>NC_142865.1:11000000-20593175 GCF_061612785.1 Hesperophylax consimilis
ATGTTACATACATTTTAACATTTTCATCTTTCATATCCCAGTTTTATATATGCATTTCTGTCATAATATTTTATATTTTAATAATAATAAAATTTATGAATAGTATGAACTTATGTAAGTGTACAAATATTTATAATTACATTGACTTTAGCTTCAAAACATTGTTTAAATTGGGGGTTGCTCAGGAATGGTGATGTGATATTTATTTGTTTTGTCTATTTTAGATATATTTTTTATTTAATTTGTTTTTAGTGTGCATGTTTCACTCGTGATGAGAAAAATTGTTTTGAATTCAGTAATGTTTTAAATTGAAAAATTGTTTTGAATTCAGTAATGTTTTAAATTGCAAAAATTGTTTTGAATTCAGTAATGTTTTAAATTGAAAAATTGTTTCAGCTCATAATAATGAGAAACCTTTTTTGACTCACATTAATGATGAGAAAACTTGTTTCAACTCACACTAATGATGAGAAAACTGGTTTCGACTCACACTAATGATCGCAAAACTTGTTTCAACTCACACTGATGATGAGAAAACTGATTTTGACTCACACTAATGATGGCAAAACTTGTTTCAACTCACACTGATGATGAGAAAACTGATTTTGACCCACAATAATGATGATAAGACTTTTATGACTCATAATAATGATGAGAAAACTTGTTTTCACTCTCATTAATGTTGAGAAAACTTGTTTCAACTCACACTAATGATGACAAAACTTGTTTCGACTCAAACAAAACTTTTTGACTCTCATTAATTATGAAAAATCTTGTTCCTACTCATAATAATAATCTTGTGTTGACTCTCACTAATGATGAGAAAACTAGTTGCAACTCACACTAATAATGAGAAAACTGGTTTTGACTCACAATAATGATAAGAAAACTTGTTTGCACCCACACTAATTATGAGAAAATTAGTTAGGCTCACTCTAAAGATGTGCACTCATTAATGCTAAGATTAAATTAAATATATATTTTTTAAATGTATTGTTTTTCTTGTATGTATTGAAATTTCTTAGTAAACATTGGTGACTTTTATCTTGTTGTATCTTAATATTTAATTGTCAATGTCACCATTTCTGCAAGTTAACCCCCTGTAACAGTACCTAAGCAGTATTGTAAATACAATTAAAATGTATTATAAACAACTAAGTATTTTTTTATAATTTAAATGGCCTCTCCTTGGCCAATCTGTTGAAGGATGTAAACTGTATAAAAATAAATTGTTATTTTATTTTATTTTGGTTTTTTTTTAGTTTTTTTATGTTTTTTTCACAGATGTCATACACACTACTCTACTTTATGGGAAAAAACTTAAAACTTATGGAAAAAAGTTTACAAAGCAAACAGGGTCTTAATTATCAATAAAGCAGCATTCTTTGTGTGTGTTTTCAGCCATAATAGTGAAGAATTATTCTAATGATGATAATATTTCTTTCATTTATTTTTAAATCTTTAAAACTACTTTAACGCTCACTAGAAAAGATGTTTTGAAACTTACAAATGTTGAGAAAGTTTCCGAAACTCACTGATGATGAGAACACTTCTTTCAAAATTCACTCATAATAAGAAAACTTGTTTGAAATCTCACTGATAATTAGAAAACTCACTGATAAAAAAAAAGAGAAACAGTAGAATGATGAATGAAATTGTTTAAAAACTCAATGATTTGAAGAAAGTAGACAAGTTTTTAATATTACAAGTGATGGGGATTGATCTTTCAAATACTTTTCGATGAGAGTAGACATGTTTTTAATCTCACAAATAATGATGAAGATTGATCTTTCAAAACTTCTGAAGAAAGTAGACACATCTCACAAGTGATGAGGATTGATCTTTCAAAACTTCTGAAGAAAGTAGACATGTTTTTAATCTCACAAATAATGATGAGGATTGATCTTTCAAAACTTCTGAAGAAATTAGACATGTTTTTAATCTCACAAATAATGATGAAGATTGATCTTTCAAATCTTTTGAAGAAAGTGTATATGTTTTTATTGTCACAAATGATTAGGAAATATGTTTCACAAATCACATAAATGAACAATCGAATGACGCTTATAATATGTAAATTCATTCTTCGAAGAATTTCTTGAACTTAATTTAAGTAAATGAGGAATATAAGCTATCAGTAGGGTATTCAAAAACTGCCAAAGTAAGGTTATAAGACTTAGCTTATTTTTAAAATTTAGACGTTTCGAAATTAAATGGTAAATATTAAACCTAACCTTTCACTCACTAAATAATTGGGCATTGCTTTGAAGTTTCAATTCAAAACATACTTGAAAGGCTTACAAAAGCACATATTGTAAAGTTTTTTGCTTGATGTTTGTATAATATTGTAATGTATTGTAAGAATGCATAAAATTCTGAAGTGTGACAATCTAAGATTCATCGTTATTTACTGCTATAACTCGAAATTTAAGCCGTCTTTCGGCTTTTGAACGAGTATTTGAAACATACTTGAAAGCAATGATGGCTTGTGACTTTTTTGTGTTGACGGCTCGAGATAAAAAATAACATAATTGAAGATCTTACGTCAAAATCTTATGAAGAGATGCCTCAAGACTGAAGGAGATGGTAAAGCGGAAGGTTGAGACAAAACTGGCAAATTAGATCTGATTGCTAAAAAGAGTTAAAATTATTTAATTTCTGAATCGCGGTCTCAGCAGAGCGATACTAGGAGTATCTGCCACTGATATTTTTAGAGTTTTTAAGTTCAAACGAAACCAAAATTTTTGATCCTTTATCAATCAGTTTCGATCTAGATCTATTGAGTCCAATTTTTCAACCCTTAACTGCTTGAAAACCGAGATATCCGTAGCGGATATTTATTTTATCTGTGGAAAAGCTAGTGGCAAATTCCGTGTTGAATGTCATAATTCCGATTTTCGAAACTCATAGTACCGTATTTATTTACAGGAAAGCCTCATACGACTTATTTTTATTTTGAAGAATGCATATTAAGCTGCAAAATATAATAAAACTCACAAATATTTTCTAAGTTATTCATTATATATTAAAAAAAATTATAACGGAGAGAAAAAAATCTTTCTCTGAATATAATTAGCTATCCCGGGGAAATTACATAGTTTTTGTGTATAAATTTTTTACAAATACCTTATCACATTATCTGGTAAGACAGTTCAATTTACAAAAACATCATTATGCAAGAAACAAGTAAGTTATTGCAAAAACAGTGTCAATCGGCGCACGGCGAGCTAGGAGGTAACGTAGTTACTCTTACGTAGGTAAGAGGTCGCAGGAGCTTGGCATTCCAATTAGTGAGGTGATTTTGCAATTTATTTTTCAATTAAAGAGTCTTTTTTGTGAGGTTTTTTGTTAATATGTCGGTTGTAGATACTAACTCCACATGCTAGCTACAAACGAAAGTGCTGCCATCTCTAATATTCAAACAGAACTGTTTTCTCATTAAGCCCCCACGTTCCCAATTTCTACCGATTTATAACTAGTTTCTCGTTAATCCTTAGTTTTTAAGTTTTAAAAAAATATATGTTATTTTTGAAGATGATATCTAACACTTTTGCTATTCTGAAACGTTAATTATATGAAATTTCCTCCTTAAAAAAAAATCGTAAAGTAAGCTCCGAAAATTTTTATAACATGTTTTGTTCTGTTATTTAATATGTTATTGGCATCAAAAAATTCACAGTGTATCTTTAAATGTGACTTAAGCATTTTTCGAGAGATTTTTGCTCTATCTCAAACGAGTCGTCTTTAATTAAATATTTTCACCATTTACGCTTAATTATTTACCTTTTTTAATATTAGCGCGCTCCCTCTAACATTCGCAATTACACATCTCCTTTTCAAACCATCTTTGAACGCTTACTACGGGGCCTTAAATAACTGTTTTTTGATCTTCGCCTTCGAACACGTAATAAGTCGCCAGCCGCCATTGCGCAGAAGTATCGGAGCACCTGTTAAATATTACAAATTAAATACTCGAAAGATGTTATTATGAATTAAGATAATGCTTAAAAGGTTGAAAACAAACCCGTTTGTCCAAAAATTCGTTATAAATATTATGTGGTATATTGTAAAATCTTGCAAAAATTCTCAACCACAGAAGTCAACAAAAGGGGTAAATTATAGATAATAGAAATAAGGGAGATGGTCATGAACCAGTATAAGCATGAACTCCTGTCGCCAACATCATTCACCCATACATACGACTGCTGCTCGAATCTGCATCTTTGTTTCTACCTTCACAACTTTCATTGCTGTCACTTTGATAGTTCGTGCAGTTTGGTCGTAGTTCGACGACATTCGGCACACAAATGTGCCATATCTCCCTTTGTTTCTATTATCTATGTAGACAATGCATGAAGAAGGATCTCTTTTCTCCAAGATTTAAATAAACATCTCTTATGTTGTAACCATTTATACTAATAAACCTTTTTTGATGCCCATCAACACTAGCAACCTAACTCTTAAAAATGCAAACAAGTTACAAATTCTATGATTCAGTCTAAGATATAATCCTTAAAAATAGAAAATTCATATATCTATCAATAAGGAATTCCACTCATTTTACCTTCTAACTTAAATACTGGTATTTTTTTCAACAAATGTCGATTTTATAATAAAATAATTTTTAAATGTTTTCATTCTTCAAAGTCCGCCAAAACGATCGAAATCTGACGGCGTATGCGTCATACGTACCTCGGTTTAGTCAGTTAACAGTAAGGTAAATCCCACTCAGGTCGGTATGTGAACAAAAAAAACTCAATTTAAATATTAAGCAAGATTTCCAAAAAACATAAATTCTTTTAGCCCGCAGTAGTGACCCTTGTGACAGCGCAACTAAATGACTATTTATTAATTCTACATATAATCATATGTAATAAAACTATTACACTCAAGTGGTTAAATCTGGTATCTCCCCAAGGTAGCCGGGAAACTGTTAAGATCTCCATTAAAAGCTATTGTATATTTACATCCCCGTTCTTGTGTTCAACTGTGTTCGGCTGCGGAATGATTTGACCCAGGATCACTCCCTCTTTTCCTCAAAAGACCCTCTATACAGCATCTTCAGAGATGACATATCCCTCAAGGCCTCCTCTTTTGAGTTAATGCCTCGGGTCTTGACAATATAATATAATGTTAGTTACAAAATGTGTCAGATAAGAGATTTATTTAGAAATCTTCCCACTTGACATTCAATTTCAAACTTTGAAAATATATATGGTAAACTTTTAAATGCAAAAAGAAAGCTTGGTGCTCTCTCTTTCTAAATCTGTTTATATCTTATGTCTTAACATAGTAGAAAAGAAGTTACAATGAGTTTTATAAGAGGATGTGTCATTTAGTGACAGATATGGCAAAATGTGACTAAATCAATGGCGTTTGACATTTCATGACAAATACAGCACTATATGACCAGAATGGTTAAAACCAAAATTATAAACTTGAAAACGATATAAAAATATAATTATCATTATAGTTGCATTTTCGATTTTATTTAATCTTAATTTGTAATATTTTACAAGAATTTTATTGCTAATGTGGAGGGCTAAAGTACTTGTCCAGAAAAGTGAAATTAAAAAAAAGCATTTTTTAATAAAAACTCATTTATCAAATCATTAATCAACTAATGAATTGAGTAATTCCTAGTGGAAAACGCATTTTAAAAGTTTCTAAAAAAGGACTCTAAAATTATTCATCATTTATCATTTTACAAAGTTATTATTTCTATAATTTATTAAAATTTTTATCACAAACAATTAAAATAAATGATAACTATCCTTTAGGTTGAAATGATTCGCAGAAATTCAAATATAACATTGTCATCAAATAGCCAATCAGCACCATTTTGTTTTTTTGACATTCAAAATGTTCCCGTTAAACGCAGATTTTAGGTCTGTTTTGACTTCTGTACAAATTGTGAATAACAGAAAAAGTCTACTTAACTGTCATGTTGTTACGCTTGTCAGCTGATCATAATTTGATAAAAAGCAGAAACGGAAATGGAATTGGCGGTTTTATTTCATTTGATGACAATGTTACATTTTGAATTTCTGTACCTCTGACATTTCTCTGTGAAATTTAATGACAATTATTATTGTTGAAACAACAAAGTACTATTCCTACGCATGTAATTATTATTGATAATTAAAGCACTATAGACTAAGGATTATTTGGCACACAAATATTTCAATGTTATATTTTTCTAATCTGCTCTTGATAAAAGAATATGAAAGTACTCCGATTACCAATACATTATTATCTATGCACTTGTTGACGTGTACCCTGCGTTGTTGGGAGTTATCCTTGAGAGATAGACGTATATAGACTTATCTGTAGGCCTTTTTAAGATATACAATTCCGTAGTACATTATTTTGATGTATCTCAAAAGGTTTAGCCAGCATTAGCAATGTAAGCGCCCGAAACGAACTTGATTACAAAACACCGTCTTTTCTTTACTTTCTATCAATTTAATATGCATTTATTATGTATACAGGGTTTTCCAATAAGAGGTGTTATTTTGAATAGCCCGTTATTTCGGTAGATGTTACTTTTGAAGCTGTCATTTTTTGACATTTGACAAGTAGAAACTAAGCCATTAATAAAAATGGAAAGATACACGCTTCAACAACGCATTGAAATTATTAAAATTCACTTGAGTGAATCAAATGCAAATCATCTTGAGTGATGAGGCCCATTTCCACCTCGGTGGCTTCGTCAACAAGCAAAATTGTCGCATCTGGAGCTCGGAAAACCCAAGAGTTATTGTTGAAAAGCCTCTCTATTCTCAACGTGTGACTGTTTGGTGCGGTTTATGGTCCGGCGGAGTCATTGGACCTTACTTTTTCGAAAATGAGGCTGGAGCAACAGTTACGGTGAATGGATTGCGCTATCGAGAGATGATTAATGATTTTTTATGGCCGGAATTGGATGGTATTGATCTGGTCAACGTTTACTTTCAAAAAGACGGCGCTACGTGCCACACAAGCAACAAAACCATTGATCTTTTACGATTGAATATCAAAATAACACCTCTTATTGGAAAACCCTATCAAAATCCGTTGCATAGTTTAAAAGAAGTAAGCTCACAAACAGATAGACGTGGATATCGACTTTGTTTTTTACTATTTAGGGATTTATATTATTGGGCAATTTTTATAGCACCGTTTGGTAAAAAATATTACCTCAAGGACGCTTAACAATAATTATTCTACTTTTGACACTTTAATCAGTTTGCTAAATCTATATAAATAAAAATGTAAATGTTCGTTTGTTTAAAATCTTAAATCTCCGAAAGTTCTTCACCCATTGCTTTGAAATTTTGACAAAACGTTGCATTCAAATACGCGTGTGTTTTTATGTTTAGATGACACCTGTGACAGGTAAAAGCATGCTTTTTTTTAAAAATAGCGCCATCTGTTGGACAAAAATGTTTTTTGAAAAATTGCGGCATCTGTTGGGCGTAAAAGCAACACGCACTATTGTTACCCTATCTATACAGACAAATTGATCGACAGCAACGGATAGATTTATTGCAACCATAAAATTCAACACTATTGTAAGATAATCCACAAAACTTTTTACATTGTTGACACAATTTCGTTTAAGCCGAAACTTTCTACCGTGTTGACTCTTGTCATGATCTGGCCAGTTGCGGTTTTCTCCAAGGAGCGTTTATGCCACGAATTCCCAAACAGTAGCTAAGACGAAAAAGACAAACATCAATATGATAATATTACTACATTTGAACAGCATTCTGCCCTCCCGTGTGATAATTTGTTCATAGCAGTGATGTATTTAGATGAAAACTTGTCTACGCGCACCACTTATCGCATTCTAGTAGTGGAATAATTTCGACGAGAGATTAGTATATAATAGCGAATCCACAGCGCACCTATGGAAAGATAATTCCTACGGAATATTTCACACGGAATATATCACACAAACAATTGAGTGAGAAGTATGTTAAGTACGCTCTAACTACTTGACCAAAATATTCGTATTTTGTTGTGTCGCACCTTCCACCAGTATTTACATATTGCATGTGACATCTGAGCTTTTATAAAATTAGGCAGAAGTGCGAATTATATAAAAGCAAAATACAATAATGTTTTCCGACTTTATGTCCGGGTTAAATCTTCCCCACAGGAAAAACTAAATCCTTCCACACACTTTTCCACAAATGATCATCTAGTCAATCCACAATATGCAAGTGCATTATATAAGCATAATAAATACAAGAACAACACGTCAACTCACCAGAGATCAAATGGGAAAATAATTCACCGACTCCAGATATTTTCATATCAGAGGGTTCGGCTCGGTAGAACTCCTAACAGGGCCTATAAATCCTACTGATCCCTCAACATAAATATTTAAAGATCTTTCATAATCCTACATGCATTTAAAATGACTGATTTTAAATAAAAAGAAATAAATTATTATTGAATGCACAAAACACATTTTTTGTCCATTATTAATGTTGGAATATTTATCACTTTTTACATTTTTACTAATATTTGATGCATTTGACATTGGTAGTAAAAATTTTATAGGTTTTTATGTGGTCTAAACTTTGGTTGAACCTCCATTGAGAATAGACCTGACTCAAGTGTTTGATTCACCTGATCGTGCCATGTCTTCCTCAGGCGCCCCCAACTTCTTCCTTTCTCTTGAGTCATATATTCTCACACTCTTTTCTTCATTCATCTGTCCCACATCTCCAAACCATCTAAGCGTCCCTTGATTCTTGTTTTCTCCCTCCGACAACCTTGGTCGCTTTGAGACCCGGCTTCCTTACTTCCCATTACCTTTTCAATGCAATCTATCTTACTGCGCAGCATGTTTTGACACATTGTATGTGTGTTAGTTAAACTTCACAGATCACATATATGACATCTGCATATGGGATAACTGCCTATGGATCACATATGGGACAGTTTAAAAAGACCCTCTGCACAGCATTCCGAAAGATGGGTGGTGAAAAAGAGGAACGAGGTGGTTTCTTTAAATCACATGTAGACAATGTGCGAAATTTCATCAATCTCCCAATAAAACTGTAGATTTCTAAAAAAAAAGCTAACCCACAGAAACTCTTAATTAATGATTGGATTATTTGTATAGCGCTATATTCGTGAGAAAATCACCTCAAGGACGCTTAACAACTTAATTTATGCATTTAATTTATTCCTATCACTTAGACTTGTAACTTATTACTTTTGGCTTATAACTAAATTTAATAGCTATTTATATTATACCAGCTGAAGTACCCGGCGTTACCCGGGCTTTTGTAGACAATAATTTCCATTTATTTGAAACGCCAAGTGCGCAAAATTTCATCAATCTCGAAATAAAACTGTAGATTTGTATAATAAAACAAAACCAGGCCGCCGGCCTGCAACAGACACTCTTCACGCCGGATTAAATTTTTAAATTAAATGAAATTTGAATGCAAAAAACATGAAATGCCACCCTTTATATAATATTGAAAGTAATCGGAGTTAACTTTTATATATGTATCTTGTACTGCCTAATAAAGAATAATTGTAAGGTATATAGAGCTCTAGCGTTATGACTTATGTATTACCTAATGTTCTATTGTGATATTTCTGTATGTTTAGATTACCGTGTGCAACGTTATATTGTATTGTGAATACCTCTCAGCCGTGCTTACATTGACTCAGAATTAGAACGTTCATATATGTTATATCTCTGCTTTACTTGCAGATTTCTGTGTTGGGAACTCTTTGATAAGTAAAAGGTTCTTTACTATAATTGCGTTTATTTACGTTACAATAAATAAGTCTGGATTTAGCTACACTGTTCATTACCCGAGGGTTGGTAATTCTCTGTTTCTAGAAGCTTGTTGTCTGACAATAATATCCCACAGGCAATTGCTACACTCTAGCGACATCTGTCGGACTCTGGAGTAAGCTTTATGATTGGTGCCATCTATAGCTTGAAAACCCAACTTATCACCAAATATCACAATATACGACAACTAAAGTGGGCTTTTTAGGATACACATTAAGTTGTGATATACAAGAGTAATTTATTTGCTTATAAAAACAATAAGATTGAGTGATATTCCACTCGAGCGATTGGTGTCATAACTTGGCATAATATGCCAAAAATCGCTCAAGCGGATAAAGTTGTAAATTCATACATTAATATTTATTGAAGAAACTTGATGTTTATAGCCTTCTTGTAGCAGTCAAATACATCGGTTACCTCTGTGAATGTATTACTGACTGCGTGCAATTTAGGTACAAACTATAGGGTTTTCCAATAAGAGGTGTTATTTTGAATAGCCCGCTATTTCAGTAGATGTTACTTTTGAAGCTGTCATTTTTTGACATTTGTCAAGTAGAAACTACGCCATTAATAAAAATGGAACGATACACGGTTCAACAACGCATTGAAATTATTAAAATTCATTTAAGTGAATCAAATGCAAATCATCTTGAGTGATGAGGCCCATTTCCACCTCGGTGGCTTCGTCAACAAGCAAAATTGTCGCATCTGGGGCTCGGAAAACCCAAGAGTTATTGTTGAAAAGCCTCTCTATCCTGAACGTGTGACTGTTTGGTGCGGTTTATGGTTCGGCAGAGTCATTGGACCTTACTTTTTCGAAAATGAGGCTGGAGCAATAGTTACGGTGAATGGATTGCGCTATCGAAAGATGATTAATGATTTTTTATGACCGGAATTGGATGGTATTGATCTGGATAGTGTTTATTTTCAACAAGACGGCGCTACGTGCCACACAAGCAAGAAACCATTGATCTTTTACGATTGAATATCAAAATAACACCTCTTATTGGAAAACTCTGTATAATACAACAGAACTTATAGCATTGTCATTTCTGAACAACCAGGTACTTCCATCTTTCTCTTAAGCCCCTCAACATTCCCCAAATGAGGAGTTCACAGTTCCATTGGCTCTGGACAGTTGATTCTCTTGTGGGGCATTACAATAAAAGGAGATGGGCAGAGGAAGGTTGGGAAGTATCTGGCTAAGTAACATTTCGATTCTAAATGGTGGCCTTTCACCAAAGAGATACTGATTGTATCTACCGCTGACTGACCAGTACTGGACTCCGACTGGAATGTGCCGCAAATATACAACGAGATTCAATTCTACTTCTGGGTCTGTGTAAACCGTGCTTTATCTTTTAGATTATTGCAAATACATATTGTAACCTTGAATTATTCTCACTTAACAAATGATAAATATTTTCAAAAATAGGACCTACTTTATAGGAATTTGCACCTTAAACTATTGTATTGCGGTTAATAAATGATAAAAGTTGATCAAATTGACATAAAATTACTATAAAATAACCAAAAAATACATTTTAGATATTAAAAATAAAAATTTGTTTTATTCATATTTTCTCTTTCCTATCCACCGAACAGATCGTCCCTAGAAGTGTGATCTATTTACACCATTGACGACAGAAGAGATAGACTTGCCCTAATATGAAATCTGGGTATCATTTCGACGAGCTGGAGACAATCTACGTGGCCATATTTTTGGCACCAGGAGGGTTGGAGAATGCTTTGAATAATCTACAACATCAGTCATATATTGAACGCCGAAGAGCACACATTAAAAGAAACGGTTTGAGGGACTTTTCTACGCAGGAGTTGAGTGTTGGTTCTTAAACGAATCGCCTGGCGTAGCGATGCTAAAATTGAGTGAGGTGGGTAAATTATTAACACATTTGTAAAAGTTACAAACTAAATAGTGTAATACACAAGACTGTAAAAGTATAGGAGGTCCCGATCTGTGGAGGCGGACGATGTCGTTCCTTCAGTGGCGTGGGGAAGGAGAACGAGCAGTCTGTGAAGCCGCTGTGGAGCTGGTCCTATCGCTTGCAGAGTTCTTTCTGTAGACGA
Source organism: Hesperophylax consimilis (assembly GCF_061612785.1). Taxonomy (NCBI): domain Eukaryota; kingdom Metazoa; phylum Arthropoda; class Insecta; order Trichoptera; family Limnephilidae; genus Hesperophylax; species Hesperophylax consimilis. Next base: position 11,011,897 of record NC_142865.1, read on the forward strand.
TCTGGTCCAAAGAGGTAGGGAAATCCGTGGTTCAGGAGAGGGCGAGGGTCAGAAGAGAAAGAAGGCGAGCAGAGGCAGAAGTCGGAGCGAGTTAGAAGGCAGAGCAAAGAGAGTTGTAGAGCTGATGAGTGTTGCTGCTTGTCTGCCTTTTTCAGGGCCTTGTGCCTGTTTTAAAGGGTGCGGGAAGTGGTCGAACGCTACCACTGCCTCTGTGTTTAGGCACAATTGTCAGAATCGTGCCTGCGTGGAACGCGATGACGGCGTACCACCGGTCATTTTGCCACGTGATGTTTATTATCTGCTGTACATTGGAGGGGACCCACCCTTTCCCGACGGCTGTGTGAGGAAACTGATTGTTTAACCTCCTTAGCCTCACACGTCAGGACTCTTTTTTTTTGTAAAAAGAAGCTAAATTTATTTTAAAATGATTCTAGACCCTCCAATGTCCCTGCATGCATGATTGTTAGTAACATAAAAATATACAAGCCGCGTATCGAGGGCAGTTTACCCCACTATCACGGGGCAGTCCCGCCAAGAATGAGCGTGGCAAGCGGCCTGGCCACAACGATCCCAAGCACCCGTGTCCTTTAGCCAGTTTTCCGAGAGTACCCTCGAAGAAATGTAAATGGGGGGGGAGATACTCCCAAAGACCCTAGGGAATGAAGTGAGCCTCAGGTCACCGGAGGCAGGACGGAAGGGGACCGGGCTCGCGCAAACATTCCCCTGGTCCGCTCATGATGCCGGGGGAGGCACCCGTGGTTCGTGGGACAGCCGCACCGGATTAATGTCACCTTACTGGATGCAGGAACAGGGTCTATCCGCCCCCTTGGTGGGGAAATGAACAACACAGTACGATAGAGTTCAGTTCGACAACCTATTCATAAACCAATTTGTTAGTAACAAATAAAAAAGCAAATAACAAACGTAGAAAATAAGTTGTGATCAACAACAAATTGACCGTTCATAATAGAAAAAAAAAGGGAAAAAAAAGATTAACATAGTATTAAAGAGCTAAAACATAAAAAGAAACAGTATTATCACTATCAACGCGTTCCTAATAAATAAATAAGGCCCAAATTCAAAAGTAAAAGGAAGAATGAGCATAAAAAAAAACAGTGTAAAGAACGGGCAAAAACGATAGAAAAAGCCAATATACACAATAAATGAATAAGAAAAAATAAAACAAACAAATAAGATAATAAATGCATTGCGATCATGCCATAAAACATAGAAAGTAAAACCAATGAGTATATAAAAATAAAAATAAAACACAAAGCAATCGCGCATAAACAATATTAAAGTTGTTTTAGAGGGGTAACCGTGGAGTGACAGGAACAATACGCTTGGCACCTGAAACAAAGATGATTTTAATCTAAATCAGCAACTCTAAGCACAGGCCATCTCTCTACCCAGGACTTTACAAACTTTTTGAAGCATTCAAAATTCTCTCTGTTCAACACGAGATCGGCATTCCATGCCGGTCTTGTAATCTCTCTCAAGCCATCCAACATTTCCTCTCGGGCATCCTTCATCAACTCGCAGTGCCACAGAATGTGCTCAGCTGTCTGGTTAGTGTCACCACATGAACAGTTCGGATGAGGAGACAAGGCGAGACTATGTAGCCGCCCCCTGAGCTCCCCATGACCGGACACCAATTGCGTCATATAGTGATCCAGTTTTATGTGCGCCCCTTCCATTTTGCTTTTAACTTAAGGGAAGAAAGAGAAAGTCAATCTACCCTTCGTCGACCTATCCCATCGCTCTTGCCATACACTCAGCGTTCTATCTCGCATGGCTTTCAATAAGCCAGGAAGGGACACCGCTCCACCGGGTGTCAGTTCGACTCCTAGGTGGACAGCGGCCTTACCTCTTATCGCCTTTTCTTATTGCCTTTTTTGTCAAAACTTCCCTAATTTCCAAGTCAATCGGCAGTGTACCAGCCAGAACCGGTAATGCATCATTAGCCACAGTCCTATATGCGCCCGAAAGCGCCAACAGGGGAGTCCGTTGGCCCCGCTTGAGGGCCAAGTGGATCAATGCATTATCCAGCCGGTGCTCCCACACAGAAGCGGCATACGAGACATGCGTCACGTAAACACCCCTATATATGAGGCGAAGTGCCGGAGTCCGCAATCCCCACTCAGCTGTTGAGAGCCTTCTCAATTTCAAGAATAGGGCCTGGGCCCTGCTAGAAACGCTCTTGACGTGCGCTAGGAACGAAGAAGATCTATCTAAAGTGACGCCTAAATACCTGATGCTTTCAACGAAACGGATAGTGGAGCCTCCCATTCTGATGGTAGGGTTTCTGGCACGACTGAGCATACCCTTCATCAAGAGTCCCACGGTCTTATGGGGAGCGAAGTTCAGCCTGTTTCTCTTACCCCATTCAAGAATTTCACGCAGACCTTCTTCTGCTTTACTCTCCACTTCCTTTCTGCTGTCCCCTGAGACCAAAAGAAACTTATCATCTGCGTAGTCGACCGATATGCATCCTTCAGGCAAGGGTAACCTAGAGGAGTCGTCAAAAAGGATGTTCCACAGGTCAGGCCCGAGGACTGACTCTTGTGGACAGCCCATGTTAACGTCACGTATGATGAAAAAATCACCATACATCACAATAACCTTTCTGTTACGTAAATAATCACTAATAATATTGAGTAAAGGCGGGCAATTACGACTTTTCAACTTAGTTAAAATCATCGGCCATCACGCATGATCGAAGGCACCCGAGATGTCCAAAAATATTCCAATTACATACTTCTTGGTACAAACCCTCACCCATTCAAGCGCATACTTAATGGCGTGCTCAGTGGACTTACCGGGGACGAACCCAAATTGGCGGTCGCAGGGTGGAGACAGGGTGAGACGGAGCCTATGTTTGATGATTTTTTCCAGTATTTTACCTAAGATTGGAAGTAAAGTGATGGGTCTGTAGGCTCCGATATCTGTTCTCGGCTTGTTGTTCCCCTTTGATATAATCCGGAGCACGCCTTTCTTCCATTCTGTAGGGAATACTCCTCTACGCAAGCACGTTTCCAACACTTGATAAAGCTCCTCTTTAGCGTGGATCCAAACATTCTTCGCTATTATGCCGTTCAATCTGTCAAATCCCGGTGCCTTCTTCGGACCCAAACCCTTAATTATGATTTCAACCTCTGCTCGACTTAATGGTGGCATGCCGTCCCCCTGGGTGAGGTCTCTAGGTGGAAGCCGTGACAGGTTTCTTACCTGTTGATGGTGAACACTTTCCCCATTAACTGAGTCTAGAGGAACTAACTTGCCCAGAAGTGTCTCAAGAGTGGAGACTATGTCAACACTCTCTGCGTTCCCTTCGCTATTACCGAGCACAATGCTCGATAAGTATCGTTCTGATCCTTTTCCCGAGTTTTCAACAGCGCTGTGGATTTCCCACGGGTTGGCGTTACCCACTTCATCTACCCAACTATGCCATGTAGCTCGTTTTGCTGAGAGGACGCCCGAACGATAGGCACCACGGGAAGCCCTAAAACGGGCCTGAAGTGCAGCCGCTTCTTCAGGCGAGCATATACTCCGCCTAACCACTACCAGGCCCCTATAGGCTCTTTTGTAGGCCCCTTTCAGCAAAGTCAGCTCTTGTGTCCACCACGGCGTCCTAATTAACTTCTTTGGGTTTGATCTGCCCAAAGAAGTTTCACCGGCTGATAACACCGCCGCGTTGAAGAAATTCCCCAAGTTGTCCGGTTCCCTAGCGGCTACGCCATGAAAACCCCTTAAAGATTGACGCAGCGCATCCCCAAAGCTATCCCAATTCGCCCTAGTGGTTCTGAAGTTCCAAGACGATTGTGGAGCTTCTGTCTTTGTAATTCCCACTGAAAAAGTTATCAATCTATGATCAGAAACTATCGCACACTCATGAACCGTCCACTTTGATATTTTTGATGCAACAGATCCAGAGCAGAGAGTGAGATCAATGTTGCTTTCGCCACCGGTTCCTGAAAATGTTGAAAACGTACCTGGTTCATTGAGGATGAACAGACCTTGCGCTGAGATAAGATCTTCGACGGCATAGGATCTTTCTGTTCGATTTCCGTTAAAGTCGAACCAGAGAGGCGAGCGCGCATTGAAGTCACCTCCAATAATAATGTTTCGGCCTTTTAATTTAAGGGCCATCTCAAAACATTTTTCGAAACTTTACGCCGATAGATGGTGTTATTTTCAATATCGTCTAATAAAACACTTTTAACACGTTATGCTTTATAATATTGAGATGAATTATTGGTTTGCGAACGTATATAAGTAATATTAATCTGTATAAATTTTTTATGGTACCTATAATTACATAATCGTAGAAAACGGCTGAAAAATACACAATTTCATTGCAAAAAATACGTACAAAAGACATTTCACGCAGCTCCGCGCGCGTTGGTACAGGAATTTTTTATTTACCCAACCAAAACCATTTGCGAAAAAGACTCCATTTCAAAAAATTTACGATGTTTCGCATGAGTATGAAAGAGACACGAGATAGAGGTTTGTTCAATTCACTAAACTAAATCAATGCCTGGGAAGATTAAATAATTTATAAAAGGAGCCGGCTAGGAACAACGGTATGTGTGCCGGGAGCTGGCGTTAACTGGACCTTTTTTTTAAAGGCCGCTTTTGCTAAATGAACATAATCATACCAAGCGATGTAGGTATATACCTACATAGTAACCATGTATTCGCGCTTTTGCTTGCTCACAAATATTTCGCGAATAAGTCAAAAGGTTACACTTTTTCTTACATTTCTATGGGGCGCATTCATCAAACCAACGAAGTGGTTAGAATTGCCAGACGGAGAAACAAATTTGTCATATGCATAAGTCAGAAAGGGCTCTCGTAATATCAAGCATCTAAATAATATAGGCATTGTTTTGAAATCAGCTCGCCACGTGCGTCGTAATATATGAGTGTCCACAAAGACGATGCCTACAGTGTGCATATGAAGTCGCCTTTTCACATTAAAAAACTTTTTGTATTTTGTAAATGGGTATATTTTATTTTCACAAATGACAAACATGTCATGTAAATAATAGTAAATCCTTTATAGGGCAGAAAGGTGATTGAAAAAAAAAAACTTTTTGTACAAATATCTTATACACGGTGTCCATAAACTAGTTGTAAAACTGCCATCACAGTAAGCGGAAAGCGTTGCCTGGGTCGTGATGGAGGAATTAGCCAGCTGTGGAATTGAACTCACGATGCCTGGCGGGAACGACGATAGTAAAAGATTTTTTATTTACTTATTTATTTATTTTTTATTCTTTTCACATATTCTGTCCATATTTCTTTTTTTTGTAAGATCCTTTTTCTTTCAATGTTTGTTTTAATATTTTGTCCGATAGCTTGAATTGGTCTACTTTGTCCAATTAATTCATCATCTTTCTCACAGAGAAGCAGTCCTGGATTTCTCCACAAAAATTAATTTTAGGGGTCTCGTCATTCGAACACTTGTTTTCTTTATTTCCGCGCCAGTGTTTGTGGGAACTAAAAGATATAATATAAAGGCATTAAAGGAGTATAATTTTTGAGCAACATTACATATGAATCACCCTATACCAAACGAGCGACATGGGTCATAAAATAACAAGCGTGATGGTTAGTTAGTTAGGTAGGTACCGAGAAAATATTTAAAAAATAATAAAATATTTTGAAATAATTTCATAATACTTACCTGTATTCCGATTCGCCGTGCTGACGTTTCATCCCGTTCGCACTTAAGCTGCTGCCACACGCAAAGCTCACATCAACAGATAATATAAAGCACAATAGCGCTCGCCATACAATCCCATACAGACCCGACACAAAGTATAACGCGCAAATAAAAATATAACGCGCTATAAGTGTGGTTCTGAACTTCGCTAACCGAATTTATTTTACGTAACCGCTCCCGACGCGATATTTGAAAGTTATGAGTCCCCCTCTCCGCCGTAAAAAGGAGAGGGGGTCATTTTAAATTACGGAGCTACCAACTAAGTTCCGTGTTCCCTTTGACAGCCATGACATAAGGAGCCTAATAATGCATTTCTTATTTATTATGTTAGCTCATATCGTCATGTGTGCTAGTAAATTTAGGAACATAAAAAAAACTTTATTTGGCAAACATACTTAACATATATTTAAAATATAAATATAATCAATATTTGAATTTGAAGTAAACAAATTTTCGCCCTTTCAAAATTTATCATATTTTTAATCTCAGTATGTTTATATGGTAATATCATTCGGTTTTTTGATAAAGTTGGACGGCTTGGACGAAAGTTGAGCTTATTTTACAATAATTTATTATATGTCGCTTTCGTCGATCGGCGTGCGAACTGCGAATTTCCTGATTCGACGGAGAGGTTATGTCAGGTTATGTGAAAATGCGCTATTTACGCGCAGATTGTTTAAAATCTAAAAAGTTTTTTAAATAGCATTTATAACTATATAGTTGGCGGCATCTTCATCTGAGGATGAGCTGTCCAACAGATCCAGCAATAGGCGACAAGTATCATCCATTTCGAAAACGTGCTCAAGCTGTCAGTAAGTAAAGTTGTCACTTTGACAAATGAAATTATGTTCCTCGGCCGCTCTCGAATTCAACTGACCCCCTCTCCTACCATAGGAAGAAATATTTGATAGCGTCGTGTGTCGGTAGAAAAGATGATGCGCTGTACATTAACTTTTGATGTGAGCTTTGCGTGTGGCAGCAGCTTTAGTCTTGGATTCACTCTTTTCCCGGAATACTGATGATTCTTATAAAGGGCACGCCTCATTTTTATGGAATAACAATGCTGTACAAAATCGAAAAAAGTCACTTCAAACCGCGGCAGACAATGACTGTTGTAGCCCAGCTACACTACTCGCGAAGTTGATCGAAGTTGACCGAATACGATAGTGTGGGCACGAACTTCGCTTCGCTTCGGTCATCTTCGCTTCGCTTCGCCCGACTTCCGATTGTTGTCGGTAAATGCGCCCGAGTCAAAGGACTCGAAGTTCGAACACGAAGTGTCTGCCCACACTACTCGGTTCACTTCAGTTCGCTTCGAGACGTCGTGTTTGGTGGTTGTGCGTGCGCAGAGTCATAGTGACTATACGTAATAAAATATGGCTTCTACACTGTGGTCACAGGACCTAATTTTTTTGTTCCTAGAAACACTCCAATCCGAGGCGGTTATTTGGGACCCAATTGAAAGGGACCATAAAGATAACTAACTAACTAACTAACCTTGAATAAACTTGACGGCCGGCATAGTCCAGTGGTAACGCATTGGACTGCCATTCCGAAGGTCGCGGGTTCGAACCCGGCGTGCGCAAATAAATTTTATTTGATTGATTTGTGTTATTTCACAATTAATTAATTAAAATAATATATAGTATATTTGCGGCACGTTCCAGAGTGGAAGATACTACCAGTATCGCCCTGGTGTAAGACCACCATTCAGAATTGAAACGTTGCTCCAAATGGCTTAAGCCGTGTTTAGTGACTAGATCTGAATAGCCAGGTACTTCCCCACCTTCCTCTTTCCCTTCCCCACTTACCTTCAGCCTCACAACATCCCCCAATTGGGGATGCCATAGTCTCACTGGCTCCAGACGGGAGCAGTTGGGACTCTTGTGAGGTATTCACTATAAAAAAAAAAATAAAAAAAAATAACCATCACGCCGTTTCCCCGCAGGGGTAGGCAGAGAGGACGGACCGCCAAACAACTCGGTCTTGGCACACACTCCTTGCCTCATTCACATTCATACATCGTCTCATACATACTCTTCTATTATTCTGACTCTTGACATGGCCCGACTCGAGTATCTGATTCACTTGATCGTGCCATGTCTTCCTCGGGCGTCCCCGACTTCTGCTACCATTCACATTTGCATCATATATCCTCCTTACACTCCTATCTTCGCTCATTCGCTCTACATGCCCAAACCATCTAAGCGTCCCTTTCTTAATCTTACTCATTACGCTTACATCAGCCTTGCCCTCTTTGCGGATCTCCACATTCCTCACACGATCAAACATGGTTTTACCACACATACGCCCTTGAGGTGATTTTTCACAAAAACGGCGCTTTACAAATTATCCAATTATTATTATTATTATTATTATACGCCTCAGGGATCTCATTTCAACAGCATTTAATCTACTTTCATCCTTTATTTGCCACTTGAACGTCCATGTTGCCTAGTGCACGGACTCCGAGAGACTGAGCTACTCGCGAAGTTGCACGAGTGTGTGGGCACGCACTTCGGACTTCGGCTAACTTCGTCGAGGACTTCGTCGAAGCGCCGAAGCGAGTAGTGTAGCGGCCGCTCAAATGAATGAGAGAATGTGAATTGGCGGGCGTCTAGCTAGTGATAGTTACAGATTTAAGAAAGTTCTAAATAATTACAACCGCTCTCACTATAATTATTATACAGTTAATTTTGCCTTTTTTACTGCGTGCCAAAACCGCAAATGTTCCTTGCGACGAGTAATACTGGAACATTCGTAAAAAAGCAAAACGAACATTCTATCAGAATAACAAATCAAGCCGCGCAAATTGACATTTTTACTACAAATTTACTGACCACTTTAACACCGTAGGAATGGGCTAATAGCGTGCACGTGAAACATATGGCTCGCACATATGTTTGTCTCCTTCTAACACGGATTCGGGCATTTCGGCTGGCGGTGCCCGCATAAAATAATTACTTTTGTTAATTTAATTACTTGGTTATTATAAGTGATAGAACAGTGAAATTTTCGTTCGCGATAAACTCATTACGAGTATTATTTTTCGGTACTAAAATAAATAAAATATTATCTATAGTTTTCAAATGTGGCTGAAAAATAGATTGTATGGGAATTGTCACATCTGTTTCACCTTAAGGCACGCGTGAGGCTCAAAATATGCGGTTCAACTAAATTACCATATTTAAAATATACTGATATCACGATGATCTCAGTATTGCCAAATTTAAAGGAAACACAGGTTTGGTATTCGTTCGACAGTCCCTCGAGAAGGAGGGGGCTAATCAACGAAGTATTGACCAGAACACCCGCCCCGGGAGAGCTGCCTACTTCAAGTACCACCCCTGGACTAATGATACCAGGTGTTTTCCCTTGCCAAACGTATTGCTCCTGAATGAGCAGAATGTCGATCCCAAGGTCGGTCATGACCCGCTGGGCCTCAAGGGTGGCTATCCGAGACCGCTGCAGGTTGATCTGGCCTATGGAGAGGGAATTAGCGGCGGCCATAATCGGTCATGCGAACTTGAGCCTCGATCGCAGCTCTGTTTGCGGGGCAGGCTTGGTCACCAGTACAATGATCGGCTGGTTTCTGAAACTTGGTACAAGTTGCGCAGATAGCGGCTTGTGCCTTCTTGGGGCACTCCTCGAAATCATGACCGGCTGCGGCGCAGTGGCGGCAAGAAATGAACTCCTGAGTACATGATTTGCTTACATGGCCGTACATGTGGCATTTAAAGCACCGGGTTGCTCCCAGGTAGTCACGAACCCGACAGGCATTCCATCCAAGGTAGCAAAGACCGGTATCTATTAGTACCTTCCGGCAATCCGGATGACACGTGACAATCATATTCATAGTCCCGCCTTCACGTTTCCCAAAGAGGGAGACCCTCCGCATTGTCCTTAAATGGTCTTCCCTGGAGAGAGTTGATTTTTCTGCGACGTTATTATCAAAAATTTCCTTGAAAAGAGCCGTGTCAGCAGTTGCGTCTCCTCTGGGGACGTCATAAATGACTATCTTGGGTAGTCGTCCCTGTGGGTTAACCATTTTCAAACCTTTGAGGGTTAGTTTTTCCGCCGCCTTCTGAATGTTTTTGACACCCCCCGGGCTATCAGTTTGCAGAAGAACGCCTCCACCCTTGATCTTACGTGTCCTAACCACTTTAAAACCGTCGGTTTTGGGATCCAGAACCGATGTAAGTACATTCTGGGTCTCCTCAGATGTTTTGCCTTCAGGGGCAGTGGGGTAGAACAGAATAGTGGGCCTCAGAGAAGGCAGCTCACGCTCCTGTCCCTCGAATAAGATGGAACCACTGGGAGGCGCTCCGGAAGCTGCACCCGCATATGTTTTTTTACCTACCACTTTTTCAATAACTGGTGGCATATGGGACGGACGTTTAATGAGTAAATCTATTTTTTCCGATAATCCCTTCTGTGATTTAATAACCTCGGCAAAGGCGCCAGCTCTCGCGTTGGCGGCGGCACAGGTATTTGCCAGGTTTGCGAGCTCATTACGAATTAGATCTATACTTACCTCAATAACTGAGCGGTTCTCCTTTTTCATTTTATTTTTCATCTCATTCACCTTTGCAGAGATCGTCGAAAGAGGACTCCAAAATGGGGCGAGATAATCCTCCTCGACTGGCATATCGTAGTTGTCACCTGAAATTAACTGTTCCTCAATTCTGCCACGCTTCTTTTTTGCTGGGTTAGGCGACGGGTTTTTGGCCACGTCACCAGTACCAGTGAAAGTATTTCCAGAAGGAGCGTTCGCTACATCCTTCGGGGCGGCCAAAATGGATGCTGCTCCCTCTTCACGGAGTAAGCTGCCATGGATACTGGTAAACGGTGAAGTGGGCCGTCTAGGACTACCAGGCTCCTTGTGGGCTTGAATACTCTCCATGAGCACATAGGATCTGGGAGAAGGCCGTCTCCTTTGTGAGGATATCTCCTTCCCTCTTGCCTGCGCTATTTTAATAACTTCCTCCTTTGAAAGCTCATGGAGGGCAACTTCTTCCTCATCGGAGGAGTCCACGGAGGACATATTACATATAATAAAAAATAAATCAAAAAGAAACAACCAAACTAAAAATTAACAAAAATAAAAAACCAGACAAAATGCTGGAACTTACCGCTGTGGGTAGAATGCAAATACAGATGTTATTTACAAAATCTGCAAACTCACCAGAATTTCACAAAATCCGAATTTAATTATGTAATTGAAGATTAACACAGTACTGACAATAGTGTCTGCCGCGTTTATACAATTCAGATTAACTCAAAACACATTTAAACGTCACTACAATTTTCGGTAATCCGATACTATTTTATTGCTGAAGAATAGAAATACAGTAAATGACCGCCAGAAGTGCGATTAAATATGATTATAATTAAGATTAACACCGTTTCGTTTCTCAGGTAAACAAACCGGTGCACGAAGGTAGGTATATCAACTGCCCAGTTCGGCCGGGCGAACTGAACTGCTATCTGCTGTACAGAACATAATTAAATAATAATATATGTACATTCATTCTAACTAGCAGTTAAAAACCCGCTCCGCGGGTTTTTTCTGCTAGGCCCTGCGGGCGGCTCTTAGTTAGGCTTCGCCCATTTTAAGTGATATTAACAACAGTTTTTTTTTTTTTTTTTAAAAAGAAAGACAAACATTCCCAGGTTACGAATAACCCAACAATGTTTGAAAATCTCCTACTACCACCACAGAAAGCCGAAAATGTTGCTTGTGTTGTGATGGAGGACTTAGCCAGCCGAGGAATCGAACACGCGACGCTCGGGTGAGACCCAAGCGCTATGCCCACTCAACCACTGACCGGTCAGTTACATTTAATAGATAGATATTAGGATATTCACAGAGAGAGGGTGAGTATATATATTGTTAAAACACTGAACAGGAAGGAGTTAATTAATAATAACATGCTAAATTTACGCATAATAAGAATGACAGTTGTTTGAATAAATGAAATTTTACGTATTTGTGATGGATTATTTCAAATTAAACACTATTATTGACTAAATGTCTACAACTGATATTAACTTTTATCTTAGGTATCTAATATAATTAGCTCATAGGAGACTTGCAGTGCTTAAATATGTGTTACAACCGTCAATGTCTATAAGTTGAATCAATATCGTTTAGTTTGTCACAGATAGTTATAACAAAGTTGACTTAAATAATAGATTATTACATATTGATTAATTGTACCCGTGTTTATGAATAAAAGGAGGGGAATTGTGCGAAGAGATTAGCAGTCAGTTTAATTAAAAGGTGTTAATTTTACTCCAACTGGTGGTAATTCTTTACTTACAACTGTTACTGTATCTAATAAAGTTTAAAGTTAGATTATATATACAACATCATCAGGAGAGTAAGAATCTATATATAAAGGTAGATTATTACAATATAGCGCCCCTGAGGTGATATCTCACAAAAGCGGCGTTATGCAAATTGTCCAATAAATGAATAAATATAATGTTTAAATTTTATTGTGTATACACCGAAGTCAAAAATTAAATATAGATTGCAATTGGGAAAGAAGAAGTGGAAGGAGGGGGGAGGGGTAAGAGTAGGCTGGGTTTATAATAATTAGGAATTACAATATCGTTAGACGGGAAAGACCAGTTGAGTGGGAAAATATTTAAAAGAGAGTTTATGAAAAATTCTTGTTAATTATATCTGCTTTTATATTAACATGTTTCCTCATTTCTAAAATTTCAAAATTATTTATAATGAAGTATTTTAAGACCTGAAAAAAACAAATAGCATATAACCATAAAACAATATATTCATAAGACAAATAGCATTTAACGGTTATTCTAATAAATTGATAGTTGAAATACTAAATAAAAAAATAAACATATTCTCTTCAAACGGTCTTTCTAATGATAGAAATAAACAATGGCGTAGAATTCTGTTTGTGGTTAACGATACTTCTAAAATTATATATAAAAACAATCCTGGTACTATTCAACTGGCGTTTTACACTAATAACAATGAAGAAATATATTCTTAATAATAAAGACAAAATTCAAACAAAAAAATCAGGAGTTTAAAAAGTGAATTGGGATGATTGTAATTTCTTTTACGAAGGTAGAACCAATAGAAACTTTGAAGTCAGAACTAAAGAATATCGCAGGGCTCTAAATGGAAATAGTGAATCTGAGTTTGCAAATCATCTTTTGAATAATGATCACACTTTCGATAAAAAATTCAGGTCTTAAAATACTTTACTCAGGATATATAGAAAACATGTCAATATAAAATCAGTTATAATTAATAAACAAAAAAATATAAATAATAATGAAAAATGCCATTACAAAGTGATAAGCTTCCAGAAGAAATCTTCTTAGTAAACGCTTGTTAATCATAAGTAGTCAAATATTGTGAGCTGCATATTTAAATATTCGCGCCATTCATTTGGTTCGTTTTTAAACCGCCAGAGGTGCGCTCTGTCGGCCATCTATAGCCGTGCGTATCGGCCATTGAAGGAACGCGTGATTTTTTTATAAACGTCAAACATAATCACGTAACTGTGGATAATTTTCATTGTAATGTAATTAATCCAATGGATTATGAACTTTCTAAAACATATTTTCTTCGATATTATCCAAAAATTATGTGAGAAGAAACGATGCTTTTGAAGAAATCTCGTATTATTATGAGGCGATCCTATTTTAGTATGAAATCGTGTCTTAATTTTCAAGTTAGCGGAATTTAACCGAAACAGACAATTTAAATTTGACCAATCAGGAGGGCGATTCACGTTCTTTTTAAGGACACCAAAAGTAACCTCGCCTTCAAATTTATCCTTACCTTCGAATATTTCGTGAAATGCGATTCTCGTTCTCCCAGTGACAGTCGATAACCGGCATATTCCTTACATTTTGAAACATAACGCTAGCGTTGGCCAACGCACCGTAAGGAGAGCTCGGGACCTGTCTTTGAGATGTCAATGGCTGACCGCGGCTGTCATTTGACAAAGGATTTGTTTTACTGTGATACGTTTTTTTATTTAGTTTTCCATATTTAAGTGGTTTTAACACGAGAAAACTTAATATTATCGTAAGTATTGACTGTAAACATGATTTTTGAGTTAATTGTCGCTTATAAACGCTATTAAATGATTCGAATTAACGTAATTGTGATGTTTCAACGTAGGTATGCAACCTGCCAAAATACCGATATGTCAGAAATATGATAAATACAATAAACTTCACTTTTTATGTGCGATATACCTATAATAATTTACCATTGAGGATTTTCAGATAAATAATAATCATAATAATTTGCAGATAAAATGGCTGCAGGATTTTTAGCCATGGAAATCGTACATTTGGATGAAGAAAATTGGGCACGAATTCCATTTAGGATTCTGCGAGATGCGCAAAATCCGATGGAAATAGGGAACACAGAATTTATAAATTTATTCAGAATTTCAAAGGAAATTGGCTATTTCCTCATAGAATCTTTATCCCCCACCCTACAACCGAAAAGAATGCATGGATTGTCTGTTCAATCACAGGTAATTTAATTTAATTAATCTATGTTAGGTATATAATATTTTGTAGTTTATGTTAAATGTGTATTGTAAATGGACACACAGTCTGTAATACACAAAAAAGGTGGGTGCTACATTTAATTAACATGAATATGTATATTATAATGTATGAAAAAGAAGGTACGGTATTAATGGTTGAATCTTACACAGGTACTTACTGCCGTAAGGTTCTACGCGGTGGGGTCTTATCAGCGAGGTATAGGCCACGAGTACGGCTTGGCAGTCAGTCAGTCGTCTGTTAGCCGATGCATATCAAATGTTTCATCGGCTATCAGCCAAACATTACAAAAGCAATGGGTTAAATTTCCGACGACTGCCGCAGTAGGCAAAAAGTCAGGCAAATCTTTCATCAGGCAGACAATCCTTTCCCTGGATGTATAGGAGCCATTGACTGCACTCACATTTCCATCATTGCTCCTGCAGAACAGGAAAACGTCTATTTTAATCATCATGGATATCACTCCTTAAATGTGCAAATGGTGAGCTCGTGATTTGGATCATTCTTTGTGTAATTTAATATGCACAAGAAAGTCCTATATGATATTATAATAAAAAATTAATATTTCAGATTTGTGATCCAAACTTGGTCATTTTAGATGTAAATGCACGATATCCTGGTACGCGGCACGATAGCCAGATTTGGGCCAATTGTCCAGCTCGACGAATCATGGAGCTCTGGCATGAAAGAGGAGAAAGAAAAACATGGCTCTTAGGTAAAAATAATTGTTTTATTGACAATACTTAAATTACAAAACCCACATTTTGTGTTTTTATTGATGATTTTTCAATAGAAGCAAGTACATAACAATTTATATTGTATTCTCTCGACATATAATAGAAAACATTATATTCTATTCATAGATATTGATTAAAACAACATAACTTATATTATACATTTCAATAAATTTGTACTTAACAGGAGATTCGGGCTACCCTTTAGAACCATGGTTGATGACACCTATTCCCAATTCAGCCATTGAAAGTGAAAAGCGATATACGGACGCACACTGCAAAGCTCGGTCAGCTGTGGAAAGGTGTTTTGGTGTTTTAAAAGGGACTTGGAGATGTCTATCGGCCCAGCGTATTTTAATGTACGAACCTGTACGAGCGTGCCATATCATCAACTCGTGTGTCGTATTGCACAATCTGCGGAGGATGAGTAGAATGGACCTTGAGATAGATCAGGTAATGCCTGAAATAGATAACCCATTACCCATTGCAGAAGACCACGAACTTCCGAGGACACGTCTTGCTGAAGGAAGACGTGTCAGAAATCAGATAATCACTTCTCACTTTACACATTAACAGCGCTGATTTCTCAAATTTAAATCATGACAAAATACATTCTTTTCATACAAGTGTCATTTACGTTAGAACTCTTTTTAATCATGTGTATGTGCCTTCCCTCTTTTGCTGCATTGTTAATGTAAGTTTGCTTATTTCACGTAACCACAATTTTGTTTAAAAAGAAAAAACTATCTTTCCTAATATTATTTTCTTTTAAATGACTAAGAACGTTTACAATTATTATTTCATAAATTGTTATACATGTTATTATTTCATAAATTTGAGATATTCAAAATTAAATACCAGCTATGTACTGTTTAGGTTAGACACTCTTCTAGAATTGTCTTTGTTTGTTTACTCTCATTTTCTGTATTATTTGTAAACAAGTTTGTTTCTTCAATGTAACTATAGTTTTAAAAAATATATAAACTATTTAAAATCAATATTACCATCAATTGCATCCACAAAGCACTCTATTTGGGGTGAATTGCCCTAATACAAAACCATTATATCAAAACAACTACATATTGTATCTATTATCAACCATTGTATGCATTATGTACTCGGTCCGCTCCGTTCACCTCGTTTTTGGTGGAAGGACTTGTATGCCGTTAACGTTTGTCACGACAAAGATGAATGCTAGTAAATCCAATTGTACCGGGATGCGAAGAGTCACCCATGTGTCCTCTTAAGTAGAGCACCATGAGTAGTTACAGAAGAATTGTAAATATAATAGTGGCTAGATGCCCACAAATTTAAAAAAAATAAATACCTTACATAAATTAAACACCACTTTTTATTTTTATATTGTTTTTATTTTATATGTATTTACACAACATTATACAAATACATAATCTCAAATAAAAAGAAAACATAGAGAGATCAGCAGTAGAAAACAAAAACAACTCAATTGCACTAAAAAAACGTTACATAATATCCTCAGCACGGGAGATTTCAGTAAGGATATCATTATCTCTACTTATTACTTAAAAGGGAAGATAATAAAACATTTGTTATTATAACATTAACATTTTATGATATGTTATCAATTATTTAAAACAATTATACAGTTAAGAAAGAGTAAGACTGAAAACCCACCTTTACAAAAAATTACACAAATACATAATATACACAACTCGAATGAAAAGAAAACATAGAGATCAGAAGTAGAAAATAAAAACAAACTCAATTGCACTACAAAAACATTACATAATAATATATACACAGAAATCCTCAGCACGGGAGATTCCAGTAAGGATATCATTATATCTACTTATTACGTAAAAAGGAAGATAATAAAACATTTGTTATCAGGCCTACATCGTCCAGACGCAAGAGTATTAATACTATCAGATGCAGCATTACATTCTTTGGTCAAATGTATTGTACATATTGATGCTGCCGGGTACCTGGTTCCGACCGGGTTCCCCCAGGACCCGGTTCTCCGAAGAAGACCTGGTTCTGACAACAAGAACCGGCTCTAATTTCAAGACGTGTAATTTTTTTGAATTGTTTACGTGATGAATGCTGTTCTATTTATTTACGACCTCTTGATATTTATTTTAACTGTAGACACAATAAAACAATGGTATAACGAGCTGTCTTGTATTTATTTCGTCGAAACAGTCGTGTCTCAATGGTATAACGAGCTGTCTTGTATTTATTTCGTCGAAACAGTCGTGTCTCAATGGTATAACGAGCTGTCTTGTATTTATTTCGTCGAAACAGTCGTGTCTCAATGGTATAAAGAGCTGTCTTGTATTTATTTCGTCGAAACAGTCGTGTCTCGGTATAATAACAGGATACGTTATCCCACACTATGCATCCGGCGCTGTGAGTCACTGTCATTTGTTGTGACTAGACTGCTGACTGCTGTCGACTGCGAGCTAGCTGCGTGAACCGACGGGCTGCATGTCTCCCACTACCCCCACCCTACCCAGTCATGCGCATAAACCAAAACTCGTCTACCACACGCTTGCCCAACGTGTGCTAATTAATCAGTGTGTTTTTTATAATTATCGAGTGATTATTAAAACAGCAGCTACAATGATGAGTGCAATAAAAAGAAAGGTGTCATTTGTTTGGGATTTTTTTAAAGAGCTACCAGAAAAACAAAAAGTGCTGTGCAGTCTTTGCAATTCGAAAATGCTTTACAGTGGATCGACAAGTGCTATGGGCAAACACCTAAAAAATATCCATCAAAAAGAAAGAAGAAAGCTGCAAGAAGCAGCCAACACTTACTTCCTTTGGAGTAACAAGTGACAGGACTTGTGATGCCAAAAGACAAGAAAACATCACTAAATTGACTGCTCCGATGATTGCGCGGCACCACTTGCCATTAGAAATGGTGGATTGGCCTGGTTTCAGGGAGCTAGTAGCCTATATGGAGCCTAGCTACAAACCAGTGTATTCCGACACCATTAAAACCCACATAGAAAAGAAGGGTGCGGAAATGAAAAATGACAATGAAATGGCAAAAATTTGAATGTTTTAAAACCCGGGTACCCGCCCGGTTCCTCAAACGGGTACCCAGTTCCCGAAAATGAGACCCGGCGACATCACTAATTGTACATATAGTTTTGTATTAATGATCGAAGGATCTATGGATGCAATCTGTTAGCCATAAGTTGATAATAGTTTGTCTCATATATGTATAGTTAGTAATAGGATAGATCATTGTAGAAATGTATTAAATGTGTTGCTCCCTTGAGGTGATTTTGCACAAAAACGGTGCTATACAAATCATCCAAATATTATTATGGCAGTTTATTAATATTTATCACAAACAGTATGTCATGTGTCCTGAAATGCATGCTAGTTGTTACCGCCAATCACTGCCTCGGGTGAGGCGCGCCATCTCACTCACTCGCGCCAGGGGGGTATAACTCCGAGAAAAAAGTGGGTCAGAAAAAAAGACACGGTAATCTCTATGGGTGACTTGTGACGTATATTTTCCACAAACCAATACGAACTTCATGCATGTTTATAGGCCGCTGTCACGAACTTCATGCATGTTTATAGGCCGCTGTCACTGGCCGATTTTAGGCTAGCCAATGGGTTGGCTCCGAATGAGAATTATATTGTCTATGGTTACGCCTTTTTTATAGTTTCTATCCTAGTCGATGGTAAGTATGTGTAGTAGTGACGTATATTTTTCAGTTACAGACTTTTATCTATGGCAAACATTAGGACCCATGGGCTCAGTACTAAAAACCCGAAGATATTGATCTAGTGAGTGGTTCATTTATGACTCGCGCTATTACCAAGGCTGCGTGAGGGGGTCGCCGCTCGTCACAAGCAGTAAAGACAGTCCAACCGCAGCCTTTGACATTGTTCGTTGACGAACGAATGAAATTTTTTTATAAAAGTAACTATATTATTATGATAATTACTTCACAAAACACATTTAATATGTCATAAGAATACGTAATATGAAATTAAATTTACAAATAAATGATTATAGCATGAGTGGGGTAACAGAAACACCCCTCACAGCAAACCAAGTTTGTTTTGTATCTTTGCGTGCTGAAGGTTAATAATATGTAATATCAACTCCACATTGTTAGGAGAAAATGATTCCTCTCCGGGGTGTATGTCATCTTTAGAGATGCTGAGGATCGTTTTGAGGAAAGAAAGGAATATTAGAGAGACCCACATATTTCAGTAGGAAGGAAAAGTATTCAAATTAATTCCGTGTAAACATTTTTATTAACTTTTTCTTCAGATAAAAATTAACTTATAGTTTAATTTACACTAATTTTCTCTTAAAAAATAATCGTACAGACAAGCGAACTCAGAATTATCTACAATAATAATTTCAAATGATATTTATATTTTTCCAAATACAAAATATTGCAAATTTTGTATGAACTCCTTCAAATAATGTGATCATTTCTAAGGTGGGATTTTTTCATAATTTGATTTAGCAATTTTGAATTTTTAACATTTGAACGGTCCTCCTAAAACGCCGATTCTCGATCTGTTTTAACCTTTGATCAAATTGTGATCAGCTGACAAGCATAACAACATGACCGGTGACAGCTAACATAATTGGATCAAAAGCTGAAACAGACAGAATCGGTGTATAGTGTGTAGTTTAAGAAAAAAAATTAATCAAAGCTTATAAATAATTATTAACTAGTTTTTTTTTTATTTTCCAAAATAATTTGGACCATTTGTGGCTCTATATCTTCTCTGCTTAACCTTAGAGCGAGGTATTGTGATGTTTCATGTCGTTTTATACAATAATAATTGGTAGAAATAAGGGATATTAGTGAACGAATGAATTTAAATGCTTTACAAAGACCGCTGCAGGCGAAACAGCAATCACTTCTCGTATCTTGACAAAGGGGATGTTTGTGTCAATTTTTAAATATAATAAATAAAATATTGTCATCGAATGGCCAATCAGCGCCATTTTGTTAAATGTCGATTCTCGGTCCGTTTGAGCTTTTGATCAAATTGCGATTAGTCCTCAGGCGTTACGGTCATGTTCTTATGCTTTCAGCTGATCACAATTTGATTAAAAGCTGAAATGGGCCCCAGAATCGGCGTTTAATTGGAACCTTTCTATTTTTGAAAAAATAATAATGTTGGGGGGAAGAAAAAATTAGACCGCAATTTGAAAAAAAAATTTTTTTTCATAAAATAAAAAAAAAGTAAGGTGAAAATAATGTTTAGAATACATTTGTCTAATAAGACGTGCGTGTTTTTATTTATTTCATTATCAGTAATTTTAGTTAGAAAAACAAGTAAACTCAATCATTTATTTAACTTTTTTTTGTTTAAATTCAAAATCTTTATATTCCAAAAATTGTATATTTATTTCTATTAATAAAATTTGAAAGCGTATCTCATCACCTTTGAAAAAGTTTTTAGTTTTCAGATACATTAAGAAATATTCTGTTAATTTGGATTTTATTGCAAAGCGGAAATACTCTGACCTTCTGACATAATATGCCAGAGGCTTGAGGGTTTAATCAGACAGAAATAGCTATCACATGATGATTGTATGAAATATGTATCATATTATTATTTAGACTTGAGCACTAGAATCAAACAGATTGATTTTGGCCCCCCTGATCTAATCCCTCCTGCCCTTCTTGCTGTGGTGTGAGTCCCCGTGGTGTTCCTGCCTCTTGGGGGCGCGGGACGGGGGTGCCGGGGGACCCCCGCTGACCCGGTCAGCCCTCTTGGCCTCCGTCAAGAACCGATCCAGACCGAAGGGGTCGAAATCAGCGTCAGCTCGGTTGTTGCTGGGGGCCTGAAATAAAAAAATTGTTATTCATGGGTTTGAAAAGTTCGACTTATGGATGGTATTTGTTTAATTTAAAAATAAATGCATTCCTGGGGTATATTAACCTGACAATATAGAGAATCAAACCCACTATCCTTTGGTGCCAACTCAAGTTTTTTTTGTCATAGAATACAATCTGCCGCTCTAATATTTCGACAACTACTATAATCTGCCATTATTTATATTGGTTGAAAGCACAAAATCAAGCTCTATAATTCACCGGTATTCGTATGTCTAATTCAGTAGACCGCCGTGAGCCTGAACACGCGCGCCAAGTACACTGACGGGTTGGGTTTTCTTACTCTTACACTCAGTTCTTATACCGCCATCTAGTTTGCTAGATCTGACCATTTTACCTAGTCACCAGAGTAAATAATTATGTACTATTAGATAAGAACATTTCGGTTAGTCCTCTTGGTACTCTAGCAACTTATCGCATGTATTTCAGTTCATTTCGTTATGCCACTTTTTTGTTTGAATAAATTAACAAAATTGAATCTTTTCGCAAAATATAAACCTAACAATAAAAAAGGAAATTTTACAAAATGACTGTTTTAATTTTTAGCTTATTTTGTACGTACGCACAATAATCCACAGCTATTACTACATAATTGGACACTTGCCCAGTTTTTGGGGGTTGCGGATTAGTGAGAGACAATAACTACTGTAGGCGGGAATTAGTACATTTTAAATTTGGTTTTCAATGTCTCGTTGATCAAATAAACGGGGTTCTTTTAGATCAGTGATTCTCAATGGGGACGGAACCGCGCCCCTAGGGGGCGTTACCAAGATCCAGGGGGGCTGCGACGGCCTCGAGGTTAAATGGGGGGCGGTGAAAGAATACAAGGGGGAAGTGAAGGCTGAAATTCAAGCACATACACAAGAATCTTGCATTTGAACCGTTCGTTCAATTAGTGATTTTATTTAAGGATTTGACAACATTGTTAACCACTGTTTGAATTTGAAAAAAAAAACCTTAGTTAATATTTCAACTGTTTAATGTCTTTTAAAAGGCGTTGAAGCATAGAGGCTTTAAAATTCACCATTTTCCCGCCTGTACTGAGTTTCAGGACACCATGTATAATTCCCCTGGTTATGCACATTACGGAATAAAACTGCCATTGCTTTCTGCAGGTTTAACCACTCGGAACATTAGAACGTCAAAAGACGTAAATATGATAATAGCGGTCAAGACATTAGAACGTCTTTTCACGTAAGCGCGCGAGATTTTACAAAAATCGATTTATTTCCATCACTAGTATACGGATTGCCATGATTTAAAAAACAGAGTATCGATAATGAATAACGCTACGCGTCTGTATTCAAGAATATCTATGGAACGTAGAGGTGCATTATCTAAGCCGATTGGATCTGTCATCTTGTTCGTTCATAATTTATTGCGTTTCTAAATAATTTATTAAAAATATTTTAGTTTGGACGGTTAATATTTTGAGGTGACTAATAGTTTTTAATTATATTTCTTCAATATATAAAGTGTTATTTCTTTATGATACTCAGAAAAAAGTACATTTTTCACGGCTTTGAAATAATGGTCAGCGATTTTATACATATTTTTGACGTTTTCATAAAATGTAGATTTAGAAACGCAAATATTTACGTATTACAACAAAATGCGATAGTGGATTTCATAATCTTTCCAAAACATTTTTTAGAATGAGGCTACGTTTCCCAAAACGTGAGTTATGAAGCTTTTAGCAAAACTCGTAAATAACACAAAAATTATCACGTTTTGACAGTTCTCAAAGGAACACACAGTAAATAAAAGTCTTGAGGTTAAAATAAAACCTTTTTTTTCATTCAGAAAGCAACATTTCTGAATTTATTAAATTAAGTAATCTCAGAATGTTGAAAATCCACCCACTTCCATCCATTATAAGTGGAAAATGTGGCTTGTGCAATGATGGAAGACTAAACTAATAAAGGATAAAACCTGCAATGCCCGAGTAGGAACCAATAACTACCACGCTACCAACCGGTTGGTCGTGCTTCAAAACATGCAATTTTTGCTACAATATACTTGGAAAGTGAACGGTGAGCCAGATAAGGTTGGGAACCTCTGTTTTACATTGTTCGATGTACCAGGCTGCCAGAAGAGCAAGGAGGTAAACAGGCAATATAACACAGAATACTTACAGGTTCAGTTTCCCTGTGGTGGCTAGCTCCCTGTCCGTCTCTCTCAAACTGTACGGGACCGGATCTCTGAGCCGCGCTGCTGCTCGCCCACTTCTGTAGATTGTTCGATGTACCAGGCTGCCAGAAGAGCAAGGAGGTAAACAGGCAATGTAACACAGAATACTTACAGGTTCAGTTTCCCTGTGGTGGCTAGCTCCCTGTCCGTCTCTCTCAAACTGTACGGGACCGGATCTTTGCGCCGCGCTGCTGCTCGCCCACTTCTGTAGATTGTTCGATGTACCAGGCTGCCAGAAGAGCAAGGAGGTAAACAGGCAATATAACACAGAATACTTACAGGTTCAGTTTCCCTGTGGTGGCTAGCTCCCTGTCCGTCTCTCTCAAACTGTACGGGACCGGATCTTTGCGCCGCGCTGCTGCTCGCCCACTTCTCTGCTCCCGAAAATTCCTTGTCTGGCACAAAACTGCAAGAGAATACAACAGTAATTAGATTAAATAATACAAAAGGAAAATATGAAACAAAAATTTAATATATATTTTTTTAATTATCGAAGAAAGCACTTTGTGGCTTGACATTAAATAAATGAAGAAAAAAAATTACTTTGTTTAAAACCACATTGAGTTTTATAGGTTGACCAGTTTCAGTTGCACTCAACCTTCTTCAGGACAATGGAAATATAAATATAGTTTTATATTTCTGTTGGTTGAGTGCAACGACCAACTAGTTGGTCGACCTAAATAACTCAATAAAGTGGTTTAAAACAAAGTAATTTTTTTTCTCATTTCTGATATTTTTTACAATAGCTCCACACAGGAGATGATATAGGCCCTAAAAGTGATCTCTTTTAGGGCCTATATCATCTTTGGGGATGCTGTGCTTGTTAATCTGTGAGAAAAAGTAAGGATGCTGACAAATTCTCCAGTAAATGTTTTCATTATCTTGTTTATTACTGTCTGAATCTGTGTTACTATTTTCTATATAATTTCACTTATTCATTTATTGTGCAATATTTGTAATATTTTATATATTATACCTATTATTTTTAAGTATTAAATGAATAGGCTATTAGTAGATTCGTTCTCCAGTTAGACATTAAGTTGGGTAATTAAATTAGTTAATTAATTAGAAGCAAGGTGTAGCCGAGACAGAGTTGTGTTGCAGTCTATCCTCTCTGCCTACCCGTGCGGCACAGCGTGATGGTTCATAGTTAGTGATGCACAACTCACCGATTAGTCTTGATGATGGTTTCTAGATCTCCGCCGTAGTTATCCTTGTCAACGTTCTTCGTCGGGCGATAGAGATGGCTGCCCAGAGAATTCTGCTCGCGCCACGGTTTGTCGTATACATTATAGGCCTCTTCATCACCGAATCCTGAAAGAAGACAATAACAATGAAAACAATCAAATCAGAATTCAAGCAATTTTTATTTTATTTTCCCATATGGCACTACTATATTCACGCGGTCTTCGAATTCATTGGTGTTTGAATTTGAAAAAAAAAACCTTAGTTAATATTTCAACTGTTTAATGTCTTTTAAAAGGCGTTGAAGCATAGAGGCTTTAAAATTCACCATTTTCCCGCCTGTACTGAGTTTCAGGACACCATGTATAATTCCCCTGGTTATGCACATTACGGAATAAAACTGCCATTGCTTTCTGCAGGTTTAACCACTCGGAACATTAGAACGTCAAAAGACGTAAATATGATAATAGCGGTCAAGACATTAGTACGTCTTTTCACGTAAACGCGCGAGATTTTACAAAAATCGATTTATTTCCATCACTAGTATACGGATTGCCATGATTTAAAAAACAGAGTATCGATAATGAATAACGCTACGCGTCTGCAATCAAGAATATCTATGGAATGTAGAGGTGCATTATCTGAGTCGATTGAATCTGTCATCTTCTTCGTTCATAATTTATTGCGTTTTTAAATAATTTATTAAAAATATTTTAGTTTGGACGGTTAATATTTTGAGGTGACTAATAGTTTTTAATTATATTTCTTCAATATATAAAGTGTTATTTCTTTATGATACTCAGAAAAAAGTACATTTTTCACAGCTTTGAAATAATGGTCAGCGATTTTTACATATTTTTGACGTTTTCAGAAAATGTATATTTAGACACGCAAATATTTACGTGTAACAAAACAATACGATAGTGAATTTCATAATCTTTCCAAAACATTTTTTAGAATGAGGCTACGTTTCCCAAAACGTGAGTTATGAAGCTTTTAACAAAACTCGTGAATAACACAAAAAATTTCGCGTTTTGACAGTTCGCAAAGGAACACAAAGTAAATAAAAGTCCTTTTCTGAGAGGTTAAAGCGTTGGAAGAATACTCTTTGGATGAAAATGATTAATTAGCTAATTCTCTGTACAAACCTGAATCCATTCCCTTTGAAGTGTTGAACAATCTCTGGTCGAATAGTCCCTCTCCACCGGCATTGGATTTGGCTGGGAGCCCGAGAGCTATCTGTTCTGAAATGTCCCTTTCTCTGTCCTTTACCAGTTTGGATCTGCAATAAAAAAGACGCAAATAAATTAATTTCAATTTTTTTGCTTTCGTATTTTTCTTGACAAAGACAATATCCTGAATAAAGTGTCGCTAATTGTCATCATTATTGCTGTTGTCTTTGGCTAGAAAAATAAGACATACATAATATGTGATGATTTTACAGTTTTCCTTATTATTTAAATTAAATTAGGTCTATATTGGAGACCCTGAGGAACTCCAATTTTCATCTACAGTGAAACCCACTTATTTAACCGGCGTATATCATAGTGATGCATACCTCTTATCGGGTGCTGCTCTGGCGATATTCCTGTCTCTCTGTCGCTCCCGGTGCCTGTCCTGACGCAGTCTGTCTCGTTCTTCCTCTCCACCTTCCGGTCCCTCCAGCTCCATACCGTCTTCGGCGCCTATTGTATCACCGATGGTTCTGATACCTACACAAATAAATAAATACATACATTATTGTATAGCTAGCAAACAATGCAATTATCCACTCTTTTTTGTGCACTCCCATAAATAAAAAACAGAAGCTGACTGTTTAAAACTCAAGGGCACCCTACCTCTGGCCTGGAAATAATAGGTATCCGCTAGATCTTAATGGACGTATTGCAATCTTTAAAACATCAGGTGGGAATGCGGTGTTTGTTCCACCGGTATATCATTAGAAAGTGCTCTGATGCATTGATTCCTTCAGCCCAGGTGCATAGTCGGAAGAAGTCCGGCAAAATTTAAAAATGTCTATCGCCTGAATAAGTAAAATCTAATGAAAAAAATAACACGCAAAGCCACTATTTCCAGCAATTACAAAATGAAAACAGTCAATATTCAATATTCAGTATTTTATTTTATGAACACTTATTAGAAAAAGTATTTTCAAGTATGATTTCGGTACAATATATCGGTACCTTACGAAAATAAATTAAATTATGAATAATTCTTACCGTTTCTATGGTCCCTGGCCTTCTGCGCCATCAGCCGCAAATGGTCTTCCTTCTTTTCCTTTTCACGCTGTGCCAGTTTCCTCTCGAGCTGGGCGCGCGCCTCTACCGCCTCTCGCGCCTTTCGGTCGGCGATGTAGAGAGCCTCGGCCAGCTTGGAGAAGTTCTCGTTGATGTGCACCTGCTGGAGACCGCGCCCGTCCGCGGCTAGGCGCTTGTCCAGGGGGATTGTGTAACCTGTCAAGAGAAATATCAGTTAGGTACTGCAATGTTAATGAACTCACTGCGTAGCAAGGTTACCCCAGTTGTGCAACTGACCCAGACCTCAGAGATTTGTACAAACCTCCATTCCACTGTTGGGTCTGGCTAGCGTTCCAATAATTTAAAAATAGACGCACAATAATTATATATGTGAGAGTTGGAGCTATGTAGCATAGATGGCTCTAGTGCTAGTAGCTCATAAAGTTAAGGTATGTCATTATACTCTTCTTGTAACTATATTCCAATCAATTGAACATATCTACTATTTCAGTAAAAGTATTAATAATAATAATAATAATAAGAATGAATGATAATAATAATAAATTCCAGTATGTATGCAGGGGTAGTGCAATGCAATACATTCCATATTTGAAATAATATACATGATAAGTAATAATAATAATAAGGTAGGTAATAACATAGGTGATTCCGATAGGCACAAAAAAGCGGAATTAAAGTGAAAAAAGATAAAATATAAACACAAAAATGAGTATAAACAGCCGTTATATTGCCGCGGGGATATTTGCACATCTCCCGTCTCCAGAGGGGACTCCATCCAGGCAACCATGGCAGTGATGATTTTGTTACTTGATTGGCGCAGTCTGCGCCATAAGCTTCCCATGTGAAGCGCTCTGAAAGAATGTACTCGTCCCTCCAGGAACATTTCCGTGTCGCTGCAGTATCTCGGTAGGCGGAATAGTTGGCGATAAGCATTATTGTAAGCCCTTATTGGTAACTTTTTTTTAACATTAGTTCCACACAGGAGACCCTGAGGAAAATAATTTCCCTAAGGGCCTATGTCTTCTTGAGGGATGCTGTGTGGAGGGTTTTCTTAAGGAAAAGAAGGTGAGACAAATCTGGGAAGGAAAAAGCAGAAGGGCGGGTAGGGATCTGGGGGTCAGTGTGTCCAGGAGTAACGGACGTTTGAATTCATCCCTCCCACTGCAGTGCAAGGCTATGGGTCAAGAGTCTTGCTGGAGAGGTAAAAATATCTTCCTCAACCAGTCTCTCCAAATCTACGCCACACAATAGGTGGACAGACATCTGCCGCCAAGACCTAGACAATCCTCACCCCATGAACCCGGTCACCAAACGTAGCCAACCACATGGGGTAACCCATGGCAGAAATATTAGTTATCCAATGAATGGTTCCTGGGGCGGCGGTACCCATACCAGCCTCCCAAACTGCATGCAATCTAGGTACAAGTGAGAATCTAAATGACTCAGTCCTGATGTTGTTACAATTGAAAAGAATTTTGGATCGAATAGTTCTAGCTGGTATATGGAAGGTAATTAGGCTGAGAAATCAGGGCTATCTAACAATTTAAAAAATAAAAATCAGGTATGAAACAAGTCTTATTATTATATATATGATAGATTGAGATTTAAGGCGTACCTTTGGCGTTTTTCCAGTGGCTCACGCAAGGGGGCACCTTCCAGTCCCGCTGCTGCTTGACGGAGACGCGGCGCGGAGGCGAATGCAGCACTGGTGCCGGGGGCGACGGTGCCCCGCGGGGGATCTTCTTGTTGATGGCGAACCGGGGGGGCTCCATTGGGTCCACTTGTGCCTCCACCATTCTGGAAGATTCATAAATATCAGTGAATCAGCGGTACATATATGTAAGATACTCGAAGCTATGTATTCCCTAAACGAAAATAGACAGAATGCAATTGTTTATTACCTGATGACCCTCTGCTTTGCACCAGAATTGAAGGCGGCTCCTTGCTGTGCCGGTGTATAGCGTATGTATTGTGCTGGACCCTACAAAACAAACACGACTAAATTTAAACAATGGAAGTGACAAACATAAGAAAATACAATTTTAATTAATTTTTAAAGATAATATTGAAATAGGTTTTATGCGAGGAATGACAAACTTGCCGTTAAAGCTCTGCTCCATTGATCTTCAAATATATATATTTTTATTTATTTAAGTAAGAACATCAGCACCCTTGAGGTGATTTTTCCCCAAAACGGCGGTATATAAATTAGCCAAATATTATTATTATTATCAGTACAGCAGACAGAGGGTTAATATTAAGAAAATTGCAAAGCAATAACAAAGTGTATATATATATACCAACCGTCCCATGATGGTGTACAACAGGATGTTATTTCAAATGATCTGCATAAGGGTAAGTATTGTTAGCAATAATAAAACGCTTGTCTTTACGGTCTATGACAGTAATAATATTCAGTAAGGTTATATCATTGCGCATTGTGCAGTTCAAATTCCCAGAAATTGGCTGTTGGCCGTTGGGACGGGACCGCCTGTAACCGGGTGTCCTACAGGTCAAGTCAATCCCTTCTTTACCGGCCGATACGCACAGCAGCTGGAGTAGTTTCCCTGTTGGCCGACAGAGCGCACCTCTGGCGGCATAAGAGCGAACCAAATGACTGTGGCGCCAATATTTAAATATGCAGCTAACAGTATATAGTATATGTTCCAAGCTTTTAACTCTTTGCACGCGACCGTATCAACTGTTGTTACGGCAAAAAGTCTATACTCACACGCGGCTGTATCAACAGTTGATACGGAAACTTTGACAGCCGATATTCCAGCGCTCTTTCGTCATAAATGTATTTCTTGCTCACTTGGACATTCGTAGAACTATCACGATGCTGACATCTACAAGAATTTCTCAAAAATAAAATTGTATTTCATAAAAAAAGATCGATAATCAAGTGCGCCTCTTCGCACCTTTTAGTCCTTTAGTTTACATTTTTGTCAACGGATGGCGTTAGTACTAGTATGTCATTCACAACTTTTCATAACTAAAAATGATAAGTGATCATGGTGTCCCACTTGTGTCTATCACCTAAGTACACACACGCCGAGTGAATGGCGGGACCACATTCAAAAGATACGGTACGTCTTTGTATGAAATTTATGTATTTGTTTTTAAAAACATCTAAGAGTGTTGACACACGAGGATTTGTTTTCATATTGTGGAGAATAATCTGTTCTGTCTATATAGTCCAATAAATCATGCCAGAATGCTATAATTTGACATTTAATTGCGTGCATAGGTATTTGAAAATATGTACCGCGTACGTGTATAGATAAAACGGAGCAAATTAACGCGTTCAAAAGGTTAATTAATACCTCCCTAATTGAGAATAACTCGTGTTTATGTCAATATCCAAAGTGATTCTATTACAACAATATAGCTCTCCCTACCGGCATGACCATTGGAAAATTAGTCTTCCGGGAGATAAAACAGTCCATGTTATCGGTGACGAAGATAACCATTGGGATCATAGATCATAATAAATGCTCTCCATGATTGTCGAGTTTTAGAACCATCCACGAATCAGTCAGAAGAAATGTATAGCAATGTGGACATCCATTCTGACCTGCAGATGGTTCATTACGAGGATAGCCAAGAGAAAGTCAGTAGGATAGAGCCACCGGTAGTGGTATTTCCCTCAGGTAGATAAATCAGGAACTCTCTCCAACATGAAGGCATACTTGACCTAATGTAACTCGATCACCATTTAATTCTACACTCACCAAAACAACTGATTGAATGATATAAAATCAAAATAAAGCTTTAGCCACTCAGGCCTCTGGCATATGAAATTCCGAGCATTTCCGCCTGGCGATGAAATCCAAATAAACGGAATATTTCTGAACTTATCCGAAAACTAAAATATGTTTTTTAAATGTGATGAAATATACATTCAAATTTTATTATTAAAATTAAACACGTAATTTTTTTTATATAAAAATGTTGAATGCAAACATAAAAAAGCTTTAAAAATTTGAACTTGATCTAAAATCACACATTTTATTGGAAAAATATATTATAAACATTTACCACACTTTTTTGTCATTTCGTTAATTTTATTCAAAATCTTAAATCTCTGAAAGTTCTTCACCCATTGCTTTGAAATTTTGACACAATGTTGCATTTGAATACGCGTGTTTTTAAATACCTATATTATATAGATATATTTGGAAAGAAAAAAAAACAGCGCCATCTGTTGGACGTAAAAGCAACACATGCTATTGTTTCTCTGTTTGCACAGACAGACTGAGCCACAGAAACGCGTGGTGGGGTACTGCTAGTTATTAATAAAAAATTTAGAGTTTCATAATTTTTTCTGAAATTGAGATTGGAACCTTAAAATATAAAGCATGGTCTTTTCTCTTTCAGCACTGTTCAGTTTATATTTCTCACCATTAGAGTAAGGGAGACACAATGATTTCTACAAGATGAGCTGAGGAGTCAGAATAAATATTTTATTGGTCAATGATTCAACCTTCCTAACATTTATAAATATATCACTTCTTCAATGTCCTGGAACCAACAAAATCATAAAAAATAACTCACGCTCTTTTCAGCGCAACGCCCCGGCATCGCTGACGACACCTTGGTATTGGTCAGCTTCTCCAGCGCTTTGCGAGTTCTCTCCGTGGTGTCGGCAATCTCCTCTTCGTCAGGCCTCTCCAGCGAAGGCAGCTCATCGGCAGGGAGGAGGTCTTTGGCCTTGCTGTAGATTATCTGGAAGCAGGAACGGACACTTTAGGGGAAGGTAGATTTAAAAAGGAAAATTAAAGATACAATAAAAAGATTTAAAATGGAAAATTAAAGATACAATAAAAAGATTTAAAAGGGAAAATTAAAGATACAATAAAAAGATTTAAAGGGAAAATTAAAGATACAATAAAAATATTTAAAAAGGAAAATTAAAGATACAATAAAAAGATTTAAAAAGGAAAATTAAAGATACAATAAAAAGATTTAAAAGGGAAAATTAAAGATACAATAAAAAGATTTAAAAATGAAAATTAAAGATACAATAAAAAGATTTAAAAGGGAAAATTAAAGATACAATGAAAAGATTTAAAATGGAAAATTGAAGATACAATAAAAAGATTTTTTCAGAAAGATAGAAGTTACAAAATACTAGACATAAGATAATTTCTCATACGTATAACGTAGGTATACGAGGGTAGTTTGAAAAGTTTCCGACCTCAACATGAAGATGGCAGCACTTGTCAACAAAAATTGGGGAGCTTTTTTGCGACCAAAACTTTAGTCATTTTGGACGCGGAGTTGTTGTTTGACAGTCATGGACAAAATCAAGTATCAAACATTAGATATTTGTTTTTGAAAGGGAATACATCTATGCAAATTAAACACGAGTTGGACGCTGTGTACGGGGACTCTGCACCATCATTTATCACTGTGAAATTTTGGGCAGCTGAATTTAAACGTGGCCGTAGGTTGGGTGACAATGAATTAAGTTCATCAAATGATGCTAGAGAACTGTCGAATTAAGGTTAGAGAGATAGAAGAGGCGTTCTTTATTAAATCCACACGAAGACCTACATTATGGTAAGTAATTCTTTAAATATAAAATAATTGCATAATCTTATTATAATTGTTTATGAGCATATCTAAAGAATGTGTTCTTCACATATTGATTAAAAATTTAGTTATGAGAAAGTTGACCGCGCGCTGCGTGCCGCGATTGCTTGCTCTGGAACAAAAACCTCTTTCACCAAGACAATACGCCGTCTCACACATCGGTAGGTTCCATGCAGAGATGTGATTTATTTTAAATAAATCCATTTCAAATGGAAATGCAAAATGCAAAATGGGTATTTTCCATTTTGCATTTTAAATGCTTTTCTAAAAACCATTTTGCATTTTACATTTTAAATGCTTTTCTCAATGCATTTTCCATTTTAAATGCTTTTTTGCAACATTCTTCCTACTATCTCCACTCATCTTTTTTTCATAAGCCCCAAATATCAGTCGGTCCTCAACCTCGCTATGAGAGATAATTTACATTTGTCAAGTTGCTCCCTGGTAGGAGCCCTGGCAATTGAGTGATACCATTACAAAAAATACTGATTCAAATACTGAACATGAGGCCATGACGCTGTAATATTAAATGTTAGATAGCAGTTTCTATGTTTTTACGTTGGAAACATTAGTCCTGCGCAAATTTTTTGTGGTTTCATAATCTGTAGTAGTGGTGTTTTTGGATTAAACATCATGTAATATGTTTGTTCTACATTGATGTCCATTATTAAATGACAAAATTGTTTAAAAATTCTATAATTATTTTAATTGCTTGACCTGAGAAACCATTTTGCATTTTCAATGCATTTTGAAAATAGGTATTTTGCATTTTGCATTTGAAATGCTTTTCGAAAAACCATTTTGCATTTTGCATTTTCAAATGGAAAAGTTTTGACCCATTTCCATTTTGCATTTCAAATGGTTTTGGGTACCCATTTTGCACATCTCTGGTTCCATGGCGAACATCCACGCATTGCGGTTTGAACTGATTGACCACCCTCCTTTCTCACCAGATCTAGCCCCAAGCGATTTTTTTTGGATCCCTTGGCTAAAAGTTGAGATCGGACGACAGAAATTTTCGTCGAATGAAGAAGCCATCACATTCGTAAACAACTATTTTGCAGAGAAAGGCACCAATTTGGACGGGTTAGAGAGATGGGAGCATCGCTAGAAGAAGTGTATAGACTTACAAGGAGATTATGTTGAAAAATAAATATGAAGAAAAAAAAATTCTTTATTAGGTCGGAAACTTTTCAGACTACCCTCGTATAAATATAAAAACAAATAAATTATACAGTGTACAATGTAAGTAAATTAGTGTTGATAATTAACTAGCTGAAGTCCCCGGCATTGGCTGCGCTTTACGCAGAATTTTCTACCTCATTTTGAAATACAGTGGTACCTCGACATACGAGTGCCCCAACATACGAGTTTTTCGAGATACGAGCCTGCGAGCGAGTGATTTTTTGCTTTGAGTTACGAGGGAAATTCGAGATACGAGGTCGAACCTGAAGGCATGGGTCACCAGGAAGGTTCTTCGTGGAGTGGGTAAACCTGGTTTTCGACCTTCTGTTAAGAAATATCTACAGGAAAAAAACCTACTCGTGCAAGCCCTTCTCATCCTCGACAATGCCCCTGCTCATCCACCAAACCTCGAAGGTGACACCCTCGAGGAGTTCAAATTTATAAAGGTTCTCTACAGGTGAAAGCGAGAAAAATGTAGCGAAAAGGGCAAAGACCAGTAAGGATATCTAATTTATTTATTTACATTCTCTTTTTTGTTTTTGTACAATAAATATTTGTCATTTATAAATACGTTTTTATTATTCAAAACCACGTAACAAAAATAACTGGGGTGACATTTTGGGGGTTGGAACGGATTAATGGTAGTCTAATTGTTTTGTATGGGGAAATCTGCATCGATATACCAGTAATTCAAGATACGAGCAAGGTTGCGGAACGAATTAAACTCGTATGTCGAGGTACCACTGTAATAATTATTTATTTTGCAGAGCAAAAATTAAATATTTCAATGTAGTATTGAGGTCATTATCTCTTTGAAAACATAACAAGATAGCTCTGGGGAAGCGTCTTATGATTTAAATATGAAATATATATGAATAATAAGATATATTATCTGGTAAACAGTTTGGTAAAAAGCATAAATCGTCATTTTTAATCTTCAAAACTCAGATTTTTTGTTTTTGTTTTTTATATTAACCCCACACAGGAAGTGTCATCTTTTGGGATGCTGTATGGAGGATCATTTTTAAGGAAAGGAAGGAGAGGAAGTTCTGAGAAGGTAAAAGGTACGAGGGTTGTATAGGAATCTAGGGATCAGTGTGTCCAGGAGTGACAGACATATAAATATATCCCTCCCACTGCAGCCCGGGGCGATGGATCGCAAGACCAGAACCCCTGCTAAATCACCAAACGTACAAACCACTTGTGGTGACCTATGGCAGAGGTGTTGGCTATCCAATAAATTGTTCCCGGGGCGGCGGTACCCAAACCCGGCACCCACAATTGAATTTAATATTCATACTTTCACAAATTATTTGAAATATGGCCGTAGGATGTACCCAACAAACCCCATCTCTCGCATGTGGAAGCCAAAATTTTGAAACGGTACCAAGATTCACATACCTGGGCTCCCTGATAACAAACAATAACAACACTACAGAGGAGATCCAGAAGCGCATCGTGAATGCAAACCGCTGCTATTTCCGCCTACAAAAACATATAAAATCCAGACTGCTTTCCAGAACCACCAAGGTATTAGTGTACAAAACACTAATTAGACCAGTGCTTACGTACGCAGCCGAGACGTGGGTTCTAACTAAGAAGAATGAGCGAGCACTGGACGTTTTTGAAAGGAAAATTTTGAGGCGCATCTTCGGACCGGTTCTAGAAAAAGGATTTTGGCGCAGACGTTATAACAATGAGCTCTATACTCTGTTTAAGGAGCAAAACATCACAAAGTTCATAAAACTGGGAAGACTTCGGTGGCTAGGTCATGTGGAGAGAATGACCGAGCATCAAGAACCAAAGTCCCTGCTGAGCTCAAGACCGATAGGGAGAAGGAGCCTGGGAAGGCCAAGGTTAAGATGGAGCGACAACGTCCTCAAAGATTTGTCTGCCTTGGAGCTTTGAAACTGGAGAGAGCTGGCGCGGGACGGAGATGAGTGGAGGAAGACTCTTGAGGAGGCCAAGACCCACCAGGGGTTGTAGAGCCAAAAGTGATGATGATGATGAACACCAGAAGAGGACAGTTATCATGTTGTTAAGCTTGTCAGCTTAATACAATTTGAAAGAAAGCTAGAATAGGCCTTTAGCGGGGACCTTTCAACTGTCAAAAAATGAAAATGGCGCTGAATGGCTATTTGATTACAATATTACATCTGAATTTTTGCGAAACAACTGGGCTTTAGAGAGTAGCATTATACTCTTTACTCTGGTTTAAATAAGATTAATGTTTTTACCTTGTCTTTGGCATGACCCTGCCTGGCTATTGCGTCATATTTGACTCTGCCCTGGTCATCCAGTCGCACGGCGAGCACCTTCGCAGCCCCCCCCATCTCTTTGCCTAGCAGCCCCATGTTCATGGGGTGCTGTGCCACCAGAATCTCCGGGAAAGCGCCCCCATCTGAAATAATTTACATTTTAATTAAATATAATAAGGCTAATGCTGATTCTTCATTTGTGAAATTTTTTATTACAACCGAAATTGCCAATGGGT
The DNA here is from genome assembly GCF_061612785.1 of Hesperophylax consimilis. Taxonomy (NCBI): domain Eukaryota; kingdom Metazoa; phylum Arthropoda; class Insecta; order Trichoptera; family Limnephilidae; genus Hesperophylax; species Hesperophylax consimilis. Next base: position 11,047,713 of record NC_142865.1, read on the forward strand.
CACCGGTGTTCTAATATAATCCGAGTTGAAATATTTCGCAATGATATTTCAAACTTTTTGCTTTGAAAACTGTATAGAGGACAAAATCAGAATCGTTTGCGCTAATAACACTATTTTATTTAATAAATGTAGCCTCTCTTGAATGTTTACAAAAAAAATTATGTGTGAATGTCAAAATTCATTTAACGGCATTCCATTTTCAAAGTAGTATCAAGTCATTATTTTTTTTTTGTACGGCAATGGCAATACAATATACATAGATACGTTGGAGAACCCTCAAAGTGGCAAGCAAAAGAAATGTCAACATTTTCGTGCTTTCGATTTCGTAGTTTTAGTACTACGCTGTCACGCGTCGAATAAGGTCATGTGCTAAGTAAATTGCAGTAAAGTGTGCCAAAATGCCCCGTGTGTGTGTGTGCATTACTCAGCAAACACTAGTAAAATCAAGAAATAACATTTAATTTGTAAATACACGCAAATTACTTATTATTTAAAAAAATACAATTATTACCATTAGAGAAAGTGAGATAGCAACACATAACTACAGGCTTTTCCAATAAGAGGTGTTATTTTGATATTCAATCGTAAAAGATCAATGGTTTCGTTGCTTGTGTGGCACATAGTGCCGTCTTGTTGAAAGTAAACGTTGTCCAGATCAATACCATCCAATTCCGGCCATAAAAAATCAGTAATCATCTCTCGATAGCGCAATCCATTCACCGTAACTGTTGCTCCAGCCTCATTTTCGAAAAAGTAAGGTCCAATGACTCCGCCGGACCATAAACCGCACCAAACAGTCACACGTTGAGGATAGAGGCTTTTCAACAATAACTCTTGGGTTTTCCGAGCCCCAGATGCGACAATTTTGCTTGTTGACGAAGCCACCGAGGTGGAAATGGGCCTCATCACTCAAGATGATTTGCATTTGATTCACTCAAGTGATCACTCAAGTGAATTTTAATAATTTCAATGCGTTGTTGAAGCGTGTATCGTTCCATTTTTATCAATGGCGTAGTTTCTACTTGTCAAATGTCAAAAAATGACAGCTTCAAAAGTAACATCTACCGAAATAGCGGGCTATTCAAAATAACACCTCTTATTGGAAAACCCTATATAATATGAACAACCATAAGTATAATATAAAGGCGGCGATACACATGCCTGTAAAATGGAACAGTAGCTTGCATGCATGTTAATGGCATGTACAAGTTACTGGCGCAATGAGAATACACATGCAAGTTAAACTTGCATGCAAGTTGCGTCCTTGCATGCCTGTATTTGCAAGACGTATACACATGCCAGTCACTAGACAGTACGTGTCTCAAATCACTCTGAGACTGAGTAGTCTCAAGCTTTATGGCAATGGAAAACATTCGAAGTGAATTAAATATCATCGTATTGCAATTGGCAGTACAATGTGTGGCTAATTTACTGCTAATTTAAGCTACTGGCATGCCCGTACCTGTCGCGACGTTCACTCATGCCGGTTTCATAGCCCCCCTCGTCCCCTCCCTCAACTTGCATGCCAGTAAATCAAATGTTGTGCAATCTACTTGCAAGGCAGGTACAGGCATGCAAGTTAGCGTATACACATGATAGTAGCTGGCATGTGCAAGGAGCTTGCATGCAAGTGTGCCAGCTACAGGTATGTGTATTCCCGGCTTTACAAGCAGTAGGTTAATTCCAATAATAATAAGTTTACCAATAATTGTAAAAGGATTATTCCATAGCGCTGTTTGGCTAAAATAATCACATCTAGAACGCTTCAGGTACATTGTCAGTTTTCAAATTGAAATAACCAGAAATATAACTATCATAAAAGTATTTATTACCTCCAAAATCGTCTTCTGTTCGTGGCACCCATCCTTTCCTCTTTCCGTAGGGAGGAATACTCGATTGAGTGACAACCAAGGAGTTGTTAATCCGTTGGCCAACTAGGTTATTTCTCCTTTCGTCATCTCTGTCCCATACCTTCTGCGTTGGTGCAGGCAAAATGCTAGAACAAACACAAAACTGATGTAATCACATGAAAACGCGAAACGAAACAACTGTATTTTTATAGAAAATAACAAATGCGTCGATACTTGTGATCTTTGACATGTAAACTTTGAGCACAAAATAACCATATTTGACGTTATAAATGTAAAATAAACCATGTTCATTACAAACTCGGTATATTAATAAATGTTAAAACTTTAAGAATGTAGATTAGAATTCTTGATTTATTTGTATATTTGTAAATATAACACGACGTACCTCGACAACGACATGATGGACCGTCAAGAAAACTTTCCATAGATATAGCGATATGTCCATAAACAAACCACTCACCCTGCCCATAAATAAAGCACTCACGATTTAGCCATAGATGTAGCAATTCATAGATATTGACGCACCTGGATCAATGATGCCATACCCCTAAAAAAAACATGCTTCGGGGGTAAAAAAAACATGTTTATAAGGACAAAAAACCATGTTTTTGTAAGCTTTTTATTAAGAATTTAACCTTTCATTTCATCTTGTATGAAATTAGTGGAAATATTTTCGTGTTTCTTCTCTCCTACAGCACAGATTTCTTCAAGACTTATATTCACAACCACATCTTTTTAACCTCTCAGAAAAGGACTTTTATTTACTTTGTGTCCCTTTGCGAACTGTCAAAACGCGGAAATTTTTGTGTTATTCACGAGTTTTGTTAAAAGCTCCATAACTCACGTTTTGGGAAACGTAGCCTCATTCTAAAAAATGTTTTGGAAAGATTATGAAATTCACTATCGTATTGTTTTGTTATACGTAAATATTTGCGTTTCTAAATATACATTTTCTGAAAACGTCAAAAATATGTAAAAATCGCTGACCATTATTTCAAAGCTGTGAAAAATGTACTTTTTTCTGAGTATCATAAAGAAATAACACTTTATATATTGAAGAAATATAATTAAAAACTATTAGTCACCTCAAAATATTAACCGTCCAAACTAAAATATTTTTAATAAATTATTTAAAAACGCAATAAATTACGAACGAACAAGCTGACAGATTCAATCGACTCAGAAAATGCACCTCTAGATTCCATAGATATTTTTGAATGCAGACGCGTAGCGTTATTCATTATCGATACTCTGTTTTTTAAATCATGGCAATCCGTATATTAGTGATGGAAATAAATCGATTTTTGTAAAATCTCGCGCGCTTACGTGAAAAGACGTACTAATGTCTTGACCGCTATTATCATATTTACGTCTTTTGACGTTCTAATGTTCCGAGTGGTTAAAAGACCCTCCACATTCCCAAAAATAACATAAGCGCTGAGGAAAATTATTTTCGTAGGGTCTCCTCTGTGGAGTAAATGTTTAAAAAAATACTTACATATTTATCCATGTTCAAATTTGGCTTATGTCGTATTTTAAATAAATTGTAAAGTAAAATAGAATTGGGATGAAAAAACGTCATCCACAGTGCGTTTCGTCTATTTCAAAATCGTTACGTTTAATCGCAGTGCACTAAATGAGGTTTTCAATTTGAATATCTACAAAGGCAATATTATAGAGGTACGAGGCGCTAATAACCTCGATTCCTATTCCTCGATTTCTCGTGGAAGTAACTTTGCAAATTACTTGGGATTTTTCCCTTTTATTCTGAACATTACTTTTAATATAATAATTAGTATAATATTACCAACGTATTATAAATATATCATTTGCAAATACAATCAGAGTCGCTTGACGCCAGTTGTATCGCAGTGAATTCAAATTTCCCAGTGGAAAATGAACTTCAAGCTGTCACGAATTTCTAACCAGAAAAGTTCCACATTGAAGTGCGCTGCAGACTCTGCGTGCAGGGTCTTGCAGCATTCGGTTTAGTCGATTGCTTACCGACCGGTGGGACGACGGGCTAAGAAGAGCAATAAATAAATATTGTTACTCTAAGGCTAGAATCTATTCATCCATGGCTAGAATCAAAATAAAATCACAATAGCTGTGTTCCTGGATTTTAAACGTGCTTTCGAAACAGCAGACAGAGAAAGACTAATAATGAAATTGAAGGATATAGGAATTCATGACAATGAACTGCAGTGATTATCTAAAAAACAGAAAACAAAGAACTAAAGTTAAAGACGCTTTTTTATATTTTTTTTTATAGTGAATACCTCACAAGAGTCCCAACTGCTCCCGTCTGGGGCCAGTGAGACTATGGCATCCCCAATTGGGGGATGTTGTGAGGCTGAAGGTAAATGGGGAAGGGAAAGAGGAAGGTGGGGAAGTACCTGGCTATTCAGATCTAGTCACTAAACACGGCTAAAGCCATTTGGAGCAACGTTTCAATTCTGAATGGTGGTCTTACACCAGGGCGATACTGGTAGTATCTTCCACTCTGGAACGTGCCGCAAATATACTATATATTTTTTTAATTAATTAATTGTGAAATAACACAAATTAATCAAATAAAATTTATTTGCGCACGCCGGGTTCGAACCCGCGACCTTCGGAATGGCAGTCCAATGCGTTACCACTGGACTATGCCGGCCGTCTATCGAACGCTATCTCTGAAGAACAAGAAGTAAACCGTGGAGCTCCTCAAGGATCTGTTTTGGGGCCGCTCCTTTTTATTATAAACATAAATGATATATTTAAGTGTCTGAAAGTCTGAAGACACACTTTTATACAATATAGCAAATAATATTGAAGTTGAAATTTTAAAACTTCATGAAATAAATAAATGGTTAAATATAAATAAATTGAAATTAACTGTAACTAGATGTAAATTCATGTTGTTAGGTTAAAGACAAAACGAAATTATTATCCTAAACACAGATAATCACAATATTAGAGAAGTAGAAGAAATTACTGGTTATTATTTATATAAAAAAATATAATATGAAGTAATTGTTGATTGAAGTACTAGTACATATTGAATTATTTGGCGTATTGGTAATAAGCCGACGTGGCTCAGTGGTCCACAGCATCTGACCGGACATCAGAAGGCACGGGTTCAATTACCGTCGGCGGCATTTATTTTTATCCGGGAGATATTTTCAATTTGTATTGATATTTCAGGCGACTAATTATTGCTTATAATAATTGGTTATCCTTTGTGCTATGCATAAAACATTGTTTTATAAACATTAGTTTATCATTAAAAAAAATACTTAAATATATATAGCAATAAAACGCAAGATAAAATAATGGGAATAATTCAGAAAGAGGTATGAGAGGTCTATATTGTACTGATATACTAGAATAGAAACAATGCAACGCCAACTCAATATTGTAAGTGTGTGGCAGCGTTTAGTCTATAATACCCTAGTATTTATATACAAGTTAAAAAATAAAATGTTACCAGATTATATATGTTAAAAAGTGTTATTATTAATAGTACAGTCCGTAGATAGTTGATTTATGCCTACGAGAAGCTGCAACGATTTTAGGCTTCCTAAGACAAATCATCGGCCACACAAACCAATATTTATTAAAAGGGTCTCAAAATGTTCAATTCTCCCTATGTTAAGGAAGCCAAAAGTCTTGCAGTTTTTCGTGGGTTATGTCTCAATGTTGTGAAGTCCAAATATTAGTACGTAGGTAATGGAATATTTTTAAAGTAATAGATGTACACTAGATATAAAATGTTAAATTGTATAACTAAAGAAAATATACTTATAAAAATAATATTAGGGCTGCCACAACATGTAAATAAAAACACCATTGAAAATACATTTATTTATTTAAAACCTCCTTTAAGGTTTTTAAAGTTAGTTGACATGATGAAAATATCTAAAATCATTGTATTTTATTATTATTATTATTTAAAATATTACTATAATACAAATATTCTCATATGTAGGTACACTGACGCTTATGATTTCACGGATGACTTATAAATATTTTAGATTCCAGTCTAAAGTCTAGTCGATTAACGTAGTTTTTTTTTCTTTTACAATAATAATCTGGTTTATGGCAATACGTTACTTGAAGGGAATGGTAGAAAACTTCGGGGACGCCTGAGGAATTCATACATCAAATAATCATTTGTGGTGTAAAAAACACTTTAAAAAGAATTCTATTCTTAACAATGACTTTATTGATGAAAATAATATAATTACTTTGTTCATAATCACGAAATTAACTGAAAGTAATTAACAAAATGAGTTTAAACTGACGGTGAAAATGAAATAAATAAAATTCTGTGGTTAAAAACAAAGTAATAGTTTTATTTTCGTCAATATGTCAAACCACAGAAAGACTGCTTTCTACCAAAATATTATTATTACTTTCACCTTAAAACAACATCCAGTATTCAGGTAACTCACAACCACTTTACTCCAAAACTTTAATTATCAACCATTCATAACCTTCAGCATCCTTCTAATCACAGTACTTCTCAAACCACTTCCTTTAAAAACTTTTCCAGACCACCAGCCTACAAATTACCCAAAACCCACACTAACATCAAGCTACTTTACAATCAAGACATCCACAACCACAATACTCGGAATAACAATAAAATCCGCATTCCTCACCTCAACTCAACACACTACAAAATATGTGATAAAATCTCTTACCTATATTGCCTACACACTCTATAACTCTCTTCCAGATATTTATAAAAACAGCTAACATATACAAAAAATTCAGAGTAATGCTTCAAAAAATTTTTTTTAAGATTTAAAAACGAAAATACGTAATTCTTGTCGTGTTGTATTTTGTCTCGTTTCTTTCTCTCTCATTTCCTATCCCCTGTATTTGTAATCGAGGATAATCTATTTTACCAATGTATTCATAGGTAAGTACCTTCTTGTATATTCCTACCTTGGCTTGGTGCTTATATGTATATCACTGTCTGTTTCCTTTTATGTTTTTCTTATTTGTTCTACTTAACCTCACTTTTTCTATGTCTGTACTGTTTCGTATGTGAAACTTATAATTTTGATATCAAAATACCAATTTAAAATTGTACCTATTTCCTCTCACCTATGTATTGTAAGTTCCTCTCGTTCTACAATGAGTTTTGTAACTCATCGGGATTGCTGTAGCAAGAAATAAAACTAATAAAAAAACGTATTTTAATTTGTTTGAATCGCCAAGGATGCAGTCAATAGCTACATTACATAAATTGTCAAATTATGATAATTAACCATTTATCTGCACAGCCCTATTTAATTTCGTGCGAAATGTGACACTCGCTTTTCGAATAACAATAACAAAATTAATCGGTTTGAATAGAAAATGTTCCTGTAAATCAGAGGTTCCCAAAGTGGTCTATATGGACTCCCAGGGGTCGATATCGGCTTGCTAAGGGGCTATGTCAGCGAGAAAAAAATTGGGGGTCCACGAGATTCAAATGGGGGTACATACGAGCGGACCCCCATTTACCTCAACTCAATATTTAGGAGTTCCGTAAATGACACAATACACCTAACACAAATAACACAGTTTACGTAATACTAATAATAGACTGAGAAATTACTTAATTGATATTTGCATTTTTATATTTCGTAAAGTTGTTTATTGAGGTATATAAATAGAGTCTACGTTCCTTTTCTCGCCAGAATTAATATATTCAATCAAAACATTGCACATTGGAAGCCGCGAATTTTCCTAGTTCCCCAACTTGTTTTTGAAAAACGTCCAGGGTAATAATGACGTTCAACATTTAAATGTACTTTACACAGACTTCAAAACTAAGTTTGAGGACATTTTGACTATCGAAATGGAACGTTTAAGAATCGGAAAACATGTGACAAGAAGAAATGACCGGAATAAGCACTGACAAAGAACTTAAGGGGCAGTTCTGCAGGGCAAGCTACAGAAAGAAATTCCCGTTGCTTATCCTGCTTCATTTTAATTTGGTGTAATACCTCACAAGGGCGCCCCTGTCTGCGCAATGTAAAGACAGAGCAACTATACCGCCACCCGGTTGTTGGACATGCAAGGGAAGGGAATCTTTTTACTAAAAAAATAAATGATTATCACATGGGACGTTAATAGTTTTAGGAAAATTCAATATTCGGCAGGCAGGGGGTCTACGGAAAAAAAATTGGCAAGTGGTCTACGGGGCAAAAATTTTTGGGAACCTCTGCTGTAAATAAAAAATTAAAACATCCTTCGTGGCCTCTTAAGTTGGTATACGTTTTTTACGATTGAGATACATCCATAATACAACATTATAACATTTAGAAGAGGATCTAAGAATGCGACAATGCATGCATATGCACCATGCAGGATAAGAAAGAAAGTGTGCCGATGCAGAGATGTGTGGCGGTCCGTCCTCTCGGTCAACGTTTCAACGAGATAGTTAGTTAGTTAGAAATAATTCTACCTGTTTATTCTACAAGTATCACATCCTCATCACCTGAAGCACCGTCATTCAAATGGTTAGCGATGAAGGTGTTAACATCGGCATAGTGAGACTTCTTTTTCAAGAATTTAATCTCGCCGCTAGACTCCAGAAGGAAAATGTCCCCAGTGTATTGATCGATTGCAATGTCTTTAACGTTACCAAAGAATCCCAATGTGGCCAAAACCTCTGTTTCGGAACTTGATACGTCCGCGCAATACAAAGGTCCAGCATATAAGGTCTGATCGTAAGCAGGAGTAATAATGAAAATCTTTTTCTCTAGATGGTGGGCCATTTTGTATTTGGAGTGGAGAAAAGGGGTCTTTATCACCGTTCTTCCGAACTTCAAGTATTGGGCGTCTGTGTAGGATACTAAGATCGAGTCAAAAAGGCAAGGCTCATTGAAATAATCTGCATTTGGGTCATTTATAAATTGTCCCTTCCCTTTTATTAGCTTGTACGATCTGTGAGCGGATCCAACTCTGTTCTGGTAGTATATTGAACCCTGTCTTAATATGATCCTTGTCGCCTTTGTTAAGCCGGTTGCGATGGTCTTAGCACTGTAGAAATCTTCGAGCATCTGTATAATCCCCGCACTTTGTGCACTGTGATCTCGCCTTGTCAGCATTTTCCTATATTGGTCAGTTATTCCATCCATCTGTGAACAAATTAAAGAAATGTTAATTGCCCCCAAAATTTTTCCTATATGACACCTTACAAAAGCTTTTACGATTTGTTGGCATATTCTCTCAGGGGTCTCAAAAGTTGCATACAAGGTTATGTCGTAATTTGTATTTTTCTGATTCAATATGTCGCAGGTTTGGCCCTATACTGACGCGTTAGAACCTGTGTTACATAATTCTCTGTGGTTTCGCTTACGAGTTTGAACGCTTGTAAAAAGAGTTTAAACAGAGTTGGGTTGTTAAGTCCATATTCATATTTGTGACGTACGCTATGTGGGGTTACTTTAAAATGAATTTAACTAGACAAGGCTAATCTAGTATAATACATCAATGTCTATGTCACATAAATTGTGAAAGCAAAATCAAAAGTTTCCGGATGATATTGTTCTTCTAATTGATGGAAGTAATGGAGTAGAAATATATACAAGAAACAGAAGATATATTAAACAGCATAAAACAACTGCTAGACTACCAAGCAATTATACTTGATGCTAATCAAACCAACTAACCAACTTTAAAAATAATTTTAAAAAAAATAAAAATTCAGAAAAAAACCTAAACTTCAAAATTCATAGTCAGCATCACTCAAGCTCCCTTGAGGTTTTTTGCACAAAAAGGGGCCATACAAATCATCAAATTATTATTATTATTAAATGGGCAGTGTAATTGTCCCTCATTGTAAAATGTTGACCATATAAAGTATCGAGGTGAAAAAATTTAAAAGGACTTGTAGGGTAAATTATAGGGAGTTTACATCTCCCGAAAATAACTACAACATTATTTTTACCTACAATATTGTGAGGGTGGTATCATTGTAAACCTGCGCGCGGAACTTCGCGCGGCAAATAATATTATTCTGTCTCCAGCAGTCTAGCCGCCGCGTCGGGTTAAAAACTAAATTGAAATTATCCAAATTCTCATTATTTCACACTGAGAGTAATCACGCAACCTTGGATTCTGCTGATTGGAGAACCGCAGAATCATCTAGCGATCTAGCCAACAACCCATTTAAACTGGCGATGATAACAAATCCTCCAAAGACTAAACGTATTAGTTATTTAAATAATAATAAACCAGCATATTTTTTCAAAACAATCGGTGAAGTCCTCACTAAAAAAAGATTTAATTTAGTTTTAAATGGCTATTAGAATGTAGTATTATCGGATAGGGCAGTGAAAATGATTATATTCCAAATTTTCCATTTAAAAATGTTTCTGTATGTTATGTAAAAGCTTGTTATGTAAAAAAACTTGTTATGTAAAAGCCCACCAGGGCATTGAAATTATTAAAAAAATAAAAAATCACTAATTAGAACCCAAAAAGCCAACGTCAAAATTTTTCTGAAAGTATAAGAATTATCACTGACGAAATCTTCAGTAATTTGAACATCAGTCAAAGTTAAAAAATTAATTTCAGTGTGAAATTTAGATATTAAAAAAATACCCTTAATTTAGATAGATGGTAAACATTGATAAAAAAAATGAACTAGAATTCCTTACTAAAGAATAAAAATAAACTCGATGCAAAATGCACTAATCACAGGACGTTGAGCGTACGGTTGACGACACGCACCTCCCGCGTCTTACCGCTCGGATTGCGATCGTTTTGGCGGGCTTAAACATATTCCAACTTGATGAATTAATTTCACCATGAAAACAAAATACCAGTATTTAAGTGTGAGAATAAAATAGAAATACTTAATAGAAGAATGTGTCCAATGTCACTCAAAAAGTTTTTTCGACATAATTTCCAAATCGCAGCTGAAAAACTAGCCCGATAACTTTACTGTCAATTCACGGCCTAGTAATGGCGCGAAAATACTGTTTTGGCGGCATTTTGAATATCGTTCTACAAATTACATGTTTATATTAAAAATGTATTCATCATTCGTGCGAATTCTCTATAAAACTCTCTGATATCAATGACACTTTGAATACTAATTAATCTGACTGATAAATCTGAACTAAGTATTTTCTATACATCGAGAGCCAATTATTAATTTTAATTCTTCTCCATAACCTCGGCGATAATGTAGTAGATGCTCTGTTTACACACTATTCAATTAGTTTTAGTTTATTGGGGAAACAAACAGTTTTAGAATTTTATATACATCATTACATTTTACATGTTTGCAGTAACCAGTGAAGTTTCCTCATAAAATTCACGTTAAATACAGGACAAAACATAAAAACACCTTAATGAAAATAACTGACATATCTTACTAGATATCTTACACAACTTAATGAAAATAACTGACATATCTTACACACCTTAACGAAAATAACTGAGATATCTTAGATATCTTAAACACTTTAATGAAAATAACTGAGCTATCTTACACACAGCGGGGGGAGAGGGTACGTAATTAATTTAGTAAACTGAAATAAGGACAAATGGAAAATATCAGCGTCTGAAAATATATTATTGTATCTTTACACAACTAATATTGGCGGTACTTAACTATGAAAGAGTTTTCAGTTTGATAAGAATGCTAATCAGTAAGTTATGAATTAAGTACTTGAGATAAAATGGTCGAATTATCTCATTGCAAAATAATTTGTATTGTTAATCAGCTAGGTGCTAGAGGATGAGCCCAGGTTAGTTAAATAAGTACTGTTGTTTAGTAATAATAATATTTGGATGATTTCAACGATAGAAAAACTGTTTTTTAAATTTCTTCAGGCAGGTACCTAGGTTACTATTATTCTGATTTGACAGTTCTATGCCCTTCTTCCACAATTCCTACGTTCATCCTACAAGAAAATTAAAGGAAATGACACACTGAGCCCACGTAGCACGTACGCAATATACACGATGTATGTAACGCATTAACATACCTGGACAACTTACAATCCATACATTTTCTATGAAAATAGATACTTCAGAAACACACTTGGCAAAGGCAACGAAATCCTACGCTTCCCAAGTACCTACCACCCGGATAAATTATTAACAAATTATTAACCCCGCATAACCGATTTCTAACGACTTATTTTTGAAGATAATATCTGTAAATTTGTTATGCCGAAACGTTAATTAGGTATATGAAATCCCCTCGATAGAAAAAAATCGCAAAATAAGCTCCGAAAATGATTAAAAACACTTTTTTCTGTTATTTAAAATGTTATAAGCATGTCAACATAACAGTGTATCTTTAAATGTAACTAAAGCATTTGTCTAGCGATTTTTGTAATAATTATTAATCAACACAGAAAATGCTATATAATGTATGTTAACCCTTCAGGCCTTGGAAGGTCATTACTAGCCACAAACATCATATTTCATTATGGCCTCTGAAGGACAGATCTGACCGGGGCGTCAATACATTATAAAAGTATTTTTTATCTGTTTTTTCTGTAATGCGTAGATATGTGATATGTTCCTCATTAGAAAGACAAATATTTTTTCTTCACAGTTTTAATCAAATATCTATACCTACATCATTACATGGATAAAAAGTATTGTCAAAGTGCATGATTACAAAATTAGCGGCATTTTTTCATTGAAGAGTTGAAAGTCAAAAAATTATTAATATTTTTTTGATTGTATAAACGGCATAAAAATTGAAGTGACAGTTTTATTACTAATTACTTACACAAAAGGAATATGTTTTATAAATGTGGAATTCTTTCAAAATTATGTACGTTCCGAGCCAAAATGTCCTGGTAAGTTTTTTTGTTAACTTTTTCTTGTTTGATATTAAACATTTATTTTTAGAAAGATCAAGGTTTTTTTCAAATGCAAATATTTCAAAGATAATTTAATCTAATTTCTAAAATAGTATTTCTTTTAACGACAACTTCAAAAATAAGCAAAATGTAGCACATTTTAGATACCTCGGGAGCATTCCAAAATTCCATGAAAATTCACCATATCGTTGGGACTTGTTGGTAAAAATATTTAAAAACCTGAAAGGTTAAACAAAGAATTTACTATAACGTCTTAATTTTTAATTAAGTTTTTTACAATTTATTACCTACTTACTTTAAATACAAACCACATTACAATAAAGACTTCAACACACACACTACACGGCAGAATGAAAAAAATAGACTAAAAAGATCGAACAAATCAAAATACAGAATTGTTTATTGTATAAAGGCATCTGTTGTGTTCCCACAAACAGTTCTCCAACTCGTCGTGGAAGGAGATTATGAATAATAAGTTATTTGTGTTAAATCAGGGATTTATTATATACTTCACGTATTACAATGGTAACTCGATAGTCGACCTATCTAGAAGCTGGCTAAATGAGATCTGAAAACACCAAGTTTGTCTGGGAGCCAGTGTTCCCGAACTCAAAAATTCAAAATCGGGAGAATTTACGCCTAAAAATCGGGAGAAATCGTGAGAAATCGGGAGATTTTCTTAGAAATCGGGAGATCACTAGAATTATTTTAACAAAATTTCTCCTTTGTCAATAATACGAATCCCTTTTATTATTCCGAAGCATAACCATACCAACTAACGAAAAAACCCATAAGCAGCGCCGTCAATATGATTATTGTAGATGTTGCCCGTGGAATAACGCAATTTGCCCTAACGTTTAACGGGGACTTATTTTACGTCTGGCAACTCGGCGCAAATTTTTGTGAAACATCGACCTTGGACTGTCACCTGTCACTTTGCGAGACGTCAAAAATCATGTAATACCTACTTACTTTTAAAAGTGAGCGACATTCATACAAGTAACGACCTTCGTCATCGGGATGTGTACAATTAAATGAAACGAAAAAATTTATGAATTTTAATTTTATTTATTAACCAATCAACCACCTCATGGGCTTTTTCAAAACACCTGTCACCTGGCGACAGATGCTTGATAACGGTAGGTACACTGTTTAGTAATCCTTAATCCTTTATTAAGAAATACCTACAAATATCTCAGTTGAATCATCAAAAACAAAAAGAAAGTGCATGGGCCAAATTAAAATTGTTAATGAAATTAAACAGAAATTGTTATAAATGGAGTTATATTAGATTAAAATTAAACCTTTACAAGCATGCTGAGTGTATACAAAAGACAATTGGGCAGTAGAATCTCTTATCTGGGAAGAATCCTTCAAAAATTATCCCAAAAAGCTGTGAGCGCAGTATACAACTCCGCAACTCTATCACTGCTCAACAATCCTTTTTTTTGTACGATGTACAAAGTAAAACAAAAACAATAATATTATTTATACAAAAAAAAAAATAATAAACAATGTGTTACCAAAATAATAATGATAATGAAAACATATTACAAAACAATATCATAACTATAAGGAATAAAAAATAATAATGTGCTGCCGGAAAGCATACAAATAATACCCATCAATAGGGTCCTTCCACATAGAAAGCGGGAAAAGCAGTCGGCGCATGGGCGGCCGACGGCCGACAAGAATGATTGTATGTAAACGTAGTATTACTACGTTTACATACAATCTACTTTTAACCATAGACAATTATTTGCCTGTTGTGCGGACCATAAACAAAGAATCGACGAGAAACGATAAATCGCTGAGAACACCGAAAAATCGGTAGATTTTGGTGCCATTTCGGTAGATCGGGAGATGAAGTGAAAAATCGGTAGATCTCCCGAAAAATCGGGAGCTTCGGTAACACTGCTGGGAGCATTCTAACTGGCCCTGGCGACTACTGACTACTAGCTGCCATCTTGCGGACTTCCACGCAAGCTCTATGCACTGCCCTCTATGAGTGCATCTGTGAAGCTCTTAGCTAACTCACTTTCCAACAGCATCCAAATGTACAGCTTATTTCCTAGTGAAATAAAAAATGTGAGTACCAAAATTAAGCAAATTTTAATAAAAGTTTTAAATTATGTATGACGTATGTAATAAGTATTGAAATGTTAAACGTAAGTATGTTTATATTAGACCATAGAAAGTGCATCTATTGTAAAATTAATAAATAACAACTTTGGGTTTACAGGAAAAAATGAAATACTCTCGCTTCGACGGGTGGGTTAAGAAAATGTTATTTTGCAATTAGTTAATCCCAACATTTTATCGATAATTCATTGATCAATCATTGCAAATAATCATCCAGTGAATATAATTCACTGCACATTGATCCGTAGCTTGAACCGAAAATTATCAGTTGTGTAATCAATTATTGTAAATCAAAAGATTAAATGTGCGTTTATTACTTATTCCCGATTGTCTTGATTGATGTCTGATTTAGTATTGTACGGATTGTACATACTGCGTTGTGTAGCCAGGGCTGGTCCTGTGCGGTCGCAATTGGAGCAGTCCGCTCTAGGCGCCGAACGTAGGTTTTTAAAGGGGCAATCAACGTTTGGCTTAAGGCCGGCCCTGCGTGTAGTGTTTAGTAGCTAGTAATAGGGCTGGGTAAATCGATCGAAAATTCACTTTGAAAGCTTATTCATCGGGCGAACCCAACTTCTTCTATCAACTAAAACACAACTCTCTAAATACTCCCGGTACTAATAAGAACAAACTTTTAAATTTTGCACAAACACATACAGGCTGAATTTTATATATATATATATTACTAGCTGACTCGTACCCAGCGTTGTTGGGGTTTATCTTTAGGATATAGACATATACCATCATGTACTTTTCTGTAGGCCTTTTTAAGATATACAATTTAGAAGTACATTATTTTGATGTATCTCAGAATGTTTAGCCAGCGTAAGTAGTGTAAGCTCCCTTTTTACATGATTACAAAACATCGATTTTTATCTACTTTTTATAATTATAATATGCATGTATAATATATATACAGGGTGTCCGGAAACTCGTAGTACAAGCGGGAAACTGGTGAATCTACATCACATTTGGAGTCGATTTTGTAGTATATATTTTTTTTATTTGAGTTTCGTTATCGAGTAAATCGAGTTTGAAGTTGATTTTTTTTATTTTTTTATTTTTTTTTATCAAATTCTTATAAATTATTACTGAAGATCAAAGTACCCAACTAATTAAAACTATTTGAAAGTAAAACAAATGAAGAAACTCGGATTTGAAGCATTATTTTGAAATCACCCTTCATTTAACCCGGTGTAATCATAAAATATTTCTGCTCTGCAGGGTTAAAGCATCTGTTGTTCAACCCTAAACACCAGAAAAAACTTTAACCCTAAAATAGCCGAAAAATATTTTTTTTTGGTTTTTTTTTTTTTTTTGAAAATGCTCAAATCAAAAAACTCTATGTTTTTTTGGGTTCCCCATGTGGTGTAGATTCTCCAGTTTCCCGCTTGTACTACGAGTTTCCGGACACCGTGTATAAACCTTCCGGAAAAAATCTCTAAATGATAGAGAAAATCATAACAAAATCCGCTGCGTAGTTTAGAAGAACTAAGCGCACAAACAAACAGACGCGGAAAGCGACTTTATTTTATAATATTTTTTAGAGATAAGATTTCAATTTAAAACAATTGACTCAGGCTCATTAACAATGCTGATGTCAAGAAAGTAAGGAAACCAGTCTAGGGGAATATCGCTCCACTCAAGTTATCTATAAGTTCAGGGGTAAAATGTGACTGCCTTGAGAGTGCTGATCAACTCAATTAATTTTAAGGAGCAGAGAATGAATCTGGGTATGTCTGTATGTTGAGTATAGATCTCTCCTCGTGTGATGCCTAGGAATAGAGATCTGTAGATGAAATAAATAACAACTAAGCTTTTTAAAATAAGTAATTACTCCCTTCGATGGTACTCCAGGGACAGATTATATAATTGTATTCAAAATTAACATCTATGAAGGTAAAATATTTGTTTGTAAGATCTGTGTTTTTAACATTGAACAAAGCATTTAATAAATTCAACTGTGTAACATGCAAAAGACAACTCTCGCTGATAAAAAGTGATAAACCTGCTTAGGAAGTAACTCCCCTCCAGCGAAGTCCTGAGAAAAATGCTGCTAATTAATTATAAGGCTTTTTACGTATAACTTACTGTAATAATCTTGTACAAACTTTGTTTAAGAAACTAATAAAAATAATATTTTTTTAAAAGGTAGGTTTTCAAATTGAACAGCCATAAAATTTCACAGTAAAAAAGTGCAGCAACGCGTCTTCCGTAAAAACGTAATCGCCCCAAAATATTCCGAAATATTCCGCTGATTCCGCTTGACGTTAGTTAGCGCGGTAAATAGACATTATTTGACAAAATTTTATTATTTATATCAAAATGAATGGTGGAGAATCTGTTATTATTAGCCATTTGGTGGCTGGCTCCTTAAAAGAGAAAATATGTCGGATTTGTCTCCGTGAAGACGAGGAAATGCGACGGCTTGACGGACTTATAAAAGAGGACGAAGTCTCAACTGTCAACGACATGTTATTATGTATTGCTACTCTTGAGGTTTGAATTTTTCACTTTATTTGACTTATAAATCGTCTATAATATTATATTTGTTTGATAGTTAAGGTTTAACCTTGTTAAAATTGATGGAAATATGAAGATAAACGTTTTTGACGACACAGCTTTACCTACAAAATTTTCGAATGACTGAAATAATCATTATTAGCGCTACCAGCTACCACAAGCTATATGTCTGTGTAATCTACTATTATATCATTGATAATACATTATTAGTTTTTTTAATACGTATCTCCTTTGTTTAAACAATATGAAGGAAGTTTTTTTGTCCGAGATTCGCATTTGATTTAATTCTGATCAATATGTAATGGATGCACTCGGGATGCAAGTAATTTACATTATAGATAAATAAATTAAAAAAAACCCTGCTCTCATTCATAAGCAGGTATCAGACGGTTCACTTTTATTTCTTTCCGCACTCACACGGCACATACAGAATGATATAGAAATGAAAATTCATTCGTCCTTTCCCACTATTTGTGACCTTTGATTTGATCAAAGAATTTTACTAAAAAGCAGCAAAGAAAACGTCGACGGTGGTGAGTGCGACCATGGATTTTAAGGAGAACTGTGTTGGGATCTTCAAATGCATTATTGAGAGAATTAGCGGAAAAAGATCCTGAATCATACTTTTATCATCTTCGAATGGATAGAAGTAAATTTGAAGAACTGCTACTGCCTGTTGCTCCATCAATAAAGAAAAAAGATAAAGTAAAGTTTTCGACTTCCATTTTATGTAAACGTTCTTTAAAAAACAACACTTGACTTCAACATTAATATCTAATGGAGACAACTATGTAAGTCAGGGGTTTGAGTAAATATTAAAAAAATAGATTTTTAGAATGTTAGTTTAGGTTATTTTAATAATTTTCTAACCTTCGAACTTAACTTATATTGGAAAAAAATTGTACTGAGAGAAATAAACGAGTGTTCAGACGTTTCATTTTTCTTTCATTCTGAGCACGAGTAAAATCCAACATCGACGGATCGGTTCACGAATGAATTCCTTGGGCACTTTTCTTTCATTTTGTGTTCAGGCGTTTCACTGCGAGTGAAAGATCAAAGGCAAAATGAAAAATAGAAATTAACGTAAATTGAACCATCTGACCCTTGCTTTACTGTAAAAGACAGAAATTAGCAAAAAGTGAACCGTCTGACTCTTGTTTTACTGTAAAAGACACAAATTAACAAAAAGTGAACCGTCTGACTCTTGCTTTACTGTAAAAGACAGACATGAACGAAAAGTGAACTGTCTGACTCTTGTTTTACTGTAAAAGACAGATATGAACGAAAAGTGAACCGTCTGATTATTGTTTTACTGTAAAAGACACAAATTAACAAAAAGTGAACCGTCTGACTCTTGCTTTACTGTAAAACGATTTTCTTAATTTCCGAATGGTTTTCATCTCTAATATTAGAGATATGGACCAGGTTTTATCTTTTTATATTATTTCCAATAAGTTCCATTGAAAACATAACCCAAAATTAGTTTTATAACTCATGGGATTGCTGCGTAACAAGATATAAAATTGTGGTTATTGAAATCCAAAAATAATCAGATCAGAGATGATCAGACATTTTAGCCGGAGAACCTATTTATCCATTCTAAATTTGTACGCGGGCTGCAGGGGATAGGGTTCCTACAGTTTAACCCTTAGGAGTCGGAGCACTGCAATTGCAGTGTTGAAGAATTGTGCCCACGCACTACACGAAGCGCTGCAATTGCAGTGTCAACCTTATATATTCATTTTCCCTTTGGATATTACTTCTACTGTTAAATACCTAAATCAAAATATCACTTTCTCAAGTATGATATTGTCTTCAAGTTGACCATAGCAAAAATGTGTTTTTATTCATTAAATATTCTTGCCTGCTCCTACGGGTTAAGGCGATGCACTACGTCGTGTAATATTTTAAATCGAGCCGCTATCAATAACACCCCTTACGTAGATGGCGATAAGGTTTAAATTCCCGCTTAACACCATCCGCCTGTTTTGATTTATGCAAGAAAAAAACATGGCCAAAAAGTGCCTTTTATTTTATTCTGTGGATGTTCAGGCATAAATATTTAATTATTTTCCGATCATTTTATAAATAACTTAATTTGCCACATTATACAATAAAATCATAACCGAAAATGGGTTCGTAAGTAGGAGATTTTGAACTTTAAAACAGTTTTCATAGGCCTTATACATTATTTTTTTCTGGGCTTATAAAAAGACTAATATATAATACTCGATTATTTTAAAGGCCAAGATGTATTCTACTTGCAGTATTTATTTAAAGCATCTGAAACATTTCTAGGCGACCAAATTTTCAAACAAAAACACATGATTTTGCTTTACTACGTAGTGCATCGCCTTAACATGGTCAACTTTGCAGTCGGTGGTATTGCAAACTTATTGTAAAAAGGTATATTTTATAAAACAATCAAAGGAGGCAAACATAAAGCGCTGTAAGAATACAAAAAAAACGATTTTGGGCGGCTTTTTCAAAATATACAGATAAAATTGTGTCGCAAAACCTCAATGGGGACCTAGTCACCTTTTTTTTATTTATCAACTAGCTGACGTGTACCCGGTGTTTCTGGGGGTTATCCTTAAGAGATAGACATATACCATCGCGGACTTTTCTGTAGGCATTTTTAAGATATACAATTCCGTAGGACGTTATTTTGATGTATCTCATAAGGTTTAGCCAGCGTTAGCAATGTAAGCGCCAGAAAATATTTTTTTACGGCTTGATTTCAAAACATCGACTTTTCTCTACTTTCTATTAATAAATAAACCTTCCGGAAGAAATTTTCTAAATGAAGTTAAAACCGTATAAAAATCCGTTGCGTAGTTTAGAAGAACTAAGCGCACAAACAGACAGAAGCAGATAGCGACTTTATTATATATTTTTTTTT
Organism: Hesperophylax consimilis; assembly: GCF_061612785.1. Classification (NCBI taxonomy): domain Eukaryota; kingdom Metazoa; phylum Arthropoda; class Insecta; order Trichoptera; family Limnephilidae; genus Hesperophylax; species Hesperophylax consimilis. The sequence goes on from NC_142865.1 coordinate 11,067,983, forward strand.
TTTTTTTTTACAGTATTACCGCACAAGAGTCCCAACTGCTCCCGTCTGGAGCCAGTGAGACTATGGCATCCCCAATTGGGGTATGTTGTGAGGCTGAGGGTATTGGGGAGGGGAGGGAGATGGGGAAGAGGAAGGTGAGGAAGTATATATACTATTTAATAATAATAATAATAATACCTGGATGACTTTTATAGCGCCGTTTTTGTGCAAAAACACCTCAAGGGCGCTGAATATAGATAGATAATGATCTTCTAACTTAAATACCAGTGTATATTTTTTTATTGTTATAGTTGTAGTTTCTTTTAATAGTTTTATTTTTTCGGGTCTCCCAAAATCGCATCAAATCTATAGACGTGACGTGTGACCAGTCTCAAAAAGCGTAAGCTTTTTTCAACCGGCGCCGTATTTTGTATGGGAGTCAAGACGTTTTTTATTCTTAAGATTATCCGCTTTTAACATTGAAGAACACTAGGTAAATTGTTAGATTTTTTCACTAATGATATTGTATTGAACCAAAGTGCAAAAATACATCCATGACCACACCTGCTGAACAATTTACCGATGTTTAAAACTTGCATTACTATAAAAGAAAGGGTGTGAAAGTGGACCTTAGATATATTACTCACGTAGACTGTGATGTCAGAATCAGCGGATTCAGTTGTACCAAACAAACGGTGTGTTTCAAGGTGTTTTATTTATTTTTTAAATGACAATTTACAAATTCTATGTACAATAAAACTTATGTATTCAGAATAAGCGTTTTTTCTATTTATTTTATTTTAAAATTTAATTAAAACCAAATTTAATAATATAATTATTAAATTCTGCAAGTATTTTTTGGTTTTTGTTATTGTTACAGCTATTTCGGCTTTCAAGGCCATTTTCCAACTTTAATTTTTATTTTTGTTGTTTGTTTTTGGGGTGTTATGCCGTGTTGCGCTAACTCCTTCTTTAGCCGACGTTTCGGACAGCGTTGCAGTGTCCATCATCAGGGCAGATCCGGTAGATCACACATCTTCGGATCTACCGGATCTGCCCTGATGATGGACACTGCAACGCTGTCCGAAACGTCGGCTAAAGAAGGAGTTAGCGCAACACGGCATAACACCCCAAAAACAAACAACAAAAATGCTTTTGGCCGTGAAAATCTAAAAACTTACCTTTATTTCTATTTTTATTATTTTAATATAGATCATAGTTACATTAATACATACATATTTTGCAAAATATAATATTTAGGTTCATAATTGGTCATGTATACCTTATCAGAAAAGAGGAGCTCTTGTGCCTGAAAAGTGATGTTTTTTTAATATTTTTTTAAGCCATAATATTTTTCACTGGAGTTCTTTATTATCAAATATCAATCATAGCGCACACAAAGAACGCACCACAGGCAACAATTTTGTTGGCTTCAAGGTCAAACCAATAAATGCTGTTGATTTTTATCATTACAATATTTCATCTAGAAAATTTTTGGTATTTTGTGCAACAGAACACTTTAAAACGCATCGAACATAGTTATCAACTAAAAAAAATACATTGTACGCGGTTTAACCACGAAATGAATGTTTTTTTTACCACATATTTTTAATTTTTCAAAGAAAATTTTTTCTGAAAGCTTATCACTTTGTGATGGCATTATTTATTTTATTAAAACACAAATAACTTTGTTTACATCACTTTATTATACACAACCTCTACATGTTTCATGAACGAAGTTCACCTCATCAGAGTATACTTACTCCTGATGAGGTGGAATTCGTTCATGAAGCATGTAGAGGTTGTATATAATAAAGTGATGTAAACAAAGTTATTTGTGTTTTAATAAACCAAATTTTTAGATATTTTAATTAGTCAAAGCTCGAGGCCACACAAAATGGGCTTACGGGCCCCAGCACATCACTGGCTTAGATGGCTGTAAATAAAATATTCTGCTTTCTTATTTTCAGGATTTTTGTTAAAATAATATAGTACTTGTATGAATTAATATTCAATATTTCAGTAATTTTATTTATATTTTCAGGTTGAAGAAGGTGATTCGAAGCCAGAAAATGTCTGCCAAAACTGTTGCGAGAAAATTTATGATTCTTATAACTTCAGAATACAGTGTGAAGAAGCTAATATCTTACTAAATACCTGCATCAGTATCTTCAGCCAAACCCAAGATGAAGTCCTCCATGATGCAAATAATGATGAAACCATCCTTATAATTTTACCCGAAGAAAAACAAGAGAACAATTTCAATTTAAATGAGGCAGAATTTGGAACAGAAAATATTTCGCAAATGAAATCAGAAAGTTTTCTTCAATATGATGATTTGAATTTGGAACAATTCGTTGAAGCAAATGAATCAGTTTTAAATAATTTAACATCAGAACAATCTGTTGAAGGAAATAAATCAGGTTTAAATAAATTGAAATTGGAACAGTTTGTTGAAGGAAATAAGTCTGATTTCAATAATTTGAAATCGGAATACTCATTAATTTTTGATGATTTCGAACAGGGTGATGCAAAAGTCGGTAATTTCATGAGTAAAGTAGTCGATAAAGATGGTTTAATTTTTAAATCATTGCTTAATAAAGTTTCAAATAATAAATACATTAAAATCAACGAAGTTTTTAAACTAGAAAATGAAGAAAGCAACGAATTAAATCTTAAATTTTGTTGTACCATGTGTTTAGAATCGTTTAATAGCGAATTAGAGTTAAAAAAACATGCAAAATCACATTCGGAAGAGTCACGACATATTTGCAAAATATGTTTTAAGTCGTATAGGAAGCTAAGTATATTAAAGAGACATATGATAACACATTCAGGCAACAAACTATATAAATGCTACAAATGCGATAAGTCTTTTTATCATAGAAACGCGTTAAGGGCTCACACTCGTTACCATCAAGATAGACAATACGCGTGTAAAGTTTGTCGATCAACTTTCTATTTCAGATACATGTTGATCGAACATCTCAAGGAATCTCACGCAAAAGAATTCGAAGAGTTCGGAGATGATCTGATGCTTATAGGCAGCGCTACTAAAGAAGAAACTAAAGATAAACCTGAGATAATCGAAGTAAAAGTTAATTACGACTGTACAATGTGTTCGCAATCGTTTGATAATGAATTAACTTTAAATTTACATAAAACTTCACATCCGGACGGGTCGAGACATGTTTGCCGCGTTTGCGGACGATCTTATTTAGAAGCCGGTACGTTAAAACGCCACGCTATAATGCACACTGGTAAAAAAACGCATCTTTGCACTGTTTGTGGTAAGGCCTTCTATTACAAGAACGTGTTAAAAGCGCATATGATCTTTCATAGTGAAAAAAAGCATGCGTGCCGATTGTGCGATAAAAAATTCTACACCGGTCATTATTTAGCCGAACATGTTAGATTAGCGCACTCTGATAACAAATACAATTTCATTTGCGAAGTTTGCGGTAAATTATGCAGCTCTCGAAGCAGATTAATCTTGCATAGAAGCAGTCACAGTGCGAAAAAGTACTGCGCGCAATGCGGAAAGACTTACAAGAATCTACGCTATTACAAAGAGCACATGAAGCGACATAAAGGCGTTGTTTTAAAAAAGAACGAATTCATCTGCGATTATTGCGGTGAGTCTCGGAATTTGAAGACGCTGTTAGAGCTGCATGTTTTGAGCAATCATTTGAAGGAACGTAGGTTCAAGTGCCAGGTCTGCGGAAAAGGTTTCTTCAGCAAAGGCAGTTTGAAGGAGCATGGAATCGTGCATACGAAAGAACGTCCTGAAGAATGTAACGTGTGCGGACGTCGTCTAATCAACAAGAAAGCGTTGGTATTCCACCAACGTCTCCATACTGGCGAACGTCCCTTTCAATGCAGTGTTTGCGGTGAAAGATTCCTTTCTTCGAGTCGCCGACAAGTCCATATGAAGAACAGACACGGCGAACGAATCGAACATTTGCATAGCGAACTTGATAAACATTTTACTGTCCATGTCAGCGAAGATAACCTAGGAAATTTGGATGAGGTATCTTCACATGTCATGTCTTCAAATTGAAATAAATATATTTAAAACAACATAATATCATGGTTTTATTTGTTTTGTATTTTTTTTAAATGACTGCAGTTATCTTATAATTTAAAAAAAAGGTTTCTGTGTTAAGAATAACCTGACAATATTTGAATTCCTCCTCCTACCATCGTTACAATGGGAAAATGTTGCTTGTGCAATGATGGAGGACTTAGCTAGCTTAAGACTTCATAGAATTTGTCCACTCAGATACCAACCGGTCTATCAATCTCAACCTTTAATCTTAACCTTGCGGTATATGAATCCGCACCTGCTTTGCAAGTTTGCTTGGGAGTTTGGCATCGTTGCTGATAATTCCTGGATTGCCTCAGAGGCTTGCCTGCACGTTCGCTGGTGTGATTTACACAGTGATGAAGTGAACACATCAGCCTAGAATTTTACTAGCGGTCCACGTTTACGCATGTATACTATTCTGCGAGTAAAGTCGACAGGCGCTCAAGGTAATTATTTAATTCAAATTAGGTACTTCAAAACATTATTATAATAATATTAATGAAAGTTGTTAGTTTCATTATCTGTATACGGTGTCCGGAAACTCGGGTTTACTCTTCAACACATTTTAAAAGACATTAACACCTGAGCGACTGATTTTTTCAAACTTAACCTAAAAAATTTCAATTCCAAACTTGATTTACTCGAAAACGAAAGCTCAAATCAAAATAAGTTAAACTACAAAATTCACTCCAAAGTGATTTTGATTTTGAAAGTGATAGATGAAGATTTACAAAAAAACAAGTTCAAATTAATAATAAACCTTTCGTTATAAATGTGTCTATACGAGTTTCTGAATGTATAAAATTAAACTAATTATTCATGAAACTAGTGTTTTTGTTTTATTCTGTAGTATAAAGCAAAGTTAACATTTAAAAAAAAATCAAATGAATTCCAATAACATGTATTTTTAAACTAATTATACATAAACGAAGTCCCCAGTTTCACGCGTGTGCAACAATGTTCCAAAAGGGTAAATCGGTTAAATATATATAGACTACGTGTTTGGGTTAATTAATTTTTTTATATAAATAAAATATTTTTACTAGAACCAGAAAGAGCTCTATTAATTTTCCCCATCCCTAATCCGTCCTAGTTTTGACTTGACAGTTCTTCTTCTATGGTTTTGAACATTCAAAACACAAAACTTCGCTATGTCAAAAGTGGACAAGGAGAACGGTTTGGTTTATTTGTGTGGACAAGTCTCATAAATAGAACCATTATACGTCAGTGTTATTGAGTTAAAATGAATGAAAACAATTCTTTAAATGGAGAAATGAGTTCTTTAAATCAGGAAAGACGGCATGGTATTTATGTTTTAATTATGACTTCAAATAAACTTATTTAATTTAATAGTAAAATGGAGAAAACAGTTAAACGAACGTCAATGTGTCCCACGTCTTCCAAAATCGAGAATAAGAAGATTTGTTGTATTACATAGTTTTTAGTTATAATTTGTGTTATTTTTACCAGAATTAAGGAAACAGTTGAAGTTACTGAAACTCTCCAACATGAAAATGAAGAAACAGCTGCGAATGGCGTCCCGAGTGAGATTCCTCAACAGAATACGACTGGAGGGAGAAATTACACAACTCAACAGTATTGTGTCCACGTTGAGAAAGGCTGTATTAGATAAAAATGATCAGGTAAGTGTTTTACAAGTGGTAATTTTTATATTCTCTGGATGGTAAATTTACAGAAAAGTGGAACACATTAAAAAAAAAACATTTCTCTGAGCTATTCTGAAGAAACTACTTATGGTAAACAATATACTATTTTTATCAATATACAGACACATTATAAGGTTCAATTTACAAAAACATAATTTAGCAAAAAATATATAAGTAGCCCTAGATTGTGAAAGTTTGCCGTGGCACACCAAGAGTCAATAAGCACTTTTGGAAAAAAAGGGTAAATATTTTCCTAACCGCCACATTTTAACCTGTGGAAAACCTTTGTGCACCAGTGACAAGAATTTTTTCCCGCCGACAAACCGTTCATGCGCTGCTGGCATTGGAATTTCGCCCTAGCTGTAATTTTTTGATATGCAATTTGAACCTGTATGCCATGAGAAAGTGCATAAATTTTTTTAACAGAATCGCTTGCACTTGAAACACTTCATTTTTCAGTTCTTCGAGTTCATTTTTGATTCCATTATTGATTTCCCTCAAAATTTCACTGGTTAAAAGGCACATATTATGGAAATTAGACTTCGTTTCAACTTAAGGCGAAGCTTAATGCCAAATCACTATTTTGATTAATTAACCTTTTGAACGCGTTAATTTGCTCCGTTTTATCTATACCCGTACGCGGTACATATTTTCAAATACCTATGCACGCAATTAAATGTCAAATTATAGCATTCTGGCATGATTTATTGGACTATATAGACACAACAGATTATTCTCCACAATATGAAAACAAATCCTCGTGTGTCAACACTCTTAGATGTTTATAAAAACATATAATTTCACACAAAGACGTACCGTATCTTTTGAATGTGGTCCCGCCATTCACTCGGCGTGTGTGTACTTAGGCCACTGCGTTGATAGACACAAGTGGGACACCATGATCACTTATCATTTTTAGTTATGAAAAGTTGTGAATGACATACTAGTACTAATGCCATCCGTTCCTTTAGTTTACAAAAATGTAAACTAAAGGACTAAAAGGCGCGAAGAGAAAACTTGATTATCGATCTTTTTTTATGAAATACAATTTTATTTTTGAGAAATTCTTGTAGATGTCAGCATCGTGATAGTTCTACGAATGTCAAGAGTGAGCAAGAAATACATTTATGATGAAAGAGCGCTGGAATATTGGGCGTCAAAGTTTCCATATCAACTGTTGATACAGCCGCGTGTGAGTATAGACTTTTTGCCGTAACAACAGTTGATACGGCCGCGTGCAAAGAGTTAATAATAAGGAATTGGTGAACATTATGAATACCAAAAAATATGCTTTAGATAAATTGAAGGTTTTCCTATCGCTTCGCTTGAGTAGAATACAAATAAAAATATAAATTACTCAATAAAAAATATAAATGCAAACTACTAAAAAAAATATTTTTTACTAAAAATGTATGAAGGTGTAAATTAACAACTTTAAAAAATTTTGATAGGGCTAATTCAACCGCAGGTCTGTCCAATACGCCAGAGCAGTGTGTCACATATTTTTGTGCACGGATGCTTCACTTACGTCGTTAAGATTCTGGCTTTATTTTAGGGTATTGTCTCGTCTTGATATGAAAATTTTGCATACTGAACCTTAATAACCTGATTTCAAAAGTCATATCCTTTTACGTATGAACCATATTGGTGTTGTCATGAAAACGATTTCACTACATTTATTTCGTGTTGTCATAAAAATGATTTCACTACATTTATTTGCCAGGCTTTAAGATGAAGCTTAATGCTAAATCACTTTTTTGATTAATCTTTATAACGAATTTGTGTACATTATGAATACCAAAAATAAGCTTTAGATAAATTGAAGGTTTTCCTATCGTTTCGCTTGAGTAGAATACAAATAAAAATATAAATTACTCAATAAAAAATATAAATACAAACTACTAAAAAAAATTTTTTTTCAATAGAAATGTATGAACGCATAAAGTAAACAACTTTAAAAAAATAAGTATTATAGCTAAGATTATCTGTGACAGTTCCACTTGATTAACTTTTTTGCTTCTTATAAAATTATTTGCAAAATAAATAAAAACCAGTTTTTTGCTTGAAATCGAACGTTTCTAGACTCCGTTTGTCAAACGATTTTCATGCCTATTACCTACGATATAAGGTATACCAAGAATATACACATTTTTGGCTTGTAGCTTCCTCTTAATTACTACAAAAAACAATGATTTAAGTCGAGATAGATGGTAAAAAATGCATTATAATTCCATGTTTATTCAATCAAAGTTCAAAATTCACCTTATAAAACGATCCCTTTGCTGCCACTTCACACTTTTTTGTATGGCGTGACATTCGTGTATGTTTCGTTTCAATCTAAATACGCATAAATTACTTAATTAACTCAAACTAAGAACCTAATAACCTATATTGTGCATGTAAATAGTTGTTTCTTCCCCCCCCCCCCCACGGTGACTAAAAATCTAAGCCCCCCGCCGCTCATTTGTACCAAGCGTAGTATTTTGAAGCCCCCCCCTGAACTGGTCACGTAGTATGGGTACGTTACCTAATAACAATTTGTCAGAAAAACTCCAAATAGAATCTAAATTTTTTATTAGAAAATAAAGAACACAACATAAAAACAAAAATGGAAGCAAACAAAAAAGTTAAAAAAAGCAATTTTTTTCTTTTGTATTAATGAGAAGGATCTGCTTGCTTTTCTGAGCATAGTTTCTCAAAACGATGTTGAAGTTTCGAAATCGCCACTCTCGTCTCTGCCTCTAAATTTATTTTTGATCTGTACTTATTCTTAATGACTGCAACTGCAGAGAAACCTGTCTCACACAAGTATGATGTCGCAAACGGTAATAAAACCCTTAACGCTGCAGTGCTGATGGGACGATATTCTCGCTATAAAGATTGCCTCACGACGCCCCTGGGATGATCCCGCGGCGCCCCGGGGCGTCGCGACTCACAGTTAGGGAAGCCCTGAGTTAGATAATAATGAGAAGTTAGTATTTCAGTTTCCATAAATGGAAAATAATACATTTTAATAGTTATTTAAATAAAATTAAAATCGATTATTCACTTGGCGGCCATTGTTTTTGAAGTGATTTTTTTTTTCTTATCTTCAAATTATCCTTTTTTTTAATGAAATACCTATTAAAATGACATCCATTTTCGGTTACTGAAATATTTCTTTCTCATTGTAAACTAAATAATAAAAGTGTTTTGCGATAAAATTTTCCTAACCGTATCCCACTTTTCTGTATACTTACCAAAATGACAAACATTCCCGGGTTACCAATAACTTGACAATATGTATATGAAAAAACTTCTACTGCCATAATTATAGAGAGATAGTATTACTTGTGTAAATGATAGAGAACTTGGCTAGCAGAGGAATTGAACCCACGATGCCCGGCTGGGAACCCAACACGTTTGTATATCCATTTTTTTTGACAAATTAGTTTATTCTAAGGAAAACCTAAATTTGTTAGTGTAAATATATGGCATCTCTTATAGCACCAATGCAATTTCGAAGATATTTACGTATTTCAACATATAGTGACGGCCGGCATAGTCCAGTGGTAACGCATTGGACTGCCATTCCGAAGGTCGCGGGTTCGAACCCGGCGTGCGCAAATAAATTTTATTTGATTAATTTGTGTTATTTCATAATTAATTAATTAAAATAATATATATTATATTTGCGGCACGTTCCAGAGTGGAAGATACTACCAGTATCGCCCTGGTGTAAGACCACCATTCAGAATTGAAACGTTGCTCCAAATGGCTTTATCCGTGTTTAGTGACTAGATCTGAATAGCCAGGTACTTCCCCACCTTCCTCTTTCCCTTCCCCACTTACCTTCAGCCTCACAACATCCCCCAATTGGGGATGCCATAGTCTCACTGGCTCCAGACGGGAGCAGTTGGGACTCTTGTGAGGTATTCACTATGAAAAAAAAAAAAAAAATATTAAAATCAAATTTTCAACTGCTTTTATCTCTAAATAGTATAAAATAAAGTCGCTATCCATGTCTGTCTGTTTGTGCGCTTAGTTCTTCTAAACTATGCAACGGATGATGGGTTTTCACTAACATTTAGAAGATTTATATATATATAATACATGCATATTATATTTATAGAAAGTAGAGAAAAGTCCATGTTTTGTAATCAAGTTGTAAAAAAAATATTTTCGGACGCCCACATTGCTAATGCTGGCTAAACCTTATGAGATACATCTAAATAATGTACTACAGAATTGTATATCTTAAAAAGGCCTATAGAAAAGTCCACAATGGTATATGTCACGATCGTGCATGTGAAATTTTGGACATGGTAAACTTTCTAAACTTTCATCAACATAATTTTATATATAACAGTAACAATCGCTTATTAGACTTAGCTTTATCAAACTATCCTAAAATGTCTGTTGAACTCTCAAATGATCCACTTATAGATAGGTAAAAGTGGATCATTTGAGACATGTGATAATGAAAGGAAACCTTCACAAAGCGTCCTAAACTTTAAAGGAGCCGACTTCGACTCAATTAACTGCCATCTCTCAAATACAGACTGGTCTTTTTTATCCGATGAAAGCGTTGATGAATCGTTAGATAAACTTTATTTATATTTTTCTTATACTATTGAATCCTATGTACCTTTTTACACACCGAGAAGCTATACCTACCCGGTTTGGTTTTCATCAGAGCTTACAGCCTCTCTCCAGCAAAAAAAAGAGTCAACACAAAAAATTCAAACAAAGTAAATCCATAAATGATTATATAATCTTTAGCGAAACTAGGAAAAAATGTATATGATGAAGACACTCCAGATGATAAAATACTCGAATACAAATTTAATAAGACCACAAACTTAACAAACTGCCAAATCACACAGAAGTGTTGCGAACAAAAATTACTTTCCTTAGACACTGACAAATCCGCTGGCCCAGACAACATTCCACCAATATTCCTCAAAAAATGCTCTAATACATTATCTAAACCACTCACATTACTATTTAACCGTCTCTTGTCCCTTGGACATTTTCCAGACCGCTGGAAATCTAGCTTCATTACACCGATCTACAAAAAAGGAGACGATACTGACATAGCTAATTATCGCCCCATTTGTATACAGTCAGCACTGCCAAAGCTTTTTGAATCATTCAAAATCAGGAAAAGTTACTCGTTCCTGTTTAGACCACATATTTGTACGTTTTAATAGCGGATGTCAACAAAGCAATACTCTTTCTTCATGTGTATGTAATAATATTAACATAGCGGATCATTTTTTAACTGCAATCAATATTAAATATATTGAAAGGAAAAAAGTCGTCGAACACGGGGAAAAAATATTGTTTTTATCCCAAAACAAAATTGACAAAAATATTTATAATTTTAAGTGGCATACCTTGCTTGAGGAACAAGATTGCAATATGTTATACACTAAAATTAAAAATAATTTTCAGGATTTGTATGAACAAAGTAAAATCGTTATGTATTATAAACCCAAAAAAGACCCCTCGCAATAAAACCTTGGATAACTTCTGATATATTAGAAAACATTAAAAAAAAAGATTTACTGTACAGAAGGTGGAAAAATACTCCTACAAATAAATTCTTTGAATTAGAATATAAAACTTACAGAAATAAGGTTACAAAAGAAATCATTAAATGTAAGTCTACCTTTTTTAACAATAAATTTAAAAATTATTTCGGAAATACCAAAAAAACTTGGGATGAAGTAAATAAAATATTAGGACGCAAGTCTAAAAGTAGTTGTGACGAAATAATCTCAAAATATATGTTAAACACGCATAATGAAGAAACCGTAGCAAATAATTTTGTTGAATATTTTACGAGCAGTGTTAGCTCTATGATACATAAATGTGATTACATAGCTTCGACCGTCAGACCGACAGAAGTTCAACATAGTATGTACCTGCCAAGAGCTACCTGCGAAGAAATTAATATCATTGTTAGCAAACTAAACAATTCAAAGTCACCAGGGATTGACAACATTCGAATGTTTGACATTAAGAAATATATTCATATTTTAGGGCCTGTTAAAAAATTATGTATATTTGGGTGTTACTATTGACTGCCACATGAAATGGAATGTACACATTACTAATGTTTGTAAATGTCTACGGTCTATTGTGGGTAGAATTTATAAAATAAAATATTTTGTGCCTATAAGTACTTTAAAATTAATCTACCTATCTCTGGCTGAATCCACAATCCGTTATGGAATCACTTCTTGGGGACATTCTTGTAAAACTAATATAAATTATATCCAAACAGTACAAAACTCCCTTGCAAAATTGTTAATCCATAAATATACCAATGCACACAGAAGCGACACCAAATTAATATACAAGTCTCTGAATGTTTTCCCTGTCAGAGGATTATTGTTTTATAATATTGTAAGTCAGCATCTTAAATTGTCTGATTCCTTGTATAGGGAAAGAGTTTTCCATAAATATAATACAAGATTCACCCAAAATGAAGGATTGGTGGTCCCGAAATGTACCAATAAATACGGTGAAAGAACCCTGAACTTTATTGTACCCAGAATATTTAATAAACTACCAATGACAATTAAAAATATAAACGTTTTTACAGCCAAAGTCAAATATAATCTAAGGAAATGGCTATTAGATACTGAGGATTTATATTGATGCACTACTGAAGACCTTTTTTCCTAATTGGAATTCACATTCTAGGGAAATGGAAAATCGTTATAAATTTGTATTTCCTTATGTATATTAAAACCATAGAAGTACTTGTTGATTATATTCATTTGTTCATATTAAATTCATTTGTACTTGTGTTGTTATATGAGGCTTATACTGCTTCTTACATATTTATATTTATACAATTCTGTAATTTAACCAACTTATCATTTATTGTTAATTTATCATCAACATTATACATACCTACATACTGTTTACCATTGTACCATGTTATTGCAAAAATGTTGTCATTATGTACCTGCTGACAAACTACATAAGTAGTTTAGCAGGTTTAAATGTTAAATAAAAAAAATAAATTGGTCCTTGATGAAATCTATCCCAAATTAATAAAATTAATTAATCAAAAACAGCACGGTTTTATCAAAGGAAGATCCACCGCAACTAACTTAACGGTATTTCAAAACTTCACTATACAATCATTTGCAGAAAATAAACAAGTCGACTGTATATATACAGACTTTTCGAAGGCATTCGACAAAGTATCCCATAAACTACTAATCCAAAAACTATTTGCTCTAGGAATAAGGGATAACATGCTAAAATGGTTTAGTAGATATTTGTCAAATCGTAAACTGTTCGTTAAAATAAAATCTTGGATGTCGAAAGCTTTCCGGGCTACCAGTGGCCTACCGCAAGGTAGTCACCTTGGCCCGGTTTTGTTCCTCATTTTCATCAATGATATAACCAATTGCTTCAACGATGTCGAGGTATTGCTCTTTGCAGATGACATCAAACTATACAAGATATAATAACTGATATAAATCATTGCCATATACTACAGTCAAATATTATTAATATTACTAAATTCGACTGTAGTGAACTCCTGCAACTTAAACATACATACACCCACAGTAACAACACGACAAAATACAATATTCTACAGCAGCACACATAAGCGTAACTACATTGCCCACTCTCCGATACAACGACTTCACACCATGGGAAATCATTACTTGGGTGATGTTGACATATTCAATGCCAACTTGGCAAGTTTTGTGGATCATTTAAAACATTTATTTCAACAATACTCCTAAACACATCATGTAAACCTACAAATAGCTGTAATTTTCTGTTTTTGTTTCTTGTGTTTGTATGACTTGTTGCATAGCTTTTATCAAATGTAATTTTATTCTTATTTTTTATGTTTCAAAGTATCTGTCAAAATAAAATTATACTACCAACCATGTAAAAGCCCTCTGGGCGTTAAATAAATAAATAAAAATAAAATAAATGTCTATCTCCTAAGGATAACCCCTATCAACGCCAGGTACATGTCAGCTAGTCTAAAAATGATGATTTAGGTAGATCCAGTTTGGTGAAACATAAAAATAACTGCTTCAAATAATAAAAATCTGTTTTTTTTTATCAATGGGAAAATATTAACGAATCTCTAAGGAAAATTGTGAAACAGAAAAAGATTCAGTCGCATCTAGAAATTGAGACCAGTACCTTTTCCTTGACTTCGACTATATCAACTTAAGTCAAAGAGAGCTACCAAAATTATCTTCATTTTCTTAATACATATTTTTTGGCTGCTATCTTTATGTATGATTGCAAGATTCTACCCGAAGTAAATGCAATCTAGATAGTGTATTGAATAAATATATCCATTTTTTTCTTAATGTGCGACATCTGTTGACTTTTCTAAAGTCTAGGATGAATATTTTTGTAAAGTAATAACTTAATAAGTAAAACCTCAAATTGTAATATTTAATCATTGAAGACAATATTGATGACAGTCAAACGAAAAATGTTAAAATTGTAAATGTTATTCCACTATAAATATATGTTTTTTAACTTTATTTCTAGACACCCGATCACACTGAATTTTTTTTCACAAACCCTGAATCAAGCATCTTCAACGAACCAATTAACGTCTCAAACACCGGCAAAATCAGTTACCAAAATGGCCATAAAATCGCCGCCACGAAATCTACACCAGAAAGAAAAAGAATCACAACCGAATTCAAGTTTTTCTGCGAAAAGTGTGACTTTAGATGTAAGAAGAAGACTCCTTTTGATATTCATCTCCGCCGGCACAGCGGCGAAAGACCTTTTAACTGTGGAGTTTGCGGCAAAACCTTTGTGGCGAAATACGAACTAAAGCTGCACTCTGCGAAACACACTAACGGTAATAAGTATAGCTGCGATGAATGTGATTACACGTGAGTATTGCTTAAGGTATTTTACGCTAATAATAATTAAGGGTAAATGCAGGTAACTCCATTAAGGCGAAGCCTAATGCTAAATCACTATTTAGATTAATCTTTATAATGAATTGTGTACATTATGAATACCAAAAATATGCTTTATATAAATTGAAGGTTTTCCTATCGTTTCTCTTGAGTAGAATACAAAAAAAAAAAAAATTACTCACTAAAAAATATTAAAGTAAACTACTAAAAAATTTTTTTTTTCAATAGAAATGTATGAAGGCGTAAAGGAAACAACTTTAAAAAATACAGTATTATAGCTAAGATTATCTGTGACAGTTTCATTTGATTAATTTTTATTGCTTTTTTACAAAATATTTTACAAAATAAATAAAAACCACTTTTGTGCTTGAAATCGAACATTTCTAGACTCCGTTTGTCAAGCGATTTGAATGCCTATTACCTAAAATATAAGGTATACCAAGAATATACACATTTTTGGCTTGTAGCTTCCTCTTAATGGAAGACTGAACGCAGTTGGAGCTAACAAAATTGTCCAAAGAAGCGAATTTAGCAGTCCACAATGGAGTGCTGGTACCTACCTTGATGTATGGAAGTGAGGCATGAAACTGTCAGAGAAAGGATGAAAGTAGACTGAATCCTGTAGAAATGAGATTCCTGAGGCGTGTATGTGGTAAAACCATGTATGATTGTGTGAGAAATGTGGAGATCCACAAAGAGTGCAAGGCTGATGTAGCGTAATGAGTAAGATTAAGAAAGGGACGCTTAGATGGTTAGGGCATGTAGAGCTATGAACGAAGAAAGGAGTGTAAGGAGAATATATGAGGCAAATGTTAATGGTAGCAAAAGTCAGGAACCAGAGGAAAACATGGCATGATCAAGTGAATCAGATACTTGCGTTGGGCCATGTCAAGAGTCAGAATAACATAAGACTATGTATGACACGATGCAGGTATTTGAATGAAGCAAGGAGACCGAGTTATTTGGCATTCCGTTTTCTGCCTACCCCTGCTGACGGTGTGATGCTTAATAAATCTTGATTAAAAGGCAGCAATCTGGCTATTTCGTCTGAAGCAGAAAAACTATTGAATTTGCGTAGCTTAGGGAATTTTTAGGTTACCACATCCAGTAATTCCTCTTTATGATATCTGAGAAAGTACCTTTGAAATATTATTTTTGTTTAAACTTAAAAGAAATAAAAATATTCCCGGGTAACGAATAACCTGACAATATTTCAATTCCTCTTACTGTCAGCATTACATTGCGAAGGTGGCGCTTATACAATGATGGAGAACATAGCTAGCAGAAGATTTAACCCGCAACGCTACAGAGAGAACCTTTAACTTTGGACCACTTGGCTCCTATCCGGTCTAATCCATATTTTTCAAGTGTTCAATGTAAAAGTCGTTGATTTGTTTAATAATTTTGTCTTTTTTGTTTATCCCCAGTACCTACCGACCGGACATGCTGGTAAATCACAGAGAAAAACATTTTGGCCTAAAAACTCATACTTGCGATTTATGCAGCTTCAAAACTGATGAGAGGTTTGAATTAAACTTATTTATTTTATCTCCCTATCTATACAGGGTGTATCGGCACGTACCCGACAAACTTTAAGCAGCTATTCCTTAGCACATTTGGAGTAAAAAATGTTATGGGCACTTTGCTGTCCGGTAACATTTTTTTTTGATAAAAAATTTACTATTCATATTTTCACCACATGTCACCAATGTTTTATCCTTTGTCAAAGTTTGAAAACCCATCTGGCAATATTTTGTTCGAGTTTCGTTGAATAATGTACGTACGTACCTACGTTGGCGCGCTTTTACAACCACAACGAAATGGCACGGCACCATTCGTCTCATTTTTAACTATTATTATTTAGTGTGTACGAAAGAGCGAGGACACTTTTTGACACACTTGCTAATAACAGCTGTTGAATGCGAGGAACAATGCAAATGACAGTGACGGAGTGTGGATTTTTTATTTATTTTTTGTTTTTAATGAAAAAAAAATGTTACCGGACAGCAAAGTGCCCATAACATTTTTTACTCCAAATGTGCTAAGGAATAGCTGGTTAAAGTTTGTCGGGTACGTGCCGATACACCCTGTATAAATAAAAATGTTTGTTTGTTCAAAATCTTAAATCTCCAAAAGTTCTTCCCCGATTGCTTTGAAATTTTGACACAACGTTGCATTTGAATATGTGTATGTTTTTATATACCTATATTATATATATCACCTGCGACAAGTAAAAACATGCGTTTTTTTAAAACAGCGCCATCTGTTGGACATAAAAGCAACACATGCTATTGTTTCTCTATCTGCACAGACTGACTGAGCTACAGCAATGCGTGGCGGGGTACAGCTAGTTATATAATATTGTTAAAATATTAATTCATCATAATATACAGTATTCTCTCACTAATCCGCCACCCCAAAAATCGGGCAAGTGTCTAATTAGTGAAAGCAGTAAATTTAAAATAATTTTGTTATTGATTTTGGTTATAAAATAGGCACATTTATCTATAAAATGCAATAAAAACAGCATTCTCTTCAAGAGGCAAGACAAAGTAACAAAACAAACCTGCTATGGAGAGAAAGGAATTAATAAACAAAAAATAAATAAATGTAGTTAACTCTTACCACTCCATTATTTTTTAATATTTTTTGCCTGCCAACTCTAATTTAAATAATGGCAAAATATTAATTTATTGATAGGCAGTTACAAAAAAATCGTTAAAAATTCATTTGTTATGATTTATTCTTCAAATAAAAAACAGTTTACAGAAAACATTATGAACTACTTATATTTTAGCATAGTATGGTAATTTTTAAAACATTCTCCAGGATGGAGACCAGGTTTTCTGGAACAGGTCTTACAAAACCACACTGTTTTGCGGCTTCCCCTGGAATCTTTCTGTTACTGCACACAGTACAGACTTTAGAACCTGTCCAGTTTGGCAATGAAGTGTCGCTTGTTTTCTAATCGCTCCTCTGCATCTAGCGTACTTGGGCGTCCCCTTTTCCTGGATTCCCGACCAACCCTTTTATCTCCTACTAATTAAGTAATAAGCTCCTTTTGACACAATTTGAGACATCAGATCTTCTGTAAAAAATAATTGAAAGAATCCTAAAGCAGTGTTTGGTCTAAGATTGTCTGGAATTCTAATTCCGGAAGTCGTAGGAGAATATTGAAACTCGGGAATCACGAAAGTTTCGGTCATTTCATTCCAATTATTTGGCTCACTATGACTTTCGACATTTGTTGTACTGTCATCATTATCATTGTTATTTTCTGTGTTGTTAACACTATCATCATTAGGATCTTCAAAATCATAAGCAACAGGCTCGTACTCACTGTCACTTTCATAAGATACATCTTCCGAATACACTTGGTATTCAGATGCCATATCACGCCAAGTTCCCGCCATTTTAGTTTACATGAATTTGCAAAGGTTATTTTATAATAAAATAAAAACGCAAAACAGTCAAAATCTTATGGAAACGTGAATTAAAATGTTTTTTTATCGAATAATCACAAGAAATAACTCCACGTGTCAAGTTTTGCGCATGAAAATACACCGCGCACGCACGCTTATCTTGTCGGCCGCCAGCCGACAACTGAATTGTAGCGTACAAATAGTGATGTCGGCTGGCACCCGACAAATGAGTGGTAAGGGTTAACAAAGAAAAACTTAAAAGTTAATTAATAAAAAAATCCTTCTTAGGCGATGTCAGTAAGCACTGGCATATGAACTTAAAAACCCAACTTGAAATAAACTTGTTGTACAATCTTCTAAAAACAACATTCATTTTGTGGCTAAAGTGTTGTTGTAATTTGTTGTGTGTCATTTTTTGTTTTGCTAGAAAGAAATAGAAATTTTTTATCAATTGTTTCTTTAATGGATACACCGCCTACCAACTATCTATAAGGTATAATATTCATAGCGGTTTAAATTTTTAATCATAAAGTCTTCACTGGTTTCGCATGCGTTTTTGGAAACTTGTACAACAAGTTTACTTTCAAGTTGGGTTGTTAAGTTCATCTCTATATCTTGTGACGCAATTCTTTTCAGACTTGCTATTGGCTGACAAATTATTAACAAATTACATCATGGGATTTGAGCTTTAACTTTGTGCTCTGTTTTATATTGTAGGGAACTTTTTTTAAAATTTTTAATTTTAATTTTTTTATTGTACAACAGAACATTCATTCCAGTTACAGTACAAATTTTACATCATATCAGCTTTTAGGTAAGTGACTCATCAATAATTATCTTATGTCATTTAGAGAACAGTCACTTACATCCAAATTCTTTGCTAGTTCGTTCAATAGCACCACTCCCCTCGTCATGCTATGCTTTGCCAGGACGTCGGTTTTGCCTTTTGGTACTCTGAATAAGTCATGGTATCCACTTCGGCTGTAGTGGTCTGGTACATAAAAATCATAGCATCCCAAGAGGGATAAGAATAAGATAGAGACATAATAGCTAGACTTGCTTTCCGCCTAGTTTCCAGACTCACAGAATTAGTTTCCTCAAGTAAGTCGATATGGTGCATGAACCTAGGATAGGTTCCATGCGTCCGCATATAGACATACCTGAGGAATTTCTTCTGGATTTGCTCTATCATATCAATGTATTTCTGGTGGTACGGTGCCCAAACATCGCTCGCATACTCCATCTTGCTTCTCAGTATGCAATCGAACAATGCTAACATAGCATCTTGGTTATTGAACTGCTTGCATGTCCTAATGACAAACCCAAGAAGTTTGTAGCAAGACTGAGTGAGCTGCGATATGTGGTCAGAGAATTTCCACATAGAGATAGCCAATCTAATGTTATTATATATCGATAGGCAGAATGAAATGAACTATTGCTAGAATACACAAAGCACTAATGGAAATGTCCTAAAACAACAATAACGAACCCTGGTGACTGGTAAAATGATCAGCTCTGGATCTGGCTCTAGCAAGCTGGATGGCGGTATAAGAACTGAGTGTGTAAGCGTAAGATAACCCAACCTGTCGGTGTACATAACTTGGCACTCGAGTGTGGCAAACTACTGAATTTCACTTACGAATACCGGCAAATTATAAAGCTTGATTTTGTGTTTTCACTAGTAAAATAACGACAGGTTATAACCCACAACCTACGGATTGATCTATCAATTGTGGTAATCTAATAAATTTTTATTTATTTAAAACATTTTTTAATATATTTTCAGATCTAAAATAATTTCTCATCGCAAAACTCACAGTAAACCTGTAAAGATAGCATGCCAGGCTTGTGAAAATGGAAAAATCATATCTGCCGAAACTACAACAGTAAAGTCTTCATTAACAACATTGACTCTTCAAAATATCTACCCGAGTCTAAATGGTAAAACTAGCCAAATAGAATCTTCCACCGTTGGTGAAAACATATTGTGTTTAAATAATGAAAATATAAGTAATACTGGATGCAATAAAAATAATACGGAAGATGTATTTGGATATTTTAAGGAAAGGAAGAAATTTGGTTTGAGAGAGTTGAAACATACATGCCTAACTCCTTGGATTTGTGATATTTGCGGAAATTCGTAAGTATAATTAATATTTAAGCCTTAGACACATTACGCTATATTATGCGATGTATACATCCGCGAGCCGAACTGCCGAACTAAACCTCAACTTATGGGAAAGAAACGAAGCAACCACAAATGGCGCGAAACGCCGCTTTCAGTTGATTCGTTACTTTCCCGTAATTTGTGGTACGGTTCGCGATAAATTGGGCGTGGTATGTCACTGGGTCATCTTCCACTTCCACGCTCAGTCTATCCACCTCTTCCTTGAACTGACTTTGGATCACTTCCACTGGGTCATCTTCCACATCCGCACAGTCTATCCATCTTTTCCTTGAACTGCCTTTGGAACACTTCCACTGGGTTATCTTCCACTTCCGCACAGTCTATCCATATTTTCCTTGAACTGCCTTTGGATCACTTCCACTGGGTTATCTTCCACATCCGCACAGTCTATCCATATTTTCCTTGAACTGCCTTTGAATCACTTCCACTGGGTTATCTTCCACATCCGCACAGTCTATCCATCTTTTCCTTGAACTGCCTTTGGATCACTTATTTATTTATTTATTTATTGGATGATTTTTATAGCGCCGCTTTTGCGAAATATCACCTCAGGGGCGCTGTACAGTTAATGCAGATATTACAAAAAAAAAAATATATAAATATTACAAATTGAAATTAAGTTAAATAAAATGAAGTACAGAAACAGGTGACACGGAGATGGAGAGTCTGCTGCAAGAATCCTAGGTGGTGAGGAAACTGGACCGGCTGCTGCAGCGAGAGAGTCCACCGCGTCCACCAACAGTGCCAGCACGAGGTTCGTCATCCTTCCAGGTATGTGTCTGCTGCTAATAGAGCGCTGACACAATGTCCTCTCATGGATTCCAGACCTTGGCAGCACCGCTGTGACATTCGACGAAGGTAGAGGATGGAGACTCTGCAGCAAGAATCCCAGGTGGTGAGGAAACTGGACCAGCTACTGCAGCGAAAGAGTGCACCGCGCCACCAACAGTGCCAGCACGAGGTTCGTCATCCGTCCAGGTATGTGTCTGCTGCTAATTAAGCGCTGACACAGTATCCTCACATAGATAACAAACCTTGTGACGCTCGGAAAGTCCATCTCCTTGTACACTTGTTTCTGGTGATTATGTTAGTGGTGCATTGTTCCGAAATAAAAGGCGGCGGACGGAATAATAAATCACCTTGGGCACTTGTTAGGGCTTTCACTGTTTCCAAGAATAACATTGAAAACATCTGGCGTACAACAGTTACCGATTCTCGTCCCAAGTTCAACTTCAACTTCAGCGAATTTAGAATGTTTTTAGCACAATTTTCGATTATTCATTTTTGAAACACTGCACTCTAGTCACATTACTATTAAATTCTGATTACTAATTGGTAAGTTAATTTAAAATGTTGATTCACTGATTTTTTAAATAACTTCAAAGGGATGTTGCCTCGTTTCCCTTGAAAATACTGAAAAAACACAAAGCGGTTGGAGACGGCATGACGCGTCCAGCTGCCACAAAGGGCGCTACTCAAGTCACTTCCACTGGGTTATCTTCCACTTCCACACAGTCTATCCATCTTTTCCTTGAACTGCCTTTGGATCACTTCCACTGGGTTATCTTCCACTTCCGCACAGTCTATCCATATTTTCCTTGAACTGCCTTTGGATCACTTCCACTGGGTTATCTTCCACATCCGCACAGTCTATCCATATTTTCCTTGAACTGCCTTTGAATCACTTCCACTGGGTTATCTTCCACATCCGCACAGTCTATCCATCTTTTCCTTGAACTGCCTTTGGATCACTTCCACTGGGTTATCTTCCACTTCCACACAGTCTATCCATCTTTTCCTTGAACTGCCTTTGGATCACTTCCACTGGGTCATCTTCCACATCCGCACAGTCTATCCATCTTTTCCTTGAACTGCCTTTGGAACACTTCCACTGGGTTATCTTCCACTTCCGCACAGTCTATCCATATTTTCCTTGAACTGCCTTTGGATCACTTCCACTGGGTTATCTTCCACATCCGCACAGTCTATCCATATTTTCCTTGAACTGCCTTTGAATCACTTCCACTGGGTTATCTTCCACATCCGCACAGTCTATCCATCTTTTCCTTGAACTGCCTTTGGATCACTTCCACTGGGTTATCTTCCATTTCCACACAGTCTATCCATCTTTTCCTTGAACTGCCTTTGGATCACTTCCACTGGGTTATCTTCCACTTCCGCACAGTCTATCCATATTTTCCTTGAACTGCCTTTGAATCACTTCCACTGGGTTATCTTCCACATCCGCACAGTCTATCCATCTTTTCCTTGAACTGCCTTTGGATCACTTCCACTGGGTTATCTTCCACTTCCACACAGTCTATCCATCTTTTCCTTGAACTGCCTTTGGATCACTTCCACTGGGTCATCTTCCACATCCGCACAGTCTATCCATCTTTTCCTTGAACTGCCTTTGGAACACTTCCACTGGGTTATCTTCCACATGCGCACAGTCTATCCATCTTTTCCTTGAACTGCCTTTGGATCACTTATTTATTTATTTATTTATTGGATGATTTTTATAGCGCCGCTTTTGCGAAATATCACCTCAGGGGCGCTGTACAGTTAATGCAGATATTACAAAAAAAAAAATATATAAATATTACAAATTGAAATTAAGTTAAATAAAATGAAGTACAGAAACAGGTGACACGGAGATGGAGAGTCTGCTGCAAGAATCCTAGGTGGTGAGGAAACTGGACCGGCTGCTGCAGCGAGAGAGTCCACCGCGTCCACCAACAGTGCCAGCACGAGGTTCATCATCCTTCCAGGTATGTGTCTGCTGCTAATAGAGCGCTGACACAATGTCCTCTCATGGATTCCAGACCTTGGCAGCACCGCTGTGACATTCGACGAAGGTAGAGGATGGAGACTCTGCAGCAAGAATCCCAGGTGGTGAGGAAACTGGACCAGCTACTGCAGCGAAAGAGTGCACCGCGCCACCAACAGTGCCAGCACGAGGTTCGTCATCCGTCCAGGTATGTGTCTGCTGCTAATTAAGCGCTGACACAGTATCCTCACATAGATAACAAACCTTGTGACGCTCGGAAAGTCCATCTCCTTGTACACTTGTTTCTGGTGATTATGTTAGTGGTGCATTGTTCCGAAATAAAAGGCGGCGGACGGAATAATAAATCACCTTGGGCACTTGTTAGGGCTTTCACTGTTTCCAAGAATAACATTGAAAACATCTGGCGTACAACAGTTACCGATTCTCGTCCCAAGTTCAACTTCAACTTCAGCGAATTTAGAATGTTTTTAGCACAATTTTCGATTATTCATTTTTGAAACACTGCACTCTAGTCACATTACTATTAAGTTCTGATTACTAATTGGTAAGTTAATTTAAAATGTTGATTCACTGATTTTTTAAATAACTTCAAAGGGATGTTGCCTCGTTTCCCTTGAAAATACTGAAAAAACACAAAGCGGTTGGAGACGGCATGACGCGTCCAGCTGCCACAAAGGGCGCTACTCAAGTCACTTCCACTGGGTTATCTTCCACTTCCACACAGTCTATCCATCTTTTCCTTGAACTGCCTTTGGATCACTTCCACTGGGTTATCTTCCACTTCCGCACAGTCTATCCATATTTTCCTTGAACTGCCTTTGGATCACTTCCACTGGGTTATCTTCCACATCCGCACAGTCTATCCATATTTTCCTTGAACTGCCTTTGAATCACTTCCACTGGGTTATCTTCCACATCCGCACAGTCTATCCATCTTTTCCTTGAACTGCCTTTGGATCACTTCCACTGGGTTATCTTCCACTTCCACACAGTCTATCCATCTTTTCCTTGAACTGCCTTTGGATCACTTCCACTGGGTCATCTTCCACATCCGCACAGTCTATCCATCTTTTCCTTGAACTGCCTTTGGAACACTTCCACTGGGTTATCTTCCACTTCCGCACAGTCTATCCATATTTTCCTTGAACTGCCTTTGGATCACTTCCACTGGGTTATCTTCCACATCCGCACAGTCTATCCATATTTTCCTTGAACTGCCTTTGAATCACTTCCACTGGGTTATCTTCCACATCCGCACAGTCTATCCATCTTTTCCTCGAACTGCCTTTGGATCACTTCCACTGGGTTATCTTCCACTTCCACACAGTCTATCCATCTTTTCCTTGAACTGCCTTTGGATCACTTCCACTGGGTTATCTTCCACTTCCGCACAGTCTATCCATATTTTCCTTGAACTGCCTTTGGATCACTTCCACTGGGTTATCTTCCACATCCGCACAGTCTATCCATCTTTTCCTTGAACTGCCTTTGGATCACTTCCACTGGGTTATCTTCCACTTCCACACAGTCTATCCATATTTTCCTTGAACTGCCTTTGGATCACTTTCACTGGGTTATCTTCCACATCCGCACAGTCTATCCATCTTTTCCTTGAACTGCCTTTGGATCACTTCCACTGGGTTATCTTCCACATCCGCACAGTCTATCCATCTTTTCCTTTAACTGCCTTTGGATCACTTCCACTGGGTTATCTTCCACTTCCACACAGTCTATCCATATTTTCCTTGAACTGCCTTTGGATCACTTCCACTGGGTTATCTTCCACTTCCGCACAGTCTATCCATCTTTTCCTTGAACTGCCTTTGGATCACTTCCACTGGGTTATCTTCCACTTCCGCACAGTCTATCCATCTTTTCCTTGAACTGCCTTTGGATCACTTCCACTGGGTTATCTTCCACTTCCGCACAGTCTATCCATCTTTTCCTTGAACTGCCTTTGGATCACTTCCACTGGGTTATCTTCCACTTCCGCACAGTCTATCCATCTTTTCCTTGAACTGCCTTTGGATCACTTCCACTGGATCATCTTCCACTTCATTGTTTTTTTTTTTTCTATGTACTGTATGTTTATTATTGAGTGTAAATATGTACACTTACAAGTGCTGTATGCAGAGACACTGGAGGGTCTAGAATCGTTTATAATAATTTAATGTAACTTCGTTAATGTCTTGGCATGTACGATGAAGGAGTTCAACAATGAGTTTCCTTATACCGTCGTTGGAAAAGTAGTGGGGCTTCTCCAATGCCAGGTTTTGGGTCCGTTCCTTATGTAGATTGTTTATTTTTCAGGTTCAAGAAGAGGGAATCCCTATCCAAGCATCTTCGCACCCATTCCGGAGAGAGGCCTTTTAAATGTGACCGTTGTAGTTACTCTGCTGCCACCAAACACACCCTGGTCATCCACCTGAGGAAACATTCTGGTAGGTACAAGTTATTAAACCACCTTTAAACCTTGCCATTTCATACTACACTATATAATTGGTAGCTATTATGGACTTAAAAATTCCCTCTATGTATAAACATGAACTAACCACAAATAATTAAAATTTAAAATTTATTAACATATTCGCCAAACAGTATAGGAGTATTGTTATTTTGTACTCCTCGAGTTGCTGAGCCGGCAGCCGGCCTGGGTGCTGGCTACTAATGATATATAAGTAAAATATCTATTTGATAAATGCATTTTACAAATTTTATTTAAAGCAGAGATGGTTTACATATTTCCCGTAAGCAATCAGGGCACGGGCCCATGATGCTATCTCCCATTTTACCTCATTCCTTTCAAAGTTCATTGGGATTGTTATTGGATATGTAGTTATCTTGGTGTACTAAAATAAAAGTCTCGTTTTACTCAGTTGGAGCTTTTATTTAAGAATGTACAGATGCACATACAGACGCGTTTATTTTACGGGATAAATACGAGTAGGCACTATATTATTTAGCGTGGAATGCAGGCGATATCTAGGTCAAGGTTACAAGCGCGCGAGGTAGTTGACTGAAGACTGAATACTGAATACTCGCTGCGTCGGGCCTATTTATATAGCCCGGCCAATGGCATCAGTAGCTGCGCGAGATCGCTAGTAAACTACGGGTCACTCGCTTCAGCGAGATTCGTCTGGTAGTTTCGGTGGCACTGGAATTATGCCTAGGCAATAGGCTACAACCTTCTAGCGAATGCGCGTAATGTGCTAGTCCAACTTGCAACGTATTGTCGTAGGTAGTTCTAGACGTCAGTAGCCCGTAGACAGGTAGGTACGTAGGAACGCTTTGCATTGTCTGGAGTATTCCTGTTACGATGCTTTTTGTATAGGCAAGACATTCTAGATGAATCTCATCGATCGCTACACATATTTGGCTGTGTCTCCTGGTTCCACAATGCGTCTTTCCATGTATCTGAGTCTTGTTCCCATCAGGGCGGGACTTTGGCACCAAAGGTGAATTGGAGTCTCTTCATCCATTTCACATTTCCTGCATCTATTGGTGTTTTCCACTCCCAACAACTGCACGTGTCTCCTGAGATGACAGTATCCTGTTGGTAGTCCTACCAGTTCCCTTAGTGAGTGCACTATCCATATTAAGTAGTCTCCTGGATAGTGATGTATAAATTCCCGGGAATTTATTTCTGGGGAATATTCCCCTGGACGGGGAATTTTGGGAATTTTGATTTTAACAACATAATACCTCAAAAAGAATAATATTTATTAAATAAAAAATAAAATATATACACATATGGTACATATAGAGCAGGATAGATCCATAAAAACTATTCCCATATATAAAGGAATAGGATCCAAGAGAAAAATAACAAAAAAACACCGAACAAAATTATTTTAAAGTGAGTAGTATCTCTATATAATTGTATACTGTACAGTATTAGTAGCCTATATACACTTTATGCTAGTAAACGGTACATATAAAAAATCAATTGTAAAACTGTAAAACTGTAAACTTCACAGATCGTTACTGTTCATCTAATGATACCGATTGGACACTGACACTATCAACTTCGCTTCCACTTTCACATATTATTCTTCTTCTTCTTCTTCTTCTTCTTCTTCATCCGACCCGAACGAAGTTGTTGCCGACTCAGGATCATCTACGTTTTCTTCTTCCTCAGCACAGTCAATTGGATGTTTGCGTTTGCGAGTACCTAATAGGTTTGAAACATTATGATGCGAAGCAATCTGCTCATCCTTGGAAGAAAGGGTTTTCTTGGGAGCAACTTGAGAGCCTCTTTCAGAGGAAAGAAGTTTCCAATTGTGTGCCACAAATGTTATTTTCCCTGCTCTTTGAGTTGTTAGACGATTCCTCCGTGTTGTATGAATGCGACTAAACGTGCTAAAAGATCTCTCAGTGGCTGCTGAAGTAATGGGAGCAGTCAATATTCTTATGGCAACCTGTGACAAATCAGAAAATCCGCACATCCCCTTCCACCGGGTCACAGGCGTGATTTTATCGACACACTTCCATAGGAATGCCTTGCTCCATGATTCTTCTTTAGCCCTATAATTGGCTAAATCAACAGTCTCCATATGACTTGCTACTTCGTCAATGTGTGCTTCAATTCAAGTGCTTCAAGTTGCTGTGCGTGGCTTAGCAGATGTCCTTGGGAACCTGGATCTTGTAGGGCAGCAGCCAGATGTATCGGAGCAATAGCAAATTCTTTGCGCTGCGCCGCCTTTTCCAGTATTTGCTTCTCTTCGGCATGTGACAGTAGAGACGCTGGAAGAGTTTTACTTAGACTGCTCTCAATATCCTCAAAAGCATACAATGCTTTGTGTGTTAGTGGATCGTCTCCCTCTAGCTGTGTAATCCAGGAAACAATCGGTCGCAGAACATCGGCTAATGATGTCACTCTTGTCCAGTAAACATCATCGTCCAACAGGCTGTTCTTCATATCACGAGGTAAAGATGAGGCAGCTTCGTTTATTGCAAATGTTTGCAAGCTTATTTTACATGCTAACACTCAATAAAGCATCCAAGAGAAGTGTAGAAACCATTTTATTAAAAATAAAATAAATTCCCCATTTTCGGGAATTTATTTCAGGTCGGGGAATATTCCTGTTCCCGGGAATATTCCCCGGGGAATATTCCCGGGTCTACATCACTACTCCTGGATCATCCGGGGTCTGGTCCGTTTATGAGTACTTTGGATTGTCTCATTCCTGGTGCTCTCTCCCAATCCTTCCAGTACTGGGATTTGACCCACCTTTCAATATGCCGCCCATCAAGATCTTTCAAGCTGCCACTCCTACGGCCGGCGCGGATCACGCAAGCGATGCTTCCGCCCCTTTCATTTCTAGTCTGTCAGTCCGTTCGTTACCTTCAATGCCTTTATGTCCTGATTATTTTGTTTCAGGAGAGAAACCCTACTCATGTGATAAGTGCTCCTTTCGTTGCTCTACAAGGGGTTACCTGAAGATACACCTCAACAATCATCAGGGGATCAAGCCGTTCGCCTGTCACCTGTGTCCATACAGGTATGATTTATCTTTCCTCAGAAATCATAATATTATATTCCCCTCTAGGGTACTTAACCTTATCTATGCATGGGGCTGTTGCATATGAGATCTATTGACAGCTTTCTCTGTATGCAGATGTCGCATACATACATTGTGTCTAAACATGTCGCGTGGCGATAGAATGCACTTGAGCAGTAGTTTTGGAAAACCCGCACTGGAATTATCAAGTCGCTACTTTAAGTCTTAGATGTTTATAACTTATGTTTTAACTTTTAATTTTTTCTCGTGCAGCCGTGGAGTTAACACGATATCGAGTGATTTGAGTGATGAAGACAATATTGTTCTTCTCTATCTTTATTATAACGATGATTTTCGGTTCACCCATACAACGAAATCAATATTAATTGTAGGGTATTCATTGCTGCCATGGAACTACATGAGAATGATGTCAAATTGACTTTTTTTCCAACCTTAATCACCC
The DNA here is from genome assembly GCF_061612785.1 of Hesperophylax consimilis. Taxonomy (NCBI): domain Eukaryota; kingdom Metazoa; phylum Arthropoda; class Insecta; order Trichoptera; family Limnephilidae; genus Hesperophylax; species Hesperophylax consimilis. The sequence goes on from NC_142865.1 coordinate 11,096,999, forward strand.
CTTCTTCGCTAAATCCTTTCTTACTTATTCCGTTACATCATAATTACATAAACACCACCTCCACCTCCCACAAATACACCATTTCTGTCAAACGAGTAGTAGATGCATATACAACTAGCTTAGCGTGCTACCGGCACTGTCAGTAGCGTGCAACTGACATCAAACCTGTTGTCGACACGTCGCATTGAGTACGAACACTAGCAAAATAGTTTTGAAATATCACTATTTTGTTATTCTTACATAAATCATATACGACTACCATAATACGGGCATGAGCCTAGTATGGTAGTTGAGAAAATCATCAAAATTGTAGTCTTTTAAAATTTATGAAATAAATTTAAAAAAAAAAAAAACACGACCAACGGTAGGTAGCGTGATAGTTATTGGTTCCCACCCGGGCGTTGCGGGTTCCATCCTCAACCTGTTCAGTTCTCCATCATTGCACAAGCCACTTTTCCACTTATGGTGATGGAAATGGGTGGCTTTTCATCATTCTGAGATTATTTGTATCCCGGAAATGTTTTTTAAATTTTTTATGTGACTACCGCACGAGAGTCCCAACTGCTCCCAACCTTCTGGAGCCAGTGAATAAGGGCAGAGGGCAGGGGAAGGAAATGGGGAAGAGGAAGGTGGGGGAGTACCTGGCAGATCAGATCAGATCTGGTCACCAAACACGGCTGAAGCCATTTCAAGCAATGTTTCAATTCTTTTTCAATTCAATTTGTTTATTCCTTTAAAAACATTACAAAATTACATTTTATTTCGTTTTTAAGTATATTTGTAAAATGGTATTACATAATAGTTAGCGGTGTATAAACTATACCAGCATCAATAGAGCTTGCCTTTTAAAGGCAGCTTCACCGATGCTAAATATGTCGATATCCGAATTAATTCTGTTCAACAGCAAGACTGCTCTCCCCACCGGCATGACCATTGGCAAGTTAGTCCTGCAGGCCGGGAGATAAAACAGTCTATGCTGTCGGTGACGGAGATAACCATCAGGAACATAGAGACTAATACTCTCCATGATAGTCGGATTTACTAACCATCCACGAATCAGTTTGAAGAAGTGTGATACAATATACACATCTCTTCTGACCCGTAGATGGTTCATACCGAGCATGCCCAAGAGAAAGTCAGTAGGATAGAGCCACGGGTAGTAGCCATACTCCCTCAGGTAGAGGAATCTCAGAAATTTCTTCTGCACTCTCTCCAACATGAGGGAATACTTCACCTGATGTGGGCTCCAAACCACCGACCCACTCTCAAGCCTACTCCTAACCAACGCAATGTATAGCACTTGGAGAACCCGGGTGTCTCTAAAATTCATCGCAGTGCGTAGGACGAAGCCCAGCATTTTCAGTGAAGCACTACACGTCATTTCGATATGAGCATGAAATGTCAGCCTACTATCAAACATGATGCCAAGATCTTTCATAGTGGAGACACGTTTTAAACTTCGGGCATTCATGGTATACCGGTAAAACCAAGTATGACGTGCCCTTGTGAAAGAAAGAATGAAACATTTAGAAATATTGAATTCGATCCGATTCCGTTTACTCCAGTCAACAATTCTATTAATGTCCGATTGGAGTCGAATGCAGTCTTCTAAAGTTTTAATTTCCAAGAATAGTTTTAGGTCATCAGCAAAAAGAAGTGACCTGGAATGCAGAATATTTTCTGTAATATCGTTAATAAAAATTAGAAAGAGGAGCGGTCCTAAATTAGAGCCCTGTGGAACGCCTGAGAGTACAAGGAATAATTTTGACATGAATATTCCATGAGATACAAATTGCTTTCTTCCAGTAAAATAGCTTGCAAAGAATATGAGAAACCGTAAAGAAAAACCTATAGTTGACAATTTATTTAATAATATGTCATGGTTTACGGTATCAAATGCCTTCGAGAAATCATTATATGAGCAATCTACTTGGTAGCCCTTATCTAAAGATTTGGAAACATAATCTGTGAGTACCAGTAGGTTAGTATCTGTTGATCGACCTTTTCTAAACCCATGCTGTTCCGATATTAAGAAAGGCTCTACTTGAAACAGCACATGTTTATGAATTATCGATTCGAATAACTTAGCCGGGGCGGAAAGTATTGCCACTGGCCTGAAATTTTCGACAGATGTCTTTGATCCACTTTTGAAAATGGGACAAATTTTTGAGACTTTCCAGGAATCAGGAAATATACCAGTATCTAAAGATAGGTTGAATATAAAACTTAGTGGCATTTTTAAAAATTCAACACATCCTTTTAAAAAAAATACTGGAAGAAAGTCTGGCCCAAGTGAATGTGTATGTTTCATGTTATTAATTGAAGATTTAACATCTGATTCGTCTATATGACTTATATCAATGTTTTGGGCTCCCTTCACATTCAACTTGGAAGCAGAAATGGGATTTAGTAATGGAGGCTCATTACTGTACACTGATTGGAAATGGGTTGCAAATGCATTGGCTACATCCGCTCCTCTAACTTCCCGATCACCATGCATCATGATGTCTGTTATACCACCATCCTTGCGCAGTGATTTTACGTAGTCCCAAAATGCCTTGGGATCATGCTTGATATCACTCTCTATTGAGTCGACATACGTTCGGAATGCTATATGAACATTTCTTCTAACAACTGCTCTGAGATTACTGAACATTTCATACTCATTTTGGTCACCAGTAGCTTTCCATTTTTTATGGTGAGCATGTTTTTTCTCAATGCTCCTGATGGTATCTCTAGTGAACCACTTCGGATATCTACGTCCACCTCTGTTGGGAGGTTTCCTAGGGAAGCAAGCGTCAAATACATTATATATACATGAATAAAAATGGTGTAGCGTCTCATTAACGGTATCGAATTTAAAAAGTTCATGCCAATCCAATTGGCTCATCATCTGATAAAGTTTGACAAAATCACCCCTACCAAAAATCCATCCCCGCAAAGTGCCGTCTGTAGTTTTAGGTAATTTGGTAGTCTTCGGAGGCTTTTTACAAGAATACCGGAACTCTAATGCGGGGTGATATTTGTCCTCATATACGAGGGGAGAATCGCTATGTATGACATTTAATTCAATGTTACACAAAACGAATAGTGACATTCTGAATAATAGTAATATACTATTCTGAAGAATAGTAACATTCTGAATAGTGGTCAGCCTTCACAGCCCCCTTGCAGTCTTCACAGGCTCCTTGCAGCCTTCACAACCCCCTTTAAACATTCACAGCCCCCTTGCAGCCTTCACAGCCCCCTTGCAGCCTTCACAGCCCCCTTTCAGCCTTCACAGTCCCCTTGCAGCCTTCACAACCCCCTTTAAGCATTCACAGCCCCCTTGCAGCCTTCACAGCCCCCTTTCAGCCTTCACAGCCCCCTTTCAGCCTTCACAGCCCCCTTGCAGCCTTCACAGCCCCCTTGCAGCCTTCACAGCCCCCTTGCAGCCTTCACAGCCCCCTTGCAGCCTTCACAGCCCCCTTGCAGCCTTTCAGCGCCCCTCCATTTGCTCGTTATAGACTATCATATAGTTATAGATTCAATAATTTAAGTTATAAAGCACCATTGATGTGATTTTCCTTAATGTTATGTCTTTTATGTTACAGATCTGTGGATTCTTGCAAGCTCTCCGCCCACAAGCGTACCAAACACATCTCTAATGCTAATTCTACTGTTGTTTCCAAATACAATATTATATCTTCGGAACACCGGGGTTTGTTACACACCAACTATTTATTATTGACTAGCTGTTGTACCTCGCCACGCATTGCTGCGGCTCAATCTGTCTGTGCAGATACAGAAACAATAGCTTGTGTTGCTTTTACGTCCAGATGACGCTGTTTTTCAAAATATGCATGTTTTTACCTGTCACAGGTGACATCTATTTAAAATAAGTTAGACACAAAATTGACAGGTAAAAACGTTTTTTATTTTTTAAACAGCGCCATCTGTTGGACATAAAAGCACTGTCTGCAGACAGACTGAGCCACAGCAATGCGTGGCGGGGTTCGGCTAGTATTTGAATATAAAGCTTGGTGTTTTCTCTTTCTAACGCCGCGTAGTTCATTTTTCTAACTATGACGGTAAGGCAGACATAAGGATTTCTATTAGACTATATGAGTTGTTCTAAAAAGCGAACAAATTGTCTCTCTGGTTAATAGCTTTTTGTTTCCAAATTCAAACAAATTAGCCAGAGAAGTTAAAATAATTCTATGAAAAAACATTATTAGCATTTCAAAAATATTTGTCAAGGTTTGAAAATTTTAAGATCACTATTTTTTTATATAAAACGGAACACGTAAAAAAAAAATATTACCAAAATGTCGGGTTTGTAATACTAAAATCTGAAAGTATCTCTCACAGAGGCGGCTCGTGGTATATTGTGAAAAATGCCCAAATATTATTATCTGTATCAATTTGTTTGTAGAGTCCGCGACTCGAAATACATATTATGTTAATACAGTAAATTGGAAATAAATACACAATCCATATACTTACGGCAAATTATTTTTGTATGTAGTTGTGCACAATATTAAAGTAAATAAAATAAGAGTTTGATCCTATTTGACAATTATCTTTTACGTTTTTTGTTTTGTTTCATTCTTCAGCTTCATTCTAAATCGATAACAACTTCAATAATTATTTCGAACCTTTCCCGAACTATCCAATTGAAAAACGACCATTGTTCCACACACTACAAGCGTGTAAAATGAAAAACTGACATTTGTTTATGTCACCATCTCTGTAAAACATATAATATTCATCGTGTTGTCTCCACCACGGTCATGACCTAAGCGTCCTTGAGCTTTCTTCGGTACCTAATTTTTACTTTGACGAAAAATATAGTGCCATCTCATTTATTCTATGGCGCGCATAGGGACAGAAGATGCCAAAGTGGACATTCTTTAAATTGACCCAGCGAATCGTGTGGACTTGTGAATGAAAGCTTCTATTGGGTACAACAGATGTCTCTACTTGTTACTCGCAACCGCCGATGTTTCGCGTTACATTTTAAATAAATTAAGAATAAGGCCAGTTGTTTTGATGCACATCATTGATTATTATTGTTGTCTTATAATTTTAATTGCCACCATAGATAAATGGGTGTATCCTCACCCTGTTGACATTTCCTAGAGCTATCAGTATTTGCTTTCAACTCCTAATATATCTGACTATGTATCACTAATCTAGGTGTGGAATCCTTCGTCTGTACTCTGTGCAAGACGGCGAAGCACTTCACCGTTGAAGCGGCGTTCAAGCGCCATATTTCACGCCACCATCGCGCTACTCTTGCGTGCCGTCAGTGCGACTTCACGACAAGCGTCGACAAGGATTTGAAGCGGCACTTAACCACCCACGACAAGGAGCAGATCTGTCAGATTTGCAACTATAGGTGAGTTCATATTTTAGTTATTGCTTTTTTATGCGAATACTGAACAAGAATAGCTAGGTACTTCACAATCTTCATCTTCCCCATCTCCTTCCCCCACCACTCCCATAACATACCCCAATCTCTGGCTCCCAACCATCTGGAGCCAGCGAGACTATGGCATTCCCAATTGGGGTATGTTGTGAGGCTGAAGATAGTGGGGAGGAGAAGGAAAAGAGGAAGGTGGGGAGATACCTGGCTAGATCTAAGATCTGGTCACCAAACACGGCTAAAGTTATTTCAAGCAACGTTTCAATTCTGAATTGTGGTCATGCACCAGGGCGATACTAAGAGTATCTTCCACTATGAAACGTGATTAATCAAATAAAGTTTACTTGCGCATGCCGGGATTTTAACCCGCGACCTCCGGATTGCTTTTCTGACACGTAGGTATTTATACCTTAACCTTTTCAACGCAATGTGTCCTATTGCGCTGCAAAATGTATGTGTTTTAGTGAAACTTCTTGTATAACATGAGCGACCACCGCCACGATAAGGTTAATAATTAATATCTTTCTATTACAGAACTTCACAGATGAAAGTGTTCGTCAAGCACATGACTACACAACATCCGGACGAGCCATCTCTGCTTGGACAGTCTCAAAACATGGCTGTTAACATTACAAAACCAAACGCACCTATCCAGCCAATAGTTGGCACAACCCTACCTACTACGGTGTTACCCTACGCATTCAGCCCGATGATTTTAAACATACCAAATGCGCAGAATTTGAAGCCATTGAACAAACAAGGTAACAGTGTTGTCAGCGTGCAAAATGTAGTGAGTAATCAGGGAATGGTGAATTATCAGCAGGCGACACTGGTTCCTACTTTGAATTTTTACTGGGGTGCACAATCATAGAATGCCTATGGATTAGTGACCAAAGGAATGAGTTAAGTTACTGTTTATTGGAGTTATCTTTTGTACACTAGTGTTACAATCAGTTGTTGTTAGTGCCAAGGAGCGATGGAGCTACTATCTAAAATTAATAATACCATTAAACAACCAAATATCAAAAAAGTTGCATTATAAAAATGTACGTACAGTCGCACTTGGTTATAACGATCACGGCAATAGCGAGTTCACGGCTATAATGAGCAATTACAAAACCATATTTTAGTTCAGGCTTATCGAGGCCGATTCACTGATATCATCATCATCATCACTTTTGGCTCTACAACCCCTGGTGGGTCTTGGCCTCCTCAAGAGTCTTCCTCCACTCATCTCGGTCCCGCGCCAGCTCTCTCCAGTTTCGAAGCTCCAAGGCAGACAAATCTTTGAGGACGTTGTCGCTCCATCTTAACCTTGGCCTTCCCAGGCTCCTTCTCCCTATCGGTCTTGAGCTCAGCAGGGACTTTGGTTCTTGATGCTCGGTCATTCTCTCCACATGACCTAGCCACCGAAGTCTTCCCAGTTTTATGAACTTTGTGACGTTTAGCTCCTTAAACAGAGTATAGAGCTCATTGTTATAACGTCTGCGCCAAAATCCATTTTCTAGAACCGGTCCGAAGATGCGCCTCAAAATTTTCCTTTCAAAAACGTCCAGTGCTCGCTCATTCTTCTTAGTTAGAACCCACGTCTCGGCTGTGTACGTAAGCACTGGTCTAATTAGTGTTTTGTACACTAATACCTTGGTGGTTCTGGAAAGCAGTCTGGATTTTATTTGAATTCACTGATATACCAAGCAAATAATTTTGTCATCACAATTTCTGGATACATGAATGGGTCATTGGGTCTGCAAAAATAATAACAAATTATTATAAGCAATAATTTGTCGCCACAAATATCCATACAAATTGAAAATATCTCATATCTAAGTATAAATAAATGCCGCTGACAGGAATTGAACCCGCACCTTATGATGTCCGGTCAGGTGCTCTGGGCCACCGAGCTACGTCGGCTTATTTCCAACACGCCAAATAATTCAATATGTACTAGTACTTCAATCAACAATTATTGCATATTATATTTTTTTTCACCTGTAAACAACTTTAATTTGTAGGAAAGGTTTTGTTAGTGCTAAATTTCCCACTAGATGGCGTCGAGACATATTATATCTACATTTGTTGGTGAAATGTTTTGACTTGTCAAATATTATTATTTTTTTTATGATATACTAATGCTTATTATATAATGTTTATAACTGAAAAATAGTTGGGAATTATTCTCGAAGTAAGTCAAACAAAGAAAGGGGTGGGATTTTGCTATCCCATTAGAGACGGATTCATATTTTTATGGAACAACCTGTGTAAGATTTCCGACTATATGAACCATTGCTATCCATCGAACACAATGTAAAATTGTCATAAAGTTTGCAAAAGTCCTGTGAAATTTGAGCTTCGCAAATTTGTTCCCTTTTACGTCTTCCTTTGTATTACAACTCATCGTCAATTTTATTTTAAAAACAAATAAATATTTTTATGAAGGTACCTAGTTACGAGTACTTACATCCCTGCACGGGGTAAATTTATGATAGTGATGCACAACTTTTTCAGTAGAGGAGCCACTGTGCTTATTTTTCAAATAGGCCGCGACCTATAAGCGGATTTTTTTTGTTTATGTTGAGGGGGGAGGGGGTTGACAGCGAAATTCAAGAGTTAAGGTTTCTGTTATACAAATTTGGTTCCATTTAGGAAACTCTATAAAAAAAATGTTCTCAGTCAGGGTTTTCAAGAATTACCCCAAACATTTAGATTTTTTTCTATAGCCAAGTGGGCCGTATGAAATTGACATGTAGGCCGCAAGAATTGGGCCGCGAGTTGTGCATCATTGGTTTGTGACAAGTAATTTTTTACAGCCGAAAACCAAAATAATCCCACAAGCCAGTTATGTATGACAAGTTCGATTTTACAAGCGCTAGGTACAGTACGCTTAAGCTAGTGATTAAAGATAGAAAATTTAGTGTTTAGTTTGGACGCCTCGAACTTGGTGATGATAGTTATAATGCGTTGTTTGTTTTGAAGAGGAAATTGAAAAGCATGAAAGCGAAATCTTAAAAACAATCATTGATATCAAATTTGAGTAATACATATAAGTGTATTTTTCTAATTCATTTTGTAAGAGGTAGATACACCCATTCATAGCTTTAATTTTTAAGAAATGTAGCATTAATTATTGAAAAAATAGCTTTAATTTTACTTTTTCATAGCATTTATAGCTAAATAGGATAACGTCAAGGAATGGTTGTCGGTAAGAGGGGAAAAACAATTAAATTAGCAAAATCACTTGAAACATGTTTATTGTATTATTGATTGAAACTCAACATGGCATATGTTTCTACAGTAGAGTGTGTCATGTTCATTCTACGATCTGTCAATACAAGATTATAGCGAAGTAAAAATCTTTTTTATTATCGCTAAAAACACCATTTATCGCTTTAATTTGCGAAAATATCGTTAATGCTATGAATAGGTGTCTCTATAATACGTAATTTGAAAACATACTGTACATTTGCGGATATATTGATAGTAGAAGTAGGTAGATAGATACATACGACTTTTAAAAAATGTATTTTGGATGTAATGAATAATGGCTATAAGGAGCATATTTAGTCAGTCGCCTCGTGCTCGTTATAACCAAGTTTGACAGTACAGTCGTTGTAGCGCCCTTCGTGGCAGCAGGACGCGTCCTAACGCTTCCTCCAACCGCTTTGTGTTTTTTTAGTATTTTCAAGGGAAATGAGGCAACATCCCTTTGAAATTATTTTTAAAATCAATCCATCAACATTTGAACTTAAATAAAAATAAACTTAATAATTATTAGAACTTTATAATATGTGATTTGAGTGCAGTGTTTTAAAGTGAATATTCTGAAATTTGCTCAAAAATATCGGACTTTCGAAACGAACGGCGACCGGTAAATACACTCCAGATGTTTTCAACAAAATTCTTGGAAACTGGGCAAGCTTGGACACTGGCAAGTTTTTTACTAAGCCCAGGGCAATTTATTACCCAACCGTCGCTTTTTTTATTGCGGACAGAATGCACCACTTCAACAATTACCAGGAACAGGATTACATGGAGATAAATGATGGACTTGCCAAAGTCACAGCGGTGCTGCCAGGGTCTCTTATCTATGTGAGGTGTCAGCGCTTTATTAGCAGCAGATACATACCTGGACGCTGTTGTTGGACGCGGTGGACTCTCTTACTGCAGCAGCTGGTCCAGTTCCTTCACCACTTAGGATTCTTGCTGCAGAGTCTCCATCTTCTATCTTCGTAGAACGTCACAGCGGTGCTGCCAAGGTCTGGTATCTGTGAGAGGATATTGTGTCAGCGCTTTATTAGCAGCAGACACATACCTGGACGGATGACGAACCTCGTGCTGGCACTGTTGGTGGACGCGGTGGACTCTTTCGCTGCAGCAGCTGGACCAGTTTCTTCACCACCTGGGATTCTTGCTGCAGAGTCTCCATCTTCTATCTTCGTGTCACCTGTTCCTTTACTTCATTTTACTTAACTTAACTTCACTCTATTTTTGTAATATTTATATTTTCTGTAATACCTGCATCAACTGTAAAGCGCCCCTGAGGTGATATCTCACAAAAGCGGCGCTATACAAATTATCCAATAATAAATAATAAATAAATAAATAAATACTTATAAGTTAAATTCAACCGGCTTGAATTTTCGTTCTTGGTATTACGTGTAGTCACGTGGTGCGGGCGGATTCGATATCTCTCATTGAGAAATGTCGTCTGGAAACATCAATTATCTATACGCGGAGAGCGTGGATGTTGTCCATTGTATTGAAATTTCTCCGAAACATGAGCGGCGCTCTTTGGCGAGACAAAAATACCCCAAGACACAGTGCATTTATTTGTCACGCCGAGATGGCACCACTTTAGTTCACAGTTCTCATACGGAGAATACATAGAGAACCCAAAAAACATTTTAAAAGACATATTGGGCTCCTCAGGCTAATTTGTTCAGTTTTGTGAGCAAACAGTTATTACCCGTAGAGTTAATTTGTTCCTATTTCGGAACAGCTCATATGGTCTCATAAAAATCGTTGTATCTCCCTTACTGTTATAGTTAGAAAAATTAACTAAACAGTGTTAGAAAGAGAAAACACCAAGCTTTATATTCAAATATAGAAGTTAACCAAGAAATAATTAAATTTACATCTCTATGATACCAAAGGTCCAACCGCAATTTGAGAAAAATTAAAAAACTTTTTTTATTAATTATTTTAATATGAAACAACTAAAATGTTAGTTGGCAGTAATGGTCATCAAACTTTTTGCAAAATTTTTGAATGGTGTTATTTCCCCAGGGCGATACTGAAAGTATCTACCACTATGAACGATGTATAAATATACAGGGTTTTCCAATAAGAGGTGTTATTTTGATATTCAATCGTAAAAGATCAACGGTTTCATTGCTTGTGTGGCACGTAGCGCCGACTTGTTGAAAGTAAACGTTATCCAATTCCGGCCATAAAAAATCATTAATCATCTCTCGATAGCGCAATCCATTCATCGTAACTGTTGCTCCAGCCTCATTTTCGAAAAAGTAAGGTCCAATGACTCCGCCGGACTATAAACCGCACCAAACAGTCACACGTTGAAGATAAAGAGGCTTTTCAACAATAACTCTTGGGTTTTCCGAGCCCCAGATGTGACAATTTTGCTTGTTGACGAAGCCACCGAGGTGGAAATGGGCCTCATCACTCAAGATGATTTGCATTTGATTCACTCAAGTGAATTTTAATAATTTCAATGCGTTGTTGAAGCGTGTATCGTTCCATTTTTATTAATGGCGTAGTTTCTACTTGTCAAATGTCAAAAAATTACAGCTTCAAAAGTAACATCTACCGAAATAGCGGGCTATTCAAAATAACACCTCTTATTGGAAAACCCTGTACTATGTATAAAACCCACGAACTATGGATTCAGAGCAAAGGAGTTCGCCACCTTAAAATTAATGGTAAAATTTCAATCGCGCTGGCCTCGCTTATTATGAATATTTTTTAGATAAAACCTTTAGATTCACCTTAATTATTGTACGACACAACTTTTTGCATTCGGGCGGTGGAAAATATTGCAATAAAAATTTCAATTACGTAAAATTAAAATTAGCTTTCGTTTTGTGAAACGAGACCGTCCATTTTCAAACTTTATTGTCAAATGTCATTTTGTTTTGTTGGTATTTCTGTTACTATAGGACGAAACGAACGGCTAGAAGTGGCTAGAGACATAAGCGCGCGGGCGTTTTTTTTAATGTTAAAAAATTCCGTCAAATTAGTATTTACCTAATATGCATGCATTGTGTGCGTTGTGATTGAAATTTATTAGCTGGATTTTATTTTTTTACGTTCAAATTTTATTTATGTTAACTATTTCTGCGATGTTGAGCGGCTACGCTAAGTTTGTGTAACATGGTTTATGATGAAAAAGAAAATGCCCCCTTTATACCGCCTGCTCGCGTCAAGGCAAGAAAAACATCCCAGTTTTCAAGTAGTTTAGCGGCTACGCTAGGTTTGTGTAACATGGTTTGTGATTCAAAAGAAAGTGTCCTTTTTATACCGCCTGCTCACGTCAAGGCAAGAAAAACATCCCAGTTTTCAAATAGTTTAGCGGCTACGCTAGGTTTGTGTAACATGGTTTTTGAGATATATATATATCATGTTACACAAACCTAGCGTAGCCGTTAAACTAATTGAAAACTGGGATGTTTTTCTTGCCTTGACACGAGCAGGCGGTATTAAGGGGACACTTTCTTTTGAATCACAAACCATGTTACACAAACCTAGCGTAGCCGCTAAACTACTTGAAAACTGGGATGTTTTTCTTGCCTTGACGCGAGCAGGCGCTATAAAGGGGGCACTTTCTTTTGTATCACAAACCATGTTACACAAACCTAGCGTAGCCGCTGAACTACTTGAAAACTGGGATATTTTTCTTGCCTTGACGCGAGCAGGCTCTATAAAGCCTGTATTTATAAAGATATTTTTAATGCTTATTAAGCGTGTCCCGGTTTTGCAAATATTTATTGTCTAACCTATTTAAATTTGAAACAAAATAGGTTTTCAGACTTTTTATTTTATTTCAATGATATTAATTTATTTTTAGTAATTTAATTTGGCTAGAACTTGGGGTGAGGAGCCATAAAGAAAAAAAAAAAAAGTTATTATAGCCGCTCGTTTCTTCTTTCCAAAATTTTTCTTCCTGTTTCCGGTTGTTCAACTAATTAGTTCAAACTTGTTTCGCTCATCAGATAGATGTTTTGATAAACAAAAAATGGATTGCGCATCTTGTTCGGTTGGGATGATTGAATTTTGGGACATTATAAAGCACGAGGAAATCTTGTTGGAGTGGCTGAGGAATCACGGTGTGATCCTCGGGGAGAAAATATGCGAGAAATGTGGCAATAAATGCAATTTTTCGAACTTCATGTTCAGATGTAGAAAAACGTCCACCGTTGGTCACATGAAAATTAAATCACGCTGCGATTTTTCGGTTTCGGAGCGAAAGGGCATGTTTTTTTCGAAGTCGAGCCTTACGATAAATAAAATCTGTACTTTTGTAGTATTTTGGACCATGATGCGTCCACCGAGGACCGCCTTTTGGTAGAGGAGCTGGAAATGAGCAGCGAGACGGTTGTCAACTGGTGCGTCCTGTGGTGCTTAAAAATAAAGCAACAAATTGGAGGCGTTGGAGTCACGGTTGAGATCGATGAAGCGAAAATAGGAAAAAGAAAAAACAACCGAGGAAGAATTGTTGAAGGGAAGTGGATCTTCGGCGGATACGAGCGAGTTACGATGTTTGTTTGCGGTGTCGAGGATCGGTCCAAGGAAACCTTGTTGAAAGTTATAAAAGAATATATATTGCCCGGCACAACTATTATTTCCGATTGCTGGAAAGCATACGACTGCCTGGAAAGTGAAGGCTTTCGTCATTTAAGTGTGAACCACCTTTGTGGATCACGAAACCACACACAAAACATTGAGCGTTGTTGGAGAGATGTGAGGGGAAACGTTCCAAGATTCGGAAGGAGTAAAGCTCACTACGAGGGTTATTTATGTGAATTTCTCTGGAAGCGATCGCTTCCAAAGAATAAGGATCGAATCCACGCTTTTTTTTAAATGGCCAGTGAAACGTATAAACCCAACCAGTGATTCCATTCCATTTAGATTTTTTTTTCTTATTATTTATATTTATTGCTTGAATTAAAATTATATTATAATGACGACGAAATCCAACATGATTCTTGTGCCTCGGACTTGTGACTATTTGTTTTGTACAGTTTCAATTATAATGACGACGAAATCCAACATGATTCTAGTTCGACTCTGAAGTGATTCTAAAAAGGTTTGTTTACATTATATTATTACAAATTATGTAGTGTTTTTATACGAATCATTTATGTATCCGCATGAAGTCGTCTAGCATCTAGCTCCTAGCTCTTCGTAAAGTGTCAGGAATACCAACATAACAAAATGTCAGCGAGTGTTCGCCGCGTCGCAGATTTCGTATGCGAGAGTAGATTTTAATTTTACGTAATTGAAATTTTTATTGCAATATTTTCCACCGCCCCAAATGCAAAAAGTTGTGTTATACAGTAATTAAGGTGAATCTAAAGGTTTTATCTAAAAAATATTCATAATAAGCGAGGCCAGCGCGATCGAAATTTTACCAAATTAATAAGTCATTAAAAGTGATGAAACAAAAAGTAGGTTAGGTTTATAGGTTAGTTTTATCCATCACTTTTAATGACTGTCATGGAACCCATTTTGAGACATTGTCAGAATCATATATTTTATATTAGCGTATCAATGCAGTTACTGCGGTCTCGACCACACATACAGCGAATGCGGGAACAAGGACAAACAACCAAACTGCAGAAACTGTTGCACTCAAAATGAAAAATATAAAATGACATTTCCAATTAATCATAGGGCAAATGACAAAAACAACTGTAAGGTATATAAAAAAATGCTCGCAATTGCTGAACAAAATATTGAATATTAATTTTTACTTATCAAAAAAAATGCAACAATATATTTTAAATAAGAATCTTTTGTTATATTGTAGTATTTTGATAATTAATGAAGATAATCAATTTTATTTACATGCGTATGTGATATGTAAGTTTTCTTCTTTTAAGATGCTTGTTAATATTAAATTAACACATCAAAAGTTACACACTTTTCTTTACCAGATCCAGAATATTAAAATACATTTTATAATCATTGTTTATAGGCCTACACTATTTAAATACGTTCTATACACCTACTCTACATATACTATTATGTCCATTGCCTTGCATCTAAATTATCTATTAATAAATACTGTATTTCAACTTTTTACTTTTATACGGAATGTTATAAGTGTAATATTTTATTATATTTTAAATAAAGAGTATAATAGTTTATATACACCGCAATACCAATATTCCCATTTAAATCTGCACTACTGTTTCAATACTTGTTTTAGCGGCGTAAACTCACGCACACTATCTTATTTACAAATCGTTACCAAATGGAGAATGAAACAAATAAATTATTGTTATCCATTAATTATCATGTTATCAATTAATTATCAATTAGTTATCAATTAAAATACAATGAACGAAACAAATATATTTCATGTAGAAAATGTACAGTATGTATTTACTGGTGCAAATTATTAAACCTACCTTATACTGAACAATACTATAATCTAACCATGAATGTTTTTGGAAATATTTTATTTAAATCATTATGTCTTTTAGTTTCATAGATGATGACAATGATATTAATTTTTGTAAAGTAAATAACCTGCGTGAATGGTTTCAAAAGCAAGATTCAAGGAAATGTGATACAAGTAAACTTAATTTTGTTCAACTAAACATTAGGTCAATATGTAAATATTTCGACCTATTTCATGTTTATTTTAAAGACTGTTTAAATCACGTTGACGTACTCATGCTTTGCGAAACGGCAATTCGTTCGGAACTTGTTAATCTTTATGATATTCCCGGATACAATTCGTATCACTATTGTAGAAAACAAAAATCCGGTGGAGGCATCTTGTTATATATAAAGAATAACCTTTCCTTTTCGCAAATATTTCTGGACACCAAATTTTTTGAGAACGTTTTTGGAATATTGACACTTCCAAATAAGAGCACTTTAAATGTCTTAGCAATATACCGACCTCCGAATCTAAATAAGCTATCATTTTTGTCAGAAATATCCTCTGTGTTTGAAAACAATATTAAATCAAATGAAAGTGTAATATTTTTCGGCGACATAAATTTAAATTTATTAAACAAAAATGATCCTATCATAATAAATTATGAAAATATTCTTACAAATAACTATTTGAAAAAATGTATAGATGGCGTCACTAGGGAAGTAATTGTTAAACAGAAAATAAATAGTTCATGTATCGATCATTTCTACGTGCGAATAAGCGGTAAACTGCCCGCTGGATTAACCAGTACAATCTTCGCATGTGTATGTGACTATAACATTGCCGATCACAACACAACAGCTATAAGTATACGCTATAACTCGGTAGATAATTTAAACTCAAATGATTATAATAAAGTTAAAATTCTTTCGCAAAAACTGGTTGATAAACATATTTGTAATTATGATTGGAAATCGCTTCTAAAGGAAACCGAATGTTCTGTTATTTATTTGAAAATTAAAAATTATTTTGATGACTTGTATAAAAAAAGCACAATTGAAATAAGCAAAAAATCAAAAAACCGACCGCATGCCATAAATGAATGGATATCTACTGATGCACTTTATAAAATTAAAAAAAGAGATTTTTTATACAAACGTTGGAGAAATGCTCCAACGAACAAATACTATGAAAAAGAATATAAGTGTTTTCGAAATATTTTAAATAAATTGTTAATAAAATTAAAAACCTCATACTATAATGATAAATTCAAAAATATATTTCAAGACTCAAAAAAAACATGGGACGAATGTAATCAAATTTTAGGAAAGAAATGTAAAAATGATTGTGACCAAGTTGCATCCAAATATTTGATGAAAGATCGGACCGAAGAAAGCGTAACAAATGACTTTGTTGATTATTTCTCTGACAATGTTTGCAATATGTTATATAAATGTAATCACAGGACAACTGGGTTTGAACCAGAGGAGATGCCTCAAAGCATGTACCTACCTAGGGCTAAAATTGCTGATATAGAAAACATTGTGAAGCAACTTAAAAGCTCTTCTCCTGGAATCGATAATATCAGAATGAGCGATATTGAAAAACATATATTAACATTAGGTCCAATTATAACCCATTTTGTAAACAGAATCTTATTTGAAGCAAAAATTCCAGATGATTTAAAATGTAGTATTATCAGACCCATTTATAAAGGAGGTGATCACACCATTTTGGGTAATTATAGACCAATCAGTATTTTGCCATCACTCGAAAAAATTCTTGAAAAATACATTCAAATTAAATTAATAAAATATTTGGAAGATTTTTCTATTATTGATACTAACCAATTCAAAAGTTTGCCAGCTTGATAAATAATAATTTAAATAATAAACATCATGTATTAGTCTTATTTATAGATTATTCCAAGGCATTTGACACTATTAACCATAAAAAATTGTTGAAAATACTAGAAATCATAGGAATAAGAGGGAAACTTCTAAAACTATTTGAAAATTATTTGAACAACAGGTGCATGCAAATAAAGCTTTTGAACACATTAAGTAAAAAAAGAAAAATCTTAGCAGGTGTTTCTCAAGGTTCCATATTAGGTCCTATTTTATATATAATTTATGTATCTTTTATTAAATTTATTTTTAAACATGTAAAACACTTTGTGTACGCGGATGATACTGCATTGGTGTTTTCTTGCAGTGATTTACAATTATGTATTGAACTTTTACAAAAAGATTACATTGAACTTTTAAAATGGTCTCACGACTCTGGCCTAATCATAAATGCAAAAAAAACTAAATTGATACACATTAGATCACCAAATGCCAAGGTAAATACTATTATACCCGAAATTAAAACACACAATTCAGATTGCCTACGTGTTGGTATCCCTGCGTTGTGTACATGTGAAAATATTGAACTGGTTAAAAAATATGTTTATTTAGGTGTTATTATTGATTGTTTTTTCAAATGGGATTTACAGATAAATAAAGTCTGTGAACGACTGAGATCTATTATTAGTAGATTATATAAATTAAAATTTTATGTTCCAATATGCACACTTCGAATAATTTATTTATCACTAGCTGAATCTATCATAAGGTATGGAATTACAGCTTGGGGATTTTCCTCTAAAACAAATATAAATCATGTTCAAGCAGTTCAAAATTCTCTTGTTAAATTATTAGCTCATAAAAGTTTATATGAACAAAGGCATAATGTTCCACACCTTTATCAAAATCTGAAAATCCTCTCGGTAAGAGCAATTATGTGGTATAAAATAATTTTTCAGCACATAAATAGCCCTATGTACATAAATAGACTGGAACACACTTACAATACTCGATTTACATTAAATGAAGGACTAATCGTACCAAAGCATGTAAACAAATATGGAAAAAGAACGCTAGACTACATGATACCAAATTGTTTAAATATGTTACCTGCAGAAATCAAAAAATGTACAAATATAAAAAGAAATTTTTTGTTGAAAAATTGGCTAGCTGAAAGAAATAGTTTGTACTAGACTCTAATACAAACTATTTCTAACTGCATACGCTTTAATTATTTTTTGTTTTTATTTTTATTGTATTACACCTCTCATGATATGAATGTATACATTTGATATAATCTGTTTAAGTTAAAAGCACCCAATGACAAACTACTTTAAAGTAGTTTATTGGGACTTTTTGATTTTTGTATATTATTTTGATATTTAATAAAAAAAAAAAAAAAAAAAAAATTATTTTCTTTTTAAATTTTTCTACAAAAAATTGTTAACAGGGATGGATTTGGGTTAGAAAAGGAACCAATAAAATACTTTTTTTAATTCAGTGGATGTTTTATTTGCCTATCTTTGCCAAAGTTCTGTTATCTTATGTGTATGAATACAAAAACAACTTAAGTTTAAATAATACAAAAGCGTAAATTAACTTTATTGAATGGGGTGAAAGGTTTGGAGAGAAATCCAAATATAACATTGGCCATTTGATGACAAGTCGAGGTCCTTTTCAGCTTTCTGTCAAATTGGGAGCAGCTGACTAGCATAACAAAATGAAAGTTGCAGTCAAGCGATAGCTACGCAAATTTGGGTACCACCGCTAATGCCCTTGAGCGATAGCTACACAAATTTGGATAGCACCACTTATGCCTTTGAGCGATAGCTACCAAAATTTGTGTAGCACCGCTACTACTCCTGAGCGATAGTTACCCAAATTTGGGTAGCACCGCTAAGGTTCCATGATATTTCATCAAAATGACAATTAAACACACCTTTAAAAAGTGATATAGAGTCATTCAAAGTGATGAAACAAAAACTAAGTTAATAGTTACTTATGTAACCTAGTTTTTGTTTCACCACTTTTCATGACTTTATATCACTTTTTGTAGGTGTGTTGAACTTTCATATTGATGAGATACCCGGTCAGCCACCGCTAATACTCTTGAGCGATAGCTACCCAAATTTAGGTAGCACCGCTAATACCCTTGAGCGATAGCTAACCAAAATCTGGGTAACTTTCTGCAATTAGTTAACATGTTTAGTCGCTAAGCTTGATTAAGCTTTAATCGAATACCAAAAGATGTACCTCTGATGGAATATTCTAGATAATGTTTTGTACCATGTAGTCTGTGTAAATGCCATTTTAAATTGTTTTCAAAAAATTGTACATTTGTTTTTATGTTCAAAATTGCATTTTTTTCATGTCTGTACGAACCTACAAACGACGAAATGTTTATTAAAAACTAGCTGACTTGTACCCAGCGTCACTCGATTTTTCTCTACTTTCTTTAATTTTAATATGCACGTATTATATATATATATATATAAACCTTCCGGAAGAAATTCTCTAAATTATAGTGAAAACCCTATCAAAACTCGTTGCATGGTTTCGAAGAACTAAGCGCACATACAGACAGACACCGATAGCGACTTTATTTTATACTATTTAGAGATAATCTCTTTGGCTATTATTTGATGACAATGTTACATTTGAATTTCTGTCACACACCCAACCTAAATAATTAAAATAATTTCGAAAAATGGACGTTGTGAGAATCTTAAAACATGCATTGAAAGGCGAGGCTACAAACCCCAGAAAATGCAAAAATAAATTACATACATACAGTAATTTCTATGTTTCTTATCTTTTTTACGGGAGTTCTCTGCACAAACACACTTAGAGAAAACCAACACAGTCTAGGAGCAATATTCATACAACATAACTTATCTTCCCATATATTACGTAGATTATTTTATTTATTGTATGGTATTCTGTGGAACATAACCCCCGTGTTAAGTATACGGTGAAATCTCGATCGGTCGTTCCTAGAATAATCCGGCCGCTTCTGACATCAGTTGTCGTTATGCTACGTATACATCCGCGAGCCGAACTGCCGAACAGAACCTCAACTTATGGGAAAGAAACGAAGCAACCGCAAATGGTGCGTAACTTCGCTTGCAGTTGATTCGTTCCTTTTCCGTAATTCGTGATAAAGTTCGCGTTTCGGTTTGTAAATGCATATGTACCCTTAGACATTCAAACATAGCGGTGCGCGCGTGCAATGATCTTATTACTTTCTAGTTTTTGCGCATTTAAACCTTAAAAATTAGCCGTCCAGTGAAAAAAAGTGTATACTCTTCAAGAAAGATTAAAAATTTTCAAAGCAAAAATAGTCCCACTGTACTAAGGCTAATTTATTCGCTTTTGGAAAAAGCTCATATTGTCTCATAGAAATTGTTACTTTCATGGTTAGAAATATGATCTAAACAATGTTAGAAAGAGAAAACACCACGCTTTATATTCAAATCTAGAAGTTAACCCTTCAGTACTTTCATCACATTTGTTCAGTTTGCAATGTTTTCTGTGTATTTCAAATGCACTATATACATCTTATTTTTAAATTTGCCGTAAAAACAAATACTGTTTTGGAAACTAGATAAAATTATCTTTCCGGTGTATGCATTGAAAATAAACATTACTATTTCTAAATAATAAAATTTTAATATCAAACATGAAAAATATATACTCGAAATTACGAAAAAAAAAAAAAAAAAATTTTAAAGTTAAAAATATGAATTATACATTTTGGCTATTTTTAGGATTTTAGTATATATATTTGAGGCAAACTGGAAAGACTTATTATTTCTTTTGCTAATGTCAAAAAAATTATGTATTTACACATGATAGAAAAAAATATAAAAATACTTTTATAAAATTTGTCTGCCCGGTCATATATGACCCTCAAACGCTGCAGGGGTTAAACACAGAAGAATTAAAATGTAAACATCTATGAAATGAAAGGTTCCAACGGCGATTTTAAAAAAAATTATGAAACTTTGGGAAATTATTTTTATATGAAACGTAAAAAAAATAAGGTGACAAACAATGTTTATAAAACATTTGTCTAATAAATCGTGTGCTTTTTCGTTATCAGTAATTTTAGTTCATCAATTCAATGATGAAAAATATGTTTAGAATTATTCAATTTATTTGAATTTTATTGCAAAGCGTAAATATTTCTACCTTCTGACAGAATATGCCAGAGGCCTGAAATAACTATGATTTTGTTATCTTTTCAACATTTAACAATGCACGTAGCTTTCTTCTATATTCTCACATTCATAGGATCTTTCAGAAACGACAGATAGAGGTTTCATTGTATGTGTTAGAATATTAATCAATTTATTAGTTTTAATATTTAATGCCGAATGTTAGAGATGGTGCAAATGTTTGGTGCTTTATTCTCTCTGCCTACTCTTGCTGGTATGAGGGTGACGGTATGAATGAGTATCATTGATTGAATAAAATTAGCCTACAAGAATGCTTAATTAGCTTTCTAGGCATTTTTACTGCAGGCGATATATTGCATTAAAAATTTAATCAACAGATTACTAAATATTACAACATCTGTTTCTTCTGGTGTCCTCTCGTATAGATAATAACGGGAAGGGAGATTCCATGATGCTTGAACCCCCCACAGTTGATCCCTCCGACAGTTGACCCAAGGATTATTTCTGTTGTACTTACTCCCCAGTAACATTTACAGAGTGGATATAATAAAAATAATAATGTTTATTTCAGCTGGACAGAGCGGTGTGTGCAATGCTCTGCCTGCCATAAAAGTTTACATTTAAGTTGATAGATTAAAAAAAAAATCAATATAGAAATAAATAAAAAAAATGAATTAAAAAACACATTAGGACTTAATGGTGGCTTGAGTGAAATTCTCCATCTCTGGTGTAGAGGCGCTCCCTGCCACTGGGCAACGGCCTGGACAAGAGTGTTGTCCGATCTCTGGTAGCGCTGACTAGCACTGAGCTGAGCAGCGAACCCATGCACCCTTCCTTCGGTGAACATCTGAGGCGCTGCATCGCCAGGGGAGGCCAAATAGGGCTCTGTATGCGTTGATGTACTGTACTCAGAGTGTGTTCATGACGCCTTGTGTTTATGTCGTCCATAGCTCGCTGGTGCAGAAGCTCATACAGTATGTTTGGAAAAGTTGCTTCTTCACCGGAGGACTGCACTTGTTGAATCTTCTGGCAAGCATGTTAGCTCGCACACTCACTACTCTTCTTTGGCGTTCTATGTCATTTTTATCATTTAGGTCGTCGGTGATGACATGCCCCAAATATTTTATTTGGCTGCAGATTTTCAGGTTGGCCCCGCCGAGACGTATGGGTGGAATGACAGTGGGACCAGTATTTGCTTACGGCTGCATAACAAAGTCAATTACTCGTATCTGCAGGCGTCTTGAGTGGAAATCCACTATACAAATATTTTTGCTGACAATAATGCCTTATCCCCAAAGGAGTACGCAGAAAGGATATACATCTGAATAACATAAGACAAGATGCTTATATGTGCAGTCGACATAGGGGAAAGTATCCGAGGGATCAACTGGCACAGGGATCAACATGAAGCATGCCCACTGTGGCCTCGCTACGACCAAACTGGACGGACTAACAAAGCAGTTTTGTGTTTGGTGTGTAGGTAGAAACAAAGGAGGGGCGCCACTGACCATTTATGCGAGCAGCTGTAGTATGGATGAACGATGTGCAATACCAAATATGTTTCATGGCCCATCTCCTTTGTTTCTATTATCCTTGATCTCTGCACTGACGAAATTCTTAACAATATACCGACCCATTTTAAAAATAAACTTATCATCCATCAACTCGTATAAATGGTTATCTCTTGAAGACCAAGGTTTACTCCTTCTTTTCCTCAAAAAGACCCTCCACACAGCATCACCAAAAATGACATAGGCTCTGAAGGAAATGATTTTCTTCAGGTCACTGAAGAGATAAACCAAAAAGTGTGTTGTGGGCAAGTCAGTGTGCCCGAAGTAAGGTCAATTTTATCTCACTTTAATTCATATGTCTTCACTTCTATCCACTGGATAGAAAATTCCTAGAAACACAACAGACAGGTCAACGAAATAGATTTTCTATTCAAGAAAGAATTTTGATTTTTGAAAATGTTTGCTCAATATTACCAGAAGTAAGTAGGAAGTCGTCTTTGAGAGCCACCTCTGGGCTGGAGCCCCAAAATACCTAATAAAACTATTTGATTCTGTGCTAAGGAGGGCGGTCAGTCTGATTGACAATCCATTCTGACAATCATTCATGCAGAGAAGCAATGTAGGCATGCTGAGCCTGAACTACAGATATTTCAATGGAGCCTGCTCTAATGAGCTAACAGCATTGATCCCCTGTGCGACGTAATGCTTATACGAAACTCGACAGACACGAGCGGAACACCCGTACACAGTTGACGAAAACTTCAAGAGAACGGATCGTTTCTTCGACTTGTTTTTGTATGAGTCGGCTCGCTTGTCGAACGAGCTACCGGCATTAATATAATCCGGGTCTGCTCAAGAGCCGCATTAATAAATCCCTTTCTACAGCCCCTACCTTAACCCTCTTCACAACGATATAGTTCACCTGTCTTTACACTGTACAGACAGGGGTGCTCTTGTACAGTGTAACATAAAAATATTTAAAAAAAAAAAAAAAAAATTATCGGGTATACGAACACGCACAAACCAGCTTTTGTTTGTTTATATCTTCAGTGCCTACCGTGCGCAATTGTTATTAAAAAATAAATTTGAAAATTCATTTGTAATTTCAGAAACATCACCATTTAACAAGCACCGTATCACCGTCGGCTACAGAAAAGTAATCGAGTTCTTTAAGCTGGTTATCGAGACACACGGTCATCTCTTTGGAATCACTCTTGCTGGTGAATAGGCAGTAGAGACTAGGTTCTAGTAGCTGGGCACCCCGGTGCTGTGTTGCAAATAGCCGTCGCGCCAAAGCCGACAGTTTCTGCACGCTCATCGTGGATGGGAGTTTCTTCTGGACGCTCTTGCCGGATTTTACGTCCTTTAGTGTTATCTGTATTAGCTTCGTTGTGATGATGTTGGATCCGGGCTTCGATTCTAGGAGGCTGTCATCCGGCAGGCCGTATTCTGAAAATAAAAACATATACCAAGTGAAATCTCGGTAAATCTTTCCTCAAATATGTCGTTTATTTCTTCTAATCGCGAATTAATTTCATGAAAAACTCCCAAAAATTTGATTGAATCGATCGTTTCTTTATACATCGTTTAAAGCACCCAGTTTTTGTACACCGTTTAACGTAAATTAATTTTGACATTTATAGACATTTGTTTCGTAGAGACATTAAAGATTAAGGCATTAGATTAATGAAATAAACAGTAGAATCTACAGTGATATTAGCGCAAGCGATTCTGATTTTTTCCTCTATACAGTTTTCAAAGCATATTAAAATCAGATCGGCAAAAATTCCAGCGTGGATGATATACATGGTCGAAAAACAGTCCACTGGTTATTCCGTCGGCCACGGGGGTCGCCACCCCTGATGTATGTAAGTAATACAGCTTCACAGCTGTCGTAAGGTAGATTTATAGCTGCACTTACTTTCTATAAGGTGTTGGAATCTGGAATTCTGCAGAAGGAATTCTTTCAGATCTGCATTTTCCGTTTCTAGTTTCTTCCATTCTTTGCCGTATTTCTTCAAATAGTCGTATTCTGCCCCTCTTCTGGAATCCTTTGCTATTTCACTTCCATTTAATTCCTGTAATAAATACAGAATTATTTATTAGTGACAAGGTAATGGTCTGCATATGTAACTCCCATAAGCACTCAGGTCATAGACTCCTGTGCACTCTCCCACATGCAACATTATTCCCTTCACAGTAGCTCAATCCCTTTAATTATTAAAGTTCATCATAGTAATATTTTATATCAATTGTTGCACATACTGCCTAATGTCACCTAATAACCACTGATGACAGATTAACAGCCTTACTTATAAAAAATCCCTTTACAATTCCAGTCAAACATTGTTTTTTTTTGTTACACACTGTACAATTTCTAATTCGAATTATTACTAATAAAAAATGTCTTTAACTGGCTGCCTGATCTGAAAACATAGCCCTTTGGCAGACTCATGCATGCGCTTGATGCGCCATCTGCTTGTTTCTAAAACGGTATTTGTTCTTACGACATCTTCAAAATGAAGTAAAATATAGAACATTTAAAATACCTTAATTCCGAATTAATTCATTCACGTAATTCACGTAAAAATTCCGAAATTCAATGAGAATATTTTATAATACTTTAAGTTTATACAACAGATAGACAATACCCCTTTGACTGGAAACACAATGTATATATCAATGTATATATAAGGTTTTCACATACACGGTTGTATATCAATTGAATAAAATTGTCACCATGTTTTTTTAGTAAGACCGTTAGTCAATACCGTATTGATATAGGGTTTTATCGATCCAGCGTGCTAGGGCCCCTGGTGTGTGTGAGGTGGCAGTGCCCTGTTAATGGCCCTGGAAAAACGTAAGTAGTAAAGATCTCACCTTTAAGTTTCCTATCCTGGCTAGGAGGAGCTGAGAAGCCGTGTCATAGTTTTCCTCTTGAAGGATTGGATTCTTCAAGAAGTACAGCTTCTGAAGTTTTAACAACTTGTCCAGTTCGCTAAGAGATCTCCACTGAAACATTAATAATAAATACAACAATTAATATGCTGTCTGCTACATGCTCTGCTGGCTTGAAGTCATACGCATAATTTCAACGGTAGAACAAACCCAGTAAACATTTGCGTTAAAGTAGAGGAATTTGTGGGCTTCAGACCACAAGTGACTAACAAACTCAACAGTTTTATGCTAGTAGTGAACAGTCGACCTTGCGTCGAAAAATTTTACTCTAATTTTTTCTTATTTAACCCTTAGGATATGACCAACTACAATAGCAGTTCAATGAAATCATGACTAATTTAAGGCACACTGCAATGTGCAGTGTATAAAGCTAGGATTTACAAGTTTTGAACGCATTTCAATATTGTCCATGAAAATTCCTAAGTAAAACACTGACATTGTAGATGACTGTCAAATTATAGCTATTCGAGAACAATTTTAAGACGCTGGGTGAGGGGGTAGGAAGATGTATGAAAAATGCCAAAACCTACTTAAATTTTTTAATGACATCCCATTCCTTGTCTCATAAAATATCCATGTTCCCAAAAAATCATACCGACATTTCTTACCTTTTTACTTCAATAACACCAGGACACTAGCTTACCAAAATTCTCCGATTCCGAGACTTCACAATCTCAGAAAGAACAAAAAGACATAAAATTCCGGAATTGTTTAACTCATTACCAGAAGATATTAAAAATGAGACATGTCATTCAAAAATAAAAACGAAAATTAGATCGTTCTACCTCCGTCAAACATAAAAACAATTAATATTGTGGTACCAAGATATCAAGTTGAAATTAAATATATTGTTATAAGCTAATAAATAGAAAAACTGAGAGATTTCTTACAATTAAACTGATTGATCAGTTTTGTAAGATCTAAGTAAGAGAAAATAATGTACAAATAAAAAAAAAACTGAATAAACACATATAAAAAAAAAAAAAAGAAACAAATATTCTGATCTGGGTGATATATTTCATTTGAAAAGTAATCAGTATAAATGTTGTATATTCTATCACTTTTATTCTTCTAGACACAAATAGACCTAAGTACCCATATAACTTCTCCGCTTCTACTATTTTGTTTTGTTGAATCTTTTAACCACTCAGAACATTAGAACGTCAAAAGACGTAAATATGATAATAGCGGTCAAGACATTAGAACGTCTTTTCACGTAAACGCGCGAGATTTTACAAAAATCTATTTATTTCCATCACTAGTATACGAATTGCCATGATTTAAAAAACAGAGTATCGATAATGAATAACGCTACGCGTCTGTATTCAAGAATATCTATGGAACGTAGAGTTGCATTATCTAAGCCGATTGAATCTGTCATCTTCTTCGTTCATAATTGATTGCGTTTCTAAATAATTTATTAAAAATATTTTAGTTTGAACGGTTAATATTTTGAGGTGACTAATAGTTTTTAATTATATTTCTTCAATATATAAAGTGTTATTTCTTTATGATACTCAGAAAAAAGTACATTTTTCAAAGCTTTGAAATAATTGTAAGCGATTTTTACATATTTTTGACGTTTTCATAAAATGTATATTTAGAAACGCAAATATTTACTTATTACAACACAATGCGATAGTGGATTTCATAATCTTTCCAAAACATTTTTTAGAATGAGGCTACGTTTTTTACTGCATTAACACAAAAATAAAATTATAATAGTTCATTACGCACCACTTTGCATATAAATCATTTCTAAAGTTTGTCATACAAGATGGCTGCCAGGCAATTTCCCCTCACCCTAGATTTGGATTTAATGCCATTCATACAAAATCACACTAATGCTCTGTTCAGGGCTTTTTAGGTTCATGATCGGAAATGACAATATTCTTTTTTCAAACTTTCTTTAGGCCGGTAGGTACCATAATATTAATTGTTACAATTTTACTGCCCGTATTAGGAACTACAATCATGCCAATTCTGGCGAGATAAAAACGTAGTATCCAACAAAGCCACCATATTGAACCAGCAACAAACAAATTTATAGACAGATGAAATGCCAAATGGTTGAGTTAAAACAGGACTTTGCTATGCACAGTCAACTATTTTAGTATCTGGAAGGTTTGTATAATACTCCAAGCTTCTGAGATGCTCTGGCTTCAATGGGGCCCCCGTGACTTAATGCTACACCAAGCATATCAATGGAAGGCATGTTGGGAAGATTGCTTCCGTTGAAGGAGACTAGATTGTCATTACAATTACTTTAAGTCGTAATTCGACAAGATAGGGTATTCGCAGGGCCAGCCCTGAGCCAAATGGCGCCTAGGTAGGAGATCGCTGTAATCAATAATATTCAGATGATTTGTGTTTTCGTGTAGTGTCAGTTTTAAGAAAAATAATTTCAAGGGTGATGTGTTAGGTGAGGTTGATCGCCTGGAGCAGACTGCTCCAATGGCGCCTGCATAGGGCCGACCTTGGGAATTTGAAACATTAAATCCGACGAGGTTAAAGAGCAAACACTCTTGAGGTAACTAGCCATTCTCTGCTTCAAAGCCCTCGGAGCTATAAGATTTTTTGTGCCCTATGACAAATGTTAGTTGTTATTCTATGTTAGTTTATGAAATAAAATACTTACGTCATTGATTAAGTTATATTTCAAATGCAGTTCTTCTAAACTCGGAAAATTCTCCGTCTTTTCTCCTTGAAGCCGATCGTCAAATCGAATTTCCTTAATCTGACAATCGTTCAGACTCAAAATCGTCAGATTAGTCAGACATCCCAGCTTCAAAACTTCTGACCAGCTGTCTAACGGGTTCCCATCTAACACCAGCTGTGTCAGATTGCAGATGGAAGTGTTTAATATGGAAGTTGGTGTTGCAATCTTTGTGATTTTATTCCAGCCAATTACCAGCATTTCCAGGTGTGGCAACATTGACATTATCTTCTGTATGTCTTCCCAGGTGAGGTTGCAATGAGTTATTATCAATTTTGTGAGCTTCGAAAAACTGGGGGCAAGTTGTTCTAAATCTTGATCGGTTGAGGGAAGAGTTATCCTATTTTTGCTGTTAATAAGAAATACATACATTGATTATTCAATTAATTCATTCACTTAAGAGATACTAGGACTATTGATAAGTCACTACTTGTTGGGCAATAACGGTATCTAGCTGTTATTTCCAACAGTGTGATATGGTACTAGTACAAACCTTAGATCCAGTTTCTCTAAGAGTGGAAGTTGTCTAGCGATATCAGCCACCGTTCTCCACTGAGACAGAAGATTCTTGGAGAGATCCAGCTGACGAAGGGATGGACACAGTATGTCCAATTCCCCCGCTGACCAGACGTTCATGTCAGAGACACAGACATCCACCAGTTGGTCAAGAGTCCTTAAATGGATAATATAATGTGTAAGGATTCATCTTAAGAAGTAATTACTAAGGGTTTGAATTTTTCAAACCTACCACTGCTCAATATGGATAGAAACTCACTGAGGGAGCTGGTAGGAATATTAACTGAACACTTCCACTTCACACATGCAGCTGTTGGAAGTGCAGATCACACACTAACAGCTCATGGAAATGTGAAGAGAATGAAGAAACACTCATTCTTATTTAGTGGCAATTTTAGCGCCTTGATGGGAAGAAGGCTCAGATAGCAGGGAGGTTGAATAAATACTATTTTGTGATAACAGGAGGCATGACCAATCATCCACAACAACCCTGGTGAACTTTATTAAAAGGAAACAATGCAAAACAAGGGAGATAGCACAATCGGCCAATGTCCTAATTACTTATAGAAGCTATGCAGACCATCTCTTTATAAATATAGTAAGGGTAATATTCCTTTTCAAGATTAAAAATATTTATATTATAAAAAGGAGTATTACAAGGCACCACTTTGGGTCCTGCTTTATTGTGTTACTGTCCATCCTTGATGTGAAGAAGGCTTGGATACTCGCAAGTTGAACAACATATTATGGAACCAAGAGATATTGACGAATATCCAACGACAATGCTACTGATCTTTATATAATGGACTGAGTTACTATCAGGGGAATAAAGTTGCACACGGGGACAATGGCGGTTCGTGGCCTATCTCATTAGAAGTTCAATCGAAGATAAAAAAGGGAGAAAAATTCCTAAGATATATGAAAAAATTTTATGTTGGTCTTTTCCATATTATGTATATGTATTTTTCTCTAGATCTAAAGGAATTTCATCACAGCACGGCACCAGAGATTAGCGGTCTAGCGATAATATACAAATCGGCGATTCACTAAAATGTCTGTGACTAGAATATAATGTCGTAAACCATTTATATAAATCACAATTTACGTAGAGGCTGTTTTTTAACATAAAAAAGTAACTTATTTTAATAGCAATTTAAAACACAATGATCACAAAAAATCTATTGATTCTTATATTATTTTAATAATAATAATAATTGTTTTTTTTGTTGTTTGTTTTTGGGGTGTTATGCCGTGTTGCGCTAACTCCTTCTTTAATAATAATAATTGTTTATTCCAGAATGTGGGGAGGTGAGTTGAATCCCACACATTCCATAAAATATAACTACAATGTTATATACAGAGATAAGTAGGTACAAATAAAATAAAATATGAAATGTAAGTATGATAAAACAAATAAAACATAAGAAAAAGTAAAGGAAATATACAGGGTGTCCGGAAACTCGTAGTACAAGCGGGAAACTGGTGAATCTACATCACATTTGGAGTCGATTTTGTAGTATATTTTTTTTTTATTTGAGCTTTCGTTATCGAGTAAATCGAGTTTGAAGTTGATTTTTTATTTATTTTTTATTTTTTTTTTTTAATCAAATTCTTATAAATTATTACTGAAGATCAAAGTACCCAACTAATTAAAACTATTTGAAAGTAAAACAAATGAAGAAACTCGGATTTGAAGCATTATTTTGAAATCACCCTTCATTTAACCCGGTGTAATCATAAAATATTTCTGCTCTGCAGGGTTAAAACATCTGTTATTCAACCCTAAACACCAGAAAAAACTTTAACCCTAAAATAGCCGAAAAATATTTTTTTTTGGTTTTTTTTTTTTTTTGAAAATGCTCAAATCAAAAAATTTTATGTTTTTTTGGGTTCCCCATGTGGTGTAGATTCTCCAGTTTCCCGCTTGTACTACAAGTTTCCGGACACCGTGTATAGAGTGGAGAGTGATAACTAGACATCGGATTATATGCATTTGCATATTTGCATATGCAAATGCATATAACTCTCTAATTACGACGTTAATGCATATTTCAGCCTTTTTTCCCAAATCGTGCATATTTCGTTTAATAGCGGGAGGTATCATCTACGTATAGGGAGCTAGGTGACTTGGTTGCCTGTAAAATCCTAGAAAAAACAAATCATTCAACTGTTGCTCGTTTCATAAATGATTCCATAAGATCTTTGTTTCCCGATTGTTCTGTGGATGAAAAAATTTGCATGTTTGTTTCTGATGCTGCGCCATACATGGTGAAAGCTGGCCAAGCATTGCAAACTTTTTATCCAAATTTACTACACATTACCTGCTTAGCTCACGGGTTTCATCGCCTTGCAGAAGAGATACAAGAGTATGGGAATGTTAATAAATTGATTTTCTCTACAAAAAAAGTGTTTTTAAAAGCACCGTCGCGTGTGTGCAGTCTTATAAAGAGCAATTGCCAAAACTAGCGTTGCCGTCAGAACCCATAATTACTCGATGGGGTACTTGGCTAAATGCAGTATTATTCTATGCTGAAAATTTTGAGGCCGTAAAACAAATAGTTGGGCAATTTGACAGTTCTGAGTTCTGAGGCCATTGCAATTCATTCAAGCAAGCTAGCATTTGAAGACGCATCCATTAAACAGAATATCGCCCTCATCTCAACACATTTCCACAAGTTACCATATACCATAAAAAAATTGGAAACAAAAAACCTTCCTCCTAATTAAAGCAATAGAAATACTGGAAACAATGATCGAACTCGCCAACGCCCTTTCTAATTCAATATCAGAAAAGATTCGTAAAAAGTTAGACTATTTTGCTTAAAAACCCGAGTCTTGAAGATATGAAGAACATTAATGCCTACAACAACGGCACAGGTCATACCCTGCCTAAACAGATATCTCCAGAAATGGCGCCAAATTTTAAATTTTGTCCAATGACGTCAGTTGACGTAGAGAGGTCGTTTTCGGCATACAAATTAATACTGGGTGGCAAACGTCACAGATTTGAGCTCGAAAATTTGGAAAAATACTTAGTTGTATATTGTCACAAAAACTATGCATAATTTTAAGAATATTTCGCTGTTTTTGTAAGGTCTTTAATTAAAATATATAAAAATATAAATGTTTTTTTGATTTTGCATTCTGCATATTTTGGGCAAATCAAGAGTTTTTAGTGCATATTTCGGCCTTTTTTAGTGCATATTTGCATGCATATTTTGGCACTTTGTTAGTGCATATAATCCGATGTCTAGTGATAACATAAAACATTTACATTTCTTGGAAGCTTATTGGTATATCGGAGCGATAATTATGGGGGCCACTATTTTTCTCCAATGTTTTTCGATGCTCGATCCTGTGGTCTGGCGGGTTTCGATGATGAGGACGTTTCTGGAGTTGTTGATCCTTCCTCTCGTTCCTGCTACCCTGGTTCTCATTAGGGCTGCAAAGACGGGACCTCTCCCCTCCATGAACATCGAGGAGGCACTGCAGTACCTTGGAAGTCCGAACATTATGCGGTAAGCATTATTATATTGAATCCGAAGCCTTTCCATGGTACGCTTTTTGAAATTGGCCCACAGCTCGCAAGTATACAAGGTAGTGCAGAAAGCTAAGAATAGCGTCCTTTTCACCTTCGGGCTGCAGAGTCTAAATCTTCTACTAAGCATGTTACTTTTTATGCTCAGTGCTCGCCTCTGCCTGTCGATGTCGTCGTCATCCGTTAAGTTGTTGGTGATGATATGCCCTAAATATTTCGTTGTTTCTACTATTATGAGAGGTTCTCCATTCAAAAATGCTGGGGGAATATTTTTTGGTCCTTCTCTGTATTTGACGACCAGCAGTGCTGTTTTTTTCGCGTTATATAACATGTTTGTTTCGAGTGCATATTCTTCGCAGATCTTCAAGAGAATTCTTAGTCCCCTTATTGACGGTGCCATCAGCACCATATCGTCTGCGTAGCTCACATTGTTGATGAATTGTCCTCCAATATGGCAGCCTACCCCAGCGTTATTTAACCTGTGAGTTAATTCATCCATATATATGTTGAACAGTACTGGGGACAAACAACCTCCTTGTCTGATCCCACTCTTTAAGAAAAAGGGTTCTGAGAAACCATCTTTCCATTTAACTAGGTTTTCTTGTTGACGGTGTATTTTATATAAATTGACATTATTTTATATAAATTGATATTATTTTATATAAATTGATATTATTTTATATAAATTTGGTGTTAAAAAATTTCATAGGTGCTGCGCTCTCAGGCAGCTAGTAGATTCCCAAGGTTTGCAGGTCTACAGCTCTGGCGCCACCAGTACGTTTTGCATGAACCTAAGATATTTGACGGAGGGTCCCATAGGTGCTGATATTCATAACGCACCTACAGGATTTAAGATTTATTTCGGACTCGCTCTTGGGCAGTTCGAGTGTCATGTAGATGGGTGGATTTTTTAGCACGAAATTTGAATGGAGCGTCATTTAAAGTTTGTTTAGAAAAATTATAATACAAGTTTATCTTATTGCCTTATATTTTGTACAGGAGTTTACCGCACAAACGCACTTTAGAGAAAACTGCCAATGCATGGGATATAGCACAATAGGCAGAGGCATGCATTACATATAAGCGTCACATAAGCACTGCCTACCCTACCTTACTCGCATAAAAATATAAATAATATTAAATTTTATAAACTTATTGCAAGAAATCAATCGATACGTTCAAAAAAAAAAAGAATGGCAGCACCGCATGCATCGTACCGAGACTGCACACTATAATGTGTCAAAACATAAACTAAGTATGCCAAATGTCGCTCACGTCAGAGTATTCAATGTTTACTTTGTACATGTGTGCTGCGTTCACAAGAGGTGACTCAGAAGCAATTAAAGAGGTGACTTATTTGTGTTAGTATCTAAATAGGCAGAACTCTTCAGAACAAATTGCGACTGCCAGCAAATATAGCAATCAGTACCATCTGTCAGTACCTGTAAATTAGTGTAACTTCATTAACGAATTCTTTATTTTTATTTTAAAAAGAAAGACAAATATTCCCGGGTTACAAATAACCTGACAATATTTGAAAATCTACTACCACCACCGTAAGCGAAAAATGTTGGTTGTGTTGTGATGGAGGACTTAGCCAGTCGAGGAATTGAACGCATGACGCTTGGGTGGGACCCAAAGGCGATGCCTCTGACTTATACTGAGTATGCAATAGGCTTGTAGTATGCGTAGATGAATGATTTGGCTTATGAAATCCCAACAAAATGGGCTACAGATAGCAGCTTAGACATTAATGAAAACTTGCTCGAAGGGAATAGTTAGATGACTATGCTAAGTATTTTTTTTAGCGAATTTGCTGTTTTCTCTCCTGCTTACTCTTATCTAAAAATCTGTGAACAACACTGAAAATGGGATAGTTGCGCGTGAGGTTTTAAAATTGAATAGCCTTAAATGTGTACCCTTCACCCCCCCTTTGCCCCTTGTCCCCTTTCCTTGATCCGGGCCAAAGACAAGGAGCATTGTATCGTTGCATCTTCGTCATCGCGAACATTCGTGTCATTTGTGAATACCCGCATATGTTGAACTCGGCTGTGACTGTTTTTGGAGCACACATCGTCCAGTGAAACGTTTTTTACCCGCCGCAGTGAATGTCACTGTTTTGTTTTGTGTTGAGTGAGCGAATGTTAAAAGGGAATTGCCCTTAATTGTATGCAAGCTGATAAGTGTAAGGAACCAGCGGCTAAGGAGGACGAGACCAGGGTAAGTTTTTGGCCTTTCCCACTCATTTCCTCTTGCAAACACTAAGGCAAATTCAATTCGTTTTTGTTTGTCTTAGTCTTTATCGCACTTTACCGCAACCAACCCCGCACAATTGCGAACGAAGGATTTGCGCACCACCATGGGCTTATGGCTTGAGTGCTTACGGGACCTGTGCAACTTGTCCTTATCATTAATAATAGATATGTACTCTTACAGAAAAGATGAATCATAAACTTCCTACCCTTGTTTCTTGCTAACGGAATCAAATCCGACCATCTCTATGAAAGGTACTTTAATTTGTTTTTTCCAGTCGTCTATAACCGCCTTGTACAGGGCTGCGGTGTTGTCATCCTGAAAATAAAATAAAAATAGAGATTATAATTCGATAATATTATGCTTCTGATGACTACGACCAGAGTCAGAGTCCGCATGGACTGTTTTATCTTCCTGCCTGTAGGACCGACCTCCCGAGGGTTCTTCACATAGACATAACTAACTAACTATCACACTGTTTCCCGCATGGGTAGGCAGAGAGGATGGACTGCCAAACAACTCGGTTTTGGCAAACACTCCTTGCCACATTCATAAATACTCTTCTGTTATTCTGACTCTTGACATGGCCCGACTCAAGTATTCCCTACTTCTTCTACCATTCACATTTGCGTCATATATTCTCCTTACACTTCTTCTTGGGTCGTTCATTCGCTCTGCATGCACAAACCATTGAAGCGTCCCTTTCTTAATCTTACGCATTAAGCTATTAAACCAATTTGTACAGAGTGTCCGGGGGTAAAGTCCGCTAACTTTGGAAGGTGATTCTACATGATGGTAGAAGTAAAAAAGATTAAAAACTTTTTTCGAAATTCCAATATTTATTTTCCCATACAAACAATTGAATTTTTTTACCCAAAAACTAACTTAAAACGTTGAAATTTCGAAAAAAATCTTTTTTAATTGTACTATTATCGTGTAGAATTAGATTAACAATTCAACAAAGAAAGAAAAATTGGCATTTTTAATCACAACACGTTAGAAATACGGAAAATTATAAACATCGCAGCTTGTGAAATAATTGTGTTGTGGGCGTAATGAATTAGCTATGTAGGTTAGTATGTAAAAATTCACAACAATGCGCTAATATTGTCATTGGTGACAAGAAAGATCAATAAAACAATGTCGCATTCATATTTCCGCACAAAATAACATAAAAACACAACAAAACAGCCAATTAGACTAACCTCTTTCTCTCCGTAATACTTTCTGATAGCATCTGCACAACTTATGGACGGAGTTATTTTGTTAGGCCTCACAAAAGACCCTGAAGTATCGGAAGTAGCTTCAAAGTATCGTTCTCCTTTTACGGAACCATTGTGTTTTCCTCTTTCAGCGTCGTCCCAATCTATTCCGTACCACAAACCGACATAGCCGGCAACTTCTCCGACATATTTAACAGTCCCTGTAAAGTTTTCACATCGAATTCTGCTTCCCACGCCGATGGGTTCGACCGGTTTAACTCCGTTTATTTCCTCGTCCATGTTTTCATTGAATATTTTAGCGACTGTATGGGATGGCAGGACTCCCACCATTATTGGAAAATGGAATTTGTTCAGCTGAAGAGATAAAGGAAGCCGACAGAATCAAAACAAAACGGGCGCAGTACTGACTTTGACAGCTGCCAAAACAAGTTGGCCGCACGTGAAACGTCACTACAGGGGAGCCATCTTGAAGATTGTAATGAGTCATTTGTGTTTGAAAATGTTCGCAAAAATAAGGAAAATAAATCATTTTATTATTCCAAAACTCATCAAAAATATATATTTTTAAATATAAAACAGAATCATTATTATAATTTATTAACCGATTAATAATAATTTTTTCTGACTTCTAATAGATTATTTACCTTATCTCCACGCAAGTGTGAAGAAAAGATTTGAAGAAGTAGTGAAGCTTGGTTTTGAATATGTTCTAGTATAAGCATAAGAAGCTAGTTCTTCTGAGCACATTCCATTTGAATACTGATATTAAAAACATAGCATTCCCACCTAATGTATTTGTTGTAAAATCGCTTCATGTATCTGCTCAGAATTTTTCAGGTATCGAAAAATAATTACCATTTTGAAAACAATGCCAGTGACGAAGTACAAATGAATTCGTGTAACTGGACTGTTATTTTTTTATCATTTATTATTGACATTTTTGAAATATATCGTTTCCACTCTTTCAAAAAACGTTTTAACTTTCTACGCCACACAACAGATTTTTTACAAAAAGTTTTATCCGCCAATTTATTGCAGTCATTTTCCGATTTGTGAAAGAATATTTTTTCGGGAAATCCGTAGCAAAAAAATAATGTCCATATTGTTTTTTTATTACATGGCAGCATTAAAAAACTATCGGTACTTTGAAGGAGAGTGGTTTATTTATGCTTTGAAGATAGTTCTAGAAAAAAACGATAGATGCTTCTAGCAGTAGCATTCAAAAACCTTCCGCTCCGAGGTGATTGGTCTATTTCAGGGTTGGTCGTGAACCCTTTCTAGTCTACAACCTCACAACATAACCATGCCAGTGACAGAAACTGGAACTACGGAAAGTTTTATAGCATTATTTTGATTTCAGAACCAGTTATTCACCAGTGGCTCCATAGGCCACGGGAATATTTAACATGGTCCAACTGTATCTAAACAGTAGAAGCTGTGATGAAGGTTTTGAATTAGTTTTATTTTGCGATCCTTACGACAAGAATGATAACTAAAATTATTATTCGTTTTGAAATTTTCGTTGGCTTCAAATTTCTCAATAGTGCAAGTTTTTTTCGATAGAGGCGCGCATAAAATTTTCTAATTTTACGAAGCATGAGGTTTGACGGTAGCTTCTTGTATTGTTATATTATAGTATTCTGTAATTCAAACATGGCGACTGTTCGTTCGGACGTGTAGTGTAATCGAGTGCGGCCGTTCATGGTTCCTCACGATTTGGGGATGTTTGCCAGCAGTCATGAATGGTACCAGGTGCTATAAGTGACCAGTGACATTAATCAAATGTGCAATTTAGTTCTCCGTTCGGCGTGATCACCAGGAAAACCAACATCTCCAAGATGAGGTAAGTCCGTCATATTCAAACACTACTTCAATCCCGAACCTTTTCGCCGACAAAACAAATAATAAATAAAAGCTCTCCGACTGTTTGAGGCTGGATTATTTATAGACGGATACCCCTGCGAAGCTCTGCTTACTGTAAACATGTGAAATAAGGCGTATAAATGCTTTAAAACGGCGTTTTTAATTCATTGTGTACTGTCTAACAACGCTCCTGTCAGACTAGTTAGGAATGGCTGTTAACTTGTAACATGTCCACTTATTGTTTATGAATATCCTTATTAATACGCATGGTACTCGCTGTAATTGTACATTAATTAGCCGCTAGAGCTTTGCGGGATGTGATGATGAACTCAAATCCATCTTGCACGTTCAATTAAAGCTGAAACCATTGTTAGTATTTCTCTCCTCGTGTCCTGTTTCGGGTATTGATTATTTTGGTCTCTCCACCCACCCTTCGCGAGAGTTCGGCAATTATTTTCATTTCCTGCTTGAAATAAACAATTTAAACCTCTTAAAACCAATACAAATGATTAAGTAATATGTTTTATTGTTAAGAATATAATAATTCTTTGTAAATATGTTGTTATAAGTTGACTTTAATAGATTATTGTCTGACACAGTGAATGCCCGCCCCCTAATGTTTTTATTGTGTATGATAAACACACTTCACATTTGAGCAAATATTAATATTGTTCAGCTAGCGTTTTAGCGTATTGACAGAATAATCAACAAGCCGTTCCTGGCAGGGGTAGGCAGATAAAACGAACCATCACACAATTGTGTCTTGGAACGCAATAAATTGCAATTTGCATCCATACATCGTATTTTCATAAATATAATATAGGTATCTATATCAAGAGTCCCAACTGATCCCAACCTGTCTGTTCTGAGGCTGAAGGTATTAAGGAGGGGAAGGAGATGGGGAACTACCGGGCTATTCAGATCTGGTCACCAAACACGGCTAAAGTCATTTCAAGCAACGTTTCAGCTTTGTTATTTTGACTTTTGAAAACTAATACAGTAACCATATTAATTTATGCAATATCAGAGTGGTACGTAGGTACTCTCAGTATCACCCTGGTGAAAGATCAATATTCAGAATAGTTATGTTAAGTGATCTGATCTGCATAGCCAAGTAATGCTTATCAACCTTTCTCTTCCCATCTCCTTCCCCTATCTACTCTTTTCAGCTTTATGTGGGGATGCCATCGTCTTGCAGTTGGGACCATTCTAAAAAAAATATTTTTTTTTTTCAAGTATATTTTATTTAGTTGTAAAATTTTACATCTCATATCTAATATATTCTTTTCTAGGACTACTATAATATTATTTACTACTTACATACTAAAATTTGAACTTCACAACATTGAGACATAATCCACGAAAAACTGCAAGACTTTTAGCTTCCTTAACAATTACCATACCTTGAACACATAAAAACCTTCATAATAAATATTGTTTTGTGTTCCCGATAAATTTGTTTTAGGAAGCCTAAAATCGTTATTTCCAATGGTTTT
The DNA here is from genome assembly GCF_061612785.1 of Hesperophylax consimilis. Lineage (NCBI taxonomy): Eukaryota > Metazoa > Arthropoda > Insecta > Trichoptera > Limnephilidae > Hesperophylax > Hesperophylax consimilis. The sequence continues at coordinate 11,136,130 of NC_142865.1, forward strand.
TATCCTGGTGTACCTGCTACAACACAGTATTGACCTCATGCCTCTGTTCTGAATTATTTCCAATGGTTTTTATCCTGGTGTACCTGCTACAACACAGTATTGACCTCATACCTCTGTTCTGAATTATTTCTAATGGTTTTTATCCTGGTGTACCTGCTACAACACAGTATTAACCTCATGCCTCTGTTCTGAATTATTTCCAATGGTTTTTATCCTGGTGTACCTGCTACAACACAGTATTGACCTCATACCTCTGTTCTGAATTATTTCCATTTTTTTTTATCCTGGTGTACCTGCTACAACACAGTATTGACCTCATACCTCTGTTCTGAATTATTTCCAATGGTTTTTATCCTGGTGTACCCGCTACAACACAGTATTGACCTCATACCTCTGTTCTGAATTATTTCCAATGGTTTTTATCCTGGTGTACCTCCTACAACACAGTATTGACCTCATACCTCTGTTCTGAATTATTTCCATTCTCTTAATTTGGGTTTTGTTACTCAGAAAGATTACACTTGTGTAATAATTCAGATGGGATGCTACAGTGGTATTGTAGACCAATATCCTTGTTTTAATGTCCAATATATAATGCGAATACCGCATAAGAGTTCAGACCCAGTTGGACTATGCTTCCCCAATTGGGGTACGTTGTGGAGCTGAAGCGAGTGGGCAGGGAGATGGAGAAGTACCTGGATATTCAGATCTGGTCATCAAACACGGTTAAAGCAATATCAACAATAATGTAATATATTATTTTATGAATGAACAAATAAATGCACGTTTCGATTATGCATAATCGCCTTCCACTAGGGCTACACCGAATACTGACTACCTATCCATCACGGTGACCGGGTATGTCATCAAAATGACAATTCAACACACCTACAAAAAGTGATGAAACAAAAACTAGGTTAAATAGGTTACATAGGTAACTATTAAACCTAGGTTTTGTTTCGTCACTTTTAATGACTCTATATCACTTTTTAAAGGTGTGTTGATTTTTCATTTTGATGAAATATCATAGAACCATCTATTACATATCGGCTATCACATAAACAACGAAAGATAATATAACAAAACATACAGTACTGTATTATTTTATGCAATAATTTAAAGTTACTTAAGGTGAGTTATAATCTATGCGTTCATTGATGGCGTTAATTTATTTATTTTTATGAAAACACACTTACTCTAAGTTATACAGGGTGTATCGGCACGTAACCGACAAACTTTAACCAGCTATTCCTTAGCATATTTGGAGTAAAAAATCTTATGTGCACTTTGCTGTCCAGTAACATTTTTTTAAATAAAAAATTTATTATTCATATTTTCACCACATGTCACCAATGTTTTATCCTTTGTCAAAGTTTGAAAACCCGTCTGGCAATAATTTGTTCGAGTTTCGTTGAATAATGTACGTACGTACCTACGTTGGCGCGCTTTTACAATCACAACGAAATGGCACGGCACCATTCGTCTCATTTTTAACTATTATTATTTAGTGTGTGCGAAAGAGCGAAGACGCTTTTCGACATACTTGCTTATAACAGCTGTTGAACACGAAAAGCAATGCCAATGACAGTGATGTAGTGTGGAAATTTTTTATTTTTTTGTTTTTAATTGAAAAAAATGCTACCGGACAGCAAAGTGCCCATAACATTTTTTACTCCAAATGTGCTAAGGAATAGCTGGTTAAAGTTTGTCGGGTTAGTGCCGAACAGTGGTGACATGTTGTGAAAATATGAATAATAAGTTTTTTATTAAAAAAAACGTTACCGGACAGCAAAGTGCACATAAGATTTTTTACTCCAAATATGCTAAGGAATAGCTGGTTAAATTTTGTCGGGTACGTGCCGATACACCCTGTATTCTTGGTATACCTTATATTGTTGGTAATAGGCATTAAAATCGCTTGACAAACGGAGTCTAGAAACGTTCGATTTCAAACACAAAACTGGTTTTTATTTATTTTATAAATATTTTTTTAAGAAAGCATAAAAGTTAATCCAGTGAAACTATCACGGATAATCTTAGCTACAATACTGTTTTTTTTTTAAAGTTGTTTTACGCGTTCATACATTTCTATTGAAAAAATATGTTTTTTTAGTAGTTTACATTTATATTTTTATAATTTATTATTTTATTTGTATTCTACTCAAGCGAAACGATAGGAAAACCTTCAATTTATCTAAAGCATAGTTTTTGGTATTCATAATGTAAACCAATTCGAAATAAAGATTAATCAAAATAGTGATTTAGCATTAAGCTTCGTCTTGATGAATTATTTGTTTGCGCCCGTACATACGTTAATATGAATAAATAGTTTTTGTCCGTATAAAAACTCAATTCTTTCAAGAAAGGCATACAAATACAATATTGTATCGGTGATTCATTCCAATATTGTATTTTGTATTAAAGTTTATATTATTTTATATCAAAGAATTGAATACATTCGTCAGTAAGACCGTTTGAATGTCTGTTGTCAACACAAAAATCATAATATTTTTATGATAACATTCTTTCACCGGTGCGCTACTGCGATTATTCACTATATCCACTATAATAATAATTGGATAATTTGTATTGCGCCGTTTTAGTCAAAAATCACCCCAAGGGCGCTGTATAATTTATTAACCGTTCCTAATTTTATTGTTTACAGATAGATATCAGAAAAACATAATTACCTTGCAGTTAACTTCAGATAAACACACTTTTATTAAAAAGTTTGCGACTTTGCACGCATTGAACATTGATTTTAAATCTGCTATTTTACCCTTATTATCCCTCTGCGTTGATTATAAGATTAGTGGAAAAGTAGAGTTGATATTTATTTTAAAAGGCTGGAGAATTATTGCTAGAATTTTTATTTTTTAAAGTTTTAAATTTAGAACTAGAGAATTATTGCTAGAATTTTTATTTTTATTAATGTTTTAAATTTAGAATTACAGAATTATTGCTAGAATTTTTATTTTTATTAATGTTTTAAATTTAGAACTACAGAATTATTGCTAGAAATTTTATTTTTATTTAAGTTTTAAATTTAACTCTGAATTCTGTCGTGTCTTTCCGTGATCGACTGCTCTGACTATATACGTTTATGTTGTCTAACATCCGATAAGCACGGAATGACAAACAGAAAACAAAACGCAACATTATTTTTTATAATTTACTTTGTTTTAAAATACGGAAACGTTTTGAACAAATAAATAAAACACTTGAAAGTATCAACATCCTCGTTCTTTTGTTTAAAAATGGCGATGGTTTTTATAAACAGCGTACGGTAAAGTAGTTGAACGATAATAAACAGCCATATTTAAACATAAAGATAATAATTATGAATGCAAAAATATGCTGAATTTCGTCAGCTTTAGTTCAGTAATAGATTTCTTTCGAAATTTTATAAAATAATGGATGTTATTGATAAAACTACGACGCCCTTTCAAAACATATTTTATGATGAGATATATTTTTTTAAATAGATTTTTCTTTGAATTTGTGACAATAAATAGTGTATACGTGTCACATACGGGTCACCCAAAATAACAGAAGGGTATGTATGAGACTATTTATGAATGTGAATGAAGCAAGTAATGTGTGTACCAAGAACGAGTTGTTTGGCGGTCCATCCTCGTGAGAATCTCCAATTCTCAATCGAATAACTGAGGAATTGACTTTTTTTTTGGAAAAATAAGGGAATTGTTGAGACCACGGTTTTGATGATATCGAATCGTGGCATATGCTCTTTTTGTCGTTCATGCGATTAATTAAACGTGAATTATGCCAAAAAAACAGCAAAAAACGGTGAAATGGCTAAACTGTGTTGTCAAAGTAATTTTAACCCGACAGATGGTCAGTTTTGTTTGTACCTACGTGTTATTTTAATTACATTTTGTGTAGGCCATGTGGTTAAATAGCTCTCCTTTCGATATTATAACATTCATTAGGGTATTTATTGTTTTGGTGTTTAATTCGTAGAACTCCATTTAATTTTTTAAATAAATTTAAAATAAATCAAATTTAATGATGTTATAATAATTATTAAGTTCTGCAAGTATTTCTGTTATTTTTACAGTTTTTAATGTGACAGCTGTTTCGGCTTTTGAGGCCATTATCAAACTGTGGATATGTCCACACGGCGACGACTTATTTATATGATTTTTGGGGATAAATAAAATCATATAAATAAGTCGTCGCCGTGTGGACATATCCACAGTTTGATAATGGCCTCAAAAGCCGAAACAGCTGTCACATTAAAAACTGTAAAAATAACAGAAATACTTGCAGAACTTAATAATTATTATAACATTATTAAATTTGATTTATTTTAAATTTATTTAAAAAATTCATTAGGGTGTTAAATGTGTACTGGTGTGCGGTATACTTATTATCTTAGTATGGAATACACTTGATTATTCGATAGATGTTTCATCAAAGGTTACTAGTATTTTATTATCGTGAGATAATAACAATGAATGTCTTGCAGACCGGAGACAAACGGGACAAGTGAGCTCCCTACCCAGGGATCGGCTAGCATCGGCTGTACTTCGGGTACAACCTACATGCTATCTCTGTGAGATGGTGTAAGTACCGTCATCTATTGAAAACCCCTAAAACGATATTAACCTTATAATAATAATTTAGATCTACACACTCTACCGACATTTGGTGGGCGGTATCGAAGCTACAACCAAATTAACACTACTAATAATAATGGACCGGTTGGTGTCCTAGTGGATAAATGCGTCTGGATCCCACCCAGGCGTCGTGGGCTCAATTAATCTGCTAGCTACGTCTTCCATAATTACACAAGCAACATTTTTCTACTGCAATGTTGACAGTAAGAGGAATTCAAATATTGTCAGGTTATTCGTACTTAACTCATGAATTTTTTCAATTCTTAGTTTTTTTTTTTTAGTATTAGTTATGCAACCATGAATCTCGTTACTCTCGGTAACGCCCTGATGATTTGGGAACAAATATTGCACAAATGATGCATATTTTGATATTATCTCATACGTGCATATTTCAAGTGTTAAATATTTAGTTTTAATTATTCTTAATGAAGCCGCTCTCAGTATCGCCCCGGTGAAAGCCTGCCATCAACAATTGAAAGGTTGCTTGAAATGGCTTTAGCCGTTTTTGGTGACCAGATCTCAATGGCCCGGTACGTCCTCAGATTACTCTTCCCCATCTCCTTCTCCCCCACTACATTGAGCCTAACAATGACAATTCAACACGCCTTGAAGGCATTAAAAGATATGAAAAAACTAAACTATAAACCTAACCTACGTAACCTGTTTAAGGCGATGCCATACGTAGTGATGCAAAATCATGTGTTTTTGGTTTGAAAATTTGGTCGCCTAGAAATGTTTCAGATGCTTTAATTAAATACTGCGAGTAGAATACATCTTGACCTTTGAAATAATCGAGTATTTTTTATACAAGTCTTTTTATAAGCCCAGAAAAAAATAGTGTATAGGCCTATGAAAACTGCTTTAAAGTTCAAAATCTCCTACTTACGAACCCATTTTAGGTTATGATTTTATTGTATAATGTGGCAAATTAAGTTATTTATAAAATAATGTGAAAAAAATAAATATTTATGTCTGAACATCCGCAAAATAAAATAAAAGGCACTTTTTGGCCATGTTTTTTTCTTGCATAAATCAAAATAGGCGGATGGTGTTAAGCGGGAATTTAAACCTTATCGCCATCTGCGTAAGGGTTGTTATTGATAGCGGCTCAATTTAAAATATTACACGACGTAGTGCATCGCCTTAAGTTATTTTAAATAAATAATTATAAATATATTTGAATAATTAAAGTTTTGTATGAAAGAAGCCGCCCAGCCGTTATTCTTAGTATAAATAATTGCACTTTTGCATAATATATTTAAATTATTTATTATTATTTATCATTCTTCGCACCATGCATCCAACTTATTGTTAATTTTGTCACGTCTTGGCAGTGATGTTAATTTTTCAGGATGTTGACTTGAGCAACTATCTATCAATCTATAATTCAAAGCGTTCACATTTATCGCTATCGGTAGGAAGTGGATTTTTTTATTGATTTATCTATTTATTATCATTGAATCCTTATCGATCTCTCATCGACAAATAATACATAATTTAAATTTGAAAATCGACGGTGATATCTGATAACTTTGAAGTCTCGTTTTATCAGTAACTAGTAGACCCCGCAATGTTTTGCTATTGCCTATGTATTTCTCGGGCGTCTCCGACTTTTTTCACCATTCACTACTGTATACCACAATGTTACTGTTAAAAAACTACATTACATCGAATTTAATTCTACTCCGTATCTCATTCCAGTGCAGAGATATTGCGTTAAGTATTCCTCGGGCGTCCCCGACTTTTTCTAACATTAAAACCACTCTATAAACACGCCTGGCACTAATAAGAACAAACTTTGAAATTTTCAGTGATATCGGTCGACTACTTTTCGAGTTTTGTGAACACAAATATACACAGGATGAATTTAAATTTAAATGTATAAAACCTTCAAAATTTATTCCAATAAATCTAAAAAGTAACACTTCTTTATTCTGTGGTTTTGATTCCAAACCATTTTTTCTGTCCGGTTCAACCATGATAGTATTATGTTCAAAGAACACACAGAAATGTCGAAAGAATTAATTCACACGGCTGAACTAAACAAACCTGCGTTGTAAACATTGCAAAGGTTAAGTTTACCAATACAGTTTAAGACGGGACAATATCGTAAAATAAAGTCAGAATCTTAACGACGTAAGTGAAGAAGCCGTGCACAAAAATATGCGACGCTCGGCCTTGTGTATTGGACTGACCTACGGTTGAATTTTCCCTAGCAAATCTCTAAAAAAATGTGGAAAGCTTAACGACATAAGTGATGAAGTCGTGTATAAACGATAATATTCGCGCGGCGTAATAGACGGACCTTCGGTCGACTTTGCCCTAGCAGGCCTAGAAAATTGATATTTTCGTGGGGTTTATTTTAATTGCTTCTGATGTACGTATTACTAAGGGCTCAGATGTTTCTAGAAAAATAAAATCTGGTGCTTACCGCACGTTTTCTGAATTGGTTTGTAAATAATAAAATTAGACATGGTCTTGGAAATCGTAATAAATTATACAGCGCCCTTGAGGTGATTTTTCACAAAAACATTATTACCGCTAATTTTAAATATAAAAGGTTTTATAAAATTTTCAAACCTTTTTACATAAAATATTTTATTGGTAAGTTATTGTTTTTATCAATCAGTAAGGATCGCTCTCAAAAAATGTATATACGAGGGCCATCTAGAAAGTAACGTTACACGGGATCCCGAGGCGTGGGAAAATTTTTTGTTCCGAAGTTGTCGCACCTGCCATGTAGGCGAGATCCTGACGGTTCTGTTTGTTTGGACCTGCGTGTTTGCCGGCCATTTTGATCAGTCCATCAGTCACAGTAAGTTCTTCCGATGGAGAGGTTGTTATGGGCTCCCGCCAACTCCCGTCCGTGCAAGATGGAGTGACCATCGCTCGTGAATTTTTGGATCGTTTTTGCACAGGAGAGAGAAACATTTCCGGACTCTATCTTGACGTTGAATAAGTCATGGGTGTGTCACTACAACCCAGAATCCAAAAGACAATCACTTCGGTGGCGTCATTCATCTTTCACAGCTACCAGAAACTTCAAGACGACGCATTCAGCTGGAAAAGTCATGGCATCTGTTTTTTGGGACCGTAAGTGGGTCCTTTTTTTCAAGGAAGCTGCGAAGAAGTTGCTGAAAGAGCTGACGGTGGAGGTCTATGACCCTGGCATACAAAAACTGGTGCCCCGACTACAGAAATGTCTCGATCTCAATGGCAATTACGTTAAAAAAATAGTATAATGCATTTGTGAAGTATCCTGTAAATTTCAAATAAATACAAGCATTTTTCGATCTCGCATAAATGTTGTAACCTTACTTTCTGGATGACCCTCGTATTATTGTTGGGGATTCGTAGGAATTAATGAATATGTGAGCCTCGAGCAAGCCCCCGTTATTAGAGTCTGTGTCGCCTTAAGTAACCAAAGTATGTAATCTGAATTACTGCTTTGTTATACATGTAACTTGATTAATTATTGTAGTTCTTTATAAGATTCTATTTCTTCATAAAGCCGATGTATCAGATATCTTGCGGTTGGATTATGTCTTTAAAAACAATAATATCATCTGTCGATGGTCTTAGATCATTTTGTCGTTATGAAATCGAATGGTGAAGATCGTGTTTTGTGAGTTGATGGGAAATTTCACGTTGTGCTGGTTCCTACTCTGATAGATACACGGAACTAACAGAGGATGGATGAATTCTGTAGAAATGAGATCCCTGTATGATCGTGTGAGGAATGTGAAGATCCGCCTACCCTGATAGATACATGGAACTAACAGAGGATGGATGAATTCTGTAGAAATGAGATCCCTGTATGATCGTGTGAGGAGGAATGTGGAGATCCGCACAGAATGCAAGGTTGATGTAAGCGTAATGAGTAAGATTAAGAATGGGACGCTTAGATGGTTTGGGCATGTAGAGCGAATGGAAGAAGCAAGGAGTGTAAGGAGAATATATGACGCAAATCTGAATGAGAAATCAGGAAGATATGTCGCAATTAAGTGAATCAGATACTTAAGTCGGGACGTGTCAGGAGTCAGAATAATAGAAGAGTATTTGAGACCATGTATGAATGTGAATGAGACTAGGAGTGTGTGCCAAGACCAAGTTATTTGGCAGTACACGGGTAAAAGTGATTATTGCTGATTTATTAAAATCCTGTTAACATGGTAAAGGCATCCCATTTCCCCAATAAACTATTCTTACTTATAATATATCGGAACACATATTCATGTAGCTGCGTTTTATCTGTTATTGTATAATGACGAAATGCGAAAATATTAGAATTTTTATGAACACGTGATTCAACTTCGCATTTTACTAACTTTTTTGTTGTTTCATATAAAAAATCAAGTGTACAATCGACATGCCGCTAAAACTCAGAAACGAGTCCCGGTACGATCAAGGGAGTTTTATGGTGTGGTAGCCCTCTATCCCCCATCCATGAAGAAGGTTCCCGTTTTTACCTGAAGAGCGTGCTTTTGAAGATATAAGGGCTGTGTCGCCCTCTAGAAATTTCTAGAACAGTCCAGAACATTCGAGAGCATTCCACAACATTCCAGAATATCCCGGAACATTCTGGAATGTTCGGGCACATCCCAGATTATAATGGACTAAAAACGGGATTTCAGGCCGTTTCCTGATAACTTTTAGTAAACTCGTAATTGTGCAACAAAGTCACCATACGCGTCTGTCTGTTTGCGCGTTTAGTTCTTCTAAACCAGTGATTCCCAAAGTGGTCTATATCGACCCCCAGGGGTCTATGAAAACCTGCAAGGGGTCTACGTCAGCGAAAAAAAAAAATGGGGGTCCATGAAATGAAAATGGGGGTCCACGATAGTGGATCTCAACATACACTGATAGTACATACCTATTTATTTACACTTAACCGACACTAAAGGTGAATCAATATTTCATGTTTTGAAGGATTACTTCATTGAAAAAGCAATCCCTTTATCAAATATAATGTTAGTAGCTACAGATGGAGCACCTGCCATGGTTGGACGTTATCGTGGATTTATAAGCTATTTAAAACAAAATGTGCCAGGGGTGTTAGCAATACATTGTGTCATCCATCGACAACATTTAGTTGCTAAAAATTTGAGTGTTAAATTACATGAATCTCTTCAATTAGTCATTGATGCAGTAAACCGAATCCGAAGCAACGCGTTGAATACGCGGTTATTTGCGCAGTTGTGTGAAGAAAATGACAAACACTTTCATCAATTACTCCTTCACAATGAAGTACGCTGGCTGTCGAAAGGCTTATGTTTGACAAGATTTTTTGCACTTTTTGAGACTAATTTAGAATTTCTGGATACTAAAGATAAAATTTTAAAAGACAATTTAATGAAGTGGAAAACAGACATCGCCTATTTAACAGATTTGCTTACAAAATTTAATATGGTTAATTTGCAGTTACAAGACGACAGTCTAAATTTGATTAAAACAAAGTCCATCTTATCAGCGTTTCTTGCCAGAGTTAAACTAATGAAGCAAAATATTGGACGGGGCGAATTTTCCCATTTCCCCAATTTGCCACAGACAAACTGCCAGGAAGACGACGTTTCAACCTACGTTCAACATTTAAATGCCCTCTATTCAGATTTTGAAACTAGGTTTGAGGATGTTTTGACTATGGTAATACCACCGTGGATAATTAACCCATATGGTGACATAGAAGAAACGAATGTCATAAAACAAGAGGAATTGACTGAAATAAGTACAAACGAAGAACTTAGTTTAAGCACGGATATCAGCACTTCTGGCTGCAAAAAAACATACCCGTTACTTATCCCGTATTATGGAATATAGCGAGGAAATTTTTAATTTACTTTCCATCGTCATACCTAGTGGAAAGGGGGTTCAGCGCTGTTACAAATCTCCTAACGAAAAAAAGAAACAGACTGGACATCATTAGCCGAGGAGACTTAAGATTAAACCTTACAAAATTGACGCCAAATGTTGATAATTTATTATTAAAGCATCAGGTTCATCCTTCCCACTAAAAACATTTACTTATTGCTTAGTTTATTTTATGTTACGTTTACTTTATTTAACAGATACAAAATTTTATTTTGAGTAGTTTTAATTTAAATTCAATTAATAAATGTATAAAACTGAACATGTGCTTTTACGTTAGAAATTTACAAAAAATCAATATCAGGTAAGTAGGGGGTCTACCAAAAACAGAAAAACATGGCAAGGGGTCTACGACACAAAAAAGTTTGGGAACCTCTGTTCTAAACTATGCAACGGAGTTTAATCGGGTTTTCACTGTCATTTAGAGAATTTCTTCCAGAAGGTGTATATATGTATTCTTCCAGAAGGTGTATATATGTATTCTTCCAGAAGGTGTATATATGTATTCTTCCAGAAGGTGTATATATGTAATACATGGATATTATATTTATTGAAAGTAGAGAAAGGTCGAGTAACGCCGGGTACACGTCCGATAGTAATTATAATAAATAAAAAAATACACAGGAGTCTCATTTTTTTTTCTCAAATTGCGGTCGGAAGCTTTGGCTTCATAGAGGTACACATTGTAATTTGTCTATTGTAAACTTATTTATTTGAATATAAAGCGTGGTGCTTTCTTTTTCTAACACCGTTTAGGTCATATTTCTTACCACAACAGTAAGGAAGGCACAACGGTGAGACTTTTGAGTTGTTTCCAAAAGCGAACAAATTAGCCTGAACGGTTAAATAAAATGATTTGTAATTTGTAATGCTGTACCTTGACTAATTTAGTGTTTTTTTTTATTAAAGTCTATTATTTGTTTAAGAATTAGCCAAGTTATATAATCTTCGGTCACGTAGTACAATCATCGAATTAATCCAAAAATCGCTCCACTTGGTTTGAGCTAATCTTGAAATTGATTGCCGGAATGAGAGAGGCAATGTTTACGAAATACTCCCAACTCAACGTTACGAAATAGCGGCTTCTTATGGTAAAAAAACAGCTGTCGGTTGAGAAATAATTAAGGAGAATGCGCTGCTGTTTTTTTTTGTTTTTTTTAAGTATAATAATGAAACACTATTTTTAAAAAAAATCTCAAAGAGTCCCAACTGCTCTCAACCGTCTGAAGCCAGTGAGACTATTGCATCCCCAATTGGGGCATGTTGTGAGGCTGAATGTAGTGGGGAGGGGAAGGTGATGGGGAAGAGGAAGGAGGGGGTGTGAGTACCTGTCTATTCACATCTGGTCACCAAACACGGCTATAGCCATTTCAACCAACGTTTCAATTCTGAATGGTGATCTTACACCATGATGATGGTGAGAGTATTTTGCACCCTGGAACGTGTCGCAAGTGTACTATATATTATTTTAAATCAATAAATCGTGAAATAATATAAATTTATCACGCCGCTTTCGCACTTTCACACGCCGGGATTTGAACCCGCGACCTTCGGATTGCTAGTCGAGAGCCTTACCCCTTTACCACGGAGACCGTCGTATTTAAACTATGTCAATGGTTATCTTTAGGTTCCTTATGGTACCTAAGAAATGACATTTTGGAATTATCAGATTGGTAACAGAGCGACTCGACTGCTTAACGATTCTGCATTGACCCTCTACATTTTATACACTGTATTGTCACTTACACACAGTTCAGCAACTATATTTGACCTTTTTGTACTAAATTTGTGATATTCTCCGTAATATATTGCTGCATAACCATTTTATGGAGAACATGACAAAATTACCAAATAAATAAATCTATAATTTTCCCTGCACAGTTGGTTAGTCTGACCAACTGTGGAGAGGGGTCAGTGCCTCGATTCTAGAAGGAGTCATTCCAATCGAACAACGTGTGGTTACGACCCATTCGTTGTTCGAGTGGAATGACGTTCGGAGTATGTAAGTATGTACCTTCCACGATACTTCCAAATAAGAATGTCGAAATTACATGCATTGGTCGACATTCTTATTTTTGAATCTCGTGGAAGGAACATAACACACTACGCCAAACGTCAAGTCATTCCAATCGAACAACAAGTGGGTCGAAACTACTCGTTGTCCGAGTGGAATGACTTCATCGAGAATCGAGGCCCAGTGATATCGACGATACCAGACAATTTCTCGCCGAATTTGAAAGAAGTTAGAGAACTCTACAGTTATATTATTCCCGACGGTAGAACGAATTGACCATACTGCCAGTTGGTTGGTGGAGCATTGCCCATGGTCAGATGTTAGTCGGATGCCCGGCAGTTTCCCGGGCTAACAACAACTGGGTATATCCTGTTTACTTCGGCTGGGTGACCAGCGAGCACTCGCTCAATCGACTTTAATTATTATTGCAACAAAACAAAAACGACTTAATCTAAGGTTGGGGCATTTCAAACTCCGTTTTTCGGCCCGTCTCAGCTTTCGATCGAATGGTGTCAATCAGATAATAATAATTATTAAATTATTTGTATAGCGCAGTTTTTTGTGAAAAATCATCTCACCCCGCAGATTTGATTTCCTAAACACTTTAATAATCATAATAATAATTTTTGTTTATTTTAGCTGAACAGAGCGGTGAGTGCAATAATGCTCTGTCTGCCATATAAAAAACATACATCTAAATAAATTGAAAATTAAATAAAATGGTAAACATATTTAGCACTTGTACTACGGTGGCTTCAACGAAATTCTCCATCTATGGCATATAGGCGCACTCTGCTACTGGGAGACGGCCTGGACAAGAGTGTTTTCCTACCTCATAGGATATCTTATCTTAAGCTAATAGAAGATACGGTTTTGCATGCTTTACACTTCCCACTACCCGCAGCCTCGCAACATACCCCAATTAGAAATGCTGAGGTCTCGCTAGATCCAGTTGGGATTTTATTGGTAACAGTTGGGACTCCTTCTACATAGGCCTCGTGAAATTTGAAAAACTGACTTTATCCCTATTAGAAGCAAGCCACCGATGTAATAATACTTGCCAGTATTGTTTCAACCTCCTGTTTTAACTCAATCGTTTTGCATTTCGTGATTCTAAAAATTTGTTTCCACATTCGGTTTACGTTTCAAGATGGTGGCCGTTTTAATAATAATAATAGTTAATTAGAAAATGTAAGCATGAGTAGTACAATGCAATACATTCCATATTTGACGCGAGATCTACTAGGTTCAATATTCTATGCATTTAATATCGCTTTGTATACCTACATCCGTTACTTGTTATTTTACCCGATTTTCATTGTTAGGCATTCCAAATGACAACTTTTGTTCTTTGATCCGTGCAATTAGGGGAGGTACGTGTATTGTGAAAAAATTAGGTAGGCGACACATAATATATCATATACGCATCATAGCTTGGTCTATTTCAGCATATCTCTCGCCATACACTACCAATTCGATGTATGGCGAGCGATACGCTGGAATAGGCCAAAAACGAAAATATAGCGTGGTCTGTCACAGGCTTTATTGTTAACAGATAACATAACAACAGCCCTGGTTACAATCATTTAGAATCAAAACTTTGCTCGAAATGGCTTTGGCCGTGTTTGGTGAACCGATCTGTATAGCTAGATTACTACCCAACCTTGCTCTCTCCCATCTCCTTCCTTTGCACACTGCCTTTAACTTCACAACATACCCTGAGCGATGCCATAGTCCCACCGGCTTTAAACAGTTGGAAGGAGTTGAAACTCGCGTGTGACTCGCTGTGAATGACATGCCGTCTCTTTTACCTAATACAACATGACTCTCTTCAAGACCCAGGTTCACTTTTTTTAATTTATTTTTTATTTTAGTTTATTTAGGAAACATACAGTTTTACAAAAAAAATAATTGAACATAAAATATATAACATGATTTAAACCAGTTAAGTTCCATTTATAATATTTATAAAAGCTAGAAATTAATTAAAAGTGATAAAGTACATAGTGTGTGTGAAAAATGATTAAAAAGAGAATACTAAACAATGCAGAAGTAATATTTTTAACTTAGGTACATAGTAAGGTTAATTTGATTTTAAGCGATTTAAGGGTACAGTGGAAAATGTCAATATCGCTTAACCCTTTCACACCCGCATTATTGTTTCCACACATATAAAATATGTAATGCTTGATAATACCTCAGAAAATTATTTAAAAATTTTTGACATTTAATTATTTTTTTTTTTTTAGAAATATTTCTATGTTAATTTGGATTAACATTGGGCGTCAGAGGTTATTTTTTAAATAGTAACCTAAAATAAACATAACACAAAAGTAATACAAATAACTGTTTCATGTCAAAAATGCACATTGACAATGTAGTGATAATCTCTAAGGTTAATATAATAATAAAGAAATAATCTAGGATAATAAATCTTTAAAAATTCGACATACTTGTCGAAAACATGTCCGTCACTACAAGTGTTAATTTGAATGAACATTGAAATTCATTTACAATATTTTGGGAAATGACTGTGAACAGTGAATTGAACTGATGTTATTATTATAGAACACATCTTAATGCGTTAAAATATTTGTAATTCGAGTATAAAATATTGATATCTCACCTTAAATTACGTAATCAATGACGGCAGAAATTCGATGAAACTCACAATCAGCAGATGTCAAAATATTTATCGTTGTTGTGGCGGGAATAAGGATTTCAAACGAGCGGAAAAAATAGACGCCATAGAAAATACTACAAACTATAAGAAAACGAAAACATGACTTTTCTAAATCGCTACCGTTACGGTAAAAAAAAATCACAAAGTTCATGTTAATTTGAATTAACACTGGGGATGAAAGGGTTAAGGCATTATAAGATTTGCAGATACGCCCGAGCAAGGAGTTTTGTGCGTATTTCGATTTGAAATGTTGTTTATAAAATAAGGTATTTGATCTGGTATTGCTTTCAGAACAATGAAATGCAATCCTTTCTAACAGGGCTGAGGAGTCAATAAGGCAGTTCACAATTTTGTACAGAAACAGTACGTCAAAATTTTTTCTTCGTTTGTAAAGAGTAATAGGATTACATTGATGATTTTCAAAACGATACGACAGGTGTTTCAGGAATTTTGTTTGAATATTTTCAATTCGGTTAATATAAGTTTGGTATTGTGGATTCCAAATGACAGATGCAAATTCGAGATTAGATCTTACGTATGCCATATAAAGTAGTTCAAGTGTAAAAGGTTAATTGAATGGTTTTGTGATTCGTAGAATGAAGCCCATTTGTTTGTAGACTTTTTCTAAAATGTTTTCAATATGATCTTTAAAAAGTAATTTTCTTATTTTTCTCAAAAAGACCCTCCCCACAGCATCCCCAAAGATGACATAGGCCTTAAGGAAAATTCTTTTCCTAAATGGCTTGAAGGCTTAAGGCCTTTCTTCCACAGAGATAATAAAGTATCTTCGATACTCATGTTGTGTACTCACGTCGCGCACAGTCCGTAGATATCGCTACTGAAATCACGAGAGACGCATCGCCACCAATCATTGTTGACTTCTCGAAACTTCAAAACTAGAAAGGTTTCATAACCTCACTGTAGCTGTCATTTTTATATCCTGTCATTCTTTGTTGACTGTTTTGTTCCTAGCATTGATCCTGAGTACACGCATTATTACAAAATGTCTGACACAAGTGAAGCCATGTTTTATTAGCCACTAGCCAAGCTAACCGGCGTTGCTCGAATTTTCTCTAATTTCAATAAATATAATATCCATATACAGGGTTTTCCAATAAGAGGTGTTATTTTGATATTCAATCTTAAAAGATCAATGGATTCGTTGCTTGTGTGGCACGTAGCGCCGTCTTGTTGAAAGTAAACGTTGTCCAGATCAATACCATCCAATTCCGGCCATAAAAAAACATTAATCATCTCTCGATAACGCAATCCATTCACCGTAACTGTTGCTCCAGCCTCATTTTCGAAAAAGTAAGGTCCAATGACTCCGCCGGACCATAAACCGCACCAAACAGTCACACGTTGAGGATAGAGAGGCTTTTCAACAATAACTCTTGGGTTTTCCGAGCCCCAGATGCGACAATGTTGCTTGTTGACGAAGCCACCGAGGTGGAAATGGGCCTCATCACTCAAGATGATTTGCATTTGATTCACTCAAGTGAATTTTAATAATTTCAATGCGTTGTTGAAGGGTGTATCGTTCCATTTTTATTAATGGCGTAGTTTCTACTTGTCAAATGTCAAAAAATGACAGCTTCAAAAGCAACATCTACCGAAATAGCGGGCTATTCAAAATAATAATAATAATAACATGGAATTTATATAGCGCAGTTTAGTGTCATTTCACTTCAAGTGCGCTAACACCTCTTATTGGAAAACCCTGTATTATATATTTAAACCTTACGGTAGAAATTCTCTAAATGAAAGTGAAGACCCTATCAAACTCCGTTGCAGTTTAGAAGAACTAAGGGCACAAACAGTTTTATACTATTTAGAGATACCAATGTGTTGTCACGATATCGAATTTATTAAAAAATATCAGGAAACGGCCTGTAATCCCGTTTTAAGTTCATTATGATCAGACTATTCCCGAACATTTCACAACATTCCAGAATGTTCCGTAATATTCTGGTATGTTGTGGAATGCTTTCGAATGTTCTGGACTGTTAAACTTCCAGCACTTATATCTTCAAAAGCACGCCTTTCATGTAAAAACGGGAACCTTCTTCGTGGGTGGGGGATAGAGGGCTACCACACCACATAACTCCTTTGATCGTACCGGGACTCATTTCTGAGTTTTAGCGGTACGCACATTGTACACTTACTTGTATAATAAATATTGATTATTATTTTACCCATTTGTACATCGAAGTTTAGAAATGTCCCATTTATTATTATTTACATTCATACATTGCAATATTTTTAATATTTTTTTATTTTTATTTTTTTATTATTAATTATTAATATGGCTCCTACAATCCGGGCTTGGATCTATCCAATTGGTGCAGACTTTATGGTTTCTGGCAGCGCATTATCATATTGTATTCCTTTGTACACAATAAACTATTTTGTGTATTGGCTTTGTCATTTTTTTGGTAGCCTAATTTCATTCCACGTTCTTGTTTAAATACTTGCGGAAGACGATATTTTGTCGCAATTTTAATAGATTAAGATAGGTTATGATATTTTGTATTATCAAGATATCTTCAAGTTATGTGCCATCTTATTGACATGCAAACTCTCGTCTACTGTGACTTGTACAACGTTGAATATAACACGTACAGCTGTCAATATTCATTTAGATCGTCCCATATTTGTCAGGAATTCCGCTCTCATCTTAGAA
This sequence comes from Hesperophylax consimilis, assembly GCF_061612785.1. Classification (NCBI taxonomy): domain Eukaryota; kingdom Metazoa; phylum Arthropoda; class Insecta; order Trichoptera; family Limnephilidae; genus Hesperophylax; species Hesperophylax consimilis. The sequence continues at coordinate 11,154,015 of NC_142865.1, forward strand.
AAATGCAAATCACATGCACAATTAGTTATAATTGTAATCGCAATTAAAATACAATTACATTTAAAATAATCGTTTATCTTTAAAGAATGGTGACAGTGATCCTGCAAGGCGAGTGCAGCGTTCTTTTTAACTTTAGAAGGATTCTCTTTGAATCGCTCGTGTATAGCAGTCATCCGGTAATTGTAATGACGCCCAACCTTGTATGGATAGGTGCTACAGCGGCTGTAGTCAGTGGCGCCACAAAGTTTTTAAACAATATATGGTCGGGCATTTTACCGCCAAATTGGGGGCGAAGCGCGGGTGTTTTTTTTTTAAATTTTAGCGCCAAAATTAGACTTTCCGCAAAATGTTCATATCTTATGATCTGTTTGATATTTTTCGATGAAACTTTCAATGTTTTACTTTAAAAAGATGTCTCTATTTATTTACTTAGCAATGTATGTGTAATTCATTTTTTTATGATCAACAACTTTCTACTTTCTTGGGAATCATAGAAAATACAGTATTTCACAATCGAAATAACATATCGAAATTTATTCATACAAAATTACAAGATTATTTAGAAATTTTCAATACATATAAAAAAAAACTATAACCTAATAGTGCTTCAACGTGTGATAGCGTTCGAAACACTTTCCTTTATGCAGGGGCACATTGCAAAACTTGCACATGTACCGCGTTTCACTGCGTGGTTTGTGAGCGGAACATACGCGACTACGATTTTATTGTTTTTATTATTTTGTTGTGTTTCAAACTCGTTGTATTGACAGGTAGATAGATCGGGTACCGTCGACAATAGAAAACACACGACCCCGCACCAATTTAGAACCCCCTTTTTACAAGTTTCCCGCTCCTTACAGCTTTGCGCAACAAAACGAGTAAACTCGTCTCCCGCGTCTTACTGTAAAAGGCGTATGGCGAGTTTTCTCGTTTCCCGCAAAGAATGTGTTTAATAATCAATTAGACGTATCCAGTAGCCCAATTTAAAAATCGTCCAAAGAAGCGAAGTTAGCAGTCCACAATGGATGCTGGTGATCCCTGATGTATGGAAGTGAGGCATGGAACTGGCAGAGAAAGGATGAAAGTAGACTGAATGCTGTAGAAACGAGATCCCTGAGGCGTATGTGTTGTAAAACCATGTATGATCGTGTAAGAAATGTGGAGATCCGCAAAGAGTGCAAGGCTGATGTAAGCGTAATGAGTAGGATCAAGAAAGGGACGCTTAGAGCGATGCAAATGTGAATGGTACAAGAAGTCGGGGACGCCCGAGGAAGACATGGCACGACCAAGTGAATCAGATACTCGAGTCGGGCCATGTCAACAGTTAAAATAATAGAAGCGTATGCGTGAGACGATGTACAAGTATGAATGTGAATGAGGCAAGGAGTGTGTGCCAAGACCGAGTTGTTTGGCGGTCCGTCTTCTCTGCCGACCCCTGCGGGAAACGGCGTGATGGTTAGTTAGTAAGTTAGTCAGTAGCCCAATTTTAGGTCTGTTTCCAATAAAAAATTTCCCAGTTCCCCGAGTCAGTTGATCCTTTGTCACTTCCAATAGATTATTTTAACCCATTAGTGTACATAATGATCTGTTGGATTTTTTTTCCCCATTTCCTTTGTATTAAGGCGATGCACTACGTCGTGTAATATTTTTAATTGAGCCGCTATCAATAACAACCCTTACGTAGATGGCGATATGGTTTAAATTCCCGCTTAACACCATCCGCCTGTTTTGATTTATGCAAGAAAAAAACATGGCCAAAAAGAGCCTTTTATTTTATTTTGTGGATGTTCAGACATAAATTTTTTTTCCGATCATTTTATAAATAACTATTTGCCACATTATACAATAAAATCATAACCGGAAATGGGTTCGTAAGTAGGAGATTTTGAACTTTAAAGCAGTTTTCATAGGCGTATCCATTATTTTTTTCTGGGCTTATAAAAATACTTATCTAAAAAATACTCAATTATTTCAAAGGCCAAGATGTATTCTACTCGCAGTATTTAATTAAAGCATCTGAAACATTTCTAGGCGACCAAATTTTCAAACCAAAAACACATGATTTTGCATTACTACGTATGGCATCGCCTTAATATAAATTTATTCTGCTCACTATTTTGTTATATCTTTATCTTGTTGTCTCCCACTACATCTGTCTTTATATATATAGGCACACGCTTTGCATTTCTTTTGTAGTATTAATTTGCACCCTGATGTTTGAGCTAAACGAAACCCGTCTGTCAATAAATTAATAAAAAAAATCGTGGTTTGAAAAAAAATAACTTTTATTTTTATTAAATATGTCAAACCACAAAGTGATTGCTTTCTACAATAATAAGTTTTTTTTATTAATTAGGTCAGGCAGTAAGAAAAACAGCGAAATAACACGTAGTGTGCCGACGTTTCCACCGCGGATTCGCTAGTAGTTTTATTGTATTTTGTAACATGGCGTACCGAAATATTTGTTATTCGCCCGTGCGAGGAAATAATGTATCATAATTCCGACGTACACCAAAAGTTAGTCCCAAAGTCAAATACACTCGTCGTCATGTACTCACACGACCAAATTTCTAATTAATTCCTTACAAAACATCGCATATACGCAATACAACGCTTTACCTAAGCTTCGAGTAGCAAACAAAAAATCATTGGTAAAACTCTTAAACGATATTTTTTCAGCAGATTTATTAACCATTGACACAATCTTTCTTTGGAACTCTCTAACTTCTGTGTATCTTTCTTATTTATTTATTTATTAACGCCATTTTCGGGGCTTTTACATATAAATATAAAGAAATATACCTTATTTATTGTACATAACTGAATTGCTTCATTAACAACATTTTATATTTGTTTAAAGATAATTGAAGATGTCCACTGACTTGGTATAATTGTTTCCCTCCATTAGTATTCTAGGCAAAGAGGAATACATATGGTAGTTAGTCCCAGAATTTCTGCACTGAAATAAATCCTGACTTCTAATCCGGAAGCTTATCAATTCTAGCAATACCGGACTATCAACTAAATCATTTAGAATTTTATATAGAAATACCAAGTCAGTGAAAATTATTTTTCGAATTGTGTTAAAGTCCTATTAAAGTACTGTTATAATTATGGGCCAGTTGTTTCACAGAACTGAAATAAAATCAGAACTTGAATACATCTCTCAAAGAACTTGAAAATTAACTTTTTGATGAATTTCATGAATTGTTCAAATTCTGTGAAACAATACTATAGCATCCCCAATTGGGGTGCGTTGTGAGGCTGAAGGTATTGCGGAGGGGAAGGAGATGGGGAGGAGGAAGGTGGGTGAGTACCTGGCTATTCAGATCTGGTCACCAAACAAGACCAAAGCCATTTCAAGCAACGTTTTAACTCCGAATAGTTTTATTTTTATTTTTATTTATTAATTTTATTTTAGTAATTTGCACTTTGGTATTACATGGTGGTCTTACACAAGGGCGATACTGAGAGTATCTTCCATTCTGCAACGTGCCTCACATATACTATATATTATTTTAAATGAGTAATTTGTGAAATACCACAAATTAATCAAATAAAATTTACTTGCAATTGCCAGGATTTGAACCCGCGACCTCCAGCTTGCCAGTCGAGAGCCTTAACACTCAACCATGGAGGCCATCAATTTGTGCCGAAAGGCAATGCCTTTTTCGACGCTAACACAGCAAATCTTTTCCCTTGTATGCGCATTGCGCGCACATGTACATTTTTGCGTCTAAATTTGAATATGACATTTCCGTCATTTTGCGTACTTAGTTTCTGCTTTTGACACATTGTAAGTATGGCAGTACTGGTATTGCGATTCGTATCTTGGAACATCGCGCGTATTATTGAAAGTGTCTAGTGATATCTTGCAATAATTTAATAAATTGTGATTAAGGTAGGGTAGGCACGGTGTATGTGCCTATTTGGAAAGCGCGCCTCTGGGTGTACTGCTTACTCCCTATTTAGGTAACGTTGTTTATTATAGTAAGCGCGGTCATGTTTCGATAAAAGTTTATTGCAGAACGCCAAGTTCACTAAACGCATAATGAGGTTGTCTCCTACAACGAATATTCATGTTACTTACAAATGTATCATCTTACTTGTTAAGGTTAGAATTTTTTGAAAATATTAAATAGTACTGAAGATAATAGCCGTCAAAAAGTTGATATTTGCGAGCGTCTGAAAAGCGTGTGACGTCACGATACATGCGCAGCAGTCCTGCAGCTCTGCTATAATTTGAATTATGAATTGTACTGTATGTGACGTCACGAGACATTATTGCACGTATCTTACCGATGTTCACTTTGAGAACCCATAATATTGTATTGAATCGCCGATACGATACTGTATGCCTTTCTTGAAAGAATTGAGTTTGTACACGTACCCCACTTCTAAGGGATCGCCTTCACTGGCTTCGATGCCCTTAAATAATAGAGTTTAAAATCTGCTCAATGACCATTGCAAGAAATGGAGCCAGCCTATACATCGGAACTATGTGTCCGACAAAACTTAAGCAATAGACAGCTTACTCTAAGGTCAGTAGATCTAGATGTTAGTAATCGTCTAATCGAACTTTATAGGTCTAATCGAGCCGTTTACTATGATCGCTCTTTTAGTGTAACAGGCCCGCTCATCTGGAATAGACTTCACTCAGCTCTTACTATTCAACAGAATTTGGCTGAATTTAAACGGGCTTTAAAAACAAAATCATTTAAATCTTACCATTCATAAATCTTAAGTTCTTTTCAATATTTTATAATAAGCCATATTCTAAAACTTCCGGTAATTGTTTGGTTTCGGTTGTCTCATTATTGTATCTTTTTAAAATGTCTGCTCAGAAGATTCTCATTTCTGAGCACAAACTGCCTCCTGTTTTTTTTTTTGTTTTTATTTGGTAAAATATTTTTTTACATTTCAAAGTTTTCCAGTAATGTTGGCCTCACTATGTATTATTATATTATAATAATTTTATATTATGTTTTAGTTTTTTCTTTTTTTGTCCTGTCCTGTTGTTATTGTTATTCCAAGTTTTGTCATCACTTTGTATAAACAGTATATTTAGTGTTATAATATAAGATCTGTATTGGGTAAGGCACACTGTAGGAATAATTTTAAGAATTACCGTTCTTAAGATTGTTATAGTTAAGCGCACTTGAAGTGAAATGACCCTAAACTGCGCTATATAAATGCCATGTTATTATTATTATTATTACAAAACTATTTATTCATATTCATATTGCTTATGTACGGGCACAAAAAAATAATCCATCTTAATATTTTGAGCATAACTTGCAAAAAGTGTTTTTTCGTTAAATAATTAAATTATCGCCATCTATGAACGAACAGTTTATGAATAATATAACTTTACACTTGATTAAAATAATAGTTTTCTAATTCGAAGTTAAGTATGTCAATACGCCACAGAAACAAATTATCAAACATTCAATCTATCGCTACAATTTAGCGCTATAGCGCTAGCGGCAGCACTTCCGAGATAGACAACAATAAAGAAACAACTCAACAACGCTATCTGGTCAATCAGGAAATAAACACTGAACACGTAACTCCAATATCGCCAGCCGTGGGCGAATCCAGTGTGCCACGGGCGGGCGTGGGAGCATCGCATCCTGTCGATATATTAATAACTGCATAACTTTGTATGTTGTATACATTTTGGCATAGGTCGACAACCCGTATTTGAAAAAAAAACACGATTTGCATAATTTAAAAACCGGTGGAGAGCGTAGAGCGTACAATATTTTATTTGTAGAAGAAAACTGTTAAATGGTGAGATCAAGGGGTAATGCTCTATGATCTCGCGTGTTCAAATCCCGGCGTGCGCAAGTAAATTATATTCAAATTATTATAAGCAATAATTAGTCTCCTGAAATATCACTACAAATTGAAAATATCTCCAGAGTAAAAATAAATGCCGCCGACGCACAGTGGGCTGAAAATCGCCTTTCATAGACATAGAGACTTGAATTTTCAAGGGTATTTTTTTGGCTAGAAATGGATTCTGCTGATCATTACTATGCTATAAAATTTCGTACGAAGCAATTGCGTGTACAAATGAAGGAGTTATCATTTTTTTAGAAAAATTTGTATGGCATTGACATTCAGCCATATAACATACCCCAATTGGGGATGCCATAGTCTCACTGGCTCCGGACGTTTGATAGCAGTTGGGACTCTTGTGCGGTTTGGCGTAGCATTTTTTTTAAATATAATAGTCTTGGTACACCTTTTTTTAAAGCAAACTCTCGTTAAAAATGTGGAGAAACGTACGTAGATAAATAGCGTTTTAACATATTTTTTCAGGATGATTTATTGCTCTCTTGAGCAAAAAAAGAAAATATAACAAATACTAGATACGAAAAAAAAGTAAAAAAGGATATCTAATATTATCATTGAGAAATATTATATTAATTATACGAAGTATAATAATTGATAAGCTATTGAAAGTGTTTTTTTATTTATTCAAAACTACTTTAATGCGGTGGTCACCATGAAACAGGCCTAGTAAATTAGTAGATTCAATGCTATCAATGCTTTGTAAATGTCAATTAAATAACTTTCGACTTTTCAATCTCGAATATCTAAATAGTATAAAATACTATAAAACATAGTCACTATCCGCGACTGTCTGTTTATGCGCTTATTTCATCTAAACTACGCAACGGATTTTGATAGGGTTTTCACTATCATTTAGAGAATTTCTTCCGTAAGGTTTGTATATATATAATCCATGCATATTATATTTATAGAATGTAGAGAAAAGTCGATGTTTTGTAATAAAGTCGTAAAAATATATTTTCGGGCGCTTACATTGCTAACGCTGGCTCAACCTTATGAGATACATCAAAATAATGTACGACCATAGACATATGAATATTAGTAGACCTGCCCTAAGTGATTAAAAGCGTATTATCCCCACTCCCCATACCGGTTCCATTGAGCCGGCTGTGCTCGCGTATGGCCTCAAGTGAAATTTGAAAACGTGACGTCATCATTCTTGTGCGAACTATGGTCGAGGCATCATCGGTTCATTTTACGAAATAACACGGTAAAATGTTGACTTGTACTATGAAAACTTGTAAAAATAGATGTGGAAAAGAGAATAAACCCAATTGTCGTATTACATTCCATATATAAGCATTATTTTACTTTATTTTAAGCATATTCACATCGTATAATATGAATCAGTTGTTACTATCACATCGAGAAACGTCTGGACGCGAAACACAAAGCTGGTTGGTTGCTGGGAAGTAAATTATGAACATTTATAAAAGTGTCTTAACTAAATACTTAAACGAAATACTCGACTCTGAAAATAGAACCGATTTTTTTTTGCCGAATTTGGACTTCGCAAATTAGTTCATAACGTGGCGAGTAATTTGCGCTCCCATGTAAAAATGTCTATTCATTCAAAAGCAGATTTTACTTTTAAGAAGTAAATGGTGATATTATAATGCGAGATGCCTATTTACTGTCAGATTGACTTATTTACGAATCACAGTCAGCTTAACCCCCTTCGTTCTTCAACAGTTGATTTTACCCCTCGCCATTATCTTCTCGTCTATTGATTCCTATGTCTGTGTGTACGACGGAATTGTATATCTATCTTGTGTCTGTTATATCATAAGGATAACCCCCAGCAACGCCGGGTACACGTCAGCGGGTGTTTTATATTTTTTTACAATCTTACATTGAACGGTAATTGGTTAATCCATTTCCCTTTAATCTATTTGTAAACTTGTTGGGTTGTGGTGGTTTTACAGCACAGAATTGTTACAGAGCCATTATTATTTGGTCGGGAATTCGTTCAGTTTCTCTGTTCCGTGAGGCCAAATGGTGAAGACATCATCGGCGTAGTCCCACACTGCCGAAGCTGTGTTGAGTGCCACTTCTTCAAACTTCTCCATTAAGAACTTGGATAGTACTGACGGTAACGGACTGCCCATGGCAACTTCTTCCATTTGCTCAAAAGTTCACCCTGGACTGCAAAGTATCCCGTTTTGAGGTGGTGTTCAAAAGCTTACAAATATCTTCCTCGTATATCTTACTAAGGGGGTATTTCACTATCTCTGATTATGTTCTGACTAAGCACTAATCCGCGGATTAGTCATTTTTTCGTTTTCACTATATCTGAATAACGCTAACGCTCGGGTTAAAGTTCGATTTGACTAATCAGTGCTCGAACTTCACGTTAGGCGCTATTCCTCGAATCAAAGATGGCGTCAAAACATTCCGAGTTTGACAGCGGAGAAGTGAGTCGAATTTTGTTGAATGAATTTGAATGCTTGTATGATCCATCCTGAATTATTTGATTGTGTTCAAAATAAGAAACAATGTATTAATTCGACACGAATCTATCTAAAATGACCTGATAATCAACATAACATAACCAAAAAAATGCACACTTTGCGGTGTGCGGACTGTGACGCATGACAGCCGTGGCAGTAGATGGAGTAACTGCAAACATTTTGCGATGTTGCCAGACTATTTCGAGTGTTATCTATCCGGAAGCTCGAAACAATGGTGAAACGGTCGCCGTTGAATAACGAAGTTATTCTGATCTTTAAAGCCAACCAATGGATAGCTAGTCAGATATTTAGCCCGACATAGTGAAATACCCCCTAAGCATTGTCATGGAGTTTTCGAAAGCCATTTTAGGGAAAGGACTACGTCAAAACTGATAAGAATATCTCCTTCCTTAGTCTTAACCTTACTGATCGGATTTGTGGAATCCTTAATCCACGATGGGCAGTCCGTCTCTAAAAGAATATTAGAACACTTTCGAGCATGTAAACTCGGCCACCTTGACAAATTGGCAATTACCAAGCATTTAATTGATTCCGGCCATTACTTTGGATTTATTCCTGAAATCCTGGGAAGACCCAAAACACATAAAGCACGCCTAATTGTGGAGACAATAGAAATTCATAAAAATCGGCAGTCCGTCTCCAAAAGAATATCAAAACACTTTCGAGCATGTAAACTCGGCCACCCTGACAAATTGGCAATTACCAAGCATTTAATTGATTCCGGCCATTTCTTTGGATTTATTCCTGAAATCCTGGGAAGACCCAAAACACGTAGAACACGCCTAATTACGAAGGCAATATAAAAATCCAATTCACATTAATAAAGACGACGGTTAAGCTCAATAATTCTTGGTATCCGATAATTGACGGCTACACCAAAACTAAGCTCAAAAAACCTTCTTTAATTATAATGTATTACCATCTCTTAAAGGATTGCAGTTGGCGACACGGTATCACAATCTTTACACATTCGATACTGGAAAAACATTTTAGGTAAACAAAATTTTTCCCTACCGAGAAAACACAAGGCCTCTAAGTCTATACTAGCCAGGTAACATTTAAAACACCAAAAAGGGGTAAAAATGGTGAGGTGCATATGACATCGTTCTATTTGTATAAAGAACATTAACTTTAAATTCAGTAAATTTAGATGATTCACCACTTCATAGAAAATAAATTAAAAAAATCTTTACACATATTAGGGTTTTTAGTTAACAATTTTTTCCCTACCGAGAAAATACAAGGCCTGTAAGTCTATAATAGAAATAATAATAAATTACTATGATACTTTTGGCCCTCAAAATCTCAAATCATATTTACGATACATTTGCTTCGCGTTCTAATGATAAATAAAAAAATATTATTAAACAACATGGTATCATACATAAACACATACTTCACCACAATCTATAACACTTGCCCTGTTGATGATGGACATTATACAGCTGTCCGAAACGTTCGCTAAAGAAGGAGGAAGCGCAACACACAATACTAACATTCAAAATTATCACGAAAAACCATAACGGAAACACTGTTTATTTTACTTATGGCGAAATAAGTTTGACAAATTGTGTCATAGCGGTGCCAGCGTTTTACCCAGAATTAAATACCACCTTTACATAGGTTGGTAGGAGTGCCTGTTTAGTGGGGGTTTTCTACAGTTTTAGGGAAATGAAACGTGGCCCTCTCCCTAGAATAAGTTTAATAATGATTCGTCACTAAATTGGCCCGTTTTCGGTTGAGTCATGCTTTCCTGTTCACCTTCAACTGGGATTGTAGAACTTTCGAGATCTAAAACGAACATTATATGTATATTTATTATTTGTTTATTTATTTATTATCGCCCTTTTACTTGTGAGACACTAGTAAAAATTATATAGTATTTACTATGCATGTAGTTATGTTCGGTATTCTTTTTATTAATAAATAACTACGAAATTTGGCTGAAGCGGTTTTTAATAATACATCCGAGAACAATAAATAAACATAGAAAATACAACAAAATGATTTACGAAAGGAAGGTTCGAGAATGTTCCGAAGCGCGTCACGTAGGCAAAATAATTCGATCTCGATGTCGCGGTTGCTGGTACTGTACTGACCATTTCGTTCATGTTGTCGTTTATATAGGTGGAAAATAAAACATTCTCGAATATTCCAGTTGCCACAGAAGCAAATATTAAAAATAAGAGAAAATCCAAAAAGCTTGTTTGGATACTTCTAGAATAACGAAGTAGTGGCGTAAAACTACATGCAACTGCCTCAGTAACAATCTTTTGTATTTGTTAAGTGAGGATGTCCACTGACTCGGTAAAATTATTTCCCTCCATTAGTATTCTGGGCAATGGGGAATACATATGGTAGTTAGTCCCAGAATTTCTGCACCCAAATAAATCCCGACTTTTAGTATTACGTAGTGGAATCTTAATGCTTATTAATGCAAGATATTCTGGCTGTCATATGCATGATTTATAATTTTATTTAGAAATTATGATATCTGATGATGGGTGACAAAGTGAAGGTCCTTAAAAAATAAATTCAATATTGGTTTAACTCATAGACAGTCAAATTGATAGATGAGCCAATTAGGGAAATGGGAACAAACCAACTTGCGCGGGAGGCGGCGTGAACGTCACTCGTCCTGTGATTTGTCAATAAATGAATCTCACAGGATACAGGCAAATCACGTTGTAACATCACTTTTCAGTCTTAGAAAATAAAATCAGCTCACTAATTACGAATCCTTTTTTACAGTGGCGCGCATATAAACTGGCTGCGAAAAAAACTTTACTCCAAATCCCTAATCAGGTGAACAAAAGTTTGGGCTTGTTTTCAAAATGTAATATTTTGTTACCGATTTAGTTTAATTTACAAATTATTTTTTCTGCGCAGTGTCTGGTTATTTCAATGTGCGCTCCTCGGCGGTCAATTTACTACTGATTTCGTAGTTAATTCAAATCATTCTCAAATCCTTCTGGTGCCAAAAATATATTCACGTGGTTTGCCTCCGGCTAGTCGAAATGATTTCATATTAAGGCAAGTTTTTAATTTGTATGTTTATGATTCAACTACATCGCTTAAGTAACACATCCACCGTAATTATTCCATCGTCAGGTGGTAGGTAGGTACTTGAATTGAATCGATACCTTTATAATGAACGCAATTCATACCAATCTCTCTTACCGATAAGGCGAGATAAGTCCGATTAGACTCGATTATTACCCTAACGGTATAAGTCAGATTTTATCTATAACGAGCTTTCTTACCCGGCCTCGCCCGTGTTTTATTTAAAATTATTGTATCGGTTTCATGACATTGAAGAAAAGTGAAGTAAAAAATAAAAATAACACACTTAACCTATTTTTTATCTTGTGGTTTATTATCACCTAACAGGAGGTCCTGACGAAAATAATTTAAATCATGGCCTGTCATCTTTGGGGATGCTGTGTGGATGGTATTTTTAAAGAAAGGAAGTTCTGGGAAGGAAAAGGGTATGAGTTGTGTGTCTGGAATCTGTAAGGGCAGTGTATCCAGGAGTGAGGTATGAATTAATTCCTCCCACTACGGTGAAGTTGATGGACAGACCTGTATAAACCTCACCCCCTGAATCCGAAAAACCCTGCTAGGTCATCGAACGTAGCGAGAACGAACCACTAGGGGTGACCTGCTGCTCTGTTTTATTTACTAATTAACGCCCTTTTTCGGGGCTTTTACATATGAATATTAAGAAATATACATTATTTACTGTACATAACTGAATTGCTTCATTAACAACATTTTATATTTGATAAATTGAAGATGTCCACTGACTTGGTATAATTGTTTCCCTCCATTAGTATTCTGGGTAAAGAGGAATACATATGGTATTTAGTCCCAGAATTTCTGCACTGAAATAAATCCTGATTTCTAGTATTACGTTGTGGTATCCGGAAGCTTATCAATTCTAGCAATACCGGACTATCAACTAAATCATTTAAAAATTCTGTGTAGAAATCCCAAGTCAGTGAAAATTTTTCAGTCTGACAATTTGAGCATATTCATATAAATTAACAGAGTGTTTGTATTTTTTTGTTGTTTGTTTTTGGGGTGTTATGCCGTGTTGCGCTAACTCCTTCTTTAGCCGACGTTTCGGACAGCGTTGCAGTGTCCATCATCAGGGCAGATCCGGTAGATCCGAAGATATTCCGATTCTACCGGATCTGCCCTGATGATGGACACTGCGACGCTGTCCGAAACGTCGGCTAAAGAAGGAGTTAGCGCAACACGGCATAACACCCCAAAAACAAACAACAAAAATGCTTTTGGCCGTGAAAATCTAAAAACTTACCAGTGTTTGTAGTTCAACGTAATTGTACTCAAGTTGACTTCTTACATAGGCAAAATATATATTTTATCCGGTTACCAACATTATTATATCGTATCCTTGAACCCTTAACTATTTTTTTAAAGAAACCACCATTGCATGGAACCGTTACTTATAGATTATCTGGATAGCCAGCTACTTCCAAACCTTCATCTCCCACTTCTCTTCACGTTCTACAAATTGCCGGAATGTCGTATTTCCACTGGCTCTACGTAGTTTGGGCTCACATAAAAATACCCCTGACAGTGAATATGATTTTCCTGTGATTTTTCATGGGTCTACGGGTCTACTCGAGCAATGTAATGTCCATATTATTTGATATCGGTGCGACATCTGTGTTTTCAAAATGTAAGTTATCATCACAACAAACCAATCTCGAAATATAACAATTGTCATCTTAAGACGAGACGATACCCTAGAATAATGTCGGAATTTTAACGACGTAAGTGAATTAGCCATCCACGAAAATATGCGACGTGCGGTCCTGGTGTATTGGACAGATTTGCGGCTAAATTTTCCCTAGCAAATCTCTAAAATAAAGTGGGAATATTAACGACATAAGTGATGAAGTCGTGTAAAAACAATATTCAGCGCGCGGCCCGGCGTATAGGACAGACCTACGGTCTAATTTGCCCTAGCATGCCTAGAAAATTGATCTTTCCATGGCGTTTATTTTAATTATTTCTGATGAACCTATTACTAAAATCTCAAATGTTTCTAGAGGGATACCTAGGGAAGTTACTAATTCATCGACTAGAAAAATAAAATCTGAAGCTTACTGCTAATTTTATAATTGAAAAAAGTTTTATAAAATTTTCAAACCGTTTTACACAAAATATTTCAATGTTAAGTTACTGTTTTAATCAATCTTAAATATAAATAACTTACCTACATCCGTAGGGATCGCTCTAAATATATATATCGTTACGAATTCGTCAGAATCTCTAAATAGTGTAAAGTAGCTCTTTGCGTCTGTCTGTTGGTGCGCTTAGTACTTCTAAACTACGCATCGGATTTTGATAGGGTTTTCACTATTATTTATAGAATTTCTTCCGGAAGGTTTATATAAATATAATACATGCATATTATATTTATAGAAAGTAGAGAAAGGTCGATGTTTAGTAATCAAGTCGTAAAAAATTATTTTCGGGCGCTTACATTGCTAACGCTGGCTAAACCTTATGAGATACATCAAAATCATGTACTACGGAATTGTATATCTTAAAAAGGCCTACAGATAATAGTACAGTGCAATTAGCGATTCGCCATCGTAATTATTCCGGCAGTCCCAATTTTTTATATGTTTTATAAACTGAGTTTCCTCTACTACCTCGGTACCTATTAGAGATAGAAGAAAATTGTTCTTGAAAAAGTTGTAGGTAATTTTATGTTCTATTATACTTGTTTAATCTACTTTAGCCGAAATTTGCATTGGAAATGAGATATTTGGGAAAAACTGGATTTTGGCGCGAATTCGGCCGGTTTTTTCAAAATGGCGGCGCGAGCACAGGTGCGCCAAGGTCGGAAACTCAGATTTTACATCAGGGGATCATTCTATAAAAAATTGGGACTACCGGAATAATTACGATCGCGGCCTCCTTTTTGGCACTAATTGCACTGGCCCATAAGTCCGCAATGGTATATGTCAATCTTCTAAGTATAACCCCCCAGCAATGTTGGGTACACGTCAGCTATTTACTATAATGTGAGCCTCGGGCAAACCCCCGTTATTAGAGTCTTGTGTCGCCTTAACCGAAGTATTTACATTTAATTTAGTGTGTGTGTGTGTGTATGTATGTATGCATACATATATATATGTATGTATGTATACATATATATTTGTATATCTTTGTATGAATATGTATGCATCTATAAATATGAATAAGTGTGTGTGTGGATGTATGCGTGTACACGCGTATTTACGCGCTCATACATGCATGTACACTTACACAACCAGAAAAGAGAGTTATGTATTTGATCTTTTCCTGCATAATAGCATGTCTTAGACTTCTAAATTTTTTATTTTTTTGTTTTTCTTTTATTTTTATTTCTTCTTTATTCTTTTTATTTTCCTTTTTTTTTGTCTTCTGCTTTCTACTTTAACATTTTTATATTTTCTATTTCCATTATAATTCATTCTAATATAATCTTTCATACTTTAAACATGTATAAATATTTAATTCATATGTTAACACTAGACCTCACATACTAACTATATACCATTGGTCGCCACGAGACAGGCAGTCGCCTAGTGTGGTGATTTAATGTATCACATGTAAGAAAATGTATTATTGTATTATCATGTATTCTATAAATAAAAAAAATAAAAAATTAATTAATTACCATAATGTTATTAATCGTAATCACATAATATTATTTTTTATTTATGTACAAACTCAGGCCTCCATGTAAGTTTTAATGTGATATTATTTACTTGTATGTATTTTGCGGTTGTGGTTATAATTTTTGACGCAATTAAGATTTTAATATTATGAAAAATATCTCATTTCCGTATTGTCGGTTAGAGCCGTTGTGGACGTGTCCGTGTGAGGTCAATTTTACCTTACTCTAAGGTGAAATTATTTATGAAACATTTTTAAATATCAAATTTCTTTCTTGAGCACGAGGATTTATTAGCAGCAGACACATACCTGGACGGATGACGAACCTTGTGCTGGTACTGTTGGTGGACGCGGTGCACTCTCTCGCTGTAGCAGCTGGTCCAGTTTCTTTAACACCTCTTCTTATTCTTGCTGCAGAGGGTCCATCTTCTATCTTTATGTCACCTGTTCCTGTGCTTCATTTTATTTAACTTAACTTCACTTTATTTCATATCACACTTTATCAACTGTAAAGCGCCCTGAGGTGATATCTCACGAAAGCGGCGCTATACAAATTGTCCAATATTATTATTGTAAATTTCATTGGTCTGTCTGGCGTTTAGGAGTTCGAAGGTCTTAATGCGGTTGGGCGGCCCTTTTCATATAAATCTTAAATTTGAGGCCAAAATACCCAACCAAACTGAATAACAATTTTTTTTAATCAAAGGATGAAGCAAACATCTAGTACGTATATATGGTTATTTCTAATTAAAAAAATCGTACTTCATCACCTTTCAAAACCAGTGTTTAGTTTTCGGATACGTTCAGAAATATTCCATTTATTTGGATTTTATTGCATAGCGAAAATTCACACGAATTCTCCGACCTTCTGAAAGCGTGTTTAAGAAATATGCAGGTTAATATGACAGAGGCTTGATGGGTTAAGCGTGCACTGGTCAGAGTGTGTTTATTAGGCTTGATGGGTTAAGCGTGCACTGGTCAGAGTGTGTTTATTAGGCTTGATGGGTTAAGCGTGCACTGGTCAGAGTGTGTTTATTAGGCTTGATGGGTTAAGCGTGCACTGGTCAGAGTGTGTTTATTAGGCTTTATGGGTTAAGCGTGCACTGGTCAGAGTGTGTTTATTAGGCTTGATGGGTTAAGCGTGCACTGGTCAGAGTGTGTTTATTAGGCTTGATGGGTTAAGCGTGAACTGGTCAGAGTGTGTTTATTAGGCTTGATGGGTTAAGCGTGCACTGGTCAGAGTGTGGTGATTAGGCTTTTGAGGGGTTAAGCGTTCAGTGGTCAAGGTGTGGTGATGTTGATCATTCTAATGGGCGTTTTACACGATGCGAATATTATTATTTCTCTCTCTTGTGTGCCGCCGTATCCAATAGGTACAATTTAAAAAAAATCCTCTGAGCTGTTCAGGGGAAACTACTTATAATAGAATGTATACAGGGTGTATCGGCACTAATCCGACAAACTTTAACCAGCTATTCCTTAGCACATTTGGAGTAAAAAATGTTATGAGCACTTTGCTGTCCGGTAGCATTTTTTTTTTCAATTAAAAACAAAAAAAATAAAAATTTCCACACTACAACACTGTCATTGGCATTGCTTTTCGTGTTCAACAGCTGTTATAAGCAAGTATGTCGAAAAGCGTCTTCGCTCTTTCGCACACACTAAATAATAATAGTTAAAAATGAGACGAATGGTGCCGTGCCATTTCGTTGTGATTGTAAAAGTGCGCCAATATAGGTACACACGTACATTATTCAACGGAATTTGAATAAAATATTGCCAGATGGGTTTTCAAACTTTGACAAAGGATAAAACAGTGGTGACATGTGGTGAAAATATGAATAATACATTTTTTATTAAAAAAAAAACGTTACCGGACAGCAAAGTGCAGATTTTTATTAAGATTTTTTACTCCAAATATGCTAAGGAATAGCTGGTTAAAGTTTGTCGGGTACGTGCCGATACACCCTGTATATGATACTATTTTTTTAAATATTATTACAATTTAGAACATCTTTCGAAAGACAAATAAGTTATTAGGAAAACAGAATCAGCTGGCAGAGCTGGCACATGGAGAAAAATGAGCAATGCTGATTTATTGAATATCTCTTCAAATTATTAGTCATCCTGTTAAAAACGGGACTGTAAGCAGCTTCCTTATATGTTAGTAAAATCGTAATAATATCGGAACACGTGCTCATTACCTGCGTTGCTCTTAACAATATCAGGACGAAATGTAAAAATGTTAGAATTTGCATGAACACGTGTTCGGACATCGTATTTTAGGATACCTGTCAATTCATTCGTTAAAGGCCCACAATCCCGTCTTTAACAGGAATACTAATTATTTGAAGAGATTTTTAATTCAGTGTCGGCACATGAAGAGTTAAATCTTCGATTGAATCACAGACTTCGCAATACTTTAACGTGGTCGCTAGTGTGGAGGGCTGTTAAATTGCATACCGATTTTCTTGGTCATTCCACCTGTCGGTCCAGTTCGCAATTTGCAACAGAGCAGTCTGCAATTAACCGGCCAAACATGCGTGACTAATTTATTATTTTCACCAGCAAATGGTTTTTATTACTTACCTAATGGTTTCCGCGAATAGTTTCAATTCGATTCACTACCCGGTATGGAAACGCGGATGTGTATTAAACAGATAATAATTAATTAAGTTCCACTTATCAATTATTAATCGATTAGTGTCTGATAATCTATGATTATAATCGACTAATCATGTTACGATCCGATTTCGCCCGAGTTTTTCTACAACAGTGTTGGTTTATGGTTTGGTGTTCTATGATAAAACAAAACACTGAAGAAAATAATAATATTTGGATGATTTGTATAACGCCGTTTTTGTGAAAAAATCACCTCAAGGGCGCTGTACAAATCTATAATACATTTCTACAATGATGTATGTTATTACTAACTATATATTTAGATAATATTCAGTACGATACTTACCTGGTAGGTCACTTAAGATTGACAATTAACATTAATTAATTGTTTATTAGCGAAATTTAGATACAAGATTTAGGACGTAATTGGAAAATTGGATATAACTGGACTTTCTCTCAGGAATGGTATATTTAATTAAAGGGTATGATAGCTTAAAAAGATAGGTTATTAATTTAGAATTGAATTCCGTTGTACTGCTGCCTAAAAAAAGTTTGAGAAAGGAATTATTGTCATTGAGATAGTGACGTTTATTTGGACCAATTTTATGGTACATAATTTAAAAAAAAATAAAAAGTCACTCAAAATAATATTGTTTACATGGTTAGGTATTTAAGAGATACTTTCAAATATTATTTTAAAGGAAATTTGGGGTTTGATTTAAAGAAAATTAGAAATACACTTCTTACATCGGCATTCAGTCAGCAAGCAAGGATTATTACCTTTCGTTTAAATTTAAAGAAATCTATAATTCCTCTGTACAGTGGTAACTGTTGTGTCATTAAACCGATAGATGTCTCCGTACTGCCTCTTGGTACAAGTTTTTTTGTTTCCGATTTTTTCCCCTCGAGCTTCATGAGTGATTTGGCGAAATCGGATTAAGACAATAATTTTCAAGTGAAACCTCAAATTGTAATATTTAATTATTGAAGGCAATATTAGCGATTCCAAAACGAAAATTTGAAACAGAAAACTCAGAAAAAGATACGGTCCATACATTATTTAGTGATAATACCTAAGTACATTAAATTTAATAATAATATATTATTCCCAGTAAGTTAAAAAAAACTCATTTCGGGAAAGAAAACATTAATAAAAATAAAAGGATCATATTTTTACATAAGAAAATTAATTTAAAAGTAAGTTCAATGAACAGTGTTCATAGATTTTAAAACAGACTAGACAGACTTAACACTAGTTAAATGGGAAATATTTTATAAATACCTTAAAAGAAATAAACACAGAAGTCAGAGAGTTCCAAAGAAAGAATGTGTAACTGATTACTAAAACTGCTGAGGAAATAGATTTTAAGAGCTTTTGCCAATTGATCATGGAGAAGTGGTTTGAACGCTTATTTATTTATGAATACCGCGCAAGAATCCCAACTGTTCCCCGCTGTCCGGAGCCAATGGGACTATGGCATCCCCAATTGTAAACACCGCACAAGAGTCCCAACTGGTCCCAACCGTTTAAAGCCAGTGAGACTATAGTATACACAATTGGGGTATGTTGTGAGTTAATGGGGAGAGAAAGGTGGGCAAGTACCTGATTATTCAGATCTGTTGACCAAACTAAAGCTATTTCAAGCAATGTTTAAATTCTGAGTTATGGTCTTACACCAGGGCGGTACTGAGAGCATCTTCCACTTTAGAACGTGCCGCAAATAAACTTAATACTATTTTAAATGATTAAATTATAAATGAACACAAATCAATCAAATTAAATTAACTCGCCGGTATTTGAATCCGCGACCTCCGTATTGCTAGTTGACAGCCTTACGTTAATCTTTTAGTTTTTGTAAACAACTTATATGTTCTCATATAAATCATTTTGTCTCTTACTGTCATGGTGAAAAATCTCTATCTTTTCAAGTTTGGTTAGTGTTATACTGAAATAGTTCTGTCAAAGTAACTGGCCTATAATGATATAATAACAGAACTTTCCCGGAACCCGAATATGAACGTTGAAATTTGATGAATTTTTCAAATTCTATGAAACAACCCATCCTAATTGTTTTTATATGAAATGACAAAAAAATGAGGTAACACTAATGGTTATATACATTTGTCTAATAAAACGTGCTTGTGTGTGTGTTTTCGTTGTCAGTAATTTTAATTCACTCTTTACACGAAAAAACGTAAGGTGACCCATTTTTAATAATGAATTTTTGTATCCACAATTTGAATATTTAAAAAAATATATGTTTATTGCTCTTAATAAAATTTGAAGGCCCATTTCATCACCTTTCAAAAACTATTTTTAATTTTCGGATACGTTCAGAAATTTTGGTATTTGGATTTTATTACAAAGCTGAAATGCGCGCAAATTCTGACAGAATGTGCCAGAGGTCTGGGTTTTTTGAATAATGACTATTCTGTGTCGTCATTTTCGAGTAGTTATCGAAGTTAATTGTAGCAATTTCATCGTATGTTTTTTTGTACAAGATTTACCGAGTCCATCTCGTGAGAATCTATTTTACGAGCGAGAGAGCGCGCTCGTGCGCGAAATTGAAGGTTCTGGGTTCAGAACCCGGTGGCAACCTCACACGAATAATCTCACAACTACTTACTAACTCACTAACCAACCGTTTCCCCGCAGGAGTAGGCAACAAATAGATTTAGTCTGGAAATCAGATGTTATGCAAATCTTGCAATTCTTTTTGCGGGTTATTTCACAGAATTTCAACAATTCATCAAATTTCAAAGTTAATTTTCAAGTTCTAAGCAGGTTTTGTTATTATTTATTTTCTTGAATAGAACCTTCACTGCACTTGAAAATCAACCATGAAATTTGATGAATTGTTCAAATTCTGTGAAAAAACCTGTTTTTAGTTTTAATATGATGCGTAACTTTATCGATTGCCTAATAATCCCCTTGGAATATTATCGCTTATACGTGCCTGAAAACTTCAGCCATGGTCGTCGTCACGACTTGTTCACGATACCGCACGGCAGAACAGATGTTCTAGCACAGCATAGTGAGAGAATAGTAATGGTACTATTGAATGACCTTTCTGAAACGGTGGATATATTTAATTATCCTTAAAACTTCTTTGTATCTTCCCAAATGTTAAGAATGGAAAATTAAGAAACTTGTGCTGTAATTGGAGGAATAATCTGCCGTATAATAAAAAAGAAATATAAATGCTTCAGTCACATTCATACATCGTCCCACTTTAGTTTTTGGTTCAATTGATCGTGCCGTGTCTTCCTCGGGCGTCACTGACTTCCGTCATTCAAATTAGCGTCATATATTCACCATTCTTTCCTTTGTTCTTTGGTTCACTTGATCGTCCCGTCCCGACTTCTTATACTATTCAAATTCGCGTCACATATTCTGCTTGCGGTGACCGGATAATTCATCAAAATGACAATTCAACACACCTATAAAAAGTGCCATTTTTTTTTTTTTAGTTATTTATTAAGAAAGAAATACATATTTCGCTTTGTTAACTTAAGTGTACATTGATTAAAACAAAAATAATATATATATATATATATTAATAATTATGGTTTACTACCTAAGTAACATATTTTTGTTAACTAAGAGCATTTTGGTTTTGCTCATTGATCTTGAGGGCAAACATTTTTTCTTAAATATATTTATTCTATTTACGGTTGTCAGGCTATCAGGAAGGAGATTATAAATGTGTACACCCTCATGGCCTATGTTTCTTTTACCACACTCTGTCTTTGCTGAATTTGTGTATAATTTATTATGTTGTCTTGTGTGGTGGTCATGTACTTGTGATGTTTTCATAAATGAAGTATTTGTGTGTATGAGGCCATTTTGGATTTTGTGAATTAATAGGCATGTGTTGTATTCGTACAGTTTTCTAATTTTTAGTAAGTTAGTTAGCCATAAAGTGATGAAACAAAAACTAGGTTATATATGTAACTATTGAATCTAGTTTTTGTTTCATCACTTTTTATAACTTTGTAGAATTTTTTACAGGTGTTTTGTATTGTCATTTTCAGGAGTTATCTTGGAACATATCCTTACACGCCTTTCTTTCCTTTTGTCGTTTGGTTCACTTGATCGTCCAGTACTGACTTCTTCTACAATTCACATTCGCGTCGTATATTCCCCTTATACTCCTTTCTTTCCCTTTTCAATACATCTATTTAAATTTCACTTTTGTCGTGAATGAAAGCAAATCTTGAAAGTTTAAATTAACCCATTTCCCGACATCCGATCGAGCTGAAACTCAGCAGATAGACTCGCTGTCGATGACTATATATTTTGGTACAAATCACCCATTTCTCTGTAATTGGATTGATTGTTAAAATACCTATCCTATCGGGATTTGTCTCAGTTGTTAGCGCGTTTGTTTCCAGTCCCTGGGGAGGATTCAATCCTCAATCAAACCAAAAAAATATATGTTTTTAAATATGTATGTAAACCAATCGAAATAGATGTATTATTTTACTTGTTTTTTTTTTTTTAATAATTCTATGTAGATAACTATCCATTTCTGTGGTATTTGTCATAAAATGTATTAACAAATGCTTTTTCTTTGTTTACAGGTAAGTTCCTGTTAATTTAAAACATCTTGGTGTTTTTTTAAACCTTACGGTAAGTCTTCAACAATGAGTAACATTAAGAAAGAGATGCTTAGAAGAAAGGAACGAAGAATAAAGGAAATATAATAACATTACTAAGAAAAAAACAATATTTCAATTTTTTTGAAAGGCCATTTTCTTTTTCTTTTTGGGGTAATCTATATAAATAAAAATGTAAATGTTCGTTTGTTCAAAATCTTAAATCTCCGAAAGTTCTCATCGAAAGTGCGCCATCTGTTGGAGGTAAAACCAAAATGCGCTATTATTATTATAAATTTTTTTTTAATCGGAAACTTTCGATTATTCGAATACTTTTCGTTTATACCCATCACTACTGTAATATAAATTAAGCGTGTAATTTTCTATGGAATTTAACAAACACTCCGTGAAAGACTTTATTTGTTTTGTCTAATACTTTAATCTTATCGGCTAATAATAAGAGCAAGATAAAACAGCTAAGGTGTTTGCTCCCAAGTATAATCATAATGCGTACAATCTGCTTTTCGCGCTAAAATTAATATGAGTAATAAAAAAACTTTGGACCCACCGATCAACAAATTCCTGTGAGAACTGAGAAGTGTGCTCTATACCTATTTTAAAGAAAATTCAGCTGTTCGGGTGTAGACAATGTTAACTCTTTGTACTCCGTTGTCGCCGCCACGGCGACATAACATTTTAACAGCTCCGATGGCGCCGCAGCGGCGACATAAACAATGGGTATACATTTTAATGTTTAAAAATAAAGGGTTCATTTTACAGGTATACACATGATTCTATTTAGTTGTATACAGTACCCACTTACGATTCGTTGTGCTTTTTGCTATTTTTTTATACATAACAGTAACCACGCATTCATTTTATTTTAATATTTTTTACTGGGCAGTAAATATTCTCACTCCATCCCATCACCAGGCTCAATGGAAAAGTCCATATTTTAAGAAAATGTCCCAAGCGGGATTGTGTGGTCTGCTCGAAAAGAGCAGTAAAAGGTGGCAGACGGGAAACCATGCATTTGGGAGATGCTTTCTAAAATACCATAATAAAGATTAGAAAATGCATTTTTTTCATTTATTAACAATCTTATATCATAATAGATAGGTATATATTTATTTAAACATAACTATATAATTTTATTTACTGCCTTACCAAGAAACATTTTTTCCTCATATTTTCACTCTATGAGTAGCTGGTACACCATTTAAAAAATAATTTGGAGTACAAAAGCTTAACTAACAAAAACAAGTTTTGACATATTGTATTTTGAATGTTTGGGTTCATAAAAATAACATTCTTAATTCATTAAAAATTAAGCCTTTTTTTATAAATTTCATTATCAGACAGTAAAAAGAAATATTCCTTGAAGTTATACGATTTAAACTGAAATAATAAAAAAAATAATTCAACTTGGTAAATGGAAAAAAAAGTTAGTGGCCAGCTTTTGCATGAACATAAATACCAATTTATGGTACATAACATATTTATAAGTTCCAAATCTAATAAGTGCAAAAATGGAAAATTACCAGTACATAAAATACACGGTATTTGAGGTGAAATTAATGTTAGTTCAAAACAACATAATTTTTGTTCCACGATCTACGAATGTCATGAAATGACAACATTTTCATGTAAACAATGGCATGTGCATGTAGATACAATCAAAAGCCTTTTAAATCAATGAAAGTTGTAGCGTGTAAAACCTGTTAAATGAAAACACTTACCATATTTTGCATGAAAATGGTTAGAATAGCACCAAAACTTATCGTGGTCATATCTTCAAGTCTGCGTCGTTGTTTTCGCCATAGAATATTGGAACTGCTACAATGACTAAAGAATTTACGACTTTTGCAGTCACTTTTCCATTAATTGGAACGTGGTATGTGTCAGCCATCCGCCGTCTTGCATTACTTACCATTCTTTACACGAAACAGTATGTCGGATACCATTGATTAAGCTGCTGTAATCGTCTGTTACACTAACAGTGCTACCACTATGAAAATTATCTTTGTCACCTAACATGATCTACGCCCGAGCAGCTCAATTATTGTGTCATTGACATTTATTGTGATTTTCAGACTCCAAGGCTCTAATGAATCGTTCGATATTTTAAAACATTTGAAGTACGGAAAAAATGACCTTACTTCAGGCCTACGGACACGCCCACAACACGCTATTTCGGTCTATTTTTCCTGTAATACCTACAATTAGATTTACGTGTTAATACGTGAGTAATAAAAATGCGTTAGGTCGATCAAATTAGTCACACTAGAATACCGCGAAGAAAAACTGGTTTAGTTCGATGTAAACATTATTACAAAATACACCGTGTATCTTCGTATTCAGAAACGATAAGGCGATACGATTACACTATCGAAGATTCGATTCACAGGGTGGTTACTGTATATGTTTATATAATATTATGTATATTTTTTGAGACTTTAGGTACGGTCCGGATTTTAACATTTTTTAACACATAATAAACACAACTGTTGACCCTGTATAAATCGCAAGTGCTCCCACTGTTGAATTTGGAGGACACAAAATCTTCTTAATATTAATGAATCTATTATCAATCCAGTTGTTACAGTAGAAAAACTAATTTTGAGAATTATATTTAAAAGCCAACCTACCTACCCCTCAAACGAACTATTTTCTAAAATTAGTGTCTTAAATATTCGCCAGTTATTTACTAAGACAAGTTTGTGCTTCATACGGAAAAATAACCCCATTTTTGTCCACAACATTAAGCACACACCTTTTCATCAAACCTGGGGATGCGTGCTCTCTAACACTAGAACCACATTCGCTACAATTCTGGTTCATCGCTCCTAAAATATACAATGATTTACACCGATATAAAGTCTATAATTTATATATCCCTTTTTACTATCCATGTTCAACATTAGCTATTTGAAAGGGGACGAACCTTCTTTAAGAGGATGCTACAAGTCAAAAATGTGTATATTCTTGGTATACAGCACAGGTTCTCCTAGTGAGGTGTTCACGAAACATACAATATTACTCACATACAGTTTCACCTTCTCAAACCTACCTTACACACAACATATTATAGTTATAAGTTTGAAATATATCATGTACAAATATAAATAATTATGTGAACACTGTAAATATTATATAGAAATAAATAAATAAACCTTATATTGTAGGTAATAGGCATTAAAATCTCTTGACAAACGGAGTCTAGAAACGTTCAATTTCAAGCAAAAAACTGGTTTTTATTTATTTTCTAAATAATTTTATAAGAAAGCAAACAAGTTAATCAAGTGAAACTGTCACAGATAATCTTAGCTTTAACACAGTATTTTTTAAGTTGTTTCCTTTACGCCTTCATACATTTCTATTGAAAAAAAATTTTTTTAGTAGTTTATATTTTTTAATTAGTAATTTATTATTTTATTTGTATTCTACTCAAGCGAAGCGATAGTAAAACCTTCAATTTATCTAAAGCATATTTTTGGTATTCATAATGTTCACCAATTCGTTATAAAGATTAATCAAAATAGTGATTTGGCATTAAGCTTTGCCTTAAGGAATGCCTGAGTTCCTAACACTGTTTATAAAAAAAAGTTTCAACTCTATCATTTATTTATTTTTATTTTTAATATGCTTTCTATAATGTTGTGCATTTTTTTAGTTTTTGTTCTACCATAACATTTTTCTTTTACGTTATGTTTTATTATTATTATTCTTACATAAATCATGTGCGACTGCCATAATACGGGCATGAGCCTAGTGTGGTAGTTGAGAAAGTCACCAAAATTGTAATTTAAAAAATATTATAAATTAAAAAAATAAAAGATTTGTATAGCGCCGTTTTTGTGCAAAATCATCTCAAGGGTGAGAGAGTGGTTTGAATCGTAACTGACGCCCGTGGAATATTTAACGCAATATCTCTGCACTGGTATGAGATACGGAGTAGAATTAAATTCGATGTAATGTAGTTTTTTAACAGTAACATTGTGATATACAGTAGTGAATGGTGGAATAAGTCGGAGATGCCTGAGATAGATATTAACAACAGCAAAGAATCGTGGGGTCCACTAGTACTTTATAAAACCGATAACTTCCACTATCTTAACAAATGGATTGCAGTCTTTGAAGCACAGGTATTCTGGGAATTCTGTCTCTGTTCTACTGGTATTTCAATGGAAGATGCTTCGAGAAACTAGCGTTGATCCCTTCGGCACATAGTTGGTAAACGCGACCAACATTTGTACACGGTTGATTTTGGCACATGAGAACGGGACGTTTCTACGATTCTTTCTTGATTTCAAAGTTCAGTTCGGCTATGTAACAATTTGCCGACCTCTTCTGTTTTCCTCCCTCCCCCAACATGCCGCACAGCATCCCAAACATGACATTGACCCTGAGGGAAATTATTTTCCTCAGGGCGTCCCGTGTTAAGGCGATGCACTACGTCGTGTAATATTTTAAAATGAGCCGCTATCAATAACAACCCTTACGTAGATGGCGATAAGGTTTAAATTCCCGCTTAACACCATCCACCCGTTTTGATTTATGCAAGAAAAAAATATGGCCAAAAAGTGCCTCTTATTTTATTTTGTGGATGTTCAGGCATAAATTTTTTTTTTTTTTCGATCATTTTGTAAATAACTTAAATTGCCACATTATACAATAAAATCATAACCGAAAATGGGTTCGTAAATAAGAGATTTTGAACTTTAAAGCAGTTTACATAGGCCTTATACATTATTTTTTTTCTGGGCTTATAAAAAGACTTATTTAAAAAATACTCTATTATTTCAAAGGCCAAGATGTATTCTACTCGCAGTATTTAATTAGCATCTGAAACATTTCTAGGCGACCAAATTTTCAAACCAAAAACACATGATTTTGCATTACTACGTATGGCATCGACTTGTTAATAGTTAGTTAAAGTTAATTTTTAAAAATCTGGACTGTGTTTAATTCCTATAATATATTCACAAAAACACTGAGCATTTCCGTATAATACGTTAAATAGTAGTTACATAAAACTTCCCTACTATACGCGGTAGGTACAACATAACAGTTTAAAAATGCGTGCCAAACTGGACGAAGATCGGTATAAAAATAAAACTAGCACATTTTTCATACCGAATCCATATGGAAAAAAGCATCGTGTAAAACGATCTCTAAATAGTATAAAATAAAGTAGCTATCCGCGTCTGCCTGTTTGCGCGCTTAATTCTTCTAAACTATGCACCGGATTTTGATAGGATTTTCACTATCATTTAGAAAATTTCTTCCGGAAGGTTTATATATATCATACATGCATATTATATTTATAGAAAGTAGAGAAATATCGATGTTTTGAAATCAAGTCGTAAAAAAATATTTCGTGCGCTTACATTGCTAACGCTGGCTAAACCTCGTGAGATACATCTAAATAATGTACTACTGAATAGTACATCTTAAAAAGGACTATATAAAAGTTCACATTGGTATATATGTATCTCCTAAGGATAACCCCCACAATATAAACAACAAATTTTATTTTTCTAGAGTCTAGAGCAGTCATACTCAACCTGCGGCATCACGTTAATTTGACATTTCCAAAGTTAAATGGTTACCAGTGTTACTAATACTTAATACTTTTTGCAGCCGGAAATTTTCGAAAATGGAATTCCGCAGCTACCCCCCCCCCCCCATGGATTTCGAAAAATTGTTGTGGGGAATTACATATGATGTTTTTGGCTATGCGGAATTTTTTTTCAGCGAAGTTCTGTAACAACCCCCCCTCCCCCCATGGATTTCAAATATTTTGTGGGGAGCACTCATTTTGAATTTTTTTTTGTGGGGAATTATTATGTTTTACTGAAATTATCTAACAACCCCCCCCCCCATGGATTTCGAATAATAAAAGGGGGAATCAAGCTCACACCGTTGGGCAACACTGACCAGTATAGTGTTGCGGCCCGCGTAGCTTTACAAACATATGAATGTGGCCCGCAGAAGAAAAAGGTTGAGTATCACTGGTCTAGAGTCTAGACTCTAGACGGTGAATTCGTAACTTACCGAGGTATTAATATAGAAACATCCGAGATTTTGGTAATAAATTTATCAGAATTAATTAAAATAAACCCCGCCGAAAGATCATTTTGCTAGGGCAAATTCGACCAATACACCGGGGCCCCGCATCGTATATTTCTGTACACGCCTTCTTCACTTTAAGATTCTGACTTTATTTTAGGGTATTTTGCTGTCTTAAATGTTTTTTTTACCGGAGCCGATGATAATTTTACCATTTTTATCGACAGTCCAGAGACAGAAATATGGGTTTTCTATTGAACAAAAGACTATCTCTGCATTTTCTCTGCACGAATTCCCGTCGATAGTAAAACACACAGGCGACAAAATAACAAATGCATCCTGCGTTACTAAAATGCAATCTTCCATCCGGTGTCAAGTTCGATAAACGAAAACACATCATAAATATAAATATCCTAAGCGTGCAAAATGTGGAAAAGCAAAAGAAAATATTTTTAACCACTCCGGTCACGTAGTGCTATATCTGTCACCAAAAGATACGTCCTCATAAAACTCATTCTCATAAAACTCGTTCTATCTCATTTTCTGTTATAGTCAGACATGTAGTGTTAAAAGATTTAGAAAGATAGAACATCAAGCTTCCTTTTTGCTTTTAAAAGTTGACGCAGTGCTATATCTGTCACCAAATGACAGGTTCTCATAAAAAATCGTTCTATCTAATTTTCTGTTATCGTCAGACACGCAGTTTAAACAGATGTAGAAAGAGAGAACATCAAGCTTTCTCTTTGCATCTAAAAATTGATGCAGTGCTATATCTGTCACCAAATGATAATTCTTTCATAAAACTCGTTCTATCTCCTTTTATATTATAGTCAGACGTATAATTTAAACAGATTTAGAAAGAGAGAACACCAAACTATCTCTGTTCATGTTACTGCTCTTGTTTACAAGATAAGAACCATCGGTAAGCGATTTTAAATAAAAACTTCAGATATGTTTACCTAAAAATATTTAATTGAATATTCCCGTTTGTAATATTCAAATCTGGAAGAGTCTTTCAAACAGCGAATCTCTTTGAAATTGAATGTCAAGCGAGAGTATTTATTACCTTATTTTTCTTTGTCTAAACGCGAGAGGTTATATTTTGTTTACGTTTTATTTTTGCTGTGCGTGGTCTAGTGGTATACGCTTTTGACTACAGATCCGAAGGTCGCGGGTTCGAACCCGGCGTGCGCAAATAAATTTTATTTGATTAATTTGTGTTATTTCACAATTAATTAATTTAAAATAATATATAGTATATTTGCGGCACGTTCCAGAGTGGAAGATACTCTCAGTATCGCCCTGGTGTAAGACCACCATTCAGAATTGAAACGTTGCTTGAAATGGCTTTAGCCGTGTTTGGTGACCAGATCTGAATAGCCAGGTACTTCCCCACCTTCCTCTTCCCCATCTCCCTCCCCTCCCCAATACCCTCAGCCTCACAACATACCCCAATTGGGGATGCCATAGTCTCACTCGCTCCAGACGGGAGCAGTTGGGACTCTTGTGCGGTATTACTGTAAAAAAAAAAAAAAAAAGTAATATAAATAGATAGAATCGCGCTGTTGCCCGATGTACAAATGCGTCGGGTTACCACCCTGTCGACGTGGGTTCTATCCCCTGCTAATTGAGTCCTCCATAATTGCACAAGCAACATTTTCCGACTATAAAGAAGTGTCTATCTTCAATATAAAAAAAATTTAATGTTCCTTTGTTCAAAACTTTAAATCCCCGAGAGTTCTACGCCGATTTCTTTGAAATTTTGACACAACATTGCATTCGAATACGCATGTGTTTTTATATACATATATTTATATAGATGTCACCTGTGACATGTAAATACATTATTTTTTTGTCGTTTTGTGTTTAACAAACATACTTTTTGGAAAGACATTGCCATCTGTTGAACAAACTTACTTTTTTGAGAGACAGCGCCACCTGTTGAACAAACATACTTTTTAGAGAGACAGCGCCATCTGTTGACCAAACTAAAAACTCACTTTTTCAGACACTCATTTCCATAAATCCGTCATTCTATCCGAATATATTTTTTTTTCATTTTTTATACTGTAATTGTTACATTATCTAGCGATTCCGTTTATTCAATTTTTCTATTAACTTGCCTACCAATGGACAATGGACAATATCAGCGGGAACATAACAAGTCAATCGGTTTAATTGTTGGCAGATGAATCATCTAAATGCGTTTAAGATTGACGATTGATTTTATTCATTAATTTCATTCATTTAACATATATATCCAGCTAACAATAAAACACCCTAATATAATGGAACTTCCTTCTTCTTCTGGCGTTAGTAAGATTAGATTGTTAATATTAATTTTAGTTGTAAGTTGCTAAATATGTAAATACTCGTATATATGTCGTTAAGATAGTAGTTATAGGCCTTAGTCGTAAGTCACTAGATATAAGTCTTAGAGATAAGTCAGTAGTTCTAGTATTAACTATTTAAGAAATATATTTGTACAGCGCCCTTGAGGTGATTTCTCACGAAAACGACGCTATATAAATTAGCCAAATATTATTATTATTATTATTAACGTCACCTGTTGAACAAACATACTTTTTTGAGAGACAGCGCCATCTGTTGAACAAACTTACTTTTTTAGAGAGACAGCGCCATCTGTTGAACAAATTTACTTTTTTAGAGAGACAGCGCCATCTGTTGAACAAATTTACTTTTTTTAGAGAGACAGCGCCATCTGTTGAACAAATTTACTTTTTTAGAGAGACAGCGCCGTCTGTTGAACAAATTTACTTTTTTAGAGAGACAGCGCCATCTGTTGGACGTAAAAACGCGCTCGCTATTGTTTCTCCGCAGACAGATTGAGCCACAGCAATTCATCAATTCCGGGGTACAGCTAGTTCAAAATAAATGTAATTTATGTGACAGCTGATCGAGCACGGAGAAATAATGATTATATTAAAGGTGTGTTTATGAAAGTGTTGTAAATCATTTTTTTAAATTTATCTTGGGCACGTTTTAGTTTGCTACTTTTTCGTCATTAATATCCCCAGCTTCGTGGTATAAGCGCGAAACACGGTGTATATATGTGTACAGCAATTTCCTGACAACTGACAATATTATTCTACCCCTTACAAACGGGGTAGTTCACTTTGTTTGAATGTCCATATTCCATTTGGCATCACCTGTTAGCTTCACCTATTTATTTATTTGCGTACGGATCGATACGACTGAAAAGCACATCGTACTCTGCCTTCTAAAGGGCAAGGTACGCAGCGACCACCCTGTTATAACTAAATGCTATGTATCGTGCTACATTCTTTAGGGTGGACCGACAATTAAAAAATATTTATTTATAAACCGTTTAATTTAGGTAACATTTTTAAAAATTTCGAATAACGAATTATACAATTTTTCGAGAGAATCGTCACTATCTCAATGACAATCCTTTTTTTAATCTATTTGATTGAATACAAATCTCGGAAGCGGAAATTAACCCACTTCACGACGTCCGTTCGGCAGATTGACTCGTTGTCGATGACAATGCATTCTATCAACTTTTGGTGTCAATCAATTACACAGACGCGGATGTGTACGCATTTCTCTGAAATCGGACGACATTACAGCGGTTGATATACTAAATAAATGTCGGTCCTATCCGCTCGGCATCGGTAGCGCGGTTGAGTCTAATCCCCGGGAAATAAGGTTCAATCCTTATTTTTAAGTTCTAAGAGACATTTTAAAATAGATGTATCATAGTAAAAAAAAAGTTATTAACGGCTTGATTTTTTTCAAACATTCTTAGGGCACGTAGGTACCATCACATTAAAAAAAAATAATAATAATGATTTGCTTCTAGTACCCTCATTTCTTTGTTACTATGGAGAAATGCATATTTCTTTCTTGTTACTATGAGGAAATGCACATTTCTTTCTTGTTACTATGAGGAAATGCACATTTCTTTCTTGTTACTATGAGGAAATGCACATTTCTTTCTTGTTACTATGAGGAAATGCACATTTCTTTCTTGTTACTACGAAGAAATGCACATTTCTTTCTTGTTAGCAGTGGCGGCTGGGTGTACTAGAGTTCTAATATTACAAAAATGGCATTAACGGCGTGACCAGGTAACGTTGTGTGGAATTATTGTATGTTTACTTTTTTAATATATACGTACGATTTGTTGACGGCAAGTGCAAATAACGGATGCTACCATGTTGTGATCTGTGGTTATGTTCAAGGTGCTCCCATTTTTGACGATTAAGTACCGTCCCAAAACATTATTTCTTCTATAATTGCAACTATCTGTTTGAAAAATAATGTTCGGGTATAGTAAATATCTTCATATAGGTCCCGATGTAGTTTCCATATGGGAATCGGTAAGAAAAAAAAGTAAAATGTCGAAATAGGTCCCGATTTCAACGCTAGACGCTTTCAATTGCTAGAGGCAAACTTTTGAGACCGCTGAGAGAACGATCTCTCTAAAAAATACTCTCGATTTATTGAGGGCCCACCCTAATAAACAAACCACTGGCAGCTCCGTTGTAACCTCTCTTTCTGTTTTCCGCCTAATGAGAAAGAAGGAGAGGTTGCAACCGAACTATCAGCGGAACATATTATTATACGCTAGGCCTACAATGCCGGTAGCCTCTCGTTATCATTAGCGCTTGTGACGTCATTCGTTGCTTGCCGTGTTGACACAGGGCTCATTCGTCTATGTGTGTGTGTCATACTGCCAAGGTGACCGCAGGGCCGGATTTGACACAAACTTAAGAAACTTTGAACAAATGTCTGGTTAAAATGTTGGCTTCACGACAAAACAAAACATTGAAATAAGTAAAAATAAACATACCTAACCTATTCTTTTGGCATGTTCTGTTTTGACATTGGTCTCTTTTATCCAGTTAACCAAAATTTTATAATCGGCGATTTTTATGTTTTCAACGATATTATAATGCAAAATCGCCATCAAAAAGCCTCATTTTTATTTTGTCTACATTTGAACAGTCCCCACCAAACTCCTATCCTAGGCCCGTTTAAGTTTTTTTTAAATTTGTGATCACTTCAAAATATTACAAGCATGGCCGCCATGTTTGTCAGCTGATTGTTGAAACAACTGGCCCCTAAGATGACACAATACTCTAAAATAAAGTCGGAATCGTAACGACGTAAGTGACGAAGGCGTGTACAAAAATATGCAGCTCGCGGCCCCAGCGTATTGGACGGACTTGCGGTCTAATTTTCTCTAGCAGGCCTAGAAAATGGATCTTTCCACTGGGTATGTTTCAATTAATTACGATAAACCTATTACCTAAATGTCAAAAATGTTTCTAACTGAATCCATCGGGAAGTTTTTTTTATATTAACTCCACACAGGAGGCCCTGAAGAAAATAAAAGTTGATCGTCTTGAAAAATAAAATCAGGGCCTCGATTCTCAACGAAGTCATTCCACTCGAATAACGAATGGTTCGACCCACTCGTTGTTCGATTGGAATGACTTTTGACGTTTGGCGTATGTGAGTATGTACCTTCGACGAAACTCAAAGATAAGAACTTCGACCAATGTATGTACTTTCGACGGCGATTGCGAGCGGCCTGGACTGGAGAATCGATACCCTAATCGTTTTACAAATGTTTTAAATTGATTTACGTAATTTTTTTAAATGGTAAAGTATTTTTTTTTATTAATCTTAAATATAAATAACTTACATTACGTGGGCATCGAGCAAACCCAGTTATTATTTCTATTATTTTATCATTTTATTTCTTCATTTTTATGACTCGTTTTCATTTTTGAAAAACTCTTTCAAAGTTTTTTTTCTGAGTGGATTATTTAGCATAATATCACTATTTACATTAATTTTAATTTGAGCATGTAAACTGAAACACTTTTCTCGCTGGATAACCCTTAATTATGAAGCAAAGGACCAGTTTGTTTGATGCCTCTAATATCATGAAATTTGCACAATTTGTTTCCGTCATAAACTTGTAGATGAACGCAATATTTATATTTCAGTTAGAAACCTTATTTCTATCATATTTGGATAATAATAATAATTTATTGATTGATTTTCAAAAAATTAAACAATGCCCCATTGACAAATGTTATGTTATGGTACCGTAGGCATTGGGTACATAGCAAATTATCACTAATAGGGTTGAAACTTTTGCGAAATTGGGAGGTAAATACTAATTGCCTATGTTTGATTAGTAATGATTTTTAAAATACTTTAAAAGAGCTCCATACGTAATCATTTACAAAATTACCTAAAATTGTCACTATTCGAGAGGAATCAAATCAGCAACCTCCGAAATAAAGGTCAAGTATCCTAAGTACTACGCCATTTTGAAATGCTAGGGCATATGTGACAGAGATAACGTAAAACCCAACGTTCAATTTATTTATATTATCATTTATACCAAATGGCCCCCGATGAATTGAGATACGGGCGCAAGTGTCAATTTAATCAATCAATCAATATATTTTTCCAGCCAACAATAAAGCCATGATGAAACAACCTGCCCCGTTTTAATTTCAATGTCAATATAATTTCACATTGGGCAAAGTTACCCCGATTCGTTCTTGGACTCATCCATTCGAAATTCGAACGAATAACGAATGCCACCGTTTGAAATTCAGTCGAAGTAGATCGATCGCCGCGCGAGGACGTGTTTCGGTTCGCTCCACGTAATTGCCCTTTCTAATGCAATTATTGTTTTTAATAATTATAATTTTCCATTGTTATTCTACGTTAGCGGTTAGGTTTGTGTTATCTTTTTCCCGGTCTTTTGTGCTGCGCTGATAAGTGTGGAAACTATTGTGGTCGGAATGTATTAATATAGTAATATTAACAAAAGTGTGTTATTTAAATACATATTTTGGTGGTTTTGTGATTTGAATGCGTGTAATATCAATATAATATAATAAACTTAGTTGTGTTTTATGTGCGCAGTGAAAAAACAATGGTTTGTTAAGATTTACACAAAAAATATGTATTTTTGATTCTATAGAATTTATGTCAATATTATTTTATCATATTTTTTTTACCTGGTTGCAATTTTTATTTAAATAAAAAACATTGTTTCTGAAGTAGTCAAATATTTCTAATGATGAACTTTGGTGTAATGGAATTTGCACAGCTTTCTGAAATTAATAGATCAGATGAGATCATTTCTCTCATCAGCTTTGGTCGTTGTGGGTCTTACACTCTTTTTTAATTTATTTATTATTGTTTAATATGAAACAAAAGTCGTAAAATCTCTGGATTAGCCTTTCAATAACTACAACAAAAATTATTTTTGATTTCTTTGAAAATGTACTATTGTGTTATGTTTTTGTTGTTTTCAGCAGTTATTTCGCCTTCGCAAATAATTGCTTTTGAAAGGCCAATCAGATGTCTTATCCATATTTTGATATAAAAATAAAAACTGTAAAATATTATAAAAGCCCTCGTTTCTCTAAGGGTAGTTTGGTAGAGGTTATTTCCCATCAAAATGCAAATTATATTACAAACTTTCAATTTATAAGCCACTGTGTTTCCTCCTTCCAAGAGAGAGGGTCTCGCCAAGACCCTGTTTTACTTTAAGAGACTCTCCACACTGCATCCTCTAAAATTACACAAGCCCTGTGTATAAATATTACGTTAGGTAATTTTTTTTCGAAACGCCATCCATATTATTGATGATGTTTTATGTCTGCATCTTTTGTTGGTGATTTTTACTTTTCAAGATCGTTCTAAGAGAAAATATTTTTTTTCGAGGAATGTTTTCTGACTAGTGATGTGCATTCTCGAAATATACGATTCGTGTACTGATGGTGTCGATTAAAATTATTGTGATATTTTGATGACTCTTAGAAATTACTTTGATTTTGAGACGTCTAAAATACCTACGAAGACTTCGATTTAGATGTCTGCAAATATTACGATGATAAAATTGGTAACAACTATGAAAGTCGAGGGATGTGGAAAAAGACGCACAAAATATGTTTTAGTTTCTTTGACCATAAAAATTGCAAATTCGAACTCAATTTACTCGAAAACAAAAGCTCAAATATCACAAAATCGACTTCAAATTCACCAATTTCTCGCCTGTGCGACTAGTTTCCGTCCATGCATACCCGCACGTAATTTATTGGAAAAGTCATTAATTCATTAAAATTCTTTGATAATTTCGATTAAACTTGCAACTAGTAATAGTGCCGGTTTCAGGTATTTTGAAATTTTGTCTCTCGATTACCTAATCGATTCTAGTGAATTTGTTTCGATTTCTTTCGAAACGGATGACATGATTATGAAAAAAGATTTATCAGTAAAAGTTAACGATAGGATTCATCGATGATAACATGTTATCAAATATTTATTTATGAGTTAGTTTATGGATAATATCAATAATTTATTGCTAAGAGGAAGATAAGGAAAATTGATAGATACATCTGTTAAGGTTTTCTTATAAATTATAATTTTCAGAAAACGACAGGCATTACATTAATGAGACGGATTAATATGATATTGTTGTTTATTTACATTGTATCATTTTTTACATTTGAATTTATAACCTCACTAGCACACACGCCTGTGTTGACGTTAATAATTTCATCAATAAATAGTATAAAATACAGTCGCTTTCCGGTATTTCGATGGAAGATTCTCCGAGGAACAACCGACATTGAACCCTTCGACACCGGCACACAATCAGAAAACATGCCAGCCGCGTGCCCAGCATTTGTCTACGGTTTGGTTTCTACGACTAGTTCTGAGTTCAACAGCTCGACTGTGGAATTATTTTCCGACCTCCTCTGTGTTTCCTCCCTTTTACAACGGGTCTCTTAAAGACCCACGTTCACTCATTCGTCTCGACACAGCATCTCCAAAAATTCGTACTACGTCTCTTATCAATCTTCCTTGTTATCAGTTTGGCCATCTTGCATTTATTTATCACAGACCCTAAAGATATGACGAAGACTCGACGATAAAAATAAATATTTTTGTAGTTTTGTGCATAATTTAAAATCACCTGAGCAAATAATCTTTCAAGATAAAGCTAAGTCAAATTTGTTTAGTTAAATATTGAATTCGGGTTATGTAAACAGTCTGCAATCGGCAAACAAATATGTTTAATATTAAATGCAGAAATAATACAAGCAATATTATATATTAAATTTGTCAAAATAAATTGAATATGATTAATAATTTATTCAGATCATTCTAGTAGTCTAGATTAACATTTAGGAATCAAATTTTCGATTACTGAAATGTAATTGTAACGAATGCAACAAACTTCTCGCAAATGCCTAAACAGCGCGCTAATTCCGGACTGCATACGAAAGATAAAGACTTCCTCTAGACATGCTTCAGTGTCTGGTTTCAGCCTAGGTTTTTCTAAGACCTCATTGAAAGGGACGACACATAACGTTATTGGGATCAGGTCTAGAGCCTACTACTGGCTTGGGAACGCTGCTAGTTCAAGGCCGTGCGTTCGCAGATATAGGCCGTCCGTGGTACATCATTTGGTAGGTAGCGTGAAGCTGGCCTCTTATTAGTTGGTTAATAATTTGCGTAATTTATTAGGATAAATTAAGCTGCATGAATCCGTGTTCCGATATATTCTGAATGTGCTGATAGTTTGTTAGGAAATGGCCTGCCATCAATTTTTTACAGGATTTTAATAAATCAGCAATACTAATTTTTCTCCGTGCAGGGAGGGGATACTGAGTTTATCAGTACCAGTTGGATTTTAAGGTTCAAGGGATGTTTAAATTAAATAAATTACTAAGATTTTTTATCATGGACTTGAATTGAAATTCCACGGCGTTTTTTCAATGAAATTATAAATAATCAATGACTTTAACTATGTTTGTTTACTAGATCTAAGACACGGGAAACGATTATCGATTGGTCATTGTTATTGTTCTAATGTCAACGTACTTGATATTATAGTATAAATGAATGCTGTTGAACTTATAAAGAATCGATCACTTCTAAAATTGTAAATACTTAAATGTCACTTTCCTAGATAGAGAAGGTCAATCATTATGTTTGTATTTTAATATATGTTAGAGCTAGAAAAATAACAAAATGACTATTAACAATTATGTCCGGAATAAGGGAGAACGAAGTTATTTCCTACAGTGAAGTTTAATGTTTTTTTACAAATGTATCATATTAAGTATAGAGCGTGTTGAGGACAGAACTTTTAGAATTTTTGGAAAATACCGGATATTAACGACGATACAAGCCGTCAAAATTGATACATAATTGCGGCCGGCCGAAAAGCGTGTGACATCACGGTATGTGCGCGGCGATACTGCAGCAACTAACTAATCATCACGCCGTTTCCCCTCAGGAGTAGCCAGAGAGGACAACAACTCGGTCTTGGCACACACTCTTTGCCTCATTCACATTCATACACACTCTTCTATTATTCTGACTCTTGACATGGCTCGACTCAAGTATTTGTTCACTTGATCGTGCCATGTCTTTCTCGGGCTTTCCCGATTTCTTCTACATTATTTGCGGATCTCCACATTTCTCACACGATCTTACATGGTTTTACCACATATACGCCTCAGGGATCTCATTTCATTTACTCTGTGTCTCGTCTGACGTCACCGGACACAATTCTATACGTTTTACCAGAGTTCACTCATATTTGTTAGGATGCAAAATTGTATCTATATTCTTCCTTCCCGTGTCCATTTGATCCACCTAATCGTGCCATGTCTTCCTCGGGCATCCCCGACTTCTTATACCATTCGCATTCGCGTCATATATATATTTTTTCTCCTTACCCCTTTCTTCTCAATATTTTTAACATGGTCGTGTACAATTTAGCACACATAAGCCTCACGGATCTCATTTCTACATCATTATACTCAATGTTAAACTTTGTCCATAAAGTTTGCTTTTCGTTAGGAATTCGAATTATTATCAATCAATTGTTTGCGTTTGAAACGCGATGCCCTGATTGGCGGAAATTATGTCAGTATGAAGAAAATACCAACCAATCGGAGACACGCGAATCGTGATCGTCGATTATTTTCTCCAGCCACCATTTTGACATTCTTTTCTAAAATTCCAAATTGTTATTAAAAATTATAAAATTTGTTTGCGTTCGTTTTTTCAGTGATACAGTAATAATTAACTAGTAGATAAAAACCCGCTGACGTCGTTCGCTGTTTGAAAACTTCAACGGTTCTTTTAGAAAATAACAGAGGGTGCCACTTCCGTTTATAACAATCCTAAACTGTACAGTCATTAAAATAATAATAGATATCAGATAAGAGAAAATTTGCCAGCATCCTAACTATTTATCACAGATTAAAATAAGCGACAGATAAATAAACCTCTTTTTACAAAATGTTTTTTTGGAAAAATTTAAAGGGAAAAATGCATTTTTTTCGTTTTCTGAAAAGACGTGAGAAGGAAGATTTTTCATTGAAGACGTGTGTACGACTTATGATAGGGCTAATAATGTATTTATTTTGAAGTATGTATTTGTAATCTGTTGCATCCATCGAACTACTGCTGACCCTGTACAAATCGCAAGTGCGCCTCACTGTTGAATGTGACAGCCACCTCTAGTCTGGTGCCCCAAAAACATTGAAACATTCTTTGTCTGTGCAGAAATGGGCGATCCGTTTGATAGATTCCTTTTATCAATATGCAATATTTAGAGTACAGGCGTCTGGTAGGAACGTTGTTCTTGTTCTACCTGTATTTTAATTTGAAGAAGTTCCGAGGCTCTAGCCTCAATGATCCCTTCGGCACCGGTGCACAGTTAGAAAACACAACATTCGTACACATTTTACACTTGTCACGAAATAACGGGTCTTTTCTACGCCTCGTTCTTGAGTTCAACAGCTCGACTGTGAAACGATTTTCTGGCCTCAGTGTTTCCTCCCTCCTACAACACGGATATTTTCAAGACACTCATGTAGGAGGGATGAAACACAGATGTTCAGTCCTTCCTATCCTCAAAAAGACCCTTCACACAAATTAGGCAAAGTAGTCATCGTGCCTGATTGCCGGTTCGATTGGCTAAGTCCTCCCTCAAGACATAAGCAATATTTCCGCCTATTGTACTGATAATATGAGATTTAGATATTGTCATGCTGTTTGTAGCTAGGGAATAGTTGACTTTCAAGGGTCAGAGGTTAATTATTTTCCTAGGGCCTCCTGCGTGAACTTACTGTAAACAAATAAAATTGGAATCATGTGCCCAGAAGAGACTAGGAGCAAGGCACGATAGTCTATGTACTTTCATTATTGAGACCATGTTACGTAAGAAACAACATGTCTATAATTATGGCACTACAATCCTTTCATCAGCATAAATATTTTTTTAAACATCACACCACCTATTGTCAACATAGTTCGTGCGTATTTAATTTGAGGGTATGCGTTTTCCAAGTTGACTGAACGTGTCACATCACAACGTTGTAAACTAATGAAACATGCGCAAGAAATGTCAATTAATTATGAGCACGATGTTTCGAGCCAATAAATAACATTAGTAATGGTGAAAACATTAACTATGTACTGTAGTCTTCAAACATCGCTGAACATGACTTGTACCA
The DNA here is from genome assembly GCF_061612785.1 of Hesperophylax consimilis. NCBI lineage: Eukaryota > Metazoa > Arthropoda > Insecta > Trichoptera > Limnephilidae > Hesperophylax > Hesperophylax consimilis. The sequence continues at coordinate 11,194,906 of NC_142865.1, forward strand.
CCAGCTCGTGATAAATGTACAGAAAGTGGTACACGATTATTTTTTTATTTATTTAACGCCCAGAGGGCTTTTACATGGTTGGTAGTATAATTTTAATTTGACAGATATTTTGAAACATAAAAAATAAGAATAAAATTACATTTGATAAAAGCTATGCAACAAGTCATACAAACACAAGAAACAAAAGCAGAAAATTACAGCTATTTGTAGGTTTACATGATGTGTTTAGGAGTATTGTTGAAATAAATGTTTTAAATGATCCACAAAACTTGCCAAGTTGGTATTGTTAGAATTAAACTATTGAATCAGGTGTCTAACCGAAACAATTCAGTTAAATTCAAAAATGTGTATATTCTTGGTATACCTTATATCGTAGGTAATAGGCATTAAAATCGCTTGACAAACGGAGTCTAGAAACGTTCGATTTCAAGCAAAAAACTTGTTTTTATTTATTTTGTAAATAATTTTATAAGAAAGCAAAAAAGTTAATCAAGTGAAACTGTCACAGATATTCTTGGCTATAATACTGTATTTAAAAAAAAATTGTTTCCATTATGCGTTCATACATTTCTATTGAAAAAAAATCTTTTTTAGTAGTTTGCATTTATATTTTTTATTGAGTAATTCATTTTTTTATTTGTAATCTAATCAAGCGAAGCGATAGGAAAACCTTCAATGTATCTAAAACATATTTTTGGTATTCACAATGTACACCAATTCGTTATAAAGATTAATCAAAATATAAAATTTTGCATTAAGTTTCGCCCTCAGTTCATTGTTTTTATAATTTATTAGGATTGTGTATGTTGTCGCATTTGATGTTCGCCCTTTTATGAAGCTATCTGTGAACGTTCTCCGTAAAAAACAAAACACTTGTAACATGAGTAACGGAATCTTGAATCACAGACACAGTAGTGCATATCCATTCAGCACGTTTCTGTGTTTCTCGGACGGTTCCTGATACGATCAAGTCAAACGAAATTTCATACTTTGATTTTAAGAATATGTATGATTGCATACATATTCTTAAAATATCGCCTCTCCAATTTGATACTAAAAATCGCAACGGAATTTACATAAAGAATTTTAAATAAATTATGTGACACCTAATAAGAGAGCCCCTAAGTGCACAGTGTAAAGGCAAGGAACTATGTCGCAACCCGGTTGGGCGGCATTTTGAGCCGGGTTAAGGGTAGGGGCTGTAGGAAGGAATATATAAATTCGGTTCTCGTTACACTTACGGAGCCGACTTAGACCAAAATGGATCGAAGAATCGACCCGTTCTCGTGACGCCAACATCAACCTCGAACGGGGTGCATCGGAGATCAATGTTGCTAGCTCCTTAGAGCAGGCTACATTAAAATCCCTGTTGAACAGACTCCTCACATTGCGTCTGTGCAATCGGTCTGTTAACAATGGATTGTCAATGAGACGGACCGCCCTCCTTTGCACAGAATCAAGTATTGTGAGGCTCCAGCCCAGAGGTGACTCCCAATACAACTGTTGGGCGTAGATTAGTTATGTATAGGATCAGCAGCTGGTCACTATTGAAGAATCTGCGAGCCGTATACAATATTGTTAATAATCACACCCTGCAGTTTCTCAGCATTAGCGTGAAGTATTTTATACAATTGCATTAGATGTATATTTTTCATACGAAATAATTTTGATTTTAAGTAGAAAAAATTCTACCTTGACTTAAATACAGGGTTTTCAAATAAGAGGTGTTATTTTGAATAGCCCGCTATTTCGGTAGATGTTACTTTTGAAGCTGTCATTTTTGACATTTGACAAGTATAAACTACGCCATTAATAAAAATGGAACGATACACGCTTCAAACAAGCATTGAAATTATTAAAATTCACTTGAGTGAATCAAATGCAAATCATCTTGAGTGATGAGGCCCATTTCCACCTCGGTGGCTTCGTCAACAAGCAAAATTGAGGCTGGAGCAACAGTTACGATGAATGGATTTCGCTATCGAGAGATGATTAATGATTTTTTTATGGCCGGAATTGGATGGTATTGATCTGGTCATCGTTTACTTTGAACAAGACGGAGCTACGTGCCACACAAGCAACGAAACCATTGATCTTTTACGATTGAATATCAAAATAACACCTCTTATTGGAAAACCCTGTACATTACATCGACTATAAAATTTGACCCCGTATCTCATTCCTGTGCAGAAATATTGCGTGTTCGAAGAACGAACAGGGGTTGGAATAGCCGCACTTTAAAGGGCTATTCCACACAGATAAAGTATAATGAATTATATGGCTTGTGACAGGCGATGCAAAAACACAATACATAACGTTAATTCACAATCAACTTACCGGGAGGAGATGGTGAAATCTGCATAGTGAGCATCATCTGTCAGCACTGGGACGTTTAGCGTGGTTGTTAGTACTCGTTATTTTAGATTAAATTGCGATAAAAATACGTCTTATGATTATTCCGATTAGACAACCGGCGATCGAGAGTTGACAGGACGAACCGTTTTTGTGCAACTGCTCGGCCCACGGCCTCCGTGGATCCAGCTGACATGTGCGAAATTTAAACTATACAGTTTAAATTCTGACGGTACGATTGGTTAGTACACAGCCTGTCAAAAGCAATCAGCGTTACGGAACATTGCGTATTCCTCGGAAGTCCCTGACTTCTTATACCTTTCAAACTAAACACTCCTTTTTTTTTTTTTTTTTTTTTATAAATTTAATTTTGATTAAATTTGATAATATTATTATTAAGTTCTGCAAGTGTTTTAGTTTTTTATTATTGTGACAGCTGTTTCGGCTTACAAGGCCATTTTCAAACTGTGGTTAGTCCACATTGAGACGACGTTTTTATACTATTTCAAATGTAAATTTTGAAGGTGCATACATTGATTTATTACTGGTTACACCGATGACATGATCTATTGTTGGTTAAACCAATCTATGTTTCCCCCTCAGTAAATGGTAATGGGTTCTTAATTATTTACTAATGACTTTATTGCTATGAATTATTTGGGTGCATTATACTGCTTGGGTTTTGTGAAAATACTAAGAAGTGGTGAGTAAATTATTTTCCGTACTTTATTAATTAGTGTTAAATTTGGGTCATTCGTTCGTTTATTGATTTCTAATTGTTCAAGTAAATTTAATCTAATGCCCTTTTTTTCTATATGCAATGGTTTAGGACCCTTGTTGTTAAGTGGGGTATGATTATTCACCAAGAGATGTTCTGCGAATTTTGAGGATGTGTTTTTATTATTATAACATCGTATATGTTCCTTGAATCTAGTTGAGAATGCCCTCCCCGTTTGTCCGATGTAAGTGGCGTTACAATCGGCGTGGTCACATTTTAATTCATATATGCCACTGTTATTGAGTATAGGGATTTTACTTTTAGAGTTTTTAAGGCTTGTTCCTAAATTATTGTTTGTTCGAAAAGCTATATTTAAACCACATTTTTTAATTTCTTTTGCAATTTTTTCAGATATTGGGCCGAGGAATTCGAGACATGCAAATTTTTCTATATTTTTGTTATTTACCGGATATAGAAAAATTTGCATGTCTCGAATTCCTCGGCCCAATATCTGAAAAAATTGCAAAAGAAATTAAAAAATGTGGTTTAAATATAGCTTTTCGAACAAACAATAATTTAGGAACAAGCCTTAAAAACTCTAAAAGTAAAATCCCTATACTCAATAACAGTGGCATATATGAATTAAAATGTGACCACGCCGATTGTAACGCCACTTACATCGGACAAACGGGGAGGGCATTCTCAACTAGATTCAAGGAACATATACGATGTTATAATAATAAAAACACATCCTCAAAATTCGCAGAACATCTCTTGGTGAATAATCATACCCCACTTAACAACAAGGGTCCTAAACCATTGCATATAGAAAAAAAGGGCATTAGATTAAATTTACTTGAACAATTAGAAATCAATAAACGAACGAATGACCCAAATTTAACACTAATTAATAAAGTACGGAAAATAATTTACTCACCACTTCTTAGTATTTTCACAAAACCCAAGCAGTATAATGCACCCAAATAATTCATAGCAATAAAGTCATTAGTAAATAATTAAGAACCCATTACCATTTACTGAGGGGGAAACATAGATTGGTTTAACCAACAATAGATCATGTCATCGGTGTAACCAGTAATAAATCAATGTATGCACCTTCAAAATTTACATTTGAAATAGTATAAAAACGTCGTCTCAATGTGGACTAACCACAGTTTGAAAATGGCCTTGTAAGCCGAAACAGCTGTCACAATAATAAAAAACTAAAACACTTGCAGAACTTAATAATAATATTATCAAATTTAATCAAAATTAAATTTATAAAAAAATTAAATGGAGTTCTACGAATTAAACACAAAAACAATAAATAAACACTCCTTGCACTAATAAGAACAAACGTTGAAATTTTCAGCGATATCGGTCGACTAGTTTTCGAGTTTTGCGTGTGCAAACGTGCACAGGCTGAACTTATACACATTTTATTGAATTGGCAACGTCAGGATATTGCCGGCAATAACTGCTGGCTAGCTATTACAAATTACAACAACTAGTGTTTTTACAACGTTCATTGTAATTAGTAGTGTACTGTACATTTTTCGCGTAATTATTTCCAGTACAGACTTCAAGGCTTGTTTAATTAAAGTAAGTTAACTTATTCGAATTATTATCAACTTAGCTCGTGAACTGAGTTAAAATTTGTTTCGAAACACTTTGGTTGTATTAAACAGTTTCTTTTTTATTACAGTTTAGTAGCTGAGTGAGAAAATGCGTTAGGTTCCACCCAGGCATTACGGGTTCAAACCTCCAAAAAGAAATTCAAAGCAAATTTATCAATCAAAGTTTAAAAGCTTCCCGCAGGAATAACGCACATCAAAAGATGACCAAAATTAGTATGTTTGATTGTTATTCCTTCACAACAAAACTATTTTTTACCTGATTAACAATAAGACCCCTAAAAAGGATTAGAAAAATCCTTACACATTTTTACCTCGGGAATCTCCGCCAATCTTCGACAAATTCCGTTATTCTGCATTTTTGACACCATCTGTTTTTAACGGTATTCTCTTGTGTTTTATTGTTATGCCGACCAAGCGGACCAATTTGCAAAAAATCCATATGAAATTTCATTAATAATTTTCCTCCCTCGAAGTTCGCACGTGTTTTTTTTCTGCTGATGTGAATCACGTTTAAACGTTTGCCCAGTGTAACCAAATTCATTTATGAATCATCTTTCTGTGTTCCGGCATTTTGTACGCTTCGAAAGTGTTTATTTTTGTGTGATCAAATTTAACTATGTAATTTCCTTGCAACTGTTGCGTGTGTTGTGAAAATTTTCAAATTAAAAAAATAATGTTATCATTAAAGACAATATTATTAACGACTCTCAAACGAATGATACAGAAATGAGAGCAAAAGATTCAGTCACATCTAGGAATTGAATTCAGACTTGTAGAAAAGTCACAAATGTCGCACATTAAAAAACTAACTAAAAATCACGCCGTTTCCCGCAGGGGTAGGCAGAGAGGACGGACCGCCCAAACAACTCGGTCTTGGCACACACATCTTGCCTTATTCACATTCACACATCGTCTCATACATACTCTTCTATTATTCTGACTCTTGACATGGCCCGACTCGAGTATCTGATTCATTTAATCGTGCCATGTCTTCCTCGGGTTACCATCAAAATAAAAATAAAAACATTCACATTAAAATAAAAATGGACACATTTATCCAAGACACTATCTAGATTGCATTTAGTTCGGGTAGAATCTTACAATCAAATGCAAAACAAATATGCGTAAAGACCCCGTAGTATGCGCTCAAAGATGGTTTGAAAGCGAGATGTAAATATGAATGTTATAGAGGGAGCGCGCTAATAGTTTAAAATAAATAGGTAATAATTAATCGAAAATGGTGAAAATATGTAATAAAACACGACTCGTTTGAAATAGAACAAAAATCTCTCGATAAATGCTTTAGTTGCATTTAAAGATATACTGTATATTTTGTTCATGCCTATAATATTAAATAACAGAACAAAACGTGTTTTAAATCATTTTCAGGGCTTGCTTTGCGATTTTTTTCTATCGAGGGAATTTCATATAATTAACGTTTCGACATAACAAATTGATATTATCTTCAAAAATCTTCAGAACTAAAAAACTTAAAGAGTTAAGGCAATGCACTATGTCGTGTAATATTTTAAATTGAGCCGCTATCAATAACAACCCTTACGTAGATGGCGATAAGGTTTAAATTCCCGCTTAACACCATCCGCCTGTTTTGATTTATGCAAGAAAAAAACATGGCCAAAAACTGCCTTTTATTTTATTTTGTGGATGTTCAGGCATAAATATTTAATTTTTTTTCGATCATTTTATAAATAACTTAATTTGCCACATTATACAATAAAATCATAACCGAAAATAGGTTCGTAAGTAGGAGATTTTGAACTTTAAAGCAGTTTTCATAGGCCTTTACATTATTTTTTTCTGGGCTTATAAAAAGACGTATCTAAAAAATACTCGATTATTTCAAAGGCCAAGATGTATTCTACTCGCAGTATTTAATTAAAGCATCTAAAACATTTCTAGGCGACCAAATTTTCAAACCAAAAACACATGATTTTGCATTACTACGTATGGCATCGCCTTTACGAGAAACTTGTTATAAATCGGTAGAAATTGGGTATGCGGGGCTTATGAACATGAAGATGATGTTAGTAGCTCTCAGTCGAAGTCGTACGATACGGTTAAAAATGACGTAAGTTGATATGGTCGAATAGGCTCATTAGTCAGAGCACATCCCCGGCACGAAAGGCCAACTCATAAATGTGACAGAATCTTTTTGTTTCACATCTTTCGTTTCAGAATCGTTAATTTTGTCTTTAATAATTAAATATATCAATTTGAGGTTTTACTCGTTATGTTATATCACTATTCAAATATTTAAAAAAAATCTTTTCATATCCAGAAAAGCTATTAAATACCTAACTAGGATTAACCGCCAAACAACTCTATCTCGGCGCACACTGCTCGCTTCATTCCCACTCATACACCGTCTCATACATACTGTTATTCTGACTATTGATATAGCCCAACTCAAATATTTGGCTCACTTGATCGTGCCATGTTGGGTCCCCGACTTCTTTTACTGTTTACTTCCTATACCTGTACATATCCTCCTTAATAATAAAACATAATTGGATGACTTTTATAGCGCCGTTTTTGTGCAAAATCACCTCAAGAGCGCTGTACAAACTTATAATACATCTCTACAGTGATCTATGTTATTACTTAACTATTTATGGAGATAATATACAGTACAATACTTGCCTGGTAGGTCACTTGAGATTAACACTTAATTAACATTAACTAATTGTTTATTAGCGAAATTTAGATACAGGATTTAGGACATAATTGGAAAATTGAATATAACTGGACTTTCTCTTAGGAATGGTATATTTAATTTAAGGGTACGACAGCTTAAAAAGTTAAGTTTTTAGTTTAGAGCTGAATTCTGTTGGACTTGTTATGGATCTTAGTTCCGGAGGGAGTTTATTCCAAGCCTTCGGCCCAGATACTCCGAAAGCGCGATCACCAAACTTAGTATTTGGCTTACACTTGATTCCTCATTTATTCGGTTTATGCCCAAACCATCTAAGCTTTCCTTTCTTAAATTTAATCATTTCGCCTTGCATTCTTTGCGAATCTCATCAATTTCAAACGTTACGTTTTGTGATTTTTTCACCGGTAACAACATTCAATATAATCATTAAATAGAACATTGTGTTTTGTAGTTTCTCCAATTGAAACTTTTCTCATGATTGAACCCCTCCAGCTTTTGAGGGTCAAATATGACCGGGCGTAAAAATATTTTTATATTTTTTTCTATCATGCGGAAATACATAATTTATCGACGTTAGAAAGAGAAATAATTATTATTTCCAGTTTGCCTCAAATTACTAGAATTCACTAATAAAATCCTAAAAATAGCCAAAATGAAAAATTCACATTTCACGCCGCTATAAACGAGATAAAAGTGAAGGTACAGTTTTCTTACGAATTCTCCAAACCAAACTAATGTGTTTTCGAAATATCGAGTTCTCTCAATTTTTCTATGATTGGAGTAAAAAATTAAATTAAAATGTGGTTAGCGTTTTTGACAAAATTTTTCACGTTTGATATTAAAGTTTTATTATTTAAAAATAGTAATGTTTATTTTCAATGCATACACCGGAAAGATAATTTGATCTTGTTTCTAAAACAGTATTTGTTTTTACGGAAAATATATTTACACAGAAAACATTGCAAACTGAACAAATGTGATGAAAGTATTGTAGGTTAAATTGATGGCCATCCATCCACATTAGCGAGCAAATTTTATAAATCGCATAAAATCTGAAATGTGGTTGTGCTCAATAAGGTTTTATATTTGTTTTTACATTTTTCATTGGTTTTCTTAATCTTATTTATATTCACTAAATACCTTAAAAAGGTTAACAAAATTATGCTTAAAACCAATGTAATATTTTTGGCAATTTCCCTATATGTATTTTTATCACTGTCCACCGTTATCTCGGTAGGATAATCAGTAGATTTTTCGTATTTCTAGAGATAACGTGCGAATGCTGAGCGACTTTCTCATACTTTATTGTGTGATTGTTCGCCCAGTTGTTTCGCAGAAATTCACGTGTGAGAGAGTCATCAAAGGCCAATCAGTGCCATGTTTTTTTTGACATTGTCGTGATTTCATGTTTGGGAAGTACTGTGACTGGAAGGATACCATGATAGTTGTCCTTTTCTGCTGATCACAATTTGTTCAAGGGCTAAAACGGACTTAACGGCACTGAGTGGCCATTTGATGACAGTTTTACATTTGAATGTCCGAAGCGTTGGCTAAGGGAGGAGGAAGCGCAACGCGACATAATGGTGTGGTGTTTACTTTGCCAGTTTTCTCTGATTTGCTTTCATTTACATTCATAATCATTGGTCATAAACCAGTGACTGTGGAATCTTTACGATATCACAATTAATTGGAAACCAACACTTAACACAAATCTTTTGTAGACTTCACCGTTTTAATCATGATTGTAATTACCTTCCGTTATAAAAAATAATTAACTCTCGCATCTAACAAACTATCACTTTCATCGTGGGAACCACTTTTACCTTCTTTTAATATGTTTGTTTTATAATCATAGTTAATGATCTGGATTATGTGTTTATCGTTAAATTACGCAGATGTATCTCACGGCATTGTCCATGCCCACTTTTAACCTAACCTAACTCAATAAATAAAGCGGATGAGGGATCGAAATGAGGCAATACTAAAAGAAGAGGTACGTTGTTAGATGTGCTTGTGTTTAGAATTATTAATGAATGTTTTAAGCTGTTTTATAGCTTATGATATAAATAACTTTGCGAGCTGAAAACAGTTGCGTTGTTCTGCAAATTTCACAAAAAATAAGCAGTGCAATTTTTTTGACGCCATAGATCGTTGTATTTTATACTAATTTTATATAAATATTTATATTTATTATTATACATTTTGAATTCAGATTTGTTACCTAATAGTTTTTTAGGTTAACCTAAATTATAGAGTTTGTGATGTGAAAAACAACTCTTGTTTGGGGGAAGTGTATAACCCCTTCCGGTGCGGAAAGGTTAATATATTATGCTAGGTTTGCGATAATGCTAACATCACGTCCAACAAAATTGTCTGTTTTCAAACGTTACTCATTGTATTTGATAACAATTTTATCTATATCCTCTGTTGTAATCCTTCATTGCAAAATGCACATTTATTAAAATAACGTATGTGACATACAACACGTATTATATTCTATCTATCTATATATATTAAATTTTTACCTAAACAAACCATTGTTCTTTCAATCTAGTGTTTTTATCAAGTAATGAAGTGATTCAGAAACAATTTAAAAACGTTAGTATATTTATATTATTAAATAAAATAGTACTGCGCTCTACAGAAAGTTAAAATCTATCTCATTGGCTGGTTTTACAATGCTCTGATTGGTCAATCATAACAAGCCTTGTGATTGGTGCAAAATAAACAATTGTGAAAATGCGTCACTCACTCAAGTCCGAATCGGCTCCTGAGCTAGTCGATTTGGAAGCTATGCTAGCCAGTGTTCAAAGGCAGATACAAGAAGAAATTGACAGTTCAGATTTGACAGAAGCAGTCAATACTGCTGTCAGAAGCAGTGTCAGCAGTCACAGAAGCCAAGTTGCTAATCAAAGAATGACAAATGGAAATTTAGCAGATCTTAAAAACGTGGATCCGAGAGCAAATCAACCATACCAGAACCAAATGCGAAACGATCTTCGTGCTAGTGTGAGTTCAATGAATTCAGAAGACATGCAAAGACTGCAAAATGCGCAGAATTCTGGTATTTCTCCGTCTCGTCTTTTGAATCAAGACGAATTTGAGACTGAATTTAGAGCAAGAACCAACCAAAGCACACAAGATCTTCGCGTCACAAATCCAAGTCAAAATACTGGACAATTTGAGCCGACGATTTCAAGTTTACAATCAGGATCCACGCGAAGCCTAAATCAGATCCAACAGCAAAAATCTAATCTGACTGATGGATCTTTGGCGAATCTGTCCAGGTCAAGTGCTGCTTTGCCAATTTCTGGTAGCTTCTTGCATCAGATGCAGAATAAGCTGGAAGACGATAGGGCTGCAGCGTCTTGGACTCTTCCGAGGAATAAGAAGTTTGACGATCCCAGTAAGCAGTCACAGCAGGTGGAAGCGGAAGTTCAAGATATACAGAATCCCAACAGTCAGAGGAAGTCGATGGATTCGGTGCCGGAAGCCTGGAAGAACTATTGGTCATGGTATGATCTTTATTATTTTTGGTTTTTATTTTTACTACTTTACATGACTGGATCTGTGTCACACCGGGAGGGTTTAATTCCTGCCTATTTTTATTTATCTTTCATGGATCTCATTGCTTATTCATCCTTGGTCCTATCGCCGAAAACATGATTCGTTATGTACCGGTTATTATGGTTTGTCTTTACTGTGTGTTTTTTTAAATTCTGATTACCGCACAAGAGTCCCAACTACCCGGAGCCATTGGGACTATGTCATCACGAATTTGGAGTATGTTGTGAGACTGAAGAAAGTGATGAAGGAATAGATAGGCGCGTTCCACAGTGATAGATACTTTAAGTATCTCCCTGGTGAAAGAGCACCATTCAAAATCGAAACGTTTGGTGACCAGATTTGAATAGCAGGTATATCCCTACCTTCCTCTTCCCCATCTCCTTTCCATCCGCACTACACTGCCTTCAGCCTCACAGCACTAATTGGGGATGCCGTCGTCTCACTGACTCTAGACGGTTGGGAACAGTTGGGGCTCGTGTGCAGTAGCCACATAAAAAAAGGATCAGGAAGTACCCGGCTGTCCAGATCTAGTAACTAAACACGGCTAAAGTCATTTCAAGCATTCTGAATGGTGCTCTTTCATCAAGCCACTTCTGAGAGTATTTACCAATCATGTGTATTATTTTCGTTAAAAAAAACTCCTGTTTTTATGACGCTGTAATCATAGTATTAATCTGTCTGTTGTTATTAGTTACAAGTTACCAAACTTATTTGTGCATTCCTAATATCTTTGGTGCATTCGGAGCCGTTTCTCTGCAGGGGTAGGAATAGAGAGGCGTCACGGCACGCGCTCCTTGCTTCATTTACATTCATACATAATAATAATATTTGGCTAATTTATATAGCGCCGTTTTCGTGAGACATCACCTCAAGGGCGCTGTACAAATATATTTCTTAAATAGTTAATACTAGAACTACTGAATTATCTCCAAGACTTATATCTAGTGACTTACGACTAAGGCCTATAACTACTATCTTAATGACATATACAGGGTGTATCGGCACGTACCCGACAAACTTTAACCAGCTATTCCTTAGCACATTTGGAGTAAAAAATGTTATGTGCACTTTGCTGTCCGGTAACGTTTTTTTTAATAAAAAAATTATTATTCATATTTTCACCACATGTCACCACTGTTTTATCCTTTGTCAAAGTTTGAAAACCCATCTGGCAATATTTTATTCGAATTCCGTTGAATAATGCACGTGTGTACCTATATTGGCGCGCTTTTACAGTCACAACGAAATGGCACGGCACTATTCGTTTCATTTTTAACTATTATTATTTAGTGTGTGCGAAAGAGCGAAGACGCTTTTCGACATACTTGCTTATAACAGCTGTTGAACACGAAAAGCGATGCCAATGACAGTGATGTAGTGTGGAAATTTTTAATTTTTTTATTTTAATTGAAAAAAAAATGCTACCGGACAGCAAAGTGCCCATAACATTTTTTACTCCAAATGTGCTAAGGAATAGTTGTTTAAAGTTTGTCGGGTTAGTGCCGATACACCCTGTATACGAGTATTTACATATTTAGCAACTTACAACTAAAATTAATAATAACAATCTAATCTTACTAACGTCAGAAGAAGAAGGAAGTTCTATTATATTAGGGTGTTTTTATTGTTAGCTGGATATATATGTTAAATTAATGAAATTAATGAATAAAATCAATCGTCAACGCATCTAGATGATTCATATGCCAACAATTAAACCGATTGACTTGTTATGTTCCCGCTGATATTGTCCATTGTCCATTGGTAAGCAAGTCAATAGCAAAATTGAATGAACGGAATCGCTAGATAATGTAACAATTACGGTATAAAAAAATGAAAAAAAAAATATTTGGATAGAATGACGGATTTATGGAAATGAGTGTCTGAAACATCGTCTCATACATCCACTTGTGTTATTCTGAATCTTATCATGGCCAGAGCAAGTATTTGATTGACTTGATCGTACCATGATGTCTTCTGCTAACGCACACACAGCGAGATATTATTATTTCGTTGTTTTCGTAAAACCTTCTCGCTGTTGCAACAACTGTGCTAATCATAGACATATGAATATTAGTAGACCTGCCCTAAGTGATTAAAAGCGTATTATCCCCACTCCCCATACCGGTTCCATTGAGCCGGCTGGGCTCGCGTACGGCCTCAAGTGATATTTGAAAACGTGACGTCATCATTCTTGTGCGAACTATGGTCGAGGCATCATCGGTTCATTTTACGAAATAACACGGCAAAATGTTTACTTGTACTATGAAAACTGGTAAAAATAGATGCGAAAAAAGAGAATAAACCCAATTGTCGTATTACATTCCATATATAAGCATTATTTTATTTTATTTTAAGCATATTCACATCGTATAATATGAATCAGTTGTTACTATCACATCGAGAAACGTCTGGACGCGAAACACAAAGCTGGTTGGTTGCTGGGAAGTAAATTATGAACATTTATAAAAGTGTCTTAACTAAATACTCTGAAACTAACTACGACTCTGAATATAGAAGCTGCCTTACTTTGCCGAATTTGGACTTCGCAAATTTGTTCATAACGTGGCGAGTAATTTGCGCTCCCATGTAAAAATGTCTATTCATTCAAAGCAGATTTTACTTTTAAGAAGTAAATGGTGATATTATAATGCGAGATGCCTATTTACTGTCAGATTTATTTATTGACGAATCACAGTCATCTTCACTCCCTTCGTTCTTCAACAGTTGATTTTACCCCTCGCCTTTATCTTCTCGTCTATTAATTCCTATGTCTGTGGTGCTAATGTAAATTCATCTTCACGTCGCGTTAGTCGGCTTTGTTGATATTGAAATAACTCTGAAATGCATTCATTTCAAATTCCTCGCTTTAATCATTGGCCAGAGCCGAATCTGCTCAAGACGCATATTGAGATTGTAGTAACCAGGGCGGAATTTATACAAGGGCAATGGACTTGTTCAACACAATACTATTCAAATAAAATTAGGGTACACGAAACAAAAATGAATATGGATGATTTATTTATTGACGCCCTATTGCGCTTTTAAGTACATAACAATTACAAATTTCATTTTTAACAACAGTATAAAACAAACAATAGAAAATCGAAATAAAATATAATCATTTCTCATACATTATTTACATTTATTACATTTCACTTTCTTAACTTAAATATATAACATTAAATAAATAGTTTTCTAATAACTTAAGATTAAAAAGTTTTTTTTTAAATACATTTATACTCTCCGTTTTAAGTTTATCTGGAAGGAGATTGTATATTTGTACACCCTCGTGGCCAATGCCTCTTTTGCCACTTTCAGTCCTTACAGCATGTGTGTACAATTTGTTATGTTGCCTAGTATAATGTTCGTGTACTCGTGACGTTTGTTTAAATGTTGGGTTTGTGTGTATAAGTCCATTTTGGATTTTGTAAATTAGGAGGCATTTGTTGTATTCGTACAATTTTCTTATTTTCAAAAGTTTCATTTCCTGATACAGTTTTTTTGTGGGAGTGTCCGGGTTATAATTGAAGAGTTTTTTTTAATAACTTTGTTCTGTATTGTTTGTAAATCATTTAGGTATGTAATGTATGTGTTTCCCCATATTTATATTAAATAATTTAGATGTGACTGGATTAAACTAAAGTATAAGCCCCTCTTTATCTCCGTTGGTAGAAGATGGGCAATTCTACCAAATACACCAATTAGTGGGATGATTTTTGCTTTTAATTTTTCTACGTGTTGTTTAAATGTCAGATGTTTATCAATATGTAAGCCAAGGTATTTTTCGCTGTCTAGAATAAGCAAGTCCCTTTCTTCTATTTGTAGAGGTTTATGCGACGGTATTATTATTTTAGGTGAGCTTAGGATCATGTAGGCTTAGAATGTATTGAAGTTTAAATTAAATATGTCAGCGACATCACTTAGTTCATTGCCCAACCTATGTATTCTGTGTATATAACACAGAATTCGTAGCGAAGTTATTGTTGTAGAATAAAATATTCCGTCTAGTATATTTTGGAGGTATATGTAAAAATAGCAAATTTATAGTGTCAGGGCAGTCTAACCTTCAATGAACAATTTTATAAAATAAAAAGAGATCAAATATTTTTCGCCTTTCAGATAATTTCGATAAGTTAAGTTTACTGCGTAAATTGACATATTTTGATCTATCGAAATACTGTTAAAAAAGTGACTGCGTGCCCATTTTATATTAAAATATTAGTCATTCAGAATATATTGAACGCGTGTTCATGCAGGTGGCCTTATCGTAATAAATATAATGGACGAAACGCGGAAACATTTTATTTTTTAAGAACACGTGCTCCGACTTCCTCATAGCATATACGTTATGAAAGTTTGTTATGAAAGTTTGTTATGAAATCTGTCAATTGATTCTTTAAAGGCCTGCTGTCCCGTTTTTAAAGGGAAAACGAATAATTTGACGAGATTTTTAATAAATTATCAATATTTTATATCTTAATTTTTTTCCGTGTGGAGGTAAATAATTAAGTCTTACTTATAAAGATTCTCTAATACCCCGCTGCAGCATTGATATAGCTATACGAGGAAGAGGTCCGTATACTGCTAGGGTTAAAATCGTTACTAATATTCAAATTAATAATTCAGTTAATAATATTCACGCTAGATTTTTTATTGACTGGCATCACTTTGTTCCAAACCTCAAAAACATGGTCATTTTCGCATTTCGTGTTTTGTTGCTAACTTCACGTTTCTTCAGATGTCATCTGTAATGTTATTGATCCGATTAATGTTAATTCGATTATGCATCCCGTATTTGCTGTGGTAAATCGATATTTCGATTTAAAATATCCCCTCGATAGTGCTACAAATGGGTTTAACTGCTTTTTT
The DNA here is from genome assembly GCF_061612785.1 of Hesperophylax consimilis. Classification (NCBI taxonomy): domain Eukaryota; kingdom Metazoa; phylum Arthropoda; class Insecta; order Trichoptera; family Limnephilidae; genus Hesperophylax; species Hesperophylax consimilis. The sequence goes on from NC_142865.1 coordinate 11,210,723, forward strand.
TTTTACATTTTCACTACGCGAAAGATCGATATTTGTACTTCGCGATAAAAATTCAACAAATTCGGCCATTTTTCATATTGCCTGCGCTATCTTGTCGGTATACATACTGAGGGGCCAGCCGATATAAATCTACTAATACGGCCGGTATATCCGCGGTGATTGTGAGTAGAGATTTCCACTATCTATACCTTGTACGCCCGTTTAATATTTATACCGCAAGTAAGACGAACTGTGTTTTGATAAAAACCCTTCAAATAGTCTTCAAAGTACAACATGGAAAATGGTTTTTTGCTGATTAAGGCATTTTTAACACTAAAAACTAAATGTATGAATACAATTTTTTCAGGTTATTTCGAGAAAATCATAGATCAAACATCACTCAAATGACTTACATCTATTTATATATAACTATGAATAGAATTTCAATATTTTTCATCAAATTTTTGAAAACCATTAACCACTTTCATAAATACTTAAAGATTTTTAATTATTCGTTCTTATCATCTCCTGTAATTTTTTCATTTTGTGGCTTGAATAGTTTTACCAAACCACAGTCGATAATACATAATACACAACTGATAAACAATCGCTTACACATAAATAGTTTTTTATCAGCTGTGTAAAATTTAAAACACGTTTATTAATATGGCTGAATATAAAATAAATAAACAAGATAATAATAATAATAATTGGATGACTTGTATAGCGCCGTTTTTGTGTAAAATCACCTCAAGGGCGCTGTACAAACTTATAATACATTTCTACAGTGATCTATGTTATTACTTAATTATTTATGGAGATAATATACAGTACAATACTTACCTGGTAGGTCACTTGAGATTAACATTTAATTAACATTATCTAATTGTTTATTGGCGAAATTTAGATACAGGATTTAGGACATAATTGGAAAATTGAATATAACTGGACTTTCTCTCAGGAATGGTATATTTAATTTAAGGGTACGACAGCTTAAAAGGGTAAGTTTTTAGTTTAGACCTGAATTCTGTTGGACTTGTTATGGATCTTAGTTCCGGAGGGAGTTTATTCCAAGCCTTCGGCCCAGATACTCCGAAAGCGCGATCACCAAACTTAGTATTTGGCTTGCGCATAGGTTCTATCAGTCTGCCTACAGCTGATGATGTTGCTGATCTAAGAGTTGACTGCCTCAGACCAGTGTTTTCCGGGACGCATAGTTCAGAGATGTAGGGTGGGGCCATTTCATTGATGGATTTAAACACCATCCAGCACAGTTTGTACTGGATTCTTTCAGGGCACTTGAGCCAGTGAAGGTTACGAAGGTGTTCTGAAATGTGCGAATATTTTGAAACCCCGGTTATGAGCCGTGCTGCTGCATTAAACACTGATTGAAGTTTGAAGTTCATCAATTTGATAAGCGTTTGTCAATTTGGTTTGTCAATTTGTCAGGATAAGCCCTAAAATCTGTGTTTATTGATAATTTTTATTTTTTTTATTTTCTAGATTCTTATATTCCATGAAGTGGTGAATCATTTAAATTTACTGAATTTAAAGTTAATGTTCTTTATACGAATAGAACGGCGTCATATGCGCCTCACAATTTTTGCATCATATGGGTGTTTAAAATGTTACCTGGTTATTATAGATTTAGAGGCCTTTTTTTACCTAAAAACTCTACAAAAATTACATGTTTTGCAGCATCATATTATTCTGCTTCAGCATCACCAGCAGCCGACAGAGGCTTTATACTACATACATGTCTGTTTGTGTTATGTTGGGATCGAGGTGGGAGATTTAGCTGTGTTTATTATGGCTGCACATCGGATTATATGCATTTTTTAGGTTTTTCGTTTAGTGCATATTTGGCATCATTTTTCGGAGGTTCTGCGGTTTGTTAGTGTACTCAGAAATTCCTCAGAAACGAGGTTACACGATTCCGGTGACCTTGTGGTCTGGGAAAGGTCCGATATACTTTAATTTGTTATTATGATAATAATTTAACAGTTAATTTAATTATTAGCGCCATATTGAGCTTTTACGATAAGATGATAAATTAAATTAAAAACAACAGTATAATATAAATTTTAAAAGATTTGCAAAATAAAGAACAAAATACAATAAACTTAATAATAACACGCTAATTGAAGAACCCTTGAAATAAAAAAAATAAAAAAAACTTGTTATGAATTCTTAAGCTGTTTAATCATGCGCGTAGATTATATTTACTAAAAAGTAGTGAATTATTTTGGCTGTAAATGTATCAAAATTAAAAACGAAAATGTCAGCGATCTATAAATTTATTGGCAAGTCTATGAATTGTCTCCATGACAGAATTGAATACAAATTTATTGTTATGTTCCATCTAGTATGCTTTGGAGGTATGTGTAATGACAGAAAATTAACAACGTCAGGGCAGTCCAATCCAATCTTGAATTAACAAATTTTATACAATAAAAGAAGATCAACCATTTTCAGATAATTTCGATAAAATTTTATGGTAATAAGTTTATATGATGTTTTTGTCTTGGCAAATTGTCTGAATGGGCGGTTTGGCACGATATGTAATCTATCCAACCTTAATGCACATGTTCATAAGTGCGATATTTTCAAATCACGATTTGTAATAAATTATCAAAACGTGAACCAATTGCGCCTGTTTTGCGATACAAACAAACCTGTTGCCTTCAAGGATAGCGCTTGTAAATTGCAAACAACATATTGTGCTGTTTTACAAAATAATATTCAGGGCTTTAAATTAGTGTTTTTCAATTATGGCGCCATTTTAACGAAATATTCTAGGTCCTACCCTGTAAACGTGCAGTAACTTCTTTATGATGCATGCCGCACTGAGCGGCACTCGCAATGGTTGCATTCAGAACAATTTATAATAAATTAACTTACTTGTTATTTATAATGTATTATTATTATATGCGTTGTACCATTTTCCTTTGATTGAGTCGTCACTCGGTGCGTCAGAAAATAAGGATATTCGGAAATACGGATATTAAATGTCATTCGGAGAAAATGGAAAAAAAATAATGTATAAAGCATTTTTTTCGAGGAATTTTTAGATAATCATGAATTTGTGTAATTCTGAAAATTGTGCTTAGTTTCGTCATACGCTCCAATCAAGCTTACAAATCGTTGGAAAGTCCTTCGTGTATATCCCGTTGAACCCTTGTGCTTAACAAATTGTTGGCTGATTAATAAGTTCGTAAAATTTTATCATTTAATAAAAACTATCCTGTATTACAGTGATTTATTTTTGGGGTATTATGCCGTGTTCGCTCACTACCTCCTTCTTTAGCCAACGTTTCGGACCGCACTACAGTGTCAATCATCAGGGCAGATGTGTAATGAAATTCATAAAAAAATAAATCATTAACAAATAAAGACGACGGTGCTAAGCTGAATAGTTCTTGGTATCCAGTAATTGACGGCTACAACAAAACCAAACGCAGAAAACCAATTTAAATTATACTGTATACCAGCTCTTAGAGAATTGGAGTTCGCGACACGGTATTGCACCTACCTAAGCAAAAATTGTAAATATTTCTGGAAATAGGGTTCCATTAGCGAAGGTCTTTGGTGTCGATTCTCCAAGTTGAAAGTACATAAATTGTTCGGCACTCTTATTATTAAGCCTCGTCGAAGGCACATACGCCAAACGAAGTAATTCCGCTCGAACAACGACTGGGCTAATAACCTTGGGCTAGAATCGAGTCCTGGGTTCAAGTCCTATATGCGACCGTTTCTCGATCCTTTTCTATTTAAAATTTTCGTCAAAAATCGCCAATATTGTCTTTGATAATTAAATATTACAATTTGAGGTTTTAGTCATTAATTTATTCCAAAAATAATTATTCATCTATCAGTTATGTGGTTATTTCGTAATGTTGTTGAGAGAGATTTTACGACTCAAATGTTAACGACATCTCACTGACTTCCAAAGACATTGGAATTCCTTTTTTATTTTATTTTTATTATATCATTACCATTAAACCCTTTCCACTCCAGTAGCATTGGTGATTCAACACGTCTATTATGTAAATATGCTGCTATTCTCAAAACCTTTGTCTTCATCTGTATTTCGTAATGCTTTGTTGACGGTGTGAACTTTGTTTATGGAAAGAAATCATAAGGAATTTTCTGTTATCATTCTCTAGTAGGAACTAGATACAAACAACACTATAATATTATGGTGAATGGATTATTTTAAAAACGTTTCTTGTCTACGTTTGTCAGAGATTTTTAGTAGTTTCTGTTTTATCTTTCAATTCGTCAGCGTTGTACCTGTTCGCTTTCACTTTAGGAGTCCGTGTTTTAATGCATTTTCCCACTAAATTGTTCTGCATTTCTTGCATTTTTGTTTCGTTTTATGAATGGTGCAATTTTAACGATATTTTTCACGCTTTTAAAATTGTAATTAAATGGCGCCCAAGCTGGGGCCGATTAATATCTTCGATCGTATCGATGTTTTTTTTCTTGTTTCTTTCTTAATGTTTTTTATACGGCTTACAATTAATAATCTATATTATTTTCACTAAATTGTGTCCAATCTTAATGGTACCTAACTAAGGACAAATCTATAAATCGACCCCTGAGATTAACATCTGAAAAGGCAAAGTTATGCGATAATAATAAAGCGCAGTTGAAGTGTAATGTAACACAAAACTGCGCTATATAAAAGATGTGTTATTATTATTACAATAGCTTATTATCCAAAGTTTATATTTTCAGTTGCGAACTTACCAAAACAATAGGTCCAAAAAAGAATATTTCTCTGATAGTTTGTGAATAACATTTATGTCTATATTGTTTATATCTCTATTATGATTTGATTTATATCTACATCCTCTCTCCATGGCTATAAATGTATTGTTTCGTAAATTTTTGTTTTATATAATCTTTTGTTTTGTATAAATTTTTTAATTCATATTCCTTTCTCACAAATTTAATTTACTTATTCCATATTATGCTGTCTCAGTAGAGGTAAAGTCACAAGGAGGAAATCCATAATTGGTTTTATTTTAGCTATACAATACTTATGTACAAACTGAGTAAATGTAAATTGTCGATTTCCTGAAAATTAATAAATAAATAAGTAAATTGTAATGGTCTTTAGGGGAAAGCTAATTTATGGCTAAATGTCTTATAACATTGCTGTTTCAGATATAACCATCTTACATCTTATTCCAAGGGGTTGTGTTTAATTCTTGACAATGTTTTTTCTATGACTTATAATGAATGTATTTGAATTATTTTGTGTCTGAGTTGGCGCCTGTGCGCCAAAGCGGGGTCAAATTAAATTTGGCACCCAACGTGGGGCCGGTTAAAATGTACATTACTAACGATGTTTTGTTGTTGTTTCTTCCTCAGCGAGCAGTCGATAAGCAGCGCCCGCGCCTCGGTGATGGTCTACGACGACGCGCTGAAGAAGTGGGTGCCCTCGGGCAGCAGCTCCGGCCTGTCCAAGGTGCACATATACCACCACACGCAGCTCAACACCTTCCGGGTGGTGGGGAGGAAGCTGCACGACCATGAGGTAATACCCCACGCTGCTTTCTTATTTCATCTCTTCTACACAGGTCACGTTACTATGTATAAATAGTCTACTTAGTCTTATAATTTTTAATATTGATTTGTGACCATGTGATGTTTCCATAACTCCTATAGGGATTGCTTTATCTGCACAGTATCACAACAACATCTTTATTAGTTGGTCCTTCGAGCCGGATCCTCTAATCTATATACAGATATCTGTTCTGATGTGGAGTTTCCTGGAACAGCAGTCAAGGGGAATTCCTTTGTCTGCACAGTAACACAAAATAACACTTTGGGGATGTGGTAAGAAGACGAATGAATGAGTGGTTGTGAGGTCACAGCGTTTATCGAGTTGCTCACGCAGTTGGTGGACTTGATCGATGGCGAATTCTCCAGGCCGAAGATCAACACCCCGTCGGTGGATGTAGTCAGCGGTGAATCATCCTGGTCGATGGCCAACACCCGATGAAGCGGAGATGAACGGTGGTGGAGTTGTCGAGGCGATGAAGTCAGTGGCTCGAAACCGCATTGATGGAGACCGGACTTATTGATAGTGTTCAGCACTGGGGAAGACGTTGAGTCTTCCTGATACTCCAGTGTGAAGTATGTGGTGGCCTGGGGAGATGTCACAAAGCCAATGCGCTGTTGTAATCCCGCGGAGTCGATGATAATTTGTAGCCTCTCCTTTAAGGTCGTGCAACGCCGGGAGTAGTAGGTCCGTGGCCCATGGCGGCGTAGTGAGATAAGAGCGGGGACCAGCCGGAACAGCCACCCAGTTCAGTTAGCGACGTGCGCTCGTATGGTACTCACTTGTTAGACTCTGTAGCTGCTTAAAACTGACGACATAGGTACCCCGACAGCGCGGCTTTATATAGAGCACAAGCGTTCGAGATTATTTCAGCAGTCGCGACGAGACACTATATGTACTGAGCGCCGCTCTGAAAGATCTCGAGCGTTCGATGTACCATGAATCATTCTTGTACCTACCTCTACAAAACTATTTGTTTTTTTTTAATGTACTTTTAAGACCATTAAAATTCCTCCACACGGGAGGTCCTCTTTGGCGATGTTGTAGGGAGGATGCGGTTTGCATAAGGCCTGTAAGCACTCGGGCCATAGGCCCATTGTGCTATATTCCATGTTTCACTTCATTACCTTTGATAGCCCAGTCCCTTTAATCATGATTCAGTTCGATCGATTTCAACAGGATCTAGAGCTGATGAAGTACCCCCTCCCCATGCAATGATACCATACTCAATGATAGAATTAGAATTATAATAGAATTGCGAAATAAATCGCTTTTAGAATTTGTAAGTTAAGGAAGTTCCTTACGGATCTGAAGAAATGTAACTAACTAACTAACCATCACGCCGTTTCCCCGCAGGGGTAGGCAGAGAGGACGGACCGCCAAACAACTCGGTCTTGGCACACACTTCTTGCCTCATTCACATTCATACATCGTCTCATACATACTCTTCTATTATTCTGACTCTTGACATGGCCCGACTCTAGTATCTGATTCACTTGATCGTGCCATGTCTTCCTCGGGCGTCCCCGACTTCTGCTACCATTCGCATTTGCATCATATATCCTCCTTACACTCCTATCTTCGCTCATTCGCTCTACATGCCCAAACCATCTAAGCGTCCCTTTCTTAATCTTACTCATTACGCTTACATCAGCCTTGCACTCTTTGCGGATCTCCACATTCCTCACACGATCAAACATGGTTTTACCACACATACGCCTCAGAGATCTCATTTCAACAGCATTCAATCTACTTTCATCCTTTCTTTGCCAGTTCCATGCCTCACTTCCATACATCAAGGTAGGTACCAGCACTCCGTTGTGGACTGCTAACTTCGCTTCTTTGGACAGTTTTTTGTTAGCGCCAACGGCGTTCAGTCCTCCATTAACGGAATTACCTGCATTTACCCTTCTTTCAATATCTCTGTCAGCCTTCCCATCTCTCGTAAACATACTTCCTAAATACACAAACTCATCCACCTGCTCCAAGTATTCCTCATTCACAATTATATTGCACACTGTTTTCGTACTCTCTCTTTCAAACACCATTACTTTAGACTTACTTACATTCATCATTAACTCATTCTTCATGCATACTTCGTTCATCCTAGACACGAGAGACTGTAGATCTTCTATACTATTAGCAATCAGCACCGCATCATCAGCATACAACAGGCAACATACTTTCAAATTAATCAAATTCGCGCCCAATCCCACCTCTTTCAATTCTTGCATACAATTATCCATGTATAGATTGAATAACCACGGTGACATTACGCAGCCTTGTTTAACACCTTTTGTGATATCAAACCACCCCGTAAAACCACCGTTTACCCTAACACATGCAACGCTTCCCTCATACAGAGACGCGATTGCCTGAGTCAGATATGTATTCACTCCATACTTGGACAACACCTTCCATAGCTTTTTCCTGTCGACTCGGTCGTATGCTTTTTGTAGATCTACAAAGGCACAGAAAAGTTTCTGGTTTTTTGCCAGAAACTTCTCAGTGAGCATACGCAATGAGAAGATCTGGTCCATGCACCCCCTTCCACTCATAAAAGCACCTTGCACATCCCATATTTTATCTTTTGTTTCCTTTCTTACTCTTTCAATCAAAATTCTACCATACAGCTTGCCAACTGAACTTAGCAGGCTAATAGCCCTATGATTCCCACATTCCATACGTGACCCTTTACCTTTGTATAATGGCATAATCACAGCCCTTCTCCAGTCTAAAGGCGTATAACCTTCCTTTAAACATTGGTTAAAAAGATTGCACAACCATGTGAGAATTATACGGCTACCTCCTTTAAAATATTCAGCAGCAATATTGTCAAACCCGACAGCCTTACCATTCTTCATACATTTAATCGAACTTTCTATCTCATCCATGCTAATTTCGGTAACATTCACTCCATCGTCATTCATATCTGATTCACCGCTGGAGTCACTGTCACTCACTTCGCTTTCGAAGACTTCCTCGAAATAATTCATCCATCTCTCTTTTATTTTTTCCTCATTCGTCAACATTTTTCCATCTTTTGATTTTATCACTTTCATGCTTCCGTTTTCTGGGCCACTCCGGGACCTTTTGACTTCTTTCCAAAACAACTTAATGTTTTCTTGGAAATGGTTTGTCATTTTCATTCCTTCTTCCTCTTCCAGGCGTTTCTTTCGTTCTTTCACTCCAACTCTTACTTTTTTCTTACATTCCTTATATACTTCTTTCGCTCGATACTTCTCTTCGCTGGAAGCACTGCCAGCCGCAATCAGACATAACCATGCTTTCTTCTTCTCTGAGACCAGTGCTTTAATCTCATCATCCCACCATGCATCACCTTTCTTCCTACCTTGCGTACTTATTCCACAAACCTCCCTAGCAGATTCACAAAGACACACTTTTATGTGGTTCCATGTTTCGTCTATGCTTAGACCATCCATTTCCTTCGCATTCAATCTTATCTCTGCACAATTCATATACTTACTTCTCATATTATCATTTTGTAGTTTTTCTATTTTGACTCTTGTTGGAGTTAGTACCGTTTTCACTTTAGAGCGCCAACCGCGAAAGAGGTTTACTCTTGACACTACAAGAAAGTGGTCAGTTTCGACCTCAGCCCCTCTGAAAACTCTTGTGTCCTCGGTAACAGCTCTCAACCTAGAGTCAATTACTACAAAATCAATAATTGACCTCTCATTTCCTCTTTCCCACGTATATTGGTGGATACCTTTATGATCGAAGAAAGTATTCGACACAAACAGGTTCCACTCTAAACATACTTCAAGTATTCTGTTCCCGTTGTCATTCGTTCTTTTATCCCCAAACATACCTAAGACCGAATCAAATCCGTCACGTCTAATTCCCACCCACCCATTCAAATCGCCTGCCATTATAATCCTTTCGTTCATATTTTTTAGTCTCATTACATCATTCACACCAGTCCAAAAATCATCTTTCACTTCATCGCTTTCAGAATTGACAGGGGCGTAGCAAATAACAAGAAACACCCTTGTCAAACCGATTTTAAATCTGATCCACATTATTCTCGGACTTACACATTCATACTGCAACATACATTCAATCATTCTGGGAGACAGTAGCGCTGCAACACCTTGACAAGCCCTCTCCGTATCTGGTCTCCCAGACCAAATGACGAGCCTATCATTATGCTGCATTGTACCGCTACCCTTTTTCATACTCTCTGTTATACACAGTACGTCCAAACATTTGCTCACCATTGTATCACATAGTTCGTTCATCTTTCTTTCCATTCCTCCTCTAATGTTCCATGTACCAATTCGACATTGATCACGTTCCGTCCTCCAGAAATGTATTGTTTTCCTAATTTTATTTGCAATGATCTGAGTATGTATATTCCATTTGAGGTATGGGTCAATGGTGAGGCCGAGGTACTTCATCTGTGGAGTGCGCTCTATACAGGGGCACTCATTGCATTCATTGGAATTCGTACAGTTATGTATTTTTATGGAGTAATCATCATTAGGTTGGCCTGTAGTATGCTTGAAGTGATATGTTTTGTTTTTTTTTTGTGTTAAGGGTAAGCGTGTTTATATCTAACCATTTTTTAACTAAGTTAATATTTTTTCAGGTTTTTTAAATACAGCTGTCCAATTGTTGCCTTCAAACAGTAAGACAGTATCGTCAGCAAAGCTAACAATGCTTCCCTCAATTTCAAGGTTGCAAAAGTTGTTTATATACAGTAAGAACAGAGTTGGTCCCAATACGCTTCCTTGTGGAATTCCATAGTCAGTTGAGCGCTGGTTACTGTGGGTATTCTGTATTTTAACCTGTTGTTTGCGTCCATTTATGTAGCTTTAGAAGTTTAGCTCTTTGTCCGTAATGCCGATTTTTTCAAGTTTTTTTTAATTAGTTTAATGTGTGATATTGTATCAAAAGCCTTAGAGAGGTCTAAAAAGATTGAGATATATTTATTTATTTCCTTTATCAAGGCTTTTTACAATGAAGTCTGTCACACTGGCAATGGCATCTGAGGTACTTTTTTTTTTTTTTAAAAACCATATTGATTTAACCATATTGCTTCCGCAGTGAGTTTCTGCCATCGATGATTGGGTTTTCTTCTTCATCTTCTTTTTTTACTATTTGTTATATTTTTTTAATGATTGTTCAGTGGTACTTAACATTTTTAAATAATTTCAGGTGGTTATTAACTGCGGCATCGTCCGCGGCCTGAAGTACAACCAGGCGACTGCCACTTTCCACCAGTGGCGGGACTCGCGCCAAGTCTATGGCCTCAACTTCTCGTGCCGCGAGGACGCAGACTGCTTCGCCCGTGCCATGATGCACTCCTTGGAGGTGGGTCCTTGTGTCTGTTTTACCCTTATTTTGGGTGGTAACTAACTGCTACAACCACCTTCGCCACGGCCACCTTCGACTGATTATTAATGTATTTTTTCTCATCACCAGGTGCTGGCCAACAGAACCGGAGTTCCCCCGGCTGCAGCGCCAGCGCTCAATGGTCATCACCCGCCTGCTGTTCACTTCGATGAGGATATGGGGTACAGGTTCGAGATATATCTATCAGCCACCCGCCCCACCCACAGCCCAACCCAACACCAGCCAATACCCCACACAACTCCCTTCATACTTCCCCGAACACACCTCTAGGCATCCAAGCATTGTTATACTGTGTGGAGGATCAATTTTCATCTTTGAAAAATGTGTCATTGTGAATATTATCACTCTACAATCAATTATCTGTGACCCTTAATATTCTACAGTTAGTTCTTCATGGAATTGGACATTCTATGGTCAATGCATAGTGTAATTTTTCATTTAGTGAGTTCTTGATAATGTTAATTTCATCACAAACATTAATATCTTCCACTGTAGGACACGATAGCCTCCACACAATATAATACAATGACTACCCTTTTAAATGTGGCCAAACTTAGAAATGCATCATAGTGAATCAATTCAGTCAGTCAGTTGGGAGCTCGCAGCCAAAAGCGATACTTTAGAGCATTGTTGCGAAACGGGCATTTCTCTAATATAAAGTCTTGAAATTAATCCATTTTAAGAAGTAGCCCAATATTTTTTTCTACAGTAATTTCACTATAATTAAGTACTAAATTAAAAATTTCCGGGGTTTGACAAGGAACCCATTTAGGTCTAGTTTTAAAAGTTATTTCATTAATTGAGAACAATGGAGGCATGATGTTACAATTTATCAAAAAACATACCTTAAATGCCTAACTTTAATTTTGTAACTTAATGTCTTCACCCACTCAGTTCTTTAATTCGTAGAAAGAATTTTCTGTAATTACCATACATCAGCATTTTTGAAATAATTTTTTTTTTTCCAGAACAATGACGAGAGAAGACGCGGCAATAATCCAACAGCAGCACCACAATCAACAACAGCAACAACAACAGAATCAACTACAGCAACAGCTCCAGCAGCAGATACAGCAACAGGCGCTGCAACAACAGATACAGCAACAGGCGTTGCAACAACAGGCCTTGCAACAGCAGCAGGTAAATTAATACATGATCCAACAAATTTTTTCAAAGATGCTGACCAGAGTTTTGATCTATCTATCAGAACTTCATTGTGGACTTCTAGCGGATGATAATAGAATGGTCTCTGGAGACGAATTGAAAAGATATCCCGAGCATAATCGTCGTTCGACTTTATTTCGTTCGACGTTAATGAATATAATATTGTTTTTCCAGGCCCTGCATAGCCAGATGGCCGCCGTCACCCTCAGCCAGCAGCAGCAACAACAACAACAACAACAGATGCAGCAACAACAGCAGCAACAACAACAGCCCCAACAACAACCGATAGCGACGGTGCAAACCCCACCTCAGCCCCCGCCCCACGGACCCAGTCTCAACCACTCCCTGCCGTTGCAGCAGGGCACCCATAATCATACGCACCACAGGACTAGCAGGTACGCTGATAGGATCTTTGAGGGCCCTGTGTGGTAAACCTTGCACAACTACAAACAACACCTTGCTATATAAACGGCAACCAAGATAGCCACTTATCTTGTTATTGTAATTTGGCAGCCACCTCTAGTCTGATGCCCAAAAAAAGTTTTTGTTAAAGAAACGGGCGGTCCGTTTGATAGATTCCCCTATCTTAACAAAACTGTTGTAATTCTTAGTGCACATTCATCGGGTGGGAGTGCTGTGCTTGGTCTATTGGTATTTCAATGGAAGATGATCTGAGTTACTAGGTCGTTTTTGAACATGTGAAATGATTTGCCAGCCTCTTGTGTTTCCTCCCTCTTACAACATGGGTCTCTTTAAGACCCATGTTCACTTCTTCCTCTCCTCAAAAAACACTTCATACAGCATCCCTACAGATGAAATAGGCCCTGAGGGAAATTATTTTCCTCAGCGCCTCTTGTGTGGAGTACGAAAAAAATTCGATAAAGCTTTAAATTTTTTTATATTTGTAGCATCGATGACATGTTGTGAAAGTTTGTTCCATGCTTCCACTACTCTATTTGCAAGGAAGTGTTTCCTGGGATTGGATGCAAAAGGCGTTTTGTTAATTTTTTTTATGTATCCTGAGATTTCTTGACTACCAGGGCAACTATAATGTCCAGATAAAATTTTGAAAGTTTCAATCAAGTCACCCATTTCTCTTCTTTCTTTTAATGTTGCTAATTTTATTTCGTTGAGTCTATCTTGGTTTTGCTGATCTTTCGAAGCTGTTGGTATTTTAGTACATTGTCTCTGTACTCTCTCTATTAGATCTATGTAATGGGCTCCATATTTGTAAAACATATTGCAGTAGAGGTCGCAATTTTTTTTTTGTATATTTTACATCATGGTCTGATCTGGTGTTAGATCAAGGAAGGTGGTGATGATCTAGCTTGTAAGTAGCAAAGACCATCAAGGAATATTTTAATTCCCTGTGAAAAAAATGGATTGATCATTGAATTCACTCTGCAGGAGAAGCAACATTTATAAACCAGCCACCAAAATACATATTAACAGAAAGACTCACCAGAAAATAGCACTCGCAATTTAGTTCCACTCCTTGATCTTCAAATTCGGCAGCAGACGGCAGATCAACACAATAATATATTTGCATTCGCACTATGAGATTAAAATATGTCAACCAGCTCTCAAGAGAGTAGAATTATTAATAATGATGAATTAGCACATTTGCAATTCCACACGTACTGCCACATTATTGTGACAAAAATATATTTTAATCATTTTTGTCTTAAATAGACCTCTTTTGACAAATGATACAATCCGGATGAATCCAACTGATCAATGCAAAGGTGACTGGAATTCGTCATCACTCACCTGCAGAGCAAAATCTATCCAAACTGACCAGAGATGTCTCTTTCGTCCATTATTTTTAATTTATATTTTAAAAATTAATTCACACTAATTTTAAATCGACTGCTTCTCCAGAAGGCTTTCCTGATCAAATATGTTATTGAATTTGGTCTTCGAGGATTCCAGTGATATGCGGTTCCCATTTCAAGTCTTGTGATATGGTAACTCCTAGATCTTGTGTAACATCACTGCTTTTAGAGGTATTCAATTAAGTTTATATCCAAGCTTAGGGTTACATAGATTTTTCTTTGTGGACACGCAACTATGAAAAGAAAAGTGAATACATGTTTATAATAATCGTTTGTCTTTATATTTCAGTGCTCCAATGTCGGCCGCCATGTCGTTACCTCCCGCGCCCCCCCCAGTCCCACCCCACCAAAACCTGCACAATTCGGTAAGGATAACAATTCACACTTTTCTCCTTTAAAATCCATTGATGTTCATATGGCAATATTCATTCTGCAATTTTTTTCTTGCCGCGTATACATTTTTTGTGAACCTCCCAATCTTCAGGAGTGACTTGCCAATAGTCAAGTAATTTGTCTTTGTTCCCGAGCATGACTGCAGATCGCCAACGAACAAACCAGCAGTTAACGTCACTAAATATGCTCAATTTAATCAACGTGAACTGTTATTTTTTTTTTTGGTAATCTGCAGTCGTGCTCAGAAACGATGACAAATTACTAAAATTATTTTTGAAAACCTTTGTCAATGTGTTTATGCTAGGGTGCCAGGTCTCTCTGTGATACAGGATATACCTAGTGAGACAGGCACAGTAAAATATGTATAAACCTTAACATCTATAGATTTATCTAATAAATAATAACATTAACTTATTTAACGTTTAGGACATCGTTGCAATGTCCATCATCAGGGCAGATGTGTAGATTTAGTGTTTACATCTATAATTTAGCTTAGTACGTAGTATTTTGGAAAGTGGCTCAATAATATGGGGACCCAGGGATGCTACGTGCACAATAATGGTGGAAAAAGTACAAAAGAAGTTTCTACGTTATCTTTATCTTAGAGACTTTGGGTACTATCCCTATTTATACCCATCAGCCTTCCTTTCCGGAATGCTGGGTATCGATAGTCTTGTCAACAGGCGGAAAGCTGCGTTGCTGATGATGGCCTATAACTTGTTGAACGGTCATATCAACAATCCAGAAATATTGAATAAAATTTTATTTTACGTCCCTGATAACTTCGCAAGAGCGCGTAGGGGGCTGTGCAAGTATTATGTAAGCACTATAGGGGGGCAGGGGGGTCTTTGCTTTTTTTTGATGACATGGGGGGGTGGGGGGTCGAGATAGTGATTACGTCAGCACTGCTCAGCAGTAGTTATTTTTTTTACACATTGGCAACCCACACATTGTCTATATTTGAAAACCGAATACATATTCGGGGATTCCCACAAATAATTAATACGTTTAGTTACTCGCTTAAAAAACAGAATACATTCACAGAAAAATACCAATTTTTACGTAAGCATGGGAGGGGGGGGGGTAAGAGCTTTGCTTACTTTTGGTGACAAGGGGGAAGAGGGGGTAAATAATTGTTATAAATCTGCTTACGTAATACTTGAACGGCCCCTAGGCACAAACCATTCATTCTTCCGAGATGTAGGACTAACTTACCATTAGCAATGCCTCTCGGAAAAATGATAGTCCTTCTAAACTCACTAGCCTCTGACATTGACATTTTCCACATGAGCATTAATAAATTTAAATCGCTAATTAGGCAATTATGATTGTGTACTTGTATAATGTATCTTTGTTATTGGAATTTTTTATTCTGTAAATATGAATTTAAAATATAAATAAAAATAAATAAATAAGATTGTTTCCTGAAATACTGGGAAGTCTAATTATGGATGAAATTGATATCCACAATACCCTATTACGTAATGTCAATAGGGATAACAGGGGTTAAGCTTAATAAGTTCTTGGTGTCCCGTATTTGACGGTTACACCAAAACAAAATACTATAATTTCACTAATTAGTGAAATTAATATGGTGTTCAATGTAATAATATTATAATAATATAATAATTATTATACCGAAATACCGACCCTAACAGAATTGACATGCACAACACCGTATCATTTCTACATACATAAACAAACACTTCACAATAATCTACCATCTGCCCTGATGATGATCACTTTAACGCTATAATAACCAAAAAATTAATCACTATGATTTTTTTGGCCGTCTCAAATCTCAAATCATGCCCTCTCTTTCATATTTCTTACATGCTATTCGCATTCGTTCCCCTTTTTATCCAAAGATTTTGTTTTCTGTTCTAACTATGTACACGATGTACACGAAGCAACAACAAAATCTTACTACAAATTCCGATAACACATACTACGTTTGGTCAACGAAACTTTAAATACTTTGCGACAAGACTCTACAACATTCTTCCAGACAACATAAAACAATGTGATTCACAAAAAAAATTTAAAGATAATGTAAAAATTTGGATTAAAAATAAGAATAGGGCCTTTACCGGTGCATTCACCCAAATTCGCAGTTATTGAAGTCACCACATTACCAACACATTATTGAGCGAATACTTCTTAATACAAGTATAGGTATGTTCAATGGTATTAGGAACTAACACGAAAAATTCTGCCTCAACACAGGCTAGCCTAGTGAGGCGGTTTTTGAGAAATCACAACTGTACTTTTATTTTCTATTTACCTTCACAATATTATGTTTGTATTAATAGTTCTTCATTTTTGTTAATTTAATAACCTTAAATATAAAAGTTACAAATCAATGTACACCATAATATGTATGTATAGTTGTAATGTGTAAACTTTCCTAAATAAAATAGTATCAAATAAAAATCAGGTATCAGGTAAAATAGTATCAAAAGTCACAGAATTCATGAAAATTTGCTCATAAATTCTTCTTGGCAGTGGAAATAATAATAATAAGTGTTTATTCCGGTATGTGGGGAAGTTATATTATACTCCGGGTTAAACCCTATAAATAAAATTCCAGGGTCAACAAAACACTTTGGACTTTTATTATTATGATAGATAACAATTAGCGCTGATGGCTTATTTAGCAGGCGGTAGGAATTATTCTGGGCCTTGACCTTGAGGTTGCAATAGTATTTATTATAGTCTCAATTCCTGCATTATCGACAGCTATGTGCCATCTATGGGTAACCTCTTAAACTACTATCTAGTGCCATCTATGAGTAACCTCTTAAACCACTCCATGATATCACATAGCAAGTGATTCTCATTTTTACCTGTTATTTGTATTTTGATGTTATTTATTTATTTTGCAGGGGCCAGTGCCGCCTCCACCCACCCCCCCTGCTGCCCCCCCACTCACCTTACAGGTAATTTAATTGCATATTTATCACTTAATGGAATGATTCCGGCATACTTATCGGAAATGTGTGTTCCGGAAAATAACAATTCACAACAGTCAATCCTTAGGTCGGCAGCGTCATAAACGTTATCAAATAATTATAAACAATAATGTAAATAAACCCGTGCCTTCTGATGATGAACATCACGAGGCTCGGGTTCAATTCTCGTTGGCGGCATTTATTTTTACTCGGTGATATTTCAGGCGACTAATTATTTGTTATCCTTTATGCTATGCATAAAACCTTGTCTTATAAACATGTCATCCATTCTACTAACATAGAGTAGTGGAAGCATGGAACAAACTTCCACAACATGTCATCCATTCTACTAACATAGAGTAGTGGAAGTATGGAACAAACTTCCACAACATGTCATCCATTCTACTAACAGAGTAGTGGAAGCATGTAACAAACTTCCACAACATGTCATCCATTCTACTATCATAGAGTAGTGGAAGCATGGAACAAACTTCCAAAACATGTCATCCATTCTTTTAACATAGAGTAGTGGAAGCATGGAACAAACTTCCACAACATGTCATCCATTCTACTAACAGAGAGTAGTGGAAGCATGGAACAAACTTCCACAACATGTCATCCATTCTACTATCATAGAGTAGTGGAAGCATGGAACAAACTTCCACAACATGCCATCAATGCTACTAATATAAACCTGTTTCAAGCTCCATTGGATTCTCATTAATAAGAGTGTCACCTGTGAGGATGCTGTGTGGAGGGTTGTTTTGAGGAGGGGAAGAAATGAAAATGGAGAGAGATTTACAATTCTTTATTAATTTTAATTAATTTGTTTATTTATTTTAATTCTTTATTATTTTATTAATTTTCGGGAAATCAGTTTATGTACATGTTTGTATACATTAATAATAATAATATTTGGCCTATTTATATAGCGCCATTTTCGTGAAAAATCACCCCAAGGGCGGTGGCTAATAGTCATTATTAATATAAATAAATGTTATTTGCTGGTCCACCTTCATTTTATTGCTTCAAAATTGGTTTTTACACTCTTAAATTGTTTTTCATGTTAGAGGTATTACACGCCCGGCAATGATATATAAAATAACATGGCGACTTAAAATACTCAGTTGAATATATGTGTACATTTAGAACCATCTTGTATCACAGTGGCTTGAAAAAGATCCTCCGTCTACGATGTGGGGCCACGATATAGCCTGGACGAAAGTGTTCTGATAGCAATAATGAATTATGTATTTTTCCAGTGTGGCGCTCCTCCCCCACCGCCTCCCCCCGGAGCCGCCGTCCTGCAGCCGGCGACAGTAGGAGGTGGCGGGCCCCCGCCCCCTCCTCCGCCGCCCATGGCCTCCAACAGCCCCGCTGGTGGTCCCGCCACCTCCCTGGCCGCCCAGCTGCAGCACGCCAGGCTTAAGAAGGCCACGCCGCCAATTAATAATAAGGTAAGTGATAAAATAATTAACATCTCTTCTGTAAACATGACCTAAGGCCCTGCTTCCATAAGGATACGATTAGTACAGGTAAAATAGTATCAAAAGTCACAGAATTCATGAAAATTTGCTCATAAATTCTTCTTGGCAGTAGAAATAATAATAATAAGTGTTTATTCCGGTATGTGGGGAAGTTAGTGCAGTCCCACACATTCCATATAGAGATACAAAAAATATCTAATCAAAAACAAAAAGATAGAACAGAAAAACAAAGAAATAAAAACAGAATAAATTGAAAATAAAATAAAATAAATAGAATAATAGTAAGTTGAAGCCTTTAGGGAGCCGTGACTATATTAGGCGCTAGTATTTTTCTCCATTGTGCGTCAATGCTGGAGGATGGAGTGAGGCGGGCTTCCATAGTGAGGATATTTCCAGAGCTTCTTATCCTTTCCCTCATTCCTGCCACCCTGGATCTAATAAGGGCTGCATATCCGTGAACTCGCCCCTCCGTGAACATACGGGAAGCGCTGCAGTATCTGGGGAGACAAAACATTGTGCGGAAGGCGTTGTTGTATTGGGTATCTAGGGAGTTGACCCTTGTTATTTTGTTTACTTTTAACGACCCCAGGCTAATTTGTTCGCTTTTGGGAACAGCTTATCTCTCATAGGAATCCTTGTGTCTCCCTTAGTGTGATGGTTAGAAATATGATTTAAAGGGTGTTAGAGAGAGAAAACACCACGCTTTATATTCAAATCTAGAAAGTCACCATAGAGGAATTAAATTAAAATGTACACCACTATGAAACCAAAGGTTCCGACAGCAATTTGAGAAAAATTTAAGAAAATTTTGTAATTTTAATTTTTAAACCTTTTTTATGTTTCCTTTCAAAGTTTTAATATTTTTATTTTTCGGAATAACTTTATTGAGTAAAACCTCAAATTGTAATATTTAAATATTGAAGACAATATTAGTGATTTCTAAACGAAAATCTGAAACAGAAAAATCAGAAAAGGAAACGGTCACATCTGGGACTCGAACCCAGGACCCTTGTCTTTCCGGGACAGTGCTCTACCAACTGAGCTAATGGGACCCTATTCCCCTCGGTCACTTTTAACTGTATCATACTTCGAATAAGAACTACTAACATTGTCTTCATTTTTTCACCGCACATTTTTATTGGCACATTGTTAGTGGTTCTTATTCGAAGTATGATACAGTTAAAAGTGACCGAGGGGAATAGGGTCCCATTAGCTCAGTTGGTAGAGCACTGTCCCGGAAAGACAAGGGTCCTGGGTTCGAGTCCCAGATGTGACCGTTTCCTTTTCTGATTTTTCTGTTTCAGATTTTCGTTTAGAAATCACTAATATTGTCTTCAATATTTAAATATTTTAATATTTTACTATTGTTTATTTTTAATTAGTGTTTTTTTTCATCACCTTTTAAAAAACAGTTTTTAGTTTTCGGATAGCATTGAGAATTTTTTGATTTATTTGAATTTTCTTGCAAACGGATATACTCCTACCTTCCGACAGAATATGCCAGAGGCTTGAAGGGCTAGGTCTCTTTACTAAAAACCAGTCTTATATCACCAAATATCGATTATATCGACTTGGGAATGGTCTAATTGAATTTAGCAAAAATGAAAACATAGTAAACGATCCCTCACTCGATCTACTCTGTAAACATGTATTTTCAAAAACTACCCCTAGAAGGGCATATAAATAAATTTTCATTAACGCATGAATTTTATCATTTATTTTGTGCATTTTGATTCTATTTTACCTATACTATTGTATCTATTCACCTTGCTTGCTTCTAACATGTTTTTATCTCTTTGCAGCAGCAGATGCCCCAAGAGAACAGCGGTTCTTCAACGTCGTCTGGCGGCAGCGGCGGCAAGGCCACCACGCCAACTCCAGCGCCCGCCACGCCCATGCACTCAATGATGAACGAGATGGCGAGAACCTTGGCGAGACGCCGGGCGCAGGTTGACCGCAGTGAGGTAAGCAATGTCTCAACGACGCCAACAGATAGAAACTAAATAACGGGACACTTTCACCTCACGCCGACATGTTACATGCAGCTGTTGTGAGTGGAAAGTAAACACTAATAGCTGAAGGAAATGTCAACAGGTGAAGAAAAATCCCATTCATCTATGGTTTCAATGTTCCGCCTTGGTAAGAAAAGGCTCGGATAACTGAGGAATTCAATACCATGTTATGGAAATGGGAGACATAGACTATCACTCAGTGATAACCCTGGTAGACTATATTAGAGGGGCTGGACTACTGTCAAAGGAATAAAACAAAACATGGGAGATAGCAATGGGCCTATGACCTGAGTACTTACAGAGGAAATGCAGACCATCTCCTTATCAATAATAAGAGCAATATTCCTTTTTGAGATTAAAAATATTTTCATAATAAAAGGAATACTAAAAGGCACCGTATTGGGTCCTGCTTTATTGAGGTAATGTCCCAACTTGATAGGAAGAAGGCTCAGATACCTGGTGAGTTAAATACCATGTTGTGAAACCAAGAGACATCTTCCCTCTTGACCCGACTCAAGCATTTGGTTAACTTGATCGTGCCGTGTCTTCCTCAGGCGATTCCGACGTGTTTGTCCATTCACTTTCATATTATATATTTAAATTAAAAACACATGAAATTTATAAATTGTAAGGTTTATAGTAATGATCTTTTTCCTAAGCATAACTTGTGTTGAAACGTGAAAGTCGGTTACTGGCTGTGAGTATTGAACCTAGTGCGCCCAAGCATCCTTCCTTTGCAGGCAAATACGCTCCTGACACTTTTTTCTACCTCCATTCGCTCTATATGTCCAAACCATTTCTTTCTTAATCTTGCTCATTGCTATTGCTAATCCACACATCTTTAACACGGCCATGCATAAGGAGCTCTGTATGCCATTATTTCTAAAAGTCAAATAAAAATTATCTTCCTACAACCAATTTTAAAGTCATGATTTAAGAGGAAGGGGCCTTTTTTGGCCCGGAGCTCTGTATGTCATTATTTAAATAAAAAGTCACGGCCATGCATGTTTTTACCACAAATCCGCAATCACGGCCATGAATGGTTTTACTACACAGGAATCTCATTTCTACAGCCTTAAGTCTGTAGGAATCCGACTAAGGTCATGGCTCTATACTTTTCTGAAGAATTATGCAGACATCAGCAGCCGGTCGGCCACTACGTCAGCCTTTCTGAGGTATAGAGAAATGACAACAGGTCAATTAAGTAGATTATATTTATTGACAGAATAATATCAACTGAACTAAACTTATGCACTAAAAATCCCTCATTCCACTGCTACTGCTGATTTGAGTTATGTTGAACTCCAATATTGTGTCATATAATCTTGTTGTCTGTTATACTCGATCAATCCGTCAGCAGTCTTGGGAAATTCCTCCATCCAGGTGATATGGTTGTCACTCGAATCAGTATATTGGTAAACATGGCTTCTTAAGTTTGATGAATTCGGTATAAATGTAGCAGCAATAGTGCACGCGCACCGATACTCGTTTATTGACCTCGTCAATTTATTAAATTTGCAGGAAGGCGGACAGGAACCTCTCAAGACTTGGGAGAAATCCGCCACTCTGCCGCATCGCCTGGGCAATGGCAACGGCATCACAATCAACAATGGCAACAATGCCGCAGCCATGATGGCCATCGCCGCCGGGAATAACAATGGCAACGGAGCAGCCACGAATGGAGCACCGGCGCCCCCCCCACCGCCAACCGGCAACGACCTGGACAATAAGGTAAGGAGACGGACGGCATCAACAAGCGAAGATGTGATACTCAACTCATTGGCACTCAATTTGGCATGTTGCGCTTTCTTTCTCCTGCTTTAGCCAACGTTTCAGACAGCCTTGGAGTGTTCATTAGGCTACAGCTAAATACCCTGAAAATCCATCACGTTAATGACACATGTGTTGGATTTCACCTTAGAATGAAGAAGAACTTAAGATATGCGATGTAGCAATGTTTCATCATCATTATGACATTTTCATTTCGATCAAATAGATGTCAGGCAAGTGTAAGAGAGACAGAACGCATGTTTAATGTGCTAGAACCAAAAGGTACCAAGTCATTGGCGACATTGGCTTCTATTCAAATCTATTTCTAGTGTGTATAATATCTATTCAGGCGCATACTAATTTAAGTTGTTATTATTTGTTGCAGGTGAACGGCTCGGGCGAAGGCATGTGCGTGGGCCCCGTAGAGTGGGAGGCTTTCAAGCAGGAGGTGCTTCGAGAAGTGCGCGCCCAGGTCAGCTCCATCAAACAGGAGATTATCACAGGTTCGTAACATCCGTCTCTCAGTCCCGTAGATCTTGCGCTTTCGAAGATACGACTAATAATAGATCTACATTCAATTTAAATATCAGACTTTTAGCTCCTTCCGTTTCAGAGATATTTAGCTCCATCGGGCAGGAGATTGTCACAGGTGCGTTGCCTCCGTCTCTCAGTCCCTTAGCTCTAACGCTCTCGGAGATACGGCTAGTGATAGATCTATATTTAATTCAAATCTCAGAATTGTGGCTCTTTCCGTTCCAGAGATATATAGCTCCATCAGGCAGGAGATTATCGCAGGCAAGCCACTTTCAATCTAAGCCTTCTATCTCTTCCCTCTAGGAGATATAATTGCACCATTCAGAATTGAATCGTTGTATAGGATGGACAACAAAATATATCAAATCACGGGGAACGCGTTTCCCTGTAAACTGCTCATTCAGCATTAGGAATATTAGCAATTACTTTTTTTTATTTAACGTATAAAAAAAGTAATAATACTCATAAAAATAATTCATATTATTATTTTAATTTTCAATCGACTATTGACACTTCTTATGAAACTTTGAAAAAATTAAAATCACTGGATTTATAGAGGCGCTATTGCGTACTAATATCTCATCGAAACGTGTTGCACTATCATCTCGCGAGTACCAGTGCGCGGGGACCTAATTTGTTAGTTTCCGGTCTTTCAGGCGTTAAAGCGTTGGAGGTCCAAAATTAATGTATACGGCATATTGCTGTCAGTTGGAGAATTTGTGTGTTCTGCTTTGCAAATGGAATATTTCTGAATGTATCCCAAAACTAAAAACTGTTTTTGAAAGGCGATGATGCTTTCAAATTTTTTTTTTTTTTAAACTTCCGATTTTGTTGTCCGGGTTAAATCTTCCCCAAAGGAAAAACCCTTCCACACACTTTTCCACAAATGATCATCTAGTCAATCAACATTATGTAAGTGCATTATATAAGCAAAATAAATACAAAACAATACAAGAACAACACGTCAACTCACCAGAGATCAAATGGGAAAATAATTCACCGACTCCAGATATTTTCATATCAGAGGGTTCGGCTCGGTAGAACTTCTAACAGGGCCTATAAATCCTACTGATCCCTCAACATAAATATTTAAAAAATCTTTCGTAATCCTACATGTATTTAATATGACAGATTTTTGCATTTTTATATATAAATTCTTTGATAGATCTAATACGCCTAAATTTTGAATGAGAGAGAGCTAGATATAATGCTAGTAGCTGAAATAACAAATGGTAATATTTTTATCGTGTGAGAATGCCAAAATCTTTTTTTCTCATTTATTAATTATTATTGTTTATTTTTGATTCACAGCTGTCAAAATGGAACTGGCGAGAAGGTAATTGCGACGGGCGAACAACAATTAGCGTTATCACCATTATTCGCTACCCGCGGCCAATTATTATCAAAGAGTAAAGACGAAAGAGCAAAGACTTAGCGACAGGAAGAGGATGCGACAGGGCACCGCCATCCCGCCCTACGATCCTCTGCATTTGTGTAATCCTGCAATTTAAACATACCATCCCACGCATTTATTACTTTATTTTTTCATCTTTTTTTTTTTTTTTACGTTGCTGTTACATTTTTTTTACATGAGCAGTGAACCATTGACAAAATGCAAAAGTGAGAAAATATTTATGAATTTATATATTCGGTGTTGGTATTGAAACTCCACCACATAAAAGACAGTAATAATGCCTGAAGTACTTTTTTTTTTGCATTTACTCCACATCTTTAGAGATGCTCTATGGAAGGTGTTTTTGAGTAAAGAAAGAATAAGAAGTTATGCAAAGGAAAAACGCTTGTTGGGTGGGTAGGAATCAGTGTCAGTGTAACCAGGAATGAGATGAATGACCTATGGTTATTAGTATTGTAAAATCAAAACTTAGATTGCTGGAAGGTGTGGAGATACAGCATCGAAAGGGCATTCTGAACTGGAGGGAGACGGCAGGAGACCAGCAGGAGTTGAGGAGTTTCCTAAACTTATCGACTCCTATGCCCCAGACAGGTCAATGAAAGAAAATGTTCGATATGTTTTTGAAGAAGCTAGCGAAAATGAATCTCACTTCCGACACACACTGGGTTCGTCTGTTCAGTGAAAAGTGCTACGCCCTACCGAGTTTTTCCACTTTTGCATTTTGAACAATTCCAATTGAAGCACTCTGTAATTGCTGTTTTCAAAAAGACATTTGAATTTATGCAATTTATTTCAAATAAATAACAAAAGGATTTTTTTTTCTGTGAAATTTCTCATCAATTGACTTAAACAAGAAAACACTGCATTCAATTTCATTCTTATTAAGTATTTTTTGTATTTGATATACAAATTTTGCTATTAGAATTTTTTTTTTTAATAGATTTTCTCTTAATATCGCTTTTGTAATGTTAAAATTGATTTTCCCCATAGATATTCAAAACGAAAGTTGGCATGTGAAGGCATTCAATCAGTTTTACGAGACATTTAAAATTACAAATACTATAATCGCCCACGACACCTGGATAGGAACCAGTGGCATTTGTACACTCGTCTACTAACTAGTACTTAACATCATCAGGTTCAATCCACAATCACAGTGCAAAAACTTAAATTAATGCTAACCAACCGCCTCTATGGCAGTAAGACTAGGGCATCCCAAATTCAGGGTATGTTGGAGAGAGGAAGAGTACCTGTCTATTCAAATCTAGACCTAAACACGGCTAAATGAACGGCGGTTTCTTCTGTTGAAACAGCACTCGAATCTGACGGTAAAATTAAATGTCTCGAAGAAGTGAATCGTTTGCTTATTGAAATGTTGGGTAAGGTTTTTATAACGAAAGATATTTATAAAGTTGGCGACTGAATCAAGTTTTTTTTATAGCATGGCGACAATTCTTTTCTACGGCAATTAAATTATTATACACGATAATATATATTATCATTGTAATTAGGTCTAGGTGTTGTGAACGCATTGGTACAGAAGAGACAGGCTGGCCCACCTAACCTAAAAAACAACCTGCTGGTTTTGATTGGATTAAAAAAAACCACTTGAAACAGAATATCGAAATTATGATTAAAATTTCAAATGGAAAACAATGTACAATAGCCTTTTGTTCTACTCCATGTGTTTGTTATATATCAATGCGTTCTAACAGATATTTTAATTATGAAATAATTTTATAAATAACTTAACACCGACAGAGTTGAATTGTTGTTTTTAGAACAATTTGGCGCATGTCTATCTAATAACCTAATGTAATATATTACATATAAACTTTTATAAATAATATCTAGTACATTCTTATACATATAAATATACTTACAGCGCGTTCGAATATGTTGTCAATGAATTTATTTAGTCAATGGTTTTAGAATAATTATTTTCAGTAGTTATATTAAAATTTTCATCTTAACATTGACAACTTCTTTATATGGTCAACCAAGGGATGAGATTTTTCAGATCTTCATCCTTATAAAATAGCTTTGTGGGTGTTTTGCGATCATTGTGGTACATTGTGATCATTGCACATGATTTTAAGATCATTGTGGTATGTTTTTGAAGATTATTGCAAATTATTGAAAAAGCTGGATGTTTTAAGAATCTTTGCACATGATTTTAAGATCATTGTGGTATGTTGTTAAAGATCATTGCAAATGATTTAAGAAGCTGTGTGTTTTAAGAATCATTGCACATGATTTTAAGATCATTGTGGTATGTTGTTGAAGATCATTGCAAATGATTTAAGAAGCTGTGTGTTTTAAGAATCATTTCACATGATTTTAAGATCATTGTGGTATGTTTTAAAGATCATTGCAAATGATTTAAGAAGCTGTGTGTTTTACGAATCATTTCACATGATTTTAAGATCATTGTGGTATGTTTTAAAGATCATTGCAAATGATTTAAGAAGCTGTGTGTTTTAAGAATCATTTCACATGATTTTAAGATCATTGTGGTATGTTTTAAAGATCATTGCAAATGATTTAAGAAGCTGTGTGTTTTAAGAATCATTGCACATGATTTAAAGATCATTGTGTATGATTTTAGGATTTTGTTTGATTTAAGTATCATTTCGTATGATATAAGGATTATGCTGTGTGATAAGGATCATTGCAAATGATTTAACCAGTGGAACGCGGATGGGTCTCTGGAGAACATGCGAGTATTCTAAAAATATCCTTGTTAGAATAATTTGTGATTCGATTTTGACCTTAATGCTTCGAAAAATGTATGAAAAACGAAATCAGCATCGTTTGGGTTAATAAAACTTTAGGTTCCACTAATATTTTTCTGTTCCACTAATATGATCCGGCCTTCAACAGCTTAAGGGCCAATGTGTATGTTTTTAGGATCTTTATGCCTGATTTAAATATCATGTTGTGTAATAAGGATTATTGCATCTGATTTAAGAATCCAAAGATACTTGATTTGTGTGATATGAGAATAATTATGTGTGATATTGAATCATTTGAGTATGATTGCGTTTGAGCTAAGGATCGTTGAGGACGGTTTAACCTGAATTCTTTTAATGAATAACCTGACAATATTTAAAAATCTTCTACTACCATCACACTAAGCGGAAATGTTGCTTGTGTCGTGATAGAGGAATTGATCTCAGGCACTCAGTAAATTTTGTATGTCCGATTTGAAGATCATTTCAGTTGTTCAATTTCAAATGCTAAAATATTAATTTAAAACCATTGAAAAAGTATACTAAGAAAACATCCTGGCATAATAATAAAATACACACATAACTTGTAATATTTATCATAAAGCTGTGTTAAATTGTAAAATTATTCATATTATGACTATGGTCTTTCCTCGTGTTAAGTCAAAATTTAAACATAACCATTATTTATATAATACGTAAAGTTGACGAAAGAATTTTATAAACAATAATGATGAGAAACAAATGACTTCCGATTTAAACAAAATGTGGATTTTTTATGACACTACTTATATTTACAAAATTTTCCTTTTTTTTAGCATTAACTAGATTTTTTTTTTGTAATTTTTTTTAATTATAGCTGATATTGGAAGCATACAATATGTGAGCATGATTGTTTTTTGTTTTTGTTTGATACTCTTAGTGCAAAATTTATATCTCTGCGAAATATTTTTCGTGCTTGTACATTACTTATTATTTTTTACTTATTTAAGTACACATAATTATGTATTTATTCGATATGTAAAAATCTGCCGATTGACATATGACGAATCATTTCGTGTCGCGCCTCTCTTTTCCAAAAAGCACTACTGAGAATCTTGTTCTTTAGCCGTGTTTGGTGACTGGATCTGAATACCCAGTTACTTCCCAATCTTCCTCTCCCTCATCTCCCGCCCTCTCTTCAGCACCACAACATACCCCAATTATCGGGGATGCCGCAATCCAACTGACGATTGGGAACGGTTGCGACTCTTGTGCGCTATTCAATATTTTTTTTTAAACTTCTTTAGACAAAAAAAACTGCCAAAAACAAAAATTAAAAAATATTGCATCAACCGACGACGAAAATGAGATATAAAAATGGACGAATTTTAAATATTTCAAATTAGGCTTTGTAGGTGAAATATAATATAATAAAAATATTATCCATATAAGTTATAAATTAAAATACTGTATCTCAATAAGTATTTATTTTAGATTTTAAGATACTAATGTGGTAAGGTTTTTTTTTTAAGAAATATCGTATATTGTGTGAATTTACGACTGCCTTTATTTGGTATAAAATCTAAATATACCACTAAGTCATTAATTTCCTCTAGATTATGGTACTATTTAATGTATTTATGGCGATGTGGATGAGTTATTTGGATTTTATATGACTTTGAAGTTATAATTACATTAAGTATTAACAAAACATAGCTACACATAATATATCAAAACGATAAAAAATTGGTCTAATTTTAAACTGATTTTGATAAATATATTTAATTTACATTGTTTTTTGTGGTGAAATTAATTTTGGCATCACTTGAACTTAATTTGTAACATTTTTGCACCATTTGAACTTAGGCTGTAAACTCTTATAATACTTCATTTTGTAACATTCTTATGTGTCTTTTGAGCATAAGCTGTAACATTCCTGCGCCATTTGAACTAATTACCTTGTAACATCCGTCATTACGTCATTTAAACTTAATTTGTCACAACCATGTCGGTTGAAATTAAGACGTCACATTCTTCTATCATTTAATCTTAAGCTGTGTTATCATTTTATCGGAAGCTGTAGCAGTCTTGTTTTATTTGAACTTAAGCTGTCATATTCTGAAGCCATTTTAACATCATGTTTCAATTGAACTTAAGCCGTAACAATATTGTTTCAGTTGAACTTAAGCTATCTTATTCTGAAGTCATTTTAACTTAAGCTTTAACATCCTTGTTTCATTTGAACTTAAGCTGTAACAACATTATTCCTATTTTCTCAAGGTGTATGTAACATTCTTGTTTCAATTGAACTTAAGCTGTCATATTCTGAAGTCATTTGAACATAAGCCTTAAAATTATT
Source organism: Hesperophylax consimilis (assembly GCF_061612785.1). Lineage (NCBI taxonomy): Eukaryota > Metazoa > Arthropoda > Insecta > Trichoptera > Limnephilidae > Hesperophylax > Hesperophylax consimilis. The sequence continues at coordinate 11,240,283 of NC_142865.1, forward strand.
GTTTCAATTAAACTTAAGCTGTCATATTCTGAAGTCATTTGAACTTAAGCTTTAACATTCTTGTTTCAATTGAACTTAAGCTGTCATATTCTGAAGTCATTTGAACTTAAGCTTTAACATTCTTGTTTCAATTGAACTTAAGCTGTCATATTCTGAAGTCATTTGAACTTGAGCTTTAACATTCTTGTTTCAACTGAACTTAAGCTATCATATTCTGAAGTCATTTGAACTTGAGCTTTAACATTCTTGTTTCAATTGAACTTAAGCTGTAACATTATTTAGTCAGTGAAAGTGTACGTGGTATATTCTGAATTTGCTTATTGATGTTACACTCATGATAATAATTAAGCGATTCCTACAACAACAAAAAAAGATAAGTGTAAAATTTTACAAAAAATATTTAACATCTTTGTTGAAAATTGGATAGATAACAGCACAAAAATGTTTGATGATCGTGATTAAGTATCCTGTGAAGAAATCATAAATATTTTGAAAAAATTTATTTCTAAAAAAAAAAAAATTGCTTCCAAAATTTATAGACAGACAGTTTTTCGATATGTTGAATTTTTATATATAATTTTTTACATTGTATTTTCACGTTTTTTTGTTTGATCTCTTTAAAAATCTTAAAAAACAGCCAAAAAATAGTACCTACCCACTAGAGATTATAAAAAAAAATTGAAATATAATAGAAAAGACAGCATTTTAAATAAATCTGATTGGATTTTGATTTAAAATTATTTAATTTAAAAGTAATTATTACTTTAGTAATAGTATTTATATAAATGTGTGAATATTTGTAACCAGTTTAGTTAGTAAGGATTTTTATATACGATGAACGCATATTAATTAATAATAATAACTTAACATGTAACGGCACATCGAGGTGCAATGTTTTTTCGGTGGCGCGCACGTGCGTAAGTTGTAACATTTTTGCTAGAATTGACGGGAAGTTTGACACTTTTGTAATAATTGTTTATAAGAAAGGAAACGACGCATTTGAACGTGAATATATTTAATATGTAAGCATACATCATGTTGTGTGTATATTCAATAATGAAATTCCTTATCAATGTAGTGTTATTATTCTTCCAAATGTAATAGAAAAACAAAAAATCTAATTTGTAATGGAATCTTTTTTTTTCGTTGCGTAAAATTTTAAACCTTTTTCACACAAAGAGTATTTTCATGCAACGCAATTTTAATAGAGAACAAAAAATATTGCATATTCTCTTATTTTTTAACGGTTTAATGGGTATTCTAATGCTCCAAAGCTCATAGTGAAAATGACGTTGTAAGCTGAAAATAGTTCTGTTATCCTAGAAATGCCTGACAGAATGAGCTGACGGTTTGAGGGTCTTTGCAGATTTAACGAAAGTTAAAATCTGATTGCTATATGAAGCAGCAAAATATCTAAAACGGTGAGTTCTGGCATCATGAAATTTTGCACAGCTCTGTCTGGAATTTTTAGATTGATGTAACAGTTTTCGAGCACAAAACACAAAAAACTATACAAGAATTATTTAAATTATAGCTTTGAAACTAAGGTGAAACCGGTTAGCAAATACTAGTCCATTATAAAAACATGAGCATTGTGTTTATTTCATTTGACTTCTTGTGGAAAAAAAGGCCTTCAAATCTGTTATAAATATTATGTTTTGTCTAAAACTGTTCTTTATTTTTTAAAGCATTAATAAATTGCTACTTGAAAAAAAAATTTTGCTACTTAAATCATTCTTTAAAAAATATATCTTCAGAAAATTTAAAAAACTTATAAAATCGAAGCCAAAATGCAAAATTTGAACGCACAAACAAAAAACAAACTTGTCAAATTGGTTTTACTTATTTGAAATTCTGAAGTTTATATATAATAATTAATTTATGATTTTCTATTCCAATAGTATTTTTTTTAAATCTTTTACATTCTTCGGTGATACATTAATATATTGTGATAATTTTTTTTGTGTATTTTTTCTTTACAAAACAACTATAAATAATTTTTTATGAAATTTTTTGAATAAATTAAAAGAATTGTATGCTTTATTTTTTTTCCTGTGTTATTTTGAATATTTTTATATAATTTATTATTTGAAGTGCTTATGAATCATTTTTGAAAGTCTTTATTTTTAAGAATAAAATAATCCAATGGACACCAATAAACCAATAGTAAAAGATGTTGATTGTGTCGGGAAGTGTAAAGAAAGAAACGTCAGTTTTGTATTATTTTAAAATTGCTTCCTCCGTGTTGTAAATAAATAAAAAATAACGAAATGAATATGTGTTTTTATTTTAATACGATTTTATATTTTTCTTATGAAAATGTTTATTTTTTTATATAACACACTTCGGCCAGGAAAGGTAGTTTTACCCGTTCGGTCGATTGATGCTTAACACCGGGAAGGGTAGTTCTAACTTTTGCGCCGGCCTCATTTCAATGGCAGAAAAGACAAAATTATTCTATGTTTTTATATGAATATTATATACCAATCTCTTTGTAAAGGTCCCAACTATATATATACATAATTATAGAATCGTAATGCAAGTCTTTTTTTTACATTTATTTATTTAATTATTCAAACGCCATATAACGGCTTTTACAATACAGTGATAATCGAATTACAAGCGTACAGTGGTAAACAGGATAATAATAGCAATAAATTAAAGAACAATTAATTAGTGTAGCAAGACGATGCATATTTCAAAAGAAGTATATACCAGTGTAAAGCATCGATGACACGGGGCTAGTTTACGAGCTGCTAGTCAACGAGTCTATAAGCTAGCGAGTGTCGATGACACACAAAACTTTTCACTCGCTCAAAGCCAAAGGATCTTCGTCCTTAACTCTCTCAATAAACGGCTGGAAGCACCATATTCATCGCGTTTTTCTATCCTTGATCTTGCCCATTTTCTTTTCTGCTTCAAGTTTTTCTTTAGTTTTCATTGTAAATCCTTCTTGATAGCATAAGCTAAGATAATTACTGCCGCGCGAACTACTTCCGTTGACATTTTTGCTGAATGCCAAAACGCAAAGATACTCGCAACTAGTTCACTAGCAGCGATGATGACACACGGCTAGTTAACTAGCTTATAAGCCAACACGCCAGCGAATGGCGAGTAAATCGGATAGTCAACTAGCAGATTGTAAAAAAGCCGATGACACGGGGCCAGTTTACAAGCTGCTAGCGAACTCGCTGGCTTGTAGCTTGTAAACTAGCCCCGTGTCATCGATGCTTAACACTAGTTGAACTACTTTATACTAGGTTTGTATAAGACCTGTCATAAGTCTGAGGTGTCTATGATAATAGTCAGTAGTGAGTTTATTGTTACCCACAAAATTAATTGTATTTGGAATAGCTGAGTAGGCATCGCAACTTGGCATTAACAATTCAGGGCTGTCAGCTATTAATTGGCGCCTGCCAAAACACGATTCCGCAATCTACACTACTTTTAATTTATTTATTGGATAATTTGTATAGCGCCACTTTTGTGAGATATTACCTCAGTGGCGCTTAACAGTTGATGCAGGTATTACAGAAAAATATAAATACTACAAAAATAGAGTGAGGTTAAGTTAAGTAAAATGAAGTATAGGAACAGGTGACACGAAGATAGAAGATGGAGACTCTGCAGCAAGAATCCTAGGTGAAGAAACTGGGCCAGCTGCTGCAGCGAAAGAGTCCACCGCATCCACCAACAGTGCCAGCACGAGGTTCATCCTCCGTCCAGGTATGTGTCTGCTGCTAATAAAGCGCTGATACACTATCCTCTCACATATACCAGACCTTGGCAGCACCGCTGTGACGTTCTACGAAGATAGAGACTCTGAAGCAAGAATCCTAGGTGGTGAAGGAACTGGACCAGCTGCTGCAGCAAGAGAGTCCACTGCATCCAACAACAGCGTCCAGGTATGTATCTGCTGCTAATAATAAAGCGCTGACACCTCACATATATAAGAGACCCTGGCAGCACCGCTGTGACGTTCGGCAAGTCCATCATTTATCTCCATGTAATCCTGTTCCTGGTAATTGTTGAAGTGGTGCATTCTACCCGCAATAAAAATCGACGGTCTGGATGATAAATTACCCTGGGCTTAGTAAAAAACTTGCCAGGGTCCAAACTTCCCCAGTTTCCGAGAATTACGTTGAAAACATCTGGGGTGCATTTACCGATCACCGTTCGTTTCGAATGTCCAATATTTTTGAGCAAATTTCCGAATATTCACTTTTAAAACACTGCACTCAAATCACAAAGTTCTAATAATTATTAAGTTTATTTTTATTTAAGTTGAAATGTTGATTGATTGATTTTAAAAATAATTTCAAAGGGATGTTGCGTCATTTCCCTTGAAAATACTAAAAAAACACAAAGCGGTTGGAGGACGTGTTTGGACGCGTCCTGTTACCACGAAGGGCGCTATACTGTAGTCGGTTATATACTGTTTTAAGCTATGCAGCTTATATGAACTCCTGTTTGAAGAGGCAATTAATTGGCGCCTACCAAAATACAACTCCGTAATCTACACTACTTCTAAGCTATGCAGCTGGTATGAACTCCTGTTTTAAGTGGCAATTAATTGGCGCCTACCAAAATACAACTCCGTAATCTACACTACTTCTAAGCTATGCAGCTGGTATGAACTCCTGTTTTAAGTGGCAATTAATTGGCGCCTACCAAAATACAACTCCGTAAACAACACTACTTCTAAGCTATGCAGCTGGTATGAACTCCTGTTTTAAGTGGCAACTAATTGGCGCCTACCAAAATACAACTCCGTAATCTACACTACTTCTAAGCTATGCAGCTGGTATGAACTCCTGTTTTAAGTAGCAATTAATTGGCGCCTACCAAAATACAACTCCGTAAACAACACTACTTCTAAGCTATGCAGCTGGTATGAACTCCTGTTTTAAGTGGCAACTAATTGGCGCCTACCAAAATACAACTCCGTAATCTACACTACTTCTAAGCTATGCAGCTGGTATGAACTCGAGTTTCAAGGCGCAATTTCAATTTCTTGGCCTGTCAAGAGTTAACAGTGTTGTCCAATTTGCGCATTCGAACTAGAGCGACGCATGGGTAGAATGTATGCAAACTACACACTTTTTCAAGTAGTTTACGAGGTAGTGGGAATATAGGCTATCTCCTAATGGGATCGTGCACAAGATGTGCGTCAGCCGATTGCCACTACAAGTTTCCACCTATCTTCTGGAGTGAGAGGTAACCGGAGGAGCCTCTCTCCTTCCACCCAGAAGGGTTTTCGGGACTTCAAGCGGCATGAAGCAGGAATGTGTTTTTGTGGATTTTCATTGTCTCCGTAATCAGGCATACTCAATATTTTTTTGGGTCTTTCCTTGACTTCAGGGACAAATCTTAAGTAATGACCGGTTTCAATTAAGTGCTCGCCAGTTGCCAATTTGTATAGATGGCCGAGTTTGCACGCTCGAAAGTGTTCCGAAAGAGGAAACGCAACACAACAACATAACCCTCAGATCACTTTGAAATCTTCAATCGAACTTCGAGTTTTTGAGATTAGAGTTTGCGAGCTGTACTGGACACCTACGCCAGTGACATTGACTGTAAATGCCGGTTTCCTCTGGGGGTACCTTGGGTAAGGATTTGAATAGAAACACAACTTGCGAAAGTCGTCGGACAACTGACTGGTTGAGCCAGATGTTGGCGTATTTATTGGGTTTAAATTCAATCATTTCTACAGTGTTAATGTGGAGCAATTATTCTTAAATCTAAACATATACTAAGGTCCCACGGTTTGTCGTGCGACTAATTCATCCTTGAACTGGCGATATGACACGTGGTTCGAATACAATAATTTCTACACATGTTAATGTGGAGCAATTATTCTTAAATCTAAACATATACTGAAGTCCCACGGTTTGTCGTGCGACTAATTCATCCTTGAACTGGCGATATGACACGTGGTTCGAATACAATAATTTCTACACATGTTAATGTGGAGCAATTATTCTTAAATCTAAACATATACTGAAGTCCCACGGTTTGTCGTGCGACTAATTCATCCTTGAACTGGCGATATGACACGTGGTTCGAATACAATAATTTCTACACATGTTAATGTGGAGCAATTATTCTTAAATCTAAACATATACTGAAGTCCCACGGTTTGTCGTGCGACTAATTCATCCTTGAACTGGCGATATGATACGTGTGCAGTGCTTTAAATTCTTAGCAAGATGACTCATCGTGCGAGATAAGCCTCAAAGAATTCTTCATCGTAAAATGTGATATCAGAATATTCATTTTCTTAATTATTAATTAATTATTAGGTACATCCATCTGCTGTCCGGTACACGAGCTTTGAGAATTCTTTTTGAATTTTCGAGCTTACTAGCTTTCGAACTTTTCACTTGCAAACTTTGAGCTTTATTTGTGGTCATGTGTTTTTTATTTTTTTATTTTTTTTATAGTGAATACCTCACAAGAGTCCCAACTGCTCCCGTCTGGAGCCAGTGAGACTATGGCATCCCCAATTGGGGGATGTTGTGAGGCTGAAGGTAAGTGGGGAAGGGAAAGAGGAAGGTGGGGAAGTACCTGGCTATTCAGATCTAGTCACTAAACACGGCTAAAGCCATTTGGAGCAACGTTTCAATTCTGAATGGTGGTCTTACACCAGGGCGATACTGGTAGTATCTTCCACTCTGGAACGTGCCGCAAATATACTATATATTATTTTAATTAATTAATTGTGAAATAACACAAATTAATCAAATAAAATTTATCTGCGCACGCCGGGTTCGAACCCGCGACCTTCGGAATGGCAGTCCAATGCGTTACCACTGGACTATGCCCCCTGTAAACATGTAAACTTCAATTTCAACATTTGAAAATATAATCAAACATAATATATAGTGAATAAAAAAATAAATAAAAACACGATAATTTCATAAATACAATATTTATTTTGAAAACATCAAAAATCGCCACCCGACAAGTTTACATATTATGCACCTAGACAATATTATATTATTTTCATTACAAACCTTAACGCATTGTTAAACAAACAATATATTTAAAGTAAAAAATCAACAATCTCGTTTTAAACAGATTGCCGATCGTTCGTTGGAAAAAGGGAGCAAATAACATACAAATAATGATTACAAGAATAAAAGATATATTCCTTAATGAGTACAAGAATTGTCATTTGGTATTCCTAATACCGTTTAATTTTAATTATCGTGATATAATAATAATATCCACACTTCTTAGCGACACTCGAAAAACGCTTTAAAAATAATCGAAAACCCTGCTGTATATTTGCAAAATATTTAACTATAATTACATTAATAAATTATTCGTTACACACCATTTTACGTGCCTCCGAAAGGGCAGGCAGATAGAATTGAGCGCCACACGTCAAATAGAGCTTGACATATTAACCTTTGCAGGCAGCCAGAAGAGGAACGAACAAAATAAGATTTTTTATTAAATACATTAATTTTTTATGTATTCAAAATATCTACAGTTACAACGCCTAGACTGCAAAGTTAAGTGTGTCATTCTATAATACATTTTCGAAACGTAACATAACCACAATTTTATCGTTCATATATACATGCGTCATTTCACTAATATTATTATTTTAAGCAATGGTTCAAATCCAATTTTCTTACGCTTAACAATTTAATATGTAGTTAATTTAACAGATTCATTAAATCATTTAGATTCAAAATTTTCAACAAAAAAACATTGGATGTAATTGCATTTCGAGCAGAATTCTAATATACAAAAACCATTCCCAGACATTATACAACTATTGTTTATGTATAATAATGGTGTAATAATTATAAACATTTCAGTTCCGCACAGAACTACCGTAACCTTTATAGTTTTTAAGATATAATACCCCATTACGAGAGTTATACCGAGATCACACGAGGACAATACGATATTATCCTATCACAGCTCCGTGAATAGCCTCAACCGCGCAGGACAGGACTATGGGACAGTACAACGATTCAACTGTAATTCAAACGCAGAATGCTGTGAAAATAGATATACGAAATCACCTATTATGAGCAGGTTTGCGAAAAATATTAGTTGTTTTATAACAAAATATATTGATAATGTTCATTTACGCGACATTTTTAATCCAAAATACGAGAAATGTAAGCGTGAAGCGACTGCGTACCGTCTTGTCCAAACGCGTTTACACACGGACAACACGGCTGGGCGCGGTGATGGGGTAAGACATTATCCTGCTAATATAGTTTTCCCATCTACAGGGTTTTCCAATAAGAGGTGTTATTTTGAATAGCCCGCTATTTCGGTAGATGTTACTTTTGAAGCTGTCATTTTATAACATTTGACAAGTAGAAACTACGCCATTAATAAAAATGGAACGATACACGCGTCAACAACGCATTGAAATTATTAAAATTCACTTGAGTGAATCAAATGCAAATCATCTTGAGTGATGAGGCCCATTTCCACCTCGGTGGCTTCGTCAACAAACAAAATTGTCGCATCTGGGGCTCGGAAAACCCAAGAGTTATTGTTGAAAAGCCTCTCTATCCTCAACGTGTGACTGTTTGGTGCGGTTTATTGTCCGGCGGAGTCATTGGACCTTACTTTTTCAAAAATGAGGTTGGAGCAACAGTTACGGTGAATGGATTGCGCTATCGAGAGATGATTAATGATTTTTTATGGCCGGAATTGGATGGTATTGATCTGGACAACATTTACTTTCAACAAGACGGCGCTACGTGCCACAAAAGCAACGAAACCATTGATCTTTTACGATTGTACATCAAAATAACACCTCTTATTGGAAAACCCTGTATCTCAGGGACAATGTCTTGGTTAATTGTCCTATCTTCCAAACTACTGTTTACACTAGGACAAAGACAAGACAGCATTGTCCTGTCCTCCCCGGCATTAGTTGGGTGTTTCAAACTACATTACATTTGATTACCGTCAAATCAACAATCAGCGCCTTTAGAATTTTTTGAATGGTTCCTGTTAAACACTGATTATCGGCCTGTTTCATCTTTGGATTAACGGTCATGTTGTTATTCTTGTCAACGGCTGAAACTGGTTGAGATAGCCCATTTAACTGAGACCTTTAGTGCAAAAAATTCAAAATGTAACGCAGATTCTCGGTCCGTTTCGGCTTTTGATCTAATTGTGATTAGCTTTCAAGTATAACAACATGGCCATTAGCGTGTCAGCTGATCACAATTTGATCAAAACCTAGAACGGGGCGAGAATCGGCGTTCCATGGGAACCGTTTAAACGCCAAAACATTAATATTGTGGGGATCAATAATTTGGAGGAATTTGAAAAATATTGAAGCCGCATTCACAATTTAAAGCTTCATTCAGATCGTTGTTTTTATTTAGTATTCATTATTAGGGAACAGATATTGCAAAATTTTGATGCCTGAGATTTCCACTTTTGGCCAAAAATGGCAACATTTTACTTGCCTGACATTGGCTTGATTAAAAACTCGCCAGGACGATATTTCGTACAAATCAAGGTAGTTCTTGCAGTAACTGGACTATAATTAAATTTCTATAAAAAAATGGCAGTGCAGCGATTTGATTTTATGTATTTTAAATATTGTAACAATCGGAAATCAGTTTGTCGAAAAATAAAGACAATGTATAAAGTGATTTCCATAAGTTATCATTTCAAAATTAACTGAGAAATTTATTTAGCATTCTCATTATATCAGCCATCAAACTTAAAAATCATCATTACTTCATTCAGATCCAAATACTGTAACAATTATACATTTCATTCAGTGAAAATATCAAATGTCAAATTAACACACAACAATGTATAACAAAAAGGGAGAAAGTGGTTTTTATTTTGAAACCAAGTGTTACGGAAACCAGTATTTGCGGTAACCACTATTATTTGTGAAAACCTGTATTTGTCGACGCCCAAAATTACAGTTATGGAAACCCGTGGAAAATTAATGACACTATAGGGTCAAAGTGCAATTTGGAGAAATAAACAGGTCAGGAACTGACATTTTTATTTTAACATAAATAACTCTGAATGACAACAACTCAATTTTTTTTCTTCCGTTTCCGACATGAATCAATTCTAAACTCAAACGTTTCCAATATGACATAAGATAGATTAAAATTGACATCCCATTGAATTGCATTAATTGTGAATTATAAATGAATATTTGTGGACGGTTTTGAAAAGTATATCAAAAACGACAACATTATTGGTACTTTTCTAAAATACGCAATCGTTATAATACAATATTTGTGCATACAAATTTGGCTGAGAGATTGATTGTGAAAACTTAAAAGAAAAGATAAAATAATTTTCTAGTTTAATGTAAGTAGAATCAAACATAGCCTTAAAATTAAACCATAAATTTAATGTGATGATTATGAACATTTATAAAATCTAAAATTATTTACAGCGAGATTATGTCATATTAAAGTAATATTTAAATAATTAACAAATGTTTAAACCATTTTATAAAAAATAATCAGATTTTTTTTTACGGAAATCAGTTTATATGACTGAGATTTTTTAATCATGAACATTATGCAGTATTTTTTTAAATTTTTAATTTTTTGTAATAGTTATTATTTATCGTAAATTGCAGTCATTATACAAAATCAGTTTTTTATGCATGAAATTAATTATACTCTGTTCGTGATTACTACTCTAAGCCAATGGGGACTATAGCATCCCATTTTGAGGAATGTTGTAACACTGAAGGATATTGGGGAGGGAAAAGAGAAAGCAAAGATGAAGGTTGGGAAATACCTGGCTTTTCAGATCCGGTTACAAAACATAGCTAAAGCCATTACAAGCAACAATTCAATTCTGATAATTTTTTCATGAGACTGGAAGGGAAAAGGGAAAGATTTAAAAATCACTAAACATAGCTAAAGACATTTCAAAAAAGTTTAAATTTTTTTTTGTTCATGAGCAGAGTATAAGTGATATAATGTGATATTCTTTTTATAAAACCAAAATATTTCCACATTCAAAAGGTTAACACAAAATATCCTAGTTCGTTTGGCTTCATTTTTGCTTCTTTGAGAAACGTTTTATAAAAATAAGAATTAAAGCATTGATTAACTATATTTGTATTAAATTTATAATTATTTTAATAAAGATCTACGCTATTTTATAGAATTAAGGGAATGAAGCAGTAGGTAAAAATAATACTGTAAAAAAATTATTTATATTAGGCTAACTTCATAAAGAAAATATATGGTAAAGTTATAAAAAATACTAGTTATATATAAATAAAAGTGAGATTAATAATTCGAAATAAAATAATAATTCTATCTTTAAATTTGAGAATAATACTTGAAACGTATCCCATCGCAATTGATAGTTTAATGGGTGCTTATAACTGATAAATGGTTTGACTCTCTGGCCAATTTGTTAGATTTTGGGAACAGATCATATAGGTATCATAGAAATCGTTGTGCCTCTCTTACTGTCATGGTCAGAAATATGATCTTATTGGTGTTAGAAAGAGAAAACACCACACTTTATATTTAAATCTAGAAATTATTCATAGAAGTATTAAAATGTACACTTCTATGAAGCCAAAGTTCCAAAGCCAAAATTCGAGAAAAAATAATAAAAATCATGAATTTTTATATGATAAAATGTGTTTTTTAGTTCAGTGTTTAGACGGAAAAATGAAAGTAAGCTATTTTTAAAACTTTTTAATGTTTATTTCTAAAAATAAAATTTGAAAGCGTATTTCGTCACCTTTCAAAAACAGTTTTTAGTTTTTAGATACGGTCAGAATGTACATTTATTTGGATTTTATTGCAAAGCGGAAATGCCCAGATCTTCCGACAGAATATGCCAGAGGCCTGTGGGGTTAAGGCGTTATGTTTATGCTTGCGAGAAGTCTATTTTTCAAACTTATTCAAACCAAAAATGTAGTTAAACGAAACTAACAGAATCACATGCGAGAGTTACTAGAACACATAGAGAAATGTCCTAAAACATCAATAATGAACAAGATAAACTTCAGTATAGTAACTGAGTGTGTAAGTAAGATAATAGATAACTCAACCCGTCCTTGTACTTGGCTTGACGCTCGAGTCTAGCACACGGTGTACTACTGAATTTGACATAATATGAATACCGAAATATTCACTAAATTGTCCAAAGAAGCAAAGCTATCAGTCACCATGGAGTGCTGGTACCTACCCTGATGTATAGAAGTGAGGCATGGAACTGGCAGACAAAGGAAGAAAATAGATTGAATGCTATTGAAATGAGATCCCTGAGGCGTATGTATTATAAAACCATGTATGATCGTGTGAGAAATGTGGAGATTCGCAAAGGCACAATCAAAGTGAATCAGATACTCGAGTAGTGCCATGTAAAGAGAAGAGTATGTATGAGACGATGTATGAATGTGAATGAGGCAAGAAGTGTGTGCCAAGAGTTGTTTGGCGGTCCGTCCTCTCTGCTTACCCTCGCGGTACTGCGAGTTGGTTAGTTAGTTATGAATACCGAACAATTATGGAGCATGATTTTGTGCTTTCAACTAGTAAAAATTAGGGGCGGACTATAGTAGTTGTCGGATAATATACTATACAGATAATATACACCGTAATGTACAAATTTGACTTATTTTTTATGATGACTTAATGGAACAGATAAAACCTTCGCTAATTTTTAATTCACAGAGTTCGCTTAGTTTAGATTGGTGAAATCATCTGAAAGAGTTTGATCATCTCTTGTAAAATTTTGTAATAATTGTGAATTAACCCATTATGCATATTCTGTTAGTGTAGAAAAATATATCTATGAATTTTTTTGACTGCAGCAATGTAAATTTGTAAATGGCAAAAGGTGTTATGGAAAGTTTGTTAATGGAGGTGTTCCTGGACAAATTTGTACCACAAAAGTTATTGAGACTTTGATGATGTTGAGAAAAATGTGTATTTAATGATATGCGTCCGTTTGAACTACCCAGGGCGATATGACATTTTTGTATGCCCACTGTCGCCGAGCTACGATCAAACTGCACGCACTATCAAAGTGGCTATGCAATGAAAAACAATGTTTTTTGAAAGACAATGTTTTTTATGCATGGCACAAAGGATAACAAATTATCATAAGCAATAATTACTCGCCTAAAATATCCCTTTAAATTATAGTTTATCATTAAAAAATAATAATCTTTGACAAGTCAAACATTTCACCAACAAATGTAGATATAATATGTATCAACGCCATCTAGTGGTAATTCAGCACACTAACAAAGCCTTTCCCACAAAAATAAAGTTGATTGTTTACAAGTGAAAAAATATAATAAGCAATAATTGTTGATTGAAATTTTTTTTATTTTTTTATTTTTTATATTTTAATATAGATCATATGGGTTACATTAATACATACATATTTTGCAAAAATATAATTTTAAGGTTCATAATTGGTCATGTATACCTTATCAGAAAAGAGGAGCTCTTGTGCCTGATAAGGGAGCCACGATTCTTATTTAGATTCAATGTTATAATATTATGTTATGTGTAAAATATATAATAATGTATTTATTTATTTTTTAATACAAGTTTTTTTGGAAAAAAAGTTTGATTTTATTTATTTGTTCTTGTTGGTTCGTAATACAGCGCAATTTGGAAGGGAGATTATTGTAGTTTTTTATGGCTTGGTAAATATAATGGTTTTGCATTTGAGTTGTTTTAAAGATTGGCGTAATAAATTGATTTCCATTTCTCATGAGTTTGTAAAATTCTTGATATTCTTTGTTATTTTTTTCTTTACACATTTTTATAATGGAAGTTTGCTTAAATATATCATCAATATTTGGCACTGGAAACAATTTAAAAAGCAATTTTGTTGGGAAAGTGGAGTTTTTTTTAAGTAGGTATTACCTTTATAATAATGTTTTGCGAGACTTTTACTGAATTTAGATTGTTTTTATAAGATCCTCCCCAACCTATGATTCCGTAAATAAGCAGGGAGTGGACAAGAGCATAATATACATTTTTTAGTATTTTCACATTTAAAATATTTCTTAACCTAACAAATATATATATACATTTCCTTATTCTCTTTACTAACTCGGTAATATGGCTTTTCCATTTCAGATTTTCATCGATGATTAATTTCAGAAGAAGAGTTGATTACAGTACAAATAGGATTAAGTAGTTTACAGTTGACATTGTCACAATTTTCATCATGGATTATGATATTTACTTTGTGTTTAGGTATTTTTTGTAGTGAAAATAATACATATGTTGTTTTTTTGGCATTAAGTGTGAGTAGGTTATTATCAAACCATGATTTTAAGATATTAATACATTCATTTGCAAGTTTGTTAACTAGTTCCCATGTTTGACCTTTTATTAATAAAACAGTATCATCAGCATAAGAGATTAATTCACCTTTGATTTTCTGTTGGAAAATGTCATTTACATACATTAGAAATAGTAATGGTCCGAGGACCGTGCCTTGAGGAATGCCAAATGTACTTGTTAGTGGTGTACTAAAAGTTTGGTTTAATTTTACAATTTGAGGTTCAGTAGTTCTCTCTGTTCAGTAGCTTTCTATCCATTTAAGGGCTAAGTGGTCAATGCCATTTTCTTTTAATTTTAATATAAGTCTTTCATGGGAAATGCTGTCAAAAGCTTTCTTTAAGTCAATAAAAATTCCTATACATTTATTTGATTTGTCCAGGGTACTTTGAATACTAGATGAAATTTTTGCAATGGCATCTTGGGTACTTTTTCCCTCTGTGAAACCGAATTGATTTTCATTTATAATCGAGTTTTTTTTAAAGAATGCAGTTAGTCTTTTTTTAGCAATTTTTTATTAGATAAGAGTGAAATGGGTCTATAATTAGAAATGTCTTCCGGGCTACCGGACTTAAATATTGGAGAGATTATGGTTTTCTTATACGTGCTCGGGAAAACTCCTGTCTTAAAGCTATTGTTTATAATATGAGAGATTGGTGTAGAAACATAATTTTTAATGATTTTTAGTGTTTTTACGGCAAGACCTTCAAATCCCGGAGCAGAACCACCTCGCATTACAAATACTAGTACATATTGAATTATTTTGTGGGTTGGGAATAAGCCGGCGTAGCTTAGTGGTTCAGAGCACCTGACCAGCAATCAGAAGGTGCGGGTTCAATTCCCGTCTTCGATATTTTCAATTTGTATGGATATTTCAGGCGAGTAATTATTTGTTATGCAATGAAAGTCATTCGTTTCGTGGATAAATATAAACAAAGGCAAAGTGAGACGCATTGTGCAAGCAGTGCGATACTAATAGTGATTCATGGCCCATCTCCATTGTTACTATTATCTGTGGTGTCATTTTTGTGGGAGACATCAGAATTATATTGATAATTATTTTAATAGTGAAATGTTGAACCAAGTGAATTAAAATTATTTATAAAATATGGAGGGTTTTTTTAATTTTTTTAATCTCTTGCAAATTACATATTACTAAAATATTCAAAAAGAAGCCAGATTTTGCAAAAATTGAGCAAATAAAATATTGATATTGCACAAAAATATCGATTTTTATTTTTATTAAAGAATAATATTTTTATCTCAGATAAATCACATTGAAAAAGATTTAGTATTTAATTAAATTGTTTAAAAATCACAAGAGGAATATAAAAAATAATATAATATATGATTAAAATCCAAAATGTAGAAAAATAAATTTCATTTAGTGCAATTTAATAATTAATTAATGTAATATTAATAATAATAATTTCATAGGCTTAAATAATACTTGAATGACTTGAATATTCGAAAGAAATTTTCTGTATTAAAAAAGAAAACAAAAAGCTATAATTTAGTGCGTACTTGAAGAATTTTCAGTAAGCATAAATTGTTCTGAACGAGGAGTAGTTGGTACGCGCTGTGAGCCTAGACCTCCACTACTAACTATCTGACCCCCCTCTAAACTTTCTTTAAAATAATACAAGGCATGAGAGATCTTTCTGTACAAATTAATTTCAATTCTTATGTTGATTCGCAGGAATTTTGATTTACAATTTAGCAATCGACATACTTATAAATAAGTTTTGCAAATGATAGAATTTCAAGGAATAATTTTTATACAAAATAATGATAGTTTTATAATCTAGGTCTTGGCGGCCGATGCATTTGTCCACTTCCCGCCACAGCGGGTTAGGTCAGGAGAGACTGCTTAAGGGAGACCTTTTGACCTCTCCATCCGAACTGTCTAGAACCATCGTTCTGCATCACAATGGGACGGATGGATCCATACGTCCGTCACTACTGACCCCCAGATTCCTAACCACCCCTGATACCTTTTTCCTTCCCAGAACTTCCTCCACACAGCTTACCTAAATATGATATAGGCCCTGAGGAAAATTATTTTGTGAGGAGTTTCTTTTTACTTTCACGGGACTATCGGTACCCAGGTACTCCATTGTGAACTGCTAGCCCGTATATTTTTACATAATCCGTTAATAGAATCTATTGCCGTTACCCCTTTTCCAGTTTGCTTATCGTATTATATTCATTGTTTAGTCTTACAAGGAACAGGATAATTGCTTATTTCGAACACCAAACACGGTAGTGCAATACTAAAATAGATCAGAAAACAAATCACAACACTAAATAGCTGTTGTTTGTCATCTCCTTACCAGACAGCAATATTCATTTATATCCATAATGATAATTTGTAAGTCTAATTGAATTTCTGTAGTCTCTCCGTATTATAATTATTTATATTTGTGAGCGTTAAGTTGCTTGCTGCTTATCAGCACGCGTGGTACACATGTTAAAATCATATATAAAGTCGTTTCCTTCAAGCGGCCGGCCATTCCCATTGTCAGTTCACAGCTGCTAGCTTGTCGAATTCGAAAAGGATTTTGACAGTTATTTTTCTAATAAACGGTCGAAACATTTCAAATCAGTTAAATTTACGAAAATTGCTGCGTTTTTTAAAAAAGTGATCATTTTGATATTAAAATTATTGTGATAATTTCAAGTGCAAAAAAAACCTTTTTGAATCAACTTTTTGTAAAAGTGTTGTTTTTGGACAAAAGTGACAAAATTTTGTAAATTCGTTTGCAAAATCCGAAGATTCTCCAATTTGGAATATCACTACAAAATTTTTCTGCAATGGCACAAGGGACATACTATTGGCGGGTTTCCGCGGTAAGTCAAAGTTCTTTAAATTTGTTATCCTATCGGAGGTTGGTTATCATCAGGGTACTCTTCACCTTGCAGTGAACAACCCGGAACATTGACGGGAATTAATTCATGCCAAGTTTTTAGACTGAAGTTACCACCTTTTCCAAAAATCTTCAAGTTGATTTTCATGTGCTTTTGTATTTTTCGCTGGTCGTCATGCGACCAAGATATTTGTTCATTTTTTCAAATTTATGGTGTACAATTTCTAAATTTAAGCAATGCCATAAAGAACTTTAAAGCGAAGCTTAATGCCAAATCACTATTTTGATTAATCTTTATAACGAATTGGTGTAAGTACATTATGAATACCAAAAAACATGCTTTAGATAAATTGAAGGTTTTCCTATCGCTTTGCTTGAGTAGAATACAAATAAAAAAATAAACTACTCAATAAAAAATGTAAATGCAAACTACTAAAAAAAATATTTTTTCGATAGAAATATTTTTATATGTATGAACGCATAAAGGAAACAACTTTAAAAAAATACAGTATTATAGCTTAGATTATCTGTGACAGTTTCACTTGATTAAATTTTTTGCTTTCTTATAAAATTATGTACAAAATATATAAAAACCAGTTTTGTGCGTGAAATCGAACATTTCTAGACTCCGTTTGTCAAGCGATTTTAATGCCTATTACCTACAATATAAGTTATACCAAGAATATACACATTTTTGGCTCGTAGCTTCCTCGTAACATTTTCCCCTATCTGTACTGAGCTGTTGAGGATACGCCAGTACCATCTGCATTTCAAAATCATCGTTCTATCTTCCAGGCTTATTGTACGTACGACGAAAAGTAATATTTCAAAAATTAAATTAATAAATAATATTTGACGGACTTACGTCTGACGACGGTTAAACGAAGTTGAGAAGCGAGTAAAGTAAAAACTATGTGCGAACGCTTTAAATAATTTTTTTTCAAATGTCGGAAAAAATCTCGCAAACGAAATTACTAACAACATAGATAATACCACCACATCAGGAATTCCAGTAGCTTCATTAAATAAAACGGTAAAAACATTCGAAACGATAACCGAACAAGAAACTGTTGTTATAATACAAAACCTAAAAACTGAGTCCGCACCAGGTTTTGATGGGATAACCGTTGAAATTCTGAAAAAAAATCTTAACTTTTTGAAAAAACCTATTACACATATCATAAATAATAGTCTTAAAAAAGGAATCTTTCCATCTATTTACAAAAAAACTATTATTTCACCGATTTTTAAATCAGGTGATACTAAAGAAATTAATAACTACCGACCTATATCAGTATTATCAAATATCTCAAAAATTTTTGAAAAGGTAGCAAAAAAGCAACTGCTAAAATTTATTGAAACTAATAATATATTGAGTGACCAACAATTTGGATTTCGCGAAAAAATAAGCACACAGGACGCAATTATAGATTTAACAACAAAAATACATCAAGCACTAGACAAAGGCAAAAAATCTCTTGCAATATTCATAGACCTAAAGAAAGCCTTCGACAGCATAAGTCACAAAAAATTACTCTACAAGCTTAACAAAATAGGAATTATAGATAATGCCAAAATGTGGATAGAAAGTTTCCTGAACTCTAGAAGTCAATATGTAAAAATAAATAACACTCTCAGTGAACCGAACACAAGTGACTTTGGAATACCACAAGGCACCATATTGGGCCCTCTTCTATTCATATTATATGTTAATAATATCTTTAAATTACCATTAACAGGAAAACTCATTTCATATGCAGATGATACTGCAATTATATTTCAAGCGAATTCATTGAATGAACTTGAAATAATTGCTAACAATGATATCAATACGTTAAAATAATGGTTTGATAAAAACTTATTAACATTAAATATTGAAAAAACATATTATATAATTTTTAGTATAAACAAAATAAACCCTTTTATTACATTAAATATTAAAATACATTCAAAAAAATGCATATCAAAAAAATCTACTTGCCAAAATAATGACTGTTTATCCATAGGAAATAAAAATGAAATTAAATATTTAGGTGTAATAATAGATAGTCAACTTAAGTGGAAAACTCACATAAACAATATCATAAATAGATTAAGAAAACTCATTTACATATTTATTAGTCTAAGAAATATACTTAACTTAAAAATTCTTAAAAATATTTACTACGCTCTAGCCCATTCAATAATACAGTATGGTATCGTTGCGTGGGGGGGAGCTTACAAATCATCACTTTTACCGCTGGAAATCACTCAAAGGCTGTTAATAAAAATTTTAATAAAAAAACCATCAGACTACCCAACCTTACAACTTTTCCAAGATTTTCAAGTCCCATCACTAAAAAATACATATACGAAAAATACGCTACTTCAAATCCACAAAGATCTGTATAAGAAGTCACACCATGCCATGGTTCGTGTCGAGAGCAATAGGCAAAATACAATGGGTCGCTTATGGACTCCATTAATGCATACCAGTTTTGCACAACACTATTACACGTACACTGGAGTGGTATGGTTTAATAAATTAACGACTGAGATGAGATTAGAACCGGATTTTAATAAATTTAAAAATAAAATTAACCTCACTACAATAAATAATTTAACGAATTAGAATGACGATGATATCTCACTAAATTATTTTATAAATTATTATATAAAAAAACTAAAATCTCTTCACTTTATATGTTTTTATGATTCTTTTTTTCTTCTATTTACATATGTATGTTAAGTTTTTATTATTTTCCCTTTACACACGAGTTTTAGACTCTTGTAAAGGTAAACATGTTAATTTTTATTGAAATATGTTCTTACTATGTAAATTTAAACATTATACTGTATTTTATAAAATAAATAAAAATATTAAAAAAAAAAAAAAAAAAAAGGAGAGAGAATTAACCCGAATTACAAGAGAGACGAAAGATGGATTGAAAACATTGCGTCTAATTGTGAACTTAATCCTTTCCAAAGAAAATTTATAGAAATAGGTAATACATTGTTTTAGTCAGTTAAAATTGAATGTAACATTTTAAATAAATGAAAAGTTCACTAAAGAAAATACAGGGTTTTCCAATAAGAGGTGTTATTTTGAATAGCCCGCAATTTCGGTAGATTTTACTTTTGAAGCTGTTATTTTTTGACATTTGACAAGTAAAAACGTAATAAAAAATGAACGTTACACGCTTCAACAATGCATTAAAATTATTAAAATTCACTTGAGTGAATCAAATGCAAATCATCTTGAGTGATGAGGCCCATTTCCACCTCGGTGGCTTCGTCAACAAGCAAAATTGTCTCATCTGGGGCTCGGAAAACCCAAGAGTTATTGTTGAAAAGCCTCTCTATTCTCAACATGTGACTGTTTGATGCAATTTATGGTCCGACGGAGTCATTGGACATTACTTTTTCGAAAATGAGGCTGGAACAACATTTACGGTGAATGGATTGCGCTATTGAGAGATGATAAATGATTTTTTTTGGCCGAAATTGGATGGTATTAATTTGGACAACGTTTACTTTCAACAAAACGGCGCTACGTGCTACACAAGCAACGAAACTATTGATCTTTTACGATTGCGTATCAAAATAACACCTCTTATTGGAAAACCCTGTATAAGGATTCCTGTAATTTCCTATCATGTAAATGTTATTACAATAACACAACCTTGTTTATAGATTTAAATCAATTGATTGTATCTCATACCACTGTGTTCGTGTTGGCTATTGGCTATGAGTCGGACAATTAATACGCAGGGAAAATCGATTAGATATCCAAATACCTCAGCTCTGTTATGTTCCTCTGTTTGTGAGCCTGTTTTACACTGTTTTTGTTTCGGATTTTTGACTAAAATGTCTAACCAAACTGAATGATCTTTTTTGTCCAAAGGAAAAGTATTTATGTTACGGCTGGAGGCTGCAGTTCTGTATTTAAGATGTTTAGGGTGTTTTCGATTAAATCTTAGATTGCTTAAAACCTTTTTACAATAATTCTGTCGCTGTTTCAGCATTGATAATGAATTACCCTTCCAGCAATTATCAAGATTTCCATGTAGTGATTGGTACATTCTTGCGTTTTAACTTTGCTTCATACTTACAATTTTGGTCCATAGCCTTCCATTTAGCCTTTCACAGCGTTTTAGCCGTCACTCCATCTCTGCTGTGATCATAATAGCTTTTTTCCTTGTCCGGTAAAGCAGAGAGTTTCAAACAATTCAATTCCTTATCAAGATGGCTTACCCAGTCCTATTTCAAATCAACGAATTTAGCAATTTCTGAAACATGATCATAGTCTTTACATAATTTTGTTGTCTAAATGTTTGTTAAACTTAGTAGTCTCTATCTATCAGATGAAATATTAATTTAAATACAGGATATCCCAAGGTAAAGTGCACTTACTTCGGGGGGGGGTGATTCTACACGAAATTACAAGTAAAAAAAAATAACATTTTTTCTAAATTCCAACGTTTTATGATAGTTTTCGGTTAAAAAATTTGATTTCTTTGTATGGGAAAAAAAACACTGGAATTTCGAAAAAAGTTATTTTTCTTCATCCATCATTTCTAATCACCTCCCGAAGTTACTGCACTTTGCCCCCGGGATACCCTGTGTAATATAATTAAGGAGCGGTCGGTCCAGATGAGAATTTTGAAAGCACTGCTCATCTATGTATCTTTTAAACTTATGACCTGTATTTAAAATCGTTAACTATTAAAATATTGTTCATACAACTTGTGATTCTGATGTTAAAATAGACCTCGATAGTATTGGTTACGATGCTGGTCAATGCTTTGATCGTATTATTAAAACCTCTACCAGCTGCTATATCAATGTGTACGATCTACCTAGAATCAATGCAATATGCCACGAATTCATGAAAGCAAGCCCAGACCTCCGCGTAAACATATCTGGTAAGCTTCATGTAACAACTAAAGATTGTGTAGTTTATGCACTCATAACGTCAGAACATACTAACAGAAAATACTACAAATCCCAAGGGAAGACATTGAGTTGGCTACACCAGGCAAAACTGATGAAAGCAATTCCAGATAGAATTGGCCAGCAACGAACGGAGACCGCTGAAATAGCCCAGGACAGAGACACCTGGAGGTGACTTTTCAAAGCGATGACAAGGGGACACTGTGATTTTACTGCCCAAAATATAAATGCCATTATACCTACATAGGATGGGAAACATTTTACCTCTCCCTTCAAAAGTCTTTAAATTAACTTGTCTAGCTCAAAAGCTCACAATCTTATCATTAAAGAGCAAAATTTCCCTGAACAAGTAAGCCGATATTGTGATATAATAACACCAAAGTGATAAACCCAGATGAAGATGGATATGTAGGCGATCATTATTAGATACACCGTACTGGACAAAGGCTGCAAGCTAGATACTCGTACATAAGTGCAACTCGTCCTAGCAGTAGCGGTCACCTTCCTCATCACAGTTTTGCGCAGTACCGTTGCAAATAAAATACTTGTGCATCATAATCTATAGAATAACGTTCGCGAAGAAGTGCTGAGACAAAAAAAAAAAACAGCCAGGTATGAACAACAGGTTTGTTTGTATGGTTTGAGATTTTCACGGCCAAGTATAACGGGATAATCGTAGTTATTTTTTGGTGATTTATTATTATTGCGCTTCCTCCTTCTAGGTTAAAGTGGAAATTCTTAACGAATGATTCTATGGAGGGATTGAATTGACGTGGAGAAAACTAACCAATGCTTCCGGCAGCGTTACAGTATCCATCTGACGTATGCCTTGATGATGAACACTGTAACGTTAGCTAAAGAAGGCGAAGCGCAACACGGAGAATCAAATAATGACAATTGACCATGATAAGCCACATCGAAATACGATGGAGTAAAGTGGAGATAATCATATTTATGCTCTGCGATTCTAGAAGATCAGTGTAAATGCAATTCCGAGGAAATTGCTGACTATCCTGCTAAAAATCTCAACTCGGCCAAACGAAACAGCTCCTGTGAGGGTTTTCTCAGTCGCCAAGACCTACGTCCTACACCCTAACCTAACCCTTTTGGCAAAACCTCCCCCTTTCACGCCATTAAAACATGTGGATAGTATTTATTCGCGAAATGGCGTTCTTCTTTTCCTGTTCATTTTTATAACACTATATTACTAGTTCTTATTATTGATATGGAGACGACTTATGGATGTCCATAAGATGAATTACCATCTTCAATATTTTCCTTATTCTTCTGACAGTTCCTTCTCTAGGGTTGCCAATAGGTTGTCATGCCCCCTGGTTTCATAGCGTAGTGCCCAGGAATTCCTATCAAGGTGGGACGTTGACACCACAGATAAAAGGATGTTTATTCAACCTCTTCACATATCCTACAGCTTTTAGTATTTGCTTTCCTCCCGCTGCATGTATCAGAAATGTATGAGGTAACATTTTCCTTAATAGCTCCACTAACTCTCTCAGTGATCACTTATATCTGAACCTAATTTGAGGTTTACCATGTACGTGGTATTATCACAATACAAAACAAGCTTCTATGAAAAGAAAGATTAATAATAATGAAATCCGAAATAATATGAGATTTGTAACAAGTATATACTTAAGGAGAGGGTTAACATCTTACACGAGTTTTTTATTCCAGATAAGTACGGTTCACTTGTCGTGTATCTTTTATTAAATTATACACCGCTTTGCGCATTTTATTAAACTTCGATAAAAGCTATATTGCTTACGTAATCTTGAAAAAACTGTTTTTCAACATTACTTAATATTTAATATCCAAGATGCTCATTGCAACAATGGTTTAAACTGGATGCTGCACATAATAATACCAACAAATTAGTTGCCCTGGTTTCCAAGGAATCTTCACCACCAACAAAAATCTACAATACCAACATTTTACAAAAGAATTTTTTTGGGCAGTATTGAGATGCGTTGGAAACTTGTAAAACATTGTTCAACACATTACACATTGCAGAGCACCTGAAGGTAGTCATGATTTCACTGAACTGCTATTGTAGTTGGTCGAATTCTAAGGGTTAAATCACAAGTAACGTACGTTTAAGTCTGATACGTAATTTGTTCACAAAAGCAGCCGAATAATTCGTAGACTTTGGTATTCTAAGCATTCTAAGCGTGACTACGAAAAATGTGTATTTTGAAGAACTGCCAATCGAAAAATATGTCCTTCAAACAATTGATTTCAAAGAATTGATATTCGAAGAATTTGTATTCGATGAATTTACCTATATTCATCGACGATGGTATAATTTCATTGATAGACTTATAGGTACTTTTCCAACTGCGTTTATAATATATTTCTTCTTCGTATGGTGTAGGAAAGTGCTGTGGTTTTTCAGTCAGTCAACGGCATCACAAGTCATTTGGTTCAGCATACATGAGCCTCCGGGAAGGTTGTGGATTGGAGAATACACATTCTTCTATGACATTATGTTCTATGGTTTAAATTAGTTCACATTCGCACAGTTGAGAGTCCTTTAATCTTCAATCAACTACGTGATTCGGCTTATGGAGGCCTACAACGATCTCTGGTAATTTAGTAGTTGGGTTCATTGCAAGTGTTTTCGCATCCGAGGACTGCCACTAAGTTTACCATGAATCTAGGAAGGCTACATTTAAAACATCGAAAATTATTTTTAAAATGGACAACCCTGTTGTGTCTGATTCCGCGTCAATTCGTCGACTTTTTTGAAGGAATCATCGCGTTATCTGGGTTGTTATGCCGAATTTATCGTCTGTCTTTATGACGACATAATTAAAATTATTTGTTTTAACTCCGCAAAGTCCGAAAACCTGTTTCCGACATATCGTTTTTACCGTTCTATCTCTTACTTCCAGGTTCCTCTCTAAAGTAGACCATCTTTTTCATCATCTCATTTCATTTCTTTAAATGTTTATTTCTCCTCGAGTATTTTGATTGCTTCTTTTTTTGTGAGCGTTTTGTTTTGAACTTGTCTCTCACCTTTCCTGTAATGTGTGCATGAAAGGGGTTGGGTGCAAGCGAGAGAGAATGTTATATAAAGGTATATATGCCTGTTCCGTCTTCTCAGATCATTAGTCTGTTCTCGAATAAACACCTGTACAAATCAACCACACTCTTCTTTACAATATGTTATCATTAGTTCTTTCTTGTTACTCTTGCCCAATCAAGAAAATGGTCTAATCACATTTTCGCTTCAATTCACAGACTTGCTATATTGTTTTAATGGCCTCGGTGGATGAGTGATTAAACCTAAGAAAAATATGTACCTAAGTATCAATAAAATTCATTGCTGTCAAAATTTATATTTTTATTTGTATCTGAAGGAGCGTAAGTCCATTGCAGTTACGCCCATATTATATCACAATTTAACGAATTCTCACGTACATGTTATCGACATTTATATGACTTGTCAACAACTTTGTCGTCAAAATTAACCGGTAAAGTTACGTCAAATAATATTATTAAATACGAGACGAGTAATTACTCGAGATAAAAGCATTGTTTTTTATTATCAATAATAATTACTTAATTATAATGAGGCAAACATTTGTATATTAATTGGTTTACAACAAAATATTGTTAAAATGATACCTTCACCTAAATAAACTTTAGTCAATGCTCGCTTAGGTAATTATAATGTTGTTATTACGAATATAAATCACTTATTCATTGGATATCGTAATTAAAATTTTTAGTAATAATATATTGTTCGTCTTCAACTTAGAATAATGAAGAAAACTAAAAGTGTCTTTCATGCAAATTTGAATGGAAACAAATGTTCCATTTAGCCCGATACCCCAGTGATCTGTCTCACTTAAACTCACCTGACATTGTAGATCTCCATCCATTTGAACATCCACGAGGCGTTTATCTTGTTCTTCTTTGTTCTATGGTCTTCAATTTCTGCCGAATGTATTTTATAAATAAGACCTACCTACCCAAGGTATTTCAATTAACTCCAATTATTGTTTGATAATGTTCCCGGTTCTTCTTTTCTGGTATCCTACAGGGCTGCTCCATTGGTCCACCGTTATTTCTTATCATAAAATTTGACCTGCTGATTTTACTTCGCTTTATTTTTAGTATCATTATACAATATGTTTATATCAACAGACCATACCGTATTTAAGTTTGATTATAGAATACATGAAAGAGGTAATGTCAATAAGACACGATAAAGAAATGCGGATACTCTCTTGGACGATAAAATTATACAACTGCTTTATTAAAAGTGTATATTTGAGACCATTTTTAAAATAAATATTAGTTTTACCTGAGCGCTAACAGTGGATTATTTCATTATTTAGCCGATTTCGCATCCATAATACGAGTATAAATCATGATATTAGACGAGCCTATTTATTAATAGGTATTTAATAGATATTCATGCGTTCGTATAAATAATTATTTAAACGATTTACGTAAAAGTACAAAGGTTGACTTGATACGTTAGGTTGATCGGAGGGATCACACCTACTTATCATTTTATCACTAAAAACAATTGAAGCACTTGTAATAATTATTAGAATAATAAAAAGTATATATTTTTTTATTTATTTTTCGGAATAACTTTATTGAGTAAAACCTCAAATTGTAATATTTAATTATTGAAGTCAATATTAGCGATTTCTAAACGAAAATCTGAAACAGAAAAAACAGAAAAGGATACGGTCACATCTAGGACTCGAACCCAGAACCCTTGCCTTGCCGGGGCACCGCTCTACCACTGAGCTAATGCGACCCTATCCCCTTCGGTCACTTTTAACTGTATCATACTTCGAATAAGAACTACCAACATTGTCTTCATTACAGCACATTTTTATTGGCAACTATCTTTATGTATGACCGCAAGATTCAACCCGAACTAAATGCAATCTAGACAGCGTCTTTTTAGATAAACCAATCTTATTTTTTAATTTTTAATGTGCGATATCTATTGACTTTTCTGCAAGTCTAGGATGAATATTTATTTTTCGGAATAACTTTATTGAGTAAAACTTCAAATTGTAATATTTAATTATTGAAGACAAAAATAGCGATTTCTAAACGAAAATCTGAAACAGAAATATCAGAAAAAGATACGGCCACATCTAGGACTCAAACCCAGGACCTTTTTATTACAGAACATGAATAGAACCTTCACAGAACTTGAAAACAACTTTGAAATTTGATGAATTGTTCAAATTTTTTTAAACAACCCTTCCTAAGATTTTGGGAAATTAATGAGATTCTGATATCTTGCGAATAGAGTTATTGAAGTGAGTTTATATGGATTATGAGTTATCGAACAGTTTTTCTATAAAAAATTGTATAATTGAATATTTTTATACATTTTATCTACAGTTGGTACAATGAATAAAGTAAAGGGGGTTTCAGAAGAAAATGTTGACGGTTTTCTTAAGATTGCCTTTTTAGATTGGGAAATTATGTTTATTGGATTTAAAATATCTATCAAGAATTATTCATTGCCAATTTCAGGGATTTTTCTATTATACAATATTTTCAAGTGACTTTCATTTATCTTTCTCTCTATCTATGTTCTCATCTTTATTCATCTTCTTCCCCTTGTCGAATTCTGGTCCCATCCTTCATCCTTATATTGCAAATTCCGCCACTCTCATTTATTTACCATTTTTTAGGCATTCTCAATTTATTTATTTAACACTGGGTCAACCTTAGTATGGCATGAGAAAAATTTACCAAAAATCTTTAGCTAGATTTCTTGTTCAATTAGATTACGAAATAACTGATCAAAATACTGTTCGTGAATGGTAGAAAAATAGAAGTCATAAGATTGATAGTAAAATACAGCAATACTAATTATTCTCTATCTCACTGAAAACTTTTTGATAATATTTCTAGCAGCGGGCAAAAGTTATCTCCTTCCTCGCATACGATTATGAATTAATGTCTCTATCGTGCTACTAATTTTATCGACGCTTCCGAAAAGCGTCACGGGACTATTGGAAAATGTTACAATTACTACTGTATAAATAATATATCAGTTTATTACACTGTAATAAAATATTGTAATTAATGTTATTAGTAATTACTTTGGTAATCGGTAGGCGTGAGAATTATTTTATATTATCGATGAAAACATTACTTTTTATACACAATTGTTATGATGCCGACTGACTTGTTCCTTATCAACTCAATAGTATCTCTTTCGCAAGGAGATACCTAGCATAGTTCATCCCATGGTTCTTTATATGGTGGCCTTTTCATCTCACAGTTCTTGATTACAGTGCATTTTTGAGATCTAAATGTAAGTACTAGGTATTGACGTATCTTCTTGATTTTGTGTAGGGCTAAGTTTGTTGAAGTCGACCCTTCTAAATCTCCTTCTCTCAAATTCACTGGTTTGGTTTTCTTTACCAAGTTTTGAAAGTTGACTCACGTCCACAATCACGGTGTTTTATAGTTATTACCGAATAATAATGTTGTTTTTATTTTACGACTGTAGATAATACAAACATTAGAGCTCTTTACCACGTACCACAGAGATAAAAGACTTTTGTCTGTCTGTCCAGTAATAAGGTGTTTGTCTCTACAACTCTACACCGTGGAGTCACCTTAGTTTAGGTCTAACAACGCCAGATCATAACCGGTGTTATAGAGAAGCCTCTTGAGAGACTTAGGTGTTCCCCAAGGATCGGTGCTTGGTACAGTTAAAATATTTACATTCCAATCTGTAGTCTGCAGAATATATATTGCTTTAATGGCAACCAACCACCGATAGGAGAAGTAAATAGGAAAAGAAGAAATCAATAAAATACTGTTAGACTCTACGGTATGCATTAATCTATATCAAAAAACGTATGCAGGAAAGCCTCGTTGGTGGTCGGCTATCTTGCATCCTTGCCGGGACAGGGCAAGGGTCCTGGGTTCAAGTCCTAGATGTGACGTGCTTATCTTTTTCTTATTTTTATTTTTCAAATTTTCGTTTTGGAATCGCTAATATAGTCTTCATTAATTAATAATCAGCAGTTTGTCCTCAGGACATAATTTTCTTTATCAATCCAAATATTTGTATTTCAACTTCCTTTCAAAAAAATCTTAATTATTTGTATTTTTTTGGGTAGGTAGTTAACCCAATATTCTATCAATTCACGAGAATACATAACGCATCATAAACCAAATTTTATCTTGTCCACACATAAGTATCTTTATGATTTAGTATTTTAGTTGTGTAATAGTTATCTCAGTATGATGTTTTATTTTCTGTAACACAATTTTCGTTATCATCACAATGTTTATACAAATTAAGAACATAGTAAAAATTTACAAGTAATTTAGTAATTGTTTTGCTATTATTTGAAATCTGTTTTACATTGAAATAAACAAATCTAGATAAGCCTTAAACAGGAAGTAGTAGTAGAAAGGAATCAATCTGATTTTGGAACCACGCCTTATTCTCATCTCGATTGTTCTGTACTTGGTGGCTTGGCGGGGCGTAAGGAGATCCTACGACCTTTGACGCACTAATAAATAAATCAAATGGAGGGATATAAGTAGATATGTACATATATTAATTTAACGACGGTAAAACATTAACTTCTGCTTTTGTTAATTTCAATTTAATTTCACTTTTGTCAACGAAAATTTGTATTATTTGTAACAAAATCAATGAAAATAATATGCTATATATTAATCTAATTGCCATACGTCACCCCAAGGGTGCCGTATTCATCCGGTGAGGTGTGTTCAGGATGCGCCTGCCTACCAACTGCGTGGGGTGCCAGATCGGTAGAGGCTGGTTTGGGAAGACTCTTTTACCTCTCCAACTGGTCGCTCGACCTATCGTCTTGGACAGTCGCTCAGTGTGAGAAGTATTAATAGATGGATTGTGGACACGGGAAGGAAGAATATAAATAAAATGTTACAACCTAACAAACATTAACGTTTTGTTATGTTTTGAAGAATATTTCCTCAATTGGCGACTAAAGCCAAATGGGTCGAAAACAGTTGCGACAACTTTCCATCAGCGGGACTTTAAAATCTACCCCTCTCCCTTGGCTCCCGGTACTTGCAAACATAACTCCGCCAAACATCAGGCGAGAAATTTCAAACTGAATTTATTTTTTTGTTTTTGATTTTATGGATTCTTTCGTAATCCTCTAACTAGCTAGGGCTTATAACAATACCCTTCATGTTTCTAACTAACTAGTACTGCGGCTGATTAGCCTTATTACTATCACCATCTGATGGTTGTATTTAATTGACTGAATTTATGTTACATTAATAAGTTTTATGAGGAAAAATTCTTAACTGGATAAAAAACCTCGAAGGAATACAAGAAGGCGCTGCAAAAAAGATCAATACCTTTGCACGAAGATGTCGCCCCCCACCCGGCATGCCGCTTGAAGTCCCGAAAGCCCTTCTGGGCAGAAGGAGAGAGGCTCCTCCGATTACCTCTCACCACAGAAGATAGGTGGAAACTTGTGGCAAACGGCCAACGTGGGAAATGCCCATCTCATACAGGACCCCACCGAGAGACAGGCTGGGTTCTCATTGCCTCGCAAAACCTGGTCCGCCATCAATAGGTTAAGGTGCTCCCATATCCGCTGTGCCCACATGATGCACAGATGGGGCCTTAAAGAGTCGGCGATGTGTGAATGCGGTGCGGTACAGACCACTAAATATGTGGTCAACGAATACCCGCTTCATTCATTCCCGGCGGGATTGATGAGATTGAGGTTGAAGAAGAAGAATTACTACGTTATACTAGAAGTCGGCACTTATGTCAGTGCAGAAAATCTGAGACTGACTACCATGTGTATTCCTCATTGCCCAGAATACTGATGGGGGAAATAATTATTCCGAGTCAGTGAAAGTCTTCAATTTATCACTTAACAAATACAAAAGATTGTTACTGACTCGGAATTGTCAGTAACAATCAGTCAGTAACGATGGTTGATGATATCATATCCTCATCTTTCTGCTCCAATTGATTCCACCAAAGGTTGAAAGCCATTTGCGCCACACTATTGAGTTTGGCAGCCATTTCTGGTCTAGAGTCCCTTTATACCTAGATAAAAAAAACTCTTGAAAATGTGCAAAAACGGGCTATTCATTCGATAGATATCTTTATCTTAAACTCTTGCTGGGGGAAGGGTAGTTCTACCTTTTAATCGATGCAAATCACCACAACAATCCTTGTTTATTTCCCCTGAATAATTATTCAACAGACAACTTAATAACAGCGAATTAAATACTTGACAACTGAACAATCTAGGACAGATGATATTAAATGCAAGATAATTAAATTAGAAAGCATTAAATTTATCCGCCGTGATGTATTCCGATGTTGCCAACGCCGGGTTATCAGGATATATTCTACAGTTGGAATTATTATGACACCAATGACATGTATGGTAACAAAGTTGCTAAAGACCTTCTGCATAGCTACCGTAAGCACTCAGGCCATAGGTCCATTGCACTATCTCCCATGTACAACCTTGTTCCTTTGACAGTAGGCCAGTCCCTCTAATGCAGTTCAGCAGCGATGTCCTTGCGTGTTTGGCCGTGTCTTGTGGTTCCCAGATATTTGAGCCATCTTCCAATCAAGGCAGAACATTGGCGCCATAGATGGATATATATATATATATATATATATATATATATATATATATATATATATATATATATATATTTCTTCATACTGTTTTTTCCTCCAGCTATTAGTGTTTGCTTTTCACTCCCAACCAGGGACGGATCTAAGACTCAAAATGCAGTCACTTAACACGACCAAGGGGAGATGGGCAAAAACTTTATTTTGATTGTGATTTTTATGCAAAAACACTTTTGACCAATTCACCAAATTTCATAGTTAATTTTCAACATCGAGTTTGGGGCCCTATACAGAGTTTCATATAAGTAGGTATTATTTTCTGAGTCATGTGTCCTTAATGTAAACCGTTTTCCCAACAGCTCCATTGCTGACTTATTATGCCTTAAGGAACGTATTTCCTATCAGGGCCTCCTGTGTGGGGTAAATCTGGCCACCAATCATCTCAAGCGCTTTAAATATAAGGTTAGTATTGTGATTGCTCGGGCCCGGGGCCTGACGATTTATACCTCCCCGAACCCCCTCTTGGCGGCCCTGTCTATGAGCATGAGTTCCAGGCCTCCATCAGGTCGGGGGCCCTGTGCTCGTTCCCGAATCCCCATAGGGTAAAGAAGTCCAGTCAGCATTTGATGAAATGCTGACCGTCTGATCCTCATCTGCTCCCAACAGCTGTGTGTGTGTCATGTGTGTTTGAGGTGGCAGTGTCCTTTTAATAGTCCTGCTAGTTGATAAGTCGGTCTCAGTCTTGAGCAGTTGGGGGGGGGGATTGGTACAAGCGTCATGATATATAAATCGAACTGAATAAGAGCATTAATAGTTTTCACAGACCTGAGATATTGACACAATTATTATTCAAATCGTTCAAATAGGTACAATATTATAATCTCTTATGTGGCATCTTGACATATTGACATCTCTTGTGAAGTTGTTTTAAATAGGGGATATGAAAACACTGTGTAGATATTAGTTATGAACGATGAATACTTGAAGATACATCTACTTGGGAAGCTTGTTCACGAAAAACAGAAAGAATGTCATATTTTATTTCCTATGTAGTTTCCTCAAAATAGCTATTTATAGTCAGATTTTTTTTTCTCTCTAATGTTAT
Organism: Hesperophylax consimilis; assembly: GCF_061612785.1. NCBI lineage: Eukaryota > Metazoa > Arthropoda > Insecta > Trichoptera > Limnephilidae > Hesperophylax > Hesperophylax consimilis. The sequence continues at coordinate 11,273,121 of NC_142865.1, forward strand.
AAAAAAATATAATGTAATGAAGAGACGCTAAAACATTTTGCCAAACATGTGCCAATCAACATGCGGATATCCAACCTTCGTTAGAAGTAGGGTTGCCATCTATAAAATTTTTCAACCAGGACAAGAGGCGTGAAAACCCCGGATTTCAGAGCCCATAACCCGGACATGTCAACAGATTTTTTTAAACACAGTCAGTGTAAATAAAAACAGTTTAAAATGTCATAAATCACCTTTTTATTTATTTTCAGACCTTAAAATTGAATTTTACATCTTTTATCATCATTTTAAATGTACCTAACAAAACAGAATCTTATTACAGTTTGTTACACATGTTTTCATAATCAGTTAGAATTTTTTCATTCTTAAAATAAAACTAAAATTATTAATTTACTCTGTTATGAAAACTAAACCTTATTAAAATATTAAAAATAACAAAATTCAATTAAAAACAAAAATCTTAAAAATACTGAGACCATTTTAGTATTCAGTCTTACAATTTTTGAGGTAACTCTTAACTGAATAATAATTATCTTCTTTAAATTTCTATCAGTAGCCATTTACACAACAGAATACCTCTTAACATCATATAAACGAAATTCAGTCTTCTTAAATCTTAAGCAACAAAACTGACCCTTTTTAAAGTTTAGACTTACTGGAATGTAAGTTACATTATTATTTTTTTTAAACATAAAATATCCAAAACTATTCTCATTTATATCACCTTAAATTTTAATCAACAGCCATATTACCTTAATACAGGCATTAGCCTGGTATGGTTGTAAAAAAATAACAATTTTAATTTCAAGAAATCTATGAAATAATAAAAAATAAAAATAAAAATTCTACGTTTCTTTTACGTAATAAAAACAATCATAACTTTAACTACAAAAATGAATAGAAATTCTAGCACTTGTAAGTACATTATTTGATTATGTAGCTATTAAAGATTTTTCCTCAGCCTCTTGCCTTTTTACTTTTCAGTTTTTTTTGTATTTATCACTCTTTCCGATAGCTTTTAGAATATCTTCCCTTAAGGAATTTGTAAAAATCAATGCAGCTGTATTCTTGGAAATTGAATTTAATTTTAATTACTGACGAGATTGTTTCTACGTTTAGTAAATGTCTTTCTTTTGTCCATTGTTGTGAAATAAATGAGAATATTCTCTCCACGTTGGCATTATGAGCCGAATATAAATTCGCTGATAAGATTCGAATATAAAAGTTGATTTGAATTTAAAAGCTTATCTTGTTCAGTTAGGTTTTGACTAAAATCCTTTAAATTCACCCACTCGTCAAATAATTTTGCGTCGTCAATATCTATGTTTTCGTCTTTTAAATAAAGAACACTGTCTTCAATAAGAGTCCATTCTGTGTTGTTATTAATTTTTGGGCAAAACATCCAGTCAAATTTCTCAAATTGTTTTAACGGTTGCATCCATTCTTCAATGTACTTTTTGATTTCCTTGTAGAAGTCATGCGAGCATTTTATAAACTCTTGTTTCGTGTTTTCAGCTTTATTTATAATACTCTGAACTTTCAACGGCACGAAACTTTCCTTAATTCGGTCATCTAAGCTTTTTGTTATGGATGCAAGTATGCTTCTGGATTCAAGGACTGAATTATCACTTTTCTCTAATTTCTGTATTTTTGAGTGAACGGTGTGCATAATTGAGTGTATGAGAAATAAGTATGCCTCCGAGAGAGGATTTTCAAAAAACTGTTCAATTAAAACAGGTGGACTTTCTATGCTTTCAAAATAATCTTTTAATGGACGGTAGAGCTTCAGGAGTCGCTCGACAGCTGAAAACAGGCTTAGTCAACGCGTCTTGGAATGATACAAAAGCTGTTTATATTCGACCTCAGCTGTTTCACAGAATTCTTTAAGAGCTTCGGTTCGTACTGTATAAGTGGCAAAAAAATTATAAATTTTTAAGATGATGGATTCCACGTCTACTGGCAGTAAATCACATCCGTGGTGCACTGCGTTGTTAATGACATGGGCAGAGCATCCCACACCAACCATGTTTGGGTTTAGATTTTCTTTCAGCTTGTGGAAAACATTGTTGGTTCCATTTCGTTCTATTCCACCGAAGTTTGTATAGCAATTATCTCCAGCAAAAACAATCAAGAGGTCATGCTGGCCGGCCCAAGACTTTAAATTTTTAAACCCGGACTACAAAAGAAACCCCGCCCGGACGCTCCCCGGACGCCTTCTAAACTAGGACAAATCCGGGGAAACCCGGACGGATGGCAACCCTAGTTAGAAGGAATACAACAGTACGAATTCTTTCTTTAATCCAACCCTACTGTTACCATCGTTAACCAGATTCCCCCATTTGACATTCGTCCCGTAGTAAATAATTAATTGCTGTTCCTCAATCAACATTTCACTAATTATGGTTACCATTCCCCTTTGTCCAGAATGTCGAGACTTGTCAAATCACCGTCAAGTCAAAGCATTGAATGTTTTGGTGTAAGCCTAAATGAATTTCGACAGTAGATACGTAATGTGTAATTTTTAAAGCCCTTTAAACCTTCTTCATGCATTGTAATTGTAATTGTCTTCCATCTGAACTTTTTATATTATATTTATATTGTCATTGCTCGTCATTTATATAAGCTCTCCTTTTACTGCCATCTCTTTTTCTTATTCGTGTAAAAATATTATATTCTATTTGTCCGTAAATAAATAAATAAATTCCATCCTCTAAGATAGATCCCGTAATGTTCGATCAGAGTATTGGCACATTGCTAGTTAATCCAAGGGAGCCTGCTATGCCTCAATACAAAGGAATATCCCAAAACCGTAACTTCAACAATTCCCTCATTTCTCAAAAAAATATTTCTCAAATCTCAAATTTCTTCACTTATTCGAATGAGGATTGGACATCATTCCGTTCCTTTTCACATTTTTAAAAATTCACATGCTTGTCTCTCCAGATTGTACCCTCTATAGTCTAGAAGTGGGAACTTTATATCACATATTTTTTGGTTGTCCCTCTCTAAACAAATATTCTCTCTTCTATCAAGCCTTATCTAAAATTGCCTCCTATCTATTCAACATCTCATCTCTTATAAGTCTGAATTCGACTCAAATCTTCTTTATACTTTTTAAATTTGCCATCAAAATTAATATATAAATCTTCTTCTTCTCTCTCTCTCCATAATATGAAATGATGGCCTGCGATGGCAAAACCCTTGAAGAATGAAAGCCAGAAACATTTTGAAAAAAAAATAAAAATTCCTTCTTTATGGACTTATAACCAGACAGCGCATCCTTTACCTTGAGAACACTGACTAATGATACTAATGATTAAAAAAACAGTATTTCAACTGAAAACAGAATGCAAGGCTACCAAACAAAAACATAACAAAAACTGGACACTAAATGATATCACAGCAAAACAAGATGTGAACCTTCCTTGAACCTGTCTGTTCAAATTATTTTTCAAATATTTCCTCGTGAACACAAAAATTCTACCTAGCTCTGAATTTATTTCATTTCTTGTTTACTCCACCATAGTATTATTATTATTTATCATACTGATATCATGAAATGTTGGAAGTGGAAATTAACCAACTCCCCGACATCCGATCCAGCTGAAACTTGGCAGATGGACTTGTTGTCGATGACAATGCATCATGTACACACACATACGAATTTATCTCAAATCAGATAATATTAAATGTCGGTCCTACCCGATCGGCATTTGGTGAGTTGTCAACTCCAGTTCCTGGATAGTAAGGTTAAATACTCAGTCAAACCATTTTTTATGTTTAAAAAGACATTTTTCATAGATTTTTTCTAAAATAATATAACTGCCCCAGCAACAATCTTTTGCATTTATTTTGTGATGGATTAGAAATGTCCATTGACTGGACATAACTATATATTTCTCTCCATTAGTATTCTGTGCAATGAAGACTACGTTTTATCATGTTAATTAGACACAGAATTTCTGTACCAAAATAAGCTACGACTTCTAGTATTACGTTATGGAATCAATAACTTATCTATGCAAGCAATTCTGGACAAACATGCATCATTGGAAATTTTATAAAGAAATGCCAAGTCAGTAAAGATCCTTCTGTCTTACATAATATTCGGATCATTTATCTGAGTGTTGTAGTTCAACAAATTTGCTGGAATGTCCATTTTAAAACTTAGACATTCTATCAATAGATTTTACAAGAATATTATAATGCGGATACCAGACGCGAGAATTTATAAATCCCAACCTTTGTAAGTTAGAACCTATATCGTCGTATTGGGCTATACTTACTCACATCTTCCATAAACTTCCCTTGATTTTCGTAGATGAGTAAAATTATTTTGGTCGCTTTTAACGATGTGACCAAATATTTTAGAAAGCCTTTATATAAGAGTCAACATGTCGGTCCAGAGTGTTTTGATAATGCGCAATGCGCATATACAAACTAGTGGTACAAGTTGGTACAAGCGGGTAACTGATAAATTCACTTCATATTTGGAGTCGTTTTCGTAGTAAAACTATTTATGTCCATGTTTTCACACCACGAAGAAAACAAAGAAAATATATAAATTAAGCGTTTTGATAGTCAAATATTGTATTAAGTAACGGTCCCAGAAGGGTTTTCCATGAATCTCTCGATTATCACTTGGTTAATCATGCTTTGGCGTTCTTTGTAATTTAACAGATCCTTGTAATTAATAAGATTCTGGTGTTGCTTCTGTTTTAGCCAACACAATTTCCAATGTTCGGATTTTCAGCGAAGAACTTCTAAATTGTATCGTGATTAATTTTTGGATTTCATATTTGCGAATAATTGCAGTGTTATGCTTTCTCCTTATTTAGCCAATGTTCGGACGGCATAAGTGTCCACCACCACTGCTACTTTAAATTGGTTAAATACTGTGTCTGTCCCATTGAAGCACTGTAATAGAGTAAGCATTCACAAATTTCAGTAAAAATTTGTATCCTTTATGGAATGAAACTATTATCTGATAAGAGGTTATTAAATAATTGGCTAGGGGAACTTATTTTAGAAGATGCGCGTCTTTTGTATATTACACCATTATTTTTCCTACCTTTCCAGAACGGCTTGTACAGCGTCTTAGTGTACATGTCGGCATTTTTCAGTTATTGCTGGAGACCTATACGCGGCTAGCGCTCGAAACCAACTGAAGCCTGTGATATCTCAAAGAGGCCAATTAAGCGATGTTTTGGCCCATATTTTGAACGCTAATGTTAGCTCTATCTATATACCTCAATGGTCTGTCCAGGAACTTTGAGGATGCCTATATATTCGCATTTAAAAAAATGCTTCTATGTTCCTAAGTATGAGAGCATACTATTCTGATTCCTAACATTTATGATTCACAATAATAAACTCTTTGACCGTGGGAATCATATTTATATATATAGATGTGCCAATATAAATTACTATTTTAATAAAAATGGGTTCGTCTGGTGTTGATAAGACGACAGAGGTTGTCTTTTTCATTTGGTCTGTTGATGTTTTACTGTCCACTCAGAAGAAAGTACGGACTTTGATTTGTTGACAGCTACAATATGGATGATTATAGTTCAAAAACACCCGATCAATCGATCAACAGGTCAATAAATGTGTTCTTATTTTGCGAATGTGACATTCTTTGTGCTTCGTGGTCAGGTGGAAAAAATAACAGACTTCTGATAGGACTATCTTTAAAACACCTGCACAAACTTATTGGAAACTGTTTGGTAGAATAGTCAGATAAATTGATCTGCGTAATGTTAAAACAACTTGATTGTCTTGGTCGTGTCAAAATTGAAAGATTCTGGTGGCCTCGATTAGTTTCAAAAAAAAAAGGTGTTTTTTAACAATTTTCGGAGCTTACTTTGCCATTTTTTTTTCTATCGAGGGAATTTCAAATAATTACTCTTTCGGCTTTACAAATGTACAGATATTATCTTAAAAAATAAATCGGTTAAAATTCAGAATGCGGAGGGCTTAACCTCCTGCGTGTCTTGTGTGTTAAGGAAATTTCGAATGCGGGGGGCTTAATCTCCTAAGGAGAAGGTCTTGTATGTTAAGGAAATTGGGTATGCGGAGGCTTAACCTCTCTTACGTGTCTTGTATGTTAAGGAAATTTGAAATGCGGGGGGCTTAATCTCCTAAGGAGAAGGTCTTGTATGTTAAGGAAATTGGGTATGCGGAGGCTTAACCTCTCTTACGTGTCTTGTATGTTAAGGAAATTTGAAATGCGGGGGCTTAACCTTTTACGTGTCTCGTGTGTTAAGGAAATTGGGAATGCGAAGGCTTAACCTCTCTTCCAAATATAACTAGCTATTCTGAGGAAACTACTTATGTTAGATTAATACCATTATTATAAATTAATAAACGCATTATCTGGGAACACAGTACAATTTACAAAAGTATCATTTAGCAAAAAACTATTAAGATATTACATAAATAAAATCAGCTAGCGCACCCCTATAATATAGTCCCGGTACACGAAGAGTTGAAGATAAGATAATAATAACAGATCAAAAAAAATGAAAACAATTCCAGTAATTGAATATTTTAAATGTACAACAAATTACGTGACTTTTTTAAGTTCTCGGTATTAGTATAGCACGATATACCTATTTTATTTGTGCAGAATTCAAAACAAACATACAAAGTTGACGTTTGCCAGGTCAATAAAATACCTTTTCTTGAAAATAATACATTTTCTCGGAATGGTGTTTATCAATTTTATGAAAAACAAACGGAATATTGTATTATCAATTAATTGAAGAGTAGTAAAAATAAAAATTGTTGACAAGTTTCGTTTATTATTGTTTTATGTTGACGGTATTGTTTCATGCAGGCAGTGGCATCGACAGATTCTAAATAAATCAGCAATACTCATTTTACTCATTATTCAATATTTGAATATGACATGTGCGTCATTTTGCATACTTAGTTCCTGCTTTTGACACATTATAGTAGGGCGTTCGGTAGGGTACGCGCGGCCCTGCGATTAGTCTTCACGCGTATTTTTGTAAGTGTACATTGAATGCATGCAAACATTTTGTAATTTTGTAATGTTATTAATATTTTTATGTGAGTACAATATGGCGGTAGTTACGTGCTTATTGGAATACAGCCTCTGCTTATATAATGTAGCCTACATAATTAGAATTTTTAATCATAAGATATAAATATAATATCCGTGTATTATATATAAACCTTCCGTAAGAAATTCTCTAAATGATAGTGAAAATCCTATCAAACTCCGTTGCTTTAAAAAGAATTGAGCGCACAAACTGACAGACGGGGACAGTGACTCTGTTTTATTCTATTTAGAGTACCAATATACTGTCACGATTGCGAATTTGCAAAAGTTTATCAGGAAACAACCTGTAATCTTGTTTTTAGTTCATTATGATCTAGCATGTTCCGGGATATTCTGGAATGTTGTGGAATGCTCTCAAATACTCTCAAATGTTCTGGGCTGTTCTAGAAATTACTAGAGGGCGAGACTTCCAGCCCTTATATCTTCAAAAGCAAGCCCTTCAGGTAAAAACGGGAACCTTATTCGTGGATGGGGGATAGAGGGCTACCATACCAAATAAGTGCCTTGATCGTACCGGGACTCGGTTCTGAGTAATTGCAAATATACTGATTTGGTGAATATAAAGTATTAGAAATCAATGGGAAGAAAATGCATTGAATTTGAGATTGTGCAATAATTTTACGAGAATATGATTAGATATTATTATTTTATATCTTCTATATATCTTCTTTGTTATAAAAAAATAATGTCGCTATCCGCACCTGTCTGTGCGTTTGGTTCTTCTAAACTCCGCAACAGAGTTCTTCTCTAGAGAGAGAGAAATTCTCTAAATGATAGAGTTTTCACTATCATTTAGAGAATTTATTCCGGAAAGTTTATTATACACATGCAAGACAAATTAGAGATCAGTACCTAGGTACTAAGCGCCTTTAATAATTATAAGCCACGTCGCTTTTACGTGAAACTTTCCACGAGTTGTCTGATTACTTTAATAATAAACTTAATTAATTAATTAAACATATTTGCGATGAGTACCTAGGTACTCTTCTATGTAAACATTAGTTAAAATTTTCCATACGTGTGATATTCGTATTTGATTCAACAATTTAAACATTTAACTGTTGTATAATATTGTGTGGTATCTGACTTTGTTTGACATTTTTCTGATTTTTTGATTCAATTAAATTTTATATCTTCTGAAAGAGATGAACCTTTAAATGACATTTTTACATAACCAATGGAGAACAATTAGGTTATCTTCATCGATAACAAGAGACCAAACAAATAATGCGTTCACAATGTGTATTTTTTTACCATATTGGAGATAAAGCTGTAGCGGCATTTTTCAATCGAAACTTAATTTTTGGCTTGAAGCCAAAATACACAACCAAACTTAAAGATACTTTTAATAAATTAAAAGTTACCCATAGCGAATATCTAGTACTGCAGAATGTATTTTATTTATTTTTGTTTGAAATCATAAAATGCCTGAAATTAAAGAAATAAGTGACCTGATCATTCATCGAAATGATGAATTAATGAATAAATGAATGAATTAACGAATTGGAATCTTAGAAGTGATAATTTACCCACATCCCGACATCCTATCGAGCTGAAACTCAAAAGACAGACTCGTTGATAAATTCAATGCATTCTATCAACTTTTGGTGTCGATCACGTGCACACGCGGTCATCGGACGATGTTGCAACAGTTAATATACGAAATAAATGTCAGTCTTACACGATCGATATTTAGCCATGTTGGAGTTATCGACTCCAGTTCGTGGTTAGAAAGATTCAATTTTAAAAGATATTTTAAAAGTTTAAGCATTGCGCTCTGCTCCCTACGATCGGCTAAGGTTCGGGAATATCAATCGGAACCGTTCGGATCCTGGCGTGCGCGCGCATCGCTTGCCGTATATGCAATGCCACCTACGACAAATCACTAAAACTAACTTTACCATATTACCGACACTAGATAGAAATATTATAAAAAGAAAACTTAGTTTTTTAATGGTCGAGTTATATTCATAATATTATAATATTGGAAAAGTTATTTTCTGAATTGAAAATATACTAAAATGAAATAATTTCAATATTATTTTGTTTTAAACCATTATTTTTCTTTGTTTACAGATGAGCTTCCTGCTGGTTCTTCTAGTAGTGTGGCTTCATATAGAAGCCGGAGAAGCAAGACCCACCTGGACCCTCCCCGACGACACCTTTGTGAAGAAGTTCCACCAGATGACGCAGTGCGCACATGACGTGAGTTGCAATATCCTTTAGGTGTGACATTACACATTATGTTGGGCTGATATACTACGATGTAATCTTCCCCAAGGGGGTCAGATCAATTTGGGAACTGCCGCGGAATATCATTTTTTGTATGGGATCTGTCACTTTGATAGATGACAGCCGCGTAATTACGGCGCTATTTACTTTGTTCTGACCCCTTCTCCTGCAGTAGGTAGGAGAGAGGGTCGCATAATTTTCGAATATAGCCTGGCTAGCAGATCACTTATAACACATCATCTTTTTAGGTTTAACATGTTTTATATAACGTGAGTTATTTAAAACGCTTTAAACCTATAGCGTAATTTTTCACCACCTTTATTTTATTTATTTTTGTTTATTGCAGAAACAAACAGTACATAATTACATAGATGACAATAGTTACAAAGTTATAAAAGTTAGTATAATAATTGGTACCAATGACATGTCGCTGACATATATACATAGGAGGTATATTATACATTTACGGTTAAGTTACATTTTTAAGTTAAGTTAATTAGTGTGCTGGGGAAGGAGAGAGGTGTGTGTGAGTGTTTGTGTGTGTGTACGTGTGCGTGTGTGTCTGTGTGTAGTTGTAGTTGTATGTGTTATTTTGGCGAATTTAGTGTGCTAAAAAAGTTTTTCTTAAATAGAGGGAGAGAATCAAAAAATATATCGGTACTTGTGCTTGTTTGAATTGAGTTGAATGTTTGAAGGATGCGAGAAATAGGTGAATTGGCTGCAGCGTTTGTATTATTACTAGTTGTGTAAAAAAGGTTGGTGTGTCGAGTTCTTTTAGATGGGGTGTTAAAATTTATTTGGGATAGAAGTTCTGAGCAGTCTATTTCGTTGTGTATTATTTTATGGAGAAATTTCATGTCAGCTACCGTTCGCCTGGATTTCAGGGATTGGAGAGTGCAGATATAATTATTGTTGTATTTATAACCTAGGTACTTAGTAAATTTATTTTGTATGCGCTCTATATTATTGACATAGTAAGTGTATTTGGGATTCCAGACAGGCGATGCATATTCCAGTGTACTTCTGACTAGTGAGGAATAAAGCATTACTAGCGTACGTGGATTTTTAAATAATTTACTAAGACGCAGTATGAAACCTAACATTTTGTAAGATCTAGCAGTGATTGAAGAAATGTGCGTATTAAATATAAGTTTACTATCTACGTAGACTCCAAGGTCCTTACATTCGGTTTTTGAGATCACGGGTTCATCGCGGAGTGAATAGGGAAAGTTAATTATATGCTTGTTTCTGGTGAAGGACATAGTGTGGCATTTTGAAACATTGAGGTCCAAATAATTAGCTGTGCAGTAGTTGCAGAGCCTATCTAAGTCACTTTGTAGCTCTCTACAGTCCGATAAAGAGATGACCGTTTTATAAATTTTCATGTCATCTGCAAACATTAAAAATTTTGAGTGTTGGAAACATGAGCCTATGTCGTTTAAGTATATATTAAAGAAAAGCGGACCAAGATGGGAACCCTGAGGAACGCCCGAGGTTGCGTTTATTATTTTGGATAAGACACCATTTATTGAGATAACTTGACTACGATTACTAATGTATGACTTAATCCATCTAAATAAATCACCGTGTATTCCAAGACGAGTAAGTTTATTTAAAAGAATTGAGTGAATAACGCGGTCGAAGGCCTTTGAAAAATCGGTGTACATAGCATCGACCTGTACCCTTTCGTCCATATTGCTGTGCAAATAATTGACAAATAGGACCAGGTTAGATGTAGTAGACCGGTTTTTCATGAATCCGTGTTGGTTGTGTGTAATTGCTGTAGCGATAGTCGGGTATAGTTGGTCGTAAACGATTTTTTCAAGAATTTTACTTAAGATAGGAAGTTGAGAGATAGGTCTATAAGAGATAGGTTTATTATATTATTTTATATTATATTTATATATATTTAACGGATAAATTACTACCTAATATAATTTCAATTAATTATGTGTAGGTAATTGTATAATATATGGAATAGGTATAATATTATGGTTCCATGATAACTCAACACAGTGACAATTCAACACACCTTTAAAAAGTGATATAAAGTCATTAGAAACGAAGAAAAACAAAACCTTACCTATCCTAACCTATTATTTTTTTGATAAATTAATGTTTTTAAGACAAGATTTTATTTATGCATAGCACAAAGGATAACAATTATTTTTATAAGCAATAAATGTTCTAAGTAATTAAAAAAAAAAAAAAAAAAAAAAAAATGTAACAAGCAGTAATTGTTGAATGAAACACTAGCATATATTGAATAATTTCGCGGGTAAGAGATAAGCCTCCATAGCTCAGTGGTCAGAGCTTTCGACCGGAAATCGAATGGACACGGGTTCGAGTCCCGTTGGTGTCATGTATTTTTTATCAGGAGATTTTTTCAATGTGGATGAGTGTTTCAGGCGAACAATTATTGCTTATAAAAATAATTGTTATCCTAACCTACTTAACCCAGTTAACAAAGTTTTTGTTTCGTCACTTTCCATGACTTTATATAACTTTTTAAAGATGTGATGAATTATCATTTTGATGATTTATCCGGTCACCAATATTATATAGTGTCAACAAAGAAATATATTATGTACCTACTCCAAATGATTTATAGGTACATTTTATATTTTAATTCATCGCGTGCGAATCTTTGAAAGTGCGTTTGGTAGCTATTCAATTATACCTTAATTCCCGTTGTTGCCCGGGCTTTTCGTAGAGTTTTTAGAAATCCGACGAATACATTAATTTTCCTCTTATTTTGAACGTCAAGAATGCAAAATTTCGTCAAATGTTTTAAAATTCTAATTTAAAGGGTAAAAATGTGTCGTATCTGGGTTTTTTTCTAAATTTCACGTAGACAATGGCCTTCCTCCTCTTGTTTGAAAGGTCAAGTGCGTAAAATGCCATCAATCCCAGTATAAACTGTAGATTTGTGTAAAAAAGAAACCTACACGCAACCATTTATAAGACGCTTACCGAAAACTTTCGACAAGATGTTAGTACGCAGTAGCGCCTCTAGTTGTAGCTGTATTTGTATTATTTGATGTATTTCGCTATTTTTGAAAAGCCTCAAATCTTCCAAAATAACTATAACTATATCAACATGTTTTTCTTTATTTGCAGAGCGAAATACTGGAACTATGTCAAAGGTGCGCCAAAGCTACTAAGTGCAACTTCGCCTACCCGATGTGCTGTGAAGATAAAGAAGACGCCATCCGCTGGTGCAGGGCGTACGTTTACTTCGGGATCCATTGAACTCCTCAGCGTCTGTGTTTACCTTCAGGACGGCGCCAGGACACGCTAACATATATCCACTCAGTTCTTAGAGTAAGACATAATCATAAAAGACATATTGGTATCCATTGAACTCCAAAACGGGCAGTTTCTACCTTATTACTGGCTCAAAGAAATCATTCAGTGCTCAAAGAAGATAGATTGGAATACATTGTTCTACGCAGCATCCAGTTTATTATACGTAACTTCTGGACATATCATGTACCACAGTGAATTTGACTCAGAATACAGAGTAAGAAATAATCATAGAATTGGAATCCATTGAAGAACGCGGTTTCTAGTTTCTACCTTCAAACCAGCTCAAAGAAATCACTCAGTGCTAAACGAAGATTATAATACATTGAAATATGCAACATCCAGTATATACGTAACTTCTGAATACATTACCACAAGGATGTAAAGTAATATAGACGATCAATTGGAGTTCATTTTATACCTTAAAACCAGTGCCTGTGCCAACGAATTAAATATTGCTGAGAGTAAGACACAACCATGGATGGTTAGATAGGAATCCACTGATCTCTGCGCCATCCAGCTTCCATGTAACTTCGGGTTACACTATACCATACCTTTACTCAAAGTATATACTAGTAAGAAACAACTAGAGATGATAGAATCCAATGATCTTCGCAGCCTCTCATATCAGTGCCGGCAAATTACTCATAGATAAAAACTAACTATAGATGACACATTGGAATTGATCTCTGCAAAATTTATCTATGTAACTTCTTACTTAGTAAGACATAACCAGAGGTGATAGCTTGGAATCCGTTAATCTTCGCAGGATTCCATACCAGTGCCAGCAAATTAATCATGGATAAAGCGTAACCATGATAGATTGGAATCTACTAAACTGCTGATGAATACTTCAAACTGATTCCAGGAGTTGCTACTATGTTTTCACCGGGTGTTTAGGGTAAGAAATAACCATGATAAGTTGGAATACATAGATCTAGATATGAATATGTCTCACTCGAGTTATTCTGTCAAGAAAATCTACTTTATTATCTAATGCTAAAGGCCAATCGTTTAATGACAGTGCTGTGGTTGAAATTTAAAGTACCTAAATAAATCAGTAAAGCAACCAAGAAAAATCATTTGAGATCTAATGTTAATTTAATATTACATAGTACTTACCGATCCATAATTAATAAACTGGTACGATAAATTTAAACTTTTTAGAAATATTACCATCCCTCGAATTTTAACCACTACGCTGTTGTAGTTAAGTAGTTATGAAACAACCGGCCCTTAGTGTATCCTTAACTATATTTATATCAAACTAATATAACTTCTAAAGATATGTAATAATTTAAAAAAATCACAAATATTAAATACCTCGCAAAATTCATCCGACACTTTTGGCCAGTAATTCAAAAAACATTCGATATTCAACAACAAAAATCGACATTTTTTAAACTATAGATAAAGTAGAATAATAAAGAAGTGTAGAGGATGTAAGAACAAGATGAAATAATGAGAGAATAATGGTATTAAGTGAGAGAAAAGTATGCGAAGTAGTGTAAGGAGATAAAGAAGAAAGATGTGTACAAAGTGATGATGTAAAAAAGGGTTTTATATTAAAACTAATTTTAGAGCATTTATTTAGTTAATATTTTCACGTCTCACCCATAAAAAAAATGAAATTAGTAAAACGCTAGTCTGAAAAAAATATTGGTCCATTTCGTCATCTCATCAAAAAATATTGTTATTGTGAAACACCAATACAATAAGCGGCTTTTGCGTTCATAGTGCTTGAATATACCCGGAACGGTGCTCCGGTTTATAGTGCTTGAATATACCCGGAACGGCGCTCCGGTTCATAAATTTACTAGATGAAGGAAAACTTGGTGAAAGCTAAGATACCTACAAATGAGGAGATTACGTTCCGGGTGTGAAATGTTTTCAATTCAATCGCTGCATAGAGTATAAAAATATGGAAAAAAAATAATTCAGTACAAATTGATCCAATGATATTTAATTCCAATAGCAAACATAATCATGTACATAATTGTTAGGTACTTTTATTAAAGCTAATTTAAGGTTGAGCTAAATGTTGTTCCTATAATCGTTTTTTTACTAAAATATTAGACTGGGTTACTAGTTGACATCATTTTAAAATAAGTATATTATGTACATGCTCGAATATTTCAAACAAATTGTGCTCGTAACTTCATTTTAATCACGAGCTACAGAGCTTTAAAATTTTCACTCCTGGTACTGCGATATGTGAAAAAAACTCTGCATCTCATTGCAGTTACATAAAACCAACCGATTATCTAAATTTTTACCAGCGTCGAAATCTATAACTTCTTCTATTGCATACATACAAATCTTTATTTACGTTTATACTTACAAACACATATCTGTACCTCAGAAGTCAAAGGTCGGTTGTCACACTTTTTAAATTGTTCAGGAGAGAGGAAATAGTAGGTATTTCTTTTTCTTTGAACATTCTGGGAAAATGTACCAGTCCTTTTATGTTGACCGAACTTAGTTTCACATTGTCGTAGGACAACCGTCTTTATAACTCTTAGTAGATACTGAAAAAACTATGAAGGGCTCAGACATAACTCATTTTCACAAAAAAACTGGACAACCGACCTTTGACTTTGGAGGTACAGGGTGTATCTGCACGTACCCGACAAACTTTAACCAGCTATTCCTTAGCACATTTGGAGTAAAAAATGTTATGGGCACTCTGCTGTCCGGTAACATTTTTTTTAATAAAAAAATTATTATTCATATTTTCACCACATGTCACCAATGTTTTATCCTTTGTCAAAGTTTGAAAACCCGTCTGGCAATATTTTGTTCGAGTTTCGTTGAATAATGTGCGTACGTACCTACTTTGGCGCGCTTTTACAATCACAACGAAATTGCACGGCACCATTCGTCTCATTTTTAACTATTATTATTTAGTGTGTACGAAAGAGCGAGGACACTTTTTGACACCCTTGCTAATAACAGCTGTTGAACACGAGAAACGATGCAAATGACAGTGACGGAGTGTGGATTTTTTTAAATTTATTTTTTGTTTTTAATGGAAAAAAAATGTTACCGGACAGCAAAGCGCCCATAACATTTTTTACTCCAAATGTGCTGAGGAATAGCTGGTTAAAGTTTGTCGGGTACTTGCCGATACACCCTGTATATGGTGAAATTCAAAACACCAAAGTCCGCTTTCTCAGTTTAGAATATTTTTAATTCTGTCCGTGTTGGGAAAATGCGGTATGGTTAGTCAGAATTATAAATTCCGTGTTATAACATATGAAAATTTTCCGCAATGTATATTTACATTTCTAATATCAAACCACCACAATTTGCAAATTTTAAAATAGCCTCGAAAACCAGTTCGCATTTTACTACGATCCACAAACATGAGCGTAGTAAATGATACGGACTCCTATCTAATGTTATGTCTATTAATAAATAACAATTCAGTGTTTATTTAAACTCTACTTACGTCAAATCCACAAATCAAAACATTGAAGAGGTTGCTGCATTGATAAGACTAAAACAGTCTGTGCAAAACCATTTTGTTCCTGTTGTAAATTTCAGTTACTGTCTTGTTGTAATATTGGGTGAACTTTGTCATCTTTGACACATCATTATACCAATTATTTCAGTCCAGCTTTGCATATTATAGACATCCCTTGAATTTGTCTCACACATCCGAAAACAGTACAAGTTAGTGGGTCCCTGTGGGATGTGCAACTGAGAGTGGTTTATTTATGGTGCTACTCCAACAGTCCTTACTTAATGTCCAAACTAAATGTCCAGAATAGTCCCACTCGATGTTAGAAGTGTTGATAATATTGGTCACCTTTATCTTGCATTATGCTTAATTATTAATCCACTTATTTATCTTTCCATCTTGCAAGATTATTTACCTATCATGACTTTATGCATAGTCGTGTTGTTAATATTGAGACAACATTCATAGTGTCAGTCAGTTTGAGAACTCCAAAACCTCATCATTACTGGTAGTAGGTATACATTTGCTTAACACAATTTTCTAAAGAATAAAATTATTTTTGTTGTTTGTTTTTGGGGTGTTATGCCGTGTTGCGCTAACGAAGGAGTTAGCGCAACACGGCATAACACCCCAAAAACAAACAACAAAAATGCTTTTGGCCGTGAGAATCTAAAAACTTACCTGAATAAAATTATTGTTTTCGAGGATATAGCAAAGTTCTTTTAAAGCAAATCTTCATCTCTCAATTTCGGTAGTTTGGTTTTGTTTACTTATTTGAGAACTCCCACAAATATACAAATAATTATAGTTCATCTTTGAGGAAATTGCTATTTGACATAAAACATGAGCTCTAGAAAGCTATATATGGTGATCTGTCGTATGCCATTCCCAGAGTTAATATTATTTTTTTATTATAATAGTAATAATTGCATGATGACACTCATCCGACGGCTGCATCCAAAGCTAATATCACGTTCACGGTCGCTTCAATGAAATGACTGTTACATTCCATCACATGCAGCAGTAATTACTGTTATTATTGGTGTAATAGGGTTTATCTTAAAGCAATTAACCTTGTTAGGAATGTCAAGAATGTGTAACCTTGCGCCCAGCCTCTCAATTACATGGGCAAACTTGCACAATTAATTGATATAATTACAATAATAATGAAATATAAATTTAATATATAATTATTTATGCAGTGATTGAACTCGACAATTTTACCAACCGGAACTAAGCTCGATTTTATTGTGATTAATTTGTGATTAGATACAGATATGTTCCTATATAATGGTACGTATACATTTGCTAACCGAAACGCGAGACAACAGAAAGAAACGAAGCAACTGCAAGCGGCGTTTCGCGCCATTCGTTCCTTTATGTTTCCCGGCCTTTATTATAATATGACACTGAAGAAGTAAACCGATAGAATTTTTACTGTGGGCGTACCTAGCAGAAGTAAATTTGTTTTTTTTTTCGGATGAAAACGATCAAACATTTTTCAAACACCAAAATTCTTTCTTGAGCAGTCAATTTTACTAACTAGGAGTCGAAAGAGCTTGCGAAAATCGGTAAAATCAGTTTTTTTTTTAAATCGCACATCTGGGAATTATTCTTACAGTGGATCACGTATTTTGTTGTAATTGATATATATAACTTCTTTCACCCTTCAATGTTTAAAAACATATTGAAGATGATTTCTCTGATGAATGGCAATGGTGCGGAAAGAAAAATAGAGAGGAAGGTTTCAACTATTTCAAGCATAGTTTTTCGAGAGTCGCGTAATAAGTTCGGAATAACAGAAGCGTATGTATGCATGTGAACGAAGCAAAGAGAGTGTGCCAAGAAAGCTTCAAATGATTTTCAATAATATTTAGTAAGATTTCAATAACCGGAACAGCGTTCCAAAATCACATACATTAATTACCATTTGCAAAAATTTGAGAATCTATTTAAAATCATCCGTTATTGGATTTATCATCAAATATGCAACATTGATATTTTCATATAAGGACTATTACTATATAGCACCAATCGTGCATTTATTCGATTTAGTGTATTAGAAATATTTTAAACTAAGTTTAATTAATACAAAATAATACAAACTGAATTTTTCACATTTTGTTCACCCAACGAAAACACTCTTTTCCATATTTCATTTCTATCAACAAGAAAAATTCAGATCAATATTTTTTGAACAGATCTCTTCTTATACTTGCCTAGTTTCGTCTTGTTTTTGTTGTGTTATTTTTTAAGTTTGTATAAAAACAGCAACAATTTTGTTTACAAAAACATGTTGTCGCCGTTTTAGAAATAACATAGTTTCATCACATTTTATAGTCATTCATTCACAAAATCATTTTGAATATAAAAATTTAAAAACAAAAAAAAAAATAATCACGACTGAAATGATGACATTTTTTCAAAAATGTATTTCATACTTATTCCTGACGGTAAAAAGTTCCTCTGTTGTGAATTTTATATTAAAATTGTCTCTTAGATGTTATTTTGTTTTTGAAAATTTACACTTTCTTATAAATTATTTTTAAAACTCTAAAATAGTGTCGAAAAAAGTTATTATTTCTTTTGTGTTTTATTTATCAAACATTATAATAAGAATTATTTTTCATTTAATACAGATAACAAAAATATACTTCGAAACTCATAATTAAACTAAGTGAATTAAACAAACAAATTTTTCAAATATGTATTATAATATTTTCCTATAAAATTCTTGTCTTAGGTTGGGATGTTTGAATAAAATTAAATGTCATAAAAAGGTCAGTCGACGCCATT
Source organism: Hesperophylax consimilis (assembly GCF_061612785.1). Lineage (NCBI taxonomy): Eukaryota > Metazoa > Arthropoda > Insecta > Trichoptera > Limnephilidae > Hesperophylax > Hesperophylax consimilis. Next base: position 11,292,002 of record NC_142865.1, read on the forward strand.
TTGGTTTATTTTAATACATTTTAAAGGTCCCAAAAAGCACAACTATCATGTTATTATGCTTATCAGCTGATCATAATTTGACCAAAAGCCGAAAAGGACCTAGAATTGGCGTTTTACAAGTAATTTTCAAATGTAAAAAAATCAAAATGGCGCCGATTGCCCATTTGATGACAATATGCAAATTAATTAAGTGCTACCTAGAAACTTTCTCTTGCTAAATATGGCAAATATGTTTATTTTTATGTTCTATTTACAATCAGAAAAGTTGGTCAAGGAATTGTTTATAAGAGTAGCACTTAGCATGACCCAAAACAATTAATTAGTGACATATTTTCTTATTTACACAAGATATTTATATCAATGGCTAATCATTCTTTGACCATGTACCAAGTACATCCCAATATTATACAAATGTCAACAGGCACTACTTGTCTTATAAAGAAATCCATAAATTAAATTATTTTGCTTATGCATTATGTATATTATTTATATCTATATCATGCTAGGTGTAAAGGTATTTTATTTAATCTGAACATTTACGATAAAAATATAACAATTGTAAAAACATGATGTAGGTAAGTAGGTACTATATATAATGCCTATAGACACGAGACTAAATGCGCGAGCCGGGCGTTTCTTTCCCATGAGTCGTGGTTCAGTTCATCAGTTCGGCTCGCGTGCTTATACGCACCATAACACATAATATTAAGTCCCTGCATATCCAATTTCTACCGATTTATAACAAGTTCCTGATGTTTTTAATTTTCTATTATTTAATTGAACCTAACATGATATGCAATAATTATTTGTGAAAACGATATGCTCAGTGTAATGTTGTGAAAACTGTTTATTCAACTATCATTCTTTGTGAAAAATTCCATTGGCTATTATTATTTCACCTGTATTTACTGTCACATGTGTATATTCCACTGTCCTTGTTTGTGAAAAGAGTATATTCAACATTATTTAAGTCAATTCACTGTCAATTGTTTGTAAATCATTCTTCAACTATATTTTCGCAAAGAATTCATTCAATTCAACATACATTTTTTGTGAAAAATATTTATTCAATATATTTTTGTGAAAATAGTAGTTATAATATATATCATATTTATTTTCTTATACAGATTTATTTTTCCAATTTTCATGATATTTTTTTATGTGTTTAAAAATATTAAACTGTGTTTGTCCACTGTATTTTTTAGAACAATCTAATGCAAAAGAATTATTTTATACTTTGGCATTCTTCCTATTAAAGATATAACAACTAAATTAGTTTGTTTGTAATAATATGTAGGGTAATCAAAATGATATTATAAAATTTAACTACCTATTTATGTTAATCTAGGCTGTGAACATTATACCACCTACATAATATATTTGTATAAAATAAAAAATTAACATTGAAAATTTAAACAATCTTTTACTATTTTTAATAAAATATTGTGTACCTACCTGTGACGCTGAAGTTGATGAAAGAAAGGGTCAGGGATATCCCAGAAAGACATTGAACGATCAAGTGAATCAAATGCTTGAACTAAGCAATGCCTTGAGTTGAAATAATGAACAATAGTAAGACTCGTCTGATTGACAATCCGTTGTTAACAGATCAGTTGCCATCTCTAATGCACAGACACGATGTTGGCATGCTGAGTCTGTTTTACAAGTATTTGAATGGAGCCTGCTCGAAGGAGCTGGCAGCATTTGCGATACTCAACGGACATGATCGGAACATTCGTTCACATTTGATGTTGGTTTTTCTTCCTTCATATAATCTGGGCTTCTTCAAGACACACATTAATAAATTCCTTCCTAACCTCAACCTGCCTCACAAAGCTGTCCAACTGGGTGATGATACAGATCCCGTTTTACACTTGAGCGACAGGGGCGCTCTTATGAGAAGTATCAAACAAATTACATATTATTATCTCAAAGCTAGTAGGATTACGACATCCTCAATTGAGGCATGTTGTGAGGCTGGAAGGATAAGAGATGGGAAAGCACCTGACTATTCAGATCTGATCACCAAATATGACTAGAACCAACAACATTTTGATTCTGAATGGTGGTCTCTAACCACGGCGATATTGAGAGTATCTACCACTTAGGAATGCAGAAGTGCAGGACCCAAAAAACCTCATGGTTTTAAACTTATATGGCTGGTGCACATGCAGTCCTGCTTGGTAATTGAACTACTGCAGTATGCAGGTTAAAGACGCCCTGATGATAGTTGACTTACGATAGAAGAGGATACCAGAAATTACAGACAGGTAATTTGACAGGAGTAAACAGGTGTAACAGAAATTCATAATGTTAACACATTTTGCACTATCTGCCCTGTAGGACGATACTGATAACCCCGCTCCATTACACCAGTAAACAAATGAAGCCATTCTTACATATAATTGTAATGTAATATTGAGTGTAGTCATGTTTGTGTTGTGCGTTCTTGTGGTTTAAGTGTGGAGTGATGTAATGAATATATGTTTAAATGTATTAAAGAGAAAGCATGATTATGCCGACTGATACAAATGGGTTGAGAAATATGGAGAGAAAGAGGTGTAAGGAGAATATACTAGGTAGAAGAAGTCGGGGACACCTGACGAAGACATAGCACAATAGAGCGAATCAGATACTTGAGTCGGGCCATGTCAAGAGTCAGAATAATAGAAAAGTATGTACGAGACGAAGTATGAATGTGAATGTGGCAAGCAGTGTGTGCCAAGACACACTGCTTTTTGGCGGTCCGTCCTCTTCGCAACAGCGTAATGGTTAGTTAGTCTTCGTTTGGTTCATGTCTTTTTACCAGTAGCTTCCTTCTACGTAACATGTACCAGTAGTGCGACAAAGAAGAGTAAAAAGTGTGCCTACACTCCAGTATTATTTTAAATCTACCCATCATTTTATGACACGAGATTATCCACTATGTAATTTCTGCCAGAAGAATATTCAAAGAGGATCCAGTCCTCCACAAGTTAGGGCAGCAGATCATTACAAATGGGCACAGCTCCACACTAGGCAAACAAAGGCAGAAAACAGAATATTGAGACACAAGTTTTGAAACAAAAAGTGTTTATTTGATTCCTTAAAAATATTACAGTATGTAGAATTACTCAAATTACTGGAAAACATGACACGTAAAATTTTTGAAAGTAAATACTAAATACAGGGTAACCTATTTAAGGTAACATTTTTAACCGGCAAGAATATTCAACCAATAAAAATACATTTTATGAAGACAATATATACCATACTTGATAAAGTGACATTCTAATTTTTGTGTTTAACAAACCCTGTTGAAGTAATTTCCAAAAGCAAAATAAATGTATAAGGTCGACACTGCAATTGCAGTGCTTCGTGACGTGCGAAGGCACAATTCTTTAACACTGCAATTGCACGACTCTGGCTCCTAAAGGACCTGTCACTTTATTGTCCACCGAGACTTACTCTGGTTTATCGCTATTATTTCTTCGTTTGATAATTTAACATTCTCGGATTACGAATAACCTGACAATACAGAAATCCGCTGATCGATTATCCAACAACTAATACAATACAATTCCACGTTTGGTCCCCAAATTATGACGTTCATTCACATGCGATTGAAGGAATCCAAAATAAATTTTTAAAATACGTAAATTTTAAAATGGTCATTCCTAGAGAAAACCTAAATTATGATAACGTACTTTGTTAATTAAATTTAATAAAATTATCCGATCGCAGAATTATTTCCGATTTAACCTTTTTTTTTTTTTTTTTTTTTTATAGTGAATACCTCACAAGAGTCCCAACTGCTCCCGTCTGGAGCCAGTGAGACTATGGCATCCCCAATTGGGGGATGTTGTGAGGCTGAAGGTAAGTGGGGAAGGGAAAGAGGAAGGTGGGGAAGTACCTGGCTATTCAGATCTAGTCACTAAACACGGCTAAAGCCATTTGGAGCAACGTTTCAATTCTGAATGGTGGTCTTACACCAGGGCGATACTGGTAGTATCTTCCACTCTGGAACGTGCCGCAAATATACTATATATTATTTTAATTAATTAATTGTGAAATAACACAAATTAATCAAATAAAATTTATTTGCGCACGCCGGGTTCGAACCCGCGACCTTCGGCAACCTGTTTGTATAAAATTATTAATTCAATGTTTGATACCCTTGATTTATTATATGTAATCTTTTTTCATACTCCAAGCAGCTCGGTTACAAGACTTATTGAGAGTAGTCACCGAACCTCGGTAGTGTGCAGTCGTGTTTACTTCCAGTGCTCTGTGTTTAACGGCTGACTGACGGCGGCGCGGCGTACAGATAAGATTTATTTATTGTTACATTTTCGTATTCATTATTTTTGTTTCTATTGTTGGTTTGCGACGCAGTTGCGTGTATTATTTCTATCATTTATTATTTCTTAAATAGTATTTATTGTTTCATTTTTTTTTTTAATTTGTTGAAATGGAGGAGGATGAAAATCGACCTCCTGACCCTGAGTCCATTTCTAATATTGCAGACGTCTACGATTCTGATGATTCCCAAGCTTCTGTAACCATTCCTTCCCGAAAACGACGACCTCCGCTTTGTCTTAATGTACCCCCTAAAATTAAATCTCTTTCACAAACAAACGAATCCCCAATCTCTCATGGAAGTTATAATGATACCATTCCTACAGAAGCAAAAGCCATTGAGCTTATGTATTCTATTTCATCTTCAGCTCCATTTATTGTTAATGTCCAAAGGACTGAACAGGGGAAAATAATTCATCCCCTGGATTTCGGTAAATTTATTTTTAGCTCAAAACTCAATAACCTCGGTATTATAAATGGATCAATAAAACCGGAAGGTCGATACAAACTATCCATAGAATTTAAATCCGCCACATTAGCTAATGATTTTGTTAAAAAAATAGGTTCTCTTTCAAATAATAAATTTAAATCTTTCATACCTACTTTCAATTTAACCAGAATGGGCAGAGTAAGAGGTATCCCAACCGATCTATCAGAAGCAGAAATAGTAGACGCTCTTAATGATTCTCAATTAACTCCAAAAGTTTTAAATGCACGTCGTTTGAATTTCAAGGATACTTCCACCGGCACCACTATATGGAAACCTTCCCAATCCGTTGTTATCACTTTTGAAGGTCAAACATTACCATCCCGTGTATTTATTTATTATAACGCTCTTCCCGTTGAAGTATACAGATTCCCGACGATCCAATGTTTCAACTGTTGCCGTTTTGGCCATTCAAAACCTATTTGTCGTTCCCCTCCTCGTTGTTTCCATTGCGGAGAGGATCATCTCTTTGAACAGTGTGAAAATACAACGAATAACCCTATTTGTATTAATTGTAAGGGCAACCATACTGCTGTTAGTGTGGCCTGTCCAGAGTTATCTAGACAGAGAAATATCAAACAGTCAATGGCTGCAGACAACATTTCCTACTTTCAGGCTTCTAAATTATTCTCTCCTACGAAAAAATCTTTTGCAGAGATAACGTCTAACGCTTCTATCTTTCATTTTTCTTCCCCTAAATCCCCTCTATCATCTTCCCACAAAGAAACAATTTTCAAACCGATAAAATCTAATCCAAAATTTATTCCTTCTTTCGATAAAAAACTACATAATGATCTTTTACTTAACCCAAATGGGAATAATAAATCCCAGGCTCCCAATGGGACTGCCTTAAAAAACTGTTCCACTTCCGATATCTTACCTAAAGTCATGATTGAAAATTCTTCTTTTATTCAAACTTTAATTACGATCCTTTCAAATAACAATAAAGTACAGTCCAACGCTGCCGATTATATGAAATCTTTACTCTCTAGCCTTCCCGATGTATCCGCAACTGAGCAAAATACTTCAATGGAATAGTAGAAGTCTATTCGCCAACAAAATTGATCTTGTACAGTTACTTGATGAACATAATATTTCAGTTGCTGCCATCTCCGAAACCTGGTTAAAACCCTCATACCAATTTAAGATTCCTGAATATCATTGTCTAAGACATGATAGACTGGATGGCAAAGGTGGCACTGCTCTTATTATACATAATTCTATCCCTTTTAAACAAATTATTTTCAACACTCTCCCCAATAATTTTCAGATAGTAGCAGCTGTTGTATCTGATATTACATTACTATCAATATATATCCCTCCCTCTACAATTTTTGTTGAAAACGAATGGTCAACATTTATATCCCAGATTCGTCCCCCGTATATGATACTTGGGGACTTCAATGCTCATTCTCCTTCGTGGGGCAGTGAGTTAACAAACCGTTCTGGCCATAATCTATTAGAATTTATGGATACCTTTAATATATATGTATTCTAAATGATGGATCTCCAACTCGTTTCACTGCCCCTCAACATCGGAAAAGTGCAGTCGATTTATCTCTTTGCTCATCTTCGGTGATTCCCATATGTTCTTGGAACATTCTTAAAGATCCACTTTCCAGTGACCATTTTCCTATAATAATTACCTTCCACCATCTATCTTCCACGCATTCCTTTTCGATAAACAATAGTTTTAAATTTAAAACGAAAGACGCGAATTGGAGAAATTTTTCTTCAGAATTAGACTCCATTGTTCAAGCATTTAAGTCTTCCCTTGTCAACACTAGTTTACAATGTGAATTATTTCCTAACATGATAATAAAAGCTGCAGAAAAAACACTTAAAAAACGTAATGTAAACATTAAGATAAAACATTCCACCCCATGGTGGGATGAAGAATGCACTAGTGTCGTTAAATCCAGAAGAGAAGCAATTTCCATTTTCCGTAAATGTATGTCTTTCGAAAATTACCTTTCTGTGAAACGCGCCCAGGCAGAAGCGAAACGCGTTTTGAAAACAAAAAGCGGTCTGGATGGCGAAAATTCTGTGAACGCTTGTCTCCTGAATCTCCCCAGTCATCCGTATGGTCCAATTTAAAAAAATTCGGTTCGTCATATACTCCCCAGCGTTCCAAACATATTCCAGAAGAAATTATTATAGGTTTTGCTGATAAGATAGCTCCTCCGTCAGTTGCCAGATCTGAGGAAATGCCTTCCTTTATTTCTTATCCATCTCACTCTAGCTGGCTGGACTCTCCTTTCTCAGTAAGTGAATTAAATCGAGTAATCAATTCCCTTCCAGACTCTTCTCCTGGCCCTGATGGAATCTTATATAGTTTCATTAAAGCATTCTCAGACATGTCGGTTGAATATTTTTTATCCCTAATTAATTACATGTTCGAAACGGGATTTATTCCTGAAGTCTGGAAAGTTCAAAAAATTCTTCCGATTTTAAAACCTGGCAAAAATCCATATGAAATCTCATCCTATCGTCCTATTGCTCTTTCGTCGTGTTTAATGAAAGTAGCAGAACACTTGATAAAGAACAGATTGGAATGGTTTGTTGAAAATAACAGAATTATCTCTCCTAATCAATATGGCTTCCGGAAAAAGAAATCAACCATAGATAATTTAAGTGTATTAACAACAGACATCCGTATATCTCAGTCCCTTAATTCTTGCACTCTGGCCACATTTCTCGATCTTTCGTCAGCTTACGACGATGTATTAATTAACATTTTGAAAAAAAATTAATTAAAATAAAAATTCCCTTAAAACTAGTTCAATTTACTATTAATTTACTAACAAACAGATCCATTATTATCCACTTTTCCTCAAAAACGATAAATCGCAAACTATGGAAGGGGTTACCTCAGGGGTCCGTAATCAGTCCATTATTATTTAATATATATATAAGTGATTTAAACAATGTAATTCCTTCATCTATCAAGCGACTTTATTTTGCTGATGATTTCCTTATATACTTATCACACAAAAATCTATCGCGCGCTGCGAAGGAATTGAATTTGGCTTTACATAATATTAAAGTTTGGTTGTTGACAAATGGGATGAATTTAGCTACGTCTAAAACCAAAGTAGTGGCTTTTACGCGCAAAAGAAAAATACCCCCCTTTTCTGTCTGCTTTGATAATGTCCCTCTTCAAATCGTTAAGCAAATTAAATTTCTTGGACTACTTTTGGATCATAAACTTTCCTGGCTCCCGCATATTCAGAACATTTCGGCTAAGTGTGAAAAGGGGCTAAATATTATGCGAGCTGTTTCCAGAGTGTGGTGGGGATATCATCCTACTACTCTTAAATTAATGTATGGTGCTCTAGTGCGAAGCCATTTGGATTATGGAACATTTCTTTTCGATCCTCTTCCTAAATATTTGGACAAAAAACTTGAAAGAATTCAGTCGAAAGCGCTCAGAATAATTATTGGAGCGATGAAATCTTCTCCAATTAATTCTCTCCAGGTAGAATGTGTTGATCCCCCCTTAATTTTGAGGAGACAATTCCTGGCTGATAAATATATTTTTAAATCTTTTTCTGTATCGCGTCACCCTTTAGAACAAAGCCTTGATTATTTGTTCAGTAACTTAAATAACGAAAAAAGATCGACAGATAAAAATCGACTTCCTCTCCTTCTAAAAAGTTTCCTTTCATTCAAATCTCTGTCCTCTTCCCTCCAAAATCTACAAAAAGATCCTATCCTTCCTATTTTCACTATCCCATTTGATTCTATCAATTATATCCCCAATGTTATAACTTCAGACTTCCGAACTGATATTTTAACCTCATCTAATCAAAATGTTGAGGAAAAATTTAAAAACATTACATCTTCTAAGTTTCCAGAATTTTCACTCATTTACACAGATGGTTCTAAGTCTGATAACAAAGATTGTGGAGCTGCGGTACACATTCCCGAATTCGATTTAGATATGTCTTATAAATTGCCTAAAGAAATTTCTATATTTACTGCAGAATGCTTCGCAATTGAACAAGCTTTGAGCCAAATCCAGCTTTTCAATATTCGACGAGCCTTACTGTGCACTGACTCACTAAGCGCAGTGTTGAAAATTTCCTCAAATACCCATAAACCAGAAGACTATATTATTTATAATATCAGAAACACCCTTAAATCTTTAAATGAATTAAATTTCGAGACAATATTGGTTTGGGTCCCTGGCCATTTGGGAATTGAGGGTAACGAGAAAGCCGATTCTCTAGCTAAACTTGGAACAATTTCTGGCTCTAATCCTTTACATTTTAGAATTCCTATCTCTGACGTCATCCCAATTCTTAAATCCAATATGATTCGCTCCTGGGAAGAAAATTGGTCTGATACGAAAACCCAAACTGGTGCTTTTTATGCTGGAATACAAAATCATATACCAAGTAAACCTTGGTTCCACGGCAAGAAAAAATCCAAAAGATTTATTTCCTGTATCTCGAGAATGAGAATTGGTCATTGCTCCATTGCATCCCATTTGTTTAAAATCCGGGTCCTAGATAGTCCACTCTGCCAGTGCGGCCTGGAAAATGAGACTCTTGATCATGTTTTCTTTAATTGTAAAAATCATTCATCTTTCAAAGGCATTTATCGTTTACTTATAAAAATCACCCACCAATCTCCCCTTAGTATTCCTTATTTACTTTCTCTTAACAATTCTCGCATTTTCTCAGTTCTATACAAGTTCATAGACTTGAATGACTTCAATATTTGAGATTTCCTATTCCCGTATAGATTTCCCATAAAATTATAACCATCTCCCCTAACTTTAACGGCACATAGCACTCTTTTTAGGGTGAATTGACTAATACAAAAAAAAAAAAAAAAGACTTATTGATTATTATTGTAGCAATTTTATATCAATGTCCCAATATCACACTCCTATGCGACGGATTCAACAGCTAGGAAACAAATACTACGATGTTGTTGATATATTTAGTACATCAATTTCAATATTTAAGCATACCCTATTGAAGTTTTTTTCATCAAGTAGTGGAATATTTTAATAAAGGTATTTAATTTGATTTGACTAACACATAATAATTTTGTCAACTGAAACAGAAAAAAATATTTTGGATTTTTTATGTTTTGTGCCTGCATACTGTGTAGATCAAGTTCAGTGATATTTTGTTATATTTATTTTTTTTGCAATTGTTTTAAATAGTTGTTTCCTGCACTATTTTCGTGTATAATTTCGTAAATATTTTTATATATATATGTATGTAAAAGCCTTTATAGGCGTGAAATAAATAAATAAATAATCTGGAGTTATTTTTACTAGTTGAAAGCACAAAATCAAGCTTCGTACAATCCAAGCCATGTACACTGACGAGTTGGGTTATCGTACTCTTACATACTCACTTACAATACCACCGTCTAGCTTGCCTTGTTAGAGCTGACAATTATTTTACCGGTGATGAGGGTTCATTATTGTTGTTTTAGAACATTCCGGTTAGTCCTATGTGTATTCTAGCAACTATCGCATATGTTTCTGTTTGTTTCGTTCTGCCACGTTGGTAGTACGTAGTAGGTACTGCAATTGAATTCCTCCTATTACCATAATGTCGGAGGACTTAGCTAAAAGAGGATTGAACTCACGGCGCCTTGGTAGAATACCATAACTTTGGACAGCTCAATCAACTTTTTTTTCTTTTTTTTACATTAACACCACACAGAAGGCCATGAGGAAAAAAAAATCCTTAGGGCATATTTGAGGATGCTGTGTGGAAGGTCTTTTGATGGAAAGGTGGGAGAGGAAGTTCTGGGAAGGAAAAAGGTAAGAGGGGTGGGTAGGAATCTAGGGATCAATGTGTCCAGGAATGACGGACGTATTAATCCATCTCTCCTACTGCGGTTGAAGGCAATGGGTCGAAAGAGTCCGGCTGAAGAGATTAAAAGGTCTTCCTCATCCAGTCTCTCCGATTCGGCCTGCCACGCAGCAGGTGGACAAACCCACCCGCTGCCTAGACCTAAAAAAACCTCACTCCTATAAACCCGGCCATCGCTGCAAAGTCATTAAACGTAGCGAACCACTTGGGGTGACCTATGGCAGGGGTGATGGTTATCCAATAAACGGTTCCCGGGGCGGCGGTACCCACACCCAACTAACCAATAATTGTCAAAAGTTTTTGTAACATTAAAGTCAACATTTATTAATTTTCTCTTTAAAAATGTGGAGCCAATTCTGTAAGCCATTCTCTTCTTGTGATGACAATATCTTTCATATAAGCTTTATCGGAGGAGCTCTGGACATCGCAGAATACAACCCTGAAACAAAATATCATATTAAATTATTATGTTTATCAAAATATTAATATAATTACTGTAGAGTGATGACATCAGGTATGAAAAAGTTCTGAAAGGTTAGGTTAGGTTAGGTTGCTGCCATCTGAATTTTAATTGTTCAGCTGAAAACTTGCAATAATCTACTGCAACTACTTTCAATATCAAATATCTATTCTGATGTTAAAGGATGATGAGTAACTATCGAAAATGTTAGTAGGACTATTAACCTTTCCCTTACTGGGCTAAAAAAAACTAAGCGTTCCGGTGTTTTGTACTCAATACTTCTCAAAATAAGCAATTTAATATCGGAAAAATATTAATATTCATAGCTAATCGCTTATGTTTATTATATTTTATTTCAAAAGCGATAATAATTGTAATTTAATTGCCGAAAACATGAAAAAACCATCAGCAGATGCTAAAAAAACGTGCGAGGGGTCCACATCTAACGACGCCGCTTCCGACTGGCTGGCGGCTGGCACACACACAGCTGTGCGGTCGTAGGTATCGATGGTCTAAGTCAAAATACAACTGCGGACGTGTGGATCTCTCATGTTCCCGCGTAGCAAACTAAAGCGTGTCATTTCCTCGCACACTATATGTATTGGTGTATTTGTTTCCGATTTTTAACAAAAAAACTCTGATTTTTAATTGAATTTGAAAACTATGTAAAATAGTATTTTTTAATTCAGTGCATAAATGTATAACGTAGGAATACCTAAAATCTGAACCCAGAATTTATTATATTTATAGAGTTATTAAAATTATTAGAAGCAATGTGTAGTAAATACACACCACAGATAAGGAAAGGTTAACACAACACAGCCACATCACATACGCCTCATGTTCTCCTGTTGGGAGTGGAAAGCAAACACTAATAGCTGGGGGAAATATAAACAGGATGTAAAAACACTCTGGTGTCTAATGTCCAGCCTTGATGGGAAGAAGATACAGCTACCTGCGGAGTTGAATACCATGCGGGGGAAACGGGACACATTGCCAAACACTTAACGACAACCCCGGTTCGTCTTCTTCATATGGTGGAGAGCAAAGTGGGACACGGAGGTTATTCAGCCAGTCACCGACATTGAGAGTCGCCTGGTTCAGCACAGATGTGCCATAGAGAAACAGATTAAGGGGACATTCACACAATTCAGAATCCTTTAGGCCCAATTTGCTCATCATTAGAAACACCCATTCATAGCATTAACAATATTTTCGCAAATTAAAGAGATAAATGGTGTTTTTAGCGATAATAAAAGAGATTTTTTAATCGCTATAATATTGTATTGACAGATCGTAGAACGAACATGACACACTCTACTGTAGTGTAACGTCAAAGAATTGTGCAAGTTTGGATTGCCAGGGTAGTGCCCGATTATTGTTTTGTTGAGAGTTTTTTCGGGTGGCTGCCCTGCGATCGGTTGGACGGGCGGGCTAAATAACGCGGGTAGGAAGATCGGGAACAATACGGGAGAGGACGAGCCGCAGTGTGTGTTGCATTTTGCGGGACAAATTAGTATTGAAAAAAAATGGAAAAGAGCATGCGGATACAATGAACCGATCCTTCGGAGACTTTCCGTGTAAATTAACCAAACATAAAACAGACGTTTTGACTCCTGCGCGAGATCAGACGGTTTTTTGTTCAAGTAGTATTGTTCGAAGAGATTAATATATACAATCAGTTATTTGGATTAAAAAATGGTTTTATTTGTGAGTGTTTTTGAAGTGCAATTCCTTGGAGACTACACTGGATTACAAAGCATGCTGTCGAGGTGACACAAAGATGAATCATCATTGTTCCGTTAAACGTTCAATGGATGCTGATTAATTGAGGATAGCTTCGCGCACTCCTTCCCCCGAATCTCTACCCGACGCAAACTGATACGGATTTCGCGGGGGCCTGTCGTCCTGCTCACCACTGGCGGACTCTCAAAACACCTTCAGACGTGACAATATGATCAAGGTTCTTCAATGCTTTTACACATTATGTCTTCTTGCCTTAGCCCCATCATAGCCCTGGTGATTGACAAGAGTCCATGCTCATCAGACGTGACAGTAGAAACATGTACCATGTTGAGTTTCAATCAATAATACAATAAACATGTTTCAAGTGATTTTGCTAATTTAATTGTTTTTCCCCTCTTGCCAACTCTCATTCCTTGACGTTATCTTATTTAGCTATAAACGCTATGAAAACGCTAAATTAAAGCTATAAAAGCTATTTTTTCAATAATTAATGCTTCATTTCTTAAAAATTAAAGCTATGAATGGGTGTCTCTACTCATCATATATGCACAGCGGTTGTGACTGCACTGGATAATTAACGAATATGGTGAACTTTACATTGTAGCAGTTCACTTTTGCCCCGCTACCGTTTTAACAAACTATCCAAAGGCCACCTTCATCTATGGTACTCGTACTCTATGGGTTTTCTAGAAGGAAGCGCACCTTGCGATTTCCAAAGTCGAGTACCAATCGGACAACCAGGGGCGTATAACTCCCGCATGACCTTGTAACCCTGATGGGAGGAGTTATTCAATACCCAAATTCTTATAGACAAAGCTGTTGTGGCTGAAAGCTCAGATCTCATTGGCTTAGAGCGAAAATTGTAGTTTGATCTCTCGCTCTCTACCATAGCGACTTGTGTAACAGAAAGAGAAGCTAAGCATGCTTTATGCTCCGATAAAAATTAACGGTAATTTCCAAGACGCCATTTCGTAAGTTGAAAAGTCAGTTGATGTTTTTACGTAAATATTTTGAATTTTCTTTCACCCATCTAAAAATAATGTTACGTGCTAGAATTCTTCAAGGTGATAAATTAATGCCGTGTTGTGTTAAAGTGTGTTATCCGGTCTATCTCCACCAATTGAAAGAAGGACCCGAACCCGTTGTAAAATACAGGTACTAACCTCTCGTTCTTTGATACAATGTTCCTGATTTCTGAATGTACTTCATTGGCTAATAATTTAATTAATTTTCCTTTTCAGACCTATCCGTATTCCGACGCGATACAACACCACGTATTAGGATGCTAAAACTGCTAAAAAAAACCACGATTACATCATACAAGGTCATTTAAACCTCTCCAGAATTGCATCATGTAAGTATTCAGATTTAACCAGCATTTTCCATGATGTTTGCTGACGACAAAGCTGTGGAAATTATATGAAACCCTTGCAGGAGAATTTGAATAACTTCTAGTGCTGTGGCAATAATAATGAACACTTAAATTTGTTGAATATGTATTTTGTGTATATATTCTTGTATTTTTGTGCAAGGTCAAATTAAATCCTATTAAGTTGTTGCAGTAAGACAGATATCCTGGGTTCGATTCCTAGTTGAGACCGTTACTTTTTATTTTTCTGTGTCTTGTTCTGTTTCATGTTTTGTTTAGATAGGTATATTAGTTTTATATTCTACTTCAATGATAAATCAATGCTCAATACATCGGTTGTACTGACCCTGTTTTGTATTACTGTCCATTGTCTTTTTGAAAATAAAAAGTATTTTTATGTGTGCATAGCTGTGTTTTTTTTTTATTTTCCTTTTCCTGCATTCCAATATTTTTATTTTTAAAATATAATTTTTGTGGGCTATTGAATGAACGATGTTCGCTGGGTGTAGTTATATTGTTTATGGTTACACTTTTTTTAAATGGCCTTGAGATTTATTTATGGTCCACGATATATTTACCTGTCTGGACCAAACGACCGTTTTATCTGTGGTCGTCTGTGGTTAAGGGGGTGACAAAATGGCGCCACACAAAAAGCCCGAAGATATCGATCTAGAGAGTGGTTTATTTATGCGGACAACCTTGCAGTGAGGTCGCGCCAACAGATGTGATACGGGCAACTGTTCCAGTCGACATATTTTACGGGAGACGCTGATGGCGGACATAGCTAGTTGTATGTAGTCGCTGGTCATCGTGTCAATCTCATAATTTTTTACAGTTCTTTCCTAAGAGCTGTATGGCGCCCATTTCTGTGAATCAGGTCAGATATTAATCTTGTACACAATGTCACATTTATAATTATTTATTGCTACTATTAAAATTCCTTCCGTGCGATCAATTCTTCGAATTGTCACTCACCCCTTGAGATTATGCTAATCATGTTATTTGAGAGTCTCTAGCTCTATTTGTTTTGAATAAATGTTATTTAATCATCGCACCTCTTTTATTCAATAACAAAGCAATCCTCCTTGTCTAATACTAATCATGACACAATGGCCCTAGAGTGGTTGAGATCTACATGAGTTAATTGCATTAGACTGGCGACCAACGAGTCTTAAATTATTACATATTAGCCAAATTATGCAGTTACAGCATATGGCACTGGGTTACTATCAAAGTACACAAATGCACAAAACCGCAGAAATGTATCCATTCTGGAATACGTTTTTAAATAAATTTATAAAGAAAAATTGTTACACAAACACAGGGTGTCCGGGGGTAACGTGCACTAACTTCGAGGGGTGATTCTACATGATTTTAGAACTACTTCTAAAAAAGTTATTTATCTTTTCTACAAAAGATAAATAACTTTTTTAGAAATTTCAACGTTTTAAGACAGTTTTTAGGTAAAAAAAAGTAGAATTGTTTGTATGGGAAAATAAATATTCTTCTTTGGAAAAATATTTTAGTGTGGGAAAAAAAACACCCTGTATAGACAGTGGGTATATAAACTATACTAGTAATAACAGAGCTTGCCTTTTAAAGGTAGCTCATTGATGATAGAAATGTCGATATCCGAATTGATTCTGTTCAACACCAAGATTGCTCTTTGATTGGCAAGTTAGTCCTGTAGGCTTGGAGATTGAACAGTTAGCACTGTGGGTGACGGAGATAACCATCGGGAACATAGAAATGAATGCTCTCCATGATGAGCGAGTTTTTAAACCATCCACGAATCAGTCTAAAGTAATGTGTAGCAATGTGTACATCCCTTCTGACCCGTAGATAGTTCATTCGGAGCATATCCAAAAGAAAGTCGGTAGGATAGAGCCAGGGGTAGTAGTCACACTCCCTCAAGTAGAGAAATCTCGGGAATGTCAAATGTCAGCCTTCAACGTGTTTTAAGATACTTTGGACACGTTGTTCGTCAAACTGAGAACTCCAACCTGGAGAAACTCATAGAAAGGCAGGAGAAGCAGAGCAAGGAGCAATCACCAATGCGCTGGAGAGACCAAGAATTACTGGCACCTGGTACGTCAGTGTCCTTATCTCTCCATGTGGCGCAGAACCGCGAGGAGTGGAGCCTTGTCCTCCATGGAAATCGGAGTAGGGGTCACGATCTTCAGCAACGAGGAACCGACTTAAAAAAAACTGTCAAAACATAGTAAAAAATGGAGAATGAAACAGTGGGCCTTAATAAAATAATAAAGTGAGGTTATGTTTACCATTGCGGTTGCTGAGCGTTGTGCAGACAGCTGTTGGGACTGATATGCAGGTCAGTCTGGTTGCCGGTTAGACTACGGTAACATCCTGAGTGATGCAGAAACGCCGCTGTCATGAAGAGGCCAGAGCTAAGGCAGCGAAGTATTCTCTCCATCTTGACTGCAATTGAAAAATATATAGAAATAAGTATTAAATTCGTCTTGATCAGAAAATACATGGTTCTGGTCTTCTCTCTTTTTGATCCCTTTCCAAACTAGCAACCAAATTCCTGTACTAAAAAAGATTTCTCGGAGAGTAAACTGAATTAGGATGTTTTTTATGGAAAGAAGTAAACGCTTTGTGCTGTAACATATGTCAGGTTTACACTATACAGGGTGTCCGGAAACTCGTAGTACAAGCGGGAAACTGGAGAATCTACACCACATGGGGAACCCAAATAAACATAAAGTTTTTTGATTTGAGCATTTTCACAAAAAAAAAAAAAAACCAAAAAAAAATATTTTTCGTCTATTTTAGGGTTAAAGTTTTTTCTGGTGTTTAGGGTTGAACAACAGATGTTTTAACCCTGCAGAGCAGAAATATTTTATGATTACACCGGGTTAAATGAAGGGTGATTTCAAAATAATGCTTCAAAGCCGAGTTTCTTCATTTGTTTTACTTTCAAATAGTTTTAATTAGTTGGGTACTTTGATCTTCAGTAATAATTTATAAGAATTTGATTAAAAAAAATCAACTTCTAACTCGATTTACTCGAAAACGAAAGCTCAAATCAAAAAAATATACTACAAAATCGACTCCAAATGTGATGTAGATTCACCAGTTTCCCGCTTGTACTACGAGTTTCCGGACACCGTGTATAATACCATGTTAGTCACAAAATCTGACAGATTAAAAATTTATGGTGACCGGGTATCTCATCAAAATGACAGTTCAACACACCTACAAAAAGTGACATAAAGTCATGAAGTAGACAAACCTCACCCCATGAACCCGGGCATCCCTGCTATGTCACCAAACGTAGCAAACGTAGGGGTGTTGTTTATCCAATAAATGGTTCCCGGGGCTAATAAATAATGCTACGTGTAAGTAAAGTATTCAGTAATCCGCGTACAATCGTAATATTATATTTCGCATTAGTCAGAAGTACACTGGAATATGCATCGCCAATTTGGAATCAACAATACAAACTTTACATAGACAGTATAGAACGTATCCTAAACAAATTTATAAAAAATATTACTTCCAAATTCAACAATAACTTTGAACGTACATTTGAAACTTTGCAGCAAAGACTAGTAGCGGCTGACTCAATACTTATTCACAGAACAATAACATCGACTGTACCGAACTTCTGTCCCTTATTAATTTTAACATATCTTTGAGACGTACACGACATACAGTGCTATTCCACACGATTAATTATAAAACAAATGCAGCATCTAATTCGCCAATTAACTGAGCTCTTCATACTCTAAATTATATTTGTCTAAGCTCTAACATTGAGATTTTTTCAGATTTACTGCCCAAATTCAAACGTGGCATCATGTCAATAATTTAAACTGTTCAATGCGCATACATACAGACACACGCACACAAACACTCACATATACAATACACACACACCTATATACTACACACGTCACCTGGTGATTAAGGAATAAACATACCACCTAGCAGACATATCACAGGTACACAACATGAAGTATCTTATTCCTGTATATATTGTTTCATCACTGTAAATCATGTACTGTTTATTTCTATAATATAAAATAAAATAACAAAATAAACACACATTTTTGTTAAGGCCAACATGAAGATAATACCATGTTGTCACCATGTAATATGTCAGGAAAGATGCCAGAGGACTACTCCATGTTGCAGATTTGAAGACGACGGCCGAGGACAGAGGGCGGTGGAGGCTCGTGTTAAAGGAGGCCAAGGCTCGAAATGGGCTGTAGCGCCATTGAAGAAGAAGAAGAAGATAATACCATACTTGATTTTTGTGTTTAACAAACCCTGTAGAAGTAAGGGAAAAATGAATGTTTAATGTCAACACTCTAATTGCAGGACTCGTCTTGTCAGGTATCACCAATTGTAGTAAACCACTTGAGATAACTTATAATATAAAATAAAAAAACAAAATAAACACACATTTTTGTTAAGGCCAACATGAAGATAATACCATGTTGTCACCATGTAATATTTCAGGAAAGATGCCAGAGGACTACTCTATGTTGCAGATTGGAAGACGACGGCCGAGGACAGAGGGCGGTGGAGGCTCGTGTTAAAGGAGGCCAAGGCTCGAAATGGACTGTAGCGCCATTGAAGAAGAAGAAGAAGATAATACCATACTTGATTTTTGTGTTTAACAAACCCTGTAGAAGTAAGGGAAAAATGAATGTTTAATGTCAACACTCTAATTGCAGGACTCGTCTTGTCAGGTATCACCAATTGTAGTAAACCACTTGAGATAACTTATAATATAAAATAAAAAAACAAAATAAACACACATTTTTGTTAAGGCCAACATGAAGATAATACCATGTTGTCACCATGTAATATTTCAGGAAAGATGCCAGAGGACTACTCCATGTTGCAGATTTGAAGACGACGGCCGAGGACAGAGGGCGGTGGAGGCTCGTGTTAAAGGAGGCCAAGGCTCGAAATGGGCTGTAGCGCCATTGAAGAAGAAGAAGAAGATAATACCATACTTGATTTTTGTGTTTAACAAACCCTGTAGAAGTAAGGGAAAAATGAATGTTTAATGTCAACACTCTAATTGCAGGACTCGTCTTGTCAGGTATCACCAATTGTAGTAAACCACTTGAGATAACTTATAATATAAAATAAAAAAACAAAATAAACACACATTTTTGTTAAGGCCAACATGAAGATAATACCATGTTGTCACCATGTAATATTTCAGGAAAGATGCCAGAGGACTACTCTATGTTGCAGATTGGAAGACGACGGCCGAGGACAGAGGGCGGTGGAGGCTCGTGTTAAAGGAGGCCAAGGCTAGAAATGGACTGTAGCGCCATTGAAGAAGAAGAAGAAGATAATACCATACTTGATTTTTGTGTTTAACAAACCCTGTAGAAGTAAGGGAAAAATGAATGTTTAATGTCAACACTCTAATTGCAGGACTCGTCTTGTCAGGTATCACCAATTGTAGTAAACCACTTGAGATAACTTATAATATAAAATAAAAAAACAAAATAAACACACATTTTTGTTAAGGCCAACATGAAGATAATACCATGTTGTCACCATGTAATATTTCAGGAAAGATGCCAGAGGACTACTCTATGTTGCAGATTGGAAGACGACGGCCGAGGACAGAGGGCGGTGGAGGCTCGTGTTAAAGGAGGCCAAGGCTCGAAATGGACTGTAGCGCCATTGAAGAAGAAGAAGAAGATAATACCATACTTGATTTTTGTGTTTAACAAACCCTGTAGAAGTAAGGGAAAAATGAATGTTTAATGTCAACACTCTAATTGCAGGACTCGTCTTGTCAGGTATCACCAATTGTAGTAAACCACTTGAGATAACTTATAATATAAAATAAAAAAACAAAATAAACACACATTTTTGTTAAGGCCAACATGAAGATAATACCATGTTGTCACCATGTAATATTTCAGGAAAGATGCCAGAGGACTACTCTATGTTGCAGATTGGAAGACGACGGCCGAGGACAGAGGGCGGTGGAGGCTCGTGTTAAAGGAGGCCAAGGCTCGAAATGGACTGTAGCGCCATTGAAGAAGAAGAAGAAGATAATACCATACTTGATTTTTGTGTTTAACAAACCCTGTAGAAGTAAGGGAAAAATGAATGTTTAATGTCAACACTCTAATTGCAGGACTCGTCTTGTCAGGTATCACCAATTGTAGTAAACCACTTGAGATAACTTATAATATAAAATAAAAAAACAAAATAAACACACATTTTTGTTAAGGCCAACATGAAGATAATACCATGTTGTCACCATGTAATATTTCAGGAAAGATGCCAGAGGACTACTCTATGTTGCAGATTGGAAGACGACGGCCGAGGACAGAGGGCGGTGGAGGCTCGTGTTAAAGGAGGCCAAGGCTCGAAATGGACTGTAGCGCCATTGAAGAAGAAGAAGAAGATAATACCATACTTGATTTTTGTGTTTAACAAACCCTGTAGAAGTAAGGGAAAAATGAATGTTTAATGTCAACACTCTTATTGCAGGACTCGTCTTGTCAGGTATCACCAATTGTAGTAAACCACTTGAGATAACTTATAATATAAAATAAAAAAACAAAATAAACACACATTTTTGTTAAGGCCAACATGAAGATAATACCATGTTGTCACCATGTAATATTTCAGGAAAGATGCCAGAGGACTACTCTATGTTGCAGATTGGAAGACGACGGCCGAGGACAGAGGGCGGTGGAGGCTCGTGTTAAAGGAGGCCAAGGCTCGAAATGGACTGTAGCGCCATTGAAGAAGAAGAAGAAGATAATACCATACTTGATTTTTGTGTTTAACAAACCCTGTAGAAGTAAGGGAAAAATGAATGTTTAATGTCAACACTCTAATTGCAGGACTCGTCTTGTCAGGTATCACCAATTGTAGTAAACCACTTGAGATAACTTATAATATAAAATAAAAAAACAAAATAAACACACATTTTTGTTAAGGCCAACATGAAGATAATACCATGTTGTCACCATGTAATATTTCAGGAAAGATGCCAGAGGACTACTCTATGTTGCAGATTGGAAGACGACGGCCGAGGACAGAGGGCGGTGGAGGCTCGTGTTAAAGGAGGCCAAGGCTCGAAATGGACTGTAGCGCCATTGAAGAAGAAGAAGAAGATAATACCATACTTGATTTTTGTGTTTAACAAACCCTGTAGAAGTAAGGGAAAAATGAATGTTTAATGTCAACACTCTAATTGCAGGACTCGTCTTGTCAGGTATCACCAATTGTAGTAAACCACTTGAGATAACTTATAATATAAAATAAAAAAACAAAATAAACACACATTTTTGTTAAGGCCAACATGAAGATAATACCATGTTGTCACCATGTAATATTTCAGGAAAGATGCCAGAGGACTACTCTATGTTGCAGATTGGAAGACGACGGCCGAGGACAGAGGGCGGTGGAGGCTCGTGTTAAAGGAGGCCAAGGCTCGAAATGGACTGTAGCGCCATTGAAGAAGAAGAAGAAGATAATACCATACTTGATTTTTGTGTTTAACAAACCCTGTAGAAGTAAGGGAAAAATGAATGTTTAATGTCAACACTCTAATTGCAGGACTCGTCTTGTCAGGTATCACCAATTGTAGTAAACCACTTGAGATAACTTATAATATAAAATAAAAAAACAAAATAAACACACATTTTTGTTAAGGCCAACATGAAGATAATACCATGTTGTCACCATGTAATATTTCAGGAAAGATGCCAGAGGACTACTCTATGTTGCAGATTGGAAGACGACGGCCGAGGACAGAGGGCGGTGGAGGCTCGTGTTAAAGGAGGCCAAGGCTCGAAATGGACTGTAGCGCCATTGAAGAAGAAGAAGAAGATAATACCATACTTGATTTTTGTGTTTAACAAACCCTGTAGAAGTAAGGGAAAAATGAATGTTTAATGTCAACACTCTAATTGCAGGACTCGTCTTGTCAGGTATCACCAATTGTAGTAAACCACTTGAGATAACTTATAATATAAAATAAAAAAACAAAATAAACACACATTTTTGTTAAGGCCAACATGAAGATAATACCATGTTGTCACCATGTAATATTTCAGGAAAGATGCCAGAGGACTACTCTATGTTGCAGATTGGAAGACGACGGCCGAGGACAGAGGGCGGTGGAGGCTCGTGTTAAAGGAGGCCAAGGCTCGAAATGGACTGTAGCGCCATTGAAGAAGAAGAAGAAGATAATACCATACTTGATTTTTGTGTTTAACAAACCCTGTAGAAGTAAGGGAAAAATGAATGTTTAATGTCAACACTCTAATTGCAGGACTCGTCTTGTCAGGTATCACCAATTGTAGTAAACCACTTGAGATAACTTATAATATAAAATAAAAAAACAAAATAAACACACATTTTTGTTAAGGCCAACATGAAGATAATACCATGTTGTCACCATGTAATATTTCAGGAAAGATGCCAGAGGACTACTCCATGTTGCAGATTTGAAGACGACGGCCGAGGACAGAGGGCGGTGGAGGCTCGTGTTAAAGGAGGCCAAGGCTCGAAATGGGCTGTAGCGCCATTGAAGAAGAAGAAGAAGATAATACCATACTTGATTTTTGTGTTTAACAAACCCTGTAGAAGTAAGGGAAAAATGAATGTTTAATGTCAACACTCTAATTGCAGGACTCGTCTTGTCAGGTATCACCAATTGTAGTAAACCACTTGAGATAACTTATAATATAAAATAAAAAAACAAAATAAACACACATTTTTGTTAAGGCCAACATGAAGATAATACCATGTTGTCACCATGTAATATTTCAGGAAAGATGCCAGAGGACTACTCTATGTTGCAGATTGGAAGACGACGGCCGAGGACAGAGGGCGGTGGAGGCTCGTGTTAAAGGAGGCCAAGGCTAGAAATGGACTGTAGCGCCATTGAAGAAGAAGAAGAAGATAATACCATACTTGATTTTTGTGTTTAACAAACCCTGTAGAAGTAAGGGAAAAATGAATGTTTAATGTCAACACTCTAATTGCAGGACTCGTCTTGTCAGGTATCACCAATTGTAGTAAACCACTTGAGATAACTTATAATATAAAATAAAAAAACAAAATAAACACACATTTTTGTTAAGGCCAACATGAAGATAATACCATGTTGTCACCATGTAATATTTCAGGAAAGATGCCAGAGGACTACTCTATGTTGCAGATTGGAAGACGACGGCCGAGGACAGAGGGCGGTGGAGGCTCGTGTTAAAGGAGGCCAAGGCTCGAAATGGACTGTAGCGCCATTGAAGAAGAAGAAGAAGATAATACCATACTTGATTTTTGTGTTTAACAAACCCTGTAGAAGTAAGGGAAAAATGAATGTTTAATGTCAACACTCTAATTGCAGGACTCGTCTTGTCAGGTATCACCAATTGTAGTAAACCACTTGAGATAACTTATAATATAAAATAAAAAAACAAAATAAACACACATTTTTGTTAAGGCCAACATGAAGATAATACCATGTTGTCACCATGTAATATTTCAGGAAAGATGCCAGAGGACTACTCTATGTTGCAGATTGGAAGACGACGGCCGAGGACAGAGGGCGGTGGAGGCTCGTGTTAAAGGAGGCCAAGGCTCGAAATGGACTGTAGCGCCATTGAAGAAGAAGAAGAAGATAATACCATACTTGATTTTTGTGTTTAACAAACCCTGTAGAAGTAAGGGAAAAATGAATGTTTAATGTCAACACTCTTATTGCAGGACTCGTCTTGTCAGG
Organism: Hesperophylax consimilis; assembly: GCF_061612785.1. Taxonomy (NCBI): domain Eukaryota; kingdom Metazoa; phylum Arthropoda; class Insecta; order Trichoptera; family Limnephilidae; genus Hesperophylax; species Hesperophylax consimilis. The sequence goes on from NC_142865.1 coordinate 11,315,993, forward strand.
TATCACCAATTGTAGTAAACCACTTGAGATAACTTATAATATAAAATAAAAAAACAAAATAAACACACATTTTTGTTAAGGCCAACATGAAGATAATACCATGTTGTCACCATGTAATATTTCAGGAAAGATGCCAGAGGACTACTCTATGTTGCAGATTGGAAGACGACGGCCGAGGACAGAGGGCGGTGGAGGCTCGTGTTAAAGGAGGCCAAGGCTCGAAATGGACTGTAGCGCCATTGAAGAAGAAGAAGAAGATAATACCATACTTGATTTTTGTGTTTAACAAACCCTGTAGAAGTAAGGGAAAAATGAATGTTTAATGTCAACACTCTTATTGCAGGACTCGTCTTGTCAGGTATCACCAATTGTAGTAAACCACTTGAGATAACTTATAATATAAAATAAAAAAACAAAATAAACACACATTTTTGTTAAGGCCAACATGAAGATAATACCATGTTGTCACCATGTAATATTTCAGGAAAGATGCCAGAGGACTACTCTATGTTGCAGATTGGAAGACGACGGCCGAGGACAGAGGGCGGTGGAGGCTCGTGTTAAAGGAGGCCAAGGCTCGAAATGGACTGTAGCGCCATTGAAGAAGAAGAAGAAGATAATACCATACTTGATTTTTGTGTTTAACAAACCCTGTAGAAGTAAGGGAAAAATGAATGTTTAATGTCAACACTCTAATTGCAGGACTCGTCTTGTCAGGTATCACCAATTGTAGTAAACCACTTGAGATAACTTATAATATAAAATAAAAAAACAAAATAAACACACATTTTTGTTAAGGCCAACATGAAGATAATACCATGTTGTCACCATGTAATATTTCAGGAAAGATGCCAGAGGACTACTCTATGTTGCAGATTGGAAGACGACGGCCGAGGACAGAGGGCGGTGGAGGCTCGTGTTAAAGGAGGCCAAGGCTCGAAATGGACTGTAGCGCCATTGAAGAAGAAGAAGAAGATAATACCATACTTGATTTTTGTGTTTAACAAACCCTGTAGAAGTAAGGGAAAAATGAATGTTTAATGTCAACACTCTAATTGCAGGACTCGTCTTGTCAGGTATCACCAATTGTAGTAAACCACTTGAGATAACTTATAATATAAAATAAAAAAACAAAATAAACACACATTTTTGTTAAGGCCAACATGAAGATAATACCATGTTGTCACCATGTAATATTTCAGGAAAGATGCCAGAGGACTACTCTATGTTGCAGATTGGAAGACGACGGCCGAGGACAGAGGGCGGTGGAGGCTCGTGTTAAAGGAGGCCAAGGCTCGAAATGGACTGTAGCGCCATTGAAGAAGAAGAAGATAATACCATACTTGATTTTTGTGTTTAACAAACCCTGTAGAAGTAAGGGAAAAATGAATGTTTAATGTCAACACTCTAATTGCAGGACTCGTCTTGTCAGGTATCACCAATTGTAGTAAACCACTTGAGATAACTTATAATATAAAATAAAAAAACAAAATAAACACACATTTTTGTTAAGGCCAACATGAAGATAATACCATGTTGTCACCATGTAATATTTCAGGAAAGATGCCAGAGGACTACTCTATGTTGCAGATTGGAAGACGACGGCCGAGGACAGAGGGCGGTGGAGGCTCGTGTTAAAGGAGGCCAAGGCTCGAAATGGACTGTAGCGCCATTGAAGAAGAAGAAGAAGATAATACCATACTTGATTTTTGTGTTTAACAAACCCTGTAGAAGTAAGGGAAAAATGAATGTTTAATGTCAACACTCTAATTGCAGGACTCGTCTTGTCAGGTATCACCAATTGTAGTAAACCACTTGAGATAACTTATAATATAAAATAAAAAAACAAAATAAACACACATTTTTGTTAAGGCCAACATGAAGATAATACCATGTTGTCACCATGTAATATTTCAGGAAAGATGCCAGAGGACTACTCTATGTTGCAGATTGGAAGACGACGGCCGAGGACAGAGGGCGGTGGAGGCTCGTGTTAAAGGAGGCCAAGGCTCGAAATGGACTGTAGCGCCATTGAAGAAGAAGAAGAAGATAATACCATACTTGATTTTTGTGTTTAACAAACCCTGTAGAAGTAAGGGAAAAATGAATGTTTAATGTCAACACTCTAATTGCAGGACTCGTCTTGTCAGGTATCACCAATTGTAGTAAACCACTTGAGATAACTTATAATATAAAATAAAAAAACAAAATAAACACACATTTTTGTTAAGGCCAACATGAAGATAATACCATGTTGTCACCATGTAATATTTCAGGAAAGATGCCAGAGGACTACTCTATGTTGCAGATTGGAAGACGACGGCCGAGGACAGAGGGCGGTGGAGGCTCGTGTTAAAGGAGGCCAAGGCTCGAAATGGACTGTAGCGCCATTGAAGAAGAAGAAGAAGATAATACCATACTTGATTTTTGTGTTTAACAAACCCTGTAGAAGTAAGGGAAAAATGAATGTTTAATGTCAACACTCTAATTGCAGGACTCGTCTTGTCAGGTATCACCAATTGTAGTAAACCACTTGAGATAACTTATAATATAAAATAAAAAAACAAAATAAACACACATTTTTGTTAAGGCCAACATGAAGATAATACCATGTTGTCACCATGTAATATTTCAGGAAAGATGCCAGAGGACTACTCTATGTTGCAGATTGGAAGACGACGGCCGAGGACAGAGGGCGGTGGAGGCTCGTGTTAAAGGAGGCCAAGGCTCGAAATGGACTGTAGCGCCATTGAAGAAGAAGAAGAAGATAATACCATACTTGATTTTTGTGTTTAACAAACCCTGTAGAAGTAAGGGAAAAATGAATGTTTAATGTCAACACTCTAATTGCAGGACTCGTCTTGTCAGGTATCACCAATTGTAGTAAACCACTTGAGATAACTTATGGCTGGGGTGTTGGTTATCCAATAAATGGTTCCCCAGGCAGCAATAAAAATCAATTCCTAGTTGTGACTGTTATCTTCTTATTTTCTGTGTCTTGTTCTGTTTCATGTTTCGTTTAGATTTATTAGTATTACTTTCTTCTTCTAATAATAATAATTTAATAGTGGTGAAAACTATGTAAAAATATATGTATTATTTTCATATATATAGCAGAGTTTAAAAGACAATCCCTTTTCACGAATGGGACCCTTGTTTTCGCCCGCATGAAGCATGTTAAATGTTCATGTAAGGCCGTAAAACCAAAAGAAAACCATAAAAAAAATTTAAACTTACTTCCGTCAAGTGCTTTTTCATTGTTCGCAATTCCAAATTTCTTTGTGACCAGCTTCTCCAGGCTGTTCCGGATGTCGCAGAAAACTTCCTCAGAGCGTCGCAGTTCAGGAACATCTTCTGGCACCAGGTCTTCAACTGCTTTCGGTTTCTCGAGGACTCTGCCAGGTCCGACTGCTTCTTGAAGGCGTCATAGACATTGAGAAGTTTAGTGTGGTGAGATCACCTTCACCAACCTATAGGAAAAATTCTTAAGCTTACAATTGATGCAACGGGTGGAAAAAAAGGTTTTATCGGCCATTCATTCTGATATTAGCTCAAACGATAGCCTGTTCCCTGCTTTACTACATAGATAGCTCTGTGCGCATTTAAATAGAATAATGTTGTACGCGGTTCTTCCCTTCTGTCCGGTACACTGCAAAACTTCTGTCGGGCGGTGCCCAGTCAACTTGTTATTTCTTAGCGTATTTTTTTAAAAACAAAAAATATTATGTATATAAAGTTGTTCGGTTTTGCGAATACACAACTACATACGGACTCATAGAAATTGTTGTGTCTCCCTTACTGTCATGGTGAGAAATATGATCTAAAGGGAGTCAGAAAGAGAAAACACCACACTTTATATGCAAATCTTGAAATTTACCACAGAGGAATTAAAATGTGTGTTTTTTCTCATTTTTAGTAATTTGAGTTCAGCATGTAGACGAAATAACGTAAGGTGAGCCATTTTTAAAACTTTAATATATTTGCATTGAAAATTTTAGTATTTCAAAAATTATTTATTATTTATTTCTAACTAACTGACATGTACCCGGCGTTGATTGGAGAATTTTCTCTTATATCTATAAGTATAATATGCTTGAATTATATATAATTATATTGAATTAGACAAACCGTCTAGTTATTACGCAAATTTCGAGCGTGTATTGATTAGTTCTTCGATCGAATACTTTATCATTCCCGAATCGCTTTGTCTCTTACTGATTAGGGTGAGGGATGCTATTGGTTAATGTTTTCACCCCGCCGCTCTGGCTTACAGATGTGAACCCGGGAAGGGATGTCACAGCTGTGGTGTTACCTTACTTCTTCATATGAAGCGGTTACTTTGTGATGTGACATTATAATTTAAAATTAAAAAAATATTGTTTAATTTTAAGTTACCTTACATTGGTGTCCTCTGGCAGGACTGACTCCAGCGACACTTTGTAAACTGTCTGCTTCGAGATCAGCTAACCCAGTGAGGAAAAATACCCTTTTGTAAAACAAAGGGTTAAAGGAACATATTACGTTCCTCTGGAAGGAATGATACAGGCGTAACCTTTTTTTAATTTTTTTTATAGTGAATACCTCACAAGAGTCCCAACTGCTCCCGTCTGGAGCCAGTGAGACTATGGCATCCCCAATTGGGGGATGTTGTGAGGCTGAAGGTAAGTGGGGAAGTACCTGGCTATTCAGATCTAGTCACTAAACACGGCCAAAGCCATTTGGAGCAACGTTTCAATTCTGAATGGTGGTCTTACACCAGGGCGATACTGGTAGTATCTTCCACTCTGGAACGTGCCGCAAATATACTATATATTATTTTTAATTAATTAATTGTGAAATAACACAAATTAATCAAATAAAATTTATTTGCGCACGCCGGGTTCGAACCCGCGACCTTCGGAATAGCAGTCCAATGCGTTACCACTGGACTGTGCCAACCGACCTGTTTCCTCAGTGAACCCATAGAGTTTATCACACTGTCTTATTACTGTTTAACTGCTATAAATACTGTCTTACTATTGTTAAACTGCTATAAATATTGTCTTACTATTGTTAAACTGCTATAAATACCGTCTTACCATTGTTGAACTGCTATAAATGCTGTCTTAGGGCCCGTTCCCACTTCCGTTTTCAAATCGGGGGCGGGTCCCGTTTTCAAAACGGATGCCCTAGTGGCTGTAGTGGATGTATGGAGCTGTTCACACTTGTCCGACACGATTTGAAAACGGATCCGACATTTTTTGTCGGATGGCTCGCCTACGCAGCGCGTCCGTTTTCAAATCGTGTCGGAACACGCTCGCTCATAGTGTTGTATGGAGCTGTTCACACTTGCCGTCCAGTCGTTCCGGCAGAGTCCCCGCCAAACCCCGACCCCTCCCCGCCCGCTCCCTGTCGCAAGGAAGCAGGCACGCTGCGTGCTTGTATTTGGTTATTTTGTTAAGTAAATAAATCAAAACTACAATAATGGATAAGGAAAAAAATCCCGAAAATTTAATACCACTGGTCGAAGAAAGAGTATGGTAATATTTTATCTTTAACTAAATAAAAACAAAACACTCGGTGTACACAACTTTTGTACATCAAAATTTTTATTTTTATTTTTTTAAGTTTACTTTTTTAAAATTTTAAATCTTTAATGAGATGCACGGAAGAGCGTATTAGTTTAATAAACACATAATAAAAAATATTTGAGTTGTTATTGTTTTCTTACTTTAAAATATCGATAGCCTTTCTTCGGGACAAATGCACTTTCTCAATTTTGTATTTTGATATGTTAAGCTCTCTGAAACTCATTCCAGTAGATGGTTAAAGGAAGTGATAGACATTCTCTTAAGCCATTAAGCGCCCTTGAGGTGATTTTTCATGGTGAAAACGGCGCTATATAAATAATCCAATCATTATTATTCTAAAATAATTAAAGAACTTTAGTTCATCACTTCTCAACTCACCAATTAACACTTGGAAAATTCCTACAGAAAATCATTCGGCTATGATTGGGTGTACCCAAAATTTTCTTTTCACTTTTTTTCCTTCTTTTTAATAAGTACAACATGACAACAAGAGCTTCATCGTCGTCCATTGCGCACCATTACTGAAGAATGAGCAAATAACATGTTTTTGTTGAATCGACAATTATTTTTTTTCGTAGAGTATGGTCCGTTTTTAAAACGGTAGTGTGAACAGGGCCATTGGCCATCCGTTTTTAAAACGGGACCCGCCCCCGATTTGAAAACGGAAGTGGGAACGGGCCCTTACTATTGTTAAACTGCTATAAATACCGTCTTACCATTGTTGAACTGCTATAAATACTGTCTCACTATTGTTAAACTGCTATAAATACCGTCTTACCATTGTTGAACTGCTATAAATACTGTCTTACTATTATTGAACTGCTATTATTCTTCTTCTTTCGTATGGTGGGGAGTCAGAGGGGGACATCTATGTCTGCGAGCCAGTCTAGGGCCTCAGGCGTCGCCAGGGGAACCTCATCAATCCCGCCGTGTAACGAATGGACCGGGCATTCGTTGACCACATGTTCGGTAGTCTGCACCGCACCACATTCACACATCGACTCTTTAAGGCCCCATCTGTGCATCATGTGGGCACAGCGGCTACGGGAGTACCTTAACCTATTGATGGCGGACCAGGTTTTGCGAGGCAATGAGAACCCAGCCTGTCTCTCGGTGGGGTCCTGTATGAGGTGGGCATTTCCCACGTTGGCCGTTTGCCACTCAAGTTTCCACCTATCTTCTGGGGTGAGAGGTAATCGGAGGAGTCTCTCTCCTATTGATATTTTTTTTTGTATTAGGCAATTCACCCTAAAGAGAGTGCTATGTTCCTATTGATATTGAACTGTGTACTATTGTATTGAACTGCTATCAATACTGTCCTACTATTATTGAACTGCTACAAATACATGTCATACATGCATATTATATATTGACGGCCGGCATAGTCCAGTGGTAACGCATTGGACTGCCATTCCGAAGGTCGCGGGTTCAAACCCGGCGTGCGCAAATAAATTTTATTTGATTAATTTGTGTTATTTCACAATTAATTAATTAAAAATAATATATAGTATATTTGCGGCACGTTCCAGAGTGGAAGATACTACCAGTATCGCCCTGGTGTAAGACCACCATTCAGAATTGAAACGTTGCTCCAAGTGGCTTTAGCCGTGTTTAGTGACTAGATCTGAATAGCCAGGTACTTCCCCACCTTCCTCTTTCCCTTCCCCACTTACCTTCAGCCTCACAACATCCCCCAATTGGGGATGCCATAGTCCCACTGGCTCCAGACGGGAGCAGTTGGGACTCTTGTGAGGTATTCACTATAAAAAAAAAATTAAAAAAAATATTGATTGTGCCCAAAATAAAGACTAATTGTGTTCACCGTTAAAATTGTGCATTTATTTAATAATCCTGTTACAGGCGTGAATTTCAAGTACCAATATTACATTATTAGAATTACACAAGATGAGATTAAAATTTACTTAAATTACACCTACCAAAATAACAAATGAAAAAAAAAATCTGTTTTTTAATAGGTTTAGGCCCAGTTGTTTTGCAGAAATTCACTTACGACAAAGTCATCAAATGGCCATTTCTACTCTTAGCTGATCAAAATTTGCTAAAAATCTAAGAATCTGCGCATTTCTACTCTTCAGGACTTAAAGAGACCCTCCGCACAGCATCCCCAAATATTACACTCACCAGTATTGCGCAATAACTTGGTTCTGGGAATGAAATTAATTGATTCACGTTCAGACGGAATTGATTCACTCACGGCTTCTGCCATATGGAATCCTTTTTATAACATTCACACAAAACGCATTGAAGCTGTTCAAAGAAAGTTTGTACATCACTTGAACTTCAGGAGACAATTACGTTATTACGATATGGAAAGCTCTATCAAGCACTACGGACTTAAAACATTAAAAAGCAGGAGAGACACTGCGGACATGATTTACTTACACAAAGTCTTGAGTGGTCATATTGACTGTCCAGCCCTTTTGTCATCAATCAATATTAGAGTCCCGAGTAAGAAAACTAGAGACAAATCATTGTTTCATATCGAAATTGCTTCAACGAGTCTCAGGCAAAATTCTTTCTTACTAAGAACTTGCAATAATTATAATAAAACTTATTTTGATGCTGATATCCTGTCGTGTACCTTAGGAGCTTTTAAAAAAATTGTTAACAGAGTATTGTAATAATTAACCCTTTTCTAAATTTAATACATTACATTCATCATTTATTCATTATCACTCTTACATATTATTTGTATTTAATATCAAATGTACGTGTGTGTATGTATGTATATATGCATGTATGTATGCGTATGTATGTATGCAACTATGTATATGTATGTATGTACGTATGTATTTATATGTGTATATGCATGTGTATGTATATATATATGTATGTATGTGTTTATACGTGTATATATATATATATATACATTTTCTCTTATTATTTCCTTGTTTTTAACATTTCTTTGTTTTTAACCTTTCTTTGTTTTCTTTGTTTGTTTATTGCTTCTTAACCTTCTTTATCTTTATTGCATGATGTGAACATTGGTTATTGGGTTGTAACCTAATTCTTTTACTTATTTTTTCTCTCTCTCTATGCATGTTATGTTATAAACCTGTTAATGTTCCTAATAAAATAAAATTAAAATAAAACTACCCAGATGAATATGCCGTTGTCTACTGTAGGGCTTAAACAGACCCACCACACAGAATCACCCAAAATGAAACTCACCACTGTTGCACAATATCTTGGCTCGGGAAGGCGGCAGGGGTAACTCGGCCATCTGTTCTCCGAGGGGAGAGGTGAGGGAGCCCCTCTTGTCTATGGCTCCCAGGGCATAGAGAATCTCTACGGCTGAGAGCATAGAGCGGGCCGGGGGCTGGGAAGGAAAGGGGAACCTGCAATAGACAATAAACAAAATACAGAATTTTCAGAAAACCGAGAAAATATTTACAGACTACATATTAATATTTTTAAATACATCTATTTGAAATTCGATTTTGTTTTCATGTTTGAATGATTAATGAAAATTAACCCACTTCTAGACTTCCAATCGAGCTGTAACTCGGCAGATAGACTCGTTATTGATGACTTTAACTTTTGGTGGCAATCACGCGTACAAACGCAGACATATATTACTCTGAAATTGGACGACGTTACAGCAGTTAATATATATTCTAAATAAATTTCAGTCCTACCCAACGGGATTTGGCTCAGTTGTTAGCGCGGTTGACTCCAGTCCCTGGGGAGGAAGGTTCAATCCTCAGAAAAAAAAAAAAAAAAAAAAATATTTTTTTTAAACACAGGGTTTTCCAATAAGAGGTGTTATTTTGATATTCAAAAAGCTATCGAGAGATGATTAATGATTTTTTATGGCCGGAATTGGATGGTATTGATCTGGACAACGTTTACTTACAGCAAGATGGCGCTATGTGCCACACAAGCAACGAAACCATTGATCTTTTACGGGAAAAGTTTCCGGACCGTGTTATCTCTCAAAGAGGTGATCACAATTGGCCACCGAGATCTTGTGATTTAACACCTTGCGACTTCTTCCTTTGGGGCCATGTGAAAGAGAAGGTCTACGCCAACAGCCCAGCATCGATTCAAGACCTCAAAGATGGAATTCGTGAGGCTATCGAGGACATAAGGCAGCCACTGTGATTTGGTTATGGAAAATTTCATGAAAAGGATATGGTCCTGTAGGCGTGGTCGTGGTGGTCATTTGACTGATGTTATTTTTTACTATTAACGGCATACCTTTCTCTTTATAATGAAATAAACATTCGATCATTTATATTAAAAAATGGCATTTTTCTTTGAATATCAAAATAACACCTCTTATTGGAAAACCCTGTACTATCTTTTTAAATCTATTAAAAAAATAGATTAACTAAAGTAAAAGAACTTTGTTTTTTACAGGTTGTTTTTTTTAATTAGCAACCTAATCTTCCCATGACTTCCTCGGGCGGATACTACTTTTTCTACTGTTCACCTTCGCGTCATAAATTTTTTTTACAATGAACGTGATGCTGCGTTAAAATGTACAGTGTACACATCTTACTATTTATTTATATTCTATACACGCATATAATATACAGTACCATACTTACCTGGGAGGTCACTTGAGAATAACACTGTGTAGCGCGCGGTATATTACTGCCAATACACCATCTCTCTCTCCCCATATGGCATTGTCCCTGTCTTGCTGCACGCAGGTGACGAGATGCGCAGAACGCTTTCTAAGCATCCCCCCCCCCCCACGCGGCTGACCATCCCCTACGCTGCTGACACGGGATGAAGCCCTTAAAAGCAGCAACTCGCCCTTACACAGCACAGTTCTCCTGTCTGCTCGCTTTGGCTAGTACCCTCCCTCAGCTGGCTACCCATGCCCCGCACTGAGGACAGCTATCTACTACCATTGCTAAGCACAGTACAGTTCTCCTGTCTGCTCGCCTTGGCTAGTACCCTCCCTCAGCTGGCTACCCGTGCCCCGCACGGCCCTCTGAGGACAGCTATCTACTACCATTGCTAAGCACAGTACAGTTCTCCTGTCTGCTCGCCTTGGCTAGTACCCTCCCTCAGCTGGCTACCCGTGCCCCGCACGGCCCTCTGAGGACAGAGGACAGCTATCTACTACCATTGCTAAGCAACCGACTTGAAGACTACTAGACTCGCTAAAGGCGCGCTCCTCTTCTTGGCTACCTGTGCTGCGCACAGCCCTTGAGAGACAGTGATCCGCCCCAAGCAAACCTAGGCTAGTCCCGAACAGTTGTGCCGCGACTCGATTCTATTTTGTTGTTCCCAATTACTATCCCGCAAGGACCCTATATAAATCCTTGCCTAGTCGATAAATGTTATTTTCAAAGTGTATTCGTGTAAATTGTAAACTGTGACTATTTTGCTATTGTAATCTGTGTAACCTAAACTATAAACTGTGTTTTAAGCCACCAAAAGTCTTATAACTGTTTATTGTTTATTAGAGAAATTAGATACAGTTCGCATGCAGAGGACATAATTGGAAATACAATTATTAACTCTGGAATTTATTACAATAATATATATTTATGTTCTTTAATAAGCGTGTTTTGGAGAGGATAGTCAAATTTTATGTTACGCGGTAAGCCGTACTACAGTACACCAAGTGAGGCGAGGAACTGAGAGAGGTAGGATGAAAATAGACTGAATGCTATAGAAATGATATACCTGAGGCAGTGTTATAAATGCGGAGATTCGTAAAGACTAACCTGAGAATATTGTCAATTCCGAGGGCTTTGAGCTGGAGCACGATTCCTGACAGATCGGTTCGCTGTATTTCTGGTGGCACGTTGGCCATGAGCTTCTCGTATTCTTCTTCTGAATATAATCTGCAATCAAACATACATTTTATTGTCCCGGGGTTATCTTAAACTCTACTACCCGTGGCTCTATCCAACTGACTTTCTCTTGGGCATGCTCGGTATGAACCATCTACGGGTCAGAAGAGATGTGCATATTGTATCACACTTCTTCAAACTGATTCGTGGATGGTTAGTAAATCCGACTATCATGGAGAGTATTAGTCTCTATGTTCCTGATGGTTATCTCCGTCACCGACAGCATAGACTGGTTTATCTCCCGGCCTGCAGGACTAACTTGCCAATGGTCATGCCGGTGGGGAGAGCAGTCTTGCTGTTGAACAGAATTAATTCGGATATCGACATATTTAGCTGAAGGTGAAGTTGCCTTTAAAAGGCAAGCTCTATTGATGCTGGTATAGTTTACACACCGCTTACTTATTATGTAATACCATTTTACAAATGTACTTAAAAACGAAATAAAATGTAATTTTGTAATGTTTTTAAAGGAATAAACTAATTGAAGTGAATTGAATTGAATCTTAATAAAAACTCTGATTTTAACAAAACACTTTGTACAATGGGCTCCGATAACTTAATTAGCAAACAGTTTGGAATAATCTGGACCCTGACCTTGAAGTTCTCACCTTATTTACTAATAATAATATTTGGCTGATTTATGTACCGCCGTTTTCGTGAAAAATCACCTCAAGGGCACTGTACAAATATATGTATTGAATAATAAATTCTACTGGCTTAAAACTAGGATTCATAATAACTAGTGGCTTACGCTGACGGCTTATAACCAGTGGCGGCTGGTCACATAGTGCGTTCGTGTGCAGCACTATCTAAATTGTAATGGCTAAAATTAATTTATAATATCTTACTGAAGACTATAAAATCTATAAAAATCATTTAAAAATATTACTTACCAATACAATGCAATGAATATTGTCAGGGAGAGTGATTTTAATCTCTCCAAGTATAAAGTATGGCCCCTCGAATCTGCCGTGTGCAGAGATTTGCAAACGGACGAAAATACGTTTTTGTATGTATTTTTTAAAACACTGCGATCGCGTCTATCTAGCCATTTGTACCAAGGATTAGCTGATTATCGTGTGACACACGTAGCCGACATAACCCGATCATTGCCGAAGATTACCGATTGACGAACCTTGACTCGAGGTTACACGAATACATCCGAAGTTCGTCGAACTTCGAACTTCATCGATAGTGGACAATAGATCACACTCAGGGGCATTTAACTAAGCTTTGGCCTTGAAACTCATTTGAAACCGCCACGCCCACCTCAAAATTCTTATAGAAAACGAATAATATGGCTAAAAGCTCGATCTCATTGGTGAGAAAAGAAGGATTGGTTTGATTTCTCGCTCTCTACCATAATGACTCGTGTAACAGAAAGAGATGACGGAATTTTGCCGTTTGACAGTTTCAAATCATTCAAACAAAATGAGTGTGGATTATTTATACACGCGGGTTGTCATTTGCTGCCGAAATACTATCATATCCGTCGAAAATATTGCGTGTTAAAGTTGTTCGTGATAAAAATACAATATAAGCCAGTATAGTGTTAGCGAGTTACAAACATATATTCAACCTACCTACGTAAGTTCAAGTTTAAAGTGAATTGAGAGTTTTTAGGTTATTCGTTCGGTTTTTTGAACAATGCTTCATACTTGGCATATGTCTTCCTCCACAACGTATAAATGTTATTTATTATATCGATAAACTTATTCATGTTATTGATTAGTGTTATCCTGTATTATCTTATTGTTTTGGTGAAATTAAAGATTTTTAAACATATGTAACCATGAGTTCATGAGGCTGAAAAATGTCGGAATTCTTCGTCGTACTGTCGGACAATCATGTTTTGGAAATTTTCTTCAGTGTTTTTGCAAATTTCTTGTCATTTTGGGTTTCTTCTTAGATTAACAAGTTTCATCTTAAGGAAATGCACTGTAAAAGTTTATTTTCTTAGTCAGATGAACCTTGCCCTTGGAAAACATTTCGACATTTTTCTGCTTCAAGGACATTTTTATTTTTATAATAGTTTTTTTGGGCTAGTGAATGAATAGAGTAGGCCGAGAGCAATTATGTTGTCTATGGTCACATATTTTTTTAAATGGCCTTGAGTTTCCTCTACCTTGTCTACTGCTATGCTCCGCACGGTAGGTACTGCTTGTATGCTGCTTGTATATCTGTGGTTAAGTACTGTATAATTCCGTTACATACAAAAAGCCCGAAGATATCGATCTAGAGAGTGGTATATTTATGATCACACTGATCACAGATTACATAGTTGATTTATGTCACAGATCATAGACGTTATCGCGAGCCGTGACGTAATTATTGTCATTGTTTTGGTATTGATTTATCGAGTAATTTGATCAAGCTAAATACTGAACTTAATCCTTTTAATTTGTAACTTTATGAGAAATAAAAATGAGTGTCGAATATATAAGAAATAATAACAGTTTGTTTGAAAATAAATTATTAATTATAATATTAATTGAAAAATGCATTCAGACAGTTCGTTATGGAAGGTTAGGAACGTCGTGTATTTAATGCTTACCTGTGCTGCAAATAACGTCACCGTCCATGTATATTTTGACTCCAATAAATACGATTATATTTCAGAAGGATAATTTTATTTTAACAGATTACAATTTTAGATTAAACTCGAAAGGTTTTAATGTGGAGAATGACAAACGTATGACATGACTTGTCAGAACGGCTATTAGAATCGGAATGATCTATGGTTATCTTTACGCCGTTCAGGTCTCTGCGATTAGGGATTACACATCTAAAAATTAACTTAAAAGGTTGATAAGTGATTCTCCACACGCCTCCCCTCCAGTTATAAAGTTATAACGACATAAAAAGAAATCTTAATATTTAAAATTGGTTCTTTATACCTAGGACTACAATACTGTTTAAAAACATGTGTCTGTGACTTTATTAAATTACTGTATGCACATCATGAACAATTTTTAATGCAATAAAAAGTATGATTTTAAGATTATGTGCATTATTGTATATCACCTATATCACTAGTTGTATAAAAATATTCCATGAGCTTAAAAAGTAAATCTATAACTAGTGTGGCTTCAACAACATTTGGTTTGGAGCTTGGCTAAAAATGGGCAAAATTATCTCAAGCTATTGGCTGAATGATGGCATGAATGTCATGTAAAGGTAGCCTAGGAACATCTTGTGTGTTTATACTAGAAGCTGTACAATTATTATTCATATAAAGTAAATTTTCTATTACTGAAATATGATAAAGTACATTATTAAAACTATTTATAATATAAAGTACAAGTTATAAATGCATGAACCTGAAAATTCAATTTAGTGAGTACTAGTATATATTAAAAAATATTTGCTTCTTATGAACATATAATAATAGCTCGTCAACTGTTTACAAGTGTAGTCTATTTATATACTAGGTTTGAATACCTGAACTTGTGGTAAATTTACTAATACCATTGTAAACACTTAAGGAGTAATATTTAGATAAAATAGTTTTTTTAACAACACATTCTATCAGGTGTGATGCAGGTTACCTGCATCGCACTTGAGAGGATGCAGTTAAAATATTACAAGGTTATAAACAATTACATTTCATTAAAAGAAATGGTATAAAATATTATTGTATCATATAAATGAGAAAATTTCAACAACATGTTCAATTCATTTAGAATACATAATGTACTGTAAAACTAAGTACATAGGTTTGTTAAAAGTTGTTAAAAGTTGTTAAAAGTACATGTAAAATTTTTGCATAACAAGATTTACATAAAAATGTTTAAAAAAATTTTTTTTTTTTTTTTTTAAATATGAAACTTCAACGCGTATAGCGGAATGGTTTTGAACTTGGATATGTTTATTATATAGGTATACATTAATATCTGGTATATGGTTTACATGATAAATGTTAAATATTAAGTCCGTTTTATATATATAAGTTATCCTAAGTACATGTTATGTGTTATGGTAAGATATAATGGTAAGACATATGTTTTATTAATGCGTGATATATTATGCTTGGTACATTTATTGTAAAACATATTAAAGTGTTCGCTATCTTAGCTGGTTGTAAGATAATATCTTAGGCATTGATGTTGTATCGTGTAATATACGATTTTAAAGTTTACTTAAAACTAGTTACATGTTATTTACATGATTTTAAGAATGAAAAATTTTCATTAGTTACAAGAATTATGATAGTTTGAATACTAAAGCTCAAAATTTCATCAAGTCTTTGTAGACTTTTAGTATTTTTGCTCAGTAAATTTAAAATATATATATACTTTGAAATTCCCATGAGTTTGGTTATGTATTTTATATAGATTACTATAAAATTTTGTTTTGTATGAATCAACTTATACTTGATATGAGTTTGTATGAATGTTAATAAGGAAATGAATTTATATTGCCATAGTTCCATTCATTTGCGTACTGATTGGTATCTATCAGGAAAATGAACTTTGCGACCAGATCTTGTTCTTGTAATGTTTTCTGGGAGTGGTTCCTGGACAGATGTTGAAATAGGTACATTATCCTCTACTGGTATAAAGGCGGGTTTTAGTCGGTCTATCGAGACGCGTTTTGGTTGTCCTTTAACGGTAGAGACGTTATGTTCTTCGGAAACATGTCTAATGTCTGTTGAAAACTGTGCTATATAATCAAGCTGCCTTTCTTGCCGTGGTGAGCCAGAGGCTCGCTTCTTATTAAAGGCGAAGGTAATTGGTTTATGGTCCGTATATATTGTGAAATTTCTACCTTCAATGTGGTTCCGGAAATATTTTACAGTTTCGTAAATGGCGGTAAGTTCTCGATCAAAAGTGCTGTACTTCTTCTGAGCTGGTGTAAATTTTTTCGAGAAAAATCCTAGAGGTTCCCAAGAGTTGTCGTTGAACTGTTGTAGTGAGGCTCCCATGGCTATGTCGCTAGCGTCGACCATTATAGAAATTCTTGCTGATGGGATTGGATGCGCGAGTAAAGCTGCATTTGCTAATTGCTGTTTACTTTCCTCAAACGCTTCTGTCAGTTCTTGATTCCATGTAAGTATCCTTTTGTCGTTCTTTTTGTAACCGCTGATGCTGTTGAATAGCTTAGTCTGTGTGTTGATAGAATTTGGAAGGAATCGGCGATAGTAATTTAGCATTCCCAAAAATCTTCGTAAGTCTTTTGCTGTTTTTGGTGTTGGAAACTCTGTGACTGCTGTTACTTTTTCTTTAATTGGCGACATTCCTTTTTGGGTGATTGTGTGTCCCAAGAAGTTAACTGTATGCACACCAAATTGGCACTTGTTTATATTAATTACCAGATCATATTCGGCAAGACGATTTAGCAGTAAGTCTAGATGTTTTTTGTGTTCTTCTTCGTTTTTGGAAGCGATTAATATGTCGTCCAAATAAACGAAACAAAAATCTAAGTCTTTGGTTACAGCATGCATAAATCGCTGGAAGCTTTGTGCTGCATTTGTTAGTCCAAATTGCATACGTGTAAATTCAAATAACCCAAATGGGGTAATGATCGCTGTCTTTGGTATGTCCGCTGGTTCCACTGGTATTTGGTGGTAGGCACGCGTCATGTCTATGGTGCTGAATATAGTAGCGTCTGATAATTTGTGTGCAAAATCTTGCAGTTGAGATATAGGATATTTGTCTACGATTGTTTTTGCGTTTAATCTGCGGTAGTCCCCGCACGGACGCCATTCACCATTTGGCTTCTTGACCATGTGCAAGGGGCTGGCCCAATTACTTTTTGATGGCCTGCAAATCCCCTGCTCCATTAAGAACTTGAATTCCTTTTTGGCTGCTTCTAGTAGAGCTGGTGCCAGCCTACGAGCACGCTCAGTGACAGGAGGTCCCTTCGTCTCTATACAATGGGTTACTGTATGTTTTTGTTTATCAGGAATTTTCATATTAGGTCTTGTTAAGTTAGGATATTTGTTCAGGATGTCCCGATATTTTTGTGATGTAGAAATGGTAGAGACTCCAGAAGTTGGTCCTTTGTAAGTTGTTCCCTTGATTAGTAAACCTGTAGACTGGTCTGCGATAATTGCTTTTTTGAGGTTAACCGTTAAGTTGTAATTGTGTAGAAAATCTGCGCCTAGTATCGGTCTTGAAACATCGGCAACAATGAATCGCCATTTTAATGCCCGTCGTAGGCCAAAATTGAGCTCGACGGTCCTTGTACCATAGGTTTTGATGGGATTACCATTCGCTCCGTACAGCGTAGTGGGATAATTGTCAGAAGTTAAACTGTTCTTGTTATAAGATGGATTTCTCGGTATGACGGACACATCTGCACCAGTATCCACAAGGAATTTCTGTCGTGTTTGCAAGTCATACACGAAGAGACGACAAGTTTTGTTGTTCGGAATCTCACATGTCTCTACTGCAAGGTTCCGCTGTCGTTTCCCGAAGTTTTTTTTAGTAAAAGAGCACGGTTGATAGCACTTGTGAGCTTTTTCCCCAAATCGCATGTGGTAATAGCAAAAATCATTGTTCTTCTCAACTGGTCTTTCACGAGACCTGGACCTGCTTCTTCTTGTGTAGTTATGTTGTTTTGCATTATGATATGAGAAGTTCCTACGAGGACTTTGAGTTCTTCTTCCTCGGAAATCTGTAGAGCGATTCGTCTGGGTAAGTTTTAACTTGGATACTTCGTGTGTGAGAGCTGAAACTTGTTTCTGGAGTTGTAGCAATATGGATGTTTCGGTTGGTTCCGCTCTTGATGAACTCTGCCAATTCTTGTGATCCACCGCACTGCATTCAGTTGTTTGGTATATGTCAATTATTTTATCTGCTGCTGACGCCAGTTGATAGATATTATTTTCCGAGAGTGCTGAGAGTATTGCTTGCGCGTGTTGTGGTAGGCGCTGCATCCATAATGTTCGCACTATTTCACTTTCCGCTAAAGCGGGTCCGGCCAATTCAAGCATATGACGTAGGAGTTCTGTGGGTTTCCTATCTTCCAACTGAATCCCTGTGAGAAGACGTGTCAGACGCTTCTCCGCTGAATCTTGGAGACGATCAATAAGTGCTGTTTTGAGAGTTGCATATTTTTCAGCTATTGGTGGCTTCGTGACAATGTCACTCACGCTTTGTAGAATTTGCGAATCTAGGGCTGCGACGATGATATTGTATTTTGTAAAGTCGTCTTTTATTCGTGAATTTGCAAATTGAGCCTCTGTCTGCACAAACCATAATGAAATGTTGTCCTTCCAGCAAGGTGGAAGCCTTACTGAGACATGGTGGAGGTCTTGATTTGTGTTGGTGGATTCCATGTTGTTAGTTTGTTGATTACACGTTGAACTCGTTCCGGAGGTTTGTTCGGAGTAGAATTTATCGCGGTTAATGTCTTGGCTGACAGGTGTGGTCATTTCGCATTTAGTTCGAGATTAGCAAATGTGTGGAAATTTGGCAAATATGCAGATGGATATTTTTTTTTAAAAAATCAATGGAATTTACTTTTTTAAAGGAATCATCTATGTAATTTTTTTGAAACTAATATAGAGTCATAAATTGTTGGAATATTTTGGTAATATTATCCGAGATTCGAACCTTTAATTTACAGATTGATATTTGGATACATTTTTCAAGATTAAAAATTTGCTTAATTTATTTTTATAAATGTGGGTAGTTTATCCAATTATAGAATTGCTGATTAATTGTTCCCATTTAAAATTTGCCAGGATTTAGTTGTAACATATTGTTGTAATAACACATTTTGCAAAGTCATGTAGGTACTCAAAATTAAAATTAGTGAAAATTTTAAAACTTTACGATTGTATCGGTTCTCTTGTCTCCAACGGCGTTCTATACTGCTTGCTGTGGCTTGCAGAATCTCGTGGGGATGAAGTACAGCTAGCATGAAGAGATTTGGTTGCTATTTTCTGCAATGATGTACGTCACTGTGGTTGGAACGTGTTGCTGGAACTCTATATTGCTGCTCTGCATGCACACGTGTAGAGATGATTTGGAATTCTCACTGAAAAAGATTTTTTACGCAAGCTTAATTCTTAAAAGAATAAGAGACATTTTTATCATTAGTTGGAGAAAATAAATCATGAAAATCAGGATGTCTTTAAAAATCACAGTATGGGGTTTTGCATTCTCGTATATCTGAAATTGTCGTAACAATCACAGGAAGTAGGTATATACTTCATAATTTTATATTTACTGAGGAGCATTTAGTATTCAGGAACAAAGTGTAAATTAAAAATTTTGAAAATAATTGTAAGAATGAACTCACCGTGTAATTCCTCAGGATTCCGGTCCAATAGTCGTTCTGATCGTCTGATTGTCATTTATCGAAGAGAGAAATATTCAAGAATATATTAAATTTCTATTCTACCGCGTGAAATCGTCGGGTTGTTACCATTTATAGAGGTTAGGAACGTCGTGTATTTAATGCTTACCTGTGCTGCAAATAACGTCACCGTCCATGTATATTTTGACTCCAATAAATACGATTATATTTCAGAAGGATAATTTTATTTTAACAGATTACAATTTTAGATTAAACTCGAAAGGTTTTAATGTGGAGAATGACAAACGTATGACATGACTTGTCAGAACGGCTATTAGAATCGGAATGATCTATGGTTATCTTTACGCCGTTCAGGTCTCTGCGATTAGGGATTACACATCTAAAAATTAACTTAAAAGGTTGATAAGTGATTCTCCACATCGTGATTCCATAGACCGAACAGGTGAGCCCAAAGCAAAAAGATAGAAAACGGTGAACTATGCAACTTGCATCGAAGTATGTGATATTATCTTACAACATATCAAAGACAAATTCGAGTTTACCAACCATTTATTAGCTTCAAAATTATTTGATTGTGAACACTTTACTCAATATAAAGAAAACTTTCCTCAAAGTGATTTCAATGAAACAGTGAACACGTACATCTTTTTAGATAAATTGAAAAATGAACTATGTGCTATATACGGGAGAGATGATTTCTCTAACGCCGATGGTGCAGTGGCAATCTTGCAACTTTTTTATAAAAATAATTTAGTCGAGTCGTTTTCGGAGTGTGTGAAGCTTTTAAAAATAATATGTACAATACCTATGACATCTGTGGAAAGCGAAAGGTGTTTTTCTACCCTAAAACGAATTAAATCATTCTTGCGAAACACGATGAGTCAAGACCGTTTGAATGCTTCATCCACAGACATAGGAATTAATAGACGAGAAGATAAAGGCGAGGGGTAAAATCAACTGTTGAAGAACGAAGGGAGTGAAGATGACTGTGATTCGTCAATAAATCAATCTGACAGTAAATAGGCATCTCGCATTATAATATCACCATTTACTTCTTAAAAGTAAAATCTGCTTTGAATGAATAGACATTTTTACATGGGAGCGCAAATTACTCGCCACGTTATGAACAAATTTGGGAAGTCCAAATTCGGCAAAGTAAGGCAGCTTCTATATTCAGAGTCATAGTTAGTTCAGAGTATTTAGTTAAGACACTTTTATAAATGTTCATAATTTACTTCCCAGCAACCAACCAGCTTTGTGTTTCGCGTCCAGACGTTTCTCGATGTGATAGTAACAACTGATTCATATTATACGATGTGAATATGCTTAAAATAAAATAAAATAATGCTTATATATGGAATGTAATACGACAATTGGGTTTATTCTCTTTTTTCGCATCTATTTTTACCAGTTTTCATAGTACAAGTAAACATTTTGCCGTGTTATTTCGTAAAATGAACCGATGATGCCTGGACCATAGTTCGCACAAGAATGATGACGTCACGTTTTCAAATATCACTTGAGGCCGTACGCGAGCCCAGCCGGCTCAATGGAACCGGTATGGGGAGTGGGGATAATACGCTTTTAATCACTTAGGGCAGGTCTACTAATATTCATATGTCTATGGCTTCATCTGTACCTACTTAGTATTGAAAAATAATTTTTGCAAACAATCCCAAATTTCACCTCATAAGTGATAGAAGTTTTTGCTCTTCACAAACAACGTAGAATAGACCTTATCTACAAATAAGGTAGGTGGAATAAATATTTTTACCCATCTTTGTGTCATGTTGTTTTTATTTTGGATTGTCAGTGAACCACCACCTTTTTAGGGCAGCGGCCGCCACTGCTTATAACTACTTACTTAAAACTAGTGATTCTCATCTAAGACTTATATCTAATGACCTACAATTATCATTCTATTATTCTCGACAGCTAATGCCACCTACGGGTAACCTAATAGACTAATCTAGTACTAATATCAAAGATATTAAATTTCTCTCAAAAGTATGTGATGCAAGGCATGAATAGCAATGATAGTACAAAATATAACTTAGTAAAGTTAGTCCATCAATGTGGAATACTAAAATCACTAATGACGAAAATTATTTTATACGGTGTGGACAAAATAAGCGCATTTAGAGTCACGGAAATGAAATGGATACACGCATTAGAAGTGTGATGCATGGAAAGCCAGATGAGCTAAAATATCCATTACGGAAGAAGAAATAGGCTTCCAAGGGCTGTGAAAAGTCTGACTCAAAGTCTGGCTGGAGAGGTACAATGATCTCACTCAACCGACCTCTCCCCATCCGGCCCGCCACGCAGCTGGTGGGTGGACGCATCCACCACCAAGTCCTGGACATACCTCACTCCATGAACCCAGGCACCCCTCCTAAGTCATCGGCCGTAGTTTGCCACTTGGGGTGACCTCAGCAAAGGTATTGGTTATCCAACGAATGGTTCCCGATACCTATACCCGCCTCCAAAATTAAAAAAAAAAAACAATACTTTGAACACATTGTTCGCCAAACCAGGAATTCGAACCCGAAGAAGCTTATTATTTAGCTTTGCTAGCTAAAGAAAGCCATGCTTGATCATGTACAGAGATGTGCAAAATGGGTACCCAAAACCATTTGAAATGCAAAATGGAAATGGGTCAAAATTTTTCCATTTGAAAATGCAAAATGCAAAATGGTTTTTAGAAAAGCATTTCAAACGCAAAATGCAAAATACCTATTTTCAAAATGCAAAATGGTTTCTCAGGTCAAACAATTTTGTCATTTAATAATGGACATCAATGTAGAACAAACATAATACATGGTAAGTTTTTAGATTCTCACGGCCAAAAGCATTTTTGTTGTTTGTTTTTGGGGTGTTATGCCGTGTTGCGCTAACTCCTTCTTTAGCCGACGTTTCGGACAGCGTTGCAGTGTCCATCATCAGGGCAGATCCGGTAGATCCGAAGATGTCCACATCTTCGGATCTACCGGATTGACTGTGGTTTCCACAAGGTGCGCTACTTGGACCCCAGTGCGTCCTTTGAGAACTTGATCCTGTGTCCCATATCGAAGGCCAACACCATCCAGAGGGCGGGCAGGGTTACACATGGGAAATGTTACAGGTACATTTCTAGATATAATTATTATAGGATTGACTGTGGTTTCCACAAGGTGCGCTACTTGGACCCCTGTGCGTCCTTTGAGAACTTGATCCTGTGTCCCATATAGAAGGCCAACTCCATCCAGAGGGCGGGCAGGGCAGGCAGGGTTACACATGGGAAATGTTACAGGTACATTTCTAGATATAATTATTATAGGATTGACTGTGGTTTCCACAAGGTGCGCTACTTGGACCCCTGTGCGTCCTTTGAGAACTTGATCCTGTGTCCCATATCGAAGGCCAACGCCATCCAGAGGGCGGGCAGGGCAGGCAGGGTTACACATGGGAAATGTTACAGGTACATTTCTAGATATAATTATTATAGGATTGACTGTGGTTTCCACAAGGTGCGCTACTTGGACCCCTGTGCGTCCTTTGAGAACTTGATCCTGTGTCCCATATCGAAGGCCAACGCCATCCAGAGGGCGGGCAGGGCAGGCAGGGTTACACATGGGAAATGTTACAGGTACATTTCTAGATATAATTATTATAGGATTGACTGTGGTTTCCACAAGGTGCGCTACTTGGACCCCTGTGCGTCCTTTGAGAACTTGATCCTGTGTCCCATATCGAAGGCCAACACCATCCAGAGGGCGGGCAGGGTTACACATGGGAAATGTTACAGGTACATTTCTAGATATAATTATTATAGGATTGACTGTGGTTTCCACAAGGTGCGCTACTTGGACCCCTGTGCGTCCTTTGAGAACTTGATCCTGTGTCCCATATAGAAGGCCAACTCCATCCAGAGGGCGGGCAGGGCAGGCAGGGTTACACATGGGAAATGTTACAGGTACATTTCTAGATATAATTATTATAGGATTGACTGTGGTTTCCACAAGGTGCGCTACTTGGACCCCTGTGCGTCCTTTGAGAACTTGATCCTGTGTCCCATATCGAAGGAAAACGCCATCCAGAGGGCGGGCAGGGCAGGCAGGGTTACACATGGGAAATGTTACAGGTACATTTCTAGATATAATTATTATAGGATTGACTGTGGTTTCCACAAGGTGCGCTACTTGGACCCCTGTGCGTCCTTTGAGAACTTGATCCTGTGTCCCATATCGAAGGCCAACGCCATCCAGAGGGCGGGCAGGGCAGGCAGGGTTACACATGGGAAATGTTACAGGTACATTTCTAGATATAATTATTATAGGATTGACTGTGGTTTCCACAAGGTGCGCTACTTGGACCCCTGTGCGTCCTTTGAGAACTTGATCCTGTGTCCCATATCGAAGGCCAACGCCATCCAGAGGGCGGGCAGGGCAGGCAGGGTTACACATGGGAAATGTTACAGGTACATTTCTAGATATAATTATTATAGGATTGACTGTGGTTTCCACAAGGTGCGCTACTTGGACCCCTGTGCGTCCTTTGAGAACTTGATCCTGTGTCCCATATCGAAGGCCAACACCATCCAGAGGGCGGGCAGGGTTACACATGGGAAATGTTACAGGTACATTTCTAGATATAATTATTATAGGATTGACTGTGGTTTCCACAAGGTGCGCTACTTGGACCCCTGTGCGTCCTTTGAGAACTTGATCCTGTGTCCCATATCGAAGGCCAACGCCATCCAGAGGGCGGGCAGGGCAGGCAGGGTTACACATGGGAAATGTTACAGGTACATTTCTAGATATAATTATTATAGGATTGACTGTGGTTTCCACAAGGTGCGCTACTTGGACCCCAGTGGGTCCTTTGAGAACTTGATCCTGTGTCCCATATCGAAGGCCAACGCCATCCAGAGGGCGGGCAGGGCAGGCAGGGTTACACATGGGAAATGTTACAGGTACATTTCTAGATATAATTATTATAGGATTGACTGTGGTTTCCACAAGGTGCGCTACTTGGACCCCTGTGCGTCCTTTGAGAACTTGATCCTGTGTCCCATATCGAAGGCCAACGCCATCCAGAGGGCGGGCAGGGCAGGCAGGGTTACACATGGGAATTGTTACAGGTACATTTCTAGATATAATTATTATAGGATTGACTGTGGTTTCCACAAGGTGCGCTACTTGGACCCCTGTGCGTCCTTTGAGAACTTGATCCTGTGTCCCATATCGAAGGCCAACGCCATCCAGAGGGCGGGCAGGGCAGGCAGGGTTACACATGGGAAATGTTACAGGTACATTTATAGATATAATTATTATAGGATTTACTGTGGTTTCCACAAGGTGCGCTACTTGGACCCCTGTGCGTCCTTTGAGAACTTGATCCTGTGTCCCATATCGAAGGCCAACGCCATCCAGAGGGCGGGCAGGGCAGGCAGGGTTACACATGGGAAATGTTACAGGTACATTTATAGATATAATTATTATAGGATTGACTGTGGTTTCCACAAGGTGCGCAACTTGGACCCCAGTGCGTCCTTTGAGAACTTGATCCTGTGTCCCATATCGAAGGCCAACGCCATCCAGAGGGCGGGCAGGGCAGGCAGGGTTACACATGGGAAATGTTACAGGTACATTTATAGATATAATTATTATTGAAAATATCCATTTTGCTCATCTTCTTTTTGATTTGTTGCTGAGGATCGTGTCATGTCATGATGGACACTGCAACGCTGTCCGAAACGTCGGCTAAAGAAGGAGTTAGCGCAACACGGCATAACACCCCAAAAACAAAAAAAAAAAAAACAAAAAAAACATAATACATGTTGGTAAATCCAAAAACACCACGACTACAGATTATGAAACCACAAAAAATTTGCGCGGGACCAATGTTGACATGTTGCCAACGTAAAAACATAGAAACTGTTATTTAATATTACAGCGTCATGGCCCCATGTTCAGTATTTTTTGTAATGGTTTCACTCAATTGTCGGGGCTCCTACCAGGGAGCAACTTGACAAATGTAAATTATCTCTCATAGCGAGGTTGAGGACCGACTGATATTTGGGGCTTATGAAAAAAAGTTGAGTGGAGATAGTAGGAAGAATGTTGCAAAAAAGCATTTAAAATGGAAAATGCATTGAGAAAAGCATTTAAAATGCAAAATGGAAAATACCCATTTTGCATTTTGCATTTCAATTTGAAATGGATTTATTTGAAATAAAGCACATCTCTGATCATGTATCATATCCAGAAAGTCGGTATCGGTGGCTCTCCATGAAGTGCAGTACCGTGAGAAGTGATAGAACCTTTTCCACCAGCTCAATTGGAGTGGGGGACACGATCCTCAGCAACAAATCAAAAAGAAGATGAGCAAAATGGATATTTTCAATAATAATTATATCTATAAATGTACCTGTAACATTTCCCATGTGTAACCCTGCCTGCCCTGCCCGCCCTCTGGATGGCGTTGGCCTTCGATATGGGACACAGGATCAAGTTCTCAAAGGACGCACAGGGGTCCAAGTAGCGCACCTTGTGGAAACCACAGTCAATCCTATAATAATTATATCTAGAAATGTACCTGTAACATTTCCCATGTGTAACCCTGCCTGCCCTGCCCACCCTCTGGATGGCGTTGGCCTTCGATATGGGACACAGGATCAAGTTCTCAAAGGACGCACTGGGGTCCAAGTTGCGCACCTTGTGGAAACCACAGTCAATCCTATAATAATTATATCTAGAAATGTACCTGTAACATTTCCCATGTGTAACCCTGCCTGCCCTGCCCGCCCTCTGGATGGCGTTGGCCTTCGATATGGGACACAGGATCAAGTTCTCAAAGGACGCACAGGGGTCCAAGTAGCGCACCTTGTGGAAACCACAGTCAATCCTATAATAATTATATCTAGAAATGTACCTGTAACATTTCCCATGTGTAACCCTGCCTGCCCTGCCCGCCCTCTGGATGGCGTTGGCCTTCGATATGGGACACAGGATCAAGTTCTCAAAGGACGCACAGGGGTCCAAGTAGCGCACCTTGTGGAAACCACAGTCAATCCTATAATAATTATATCTAGAAATGTACCTGTAACATTTCCCATGTGTAACCCTGCCTGCCCTGCCCGCCCTCTGGATGGCGTTGGCCTTCGATATGGGACACAGGATCAAGTTCTCAAAGGACGCACTGGGGTCCAAGTAGCGCACCTTGTGGAAACCACAGTCAATCCTATAATAATTATATCTAGAAATGTACCTGTAACATTTCCCATGTGTAACCCTGCCTGCCCTGCCCGCCCTCTGGATGGCGTTGGCCTTCGATATGGGACACAGGATCAAGTTCTCAAAGAACGCACTGGGGTCCAAGTAGCGCACCTTGTGGAAACCACAGTCAATCCTATAATAATTGTATCTTGAAATGTACCTGTAACATTTCCCATGTGTAACCCTGCCTGCCCTGCCCGCCCTCTGGATGGCGTTGGCCTTCGATATGGGACACAGGATCAAGTTCTCAAAGGACACACAGGGGTCCAAGTAGCGCACCTTGTGGAAACCACAGTCAATCCTATAATAATTGTATCTTGAAATGTACCTGTAACATTTCCCATGTGTAACCCTGCCTGCCCTGCCCGCCCTCTGGATGGCGTTGGCCTTCGATATGGGACACAGGATCAAGTTCTCAAAGGACCCACTGGGGTCCAAGTAGCGCACCTTGTGGAAACCACAGTCAATCCTATAATAATTATATCTAGAAATGTACCTGTAACATTTCCCATGTGTAACCCTGCCTGCCCTGCCCGCCCTCTGGATGGCGTTGGCCTTCGATATGGGACACAGGATCAAGTTCTCAAAGGACACACAGGGGTCCAAGTAGCGCACCTTGTGGAAACCACAGTCAATCCTATAATAATTGTATCTTGAAATGTACCTGTAACATTTCCCATGTGTAACCCTGCCTGCCCTGCCCGCCCTCTGGATGGCGTTGGCCTTCGATATGGGACACAGGATCAAGTTCTCAAAGGACGCACTGGGGTCCAAGTAGCGCACCTTGTGGAAACCACAGTCAATCCTATAATAATTATATCTAGAAATGTACCTGTAACATTTCCTTTGTGTAACCCTGCCTGCCCTGCCCGCCCTCTGGATGGCGTTGGCCTTCGATATGGGACACAGAATCAAGTTCTCAAAGGACGCACAGGGGTCCAAGTAGCGCACCTTGTGGAAACCACAGTCAATCCTATAATAATTATATCTAGAAATGTACCTGTAACATTTCCTTTGTGTAACCCTGCCTGCCCTGCCCGCCCTCTGGATGGCGTTGGCCTTCGATATGGGACACAGGATCAAGTTCTCAAAGGACGCACAGGGGTCCAAGTAGCGCACCTTGTGGAAACCACAGTCAATCCTATAATAATTGTATCTAGAAATGTACCTGTAACATTTCCCATGTGTAACCCTGCCTGCCCTGCCCGCCCTCTGGATGGCGTTGGCCTTCGATATGGGACACAGGATCAAGTTCTCAAAGGACGCACTGGGGTCCAAGTAGCGCACCTTGTGGAAACCGCAGTCAATCACTGCAAATAAATATGTAAAATAATAATGATTATTATGTATATTATTATAATCCACAAGAAAAATCAATCAATCATCGTCTACTAATGAACCCTGAAACATTCCATATTCCTTTCGGAATAAACTTAACCTTCTCCTAACTTGTTGTGCGAATGTGTCGACTATATAACATACAATGTAGTGGCAAGATATCACCTGAATTACTGCAGAAGTGTAATTTTTCTGAGCAATAAAACACTAGTTAAAAGAATGGACATAATTCAGAATACAGACATGAGGTCTATATTATGCAGTAGCAGATATACTATGATAAAAACAATGCAATACCAACTCAATATTAATTAAATGTGTGGCAACGTTTAGTCTATAATATGCTAGTATTTACTAAGTTAAAAAATAAAATGTTACCAGATTATATGTTAAAAGGTGTTAGTATTAACACACTCCATTCCGTCGATTGATGCTTAAAGGCGGGAAGGGTAGTTCCACCTTTTGCGCCGGTTTTATTTCAATGGCAGAAAAGATGGAATTATTCAATGTTTGTATATGAATTTATATACCAACATCTTTGTAAAGGTCCCAACTAAATGTATATAATTATCGAATCGTAATTCAAGTTTTCTTTTTATATTTATCTTCGTGCCTTTCATTTACATCGGTATTTCAACAAAAGGATAGTATATTATTTGTTATTGTAATAATTCAATTCCTGGAATGAGGATTTTTATGACCATGAAACCTGATTCCAATCTCTATCTCTGTTCCGCCCCACTCAACTTCCATGTGCAAGCGAGCAAGAGATGTCAGGCGATACCTATAGGCGGAACGTAATAAACATATTACAAGGTTAATTGAGTTGCTTTTGAAATAATATTTGATTTTCGTTTAATACTTTTATAGCTTGGGTATGCTGAGTTACTACGTAGAAATTTTTATCAAAATATTTTAATTATTTTCAAAGACATAGCGATTTTAAAAAAATTAAAGAAATTCGCACGGGACTTTTATTTTCGCCCAGAGACAGCGTAGCGCCAGGGCAAAAAATACCCACCAGAAATGTGTTAATGGTACAGTTTATAGCTATCCTATTTAGCGATAGCCTCCAGAACTTATTTTTTAGAAACATATTTTTTGTTGTTGTTGTTTCAGACAAACATTTGCCAGGTTATACCTGACAATAATTTAAAAATCTCCTACTACCACCACAGTAAGCGGAAAATGTTGCTTGTGTCGTGATGGAGGACTGACTAAGGGTGGGACCAGACGCGATGCCAACTCAGCCACTGATCCGTCATTGTTTGTTTGGTATTGCTTTATTAATTCTTACATACATAATAATAATTGTTGTACACCATTATTGGACAGTTGGTATTTATTCTTTGTAATTTTTTTTATGTTAACCATCTGTCTGTCGTGTACATTATAATTTTTGTCGAATTATCGAAGAAAGCAAACACTTTGTGGCTTGACATTATATAAATATTTTTTTTAAACTTTTTTTAAACCACTTTATTTCAGTTATATAGGTTGACCGTTTCCTTCTGCTTTCACCTTGTAATTTTTTTTTTTTTTTTTTTTATGAACGACAATTATAATTACAAAATTTAGTGTATTATTCGCAGTCCTCCTCACTAGGTATTCCTGTTCCGAGGCGGACTGTAGGTTTTTGTATAGGTGTAGATCGTGATTTCCTTGTTAATTTCTACAAAAAAAAATTAAAAAATTGTCTTCACATTTGTTCAGTTCATAATTTTATTGATTTCCTCATCTTCATGTTTACTTAGCCATAATTTGATGTCGTTTTTAAACTTTTGTGTCTCCGTTGTGTTTTTGAGTTCGATTGGGAGGGCATTATATAGTTTTGTACCATGGAAATGATGATTTTTCTGGCCAAAAGACATATTTGATTTTGGGATGTTCAGTAGTTTTGAGGATTTCTTCCTTGTAATATAGTTGTGTTGGTCAGCAGGGTACTCATATTTTCCTGTAAATTTGATTAGAGCATTTTTTGAGTATAGTTTTATAATACTGAACACTTTAAATTTTTTTTAAATGTCTTTTGATGGAGTTCTTATGGGTACTTTCAGGATTGTTTTTATTATTGCTTTTTGAGTTTTAATAAGCTGCTTCATGTGGATGTTTGAGGCAGATCCCCATCCAATAATCCCATATTCTATGCGTGATTGACAGAGAGCATAGTATACCTTATATAAATCATTTATACTTAGTATATTGCGTATATTGCTAAAGTAGTACATGAACTTTGTGAGTTTCTTTGTAATACTATTTATGTGGGAGTCCCATCGAAGATTTTCATCAATTTCAATGCCGAGATATTTTATACTTCTAGAGTGTGTTATGGTGGGGCAGTGGCATGATTGCGTTTCGTTTTTTCCTTGACAATCATGTAATTTGAGAGTATAATCCTCAGCTGGTTGTCCTCTAGCCGTTATAGAAAACGTTAAATATTTAGTTTTGTTAACATTAAGTGTGAGTGAGTTTTGCATAAGCCATTTTTGCAGAAGGATAAGCCCGTTTTCAGCTTCTTTGTAGGTGGTTATCCAATCACTTTCATTAAATAAAATGACAGTGTCGTCGGCAAAACTAATGATTTTTCCGTTGGTGTGTAAGTTGCGGATATCATTTATATATATCAGAAATAATAAAGGTCCTAGGACACTTCCTTGCGGTACACCGTAATTGATTGGGAGAGGTTTACTTTTACACTTATCAATTTTAACACACTGTGAACGTTCTGACATGTAACTTATCAGTAGATTTAGAGTTGTGTTTGACATCCCAATTGTTTTAAGTTTCTTGAAAAGGATTTTATGGTCTATCGTGTCAAAGGCCTTTTGCAGGTCTATAAAAATTGCCAAAGATTTATTTCCCTGGTCTAAGCTTTTCGTGATCGTATTTATGATATCGTCTATGGCGTCGGCAGTACTCAAGTTTTTTCTAAAACCGTACTGAGATTTCGATATTAGGTTATTATCTTCTAGGTACATCATAAGTTGTTTTTTTAGTACTTTTTCCAATATTTTAGAAAAGGTATTGAGAAGGCTTATTGGTCGATAGTTATTGATATCATTTTTTCGATCAGTTTTGTAAGATCTAAGTAAGAGAAAATAATGTACAGATAAAAAAAACTGAATAAACACATAAAAAAAAATAGGTATAACAGTAGCTTCTTTAAGGGAGGTGGGAAATACGCTTTTAGCTACAGATAGATTGATAAGGTGTGTCAGCGGGAAGGTAATTTCTTCACTGAGATGTTTTATTGCATTGGTTGAGATTACATCATCCCCTGATGACACATTTGGTTTTAGGGAAGTAATTATGTTTTTGATTTCGTCAGCGGTTATTGGTTTGAATAATTTTAATTGTCCCCTGCATTTAATTTACTTTATATTTCCATTGTCGTAAAGAAGGTTGAGTGCAACCGAAATTGATCGACCTATATAACTCAAATAAAGTGGTTTAAAAAAATGTTCATTTATATTATTTTTTAATTATACAAACATATTAATATTTAATAATTTCACATTCCAGAAGTCCAGAGAGGAAAAAACTTAAAGTATCGCCCTGGTGGTACAACATTTTGTAACATTGATGCCAATGGATGGGTGATGAAAAGATTAATTGTATAAATTAATGATGGATCTA
This sequence comes from Hesperophylax consimilis, assembly GCF_061612785.1. Classification (NCBI taxonomy): domain Eukaryota; kingdom Metazoa; phylum Arthropoda; class Insecta; order Trichoptera; family Limnephilidae; genus Hesperophylax; species Hesperophylax consimilis. The sequence continues at coordinate 11,347,901 of NC_142865.1, forward strand.
TCGATTGTGACATTAATTGGTAATTACCAAATACAATAATCTAGTCATCTACGCACACGCACTGAACGCAATGTATGTAGGTAGTGATGAGATCTGATAAGGAAGATTAAATAATAGAATGTTTTAAATATCAACAGACGCTAATTTATTAAAAACAATTATTAAAATACTTGATCAAATAAAATAAACATGAGACTCTAACAAACAACTTATCTCCGGGCGTGTCAAGAAAGTACGTGAGTTTAACGCCATCTTGATAAAATTTTTGACTAACGAGCAGGTAACATTAATAAATTTAAAACACTTAAAATCTTGTAAGAAATGTCTGAGCGGGCGCCAGCGTGTTATAAAATAACTACGCAAGAATTTAAAATAAGTAATCCCTAATAGAATGATAATTACATTATTAAAAAGTTAAAAGTGAAAAAGACCTTTCGTGATTTGCAAAGTAGACCCTCATTGTTCCAGTGTCGCACGAACACACCGTAGTCCCCCGAGTCCAGCAAGCAACTGAGGTCGATGAAGTGCGCTCCGCACCAATAGCTCGAAACAGTAGTGCCAATCGTAGAATGTTGACCAATGTTTATTCTAATCGGGTAGGAACTGCCCGTCCAGAAGTACGCACTGCTACATTACCCCCCTTCCAAAGGAAAAAAAAATTTCGGCACGATAATTTTTTTTTGCTTTTCTCCTCATGCCTCCAAATCCAAGTCCAATAAGTGGTAAAGAGTCACAAAATGCAGATAATACCTTAGAAGAAGAGTCCAGCACGTTCTGTAGAAGTCCGTGATGTGCTCGCTGAGCAAGGATTGAAGCGCCAACACCAAGGAAGTAGAAGGAAGAATTCTCGCTGATGGAATATCTGAATGACCCTCTTTTGACATCAGTGAAGAAGATTGAACTTGCTTGGCGAAGATAATGAGCCCCGATAATTGTATCACCATTCTCCAATGTTGACAACAAATGCAATCTTGAGAAGCTGCACCCTCTTTCTGATAGCAGTGAACGGCCAGGTAGTATCCTATTAAACTCTTCCCATAGAAGAATGTTGCTTCCCTGAAGGCTCGAACTTGTACAAAATTGCTTCCTCGAAGAATTGATAAAAGTTTGTAAATCTTGAAATTTTGTATTATCTTGAGTTATCTTGACGTGAAGAACCGAAGAGTGATGAAGGCGACTGACTTCCTTGAGGCAAGTGAAAAGAAAGGTATGCTTTGCTTGACAAAATGGATTACTGAGCAAGGAATTTAACAACTACTGAAGTGTAAACAAAAACTTGAATAAAATAACAAATGAAAAGATAAACTGTAGTAAAGACTAACAAAATTTATTAAAAAAAAAATTATAAAACGAGTCTAGCTAAAAGTGAAAGCTGAGCGCCCAGCAAAAGTTAAATTTGAAGCTAAACAAAAAAAACACTATAAAATGAAAATAATAAAGTCTAAACCCACATTGCAGTTCCTGCCCTCTGCGAGCAGAGATGAAAAATTATAAAGTTATCCCAGAAACAAACCCAAGTTCATAATAAGATAAAAGTGACCGGCTCAAACAGAACCATATATTGATGACCCAATATTGACAAAATACAGTTAAGTCCAAATGAAATTGATGCGACTTGTCTTGAGCTCAGAGAGAAGCCACAGCAATTGCATGTGAAAACGCATAGTATTTGTTAAAAGAAAATGTAAAAAAAATTACTCATTTACATTCTTAATAATATGAACAAATATCATTTTAATAATAGTTCAAGACAAGGACATTAAGAGCAAATAAAAGTAAAAAAAATTTCATGAAAGGATGCAATTTTTAAATGTTAAAAAAATATGATTCTGTAAATCTCAAATAACCTGAGCGAGTGAAAACTCACTAAATTTCAAAATAAATTAATTATTAAATTAATTATTATGACATAACATTTTTAAAAAATATTTGAAAAGTGTATTAAACAATGACTAAATCAAAGAAAACACCATGCCAATGGTTTCCTAAAACCAGAGAAAAATAGAATGTTGTGAGCATCTGAGGCTATCGCGGAAAACTGCATGAAGTATTTTCTAAATTATTGAATTAAAATAGTCAACCAACACCAAGGCAAACTAAGGTACTAAAGAACAACATATAAAGAACAACCATGCACACAATTAAAATGACACGAGGACCAAACTCGGTACAGAACTGTTAAACCGAAATACAGCTTCGTATATGCCATAATTGAAATACAGTATGTCCCTCTAGAAAGGACAAACTGTACCTCAAAACAAGTCGCCATCACGGACTTAGTTCATTAAAGAACAATTAGTATCATCTCACAAAGTAAAATCAGCTATTAAAAGATCCCTCGAACAGAAAAATAGCACAAAACAGTGGCCAACTGAGATTGTGAACTTCACTGCCCTAGGATAACGCATAAAATGATACAATGGATTCAAATTCTTGAGATTACAAAATGTTCAATACCATATGATTGCACTTAAATCCAAAAAAATGTGGATTCAATGCGTGAGATTAAAAAACGTCAATCCCCCGCGTTGAATCGGAATGGACAAATTACTCCCCAAAACACATACTACACATGTACACAAAGACAAAACAAAACTTATACAAAAATACACTCAATGTGAAGACACAAAAATACTAGTCATGTCCTCACAATGAGAGAACACAAAGAAAAATTGCAAACCTGAGGGCAAGGCAAGCAATAACCTAATTTATAACAAGAGAAAAGGGATTAATTCTCAAATAAAAATATAACGATTACAACAGAAGAAAAATATGGTTCATCAATTAACCCACCCCGAGATCAGTTAGCTTCTTCTAACTTGATTATATCCTTAACATGAAAAGTTCCCACGGGTTTCCCTGTCATATCCGCTAATTGATAAGCAACCGGCAAAATCTTGCAAATAATTTTACTACGTATAAATTTGGGGGCTAATTTTGCTGAAAAGTATCTACCAGCGTCTGACAAAGCAAAGGACCTTCTCCAGACAATGTCCCCAACCTCATATTGAACGTCCCTACGACGCAGATTATATTGAACCTTATTACGTTCGTATGATTGTCTTAAGGACGTGCGAACTTGGGAGAAAATGTCATTTAATTCATGTAAATCAGATGCCCATGAATCGCGTTTAGAGAATCTAATGTCTTCCGCGTTAAAGTCTACACCTTTGTAGTCATTTCCCGAAATTACAATCTCTCTGCCAAAATTAAGGAAGAACGGAGTATAGCCTGTGACTTCATGAACAGCCGTGTTTATAGCCAGTTCAATTTCAGGTAGATGGCACGCCCAGGATCTGTGATCAGATCCCACAAAAGAACCCAGGGCTGCTACCAACACCTTGTTTACACGCTCAACAGGGTTATTCTGCGGGTGATATCTGCAATTATAAAACAAGTGACGGATATGAAATTTATTGGCCAGCGCTTTCATGTCACGCGATATATATTGTGGGCCATTATCCAAAACAATCGTATCTGGAACACCGAATTTATAAAAGATATCATTTTCCAAAATTTCCGCAATAACACTACCCGTTGCTTTCCTAAGTGGAAAAAGTCTAGTATACTTCGTAAAGAAATCAGAAACCACTAAAAGGTAAGTATAACCCTTTTTGTAAGAATTAGGGTAAGGACCTAATAGATCTGTCGCAATCATTTGCCACGGCCTTTGCACCAGTTTCGGGTCACCCATCAAACCAGGAGGCAGTAAGTTAGAACTTTTATAACCTAAACAAGTATGACATTTACTTACAAATGACTTCACATCAGCTGCCATTTTTGGCCAGTAATATTTAAGTTTAATCCTATTTAACGTTTTTAAGATGCCAAAATGTGCACAAGAAGGCGGAACAAGATTTTGAACGATGACGTTTTTCCTACACTCTTTTGGGAGAACTTCCTTCCAGTCATAAGACCTGTGTAGAGCCTCCATGCTCTGAATGTGTTTGAAGATGACACCATTGCAAACTTTAAACGCTGGAAATTTTTCCGGATTAGCCAAAATTTTCTCTTTCAAACTTAAGTACCAACAGTCGGAAGTGGAAAAGGACTGATTAATCAAGTCAACATGTAAAGGGTCACGAGACAGTGCGTCCGGAACAATGTTGTCTTTACCGCTCCTATGAATTATTTCAAAATTGAACTGCTGAAGTCTAACCGCCCACCGCGCTAATCTACCCGACGGAGACTTTAAGTTTGTAAGCCATTTTAGACTATAGTGATCAGTGATCACCTTGACAGGAATAGGCGAACCTTCAATATAACCCCTAAATTTCTCTAGTGCAAAGATCATAGCATTTAACTCCTTCTCGGTTGTGGAGTGATTTTTCTCCTGTGCAGATAGTTTCAGTTTATCTGTGCTAAACACTATTCATAGTTGCTCCGGTAATTTTTAACAAAATTCACGGAAATAACTCGTTTTTTTATCAAATTTTTACTTTAAATAGCAAATAATAGGTGAGGAATTATCATCGAGCGTTATCTCGGTAAGTTCTACACCCAATACAGGGCTGTAGCCCTTTTAAAATCTTAATTTTTTCTATCTTCAGACCCTATATTATTGTTACTTGACTACCCACTGACAGACGCGACCACAGAAAAACTTTTTGGATCTGACCATAGAAAAGGCTTTTTTCTATGGTCTATTTCCATAGAGGAATAATAAAACAGACCTTACAAATCAAAGAGACATCTCTATCTTTCCCAGAGACGAAAAAAAAACAAAAATAATTTTTGCACAATATTTGCACAAAACTCGAGCACCTCACAAATTGCGCAAATATGTCAGATTCGGACGACTCGGATAGCGAGATGGCTCCCCAAGGGTGCACCATTCGTGACTTTGCCTTTTTGAGGAGCGAAAATGATGCTTTGAGGAAGGCTCTACAGGAGCAGAAAGACCTCTCTCCACGTTCTTTGGCTCTTATTAATAGCTTATCTGTACGTGAACCCGCGCCCACACACGGCTCTCGAGACAAACCTTCCTCTCCGTACAGTAGCATTCACGGAAGTCGACTCTTGGAACAAAATCCCACTACATTAGCTGACGCAGCCAAGGATGGCAACACGCAGATCATTGCCTCAACCTCAGCAGAGGTAAGTATCCCGGCCCCGCAACCCAAACCAACTAGCTCTCCCAATCAGGAGAATAGGAAACGACCTAGGATCACAGACTCCTTAGTTATAGACACTTCGAGTATCAACACCCATGAATCACTATCATCTATCTGGACACTTATGGACACCATTTTTACTACTCTGACAACAGGTAAGAACAAGATGAACAAAGACGAACGATCAATAATTACCCGATCCATGGACGATATTAAAAAAATCATATCCAGCATGGCTGTATCTCATGCATCGGCGGTGGCACGTGCGGCAGCTCTATCTGAAATACTAGAGCCCCAAAAAGGATTATCTGATAAGGTCGACTTGTTAATAAAACAAACAGCTGCTCCCGCAACTTCTGAGACAATCCTGAGCAGAAAATCTTACGCGAGTGCCGCTACTTCTGGTCCCATGTCCAAAACTATTAATGTGGATGGTATCCAGCGATCACTGCCTCCCTTAAAACCAACCGTGTTATTTTACCCAACAATCCCTGAAGGTAAGACCTCAGAAGATACGCAAAAGAAACTTATAGAGCTCCTAAACCCCAAAAAAGATGGGTTCCAGGTTGTTCGTACTAGGAAAATAAAGGGTGGTGGCGTGGCTCTCCAAACAAGCAGTCCAGGAGGTATAAGTAATATCAAAAAAGCTGAATCAAAGTTAACTGAGCAAGGCATTAAAATCATCAGCCCCCAGGGACGCTTACCAAAGATAGTGATTTATGATGTACCAAAGGGAGATGCCTCCGGAGATGCCGCCCTATTTGAGGAAATTTTTGCCAACAATATTACAGGTAATTGTAACCTAAATAAGGACGACTATTTGCGCACTATGCGCAGAGTCGCACTCTTTGGAAAAAGAGACACACCCACGATGAATATGATCATAACATGTCATCCAGAGGCCAGGAAAGTCCTTATTGATGGTGGCTTGTGCTTCCTGGGCTGGAACGCGTGCAGAGTACGAGATTATTTAGGAGCAACAAGGTGCTTTAAGTGCCATCAATATGGACATATAAGTAAAGTATGTACTCAGGTTCACATCACATGTCGTCACTGTTCTGTTACCGGACATGATTTCGAAGACTGTCCAAAAAAGGCTCAAGCTGCAGTATGTGCAACCTGCACTAAGTTTAATAAGCGCGCGGATCACGTGACCGGTGACAGAGCATGCCCGGCATACAAAGCCGCCATCGAAGCACAAGTTCGAATGACGGATTATGGACAGTAATTCTCCCCTTATAATAGGTCAGATTAACCTGCAGAGGTCCCGGGTGGCCACGATCGAGTCGCTGCGGGTCATGACTGACCTGCACATCGACATAATGCTTATCCAGGAGCAGTACACATGGCAAGGTAAAACGCCAGTAAGTCATCCGGGTGCGGTTCTCGAAGTCGGCAGCTCACCTGGGGCGGGTGTTCTGATTAATTCTTCGATGGTCAGCCCCCTCCTTCTGGTTGGGCTGTCAAACGAGTTCCAAACCTGTGTCTCATTTAACTTCGGTAAAACTGAAATCATTCTGATATCGGTATACTTTAAATACGGAAACCCGGTCGGACCACATATCTTGTGCTTGACGCGCGCCCTAAATGCGCTTAAAGGTCGTAACATAGTTATAGGAGGAGACTTTAATGCTCGCTCGCCATTGTGGTTTGATAACTGTGACTACCGGACGGAACGATCAGACGCCGTCGAAGACCTTATTGCGGCGCAAGGTCTAACTTTAATTAATGAGCCAGGAAAACTTTTTTCCTTTTCTAACCACTCTGGTGAGAGCAACATTGATCTAACTCTCTGCTCTGGATCAGTTGCGAACAAGATATCAATGTGGACCGTGCACGATTGCGCAATTGCCTCTGATCATAGACTAATTACTTTTAAAGTGGGTGTCAAGAAGACCGAAGCTCCAAGATCCTCCTGGAACTTCAAAACCACTCAGGCGAATTGGGATAACTTTGGGGAGGCGCTACGAGATACTTTACGGGGATTCCGCGAAGTAGCGTCTAGAGATCCAGATAATTTGGGGAATTTTTTTAACGCGGCCGTAGTATCAGCCGCAGAATCATCCTTGGGAAGATCAAACCCGAGGAGGATTTTAAGGACGCCGTGGTGGTCGAGTGAGCTGACTTCGCTGAAGGGTGCCTACAAAAGAGCCTACAGGGCCCTGGGAAACTCGAGACGGGTCGGATGTACGCCGGAGGAGACGTCCACCCTCATGGTTCGTCTCAGGTGTGCTCGTAGTGCCTTTAAATCGGCCGTCTTTAAGGCGAAACGAGCGGCATGGCATAATTGGGTTAAAGAAGTGGGAAACGCCAACCCGTGGGATATCCACAGCGCCCTTGAAAAAACGGGAAAAGGTTCTGACCGGTATTTAACCAGTATTACATCCAATATTGACGGCAGGGATGTTGAGAGTGTAGACGTGGCTTCTACGCTCAGGACACTTCTGGGCAAGTTAGTCCCTTTAGACTCTGTAATAGGGGAAAGCGACCATCACAAACAGATTAGAAATCTGTCACGGCTTCCGCCCAGGAACCTCGCCCAGGAGGATAATTTGTTACATATAACTGTTGCTGAGGTTGACGCTATTATTAAGGGTTTGGATCCAAAGAAGGCACCAGGCTTCGACAGACTTAATGGCATAATAGTGAAGAATGTATGGATCTACGCCAAGGAGGAGCTCTTCCAGGTGTTGGACACGTGCATGAGAAGGGGAGTTTTCCCCACAGTATGGAAGAAAGGCGTGCTCCGTGTCATTCCAAAAGGGAATGATAAGCCCCGGACAGATGTTAAGGCGTACCGGCCCATCACCTTGCTGCCTGTATTTGGAAAAATACTCGAAAAACTGATTAGATGCCAACTGCGGAAAACTTTGTCACCACCCAGCGATCGACAATTTGGCTTCGTCCCCGGTATGTCTACGGAGCACGCAATTTTATATGCGCTTGAATGGGTGAAGGCTTGCCCTAAGAGGTATGTGATTGGGGTCTTCTTAGACATCACTGGTGCTTTCGATCATGCGTGGTGGCCGATGATACTCTCTAAACTAAAATCGCGTAATTGTTCTCCAAGGTTATTCAAGATAACCGCAGATTATTTCAACAACCGTTCTATAATTCTGTCGTACGGGGATGTCACTATTGAACGGGAGGTAAATATGGGTTGTCCCCAGGGTTCGGTTCTTGCTTCAGATTACTGGAACATTTTGTTAGACGACTCCTCCAGGTTGCCCTTGCCTGAGGGATGTATCTCGGTCGATTACGCTGATGACAAATTGTTTTTGGTCTCGGGGAACAGCAGAAAAGAAGTAGAGTGCAAAGCTGAAGAAGGTTTAAGTGCAATTTTAGAATGGGGTAAGAGAAATCGTTTGACCTTCGCTCCCCAAAAGACCATGGGTCTCCTGATGAAGGGCTCCCTCAATAGAGGGAGAAATCCCTGCATCAAAATGGGAGATTCAAACATCAAATTTGCGGAAACCACTAGGTATTTAGGCGTTCTCTTGGATCGATCGTCCTCTTTCTTGGCACATGTCAAGAGTGTATCAAGCAGGGCCCAAGCCCTCTTCTTGAAACTGAGAAGGATCTCAACTGCCGAGTGGGGATTGCGTTCTCCAGCGCTTCGCCTTCTATACAGAGGGGTGTATGTGTCGCAAGTCACCTATGCAGCCTCTGTGTGGGAGCACCGCCTGAATAATGTACTGATCCAGTCGGCACTCAAGAGGGGCCAGCGAATCCCCCTGTTGGCACTCTCTGGTGCCTATAGAACAGTTGCCTCGGACGCTTTGCCAGTTTTGGCCGGCATATTGCCAATTGATTTAGAAATTAGGGAGGTGCTAACAAAGAAGAAGCTTATCAGAGGAAGACCTGCTACTCACCTAGGTGTTAACTTAATACCAGGCGGATCTGTGTCTCTCCCTGCTCTTCTTAGAGAGATGCATGAAATAACGCTGAGTGAATGGCAAGCGCGATGGGACAGGTCAAATTCGGGAAGATGGACTTACTCATTCTTCCCGTCTGTTAAACTCAGAATGGAAGGGGCATATTTAAACCTGGATCACCATGTGACCCAACTTCTCTCCGGGCATGGGGAATTCAGGGGGAGACTTCACAGTCTCGCCCTGTCCCCCCATCCAAACTGCGCATGTGGCAATACTGACCAGACTGCCGAGCATATTCTGTGGCATTGTGAGATTTTGACGGATGCAAGAGAGGAAATGTTGGAAGGTCTGAACGTCATCACAAGACCGGTATGGAATGCCGATCTCGTTTCGAATAAGGTGAACTTTGAGTGCCTGAGGAAGTTTACAAAGGTTTGGGTAGAGAGATGGCCTGATCTTAGAGTCGCTGATTAGATTAAAATCATTCAGAGTTTCAGGTGCCATGTGTGACTGCTTCTGGTTTCCTTGGTTAATTCTTTTCCTGCTCTCATATTACCTTCGTTATGATGTCTGTATATTTCTTTTTTTATTTTCATTTTATATTAAGGTTTGCAATCACCTTTGCATTATATATTTGATTTTTTTTTTTTTTTGCTGTTTTCTTTTTAATTTTGTCTGTTAATGCTTCTCTTCTTTCCATAGTAACTGCTATTATTTTAATGATTTCCTTTGTTATGATTGTTTCTATTTCAGCAGGATTCCATGCGAGACTGACCCCTTGAGCGATGGTAGTGATGACATCATCGCTCAATCCGTCATAATGAATTTAATTAATATAATTTGAGTTTTTAATTAACTTGTCCTTTATCATTTTTTTTCTTCTTTCTTTTGCTTTACATATCATTAGGAGTGTGTGCAGTAAGCCGGAACTGAACTTTAATCGTCCTGTACCGTCTTCAACCCGTTTTGGGTGTGAAATAGACTTCGTCCCTGCCTAATCAGACGCCTCCTACACCGGACAAGTGTTCACACAGAGTCGACTGCGCCTCCCCCATCGCCATGGCGGGCTTGAGGAATGGCCGAGCAAGCTCGACAACCTTCCGCCCACCCTTCGAATGCCTGACGCTCACTTAGTCCCTAGGGTCTTCGGGCACGCCCCCAACCTTCCCACATACTTTTTCTTCAGGGCATAATCAGGTAATCCGGCGGAGAGGCGCGGTAGTCGTTCTTTGTGTACGGACAGACCGATCGCCATGCACATTCTCGATGGGACTGCCAGTGGACGGGTGTAATACTCTCCGGTAATATTTATATATGTTTAAACGTAGATTCCTACAATATAAACATGAATGTATATGTGTTTCCTTTCTTTTTTTTCTTTCTCTACAGATGGCCTAGGCTTTAAGCAGTTATTTCGTCCTGTATTATTTTTAGGCCTATTTTATTTTACTATACCTGTACATATTTTAATATTGTTATTTGTGTTTTTGTGTAATATTGTAGCCATCCCGCAGCCTAACCACTATGCAGGGACATTGGAGGTCTAGATTCATTTTAAAATAAATGTAGAGTCGTTAAACAAAAAAAATTAGAGTCCTTGTGAGAGCCCTGAAGGAGTAACCATCTGTTACTTATACCAGGGCGGGTAAGCGGTGGATAACCTCCAGTGTGTGCAGATAGTGATCTGGAAATAAAGAAAATAGGGTGTTCTATACCATTAACGTCAGATTGAGAAAGGACCGCCCCCAAACCGGTGTTCGATGCATCGCAACTAATTGTAAAGGGTTTACTAAAGTCGGGACAAGCAAGAACAGGAGCCTTGGCCAGAATATTCTTTAATTTAGTAAAGGCAGCATCAGCCTGTTCATTCTATACAAATTTTTTACCAGCAAACTCCTTTTTGGTTAAATTATGCAAAGGTGCTGCAATTAAAGAAAAATTTAAAATGAACCTTTTGTACCAAGAAAGTATACCGATAAACCTACGCAAGCTCTTTTGCGACGTTGGAATGGGGAAGTCAACGATTGCTTTTACTTTTCCCGGGTCAGTTCTCAAACCATCCTTATCAATCACGAAACCTAGGTATTTAAGGGAATCACGACAAAAGACTGACTTCTCTACGTTAATAGTCAAACCCGCAGCTTGTAACTTTTGTTTAACCTGTCTTAAAAGATCAATGTGTTTTTCAAAGGTAGAGCTAATGATAATTATGTCATCTAGATAACAAAAGACCTTCCCATCGAACTTCGGACCCAAAACCTTGTCCATTAGCCTCATCATCCGAGAACTCGCACCATGAAGACCAAAAGGCATTGTTACAAAGTGGAATAGGCCTCGTTTAGGGATAGTAAATGCGGTTTTCTCTTTAGAATCTTCCTCTAACGGGATTTGAAAAAAAGCATCATTAAGGTCTAAAGTTGATAGATAACGTGCTCCTCCGAGACTATTTAAGATATCAGATATCAACGGTAGACTATAAGCGTCCCGCCGCGAGACCGCGTTGAGTTTTCTACTATCCAAGCAAAGTCTAAAAGAACCATTTTTCTTAGGCACTAAAACAATAGGATTATTCCACGAGCTATTGCTGGGTTCTACTACTCCCAGATTTAATAGTCTGTCAAGTTCTCTGTGAGCTTCCGGCAATAAATGAGGAGATATCGGATAAACACGTTGCTTAATAGGTTGACAATCACCCGTGTCAATGACATGTTTTTCAAGAGACGTTCTACCCAAACGATTTCCAGAAAATGCTTCAAATTCATGTATAACGTTATTTAAGATTGATTGTTGAGATGAATCTAAGTTCTCAAAGCTATCCAGTCCTCTTACCTCAGACACGCAACTATTGTCAGAGTCATTAGTCATTAATTTAGTTAACTTGGGACAAATGTTAAAAACTTTCCAAAAGTCGCAACCGAGGATGATGTTAGATTTTATATCTGGCATAACTACAAAATGAAAAATTTTCTTAACGTTACCAAGAACTACCGGAACCGCAATTTTGTGAACGCACTTCACAGTATGACCCGTAGCAGAAGTGAGTGAAAATTTTTTCTTAAGAACAGAAAGATTTAACCCTTGATTTAAAAATTGACGATGAAAATTATTACCAATAATTGAGATATGCGAACCAGAGTCAAGAAAGCCAGAAAAGTTGGAACTCAGAACCTGGAAAATGATGTGTGGACGGCCATCCCTTTTAGCCGCACTCGCCACCTTCGAAGTCCAAAGGTTCTTGAAGAAAGTTCTGGTTTCCGACAGCACAGCAAGCCGATGCCTGGCGGTGATGTCAGCGAACGGTGTCGACTTGCCGCTCGCAGACAGGACCCCCAGGACATCTAGTTTTTTGCCTGCCGGCAGTTGCATGAAGGCGCCTTCACCCCAGGACGGCCACAGCGGAAACATCTCACCTCCCTAGAACTCATATTTGACGGGCTACGTTTACTGAACTCAAAAGATTGACGATGATTCCTGAAATTGGGATTATTCTGAGACATTCTTTTATTCCCTCTGCTAAATGCATTATTTGAGGAGGAATGAGAAACATTATTATAATTAACAGTATTTGCATTTGGCGGGGAAGGTCTGGAATCAGACCGACTGTCTGCTAGTTCAATCATTTTTCCCAATCTTTTCAGACAATTAATGTCCGAGATGACAGAGAGCAATAATTTCTGAATGTATCTCGGTAACATATTACATTGCAATATTTCCAGAATTTCGTCATCTGGTAATTTTGACGACAATTGATTGTTTAAAGTCAAGACACGAGTTATGAATGAACCCAGGTTCTCTTTTTGATGCTGGTACGTGGCTCTGATCTGAGCAACTAAACGTCTTTCATGGTCCAGTAGCTCAAATTCTTCCTTTAGAGCAATTACAATATCCGTCCATGACTTAAAAGAAGAACGGTTGACTCTAAACCAGTCTAAAGCATGACCTGTAAAAAGTTCCACCGCAGATGAAAAAAGAGAAGCTGTACTTACGTTCCGAGATATAGACAAATCGTTGACCCGTTCAATGAAATTATGTACGTTCCCCGTACCGTCGAAGGTTAAGTTCCATTTGTGAACCGGAACTGTGTTAGACGCGGCCGCCGAATTTGCCGAAGTAGTGCCATCCTCTGGTTTAGACATGATTAACGCACGACTTCTTGTTAAAATGGTCGAATCCGTCATACCTAACTAACAGGGTAGGTAGAAAAAAAATCATTAGAACATGCAAGCAACAATACAACAACCACAATCGCCGCAAAACACAAAAAAATAATATAAAATAAGTGTGACGTCAGCGTACTAACGAACACGATAATAAGACGAAAACGTCATGAGTTGTGCCGGATAAAAAGCTGCGTAAAATGAAGAATTAATAAAATCTCAGTGACACGATGTATTTCGAACCACACCCGAACATCTACCATGCAAAACGAAAGGTCTTTTTCAGGGATTATACAAGACATTCAAAAAGAAAAAAATCGGACATCGCACTACAAGATTAAAACAAGGAAAGAAAAAGAATACTGCATTATTAATTATTCAAAAATTAGGTTCTCCCACAAGGGCTGCCATTTGTAACATTGATGCCAATGGATGGGTGATGAAAAGATTAATTGTATAAATTAATGATGGATCTATCGATTGTTACATTAATTGGTAATTACCAAATACAATAATCTAGTCATCTACGCACACGCACTGAACGCAATGTATGTAGGTAGTGATGAGATCTGATAAGGAAGATTAAATAATAGAATGTTTTAAATATCAACAGACGCTAATTTATTAAAAACACTTATTAAAATACTTGATCAAATAAAATAAACATGAGACTCTAACAAACAACTTATCTCCGGGCGTGTCAAGAAAGTACGTGAGTTTAACGCCATCTTGATAAAATTTTTGACTAACGAGCAGGTAACATTAATAAATTTAAAACACTTAAAATCTTGTAAGGAATGTCTGAGCGGGCGCCAGCGTGTTATAAAATAACTACGCAAGAAGTTAAAATAAGTAATCCCTAATAGAATGATAATTACATTATTAAAAAGTTAAAAGTGAAAAAGACCTTTCGTGATTTGCAAAGTAGACCCTCATTGTTCCAGTGTCGCACGAACACACCGTAGTCCCCCGAGTCCAGCAAGCAACTGAGGTCGATGAAGTGCGCTCCGCACCAATAGCTCGAAACAGTAGTGCCAATCGTAGAATGTTGACTAATGTTTATTCTAATCGAGTAGGAACTGCCCGTCCAGAAGTACGCACTGCTACAATTTTTAATTAGATTTTTTTTTTCATTTCGTGATATGAACATGAATTTCAAAAACACCTGAATGGAACACTTGATACTGTACAGAAACGGGAGGTTCTTTTGATACTTTAACAAACTTGATGGAGCACAGACGTGGGATGGAAATTCTGTCTTTGTTTAAGAGGTATTTCAATGGAAGATGCTCCAAAGAACTAGCGTCATTGATTCTTTCCACACCGGCGCAGCCGGGAAACATATGCCAAACACGCGCCCAAGATTTGTACACAACTAACGTTCGCCATATTCAACAGCTCGGCATTGGAAGATTTGCCTCTTCAAGACTCAAGTTCATTCCTTTCTTGTGTGAAGTTAGTATTAAAATTAAAATACTAACAAATTTAATAAATAACTAACCGTAGCTAATGCCCGGAATAGTAACTGAAGTTTCGGCAATATTAGTTGCTATGACAACCTTCCGGCATCCCTGTTTAACACTCTGGAACGCCTTCAGCTGCTTGTAGGCCGGCAGCCCACCGTATAGAGGGAAAACTGACAACTCGTAGGCAGCCATCTTGGATTCAAGATGGCGGCCTGTGACGCGCTTATTGTTGTCGGCTGCATAGTCTTCTAGTCTAGGAGACGGGTGGCTGATATAACTTCATCCTGATTACAGAAAATAAAAGGTAACAATATACTATATTATAAGTCAACTAGAGCAGACATGTGAAAAATCACGGCATAATTAATTTTTTTAACAAATTTTGAAAATGACTTTCTGTTAAAACATATTATTACAGATATATATATAGGTACTTTTTCGCTTGTCGAAATTCTTCACATAATCAGTTTCAATTTTGAAAGTGACACTTAAATTCAAAACAAATCTAACTTCATTGAACTAGAGTTATGCAGGACGCAAGGACAACCGAAATTAGTATTTTTGTCAAGTCATTGTAGTAGTCGCCATTTTGATTTCAAGATGGACGCCGGTCAGTCAGTGATAAGCTTTTAGTGTTCTTCTAAGATACGGTATAAAGAAAATATAAGGCAAGTATCAATTCCTATTACAAATTTTATTTCATTCATGTAGGGCGCCATTTTGGATTCAAGATGGCCGCCAGCGATGAACTTATTTTAATCTTCTAACTAACTAACTAACTATCTAACCATCACGCCGTTTCTCCGCAGGGGTAGGCAGAGAGGACGGACCGCCAAAGAACTCGGTCTTGGCACACACTTCTTGCCTCATTCACATTCATACATTGTCTCATACATACTCTTCTATTATTCTGACTCTTGACATGGCCCGACTCGAGTATCAGATTCACTTGATCGTGCCATGTCTTCCTCGGGCGTCCCCGACTTCTGCTACCATTCACATTTGCATCGTATATTCTCCTTACACTCCTTTCTTCGCTCATTCGCTCTACATGCCCAAACCATCTAAGCGTCCCTTTCTTGATCTTACTCATTACGCTTACATCAGCCTTGCACTCTTTGCGGATCTCCACATTCCTCACACGATTATACATGGTTTTACCACACATACGCCTCAGGGATCTCATTTCAACAGCATTCAATCTACTTTCATCCTTTCTTTGCCAGTTCCATGCCTCACTTCCATACATCAGGGTAGGTACCAGCACTCCATTGTGGACTGCTAACTTCGCTTCTTTGGACAATTTTTTGTTAGCGCCAACTGCGTTCAGTCCTCCATTAATGGAGTTACCTGCATTTACTCTTCTTTCAATATCTCTGTCAGCCTTCCCATCTCTCGTAAACATGCTTCCTAAATACACAAATTCATCCACCTGCTTCAAGTATTCCTCATTCACAGCTATTTGGCACACTGTTTTCGTACTCTCTCTTTCAAACAACATTACTTTAGACTTACTTACATTCATCATTAACTCATTCTTCACGCATACTTCGTTCATCCTAGACACGAGAGACTGCAGATCATCCATACTATTAGCAATCAGCACCGCATCATCAGCATACAACAGGCAACATACTTTAGGATTACTCAAATTCGCGCCCAATCCCACCTCTTTCAATTCTTGCATACAATTATCCATGTATAGATTGAATAACCACAGTGACATTACGAAGCCCTGTTAACCTTTTGTGATATCAATCATTTAATCTTCTAAGAGATGGTAAATGGATACAATATCACGTTTAATAAAGAAATATTTATATCAGATATGGAGGAATAATGGTAGAATGTTCCTTGCCTGTCCAGTGAGAAAAGCCAAGATGTCGCCGAAAGGTTCCTTCTCGTGAATTTTAATGACGGTGTCCACTGTTGCCTTTATGTAGTCAGGTACTGGCTCTGGAAATAAAAATATTACAATAAAATACAAAATTCTAATGTACTATTTATAACACATCAACTAAATGGAATATTTCTAAATGTATCCCAAAACTAAAAACTGTTTTTGAAAGGTGATGATGCTTTCAAATTTTATTATTAGAAATACATTTGATTTTTGGTATATTTAAATTTTAAATTTATTTTATACTTATTTATTAACGCCCTTTTTCGGGGCTTTTACATGAGAATATTAAGAAATATACATTATTTATTGTACATAACTGAATTGCTTCATTAACAACATTTTATATTTGTTTAAAGATAAATTGAAGATGTCCACTGAATTGGTATAATTTTTTTCCTCCATTAGTATTCTGGGCAAAGAGGAATACATATTGTAGTTAGTGCAAACATAATAGAGTTTTAAAAATGACTCACCTTACGTTTTTCATCTTAACACCAAACTAAAGTTACTGATAATAAAAAATGCACATTTTATTACACAAATAATTGTAAACATTATTGTCATTTCATATAAAAATAATTAATAAAAAATTCACTAAGTTTCGTAAATTTTTCTCAAATTGCGTTTGGAAACTTTGGTTTCATAGAAGTGTACATTTTTATTATTTTGCGGTTAACTTGTAGATTTGAATATAAAGCATGGTGTTTTATTTTTCTAACACTGTTTAGTTCATATTTCTCACCATGACAGTAAGGGAGATACAACTTAAAAACAGAATAAATTTAAAGCAAAAGTTGCAAAGTTCATTGAACCGGATTTACAAACAGAGCCACAATCGAAATTAGTATTTTTAATGTTCTTTTATTAATTATTACTGTTTATTTTTGTTTCACAGCTGTCAAAATGGAACTGGCGAGAAGGTAATTGCGACGGGCGAACAACAATTAGCGTTATCACCATTATTCGCTACCCGCGGCCAATTATTATCAAAGAGTAAAGACGAAAGAGCAAAGACTTAGCGACAGGAAGGGGATGCGACAGGGCACCGCCATCCCGCCCTACGATCCTCTGCATTTGTATAATCCTGCATTTAAACATACCATCCCACGCATTTATTACTTTATTTTTTCATCTTCTTTTTTTTTTATGTTTCTGTTACATTTTTTTTTTACATGAGCAGTAAACTATTGACAAAATGCAAAAGTGAGAAAATATTTATGAATTTATATATTCGATGTTGGTATTGAAACTCCACCACGTAAAAGACAGTAATAATGCCTGAAGTACTTTTTTTTTGCATTTACTCCACATCTTTAGAGATGCTCTATGGAAGGTGTTTTTGAGTAAAGAAAGAATAAGAAGTTATGCAAAGGAAAAACGCTTGTTGGGTGGGTAGGAATCAGTGTCAGTGTAACCAGGAATGAGATGAATGACCTATGGTTATTAAGAGTATTGTAAAATCAAAACTTAGATTGCTGGAAGGTGTGGAGATACAGCATCGAAAGGGCATTCCGAACTGGAGGGAGACGGCAGGAGACCAGCAGGAGTTGAGGAGTTTCCTAAACTTATCGACTCCTATGCCCCAGACAGGTCAATGAAAGAAAATGTTCGATATGTTTTTGAAGAAGCTAGCGAAAATGAATCTCACTTCCGACACACACTGGGTTCGTCTGTTCAGTGAAAAGTGCTACGCCCTACTGAGTTTTTCCACTTTTGCATTTTGAACAATTCCAATTGAAGCACTCTGTAATTGCTGTTTTCAAAAAGACATTTGAATTTATGCAATTTATTTCAAATAAATAACAATAGGATTTTTTTTTCTGTGAAATTTCTCATCAATTGACTTAAACAAGAAAACACTGCATTCAATTTCATTCTTATTAAGTATTTTTTGTATTTGATATACAAATTTTGCTATTAGATTTTTTTTTTAATAGATTTTCTCTTAATATCGCTTTTGTAATGTTAAAATTGATTTTCCCCATAGATATTCAAAACGAAAGTTAGCATGTGAAGGCATTCAATCAGTTTTACGAGACATTTAAAATTACAAATACTATAATCGCCCACGACACCTGGATAGGAACCAGTGGCATTTGTCCACTCGTCTACTAACTAGTACTTAACATCATCAGGTTCAATCCACAATCACAGTGCAAAAACTTAAATTAATGCTAACCAACCGCCTCTATGGCAGTAAGACTAGGGCATCCCAAATTCAGGGTATGTTGGAGAGAGGAAGAGTACCTGTCTATTCAAATCTAGACCTAAACATGGCTAAATGAACGGCGGTTTCTTCTGTTGAAACAGCACTCGAATCTGACGGTAAAATTAAATGTCTCGAAGAAGTGAATCGTTTGCTTATTGAAATGTTGGGTAAGGTTTTTATAACGAAAGATATTTATAAAGTTGGCGACTGAATCAAGTTTTTTTTATAGCATGGCGACAATTCTTTTCTACGGCAATTAAATTATTATACACGATAATATATATTATCATTGTAATTAGGTCTAGGTGTTGTGAACGCATTGGTACAGAAGAGACAGGCTGGCCCACCTAACCTAAAAAACAACCTGCTGGTTTTGATTGGATTAAAAAAAACCACTTGAAACAGAATATCGAAATTATGATTAAAATTTCTAATGGAAAACAATGTCCAATAGCCTTTTGTTC
This sequence comes from Hesperophylax consimilis, assembly GCF_061612785.1. Classification (NCBI taxonomy): domain Eukaryota; kingdom Metazoa; phylum Arthropoda; class Insecta; order Trichoptera; family Limnephilidae; genus Hesperophylax; species Hesperophylax consimilis. The sequence goes on from NC_142865.1 coordinate 11,367,089, forward strand.
TACGCCATGTGTTTGTTATATATCAATGCGTTCTAACAGATATTTTAATTATGAAATAATTTTATAAATAACTTAACACCGACAGAGTTGAATTGTTGTTTTTAGAACAATTTGGCGCATGTCTATCTAATAACCTAATGTAATATATTACATATAAACTTTTATAAATAATATCTAGTACATTCTTATACATATAAATATACTTACAGCGCGTTCGAATATGTTGTCAATGCATTTATTTAGTCAATGGTTTTAGAATAATTATTTTCAGTAGTTATATTAAAATTTTCATCTTAACATTGACAACTTCTTTATATGGTCAACCAAGGGATGAGATTTTTCAGATCTTCATCCTTATAAAATAGCTTTGTGGGTGTTTTGCGATCATTGTGGTACATTGTGATCATTGCACATGATTTTAAGATCATTGTGGTATGTTTTTGAAGATTATTGCAAATTATTGAAAAAGCTGGATGTTTTAAGAATCTTTGCACATGATTTTAAGATCATTGTGGTATGTTTTTGAAGATTATTGCAAATTATTGAAAAAGCTGGATGTTTTAAGAATCTTTGCACATGATTTTAAGATCATTGTGGTATGTTGTTAAAGATCATTGCAAATGATTTAAGAAGCTGTGTGTTTTAAGAATCATTGCACATGATTTTAAGATCATTGTGGTATGTTGTTGAAGATCATTGCAAATGATTTAAGAAGCTGTGTGTTTTAAGAATCATTTCACATGATTTTAAGATCATTGTGGTATGTTTTAAAGATCATTGCAAATGATTTAAGAAGCTGTGTGTTTTACGAATCATTTCACATGATTTTAAGATCATCGTGGTATGTTTTAAAGATCATTGTAAATGATTTAAGAAGCTGTGTGTTTTAAGAATCATTTCACATGATTTTAAGATCATTGTGGTATATTTTAAAGATCATTGCAAATGATTTAAGAAGCTGTGTGTTTTAAGAATCATTGCACATGATTTAAAGATCATTGTGTATGATTTTAGGATTTTGTTTGATTTAAGTATCATTTCGTATGATATAAAGATTATGCTGTGTGATAAGGATCATTGCAAATGATTTAACCAGTGGAACGCGGATGGGTCTCTGGAGAACATGCGAGTATTCTAAAAATATCCTTGTTAGAATAATTTGTGATTCGATTTTGACCTTAATGCTTCGAAAAATGTATGAAAAACGAAATCAGCATCGTTTGGGTTAATAAAACTTTAGGTTCCACTAATATTTTTCTGTTCCACTAATATGATCCGCCCTTCAACAGCTTAAGGACCAATGTGTATGATTTTAGGATCTTTATGCCTGATTTAAATATCATGTTGTGTAATAAGGATTATTGCATCTGATTTAAGAATCCAAAGATACTTGATTTGTGTGATATGAGAATAATTATGTGTGATATTGAATCATTTGAGTATGATTGCGTTTGAGCTAAGGATCGTTGAGAACGGTTTAACCTGAATTCTTTTAATGAATAACCTGATAATATTTAAAAATCTTCTACTACCATCACACTAAGCGGAAATGTTGCTTGTGTCGTGATAGAGGAATTGATCTCAGGCACTCAGTAAATTTTGTATGTCCGATTTGAAGATCATTTCAGTTGTTCAATTTCAAATGCTAAAATATTAATTTAAAACCATTGAAAAAGTATACTAAGAAAACATCCTGGCATAATAATAAAATACACACATAACTTGTAATATTTATCATAAAGCTGTGTTAAATTGTAAAATTATTCATATTATGACTATGGTCTTTCCTCGTGTTAAGTCAAAATTAAAACATAACCATTATTTATATAATACGTAAAGTTGACGAAAGAATTTTATAAACAATAATGATGAGAAACAAATGACTTCCGATTTAAACAAAATGTGGATTTTTTATGACACTACTTATATTTACAAAATTTTCCTTTTTTTTAGCATTAACTAGATTTTTTTTTGTAATTTTTTTTAATAATAGCTGATATTGGAAGCATACAATATGTGAGCATGATTGTTTTTTGTTTTTGTGTGATACTCTTAGTGCAAAATTTATATCTCTGCGAAATATTTTTCGTGCTTGTACATTACTTATTATTTTTTACTTATTTAAGTACACATAATTATGTATTTATTCGATATGTAAAAACCTGCCGATTGACATATGACGAATCATTTCGTTGTCGCGACTCTCTTTTCCAAAAAGCACTACTGAGAATCTTGTTCTTTAGCCGTGTTTGGTGACTGGATCTGAATACCCAGTTACTTCCCAATCTTCCTCTCCCTCATCTCCCGCCCTCTCTTCAGCACCACAACATACCCCAATTATCGGGGATGCCGCAATCCAACTGACGATTGGGAACGGTTGCGACTCTTGTGCGCTATTCAATATTTTTTTTGAAACTTCTTTAGACAAAAAAAACTGCCAAAAACAAAAATTAAAAAATATTGCATCAACCGACGACGAAAATGAGATATAAAAATGGACGAATTTTAAATATTTCAAATTAGGCTTTGTAGGTGAAATATAATATAATATAAATATTATCCATATAAGTTATAAATTAAAATACTGTATCTCAATAAGTATTTATTTTAGATTTTAAGATACTAATGTGGTAAGGTTTTTTTTTTAAGAAATATCGTATATTGTGTGAATTTACGACTGCCTTTATTTGGTATAAAATCTAAATATACCACTAAGTCATTAATTTCCTCTAGATTATGGTACTATTTAATGTATTTATGGCGATGTGGATGAGTTATTTGGATTTTATATGACTTTGAAGTTATATTTACATTAAGTATTAACAAAACATAGCTACACATAATATATCAAAACGATAAAAAATTGGTCTAATTTTAAACTGATTTTGATAAATATATTTAATTTACATTGTTTTTTGTGGTGAAATTAATTTTGGCATCACTTGAACTTAATTTGTAACATTTTTGCACCATTTGAACTTAAGCTGTAAACTCTTATAATACTTCATTTTGTAACATTCTTATGTGTCTTTTGAGCATAAGCTGTAACATTCCTGCGCCATTTTAACTAATTACCTTGTAACATCCGTCATTACGTCATTTAAACTTAATTTGTCACAACCATGTCGGTTGAAATTAAGACGTCACATTCTTCTATCATTTAATCTTAAGCTGTGTTATCATTTTATCGGAAGCTGTAGCAGTCTTGTTTTATTTGAACTTAAGCTGTCATATTCTGAAGCCATTTTAACATCGTGTTTCAATTGAACTTAAGCCGTAACAATATTGTTTCAGTTGAACTTAAGCTATCTTATTCTGAAGTCATTTTAACTTAAGCTTTAACATCCTTGTTTCATTTGAACTTAAGCTGTAACAACATTATTCCTATTTTCTCAAGGTGTATGTAACATTCTTGTTTCAATTGAACTTAAGCTGTCATATTCTGAAGTCATTTGAACATAAGCCTTAAAATTCTTGTTTCAATTAAACTTAAGCTGTCATATTCTGAAGTCATTTGAACTTAAGCTTTAAAATTCTTGTTTCAATTGAACTTAAGCTGTCATATTCTGAAGTCATTTGAACTTAAGCTTTAACATTCTTGTTTCAATTGAACTTAAGCTGTCATATTCTGAAGTAATTTGAACTTGAGCTTTAACATTCTTGTTTCAATTGAACTTAAGCTATCATATTCTGAAGTCATTTGAACTTGAGCTTTAACATTCTTGTTTCAATTGAACTTAAGCTGTAACATTATTTAGTCAGTGAAAGTGTGCGTGGTATATTCTGAATTTGCTTATTGATGTTACACTCATGATAATAATTAAGCGATTCCTACAACAACAAAAAAAGATAAGTGTAAAATTTTACAAAAAATATTTAACATCTTTGTTGAAAATTGAATAGATAACAGCACAAAAATGTTTGATGATCGTGATTAAGTATCCTGTGAAGAAATCATAAATATTTTGAAAAAAATTATTTCTAAAAAAAAAAAATTGCTTCCAAAATTTATAGACAGACAGTTTTTCGATATGTTGAATTTTTATATATACTTTTTTACATTGTATTTTCACGTTTATTTGTTTGATCTCTTTAAAAATCTTAAAAAACAGCCAAAAAATAGTACCTACCCACTAGAGATTATAAAAAAAAATTGAAATATAATAGAAAAGACAGCATTTTAAATAAATCTGATTGGATTTTGATTTAAAATTATTTAATTTAAAAGTAATTATTACTTTAGTAATAGTATTTATATAAATGTGTGAATATTTGTAACCAGTTTAGTTAGTAAGGATTTTTATATACGATGAACGCATATTAATTAATAATAATAACTTAACATGTAACGGCACATCGAGGTGCAATGTTTTTTCGGTGGCGCGCACGTGCGTAAGTTGTAACATTTTTGCTAGAATTGACGGGAAGTTTGACACTTTTGTAATAATTGTTTATAAGAAAGGAAACGACGCATTTGAACGTGAATATATTTAATATGTAAGCATACATCATGTTGTGTGTATATTCAATAATGAAATTCCTTATCAATGTAGTGTTATTATTCTTCCAAATGTAATAGAAAAACAAAAAATCTAATTTGTAATGGAATCTTTTTTTTTCGTTGCGTAAAATTTTAAACCTTTTTCACACAAAGAGTATTTTAATGCAACGCAATTTTAATAGAGAACAAAAAATATTGCATATTCTCTTATTTTTTAACGGTTTAATGGGTATTCTAATGCTCCAAAGCTCATAGTGAAAATGACGTTGTAAGCTGAAAATAGTTCTGTTATCCTAGAAATGCCTGACAGAATGAGCTGACGGTTTGAGGGTCTTTGCAGATTTAACGAAAGTTAAAATCTGATTGCTATATGAAGCAGCAAAATATCTAAAACGGTGAGTTCTGGCATCATGAAATTTTGCACAGCTCTGTCTGGAATTTTTAGATTGATGTAACAGTTTTCGAGCACAAAACACAAAAAACTATACAAGAATTATTTAAATTATAGCTTTGAAACTAAGGTGAAACCGGTTAGCAAATACTAGTCCATTATAAAAACATGAGCATTGTGTTTATTTCATTTGACTTCTTGTGGAAAAAAAGGCCTTCAAATCTGTTATAAATATTATGTTTTGTCTAAAACTGTTCTTTATTTTTTAAAGCATTAATAAATTGCTACTTGAAAAAAAAAATTTGCTACTTAAATCATTCTTTAAAAAATATATCTTCAGAAAATTTAAAAAACTTATAAAATCGAAGCCAAAATGCAAAATTTGAACGCACAAACAAAAAACAAACTTGTCAAATTGGTTTTACTTATTTGAAATTCTGAAGTTTATATATAATAATTAATTTATGATTTTCTATTCCAATAGTATTTTTTTAAAATCTTTTACATTCTTCGGTGATACATTAATATATTGTGATAATTTTTTTTGTGTATTTTTTCTTTACAAAACAACTATAAATAATTTTTTATGAAATTTTTTGAATAAATTAAAAGAATTGTATGCTTTATTTTTTTCCTGTGTTATTTTGAATATTTTTATATAATTTATTATTTGAAGTGCTTATGAATCATTTTTGAAAGTCTTTATTTTTAAGAATAAAATAATCCAATGGACACCAATAAACCAATAGTAAAAGATGTTGATTGTGTCGGGAAGTGTAAAGAAAGAAACGTCAGTTTTGTATTATTTTAAAATTGCTTCCTCCGTGTTGTAAATAAATAAAAAATAACGAAATGAATATGTGTTTTTATTTTAATACGATTTTATATTTTTCTTATGAAAATGTTTATTTTTTTATGTAACACACTTCGGCCAGGAAAGGTAGTTTTACCCGTTCGGTCGATTGATGCTTAACCACTCGGAACATTAGAACGTCAAAAGACGTATATATGATAATAGCGGTCAAGACATTAGTACGTCTTTTCACGTAAACGCGCGAGATTTTACAAAAATCGATTTATTTCCATCACTAGTATACGGATTGCCATGATTTAAAAAACAGAGTATCGATAATGAATAACGCTACGCGTCAGCATTCAAGAATATCTATGGAATCTAGAGGTGCATTATCTAAGTCGATTGGATTTGTCATCTTGTTCGTTCATAATTTATTGCATTTTTAAATAATTTATTAAAAATATTTTAGTTTGGACGGTTAATATTCTGAGGTGACTAATAGTTTTTAATTATATTTCTTCAATATATAAAGTGTTATTTCTTTATGATACTCAGAAAACAGTACATTTTTCACAGCTTTGAAATAATGGTCAGCGATTTTTAGATATTTTTGACGTTTTCAGAAAATGTATATTTAGAAACGCAAATATTTACGTACAACAGAACAATACGATAGTGAATTTCATAATCTTTCCAAAACAGTTTTTAGAATGAGGCTACGTTTCCCAAAACGTGAGTTATGAAGCTTTTAACGAAACTCGTGAATAACACAAAAATTTTCGCGTTTTGACAGTTCGCAAAGGAACACAAAGTAAATAAAAGTCCTTTTCTGAGAGGTTAACACCGGGAAGGGTAGTTCTAACTTTTGCGCCGGCCTCATTTCAATGGCAGAAAAGACAAAATTATTCTATGTTTTTATATGAATATTATATACCAATCTCTTTGTAAAGGTCCCAACTATATATATACATAATTATAGAATCGTAATGCAAGTCTTTTTTTTACATTTATTTATTTAATTATTCAAACGCCATATAACGGCTTTTACAATACAGTGATAATCGAATTACAAGCGTACAGTGGTAAACAGGATAATAATAGCAATAAATTAAAGAACAATTAATTAGTGTAGCAAGACGATGCATATTTCAAAAGAAGTATATACCAGTGTAAAGCATCGATGACACGGGGCTAGTTTACGAGCTGCTAGTCGACGAGTATAAGCTAGCGAGTAGTAAGCGAGTTAGCGAGTGTCGATGACACACAAAACTTTCCACTCGCTCAAAGCCAAAGGATCTTCGTCCTTAACTCTCTCAATAAACGGCTGGAAGCACCATATTCATCGCGTTTTTCTATCCTTGATCTTGCCCATTTTCTTTTCTGCTTCAAGTTTTTCTTTAGTTTTCGTTGTAAATCCTTCTTGATAGCATAAGCTAAGATAATTACTGCCGCGCGAACTACTTCCGTTGACATTTTTGCTGAATGCCAAAACGCAAAGATACTCGCAACTAGTTCACTAGCAGCGATGATGACACACGGCTAGTTAACTAGCTTATAAGCCAACACGCCAGCAAATGGCGAGTAAATCGGATAGTCAACTAGCAGATTGTAAAAAAGCCGATGACACGGGGCCAGTTTACAAGCTGCTAGCGAACTCGCTGGCTTGTAGCTTGTAAACTAGCCCCGTGTCATCGATGCTTAACACTAGTTGAACTACTTTATACTAGGTTTGTATAAGACCTGTCATAAGTCGAAGTAGTAGTTAGTAGTCATGATAATAGTTAATAGTTAGTAGTTAATAGTAGTTAATAGTTAGCTATGATAATAGTTAGTAGTCTTCTTCTTTCGTATGGTGGGGGGTCAGAGGGGGACATCTAGATAGTTAGTAGTGAGTTTATTATTACCCACAAAATTAATTGTACTTGGAATAGCTGAGTAGGCATCGCAACTTGGCATTAACAATTCAGGGCTGTCAGGTATTAATTGGCGCCTGCCAAAACACGATTCCGCAATCTACACTACTTTTAATTTATTTATTGGATAATTTGTATAGCGCCACTTTTGTGAGATATTACCTCAGGGGCGCTTAACAGTTGATGCAGGTATTACAGAAAAATATAAATACCACAAAAATAGAGTGAGGTTAAGTTAAGTAAAATGAAGTATAGGAACAGGTGACACGAAGATAGAAGATGGAGACTCTGCAGCAAGAATCCTAGGTGAAGAAACTGGGCCAGCTGCTGCAGCGAAAGAGTCCACTGCGTCCACCAACAGTGCCAGCACGAGGTTCGTCCTCCGTCCAGGTACGTGTCTGCTGCTAATAAAGCGCTGATACACTATCCTCTCACATATACCAGACCTTGGCAGCACCGCTGTGACGTTCTACGAAGATAGAGACTCTGAAGCAAGAATCCTAGGTGGTGAAGGAACTGGACCAGCTGCTGCAGCAAGAGAGTCCACTGCGTCCAACAACAGCGTCCAGGTATGTATCTGCTGCTAATAATAAAGCGCTGACACCTCACATATATAAGAGACCCTGGCAGCACCGCTGTGACGTTCGGCAAGTCCATCATTTATCTCCATGTAATCCTGTTCCTGGTAATTGTTGAATTGGTGCATTCTACCCGCAATAAAAATCGACGGTCGGGATGATAAATTACCCTGGGCTTAGTAAAAAACTTGCCAGGGTCCAAACTTCCCCAGTTTCCGAGAATTACGTTGAAAACATCTGGGGTGCATTTACCGATCACCGTTCGTTTCGAATGTCCAATATTTTTGAGCAAATTTCCGAATATTCACTTTTAAAACACTGCACTCAAATCACAAAGTTCTAATAATTATTAAGTTTATTTTTATTTATGTTCAAATGTTGATTGATTGATTTTAAAAATAATTTCAAAGGGATGTTGCGTCATTTCCCTTGAAAATACTAAAAAAACACAAAGCGGTTGGAGGACGTGTTTGGACGCGTCCTGTTACCACGAAGGGCGCTATACTGTAGTCGGTTATATACTGTTTTAAGCTATGCAGCTTATATGAACTCCTGTTTTAAGTGGCAATTAATTGGCGCCTACCAAAATACAACTCCGTAATCTACACTACTTCAAAGCTATGCAGCTGGTATGAACTCCTGTTTTAAGTGGCAATTAATTGGCGCCTACCAAAATACAACTCCGTAATCTACACTACTTCTAAGCTATGCAGCTGGTATGAACTCCTGTTTTAAGTGGCAACTAATTGGCGCCTACCAAAATACAACTCCGTAATCTACACTACTTCTAAGCTATGCAGCTGGTATGAACTCCTGTTTTAAGTGGCAACTAATTGGCACCTACCAAAATACAACTCCGTAATCTACACTACTTCTAAGCTATGCAGCTGGTATGAACTCCTGTTTTAATGTGCAATTAATTGGCGCCTACCAAAATACAACTCCGTAATCTACACTACTTCTAAGTTATGCAGCTGGTATGAACTCCTGTTTTAAGTGGCAACTAATTGGCGCCTACCAAAATACAACTCCGTAATCTACACTACTTCTAAGCTATGCAGCTGGTATGAACTCCTGTTTTAAGTGGCAACTAATTGGCGCCTACCAAAATACAACTCCGTAATCTACACTACTTCTAAGCTACGCAGCTGGTATGAACTCCTGTTTTAAGGTGCAATTAATTGGCGCCTACTAAAATACAACTCCGTAATCTACACTACTTCAAAGCTATGCAGCTGGTATGAACTCCTGTTTTAAGTGGCAACTAATTGGCGCCTACCAAAATACAACTCCGTAATCTACACTACTTCTAAGCTATGCAGCTGGTATGAACTCCTGTTTTAAGGTGCAATTAATTGGCGCCTACCAAAATACAACTCCGTAATCTACACTACTTCTGTGGCGTCGAGAAAAATCTAGATTAACTAATTAATAATAAACCGCTCGACCTACTTAGTACCTACTCCCGAATTATGTACCTGCAGTCCAAATCGCATCGTAAACAGAGCAACCTACGTACTGCAAGCACCTACTTGTCCATTGACAACAATAATATCGCAAGTCCGTCTTTCACATTACGAGAACTCGCCAGAAGGTTCGAGTCTACGGCCTATGCATAATTGCCGCGCTGTCGAAGGTTCCTGAAACATACAGTCTGTGCGAGTGCCTAGGATTTAGTTGCCATCCATCTACCTACTGCTGCCGTCGGCCCTGTAGCATAAATATGCCCAACGCAGCGAGTCAGTCAGTCAGTCAACAACCTGCCGTCAGTTTACAAATCTCGCGAGTGACAACTGGTGCGCCCCGCGCCCCTCCGCGAAGGACATATACCCGGCTTCGCCCGTACCATCATGGACTTTATCGGGACATCATCTTAGCGCCTTGTCCAGATCGCCGTTCCTGGCAAGCGCTACTCGTATTACAAGCGCCCTGGTTCCAGTGTCTCTGACCAGCGCTTCTTCCACGCTACCATGACCACCACGAGGACACGCAGCATCCTCACTGGTCACGCTGCTCCCGTTCAACCGCCTACAAGGTCCGCCGCACCTTCAGCCGTCTCGTCAGCACTGGAGTGCCTGAAGACCTACGTTCTTCGCCAGTGCCTGACCTTCATCGAGTCCCAGTCACCAGCGCCCGGCGTCGACTCACTGACCCGCGCCTGACCAGCACATCACCGCAGCAACCGGAGTATTTAACATCTGTCCTACATCATCTCCTCATCACGGCAACTGACTCACCAATAAACACTGTGACCTTCACGACACTTCTAAGCTATGCAGCTGGTATGAACTCCTGTTTTAAGTGGCAACTAATTGGCGCCTACCAAAATACAACTCCGTAATCTACACTACTTCTAAGCTATGCAGCTGGTATGAACTCCTGTTTTAAGTGGCAACTAATTGGCGCCTATCAAAATACAACTCCGTAATCTACACTACTTCTAAGCTATGCAGCTGGTATGAACTCCTGTTTTAAGTGGCAACTAATTGGCGCCTACCAAAATACAACTCCGTAATCTACACTACTTCTAAGCTATGCAGCTGGTATGAACTCCTGTTTTAAGTGGCAACTAATTGGCGCCTACCAAAATACAACTCCGTAATCTACACTACTTCTAAGCTATGCAGCTGGTATGAACTCCTGTTTTAAGTGGCAACTAATTGGCGCCTACCAAAATACAACTCCGTAATCTACACTACTTCTAAGCTACGCAGCTGGTATGAACTCCTGTTTTAAGTGGCAACTAATTGGCGCCTACCAAAATACAACTCCGTAATCTACACTACTTCTAAGCTACGCAGCTGGTATGAACTCCTGTTTTAAGGTGCAATTAATTGGCGCCTACCAAAATACAACTCCGTAATCTACACTACTTCAAAGCTATGCAGCTGGTATGAACTCCTGTTTTAAGGTGCAATTAATTGGCGCCTACTTTTTCAAGTAGTTTACGAGGTAGTGGGAATAAAGGCTATCTCCTACTGGGATCGTGCACAAGATGTGCGTCAGCCGATTGCCACTACAAGTTTCCACCTATCTTCTGGAGTGAGAGGTAACTGGATTTGCCTCTCTCCTTCCACCCAGAAGGGTTTTCGGGACTTCAAGCGGCATGAAGCAGGAATGTGTTTTTGTGGATTTTAATTGTCTCCGTAATCAGGCATACTCAATATTTTTTTGGGTCTTTCCTTGACTTCAGGGACAAATCTTAAGTAATGACCGGTTTCAATTAAGTGCTCGCCAGTTGCCAATTTGTATGGATGGCCGAGTTTGCACGCTCGAAAGTGTTCCGAAAGAGGAAACGCAACACTCTAACATAACCCTCAGATCACTTTGAAATCTTCAATCGAACTTCGAGTTTTTGAGATTAGAGTTTGCGAGCTGTACTGGACACCTACGCCAGTGACATTGACTGTAAATGCCGGTTTCCTCTGGGGGTACCTTGGGTAAGGATTTGAATAGAAACACAACTTGCGAAAGTCGTCGGACAACTGACTGGTTGAGCCAGTTGTTGGCGTATTTATTGGGTTTAAATTCAATCATTTCTACACGTGTTAATGTGGAGCAATTATTCTTCAATCTAAACATATACTGAAGTCCCACGGTTTGTCGTGCTACTAATTCATCCTTGAACTGGCGATATGACACGTGGTTCGAATACAATAATTTCTACACGTATTAATGTGGAGCAATTATTCTTAAATCTAAACATATACTGAAGTCCCACGGTTTGTTGTGCGACTAATTCATCCTTGAACTGGCGATATGACACGTGGTTCGAATACAATATTTTCTACACGTGTTAATGTGGAGCAATTATTCTTAAATCTAAACATATACTGAAGTCCCACGGTTTGTCGTGCGACTAATTCATCCTTGAACTGGCGATATGACACGTGGTTCGAATACAATAATTGCTACACGTGTTAATGTGGAGCAATTATTCTTAAATCTTAACATATACTGAAGTCCCACGGTTTGTCGTGCGACTAATTCATCCTTGAACTGGCGATATGACACGTGTGCAGTGCTTTAAATTCTTAGCAAGATGACTCATCGTGCGAGATAAGCCTCAAAGAATTCTTCATCGTAAAATGTCATATCAGAATATTCATTTTCTTAATTATTAATTAATTATTAGGTACATCCATCTGCTGTCCGGTACACGAGCTTTGAGAATTCTTTTTGAATTTTCGAGCTTACTAGCTTTCGAACTTTTCACTTGCAAACTTTGAGCTTTATTTGTGGTCATGTGTTCCCCCTGTAAACATGTAAACTTCAATTTCAACATTTGAAAATATAATCAAACATAATATATAGTGAATAAAAAAATAAATAAAAACACGATAATTTCATAAATACAATATTTATTTTGAAAACATCAAAAATCGCCATCCGACAAGTTTACATATTATGCACCTAGACAATATTATATTATTTTCATTACAAACCTTAACGCATTGTTAAACAAACAATATATTTAAAGTAAAAAATCAACAATCTCGTTTTAAACAGATTGCCGATCGTTCGTTGGAAAAAGGGAGTAAATAACATACAAATAATGATTACAGGAATAAAACATAATTTATTCATATTCCTTTTAATGAGTACGTAAGAATTGTCATTTGGTATTCCTAATACCGTTTAATTATCATGTTACAATAATAATATCCACACTTCTTAGCGACACTCGAAAAACGCTTTAAAAATAATCGAAAACCCTGCTGTATATTTGCAAAATATTTAACTATAATTACATTAATAAATTATTCGTTACACACCATTTTACGTGCCTCCGAAAGGGCAGGCAGATAGAATTGAGCGCCACACGTCAAATAAAGCTTGACATATTAACCTTTGCAGGCAGCCAGAAGAGGAACGAACAAAATAAGATTTTTTATTAAATACATTAATTTTTTATGTATTCAAAATATCTACAGTTACGACGCAAAGTTAAGTGTGTCATTCTATAATACATTTTCGAAACGTAACATAACCACAATTTTTTCGTTCATATATACACGCATCATTTCACTAATATTATTATTTTAAGCAATGGTTCAAATCCAATTTTCTTACGCTTAACAATTTAATATGTAGTTAATTTAACAGATTCATTAAATCATTTAGATTCAAAATTTTCAACAAAAAAACATTGGATGTAATTGCATCTCGAGCAGAATTCTAATATACAAAAACCATTCCCAGACATTATACAACTATTGTTTATGTATAATAATGGTGTAATAATTATAAATATTTCAGTTCCGCACAGAACTATCCTACCCTTTAAAGTTTTTAACACATAATACCCCATTACGAGAGTTTTACCGAGATCACACGAGGACAATACGATATTATCCTATCACAGCTCCGTGAATAGCCTCAACCGCGCAGGACAGGACTATGGGACAGTACAACGATTCGACTGTAATTCAAACGCAGAATGCTGTGAAAATAGATATACGAAATCACCTATTATGAGCAGGTTTGCGAAAAATATTAGTTGTTTTATAACAAAATATATTGATAATGTTCATTTACGCGACATTTTTAATCCAAAATACGAGAAATGTAAGCGTGAAGCGACTGCGTACCGTCTTGTCCAAACGCGTTTACACACGGACAACACGGCTGGGCGCGGTGATGGGGTAAGACATTATCCTGCTAATATAGTTTTCCCATCTACAGAGTTTTCCAATAAGAGGTGTTATTTTGAATAGTCCGCCATTTCAGTAGATGTTACTTTTGAAGCTGTCATTTTTTGACATTTGACAAGTAGAAACTACGCCGTTAATAAAAATGGAACGATACACGCTTCAACAACGCATTGAAATTATTAAAATTCACTTGAGTGAATCAAATGCAAATCATCTTGAGTGATGAGGCCCATTTCCACCTCGGTGGCTTCGTCAACAATCAAAATTGTCGCATCTGGGGCTCGGAAAACCCAAGAGTTATTGTTGAAAAGCCTCTCTATCCTCAACGTGTGACTGTTTGGTGCGGTTTATTGTCCGGCGGAGTCATTGGACCTTACTTTTTCAAAAATGAGGCTGGAGCAACAGTTACGGTGAATGGATTGCGCTATCGAGAGATGATTAATGATTTTTTATGGCCGGAATTCGATGGTATTGATCTGGACAGCGTTTACTTTCAACAAGACGGCGCTACGTGCCACACAAGCAACGAAACCATTGATCTTTTACGATTGAATATCAAAATAACACCTCTTATTGGAAAACCCTGTATCTCAGGGACAATGTCTTGGTTAATTGTCCTATCCTCCAAACTAGGATTATCCTAGTTCACACTAGGACAAAGACAAGACAGCATTGTCCTGTCCTCCCCGGCATTAGTTGGGTGTTTCAAACTACATTACATTTGATTACCGTCAAATCAACAATCAGCGCCTTTAGAATTTTTTGAATGGTTCCTGTTAAACACTGATTATCGGCCTGTTTCATCTTTTGATTAACGGTCATGTTGTTATTCTTGTCAACGGCTGAAACTGGTTGAGATAGCCCATTTAACTGAGACCTTTAGTGCAATAAATTCAAAATGTAACGCAGATTCTCGGTCCGTTTCGGCTTTTGATCTAATTGTGATTAGCTTTCAAGTATAACAACATGGCCATTAGCGTGTCAGCTGATCACAATTTGATCAAAACCTAGAACGGGGCGAGAATCGGCGTTCCATGGGAACCGTTTAAACGCCAAAACATTAATATTGTGGGGATCAATAATTTGGAGGAATTTGAAACACTCCAAACGCAATTAAATATTGAAGCCGCATTCACAATTTAAAGCTTCATTCAGATCGTTGTTTTTATTTAGTATTCATTATTAGGGAACAGATATTGCAAAATTTTGATGCATGAGATTTCCACTTTTGGCCAAAAATGGCAACATTTTACTTGCCTGACATTGGCTTGATTAAAAACTCGCCGGGACGATATTTCGTACAAATCAAGGTAGTTCTTGCAGTAACTGGACTATAATTAAATTTCTATAAAAAAAATGGCAGTGCAGCAATTTGCTTTGATGTATTTTAAATATCGTAACAATCGGAAATCAGTTTGTCGAAAAATAAAGACAATGTATAAAGTGATTTCCATAAGTTATCGTTTTCAAAATTAACTGAGGAATATATTTGGCATTCTCATTATATCAGCTGTAAACCATCAAACTTAAAAATCATCATTACTTCATTCAGATCGAAATACTGTAATCATAATACATTTTCTTCAGTGAAAATATACATGTCAAATTAATACACAACAATGTATAACAAAAAGGGGGAAAGTGGTTTTTATTTTTTATTTTGAAACCCAGTGTTGCGGAAATCAGTATTTGCGGTAACCAGTATTATTTGTGGAAACCTGTATTTGTGGACGCACAAAGTTACCGTTACAGAAACCCGTGGAAAATTAATGACACTATAGGGTTAAAGTGCAATTTGGAGAAATAAACAGGTCAGGAAGGAAATACACACCTGACATTTTTATTTTAACATAAATAACTCTGAATGACAACAACTCAATTTTTTTTCTTCCGTTTCCGACATGAATCAATTCTAAACTCAAACATTTCCAATATGACATAAGATAGATTAAAATTGACATCCCATTGAATTGCATTAATTGTGAATTATAAATGAATATTTGTGGACGGTTTTGAAAAGTATATCAAAAACGACAAAATTATTGGTACTTTTCTAAAATACGCAATCGTTATAGTACAATATTTGTGCATACAAATTTGGCTGAGAGATTGATTGTGAAAACTTAAAAGAAAAGATAAAATAATTTTCTAGTTTAATGTAAGTAGAATCAAACATAGCCTTAAAATTAAACCATAAATTTAATGTGATGATTATGAACATTTATAAAATCTAAAATTATTTACAGCGAGATTATGTCATATTAAAGTAATATTTAAATAATTAACAAATGTTTAAACCATTTTATAAAAAATAATCAGATTTTTTTTTTACGGAAATCAGTTTATATGACTGAGATTTTTTAATCATGAACATTATGCAGTATTTTTTTAAATTTTTAATTTTTTGTAATAGTTAATATTTATCGTAAATTGCAGTCATTATACAAAATCAGTTTTTTATGCATGAAATTAATTATACTCTGTTCGTGATTACTGCTCTAAGCCAATGGGGACTATAGCATCCCATTTTGAGGAATGTTGTAACACTGAAGGATATTGGGGAGGGAAAAGAGAAAGCAAAGATGAAGGTTGGGAAATACCTGGCTTTTCAGATCCGGTTACAAAACATAGCTAAAGCCATTACAAGCAACAATTCAATTCTGATAATTTTTTCATGAGACTGGAAGGGAAAAGGGAAAGATTTAAAAATCACTAAACATAGCTAAAGACATTTCAAAAAAGTTTAAATTTTTTTTTGTTCATGAGCAGAGTATAAGTGATATAATGTGATATTCTTTTTATAAAACCAAAATATTTCCACATTCAAAAGGTTAACACAAAATATCCTAGTTCGTTTGGCTTCATTTTTGCTTCTTTGAGAACCGTTTTATAAAAATAAGAATTAAAGCATTGATTAACTATATTTGTATTAAATTTATAATTATTTTAATAAAGATCTACGCTATTTTATAGAATTAAGTGAATGAAGCAGTAGGTAAAAATAATACTGTAAAAAAATTATTTATATTAGGCTAACTTCATAAAGAAAATATATGGTAAAGTTATAAAAAATACTAGTTATATATAAATAAAAGTGAGATTAATAATTCGAAATAAAATAATAATTCTATCTTTAAATTTGAGAATAATACTTGAAACGTATCCCATCGCAATTGATAGTTTAATGGGTGCTTATAACTGATAAATGGTTTGACTCTCTGGCCAATTTGTTAGATTTTGGGAACAGATCATATAGGTATCATAGAAATCGTTGTGCCTCTCTTACTGTCATGGTCAGAAACATGATCTTATTGGTGTTAGAAAGAGAAAACACCACACTTTATATTTAAATTTAGAAATTATTCATAGAAGTATTAAAATGTACACTTCTATGAAGCCAAAGTTCCAAAGCCAAAATTCGAGAAAAAATAATAAAAATCATGAATTTTTATATGATAAAATGAGTTTTTTAGTTCGGTGTTTAGACGGAAAAATGAAAGTACTTAAGCTATTTTTAAAGCTTTTTAATGTTTATTTCTAAAAATAAAATTTGAAAGCGTATTTCGTCACCTTTCAAAAACAGTTTTTGGTTTTTGGATGAGGTCAGAATCATTAGATTTATTTGGATTTTATTGCAAAGCGGAAATGCCCAGATCTTCCGACAGAATATGCCAGAGGCCTGTGGGGTTAAGGCGTTATGTTTATGCTTGCGAGAAGTCTATTTTTCAAACTTATTCAAACCAAAAATGTAGTTAAACGAAACTAACAGAATCACATGCGAGAGTTACTAGAACACATAGAGAAATGTCCTAAAACATCAATAATGAACAAGATAAACTTCAGTATAGCAACTGAGTGTGTAAGTAAGATAATAGATAACTCAACCCGTTGTTGTACTTGGCTTGACGCTCGAGTCTAGCACACGGTGTACTACTGAATTTGACATAATATGAATACCGAAATATTCACTAAATTGTCCAAAGAAGCAAAGCTATCAGTCCACAATGGAGTGCTGGTACCTACCCTGATGTATAGAAGTGAGGCATGGAACTGGCAGACAAAGGATGAAAATAGATTGAATGCTATTGAAATGAGATCCCTGAGGCGTATGTGTTATAAAACCATGTATGATCGTGTGAGAAATGTGGAGATTCGCAAAGGCACAATCAAAGTGAATCAGATACTCGAGTAGGGCCATGTAAAGAGAAGAGTATGTATGAGACGATGTATGAATGTGAATGAGGCGAGGAGTGTGTGCCAAGACCGAGTTGTTTGGCGGTCCGTCCTCTCTGCCTACCCTCGCGGAACTGCGTGTTGGTTAGTTAGTTATTAATACCAAACAATTATGGAGCATGATTTTGTGCTTTCAACTAGTAAAAATTAGGGGCGGACTATAGTAGTTGTCGGATAATATACTATACAGATAATATACACCGTAATGTACAAATTTGACTTATTTTTTATGATGACTTAATGGAACAGATAAAACCTTCGCTAATTTTTAATTCACAGAGTTCGCTTAGTTTAGATTGGTGAAATCATCTGAAAGAGTTTGATCATCTCTTGTAAAATTTTGTAATAATTGTGAATTAACCCATTATGCATATTCTGTTAGTGTAGAAAAATATATCTATGAATTTTTTTGACTGCAGCAATGTAAATTTGTAAATGGCAAAAGGTGTTATGGAAAGTTTGTTAATGGAGGTGTTCCTGGACAAATTTGTACCACAAAAGTTATTGAGACTTTGATGATGTTGAGAAAAATGTGTATTTAATGATATGCGTCCGTTTGAACTACCCAGGGCGATATGACATTTTTGTATGCACACTGTCGCCGAGCTACGATCAAACTGCACGCACTATCAAAGTGGCTATGCAATGAAAAACAATGTTTTTTGAAAGACACTGTTTTTTATGCATGGCACAAAGGATAACAAATTATCATAAGCAATAATTACTCGCCTAAAATATCCGTTTACAATAATAATATTTGACAAGTCAAACATTTCACCAACGAATGTAGATATATTATGTATCAACGCCATCTAGTGGTAATTCAGCACACTAACAAAGTCTTTCCTACAAAAATAAAGTTGGTTGTTTACAAGTGAAAAAATATAATAAGCAATAATTGTTGATTGAAAGACTTGTACACGTTGAATTATTTGGCGGGTTGGGAATAAGCCGACGTAGCTTAGTGGTTCAGAGCACCTGACTGGCAATCAGAAGGTGCGGGTTCAATTCCCGTCTTCGATATTTTCAATTTGTATGGATATTTCAGGTGAGTAATTATTTGTTATGCAATGAAAGTCATGCGTTTCATGCATAGATAAAAACAAAGACAAAGTGAAACGCATTGTGCAAGCGGTGCGATACTAATAGTGATTCATGGCGCATCTCCATTGTTACTATTATCTGTGGTGTCATTTTTGTGGGAGACGTCAGAATTATATTGATAATTATTTTAATAGTGAAATGTTGAACCAAGTGAATAAAAATCATTTATAAAATGTGGAGGGTTTTTTAAATTTTTTAATCTCTTGCAAATTACATAATACTAAAATATTCAAAAAGAAGCCAGATTTTGCAAAAATTGAGCAAATAAAATATTGATATTGCACAAAAATATCGATTTTTATTTATATTAAAGAAAAATTTTTTATCTCAGAAAAATCACATTGAAAAAGATTTAGTATTTAATTAAATTGTTTAAAAATCACAAGAGGAATATAAAAAATAATATAATATATGATTAAAATCCAAAATGTAGAAAAATAAATTTCATTTAGTGCAATTTAATAATTAATTAATATAATATTAATAATAATAATTTCATAGGCTTAAATAATACTTGAATGACTTGAATATTTGAAAGAAATTTTCTGTATTAAAAAAGAAAACAAAAAGCTATAATTTAGTGCGTACTTGAAGAATTTTCATTAAGCATAAATTGTTCTGAACCAGGAGTAGTTGGTACCCACTGTGAGCTTAGACCTCCACTCCTGACTATCGGACCTGCTATAATCTTTCTTTAAATTAATATAATGCATTAGAGATCTTTCTGTACAAATTAATTTCAATTCTTATGTTGATTCGCAGGAATTTTGATACACTATTTAGCAATCGACATACTTATAAATAAGTTTTGCAAATGATAGAATTTCAAGGATTAATTTTTATACAAAATAATGATGGTTTTATAATCTGAAATAATAAATCATTACATAACCATTATATAAAATCATAATTTGAGCTCACCTGCGCAAAAACAGCGCATTAACTCTTTTGTTTCTGTGCAAATCCATTAAAACTATGCGCCATCTTTGTTCACACCAAAAATCATTTTAATATCTCACCAACAGATGGCAGTACAAGGCCTAGAGTGATGGCCAATAGTGCGCGTGTACTCTTTTTCCGTACTTCCGTTTGTGCGGTTGGTAATTTAAATATTTGTCATTATTTGACCTCTTTCTGTAAAGCCGCATTTTGCCGATTGGCTGAAAATTGTATTGCAATTTTGTACAATCACTAATGAAAATTATGCTCTTAAAATCGGCAGTGAAATTGACACTGAATAAACTTTATATTGTGGAAACACAACGTTAAGAAAACGCAAATTAATGATGTTTTACGGAAAATAATACTCAAAAAAAAAAAAACATAAAAGTGATGATTATAAGTTGAAATACCTACCTTATTGCATATAAATTTATTTGACTTTCGTTAAATAAATATTTTCACTACAAACAAGTAAAATTTTAACAGCCAATATCTCATAACGTAACGGGATGAAAACGCACAAGCTCGAAAACTTTCTCGCTCTCACCTAATACGGCATCCTTATCTAGAAACGGATTTCATCGTAGATGTCCTATGATATGCAGCTCACAGTTTACCAATCAGCGGCTCGCTCTCCTGCTACCTACCGAATGATGTACCCCGGACGGCCTACAAAAGCGAGTGCACAGCCTTGAACCGAGCAGAAATCACAAGCCGGCCGTAGGCTCAAGCCCTGATACTGGTAGCGAGATGTGTCATCAATTCCAGTTAGATCGTAAAGAAATCCTAGGCTGAATACCTGATGCTGATAGCGAGATGTATCGTCCCTTTCAGTAAGTTTGAAGAGTGCCTGGAGGAATTCTTTATCTTTCGTATATAGTCAGAGATATATGTTTTATTCAATATAACTGTTCACTTTAATATTCGCCGGTCAGTGGCCTAGTTAACATCGCGTTTGGGTTCCACCAGGGCGTAGTGTGTTCAATTCCTCGGCTAGCTAAGTCCTCCATCACAACACAAGCAAAATTTTCCGCTTACTGTGGTGGTAGTAGGAGATTTTCAAATATTGTCAGGTTATTCGTAACCTGGGAATATTTCTCTTTCTTTAAAAAAAATATATATATATATTTAGTGTTTTACAAGAATAGATATTTTCATATAATGCTTGTTTTTCCGCAAGTGAGCTCATTTTACGTAATTAATATTATTATATAATAAAATGATTATTAAATTGTATGTATTAATCATATTATATTACATAATAATTAAACAATGGAATATAATGATTATACACAATTACATAATGATTATACAAAACTATGTAATGAATTATACACAATGATTTTATCTCCAACCAATAATAAACCAAGAACATAAAACATTAATATTTTATGTACACAATAATATATATTTTTAGGAATTAATTACATTATATCAAAGTCTTGTGGACAAATTCAAGCACCAATTATACTACTCCACTGAACAAATAATCCTTAGAAATGTGATCTATACAAACCTTATGCACCAGTTAATTTTCGGACTTTCGAGTTCTGGGCAAATGAAATTCATTAAATTTTCAAGCAAGAATTTCGATATTTTAAAATGTACAATCAATTTCAGCAGAAGTAAAATAAAATTGAGCTGACTTCGGGCACATTAACACACCCACAGCACATTTCTATTGGTTTATATCTTCAGTGTACTACTCAAAAACTAGGACCGATTGTTCTAATTATTACAGTAATTGTTTTGATTATATTTCATCCTGCAATTTTTTTCTACTCGTTAATAATATAGTATGTATTATCTAATACAGCTATTGGGACCATACTGGGATGTGGCACAGTTAACGACTGTCGGAAATTCAATATCATTAGATTGCTTTCTCGGTTAAGAAAGAAACAGAGCCGCAGATGACTTGGGCTGACAACCTGAGGGGAACTGCCGGTTAATGATCCATCTTCCACAGGGATACGCAAGTATTCGATACTCATGTTGTGTACTCACTTCGCAAACAACTTACCGTCATAATAATCACAAGACCCTCGTCGCCACCAATCATTGTTAAATTCTCAAAATGTCAAAACTAGAACGCGTTCATAACCTCACTCACAAACGAACAGTTACTGCAGCAGTCATTTTTTATATCCTGTCATTCTTTGTTCACTGTTTTGTTGTTAGAATTGATCTCAATCATACACTATATATAACAAAATGTTGAATGCAACGACCTAGCCCAACTGCTCGTGGGAGACTGGCGTCATCGACGAGTTTACAAAATGTCGGCAAAGTGTTCCTGTATACAAACTGCCGTGCAGATGATTGACGGTAATCGTCAAGATACTTGAATCGTCGTATATTGGATACTTGCGTACCCCTATTTTGAGAATCACTGCACCAAAGAATCAAGCGTTTCTAAAACTTTAACATATTCACAGATCTTTTGAAAATACATTCATATATGTAGCTGATTTACTAATTTTGGAATGTCACTAGAAAGCAACCAAAATATAATTTTAACAAATTCAATTTAAACATAACTTCATTTTAATTTAAAATTAATAAAATTTAACTATAGGGAATTTTAAAGCTGTAATTTCTACGATAAAGCGACATGTAAATAGCACGAATCTTTCAGAAATATGTTAACAAAAAATGAGTATTGCTTTATAGTACCAAAAATAATTTAGAAAACATTATTTTATAATGTTTTCAAGTACGGAGAGAACTGTTCCACAATATAGAGTAAGTAAGTAAATTTATAGTAGGTAATTTACCAAAATAATTTCAGCAAGTAGTGAGCAATATATTATTAAAATCAAGTGTTGGAGTTCTTTTGCAGAAATTAATATGTAACATTGTCTTCAAATCAGTGCCATTTTGTTTATTCGACATTTAAAAGTTCTCCGTTCAACTTCAGTTGACTAGGAAAACAACAATAAGACAGTTGTGTTGGTCAGCTGATCACAATTTGATAGAAAGCCGAAACGGATCTAGATTCGGCGTTTAACAGGGACCGACCTTTCAATTGTCAAAAAAACAAAATGGCGCTGATTGATAATTTGATGACAATGTTACATTTGAATTTCTGTGAATCATTTCAAATCAACAAAATTGCAACGCAACAGGAATTCTAACACTTTTTAACTTTTCCCAAGTTAATAAAATTACTCGGTAGCCATTCATTTGCAGAACCAAATTAAAAAGGACACTTTAAACAATAATATTATACTCTCCTGCCTTTGACCCTTTGGACGCATAAATCAAAATCGACATAAATCAAAAATTGACTAAAGTTCAAATCAAATGAAGTCAAATCAACTAGTGAACTAAAATCAACTGAGGTCAAAATGGACTACAGCAAAATTAACCAAAGTCAAAATCGGCTGAAGCAAAATTGACTGAAGTTGTAAGACCAAAGTCGGTCAAAATAGTCTAAAACCAAAATCTACAGAAGCCAAAATTGACTGAAGTCAAAATCGACTTAAGCAAAATCAACTGAATTCAAAATCGACTGAATTCAAAATCGACCGAATTCAAAATTGACTAAAGTTAAAATCGACTAAAGCAAAATCAACTAAATTCAAAATCGACTGAATCCAAAATCGACCGAATTCAAAATTGACTAAACTTAAAATCGACTAAAGCAAAATTGACTGAAGCAAAAATCGATTGAATTCAAAATTGACTGAAGTCAAAATCGACCTATGCCCAAAACAAAAAAAAATTACAGCAATTTTTCGTTTGTTTAATGTGTCCAAAGGTTAAAAAAGCATTAATGTATTTTGTAGTAGATTTTGCAGGGCGTATAGATATTGGTGGCTCCACATACAGCCGTAGATGGTGTCTAAAATTCGTTGTCACTGCTGGCATCCTGATGGTAAGCGTCTCCCGCACTTCGGTCCATTGACTCCAAGGAGAATTTAGAGTTTTGCGTCATGGGGCCGTGGAAGGATTGTGAACGTAGCACGGAACTGCTGAAAACATATCACATAAATATTAACGCACAGTTTTTTATCTTTTAGAGTCAGTTAGTTAGATTTGTAAGTAGGTATTTAAACACCTACCTACATAATTAAAAACCATATTTTTTTAGTAATATTTTGTATTTCAAATACGAAATTATACAATTTTTCTAGAGAAATGCACTATCTCAATGACAAATTATTTTTCTAAACTTTCTTCTGGTAGGTAGGTTATATTGAAAAAATGCAGAATAATGAAGGAAGTCCAAATAAACAATTTCACATTGAAAAAATAATCTTTACTGAACTATTAAAAATGCCACCATCTTGAACTGGAAATGAAATGAACAAGTCAATTTACAAATAGACGAAATGCAAAAAGTTTAAAAAAAGGTACAACGGCTCGGTTGTCAATCAGCACCATTTTGAATTTTAACATTTGATCGGCCCCTGTCAAATGACAATTCTCGCCAAATTTTACCTTTTGTTTGGAGTTTAACTCGAGTATATTTCACATCGAGTACCTCACACTGCTTCATATACCTTGTTAAAGAGTAAAACATCACCAAAAAGCGTTGTAAGCTTAAGAAAATTGCTATTTTGTAAATAAAATATTATAAAACACCATAGCAAAAAAACCTTCTAAGAAATATCAGAAAAAAATGGCGATAAATTATTGTTATATGTGATAAGAAATAAATTAAAGAATTTCTACACAATTTAGAAGTAAAAATACTACAATAATTGAATATTAATAAGATATAAAAGATCTCAATAAATGTTATTAACTAACTAAAGATCACGCTGGGAATACAGGATTAAACGTCAAACATCTTACGAAAAATCACTTAACACTACCCTGCTCCTTCCCCTCAATCGGGGATGCCATAGTCTCACTGGCTCCAGACTGCTGGGGTAGTTGAGAATTTTGTGCAGTATTCACATTAATATATATATATATACAGGGTGTATCGGCACTAACCCGACAAACTTTAACCAGCTATTCCTTAGCACATTTGGATTAAAAAATTTTATGGGCACTTTGCTGTCCGGTAGCATTTTTTTTTCAATTAAAAACAAAAAAATTAAAAATTTCCACACTACATCACTGTCATTGGGATTGCTTTTCGTGTTCAACAGCTGTTATAAGCAAGTATGTCGAAAAGCGTCTTCGCTCTTTCGCACACACTAAATAATAATAGTTAAAAATGAGACGAATGGTGCCGTGCCATTTCGTTGTGATTGTAAAAGTGCGCCAATATAGGTACACACGTGCATTATTCAACGGAATTCGAACAAAATATTGCCAGATGGGTTTTCAAACTTTAACAAAGGTTAAAACAGTGGTGACATGTGGTGAAAATATGAATAGTAATTTTTTTATTAAAAAAAAACGTTACCGGACAGCAAAGTGCACATAAGATCTTTTACTCCAAATATGCTAAGGAATAGCTGGTTAAAGTTTGTCGGGTACGTGCCGATACACCCTGTATATGCAGGGTGTATCAGCAGTACCCGATAGATTTTAATCAGCAATTGATGAGAAAAAAATCACACGTCGCCACTGGGTACAATGGAGCGTATCACGTGATACGCAATCTGTATCGTTTCAGCAGCACCAAACAGATGAGACGGAGAGTGTATCAGATGATCCGTTGCGAACATGTGGCAGTGTGATCATTGGCCACGTATGACAGAAAATATTTTTGATTTCAATTCAAAAAAATATTACATTATCAGACAGTAAAATTAAATTTACATTTGTCATACGTCAGGCGAGAATTTGCAGAACTGCGCAAAGATTAACTTGATGAGCTTTGTTCAAGTATCGGGATAAAAACCACTATTTATGTTTTTTTCCAAATTGTTTTCTGTCTACCAGATAATGTATCTTTATTTGCTCTGTTCTGAAACAAAATCAATCTTCTATCTATATAAATAAAAATGTTAACATTAGTTTGTTCAAAATTTTAAATCTCCAAAAGTTCTTCACAGATTGCTTTGAAATTTTTACACAACGTTGCATTCGAATATGCGTGTGTTTTTATATACCTATATTATATAGATGTCACCTGTGACAGGTTAAAACATGTTTTTTTAAAAAAACAGTGCCATCTGTTGGATAAACATGTTTTTTTTTTAAACAGCATCATCTGTTGGACGTAAAAGCAACAAGCGCTATTATTTCTCTATTCGCACAGACAGACTGAGTTACAGCAACGTTTGGCGGGGTACAGTTAGTAAATCATAAATATTTCATGGCCTTTCCCCAGAATAGCTAACTTTATCTAAAAAAAAAAAAAAAAAACAAATTTGGGAGACAACTGCCCAAAAAATTGATTTATACAAATGTATAAATTGGTTTTATTATATCTACATAAACCTAAATACATAACTTCACAAAAAAAAAGCAATCATAATCTTTTTTAAAAGAAAAAATTACCTTGGACCGATTATTTTGTAAGCTGTCAATAGGCTAAATTCATGAAACAAACAATAGAATCTATAGTGTTATTAGCGCAAGCGATTCTCATTTAGTCCTCTATACAGTTTTCAAAGCATAAACGTTAAAATCGCATCGGAAAAACTTCCAACGAGGATGTTATTAGAGCTAGCACCTGTGTGTGAGCGTCGAGTACGATTGTAGAAATTGTTGCACACATGTGCCTGAAATACGGTTGACAGGATAAAATCCTTCGCGTACGTGCTGATACAACCTAATTATACATTCAGTCTTTTGATTGGGAAGTTCACAAAAAGGATATCAGCGTATAAATAAAATTCAGACCTACTTACTAGTACTTCACTTTTATAAGCCTATAATATCATGTTTCATTATCAAATTACAAAATATGACTATGTCCTAGTTCATAAGGAGGTGTTACAGATGGGATATTATATCAAATAAGAACGCTATCAAAGTTACTTACTCATAATTTAATATTGATATTTAAATGAGAAAGTGGTGAGCGAACACGCAAGCACCTGGTGCTTCAACTAGTCGCCAATAGAAGGTACTCTAATGTGAAATCCCTGCTGTGTTCGCTTCCCACATTTACAATAAAAAAAAATTTGAGCGATCGAATTACATAATATATATATATGTATACCTAAAACACCAATAGAAAAGAATTATAAATTGAAATATTACATACAAAAATAAGCAAAGACATAATAATAATATATTAAAAATTATTGCAGTGTTTTGTGATTCCAACACCTGGACTGGTAATGAAGTGAAGTGAAGTGTAGTGATGTCAAAAGTTAAACGTGAAGTTGCACCACTGAATGAAGTAATTCCTAGTGATAACAGTGAGCAGGTAATATATAGTTCCTAAATACGATAAGTCCACTAGGGTAAAATGTTGGCCAAGTTTTTTTATCATTATAACTGTTTAAAATAAAAAAAATTGAAAATTATTTATTTTGAGTGCTAAACGTACGTAGTCCAACAACAAAACACAGAATATAAATTTTTTCTAGGTTATTATTTAAAAAAGTTATAATTGAAAAACAGTTATTTGCCAACATTTCACCCAAGTGGACTTATCGTATATAGGAACTACACAACTCATATAACACATAAGTGCGAAAGGTTTTGCAATCATTCTAAGGGGGTATTTCACTATGTCGGGCTAAATATCTGACTAGCTAGCCGTTGGCTGGCTTTAAAGATCAGAATAACTTCGTTATTCAACAGCGACCGTTTCACCATTGTTGCCGAGCTTCCGGATAGATAACACTCAAAATAGTCTGGCAACATCGCAAAATGTTTGCAGTTACCCAATCTACTACAACGGCTGTCATGTTTTGCCGCAATGTCTATGGAATGCTAGCGTCAACGCCAATTGATCTGTGGTCAATGCCGTCATCCAGTTTCCCGCCATAGTCCGCACACCGCAAAGTGTGCATTTTTTTGGTTATGTTATGTTGATTATCAGGTCATTTTAGATAGATTCGTGTCGAATTAATACATTGTTTCTTATTTTGAACACAATCAAATAATTCAGGATGGATCATACAAGCATTCAAATTCATTCGACCTCTTAAAACTCGCGGCCTTCGCATCGCCGCCCTTTCACCTGCTTCTGTAAATCAAAAACCTCGGTATCCATAATAATTCGCAACAAAATTGAACTCACTTCTCCGCTGTCAAACTCGGAATGTTTTGACGGCATCTTTGATTCGAGGAATAGCGCCTAACGGGAGGTTCGAGCACTGATTAGTCAAATCGAACTTTAACCCGAGCGTTAGCATTATTCAGATATAGTGAAAACGAAAAAATGACTAATCCGCGGATTAGTGCTTAGTCAGAACATAACGAGAGATAGTGAAATACCCCCTAAGTGTAATAGTATATTTTGTGGCAATTGGACACTTTACTAAACTAGGTTTTGTGATAATTCAAAGCGAAATGTGATATTTTCAGCTTTGGACTTTTGGGTCTTCTAGAGTGCTGAAACAGATTTTTTTAGAAAATTCGATTTTTTGTATCAAGATTTTCAGGAAATCCATGCGGCGCACGTCCAAACTGAAATTTCCTGAAAATCTTCATACAAAAATCGAATTTTCTAAAAAAATAAAAAAATCGGTTTCAGCTACAATACCATCAATAATGTCATTTTCAATTTGACATTCAACTCCACGTTTGTAATAATTCAATCATTTAAAGTGGAAATCAGTGATCATTCAAAATATAACAAGAGATTATTTACTGTTATCAAGTTCAATTTGTAGAACTCTGTTTAAAATAAAAAAAGAGATTATTTAACTATCTAACTAACCATCACGCCATTTCCGTAGGGGTAGACAGAGACGATGGAACGCCAAACAACTCGGTCTTGGCACACACTCCTTGCCTCATTCACATTCATAAATCGTCTCATACATACTCTTCTATTATTCTGACTCTTGACATGGCATGACTCGAGTATCTGATTCACTTGATCGTGCCACGTCTTCTTCGGGCGTACCCGACTTCTACTACTATTCACATTTGCATTGTATATTCTTCTTACACTCCTTTCTTCGCTCATTCGCTCTACATGCCCAAACCATCTAAGCGTCCCTTTCTTAATCTTACTCATTACGCTTACATCAGCCTTGCACTCTTTGCAAATCTCCACATTTCTCACACGATCATACATGGTTTTAACACACATACGCCTCAGGGATCTCATTTCTACAGCATTCAGTCTACTTTCAACCTAGAGATTATTTGAAGCGGAATAATTCAGTATTAATTAGAAAATTAAATTGACATCAAGTGTAAAAAGAATTTGTTAGGTGGGTTATATTAAGCTCAAACAAAGTGTAGTAACATGTTAATGGGATTAGTGATTCTTCAATGTGTAAAAAGAGATTTTGTGACTAAACTAGCCCAGCGATAGCTCGTACATCACCTACAATCTCTCACTGGGACGAGTATATTTGAAGTGTTAGTAATCATTAAAAGTATAATAAGAGATTATTTGAAATGCTTAATTTTATCATTCCAAGTGGAGTTACATGAGATTATTAGATGAGTGGTCGTGATCATTCAAAGTGAAAAATATATTCAGTGTTCATTAAAAGTGCAAAAAGAAATCGCACAAACGTGAAAATGCAAATTTGACGGACAGAGTGATTAGAAGACATAATTGATGAAAGTGACACAATGAAGTACGAATTTTAAAGTTACAAATGACCATTTTAACAACACTTCACTTCAGCCAAGAAATTCTTGTAAAAGTGTTGCGAATTCTAAGATTCAATTGAAGATTTAAGCTAAAATCGCAAAACAAATCGCAAACGCAGCCCTGCTGTTCTAACACATTTTTCTATCAACATTCAAGTTTTATAAATTGTTTTGTGTTTAATTCGTGGAACTCCATTTATTTAATTTTTTAAATGTAATAATGTTATTATTAAGTTCTAAAAGTATTTTAGTTCTTTATTATTGTGACAGCTGTTTCGGCATGCAAGCCCATTTTCAAACTTGCCACGTTGACTCATTTACATATGATTCTATTTACCCCCAGTCAGCTGTCACAATAACAAAAAACTTGCTTGCAGAACTTAATAATAACATTATTAAATTTGATTAACATAATTTTTATTTTTTTAAATCACGTTTTAAATCAATTTTATACACGGTGTCCTGAAACTAGCGATGAAAGTCGGAAACTACATGAAATTTGAAGTCTATTCTGTGGAAACGGAACGTACAAACAAATTTACAAACAGACCAAATGCAAAACGGTCGATTAAAAACAGGACTTTGCTACGCTCAATCAATTGGAAATTAAAACAAGGATATCGATAGAAAAATGTATTTACGTTAGGCAATTTATAGCTTAGATCTTTGACTAAACTCTTACGAAAATTTGTTAGCTAATACGGATGGTAAGTGAAATGGTCACTTGAAATTCTAAGTGATTGTTTTAAGTGATTTTTCAAAGTGAAGTGAAATGCAGCGAGATGGAGATGATAAGAAGCATACTGTAAAACTTGTTAAAACAGATTGAAGATTACATGTTGTAGCAATTAGCATCTGTTGATGTTTCAATAGGACTTACTGCTTGGATGGTAACGGATGTGTTTAAATCGGAAGAATCAAATCTAGACCTCGTGTTAGTAGTGTCATCACAGTCTTTGTTGGAAAAAAAGACATAAAATAAACCATAAATACAATATGAAATGATAAGTTTTATTATATAACTGACGTATTTCACCACCTCTGTGTAATCTTTCGATTAGCACAATGCTTCAATTAGCGTATGTAATCTACTTCGCCACGGCAGAGTAAAAGCTACCCACAAAGTAGATATCTGTTTTACAGCCATTTTAAATCCTGGGCCCTGAGGGAAATAATTTCTCTTAGGCGCATCCACCGCCAAGACCTGCAAAACAGTCCTCCCCAGCTTAGTGACCACTTGGGGTCCCATAACCACCTCCCTGTATAAAGTTACTTGACGAGTAGTAAATCAACAGAGGTGGTGAAATACCGCTGATGAATCAGTATGAACCATAATAATAACACCATGATAATAATATAAAATATGAAAAGATATAATATGATATATTTTGAAAATATCAGCAAACTACAACCTTTATTAATGTTGAAAAAAAAACTCAAAAACAAAATTTGATCAGGTTAGTAAATTTTTTTGATTATCTACCGGGAATTACTGGAAGTTATTTTAACCATGTTTTACAGTCATACACTGTTCTATTTAGTGAATTTATTACCCACCGAATAGACTATTACCCTAGAAGTGTGATCTATTCCGATTTGAAAGAGAACCGATGTCGCCAACTGACAGGTCAATGAAATTGATTTTCTGTTCAAGGAAGAATTTAGCTTTTGAAAATGTTTGATTAAATTCACCTGGTAGTAAGGAAAAATTTAGCTTACTTTACGTTCATCTCTTCTGTAGGAAGTTCTGTAGTATGTCTTATCAGACATTTTGTGACAAAAAATTTAAACATCAGGTTGAGAATTAATGTATGTAGTTATTTATGGTTTCATTGGAATTCCTAAAAAGAAATGAATTCTGATTTTGCAAAAAAAATAGTTCCAAGTGTCGCTACTCAAGATAAAATGGCACTAGAGTCGAAAGTTTTGTTAATACAGAGTTTTCCAATAAGAGGTGTTATTTTGAATAGTCCGCTATTTCGGTAGATGTTACTTTTGAAGCTGTCATTATTTGACATTTGACAAGTAGAAACTACGCCATTAATAAAAATGGAACGATACAAGCTTCAACAACGCATTGAAGTTATTAAAATTCACTTGAGTGAATCAAATGCAAATCATCTTGAGTGATGATGCCCATTTCCACCTCGGTGGCTTCGTCAACAAGCAAAATTGTCGCATCTGGGGCTCGGAAAACCCAAGAGTTATGGTTGAAAAGCCTCTCTATCCTCAATGTGTGACTGTTTGGTGCGGTTTATGGTCCGGCGGAGTCACTGGACCTTACTTTTTCGAAAATGAGGCTGGAGCAACAGTTACGGTGAATGGATTGCACTACCGGGAGATGATTAATGATTTTTTATGGCCGGAATTAGATGGTATTGATCTGGACAACGTTTACTTTCAACAAGACGGCGCTACGTGCCACACATGCAACGAAACCATTGATCTTTTACCATTGAATATAAAAATAACACCTCTTATTGGAAAACCCTATACAATGACATAGAAAAATTAGTTCCACATATTGCCACTCAAGGTAGGTAATAAAATGGCGTTAGTGTCCAAAGTTTTGCAAATAGAGAATTTGGAGAGTGTCATTCCATGACCCAGAATATCATTTTGCGCCCCTGAGGTGATATCTCCCAAAAGCGGCGCTTTACAAATTGTCCAATAAATAAATTAATTAATTAAAAGTGGTTCAAAATTTCAAATATTATTAAATTATTTCTTTGATTTATATTTTACAGACTATGTAAGACGTCATATTCTAATTTTTTTTTTTGAAAAGAATTAGTTTTTTTTATTGTCCATATAAACAGTGTATGACTGTAATTAATAAACAAATGTTACATATCCCAGACACAAATAATTATTCTTACATTTCACTTGGGTTAGTAGTAAAAATAGTGATAATGGGTCAAGTACAGAATATGCATGTATTGGTTTAAGACATACCTTGGGCTTTTATTGGAGGGCTTTGCTTTAGCCTGAGCCGCTGCTTTCCGAGGGTCGTAGGAAGCCCTCCTCTTCCATTTCTCTAATTCTTTTATCTTCATTTCTGCAAACAAAACTTACAAAGGTTCATACATTGAAAATAATGGTGATGATCAAGAAGGAAATTTAAGTAAAGGGAAGAAGTCAAGGGAGTGCAATAGATCAAAAACCAATCAGAAGTAAATGCAAAGATTAAAAACGAGACAAAATTAGATAAATAATAGAAATGGAAGGAAAGAAATAAATGAAGATGACAAAGAAAAAGTAGAAGAAATAAATGAAGATGACAAAGAAGTAGTAGAAGGAATAAATGAAGATGACAAAAGAAGTAGTAGAAGGAATAAATGAAGATGACAAAAGAAGAAGTAGAAGGAATAAATGAAGATGACAAAGAAGACTTAGAATAATATATATAAATAGAAGGAAAAGACAGTGATGACAAAGAAGTCAACAAAAGAAAATATGAAGAAGCTATGAAGGTAAAGAAGCCAAAGAAGTAGAAGAAATAAAAATGACAAAGGTTCATACAATGAAAATAATGGTGATGATCAAGAAGGAAATTAAAGTAAAGGGAAGAAGTCAAGGGAGTGAAATAGATCAAAAACCAATCAGAAGTAAATACAAAGATTAAAAACGAGACAAAATTAGATAAATAATAGAAATGGATGGAAGATGAAAAATCAAAGAAGAAGTTGAAGGAATAAATGAAGATGACAAAGAAGAAGTAGAAGAAATAAATGAAGATGACAAGGAAAAAGTAGAAGAAATAAATGAAGATGACAAAGAAGTAGTAGAAGGAATAAATGAAGATGACAAAAGAAGTAGTAGAAGGAATAAATGAAGATGACAAAAGAAGTAGTAGAAGGAATAAATGACGATGACAAAGAAGACTTAGAATAATATATATAAATAGAAGGAAAAGACAGTGATGACAAAGAAGTCAACAAAAGAAAATATGAAGAAGCTATGAAGGTAAAGAAGCCAAAGAAGTAGAAGAAATAAAAATGACAAAGGTTCATACAATGAAAATAATGGTGATGATCAAGAAGGAAATTAAAGTAAAGGGAAGAAGTCAAGGGAGTGAAATAGATCAAAAACCAATCAGAAGTAAATACAAAGATTAAAAACGAGAAAAAATTAGATAAATAATAGAAATGGATGGAAGATGAAAAATCAAAGAAGAAGTTGAAGGAATAAATGAAGATGACAAAGAAGAAGTAGAAGAAATAAATGAAGATGACAAGGAAAAAGTAGAAGAAATAAATGAAGATGACAAAGAAGTAGTAGAAGGAATAAATGAAGATGACAAAAGAAGTAGTAGAAGGAATAAATGAAGATGACAAAGAAGTCAACAAAAGAAAATATGAAGAAGCTATGAAGGTAAAGAAGCCAAAGAAGTAGAAGAAATAAAAATGACAAAGAAGACGAAGAAGCCACAATACAAATAGAAGGAAAAATCGAAATGGCAAAGAAATCACAATAGAAAATATGAACATAGCAAAGAAGTAGAAGGAATAAATGAATATGAAAAAGAAGATAAAGAATCAAAGTACAAGGAAAAATTAAGGTGACAAAGAAGACGAAAATTAAAAACTAAAGGTGAGGGAAAGGATGAAGGTGGAAAAAGAGACAAAGAAGTACAAGAAGAAAATGAAGATGATGAAGGCAATGAAGAACATAATAAGGAAAAGAAAAAGACTGTTGAAGAATATGTAAAGGAAAAAACAAGAGAAAGAATAAGGAAATAAAGAAGATAGAGGCAATAAATAATAAGTGAA
The DNA here is from genome assembly GCF_061612785.1 of Hesperophylax consimilis. NCBI lineage: Eukaryota > Metazoa > Arthropoda > Insecta > Trichoptera > Limnephilidae > Hesperophylax > Hesperophylax consimilis. The sequence continues at coordinate 11,401,615 of NC_142865.1, forward strand.
ATAGCCCACCTTGCTCCTGCCTGGCGGTGTTCCTGCGCGCCTGCTGCCTGTGCTCCTGCGATGGGAGAACCGCCACATAGGTCTTGCTGGGGTCCCGGCGAAGGAAGTTCCTGGCAGGCGACGGCTCCGCACTCTTGAAGCGGCTGATGTCCATGTAGCGCGGCTGGATCCTACCCTGGGACTGCGGCTGTGGCTTGCCACCCACCTCCTTGGAGGCAGAGGTGGTGGACGAGGAGACGGAGAAGTCGCCACTGTGCCTGGAAGAGCAGAGATTAATGGGATTTGCTAATCTAACCAGCTGACGGAAAGTACCGGAAATTGTTTAATACCAAAACAAAATGCTAAACCATAGACATCTAAATTGAAAGACAGACCCATCAGGGAAAGGGGAAAAAACCAAGTTGCGCAGGTCTCCCTTTCTGTGATTTGTCAATAAATGAATCCAACAGTATACAGGCAACTGGCATTGTAATATTAGTTACTAAAATATTATATATTTAGTCCTCGAAATAAAATCTGCTTATGAATTACTAGTTATTTTTACAAAGGCGCACAAATTGCTGGCTGTGTAAAAAAACTACAAACCCCATATCAGGAAAACAAAAGAACATTTTTTAAAACTAATTAGTTACTTTTACAAATGTGTTATAATTTATCCACCTCAATCATTTGGGACTCTTTTTTTTTAACAGTATCCACCATTAAGACCCCATAGTAAGCGTTCAAATATGGTTTGAAAGGCAGATATGTAAATACGAATGTAAGAGGGAGCGCGCTAATATTAAAAAACCAACAATAATTAAGCAAAAATGGTGAAAATATTTAATAAAACAAGACTCGTTTGAAATAGAGCAAAAATCTCTCGACAAATTCTTTAGTTGCATTTAAAGATATACTGTGAATTTTTTCATGCCTATAACATATTAAATAACAGAACAAAATGTGTTTTTAATAATTTTCGGAGCATACTTAGCGATTTTTTTCTATCGAGGGAATTTCATATAATTAAAGTTTCGGCATAACCAATGTATACATATTATTTTGAAAGGTAACTTTTTTTTTGGAACATAAAAAAATAAAAGGTTAAAGAGAAACTTGTTATGAGTCAGTAGAAGTTGGGAATGCGGGAATAAGTAACAAATTCATGACCATTACCTATGCTGAGGAGGGACGGAAGCGCTTTTCCCCCGCATCGTGACATTGGTGGGCCGCGTCTCCCACTCCGGTTCTAGCTCCTGATCGCTGCCCCCGCTATTGGTGGTGGTGGTGGTTGTTGCCGTGTCGCTCTCCGCCTGCTGGTGCTGGGCGGGCTGATGATGGTGGTGGCCGGCCGACCGGGAGCGCTCGCAGCAGGATTCCGATTCCAAAGAGATTAAGCGGAGTTTTGGGTCGGACGGCCGCTTTATGGGTTCTGTAGGGTTCACCTGAAATATATTTTTATTACAATGAAAGGGGAATGCACGTACACACAAACTTATCTGGGCAGACGGGCAAAGTGTAACTAATTAATATATTTTTAATCTAAAATATAAAAGACAATGTTCGTATGTTTCTGCCCTATAGACTCAAAACTACTGGACCGATTTCGCTGAATTTGTTCTTATTAGTGCCAGGAGTGTTTACAGAGTGCTTTGAATGATAGAAGAAGTTGGAGACCCCCGAGGAAGATATTCGAAACAGCGAAGTATTGCCGGGTCCGCTAGTATTTAATATAATTAATGGAAATACAGTGTTACCTCGACATACGAGTTTTTCGAGATACCAGCCGACGAGCGAGTGATTTTTTGCTTTGAGTTACGAGCGAAATTCGAGATAAGAGTTTGGTTTAGCAGGTCGGCCGGTAGCGCCCGTGCTATGTCAGTAGAGGAGGAGATTGTGTCTCTGGGGAAGTCCATGGGTCTAGAGGTGGAAGAGAGAGACGTGAACGAACTCGTCGAGGAGCACACCCAGGAACTGACGACTGAGGAGATACAAGAGTTACAATCACAGCTGCATACGGATGTTATGCAACAAATTGGTTTCGAGGAGTCAGAGGAGGAGGAGGTTATTTCTACAAGTGAGATAAAGGAGATCTTAGAAATGTGGGAGAGAGTTTCACAGTTTGTGGAAAAGAAACACCCAGAAAAAGTTGCAACAGGTCGTGCATCTGATCTTTTTAATGACACTTGCCTAACTCATTTCAGAAACATTCTGAGAGGGAGGAAGAAACAAACCTCCTTGGACATGTTTTTTTCTAAACGGCCTACAGGTAAAAGCGAGAAAAATGTAGCGAAAAAGGCAAAGACCAGTAAGGATATCGAATTTATTTATTTACATTCTCAAAAAAACCACGTAACAAAAATAACTGGGGTGACATTTTGGGGGTTGGAACGGATTAATGGTAGTCTAATTGTTTTGTATGGGGAAATCTCCATCGATATACGAGTAATTCAAGATACGAGTAAGGTTGCGGAACGAATTAAACTCGTATGTCGAGGTACCACTGTAATTAATATTTTTTACGAATGACTTGAATATTTGAATTCCTCCTAAGATGTGAAAAAGTCGTTTGTGCAGTTCAAGAGGTCTATAAATGGGTATCAATGCTTTATTAGAATATTTATTTATTTAAACGTCCATTTAATACACTGATTTATAAAATTCACTGAGTGACGACCATATCACCTGGATGGAGGAATGGCCCAAGATTGCTGATGAAGCGATCGAGTTTAACGGAGGGCGATGGAATTTGGAATAATTTATATGACACAATATTGGAGGACAAAACTTGTCAGCATGGGTCAGATTTTTACTATATAAGGCGTAAATCCTGCTACTGACGTCAGCATAATTCTTCAGTGAAGTACGGAGCCACGACCATAGTCTGACTCCTACACAATGATTGAGGACTTGTTGAAGGTAACGTTACAGTAGATATCAGTTATATGGACAAGAGGTTCAAAACGTCAGGTTCAACTCTGCTATTGCTCAAGAAACATTTTCCTCCTATGACGATGGTAGCAGGAGCATTATTGTCACGTTGTTCTTAAGGCGATGCACTGCGTCGTGTAATATTTTAAATTGAGCCGCTATCAATAACAACCCTTACGTAGATGGTGATAAGGTTTAAATTCCCGCTTAACACCATCCGCCTGTTTTGATTTATGCAAGAAAAAAACATGGCCAAAAAGTGCCTTTTATTTTATTTTGTGGATGTTCAGGCATAAATATTTAATTTTTTTCCGATCATTGTATAAATAATTTAATTTGCCACATTATACAATAAAATTATAACCGAAAATGGGTTCGTGAGTAGGAGATTTTGAACTTTAAAACATTTTTCACAGGCCTTATACATTATTTTTTTCTGGGCTTATAAAAAGACTTATATAAAAAATACTCGATTATTTCAAAGGCCAAGATGTATTCTACTCGCAGTATTTAATTAAAGCATCTGAAACATTTCTAGGCGACCAAATTTACAAACCAAAAACACATGATTTTGCATTACTACGTATGGCATCGCCTTAACCTGGTAATGTTTGTCTTTCTTTTTAAAATAAATAAATTCGCTTCGACCTGACAGTAAAATATAATAACAATTGTATTTACCTTGAATTTGGTCACGTAATCACTTGACAGGGTGACACTATTATTTTGAGCTTGCCTCCGTGACCTGTTGCCGGGGTCTTGGAGGCAGGTGATGTTACCTCCAGATGATGGGTCATCCTCCCTGAAAGTAACAAAAAAATTCTCAAACTTTGGCTTTTAACGAGGTAATTAACAAAATACAAAATCGGCAAAACATAATGAGAAATTCTAAACGGAATTTACATTCATCGGAGCGTAATTCAGGGTAATTCTGTACTAATAAATATTCTTAAATTTCAATTTGGGGGGCAGGTATGGGTACCATTAATTTGATAACAACCACCTCAGCCATAGGTCACCCAAGTGGTTCACTATGTTTAGTGACTTATCATGGGGTGAGGTTTGTCCAGATCTTGGCGGCGGATGTGTCTCTCCACCAGCTGCGTGGCGGGCCGGATCAAGAGTCTCTTGAGGAAGACCCTTTGACCTCTCAAGCTGGACTCTCTCACTGCAGTGGGAGGGATGGATTCAGACGTCACTCACTCCTGGTTGCACTGCCCTCCAGATTCCAACAAATCCCTCATACCTTTTTCCATCCCAGAAACTTATTCCCCTTCCTTTAAAGTAAAATATATTATTGGTCAAAGGAATAAGTATTAATTAGATTAACATACATTCTCATTGCCCCGCGAGTAGGTGACTCCGGCATGGTGCGTTCCATTCCATCCTCCAGCACATTGTCCTCCGTGTCGGAAGCTGCCATCTCAATTGAAGTGACTAGAGCTGGGTCGGCGGATGGGCTGTGGAGGGAGCGAGGACGGTGGGCCGGAGAAGAACCACTAATGAAAAAATTAATAAGGAATTAATAGGGTACACACACAGGAAATTCATACACGCGTTGCCGAAATTTTGTAAACTTGTCGGCGATGCCCGTCTACCATGTCGTCCAGACTTTCAACATGACGTCACTTACGTTAGATCTATGCCAGGAATAAAACAGTCAACAAAGAATGACAGGACATAAAAATGATAACTACAGCAACTGTTTGCTTCGTGGGTGAGGTTACGAAGGCATTCTAGTTTTGATGTTTCGAGAATTCAACAACGATTGGGACGTCTTTTGATTTTATTAGTGACGTGTACGGACTGTGTGCTACAAGTTACACTCGTCCAGGAGACGAGTATCGGATTTAACAGTATTGCGTTGCCCTGTGGAAGATGGCCCTAAAAACGCTCCCCTTGTTATCGTAAATTCACGTCTGCCGCAAACATGTTAAGTCTCCCCTTTTCTGTTTGTTTCTGAAATTGATCAACGACAACCATAAAGTTAGAGTACCTACCCAGAGCAGTATGCTCCGGAAGAGGCGCTAAGGCGCTGATAATATCTAACACCTACCAGTCCTAACACATCGTCCTTATTAAGATTATTTTTAAAATACAAACCGAATATTATTGATTACGGTGATTACCTACCTAGGCGTCTGCTAGTTTTAGCTAGGGGCGGTCAAAATTTTACCCCTGCCAGGCGCCGTGTTGGCTCAGGGCCGGCCCTGTACCCACCCACACATAAGGCAGAGTAAACATCCGCTTAAAATTATTAGATGGCGCTAATTCAATTATTTTTTATGTTATGCTTATTTTGAGTTATGCTTTAAACTATTAAGTTGAATTGTCTGTTTGCACCCGTACATACAGAATATGAATAAATAGTGTTGTACATATAAAAACATAATTCTATCAAGAAAGGCATGAAAATACAATATTGGATTGAATCATCTATACAATATTGTATTTGTATGCCATTCTTGAAAGAATTGTGTTTTTATACGGATAACACTATTTATTCATTGTTGGGAAGTAAGAGCTTCATAGATGCACGCACAGATGGCAGTGCATAGAGCTTGCGTGAAAGTCCGCAAGATGGAGCCAGTGGCCAGTAGTCGCCAGGGCCAGTGGTAAGGCTCTCAGAGAAACTTACTGTTTCAGATTCCAATTAGCCAGCTTCTAGTTAGGTCGACTATCGAGTCACCATTATAATACGCGGAGTATTAATAAATCCCTGATTAATCTAAAAGAACCACTTATTTATTAACTCCTTCCAAGACGAGTTGGAGACCTGTTTGTACGAACACAACATTCATATTCATATTGCGTATGTACGGGCGTAAACAAACAATTCATCTTCAAGTTTAACTTTAATAAATTACTATGTTTAAATTCAACTTTTATTTTTTATTCATAAAATCTACTCCACCAACTACAAAATTATCTGTATCAAGCTGTGAATTGCAAATTTAAATGAAAATATATAAATAATACATACGTTGGAGAGATAACTTCTTCCAAATTCTCCTGCGTTGTTTTGCCGGCTGAATTTCTAGCCGACATACTGCCGGGTTTCTTTTTACCTTCTTGAGCCGCCTTCAGGGGGTCGTAAGAAGCGCGCTTCTTCCAATTGGTGAATTCCACTTCTTTTGTATTAGTCTGTTTCTTACCAGAATCTGAAATTAAATTAATAAATGCTATAATTTCGAATGTGAGATCATCTGTTGTACAAATAACAAGTCAAAATCATTAAGTAATGAAATCATATCATTCAAAATTTCAATATCTAAAATTGGGACATCATCCACTAACCTCAACTAATCTAACCTTACCTTACCCAACCTAACCTATTGTGGAACCAGGAGACATAGACCAATATCTCAGTGAACTACATATATCAAAAGGACCGGGTTACTGTTACTGTCAAAGGAATGGCCTAGTCAGTGGCGATTCTTAATAGGGAGACAGTGGGATTTGTCCTTACCAGTTACTCTCGAAACCTACTCAAGAGAGAAAAATTGTTGAAACTCTGTCGTCATCAAAATTAATGATTTTTTATACATAAAAGCACTCATTCGTCGTGGGGCCTTCAGGGAATCAACGGGGAGTGGACTCTTCCCCTATGAGGCCTTCAAGGAACCAAAGAGGAGTGGAGAGGAGAGATGAGATCCTCTTCTCTCGTGGGACCTTTAGGGAACCAAGGAGGAGTGGAGAGGAGAGATGAGGCCACCTCCGTGAATTCTTTCCTTGTGGGGCCTTCACGGAACCAAAGGGGGATGGAGAGGAGAGATGAGGCTCTCATCCCTTGTGGGGCCTTCAGGGAACCAAGGGGGAGTGGAGAGGAGAGATGAGACCCTCTTCCCTCGTGGGACCTTTAGGGAACCAAGGAGGAGTGGAGAGGAGAGATGAGGCCACCTCCGTGAATTCTTTCCTTGTGGGGCCTTCACGGAACCAAAGGGGAATGGAGAGGAGAGATGAGGCTCTCATCCCTTGTGGGGCCTTCAGGGAACCAAGGGGGATTGGAGAGGAGAGATGAGACCTGGGACCCAATTTTCATTTCAGTAGACAATTGCTCGCATGCGAGGATCGCGCACGATAAATTATCTACTGTTTCGATAAATGCGTATTTTCGACCGTCGTAGATAATGTAAAACAACCGATATTAATACCAACATAAAAATGTACCAATTTTATTTTTTTGTACCCGTGTATTTAACTCCATAGATTTGATACATTTTTTTATATACATCTGTTTACGACTGTCAATTTTCAATTCACTTTTTTGTTCGTTGAAGAAGTAGGCGACAATAGATCAATTAATTTGAGCACCAATTGTTTAGATAGTCGAAAATTTTTTATGAACAGTTCATCACTCAGACTAAATGCATCATTTCTTGAAAAAAAAATTCTTGGTGGCCTTTCAGTTAAATATTCGGCCTTTTCCATGTCTTCGATGGCTTGTATGTGCGTCAAATCTTCAAAACTCACCATTTTTATAATAATTAACAAAAATACGACACACGCAAACCGTACAAGTAACACTTTTTGACAGTTGAACTACTACTAAAACCAATAGTCCAATTATCTACTGCTTTGTAATAGATATCTATTAGAAATTCCAAAATACGCTTTCTATCGAAAATTAGTAGATAATTACTCGATGATAGAAAAACCATAGACAACGTGGATAATTATTGCATGCGAGCAGTTGTCTACTGAAATGAAAATTAGTAGATAATTACTCGATGATAGAAAAACCATAGACAACGTGGATAATTATCGCATGCGAGCAGTTGTCTACTGAAATGAAAATTAGTAGATAATTACTCGATGATAGAAAAACCATAGACAACGTGGATAATTATCGCATGCGAGCAGTTGTCTACTGAAATGAAAATTAGTAGATAATTACTCGATGATAGAAAAACCATAAACAACGTGGATAATTATCGCATGCGAGCAGTTGTCTACTGAAATGAAAATTAGTAGATAATTACTCGATGATAGAAAAACCATAGACAACGTGGATAATTATCGCATGCGAGCAGTTGTCTACTGAAATGAAAATTGGGTCCCTTGGAACACACATTGTAGAACCAGAAGACATAGCCACATATCCAATGACAACCCTGGTGAACTTTATAAAAGGGACCGGATTACTGTTAAAGGAAATTAAAGGAAAGGTCCGGCGGAGTCATTGGATCTTACGTTTTCGAAAATGAGGCTGGAGCAACAGTTACGGTGAATGGATTGCGCTATCGAGAGATGATTAATGATTTTTCATGGCCGGAATTGGATGGTATTGATTTGGACAACGTTTACTTTCAACAAGACGGCGCTACGTGCCACACAAGCAACGAAACCATAGATCTTTTACGATTGAATATCAAAATAACACATCTTATTGGAAAACCCTGTAGATATGAATAAAAACAAACATACTTCTTTCATTGCCTCTTGGTTGGAAGTCCTTTGCAGTGGAAAAAGATCTGGTGAGTCTATTTGCAGAAGTCTGCAGTTTGGCAATAGGTTCCACCTTCTTCTTCAGGCCAGCGGAGTTGATGGGATTGTTATTGCTGGTGTTGCTGTTGTTGTTGCTGTTGGCGTTATTGCTGGGATCTGGTCTGCGGGCGTCCCGGGAGGTGGCTCGTGGGCGGGTTTGGCTCGTGCCACGTTCCGTGTTGAATTTGCGACGCATTTCCGGGGTGCCTGGGAAAGAATTAAACAGAATAAGTTATTTATGTGAATACAATACAGCAAGATATAAACTTACGCAGTTCTGTTTTGGTACACACTCCTTATTTCATTAACATGCATAATTTAATATCTGAGATATTGACTATTCCAACGAACAATGTTGAATGTGGATAGTAGTAATAAGAACTGTTTAAAATTTTGCATCCATATTTTTATTGCTTTTGAAAGCAAGAAATATACAAAGCATGTTTTGATAAACACTTATTATTTTATTGAAAAATTATATAATGATAACTTTAAACAGCAGGGTATTGCACATCCAACATTATTTGTTTTTTTTTATGTGAATACCGCAAAAGAGTTCCAATAGGTCCCAACAGTCTGGAGCCAGTGAGACTATGGCATCTACAATTGGAGTATGTTGTGAGGTAGAAGATGTGGAGAGGGGAAGACTATGGGTATATTAAGGTGGGGAAGTACCTGGCTATTCATATCTGGTCACCAATAATAATTATTGAAAAATTGTATGGCAAATTTAAAAAAAAATTATGATACTTTTCCATCAAGATATAAACACTCTCCCTCTCAAACTTTATAAGTATTTTCTAAATAATAAAACACATTTAAATTTTACATGTACAATGCGGATTTAGACTTACCAGGGTACCCCAGTAAGGCTGCATTTTTATTTTATTTCCTTTTTGTAATAACTAACAAATAAATAAAAATTGATCAAAATGAAATAAAAAAAATCCTTACCTGGACATCTGGGAGAGTTTGCCGGCGCCGAATTCTGCGATTTCAAATCCGGAGAATCCAATCTCGCCCTTCTCAGCGCGAAAGCCCGGTTATACCTCGTCCCTCCCAACACCTCGCCAGCTCCGGGATCCCCCCTCCTCGAACTGCGCCTATCATAGTCCGAGTAGAACCCTCCCGTGGAAATATTATCCGAGTCTTCGGAAAGATAGTCAACTTCGGGAGTGTTATTTCTGGCCTGCAAATCATTGTTGATCTGTGAAAAGTTCTTATTCGAACGGGTGTTTCTCGCAATCGGCGATCCCATCGGATTATTCTTAACGTCGTTATTACTGTAAACATTGTTGTTTTTATTCACGACGTTGAACGAACTTGACCGTCTGATTGGGGAATTTGAAACAGCCGTTGTATTTGCTGCATTAATATGTTTATTATGTAACTTTGTATTGATTTGCGAGGCAGTATCGCTGCCTCCCCTGGTGTGGTTGCTACGCAACGCATTCAACACTTTATTGTTGCTCGGTAACGAGTTTCTAGCGATTATTTGATCAATATTACGACCTCTTGCATTAGAAAAATCGTGCTTTTTATCGTACTCTGCATTGAGACTTTGCGTCATGATGTTTGCGGTTTTATAATATCCCATTACGTTGTGTAGTGTGTCGATGAAATCGCGAGTGTTCCGTGCGTCGAAACTGCGGTTTCTAACGTGAGTCCTATCGGCATTTCTAATACTTTCAGAAACTTCTAACCTTCCTGTCACCACGTCGGGACCTCTGGTTCTGTTATATCGATGTACAGGTGAACTTTGATCGCTTTTAATTAATCCTGTATCGGTATCCAGCGATTTAGAAGCACCTAGATTGGACAGCAGCAATCTTGTATTCGCTGTAGCGCTTTGATTTCCGGTTATAAAATAGCGTCCAGGGTTTCGTAAAGGGCTAGTTTCACTACTGTCGCAAGTGTTGTTATTTCTTCGGTGCAGTCTGTAGTTTAACGAATTGGATCGGCTCAATTGTGACACGGGCAGTTTGGTGAAGTTGTTACACTTGTCCGTTGGTAACATATTATGAAGGTGGTTATTGTATTCGCCGCAGTTGACGTTTGAGTTATCCGTGCGCAGCGACGATTTGTTGTTATTGCCTTTCTGCAGTTTTGCTTGCAAGTTGGATATGACGCTTTGCGTGCTGGCTAGGTAGGATTCAGTGTCTGGCGTTGAAGATAAAATGTCCTGCAAAGAAGAGAAGAAAAAAACGTTAATAAAGGGTAAGATCAAAACATTTATTTATATATTTTTGACCGGTCGGTGGCCGAGTTGACGTGGCGTTTGGGTCCCACTCAGGCGTAGTGTGTTCAATTCCTCGGCTGGCTAAGTCCTCCATCTCAACACAAGCAACATTTTCAGCTTACTGTGGTGGTAGTAGGAGATTTTCAAATATTGTCAAGTTATTCGTAACCCGGGAATGTTTGTCTTTCTTTTAAAAATAAAATAAATTCGTATACATCTTTTTTGTGTGTGAACACCGCACAATAGTCCCAACTGTTCAGAGCCAGTGGGACTATGGCATCCCCAATTGGGGCATGGTGTGAGGTTGAAGGGAAGGAGATGGAAGAGTAAGGTCGGGAACTACCAGGCTATTGATATCTGGTCTCTAAGCATAGCTAAAGCCATTTAAAGCAATGTTTCAATTCTAATGCAATGCTATGTACCTTCCTCATTTTATTGTAATATTATTTTCAACATTATCCCTGCTTTTGAATAATGAACAATTGAAAAATATGTAAATAATATACATTTTATTTTTGGCAACCAAATTAATATTTTAAAGCTCCATAGCTTTTGATTAAATTGGGGTTACGATATGATATCCAATAACAGAAATTCCAGACAGAAAAAAAACTATGCAAATTTCACGACGCCAGAGTTCACCGTTCGAGAGATTTTTAGTGCCTCAGACAAAAAGAATTAATTATTATGCTTTATAGACCTTAATTTTTTCAGAAAATGTCATATTTCATTATTTGACACCCAAGCCAAAAACAAAATATTATTTTTTATTCAAATCAAACATATTTAAATTGTAGGACGGAAATTGTGTTCGCGACCTCCGAAACTAAACACTTTACCACTAGACCGCGGCGTACCTTCAAGATAACATCATTATTTTACTAATTTTGTTAGGTTTTTGCGTAAAACATCAAGGTTAATTTGATAGAAATTTCAAAAAATCATTTTCGTATACGAAGGAGTAGTGATCCGAAACCTTTTTTCATCCACGGTACACTAGAGAACCCCAGGATGAAGCCAGGAGTGTGTGCCAAGACCGAGTTGTTTGGCGGCCCATCCTCTCTGCCTACCCCTGCGTGTGATGGTTAGTTAGTCCATATCACAATAAACCCTTACAGCCTTACTAATAAAAAATCAATTCACAACCGTTAAACGCACGGTGTTTTTGTTACACATCGTATAAAGACTACAATTTCTAATTCGAATTATCACTAACAAAAAATGTCTTTTAACTGGCTGCGGGAATATTGACAACTTTGCTTTGTGATTTGTAATGCGTCATTTAAAACCTGTTTACGTTAATAATATCTATTCTAATGACCAATTCACTATTATATTAGTATAAATCAATATATTTATTATTATTTGTGTTATTTTTCCTATGTTTTAATCACATTAGTTTCATGTTACCGGAAAAGAGAGCGTATTTCGTACATATTATTTTTCAATTAACTTTTACCGCGTAAATTTAATAAAACTTCCATGAAAGTAATGGTTTTTATTAACACAAATGCTTCCTCTACATGTGTGTAAAAACGAATAAAAAAAACCTACGTTTATCTTGTGCCAAAGTGAATCCAAATTTTCTTGTAAAATCTATAAGTAATAGGACTATGTATTTTGAATTTAAAATTCCGCGACATTTTGATCAAAAATATTTGTGATAAGTTCTTTTTTTAATTAATATTTTGCACTTTTTAAATATGAAAGTATATTTCAAATACAAAAATTTAAAGGTAATTTTATATAGTTTCTAAAACGGCATTTGTTTTTACGACATCTTGAAAATGAAGATAAATATTGAACATTTAAAATACCGTGGAAATTATTATTATTTCAAGTTTTTGAATAGATGAACAACCCCCTACGACTGGATAAGCAATTTATAAATCTATATTTATGTCAGTTTCTATTTTAAGTTTCATTTAGTAAGGTTTTCGCATACACGGTCGTTTATCAATTGAATAAAATTTTCACCATGTTTTTTAGTAACACTATACAATGGGCAAAGACATTATACATAGTTTCGTGGAACACTGGTTGCGGAACCCTGCGATGATCCATCAAATACGTATTAGAGAAATCGGCAACAATTGCCATAGAGTTTCGTGTTATTTTGATTGACCCTGACCTGAGAGGAAAACGATGATTAAAAAAGATGATTACACTAAGCTCCCAATAAAATGGGACAGAATGAGTTGATTTTTTTTAATAACACTGCATGGATTCCGTGGTATGTAGGTACATACTCCCATTATGAATCCTATTGAATGCTGATGAAATGAGATCCCTGAGGCGTATGTGTGGTAAAACCATGTATGATCGTGTGAGGAATGTGGAGATCTGCAAAGAGTGCAAGGCTGATAAGTGTAATGAGTAAGATTAATAAAAGGTCGCTTAGATGGTTTGGGCATGTAGAGCGAATTGAGCGAAGAAAGGAAGGTATATGATGGAAATGCGAATAGTAGCAGAAGTCGGGGACGCCCGAGGAAGACATGGCACGATCAAGTAAATCAGATACTCAAGTCGGGCCATGTCAAGAGTCAGAATAATAGAAGAGTATGCATGAGACGATGTATGAATGTGAATGAGGCAAGGAGTGTGTGCCAAGACCGAGTTGTTTGGCGGTCCGTCCTCTCTGCCTACCCCTGCGGTGAAACGGTGTGATGGTTAGTTAGTTGACAAAAAAACCATGACAAAATTGTTCAAATACTAAACGTTGTTTCAAAGAATTATTCAAAAATTTTCGGGAGCGTCTGTGGTAATTTTTTATATGCAAACTGAAAGCGCGGTGTACCCTCTTTCTAACACTGTTTAAATCATTATCTCGCCGTAAAACAAAATGAGATAGCATCATTTTTATGAGTCCTCTCCAAAAGACTACAAGTATTAATTTGTTGTCTGTGAAGAACATCTCCCGAAATTGCCCAAGGGCCCAAGTTAACACTTTATTGTTGGGTATGGCTGGGAGATATATCTCCCCAAAAGATTCAACAGATGTCGTTGTATGTGAAGAATATCTCCCAAAATTGCCCAAGGGCCCAAGTTAACGCATTATTGATTGCCCTCCTCTAGAAAAAACAGAACAAATAAAGTATCTAGGAATCGTAATTGACCATAACCTTAGATGGATACCTCACATCAAACAAATCACAAATAAACTTCTCAAAACAATACACATTTTCCTAAACATAAGAAACATATATAAAATAAAACAATTGAAAACAATATATTTTGCACTTTGCCAATCAATAATAGAATATGGAATTATTGCTTGGGGAGGAGCAACAAATTCGGCTATCAATTACATAGAAAACGCACAGAAAACGATCTTAAAGGTAATACTAAAAAAACATAGGCTGACTGATACAGAACAGCTGTGACGTACTAGACATACGCCAATTATACGTTAAAACACTACTAAACTACATTTTTGACAAAAAAATAAATTTCAACATACACAAAATAACAATAACAGACCAGTTAGACAAGCGTACAATTGAAAACATAAAAACTCCGACAGTAAATTCAAGCTTTGGACAAAGACACTACCAATACCATGCTATAAAAGCTTTCAACAGTGTAAAACTTGAAATTAAAATTGAGGAAAATAAAAATAAATTCACACACAAAATTACAAAATGGATTAAAGAACAAAAAAGACAATATTACCAAAATGTCATAGCATAGAATAAAAATAAAACTTACACGTGACACACAAAACCAATATAAACACACATCACTCACAAACACACAAGATTATTTTTTAAAATATGATCTATATTAAAATAAAAAAAATGTATAATTTTCTCTTTAAATGTATTATGTAGATTATATTTTCATATTATAAAACGAAGGCCTCAGCACGGGCAAGCCACCCAGCGAGGCCAACATTACTGGAAAACTTATTAAAACATACATATTATGGTGTACATTGATTTGTAACTTTTATTTTTAAGGTTATAAAATTAACAGAAAAATACAAACATTATATGATGAAGGTAAAAAGAAAATAAAAGTATAGTTAATTGAGGCAGAATATATCCCGAAATTGCCCAAGGGCCCAAGTTAACACTTTATTGTTGGGTAGGTTCAGCGCCCTTGAAATGATTTCTCACGAAAACGGCGCTATATAAATTGTAGTTTCCAGTATTTGAGGTACTCAAATACTGAAATGAGATGTTGAGACTTTTGGAGTCAGTCGCTTTGAGGTTATTTGAAAAGACACTAAACAGCAAAGTAAATATGTAATAAATAAATTATTAATTTATCCGTCCGTCTCATTAAACAGTGCGCCCACTGTACATTACAGTTCACCTCAAAGGTATAATCATGTAAAGTGCAAGCTCCGTCATGGTAGAATTATTTAGGGACGGGCCAAACATAAATTGCTCATACAAATTAGCCTAGGTGTTTTGTTAGTACCGTTTGGAATGGCGGATGCCGATAAACTGGGCAGGTACTGTATATTAATTTGCAGAGATGACATTTCGGTTTTTCAGACAGGCAATATTTTACATTATTTTTTAAATTTTTAGTGGTATTTTGAAAACGCATTCTGCACTTCGCTGCACACATCAGAACTGTGGGTAGATTTTATTTTTATTTTTTTATAGTGAATACCTCACAAGAGTCCCAACTGCTCCCGTCTGGAGCCAGTGAGACTATGGCATCCCCAATTGGGGGATGTTGTGAGGCTGAAGGTAAGTGGGGAAGGGAAAGAGGAAGGTGGGGAAGTACCTGGCTATTCAGATCTAGTCACTAAACACGGCTAAAGCCATTTGGAGCAACGTTTCAATTCTGAATGGTGGTCTTACACCAGGGCGATACTGGTAGTATCTTCCACTCTGGAACGTGCCTCAAATATACTATATATTATTTTAATTAATTAATTGTGAAATAACACAAATTAATCAAATAAAATTTATTTGCGCACGCCGGGTTCGAACCCGCGACCTTCGGAATGGCAGTCCAATGCGTTACCACTGGACTATGCCGGCCGTCAGATTACACTGCATCTTAAGGCATAAGCTAAAAGTCGCTTACAATAATGCTTATCGAAAACTATTCCGCCTACCGAGATACTGCAGCGCTACGGAAATGTTCCTGAAGGGACGAGTGCACTCTTTCAGATCGCTTTTCCGCCACCACATGGGAAGCTTATGGCGCAGACTACGCCAATCAAATAACACTATCATCCCTGCCATGGTTGCCTTGATGGAGTCCCCCCTGATGGCCCTCTGGTGACGGAAGTTGTACACATTTTAATATTTATCTTTTTCACTCACATTCCGCATTTTTCGTGCCAATCTATGTATTATAATTTTGTCTTATTCTAAGTTATTGGGGGTATATACAGGTTTTCCAATAAGAGGTGTTATTTTGAATAGCCCGCTATTTCGGTAGATGTTACTTTGAAGCTGTCATTTTTTGACATTTGACAAGTAGAAACTACGCCATTAATAAAAATGGAACGATACACGCTTCAACAACGCATTGAAATTATTAAAATTCACTCGAGTGAAATCAAATGCAAAACATCTTGAGTGATGAGGCCCATTTCCACCTCGGTGGCTTCGTCAACAAGCAAAATTGTCGCATATTGGGCTCGGAAAACCCAAGAGTTATTGTTGAAAAGCCTCTTTATCCTCAACGTGTGACTGTTTGGTGCGGTTTATGGTCCGGCGGAGTCATTGGACCTTACTTTTTCGAAAATGAGGCTGGAGCAACAGTTACGGTGAATGGATTGCGCTATCGAGAGATGATTAATGATTTTTTATGGCCGGAATTGGATGGTATTGATCTGGACAACGTTTACTTTCAACAAAACCATTGATTTTTTACGATTGAATATCAAAATAACACCTCTTATTGGAAAACCCTGTATATTACACGGGGGTTGTACACCCTGTATAGTGTACAGTTCCCGCAGATACTGCAGATACTACACAACTGCTGACCCTGTACAAATCGCTAGTGCACCCCACTGTTGTAATTGGCAGCCACCTCTAGCCCTTGAATCTGTGCAGAAATTGGCGGTCCGTTTGATAAGATTCCCCTATCTTAACAAACTGATTGCAATCTTTAGAGCACAGAATGCTGTCCTTACTCTACCGGTATTACAATGGAAGATGCTCCGAGGAACTAGCGTCATTTATACCTTCGGCACCGGTGCATAGTCGGGAAACACGCCAAACGCGCGCCCAACATTTGTACTGTGTTTCCTCTTGTCTCTGTGTTTCCTCCCTCCTACAACACACCTTCATCTCGTGATTTTTTTTACTATGCCGTGTTTCTCTACCTCCTTCTTTAACCAACTTTCGGTCAGTGTTATGCGAGCCGAGCCACGAATTACGGGAAAGAAACGAAGCAACCGCAAGCTGCGATTCGCGCCATTTGCGGTTGCTTTGTTCCTTTCCTATAAGTTGAGATTCAGCTCGGCAATTCAGCTCGCGTTTGTATACGGACGATAACAGTGTCGACGATGGACACCGTAACGCTGTCCGAAACGTTGGCTAAAGAAGGGGGTGGCCACAACACGGCATAATACCCCAAAAATAAATCACGATAATACTTTTAGCCGTGAAAATCTCAAATCTATTCAGACTTCATTAAAAAGTGGCCATCTCAATGAAATCCCCAAATCTATTCAGACTTCATTAAAAAGTGGCCATCTCAATGAAATCCCCAAATCTATTCAGACTTCATTAAAAAGTGGCCATCTCAATGAAATCCCCAAATCCTTGAAAGAGATACCATTAATTTATCGTTAACCCAATTTCCTGCGTATTTGTATGGATTGTTCTCTGCCAAAAGAACGTTAACGGCCGTACATCCAAGCGACAAAACTCATTTAAAAATGATGCCATATCTATGAATCAATAGATTTGCGAAAAAAATTAATATCTCTGCTAAACTCACATATTTAATTTATATGATAACACATTTTCATAACGATCTACGCGTTCTAATTTCTAATTTATATTCGTAAAATACGGGTAAATAATTTTATAACGATCTAAGTGTTCTAATTTCTAATTTATATTCGTAAAATACAGGTAAATAATTTTATAACGATCTACGTGTTCTAATTTTATTTGTAAAATAGGGTAAATAATTTTATAACGATCTACGTGTTCTTATTTCAAATTTATATTCGTAAAATGCATGTAAATAATTTTATAACGATCTACGTGTTCTAATTTTATTTGTAAAATACGGGTAAATAATTTTATAACGATCTACGTGTTCTAATTTTATTTGTAAAATAGGGTAAATAATTTTATAACGATTTACGTATTCTTATTTCAAATTTATATTCGTAAAATGCTGGTAAATAATTTTATAACATCCTACGTATTCTAATTTTATTCTTAAAATACGGGTACATAATTTTATAACGATCTACGTGTTTTAATTTTATTTGTAAAATACGGGTAAATAATTTTATAACGACCCAAGTGTTCTAATTTTATTTGTAAAATACGGGTAAATAATTTTATAACGATCTAAGTGTTCTAATTTCTAATTTAAATTCATAAAATACCGGTAAATAATTTTATAACGATCTACGTGTTCTAATTTCTAATTTATATTCGTAAAATACATGTAAATAATTTTAAAGACCCTTGCGTATGTAGTGGTGTACTGGATGGATTTTAAAAAAATGTTTTTTTTTTATCCGAAGAATGAAATTAAAACCCACAAAAAAATAATATATTGGAGAAAAGAACAAATTTGGTCGAAAAATAAACATAATCTGGGAATTTTTTTTATTATATAGTTCGTGTAATTTTTAACGGTATTCATAGTTTGTAAAAATACCCCATTTCATCTGTAGCATATCCCTAAACATCTAATTGTTAATTATTAAAAAAATCATATGTATAATTCGCGTAGTGTGATCATTGCTACTTGAATTACAATGAACAGGTGACAGGTGATATTATTAACAGCTTAAAACACAGGTGTGTCCTGTCCATTGTCTATGTGTTATTTTACCAACCGTGAAATGATTATATCGTAGGTATCATTGTTTGCCCGAATCTACCAGACAGAGACGAGACCATCTGTTTCAGCACCTGAACATAAAAAAACTAACTATCATTCCGTTTCCCCGCAGGTGTAGACAGTTGGTATTGGCACACATTCTTAGCTTTATTCACATTCATATAAATATATATATTCTTATTTCTTGCTAGAGCAATCTCGATGAGTTGCAAAACTCTGTAGGACGAGAGGAACCATACATAGATGGGAGTTGATAGGTACAATTTTACATTGGTATTTTGATCAAAATTATAAGTTTCACATACGAAACAGTACAAAAATAGAAAAAGGGAGGTTAAGTACAACAAACAAGAAGAAAGAAAAAAGGAAACAGACAGGGATATAAACATAAGCACAGAATCAAGGTAGGAATTTAGAAGAAGGTAACTTACCGACTAATATTGGTACAAATTGATTATGCTCGATTACAAATAAAGGGGATAGAAAAGGAGAGAAAAGAAACAAAACAATGTACAACACGACGAGAATTACGTATTTTCGTTTTTATGTTTTTAAAAAATATTCTTTTAAGGCGAAGCTTAGTGCTAAATCACTATTTTGATTTATCTTTATAACGAATTGGTGTACATTATGAATACCAAAAAATATGCTTTCGATAAATTGATGGTTTTCCTATCGTTTCGCTTAGAATAGAAGTTTTTCGAGTAGAATAAAAATAAAAAATAAATTACTCAATAAAAAATATAAATGTAAGCTACTAAAATTTTTTTTCAATAGAATTGTATGTACGCGTAAAGGAAAGAACTTTTAAAAATACAGTATTTTAGCTAAGATTGTGTGTGACAGTTTCACTTGATTATTTTTTTTGCTTCCATTGGAGCCGGCTGTGCTCGCGTATGGCCTCAAGTGAAATTTGAAAACGTGACGTCATCATTCTTGTGCGAACTATGGTCGAGGCATCATCGGTTCATTTTACGAAATAACATGGCAAAATGTTGACTTGTACTATGAAAACTTGTAAAAATAGATGTGAAAAAGAGAATAAACCCAATTGTCGTATTACATTCCATATATAAGCATTATTTTACTTTATTTTAAGCATATTCACATCGTATAATATGAATCAGTTGTTACTATCACATCGAGAAACGTCTGGACGCGAAACACAAAGCTGGTTGGTTGCTGGGAAGTAAATTATGAACATTTATAAAAGTGTCTTAACTAAATACTTAAACGAAATATTCGACTCTGAAAATATTACCGAATTTTTTTGCCGAATTTGGACTTCGCAAATTTGTTCATAACGTGGTGAGTAATTTGCGCTCCCATGTAAACATGTCTATTCATTCTAAAGCAGATTTTACTTTTAAGAAGTAAATGGTGATATTATAATGCGAGATGCCTATTTACTGTCAGATTGATTTATTGACGAATCACAGTCAGTTTCACTCCCTTCGTTCTTCAACAGTTGATTTTATCTTCTCTATTATCTAAATTATCTTCTCGTCTATTAATTCCTATGTCTGTGATATATACTGTCATTCAAACTTTGATCCAGATCTGGATTCAAGTATTTGACTAAATGAGATATCGTCCCATAGCTAACAACACCGCATAAGTCATTTTTACCAACTTTACAGGAGACGAAAAAAACTGTTTATTTTAAAAACTCGGTGGATTTTTTCTGTTATTACTTAATAAATACCCTAGTTAGAGGTTAAGAAATAATTATTTATACTTACTTTGACAATTTACTTTATTTTAACTTTTATTTTATGACTTGAGCTGTGTTGACTGATATTTTATTAGATTTAGGCGGTGTTGCTTGCGGAAATGTTAGGGAATAAGGTATTAAAGATGATTTACAAAGAAAAGTTTTTATCAAGAAATATTTCAAAAATAATTAACAATCGTTATAAATAGGTATTTATAACCTAAATCTTAAGAATAACATTGTTGAGATCAATTGCTTAAAGTTATTTGGTGACACACGAACCTTTAGAGTGTACCTAAGTGCAATTATTATTTTTTTATTATTTTATTTTATCATGAAAATATTTAAAACATAGTCTTTAATAAACTCCAACTAAACAAGATATAATAGTAATAAAATTATAAAAATAAAAAAATATACTCGAAATCTCTAGTCTAATAGTTAGTTGCAGTCTTTAGCGATTGCTGTGCGGAAGGTCATCATAAAAAGAGTGGCAACTAGATGGTAATACACTTTTTAGGTCTTACAAATCTTTATACTTCCGATTTGTAATTGGTATTCTAGCTGCATACAATTTCTGCAGGTGATTTATTTGTTTAATGCTGTTAATTGGCGTGGGACGATGTGGTAACGGCTGAAGCTCGTCATCAAAACCAATTTTTTACCAAATTGTGCTATTTGGTCTGTATTCTAGCATACGTACATCTGTGACGACTGGGTCACCTGCTTTTTTACAAGGCCGTATATATTTATAAATTAATTCTTTCGAAAAGTCGGTAAAAAAGGTATAGTCCAAATAACGAGCTTCGTAAGTCATAGGATCACTCCTAGCGGTTTTAGTAATAGCCATGTATTGTTGTGGAAGGTAAATTTCTTTACCTTTTAATTTACACTCTATTGCACTGTGTACGGAATCACATTCCATGAGGGTATGGCCTTTTACCAGGTACTTTTGAGTAATTACAATATTTTTTTTTTCAATCGCTAAACGTAATAAAGCATTGCTGAAGGTATCATAGCGATTTTGAGCACAACAGCCATCGGAATATAAAATCACAGGCAATAATTTCTGGCTCAAAACTTTCTCTAGATAGTCTACTAAGCAAGAAGCAAAAACAAAGGCTTCAAGTGTGCTATTTGACTCATCGAACCAATAACACATTACTTCTTTAGTTGCTAAATTGTATAATGTAAAATTATGGATGCATAATTTAGTTTTATAATAAATTGCATTAGCTTGAAGATACGGAGCCAATTTTACCGATTCAACATCCTGTGTGAATACATGACAAGCTCCGGACTGTGCAATATCTTTGTCAGTATCTTTCTCTCTCCTGGCTCGATCTTTCTTCAAAACATGTTGTGCGTATTCTTCATCCGTAATGTTTCCAGTTTTATGACTGCAACAATCGTTACATTGATCTTTCTTCGGGTAGAATAGGCTCAGATTGAGTTTCAAAAATAATTTGTCGAATAATTTACGACCAAGGCATTCTCTACCCTCTAACTCACAATTCTCTTGATATGTGTGGTAGAGCTGTGTCATGTTCGAGAAAATTGGTTCTAAGTATTCTCGTGATGTTTTAGCACGACAGTAATGCGACGGCATATTTGGAAGACCTGCTAAAAACTTTTCAACATATTTGTGGTCTTCAATTTTCTCTGGATTTCTGCGCTACTGGTTGAAGTAGACAAATCTGGAGGCATGGCACAGTCTGTTTTTGTCAGCCAATATCTTATAAACGAATCTTTAATGCCAAGAGTGGCCAAGAACATTTTTTTAAAGACTTGGTGACGTACATTATCAATCTTGAAAACGTAAGTTCGACTATCAGTTCTTTTGGATGATTTCTGGATTTTTTGTAATTTTCTTTGGTACTTTATTAACATGAGAAGTTATAAATGATCTTTGCTGCTCCCAGTTCATGTTCTTCCAGAAATTTTCAAATAAATATTGCCGCTTTTGTTCGTTATGTTGTCACATGATCTGAGTTTAGATTTCTTGCAAAACACCATCATCACCTGAACTCCATGAATCAATTTCTTCTCCATCCATAGTGTATTTCAATTATTGAGCTTCCTCAAAGAAATAAAATACATTTTGAAACACCGCCCAAGTTAAAAAAGCTGGTTAGTAAACACCGCTTAAGTAAATGAAGATATTCAATAATGATTTCTTTCTATATGAATATTATGTGATAATCAATAAACATTACTGTATTATATAGCTTACCTCTTAATCTTCTATTAAAACATCTTGCAAAGACCTTTCAGCGATAAAACTCACATAAAAATATAATAATCACGGAGCGGGAAGTACTCTTACGAGAAATGTATGACAGACTAACGACTTGTGCGGTGTTGAGAGGCTAACCGACTTGCGCGCTGTTACTACTTTTTGAATGAAGGCTTCTAATTGACTGAAATCTATATCATGTGACCAATGGTTAGACGCGCAATGAGCAGCTCTATCTATCGGCATTAAAATGTGAAAACCGCCAATTTTCGACTTGAGCGGTGTTGTAAGCTACGGGACGAATATGTGTTAATCCACCGTTACAAGCGTTCAAAAATAATGGCAAGATTGCTAAACATGGTTTGATAGGGAGATATGTAGATACGAATGACAGAGCAAGCGCGTTAATATTTTTTTAAAAAATGTTTGTTTGTTTGTCCTTCTTTGACGTCGCAACGAAGCGACCGATCGACGTGATTTTTTTTGCATAGGGATAGTGGAGGACTGAGAAGCGATGTAGGCTACTTTTCTTTAAAAATCTTTGTAAGGTAATTTCTCGCTAACACAACGCGAACGAATCCGCGGGTAAAATCCAATTAACATATAATTTAAGACATATATTTACTAAAAAGTCAGACAGGTATAAATAAACAAAAGCCACAAATCTCTAAATACAGGGTTTTCCAATAAGAGGTGTTATTTTGAATAGCCCGCTATTTCGGTAGATGTCACTTTTGAAGCTGTCATTTTTTGACATTTGACAAGTAGAAACTACGCCATTAATAAAAATGGAACGATACACGCTTCAACAACGCATTGAAATTATTAAAATTCACTTGAGTGAATCAAATGCAAATCATCTTGAGTGATGAGGCCCATTTCCACCTCGGTGGCTTCGTCAACAAGCAAAATTGTCGCATCTGGGGCTCGGAAAACCCAAGAGTTATTGTTGAAAAGCCTCTCTATCCTCAACGTGTGACTGTTTGGTGCGGTTTATGGTCCGGCGAAGTCATTGGACCTTAATTTTTCGAAAATGAGGCTGGAGCAACAGTTACGGTGAATGGATTGCGTTATAGAGATGTGATTAATGATTTTTTATGGCCGGAATTGGATGGTATTGATCTGGACAACGTTTACTTTCAACAAGACGGCGCTAAGTCGCTATCCGCGTCTGTCTGTTTTTGCGCTTAGTTCTTCTAGACTACGCAACGGATTTTGTTAGGGTTTTCACTATCATTTAGAGAATTTCTTCCGGAAGGTTTATATGTATAATACTTTTATATTATATTTATCGAAAATAGAGAAAAATCGATTTTTGTTCAAGTCGTAAAAAAATATTTTCGTAAGCTTACATTGCTAACGCTGGCTAAACCTTATGAGATACAACAAAATAATGTACTACGGAATTGTATATCTTTAAAAGGCCTACAAAAAGTTCCGTAATGGTATATGTCT
Organism: Hesperophylax consimilis; assembly: GCF_061612785.1. NCBI lineage: Eukaryota > Metazoa > Arthropoda > Insecta > Trichoptera > Limnephilidae > Hesperophylax > Hesperophylax consimilis. The sequence continues at coordinate 11,425,666 of NC_142865.1, forward strand.
ATCGCCTAAGGATAACTCCCAGTAACGACGGGTACACGTCAGCAAATATCTTTATAAATTAAAAAAATAAAATAGTCACGGTACATGGCACACCCCTGTGTGTATATTTTTACAGGTAGGTTTAGTAATAATTTTTATTATAACGTATGTGGGAGGTATTCTGTACGTGTTCATAGATTTGCCAAACCCCTGGGGGAGCGGCGGGCAGGTCGATACGTTGAGGCAATTGAACCTACTCTAAAGCCGATAAAATAGAACTGTATAAATAATATTACAGGGGAGATAGGGGAATCTAACCAACCATATTATAAACCCTCGCAGGTGCAGAATTCAGTTAATCAACCAAAAGTTAAAATGATAACTGTATTGTATTATCAAAATTATATGAATGTTATAACTTGACAAAAAATTGGCTACGAATACAGAAGACATGGAATCAAATTCTGGCATGTACATGCAAATTGTATTTGATTAATTTGTGTTATTTTACAATTAAATCATTGAAAATAATACATAGCATACTACTAGATGAAGTGCCCGGCGTTGCCCGGGCTTTAAACAGAGTTTTTTTGTTTCGAAATCAGACCTAGACAGTGACCTTCCCATTGTTTTGAAGGTTATTTTTTTTACGTTAATACCACACAAGTGTCCCAACTACTCCCAACCGCCTGGAGCCAGTGAGACAGTGAGCAAAATATAAAAATAAAAAATCCAAAATATTTTTTTCTTTCAGCCGACAAAATACTGTTAACGTGCAAAATACTGTGATACTGTCAATTTAAATAGTTTTATCAAAATATTTAACTACTTGATGAAAAAAACTTCAATAAGGTAAGCTTATATATTGAAATTGATGTACTAAATATATCAACAACATCGTAGTATTATTATTTCCTAGCTGTTGAATCCGTCGCATAGGAGTGTAATATTGGGACGTTGATATAGAATTGCTACAATAATATGGTAGGTACTGTCTTGTAACCGACCTGCTTGGAGTATGAAAAGAGATTACATATGATTTTGATACGGTTTTCACTATCATTTAGAGAATTTCTTCCGGAAGGTTTACATACATGAAACATGCATATTTTATTTATAGAAAGTAGAGAAAAGTCGATGTTTTATAAATAAGTCGTAATAATATTTTTAGGGCACTTACATTGCTAACGCTGGCTAAACCTTATGAGATACATCAAAATAATGTACAGGGTTTTCCAATAAGAGGTGTTATTTTGATATTCAATCGTTAAAGATCAATGGTTTCGTTGCTTGTGTGGCACGTAGCGCCGTCTTGTTGAAAGTAAACGTTGTCCAGATCAATACCATCCAATTCCGGCCATAAAAAATCATTAATCATCCCTCGATAGCGCAATCCATTCACCGTAACTGTTGCTTCAGCCTAATTTTCGAAAAAATTAAGGTGCAATGACTCCGCCGGACCATAAACCGCACCAAAAGTCACACGTTGAGGATAGAGAGGCTTTTCAACAATAACTCTTGGGTTTTCCGAGCCGACAATTTTGCTTGTTGACGAAGCCACCGAGGTGGAAATGGGCCTCATCACTCAAGATGATATGCATTTGATTCCCTCAAGTGAATTTTAATAATTTCAATGCGTTGTTGAAGCGTGCATCGTTCCATTTTTATTAATGGCTTAGTTTCTACTTGTCAAATGTCAAAACATGACATCTTCAAGAGTAACATCTACCGAAATAGCGGGCTATTCAAAATAACACCTCTTATTGGTAAACCCTATACTACGGAATTGTATATCTTTAAAAGGCCTACAGAAAAATCTGCGATGATATATGTCTATCTCCTAAGGAAAACCCTCAGCAAAGCCGGGTAAGCGTTAGCTAGTATTTCAATAAATTGTTCCAACAAAAAAGAGTTAAACTTGGACAAAGCCCGGTACACTCTAACTACTAATGAATATTATTTATATTTAAAAAATAAACCCACACACGTTTCTTATGTATCATCGAAATGTCGTTTGATGATGTAATTTGGGACAGGCCTAATCCGACAACAGTTTTCTATAAAAAATCACTAAAGAGGAAGCTACAAGCCAAAAATGTGTATATTCTTGGTATACCTTATATCGTAGGTAATAGGCATTGAAATAGCTTGACAAACAGAGTCTAGAAACGTTCGATTTAAAGCGAAAAACTGGTTTTTATATATTTTGCAAATAATTTTACGAGAAAGCACAAAAGTTAATCTGTCACAGATTATCTTAGCTATTATACTGTAGTTTTTAAAAGTTGTTTCCTTTATGCTTTTATACATTTCTATTGAAAAAATATTTTTTTAGTAATTTGCATTTATATTTTTTATTGAGTTATTTATTTCTTTTATTTGTATTCTACTCAAGCGAAGCGATAGGAAAACCTTCAATTTATCTAAACCATATTTTTTGGAATTCATAATGTACACCAATTCGTTATAAAGATTAATCAAAATAGTGATTTGGCATTAAGCTTCGCCTTAATACAATGCGCACACAAATAATAAAAAATTGTACTATCACTATCGGTTTAAATAGCGGTAAAAAACACATTACGGTTCGACGGTCGATACGGCGTTACGTGTGAGATTATAGATAGAAAGCAGTGTTAGATAATGTAATCGAGATATCGATGAAGAATTAATCGAATGATTGAAGAGTAAAACATGGATTAAGAAAGTTCGAGATGTTCCGATCTCTAAATAGTATAAAAAAAATTCGCCATCCACGTCTGTCTGTTCGTGCGCTCAGTTCTTCTAAACTAAGCAACGGATTTTGATAGGATTTTCACAATCATTTAGAGAATTACTTCCGGAAGGTTTATACATATAATACATGCATATTGTATTCATAGAAAGTAGAAAAAAGTCGATGTTTTGTAATCAAGTCGTAAAAAAATATTCTCGGGCGCTTACATTAATAACGCTGGCTAAACCTTATGAGATACATCAAAATAATGTACTACTAACAAAACATAGACTTTTCTCTACTTTCTATAAACCTTCCGAAAGAAATTCTCTAAATGATAGTGAAAATCATATCAAAATTTGTTGCGTAGTTTAGAAGAAGTAAGCGGACAAACAGACAGACGCGGATAGCGTTTTTATTTTATACTATTTAGAGATATTGGCAAAACGTTGCTAGTGCAATGATGGAGGACTTGACAAGCTGGAGAGGGGGACTCAGATACTAAACGGTAATTATCATTATTATTATCGTAGATAGATGAGGAAGAAAAATCATACTTATTGATAATAATATACTTAGTAAATGAGGCGTCCCACAGGGATCGGTTTCGGATCCTTTGAAAAATAATTACCTTCTATCGTGTATCTAGAGACACCGTTAGAATGTTACGCGGATGATATTGCAGAATTGAATGCTTATTTGAAATCCTTCAAGGACATAGAAACTTCAATGGCTCTGAAGGCTTTGAAGCAGAAAGAGTCCACTTATTATAGATATAATGTGGAAATAAATTAGACAGTTCCATGATAACTCCTCAAAATGACAATTCAGCACACCTATAAAAAGTGCAATAATATTATGAAAAGTGCTATAAAGTTATGAAGTGATGAAAAACAACTAGGTTAAATAAGATTTGTTACATATGTAACCTATAAAGCAATATTTATATTAAATATATACAAAACTTACAAATTGCTATAATAAAAAAAATTGTACCACCGAATATCTACAGACAAAGAAGTAATCTAAAACTACTGTATGGTTCTGAGGGCCTACTTCCAATAAAGGGTCTTCTTTGGTACATTATTATAATGGATAATGAGGGAGATAGCAAATATAAAAAGCAACCGGTGCATAATCACACAACAAGATTCACTGAAAATAAGGGCCTCATTATTCCAAGAGTAACAAATAAGTATGGAAGCCGAACGCTTAAATATTTAATACCAGAGATTTTCAATAAATTTAATAATTATTTTAAACCTCAGAATAATGAGAGACCCTGCCCCAAAAACACTAAGCGTTGGCTAATAAGCGATGAATCAATGTATCTCTGAACATTATTATTGATATATTCCTGAACATCTCAACGTACCTGCCTAAATAATTTGTATATAGGTAGGTACTTTGATATATATTATTTTGTGATATTGTTTATTGTATAATTTTGTGTCATACATGTATTAAAAATTAAAAATGTTTTATATATATTATTTGTAGAACCTACAGACAAGCCGTCATGTGTGACAGCTTTGTGGGACTGCATATACCTGTATCTTTAAAAATTTATAATAAAAAAAAAAAAAAAAAAAAAAAAAAAAATGAAAAGTGATGAAACAAAAACTAGGTTAAATACGACTTGTTACATATGTAACCTATTTAACCTAGTTTTTGTTTCATCACTTTTCATTACTTTATAGCACTTTTTATAGGTGTGCTGTATTGTCATTTTGAGGAGTTATCCGGTCACCCTAAAAATCACCCCCATCCCAAAAAATTGCCACCCGTTAAAGTAGAATTTTGATGATGAAAATTATTGACATTACATATGATTTCGAAAAACTCTGTAAAAAAAACCGACAATGCTGGGAACTCCAGCTTGTATTATTTTGTTCATATATACTGATTTGAAATTTATAAAATATTAATTTTGGAATCTGAGGAAACGACGCAAAGGTTATTTTTTTATTTTATTTATATAAATTCTTCAATCATAGTTAGATGCTCTCAGTATCGCCTTAGTGAATGACCACCGAGAAGTATCAAAACGATGCTTAAAATGGCTTCAGCCATGTTTGTTGACCAGATCTGAATAGCCAGGTACTCGGAATCCGTCCAACTCCTTCCTTTTCATAATACCCCACCCCAATCGGGGATGCTTGTGCGGTAATCACATTTAAAAAAATCAATATTCCACAAGGATCACAATTCGTGCCACATTTAAAGACCACAATTTCCATCTTTGAATAACTGGACAGCAGTACTAATTTAATGAAAACATCTGCCCAAACGCTAACTAAAAAAAGTACCGTTTCCTAAAAGCGCGATAATTTAGAAATCACAAATAATGTTTTATTTTCATCTCCTGGTGACCTAATGCCAATTCCGCCAAAGTGATTCAATGATGACTCAACCGAGATTTGAAGTTCTTCAATATGCATGCATCGATGTGATTCATTGATCCCTCTTTGGCCGTGGGTGTATTCATAAAGTTATGTATGGAGTTGTATTGTCGTGAATTGCAATCAACAGACATTCATTGTTACCGGTTTTGGTAGAATAACAAATAACAATAGATATTAACATTTTCCTAGCCTTATGGGCGTTTTACACGATGCTTTCAATCGTCCAGTTTCTATATGTGTCGTCTGTTCATATGGATTCAGGGCGAAAAAAAACGTGTTTTGTTACCGATTTTCGTACAGTAAGGCGACATAAGACTTTAATAACGGGGGATTGCTCGACGCTCACATTTTAATTATTTTTCATGAACATATTACTAAAATCTCAAATGTTTCTAGAGGGATCTCTGCAGATATGAGTTATTTATATTTAAGATTAATAAAAACAGGACCTTAGCATTAAAATATTTTATGTAAAACGGTTTTAAAATTTTATAAAACGTTTTTCAAGTATAAAATTAACGATAAGCGCCAGATTTTATTTTTCTAGACGATGAATTAGTAACTTCCCGAGGGATCCCTCTAGAAACATTTGAGAATTTAGTATTACGTTCATCATAAATAATTAAAATAAACCCCACGGAAAGATCGATTTTCTTGGCCTGCTGGAGCAAATTCGACCATAGTTCCGTCCATTACACCTGGCCGCGCGCCGAATTGTTTTTACTCGACTTCATCTATTATGTCGTTAATATTCCCACATTATTTTAGGGATTTGATAGGGCAAATTCAACCGCAGGTCTGTTCAATACCCCAGGACCGCGCTTCGCATATTTTTGTGCACGGCTGCTTCACTTATGTCGTTAAGATTCTGGTTGGTCTCGTCTTAAAGATGGCGGATATTATTTTTGACATCCCGTCGTCTATCTATACTATTCTAAGTCAAGATTAGTTCGCGAAAATAAAATGAATAGTACTTTTTACAATGGCGCGCAAAATTCTAAAATACTTAACTACAAATAGGGTGAACAAAAGTTCAGGCTTGTGTCCAAAAATTTAATATGTATTTTGCTACACTATTTGACTCAATCATAACATGACCACCGAAGAGCGCACATTGAAATAACCAAACCCTGTTCAGAAAAGTAAAGTTCGCTCAACTAAGGCAAAGGTTTGCAGCGCAGTACTTTGTGGGACTTATCAACTGGGGATCCGAATGTTCGTTTTTGAACGAACCGCCTGGCGTTGCGATGCTAAAAAGTGTGAGATGGGTAAATTTTAACACATTTGTAAAAGTGTATACTAATTTTGTAACAAAATATTCAATTTTTGAAAAAAGCCCGAACTTTTGTTTACCCGATTTGTATTTGTTTGTTGAAGTTTTTTACGCAGCGAACAATTTGGGCGCCATTGTAAAAAGGACTAGTAATTTTTTAGCAGATTTTATTTTCGAGGACTGAATAGTGATTTTACAATACGAGTTGCCTTATACTGTCAGATTAATTTATTGACAAATCACATAAGTTTGGTGATCGTGCATTCGGAGTATCCGGCCCTAAGGCTTGGAATAAACTTCCTATGGAATTGAGATGTATAACCAGCGCAACAGAATTTAGATCCAAACTAAAAACTCACTTTTTCAGACACTCATTTCCATAAATCCGTCATTCTATCAAAATATTTCTTTTTTTATACCGTAATTGTTACATTATCTAGCGATTCCGTTCATTCAATTTTGCTATTGACTTGCCTACCAATGGACAATGGACAATATTAGCGGGAACATAACAAGTCAATCGGTTTAATTGTTAGCATATGAATCATCTAAATGCGTTTAAGATTGACGATTGATTTTATTCATTAATTTCATTCCTTTAACATATATATCCAGCTAACAATAAAAACACCCTAATATAATAGAACTTCCTTCTTCTTCTGGCGTTAGTAAAATTAGATTGTTAATATTAATTTTAGTTGTAAGTTGCCAAATATGTAAATACTCGTATATATGTCGTTAAGATAGTAGTTATAGGCCTTAGTCGTAAGTCACTAGATATAAGTCTTAGAGATAAGTCAGTAGTTCTAGTATTAACTATTTAAGAAATATATTTGTACAGCGCCCTTGAGGTGATTTCTCACGAAAACGGCGCTATATAAATTAGCCAAATATTATTATTATTATTATAAAGTTACCTCACGCGCTCCTCACACTTAGTTTTTTCCCCTTTCCCTGATTGGCTGGTCTATTAATGTAAATGTCTATAGTTGGGATAAATATATTTTGTGAGGTGGCAGCACATTTGTAATATAATAATAATAATAACATAGTATTTATATAGTGCAGTTTTGTGTTGTTTCACTTCAAGTGCGCTTAACTATAATAAACTTAAAAATAAAAATTTCCTATTGTGTTCCTTTAAAAAAAATTAATAACATAATATGAAATAAAGAATAAACGGTTTACACAAAAGCAGAGAATAAAATTTAACAATAACAGTGCTATTTTAGTAGAGGACAACAATAAAAGACAATAACAGTGCACGAAAAATAAGAACTTTAAAATTAAAATATTATAAAAAACAGGAAAACATTAAAATATTATATAATAGGTGGACATTAAACATAAAAGTACAATAAGGAGGAAACCGAAACCAAACAATTACCGGAAACTTCAAAACCTGGCTTATTATGGTATATTGAAAAGAAGCTTAGATTCATGAGAATATAAATTATATAATTTTTTGAATAATTTTGTTTTTAAAACCCGTTTAAATTCAGCCAAATTTTGTATATTGGTAAGGGCTGGGGGAAGTTTATTCCAAATGAGTGGATTTGAGCGAAATTTTGAGTGGAAATGAGCGGCATCTTGTATGAAGTACTCAACACTAGTTCGTGCAACGTAATGCCCGAGTTATGCAATGTAATGTAATGTTACGATTGTGGATTGAAGCACGAATAAATCTATCAGTAAAAATAATTAATTATTGTAACACCATTGTTTGCCTCAGCGCCGCAGTGCGTAAGTTTTTACTGTTTACTCGTTCGGAGACATTGCGTAACGTTGCACCTGAAGCTATAATTTGCGGGCGTCATCGGAGAGGAGAACGGAGAAGAGAAAGAAAGAGAGTCGCGCTTTTGGAACAGATCTTTCTCTTTCACTTCTCCACTTTGCAAAGAAACCGGTTCCGCTCTGATAATAGGCAAATACTGCGATATCACCACTCGTTCATATGAGTTGGTCTTCCGTTGTAGGCAGTGTTGATATGAGATTGGCTTTAAGAGGAAGCTACAAGCCAAAAATGTGTATATTCATGGTATACCTTATATCGTAAGTAATAGGCATTAAAATCGCTTGACAAACGCAGTCTAGAAACGTTCGGTTTCAAGCAAAAAACTGTTTTTTACTTATTTTGTAAATAATTTTATAAGAAAGCAAAAAAGTTAATCAAGTGAAACTTAACAGATAATCTTAGCTATAAAACTGTATTTTTAAAAAGTTGTTTCCTTTATGCGTTCATACATGTCTATTGAAAAAAAATTTTTTTTAGTAGTTTGCATTTATATTTTTTATTGAGTAATTTATGTTTTGGATTCTACTCAAGCGAAGCGATAGGAAAGCCTTCAATTTAACTAAAGCATTTTTTTGGTTTTCATAATGTACACCAATTCGTTATAAAGATTAATCAAAATAGTGATTTGGCATTATGCTTCGCCTTAATAATCATCACAAGACAGTATTATAGCTAAGATTATCTGTGACAGTTTCACTTGATTAACTTCTTTGCTTTCTTATAAAATTATTCACAAAATAAATAAAAACCAGTTTTGTGCTTGAAATCGAATGTTTCTAGACTCCGTTTGTCAAGCGATTTTAATGCCTATTACCTACAATATAAGGTATACCAAGAATATACACATCTTATTGGCCAAGTTTTCAACATATTATAAACGAGTAATATCATATGACATTCCCGCTTTTTGTATTCATTCTTTTGTATACACAAACAAAAAAAATATTATGCAAACAAAGCGTAATTACTAATTTGTTACTCATAATATTCAAAACAAAATAATCTTAAATATACAAATTCAGCCAGCGTATGTTTGCGCTCGCAAAACTCGAAAAGTAGTCGACCAATATCTCTGAAAATTTCAAAGTTTGTTGTTATGACAAACTTCAATCAGTGTTTAACGCAGCAGTACCGGGGTTTCTAAATATTCGCACATTTCAGAACACCTTCGTAACCTTCACTGGCTCAACTGCCCTGAAAGAATCCAGTACAAACTGTGCTGGATGATGTTTAAATCCATCAATGAAATGGCCCCACCCTACATCTCTGAACTATGCGTCCCGGAAAACACTGATCTGAGGCAGTCAACTCTTAGATCAGCAACATCATCAGCTGTAGGCAGACTTATGGAACCTAAGCACAAGCCAAATACTAAGTTTGGTGATCGCGCTTTCCGAGTATCTGGGCCGAAGGCTTGGAATAAACTCCCTCCAGAACTAAGATCCATAACAAGTCCAACAGAATTTAGGTCTAAACTAAAAACTTACCTTTTTAGCTGTCATATCCTTAAATTAAATATACCATTCCTGAGAGAAAGTTCAGTTATATCCAAATTTTCAATTATGTCCTAAATCCTGTATCTAAATTTCGCTAATAAACAATTAGTTAATGTTAATTAAGGTTAAACGCAACGCTCGTTGTATTCTACGTGTGCACAGATGGCGTTAATTAATTAATTTTGTTTAAATACGCTTTTGCAAGGTATTGCTTTACAGTATTAAGACAAATTATTTGTTTGCGCCCTCATATACGCAATATGAATATTAATAAATAGTTTTGTCCATATAAAAACTCAATTCTATCGAGAAAGGCATACAAATACAATATTGGATTGAATCATCGGTAAAATATTGTATTTGTGTGCCTTTCTCGAAAGAATTAAGTCTTTAAAGGAACAAAACTATTGATTCATATTCATATTGCGTATATACGGGCGCAAACAAATGATTTGTCTTAATATTGTAAAGCAATACCTTGCAAAAGCGTATTTAAACAAAATTAATTAATTAACGCCATCTGTGAACACGTAGAATACAACGAGCGTTGCGTTTAACCTTAAGTGTTAATCTCATGTGACCTACCAGGTGCGTATTGTACTGTATATTATCTCCATCTATAGTTAGTAATAACATAGATCATTGTAGAAATGTATTATATATATTTGTACAGCGCCTTTGAGGTGATTTTGCACAAAAACGGCCCTATACAAATCATTCAAATATTATTATTATTTATTAGTGCAAGGAGTGTTTAGAAGAGTGTGGTGTAAATAGTAGAAGAAGTTAGTAACGCAATATCTTTGCACTGATTAGATATAGCAAAGCCTTGCGGGGTCCACTAGTTATTAATAATTAAACAGTATAATTTCGGTTGTACATGCAAAATTCTAAAATACATAATTCTTATATTTTAAGTACATATTATTTATGCTGCCTTTCTTACACTTTTTGTGGCGTAATGGTCAGCGTAATTGATAGGGGTTCGATTCTCAGCCGTAAAATTAAAAAAAATCCTTGTATTTAAAATCGTTTTTCTTAATTTTATACGCGTGGGTAATTATTGAAGTGTGCGGTGGTTATGTCCATGTTCCTGAAGAAGGCTCAATTTTCCTTACTTCAGCTGAAATTGATTGAATATTTTCAAATATAGAAATTCTTCCAAGTAGAAAGGTGAATAATATGTAAAAAATTGCTGATATTGATCGAATGTAGAAATTCTTCCAAGTCGAAAGGTGAATAATATGTAAAATTTGTTGAAATTGATCGAATATTTTCAAATATCGAAATTCTTTCAAGTAGAAATGTGAACAGTGTGTAAACATTGTTGAAATTGATAGAATATTTTCAAATATAGAAATTCTTCCAAGTAGAAATGTGAATAATGTGTAAACATTGTTGAAATTGATAGAATATTTTCAAATATAGAAAATCTCCCAAGCAGAAATGTGAATAATGTGTAAACATTGTTGAAATTGATCGAATATTTTCAAATATAGAAATTCTTCCAAATAGAAAGGTGAATAATATGTAAAATTTGTTGAAATTGATCGAATATTTTCAATTATAGAAATTCTTACAAGTAGAAATGTGAACAGTGTGTAAACATTGTTGAAATTGATAGAATATTTTCAAATATAGAAATTCTTCCAAGTAGAAATGTGAATAATGTGTAAACATTGTTGAAATTGATCGAATATTTTCAAATATCGAAATTCTTTCAAGTAGAAATGTGAACAGTGTGTAAACATTGTTGAAATTGATAGAATATTTTCAAATATAGAAATTCTTCCAAGTAGAAATGTGAATAATGTGTAAACATTGTTGAAATTGATAGAATATTTTCAAATATAGAAAATCTCCCAAGCAGAAATGTGAATAATGTGTAAACATTGTTGAAATTGATCGAATATTTTCAAATATAGAAATTCTTCCAAATAGAAAGGTGAATAATATGTAAAATTTGTTGAAATTGATCGAATATTTTCAAATATAGTAATTCTTACAAGTAGAAAGGTAAATAATGTGTAAACATTGTTGAAATTGATCGAATATTTTCAAATTTCGTATTCTTTTTTTAAAGTACATTATCAATTTCATTGGGCTCTCTGGAGCATCAGTTTTCTTTAAAATCTGTATAGATCTTCCTTCTAGGGATGAGGTGTTCTGCGGGTCAGGCCAAACGACCTCCGTGGCTGTAAAAGTTCGCACACATGACCTTAGCTAAGGAAGGTTGGGGAAAAGCCCTTTCGTCCTTTAAATTATCTAGTCTAGACTGATATATTTTCTAGACGAAAATCAATTATTAAAAAAAAACTAATTTTCCATGAGAATTACAAAGATTTCTATAAATATGATTTGAAATATCGTTTTTAACGGTCAACAAAATACGTGAAGTCGCCTTAATATATATTTTTGGTTCCATGATAACTCAACACAGTGACAATTCAACACACCTTTAAAAAGTGATATAAAGTCATTAGGAACGATGGAAAAAAAATTTAAACCTAACCGAGCTAATGAAGTTTTTGTTTCATCACTTTCCATGACTTTATATAACTTTTTAAAGATGTGATGAATTATCATTTTGATCATTTATCCGGTCACCATATTTTTTATGTGAATACTGCACAATAGTTCTACCGTCTGGAGCCAATGATATTATGGGTTCCATGATATTTCATCAAAATTAAAATTTAACATACCTTTGAAAAGTGATATAGAGTCATTAAAAGTAATGAAGCAAAAACTAGGTTTAATAGTTACCTATGTGACCTATTTAACCTAGTTTTTGTTTCATCACTTTTCATGACTTTATATCACTATTTGGAGGTGTGTTGAATTGTCATTTTGATGACATACCCACCCGGTCACCGAGATTATGTTATCCCCAATTGGGATGTCTTGTGAAGTTGGAGGTAGAGGCAAAGGGAAGGAGATGGAAACCAAATACAGCTAAAGCCATTTCAAACAACGTTTCAATACTGAAGGATGGTCTTACACCAGAGAGATAGATACTATTAAAAAATAGTTTTTATTTTGCAAAAACAGTACAAAAACCACTACATTGCAAAAGCTGCAAATAAAGTTACAAAAGAATTATTTGGCATAATAAACATATACAAACATACACGTGTGAAAAACGAATAATATATTTGTTCAATGCTTAAAAGAAACGCGGGCGAAACCGGTTTGCAAAGCTAGTATATAAATATAGTTAATTTACGGAATCGAAAATATTTCGAAATAATGACCATAGCGATTATGCACATTTCTTGTACATAATAAATGATCAAAATGGCTAAATTTGACTGTTTCACGGTACGGAAATTAGCCAATAAAACTAACAATGCCGACATTGTACAATTTATTTACCAATGACAACAGCATTTATAGACGGATTAATCAACAATTAATTAGTTGCACTTGGAGCCAAGTAGACAATAATGCACTATTGTTTAATGCAATGCAATCATAATTTACAAAAATATACAATATTTTTTTATAATGAGTCATCGGGTAGATCATAGACATTCAAATTAATGGACTTGCCCTAACAAGAAATCTGGCAAACATTTCGACTAGCTGTAGGCAAACCACGCAGATTTTTGGCCCCATGAGGGTTCGAGAATCCTTCGAATAAACTAGAACATCAGTTGTACATTGACCACCGAAAAGCGCGCATTGAAATAACCAGAATACTAGCAAAAACGTAAAGTTCGCCAAAGTATAGCAAAGGTTTGCAGCGCAATACATTATGGGACATTTCTATGCATCTGAATGTTCGTTTTGAAACAAACCGCCTGGTGTAGTGATACTAAAAACGAGTGAGGTGAGTATATTATAACACATGTGTAAAAGTATATTTCTGAATAGTGTAACGAAATATTGAAATATTGAAAACAAGCCCAAACTTTTCTTTATCCGATTTGGAATTTGTAGTTAAACTTAGACTTTCGTATGCAGACTTTGATATTACAATGCGAATTGTCCGTATACTTATTATTTTTATTGATTAATATGATTGAATAAATAATAATATTTTTACACATTTGTGTTTACTTTTTTTTTCACTTAAATTCCGCATTTTTTGTGCCTATCTATGTGTTATTATATTTCATAGTATAATTATTTCAAAATATGGAATGTATCGCATTATTTTAAATTGCATAATTTTGAGAAAACTAGGGTTTTCATTTTTTAAATTTATTTGTGTACTTCAAAAATGCTCACACCTGGGACACAGTGTTGTTCGAAAAAGTTCCTCCCGCGCTCTGCGCGACTAGGTTTGTTCTCGATAGACGGCAGATATTTTTTGGATTGTATGAGGAAAATGAATGCCTATTTTAACACAATCTAAATTTTATATACACGGTGTCCGGAAAATAATGTTATAAGTGGGAAATTCCTAGGCAATCTACATTTATATTTTTATATTTTTTTTAAACTAAGGGGTTAAAAAAACTTACGAACCATTTTAAAATACAATTAATAAACAAGTAGTAACAGATAGTAACAGATAGTAACGATAGCAACCCCCTAGCAACCTATTTTTTTTAAATTTTGACATTTGAAAAATTACAACTTTAGACTCGTTTTACTCGAAAATGAAAACTCAAATTAAAAAAAAAAATACAACATAATCGAGTCCAAATTTTTTGTAAATTCACCATTTTCCCGCTTACACCACTAGTTTCCGGTCACCATGCATAAGGTATGCATTTCGGTATAAAATTTATAACAGAATTTTTGCTTGGTAACGTTGCTAAACTAAATTTTACAAGGTCTATTTAATGGATTTATTATTCGATTAAAAATAATCGATGCGTGACGTTCTTTGTTTACGTTTTTAGTTACATTGGAGTAGTTATATGTGCAAGAAGTACTTCAGAACTTTGATAAAACTGATATATTTACATAGACAAAGATATTAATTTGCGTAATGCGGGCATTTAAACGCGTAAAAAAAAACAAACAAAGAAAATCTACATAAAATATACATTAGTTATTTTTTTGTCACACCACAGAAGATATCTACCGACCAGAACCATGGATTAACGTAATGTATTCACGAAGGTTATGATACCATCAAAACATATCTCACTTTCATTCCTACGCTTTTAGGCACCGTAGTAAGCGTTTAAAGATGATTTGAAAGGGAGATATGTAAATACGAATGTTAGAGGGAGCGCGCTAGTAATAAAAAACGATAATAATTAAGCGAAAATAGAGAAAATATATAATAAAACACGACTCGTTTGAAATACACCAAAAATCTCTCGACAAATGCTTTAGTTGCATTTAAAGATACGCTTTGATTTTTATTATGCCTATATCATATTAAATAACAACAAAACGTGTAAATAATTTTCGTAGCTTACTTAGCGATTTTTTATCTATCGAGGAAATTTCATATAATTGATGTTTCGGAAAAACAAATGTATAGATATTATCTTAAAAAAAAGCACATACATATTTTTAAAACTTTAAAACTTAAAGAGTTAAACTTGTTATATATCGGTAGATATTCGGAATGCGGAGGCTTAAAACCACAATCAAGAATTAAAACTTTGCTTAAAAATTAAACTATTTTCGTAATAACTTACTTGTTTTGGCAAAACAATGTTTTTTTAAACTGTACCGACTAACCAGATAATGTGTTTATTTATTTATAACTAACAGTACCCCGCCATGCGTTGCTGTGCCAAAGTCTGTCTGTGCAGATAGAAAAACAAATGCGCGTGTTGCTTTATTGTCCAACAGATTGCGCTGTTTAAAAAATACATGTTTTTCCAATAATAATAATAATAATTGGATGACTTGTATAGCGCCTTTTTTGTGCAAAATCACCTCAAGGGCGCTGTAGAAGGCACTGTTTAAAAAAAACATGTTTTAACCACAGGTCACATGTGATTTCTATATAATATAGGTATACGGGGTGTATCGGCACGTACCCGACAAACTTTAACCAGCTATTCCTTAGCAAATTTGGAGTAAAAAATGTTATGGGCACTTTGCTGTCCGGTAACATTTTTTTTAATAAAAAAATTACTATTCATATTTTCACCACATGTCACCACTGTTTGATCCTTTGTCAAAGTTTGAGGACCCACATGGCAATATTGTATTCGAGTTTCGTTGAATAATATACGTACGTACCTACATTAGCGCGCTTTTACGATCACAACGAAATGGCATGGCACCATTCGTCTCATTTTTAGCTATTATTATTTAGTGTGTATGAAAGAGCGAACACGCTTTTTGACACACTTGCTAATAACAGCTGTTGAACACGAGAAACAATGCCAATGACAGTGACGGAGTGTGGATTTTTTTTATCATTTATTGTTTTTAATTGAAAAAAAATGTTACCGGACAGCAAAGTGCCCATAACATTTTTTACTCCAAATGTGCTAAGGAAAAGCTGGTTAAATTTTGTCGGGTACGTGCCGATACACCCTGTATAGATAGGTAGATAAAATAAATAAGTTTAATTCAAACCTCTCATCAGTTTTGAAGCTGCATAAATAACGGCTCGATTTAAAATATTACACGACGTAGTGCATCGCCTAAATATAGATTTTTTTATATGTAGATTCGTCGGGATATTCAGAGAAAAGTTTTTTCTTCTCTCTAAAGTTATAAAAAAATATTATACACTAAAGACATACGAAAATATTGTTTAGTTTTATTATATTTCCAGCTGAATAATCGTTCGTCACAATAAAAATAAGTCATGTGAGGTTTTCCTGTAAATAAATACAATACTATGACTATTGAAAATTGGAATTATAACATTTGACACGGAATTTTGCGACGCGTTTTTTCAGACAAATAAACGTATTTGCGAGCTAGAATAAGCTAGAATAATATTAATATAAATTATTTCCTTGCCAAGCGATTAACATATATTAGTTTGCCAGGGGTATTTTTAAGGTTCAAAATATCATGAAATCGAGGCAACTGCGGTAAGCTACTAGCAAATCCACGGTGGATTTCTTGTCACATCTACCCTAATCCTGTCATAATAGGCCACGGAAATTGATTTTTTATGATTTGACAATTTTTGGTGGTCTGATAGTAAATAAAATAAAATAATATTACCTGTGAATGTAACAATATAATGAAAAATAGATAATAAGTATTTACAAATATCCATAGATTAATGGATCTGCAAAATTCATATTATACATAACATAAAGCCTTAGACACATTACGCTATATTATGCGCGCATATACGTATTATAAGTTGGGGTAACAAACTACGCTGTAATCTTCCTCAGCAGAGGGGATTAGATCAATTGGGGAACTGCCGCCGAAAATCATTTCTTTGTATGGGATCTGTCACTTTGACAGATGACAGCCGCGTAATAACGGGGCTCCGTAAATTGTTATCACCCCTTCTCCTGTCGTAGGTAGGAGAATGGGTCGCATAATTTATAAATGTAGCCTGGCTAGCAGATCACAGCACATATCGTCGCCACGCCCACACTTAAGCACATCATCTTTTTAGATGTGACAGGTCTGTATGGGATTGTATGGCGATTAATATATAGCGTAATCTGTCACCCATTTTATGTATAAAATCAAATAATATAACGGTTACTATTCAGTGATTATATTAAACTTACCGGTATTGGAGGTCGTTCCCTAGCCATGGTGCCCACGGGACTTGGAATTTTAGATGGACTACTGCAGCTCGAAGATATGCTCCTCACAGGACTGGTTAAACCTGTGAAAAAAATTAAATCAATACATTATATAATAAATACCTACATATATTTTTAAAGAAGACAAACATTCCCGGGTTACGAATAACCTGACAATATTCAAAAAACTTAGCATCATACGAAACGGAAGATTGTGATGAAGGACTAATAGCTAGCAGAGGAATTCAACTCACGACGCCTGGGTGGGAACCCAACGCATTTGTACTATAATAATAATAATAATAATATCTTTATTTAAGAAAGTTTACACATTACAACTATATATACATATTATGGTGTACATTAATTTGTAACTTTTATATTTAAGGTTATAAATTTAAACAAAATGAAGAACTATTAATACAAACATAATATTTTGAAGGTAAATAGAAAATAAAAGCACAGTTGTGGTTTCTCAAATACCGCCTCACTAGGCTAGCCTGTGTTGAGGCAGAATTATTTGTGTTAGTTCCTAATACCATTGAACATACCTATACTTGTACTATCAGCTACTAAACGCAAATTGTCATACGTGATAGATTCAGCAGAAAAATCATACTTTTTGATAATAGTGTTTTTAAAAAATGCTGGCGTCCCACAAGGATCGGTTTTGGTTCCTTTGAAAAATAATAACCTATCGTGCGTTGAAACCGATTGAAATTGATAGGTTATTTGAAATCGGAAAACCAGCCACATTTGTCAACTCAGCCACTAGGAAATTTAATAGGAAATAATATGTTCCGTAGTAGGAAATGAAATTATTTGGAAAAAAACAGAATCGTGAGGGAATTAAATTTGTTTAAACAAAAAACCTAATATTATCAGAAATACTAATTTCAGTTGTGGGTCTGTCTGTATTTAACTCTGGTTTTGGGCCTGTCTGTATTTAACCCTGGTTGTGGGTTTGTCTGTATTTAACTCTTTTTAAATGAGTTTTGAATTCAAGTGCATTTTCAAAATTGGAACTGATTGTGTCAAGAATTCGGACAAGACCTTGGAGAGACGAACGTATCCATAACATATTATTTTAATTATAATTTTAAGAACTGATTGTTGTGTCAAAGAAAAGATTATCCCTTAATTTTCACGGGTGTGCGCCAGTATTTTTATATTTATATTTTATTATTTTACCGGAACTTTCAATAATGAAGTCGAATAAAAAGTTTCAATGCTGTGTGCTCAACTCTGGTTGGCAATCTATAAAAACGAGCAGTTCTCATGCGGAAAAACGTCAACCGTATACAAATGTTGGGCACGACCACAGACATAGGAATTAATAGACGAGAAGATAATGGCGAGGGGTAAAATCAACTGTTGAAGAACGAAGGGGGTTAAGCTGACTGTGATTCGTCAATAAATCAATCTGACAGTAAATAGGCATCTCGCATTATAATATCACCATTTAGTTCTTAAAAGTAAAATCTGCTTTTGAATGAATAGACATTTTTACATGGGAGCGCAAATTACTCGCCACGTTATGAACTAATTTGCGAAGTCCAAATTCGGCAAAGTAAATTTCTTCTGTTTGCAGAGTCGTAGTTAGTTTCAGAGTATTTAGTTAACACACTTTTACAAATGTTTCATAATTTACTTACCCCAGTAAACAACGATGAGCACACTTGAGAATCGCTACATTGTGATGTGATAGTATATGTTTTTAAAACTGATCCATATAATACGGTGTGAATAAGCTTAAAATAAAGTAAAATAATGCTTACTTATGGAATGTAATACGACAATTGGGTTTATTCTCTTTTTCACATCTATTTTTACAAGTTTTCATATCACAAGTCAACATTTTGCCGTGTTATTTCGTAAAATGAACCGATGATGCCTCGACCATAGTTCGCACAAGAATGATGACGTCACGTTTTCAAATTTCACTTGAGGCCATACGCGAGCCCAGCCGGCTCCAATGGAACCGGTATGGGGAGTGGGGATAATACGCTTTTAATCACTTAGGGCAGGTCTACTATTATTCATATGTCTATGGGCACGACTTTGATCTGCGGCTGTGCATCGGTGACGAATTGATCAATGACATTACTTCTTAGGAGCACTTTCCATTGAAATGCCGGTAGAACAAACACGGAATTTCCATCTGAAGTATTATGTATTTTCTAATGACAGATGTTGTCGACGTATATTGAACTTTTTTGTATGCGAATAACACAATAATGACAACTGTTTGGAGTTCGCAGAACTATGCCCACCCAAATTCAGGTTTGAGGAGGCTAAAGAGATGTGGGAGAGGAAGGTTGGGAAGTATCTTGCTATGCTATACATGGTCACAAAACACGGCTAAAGCCATTTCAAGCAAATATTCCATTCTAAAAAAAAGTCTTGTCTCCATACCTTCCAACGTTTAACTCACATACTCCTTAGTTTATTTGTTATTTATTTTTTTGGACGCATATTAATTATTGTTTGCATGTACGGTCATACTTGATATGTATATTATACATTGATTTACTTTACCATTTCAAGTACTATTATTTAAAGGGTTTTCCAATAAGAGGTGTTATTTTAAATAGCCCGCTATTTCGGTAGATGTTACTTTTAAAGCTGTCATTTTTTGACATTTGACAAGTAGAAACTACGCCATTAATAAAAATGGAACGATACACGCTTCAATAACGCATTGAAATTATTAAAATTCACTTGAGTGAATCAAATGCAAATCATCTTGAGTGATGAGGCCCATTTCCACCTCGGTGGCTTCGTCAACAAGCAAAATTGTCGCATCTGGGGCTCGGAAAACCAAAGGGTTATTGTTGAAAAGCCTCTCTATCCTCAACGTGTGACTGTTTGGTGCGGTTTATGGTCCGGCGGAGTCACTGGACCTTACTTTTTCGAAAATGAGGCTGGAGCAACAGTTACGGTGAATGGATTGCGCTATCGAGAGATGATTAATGATTTTTTATGGCCGGAATTGGATGGTATTGATCTGGACAACGTTTACTTTCAACAAGACGGCGCTACGTGCCACACAAGCAACGAAACTATTGATCTTTTACGATTGAATATCAAAATAACACCTCTTATTGGAAAGCCCTGTATTTAGCTATTTTATCCATGTATTATGTTACACTTACATACATATACTGTCAATTTACTATATAAAAGCCCGATAGGGCGTTAATAAATAATAAATATAATAAATAAAATAAATAAATGGTTGTCTTTCACCATGACCATATTGAGAGTATCTACTACTGCAAAAGAGTCCCGATCGCCTGGAACCAGTAGGATTATAACACCCTCGATTGGAGTTTGTTATGAGGCCAAAGGAGTGCAATACCACCATACAGAAATAAAACGTTGCCTAAAATGGCTTTAGAAGTTTTCTTGATCAGTTCTGAATGGCCAGGTTATTCTACACCTTCCTCTACCCCTACCCACTACCTTCAAACTCACAATATACCCCAATTGGGTATGCCATAGTCCCACTGGTTCCAGTTGGCGGCTGGGAGCAGTTGGGACTCTTCTGCGGCATTGAAAAAAAATAATCGGAGAAGGAGACTAAGGAGAGGAATGTTCGCAAGAACCCGACCATTCAGATCTGCTCACTAAACACCGGTAAAGCCATTACAAGCAGCGTTTCAATAATACTGAATGGTGGTTTTTCATCTGGGCGATACTGAGAGTATATAATAGGAGAATTATTTCAGACCTGGTTGTGTTACACAGAGTCATTAACAACTTAATCGATAGTCCTGCCATCCTTGCCACTATTAAACTCCATGTGCCGACTATGAATACAAGACAAAATATAACATTCTTCTGTAATACATACAAGACCAACTATCAGACACACTCACTGACCAATAGGATGCATGATCTGGGGAACAAGTATGGGGGTGCTATTGATTTATTTATTGACTCCATTTATAGAATTAAGCATAATCTATACCAACACTTCGTCGAATCCTACAAATTAGAGTAGCGTTGGTAAATTAGTTTTAATGATTTGTCTTATATGTAGTGTTGTTGTTATTTATTTTTTACTTTATGTTACTCTTACGTTTTACTAATATTGCTTCATATTTAGTTTTTTTTTTAAATTATTTGTTAATATTTTCTCATTATTCTTGTAATCACAATTTTACAATTATGTATTTTGTACCTTCTTTACAATGGATTACATCTATTTACTGTCAGTGTCTCCTGTATAATACAGATATTCTCCTACGTACACTGCATCATGTATCACTTCTATGTAAAAGCCTTTTTAGGAGTATATATATATATATAAATAAATAAATATATCACTCATTGTTTTTTTTTATGATGATATAGCTATTAATAAGTGTTAAACATAGATTGATGAAAATATAGAAACTATTATCAAAAATGAAAAATCAGCGTCCCTAATGAGAGACGTTATAAGAAATAGTAATTATCACATGTCATAGATTTCACTTTAGAATTTCACTAATTATTACGTTGTACTCTGCAAGTGTTGATTTTTTTGTATTCATAACACCATGCTGAACTTTCTAGTGCTATAAAAAGTGCTAGCGCAGATACATGAAAAATCACGGGATACATATTAATGTTTTAAGGTAGTTTTTAAGTTAAAAAGTTATTTTTATTATTTTTATTTAACGACAATATAAAGTAAACTAAAAAAGATACAATATTAAGTAAAGTAAAAAGATACAATATTAAGTAAAGTAAAAAGATACAATATTAAGTAAAGTAAAAAATATACAATATAAAGTTAAGTAAAAAAGATACAATATAAAGTAAAGTAAAAAAGATACAATATTAAGTAAAGTAAAAAGATACAATATTATGTAAAGTATAAAAGATACAATATTAAGTAAAGTAAAAAAGATACAATATTAAGTAAAATAAAGATATAAAGTGATGTAGTTTGTTCTCAGTCCTCCTCACTAGTTATTCCTGTTCCGAGGCGGACTGTAGTTTGTTGTATTTGTGTTGATCATGATTTCCTTATCTTCTAATTTGTTGGTTCCCACAAAATATAAAATAAATTAAGCAAAAAGTATTTATGTTTGTTGTCTGTAGGTTGCGTTGGGGTTACTTCATAAATTTAATGATTTCCTCATCTTCATGTTTAGTTAGCCATAATTTGATGTCTTTTTAAACTTTTCTATATCCATGGAGTTTTAAATTTCAATAGGAAGGGCATTATATAATTTTATAGCATGGAAATAATGGTTTTTCTGGCCGAAAGATGTATTTAATTTTGGAATGTTTAGTATATTTGAGGATTTCGTCCTTGTAGTGTAGGTGTGTTGTTCAGCAAGGTACTCATATTTTTC
This sequence comes from Hesperophylax consimilis, assembly GCF_061612785.1. Classification (NCBI taxonomy): domain Eukaryota; kingdom Metazoa; phylum Arthropoda; class Insecta; order Trichoptera; family Limnephilidae; genus Hesperophylax; species Hesperophylax consimilis. Next base: position 11,448,330 of record NC_142865.1, read on the forward strand.
TTTAAAATTGAGTAGTGCATTTTTTAGTACAGTTTTATAATGCTGAACACGTTAAATTAAAAAAAAAACTTTTTTTTACGGAGTCCTTATGGGTACTTTCAGGATTATTTTTATTATTACTTTTTGTGTTTTAACGAGCTGCTTCATGTGAAGGTTTGACGCAGATCCCCATCCAATAATCCCATATTCTTATTTATAGTTGAATTGTTTGTTTGGAAAAATAAATATTCTTCTATGGAAACATATTTTTGTATGGGAAAATAAACATTGGAATTTTCGAAAAAGGTATTTATTTTTTACTTCTACCATCATATAGAATCACCTCCCGAAGTTAGCGCACTTTCCCCTGGGACAACCTGTACAAAAAATTAAAATATGTAGCTACTGAAAATAATAAGAATTACGTTTATTTTAATGTGAAACCGAACAAGAGTTCGCTCTGTCTGGAGCTAGAGAGACTATGGCATCCTCAATCGGGGTGTGTTGCGAGGCTAAATGTAGTGAGAAGGGTAAGGAGATGGAAAGAAGAAGATGGGGAAGTACCGGGCTATTCAGATCTGGTCACCAAAGACTGCCAAAACCATTTCAAAGAACGTTTCAATTCTGAATGGTGGTCTTACACCAGGGCAATACTGAGAGTATTTTCCACTCTGGAACAAGCCACAAATATACTACCATATATTATTTTAAATGAGTAATTTGTGAAATAACACAAATCAATCAAATGAATTTTACTAGCGCGCGCTGGGATTTGAACCCGCGACTTCCAGCTTGCTATTCAAGAGCCTCACCCCTGGACCACGTGGCAGTCATTTTTTAATTAAATTTAAAGTATTTTTTTAATTTAACAAAATTTTAAGCAAATTTTGCAAAGTGACTAATAATTTTTACACCATTTAAAAATAATCATAATAATAATTTGAACACCATTTAAAAATAATCATAATCATAATTTGAACACCATTTAAAAATAATCATAATAATAAAAAAATTATAATTTGAACACCATTTAAAAATAATCATAATAATAATTTTAACACCATTTAAAAATAATCATAATAATAATTTAAACACCATTTAAAAATAATCATAGTTTTACATGACAAAATTTAAAAGATAACTTATATCATTGATGTCGCTTTACCAAATTCCTGTAATATTCAAAAATCTGTTTGTGAAAAAATAAGAAAATACACAGATTTAGGAAATGAAATAAAAAATAATTTGGCATTCTCAGACTATAAAAATATTACCATTCGTTATTTCGGCTACTGGCATTATACCTATCTCTCTAATTAAAAATTTAGGCGTATTAGATCAATCAAAAAATTTATATATAAAGATGCAAAAGTCGGTCATTTTGAATACATGTAGGATAACAAAAGATTTTTTAAATATTTATGTTGAGGGATCAGTAGGATTTATAGGCCCTGTTAGAAGTTCTACCGAGCCGAACCCTCTGATATGAAAATATCTGGAGTCGGTGAATTATTTTCCCATTTGATCTCTGGTGAGTTGACGTGTTGTTCTTGTATTGTTTTGTATTTATTTTGCTTATATAATGCACTTACATAATGTTGATTGACTAGATGATCATTTGTGGAAAAGTGTGTGGAAGGGTTAAGTTTTTCCTTTGGGGAAGATTTAACCCGGACAACAAAATCGAAAGTTTAAAAAAAAAAAATTGAACAGCATTTAAAAATAATCATAATAATAATTTGAACACCATTTAAAAATAATCATAATAATAAAAAAAATAATAATTTGAACACCATTGACTAATAATTTGAACAAAATTTTCACTGCAATTAAAAAAATATATATTATCATTTCTTATTCAGTTTACATTACCTAATTGGTCATTTTCCACGCTGTATAATCTCAGTTCGTAACAAAATGACTAATAACACTGTTTACTTTCCATTTTTTGCCGACACCAACCGCACATTGGACGGTATGTACATAAAATTATTACAATAATCACTCGACATTGGTCAATATTTATTTATTTACGTAGATTTTTGTGGCCATTTCAAAACGAAGATCTTCATCGAGCAGGGCTGGGAAGATTTTTAATTGGAGCAGAAATCCGTTTATACAAAAATAAAAAGTTTATGAACGGCAAGCGCTGGCGTCATGAAATTAGCAGTTATTCATATATGGAATTCATACCCTAATTGGGGAATGTATTACCTTTAAGTCATAATTTAGTTGTAAATCACTCGACATTAATCTTAGTTATAAGCCACTAGTTATAAGTCACTAACTATGAAACTTAGTTATAAGCCAAAGTCTAAGTGATAAGTGGAATAAATTAAATGCATAAATTAAGTTGCTATGCGCCCTTGAGGTGATTTTCTCACGAAAAGCTATACAAATAATCCAATCATTATTATTATTATCGAATGATTAAATTGTGAAATAACCCAAATCAATAAAATTAAATTTACTTGTAATTATAAAAGTAAAGGAAATTAAGTACCTGGGTGTGATACTAGATTCAAAACTAACTTTCGCAGCAAATTTTGAATATGTGCTAAAGAAGGTATCTAAAAAAATCAATTTTCTTAGAAGATTAAGAAATAAACTAAATGGAAACACTACAGAGCTGATTTATAAAACTATAGTTGCTCCACATTTAGATTATTGCTCTACTGTGTTGTATTTGGCCAATGAAGGAAACTTGAACAAGCTAGATGTTATACAGAATAGAGCTATGAGATGTATACTAGGAAAAGGAAAATACGCAAGCATAGATCAAATGAGAGAACAGCTAAATTGGATTTCTATTAAAAAGAGACTATTATTTAATGTGTTAATTTTTGTACATAAAATCATGAACAACCAAATGCCAAAATATTTTAAGGATGAAATTGTTTTTAATAGAGATGTTCATAATTACGAAACCAGAAATGTAAATAGGATTAGATTGCCACATATGAAAAAAACAAAATCACAGAACTGCCTAATGTACAAAGGACTAAAAATATATGATGAAATGCCTGAAAGTCTGAAGAATGAAGGAAGAATGAATGTATTTAAAAAGAAATGTTATATTTATTGTAAAAATATGTAAAATTACAAAATGAAATATGATCTTGTTTATATTAGTTTATATTCAAATGTATAAACTAACTCAATAAATAATAAAAAATAAAAAAATAAAAAATAAAAAAAATAAAAAAATAAAAATAAGCAATAATTAGTCACCTGAAATATCAATACAAATTGAAAATATCTCCCGAGTAAGAATAAATGCCGCCAACGGGAATTGAACCCGCGCCTTCTGATGTCCGGTCAGGCGCTCTGAACCACTGAGCTATGTCGGCTTATTTCCAACACGCCAAATAATTCAATGTGTACTAGTACTTCAGTCAACAATTACTGCTTTTTATATTTTTTCACTTGTAAACAACCTTATTTTATACTTTATTTTTATTAATTATTGCTTATAATTATTTGCTATACTTTGTGCTATGCATAAAACCTTGTCTTATAAACATTAGTTTTTATAATTAAAAAAAATAAAATTACTTGCCTACGCCGGTATTAGAACCCGCGACCTCCGGATTGCTAGTCAAGAGCCTTATTTCTCGAGGTCGTCAAACTATTTTTAACAAAATTAGGTATGTTTCCTCGAATTTTAAAGATATGTCATTTAACTTCGGTAGATTTCATTGAATTTCGGTAGATGTCATTGAATTTCGGTAGATTTCACTGAATTTCGTTAGATTTCATTGAATTTCGGTAGATTTCATTGAATTTCGGTAGATTTCATTGAATTTCGGTAGATTTCACAGAATTTCGGTAGATTTCATTGAATTCCCGTAGATTTCATTGAATTTCGGTAGACTTCATTGAATTTCGGTAGATTTCATTGAATTTCGGTATAATTCACTAAATTTCGGTAGATTTCATAGGAAATCCGTAGATCCACCAAAATTTCGGTTAAATTGGCATTGAACAATCTTTCACTATTGTGATTCGAATCAAAATCAGTGCCAAAAAATCACTGACGCGTTAATAGTGATTGCAAACTACTGATCGATAAGTTTTATTTGTAGATTAGCATTATGCAATGATTGATGTATTACGCGGGTCGCATGTCCTACAGCGGGCCGTAGATTGCCCAGCCCTGCTTTACTCGCAGAACAATGGAAAATCTTATTTTATCAAAGTGTTGGGATATGATGTAAAAACATTTATACCACATGGTAACATTGTAAAGTGTGTGAAAAAGTTTTATTTGGAGCAAATGTTTAACATCTGTCATTGATTCATTATCAACAAAGAGTAAAGTTGACAGTTTAATAAGTCGTATGTTTAAATCCGAACATCCGCAAACCAAAATGTTTTCATGTATACATGCATTATATTTCTACTTAACTAACTAACCACATGTCATTTCCCGGCTGGGGAAGGCAGAGAGTATAGACCGCCAAACTACTCGGTCTTGATACACACTCCTTGCCTCATTTACATTCATACTCGAGGTGAGTCCTATGAGTACTTTTCGTTACTGGGTACAATGAGTACAGGTACAAAGAAATACCTGGTAAAAATACCGGTGACAAAATACTCAAAAGTATTTAATACCGACCTGAGGATTGATTTCAGAATAAGTAATCTCTAAACTGCACTGCTCACATATATTCTGCCCACATATTCCCTACAATTTCTACGTAAGCTTGATTCCCCCACAAAAAAATTCACATATGTACTTCCCCACAAAATATTTCAAATCCATGGGAGGGGGGGGGGGTGTTGTTACAAAACTTCTGTGAAAAAAATTATTCCCCACAACCAAAAATTCATATGGGATTCCCCACTCTTTTTTTCCTAATCCATGGGAGGGGGGGCGGCTACGAAATTCCCCACATTTTTCAATTTGTTTATAAATGATTTTACTTTTTACTGATGACCTCAAAATTTATAAAACTATTCAAAATATTTACCATTGCAACATTCTTTAAGACAATATCAATAAATTATTCATTTGGTGTAATGAAAATAGACTTAAAACAGAAAATATCTCAAAATGTCAAATAGTTAAATTTTCTCGAACAAAAAATCCAGTGATTTTTGATAACAATGCTCTCGAGACATTAACACAAATCAAAGACTTAGGCATCACTTTTCAATCAAATCTTTCACTTGTTAACCACATTACAGAAATCTCTAATAACCAGAATTTTTAACAATATAAAGTGTATTAAATTGTTATATTTTGCCTAAGTAAGAAGTCAACTTGAGTACAATTCTCCTGTCTGGAACCCACACTATAATATACGAGTATATGTAGAAGCTGTTGAAAGAATACAAAACAAATTCTTAAGTTTTATAAATTTTAAAATGGGTATTCTAGCAATTATGTTGAACTACAACACTCTGTTAAATTATATGAATATGCTCAAATTGTCAGACAGAAGAATTTTCACTGACTTGGTATTTCTATATAAAATTCTAAATGATTTAGTTGCTAGTTCGGTATTGCTATAGTAATTCTAATGGAGGGAAATTATACCAAGTCAGTGGACATCTTCAATTTATCTTTAAACAAATATAAAATGTTGTTAATGAAGAAATTCACTTCCAAATTCAAAATAAGACGAAAATTATTGTTTACATTTGATTTCTAAAAAACTCAAGCAACGCTGAGTACTCGAGCTAGCTTCCTATAAAAGTTCGCAATAACGTCACTAAAAACCAACGGCAATATTTTGTTCGCGTAACAAGCTTCTATATATGGACAATGATTCACGTAGCTAGGTCGAATTCTGAACGGGACATTTATATCACAGGTTCTCAAACTTATTTCGACCACTGCCCACTTTGAGAAAAAAATATATAGCGCCTCCTTATATTTTTTTAACTTACCTTTTTACATTAACATCGGTTGCGCATCTTAAAAACAGCTATTGCAAATATAATTTACTAATAACGGCACGAACTGAGGGTCCGATACAGTTTGCCATGCAAACTTTGAGGAACCAAAGACGGTGATAATTAAAAAAAAAAGATAATTTTAAAAGGTATAATTCCATTATTAGTATTAAGAGAAAGCTATAAGCCAAAAAAGTGTAAATTCTTGGTATACCTTATATTGTAGGTAATAGGCATTAAAATCGCTTGACAAACGGAGTCTAGAAACGTTGGATTTTAAGCCGAAAACTGGTTTTTATTTATTTTGTAAATCATTTTATAAGAAAGCAAAAAATTTAATCAAGTGAAACTGTCACAGATAATCTTAGCTATAATACTGTATTTTTTAAAGTTGTTTCCTTTACGCGTTCATACATTTCTATTGAAAAAATGTTTTTTTTAGTAGTTAACATTTATATTTTTTATTGAGTAACTTATTTTATTATTTGTATTCTACTCAAGCAAAGCGATAGTATAACCTTCAATTTATCTAAAGCATATTTTTTGGTATTCATAATGTACACCAATTCGTTATAAAGATTAATCAAAATAGTGATTTAGATAATAATAATTAAAAATTCGCCTTAAACTAACCAACAAATTGGCCTATACCTAGTAATGATATAAAAAATATTTTGTTATAAGGAAGTAAAATCAAACAATTATTATTTAATTCAGTTAGATTCCGTCGTGTTTTGATAGATAGAATTTGTCTACCGTCGCCCCTCTAGATTTCCTTAACGCCCCCTAATTTTATTTGAGACTTTTACTGCCCCCCTGAAAGCCTCCAGCGCCCATAAGGGGGCGTTATCGCCCACTTTGAGAAATACTGATTAATATACTGCACATTTGAACTAGTAGGAATTAAATACTGAAATCAATTTAAAGAAAGGATATTCTTGAGCTAAATAGCCACGGCCTTGAACGAAATGGCGTCCGGAGAGTTGTGATTTACGCGACCTTTGTAAATTTAAAATAAATATCACAGACCTATGAAAAATCACGGGATATTAAAATTATAGAATTGATAATTGTACGTTCGCTAAAAGGGACAGACCCTCGAAAAATCACGAAATTCAACATTACTTGTCAAGATCAACCCTAAGAAATGTAAACAAAACAAATAGGTACACATTTCAAATATAGAAATAAAACCTTCGTTATCGCTTGTTTTAATTTGTGACACATCAGTTCCAATTTTTAAAATAATTTTCTTTTAACATATTATATCACTTTATCGCTTGGGACTTGGGAGAACCCCACAAGAGTACCAACTGCTCCCAACCAATGGGAAATCTGAAGTCAATGAGAATTTGGCATCCCCAATTGGGGTATGTTGTAAGGATGAAGGTAGTGGGGAGGGGAAGAGGTAGGGAAGAGAAAGGTGGGGAAAAATCTAGTTATTAAGATCAGGTCACCAAACTCTGCTAAAGCCATTTCAGGCAGCGTTTCGATTCTGAATGGCGGTCTTTCACCAGGGCGATACTGAGAGTATTCACAGTTAAATATATTCAGCTCAAGAATTTTGAAATATCCAATTTACCGTTAACACTTCAGGTTAATCTGTTCGCTTTTGAGAACATCTCATTTGTCTCGTAAAAATCACTTACTATCATAGTGAGAAATATGATCTAAACGGTGTTAGAAAGATAAAACACCACGCTTTATATTAAAATATTGATGTACACCATGGAATAATTAAAATGAAAACTAAAGTTTTCAAAATTAATATAAAAAAAAAAAAATTACTTGGTGATTTTTTTTATTAATTATTTTTATATGAAACTACAAAGAAGAGAGATGAAAATAACGTTTGCAAATAAATTTAAATAATAAAATGCCTGTTTTTTTATATATTTTACATTCATCAGTAATTAATTTTATTTACAAAAACGTAAGGTGAGCCATTTTAACTGTTTTTCATGTTCACATACTAATTTACATACAGGATTAGGACATTATTGAATATTCCGGTATTTATTTTAATAATATATATCTATGTTCTTTAATGAGCGTGTCATCAGGAGGCACATGCAGATATTGGGAGTGGAAAACACCAACAGATGCAGGAAATTTGAAGAGGGTGAAGAGACTCCAATTCACCTTTGGTGCCAATGTCCCGCTCTGTTGGGAACAAGGCTCAGATACCTGGGAAGACACATTGTAGAACCAGAAGACATAGCCACATATCCAATAACAACCCTGGTGAACTTTATTAAAGGGACTGGGATGTTGTTAAAGGATTGAGGTAAAATGGGAAATAGCACAATGGGCCTATGGCCTAAGTGCTCACGGGAACTACAGGGTTTTCCAATAAGAGGTATTATTTTGAATAGCCCGCTATTTCTGTAGATGTTACTTTTGAAGCTGTAATTTTTTGACATTTGACAAGTAGAAACTACGCCATTAATAAAAATGGAACGATACACGCTTCAACAACGCATTGAAATTATTAAAATTCACTTGAGTGAATCAAATGCAAATCATCTTGAGTGATGAGGCCCATTTCCACCTCGGTGGCTTCGTCAACAAGCAAAATTGTCGCATCTGGGGCTCGGAAAACCCAAGAGTTATTGTTGAAAAGCCTCTCTATCCTCAACGTGTGACTTTTTGGTGCGGTTTATGGTCCGGCGGAGTCATTGGACCTTACTTTTTTCGAAAATGAGGCTGGAGCAACAGTTACGGTGAATGGATTGCGCTATCGAGAAATGATTAATGATTTTTTTATGGCCGGAATTGGATGATATTGATCTGGACAACGTTTACTTTCAACAAGACGGTGCTACGTGCCACACAAGCAACGAAACCATTGATCTTTTACGATTGAATATCAAAATAACAGCTCTTATTAGAAAACCCTGTACATATTTATTTGACTTTTTACGTAAGTATGAGTAGACTTACATTTTATTGGTCATGATTTAAAAGATATGATATTAAAGCCTTTTTTTACCTAGCTTCTGTGCAGTTAAACAGTATATAGTTTTAATGCAATTTAAATGCGTATTTTACCACTTTTCAAAGGCATGTTTTAGTTGTATATTCAACAATAAATCATTGTTCAATCCGAAAAAAGAGTAAACACATTATTATTTTAACATAAATTTTCGCAAGAAATTGAAAAATTTCATATTATAAATATTTATAGGCTGGATAATTCATTCACTTACACATTTGACTATTAATTATTTTAATTAAATTATGACATCTAAGTATATTTAATTATTCATAAACATGTAAATAATGTAATTAATTAACGAATTTAAACATTTTAAAATCACTAATTACACAAAGAAAAGAAAGTATTTAGGAACTAATTTGATTAATTGAATTAAATGAAAAAAAGTTAAGATTTTAGGATTTATGATAGCAATTTATCATAAAAGATGAAATAACTATTGAAGAACTGGGCAATAATTTTAGTAGTCATAGAAGTATGGGACGCCCGAGGAAGACATGGCACGATCAAGTGAATCAGATACTCGTGTCGGGCCATGTCAAGAGTAAAGCATAATATAAGAGTATGTATGAGACGATGTATGAATGTGAATGAGGCAAGAAGTGTGTGCCAAGACCGAGTTGTGTGGCGGTCCGTCCTCTCTGCCTGCCCCTGCTGGGAAACGGCGTGATGGTTAGTTAGTTAGCTCGTGAAAAATTACTCCGATAATTAAAAAAAATAATCTAAATGTCTACATAATATATTTTGCAGTTCTTGCCTAAACCTCTTGTCTTGCTACGTCCGTTCTGCCGTGTGGAATACATAGCAGGTCGTGGTGTCGAACCTGGCGGTAGTTGTTCGGTACGAACAATATATATCGATACAGGATGCATGTATGGGTTGTCAATGAAATATTTAATCTAAAAAATATATTATAAGCAGTAATTATTAGCCTATAACACAAATATAAATTGAAAAAATCTTCCGCGAACAAAATACATGCCAGTTTTCGGATTCAAATTCGGAAAAATTTCCTGATAAAAAATACATGACGCCAACGGGACTCGAACCGAGTTTTTTGGTTTAGTTTTTAGTTCGAGTTAAGTTAATTTATTTATTAATTAATTTTTAATTAATTTATTTATTTAATTTTTTTTTAGTTTTTAATTTTTTAGTTCGAGTCCCGTTGGCGTCATGTATTTTTTATCAGGAGATTTTTTCAATGTGGATGAGTGTTTCAGGCGAACAATTATTGCTTATAAAAATAATTGTTATCCTTTGTGCTATGCATAAATAAAATCTTGTCTCAAAAACATTAATTTATCAAAAAAATAATAATTAATATTTGACAAGTTCAAGTATTTCACCTAAAAATGTAGACAATTTGTCTCAACGCCATCTAGTGAGAGAGTTAGCACTTACAATGCCTTTCTCATATAAAATAAAGTTGGTTGTTCTCAGGTGAAAAAAAAAATGTAACAAGCAGTAATTGTTGAATGAAACACTAGCATATATTGAATAATTTCGCGGGTAAGAAATAAGCCTCCATAGCTCAGTGGTCAGAGCTTTCGACCGGAAATCGAATGGACACGGGTTCGAGTCCCGTTGGCGTCATGTATTTTTTATCAGGAGATTTTTTCAATGTGGATAAGTGTTTCAGGCGAACAATTATTGCTTATAAAAATAATTGTTATCCTTTGTGCTATGCATAAATAAAATCTTGTCTTAAAAACATTAATTTATCAAAAAAATAATAATTACTATAGGTTTCATATGTCTTATACTGATTTATAAATGTGGAAATTCTAACTATACAACGAAATACACACAAATTCACGAATTTCTGACAGCATTTTTAAAAAATATAATGGTACAATATGCCAGGTGCCTGAGGGGTTAAAAAAACCACTTCTATTGGCTGATCTCTTCGGTGATTCAAAACAAATTTATAATCAACGATTTACATGATGGACAACCAGTAATATTTTTTGCAAATTTAATGCTTATGCTGTGACTGTTCAAACGTATAATTTTTGTTGCAGTGACCAATTATAATCGCCTTTTAGTATTATGATTTCGAGAGGTTTTCCCCGAGAGAAAATCGCTTCGATCCATAATAGCTTTTTTACTTCGACTTGCTTTGCATTTCAACATTTTTTGTATTGGTCATTCTTAACCCTCCAATGGGTCTGGGCAATGTACTTTTACCCCTGTGGATGGGCAATGTGGCCTGGTCAGGCCACATAAGAGGTGTGGGCTATCAAACTAGTTTAAGATAAAGGCAGGTGTGCAAATAGTGTGTATGAACGTGTCAATATGTTGTATATGTGTATATAACGGGAGGAACACAATGTTTACGATGGCAAGTCATTTTTCCATCAGAAATCTGGCCAAGTAGGGTGGCGTAAAAACTTATCACAGTAACTAAATCCAACACCACTTTACAGTTTTCCGGTGTGAATTTGACATCTGAGCGGGTATTTGGTGTCTGAATCGCAGACTCACCAGACCTTTATGTCATGTGTGATGGCCTGTCCAGGCCATGTGGTACAGTCTTTGAATTTTTTGTCTAATTTTTTGTTCTACCAACTAAACGCAAACTCATCGGCAGTAGCATCATTCAACGCAGCCCGCTAAGTTGTATATCATATTAATACCGCTTGCCAAAAAGAAAATCACAATTGAAAAACAAAATGGCCTGACCAGGCCACATTTCCCATCGGAGGGTTAAACTTAAACATTATTAGGCGAGTCAAAATGAATAAATACCATCGATTGACCAATCTTTACAAAGAAGACTGCTGTGGCTAAGTCATCAAGGGGATTCAGACTAGAGGTGGCTACCAAAATCATTATAAGAGCATTGTCTAATATTATTTTTGTTTTATGTGAGAACCCCTCACAAGAACTCCAGAGCCAGTGGGGAGAGAAAAGAGCAAGCAAAGAGGAAGGTTGGGAATGTTCTGGCTATTCAGATCTGATCATTAAACATGGCTGAAGGCGAGGCTTAATGTGAAATAACTATTTTCGATTAATCTTTACTACGACTCGGTTTACATTATGAATACCAAAAATACGCTTTGGATAAAATGACGCTAAACTACAAAAATAAATATTTTTCGTAGAATTTTATTGTTTGAACTCAAAAATAGTATAAAATAAAGTCGGTATCCGTGTCTGCCTGTTTGTGCGCTTAGTTCTTCTAAACTACGCAACGGATTTTGATAGGGTTTTCACTATCATTTAGAGAATTTCTTCCGGAAGGTTTATATATATGTAAATTATATTTATAGAAAGTAGAGAAAAGTCGATGTTTTGTAATGAAGTCGAAAAATAAATAATAATAAATAATGTACTACGGAATAATATAGAATTGTACGATATATATAAGGCCCCTAGCATCTCTGCACACATGAGACTCCTCAGGCTGAGATGGGCTGGGCATGTACAGAGAATGCCGGATACACGCGTCCCAAAAAGAATTCTGACTGGTCACCCAGGTGGAAAGAGAAAAGTGGGAAGACCCAGACTGAGGTGGGAAGATGAGGTAAGAGGGGATGCAGCACAGCTTCTCCAGGTGACAAACTGGAAGTCAACCGCTGAGGACAGGAGGAGTTGGAGGCGACTGTTGCAGGAGGCCAAAGCTCGATATGGGCTGTAGCGCCATCGAAGAATGTACTACGGAATTGTAAATATTGAAAAGTCCTACAATTTTTTTTGCGATGGTATATGTCTATTTCCTAAAGCTGGGTCCAGACATGTTCTTTTGTCCGTACCGTACCTCCGTTTCGTATCAGCGTCGCGATCAAGAACGATAGTTTGGACGCCCGTTCGGTACGGTACGGTGGTACGGCGTCTCGATACGGATAGAGGTACGCTCCGATCCATCGCGAGTCGGTTTTTCGACCCGTTCAAAGGCGATACGGTACGGGTCTGCGCCAGTCTGGACGTGTTCGCGGCGTCTTACATCTTTCTCTGTTTTTGAACAATTCTAACTCCCACCAACGTCACCTTTTTTGTTTTTTTTTAGTTATGTTATTGTGAATAACAATGAAGGACGCGCAAGCAATCGTCAAATTCTCAAACACTTCCGCAGTCGACGACATGGTGGGAGGAAATGAACACGCGATGATCGCAGCGACGTTACGGAGATACGGGCTCTTGATCGCGACGCGGATACGAAACGGAGGTACGGTACGGACAAAAAGCTCGGTCCAGACATGTTCTTTTGTCCGTACCGTACCTCCGTTTCGTACCAGCGTCGCGATCAAGAACGCTAGTTTGGACGCCCGTTCGGTACGGTACGGTGGTACGGCATCTCGATACGGATAGAGGTACGCTCCGATCCATCGCGAGTCGGTTTTTCGGCCCGTTCAAAGGCGATACGGTACGGGTCTGCGCCAGTCTGGACGTGTTCGCGGCGTCTTACATCTTTCTCTGTTTTTGAACAATTCTAACTCCCACCAACGTCGCCTTTTTTGTTTTTTTTTCGTTATATTATTGTGAATAACAATGAAGGACGCGCAAGCAATCGTCAAATTCTCAAACACTTCCGCAGTCGACGACATGGTGGGAGGAAATGGACACGCGATGATCGCAGCGACGTTACGGAGATACGGGCTCTTGATCGCGACGCGGATACGAAACGGAGGTACGGTACGGACAAAAGATGATGCGTCCAGAGTTTTTGGATCGCGACGCTGGTACGAAACGGAGGTACAGTACGGACAAAAGAACATGTCTGGACCCAGCTCAAGGATAACCCCCAGTAACGTCGGGTACACGTCATCTAGTGAACTCGTATGAGAAACAACTTTAAAACATACAAGTGTGTGGCTAAGATTATCTGTAACAGTTTCCCGTGATTTAATTTTCTTTTAAACTATCTAATAAAATTTTGTGAAATACCGCAAAAATAATAAAACATTACTATAAAATGGTCCGTTTTTAGACTCCGTTTGACAAGGTATTTTTATGCCTATTACCTACATTCGTGATGATATAAGGCACACAAAGAATATACACATTTTTGACTTGTGTATTCCTATATAGCCATCAAATCCCACGATGGAAGCGTGATGGATAAGATTTAGAAAGAGACACTTGGGCGGTTTGAACACAGATGATGAACCGAGAAAGGATTATCAGGGGAATATAATACGACACGCAAGTGGACACAAGAAGTTGAGGATATTATATTATATCAACTTTACAATATGCCATCATTATTTGGGGATACGCATATAAAACTAACCTACTTCCAATAGAAGTCGTGCAGAGAATAATTATTAATAACATATTAAAAAAACCTTCAGACTACCCAACAGACCGCTTATTCGAAGAATTTCAAGTACCTCCTATTAAAAATTCTGATTGAGATCTGTACATTAAAAATTAATTAATTCAAATCATAAAAGAAAAAGAAAAAGAAAAGTATCAATTTCTAACTGAAAACCGCACTCGACTAATACATTTTTCCATGTCCAAAATTAAACACTTCCTTTGCACAAAATTGCTATACATACCAAGGAAGAACCTTTTTCAATCAACTCCCCGAGGAAATCAGAATCATAAACGACAAAAGCCAAGCTTTGAGCATTTTGAAAAAATATTTTAACTTCTTCTAACACAGCAAACTTATTTTGTGGCACCATTTTAATTGAAATTAATAAAATACGTAGTTTTTATCACTTTTATTGTTTATAAATACCAACATGTTTCATGAGCAACGCTCACTTCTTCAGGGTTTTAATAATACTAATTATTAAAACCCTGATTTAATAATTAGTATTATTAAAACCCTGATTTAATAATTAGTATTATTAAAACCCTGAAGAAGTGAGCGTTGCTCATGAAACATGTTGGTATTTATAAACAATAAAAGTGGTAAAAACTAAGTATTTTATTAATTTCAAATATTTTAAAGATAAATTATCAAAAATTATAAAAAAAATATCTCAGGGGACAATAGAATACTTGAATTGGATTTTGCCAAGACTCGGTATTATAGAAGAGTGTGTCTGAAAGTGCATGAAGCAAGGAGTGTGTGCGAAAACAGAGTTGTGTGATGTTGCATCTTCTTTGCCTGTCCCAATAACAAGACAAGACTCCAATAACGGGGGTTTGCTCGACGGTCATATATTAATTAATTCCGAGGGATTCGTTCCGATAATATACATACATTTTTAGACCGATACCTACGGATGTAAGTTATTTATATTTAAGATTAAAAAAAACAGTAACTTACCATTCAAATATTTTATGTAAAGAGGTTTGAACTTTTTTTTCAAAATTTCGTTGTAGAATATTGCAATTCTATTTATAACTAGCTGTACCCTACCACGCGTTGCTATGGCTCAGTCTGACTGTACAAATAGAGAAAAAAATAGCGCGTTTTACTTTTATCTCCACAGATGGCTCTGTTTAAAAAAAAAACACATTTTTACCTGACACAGGTGACATCTATATAATATAGGTATATATAAACATACCCGTATTCGAGTGCAACGTTGTGTCAAAATTTCAAAGCAATCCATGAAGAACTTTTGGAGATTTAAAATTTTTAACAAACGAATATTTATATTTTTATTTATATAGATATATATTTATAGTTGACTATCAACGTAGGTATAAAGATACAAGTATAAAGTGTAAGAAAGTATAAAAATACAAAAGGTACGAGAAAAAAATGTTAAAATTACGTATTAATGAAATATAATAAATTATTCTCCGTTGATGCCAATCTGTACAAACCCAAAAATAACCGATATTATCAAATTACAGGTGACTTAAGTAGCGTAACTATCTGTTTTGTTGTCAGAATAACCACTTTTTTATGGTTCAAGAAATGACAAAAAGAAAAACTATATTTAATTGCAAGAAAATCAATAATCCAATATAAATGTAACACTATCAAATAGTAAAAGAGGCAGTTAAAATACCTGGATCAAAATGTATAGATATGGATAAATTTTATTTATATATGGACTGATAGATTTTAAGTGGATGAATGTTGAATATAATACTGCATTAATCACTCGATATAAAAATATTGAACAGGACAGGTGTTCAAAATAACTGTAATATATACCAGCTATATTGAGAATGCGTAGTCAATGTTTTTGTTTATTTCAAATCAGATAAAAATGCGTAGTCAATATTTTTGTTTATTTCAAATCAGATAAAAATGCGTAGTCAATGTTTTTGTTTATTTAAAATCAGATAAAAATGCGTAGTCAATGTTTTTGTTTATTTCAAATTAGATAAAAATGCGTAGTCAATGTTTTTGTTTATTTAAAATCAGATAAAAATGCGTAGTCAATGTTTTTGTTTATTTCAAATTAGATAAAAATGCGTAGTCAATGTTTTTGTTTATTTAAAATCAGATAAAAATGCGTAGTCAATGTTTTTGTTTATTTCAAATTAGATAAAAATGCGTAGTCAATGTTTTTGTTTATTTCAAATCAGACAAAAATGCGTAGTCAATGTTTTTGTTTATTTCAAATCAGATAAAAATGCGTAGTCAATGTTTTTGTTTATTTAAAATCAGATAAAAATGCGTAGTCAATGTTTTTTGTTTATTTCAAATTAGATAAAAATGCGTAGTCAATGTTTTTGTTTATTTCAAATCAGATAAAAATGCGTAGTCAATGTTTTTGTTTATTTCAAATCAGATAAAAATGCGTAGTCAATGTTTTTGTTTATTTCAAATCAGATAAAAATAACACAGTTACAAGACTGTTCTTTTGTTCACAGAATATGAATTGATTTAAACAATACAATTTCCTTGTTCATGTGAGTGAGAAATATTCAATATTGTAACTAATGTGTGTGTTATAACACCAAATTATAAAAATAATCTTTTCAAATTCAGATGAGTGACCCACTTAAAATATTCTAGCCGACGTGTACCCGGAATTGCTCGACTTTTTCTAAATGATGGTGAAAACCCTATCGAAATCCGCTGCGTAGTTTAGAAGAACTAAGCGCACAAATAGACAGACTCGAATAGCGACATGTATTTAGATATTTAGAGATTAGATGATAAAGAATTCACAAGAAGATTATTTTCGTTCCACATTTGAAATAATGTGTACTATTTTTTGACTCCCATAAAAACAAAATTTCTCAGTTTTAAACTTGGTAAGTCAAGTTAAGCTCTGATTTTTCACAGGCAAAAAATAGTATATAAATTACTTTTACTGTCCGACTGTAAAATGTATTTTGCCTCATCTTTTTACACAGTAAAACAGATATTTCAAAGCTACATAGCTCATGATAGAAATGACGATGTAGACTGCAAATGGTTCCGATGACCTTACAAATTTCAGACATGTACAAAATTTTGTGCAAATTTCATGAAATGTAAAAAAATATACTGCCGTGGTGAGACCACAATTCAGAATCGAAACCTTGCTTTAAATGATTTAACTATGTTTAGTGACCAGATCAGAATAGGTAGTATATTCCATTTTCCTCTTTCTCTTCCCAATTCTATCAGCCTCACAACATACCCAAAATTGGGGAGGCCATAACCCAACTAGTTCCAGGCAGTTGGGACTATAACTAACTAACTAACCATCATGCCGTTTCCCCGCAGGGGTAGGCAGAGAGGACGGACCGCCAAACAACTCGGTCTTGGCACACACTCCTTGCCTCATTCACATTCATACATCGTCTCATACATACTCTTCTATTGTTCTGACTCTTGACATGGCCCGACTCGAGTATCTGATTCACTTGGTCGTGCCATGTCTTCCTCGGGCGTCCCCGACTTCTGCTACCATTCACATTTGCATCGTATATTCTCCTTACACTCCTTTCTTCGCTCATTCGCTGTACATGCCCAAACCATCTAAGCGTCCCTTTCTTGATCTTACTCGTTACGCTTACATCAGCCTTGCACTCTTTGCGGATCTCCACATTCCTCACACGATCATACATGGTTTTACCACACATACGCCTCAGGGATCTCATTTCAACAGCACTCAATCTACTTTCATCCTTTCTTTGCCAGTTCCATGCCTCACTTCCATACATCAGGGTAGGTACCAGCACTCCATTTTGGACTGCTAACTTCGCTTCTTTGGACAATTTTTTGTTAGCGCCAACTGCGTTCAGTCCTCCATTAATGGAGTTTGGAGTTATAGGCCTTTACATATAGCTTTTTCATTCGTACTCACATATTTTTGAATGACTATCCTTTTCATAATCGATGCTACATTTTTGTTTGATTAGTATGAATATTATATTGTGTTTTATATTTTTATAATGTCATTAAATATATATGTAGTTTTATAAAAAGAAAGATTAACATTCCCAGGTTACAAATAATCTTACAAAATTTGAATTCATCCTTCTACCATCATTATATTGGGAAAATGCTGCTTGAGCAATGATGGAGGACTTAGCCAGTAGAGGAATGAACCCAACGATCCAGACCATTCAACAAATTAACCGATCATAATAATATCTGAAAGCTTCTATCAGATCCTCCTAGATAGAGTATAAAAAATATAATAGTAAAATATTTAAAAAGGGTTTGCTTTACCTTTGAGTATGACAGAATGTCTGGGACTAACAGGCGGTAATCCAGTCAATGCCAGGTCCGGTTTAGGAGACATAACTGTCTCCTTATTGTGTTTCTTTACGCTGTCAGCCCAGTCTTGGATCCAACTCTTGTCTCCTTGACACCGATTCAAGCTGATATGCGACAGCTTCCCCACAAGGATCTGTTCTGGCGTTTTCATCGAGATTCCTTCATCCATTTGCGGAGTGTTTGTAAGAATCGTATTCGAGATTATTGAGCACCCGATAGAACTCTTCGGAACGAAGCTTTCATTGGATACCGCTTGTAGAACAAGATTATCTCTCGGCATGTGATGGATATATTCTGTAGCGTCAATCTGCGATTTGGTTAAACTGTTTTTGCGGTACAACTTTTCGCGGTTATCATATGGTTTTGTTGATTTTTGATTTGAGCTCAGTATGCCTGAAGCGGTTACCGAAGTGAAGCTACCAACGTCTTGAGAATCTTGGGTTTTAGGGACTTTTTGAAAGGTCTTTTCACTGATGTTCTTGACTCTAGATTTAATCTTGTCTAAGTAGCTTTTAGCCGTTTTAGGTGGTTTTACTATCTGGGGAGGTTCATTGTGAGATTCAGTTGGGGATTCGTAACAACAAGAGATTTCTAATACGTTTTTATCCGTTGATACTTTCCGAATAGGATCGGGTATATTCTTGGCTAGAAGTAATTCTTCTCGTATGCCGCTAGCAAATCTTGGCTCCTTTGTAATAACATAATCTCGTTTAGATTCTAATATTTGCCTTTGTGTTTCCGTTGGTTTGTTTAACATTCCCAAAGCTTCCATTATTGGTTGTTTAAACTCATCAGTTCCGAACATCTCATCGATATTCATCAACGCTTTTTGTTCTTCGGTGTAATGGTCCGCTTCAATTGTGTACGTTCCGGCTTCGCTTACAGTTGAAGACGGCGAAATGTTACCGTCGTTTTCACGGTTGAGCATTTGAACAGTTTTTGTAGCAATGTTTCTAGTAACGCTCGGCGACCGAGTGATTTGTTCCAGACTAACTGTGCCTAAACTAGTTTTATTTGAGCTTCGCGGCGCAGGGCTACAACTTCTAAAATGTCCTGAAGAATTCCTTCGTAAAGAATTGCGTAGAGGAGTTCCTGGGGTTAGAGCAACCGTGTCTGGAGTCAATAAGTCCAATTCTGGACTTGATGTATCCGCCAACATCGGAGCGTCGTTAGGACTCTGTTCGATGATGTACGGACTTCTTAACGCATAGTTCGAAGGAACATTTCCATAGATAGGATTATTCATCATTTCAGAGTTTGTACGATTGAGCGCGGTTGTGTAAGGATGTTTAATTGGTAAATTCAAGCCTTGTCTAGATGGCAGTATATCACTTCTAGACATTATTCCGTCAACCATTGGACTTTTAGATTTTCTATTTAGAGAGCTATTTAAAGAATCCGGGGACCTTTCAAAAGGATTCCGTTTTTCGGCTGTTGGAGAATTATTGGATGAGCTGTAATGTTCCAATTTCAAATGTTTGTTCCGGAAGGAATCTCGCTCCTGTCCACTGGGAGAGAAATTATTATTACAATTTGTGTAATTTTGTTTGTTTTCATTGGCAATTTGTCTGTTTTTTGTAGCTCCGATAGTGGTGTCTTCCTGATCTGATGAGAAGTAACCTTCAGAGTGATATCCGTGAGCTTTTCTTGGTAGTTTAGCGCTCATTGGAGGTCTCTGCTGCGGAGGGTTACCAGGCGAAGGCCTCGTCCAACTAGCTGACATTGATTGCACTCTCTGATGCCTTGCCTGAGATCTTTTCATGAAATTCTCATATTTGGACTTATCAACTGACTTGCCATCGTTGAAATCAATCGAAAAAGCTAAGGGTTGAGGTTTAGGAGACTCTGAGGGGACATTCACAACGCCCTCGTCTGTCTTATCCGCCTTTATTTCCTCTATCGTATTTTTCTTCTGTTCTTCGACGACATTGAGCTTCTCGTGGTCTACCGAAGGCTGACGGGGCCTCGGAGGATCCACATCGTCCCTAAAACACCGCACATTCATGGTTCAGCCAGACATTTGACACAACCCACAACACTATTATGGTGACATCATTTCCACATATTATTATTCATCGGAATGTCCACGTCCATTATTGCATTAATACGATATTCACAGAAACCATAAAGCATCAAGGGCGAATTAAACAAAACTGTGATAATTGAGACAGCGAGAGAAAAACAAGAGTATGTAGGATCGCGAGAGAAAAGGCCGAGTTCACGAGACTTTGTTTCGGGACCATATTCGGGTGCCAATGACAGTTTTCAAGTTTTCACTTTCGACATTGACAGGATGCAAAACATGGCGGCCATAAACAACACTAAATTAAATTTAAAAAATAACTGCAACACCATACCTACCCAGGTTTTTAACTAGAAGTTAAAAAGTAATTACATGTAAATAAGTTTAAAAATTACGCTATATACCTACAATTTGTTTTTAATTTGATTAGTAAGATGTATTGGGTAAGGCACACTGTAGGAATAATTTTAAGAACCACTAATACTATATTACCTTTTTTTTAAAGTTTGTAATACGAGTAGTTAAACGCACTTGAAGTGAAATGACCCTAAACTGCGCTATATAAATGCCATGTTATTATTAATATTTGTATTTTTAGTGATACCTCAGAAATTAGTGTCCTTTTTTTTCCCATACTATAAAAATGAATTAAAGGAATAGTTTTTTTGTTGTTTTTATTTTTCAAAAATTAATCAAAGTTTTGGTTCTTTGTTGTGTCATTTTACGAATATTTTTTTAAAATGAGCACTTGTATCAACATTTTGGAGTTCTAGTAGTCAAAATAAATATCAACTTTATGTTTGAAGTCCGAGAGTAGGTGATTTTTACTTTTGGGGTATCGCCGTGTTCCATCCCAACCATGACTCCAATTTTACGTTGACAGTTTTCTTATAGAGAAAATTATGAAACTCAGTATTTTAATTTAGTTTCTGTGAATATAATCACTATTTTACGTGAGTGTTTTTTTTTTCAGAATATCTTTTTTGATTGAAGCTTCATTACGTTGGCCAACTTGGAACAATTACTCCAAAACCATAAACAATAATTATTTGAACAAGAGGACAGGGAGAATAGGACTAGTCCTGTTTATTGGGTTTATTTATGGTCCGGCGTGAAGTCCGCCGTAGAGGTGGGTCCTGTGAGAACTTTTCGTTACTGGGTACAATGAGTACAGGTACAAATAAATACCTGATAAAAATACCGGTGACAAAATACTCAAAAGTATTTAATACCGACCTTGATTAAGAATAAGTAATTTCTGAACTGTACTCACATAAATTCTACCCACATGTTCCCCACAAATTTTCTACGTAAAATTGATTACGCTATTATTCGAAATCCATGGGGCGGGGGGTTGTTGGAGAATTTCTGAAAAACGTAATTCCCACTAAAAAAATCAGATATATACTTCCCCACAGAATGTTAAAAATCCATGGCGGGGGGGGTTGTTAGAGAACTGCTGTGAAAAATTATTCCTTACATTGAAAATACATAAAAAAAATGCTGTTACAAATACCTATCAAAGATATCTCGTAAAAGTAACTATTAAAAATACCCATCAAAATACCTGTCGAAAATACCTGGTAAAAGTACCTCAATATTTAGTCCCAGTATAAAATGCTTGTGAGTATTTTGGAGATTTTTCACAAGTACAAAGTATCACATGAAAATACCCGGTACTTTTACTGGGTACGATAAATACGCCTCACCTCTAGTCCGCCGCGAGAAGAACTGTCTGAAGTCTGAACGGTCTGAACTGTCTCAAAATAAAAATGTCTGTGTCTGCGAGCATGGGGGCTTCGGCCTTCTCACAAGACGGCAAATATTACTCGCAAATTGGCAACGATGGACGCTGCAGGATATGGGACACGGAAACCAATGTCCTTAAGCAAGAATTCACACCAGACCTCCATCTCAGTGCTCCGCTGTCATGTCTTTATTGGATTCAACTCGACTCAGGAACGGTATGAACACGTTTTCGAATAAATCATGATAAATAATGCACACGTATTTGTTTCTAAATACTTGAAAATCATCAATGAGTCTATTGTTGACAGGCTTCAAGCAGTTTATTAGAGTTTTGTTTGTGTTCCACCTTGTTTTTAATTGATATTTTGACTTGTCAACTTAACCTTAAAATATTTGATTACTTCCTCAAAAAGCATGATAATAAACACCTTTCACAGTATTCAAGAATTTTTCTAATTGCTCTAAAAAGTGTGAAAGAGCCACTGTTATTTTACAGTTTACATTGTTTTGATAGCTTTCTACAAGCTTAACATAATTCGGATAATATTATGTATTACTTACCCACCATTTAATATTTGATTTCTTATATACCTGGCTTTAAATAATACTTATCCACATCAAGACCGACACAAAAGTAACATAAAAACCCAAGTGTAAACACAATAAAACATTTTTTATTCCTATTTCAGTCAAATCCAAAATGGAAAAGCAGAAAGCGCAAATCTTCCCGCCCGGAAGAAGAAAACGAAGCGCGAACAGTTACGCATTGCATAGCGTTCGGCTCGACTACTGGAAAAGTTTTAATTTACTCCATTACACATGCCAAAGTTGAATCTGTACTAGAGGATCCAAGCCCTACACCGGGGGAACAAGACATCAACTGTATGGATTGGAGTAAAAAACACGGTTTGTTCACGTGTTCCAGTGATTCTACCATTCGCCATTGGAGTATAGAAGATGGGTCAGTGAAAACAAAGTTCAGAATGAGCAAATTTGAAAAGGGAACACAGTCTGCAAAGACGACAGCCATTAAAATTCCCAATTATCAAGTAAGAAATTTTTATTACTTTTATTAAAATTGTAATTCCACATTTTCTTTGGTAAATATCCAGACATACTCAACCTCTTGTGTTGTCGAAATCTATTGAAATTTTGTCCGTTGAATGCCAGCCGGCTATGTCAAAACATACTTTCTTTTCTTGGGAATTTGTACGTTAAAAATGCTCCAAGCATACTAAAATATATTTTGTTGTTTTGGCAAGGAAATAATGTACCTTAATATTATTCTATCCTGTCGTTTTGTCTTGCTGACATATTTATTTGATCTGTGAACAAGAGTACATACGGTCATCTTTATATTATTTTAATATATTTATTTATATTCAGTTTTGCAGGTGACTAAGTCATCAAATGACTATTCATCGCCATTTTTTTTTTAACATTTGTAAACTCCATACAAACAATTCAACTTTTTAACCTAAAAACTACCTTAAAACCTCCAAGACATCCAATTTGATAGACTTGCCCGAACATAAAATCCGGGTATCATTTCGATGAGCTAGAGCAGGGGTTCCCAACCTTTTTGTACTCTAGAGCACATTCTAAAATATCAGTAGGGTGGCGGGCACCACCTATTTTTAATCGACAAACTCGGGGCAGCAATCGCAATCAAAATGACAACAACGCGGTTACAGGCGGGGAATGCTATTTGCACATCACTCCTTGTACACGCCGAAAACCCGAAGTGAGCCGATGATCACCAAACCGATCGGGACGGTACGAACACGTGACTACTGTCAGTTTGGCTGTCGGGGCCAGGCTTATTGCTTTCACTGACAGACAGAGCTGGCAGAGTCATGTGCCATGTGTTTTGGTGCCTTCGGCGATCATCGGCTCAGTTCGTGGCGTTCGTTCACTTTGTGTTTTCTGCGTGTACAAGGAGTGATGTGCAAATAGAACTCTTTGTTCCTGGCTAGTGTGAAGAGTGCAGTCTGGCTCGCCGCTAGGCAGGTTGCGACAAGTACTGTCAGCAAAGGAACCACTCATACATACAATATCGCAAACATACAAACGTATTAAATAAACCTAGGTTCTTAAAAAAAATTAAAACTCAAACAAATAAATAAAAATAATTCACATTTTTAATTAATGTTTAAGAAAAAATTATTTCACTGTCGAATAGTGGCGGGCACATACGAATCGTTATGCGCGCCATGGTGCCCGCGGGCACGGGGTTGGGAACCCCAGAGCTAGAAGGAAACCACGTGACCATATTTTTTACTACAGGAGAGTTTGTGAGTGCTTTGAATAATCTACATCAGTTGTACCTTGAACATCGGAGAGTGCACATCGCATTAACCTGACCCTGCGCAGAAAAAAGTAAGTAAGGCAATGGTTTGCAGAGCAGTCAGTCCTTTGTGGGACTTTTCTGACTTTCGTGGGATAAATTATAAAGGTGTTATAATTTACCCACCTCACACATTTTTAGTGTTTGCTAAGCTAGTCGGTTCGGTTAAAAATGAACCTTCAATTATTTTTATAAGCAATAATTATTAGCCTGAAACACTCATCCACATTGAAAAATCTCCTGATAAAAGATACATGACGCCAACGGGACTTGAACCCGTGTCCTTTCGATTTCCGGTCGACAGCTCTAACCACTGAGCTATGGCGGCTTGTCTCTTATCCGCGAAATAATTCAATATATACTAGTGTTTCATTCAACAATTACTGCTTATTATATTTTTTCACCTGAAAACAACCAACTTTATTTTATATGAGAACCTTCAGTTCGTTCGCTGAAAAATCACTCATTGGGCTGCGCTGCCAACCATTGCCTTACTTTAGCAAACTTTTTTGTGCAGGGTCTGGTTATTTTGATGTGCGCTCGTCAGCAGTCAACATATGACCGATGTCGTAGTTTATACAAAGCATTCTCGAATCCTGCTGGTGCCAAAAATGTAGTCACATAGTTTGCCTCCAGCTCATCGAAATGATACTCAGATTTTGTTAGGGCATGTCTATCAAAAGATGTATATTGGTTCTACCCATCTTTTTATTTTCCTTGTCTTGTTCTGTTTCATGATTCTTTTAGATTTATTAGTATGGTTTTCTTCTTGGATAACTAAACATTACATTGATGGCTATAACCTTGAAAAATTATTTCAATAAATTGAATCATCTTTCAGGCACAAGGCCCAGCACGCAAACTTCTCATCACAGCAGCCTGTACCCTCAAGCTCTGGTGCCTGGACTCCAAGACTATCCTCAGGTCCATGGTGGGCCACGCAGGAGACGTGTGCCATCTGGATGCAGTGTCATTCTCGCAGGACGGAAGGTTCTATATCATCTCGGGTAGCAAGTAAGTTCACATTCATTCACTCCTCAAGCTCTGATTCTGTATAAAATCTCGGAGTATTTAGACCTCACCCCAGCACTAGGGGCTCTGCTGGGGTAAACCTTTTATTTCCCTCGACACTCAACCGAAAACGGACCATTCAATCCTCAAAGAGTGCATGGCTGATGTAAGCGTAATGAGTAAAATCAAGAAAGGGATGCTTAGATGGTTAAGGAGGATATATGATGCAAATACGTGAATGGTAGCAGAAGTCGGGGACGCCCGAGAAAGACATGGCACGATCAAGTGAATCAGATACTTGAGTCTGGCCATGTCAAGAGTCAAAATAATAGAAGATTATGTATGAGACGATGTATAAATGTGAATGAGTCTAGGAGTGTGTCTCAAGAACGAGTTGTTTGGCGATACATCCTCTCTGCTTACCCCTGCAGAGAAACTGCGTGATGGTTAGTTAGTTCATATTTGGTCATGTATACCTTTTCAGAAAATCAGTGTCTGATAAGGGAGCCATAATTCTTATTTTGGCTGTACATTATAATATGTATATTTTTTTTAATGTAATGTATTTTTTAACAATTTATTTCCCCTTCCAGGACAGACAGAATCCTCAGCTTCTGGAGCGTATCCCTCACCCCGGAAGACCTAAACAAAACCTTGGAAGCAGACACCTCCATCGAATCCAAGTCCAAATCGGCCAAGCGGAGAAGCCGAACCAAGTCCGGCTCTAATGAGGATACCACCGGCACAGATAATAGCAGCAGTAGCGCCGTCTCCACCAGACCCTCGTGCAACTTCCTCATGGAGGACATAGCGAGGCAGGTCTGCGTCAGGGCCTCGGATGATGGTACTTCAGAAATTAAAATGATTGCTGTTACGAGAAGAGGAGTTGTTCACTATTATGAACACACTTTAAATGGGTATGTAATTTTAACATTTTGAGCATAGTGTTTTTTTTTTCTGTTATCATGCATTGGCCCATGTTTCACATTATTCTCCTGATATAAGCCAGTTCCTTTAACCACTCTTGCTGCTGCTGACATTGCCCATCGGCAATGTAAAATTTTATCTGTTGAATGCCAGCCTTGCCTAACGGGTAATGTGAAAACATACTTTCTTTTCGTGGGATTTTGTGGCTTAAAAAATGCTCATAGCATACTAAAATATATTCTATTCACGAGGCAAGAAAATAATATTATTCTGTCCTGTCATTTTTACTTGTCAACATATTTATTATATCTGTGAATAAGTGCACATATGGTATATCAGGGTGGCCACAGACCTGGAAAACCGGGAAAACCGGGAATTATCAGGGAATTTTACCGAACCGGGAATTATCAGGGAAATGTCAGGGAATTTTAAAATATTCTTAAAATATCAGGGAATTCCAAAAATAAAACGAAATTCGTTATTTACGATTTGTGAAGTCCCAAAGTTGTGTTTTATTACTTTTACTTGCGGCGTGTGTAACAAAAGATATGCCGACAAAGACAAACTAGATAAGTAGGTATTTTTTTATTATTATTTTCGTAAATAGCCCTTGCAACACAATCATGTCGTAAACCACCCGCCTTGGTTTTTACCCTATAGGAACTATTTAGGTGCGAAATTTGTAAAGAAAAAGCTAGCAAAGTTACAACAAAGTGTCAGGGTCGGACACCCAGTACGGTCGTAATAAAATTTAAAGATCATCATTATCAACATTTTTACAAAGTGTCAATACAGTAGAACCTCGTTAATTCGAAATCCACGGGACATCAAAAATCAAATTTCGAATTAACGAATTCCCACGTAATTCGAATTTTTATGAAAAAAAAAAAATACGCCGAAAATCGATTTTCTCGGCCGCCTCTTCAAATCCGGGTGGTATTTTAGTTGTAAATTCGTATTAATACCAATTATTTCTTTATTTTCGCGGCCGATTACCGTAGCGGCGGGCCCTTTAAATTCAGATATTCGCAATAAATTCGTAGAAATGCTATATTTTTACGCGTAAATCGAGATTTCGCTGCCGATTTCGGTCGCGGCCTACCCTTTAAATTGAGATATTCGTAAAAATACGATATATTTCCGCGTAAATCGAGATTTCGCGTTAATTTTCCGTCGCAGCCGGCCCATTATTTCAAATATCTGAATTTAAATTCGTAAAAATACGATATATTTCCGCGTTAAACGAGAATTCGCGGCCGTATTCCGTCGCGGCCGGCTCTTAAAATTCAGATTCGAAAAAAATACGATATATTTCCGTGTAAATCGAGAATGCGCGGCCGATTTCCGTTGAATACGATATATTTCCGTGTAAATCGAGAATGCGCGGCCGATTTCCGTCGCGGCCGACCCTTTAAATTAAGATATTTGATGTAAATTCGTAAAAATATGAAATATTTTCGCGTAAATCGAATTTTATCGGCAGTTTTTCGTCGCGGCCGGCCTTTTAAGTTCAGATATTTGAAGTAAATTCGTAAAAATATGTCATATTTCGGCGTGAATCGAAATTTTACGGCCGATTTCCGTCGCGCCGTATTTTTTAACTCGGATATTCGAATTAAAGTTAGTAAAAATACGATATATTTCCGCGTAAATTGAAATTTCGCGTCCGATTTCCGTCGCAGGGGGCCCTTTAAAATTCAGATATTCGAAATAAATTCGTAAAAATACGACATATTTACGCGTAAATCGAAATTTCGCGGCCGATTTCCATCGCAGCGGGCCATTTAAATTCAAATATTCGAAATAAATTCGTAAATATACGATACATTTACGCGTAAATCGAAATTTCGCGGCCGAGTTTCGTCGCGGCCGACCCTTTAAATACAGATATTTGGTGTAAACTCGTAAAACTACGACATATATCCGCGTAAAACGTATTTTCTCGGCCCTTCAAACTCGGATATTCGAAATAAATTTGAAAAAATAAAACATTCCAGTGTAAATCGATTCAGATTTATAAAATAATAATACTAATTAGGACGATGTATAAACACGTAAAAATAATTTTTTTGGCGTTTTACCGCCACGGCTGACTTTTAGATTCAGATTTACGAAATATTATGATTTATTTTCGCAAAAATCATTTTTTTTCGATTTTCACGAACAAATTTTCTCCGCGGACAAAAATAAATTTCGAATTACGAATTAAAGAATTTCGAATTAAAAAAAAATTTGTATGAAAAAAATTTTCTGTGGAAATTTTTTTGGCGAAAATTTCGAATTACGCGTTTTTTCGAATTATCGGGGTTCTACTGTACTTACTTTTGTTTATTTGTCTATTTTTGTCTGGTCTTTTCATTTGTACACAAATTGTCTTCAGGCGAAATATCATAAATTTGTAATAAGTGTATTTTGTTTTGAATAGATCATTGTGGTGCAAGGAAATAATAAATGCTTTAGATGACGGAATTCCCTTTATTTATGCATCTGTTCTAATTTTCTGGCGTAGATGAAAATTGTGTTTCAAAAATAAAATTTTGAACGATATGTCCTTATTCCAAAATAAAACATATCAGGGAAAAATATAGAACCTGCCCTGGAAAACCTGGAATTATCAGGGAATTTTGAAATCCGTTTTTTGTGGCCACCCTGTATATACCATATACCTTGCAACTGTCTTCTTTATCTTATTTTAATATATTTATTTAGATCCAATGTGAAGGACAATAAGGCCCAGTTGTTTTGCAGAAATTCACATCATCAAATGGCCATTCAGCGACATTTGAAAGGTCCCTGTTAAACGCCAATTCTAGGTTTGTTTTAGCTTTCTATCAAATTGTAATAAGCTTGATCAAACTTCACAAAACTTTTTTTGTTGTTTGTTTTTGGGGTGTTATGCCGTGTTGCGCTAACTCCTTCTTTAGCCGACGTTTCGGACAGCGTTGCAGTGTCCATCATCAGGGCAGATCCGGTAGATCCATGATGATGGACACTGCAACGCTGTCCGAAACGTCGGCTAAAGAAGGAGTTAGCGCAACACGGCATAACACCCCAAAAACAAACAACAAAAATGCTTTTGGCCGTGAGAATCTAAAAACTTACCTATCACAAAACTGATCACAATTTCTTCAATAGCTGAATCGGCCTTTAAAAACAAAATGTTCTGAATAGCCATTTGATTACATTTGAATTACTGTAAAACAACCCGGCCTTAGCTGTATGAAAATATAATAAAACTATAAAAATATCTTGCAATAATCAAGTAAGTTATTATAAAAATAGACTTGGCCAATGAAGCCAGAAGTTAACCAGGGTTGTCATTCTGTGCTATGTCTGGTGGTTCCCCAACATGGTATTCAACTCCTCAGGATTCTGAGCCTTGTTCCCATCAAGGCGGGACATTGCCATTCATAGATGAATGGGTGCTTCTTCATCCTGTTGACATTATTTATTTAGAATTTACGACACAAGTGCCATTTACATACAAAGTTTTTATTGTATTTTTTTACATATACAAAGTGCAGTATTAAATTTTGATGAGAAAAATTAAAGAATTAAATTTAGTTAAAACATAAGACCGGTCAGTGGTTGAGTGGGCATAGCGCTTGGGTCTCACCCGAGCGTCGCGTGTTCGATTCCTCGGCTGGCTAAGTCCTCCATCACAACACAAGCAACATTTTCGGCTTTCTGTGGTGGTAGTAGGAGATTTTCAAACATTGTTGGGTTATTCGTAACCCGGGAATGTTTGTCTTTCTTTTTAAAAAAAAAATAAAATTTAAAAATTATAACGAATAAAATAACAGTAAAGAAAGAAGAAAGAACCTCATTAAAATAAGTGGCGTTAAAATGTGTTATTAGTGCAGCTTTATACTTTACAAGGGGAATATTAAAAGTATCTGCGATTTTAGCATAAAAGTTCCCAAGTGTGTGCAATCTATTTATAACTGAGTTATATCCTGAGACTGTGGTATAATTGTCACAATAATACATACTAGAGGACCTTGATCTAATGGTAGGTACATGAAATTGAATCAACATTAATATGTCAGGGCTATCCAACTGATAATTTATAATTTTGTATAAAAATATAAGATCAAAAAATTTTCTTTTATCACTAAGCAATTTCAATGAATATAATAAGAAATCATAATCTATTGTTTCTAAAGGTATTCCAATCCTAAAATTAATACACCTCAAAACTTTGCGTTGGACTCTTTCAATGGTATTAATGAAAGAGTCTATTATCGTGTTATTATCTCCAGCTATTAATGTTTGCTTCCACTTCCAACAGCCGCAGGTATCAGGTGTGTAAGTGAGGTGACAGTGTCCACTTACTACATCTAATCTGCAGTTAATTTCTCCGTCTTGCAGGCCATCGCTTGAGAATTCCATATAGTAACTTATTCCTCCCGTTTCCAGTGCCTCCACCAAGCCGATAAAGCCGGACACCACCATTCAGGTAGTCAGCGAGGAGAAAAGCCAGGTGAAGCTGGCCGCGGCCGTCTGCGGCACGTTGCAGGGTGACGCAGTCCTGGTGGGGTACTCTTTCTGCGGCGGATTGAAATTTGAAAGAATCGTAAGTTTTTATCTTTGGAGTTTTTATTTCCAAACTTTTATATACATAATTAAATCAAGAGTTATTGTGATTTATTTTTGAGGTATCATGTCGTGTTGCGCTTCCTTCTTCTTTAGCCATCGCTTCGGACAGCATTGCAGTGTCCATCATCAGGGCAGACATGTAGATTGTGGTGAAGTGTATTTTTATGTATGTGAAAGTGACACGGTGTTGCGCACATCAATCCTCTCAGCGCCAGTATTTTAGTATAATAATTAGTTAAATTAATGTGGTTTTCAGTGGTTAGTTTTGGTGTAGCCATCGATTATCAGATATCATAAACTATTAAGCTTAACCCCACTGTCTATTTATATTAATGGGGTTTTTGTGAATTTCTATACTGTAATGCTGTCCGAGATGTTAGCTAAATAAGGAGGAAGAGCAACATGGCATAATACCCCAAAAGTCTCTCAGCAGCGAACTACATCATTGATATCAACTCGGTTCTTTTGGAAATAGATTTAGCTCAAAATTTTAAACAAAAAATATGGTTCGGCTTTTTAGCTTGTTATTCTATTCAGAATAGGGAATTCTCGTGCATTTTGTAAATAATTTATTTCAATAAAGATAATTATTTTATTATGTGCCTCTTTTTTTTCTTTTTTTTTAAATGCATTTTCAATTTTTTGTAGTTGCTTTAAAAATTGCATGCTATTTCATCTCTGAAAACGGTCATGCGCCATTTTGACCGCTACGTCACACCTTTGCCGCTGCTGCCGCCATCGGTTTGCAGGATCTCCTCGGGCCGGTCAACAGTGACGTCATCGTTCGCCCTTGAACGCTTGCTCAATCACCGGGCGTTTTTAGCTGCATAGAAATATTTCGTTCGCGCCTGTTTTTAAAGTCATTATAACTTTAATAAATGATTTTTGAAAATTATAAAAACTATATTTTCTTGTGTCTGAAGTGTTTTACATGTGAATAATTAATAATAAGTGATTTTTTGGTGTGAAGAGAATTCCCTATTGATATTCATAGTTTAAAAGTTATTTCTCAGAGGAACCAGTTATTGCTGTATTGAAATCTAAAAGTTATTTCTCGGAGGAACCAGTTATTGCTGTATCGAAATCTAAAAGTTATTTCTTGGAGGAACCAGTTATTGCTGTATTGAAATCTTTGTTTTTCTCAGATATTATCTAGCCACAACCTCCCCCCCACCCCACTTTATACAGGTCCCTAATTAATTTGACGACTTGACTCTTCTCACTTGAAAGTCTGTTGAGCCCCGGTCTTACCATTTAGGATGCTTTGATTTGAGCCAAACCGTTGTTTATTATCTTTTGGCAATCATGTCTTGTGCACAAATGAGGCCTTAACGATTCTGTATTGTGTGAATGTGGACATATTCAAACAACTGAACGCGCCGTAAAATTTCTCGGATGCACATCTGTGCTGCCGTCGATTGGCGGAATAACCTCAGCATTCCACTTTGACCTCCATCATACAAAGAAGAAAAGTATTCAATTAACAACCCAACCACATTCCCCAATATGTAATAATTTTATCTTTTCATTTTCAGACAGCCGACACATCGGAAAAAACACAAGTCCTAATCCGGACCTTCAAAGAAAAGGAGGGTAAGAAAGAAAACCAGAAGATGCGTAGCGAAGACATTACCAAAATACGGGACGGAGATAGTAAAGATAACTCCGTGGTGTATTTGACCTCGGCCATGGGCAGGGGGGATGGTGACCTCAAAAGACCCCTTGGATCCAAGAAGGTATAATCAATCTTTCCAATGATAGCTATTGCGACTTTTATTCATTTAATATAAAACAGCATCAATAATCCTCCCTTTTAAACTAAAAAAACTAACTAACTAACCATCACGCCGTTTACCGCAGGGGTAGGCAGAGAGGACGGACCGCCAAACAACTCTTGGCACACACTCCTTGCCTCATTCACATTCATACATCGTCTCATACATACTCTTCTATTATTCTGACTCTTGACATGGCCTGAATCAAGTATCTGATTCACTTGATCGTGCCATGTCTTCCTCGGGCGTCCCCGACTTCTGCTACCATTCACATTTGCATCGTATATTCTCCTTACACTCCTTTCTTCGCTCATTCGCTCATTCGCTCTACATGCCCAAACCATCTAAGCGTCCCTTTCTTGATCTTACTCATTACGCTTACATCAGCCTTGCACTCTTTGCGGATATCCACATTCCTCAGGGACCTCATTTCAACAGCATTCAATCTACTTTCATCCTTTCTCTGCTAGTTCCATGCCTCACTTCCATACATCAGGGTAGGTACCAGCACTCCATTGTGGACTGCTAACTTCGCTTTTTTGGACATTTTTTTGTTAGCGCCAACTGCGTTCAGTCCTCCATTAATGGAGTTACCTGCATTTACTCTTCTTTCAATATCTCTGTCAGCCTTCCCATCTCTCGTAAACATGCTTCCTAAATACACAAATTCATCCACCTGCTCCAAGTATTCCTCATTCACAGCTATATTGCACACTGTTTTCGTACTCTCTCTTTCAAACACCATTACTTTAGACTTACTTACATTCATCATTTTAGAGTTTTAATTAGTATTAAAATGTAGAAAATGAATCATAAAATTCTTGCATTATTTGGACACCATCCAAAAGATTAATAAGACTAACAAGAAGAACATATAGGGAACGAATAAATGAAATCAAGGAGGAATCCCACTAAAAAGCATGCCGCAGGTGACAGAAAAGCTTTTTTTTTTTTTTAAATAGTTAATACATAATATCAACAAACAAGTCCTGCTAAGCCGATTGAATTGGCTTGTCAACAGGTGCTTAAAGTTAGTTTCAAATACATTTTTTAAAGTTATAATTTACATCTTATATCTACAGAATTAACAATTTTTTCATACAATTTTTCATACATATTAAAACAAATATTTTTTTTCCGATAGCCAATTTTTCAGCATATATTTAACCTTATTCATAGATTTACATTGCTTTATAGTGTCAGGTAATAAATTAAATATCTTCAGTATGTTGTATTCAAACGTTCTCTGTCCGTATTTATTATTAAATTTCGGAACTATTAACCCGTCATTGCGCGTGAATCTTGTACTGTATTTATGTTCTAATTTTTCTTTATGCTGCGGGGTAAATATATACTGAATTATGATTTTTTGCCATAGAATAGCCTTAACAGGTAAAATTTTGGCACTCTGAAACAGCAACGGTGTATTATGTCTCTGTTTAAAAATATTAGGGACGACTAGTAATTTTACAATTGCGTTTTGTACAACTTGGACTTGTTTCAGATTGGTTATACTAGTAATTTTAACTTTTCCAGTAATTAAATTACTGGAAAACTAAATGTAACATGAATACACTGCATACCCAGGGCGTCTCAGAAGATCTTGATGGTAGTTCTTAGTCGATATTTGACACAGTTATGCATGTCGCCAAAAACATTTTATTTTATTTTGTGAAGGTTCTGACAGAAATTTCTGAAGTCTAAAACTTAATTTGCCACGATACACTATAAAAGCAAATTCGAAAAAAGGTTTGCAAGTTAGGAGAAGATTTTACGCTTTAAGGCGATGCACTACGTCGTGTAATATTTTAAATTGAGTCGCTATTAATAACAACCCTTACGTAGATGGCGATAAGGTTTAAATTCCCTCTTAACACCATCCCGCCTGTTTTGATTTATGCAAAAAAAACATGGCCAAAAAGTGCCTTTTATTTTATTTTGTGGATGTTTAGGCATAAATATTTAATTTTTTTCTGATCATTTTATAAATAACTTAATTTGCCACATTATACCATAAAATGATAACCGAAAATGGGTTCGTAAGTAGGAGATTTTGAACTTTAAAGCAGTTTTCATAGGCCTTACACATTATTTTTTTCGGGGCTTATAAAAAGACTTATTAAAAAATACTCGATTCTTTCAAAGGCCAAGATGTATTCTACTCGCTGTATTTAATTAAAGCATCTGAAACATTTCTAGGCGACCAAATTTTCAAACCAAAAACACATGATTTTGCATTACTACGTATGGCATCGCCTTAAAGAATTTTTTTCTAGGCTTACAAATAGAATTTCCGGTTACAGCACTACGGTTAATCTAAGACGTCTTCTACTCACAGTATTTAATTAAATACTGCATCTGTAATATCTCTAGCGATATATTTAAAAATATATCTGGGGATATACGATTTTGCATTACATGGAATAGCATTGCCTTAAATTTTTCTCTAATAAAGTTATAATTAATAATTATTTGTTGTCAGGTTGATATCCCAATGGAGATGCGACTAGCAAACCTTAGCCTCGCCCAAACTGGAACCGGTGTCAAAAGCGGACCGGAAACCAAGAACATGGCACAGCTACTCGTACAGGCTCTACATTCCAAGGATCCCAAGTGAGTTCAATTCTGCAGGAAGACACTATAGTCCTGCCACTACTCTTACAAACATTTGAGATTTTGTCTTAAAGTTTCTTTAACACGTAATACCCGGAGGTTCAAAATAAAACACATCCGGCGATGGTGGGTCCAGATTGACCCGGCTGAAATGATGAAATTAAAAGGCTTTTTATGCATTTTTCGTTCATATCCTTACTTTTATATGATATTATGTAGTTCCTCATTAACTCATAACATATCCCTTGTGTTTCTTGTATGAAGATGGAAGTTTTAGAAATTAGTATTCCGTAAATTTTGCGGTTCGTCGCTATACAGCGGCGCGGACATCCCGCGCAACAGCTAATCAACGACTGAATCGACGACGGCCCCGACGCACGGCCGATGCGGGTGCTGGGTGATGGTCAGGGGAATGAGGAGGGCAGTGCGGGAGAGGGGGACAGGAAGCGTTCGTCAGCGGAAACAAACATTTTTATTTCTATAATTATTAAAATTTTCGATGGTGTGCATTTACAAGAATATCGTGTACTATTTAAAATACCAGAAATAAATCACTTATTTGATAACTTCCTTGTGGCTGTACATCTAATAGAAAGATGTGTAAAGAGAAAATAAATTCAATTTATAGCCATATTAAACGATGATTGCTTATGCAAATATTATATAATGGCATTCTAATTCAAGTTGAGTATTTACATTCCTCACACATTTATTTGTCACAATTAAAACCATTGAATGACACACATTAAAAAATACTAAAACTTTTATTTTTCAACAAAACAAATTTAAATTAACAATTTTCATTTAAAAAAACGTAATAAAAGCAATATTCTAAATACGAAAATGATTCGACGATTAATAAAATTTATATACATACACAAAACACCAAATGGATTTATTATTACAAATTCAGCAGCAAAATAATTATATAGCACTACCAATTATAAAAAGTTTAACAGTTTTTTTATTAGTTAAAAGATATTAAAAATGCTAAAATTCACAAAAATAATTCATCGATATATTATATCATTCAATAAATGTCATCGAAACGTATATTGCTAAAAAATATAGCGGAAGCGATCAGATATTTCCTCTACCAATATTTCTTCCGGATCACTTTCAAATTCTGTTTCGAATTCCAAGTCGCCTTCATCACTGATCTCACTGTTCGAACTGTTAAGTAGCTTTTCAATCTCATTATCAGATAAATAATTCATTGCGTTCGTACGGTACGAAAAAAAAAAAATTAAAACAAAGTCACAAACAAAAATCACAATACTAGAAATGTGCCCGAATGGTTGACAACATCTGCGCGGGACTGTGAGAGACAAAGACGGAAGGACAGAGCGAGAGATATTCTGTTTCGTCGGCTGCTCGAATTCAACTGAGAAGAAATTGAGTTTTTGCGTGTTTTTATACACAATTATTCTTATAACTTTTTTAAAACGTGTCCGATTTTAATCATTTTTGAGTCGAAATGTGGGTAAATATTTGATGAAAGAATAGACAAAAGGAAATTAGCCTAAACGAGATATTTGCGGCAAAATCTTTTTTTTTTAAAACACTGGGTCAAATCAGACCCATCACCGGAGTCGAGGTGTTAAAAGGCCAGTCAGATTCATGAATTTTTAGGAAATATTCCTTTTTTTTTAAATTTTTTTTTTATATTAACTCCACACAGGAGGCCCTGAAGAAAATAATTTCCCTCAGGGCCTATGTCATCTTTGGGGATGCTGTGTGGAGGGTCTTTTTGTGGAGAGGAAGGAGTGAACATGGGTCTTGAAGAGTCCCATGTTGTAGGAGGGAGGAAACACAGAGGCCGGCAGTTCGTTCCACAGCCGAGCTGTTGAACTTAAGAACGAATCATAGAAGCGACCCGTTCTCATGTGACAAATGTCAACTGTGTACAAATGTTGGGCGCGCGTTTGGCGTGTATCCCGACTACGCACCGGTGCCGAAGGGATCAATGACGCTAGTTCCTCAGAGCATCTTCCATTGTAATACCGATAGAACAAGGACAGCATACCTACCTGACGCCTGTGCTCTAAAGATTTGTTGATATTAATTGTCAAAAAGATTAGCCATTTTTTTAACATATCCCAAAATAAAACACAGTTTTGAAAGCAGATGGAAGACTCTTTGAGATTATAATGTTACTAATGGAGATACAAATTAAAAATATATAAAATTTCAATTTACAAACACATTTACATTTTTGTTTTGTCGCTTACCGATTGTTCTTTCTTGTAAACTGTAAAAATACTGCTAGTACAAAACTATTGACATACTTAGTTACATAAGGTAGGCGACACATTACGCTACACGAATCGTGGCTTAGCCTATTTCAGCATATCGCTCGCCATACACTACCAATGAGAATGTATGGCGAGTGATATGCTGAAATAGGTCAAGCAACGAAAATATAGCATTGTCTGTCACAGACAATGGTATTTTAAAAGTTATCGTCACTTCACTTTTTAATAATTTCACACTAAAAAAAATTCATGAACTTTGACAAATCTTTTGCAACATGAAACTAATGGCGGTCAATAGCTTTTTGGAATATATTATAATTATTTGGAAGTATTGATGGTAAACTTTTAAATGAAAATACAAAGCGTGGTGTTGCCAATTTCAAACACCGCCTAAATCATATATCTCAATGTAATACAAAAAGACCTTTGAGTCCATATCAGCTTGTGCCGTAAAGTACTCAAAAATTCTTTACTGCAGTTGGTGTTCTATGTATAAAAAGACACAAAAATTCTCTACTGCAGTTGGTGTTCTGTGTATAAAAAGACACAAAAATTCTCTACTGCAGTTGGTGTTCTCTGTATAAAAGGACACAAAAAGATCCAAGGGTTTATAGAGTGCTAAAATCATGAATTATTTATATGCCTAATATCAATGAAGAGACAGCCGATTGCATTATGGGCGTATCCATTTTCAATTATTGTTGCCTTTGGACTTTTCACACAACCCATCTAAAAAATCTTTGCTTTACACAATCATTATTTTTATACTTACGATTTCATATTTGCCATTAGAGAAAAATAATATTTTGTAACGGTACCAAATCATCAAAAAACGGCAACACCTTGAACATAACCGTAGATACTTGAAAAAATCTGTCATTCGCCTATGCTGCCAACAAATCATCAAATGGTTCTTCAGTGGCATTGAATTTACACTGACGATATTACATTTGTTTGTTTATAGACTACTCCAAACGGTGTTTGAGTGTGTTGACCCTGAAGTAGCCTTCAACACCATGAACCGACTACCCATTCAGTACCTGCCTGCGCTACTGGAACACCTTACCACCATGTTGGCTGGAAAGACAAGCAAGTTAGTACATA
This sequence comes from Hesperophylax consimilis, assembly GCF_061612785.1. Taxonomy (NCBI): domain Eukaryota; kingdom Metazoa; phylum Arthropoda; class Insecta; order Trichoptera; family Limnephilidae; genus Hesperophylax; species Hesperophylax consimilis. Next base: position 11,487,191 of record NC_142865.1, read on the forward strand.
TTTACCTTATTTTTCACTGTAAAATTGTTAAATTACCACATTAAACTCCAGTAAACAACATTAATTTGTTATTCTGTTGCTTAACCTCTCAGACATAGAATTTTATTTATTATGTGTCCCTTTGAGAACTGTCAGAACGTGATAATTTTTGTGTTATTTACGAGTTTTACTAAAATCTTCATAACTCACGTTTTGGGAAACGTAGCCTCATTCTAAAAAATGTTTTGGAAAGATTATGAAATCCACTATCGCATTGTGTTGTTATACGTAAATATTTGCGTTTCTAAATATACATTTTATGAAAACGTCAAAAATATGTAAAAATCGCTTACCATTATTTCAAAGCCTTGAAAAATGTACTTTTTTCTGAGTAGCATAAAGGAATAACACTTTATATATTGAAGAAATATATTTAAAAAACTATTAGTCACCTCAAAATATTAACCGTCCAAACTAAAATATTTTTAATAAATTATTTAGAAATGCAATAAATTATTAACGAACATCTTGACAGTTTCAATCGGCTTAGATAATGCACCTCTACGTTCCATAGATATTCTTGAATACAGACGCGTAGCGTTATTCATTATCGATACTCTGTTTTTTAAATCATGGCAATCCGTATACTAGTGATGGAAATAAATCAATTTTTGTAAAATCTTGCGTGTTTACGTGAAAAGACGTTCTAATGTCTTGACCGCTATTATCATATTTACGTCTTTTGACGTTCTAATGTTCTGAGTGGTTAAATGGCAACTTACCCTGCTCGCTCTTCTTTGTTACCGCTGTGATGGTTCTGATGATCCAGGCTCCTCCTCTTTCCTGGACAACGGCGTTCCGGATGCCTATGATACTCTTTCAATTCTCAACTTATCAAATAACAATCTCTCCAATTCTTCCAGTTGTAAATCCGCTTGTGTGTGGGCCTCTGCCTTGTGCCGTGCCCGCTCTTCCGCGCTGCTCAACCAACAGCTGACCAACACGCGTCCGCTGTTGTCCGCCTTCGCCGCCCGCACCCCCGCCCTGCCCCGCCTCCTGGCTCTCAAGGCCAGGCTGGGGATGCTCACTTCCCGGAGCCATGATAGCCAGGAGAAACCCACGCTGGAGTATAGAGGTAACCCGCACTGCCTTTAATCATTTCAGTTAAATAAAGGCACAAAGTCAATCACAATTATTATTCCAATCAATTCCAATAACTAACTGACGCATACGCGGCGTTGCTCGGGATTGTAAATGACTTGACTTTTCTTTACTTTCTTTAAATATAATATGCCTTTATTGTATATATAAGCCTTCTGGAAGAAATTCTCTAAACGATAGTGAAAACCCTATCAAAATCCGTTGCGTAGTTTAGAAGAAGTAAGCGCTCAATCAGACAGATGAGGATAGCGACTTTATTTTATACTATTTATAGATACAGAAGAGAATCCTTGGTCACATGCTGTTCGTTGAGAATTTTAAATTAGAAGAGATAAAATTTCATTTTGATTTAATCCCACAAACAGTTCTCCAACTCGTCATGGGCAAACATATTGTCAACCCTGCTGAATTCTATTAAGGCGATGCACTACGTCGTGTAATATTTTAAATTGAGCCGCTTTCAATAACAACCCTTACGTAGATGGCGATAAGGTTTAAATTCGCGCTTAACACCATCCGCCTGTTTTGATTTATGCAAGAAAAAAACATGGCCAAAAAGTGCCTTTTATTTTATTTTGTGGATGTTCAGGCATAAATATTTAATTTTTTTTCGATCATTTTATAAATAACTTAATTTGCCACATTATACAATAAAATCATAACCGAAAATGGATTCGTCAGTAGGAGATTTTGAACTTTAAAGCAGTTTTCATAGGCCTTTACATTATTTTTTTCTGGGCTTATAAAAAGACTTATCTAAAAAATACTCGATTATTTCAAAGGCCAAGATGTATTCTACTCGCAGTATTTAATTAAAGCATCTGAAACATTTCTAGGCGACCAAATTTTCAAACTAAAAACACATGATTTTGTATTACTACGTATGGCATCGCCTTAAATTGATAACGCAGCTATCTCGTTAACATACTTCCTAAAAACACAGACTCATTAATTTAACTTCAAGTATTCATCTTTCACAAAACTACTCTCACTCTCTTTTAAACACCGTAACTTTGGACTTACTTAGGCCCTTCTTCCAGAGGGATTTGCAAGAATACAATACTCATGTCAAAAACAACTTGTCGCGCACAGTCCGTACTCGTCGCTACTGAAATCACAAGACCCGCATCGCCACCTAACATACCGTCACATAACCTCACTCACAACCAAACAGTTGCCGTACCTGTCATTAGATCCTGTTATTATTTTTGTTGTCTGTTTTGTAACAAAATGTCTGCAAAAGTGACGCCATGTTTAATGACACTTGACGTAAGTGGAAATAAACTTGCCCGGCTGGTCGCGGGAGATTGGCCTCGTCGATGTTGGCAACGTGTACTTGAGTATGAACCTCGGTGCAGATGTATGGCCGTAGTCACCAAGTTATCTGAATCTTCACCGTAATCTCTTAAAAAAAAATGACAATTTCTATTATCTCCCAACAGACACTTCCTCGGAAGACGGCTCCGAAGACGAGATGGATGATGCCATCATGAACACGGTCGGTGACGACTCTGGATCCTGGAACGAGGATGACGATGATGAGGACGGAGACGGATCCTCGAAGGGATCAGACCAGGAAATGAGTCAGTGAATTTGTGACGTTCTGACATGTTAATAAATTTATATTCTATTTTAATTTTTGTTTTATTCAAATATTTTATTTATTTACACAAAAGGGGAAAAAATAAATAATTTCCAGCCAGGCCATGTCATATTTGAGGATGCTGTGTAGGGGTTTTTTTTTTTTCGAGTAAAGGAAGGAGTGAACCTGAGTTTTGGAGAGTCATAGGTATGTATACAGAGGTCCATCAGTCTGGGCAGTAGCAAAGCTTGCGTTATGACTCACCATGGTCGAGGGGTAAGGATCTTAACTAACAAACTGGATGTCGTGGGTTCATATCCCTGTGTGGGCAAGTAAGTTTTATTTGATTAACCACTCAGAACATTAGAACGTCAAAAGACGTAAATATGATAATAGCGGTCAAGACATTAGAACGTCTTTTCACGTAAACGCGCGAGATTTTACAAAAATTGATTTATTTCCATCACTAGTATACGGATTGCCATGATTTAAAAAACAGAGTATCGATAATGAATAACGCTACGCGTCTGTATTCAAGAATATCTATGGAACGTAGAGGTGCATTATCTAAGCCGATTGAAACTGTCAAGATGTTCGGTAATAATTTATTGCGTTTCTAAATAATTTTTTTTTAAATATTTTAGTTTGGACGGTTAATATTTTGAGGTGACTAATAGTTTTTAAATATATTTCTTCAATATATAAAGTGTTATTCCTTTATGCTACTCAGAAAAAAGTACATTTTTCAAGGCTTTGAAATAATGGTAAGCGATTTTTACATATTTTTGACGTTTTCATAAAATGTATATTTAGAAACGCAAATATTTACGTATAACAACACAATGCGATAGTGGATTTCATAATCTTTCCAAAACATTTTTTAGAATGAGGCTGCGTTTCCCAAAACGTGAGTTATGAAGATTTTAGTAAAACTCGTAAATAACACAAAAATTATCACGTACTGACAGTTCTCAAAGGGACACATAATAAATAAAATTCTATGTCTGAGAGGTTAATTTGTGTTATTTCACAATTTATTCATTTAAAATAATATACAGTATATTTGCGGCATATTCCAGAGTGGAAGATATCCTCTTTATCGCCCTTGTGTAAGACCACCATTCAGAATTGAAACAACTTTAGCCGTGTTTGGTGACCAGCTGAATAGTCGAGTATTTCCCCACCTTCCTCTTTCGCGTCTCTTTCCACTACCTCCTCCCCACTACCTTCAACCTCGCAACATACCCACTCGGGGATGACCATAGCTCTAGTGGCTCTGGACCGTTGGGACTCTTGTGTGTTTAAGTGACTTCAAGGGATGATGCAGTATTATCAACATAATATGGAATGAGAAAGATGTACTACATTTTCAATAATGTTTTATTAAAAATAATTTGTTATTTCATATAAATTAAGTGCACATGTTTGTATGATAGCAAAAAATCAACAAAAAATAATCATAGTAAAAACTAACAACAAAGTATAAATAATCTGATTAGAAAATAACACTTACCATATTTTGTAAAATATTGATTGTGTTATTTAACAGAAATTCAAATGTAACATTGTCATCAACTAATGGGCAATCAGCGCCATTTTGTATTTTTTGACATTTGAAATGCCCCCATTAAACGTCTATTCTGGGTCTGTTTGCGACTACTATTAAATTATGAACAGCTGACAAGCGTAACAACATGACGTTGTGCTTTTTCTGCTGATCACAATTTGTTCAAAAGCTGAAATGGACCTAAAATTGACGTTTATCGGAAACATTTCAAATTAGTAAAAAAACAAAATGGCGCCGATTCGAAACAATGATTTTGCATTTGAATTTCTGCAAAACTCGCCAACCTATATGAAACATCTTAAATAAATAAAATTATATACCATTGAAAAATGTATTGTTACCTCTCTATTTCTTACAAAGCATGTAACAACGGAAATAGAGGTCATAACAAAGCTCTCAGTGGCAGGACTTTACACATTAAATTGTGCAAAACGATTCACTGTCATAAGTAATTATCGAAATGGTAAAATAACCACATTGGTATGTTTGTCAGGTTGAATTTTGGTATGGGTGATTTGAAGTATTCAAACCAATGCAAACTAGCTGGGAAACTGCTCTCACCGCTGAGCTTCAAAGGCACTTTTTTCGTTCTTACAAATTCTCTACATTCAGTTTACACCCAAAAAAAAAGTAATATTTTCGTAGAAAGCGATCATTTAGGACGGGTTGATTTGTAAGTTCTGTGAAGGTTCTATTATTATATCATCACTGGCCAGTTGCTTCACAAAACTGAAATCACAACAGAACCTTCACAGAACTTGAAAATCAACTTTGAAATTTGACAAATTGTTCAAATTCTATGAAACATCCCGTCCTAAGTTATTCAAATTTATTCAGGAAGATTGCTACTTGATGTAAAATTTTTTGGGTCATACATAATTGAAGAGGCTCTCGCTGTAGTTTATGACCAGATCTGAATAGCTAGGTACTTCTAAGCTGACTGCACATTTAAGTATGTCGTCTTTTGTTATTCGGCGGTATATTTTCTCCGCATTTGGGGACACGGCATTATTGTTTGTTAGCAAAAATATTTGTAGCGAATTTTTCTATACGGCTGTATATCCTCTCATATATTACCAGGGAAGAGAGTAGAACAGAAATAACCCTTTGGGGATCAAGTGTCTAAGGGATCAACTGTCTAAGGGATCAACTGTCAGAGGGATCAAGAGTCGGGTCACCATATTTATCTTACTTTCAACATAGAGCACAGCACTTCCACAAATAAACTATTGACAATATTTTACCATGGAGGAGAGTACAACAGAAATAACCCTTTGGGGATCAAGTGTCCAAGGGATTAACTGTCTGGGGGATGAAGAGTCAGGTCACCATATCTATATTTCTTTCAAGAGAGAGCATTTCCATTTAAATAGACTGTTGACTAATTAATCTTAAAAGAACGGGTTTTAATTTGACAGAAAAGATTTAAAATATATATTTAATTCATGATACATTCATAAAAAAGACGTGAAAATTTCAGCATTAGCGCGAAGAGATTTTCGTGAGATTCAGCAGTAACGAACAGCATATTAAAGAACTGAAGTTTTAAATGTGAGGTTAGGATAGGATAACTTTAACGATTGTTTTAGCGTAAAATTATTAATAAATATAGTCATGGTAGGTAATGAATTATAGAACAAAATTCCATAAATATGTTACATTAAATATAGAAGCACTAATTTTAAGACATTAAAGTTAATAATTATTATAAGTAAAATTTATAAATATAGCAGCCATTTAAAAGTTTTTCCAATTTTGTTTCTCAAAGTGTTTTTCGAATATTCTGTAAAATTGGATACACAAAGAACCATTATGAAATTATTTTTATAAATTAATAATATTAATAAAATATAATATTTTTGTTTTTCTTTAAATATGCTTTTTTGATATAATAAAGTACATAGTTTTAAGAATTCATATAATAGTAGCCGAAACATTTTTTTTTATTAAAATTATTTCTTGTATTTATCGTAAATTTTTTGATTATCATATTTTAAGTCATTTATAATAATATAATATTAAATTTTCAATAATGAATAAAATCTGTCAATATATATTTAATACGGTTTCCAAAAACTTTAAACCCAAAGATAAGGCCATTTTTTTTGCCCTAAAAAATTAACGATTAAATAATTTTAATTTGGTGATTGGATATGATGGTATAAGATTTGACCAAAAGTTGAATTGGCCCAAAAGTCGTAGTTTTACAGAGATCAAATATTGAAAATGGTCATAAAAAATTAATGAGATTTAAAATTAAAAGTGCACAAAAATATCAACATTGTCTGTTTTTTGTGAGAATTTGTTCTAGTAGTGAGGCAGAAATTGTACAAAATACCATAAATATTATTGCTATTAATGAAAATATCTCAGTAAAAAGATTTCATCAACACATCGGTAAAAACAAAAAATGGTTTCGTCATATTTAAAAATTCAACGAAAAAAGACCGTGAAATATTAAGAATGTTCGTGCAAGCATGAAGAGATTGAACCATTCCAATTAGCATAGAAAACCTACATTTAGACACTGAACATGTAATCTCTCGAAGTAAAAATCTGAATCTAAACCGATTCCAAAAAAAAATGTCGCCGCCAATTTTACATAAAACTTTCAATAAACTCCTAGACAGGAGATGTGGCAATAAAATCGATTATCAAATTGATCAATTTCACCACCAGAAGTAAGGTAGATTTGCACTTAACGTCCATAATATACTCCTATTAAACCAATATTTCTCTTCGTCCACAGGGCAGACTAAAATTATTGTATTATTTTTTGATAAAACAATTTTAAATTTAAATTTATACATAAAATTCCAGGCGATTTCTCTCCAAGTTCGCTTAAGTTATTATAATTCATACCACAATTAAAATATACAGTACGTTTAATATTAAATGTATAATAATTATAAAGTGTAAAAAACTGTTACAGTAAATGTCCAAAAACAACATTTTTTTAACGAATATCAGCAGTATTAAAGGTTTTTCTTTACAGCATTCTTATGTTCCTATCGGTGAATGGAGAAGTTATGTATTGGCTGAAAACAGAAAAACATTTATTAGAAACAGAAAGAAATTAATTAATCTTGTTATCAATAGGTAAAACTAGTATATTATAAGTTATACAGTCCTGATATATTAATGTTGATTCACTGTCATGCACGAATATATCAAGGTTTCCTAGTATGTATTATTGTAACAATTATACTACAGTTTCGGGCTACAATTCTGTTACAAATAGATTACACCGAATTTGAACCGAAACGAACCAATGAAAAACTCTGAAAATCTATGGAATAAACTTTCCAAGTTTTTCATTGGTGTATAGTATAATAAGTAGGCTCCAAATGAGAATTTTACTGTCTATATATTGGCTTATCTATGGTTTTATAGGTCCAATTTGTTTCATACAAAAAGTTGATTTATAGATTACACACCACTGGTAACTCGTATGCTAGGTTAGCTGATGTTTTTAGTATAAAGGCAATATTGAAGTATAAATCCGTACTAATTAAACAGTAAAGCAGTGCATATTCTAACGAAGTCACTGCATAACAGTTTTTTTTTCTTCATTTTTATTCATTAATTTTTCTTTTGTTTCTACTTTCTATATTGTACTATGACTGTCAAAAACTATCAGATAAATGGCACTTGTGCTGTAAATTCTAAATAAATAAATAAGATTTATTGCATTGCAAATTAATTAAATAACGAACATACAGTACTGTCTCACTATCCACCACCCCAAAAACGGGCAAATGTCCAATTAGTGAAAATGTGGATTAAAGTGCGTACATACAACGTATGCTCAAAATTGAAATTGGTATTACGTAAAGACAAACACCGCTATCGATCTCTCGTAAAATTCTATTTTTAGGTTTAATGTTAAGGTGTTATATTTATGTTTGCGAGAAGACTCCATTTCTTAAATTTATTCAAACAAAAACTGTGGCAGAATGAAACTAACAGAATCACATGCGACAGTTGCTAGAATAGAAAGAGGAATAACGGAATTATCCTAAAACAACAATAATGAAATATGACAACAGGTAAAATGGTGAGCTCTAGCAAGCTAGACAGCGGTACAGAAACTGAGTGTAAGAGTGAGATAACCGAACACGTCAGTGTACAAAGCTTGGCGCTCGAGTGTAGGCACGCAAAACTACGGCAGATTATAGTAAATGCCGGATAATCGAGCGGCCAAGTACTGTAATATTTTACTGGCTGGTTTTTCTTAGAACACAAAGTTGAATTTTTGCTGAGCGCTGACGCATTGTTTTATAAATGTTTTTAGACACTTTGCAGTAGCAGCCAACGGGTTAAAATGGTAAACAAAACATTCAGAGTTATATTGTGAAAATAATAATGTACAATTTGGTAAAATAACTAATCACACTGATACACAAATAATTTATTATAATATCGTTGCTTTGAATCCATTACTATTTGTCGAGACTAATATTTCTGCACTGTCAGAAATAAAATTCTACGAAGTATCAACATTGATGAATGAACTATTAGATAAGGCGTGTAATACAAATTTTAAAGATAGATGTGGCCCACTTTTGAGTAATTTCATAACACAAATACGTATTGAATTCCATTGCAATTTTTTGAAATTATCTATGAAAAGATAACGAATATGACATTTTTATTTTGAAATTATCTATGAAAAGATAACAAGTATGACATTTGATTTTGATAAAATGGATTCGCATCAACTATATTATAAAACACAAATATTATGAAAAGATTAAAGTTATGAACAATTTTGTACATAATATTAACATATTTACTCATACAAACAGATTAAGAAAATAAATATGAAAATTATATTTTGTAGAATAAAATAATTATGTATCAGAAATTGTGACCGGATAACTCATCAAAATGACAATTCAACACACCTATAAATAGTGTTATAAAGTTATGAAAAGTAATGAAACAGTTTTTTTTTCATCACTTTTAATGACTTTATATCACCTTTTAAAGGTGTGTTGAATTGTCATTTTGAGGAGTTATAATGGAATAAATATAATAAATACACCAAAAAATTTAAACATGCTTGTGATTATACCTACTTAGGGCCAGTTGTTTCACAGAAATTCAAATGTAACGTTGTCATCAAATGACCGTTCAGCGCTATTTTGTTTGTTTTTGACATTTGAAAGGTCCTCGTTAAACGCCGATACTAGTTGTGTATCAGCTTTCCATCAAATTGTAGTAATTGCTTAACAAAATGATAATTGTCCTCTTCTGTTGATCACAATTTGTTCAAAAGCTGAAACGAACTTCGAATCGGCATTTAACATTTCAACTGGCAAAAAAAACAAAATAGCGCTGAATGGAGGTTACATTTGAACAGAAACATAATGCAGCTATTTAACAAAGCAAACTATCATACCTTGCTTATAAATATATCAGTTATGTTTGGAAAAAGCACTCCTTCCTCTAAATATAGTAAACTACTACAGTTTTAAACCACTGTAGTACTTTTATCACTGTTCCCATTACAAAATTCTAAACTGTATTTCTGCTAAATTTTTACATGCAAAATAACACAACACTCAAAAACATAGCTGTGAATCTAATTTAATGTATATCTACCATAAAATATTTGATGCTAAAATGTATATCTGCCATAAAATATTTGATGCTAAAATGTATATCTGCCATAAAATATTTGATGCTAAAATGTATATCTGCCATAAAATATTTGATGCTAAAATGTATATCTGCCATAAAATATTTGATGCTAAAATGTATATCTGCCATAAAATATTTGATGCTAAAATGTATATCTGCTATAAAATATTTGATGCTAAAATGTATATTTGCTATAAAATGTTTGAAACTAAAATGTATATATGCCATAAAATATTTGATGCTAAAATGTATATCTGCCATAAAATATTTGATGGTAAAATGTATATCTGCCATAAAATATTTGATGGTAAAATGTATATCTGCCATAAAATATTTGATGGTAAAATGTATATCTGCCATAAAATATTTGATGGTAAAATGTATATCTGCCATAAAATATTTGATGGTAAAATGTATATCTGCCATAAAATATTTGATGCTAAAATGTATATCTGCCATAAAATATTTGATGGTAAAATGTATATCTGCCATAAAATATTTGATGCTAAAATGTATATCTGCTATAAAATATTTGATGCTAAAATGTATATTTGCTATAAAATGTTTGAAACTAAAATGTATATCTGCTATAAAATATTTGACGTTTAAATGTATATCTGCCATAAAATATTTGATGCTAAAATGTATATCTGCTATATAAAATATTTGATGCTAAAATGTATATCTGCTATAAAATATTTGATGCTAAAATGTATATTTGCTATAAAATGTTTGAAACTAAAATGTATATCTGCTATAAAATATTTGACGTTTAAATGTATATCTGCCATAAAATATTTGATGCTAAAATGTATATCTGCTATATAAAATATTTGATGCTAAAATGTATATCTGCTATATAAAATATTTGATGCTAAAATGTATATCTGCCATAAAATATTTGATGCTAAAATGTATATCTGCCATAAAATATTTGATGCTAAAATGTATATTTGCTATAAAATGTTTGAAACTAAAATGTATATATGCCATAAAATATTTGATGCTAAAATGTATATCTGCCATAAAATATTTGATGGTAAAATGTATATCTGCCATAAAATATTTGATGCTAAAATGTATATCTGCCATAAAATATTTGATGGTAAAATGTATATCTGCCATAAAATATTTGATGCTAAAATGTATATCTGCTATAAAATATTTGATGCTAAAATGTATATTTGCTATAAAATGTTTGAAACTAAAATGTATATATGCCATAAAATATTTGATGCTAAAATGTATATCTGCCATAAAATATTTGATGGTAAAATGTATATCTGCCATAAAATATTTGATGCTAAAATGTATATCTGCCATAAAATATTTGATGGTAAAATGTATATCTGCCATAAAATATTTGATGCTAAAATGTATATCTGCTATAAAATATTTGATGCTAAAATGTATATTTGCTATAAAATGTTTGAAACTAAAATGTATATCTGCTATAAAATATTTGACGTTTAAATGTATATCTGCCATAAAATATTTGATGCTAAAATGTATATCTGCTATATAAAATATTTGATGCTAAAATGTATATCTGCTATAAAATATTTGATGCTAAAATGTATGTTATCTTTTGCAAATTATGTTTTGGGTAAATTGTAATGCATTAGCAGATAATGTGTACAAGTAGAATAGCTAGTTATATTTAGAGAATTTTTTTTTTCATAATAGCCCTAAGGATGCGCAGGCGAATAATCAAACAAATAGGTAAATATAATCAAATAAATAGGTAAATCAAACTAAAATTTCACCAACATAACAACAACACACAACAAAGACAAGAATCAAATCACACAGACAACACAATAACGCAAACATAACAATGACACAACAGAAACAAAAACAATTCAGACAATAACAAGACAAAGACATTCCCAATACCTCCACCAAAGAAACTGCGGTAACTGGACTACTATCATTCGTTCAGTACTGGCAATAAAGACCTGTGAAAATTACACAATTTGTTTATTAAACATAATATGTTATTTTACACAACTTGTTTACAATACCCGTGTTAATGACACAATTTGTTTATTTCACATGTTAAGTTGGTTTTGTGTACTGTAAAGGGATCATTACACTTTAACCAAAACATATTATCACCTATTATAACATGTGTGTACCCAAATCTTCAAGTCCAATTCAGCCTTGTGTGCTTGTAGGATGTTTCCCTGGTAAAGGGAAGGAGTAAGAGTAGTTTGGTAAGGAGACGAATAGAGTAAGTGAAAGGATGAGAGATGGAATAAGGGAAAGGGAGATGGACAATGGTAAGGTTATACTTAAGAGTTACAGGGAAATCTCGTTCCTCGAATAACCGTTTTCCCGCATGTCCTGAATTAATTGCATACAAAACTCACAAAAGTAAGTACATAATTTTTTGTACTATTTTACTTGATCGATCACTGCCAGCTGCTGCTGTTGACTTTGGTTATCGTTAGATATTCAAACACAGCTGTGTGCACGGTTATTTTTTTACTTTCTTGTTTTTGAGCATTTCAACTTAAAAATGAACTGTTTGGTGAGAAAAGTGCAAGAACACTTGTAGCTCAGGATAAGCTGTAACATATCACTCCTCTTTAAAATGACACTTGGTTCACATGAATCGGAAAATTATACTCTGAGATACAATCTCGTCAATGTGAAAAATAGAAAATTGTGGGTGGCTTTGTGCATGCACAGCATCACGTCTGATCGCCACAAATGTTGGAGCGGTACTGGCAGAAACTTTCATCCTTCCTCTTAAAAACTAGACTAAGATGGTAACGATACGTTTATTTTTAACCAAGTTATTTAAGTTGAAAATTAACTTCAATGGAAATTGAAACTCATTTGGATACAATTGCCTCCCGATACCCGACATTGATTTTAAAGATTTTTTCATGTCAAAAGGTCCCATACTTTGAGACCACGAAAACATTTCAAACAGACGACAAGTACGAATCTAGCAAAACCAATTATCTTATTATGTATACCAAAGATATTATTTTTTTAATCAATGGTATTGATTAAATATTATTAATTGGTATTGACCAAATTTTGCTTCGTAATCGACTGGTTAGGAACCCTTGGGGTAAGACGAAGGGTAACTTGAAGGGTAAGGGTTAGATGAAGGGAAGGATAATTTGAAGGATTTTGAACAAATTTTTGAGTTATAATATGTAGCGTTAGTGTACAATATTATATTAAAATCTCCAACATTAGAAAGCGTTAGATCAGCTTCTCTGTCACCTGCAAATAATACCAAGCTAAAAACTTACAATGGCGACAATACTAAATACAGTATACTGTGGAGTGTGAGGTTAGTTTGTGGGTAGCTCTTCGACAATGTCCTCCAGCTTTGTCATTGGGGACACCACGGTGGAACACCAGGAAATATACGGGTTGGGGTGTGCCAAAATGGTTCCGTCCCTTCAAAGTATCATAAATATTGATGTATTACAGTGTAATGAATGAACTTATAAGGACTGTACAAATCTCAAGAATGTACAACAATTGAATTTGGGAGCCACCTCTGGGCTGGAGCCCCAAAATACTTGATACACCTACTTGATTCTGTGCAAAGGAGGGCGGTCCGTCTGATTGATAATCCATTGTTAACAGACCGATTTCCATCTCTAATGCACAGACGTAATGTAGGCGTGCTGAGTCTGTTCTACAGATATTTTAATGGGGCCTGCTCTAAGGAGCTACCAGCATTAATCCCCCGTGCACCGGTTCATATAGCTACAGACATGAGCAGAACACTTGTTCACTTCAAGAGAATGGGTCTTTTCTTCGACTCGTTTTGTGTAAGTCGGCTCATATGTAGAATAAGCTACTGGTATCTGTTTTTCGTCCTTAAATAAATCCCTTTTTACAGCCCCTACCTTAACCCGCCCCACAACGCTGCCCAACCGGGTGGCAATATAGTTCCCATGTCTTTACACTGTACAGACAGGGGGGGCTCTTGTGAGGTGACACATAAAAAAAGGACTCAGTATCTAATACCAGCTCAAGTATCGGGGCTCCATAGGAACCCAAGTAACTCTGGCGCACAAGAAACTGGGCGTCTTGTGTCAATGGCGACCAGCTGCTAACCATATATTGTGTCAAGCATTTTCAACAGTTGTCTTTGGAGGCCACCTCTAAGCTGGAGCTCGCAAATACTTGATAACCCAATCACCCATAGAAATTTTCACGACACAAATGTAAAATAAAGAGATTTGAGTTTTTTGCGAAAATAGCCCAATGGGTTGAGCCTAAAATTTAAAGTGATTTTTTTTATAGGAATGTATCAGTACACTGAAAAATATGTAAGTATGATTTATGTATTTACACTACACAGGAGAATATTACATGTCCCCTGGTGTCTACGCCATCTGTGAGAATTACATAATAATAAATAAATAAACAATAAAGAAGATGAATAATATTTGATATTTGATCAACGAAATGGAATCATTTTAAATAAGAAACAAATAAATTTCGTAAAAGGAACTAACGACACGCAATTTTGATTTTTATTTCAAAGTGTGCAGTACTTATATTAAGGTTCATTTACTGTACACCTCTCATTGGCACTTATTAAGTTCCAGTAGGATGTAAGTGACAAAATTAATTCAGACAAATATAGATTTTTTTTCAATTGTGATATGCTTGCATACCTTGAAGTTGCAAGAATCTTTGCGTTAATTTTTCAAAAAGATTCCTTCTCAGTGAGCAAAGAGTGATTGATTTAAAAATTTAGGCAAAGCATTTATAATAAACTCCAGTTCTAATCCCAGTTGTCCCATCAAATCAGCAATTAGCGCTAATTAATTTTTTTTTAGACATTTGCCACAAAAACGGTCCCCGTTAACTTCCAATTCTCGGCGTGTCAGTATTGAATCTAATTTTGATGAGTTACGCTTGACGGTTAGTCAAACAACTCAAATTTAAAATTGATCGAAAGCGTACGTGCCGAGAATGGATCATTTTGAAGTGTCAGTGCTGAATCCAAATTTGAAAACCGTTTTGCTAGACGGTTGATCAAACAAACAAAATGAAATTTTTTTTCAAAAAATGTGTGGCGAGAATTTACAATTAACGGCGACCATTAATCAAGTGGCTGACAAGCATAACAACATGACAGTTGTACTTTTCTACTGATCACAATTTGTTCAAAAGCTGAAACGGGTCTAGAATCGTTGATTTAACAGGGACCTATAAAATGCCTAAAAAAAACAAAATTGCCCAATTCGTTACAAAGCTACATTGGAATATCTGTAAAACATAAAAACATTCCTCTAAAATAGATTTTTGTTGAACAATTTAAATTGTTTATAAATAATAACTTTAAAATAATTATAATTCTACAACCAATATATTATATTTGAGTCGTCGACTTGCAAAACCCTCTCTGGAAATTTCGGCTGTTTCCGATACATTTAAAGTAAATTTAAAACAAATAAATAATTATTGAAAAAGAAGAAGATAATACTGATAAATCTAAACAAAATAAGACACAGAAAAAATAAAAAGATAAAGGTCACAACTTCGAACCCAGGATCTCTTGTTTTACTTGACCATTGGGACCTATTGTTTAAATGTCATATTTGTCAATATAATATTTCAAATGAAAAATTAACAATATCATCATGCAACTACTTTTTCCCACTTATTTGACAGCTACCTTTTTATTTTATATATTTCATGTTTCGTTTAGTATATTACCTTCAAAATAAGTTAAAAAGAAAAAGTCATTCATAAATAAATTATTAATATTTTTCGCTAAATATCAAAACATGTTAATATTTAGCATAAAAAGGATTTTTTAATATAAAATTTTCCAAACAGTTTTTCCTGACATCTACAGATTTCCGATAATTTCCAGAACGGGTTTTGCAAGTCGACAACTCATATTATGTATTTCTAGAAAGAAGCAGACATCCACATAAAAGAATTAGAAAAAACAACTGAAAGTACCTGTTTGTCCCGAAATAATTGTTGGAAAAAGACCTGGCAACCGAAATTAATGAAATACAATTAATTAAAAAACGATGCGGCAACAAATCTCACCGAATTTTCAGGCTTCCAATTGCAACCAAGTTAAGCAATAATAATTACAGAATTAAAACACCAAACAAACAAATTGATGTAGTCAGTTTTCAAGAATAAAGATTACAAACATTACTTGTAATTCTAAAATATAATTTTTTTAACATTTTGTTGCAGGTTGTTCATTTTATGTGTTTGGTGTAAAAATTTATAGAAACCTCTATTATTTGAATACTTTTATAAACGTTTAGCGTTTATCCACGTTGTAAGATCATGGGATATTATAACTACAATAAAAAAAGACCAATTAAAATTTTAGGTAATGGGTAGGTTCCTCCTTTATCGCCTGTCTGAATTATTCTTCGCACAAGCAGTTCTAATGTTGAAAATGACACTTCATTTTTAGAAATCATTGAATGTCAATTATTTCATGCACATCATTGACAGTATGTGTGACGATGAAACTGACATTAATTACTGTTATGTGATGACCATCATTCAGATATTATGTTACATTGCTTGAAATAGTTTTGGCAATCTATAGTTACAATACATTGCACATAAGCAATATAACGCATTAACCTAGTAATCTAAAACAAACAAAAAAACATTGGCAAAAGCTCTTAAAAGCTATTTCCTCAGCAGTTTTATTATTTTCTTTGGAACTCCAAAATAACTTCTGCGTTTATTTATCTTAATGTATCTATGTTGTCTTGTCTTAAATATAACGTTGTCTTTCCCGAAATGAGTTTTGTAAATTCACTGGGAATAATACATTTTAACTTATTATTTTGTAATGTATTATTTTGTAATAAATAAATAATGACCAGATCTGAACAAATCTACTTTAGGTTGTCATAATCCCACAGTTGAAACCATGTGCGGTATTGCTACATAATAAAAAAATACAGTGTGGTATGAAACTATGTAGAATTAATGCAACATCTTTAGCTTTACATTTTGTCAACATGTTGCTTAACCTTATTCACGCTATCGTAACAACACGTAACAATACGGTAAAAAATCATCATTGATCAATGTATCAACCCTTGTTACAGAAATTTTGAAAAACCTGAGTTAGTGACCAAAAATTAAATAAATAATATCTTTAATCTTTTGTAAGTATTCAAAGATAGAGACCTCTTTTGGAAATGGGTTAAGAATGGATTATTTATTAAAAACATGAGATGGTGTGCTATGTACAAAATATAACAAATATACAATACTTTATTGGGCCAATATACTGTGTTCAATCTGTCGAATATGAATTGCGTCTTAGATCCTTCGTTCATAGGGATACGCAGGAATCCGATACTTGATGATTTAAATAGCTTGGAGTCTAATGCCAAATATCTGCGCGGAGTTTCGTACACAGGTACACGTTGCCGACATTTTGTAAACTCATCGGTGACGTCAGTCTCCCGCGACAACTGTGCGATGTCATGGTCACTCTCTTCGCCGAGTCTTGTGTCAGGTATTTTGTAACAATGCATGAGTTTTAGTTCGATGCTGGTAACAAAGCAGTCAACCAAGAAGAACATGATATAAAAATGACAGCTACAGCAACTGTTTGATTGTAAGTGAGGTTATGAAAGTATTCTAGTTGTAACGTTTCCAGAATTCAACGATGGTGGAAACTTGAGTCTTATTATTTCAGTAGCGACGTGTAAAAATCTAGATTGCAATCAGTATATTGACCCATTTAAATTGGGCTTAACACACATATAAGAAATGAGTCGTTGACTTGCAAAACCTGCTCTGGAAATTTCTGCTAGTTCTAATACATTCACAAAAAGTGAGGAAATTGAAAATTAATAAATTATTATTATTTTTCGATAAATATCAGACGAATAATGGAAAATTATGTTGATATTTAGTATAAAAGGAATATTTAAAGAGTTCCAAACAGTTTTTCCGAAAAATTCCAGAGGGGTTTTTGCAAATTGACGACTCAAATACATTAAAGGAATAAATAGGTACTTTTATAAACACATTATTTGAAATTTTGCATAAGCAATAGAATAAATAAAAAAAATGTAGGTAATTTGCAAAGCAATAATAAATTAGAAAGAATTTGGCTGTATAAGTGTGAATATTCTTGTATTTAAATATCTTGTGCTACTAAATACATAGTAGGTTAATGTAATAAAATGTTGTAGCTGCATAGGTTATAGTGAATTAATTATGTGATACAATGTTGTGAATACATATAATGTGTAAAGGTAACTTATGTTGAAGTGGTATAGGTTGTATTAAAACTATGGTGGGATTGCATAGGTTGTAAAGGATATGTTGAGGTGGCATATAAGATATGCTGTGATGTAATATGTAGATTAAGCCAAGGATGTTTTGAAGCTGAATAGGTCATACTAAGGATGTGTTGTGGCGGAAAAGGTTACATTGAGGATACGCTGAGAAGGCATAGATTACCCTAAGGATTTGTTGAGATCGCATAGGTTATACTGAGAATATGTTGAGATGGCATAGATTATACTCCAGATATGTTGTGATGTAATAGGTTAAACCAAGGATATGTTGAAGATGAATAGGTTGTACTAAGGATATATTGTGGCGGAAAGGTTATATTGAGGATATGTTGAGAAGACATAGGTTATACTAAGTGTTGGGAAGTAAGAGCTTCATAGATGCACGCACAGATGGCAGTGCATAGAGCTTGCGTGGAAGTCCGCAAGATGGAGCCAGTGGCCAGTAGTCGTCAGGGCCAGTGGGAAGGCTCTCAGAGAAACTTACTGTTTCAGATTCCAATTAGCCAGCTTCTAGTTAGGTCGACTATCAAGTCACCAATATAATAAGCGGAGTATTAATAAATCCCTGATTAATCTAAAAGAACCAATTATTTATAAAACTCCTTCCACAATGAGTTGGAGATCTGTTTGTACGAACACAACACTAAGAATATGTTGAGATAGCATAGATTATATTGAGAATATGTTGAGGTGGCAAAGATTAAACACGGAGAAGTTTAGGTGGCATAGATTATACTTGATATGTTGTGATGTAATAGGATAAACCAAGGATATGTTTAAGCTGAATAGGTGGTACTAAGGTTATGTTGCGGCAGAAAGGTTATATTGAGTATATGTTGTGATGTAATAGATTAAACCAGTCATACTCAACCTGCGGCCCGCGGGCCGCATGCGGCCCGCCGAGCTATTTTGTGCGGCCCTCAATACATTTAATATCAGGAACATGATTTACAAAATCTGGCATTCAATATCACGTTAATGTGAGATTAATTGCGACTTTGACGTACAGACATTGAAATCCGAAGAGGATAGTATAAGTATAATATACTATCTATATAATATTACTGCACACCATAACTGCACACGCTATGCAACACATAAATTTTTGACAGTTCTAAAGTTAAATGGTTACCAGTGTTACTACCAACGAAAATTTTTTGCGGCCGGAAATTTTCGAAAATGGAATTCCGTAGCTCCCCCCCCCCCCCACGGATTTCGAAAAATTGTTGTGGGGAATTACAACAATTTTTGTTTTTGGCTGTGCGGAATTTTTTTTCAAGTCAAGTTCTGTAACAACCCCCCCCCCATGGATTTCAAATATTTTGTGGGGAGCACTCATTGTGAACTTCTGTCGTGGGGAATTATTATTCTACAGATATTCTCTAACAACCCCCCCCCCCCCATGGATTTCAATTATTTTACGGGGAGCACTCATTTTGATTTTTTTGTGGGGAATTATTATGTCTTACAGAAATTCTCTAACAACCCCCCCCCCCCCATGGATTTCGAATAATAAAAGGGGGAATCAAGCTCACACCGCTGGCAACACTGACCAGCATAGTGTTGCGGCCCGCCTAGCTTTATAAACATATGAATTTGGCCCGCAGAAGAAAAAGGTTGAGTATCACTGGATTAAACCAATGATATATTGAAGCTGAATAAGTTGTTCTAAGGGTATGTTGTGGCGGAAAGATTATATATTTATTGTTTTTGTGTTTAATTCGTAGAACTCCTTTTTTTTATTTTTTTATTTAAGGTAAATCAAATTTAATAATACGGAAAGGTTATATTAAGGATATGTTGAGAAGGCATAGGTTATACTAAGAATATGTTGAGATATCATAGATTATACTGAGAATATGTTGAGGTGGCATAGATTACACTTAAGATATGTTGTGATGTAATAGGATAGACTAAGGATATGTTGAAATTGATTAGATTATACATACTAAGTATATGTTGTGGCTGATATACTAGGGGTATGTTGAGGTGGCATAGGTTATGTATAGAATTACCAGATTTATGTTAAAGTTACATACTTAAAACAGTGCAACACACAAGTGAAGAAGATCCTTGAATAATTGTGATTTGTGGAATAAACATTCACGGAATAGTTTTGAAGTGAATCTAGAAAATATAATGGAAGAAACAGAAGACAGTAATATATTATTTATAAATTAAAAAAAACTTATATATATTAATTATACATATGGTTAAAAACCCATAAATTTTGTACCAGTAAAATAACATGGAATTAATTTTGTAGATTGGCCAATCAAAATAATTACCATGATAAAAGCTGTTTTGGCTCAAATCCCGGTGCCACCAATGCAGCTGAGCACGATTTTCACTCAGCAATTTAACATTATTCCACCACATGCATATTGTACAAACGATCATAAAAAAGGCTGAAATAAAATTGAGCAATCCTTTGCTAAGGGTAATTTTGACTTAACTTAGCAATTGCTCAGTTTTGTTTGGTGAAAGCGGCTTCTAATCGATTAGATCCCCAATCATCAACACTGTTCTAATTTTATAAACTTATTGATATTTCAATAGCTCCCACCAACTCAAATAGAAACATAATCATCCCAATATCGTCACATAATAAATAAATAAAATCTATAAGTCATAAACAATAAGTACAAAATATTATATAGGTATCTGTGTTTTTAGATCAAAATGTTATGATTATTGTAAAAGTAACATTTTTAAGGAGTTTACATAAGGGCGCGTATAAACAGGACATAATATTCGCGAGTTGAGCCACGAATTACAGGAAAGGAACAAAGAAACCGCAAGCGGCGTTCCTTTCCCATAATTTGCGGCTCGGCTTGCGCAGATTTTGTCCTGTTTATACGTAGCATAAGATCACACATATTTATATCTGTGATGACAATCAAAATAAGGTAATCTTGATTGAAAACACAATGTAATACTAAAAAATTTGTAGAATATAAAATATAGTATAAGTATAAGTGGTAAGTGATATAATATAAGTGTTAAGTGGTATCATATAAGTGTTAATGTCTCTACCCACTAGTGAAAAAATTCAAGTAAAAATATTGCGCTATGCATCATTCAATTGAAGATTTAAGTTATAATTCATTAAATAATCGTCAAATTACCTCTTCTATCCTAACATAAATACATTTTTCTATCAACTTCCATAACCCAATCTCCGTTCGAAACGTTGGCTAAAGAAAGAGATAGCGCAACACGGCATAATACCCCAAAAATATATCACTATAATATTATGGACATCTTAATATTTACCATAATCTTCTAATCCTATGGTCTAATTAGAAATTGGACCATGGAAACAGATAGAAATATGAATTCATATTAGGTTGAAAGAGGTGCAGTGTCGATTATTTGGCAATGTAGAGAATATTATTATTTACTTAAATGGAGACGATATACGTAAAGTTCCCGTTAGCACTTAACGGCCATAGGCCCATTGTGCTCTCCCATTTCACTTCATTCCTTTGAGTTTGTTTCCAGGTCCTGTGAGGGTTCCTGTTTCCCGCGTACAGAGGATCTGTCTTTGTTTGGGTTTTCTGAAGGCCTCACAAGAGTCCAACGACGTGGTCTCAGCTCTCCTTTCCACTCCCTTTAGTTTCCCCAAAGGCCCTTCATCGAAGATAACTTTTTTTTGGTTTGAATATTTTATTTTACCAAACCAGCCACATAGTCCAAGATGCGTCCCTGTATCTCGGAATCACTGATCATTTAGAGGTTAAATCTTCTATTGAGTCATGGTTTGTGCAATACTACATGAATTTTGACTCTTTAGTAGGGAGGACCTTAAGTGGTATATATAATATAATATAAGTGATGAGTGGTTGGACTTACAGTTCTATGGTCTGAATTGTGGACTGAGCGCAGTTGTGGAGTACTCGTACATGACAGTGCTTGTGGCATTGCATGAGGCAGTCTCGGCATTCGTATCCCTGGAAACATAAGTCAATTCATTATGCGGTTCAAATCTCATGTTAATCATGTACATTGCATGTAACTAACATAAACAAAGTCAGTTTTGTATATATGGCAAAACTACAAACTTTATCTGCAACACAAATGCAAGATTAGCCAGCCGACAATCCAGGAAGATATTGATGAGAGATGAGATATGTATTTATTTATGTCTATTCTTGAATACACGTTTTACATATTGCAGTACAGAGAAAAAAGTATAGAAAAAAGGTATAAAAAATGAAGAACATAGGTTGATTTAGGTAAAACTGTGTGTGTGTGATATTATATGTAACGTGAGCACCTCACTAGGAAAACCTGTGCTGAGGTGTTAACGTGTTTGTGATTAAGGGTGACAGA
The DNA here is from genome assembly GCF_061612785.1 of Hesperophylax consimilis. Lineage (NCBI taxonomy): Eukaryota > Metazoa > Arthropoda > Insecta > Trichoptera > Limnephilidae > Hesperophylax > Hesperophylax consimilis. The sequence continues at coordinate 11,509,758 of NC_142865.1, forward strand.
TATTTATGTGTTGCGGTAGAAAGTTATTATTATTTTTTTTTTTTCACAGACATATATTGAAACATGAAAACACACTTTTATATATGAGTGTATGTATTTGTGGATAATTCTTGAAGAACGTGTATAATATTAAATTTTACTTATTATATTTTGGTTATGTTTGGTTTGGAATTATAATCTTTTGAATAAAGTGAATATCTTGATTTTTTATCCAGGCTACGATATGTTTTTTGAGAAAGTTTGTAGATGTGTTTGTAGTCAATAATTGTTTCAAAGTAATGGGCATACTGTTAAAAAGTTTGGTTGCGTAGTATTGAAAGTGTCTTTGTCCGTGTGTGGTGTGTGTTATCGGAATGTTCAGTGTTTTATTTGTTGAGGACCTGGTTTTTATTATGGCTTGTGCTTGATTTGTAATATGAAGATTATTATGGATGAGGTGTAGGAAAGCAGTTTTGGCGTATGTATATAGCACCTCATTGCATTGCTTCGAAAAATTTTTGACTGATACCAGTGTAGCTACTCTAAGTTGTTCTGAGTAAAACCTACAGAGAGAAGATTGCCAAAGATTCTACTTTCATATGGTGGGGGAGTCAGAGTAGTCTAATTCGTTGACCACATATTCGGTGGTCTACACCGCACATCGCAGATTGTTTAAAGCCCCACCAATGCATTATGTGGGCACAACGGCTATGGGAGCACCTTATAGATTTGATGGAGGACCAGAGTTTACGAGGCATAGAGAATCCAGACTGTGTACGAGATGGGCGTTTTCACATCAGCCGATTACCACTCAACTTTTCCACCTATCTTCTGGAGTGAGATCTATCCGGAGGAACCTCTCTCCTTCCATCCAGAAGGGTTATCGGGACTGGGATCGGCATGCTGGGTGAAAGATCATTCTCCGTTTGAGAGTGAAAGATCATTCCGGGTGAGAGATTATTCTCATCATCATTCTCCGACCTTCGTTCATTACTCAATGGTATTGTGCTTTTTTTGCAGAGCTTACTTGTATTCCGTCAGCGAGGGAATTCAAGTAAGCTAGATTGCCAATCAAAAAAGGTAGACAATTTTGGTAATGTTCATGGCTTTGGAAAGGTCTCTATGGTCAGATACAGGAGAAATGATTTTAGTTAAAGGTGTAGTTTGGTTGTTAGTTGTTTGCTTACCTGCTTTCCGATTCGCCTGGCAATGTTTTTCATACAGACTTGACACACCACGCTCCTAGAATATAAAGAAAATCGAATTTTTATGTGTACAATCTTAATATATAAAAATTCAGCCTACGTATGTTTGTACTCGCAAAACTCGAAAAGAAGTTGACTGATATTGCTGAAAAGTTTGTTCTTATTAGTGCCAGGAGTGTTTGGAGAGTGGTTTGAGTGGTATAAGAAGTCGGGGACACTCGAGGAACACTTAACACAATATCTCGATACTCTGATACAGAGTCGAATTAGAGTCGAATTAGAGTCGATGTAATGTGGTTTTTTAACAGTAACATTGTGGTATACAGTAGTGCACAGTGGAAGAAGTCGGAGACGGCCGCCAAAGACTTTAGCGATAGCGAAGAATTGCTGGATCCACTAGTATTCTGAATACTAGTGACGTGACAGAATAACTTCTGACGCCAAATCCGACAATGTAGCCACATTTCAGATCAAGCAACATAATATAACCTCAAAAATAAGAACCTAGGGCCTAAAAATTGCCTAGTTACTCCATAAAACCTCTAATTTTATAATTTAGCCGTTTTAATACACAAATTTGCATAAACATTAACATAAAATAAAATTCTATTACAAATAATGTTCAAATTGTTTTTTGACCCGGAGTTTTTATTTAAAGAGTTTGTGAGACAAACCCATAGTGAATGTACATACAAAACATAATAAATAATATGATTTAAGATTTTCACGGCCAAAAGTATTTTTGTTATTTGTTTTTGAGGTGTTATGCCGTGTTGCGCTAACTCCTTCTTTAGCCAACGTTTCGGACAACGTTACAGTATCCCTGATGATGAACATTATTGACACTGTAACGTTGTTCGAAACGTTGGCTCCTTCTTTAGGACAACGTTACAGTGTCAATAATGTTCATCATCAGGGCAGATGTGTGTCACACATTTGCCCTGATGATGGACACTGTAACGTTGTCCGAAACGTTGGCTAAAGAAGAAGTTAGCGCAACATGGCATAACACCCCAAAAACAAATAACAAAAATAATAAATAGTGGTTCGAAATTTCGACAATTTGATTTGAAAATAGTTAACCACTCAGAACATTAGAACGTCAAAAGACGTAAATATGATAATAGCGGTCAAGACATTAGAACGTCTTTTCACGTAAACGCGCGAGATTTTACAAAAATCGATTTATTTCCATCACTAGTATACGGATTGCCATGATTTAAAAAACAGAGTATCGATAATGAATAACGCTACGCGTCTGTATTCAAGAAAATCTATGGAATGTAGAGGTGCATTATCTAAGTCGATTGGATCTGTCATCTTGTTCGTTCATAATTTATTGCGTTTCTAAATAATTTATTAAAAATATTTTAGTTAGGACGGTTAATATTTTGAGGTGACTAATAGTTTTTAATTATATTTCTTCAATATATAAAGTGTTATTTCTTTATGATACTCAGAAAAAAGTACATTTTTCACAGCTTTGAAATAATGGTCAGCGATTTTTACATATTTTTGACGTTTTCAGAAAATGTATATTTAGAAACGCAAATATTTACGTATAACGAAACAATACGATATTGAATTTCATAATCTTTCCAAAACATTTTTTAGAATGAGGCTACGTTTCCCAAAACGTGATTTATGAAGCTTTTAACAAAACTCGTGAATAACACAAAAATTTTCACGTTTTGACAGTTCGCAAAGGAACACAAAGTAAATAAAAGTCTTTTTCTGAGAGGTTAATAGACCTGCAATGCAAATTTCGCTATTTGCGAGTATTTAGTGGGAATAAACAGATTTTCTGGTATACAGTTGGAGTTAGTGGGGGGTCAGTGTGTCCAGGAATGACATGAATACATCTCTCTGGTGGATTAACTGGAGAGGTGAAAGGGTTTCACTCAACCGGCCTCTCCCAATCTGGCCCCCTGTGCAACTTGTGGGTAGACGTATTCGTTGCCAAGACCTGGACAAACCTCACCCCATGAACCTAGGCACTCCCGTTAAGTCACCAATAGAAGCGAACCACGCGAACCTATGGCAGAGAAGATAATTTTCAAAACTAAACCTGAGACGTTGACAAAATTATGGTATTAGATGCAGACTTACCCAGAAAGATGCTTAGCAACAAAGGTGTGATCATTGAAGATATGCAGCTTGGTGCCTTTGCGACGCCAGCGCGACCTTTGCGCGATGGCCAGCGGCACGAGGAAGTGTTTGCGCACGCCGTTATCCGTGGTCTCCAGGACCAGCGTGGAGGCTTCGTGGAGATACGTTCGCGTGGACGCACCCGACACCGCAGACATCTCACTTATGGACGATCTGGAAAGTAAAAACAATGTGATTGGATGTTTGGGGTTGATGTTTTGGTGATTTTATTCAATGAGTTTGTCTCCTAAATTATTTTTATTTTTACGAAAATGGTTAGTAACGACAGTAAAATTAGCTTTTCGATATATCAAAAAATGACGTAATTGTCAGCATTCAAAGTTGCGTGAAATGCATACCTTACAATTTTAAAAACTTCATGAGAAATTAACACATTTATTACAAAAACTTATGGATGTTTCTTCTCTTAGTCTATTTTAATTTTTAATTTTTTTATTTATTTGACACCTCACGAGAACGCCCCTGTCTGTAGAGTGTAAAAGCATAGGTGCTAGGTCACCCGATTGGGCAGCGTTGTGAGGCGGGATAAGGTAGGGGCTATCGGAAGGAATTTATTAGCGTGGGTCTTAAAGAGGCCCAGATTATATGAAGGAGGAAAAACAGATGCCGGTAACTCTTTCCACATACAAAAGAGCCTGATGCGAGAATGGGCTTGTACAGCTTTTAAAATCTAAAATCTATTAATTGAAGAGTGTCTGTGATATGTGGCAGGCGGCATGCATTTGATTTGTATACAAATCTACAGTTTTATTCAAGGATTGATGAAATTTTGCACACTTGACCTTCACTTGAAAAATAAATATAAAATATCTAAAAAGATCAACTTACCTCAGAGAACTTTACGACAAAAGTTTTTGGCGGCAAAGAAGAGAAAAAATAATTTTATAAAAGTGCATTAGTGGTGTAAAACTTATATATTGATACAGAAAACATTAGACAAGCCATAGAAACAATACAAAAGTAATTTATTGGTTAAAATTAGGGACTGGCCTATTTCTAATGCCGCATACAGATATTCGTAACACAATATGCAATCAGGGCCGGCCTGGCGCCGAATTGCCAAGACGCCAACGAACCAAGGAACTAGGGAGCCAGAGCACAGATAATAACCTAACACTTGATACAGCACCCTTCAGGTTTTTACTGGCGTCAGGCGCTGTTTGGCTTCGGGTCGACCCTTCATGCAATGGAACAAAGGTTGCAATGAATTAGCAAAGTGTGTTCGTCGTTGTGCGCACGAACTGCGCACCGAACGAGCACAACAACTTGGAAAATTTGTTACAACTGTTGCGTCATCGCATGTTTTGTTGCTAATATCTGCAGGCCCAGTTATTTGAACTCCTGTCACATTTGACACTGTCACAAAACAGAAATCTGAGCCATTTTTAACTATCAACAAATAACGGCTTCTGTTCGTGTTGGGTTGGTTGGAAGAAATTTCAACTTGACAATAAGTCCAGTTTAATACTACTGTAAATATATAAAAAAGTTAATAAACAAAATAAATCTTTATTGATAATAATAATGAAAAAATATAAATACAATTTGTAGTAATTGATACACAAATTAAGACAGAACTTTGTGAATAGTTTTACAAATAGATTGGCAAGTTAGTGTATTACTGTTTTGAAGTACATAAATTAAGACATTACTATGCGAAGTAATAATTAATAATACATAAAAATACAGTGCTTTGTAAATTCTACTATAGTGTTATATATGTAATTAAGATATTGCTTTGTAAATTACAGTGTTTTATAATTGTACAATATTTTTTGGAAATGTGAATACATTTCCTAGTAATTTACAGTATTTAACAAGTAATTAAAATATAAACTAAGACATTACTTTGTAAGTTAGTGTTGTTTTAATAAGCATTTGGAAGTAATTGATATACCATTTTGTGAATTGCATATTTATGTAAGTAATCATTAGATAAATAGCGACATAACTTTGTGAATTACAATGTTTTATAAACATTTTGATATAAATAAGACATTACTTTTTATAAGTAATTAATATTACTGTAATTTCAAACATCCTGTATCCTACGGCACAACTATGGTCCAAACACGCACGCGCACAAAAACACCGATATTTGAAATATAAGTGACATCTAGCGAACAGTTTACACACTAAATGACAGAGCATAGATTTGACAATATTGTTATGGTTTATCACCCTTTGTCCGCCATATTTGTTCACTTGTCAATGGTCAGTGTGGGTGACATATCGCACATAAACTCCATCAGCTGTTAACTTTTAGATTGCAACTATATTTTAGACCATAGGCATGTGAAATTACGGTAATAAATAGATTAAGACAGCATTAGGTGCGAGTTGGCACGTAGAGTATATTGTTGTTTTTAATAAGTGTTGGGGGTGAAACGAACCTCCGAGAGTTCCTGGACTCGTCTCCCGACTGAACTGGAGAGTTGGTAGAGGAGGGACCAGAGTGGTAATTTCTGGAAGGCGACGGGACCGCCAGAGAATTATCTGAAAACAAAAGTTAGGTTATGTTTTAGTCAAAAGGTTTAATTGAACGAATGCTGAATTAGAATTTGATGAATTTGCTCTTCATCTTTAATAAACACTAATTAAGCTAGTCACACACAAGAGATGTAACCTCATAATATATGTGAGCTTGGCCTATATCAGCGTATCGCTGGCCGTTCATATTGACGCATATTCGTAAATACCAGACGCATTATCCATTTGAGATATTTTGGCAGCACCCGGGCGCTCGGTAAACGCCCGACGTCTCATGACGATACGTCAGCTATTTACCTCTCTCTTAATCAGTATTGTTTTAAAATTCAAATGCTTATATTCGTCAAGTGACCGCAGGTATCGACAAATCAAACAAGCAATGTGTGTTTTTTTATATCTAATGCTACGTATATATTTGTGAACCAAAACGCGAGCCGCCGCTTGCGGTTACTTTGTTCCTTTCCCATAATTCATTGTTCGGTTTACAGACAGAGTCAAAACCAAAATTTGTATTTTTAATATTATATATTATATATATATATTGTTTAATTATGTATTATATGTATATTGGTTAATAAATAAAAAATAAAAATAATAATCTAGTAAATTTACCTGCTAAGTGATTCCTATCGGCACTAATGCTCCTTCCATTGGGTCTGTCTTCATTCTCACTGTCGGGAATATCCACGGATCTTGCACGGGTTCTCGACCTTCCTAATCTGGAAAGAACAAATAAATCAATGTGTCAACAAATAATTAAACAACTTATTCAATTTAGGCAATAAAATTTAGTGTAACTGTTAACAGGACACTGCCACCTCACAGCTGTTGGGAGTGGAAACCAAACACTAATAGTTGGAGGAAATGTCAAGAGGATGAAGAAATACCCATTCTTCTTCTTCACCTTGATGGGAAGAAGGCTCAGATACCTGGGAAATTGAATACCATGTTGTGGAACCAGGAGACATGGGCACAATGACAAACCTGCTGAATTCTATTAAAGGGACTGGGCTATTGTCAAAGAATAAGATTGCACATGGGAGATAGCACAATGGACCTATGACCTGAGTGCTTACGGGAGTTATGCAGAATGTCTCTTTATCTATGTATAATATATTAAACAATAATACTAAAATTCTTCCTACTAAATACAAATTATTCAAAAAGAGGAGTAACACAAGGGACCATGTTGGGTCCTGTTTTGTATTTAATTATGCTATGCAGACCTCAATGTAAATAAAAAATATATTAATAGGGAGTAATACTCAACGCATTTTGGTAAGTAGATGGCTCTGTCTTCAAAGATCAGAAAAAAGGATTGAGATATTATCACGGATAAACAAGACATCTGATGATGGACACTGTAAGCCTGTTGAAACTGTGGTTTAAGAAGGAGAAAACACAAGGTTAGGATATTTTGCAGAAATTCAAAATAGGTCTAGTCAATATAAGAGTACCTAGTCGACACACTAAGCATAAGGACCTATTTCAATGCCACCATTCACAAACAAATTATGAAGCAAATTTGCCAATTCTTGCCTGCATTTTTCGCAAGGTTCCCGTTAAACGTCGATTCTAGGTCTATTTCAGCTTTCTATCAAATTGTGATCAACTGAAAAGCATCAGCATGACAGTTGTGATTTTATATTAATCTTTTTTTTAAAAGATTAACCTTTCCTCATCTGTGGTGTGTATTTACTACACATTGCTTCTAATAACTTTAATAACTCAGATTTTAGGTATCCCTCCGTTATACATTTATGCACTGAAATAAAAAATTATATTTTACATAGTTTTCAAATTCAATTAAAAATCAGAGATTTTTGTTAAAAATCGGGAGCAAATACACCAATACAATCAACCGTGTGACACTGCTACGCGAAGAGTGTGCGAGGAAATGACACACTATTGATGTCCCGCTTTAGTTCGCTATGCGGGAACATGAGAAATTCACAAGTCCGCAGTTGTATTTTGATTTAGACCATCGATACCTACGACCGGATAGCTGTGTGTGTGCATCAAGCGCCCATCGATGCCAGCTGGCAGCTAGTCGGTCGCGGGCTGTCGTTAGATCTGAACCCCTCGCACGTTTTTTTAGCATCTGCCGATGGTTTTTTCATGTTTTCAGCAATTAAATTACAATTATTATCACTTTTGATATAAAATATAATAAACATAAGCGATTAGCTATGAATATTCATATTTTTCAGATATTAAATCACTTATTTTGAGATGTGTATTGACTACACAGCACGGGAACGCGTCGATTTTTTTAGCACAGTAAGGGAAAGGTTAAACAGACAAACCAACAGGGATGTCAAAAAAAACAAAATGCGCTGATTTGCCAATTGATGACAGTGTTACGTTTGAATTTCTGTGAAACACCCCAACCCAACAAAAAACAACCACCATTTGGTCATGAAAATAAAAAAAAAAATTCGATTTACCTTCGTTTAATAGTCCCGAAGAAGTCTCTCCTCTTTTTCTGTCTGGGGGCTCGGTCCGGAGGCTGGCCGTTGGTTTCGGGGATCATGTTAGGTCTCAGATCTCCGGGCTGAAAACAAAGTATATCATCCAGTCATATATCTAATATGAAATTAAAACAACAGCATAAATTTGACAGTGGAAGTGTAAAAACCATAAAAATTAGGAGTCTGTACATAATTGAAGATTTTTACTTTTTAAGGTAGGTAATAAATACCGAATACCCTAGCATATCAGTAATATACCCAACTCCAGTGAAACATTGGCAGTATTTACTTGTATTGGCTGGCAACTCAGGCCGCTAGAAGCGCTAGTGTAGCATGTTGCTTTTCTTCAAGACAACTGCGGCAAATAATTTAATTTATAAATTATCTACTTTGTGGTCACATAACCACTTTCATATTTTTTTATGTATGAGCAAAAAAAAATAGTTTTTTTTAAATGAAGGAATGATGGAAATAGTTGAGTTAACCTAGAAATTCCAGACAAAAAAGCTGAGTGAATTTCATAATGCTTTCCTGGAAAGGAGTTGCTAAATTACATACCGCAAAGATTCATTTCAAATTTTGGTTTGTTACAGAGGTTGTCTTATTAAATATTTTAAAAATACAACAAACCTCTCTCAAAACACCATAGCCATCGAATTCATCATTAGAAAGTCCTTTGGCTTCCTCCATTATGTTTTTACTGACATCCACGGTCACCTTTTTAATTGGGGTTGAAGTCAAGATGGGCTCATCTATCTTTACTAACTTTTCAATATTTTCAATGTTCTCGATTTTTTCAATTTTTTCTACTGTATCATCAATGACTTCTTTGACATCTCCATTCTCCTGTGGAACTTTTTCTTCTTCTTTTTTAACTTGCTCCTGTTCTACTTCGATAAATTCACCAGATTCAGTTATTTCCACCTTTTTTATATCATCATTTAAAATCATTATGATTTATTTTTAAATTATGAAAAAAAAATTTGTACCATGAAAATTGTAAAAATTTAGGACGTATATGTATAATTTGAATTTCAACAGATGGCAGCCGTGTAGTTATATTCCATTTTCAAGCATGCGGCGTTAGAAAAAGAAAGAAAAACAACACAAAAATCTGTTAGTCTACAATAGTTATACAATCACACTCAAAAATATTTCAAACAGATGATTACACAAGAGATAAAATATTTATTAATATATTAATGCAAATCTAACTACATAAAATGTAAGGTTTGGGCATACTGAACAAACCTCATAAATGATGTTATTGTTGAAATGTTTTACAGAAATTCATATATAACATTATCTTCAAATGGTCAGTCAGCGCCATTTTGATTTTTGTAACATTTGAAAACTCCGATTCTAGGTCGTTTTCGGCTTTTGAGCAATGTTTGAACACCAGAAAAGCAAAACTGCCATGTTTTTATGCTTGTCAGATGATCAAAATTTTCTCTGAAATTTTTTTTGTACGGTGACTTTTCAAATGTAACAAAAACTAAAATGGCGCTGATTGACCATTTGATGACAATGTTGCATCTAATTTCTGCAAAACACCCTAACCTCATCAATTTAATACTGATTTCAGTTGAAATACTAATAATATTATAATATAATTATAGTGAAGCAAGGTTCTGCGTACTCTTATGTACTCTTTTTTTAAACACTATCCGCCTTGGCTTGGTGTAAAAATAATAATATATATTTATATTAAATCATAAAGCTAAAAAGTTTATGAATAACCAAAAATAATAAAACGACTTTAGTAAACTATTTTTATAATAATAAATATTAAAATAATTAAATATTATGTAATTTTCAAGTCAAAATGGTCTTACCTTAGTTTGTTTCGGAGTCTATTTTAATAATCCAAAAATGAAAAACATGAAATAAAAACACATTGATTAGTTAAAAACACGACAGAAAACATTATAGGAACACATCAAAACAAGCAATATTACATCTGTTTGAGTCATAAATAATAGAAACAAGGGAGATGGACCATGAATTTCTAATTTCTACTTACTCACCAAATGCATTTCTTTTATTGGCTCCGCCATTTTGATAGTACATACTTGGTTGTAGCTCGGCTACAGTCGGCGCACTTCCATATCATATCTCCCATTGTGTCTATTATCTATGGTTTGAGTCATCATGCTATTCTATGGGGTAATGCAGAAGAAAGCGGTCTTCATACATACCTCCACACATACCATAGCTTCAACTTAGCTATCAACTTCTTTCAATTACACACATGAATTTGCTTTCTATTTTATAAATCGTGATCAGTGTGATTTGTACATATTTACAAGGGTTCTAGTTCTGTTGTTTTACAGTATTTTCAGGAATTCCACAAGGGTCTAACTTGGGTTATCTCTTGTTTTACTTATTATAAAAAATAATGACTGTACTAATAATATGTTCTTCATTTGTATGTGGGCTGATAAACTTAAACTATTATAATATAAATTAATTCTTCGAATGTCACCATAATTCGTAGAGAATTATTTAATTTTTTTATTACAGCATAAAACTTCCAACTGTCCAGAATCAGTGGGGCTACGGCATACCCAATTGTGAGGTTAAATGAAGTATGGAGGTGCGAAAGAAGAAGTGTGGGAGGTTCCTGACTATTCAGATCTGGTCAGTAAATGGGTCAAAATAACTGTTTTAGCTTCAGTATACCCAAGTTGAATTTCATTTCATACATGCCTCCAGCATCTTCCTCTTCACTTGCGTATCATGTATTATCCAGACACTCCTCCTTTCTCAGTCTATCTGCTCTATATGTCCAGATTATCTACACATCATCTTCTTTGTTGTATTCCATCCCACAGTAATGTCAATTACAGTCAATTCTGTTTTATACGGTTTTGAAATAACACAGTCTACAAAGCGTAATGGTAATTTGCATTCGTACTTAACAATTGAGTCAGAATAAATTCGAAACGAGATAAAATTTCACGTGATATCGTACCAATAGCAAAAATGGGAAACAGATGGAATCTCCCATTTTCGTATACATAATGCACTATCTTTTTTTACACTGTATTCTGTGGAATGTTTTAACCGTATAAAAACAGAATTAAGTGCATTTTTAATATATTTTAATTTAACACAAAAATGCAATATTACAAAAACAAAAAACATCTTGAATAATTGTATAATGGCTTTTTTTTTACCCTCTGGACGCTATGAATAATAAGGGTGGACTTGTTTGCTTGAGAAACGGGGCTCCTTTCCAATTCTCTCAGAGCTGATTGTGTTATTTGGGCATTTCCATTCATTGTTCCATCTGGAAAAACGAAATTATTTTATTAAATATCTCTACACGAAAATTATGTTGTCAGCCTAAAATAGTTGAGTTGCCCTAAAAATTGTAGACAAAAAAAGCTGTGCAAATTTCACCATTCAAATGCTCACCATTCGAGAGTTTTTTTGTGAGAATTGATAAAAATTACTCAAGGAGAAATATAAAGCTGCAAATTTGCATGCACTGATGTTACTGAGAGAGGCAGACCAGGAATGAATTCTGCAATTGATTTGATTTCTGTAAATGTTTGAATTAATGAATTATCAATCTCCGCCTTACTAAAGCAACAAATACTGCAGAACAGTTATAATACCTCCAACTTGTGACATTTCCCATTAATTCTGGAAGCAGTATGCTAAACTAGCGCCTCCTAGTGGCACGAGTTGCGAGGCTTGGATTACTTTCATACATTTTATGTCTGATTTGGCCATGGTACACTAGCATCTCTTCAAGTCTAACATTACATAATGGACATTTTTTAATATTTAAAAAATAATAATAAATTAATTGAATTGAGTATGGTAATCAACACTCGAAAAAAATGACAAAAATACCCTTATAAGATGTATAAAAGCGTGTGGAATGAAGTGGAGGAAGATCACCGATGCGTTAGAGTAATCAAATGTGCGTAGCTCTCTACGCAGCACGGGACCGCGAGGAGTATCCATCAAGGAAATTGGAGTGGGGATCGCTTTCCTTAGCAATGAGGAAACTACTCAAGAAAAATTAGAAGTTAATAAATTAGGTTGGTACCTTGTTTAAACATGGTTCTCGTGGTAGTTATGGTCTGTCCTGTTGGCGACACTGTCTTGAGGGTTTCCTTCAGCTTGAAGGGTCTGCCTTCAGTTAGGGGAATATCTGCACCCTCAATGAATAGGAACTAAAACGAAAAATAAAAAAAGATAAAACTTATATAAACTTTTTTGCCCTACCAGATAATTATATATTTATAAAAATAGTATATAATCTACCGTATGTAGTTTCCTCAGAATAGCTACTTATATTGAGAGAAATATTTTTTTAATCGTAAACTTAAAAGGAACAGCTGCGCGGCATTTTCAAACAAAAACTTAAATTTGGATATAAGGTTAAAATACTTGACAAAACCAAATAATTATTTTTTAAATCAAAAGTATAGCAAATATTTAGTACGGATTTGTGCTACTTTATTAAATTGTGTTTAAAATAATAAAATATAATATGTGATTTTAAAGGCAATATTTCTTTGAAAATATTTAAAAATGGAGTACCACAAGGAACCTTGTTGGGTCCTGTTTTGTTTTTGATTGGATGTGATTGATGAAAATTATAGAATTACAAAAAAATAAATGATTTATAGATAAAGGTTACACTATTTCCGAAATTCGACACAGTCTGAAAACACCCATGAAAGAGATTTTACTATCAACACAGGACCTAATGAACCCTTAGGTTAGAGTGCTTCATAGCTACGTGACATTGCCAAAATTAAATGACGATTCTAGATCCGTTTCAGTTTTCAGTGACAGCTAACAACCATAACAACATGACGGTTGTGTTTTTCTGCTAATTACAAATTGTTCAAAAGCTAGAACAGACCGAGAATGGGCGACTAACAGGGACCTTAAAATTGTCAAAAAACAAAATTGCGCTGATTGCATTCAAGGACAATATTACATTTGAATATCTGTAATGTATTACCTCAACAGTCAGAGTTCCAGTGACAGGATCATCTTGCAGAGGTCTGCCCTGAAGTCGGATGACCTGCCTCTGGGAGGGGCTGATCAGCAGCTCTTCAATTCCGACTATCCCGAGACCCAGGAACCGGGGTGCCTGCTGCCCTTGGCCTTTGTCGAAGACTTCCAGCAGGATCTCTGCAGTGTGTGGGGAGAGCTCACTGGAAAAGATAATCAAATATCAGAATGTTTTTGTTCGGAATGAGGCTTATTACAACTGTAATAGGCTCTGGCTTCTTGTTTAAAGACATTGTTTGGGAGTGTTGAGGTATCCTGAAATAAAAAAATAGTATCACACAAGAAAACAATGGTGAACAGTTCTTCTTTCGTATGGTGAGGGGTCAGAGGGGGGGTATATAGGTCTGCGAGTCAGTTTAGGGCCTCCCAATAGGGAATGACTAGAAGCATGGACCAGCCCACAACAATCGCACAACATCCTAGTGTTAAAAATCATTATATGACTTTTTTTTTTTACATTAGCTTCACGCAGGAGGCCCAAAGGAAAATAATTCCCGTCAGGGCTTATGTCATCAGAGACAGTTTGATGTGTAGTAAATAAATTCATCTTATCGAAAAAAAGGGTGAAAATTATCAAAAAAGTGTGTTGTACACTTGTTCGCTCTTTGCTTATCTATGGCATTTTAGGTTGGTAAGAATCTTACAAAAACAATATAAACTCACTAAAAGTGTCACAAAGAACCTTCATAAAATAATACTTTAAAAAAAAATCTACCTCCTAAACAAAATCACATTTTGAACTGTTTCTAGTAGGTGCCAAATGTCAATCAAGACGATTAAAGCAAGTTTCTATTTTAAAAAACCATTTTATAATAACTAATTTTAAAACAACTCAAATGCAAAACCTACAAAATTTACGAAGGCATAAAAAAATACAAAAATAAAATTTAACACTTTTCAAAAAAAACTCACAAAATGTAAATATTTCACACAAAATAATTATAAATATTATGTACTAATCAAAATAAGAATTGTTGCTCCCCTATCAGGCACAAGAGCTACTCTTTTCCAATGAGTTAGAATGCCCATATATGTAATATTTTGTAAAATATGTGTAAAATTAATGTAAGTCATATTTATATTACAATAAAAAAAACACATTAAAAATAAATCTTTTTACTTACAACAAGAAGTGTTCATCCCAATGTGGTTCCCCTGTATCCTTTTTCATACTGGTCTGGTTCCTCTGAGCAGGTTCATCCATCTCCAGCACGCAGAAGGGTCCGGTGCACTGACCGAGCTGGCTTGCCGACACCACCTTCACCAGGAGTCTCTTGTCGCCGGACAGGAGTTGCTCGTTATGGCCTTGCTGGGCAAACATTGGGTTCTGGAAGGAGAAAAATATGGATAATTGATAGTTTTAGCTGTATTTTAAACCTCAAACGAGGTAGGAAACTATGCAATATGAATAGAAACTCACTGAGGAAGCTAGTAGGGACTGTTAGTATGACAAAAAAGAACTGACTACCATTAATAGGATAAATCAGATGTTACAGATAGGGTAGCAAGAAAGTATAGATGGATAGATATAGATAGATGGACAAAACCCTGTCATTCACACTCGCATACACACACCTGTGACACATGCAGCTGTTGGGAGTGGAAAGCAAACACTAAAGCCCGAGGAAAAGTAAACCAAAAAGGAAACCATGCACTAATAGTTGGAGGAAATGTCAAGAGGATGAAGAAACACCCATTCATCTATGGTGGCAATATCCCGCCTTGATGGGAAGAAGGCTCAAATACCTGGGGAGTTGAATAAAATGTTGTGGAAATGGGAATGTGAACATGGAGAACATGGCCAATCACCCAATGAGAAGCCTGGTAGGCTTTATTAAACGGACTGGACTACTGTCAAAGGAATATGGCAAAACATGGAAGATAGCACAACAAACCTATGACCTAATTACTTCTTATCAATATAATAAAGTAATATTCCCTTTAAAGATTAAAAATATTTACACAATAATAGGAGTACCACAAGGCACCACGTTGGGTCCTGCTTAATTGTGGGAATGTCCCACTTTGATGAAAAGAAGGCTCAGATCCTTGGGTAGTTGAATACCATGTAGTGGAACCAGGAGACATGGCCAAACACACAATGATATACCTGGTGAACTTCATTAAGGGACTGTGAAATACTGTTTAGTAAAATAGTTTCCTTACCATTGAGTCATAGTGTAATGGTAACATCCTTGATGGGGTTTCAGAGAATCTTCTTAGCCTTGGGCAGGTGGGGTAATGGGCCAGACTGTACTGCACCATGGTACTGCGAAGGGCGTTCACTACTATATCACTGGAGACATAAAAATAAATTGTAAATTAGTACTTCTTCAATAGTTGCAAAATTACTTTGTGGCGTCATTTTCATAAAATGTAAATTAGTGAGTGAACAGTGTCTTGAAGAGATCATTGTTGTAGAAGGGAACCCTGCAGTCTGCAGTTCGGAACAATTCGGCAGAACTGCACTCATGCCGGTTACTTGAATTTTAAAGACATAAAATGATTTTACACAAGGTGTTCGGATACTAGAGGTACAAGTGGGAAACCGGTAAATCTCACTATCAGCTCCCTAGCAAATTCCATTCCCATTCTTCTTTTGATGCATGGTTCGCTTAAAAATAACACAGAGCAGCAAGATAAAGGAGGACAGAATGCACCACTTTGAAATAAAAGGACATATCAGAAATGGATATGTTAAATTAACCCCATTACCTTATGACCTCCTGCAGTTGAGGTTCATCAGGGTTAGTCCTCAGGGGCCCCACGGGGGCCAGAGCCACCTTTACATCGGGCCACCCATCACAGCGCAGCTCTCCGTTCAGCTTGTCCGTTACGCACAGGATGTTGAGGCGGGCGCGGAATCTGTAAGTAGTAATGTTGTATATTGTGAAGAAAGAGTAGGTGCAGTAGGAGACTATATCAAATATAATGAGGCTGTAAAATTTAAAAAAAATAATTTATTTGTCTTTGTCAGAATCGACTGCAAGTCTTCAGGCTGAAACTTGGAACAATCTATTCAAAACGCCACAGTGAAGTTGGTATAAATAAATAAAAAATTGATAAAAGGCAAATTATTAATCAATTACTGTTCGTCTTAAGGCTGTTCTCCTGCGCACAATATGTTTTGTTTTTTCAAAACATTTACTCAAAATATTGAAACATTGGGTAGCGGCTGTACACATTTGTGCAAGCATTCAATATGTTTTTGATAAAAACAAAACATTTTGTGTGTCTTTACTGGTTCGAGCTTTTTTGTGGCAAAAAACTGTAATGCAAAATATCTCCGACAGTCCTTATAAGACCTTTTGAGGATGGGAGCTACTTTTCATCTTAATTTTTATAGCGATCGACTTCTAATAATTTAAGTAAATCCAAAAATACCCCAAAAAATGATCTCTTTCTTTTACCGATAGACTGCTTTATTAACAGATATGCAGGAATCTGTAAAAACCAATTTATCCTACGACCAGGATAATATTTTTTTTTTTTAATATGTAAATATTATTATTTCCAAATTTCACAATCATAATGATGATCGAAATTTGGCTTCGCGATTGATAGGTTTGGAACCCTCTTCAAGGCATCTATGCATTAAATTTCTTTAGAAGTCTTAATGGGTACCAGGACATAGTGGTATTGAAGGTAATGACCGGGTAGATGGATTAGTAAGGAAAGGGACTAAAGCACCACTTGAGGGTTCTGATCTGGCGAACCAGGTATTTACTCAATATGGCCAGTGCACACACTGGGGGAACTGGTAGGACTACTAACGGGAGACTGTCACCTCAGGTGACACATGCAGCAGTTGGGAATAGAAAACACCAAGAGATGTAGGAAATGTGAAGAGGATGGAGAGACTCCAATGTCCCGCCCTGATAGGAACAAGGCTCGGGAACCTGGGAAGACAAATTGTAGAACCAGGAGACAGCCATATATCCAATGACCGGGCTACTGTTAAACGGATGTGGTGAAATAGGGGATAACAAAATGGGCCCCTGGCCTAAGTGCTCATGGAAACTATCCGTAAACCATCTCCCCTTATTTAAAAAAATCAAAGGTTTAGTTGGCGAGAATTGGCAAAACTAGCAACAATTGATAGAGCCTTTACACAAAGCTGGATGCCAGAAGGCTAGTGAAGAAGAATAGGAAGAATGTTTAATGACAATGAATGATGACATTGATGACTCACTTGTTAACATTGACTCTATAGTGAGCTACTTCAACTTTATCTCCTTTCTGCCTGAATGCCTTCAGCTGCAGGGCTGGAGTGGCCTCGCAGTCACATGTAATTGTCTGCAAAGAAAGAAAAAGCATTCATAAGATAGTTACAAAATCTATTTAATCCATAGAAAAACAAATCAATAGATTTGCTCATGAGGGAAAGGGGAACAAGCCAAATTTCGCGGAGCGGGAAGGTGCCGTTACCGTCTCCCCTTTAAGTAATTTATTGCACATTGTCCTCAGAATTCATCAGAATTTGTCTTCGAAAATAAAATCTGCTTATAAATAAGTCTTTTTTTTTCGGTAGAATTTCACGTATGTGCCACGGTACATACTACTTATACTCAGTACGCCCACATTGGATTTACTTTTCTTATTGGATTTACATTATTCGAAATCTGTCTTATACAGAGGAACGAATCACATATATGAAAGTGAACTCTAATCAAAACTTTGTGTCGTAGTACCGCCAGCATAAAATGAGCTTTACCTTTCCTAAACATGCTCATTAAAGAACATAAATATATATTTTTAAAATAAATGCCAGAAAGTCTAATTATGTTCTAAATCATGTATCTAAATTTCGTTAATAAACAATTAGTTAATGTTAATTAAGTGTTAATATCAAGTGACCTACCAGGTAAGTATGGTACTGTATATTATCTCCATATATAGTTAGTAATAACATAGATCGTTGTAGAAATGTATTATATATTTATCAGAGATGTGCTTTATTTCAAATAAATCCATTTCAAATGGAAATGCAAAATGGGTATTTTCCATTTTGCATTTTAAATGCTTTTCTCAATGTATTTTCCGTTTTAAATGCTTTTTTGCAAAATTCTTCCTACTTTCTCCACTCATCTTTTTTTCATAAGCCCCAAATATCAGTCGGTCCTCAACCTCGCTATGAGAGATAATTTACATTTGTCAAGTTGCTCCCTGGTAGGAGCCCTGGCAATTGAGTGATACCATTACAAAAAATACTGATTCAAATAATGAACATGGGGCCATGAAGCTGTAATATTAAATGTTAGATAGCAGTTTCTATGTTTTCACGTTGGCAACATTAGTCCCGCGCAAATTTTTTGTGGTTTCATAATCTGTAGTCGTGGTATTTTTGGATTTACCATCATGTAATATGTTTGTTCTACATTGATGTCCATTATTAAATGACAAAATTGTTTAAAAATTCTATAATTATTGTAATTGTTTGACCTGAGAAACCATTTTGCATTTTCAATGCATTTTGAAAATAGGTATTTTGCATTTTGCATTTGAAATGCTTTTGTAAAAACCATTTTGCATTTTGCATTTAAAATGCTTTTCAAAAACCCATTTTGCATTTTTTATTTTCAAATGGAAAAGTTTTGACCCATTTCCATTTTGCATTTCAAATGGTTTTGGGTACCCATTTTGCACTTCTTTGATATTTATACAGCGCCCTTGATTTTGCACAAAAACGGCGCTATTCAAATTATCCAAATATTATTATTATTATATTGTGTCTGTGCGTTAGAGATGGCATTGGTCTATTAACAACGGATTGTCAATCAGACTAACCGTCTTTTTTCGCAATTGATTTTGGATAGAATAGAACAGAATCAAGAAGGTTTATCAGATACTTTGGGCTCTAACCTCGGAGAGAGGCGGCTATCAAATCCAATTATTGGACTTCCGTACTTAATTAAATATCATTTTTATCGCTATAATACATGTATGATCCAAAGTCCAAAACTCAATGCCATTATAACTATTTATCGTCAATAAGATATTATAATAATAGTGGATACGTTTATTGCCTATCATTATATTCATAATATAGAAATAATCATCGTTTTCCTGAATTCTTGGACTAAAGAAGGCCACAGTTCAAGGTGATTCATGAACAAAAGGTTTAATTTTATACTATGTACAATGCAATACAGACAGAAGATGTTCTACGCACTGCGAGGAATTTTAGAGACACCCGGGTTCTCACAGAGAATTTCTCACCAGACTTGAGAGTGGGTCGGTGGTTTGGAGCCCACATCAGGTGAAGTATTCCCTCATGTTGGAGAGAGTGCAGAAGACATTTCTGAGATTCCTCTACCTGAGGGAGTATGGCTACTACCCGTGGCTCTATCCTACTGACTTTCTCTTGGGCATGCTCGGTATGAACCATCTACGGTCAGAAGAGATGTGCATATTGTATCACACTTTTTCAAACTGATTCGTGGATGGTTTGAAAATCCGACTATCATGGAGAGTATTAGTCTCTATGTTCCTGATGGTTATCTCCGTCACCGACAGCATAGACTGGTTTATCTCCCGGCCTGCAGAACTAACTTGCCTGCAGGTCATGCCGGTGGGGAGAGCAGTCTTGCTGTTGAACAGAATCAATTCCAATACCGACATATTTAGTTGAAGGTGAAGCTGACTTCAAAACGCAAGCTCTATTGATGCTGGTATCATGGATGATCTACATGTCTATCTATCTGTATGTCTATCTGTCTGTCTATCTATCGATCTATCTGACTATCTATCTGTATATCTATCTATCTGTCTATCTATCTATCTATCTATCTATCCGTCTATCTGTCTGTCCATCTATCTATCTATCTATCTTCTATATAAATAAAAATGTTAATGTTAGTTAGTTCAAAATCTTAAATCTCCGAAAGTTCTTCACCCATTGCTTTGAAATTTTGACAAAACGTTGCATTCGAATACGCGTGTGTTTTTATATACCTATATTATATTAATGTCTCCTGTGACAGGTAAAAACATATTGTTTATTTTTTAACAACCCCACTTGTTGGACAAACATGCTTTTTTGAAAAATAGCGCTATCTGTTGGACGTAAAAGCAACACGCGCTATTTTTTCTCTATCTGCACAGACAGAGTGAGCCACAGTAACGCATGGCGGGGTACAGCTAGTAAAATAATAATTTGAACACATTTTAAAATTTGAATCTGTCAAGCTTTCAACTATCCTGTGATTTTTTGTGGGTGTGCGGTGTGTGCACTAGCACTTATATAATAATATAAGATAACAGGTAATGATTTAAAAATAACAAAGTCAAGTTTAATTATTAAGCCCCCGCATACTCAATTTCCACCGATTTATAATAAATTTCTCGTTAACTCTTTAAGTTTTTAGTTTAAAAAAAGTTATATTAGAAGATAATATCTTTTCTATACATTTGTTATGCCAAAACGTTAAGGCGATGCAATACGTAGTAATGCAAAATCATGTGTTTTAGGATTGAAAATTTGGTCGCCTAGAAATGTTTCAAATGCTTTAATTAAATACTGCGAGTAGAATACATCTTGGCCTTTGAAATAATCGAGTATTTTTAATATAAGTCTTTTTATAAGCCCAGAAAAAAATAATGTATAAGGCCTATGAAAACTGTTTTAAAGTTCAAAATCTCTTCTTACGAACCCATTTTCGGTTATGATTTTATTGTATAATGTGGCAAATTAAGTTATTTATAAAATTATCGAAAAAAAATTTAATATTTATGCCTGAACATCCACAAAATAAAATAAAAGGCACTTTTTGGCCATGTTTTTTTTTGCATAAATCAAAACAGGCGGGATGGTGTTAGGCGGGAATTTAAACCTTATCGCCATCTACGTAAGGGTTGTTATTAATAGCGACTCAATTTAAAATATTACACGACGTAGTGCATCGCCTTAATTATATGAAATTCCTTCGATAGAAAAAAATCGCAAAGTTCTGAAAATTAATTAAAACACATTTTGTTGTGTTATTTAATATGTTATAAGCATGGAATTGGAATTCGCAGTGTGTCTTTAAATGCAACTATAACATTTGTCGATAGATTTTTTGCTCTCTTTCAAACGAGTCGTGTTTTATTAAATATTTTCAGAAATTAGCGTGCTCCTTGTAACATTCGTATCTACATATCTTCCTTTCAAACCATCTTTGAAAGTTTACTACGGGGCCGTTAAACAAAGTCAAATAAATCGTAAATTTTATTTTATTTTAGGCAACGCGTGTAAAAGTGATCTATTGCAGAAACTATATTGTAACAAAACATTGTCCTTGAATGATGTCATCTGTCAGTGTTGGAACCGTTCCAAAACGGCCGTCTGTAATGGCAGTTAAAACTTTGTTTCTGATGCTTTTCTCTTTCTGAATTGAAAAGATTTAAAAAAATTTGTGATAAAACTGCAAGAGACTGTCAGCAACTGTCTGGACCCAGTGAGTTTATGGTATCCTCAATTGGGGTATATTGTTAGACTGAAGGTAAAAGGGATGGAGAATGGTAAGGACTCTTGAACGTGCCGCAATCTATCCATATAATATTGGAGAGATTATTTATTTATTTATTTATTTATTTACGGACAAATAGTCCATTAACAACATATTAATTACACGAATAAGTTTTATAAACAGAGATGACAGTGAAAGGAGAGCATATATAAATGAGGAGCGAAGACAATAACAATGACAATAATAATATAAAAGTAAGAATGGGAGATAATAATAAGTCAAAGCATGAAGATGGTTCAAAGGGCATTAGAAATTAGACATTGCGTATTGACTGTCGAAAGTCATTTTGGCATATACCACAAAATTCAATGCTTTGACTTGACAGTGAGTTGACAAGTCTCGACATTCTGGACAAAGGAGAATGGTATCCATAATTGGTAGAATGTTGATTGACGAACAGCAATTCATTATTTCGGAGTCTACGGGAAGGGATGTTGAATTGGATAAGTTGCAACAAAGCAGGTGAGTCTGTAATACCATTGATAATCTTAAATATGCAAATCAGATCAGTGTCCCTTCTACGTTTCTCCAAAGAAGAAATGTTTAAAGTTTGTTCAACTTCATCATATGAGTACTCTCCTCTTACAAGACCCAACCTCCAAGCGATTCCTCGTAGGAAGGTTAATGGTTAAAATTATGGTTTTCTTATACGTGCTCGGGAAAACTCCTGTCTTAAAGCTATTGTTTATAATATGAGAGATTGGTGTAGAAACATAATTTTTAATGATTTTTAGTGTTTTTACGGCGAGACCGTCAAATCCCGGAGCAGAACCACCTCGCATTTTTGATATAATTTGTACAATTTCAGACGGATTGGTTGGTTCGAAGAGTTCAAGTTTAGTTTCTATATTCGGAATATTTTCAATATACATATTATTTATTTTTTTCACGGTAATTTTTTCTGCTAGACTCTTTCCGATATTTGCGAAGAAATCATTAAAAGTGTTTGCTGCTTTTTTAGGTTCTTCAATACAGTTA
This sequence comes from Hesperophylax consimilis, assembly GCF_061612785.1. Lineage (NCBI taxonomy): Eukaryota > Metazoa > Arthropoda > Insecta > Trichoptera > Limnephilidae > Hesperophylax > Hesperophylax consimilis. The sequence continues at coordinate 11,532,603 of NC_142865.1, forward strand.
ATTATGTTATATATCACATCACATCACAACACATCACATCACAATATTGTATTGAACTGTTTGTACTGTACTGTACTGTACTGTACTGTACTGTACTGTACTGTACTGTGTTGCGTTGAATTGCATTGAATTGTATTGCATTGCATTCCATTGTATTAAATTATATTAAATTATAGCGAAGTTTGTCTTTGACATTGTTTTTTATTAAAAAAATCTACAGTTTTATTCCTACTTTGATGAAATTTTGCACACTTGACCTTCAAAATAAGAGGAATGAGACTCTCTAAGTGAGATTTGGAAAAACCACCCCTATCCCCTTTCCCCCACCTCTTTAAGCAGAACTTTAATAGTTCTTGATGAAAATTTGCACACTTTACGTTAAAAGTAAGAGGAAAATTAATGTCTACATCTGATTGGCACAGCCACTATTATTTTAACAACACATAGCTCTTGGCGTTGTTTTTCGCGAAAACGGTGCTATATAAATTAGCCAAATATTATTACAAATTTATTAAATCAAACTTTACCTGGGCACGAGAAATTTTAACCCGCGACCTCCGGATTCGTAATAGAGAGCCTTACCTCTCGACCGCGGAGTATGTCAGAGACAGAATTCTCATTCTAACTAAACTAAACTAATAATGAAGCAAAAATTTAGAAACTAGTTAAGAAGCCGAAATTTTGATTCGGTTTTGGTTTCGGCCGAAACTTGTAAAGAAGCCGAAATTCGGTTTCGGTTTCGGCCGAAACTTGTAAAGAAGCCGAAATTCGGTTTCGGTTTCGGCCGAAACTTGTAAAGAAGCCGAAATTCGGTTTCGGTTTCGGCCGAAACTTGTAAAGAAACTGAAATTCGGTTTCGGTTTCGGCCGAAACTTGTAAAGAAGCCGAAATTCGGTTTCGGTTTCAGCTGAAAATGTAGTTTTGTTACTTATACACAAGTAGAATGTAGAATCATCAGACTATGTCTAGAGAGAAGTGGTATTTCGTCATCGGGAGTGATTTGAATGATGACTTCAGCGATGATGCCCCCCTGAAGAATCGCAGAGAACTCGGTGGCAGACATCCCATGTAAAAAATATGCTTCTAATTGTGGATCTCAATGTAAAGTTGACAAGAGTTCCATCTCTCTCAGAAAACGTGGACAAAATTAAACCGCATCTGGTGTTGTTATAACTGCTGTGCGTACATCTTTAAGAGAAAGCTACATTCTGTATATTCTTGGTATACCTTATATCGTAGGTAATAGGCATTAAAATCGCTTGACAAACGGAGTCTAGTAACGTTCGATTTCAAGCAAAAAACTGGTTTTTATTTATTTTGTAAATAATTTTATAAGAAAGCAAAAAAGTTAATCAAGTGAAACGGTTACAGATAATCTTAGCTATAATACTGTATTTTTAAAAAGTTGTTTACTTTATGCGTTCATACATTTCTATTGAAAATATATTTTTTTTAGTAGTTTGCATTTATATTTTTTGTTGGGTAATTTTTTATTTTTATTTGTATTTTACTCAAGCGAAGCTATAGGAAACCTTCAATTTATCTAAAGCATATTTTTTGGTATTCATGATGTACACCAATTCGTTATAAAGATTAATCAAAATAGTGATTTAACATTAAGCTTCGCCTTACTGTCTAAATAGTAGTAGTCTGTTTGTGCGCTTAGTTCTTCTAAACTACGCAACTGATTTTGATAGGGTTTTCACAATCACTTAGAGAATTTATCCCAGAAGGTTTATGTATATAATACATGCATATTATATATAAAGTAGAGAAAAGTCGATGTAATTGTAATTTTTTAGACATTATCTAATCGAGAATGCAGTTTGAAAACTTCAACGGTTCTTTTAGAAAATAACAGAGGACGCCACTTCCATTTACAACAGCCATTAACTGTACAGTCATTAAGATAGTAATAGATAAAATTTCTAAAATGAAATATAAAGTTACTAATGGGCCGGGCAAACGTTGTCCTGCCACAGACCGACTTCTATGTAGAGAAGTTATTTTTGGATGAGAAATTTTAAAAATCTTTTTAGATCTCGACAACAGCGCCAATTATCGGGTCCAAAACTATTCAATGTTTCAAGCTGGAACCAAACATACACATTCACAAAATTTCATAAAATCGGTTGGACGGTTTCGGAGATTAGCGTTTACGAGGACAGTGACAGTGATTTTTATATATTTGGAAGATAATAATACTTACAACATCATCCTTGGTGTCACATTCACAGAAAACGTTCGAGATTTTAGGGGCAGGACTTTCAGTGAGGACTCGAACCAACTCGATACCGACGCCATGCTGAAAAGAAGAAAAAACAGTTAATTAGTTCATTTAATTTAACGTAATACTAGAAGTCAGGATTTATTTCAGTGCAGAAATTTTGGGACTAACTAACATATGTATTCCTCTTTGCCCAGAATACTAATGGAGGGAAACAATTATACAGTCAGTGGACATCTTCAATTTATCTTTAAGGCGATGCCATACGTAGTAATGCAAAATCATGTGTTTTTGGTTTGAAAATTTGGTCGCCTAGAAATGTTTCAGATGCTTTAATTAAATACTGCGAGTAGAATACATCTTGGCCTTTGAAATAATTGAGTATTTTTTAGATAAGTCTTTTTATAAGCCCAGAAAAAAATAATGTAAAGGCTTTTTGGCTATATTTTTTTCTTGCATAAATCAAAACAAGCGGATGGCGTTAAGCGGCAATTTAAACCTTATCGCCATCTACGTAAGGGTTGTTATTGATAGCGGTTCAATTTAAAATATTACACGACGTAGTGCATCGCCTTAAACAAATATAAAATGTTGTTAATGAAGCAATCCAGTTATGTACAATAAATAATGTATATTTCTTAATATTCATATGTAAAAGCCCCGCAAAGGGGCGTTAATTAATAAATAAATAATATTTCACTTCTCAATATTATTCCCATCATACAGAAAACGGGAAATCGTTTTAATAAACTAAGAACTTGAGAATAAATATACATAATTTTGTAATACTGTTACAATGAAGAACTGCAATCCATTTTTTAAATCACTAATAACCTTCTAACTATGCATGTATATTTGTTAAATTGTTACAGTTAGTGTTTAACACTTTATGGTCGGGCATTTTACGGTCAAATTGGGGGCGAAGCGCGGGTGTTTTTTTTTTTTAATATTTAGACTTTCCGCAAAATATTCATATCTTATGATCTATTTGATTTTTTTCGATGAAACTTTCAGTGTTTTACTTTAAAAAGATGTCTCTATTAATTTACTTAGCAACGTATGTGTAATTTCTTTTTTTACGAACAAAAACTTTCTACTTTCTTGGGAATCATAGAAAAAACAGTATTTCACAATCGAAATAACATATCGAAATTTATTCATACAAAATTACAAGATTATTTAGAAATTTTCAATATATATAAAAAAAACTATAACCTAATAGTGCTTCAATGTGTGATAGCGTTCGAAACACTTGCCTTTATGCAGGGGCACATTGCAAAACATGCACATGTACCGCGTTTCACTGCGTAGTTTGTGAGCGGAACATACGCGACAACGATTTTATTATTTTTATTTTTTGTTGTGTTTCAAACTCATTGTATTGACAGGTAGATAGATCGGGTACCGCCGACAATAGAAAACACATGACCCCGCACCAGTTTAGAACCACTTGTTTACAAGTTTCCCGCTCCTTACCGCTTTGCGCAACAAAACGAGTAAACTCGTCTTCCGCGTCTTGCTGTAAAAGGCGTATGACGAGCAAAGTTTGAAATCGCAAAGAATGTGTTAACAGTTAAAATAAGTTTTAATTATTCTGGTCTCCAAAGAACGGATTTTTTTTTGCAACCGGCGCTGTATTTTGTATGGGAGTCGAAACATTTTTATACTTAAGATTATCCGCTTTTAACATCGAAGAATACTAGGTAAAGTGTTAGCATCTCGTCACTAATGTTATCGTATTGAATTAAAATGGAAAAATGCATCTATGACCGCTGATATAACAATTTACCGGTGTTTAAAAACCTGTTTTAAAATATTTTCATCGGTTTTAATGCGAATGTAGACCAGAGTTGCCAATGCATAATATGTTCTAAAATATCCACAACAGATGAAGAGATTTGCAAATACCTGAAAGATGCCTTTACTTCCAAAATGAAACAAAATTATATTGAAATTGAATCAAATAGCATCGTTTTTTGATTATCTAGTCGTATCTTCTCTTCCGTGATCTGCTATGCGAATTATGCGACCCCTTATCCTGCCTACAGCAATCTATTTACGGAGCGCATTGATCACGCGGCTGTCATCTGTCAAGGTGACAGATCCCATACAAAATAATGATATTCCGCGGCAGTTCCCCAATTGATCTGATCCCCTCTTCTGAGGAAGATTACAGCGTATTGTGACACCTCAACATACAATCTGCATAGGCCACTCCCAAATAAGCGTTTAGCGTAATGTGTCTTAGGCTTCATCAAAAAAAAAACATCGCAAAAAATCGTGTTTTATTTAATTTTGTGAAGTTCAATCACAGATATTAAAATGTTTTCCGATCATTATTTCAAGAATTTAATTTGCCACATTATACAATAAAATCATATCGGGAAAAGGGTTCTTAAGTAGGAGATTTTGCACTTTAAAGCAGTTGTTAAAGGCATGACACTATATTTTTTTCTAGGCTTATAAAAAGACTTATCAACAAAAAACTCGATTATCTCAAAGGTCAAAATGTGTTCTGCTCGCAGTATTATTTAATTAAAGTATCTATGATATATCTAAGAGATCAAATATTCAAAACCAAAATAAAAAAAACACATGATTTTACTTTTAGTTCGGGTACGTATTGATATACCCTATAAATAAAAATATCGGTGAGTTTATTTTTTTACACAAATCTAGAAAGAATTATAGAAAATAATCTAGATTCCGAGATTGAAGAGTAACTGTCTCACTGTCTAGACAAGATTTCTAAAAAGCACCTCTTTCCCACCCCTTAAAGCTCCGTAGTAAGCGATCAAAATGGTTAGAAAGGGAGGTATGTAAAGACGATTGTTATCGGTGGAAACTTCATCTAGTTAATGATAAATTAACAAAGTCGCCGAAACATCTTAGAATTAATTAGTTCGTGAGCAATTAGTCCACGTTACGAATCTACGAGAATAAAACATGACACAGTAGGTCGGGAAGTTATCGATTTTACAGACGTAAACAAAGACATAGAAAAAGCACATGAATTATTTTATGTTTTAGAGCGAAAGCATTTTGTGATATGAAATTATAAACGAAACGCACCTTTGTGGTAGAATTGTAGACTCCTTTGCTTTGGACCCAGAGGTCAAGCGTGGGCAGTTATCTCACCACGTACAGACAGATTGGTATATACTCTCAGTATCACCCTGGTGAAAGACCACCATTCTATATATTGCTAGAAATGGCTTTAAGGCCGCGCATTCCGAATTTCTACCGATTTTTGACATATTTTTGTTTCTGACACTGTTTTAAGCTCTTAAAAAAATATAAGTTATTTTTCGAAGATAATCTCTACATTTTCCGAGCCGAAGAAGTAATTATATGAAATAGATGATTGAAAAAAATCGCAAAGTACACTGCGAAAATTATTTAAAATTCATCTGGTTCTGTTATTTAGCATGTTATAAGCATGAAAAAAAAGATCACAGTGTTTCTTCAAATGCTACTTAAGAAATTTGCCGAGAGATTTTTCCTCTATTTTAAATAAGTCATACTATGTATGATTTAAAATTTTCACGGCCAAAAGTATTAAAGTTATTTGCCTTAGCCAATGTTATCTGCCCACATCTAGCCACATCTGCCCTGATGATGGACATTGCAATGCTGTCCGAAACGTTGGCTAAAGAAGGAGGTAGCGCAACACGGCGTAATACCCCAAAAACAAATCACTATAAAGTCATATCTACTTTATTAAATATTTTCGCTTACGCCTTACGTAACTTACGTTTCTTTTATGTTAGTGATCTCTTTCTAACATTTGATTACGTCACCGTGTATCGTGACCCGATCTCAATAGCCCAGTACTTCCCAACCTTCATCTTTCCCATCTCAATCGCTTCCCACTCCATCCGTTCTCACAATATTACCCCAAATTCGGGATGTCGTAGTCTTACACCGCCCTTCAGGCGATTTCCCACGAAACGGCGCTATATACATTATTCAATTATTATTGCTATAATTACTAGCTCCGAGCAGATGAGAGTGTCGCAACGTCATTTCCATTGTGATTTATGAAGCCTTGAAATATCCATTTAAAATCATATAAACCAAACATGTGTATAATCTTAGTGTGCAAGTATCACCAAGAATATAGGTAAAAAAACACAAAAATCGCTCGGCAAACGAATTCTTTAGCGCGATAGAAAAAAAGTTAATCAAGGAAGATTGTCATAGTTCATCTTAAGGCGATGCAATACGTAGTAATGCAAAATCATATGTTTTTGGTTTGAAAATTTGGTCGCCTAGAAATGTTACAGATGCTTTAATTAAATACTGTGAGTAGAATACATCTTGGCCTTTAAAATAATCGAGTATTTTTTATATAAGTCTTTTAATAAGCCCAGAAAAAAATAATGTATACGGCCTATGAAAACTGCTTTAAAGTTCAAAATCTCCTACTTACGAACCCATTTTCGTTTATGATTTTATTTTATAATGTGGCAAATTAAGTTATTTATAAAATGATCAAAAAACATTTAAATATATGTGCCTGAACATCCACAAAATAAAATAAAAGGCACTTTTTGGCCATGTGTTTTTCTTGCACAAATCAAAACAGGCGGATGGTGTGAAGCGGGAATTTAAGCCTTATCGCCATCTACAAAAGGTGTGTTATTGATAGCGGCTCGATTTAAAATATTACACGACGTAGTGCATCGCCTTAACTATAAAAAATAGGAAAAGCATCAATTTATCGAAAAAAAATTATGGTACTCATAATGTAAGCCGATTCGTAGTAAAGATTAGTAGAAAATAGTAATTTAGCATTATTGTTGACTGAACGGTAATTCTGTATTTCTCCGTTTATTTTTTTTAGTTTTTTAAATCCCGAGCGAAGCAATGACCAATACTGTATGAATAAAATTTGAATTTAACACAGTGTATTAAATCTATTTCCCATGAAATATTGTTTTAAAGTTAACAAAAAATTGTGTTTAAAATAAACAAAATTACGCCCGGCCGAATCTTTCGCAAACCGATTCGAATTAAATTGGTCAACCTATTTCGTTCACCAACCTTGAAGAACTAATCCGTCTAGCTTTGACCCTAAATATGCCCGCGAATTATAGAATGATGACTTCGAAGTCAAGATTCTACTTGGACTAGTGATGGGCACATTCGAAACATAAAAAAGATTTTTGGATATATTTCTACCACACCACCTAACCTAACCTAACCTAAACTAGCACGATGAGTATTAAACCATTGTACGATATAAACTACTAGTACGTTATAAACAGTAGAAAAACAAAAATTTCCTCCGAAATCATAAGATTTAAAGGCCTCCGTGGTCGAGGGGTAAGGCTCTCGATTAGCTATCCGAAGGTATCGGGTTCAAATCCTGGCGTGCGCAAGTAAATTATATTTGATGAATTTGTATTATTTCACAATTTATTTAAGATAATACATAGTACAGGGTTTTCCAATAAGAGGTGTCATTTTGAATAGCCCGCTATTTCGGTAGTTGTTACTTTTGAAGCTGTCATTTGACAAGTAGAAACCACGCCATTAATAAAAATGGAACGATACACGCTTCAACAACGCATTGAAATTATTAAAATTCACTTAAGTGAATCAAATGCAAATCATCTTGAGTGATGAGGCCCATTTCCACCTCGGTGGCTTCGTCAACAAGCAAAATTGTCGCATCTGGGGCTCGGAAAACCCAAGAGTTATTTTTGAAAAGCCTACCTATCTTCAACGCATCCTTACTTTTTCGAAAATGAGGCTGGAGCAACAGTTACGGTGAATGGATTGCGCTATCGAGAGATGATTAATGATTTTTTATGGCCGGAATTGGATGGTATTGATCTGGACAACGTTTATTTTCAACAAGACGTCGCTACGTGCCACACAAGCAACGAAACCATTGATCTTTTACGATTGAATATCAAAATAACACCTCTTATTGGAAAACTCTTATTGTATATTTGCGGAACGTTCCAGAGTGGAATATACTCTCAGTATCGCCTTGGTGTAAGACCACCATTGATAATTGAAATGGCTTTAGCCATGTTTGGTGACCAGATCTGAATAGCTAGGAACTCCCCATCTCCTTCCCTTCCCCACTACTTTCAGTCTCACAATATACTCCAATTATTGCGGATGCCATAGTCTCACTGGTTCCCGGCAGTTGGAATTTTCAAAAAATGATCTTTCCCGAAACATTAAAACGGAACGCTGAAAGAAATTTACAGACAGATGCAAAGCAAAACGGTCGACTTAAAACAGGACTTCACTATAATGCTCAATCAATTTTTACTTTTTTTTATCAAAAATACTAATTTCGGTTGTATTGTCTGAAACTCCGGCTCAATGAGCTCTATTACTTAAAATTGCTTTGAATTTAAGTGTCATTTTCAAATTAGAACTGATTGTTTGAACAAAGTCATACAAAAGTGATATAATAAATGTCTTTTCCAAAATTAGAATTATAATATCCCGTGATTTTTCATGTGTGCTAGTGATATAATATTGTTAATCGCGTTAAGGCCCATTAAATGTTTAGATTAAACAATGTAACAAGTTGCGATTGTTTCGATTTTTTTTAAATAATCGAACATTTAGAAATATATCGATAATTCGATTATTCACATCACTAGCTTAGTTAAAGCCAAAAAGTTGATCGTTTGTATAAATAGGATAGTTGCCAAAAAATCAAAATTGCTCAGTTGACAAGATTGACTGGTCGGCTCGTAGGACCACGTGGTAGTTTGTTGTGTATATTTTATTTCACAATGTCCCTTTCGACAAGAGCTGGGTCAATCGATCGTTTTACACGACCCGGATCGATCACGACCCACAACCGTGAGCGGGTCAAGAAAACACGATCTTTGAGCGGATTAATCGTATGAATTTAATATATTTATTTATTTTTATATAAATTACAAACAATACAAAACAAAATTAAACTTTGTCTGTCCAACTGGGAAGGATTCCCGTTTCAGGACAGCCAAATTGTGTATTTAGTACATAATATTCTTACAATGGAATGGCGATGCTGTCAAAACAAATTTTGAGAACATTGTTGTGACAGGATGGTTTCTTTATCCTTGAAAGAATCGCAAAGATGTAATTTATTACCAGGGTCAATTTGGATAACATTAGTAATTGCATTCAGAACAGATGAATGGTTTCTATCGGGACATCACAAGTCTGAGATTCTTTCCAGGGCATTTTGGAGAACATTTACATTGTATAGTTAGAATTTCCACAATTATACATCAGTATAAGACATATTATGAATCCTATAGTACTATATTTTTAGAATTTCTTAGGTGATAGAAATTACACATTACTAGCCCAGAATATTATGCCGTATGACATATGAATTTCCAATTTTAAAATTTCGAATATGTTTTATCACATCTATTAACGATCAACCTTCCCGACATAGGGAACTGGTTCAAAAAGTATCTGGAAGAAGCTGTTCTTTCTAAGTCTCCGATAACTGGAAACTGGAACCACAGTGATTGTATATTTTAGATTTTAGGAATCTACCATCTCTATTAAATAGATAAATTTTGTCTGTCGCGATAATGTGATTAGAGACGTGATATCAGGTCTACAAAATTCATGCATCTTTATTATCTTCTACGGTCACTCGCAACGCCACACCAGCATTTGGAAGTCGGCGAGAAGAGGTTGTGACACCCGGGTGCTGAAACACTATGGGCGTTCGCCTCGCCACACCGACACTCGGGTCGCGAGAGTAGGTCTTGAGAGTGGTTCGCTATTTTTTTACATTTTAATGGATATTTTATAGCTTCTTAGCTCATGATGCAAATAAGTTTATTTATAACGAGAAAACATATGTGTTCATTTCGTGACGCCGGGGCTCAACATTCCAGAGTTTTTTTTATGCTTCAACACACGAGGACCCATTTTCTATTCTTAGTAAAAAAAATTATAAAAAGAGATTTCAAAATTTTGAAGAAAAAACATTGTAAGGTTTGCGTTAGGTGTGAATGCTCTCCTTGTTCTACCGGTATTTTAACGGAAGATGCTCTGAATAACTAGCGTGATTGATTCATTCGGCACCGTTGCATAATCGGAAGCCACCCGTATACATTTGACATTTCGTCAACCCGGGTTTCTTCAAGACCCATGTTTACGCCTACATCTCCTCAAAATGACCATCCACACAGCATTCACAAAGACGACATGCCCTTAGGGAAAATTATTATCTTCGGAGCCTCCTGTGTGGAGTTAATGTAAAAAATTCCAAGCGAAACCGGTTTACAAAGCTAGTTGTATGAAAAGCATAAATCATGGTGTTTATTTGCGCTTTGACACTGACAAAAAACGAAGTTTATTCAACAAATATTAAAAAAAAACCGTAAGCCATGTATTTGCTCAATCAGGAAATTTCGAAAATCCATGTCACGCAATGGCTGTGTTCGGATGGTTCTAATATTCTATCCACTATCGAGATGTAGAGAAACACTGAATAGACAAACCAATAGAAGAATGTTAGGGGCGTGTCTGTGCTCGAAGTGTGCCCGAAGATTTCAAAGAAGGTCAATTTTTAATCATTGAAGTTGAAGATAACTTTCACCCGTTGGACAATTTTGGCAGATACGAGTATATATATATACCCCAGCCTGACACGGTCTCATAAAAGTTATGCTATCTCATTTTATATTATGGTGAGAAATATGATTTAAACAGTGTTAAAAAGATAGAATACCGCGGTTTTAGTTTGCATAAAAATTTACTGTAAACGCACTCGAAAAATTCGCGTTAAATGGTTCGCGAATTCTGAAAATGCATTTTATAGAAATAAATCAGTATTTCGATAAAAACTCTGGAATCAACACTACATAACAATATAATAGGAATAAGATTAAATAATTAATCCGTAAGTAAATTTTCATGTTCCGATTAAGTTCTATCAGTGATAGAATATTTCTATTTAAAATAATATTTCTCTGATGGTTTGTGAATAATGTTTATGTCTCTATTGTTTATATCTCTATTATGATTTGATTTATATCTACAACCTCTATCCGTGGCTATAAATGTATTGTTTTGTAAATTTTTCGTTTTTATATAATCTTTATAGTTTTGTATAAATTTTTTAATTCATATTCCTTTGTCACATATTTAATTTACTTATTCCATATTATGCCTCAGTCTCAGTAGAGGTAAAGTCACAATGAGGAAATCCATAATTGGTTTTATTTTACTACACAATACGTATGTACAAACTGATTAAATGTAAACTGTCGATTTCCCGAAAATTAATAAATAAATAAGCGAAACCTGGTTGTCTGTCATTTATTAATTCACTAAATTATCAATTTGACACTTCTATGGAGTATCTGATCCGTGTTTTCTAAATTACTCACAGTCGATTTTTTACTAATGGCAGTGTACTGAGATTAATCAAAAGCAAACTAGAAATAGTTTGATGTAGTAAATCAGCAAATTTTGAAAATCAAGTCACGCCATGGCTCTGTTTTTCAGGTTCTAACTTCTAACTGCCACCAGGATGGGGTACATAATAACGTTTTATAGCGCACGGACACGCAAAGTCGGCCATTATGCTTTGGCGCCCAAACGGAAATAGTAACAAATGAATATTGTACCCTCCGTGACAATCTCCGTTTCTTGTAAGGGGTGATTGGAAGTTGATGCGAAATATTTAGTAATTAAAACAAAAAAAATACATTAGCTCCACACAGGAGGTCCTGAGGAACAAAAATCCCTCAAGGCCTATGTAATCTTTGGGGATGCTGTTTGGAGGTTTCATTTGCTGGGTCCAGAGAGAGTCCGGCTGGAGAGGTCAAAAGGCCTAACTCATTCCTCAAGACCTAGACAAACCTCACCTCTTGAACCCGGACACCCCTGCTAAGTCTGGGTTTTTGGTTTATATTTATTGAAGTGAAACTTCTTTAGGCGCGTAATGGATTTTCGTGGACGGAGTAAAACCGAGTCAGGATCGACACGAAAATGCGGGTACCCCCACCACCGCTCACCGTTCACCGTTCACTGTTTTCAGTAAAAGCAACAAATCATTAGCATGCGCATAAAAGTTTTTATGTGTTTTATTTAAGTACTTTTTTACTCGGTAGTATAATTTTGTTTGGCGCATGCCTTAGCTGTGGTACAGACGTGGACAGGGCTTTCCTGTACCGTCCGTCCGCGGTTCAGTCTGGTTTAGTCGTCCGTCGAGAGCGCTCGCGTCGCGCGCTTTGCCGTTCCATTCGTATTCCAGTATATAAATATTGTTTACTGTCGAGGAAGTTGTTATAAACTTTAAAAAATATGTTTAAAATGCCGTGTAAATATACGTGTTGTGCGTTCAGCTTGCTGCTGCTGGTTTTAGTGAGTAGTGCTGCCTCCAAAAATGTGGATAATTCCGATAGAACCTTCGAGGAAAGCAATTGCAGTAAGGTGAGACAGTTCCTCGAGACCAGGAACATCTCGGCTGTACCGGCTCGAGGCGCAGACGACAAAGGTAAGAAACCGACAAACCAACAGAACCCACATTCATAAATTGTGGTTCATACGGTTTGGTACAGAATTTCAGTGTTAAAAATGAGTAGTGACGAGATATTTAATTGTAATATTGTTATTTATGTAATATTGTATACTTGTGAATAAATTGAAAATTTTTGGAACTATACATTAATCGAACGTCATTCATCTATAAGAAAATATTAGAAAAAGCAAATCCATGCTTCGTCGTTGAATTATTTAACCTCTAATTTTCAAACTAACCTAAGAGAGAAAATAGAGATGATGAAATGAAAATAGAGAGAGAGGAATACTAGAAGTTTCACTTCTGTCTTGCGTAGGCTTGACACACCCATTTTTTTCTGGGAACTTTAGCGCACTTATATATAAAATGTCATCGCTACTACTTATTCAAGATACCACACGGTAGAACAAGTGTTCTAGCACAGCATAGCATGACAATGAAGGATCTTGGAATCATGTTTGATAGTAGACTGACATTTAATGCTCATAAATATATATATGTTTCAAAACTGTCATTAAAATTGTACCACCTACATGTAAAAGCCCTCTGGGTTAGATAAATAAATAAATAAAATAAAAAATAAGTATTGAGACGACATGTAGCACTTCACTAAGAATTCTGGGCTTTGTTCTACGCACTGCAAGGAATTTTAGAGACAACCGGGTGCTTATAATTTTATTTAATTCCTTAGTCTAAGCAGTAGACTTGAAAGTGGGTCGGTGATTTGGAGTGCACACCAGGTAAAGTATTCTCTCATGTTGGAGAGAGTTCAGAAGAAATTCTTGAGATTTCTCTACATGGGGGAGTATGGCTACTACCCGTGGCTCTATCCCACTGACTTTCTTTTGGGTATGCTCGGAATGAACTATCTACGGGTCAGGAGAGATGTGCGCATTGCTACACATTTATTTAGACTGATTCGTGGATGGTTTGAAAACTCGGTCATCATGGAAAGCATTTATTTCTTTGTTCCCGATGGTTATCTCCGTCACCGACAACATAGACTATTTTATCTCACGGCCTGCAGAACTAACTTGCCAATGGTCATGCCTGTGGGGAGAGCAATCTTGCTGTTGAACAGAATCAATACGGATATCGATATTTTTAGCATCAATGAAGCTTCTTTTAAAAGGCAAGCTCAATTATTACTGGTAGGTATAGTTCATATATACACGCTGTTCACGAGTATATTAATGTAAGAATTCATATGTATGTATTAACAAATGTATTTTAAAAACGCATCAAAATTAACAACTTTGTAATGTTTTTAAAATGAATGAAACTGAATTGAATAGAATTGACAAGAGGAATGGTGCTACTGAATGAAATTTCTGAAACAGTGGATATATTTATGTAATTACTATTTAATGCAAGACTTTTTGAATTGGAATTGGCATTGCTCGACTTATCTCAACATTCCATAAATATAATATGCATGTATTATATATATAAACCTTCCGGAAGAAACTTTCTAAATGATAGTGAAAACCCTATCAAAAGTAGTTTAGAAGAACTAAGCGCATAAACAGATAGACGCGGATAGCGACTTTATTTTATACTATTTAGAGAAGTGTGTGATCAGATCTCAGAAGACAAGAAAAAAGGAATAGTAAAAAATCACTTCAATTTATATGTACAGGGTTTTCCAATAAGAGGTGTTATTTTGATATTCAATCGTAAAAGATCAATGGTTTCGTTGCTTGTATGGCACCGTAGCGCCGTCTTGTTGAAAGTAAACGTTGTCCAGATCAATACCATTAAATTCCGGCTATAAAAAAATCATTAATCATCTCTCGATAGCGCAATCCATTCACCGTAACTGTTGCTCCAGCCTCATTTTCGAAAAAGTAAGGTCCAATGACTCCGCCGGACCGTAAACCGCACCAAACAGTCACACGTTGAGGATAGAGAGGCTTTTCAACAATAACCCTTGGGTTTTCCGAGCCCCAGATGCGACAATTTTGCTTGTTGACGAATCCACCTAGGTGGAAAAGGGCCTCATCACTCAAGATGATTTGCATTTGATTCACTCAAGTGAATTTTAATAATTTCAATGCGTTGTTGAAGCGTGTATCGTTCCATTTTTATCAATGGCGTAGTTTCTACTTGTCAAACGTCAAAAAATGACAGCTTTAAAAGTAACATCTACCGAAATAACGAGCTATTCAAAATAACACCTCTTATTGGAAAATCCTATATTTTGTTCACGAAAATCACGTTTGGATCGATTTTCATGTTTTAATTTCTAATTTATTTTGTCGTGAATTAAATTTGAAATCAATAAGCTACACAGTTGATACTAGGAAGTAAAGATACATAAACAAAATTATATTTATAGCAATCATTACATCAAGGAGAACACGGTTCATTGGTCGCAAATCGTCGGAGATGCAATTTAGAATCTTTGTCAAATTAGTTGCGTCAGTGAACCGTCAAGAACCAATCGATTTGTCCACTACAGGAAACATAAATCTACGTACATGTCCTCGTGACTTCGAAACCTACGAGTTGTTCCGAACTGAACGGTTTTTATTTTTTTGTGAATATCGCACAAGAATCTGCCCGGAGCCAGTGTGACTATTTCATCCCCAATTGGATTATGTTGTGAGGATGAAGTTGGAGGAGAGAGAATGGAAATAAAGAAGAGAATGTCGGGAATTTATGTACTTGATTATTGTGATGTTTGGTAATAACTTGGGTATTCAAGCGATAGATGGCACCAGTCATAAAGCTTACTCCAGAGTCCGACAGATGTCGCTAGAGTGTAGCAATTGCCTGTGGGGTATCCTTGTCAGAATTCAGGCTTCTAGAAACAGAGAATGACCAACCCTCGGATGATGAACAGTGTAGCTAAAGCCAGACTTATTTACTGTAACGTAATTAAACGCAATTATCGTAAAGAACCTTTTACTTTATCAAGAGTTCCCAACACAGAAATTTGCGTAGTAAGCAGAGATATAACAATTATTTAGATCTTGTCACCAAACACGGCCAAAGCCTTTTTGTAATTAATTTTTGGGTTTGTGTTGAGGGTTTCGCTTCTTCCTTCTTTAGCCAACGTTTCTGATAGTATGGTGTCCATCATCAGGGCAGATGTATGGCGAAGTGTGTGTTTATGTGCTCCGCGCGTTAATTCTCATAGGGCCGGTATTTCAGTACAATAATTATTGAAATTATGGTTTGATATATGGTATATGGTTTGGTATGAAAATATGGTTTTCGGCGTTAAGTTTTAGTGTAATCGTCAAGTACCGGATACCAAGAACGATTAATGTAATATTAGTCATGGTTAAAGTCTCTTCAAAAAAGTTTTCTGTGTTATCCTAGATATTAGTTTAACAGGTTTCCCACAGATAGATGGGCGCACAGCTGTCGGTTATGCAGGAATTGAGGAACTTAAATTAAATAAATACGATTTCAACCTGCTGATAATAATCCTAGCTAATAGTTAATCACAAATAAAGTTGAAAGTGTTTTGTTAACCCTGTTTTATTTAAGGAGATTTTTTAATTATTTGTTCGATTTTGGGAACAATGCATGTGGTCTTACAAAAATCTTTGTAGAAACAATTGTGATGAGAAATCTGATCTAAACGTTAGAAAGAGAAAACACCACGCTTTATATTGAAATTTATAAATTAACGACAATAATTAAAATGAGAACTTTTATGAAACATAAGGTACCGACAATAATTTGGTGAATTTTTATTAATTATTTTTATATGAAACGACAAAAAAGTGAGGTTACAATAACATTTGTAATACATTTTACAACTATGCGCCATCTATGGGTAACTTTTCAAAGTAATATCTAGAATATCACAGTTTTTATTATGAATGGCGGTACATCACCGGGACGATAATGCGAGTAACTACCAACCACCCTGGGTGAAGTTGGAGGTTTGACGACAGCCAACCTACGATAAGAAACCATTACAAGGAATATATAACCTCAACTTTTGGTGTTGTTCTCAATAAAAAGTTTAAAAAATACATGTTTATTATCCCACTAGAAGACTTACAATATCATTTCTCATAAAATACTCTAAAAATACACACATTGGAAGACAGGCGTAAAATAAACAACTTAACTTTTTTATTCAAGATTCTAAACTCTAAATTCGACTGTTTTGCTAACTTCTTCAACTCATAAACTTACGAATACCTACAATAACAACACGACAAAATACACTATTCCACTGCAACACGCATAACTCCCCAATACAACGGTTTCACACTATGGGAAACCAATACTTAGGTGATGTCGATATATTTAATATTAACTTCGCGAATATTGTGGATCACGTAGAGGATTTATTGTATTTTTGTAAGCCAGTCAAATCGCTGTATTTTTTAATTGATGTTCTTGTCTTTTTATTTTTGTTTTTTGCATATATTATTTTTAATGTAATTTTATTTTTAATTATTTCTTTCTTATGTTTCAAAACTGTCATTAAAATTGTACCACCTACATGTAAAAGCCCTCTGGGCGTTAAATAAATGAATTTTCAACGGTTTACAAATAAGGTAAAATCAATGATCTTTACGATGGGAATTTTATTTGAGTAATCATCAGCATATCAATGATACACCATGTACCGACTAATATTGCGTAATAATTCGAGGTCGAGTGAACAGAATGCTGTGCCTCATTTGGATTTTGCGACCTTGTGTTGGTCTACCATTGTCAAGACAGAACAAACTAGAGCGTGATGCATCACACAACAAGTATCCAGAATATAAATTCTCAAATGTTTCTAAAGGTATCCCTATAAATGTAAATTATTTATATATAAGATTAATAAAAACAGGACCTTCTGATAAAAGTATTTCATGGAAAACGGTTTGCAAATTTTATAAAAAGTTTTTCAACTATCAATTAAAATCAAATTAGGGAAAACATCAGATTTTATTTTACTAGGCGATGCATTAGTAACTTCCCAAGGGATCCCACTAGAAACATTTGAGATTTTAGTAATACGTTCATCAGAAATAATTAAAATAAACCCCACGGAAAGTTCGATTTTTTAGGCCTGCTAGGGAAAATTTTTACCTGAAAAGTTGGAATTTCGTAATTTTTATAATTCTTTTTACTTGTATTATTCTGTAGAATCATCTACTGAAGTTAATGCACTTAACCACCGTATACCCCGTGCACCGGACAGCAGATAAATAAATAAGGAAATTAATATCTATCTGTTGTCACACATTTTGCGGTGCCAAATCCTTTGAGGCTTATCTCGCACGATGAATAAGTAACCTTGATAAGATTTTAAATCACCGCACACGTGTCATATCGCCATTTAAAGGATGAATTACTAGCACGACAAAACTGTGGGACCTTAGTAATTAATTCTCGGCGCTATGATGCATTATAATATTTCTGTTTAGATATAAGAATAGTTGCTCCACATTAACACGTGTAGAAACTGTTGAATGTTAACCCAATAAATACGCAAACAACTGGCCCAATCAGTCAGTCAGTGAGTGGTTTATTAACGCAGTCAGTTATCCGACGACTTTCGTGAAGTTGTTTTTCATTACAAATCCTTCCCCAAGGTACCCCCGAAAGGAAACCGGCATTTTACAGTCGATGTCACTGGCGTAGGTGTCCAGTACACCCTGTATAAAAATATATACCTACTAATTAACAAACCATTACATGATCGATGGTCACGCTTATTACGATATTTTTAAATAAAGCCTTTTGATTTACCTTACTTACTATAAAAGCCACTTACGTAGAATCATGAATACCAATTGACAGAAATTATTTGAAATGGCTGTCATCCCATACAACGAAAGCGAATTTTCATTGTATGTAATTAAAATGCTAAAATTAAAAAATCCCAAATGCAGTCAGTTTCCTTTTTCTAGTAATTAAGGTAAATCAAAAGGTTTTATTTAAAAAACATCGTGTTAAACGTGGCCAGCGATTCCGAATAATTACTATAGGGGTAGACAGACAGGTAGAAGGACAGACCGCCACACAACCCTTGACTTGGCATACCCTCTTCATTCACATTCATACATTGTCGTTCTGACTGTTGGCATGGCCCGACTCAATCATTTATCAACATTACATTTAATTCACTTGATCGTGTCATATTTTCCTAGGGCGTCCGCGAATTCTAATACCATTCGTTTCCGCGTCATATAATTATCTTTTAATTAATTTATTCAATAATTTATTTTAGTTATTTGTACATTAAAGTTTACAAATTATTAATTGTAACTTCCATCTTGCCTTATATGGTTCTTACAATCTATTTTGTATTGTCTATTGGTGTAGTTTTATTGATATCCTGCAACGCATTATATTTTACCCCTTTGTAGAATAAACTATTTTGCGTATTGGCTTTGTCTTTTTTTGGATAGTCTGATTTCACTGCAGGTCCTTGTTGAATATAATGGTCCACAGGACGATGGCTGAGACTCTAGACTGGCTCACAGACCTAGATGTCCCCCTCTGATCCCCCCCTTCCAACACGAAAGAAGAAGAACTATAACGGTTTTCCCGGAGAGGTTTGCAAGAATAACACCATAGAATGGTAAAAAAACCTTTTTATGCGGTAAAGCAAAAAACATCTCGTTTTGTCAATCTTTCGGTTCGATGAATCGTGAATTTTGACCGTTCGTTCAACCGCCATGCCTTTTTTCGATGTCTAATTTGGACGATAATAATGAATTTTGCTATTGATCGACGATGAAAACTGCAGAGGATATGTTGCTCTTGTCTTTTTTTCCATAGTTTAGCAGTTTGGTACTTTCGTCTTTATGCCTAGCTGCGGATGTTAATTTTTAAAACAAGGAGAAATTATGCTTTTTAGCATTTGGCGACTTGATCAAAATCTATTTTCATCCATATAGTTTTTCGAAAATAGTAAGTAAAAATAGTCCTCTTATTTTGAAAGTCATGTGCGCAAAACGTCATCAAATATGTAAATTCTCATAGACATATGAATATTAGTAGACCTGCCCTAAGTGATTAAAAGCGTATTATCCCCACTCCCCATACCGGTTCCATTGAGCCGGCTGGGCTCGCGTACGGCCTCAAGTGATATTTGAAAACGTGACGTCATCATTCTTGTGCGAACTATGGTCGAGGCATCATCGGTTCATTTTACGAAATAACACGGCAAAATGTTTACTTGTACTATGAAAACTGGTAAAAATAGATGCGAAAAAAGAGAATAAACCCAATTGTCGTATTACATTCCATATATAAGCATTATTTTATTTTATTTTAAGCATATTCACATCGTATAATATGAATCAGTTGTTACTATCACATCGAGAAACGTCTGGACGCGAAACACAAAGCTGGTTGGTTGCTGGGAAGTAAATTATGAACATTTATAAAAGTGTCTTAACTAAATACTCTGAAACTAACTACGACTCTGAATATAGAAGCTGCTTTACTTTGCCGAATTTGGACTTCGCAAATTTGTTCATAACGTGGCGAGTAATTTGCGCTCCCATGTAAAAATGTCTATTCATTCAAAGCAGATTTTACTTTTAAGAAGTAAATGGTGATATTATAATGCGAGATGCCTATTTACTGTCAGATTGATTTATTGACGAATCACAGTCATCTTCACTCCCTTCGTTCTTCAACAGTTGATTTTACCCCTCGCCTTTATCTTCTCGTCTATTAATTCCTATGTTTAATTCCTATGTCTGTGAAAATTCTGCTTTTAGGGTTGGGAAAAGGTGATGGTGTGGTTTTTGGAAATTTTGTAGACAGCGATCTTTCCCTTGTTTTGAAGGTCAAGCGTGCAAAATTTCACCAATCTCGGAATAAAACTGTTGATTTGTATAAACAACAAAGCCACGCCGTCAACCAGAGACACTCGTGAATGTTTTCTTGAGCGCGTGTTTTCGGTGTTAATCTCGGTTCACACGCCCTATCCACTTGGTTGATGAGTATTAAAATAAATCATGTAACTTGGAAAATATTTGAAAGTGAATTCTTACATAAAGAACAAGGCACCTTTTTAAGAATGTTAGTCATTATAATGACAATAAGTAATTTAAAAATAGATGAGGCAAAAAATGGCAACATTATTTTCGAGTTAATAAACTTCGTTAATATAAATGACAAAAATCGCACTCGATTATTTTTTTAAGGCATCTTCCCACTTTACCAACTTAAATTTTTTTTTTTGATGGATTTCGAAAACAGGCCACATCCAAAATATTGTGTATAAATTTCATAAAGATCAAAGCGTCCTAGCTATAATTTTTTCATACTTGACTATATTTGAGCGAGCAGGTATGCGTTAGCCTAGCTGCTCTGCCCCTTCTCAAGACTCTCGGCTTTATATACACAATCAGCCAGAAAGAGCCGAAGAGATGCCAGACTTGAAGAAAATTAACTGTTTGAACAAGTGTAAGGCATCCTGTATGGCGCTGGCATCGCTGATTAGCGAATAGATTTTCAGCAAAAAAAGCTTTAAACGCCTTGTACACGAAACCACCTTTTTTGTTGCTTCGTTGATTTTTTTCTCCGGAACTACTGAACCGATCAATAGGAAATTTGAACTCAACATTTGCCACATGTATGGCTACAGCTGGAACTAGAATTATTTATAAAAATGAGTTTAGGTACTTTTTAAAATCAAAAGATAACTAAAAATAGGCTTATTTTGGGATACTTTTTTTAAACAGCCGCCATTTTGTTATTTTCACATAAAAATTAATAATTCTAGTTCGGACAGTAGCCACAACCATACTGAACTCAAATCTTTTTGGTTTTTGTGTTTTAGATAAATCTACTCCGAAATAACATCAACGAAGCTGACTTAGCTTTTTTCGAAGGATAAATAAATTATGTAAATTAAATATAATTTTCATATATGTCAAGAGGTTATTGAGAGTTATGAAACCCAAAAAGGTTTACATCAATACCTTTATAGGAACCATAAAATAATTCGATTTATTTTCATCGATGTTGTAATATCCTTTAAAGCTCTATAATACAAGTCTTCGGTAGCCAGATGATATCCGATGATTTCTTTTGTATTTTTTCTACGTATTGGCCGAGTTCAAAAGTTCCGTTTATTGTTAAAATCACGAAAAAAAATGATAAACTACAGTTGAGTCTGCAAAAGCCTGTGAGTCATAGATAATTATTGTGTAGATAATGAGAATGGAGAATGATGAGTCATTAATTTTGACGTAAGAGAAAAGTAAAATCAATTAATTATTAGAATGGTTCTAGTAGTAATATAATAATAGATAGTTGAGTGATTAGATCTATTCAAATGATGGGAGATGATAATTACAGGTATATGAAAAACTATTCTTGATTTGCTTGAGAGAAAAAATAAATACGAGCATTTGAAGAAATAAATTTATCATCTCTAAATAGTATGAAATAAACAGAGATGTGCTTTATTTCCAATAAATCCATTTCAAATGGAAATGCAAAATGGGTATTTTCCATTTTACATTTTAAATGCTTTTCTAAAAACCATTTTGCATTTTGCATTTTAAATGCTTTTCTCAATGCATTTCCATTTTAAATGATTTTTTGCAACATTCTTCCTACTATCTCCATTCATCTGTTTTTCATAAGCCCCAAATATCAGTCGGTCCTCAACCTCGCTATGAGAGATAATTTACATTTGTCAAGTTGCTCCCTGGTAGGAGCCCTGACAATTGAGTGATACCATTAAAAAAATACTGATTCAAATACTGAACATGGGGCCATGACGATGTAATATTAAATGTTAGATATTAGTTTCTATGTTTTTACGTTGGCAACATTAATCCCGCGCAAATTTTTTATGGTTTTATAATCTGTAGTCGTGGTGTTATTGGATTTACCATCATGTAATATGTTTGTTCTACATTGATGTCCATTAAATGACAAAATTGTTTAAAAATTCTATAATTATTCTAATTGTTTGACCTGAGAAACCATTTTGCATTTTCAATGCATTTTGAAAATAGGTATTTTGCATTTTGCATTTCAAATGCTTTTCTAAAAACCATTTTGCATTTTGTATTTTCAAATGGAAAAGTTTTTACCCATTTCCATTTTGCATTTCAAATGGTTTTGGGTACCCATTTTGCACATCTCTGGAAATAAAGTTGCTATCCGCGTCTGTCTGTTTGTGCGCTTAGTTCTAAACTACGAAATGGATTTTGATAGGGTTTTCACTATCATTTAGAGAATTTCTTCCGAAAGGTTTACATATATAAAAAAATCATTATTTAACCCCGGAGTTGCTGGGGTTTATCCTTAGGAGATAGACATATGCCATCCCGGACTATTCTGTATGCCTTTCTAAGATATACAATTCCGTAGTACATTATTTTAATGTATCTCATAAGGTTTAGCCAGCGTTAGCGTTGATTACAAAACATCGACTTTTCTCTTCTTTCTATAAATATATTAAGCATTTATTTTATACATAAACCTTCCGGAAAAAATTCTCTAAATGATAGTTAAAACCCTATCAAAATCCGTTGCATAGTTTAGAAGAACTAAGCACACAAACAGACAGACGCAGCTAGCGAAAATGTTTTATACTATTTAGAGAAGGAACGTTTAAAATGGATTCCTAAAAAATGAAATTACCAATGGTATTCATTGATTTTATGATAAAATTCGATGCCAAATTGTTGATTAAATTTGAAATGACATCACATTCTATACATATCCGGTGAAGCTTAATGCCAAATCACTATTTTGATTAATATTTATAACGAATTGGTGTACATTATGAATACCAAAAAATATGTTTTAGATAAATTGAAGGTTTTACTACCGTTTCTCTTGAGTAGAATACAAATAAAAAATAAATTACTTAATTAACCCTTTCAGCCATAGTGTTAATTATGTAATTAAATTTTCTTTCAGCCATCTGCTCTCTGAGCTACGAGAAAGTGTGCGTATTATTCAACATGGCCGCCCTACAGAGTGCTGTGGCCCAGTCTACCGACTCTGATGATGGCCTCAAGCTGGCTGCCAAACGCTTTCAGGTTTGTACTGTAAATTATTCCAAATCACAACAGAAAATAACTGCACTCATTATGCTATCAAACATTGACGAATCATTGTGTATCAATCTTTCAACCGTCAAGTAATTTTGCCTCTTTCTCACATAGAAAGCTTTCACCGTAACATGTATTTGTACATAATAAACAGATATTATAGTTCCTCTTTTCACTAACTGCAGAGATATGTATGTCAATCTTTAGGTTTTTAAATTATTTTATTTCCAGTGAATTTATGATTGAAGAAATAAATGAAAAGTTGTTATCTTGTTCAAATTAACATTAACTTTGTGAATTTTTTTACCGTAACGGTAGTGATTTAGAAAAGCCATGTTTTCGTTTTCTTATAGTTTGTAGTCTTTTCTGTGGTTTCTATTTTTTTCCGCTTGGTCAAAATACTTATTCCCGCCACAACAACGATAACTATTTTGACATCTGCTGATTGTAAGTTTCATCGAATTTCTGCCGTCATTGATTACTTAATTTAAGGTGAGATATCAATATTTTATACTCGAATTATAAATATTTCAACGCATTAAGATGTGTTCTATAATAATAACATCAGTTCAATTCACTGTTCACAGTCATTTTCCAGAATATTATAAATGAATTTCAATGTTCATTCAAATTAACACTGGTAGTGAGGGACATGTTTTCGACTAGTATGGCGAATTTTCAAAGATTTATTATCCTAGATTATTTCTTTATTTCTGATTGAATTTTAGTTCAAATGTTATTTGTTTGTACCTTAGAGATTATCACAACATTGTAAATATGCATTTTTGACATGAAACAGTTATTTGTATTACTTTTGTGTTCTGTTTATTTTACCTTACTATTTAAAAAATACCCTCTGACGCCCAATGTTAATCCAAATTAATATAGAAAAATTTCTGAGGTATTATCAAGCATTACATATTTTATATATGTGGAAACAATAATACGGGTGTGAAAGGGTTAAAAATATAAATGTATAATACAACAACAAAAAAATTATTTAATTTTCGATAGAAATGTATGAAAACGTAAAGGAAACAACTTTGAAAAAAATACAGTATTATAGCTAAGATTATCTGTGACAGTTTCCCTTGATTAACTGTGTTGCTTTCTTAAAAAAATATTTACAAATTAAATAAGAACCACATTTGTGCTTGAAATCGAACGTTTCTGTACTCCGTTTGTCAAGCGATTTTAATGCTTATTACCTACATTCGTGACAATATAAGGCATAACAAGAATATATACATTTTTGGCTTGTAGCTTCCTCAAATAAGGATGCCAGAGTCCCACTGGCTCCACACAGTATGGAATAATATGCGTTGTACCTATCATTAAAAACTATACTCAAATAATCAAACAGACCGAAGATATCAAATTATTGTTTAAAGTGTTATTCGTCAAGACGTACAAATGAATGCCGATTTCCATTCTCTTCTAATGTTTTTATTTTGGTGTGAGAATTGGATTTTGATTTCTAATCTTTATTTTTGATGTAAATTTATCTTTATTTTAATGTTGTTTTTTGTTTAAATGTATAAATTCGTATATTTTAAAATGGGGGCCTCAGCACGGGTGAACAACCCAGTGAGGCCAACGTTGCTGAATTGAAATGTAAAGTACTGTAGAGTAATGTATCAATAAATAAATAAATAAATAAACGTTTGTATCGCAGTCGATAGTTCATCGCTTAGTGCAACTACAGGGTTTTCCAATAAGAGGTGTTATTTTGAATAGCCCGCTATTTCAGTAGATGTTACTTTTGAAGCTGTCATTTTTTGACATTTGACAGGTAAAAACTACGCCATTAATAAAAATGGAACGATACACGCTTCAACAACGCATTGAAATTATTAAAATTCACTTGAGTGAATCAAATGCAAATCATCTTGAGTGATGAGACCCATTTCCACCTCGGTGGCTTCGTTAACAAGCAAAATTGTCGCATCTGGGGCTCGGAAAACCCAAGAGTTATTGTTGAAAAGCCTCTCTATCCTCAACGTGTGACTGATTGGTGCGGTTTATGGTCCGGCTGAGTTATTGGACCTTACTTTTTCGAAAATGAGGCTGGAGCAACAGTTACGGTGAATGGATTGCGCTATTTTTTATGGCCGGAATTGGATGATATTGATCTGGACAACGTTTACTTTCAACAAGACGGCGCCACTTGCCACACAAGCAACGAAACCATTGATCTTTTACGATTGAATATCAAAATAACACATCTTATTGGAAAACCCTGTATTTGGCTGTAGTCCAAAAAATTCGGTAAATATTGCCTGGTGTGTGTCTCATTCGTCACATTGACAAAAGGGAATTATGAATACTTTCAATATCAAGTCAGACAAAAGAAGAAGAAAAACGTCAGTTAGAAGCTAAGGGTGAAATTAAAAATAAACTCATTATTCTTCCCCCGCATTTAAAATTTCTAAGTTTTTAAGTTTTTTAAATCATTCAATGAATACAATCATAAAATGAATTTAATGAGTCCGTAGATATCAGCTGGGAGAAATATCTCACAAAAAGACTCTACGGGTGTTTGATGTCTGTGAGATATATCTCCCAAAATTGTTCTAGGGTTTAAGCCCCGCATACCAAATTTCTACCGATTTAATAAGTTTTTCGTTAACTCTTCAAATTTAAGTTAAAAAAAAATAAATGTTATTTTTGAAGATAATATCAATACATTAGTTACGCCGAATCGTTGATTATTTGAAATTCCATCGATAGAAAAAAATCGCGAAGTACACTCGGAAAATTATTAAAAACACGTTTTATTCCATTATTTAATATGCTATAGGTATGAAAAAAATCACAGTGTATCTTTAAATACAATTAAAGCATTTGTCAAGAGATTTTTGCTCTATGTCAAACGAGCAGTGTTTTATTAAATACTTTCACAAATTTGGCTTAGTTATCGTTTTTTTTAATATTAGCGCGCTCCCTCTAACACTCATATTTACATATCTCTCTTTCAAACCATATTTGAACGCTTACTACGGGGCCTTAACATCGATTGTGCATCTTAAAAACAGTTATTGCAAATACAATATATCAATAACGGCACGTGTCAATTAGGGTGAATAGTCCCATACAGTTTTCCATGCAAACTTTGTATAAGACCTGTCTTAAGTCGAAGTATGAGGTGTCTATGATAATAGTCAGTAGAGAGTTTATTGTTACCCACTAAATTGTACTTGGAATAGCTGAGTAGGCATCGTAACTTGGCATTAACCATTCAGGGCTGTCAGCGATTCAATGATACTTATGAAAGAAATAATAATTATCAATAAAATAATACATTTTTGTTAGCTAACACTATAAGATATCAAGGAGCCATGCAGAAGAATATTATCTTTCCTGGCATTGATTATTGTGTTTGAGGTATGTTATTATAGCCTTCCGTGCAATTGAACACTTCTACTAATTCTGAAAAAAACATTGCCAACTTTTTATTTTTTTATTTTACAATGAATGCCTCACAAGAGTCCCAACTGCTCCCGTCTGGAGCCAGTGAGACTATGGCATCCCCAATTGGGGGATGTTGTGAGGCTGAAGGTAAGTGGGGAAGGGAAAGAGGAAGGTGGGGAAGTACCTGGCTATTCAGATCTAGTCACTAAACACGGCTAAAGCCATTTGGAGCAACGTTTCAATTCTGAATGGTGGTCTTATTACACCAGGGCGATACTGGTAGTATCTTCCACTCTGGAACGTGCCGCAAATATACTATATATTATTTTAATTAATTAATTGTGAAATAACACAAATTAATCAAATAAAATTTATTTGCGCACGCCTGGTTCGAACCCGCGACCTTCGGAATGGCAGTCCAATGCGTTACCACTGGACTATGCCGGCCGTCATGCAATCTAGGTATAAGCGAGTATCTAAATGAATACATGAACAAACAGACAGAAGCGGATAGCGACTTGGTTTTATACTATTTAGATATGATTGAAAATCAGCGCCCGGACAAGTCTCACCTTGGCGGTCTTCGATGTACCTCTGTCTTTCCATATCTTTTGCATTTTCCTCATGGCGTCATTTAAAGGTCAACAATGTGCAGAAACGGGCGGTCTGTTTGATTGATTCTCATATCTCAAATCGATTGCAATCTTTAGAGCACAGGCGTCGTTTGCAAATACTGTACTTGTTTTTATTTCAATGGAAGATACTCTGAGGAACAAACGTCATTGATTCCTTCGGCACCGGTGCATAGTCGGGAAACACACCAAACGCGCGCGCAATATGTGCACACACTTGAAATTTGTCACATGAGAACGGGACAACAAATGAGTTTAACAGCTCGGCTGTGGAACGATTTGTCAGCGTCTGCGTTTCCTTCCACCTTTAACATGAGTGTCTTTCAATATCCAGGTTCATTTCATCCTTTCCAAAAAAAGACCCTCCACAAAGCACCTCCAAAGATTACTTAGACTTTGAAGGAAATTATTTTCCCCAGGACCTCCTGTGTGGATTTAATGTAAAAAAATAAATAAAAAATAGCTGAGGGTAGTGATGTGAACCCTGAAATATTCCGAACCCAACATAAATTCGTCACACGAGACACAATTCAGTATAATTATTGAAAAAATCGAATGGCAGTGCTGCAGAACTGCTACGTCAGTCATTGTATGTACCTACCGTGATGTCACACGCTTTTCTGACAGCCGCAAATAAGAATATCAACATTTTGACGGCGTATATCTTCGGTACTATTCGGAATCAAATACAATAAAAATTCTAAATGTTCCGTCTTCAACGTAGTCTGATCAATATGATGCAATTACAAAAAGCATGAAATTTTCGTCGTAGGATGGATCATGGACGGATTTACAAAGGATAAAGAAAATATCAGCAGGTTTTTTTACATAATAATAAATTAATGTCACTTTTTTCTCCTGGGTTAGAAAAACATTGAAAAATGTTAGTCACCTTTTGTCAGAATGCCAAGAAAATCTACAACTTAGTTCTGACACATAGGACTCCTACATTACCGACAGACCAAGCAAACTGAAGAATCTACTAATATTTCTGTATCGGCAGGTAGCCGATTTCTAAATAGTATAAAATAAAGTCATATCCGCATCTGTCTGTTTGTGCGCTTAGTTCTTCTAAACCACGCAACGGATTTTGAAAATGTTTTCACTATCATTTAGAGAATTCCTTCCGGAAGGTTTATATATATTATAAATGCATATTATATTTATAGAAAGTAGAGAAAATCGATGTTTTGTAATCGAGTCGTAAAACATATATTTTCGGGCGCTTACATTGCTAACGCTGGCTAAACCTTATGAGATATATCAAAATAATGTACTACGGAATTGTATATCTTAAAAATTCCTTCAGAAAAGTCCGCGATAGTATATGTCTATCTGCTAAGAATAACCCCTAGTAACGCCGGGTACACATCAGCTAGTTTATAAATAGCAGACAGAATAGAATAATTTAATGATGTTGCAGCTTTAAAGTTAGAAACATCTCATCATCAAAATGACTAATTTCGGTTGTGGGCCTTAAATTGAGCCGCTATCAATAACAGACCTTATGTAGATGGCGATAAGGTTTAAATTCTCGCTTAACACCCATCCGCCTGTTTTGATTTATGCAAGAAAAAAACATGGTCAAAAAGTGCCTTTTATTTTATTTTGTGGATGTTCAGGCATAAATATTTAATTTTTTTCCGATCATTTTATAAATAACTTAATTTACCACATTATACAATAAAATCATAACCGAAAATGGGTTCGTAAGTAGGAGATTTTGAACTTTAAAGCAGTTTGAACTTTAATTTTTTTCTGGGCTTATAAAAAGACTTATATAAAAAATACTCGATTAATACACGACATAGTGCATCGCCTTAATAATGACTGACAAAAATCATTTAGGACGATTTGAGAATTTGAACAATTCATCAAATTTCAACGTTCATTTTCAGGTTCTGTGAAAGTCCTATTCAAGTTCTGTTGTTATATCATTATATGCTAGTTGCTTGACAGAACTGAAATACTAACAGAACTTGAAAAATCTTTCACAAAACTTGAAAATTCTTTGAAATTTGAAGAATTGTTTATTCTCAGAAACAACCCGTCCAAAGACTTACACCAAAAAATTCAATGTCTTGACTTGAGTTGACAAGTCTGGCCATTCTGGACACTGGTGAAAGGTATCCATAATTAGTGGAGTCTTGATTGAGGAAAAGCAAATCATTATTTCTGAGTCTACGGGAAGGGATATTGAAAGAAATGAGTTGCCTGCCACAAAGTAGGTGAGTCAATCTAAAAACTGAATGTCACCCTAGCATGTCTTTATTATCTACTTGTTTCTTCTTGGAAATAATGATAAATAAGTAGTTATGGTTCAAATATTGTTACAATATACTGTCAAATTACCCATGTAATAACTCATCAAATATATTTATTTTTCTTTCTTTTTGAAATATTTTGTGTTTGTGATAACTCTATGTTTGCTTCACTCAAATGAAAATTGTTAACATCGATACAGGCTTAGTCCTAGTGAGGTTAATTTTTATGATAAAAAACGTGATTTGTGTATAGTGAGATGCAATAAATAAATAAACAAATCATCATTTTGAAATTGTAGATGAGATCAAACTCCTTCCTACGTTTTTCTAAAGAAAAAAGGTTTAATTTTACTTCAAGTTTATCGTACGAGTAATCGCCCTAACCGCAAATAAAATTAAAAGTTTAAAATGATTTTATATCACTTTTTAAAGGTGTGTTGAATTGTCATTATGCTGAGTTATCATGGAACTATAAAAACAGACGCGTATTCGACTGCAAAGTTGTGTCAAAATTTCAAAGCAATCGGTGGAGAACTTTTGGAGATTTAAGATTTTTAACAAACGAACAATTACATTTTGCATTTATAGATTATTGAGAATCGAGAAGATCGATGCAAAACGTGATAGAGAAAGGCACCTCAAAGCTTCAAAGATTGTTTTTTTCCCCCTCAATATTGACAAGATTTCAACATTAGCATGCATAAGAAATCCTAAAATAAATATAGTCGATGATGTCAGACATAACGTCATAAATACAATCATGTTCGTCTCGATGACGAAAAATTCACACTGCTGTGTCCAATGAACAATTAGCCCCTAGAAGTGTATGTTATACGATTTGGAAGGATACTGACGTCGCACAGTGGGCTGAAAATCGCCTTTCATAGACATAGAGACTTGAATTTTCAAAGGTATTTTTTTTGGCTAGAAATGGATTCTGCTGATCATTACTATGCTATAAAATTTCGTATGAAGCAATTGCGTGTACAAATGAAGGAGTTATAATTTTTTTAAGAAAAATTTGTATGGCACTGACATTAAAAATGAGGAAATCTCTGGAATCATAAGGTTGGCCATTATATCCTTACACACAGATTTACTACTATTTATTTGTATTTTTTGACATACTTCGTATTGTGGCGCAACTTGCGATTTATTTTTTTTTAAATCTCAAAGTTGAAAATTTTTTTTTTTTTATGTTGATGATTCATTTTAATGCTTAAATGCTTTACATATGAGTATGCTTTGTCTAGTTTACAATATTTTATTTACATTGCAAGCCAAAACAGTCTCAGAAATAATTTTATTTTTTACCAATGTGGCGAAAAGTCTCTATGTCTATGAAAGGCAATTTCCAGCCCATTGTGCGACGTATTTATAAAAAATATTTTACAATAGAAATTTATGAACGCATAAAGAAAGGAAACAACTTTTAAAAAATACCGTTTTATAGTTAAGATTATCTGTGACAGTTTCACTTGATTAACTTTTTTGCTTTCTTATAAAATTATTTACAAAATAATTAAAAACCAGTTTTTTGCTTGAAATCGAACGTTTCTATACTCCGTTTGTCAAGCGATTTTAATGCCGATTACCTACGATATAAGGTATACCAACAATATACACATTTTTGGCTTGTAGCTTCCTCTTAATGATATAATAACAAAACTTGAATAGGACTTTCACAGAACCCGAAAATTAACGTTGGAATTTGAATTGTTCAAGTTCAAATTCAAACCCGTCCTTACTTAGACAGAGCGCTAAGCTATTGAACATTTTTGTTTCCATTCCAATGTGTATGGAAGGAGCTTCTAGTTTTCATGTTTATTTTCGGGTTCAACATCAACGTCTACAGCTCTATCAGCGTGACGGCATCAAATGCAGTGTGAGTAATACATTTGTATTTCTAAACTGTCACGAAGACTAATTAATTAACGTCCAATTATGTCCGTGAATTAATCATTATAATGAATCCACCTTAGAGACATTAAGATTGCATTTGTACGTGATGATGGTTTATTGACTCCAGAATTACGTGCAACAAACAATAATTGCGATGCCATACGTAGTAATGCAAAATCATGTGTTTTTGGTTTGAAAATTTGGTCGCCTAGAAATGTTTCAGATGCTTTAATTAAATACTGCGAGTAGAATACATCTTGGCCTTTGAAATAATCGAGTATTTTTTGGATAAGTCTTTTTATAAGCCCAGAAAAAAATAATGTATAAAGCCTATGAAAACTGCTTTAAAGTTAAAAATCTCCTACTTACGAACCCATTTTCGGTTATGATTTTATTGTATAGTGTGGAAAATTAAGTTATTTATAAAATGATCGGAAAAAAATTAAATATTTATGCCTGAACATCCACAAAATAAAATAAAAGGCACTTTTTGGTCATGTTTTTTTCTTGCATAAATCAAAACAGGCGGATGGTGTTAAGCGGGAATTTAAACCTTATCGCCATCTACATAAGGGGTGTTATTGATAGCGGCTCAATTTAAAATATTACACGACGTAGTGCATCGCCTTAAAATACAATAACATGGTATTCGGCAAGGGGAACGGCTGTTCGGCCTTTTCATACAAAACTTATATCTTTAGCAAATATTTAGTACGGATATGTGCTTATTTATTTATTCGTGTTTTAAATTATGAAATAAAGGCCATTAAAGATTTTTTATTTTTATTAATTTTAGAGGAACTTTGGCATTTTTTGTGAGTTAATTACTAAAAAAATAATATTACTGCTAACTGCGGTTTAAAGCCAAAGAATCCACCCTAGATTTCGCCGTTTATTCCATACTAACTGACATGTACCCGGCCTTGCTTAAGGTTATCCTTAGGAGATTTAAGCATGTATTATATAGTTAAATCTTCCGTAAGAAATTCTCTACATGATAGTGAAAACTATCTAGCTAACTATATATAACTAAACTATCTAGATAAAACTAAAGAGCTAAGCGCACAAACAGATAGACGCGGATAGCGACCTTATTTTATACTATTTAGATTAGAGATACTTTAAAAAGTTATGCGACTCTGTTTTTCTCATATGCGGTAATCTAATTAATTCTATTTATGTACATTTCCAGTTAATTTCTAGTCAAAGGAATGTCAGTGAAAAATATTGTGGTATAAAAAAAATATATACATATAGATCAACAAACGACAGACTTTATTTTATACTATTTAGAGATAAGAGATTTTTGGGTTCTATAAAAATCTTACCAATTATAAATCTTAACTTCTTTTCAATATTTTATAATAAGCCATATTCTAAAAGTTCCGGTAATTGTTTGGTTTCGGTTGCCTCCTTATTGTACCTTTTTAAAATGTCTGCTCAGAAGATTCTCATTTCTGAGCACAAACTGCCTCCTGTTTTATATTATGTTTTAGTTTTAATATTCTTGTTTTGTCCTGTTGTTATTGTTATTCTATGTTTTTTCATCACTTTGTATAAACAGTATATTTAGTGTTATAATATTAGATCTGTATTGGGTAAGGCATACTGTAGGAATAATTTTAAGAACATGACCACTAATACTAAATTACCATTTTTTTAGTGTGTTAAAGTTAAGCGCACTTGAAGTGAAATGACACTAAACTACGCTATATAAATGCCATGTTTTTACTATTATTATAACTTAGCATAATATGACAAAAATCGCTCCCTAACTTGCCTGACATTTTTTCATTGCTGACTAAAACATAGTATGATGTCCTATAATATACTTTTTTTCTTGCTAGCCCAATACTTTAATGGAGAACCATGTAATTACTTATCAAATAAAACAGGGAATAGTAATGATTCAACTCATAAATTAACGAACTGTCAAAATGCAGATTGCGCGGGAAATATATTCGCATTACTTTTGATTACAGATAAATTCGTTGTTTTTTAACATGTTTCAAAATAAAATATAGCCCTTGAAAGCAGATGAATGTATTACAAATCGACTTATGCAATTAAAAATATCAAAATTTATAAATAAATTATCATGGTTGTTATCGTGTAAACTGTAATAATTACCACTTTACACGAAACAAAAAACCATGTTTAATTAGACAAAGTTATTTTTCAAATGCTAAATGTTGTTTCAAAGAATTATTTCATTTTTTGAAGCATTACGGTGAACTTTTAAATGGAAATACAAAGCGTATGTTTTCTCTTTCTAACACTGTTTAAATCATATATCTCACCGTAATACAAAATGAAATAGCATATATGTTTCACGTGAAAAATATCTCCCAACAAGACTCTTTGATTTGGGTTGATTCCTTTCGAGAACATATTCCCCAATAACATAATTATACCCACTTGGTTTCATGCTTAGCTGCCGTATCAAGAACTCCACTGTGGTGATACAGTATTGTTAAAAGATTAAAAGAAAATATTGGACTCACTTCTTCAACAGACTTCTTCGAGTATTCGTTCATTGACAGGATCCAAAGCTGCAGAAGATCATTGACCACAACCAAATCACTGTACAACCAAGCCAGCAAGGAGTTGGTCCACCTTGTGGCAGCTTGGTCAGGTCCAGCACAGGTAGGAGGAGGATGATGATGTCCAGCAGATATCCCAGCGACACCCTTCTTCTGGATGTCCGGCCCAGGAGACATACGAGAAAGCCGCTTTTTCAATGGCGGCGTCGCTGACACTACACCAGAAGTTTTCACAGTAACAGGTT
The DNA here is from genome assembly GCF_061612785.1 of Hesperophylax consimilis. Taxonomy (NCBI): domain Eukaryota; kingdom Metazoa; phylum Arthropoda; class Insecta; order Trichoptera; family Limnephilidae; genus Hesperophylax; species Hesperophylax consimilis. The sequence goes on from NC_142865.1 coordinate 11,567,346, forward strand.
TCGCGGTAACCACAGCACTATTTTTCGTTTTTGAAACATCTTTAATCAAAGGATTGAGGTCTTCATTCGTTTTCAGCACCTTTTTGTCGTCTGTTTCGATTTTTTTCGCAGCTGTGGCATCCTCGGTTACGGGTTTGGCGTTTTTTCTTTCCTGGTATTTGCGGTATATGAACTTGATAAGCCAGGCGATTGCCAGGGCGAATATGAGCCAGAAAAAGGCAAACATGACGAGGGTGTCCATGGCTGCGTCGGCGTAAGAGTAATCAAAGCTGCAGATCAGATCATCGACAGCTTCTGCAAGATCTGCCATCACTTTCCATGACTGGCCGAAATAGCTGTCACTAGACGTCCGCTCATCTCGGCTGTGACCGGGAGACCGGCCCCCACCCATTTTGCTAGGAGAGGGAGAGGCTGGAGGTTATTAAAGTGTGGTCGTCTCTTTCTACCAGCGACTGCGGCGCTCCAGGCGAGCAGTGGGAGAAACACACCACCTGGGGAGCAAAGAGAGTCTTTATAAGTTGGGGTATTTTTGGAACAGCTTGCATTGTACTGGGATGCTAAGTTAAAATGAAAATACATTTAACAATAAATAATTAAAATAATACAAAGTTTTTCTGGGATTTTAGGGAGGTACCTACAACGAAAAATGATTTATATTATTATAATTATTTATGTTTTAACTAGCTGACGTGCAACCGGCGTTGCTAGGGGGTTATCCTTGGGAGACATATTTAACGGCGGAAATTTCTGTAGGCCTTTTTAAGATATACATATAATTTCGTAGTACATTATTTTGAGGAATCTCTTAAGGTTTAGCCAGCGTTAGCAATGTAAGCACCCGAAAATAATATTTTTACCTCTTGATTACAAAACATCGAGATTTCTCGACTTTCTATAAGTATTATATGTAGCTAACCTTCCGGAAGAAATTCTATAAATAATAGTGAGAACCCTGTCAAAATCCGTTGCGTAGTTAAGAAGAACTAAGCGCACAAACAGACAGACGCGGATAACGACTTTATTTTATACTATTTAGTTAGAGATTACAGCACAGAGGAAGATTATTAATCGTCAAATCGGTCGACATGTATAAATAAAATAGTGTGTTTTATTTTTAGTTTTTATATCTTAAGTTTTATTACGAGATCGATGAAATTTTGCACACTTCACCTCGGTTACGTGAGATATCGTAAAATCACCTTTTCCCATCCCTTAAAGCAGAAATTTATACTTATTGATGAAACCTTGCAAACTTGACGTTCAAAATAGGAGGAAAATTACTATCTACATTTGGTTTCAAAAATCTTTGCGTAGATTCCGGGCAACGCCGGGGACTTCAGATAGAGTTAAAATAAGAAAACTTGTACTGTAAATAGATGGTTAATACGTCTTTTATACAAGTCCCAGCGAGAGATCGTACGTAACGTTAAAACAAGACTCGTGATCGATGATATCCTTACGAGGACTCGATTAGTAATTTCAATTAAAATATAATTAAAAAAGATTATTTAGACATAATATGTGAGGTATTTAATGGCTCCCAAAGTTTCTGACCACCGTACACTCAGTTGCTTCTAATTTAAGACCACGACGCGATATATTTCTACGAGTTCATCTTGAAGTGAACCACCTCGCAAGTTCCCAAAATATCCTAGCTCGGGATTGAACCCACACAACCAAAACTTAATGCTGTGTGTGTAACGTTAAAAAAGAATGCTCAGTATAATGTTGGTACATACCTATTTATAATTATTTTGATTTTAATGTCAATTTTATGTGATCGGATTGTGACGATGTGTGCATTGATGGCGCGAAGGTCAACAATGCGTCCATTTCTTTGTGTTGTTCATTACATTGCGCTACTACTACTTCATTTTTTCACCCACATTTTTTATTGCATCATATCATACATAAAGATAGTTGCCAATAAAAAATGTGCGGTGAAAAAATGAAGACCTGGGTTCGAGTCCTAGATGTGACCGTATCCTTTTTAGAATTTTTGTTTCAGATTTTTGTTTAGGAATCACTAATATTGTCTTCAATAATTAAATATTGCAATTTGAGGTTTTACTCAATAAAGTTATTCCAAAAAATAAATAAATCTGAATTGATAATTATTGATGATAATTGCCTTGATGATAGCCAACCTGCGATAGGAGAGAGAGAACCAAAAGAAAATAAGAAAAATTCCTGCAAACAACGACCAATTATTATCTTTACTCACCACCTATACAAACGCCAGTCGTTAGTCCTGTAACGTGTAATTTAATTAAAATCGATCGTGCCTTTTTCTGCAGTCCGCATAGCTACTATGCTAAGCAGATTGCGGATTTCTACTTTCCAGGCGCCAGCTTGGCCCGAATTTGGGATAAAAACCCATAACGGATGTGAGGAAAACTATGCCGCATTCGAGTAGGGGTTGCAGTAGGTTTATTAGTCCTTGTTACCAGGCTAAAACACTGACAAAGAAACTTCTAGAAGGGCACTTATTGAGTTGGGCGGCACTTCTCTTTCACACAAATGAAAAACGAAAATAAAACTGCGAATTGTTTTTGCGACATGTAATTTTTCGCCTTGTGCATGTTTTTCTTAACCTAGCCTAACAAAGTGATGAGCGTATGTGGAGATCGGCAAATGGAGGCAGTAATAGAAGAAGAGGAAAGCGAAAGGAAGACCTTTCCATACAGAAAATCTATGCCAATTTCATTACGACAGAACTCACCGTTCAACAGATTGAATTTGCAGTTTCAGAAAACGTATTTTCCGCTTTATATTGAAGTCAAGATTACTAATGAAATAAATTTGTTAAAGTAACATTATGTCTGTTTATAAAAATAATTACAAAAAAGATGGCGTTTTTTCTTATTTTAGAAAACATGAATGAATATTTCAAAGTTTCACAGCAATCTGAAAATGGGTTCATTTAAAAATTGCATACAAAAAAAGCTGTACAAAATTTCAAGACGACAGAACTCAGTGTTAGAGATATTTTACTGCTTTAGTAAACATACTTTAATAGTACACAATTATAATGTACTATTTAAATCGACAGCCACCTCTGGTCTGGAATCCCAAAATACTTGGAAGAAAAAACCTGGAGGTCCTTCTATATAAAAAACCCTAAAAGTTGGAAATTCGAAAAAAGTAATGTATCTTTTTTACTCCTACCATCATGCAGAATCACCTCCCGAAGTTAGCTCACTTTACCCCCGGACGGCTTGTGGAATATTGCTATTTATATTGACAAATCAGTTTTCATCTCAATCAATTCCGCGTTAGATATTTAATTAAAACCAACCATTTTTTTGGAATTCTTTCCTAAATCCTGGAAAGACCCAAAACGCATCGAGCACGCCTAATTACGGAGGCAATTGAAATCCACAAAAAACCCATTAATATTAACATAAACGTAGGGGAAAAGCTTAATAATTCTTAGTTTCCATTATTAAACGGCTATACCAAAATTAAACGCCGAAAACCACATTAATTTAACTAATTATTATTCTGACATACCGGCCCTGAGAGGATTAAACATCTGCCCTGATGATGGAAACTGTAACACTGTCCGGAAAACCCAAAACGCATCGAGCACGCCTAATTACGGAGTCCATTGAAATCCACAGAAACTCAGTACATTTGAACAGAAACTAGCTTAATAATTCATGAAATACGGTACCTACTGGCTACATCAAAACTAAACGCCGAAAACCGCATAAATAAAACTAATTATTATACTGAAAAACTGGACCAAAAAGGATTGACACTGGAACACAGTACGAAACGTTGACTAAATGAGGAGGTAGCTCAACACGGCATAATACCCCAAAAATAAATCACGATAAAAAATTGTTAACAGATCTCGAGATTAATTTTTTATTCCTACATCAAAAAATGTTGTGTTGTGGATTTTAGAATAGAAATGGTTCGTCTGAACTTTTAATCGATTATTTTAGGAATCTAAATATTTAGACCGATTGTTGAGATAATAGATGTTTCAAAAATGTATATCTGCTTTTCGTCCATCGCTGGCTCTAGGTACAACAACACCACTGAATAAACATTCTCTAGAAGTGTGATCTACACCGATTTGAGAGAAATCCGCTGTCCCCGGTTTGCATAATTAGACTCCGCAAACAGGCGAATGAAATTGATATTTAAAAAGGTTTTTTTACTTTAACATCACACAGGAAGCCCGGAGGAAAATAATTTCCCTCAGTCATCTTTGAGGATGCAGTGTGGAGGGTCTTTTTAAGTACAGGATGAAGATGATGTTCTGAGAAGGACAAGGGTATGAGGGATAGGCAGGAATCTGCACGGAGAAAAATGAGTATTGCTGATTTATTAAAATCCGATTAAAAATTTAAAAATTTAGGTCGTAATTTTTTGGTACATTCCTAATATATCGGAACACGTGTTCATGTACCTGCTTTTGCCTTAATAATACACAATGACGAAACCCGGAAATATTCTGATTTTTATGAACACGTGATCCGACTAACCTTACTAAAAATTTACTAGGAAACATATCAATTCATTTGGCAAGGGTCTGAAATCCCGTTTATAACCGGATTTTGAATAATTTGAATAGATTCTTAATAAATTAGCTAAATTTTATATTAGTAAGTTTTCTCCGTGACAATGGTCTGTGTGTCCGTATGTGACGTGGAGTGACGTATGAATCCATCCCCGATAGGCCGAGAGAGTCCAGCTGGAGAAGTCAAAGGGTCTCCCATAACCGGCCTCTCCGATCTGGCCCGCCACGCAGCTGGTGGGCAGACGCATCAAAACCTCACCCCACGAACCCGGGTTCTAAATCACCAAACGTATTTTGCCACTTTTGAGGTTTGTTACCCAATGAATGATTCCCGGGGCGGCGGTACCCATACCCTCTTCCCAAAACGATCAATTTCATAACTTGTATAAGTTCATTTTTTCAGTTAATAATACATATTATTAATATCATGGATTCCATACCAGTTGTTTCAAAGGTGAACGTTTTCTGTTGGTGATGGTATAATTTTTAAAATCAATATATTCCCCGTTCAATTATTTAAGCAGACTGTTAATTTAATATGCAGAATATTAATATAACTAGCAGAAGTTTCCGGCGCTGCCCGGTCTTCAAACAGAGTCAGTAAGTAGGATAAGGAGAAAATTAGACCCTGCTAAAACAAGGAAATTTGTCTACAACACCACTGTAGCATCCTGCCTGAACTACTGCACAAGTGTAATTTTTTTGAGCAATTAAATGCAAGTTAAAATAATGGAAATAATTGAGAACAGAGGTGTGAGGTCTATATTGTGCTGTAGCAGATATTCTAGTTTAAAAACAATGCTACGCTAAGTCTATATTTTAAGTGTGTGGCAACGTTTGGTCTATAATACCCTAGTATTTACATACAAGTTAAAAACATAAAATGTTAGAAGATTATATGTTAAAAAGTGTTAGTATTAATAGTACAGTCCATGGCTATCCTACGATAAGCTGCAACGGTTTAGGCTTCCTAAGACAAATTTATCGGCAACACAAAACAATATGCCAAATAAAATAATAATGCCCAGAGTTGCTAAACAAGATTCCATTCAATGTACCTGCGCGTTCAACACGCTCTTGTGTCCTGTTCAAGGTTGATCAAAGCAAAACGAACTCTAAGCAGAATTCTTGCCTGAACAGACTATGCAATAATTACAATAGCGTATTATCTAAGTTTGATATTTTCAGTTGCGAACTTACCAAATACAAGAGGTCCATAAAAGAATATTTCTCTGATGGTTTGTGAATAATGTTTATGTCTCTATTGTTTATATCTCTATTAAGATTTGATTTATATCTACAACCTCTCTCCTTGCTGTCTCAGTTAAAATCACAAGGAGGAAATCCATAATTGGTTTTATTTTACTATGTAATACTTGTACAAATTGATTAAATGTAAACTGTCAGTTTCCCGAAAATGAATGAAAAAATAAATAAATAAAATGTTAAATTTTATAACTTAATACAATATACTTTAAAAAAAGAGTAAAATCAGATATAAACAGTAATTTTCCTCTTAATTCGAAGGTCATGTGTGCAAAATTTCATCAATCTCTGACACATAGGGACACTCTTCAGAATAAACATAATATATATTCTCATTATTTTTTAATGATAAACTAAAGACAAGGTTTTTATGCATAGCACAAAGGATAATAAATTATTATAAGCAATAATTAGTCGCTTGTAATATCAATACAAATTGAAAATATCTCCCGAGTATAGTTGGTCGTTTACAGGTTGAAAATATATAATAAGCAGTAATTGTTGATTGAAGTACTAGTAAATATTGAATTATTTGGCGTGTTGAAAATAAGCCGACGCGGCGACGTGGCTCGGTGGTACAGAGCGTCTGACTGGACATCAGAAGGCGCGGGTTCAATTCCTTTTATCTTTAGTCGGGAGATATTTTCAATATAACAATGCTTATAATAATTTATTATATTATATATTCTCATAAATTATGTAGTTACCTAGGCATACATACAAACTCCCAAATGTCAGGACCAAGTAAGACTGTGAATTCTCGAGGCTGAATGAGAAGGAGATGGGGACGAGGAAGTACCGAGCTATTCAAATCTAGTCACCAAACACAGCTAAAGCCATTTTTAAATATAAGCTCCACAAAGAGATCCCAGAGGAAAAAATCCCTCAGGGATCAAGTCGTTGATACGTCCCATTCTCATGTCAACCGTGGACAAATTTCAAGAAACGTTTCAATTATTATTATTTTTATTTTTTTATTTGGTACAATATTTTTTACATTTTAAGTTTTCCAGTAATGTAGGCCTCACTGGGTGGCTTGCCCGTGCTGAGGCCTTCATTTTATAATATGAAAATAAAATCTATATAATACATTTAAAGAGAAAATAATACATTTAACATTAAAAATACATAATACATAATAATATATTTAAAAATTAAAAAATAATACATTGAAAATAATCTTGTGTGTTTGTGAGTGATGTGTGTTACGTGTAGGTTTTGTTTTTATTCTATGCTATGACATTTTGGTAATATTGTCTTTTTTGTTCTTTAATCCATTTTGTAATTTTGTGTGTAAATTTATTTTCCTCAATTTTAATTTCAAGTTTTACACTGTTGAAAGCTTTTATAGCATGGTATTGGTAGTGTCTTTGTCCAAAGCTTGAATTTACTGTCGGAGTTTTTATGTTTTCTTTGTACGCTTGTCTAACTGTTAGTGTTATTTTGTGTATGTTGAAAATTTTTTTAAAGATCGTTTTCTGTGCGGTTTCTATGTAATTATGAATGGTGGTCGTTCACCAGGGCGCTACTGAGAGTATCCATGTACCATTGTACCACTCTCAAATCAAAAAGGTATATCATCGTAACACAGAGGCCGTTATAAAAACACGGCCTTAAAAGGTGTGTTCATTTTAAAATGATTTTAATGATAATTACAGGTACAGTTTCAGGTACACCGTATAACCAAATACGGTGAAATTCACCAACTATTTTTTTGCCTCTAATTTCAAATAAAATTAGATTCATGCATAAATCTAATTCATATGTTAAAATTTAAATAATACACGTATAATGAAACTGTAGAGGATTCAGAGTAAAAATCAGTTTTTGTTCGTGTTTTTAATTAACTAACAATTAAAGTAACAATTATAATAAATTCAAAATAACATTAAAAATCAATTTCTATTATTTTATACTTAACTAGCTGAATTGAATCCGACGTTACTGGGGGTTATCTTTAGGAGATAGACATATACCATAATGGACTTTATTGTAGATCTTTTTAAGATATACAATTCCGTAGTACATTATTTTGATGTATCTCATAAGGTTTAGCCAGCGTTACCAATGTAAGCGCCAGAAAATATATTTTTTACGACTTGATTACAAAACATCAAATTTTTTCTGCTTTCTTTAAATATTATATACATGTATTAAATATATAAACCTTCCGTAAGAAATTCTCTAAATAATAGTGAAAACCCTATCAAAATCCGTTGCGTAGTTTAGAAGAAGTTAGCGCACAAACAGACAGACGGGGATAGCGACTTAGTTTTATACTATATACAGATAAAATAATATGATATTTTCAATAATAATATTAGATATCCTTTTTCATGCTTTATTTTTTTTTAATTTTAATTTTTCCAATTTTATGACCGGGTTAAATCTTCCCCATAGGAAAAACTAAACCCTTCTACACACTTTTCCACAAATGATCATCTAGTCCAGGGGTCTCCAAACTTTTCAGCCGGAGGGCCACATTGACTACTCCAGTGAGTTCAGAGGGCCAAAACCGTTTTAATTTCTAGACACCCATATTTTCTGTCCTAGGGAGGGGGGGGGGGGGGGGGGGTAGACAATAGAATTTTCAGGGATGAAAATATAGATTTAGATAACGTAGCTTTGAAGATAATTTTTGATACTCGTTTCTCAGACATCATTGACTCAGACATATTATCCTTCACTATTATCAAAAAAAATACTACAGAAAACATACATGTATGTACAATGAACTATTTAAGTACTAACTAACAACAACATTTATGTACACTCCCCTTCCATACACAAGCAAATGCTTTCAATGGAAGAGTAGTAAAAAGACCCAAGATGTAAAATGAATTATGTACCATGTAAACATATTATTAAAAATAAAAAATAATTACAAAAAAAAAAAAAAAAATATATCATTGAATCAAATAAAGATTTTTCAAAAAAATCCTCTCGACATATTCGCGCGATATTGGTGCCAAGTACCTCGCCAACGAGCATATTTATTTATTCGCACGAAAAAAATCGCGGAGTTTTCGCCCCTTCTGAGCAAGGTCTTAGCCATTAGCTGTCGCGGGTCCTTGATGACACTGGTCATAAGATGTCGCGGGCCGGATGGAACACACTGGCGGGCCGGATGCGGCCCGCGGGCCGTGGTTTGGAGACCCCTGATCTAGTCAATCCACATTATGCAAGTGTATATAATACAAGAACAACACGTCAACTCACCAGAAATCAAATGGGAAAATAATTCACCGACTCCAGATATTTTCATATCAGAGGGTTCGACTCGGTAGAACTTTTAACAGGGCCTATAAATCCTACTGATCCCTCAGCATAAATATTTAAAATATCTTTCGTTATCCTACGTGTATTTAAAATGACTGATTTTTGCATTTTTATATATAAATTTTTTGATAGATCTAATACGCTTAAATTTTGAATTTTGTATAATGCTAGTAGCAATAACGAATGGTAATATTTTTATAGTCTGAGAATGCCAAATTTTTGTATCTAATTTATTATTATTATTATTCAATTATTTTCTATCATTTGTTATTATATTTTATTATTCGCTTGCTCTTTTTGAAAATTTTATATAAAAGCGTTAATAGAAAATCTGACTTATGCATAAAGTAGTAAATCTATTAGTATATCTCAATAAATGTGACATCCATCATGAACTATAGAGCTTTGAAATTTAGTCTTGGATAAACCTCCTCATATCTTCTGTCTTGGAATCCCACTTCTAAGGAATCGCCTTCACTGGCTTCGATGCCCTGAAAGAATAGAGTTTAAGATCTGCTTAATGACCTTCAAAGCATTGCAAGGAATGGCGCCAGCATATATATCAGAACTATGTGTCCGACAAAACTTAAGCAATAGACAGCTTACTCTAAGGTCAGTAGATCTAGATGTTAATAATCGTCTAATCGAACTTTCTAGGTCAAATCGAGCCATTAACTATGATCGCTCTTTTAGTGTAACAGGCCCGCTAATCTGGAATAGACTTCACTCAGCTCTTACTAATCTCCAGAATTTGGCTTAATTTAAACGGGCTTTAAAAACAAAATTATTTAAAAAATCTTACCATTCATAAATCTTAACTTCTTTACAATATTTTATAATAAGCCATATTCTAAAACTTCCGATAATTGTTTGGTTTCGGTTGTCTCCTTATTGTACCTTTTTAAAGTGTCTGCTCAGAAAATTCTCATTTCTGAGCACAAACTACCTCCTGTTTTATATTATGTTTTAGTTTTAATATTCTTGTTTTGTCCTGTCCTGCTGTTATTGTTATTCTAAGTTTTGTCATCACTTTGTATAAACAGTATATTTAGTGTTATAATATTTGAGCTGTATTAGATAAGGCACACTGTAGGAATAATTTTAAGAACATGACCACTAATACTAAATTACCGTTTGTTTTAGTTAAACGCACTTGAAGTGAAATGACACTAAACTGCGCTATATAAATTACATGTTATTATTATGATTATTGGCGTACACACCTTGTGTCAGTCACTTCTACAAGTAATTTTTTTTCTCTTGTACCAACTCTTGACATAACCACACTCGATGATTCACTTAATCGTGCCATGCTTTAATTAGGTATCATAACTATAACCTACGAGTTCATTTTACTGTAAAAAATAAAACTATACGATTAAAAGTTCAATTGGAAGAGAAATCTTTGATCATAGTCTTAAAATTTATTCAGAGAAATGATAAATTCCCGAGCAAAGCCGGGTAGCAAAACAAGTAATCCATAAAAGTTATAATGAAGACATTCTTTATAGTTCTATTATCGTAACAGTTTTAACGTATGGCAAAAACAGCTGACGCAAGCTGTGTTTTGTGACCTAGTTATAGCAGTGAGTTTAACGCCATTTATAGTTAACATACAGGAGTCAGTTGACTGAGTTTTAACCCAACTGTCGTATTTATCTACTTTTTACTGGCTTTTGCTACTAAGGCCCCGTAGTAAGCGTTCAAAGATGGTGTGAAAGGGAGATATGTAAATACGAATGTTAGAGGGAGCGCGCTAATATTTAAAAAACGATAATAATTAAGCGAAAATGATTGAAATATTTAATAAAACTCGACTCGTTTGAAATAGAGCAAAAATCAATAGATCAGAGCGAATTTCATATAATTAACGTTTCGACATAACAAATGTATAGATATTATCTTCAAAAAACATTTTTTAGAACTTAAAGATTTAAAGGGAAACTTGTTATAAATCGGTAGAAATTGGGTATGCGGGGGCAAGAGAAAGCTACAAGCAAAAAATGTGTATATTCTTGGTATACCTTATATTGTAGGTAATAGGCATTAAAATCGCTTGACAAACGGAGTCTAGAAACAATCGATTTCAAGCACTAAAGTGGTTTTTATTTATTTTGTAAATAATTTTATAAGAAAGCAAAAAGTTTAATCAAGTGAAACTGTCACAGATAATCTTAGCTATAATACTGTATTTTTTAAAGTTGTTTCCTTTACGCGTTCATACATTTCTATTGAAAAAAAATTTTTTTAGTAGTTTACATTTATATTTTTAATTGAGTAATTTTTTTTTTTATTTGTATTCTACTCAAGCGAAACGATAGGAAAACCTTCAATTTATCTAAAGCATATTTTTTGGTATTCATAATGTACACCAATTCGTTATAAAGATTAATCAAAATAGTGATTTAGCAATAAGCTTCGCCTTAAAGGTAAACGTTCGTTATAATCTACGCGTTCATACATAGAAAGAATTGAGTTTTTATACGGACAAAACTATTTATTCACATTCATATTGCGTATGTACGGGCGCACTTGCAAATGGTTTATTTTTATAAAATAATTAAATTCATGCCATCCACGAACACGTACATAAAACGTACGTTACGTTTATCTGTAGGTACTTGCTTTCATTGGCTGCGCGGCCTTTTTCATCCTAAACTAACCTATAAATCTACGTAACCTAGTTTTTGAATCATGAATTTTCACGCCTTTATTTCACTTTTAAAGGTGTGTTGAATTGTCATTGTTATTACAATGTTTACACTTCCCCACACCAGATCGAGCCGAAGATAATAGAATATCAGGATTGAGCTGAAACTCGGCACACAGACTCGTTGTCGAAGACAATGCATTATATAACGCGGATATACACGCATTTCTCTGAAATTGGTTGAAATTAAATTAGATAATATACGAAATAAACGTCGGTCCTACCCGATCGTAATTTGGTTCAGTTGTTAGTGCGGTTGACTCCAGTCCCTGGAGTTCAATCCTCGGCCAAACCAAAAGAACATTGAAAAAACATGTATTATTGAGATTGATTTTATCATGATTGATGCTATTTGGCAATTATTTGTTGTGTTTATGTGTTAATTTGGTAAGTATTTCAATTATTTCAAGTATTTCAATTTCAAAAAGTGCATCACAAGTATTAGGATTAACGCTAAGAATTACAAATTGTTTTAAAAGTACAGAATTAACTTTAACATTATATAAATCAATTGTGCGAAGTTTTCTCGAATACGCATCAACAATTTGGTCTCCCAATTATGAGATTCATAATTATAGGATTGAATCTATACAAAGGAAACTAACCCGTGTAATTGCTTATCGTGAAGGTTTATCTGGTCAATTTGGAACATATAATGACCGAATTTTGCACTATAAACTACACTCACTGACGGTCAAACGTAAACTTTCTGACGTACTGCTCCTACACAAAATTATACATGCATCAGTTGATACACCAAACATTTTATCCCAAATTAACATCAATATACCATCAAGAAAATCAACAAGGAGGATGAAAGACATTTTCTATATTAAAGCCTACCACACAAATACAGGATATTTTTCCCTGTACCGCGAACATTAAGAAATTATAACATTATACACGGCTCTAATAATGAAATAGACATTTTTAATGACCAATTTAAACACTTAAAAAAAACGTATTACCTTTAATCATATTAAGCTGATATTGTGATGAAGCCCTTTATTTAAAGAGAAGTAACATTGTACCTACCTAATCAGTGTCTCACCAGTACAGGTGTGACAATAACAAATCGTTTATGAACATATTTGTATTAACCTTTTACCCATTCTTATTTGTTATTTACTTCTGCATATTTAGCTTATTCATTTTGTTACTATTTTTGTTATTATTATGTATTTAAACATCCATGTATGTAAATTTTTGGGCACCATGCCTGTTTTATGTACTTAAATAAAAAAAATAAAAAAATAAGTATGTTTACGAGAGATGAAAAGTGGGAGATGTAGATAAAGTTGAAAAATAATATATTATACTTAGTATATTTGCGGCACGTTCAAGGGTGAAAGACACTCTGAATACCGCTCTGGTGAAAAATCAACATTCAGAATCGAAACATGCAATGCAACGTTTTCACATCATCTTCACTCATATACGGAATAATAAGATGGGGTGGTATGCTTCATGCACATATAAAACCTTTACAAATAACTCAAAATTATATCATCAAAGTTATGTATAATCGGAAAAGAACAGTTTCAACAGACGATATAAACAAAGAATCTAAACTATTCTGTCTCCGTAAACTATTTATTTTGCAAACTGTGAAATATATCTTTAAAAACAAAAATAAATTCGACATAAATGAAAACAGAATCAACATTAGAAATAATAATGTATTTTATACTCCCCAAACGGAAACAAAACAAATGCAAACACACTGCACTTTCATTGGACCTCGTACTTTCAATCTTTTTATGTTTCTCACAAACTATACACTTAATATTACACTAAACACTTATAACTTCGCTATACACTATTGTAAACACTTTTTATACAAACCGCATAAACAAAATGTAATCTTCTTTTTGTTTTATATGCCCACAGTTTGTTTCTTTCTAGGTACAATAATATAATGTATTTAATTACAGGGTGGAGCAAAAGTAATCACCCGATATTCTTTTGCGGTAATTTTTTATTGCAATGATAAACTTTGGTACTGCTTGTTATCCGCGTTCTTATGGAGTAAACTGATTCATGTCGATTTGTATTCTGCGTTTGTTTACTTCACAAATGTGAAAACCGAATTGTCATTTGGCGCCATTTGCAAAAGTCATAGCGTTTTCCAATAAGGTGATTACTTTTGCCCCACATGTCTTATCGATTTGTATTCTGCGTTTGTTTACTTCACAAATGTCAAAACTGAATTGACATTTGGCGCCATTTGCAAAAGTTATAGCGTTTTCCAATAGGGTGATTACTTTTGCCCCACCCTGTATATTACCCACGCACAGGCTGCGCCTTAGTGGGTTCACATTATTCTTGTGGATTTTTATAATATTGTATGTAATTAATGTAAAAATTAGAAAAAATTAAGGTATTAAAAAAACCAAAAAAAAATGGCTCTAGCAGTGTTTGGTGACCAGGGGCTAGTATGTATCTTTCGGGTCAACAAACCAGTAAGTTCGTGGTTTAACCTTCCCTTGCAAGTGCTGTAAATTTAATAGACATTGTCTCTACTTAATAAAATATCCATGTAAATATACTAAACACATATATTAGATATTTCTCCGCAATACATTTATGAATAGATTTAAGACTAGATTTTAATAGCCAGGTACATTCCCACCTTCATCTTCCCAATCTCCTCCTTTCTCCACTACATTCAGTCTCACAACACACCCCGATTGGGGAAACCGTAGTCACTGGCTCCAGACAAAAGAAATAATGCCACATCTCCAAACGTTTCTATTACTATCTATGCTCACAAGTCAGCTAAATGCTTCACTGTAAAAGTGTTGTTACGAAACAAACGCTTTTAGCATGTGTATACTGATATAGCTAAACGATAAATGGACACATTAACCTAGTTCTTGTTAATATATTGCCTTTAGTAGGTGCTGGTCTAGTACTTTCCCGTCTATAGTAACGGTATTATATCACTGACGGCCCGCATTGTCTGTTACTTGAGACAATAAATAGCACTTTTTTGTAGACCTAGTAACCTAGACGAGGACAGTAATTTTTCACAAATCATTTCGATTTTGAATTTTGGTCGCCAGGGTGATACTGATATATTTATATCAATGCTTGCACGCGTTTAATATCTTACTACGCACTTCCTTCCGTTTGAATACAGTGGATTTAATATAATAGTACGTTGTAACTGTCAGTAAAACCGGTTTGGCAGATACTACACAACATAACCTCCAAGTCTGAGGCACTTTGTCGATTCTTGCAACACAACCTAATTACAGTGGCGTCCAGTAATTGTTAGGTAAAATTAGGTAAGCATAGCTGCGTTATCAATTTAAGGCGATGCCATACGTAGTAATGCAAAATAATGTGTTTTTGGTTTGAAAATTTGGTCGCCTAGAAATGTTTCAGATGCTTTAATTAAATACTGCGAGTAGAATACATCTTGGCCTTTGAAATAATCTAGTATTTTATAGATAAGTCTTTTTATAAGCCCAGAAAAAAATAATGTATAAGGCCTATGAAAACTGCTTTAAAGTTAAAAATCTCCTACTTACGAACCAATTTTCGATTATGATTTTATTGTATAATGTGGCAAATTAAGTTATTTATAAAAATTACGAAAAAAAAATAATATTTATGGCTGAACATCCACAAAATAAAATAAAAGGCACTTTTTGGCCATGTTTTTTTCTTGCATAAATCAAAACAGGCGGATGGTGTTAAGCGGGAATTTAAACCTTATCGCCATCTACGTTAGGGTTGTTATTGATAGCGGCTAAATTTAAAATATTACACGACGTAGTGCATCGCCTTAATTCGATTTATGTCATAGATCTTTGATAGAAGCCAATTTTACAGGTAAGAGTTGCAATTGCTCCATACTAATCGGAGTCTGTTGGACTATGCCATCTTCATAAGAGTTGCAACTGCTTCATACTAATCGGAGCTAATTGGACTATGCCATATTCAATTGTGGTGTGTTGTGAGGATGGGAAGGAGATCGGTACCGCCGCCCCGGAAACCATTCATTGGATAACCAACACCTCTGTCATAGGTCACCCCAATTGGCAAGGTACTTAGAGGTGCTATGGTTAATGGGATGAAGTTTGTCCAGGTCTTGGCGACGAATGCATCTGCCCACCGTGGCGGATCGAGAGTGGTTTAGGAAGACCCTTATCCTCTCCAACCGGACTCTCTCGACCCATAGTCTTGTACCGCAGTGGAGGGGATGGATTCAAACGTCACTCCTTAACACTTTGATCCCTAGATTCCTAGTCACCCCTCATAGACGAACTACAATTACTGCTAAAAATATTATTAATTTATTAAGAATCTCTTCAAATTATTCGTAATCCGGTTGATAACGGGATTGCAGGCCCTTAACGAATTAATTGATAGGTTTCCTGATAAGCCTTTAGTAAAATTCTATTCCAATGTCGGAACACGTGTTCATAATCATAATAAAATTTTCGACGGCCGGCATAGTCCAGTGGTAACGCATTGGACTGCCATTCCGAAGGTCGCGGGTTCGAACCCGGCGTGCGCAAATAATTTTTTTTGATTAATTTGTGTTATTTCACAATTAATTAATTAAAATAATATATAGTATATTTGCGGCACGTTCCAGAGTGGAAGATACTACCAGTATCGCCCTGGTGTAAGACCACCATTCAGAATTGAAACGTTGCTCCAAATGGCTTTAGCCGTGTTTAGTGACTAGATCTGAATAGCCAGGTACTTCCCCACCTTCCTCTTTCCCTTCCCCACTTACCTTCAGCCTCACAACATCCCCCAATTGGGGATGCCATAGTCTCACTGGCTCCAGACGGGAGCAGTTGGGACTCTTGTGAGGTATTCACTATAAAAAAAAAAAAAAAAAAATTATATATTATCAAGGCGAACGCATATGTATGAAGACGTGTTCCGATATTATTACGAATTTACTGAAAGTTTATAAGGAAACGGCCTGCAATCCCGTTTTTAACCGGATTACCAATAATTTGAAGAGATTCTAAATAAATTAGCAATATTCATTTTTATCCGTGTACTATTTTCCTTCCCAGAACTTCTCCTTTCTTTACTGAAAAAAAAAACCTCCATACAGCGCCCCCAAAGATGACATAGGCCACGGGGGAAAATAATTTAATTTAAAAAAAATATATATATTAATAAAACTTGTCTCATAGTTTGATTATTAATAATTATGACCGCACGTTACTGGATTGTAGAATATATATTGCACGATACTTTGTCCAGACCATAGACATTTTAATTGATAGACTAGCCCACCAGGAAATGTGAAGGAACGAAGTTTCGCGAAGCGCGGAGGGGCGTGATCGCCTCCCTTTCTTAATTTTGTCAATAAGTGAATCTGACAGTAAACAGGCAAATCGCATTGTAATATCACCACAAAATCCAAATCGTTCTAGCCAGAGACACAACATATGCATGTACACAGTGCCTCACTGCAAAACTAGGCTAGCCCAAAGACACATTAACTATATTGGCCCGAAATTGTTTAATTCCTTGCCGAGTTCCATCAAGATGTGCCAAAACCTAAACTCGTATAAAATAAATGTCAAAAGCTGGGTAAAAAAGTATCTGGAAGTGAGAAATTTTTTTTTTATAAATTATACGAATATGATACCTATATATGATAATATGTTACCATCTAAATTTAAAAAAAAGTACATGGTAATTATTTCACATATTGTTAAATATGTAGTAGGTTCTAGAAACTCAATACATGCAACGCGCATCACATTGGAACCTACGATTAAGGCGGCAAATGCGAGCTGCATCTACTTATCTAGAATAATAGCGAAGCCGCAAACCTACCTTCCCGCGATTTGTTCTCGAACGAGTTGACCTATATAAATACGGCGACATCGAGGTATCTAAGGTCAGTCTTACAAGTGAGTCAGTCCCATTCAAGTACCCAGCTGCAACTGAAGACGCGTGACGCTCCCCGCTCCTACATCAAGCCAACCAGGTCCACAGTACCTTACTTCACACTGGAGTACCCGGAAGACTCAAAGTCTTCAACAGTTATGAAAACCACTTGCAAGTCCAGTCTCCACCGACGCGGAGTCGAGACACCGTCTTCATCGCCATGATCATGGACCACGGATTCACATCCCACCATGATGTGACCTAGATGCACCCCACCGTGATGCACATCAACTACCATGACGACATTGTCATTCATCGTCAGCAAAAACTATGACTACTATAGAGTAGTCCAAATAGTTGGACTACTGTAATTCGACTACCTCAATAAAGACGCTGCTAGGATACCATACCATCTTTCATTTTCGTCTCCTTACCACATCAAAATTTAAAAAAAGTACAGTACAAAGGGTATAGCTTATAGGTTACATCCTATTTCTTCCAGCTAACCCAACAAATAAACGTAAGATGTACCACCATACTAATGCCAGGCTTGTGTGTATGGGGATGTGTTATTATGTTCGTTATTTCTATGTTTAAGTATTCAGTTTATATTTTCAATGTGTTTTTTAAGATGAAATTTAAAATATTTTGTGTTATTTATATTTTTTATACTTTCTGGTATTTAGTTAGATACTTATACAAATGTGCTATAATTTACCCACCTCACTCATCTTTAGCGTCGCTACGCAACCTGTATTGAAGGCGATTCGGTTTTTAACCGTTTTTACGAACATTCTGATCCTGTGCAGATAAGTCCCACAATGGACTGCGATTAAAACCGCTGCCTCACTTAAGCGAATATTATTTTTCTGCGCAGGGTCTGGTTATTTTAATGCGCGCTCTTCGGCGTTCAACGCACGACTGATGTCATAGATTATTCAAAGCATTCTCGAAAGCTCCTGGTGCCAAAAAATTGCTCACGTAGTGTGCCTCTTCAGTTCGTCGAAATGATACCCGGATTTTATGTTAGCGCAAGTCTATCAATTTAGATGTCTATAGTCCAGACAGTATAGATACTGTATACACGCGGCAGAAGAAGTTACCTGGCTACAAACCAGTTAGTTGTGCTGACCTAGTGTAAGTGTACACCGTACAGCGTCTGATGTCAGACACCATTGCAGCAGTATTATGTATAAGATCGTGGACTACCTTATTGACTCACCGGCTGTATTAGAAAATATTGCATTTCGCTGCCCTGAACGCAATACCAGATCGATATATTGATATTTCCCACTGTACCCAAAAAACTTTTGAAAACAAATTAACCTTACAATGTACCTGAATCAAAATGATTCTTTTTTATTGTTCGTCTATTACTTTCATTATTTTTTTACCAATAACTTTAAATTACTCTTCTATTTTTGAAATTACTTTTAAAAATTTTTAAAACTTTCTAAAATTTGAAACAGAAAAATCAGACAAATATACTGTCACATCTAGGACATGAGCCCAGGACCAAATATTAATTATTATAATATAATAATTATAATAATAATTCAGAAGAAGGATGAAATATGTGAAAACTTCAGTGGTAGTCGTCACAACGATTTGTTCAAGATACCACACGGCAACCCAGATGTTTAGCACTCCAAAACATGTCAAGAGGAATGGTGCTATTAAATAAAATTGATAAAAAATGAGATATATTCAAATCACTATGTAATAAACCTTTTTCCAAATGGTTAAAATAAGAAATCTGATGTAAAATATTCCTGTGCAATGAAGTCAAATTTACTTTGAAATTTTAAAAATTGGAATTGATCATTAACCTGCCTACCTACAAACAGAAAATGATATTATTTTTATTTAATTATTAATTTCTATTTTTGAAAATCGTATCTTTTGTTTTAATTTTGGACAGATGTTTTTTTTTTCAAGTTTACAAACGGTGTTTATTCGAAAGGTTAATTATTTTTGTCGATTCTCTAATTTGTCAAATTCAACAAATGCAAATGCAATGAACGATCCTGAAGCAAAATATATCTTCTATCTATAGGGTTTTCCAATAAGAGGTGTTATTTTGAATAGCCCGCTATTTCGGTAGATGTTACTTTTGAAGCTGTCATTTTTTGACATTTGACAAGTAGAAACTACGCCATTAGTAAA
Source organism: Hesperophylax consimilis (assembly GCF_061612785.1). NCBI lineage: Eukaryota > Metazoa > Arthropoda > Insecta > Trichoptera > Limnephilidae > Hesperophylax > Hesperophylax consimilis. The sequence goes on from NC_142865.1 coordinate 11,587,175, forward strand.
AATGGAACGATACACGCTTCAACAACGCATTGAAATTATTAAAATTCACTTGAGTAAATCAAATGCAAATCATCTTGAGTGATGAGGCCCATTTCCACCTCGGTGGCTTCATCAACAAGCAAAATTGTCGCATCTGGGGCTCGGAAAACCCAAGAGTTATTGTTGAAAAGCCTCTCTATCCTCAACGTGTGACTGTTTGGTGCGGTTTATGGTCTGGCGGAGTCATTGGACCTTACATTTTCGAAAATGAGGCGGGAGCAACAGTTACGGTGAATTGATTGCGCTATCGAGAGATGATTAATGATTTTTTATGGCTCGAATTGATGGTATTGATCTGCGCAACGTTTACTTTCAACAAGACGGCGCTACGTGCCACACAAGCAACGAAACCATTGATCTTTTACGATTGAATATCAAAATAACACCTCTTATTGGAAAACCCTGTATATAAATAAAAATATAAATGTTCGTTTGTTCAAAATCTTAAATATCCGATAGTTCTTCACAGATTGCTTTGAAATTTTGACAAAACGTTGCGTTCGAATAGGCTTGTGTTTTTACATACCTATATTATATATATGTCACCTGTGACAGGTAAAATCATGTTTGTGTCAAACAGCGCCATCTGTTGCACGTAAAAGCAACACGCGCTATTGTTTCTCTATCTACACAGACAGACTGAGCCATAGCAATGCGTGGTGGGGTACAGATACAATTGTATAAATACTTTCAGCTTCACAAATCCTAAAATCATAATATCCCGTGATATTTCACGGGACTGCGTTATAAAAATAAAATCACTAGTGTTTCGAATACAAAACAGATAGATATTTACAAATATCGTGATTGTTTCAACTCCGAATAGATATTATTTTGGACATCATTTGGCCATGATGTCATCAAATATATCTATTTATATACACGCATTAAATTACCTGTGAAAAATACCTCACTGTCAATTGTCAATGATGTTATTTGTAAAAAAAACCTGTTTTTGTAAAAGTGATGTCACTTAATCTGCAAAATACGGTATACCTATTATAATTTAGACACAGGAAATCACGTGATATGATATCTTTAAATAGTATAAAATAAAGTCACTATCCGTGTTTGTGCGCTTAGTTCTTCTAAACTACGCAACGGATTTTGATAGGGTTTTGACTATCCATTAGAGAATTTCTTCCAGAAGGTTTATATGTATAATAAATGCACATTATATTTATAGAAAGTAGAGAAAAGTGGACACGACAGCTAGTTAAGCATAAATATTACTGATTAAATTTCAGAAGTTATTTTAGCTCTAGGAGACAGAAAAAGTTAAGAGATTTTATTTATTTTTAAATACTTCCCGACATCCGATCGAGCTGAAACTCGGTAGATAAAATATTTGTTGATAACAATGCATTCTATCGACTGTTGGTGGAAATCGTGCATATACACGCGGACATATAAGCATACGCATTTCTTTGAAATTTGATGATATTACTTATAAATTTAAAAATTATACTTAAGTCCCCATCAGAACCCACATAGACTATGTTTTTAACGCCGTGAATTTAATGTCTTTGAAACAATTATAATCAAAAGATATTTTAATTTACGCATTCAAAAATACGATAACTTTGCACATACAAACATGGGTCGATTCACAAGATCCTTATTACAACATATATTTCGATACATCGATCAAAACACGATCACAAAATCAAATACACTTATCGTAATCTACTAACACGACTAAATTTGGAATTAACTCCTTACAATACATTGCACATAAGCAATATAACGCATTACCTAGTAATCTAAAACTTCCGGCAACGAACAAAAAAACATTGGCAAAAGCTCTTAAAAGCTATTTCCTCAGCAGTTTTATTAATGACTGACATATTCTTTCTTTGGAACTCCAAAATAACTTCTGCGTTTATTTATTTTAATGTATTTATGATAGGTCGGGCTCTCGGGACAGCCTGACGTGTTCTTCGTCGGTCTCACTATCCTTCCCTAATTTATAGGGATATTTAATATATTCCGCCGTTAAAAATACACGTAAATGTGCCTTATTGTCTGTCAGTTACGTTAGTGCAGATATAATAATTTTACGGTGACAGGTGTGGAAGAATTACGAGTTTAAGAATAATTAGCAAGATTGTTTATCCCAAGGGATAGTGTAATTCAGTGTTAGTGAGCCCGAGTCCGGAATTTTTACCAGATGTGGACATCTCATCGGCGGTCGCAGCAACCTGTGTCTCTCGTCACCCCGTACCGATACGTCAACCCCCGGTGCCGCAAAAAAATGCAGTGTCAGTGAGCCCGAGTTTGGCATTTGATAATTTCTACCAGATGTGGAGACCTCATCGACCGTCACATACCGATATTTCCACCCCCGCTGCCGCCACCATGCTTGCCGTTACCTTTACCGGCTCCGTTATAGACGTCTGTCGGCTATACGACCTGTCCGTGGGTCGGTCACTGATTCGCTCACGACCATCGCCCCTACAAGATGACCCATAAAAAACAATCATCTGGCAATTTCTACACCCCCGCTGCACCGCCCCGTGCCCCTACGCCCTAGGAAGGACGAAATCGAAATGAAGCCGCGTCTTTTGTCTTCTGCCAATATGAACTAGTACAAACAATTATGCAGTGATAAGTGTATTGTTATAGTGATTATAATACTTTTTGTTTTAGAATTAAGTTTTTTTCATTTGGACATCTGGAATAGTTTTGATGGCGTTAGGATTAAGTTAAATATTATACTAATTTGTATGTTAGTGATTTATACCTAAGTATCATTATGTTAGACTAGATAAGCAGTTTGTAGAAGGGAATGGCCGACACAGGTGTCGATGAGGCTCGCTATCCATCACATCGCCAACCCTTCGGTGGCGCAAAGAGGAGGAAGGAACTCGAACAATGTCGAATTGGTACGTGGAATATTAGAGGAGGTATGGAAAGAAAGATGAATGAATTGTGTGACACGATGGTTAGCAAATGTTTGGACATACTTTGTGTAACAGAGAGTATGAAAAAAGGGAGCGGTACAATGCAGCATAATGATAGACTCGTCATTTGGTCTGGGAGACCAGATACAGAGAGGGCATGTCAGGGTGTTGCAGCGCTACTGTCTCCCAGAATGATTGAATGTATGTTGCAGTATGAATGTGTAAGTCCGAGAATAATGTGGATTAGGTTCAAAATCGGTTTGACAAGGGTGTTTCTTGTTGTTTGTTATGCCCCTGTCAATTCTGAGAGTGACGAAGAGAAAGATGATTTTTGGACTGGTGTGAATGATGTGATGAGACTGAAAAATATTAATGAAAGGATTATAATGGCAGGCGATTTGAATGGGTGGGTAGGAATTAGACGTGACGGATTTGAATCGGCCTTAGGTATGTTTGGGGATAAAAGAACGAATGACAACGGGAACAGAATACTTGAAGTATGTTTAGAGTGGAACCTTTTTGTGTCCAATACTTTTTTCGATCATAAAGGTATCCACCAATATACGTGGGAAAGAGGAAATGAGAGGTCAATTATCGATTTTGTAGTAATTGACTCTAGGTTGAGAGCCGTTACCGAGGACACGAGAGTTTTCAGAGGGGCAGAGGTTGAAACTGACCACTTTCTGGTGGTGTCGAGAGTAAACCTCTTTCGCGGTTGGCGCTCTAAAGTGAAAACGGTACTAACTCCAACAAGAATCAAAATAGAAAAAATACAAAACGATAATGAGAGGAGTAAGTATGTGAATTGTGCAGAGATGAGATTGAATGAGAAAAAAATGGATGGTCTAAGCATAGACGAAACATGGAACCACATAAAAGTGAGTCTTTGTGAATCTGCTAGAGAGGTGTGTGGAATAAGTACGCAAGGTAGAAAGAAAGGTGATGCATGGTGGGATGATGATATTAAAGCACTGGTCTCAGAGAAGAAGAAAGCATGGTTATGTCTGATTGCGGCTGGCAGTGCTTCCAGCGAAGAGAAGGATCGAGCGAAAGAAGTATATAAGGAATGTAAGAAAAAAGTAAGAGTTGGAGTGAAAGAACGAAAGAAACGCCTGGAAGAGGAAGAAGGAATGAAAATGACAAACCATTTCCAAGAAAACATTAAGTTGTTTTGGAAGGAAGTCAAAAGGTCCCGGTGTGGCCCTGAAACCGGAAGCATGAAAGTAATAAAATCGAAAGATGGAAAAATGTTGACGAATGAGGAAAAAATAAAAGAGAGATGGATGAAGTATTTCGAGGAAGTCTTTGAAAGCGAAGTGAGTGACAGTGATTCTAGCGGCGAATCAGATATGAACGATGATGGACTGAATGTTACCGAAATTAGCATGGATGAGATAGAAAGATCAATTAAGTATATGAAGAATGGTAAGGCTGTCGGTTTCGACAATATTGCTGCTGAATATTTTAAAGGAGGTAGCCGTATAATTCTCACATGGTTGTGCAATCTTTTTAACCAATGTTTAAAGGAAGGTTACACGCCTTTAGATTGGAGAAGAGCAGTGATCATGCCATTATACAAAGGTAAAGGGTCACGTATGGAATGTGGGAATCATAGGGCTATTAGCCTGCTAAGTTCAGTTGGCAAGCTGTATGGTAGAATTTTGATTGAAAGGGTAAGAAAGGAAACAAAGGATAAAATATGGGATGTGCAAGGTGCTTTTATGAGTGGAAGGGGGTGCATGGACCAGATCTTCTCATTGCGTATGCTCACCGAGAAGTTTCTGGCAAAAAACCAGAAACTTTTCTGTGCCTTTGTAGATCTACAAAAAGCATACGACCGAGTCGACAGGAAAAAGCTATGGAAGGTGTTGTCCAAGTATGGAGTGAATGCGAATCTGACTCAGGCAATTGCGTCTCTATATGAGGGAAGCGTTGCATGTGTTAGGGTGAACGGTGGTTTTACGGAGTGGTTTGATATCACAAAAGGTGTTAAACAAGGCTGCGTAATGTCACCGTGGTTATTCAATCTATACATGGATAATTGTATGCAAGAATTGAAAGATGTGGGATTGGGCGCGAATTTGAGTAATCTGAAAGTATGTTGCCTGTTGTATGCTGATGATGCGGTGCTGATTGCTAATAGTATGGATGATCTGCAGTCTCTCGTGTCTAGGATGAACGAAGTATGCGTGAAGAATGAGTTAATGATGAATGTAAGTAAGTCTAAAGTAATGGTGTTTGAAAGAGAAAGTACGAAAACAGTGTGTAATATAGCTGTGAATGAGGAATACTTGGAGCAGGTGGATGAATTTGTGTATTTAGGAAGCATGTTTACGAGTGATGGGAAGGCTGACAGAGATATTGAAAGAAGAGTAAATGCAGGTAACTCCATTAATGGAGGACTGAACGCAGTTGGCGCTAACAAAAAATTGTCCAAAGAAGCGAAGTTAGCAGTCCACAATGGAGTGCTGGTACCTACCCTGATGTATGGAAGTGAGGCATGGAACTGGCAAAGAAAGGATGAAAGTAGATTGAATGCTGTTGAAATGAGATCCCTGAGGCGTATGTGTGGTAAAACCATGTATGATCGTGTGAGGAATGTGGATATCCGCAAAGAGTGCAAGGCTGATGTAAGCGTAATGAGTAAGATCAAGAAAGGGACGCTTAGATGGTTTGGGCATGTAGAGCGAATGAGCGAAGAAAGGAGTGTAAGGAGAATATACGATGCAAATGTGAATGGTAGCAGAAGTCGGGGGCGCCCGAGGAAGACATGGCACGACCAAGTGAATCAGATACTTGAGTCGGGCCATGTCAAGAGTCAGAACAATAGAAGAGTATGTATGAGACGATGTATGAATGTGAATGAGGCAAGGAGTGTGTGCCAAGACAGAGTTGTTTGGCGGTCCGTCCTCTCTGCCTACCCCTGCGGGGAAACGGCGTGATGGTTAGTTAGTTAGTTAATGTATTTATGTTGTCTTGTCTTTAATCTAATGTTGTCTTTCCCGAAATGAGTTTTGTAAACTCACTGGGAATAATACATTATTATTATTATCTTGTAATAAATAAAATAAAATATTTTACCAACCTACAACTAAAACGACATTTGGTCAAATAATTATGCAATATCTATATAAAATTATTTAATGTCCTCACTCCTTCATAACTTAAAAGAAATAACCGACTTCAAAAAAAGTGTTAAGATATGGATGATGGACATGGGAAGGAATTTCGAAAAACTTATGTATCTTTTTTATTTCTACCATCATGTAGAATCACCTCCCGAAGTTAGCTCACTTTACCCCCGTAAACCTGTATATATACATAACATTTAGGGAGGCCGTATAAAGGGTGGTTAACAATGATTTTATTAAAATTATATGGGTTTTCCCGTCGTAATTGCAATGTCGTGTTTTACAATTGAATCCAATTATTTGGTTTTTACCAGCATCAACCCTTAAGACGGGTTGTTTCACAGAATGCGAAGGTTCTAATCAAGTTCTGTTATTATTTCAGTTTTGTGACACAACTGGCCAATAGTGATATAAGAACAGAACTTGAATAGATCCTTCACAGATCGTGAAAATCAACTTTGAAATATGATGAATTATTCAAATTCTGTTAAAAAAAACCCGTTCTTAGTATGTCAGCTACACAGAAGAGGGTCAAAAATATAAAAAAATTATTACTTGGTTTTTGTTTCATCACTTTTAATGACTTTATACCACCTTTTAAAGGTGTGTTGAATTGTCATTTTGATAAGTTATCATGGAACCATTGCTAGGCTATTTGTAACACGGGAATGTGTGTCTTTCGCTAAGAAAAAGAAAAAGTAACTACAGGTAAAATTTAAAAAAATATATTCTTTCTACAATCATTTCTAGACATTTCTATAGTATGCAGCAGTATAGACTGCATCATCTCAGAGATGCCTGACGTAATCTCCATAATGGTCCATTCTCTCAGTAAACCAGTATTATATGACTAAACTTGCTCGCACAGAAAGTGAATGTAATACCATTTATATCGTGAACTCGTTACTGGGGAAGATACAAACACAACATGGACAGCCGCCTGTAGTCCGTAAGTGCATCACTATTCAATAATTAAATTTATAATATATTATTCCCAGTGAGTTTACAAAACTCATTTCGGGAAAGACAACATTAGATTAAAGACAAGACAACATAAATACATTAAAATAAATAAACGCAGAAGTTATTTTGGAGTTCCAAAGAAAGGATGTGTCAGTCATTAATAAAACTGCTGAGGAAATAGCTTTTAAGAGCTTTTGCCAACGTTTTTTTGTTCGTTGCCGGAAGTTTTAGATTACTAGGTAATGCGTTATATTGCTTATGTGCAATGTATTGTAAGGAGTTAATTCCAAATTTAGTCGTGTTAGTAGATTACGATAAGTGTATTTGATTTTGTGATCGTGTTTTGATCGATGTATCTAAATGTTTTTTTTGTTCGTTGCCGGAAGTTTTAGATTACTAGGTAATGCATTATATTGCTTATGTGCAATGTATTGTAAGGAGTTAAGGCGATATACTACGTCGTGTAATATTTTAAATTGAGCCGCTATCAATAACAACCCTTACGTAGATGGCGATAAGGTTTAAATTCCCGCTTAACACCATCCGCCTGTTTTGGTTTATGCAAGAAAAAAACATGGCCAAATAGTGCCCTTTATTTTATTTTGTGGATGTTCAGGCATAAATATTAAAATGTTTTCCGATTATTTTATAAATAACTTAATTTGACACATTATACAATAAAATCATAACCGAAAATGGGTTCGTAAGTAGGAGTTTTGGAACTTTAAAGCAGTTTTCATAGGCCTTATACATTATTTTTTTCTGGACTTATAAAAAAACTTATCTAAAAAATACTCGATTATTTCAAAGGCCAAGATGTATTCTACTTGAAGTATTTAATTAAAGCATCTGAAACATTTCTAGGCGACCAAATTTTTAAACCAAAAACACATGATTTTACATGACTACGTATGGCATCGCATTAACTCAGGCTTCTGCCGTATTTTGACCGAAGGTCGCTCATATAAAAAATCAAGAATTTTATTAGACAAATGTATGACAGACGTTACTTTTTTCTAAAAATCACGAAGTTTAATAATTTTTTTTAAATTCCGTCCGGAATCTTCTCTAATCTTTAAATAATATAAAATAAAATCGCTATCCGCATCTGTCTGTTTGTGCGCTTAGTTCTTCTAAACTACGCAACGGATTTTGATACGGTTTTAACAATCATTTAGAATTTTGTTTCCCGAAGGTTTACATGTATAATACATATTATATTTATAGAAAGTAGATCCTGTGCAGATAAGTCCCACAATGGACTGCGATTAAAACCGCTGCCTCACTTAAGCGAATATTATTTTTCTGCGCAGGGTCTGGTTATTTTAATGCGCGCTCTTCGGCGTTCAACGCACGACTGATGTCATAGATTATTCAAAGCATTCTCGAAAGCTCCTGGTGCCAAAAAATTGCTCACGTAGTGTGCCTCTTCAGTTCGTCGAAATGATACCCGGATTTTATGTTAGCGCAAGTCTATCAATTTAGATGTCTATAGTCCAGACAGTATAGATACTGTATACACGCGGCAGAAGAAGTTACCTGGCTACAAACCAGTTAGTTGTGCTGACCTAGTGTAAGTGTACACCGTACAGCGTCTGATGTCAGACACCATTGCAGCAGTATTATGTATAAGATCGTGGACTACCTTATTGACTCACCGGCTGTATTAGAAAATATTGCATTTCGCTGCCCTGAACGCAATACCAGATCGATATATTGATATTTCCCACTGTACCCAAAAAACTTTTGAAAACAAATTAACCTTACAATGTACCTGAATCAAAATGATTCTTTTTTATTGTTCGTCTATTACTTTCATTATTTTTTTACCAATAACTTTAAATTACTCTTCTATTTTTGAAATTACTTTTAAAAATTTTTAAAACTTTCTAAAATTTGAAACAGAAAAATCAGACAAATATACTATCACATCTAGGACATGAGCCCAGGACCAAATATTAATTATTATAATATAATAATTATAATAATAATTCAGAAGAAGGATGAAATATGTGAAAACTTCAGTGGTAGTCGTCACAACGATTTGTTCAAGATACCACACGGCAACCCAGATGTTTAGCACTCCAAAACATGTCAAGAGGAATGGTGCTATTAAATAAAATTGATAAAAAATGAGATATATTCAAATCACTATGTAATAAACCTTTTTCCAAATGGTTAAAATAAGAAATCTGATGTAAAATATTCCTGTGCAATGAAGTCAAATTTACTTTGAAATTTTAAAAATTGGAACTGATCATTAACCTGCCTACCTACAAACAGAAAATGATATTATTTTTATTTAATTATTAATTTCTATTTTTGAAAATCGTATCTTTTGTTTTAATTTTGGACAGATGTTTTTTTTTCAAGTTTACAAACGGTGTTTATTCGAAAGGTTAATTATTTTTGTCGATTCTCTAATTTGTCAAATTCAACAAATGCAAATTCAATGAACGATCCTGAAGCAAAATATATCTTCTATCTATAGGGTTTTCCAATAAGAGGTGTTATTTTAAATAGCCCGCTATTTCGGTAGATGTTACTTTTGAAGCTGTCATTTTTTGACATTTGACAAGTAGAAACTACGCCATTAATAAAAATGGAACGATACACGCTTCAACAACGCATTGAAATTATCAAAATTCACTTGAGTAAATCAAATGCAAATCATCTTGAGTGATGAGGCCCATTTCCACCTCGGTGGCTTCGTCAACAAGCAAAATTGTCGCATCTGGGGCTCGGAAAACCCAAGAGTTATTGTTGAAAAGCCTCTCTATCCTCAACGTGTGACTGTTTGGTGCGGTTTATGGTCTGGCGGAGTCATTGGACCTTACATTTTCGAAAATGAGGCGGGAGCAACAGTTACGGTGAATTGATTGCGCTATCGAGAGATGATTAATAATTTTTTATGGCTGGAATTGGATGGTATTGATCTGGACAACGTTTACTTTCAACAAGACGGCGCTACGTGCCACACAAGCAACGAAACCATCGATCTTTAACGGGAAAAAAATATTTGAATATCAAAATAACACCTCTTATTGGAAAACCCTGTATATAAATAAAAATATAAATGTTCGTTTGTTCAAAATCTTAAATATCCGATAGTTCTTCACAGATTGCTTTGAAATTTTGACACAACTTTGCATTCAAATAGGCTTGTGTTTTTACATACCTATATTATATATATATGTCACCTGTGACAGGTAAAATCATGTTTGTGTCAAACAGCGCCATCTGTTGCACGTAAAAGCAACACGCGCTATTGTTTCTCTATCTACAAAGACAGACTGAGCCACAGCAATGCGTGGTGGGGTACAGATACAATTGTATAAATACTTTCAGCTTCACAAATCCTAAAATCATAATATCCCGTGATATTTCACGGGACTGCGTTATAAAAATAAAATCACTAGTGTTTCGAATACAAAACAGATAGATATTTACAAATATCGTGATTGTTTCAACTCCGAATAGATATTATTTTGGACATCATTTGGCCATGATGTCATCAAATATATCTATTTATATACACGCATTAAATTACCTGTGAAAAATACCTCACTGTCAATTGTCAATGATGTTATTTGTAAAAAAAACCTGTTTTTGTAAAAGTGATGTCACTTAATCTGCTAAATATGGTATACCTAATATAATTTACACACAGGAAATCACGTGATATGATACGAATATCTTTAAATAGTATAAAATGAAGTTACTATCCGTGTTTGTGCGCTTAGTTCTTCTAAACTACGCAACGGATTTTGATAGGGTTTTGACTATCCATTAGAGAATTTCTTCCAGAAGGTTTATATGTATAATAAATGCACATTATATTTATAGAAAGTAGAGAAAAATGGACATGTCAGCTAGTGAGGCATAAATAATAGTACTGATTAATATTCACAAGTTATTTTAGCTCTAGGAGACAGAAAAAGTTAACAGATTTTATTTATTTTTAAATACTTCCCGACATCCGATCGAGCTGAAACTCGGTAGATAAAATATTTGTTGATGACAATGCATCCTATCAACTGTTGGTGGCAATCGTGCATATACACGCGGACATAAAAGCATACGCATTTCTTTGAAATTTGATGACATTTAAAAATTTAAAATAATAAATTTAAAAATTATACTTTAAGTCCCCATCAGAACCCACATGGACTATGTTTTTAACGCCCTGAATTTAATGTCTTTGAAACAATTATAATCAAAAGATATTTTAATTTACGCATTCAAAAATACGATGACTTTGCACATACAAACTTGGGTCGATTCACAAGATTCTTATTACAACATATATTTCGATACATCGATCAAAACACGATCACAAAATCAAATACACTTATGGTAATCTACTAACACGACTAAATTTGGAATTAACTCCTTATAATACATTGCACATAAGCAATATAACGCATTACCTAGTAATCTAAAACTTCCGGCAGCGAACAAAAAAACATTGGCAAAAGCTCTTAAAAGCAATTTCCTCAGCAGTTTTATTAATGACTGACACATTCTTTCTTTGGAACTCCAAAATAACTTCTGCGTTTATTTATTTTAATATATTTATGTTGTCTTGTCTTTAATCTAATGTTGTCTTTCCCGAAATGAATTTTGTAAACTCACTGGGAATAATACATTATAAATTTGTTATCATTTTGTAATGTATTATCTTGTAATAAATAAAATAAAATAAAATATTTCACCAACCTACAACTAAAACGACATTTGGTCAAATAATTATGCAATATCTATATAAAATTATTTAATGTCCTCCCTCTTGCAGAATTTTAAAGAAATAACCGACTTCAAAAGAAGTATTAAGATATGGATTATGGACACGGGAAGGAATTTCGAAAAACTTATGTATCTTTTTTACTTCTACCATCATGTAGAATCACCTCCCGAAGTTAGCTCACTTTACCCCCTAAACCTGTATATATACATAACATTTAGGGAGGCCGTATAAAGGGTGGTTAACAATGATTTTATTAAAATTATATGGGTTTTCCCATCGTAATTGCAATGTCGTGTTTTACAATTGAATCCAATTATTTGGTTTTTACCAGCATCAACCCTTAAGACGGGTTGTTTCACAGAATGCGAAGGTTCTAATCAAGTTCTGTTATTATTTCAGTTTTGTGACACAACTGGCCAATAGTGATATAAGAACAGAACATGAATAGAACCTTCACAGATCGTGAAAATCAACTTAAAACCCGTTGAAAAAAACCCCGTTCTTAGTATGCCAGCTACACAGAAGAGAGTCAAAAATATTAAAAAAATTATTACTTTGTTTTTGTTTCATCACTTTTAATGACTTTATACCACCTTTTCAAGGTGTGTTGAATTGTCATTTTGATAAGTTATCATGGAACCATTGCTAGGCTATTTGTAACATGGGAATGTGTGTCTTTCGCTAAGAAAAAGAAAAAGTAACTACAAGTAAAATTTAAAAAAATATATTCTTTCTACAATCATTTCTAGACCTTTCTATAGTATGCAGCAGTATAGACTGCATCATCTCAGAGATGCCTGACGTAATCTCCATAATGGTCCATTCTCTCAGTAAACCAGTATTATATGACTAAACTTGCTCGCACAGAAAGTGAATGTAATACCATTTATATCGTGAACTCGTTACTGGGGAAGATACAAACATAACATGGACAGCCGCCTATAGTCCGTAAGTGCAATCACTATTACAGTTTAATGTTGTACGTGAGATAATTGAATTAAGGCGATGCACTACGTCGTGTAATATTTTGAATCGAGTCGCTATCAATAACACACCTTATGTAGATGGCGATAAGGTTTAAATTCCCGCATAACACCATCCGCCTGTTTTGGTTTATGCAAGAAAAAAACATGGCCAAAAAGTGCCTTTTATTTTATTTTGTGGATGTTCAGGCATAAATATTTAAATGTTTTCCGATCATTTTATAAATAACGTAATTTGCCACATTATACAATATAATCATAACCGAAAATGGGTTCGTAAGTAGGAGTTTTTGAACTTTAAAGCGGTTTTCATAGGCCTTATACATTATTTTTTTCTGGGCTTATAAAAATACTCGATTATTTCAAAGGCCAAGATGTATTCTACTCGAAGTATTTAATTAAAGCATCTGAAACATTTCTAGGCGACCAAATTTTTAAACCAAAAACACATGATTTTACATTACTACGTATGGCATCGCATTAACTCAGGCTTCTGCCGTATTTTGACAGAAGGTCGCACATATAAAAAATCAAGAATTTTATTAGACAAATGTATGACAGACGTTACTTTTTTCTAAAAATCAAGTTTAATATTTTTTTTTAAATTTCGTCCGGAATCTTCTCTAATCTTTAAATAACATAAAATAAAGTCGCTATCCGCATCTGTCTGTTTGTGCGCTTAGTTCTTCTAAACTACGCAACGGATTTTGATACGGTTTTAACTATCATTTAGAATTTTGTTTCCCGAAGGTTTACATATATAATACATATTATATTTATAGAAAGTAGAGAAAATTCGATGTTTTATAATCAAGTCGTAAAGATATGTTTTCGGGCACTACATTGTTAACGCTGGCTAAAACTTATGAGATTCATCAAAATAATGTACTAAGGAATTGTATATCTTAAAAAGGCAAACAGAAAGGTATATGTCTATTTCCTAAGGATAACCCCCAGGAACGCCGGGTTATCGTCAGCTAGTTGGTTTTAAAATGATGTAAATTGTAATTCTTCTGTGGTTAATTTCTAGATTTGAATATAAAGCTTGGTGTTTTCTCTTTCTAACAACGTTTAGATTACATTTCTTACAATGACAGTAAGGGAGATACAAAGATTTCTCTGAGAACATATGAGTTGAGTTGACAAAATTAGCCACACGATTGAGAGGTGTAAAGTTAAGATTTTGTTACGTCCATGTACAATTGAAATATGAACAATATAGCGTATTGACGTGTTTTATTTTAAACTCGATGACGTATACCGGGGTTGCAAAGGGTTATGAAAGGAATTCTATTGTGCCTGAAAACTGGGTGTATAAGGTGGAAAAATATTATTGTAAAACATTGAAAACGTTCATTAGCTCCGGGCCTTTAGGCCTTGTGCGGTATTCACACATAAAATAACAACGCAGACGGTTGCCCAAACAACCCATTCGATAGATACGCCACTGATATTAATAATATTATTGTGATTATGTACATTTGTTGATGTACCTACATATTATAAAAGCATTGCGTGCAATACATGGCCTTGTAAAAAACGTTATTATAGAGATAATAAAACATTATAAATATATTTAAAAAATATATATATATTATTTTTTTATAATGATAAAATAACGTTTATAACGCAGGGTTTTATGCATAGCACAAAGGATAACAAATAATTATAAGCAATAATTAGTCATCCGAAATACTAATTATTGCTTATAATTATTTGTTATCCTTTATGCTATGCATAAAACCTTGTCTTATAAAAGTTAGTTTATCATTATAAAAAAATTATAATATTTGACAAGTCAAAATTATTTCACCAATAAATGAAGATATAATATGCCTCGACGCCATCTAGTGAGAAATTTAGCACCAACAAAGCCTTTCCTACAAAAATAAAGTTGGTTGTTTACAGGTGAAAAAAATATAATAAGCAGTAATTGTTGATTGAGGTACTAGTACATATTGAAGCATTTGGCGGGTTGGAAATAAGCCGACATAGCTCAGTGGATACAGAGCACCTGACCGGACATCAGAAGGCACGGGTTCAATTCCCGTTGGCGGCATTTATTTTTACTCGGGAGATATTTTCAATTTGTATTAGTATTTCGGATGACTAATTATTGCTTATAATTAAATATATCTTTAAATAGTATAAAATAAAGTCGTTCTCTGCGTCTGTCAGTCTGTCTGTTTGTACGCTTAGTTCTTCTTAACTACGCAACGGATTTTGATAAGAGTTTTCACTATCATTTAAAAAATTTCTTTAGGAAGGTTTACATATACAGAGTTTTCCAATAAGAGATGTTATTTTAAATATTGATTGAGGAATTAATGATTTTTTATGGTCGGAATCGGATGGTATTGATCTGGACAGCGTTTACTTTCAACAAGACCTTTTGATCTTTTAAGGGAAAAGTTTCCGGACCGTGTTATCTCTCGAAGAGGTGATCACAATTGGTTACCGAGATCTTGTGATTTAACACCTTGCGACTTCTTCCTTTGGGGCCACGTGAAAGAGAAGTTCTACGCCAACAGCCCAGCGTCGATTCAAGACCTCAAAGATGGAATTCGTGAGGCTATCGAGGACATAAGGCAGCCACTTTGCGATTTGGTTATGGAAAATTTCATGAAAAGGATATGGTCCTGTAGGCGTGGTCGTGGTGGTCATTTGACTGATGTTATTTTTCACTATTAACGGCATACCTTCCTCTTTATGATGAAATAAACATCCGATCATTTATATTAAAAAATGACATTTTTCTTTGAATATCAAAATAACACCTCTTATTGGAAAACCCTATATAATACATGCATATTATATTTATAGAAAGTAGAGAAAAGTCCATGTTTTATAATCAAGCAGTAAAAATATATTTTCGGGCACTACATTACTAACGGCCGCTGTTCCCAATCCTAATAATCAAATTCTACGCGAATCACCACTGCACTACGTAATTCCAACACACAATAATTGCTTAAGCAAGCCGCTCAGTCTAAGCCAGCCGGACAGTTGGATTAGCCATAAGCAATATGTAAGGAAAAAACTAGTTACACAAAGTGTCGACAGAGTGAAAAAATACCGCGAATCAATGATCAAATGTCACTCTGACATTCGACAGTCGCGCCCCTTTCAGTTTTTTGTGTTGCATTTGTCATTATCATTTTGTGTGAAGTTCTTCGCACGCTTTGCTTTGATCTCCATTTTAAGGTTTGTTTGGGTTTGTTTTGCTGTCGCACGGAGAAAAAACTTACGTCGATCTGCCAAATCAAATGGGAAGTCCCGATTGTGGCATCACGTTCAAGTTGTCACTTTATTTTTAATATATTATATACGTTAGTTTACAAAATATGAAATACCAGTTTATGAATAACGGTATTTAAAAGAAGTAATGTGTATTAATAAGAGCTACAATAATCAACTCTTTAATATTAATTTAACATAGAAAGTTTTTAATTTGATGTCATTTTATTGTCTATGGTAATGTGCGGTAGTATGTGGGGCTACTTAAGATTTTCAAAGACAAAATGATTGGGAACAACGCAAATCGAACGTTCCCTACAAAATGCTTAAAAATCGCTTGGCTGAGCAAAAACAAAGATTTGAACTCAGATAAAGATTAAAAAGTTGGGAACAGCGGCCGTAACACTGGCTAAACTTTATGAGATACATCAAAATGATGTACCACGGAATTGTATATCTTAAAAAAGCCTACAGAAAAGTCAGCGAAGGAATATGTCTAAGCATAACCCCTAGCAACGACGGGTACACGTCAGCTAGTCCTCTATAAAAAGCACAAAAAATGGTAATATGTGTTATCAATAAGGAACCGACAAGATATTCCTCCGTTCGACTTTTCATCTACAAAATCTCCTACTACCACAAAAGCAAGCGGAAAATATTGCTTATGTTGTATTGGAGGACTTAGCCAGCCGAGGAATTGAACACACTACGCTTGGGTGAGATCCAAACGCGATGTCAACTCAGACACCATCCGGTAAATACGTAATATACGTAAACTACATGTAAAATTTATGCTAACACATTTCTTGTACAAATATGACAACATAAACTCTTACAAAACAACCAACAGAAATATAACCAACAGACTCCTCAATATACCTAAACTTCATATTACATCAGCACAAAGACAATATTCTTCTGCCAAGCTACTAAAATCTTCCGATAACTTAAAATCTGACCCTCTTCGTTACCTTCGGACCTTTAGGGAATCAAAGAGGAGTGGAGAGGAGAGATGAGGCCACCTCCGTGAACTCTTCCCTTGTGGGGCCTTCAGGGAACCAAAGGGGATTGGAGAGGAGAGATGAGACCTGGGAAGACACATTATGGAACCAGAAGACATAGCCACATATCCAATGATAACCCTGGTGAACTTTATAAAAGGGACCGGGTGACTGTTAAAGGAATGAGGTAAAATGGGAGATAGCACAATGGGCCTATGGCCTAAGTGCTCACGGGAACTACATGTAAACCGTCTCCGCTCTATAATTAAATAAATACAATTCGAAACCCAACTCCATACTTTCAAAACATAAAAAAACTCTATGGATCCTTACATCTGCAATACATTTTAATCATAACACCCATACATATGAAATATTGGATTTAATTTATTAAATAAGAGAACATTAGAAACACACTCTTTTGGACGCGAGGTCTACGAGGTCTATTTACTCGAGACTACGAGTAAATAAATCACACGTATTGAAACTTGTCTTTAACGATGCAAGCGAGTTAGAACAACTCTCGAAGTGCAGTATTTTCGGCACTTACGACGCAATTAAAAACATACATTGCATAATTTTCACAGAACGATATCTTCGAGGTCAATATTTACCTGAAAGTGGGAGTCGTTGGATATATTTGAGGCTGAAGGTGGATTGTGCAATATTTGCACGGAATTTGAGAGGTTAATTGCTAACTATAAAGAAGTCTGGGATATTAGCTCATTGAGAGACCGTGGGCAGAACACTGCTATCAAAATTTACACCCATCAGCCCAAAGAACACTCGTGTACTGGGACAAGCAACCATTCTGAATCAAAATATTATTGGAAATAGCATTTAATCAATCATTATTTATTTATTTATTATTTATAATACCCCAAACTAGGCAAATGCCAGTATTATGGTGGTAACAAAAATAAGAACATATAAAAACAATGTTGTACATATATCGTAATACAAAAACATAAATTATTGTTCAGTCATACAATAATTTCATTCAGGAAGCTTTCTATCAGCCGTACGGTAATTTTCTTTTGAAGAGGGTCTGTTTTAACCTTACTGCATTGCTGCTTGAACCCATTATACACCTTAGGAGCCAGGAATACATGGAAACGTTGTCCAAACGATGTGTTCATTTTTGGTACTATCATCCTTTGTTCTGATCTTAGTCTTGTTGTGTAACTGTGATCTACAAGACTATGAAGTTTGGGATTGTTTGTATAGTACATTATGAGTGCATGTATATATGTAAATCTATCTTACGTCTAATAATTTTGTTTCCTTAAATAAGGGTGTCGATGGATACATATAAAGTTTGTTATCCATCACTCTTATTACAGCTTTTTGTGCCTTGGGTAAAGGATCTAGTTTAGTTTTGGCTGCACCGCCCCAACTTAGTATAGCAGAAGGTTAGACTTTTAATAATTGGTCGATAATTGTGATCCATTGTGGATGTTTGTGGATGATTGCATATGTTTTGGAGGTTTCTGGATGTTTGTTTTTTTTTTCATTAAATCCTCACAGAGGCCCGAGGAAAATACTCATTCCCTAAGGGTCTAAATAATCTTTGAGGAAGCTATGTTGAGGACCTTTTTGAGAAGATGAAGGTTGAACATGGGTCTTGAAGAGGTAAACCCATGTTGTAGGAAGGAACAAACACAGAGGTCGGCAAATCATGAACAGTCGAACTGTTGAACTCAAGAACGTATCATAGAAATCACCCGTTCTCGTGTGACAAAATATTAACCGTGTACAAATGTCGGGCGGTGGTTCACAACTATGCACTGGTGTCGAAGAGATCTATGAAAGATAGCATCATCCATTGAAATACCGATAGAACAAGGACGCCTGTGATCTAAAGATTGTAATCCGTTTGTTAAGACAGGGGAATCTATCAGACGGACCGTCGGTTTTTGCATTTGAGTCAAGGATTTTAGATATTTACGAATGATTTTTGAAGTTTGTGGATTTATGTGGATTGTGGACTATGCCATCTTCAATTGTGGTGGGTTGTGAGAGTGGGAAGGAGATGGGTACCACCGCCCGGGAACCATTTATATGATAACCAACACCCCTGCCATAGGTCACCCCAAGAAGTTCATTACTAGAGATGTTCCGACTAGTCGGCGACTAGTCGGTAAAGCCGACTATCCGGCCACTATTGTAGTCGTCGATTAGTCGGCGACTAATCGGCAAAGAGCGCCGACTATCCGGCTTCTTACGTTGTATGTATTTCTCAATAATATGAATGCGGGGGAACTACATGAAATAAAAACCTTGATTATATATATATATTTTTTTAAATGTAAAGCAATCTTTCCTTTGGTTATCAGTTTTTAAAATTACTTGCTTATAAAGAAAACATAATTATGACATTTATTGTACCTATCCTAATTAACATAAAAAACAACATAATATCTTCTTATCTTCAATGAACATTTATAAGTATTTCCTATTATTAACCGTAATCGGCTTAGCCGACTAGTCGGCCGACTAGTCGGTCTTATTACAACCGACTAATCGGCTAGTCGGCTAGTCGGCGAAAGTCATAATCGGCACATCTCTATTCATTACGTTTGGTGACTTAGCAGGGAAGCCCGGGTTCATGGGGTGAGGATTGTCCAGGTCTCGGCGGCAGATCGGGTGAGACTAGGAGAGAGACCTTTTAACCTCTTCATACGGACGCTCTCGACCCATCGCTTTACAACCGCATAGGTTTTTTCCTTCCCAGAACTTTATTTTTTTAATTTCCCTAAAACGATCCTCCACTCAGCATCCCCAAAGATGACATAAGCACTGAAGGGATTTTTTTCCCAGGGGCCTAATGAGTAGAACTAATGTAAAAAAAACCTCGACTAAGGAAACAAAAACATTAATTTAGGTTTACCGTCTTTGTTCACAAAGAATACAGAACATTTAAATAACCCAAATAGAAGTTTTATCTCATATCTTGGTACTCTTTATCGATACCTAATTAGATAAGCCTCCTTGGTTCATTCAGGTCACACCTAAATCTTTACACGGCATTTAGGCAAGTATATATATATATATATATATATATATTTCATAAAATTATGCCAAACGAGTTTTTAACGTTTTAAAGAGCGACTAATACGAAATATCAAGATTTCGCAAAATCGGCAATTAGTTTGATAAGTTCAACTGATAGAGCTGCAACAATATACAAGGTGTCCGAAAACTATTGGTACCAGTGGAAAACTGTATCTATACCTTGATCGTATTTTTGGAGTACGTTCGTGGTTTATGGACTTCAACAACACCAAAATAAATTTATAGATAATACGCTGGACTCATGGAACTTATCCAAGTTTCATGCACCATATGGGCTTACTTGAGGCAACGAATACATTTAGCATAGAAGCCAGACGTTGTGTAAATCTTGCAATACTTAGTTTTAACATAGTGCATAACTCTCTTGATAGCCCATTCCTTATATGTGCCTGAAAATCAAAGCGTAGTCGTCACCACCGACTTGTTCAAGATATCCATCACATCAGTACAGATTTTTTAGCACAGAAAAGCTCAGCAGGAGGAATGATTATATTAAGTAAAATTTCTGAACAGTAGATATACAGGGTTTTCCTATAATAGGTGTTATTTTGAATAGCCCGCTATTTCGGTAGATGTTACTTTTGAAGCTGTCATTTTTTGACATTTGACAAGTAGAAACTACGCCATTAATAAAAATGGAACGATACACGCTTCAACAACGCATTGAAATTATTAAAATTCACTTGAGTGAATCAAATGCAAATCGTCTTGAGTGATGAGGCCCATTTCCACCTCGGTGGCTTCGTCAACAAGCAAAATTGTCGAATCTGGGGCTCGGAAAAACCAAGAGTTATTGTTGAAAAGCCTTTCTATCCTCAAAGTGTGACTGTTTGGTGCGGTTTATGGTCCGGCGGAGTCATTGGACCTTACTTTTTCGAAAATGAGGCTGGAGCAACAGTTACGGTGAATGGATTGCGCTATCGAGAGATGATTAATGATTTTTTATAGCCGGAATTGGATGGTATTGATCTGGACAACGTTTACTTTCAACGAGACGGCGCTACGTGCCACACAAGTAACGAAACCATTGATCTTTTACGATTGAATATCAAAATAACATCTCTTATTGGAAAACCCTGTACTTACTCACTTTAAATGGGTGATGAATGTGTCGTACAATATAACAAAAATAAAGATTTTGGGGAGAGACAAATACACAAGATTTCCCAACACTATCCAGGGAAAATATTGATGTAAGACAGGCGTATAGGAAAATTCATGGCTTCTAAATCTTAATTGCTAGTGCGAGTGCACTTCCTCCGATAGAAGAAGGCTCCCGAAAAAGAAGGGAAAGACATAGTAGTATAATAAAATGTAATTTCAAGATAAGTTCTTGATTGTATCAACTATGAATCAATCACAACTAACCCTACAATATTCCTAACAATTTACATTCGAGCCAATGTGGATAAACGAACTAAAATATAAGCTAAAAACCCTACATCGATTTTTTAAAAGCTTTCAACATAGTTAACCGCTCAATCCATCCAAACAAATTACTGTCAATTTGTGTCAACGGTGATGTATTAAGTTAGCTTCCATCTTATACAAACAACAGATCTGAAGCAGTAGCCATAAATGTGCTTATAAAATTTCGTAAAAATTATATCTGGCGTACCACAGGGCTGACAATTGGGTCCATTTTAATTTTAACATTCATTAACAATAAAAAAATTATACATTTTTAGAAATGAAAGACTAAGCTAATAACATTCGCTGATAAAAAAACCGGAAAATATTTAATTGAATACGTCTTGCTTGAATTAATAATAAAAAATGTTATTTGTTGACTAAAGAGAATGGAGTATCAAGCATCTAAGATAAAACCACTGAAGAGATAAACCGATTGAAGTGTATAGTGGGCGTTGCCTAGTAAAAGTAAGGGCAGTTTTTACTCACATTTCGTGAAATTGATCAAAACTCAAAAATCTTTCTCGAAAAAATTATCAATTTCATATGTCTGGGGCCTAGTGGACGAAAGGTCTTATGTTAACTGACAAAATCAGTTTTATTTAAAAACAAACTTTTACTTAGGAGTAAAACTCAATTCTATCGAGAAAGGCATACAAATACAATATTGGATTGAATCATCGGTAAAATAGTGTATTTGTGTGCCTTTCTCGAAAGAATTAAGTCTTTAAACGAACAAAACTATTGATTCATATTCATATTGCGTATATACGGGCGCAAACAAATAATTTGTCTTAATACTGTAAAGCAATACCTTGCAAAAGCGTATTTAAACAAAATTAATTAATTAACGCCATCTGTGAACACGTAGAATACAACGAGCGTTGCGTTTAACCTTAATAGTGGCAGTTAAAAGCTAGGGGTGAAATAAAAACATTAAGGCAAGCGCGACGTTCGTTCATAGATGGCGTTAATATTTTATTAAAATACGCTTTTCGCAAATTATGCTTTACAATATTATGATGAATTATTTGTTCACGCCACATACGCAATAGAAAATGGATAAATATTTTTTTTTAAATTTTTTTTTATTTATTCTTTAATATATTTGTTAAACAATGGTATAGTATATTGTCCTCCACGCTAGGAGTTCACCTGTGTTGTGGAGGACTTTTTCAATTGTAAAGTTATATAATTCTAAAACAATACAGTGGAGTTGGTTACACAGAGAAACATTAAAAATTAAAATATAAAATCGATTTTTCCATAGTTATAACAGTAGTTTTTCCATAGTTATTCCAAAAAAGTAAAATATAAAAAAAAAAATATTAACAGGATTGTAGACAGTTCCATATGTATTTTTTGTATTCTGTAAGATTAGATGTTTTATATTGTGTTGGAAGTGAATTGAATAGTTTTATAGCCTGGAATCTGTAGTGTTTTTGTCCAAATTTTTTTTTGTTTTTTTTTGTTTTTGTTTTTGTCCGTATACAAACTCAATTCTTTCAATGAATGCATACAAATAAAGTATTGTATCGGTATTTGATGCCTTTCTTGAAAGAATTGAATTTTTATACAGACAAAACTATGTATTATAATTCATATTGCTTATGTACGGGCAAAAACAAATAATTCCTTTTAATATTTTAAAGCATAACTTAATAAAATAATTAAATTAACGCCATCTATGAACGCGTAGATTATAACTTACTTTATGTTTTCCATTAAAAACACATTAAGGTTAAACGCAACGCTCGTTGTATTTTACGTGTTCACAGATGGCGTTAATTAATTAATTTTGTTTAAATACGCTTTTGCAAGGTATTGCTTTACAGTATTAAGACAAATTATTTGTTTGCGCCCTCATATACGCAATATGAATATGAATAAATAGTTTTGTCCATATAAAAACTCAAATCTATCGAGAAAGGCATACAAATACAATATTGGATTGAATCATCGGTAAAATATTGTATTTGTGTGCCTTTCTCGAATGAATTAAGTCTTTAAACGAACAAAACTATTGATTCATATTCATATTGCGTATATACGGGCGCAAACAAATGATTTGTCTTAATACTGTAAAGCAATACCTTGCAAAAGCGTATTTAAACAAAATTAATTAATTAACGCCATCTGTGAACACGTAGAATACAACGAGCGTTGCGTTTAACCTTAACATTGCAAACCCAGACGAAAACATTCAATTAAAAAGATTAAAAAACCAGATAAGACATACACAAAAAATAATAAATATTGCAAATAATATACAGATAATTAACCCATTTTAAAATAGCATCCATTAATTAATTACGAGATAAACGTCTGTCTTTGAAATACTCGAATCGGCTATCTCAACTGACCCGACTTGGTACAAACAACATAACCAATTCGATAAGACGTTACTGTGTGTATGTATAATTTTATTGTTAGCCGATTCCGTTTTAAAAGAGGTGATGTCATTCTATGTCTGGAGGTAGAGGCTTTGGTATTCTCAAACATAGTGGAATAAATAATAATAATAATAACACACAGATAATCGTAATTATGCGATTGATAATAATAAGCATTGCGTTTTAGCTAAAAATCACGAATTCTGACTTTACTTATCGAGATTAAGACTAAGAAATTTTTCAAAAATAGAATTAAAATAATTTTCAAGTAATTTTTTTTTTGTATTTTAGGTTAGGTACTTGTCTGAATTCTTCACACAATGAGATCTAATTTTGAAAATGACGAATGAGTGAACCTGGCTCAATTTTTGTTTATTAAATAACTAACTAAACAACCATCATGCCGTTTCCCCGCAGGTGTAAGCAGAGAGGACGGACCGCCAAACAACTCGGTCTTGACACACATTTCTTGCCTCATTCACATTCATACATCGTCTCATACATACTCTTCTATTATTCTGACTCTTGACATGGCCCGATTCGAGTATCTGATTCACTTGATCGTGCCATGTCTTCCTCGGGCGTCCCCGACTTCTGCTACCATTCGCATTTGCATCATATATCCTCCTCACACTCCTATCTTCGCTCATTCGCTCTACATGCCCAAACCATCTAAGCGTCCCTTTCTTAATCTTACTCATTACGCTTACATCAGCCTTGCACTCTTTGCGGATCTGTTTTTGTTTATCATTTGGTAAAAAAATGTTTTTGGTTCTCAATGTTGTGTAGATTTCTCAGTTTCCCGCTTGCAGCAGTTTCCAGACTCCGTGTAATTTATTTCATTACATTTCTTTCCATCTTAACAATGTCAACTAAAAAGCAGATCTGTGTGTTCGAAGCAGCAATAACTAGCCATCGGCGAGCTCTTCAATCATGAAATTTATACAGTATTTTTTTCTAGATTGTATTGGAATTTCCACAATAAGATACAGAGAACGAAAATTTGAATTTTAGTTTTTAAATTCATATCAATTGGTCAAAGAAAACATAGTGTTGAAATTCGGGCAAAACCGGTTGGTAAAACTAGGAAGAAGTTAAAATAAATGTAAATTATACCTTAATCCTGTTCATACTTGTAAATTCTGTTAGTAAAAATGAATGAAATGCAAACCAAAATGGTTATCAGTATTATTTTATCAAATGCACCGAAATCACTATTTATTTTGCGATAACTCGATTGTGTTATCAATTTAAGAATTTCTTTAAATAGGCATTGGATTATCGTTACCAAAAGTACGTTTGTTTATTTATTTTGAGGTTAATTCACCAACATCTTGATAGCTTATTCATAGGATAACGTATATCAATCAACAAATATAATTAAATACTCACAGTAGGTACAAAACTCCGCTAACTTATCCTTATCAGATATATAGTCGTTATTCATAGGTTCGAGTGCCGAATAGTAAACTTGAACTTTATAAATAAATCGTAAATTGAAAATATACGTTATCCTTAAAAACAAAACCTCCAAAACATTTATATAAAGACTAGCTGAAGTCCTCAGCGTTGCCCAGTATTTACGAAGAGTTTTTCAAATTCTAATGTGAACAGTGATTTATTTTTGTTTTGAAGTCAAGTGTTCAAAATTTCATCAATCTTCGAATAAAACAGTGCGCGAATTTGATTTTTATACAATTTTGCAGTTTTATTCCGAGATTGATGATATTTTTCACAAATGACCCACAAAACAACGGAAAGGTCACTATCTACCTCTGATTTAGTAAAAACTCTGCTTAAAGCCCGGTGGACGCCGGGTACTTTCAGCTAGTGGTAATATAAAAATGTTTTTAAATTATGAGGAATCTATTTTCTATTTCAAATCGATGACGTAACGCGCCATAGAAATCTCATTTCTAGAGTGTTTACCCTTTGCAGTCCAAAGGTGAACTGGATATACCAATAATACGATATAAGATTTACGATGTAGGCAGACGTTAACGGACTTGTAAATAAACACTAAACCACTGCTATTAGTGGGTACGCCTTTGTAGGTGTATCCACTATTTGTATAGTTCAGAAGCCAGACCAAAGTATAATGGAACATATTCATTGTTTACATTGGTACATGTTAAGGTGTTTGATGTTGAGCCTAGAAAAAAAAATATTGACCTTTATAATGGTACTAAAATATATATTGACCTTTGTAATTGTACGAATATATACAAGGTTTTCCAATAAGAGGTGTTATTTTGATATTCAATCGTAAAAAATCAATGGTTTCGTTGCTTGTGTGGCACGTAGCGCCGTCTTGTTGAAAGTAAACGTTGTCCAGATCAATACCATCCAATTCCGGCCAGAAAAAATCATTAATCATCTCTCGATAGCGCAATCCATTCACCGTAATTGTTGCTCCAGCCTCATTTTCGAAAAAGTAAGGTCCAATGACTCCGCCGGACCATAAACCGCACCAAACAGTCACACGTTGAGGATAGAGAGGCTTTTCAACAATAACTCTTGGGTTTTCCGAGCCCCAGATGCGACAATTTTGCTTGTTGACGAAGCCACCGAGGTGGAAATGGGCCTCATCACTCAAGATGATTTTTCGATGGAATTCTAATAATTAATAATCGTGAATTTTAATAATTTCAATGCGTTGTTGAAGCGTGTATCGTTCCATTTTTATTAATGGCGTAGTTTCTACTTGTCAAATGTCAAAAAATGACAGCTTTATAAGTAACATCTACCAAAATAGCGGGCTATTTAAAATAACACCTCTTATTATGAAAACCCTATATTGACCTTTGTTATGGTACTAAAATATATAATGACTTTTGTAATGGTACTAAAATATATATTGACCTTTTTAATGGTACTTAAATATATATTGACCTTTGTAATGTTACTAAAATATATATTGACCTTTGTAATGGTTCTAAAATTCAAATTATGAATACGAAGAAATTCTATAAATGATAGTAAAAACCTATCAAAATCCGTTGTGTAGTTCAGAAGAACTAAGTGCACATACAGACAGACGCGGATAGCGACTTTATTTTATACTATTTAAAGAAACACAAATAAGTAATGTAGAAAAAATCCGTTTGGTTGGGTATTTTGGCCTCATATCCAAATTTATGATTCATTTGGAAAAGGCCGCGCAGTCCTTTAACCCATCAAATCTCTGGCATTATATGACCGTTACATTTACCGTCAGAAGTTATGTGTATTTCTGCTTCTCAATAAAATCCAAATAAATAGGATATTTCTGAATCTTTCCGAAAACCAATAACTGTATTTGAACAGTGATGATAAAAACCTTCAAATTTTATAACTAGAAATAAACATATATTTAATCATTACGCCTTACGTTTTTTCGTCTAAACACTGAACTGAAATTACTGATAACAAAAAAAAACACATATTTTATTATAAAAATTACTGTCACCTTACATTTTTATCGTTTCATATAAAAATGAGTAATAAAAAATTCACATAAATTTTCCTCCAATTGTGGTCAGAACTTTGGCTACATTGAGGTGTACATGATAATTATTCTGTGGTTAACTTCTATATTTGAATGTGAAGCATTGTATTTTTTCTTTCTAACACTGTTAACTATAACGGCAAGTGAGACACAACGATTTTTATGAGACCATAATTATGACCTGTTCAAAAAAGTGAAAAAATTGACTCTTCGGAGTTTACGAACAAATTACCCTGAGGAGTTGGTTATCTTTAACTTTTAATTCTTTGGTCATTTTTGTCCTACCTTATCTATGTTACCTAATTTTTTTGGTATTTTGCAATGTATTGGTTGGTTTTCGTACCGTTTTATCAAAATAATGTTTATTTTTGTATTTTTACGCACATTCGCAAATCTCATTTAAACTTCAGATTTACCTAATTCCGTAGACCACTTTTTTCCATCTTTCTTGAACGTCCCAACTTCTTATTTAATCCTTTACTATGATCGCTCTTTTCGTGTAACAGCTCGCTCATCTGGAACAGACTTCTTACTAATCTTCAGAATTTGGCTGTATTTAAACGGGCTTAAAAACAAAATTATTTAAAAAATCTTACCATTTATAAATCTTAACTTTTTTTCAATATTTTATAATAAGCCACATTCTAAAACTTCCGGTAATTGTTTGGTTTCGGTTGCCTCCTTATTGTACCTTTTTAAAATGTTTGCTCAGAAGATGATTCTCATTTATATTTGCCTCCTGTTTTAAATTATGTTCTTGTTTTGTCCTGTCCTGCTGTTATTGTCATCACTTTGTATAAACAGAATATTTAATGTTATAATATTAGATCTGTATTGGGTAAGGCGCACTGTAGGAATAATTTTAAGAACATGACCACTAATACTAAATTACCGTTTTTAAGTTTGTTTCTGTGGTTATATATATAGTAAAGCGCAATTGAAGTGAAATGATACTAAACTAGTCTATACAGGGTGTATCGGCAACTACCCGACAAACTTTAACCAGCTATTCCTCAGCACATTTGGAGTAAAAAATGTTAAGGGCGCTTTGCTGTCCGGTAACATTTTTTTTCCATTAAAAACAAAAAATAAATAAAAAAATCCACACTCCGTCACTGTCATTTGCATTGTGTCTCGTGTTCAACAGCTGTTATTAGCAAGTGTGTCAAAAAGTGTCCTCGCTCTTTCGTACACACTAAATAATAATAGTTAAAAATGAGACGAATGGTGCGGTGCCATTTCGTTGTGATTGTAAAAGCGCGCCAACGTAGGTACGTACGTACATTATTCAACGAAACTCGAACAAAATATTGCCAGATGGGTTTTCAAACTTTGACAAAGGATAAAACATTGGTGACATGTAGTGAAAATATGAATAATAATTTTTTTATTAAAAAAAATGTTACCGGACAGCAAAGTGCCCATAACATTTTTTATTCCAAATGTGCTAAGGAATAGCTGGTTAAAGTTTGTCGGGTACGTGCCGATACACCCTGTATAAATGCCATGTTATTATTATTATTGTTATCTACTTGCGCGTCAGATTAAAACGACATGCCACGCCTATAGTGAACAATCAATAGATTGTTTGTGATTATAATTCGATTCATTGACAGAGGCTGTCATAATTACGAAGCATCTTAAGAATTTGTCAATAGTGTTAATTTATTACCAATAGAAGAGGAAAAAGAGGCGTGAATGCATATTTATTGGGAAATCATTGAGTAAGATATCTATCTTCAAAGACGTTTCATAAACGACAAAATTCGTCAAATATTTACACATAATATATTAGCATACGTGATTACATGTCGTGAAGCAATGTTTTACTAATGAACGTAAAACATATGTCTTGTATTATTATTATTTGTTATATTATAAATATCTTTAATTTATTTCTTCATAGCGTACGGCCTCCGTGGTCGTAGGAGAAAGGCTTACGAATTGAAATCCGGAGAACACGGATTCATATCCCGGCGTGCAAAGTAAATAATATTTTGAAAGGGAGATAGTAATATATGTAATAGATAATATGAATGTTAGAGGGAGCGCGCTAATACTGATAAACGATAATAAATAAGCGATTATCTCTAAATAGTATAAAAAAAAGTCGCTATCCGTGCCTGTCTGTTTGTGCGTTTAGTTCTTCTAAACTACGCAACTGAGTTTGATAGGGTTTTCACTATCATTTAGAGAAATTCTTCCGGAAGGTTTATATATATTCTATACTAGCTATACCACGCCACGCGTTGCTGTCGCTCAGTCTGTCTGTGCAGATTCAGAAACAATAGCGAGTGTTGCTTTAACGTCCAACAGATGGCGCTGTTTTTTTTTATTTTGTTTTTTTTTTTAAGCAAGCTGTCACAGAAGACATCTATATAATGTTGGTATATAAAAACACATTTTTATTTATATATAAAGATAGATATAGTATAGAAGGTTGATAAAAGTCGATATTTATCCTAGAACTCAAAACCTCAAAATTTTACTCCAATACGTTCACAACCTCGAGCAATACCGGGTACAAGTCAGCAAGTATTTAATAAAACACGACTTGCTTAAAATAGAAATAAAAACTCTCGACAAATGGCTAAATTTCATCCAATGATACACTGAATTTTTCTTACCTATAACATGTTAAATAATAGAACAAAATGTGTTTTTAATAATTTTCGGAGCATACTTTGCGATTTTTTTCTATCGAGGCAATTTCATATAATTACCGTTTCGACATAACAAATGTATAGATATTATCTTTAAAAATAACATATAGAGGGTTTTCCAATAAGAGGTGTTATTTTGAATAGCCCGCTATTTCGGTAGATGTTACTTTTGAAGCTGTCATTTTTGAAATTTGACAAGTAGAAACTACGCCATTGATAAAAATGGAACGATACACGCTTCAACAACGCATTGAAATTATTAAAATTCACTTGAGTGAATCAAATGCAAATCATCTTGAGTGATGAGGCCCATTTCCACCTCGGTGGCTTCGTCAACTAGCAAAATTGTCGCATCTGGGGCTCGGAAAACCCAAGAGTTGTTGAAAAGCCTCTCTATCCTCAACGTGTGACTGCTTGGTGCGGTTTATGGTCCCGCGGAGTCATTGTGCCTTGCTTTTTTGAAAATGAGGCTGGAGCAACAGTTACGGTGAATGGATTACGGTATCGAGAGATGATTTTTTTCATGGCCGGAATTGGATGGTATGGATCTGAACAACGTTTACTTTCAAAAAGACGGCGCTACGTGCCACACAAGCAACGAAACCATTGATATTTTACGATTGAATATCAAAATAACACCTCTTATTGGAAAACTCTATATTTATTTAGGAACTTACAAACTTAAAGTGTTCAAGAGAAATATGTTAGGTAGAAATTCAGAATGCAATATTATATACAATCCTTGGTCAGTTTATGCTTGTCAGTTTATGCTTGTCAGTTTATGCTTGTCAGTTTATGCTCGTCAGCTATGTATATGACTTTTGTGAATCAACCCAACTACAGAAGTTGGCATATTTTGTCCACGTTGTATGAATAATTATATTTGACAGTAGCATTAATAATTCAATTATGACAGTTCAACAGTCAAGTATCAGAATGTCAAGTTGGCTATTAGATATTGAATTTTTCACGACATGACCTCACAGAGGTAATTGAGTAATCAAAAATGTTAGCATTAATTAAGTTTTAATAGCTGGAGTGTGATGCGTGATGAACTCAGAATTAAATTGGCAAAACATGAAGACGTAAAAGATCTCACGAGAAACCCATCGCCTCTTGAAGCGTTTTACAATATATTATTATTGGTTCCATTATAACTCATCAAAATTACAATTCAACACACCTATAAAAAGTGCGGTAAAAGTATGAAAGGTGATAAAACAAAAATTAGGTTAAATAGTTACACATGTAACCGATTTAACCTAGTTTTTGTTTAATCAATTTTCATATCTTTATAGCACTTTTTATAGGTATGTTGAATTGTCATTTTGATGAGTTATCTGGTTTACATTGACTAAAGAACCAGCGACGGCACAGTGGGGACACGAAGCACTTGTCAACTCGGCTACTAAGCGGTCCAATTTATTTATTTATTCATTTTCGGTAAATCGACAGTTTACATTTAATCAGTTTTTACATAAGTATTATATAGTAAAAGAAAAACCAATTATGGATTTCCTCCTTGTGGCTTTAACTGAGACAGCATAATATGGAATAAGTTATTTAAATAAATTATACAAAAAAATACATTTATAGCCATGGAGAGAGGTTGTAGGTATAAATCAAATCACAATAGAGATTATTTTATGGACCTCTTGTATTTGTTAAGTTCGCAACTGAAAATATCAACCTTGGATAATATGCTATTGTAATTATTGCATAGCCTGTTCAGGCAGGAATTCTGCTTAGAGTTCGTTTTGAAAGTACATCGTGTTTGACGGGTAAGGCTTTCGACTAGCAATCCAAACGTCGTGGATTCAAATCCCAGCGTGCACAACTAAATTTTATTTGATTAATTTTGTGTTATTTCCACAGACATAGGAATTAATAGACGAGAAGATAATGGCAAGGGGTAAAATCAACTGTTGAAGAACGAAGGGAGTGAAGCTGACTGTGATTCGTCAATAAATCAATCTGACAGTAAATAGGCATCTCGCATTATAATATCACCATTTACTTCTTAAAAGTAAAATCTGCTTTGGAATGAATAGACATTTTTACATGGGAGCGCAAATTACTCGCCACGTTATGAACAAATTTGCGAAGTCCAAATTCGGCAATATTATATTCGGTTCTATTTTCAGAGTCGAATATTTCGTTTAAGTATTTAGTTAAGACACTTTTATAAATGTTCATAATTTACTTCCCAGCAACCAACCAGCTTTGTGTTTCGCGTCCAGACGTTTCTCGATGTGATAGTAACAACTGATTCATATTATACGATATGAATATGCTTAAAATAAAGTAAAATAATGCTTATATATGGAATGTAATACGACGATTGGGTTTATTCTCTTTTTCACATCTATTTTTACAAGTTTTCATAGTACAAGTCAACATTTTGCCGTGTTATTTCGTAAAATGAACCGATGATGACGTCACGTTTTCAAATTTCACTTGAGGCCATACGCGAGCACAGCCGGCTCCAATGGAACCGGTATGAGGAGTGGGGATAATACGCTTTTAATCACTTAGGGCAGGTCTACTAATATTCATATGTCTATGGTTATTTCACAATTTATTAATTTAAAATAATACAAAGTATGTTTGCGGAACGTTTCAGAGTGGAAGATACTCTCAGTATCACCCTGGTGTAAGACGACCATTCAGAATTATAACGTTGGTTGAAATGGCTTTAGCCAGATCAGGTTCTGCCCCACCTACCTCTCATTCCCATCTCCACCACCTCCAGCATCACAATATACCCAAATTGGACATGCCATGGTCTCACTGGTTCCAGACTCTGGGCTGGACTCAAATGTTCGTTAAATCTCTGTTCATTCTTATTAATGCCAGGAGTCTTTATACAGTGGTTTGAGTGGTAAAATAAGTCGGGGACACACGAGTAATACTTTATGCAATATCTCTGCAACAGAATTGAGATGCGGACTCAAATTAAAGTCAATGTAATGTATTTAACATTTTCACGGCCAAAAGTATTTTTGTTATTTGTTATTGGGATGTTATACCGTGTTGCGCTAACTCTTTCTTTAGCCAACGTTTCGGACAACGTTACAGTGTCATCATCTGCCCAACACATCTGCCCTGATGATGGATAAACGTTGTTGGACACGAAACGTTGGCTAAAGAAGGAGTTAGCGCAACACGGCGTAACCCCCCCAAAAAACAAATAACAAAAATCAATGTAATACAGTTTTAACAGTAAAATTGTGGTATACAGCAGTGAATGGTAGGAGAAGTCGGGGACGCACGAGAAAGACATTAGCAATAGCGAAACATTTCGGGGTCCACTTGTAAAGCGATCAGGGAGTAGTTATTAATTTAATTATAAGAAAAATCCTACAAACTATTTCATTCATACTCATCTATTTAATTTTTTCCGATTTTATGTCCAGTGTTAAATCTTCCCCATAGGGAAAACTAAACCCTTCCACACACTTTTCCACAAATGATCATCTAGTCCAGAGGTTCCCAAAATGGTCTATATGGACCCCCAGGGGTCGATATCGGCTTGCTGGGGGTCTACGTCAGCGAGAAAAAAATTTGGGGGTCAACGAGATTCAAATGGGGGTACACACGAGCGAACCCCCATTTACCTCAACTCAACATTTAGGAGTTCCGTAAATGACACAATACACCTAACACAAACAACACAGTTTACGTAATACTAATAAATAATAATAATAATAATACTAATACTGAGAAATTACTTATTTGATATTTGTATGTTTATATATTGTAAAGTTGTTTATTGAGGTACATAAATAGAGTCTACGTTCCCTTTCTCGTCAGAATTAATATATTGAACCAAAACATTGCACATTGGAAGCCGCGAATTTTCCTAGTTCCCCAATTTGTTTTTGAAAAACGTCCAGGGTAATAATGAAGTTCAACATTTAGATATACTTCAAAACTAAGTTTGAGTACATTTTGACTGTGGAAATTGAATGTTGAAGAATCGGATATTATATGACGATAAGAACTGATCGGAACAAGCGCTAACAAAAACTTAAGGGGCAGTTCTGTAGGGCCAGCTACAGAATGAAATTCCCGTTGCTTATCCTGCTCCGTTTTCATTTGGTGCAATACCTCACAAGGGCGCCTCTGTCTGCACAATGCAAAAACAGAGGAACTATACCGCCACCCGGTTGTAGGGCAGGCAAGGGAAGGGAATCTTTTTACGAAAAAAATATATGATTATCACATGGGACGTTAATAGTTTTAGGAAAATTCAATATTCGGCAGGCAGGGGGTCTACGGAAAAAAAAAATTTTGGCAAGTGGTCTACGGGGCAAAAAAGTTTGGGAACCTCTGGTGTAGCGTAACGTGTCGCCTACCTTACGTAACTAAGTATGTCAATAGTTTTGTACTAGCAGTATTTTTACAGTTTACAAGAAAGAACAATCGCAAAATAAATACAAAAAATACAAGAACAACACGTCAACTCACCAGAGATCAAATGGGAAAATAATTCACCGACTCCAGATATTTTCATATCAGAGGGTTCGGCTCGGTAGAACTTCTAACAGGGCCTATAAATTCTACTGATCCCTCAACATAAATAATTAAAAAATCTTTCGTTATCCTACATGTATTTAAAATGACTGATTTTTGCATTTTTATAAATTAATTTTTTGATAGATCTAATACGCCTAAATTTTGAATGAGAGAGCTAGGTATAATGCCAGTAGCCGAAATAACGAATGGTAATATTTTTAAAGTCTGAGAATGCCAAATTCTTTTTATCTCATTTTCTAAATCTGTATATTTTTTCATTAACAGATTTATGAATATATTACGTAGTGTTTTTTTTTGCTTTTTTCAATCAGTTGAGTTTTCAATAATATTGACGATAAATGGTTTACATCTGATTTCGAAAAGCACGGGTAACACCGGGAACTTCAGCTAATCAATTCTGAAAGTCCCGCAAGTAAGTCATGTATAATTAATATCTTTATCGATAGGAAGGCATTAATTAATACTAAATGGGCAATCGGAAGAAGGAAGTGCCTCACCGGAAGAAATGTAAAAAGGTACGAATTAAAAAAAATTAATGCATAGTCACATCCGTTGGAGCACGTGATTAAATAAAAACTCTATCATTATTACTTCTTACGATTATGTAAGCTAGATGGTTATAGTAAATGTAAGCGAAACGTGAGACAGAAGAAGACACAGAAAATAAAAAAAAGTTAAGAGGAAGCTACAAGCCAAAAATGTGTATATTATTGTTATACCTTATATTGTACGTAATAGGCATTAAAATCGCTTAACAAACGGAGTCTAGAAACGTTAGATTTCAAGCACAAAACTGGTTTTTATTTATTTTGTAAATAGTTTTATAAGAAAGCAAAAAAGTTAATGAAGTGAAACTGTCACAGATAATCTTAGCTATAATACAGTATTTTTGTAAAGTTGTTTCCTTTATGCGTTCATACATTTCTATTCCAAAAGAAAAATTTTGTATTGAGTAATTAGATGGGAAAACAATAAGAAAACCTTCACTCTATCTAAAGCATATTTTTTGTATGCATAATGTACACCAATTCGTTATAAATATTAATCAAAATAGTGATTTAGCATTAAGCTTCGCCTTAACGGTCTTAACTGGGAATCGAAACTAGGATCTTTGACTTACCGAGACAACGAATATAGTTTTTAAATAATACATTGGATTTAGATTTTGTGTTCGTAAAGAATTAATGAAAATCTTGGAAGTGAAAATTAATCCACTTACCGACATACGATCGAGTTCAAATTCGGCAGATAGACTCGTTGTCGATGACAATGCATTCTTTTGGTGACATTCGAGTAGGTACACACACGCGTAGAAAAGTAAAAAGGTAAAACATATACTACAGATTTCAGAGCTTATAGCTTTAGCAAATTCGATGAACAATACACAAAGGAATGATCGGATGACATTACAACAGTTAATATATGAAATAAATGTCTGTCCTACCCGATCGGCATATGGCGAGGTAGAGTTATCTGCTCCAGTTCCTGTACAGTACAAATGGCTTAGAATTTCTATCTAATGAAATGTTGTATGTATGTGGTTACCGTTCGCATTGTTATAGCTTTAGACAATGCGATAAACAAAACAAAGGAGTGATTAAAGCCCCAGCAATAATAACATTAATAATTAGTTATGAACAAAATATTTTATAATTTTCTAGCTGACATGTACCCAGCGTTGTTCGACTTTTCTCTACTTTCTATAAATACGTAGTCTCACGTCTCGATTACTGCAACGGCATTTATGCCAGCCTTCCAAAATATCAAATTGACAAACTTCAATCAGTGTTTAATGCAGCAGCACGGCTCATAACCGGGGTTTCTAAATATTCACACATTTTAGAACACCTTCGTAACCTTCACTGGCTCAAGTGCCCTGAAAGAATCCAGTACAAATTATGCTGGATGGTGTTTAAATCCATCAATGAAATGGCCCCACCCTACATCTCTGAACTATGCGTCCCGGAAAACACTGGTCTGAGGCAGTCAACTCTTAGATCAGCAACATCATCAGCTGAAGGCAGACTGATGGAACCTAAACACAAGCCAAGTACTAAGTTTGGTGATCGCGCTTTCGGAGTATCTGGACCGAAGGCTTCGAATAAACTCCCTCAGGTACTAAGATTCATAACAAGTCCAACAGAATTCAGGTCTAAACTAAAAACTTACCTTTTTAAGCTGTCATTCCCTTAAATTAAATATACCATTCCTGAGAGAAATCCAATTATATCCAATTTTCTAATTATGTCCTAAATCCTGTATCTAAATTTCGCAAATAAACAATCAGATAATGTTAATTAAGTCTTAATCTCAAGTGACCTACCAGGTAAGTATTGTACTGTATATTATTATCTCCATAAATAGTCAGTAATAACATAGATCACTGTAGAAATGTATTATAAATTGGTACAGCGCCCTTGTGGCGATTTTGCACAAAAACGGCGCCATACAAGTCATCCAATTATTATATAATATGCATGTATTACATACATATATATAATCCTTCCCGAAGAAAACTGGGTTGACACACTACGCTATAATCTTCCTCAGAAGAGGGGGGTCAGATCAATTGGGGAACTGCCCCGGAATATCATTATTTTATATGGGATCTGTCACTTTGGCAGATGACAGCCACGTTCTGATCCTTTCTCGTGCCGCAGGTAGGAGAGGGGGTCGCATAATTTTCAAATATAGTCTGGCTAGCAGATCACAGTGCGTATCGTCGCCACGCCCACACTTATAACACGAATGGGTTTGTGTATTTTGTAAATATGCTTACGAGAAATAGAAAGGCTGATATTGAAAGGAGTGCCAACAAAATGTGATATAATGCATTGTCATCGACGACGAGTCTATCTGACGGAAAGTGGGGTAACTTCTACATCTGAGATTTACATTCATTTATTTGTTACCGAAAACAAAATTAAAAATCAAACAATTGTATAAAAATTTGTTTATATTTTTTAATTGACATTGTATTCTAAGATTCTTTGACCGCAGTTTTATACATATCTAGAAATAACAAGTCCATCGTTTGCAGTTATCCATTATTTTGTTATTTCAGATTGAGAAGTGCGCTGACTCACAATAATGTCAAACCACACGAACAGATAACAAATTTATAGAACTGTGTAGCAACGATTCAGGTCTGAGTATTTTTTTAATAAGAAATCCAATTTTGAGTGAAATGTTCCCTCGATATTTAGTGACAATATTTTAAAATTGTTCTCTGATATTAAGTGATTCCCCTTGGCCGGGAGACCTGCCGGTCTTCGGCCCCGTATATAGCGGCATAATTTGTAGTACATTAACACTTATACGCACATTTTAATTTAAAAAAAAACACTTTGCATCAGTTAGATAATAATGGAAAGTAATAATTTATGTTTCCATAAATAAAAAATAATGAATTTTAACAGCTATTTCGTTAAAAACACGGATAATTTGACGTCGTTTCTTCGCGCTATGTTTTGACGTAATAATATTCAAATAGTGTTTTAGGCAGATTTTTTTTTCAACATTAAACCTACACTAAGAACCTATTTAACGATCGTAAATTCATGTTTTAGGTTAAAAAAAAGAGAAGAAAATAGAGTGACCTTAAAACTTTTGCATCAAAACAATGGCCGCCAAGTGAACAATCGATTTTATTTTAATGATATAAATATGTATTAAAATGAATTATTTTCATTTGCGGAAACTGAATTCTCACTTCTCATTATTATCGAACTACTATCAAGTGTTTTTTTTATGAAATTGAGCTATTGCCTATTTACTGTATGTTTTTCTAAAATGAAGAGATAGACGATTGGGAGTACCTAACTATTCAGATTTGGTCATTAAACCGAGCTAACGTCAATTAAAACAATGCAACGCCAATGTTTCGATTCTCAATGGTGTTTTTTAGTACATTTTCTAACACTATTTGAGTCAATTTCTGACGCATAATGTATAACATAATATAAAATTTAATAACTACAAAGTAATCTAATCAAGCCATTTCTACAACAAAGATTTCCAAACATCTGATCATATTGCTTTGAAAACTGTCATATACAATTAATATGTGAAAACTGATAAGTGATAACCTTCAATTTTAATATATAAAACCACATGCAATTACACACACACATATAAATATTGTATTATTATTTATAAGCCATTCTGTTGAATGGTTTTGCTGGAACATGCATGCTAAACAAATATATCAATAAACTCACCTTACAATCGTGTTATTTGCACACAAAATTATATTTACACTAATCCACGGCTTTCTCTGTAAAGATTGATAGCTGATAACTTTTATTATGTAAATAAATGCTGGATTTATATTTAATATCACAAAGCACGAACAAATGCACACTAAACACTTTAGGCTATAATATCGATCGACAAAACAACGAGAGAACGCTTGATAAAGAAGGCAAAGGTAAATATGTTTTTGAAAAACGAGTAAAATCGTATTAAAAAGCGTAATTACATCTCATTACTTACATTTATGTGTTATATTAGCGTATATTTTTTACGGTTACTTAATTGTATTGTTCCCGCGTCAAAATAATTCGCGATAGTGTTGCGACGACCACTCGGCTCGGATCGTTTGTTTTGACTAGTCAAAAGTAGTGACGCTACTCAACGGTAGGGGATAGTGTTGCTATATCTGGGAAAATTAATTTATATGTGGGGAAAAATATATATCAGGGAATTTTATTTTCTTTATGGATTTGGACGGTTTTGAAAACCGCGTTTTATTTTAAAAAGATGTCGATGTATTATTTGAATTGCTAAAAGCTCTTTAAAAAAATTCCACTCAGAAAATAATTTCTCTCATGGCCTATGTCATCTTTGGGGATGCTGTTGTCTTTTTGAGGAAAGGATGGAGTGAAACTGGGTTTTGACGAAACCTATGTAGTAGGAGGGAGGAAACACAGAGGCTGGACAATCATTCCACAACCGAGCTGTTGAACATAAGAACGAGTCATAAGAACGACCCGTTCTCATGACAAAAATATCAACTGTGTACAAACGTTGGGCAGGCGTTTAGCGTGTTTCCCGATCGAAGGGATCAATGATGTTAGTTCCTCTGAGCACCTTCCATTGAAATACCGCGAAAAAAAGGTAATAGTAACTTGTTGCACTTGGGTGTAAAACTTATTTTTTAATTGATGGTTACTTTCTTTCTATTTTAAAATTTGTTTTACTGTCATAAGAATATTTTGCAAATAAACCAATAATTTTTATAAAATGATACTGATACTAAATGGAGGAACCTACTTACAAAAGAGATAAAATAAATATACATGATAATTCCATGTTTATCTAATTTTATGTCTACTACTTGTTAAAATAAATGTTTATTCAAATCATAGTAAAACCCTCCCTCCTAATTGACAGCAAAATAATCCCGATAACAATAGTCCCTATTCAAATATAAATAATCGTAAAATACCACAATTATCTGGGGAATTACGTGGAAAATTCACACGCTATCACGTCGGAGTGGGAAAAATACCTTTTTGTGCATGACATCACCACAAGATGCCGTCAGCCGGCAAGGTAGGGAGGGGATTGCCGGCGATCGATATTACCGAACTTGCTCGCGGCGAGTAGAACTATGAACGTGGTTCCGCAGTGGCGGATTTGTTGTTCAGAGCCGGATTACTGCGGAACTTGAGGGTGATTATTTATCAGAAAATTTGTGTATTTTCAGTTACGTACTTGTGATTAATTGATTTAGTTAATAATTAAGTAGTCATTGTTACAAGACAGGTTTCAATTGAAAATTGTTCAAATAAATGCGATTTACATGTGTTACAGGCGCATAGTTTTGTGATTTGTGAATAGAAGAGAGAATATAATATCGCACAATTGGCAATATGTATATTAGGAAAGGTAGTTTCTCGTTTGTACTGCCTTTCTTTGATTTGAGCTGTCGTTCCAAAAGTTTTTTTTAACACTTTAGTTGCCTTTCTTTAAAAAAAGATGCTCGATTGAACTAAGTTCTTTTGTGTTCTTTATGTAATGTAGATGCACCAGTTTCCCGATTGTGCTACGAGTTTCCCGGCACCTAGACATAGGTGTTGCATAAATCATCGGGTTTGAGAACATACTATTTTTATGGAACATGCATTAGCTTTCGGTTTATATATATTTTTATTTATTTACTTATTCATATATACGCCTAAAAAGGCTTTTACATAAAAGTGATACATGATGCAGTGTACATATGATAATATCTGTATTACACAGGAGATACTAACAGTAAATAGATGTAATCTATTTTAAAGTAGGTACAAAATACACAGTTGTAAAATTGTGATTACAAGTATAATGAGAAAATATTAAGAAATTATTAAAAAAGAAAAAAAAAACTATATTAAAAAAAAACTAAATACGTAAGAGTAACATAAAGTAAAAAAGAAATTACAACACTACACATAAGACAAATCATTAAGGCGATGCACTACGTCGTGTAATATTTTAAATTGATCCGCTATCAATAACAACCCTTACGTAGATGGCGATAAGGTTTAAATTCCCGTTTAACACCATCAGCCTGTTTTGATGTATGCAAGAAAAAAACATGGCCAAAAAGTGCCTTTTATTTTATTTTGTGGATGTTCAGGGATAAATATTTAATTTTTTTTCCGATCATTTTATAAATAACTTAATTTGCCACATTATACAATAAAATCATAACCGAAAATGGGTTCGTAAGTAGGAGATTTTAAACTTTAAAGCAGTTTTTATAGGCCTATACACTATTTTTTTCTGGGCTTATAAAAAGACTCATTAGATGCAATCGATTCATCAAACTGACATAATTAATGTAATCAATAGGAATTCTGAGCTTAAAATGTACGTACTTAAGAAATTTGTGCTGAACTCTTTCTATATTATTGGAGTGAACTTTGTACACGGTGTCCGGAAACTCGTAGTACAAGCGGGAAACTGGAGAATCTACACCACATGGGGAACCCAAAAAAACACAAAGTTTTTTGATTTGAGCATTTTCAAAAAAAAAAAAAAAAAACCAAAAAAATATATTTTTCGGCTATTTTAGGGTTAAAGTTTTTTCTGGTGTTTAGGGTTGAATAACAGATATTTTAACCCTGCAGAGCAGAAATATTTTATGATTACACCGGGTTAAATGAAGGGTGATTTCAAAATAATGCTTCAAATCCGAGTTTCTTCATTTGTTTTACCATCAAATAGTTTTATTTAGTTGGGTACTTTGATCTTCAGTAATAATTTATAAGAATTTGATTAAAAAAAAAAAAAAAAAAAAAATCAACTTCAAACTCGATTTACTCGATAACGAAAGCTCAAATAATAAAAAAATATACTACAAAATCAACTCCAAATGTGATGTAGATTCACCAGTTTCCCGCTTGTACTACGAGTTTCCGGACACCCTGTATAAAGGGGACCAAATAGGTGAATTATACTCCAATTGACTTCTGACTAATGAAATATAGAGGGTTTTCATACATTCTATTGACTTAAAATTAGTTAAAGTTCTGCAAAGGAAGCCTAATTAATTAATTATTTGTTTCAAAGGCCCAGTACAACCCT
This sequence comes from Hesperophylax consimilis, assembly GCF_061612785.1. NCBI lineage: Eukaryota > Metazoa > Arthropoda > Insecta > Trichoptera > Limnephilidae > Hesperophylax > Hesperophylax consimilis. The sequence continues at coordinate 11,629,321 of NC_142865.1, forward strand.
GTTAGTTCGTGGTCGGAAAGAGTTTTGCATTACGCAAGCAGCGCTCGTTCATCGGAATATAATTTAAAGAAACAGGGTCACCGCAAATACAACTTCACAACACAAAACTTACACAATGGTGAACAGAATAATTTGATTCCAGTAAAATAAAACAGCTAACAGAAAAAAATGCACGGTATTATTTCTTTCATCAAAAAGGTTTTTTATTGTGATTTTTTTCTGGCCTTGCTATGAATTTCATAAAAAGCTTTTATAATTTATTTTTTTCATATTGAATATTGAGTCAGGTGAATGATTTTTCTTCTTTTCAAGTGAAAACGTTTTTAAAAAGGCTCCCATACTAAGGTACCGCCAGAGTCACAAAGATTTATGTCACCAAATAATTTAATATATCTCGTGGCCCAAGGGTTGTGGCGCAAGTTACCTGTATATTCAAAAGATAGACCATTGTGTGTTGCTTCTTATCATTAATTGACATGTTGCTATCATTATTTGACAATGGTCTATCTTTAGAATTTATAGGTAATATGGCGCCACAACCCTTGGGCCACGAGATAAATTTAAATATTTGTGTGCTTACGTTATCGTACATGGAGCGGGCCAGTTAAGAGCCTTGACATTCACTAGGCAAATATCCAGTTATAACTCCGCAACGGAAAGGGTTACACGAGTTATTCGTGCGTCGTCGAGTAATTCTTGAGGTGTTCTAGCTGAGCAGAAAAAATGTTTAAGTTTTCGAGTGAAAAGCATTAAAATAATAGTAGAAATTGCGAGTAGTAGTTACATTCAAATGTTAATACAAACCTGAAGTAACAATTTAACATATTTTAATTTAAAGTAGATTAGTAAATTCTACACACATCAGTTCCAATTTTAAAATTTACACGTAAAATTAATTAATTCTGTTAAAATATTATATTTTATTATCTCTGAATTTTTCGCATAGTCAGTATCAATTTTGAAAATTACACTCAATACAAAACAAATCAGAGTTCATTGAACCAGAGTTACAATCACTCACGGTGTACAGAACCATCACATATATTTTTTAAACATTTTGTTCTAATTGAATTTCCTCTGGTAATTCGCCAAAGACCTTATTATTTTGAAGATTAATATTATTGTGTTGAAGCATAGACATATGAATATTAGTAGACCTGCCCTAAGTGATTAAAAGCGTATTATCCCCACTCCCCATACCGGTTCCATTGGAGACGGCTGTGCTCGCGTATGGCCTCAAGTGAAATTTGAAAACGTGACGTCATCATTCTTGTGCGAACTATGGTCGAGGCATCATCGGTTCATTTTACGAAATAACACGGCAAAATGTTGACTTGTACTATGAAAACTTGTAAAAATAGATGTGAAAAAGAGAATAAACCCAATTGTCGTATTACATTCCATATATAAGCATTATTTTACTTTATTTTAAGCATATTCACATCGTATAATATGAATCAGTTGTTACTATCACATCGAGAAACGTCTGGACGCGAAACACAAAGCTGGTTGGTTGCTGGGAAGTAAATTATGAACATTTATAAAAGTGTCTTAACTAAATACTTAAACGAAATATTCGACTCTGAAAATAGAACCGAATTTTTTTGCCGAATTTGGACTTCGCAAATTTGTTCATAACGTGGCGAGTAATTTGCGCTCCCATGTAAAAATGTCTATTCATTCAAAAGCAGATTTTACTTTTAAGAAGTAAATGGTGATATTATAATGCGAGATGCCTATTTATTGTCAGATTGATTTATTGACGAATCACAGTCAGCTTCACTCCCTTCGTTCTTCAACAGTTGATTTTACCCCTCGCCATTATCTTCTCGTCTATTAATTCCTATGTCTGTGTGTTGAAGTGAATAATTATTCAAAAACGTAACAATTTCAAAAGATTCCTGTCTGACATCTTTTCATTTTTAGCTAATGAATGAATGCAAATATTGAAAGCGGAAATGAACCCAAATGACTGGTTGACGATGACAATGCATTCTATCAATTGGTGACAATCGAACATATAAGCATTTCTTTGAAATCCGGTGACATTACAGCTTTTAAGATACGAAATGAATGTCAGTCCAATGGAGTTGGCATCCCACCCAGGCGTAGTGTGTTCGATTATGAGCTGTCTAAGTCCTCCATTACAACACAAGCAACATTTTCCGCTTACTGTGATGGTAGTAGGAGATTTTCAAATATTATCAGGTTATTCGTAACCCGGATATTTTAAAATAGATTGTTTATATATACAGGGTTTTCAAATAAGAGGTGTTATTTTGACATTCAATCGTAAAAGATCAATGGTTTCGTTGCTTGTGTGGCACGTAGCACCGTTTTGTTGAAATAAAACGTTGTCCAAATCAATACCATCCAATTCCGGCCATAAAAAATCATTAATCATCTCTCGATAGCGCAACCCATTCACCGTAACTGTTGCTCCAGCCTCATTTTCGAAAAAGTAAGGTCCAATGACTCCGCCAGACCATAAACCGCACCAAACAGTCACACGTTGAGGATAAAGAGGCTTTTCAACAATAAGTCTTGGATTTTCCGAGCCCCAGATGCGACAATTTTGCTTGTTGACGAAGCCACCGAGGTGGAAATGGGCCTCATCACTCAAGATGATTTGCATTCGATTCACTCAAGTGAATTTTAATAATTTCAATGCGTTGTTGAAGCGTGTATCGTTCCATTTTTATTAATGGCGTAGTTTCTACTTGTCAAATGTCAAAAAATGGCAGCTTCAAAAGTAACATCAACCGAAATAGTGGGCTATTCAAAATAACACCTCTTTTTGGAAAACTCTGTAGTAAAAAAACGGGTTGATTTTTTTACGTGTCTAATGTCTAATCATTCCGTAAGTTTTTCGTTCGATGTCTTTTTCCATAACTTAGCGTTCGCTAAGGTTTGATTGGTGACAACGGGCAAAGTTCTTATCTATCGTTAACTTTTTGATTAGATATATTACCTTGAAAACATGATGCAAACGGTAAACACAAGAATTCCACAAAATAGCTGAAATGTAATAAATTATGTTATTTGTTATCAAAGGTTTGTCGTAAATCATTTCTTGGAATTATTCAGGTGTTTCCTTTGTGATTTATGTTTTTTTTTTCTAAAAACGTCACGTCTGTGGATGGCTTTGTTTTTTTTAATCAAATCTACAGTTTTATTCAGAGATTGATGACATTTTGCACACTTCCAAAACAAGAGGAATGTCTACATTTGATTTCGAAAAATCACCCTCATCTACTTTTCCCAATACGTAAGGTAGAATTTTTAATCTATTTAACTGCACGGAACGTACATACAAGAAGGCTATAATATCATTCAATATTTACTAATCTAACTTAAGATTACTTATAAGTATTGTACTTATATTTCTTACTTTTATATCCGTCTAGACCACAGGTTCTCAAACTTATTTCGACCCCGCCCATTTTGCGATTTAAAAAAAATCTAGTGACTTTCCATATTTTTTAACTTACATTTTTAAATTACCATCTGTTTCGAATCAAGTACATTACGAATGGTTTACTTTGGTACTTAGTTATGAGGAGCATAATATACGAGACGATATATGAATGTGAATCAATTTTGGGTGGTTGCCTATCCTCTCTGTCTACCACTGCGTGGAAATGATGGCGTGATGTTAGTTAGGTAATTGTTGATTGCTAGTGTGGAGAGCCGTTGAGTAATTATTGCTGCAATTTATTAAGTTAATTATGTTCCGAAAACCAAATTTTTACACGAGACTTCCAGAGTTGTTCTTTGTTTATACGTCGAAAACTTACTATTTTATTCATTCCAAGTCCAAACGCTACATATACTTGGAAATAAATTCAGTTCCATTTGATATTTTCAATTATCCATATTAAACTCATAAATTAGAACTTTTTTTCGTTAATATTTTCATATTATAATTTGTAACCCACTTTTAATGTTGATTTTTACTACTTACTAATCTTGATTTTTACTTTACGGCAGGTATCAATATATATTTTTTAAATACTTTCGTGAAGCAAGTATGCAAATATTGGACGAGTAAATTCAACCACTTCCCGACATCCGATTGAGCTGAAACTCCTCAGATAGACTCGTTATAGATGACAATGCATTCTATCACGAGGACATACAAGCATTTCTTTGAAATTGGATGAGATTAAAGCAGTTAATATCCGAAATAAACGTTGGTCCTATCCAATCGGGATTTGGGTCAGTTGTTAGCGCAATTGTCTCCATTCGTTGGAGAGGAAGGGCTAATCCTCAGCCAAACATTTTTTTCTTTGAAACTGGCCTAGTTACGCCATTATTGGCCGGCTTTGCCTAGGCCAAAAAATTTAAGATATTCATGATTTTAGATGTAATTATTTGTTATGAGTAAAATTTAAGTACACAAAAGCGGACTTTTGCACATTTCTATGAAACTGGATGATATTACAGCAGTTAATATACGAAATTAATGTCGGTCCTACCCAATTGCAATTGGAAGGTCCAATCCTCATTCAAACCAAAAAAAAACTACAGGGTTTTCCAATAAGAGGTGTTATTTTGAATAGCCCGCTATTTCGGTAGATGTTACTTTTGAAGCTGTCATTTTTTGACATTTGACAAGTAGAAACTACGCCATTAATAAAAATGGAACGATACACGCTTCAAAAACGCATTGAAATTATTAATATTCACTTGAGTGAATCAAATGCAAATCATCTTGAGTGATGAGGCCCATTTCCACCTCGGTGGCTTCGTCAACAAGCAAAATTGTCGCATCTGGGGCTCGGAAAACTCAAAAGTTATTGTTGAAAAGCTTCTCTATCCTCAACATGTGACTGTTTGGTGCGTTTTATGGTCCGGCGGAGTCATTGGACCTTACTTTTTCGAAAATGAGGCTGGAGCAACAGTTACGGTGAATGGATTGCGCTATCGAGAGATGATTAATGATTTTTATGGCCGGAATTGGATGGTATTGATCTGGACAACGTTTGCTTTAAACAAGACGGCACTACGTGCCACACAAGCAACGAAACTATTGATATTTTACGATTGAATATCAAAATAACACCTCTTATTGGAAAACCCTGTACTTCATTCATAAAAGTAGTAAAAAAATCATTTCTTTACGGGTTGATTTTTTTTTAAATTTTCTGTCTAGTTTGCATTCGTTGTCCTTACAAGTATTACATTGATGCATTTTGAACCAATCTAATTTTTTACATTCTTCTATTTGCTACAATGCCAAATGGAAAAGTAAATTGCATACCCCATTCATGTTAGTGTAACTAAAAATACAAAAATGTTTTTTATGTTAATTTGAATGCCCTAATGTAATTTGTTAAGACTTTTTTTTTAAAGGCCTCAGGACATAAATAAATTCGGCACATCCCTATTCTAGCGAATATAACGAATTATAATATACATAACCCTAATAGCTTACACATGGAGGGAGATATACCATGATAATACATGTTATATGTACACTGTATTCTTAACTATACATTATAACATTATACAGTTGTTATTCATTATACACTGTAACTATACAGTTCTTTATGTGATGTAACTGTCCAAATATGCATGACATCACACTAACAAAATAATGATTTATTTATTTTAGTTTAATTAATTGCTGTACCCCGCCACGCCTTGCTGTAGCTCAGTCAGACTATGCAGATAGAGAAACAATTGCGCGTTTTGCTTTTAAGTCCAACAGATGGCACTGTAAAAATCACTTGAAAAACACACGCTAATCGCCGAAACCGCCCAACGTTAATGAAATAATGTTTTCTAAATAGTATAAAATAAAGTCGCTATCCGTGTCTGTTTGTGCGCTTAGTTCTTCTAAACTACGCAACGGATTGTGATAGGGTTAGCAAAGTCGAATAATCGTCACCTCAGTTGGACAAGGTGATGAAAAAAATATGTTTGACTGCAAAACCGTTTTGCTCATTTCCACAATCAAAATAATTTTCAGAGCCACCTGTTTTGTATATCCGTAGATGACAAAGTATGACAAAGTTATAACATTAAATATCCCTGTCAAAGACTTAAAATACGATTTCTTATTAAATACTCTAAAAATACATACATTAGAAGATAGACGTAAAATAAACAATTTAACGTTTTTATTCAAAATACTTAACTCTAAATTCGACTGTTGTGAACTCCTGCAACTTATAAACATACATACACCCACAGTAACAACACGACAAAATACAATATTCTACAACAGCACACATAAGCGTAACCACATTGCCCACTCTCCGATACAACGACTTCACACCATGGGAAATCATTACTTGGGTGATGTTGACATATTCAATACCAACTTGGCAAGTTTTGTGGATCATTTAAAACATTTATTTCAACAATACTCCTAAACACATCATGTAAACCTACAAATAGCTGTAATTTTCTGTTTTTGTTTCTTGTGTTTGTATGACTTGTTGCACAGCTTTTATCAAATGTAATTTTAGTCTTATTTTTTATGTTTCAAAGTATTTGTCAAATTAAAATTATACTACCAACAATGTAAAAGCCCTATGGGCGTTAGATAAATAAATAAATTAAGTTTTTAAAGCTTGCATTTATTTTAAAAGGTTCTAACATCACTTTGAACCTTTTGCAAATGCCATTTTGTCTGTATCTGACAGTTTTTTACAAGGCGCAGTGTGGTTCGTCACTTTAGTTGGATAGTGTTATAAGAGGAAGCTACAAGCCAAAAATGTGTATATTCTTGGTTTGCCTTATATCATCAGGTAATAGGAATTAAAAACGCTTGACAAACGGAGTCTAGAAAGGCTCGAATTCAAGCACGAAAGTGGTTTTTATTTAATAAGGAAGTTGAGTGAAAAATATTTTGACTTATAAAAAATATGTTCATGTAGATCAAAAAATATCGATTCTAAATATATAAATATATTTCTATATTATTATTCTTAGAATTAGTTAAACGTTCTTGAAAAAGCATTCAATGGCAATAGACTGTATACGCTCCACGATTGGTCGAAAGAATTCTGACGTCACATGTGTCGTGACTTGTACGTACAACGGATCACCTATGGTGCATCTCTTTCTATTACATGAGGGATGGTCGGTTTAGATGAGAGAGGTGTATAGGCCAAACGTTTATTTGGGTATGTCAAATATATGTACGTATTTGTTGTTATTATTATATGAAATGGATTTCTAAAGATACATATTCGTATAGTACTTTATAATAATAGTTGTTTATTGCATAACTTAGAAGTTTTTATTATTATAGATGTCACATAGCATGTGATACACTTCAGGCCGCCGGCCGCCCAGAAAAGTCTCACAGTGAACTGGGCTGTAAACCGTTATTTTACTTTTGATCTTTACTTTTCTGCGCGGTGGTCCTGAATTCGCGCGGGGCACGTCAACAAATAGCGACGGCAATACCGTACAAGTACCGTACCGGGCGGGAAAAGCAAATATTCTAACTTAAAATATTAATTTAACTATGAAATCTTAATCAATTTTCTTTTTTTTAATAACATCAATTCTAATAGACGGTTAACATTGGTAAAAAAATTACTGGAATTCCTTGTTGAAGAATTAAATTTTTTTCCATACAAAATGCTTAAGCGACGTGGTTTTCACAGTTCGAATGACGTCACACCACACCCCGCCTCTTACCGCTCGGATTCCGCTCGTTTTGGCGGGCTTAGTAAAATTTAAACTTTGAGAATTAATTTAATTATGAAAACAAACTTTAAAAAAAAAATACCAGTATTTAAGTTTGAATGCGAACATTGATAAAAAAATAAAAAAAATGGACTCAACTTCATTATTGTAAACAATTTTATAAGAAACCAATAAAGTTAATCAAGTGAAACTGCCACAGATAATCTTAGCTATAATATTGTATTTTTTTAAAGTTGTTTCTTTCATGAGTTATATTATGTTTATATATTTATAAAGCATATTTTTTGGTATTCATAATGTATACACCTATGCGTTCTATAAAGATTTGAAAATAGTGATTTAGCATTATGCTTCTCCTTACTATGTTCTTTGAGGTGTCAAAGAACATATTTAGCTAGAACGAGGCCCTCTATTAGAATGGCATTAGGGAAATGTACTTAAAACCTTATACAATAAATTATTATGCTGGTTGCATACGGTTCTATCTTCACTTTTAGGTATGATCTAAAAATTTCAGGTTTTTTATTTTCAAAAATATTTATGTTATTTTGAAGAAAATATCTGTGCATTTTTTATGCCGAAACGTTGATTATATATTTTACATAGTAAGCTCCAAAAATGATTTAAAACACATTGTTTTTATATAACTCCATATTGCTCGCCATACAATCCCATAGAGACCTGTCACACGTAAAAATATGATGTGTTATAAGTGTGGGCGTGGTGACGATATATGCTGGAAAATTATGCGACCGTAGTGTCAAGGTGACAGATCTCGTACAAAGAAATGATATTCCGCGGCAGTCCCCCAATTGATCTGGTCCCCTCTCCTGAGGAAGATTATAGCATAGTGTATCAGCCCATATAATACTTACATGCCACGCCCAATTTATGTTCGCATAATGCTACGTATACATACGCGAGCCGAACTGCCAAACTGAACCTCAACTTATGGGAAAGAAACGAAGCAACCGCAAATGGCGCGAAACGCAGCTTTGTAGTTGCCTCGTTCCTTTCCCGTAATTCGTGGCTTTGTTCGCGTTTCAGTTCGCAAATGTATACGTACGTTTAGGTGTTATAGAATCTTTGTCCTTGGTGGGTTCATTTGTTGAAGATCTGTATCTTATTGAGGACTGAGCTTGTAAGGGATACTTTTTTAATAACGTGTAACAATGAAACGAAATCAACATTTTTTAAATTTGTGTTTATTATGTAATTCATTCGGTACAATATTTCCATCTTATGTCAACTATTTACAGGATGTTTAATATACCATTTACTTCCATATTATATCCCATACATATTACATACGTATACATAAACACACAACTTGGCGTATACATTATATTACACGCGCGTATAACATACATATCATATACACATGGAATCGAAAATCACACTTATTTGAAGACGAATTATTTGAAAAAAAAATGCATATTTAAATGCGTCTTCTACCCTTAGTCCTAATCGATTGGGGATCCCATTACTCCCACAAAGGGTCTCCTGGTGTCCCTATCCTGCAGGGACATTTCTATTTTCACCGATCCATCAAGAACAGGCCCAACATCTCCTTGCACAGCGTATGAAGTTGTTTTTTACAATTCTATATGCAGAGAATTTGAACTTCTAGCATTCTTAATACATAAACTCGATTGCGATTTTTTTGTGGATAAATTAAAATTTTGGTTTAATAAAATAAATAATACGTTTTTTCTTTGAACCATCTCAAAAATTTTCATTGATTCTAACCTAACCTAACCCAACAGAGCTTTTTATATGAGTACAGCACAAGAGTTCCAACTGCTCTCAAACTTCAGTGAGAGTAGGCATCACCAATTGGGGTGTAATGTGAAGCTGATGGAAGTGGGGAGGGGAAGGAGACGCAAAGAGGTGGAGAAGTATCTGACTATTCAGATCTGGTCACCAAACATGGCTAAAGCCATTTCAAGCTACATTTAGAATCTGAATGGTGGTCGTTCACAAGGGCGATACTGAAAGAATCTCTGGGGAATATTTATCTCAAAACAGGAAAAAAATTGTTATTATTTTGAAATTCTTAAATTTTTCAGATAGAGGGTCGCAGAGGGCCTGGTAGGAGACAAATGTCTTGGCTGCGAAATATACGAGAGTGGACCGGCATTAGAAGTGTGGAGGAGCTATTCCGGGCAGCGCAAGACAAACAGACATTTTCTAGAGTGATCGCCAACGTTGGGGGGACCTGATACGGCACATAAAGAAGAAGAAATTTTCAGAAATTTGTCTCAGTTTTCAAAACAAGATGTCAAGATGCATTATTTTTTTTAGGTTAGTTATGCAAATTAAAAAGTGGCCGGAGCAAGTGTAACTATTGTAACTAATATTGTGAAATCTTCAGAAGCTGATCAGCAGAATAGCTAGAGAAAGATTGAGTAGTACCTGGCTAGTCAGATCTAGTCAATGTACGCAGCTAAAGCCATTTCAAGCAACGCGGTCTCTCACCATGCTGGGAGTGTCTCGCACTCTTCGAAAAATGGAGAGATCCCTCTCTCAAAGGAAAGATTGTGTCAGGTTAGGTTAGGTTAAGTGGCTAGTTAAACTGATTCATCAGGGCGATACTGAAAGTATTTTCCTTGTGGTCATCTTTGGGGATGCTGTCATTTGTAGATCTCTAGTATTTATCACATTTAAAACAGATTTTCAAATGCAGCATTGTTTATACGAATCTATGTTCAAAAAAGATCAATTTGTATTACATAAAAAAAAAACAAAGTTTTAATATTCTTGACTTGAAAACAGTGCGATTTTCGTCCTTTTTGTGTCAATACATACATTATGGAGGGTGTTTTTCCCATGCATAGGTCAATATATATAATTTTTTCATCATAAAAAAAAAACTTACAGTTAATTAAAGCATTGTCTATGGCGATTTCTCTACTTGCCGCCACATGATGTTTGAGTTATGGTTTCGAAAATTCTTTTAAAATAAAATATTTCGAAATAAATAAACTTTTGATCAAAATACGTATTTTATTTACAGGCTGAAATTTTCTAACATTTTTATATACAGTGTTCCACGCTCATACGGCGAAACTTTGGGGGGTGGTGTGACAAACTCATTAGCGATTTTTAAAGGAAAATACGAAACAGAAAAAGAAAGATCGCATCTAGGACTTGAACCCAGGACGGATTGAAGAAAGGAAAAATTTTTGAAGATAATATTAGCGATTTTTAATCGAAAAAATGATAAGAAAAACCAGAAAAAATATGGTCACTTATAGGATTTGAAACTTGAATATAGTGCCCAGAATATTTTTTTGTGATTTACATAGTGTTCGAACATGTTCATTACTTGCAAAAGCACAATGTTTTTTTGTAATTAGAAATACTTATATTATCACATATAACCAACCACCTTACTTTTTTTAGATTATCATGAATCCACCCACCAAAATTTCGCGGTATGAGCGTGGAACACGGTGTATAAACGCCTTTTAATGTTTTATCTGCTCATACTACTAGTTAAAGTCGTAAACCTTCATTTTCCTTTCTCTTTCGCCTCCCACACTTTCTTTAATCTAACCTAACAATATTCCTCAAAAATTGCTATACTCCAGTTGTGGATCTATTGCACACCAATCTGAGAAATGTTATGAGGCAAAAAAGTGGAAGGGGGAAGGAGATGGGAAAAGGAAGGTTGGGAAGAACTTTATTATTCAGATCTAGTCACTTAACACATTAGTCTAGATCTGAATGGAAAACTCTTACCAGAACTTTCACTTGCAAAAATTTTTTTGTTGGTAAATAGTTCTTCAAGCAAATAAAACATGATTTTTATGGGCAATCTATTTGATTTCAGCCTAAGTTCTGTTACAATACAATAATTCGGTAGTCAATATAATAAAGGGTTATTTAAAATATAGTTTCTAGCCGGTTTCTTCTCTCCTTTGTCAAAACGCTTTGGGCTGATCAAAAAATTTGTAAATATCGAATGAACAATATTGTTTGAATTTTAAAACAAGACCCAACCCGGTGCCTTGGGGTATTCCTATTTTTGTAGGTTTTGATCAGTTTGCATGGTATACCAAATACATTAAGACGTTATTTTTTAATAATAATGAAAGGTTTCAAGAATAATTAGATATCTAACCACCGAAATATTGCATTTTTTTCTACAGTAGATGTGTCGAGATTTCGGAAGAGTAATTTTTACACAAATTTGTAGCACACGCATACCTCGTATTCAATACTTGAATGGATTAAAAATCAGATACAATTATAGATTGCTTATCAATTAAATTTTAACACAAATAAATTTGTTGATATTGCAACATTTGAAAAACCTGTATCACTGTATCAAATTTAAAAAAAGAATTCAATTCCTAGGTGTCAATTTAAACAAAAAATATGTTTTTCAAATGTTGTTCTATCAATATGACACATAAAATGTTCGATTTTGCAACATTTGAAAATTATATGTTCTGGTGTCAAATTCAAATTAATAGAATACCTAACTTATAATAAATATAATAATGAGCCCGGTTTGCAATTCAATGTATCAATTATTAGAACTCAATAAATCAAATGATGCTAAATCAAAATGATGTTTGATGTTGCAACATTTGATATTTCAACAAACTGGTGTCAATTTTAAAATAAAATAATTCAATTCCTAAGTGTCAATGAAAACGAAATATTAAGTTTTCAAATGTTGCCAATCAAAATGACACAAGTACAATGAAAAATATTATATTATTTTTAATTAATATATCATTAGACACAGAACAACACTTTTGTATCATTTTTTGTTTTCTCTTAAAAACATGTGCTTGTATTTTTTTGATTTATTTTTATTATTGTTAGAGTTTTTTTTATAAAAAATGTGAAATTAATAAGCATTTTTCAAAATGCGAACCCTTAAGATAGTCCGTAACACCAATCTAAAGTTTCTGTCTTCTAAAGTAAGTTTTTAAGGTTGTGGTGTTTCAAACGGAAATTTCAATGTAAAATTATTATCAATTAGCCAATCAGCGCCAATTTGCAATCGCCGATTTTAGGTTAGTTTAAATTTTTAAACACATTGTGGTCAGTGGAAAAGCACAAGAATCATGTTGGTATACTTGTCGACTGTATACAATTTGTTAAAAAGCTGAAACCAACCCAAAATGGGTGTTTTACTGTGACATTAAATGCAAAAAAACAACAAAATGGCGCCACGTTACATTAGAAATTCTCTGAAACACTCCAACCTTAGTCAATTAGCTGGTACGTTAAATTAATATATAGGTGACACTTAGTTAGATATAAATGTTCTAATTAAATTAACAAATAATTGATAAATTAATCAATACACATACAATACATCGTTATTATAACTTACGGGATTAAAATATACATTGATATAAAATATTAAAAAAATTAAAAATAAATATCATATGTAGTAGGTAGGTATTTTAAAATTTTACTACGGTTTTATAAGGATTATTTTAATTCATCACCCAAACGTAAAAAACAAACAACAACAAAAAATGAATTGCACTGTCAATAATAAGTTGTAAAATTTTTGTTACAACCCTTTTTCAATTATATTTTTTAATATATTTAACACAACCATTCATTTCTTGGCTGGAAGGTCAAACTATTTATTATTTACTAAGCGAAAAAATTGGCAATGATTGCAAAAAATAATTTTACTGCAATATATATTTATTTTTGGCACAAAGGGCGAAAGATTTTTTTTTAAATTTTGCACAATAAGTCAGTATCACAACCAATAATAATATTTTTGTAAAACTTGTATTTTTATCCAACATTTTTGGATTTAATAAACAATTTATAGTGTAAATTTTTCGTGTTTTACAAGAGCAAATCAACAAGAAATGAGAAAAAAAAGATGTTGGCAAAAATAACGCACTCGTATTGCGAAATGACCAAGACAATCAATAGATGTCACATACTCATTATTGTATAGATAGAATTGAAATAGATTTGTCACGTTGACCAAAAAGAGTATTTTTTGTGAATTTTGTGAAGCTCAATTCTCAAAACATTTTCCGACAAGAATTTTAAGTTTTAGTTCCAGCGTTGAACACTTTTACTAGCTTTTTTTGCAATGCTTTACAAAGACATATTTTTAAAAAATTGCTCCATTCGTCCAAAATCTCTTCTCGAAGTATTTTTTTTTAAAGATTATAATATAATAAAACTAGCTATTATTACGGTTGATTAAAAAATCATATGTTTGAATATTTCAAAAAAAAACTGCGATAAAAAGCATCAAGTAAATAATATATTTGGCATCAGGACGTATTGTGATTAAAATCTTCGAGATTTTTAAACAAAATGACTGCAAATGGGTCGGTTTATGTACCTTTGGCGTATAATATATTTAAAGCAATGAGCGTTTTTTTATACAAAAAGCACCATAATCACATCTTTTTAAGACATTTTTTCAATATTTTAAAATATAACAGATTCAACTTTTTGGTTTTCACTCAAGTAACACTTCTTTGCAACTAAAACCGTATAATCTTTTATTAATTATTTTGTATTTACACACCGTCCGGAATCGTTTTGAAAAATTCAGATTAGGTTCAATGGCTACATCTTGACTAGCCCCCCCCCCAATTTTGCAAATAAATAATTAAGCAGACGAAAGGGCAAACATAAAGTGTATGAAATCAATTGTTAGTGTGTTCAGGACCTGCTATAATAGGATCAGCCCTTTTGACGACCTCACTAGAGCTGTGTCATTAATAAATTTATTTCCTGCACCAAGCAATTTTTGCACATTTATAAAAAAGGAAAATTAATATACTATTGGTCACGAATCACCTCATACATTGCTTTGACCCTTTTCCGCAAACGAGTTTTACTTTAAAGAAAAAATTTACTTCGTCAATATGACTGCTGAAGGTAGTTGGGAAGGAAAGGAATCAGAGAAGACAAAGATAGGAAGGGATGCACGTCTTTGCTGTCTACAACTTACGCCTAAGTTAAGTAATCCAGTTTCTAGGATGATTGTAAATCCAAATTGCTGATGCTTTATTTAGATACATTTTTTTTTGCTTATAAAGTGACATTTGAAGTGAAATTTTGAGTACATAGTTAGTAAATTGATTTTAAAAACTTTCCTGATGTCATTAGAACCCGATAACAGCGCCAATGTGGAGCATTATGGTGAGATTGACAACTATTTTGACATCATCTGCTATAAAATCGTATGGAGCTCTTTCTACTCCAAATCAGTTCAGTTTTCAAGAAAAAAATATAACTTTCAAAATGTATTTTGAGTTGAAAAAATTACTATATTTTCTTTATTACTAGCATGGAACTAACACTAAGCCAGATGGAAAGTAATATTATGAAATCAAATAAGTACTTGCATATGGCCATGTTAAAAGTCAGAATAACAGCATAGTATGTATGAGACGATGTATGAATGTGAACGAGGCAAGAACTGTGTGCCAAGACAGAGTTGTTTGGCAGTCCATACTCTCTGCACACCCCAGCGGAGAAATGGCATGATGGTGAGTTAGTTAGTAAAAATTGTCAAAAAAAGTTCATTAGAGTTTGCCCTTACGCTGTTTATTTCGTAACCGACAGCACTAGAACATAACCTAAAATTTTCAAAATATTTTCGGAAAATATGTAATTTAAATATTTTTTCTAAGTACCTAAATAGTTGCTTCCAGACAGGACGAACAACGCATGTAAGCCGCTACCAAATAGAAAAGATATTACAATTAAGAAATCAAAATGAAAAAATGATGTGAAGTCGGTAATTTCCATCAATGTTCAAGTATTTATTGACTTATTCACTAGTTGCGAACAGCTCACGTGCGTTGTGCGGTCCGTATGGATTAAACAATGCTTATAGCATTCAATTTTCATCTCGTTTCAAAATATCAAATGAAATAATTACACATAAAATCTTTAGCAAACAATAAATATTTTAAAAAATCAACAATTTAAATCACTTTGATAATATATAATTAACAGTTTTTTTCTTTGTTTGAACAAATAAATAATAACATTCGCTACGCACTCCAAAACAGTATTTTTTTTTGTATTTACAGAAAAAATCTGTAAAACCTTTCCGCCAATACAAATGTTGCATTTATTTTACCCTGTTACCTTCTACTGTTAACAAAGTAACCCATAAAACAAATCCGCACGGACTGACTGATTATTTAAAAAAACTTTACAATTTGGCGCCCAACGTGGGGCAAAAAAAAAACATAATTTTTTTTTTAAATTATAAAAATAATGTACCAACCCAAAAAAAAACTTTGAAATCTGAAATGAGAACTGAAATATTTGTTGTTTTATTTGAAATAATCAGTCTTTCCGTGTAGATTTCATTTGTTTAATACCTTTTATACTTCACACATAGTTACGTATAATTTTTACGTGCTATTATTTTTATGTACCTCATGTATTATATTTAGACTCTTAACCTTGACAATATGTATGTATAATATTTTATTAATAAACTGGCATACAGTTTTAAACACAATATACCATATCCAATTTTCCATAAACACATTTTGAATTTTTCAAAAAATACCCCCCCACAATAACTTATTCAAAAATGTTTGTCTATTATAGTATTATGTAGATCGTTTTTGTAAAATTTATATTCACAACCTGGATCAATTTGTCTTTTAATTTTGTTCATTCGTTTAAAATCACTTTGACACTTTTAAAACTTTGCTTGAATGTTTTGAGCTCTTTAACAAAATTTAAATTTCGTTAGACTTGTTATTCTTTCTGTGTACTGTTCTTATTAAACTTGTAATAAAATGATTATTGGTTTATTTAGAAAAAGGATTTTGAGTTCCATGTTTTAAAATCAATTTGAATCCGCTTTAGCGGAGATTTCTTCCAATTTTTAACAATTGATTTCTATCAATTTTCAACAATGAAGATATTTTTAACAAGTTACCAAAAACCCTTATTTTCCATTACCCACTGTCTTTATATTATGTTTAAACTCATCTCATATTGTAAAATGTTATTTTTTCTTGAGTGTGTTTTTTGTGCAGAACTGATTCTTATAATTCTTTCTAATTCACAACTATTGTTATCAAAAACTCGCTATTTAAAATATTTAAAAAACTGTTGTTCGTAATGATTATCACACACTGCTTTGGCACACCTGCGTAGTAATATTTTTGAAACGTCAGAGTTCTTAGGTTCTTCCAAACTTAGCAGCTGATTTCAGAGTCATTATTTAAAAATCCCCCTGTACTGTTTTGTTTCCTGGGCATCTTTTTCACATCTTCTTTGATTGCAACTTCAGTATAGTTATTTTGCTTTGATCCTGGAGCCATTTTGCTTATTACGTTTGTTCCTCCACTGCTCGAAGAAGAAGACATATTGTCACTATCTGCGTAAGGTAGATCAGTGAGTGGTCCATTTATTAGACTATGTGAACTTGCGCTGGTTTTTAATCTGGGTTCTTGTTTTGTTACTTCTTTTGTACTATCGTCTTTGAAATTTCCTTCAGCACCTGGTGAGTTTGCTAGATCGTGGATAATGGCTTTTTTAGGGTCAATTTGTATCTTTCTGCTTTCTGATTTCTTGGACAGTTTATTTGGGGTTAGGACATTGACGTACGGTGGTAGAATGTTCATGTTATTTAAGTTAACTGAACCGCTGTTCTTTTTCAATGCGTTTAGGTTCTGTTCTAGTTGTGCTGCATCTAGACATAGTGGTCTGTGTTTTACGTAGATTGCGTTTGCGTTTGAGGGTAGTATGACTTTCTTGTATGGTGGAGAAGAGTTTCTGGCTTCTGTGTTTTGGACTTTGGGTAGACTTGGAGGAATGATGTCTTGCTTTGGAGGGATATGATTGGCCGTGCGGTTCTGGTAGTTGTTCTTACTGCTCAAAGAGGTGTCGGGGGGCTGGAGGGATGTCGGGGTCTGCTGCGGCGTGTCAATGCTTATGAGCTTTTCAACCTGAAAAAGAAAAAAATTAATTTAGCTTAGAAAAAACAACAGTGACAAAAGATGCTGAGATTACTGTCACAATATTCGGAAATCAAATGGGACCATGTTGGGCGTAGCACGACGAACGAATTCGCTAGAAAATTTGAATCAATCACTGTACAAATGCTCATATCTTTATGTCCGGAAAGTTTAGGAGTCAACGCAACTATTTTCGGTTACATCATGAGCTGCGGAGACTTGAAATACACACATGACCAATTCTAAAAAAAGATAAGATTAAAACGCTTATTATTAAATAATTCAAATGGAAAAAAATATATTTGTATCGCAGGGATGGATACCGCCGATCCCAAGAAACAATTATTGGATAACAAACACCTCTGCCATAGGTCACCCATGGTGGTTAGCTACGTTTGGTGACTTAGGAGGGGTGCCTGGGTTGATGGGGTGAGGTTTGTTCGGGTCTTGGCGGCGGATCTTTCTGCTCACCAACTGTATGGCAAGCCGGATCGGAAGAGATTGATTTAGAGAAACCTTTTGACCTCTACAGCAGGATTGTGTTGGAATATCGCCTTGCAGCGCAGTGAGAGGGATGGATTCATATGTCCATCACTCCTGGACACACTGAACCAAAGATTCCTACCCAACCCTCATACCTTTCCATCTTTCTTCCTTTCCTAAAAAGATCCTTCACACAACATCTCCAAAGATGTGTGTAGCTTATGAAAAATAAATAATAGTAATAACTTAAGCCTGGGGCATAAACTATTAGTCTTAACTTCAATTTACATCTTAAAAATACTCACCGCAGGCCCGCTCCCTCCGTCGCTGTTGCAGCTCATTGATTTACCGACGGCCGCCATCTTTGGAGGCTCCGTAAAAGAAGTCTCCCACTCCTCCCCCCTTGTCTCGGCATCATTCAGATTATCGTCATCGTCTAGACTCCCGGCGGCCGCTTCCATGGAAGCGAGAAGCCTATCCGTGGACTTTGAAGGCTGGAACTTTGAGGTGTGCCCCATTAAATTCTCTAATTTTGAACCCATGGAACTAACAGTGCTGTCAGAGCTTTTAGACCCGTAACCGGAGTCCAAGTTTTTGGAAGTGAATGGACTATCGCTTTGATTGTTCTTTCCATAGCTGTCATTCTGGAACTTGTTACCATAATTACCATCATTTATCTTAGCGCTGAAGTTACCATCAACAGCTTGATATTTCACGCTGTAATTTTGATCATGCGCTGGCTTGGTGTGGTTGGCATTGTTTAGTCTCGTTGCGTGATCTGTTTGGGAAGTTGCTTCGCTGTGGTATGCATTCGCGCTTGTGTCCATGTTAGGGTTTGTTCTGGATGCCAGAGCTATATTGCCGTATTCTGGTGGATATAGTTGTTTGAAGGCTGCTTTGTGGTTGGTTGGAGGGGAACCTAGGTTACAGGTGTCGTTATTAACTTGTGACGATGACAACTCGTTCACAGCCGTGGAAACCACGGCCTCGCCGTTGTTAGGCAACTGCTGTATAGGATCCATTGAGCTGCAAATAAAGAAATTTTATCAAATATCTAATCAGACATCAATCGAAATATTATACAACAACAAATAATCTTTTATTGTTATGGCTGCATGTTGACAATACTCTTGCATAATCCTTTATCCTTATGGATACATGTTGACAATACACTTGCATAATCCTTTATCTTTATGGCTACATGTTGACAATACACTTGCGTAATCCTTTATGCTTATGGCTACATGTTGAGAATACACTTGCATGACTGTAAAACCTAACAAATTGACAAACCCTGAAACATAAAGAGTTAGTTTGCGTTTTGAAACCTTCCGTAGATAATATAAACATAGGGAGATGTGATATAACAGACTAAATGCTGAAGAAATTAGATCATTGAGGCGAATGTGTGATAAAACCTTGTGAAAATTGTCGAGAACCACAAAGAATGCAAGGCTGATGAATTTGGGCATGTAGAGCGGATAAACAAATAAAGGAGTTTAAGAAAATATATGATGCGAATGTATATGGTAGAACACAGCATCTCCAGAGATGATGTTAATGTAAAAAAAAAAGAAGTCGAGAAGAGTGATGAGACAATGTACGAATGTGACCGAAGCAAGGAGTATGTGATAAGTCCGTCCTCTCTGCCTACTCCTGCGGAGAAACGGCATGACGGTTAGTCAATTAGTTAGGGAAATACAGCATGTTTGCGTGCTGACTGTCACCGTCGTACACCAAACTGCATGCAATGCAGACGTGCAAATGAAAGTTATGCATTTGGTGTGTAGGTAGAATCAAAGGCGGAGCGCCGTTGTGCGTCGATGCGTGCAGCAGTAGTACAGGTGAATGATGTTAGCGACACGTGTTGTGCACCCGGTGAACTAATAACAATTCATCTCCCTTTGTTTCTATTATGTATGGAATCCGCCGATAAAATCAGAATAGGATGTATTTAGCATTAAATTTCAATTGAAATCCATCCGCTACTAAAAATTCTTAATGTATTTCTAACATTATATTTTTTATTATCAGTATGGTGTTCGCATTTGGGCACCATCAAATTAACGAAAATTATTTTTGATTTGTAATTTGTAAAGGTTATCCATACATAACATTAATAAAATATTTTTTCAGAATTTTGTACATCTTGAACAAAAATAAATAATAAAAATTTTCCTCCACAACGATAGCAAATTTGTTAAATATTTACAATGAATTACTATACGTTTAAAACAAATACCCCCTTACTAATAAACGTGTTTAAAATTTTACACAACTGATAAACATCCATTTACCGTTGGTTATTTATCAGTTGTGTAAAATTTAAAATACGTTTATTAGTAAGACCCATAGTGTACAAGTTTCCATTCTATTAAAAATAATTGGGTGTATTGTTATTTTTGGAGCTGTTCATTAGTGAGTAATGGAAGGCGTGATCATGCTCTAAAACATTTAGAAAATGGGAGAAAGTATTAAAAGGCATTAGGAAAATAATAACATTAAACATTTAATCATTCAACAAGCAAATCATCTTCACCTATGCAAAGAAAAATATTTGGCGATTGTAGACCTATGTAAAGCAAAGAAAAACATTTGGCAACTCTTGATCTATGTTTATAGGGCAATACATATGGTAACTGTTGACCTGTGCAGGATAATACACTTGGCAAAAGTTGTCCTAAGTATGTAAAACATTTGGCAACTGTTGATCTATGTTTATAGGCAATACATATGGCAACTGTTGCCCTATATTATGTGTATTCAGGACAACACGCTTGGCAAAAGTTGTCCTAAGTATGTTAAGAAAAACATTTGGCAACTGTTGACCTATGTTTATAGGGCAATAATTATGGCAACTGTGGTCCTGCGTATGGAGAGACAAACATTTGCCAATAGTTGAACTATGTAAAGCAATACATTTGCCGACAGTTGAACTATATAAAGCAATACATTTGCCAACAGTTGAACTATGTAAAGCAATACATTTGCCAACAGTTGAACTATGTAAAGCAATACATTTGATCACAGTTGACCTATGTTTAGTGTTGATCAATATTTTATTTACAAAAAAAAGATGGAAGCAAAATAAAAAATGATTTTAGTCTACAATAATACATAGAAACTTTACAATATCCTTAATTTATAAAATTTAAAACAAATATGATTTTATTCTACTATAATACATAGAAACTTAACAATAACATAAATTTATATAAATAAATAAAAAAAATGTATTGCAAATAATAATAAATTGTTATTTTTTTTTCTATTTTAAATAACGATTCGCCACGATATATATTAAAAAAAAATTACCATTTTTATAAATACAAATTTAGGGAGTATGGGAATGTATTTTTTTCTCTATCCATGGGTATCGTTAGGTGGTCGAGTGGTTTAAAACTATAAGTTCCCATAGCGGTGTCGCAGGTTCAATCCTTGCTAGCTAAATCCTCCATCATTGTACAAGTAACATTTTCTCACTATAATGATGGTAGAGGAGAATTTCAAGTATTATGTTTTGTTATTGCATTTAATTCGTAGAACTCTATAATTTAAGACGACATAATGTCCTAAAATACGTTCGGAATCTTAACGACGTAAGTGAAGAAGGCGTCTACAAACATATTTGCGCGCGGCCCGGTGTAATGGACGTACCTAAGGTCGAATTTGCTCTAACAGGCCTAGAAAATTGATCTTTTCCTTAGGTTTATTTTAATTAATTCTGATAAACGTATTACGAAATCTCAGAGGTTTCTCTTGGTTTCTTTGTTGGTTTGACTGAGGATTGAACCTTCATCCCCAGGGACTGACTAAAATGATTGAACCGCGCTATCACTTATGCCAAATCCTAATTGGATGGTATCGAGATTTTTTTTCGCATATTAACAACTGTAAATTTTTATAGTAACATCCAATTTCAGAAAAATGCGTGTGTTCGCGTGATTGCAACCAAAAGTTAATAGAATTCATCGTCATCGATAACGATAATCTGCAGATTACTGTAACTGCAACTGTATTCGATGTAGGAAAATGGGTTGATTTCCTCTTTAAAGATTCAATCATTCTAGATGGAAGGAAAATGGATGTTAGTCATAGCGTCTAATACCTGGGACGTATTATCACAGCAGACCTGAAAGACATCGAGGATATGGAAAGGCAAAGAAGAGCGATATTCGTTAGAGCAGGTATGCTGTCAAGGCGTTTTCACCTTTGCAGTACAAATGTCAAAAAGATACTTTTAAATGCATTTTGCACTTCGCTGTACACGTCAGAACTGTGGGTGGATTACACTGCATCTCAATGGCGTAAGCTAAAAGTCGCTTACAATAATGCTTATCGCCAACTATTCCGCCTACCGAGATACTGCAGAGCCACGGAAATGTTCCTGGAGGGACGAGTACACTCTTTTAGAGCTCTTCTCCGCCATCACATGGGAAGCTTATGGCGCAGACTACGCCAATCAAGTAACAAAATCATCACTGCCATGGTTGCCTGGATGGAGTCCCCTCTGATGGCCCTCTGGTGACGGGAGATGTCGAAATATCCTCCATAAATTTTTCTTAAGCTGATTATGTATATTACTTCAAATTTGGAATGTATTGCATTGCACTACCCCTGCATACATTCTGGAATAAATTCTATTCTATTCTTCTATTCATTCAGGAATAGAAAATAATTTTTTTAAAATTATTTAGGACGGATTGTTTCGGAAAACTTGAACAATTCTTCAAATTTAAAAGTTAATTTTCAAGTTCTGTGAAAGATATTTTTAAGTTCTGTTTTTATTTCAGTTCTGTCAAGCAACTAGCCTATAATGATATAATAACAGAATTTGAATAGGACTTTCACAGAACCCGTAAATGGACGTTGAAATTTGATGAATTGTTCAAATTCTCCGAAACAACCCGTCCTAAGAGTTTTTTGTCTGATGTAGATTAACCATTTTTCGCTTGTACCACGAGTTCCGTACACCTTGCATGTTACCAAATGAAGCTTGTAGTTTAAACAAGCTTTGATGTTGTTAAGTATAGGCTTCACTTTTACTACTTTGAACTTATATCCTACCATACTTAATACTTGCTTGGAAGTATTATGGTAAAAGGGTTCTATACTAAGTACTAAAATATGAAGTTAAGCCCGTCTGAAAATAACACGTTTGACTAAGCGGAAGTATAAAGAGGATTAAATTTAACATTTATAATAATCAAATAACTAGGGCAGGTTGTGAAGGTGTTATTCATAAACTTGCTTGAATAATTGCTTTAAAATAGACACTTCCTTCATAATCGAATATCTCTAAATACGGGGATTTCCAATAAGAGTTGTTATTTTGATATTCAATCGTAAAAGATCAATGGTTTCGTTGCTTGTGTGTCACGTAGCGACGTTTTGTTGAAAGTAAACGTTGTCCAGATCAATACCATCCAATTCCGGCCATAAAAAATCATTAATCATCTCTCGATAGCGCAATCCATTCACCGTGACTGTTGCTCCTGCCTCATTTTCGAAAAAGTAAGGTCCAATGACTCCGACAGACCATAAACCGCACCAAACAGTCAAACGTTGAGGATAGAGAGGCTTTTCAACAATAACTCTTGGGTTTTCCGAGCCCCAGACGCGACAATTTTGCTTGTTGACGAAGCCACCGAGGTGGAAATGGGCCTCATCACTCAAGATGATTTGCATTTGATTCACTCGAGTGAATTTTAATAATTTTAATGCGTTGTTGAAGCGTGTATTGTTCCATTTTTATTAATGAGTAGTTTTTACTTGTCAAATGTCAAAAAATAACAGCTTCAAAAGTAACATCTACTGAATTAGATGGCTATTCAAAATAACACCTCTTATTGGAAAACCCTGTAGTATAAAATAAAGTCGCTATCCGTATCTGTCTGTTTGTGCGCTTATTTCTTCTAAACTACGCAACGGATTTTGATAAGGTTTTCACTATCATTTAGAGAATTTCTTCCGTAAGGTTTATACATATTATTAATGCATATTATATTTATAGAAAGTAGAGAAAAGTCAATGTTTTGTAATCAAGTGTAAAAAATATATTTTTGCTTACATTGGTAACGCTGGCTAAACCTTATGAGATACATCAAAATAATTTACTACGGAATTGTATATCTTGAAAAGGCCTACAGAAAAGTATGCGATGATATATGTCTATCTCCTAAGGATAACTCACAGTAACACCGGGTACACAACAGCTAGTTCATAATAATATTATTGATTCATTGTTACGCGGATGACAGTACAGTTCATGATAGCTTTATGTTTGACAAGCCCCCAAAGGGCACACAAACTCCAACGGCTCGGAGGGCTTTGAAGCAGAGAATGGAAGGCTATCTCGAGAGTATTTCCTCCTGGGGTAAAAATAATCTCGTCGAATTTAATGTTTCAAAGACCCAATCCTGTCTGATTACGTCTAAAAGGGATCCAAATGATAATCTAGTCTCCTTCAACGGAAGCAATCTTCCGAACAGGCCTTCCATTGATATGCTTGGTGTAACTATAAGTGACCAGCTCAGGTACGGGGGCTCCATCGAAGCCAGAGTAAAGTTGGCCTCTCAGAAGCTGGGCGTACTGTACAGGGCCCGCAGATACTTTAATAGTACACAACTGCTGACCCTGTACAAATCGCAAGTGCGCCCTACTGTCGAATTTGGCAGCCATCTCTGGTCTGGAGCCCCTAAATACCTGAAAAAAACCCTCGACTCTGTGCAAAAACGGGCGGTCCGTTTGATAGATTCCCCAATCTTAACAAACGGACTGCAATCTTTAGAGCACAGGCGTCAGGTAGGTATGCTGTCCTTGTTCTATCGGTATTACAATGGAAGATGCTCTGAGGAACTAGCGTCATTGATCCCTTCCGCACCGGTGCGTAGTCGGGATACACGCCAAACGCGCGCCCAACATTTGTACACAGTTGACATTTGTCACATGAGAACGGGTCGCTTCTACGATTCGTTCTTAAGTTCAACAGCTCGGCTGTGGAACGAACTGCCGGCCTCTGTGTTTCCTCCCTCCTACAACATGGGACTCTTCAAGACCCATGTTCACTCCTTCCTCTCCACAAAAAGACCCTCCACACAGCATCCCCAAAGATGTCATAGGCCCTGAGGGAAATTATTTTCTTCAGGGCCTCCTGTGTGGAGTTAATATAAAAAAAAAAAAAATTATATATGATTTGTTTCCTTGAATTAATGAATGAATAAATGAAAGAATGAAATGTAATATTGGAAGTGGAAATTAACCCACTTCCCGACAACAGATCGAGCTGAAACTCGACAGATACACTCTTCGTCGATGACAATGCATTTTATCAACTTTTGGTGGCACTCACGTACACACACGGATTTTTCTGAAATTGGATGACTCTATAAAAAAATACAGTTGTTACAATATGCGAAATAAATCTCGGTACCAACCAATTAGGATTTACCATAAGTGATAGCGCTGTTCAATCATTTTAATCAGTCCCTAGGGATGAAGGTTCAATCCTCAGCCAAACCAAGAAACACAAATTATGTATTTTAACCATTTAGGTTCTTACTAATAAACGTGTTTTAAATATTACACAACTGATAAAAAATATTATTTATTTATCTACTAGCTGTGCCCCGCCACGCGTTGCTGTGGCTCATACTGTCTGTGCAGATAGAGAAACAATAGCGTGTATTGCTTTTATGTCTAACAGATGGCGCTGTTTTTTTAAAAACCATGTTTTATCTGTCATAGGTAACATCTTTATAGGTATCAAACTCTATTTTGCCTATTTTAGTTTCTTTTGTCTATTTCGTTTTCATACAAGACGTGTGAGAAGGAAGATTTTTTTAAGCACCAGCTGAAATCTCCATCTTTATGCTTGCTTTGCATAAAGTTTTTCAAAATATAATGAAAAAACTGACCTTTTTCTTGTTTTGAACAAATTTCTTGATTGCCACAGACAATCTTCTTTATGTAAAATAGATTTTAGGGCGATCATCGCCAAAGACATACAACCTTTTTCTGGGACGCCTAAATTAGTTGTTTATTGAATTTCAAAATGAGTCGAAGCGTAGAAATAGTTATCGCTGCAATAGATTTTTAAATTTTAATTCTTAAAAAAAAATATTGGGTTCTTTTCGATTCACCAGTTTTGTATATATGTAAGTTCCCATACTCCCAATAAAATTTAAAATGAAACTATGTGAACCCCGCACAAGAGTTCCATTTGCCCGTAGCAAGAGGAACTCTGCTATTTCACAATCGAGGTATATTGTAAGACTTAAGGAAAGTCGGCTGGAAAGGAGACGGTGAAGATGAAGGTGGGTAAGTACCTGGATATTCAGATCTTGTCAGCAAACACGGCTAAAGCCATTTTTCAAGCAAAGTTTCAGATCAAGGTGATACTGAAAGTATATACTGCTCTGAATCGTGCCTCAAATATATTATTGTATTATTTTTAATTAATAAATTGTGAAATAACTTAAATTAATCAAATGAAATTAATAACATACGCTCGGATTTAAACCCGCGACCACGGGATTCGCAGCCAATTATCGTAACTACTCAACCACGAATAAAGAATCGCTTTGCACTACACAATAATCGAAGAATTCGTGAAAAACATCACTTCTGGCATAGTTCAACCCAAGTTGTTGTCGCTACGTTTGGCCACTTAGAAAGGGTGTCCAGCTTCATGCGGTGAGGTTTGTTCAGCTCGCAGCAGTGGATGCTTCTGTCCACCAACTGCACCGCATTCATTCATTATTTCCAGATTCCTACCCACCCCTCATACACTATCTTTTCTTTCCTTAAAATGACCCCCCAAACAGCATATCCAAACATGACAGAGGCCCTGAGGGAAATCATTTAAAAAAAAATTGGAATAACTTAATGAGTAATACCTCAAATTGTAATATTTAATTATTGAAGACAATATTAGCGATTCTTAAATGAAAATTTGAAAAAGATTCGATCGCATCCAGGAATTGAACCCAAGACCTGATCCTTACCGGGGATTTACTCTACCACTGAACTAATCCGACCTTTTCAGTCATATTATACTGACTTTCTCTTGGGCATATTCGGGATGAACCATCTATGGGTCAGAAGAGATGTGCATTTTGTATCATCACACTTCTTCAAACTGATTCGTGGATGGTTTGAAAATCCGACTATCGTGGAGAGTATTAGTCTCTATGTTCCTGATGGTTATCTCCGTCACCGGCAGCATAGACTGGTTTATCTCCCGGCCTGCAGGACTAACTTGCCTGCAGGTCATGCCGGTGGGGAGAGCAGTCTTGTTGTTGAACGGAATCAATTAGGATATCGATATATTTAGCTGAAGATGAAGCTGCCTTTAAAAGGCAAGCTCTATTGATGCTGGTATGCTTGATGTTCCATCACGCCGATTTGCTTTTGACAGGTCGTGTGCTGACCAGAGATGTGCTTTATTTCAAATAAATCCATTTCAAATGGAAATGCAAAATGCAAAATGGGTATTTTCCATTTTGCATTTTAAATGCTTTTCTAAAAACCATTTTGCATTTTGCATTTTAAATGCTTTTCTCAATGCATTTTCCATTTTAAATGCTTTTTTGCAACATACTTCCTACTATCTCCACTCATCTTTTTTTCATAAGCCCCAAATATCAGTCGGTCCTCAACCTCGCTATGAGAGATAATTTACATTTGTCAAGTTGCTCCCTGGTAGGAGCCCTGGCAATTGAGTGATAACCATTACAAAAACTACTGAACATGGGGCTATGACGCTGTAATATTAAATGTTAGATAGCCGTTTCTATGTTTTTACGTTGGCAACATTAGTCCCGCGCAATTTTTTTGTGGTTTCATAGTAGTTTGTAGTCGTGGTGTTTTTGGATTTACCATCATGTAATATGTTTGTTCTACATTGATGTCCATTATTAAATGACAAAATTGTTTAAAAATTGTATAATTATTTTAATTGTTTGACCTGAGAAACCATTTTGCATTTTCAATGCATTTTGAAAATGGGTATTTTGCATTTTGCATTTTAAATGCTTTTCTAAAAACCATTTTGCATTTTGCATTTTCAAATGGAAAAATTTTGACCCATTTCCATTTTGCATTTCAAATGGTTTTGGGTACCCATTTTGCACATCTCTGGTGCTGACCAATAGTATGGTCAGATTTTGAACTGTACAGTTTGAAATCACACACGTCAACTATAATCACGGAGTGCCGTGAGCCGTACAATCGCATCGAGACGTTCATCTTGTCAAAACCAATGTGTGTACTATCGCCGGTTATTTATCGGAATAATCCCTTAAACGTATTTTATCGCAATCCAATTCAACATAACGAGTGCTACCGTACAACGATCACCGTTCCAGTGCTGACAGATGATTCTCAAGATGCAGATTTCGTTCGCCACCCGGTAAGCTGACTGTGAATTAACCTTACAAATTGTGTTATGGCATTCGCCTGTCATAAGCCATAGGCGTTATCCATGCTTTATCTGTGTGGAATATCCCGTTAAAATACGGCTATTCCATCCCTTGTTCGTTCCTCGAACACTTGATATGCCCAGCTTTGTAATACCATTTTACAAATGTACTTAAAAACGAATTAAAATTTAATTTTGTAATGTTTTTAAAGGAATAAACAAATTGAATTTACTAAGAACTACCAACATCAATGAAATTTTCTTAAGAAAATGAAGATAATGGTGTGTTAAAGGTAATATGATACAGTTAAATATGACCGAAGGGGATAGGGTTGGATTCACTCAGTGGTAGAGGCTACCACTGAGGAAAGGCAACACTGAGGTCCTGGGTCAATTCTAAAATGCCACCGATTCAAGTGTTTTAGAGTCACTAATATTGTCTTCATCGATTACAAATTATTTTAATTAGGGCCTCCCAAAGATGGACAGACTACACAACATTAAACATCCAACATCCAACATCCAAATGCAAGAGAAAACTTACCCGTGAGGCTGTTGCAGTTCTGAAGACATCATCGGCAGCAATGGCACGAGGTAGTCCGAAGTCCTGTTCAAGCCACTCGAGTGCTAGTGACGTCACGGCGGGTGACAGGGAGGGATGGATAGAAAGAGATAGACACACACGGTCACGTGGGCAGTGGGCAGTGGGGCAGCGGGAAGAGGGAGGTGAAGGAGAGAACACACATGTTTAATGTTTAGTTTGGCCAAGCGAGCACTCTTTTTGTTATGTTTCACTTTATTGATTAAAGCTGGTGATGATGATGTGTTAAGTGTTGAAATTTTAAGTGTTTATTTAAAAATGCACGATTCTAAAGTCAATTTCTCAAAATGTGTCTTTTAAAGCGATGCAATTTTCGCCATCTGGGAGGAAAATAATGTAGAATCAGCTTTTTCGATCAATCTTTACTATGAATCGGTTTAGATTATGAATACCAAGAAATATGCTTTGGATAAATTGAAGCACATCCTATCGTTTCGTTTGAGTAGAATTAAAATAATTGTCAATTACTTTAAAAAAATATTATCGTAAAAAAACAAAAAAAATCAATAGAAAAGTATGAACGCACACAATAAAAAACTTCAAAAAATACAATTTTATGTCTAAGATTATCTGCGACAGTTTTTCTTGATTAACTTTTTTTCTTTCTTAAAAAACTATTCACAAAATTAATAAAAACCATTGTTGCGCTAAAATCAACAGTTTCTAGACTCCCGCTTGCCAAACGATTTTTATGCCTATTACCTATATTCGTAGTGATATAAGGCACACTTAGAATATATACATTTTCGACTTGTGCATTCCTCTTAAAACGCAATAAGTTGAAGTTAGCTATAAACCAAATAGGAAAACAACAGAAATAAATTTTAGAACAAAGGTCGATATTTTAAAATGACTTGAATGGATATGATTTGAAATTTTCACGTCCAGTAGTATAATGATAATTTTTTGGGTTATCATGCCATGTTGCGCTTCCTCATTATTTAGTCAACATTTTGGACAAATTTGTTATTCATCATAGGACATAATTATCGTTTTCAATCAGTTCCAACTTTGGAAAAGACGCCTTAAATTCAAAGCAAATTTGAGTTAAAAAGATTGTGAATAATTTCACTCAAGAATAACGCACAGCACAGACTATTGAAATTAGTATATTTGATTATAAAACAATAAAAAAACTATGTTTTAAGAAAATCGCATTTTTTTCATTCATTTTTCAATATTATAGTACCTACCTGCCTGAAGAAAGTTTCAAAATA
Organism: Hesperophylax consimilis; assembly: GCF_061612785.1. Classification (NCBI taxonomy): domain Eukaryota; kingdom Metazoa; phylum Arthropoda; class Insecta; order Trichoptera; family Limnephilidae; genus Hesperophylax; species Hesperophylax consimilis. The sequence goes on from NC_142865.1 coordinate 11,659,657, forward strand.
GAATTGTCTTTGATTTGGTGTCATTACTTTGGACAAATTGCAAAATTCTTTATTTGAAATAAATAAAAATGTTACATAAAATATATGGTTTATGATTTAGTAGGAAGGTATTTAAGTACCTACTTGGAAATCTTATGATTTCAGGCGAAATTTTCATTTTCATTTATTGTAAGAGAAAATTTGAAAAATGCTTTTTGGACGCGAGATCTACTGTTCAAAGTGTAGCCTCTAAGGGTACTTATAAACACGCGAGTCGATCTGCCAAACCGAACTATGACTTACGGGAAAGGAACGAAACAACCGCAATTGGTGCGAAACGCTGCTTGCGGTTAGTTCGTCTCATGGCTCGATAATTAGCCAGAAAAAGACGCAAGGAGCTTATAGACGAGTAATGTGAAAAGGGAGATTCGTTTATATAAAGAGTCTTTGAAATAGTGTACCTACAACAAATTGTGAACAGAGATAAATGAATATTGCTGATTTATTAAGAATCTCTTCAAATTATTGGTAATCCGGTTAAAAATGAGATTACAGGTCTTTATCGAATGAATTTGGCAGCTTCTGTGGTCGAGAGATAAGGCTCTCGACTAGCAACCCTAAGGTCGCGGGTTCAAATCTTAGCGTGCTCAACCAAATTTTATTTGATTGATTTGTGTTATTACACAATTTAAATAATATATAGTATTATTTGCTGCACGTTTCAGTGTAGAAGATGCCGTGTTTTGTGACCAGATCTGAATAGCCAGGTACTTCCCCACCATCACCTTCCCCATCTCCTTCCCCTCCTCACTACTTATCAGCCGTGATGGCCTAAAACAAACTTGAAGGGTGAAAGCCAGAAACAATTGAAATAAAAAACATACCCCAATTGGGGATGCCAGTCTCCCTGGTTCCAGATGTTTGGGAGCAGTTGGGACTCTTGTGCGGTATTTACATTAAAAAAATTACATAAACAGGTTTCCTGATAAACTTTTAGTAAATTTCTAAAATATTATCATAATGTCAGAACACGTTTATCAGACAACCTGTTAATTCATCCGTTAAAGGCCTGCAATCCCGTTTTTAACCGAATAACCAGTAATTTGAAGAGATTCTAAATAAGTTCCGTGTGTAGTATTTATGTTTAAAAGTGATTTTTTCCTCTTGTGTGTTTTCTCCTTGTAGTTACATGTATTTGATTTATTGAAATAAAGATCTACAAATATGTATCTAAAATTAATAAAAATGTGAGTTGTAATTTTGGACAAGAGAACGAAAGGAAACAAAATTTTGTAAGACCACAACAGACATTTTGGAAAATTATGCATTAAAATAATTAGATACCCAAAGCAAATTTTTTTTTTTAATAATTTTGATTTTTCTAATTATTTTCATACACAACAAACATGATCTAGGATCGGGTGTCTACAAATTTTGCCAATATTAAAAATAAAATAAAATAACCAAAAATGAATGCAGTTCCAAAAAATAACGATCACTCACAGTAATAATTTGGTAGGGTTTTGTAAGGAAATCAAAAATAAATAACTAAGTTTGAAAACTATATATAAATAACTTGCCTGAAAGACTGATTGTTTTTTAAAACAATAATATTTTATCAGAAATACTTCACCATTGCGTAACTTACTTTTTAAAATATAATAAATACACCGCGTAGCACGCTCATACTGCGAAATTAATTAAAAAAATTTATATATTTTCGCCTAATTAACAAAGAGAATAAACGTAAAATTATATATCACGTTTTATAAAACTTGACGGCCTATGTTTTCGAGTGGTTACTATCCTTGACTACAAATCCGGAGGTTGTGTGTTCATATCCCGGCGTGCATGTGTATTGATTTGATTTATTTGGTTTGTTAGTGCCAGGAGTGTTAAGATAGTGGTTTGGATGCTAGAAAATGTCGGGTACGCTCGAGGAATACTTAACACGATATCTCTGCACCGAAATGAGATAAGGAGTTGAATAAAAGTCAATATAATGTAATTTTTTAACGGTAACATTGTGGTATACAGTAGTGGATGGTGAAATAAAGACATTAGCAATAGCGAAACATAGCGAGGTTCACTAGTAAAATTAGTATATTTACGGCATGTTTCAGAGAGGTAGATACATTCAAATTCGACCAGGCGAAAGACCATGTTTGGCAAAGATAGGCATGTTTGGTGATACGATAACCCGGGTATTTCCCCACCTTGCTCTTCACCATCTCCATCTCCTTCCCTCGCCACTACCTTCTTCCTCACAACATATCCCAATTGAGATGTCAGTTTAACTGGTTCCAGACGATTGGGAGCAGTTGAGATTGTTATGGGAACTTGTGCTAACACATTTAAAACGCTTAATCTGAATTTGAATCAAAAATATTATAATCTATAATAATGTTTTGTTGACTCTCAGATTTTCATAAAAATCTTAGCTTAAAATTTTGCAGAACGAGCGTGGAACACGGTGTACATGTACAATGAATGTATTAATTTTCTTAAGTTAAATAGCTATGGACGGGTTTAAACAATTCATCAAATTTGAAAGATAAAATTCAAGTTGTTAAAAAAATATTATCCGATTTTGAAACATCTAAAAATTGTTTATGGTTTTGAATGCGTCATTTCTGTCGATTTTTAACAAAAATTGGATGTGGTGATTAATTAAAAAAATGTTCTTACTTGTAAAGACTGGCTCTGCTCATCCCTTCCTATTGACTCTGGCCGATTAAAGCAAGGAAGAGGTGCTATCATTAGATCCGGGTCCTAAAAAAATAAGTTATAGATATTATGTAACAATAATTCCAGGACTAACTACCACATACATGTATTGCACCGATTTCTCGCCTTACTTGGTAACAAATTCACCTCAAATATCGACATATCTATGCTATTTATCATCTAAATTTGGACCATCTTGCAGTAGTGGCCTCATGAGAACGGGTCGTTTTTCGCAAGTCGGCTCGTATGTAGAACGAGCTACCGGAATCTGTTTTTCCTCCACCATATAGAAGAGCGATATCCGTTAGAGCGGATATGCTGTTAAGGCGTTTTCACTTTTGCAGTACAAACGTCAAAGGATATTATTCAACGCATTCTGCACTTCGCTGTACACGTCAGAACTGTGGGTAGATTACATTGCATCCCAATGGCATAAGCTAAAAGTCACTCACAATAATGCTTATCGCCAATTATTCCGCCTACCGAGATACTGCAGCGTTTTCTGAAGGGACGAGTGCACTCTTTCAGAGCGCTTCTCCGCCACCACGTGGAAAGCTTATGGCGCAGACTACGCCAATCAAACAACACAATCATTACTGCCATGGTTGCCTGGATGGAGTCCCCTCTGATGGCCCGACAGGAGACGGGAGATGTTCAAATATCCTCCATTAACGGCTGCTTGCATACATTTTTTACTTCTATTCTGCATTGCCTATCTTATTTTTATTATTTTAAAATATGGAATGTATTGCATTGCATTACCCCTGCATACATTCTGGAATAAACTGTTATTATTATTATATAATCATGCCCTCTTCTAGATTCGCATTAATAAATCCCTTCGTTCAGCCTCGTAACGCTGCCTAACAGGATCACAATATAGTTCATCTGTCTTTACACTGTATAGACGGGGCGCGCTTGTGTGATGTCACATATAAAAAATTAAAAGAATACACCTCAATCTCCATTCCTTACTTGAAGACAAAAATTAGACACATTTTTCTAATAATAACCTCACACCATTTTATTGTCAACTAGATATAAAACTGTATTGCTTGGAAGAAAATTTAAAACTACAAAATTATATGCTTTACCATACCTGTGTGCAATGAGTCAGTCTTTCAAATAGTTGTGAGAAAGTGGGTCTGTCCTGTGGGGATGGATTCCAACAGTCGCACATCATCCTGTATATTTCCATCGGACAACCTGAAGAAAAAAACGTTAAAATTGTTAACATTTTCTTATAACGAATATTATTCTAAATCGAGCGGCCCGGCTCGCAACGATCATCGAAAAGCGACGAAGTATGTTTGTTTATTTAGTATCTGCACACGTTTGTGGCAAAGGGTCAAAGGAATGTATGGGGCTTTTTGTGACTGTTTATATGTGAGTTTTGCTTTTTTATAAATGCGCAATTAATTGCTTGGCGCATTGAATAATTTTTTATTATTAGCGCAGCTGAGCTATTTCTTACAGAAATAATAATAATTATATCATCATAGGAAACTGAGTTTATCGTAAAAATGGCTAATCCTTTGATGGGAAGGCCCGAAAACAATATTATATTTCATACACTTTATTATGCCCTTTTGACTGATTAATTTAATTATTTTTTTGCAAGTTGAGTGCGTCATTTAGAAAATAAAACTTACCTTGTGGAATATCGAGTCTTCCTCCTCCAGTGACCATCTGCATCACTTCCCTGTTGGCGCAACCAGTGTAAGGCATTATACCCAACGAGAACACCTCCCAAAGCAATACACCGAAAGACCTGCAAAAAGCGTAGTAATTAGTTAGTTGCTTTTATGGTAGTTTGATCAAACGTATCTTATATTGTTCCTCATAATTGGCAATACCAAATTTATTTAGCTCATTGCCAGCATCAATTCAAGCAATCTTTTGGTTCTACTTCAGCCACGTTCCCGGCCAAACTCCTCCAGTCCTCTTCCGTGCTCTTCATCAACTAGTTGACTTACCAAACATCGGTCTTCGAGGTGAATATTCCATCCAAGAAGGCTTCTGGTGGCATCCACTTAATGGGCAGCATAGCCTTGCCACCCTTCCTGTAATAGTCCGACCTGTAGATGTCTCTGGCCATACCGAAGTCTGCGATCTTCACTACTCGGCCCGGACCCTTGGAGGTGAGAAGACAATTCCTGGCTGCGATGTCCCTGTGGAGATAGAAAACAATGATGATTAGTGTTTAGTATTGAAATGAGAATACGGTTGGTTCTTACCGGGATGTCATTTATCCAGTTCAGTCCTAACAACATCTTGCTAGAAACCAATTTGAATAGGGTTTAACTGTTTTTTGTTTACTCTTTTTACTTCTAGTATTACGTAGTGGAATCCGAAAGCTCATGAATTCATTCAATTCTGTACTATCAAATGCATAATTTATTACATAATTTGAACAATTAATTTCATTTCAAAGTTCATTTTCAAGTTCTGTGAAGGTTTTATCCAAGTTATGTTACTATTTCTTGTTTTGTGAAACAACTGGCCAATAAGCATATAATAACAGAACTTGAATAAAACCTTCACGATACTTGAAAATCAACTTTGAAATTTGATGAATTGTTCAAATTCTGTGAAACATCCCGTCCTTAGAATTTAATATTTTAATATAAGTCTCTGAAAATCCTTCTGTCTGACAATTGGCATGGCATTTTCATTGGAATGGCATGGCATTATCATTTCATTTAAAAGAGTGAATACATGAATATTGTTATGTCGGTTTCAGATTGGAGAATTGTAATCAAGTTGACAAAGGCAAGATATAACAGCTTATGGCCCATACCAAGATATGAGAGTATTATGACTTACCTGTGTATGAATCTCTTGGTCTCCATATATCTGCAGCCCTTGGCTACGTCCAGTGCACAGAGCACCAGATCCTTCATGCCCAGACTACTGCTTCTCTCTGGCTTGGGACGGTTCTCCCTGAGGAAGTTCTTCAGGTCTCCCCCGGCCAAGAGTTCCAGGACTATGAAACTGCAAACAAATTATAAATATTGGATGATCAAAATACAATTTTTTTTTAAACACGTCGAGTCTCAAAATTCTAAACAGTTCTTTATCAATTTTGTGACATTTTTGTTTATTTTTCATATTCCGTAAAATTATGTTTGGATAATTTTCATAGCTTCATTTTTGTGAATTGTCACCACAGGGGCTTTGCGCACAAGTAGAAATTATTAACCCATTTCAAAAAACATTATTTTTAAAACAAATCTACTTATGCCGAGAATGATGAAATTTTGCACATTTGACCTTCAAAACAGGAAGTAAGTTAAAATCTACACGACATCTCAAAAAACTGCCCCACCTCCTTTTCTCGCACTTAAAGCAGAATTTTTATATTTCTTGATGAAATTTTGCACAGTTTACGCTCAAAATATGAAGAAAATTACTGGGTAAATCTGATTTAGACAAATTCTGTAAAGCCCGGGCAATACTGGGAACTTTAGCTAGTATAATATACTTGTTAAAATCAAATTGATTGATTGGAAAAAATGTCACCTAGGAAAAAAGCCCAAGTTTCTCACTGTACATAAATCATAACTTTTCATATAAAAATCAATCTCACTAGGTATGTATGAATAATTATGACTTACCGTGGATGTCTGTCAAAGCACACCCCAATCAAATGGACAATGTTGGGGTGGTTGAACTTGGCCATGATGGCTGCCTCCATCAGGAAGTCAGTCTCCGACTGTCCGGTGGACATCTCCGGAAGGGTCTTTACAGCTACGGGCATCTCGATGGCATCTCCATCTCGGTGACGATAAAGACCTTGGTAAACCTCACCAAATGCGCCTTGGCCTAGTGCTCTGCGAAAATTTGTAATGCATTAGTAAGGGCAGATATGCAAATAGAAATGGAAAGAGTTTCGCTAGGAGACTTCCTTGCATAATAGAAGGACTAAGAAGTAGATTAGGAATAAAACCACGCAAGATTACAAGCACGGCCTCCGCGGGAGACATATGCTGTTGTTGGAGTAGAAAACCTTACTAGTTGTAGGAAACGTGAATGGAGTATAGAAGAGCCTATTGATATTTGATGCCAATTTTAAGCCTCGGTGAGAAGAAGACCATGAATACCATGTTGTGGAACTAGAAGACATCTCTTAACACCCAATAACAGCCCTAGTGAACTTAAAAGGGCTGGGCTACTCTCAAGGGAATAATTAAATATATGTTATTATTATAATGCAGACTGTTTCCGCATCAGTAGTAATAAAACTATTTCTTCAAATGGTTAAAAATGATGTTTAAATGGAGTACCACAAGGGACCATGCCGGGTCCTGTTTTGCTTCTAATAATTAAAAGCAGCCTATTGCTCATGGAATATTGCGCAATGAATATATGTTATATCTAAGCTGATTGCTTGGGAACAATGCAAACCATCTCTGCATCGATAATAATACAATTATTTCTTCTATTGTTTAATTGGAGTACCACAAGGCACCATGCTGGGTCCTGTTTTGAATCTAATCATTAATTAGCCACACGCCATGCAAGCACTTGTATAAAATCATAGTGACTTACTTTACTAATCGCAAGCTCTCTCGTGCAACTTGCGGAAGTTGTCGAACATCCACTCCTCCAGCCAAAACGGCATCACAGCCGTAGTTGGGGTTGAAGCTGGTTAGGGCACTTTCGTCCGCCGTACTCCTCAGTCGGCTCAGTCTAAGGTCCTGTTCCAGTAGAGCTTTGTGGCGCAGAGCAGCCTGCTTTCTCACTTGGTATCGATTATCTGAAATAGAGGCTGGTGTTAAACGGGTATTTATGTGTTTTTGGCATGTTTTATTATTTTGTTCTTCTGGAACATCAGACAAAATTGGAAGAGACCTTCAACTGCCATTAAAAGCTCACATACACTGGAGAGAAATGGAGCCTTTAAAAAAATACATATAAGTTTTAAAATTTAGGTGGTATTAAGAAAAATAAAATACCAACCGAGAATTCATATAAAACCGAAAAAGGAGCTACATTTGTCAAAGGAAGCGTCGTTTCTTCACTGTCCTGAATTATTTTCTGTCAATCGCAATGCCTGAGGAAACTATTATGATGATTATTTTTTTTTAAATTAAATCCCCACAGGAGGCCTTGCAGAAACTAATTTTGGGGCTAATGTCATCATGGGAATGCTGTGTGGAGGGTCTTTTTGAGGAGAGGAAGACCAGGAGAAGTTGTAGGAGGGAGTAACCACAGAGGACGACAAATCGTTTAACTGTTCGCCTGTGAAACGTTTCAACGACTCAAGTACGAGTCGTTGAAACCACCCACTCTTATACAACAAATGTCAACCATATAAAAATGTTGGGTGTTTCCCGATTATGCACCGGTGCCGAAAGGATCAATGATGCTAATTGAATCTTCCATTCAAATACTGGTAGAACAATGACAGCATTCCCAACTGATTGCAATCCGTTTGTTAAGACAGGGGAATCTATCAAACGGGCTGCCCGTTTCTGCATGAGTCAAGGGTTATAACCGAAATTATAAAACTATTAAATTTATTCAAAATAGTGGACACATATTTAGAGCGCTGTAACTTATAAGATAAGATAGGTATTCATGTTTGAATGGTATTGTTGTTCTTTTAGATTTTACAGCAGATAAGATTTTAAATAGCTGGCAAGGGCGTGCAGTAAAACGTAAAACTAATACACCTCGGGATTGCTATTATTCCTCTTCATCTGTATGGTCAGAGGGGGACATCTAGGTTTGCAAGCCAGTCTAGGGGATCAGGCGACAAACTGTAGATCTCTTCAATCCTGCCGGGAATTAATGGATTCGGTGCAAATGCTACGACAATAATTATTTATGTGAAATCTTCTGAAAATAAATCAGTGTCTTTCAGATGTTAATAAAAGAGTTACGTAAAGATTCTTACATAGCATGAGGAAAATTCCAGTGAGTGCAGCAACGAGTAGAAGAGAAATGATTCCGAAGAAAACCATCACATAGAGATAGGGAATCCCCCATTCGTCAGGCACTGTAACGAAAATATTAACAGATTAGTCAAAAGAATAATGGATACGTTGAGTGTTTCAAAGTGTAGCGATGCTACGAGATTCATCTAGAATGACTCGTCAATACAAAAAGCATCGTAACCGGAACACGCCAGACATAATGCGAAGCGTTCCTACTTTTAGAGCTACCTACGACAATACGTTGCGAGTTGGTCTAGCACATTACGCGCATTTGCTAGAAGGATCTAGCTTATTGCCTAGGCATAATTCCAACACCAACCAAAGTACCAGAAGCACCCAGACTGAGCGAGTTGTCTCCATTTTACCTGCGATCTCGCACAGCTACTGATGCCATTGGGTCGGCAGTAAAGTTGGTTGCTAAGCCGAGCCCTCTGTCATTATAAAATCAAGACATTTTCAGTATTATGATGGGATAATAGAGATCAAATAATACTGCCAGGTCATCTGTATGTAACCAATAGAGTTAAATATGTTTGAATCAGGTGAAAACTGTTTGTATTTGCAATTTGTGACATGGCCTATTTATAAAAGGGATATTATATTTTTTTTTTTTATTTTTTTTATAGTGAATACCTCACAAGAGTCCCAACTGCTCCCGTCTGGAGCCAGTGAGACTATGGCATCCCCAATTGGGGGATGTTGTGAGGCTGAAGGTAAGTGGGGAAGGGAAAGAGGAAGGTGGGGAAGTACCTGGCTATTCAGATCTAGTCACTAAACACGGCTAAAGCCATTTGGAGCAACGTTTCAATTCTGAATGGTGGTCTTACACCAGGGCGATACTGGTAGTATCTTCCACTCTGGAACGTGCCGCAAATATACTATATATTATTTTAATTAATTAATTGTGAAATAACACAAATTAATCAAATAAAATTTATTTGCGCACGCCGGGTTCGAACCCGCGACCTTCGGAATGGCAGTCCAATGCGTTACCACTGGACTATGCCGGCCGTCATTGATGAGTACTTACGTTCACACATGGTCTGATTAGTCCCAGTGGCAATCCAGCCCTGGGGGCAGATGCACTGAGTTTTAGACCTGTACTCGTCCAGGGCGATGCAGCGATAGTCACACCCGCAGCCCTGTAATAAAAAACTTTATATTTCTCCAAAACCTTGTTGCTTTTTTCTCAACAAGTTTCTTGTAAAGATCCATGTTGTAGTACAGAATGAAGTAAAAAACGGTAAATATTCCACGGAATAGTTGCTGAGAATCTGAGCAAGGCATAAAGATGACCCTTTCTCAACTGGTATCTAAATACAATCACTTAAAACGATGGACTGACGTGTCGTCTGGATGAGCACCGACGCCTAAAGAATCAATGACGCTTGCTGGTCGTTTGAGGCACTTTGCATTTACATACTGGTAGTACAAACGACAGCAATAATTTGTGAGGCAGAACATTTATCACATAGTAACACTTGTGTCCGATCGTGCCCAGTGTAATTTTTTTGTTTGTCGAGTTCGTTGGTTTAAAAAAATTGATAGAAAAAATGCTCACTTCAATAGCAGGGATGATGATGACCTGTCCGGGACCAGAGTGACCTCCTGGAGCAATTTCCGTGAAGCCAGGAACCGCCCACTTGTGGTCAACGAAGGAATAGCCGCCTTCGCCGTTTGTCATATTCTGGGAGGTATCGCCACCTAAATATAACAATATTATTATTATTATATAGTGTAGCGCCCTTCGTGGCAGCCGGATGCGTCCTAACGCGTCCTAAGCGTCAACAAGTATTTCCAAGGGAATTGAGGCAACATCCCTTTGGAATTATTTTAAAATCAATCAATCAACATTTTAAAGAAACTTATCAACCATTTATTAGAACTTTATAATATGTGATTTGAGTGCAGTGTGTTAAAAGTGAATATTCGGATATTTTGATCAAAATATTCGACATTCGAAACCAACGTCGATCGGTAAAATGCACCCCAGAACAACGAATCAACGGAATTCTCAGAAATTCCGAAGGGCCTAGCAAGTGTTAGCAAGCTAAGCCCAGGGTAATTTATTATCCCGACCGTCGCCTTTTATTGTGGGCAGAATGCACTGCTTCAGTCACCAGGATGGACTCGCCGAACGTCTATGTGAGGTGTCAGCGCTTTATTAGCAGCAGACACATACCTGGACGAATGACGACTGCAGCAGCTGGTCCAGTTTCTTCACCACCTAGGATTCTTGCTGCAGAGTCTCCATTTTCTATCTTCGTGTCACCTGTTCCTGTACTTCATTTTACTTAACTTAACTTCACTTTATTTTTGTAATATTTATATTTTTTGTAATACCTGCATCAACTGTAATGCTCCCCTGAGGTGATATCGCACTAAAGCGGCGGTATACAAATTGTCCAATAAATAAATAAATAAGATTTATTATTTTATTTAGAGCGGAGACAGTTTACGGATATTTCTCGTGAGAATTCAGGCCATGGGCCATTATGCCAACTCACATTTATTTCATCTTATTTCTTTATCAACAACCTAGTCGCTTTGATAAAGTTCACTAGAGATCCTACTAGATATTTGGCTGTGTCTCCTGTTTCCACAATGTGCCTTCCCAGATAGATGAGCCTTGTTCCCATCATGGACTTCACCATAGGTGAATTGGAGTTTCTTCATCCTCTTCACATTTCCTGCATCTATTGGTGTTTTCCAACCCCTGCACAATGCCTCCTGAGGTGGCAGTGTCCTGTTAGTAGTCCTACCAGTTCCCTCAGTGATTGCACCATTCATTTTGAGTAGTTGCCTGATTTGTCTAGGGTCTAGGGTGTCGTACAATTTTCAGTATTTTGGATTACTCACCCATATTGTAAAGAAAGATTATAATAGGTAACTAACCAGCCCATCCACCGCCAGCGCCCCCTCTCGCGCAGCCTCCGCCCCCGCCGCCGAAGCCGCCCGCACCGGGTCCTCCACCGCCACTGCACGCCCTCCCCCCAGCGCCCCCGTCCGTGGCCGCCGCTCCCCGCACTTCTTCATGTCCGGCGGTCACGAGGCCGGAGCCTGCTGACCAACCACCACCAGCACCTGAATCAAAAATATATACTGTTAAAGTACAAAAGCGTTTTGAAATAACAGTAATAATTCTCCTCTTAAATTTCAAAAAGAGGTATCAAAAGTTCTGCCTTAAGGGGTGGGAAAAGGGGATGAGGGTAGATTTTTGAAATCTCATGTGACATTGACCTTCCTCCTTCCTCAAGGTCAAGTGTGCAAAATTTCATCAAGAAGTACCAAAGTGAGAAAAGGGGATGGGCATGGTTTTTTGAAATCTCATATAGACAGTGACCTTAATCTTGTTTTGAAGGTCAAATGTCCTAAATTTCATCAATAACAAAAATAAAGCCATGTCGCCCGCCGTCCCATCTCGCTCTTCATTCATTTCATTACAAGTATATTAGATGTATTCGAAATATTAACGAAAAATTAGTAAAGATTCCTCCATAAGGCGAACACTGAAACTGGTGTATCACAAGGTCTCTACTTGGGGCTGGCGCTGTTTTCATATTATTTCTCGAACTATCTAGAGTCGTAAACATTTAGTAGACACCCTGTTAGGCTAGGTTATGTTGGGTTAAGTGTGATGACATTGATTTTTTGACCTGGTGTGGAGGTAGGTGGGCCATACATATGCCCGGTGTGGGGTCGCTTGTGGTGGGGCGGGGAGCCCTGTCCGTGCTGCGAGCCCCCGCTACTGGCCCTGCCAGCTCCTAGGCCCCCACCACCGCCCCCAACGGCCAGGGGGAAGGCAGATAAGTCTTTGTCCAACTAGATAATGAAAGAGATACATTGGGTTAGTCGATAATCTTAGACGAGGGTGTTTTCGTATTTAGCGTAATATTGGTAAAAAGTTGGGTATTCAAGCGATAGATGGCACCAGTCATAAAGCTTACTCCAGAGTCCGACAGATGTCGCTAGAGTGTAGCAATTGCCTGTGGGGTATCCTTGTCAGACTTCAAGCTTCTAGAAACAGAGAATTACCAACCCTCGGGTAATGAACAGTGTAGCAAAATTCAGACTTTTATTTATTGTAACGTAAATACACGAAATTATTGTAAAGAACCTTTTACTTTTTGCAAGAGTTCCCAACACAGAAATCTGCTAGTAAGAAGAGATATAACAATTGGCAAAGGACTCTAAGATGGTATCGGCACGTAATGAGATGAAGACGTCGCATAATCAAATGTTTAAAATGGTGCATCACCAGACTAGCGCAATTCCGTGAAAAATCACAGGATAGTCTTGTCTTCAATCTTCAGATAATTCTTGGAAAATCAGTTACAATTTTGAAAATACTTTGACACTTAAAATCGAACCAGATTTGAGTTCATTGAATCAGTTTTCACTCAGTAATTAGTATGTTTCATGATTTCAAATTTTAAAACGAAAATTAAGATAATTTTTTGTTAAAATATTATATTACGGGTAGGTGCATACTTTATCACTTGTCTGAATTCTTCACACAATCAGTTCCAACTTTGAAAACGATGACACTTAAATTCAAAGCATATTTGAGTTCATTGAACCAGATTTTTTCAGGACGCACAGATAACCAAAATTAGTATGTTTGATGATAGAGTAAAAAGGTAACAAATTATTATAAGCGATAATTACTCACCTGAAATATCCATACAAATTGGAAATATCTCTTGAGTAAAAATAAAGGCCGCCGACGGGAATTGAACCCGCACCTTCTGATTGCCGGTCAGGTGCTCTGAACCACTAAGCTACGTCAGCTTATTCCCAACCCGCCAAATAATTCAATATCTACTAGTAGTTCATGAACAATTATTGCTGATTATATTTTTTCACTTGTAAACAACCAACTTTATTTTTTGTATGAAAGGCTTTGTTAGTGCTGAATTTCCCACTAGATGGCGTCGAGACATATTATATCTAACATAATTAATTCTTACCACAAACAAGAAGGTAGCACCACCCCCACCTCCTCCCCCGTCCTGTATGACTGTGTTTTTGATTTCGTGCGTCTTGCTGTGGTAGTACGGCAAGCCATCTCCATAACTGTCCGTCCCACCCGTGCTGTTGTTCATGTATTTGCAATTGGACTCCGTCAGGACCGAGAGAGTCTGCGTAACAAAATGTGAGTTATAATTAAACTAAAAATATCTTGGTATCATCTTTGATCCCAAACTAACCGATTATAACTGAATATAAAAATTTTAAAAAGTGTTTAGTTAATAATTGCAGAAATTCATTTATAATTTTTTTATTTGGTCCCCTCACTTTGACCAATCGTATCCGAAGTTATTTTTACTGAAATTAACGACAGTTTCTAAGATAGACGCCCTAAATTGTGGCGGTTAGGTCGGAATAGGTTAAAATCCACTTTAATTCCATTGAAAAAACTCGGCATAAATTTCTAAGATATATTAACTATAAACTAGGCCTGCATATAGAAAATATAAACCACAACAACTTTGGTTAAATGAATTAACCTTTCCCTTACTGTGCTAAAAAAATCCACGGGTTCCGGTGCTGTGTAGTCAATACACATCTCAAAATAAGCGATTTAATATGGGAAAAATATGAATATTCATAGCTAATTGCTTATGTTTATTATATTTTATATCAAAAGTGATAATAATTGTAATTTAATTGCTGAAAACATGAAAAAACCATCGGCAGATGATAAAAAAACGTGCGAGGGGTCCACATCTAACGACGGTACGCGACCGACTGGCTGGCGGCTAGCACACACATATCTATGCTGTTGTAGGTATCGATGGTCTAAATCAAAATACAACTGCCGACGTGTGGATTTCTCATGTTCCCGCATAGCGAACTAAAGCAGCACATCAATAGCGTGTCATTTCCTCGCACAATCTTCGCGTAGCATTGTCACACGGTTGATTGTATTAGTGTATTTGTTTCAGATTTTTAATTGAATTTGAAAACTATGTAAAATTTTATTTTTTAATTCAGTGCATATATGTATAACGGAGGAATACCTAAAATCTGAACCAAGAATTTATTATATTTATAGAGTTATTAAAGTTATTAGAAACAATGTGTAGTAAATAAACACCACAGATAAGGAAAGGTTAACCTCACGCAGGAGGATGCTGGGATGCTGTATGAAGGGAATGTTTAAGGAAAGGAAGGAGAGGATGTTCTGTGAAGGAAAAAGGTATGAGAGGTGTGTAGGAAACTAGGGAACAGTATGTCCAGAAGTGACAGACGGATGAATCTAACGTAATGGCGCAAGGCGATAGTTCAAGAGATACCAGTTTTAGAATTTATTTTATTTATTTATTTATTTTTATTTAAGTAGGTACATAAAACAGGCATGGTGCCCAAAAATTTACATACATGGATGTTTAAATACATAATAATAACAAAAATAGTAACAAAATGAATAAGCTAAATATGCAGAAGTAAATAACAAATAAGAATGGGTAAAAGGTTAATACAAATATCTTCATAAACGATTTGTTATTGTCACACCTGTACTGGTGAGACACTGATTAGGTAGCTACAATGTTGCTTCTCTTTAAATAAAGGGCTTCATCACAATATCAGCTTAATACGATTAAAGGTAATACGTTTTTTAAATTGGTCATTAAAAATGTCCATTTCATTATTAGAGCCATGTATAATTTTATAATTTCTTAATGTTCGCGGTACAGGGGAAAAATATCCTGTATTTGTGTGGTAGGCTTTAATATAGAAAATGTCTTTCATCCTCCTTGTTGATTTTCTTGATGGTATATTGATGTTAATTTGGGATAAAATGTTTGGTGTATCAACTGATGCATGTATAATTTTGTGTAGAAGCAGTACGTCAGAAAGTTTACGTCTGACCGTCAGTGAGTGTAGTTTATAGTGCAAAATTCGGTCATTATATGTTCCAGATTGACCAGGTAAACCTTCACGATAAGCAATTATACGGGTTAGTTTCCTTTGAACCTGAGCACACCTGCTAAATCACCAGTCATAGCGAACCACTTGGGGTGACCTATGGCAGAGGTGTTGGTTATACAATAAATGGTTCCTGGTTAATGAATGAATTAAAATTATTAAAACCCTCTACAGAAGACTCGTCTCTGACATGACTTTTATTTATTCCATAATTTATTTTGATGCTTTCATTATTTCCAAGACAAGACACAAATGGAGATTTTGGCTGTAGTGGTATGAATAATATCTTTGACTCTTAATAAATTATATCTGTTATGTTTCTGGTAGCAGAAGTTGGGGGTGCCCAAGAAAGACATGGCACGATTATTTATTCATTTTCAGGAAATTGACAGTTTACATTTAATCAGTTTGTACATAAGTATTATATAGTAAAATATAACCAATTATGGATTTCCTCCTTGTGACTTTAACTGAGACAGCATAATATGGAAAAATTTATTTAAATTTGTGAGAAAGGAATATGAATTAAAAAATTTATACAAAACAAAATTATATAAAACGAAAAATTTACAAAACAATACATTTATAGCCATAGAGAGAGGTTGTAGATATAAATCAAATCATAATAGAGATATAAACAATAGAGACATAAACATTATTCACAAACCATCAGAGAAATATTCTTTTATGGACGTCTTGTATTTGGTAAGTTCGCAACTGAAAATATCAACCTTAGATAATACGCTATTGTAATTATTGCAAAGTCTGTTCAGGCAATAATTCTGCTTAGAGTTCGTTTTGCTTTGATCAACCCTGAACAGGACACAAGAGCGTGTTGAATGCGCAGGTACATTGAATGGAATCTTGTTTAGCAACTCTGGGCATTGAATATTATTGTTAACTACTTTATACAGGAATAGTGCATCCTTATGATGCCTCCGTACACTCAGTGAATCAATTTTAAAGTATGAAGCTGCCTCTGCATAATTATTAAATCTTACAAATGACTTGTAACAAAGATATTTTAGGAATTCGTTTTGAATTGCTTCGATTTTGTTTATGTGGATTTTTTAAAATGGAGACCAAATAACTGATGCAAACTCCAAATGATTACGTCATGTCAAGAGTCAGAATAATAGAAAAGTATGTATGAGACGATGTATGAATGTGAATGAGGCAAGGAATGAGTACCAAGATCCTCTCTGCCAACCCCTGCGGAGAAACGGCGTAATAGTTAGTTAGTTTATGTTTCTGCACTATTAAAGAATAGTGTTTTTGTTGTTTTACAATTTGATTTTCTTCCCGATACACACTTTTTATTGTTGCATTTCACCCGAAAAAAAAACAACACCTGGCTTTTGATATATTATTGAATTTCTCATTTTTAGGTAGAATTACTTATGAAGTAGTTGCTAACATGTCTTAAAATCTAAAATTATTGTTTCTGATAGATTTACCTTTATACAGGCACTACTGCCTGGCTGTCCGATGAGCAGGTACAACACCTGCCCCTTGTGTAGATCCAGCAAGGCTCGAGCCGATGCTCCCCTGGAGGAACCCATCCCGCCAGACCCTAGTCCTCCACCAGCTCCGTGTACGATGACCCTAAAATTAGTATTTTTCTTAGCCTTTGAAACATTAATTTCGACGAGGTTATTCTTTTTTTTTTTTTTTTTTTTTTTTTTCTTAGGTTTGTCAACAGTGATTCATATCAAAGCTCTCGAAATACAATTACATTAATTAAACTTGGTTGATACTATCACTAATTACAGACAAACACAACATTGATGAACACAACACTATAAGTAAAGAATAATGTACATGTATGCACCTACATGCATACATGTATACACACATACATACACTTACATATACATTTCATAACACCCCAACATGAAACCCTGTCGATATAACCGTCTATTCTCTGCTAGGATTAGAATCCTTCCGAATTTATTTATTTATTTAATATCCACAGTTTAAATATACCATACACAACATTTATATGTCACAGAATACAAGCGTAATCAAACACTAGTAATAAATAAAAAAAAACACAAAATTACGTAAATGGTTTTACTGCAGAACTTCTAAAACCTCTTAATTGGGATGAAGGTAATAATAACAAAGTGATAAATTTTATGACTTTCGAATTAGAAATTAAAGGTACCGAAAAAAAACAACTTTTTAACCGTGAAAACTGCTTAAGTGGAAACTTTTTAAGCCAGCGCATACCTAATTCTACCGATTTATAGCAAGTTTCTCGTTAACTCTTTAAGTTTTTAATTTCCAAAAAAAAAAATTGTTATTTTTTAAGATAATATCTATACTTTTGTTATGCCGAAACATTAATTATATGAAATTCCCTCGATAGAAAAAAATCGCAAAGTAAGCTCAGAAAATTATTTAAAACACATTTTGTTCTGTTATTGAATATGTTAAAGGCATGAAAAAATTCACAGTGTATCTTTAAATGCAAATAAAGCATTTGTCGAGAGATTTTTGCTCTATTTCAATTGAGTCATGTTTTATTAAATATTTTCACCATTTTCGCTTAATTATTATTGTTTTTAATATTAGAGCGCTCCCTCTAACTGTTAAACTTGCTGTGAAATCAGATATGAGCGTATCAGTAGAATGCTGCCTGCTCATTAAATAATTTATTTATTTATTTATTAACGGACATCGTCCAAATTACAAAATAATAACCCGAATACAATAAAATGAAAAATACAGGAGTAGACAAAGGTACATGAAAGCAAAGACATAAGGCAGATATAATATAAGAAAATAAAGTGACAAGTCGAATCAAGTCAAGACTACGCCGTGGGTCAGGACCACAGGACACTTATAATATTCCGTCACTTGTTTAGCGACCGGCAAAAAACATTTAGACTTATCCCAAAAAAGTTAAGGTTTTGACTTGAGTTAACCAGTCTACACATTCTGGACAATGGTGAATAATATCCATAATTTGTCGAATGATGGTTGAGGAAGAGCAGTTCATTATTTCTGAGTCTTTGCGAGGGGATATTGAAGGGAATGAGTTGCAGTAGAGTAGGTCAATCAATAATACCATTTATAATTTTGAAGAAGCAAATGAGGTCATTTCTTACCCGACGGACTTCCAAAGGAGAGAGGTTTAGAGTTCAATTTCAAGTTCAATTTCATCATATGAGTATTTGCCTTTTTCTAATCCTAGCCTCCTAGCAATCCCTCTTAAGAACCGATGTTGAACAGATTCAATGAGAGGTGTTATAATTGCATGTAAATATTATATTATAACAATCCGCATTGTCTGGACAATGAGCAAAACGTATATGAATATGTATTTTGTAACTTCGGCAGTACTTACGTATAGTATCCTTCTGTAGGA
Organism: Hesperophylax consimilis; assembly: GCF_061612785.1. Taxonomy (NCBI): domain Eukaryota; kingdom Metazoa; phylum Arthropoda; class Insecta; order Trichoptera; family Limnephilidae; genus Hesperophylax; species Hesperophylax consimilis. Next base: position 11,678,611 of record NC_142865.1, read on the forward strand.
ACGGTCCAGGCTTGAACCCCCTTGTATTTTTCAGCACTCATCACTCGAACCTCTGTCATGGACTTGTTGTAAGTCACATCACATTGTTCTTGACTTGGGCCGAACCTGCCAGTGGAACCGCAGGAGTTGAGCTCATAATCTGAAATAAAATCGTTATCGGTATCTTATTCGAAGAATGATACAGTTAAATGTGACCGAATGAGATAGGTTCCCGTTAGCCCAGTTGGTAGAGCGATGTCCCGGCAAGACGAGGGTCTTGGTTTCAAGTCCTATATGTGACCGAATATCTTGTAATGATTTTTCTGTTTTAAATATTCATTTAAGAATCGCTAATATTGTCATCAATAATGAAATGAAACCGTTTGTTTTGTTATAATTGTTGAAGTCAGTCGGTCGGTCAATGGATGTGGCGTCATTAGCCCCCTGGCTATCGTGTCAGCCCGGGGCGTAGAGAAATGATAATTCGTCGATTGAAATCGATTGAACTCTAATATTGTTTCATAGAATCTAGACCAAACTACATCGCCCTCTGTTAAACTCGATCGCTTACTCAGCGATCTTGGTTAATTTCTACATCCATTCATTTCTATAAATCCGCATATTTGTTGAAATTGGCTTCTTGAGTTTGATGAATTCGGTATAACTCCTCAAAATGTGCAGTCTTCTTCTTCATATTTATTTATTTATTTATTTACACATATACGGCACAACACGTGCCATTAACATAATTGACATGCTTATAATAGTACAACAACATGAAGAATAACAGTATAATGTTAGTAAAATTTAAGAAAATAGGTAAAAAGTAAGGTAATAAGTAGTGTATAAAAACTATAATGTATAAAAGTAAATTGTAAAGTGAATAGTTTAAAATATAAAGTATTAAAGTACAAACCATAATTTATTAGGAAAAAGTATAAATAAAAATAAAAATTTAAAGATTGAAATAAAACAATAAAATGTACCAATAAGATACCTATCTCAAGGTACCGACAATGATTTAAATATAAAAAGTAATAAATCCTGGATTATGTTAACCGATATGATAAATTTTACAAGTACTTATGATTTCAAGTGCATTAATAGTTTTAGAAGTACTGGTAGGCATATTATGTTTACATGATGTATTTACGTGGTACTAGCAAACAAATTTAGTTTAACGCATCTTTTGTATGAAGACAGATTACCGGCAGCGTGATCAATATTAGCATATTCATTGCCTAAAATATGCAAGCGATTGATGGTTGAGTTTTGTTCTGCGTTCGTCATAGTATTGTCACAGTGAAAAGGTGTTTTGAGTCGAGTCGGTCTACTAGGTACATGGTAATTTATTAATGAGACCAATTCAGGGGAGTCAAACCAGTTATTGTTTATTTTAAATAAGAAAATAAGATCATTGAGTATTCTTCTATCTTTTAACGATAAGAGTCTCATTTTTTGTAATAAAGATTCATAGTTTATGTCAACCGCAGGAATACCTAATTTGAAATTAATTGATCTGAGAAATTTGCGTTGGATTCTTTCAATGGAGTTTGCATGGCTTTTGTAGAAAGGGTTCCATATGGGGGAATTGTATTCTAAATGACTCCTAACCAGAGTTGTATATAGTATTTTAAATGTTTGGATATTTTTAAAATCTTTACAAATTCTTACAATGAAGCCCAGAATTTTCATTGCTTTACCCGTTATTATATCAATGTGATTGGTAAATAGTAGTTTAGAGTCGAAGGTTATTCCAAGGTCCCTTATTACAGGTACTGACAATAAACTGTGATTGTTAAAAGAGTAACTATATTTGATAGGGTTTTTAATTCTAAAGAAACTCATGATTTGACATTTTTTTATATTAAGTGTAAGTTTGTTAATGGTACACCATTCTACGAATTTTATAAAATTGGATTGGAGGGACAAGCAGTCGTATATATTTTTTATGATTTTATATATTTTCATGTCATCGGCAAATAATAATATGTTAACATCAGTGAATATGGAAGTGACATCGTTTATGAATAGTATAAACAATATTGGACCAAGGTGCGAACCCTGAGGCACACCACTAGTGGCTTCAAATTCGTAAGATAAGTGTTCTTTAATACAGACAGTTAGTACACGTTTTGATAAATAATTCTTAATCCAACATAATAAATTACCACTTATTCCTAATTTAGACAATTTATTTATAAGAATTTTAATGCAAACCTTATCAAGGGCTTTACTAAAATCCGTGTAAATTGAATCAACTTGTTCTCTATTAGCAAGAGCACCAGAGATAAAATGTTCATACAGTGTAAGGTTAGTTAAGGTAGATCGTCCAGAGATAAAACCATGTTGAAATGATGAGATATTAAATTTTATGCAAGAACATATTTTTTGGAGAATTAACTTTTCAAAAATTTTTGGTATTGACGATTGTATGCATATTGGTCTGTAATTTTCAACTAAAGACTTGTCTCCGCTTTTGAATATAGGAGTGAGAAAGCTATTTTTCCATATTTGTGGGAACTTGCCTGTTAAAAGTGATTGATTAAATAGTAGGTACAGAGGGTAAGAGACACTACTCCCACAGTTTTTTAGAAATACGGGGGGAATTTTATCTGGCCCTGAGCACGATTTAGGTTCCAGTAGTTTGATACATGCTGCAATTTCTTTAATCTCAATATGTATCTGAGATAGTTGTAAATTTATATCGGACTCAAAGTTTGGAATGTCTTCATCAGGGATATCTGTTTCATATACATCCTTGAAAAAATCTGCAAACAAATTGACAATATCTTTGATTTTACAGGAAGTTTTCAGTTTATAGTGCATAGTTTCAGGTATGCCAAGGTTGTTGTTATTTTGAGCTTTACAATAGTTGAAAAAATATTTTACATTGTTACCAATCGAAAATTCCACATTCTTAATGTAATTATTATAACAAATGTTTGATAATTTATTACAATCTTTTCGCAGCTTGCTGAAAATTATAAAATCAGAAAGATTTGTTGTTTCTTTGTAAATTTTATGCGCTTTTTTCTTCTCAATTACTATGTTAATGAGGTCCTTGCTAAACCAGCGAGGGAAATTTGAAGATAGTTTATAACTAATTGGGACAAAGTTTTCTATGGTTTTATATAGATGATCGTAAAAGGCTTTAATATTCTCATCGAGATTACCTCCTTCTAGTATAGACCAGTCAGTGTTATAAAGATAATCGCGTATTGCAACATAATTGGCTTTATTAAAGTTAGGATATTGTGTCTGGTTTTTAATTTGGCATTTTATAGGGTTACATAATACAGTAATATCTAAAGTTGGGTGATGAGAATCAGGGGGAAGAACTGAATCGAGTGACTTTCCAACCGCAGTTGACAAGTCGGTACAAAGAACAAGATCTAGTAATCTATCATTGTCATTTTTTACATTGTTTAATTGAACTAGGTTAAGGAAATCACATAATTCAACTATTTCTTTTTCTGTGTCAGTTAAGCTAGAGTTTTGAGATAATGTAGAATTGTCGCGGGTACCCCAGTTGATTTTTGGTAAATTGTAATCACCGATGATAGTGATTTTACTATTTGGAAATTTAAACGACAGTTGTTCAATATCCTCGAAATGACTTTTGTATACACTTATATCTGATGATGGCGGAATATAAACACTGCCTATGATATTTTTTTGATTTTTGCCGTTTAGTAAAATGTAAACTTGTTCCACATTAGAATTTTTGGTTTTCAGAAGTTTTGAAGGATGTATCTTGTTGACAGCTATCATGACGCCACCGCCTCTAGATTTAGCGCTGGTTTGTTGACTTCTGTCAGACCGGTAAATATGATGGTGGGGTAGACCAAGCTCAGCAGAGTTGATGGATGGTTCCAGCCAGGTTTCCGTAAGAATGAGGATGTCATGTGGCAGTGTTGGGGCATGTATTTTAAAGTCCTTAAGTTTAGTTTTCATGCCTCTGACATTTTGGTAATAGCACTTCAGTTTGTTTACATTGTGTCGTTTTTTGGAAGGGTTGTAACAATAGTTGGTTTGGAGTTTATGTACTTTATGGTAAGGTTTGGTTCACCATTCTCTTGACGGAACAATAACTGCTTTCTAAGCTCCACCAATTGATATGCAGAGATGTGCAAAATGGGTACCCACAACCATTTGAAATACAAAATGGAAATGGATCAAAACTTTTCCATTTGAAAATGCAAAATGCAAAATGGTTTTTAGAAAAGCATTTCAAATGCAAAATGCAAAATACCTATTTTCAAAATGCATTGAAAATGCAAAATGGTTTCTCAGGTCAAACAATTAAAATAATTATAGAATTTATAAACAATTTTGTCATTTAATAATGGACATCAATGTAGAACAAACATATTACATGATGGTAAATCCAAAAACACCACAACTACAGATTATGAAACCACAAAAAATTTGCGCGGGACTAATGTTGCCAACGTAAAAACATAGAAACTGCTATCTAACATTTAATATTACAGCGTCATGGCCCCATGTTCAGTATTTAAATCAATATATTTTGTAATGGTATCACTCAATTGCCAGGGCTCCTACCAGGGAGCAACTTGACAAATGTAAATTATCTCTCATAGCGAGGTTGAGGACCGACTGATATTTGGGGCTTATGAAAAAAATATGAGTGGAGAAGTAGGAAGAATGTTGCAAAAAAGCATTTAAAATGGAAAATGCACTGAGAAAAGCATTTAAAATGCAAAATGGTTTTTAGAAAAGCATTTAAAATGCAAAATGGAAAATACCTATTTTGCATTTTGCATTTGAAATGGATTTATTTGAAATAAAGCACATCTCTGTTCATATGGTTATAGATGGATGTCGGAGATCAAAGTGAGATGTTGAGATTATTCAGCCAGTCGACAACATCGGGAGTCACTTGGTTCAGCACTGATGTGCTAATCTGGAACTGATGGACGGAAAATTCTTCTACAATGTTTTCTCTTGTTTAATATCCAATTCAGAATCATTTAGGCCCCATGTATGCACAACGGTTGTGACTACAACGGATGCAGTTTAGTGAGGTCCTTGTCTTCCGAGGTAGAGAGAACCCTGATTTCACAATAACTCTTCAGGGGAGTGTCGTAATAGAAGCAGAGTTTCGCCTTCAGTCCGAAAGGGTCTACTGGACATGATGTGGCTGGCTGGGAGGTTTGCAATGACATCTTGAGGTGGAGTGTAGATAATCAAGACTTTTTGTATTCTCTTGAGGGTTGCCGTCTTTCGTCTTGCAGTGCACGGTGAAATTTTCGAGATGACAGCTTCAAGGTAAGAATAGTTAGGGGGCGTTCAAGTATTATGTAAGCACTATAGGGGGGCAGGGGGGTCTTTGCTTTGCTTATTTTTGATGACATGGGGGGCTGGGGGGATCGAGATAGTGATTACGTCAGCAGTGCTCAGCAGTAATTTTTTTTTTTACACATTGGCAACCCACACATTGTCTATGTTTGAAAACCGAATACATATTCGGGGATTCCCACAAATAATTAATACGTTTAGGTACTTTTAGAAGCGAATGGGGGAATTACCGCGCGCTACTCACTTGTCAAAATTTCTTCCATCAATCTATTGTTTCGTTTCAGTGCGATTGACGTGTTGTAAGCAAATCAAAGCAAGTTAATATTTGTGTTACCGTTGATCCTCTTTCGCTTATGAATCATTTAAAACACAGAATACATTAACAGAAAAATGCATATAGGTACCAATTTTTACGTAAGCATGGGAGGGGGGGGGGGGGGGGGTAAGAGCTTTGCTTACTTTTGGCGACAAGGGGGAAGAGGAGGTAAATAATTGTAATAAATCTGCTAACGTAATACTTGAACAGCCCCTTATAAGAACTGATAATTTAGAAAACTTACAAGTCTTATTTTCGAAGTCCCTGTGAGGTTTGGCGTTAGCACCGCTGTGCACGGGGTCCCAGTAATTGTAGTCTCCCAGAACCTTCGGGGGGATGTTGATCCCGAAACACTCTGGAGACATGCTGAAGTCGTCCACCGCGACGTCGCTGTACACCCGCATGCCTCTCCGGGCCTCCAGTTGTAGGTAATACCTACAAAATGGAATAAAGATATTATTACTAAAAATCACATTGAAATAACTACTTATTGGTTCCAACTTTATGCCACACTTTCCTTGATTGACCATATACAGTGTTTTCCAATAAGAGGTGTTATTTCGATATTCAATCGTAAAAGATCAATGGTTTCGTTGCTTGTGTGGCACGTAGCGTCGTCTTGTTGAAAGTAAACGTTGTCCAAATCAATACCATCCAATTCCGGCCATAAAAAATCAATAATCATCTCTCGATAGCGCAATCCATTCACCGTAACTGTTGCTCCAGCCTCATTTTCGAAAAAGTAACATTTAATGACTCCGTCGGACCATAAACCGCACCAAACAGTCGCACGTTGAGGATAGAAAGGCTTTTCGACAATAACTCTTGGGTCTTCCGAACCCCAGATGCGATAATTTTGCTTGTTGATGAAGGCATCAAGGTGGAAATGGGCCTCATCACTCAAGATGATTTGCATTTGATTAATTCAAGTTAATTTTAATAATTTTAATGCGTTGTTGAAACGTGTATCGTTCCATTTTTATTAATGGCGTAGTTTCTACTTGTCAAATGTCAAAAAATGACAGCTTCAAAAGTAACATCTACTGAAATAGCGGGCTATTCAAAATAACACCTCTTATTGGAAAATCCTGTAGTTAAGATTCCCACTAATGTACCCTGCAATGCTTCGCTATTTATTTAATATCCATACACAATAATTACATGTCACAGAATACAAGCATAATCAAACACTAGTAATAATTTAAACAAAAATAACAATTAACTGTGGCATTTCATCATAAAATGATAACAAAAAGTATAAAATTAATACAAGCTCTAGAAGGAGATACAAATACATACAAAATATTATAAAGAAGTTTGCATAGACTTAGGTTTAATTAATAATGATTTAGAAGATATGATAGTATAGTCTTCTTGTACCTTCTGTACAGTTAAACAGATCCGCTACATCTGCGCACCTATTACTAACTTCATGTAATCTAGGTACTATTGCTAATGTCTTTATAGGTCGTCTCCGACTTTTTTCACCATTTACTTCTGACTACTTTATATCACAATGTTACTGTTAAAAAAAAACATTAGATTGACTTTAATTTGAGTCCGTATCTTATTCTGGTGCAAAGATATTGCGTTAAGTATTCCTCGAGCGTACCCGACTTTATCTACTATTAAAATCACTCTTTACACAATGCAGGCACTAATAAGAACAAACTTTGAAATTATCTGCGATATCGGTTAATTACTTTACGAGTTTTGCGAGCGCAAACATACGCAAGCTGAATTTGTAAATTGTACTAATGATCAAAATAACTAACTAACCATCACGCCGTTTCTCCGCAGGGGTAGGCAGAAAGGACGGACCGCCAAACAACTCGGTCTTGGCACACACTGCTCGCTTCATTCACATTCATACATCGTCTCATACATACTCTTCTATTATTCTGACTCTTGACATGGCCCGACTCAAGTATCTGATTCACTTGATCGTGCCATGTCTTCCTCGGGCGTCCCCGACTTCTGCTACCATTCGCATTTTCATCATATATTCTCCTTTCTTCGCTCATTCGCTCTACATGCCCAAACCATCTAAGCGTCCCTTTCTTAATCTTACTCATTACGCCTTGCACTCTCTGCGGAACTCCACATTCCTCACACGATCAAACATGGTTTTACCACACATACGCCTCAGGGATCTCATTTCAACAGCATTCAATCTAGTTTCATACTTTCTTTGCCAGTTCCATGCCTCACTTCCATACATCAGGGTAGGTACCAGCACTCCATTGTGGACTGTTAATAATTATTTTATTAAGGCAGTAATGAAACTTACCTTGTTGTCACGTTGGGTAGAATTACAACAGCTCGGATCCAGTCAATTCCTTGGTTCTTGGATGACCTCCAAATGAGTTCTGTGGAGTTCTCTTTGTCCTTCAATTCGATGAGCAGAAGAGCAATGGATCCGCTGTTCTTTCCGTATTGGTGGTAATAGAATCGAATCTGTAAGAAAATATTCTTTACATCAGCATTCACAGGCCCTAATGACTATCGCAAAACATCTACATGGAGATTTGTGCACAGGCACCGTAATTTAGTAAACTCCCCAGCGACGCCAATCTCCCGTGATCAGCCAGGCGTTGTTGTTACCACTTGGGTCGTTGAGACTTTGAACATAATGTCACATGCGTCTGACATTTTGTAACAAAGCGCGTGCTTTAGATCAATGCTAAGAACAGAACAGTCAACAATGACAGGATATAAAAATAACAGCTACAGCAACCGTTTTGTTGTGAGCGAGGTTATGAAAGCATTCTAGTTTTGACGTTTCGAGAATTCAACAAAGATTGGTGGTGATGCGGGTCTCGTGAGTTCAGTAGCGCTATATACAGACTATGAGCCACAAGTTGTTTGCTCCGTGAGTACTCAACATGAGTACAGGATACTTGCGTATCCCTTTGGAAGAAGCGCTTAGATGTACAAAGTTACTTTACAATAACTAGCTGAAGTTCCCGGTGTTGCCCAGGGTTTACACAGAGCTTTTCAAAATCAGATGGAGACCTTCATCTTGTTTAGAAGATCAAATCTCGGAATATAACTGTAGATTTGCATAAAAATCAAATCCACGCTGTCCGGTATCTGCCACGCTCCCGCCCACTCGTCGCAGACATTCTTATTTAAATAAATAGAAGAATATAGATATATTCAAAAGTCGCACACCCAAATAATATGATTGCTAACACTGGCGCCCAACGTGGGGCAAAGAAAAAGTGTAATTTCTTCTCACCATGCAAGAGTTGTAATACTTGGAATTCTGGTCTCCGTGAACCTTTGGCGGCGGATTGAAAATAACACTGTCCAGATTAGCATTGGCTGCAAAACCTGGTCCATCTTTGTTCCCCCCGGTTCCGTTCATGTTGACATAGAGATACCGGCCGATGCAGGCAACGCCGACAGACCCGTTTACAGCTGCTTGGTTGGCTGTGGAGAATGAGGGTAGTGGAGCGATGCGGCCTTGACAAGTGTGGTCCGTCTCTGGGCCTGTGTTGGGGGTGGGTGTTGGGCCGGAGTGACGTTGCCATTTCAGAAGCCCCCTGAAAAAAATGTAGATTATCAGTAATGTAGAATGGGGTATCGGCTTATGTCTTTGCTCCAGCATTTAGTTCTGGTTTCTTCAATATTCTATTATAGACTTGTTGTATGCGGAACACTGCAGAACCCTTACAACACTATTGGCGGCTCGTCCACCTTGAATTGAATTCATTCTGATTTTGATTGTTGTCAATTAAACATCTTGAGAAGTGTTCGCTAACCACCTTCTTGCAAAATACTAAATTTAAATATAAGTGTTAATTTATTGTACATAAACTTGTGAGTAGCTCAAAAGGGTTCTTTTTTATTTAGAAAAAACAATGAACATTGTCTGACAGTCGAATTATGTCAGACCTGGTTGTATTGCACAGAGTCATTAACAACTTAATTGATAGTCCTGCCATAGTTGCCACTGTTAAATTCTATGTGCCGACTAGGAACACAAGATGAAATATAACATTCTACTATAATACATACACAACCTACTATCAGACACAATCACTAACCAATAAGATGCATGATATGGGCAACAAGTTTGGGGATACTATTGATATATTTATTGTGATGTATGGTAATAAGTTGGGAAATCAAGCGATAGATGGCACTAGTCATAAAGCTTACTCCAGAGTCCGACAGATGTCGCTAGAGTGTAGCAATTGCCTGTGGGATATTATTGACAGACAACAAGCTTCTAAAAACAGAGAATTACCAACCCTCGGGTAATGAACAGTGTAGCTAAATCCAGACCTATTTATTGTAACGTAAATAAACGTAATTATAAGTAGAACCTTTTACTTTATCAAAGAGTTCCCAACACAGTAATTTGCAAGTAAAGCAGAGACATAACATTTATTGACTCCATTTATAGAATGAAGCGTAATCTATACCAGCACTTTGTTGAATCCTACAAATTAGAGTTGTTGGTAATGTAGTTTTAGTGTTTTGTCTTATATGTAGTATTGTTCTAGTTTCTATATTATTTTATGTTATGTTTACATGTTTAACTAATATTGCTTAATATCCAGTTTATCAGTTTACTGTTTTATCATGCTTTAAATTTGTTTTTATAATTTTGTGTATTATCTTATATCAAAGGTATCCCATATAAATAAAAATCGGATAAATGTATCCGATTAGACACTATCTAGGTTACAAACCAATTCATTAGAACCTTGTGATCATTTAAAAAAGTAGCTGCCAAAAATATGGAAACATTTGTTGCAAGATAACATTGTTAATTCTGAATTTTAACCCTTGATTTACCCGGTGACTTCATACATACACAATTTACCTGGTGGAGTCCCCAGGACTCCCGGAAATAAAATTGTTAATTTAACATGAAATAAAACACTTTTTTAAATGAAATGCTAGTTACATTTGTTTATTATATATTTGGTTTTATAATGGCATAGGTTTTTACTTAAAATTATAGAATCACGGCCTTTTATTAAGGAACTTCTAGAATATTGCACTTTTTGTAACAAAATTACGAGACCTAACTTCTAATCTCAACATTTCAAAAACAAAACAATTTTTCAAACTAATTTTTAAAGAAATATAACAAAAACATAATCAATTCTTATAAAAAGTAAAAAAAAAAAAATGGTTCAAACAAAAAAAAACGTGTAAGACCTTCCAGTCACGGTTGGTGACACAGTCATGGCTTATTTTTTTTATACAGCTTAGTACAACTATGGCAAATATATACAGTTTTCCTTTTTAGACGCTGTGGACACAGGTGACAATACTTTCTCTCATTCCGGGGAAAAAAAATAAATACACTGTAAAAAATACCGTAAATAGGCTAAAACTGTAACATTAATACCCCGGTGGAGTCCCACGGACTCCACTTACGTGAATACTCACGCACGCACTCACGCACATCTATGTCTGCTCTCCCTCGCGCTTGGCGAACTTGGTGAATTCCAGAGATGTGCTTTATTTCAAATAAATCCATTTTAAATGGAAATGCAAAATGCAAAATGGGTATTTTCCATTTTGCATTTTAAATGCTTTTCTAAAAACCATTTTGCATTTTGCATTTTAAATGCTTTTCTCAATGCATTTTCCATTTTAAATGCATTTTTTGCAACATTCTTCCTACTATCTCCACTCATCTTTTTTTCATAAGCCCCAAATATCAGTCGGTCCTGAACCTCGCTATGAGACATAATTTACATTTGTCAAGTTGCTCCCTGGTAGGAGCCCTGGCAATTGAGTGATACCATTACAAAAAATACTGATTCAAATACTGAACATGGGGCCATGACGCTGTAATATTAAATGTTTTTACGTAGGCAACATTAGTCCGGCGCAAATTTTTTGTGGTTTCATAATCTGTAGTCGTGGTATTTTTGGATTTACCATCATGTAATATGTTTGTTCTACATTGATGTCCATTGTTAAATGACAAAATTGTTTAAAAATTCTATAATTATTTTAATTGTTTGACCTGAGAAACCATTTTGCATTTTCAATGCATTTTGAAAATAGGTATTTTGCATTTGAAATGCTTTTCTAAAAACCATTTTGCATTTCAAATGGTTTTGGGTACCTATTTTGCACATCTCTGGTGAATTCCAAAAACGAACGGTTTTATGAGTGCTGAAAGTTTTCAATGGAGTCCCAGGGACCTACCGGGTAAATCAAGGGTTAAATATGAGATAGACAAATATGATGTATTATATGAAATTAGGTGCCAATAAAACAGAGATCTTTAGTATATTACATTGATGGGTAACCTTTAAGAGTTAAAGAAAATTTGTTCCAATAAAAATGTAATACAATTATTACTTGCACTTTCGTATATTTGTTTATGTTGACGATAACTGGAAGTAATAAATGTATTAATTTTGACTGGTCGATGGCTGAGTTGGCATCGCGTTTGGGTCCCACCCAAGCGTAGTGTGTTCAATTCTTTGGCTGTCTAAGTCCTCCATCACAACACACGCAATATTTTCCGCTTACTGTGGTGGTAGTAGGAGATTTCAAAATATTGTCAGGTTATTTGTAACCCGTGAATGTTTGTATTACTTAAAAAATAATAATAAAAAAACAAATTAGCAGTATTATTAAATTGATTGTAAACAGGAATAATTTATAAAAATTGTTGTTATTCTGAGTTAGAAAAGCAAACTCACAGAACATTTGATGATTAATGATGGATTGAATCAGAAGCCAAAAAAATGTTGTTGTTACTGCAAAAATTTTACTATTCTATGACAATTGTTAGTGTGTTTTTTATAAAAATCAATAAATATTTATACTCAAACGAAGATAGGTAGGTTCTTCCTCTTCCACTTGTATGTGCCTCACTGTATATATAAAATAAACAATATAATATGATAAGATGTAAACAAAATTAAAGAAAATGATATAAATATTGTATTGATACACATTATGTAGTAATAAGTGTGATAGTTCGAGTTACGAGACATAGATGTCGCTAGTGTAGATAGATCGTAGCATTTATGGAGTTTTCTGACAGGTGTCGGTAGTGTATGTGGTTGCCCTTCCATGGTGGGTACCAAAACACGGCGAACCGAGAGGTGTTTCAAGAATCAGAGATATTTTGAAAACATTATTTATTGCATCTCACTATACATAAATCACGTTTTTCACATAAAAATCAACCTAACTAGGACTAAGCCTGTATCGAGGTTAACAATTTACATTTGAGTGAAGCAAACATAGAGTTATCACAAACATAAAGTAATGCTACATACAAATTCTAACTATTCATTTGTAAATGTTCTCCAAAATGCCCTGGAAAGAATCTCAGACTTGTGATATCCCGAAAGAAACCATTCATCTGTTCTGAATGCAATTACTAATGTTATCCAAATTGACTCTGGTAATAAATTACATGTTTGCGATTCTTTCAAGGATAAAGAAACCATCCTGTCACTTCGAATGCAATCAACAATGTTCTCAAAATTTGTTTTAACAGCATCGCCATTCCATTGTAAGAATATTATGTACTAAATACACAATTTGGCTGTCCGGAAACGGGAATCCTTCCCAGTTGGACAGACAAAGGTTCATTTTGTTATGTATTGTTTGTAATTTATATTTATATAAAAATATATAAATAAATCACATTTTTTTCATAAAAATCAACCTCAATAGGCCTAAGCCTGTATCGAGGTTAAAAATTTACATTTGAGTGAAGCAAACATAGAGTAATTTTCAATTTGAGAGGCGGTTTTGGGTACCGCTGCCCCGGGAACCTTTTATTAGATAACCAACACCACTGCCTTAGGTCACCCCAAGTGGCTTGCTACATTTACCGATTTATCAGGGGTGCCCAGGTTCATCGGGTGAAAAACTATGAGTACCTTGCTGAACAACACACCTACACTACAAGGACGAAATCCTCAAATCTACTAAACATTCCTAAATTAAATACATCTTTCGGCCAGAAAAACCACTATTTCCATGCTATAAAATTATATAATGCCCTTCCTATTGAAATTAAAAACACCATGGATACAGAAAAATTTAAAAAAGACATCAAATTATGGCTAACTAAACATGAAGATGAGGAAATCATTAAATTTATGAAGTAACCCCAACGCAACCTACAGACAACAAACGTAAATACTTTTTGCTTAATTTATTTAATATTTTGTGGGAACCAACAAATTAGAAGATGAGGAAATCACGATCAACACAAATACAACAAACTACAGTCCGCCTCGGAACAGGAATACCTAGTGAGGAGGACTGAGAACAAACTACATCACTTTATATCTTTATTTTACTTAATATTGGATCTTTTTTACTTTACTTTATATTGCCGTTAAATAAAAAAAAATAGTACATAAAATACGAATGAGCGAGCACTGAACGTTTTTGAAAGGAAAATTTTGAGGCGTATCTTTGGACCGGTTCTAGAAAATGGACTTTGGCGCAGACGTTATAACAATGAGCTCTATACTCTGTTTAAGGAGCTAAACGTCACAAAGTTCATAAAACTGGGAAGACTTCGGTGGCTAGGTCATGTGGAGAGAATGACCGAGCATCAAGAACCAAAGTCCCTGCTGAGCTCAAGACCGATAGGGAGAAGGAGCCTGGGAAGGCCAAGGTTAAGATGGAGCGACAACGTCCTCAAAGATTTGTCTGCCTTGGAGCTTCGAAACTGGAGAGAGCTGGTGCGGGACCGAGATGAGTGGAGGAAGACTCTTGAGGAGGCCAAGACCCACCAGGGGTTGTAGAGCCAAAAGTGATGATATAAAATACGTAAAATATCGGGTCTTAATGGCTGAGTGATTAAAGACATTATCCTGGTAACACAGATATCCTGGTTTCGATCCCCAGTTGCGACTTTTTTTTATTTTTTCTGTTTCATGTTTCGTTATTTATTAATATTATTTTCTTTTTCAATGATTAAATGATACATTGATGATTATGACCTTCAAAATAAATTCCAAATAATTCAATGTTTTCTGGGTGTGTCAAAATGTTTCCAAGGTAAATATAATATACATGCAGATGATGACTTAACGAAATAATCATACCGTTTAAAATGTACGTACATATTTATTTATTATAATAATTTACGGAGAATAACTTACTCTCGCGGAGGACGAGTGTTGGACCATCCGCACCAACCATCTTCAAAAGAGCACCGGGAACCAGATGGCATTTTGTCTGCAACAAAATAGGACATACTTTAATATAACTGTATTTAAAAAAATTGCATAACTCTAACCCCCTTAAGGCGATGCACTACGTCTTGTAATATTTTAAATTGAGCCGCTATCAATAATAACCCTTACGTAGATGGCGATAAGGTTTAAATTCCCGCTTAACACCATCCGCCTGTTTTGATTTGTGCAAGAAAAAAACATGGCCAAAAAGTGCCTTTTATTTTATTTTGTGGATGTTCAGGCATAATGCTGCTGCCACACGCAAAGCTCACATCAAAAGTTAATGTACAGCGCATCATCTTTTCTACCGACACACGACGCTATCAAATATTTCTTCCTATGGTAGGAGAGGGGGTCAGTTGAATTCGAGAGCGGCCGAGGAACATAATTTCATCTGTCAAAGTGACAACTTTACTTACTGACAGCTTGAGCACGTTTTCGAAATGGATGATACTTGTCGCCTATTGCTGGATCTGTTGGACAGCTCATCCTCAGATGATGATGCCGCCAACTATATAATTATAAATGCTATTTATAAACTTTTTAGATTTTAAACAATCTGCGCGTAAATAGCGCATTTTCACATAACCTGACATAACCTCTCCGTCGAATCAGGAAATTCACAGTTCGCACGCCGATCGACGAAAGCGACATATAATAAATTATTGTAAAATAAACTTTCGTCCAAGCCGTCCAACTTTTATCAAAAAACCGAATGATATTACCATATAAACATACTGAGATTAAAAATATGATTAACTTTGAAAGGGCGAAAATTTGTTTACTTCAAATTCAACTAACTAACTAACTAACTAACCATCACGCCGTTTCCCCGCAGGGGTAGGCAGAGAGGACGGACCGCCAAACAACTCGGTCTTGGCACACACTTCTTGCCTCATTCACATTCATACATCGTCTCATACATACTCTTCTATTATTCTGACTCTTGACATGGCCCGACTCTAGTATCTGATTCACTTGATCGTGCCATGTCTTCCTCGGGCGTCCCCGACTTCTGCTACCATTCGCATTTGCATCATATATCCTCCTTACACTCCTATCTTCGCTCATTCGCTCTACATGCCCAAACCATCTAAGCGTCCCTTTCTTAATCTTACTCATTACGCTTACATCAGCCTTGCACTCTTTGCGGATCTCCACATTCCTCACACGATCAAACATGGTTTTACCACACATACGCCTCAGAGATCTCATTTCAACAGCATTCAATCTACTTTCATCCTTTCTTTGCCAGTTCCATGCCTCACTTCCATACATCAAGGTAGGTACCAGCACTCCGTTGTGGACTGCTAACTTCGCTTCTTTGGACAGTTTTTTGTTAGCGCCAACGGCGTTCAGTCCTCCATTAACGGAATTACCTGCATTTACCCTTCTTTCAATATCTCTGTCAGCCTTCCCATCTCTCGTAAACATACTTCCTAAATACACAAACTCATCCACCTGCTCCAAGTATTCCTCATTCACAATTATATTGCACACTGTTTTCGTACTCTCTCTTTCAAACACCATTACTTTAGACTTACTTACATTCATCATTAACTCATTCTTCATGCATACTTCGTTCATCCTAGACACGAGAGACTGTAGATCTTCTATACTATTAGCAATCAGCACCGCATCATCAGCATACAACAGGCAACATACTTTCAAATTAATCAAATTCGCGCCCAATCCCACCTCTTTTAATTCTTGCATACAATTATCCATGTATAGATTGAATAACCACGGTGACATTACGCAGCCTTGTTTAACACCTTTTGTGATATCAAACCACCCCGTAAAACCACCGTTTACCCTAACACATGCAACGCTTCCCTCATACAGAGACGCGATTGCCTGAGTCAGATATGTATTCACTCCATACTTGGACAACACCTTCCATAGCTTTTTCCTGTCGACTCGGTCGTATGCTTTTTGTAGATCTACAAAGGCACAGAAAAGTTTCTGGTTTTTTGCCAGAAACTTCTCAGTGAGCATACGCAATGAGAAGATCTGGTCCATGCACCCCCTTCCACTCATAAAAGCACCTTGCACATCCCATATTTTATCTTTTGTTTCCTTTCTTACTCTTTCAATCAAAATTCTACCATACAGCTTGCCAACTGAACTTAGCAGGCTAATAGCCCTATGATTCCCACATTCCATACGTGACCCTTTACCTTTGTATAATGGCATAATCACAGCCCTTCTCCAGTCTAAAGGCGTATAACCTTCCTTTAAACATTGGTTAAAAAGATTGCACAACCATGTGAGAATTATACGGCTACCTCCTTTAAAATATTCAGCAGCATTATTGTCAAACCCGACAGCCTTACCATTCTTCATACATTTAATCGAACTTTCTATCTCATCCATGCTAATTTCGGTAACATTCACTCCATCGTCATTCATATCTGATTCACCGCTGGAGTCACTGTCACTCACTTCGCTTTCGAAGACTTCCTCGAAATAATTCATCCATCTCTCTTTTATTTTTTCCTCATTCGTCAACATTTTTCCATCTTTTGATTTTATCACTTTCATGCTTCCGTTTTCTGGGCCACTCCGGGACCTTTTGACTTCTTTCCAAAACAACTTAATGTTTTCTTGGAAATGGTTTGTCATTTTCATTCCTTCTTCCTCTTCCAGGCGTTTCTTTCGTTCGTTCACTCCAACTCTTACTTTTTTCTTACATTCCTTATATACTTCTTTCGCTCGATACTTCTCTTCGCTGGAAGCACTGCCAGCCGCAATCAGACATAACCATGCTTTCTTCTTCTCTGAGACCAGTGCTTTAATCTCATCATCCCACATGATTATATTTATATTTTAAATATATGTTAAGTATGTTTGCCAAATAAAGTTTTTTTTTTATGTTTCTAAATGTACTAGCACACATGAGACGATATGAGCTAACATAATAAATAAGAAATGCATTATTAGGCTGCTTATGTCATGGCTGTCAAAGGGAACACGGAACTTAGTTGGTAGCTCCGTAATTAAAATGACCCCCTCTCCTTTTTACGGCGGAGAGGGGGACGCATAACTTTTCAAATATCGCGTCGGGAGCGGTTACGTAAAATAAATTCGGTTAGCGAAGTTCAGAACCACACTTATAGCGCGTTATCTTTTTACGTGTGTCGGGTCTGTATGGGATTGTATGGCGAGCGCTATTGTGCTTTATATTATCTGTTGATGTGAGCTTTGCGTGTGGCAGCACCATCAATATATAATTTTTTTCCGATCATTTTATAAATAACTTAATTTGCCACATTATACAATAAAATGATAACCGAAAATGGTTTCGTAAGTAGGAGATTTTGAACTTTAAAGCAGTTTTCATAGGCCTTTACATTATTTTTTTCTGGGCTTATAAAAAGACTTATCTAAAAAATTCTCGATTATTTCAAAGGCCAAGATGTATATTCTACTCGCAGTATTTAATTAAAGCATCTGAAACAATTCAAGGCGACCAAATTTTCAAACCAAAAACACATGATTTTGCATTACTACGTATGGCATCGCCTTAACAATAAACAAAACAGTTCACAATATGATTAATGTAGATTGAATGCTGTAGAAATGAAATCCCTGAGGCGTATGTGTGGTAAAACTATGTATGATCGTGTGAGAAATGTGGAGATCCGCAAAGAATGCAAGGCTGATGCAAATGAGCTAAGAAAGGAGTGAAACGGGAATATATGACCCAAATTTGAATGGTAACAGAAATGGGGGACGCCCGAGGAAGACATGGCACGATCAAGTGAATCAGATACTCGAGTCGGGCCATGTCAAGAGTCAGAATAATATAAGAGTATGTATGAGATGATATATGAATGTGAATGAGGCAAGGAGTGTGTTTGGCGGTACTTCCTCTCTGCCTTCCCCTGCGGGTTAACGGCGTGATAGTTAGTTTGTTAATTAATATGGATATCAGATAGAAGACTTGTTTCCAACTCGACTTTTATTTCAATATTTGTTATTGGTAGTATAGACAGCCCTGATTTACTCAGTCTAATTACCTTCCATATACCAACTAGTACCATTGGATCCAAAATTATTTTTAATTGCAACAACAACAATATCAGGACTCATCTATACAACTATACAGTTTGCAACACTTTTGCAGAAATAGTAGAAGTGTTCAACTGCACTGAATATTGTTACAGGAAGGCTATAATAACTTACCTCAATAATAATTTATTATTTTTTAATTTGCTATTATGTCACCTATGACAGGTAAAAACATGCTCTTTTTTAAACAGCGCCATCTTTTGGACGTAAAAACAACACACGCTATTGTTTCTTTATCTGCACAGACAGACTGAGCCACAGCAACGCGTGGCGGGGTACAGCTAGTAGATAAATAAATAATAATTCTTATCAGTTGTGTAAAATTTAAAACATGTTTATTAGTAAGGCCCTACATGGTTTATAGCAGTTTACAGCACCGAGACAAGCGGACTTTTGTACCACCGTACCATAAGGCAAAAGTTAAGTAAACGAAATACATAAAGTCGTAAAAAAACATAATTTAATACTCCACTGCAAACATAAAAATACTAGAGCTAAGAAAAAAAACAAAATATTCTGGATATTCCCAATACGCTATATCTTTTAGAGAGAGAAATATTAAAATTTTCTCCCCCTGTTCATGCCATTTTTTTTTTCCATTTCATGATTTAATATAATTCAATCTTTGTTCTATCCAATTTTGATAAGCAGCATCTAATTAAAGGAGATTCTATGAATATTGTTGGATTTAGAGTCTAAAATTCAATAATCTGATGAGAAAAGGTTAGGAGAAGGTGGTAGTTGTGGAGTACCCTACCAATCAAGCTCTTGAATAGCAAGTTTTATAATGTAAGGACAATTGACACTTACCACAATCTTGGCGTTCATCTTCCCCTTGGTCGCAATCCTCAAGAATATCACAAACTCTTGAAGAATTAATGCAAGCTGGAACCTGAGAAAAAAAATTCTCGAATTAGAATTGGGCAAAACTGATACGGACTCATAAAAGACGTTCTATTTCCTTTTTATCAGTTTTTGCAAATTTTTACCCCGATTGACATATTTTTCAGCAAAGAATCCTGCAAACGCATTTGATACAAGGTAAGATGTTTGTTGGGAAGTAAGAGCTTCACAGATGCACTCATAGAGGGCAGTGCATAGAGCTTGCGTGGAAGTCCGTAAGATGGCAGCAGTGGCCAGTAGTCGCCAGGGCCAGTGAGAATGCTCCCAGACAAACTTTCTGTTCTCAGATCTCAATTAGTCAGCTTCTAGTTAGGTCGACTATCGAGTCACCATTGTAATACGCAAAGTATTGATTAATCCCTGATTTATCACAAAGAACCATTTATTTATAATCTCCTCCCACGACGAGTTGGAGAACTGTTAAACTGGACTACATTGGTTAGGTTAAGGATATAGAAATTCTTACCTTATTAGCCAGACACTTGAGCTGCCTGGCCGAGCACTGGTCTACAGTAGCTAGCTCTGCGAAGCACCCGGCCATCTTCAGGTTGTCCACGGCGATATGGCCACTCCTGGTTACCCCCAGCGCGCCGGGGACCACCTCCAAGACTATCTGGAAGCCGCGCTGCACCCTGCCTACGGGGAAGTAGTGCTTGGTCCACCTGTGAAAATAAATTGATTACTTCTTCAAACACAGCTTCAAAGAGCATGAGTTGATCTTTCACTAAAACGGTGATAGACAAAATATACAATTATGATTATTTTGTGGCACCATTTTAATTTAAAATTATCTACACTTAGTTTTGACCACTTTCACTGTTTAGAGAATTCTGACAATTTTTGTAATCAATGCTCTCTGAAGTGTTAAAGAGACCCATGTTGTATGAGGGAGAAAAGGAAGAGGCCTGCAAATCGTCAATCCGTTTTCCTGTGACAAACAACCGTGTACACATGTGGTGTTGACGCAAATATTAATCTTCCTTTAACATTGTCCTTGCATTTCCCATTCTATTTTTACCTACAAGTACCTATTATTATCTGACTATACCCACGTGTGTGTGTGACATTTTACAACAGTAAAAATGACTGTCAAACCAGTATTATTATGGAGCCTGTTTGATGAACATCTATTGTTATCAGTGCTGTTATTGATATCAACTCAGGGTAGAAGGCCTGTGCAGTGAACATATTCGGTTCCCTCAGTGTGTTTCGTATCCAACCTGGATGTTATCATATCTCCTGTGAGTGAAATCATACCATCATCATCTTTGAAGAACATAAAAGGGGTAAGTCGGATTCCTTCCATACTTCATGTTCACCATCGCCAACCATAGTTGTGTCAACTTCAAAGTTACTATTTTACAGTCAGTATTTTACAGCACAATTAATATTTTACAGTCCACTCTTGATTCGCCTTCGAGTTCCCGTATACGCGCCGGTGCCGAAGGAATCAATCAGGAATCAACAATCAATCAATCAATCAGGAATCAACAAGGACAACGTTTCCAACGGACGCCTGCACTCAAAAGATTGCGATTTATCAGTTAAGATAGGAATGTATCAATTGGACCGCCCTTTTCTGCACAGAGTCAACTATTTGTTTAACTATTTTGGGACTCCACACCAGAGGTGTTTGTCAAATTCAATAGTGGGGTGTACTAGCGATTTGTACAAGGTCAGCAGTACTGTACTATCTGCAGTATCTGCGGTCCCTGTACACTGTACGGTACGCCCAGTTTCTAAGGGACTTCTAGCTTGACTCTGGCTTCATCCCATCTCATCTATATTTAAACTAAAACTATTATAGACGTACCTTTCGTAATCATTTCCCTGAATCTCGCTGAGCACCCAGGGCGGGGTTCCGTCAGATGGTTCCGTCACCACCTTGAAGCTGGCGTTCTGCATGTTGTGCTGATGCAGCCACACCTCCACCTAGAATCAGGACAGTCATTAGTCATTGTAATATCCTTAATATAAGTGTAAAAGCTCACCCATAGATGGCACTAGATATTAGACTATTGGATGAGGTTTAACAGTTGAGTATTGTAGAGACAGAGTAATAAACCAAGTAGAAAACTCAAGGTTGGAGTCTAGATTATTCCAACTGCCTACTAAGTAAGATAACAGAGCCCATTATCAATCTATCACATCAAAAGTCCAAGTGTTTTGTTAAGCCGGAATTTTATTTAATAAGAGAGTTTTTGAGAAAACCCGGAGATAAAACTGCTAGAAATTTTCCACTGTCGTCAACTACCAACAATTCCCTGGTCACTACTATTATTGCCTTTGCAATCATCGCCATTCTCAATACTGTTTGCACAGTAACATTGTTTTACATAGCAGATGAAAAGCAACCGATTAGAAAATAGTGATTTTATAAGTATTTAAAAGCGGCTGAAATAATATTTTTTTATCTAATTTTAAAACGAAGAAAGTGCGCCTGGTTGTTAGGCAAAACACATAGCATCTACGTTCGTACTAATCTAATGCAGGTAGTTCTTTCATGCTTGTGTCAGACCACGCTATATTCTCGTGGCTTGGCTTATTCAGTATATCGCTGGCCATACTTTCCCATTGGGAGTGATATGCTGTAATAGGCCAAGTCGCGAGAGTATAGCTCAAGTGTCAGCCCCATCAGTTCAAACTGCCGGGTAGCGCCTGAACTGTATTTTTCTGCAAGCTGCATAACATGAGCGTAATATAAATCGCAGGTTTTACACTATAAAGGCGCGGACGTGAAATTTTTTAATAATAATATGATTTGAATGATTATAACCATTGATTAAGGATGTTCTAGAATTATCAAGAAAAATCCAAAATGATACTAAACAATTCCGAAATGCAAAAAAGATCATAAATAACATAATCATACCAATGAACCAAAATGCTCCCAATGAACAAAAATGATCCAAATAAAATAAAATGATCCAAATGAACCAAAAAGATCCACATTAAAAAAAAAATGATCCAAATGAACCAAAAAGATCCAGATTAAAAAAAATGATCCAAATGAACCAAAATGATCTAGATTAAATAAAATGATCCATATGAACCGAAAAGATCCAGATTAAATAAAATGAACCAAAAATATCCAGATTAAATAAAATTATCCAAATGAACCAAAAAGATCTAGATTTAATAAAATGGTCCATATGAACCGAAAAGATCCAGATTAAATGAAATGATCCAAATGAACCAACCAGATGAAATACTATGATCGAAATGAACCAAAAATACACAGATTAAATAATTTGATGCAAATGAACCAAAAAGATCCAGATTAAATAAAATGATCCAAATGAACCAAAAAGATCCATTTGAAATACTATGATCGAAATGAACTAAAAAGATCCAGATTCAATTAAATGATCCATATGAACCACAACGGTCCAGATTAAATAAAATGATCCCAAAAAACCAAAAAGATCCAGATTAAATAAAATGATCCTTATGAAACAATATGTATAATTTGAGATTTTCACGACCAAAGATATTATAGTGATTTATTTTTGGGGTATTATGCCGTTTTGTGCTAATTCATTTTTTTATAAGCAATCCTTACACATCTGCCCTGATGATGGACACTGCAATGCTGTCCGAAACGTTGGCTAAAGAAGGAGGTAGCGCAACACGGCATAATACCTCAAAAATAAATCACTACAAAATGACAATGATGAAGAAAGGACTATTGACTTACCCGACACTTCTCCATGATGCCATAGTACTCCGGGCTGGCGATGGTCATCACCTCGGTGGTAGGACCGACGGCCAAGTACAGGAAATGGCCTGAAAACAAATATTACAAATCAATTACTTGCGTAATTTAGTAAGATTGACTCAATTCATTGCAAAATATTCGTCAATTGGTGTAAAAAAACTAAACGAAATGATATTATGCTCACGGAGAAAAATGACTGCATGATCACTTCCCAATAAAATATTAGTCATTCAGAATATATCTGAACGCGTGCTCACGCAAGTACCCTTGCCCGGGTAAATATAATGGACGAGATGTGAATCTGTTTCGGAGAATTTTAACAATTCATCAAATTTCAATGTTCATTGTCGGGTTTTGTGAAAGTTCTATTCAAGTTTTGTTATCATATCATTATAGGCTAGTTGCTTGACAGATCTGAAATAAAAACAGAACTTTAAAAACTCTTTCACAGAACTTGAAAATGAACGTTGAAATTTGATGAATAATCTAACAGTTTTAACAGGAAAATGAATAATTTGACAGGATTTTTAATGAATTTACAATATTTCATATCAGTAAGTTTTCTCAGAATATGCAATGAATAAACAGTGTAAAAATACAGTAAAGTTCCCGCACAAGAGTCCCAACCGCTTCCAACCGTCTAAAGCCAGTGATAATATGACATCCCCAATCGGGGTGTGTTGTGATGCTGAGGTAGAGAAAGGTTGGGAGTTACCTGGCTATTAAGATCTTGTCGCCAATCACGAATAAAGCCATTTCAAACAACGTTTAGATTCCGACTGAGCACACCGAAGGTATCACTATTCATCCTACAACCACGATCATAGTAGTAAAATGATACTTGTGCAATGATGGAGGACTTAGGTAACAGAGGATTAAACCTATACCCCTGAGACATGGATCTAGGAGGTATTGATTGAACCCGCCACGCTCGGACAAGAACTAAAACAACACTAAAAAAACTTGATAATATGAAATATTGTTAGTTTATTAAAAATCTGTTTAAATTATTCATTTTCCTGTTAAAAATGGGACTGAAAGCCTGCAACAAATGATTTAACAAACTGTCAAAGCACGAATGTTTCAGGAACTCGAAACACGTGTTCTTCAAAATAATAATAGTTTCGCATCTCGTCCATTATATTTATTGTAAAAAGGGCACCTGCGTGAACGCGAGTTCAGATATATTCTAAAAGACTAATATTTTATAGGAAAATGATCATTTTTTATTTTTATTTATTAACATTTAAACCTGCTAAACTACTTATGTAGTTTGTCAGCAGGTACATAATTACAACATTTTTGCAATAACATGGTACAATGGTAAACAGTATGTAGGTATGTATAATTTTGATGATAAATTAACAAAAAATGATAAGTTGGTTAAATTACAGAATTGTATAAATTTAAATATGTAAGAAGCAGTATAAGCCTCATATAACAACACAAGTACAAATGAATTTAATATGAACAAATGAATATAATCAACAAGTACTTCTATGGTTTTAATATACATAAGGTAATACAAATATATAACGATTTTCCATTTCCCTAGAATGTGAATTCCAATTAAGAAAACAAGGTAGTGAAAACACTTCAGTAGTACATCAATATAAATCCTCAGTATCTAATAGCCATTTCCTTAGATTATATTTGACTTTGGCTGTAAAAACGTTTATATTTTTAATTGTCATTGGTAGTTTATTAAATATTCTGGGTACAAAGTTTAGGGTTCTTTCACCGTATTTATTGGCAAATTTCGGGACCACCAATCCTTCATTTTGGGTGAATCTTGTATTATGTTTATGGAAAACTCTTTCCCTATACAAGGAATCAGACAATATAAGATGTTGACTTACAATATTATAAAACAATAATCCTCTGACAGGTAAAACATTCAGAGACTTGTATATTAATTTAGTGTCGTTTCTGTGTGCATTGGTATATTTATGGATTAATAATTTTGTAAGGGAGTTTTGTAATGTTTGGATATAACTTATATTAGTTTTACAAGAATGTCCCCAAGAAGTGATTCCATAACGGATTGTGGATTCAGCCAGAGATAGGTAGATTAATTTTAAAGTACTTATAGGCACAAAATATTTTATTTTATAAATTCTACCCACAATCACATTTTGACAGAATCTTGATACAAAAGGACGTACTCATATTTCTACGTGTAATAGGAGTACTAACTAAAACCACAATATTTCAGATATATTTTAGCAAGAGCTGCCTACGAATTCAAGCATCAAAAAATAATTAATATTCTGATAATAATCGCGATGTACATCGATAAGAAATATCACATCCTGTTTTCAAATTATTAACTGTATTTTTCGCACATAATTAATTAAAATATGAATGTAATCTTCGCTGCGAATTGCGACGCCATGTTAGCAGTGACCCAGTTCACCAATAAAAAGCCGACACAACTCTCTAACAACAGAGGTTTGTATATATACAGGGTGTATCGGCACTAACCCGACAAACTTTAACCAGCTATTCCTTAGCACATTTGGAGTAAAAAATCTTATGTGCACTTTGCTGTCCGGTAACGTTTTTTTTAATAAAAAAATAATTAAACATATTTTCACCACACTGGAAGGCTTTTAACATAAGCAATAATATTCATAAATCACATTCCGCGAAGTTGTAAATAACTAAATTTATTAAAAAATATACGTTGTAGGATAGCCTAGCAAGTAACATTTTGACAGAGCACTTACGGTGATTTAAAAAACAACGGCGCTGTTCAAATAATCCAATTATTATTATTGATAAGTACCTAAGTGAGGAAAAAATTGTTTTTAAAAGTTCTCAGAATTATTGGACTTCGATTATAAATTCAGGAAATCTACTAATTAGTTTCTTAGTTTCAAAATTAGACTATTTAATACGTGAAACGCGTAAGAGGTGAAACCAGAGCATTCCAGAGGTGAAACAATTTAGATACAAAAATAAAACTGATGTGTACAATACAAGAAGACAATCAGTGATTCGCATACGAAAAATGTGAATAATCATTATTGTTAAATAAAATATTTATTTTCTGGTACTGGATTATGTAATACGGGCTTCGTTCGCAGCGACACGCGAGTTAAGTTGCGATGTTGCTTTCAAATTTTGACAAAGGATAAAACAGTGGTGACATGTGGTGAAAATATGTTTAATTATTTTTTTATTAAAAAAAAACGTTACCGGACAGCAAAGTGCCCATAAGATTTTTTAGTCCAAATGTGCTGAGGAAGGAATAGCTGGTTAAAGTTTGTCGGGTACGTGCCGATACACCCTGTATAAAAACACACATATTCAAATGCAACAATTTTGTAAAAATTTCAAAGCAATCAGAAAAGAACTTTCGGAGATTTATTTACATTTAACTAACCATCACGCCGTTTTCCCGCAGAGGTAGGCAGAGAGGACATAGTCTTCTATTGTTCTGACTCTTGTCATGGCCCGATTGATCTGCTTCATTTGATCGTGCCATTATCTTCCTCGGGCCTCCCTGACTTCTTATACCATTCACATTTACATTGTATATCCTCCTTTCACTCCTTTCTTCGTTCATTCGCTCTACATGCCCAAACCATCTGAGCGTCCCTTTCTCAATCTTACTCATTACGCTTAGGTACATCAGCCTTGCACTCTTTGCGGATCTCCACATTCCTCACACGATCATACATGGTTTTACCACACACACGCCTCGGGGATCTCATTTCAACAGCATTCAGTCTACTTTCATCCTTTCTCTGTCAGTTCCATGCCTCACTTCCATACATCAGGATAGGTACCAGCACTCCATTGTGGACTGCTAAATTCGCTTCTTTGAACAATTTGTTGTTAGCGCCAACTGCGTTCAGTCCTCCATTAATGGAGTTACCTGCATTTACCCTTCTTCTACATTTACATTTGTGGACGATACTAGAATCACTTTGGTGATTTCAACAAATTTATAATTTGAAACCTTGTCTGAAATGGATTAAGCTATGTTTAATGATGAGATGTTTATAACCAGTGTACTGGACGGGAGTCCGCACAAGACTGTTAATTTGGGCGCCGGTTCCAAACCGTGTCTTCAACCGATGAGAATGCTCCTTTACGGCCGATGATGGTGATAGTGGTACAAATTTATGAACAATCTGCCTCCCGCACCAGGTGCTTGGTGATTGTTGGGCACTGGGTGTGCTTTCGTCTCTGCTCGCTTCTGGCGTTGGCGGTTTTCCAGAGGAGGGCCGGCTGGTCTTGAAGAGGTAACGCCAGAAGGTTTGGAGCAGAAGACTTGGCGAGGTGAGGCAGTTGGTGGGCAGGAGTCACTCGTTGATAATAAAACGCTTGTTTTGGTGGTAAAGTTGAACTGATTTCATATTTTTTGTGTTGCCGCTTATATGCAATAAGCTTGACTCGCAGCCGACATTTGGCTGTCCGCAGAAAAATGGTGGGGATTCTATCCGCGCCAGAAACGCGTACATATGCCACCGCAAAATGTTGCATATTCATTTTGCCGGTGGTATAGCCGAAGGCAGACGCTTAAATTTGGGAGTTTGCAAAGATTTTTCAAGCTCGCCTGAATGACCATTACATAGTTTTATTACATAGCAGTTATAAGAATGTGTACCTTGACAACTAGATTTTTAGTTTGTCAAGATACGACAAAAAATAAGAAAAGTTTGTAAATAAAAGTGTAAAAATGATCTTGAAGCGATCAAATTTGTAAAAATGGTTATGTTAGTATTTTTCGCAGGTCCCCCCGTGACATAGCGCTCAGAAAGAGAAAAGATTCACTATGCTACGAGGTTCCTGGATTTTTGTAGAGGCAAAAAAGTAAAAATAATTGTAAAAAAATGGTTACACAAATATGTTAAAAAACAGCATTTTAAATATCTCCTCAGTGGTAGCACATCGCAAATAGTGTTTATTTAACTACCGCCGAGGAGATGTACAAGTAAAAAAATAGGTATTTGCAACATTTAATAAATTGTTATTTCTTAGTAAATTTGTACATAGGAAAATTTGAACATCGTACTGCTCGGCAGAGGTAGGTGGGCGATGCGGTACCGATGCTTTTCGGAGTCAGAGTTTTCAGGCCGTTTCGGCCGAAACGGGGTACAAAATGAGCAGTGGCGGGGAGTGAGGATTTCGCCAGTGGCGTGGAGTAGGCACATTTTATAAATGTAAACAAATTTTGATAAAAAGAAATAATGTGGCCAACAACGTCCGTTACACTTTGCTTACACCGCAATTTAATGAAATTCATTAACATTTTTCAAAAACAATGTATCTTCATCGGGAAACAAAGTATACTAAAACGAATACGTATAGGAATATAAAAATAACTAGGTAACCCATAGGCAAATATAATATTGTGAATAATTTAGTTATTAATGTGAAAAAAATAAAATATATTGAAATATTTAACTTCTATTAAATTAATAGTTTGACGTTTATGATGAACATTACATTACATTATTAATTGCCGGAAACCGTCGTTTATTGCAATAACAGATCAATATAACGAATATGAATGTAACCCGCCTCGCTAGAAGATTTCTGTTCTGAGGCGGGAAGCTCAGAACAGGAAGCTTAGAAGCATTAAAACTCTCCATTCAATTTCAAACATACAATACAAATAAAAATATAAATGAAATTAATACCGAGTATTTGTGGGTATTATATTTTTCGAAAACAAAGCCTCATTACTTTTGCTGTTATCTCATATTGCTATTGTACGTTACCTTGAAAAGAAAATAACCTTATTTTGTGAGAAAATATTATGACCAAAAAATTATAAGTCCAGAAGCAACGCCGGGTACTACAGAATTATTTTTCTTAATCTTCAAATACCAATCTACCTTCACTATATGAAAAACAAATTCTAAGATTTTCCTCATATAATACTAATTGTTCTGTGAAACAGTAAACGAGTGCTTAAAAGCATTTGTCGAAATATCTCTTATTTTATAAATCAAAACCCAAATTTTCTTTGAATCGTAAGATTTTAAAGTAGGCACTAAATACCTACCTACTTAATTATAAACCGTATATTTGATGATTTAAAAAACAAAAAATCTGACAAGACATTGTACAATTTGTACAAAGAAACGGCACAATCTTAATGATAATTCTGTTTTCAAACTTTCCCAGGCAGGTAGATGGCATAAAATTGAAAAAAATGCGAGTAATAAAGTCCGAATGAAAGCAATGATTTCAAATTTGAAATAAATAAGCTTTACTCAAGTATTGAACCGGAAACGGAATGTACATGCAAGGAAAAAATATGTATGACTGATTAATTATAAATTTCTTCAAATTGTTCTGAATCCGGTTTAAAACGGAATTGCAGGCCATTTCCTGACGAACTTTTAGCACATTCCTAATAAATCGGAACACGTTTTCATGCACATGTACTTACTTTGATAATATAAAAATACGAAAGTATTATGATTTTTATGAACACGTGTTTCAACATCGTGATTATACATTCATCTTTTACTAAAAGTTTAAAAGGAAACCTATCAATTTATTAGTTACGAGCCTGCAATCCCATGCAATCGATTAAAAATAATTTGAAGAGATTCTTAATTAATTGGGAATATTTTATGTCAGTAAGTTTTCTCCGTGTTTAATTTACGCTCTGACAAAATGCAATGGTAGAGTTAAAGCAGGATAGGTATATACAAACACACTTGTATTTGAATACAAGGTTGTGTTAAAATTTCAAAGCAATCAGTGAAGAACTCTTGGAGACTTAAGATTTTGAACAAACGAACATTTACATTTTTCATATTTGTAATAAGCATTTACTTTGTGGCTCGTTATAATTTACAATAAAAGATATAAATTTGTTTTAGACCACTTTAATTTTAATTACACTCTACCGGTTTCGGAAGCACCCTTCCTTCGTCAGGAGAGTATTAATTTTAATATTCTCCTGACGAAGTAAGTAAATACAATTAAAATTAAAGTGGTCTAAAACAAAATCCATTTTGTAATTTTGTGTTTGAATTTATTTTTATTTTTCTCAATTTTAATTTCAAGTTTTACACTGTTGAAAGCTTTTATAGCATGGTATTTGGTAGTGTCTTTGTCCAAAGCTTGAATTTACTGTCGGAGTTTTTATGTTTTCTTTGTACGCTTGTCTAACTGGTCTGTTAGTGTTATTTTGTGTATGTTGAAATTTATTTTTTTTGTCAAAAATGTAGTTTAGTAGTGTTTTAACGTATAATTGGTGTATATCTAGTACGTCACAGCTGTTGAATATTACATGGTATACCTTATATTGTAGGTAATAGGCATTAAAATCCCTTGACAAACGGAGTCTAGAAACGTTCGATTTCAAGCACAAAACTGGTTTTTATTTATTTTGTAAATAATTTTATAAGAAAGCAAAAAAGTTAATCAAGTGAAACTGTCACAGATAATCTTAGCTATAATACTGTATTTTTTAAAGTCGTTTCGTTTACGCGTTCATACATTTCTATTGAAAAATATTTTTTTTAGTAGTTTACATTTATATTTTTTATTGAGTAATTTATTTTTTTATTTGTATTCTACTCAAGCGAAACGATAGGAAAACCTTCAATTTATCTATAGCATATTTTTTGGTATTCATAATGTACACCAATTCGTTATAAAGATTAATCAAAATAGGGATTTAGCACTAAGCTTCGCCTTAACGAATGAATTGTTAGGTTTCTTTCGCGTTCATAAAAATCATAACATTTCCGCATTTCGCCACTGTTCACATGTTCCGATATTTAAGGAATTAACTAAAAGTTTATCAGGAAATGGTCTGCAATCAAGTTTTTAACCGGATTACCAATAATTTGAAGAGATTTTTAATAAATTAGCAATAATTAATTTTTCTCCGTGTTATTAATTCCATTTCCCAAACACTTATCTTACAAGGTGTTGTGAAGCATCAAATATTTATTATTTACGATTTTAGGTGTGAAAGGGTTAACTCCTCTTAACAAATGACCCCTGCAACTTGTTTGAGATATTATGATTGTGACGTCAGCTGGGCACAGGAAGAAACCAATTATTATTGAGACTTCGTATCGTAGAGTAAAGAAGAACACGAGAAATGCGATGTGGGCGTGTTTCCTGATTCAAAAGTCTGGCCAATCGGGAGTTAAGACGAGACAATATCATAAAATAAAGACAGAATCTCAAAAACGTACGTGAAGCAGTACAACATGTAGGTATGACTTTCCTCTTTACGAATATATCGTTCTGCCGATATAATAATGAAGAGAACCCTCTGGCAGACGCAATTATTTGACCGGAAAAATACATTATTTCTCACTACTGTTAAGGTGAAGCTTAATGCCAAATCACTATTTTGATTAATCTTTATAACGAATTGGTATACATTATGAATACCAAAAAATATGTTGTAGATAAATTGAAGGTTTTCCTATCGTTTCGCTTGAGTAGAAAACAAATAAAATAATAAATTACTCAATAAAAAATATAAATGTAAACTACTAAAAAATATGTTTTATCAATATAAATGTATGAACGCGGAAAGGGAAGAACTTAAAAAAATACAGTATTATAGCTAAGATTATCTGTGACAGTTTCACTTGATTAACTTTTATGCTTTCTTATAAAATTATTTACAAAATAAAAACAGTTTTTTGCTTGAAATCAAACGTTTCTAGACTCCGTTTGTCAAGCGATTTTAATGCCTATTAACAATATAAGGTATACCAATAATATACACATTTTTGGCTTGTAGCTTCCTCTTAGCCTACCAGTTGAATTCATTCAATTATCTTAACAAACGGACTGCAATCTTTAGAGCACAGGCGTCAGGTAGGTATGCTGTCCTTGTTCTATCGGTATTACAATGGAAGATGCTCTGAGGAACTAGCGTCATTGATCCCTTCGGCACCGGTGCGTAGTCGGGATACACGCCAAACGCGCGCCCAACATTTGTACACAGTTGACACTTGTCACATGAGAACGGGTCGCTTCTACGATTCGTTCTTAAGTTCAACAGCTCGGCTGTGGAACGAACTGCCGGCCTCTGTGTTTCCTCCCTCTTACAACATGGGACTCTTCAAGACCCATGTTCACTCCTTCCTCTCCACAAAAAGACCCTCCACACAGCATCCCCAAAGATGACATAGGCCCTGAGGGAAATTATTTTCTTCAGGGCCTCCTGTGTGGAGTAAATATAAAAAATAAAAATAAATTAAAAAATGGGTTCACCACAAATATTAGGTCGGCAGAACAATGTATATACTCGTATGTAAGCAAAAATCATGTTTGTTTCAGATCCGGACGTATTTTTCTTATACCGATATTAGAAGAGTCACAAAACCATGCCTATGCCAACTCTATAAAGAGTAGCACTCGCATCAGCCATTTTATTGATTATTCTCGTGCGGTCATTTGTTTTGGTTTATACATTCTCTCTCTCTACCCCTGCGGGGAAACGACGTGACGGTTAATTAAATATGACATTGGTTTCCCTTCAAATTTACACGGAGGACATTTCTAGAATGTTTATATTCAGTGGTTGGTATATTCTTGTATCAGACAGGACATGAGCTTTGCACCTAACCTTGGTGCCAATGTGCACGCTTCTTGTGAAATGTAAATGTAAAGGCGCGTCGTAGAAGTACAATGGACAAAAGGACCAATTGACCGGACAGTGGATGAATTGACAAATGCGTCGGGGGTTCAATTCCTCAACTGGTTATGTCCTCCTTCATTGTACAAGCAAAATCTTACGCTTATGATGATGTTAGTAGATTTTAAAATATTTTCAGGTTTGGTTGTCTTTCTTTCAAAGAAAGAAAAAACGATGTAAAATAATCTAGAATTAGGTAAGTTAGTCATTAAATTATTCAATTTCTAAGGGTGTTCTTTTTTATTGAAATCTTTTGTTACATTGGAACAGTTTAAAATAAATAGTAATTCAAAATAAAAAATACAAGAAATACAAAAGGATATAGGTATGTATAGTTAATTTTTTTAAATAAAAATACAACAAAGATAAATCCTATGCTTTTGTATAATAAATTATTTTGACAAATTTCTACAATTGAAGATTTTAAAATTATACATAAACTAATGGAATTAATAAACAAATGGACGGGAATTTGAACAATTTATCAAATTTAGAAGTTGATTTACAAGTTCTGTGAAGGTTCTATTTAAATTCTGTTATTATATCACTATTGGCCAGATGTTTCACAAAGCTGAAATAATAACAGAACTTGAAACATTAACTTTGAAATTTGATGAATTGTTCAAATTCTGTGAAACAACATATTTTTTTTTACTTTTAAAATATCCTTTCAAAGTTTAAAAAAAAACGTATTGGTTTGACTGAGGATTGAACCTTTCTCCCCAGCAACTGGAGTTAACAACGCTAATACCTCATTCTAATTTGGGTTGTACTGACATTTATTTCGTACATTAACTGTATTAATTTTTATTTTTTAAATATTATGCAACCAATTCCAGAAAAATCGTGTGTGTGCGCTTGTGGGCGCATGAGTATCGCCAAAAGTATATATAATTGATTTCCATCGTCAACGAGTATATCTGTCGAGTTTCAGCTCGATCTGATGTCAGGAAGTGGGTTGATTTCCACTTCCAAGATTCTGTATAATTAATTAATTCATTCAATCCAGAAAACAAAATCTAATTTCAAATATGTCAAATTATTATAAGCAATAATTATTAGACTGAAACATAAATATAAATTGAAAAAATCTTCCGAAAAAAAATAATTGCCGCCGACGGGAATTGAACCCGCACGCTTCTGTTTGCTGGTCAGATATACTAAGCCACTGTGCTACATCAATGTGGGGTTGCGGGTAATGCATTTTAATAGCTATTTCGTAAAAAATAATATTGAAAAATTGTCATGTTCACTAACTTGGCGACCATTACTATCGATGTGATACTATCAACATAGTTTTTAGGCTAGTTAAATTAAATAAAAGAAGAGGAAAAAACTAACCTAAAAATGAATTGTGTCAAAAAATGGCGTGAGCAAAAGATTTTAAAAAATTATCCGCATATTATTTTGAAAGAAATATACAGGGTGTATCGGCACGTACCCGACAAACTTTAACCAGCTATTCCTTAGTATATTTGGAGTAAAAAATGTTATGGGCACTTTGCTGTCTGGTAACATTTTTTTAAAATAAAAAAATTAATATTCATATTTTCACCACATGTCACCAATGTTTTATCCTTTGTCAAAGTTTGAAAACCCGTCTGGCAATATTTTGTTCGAGTTTCGTTGAATAATGTACGTACGTACCTACGTTGGCGCGCTTTTACAATCACAACGAAATGGCACGACACCATTCGTCTCATTTTTAACTATTATTATTTAATGTGTACGAAAAACGAGGACACTTTTTGACACACTTGCTAATAACAGCTGTTGAACACGAGAAACAATGCAAATGACAGTGACGGAGTGTGGATTTTCTATTTATTTTTTGTTTTTAATGGAAAAAAAATGTTACCGGACAGCAGAGGCGGCTCTAGGGATTCAGTCGTGGTAGGTCATTTGAAAAAAATGTGTGACTAATCTTTATTTGATATTGTGAAAAATGCCCATATATTATTAACTATATCAATTTGTTATAGAGTTTTAGAGTCGCGGACTCAAAATAAATATTATGTTAATATAATAAATTGGAAATAAATACACAATCCATGTACTTACGGCAAATTATTTTTAAGATATTAAGTTTTAATGTAGTTGTCCACAACATTAAAATAAATAAAATCAGTGTTTGATTCTATTTGACAATGATTTTTGACGTTTTTTGTTTTGTTTCATTCTAAATCGATAACAACATAAATAATTATTCTAATCCTTTCCCGAACTATGCAATTGAAAAACAACCATTGTTCCACACACTACAAGCGTGTAAAATGAAAAAACGACATTTGTTTATGTCACCATCTCTGTAAAACATATAATATTCACCGTGTTGTCTCCCCCACGGTCATGACCTAAGCGTCCCTAAACTTTCTTCGGAAGCTAATTTTTACTTCGACGAAAAATATAGTGCCATCTCGTTTATTCTATGGCGCGCGTAGGGACAGAAGATGCCAAATTGGACATTCTTTAAATTGACCCAGCGAATCGTGTGGACTTGTGAATGAAAGCTTCTATTAGAGACAACAGATGTCACTGCTAGTCACTCGCCGCCGCCGCTGTTTCGCGTTACATTTTAAATGTTTTGATGCACATAATTGATTATTATATTTATTATTGTTGTCTTATAATTTTGGGGGGTCAAACACCAATTGACCTAAGGGAAGAACCGCCACTGCCGGACAGCAAAGCGCCCATAACATTTTTACTCCAAATGTGCTAAGGAATAGCTGGTTAATGTTTGTCGGGTACTTGCCGATACACCCTGTATTTATATAAATAAAACTGTTAATGTTCGTTTGTCCAAAATCTTTAATCTCCCAAAGATCTTCACCCATTGCTTTCAAATTTTGATACAACATTGCATTCGAATACGCCTTTGTTTTGTATATACATACTTTATATAGATGTCACTGTTGGACATGAAAGCAATACGCGCTATTGTTTCTCTATCTGCACAGACAGACCGAGTCAGAGCAACGCGTTGTGGGGTACACTTATTACGGTTTGTTTCGGAGAATTTGAACAATTCATCAAATTTCAACGTTCATTTTCGAGTGCTGTGAAAGTCCTATTCAAGTTCTGTTATTATATCATTATAGGCTAGTTGTTTGACAGATCTGAAATAATAACAGAAAATGAAAAAATCATTCACAGAACTTGAATTTAACTTTGAAATTTGAAGAATTATTGTTCAAATTCTCCTAAACAACCCGTTCTTAGTAACTAATGAAATTAATTATTCGTAAAATCATTTCCAGTCAGTATCTGGACATTTACCAAATAATACATTACTGATGCGCGTTGTTTATGTATCGATCATTAAAACATCACCACAGAAAATATTCTGCAATATTTATTTATTTTAACAGTTGAACATTAACAGTATTAATTTAATATACAAAGGAGGATGGAAAAGAAACAGACCAATTATAAATGTTCACAGATGTGTGAATTAGTAATAAACACCAAGTATTTTGTGAATGTAGACTAAAATATAAAAAGCAGAACTAAGTAACAAGTATAAGAAAAAATGTAATAAAACTATTTATTTATTTATTGGACAATTTGTATAACGCTGCTTTTGTGAGATATCACCTCAGGGGCGCTTTACAGTTGATGCAAGTGTTACAAAAAATATAAATATTTCAAAAATAAAGTGAAGTTAAGTTAAGTAAAATGAAGAACAGGAATAGGTGAGACTCTGCAGCAAGAATCATGGGTGGTGAAGAAACTGGACCAGCTGCTGCAGCGAGAGAGTCCACCGCGTCCACCAACAGTGCCAGCACGAGGTTAGTCATCCGTCCAGGTGTGTGTCTCCTGCTAATAAAGCGCTGACACAATATCCTTACATAGATACCAGACCTTGGCAGCACCGCTGTGACGTTCGACGAAGATAGAAAATGGAGACTCTGCAGCAAGAATCCTAGGTGGTAAAGAAACTGGACCAGCTGCTGCAGCGAGAGAGTCCACCGCGTCTACCAACAGTGTCAGCACGAGGTTCGTCATCCATCCAGGTATGTGTCTGCTGCTAATAAAGTGCTGACACAATATCCTCGCATAGATACCAGACCTTGGCAGCACCGCTGTGACGTTCGACGAAGATAGAAAATGGAGACTCTGCAGCAAGAATCCTAGGTGGTAAAGAAACTGGACCAGCTGCTGCAGCGAGAGAGTCCACCGCGTCTACCAACAGTGCCAGCACGAGGTTCGTCATCCGTCCAGGTATGTGTCTGCTGCTAATAAAGTGCTGATACAATATCCTCACATAGATACCAGACCTTGGCAGCACCGCTGTGACGTTCGACGAAGATAGAAAATGGAGACTCTGCAGCAAGAATCCTAGGTGGTAAAGAAACTGGACCAGCTGCTGCAGCGAGAGAGTCCACCGCGTCCACCAACAGTGCCAGCACGAGGTTAGTCATCCGTCCAGGTATGTGTCTCCTGCTAATAAAGCGCTGACACAATATCCTCACATAGATACCAGACATTGGCAGCACCGCCGTGACGTTCGACGAAGATGCATTATTTATTTATTTTTACATTAGATACATTTAAAGAAGACATAACAGTAATAACATAGCATTATGAGAGCATATATTTAAAATGAGTAGGTACAAGTGTTATTACGTTTTTTTAGGTCGAATTTAGTTCCTTACTAGGCAGATTGCCTGTTCTAAGTAACCAAATGATTGTGAAATGCCAAATGTAATTTAATTTTTACTCTTTTTTAAAAATTAAGTATCCTTATATTAAGTTTTTACTAAATGTGACATTAATAGGTAAACATGTATAGTTTTAAGTGACATTATGTAATAGTTTTTCAGTCTTATATTAAGTTTTTACTAAAAGTGACATAGGTAAACATGTATAGTTTTAAGTGACATTATATAATAGTTTTTCAGTCTTATATTACGTTTTTACTAAATATGACATAGGTAAACATGTATAGTTTTAAGTGACATTATATAATAGTTTTTCAGACTCCTCCCTACCTAAGCCGATCAACCATTTAGTATATGCGTTATGCGTTTAGTATATGTGTTTAAAACCATTTTATTTGATATTTATTATGTATCTTAAGATCATTGAGTACTAGGCATATAGTTACAATTGCAAAGAGGAAGATTAAACAATAATAATATGGTAATTTATGTTGTTTGATGGAAGTAGATGGAGATAATGCTTGTGTTTGGTTCATATTGCCCAATGTTAATAATAAGAATAGTGCAATAATTGATTCGTGTGTTCTGTAAATGGCAATAATGTGATAAATATATTTATCGAGTTTTATTTCGGTTTGAATACAGTTAGGACGGGTTGTTTCGGAGAATTATACAAGAACATTTGTGTTTATAACTATACAGGACGGATAGAGTGGGAGACAAGTTTTGGTGTTGTAGCGGGATGGGGGAGGAAAGGGATGAGGGAATGTTGCATACCTATAATGTGATGCAATGAACTTGTGTAACGATAGTAACTAGCAGTGAATAATATGTCAGCATGTTTGTCTATAATTGCAAGTTTTTTTGTTGTACCAACTGCAGGTTCTCTTCATAAATTAGTTTTGATTGGAGTTGGCGTTGCATTTGTCAATATACAAGGTTTTCCAATAAGAGGTGTTATTTTGAATAGCCCGCTATTTCGGTAGATGTTACTTTTGAAGCTGTCATTTTTTGACATTTGACAAGTAGAAACTACGCCATTAGTAAAAATTGAACGAGTGAATCAAATGCAAATCATCTTGAGTGATGAGACCCATTTCCACCTCGGTGGCTTCGTCAACAAGCAAAATTGTCACATCTGGGGCTCGGAAAACCCAAGGGTTATTGTTGAAAAGCCTCTCTATCCGCGGAGTCATTGGACCTTACTTTTTCAAAAATGAGGCTGGAGCAACAGTTACGGTGAATGGATTGCGCTATCGAGAGATGATTAATGATTTTTTATGGCCGGATTGGATGGTATTGATCTGGACAACGTTTACTTTCAACAAGACGGTGCTACGTACCACACAAGCAACGAAACCATTGATCTTTTACGATTGAATATCAAAATAACACCTCTTATTGGAAAATCCTGTATAAAAGGGTTTGCTACATCTAGAAACTACAGCATTTTAATCTATGATAACGCGAATGGAACAATCAGTAATAATTGAAACGCTAGCAGTACTTATCTCAATTAAAAATATCGCTGTTAGTTACATCCAGAACGTAATTACTCCTTACTAAGTTAGTTTATTTATTTAAGTGCATAAAACAGATAAAAAGGCGGATATTTTGTTTTCCTCGTACCATTTAGTTGTGTTTGAAGGTGTGCTTATACTCGTAGTTGATTACAAGTGAAAATTTCATCATGAAAAGTGTTATTTAAGGTACATAAGTTATTTATCATAATTTGTTTAAATTATCATGTGTTGATTTGTTTGTATAATTATCTTAGGATGTGCAAGAAGCTTTTTAGCTTTGTTGATTTTAATTTTAAAAAATACAAATAGACTACAAACTTCAAATAATTGAACGCCGAGAGCTCTGTCGCGTTAAATCACAAAAATTCGCCACTGTGCGTCGCTTTGATGGTCCTTGCCAGAGGTCCCCTAAGGTTAGAGAATTTCAGAAGACACTAATTCCCCAATTCCCTGTATTTTAAATTCGCGGAGAGGAAGGGGTGGTTAGAGATTGCACAGAAGACCCTAATTCACCGAATACCCCACAATATATTTAAATCCATGGGGGTGGCTAGAGAATTTCGTAATAATTAATTCCTTACAAATTGTTCGCCAGATACTTTTTTAATGGGTTAAAGGGCTCTCGTGGAGCCCCATTTACATTTCATGCATCCACAATTTTTTTCCATTGTCATGAACACTTTCCAGGTCGAAATCAACCCCTGGGGATCGATACAGATCACTTTCGGAATGACTGGTTCATGAAGTTTGGTTTTAGCGAGGCGGCAGTCGGCGCACTTCCATGCCAGATCTCCCATTATTTCTATTATCTATGTTTCTATAATACATTATTGTTATGGCTAATGCCAACTAAACATAAACCACATGTTTTATTTAACCCATGTTCTTGAAAAAGGCCATCATTTCATTTTAAGTTTGTATGTTAGAGAATATAATTTGTTATCGCACTGTGAAGACAAATTTGAGAATTTGAGTAACTCATAATCTCAATTTTCACTACCAAAAAGAGTAAAAAAAAATAATATTATTTTTGAAAAATTGCATTTGAAATAATGAAAAAGCGCTAGAACCAACTATTCACTACCTTGATTTCTGCTGAATCGACCTTTGGGTAACCCCGTAAATTTTCATAACCAGCTACCTTGATTTCTACTGAACCTACCTTTGGGTAACCCTGTAAATTGTTATTACCAGCTATTACCTTGATTTCTACTGAACCGACATTTGGGTAACTCTGTAAATTTTTATTACCAGCTATTACCTTGATTTCTACTGAACCGACCTTTGGGTAACCTTTTAAATTGTTATAACTAGCTATTACCTTGATTTCTGCTGAACTGACCTTTGGGTAACCCTGTAAATTGTTATTACCAGCTATTACCTTGATTTCTACTGAACTGACCTTTGGGTAACCCTGTAAATTGTTATTACCAGCTATTACCTTGATTTCTGCTGAACCGACCTTTAAGTAACCCTGTAAAGTGTTATAACCAGCTATTACCTTGATTTCTGCTAAACCAACCTTTGGGTAACCCTGTAAATTGCGATAAATGTTTTTTTTCCCCTGAAAAAACTTTCTTAGAATGTGGGGTCGCAGATCTATGTGAAATGTGTGAATGAAAAAGCATGTTTGCGAGATGGAATGCTTGCCAGTTGATAAAAACAGTGTGAATTCTAGTATCGTCTTCTTATGTGTCTTATGTCTTCTATCTTATATTGTCATCTCCCAATAATGCCTGAACTAAAACTACCCACATCGCCTCATTTATGATATCAAACACCGGTCCCGCAAACATTACACTATGTGTTGTAGATTTCCCAATTCCCGTTTGTACCATTTGTTTCCGGACACTGTGTACGTGATATAAACAGCACAAGGTCCAGACAAAAACGCCTACGCGCGATGTGGTTGCTTCCTACATAAATTCACGAATCACAGACTTCCGGAGCAATAAACTATCTATATTGACTGACCGCACAGGCCACATAGGCGCGTCTGGTCTGCAAAGTATATATTTACGAGTTAATTTATTGTACTCATTTGTGATATAAATAAATTACTTGTGGGCAACATGTTCTAAAAATCGTCTAACGTAAAAATCTTAGAATAGGTATCTGAAACGTCATAGCCGTTAGTAACTGAGTTGACAGATGCATCTGGATTCTACCCAGCATTCGCGGTCCGTCCATACATGCTGTGGAATAATAAATATTTTAATATTTCTACAGTGACCTTAATGTGATTTTTTTTACAAAAACGGCGCTGTAAAAAATCATACAAATATTATTATTATAAGACATCTTGCATGTTATCGTCCCGTTTCAAAGAACGACACGATACAAACACATTCATTCTCAAATACTGTGAAACGCGTAAAACACACTGTGGTGTGAAAGCGATCTGTAAACTGAATCCAATATGCTAGAACGTACGATCTTTCCGCGCATGCGCACTGAGACCCGCAAGCCAATATCTTCGTCAACTTTATACGATATTAATGACAGCATCCAACGTACAAAAACCGTCTTTAATGCTCATAATATGTATAATGCACATAATCGTATACTCTATTACTAATCCATTGGATTGTATGCGCGCGCTGCTTTGACAGTTTGCTCTGAGCTTGAATACTGAAGTCGAAGGCGAAGCTTAATGCCAAAGCAATATTTTGATTAATCTTTATAACGAATTGGTGTACATTATGAATACCAAAAAATATTCCTAAGATAAATTGAAGGTTTTCCTATCGCTTCGCTTGAGTAGATTACAACTACAAAATTAAATTACTCAATAAAAAATATAAATGCAAACTACTAAAAAATATTTTTTTTCAATAGAAATGTATGAACGCAAAAAGGAAACAACTTTTAAAAAATACAGCATTATAGCTAAGATTATCTGTGACAGTTTCACTTGATTAACTTTTTTGCTTTATTATAAAATTATTTACAAAATAACTAAAAACCAGTTTTTTGCTTGAAATCGAACGTTTGTAGACTCCGTTTGTCAAGCGATTTTAATGCCCGTTACCTACAATATAAGGTATACCAAGAATATACACATTTTTGGCTTGTAGCTTCCTCTTAATGCGAAAAAGATTTGAGTCTCGGCCATTTGCGGAAAAAAAACTTATTCTGGATATTGGAAATATTGAGTTTTGGAGCTTAATGGATTTATGGAGATAATTTTAGAAGGTACCTAAATGTATCTTATTCGGGGGCTGGCCTCTAGATGTGCATATTTGATATCAAGTACGTAGTAAGTACGAGTATAAACATTTGATGTCCAGCATTCTTTCCTGTTCCTTCTACACCGACCGCCACTGCTACCCAGGCATCCACCGTGGGTTCCATGAAAAAATAACTAATTAACCATCACGCCGTTTTCCGCAGGGATAGGCAGAGAGGACCGACCGCCAAACAAGTCGGTATTGGAAAACACCCCTTGCCTCATTCACATTAATACGTTGTCTCGTACATACTCTTCTATTATTCTGACTCTTGACATGGCCCGACTCGAGTATCTGATTCACTTGGTCGTGCCATGTCTTCCTCGGGCGTCGCCGACTTCTGCTACCATTCACATTTGCATCATTACTGAGTTTTTTATATTAATGTGTAAAAAATTGTATATTTAGACAATGATCATCTTTAAGGCGATGCAATACGTAGTAATCATGTGTATTTGGTTTGAAAATTTGGTCGCCTAGAAATGTTTCAGATGCTTTAATTAAATACTGCGAGTAGAATACATCTTGGCCTTTGAAATAATCGAGTATTTTTTAGATAAGTCTTTTTATAAGTCCAGAAAAAAATAATGTATAAGGCCTATGAAAACTGCTTTAAAGTTCAAAATCTCCTACTTACGAACCCATTTTCGGTTATGATTTTATTGTATAATGTGGAAAATTAAGTTAAAAAAATATTTATGCCTGAACATCCACAAAATAAAATAAAAGGCACTTTTTGGCCATGTTTTTTTCTGGCATAAGTCAAAACAGGAGGATGGTGTTAAGCGGGAATTTAAACCTTATCGCCATCTACGTAAGGGGTGTTATTGATAACGGCTCGATTTAAAATATTACACGACGTAGTGCATCGCCTTAACTGTATCCTACAAAGATAGCAGCCAAAAAATATGCGTTAAGAAAATGAAGATAATGTTGATAGCTCGCAGTATGATGCAGTTTAAAATTACGTATGTTCATATAATCGAATTAGCTCAGTGGTAAAATCACTTCGCCGACAAGGAAGAGGTCTTGGGTCAAATTGCTAGATGCTACTGAATGTTTTTCTGTTTCAAATCTTTCGTTTGACAGTCGTTAATATTGTCTTCAATAATTAAAAAATTGTTAGGAGAAAACTTACTGATATAAACCTAACCAAATAAATTGACAGGTTTTCTAATAAACTATCAGTAAAACAAGAATGTGTTTTCATGAAAATTATAATATTTGCACAGTTCGTCATTGCGTCTTATCAGGACAAACGCAGGCGCATCAACACGTGTTCCGATATATTATGAATGCACTAAAAGTTTATTAGGAAACGGCATATTCATTTTTCTACGTGTATTGAAACTCAGTTATGTTAATATTTTCTTTACATTTCAATGGGTTAGCCTTAGTTTCATTCTTTCCTTTCCTTTAAAATACAGGGTTTTCCAATAAGAGGTGTTATTTTGATATTCAATCGTAAAAGATCAATGGTTTCGTTGCTTTTGTGGCACGTAGCGCCGTCTTGTTGAAAGTAAACGTTGTCCAGATCAATACCATCCAATTCCAGCCATAAAAAAATTATTAATCATCTCTTGATAGCGCAATCCATTCACCGTAACTGTTGCTCCAGCCTCATTTTCGAAAAAGTAAGGTCCAATGACTCCGCCGGACCATAAACCGCACCAAAAAGTCACACGTTGAGGATAGAGAGGCTTTTCAACAATAACTCTTGGATTTTCCGAGCCCCAGATGCGACAATTTTGCTTGTCGACGAAGCCACCGAGGTGGAAATGGGCCTCATCACTCAAGATGATTTGCATTTGATTCTCTCAAGTGAATTTTAATAATTTCAATGAGTTGTTGAAGCGTGTATCGTTCCATTTTTATTAATGGCGTAGTTTCTACTTGTCAAATGTCAAAAAATGAGAGCTTCAAAAGTAACATCTACCGAAATAGCGGGCTATTCAAAATAACACCTCTTATTGGAAAACCCTGTACATACATGACATCATACTCAAAGGTAGCCTATGCCATCTGTGTAGAAAAAACACTAAAAATACTAGTGCAACGCCGGAATAACCAACGCTTCGCCAGCATTCCAAACCGCTGGACTTGTCTGTTTTCTTCGTTCGTGTTTCTCTTCTTACGAACCAGCTTTAAGATCTAAAAATAGGCAATTCGTTTAAAAATAACCGGCGTGACTTCAGCGCATTTCAAATTTCAAGTCAGTTGTCGCCAGCTCCGTGACTTTAGATGCCGAGAAGTAATGGGGCGTCTTTTCCAGGATTGAAATAGATTTTACAGTTATGGCGCGATGGCAGAGCAATGTCTTTAACCCCGAATTGCCCGAAATACAAAAAAA
This sequence comes from Hesperophylax consimilis, assembly GCF_061612785.1. NCBI lineage: Eukaryota > Metazoa > Arthropoda > Insecta > Trichoptera > Limnephilidae > Hesperophylax > Hesperophylax consimilis. The sequence goes on from NC_142865.1 coordinate 11,723,533, forward strand.
TATTCACAGTCTATTTAATGCTTCTTCAATAGTTGTATAATTACTTTGTGGCGTCATTTTGATTATACAGAGTTTTCCAATAAGAGGTGTTATTTTGAATAACCCGCTATTTCGGTAGATTACTTTTACTTTTGAAGCCGACATTTTTTGACATTTGACAAGTAAAAACTACGCCATTTATAAATATGGAACGATACACGCTTCAACAACGCATTGAAATTATTAAAATTCACTTGAGTGAATCAAATGCAAATCATCTTGAGTGATGAGGCCCATTTCCACCTCGGTGGCTTCGTCAACAAGCAAAATTGTCGCATCTGGGGCTCGGAAAACCCAACAGTTATTGTTGAAAAGCCTATTTATTCTCAACGTGTGACTGTTTGGTGCGGTTTATGGTCCGGCGGAGTCATTGGACCTTACTTTTTCGAAAATGAGGCTAGAGCAACAGTTACGGTGAATGGATTGCGCTATCGAAAGATGATTAATGATTTTTTTATGGCCGGAATCGGATGGTATTGATCTGGACAACGTTTACTTTTAACAAGACGGCACACAAGCAACGAAACCATTGATCTTTTACGATTGAATATCAAAATAACACATCTTATTGGAAAACCCTGTACAATTTATTCTATGCTATCTGACATGTACCCGGCGTTACTGAGGGTTATTTATAGGAAATAGACATATATCATGGTATTAGTTTTTTGTAGGCCATTTAAAGATATACAATTCCGTAGTACATTATTTTGATGTATCTCATAAGGTTTAGCCAGCGTTAGCAATGTAGTGCCCGAAAAAATATTTTTACGACTTGATTATAAAACATGGACTTTTCTCTACTTTCTTTAAATATAATATGCATGTTTGTTATATGTAAACCTTCCGGAAGAGATTCTCTAACTGATAGTGAAAACTCTATCAAAATCCGTTGCGTCGTTTAGAAGAACTAAGCGCACAAACAGACAGACGCGGATAGCGACTTTGTTTTTTTACTATTTTAGAGATGACATCATAAATTAATTTTACAACTTTTGCAGAAGCATTAATATATTTAATATATTTTTATGTGTTTTGGGCAATTCAAGGTTAAAGACATTGAAACGTGTAGATTATTATTGATTAAAATTAGTGTAAACAAAGTGTTTCATTTATAATGTCAGAATCCGAAATGTCCTTAACGCGAAGTATAGGTAAGACTTAGCTAGTAATATAATATGTACTTAGATGCAACACGACAGCTGCACAACACCATTAGGATGACTAGGTCCATAAATAAACCACTCACTAGATCGATAACTTCGTACTTAATATTATGATTCTTGTGTATTAGTATAAACATAAGTACTTAATCTTATGTGTTAGTAAACACATAAGTACTTAAATAATGATTCTTGTGTATTGGTATAAACATAAGTACTTAATCTTATGTATTAGTAAACACATACGTACTTAAAATTATGATTCTTGTGTATTGGTACAAACATAAGTGGTTAATCATATGCATTAGTAAAAACATAAGTCCTTAAAATTATGATTCTTGTGTATTAGTAAAAACATAAGTACTTAAAATTATGGTTCTTACGTATTATTATAAACAAAAGTACGTAATATTATGATTATTGTGTATTACTTTAAAATTAGTACTTAATCTTATGTATTAGTAAAACATGAGTACTTAATTACATTATTCTTATGTATTAGTACAACATAATTACTTAATATTTTGATTCTTGTGTAGGTATTAATATAAACATAAGTACTTTTAATCTTATGTATTAGTGTCAAACAAAGTACTTATAATTATGATTCTTGTGTATTAGTATAAACATAAGTACTTAATCTTATGTATTAGTATAAACATTAGTACTTAATCTTATGTATTAGTAAAAATATAAGTACTTAATGTTATGATTCATGTGTATTAGTAAAAACATAAGATCTTAATCATATGATTCTTATGTATAAACATAATTACTTAACATTATTTTTCTAGTGTATTAGTATAAACGTAAGACCGCCTCGAACCTTCAACTCCTGTATTAATAGTCTAGGATCTTAACTACTCGAGAACGAATTTCGTTTGCTCATTGGCATGGCGTTCATCTACTCAATTTTGTTTACAAATATAAAGCTTTAAATGTAAATTCCAAATCAAAATTAACGCGGTTAAAATTTACGAGAATCATTTGTTTACGTGTGGTCATAGAAAATGATTTATTACCGTTGAGAAAACTCGTAAACGTCTTTTACATTAAAATTAAGATTTCACAAATATTTATGCTCGTTTAAACAAACGATAAATTATACTGTCTAATTGACTTGGCGTGGAGGTTATTTTTAATGCGAAATCACTTGAGATCTTGCGTCTGCCGAGAGCTTGTGGATCTATGGTTTCTCTAATTCCCGATTTTTGGGAATGTTCAAAGATTCAAAGATTCTTGTACCCTGTACCTCTGCCACATTAAGCACTACATTCCAAATTTCTACCGATCTATAAGATATCTCTTATACACTTTACGTTTTAAAGAACCTAAAAAAATATAACTGGTTTTTGAAGATAATATCCATACATTTGTAGTCCCGAAATGGTAATTATATGAAATTCCTTCGATAGAAAAAAAATCGCAAAATTATTAAGGCGATGCACTACGTCTCGTATATTTTTTTTAATCGAGCCGCTATCAATAAGACACCTTACGTAGATGGCGATAAGGCTTAAATTCCCGCTTAACACCATCCAGCTGTTTTGATTTAGGCGAGAAAAAAACATGGCCAAAAAGTGCCTTTTATTTTATTTTGTGGATGTTCAGGCATAAATATTTAAATTTTTTCCGATCATTTTATAAATAACTTAATTTGCCACATTATACAATAAAACCATAACCGAAAATGGGTTCGTAAGTAGGAAATTTTGAACTTTAAAGCAGTTTCATAGGCCTTATAAATAATTTTTTTCTGGGCTTATAAAAAGACTTATTTAAAAAATACTCGATTATTTCCAAGGCCAAGATGTATTCTACTCGCAGTATTTAATTAAAGCATCTGAAACATTTCTAGGCGAACAAATTTTCAAACCAAAAACACATTTTAAATTACTACGTAGCGCATCGCCTTAAAAACAAATTTTGTTGTGTTATTCAACGAGTTATGTTATTCGCATGAAAAAGTTCACAGAATATCTTTAAATGCAATTTTTCAAGAGATTTTTTCACAATTAGTAGTAAAAGTTCAGAGATGGTTTGAAAGGGAGATATATAAATACGAATGTTAGAGGGAGCGCCCTAATATTAAAAAAACGATAATAATTAAGCGAAAATGATGAAAATATTTAATAAAATACGACTCGTTTGAAATATAGCAAAAAATCTCTCGACAAATGCTTTAGTTGCATTTAAAGATACACTGTGAATTTTTTCATGCCTATAACATATTAAATAACAGAACAAAACGTGTTTTAAATAATTTTCTGAGGTTACTTTGCGATTTTTTTCTATCAAAGAATTTCATACAATTAACGTTTCGGCATCACAAATGTATATTATAAATATCTTCAAAAATATTTTTTTTTTGTGACAAACTTAAAGAGTTAACGAGAAACTTGTTATAAATCTGTAGAAATTAGGTATGCAGGGCCTTAATTATTACGGTTTATTAATATGAGCTTTAACATTGGTATTTACATATATCCCTTTCAAACAATCATTTTCTTCTTTTTTAACGATTACTACAGAGCCTTAATAAAAATATATAACCACGCAAAATTGAGATTCGAGATCTTATCGTGATTTTCGAAGCGAATTCCTCTTTTAGGCTGGCCGCATACATACGTTTTTCGTATTCGATTTCCGAATTCGTTTTCCGTATTCGGACATCCGAATGCACGGAATCAGTAGAAAATACATTAACTGCCGCACACGTTCGTTTTAGTTCCGAACGGAACAAATTCCTTACGCACGTTCCGAATGCCAGCCGGCGCGTTCGGAGAAAACGAATGGAAAAAACCTAATGACGTCATGTGGAACGCAGCTATTGCATACAGTTTGTTTGTGCCGACGCAAACGTACGGAAATTTCCATTCGTAATTCAGTGTTGCCAACGGATCTTGACCTAATATCGCCGTTTCTCATACATAAGGTAGCGTAAAGTAGCCGAATTTGCTGTTAGGTGGGACATGTTTAAAATTGATGTTTTTACGTGAAAATAAAAAAATTTCGTGGGGGGGGGTGGCTAGAGAATTTCAAAAAAATAAAATTTATCCCCAGAAAATAAAAAAAAATCATGGGGAGGGTGGCTAGAGAATTTCAAGAAAATATAAAATTTGTCCCCGAAAAATAAATTTCATGGGGGGGGGGTGGCTAGAGAATTTCGGGACATGTTTAAAATTGATGTTTTTGAAGTAGCTTAATTGGCGACCAGTCGCCTTTTAGATTTTTTCGGTGCCGATTCTTCTCGCTCTGAGTAGCCTAAATGGCGATATATCGCCCTTGTTGGCAACACTGGTTCTGACGTTTATACATTCCGAATGAAGAAAAACGAACGTTTGCGCTAGTCTGACGGAATTCCGAATACGGAAAACGAATTCGTAAATCGAATACGGAAAACGTATGTTTGCGGCCATCCTTACGGAAAACATATCATTCCCTTGTTCACAGTATCCTAGAATATATATTTATTTTTTAACTAATCACTGGAACTATATTAAAAGAGGTTAACTTGTATGTTAAGACGAAGCTTAATGCCAAATCACTATTTTGATTAATCTTTATAACGAATTGGTGTACATTATGAATACCAACAAAATCTGCTTTAGATAAATTGAAGGTTTTACTATCGTTTCGCTTAAGTAGAATACAAATAAAAAATAAATAAATTAATAAAAAATATAAATGTAAACTACTAAATTTTTGAAGTGAAACTTCTTTACGCGCGTTATGCAATTTCGAGGACAGGAGTAAAACCAACTCATGACCGTCATGAAAAACCGTGATCATTTCGCTATAGGAGCCTAGCCAATATTATATACCTTTTTTAGGTCACTCTCCAAACTCAGCTTCGCGGTCTAGAGGTAGAGCGCGCGACTCTCGTCGTGAAGAACCGAGGTTCGATCTCCGCTTAAACTATTTTTTTTCTTTTTGTGATTTTTTTAATAATAATTTTTTTTAAAGTGATAAAATGCTTTTTTTAAAAGTGATAAGACTTTTAGATATTTTGACTATATGATATTTTGGTCGAATACGTAATAACCGCGGTCTAGAGGCAGAGCGTTCGACACTCGTTATGCAGGACCCGGATACGAATCCCATATTTTTAAAAATGTCGATGGTCAATGCAGATCGCTCTGTTGATTGCCGCGTTCTGTTAGGCAGAAGTCCTCGCTTTCGGATTATGAAAAAGTGCATGAGATCTTCCACGAGGATACTTAAGAGGAAGCTACAAACAAAAATATGTACAGGATTTTCCATTAAGAGGTGTTATTTTGAATAGCCCGCTATTTCGGTAGATGTTACTTTTTTGAAGCTGTCATTTTTTGACATTTGACAAGTAGAAACTACGCCATTAATAAAAATGGAACGATACACGCTTCAACAACGCATTGACATTATTAAAATTCACTTGAGTGAATCAAATGCAAATCATCTTGAGTGATGAGGCCCATTTCCACATCGGTGGCTTCGTCAAAAAGCAAAATTGTCGCATCTGGGGCTCGTAAAACCCAAGAGTTATTGTTGAAAAGCCTCTTTAACCTCAACGTGTGACTGTTTGGTGCGGTTTATGGTCCGGCGAAGTCATTGGACCTTACTTTTTCGAAAATGAGTCTGGAGCAACAGTTACGGTGAATGGATTGAGCTATCGAGAGATGATTAATGTATTTTTATGGGCGGAATTGGATGGTATTGATCTGGACAACGTTTATTTTAAGCAACGAAACTATTGATCTTTTACGATTGAATATCAAAATAACACCTCTTATTGGAAAACCCTGTACATAGTGCAGTATTAAATTTTGATGAGAAAAATTAATGAGTTAAATTTAGTCAAAACATAACAAATAAAATAACAGTATAGAAAGAAGCAATGACAATAGCCTGTTATGTAGTGACCTCATTAAAATAAGTGGCGTTAAAATGTGTTATTAATGCAACTTTATACTTTACAAGGGGCATATTAAAAGTATCTGCGATTTTAGCATAAAAGTTCCCAGGTGTGTGCAATCTATTTATAACTGAGTTATATCCTGAGACCGTGTGAAATAACATAAAATAGAAAAAATGTATTTTGCACAACGGAATTTGAACCCACTAACTTTTGATCTAAAGGCGGGGCTGTCCAGTTGTAAAATATTTACATGCTTGGAACATACCGCGGCGGTATTGATTTAGGAAATTCTGAGTGCATTGAGATATTCGCGATTCTCAAGTAGAACTTTGTAAGTTATTAAAGATATAAATACGTATTATCAACCAGCTTTTTATGCCAATTTTTCTTGTGGCGTGTGTCAATATTCCTTTCTACGTTTTGAAAGCCATTTTAAATTATTATTAATAAAAATCAACCTCACAAACAACTAGACCTGACAGCATCCAATTTTTACATTAAGGCGATGCCATACGTAGTAATGCAAAATCATGTGTTTTTGGTTTGAAAATTTGGTCGCCTAGAAATGTTTCAGATGCTTTAATTAAATACTGCGAGTAGAATACATCTTGGCCTTTGAAATAATCGAGTATTTTTTAGATAAGTCTTTGTATAAACCCAGAAAAAAATAATGTAAGGACCTATGAAAACTGCTTTAAAGTTCAAAATCTCCTACTTACGAACCCATTTCCGGTTATGATTTTATTGTATAATGTGGCAAATTAAGTTATTTATAAAATGATCCAGAAAAAATTAAATATTTATGCATGAACATCCACAAAATAAAATAAAAGGCACTTTTTGGCAATGTTTTTTTCTTGCATAAATCAAAACAGGCGGATGGTGTAAAGCGGGAATGGAAACCTTATCGCCATCTACGTAAGGGTTGTTATTGATAGCGGCTCAATTTAAAATATTACACGAGTACATCGCCATAAATAAATCAATGACAAAATATTGTGAGCAAAAACCGTGTAATGACATGTTTTGCATTGCAGATGTTGGAATTAGAAATAGGGATAGGATTAGGATAGATTACTCGAGGTTAGGTCGGGTCAGGTGTGGAACCTATAATCTAAATACTAATACGACAGATCGATCAGCGGCTGAGTTGGCATCGCGTCTAGTTCCCACCCAGGTGTCGTGAGTTCAATTTCTCGCCTAGCTAAGTCCTCTATCACGACACAGGCAACATTTCCACTTACCGTGATATTGTAGGAGATTTTTAAATATTGTCAGGTTATTCGTAACCCGGGATTTTTTTATCTTTATTAAAAAAACAAACGAAAAATGGCAACGTTCTTGACACCAGAGCGTTTGATGGAATGAGACGAGGATTTTTCGGGAACCGGACAACTTAAAACAGTGACAAATCAACAAGCTTTTGAAAAGAGAAAATATAAAGAACTAAAAAATGATAAAAAATAGATAAAATAGGTTAGGTTAGGTAAGGTTTACAGTCTGCTTTTTTCATCACTTTGAATGACTTTATATCACCTTTGAAAAGTGTGTTGATTTGTAACTAAACCGAATTTAGTTTCATTTTTGATTCTCCACTATAATCTGTGGTTAGGTTTTATGTTGTTGTGGGGTGGCTAGGTTAGGTTAGGTTGAGGATTTGGTATGTTATCTTTATGCTCGTGGGTTCCCACAGGCGTCGCGAGTTTAATCCACTCTCGGTTAAGTCAACAAGCAACATTTTCCAACCATAATTATGGTTGTAGGAGCGATTCAAAGTTATTCGTATATTATTTTTGGCCATTAACTCAACACATGATGTTCAGAGAAAAACAATTTCCCTCAGGGCTTATGTCGTGTTTGGGTATGCTGTGTGGAAGGTTTTTGAGGAGTGGAAGTAGTGAACATGTCGTAGAAACGACCTATTCATGTGACAAATGTCAAAGATGTACAAAGTTTCGCATGCAAACGAACAGAGTCTGCATAAAGTCAAGGATTTTTTTCAAGTATTTTATCAGAGGTTATTGGGTTTTGGGGCATTGTGTACTATTAAATGTGTCTTTCTGTAAATTATTTAATATCTTACCATTCTCGCTGAAGTCAGCATCCGTATCTGGACCCCTCAGCATAAAATTCTTGCTGCTGTTCTGATTCAGGATATCCGCTGGACTGGTAATCTCAAACCCACCTCCATCTGCAGTCATGTTCCAATGCCAAGCGCATGGTTTCTCGAAATCACACGAAATGCCAAGAACTTCGCTTGCTGAAGCAACACCCATGGAATTCAAAGTCTTGGCGTAAAAAGGATCGCTTAATTTCCTATTAAGTTGCCTGATTTTGTCAGAATAATTAATATGTGATTGATCGTGTTGTCCACTGTCGTATGAATTCACGAATTCTCCTTTATTCACCGTGGCAGTTTCTTCCAAGTTGGGTAAATATGCGTCATGATCGTTCTGTATGTTTTTATTTATCTTGTCTAATTGTCTTCTTGTTGCTAGTTCTCTAAGCGAGCTGATTGGGCGTCTTCCGACAGGTTTTAAAGAGTCTAAAGAAGGGTCTTTTCTGCTGAATGCGTTTGAGCTCGCTGAAGCATTTCTTTGAGCGCTTTCTCTTAGAGAAGCTCTATCAGATTTGAAGTCTTTACGTTTAAACGCAACTTTGTCTTTTATGGTGTCTAAATTTGTTTTTTCTAAGTTTCTTTTTGGGTTTGTCGGTTTTGACCCATCTATTTTGTATTTTCTAAGCTTTTGTATTAAGCTTTCTGTGCTTTGTGAGTATTGTATTTCTTCCAAGTCTGTTTCTTTTTCGTTTGAAGTCATGTCGGAGACTTCGAAATGTCTTCGTTTGTCGAAGACGGTTAGACTGGAATCTTCAATATGTCCTTCGTTGACTGGAAACTGGACGTTTTGAAGAGGGTCATCGATGTGTTTGACTGGAGACAGCTTTTGGTCTAAATAGTCACTTCTTCTTGTTGTTATTTGATAGTTATCAAGACCTTCTTCAAACATGGAGTTAGAAGAAGAATCTCCTTCGTAGTGTTCTCTGTCTCCTTTAGATCTTTCATCTTCTAAACCTCTTTTCGCAATTTCTTCCTCATACTTTATAACATCCTCGTAATCTTTATTCGATTCCTCGCCTTCATCTTTCCCCCCTCTGCCCGCCCCGGCTTGGAGCGGGCACAGTGTCACCACATAAATCAAAAAATAACAAACAAACCCCTTTTTGATGTGCGCCATTTATATGGTTATAGCAAACAGGGTGTCATACGTTGTCGTGATGGAAAAACGAGGAATCCATATTTTGATTTTCGAAAACATCTTTACAGTCCCATACTATGAACCCAACCGCAGATACTATCAAACTGTGTTCTTCCTGATTTCATAATCGAACTTTCAACTCAACAATCAATAAAAACACCACAAAAAGTATCACAATTTACGCTTTAACTATACTACTCAAAACAAACAGTTAAAATCTCAAATTAAATGGTTTTTCACCGAATTTTCCGGCACCCAGAAGAAACAAACTTGTTAGAAAATCAAAGATCTGCGCGTCAGAATTGAAAATTTGTTTTGTTCCAGCATTTACTTCATATGCGAAATACGTTTAACTTTCACAGATTATTATTAAATACACACTGTTCACAACACCTAGCACGAAATGAAGACGAAAAACGTAGCAAAATCGCTGACCTTTATCGCCATTTTAGGTACGTGAAACAAGCCCTTTATAAATCCGTACTTTCACCATTGAAAATTGTAAAATCACTCGCTACAACGAAAAGCTCGCACAATTCTACACTTGCATATAGCTTGGGGACTTTGTAAACGCTTAAAACACAAAAATACACATTTCACCAGATCTTAACATAGATTTTCAACGAAAATACAACAGTGAAAACATAATTTTTCATCGCACTCACAGTTTTTCGAAAAAACAGTCAAAATCTACCAATATTTAGTCCAATTTATGCTTGATTTCTCTGTATTTTTAACACTTATTTCCACACCTAACGACGTTTAATCAAAGCGCCGGCATCGTGGATTCATCCACATTTATTTTTGATTATACGGGTATTGTTAATAGTCTGATTTTAGCGAAATATACGGAGATGAATCTCTCAGAGAGGAGACGAACGGACCACGAGACGCCTAGCGGGATTCTGCGGAACTAGACGCCTGTACCAAATAATCGTTACTTTCCGGGAGCACTTTCAGGTATGGGAAGAAATCAGGGTTGCCAGTGAGATGGAAAATTTTGGAAAATCTATTTCCAGAAATTTTCCACGCGTTTTTTGGGTGGACCTCTTTTAGTGATTATGTACGAAATCAAAATTCGATATGACATGCGCATTTTAAAAACATATGTAAGAAAGGCAATTTTTTATTTCCTCTATCTACTATCAGTATGGTTTGAAAATATCGCTTGTATTTAAAATGAAAAAATAAAATAAATAAAAAAACACATGGAATTCATTTACATGAACGTTCGTTTATTTCGGTAATAACTTTTGAACGATTTGTTGTGGCGTCTTGAAATTTGGTAAAACTGTTCGGTCTGAAGTTTCTAGGCCAATGCAACAATTTTTAGCTCGCTATGTCATTTACAAAATGAATTATGGACCTGGAGATAGATTGCTGCCGAAACGGAGAAAATATTCAATAAAAAATATTCCTACTCAAGTATCTGGTTCACTCGATCGTGCCATGTCTTCCTCAGGCATCCCCGACTTCTTCTGCTATTCACATTTGCGTCATATATTCTCCTTACACTCCTTTCTTCATTATTTCGCTCCACATGCCCAAACCAACTAAGCGTGCTTTTCTTAAACCATCTCAATATTTCTCAAACGATCATACATGGTTTTACTATGCATACGCCTCAGAGATCTCATTTAATCATACGTTTTGTTTAATAATTATTATTATTATTATCATTTAATCTTATCGTATTAAAATGCGTACATGTGAATAAAAATAAAATAAGTAAATAATTCAATAATAATTTATCACGCTGAAATATGTTGTACATCGGACTGAGTCAAACAGAAGTGGCGCCATCTATAATCTAGCGATATCTTTTCTTCTCTATCTCTAAGTAGTACAAAACAAAGTCGCTATCCGCGTCTGACTGTGCGCTAAAAATATACTACGGGGTTTTCCAATAAGAGGTGTTATTTTGAATAGCCCGCTATTTCGGTAGATGTTACTTTTGAAACTGTCATTTTTTGACATTTGACAAGTAGAAACTACGCCATTAATATAAATGGAACGAAACACGCTTCAACAATGCAATGAAATTATTAAAATTCACTTGAGTGAATCAAATTCAAATCATCTTGAGTGATGAGGCCCATTTCCACCTCGGTGGCTTCGTCAACAAGCAAAATTATCGCATCTGGGGCTCGGAAAACCCAACAGTTATTGTTGAAAAGCCTATTTATTCTCAACGTGTGACTGTTTGGTGCGGTTTATGGTCCGGCGGAGTCATTGGACCTAACTTTTTCGAAAATGAGGCTGGAGCAACAGTTACGGTGAATGGATTGCGCTATCGAGAGATGATTAATGATTTTTTATGGCCGGAATTGGATGACATTGATCTGGACAACGTTTACTTTCAACAAGATGGCGCTACGTGCCACAAAACCAACGAAACCATTGATCTTTTACGGGAAAAATATTAAAATAACACCTCTTATTGGAAAACCTGTATAAGGAGTAACCATCTGTTACTTATACCAGGGCGTGTAGGCGGTGGATAACCGTTGTTGAAAATAAACGTTGTCCAAATCAATACCATCCAATTCCAGCCATAGTTTCTACTTGTCAAATGTCAAAAAATGACAGCTTCAAAAGTAACATCTACCGAAATAGCGGGCTATTCAAAATAACACCTCTTATTGGAAAACACTGTACATCATTTTTATTTCTACAACCATTTGGTTTTAGGCCCTGCTTTTGAGGTTATGTTTTTTTAGCTGCGCTTCCGATATGAACAGGCACCCGAACCGGAAAAAGTCTACCGACTATATCCGATTTAGTTATCTTCAATTTCAAACATAAACTCAAATCGGAAATGCAATTTCGAGCCGAGTTAAATTTAACGGGACGTATTTTCAAGACTTTTACTACTCTAGATTTGAATTGAAAACATGGGAAATAAACAGTATGGCATTTTATTTGTATTTTTAAAAATGAATGGATGTTTGAAATGATCATATTGTGTGATGTCTGTACGAATGTGGATGAGTGCAAGCGAGATGGAATGCTTGCAAGATCTTATAAAAGGCGATGCACGTTAGTTGTGTGCGCTCTTTTTTTACAAGCTGCTCCCCAATAAATACCATTACATAGATCACCTAAGAGTATTATTGCATAATACTCCATCCACTACATCATGTCAATCAATCGGTCAAGTAATATGAGGAGCCTCTATGAGGATTTCAATTTGGGAGGCGGGTATTGGTACCACTGCCCCGTTAATCATTCATTGAATAACCAACACCTCTGCCATGGGTCACACCAAGTGCAAATTACGTTTGGTGACTTAGCAGGGGTGTCCCGGCTCATGGGGTGAGGATTTGGAGAGACCGGTTGAGGGTGATTTACCCCTCCAGCAGGATTCTTTCAACCCATCGCCTTGAAACACTGTGGGAGGGATGAATTCAAAAAAACACATCAACCCCAAAGATGACAAAGCCTCCTAGACTTTCCTAAGGGCCTCATGAAACCAAATTAATTATCAAGTTCTGTGAAAGTTCTATTCAAGTTCTGTTATTGTTCGCAGAGCTTGGACAGTAACGGAACTTGAATAGGACTTAAACAGAACTTAAATAATAACTTTGAAAATTGATGGATTGCTTAAATTCTGTGGAGCATGACGATGTAGCTTGGCTACTTCGAAACTCCGTAGCTCACAAGAGAAATTACGAGGTTCGTAAATTTAAAAAAAATATATGAATATCGCACAAGAGTCCCAACTTTCCGGAGCCAGTAGAACTATGGCATCCCGAATCGGGATAAGTTGTGAAACTGGAGGGAGTTGGTAGATGAAGTAGAAGGTGGAGAAGTTCCAGGATGTTCAGATCCGGTCACCGAACACGGCTAAAGCCATTTCACGCATCGTTTCGATTGAATGGTTGTTTTCAGCAGGGTGATACTGAGAGTATTTACCACTGGAATGTTCCGCAAATATACCACGATAATATGTAAATTTAATGTAAAGTAAGACAAAATGGATATAGTTTTTTTTTTGCAATATCCCACAAGAATCCCAACTGGAGTCAGTGAGACTATAGTATCTCCAATTGGGGTATGTTGTGAGGCTGAAGGTATTAGGGGGGAATACTTTGCTATTCAAATCTGGTCACCAAACACGGCTAAAGCCATTTCAAGCAACGTTTCAATTGATTGCGCACACCGGATTCAAAACTGCCAGGTTATGGTGGATTAACAATTTTATCGCTAATAAATGCAAATTGAAATATTAACCTTTTAGAATCACGTAAACATCATTTAAAATATTCAAAACGCCGATCAAAACCTAAGTAATTCTAAAATCCTTGAATATTTTATTATATATCGATTTCCTTATATTCAAGTAGCTTTTCTGAACGTTTTTTTATAATAAATTACTACGTTGTAGCCATTTTATGCGAAATAATTTATTTAAAGGTCGCTGACTGGCCTACATTTCGAGTTCGGCCATTTCTCTTTGTTCCTCTACATATCACGTAAATACAGACATGCCGCTAAAAAAAATCCGTTGTAACCTCTCCCTCTTTCACATAAACAACGCTTGTAAAAGATTGAGAGGTTAGAACGAAGCTCTCAGCGGCGGGACCGTATACCAACGCCCATATAAAGCATTCCTGAAAGTAGGAAAATTATTCTTCTTGGAATAATTTTCGCCTGAAAAATCTGCGTTTCAGCGAAAAGCGCTCTGATTGGTCCAGAAATAAGGGTAGAAATAAATCAGCCAATCATAGCTCGCCATATCTCAGTTGACATGTGAATTTACTATAGATGATGTTAAAAGAAGCTTCGATGCAAAATTGAAGCAGAAAATTATGCGAACCTAGCGGCGAGTAATAAAAGTATTATAAAGATCAGTAGTATTTTTATGGTTACCGGAAAATTTCACGCTTTTTTTGGTGGTCTGTAGTTTTTCTTAGTGAATCTTGATAAATGGAGCGTTGGCAGTATTATTGTATGGGAGTTAAAAAGAGTTTCTGGTTTGTGGTTCATAGTATTTATGTAAACTGCCGGCAGCGTTGCCTTATCAAGAGAGAAGTCCCTAGATATGGGGAGAAACAATAATTCTTAGAGAGAAAGGGAATTTTCTTTCATCAAATCGCCCGCCACCACACAGGGGCATCCCAAGCATGGCGGTTTAAATAACATTCAAAATGAATCCAATGTAAATTTTCTTTGAAATAAAAAATCTACGAGATTTGGTATCGGCGAAGATATTGCAAATTGAACAACTTATAATTTTTTTTACAAATTTCAGAGTATTGATTTGCACACCTTCCCCTCATCAATCCAACGTTCGCATAAAATTCAAAGATTACAGTAGTACAATGGACAATTGTACTACTGTAATCTTTGCAGTAGTACAATTGTCAATCACGCAGTCGAGAACGATGACGTTGACAAACGACGTAGTACCAATGCTCGGTTTTATATAGTATTTGAAACAAAAAACAATCCAAAAACGTAGTAAATGGTGTAAAAAATGGCTGCTAAAAAGGAACATTTATTCACAAGTAAATTTGTTTAATGAATTGTTAATTGTACCAAAATATTGGCATAATTATATGAGAATTAACAAGATATTTGCAATACACTTTCAAAACTTCTCGCCTTGGTCATACCATTTATAAATAAATAAATAGTAGAAAGTGAAGTCGCTATCCGCGTCTGTCTGTTTGTGCATTTAGTTCATTGTTTAATTTATTTTTAAAATTTTGATAAGGTTTTCACTATCATTTAGAATTTTTTTCCGGAAGGTTTATACATATAACACATGCGTATTACACTTATAGATAATTGAGAAAAGTCGATGTTTTTTAATCAAGTCGTAAAAAAATATTTTTGTGCGCTTACATTGCTAACGCTGGCCAAACCTTATGAGAAACATCAAAATAATATACGAAGGAATTGTATGCATAAGCAACACAAAATGCAGTTTCTCTGAGACTTCTCACAAGGACATCGCTGTCTAAGGTGTATACATAATCACGAATACACACAATCTTTAATATTTTTTGTTGTTCTTGTTAACTCTAATTATGTATTCGAAATGCGAATACACGATACTGGCTAAAATCTAGGGAGTTTTTCACATTTACGGGGATTTTGTGGGATTTTCGATGCCTTTACTGGGGAGTTTCTATTTTTTGACCTGCCAACGCCGAAAGTGCGTCTCGTACCGCGCAATGTCGGCGATTTATCTAATGTGTGTCGTAAAAACCGATAATTATCTATAAAATGAATACAATTCGCGAAGAATACGCAGCCCCGGAGTCATCCGTTGCCACGGCGGACGAGAACGTGATAAAATAATCCGTGTTTATTCGATAATAGACATAATAAACGGCAACTGCAATAATGCTTTGTCGACTCGTTGGTCCATCTGTCACATGTAAATAAAACACTTGAAGCTATATGAACGACTATCGCTATAAATCTGTGTTATTATCATTTGAACTAATGTGTGGTTTGACAAAACAATAAATATTGGTATAATCCGAGTACAATGACGTAAATCACAGTAACCAATTCGGATAATTTTGGTTGTTGTTTAGTTCAAATAAAAATGTATACCATCATCGCGCCGATGTAAGCTTGGTTGCAGTTTAATAATAGTGAAAATAATACTCATATAATCTAAGGATTTATCTACTAAAAGGTACGTTGATTCTCGATTGTGTTGCTCTCACATATAACTATTCATTTAAATGCATTTTATTCTTGTTTTTTTCCATTGAGGTACATGGTTATTTCAGTGTTTTGTATTTCTGTTGAAATTATCTGACGTAAACCTTTACAAAGGTATTTTGTGGACTCATCGTTAAGCAATTTTGTTAGCCGAATTATGACTCAACGTCGATTAGCTTTGTTATTGCATTTCATCAGATCATTTAGTTTCAGAAGATGGTTTTTGTATTTCGTTGATTACTGAATTATTAACACGGCGGTGGTGTGGTGAAAAATATGACGCCGTTGGTGAGTTGGGGTTTGAAAAACCCCATCACTTTTTCTTCAAAAATTAAATTTTACCTGTTTTTACACAAAACAACAGTTAAATAGACCTTGCGTCCAAAAAAGTATGTTTCTAGTCTTATTAACCAGTGGAAAAACCAAAATTTCCTCGAAAATCATAAGACTTGTAAGTAGGTACTTTTTTTAATTTCAAATAAGGAATTATTCAATTTTTCCAAAGAAAAGACAAGATTCAATGACCATTCCTTTTTCAAACTTTCTTCGGGCAGGTAGATAGGTACCATTATATTTAAAAAAATTCTTATTAGAAAACCAAATGAACACAACGATTTCACACTTGTAAAAACAATCTATACTGAACCATTAAAACTGCCTCCATCTTGAACCGGAAACGGAACATACAAATAAATTTACAGACAGGCAAAATGCAAAACGATTAAGTTAAAACAGGACTTTGCTACGCTTAGTCAATTGAGAAATATAGTATCAATCGAATACGATAAGTATTAACCTAAAAAAACATTTTTGTATTCTTAGATTAGTAATGAGATATTTACACTGAAAAGAAAAACCAAGAGATTATAGAACTAATACTTTTATCTAACTCCGGGTGAAATTTACTGGTCCTACATTGACAAAATATTTCTTGAACAGATACTCAAAATTCATTGTCTGCCTGAGACCTAATTGTGATATCAGTTTTCTTTCAAATCACTCTTCTAACACTATTAATTTTTCTATTACATTATCTAATTTATTTTATTTATTTATTTATAGAGCGGATACGGTTTACATGTAGTTCCCGTGAGCACTCATTTTACCTCATTCCTTTAACAGAAATCCGGTCCCTTTAATAAAGTTCACCAGGGTTGTCATTTGATATGTGGCTATGTCTTTGGTTCTACAATGTGTCTTCCCAGGTATCTGAGCCTTGTTCCCAACAAAGCGGAACATTGGCACCAAAGGTGAATTGGAGTCTCTTCATCCTCTTCACATTTCCTGCATCTGTTGGTGTTTTCTACTCCCAACAACTGCATGTGTCTCCTGAGATGGCAGTGTCCCGTTAGTAGTCCTACCAGTTCCCTCGGTGAGTTTCTGTCCATATTGAGTATTTGTCTGGTTCGCCTTGGGTCTGGTCTGTTTATAAGTACTTTGGATTGCCGCATTCTGCCTTTTATCTAATAGTCTAGATTTATTGGACGCTTATATGGTTTACACAAGTACAGCAGATTAAAAGGTCATAAAGAGCAAAAGAGTCAATTTTGTACCTACATCAATCAGAGAACTTTTTTACAATTCTTTGAACATACCGCAGTGCTAATTTATAAAAAAATGTTCAATGCTGTTATAAAGATATCTTTGGTTCAGATTGCAAACATTCAAATGCTTGGAAAGGAGAATTGGGATTTATCAAACCTATTGTTTTTTTCCTATGTATTAAACAGCTAGATATAGTAAGTAAGTCTAATGAGAGAGTACGAAAACAGTGTGTAATATAGTTTTGAATGATGAATACTTGGAGCAGGTGGATGAGTTTGTGTATTTGGGAAGTATGTTTACGAGAGATGGGAAGGCTGACAGAGATATTGAAAGAAGGGTAAATGCAGATAACTCCATTAATGGAGAACTGAACGCAGTTGGCGCTAACAAAAAATTGTCCAAAGAAGCGATGCTACCAGTCCACAATGGCGTGCTGATACCTTCCCTGATGTATGACAGAGAGGCATGGAATTGGCAGACGAAGGATGAGAGTAGATTGAATGCTGTGGAAATGAGATCCCTGAGACATATCCGTGGTAAAACACTTGTATGATCGTGTGAGAAATGTGGAGGTTCACAAAGAATTAATTAGTTCAAAAATAAATGGGTACCGAGACCGAGTTGTTTGGCGGTCTGTCCTTTCTGCCTACCCCTGTGGAGTAATTAATGCAAATCTTGCAAGTTGAAATTAACTCACTTTCCTACATCCGATCAAGCTGAAACTCAGCAAATAGACTCGATGTCGATGACAATGCATCCTATCAACTTTTGGCTGCAATCACACGTGGACATGTACGCTTTTCTCTGAAATACAATGACATTAAATTAGTTAATATAAGCAATAAATGTCTGTCTTATCCAATCGGGATTTGGCTCGGTTGGTAGAGTTGTGGACTCCAGTTCTTATGTAGAAAAGTTCAATCCTCAGTCAAAACCATTATTATATATTTTTTTTTAAGTTCAAAAATTTTTGTTTATTACTGGTTGATTTTATTTTGTAGAAAATGAAAATTATTTTTCAATAAAGGCCTTTTTATCGGCAAGGAACTAAAAAAAAACTTCAAAAAGCTCTACCAAATTATTCTTATTTTAAAACCATTGGCCTCCGAATTGTTGAGCTATAAAATTGGTCTCATATTTAATTAGGACGGGTTGTTTCGGAGAATTTGAACAATTCATCAAATTTCAACGTTCATTTTCAAGTTCTGTGAAAGATTTTTTCAAGTTCTGTTTTTATTTCAGTTTTGTCAAGCAACTAGCCTACAATGATATAATAACAGAACTTGAATAGGACTTTCACAGAACCCGAAAATGAACGTTGAAATTTGATGAATTGTTCAAATTCTCCGAAACAACCCGTCCTTAGAATTTTTAAAAAGCTCTATCGAATTATTCTTATTTTTAAACCAGTGGCCTCCAAATTGTTTTGTTCACTAATTAATTTTGTACCATTTTTTTTTTAATCAGCAGTGGTATACTATATTTAATATAACTCTTAAATTCTATGTTTAAATGTAATATTTTTAAAATTCTATTTGTGTATTGGATCAAGTTATGTAAAATATATATTTTGAGTTTTAAAAAAATTATAATAACATGTCAAAAAATAATCTTTCCCAACCTACTAAATAAATACAATGAAATATAAATTTAAAAATTTAACAGTGTAGTTTTTTGTGTCAGAATTTAAAATTTATATATGACAAATTTGTGTTTCAGCGTAAATCGGTCATTTGAAAATTAAATTAAACAATTTTTATTATTAGCATCACAAATTATTATAATTACGACTTTATGTCCCGGTTAAATCTTCCCCATACGAAAAACTAAACCCTTCCACACACTTTTCCACAAATGATCATCTAGTCAATCCACATTATGCAAGTGCATTATATAAGCAAAATAAATACAAAAAAATACAAGAACAGCACGTCAACTCACCAGAGATCAAATGGGAAAATAATTCACCGACTCCAGATATTTTCATATCAGAGGGTTCGGCTCGGTAGAACTTCTAACAGGGCCTATAAATCCTACTGATCCCTTAACATAAATATTTAAAAAATCTTTCATATATTTTTATTTTTTAAAGTTCCGATTTTATGTCCGGGTTAAATCTTCCCCATAGGAAAAACTAAACCCTTCCACACACTTTTCCACAAATGATCATCTAGTCAATCAACATTATGCAAGTGCATTATATAAGCAAAATAAATACAAAACAATACAAGAGCAACACGTCAATTCACCAGAGATCAAATGATTTGCTTTAGCAGTTCCTCTTAAAGCTATAAAATTGTATACTGCATGACTGTTACTTGATGTGAACAAAATAATCTTGAAAGTAATAAAAACTTTTCCATGAACATTGGATTAAATTCAATTAACATGGAACAAATTCATTGCAAAAGCCGTAAAACTCAACAAATATTAATGCAGTTTACATATTAAAATTTTATCGATACATTGTGCTTAAACTTTCACGTAGAAAATATCCACATTTTATTCTAGCCAATCAATTAACCTAGTCAGTCTTCCCAGGGGCATCAACGGTCACAAGATAGGAAGTATCAAAAGCCTCTTTTGATTCCCAGCCTTCCATCCTCGAGCAATATTCCAGTCACGCCTTCCATCGATATGCTTGGTGTAATTCGTGGCAGCTCCATCGAAGCCGGAGTCATGTTAGCATTTCAGAAACTAGGCGTACTGTACAGGACCTGCAGATACTTTAACAGTATACAACTGCTGACCCTGTACAAATTGCAAGTGCGCCCCACTGTTATATTTGACAGCCACCTCTGGTTTTAAAATCCAAAATACTTGAAAAAACCTCCTTGATTCTGTGCAGAAACGGGCTTGATAGATTCTTTCATCTTAACAAACGGATTGACAAAACAAAATCTTTAAAGCACAGGCATCAGGTGGGAATACTGTCCTTGTTCTATGTCTCATGTTCACCACTTCCTCTCCTCAAAAAGAACCTTCAAACAGGACCCTAAAGATGGCATAGACCCTGAGGGAAATTATTTTCCTTAGGGTCTCGTGTTTGGACGTTATGTAAAAATAAAAAAAAGTACATATTTGGTGATTTGTTTTGAGGTATTGTGCCATGTTGCACTACCTCCTTCTTTAGCCAACGTTTCGGACAGCATTGCAGTGTCCATCATCAGGGCAGATGTGTAATCTAAGGTTGTGGTGTGCTTATGTATGAAGATGCGATACCGTGAAGCCAGCTCCAACCCTCTAAGAGCCAACATTAACAGTGACCGGATAAATCATCAAAATGATAATTCATCACATCTTTAAAAAGTTATATAAAGTCATGGAAAGTGCTTTTTTAACTGGGTTAAGTTGGTTAGGTTAGGTTAGGTTAAAAAAAATAAAATTTTAATCGTTTTTAATGACTTTACATCACTTTTTAAATGTGTGTTGAATAATCACTGTGTTGAGTTATCATGGAACCGACATTAACATATAATTTTAAAATAGTTTTCTGCGTTTAGTTTTGGTGTAGCCGTCAATTACCGGATACCAAGAACCACTGAGCTTAGCTTCTTCGTTTTTATTAATATTAAAGGGTTTTTTATGAATTTATATACAAATCTCGTAGGAGCTACGCACTTAGCTAGTATATTACCAAGGTTTAGTATGTTTTGTACGAACCTAAGAAATATGACGTAAGGTTCCTTATGTGCTGGTATTCATAACGACCTTATGGGATTTGGGATTCTTTTCGGTAAAGAATCAAGATTCCATTTCATTCATTGATCTATTTATTTTTCATCGATTCATCTATTCAAGAAATAAAAATCGAAATTCAAATATGTAGCGCATTTAAAAAGTAATTCACCTATTTATGTACCTTTTTTCTAAACAATTTTTTTTTCTTTCAGATCTCAGGCGTATCAAACATAATTGAGGCCCCCTTCTTCATCCTACAACATTTCCAAAGCTCAGAAAGTTTTTGAAACTGTGCCAAATATTTGTGATTAAGTGAAACATAATGATCTTTATTCTAATCTGATTTTTGCCGAAATAACCCAGACTTTTTCAATAAATGTGCTCAAACTCGGCAGCCATAAAGTGTTTTTTTCCTGATGGCAACACTCGAGAAAACTATCCAGATGCCATATTGGAAAGCTCAATTTCAAAATATTGTGAATTTGAAAGTGTTCTAAACATTTCTACTCAAACATTCATTTTTTTACAGTTTTAATATTATAAAACTTTGTGATACATTAGGCGTAAGTTAAATTATTAAATTGTAATGTAGTTGTGAATGTTCAATATTGGTAGCAAGTTTGTGTATTTGGTAAGTTTGATAGCAGAAGGGTAAATGCGGGGAGTTCAGTAAATAAGGAATGATTTAATGCAGTCTACTAATAAAATACATAAATGAAAGTAAGGCTAGCAGTTACAGTAGAGGTCTAATATCAAGCCTAATCGCCTCTCAAATTGTGAGCAAGATATGTAGAGGGGATGGATAGAGAAAAGAGTGTCAGGATAATACATGACATGCGCAAGTGTAAGGAAGAAGAAAAATAGGATGCGCGAGGAAGATACAGTACGAATAAGGACGGGTTGTTTCGGAGAATTTGAACAATTCATCAAATTTCAACGTTCATTTTCAAGTTCTGTGAAAGATTTTTTCAAGTTCTGTTTTTATTTCAGTTTTGTCAAGCAACTAGCCTACAATGTTATAATAACAGAACTTGAATAAGTCTTTCACAGAACCCGAAAATTTGATGAATTGTTCAAATTCTCCGAAACAATCTGTCCTAAGTGCAGCAAATATGAATTGTGTCATGTTAATAATCAGTATAACAGAACAGGCCCAGTTGTAAGATTTCAAAGATGCTTTGAAAGGGTGATGTGTAAATAGGAATGTTAGAGGGAGCGCGCTTATATTAAAAAACGATAATAACTAAGCGAAAATGGTGAAAATATTTAATAAAACACGACTCGTTTTAAATAGAGCAAAAATCTGTCGACAAATGCTTTAGTTGCATTGAAAGATACACTGTGAATTTTTTCATGCCTATAACATATTAAATAACAGAACAAAATGTGTTTTTAATAATTTTCGGAGCATAATTTGCGATTTTTTTCTATCGAGGGAATTTCATATAATTAACGTTTCGTCTTTACTAATATATAGATATTATCTTCAAAAATAACATATTTTTTTGGAATTTAAAAACTTAAAGAATAAACAAGAAACTTGTTATAAATCGGTAGAAATGATGGCTGTGCATCTTCTCTGCCTACCATCGCAGTGAAAATGCGTGTTGATTAGGTAGCTAAATCTTGACACACTTAACTTTGCAGATGGCCAAAAGAGGTTTTTTTTTAATCTGCTTGTATTAGATTCTCCCATGATCACTCCGGTGAAAGACAACAATTCAGAATCAAAACGTTACTTGAAATGGCGTGTCTTGTGACAAGATCTGAATAGTCGGGTACTTCCCAACCTTCCACTTCCCTATCTCCTTCCTTATCTTTCCCACTATCTTCAGTCTCACAGCTTACCGCAAAAAGGGGATACAATAGTCCCGCTTGGTCCGGACAGTTGGGAGCAATTGGGACTCTTCTTATCTGGAACTGGCAGAGGATGGATGAAAGTAGACTCAATGCTGTACAAATCAAATCGTAATGAGTAAGATTAAGCAAAGGACGCTTAGAAGGTTTAGGCATATAGAGCGAATGAACGAAGAAAGGAGCGTAAAGAGAATATTTGCTGCAAATGTGAATGGTAGAAAGGTCGGGTGCACCCGAGCAAGACATGGCACGATCAAGTGAACCAGATACTTCAGTCGGGTCATGTCAAGAGTCAGAATAACAGAAGGGTATGTATGAGTATGAAAGTGACTGAAGCAACGAGCGTGTGCCAATACCGAGTTGTTTGGACCAAGGCTGTCCGTCTTCTCTGCCTAACCCTGCGGAGAAACATTGTGATATTTAGTTGTTCATGCTCTAGCATCGCCACAATATGTTATCTTTGTCAATGATGTTTTGATAAAATCATTTCCCATTATTAATCTGTTGTGAATTTATATGAGTCATGCATATAAAGATTATCCCATTGTTTTATCGGTAGATAAACCAACAGAGATATAAAAGCACTTAATCCTAAATGATAGGAATTACTTATCTTGTTTATCAACGCCACCAAGCATTTCGAAAATGTAACAATTATTTATTGTGAATTGAGACATAATTGAATACAAACGTCATTATAAATAACATTGTCATATCTATTAAACGTGAATCAAAAAATTACCTTCCATTAAATTAACTATTTTTGTTGTTGTTGGTTTTACAGATTTATAAAGTGTTGCAAAGACATTTTTGAAGTGATACAATCTGCTTCGAACGAATTTGAAGTGTTTTTTTTTACAGGAATACATTTAAAAAGTGAATTTGGAACTGTATTGAACGAATTTGAAGTGTTTTCTACAGAAACACATTTTTCAAGTGAATTACCAAGTGAAGTGTTTGCAAACACATTTTTGAAGTGATATTCATACTGTTTTGAACAAATTTGTTCAAGCTAGTGTTTCAGACGATGGTGTTTTTGAAGTTATCGCTTTAGATCGATTCACTTGTCGATTTTTACCGTCCGAAGATGTCGGGAGGTAATAACAGCAAGGGTGGGAGGTCGGGGAACAGTTCCGGAGGGGGAGTGCGGAGGGGAGGTTGGGAGGAAGCAGGAGCAGAGTTTTACCAGGAGAGCTATCCAGGTGGAGGAGAGAATATTGCCACTCTACTCCCCAGCAAACATCATCGAAGTAAGTTTCTACTTATTTGTTCTGTATATATATAAATATATAGTTTGAGATTGGTGAACATTTCATAGGCATACAATCAGTGCCGACCCTAAGCAGGCGCAATTGGAGCAGTCCGCTCCTGGCGCCGACTTGACAAGGAGCCAAGGACGCTGATAAAAGCTAAAACATAACACAGCATCCTTGAGGTTTTTACTAGCGCCAGGTGGTTTGAATGTGTCGAGTGGATGTACAAAGAAAGGAGTGTAAGGAGAGTATTGTGAATAAAGCAAGGAGTATGTGCCAATACAGAATTGTATGATGCCTTATTCTCTATATTTACCTCCACGTAGAATGATGTAATGTTTAGTTAATTGTCATGTTAATTTGTATAGATCAGATTAAATGGTGTAATACAATAAGTATCAAGTTATGTTATTAGATGACTTACCTGTGTTCAATCTATCATTCATTATCTATGCTACATCACTGTAACGGTCCGAGATTGTAACGGTAATAATGGCTTCCTCTGAACTAACTAGGTTTTGGCACACAGTCCTTGCTTCATTCATATTCGTACATAGTCACATAGATACTGTTCTGTTATTCTGACATGGCTCTACTTGAATGTATGTATTTGGTTCAGTCAATCATCCCGTGTCTTCGTCGGGCATCCCTGACTTGTTCTACAATTCATTATATATTCAAATCAAGCTGTTTACTATGATCGTTCTTTTAGTGTAACAGGCCCTCTCATCTGGAATAGACTTCCCTCAGTTCTTACTAATCTCCAGAATTTGGCTGAATTTAAACGGGCTTTAAAAACAAAATTATTTAAAAAATCTTACCATTTATAAATTTTAACTTCTTTTCAATATTTTACAATAAGCCATATTCTAAAACTTCCGGTAATTGTTTGGTTTTGGTTGTCTCCTTATTGTACCTTTTTAAAATGTCTGCTCAGAAAATTCTCATTTCTGAGCACAAACTGCCTCCTGTTTTATGTTATGTTTTAGTTTTAATATTCGTGTTTTGTCCTGTCCTGCTGTTATTGTTATTCTAAGTTTTGTCATCACTTTGTATAAACATGTATTTAGTGTTATAATATTAGATCTGTATTGGGTAAGGCACACTGTAGGAATAATTTTAAGAACCATTAATACTGAATTACCATTTTTTTAAAGTTTGTTATACGAGTAGTTAAGCGCACTTGAAGTGAAATGACACTAAACTGCGCTATATAAATGCCATGTTATTATTATTATTATATTCATTGTATATTCTCCTTACACTCCTCTCTTCGTTCATTCGTTCTACATGCCTAAACCATCTAAGTGCTCTTTTCTTAATCTTACTCACTTACATCGGCCTTGCATTCACCTTCCTTTCTCTTGCTTTTAATCCATAAATTTTTTTATTTTTTATTTATTTGTATAAAAATTACATACAATGTTATTTATACCCGCTAAGCTACTGCAAGTAGCTTGTCAGCAGGAGATTAGTTGCACATATAATAATAGTACAATACATAAATGAAATAATCATCATCGCTTTAGCGTAGTAATACATACATATCTACAAAAACCAAAAAAAAAATTGTGTTATACTTTAAAGTTGAAAATACAGAAACAGTGTTATAATAATAATAATAATATTTATTTATTAATTTCTTACACAATTACCAATTTGGGTTTAATGCATATAAGAAATTAGGTTATATAAATTTTTTTTAAAAGATTCTTTTCAAGTATTTATACATAAAAAAAGATATTTCAAGAAATGTGGAATTTCTAAAAAAAATTCAGGCAGTGGTGAAAGATCTCGTCAATGTGGAGAGACTCTTTCAAGAATCAGAAGAATTTCCCTTCTGAATCTCTCCTCACTGACACCAAATATATCAATCTCGGAGATTTGGTTCAGGAGCAATATACTCCTCCCTACCGGGAGAACCATTGGCAGGTTAGTTCTGCAGGCAGGAAGATAGAATAATCTATGATGACGTTGTCTAAGATAGTCATCTGGAACATAGAGACTCACGCGCTCCAACACGCTCACGAGTTGTCAATATAGCCTCGCAGCAAATGTTATGTGGAAAAACAGTGTATCACAGTCTTAATACATGAGGTTACTCCTTAGTAGCCATGATTTTAATATTAAAGAGAATTTAATAATGGAGCAATTTTCTTTTAATTCATATGGCAATTTGTTAAAAATTAAAGGTATTATGTATTCAAGAGTTCTTTTACCATATTTGTTTTGGAACACAGGTACTTTCATTCCTTTATTTTGTATGAAATGTGTATTGTGTACATGATCCACCATTGTTTTATACGGACTCTCAATATCCTTATATTGAAATAACACATTAATTTTATCAATGCGTATTAACAATCTAAGTAAGATCATGCGATGACTTCTCAAGAGCATGTGACATGCATAATATAATCAATAATCAATTCATCATGCTTCCCAACATATCTTTTCCCATCTCCTCCCACAGCGCCCTCTCTTTGTGAAGAGACACATGTTGCAGGAGTGAGGAAACAGAGAGGCCCACAAATCGTTCCACAGCCGAGCTGTTGAACTTACAAACTAGTCGTAGAAGCGACCTGTTCTCATGTGACTAATGTCAACCATGTACAAATGTTGGGCACGCGTTTGTCATGTTTCCTGACTACAGTAGTAGTAATTCTATGTATGCTCCTATTTTATGAACTGTATTAGAGTTAGAGATTAATTAATTGTTGTTTTATTTCCGCAGCCATCATTCGGAGGATAAGACCTGCGGCAGAACGGAGACAGTCCACCGTGGCCAGAGGCACTTCAGCGTCAAGAGATGTCCTTGTCTCCATGTTACCGGATCTCTCTGGTAACTAACTATATATTATTCTCATTTAAAACAATATAGCATATTTGTGGCACGTTCCGGAGTGGAAGATTCTCTTAGTATCGTCCTGGTGAAAGAGCACCATTCTAAATTGGTGTAATATTTGTTAATTTATCAGCCAATAGCGAGCCTAAAAGCATCAGGTCACATGATATAGAGATGAACTTAACAACCCAACTTGGTGTAAACTTGTTGTACAAGCTTTTAAAAACGCACACGAAACCAGCGAAGATCATTCATTTTATGGTAAAAGTTTTGTCGTAATTTATTGCATGATGTAGTTGTTTTGCTAGAAAGAAATGTAAGATTTTTATCAATTATTACTTTTATGGATACGCCGCCTTGTAAGGTTTTTTTTTTATTTTTTATGTTCGCATAACTGATTAAATTGTTAGTGATAAATTCTGCGAGTGCCCCTTTCGAAAATATTGGTAGCTGCCTCAATTTCGTGTTGGAAAAATGATCTTCACAAAGCTGGTTCAGTGAGCGTCGGGGCAAACTTGCTGGAAGACAAATTTGCTCTGTACTGACCAACAAAAAGTAAAAAGCGAAGCTTCTTTCGATCAGAGATCTATAAATAACTGCCTCAACACGAGCTAGCCGCTAGCCTAATGAGGCAGGTAATGAGAATCCTTAACTTTATCTTTTCCGATTTTATGTCCTGGTTAAATCTTCCCCATAGGAAAAACTAAACCCTTCCACACACTTTTCCACAAATGATTATCTAGTCAATCAAAATTATGCAAGTGCATTATATAAGCAAAATAAATACAAAACAATACAAGAACAACACAAGAACAACACGTCAACTCACCAGAGATCAAATGGGAAAATAATTCACCGACTCCAGATATTTTCATATCAGAGGGTTCGGCTCGGTAGAACTCTCTTTTCGTTATCCTACATGTATTCAAAATGACCGACTTTTGCATCTTTGTATATAAATTTTTTGATAGATCTAATACGCCTAAATTTTGAATGAGAGAGCTAGGTATAATGCCAGTAGCCGAAATAACGAATGGTAATATTTTTATCGTCTGAGAATGCCAAATTCTTTTTATCTCATTTCCTAAATCTGTGTATTTTCTTATTTTTTCGTTAACAGATTTTTGAATATTACAGGAATTTGGAATAGCGACATCAATGATATAAGTTATTTTTTAATTGTGTCATGTAAAACTATATCGGGTCTATTATGACCAATCGTTCGGTCTGTTAGTATAGTTTTATCATAATATATTTTATAAAATTCGTTTTCTAAAAATGAATTTGGTTCGTATTCATAATATGGTATCACATATATTACGGCAGTCAATCAAGTTATGTTTAGTTACCAAACTTTGATGAATTATTTTTAAAACTTGATTGTGCCTAAATGTATACTCGGACGGTGCTAATATAGAACATCCCGATATAATATGTTCTATAGTTTCCGGAAAAGCCAAACATTTTTTACATAAATCATCAATTTGATTTGTATCTTTGATTATATGCTTTCTATAATTTTTAGTATTAATGACTCTATCCTGAATGGCAAGCATAAATCCTTCTATTTCTGCGCTCAACTCTCCAATACTTAACCATTTGTTTGACGAAAATTTGTCAACATACGTTTGGTTGAGATAATTGAAGTGTTTTGCGTGTAAAATTTTATTTGACCAGGAATCTAATAATTCCTGGTTGGGATTTAAAAAAATGTTGGCATTCTCGTCGTATAAATTTAAAGGTGTAATGTTTCTATCTGCCTTGCAAATTATTTTGTGCATTTCTGAGCTTTGAGCTTTCCAATGGAAAAAAAATCTTAGCATTTCTACCTGATTATAAATATAAAGATATTATTATTATTAGATAATAGACTTTCTTTTTGATAAATGTTTTCTTAAACCAATATTTTTGATTCCGGTGTTAATTTTTAAATTCACACGCCCTGTCTATTTAGGTCGATGCTGATACATACTTTAATGTACAAAACTTAACTTAATTTAATAAAATATTGCTAAAACAACTGATAGTGATAAGTCGAATGTGAGATTGTAACAACATTTACAATATTTTATTAATAATTTAAAACCTTTTTATTACCCCGGCTTCATTCGAGTTTGAACACTTTTTTTCTTATTGACCAATAAATTATTGATAAGTAAGGAATAAACGATAAGCATCTTGTCTTATTTTTCAAGGTTTGAATTAATATTTTAAAGCCACACATGTTCATGGTGGAAATATTTTTTGAGTTTAACATGCAATACTCTTTCAGTAATCTGCCGTTCGATTATCAGACAACTACTATTAACCGCAATTAGTTTTGTTTTTTTTTTTTGATAGGAGACAGTTGACGTCAAGTCCCGTGAGCACATAACCAAAAACAAATGTGGAAAACTGTTAATTTCGCCGTAGAAAATACAAAAAAAACACAAAACATTAAGTACATTGAACATCTTAAAAAAATTATAGATGCCAATATACAGCCTAAACAATGTTCAAACATATTTAATTCCTTCTTTGCAAATGTTGGGAAAAATCTTGCGAAAAATATTCATAAGCCTTCAAACCAAGAAAACCATAAAAATAAAAATATACAGAAACGTAATATACTTTCAATGTTTGAAACAACAACAGAATGTGAAATCTCGAAAATAATAGAAAATATGAAAGGAGGTTCGTCTCCCGGTTTTGATTCTATTGCGACACACATGTTAAAAACTATGAAACCTTACTTAATAAAAACCTATCACTCATCTAATAAACTTAAGTTTAACAAATGGAATTTTTCCAATGAACTACAAAACCACAATAATCTCACCTATTTACAAATCTGGAGATCCACATCAAGCAACGAATTATCACCCAATATGTCTAATTTCTAATATAGGAAAGATCTTTGAAAAAATAGTAAAAAAACAATTGTTAAATTTTCTAGATAATAATAAAATATTACACAAAAACCAGTTTGGCTTTATAAAATCACTCAGCACACAAGATGCTATTGCTAACGTAACTTCATACATTTACGAATCATTAGATAAAGGTAAAAAATGTGCGGGTATATTTATTGACCTTAGAAAGGCATTCGATAGCATATCCCATGAGATGCTATTAAAAAAATTGAATAATATCAGCATAAAAGGCAACGCGATTAAATAGATCACCGACTACTTAAAAAACCGTCCTCAAGTAGTAAAAATCAATCGTGTTAATAGTGATCAAGAGATTACAAGCTTTGGAATCCCCCAAGGTACAGTGCTTGGACCAATTCTATTTACTATATATGTAAACGATATTTTTTTTCAACCTTTACATGGTCAAATTACGTCATAGGCCGATGACACAGTATTAATAATAAGTGATAAGACTTGGGAAAAAGTAGAATTAAAGGCCACAGAAGACATCAACACGCTCAAGAATTTTTTCGACACTAACTTACTGTCACTTAATAATGAAAAGACATTTGTAATTCCATTTGCAATCCATACAAATGATACTCCTAAAAATTTTAACATTGTCATACATAATAATACTAAAATTCACAGCCAAAACTATTGCAAATCAAACTGTACAGTACTAAAAACAACAAATAAAATTAAATATCTAGGAGTAATTATTGATAAAAATCTGAAATGGAAGGAACAAATATGTCAAGTAGTAAACAAAATTAGAAAATTAATATATATATATTTTTAAGAATTAGAAACTTTCTGTCGATAAAAAATCTATATTTAATTTACTATGCCTTAGTTCAATCCACTTTACAATACGCTATTATTAGTTGGGGATCCGCGTATAAATGTAACCTTCTTCCAATTGAAATTATACAAAGAACAATTATTAAAATTATATTAAAAAAATCCTTTGACTACCCAACAGAACGCCTGTTTGAAGAATTTCAAGTACCTACATTTAAAGACCTATATATTAAAAACTCATTAATCCAAATTATAAAAGAAAAAGATAAATATCAATTTTTAAATGAAAACAGAACGCGACTTAGACATGTTTTTCTATGCCCAAAACTAAATACGTCTTTTGCACAACATCATTATACTTACCAGGGAAGAACTTTTTTCAATTGTCTACCAGAAGAAATCAGAAGCATTAATGATAAAACCCAAATACTGCTCTCTGTCAAGAGACACTTTAAAAATATTCTGAAAAAAAAAAAACTTCTGTCACTTAATTAATCTCACAAATATCCTTTTGTTTTCTATAACTTCCTTTCTTTTTTTAAATTTATTATATTAATATATTATCCTTCACTACTATCAAAAAAAAATACTACAGCAAACGTACATTTATGTACAATGAATTATTTAAGTACTAACTAACAACAACATTTATGTACACTCCCCTTCCATACACAAGCAAATGCTTTCAATGGAAGAGTAGTAAAAAGACCCAAGATGTAAAATGAATTATGTACCATGTAAACACATTATTAAAAATAAAAAATAATTACAAAAAAAAAAAAAAAAAACATAGGCTATAAGCCCGTTGTGCTCTCTCCCATTTAACCTCATTCCTTTAACAGTAATCCGGTCCCTTTAATAAAGTTCACCAGGGTTGTCATTAGAAATGTGGCTATGTCTTCTGGTTCTATAATGTGTCTTCCCAGGTATCTGAGCCTTGTTCCCAACAGAGCGGGACATTGGCACCAAAGGTGGATTGGAGTCTCTTCATCCTCTTCACATTTCCTGCATCTGTTGGTGTTTAAAACTCCCAACAACTGCATGTGTCCTCTTAGTAGTCCTACCAGTTCCCTCAGTGAGTTTCTGTCCATGTTGAGTAGTTGTCTGGTTCGCCTTGGGTCTGGTCCGTTTACGAGTACTTTGGATTGCCTCATTCCGCGTGCCCTTTTCCATTCCTCCCAGTGCCGGGATTTGACCCACCTTTCAATATGTATTTTGATGTCACTGCCACTCCTACGACCGGCTCGGATCCTCATTGCCCTCGATTCCGCTCATTGCCCTCAATTTCTTTATGTCCTGGTACCCAGATCACGGTTATTCTATTGATGGTAGCAAGTTCTTCAAGAATGGTTTTGCATCCCATAACCAGTCTGGAGTCGCATCGGTTACTTTCCAGTGCCATTAGAGCTGCCTGGCTATCAGGGCATATGCCTATGTTCTTATTCCTGTACCCGATACATATGTTATCCTGTGCGCAAGCTAAGATGGCCTCCATCTCCGCTTGAAATACAATGCAATGTGTTCCTAGAGGTATACTAAGTTCCCTCTTGGAACCCTGTAAACAGACCCCGGCCCCTGTTCCCTCCACGATTAGTTTTACTAGTTGAAAGCACAAAAATCAAGCTCTATGATTCGCCGGTATTCGTATGTCAAATTCAGTAGTGCGCCGGGTGCTTAGACTTGAACGCCAAGTCAAGTACACCAATGATGTACACGATGACTCAGTTACTACAGCCACCTGCTAGAACTGACCATTTTACCACTCACTGGGGTTCATTAACCTTTTGAACGCGTTAATTTGCTCCGTTTTATCTATACCCGTACGCGGTACATATTTTCAAATACCTATGCACGCAATTAAATGTCAAATTATAGCATTCTGACATGATTTATTGGACTATATAGACAGAACAGATTATTCTCCACAATATGATAACAAATCCTCGTTTGTCAACACTCTTAGATGTTTATAAAAACAAAAACATAAAATTTCACACAAAGACGTAGCGTATCTTTTGAATGTGGTCCTGCCATTCACTCGGCGTGTGTGTACTTAGGCCACTGCGTTGATAGACACAAGTGGGACACCATGATCACTTATCATTTTTAGTTATGAATAGTTGTGAATGACATACTAGTACTAACGCCATCCGTTGACAAAAATGTAAACTAAATAACTAAAAGGCGCGAAGAGGCGCACTTGATTATCAATCTTTTTTTATGAAATACAATTTTATTTTTGAGAAATTCTTGTAGATGTCAGCATCGTGATAGTTCTACGAATGTCCAAGTGAGCAAGAAATACATTTATGACGAAAGAGCGCTGGAATATCGGCCGTCAAAGTTTCCGTATCAACTGTTGATACGGCCGCGTGTGAGTATAGACTTTTTGCCGTAACAACAGTTGATACGGCCGCGTGCAAAGAGTTAATGTTGTTTTACGACATTTCGGTTGGTTCTCTGTGTATTCTAGCAACTGTCGTATGTGTTTCTGTTTGTTTAGTCCACCACATTCTTTTGTCTGAATAAGTTTATAAAATGCTATCTTCTCACATGCGTAAACACGACACCTTAACTTTAAACCACAAAATGTAAAATTTTACGAAAGAAAGGTTAACAGTGTTTTTTTTGTTTTTACGGAATAGTTGTTTTTTTTTTAATTTTTAGCATTTTTTATGTATGCACTGTAATCTGCCGCTTTTACTAATTGGACACTTATCCGATTTTTGGGGTGGTGGATTAGTGGTTACTCAGGTACCTTATTTCAATATAACAGTGACCCATTCTCATGAAGCTACCACTAATTGAGAATGGGTGTTCCGCTCTTGTCATTAAATTAAAAGCAATTTGTTTTTCATTACAAGTAATTATATAGAACTAATATAAATAGATAGATAGTCTGCACGTGGCCCCACCACAGCTTGATAATGTCTTCAGATGTCGAAACACTGTCACATGTAATAATAATTTCACACTTGTTTATAAATAACTGTTTTTATAAATTAAATAATACAATGCATTTTTGGGTAGAATCAAAGGCAGAACTATCCAAAAAATTGACAAAATAAACTAAATATGCCATATTATTATTTAGGTACGCCACTACTCGAGTCAGACAGTGTCAAGTACTACTTAGTACACAGTGCCAAGCTTTATGGTACCTAGGCCGTCATAGAACCTACTGGAAATTTCGGCCGTTGCTCAGCGTTACGGGTGGCAATATTTGTAGCCACAGCAACTAGAATGTTCGGGAACGTTCTCAGGTGCAACTTGAATGGTATTGACACCTTATATAAGCAACAGCGGGAAGGTATTCAGTCAGTCTACCACGCGCTAATCAAATTAACTTACTCCCTTCGCGCCGCGATTACTTAAATAATCCTTGCTGTAATAAATCTATTATAAAATATTACATGGTTTACTTTCAACACCGAACACATCTTCAACCTTCGCAACAAATTTGTTATCTAAATCATCGTATATCTGTGGTATTAAAAATGATTTGAAAATCGTGTTTGGTATCAAAGATGGAATCAAATGCAGAACTGTTAGATTTCGATCGATTCTGGATAGTTCTGCCTTTTATTCTAAACGACTCATATAAAAGAAAACAATTTGCAGTGTTACGAATGAAATAAAATTGTTTCTTTTATTTTTATTTTACAGAGAATCTTTCCAATGAGGAGAGCACTTGGGAGGAGATTATGCAGATCAAAGCCATGCCGGTGCCAATGGCCCAAAAGAGGGAACTCAAAGCACAATTACAGGTATTATATTCTTGATTTCATCTCATCTTTTTCCCCGTGTCGTGGACCCTTTGCCTCGACACAGCGCCACCAGGCGTCCTTGTCCTGTGCTAATTCAGCGGCCTCCGACCATAGCAGGCCGAGTATCTCCTTGCACAGCCTATGGAGTTGTGTCTCCCAACTTTGTTTGGAGCTGCTACTGGATTTCTTCCCTCTAGAATAGCACTCAATATTTTCATTTTAATTTATTTTTAAAATATTTTCAATAATTTGATTTTCTGGCAATTTTAGTACGTGACCAAGACCCCCAATTACGATTTGATGTTTTATTTAGCAACTAGCTAAAGTCCCAGGCCTTGCACGAGCTTTACTCTGAGTTTTTTTTAAATCAGATATAGACAGTAATTTTCCTCTTATGTTGATCGCCGAGTGTGCAAAATTTCATCAAGAAGTATCAAAATTCTGCTTAAAGGGGTGTGAAAAGGGGATGGGTATGGTTTTTCGAAACCTCAACTCTACGTTCCTCTTGTTTTGAAGGTCAAGTGTGCAAAATTTCATCACTCTCGGAATAAAACTGTTGATTTGCATAAAAATCAAATTGACTCCGCCTGCCACAGACACTTCCCCGCAGGGGTAGGCAGAGAGGACGGACCACCAAACAACTCGGTCTTGGCACACACTCCTTGCCTCATTCACATTCATACATACTCTTCTATTATTCTGACTCTTGACATTGCCCGACTTAAGTATCTGATTCACTTGGTCGTGCCATGTCTTACTCGGGCGTCCCCGACTTCTGCTACCATTCACATTTTCATCGTATATTCTCCTTACACTCCTTTCTTCGCTCATTCGCTCTACATGCCCAAACCATCTAAGCGTCCCTTTCTTGATCTTACTCATTACGCTTACATCAGCCTCGCACTCTTTGCGGATCTCCACATTCCTCACATGATCATACATGGTTTTACTCTTACTCTTTATACATGGTTCTCACTCTTTATACAGGGTGTATCGGCAAGTACCCGACAAACTTTAACCAGCTATTCCTCAGCACATTTGGAGTAAAAAATGTTATGGGCGCTTTGCTGTCCGGTAACATTTTTTTTCCATTAAAAACAAAAATAAATAAAAAAATCCACACTCCGTCACTGTCATTTGCATTGTTTCTCGTGTTCAACAGCTGTTATTAGCAAGTGTGTCAAAAAGTGTCCTCGCTCTTTCGTACTCACTAAATAATAATAGTTAAAAATGAGACGAATGGTGCCGTGCCATTTCGTTGTGATTGTAAAAGCGCGCCAACGTAGGTACGTACGTACATTATTCAACGAAACTCGAACAAAATATTGCCAGACGGGTTTTCAAACTTTGACAAAGGATAAAACATTGGTGACATGTGGTGAAAATATGAATAGTAATTTTTTTATTAAAAAAAAATGTTACCGGACAGCAAAGTGCCCATAACATTTTTTACTCCAAATGTGTTAAGGAATAGCTGGTTAAAGTTTGTCGGGTACGTGCCGATACACCCTGAATATATATATAAAAATAAAATGTTATAGTAATCCCAGAGAGAGGTTGACATAACCTCACAGTTCTAGTATCCTGTGTCTTTTTCGTTTTCATACAAGACATTTTAGAAAGAGTAAGACAATCATCTATGACGTATGTAAGACCTCGCTCTGGGACTATTTTAATTTCGAATTGTGTGCAAATCGCTGATTCAAACGTAACCCAATGAACACTTTAGCGTGTTAACTGTTCATAAATATAGCCATGTTGTTGTTTTTGGACGCAGTTAATATAAACAAAGCATTTTATCGACACAGTGATGCCGTACTTGCACCTGTTTTAGTGTGTAATAGTCTAATATTCCAATCTACGCCTCCATATTGTGTAGAGTGTTATTTATTTACAGAGCGAAGACGGTTTACATGTAGTTCCCGTGAGCACTTAGGCCATAGGCCCATTGCTATCTCCCATTTTACCTCAATCCTTTAGCAACAACCCAGTCCCTTTAATAAAGTTCACCAGGGTTGTTATTGGATATGTGGCTATGTTGAAAGCTCTTGAAAGAATACAAAGCAAATTCTTACGTTTTATAAATTTTAAAACGGGTATTCCAGCAATTATGTTGAACTACAACACTCTGTTAAATTATATGAATTTCCTCAAATTGTCAGACAGAAGAATTTTCACTGACTTGGTATTTCTATATAAAATTTTAAAGGATTAAGTTGATAGTTCAGTATTGCTAGAATTGATAAGCTTTCGGATTCCACAATGTAATACTAGAAGTCAG
This sequence comes from Hesperophylax consimilis, assembly GCF_061612785.1. Classification (NCBI taxonomy): domain Eukaryota; kingdom Metazoa; phylum Arthropoda; class Insecta; order Trichoptera; family Limnephilidae; genus Hesperophylax; species Hesperophylax consimilis. The sequence goes on from NC_142865.1 coordinate 11,760,500, forward strand.
GATTTATTTCAGTGCAGAAATTCTGGGACTAACTACCATATGAATCCTATAATTTCTATACCCGCTATATCCGATTTTTTGACAAAATGATCTGAGTATGACATCTTGTTCACATTTTTGCGAGCAACAAGAGGAGCCTAAAATTGAGTTTCAAAACCCTCCTTATCACGACCAAAAATCATGTTAAAACTGCGAGTGAGAAACCAAATCCGCTATATCATACAGAAAGTTACTATCAAAGCGCGCTATATCGGATTCAACCAATCACAAGCAGTTATTTTGCCAAAATACAATATGGCCGCCGCTCTGACGCCACGCTCGTGTGTCAAAATGATCTACGCGTGTGTTTCTAAACCCGCCATGTCGGCTCAGTTGACTTTCAAAAGCCTCTATATCACGAAGTGAGTATCAAAATCCGCTTTATCCATTTTATTTATCGAAATTACTTAATTATTGCTACACATATATAGAAAAATAAATGCTTTTCGAAATTTTATTACTCCAATTCATTATATAAAAAATTGTAATGCAATTATTTATATACGCTAGAGATGTGACAGTTTTTTGCGGTTTTCTCCAAATCAATGAAAGTTGATATAGCGGGTATAGAAATTACACGACTCATATGTATTCCTCTTTGCCCAGAATACAAATGGAGGGAAACAATTATACCAAGTCAGTGGACATCTTCAATTTATGTTTAACTCTTTGCACGCGGCCGTATCAACTGTTGTTACGGCAAAAAGTCTATACTCGCACGCGGCTGTATCAACAGTTAATACGGAAACTTTGACGGCCAATATTCCCGCTCTCTTTCGTCATAAATGTATTTCTTGCTCACTTGGACATTTGTAGAACTATCACGATGCTGACATCTACAAGAATTTCTCAAAAATAAAATTGTATTTCATAAAAAAAGATCGATAACCAAGTGCGCCTCTTCGCGCCTTTTAGTCCTTTAGTTTACATTTTTGTCAACGGATGGCGTTAGTACTAGTTTGTCATTCACAACTTTTCATAACTAAGAATGATAAGTGATCATGGTGTCCCACTTGTGTCTATAAACACAGTGGCCTAAGTACACACACACCGAGAGTGGTTTATTTATGACGCCGAGTGAATGGCGGGACCACATTCAAAAGATACGGTACGTCTTTGTGTGAAATTTTATGTTTTTGTTTTTATAAACATCTAAGAGTGTTGACACACGAGGATTTGTTTTCATATTGTGGAGAATAATCTGTTCTGTCTATATGGTCCAATAAATCATGCCAGAATGCTATAATTTGACATTTAATTGCATGCATAGGTATTTGAAAATATGTACCGCGTACGGGTATAGATAAAACGGAGCAAATTAACGCGTTCAAAAGGTTAAACAAATATAAAATGTTGTTAATGAAGCAATTCAGTTATGTGCCATAAATAATGTATATTTCTTAATATTCTCATGTAAAAGCCCCAAAAAAGGGTGTAAATAAATAAATAAATATTTTCTGGCTCCACAATGTGTCTTCCCAGGTCTTGTCTCTCGTCTCCAATCCCCTTTGGTTCCGTGAAGGCCCCACAAGGGAAGAGTTAGAGTGTTGGTTTTAAAGCGGATGTTTTTGAGGTGTCCAAAATCTACTTCAATGACATACAATAATTAGTAGATTTTTTTTTTTTGTGTGAATACCGCACAAGAATCCTAAATGCTACCAATCGTCTTCCCAATCGGATTATGTTTTGAAACTGAAAGTGGTGGGGAGGGGAAGGAGATGGTGATCTGGTCACCGAACTCTGCTAAAGCCATTTAAAGCGATGTATCAATTCTGAAAGACGGTCTTACATTAGAGCGATACTGAGAGCATCTTCCACTCTGGAAAGTGCCGCAATATTATTATTATTATTATGTAATGAGCAGGCAGCATTCTGCTGATGCGCTCATATCTGATTTGACAACAAGTTTGCCAGTAATTGAGTTGTTTTAAGTTTGAACTAAGTCCTTTCTTCTCTCCAAATGTGAATCCAATAGAGCTTTGAATTGATTTATATTTGTTGCATCGATGACATGTTGTGGGAGTTTGTACCAAGCATCCACTACTCTATTTGCAAGGAAGTGTTTTCTAGGATTAGATGCAAAAGGCGTTTTGGTAATTTTTTTTGAGTGTCCACAGAGATTTATATTTTTATTAGTAGTGAAGATTTCTTGGATGCTAGGGCAACTGTAATGTCCAGATAAAATTTTGAAAGTCTCGATCAAGTCACCCCTTTCTCTTCTTTCTTGTAAGGTTGGTAATCTTAGTTCCTTGAGTCTATCTTCGTATCGTAGATCTTTCAGAGCTCTTGGTATTTTAGTGAAACGTCTCTGTACTCTCTCTAACAGATTTATATCCTTTGCGAACTAATATACTACATATTATTTTTAATTAATTAATTGAGTAATAACACTAATTATTTGCGTATGCCGGGATTTGAACCCGGGACCTCAGGATTGCTAATTGGGAGCCTCACCCCTCCACCGCAGATGCCGTATCATATATTCAGTATCGCTCTGGTAAAACAACACCATCGTATAATCGTAACAAAATGGCTTTGGCCATATTTGGTTACCAGATCTGAATAGCCAGGTAACCTTCCTTTTTCCCATCTCATTGTACTTAATACCTTCAGCCTCACAACGTACCCGATTGCGGATACCACAGCCTCACTGATTTCAAACGGTTGGGAGCAGTTGGGACTCTTGTGACTCTATTCACATTAAAATAATATATTATGCTTTGTTGCGCTTCCTCCTTCTTTAGCCAAAGTTTCGAACAGCGTTACTGTTTCCATCATCAGAACAGATGTGGTGAAGTGTCTTTATGTATGTAGAAGAGATACCATGTTATGCGCTCCAATCCTCTTAGGGCCGGAATAATTTAACATTTAGTTTTGGTTTAGCCATCAGTAGGTACCGGCATAATAACCCAAAAATAAATCGACAGTAATACTTGTCGTCTTAAGCAAAAGGGCAGCTGGAAATTTTCAATGGTCACATTCTGATATACGAGACTTTGAATTTTATCAACCTATTATAATAAAAAGTTTATCAGAATGTGAATGAAATATTCCAGCTGCCTTTTTACTTATGATGGCAGAATACTTTTGGCCGTGAAAATCTAAAATCATATCAAAATCAGATAATATCAGTATTAATTCATCCTTCACCGTCTGTTTCAGAGTGCGACAAAACTGCGTCTGCAAGGCTTTGACCAGCTCAAATGGAAGCGGCGAAAAGCCTGGCAGGGCACCAGGGCGCGCGTTAAGGAAACCATCGGCAAACTCCAACTCTGGAAGTACTCCTTCAAGACTATCGAGGGGAACTTCGGCACTGGAGTCGTGGCCTACTTCCTCCTGATCAAATGGCTCCTGTACCTGAACCTCGCCATTTCCGCATTGATCTTCATCTTCGTTATACTTCCAAGCATCATATTCCAAGGTTACACCGAATTTGAGCAGTGCGACATCAACGATAGTCCAAACTCCACGGAATGCTGCTCGGAAAACTATCTCAACAACACGGCCAACGAGGACACCTCCGTTTTGCACATCATTCAAGGAACTGGATGGATGGAGAAAACCTACCTTTTTTATGGGATGTATTCACATAAAATCTTCACGTATTATGTCGGCGGGAACGATCACAACGCGACGTTTTTCACCGACGATACAGGAACCAAAATGTATTACAATCTTCCGCTGGCTTACATATTAATCCCGATTGCGTATTTCTTACTATCGTTGATTGCTATAGTCAAATCAGCGGCGAAAGGGTTTAAAGAGCGCCTCGTCGAAGGTGAAGGACAATTCTATCAATACTGCAATCTTATATTTGGCGGGTGGGACTTTTGCATTCATAATGAAAAATCAGCGAATATAAAAAATAAAGCTCTCTATAACGAGATGAAAGGGTGTCTCGAAGAAGAACGGTTGGAAGAAGAACGTCAGAGCAGGTCCAAAGAAGAACAGATAAAATTGATCTTTGTACGAGTCCTCATTAATATCGTCGTTGTGACGATTCTGATCGTTGGAGGCTTCCTCATTTTCAAAGCGTTTAATTTCTCGGTATCTGAATTAAACTCATTCGCTTCTGCCGAGCAATTGGTGAATGATACCGATTTAACGAAGCACCGTGAGTCGTATTTGATGGATTTGATTACCGTCGTCAACTATACAGACAGTGAATATAAACTGTCTCAGCTCGATTTCAAAGCGGATCCGTTGGGAGTGCATCCATCTTCGTTAGGTGTTAAAATGTTGCTTGAGAATAAAGCGGACGTGGAATTAGACACGTTGAGCGAAATACGTATATTCGTGTTGCAATATCTTCCTTCTTTATGTATTGTGTTACTCAATATCATTGTGCCGATGATATTTCAATATCTGATCCGTTTCGAGTATTACAGTCCGGGGTTTGTTGTGAAACTGACTATATTTCGCACGGTATTTTTGCGTCTCGCTTCCTTAGGCGTTCTGTTAAGCCAGCTGTACATTTTGATCAACAATCGTATAGTAGCTGATACTTGTACAGATCCCGAGCAATTGCAATGTTGGGAGACGTACGTAGGACAACAATTGTACAAACTACTGATTGCGGATTTCGCGGTGCAATTCATTGTGACGTTCCTTTTAAACTTTCCACGTTCGCTGTTAGCGAGACATACAGAGAGCAAGTTCATTCGCATGATTGGCGAGCAAGAATTCGATCTTCCGAAGCACGTTTTAGACGTGGTTTACACTCAAACATTATGCTGGCTCGGAGCTTTTTATTGTCCGATGCTACCGCTGATCGCAACCGTGTTATGTTTCTTCACGTTCTATTTAAAGAAGTTTGCTTGTTTGGTGAACTCGAAACCGGCTTCTACAGTTTACAGGGCATCTCGATCTAACTCCCTCTTCATGCTTGTGTTATTAATTAGTTTCTGCATTGCGATTGTTCCCGTTGGTTACGCAGTCGCTGAGATCTCTCCGTCGAAGGGGTGCGGACCTTTCAAAGTCTTGGCGACAGTCTGGGATGAGATTATCATAACGTTTCAGCAATTCCCGCAGTTTTTGCGCACGGTCGTCTTTTTAATCGGTACGTCAGTTTTCGCGATCCCCGCTTTTATTGTTTTAATCCTGCTTTTGTACTATTACTGGGCAGTCACGGACGCGAATAGGCACATGGTTACCGTGCTGAAAAGCCAGTTGGTCTTGGAAGGCCACGATAAGCAGTTTTTGCTCAATCGGCTGTCTGCGTTCATCCGGCAACAGCAGAAGCGCAACGAGCGCGCGCGTCAGCATCACGCACACGCGACCAGCGTGGAAGATGACGATTCTAGTCGATTTGCGGAATAATTGACTCCATGACGTGTTATTATTTATTTTATTTAAATTTAAGTACAGCAATTATTCATGAGATCTACAAAAACTATACATATTATGTTTAATCAGTCATTTAATTTTATTAACATCTCACTTATAATATTTAATTGAAACCTAACCTAACCTTACATGCATATATCATTCTATTATAATATCTCTGTATTAAAGCTCAACCTATTTTGATTTAGACTGCTGCAAAAAGTGCTCAATTTTTTGTCGTAGACCACAAAAATTCTGCCATTTTTGTACATTTTTTTAGGCAGATAATCCATATTGTGTAACGTTAATAATCCCTACGCTGTGCGGCAACCACATGATGAAATTGATCAAACATTTTCATAGATTATCAACTTTATCGACCTGTCTGTGGTTTGTGGTTTGGCCCTTGATCCACAGCGATTCTCAAGTATCCGATAATCATTTCCAATCCACCAGGCGGCGTGGATTTGATACTAAATATAACCGTAAATTCAAATTTATGGTTATATTTAGAGGTTTGATCTTCAAAACAAGAAGGTCTCTGCGTAAACCCTGGGCAACACCGGAAACTTCAGTTACTTTCTAAATAAAATTACCTTATTGGGGATACGCAAGTATCCTGTATGCATATTGAGTACTCATATCGCAAACAACTTGTCGCATACATCCGTATACGTCGCTACTGAAACACGAGACCCGCATCACCACCAATTGTTGTTAAATTTTCAAAACATCAAATCTAGAATGCTTTCAGAGACCTCAGTCACAACCAAACAGTTGACTGTTTTGTTCCCATCATTGATCTCATGTTTAATGTTTTGACAACATGCTTTGGAACAACCTCGCACAGCTGGTCGTTGGAGATTGTCATCACTGACGAGTTCACAATACGTTGGCAACGTGTGCCTATTTACAAACCACCACTCAAATGTATGACGCTAGTCGCCTAGTTACTTGAAATCGTCGAGTATCGGATGCTCGTACATCCCTGTGGAATAAACTGACTTTTTTTTTTAAATCGGTCTAGATAGATCCCAACTCTAGATTTATTTATTTATTCAGTGGCTGTAACAATTATACTACACTAGACCAAAATGTCCGCATTTACTAAGCTATACACTAATCAGTATTATTTTAAATAATCTATTTATTACGTATTATACTATAAGTCAACAATATTGCTCCATCATGTGGATGTGTCCTATTTTTCGCTCTGCAGGTTTGTAATGGGCATTTTTAGCAAAGCCTTAAAAACCTAAGTAACTGAACCCATATGAAACGTCTTTTCATTGGATTTTATATATACAGGGTGGGACAAAAGTAATCACCCGATATTCTTTTGCTGTAATTTTTTTTTTAATGATTAACTTTGGTACTGCTTGTTAATCCGAGTTCTTGCGGAGTAAACCGATTCATGTTGATGATTTGTATTCTGCGTTTGTTTACTTCACAAATGTCAAAACCGAATTTACATTTGGCGCCATTTGCAAAAGTTATAGCGTTTTCCAATAGGGTGATTACTTTTGCCCCACCCTGTATATATAGATAGTTGCTATTGGAGAACAAATAATATCTTGGGACGGTACTAAATGCTCCAAAAATGGCAACACCTTGAATATAACCTTAGATCACATCAAAGCATCTGTTATTTGCCATTACTGTCAACAAATCATCAAAAATATTTACAAAATTGCCTCTTTTACTATCTAATTTACGAGAGATGGAATGGCTGATAGAGATATTGGGTAAATGCAGGTAACTCCATTAATGGAGGACTGAACGCAGTTGGCGCTAACAAAAAATTGTCCAAAGAAGCAAAGCTAGCAGTCCACAATGGAGTGTTGGTACCTACCCTGATGTATGACAGTAAGGCATGGAACTGGCAGAGAAAGGACGAAAGTAGACTGAATGCTGTAGAAATGAGGTCCCTGAGGCGTATGTGTGATAAAAAACCGGTTCCATGATATTTCATCAAAATGAAAATTCAACTCACCTTTAAAAAGTGATTAGTAGTGATATAAAGTCATTAAAAGTGATGAAACAAAAACTAGGTTTAATAGTTACCTAGTTTTTGTTTCATCACTTTTCATGACTTTATTTCACTTTTTGTAGGTGTGTTGAATTATCATTTTGATGACAAACCTGGTCACCAATAAAACCATATATGATCGTGTGAGAAATGTGGAGATTCGCAAAGAGTGCAAGACTGATGTAAGGGTAATGAATAAGATTAAGAAAGGGACTCTTGGAGGGTTTGGGCATGTAATGGGAATGAACGAAAGAAGAAGAATATATGACGTAAATGTGAATGGTAGAAGAATTCATGGACGCCCGAGGAAGACATGGCACAATCAGGTGAACTAGATACTTGAGTCGGGCCATGTCAGGAATCAGAATAACAGAAGAGTGTGTATGAATGCGAATGAGGCAAGGAGTGTGTGCCAAGACCGATTTGTTTGGCGGTACATCCTCTCTGCCTAACCCTGCAGTAAAAGAAGTTGTGAAAAGTAATCAGGGGTTGGTTGGAATCTGTGGGTCGGTGTGTCTAAGGACGGGTTGTTTCGGAGAATTTGAACAATTCATCAAATTACAACGTTCATTTTCAAGTTCTGTGAAAGATTTTTTCAAGTTCTGTTTTTATTTCAGTTTTTTCAAGCAACTAGCCTACAATGATATAACGACAGAACTTGAATAGGACTTTCACAGAACCCGAAAATGAACGTTGAAATTTGATGAATTGTTCAAATTCTCCGAAACAACCCGTCCTAAGAGTGACATTAGAAAGTGTTGTTTTTGTATTCAAAGGAGTATGATATCGAGCGATATTCCTATTTATTCATACTTTTAATACGTACCTCTTCAAAACCAACTAAAATCTTTTTATTTATAGCTTATTACCTATTTCTATCTGTATTCAATATTGACGAACGTTCATTTTTCTAGACAATTCACGCCGACTATGGAAGAAAGATAATAATGATGGGATATTTTTTATAGCGCGGTTTTTGTGAATAATCACCTCAATGGCGCTCAATGTACAGATTTCAAGATGTCTTCCTATAAACAAACAATCCTGCAGAAGAATTTAGGACATGTCAATCTCTAAATAGCATATAACTAAGTAGCTATCTGCGTCTATCTGTTTGTGCGCTTAGTTCTTCTAAACTACGCAACGGATTTTGATAAGGTTTTCACTATCATTTAGAGAATTTCTTCCGGAAGGTTTATGTATATAATACATGCATATTATATTTATAAAAAGTAGAGAAAAGTCTCCAAGCAATGCTGGGTACACCACGTCAGCTAGTTTATTTATTCTATGAAATCTCCATTTGACTAAGAAAATTTGATGCTCTCAATATTGTCTTAGTGAACGACCACCATTTTTTTATTTTTTTTTTTTTATTTATTATTGAACATTATAAATGATAACAATATGCAGACTTATAAATAATTTGTTCATTATTATTCTATTTCTCCATAAGTTGAGCTCCAGGAGCTCGTGTTTATGGGAGGAGTCTTTACATTTAGTTCTAATGATTTTTTAAACAATAATCAAAAACTTTTGAAATAAATACAAACATAATATTAACATAGGTACACAAATTAGAAAATTGTTTTTTTAAAGATAATTAAAATAATTCATCTTTTTACAGATTAAGTAAGCGTGAGGAAATTAAGAAATAATTTAATTATTAATTTAAAACCGTTGAATAGCCAGATGCTTACCCACAGCATCCTCAAAGATGACATGAAACTTCCTCTCTCCATCTCCCTTCTCTCTCCACTCTTTCAAACACCAATTGGGGAACATTTTTAAGAATTGGAAGATTGGAAACAGGAATTTTTAAGAAAGATAATTAAAAATATGTCTTGCTTAGTAGCTTATTTTCTAGTAAATGGAGTTTCACTGGATAATAAAACATTTATAAATATGTACATTTAAACTTTATGAAACTAAAAATGTAGTGACGATTTTTTTCATACCAAAGTGCTATAAAATATACATGTGAAAAAATAATGTAAAAATGTATTGTGATGGAGAAAAAAAATTGCCCACTAATAATAAGTCATAGAACATAAATAATATTTTTTTCGAGATTATTATTTCTGTGGACCCATTGACGATAGAAACAAAAGAGATGAGGCATTTGCCTCTATTATTATTGCGCAAGAGTGTCGCCAACATCATTCATGCATACTACTTTGTTTCTGCCAACACACCAAACTTTTATTGTTTGTGCAGTTTCAATGCCATATTTTTTTCTGTTTCTATTATCTATAGGTTGGCCTGTAAGGGTGCGCAGAGAAGGATGGGCGCTTCAAAATCTGTCCTGATAAATCAATTATAATTTGGCAGCTTTGTGGAGTTGTTCAAACCTATTTTGAATCTAAAATGCATACGTCCCGTTTTTGTAGAAATATTGTAAATTTGCTAATAAGGATTATGCAATATTTGAAGTAAAACCTGTGTCAAGTTGTTACAACTTAATATAGTCAGTTTTTTTAACAAAACTGTGTCGTGAGTGCATTTTAATTCCATCAATGTATGTATAATGTTTTGAAATATACATGATGACTTGTAATTGATGCGAAATATTGAACTGTGATGTGAATTGATGTGATGCTTTATTTAGGTGACATTTTTAAGCAAAAAACTCGCTTTTCTCTCTTCGGGTTAGAAATATTAAATAGGCAAATGATGATCAGGTTTTAGAAAATATGTGGAAATCTTTAATCTGTCTCTCCTGAGCGATTAAGTAAATGCATTTTGAGTAGTTCAGTTCTTGGAAGATACTATCATTATCACCCTGGTGAGCGACCACTATTTGTGTTAGAAACCTTCCTCTTCCCTTCCAACTTACCCTTACCCTTAGCCTATCGTACCCTTTCCCTATGACTTACCCTTACCTTTGCACATTCCTGTATTTTCCCTTCCAACTTGTCCTTATAATCACCCTAACCCTTCGACTTACCCTCACCCTTAGCCTATCGTACCCTTTCCCTTTGACTTACCCTTACCTTTGTACATTCCTGTATTTTCCCTTCCATTATCATCACTTTTGGCTCTACAACCCCTGGTGGGTCTTGGCCTCCTCAAGAGTCTTCCTCCACTCATCTCGGTCCAGCGCCAGCTCTCTCCAGTTTCGAAGCTCCAAGGCAGACAAATCTTTGAGGACGTTGTCGCTCCATCTTAACCTTGGCCTTCCCAGGCTCCTTCTCCCTATCGGTCTTGAGCTCAGCAGAGACTTTGGTTCTTGATGCTCGGTCATTCTCTCCACATGACCTAGCCACCGAAGTCTTCCCAGTTTTATGAACTTTATGACGTTTAGCTCCTTAAACAGAGTATAGAGCTCATTGTTATAACGTCTGCGCCAAAATCCATTTTCTAGAACCGGTCCGAAGATGCGCCTCAAAATTTTCCTTTCAAAAACGTCCAGTGCTCGCTCATTCTTCTTAGTTAGAACCCACGTCTCTGCTGCGTACGTAAGCACTGGTCTAATTAGTGTTTTGTGCACTAATACCTTGGTGGATCTGGAAAGCAGTCTGGATTTTATTTGTTTTTGTAGGCGGAAATAGCAGCGGTTTGCATTCACGATGCGCTTCTGGATCTCCTCTGTAGTGTTGTTATTGTTTGTTATCAGGGAGCCCAGGTATGTGAATCTTGGTACCGTTTCAAAATTTTGGCTTCCACATACGAGAGATGGGGTTTTCCTTCCAACTCGTCCTTATTGTCACCCTAACCCTTCGACATACCTTTACCCTTCAACTCACATTCACCTTTAGCCTATCGTACCCTTTCCCTTTGAGTTACCCTTACCTTTGCACATCCTATATTTTCCCTTTTTCTTCCCTTTCAACTTGTTCTCACTAACACCCTAACCCTTTGACTTATCTTTAATCTCACCCTATCCTACCATTACCCTTCGACATACCCTTACCGTTGCACATTCCTATATTTTCCCTTTTTCTTCCCCTCAACTTGTCCATTCCCTTTGTAATACCTTTACCCTTCAACCTTCCCTTACCCTATCTTACTCTTCGATATTCCCCTAACCAACTTTACTTCATTTCCTCACAATATTTTTAAACCGGAGTTCCACGGTACCCCAAGCAGTAAGATGTAATATTGTTCATTAAAAGTACTAATTTCGATTGTATGCGCGTCGTGCATGAAATCTAATTCAATTTTATTTGAATTTAAGTATCATTTTCAAAATTGGAACCGATTGTTGTGTGAAGAATTCAGACTATCCTGTAATTTTTCACAGGTCTGCGCCAGTTTTATACGACATCCTTTAATATTTCATATTATCTACGAGTCACCGTGTAAATTCTCAAAGTACCGTAATATTTATCTGTGCTCAAAATGAGTTGTGTATTTTTTGTAAATAAAGTACATAATAATATTATATTTAATAAAATATTGTAAAGCCTGTATTATATATACGTCATATTATATTATTACGCAATGATAAGAAATTAATTGTAAAGGCGCAATTGCGTGCTCATGCTATTGTGCAAACTGTACATTTAAAACTTACCGAAGTAATTATTATTACATAATATATTAAACATAAGATTTGTAAATTATCAATTATAACTCAACCCAAAATTTTATATACCTTATTTAAATACAGCTGCCATAAAATTGAGTTACATTTTGAAGATAATTTTTTTTTCTACACTATTATTAGTTACAGCTTGACAAACTTAACTTATTAGAATATACACAAATGAGCTACCTATCTACGATCGCGCCATGTCTTCCTAGAGCGTCCACCATTCACTTATATTATATCGCCATATTTTCTCATGACTTCGTTCATCTGCTCTATTTGCCAAAACCATCTAAATGTGACGATGACGCAAGCGCTGGCGTCATCGCTGTGATAACGGAATGGCGCTCACAGGAACATTAGTGTTGGCACAAGCGTCAGTGAGTGCTTGTAGGACGATTTTGTATATAACTCTTAATAACACTAAGCGTCTCTTTCTTAATCTTATTCATTAAGCTTGGGGATGCTTTTAGATGGTTTGGGCATTTAGAGCGGATGAACGAAGAAAGGAGTGTAAGGAGAATATATGATGCTCAAGTGAATGATAAAACAAGTTAGTTGTTTTTTAAATAATGATTTTTTTTTATTTAAAATATCTGCAGAAGGGACGCCTCCGACTGTAAAGTTAAGTAAGTGTGTGCCACCCTTTTTTAAAATTGTTTTCTTAATCAGACGATTAAAATATTCTCTTGAGTTGTATTATTTCTGACAGTTGAATATTGTTGATATTCAATTCTCAATAGCTCATGATGGAAATTACAATGCAAACTGAAATTTTTTGCGTTGGCTTCTAAATGGAAAAAGCTATGCAAATTTCGCGATGCCAGAGTTCACCTTTCAGATTTTTTCTTCACTAAAACAAACTACAGGGTTTTCCAATAAGAGGTGTCATTTTGATATTCATTCGTAAAAGATCAATGGTTTCGTTGCTTGTGTGGCACGTAGCGCCGTCTTGTTGAATTCAAACTTTGTCCAGATCAATACCATCCAATTCCGGCCATAAAAAATCATTAATCGTCTCTCGATAGCGCAATCCATTCACCGTAACTGTTGCTCCAGCCTCATTTTCGAAAAAGTAAGGTCTAATGACTCCGCCGGACCATAAACCGCACCAAACAGTCACACGTTGAGGATAGAGAGGCTTTTCAACAATAACTCTTGGGTTTTCCGAGCCCCAGATGCGACAATTTTGCTTGTTGACGAAGCCACGGAGGTGGAAATGGGCCTCATCACTCAAGATGATTTGCATTTGATTCACTCAAGTGAATTTTAATAATTTCAATGCGTTGTTGAAGCGTGTATCGTTCCATTTTTATTAATGGCGTAGTTTCTACTTGTCAAATGTCAAAAAATGACAGCTTCAAAAGTAACATCTACCGAAATAGCGGGCTATTCAAAATAACACCTCTTATTGGAAAACCCTGTACTATGAAAAATTGTTGTTATTTCAAAGCTAATGAAGGAAGTGATGTTGTGAGCTGAAAATTGTTGAAACTTCGATATTCGAGACAGAAAATACTGTGCAAATTTCATGATGCCAGACTCCCGTTCCAGAGTGTTTTTTTTTACTAAAGCATTTAACAGATTATGTCTTAATTTCCGACAGTTTAATATATCTGATGGAAGTGACTATGAGCTGAAAATAGTTGCATTGAATTCGAGACAGAAAAAGCTTTGAAAATTTTACGACGCCAGAGCTCACCGTTCAAGAGTTTCAAAAAAACAAAAAATTATTTTTATGTTTAAAAAATTGTTAATGTTGTAAAAAAAGAGTATTTATTATAATCAAATTGGTTGTTTTCTATGTTAATTTTTTTAGTGCCAAAGTACCATTTTTTTAAATGCATAATTCAAATGTTTATAATATTTTTTTTTTTATTTAAATCGCCTATTTGTAATTATTTATTTTAATTATTATTGATTGTATTGTTTTATAGTTCATTGAGATTAAATTTATAGGTTTAGTGAGGTCATAAAATTTATACATTTATTAATTTTATTACGTACAAAATGTCATCAATAAAATAAGATTACAAAAATAATATATTAATGACTTCCATACAATTCATTAATAAGTATAACCATATTTTATTTGTCTCTTGTTACTATGTACCATAAATTTATTTAAATTTTCAATTTGATTACTTTTAAGCCCATCGCCCCACGGATCCGTAATCAAAAGGCGTACACCGAATGCTGCAAAACCCGGGGCAGAAAATTAAGTTTGCTGTAGCAAGGTAACGGTTTGCAGAGCAACTCAGTGTGGAACTTTTCTGCGAGGAGTCGTACAACATTCGGTTTATGTCGATTGCTTACCGATCTGTGGGAAGTCGGGCTTAAAGTCACATATAAACCCCTAGAGGTGTGTCTCTGTGCCCAAAGTAAGCTCATTCTTATCTTACTTTTACTGAAAAACTGCATCAGTCATTTTCTTTCAAATCGATTTACATAATAAGATTAATAGGACTCAACTGTTAATCTCTAAAACTCGTTAATCTCTACAAATCGCAAGTGCGCGCCACATTTGATCTTGGCAGCCACCTCTTGTCTGGAGACCCAAAATACCTGAAAAAACCCTCGACTGTGCAGAAACGAGCGATTTGATTGATATATTCTCCTTTCTTAACAAATGGATTGACAAAACAAAATCTGCACAATAAAGCACAGGCTTCAGGTGGAAATACTGTCCTTGTTCTACCGGTATTTCAATGAAAGATGCTCCGACGAATTAGCGTCATTGATCCCTTCGGCACCGGTGCACAGTTGGGAAACACGCCAAACGCACGCACAACATTTGTACACGGTTGACATTTGTCACATGAGAACAGGTCGTTTTTACTGGTAAACGGACAACTCAATACACCTTTAAAAAGTTATGAAACAAAAACTAGGTTAGGTTTATACTCATAGGTTAGTTTTTTCATCGCTTTTAATCACTTTTTAAAGGTGTGTTCAGTTATCATGCAACCGTTGTTTCGACACCTTAAGTTCGACAGCTCGGCTGTGAAATGATTTGCCGGCATTGGTCTCTTCAAGCCCCAGGTTCACTTATTTCTTTCCTGAAAAAACACACTTCTTAGGGGGTTAACTGTTCAACGTATTTACGTATGTTAGTCGCAAATTTTGTATGTGCGTATGCATTATTTTAAATGCCACAAAGTGAATATGTACGCGAATAAATTACATCTGGGTTGTAGCCAACGCCATATCATATCTCTGTCAGTCCATCATCTTCAAATAGATGACTGATATTGTTCTAAATTTGAATTTTCTATTTAAATATATTTGCAGACAGACTTGCCGCTGTTCAGTACAAGATGAAAATTTCATAATCTGAGTTTCAACTGGCGGGAGCCAGTGGGTCTATGTTCAAGATACCACACGGCAGCACAGATGTTCTAGCGCAGCTTAGCATGACAAGAGGAATGGTGCTATTGAATGAAAACAGTACATATATATTTAATTAGACAATTGACCTTAACAATGTTAAAATAAGAAATCTTGTACTCTAAAGGTGGGTTGTTTCATCAAATTTCAACATTCATTTTTGGGTTCCATGAAAGTCCTATTCAAGTTCTGTTATTATGTCATTAAAGGCCAGTTACAGAACTGAAATAATAACGACTTGAAAATTAACTTTGAAATTTTAAGAATCAATTTCTCTGAAACAACCCATCCTAAATAATTGATTTGATTTCGAACAATTTTAATTAAAATATAATGGGTAAGGGGAAGATATTCAAGAGAGTATTTTTTAGTCCTGGTGTAATCACCATTCAAAATCGAAATGTTGCGAAAAGATTTGAATGGCACATATTTCCATCTATGTACCTTCCCCTTTCTCATCTCCTTCCCCTCCCCACTACGATCAGCCTCACAACATACCCCAATTGGGGTACCATAGTCCCACTAGCTCCAGACAGTTGACACTTTATGTGATTTTCACATAAAAACTTATGTTCTTGACTCGTAATAATTAAATAATGTCTCATGCATAGATGTTCAAATTGATAGACCAGACATTCAAGGAAAGGGTAACATACCAAGCTTTTCTTTGAAGTGAATCTGATAGTATGCAGGCAACTCGCATTGTAATAATCGCATTTAATCGCTATAAAATAAAATCTACTTACGAATTACTGGTCCTTTTTACGATAGGGCTGCATTAAAAACATAACTAAAAATCCCAAATCGGGTAAACAAAAAGTTCGGCTTTGTTTCCAAAAGAAACTTTTACAAATGTGTTATAATTTACCCACCTCACTCATTTCATGCCAGGCGGTTCGAAAAAAAATGAACATTCAGATACTGTGCAGAAAAGTTCTATAATGTACTGCGCTGCAAACCGTTGCCTTACTTGAGCGAACTGTACTTTTCTGCGCAGGGTTTGGTCATTTCAATGAGCGCTCATCGGCAGTCAACTTACGACTGATGTCTTAGTTTATTCAAAGCACTCTTGGATCCTCCTGGCTGGATCCTTCTTCCAGCTCTTCGAAACGATACCCAGATTTTACGTTAAGTCTATCAATTTCGAGGTCTATGGTGTCATGTAAAATAATAATGTATCAATTTTATTGTTGTTGTGTGAGATTACATACTGCAATCGTAATAATAATTGAATAGCTCCTTTTGTAAAATGTATACATATTTACAATTAGTTCTTTTTGAAATGAAATATTGTGGATTACAAAGTTATTATGTTCAAATTTTTGCCAAATAGTCTTTTACAAGTTGTGTAACAATGAACCTAAATACATACCTACTGCCATTTTACGTATCATAAATTTGTGTTTTATTTCTCTACACATGCTATCAAAGAAGTAACACAATACTTGCAATGGTGAATTACTCAGAAGCGAATTATTTAACATATTTTTAATTCAAAATCAAAACTACTTGTAGCGACACGCTAATTGCGGTATGGGCCGAACGCAGGACAGCCTAGACTTCGAGACTTGCAACGGTGACCTAAAAAAAGTGATGAAACTAAAACTAGGTTAAATAGGTTACATTGGCAACTATTTAACCTAGTTTTTGTTTCATCACTTTTAATGACTCTATATCACTTTTTAAAGGTGTGCTTAATTGACATTTTGATGAAATATTTTGAGGGCCGCAAGCAGGGAGCACAGCGTGGAAACTTCAGGAATAACAGAATGAGTGCGCCGCATTTCCCGCAGCTATTAGAATGGTCGAAACGGCTCTGCAAGGCGCACGCTTATCTTGCACCCACTCTTGCGCCTGGTAACACCTCGTTGACCTACGCCGCGCAACAAATCAAGTCTAGTATTAACATTCTCCAAGTCAAGAAGTGGCCGCGACTTTTGACCCAAGACACGCGTCTCCAGCTTCCGACACTAGCCTGCGCCCGTATGGCGTCGAGTACCAACCTATTGCTGCGACCATGCTCCGGAATTCACCACTGTTCATCTCCACCAGCCACAGTGTTGAGCATCAGCCTGGGGAATTCGTCACCGTTTATCTCCACCACCCACGGTGTCGAGATGAACATGGCCATCCTTTTCATAAGCGGTGTCAATTATTATGAATGTAATATGTCTTGAATTTTTATGATGTCATAATTTTTCTAGTTTACTAACATTCGATAGATAAATTTATTCTTGTGAAACGCAACGATCCTAAACTGATTTTTTTTTTATACATACTGTCAGCTTCACAAAGGTCTGCGGTAGTACATAACATTATGCACCAATACACTATCTGTGAAAAATCACAATTATAATCTTGCAAAAGACTATATTATGGGTAGGTACTTTATCACTTGTCTGAATTTGTTCAAACAAATAGGTAGTACCAATTTTGAAAATGACTCTTAAATTCGTAGCCAATTTGATTTTTACAGTTGATTGGTGGAGTTACAGATGCATAACAGAAATTAGTAGTTTTAATTATGTAAAGCATTCCATAATGGAGTGCTGATACCAACTCTGATTAATGGCAGAAAGATATGAAACTGGCAGGGTGACAGTAGACCGAGTGCTGAAGAAATGAGATACTTGTGACGTATGTGCGGTACAATCATATTAGACCGTGTTCAAAATGTGGCCGATGTAAGAATAATGAATAGGATTAAGAAAAGGGACACTTATAATACACTTCTCCAAACAAGTGGAAGTGAATGATTGAATAAGCCTGGTAATGCCAGTATGTATGAATGTGAATTAATCAAAGTGTGTATTCCAAGACAGTGACGTATTCTCCTATGGGCGTAGGGCGAGAGTTTAGTGTCAGATACAAACGTAACGCGTCGTTTCGATCAGGGCCGGACTTCCACCGATTATTTGGATTTTTAACATTAACCCATGCAGGATTGCTAGCTAGTTTATAATAATTAATTTAATATGATGTTTAGAAAAATAATAATAAAATTATTTTTTTTAATTTTGTAATGGTTTTGAAGTTTTGGTGCACTGAATACTCAAAATAAAATTTAATATGAGTTTATCACAGATATTTATTTATTTGAAAAAACAGTATAAACCAGTACATTGCAATATCGGTAATTAAAAATTACAAAAAAAGTGAAATCAATATCCATTTACAAGTGGGACAAAAAAAAAAGTTTACAATGTTAAGTTTTATTAAAATATAATATCTTACGGAAAATATCCATATTTCCTGCAAGGCAGTTAATTAACCTAGTGATTCTTTCCAAGGGCATCACCATTGGTAAGTTAGTTCTGCACCTAGGAAGAATCAAAAGCCTGTGTTGGCGGCCTCGCGCAAAATTACCCGGGACATAGAATCCTATTTTAGCCAGAATGTCTGGTATTGAGACTAAACCGTTTAGAAGCTTATACGCCATCAGGAGTAATTCAAATGTTCCTCTCTGGAACTAAGGCTGCATACACCCAGCATTCCCGAGATAAATGCTGTTGGAAACAGCCATGGGTAATAACCAAATTCTCATGTAGAGGTATCGTAAAAAATTCTTTTGTATCTTATCGACCATTAGTACACAAACAGTGTCCTCTGCCCCCCATACCTGAGATCCTCTCGAGAATGCTTATATATTTAATGTAAATACAAAAAATTAAACACATTTTATTCATATTCGTATTAAAAAATATAGTAAAAATAACGTATGGTAAAAAATAACTACAAATACAGTACGAGATTTTATTTGTCAGCTAATAGTTTTTTTTTCTCTTTTGTATAAATATGGTACTTAGTATTGGGGCGGCTGATTATATTTGCCCAGAGCGTAAAGTTTAAAAATGCGTCCCTGGTTGTCACGGTCCATTGTCTCTGCCTGTGGTAATCGTGGCGCTTTGAACTCTGGCGCAGATGTAAAATCAACAATCATTTCCTTCCTTGTAAAAATATTGAATAAATTACTCGACAGTAGAGAAAAGTCAAAGAGATTACTTTCTAAAGTGGAATGCATTCAAAAGCAAGATGAAAGATTACTTTGAAAGGTCGCCGTGCTGCAAGGATAATAGGCTATAATACCTCAAAGGATTTATTTCCGTCAATTTCCGTGTCCCATTGTCGAAGCTAATTATTTGCGTCTGGTTTAATAATAGCGTAAGTGATTTATTGTCCAGTCGGATCGCAACTTCAACGTCTGCATTCAAGTTTTATAAATAAATCCGTCTCGCCATTTATTTATTTTTAGTCTTGGCATCACTGAACTAAATAAAAATATAACGTTACAAATGAGATGAGCATTGAAACTTCCCACAAAAAAAATATTCATAAGTTTGTGTAGTACCACCTGGCAGCAAGAAATATAATTCTCCGAGGCGTTATTTTATTTATACATTTTGCTTGCAATATTTTTTTAAGTCTTGTTTTTGTCGCTAGGTTCGCAAAACTTTTTGGCTTGTAATTCGCAATAATGCTTCATTAAAGTGTACGTGTATAGAAAAGTCATTCTGTCGGTAATAGCGTTTCCAGAGCTGGGAATTTCTTCCCACTTCTAGGGAGAAACTGACAGTTCTTGGAGCAATCGAATGTTATGGAAAATCTAAAAAAATGCAACATTTTGGTATGGGCCAAAATTTACTGTAAATTCTACATTACGATAAATTAAATTATTTCGCAACCGCACATTCTTTGCAAATTCTTATAATATTTCAACATTCAAAAGTTCAAACGTCAATCAAATCTGGGGAGTTATTAAAATCATTGGGAATTCTTTGATACCTTCTGGGGAGTTTCTATTTTTCGACCTGACAACGCCGGTCGGTAAATGCACCGAATACCGAAAAAACTCTCTCCAAAACTTATTCATCAGACATTTTCAGCACCACCTAACAAAGCGAAATATAAAATACATTGTAAAACAAAAATAAATACGATTCCAACACATTCTACATGAATTACATTTGTAGTTCTAGTCTTTGCCGTTAGGTTCGCTAATATTTTTGTTGTAAATTTTGCAATAGGGAGTTTGTGTAGGTAGATATGTCATGTCGAGTCTGAACGAAACGTCATTCGGTCGGTAATGCAGGCAGTTCATTTATCAGCAAAATGGCCGCTGGTCCTGTGCGAACTGCGGCCGCCTGGCCGAACAGTAAAGATGACTACGAATTGCGAGACGTTATCGGTGTGTATTTAACGCTAAAACATACATTATTCAATAACGAATCATATTTCCAAAAAATCTCAGCGCTAGCGCGGGCCGTTATGCCGTGAAATTAAATTACAATTGTCCAAAGTGCCCCGGTTATTTTCGCCCAGTACTTTTACCAGTGATCTCTGCCGTGTCAAATGTTTTTTTTGGTTTTATTTTTGTTTGTCTTTTCCGTTGCGTTTTGTTCTTCGTGTTTTTAAATAGACGTACGTCAAAGTGTGCCGCGAATAGAACGCCTGCACTGCGTATGACATAACAGTTTTACTTTAACGTGTGACAATATTTGCCGGCGTGCAGTGCTATGACAGATAGTGATGGTAGCTGTCGAGTGAAAATAATCGAAATTTCTCGAGATAATTGATGGAATACGAACAACCAAAAGAAAATGATGAAACAGAAAACTAATATTGATTCATGGAATTGAACCCGTAACTCTAAAATCGCAATTACTTCCCAAAATAACACTAATCCAAATGAAGGAAATTGCAATTTAATTACACTCAATAAATAAGAGATAAAAGCAGTAAACAAACATTATATCTACTATAACCCGTTCTACGAGTTAATAAAATAGTTTGTCTTTCTATCAAAAAAGCGTAAAGGAAACAACATCTCTCGATAGAGCAATCCATTCACCGTAACTAATACCTGAAACCGTTTATAATTCATTTTATTATGAAAGACGGAAAGAGTGAAATTATTGGAATGTCAAAAAGGGAAAATTCTTTTGTTTATAAATAGTAAATATTCGAATAAAAGTGAAAATTTTCATTACCAATTTTTTTCTACATCCCTCTTTCCTATTGTGCGAAACCGGTTGGCATGTTTATATTAAGTGATCAAGTGTGAGGTTACATTGTGGTTTAATTTCGAGAGTGTCATTGTACTCAAAATTAAGCCGGATTAGCTCCGATTTTTCCGAAACCGGTTGACATATTGTTATAAATTAAAGTGAAGTGAATTATATCGTTACGGAAATTAATCAAAAACTATTGTTATATGTTCTATTATTTTTTAAATGTTTCGATAATTTCCATCCCTATTATGTTGATAAATAGATACTGGTTGAAAATTTGTTCGTAATTTCGTATTTCGTGTGACCTTTTTACGGTAATATTTCGTACAATGTTTACATAGTTTTCGTCACTGCAGACTCTAGTAGCCAGTTAATGTTTATTGACATGTACGGTATCGTTGCTTCGATTAAACACAGTAAAAACAATAGAGGATGTGTCAATTTAACTAAAAATATTAATTATTTTTAATAGTCGTAGATACTTTCAGTATCACCCTAGTGAAATACCAACATTCAGAAACAGTTGAAACGGCAGAAAAGTTGCTTGAAATGGCTTTAGTCGTGTTTAGTGACCAGATTTTGTTACTTTCCTCTTCTCCATCTCCTCTCTCCTCACAGCTTTTTTCAGCTTCACAACGTACTCGAAACTAGGATGCTGTAGTCCTACTGGCTATGCTGGCTGTTCACATTAAAAAAAAGTAATGTGAATACTGCATAAGAGCCACAACTGCCCAGAGCTTGTACGACCTAGGTAAACTCAATTGGGGTATGTTTTGAGGCACGAGGAATTGGGGAGGTAAATTGGAAGGTAGTTTTTTCATCAAAATGACAGTTAAACACACCTTTTAAAAGTGATATAGAGTCATTAAAAGTGATGAAACAAAAACTAGGTTACATAGGTAACTATTTAACCTAGTTTTTGTTTCATCACTTTTCATGAATACATGTATATCACTTTTTGTAGGTGTGTTGAACTGTTATTTTGATGAGATACCCGGTCACCATAACACATAAATATATTTGTGATTTTTACAAAAACGTCGCTATATAAATTAGCCAAATATTATTATTGTTGCTCAACATGGCTCTGATTGTCGATTCGATGGTCATAAAACGTAAAATGGTGTTGGCACACCACAAAAATTATTATTTACTTTCATGCTGTTTTGTGAAAGCTTTTTTTTTCCATTATATGATCGAAGAATGCAAGTGATTAGGTGCGCATTGTTGGTTCAACTTAAAATTTGTGTACACTGCGTAGTTTCACAATTACGCAATTTCTGTTATGTTGATAAATGTGTTGAAACGTCCTCAACATCAGAATGCAACACACTAGAACCAGTTCTGGGTAGAGGGGATAGACCTCCACACGGCTTTGTCTCATTCACATTCGTACATTGTCTCACTCATTCTTTTTTGTTGTTCCGACTCTTGACATTATCTGACTCAAATATTTGATTCACTTGGGCGTGCTGTGGCTTCGTAAATATACACACAATAGGGACACGCTTAATACACACATTTTATTTTAAGAGGAAGCTACGAGCCAAAAATGTGTATATTCTTGGTATACCTTATATCGTAGGTAATAGGCATTAAAATCACTTGACAAACGCAGTCTAGAAACGTTCGATTTAAAGCAAAAAACTTGTTTTTATTTATTTTGTAAATAATTTTATAAGAGAGCAAAAAATTTAATCAAGTTGAACTGTCACAGATAATCTTAGCTATAATACAGTATTTTTTTTAAAGTTGTTTCCTTTATGCGTTCATACATTTCTATTGAAAAAATATTTTTTTTACTAGTTTGCATTTATATTTTTTATTGAGTAATTTATTTTTTTATTTGTATTCTACTCAAGCGAAGCGATAGGAAAACCTTCAATTTTTCTGAAGCATATTTTTTGGTATTCATAATGTACACCAATTCGTTATAAAGATTAATCAAAATAGTGATTTGGCATTAAGCTTTGCCTTAACTATCTTGCAGACAACTGGGGGAGTAGGTAGTACCCAAAATTACTATCCTCCCTATATTAGCTTAAATTCTTGAGATATCATGTTAGTATTTTAGGTATTCCTGCGCAAATACAGAAGTTAACATTAATAATTGACTGAATAATTGGGATTTCTATAGTTTAAAAGCCCATAAGACAGAAAAATGCATGGGGTCATTGGAAGACTCACTTGGTTACAGACATTTTGTTTGGCATCTTGGCCTGTCAAGAATTAAAAACACTTTGTATCACTTAGCTAATAATGAGAAGTAAGTATTTCAGTTTCCTGGTAGTGGAAAACAATGCATTTAAGTAGCTATTTAACATCTTTTCTTCACGTCATATTTTAACATAAAAATATTTAAATAGTGCTATTTATTTTTTAACTAGCTGAAGTCTATCTGGCGTTGTTTAACTTTTATCTACTTTCAATAAATATAATATCCATGTATTATATATATATAAATGTTTTGGAAGAAATTCTCTAAATGATAGTGAAAATCCATCAAATTCCGTTGCATAGTTTAGAAGAACTAAGCGCACAAACAGACAGACACCGATAGTGACTTTGTTTAATGCTATTTAGAGATATTTACCAATGTATTGTCACAATAACGAATTTACTAAATGTTTATCAGGAAACTGCCTGTAATCCCGTTTTTAGTTCATTATCTGGGATGTTCCTGAGATGTTCTAGAATGTTGTGGAATGCTCTCGAATACTCTTGAATGTCCTGGACTGTTCTAAAATTTCTAGAGGGCAAAACTTCCAGCCCTTATATCTTCAAAAGAACGCCCTTCAGTTAAAAACGGGAACCTTCTTCATGGATGGGTGATAGAGGTATACCACACCGTATAACTCCCTTAATCATACCGGGACTCGTTTCTGACTTTTAGCGTAATGCACATTGTACACTTACTTGTTGTTGTAATATATATTGATTAGATTCAAACTAAAGACCTAATATCACAGACATAGGAATTAATAGACGAGAAGATATGGGCGAGGGGTAAAATCAACTGTTGAAGAACGAAGGGGGTGAAGCTGACTGTGATTCGTCAATAAATCAATCTGACAGTAAATAGGCATCTCGCATTATAATATCACCATTTACTTCTTAAAAGTAAAATCTGCTTTGAATGAATAGACATTTTTACATGGGAGCGCAAATTACTCGCCACGTTATGAACAAATTTGCGAAGTCCAAATTCGGCAAAGTAAGGCAGCTTCTATTTTCAGAGTCGTAGTTAGTTTCAGAGTATTTAGTTAAGACACTTTTATAAATGTTCATAATTTACTTCCCAGCAACCAACCAGCTTTGTGTTTCGCGTCCAGACGTTTCTCGATGTGATAGTAACAACTGATTCATATTATACGATGTGAATATGCTTAAAATAAAGTAAAATAATGCTTATATATGGAATGTAATACGACAATTGGGTTTATTCTCTTTTTTCACATCTATTTTTACCAGTTTTCATAGTACAAGTCAAAATTTTGCCGTGTTATTTAGTAAAATGAACCGATGATGCCTCGACCATAGTTCGCACAAGAATGATGACGTCACGTTTTCAAATTTCATTTGAGGCCATACGCGAGCCCAGCCGGCTCAATGGAACCGGTATGGGGAGTGGGGATAATACGCTTTTAATCACTTAGGGCAGGTCTACTAATATTCATATTTCTATGCCTAATATCCTATTTTGGATCAAATAATGGAATAAAAAAACTAACCTTAATATTTTCGTATCAATAACAATGAACTATTAAAATTAATTACTTTCCATTTCCGGAAACTAAAATACTTACTTCTCATTATTATCTTACTACTAGAAGGTGTTTTTTTATTTATTAAAAAAGCACATACAAAGCATGTGCCTATTTTCTGTATATTTACCCCGACTTCTTCCTTCATTCACATTCACATCATATATTCTCCTTACACTACCTTCTTCATTCATTCAAACATTACGCTTACATCAGGCATGGTTTTACACACATATGTCTCAGGGATCTTGTTTCCACAGCATTCAGTCTATGTTCTTCCTTCCTCTGCCAGTTCCAAGCCTCACTGCCGTACATCAGGGCAGGTATCAGCACTCCACTGTAGACTGCTAGCTTCTTTGGCCAATTTTTTTCTGGCACCAACCGCGTCCTCAGTCTGCAGTCCTTCTATAATGGAGTTTTCTGCGTTTACCCTTCGTTTAATATCCTTATCAGCTTTTCCATCTCTCGTAAACATACTTGCCAACTAAACAAACTCGTCCACTGCTTTAAGTATTCATCGTTCACTACAATTATATGCACTTTAATGACGCATGTAGTTTTATCAAACTGGAGTTTGCATTTGGTCACGATTACGTGCCTTATTTAGAAAGCGCTATTGAAGCACGCCATAGCATGGCAACCACGCCTCAAACCCACACATTATTAAAAAGGCTGTCAATTATAATATCGAAAAGAGAAAACGCACGCAAATGTAGAACGTAAAAGAATAAACGTGAAATCATTAGCGCAGTAATTATTAACGAATTTGTTGCACTTAAAATATCAATTCATGCTTTTCGAAAGTCATTTAGTCAACATTTGTCTGATTTTCTCTTTGCTTAATAACCAGTGATCAGATTATCCCTAGAAGTGTTTGCAATTTAGAGATCCCAGAGTAACCAAAGCTGCCCAAACGGATTAGGGGAACAAACTAACTTCGCGGGAATAGCGATTTTCAGCCGGGAATATTCCACTACCTTATATAAATTCCTCAAAGTCTGGAATTTTTTTTTTTTTTACTAAGAACTTTATTCTAAACCATAGACATATGAATATTAGTAGACCTGCCCTAAGTGATTAAAAGTGTATTATTCCCCACTCCCCATACCGGTTCCATTGGAGCCGGCTGGGCTCGCGTATGGCTTCCCGTGAATCTTGAGAATGTGACGTCATCATTCTTGTTCGAACTAGCGTCGAGCTATGGTCGAGGCATTTTATAAAATAACACGGCAAAATAGTGGCTTGTGCTATGAAAACTTGTAAAAATAGATGTGAAAAAGAGAATAAACCCAATTGTCGTATTACATTCCATATGTAAGCATCATTTTAAGCTTATTCACATCGTATAATATGAATCAGTTGTAGAAACATATACTATCACATCGAGATACATCTGGTCGAATGTAGCGATT
Source organism: Hesperophylax consimilis (assembly GCF_061612785.1). Classification (NCBI taxonomy): domain Eukaryota; kingdom Metazoa; phylum Arthropoda; class Insecta; order Trichoptera; family Limnephilidae; genus Hesperophylax; species Hesperophylax consimilis. The sequence goes on from NC_142865.1 coordinate 11,786,995, forward strand.
CTCAAGTGTGCGCATCGTTGTTACTGGGAAGTAAATTATGAACACTTATAAAAGTGTCTTAACTAAATACGTAAACAAAATATTCGACTCTGAAAATAGAAGAAATTTTTTGGTAAATTTTGGATAGGGCCTGACACGCTTATTACGAATAATTTTTAGAAAAAAACTTTATATTCGCCTTAATTACTATAAAAGAAAACTTTTTGCATTTCGGGCGGCGGAAAATTATGCATTTTGATTTTCAATTGCATAAAACCAAAATTCACTTCGCGAATCGATGTGGCGACAACGCGACGCCATTAGGAACGCACTGTTATGTTGGTATCACTGATATGCATTAACAAGAGCTAAATACGACCGTTGCTATCTTCGTGGGATGCCGAGGTTTGTGTAATATGGTTTGTGATACAAAGGAAAGTGCCCCTTAATAACGCCTGCTCGCGTCAAGGCAAGAAAAACATCCCAGTTTTCAACTAGTTTACCGGCTACGCTAGGTTTGTGTAACATGGTTTGTGATACAAATCAATGTATCAGGGATACCAACATAACAGTGACGTACCTAATGGCAGCTGATTGCCGCCGCATCGATTCGCGAAGTGAATTTTGGTTAACGCAATTGAAAATTTAAATTCATAATTTTCCGCCGCCCGAAATGCAAAAAGTTTTCTTTTATAGTAATTAAGGCGAATATAAAGTTTTTTTCTAAAAAATATTCGTAATAAGCGTGTCAGGCCCTATCCAAAAATTACCAATTTTTTTTTGCCGAATTTGGACTTCACAAATTTGTTCATAACGTGGCGAGTAATTTGCGCTCCCATGTAAAAATGTCTATTCATTCAAAAGCAGATTTTACTTTTAAGAACTAAATGGTGATATTATAATGCGAGATGCCTATATACTGTCAGATTGATTTATTGATGAATCACAGTCAGCTTTACCCCCTTCGTTCTTCAACAGTTGATTTTACCCCTCACCTTTAATTTCTAGTCTATATATTCATATGTCTGTGTTCTAAACCCATTTTTTTCATGAAAATTTATTATATTTATAGATTTAACCCCTCTAGCGTTTGAGGGTCGTATTTGACCGGGCGTTCATATTTTATAAAAGTTTTTTTTTTCTATTCTGTGGAAATACATAATTTTTTTGACGTTGGAAAGAGAAATAATAATTCTTAAGGCGATGCACTAAGTCGTGTAATATTTTAAATTGAGCCGCTATCAATAACAACCCTTACGTAGATGGCGATAAGTTTTGAATTCCCGCTTAACACCATCCGCATGTTTTGATTTATGCAAGAAAAAAACATGGCCAAAAAATGCCTTTTATTTTATTTTGTGGATGTTCAGGCATAAATATTTTTTTTTTTTTCGATCATTTTATAAATAACTTAATTTGCCACGTTATACAATAACATCATAACCGAAAATGGGTTCGTAAGTAGGAGATTTTGAACTTTAAAGCAGTTTTCATAGGCCTTATACATTATTTTTTTCTGGGCTTATAAAAAGACTTATTTAAAAAATACTTGATTATTTCAAAGGCCGAGATGTATTCTATTCGCAGTATTTAATTAAAGCATCTGAAACATTTTTAGGCGACCAAATTTTCAAACCAAAAACACATGATTTTGCATTACTACGTATGGCATCGACTTAATAAGTAACATTTGTTTTTCAATATCTCCAAAAATTATGAAGTTACGAGTTTTCAATATGAACTTGGGTGAACGTATCTTGTGACGTCACATGCAGTACAATTCATAATTCGAATGGCAGTGCTGCAGTTTGCCACGCATGTACAGTGATGTCACGCTTTTCGGCCGGCCGCAAATATCAACGTTATGACGGCTTATATCATTGGTACTATTCTCAATTTTCCAAAAATTCTAAAATTTCTGTCTTCAGTATTCTCTAATTCATGAATACATTTGTAAATAATAATCATATTAAATATCAATTTCATTTTAATAGACAACCTCTTAGGGATTGATCACTATTTAGATGAAAATTCCCTCAATATACCCGTTTCGAAAATATTCTCAAAAAATTAATTCTTAAGAATTTACCCGTCACTAGAGGTGGTGGTCGTGGGTATGTCCTTTTCAGTGATTGCTGAACAAGGATCTGATACTTTGCAGGTAATTCGCACTGCAATATTAGTATTTCTGTTCATGAAAAAGACCATTTTACAATGGTGCACGAATTCCTCATTATATTTATTTATCTCTAGCCATAACTAAAATCCCAGATAGGTGAAAAAGGTTCAGCGTATTTACAAAAACTGAATATTTAGTATGACCCTTTTTACAATTGTATTTTTTAACCTATCCTTATCTGTGGTGTGTATTTACTACACATTGCTTCTAATAACTTTAATAACTCTATAAATATAATAAATTCTGGGTTCGGATTTTAGTTATTCCTCCATTATACATTTATGCACTGAATTAAAAAATAAAATTTTACATAGTTTTCAAATTCAATTAAAAATCAGAGATTTTTGTCAAAAATCGGAAACAAATACACCAATACAATCAACCGTGTGACAATGCTACGCGAAGAGTGTGCGAGAAAATGACACGCTATTGATGTCCCGCTTTAGTTTGCTATCCGGGAACATGAGAAATCCACACGTCCGCAGTTGTATTTTTATTTAGACCATCGATACCTACGACCGCATAGCTGTGTGTGTGCTAGCCGCCAGCCAGTCGGTCGCGGACCGTCGTTAGATGTGGACCCCTCGCACGTTTTTTTAGCATCTGCCGATGGTTTTTTCATGTTTTAATCAATTAAATTACAATTATTATCACTTTTGATATAAAATATAATAAACATAAGCGATTAGCTATGAATATTCATATTTTTCTGATATTAAATCGCTTATTTTGAGATGTGTATTGACTACACAGCACCGGAACGCGTGGATTTTTTTAGCACAGTAAGGGAAAGGTTAATTTAATCCTAGCTATATTTACGCCATTTGAACGCTCCATAATGTCTGCATTATTCCATAAAATGTTGCAGTTAGCGCTAGACCACGATCAATATACGAATGATGGAGTAGTTTATTCATGATATAGTGCAAACCTGCTGGTGCCAAATACATTGTGGCCTTCATGCCGTTGAAATGGTATGCAAATTTTTATTTGTTATTATTATTATTTAATGAGCAGGCAGTATTCTGATGACGCACTCATATCTGATTTCATAATAGGTTTAACAGTAATTGACTTTGAGATTTCACAATAAATTAATCATTCTCCCCAAATAAGAATCCGAATCGAGCTTTAAATTGGTTTTTATTAGTAGCATTGATGACATGCTGTGGAAGTTTGTTCCATGCTTCCACTACTCTATATTAGTAGCATTGATGTCATGTTGTGGAAGTTTGTTCCATATTTCCACTACTCTATATTAGTAGCATTGATGTCATGTTGTGGAAGTTTGTTCCATGTTTCCACTACTCTATATTAGTAGCATTGATGACATGTTGTGGAAGTTTGTTTCATGCGTCCACCACTCTATAGTAGCATTGATGACATGTTGTGGAAGTTTGTTTCATGCTTCCACCACTCTATAGTAGCATTGATGACATGTTGTGGAAGTTTGTTCCATGCTTCTACTACTCTATGTTAGTAGTATTGATGACATGTTGTGGAAGTTTGTTCCATGCTTCCACCACTCTATAGTAGCATTGATGACATGTTGTGGAAGTTTGTTCCATGCTTCTACTACTCTATGTTAGTAGTATTGATGACATGTTGTGGAAGTTTGTTCCATGCTTCCACCACTCTATAGTAGCATTGATGACATGTTGTGGAAGTTTGTTCCATGCTTCCACTACTCTATATTAGTAGCATTGATGTCATGTTGTGGAAGTTTGTTCCATGCTTCCACTACTCTATATTAGTAGCATTGATGATATGTTGTTTGGAAGTTTGTTCCATGCTTCCACTACTCTATATTAGTAGCATTGATGAAATGTTGTTTGGAAGTTTGTTCCATGCTTCCACTACTCTATGTTAGTAGCATTGATGACATGTTGTGGAAGTTTATTCCATGCTTCCACTACTCTATATTAGGAGCATTGATGACATGTTGTGGAAGTTTGTTCCATGCTTCCACTATTCTATATTAGTAGCATTGATGATATGTTGTTTGGAAGTTTGTTCCATGCTTCCACTACTCTATATTAGTAGCATTGATGATATGTTGTTTGGAAGTTTGTTCCATGCTTCCACTACTCTATATTAGGAGCATTGATGATATGTTGTAGAAGTTTGTTCCATGCTTCCACTGTACGGACGCATGGCCGATGAACGAGCAGAGATCACGAGCCAGTCGTTGGCTGTAGACCTGATCCTGTAGCGAGATGTGTCGTCCTTTCCAGCAAAGTCTGAAACCTGACACTGAGATGTGTCGTCCCTTTAAGTAAGGTTGAAGAGTTCCTAAAGGAAATCTTTATCTTTCTATCTAGTCCGGAGTAAGCGCGCCGTGTCCCCATTTCCGAGAAGTTTGTTGTATTCGTTATTACGTAAAATCTGTGTTACAAACTTACTTTTTAACACAATGTGCTTCTACTGATTTATCTCTTCAGTGGTACATTATAACGTAATAACTTGGAATATGGGATTATCTGTCCATTAAGGCGATGATGCAACAGATCCCATGTTTAATAGCAGGATAATCTTTGAGTAGTGTGCTTAAAAAATTATGCAAAATATCTTCAGCTTATTTGTGAATAAATTATTATTAATGACCTCCTTTTTAAATTGAAGTTTCACAAATCTTTTATTGCGAGAATTCAATAATTTCTTTTGTAAAATTTTGCGTTGGAATTAAAAATTAATATTTCATTGAGTAGCTTAAATCATCATGACGTCGGCACTCCATAGGGTAAGGAGAAAGGACCAAACACCACAACAAAGGATTTTATTTTGTACTGCGTTCGTTCTATTTTTGTTCTTTCTGTGTTTAATTTAGCGTCCGCTTGATTGGGGCGTTACGGGTTCAATTCTCTGCTAGCTAAATCCTTCATCATTGCACAAGTAACATTTTCTCAATAGTATAATGACGGCAGTAGAAGAAATTCAAATATTATCAGGTTTTTTTTGTGAAAAATTTTTTGGATATTTATATGGCGTGTTGCGCTTAATTCTTCTTTAGCCAACGTTTCGGACAGCGTTACAGCGTCCATCATCAGAGCAGATGTGTAGGTTATGGTGGTGTATGTTTGTAGAAGTGATAACATGTTGCGCGCGTTCATTCTCTTAGAGTCGGTATAATAATTAGTGAAATTAATGTGGTTTTTTGACTTTTTGTTGCGGTGTAAGGGGCCGTTCAAGTATTATGTAAGCACTATAGGGGGGCAGGGGGGTCTTTGCTTTGCTTATTTTTGATGACATGGGGGGGTGGGGGGTCGAGATAGTGATTACGTCAGCACTGCTCAGCAGTAGTTATTTTTTTTTTTTACATTGGCAACCCACACATTGTCTATGTTTGAAAACCGAATACATATTCGGGGATTCCCACAAATAATTAATACGTTTAGGTACTCGCTTAGAAGCGAATGGGGGAATTACCGCGCGCTACTCACTTGTCAAAATTTCTTCCATCAATCTATTGTTTCGTTTCAGTACGATTGACGATTTGACGTGTTGGAAGCAAATCAAAGCAAGTTAATATTTGTGTTACCGTTGATCCTCTTTCGCCAAAGTTGAATTGTTCATAAAACAGAATACATTAACAGAAAAATGCATATAGGTACCAATTTTTACGTAAGCATGGGAGGGGGGGGGGGTAAGAGCTTTGCTTACTTTTGGTGACAAGGGGGAAGAGGGGGTAAATAATTGTAATAAATCTGCTTATGTAATACTCGAACGGCCCCTAACCCTCGTAATGGATTCCGAGAGCTGTTAGACTTGGCCCGTTGTCGGTATTGGTATTATTTGGGTTTTTTGTGGATTTCAAATGCCTCTGTAAATAGACGTGCTCGATACGTTTTGGGTCTTCCTGGTATTTTAGGACAAATCCAAAGAGATTTTTGGCATTGCATAAACACTGCATAAATGGTACAATTATAACGTCTTAGGCTATATTACCTGTAATTGTTATAAATAAATGTACAAATTATATATATATATAAAATGGCCAGTTTCAATCAAAAGGAAACGCTGGCGGTGTTTTGTCCATACAAACATATTCCCCCCTTCCTCTCTTGATTATAATACTAGTGCAAATATTTTTTAATCTAAATAAATTAAAATGTGAATGTTCGTTTGTTCAGAATCTTAAATCTCCAAAAATTCTTCACCGAATGCTTTGAAATTTTGACACAGCGTTGCAATCAAATACGCGTGTGTTTTTAAATACCTATATTATGAAGATGTCACCTGTGGGAGGAAAAACATGTTTTTTTTTTAAACAGCGCCATCTATTGGACAAACATTTTTTTTTTTTAAACAGCGCCAGCTGTTGGACGTAGAAGCAACATGCGGTATTGTTTCTCTATCTGCACAGATAGACTGAGCCACAGCAATGCGTGGTGGGATACAGCTAGTATAATATAGATATCAATCACTGGCATATCCCTACGTTTTGCTTTTTTGATAAGTTACTTCTTATAATAATAATGAATAATAAAATTTGACTAATATATAGCGCCGTTTTCGTGAAAAATCACCCAAAGGGCGCTGAACAAATATATTTATTAAATAATTAATACTAGAACTACTGACTTAAAACTAGTGACTTATATCTGGTGACTTACGACTAAGGCCTTCAACTACTATTAAGACCGTCCAAAAATCCTTAAAGTTGCCTAGTTTGAAAGCCATCAGTATACAAATGTGACAATATATTTTTAAAAAAGCAAAACCATCTGATATAGAATATATTCTTATCTACAGTTGGTAATAAAAAACTTAAAACCGGTCGAGTTTTCGAGGAGAAAATAGGGGAGTACAAAACTTTAGTTTTTTTTAACAAAAGTTTTAATTGGCCTGAGGTGCAGTTTTTTGCTCTTTTTCCCTCAGTATTCAGGGAGTTACAGCGACAGTGACAGCAACAGTTTTGCAATATACCTATTATTCGAATTTTGTGCTCGGCAATTCACGATTTGTCCAGATGGCCGAGTTTACACGCTCAAAAGCGTTTTGAGATCCTTTTGGAGATCGTCCATTCTGTCTGGACACCTTGTCACATCCTGGGCAGCTGAGTTTGTCGATCTGTCTCTAAAACTTTTTTTGGGGCCTCAGAATCATCAGGTTAATTGTAACATGGGAATGATGATCTGTCTTTTATGAAAAAAACATTGTTAACCTTACTAATTTCTGAAATGTAATTGTTTTTTAATTTTTTATCTGCAGGTATTGGCGCTACAGCCATCGTCTATTCGGCGTATTGCAAGCCGCGGTCAGAAAAGTGCGCTATTAAGAGAATCAACTTGGAAAAATGGAACACGTCCATGGAGGAATTGCTCAAAGAAATACAGGTAAATATATCCACTTATTATCTCTAAATAGTAGAAATTTAAACATTTAAAAAATATATATTTAAAAAATAAACTTTGTTCTTACGGGTTAATTTTTTTTAGCGACTATTGCATTCAGTCGTCCTTTAATAGATTTCCCTCCATAATTGTGTATCATTTTAATATACAGGATTTTCCAATAAGAGGTGTTATTTTGATATTCAATCGTAAAAGATCAATGGTTTCGTTGCTTGTGTGGCACGTAGCGCCGTCTTGTTGAAAGTAAACGATGTCCAGATCAATACCATCCAATTCCGGCCATAAAAAATCATTAATCATCTCTCGATAGCGCAATCCATTCACCGTAACTGTTGCTCCAGCCTCATTTTCGAAAAAGTAAGGTCCAATTACTCCGCTGGACCAAAAACCGCACCAATCAGTCGCACGTTGAGGATAGAGAGGCTTTTCAACAATAACTCTTGGGTTTTCCGAGCCCCAGATGCGACAATTTTGCTTGTTGACGAAGCCACCGAGGTGGAAATGGGCCTCATCACTCAAGATGATTTGCATTTGATTCACTCAAGTGAATTTTAATAATTTCAATGCGTTGTTGAAGCGTGTATCGTTACATTTTTATTAATGGCGTAGTTTCTACTTGTCAAATGACAAAAAATGACAGCTTCAAAAGTAACATCTACCGAAATAACGGGCTATTCAAAATAACACCTCTTATTGGAAAATCCTGTATATATTTTTTTTGTACGTTTTGCAATGTACATTTAATATCACTTAATTTACTGCCTGCTGACGAGGTGTCGATAACATTTTATTATTTTTTTTATAGCTTTTATCTCTGTGTAAATAGTGATTACTTTATTTCCTTGTTCAATTATGTACTGGTAGATACTTCAAACCTTTCTTAATATGTAAATCAATAATGTCATTTGGTTAATTTTTTTTTTTTCAATTGATAATTTTGTTTCGTGGCTAAAAATTCTTTCAGAGAGTCGTCCATTCGGAATGGGATATTTTCACAAATTACGAATACCGTTAAAAAATGTGTGGAAGATTTAAAGTTTATTTTTCTGATTCTGATCGTTGTACTAAAAATTGAAAAAAAGCACATTACGAAACGGTTCCAACTGGCTACAACTTCATTATGACATGGAAAACGCTACTGGCTGGTAAAACGGCCGTCGCCAACATAAAAAAACAGCACATTACGAAACAGTTCCAACTGTCTACAACGTCATTATGACATGGAAAACGCTACTGGCTGGTAAGACGGCCGTCACCAACATTGCCCGGCGTGATTTTAACGCAACCAAATTCAAGAATAAAAACAAATATGTATGTTAAATATGATTTAAGATTTTCATGGCCAAAAGTATTTTTGTTATTTGTTTTTGGGGTGTTATGCCATGTTGCGCTAACTCCTTCTTTAGCCAACGTTACGGTGTCCATCACATCTGCCCTGATGATGGACACTGTAATGTTGTCCGAAACGTTGGCTAAATAAGGAGTTAGCGCAACATGGCATAACACCCCAAAAACAAATAACAAAAATATATATGTTTAAAAAAGTTATTCTTCGATATAAAAATACCTTTTTTGTTATTTTTTTTTGGTAAACTTTTACTTACTACTACCGTTTTTTTTTACTCAATGACAAAAACAACAATTTTACATTTATAATTTTGAAAAATTGATATTTAATATTATTTACGCGAAAATTTGCCAACTGACCCACCATTTTGACAGAACACCAATATAAAGTTTGCGCATAATCTGCGTTTGTTTGTAGCGACGTAGCGAATTATGCGCAAACTTCATGTCGGTGTTCTGTCAAAATGGTGCATCGTTTGGCAAATTTTCGCGTAAATTATTATTTACGTAAATAATATTAAATATCAATATTTTTCAAAATCGTAATTGCAAAAAGTTGTTGCTTATTGTCATTAAGTTGAATCAAATGTTAGTTTTTTTTAAATGCATATTAAAAACCGTAGTTGTAGGTAAAACTTTACCTTTTTTTTTTACAAAAAAAAAGCATTGAAAATACCCTATTAAAATGTTACTCGAAATGACCTCAATTTCTCTATGACTTTTCTATTTTTCTGTGACTCTACCCGTGGCTCTATCCTACTGACTTTCTCTTGGTATACTCGGAATGAACCATCTACCAGTCAGACGAGATGTGCATTTGTATCGCATTTCTTCAGACTGATTTGTGTATGGTTTGTGTTATATCTCTGCTTACTAGCAGATTTCTGTGTTGGGAACTCCTGATTAAGTAAAAGGTTTTTTACAATTATTTTGTGTATTTACGTTACAATAAGTCTGGATTTAGCTATACTGTTCACTACCCGAGGGTTGGCAATTCTCTGTTTCTGCAAGCTTGAATTCTGACAAGGATACCCCACAGGCAATTGCTACACACTAGCGACATCTGTCGGACTCTGGAGTAAGTTTTATGACTAGTGCCATCTATCGCTAGAATACCCAACTTATTACCATACATCACAGTGAAAACTTGTCTATCATGGAGAGTATTAGTCTCTATGTTCCCGATGGTTATCTCCGTCACCGACAGCATAGACTGGTTTATCTCCCGGTCTGCAGGACTAACTTGCCTGCAGGTCATGCCGGTGGGGAGTGCTATCCCGTTTTTAAATAGAATCACTTTGTATCTTGATACATTTAACATCAATGAAGCAGAATTAAGACGGCAAACTTTGTTGCTGCTAGTATAATATCTTCTTTTATTTATTTACTCTCTTACTACTTACTACTGTTGGGCGTGTTTTGGATTTTGCACGGCTGATAAACAGCCATTTGCATTAAGCTGTCATACCTGGTGATGATCTGCCTTGTAAGCCACACAGACCATCAGGGAATAATTAATTCCCTATGAAAAAATGGGTTGATTACAAAATTCACTCTGCAGGAAACGTAACAAATTATCATCCAGCCACCAAATACAAAAAAAACAGAGGACTCACCGAATATATCACTCTCATTGAGATTGGCAGCGATTCCTTAATCTCCAAATTCGGCCGCGGACGGCAATCAGCACAATAACACTTGCATTCGCAAGAGAGTAGAATTTAGAATAAAATTGAATAAACACATTGTAATTCTAAAAGTACTGTCACTTTTCTTGTGACAAAAATATTTAAATATACCATTCCTGAGAGAAAGTCCAATTATATCCAATTTTCCAATTATGTCCTAAATTCTGTATCTAAATTTCGTTAATAAACAATTAGTTAATGTTAGTTAACTGTTAATCTCAAGTGACCTACCAGATAAGTATTGTACTGTATATTATCTCCATATATAGTTAGTAATAACACAGATCATTGTAGAAATGTATTACATATTTGTTGAGGTGATTTTGCACAAAAACAGCACTGTATACAAATCATCCAAATATTATTATTATTAATGGTTGTTTGTCAGTTGTAGGGTTAAGCGCGCGTTTATCATTGGGGCACTTATTAAAAACTGTTAATTTTAATTTTGTAATGTTCTTAACCTCTCGGACAAAGACTATTATTTACTTTGTGTTCCTTTGCGATCTGTCAAAACGTGAAAATTTTTTGTTTTGGTTTTGGGAAACGTAGCCTCATTCTAAAAGATGTTTTGGAAAGATTATGAAATTCACTATCGTATTGTATTGTTATACGTAAATATTTGCGTTTCTAAATATACATTTTCTGAAAACGTCAAAAATATGTAAAAATCGCTGACCATTATTTCAAAGCTGTGAAAAATGTACTTTTTTCTGAGTATCATAAAGAAATAACACTTTATATATTGAAAAAATATAATTAAAAACTATTAGTCACCTCAAAATATTAACCGTCCAAACTAAAATATTTTTAATAAATTATTTAAAAACGCAATAAATTATGAACGAACAAAATGACAGATCCAATCGACTTAGATAATGCACCTCTACATTCCATAGATATTCTTGAATACAGACGCGTAGCGTTATTCATTATCGATACTCTGTTTTTTAAATCATGGCAATCCGTATACTAGTGATGGAAATAAATCGATTTTTGTAAAATCTCGCGCGTTTACGTGAAAAGACATTCTAATGTCTTGACCGCTATTATCATATTTACGTCTTTTGACGTTCTAATGTTCGGAATGGTTAAAATGAATAAAGTGATTGAATTGACAAGGCTAAAGAAAGTGAGAGTTTCGATTCTGACTAGTGGTCTTTCACCAGGGCAATACTGACAGTTTCTACCATTCACTGAAGAGTCGTAATAATGAAGACAGTGGAAATTATGTGGATTGACTTAATGCCAATTCAATCCTCTCTGCCTATCTTTGCAAATAAATGACATGATCGTTGTTTTGTGTATTAGCACTATGTATGTCTCCTTTTTCAATATTTACTTATTATTTGTTATTTTTAAAATAATTTGTCGAGGTTATTCAAGATAGGATCATTTTTGACCACTTTTAGTGATTACCTGATGTTGACAATATTTACTTGATCGATCTAATTGATTAACTCAATTTACTTAACCACAAGCACTGCATTACGAAATTGGCCAATTATTCACTGTCCAAATAACTGTCAATCGTGTAAATCCTTCTGAGATGTATTTATTTATTTATTTATAAATTCACGCACGGCTGGGCCTTTACATGTTATTTTCTTATTTTTTTGCAAAGAACACAAGAAAATCAAAAATAAAACAAAATCAAAGTAAAATAAAAAAACAAAAGACATAATAAAACACAACCTCTTAAACAAAAACAATGTCAAAACGAAATAAAGTGGAAACTAGACACTCCACCATGCAAGATGGAAAAATATAATACTAGGAAAATTACAAAACTTTGTTAAGATAAACAGAGCTGCGTAGTTTCTATAGTTAAATTATATTATATTTGATATTCTTCTTTCTGAAACAAATTGGGTAATGACTTGTTTATATTTGTTTAATGATAATAATAATAATAATAATAACATAACATTTATATAGCGCAGTTTTGTGTTGTTTCACTACAAGTGCGCTTGTATATATATCGATGTGTTGTATATATCAACAACAACTTTATAGTCGTTACCAGAGATGTGCAAAATGGGTACCCAAAACCATTTGAAATGCAAAATGGAAATGGGTCAAAACTTTTCCATTTGAAAATGCAAAATGCAAAATGGTTTTTAGAAAAGCATTTCAAATGCAAAATGCAAAATACCTATTTTCAAAATGCATTGAAAATGCAAAATGGTTTCTGAGGTCAAACAATTAAAATAATTATAGAATTTTTAAACAATTTTGTCATTTAATAATGGATATCAATGTAGAACAAACATATTACATGATGGTAAATCCAAAAACACCACGACTACAGATTATGAGACAACAAAAAATTTGCGCGGGACTAATGATGCCAACGTAAAAACATAGAAACTTAGTAGTTAATATTACAGCGTCATGGCCATGTTCAGTATTTGAATCAGTATTTTTTGTAATGGTTTTTTATTAGTAAAAAAAGATACACGAATTTACACAATATAGTACAGTTATTAATTACATAATATAATATAATATAAGTATTTGATGTACCCCCATAAATAAGCAGGGCTTGTGTGTATGGGGGGTGTTGTTATATTGGTTTATATTTGATAGGATTTAGTTCAACTGTTCGGAATACTTTTTAAGGTGGCTTTTGAATTCGTTTATATTTGCATTCATGTTTCTAATTTTTTCTGGTAATGAGTTAAAAATTTAACTCCGAGATATTCATGGTTGAACTGTCCTATTGTCTTTTTACATTTAGGAGTAGGAAGTATTGACGTTTGTCTAAGATTTCTGTTATTTTTAAAGGGTGCAATTTTATTTTGAATATAGTTTTTATAAATTTGTAATGTTGCATGGTAGAAATATAGTGCACTTAATTTTCTGACCTTAAATTGTTTGAATAAAAGTTTGGACGAATATAAATAGGGTTTTATTATTAGTTTTTGTGATATGTAAATTGTTTGTGTTTGATTTTTATATGTACCGCCCCAGCCTATAATGCCGTATTGTATAATTGATTGACAGAAAGCGAAGTATGTAGCGAAGTAATTTTTCGTTTAAAATATCTCTTAAACATCTAAATATATATGTTAGTTTCCTTATTCTGTCGTTCAGAATATTTATATGTTGGGACCATTTAAAATGCTGGTCTATTGTTATGCCTAGGTACTTAATATCGGTCTTGCTTTCTATGTTTGTACACAACATATTATTGGTATCACTCAATTGCCAGGGCTCCTACCAGGGAGCAACTTGACAAATGTAAATTATCTCTCATAGCGAGGTTGAGGACTGACTGATATTTGGGGCTTATGAAAAAAAGATGAGTGGAGATAGTACGAAGAATGTTGCAAAAAAGCATTTAAAATGGAAAATGCATTGAGAAAAGCATTTAAAATGCAAAATGGTTTTTAGAAAAGCATTTAAAATGCAAAATGGAAAATACCCATTTTGCATTTCCATTTGAAATGGATTTATTTGAAATAAAGCACATCTCTGGTCATTACCCTAATTTTGTATACAGCGAACGAGGGTATAGAATTGAGATTCTGTGTTGGAGTTATCACAATAGAACGGTAGATAATTCCTCGATGTTGGTTTGCGAGGTATATGTAAAGAAATCAAGTATAATAGTTCAGGGCTGTCAATTATTGAATTTATGATTTTATATAAACATTTTAGGTCATTAACTATTCTACGTTCAGATCATTTTAATAAATTGAGTTGACATAGTAGATAATCATAGTTGACGCATTACCTTGTAATACCCATTCTGAAATTAATAAATCTTAAAAAAAAAATTTTTGTATGAATGTGATTAAAGCAAGTAGTGCCATGACAGAGTTGCAGCGTTCCATCCTCTCTGCCTTCCTTACAGCGATGTTGTGTGATGATTAGGTTAGGTTAGAACACAGGTGAATACCAAATTCAACAGTGGAAAACGCTTGCATTTTTTACCGTTTTCACATATACAGAACATTATTGTAGTTATTTCTTTGATGGGCGGACATAACAGTATAACTGCATTTTTGACCATTTAACGATTTATATGAGAAAATGTGTCTTGTGTATGCCGGCATCAATGGTATTAACAGTATAGTTATACCAGTACTCAAAACATATTATGTTTTGAGTACTGGTGTAACTATACTGTTAATACCATTGATGCCGGCATACACAAGACACATTTTCTCATATAAATCGTTAAATGGTCAAAAATGCAGTTATACTGTTATGTCCGCCCATCAAAGATTTATAAGTAATTAATAATATGATAGGTACATGTATTGTGTGCTGTAGTAAGTACATTGCAGTGAGAAAGTAAAAAATATGTATGTACATTAGCTCAGGCCTCTGATGGGCATGTCATTTTAGGGGATGCTGTGTTGAGGGTCTTTTTAAGGAAAGGAAGGAGAGGAGGTTCTGGGAAGGAAAAGATTATGAGGGGTGGGTAGGAATCTGGAGGTCAGTGCGACCCTCAACCTGATCTGGCCCGCCACGCAGAAAGTGGGCAGACGCATCAGCCGCCAATGCCTAGACCAGAGGTTCCCAAACTTGTATGCCCCGTAGACCACTTGCCAAATATATTTTTTTCCGTAGACCCCCTGCCTGCCGAATATTGAATTTTCCTAAAACTATTAACGTCACATGTGAATAATCATTTCTCTTTTTCGTAAGAAGATTCCCTTCCCTTGCCTGTCCAACAACCGGGTGGCGGTATAGTTCCTCTGTCTTTACATTGTGCAGACAGGGGCGCCCTTGTGAGGTATTACACCAAATGAAAATGGAGCAGGATAAGCAACGGGAATTTTTTTCTGTAGCTGGCCTTACAGAACTGCCCCTTAATTTCTTTGTTAGCGCTTATTCCGATCAGTTCTTGTCATATGATATCCGATTCTTCAACATTCCATTTCCACAGTCAAAATGTCCTCAAACTTAGTTTTGAAGTGAAGTGTGTGAAGTGCTGTTGAACGTCATTATTACCCTGGACGTTTTTCAAAAACAAGTTGGGGAACTAGGAAAATTAGCGGCTTCCAATGTGCAATGTTTTGGTTCAATATATTAATTCTAACGAGAAAAGGAACGTAGACTCTATTTATATACCTCAATTAACAACTCTACGAAATATAAAAATACAAATATCAAATAAGAAATTTCTCAGTCTATTATATTTGTGTTAGGTCTATTGTGTCATCTACGGAACTCCTAAATGTTGACTTAAGGTAAATGGGGGTGTGCTCGTATGTACCCCCATTTGAATCTCGTGGACCCCCAAATTTCTTTCTTCGCTGACATAGACCCCCAGCAAGCCGATATCGACCCCTAGGGGTCTATATAGACCACTTTGGGAACCTCTGGCCTAGAACAACCTTACTCCATGAAACGGGAACCCCTGCTAAGTCACCAAACGTACCGAACCATTAGAGGTGATTATCCGGTTATCCGATAAATGGTTCCCGGGGCGACAGTACATGTACCTGTCTTGTGTCCCAAATTTGGAATGAAATGCTTTAAAGGGTTAAGTCAATAATAAGTGTTTTTTGGTTTTCCCCAGGCCATGTCAAGCTGCAACCACGAGAACGTGGTGACATATTACACAAGCTTCGTCGTCAAGGAAGAATTATGGCTGATTCTACGGTTATTAGAAGGTGAGTTATTGTGCATTTCTTAATCTGATCCAATGTGGCTGTCGCTTATGCGATTCGTTGGCAGCTATCCCCGCACACGTGATCTATGATTCCTCTACCTGAGGGAGTATGGCTACTACCCTTGGCTCTATCCTACTGACTTTCTCTTGGGCATGCTCGGTATGAACCATCTACGGGTCAGAAGAGATGTGCATATTGTATCACACTTCTTCAAACTGATTCGTGGATGGTTTGAAAATCCGACTATCATGGAGAGTATTAGTCTCTATGTTCCTGATGGTTATCTCCGTCACCGACAGCATAGACTGGTTTATCTCCCGGCCTGCAGACTAACTTGCCATCATGCAGGTGAGGAGAGCAGTCTTGCTGTTGAACAGAATCAATTCGGATATCGACATATTTAGCTGAAGGTGAAGCTGCCTTTAAAAGGCAAGCTCTATTGATTCTGGTATACTTGAAATGCACAGCTTTGCAATACCATTTTACAAATGTACTTAAAAACTAATTAAAATGTAATTTTGTGATGTTTTTAAACGAATAAACAAATTGAATTGAATATATATGATATATTATATGTGATTCTCAGAAGTGTCACTAAGATGCACACACTACATATATCGAAACATGCCACATGACACGTGATTGTATACATTGCGTCAAGAAGGCCACGTTGTACCGGTTGATGCTAAGAATTTTCCAAGAATACACAATATGATGTGAATTATTAGTTCAACAAAACAAGAATGAGTTTGTCTACTAAGCCTTGCAATACTAAATTTTTGAAGCATAAAATACAATGAAATTGTGCATTTTTGATGTAGACACTTGGCTTGCAAAATTATTTTTTTAAATTGTGTTTTTAACGAATGGATGATAATTTTAATGACCTTGATTTAGAAATTTGACAAAAAAGCAAATTGGGTTTTCTACAAACCAATGATGGCAATGTTTTTTCTCTACAAAACAAAAATGTGAAACAAGCTTGTGGAATTATTGTTGTATTTCTGTCACCAGGTGGCAGTCTGCTGGACGTCATCAAGCACAAGATGCGGGTGGCGAATTGCAAGCACGGAGTGTTCGACGAGGCTACCATCGCCACCGTGCTTAAAGAAGTCCTCAAGGGGCTTGAGTATTTCCACATGAACGGTCAGATCCATAGGTGGGTGATTTTTCTTCGTTGCTACATGTTTCGTTCTTGAGCTTAAACATCTATCTATATAAATAAATGTTCGTTTTTTCAAAGTCTTAAATCTCCGAATGTTCTTCACAGATTGCTTTGAAATTTTGACACAACGTTGCATTCGAAAATGCGTGTGTTTTTATATATCTATATTATATAGATGTCACCTGTGACAGGTAAAAACATGCTTTTTTTGAAAAACAGCTCCATCTGTTGGACGTAAAAGTAAAAGCGCTATTGTTTCTCTATTTGCACAGACAGACAGACAGCAATGCGTGGCGGAGTTACAGCTAGTCAGTTTAAATATATTTTTAATTCAAATCTATCCATTCTGGAAGAGCCAGGCATTCGCAACAGTTTCGCAACTCCGTTGTAACTCCTGGAATCTGACGACTCCTCCAAATGAAACTCCGAGATAAACTGCAGACTTTTTATTGACGTGTCATAATTTGAGCTAGTGGACGGCCGGTAGGGCAATGTCCTTATTGAAAGGCGATAGGAATATTTCTAAGACTTGACATTGAATAGCAGTGTCATCTTGATATTGTAGATTCCTACTATATCAGTAGTTTTACAAATATGATGCTAATGCCCTCTGTGTTTCACAAAGCTAACTATTATCTAAAGATATCACAACATGGAGGAAAGAACGGAGAGGAGATGGCACTAGGACAACCGGACACAACATGTCAAATAAACTCAACTGCGGTCAAATGGGTGTGGATTACTAGGCCAGTATGATTTCATTGCTTCTCGAGAGCAGACTGTTCCTTCATGAACTATAAAGTGCGTTTGCTACGTGTATACTATGAAATGTAGTGTGAAATTTTGTCAAAACCATACAGAAAGAAAATTAAAAACTAGAGATGGTATTACATACTTTCCACCTGAAAGTATTTTTATAATAAATCGCTCGTTTCCGCAACGAGTTTCGGTTTAACGTTGTGTGGTAGCCGAATCCTTTCGAGTACATGATACAGCAATGTTACGCGATATTAGGCCTTGAAGAAAGTTACCTTAGAGCTCTCAATCACCTAGCATTGTTTTGCTAGATGGGACATTGTTGTTCCAAAGAGTCGACATACCGTGTTGATTTCAATATTTCTTTTTATCGCTAAATGTCACTCATAATTACATAAATTGAATAAAAGAAACATTAAAACACCTTTTTACCATCTGATGTGTGTCGCCTGCTGTGAAAATTATTTTTATTTCAGTGAAATCTTGTGTGATCAAGAGTGGACTGTAAAATATTAATTGCGAACATTTTGAAATATTTATTTATTACAAAATAATAAGTTATAATGCATTATTCCCAGTGAGTTTACAAAACTCATTTCGGGAAAGACAACATTACATTAAAGACAAGACAACATAGTGTCACGTCTGAAGAGCATGGACCCTTTTCAATCACCAGGGCTATGATGGGGCTAAGGCAAAGAGGCAGAATGTGTAAAAACATTGAAGAACCTTGATCATGTTTGAAGGTGTTTGGAGAGTCCGCCAGCGGTGAGCAGGACGACAGGTCCCCGCAAAATCCGTATCAGTTTGCGCCGGGTAGAGATTCGTGGGAAGGAGTGCGCGAGGCCATTTTCAATTTACCAGCATATCCATTGAACGTTTGGCAGGCTACGCGGGGACAATGATGAGTCATCTCTGTGTCACCCCGACAGCATGCTGGGCAATCCACTGTAGTCTCCAAGGAATTACACTTCAAAAACACTCACAAATAAAACCATTTGTTTATCCAAATATGTAACTGATTGTATATTTTAATCTCTTCAATCTCACCGAACCACAAAACTCGAACAAAGAACCGGCTGATCTCGCGCAGGAGTCAAAAACATCTCTTTTATGTTTGGTTAGTTTAAACGGAAGGATCGGTTCATGGTATCCGCGTGCTCATTTTCAATCTTAATTTTGTCTCGCAAAACGCAACGCACACCGCGGAATCGTCCTCTCCCGTATTGTCACCCCGATCTTCCTACCCGCATTATTTAGCCCGCTCGTCCAACCGATCGCAGGGCAGCCACCCGAAAAACTCTCAACAAAACAATAATCGGGCACTACCCTGGCAATCCAAACTTGCACAATTCTTTAACGTTACAATAGATACATTAAAATAAATAAACGCAGAAGTAATTTTGGAGTTCCAAAGAAAGAATGTGTCAGTCATTAATAAAACTGCTGAGGAAATGGCTTTTAAGAGCTTTTGCCAATGTTTTTTTGTTCGTTTGCCAGAAGTTTTAGATTACTAGGTAATGCGTTATATCGCTTATGTGCAATGTATTGTAAGGAGTTAATTCCAAATTTAGTTGTGTAAGTAGATGACGATAAGTGTATTTGATTTTGTGAACGTGTTTTGTGCTGGATGAAATATGTAGGCCATAAAAGATAACTATTTTCTTACCCGATAATGTTCATTCATATATACATTGCAATAGTTAACTATGATTATTTCGTGTAACTACTGTTATGTTGTATAGTTTATTTATTCCGGTTTATGTCGATTCCTTGCCGGCCTATAAGGAAGCAGGATAAGGCTAACAAACTAAAGATTAATGAATTTTTCTTGAAATTATGTATGGCCTCGGAAGGATTGTTTTTCAGAAAACAATGAAACAGTCACAGTAAAAAGAGATGGTTCATCTGTTTAAACACAACAAAATAACATGAAGACCTTCAAACAAGGTGTAAAGTGTTTGTTCAAAATACATCACAAATGATGCAAACCCTGAGACCCTATCATAAATAATATCGGTTATTTTGTGTGTACTTGCGCCAAACATAAATCTGGTGACTCGTTCCTTTCTTTGAGTTTTGTGCGGAAGATATAAACATGTCTGCTTAGAGGGCAGATTGCTCAAACCTGGAGATTACTCATGATTACTGGCAAAATGTTTGACAGGAGAAGCAGAGAAGGATCACCGATGTGTTGGAGTTATCAAGTAACACAGGTGTCCTTGACTCTACATTTGGCGCAGGACCGCGAGGAGTGAAGGAATATGGTTCTTCAGGGTTATTGGAGAGGGAGTCACGATCCTCGACAATGAGGCAAAGAAAAAAGAGACAATGCTAAAATAATTTTCATAATAAAGTATTTATTTTTCTTTCCAGAGACATAAAAGCGGGCAACATCCTCCTGGGCGAGGACGGCGCCGTGCAAATAGCTGACTTTGGCGTGTCGGCCTGGCTCTCCACCGGGCAGGACATGTCGCGCCAGAAGGTGCGCCACACCTTCGTGGGCACCCCCTGCTGGATGGCCCCCGAGGTCATGGAGCAGGTATGTCACTGACTAACTGTCACGGCGGAGAGAGATCCGATATGTGCTCAGCATCTGCAGATGGTTTAGTAATCAGAATGCCAGAAGATTGACTTCCGCATGGCAGCATGTCCAGAAGGAATAAGTTCAGTTGGCTGCCACAGGTAATGCTGGCGAAAGCAACTCAGAGGCTGGGCCTGCTATGAATGGAGACCGTCGAAGAAGCTTGTCGAAGCGATGAGCCCCCGACCCAGGGTATTCAGCACGGTCAATCAATAAAACTCTGTGACTAAATCCTTCGTCTATGGTTATTAGGTGGTATGTGTGAGCACAGTAGGTAAATGATTCCTACAGTCGGTAGATAAAACCCCGCCAAATTAAATGCGCAGTCTTGGCTGTCTTGATCTTTGGTTAACTGTTAATATGCGCAACTATTTTAATAATATCATTTGTTATGCAAAATTACTGGCTTATTAATGAACAGAGGCAGACAAACAAAACTCGTAGATTGAAAGACAATCAATTGAATTTGTTGGAGCTTGGAGAGACGGAATTCAGAAAATTGTTCAGAATACACGAGTTACGGCTACCTCATTGACCAATTAATCCCATTTCAGTGTGAAAAGTATATAAAATAAAATAATAATAAATAAATATTGGACAATTTTTATAGCGCCGCTTTTGAGAGTTATCACCTCAGGGTATTGGCAATGTGTATTAAAGTGAGTTATTCGACATTGTCAATTTATTTGTATTTTCACTTAGCCGTTTGATGTTTTGGAATGTCGATCCATAGACAATGTCGCCAGCGTTGCCATCGAAAGGCGATTTCTTATTTATTTTACTATCAATATCGGCTTTGCTCTACATGCCTAAAATGCTCAAATGCAACAAGCGGGTAGTGGATATAAAATCGTCGTCAGTTAAGCCTACCAATATTGTTAGTTTATTGTTTTGAACGTACTAGACAGCCACATACGTCAAGGGAAGAAGACAAAGAAAAGGAAAGTTTGTCAGCTACCCGTTCTGAGTATCGAACTCATCCAGTCTGACTGCTGTTGTGCGTCCTACCCGTTAAACTAACGATGATCTCAATTTATGATTGATTTTGTCTGTTTCAGGACCATGGCTACGACTTCAAGGCAGACATCTGGTCCTTTGGGATAACTGCAATCGAGATGGCCACCGGCACCGCCCCATACCACAAGTACCCGCCCATGAAGATACTGATGCTGACCTTGCAGAACGACCCCCCCAACCTGGACACTGGTAAATTATTTCATCTTCTTGATTCCTCGCCTCATTGCCAAGGATTGTGACCCCCGCTCCAATAGCCCTGGTGAACCGAGAGTTCAATCTCTCAACAAAATACATGATAGGGGTGCCCTTGATTGAGACTTTCAAAATTTTATTTGGACCTGTGCCAAACGGTTCCTGCCCAGTTAAAACCTCAAAGGCGCTGTGTTAGGTACTAGGTTATTATCAGCGCCTTGGCCAGCGGACTGCTCCGAATGCGCCTGCACAGGACCGGCCCTGATCTGGACTTTATAGTTGCCCTGGCATCCAAGAAGTGTTCACCAAAAAAAAATTTAATCTCCGTGGACACTCAAAAAATTAACAAAATACCTTTTGTATCCAATCCTTGGAAACACTTCCTTGCAAATACAGTAGTGGAAGCATGGAACAAACTTTCACAACATGTCTCTAATGCTACTAATCTAAACTAATTTAAAGCTTTATTGGATTATTATTTGGAGAGAAGAAAGGATTAACATTATGTTAAAATTTAAAATACCTCAATTACTGTTAAACTTATTGTGATATCAGATATGAGCACATCAGTAGAATGCTGCCTGCAACAACGTTTAGCATTTGAAAAATAATATTTTTAGAGGTTTGCAAATTTTTTATGTAAAACGAAAAAAGTGATGGCTTGGCTTCTAAAACTCAATGTCGAAAAATGCACTGTCATACATGTTGGAAAAACTAACCCTACACTTGCCTACAAACTTAATGGAACACCTCTAAAAGCAGTGACATTACAACAAGATTTAGGAGTTACCATATCACAGGACTTGAAATGGGAACCACACATCGCTGGAATTGTGAAAAGAGCAAATTCACTAACATATCTAATCAGGAAAACCTTCCTTGACCTAACACCGGACATGATGTTAAAAATATATAAAACATATGTGCGACCTCTCCTGGAATATGCTTTCCAAATATGGAGTCCTTACTTCGCAAAGGATATAAATCTGTTAGAGAGAGTACAAAGACGTTTCACAAAAATACCAAGAGCTCTGAAAGATCTACGATACGAAGATAGACTCAAGGAACTAAAATTACCAACCTTACAAGAAAGAAGAGAAAGGGGTGACTTGATCGAGACTTTCAAAATTATATCTGGACATTACAGTTGCCCTAGCATCCAAGAAATCTTCACTACTAATAAAAATATAAATCTCCGTGGACACTCAAAAAAAATTACCAAAACGCCTTTTGCATCTAATCCTAGAAAACACTTCCTTTCAAATAGAGTAGTGGATGCTTGGAACAAACTCCCACAACATGTCATTGATGCAACAAATATAAATCAATTCAAAGCTCTATTGGATTCACATTTGGAGAGAAGAAAGGACTTAGTTCAAACTTAAAACAACTCAATTACTGTCAAACTTGTTGTGAAATCAGATATCAGCAGAATGCTGCCTGCTCATTACATAATAATAATAATAATAAAGTGAAGTGACAGTAACTTTTATTAGACGTTTGTCTAATTAAATGTTTTTTTTAGTTTTGTTTAAAGTGGTAATTACAGTTTCCACAATAAAAACCATCAGTAAGCATATTTAAAAACATTTGTAATATGTACATAAAAAAATCTGAGTGTTTATTTTGTGTTCCTTATCGATGCCTGGAATCCATTATGAGAGAGAGCTTGCTCTTTCGCCCTTTTCATTTACGTTTCGCGCGTGTTTATTCCCCATATTTGCCCTTGTTCTTGAATTGCTACACTTTCTCTCTCTACTGCTAACACTGTAGTGACGCGCATTTCAGGTGATGTTTTTGTTTATATGATGCTGTTTTTTCGAACTTTAAATAAAAAAATATATACCTAGTTTATTCCCAACCCTTAACGAATAAACACAGAATTTACTGTTTTTAAGAAATTGACTCATAGTTTTATTGTGTTTATTAGTGTTGTATCATTGTTTAATCGTGTTGTTGTGCAAATGAGTGAAATTGGAAATAATCACGCGGCGTCGATCGGGAACAGCGACCAAACACGAGATTCCCGGAAGCACCGACGCGAGTATTCGGATTCCGATTCCTCGGAACCTAGAACTCAGAACCGGAATCGAATATTTATCTGGAATCGAATGTAATGTGAAAATATTTCCCGCGCAATTCGCAAATTGACAGATCGCTTATGAGAAATAAATACTTTGCAAAATATCTAATGAAACTGTGTCATTGTTCTCCAGGTGCGGGGGACAAGGAGCAGTATCGCGCTTACGGCAAGACCTTCCGCAAGATGATCTGGCAGTGTCTGCAGAAGGATCCCACCAAGAGGCCCACTGCCGGAGAACTTCTCAAGCATCCCTTCTTCAAGAAGGCCAAGGATCGCAAGTACCTGACGCAGACGCTGCTGGCTGCTGGTCCCACCATGGAAACCAGGGTACACAAGGTATTGCGTATTGCCATTGTTCAGTAGCGGTTTTCTCTAAAGAGCGTTTGTGCAGTGAACTGCCGTAAAACAAGAAACTCTTTTGTAACAAACCTATTAGAGTAAGCTCATTGCACTGTTTTATTCTCTGAAAGTGAGAATTTCTGCCCATCAGAATTTTCTAGTCAACTGTTTAACTATGCTGCGTTGACCGTTGACATTTTATAAGTCACTTACAGACGGTTTAGCGATTATCTTAAACCCATGACCTTCGTTAACCATTGACATTTTTAACGTCACTTACAGACAGTTTGGCGACTATCTTTTGAAGTGCGTCACAAAATAGTCGTAAAGCTGTTCCCATGACCTTTGTACACTTCGCTGAACATCGACATTTTTAACGTCACTTAAAGACAGTTTAGCGACTATCTTTTGAAGCATGTCACAAAATAGTCATAAAGCTGTCCCCATGTCCTTTGTATACTTCATTGACCATTAACATTTTTAACGTCATTTGCAGACAGTTTAGCGACTACCTTTTGAAGTGTGTCACGAAATAGTCGTAAAGCTGTTCCCATGACCTTTGTACACTTCGTTGAACATTGACATTTTTAACGTCATTTACAGACAGTTTAGCGACTATCTTTTGAAGCATGTCACAAAATAATCATAAAGCTGTCCCCATATCCTTTGTATACTTCATTGACCATTAACATTTTTAACGTCATTTGCAGACAGTTTAGCGACTATCTTTTGAAGTGTGTCATGAAATAGTCGTAAAGCTGTTCCCATGACCTTTGTACACTTTGTTGAACATTGACATTTTTAACGTCACTTACAGACAGTTTCCCCATGACCTTTGAACACTCCGTTGACCACTGACATTTTTTAAAGCCACTTACAGACAGTTTAGCGACTATCTTTTGACGCATGTCATAAAATAGTTGTAAAACTGTCCCCATGACCTGTGCATACTTCTGCTTAGATGTATTTTTCTATTAACCCGTTCTAGTTAATTTTTTATTTAAATTATTGTGCTACAATTTTATTAATTAATTTTAACATTCTTCTAATTTTGGAGATAGGTATATTATAGAGTAATCAAATATATCTACTGTTATAGAAATTTCATTCAATAGCACCAATCCTCATAATTGTAAGCAAGAAAGCTTCAGAGCCATTCCTATTTTCTGATGTTTGGAAAGTGTTGACGCCATCTCGATCAACAAGCGCTTTGCTGGATGATAAGTTTCACACTGCAGCAGGGGTGGGTGTGTAGAGAAGACACCAATTTTACCCCAACCACCACTCTCCCTAAATCACCAGGTAGATTGCAAGGAGGTGTGTAAGGCCTTTTAGCCATCTATTCAAAGTAAGGCTTGCTTGAATAATAAAGTAGATGCAGCAGATTTTTTTAAAACAAATTTACGAGTTAAAATGGAAATTCGCTATGCTCAGTCAACTAACTGTGTTGTCTTTATTTCCAGGCCAGCCAACGCCAGGCTGGTACGTCGGGTCGACTCCATCGCTCCGTCTCCGGAGAGTGGCTCTGGTCCGAGGATGAGGATGCGGAAGAGGACAACAGCAGCTCCACGGGCGTCGGAGCCGAAACTTCTCCCGACAGGAGACCCATGAACCATCTTGACAGGGCTGACTCCAGCGACAGCGAGACGGTAGAAATTTTTGTTGTTTTTGATGGAATCAAAGAATCCTGTTTTGGCATCATGATGGGTTTTTTTTACGGACATACATAGTGATTGTTTTTGGTGGAAACAAAGCACTTTAGAATTTAGCAACCGTGAGACATGGAATTTTTTATTACATTATCATCTTTGTGGAAGCTGTTGGAGGGAGGATCTTTTAAGAAAATGAAGGAGATGAGGTTCTGGGAAGAATAAAGGTATGAGGGGTGGATAGGTATCTGGGATCTGGGAGTTGGTGTGTCCAGGATTGACAGACGTATGAATCCTTCTTATGTGGCTATGTCTTCTGGTTCCACAATGTGTGTTCCCAGGTCTCATCTCTCCTCTCCAATCCCCCTTGGTTCCCCGAAGGCCCCACAAGGGAAGAGAGACACAATAATAATGTTTAATTATTGTTTACTGGTATCCAGATGATTAAGATGCAGTTAATTTTCCTTCTTTTTAATCTGATGTATTGTGTTTGTTTTCAGGAAACGGAATATGATCAGAGATCCATCACAGCCAATAGTGAAGACTTGGAACCCATCAACATGGTCCTCAGAATCAGGTATGTCGTCTTCGGAACGCTGTGTCTAGAATTTTTGAGGAAAGGAATGAGTCTTAAACAGGCCCGTGTTGTAAAGCTTCCAACGAAAAACTCTGATTATCATTAAAATTTTTCTTAACTTAAACCCAATTAATTTCTTGTCCAATTCTTGCAGCTTCAATTTGTAATATAAGTAATTATTGTATGCAATCATTCTTTACTACCAACACTTGCATAAAAAATTGTAAATTGTTGCCAGGACTAATTTACATGCTTAACCATACTTTTATTCCCGATGACTAGACACTTGATTGGTCATTTCTACGGTATTTAAATCGAGCCTGCTCAAAAGAGCTAGCAGCATTGATCTCCTGTGCACCGGTAAGTCAGCTCGTATGTGGAACAAACTACCGCCATCTACTTTTCCTCCTTCATATAATCCAGGCCTCTTCAATATCCTCCTTAATAAATCCCTTCGTACAGTCCCTACCTTCATCCGCCTCCAAAAATAAATCATGAAATGTCCCGGTTCTTTTCAGAAATGATCACCTGGAGCTGGACGACATTCGCTTTGAGTACTGCCCCGGCAAGGACTCTGCCATGGGAATCGCGGGCGAGTTACAGGGCGCGGGGCTGATAGACTCGCGCGACGTGACCGCCATCGCGCAGAACATGTGCCGCCTGATCGACAATGCTTCGCGCGGCAACCCCTCCTCGGTCACCTTCAGACTGGTGAGCTGATCCGTCTTGTTCCTCTAACTCTCTCTTTTGTATAAATGGTCTAAATCTACTGAAGGAATGTGAACGATGCACACACACACCCTTACCAATGAAAAAACACTTCCCAACTTCCTCATATTGCCAGTCTTTCAAAATTCTTGGTATTTTTGTGAATCTTCTCTTTTAAATGTGTTTTTATTTGTCGTTTAATATCCTAAATGTCAGTTTTTATGGTAAGATTCATAACCTTTCGTATTTACCTTAAAATTATTATTTTTTTTTAGGATTCTGTGACCTCAAGTGAAAATCTCGATGATAAAACTCTCATTGGTTTTGCTCAGATTTCCATCGCCGACATCTAAATGATCTGCATTTCATCGCTCACAAGAATAATTATTACTATCAATAATGCCTACACGCCATCATCAAGCACGGGGTTTCATTGTCGAGCTTCACGGTCGGCCGTCATCGCTTCAGAGTAGACATCAACATGGATGATGTGTCATCAGATAATATGTTGTAGTAATTTCACTTCATCGGAATGCTGGTATCGTCCCTTTGTTGTTGGAAGTTCATCGAGACTAACCACGGAGTGATGTAAACGTAACAGTGAGATTCTGTAGTATTTTGGCTAAAATTATATTTAAAAATGGCATCATTTCATCGCTTGTACAACGGTAGGATTGTTGTGATGTTCACGCATATTTGATTGTGAAATCGTTTTGTTTTGATAGTAGAATTTCATCAACTACAACATGAGTGATGAAAACTCGCCTTTTATCGCCGTTTGATGAACAACGATTATTATAATAAAATTGGTGAAACTTCACTTCTAATAGCATCAGATTATATTATTTGTACATCGAGATGAAACTGTCTTTTAAAAACAAAATGTCCAAAGCTCACTTGATGAAATTAGTGTAAATCCAAAAAAAAAAAACATCTACATTTTTAATATTAAAATAAATGCTTGATCCTTCGATAATAATAATTGTAAACGACCATTTATATCCAATTGATTAGATATTATTACAATTTTCTTGTGTGTGACTTTTGAATTGGTGAAGTGTTAGAAATGTATGCGTTTTACACCTGGAAACTCCGTCACCGCCTCTTTTAAACATATCGAAAACTGTCGAGAATGCTGTGTCTGTTTTACCGATGTTTCAACGGAAGGTACGCCGAAGTCTCAGGTCATAGGCCCATTGCGCTAACATGTTAGCTTATTCCCTTCACAGTAGCCCAGTCAGTCCCTTTAAAAAAGTTCAGCAGGGTTGTCATTGGGCGTTTGTCTGTGACTCCTGGTTCCATAACATGGTATTCAACTCCACAAGTATTTGAGCCTCCTTCCCAACAAGATGAATGGATGTTTCTTCATCCTGTTGACATTTCTTCCAGCTATTATCTGCTTTGCACTCGCAGCTGCATGTGTCAAGTATTTGTGTGAGTGACAATGTCTTGTTAATAGTCCTACCATCTCCCCGAGTGAGCTATTTTCAGGACCTTCCTGAATTGGGCTTTAGACTATTATGTTAAACTAGTGGACCCTTCAATGCTTCGCTTTTACTAATGTCTTTTTCTTGCGTCTCCGACTTCTTGCACCATTCACCACTGTATACAACAATTTTACTGTCAAATAACTACATTACATCGACTCTAATTCGACTCCGTATCTCAGTCTGGTGCAGAGATATTGCGTTAAATATTCCTCAGGCATCCCCGACTTCTTCTAGCATTAAAATCACTCTCTAAACACTCCTGACACCAATAAGAACAAACTTAAAAAAATAAAAAATTTCAGCGATATTTGTCGAATACTTTTCGAGTTTTGCAAGCACAAAGATACGCAAGCTGTATTTATTTATATACATATTAAGATTGTGTTTAAAGTTGCGGTAATAGAGTTTTTAGTGTTTTTCCGACTTATATATTGTCAGATGGTGTATATATATTTTTTCTAATAACCAATAATATATTATATTTTATTTGAAGGTTTTTTTTTAGCAATTAAAATCCCGCATTGTACTTTAAAGCGAAAAGAAATAAAAATCCATACAATATGTATTATGTTTTACTATCCCATACGTGTAAAGTATTTCAAGTAATGTATATTGAATGAGACGGAGAAGGGGACGCGTAGATGTTAGTTTGATGTTTCAAACAGATGAAATATTTCAATGTGATAAGTCTCAACTATTCGGAGCTTGTGGGTCTATGATATCCCTTATAAGAGGAATGTTTTGAAACTGAAGGAAGTAGGCTACCTAATGTAGCTAAAGCCACTTCAATAAACTAACAGAATCTCTACACTTACTTCCACCTCGCAATATCGTTAAAATGGGGGGTGTTTTAGCCTACTGGCTCTGGGGCAGCGGAATAATGTGTAATATTCATATAAATAATGATGTAATCTGTATGATATTGGCGATAAGTAAACAGTTACACTGCTGTCGTGTTTTTATGTCGATGATTTCAACAAATCGATCAGCGTTAGAAAGTGTATGAATGCGAATAAGACGAACAATAAGTTTCTATAAACATCCATCCCTTCCCGTCTCTTTGTAAACAGCTATATTATAAATATTATTGAAGTCATATTGTAATTGATTTGTTAGATATGTTCCTTTTATATGCCAGAATAAAGTTGAATTATAGTGCTATGTATCTATATTATCTGCCTAACCTTGTAGGGACTTTGTATATACGGTAATTCTTAAGACGTTTTTTTTTGTGGGCGATAGTTTGTTCCCCCAGAAATTTTGTGTTCTATAATAAATTATTCCACTGGTGAGTTCTGTCTTATGATACGTTTTAATGATTCCCATTTGTCATAAATGCATGTATAACATGTTTGTCTGTCAAAGAAATGTTATATCTATGATGCATACATGTTTAAATATGTTGTACACAAATGTCTTAAATGTATCTGTCTAACATACATACATGTTTTGTCTGTCAAAAGAAGCATTTTAAACATGTTTCGTATATCAAAAAAAATGTTCTATCTGTCTTGCAAACATGTTGTATCTGTCAACGAAATGTTTAAACTTGTTCTATTATGTTCTGTAATATGTTTTGTCTCTCAAAGAAATGTCTTAAATTGTTCTATCTGTTACGAAATATGTCATGTCAACATGTGAACATGTTTTGTCTCTCAAAGAAATGTCTTAAATTGTTCTATCTGTTACAAAATATGTCATGTGAACATGTTTTGTCTCTCAAAGAAATGTCTTAAATTGTTCTATCTGTTACAAAATATGTCATGTCAACATGTGAACATGTTCTTTCTATCATAAATACATGTTTTGTCTATCAAGGAAATGTCTTTAAATGTTCATACATGTTTTTTCTGTCATGCATATCTGAAAGTAACATTTAAACAGCATACATATATGTTTTTGTCTGTCAAAGCTGTATTTCAATTGATATAATACACATTCTGCAAACAAATTTTATAATTATGGATGTTTAAATATTCATCTTGGTTTTATAAATTCATTTTTAACTGTTTACATGCATTTTGAAATAAGTCTGTATGTCAAGTAAGTGTTTAAACAAGTCCTTTCTTACTTACAAAGAGTTTAAACAATTTTCGTTTGTCAGTTTAATAATACGTTGTATTCATGTTTTAAATAAGACCGAAGGTATAATACAATTTACCTTGTTTTAAGCAATTAATATTAAAACTGTCATTTACGATTCATGCAACCCGCGTATAATATAATTAAACTTAACCTCAATTCTTCCGAACAGTTCACTTTGATGAAATGTGAAATTTATTGAAAAAGAATTTTCAAAATTTTATTAAAAATCTTAGATTTGTAATTTCGTAAAAAATTATCTAGGTTTTTAGGAATTGTTAGAATAGTTGCTTGGTGATAAAAGGTGAAGCGTTTATATTTCGGGTTGCATGAATTAAAAATCACCCTGTATGTATGTAGTTAGTTTTGTATAATATGGAATGCTTTTAAGAATAATATCTATTGAAATTACATACATAAATTATTTTTCATGATTTTTTTTTTGATTCGACTGAAATTTGGTAAATTGGATGAGCACGTTTTGGGGCGCAAAAGCTTTGAGAAAATGCCTTATATTTTGAGGTTATGAATAGTGTAGGTTGACTACGTTAGTATAGAATTGAAAATATAATTATTAAACATTTACAGCCTTACTAATAGATGTGGTGAATATTTTATACAATTGATGAACAACCGTGTATGTGAAAACCTAACTAATAGAAAATGACATTTAACAGTTATAAATTAGTTAATGGATAGATAAATATGTACATTGTTTTCAAAGCCAAAAGTTGGTTGTTTATCTGTTGTATAAAGTTGAAATTTCTCGTTGAATTTCTGAATATTTTAAATATGCTTTATATTCCTTCTTTTTGAAGATGTCGTAAAAACAAATACCTTTTTTAGAAACTAGATACAATTACCTTTTAGATTTTTGTATTTGAAACATACTTTAATATTTATAAATTGGAATATTTTAATTTAAAACACAAAAAGAAAAATGCATATATTTTTACTCCAAACGTTTTAAAAATGTAAAAAAAAGAAAATTTTGAAAACACATTCCTTTTATTTAAGGAATTTCCTTGAAAATGAATACGTCACTATTTATCTCTTATACAATAAAAATTATAATAATATTTTCCAAATTTTAAACATTTCAAATAAATCTCATGCATCAGTCCATAAAAATGCGACATTGCCAGCTCTTTCGCAGCCAGTTTTTATTAGTAATAATTTGAAACTGAGCTTGTTCAGTCTTTATTTCATGTATAACTAAAACACCGTTTAACGATTGGGAAGTGTTTTTTTTTTTTATTAGTAAGGCTGATAATATATTGGATTTGTATTTTAAATAAGTTAAATGAGATTCACTGTTGCTTTTATATTTTAATGCCCTTGTAAGAGAGATTTCATTTTTTAATATTATTATCTATTTTGTTTCATCTTGATGGAACATTTCGTGATCAAATCAATACAGGCTATTTGAATCCAGTCAGTAAATAATGTGAGCCGCAGTTCATTTAGATTATCAAATTTTGACATGTTAAAAAATTGGTACAAAAAGGAAATGTTAATTATTGGTGAATGTGCTTCATCATATTTGAAATTTCTAAAAAGGTATATATTGCTCATTGTGAGATATTTAAATAAATTCTATCATTCATAATGAGAAGTTTAAACAAATTCTATCATGCATAAAGTGAAAATTTAAAAAAACACTTTCTTAAAAAGGTTTAAACAATATCCATCATTCTTTATGATAATCTTAAACGAGTTATATCAATCATAATGGGAAAAATAATTAAATTATATCACTCATAATGAGAAGATTAAACAAGCTTTATCTCACATCATTGGGGGTTTAAACTAAGTCTGTCATCCATTGTGAAAGGCTTAAACACATTCTATCATTCATAACGAGAAGCTTAAACAAATTCTACCATCCATAGGAGAAGCTTAAACAAATTAATTCATCCATGATGAGAAGCTTAACCAAATTCTATCACCCATTATGAGAAGCTTAAACAAATTCTATCAACCATAATGAATGGTTTAAACAAGTTCTATCATTCATAATGAGTAGCATTAAATTAATCCACAATGAGAAGATTAAACAAATTCTATCACCCATTATGAGAAGCTTGACCAAATTCTATCACCAATTATGAGAAGCTTAAACAAATTCTATCAACCATAATGAATGGTTTAAACAAGTTCTATCATTCATAGTGAGTAGCATTAAATTAATCCACAATGAGAAGTTTAAACAAATTCTATCACCCATGATGAGAAGCTTGAACAAATTCTATCAACCATAATGAATGGTAATAAAAACAAATTCTATCACCCATTATGAGAAGCTTAAAAAAATTCTATCACCCATTTTGAGAAGCTTAAACAAATCCTATCACCCGTTATGAGAAGCTTAAACAAATTCTATCACCCATTATGAGAAGCTTAAACAAATTCTATCACCCATCGTGAGAAGCTTAAACAAATTCTATCACCCATTATGAGAAGTTTAAACAATTTTCTCTTAGATGCCTATATCACTTTGAGCCTATATGCCTGTATCACAATCCAAAATAATTTATGAATAAAATCAAAATGCGCACAGTTTTTAGAGAAGATTTTGGTAAGATTGTAAAATATGTGTGCGTTCAATATTTTGTAAAATCCAGTTGTTTTGTAATTAAAACTACTGGACTACTTCTGTGTTAAAAGCAAGTGAAAGTGAGAATAATGAATAAGAGAAAGAAAATACCACTTTAGTGGTCTTGAAATGTAAAGCTAGCATGTCTCAATGTTAGAATTTTTTTGAAAAAATCTTCAATCTGACCAAAAGTAATCAAAAAATGAATTGAATCATTTAAATTGCTACATTATAATTCTGGATTGAATTATTTATTCATTTATACATTTTATTATTATTTAAATTTAAGAGTTCAGCCGTACCAACTACATAATTGAATTAATACAACTTTCATTACTGAAAATATATATTATGTAATCATTTATTCAATTAAGCCCTCCAGACTATTGACCAAATTCTTGTAAAATTATTTTTATTTCTAAAATTCCCTGTTAAATGGCAAATTTTCGATTTATTTCAGTTTTTTTTTATCAAATTGAGATCAGCTGACAAACATAGCAACAAAATGATGTTGATAACAATTTATTCAAACGCTGCAACAGACCTTATAGACGGATTTTAACGGGGCCTTTCAAATTAAAAAAAAAACAACAAAATGGCGCTTATTGGCCATTTGATGGAAAAGTTGCTAATTGATCGTTTAACGAGGCAATTGAAGTGACGAGGGGAATGATGTATGTTATTATTGAGCGTTAGACAAGCTCCATTGATGCCACGGTTTGATGGTTTACGCTGACAATCGTTCGTTCAATTGCTCCATCTAGCCCTTTGATGTTTCATCGCGGAAAGAGATTTGTTTTACTTATAATGATCGCATTATATCGCAACTATCCAGATTTACGGAAAGAAAACAGCAAATATTTTCACTATATTCGCACACTTGAGGTCATGTTTCCGTTGAAGTTCACAAAGCAACTGGTGCAAAATTATTGATGAGTCGATTGAAATAACGTCAATCGTTCTTAAATGCCCATTGTTAATGACGTAAGCACATTGATTGTTTCCGTACATTACGTTTCTGCAAAAAGTCCCAACCATAAAATTTGTAATATTTTTACATGAATTTTGTCACTGGTTTGAAGGAGTATTAAATAAATTAAAAAATATGTTTAAAATTAATTATTTCTATAGTTTTGTTGTGTTCTGATGATTTGAGTCAATTCAACATGTTTACTATGAATACTGTACTTAATTTGAACATTGTTAACTATTGAATATTATAATATATTATTTTGTTCCAATAGAGGCAATATTTTTATGAAATATTTCGTTTTATTTTATATGAATACCACCTTAACCCTTTCCTTACCGTGCAGAAAAATACGTTTGTGTTGCCATCGTGTAACATAACGTTACCTTAGAAGTTTTTATCTTATTTCACATGTACAGTGAATAAATATTCTTCTGAACGAGTTTATACAATTATATTTATTCGCTTCAAAATCGGGGCAAGATAGGTTTGGGGGTGCTGATTTCGAATCCACAGTCAAAAGGCGCAATTATGGCAGCCATCTTGAATTTGGAGAGTTCTGAAGTGAAAACTAAATTGAATTTGCTGTAAGTATTATTATCTAGTTTATAAAATATTATTAGAATTAGAATACATTGCAAAAGCGTTAAAAAAAATTACAAAATAATAAGTTAGCATAATAAATATACTAAGTACGATGGTAAAGTGTACAAACTTTGGAAGGTGATTGATTCTATGATGGTGATTGTACAAGTAAAAAAAATAGTATTGCTGATTTATCAAAAACACTAGATGGCACGTAAAAAAAATTTTGTATGGAAAGAAAAATGGAATTTCGAAAAAAGTTATTTTTTTTACGTTTACTGTAAAAAAAAGAAGTAGAATCACCTCCGAAGTTTGTGCACTTTTTTATTTTTTTTAAAGAAAGACAAGCATTCCCGGGTTACGGATAACTTGACAATATTTGAAAATCTCCTACTACCACCACAGTAAGCGTAAATGTTGCTTATGCTGTGATTGAGTACGTAGCCAGCCGAGGAATTGAACACACTACGCTTGGGTGAGATCCAAACGCGATGGCAGTTTAGCCACCGACCGGTCAACCTTTACACCCGTACATAAGGTTACATGTATGACTTGTTGAAGGACGTGAAGAAATATCCACATCTCGCAACACAGTTAATTTATCTGTTAAGTCTTCCAGGAGCGTCAGCATTGGTAAGTTAGTTCTGCACCTGTGAAGAATCAGAAGTTAAGTTAACGGCATCTCGTTAAATTATCCGGGACATAAAATCCTACTTCAGCTATGATAGATCGAATTAATAAAAAACCGTTCATAACCTTATGAGCCATCAGTAATAATGCGACGTCCCTTCTAGAACTAAGGCTGCAGATACCAATCATTCACGAGATAAATGCTGTTACCTATACCTGCATAAAGCCTTAGACACATGACGCTATATTATGCGTGCATAAATTGGGCGTAGTATGCACGTATTATACGTTGGGCTGACACACTACGCTATAATCTTCCTCAGGAGAGGGGGTCAGATCAATTGGGGACTGCCGCGGAATATCATTTCTTTGTATGGGATCTGTCACTTTGACAGATGACAGCTGCGTAACCACGGCACTCCGTAAATTGTTTTGATCCTTTCTCCTGCCGCAGGTAGGAGAGGGGGTTGCATAATTTTCAAATATAGCCTGGCTAGCAGATCACAGCGCATATCGTCGCCACACCCACACTTATATCACATCATCTTTTTAAGTGTGACAGGTCTGTATGGGATTCTATGGCGAGCAATATGGAGTTATATAAAAACACTTTGAACAGCGTAATCTGTCATCTCCTTAAAGAATGCATCAAATTCGTGCATCCGTGCAAAATTAACTCGTCAATTCTTTTTAGCAGTAGAAATGAAGATTGGTTTATTCAGCCCAAAACAAAGTGATGGAACACCTCTCTAGAGGGTGAACTTTTGTCATTATCTTTACTCTTTACGTCTCTTTACTAAAAACCTGTCTTATCTCACAAAATATTGATACTATCGACTTGGAAGTGGTCTTATTCGATTCAACACAAATGGAAACATAGACCTACTCTGTAAACATGTATTTTTTAACATGTGATTCTCCCTGTTCCACCACATTTTGAGCGGCTCAGCAGATCGTAATTTAATCTGCCAAGATGAATGTATACAAGAGTTTCACGAATGCACGAATTTTGTCATTTAAATTTTTCATTCATTTATTCAAACAACGAAATGAATTAACTCACAACTACGTGAATGACACTGAATTGATTCACTACCAGGAATGAATACGCCTACGCAATCCTCAAACAAATAATTGCCGCCATGGGATGCCTGGAAGATGTGAAACATCGAAATTAATTTTTATTGAAGAAAGTTAAAATTAAAGTAAACAAGTCTTTATATTTTTTATAATAAAACAATTATTTTATTATTGTTAAAATATACACAAAGATAATTAAGAATTCATTATCATTTAGAGTAGATCGATTGCCAATTTAAGTAAAAAATAGAATCAAATATAACGCACAGAGTTTTGGATGCCGGGCGGAGAGCCGACGAGTCGCACTTGCTACGCAAGATTCTGTTTTACCCCCTAGGCGCGCCAAAAGATATCTCACATCAAAAAATCCTTACTAAAATGAGAAGTTTATTGTTTTGATTTTTTTTAAATTACTGTTATAATATTATTAAGGCAATGCCATACGTAGTAATGCAAAATCATGTGTTTTTGGTTTGAAAATTTGGTCGCCTAGAAATGTTTCAGATGCTTCAATTAAATACTGCGAGTAGAATACACCTTTGAAATAATCGAGTATTTTTTAGATAAGTATTTTTATAAGCCAAGAAAAAATAATGTATGTAGCGGTTATGTCACCGCTCCTAGAGCTCCTACATCATCTCCTCGTCTCGGCAACTGACTCAATAAACACAATGACCTTCACCAATGTATTATCCTGACTCTTAATAAACACTGTAACAACAACATCCATATCTTACATTGTCTCACTACCAATTCCCAAATGTATAAGGCCTATGAAAACTGCTTTAAAGTTCAAAATCTCCTACTTACGAACCCAGTTATGATTTTATTGTATAACGTGGCAAATTAAGTTATTTATAAAATGATCGAAAAAAAATTAAATATTTATGCCTGAACATCCACAAAATAAAATAAAAGGCGCTTTTTGGCCATGTTTTTTTCTTGCATAAATCAAAACAGGCGGATGGTGTTAAGCGGGAATTAAACCTTATCGCCATCTACGTAAGGGTTGTTATTGATAGCGGCTCAATTTAAAATATTGCACTACGTAGTGCATCGCCTTAAAAGCGTACCTTGTGAAAAATGTCCTCCGCAACATAAATACTAGCTTAGAGGACAATATACCTACTTTGTGAACTACCTATTTATTCAGGTCTGGGCTTGAATTCTCGACGAAGTCATTCCACTCGAACAACGAGTGGTTCGACCAACTTATGTTTTGTACCAACGTATGTAAGCAGAGATGTGCGAAATGGGTACCCAAAACCATTTGAAATGCAAAATGGATATGGGTCAAAACTTTCCATTTGAAAATGCAAAATGGTTTTTACAAAAGCATTTCAAATGCAAAATACAAAATACCCATTTTCAAAATGCATTGAAAATGCAAAATGGTTTCTCAGGTCAAACAATCAAAATAATTATAGAATTTTTAAACAATTTTATCATTTAATAATGGACATCAATGTAGAACAAACATATTACATGATGGTAAATCCAACAACACCACAACTACAGATTATGAAACCACAATTTGCGCGGGAATAATGTTGGCAACGTAAAAACATAGAAACTGCTATCTAACATTTAATATTACAGCGTCATGGCCCCATGTTCAGTATTTTTTGTAATGGTATCACTCAATTGCCAGGGCTCCTACCAGGTTGCAACTGGACAAATGTAAATTATCTCTCATAGCGAGGTTGAGGACCGACTGATATTTGAGGCTTATGAAAAAAAGATGAGTGGAGATAGTAGGAAGAATGTTGCAAAAAATCATTTAAAATGGAAAATGCATTGAGAAAAGCATTTAAAATGCAAAATGGTTTTTAGAAAAGCATTTAAAATGCAAAATGGAAAATACCCATTTTGCATTTTGCATTTCCATTTGAAATGGATTTATTTGAAATAAAGCACATCTCTGGTTATGTACCAACGTATGTAAGTATGTACCTTTGACAATACTCGAGAATAAGAAGGTCCACCTGGAGCGGCCTGGATTGGAAAACCGATACCCTGGTCAACATTCACGGCTAAAGCCATTTCAAGGAAAGTTTCGATATGTTCTGCAAGTTGAAACATTACCTGTAGATAGAAGAATAAAAGGAGTGTACGCCTTCTACCACGAAGATCAAGTATGATCACTATTATTAGTGGTGTCCAGTGACGCCGGACACGAAGCAGGCAGTCCCCCCGCAACGCCGCGGAGGTGGTCCTGTATTATTTATGTGATGATTATAAACACGCTGTTAAACAATAAACAACCGGCGTGTTTATTAAATATTAATTGGCGTATGGTAATCGGGACAGTGGGCTGCAAAACCACCTGAACTACGTCTGCGTGATTTAATTTTAACCCGATAACATTTGAATTCTTCCTAATATCATAATTGTAGTGTGAAAATGTTGCTTATTCTTTGCTGAAGGACTTAGATAGCAGATAATTAAACCCACGACTCCTGGGTAGGAACCCGACGCATATATCCACTCAGATACTAGCCGGTAAAAGCTATAAACTTTTACAAAAGAACTTATTTTGCGATCCGAGCTTTTGATTTTATTAAGAAAGAATTAATGAATCAATTTTCAAAACCAATCGAGAATAATTTAGGAGTACCACAGGGATCAGTCCTTGGACCACCATTAATAAATTGATTATACTTTATACATGACACTGTGGTAAAAATATTCTTTAAAGTATAAAGTTCAACTATTCACCGATGATACGCAGATGTACTTACACTATCGGGAATAATTACGAGGAATTATTTATTAAGAATGCTTTTATTTATGTTATTAATTTATTTATTTAGAATTAACAGCCCGAGTGCCACTAATATGCATGATAGTTAATGATAGTAAATTTAGAAAGAAAATAAAAATTATGAGATTAAACAAGACAAAAATATATATATGTATACATTAGGACAAAGTTATAAAAGTAATGAAGAAGAAGCATAAACAAAAAAGCTGTTATTCAGTGACTTCGTTGAAATATGCATTGCTTCAATAGAGGCATACTCTTCTTCTCTTCTTCTCTTCTTCTCTTCTTCTCTTCTTCTCTTCTTCTCTTCTTCTCTTCTTCTCTTCTTCTCTTCTTCTCTTTTGCTCTTCTTCTCTTCTGCTCTTCTTCTCTTCTTCTCTTCATCTATTCTTCTCTTCTCTATTATCTATCTACATAAATAAAAATGTTAGTGTTCGTTTTTTCAAAATCTTAAAGCTCCAAAAGTTCTTCACTGATTGGTTTAAAATTTTAACACAACGTTGCATTCGAATATGCGTGTGTTTTTATATTTACCTATATTATATAGATGTCTACTGTGAGAGTTCTTCTAAACTATGCAACGGATTTTGATGAGGGTTTTCACTATCATTTAGAGAATGTATTCTGGAAGGTTTTCGTACACAATACATGAGAAATTCTCTAAATGATAGTGAAAACCCTGTCAAACTCCGTTGCATTGTTTAGAAGAACTAAGCGCACAAACAGACAGACGCGGAAAGTGACTTTGTTTTATAGTATTTAGAGATTTGTGCAGGTTACTGTACGGCAGTGAATCAACAAGGAGAAGTGTTAAATTGTAAGGTGTAAGGTACACTTATCACCCAGCGACTAGCACCTACAGGCCGGGTTCCCCGGGCAATAAATAAAATAATAAATTGATACCCAATAATTTATGGTCCAATTTCGTAATGAAAGGTTTCTGTAATCGCTCCACGGAATCCGTCCGAAGCGGTTTCGG
Source organism: Hesperophylax consimilis (assembly GCF_061612785.1). Lineage (NCBI taxonomy): Eukaryota > Metazoa > Arthropoda > Insecta > Trichoptera > Limnephilidae > Hesperophylax > Hesperophylax consimilis. Next base: position 11,827,418 of record NC_142865.1, read on the forward strand.
GATAAAAATAGTAAGGACTTTTAGTAAAAGGATCTTATTTATTTTAGTAAAAGGATCTTATTTATATTAATAAAAGGATATTATTTATAATTGTTAAATTATCTTATATATATAATAATAAAAATATTCTAATAAAAGGATCTTATTTATATTAGTAAAAGGATCTTATTAATATTTTCTAAAAGATCTTATTTATATTAGTAAAAGGATCTTATTAATATTTGCTAAAAGATCTTATTTATATTAGTAAAAGGATCTTATTTATATTAGTAAAAAGATCTTATTAATATTAGTAAAAGGATCTTATTAATATTAGTTAAAAGATCTTATTTATATTACCTAGTAAAAGCATGTTATTTATATTAGTAAAATGATCTTATTTATATTAGTAAAAGGATCATATTAATACTAGTTAAAATATCTTATTTATATTAGTAAAAAGATCTTATTTATATTAGTAAAAGGATCATATTAATATTAGTTAAAATATCTTATTTATATTAGTAAAAAGATCTTATTTATATTAGTAAAAGGATGTTATTTATATTAGTAAAGGGATGTTATTTATATTAGTAAAAGGATCTTATTTATATTAATTTATGTTATCGGTCAGTGGATGGGTTGACAATTGCACATGTTCCTTCTGCTAGCTAAATCCTCCATCATTGCACAAGCTAATTTTTTCACTCCGATGACGGTAATAGGCGTTTTAAAAATATTTAGAAACTACAGGAGAATAATGCATGTAATTAGATGTCTCATATTATTTATGTGAGTTCCTACCCCACAAGAGTCCCAACTGCCCCCACCGTCTGGAGCCAGTGAGACTGGCTAATGAAAAAGTACGGGTAAAAAAAAATTCATAATCACGATAATCTATAAGAAATGTTATAATTCCCTCGATAGAAAAAAATCGCAAAGTATGCTCGGAAAATTATAAAAAACACATATTATAGGAATGAAAAAAAATCACAGTGTATCTTTAAATGCTATTTTGTTAAAGATTTTTGCTCTATCTGTCTAGGAAGTAAAATTATTTGTGTAGCGCCCTTGAGGTGATTTACACAAAACGCTGCAATACAAATTATCCAATTATTATTATTATCACTATTGTTTAATCGCCTTTCTACTCGGAGGTTGGAAATTGTCGGCATATTGGGCAAATTTTATTCAAGAATGAGCCGGAGCAAAACGGGGCGTTGCGATATGCATCGTTGATAAACGGTTCGAAGTAGAACGCCCAGTGCAAGGATTGGTCTGACCCATAATAAGCTACAAAATAAATTATCAAATCTCACAACAACATCTGCGAAGTTTTTCTTGCTAGTAGTTCTTTGAACAGTAGACATCGCGTCCAAAAAAATATGATTCTAATTTAAATTTTCTCTGAAAGCTTTAAATTTGTGAGCAGGTACTTAAATACCAACCAACTTAAATATAAACCATGATTTTTGTTACAGCCTCTATGGTCTTGCGGGTACAAATCCCGGCGTGCGCAAGTAAATTTTATTTACTGATTAAAACTATTATATTATATTCTATTTATTTGTAAGAAACAAACAGCTTTTACATAATATACAATGATAGATATAAATATACAAGTTAAATGAAGTCAAGCCACAGAAGAAATGAAGTTTTAATATCTTAAAATTAATTTGGTGTTAAAGGAAGGGGAGAGGAAGAGGAAAATAGGAAGAGGATAGGAGATGCTCCCGATACATTCCATACTCTCATATTAATAATCGATCGTACGCATTACTTCATATCGATATTTCTTGAGGTTATTACCAAAAATGTCAATGCTGTAAAATTTTGTATTATATTGTGCACATATACGAGGAATTGGGGAATTTTTTCGAATGTTTGTTCTACAAGAGGGTAGATAAAATAAATCAGATTGTCGGGTTGATCTAGACGGAATATGAAGATTTATTAAATTGGTAAGTTCTGGTGAGTCCAGACCATTATTTAGGATTTTAAATAATAAGATTTGATCAAAAATTAGACGTCGTGTTTGGAGGGAGTAAAAATTGTGAAATTTAATGGATTCAGTATAATTTATACAGATTTCAGACTGGAAGATACTCCAAGAACGGGTTGTTTCGGAGAATTTAAACAATTCATCAAATTTCAACGTTCATTTTCGGGTTCTGTGCAAGTTCTGTTATTATATCATTATAGGCTAGTTGCTTGATTGAACTGATATAATAACAGGACTTCACAGAACTTGAAAATTAACTTGAAAACTTGAAGAATTGTTTAAATTCTCCGAAACAACCCGTCTTTAGTATCATACTGGTGTAAGACCACCATTTCAGAAATGAAACGTTGCTTAAAATGGCTTTGGACGTGTTTGGTGACCAAATTTGAGTAGCCAAGTACTTCTCCACCTTCCTTTTCCCCATTTCTTTCCCCTCCCCACAACCCTCAGCTTCGCAACATACCCCAATTGGGGATGCCATAGTCTCACTGGCTCCAGATGGTTAGGAGTAGTTGGGGCTCTTGTGCGGTTTCACGTTTAAAAAAAACTTTTTTCTTTATTAAAAATAAAGTATTACACAATTTGTTCAAACGTCAAAATCTCAATGATAATTATTTTTTCAAATTTTTTTCAGGCAGGTAAGTACCACAAAATTGAAAAATGCCAATAAGAAAGTCCAATTAAAAAACGTCTATTTCACATTTGATAAAATAATCTTTACGCAACCATTAAAACGAACACCATCTTGAAACGGAAACGGAACACACAAACGAAGTGCAAAACGATCAAGTTAAAACAATACTTAGATAAATCATGTTTAAGAGGAGAAAGAACTAGCCAAAAATGTGTATATTATTGGTATACCTTATATTGTAGGTAATAGGCATTAAAATCGCTTGACAAACGGAGTCTAGAAACGTTCGATTTCAAGCACAAAACTGGTTTTTATTTATTTTGTAAATAATTTTATAAGAAAGCAAAAAAAATTAATCAAGTCAAACTGTCACAGATAATTTTAGCTGTAATAAGTTGTTTTCTTTACGCGTTCACACAATTCTATTGAAAAAATGATTTTTTTAGTAGTTTACATTTATATTTTTTATTTGTATTCTACTCAAGCGAAACAATAGGAAAATCTTAAATTTATATAAAGTATATTTTTTAGTATTCATAATGTTCACCAATAAGTTATAAAGATTAATCAAAATAGCGATTTAGCATTAAGCTTCGTCTTAACACAATATTCCAAAACCTTGTTATTTTTATTTTTAGGATAGACAGATAGATTCCCGAGTTAAGAATAACCTGACAATATCATTTGTAATCTCCTACTACGTAAGCGGAAATGTTCCTTGTGTCATTTTGAAGGAATTGTCTTGTTTAGCTTTGTGATAAAATCTGTTTGTTTCTTACAAATAAATAATAAATTACGTAGGTACAAGAAAACTTGCAGACTGGTGGAACCTTAGCACAAGCCAAATACTAAGTTTGGTGATCGCGCTTTCGGAATATCTGGGCCGAAGGCTTGGAATAAACTCTCTCCGGAACTAAGATCCATAACAAGTCCAACAGAATTCAGATCTAAACTAAAAACTTACATTTTTAAGCTGTCATACCCTTAAATTAAATATACCATTCCTGGGAGAAAGTCCAGTTATTTCCAATTTTCCAATTATGTCCTAAATCCTGTATCTAAATTTCGCTAATAAACAATTAGTAAATTTTAATTAAGTGTTAATCTCAAATGACCTACCAGGTAAGTATGGTTCTGTATATTATCTCCATATATAGTTAGTAATAACATAGATTATTGTAGAAATGTATTATATATTTGTACAGCGCCCTTGAGGAGATTTTGCACAAAAACAGCGCTATACAAATCATCTAAATATTATTATTATTAATAGAATTTATCGTGGTTAGTCAGCCTTATAACTGTATTGTTTGGACTATAGGACCCATGTAGATTATTGATTATTTAGTGTTTCGGCTTTGAAGGTGATTGAATTCGCCTCGGGGCGTCTCTCATTCATAGCCATAACCAGCCGACACATTCCTCTCCACCTCCAGCCACTCTGTAGCGCCGCACACAACAAACATGCTGTAAGTATCACCCTGGCGCAAAACCATGTACGGCTAGTGACTTGTTTAGTGGCTAATCTACGTTCCCAAGACATGATTATTCCAAAAATACAAAAAAATTCTTGTATCTATTATACATTTAATAAGAGGTGTTATTTAGAATAGCCCGCTATTTCGGTAGATGTTACTTTTGAAGCTGTCATTTTTTGACATTTGACAAGTAGAAACTACGCCATTAATCAAAATGGAACGATACACGCTTCAACAACGCATTGAAATTATTAAAATTCACTTGAGTGAATCAAATGCAAATCATCTTGAGTGATGAGGCCCATTTCCACCTCGGTGGCTTCGTCAACAAGCAAAATTGTCGCATCTGAGGCTCGGAAATCCCAAGAGTTATTGTTGAAAAGCCTCTCTATCCTCAACGTGTGACTGTTTGGTGCGGTTTATGGTCCGGCGGAGTCATTGGACCTTACTTTTTCGAAAATGAGGCTGGAGCAACAGTTACGGTGAATGGATTGCGCTATCGAGAGATGATTATTGATTTTTTATGGTTGGAATAGGATGGTATTGATCTGGACAACGTTTACTTTCAACAAGACGGCGCTACGTGCTACACAAGCATTAATCTTTTACGATTGAATTTCAAAATAACACCTCTTATTGGAAAACCCTGTATTTTAAAATCTTTACATAAAAATTCACCCTGCGTATGTTTGCGCTCGCAAATCTCGAAAAGTAGTTTACAGATATCGCTGGAAATTTAGTAGTTTGTTCTTATTAGTGCCAGGAGTGAATAGAGAGTGGTTTGAATGGTATAAAAAGTCGGGGATGCCCGAGGAATACTTAACGCAATATGTCTGCACAGGAATAAGATACGCAGTAGAATTAAAGTCGATGTAATGTAGTTTTTTAACAGTAACATTGTGGTATACAGTAGTGAATGGTGAAAGAAGTCAGAGACGCTCGAGAATGACTTTAGCTATGGCTAATCATAGTGGGGTCCACTAGTGTCTTATAAAACCTTAAAAACAAAAATGGTTTGACATCAATTTGTAATGTAATCCGATTTCATATCAAAAATTGATAGAATGCTTTGTCATCTTAAACACTGATTGAAGTTTGTGAATTTGATATTTTGGAAGGCTGGGATAAATGCTAGCTAATAATTTATTAACTAACCATCGCGAGATAGACGGGCGGCCAAACAACCCGGTCTTGGTAGACAATCCTTGCCTCATTCACATTCATACATCGTCTCATACATACTCTTCTATTATTCTGACTCTTGACATGGCCCGACTCAAGTATCTGATTCACTTGATCGTGCCATGTCTTCCTCGGGCGTCTTGGACTTTTATTTATTAACCATTGTACTGTTTTTAACTAGCTAAAGTCCCGGCGTTGCCCGTGCTTTACCCAAAAGTAGTTCTAAATCAGATGTAAATAGTAATTTTCCTATGTTTAACGTCAAGTGTGCTATATTTCATCAATATATTTATTTATAGTTTTTAAAAACCGAATATAGATTTTTTGTTTTTTTATTGTTTCTTGACAATGTATCATTGTTTACATTTTAATTTATAACCTCACTAGGACAAGCCTGTATTAAGGTAAGATGGAAGACATAATACATTCACCTTTATCTTGTTTTAAATGTCAAGTGTGTTAAAATTTCATCAATCTCGCAAGAAAAAACTGTAGATTTGTATAGAAAACAGAGGCACACCACGGTCGCCCGCCATACTCTTCTTTTATAGATAAATAGGTAGATAAGAAGACAGATTTTAAATAGATATAAGATAAAGTAGATAAATAGGTGGATATACAGGGGATAGAAGATAGAAGATAACATATATGAAATAGAAGAAGTAAGATAAAGTGAGTGGAAATTAACCCACTTCCTGAAATCAGATTTAGCTGAAACTCGGCAGATATACTCGTTGTCGATGACAGTGCTTTGAATCAGCAATCAATCAACAAGCAATCAGGTAGCCATCACGCCATACACGCGCATTTCTCTGAAATTGGATAAATTTATAGCAGTTAACAAACGAAATAATCATCAGACCTGCCCAATCTGGATTTGGCTCTGACTTGGCTTTGGTAGTTGACTCCAGTCCCTGGGGAGGATGGTTCAATCCTCAGTTTACTATACTACACACGGAGAAAAATGAGAATCACTAATTTATTAAGAATCTCTGCAAATCATTGGTAATACGGTTAAATTACGATTTCAGGCCGTTTCCTGATAAACTTTTAGTAAATTCTTAATATATCGGAACACGTGTTCATGCACCTGCATTTACCGTGATAATATATAATGACGAAATGGGAAAATATTATGATTTTTTTTAACACGTGTTCCGACATCGTGATAACACATTTCTGTTTTACTAAAAGTTTAACAAGAAACCTATCAATTCATTCTATATCATTTTTACCGGATTATGAATAATTTGAAGAAATTCTTAATAAATTAGCAATACATTTTTTTTATTTGTATAAAAATTACATACAATGTTATTTATACCCGCTAAGCTACTTGCAAGTAGCTTGTCAGCAGGAGATTAGTTGCACATATAATAATAGTACAATACATAAATGAAATAATCATCAACGCTTTAGCGTAGTAATACATACATATCTACAAAAACCAAAAAAAAAATTGTGTTATACTTTAAAGTTGAAAATATAGAAGCAGTGTTATGGGGAAAAACAGTGTATCACAGTCTTAATACATGAGGTTACTCCTTAGTAGCCATGATTTTAATATTAAAGAGAATTTAATAAAGGAGCAATTTTCTTTTAATTCATATGGCAATTTGTTAAAAATTAAAGGTATTATGTATTCAAGAGTTCTTTGACCATATTTGTTTTGGAACACAGGTACTTTCATTCCTTTATTTTGTATGAAACGTGTATTGTGTACATGATCCACCATTGTTTTATACGGACTGTCAGATATATGCTGTAATACAATTTTTTGCCACATAAAGGCACGAATCGGTATTGCATTTATTGATTTATACATGATACTCATTTTTAAATGTAAAAGAACAAAAATACAAATTGTTTTTAAGAGTTGATTTTTTATCTTAGTGCAATTCCAGACCGAAGGCGTTCATCTGTTTAAAGGTGGGAAAAGCAATTATTATTGAGAGGTTTTACCTGCAATGGACAGAGGCCGCTGAAGTAGCCGAGTAGGACAGGGACGCCTGGAGGCGCCTTTTCGAAACGATGTGTCATCAATCCGAAGATTCCTTTTTGATTTTTTTTTTCAAAAACAGTTTAAAAACCAGTACATCGCAAAAGAGCGTTACAAAAAAATCCTTCAGAGCTTAATCTGGATTCTTTCAGCACATTTGAGTCAGAGAAGATTGTTGGCATGCTCTGAAATGTGGGAATATTTAGATACGCCGGTAATTGAAAATGGATTGCATTTGTTAATTTGGTATCTGGGGATACTTGCATAAAATATATCTTTGCAATAATCTACACGTGAAACAACATGAGAATTGACCAACAATTTAATCGCCTCTGTTGGCAGGTTTCTCTTAAGGCGATGCACTACGTAGTAATTTAAAATCATGTGTTTTTGGTTTGAAAATTTGGTCGTCTAGGAATGTTTCAGATGCTTTAATTAAATACTGCGAGTAGAATGCATCTTGGCCTTTAAAATAATCAAGTATTTTTTATATAAGTCTTTTTATAAGCACAGGAAAAATCATGTATAAGGCCTATGAAAACTGCTTCAATGTTCGAAATCTCCTATTTACGAACCCATTTTCGCTTATGATTTTATTGTATAATGTGGCAAATTAAGGTATTTATAAAATGATCGAAAACCATTCAAATATTTGTGCCTGAACATCCACCAAATAAAATAAAAGGCACTTTTTGGCCATGTTTTTTTCTTGCATAAATCAAAACAGGTGGATTGTGTGAAGCGGGAATTTAAGCCTTATCGCCATCTACGTAAGGTGTGTTATTGATAGCGGCTCAATTTAAAATATTACACGACGTAGTGCATCGCCTTAAGTGAGTTAATTTGCCTTAGTTGAAAGAACCCCGTACTTACAGTTCTGTTCACTTCAGGTTTAAGGCAAAAATCAGCGTTCAGATTATTTTTATCTACTTTTTATCGTCTATCTGCCTAAATGCATATGTGTACATATTTATTTAGCTTTTATTTTCAATCTAACATCTATTTATCGTCTTTTTTTTGTCCATCTATATATATATATATATATATATATATCTATCTTCTTTCTTTCTATCCATTTATCTTCTATCTATCTATTTGTCTTCTATCTATCTATTTATTTTATATATTCGATCTATCTATATTATCTTATGTTTTTATATTCTATCTTATATCTTTCATCTTTTTATTATCTTCACTATATCTGTTATTTTATCTCTTCTATCCCCTGTATAACCATCTATTTATCTTCCATCTTCTGTTTTATATCGGTTATCTTCTCTCTTCTTTCTTCTATCGTCTGTATATCCATCTATTTATCTACTTTATTCTATATCTATTTAAAATCTGTCTTCTAACTTCTATCTTCTTGTCTAGCTATTTATCTATAAAAGAAGAGTACGTCGGCAACCGTGGTGTGCCTCTGTTTTCTATACAAATCTACAGTTTTTTTCTTTGCGAGATTGATGAAATTTTAACACACTTGACCTTTTAAACAAGATGAAGGTGACTATATTACGTCATCTATCTTACCTCAATACAGGCTTTTCCTAGTGAGGTTATAAATTAAAATGTAAACAATGATACAATGTCAAAAAACAATAAACAAACAAAAAATCTACATTCGATTTTTAAAAACCACTCCCATACACAAATCAGAATGTTTGTTATATAAAAATAGGAAAATTACTATCTAGGATTTAATAAGAGGTGTTATTTTGATATTCAATCGTAAAAGATCAATGGTTTCGTTGCTTGTGTGGCACGTAGCGCCGTCTTGTTGAAAGAAAACGTTGTCCAGATCAATACCATCCAATTCCGGCCATAAAAAATCATTAATCATCTCTCGATAGCGCAATCCATTCACCGTAACTGTTGCTCCAGCCTCATTTTCGATAGAGTAAAGTCCAATGACTCCGCCAGACCATAAACCGCACCAAACAGTCACACGTTGAGGATAGAGAGGCTTTTCAACAATAATTCTTGGGTTTTCCGAGCCCCAGATGCGACAATTTCGCTTGTTGACGAAGTCACCGAGGTGGAAATGGGCCTCATCACTCAAGATGATTTGCATTTGATTCACTCAAGTGAATTTTAATAATTTCAATGCGTTGTTGAAGCGTGTATCGTTCCATTTTTATCAATGTCGTAGTTTCTACTTATTAAATGTCAAAAAATGACATCTTCAAAAGTAACATCTACCGAAATAGCGGGCTATTCAAAATAACACCTCTTATTGGAAAACCCTGTACATCTGATTTAGAACTACTTTTGCGTAAAGCACGGGCAATGATAAAACAAATTTTTAACTAGCTGAAGTCCCGGCTTCAGCTAGTTAAAAACAGTACAATGGTTAATAAATATTAATGAATAAAAAGCAAGAAGTCCAAGACGCCCGAAGAAGACATGGCACGAACAAGTGAATCAGATACTTGAGTCGGACCATGTCAAGAGTCATAATAATAGAAGAGTATGTATGAGACGATGTGTGCATTTGAATGAGGCAAGGAGTGTTTGCCAAGACCGAGTTGTTTGGCGGTCCGTCCATCTCGCGATGGTTAGTTAGTTAGTAAATAATTAGCTGGTATTTATATCAGCCTTCCAAAATATCAAATTGACAAACGTCAATCAGTGTTTAATGCAGCAGCACGGCTCATAATCGGGGTTTCAAAATATTCGCACATTTCAGAACACCTTCGTAACCTTCACTGGCTCAAGTGCCCTGAAAGAATCCAGTACGAATTGAGCTGGATGGTGTTTAAATCCATCAATGAAAGGGCCCCACCCTACATCTCTGAACTATGCGTCCCGGAAAACACTGGTCTGAGGCAGTCAACTTTTAGATCAGCAACATCATCAGCTGTAGGCAGACTGATAGAACCTAAGCGCAAGCCAAATACTAAGTTTGGTGATCGCGCTTTCGGAGTATCTGGGCCGAACGCTTGGAACAAACTCCCTCCGGAACTAAGATCCATAACAAGTCCAACAGAATTCAGGTCTAAACTAAAAACTTACCTTTTTAAGCTGTCATACCCTTAAATTAAATATACCATTCCTAAGAGAAAGTCCAGTTATATCCAATTTTACAATTATGTCCTAAATCCTGTATCTAAATTTCGCTAATAAACAATTAGTTAATGTTAATTGAGTGTTAATCTCAAGTGACCTACCAGGTAAGTGTTGTACTGTATATTATCTCCATATATAATTAGTAATAGATCATTGTAGAAATGTATTATATACTTGTACAGCGCCCTTGAGGTGATTTTGCATCAAAACGGCGCTACACAAATCATCCAAATATTATTATTATTTTATTATTAATTAAAAATGTCCGGAATTTCTTATTGTTACAACAATATTGAATTACTCCACAAATTCTCGGTCAACTCCGGGCAGAGAACAAATAAAAAATACCTTCGGAACGTCGTATCTCATCGAGCCTAATAACAGGGTGTTACGTTATCAATAAACAACGTTTTAACACCAATAAAAACAGAGTAATATGCTGTCTATACAGGATGTTACAAAATTAATTACATATAACGTGTGAAATTTTTCTTCTATTATGTAAGAGAATTTTTCGACGTAAACTATTGTTGGGTATTTTATGAAAACTGAAAAGAATCAAAACTTGGCATCATATTGTTGAATACCGCACAATAGTCCCAATTGAAACCGTGGCATCTTTAATTGGGTTATTTTGTGATGGTGGAGAGACTGGAGAAGGAAAGAGTAAGGTTGTGAAATATATTACTATATCAATCTGGTCACCATACACGGATAAAGTAATTTCAAGCAAATGGTGATATTTCACCGGAGCTATACTAAAGTGTCTTTTGCTGGGTGTAGTATAATACAGTGCCCACAGATACTTTGATAGTACACAACTGCCGACCCTGTACAAATCGCAAGTGCTCCCCACTGTTGAATATGGCAGCCACCTCTGGTCTGGAGCCCAAAAATACTTTAAAAAAAAACTGTGCAAAATTTGAAACCCCTATCTTAAATAAACGGATTGAAATCTTTATATCACAGGCTTCAAGTACCGGTATTACAATGGAAGATGCTGCGATGAACTAGCGTCATTGGTTCCTTCGCAACGATGCATAGTCGGGAAACACGCCAAACACGCACCCAACATATGTAGACGCTTAAAATTTTACACATGAGAATGGGTCGTTTTTACGACTCGTTCTCGTGTTCAACAAATCAGCTATGGACCGATTTGCCGGCCTCTGTGTTTCCATCCTTCTACGATATGGGTCTCTTCAAAATTCATATCCTCTCCTCATAAAGACCCTCCATAGAGCATCCTCAAAGATATTAATTTCTTCGGAGCGTCCTGTGCGGATTTAACGTAAAAACGACTCTGGCACGTGCCTCAAATACACTATGTTTTATATTATTTTATATGATTTTTTTGTGAAATAATTGAATTCCGTTGTTCATTTGGCATTTGTCCCAGTGGCGCACCCTATGTATTCCCCGATGCAGTGGAGGGTCTATCCAGGTGTGTCGACCCCCGGGGCGCGTCTAAGTGGGGCCGAACTCACACCATCACGCCACTGGTGTGGTTCCGCAATAGTTGGACATAAATTATTCAACGGTTCGTTAAAAGTCTTTACCAGCAAAATACTGATTCGTAAAAGTCACCACCAGCAAAATACCGGTTTGTAAATGTTAGTACCAGTAAAATACTGGTTCGTAAAAGTCACCATTAGAAAAATACTGGTCCGTGAAAGTCACCACCAGCAAAATACTGGTTCGTAAAAGTCACCATCAGAAAATACTGGTTCGTAAAAGTCACCAGTCATCAAAAGTATCAGTAAAATACTGGTCCGTGAAAGCCGTCATCAGTTAAGTACTGGATTTTAAAATCACCACTAGTGAAATACTGGTTCGTAAAAGCCACCACCAGCAAAATACTAGTTCGTAAAAGCAATCACCAATTAAATACTGATTCGTAAAATCCATAATCTGCAAAATATTGCTCCTTAAAAGCCATTGCCAACTAGGTACTGTTCGTAAAACCCACACCAGCAAAATACTGTTTCTTAGAAGCCATTGTACAAATGCGATTAGCCAAATTGATTCATAAAAGCCATCAGTAGCAAAATACTGATCCGCAAAAGCCATCACCAGCAAAATACTGGTCCTTTACAGGGCTTACAGCCATAAACAGCGAAATTCTTTTAAATGTCAATACAAAATTTAACCAAAGACTAGAATAAAATTTGTAGTGAGAGGAATGGGGAAAATAACGACGAGGAACCACAAAACATTGCTGTTGAATTCTGAAAATCGAGTGAATGAAAGTTAAAATATATACGGTAGGATTCTGTAGATAATTGCAGGTAAATACCAAAGTCCGATACTTTTACAAGGCCTTGTTTATCTGGATATTTTCAATTACATCGCCTTTTGAGAACCGCTGCTCGCCGTGCGGGACATTTAATCATAAATCAATGAATAAAATCATCCTCGGTGTTAACACCGCTTTACTTTACTCTCTAATGTAGATGGTATCGCACTTCTCCCAGCGAATCCACAAACTCGTACACTGTATACAGTGCGCCTGTGGGCACAACGACCTACTTGGACTGACCATTGAAATGACGTATACTAGAACGGACCACCGCAACTTTTCAAAATAAAGCCATGTTACCGTGGGGTTAAGTAGCAACAAATAAAAGTAAGGATGGGTTTATTATCTAGAAATAAAAAATATTTAAGAATACTAAAAATTTATTACCACAAAAAAGACATAATTAAAAAGAAATTAATTAGCATCTTACTAGATAATCTGTCTGGCAAAGAGCTTGCATAGGTAAAATGAAGGAGTGATATCAGTTCGTTCTTGATGCGAAGTCGTAGATTCCGGTTCTTCACAGCAACTCCCAGTTTATAATTTATCCAAAAAATAATGTTGTAGTCCAATGCAAAACAGCCTCACGCTGCTGGTCTCCAAAAGGGTCCCTCTTAACCAATGAGGATCGGCAGACGCCATCCGATTCCATCAATCCATATGCAAAGCTGATGCTCACTCAGGAGTGGCGAATGTGTTCGTCGAACCTCAGCCAAGAGGAATGCCCGCTGCTCTGGGCTGGTGATCAAAGAATGGCGACTGCTTCCAATGTAAATCACAGATCCTTGCTACCCCAGGTTTGGCAACTCTCCAACTCAGAATTCCAGGGCTGTCAATTTGACCAATAGCAAAATGACAATGTGTAGGTACTTAAAGGTCCCACACACCAAGACCATAGATGCGATGTAAGTAAAGTGATGCACACACACCTTGTTACAAATCTTATATGTAACAGCCACATTCACGACAATCACGACTGTAACATGACGCAGCAATGGGTGAATTAATGAGACTATCAGGGTTTGAGGGTACCTGGTTATGACAAAGGAAGCAAAAGTGATATTATAGTATTTAGCAAACACACGAACATTCATCAAAAGAAAGAAAAAACTTCACAAGAATTGAGAAGTGTGGTACACTACCAGGAAAGCATGGTACTGTAAGGCAGTACAACTGCCTTATTGACATAATTTACAGAGATCCTGTACTAGGTACAACTGCCTCACTGACATAATTTACAGAGATCCTGTATTATGTACAACTGCCTTACTGACATAATTTACAGAGATCCTGTATTATGTACAACTGCCTTACTGACATAATTTACAGAGATCCTGTATTATGTACAACTGCCTTACTGACATAATTTACAGAGATCCTGTATTAGGTACAACTGCCTTACTGACATAATTTACAAAGTGTCTGTATTATGCACAACTGCCTTATTGACATAATTTACAGAGATCCTGTATTATGTACATTAATGTACAACTGCCTTACTGACATAATTTACAGAGATCCTGTAATAGGTATAACTGCCTTACTGACATTATAACGAAATAAAATGTAATTTTGTAATGTTTTTAAAGGAATAAACAAATTGAATTGAATTGAATTGAATATTTACAGAGAGCCTGTATTATGTACAACTGCCTAATTGACATAATTTACAGAGAGCCTGTATTATCTACAACTGCCTTACTGACATAATTTACAGAGAGTCTGTATTATGTACAGTTGCCTTATTGAAATAATTTTACTTTCACTGTATAATAACTGTGACGAATACAAAAACTTTTCTTAGACTTTTTTTTTAAATTAATTTTTGTCCAACATTTAAAGGCTCTAGGGTAGTTTTGTGACAAGAACCCCAACATACAACATTATATGATAGCTTGATTTAGCAAGCGCAATTATAAATAGCTATGTCAACAATATAAATAGGTCCTCTGATTTATTTTGCGTCAATGGTCGCTTATCCGATTCAAACACTAGATAGTCCCAAGAGGTAAAATAACACCTTCACATGAAGTAAAATGCGGGAGATAGGAGCAGCTAATCTATACTCTATGGTAGTATATGGTAATCCCCATAATTACCATAAAGCCCATGGTAATTACCTTAACACTAGCGAATAATAGCTAGATACTACTTTATATGTCCTAGGGAGCTCAGAGCACTAGGTGGGTCACCTTAGAGGGATAGGTCGAGACATACCGCCATAGAATTATGTCTTGGAATACACTTCTCGCTTCATTCACATATACTCTGCATGTCTGCCTTGTAATGATTCATAAAAGCCAAAAAATTTGCTGAATACTGGTTCGTGAAAGCCATCACCAGCAAAATGCCGATTCGTAAAAAAAATAACCAGCAAAATATTTATTCGTAAAATTCATCATTAGTAAAATACTGGATCGTAAAATACATCATTAGTATAATACTGGATCGAAAAATCCATCATTAGTAAAATACTGGATCGTAAAATCCATCTCTAGTAAAACACTGGATCGTAAAATCCATCATTATTAAAACACTGGATCGAAAAATCCATCATTAGTAAAATACTGGATCGTAAAATCCATCATTAGTAAAATACTGGATCGTAAAACCCATCAAGAGTAAAATACTGGATCGTAAAATCCATCATTAGTAAAATACTGGATCGTAAAAGCCACCACCTTCAATTTAATGGATTGTAACAACCACCACCAGTAAAATACTGGTTTGTAAAAGCCAGCAAAATTGTATTAGTAAAACCCACCATCACCAAATAAATTATACAAAAAAGCCCACACTAGCAATCCTGCCCCGTAAAAGTCGACCCCATCAAAATACTGTATCGTAAAATCCACCACCAGCAAAATATTTATCCGGAAAAGTCATCACCAGCAAAATTATGATTCGTAAAAGCTATTCCGAGCAAAATACTGGATCGTGAAAGCCATCACAAAATACTGGCGTGTAAAATTTAAACCTATTTCGTCTTCAAACAATCGACTAATTTATCAATATTATTATTATTTTTTTTTTTTATACTTCCGATTTTGTTGTCCGGGTTAAATCTTCCCCAAAGGAAAAACTTAACCCTTCCACACACTTTTCCACAAATGATCATCTAGTCAATCAACATTATGCAAGTGCATTATATAAGCAAAATAAATACAAAACAATACAAGAACAACACGTCAACTCACCAGAGATCAAATGGGAAAATAATTCACCGACTCCAGATATTTTCATATCAGAGAGCCCTTGAGGTGATTTTTCACAAAAACGGCGCTCTACAAATTATCCAATTATTATTATTATTATTATAGAGGGTTCGGCTCGGTAGAACTTCTAACAGGGCCTATAAATCCTACTGATCCCTCAACATAAATATTTAAAAAATCTTTTGTTATCCTACATGTATTCAAAATGACCGACTTTTGCATCTTTATATATAAATTTTTTGATAGATCTAATACGCCTAAATTTTTAATTAGAGAGCTAGGTATAATGCCAGTAGCCGAAATAACGAATGGTAATATTTTTATAGTCTGAGAATGCCAAATTATTTTTATTTCATTTCCTAAATCTGTGTCTTTTCTTATTTTTTCACTAACAGATTTTTGAATATTACATGAATTTGGAATGGCGACATCAATGATATAAGTTATTTTTTTAATTTTGTCGTGTAAAACTATATCGGGTCTATTATGACTAATCGCTCGGTCTGTTAGTATAGTTTTATCATAATATATTTTATAAAATTCGTTTTCTAAAAATGAATTTGGTTCGTATTCATAATATGGTACTATGTATATTACGGCAGTCAATCAAGTGATGTTTAATTACCAAATTTTGGTGAATTATTTTTAAAACTTGATTGTGCCTAAATGTATACTCAGACGGTGCTAATATAGAACATCCCGATATAATATGTTCTATAGTTTCCGGAAAAGCCAAACATTTTCTACACAAATCATCAATTTGATTTGTATCTTTGATTATATGCTTTCTATAAGTTTTAGTATTAATGACTCTATCCCGAAAGGCAAGCATAAATCCTTCTATTTCTGCGCTCAACTCTCCAATACTCAACCATTTGTTTGACGAAAATTTGTCAACATACGCTTGGTTAAGATAATTGAAGTGTTTTGCATGTAAAATTTTATTTGACCAGGAATCTAATAATTCCTGGTTGGGATTTATAAAAATGTTGGCATTCTCATCGTATGAATTTAAAGGTGTAATATCTGCCTTGCAAATTATTTTGTGCATTTCTGAGCTATGAGCTTTCCTATGGAAAAAAGTTCTTAGCATTTCTACCTGATTATGTTTCAAAGAAGTTATTTTGACTATACCTCTACCTCCTAAATTTCTAGGTAAATTAACTCGTTCTATAGCTGAATTTGGATGATGGCAATTAAACTTTGTTAGCGTAGTTCTAATTAATCTTTCTAAGTTATCTAAATCTGTATTAGACCATTTAATTATGCCAAAATGAGTACGTTAATAGAGGTATTGCCCAAGTATTTATTGCTTTTACTAAATTTTTAGCAGATAGATTGCATTTTAAAATTTTCCTGATCCTAGTTTGAAATTTAATCCTAATATCATTTTTAATACTAGTATGGTCTAATCTATTTGATTGTGGGTATCCTAAATACTTATAAACCTCATCCCTTTTCATACTGGTAATTTGGAAATTTCTAAATATACTCTCGTCCCCATCTACAATTTTGCCTTTCTCTATATGGATCGTTCTACATTTATCTAAACCAAAAGTCATTTTGATATCATCTGAAAAGTTTTTAACTACCTCGATAATTTTCTCTAAATTTTGTTCAGAATTCGAAAATAATTTTATGTCACCTGTTGTTATTATTTATATGTGTATTTACATTAGGTTAACCTATTTAACCTAGTTTTTGTTTCATCACTTTTCATAACTTTATAGCACTTTTTAAAGGTGTGTTGAATTGTCATTTTGATGAGTTATCCGATCACCTTACATTAGTTTGACCAACTAAAATCCCTAAAAGTGTGTACAACACCGATTTGAAAGAAAACTGATGTCGTCATTTTGCATAAGTAATTTCTGTTGTGTGTGTCTGTCATGCGTAAGTCTGGTTCAATAATCATTGGAAATCGGATTTGCTTTGAATTTAAGTGTCATTTTCAAAGTTGGTAGAATTGTGTGAAAAATTCAGACAAGCGATAAATTATGTACCTATCTATGGACATTAATTTTTAAATTATTTCAATTGTCTTTTTCAAAATTGTGATTTTTTTATGTAAATACCGCACAAGTTTCCCAACTATTGAGCCAGTGAGACTATATCATCCCCAATTGTGGTATGTTTTGAGGCTGAAGGTGGTGTGGAGGGGATCGAGATGATGATGAGGGAGGTGGGGGGACTTGGCTTAGCAGATCTGTCACCAAACACAGCTACAGTCAATTCAAGCAACGTTTCAATTAATAAATTGTTAAATAACACAAATTCACCAAATAAAATTTACTTGCGCACGCCGGGATTGAACCCCCGACCTTCGGTTTACTAGTCAAGACCCTTATCCCTCGACCACAGAGACCGTCAGTAATTATAATACCCCGTGATTTTTTCACGGGTCTGAATTAGTATATATACAAAAAAAATGGTAATCATAGATTATAACAAGGTATCCAATCTGTTCCACTAACTAGGTACCTTTAAAAGATATTAGGGGTAGTTATAAATTATAATACAAACCTCCATACGGTCGCTTCCCCCTGTTAACAACATCAGTTAACTGTTAACGTAACAACCGTTAACAGTTGTTAACAGTAGACATGGTTAGGTTATGTTATTGTTAATGGCCCGGGGACACGAACCCTCGCGACGCAAACTGCAACTAATCTACAACCAATTACTGGAGTTGCCCCAAAGCAATCCGTTTTAATGGTAGATTTATATCGCTGGGGTTAAAATGTTCAAAGCTTGAAACATTTTGAGGTCTGACTCAAAAAGAGTCTAAGGCCGTCGTCCCACGGGTCGGTTAAGGCGAAGCTTAATGCCAAATCACTATTTTGATTAATCTTTATGACAAATTGGTGTACATTATGAATACCAAAAAACATGATTTAGATAAATTGAAGATTTGAAGAAAATAAAAAATATAAATGCGCACTACTAAAAAAAAATTTTTTCAGTAGAAATGTATGAACGCAAAAAGGAAACAACTTTTTAAAAATACAGTATTATAGCTAAGATTATCTGTGACAGTTTCACTTGATTAACTTTTTTGCTTTCTTATAAAATTATTTACAAAATAAACAAAAACCAGTTTTTTGCTTGAAATCGAATGTTTTTAGACTCAGTTTGTCAAGCAATTTTAATGCCTATTACCTACGATATAAGGTATACCAAGAATGTACACATTTTTGGCTTGTAGCTTCCTCTTAAGGCTCCGTAATAAGTTATATGTAAATACGAAGATTAGGGGGTGCGAGCTAATATTAAAAAAACGATAATAATAAAATTATTAAAAAGACGTTTTGTTCTGTTATTTAAAATGCTACAGGCATGAAAAATTCGTAGCGTATCTTTAAATGCAACTAAAGCATTGTAGAGAGATTTTTACTCTATTAAAAACGCGTAGTGTTATATATTATATTTTCACCATTTTCTCCTAATTATTGTCGTTTTTTTTTATATTAGCACGCTCCCTCTAATATATACCTCTCTTTCAAACCATCTTTGAACTCTTACTTACAGGCCTTTAGAAACGAGATAAACAGAGTGCTGTAAGGATGCGGGAAAAGTTGCGCAACAAATGCTGCACGGTCTCTGCACACGGCAGATATCAAATTATAATTTTGTAGCGGGTAGCCCAGTAAACTGTCGGTATAGCAGATTTCTGTTCACCACATTTACGATGAATGTCATTATCTTATCATCGTCAAATTGATCTGACACACGGGTACTATTATAAGGGTACTATTGTAAGACGTAAGTTAATATATTAATATAGAATGTAATTAGACAACAGACTGAGAAGACGACCAAATGGCGCGTAAACATGTAAATAATAACTCTTAAGGCGATGCACTACGTCGTGTGATATTTTGAATCGATCCGCAATCAATAACACCCCTTACGTAGATGGCGATAAGGCTTAAATTCCCGCTTAACACCATCCAGCTGTTTTGATTTAGGCAAGAAAAAAACATGGCCAAAAAGTGCCTTTTATTTTATTTTGTGGATGTTCAGGCATAAATATTTCAATGTTTTCCGACCATTTTATACATAACTTAATTTTCCACATCATACAATAAAACCATATCCGAAAATGGGTTCGTAAATAGGAAATTTAGAAATTTAAAGGAGTTATCATAGGCCTTATAAATAATTTTTTTCTGGGCTTATAAAAAGACTTTAGCGCAGTATTTATTTAAAGCATCTGAAACATTTCTAGGCGACCAAATTTTCAAACCAAAAACACATAATTTTGCATTACTACGTAGTGCATCGCCTTTATCAAGTCAGTCACCAAGTGACGAAGAGATTGTGGGGTTCATTAGAAGTTCGTTATGTTCATTATTAACCACTGGGTACCGCTAGCTGTATTAGTATTACATCTCTTCCACAGACATAATGATCTCTTCGCTCTCTGTAGCGTCCCGTCCCGTTTGCACTATTAGCAGGCCCCAATACAAATATTTGAAACAGTGGGCTCTCGGCATACCGATTTCGATTTTTGTCGATTATTTACTGACCGTGGGAAGACAGCCTAAACGTCAATGAGTGTTTTTTTTTGTTTTCCCAGAATCCTAACTGCTCCCAACCGTCTGAATAATAATAATAATAATAACATGGCATTTATATAGCGCAGTTTAGTGTCATTTCACTTCAAGTGCGCTTTACTATAGTGATACTACGACATACCAAATTAGGTTTTGTTGTGATGTTGAAGGTAGTGCGGAGGGGAAGGAGATGTCTAAGATGAAGATGAAGGAACCAAAGCGCACACCAGATACTAAGTTCGGTGAGCGTGCTTTCGCCGTGTCAGGACCTAAAGCCTGGAATGGACTGTCACATGATTTGAGAATGATCGCAGACTCGACAAAATTTAGGTCTAAACTTAAAACGCACCTTTTCAGACAGTCGTATCCATAATTTCAGAAACCTCCACTTTCACGGTCGACGGCAATTTAAATTAACAAAATGTAAAAAATACTAAAAATAAAATAAAAATAATTATTATAAATAAAAATGATAGCAACTAACAATTTGTAGGCTTTTTAAGACAGTTAAAATACAGTTAAATTAAAATAAAAACTATAGCAGACTTAAGGTCATGCGATGACCAGTGTTTTTTGATACAGTGTCCTCTGCGTGCAGTTTTATCTTTTATAAGCATAAACATTTTAATATAAGTGTGTTTGTCGGAAGTGACTTGCCAGGTAAGTATGTTTTGGTATCTTTTCTAAATAACAAATGTAGATCCTAGGAAATAACTTGTACAGCGCCCTTGAGGTGATTTTTCACAAAAACGGCGCTCTACAAATTATCCAATTATTATTATTATGAAGAAGTACCTGACTGTTCAGATCTGGTCACCAAACATGGCTAAATCCATTTCAAGCCGCGTTTCAATTCTCAATGTTGGTCTTTCATCAGGGCCACACTGATAATCGTTCCACTCTGGACTCCAGGTCTGCATCTTTGAAAATTGAGAATTACAAAGCTGACATAAGTTTAGACTTATAGTATTTGGGACTCTGTTTGTTATGTTTGGTGACTATATCTGAATAGCCAATCCCCTACACTTTCACACTTCCTTTAACCTCATAACATACATCAATAATTAAGAATGACATAGTTCCACTGGCTTTGTGCAGTTGGAACTCAAATGCAACTTACACATAAAAAAGAAAATTGCCATCAAAAATACTAATTTCAGTGCGTGCGTGCGTTATTATTATTTTTGTATTATCGCGAATTTGCTTTGAATATTTTTTTTTTATAGTTAATACCTCACAAGAGTCCCAACTGCTCCCGTCTGGAGCCAGTGAGACTATGGCATCCCCAATTGGGGGATGTTGTGAGGCTGAAGGTAAGTGGGGAAGTACCTGGCTATTCAGATCTAGTCACTAAACACGGCTAAAGCCATTTGGAGCAACGTTTCAATTCTGAATGGTGGTCTTACACCAGGGCGATACTGGTAGTATCTTCCACTCTGTAATATAAGTGTCATTTCCAAAATTTGAACTGAAGAAAAATTCAAACAAGCCATATACATGGTACCTACCTATAAAAAGAAAATTATTTGAAATGTGTATTTATTTTGTTTAAATTTTTGTCAGATTCGTGATTCGAAATGTAAATTTTTGAACGTCTCTCTAATTTGTCTACAAGAATATTAGTTATAATTTATTTTTGAAAAACAAAAATTTTCTAAAAAGTCATATTATAAACATTGTAATATCTCGTGATTTTTCACGGGTACTGAATAAAAAAACATAACAACAAACTAATAATCATTTATCGTTTAAAAATTTGATAAAAATGTAAGACAAAAAAAGCCTAATAAATCACTGCTCCATCACAGCAATAATATTAATAAAGAAAATTAACTATCAGTCTGTCTGTTGGTTGGGGCGTGTCCCATCTCCTTCCCCTCCCCACGCACCCCAAGCCACGTGACTTACCTGAGGGCGTGGCCACGTGGTCCCCTCCTAGTGGGAGGGGTTTCACCTCACCTGCTGTCATTCCCATTGCTCATGACACAGGATGGACGCAGGTAACCGATAAGTCAATGCATCTTGCAAAGAAGGTGTGCTAAAACAGAGTTTTGTGGAAGTTCAATCTTTCTGTCTACACCTGAGTTGGCAATGCAATCGTGCGTAAACGCCTTTGTTTCTGTCTACACAACAAACGTATAATTTTCATTGTGAATAGCGTAGCAGATTTGATAAACCTTGCAACCAAATACGTACATTTTTAATTTTATTTTTAAAATAAACAACTGGATAGACATAAAGTTCAACTAAAAAATAGACTATACTTATCCAAAAATAAAACATTGGATCTATGTAAACTGAATGCTGTAGAAATGAAATCCCTGAGGCGAATGCGTGACGAAAAAACATGTATGATTATTTTAGAAATGTGGAGATTGGCAAAGAATGCAGGGCTGATGTAGGTATTAATATTGAGATACAAAATGGGACACTTAGATGGTTTGTGCAAGTAGAGGGTACGAGAACGGTAGAAGAATTCGAGGACACACGAGGAAAACATGGCACGATTAAGTGAACCAGATAACAAGAGTCAAAATAACATAAGGGTATGTATAAGACGATATATGAATCTGAATGAGGCAAGGAGAGTGTGACAAGAGTGTTTGGCGGTTCGTATTCCTTTCCTACCCCTGCGGAAACGGCGTGATGGTTAGTTAGTTTTATAAAACAACATCAAAAACTTAGAGACAATAAATTTTTGGTCAAGTGAAGTCGAGCAAAGATTCAAGAAATTTTATAAACATCTGGGGGCAATCATTAAATATGTCCGGAAGCTTGCCACTACAGTGGATGTTATATAGATATACAAGACAAATTCACAACTAAATATGTCCGGAAACTTTCCACTACAGTGGATAATATATAGATAGACATACAAGACAAATTCACAACTTAATATGTCCGGAATCTTGCCACTACATTGAAAAATATATATAGATATACAAGACAAATTCACAACTAAATATGTCCGGAAACTTGCCACTACAGTGAATAATATATAGATATACAAGACAAATTCACAACTAAATATGTCCGGAAAATTGCCACGGACGGCCGGCATAGTCCAGTGGTAACGCATTGGACTGCCATTCCGAAGGTCGCGGGTTCGAACCCGGCGTGCGCAAATAAATTTTATTTGATTGATTTGTGTTATTTCACTATTAATTAATTAAAATAATATATAGTATATTTGCGGCACGTTCCAGAGTGGAAGATACTACCAGTATCGCCCTGGTGTAAGACCACCATTCAGAATTGAAACGTTGCTCCAAATAGCTTTAGCCGTGTTTAGTGACTAGATCTGAATAGCCAGGTACTTCCCCACCTTCCTCTTTCCCTTCCCCACTTACCTTCAGCCTCACAACATCCCCCAATTGGGGATGCCATAGTCTCACTGGCTCCAGACGGGAGCAGTTGGGACTCTTGTGAGGTAATCACTATAAAAAAAAATTTAAAAAAAACTACAGTGGATAATATATAGATAGACATACAAGACAAATTCACAACTTAATATGCCCGGAATCTTGCCACTACAGTGAATAATATATAGATATACAAGACAAATTCGCAACTAAATATGTCCAGAAGCTTGCCACTACAGTGGATATTATAACATAGATATACAAGACAAATTCGCAACTAAATATGTCCGGAAACTTGCCACTAGAGTGGATATTATAATAAAGATATACAAGACAAATTCGCAATTAAATATTTCCAGAAGCTTGCCACTACAGTGGATATTGTATATATGTGCATGACAAATTCGCACAAGACGTTAGGAGAAGGGTAACTTGGTCTTTGTAAAGGAATATGGAAAGTTTAGTGGCTCCTTAGAAGACAGTGGTTGATATTGATTTTGATTGTGGCCAAGAGGGAAGATTCTACAAGGTTATTTATTATTATTATTATTTCGAAAATGAAAAATGTTTCTTCTGTTTCAACTAGCACCCCGCGTTGCTGTGGTTTATGCTTGGGAGACAAACATATTGGCCTTCATAAGATATATAATTCAGAAGTACATCATTTGTATGTATGTCATAAGGTTTAGCCAGCGTTAGCAATGTAAGCGCGCAAAAATATTTTCAACGACTGATTACAAAACATCGACTTTTCTCTATTTTCTATAATTACAATATGCATGTATTTTATATATAAACCTTCCGGAAGAAATTCTCTAAAAGATAGTGAAAACGCTATAAAAATCCGTTGCGTAGTTTAGAAGAACTAAGCGCACAAACAGACAGACGCGGATCAAAGATAATCTATGCATACAATGTACTGTATTATTACACTACGATTAGAGATTATGGATGTACACAACGGGGGTTGACGCTAGAACTGTCTGTCAGTTTTTGGTAATTTGATCCAAGTGCGTACTCTAAAACTTCCCTTATTTGAATGCCATGAATACCTACGTCAGTGGGCCTAGCACAATGAAATCGATAACTTAACAATATATCAATAGGCGTAACTACTTCCCGAGAATGGTCGCGCTGTTTACAGCCAGATAAATCATAAATTGACATACTCTTGCAACACTGGAGGTATTATTATCTATGAATTTACATTCCGAAACGTACTAACCTAAAAATTCATTAGCAAACTGCATTTACTGTTTGACACTGAAAGGGGACTTGATTAGTTGAGGTCATTATTTTAAGTTTTACGCCCAGCTGGGTTTTCGCATGGATTATGAGAACAGAACGTAACTAGTGAGCTATCGAAAATTAAACTGGTAAAATATCTAACAGTAACATAACATAAAATAGAAACGATAACAATACTACATATAAGACAAATAAGTAAAACTACATTACCAACTCTTCCATAATTTGTAGGATTCAACAATAGATTTCACAATTCTATAAATGGTGTCAGTAAATACATCAATAGTACCCCCAAACTTGTTGCCTTGATTATGCATCCTATTAGTTAGTGAGTGTGTCTGATAGTTGATTGTGTATGTATTGCAGAAGAATGTTGCTAGTCGGATACATAATTTGCACAACTTGCTAGTGAATATTTTTAACAATCGTTGATAATCACTAACTTACATACACGACGAATGTAGTCAATATCATATTGATATCGTATCGTATCATATTGATAGCTTTATCGATCTTAGATCCTCGACTACCAGGTGTTCTAGATTGATGATATATTGCCTTATAATAATAATAATTGGATGACTTGTATAGCGCCGTTTTTGTGCAAAATCGACTCAAGGGCGCTGTACAAATTTATAATACATTTCTACAGTGATCTATGTTATAACTAACTATTTATGAAGATAATATACAGTACAATACTTACCTGGTAGGTCACTTGAGATTAACACTTAATTAACATTATCTAATTGTTTATTAGCGAAATTTAGATACAGGATTTAGGACATAATTGGAAAATTGAATACCTATAACTGGACTTTCTCTTAGGAAAGGTATATTTAATTTAAGGGTACGACAGCTTAAAAAGGAAAGTTTTTAGTTTAGACCTGACTTCTGTTGGACTTGTTATGGATCTTAGTTCCGGAGGGAGTTTATTCCAAGCCTTCGGCCCAGATACTCCCAAAGCGCGATCACCAAACTTAGTATTTGGCTTGCACTTAGGTTCCATCAGTCTGCATACAGCTGATCTAAGAGTTGACTGCCTCAGACCAGAGTTTTCCGGGACGCATAGTTCAGAGATGTAGGGTGGGGCCATTTCACTGATGGATGTAAACACCATCCAGCACAGTTTGTACTGGATTCTTTCAGGGCACTTGAGCCAGTGAAGGTTACGAAGGTGTTCTGAAAGGTGCAAATATTTTGAAACCCCGGTTATGAGCCGTGCCGCTGCATTAAACACTGATTGAAGTTTGTCAATTTGACATTTTGGAAGGGTGGCATAAATGCCATTGCAGTAATCGAGACGTGAGAGTATCTAATGTAGAAGTCAAAATATTGTTTCAGCTTTTTTACGCTGAGAAATCGATATACAATCTTAATTCTTGAGTAATTTATTCAAATTTGACGTAGGCTTCGAAGACTTATCCAACAGAAACAGAAATAGCTCGAGCTCTTCTCGTCTGACGGAGGTGAAGGTATACTGTCTTGTTATAATATCGCTGATGGCTCCGTCGTAAGCTCTCCCTCTTCGTCATGGTAGTCGCTTGTAATAGAGAGAGATGGTTGCAAACGGGCTTTGAGCGGCAGGACCATGCTTGCTGAAAAGTTGGCTGGACCATACTTATGCCGACAATGTTACGCGGATGGTAAATGTTGGGATTTATGTGGAAAGGGGCAAAGTTGAAGAATTTATATTTTTGATGTTTTTATTGGATAATTTTTACATTTAGTGGTTTTAGTAAAAAAGCGCGTAGTGAGTATAAATAAGTATCCTCAATAAATTTGGGGTAGGTATTTTATTTATTATTTTAAATATAAATACATATACCCCATTTGCGAATGAGCGAATGAGCGAAGAAAGGAGTGTAAGGAGAATATACGATGCAAATGTGAATGGTAGCAGAAGTCGGGGGCGCCCGAGGAAGACATGGCACGACCAAGTGAATCAGATACTTGAGTCGGGCCATGTCAAGAGTCAGAACAATAGAAGAGTATGTATGAGACGATGTATGAATGTGAATGAGGCAAGGAGTGTGTGCCAAGACAGAGTTGTTTGGCGGTCCGTCCTCTCTGCCTACCCCTGCGGGGAAACGGCGTGATGGTTAGTTAGTTAGTTAGTTAGTTTATACCCCAATTTGAGATGCGGTTATGGGTAGCGCTTTATTAGCAGCAGACACATACCTGGACGGATGACGAACCTCGTGTTGGCACTGTTGGTGGACGCAGTAGTCTCTCTCACTGCAGCAGCTGGTTCAGTTTCTTCACCACCTAGGATTCTTGCTGCAGGACTCTGCATGATCGAGACTTCCATCTTCTATCTTTGTTAATAATGATTGGATTATTTATAAAGCGCCGTTTTCGTGAGAAAATCACCTCAAGGGCGCTACTTTGTTGAACGTCATAGCGGTGCTGCCAAGGTCTGGACGAACCTCGAGTTGGTACTGTTGGTGGACTCTCTCGCTGGATATTTGCTACAGAGTCTCCATTTTCTATCTTCATGTCACCTGTTCCTGTTCTTCATTTTACTTAACTTAACTTCACTTTATGTTTGTAATATTTATATTTTTGTAATACCTGCAACGACTGTAAAGCGCCCCTGAGGTGATATCTCACAAAAGCGGCGCTATACAAATTGTCCAATATTATTATTATAACGCCGCCCCAGGAACCATTAATTGAATAACCAACACCTCTGCCATGGGTGATCCCAAGTGGCTTACTACTTTTGGTGACTTAGAAGGGGTTTCACAGGGTTAAAGTTGTATAAGTCTTGGCAGCGGATGCGTCTACCCACCTGATTTGGAGAGACTGGTTGAGGGATATCTTTTTACCTCTGAATGAGATTAATTAACTCCTGGACACAGTGACCCAGAATCCTCCCCATCTCTCGTACATTTGTCCTTCCCAGATCTTCCTCTCCTACCTTTTCTTAAAAAAAAACCGCAACACAGCATCCGGAAAGATGTCTTTATGGAAAATATTTTCTTTGGGGCCTCCTGTATACATATTTTAGATGTTATGGTTGCATATTTAAGTACACCTCATTTATATCCCGTTCTTTTCACTAAATTGTACTTTGACTGCTACTCACCTAATTTGTATACAATACTGCCGCCCCAGTAATACTCCTAATATCATCATAGCGCTTTGGCCTCGGCCACCGTCCCTGGCCAGCGCTACACCGGATCATAGCGCCCTGGTTCCAGCGCTTCATCCGTGCACTTAGACCACGCAACATTCCTCCCTGGTCTACGCACCTTCCGTACAACCGCCTACAAGGTCCACCGCACCTTCGGCTTTCCTGTCAGCACTGGAGTACCTGAAGACCCACGTTCTTCGGCAGTTCCTGACCGTCAACGAGTCCGGTCACCAGCAGCGGCGTCGACTCACTGACCCGCGCTTCACCAGCACATCACCGCCTGCATCCGGAGTGTCCAACATCGGTCCTAAGTCATCTCTCATCACGTCCAACTGACTCAATAAAACACTGCGACCTTCACGACCTCTTTTATTTCGTGCCATCTCACTAGATCCCCAAAAACATATTTTGTTATATGAAAATGTTAGAAAAGTCACGTCACTTCATATAAAAATATTTATTCTAAAATCGGACATTTAAAAAAAAAATACAAAATGTTGCTTCATAGAATAATTTGAATTTTTTCTTGATTATTTTTTTATGGTAATTTTTTTAATGCAAACTTAAATCCCGGTATTATCTCTATCTAGCACTGTTTAAATCAAATTTCTCACAGTTATACAAAATGAGATAGCATAAATTTTATTAGACCGTGTCAGGCTGTGAGATAATCATCCAAAATACGACGGTTTTTTGTGAAGAACTAACCAACTAACTAACTATCACACCGTATCGCCGCAGGGGTAGGCAGAGAGGACGGACTGCCAAACAATGGACGGACTGTCAGACAAACCTCGGTCTTGGCACACACTTCTTGCCTCATTCATACCTCGTCTAATAAATACT
Organism: Hesperophylax consimilis; assembly: GCF_061612785.1. NCBI lineage: Eukaryota > Metazoa > Arthropoda > Insecta > Trichoptera > Limnephilidae > Hesperophylax > Hesperophylax consimilis. Next base: position 11,856,423 of record NC_142865.1, read on the forward strand.
CTTCTATTATTCTGACTCTTGAAATGGCTCGACTCGAGTATCTGATTCACTTGATCGTGCCATGTCTTTCTTGGGCGTCCCCGACTTTGTCTTTGCTACCATTCGCATTTGCACCATATATCCTCCTTACACTCCTTTCTTCGTTCATTTGCTCTACACGCCCAAATCATCTAAGCGTCCCTTTCATAATCTTACTCATTACGCTTACGTCAGCCTTGCACTCTCCACATTTCTCACACGATCATACATGGTTTTACCACACTTACGCCTCAGGGATCTCATTTCAACAGCATTCAATCTACTTTCATCCTTTCTCTGCTAGTTCCATGGCTCACTTCCATACTTCATTGTAGGTACCAGCACTCCATTGTGGACTGCTAACTTCGCTTCTTTGGACAATTTTTTGTTGAAGAATATCTCCCAAAATTTCCCAACCTGTTAACTTAATGTAATTATCATCCTTTTTATAAAGATTCGTCTAATATGTATACGGCAACGAATATATTTGTTATTTTATATTGACCATAACACTTATTCAATTCGGAATAGAAACTGACAATTTATAACTTTTAAGCCATTTATAATACATAATACAAATATGAAATTAACACTATTCCAGCAATTAAATTTAAATACTCGGTTCATATTTATTTCCATGGACATCTTTAATTTATTGCAACTAAATAAAAATAATTAATTAGAGTTGATTATTATTTTTCTGGCAACTCCCCTTTTATATAGTGCCTCCTTCCCCCCACCTTTTCTTTCTTCTTTTCTTCTTCAAACAGTTCCATGGCGGCGCGCGCGCAGTACGGTCGTTCGAAGTTTGAAATCTAAAGTTCTAATAACAGTGTTGTCCTGTGTTGAAATTAGCCGTCGCTTTACGAAGTTTTGTAGACTATAAAAATTGTGTAAAGTATAAAAAAATCAAAGTGGGTAAATTATATCGTAATAGTACTTAAAAAACCGTGAATTCTTAAAAAAAAATGATGAAAAACAGTGTTTTTTGTATGTTTCAAAGTGTTTTTAACTAAAATCTTTATGATAGGTACTTACCTAGATATTAAAAAGTTTGTGGTTTTTTTTGTAACTAAAGGAACTGATATTTTTCAGTATTTAAAAATGGCGTGGGATCCAAAATGCTCCTAATTTTGAGACAAAGAAGCAATAGTACAAAAAGTTATTCATTATAGATAGAGTTTAGGTATTACGCTAGCAGTCCACAATGGAATTCTTATACCATTTCTGATGAATGGCAGATAAGCTTTGATCGTAATGTGCACTTGGGTAATTAATTAGCAGCCTGATATAAATTCCCTTAAGTCGGGAATTATTATTTTTTTATTAGGGAAGTTATTTTGAATTATGTTATCTATTTTGTGCATGTAAATAGTTGTTTATTGAGTAATTGTTTAAATAAAGTTTAATTACCATAATTTGTGTCTAATGATGCGGCGGTTAGGGGAATAATTACCCACAATTCAGGGTAATTAAAATATCAACATTTTGACGTTTTCGATAATTTCCAAAAAATTTTAAAGTCTCATCAAAATACTCTTATTAATATGATATATTTGTAAAAAACATGAAATTTATGTCGGAAACAATCTCGTGGAGATTTAGATCTGCTATTCAGATGAAAATTCATGCAATATTCCCCATTTCGGGAATATTCCCATCACTTAGAACTAGAAATGGGATTCCTTAGGCGTAATGAACAGTTTTGGATGTTAGAGCAAATGGTCACATAAAGGAGTGTATCTACAACCGTATATTATGTATGCTTATGAATGAAGCTAGGATATTTCTCCAAAACAATGTATGTCGTTCCAACGTCTCTGCTTCTCCCTTTGGAGAAATTACTTCATGTTAAGATAGTTAGGTTAGGTTAGGTACCTACCTTCTACCTCTAGGTTTAAATAAAGATCTTAATTTCATTAATTACCTTCGTTAACTCTCTGAAATCTCAACCAGTGCAGAAAAATCAGGAAACCTGACTTTACTTGTCAAGATTAACCCTAAGAAATTTAAACAAAAGAATTATACGTTTCGAATATAGAATTAAAATAATTTTCTGTCAAAATGTTATATTATAAGCAATAGGTACTTAATCGCTTGTCGGAATTCTTGTTAATCAGTTCCAATTTTGAAATGAACAATTCAAATAATTTTCTGTTAAAATATTATATTATAGGTAGGTATTTTTCGCTTGTCTGAATTCTTGACTTATCAGTTAGTTCCAATTTTGTAAATGGCAATTAAATTTAAACTAAATCCGAGTTCATTGAACCAGAGTTACAATTTACAATCACAGACACACAACCGAAATTAGTATTTTTGTTTACATATAACAATAATACCTAATAACATACAACAGTTATATTAAAATTAATTAAATATTATTATTTATGATTGTGCTTAGACTTCAAGCGGTTTAGCGACAAGATCTGAATAGTTAGGTACTTCCAAACCTTCGTCCTCCAACTTCCTACCCCCTCCTTACTTCCTTCAATTTTACAAAATGAAAAAACACCTCACCGATGTTTTATAATTATTATTTACATGCACTAAAAATGCACACAACTAAGAACTCTGGGAATAGTTTGATTTTTGGTAGGTATTTTCATAAAAATATCCAAGAATTGCCAATCATTACAGAATTTTATTATTATCATTAGCATTTTGGTGTTTGCAGTATCACCCCGGGCTGCACATAGATTTTGGCAGCGGGGGTAGGGAGTCATAAACGTTCACAAATGAGTCTACCATTAGAAATTGCACTCGGAACGCGAGAATTGTTTCCCTCGAATTGCGTTTATAGATGAGTCTGCAAATGGGATATTAAGTTGCGTTCAAAACACAAGACTGGTTTAAACATAGAAGCAATTCTGCATAAGGTCCACTCGGAACATGCGAACGGTTTCCTTCTAAATGCGTCTGCAAATAAATCCACAACTGTAATTTTATCTGTAAGCCAGTCCCCAGTTTAATTAGCATTACACTCATAATTTATTATTACACATTTAATTCCTTATTAGCAAAATAATAAGAAATTAAAAAGGTTGTTGGATCGCTTACATATTTCATTCTAGTAACGTAGGTGCATACGTAAATACCTTTCAGTTATGTTAGACTTTTCTCTGGGTTTTTTAATAATGTCTTAAAAATGAATCTGAAAAACCGTGAAAGAAAACCGTTCTCGCGTTCTGAAAGTAATTTTTTAATACTGTTTTTGATAGTGCTCGCGGGTTGCATCAAAAAGCATCGCGGGTTGCAGGTTCCTACATTAATAATAATAATAATTGGATAATTTGTATTGCGCCATTTTTGTGGAAAATCACCTCAAGGGCGCTGTACAATTTATTACCTATTCGTAGTGTCTATCTAATTTTATTATTTACGTACAGATTCAGAAAAACATACTTACCTGGCTTGTCGTTATCCTATGAAACACCAATATCGCCGACAAACCGATCGTCCACTGGTGCCATTGAAATTTCGCCCTAGTTTGAATTTTTGAGATGCGATTTAAACGTGTATGCCATGAAAAAGTGCATAAAAAATATACAAGAATCGCTTGCTCTTGAAACACTTAAGAGGAAGCTACAAGCCAAAAATGTTTATATTCTTGGTATACCTTATATCGAAGGTAATAGGCATTAAAATCGCTTGACAAACGGAGTCTAGAAACGTTCGATTTCAAGCAAGAAACTGGTTTTTATTTATTTTGTAAATAATTTCATAAGAAAGCAAAAAAGTTAATCAAGTGAAACAGTCACAGATAATCTTAGCTATAATACAGTATTTTTTTAAGTTGTTTCCTTTACGCGTTCATACATTTCTATTGAAAAAAATATTTTTTGTAGTAGTTTGCATTTATATTTTTTATTTAGTAATTTATTTTTTTATTTGTATTTTACTCAAGCGAAGCGATAGGAAAACCTTCAATTTATCTAAAGCATATTTTTTGGTATTCATAATGTACACCAATTCGTTATAAAGATTAATCAAAATAGTGATTTGGCATTAAGCTTCGCCTTGGTTTGTATGATAAGGCACACTTCATTGAATTCGTTCAAGTAATTCAGGGCAATTTATCACAGATGTGGCTATTTTTTGTAAAAATAGTACGTCTGCAGAATGTGTTTGACTCCTTGACGTAATTTGATTATGACTTATGTTCGTAAGCACTTTGACAATTTACATTTATCGTATACAGGGCCCTTTACTCTTGGCGACTAGAATGCAGCAATCTGTTCGCAGTTATAATATGAGTTGTTATTGTAAGTTAATGGCAGTTTATTTTAAAACAGCGGACGTTTGTGTTAGTTTAGGATCTTGTTCTTGTGAAGCGGTCACTGAGTTATTTTCTTTAAAACTTTATAAACATTCACAAGGCTTAACATAACAACGAGAATGCTTTGCATTTCGTTGCAATGACTTCATACCACGACAGAACCTATAGATATTAGACGTTAGTTTTATAGTGCTGGTTAGTTAGAAGTTAACTAACTAAATAATAATAATTGGATGACTTGTATAGCGCCGTTTTTGTGCAAAATCACCTCAAGGGCGCTGTACAAATTTATAATACATTTCTACAGTGATCTATGTTATTACTAACTATTTATGGAGATAATATACAGTACAATACTTACCTGGTAGGTCATTTGAGATTAATACTTAATTAACATTATCTAATTGTTTATTTGCGAAATTTAGAAACAGGATCTAGGACATAATTAAAAAATTGGATATAACTGGACTTTCTCGCAGGAATGGTATATTTTATTTAAGGGTATGACAGCTTTTAAAAGCGTAAGTTTTTAGTTTAGACCTGAATTCTGTTGGACTTGTTATGGATCTTGTTCTTCGTTGCGGACGTGTTTTAACCGCTCCGGTTTGTTTGATCCTTTCAGAAGGTTTCCCTTGCTAAGAGATCGCTGAAAATTGTTCAGCATCCGTGTTTTATATAGTGCTTACCTTCTTATTTCACGAAATGTGCGTAACTTCTACCGTTTAGCCGGAATTTGCAATTATTATAGCATTTTAAACCGATTAATTTTTAAAAGTGAAGCTAGAACGAAGATTTCTCAATGCAGTCGAAGATTTTATACCTGACTCAAGTGTCAAGTGGTGTTGGGATTTACGGGACCGTTTCAACCGAGGATGTCTGCATGGAGGACAGATAAGCCATATTTTGTTTAAAGTTTTTGTCTTTGTTTTTATTTTCTGTTTTTGTTTATGTATTTTGTTACAGATGACACTCATAAACTTCACTTTGACTTTGGTTTAAGATTTTGCTTATGATAGCCTGCGATAAGCGAGCCCTAAGGGTCTGAGACAGAGGTGTGAAATCGTCGGATCACGACAATAGAAAGAATGTATTGGAGCCAGAAAGGAGTCTGAAAGGGTCGAGAAGATGCACTAGGTGGCATGAAAGGCTGGGAGGTGACTGGAGAGACTAAGGTAAACTAGGATGAGGTGATTTTGCACAGCGGTGCTGCCAAGGTCTGTTATCTATGTGAGGATATTGTGTCGGCGCTCTTTATTGGCAGCAGACACATGTCAGCGCTATATTAGCGGCGGACACATGCCTGAACGGATGACGAGCCTCGTGCTGGCACAGTTGGTGGACGGGGTAGTCTCTCTCCCTGCAGCAGCTGGTACAGTTCCTTCGCTACCTAGGACTCTTGCAGCAGAGTCTCCATCTTCTGTCTTCGTCGAGCGTCACAGCGGTGCTGCCAAGGTTTGTTGTCTATGTGAGGATGTTGTGTCAGCGCTCTTTATTGGCAGCAGATACATGTCAGCGCTATATTGGCGGCAGACACATGCCTGAACGGATGACGAACCTCGTGCTGGCACAGTTGGTCTAAATAACAAATGTAGATCCTAGGAAATAAATTGTACAGCGCCCTTGAGGTGATTTTTCACAAAAACGGCGCTATACAAATTATCCAATTATTATTATTATTATTATTATTATTATTAGTTCCGGAGGGAGTTTATTCCAAGCCTTCGGCCCAGATACTCCGAAAGCGCGATCACCAAACTTAGTATTCGGCTTGCGCTTAGGTTCTATCAGTCTGCCTACAGCTGATGATGTTGCTGATCTAAGAGTTGACTGCCTCAGACCAGTGTTTTCCGGGACGCGCAGTTCAGAGATGTAGGGTGGGGCCATTTCATTGATGGTTAACACCATCCAGCACAGTTTGTACTGGATTCTTTAAGGGCACTTGAGCCAGTGAAGGTTACGAAGGTGTTCTAAAATGTGTGAATATTTAGAAACCCCGTTTATGAGCCGTGCTGCTGCATTAAACACTGATTGAAGTTTGTCAATTTGATATTTTGGAAGGCTGGCATAAATGCCGTTGCAGTAATCGAGACGTGAGACTACATAAGAGTTGATATGTAGATTTGTTGCTTCTGTAGGAAGGTTAAAAACTAACTCAATCACCATCACGCCGTTTTCCCGGAGTAGGCAGAGAGCACTTGGCACATGCTGTTTCCTTAATGAGTTTTCATTTTGAGTTGGAGGGAACTATTCATTGGATTCTACAGTCGGTGACTTATCAGGGATGCACAGATTCACGGGGTGAGGTTTGTCCAGGTCTTGGATGCGTCTGCACATCAGCTGCGTGGCGGGCCGGATCTGGAGAGGCAGGTTGAAGGAGACGCTTTGATCTCTCCTCCCGGACTCTCGACTTAACGCCTTACACCGCAGTGGGATCAATTCATATGTTACTCCTGGACATTCTAGATTCCTACCAACCCCTCAAACATTTTGCTCTCCTTCTATCCGTTAAAAGACCCTCCACACAGCATCACCAAAGATGACAAAGGCCCTGAGAGAAATTATTTTCCTCGTGGCCTCCAGTGTGGAATGTAAAAAAAATCGTACAGGACGTCATAGATACACCCTATTCTGTTATTCTGACTCTTGACATGACGCGATTCAAATATTTGATTCGCTTGATCGTGCCATGTCTCCTGACTTCATCCACCATTCACCTGCGCGTATTCATATTTCATGACGCATCGCTAGTCATATTATTATCCCCACTCTCCTTTATTTGTTCTTTGGCTCCACATGCCCAACCCATCTAATCGTTCCTTTCTTAATCTTACTCATTATTCATTCTCATCAGTCTTGCAATCTTTCCGGATCTCCACGTTTGTAACACGTATCATTCATGGTTTTAACACACATACGCCTCAGGAATCTCATTTCTACTTTCAATCCTTCCTCTGCCAGATCCAGGCCTCATATATCAGGTAATTCAGGGTTGGTATCAGAACTCAGCTGTGGACTGCTAGTCTAGCTTCTTCGAACAACTTTTTTTATTAGCTGTCCACTACTAGTTATTAGTTACTAACTAACATTATTTTGGAAATATAAGATCACACGCGGTTCCAACAAGCACTCCAAAATAGCTGAAGTTTACCCGCGCGTTGTTAGACTTTTCTCTACTTTATAATATCCATGTAGGTATTATATATGTACACCTTCCAGAAGAAATTCTCTAAATGATAGTGAAAACCCTATCAAACTCCGTTGCATAGTTTAAAAGAACATACAGACGCGTATAGTTACTTTGTTTTATACTATTTAGAGATTTCAATGTATTGTCACGATTACGAATTTACTAAATGTTTATCAGGAAACGGCCTGTAATCCCGTTTTTAGTTAATTATGATCTGGGATGTTCCCGAACGTTCCAGACTATACACGAATATTCCAAGATGTTCTAAAATGTTGTGGAATGCTCTCGAATACTCTCGAATGTTCAAGTAATTTCTAGAGGGCGAATCTTCCAGCCCTTATATCTTCAAAACCACGCCTTTCCGGTAAAAACGGGAACCTTCTTCATGGATGAGGGATAGAGGGCTTCCACACCATATAACTCCCTTGATAATACCAGGACTCGTTTCTTACTTTTAGCGGCATGATTGTACACTTACTTTTATAATATATATTGATTAACGGCACAAGTGCCATTTTCGTACGTATTGTTATTGACAGTCATAGTAGAAAATATAAATAAAAATAATACTATTTAAGTAAACAAGACAAAATGAAAGAAAAAGGTAAACATTAGTACAAAGTTAATGACAGAAATGAAGAAGAAACAAAAACAAAAAATGCAGGGTCCTCGTTAAAATATGCACTGCAAAAAGGCTTCCTTAGTAGAGCTTTATACTACAGGGTTTTCCAATAAGAGGTGTTATTTTGAATAGCCCCCTATTTCGGTAGATGTTAATTTTGAAGCTGTCATTTTTTGACATTTGACAAGTAGAAGTTACGCCATTAATAAAAACAGAACGATACACGCTTCAACAACGCATTGAAATTATTAAAATTCACTTGAGTGAATCATATGCAAATCATCTTGAGTGATGAGGCCCATTTCCACCTCGGTGACTTCGTCAACAAGCAAAATTGCCGCATCTGGGGCTCGGAAAACCCAACAGTTATTGTTGAAAAGCCTCTCTATCCTCAATGTGTGACTGTTTGGTGCGGTTTATGGTCCAGCGGAGTCATTGGACCTTACTTTTTCGAAAATGAGGCTGGAGCAACAGTTACGGTGAATGGATTGCGCTATCGAGAGATGATTATTGAATTTTTATTGCCGGAATTGGATGGTATTGATCTCGACAACGTTTACTTTCAACAAGACGGCGCTACGTGCCACACAAGCAACGAATCCATTGATCTTTTACGATTGAATATCAATATAAATCATCTTATTGGAAAACCCTGTACAATAGAGGAGTGTTAAAAACATCAGCTAATATAGCATAAAAGTTACCAATGGTGTGTAATCTTTTTATAACAGAATTTTAGCCTGAAACCGTAGTATGATTATCACAATAATACACACTGGGGAACCTTGAATTAATGTTGAAACATGATAGTGAATTAAAATTAATAAATCAGGGTTATGTGACAGTGTATCCATGTAAATATATAACTCAACCATTTGGCATTTCATCTATCTGTATATATATTTTATTACGTTCTGGTTCCGGTTCAAGATGGTGGCCGTTAACGGTTCAGTGTAGACTGTTTTTGAAGTGTGAATTCGCATTTTTTCAATATTATTGTACCCACCCATCCGTATGAAGAAATTTTGAAAAAAGAATTGTTATTGAGATAGTGACGTTTCTTTGAATAAATTGCCTATTTTAAACATAAACAAAATAATGTTAATAATTAACTAGGTAGGTATTTAAGTACCTACATACAAATCTGCTGATTTCAGAGGAAATTTTGTTTTTGATTTATTAAATAAAAGAAAATGAAGAAAATTCCTTTTTGGATGGAATAATTTTAAACACAAAAAAATTCTGATTTATCCATAAATTCTTTGTAATTGCGATATTTTTTTTGCTTTGAAACTGGTTAATTAATCTTATATGTTTACTACTGCAGAAAAAAAAACATGAATGTTATTCATTATTTTCAAAAGAAAACTAATTTTACTTGACCCAAAAAAATGGCAGAGTGCAATATTTCGGAGTTATCGAGTTGAACCCGTGCAGAACGTTTTGCTATAATCGTAATATTGGAATTGTCATGTCATCACAAACATTGTTCAGAAACAATGAACTTAGTTCATTCGCTATTCTGCGTATCGTTATTCATTTAATACTGTTACCGTTACAAAATTGTGACGTATAATTCCCTCGAATACTTTAATTTTTTAAACCATTCGTATGCTTGGTTTAACTCTAATTGACTAACTAGCTCAGGCACGGTGTAATGACTAAGCCAGTCAAGTTTGCACATCAGAAGCTGGGTGTACTGTACAGGGACCGCAGATACTGCATATAGTGACCCTGTACAAATCTTAATTGCGCCCCACTGTTAAATCTGACAGCCACCTTTGTTCTGGAGCCCTAAAATACCTGAAAATAACCCTTGACCCTTGTTTGATAGATGCAATCAGAGCACAGGTGTAAGGTAGGTATACTGTCGTTTTACTACCGGTATTAGACTGGCGTAATTGATCCCTTCGGCATCGCTGTTTAGACGGGAAACATTTAAAACGCGCGCCCAACATATGCACACGGTTGACATGTGTCACATGAGAACGAGTCCTTCTACGACTCGTTCTTGAGTTCAACATCTTGGCTGTTGAAAGATTTTCCGGCCTCTGTGTTTCCTCCCTCCTACAACATAGGTATCTTCAAGACCCATGTTCACTCCTTCCTCTCCTAATAAAGACCATCCACACAGCACCCCCCAAGATTACAAGGCCTCCTGTGTGGAGTTAGTGTAAAAAAATGTTATTTCTTTTTGGTACTTACTAATTTTAAGCAATCATTTAACTGGATGGATTTTTTAACTGATTAATTTTTTGGGATGTTATGCCGTGCTGTGCTAACTTCTTCTTTAGCCAACGTTCCTGATAGCCTTACAGTGTTCATTAGACTTAAAAATAGTCGGTAATCTTTTGTTTATTATTTTTTTGTCAAAATCTCCAGTTTGATAATGCATTCAGAAGGCGAAATAGCTGTCAGGCCTTATAATAATTACGCGGTAGAACTTGTTTATAAATAAACTGGTTTTGTTGTAAATTGAATATTATTAATATTATTGGATATATAAAAAAAATATATCTTCTATAAAATAGAATGTTTGTTTGTTTGTCCCTAATAGACTCAAAAAGTATTGGGCGGATTACGCTGAAAATTTCAAATTTAAAATTTTGTTCTTTTTTTTTGCATTTAGGCATTTCACCCTGAAAAGAGTGCTTTGTAAATTTTGTTCTTATTGGTGGCATTAGTGTTTAGAGAGTGGTTTAAATGGTGGACAAAGTCGGGGACGCCCGAGGAAAAATTAACGCATAATCTGTGCTCTGGAATGATTTTAACTAACTTAACCATCACGCCGTTTTCCCTAGGGGTAGGCAGAGAGGTCGGTCCGCCAAACAACTCGGTCTTGGCACACACTCCTTGTCTCATTCACATTCATACATCATCTCATACATACTCTTATATTGTTCTGACTCTTGACATTGCCCGACTCAAGTATCTGATTCACTTGGTCGTGCCATGTCTTCCTCGGGCGTCCCCGACTTGTGCTACCATTCGCATTTGCATCATATATCCTCCTTACACTCCTATATTCGCTCATTCGCTCTACATGCCCAAACCATCTAAGCGTCCCTTTCTTGATCTTACTCATTAGGTACGCTTACATCAGCCTTGCATTCTTTGCGGATCTCCACATTCCTCACACGATCATACATGGTTTTACCACACATACGCCTCGGGAATTTAATTTCAACAGCATTCAATCTACTTTCCTCCTCTCTTTGCCAGTTCCATGCCTCACTTCCATACATCAGGGTAGGTACCAGCACTCCGTTATGGACTGCTAACTTCGCTTCTTTGGACAATTTTTTGTTAGCGCCAACTGCGTTCAGTCCTCCATTAATGGAGTTACCTGCATTTCTCCTTCTTTCAATATCTCTGTCAGCCTTCCCATCTCTCTAGAACAAGGCTGCCCAACCCCAGGCCCGCGGGCCACAATATGGCCCGCGAACGAATTATAAGTGGCCCGCGTGAACCATTTTCAAAAAACCCGCCAATTCGAAAAAGTGTCGCGGGCCCGCGGTAAAACAAACAATGCAGCTTGCCCATCTTGTAGCCACCCCCCCCCCCCATGGAATTCGAAAAATTGTTGTGGGGAATCACATATGATGTTTTTGCGTGCGCGGAATTTTTTCTCAGCGAAGTTCCGTAACAACCCCCCCCCATGGATTTCAAATGTTTTGTGGATTTTGAATTTTTTTTGTGGGGAATTATGTTTTATAGAAATTCTCTAACAACCCCCCCCCCCCCCATGGAAATAGGAACCGTCAGGTATGCAGTGGCCCGCCAGTGATTCAAAATCGTCAATTTCGCCCAACTGTTAAAAAGGTTGGGCAGCCTTGCTCTAGAACAGGGGTCTCCAAACTTTTCAGCCGGAGGGCCACATTGACTACTCCAGTGAGTTCGGAGGGCCAAAACCGTTTTAATTTCTAGACACCCATATTTTCTGTCCTAGGGAGGGGGGGGGGGTAGACAATAGAATTTTCAGGGATGAATATATAGCTTTAGATAACGTAGCTTTGAAGATATTTTTTGATTCTCGTTTCTCAGACCTTGATATCATTGCGAATCAAATAAAGATTTTTCAAAAAAAACCTCTTGATATATTCGCGCGATACTTGTGGACGCAATGTATTGGTGCCAAGTACCTCGCCAACGAGCATATTTATTTATTCGCACGAAGAAATTCGCCATTAGCTGTCGCGGGTCCTTGATGACACTGGTCATAAGATGTCGCGGGCCGGATGGAAGACACTGGCGGGCCGGATACGGCCCGCGGGCCGTACTTTGGAGACCCCTGCTCTAGAACATACTTCCTAAATACACAAACTCATCCACCTGCTCCAAGTATTCCTCATTCACAGCTATATTGCACACTGTTTTCGTACTCTCTCTTTCAAACACCATTAATTAAGACTTACTTACATTCATCATTAACCGGTCAGCAACGTAAGCAGATATACACGATAAAATAACGATAGCAGTCAAGTACAATAAGCGTGTTTACACGTCAACGCGTGTGTTTCCACAAAAATCGTCATAACTCCGTTATTCTTCTAGTGACATCCCTAAAACAAGAAGTAGAATATTCGTATTGAATGAAGCTTCACATCTCTATTCAAAGTTATCCATAGAAACCCGTAAAAAGACCTACTCAGTGGAAGCAAATTTTACCCGCCAAATCGTAAAACGACGCCAAGAAAGCCGTTTGACGTGCCGACCCGCCTCGCAAGTTTAATTATTTTTTTAAAAATATATTTTGTATGAAATGGTCAAAAAGTGAAGTGACAGAATTGTTTATTGTACATTTGTACGATGAAATAAGTGTTTTTTTTTACATTATCCGTGATTTTAGTATCGTTTTTACATAAAACATTACAGGTGAGTCATTTTTACAATTTTTTCATGTTTCCATTCTAAATTTAAATATTTACAAATGTTAATATTTATTTATGATACAACAATTTGAAAGCCTATTTTGTAACCTTTCTAAAACAGTTTTTACTATTCGGCTCCGTTCAGTAATGTTTCATTTATAGAGCTTTGATTGTGAGGCGGTAATAACACAACGTTTTCGTGAAATTGACATTTCAATAAAGACATCTTAGCTTCAAGTTCGCGAAAAGTCGGAGGGGTTAACTCATTCTGCATGCATACTTCGTTCATCCTAGACACGAGAGACTGCAGATCATCTATACTATTAGCATATACACTATACATTAGAGGCGACAAGTGTGTGCCAAGATCGAGTTGTTTGGCGGTCCGTCCTCTCTGCCTACCCCTGCGGGGAAACGGCGTGATGGTTAGTTAGTTATATAAAGTAAACCATTTCAATTGTTACGATAAGATTATTTGTCACCTTAAAAATGCACCCAGTTTTCAAGTGACTGGAATTTAACCTCAAAACATCCATGACACCTAGTAACGCCAGGTACACGTCAACTAGTTCAATATATTAATTTCTAATTAAAATGGAGTTCTAAAAATTAATCTTGAAAACAAACAAATACTCGGTAATCAATAATGATTTGTCTAGACTCAAGTCAGCATTTATTGATATAATAGTATTAAACCAATTGGCAGATAATGACTTTATATGTAGTACTTAGAATACAAAATTAATTCATTTTTTTATTCCGCCAATTAGACAAAAATTCTATAAAAATGACAAATTCCTGGTATGTTTTTCGTGTCGATGCGCCCCGCTGAGTTGGACGTTGTAAACTATTTGAGTTATTGTTTGTAATTTATTATTAATAATAATAGGGAATTTAATTGATATTCTGTATGCTGATTACATAATAAAAATGCCAATAGAATTTCTTGGAAACGAGGCAGATAGTTAAATCCTCAGATAAGTGTTGAGTGATAAATTGATTATGGACTATTCGTTGCTCGGAGACTTTTCTCTACTTTCTATATATACAATATGCATGTATTATATATGTTAACCTTCCGGAAGAAATTATCTAAATGATACTGAAAATCCTTTCAAAATCCGTTGCGTAGTTTAGAAGAACTAAGCGCACAAACAAACAAACGCGGATAGCGACTTTATTTTATACTATTTAGAGATAATAGAGAAGAGATAGTAAATTGTTGGTTATCTAGAAGGAATTGGTAAATAATATATCGACTCTCAGTTGCTCCCTGGTGATATACAATAATAATTCGCAAGCGAAAGAGTTATTCTAATTCATAGGAAAAAAATCAATGTTATTTAATTCTGAACAATTTACGAATCAGATTTTTTAAATGTGAATCACAATTACTCCCAGCAATCTGGAGCCAGTGAGACTATGGTATCCCCAATTGGAATATGTTGTGATGCTGAAGGTAGTGGAGAGGGGAAGAAGATGGGGAAAGGGTAGTTGGGGAAGTGCCTGGCAATTCAGATCTGGTCACCAAACACGGCCAAAGCTATTTCAAGCGACGTTTCATTTGTGAATGTTGGTCTTACACCAGGGCGATACTGAGAGTATTTTCCACTCTAGGACGTGCCGTAAATATACTATATATTATTTTAAATGAGTAAATTGTGAATAACACAAAATTGATCAATAAAATTTACTTATGCTCGTCGGGATTGAACCCGCGACTTTCGGTTTACTCGGACGTCGTGAGTTCAAATCAAGTCCATTTTATTACTATTAATTTGTCTTATTTATTATGTGGTAGGTACCTCTATTCGCGGCACGTTCTAAAGTGGAAGATAATTTCAGTATCGCCCTGCTTAAATACCACAATTGAGGATCGTAACGTTGCTTGAAATGGCATTTAATTGAATAGCCAGGTACTTCCCCACCTTCCTCTTTCTCATCGTCTTCCCCTGCCTCTACCATCAGCCTCACAATACATCCCAATAGGGCAGGGGTTCCCAACCCCGCGCCCGCGGAACGATTCGTATGTGCCCGCCACTATTCGAAAGTGATTTTTTTTTTGAGTGCCTAGGTTTATTAAATATGTTTGCGATATTGTATGTATGGGTGGTTCCTTTGCTGACAGTACTTGTCGCAACCTGTCTAGCGGTGAGCCAGACTGCACTCTTCACGCTAGCCTGGAACGGAGAGTTCTATTTGCACATCACTCCTTGTACACGCAGAAAATCCGAAGTGAACGAATGCCACGAACTGAGCCGATGAACGCCGAAGGCGCCAAAACACATGGCACGTGACTCTGACAGCTCTGTCTGTCAGTTAAAGCAATAAGCCTGGCCCCGACAGCCAAACTGACAGTAGTCACGTGCTCGTACCGTCCCGATCGGTTCGGCGATCATCGGCTCACTTCGGGTTTTCGGCGTGTACAAGGAGTGATGTGCAAATAGCATTCTCCACCTGGAACCGTGTTGTTGTCATTTTGATTGCGATTTCTGCCCGAGTTTGTCGATTAAAAATAGGTGGTGCCCGCCACCCTACCGATATTTTAGAATGTGCTCTAGAGTACAAAAAGGTTGGGAACCCCTGCAATAGGGGATGCTATAGTCTCACTGGCTCCAGATGGTTGTGAGCAGTTGGGACTCTTGAATGGTACTAACATAGAAAATAAATCGTTTTTCTGATGATCAACTTATTTCTATTACGTCTAGTTCCAATGTTAAAGTGTTAAACTTGTTTTGAACGATAAATATTATAATTTTCAGAGAAATGATGAAAACCTAGCACCGTTATAAATACAAGCATGCTAGTAAAACACTGCTAAATATCATGTTACTCGAAATAACTTACGTTGAAGTGCAATTATTCAACAAAACTGTTAAATAAAAAGTTGATAATAAAGTACTTTGATAGTGATTAAAGTTCTCAAGTTACAAGTTTGACTATTGTGGAACACAAAGGATCTAAAATTGTGCTAAACCTAAAAGCTAATGCTAGTGAAAAGCATGCATCATTAAACAGTGTATAATAGGCTACTTCTGTATTGATTTTATTAAGTATTGTAAAATATCCAAAATAACAAACCGTCTCAGAGGTCACCAAACAATATAGTATGTGCGTCATTTAGCATGCAAGTGAAAATCTAATTTACGCAGCGCTCCAGTCAAATCATTTGATAAAAGGCGTGCGCTAATAGCATACAAGTGAAATCCATCAAATCAAGTGACACAAGACATCGTCTTCGCGTGATTGTGAAATCTATCTAGTGAAGAAAAAACTGTTTTGCGCAGTGTTCCTTTTAAACCAAGTTACATAAGGCACGCTATACTAGCATGCCCGTGAAAATCTAATTGAGTTGCGCAGATTCCCATTAAATCGGGTGACACAAAGCAGTGTCTTCGCATGCGTTACTAGCATGTCCGCGTAGCATGCGCGTGCTGTGACGCGCCCAGGCGGCAGCATGCTCCAACACCAGCCGCTGGGCGAGTACGGGGCCATGTCGGGCCCGCAGGGGGGCAATGTTGGAGGGGCAGGGCAGGCTGCAAGAGACGCAGCCTTATTGCCCTCGTTCGGGTTCACGCAGGAGCAAGTGGCATGCGTTTGTGAGGTGAGTCTTAATTTTATTAATAAACTAACTAATTAAACATCACGCCGTTTCCAGAGACCGTCAAACAACCCGGTCTCGGCGTACACTCCCTGCTTTATTTATTATTTATGATTCTGTTATTCTGACTCTTGATACACAAGTATAGGTTCATTTCGTGCCTTTCCTTCTATATGCCCAAGGCCCAACTCAATCTTCCCTTGTTTAAGGCGAAGCTTAATGCCAAATCACTATTTTGTTTCATCTTTATAACGAATTGGTGTACATTATGAATACCAAAAAATATGATTTAAATAAATTGAATGTTTACCTATCATTTCGCTTGAGTAGAATACAAATAGAAAAATAAATTACTCAATAAAAAATATAAATGTAAACTACTAAAAAAATATTGTTTTCAATAGAAATGTGAACGCGTAAAGGAAACAACTTTTAAAAAAATACAGTATTGTAGCTAAGATTATCTGTGACAGTTTCACTTGATTAACTTTTTTGCTTTCTTATAAAATTATTTACAAAATAAATAAAAACCAGTTTTTTGCTTGAAATCGAACGTTTCTAGACTCCTTTTATCATACCCACCATACCAGAACCACCCTCCACCTTCCCACCCTTTCTTTCTTTAAAAAGACCCCCAAAGTTGATATACTCAGGTATATTAACTATAATTTACATATTCCTGTACAAAATATTGATTACAATATCTCTATTGAAATAATAATAATAATTGGATGATTTGTATAGTGCCGTTTTTGTGCAAAATCACCTCAAGGGCGCTGTACAAATATACAGGGTTTTCCAATAAGAGTTGTTATTTTACTATTCAATCGTAGAAGATCAATGGTTTCGTTGCTTGTGTGGCACGTAGCGCCGTCTTGTTGAAAGTAAACGTTGTCCAGATCAATACCATCCTATTCCGGTCATAAAAAATCATTTATCATCTCTCGATAGCGCAATCCATTCACCGTAACTGTTGCTCCAGCCTCATTTTCGAAAAAGTAAGGTCCAATGACTCCGCGCAACCATAAACCGCACCAAATAGTCACACGTTGAGAATAGAGAGGCTTTTCAACAATAACTCTTGGGTTTTCCGAGCCCCAGATGCGACAATTTTGCTTGTTGACGAAGCCACCGAGGTGGAAATGGGCCTCATCACTCAAGATGATTTGCAATTGATTCACTCAAGTGAATTTTAATAATTTCAATGCGTTGTCGAAGCGTGGATCGTTCCATTTTTATTAATGGCGTAGTTTCTACTTGTCAAATGTCAAAAAATGACAGTTTCAAAAGTATCATCCACCGAAATAGCGGGCTATTCAAAATAACACCTCTTATTGAAAAACCCTGTATAATACATTTCTACAGTGATCTATGTTATTACTTAACTATTTATGGAGATAATATACAGTACAATACTTACCTGGTAGGTCACTTGAGATTAACACTTAATTAACATTAACTAATTGTTTATTAGCGAAATATAGATACAGGATTTAGGACATAATTGGAAAATTAGATATAATTGGACTTTCTCTCAGGAATGGTATATTTAATTTAAGGGTATGACAGCTTT
The DNA here is from genome assembly GCF_061612785.1 of Hesperophylax consimilis. Taxonomy (NCBI): domain Eukaryota; kingdom Metazoa; phylum Arthropoda; class Insecta; order Trichoptera; family Limnephilidae; genus Hesperophylax; species Hesperophylax consimilis. Next base: position 11,874,574 of record NC_142865.1, read on the forward strand.
AAAAGGTAAGTTAGAGTGCAAGTAGAAACTAAGGCGGGAAGTCGCTGTCGCGGTGCAATACTAATAATGATTCATCCCCCATCTCCCTTGCTTGTATTATCTATGGTTAACTTTACCATTATCTCAAGAGAGCCCTTACCGTAAAATACTCTTCAAGAATCAAGCCTTTTAGGTCGCCAAGTCCTGTCCTCAGTTCCTCGAGGGTGCTTCAGGTTTCGCGATGGGTCCTTTATTATTTATCTAGGGGTACCCGAATTGAATATTATTCTTTTAGAATCAATTCCTTTTCAGTCTTCAAAAGCCAGATACTTCAAAGATATTGACTCAACAATCTCACTTAGATCTGTGGTTTACTTCTAAATGGGCCAATGTCAGCTTTTCAATATATTAACAAAACTTGAATAGAACATTCGCAAAACTTTGAATTGTTGAAAATTTTTTAAACAACTTGCCTGTATTGTTTGTTTGCTATGCAAATAAAATAAACATTTCTTATTTTTTATTCAGGGAGGAAGACACTCTTTGTATCGCTATGGCTTTAGCCATGTTTGGTGAAGAGATCTGAACAGCCAGGTACTTCAGCACCTTTCTTTTCCAGCCTCACAAAATACTCCAAATTGGGTATGACATAATCTCACTTTCTCCAGACGGTTAATATTACACTCCTTTTATTCTAAATTCACTCCTCATGGCTATAGATCAGCAACATCATCAGCTGTAGACAGACTGATGGAAGCTAAGCGCAAGCCAAATACTAAGTTTGGTGATCGCGCTTTCGGAGTATCTGGGCCGAAGGCTTGGAATAAACTCCCTCCGGAACTAAGATCCATAACAAGTCCAACAGAATTCAGGTCTAAACTAAAAACTTACCTTTTTAAGCTGTCATACCCTTAAATTAAATATATCATTCCTGAGAGAAAGTCCAGTTATATCCAACTTTCTAATTATGTCATAAATCCTGTACTTATCTAAATTTCGCTAATAAACAATTGGTTAATGTCAATTAAGTGTTAATCTCAAGTGACCTACCAGGTAAGTATTGTACTGTATATTATCTCCATATATAGTTAGTAATAACATAGATCATTGTAGAAAATGTATTATATATTTCTACAGCGCCCTTGAGGTTATTTTGCACAAAAACGGCGCTATTCAAATCATCCAAATATTATTAAATTTTATTATATGGCCCGATTCAAGTTGACTTGATATTTGATCGTGCCATGCCTTCCCCGAGCGTCCCCGACTTCTCCTACCATTCCCATTCGCGTCGTAATATAGATAACTATTATTTGGAAAACTCTTCTTTGTCCGGAAAAACAAGAAATGAATATAATACATTTTGACGCATTTACGTAACAGAAGCACAAAATTCTAGAACTCTTCTCAAACTTGGCAACATTTGCCTTGTTCCAAATTTAAACGTGACAGAAATAAACCCGCGAAACTTTATCGTCATTCGAAACGGGTACAGTTACATACACCCGTCTCTCTTACACATATCCCCTGCAATGCGTTTAAATTTAGCTTTATCTCGTTCACTCTCACAGCAAAACCAATACCTTCAATTTAAAGACGAACTCGATACGTTGTATTCGGTTACTATGGACGTCTCAACTTTCTGATCTGTGTTCTGCGTCATTTTATAGCTCTGTCTCTTTTTCTCTCATTTAAAATGAATACTTTGTTGTTTTATGGAATATATATGGCATCTCTTTTCCTCGTATCGTGTTACATTTCTATTCTGGAAAATGTACCTACATCTTGACACGGTTAACTTTGTAGGCGGCTAAATAAGGAACTAACGAACGAGCTAACTAAATAAATTATCTCGCCGTTTCCCCGCAGCGGTAGACACCTTCGTCATGGACACACGTTCCTTGCTTCTTTCACATTTATACACTTCTGTTATTCCGACTCTCGATATATTTGTTTCACTGTCTATCCATCAAATCTAAATCAACCCCCAGTGTATGATAACCCCAAGAAATCCACCGTGAATTTGGTAGTGGTTTACAGTATTACAGCGCTTGCCTTGATTTTATGGTATTTTGAACCATGATAAATGCTCATATCGTACTAAAATATATTTTATTCGCTTGGCAAGGAAATAATGTATCTTAATATTACTCTAGCTTGTCGTTACGTCACTTGCAAATATGTTTATTTTATCTGTGAAAAAGCGCGTAGCAAAATTCCATCTCAAATGTACCTATACTGTATTTATTTTTATTGTGAATAGCGCTTATTTAGCTGGAAAACATGATAAAACTCAAAAATATTTTTGTATCTTTGCATTATAGTATAATATTTTTTTTAAAACATTAGAGAGGACACATTTTTTGTCTCTAAATATAAGTAGCTATCCTGTGGAAACTATATACCTTATAGAGTATTTAGTATTTAGTTCATTTGATCTTTCCATGTCTTCCTCGGGCGTTCCAGACTGTTTCTACCATTAACATTCGCGTCATATATATTTATTTATTGATTTACTAACAGACCATGTCCAATTACAACACATTACATATTATAACACAAGGAGAAATGTTACAATACAGGCTAATTAAGAAATTAGAGCTGTGACAAAATTAAGGCACAAAAACAATAAGGTTTTGATTGAGTCACGACTTCTGCCACAAAGATTAATTGCGTAATGACTGACAAAAATCAAAGACTTGCGCCAAAAAATTCAAGGTCCTGACTTGAGTTGACAAGTCTTGCCATTCTGGACATTGGTGAATAGTATCCATCATTTGTGGAGTGTTGATTAAGGCGACACAATACCCTGATAACGGGGATTTGCCCCGACGCTCACATTTTAATTATTTCTGATGAGCTTATTACTAAATTCTTAAATGTTTCTAGAGGGATTCGAAGGGATGCAAGTTATTTATATTTAAGATTAATAAAAACAGGACCTTACAATTAAATATATTATGTAAAACGATAAGTACATTTTATTAAATGTAAAATGTTGTAAGATAAGCGGCAAGTACCAGATTTTATTTTTCTAGACGATGAATTAGTAACTTCCCGACGACTCCCTCACAAAAGATTAGAGATTTTATTAATGTATTCATAAGAATTAATTAAAATAAAAACACTCGCGAAAATCCAATTTCTGGCCAGATACACGAAAAACGACCGCCAGTACTTCAAAACTCTCTATTGTGCGTAGTATATTTGTGTGCGGGTTGACAAGGAGTTACTACGTATTGATTCAGACGCCGCGAAAGTTCCGGCCTGTAAGGTCGTGTCACCCGGCCGGTCGCTCCGGTCATTTCTTTTACGTATTTTTTTATTTAATCAAACAATTACTTTGCAATCTATTAGTGAAATTTTCTGTTTTTTATAATTTAACTTCTTCCTCAAGTGAGTAAAGGTTTTTTATATAAATAATAAATATAAATATAAATAATAACCAATACAAAAGAATACATTGTTAAATGCGTAAATGTGTAGGCACTTGAGAAAAAAGATGACACTAAAGTATTGACGTTATGTTATTATGTATCATTTCTAGCCCAAGTAGACTTTTTTACTATTAATCTTTTTTTTCACGCGACGCGGCTGTCTGTCCGGTTGTCACAACCAGCGGCACAGAATGTTATAGAGTGCCCCTTCACTAGAATCGTTTTCCTAGTTTTATTTATTTACGCCCTACTGGGCTTTTACATTAATTTCTAATTATACAGTCATGTTAGTTGTAACAATGGAATATCTAATAAATTATGGTAAAATAAAAGGAGTTTTTTTACTAAGGAGTGGTATTCTCTTATATTTCAATAAAGTGTTTGTGAATAGTTCGTTTCATTACTAATACTCCAGGGCAATTACCGAATCGCGATCGTAATTATTCCGGTAGTCCCAATTTTTTTATATGTTTTATAAACTGGTCCCCTGATGTAAAATCTGAGTTTCCGACCTTGGCACACCTGTGCTCGCGCCGCCATTTTGAAAAAAACCGGCCGAAATCGCTCCAAAATCTAGTTTTTCCAAAATATCTCATTCCCAATGCAAATTTCGGCTAAATTAGCTAAACAATTAAAGTAGAACATAAAATTACTTACTACTTTTGTGTAAACAATTTTCTTCAATCTCTAATAGGTACCGAGGTAGAAAGTCGTAAAGGTGCGTATATTTTTGAAAAAAACAAGTTTTTTGCGCGACTAGCTTTTGTTTTTTGTAAATATCTCGTTTCCAGTACAATTTTGTGAAAAAATTATTGATACTAATTTTGTAGAAAATAAAATTTCATAAAATAAATAGGTATTTAATTTATGTGTTTTAACTCTAATATGTATCCAAGCTCTTATCCACCAAAACCAGTTAAATTACACAACAACAAATTTTTGAAATTCGAAAGTTTTTTTTCCATAAAACAAAAACTCTACATCGAAAGTTTTTCTCCATACAGACAATTAGACATATGTCACCTATAAAGTACCTAAAGTCATTCGAATATTAAAAAGAGTCATTAATCTTTTAAGTTTAGATTGTTAGATCATTTTTTGTAGATAGAATTGTGCAATTATCTCCCCAAGTTACTGCACTTTGTAACTGCACTGTGTTACTGCACGTTGAAATGATTTTCAAAGTTAAGGTAAAATTGAACCAATTTATAATAAATCTCTTGGCTAATATATACTTACGTTTCAGTTAAATATGGGAAAACAGAAGACAAAAGAAGTTTTATCCCGAACAAAATTACGGCACCAAGGAAAATGTTTAACGGAATGGAGAAGGTACTACTTAAATACACACATAAAAATAGATCTTTGGGATACGTTTTTTACAGAACATAATTGTACAATGTCAGCTTAAATAATTTTATATATGTAGATATATACATATATACGCAGTCGATAAACTTCTGAGCATATTGAATTTGGAATATAAGAAGTAAATTAATTTTGATTTCCGGTGACATATTTTTATTTTTACCGAAATGCATTTTTTACACCAAATAAGCTCAGGAATTGTTAGTGAAAGTTTGTCGGGCATGTCTTAATACATCTCTAAATAATTAGGGAATAGAGACAGTATAAATAATTAACAATATTTCTCATTTTAGGAAAAATTCCGCAAGACTTCATCCAGATAATATTGCAAATAATAAAGAAAATACGAGTATTGTGTTAAACACTATACCGACACTCAACATGGTAATTTTTTCACAATTTCTGTAAATATAAAGTAAATAATATTAATTTTATATGATTAAATAAGCGCTCTAAAAAAATTAACAAAAACTGACATTATTTTTCAGTACGGACCAGATATGAATGAACCTGAAAAGTTTTCACTATTTGCTGGCTCTAGTTCTTATGACACTAACGTGCATGCCGTTTCCAGCCCCTTATAGCTAGGTCTGACGCAGGCATGACGATTGTTGTCAACTGATATGTTCTCACAACAATAATTGTTGAAGAAAAATAAAATTAAGGAATGAAATTTAAAACACTTTACCTCTGTTTCAATTTTTGGCCTGGTTTTGGTGGATTAGAGCTTGGATACGTATTAGAATTAAAACACATAAATTATATACCTATTTATTTTATAAAATTTTATTTTCTACAAAATTAGTATCAATAATTTTTACACAAAATTGTACTGGAAACGAGATATTTACAAAAAATCAAAGCTAGTCGCGCAAAAAACTTGTTTTTTTCAAAAATATACGCACCTTTACGACTTTCTACCTCGGTACCTATTAGAGATTGAAGAAAATTGTTTTCACAAAAGTTGTAGGTAATTTTATGTTTTACTTTAATTATGTAGCTAATTTAGCCAAAATTTGCATTGAGAATGAGATATTTTGGAAAAACTAGATTTTGGCGCGATTACAGCCGGTTTTTTTTAAATGGTGGCGCGAGCACAGGTGCGCCATGGTCGGAAATTCAGATTATACATCATGGGATCAGTTTATAAAACATATAAAAAAATTGGGACTACCGGAATAATTACGATCGCAACCCCCTTTTTGGCGCTATGTGTACTGGCCTATAATGGCCTATACTTAATATATCAATAATCCGATGCCGAAAGGACCGATTTCACCGGAGAAAAATTCTGAGCAAGTAATAACTGATTTAAACATATAATTTTATTATGAACGTATTGAAGTCGTAAAAAATTTTCAAATACATATTTCCCATACATATTGTTTTCAATTATATATCCGTAATAGAAATTTTAAACCGTTAAATATTTATGTTATAAACAGAAAGCCTACCTCAAACATTAACGAATTCTTAATGTATCATGAATCTATTTTAAATAACTGTACAGATGATACCCTTATCTTTGGTGATTTCAACATTGACATTCTTCAAAAAAATAATACATCTCTTAAATACATCAACACGCTAGACTCATACAACTGTTTCATATGTAACACATCCTATCCTACACGAGTAACAGATACCTCTACTTCTCTAATAGACCATATCATCTCAAACAGACAAAATATTTCCTCAACTACTGCAAATATAGATGCCTACCTAAGTGATCATAACATTTTGATATTAGATTACCAAAACAGCTTGAAACATCACACTAATAATAGAATACATTCTTTTTCAAACAACACCAAAACCGATAAAAACATGTTAAAAACATATGTAGAATCCCACAACTTTCCACACGAAACCACCAGTAATGCCAATGAAATCTGTAATAATTTTAATGAATACATCAAAACAGCAATAAAATCATCCCAACATAAATCTGAGTTACGCATAGGAGACCAACGGAGGGGTAATACTCCATGGTTTGATGCAAAATTAAATGCACTTATCAAACAGCGCAACAATGCGTTTAAAATCTGGAAAAAAAATCAGTAAAGTGATATATTCACAGCACTGAGAAATAAAACAAGAAATCAAGTTACCAACTATAGAAGATATGCTAAAACCAAATACTACACGACTATATTTAAAGAAAACCTGCGTAATCCGCGACAGACATGGAAAATAATAAATGCAATTCTAACAAATAGCTCGACACCCCAGAAAGATGAAATTGAATGTCTTCTCATTAAGAATGAAGAAATAACATGCCCAACACAGATAGCTTCAACTTTTAACAACTTCTTTATATCAGTTGGGGAAAACTTAGCAGCTACAATTGCATCATATCCAGATGATTCTATCACTATAAACACGGATCAAAAAGCAATCCAGTCCTTATACATGGCCAAAACAAATAAAACAGAAGTTCTCAGTATCATCTCTCAACTAAAGTCTAATGCATCTCCAGGTTTAGATGGAATTACACCAGTGTACCTGAACTTTTGCAAAGATATATTAGCTGACCACCTTGTTTTTCTTATTAATCAATCCCTGAATAGTGGAATCTTCCCAGATCAACTAAAGATAGCAAAAATAATTCCGATTTACAAAGATGATTGCAAAAAAATCCTTCTAATTACCGTCCTATATCCATCCTCTTTGTCGTCTCTAAAGTTTTTGAAAAGGTTATTAAGCTTAGGCTCACTAAATATCTCCTATCAAACAATTTACTCGCATCCCAACAGTATGGATTCAGAAACCAATCTAACACAAAATGTGCTGCCTTCGATTTTGTATACGCCCTCCAAAAGCATATAGACCAGGGTAAGCATGCTGCAGGCTTATTTATAGATTTAAAAAAGGCTTTCGATACGGTTGACCATGGGATACTACTAAAGAAGCTAGAACACCTAGGCATAGTAGGCACTCCCCTGAAATTACTGTGTAGCTACCTCTCTAACCGACACTGTCAGACCTTTGTTGGAAAGGGGACAAGCAGCATGGGAACGATAAAATGTGGCGTGCCTCAGGGCTCCGTACTTGGACCATTACTATTTTTAATATATATATAAATGATATTGCTAAATGGGGACTTAAGGGTACAATACAACTCTATGCAGATGATACAGTGATTCTTTATCACAATAATGATTTAAACGAACTTGAAAAGGAAATGGAAAGTGATGTAGCTTGCCTGGCAAACTGGCTGCGATTAAACAAACTTAGCCTAAAGATAAAAAAAACACATTACATACTGTTTGCAAATAAAAAAATGTATGTCTTAATATAAGTCTTGATAATAACCGCCTTGAAAGGGCTGATGTTACAAAATATCTTGGCCTTTTCATTGATTCACAACTCACATGGAATCACCAATTTAAACATGTTCTATCCAAAATTACTCATATAACTGGTGTTTTATATAGACTTCGCGGGTTACTTCCTCCCTCTCTATTAAAATCGATTTACCATGCTATGATTCACTCACATCTAATATATCTCGCCGGAATCTGGGGATTTGCTACAAAAAAAAATGATTTCAGAAGTCCAAGTCGTCCAAAATAGAGCCCTGCGAAATATTTTCAGTTTACCTTGGGACACACATGTCAAAGACATCTACAGAAACACCCAAATACTTCATTTTAATACCATTCCCACTTTTGAAATAACGAAAACTATATTAAAAGTAATTCAACACTCGGCACATTCCAACACTACACTCTATTACAATTACGACGTACACCAACACAACACAAGAAATCACAACAAACTACATATACCAAAAATCAAATCAACAAAATATGGACTAAGATCCCTGGAATACATAGCTCACACAAAATATAATCAACTACCCAACGAGATCAAATGTGCAAGTCAATGTAAAAAGACCCAAACTAACATGCTCAAACTTCATCTTATTAATGACTATCTGAAATAATAATGTTGTGTATGTCCCATCATATGTCCATTTAATACATACAGCTATATGTTTCATGTAATGCGTATCATTCCCGCAATGAGTTTATTAACTCCTGGGAGTACAATGCTTTATATAATATACTATATTCTGTATTGTATACTTTTAATAAAAAAAATTTAAAAAAAAAAAAAAAATTGACGTAAATAAAGTAAAAGTTTTGTTTACACAGGAAGAGAAGAAACCCGTTATTCTGGAAGGAAGGAAAATAGAAGACATATTTTTTCTTTAACTGTATTAAATAGAATTTCGCAGCACGACTCTTTTTATGATTGTAATTATCTAACTTAGAGATAGTTGAGCGTATACTTCGAGATGACAAGTTCTGGGAAGAAAAAATGCTTATTAAATTAACTAATTTTTAAATGGATTGCATTCTTGTCGAGCTTATCGATCCTGGAGTCACAAGGTCTATGAATGTTCGTGATCCTCCACATATCTTAGATATTGTATGTAAAGAACTTCAATTTGGAAATCGTCGTTTAGATTTCGACGAAATGCTATTTATTGAATAATTATTTTAGTTTTTTATATAAAATTATTTTTACTATTTCTAACTTATATTATAATAAATGATGGCCTTTATACAAAAAAAGTTGCATCTTATGCTTTTTACATTACATAATTATTTGTTTTATGTAACTTTTTGTAAACGATAATAATAAATATTGAAAATGACTGATATTTTATTTATCTTGTCAATATATTCAGATATAATTATGATCAGATATTATGAAAATGATTCGTGATTGAATACCGTATTGCTTTGACATCTGTCAATGAAGAACACGTCGGTTACGAGTCATAAGTTACTGCCTACCGTCTAGCAGTATGGTTACAGAAATCTGATAAGAATCATAAAATCATGAGCTCCTTCTGCAATAGGTAACGTTTCTATCGAAATTTGCCTAAAACATGCACATTCAACTTAATATTACTATTCACATAGTTTGAAAGACGCCCATTATTAAGCATTTCATGTTCAAACCTTACTCATGGGTACCATCTAGTGGATTTCATCGCTGCTCTGACTTCGAACAGTTCGTGGTGTCGGGTCTTCCCCATTGCAACGTACTTCATTCCTCTGAACCCCGAAATATTATAATATTTAATTCGAGCGGAGCGCGTGTGAAACTAATTTGCTCCGCCCACTTAAATCGCGTTCACGCCCATAACTGATATTTTTTTAGGATCTTATTTCGTCTTAAGGAAAAGCAATCTACGGGAAGATATATTGAAATATATTCTCTTTTCACTCCTTTCTTCCTTCATTCGCTCTATGTGGCAAAACCATCCAAGCGTTTCTTTCATAAATGTACTTAATACGCGTTCACACACCACTATGCCACTGGTCTACAACCTGGACGAGAGTTTTCTCGAATTTCCGGTATATCTTATATGTAAATATCGACTGTTTTTTAGTAAAACCTTTCATCACATTTTTGGGAATGTTACTTTTAAATGGTTTCATATATAATGTATAGATATTTTTGCTGATTAATCAATCTTAAGATTAGTATTTAAAAAAAGAATTTGAGTTTTAGTGCTTTATTTTTGGGGTATTATGCCGTGTTACGCTACCTCCTTCTTTGGCCAACGTTTCGGACCACATTACAGTGTCCATAATCATGTAGACGTGTTTACACATCTTACAAATGCTGTCCGTTGGCTGAAACGTTGGCTAAAGAGTGAAAATCGGCAAGTCGGCACGATCGGCTAGGTCCGGAATTGATCGGAACCATTCGGATTCTCATGTGCGCGCGCATCTCTTGTGTTGCCAGAGGTAGATAACTAATAAAGTACTTTCTTAACTATATATATTTTTTTTAATTTCCAGGTTCTCCAGCAAGCGGGAAACGTAGAACGCCTTGGCAGGTTTCTATGGTCGCTGCCCGCCTGCGAAAAGCTGCACGGTAACGAGTCCGTCCTCAAGGCCAAAGCGACCGTGGCCTTCCACCGAGGTAACTACAAGGAGCTCTACCGGTTGCTAGAGACTCACTCCTTCAGTCCGCACAACCACGCCAAGCTGCAGGCGCTCTGGCTCAAAGGTAGGTTATGATAAAACCATCATTTTTCATAACCATTACTTTTTAGTATACCGTTACCTCAAGTCATAACCACCACTTTTTTGTTTACCGTTACCTCAAGCCATAACCACCACTTTTTAGTACCATAAGTAATAACCACCACTTTTTAGTACCATAAGTAATAACCACCACTTTTAAGTACATTGTTACCATAAGTCATAATCACCACTTGTTAGCGCATTGATACCATAAGTTATAACCACCACTTTTTAGTACATTGTTACCATAAGTCATAATCACCACATTTTAGTACATTGTTACCATAAGTCGTTACCACTGAAACAGAATACATCCTAGAAATGGAATTTATTACTATTTTAGACAGTACTTACCGCTGTGAAGCACCGACTAAATATTAGTCACAAACCGCCTTCCTGGCGACTAGAATTGAACATGTTCTAATCTAGTCGCCGCTACTTTTAGTAGCTGCTAGAAGCAGCGACTTTCTTATCACACGAGGCTAATATTCACGTAGCAGCGAAAAAATCGCTCCCTGTGACATAGGATTTATTATTTCTTGTTCACTCTAATTGCATCCTTCGTTACAAATTAATCTCCATTAAAAAAATTACTTTTGAATTCCATTATTTCTTACCACATTTCTTTTTCCACAATAATTACTTACGCACGTAATAAAAACATTTATAATTCCTATTAAAAATGATTTCTTAATTTCTCTCAAATCTTTTTTATTTACTGAGCACGAAATGGCCGCATATTTCTTTTTGTTAACATTATTACAAAAGAACTGGGAAAAGCACAATCCTGGGCGGTGGGGAAGGGTAACCCAGTGGCGTAACCACATTTAGTATAATTCAGCAAAAATATTAAATATTTTTTAAGTTTCTTGTATGGCTGTCGGGCTAATAGGTGGTACGTATAACGTCCTTGAGGTGATTTTTCACGAAAATGATTTTTTTATTACCTTTTTTATTATTATTAATGTATAAATTTTTTCTTTTTTTTTAAAGAATGTCGGTTAATGTACAGAAAAGTGGGACACAGTCAATGGGCACATTTCATTTTAAAAACACTCTATCAGTTAGATAAAAAATATAAAGATACAGTTGTTTCAAAACCAAATTAAGAACCCACTTTAGGTTCTTAGGTTCATATTTTAGTTTAAATAAGAGAATAAAAAAACAAACCTTGAAGCTTACGCTACAATGATAATGGTCGCAAAATCGATTAATTTAAACGAAATAACTTTTAAAATGCGTTATTTTATTTTCTATATATTCCGGAAACTGAAATGATCTCAAGCGCAACCTCCCCCTTTAGTGGGGGTGGTAATACATTGATACCCCGTCCTTGCATTTTCAGTTGACTTGTATTCTAAATATGCTTTTTTCTCTCTTTTTCCTGCTTTTATAAAATTATCACGGACTATGCTAGTGTATGTTATAATAATTGAATTTTTATTTTCTTTTTACCTTTGTGGTTTTAATATTAAATAATTAGTTTTTTATGTATTTTACATCACGATCTTCTATAAAATATTTAAAAAACCATTATTCTACAAGTATTATTGTTGAATTACAACACTATTTTAAGTGAAATTAAAATGCTTAAATTGTTTGATAGAAGGATTTTCACTGACTTGGTATTTCTATATAAACTTATAATTGATACATTTAAAAGTCCAGATTTGCTTGCATTGATAAGCTTTCGGATTCCACTACGTAATACTAGAAGTCGGGATTTATTTCAGTGCAGAAATTCTGGTACTAACTACCATATGTATTCCTCATTGCCTAGAATACTTATAGAGGGAAATAATTATAATGAGTCAGTAGACATCTTTCATTTATCAAATAACAAAAACAAAAGATAGTCACTGAGACAGTTTAGTTATGTATAATAAATATGATCTGTGTGAAAATACAATTTTTACTATTCATATGTGATAGCCCCTAAAAAGTGCATTAATAAAGTTAATAATAAGTTGTTCATAACTCTGTTGTGCAGAGGGACACTAAGGACGGGTTTTTTTTGGAGAATTTGAACAATCCTTTGAATTTCAAAGTTAATTTTCAAGTTCTGTGAAAGATTTTTTCAAGTTCTGATATTATTTCAGTTCTGTAAAGCAACTAGCCTATAATGATACAATAACAAAACTTGAATAGGACTTTCACAGAACCAGAAAATGCACGTTGAAATTTGATGAATTGTTCAAATTCTCCGAAATAACCCGTCAAAAAGATTCCTTCAGCATCAATGTAGCTTCGTTTGTTAAAAAAAAAGTGGGTGTGTCAAGCCTACGCAAGACAGAAGTGAAACTTCTAGTATTCCTCTCTCTCTATTTTCAAATTTAATTTATTCCTCTCTCTCTATTTTCAAATTAACCGTATGAACCACAATCAATTACGTATTTCACTCGTATTACACTCACGACGCAGTATACTAACCAAGCAGCTGATGCTTGGCGTGGCGCAGTTCGCTGGTGTCTGAGAGAGAGGAAAGAAGAGAAGAGAGAGAACGTTCGTGAGCGGCTCCCCCACCTCAACAAGCGCATATGGTGAGAGAGGGACAGTGAACGGTGAGCGGTGGTGGGGGTACCCGCATTTTCGTGTCGATTCTGACTCGGTTTTACTCCGTCCCCGAAAATCCATTACGCGCCTAAAGAAGTTTCACTTCAAAAACCCTCAAACCGATTTTCTTGTATATACATACTTTAAAATATTATAGGTATATCAAAAAGCATATCTATAAATTAATGGTTCAGCCTCGGGTCCCGGGATTTTCTCGCGACGCCACTGCGTCCTTTCATATTTTGTTTTATCCCAGAATAATAATATTATAATGGGTAACTAGATCCTACGGGAGGGAGTACCGTCCCTCCTCCCCGCGCCCTTCCCCTCCCCATCTCTCTCGCCTGCAACTTGTGGGGCTATATTTACTACCGGGAATCAGGGGGAAAAGAACTGTAGAAGATGCGTTACATTCCGTGAAAAACTCTTTAGACAAGTAATTTATTTTTTAAATTGTAATAGTTAGAAAAAGAGTTTTACAAACAAACCACGCAATCGGGCCGCTAACAATAACACTCCTTATGTAGATGGCTATAAGGTTTAAATTCCAGCTTAAGACGAAGCTACAAGCCAAAAATGTGTATATTCTTGGTATACCTTATATTGAAGTCGGGGACGCCCGAGGAAGACATGGCACGACCAAGTGAATCAGATACTTGAGTCGGGCCATGTCAAGAGTCAGAATAATAGAAGAGTATGTATGAGACGATGTATGAATGTGAATGAGGCAAGGAGTGTGTGCCAAGACCGAGTTGTTTGGCGTTCCGTCCTCTCTGCCTACCCCTGCGGAAAAACGGCGTGATGGTTAGTCAGTTAGTTTACCTTATATTGTAGGTAATAGGCATTAAAATCGCTTGACAAACGGAGTCTAGAAACGTTCGATTTCAAGCACAAAACTGTTTTTTATTAATTTTGTAAATAATTTTATAAGAAAGCTAAAAAGTTGATCAAGTGAAATTGTCACAGATAATCTTAGCTATAATAGTGTATTTTTTAAAAGTTGTTTCCTTTACGCGTTCATACATTTCTATTGTAAAATATTTTTTTTAGTAGTTTACATTTATATTTTTTATTGAGTAATTTATTATTTTATTTGTATTCTACTCAAGCGAAACGATAGAAAAACCTTCTATTTATCTAACGCATTTTTTTTGGTGTTCATAATATACACCAATTCGTCATAAAGATTAATCAAAATAGTGATTTAGCACTAGCCGCCTGTTACGATTTGTGCGAGAAAAGCATAGCCAAAAAATGGTTTAATTTTATTTTGCCAAGTTTAGACACAAATATATAAATGTTTTACGATCGTGTTCCAAAGAACTTAATTTGCCTCATTATATAACTTTAAAGCATTTTTAAAGACTTGATACTTAATTTTTTCGAAAAGATTTTGCATGTGAGTGGTTAGCGTGCCAGCTACTAGCCAAAAGCATGCTTTTCAACTGGCAAGTGTATCCGCAGCTTTATTCTATGGTAAGGTAGGATGGATCATCTACTGTGTATTAGCAAAACCTCCTAGATCACAAGGCCGGGATACTCGTTCCAAACAACCTCCTAAATTGTATGGGATTTTACAAAAACATTCCTTTTAATTTTTTTTTCAATTTTTTTTATTATTTATCAAAACATCTTAAAATGTTTTAGTTAATTAACCCTAGATAACTAAACCGTTTTCATTGTTTCATTGTAACTACACTTTCGTGGAGTGGACTACGCAATAAAACACTAGAAATAAATCAAAAATATTTAATTAAGATAGGAACTTGTTACATGGTACAAAAGTAAGGTTTATAATGAACAAATAAATACCAGTCTACACAGTGACCACATATGTCAACATTATGTGGAGCACAAATAGCCTTTCTACATCTGGTGCAACGGTGTTTGGTCATCCTACGGGCCTTGGATGGACACAGGTAGCAAATTTTAGGCACGTTTGACGTAGATGGAACCGAAGCTTCTATTGTAGAAGATTCGCCAAAATCAACAATAAATATAAGAATATATGAATGTACGTACCTTCAAAATAAAAATTGTTGTTATAACTAAACATTCGTCCAGCGGACGACGAGATGGTCATAGGGCACGTCCTAGTATGCGTGTGGCCGCAATCGCGTCACGTGCTGCACTGTTTACTCAAATTGGGAAGGTAATGAAAGAGTCAAGGTCGGGGAGCGGGGGGAAGTAGGTGATTTCGAATTTCGCCGAGTAGCGCGTCGTCGCCTCGACGAGCTAGGATTAAAATTTTTTTTTTTTTTTTTAGGTTCCCATACAAGTTAGGAGGCTGATTTGATTCAGTGTCCCGACCTTGTTATCTAGGAGGTTTTGGTATTAGTCACTGAGAAATTATAAATATTAAAGCGTGATTGCGCTGTTGTTTTTTGAAAAGTTGTAACTGCGTCCTGCCACCGATTAGAACTAAAAACGATGTCGATTGTAAGAGAGAGGAGTAAAAGGGTAAGGAATATATATATTAACATTAACCTCACACCGCCTATGTCATCTTTTGGGATGTGTACTGGACACCTACGCCAGTGACATTGACAGTAAAATGCCGTTTTCCTCTCGGGGGTACCTTGAGTAAGGATTTGCAATGAAACACAACTTGCGAATGTCGTCGGACAACTGACTGGTTGGGCCAGTTGTTTGCGTATTTATTGGGTTCGAATTCAACAATTTCTACAAGTGTTAATGTGGAGCAATTATTCTTATATCTAAACAGAAATATTACAAGGCGTCATAGCGCCGAGAATTAATTACTAAGGTCCCACAGTTTTGTCGTGCGAGTAATTCATCCTTGAACTGGCGATATGACACGTGTGCGGTGATTAAAAAATCTTATCATCGTCTGAGATAAGCCTCAAAGATCACATTACATCCATCTGATGTCCGATACAGGATGCTTGGGGATCTTTTTTAAGGAAAGGAAGGAGAGGATGTTCTGGGAAGGTAAAGGGTATGAGGGTTGGGTAAGAATCTAGGGATCCAGGAGTGACAAACATATGAATATATCCCTCCCACTGCGACACAAAGTGAATTGTCGAGAGACCATTCAAGTACAAATAATTACCAATTTTTAAAACCAAAAACACCAAACCTTTATTTGGCGCATTTTTTCTCATTTCTGCATCTTCTACAACTCTACAACCCAACTCTGATCTAAATCTATCTATATCTCCCATCTAAAACACACTGTAAAGAGGGTGCCATCTACCGAACAACGACCGTAGTGTTGAAAAGACAGCGTAAATTCATTATTATCCATACCATAAGGGACTATTACATATTTGACGAATAAAGAGCAAAATGAAGGGATTTCCGGAAGGTGAATGTTACATTGTTGTAGAGTTATCAATGTTATCATCCTCATTACTGTTTTTGATCTATAATATTAACGGATAAGGGCCGTTCGAGATTGTAATCTCTTCTTTAGAATTTTGGCTATAATTCGATGGTTGCGTTTTAGTAATTTGACAATTCGTAATTTTATTTTTATTTTTAGGGTTAGAATTTTGTTTGTGTGATTAAGCTCTAATATCTCTCAAACGGTGAGCTCTGGCGTCATGAAATTTACACAAATGGTTCTGTTTGGAATTTCTATATTAATGCAACTATTTTCAGCTCGCTAATTAATTTATGTCACGAGTTGTGGAGCTTTCAAATATGTATTTTAAAACCGGGTTGAGCGATTATAGAAAATAATTAGGTAGGGTAAATTCATGTGTACAGGGTAAATGCACGAAATTGGAAACTACAGGAATGAACACGACTGTTTCTAATAAAAAATTGTCCAATGAAGCGAGGCTAGCAGTTCACAATAGTTTTCTGATACCAACCCTGATGTAAGGCAGCGAGGCATGAAACTGACCAAGGAAGATTGAAAGTACACTGTGAGGTTCCTGAGTGTAAAACCATGTTTAAAATTGGGGTATTATTTAGTAATGGTATTTATAAGATTATTGAAAACAATATTAACAACTCTGAAACAGAAAATGTGGAACCGAAAAACAGAAAACTTAGAATTAAATTTTTCATTAGATGTAACTTTGGCAATTATTTGTGGGTTAGTGATAATTGTTTTAAAAAACAATTTTGATCTATTTACTATGCAAATATGACGAAATAAAATAAAAATTTAAATTTACGCACATTTTGACTGGCGTAAATTCGAATTACAAACGATCGACTTACGTTAGAACTTAAATAATTTATCGCATATTAAATTAATCAGTTTACTCATTAAATTAATCAGTTTACTCTGTCCTGATGATGGAGACTGCAATGCTGCCCGAAACGTTGGTTAAAGAAGGAGGTAGCGCAACACGGCATAATACCCCCAAAACAAATCACTATAATTAAATGAATGTGTTTTTTTTTAATATATACATTATCTCGTAAAAGAATTTCAGAGTTGCCCCTAAAATCAATTTGTTGAACAAATTTTAATGCCCTATATATTATCATTTAATACACAAATAAATAAATTAGCACATACACGTACTAGATATTTGCTGTATCATTTGATTAAAAAATATATTTTGTTATTTGGATACGTATTTTGGCTTCAAATCTAAATTTAAGTCTTGTATGAAAAGATAATAATTAATTACATTAATTGTGCTGTGAAGTTGATACACAATATAGCTTGCATTCAAGTTGTAGTTATGGTTAGTTTGGTTGCTTTGAGATAAATAAAAAAAGCAAAACAAAATTATGCACGAGTTATTTGCTTTACAGAGCTAATCACGAATCGAACGATTATAATAATTAATATTGACTAATTGTCGGGCTGCACGACACGTGTTATACAGGGTTTTCCAATAAGAGGTGTTATTTTGAATAGCCCGCTATTTCGGTAGATGTTACTTTTAAAGCTGTCATTTTTTGACATTTGACAAGTAAAAACTACGCCATTAGTAAAAATGGAACGATACACGCTTCAACAACGCATTGAAATTATTAAAATTCACCTGAGTGAATCAAATGCAAATCATCTTGAGTGATGAGGCCCATTACCACCTCGGTGGCTTCGTCAACAAGCAAAATTGTCTCATCTGGGGCTCGGAAAACCCGAGAGTTACTGTTGAAAAGCCTCTCTATCCTCAACGTGTGACTGTTTGGTGCGGTTCATGGTCCGGCGGAGTCATTGGACCTTACTTTTTCGAAAATGAGGCTGGAGCAACAGTTACGGTGAATGAATTGCGCTATCGAGAGATGATTAATGATTTTTATGGCTGGAATTGGATGGTATTGATTTGGACAACGTTTACTTTCAACAAGACGGCGCTACGTGCCACACAAGCAATGAAACCATTGATCTTTTACGATTGAATATCAAAATAACAGCTCTTATTGGAAAACCCTGTGGTAGATAAAATTTCTGTTCGTGTGTTAACAATCGAAGATGGTAATAATACTCGGCTTCACAAGAGTTTCAACGTTATTTTTTTTATTAGATCCACAGGCCTATGTTATCTTTTGGGATGCTGTGTGGAGGGTCTTTACCGACCCACCCGCAACGAATTGTAGGTGGGCAGACGTATCCGCAGCCAATACCCCGACAAACATCATCCCACGAACCCGGCACCCCTGCTAAGTCATTAAACGTAGAGAACCACTTGAGTTGACATATATGGCAGAGGTGTTGGTTATCCAATAAATGGTTCCCGGTGCGTTCTTCTTTATGATGACTTTAATCCATGTTGCAAGTGTCACGTTCCGTCCTACAAAAACAGATTAAATTAATATGCAACAATATTAATTCATATTTCTTATCTACTGTGCCCCCTGCCGATTCATTGTTCTCCGTGTGGTGTGTTGGTCGTTGGTAGTTGTCGATAAGGTTTATGTTGAATGTTTAGAATACCAGACTCCTTCTGTTATAATAATAAGATACATTCTGAAAGATACCACAGAAGTTTTGGTACTGACAGTCTTCCACAAGGCTCGGAGATGGGTCCTATATTAATATTAAAAATGATATTTTTAATTTATTTATCTCAGTTTTATGTTATTTAACCGCAAGTACGGTTTTTTATGAATATCGCACAGGAATCACAACTGCTGCCAACTTTACGGAGACAGGGGGACTATGGCATCCCAATTGGGATATGTTGTGAGACTGAAGGAAACGGGGAAGGGAAGGGGGAAGATTGGGGAAGAGCCTGAGTATTCAGATCTGAAGCTATTTAAAGCAAAGTTTCGATTGCGAATGATGGTCCTTTCACTAGAACGACAGTGAGAGTATCCACCACTCTTTGTAATAATAATAATAATAATAATAATAATTTTGAACTGGAGATCAGTTCCAATATGACGGTTAACGGTTAATAGCTGAGAGGACAAATGCTTGGGGTTCCCGCCTAGGCGTCGTGGATTCAATCTTCTGCACGGAGAAAACTTCCTGGTAAAAAATACCAATTTTTTGTCACGATGTCCAAACACGTGCTCATAAAAATCCTCACAATTTTGCATTTTGCCATGATATATGACACATTACAAACCCAGGTGCATGAATATTTCGATATTATTATTATCTTTAACACTTTATCGGGAAGCGGCTTGAAGTTCCGTTTTTAACAGTTTTATCATTAATTTGAAGAGATTTTTAATAAATCAGCATTACACTTTTTTTTTCGTGTGCTAGCTTAGTCGTCCTTAATTGCACAAGCAGCATTTTAACATTACATTGTGTTAGCTTAGTCATCCTTCATTGCACAAGCAGCAATTTAACATTACATTGTGCTAGCTTAGTCGTCCTTCATTGCACAAGTAGCAATTTAACATTACATTGTGCTAGCTTAGTCGTCCTTCATTGCACAAGTAGCATTTTAACATTACATTGTGTTAGCTTAGTCATCCTTCATTGCACAAGCAGCAATTTAACATTACATTGTGCTAGCTTAGTCGTCTTTCATTGCACAAGCAGCATTTTAACATTACATTGTGCTAGCTTAGTCGTCTTTCATTGCACAAGCAGCATTATAACATTACAAGTGCTAGCTTAGTCGTCTTTCATTGCACAAGCAGCATTATAACATTACAAGTGCTAGCTTAGTCGTACTTCATTGCACAAGCAGCATTTTAACATAACATTGTGCTAGCTTAGTCGTCTTTCATTGCGCAAGCAGCATTTTTACATTCCATTGTGCATTACACAAGCAGCATTTTAACATTACATTGTACTAGCTTAGTCGTACTTCATTGCACAAGCAGCATTTTAACATTACATTAATGGAAGTACTAGGAAATTCGTAACACGGGAATGTTTGCCTATCTTAAAAATATATTGGTGTTATGTATGCAGTATGTAATCAACTCTCGTCCTGGCTATTTATAGGTTATGACTGAATTCCAACAACCTGATTAGTTTCAGTAAACAATCATTACTCACGTAGCAGATTAGCAAGTTTTAAATACCAATTGTCAGAGCAAGTTATTAAGGCTACATCTTAGTACCTATTGTTCTTGGTAACGCATTTCTTGTTTTGTTTACACATTACTTATTATATAACCAATTTGTTTTTGGTCACTGAAGTACGTTTTTAATTTACATCGAAACCAAAATTACACAATCAAAATTATATATTTATTTATTTGTAAGAAACAAACAGCTTTTACATAATATACAATGATAAATATACAAGTGAACTGAAGTCAAGCCACAAAAGTTTCTTATGCTAAAGTTCATTGGAATAAAGTTTTAATATTTTAAAATTAATTTTGAGTTAAAGGAAGGGGAGAGGAAGAGGAAAATAGGAAGAGGATAGGATATTGTTGGTGCATGATGATCTCTTTATTTCTTAATTTTCAAAAGTGTCAAATCATTCGTTTTCGTAAAAGGCAAAGTCATGTAATTTATGAATACTTTCTAAATAAAGAAAAATTAAAAAAATTAAAAAACACTCATGATTTTACAGGTGATTTGCAGTTAATGATTGATACAAAAATTACCCTATTTATAATATAAATGTGATGAAATATAAAATAAAACAATAAAAATGACAAAAAAGTGTTTTGATGGGCGGCAATTTATGTTACAAATGACCGATTTACGTTGGAACACAAATTTTGGCGTACCTACCTACATAAATTAAAATTTCAATTTAACACGTTTTTGTCATGATGTTTTATTTTATTTTTCTCGACTTTTCTCTACTTTCAATAAATATAATATCCATGTATTATATATATAAACTTTCCGGAAGAAATTCCCTAAATGATAGTGAAAACCCTATCAAACTCCGTTGCATAGTTTAAAGGAACTAAGCGCACAAACAGACAAACGCGGATAGTTACTTTGTTTTATACTATTTAGAGTTTTCAATGTATTGTCACGATTACGAATTTACTAAAAGTTTATCATGAAACGGTCTGTAATCCCGTTTTTAGTTCATTATGAACTGGGATGTTCCCGAACATTCCACAACATTTCAGAATGATCTGGAATGTTGTGAAATTTTCTTGAATGTTCTAAACTGTTCTAGAAATTTATTCAGGTAAAAACGGGAACCTTCTTCATGGATGGGTGATAGAGGGCTACCACACCATGTTTTATACTATTTAGAGATTTGGAGATACCAATGTATTGTCACGATTACTAATTTACTAAAATTTTATCAGGATATGTCTTGTTATCCCGTTTTTAGTTCATTATGATCTGGCATGTTCCCGAACGTTCCAGACTATACACGAATATTCCAAGATGTTCTAGAATGTTGTACAATGCTCTGGAGTACTGATGTAGAAATTTCTAGAGGGCGAAACTTCCAGTCCTTATATCTTCAAAAGCACGACCTTCAGGTAAAAACGGGAAACTTCTTCAAGGATGAGGGATAGAGGGCTACCACATCACATAACTCCCTTGATCGTACATGGAATCGTTTCTGACTTTTAGCGGGACGCACATTGTTTATATTATCACAGTGGATGGGTCAAGATTATTTTTTTAATAATTACAATCAACTCATAAATATGCCAAAGTTTCTTCTAAAACCTGCAAAATTAACGGATTAATCAAAATATAAATTTTTAAAAATAGTTGATTTCTCGTGGTTAAGAATTTTGGTCTATGTATTACCTATGTATATATTTTATAATAAATAAAAGTTTGTGTTTTTGTTTGTCCACAGCTCATTACGTGGAAGCGGAGAAGCTAAGAGGAAGGCCACTGGGCGCTGTAGGCAAATACCGAGTCCGGCGCAAGTTCCCTTTGCCCAGGACTATCTGGGATGGAGAGGAAACGTCCTACTGCTTTAAGGTTAGTCGAATTATTACCAATAATTGATGGCTTCACCAAAACTAAACGCCGAAAACCATATTAATTTTCACAAATTATACTATAATACCGCTTCTAGGAGGATTAGCACACTTCACTTATCTGCCCTGATGATGAACACTTTAACGCTATTCGAAACGTTGATTAAAGAAGGAGGAAACGTAACACGGCATAATACCCCAAAAATAAATCACAAAGACAAAGCAATTTCATCATCTCTGTTTGTTTGTTCCAGGAGAAGTCTAGGTCCGTGCTTAGGGATTGGTACACGCAGAATCCATACCCATCTCCCAGAGAGAAGAGAGAGCTGGCTGAGTCCACTGGCCTTACCACTGTGCAGGTAGGAACTATATATTACTATCGTTTTTATTAGGTCTTGAATTGTTTGATATACTATCGCGCCCTACACGAAGAACTGTACAGAACTCAAGAATATTAATATTTGAATGATTTCTATAGCGCCGTTTTTGTGCAAAATCACCTCAAGGGCGCTGTACAAATATATAATACATTTCTACAATGATCTATGTTATTACTAACTATACAGGGTGTATCGGCACGTGCCCGACAAACTTTATACAGCTATTCCTTAGCACATTTGGAGTAAAAAATGTTACGGGCACTTTACTGTGGGGTAACATTTTTTTTCAATTAAAAACAAAAAATATATTAAAAATCCACACTCCATAACTGACATTGGCATTGTTTCTCGTGTTCAACAGCTGTTATTAGCAAGTGTGTCAAAAAGCGTCCTCGCTCTTTCATACACACTAAATAATGATAGTTAAAAATGAGACGAATTGTGCCATCCCATTTCGTTGTGATTGTAAAAGCGCGCCAATGTAGGTACGTTCGTACATTATTCAACGAAACTCGAATAAAATATGGCCAGATGGGTTTTCAAACTGTGACAAAGGATAAAACATTGGTAACGTGTGGTGAAAATATGAATAAGATTTTTTTATTTAAAAAAATGTTACCGGACAGCAAAGTGCCCATAACATTTTTTAGTCCAAATGTGCTAAGGAATAGCTGGTTAAAGTTTGTCGGGTACGTGCCGATACACCCTGTATATGGAGATAATATACAGTACCATACTCACCTGGTAGGTCACTTAAGATTAACACTTAACTAACATTAACTAATTGTTTATTAGCGAAATTTAGATACATGGTTTAGGATGTTATTGGAAAATTGGATATAATTGGACTTTCTCTCAGGAATGGTATATTTAATTTAAGGGTATGACAGCTTAAAAAAGGTAAGTTTTGACCTGAATTCTGTTGGACTTGTTATGGATCTTAGTTCCGGAGGGAGTTTATTCCAAGCCTTCGGCCCAGATACTCCGAAAGCGCGATCACCAAACTTAGTATTTGGCTTGCGCTTAGGTTCCATCAGTCTGCCTACAGCTGATGATGTTCTAAGAGATCTAAGAGTTGACTGCCTCAGACCAGAGTTTTCCGGGACGCATAGTTCAGAGGTGTGAATGTTCACCAATAATCTACTTTAAAGAATTCACTAGGTTGAAGATCGACCAACGCGACGGCTGCCTATCATACGGATGGGGGAATTCGACTAAGAGTAAGATTAGAGATCAACCGAGGGCGACAGACTTTGTCTAGATTCTATGACACAATATCATTTAGTTATTCTCATTTCTACAGCATTCAGTGTACTTACATCCTTCCAGTTCAGTTCAATACCCCTCTGCTGTAGGTACAGCAGGGCTGGTATCAGCACTGCATTGTGAACTGCTAACTTCGATATTATAAATTATCAAAAACTACCGATAATCACATTTTGTAACAGCTTTTATACACGAGGTTAAGCGAGGTTGGTCAATGCCATCGCAAATGTCATTTGAAGAAACATGGAAGTTAGCAACTAAACGCGAAATGCAAAAATTACCGTATTTTTGAGGATTGGAACAAATTGGTTCCAGTCTAAAAAAATCTTGCTTGAATGTTATTATTAGTAAATATTTTAACCCTTAACGGACCTTCTCACCGTATTGCTACACCAGCGCTGCAGTGGCGTATTACGGAATCTTTATAAGTAAGACTGACAAAGTTTTAGCCATAGACATAAGCAGACAGGGGAACAAAACCAAGTTGCGAGGAACGGGGAGGTGGCGTGATAAATTAAACTGGCAATATACAGGTAACTCGGCATTGCAATTTTACTATTAAAATCTGCTAAGAATTGCTAGTTCTTTTAACAATGCTTCGTGAAAACCATATCTGCGAATCCCAAATCACGTAAACAAAAGTTTGGACTTGTTTCCAATGTTTTATAGTTTATCCACCTCACTCATTTTTGCGTTAATACAATACTCAATTTGTAAACGGTGCGGTTAAAAACGAACATTCAGACCCTGCGCAGATAACTCCCAGAATGGACTTAACGATCTTTACTTTTCTGCGCAGCTTCTGGTTAGTTCAATGTGCGCTCTTGGCCGGTCGACTTACGACTGATGTCGTCGTTAATTCAAAGCATTTTTGAACCCTCCTGGTGCCAAAATATATTCACACGTGGTTTGTCACCAGTTCGTCGAAATGATCCCCAAATTTAACGTTAGGACAAGTCTGTATTTTTTGACTTAAGGCGATGCACTACGTCGTGTAATATTTTAAATTGAGCCGCTATCAATAACAACCCTTACGTAGATAGCGATAAGGTTTAAATTCCCGCTTAACACCATCCGCCTGTTTTGATTTATGCAAGAAAAAAACATGGCCAAAAAGCGCCTTTTATTTTATTTTGTGGATGTTCAGGCATAAATATTAAATTTTTCTCCGATCATTTTATAAATAACTTATTTTGCCACATTATACAATAAAATTATAACCGAAAATGGGTTCGTAAGTAGGAGATTTTGAACTTTAAAGCAGTTTTCATAGGCCTTATACATTATTTTTTTCTGGGCTTATAAAAAGACTTATCTAAAAAATACTCGATTATTTTAAAGGTCAAGACGTATTCTACTCGCAGTATTTAATTAAAGCATCTGAAACATTTCTAGGCGACCAAATCTTCAAACCAAAAACACATGATTTTGCATTACTATGTATGGCATCGCGTTAAGTGGTTTTAGCACATGTTGTGTGTAGCATTCGTTCTAATCCCTTATTTCCTTTACCTCATGCCTCAGTTGCACACATCAGGGTTGGTTTCAACACTCCTTTGTGCACTCTTACCTCGCTTCTTTATGAATATTAACAAAGTACAAACGGACAAATGTTGGTATAGTGAACTACAAACTAACATGGCTTCTGGCGGAGTGTACAGTGCGAGGCCATCATCGAGCAGTGTGTAGGTATAGTGGCGAAGTAACCTGACACCCACCGCATGGGGGGCGGAGGTCTCTGGGTCTACCTACTGTACTGTGTTGTGTATTATAGCTGATAGCACGCTGTAACGCATAGATGAGTTATTCATTTGACAGATTTAAAAAATCTATTAATTTAAGTAAGAGCCTTCCAAAATATCAAATTGACAAACTTCAATCAGTGTTTAATGCAGCAGCACGGCTCATAACCGGGGTTTCAAAATATTCACACATTTCAGAACACCTTCGTAACCTTCACTGGCTCAAGTGCCCTGAAAGAATCCAGTACAAACTGTGCTGGATGGTGTTTAAATCCATCAATGAAATGGCCCCACCCTACATCTCTGAACTATGCGTACCAGAAAACACTGGTCTGAGGCAGTCAACTCTTAGATCAGCAACATCATCAGCTGTAGGCAGACTGATGGAACCTAAACACAAGCCTAATACTAAGTTTGGTGATCGCGATTTCGGAGTATCTGGGCCGAAGGCTTGGAATAAACTCCCTCCGGAACTAAGATCCATAACAAGTCCAACAGAATTCAGGTCGAAACTAAAAACTTACCTTTTTAAGCTGTCATACCCTTAAATTAAATATACCATTCCTAAGAGAAAGTCCAGTTATATTCAATTTTCTAATTAAGTCCTAAATCCTGTATCTAAATTTCGCTAATAAACAATTAGATAATGTTAATTAAAGGCATATATGTAATAGGCAAGGCAGATTTCCGAAACTGCCAAAATATGTTTATTATTAAATCGCTAGGTGGCAGTAAGGGTTCCTTCACCAATGTAAAATATTCAACATTATACGTGAGTTATGAAGAGACATATAGATATTCAAGTAAAAAAAACAAACCAATAACAAAATGTGGCTTGTTTATGGAACTTACTATTTTGGTAGAGTATTTAGTATGATCTTTTTTACAAATGTTTCATCATTTGCTTGTTATTGTAAATCATGTTAGGTTTGAAAAGCTGACAATAGGTTTTTAAGTTCGCGATATTATGTGAAAGGAGAAAAGCAACCGTAAGCGGCGTTTTGCACCGTTAGCGGTTGCTTGGTTCCTTTCGTGGTCGCGTTTCGTTAGGGACCGAAGTGTAGGTAGTTAGGTATGTAGGTGTTAGCGCTATTCCATTATAAACGGTGTTTGGTATCTCATGGTTCAAGTAATCCATAAAATTATTATCAATATATTTTACATGTTATTTAATGTTATCATGTTATACATTTTATTGTTACTGTATTTGTAATGTTAAAGTGTTGCTTTGCTTGATTCTCCGTAATGGCAGAGAGTTAAAAAATATTTAAAATTAAAAAATCTTGTATTATTCTTCTTATATATTGACCTCGAGAAATAAAATAAAGTTTTTTTCATTTTTTATTTTTTTTTATTTGTTAATTTTTTCTGTGTTATTTAGTACAACTAAACAACAATATTTTTTAACCATGGCAGTAGCTGTCGTAGCGGCCGCAGAAAACCATGTCAAAACTGCAGCGACACTCACTCTTTATTTTAATAAAACAAATATAATAATGATAGTTTATTCCAGAATGTACAAAAGTAGTACAAATATTGAGAAAATAACAATGCATTCATACATAGAATGGAACAGAAAAGAAACAAAAAATATAGTATATGATAATAAATGTTCATGGGGGATATTTGACAGGCTCCCGTTTCGTTTGAAGGCCATCGGGGGGGACTCCATCCAGGCAACCATGGCAGTGATGATGGTATTCTTCGACTGGCGTAGTCTGCGCCATAAGCTTCCCCTGCGGTGGAACAAAGGTTTATTTTAATATACACAGGATGTTAAGGGACGTACTTGACTTACTTTAACCAGTGATTCCTGACATTATTTAGAGAAAAATGTTAATAAAATGTTGTTCTCTGTGACTTTTTCAAAATGTCGCCGGAAATGTCACATCGAACATCTAAAATGTCACCGGTGTCCGAAAATTCATTTACAGTTTTTACTGCAAATAATATCAGGATTTACTGGTTAAAGTAACTCAAGTACGTCCCTCAACAGCCTGTGTATATGTTTAATACATTAAATAAAAGGAACTTCAAGGAAGGGTTAAGTTAGAAATAATTCCACTGTGCCCGCTGATAGATGAGCTCTTCAGGAAGTTATCTAAAATCGTATCAGAATCTAAAATTTGAACAATATTTACATTAGTTTCAATAACACGTAACAGATTTTTCTTGCATTTTTTAAGTTTTTCTGTTCGAATTTGTGTCGCTGCTTTTCGTTTTTTCTCCAACGCGGATATAATATACTGTGGGTCACGAATGGGCATTGATCTTTTAAATCTAGGATCTATGATTTCTGGTAATAAACAATACATAAAGAAAGGACGTTTTAAGTTTAAAATGTTTACCACATAACACACATTTTAAATTAGAAGTAGAGTTCAAACCATTTCTATTTTCTGAGGTAAATCGTAAATGCTTTAAATTGCAGTTAAAAAGGGAATCATGTCGACTAATACATTGGAGTTGTTCAAAAAAATAATCAAATTGTATTACTCTCCGCCCTTCTATGCAAATATCATCGCTTTCTTCTATCGCCTTTTCAATAACAAGCTCTTGCTCTGATTCTTCACAGCTCCATCCTTGGTCATTGGTCACAGGTAATTTCCCCAAAAAATTGCTGTCTTTTTGGTCCTGAAAATGAAATAAAATTTTAGTAAAATACAAACCTATTATCACGATGTTGGGAACACGCGTCACAGAAATCATAAAAATTCTCGCCTTTCGACAATATACTTCATGAGGGCTAAAGCAGGTGCATGTAACAAGTGTTCCGATATATCAGGAATATAGGTAAATAGGCTATAAGAAATCGTCTTTTCAAACTTTGACACCTCATATCTCAGAACAAGTTAAGCGAAGTTAGAACCCTATCCAAATGTGGTGACGAATAGTAAATGCGAGATAATTGAAGTCAATAAGTATAAAAGTACCTTTTCGACAGTAGTGGCTGATGAACCAATAAGAATATCCTCGTGGTCTAAATCTTCCAAGTTTGGTCCTTTGTGTGCAATATTTACAGTAGACTCATTTGGTTCTATCGTATATTGGTGTTTTTGCTGTATTTTTTCCTAAATAAAAAAAGCAAAAAAAAAATAATATTATGATGAAAAAGTCCAGAACCCCCCCCACCCCCGTGACTCCAACGCAGTCAAATTCATTTGTTGCTCGAAGCATACCTTGTTTGGAGTATTTTTTCCGGCTGCTATGGATAAATCATGTATTGATCTACAAAGAGAAAAATAATATAATTATTTGAAACTTTACAACACACACATAGATAGAATATCTTTGATTTGACAATGTGTGAATGGTTACGTGTTTATACGCGGAAAGGCGATATTATTGTTAATTTCCTTAAAAAGTTTATTTTGCCTGTTTAATCTAAAGATAAAAATAAAAAACGGTAATAAACTTGTTTACTCCTTATATTAATACTCCTTACCATGTAAGGTCGGAACAGTGAAAAACTTGAAAAACTGTCACTTAAAAAGGCTGATTTTACCAAACTAAAAATGATCCGGCGTGAGATGGTAATTTTTGGTTTAATTACCAAACGTGGCCATATGACAAAACGTTACTCTCACAATTTAGTCAGAGTGTAAAGACAACGAATTCTCACACACACCTGCATAGGTCAGCGCGCCAGAACATCATGAAGTTCGTGCTAACGGTTAGGAATAGAAACGCATATTGAATGTCGGATTTTACACGTTTCAAAGAATTTGACACTTGAAAATATAAAATGCGACAAATTTATATGAAAAAAGAGAATTTGTGAGTACTTACTGTTTTTGTAGCTTCCTTAGATTATTGCAATGCTTCAAGTGAGTCGGTATTCTACTTTTAGACCCATTAATGAAACATTTTGATGGCATTTTCGAAATATATACGCCGTAAAACAGGGAGCATATAGTTTCACCGCCATCACCGGGGGCTTCCATCCCGGAATAAGTAAAAAACTGTGAAATGTGTTGAAAATTTGGTGCAAGATGAAGTATTTATTTAATTTTTAATATCCACAGATAGCATAACGATAATAAGAAGCCGTACTTCTACAGATGTGTGTATTATATACATATTTTAAATTAAAAATATTGTGTAAAACCGTTATTAATGCGATTATCATGGATCGAAGTTTTAAAAGTGGGTTGTATGGTGTATCAATGTTTTTATTTTTTATAGTCGAATGCCTACAACAACTACAAAAAAATATGCAGACTGAAAAATAATAGTCCATTAATTGGTATCAAAAAATATGAAGTCTGAGAATGACATACGAAAGGTAGTATTAAGCCGTTTTAGAGAGCCGTTTTCCAGCAAATCACCATTCTGCCCTATAACCCACTCTTAAGTGTTAATCTCAAGTGACCTACCAGGTAAGTATTGTACTGTATATTTTCTCCATAAATAGTTAAGTAATAACATAGATCACTGTAGAAATGTATTATAAGTTTGTACAGCGCCCTTGAGGTGATTTTGCACAAAAACGGCGCTATACAAGTCATCCAATTATTATTATTATTAAGAGTGTCTGTGGCTGGCGGACGGGCGGGCAGCGTGGATTTGATCTTTGTACAAATCTTTATTTTCATTCCGAGATTGATGAAATTTTGCACACTTGACTTTCAAAACAAGAAGAAGGGCACTGTCTGCATATGATCGAAAAACTCACTGTATCAAAAATGGTAATACGTGTCATTAACAAGCGACCTACAAGATACCCCTCCACTTGACTCCTCATAGAGTATAAGGTCTTAAACATACGACAACTCCACCTAAAATTTTCGCTAATACATTTCCTGTTCAAATATAAAAACAAAACTCTCTTACAACACAACTACACCACCTGAACAATAACCAACTGTCACTACAAAGTATCTTCCTAGCTCCTAAAATCTTTAAACTTATCCCTGAAAACCTAAAAACCGTGAGTCAACCCCATTCCTTTAAAAACAAATTACGAAATGGATCCTTACACACGGAATACATTACAACTACAATACCCATTCATTCTACACTCTATCAATTTAATCACCTTTCAGACAAAACATAATATATCCTTATTTCCTAACTTAGCGGTATAGTATGTACATAATTAATTAGTGCGATCTATTTACTAATAATTTCATCTTCTTATAATTCTCTAACTTCTCCATCCTCTTCTTGCAATCCAAACTAGCTATACATCATTTGTTATTTTTTATATTATAGTAATGTATAGATTCTATGTCCGCAAACTGTAAAACTCACCCGCCATAACACAGGGTCATCCCTAGCATGGAGGGTGAAATATCACAAAAAACCACATGTACTCTCTAAATCATGCATCAATAAAATAAATAAATAAAAGCCCGGGAAACGCCGGGGACTTCGGCAAGTAAGTAACTAACTAACCATCATACCGTTTCCCCGCATATACATTCCCCCGGTATACAGAGAGGACGGACCGTCAAACAACCCCGTCTTGGCAAACACTGTTAGTCTCATTCTCTTATGTTATTCTGACTCTAGACATGGTCCGATTCAAATATGTGGTTCACTTGATCGTGCCACGTCTTCCTCGGGCTTCCCCGACTTCTTCTGCTATTCACATTGGCGTCATATATTAATAAGCGTCCCTTTGATGAGGCCCATTTCCACCTCGGTGGCTTCGTCAAAATTGTCGCATCTGGGGCTCGGAAAACCCAAGAGTTATTGTTGAAAAGCCTCTCTATCCTCAACGTGTGACTGTTTGGTGCGGTTTATGGTCCGGCGGAGTCATTGGACCTTACTTTTTCGAAAATGAGGCTGGAGCAACAGTTACGGTGAATGGATTGCGCTATCGAGAGATGATTAATGATTTTTTATGGCCGCAATTGGATGGTATTGATCTGGACACCGTTTACTTTCAACAAGACGGCGCTACGTGCCACACAAGCAACGAAACCATTGATCTTTTATGATTGAATATCAAAATAACACCTCTTATTGGAAAACCCTGTATATTCTCAGTATCATCACGTTCATTGATCAATATGTTAACATAGTTTTGTATTAGTGAACGACAAGCTGCGATAAGTCGATAATAGTAGTGACTAATCTATAGTTAGTAATAATATGTATAGATCATTGAAGAATTTTATTATATTTTTGTACAGCGCCCTTGAGGTGGTTTTTCACAAAAATGACGCTATACAAGTTATCCAATTATTATTATTAGGTTAGGTTAAGTTGCATCACGTGTCGCTAGTCCCGACACCACCCAGGCACTGTGCAGGATGGCAGGAAGTGAAGGAGTCAGGTTACATTGACCATCTGACCACATGTCACGGTCGCCATCCCTTTACCACTACGCACTTGACAATACCTATACACAAATATAGTATAAAAACGTGTAGTCGACAGTGTTGCCAACTCAACTACTTCAAAATATGCTAGAGTGATGTGAAAAATATGCCAGAAATATGCTAAATTACTTTAAAAAATGCCAAAAAAAAGGCAACATAAATTTATCTTAGTATTTATTGAGAAATAGAGTGATGGGAAAAATATGCCAGAAAAATGCTAAATTACTTTAAAAAATGCCAAAAAAAAGCTAACATAAATTTAACTTAGAAATAAAATCAGTGAAATAAAATATCAATATCTTCATCTTCTTCTTCTTCTTCTTCATTAACAGCAGCTGATGTGGAAGGCGGAGAGACGGAGTCGTAACTTTCTTTGGTCCCAATGCAGCGTAGTACTTCGTCAGGAACAGTGTAAGAATAACAGCACTTTCCTGCTCTCTTTAGGCCAAATCTCACGTACAAAATGGCATTCAGGGTTCTCACCGCCAAACGATTTCGGAGTTTTGTTTTGACCAGACTCATTTGGCTAAATACACGTTCAATGTCCGCATTTGAATGCGGCAATGTTAAAATAGACATTGCAAACTGACATAAATCACCGAAGGGGTTATTATTAGCTGCAACTTTATATTTCATGACTTCATTCCAAAACTCTACAGTGGAAGTCAAGGATTCCCATTTAATGTGAACTTTTTTCTCCATTGAGACACCAGTTTTTCAATCGATGTCATTTTTGTTAGTTAAAAAAATAGTTTTTATTATTTTCATGTTTCTGTAAAAATAAGCCAAATAAATATGCTATATGCTAAAAGCATAATAGTTATGCTAAACATGGAGTAATTATGCCAAATTTAGCATATAATATGCTAACTTGGCAACACTGGTAGTCGATATTTCAATATTATAGTTTGTTGAAACATCAATGGACATCGCTTCTACGGTCCTACCTCTAAGACCTTACTAAAGCCGCGTTTACACCAAAGTTGACAACTAAAAGATGACAAAACATTGTTTTCAACTTTTAGTTGAAAACTAAAAGTTGCTCTTCATCTCTGCTCTGCATCTTTATAACGAATTAGTGTACATTATAAATACCAAAAAATATGCTTTAGATAAATTGAAGGTTTGCCTATCGTTTCGCTTGAGTAGAATACAAATAAAAAAAAGAATACTCAATAAAAAATATAAATGTAAACTACTGAAAAAAAATTATTTTCAATATAAATGTATGAACGCGTAAAGGAAACAACTTTTTAAAAATACAGTATTATAGCTAAGATTATCTGTGACAGTTTCACTTGATTAACTTTTTTGCTTTCTTTTAAAATTATTTACAAAATAAATAAAAACCAGTTTTGTGCTTGAAATCGAACGTTTCTAGACTCCGTTTTTCAAGCGATTTTAATGCATATTACCTACAATATAAGGTATACCAAGAATATACACATTTTTGGCTTGTAGCTTCCTCGGGCGTCTCTACTTCGTCTAACGTTCACTATTGTGTACCACATTGTTACCATTTAAAAAAGTACATTACTCGTATATGGACTTTTTATTCGATTCAATCCAGTGCAAAGATAATGCGGATCTTCCTAGGGCGTCCCCGATTTATACCATTCAAACCATTCTATAAGCACTCCTGACACTAATAAGAACAAACTATGAAGTTTTCGGCGAAATCGGTCCATTATCGGACAAACAAAGACACATTAATTTTTATATATAGATTTATTTGTCCATAATCTGTGTTGCCAATTCGTGGGGAATTCAATTTAAAAGATTTTTCAAGTATTGGGTATTTTGCGGGGAGAATTTTTTTGTGGGAAAAATGCGGGGATTCTGGGAATTGCTTGATTCCAACCATATTAAAAAATAACAACGGGTTTTACAATAAGAGGTGTTATTTTGATATTTCGTTGCTTGTGTGGCTTGTCTTGTTGAAAGTAAACGTTGTCCAGATCAATACCATCCAATTCCGGCCATAAAAAATCATTAAACATCTCTCGGTAGCGATCCATTCACCGTAACTGTTGCTCCAGCCTCATTTTCGAAAAAGTAAGGTCCAATGACTCCGCCAGACCATAAACCGCAACAAACAGTAAAACGTTGAGGATAGAGAGACTTTTCAACAATAACTCTTGGGTTTTCCGAGCCCCAGATGCGACAATTTTGCTTGTTGACGAAGCCACCGAGGTGGAAATGAGCCTCATCACTCAAGATGATTTGCATTTGATTCACTCAAGTGAATTTTAATAATTTCAATGCGTTGTTGAAGCGTGTATCGTTCCATTTTTATTAATAGCGCAGTTTCTATTTGTCAAATGTCAAAAAAATGACAGCTTCAAAAGTAACATCTACCGAAATAGCGGGCTATTCAAAATAACACTTCTTATTGGACAACCTGTATATACAATATTTGTGAGAATGTAGGTAATATAATTTCGTTTTCTTCGTAGTAAATTTTCAAAAATAAATCTATTTTTAAATCCTGAACGAAAGAGAAAACCCGAAAATAACCAGATGTTACAAAATAAATGCTAATTTCAATGGAATTTGGGTCATTTTGTAGATAAAGGAACTTGTGGGCACCCATTGACAACCCTGTTTATGAGTTGAGGGAATCTATATCCCATCTGGGCCGAAACCGTTTACTATCAAAATTCAATACTAACACAGCTGCATCACATGACGTATTAGTCCTAAAGGATGACCCAAAATTCATTTTCTCTCCCATATGAAAATAATATTTTTTTGGATAATTTGCATAGCGCCGTTTTTGTGAGAAATAATCTTGTTGAATACACTAGAATTTCAAGATAGACGCCGATATTTAGCATTTTGACTTCATGTTCGAATTTATCTCACATGTGACATTTAATGTGTAACCTGAAAAATTATCGCTTTTTCTTGGAAAGTTTGCGTTTTATTTTGGGAAATTCGCGTTATTTTTTTGTCGAAATTCGCGAATTTTCGCGAAATTTGCGAAAAGCGCTGTTCCTGTGGAACAAAAGTTTTGCTATATTTAATGTTTAATTTATATAACTTTTCGGTATATAGCTCCGATTTTTTTTTAAATCATCTTTTGTTTTGTTATTTAATATGTTATAGACATGAAAAAATAACAATATTCTCAAATGGGTCATGTTTTATTAAATATTTATACATATAGGTATGCCTTATATTGTAGGTAATAGGTATCAAATCGCTTGACAAACGGAGTCTAGAAACGTTCGATTTCTAGCACAAAACTGGTTTTTATTTATTTTGTAAATAATTTTATAAGAAAGCAAAAAAGTTTATGAAGTGAAACTGTCACAGACAATTTTAGCTATAATACTGTATTTTTTAAAAGTTGTTTCCTTTACGCGTTCATACATTTAGTAGTTTACATTTATATTTTTTATTGAGTAATTTATTATTTTATTTGTATTCTACTCAAGCTAAACTATAGGAAAACCTTCAATTAATCTAAAGCATATTTTTTGGTATTCATAATGTACACCAATTCGCTATAAAGATGAATCAAAATAGTGATTTAGCGTTAAGCTTCGCCTTAAGCCAGTAGTTAATAATTAAGTCTTAGATTTAATTATATTAATTTTATTTGTACATTTTTCACACAAAAACGGCGCTATATAAATCAGCCAAATATTATTATTATTTGAGAATCTCTAAATATCTCATACGATCATAGTTTTACCACACAAACGCCTCAGTAATCTCGTTTATATTGAATTCAGTCTTTTCAGTCAATTATTTAAAAATGCGCATGAAAATTCGCGTCATTCTATGATCTGCGTAATTATTTGAGTTTTTTGGGACAGTCGTCACTCGTCATATACACGTGGTTCCAGGCACTACAGGCATATTGGAATATAGGCTGCTACAGGGACAGGCAGTGTGTGTTTGGGTAGAGAAAACGAGGTATCGGGTTACCATCGGGGTCTCTTGGCAACCGCGATAACTCGCTCAGAACAGACGGTCATGTCGGGTCTAAATACACCACCATATATTTATAATATACACTCTACCGAACGTAAGTAGAATTTTATTTTATACTGTAGAGCAATGTAGTTGGTAGAACTAGTACTAGTAGTACTCTAAGTGTAGCAATGACGATACAATATAATGTACTAGCACTGTTATTGTTATTCTTTGTTTTGTCTTCGCTTTGTATAAACTGTAAGTACATTAGCATATTTATATGAAAATGATGATATTTAAATAATGAATAACCAAAAATACTTTTCAAACAAAATTATATATTATTATTTTTTTTAAACATTGTACTTCATAATGTTTTCCCCACTGCGATTTCCCGTGCTGGGAAGACATTTAACATATTTAGTAATTTTATTTTATTAAATTTGAATATAATGTAAAACTAACTAACCATCACGCCGTTTCCCCGCAGGGGTAGGCAGAGAGGACGGACCGCCAAACAACTCGGTCTTGGCACACACTCCTTGCCTCATTCACATTCATACATCGTCTCATACATACTCTTCTATTATTCTGACTCTTGACATGGCCCGACTCAAGTATCTGATTCACTTGATCGTGCCATGTCTTCCTCGGGCGTCCCCGACTTCTGCTACCATTCGCATTTGCATCATATATCCTCCTTACACTCCTATCTTTGCTCATTCGTTCTACATGCCCAAACCATCTAAGCGTCCCCTTCTTAATCTTACTCATTACGCTTACATCAGTCTTGCACTCTTTGCGGATCTCCACATTCCTCACACGATCAAAAATGGTTTTACCACACATACGCCTCAGGGATCTCATTTCAACAGCATTTAATCTACTTTCATCCTTTCTTTGCCAGTTCCATGCCTCACTTCCATACATCAGGGTAGGTACCAGCACTCCGTTGTGGACTGCTAACTTCGCTTCTTTGGACAATTTTTTGTTAGCGCCAACTGCGTTCAGTCCTCCATTAACGGAATTACCTGCATTTACCCTTCTTTCAATATCTCTGTCAGCCTTCCCATCTCTCTAGAACATACTTCCTAAATAGACAATCTCATCCACCTGCTCCAAGTATTCCTCATGCACAACTATATTGCACACTGTTTTCGTACTCTCTCTTTCAAACACCATTACTTTAGACTTACTTACATTCATCATTAACTCATTCTTCATGCATACTTTGTTCATCAATAGATCAAATGTAATCTATTTATTTATCTCCCTTCAATCAGTCAGTGTTTGGTTGCAATGTTCTATCATTTAAATGTCTCCCTTGTCCCAGATCCATTTTACAAGGACATTCAAAAAGGACATTTACGAACATAGGCACAAGAATTTGCAATGGTATTAGGTTACCAAAAAAAAGAACAAAGACAATAGACAAGATGTCTGAGTCACTGAACTAATTAAACTTAGAGTGTGATCTACACCGAAAGAAAACAGAAGTTGTAACTTTATTTATTTTATTTTTTTAAGTGTGTATAACGCACAAGAGTCCCAACTACTCCCAACCATCTGGAGTCAATGAGATTATGGCAGGAAAACTGTCACAGCTGATAATCTTAGCCTATGCGTTCACACATTTTTAATAATAAAAAAACATTTTTTAGCACTTTACGCTTATATTTTTTGTTAAGTAATTAAAAATATTTATATTTTAATTCTATTCGAGCGAAAGCATGTTTTTGTTTTCATAATGTAAATCAATTCGTAGTAAAGATTAATGAACTACCTTTAGTTCGTAGACCCATGAAAAATTGAGAAATCTGTCTTTACTTGTCCAAGATTAACACAAAGAAATTGAAATAAAGAAATAATAACGCATTTTAAATATAGAATGAAAATAATTTTCTTGTAAAAAAATATTATATTATAGACAGGTGCTTGATGGCTTCCCTGAATTCTTAACACATCAGTTCCAATTTTCTCGTAAATATTATACTATAGGTTGGTACTTTATCGCTAGACTGAATTCCGAACACAATCAGTTCCAATTTTGAAAAATTACACTCCTCACTTCAAAATAAATATGAATTCATTGAACTAGAGATCACTCACTGAAAGACCCATAACCGAAATCAGTGTGTTTTATTTTTTATGTAAAACCGAGCAAGAGTCCCAACGGCTCACGACCGTCTGGCATCCCCAATTGAGTATGTTATGAGTCTGAAGGTACAGGGGAGGGACCTGACCATTCAGAACTGGTCACTAAACACAGCCAAAGCCATTTCAAGCAACCTTTCAATTCTGAATGGTGGTCTTACATCAGCGCGATACCGCAAATATACTATATTGTATATTATTTTAAATGTGTAAATGTGAAGTAACACAAATTAATCTTTTGCGCACGCTGGTATATCCCGCGACCCCCGGTTTGCTAGTAGAGCCGACCGAGGATTTTGATTATAATAATTACGTACTAGGCTATATTATACCCTAGTACGCATTTTTATATATAAATTCTTTGACAGATCTAATACGCCTAAATTTTGAATGAGAGAGCTAGGTATAATGCCAGTAGCCGAAATAACAAATGGTAATATTTTTATACTCTGAGAATGCCAAATTCTTTTAATCTCATTTCCTAAATCTGTGTATTTTCTTATTTTTTCAGAAACAGATTTTTGAATATTTCAGGAATTTGGAATAGCGACATCAATGAAATAAGTTATTTACAAACATTATTATTATTATACTTATCTATTTTTAATTATACTGACAAAGAAGCCACAGGATTTGAAACATGTAGATTATTATGAATTAAAAGTGGTTTAAACAAAGGGTTTGAGAGCCTCTGCCTCGGGTCGGCCGATATGTTCATCCCGTCCTGTTAATAAATAAATTGTCAGCGAAGTTGTAACCCGATGCGGCCTTCCCAACTTCCAGGAATTCCGGGCGATGGACCATCCACGATGTAAATACACTGT
This sequence comes from Hesperophylax consimilis, assembly GCF_061612785.1. Classification (NCBI taxonomy): domain Eukaryota; kingdom Metazoa; phylum Arthropoda; class Insecta; order Trichoptera; family Limnephilidae; genus Hesperophylax; species Hesperophylax consimilis. The sequence continues at coordinate 11,913,844 of NC_142865.1, forward strand.
TACAAGCATATAATATTCACATCACTCACTGTTCCTTACACATCTGTTACGGTCATGGCCTCTTACGTCTGACACTTGACTGTCTATCCTCTGTTTCCTTAATTATAATAATTTTGTGCGATATTCGCGTAGACTATCGACACATGGGTTAGATTATAATGATTATAATCTAGGCAGGTATGTGCCTATGTAAATTAACGCTCTGTTCGCCTAACCAAAAAGATAGGTATGAATGTGACTTACGGAAGAGTTGGTTGTGATGTTCGATGATATGGTTCTTTTGGTAGCGCTCGTATGGTGGAGGAATTCACAGGCACTCGTATAAGATTGAGCTAATACTCCGGCTAAAATTCGAATTGACACATCGGTTGTTTTATCGGTACGGTGTTTTTGTCAACTGTCATTAGATGACATTTTCGCTACGGCGCCGGCGCGGGTGGCTAGATTCAACTCAAAGCAACACTGCGCAGATTTAAACCAGTAAAATTTGAATCCTAGCCTCCTTATTGGTTGGAGCGGAAAAAGCGTTAAAATAATTCAGCATCACGAAACAACTTGCGAATTCTTTGTGAAAAATCACCACAAGGACGCTGTACAACGCTGTAGTAAGCATTAAAAAAGAAGAAGAAGAGGGTTTGAAAGGGAAATATGTAAATACGAATGTTATAGGGAGCGCGCTAATATTAAAAATCGATTATAATTAAAAGAAAATTTTATTATATGTTTTCAAAAAATCAGCTTGTCTATGTTTGCGCTCGTAAAGTAATGGACTGATATCGCTGAAAATTTCAATGTTTGTTCTTATTAGTACCATAAGTGTTTAGAAAAAGGTTTGAATGTTAGAAGAAGTCGGGGATGCTTGAGGAAAATTACTAAGGAAAAGCTTAGTGCCGAATCACTATTTTGATTAATAATAATAATAATAATAATAATAATAATATTTTTTATTCCAGGATGTGGGGAGGTTTGTGCAATCCCACACGTCCCATATAGATATACATTTTTTTTGTACAATAGATATAATAAATTATCAAATAAGGAAAACTATGCAGGGTGTGGTCTTGAGTGCGCTTGGGCCCAGCGCTCACTCAGGAGTGGCGCTTGGTGCTGGTAGGCTGCGGTCACCAACGTGTTGGCAGAGGCCATTAGCCGCATCCTGGCTCCAGTGACCCGGTGTCTCATCAGGCCGGCAAATCCATTCAGTCCTAGTTCCGTGAACATTGTCGATGCGCTGCTGTATCTTCGGTATCCAAATATTATTCTACAGGCGTCATTATATTGAATTCGGAGTCGTTCCATCGAGCAAGTTCGGTAGTGACACCATGTCTCACAAGTATACAGGCCAGTACAGAATGCGTTGAACAGTATTTTTTTAACGGTATTGCTGCATTTGCAAAATCTGCGGGCAATCATGTTAGAAACTATGCTAAGGCTTCTCCTTTGTCGTTCGATATCGCCATCGTCCGATAGGTTTTCATTAATAATGTGCCCCAAGTATTTCACGTTCGAACATGTATTTATTTTTGCCTCGTTAAGGTATACGGGGAGCATATTACTTGTATCTTGACTTTTTCCGTGGTGGAACGCAATCAATTCCGTCTTCTTCGGGTTGTATATCATATTATGCTGTTTTCCATATTCTTCACAAATGTTTAGGAGTAATCTTAATCCCTTGATCGACGGAGCTAGGAGGATCATGTCGTCCGCGTAGCTTATATGATTCATACATATACTGTTAACACGACAGCCCGTTCTGATGTCCAGGCGACTTGACAACTCGTCCATGTATACATTAAATAGAATGGGGGACATACACCCTCCTTGCCTTACTCCTGACCGCAAATATATCGGCTGGGAGTATGTACTTGCCCACCGTACAACATTTTCTTGCTGGGAGTGCCATCGGGATAGTATGTTTATAAATGAGGTAGGTATATTCCTAGCTTTCAATTTATCCCATAATGTTTTATGACAGACCCTGTCGAAGGCTTTACTTAGATCTAAGAAGCACCCGTATACGGTAGTTTTTCGTTTCTTGTAGAATTCTATTATTTGCTTTGCAGTATATATTGCCATATTAGTGGATAGTCTACATTTAAATCCCATCTGGTTATCTTTAGACATTAGTTTATCATTTATCTCATTTAATATTACCCTTTCAAATAATCTTGCAGTTATAGTTGCTAAAGATATTGGCCGGTAATTGCTGGAGTTAGTCATGTCAGGCTGTCCCGATTTCAGGATTGGAGTTATAATCGTTTTCGTCATTGCACCCGGTATATGGTTGTGTTTAAGTATTGCGTTGAACAGTATGTGTAGTAGTTTGGGTATGTATCTACCTCCGTATTTTATGTGTTCAATACTTAAGTTATCATGTCCCGGAGACTTACCAGCCTTAGTGCCTGTTATGGCCTTCATTATACTGCTTTCAGAGAGGTAAACGTTTTGTCCATCAAATTCCATAATATCAGGGACAGACGGTATTTCATTTCCAGAAATATCTGCAAAGGTTCTTCTAAAAGTATTAGCAATTTCCTCCGTGTTTGTAGATCCATCAATTTGGCTGGCGATTCGATTTTTTGGTTTGATCAGGTTATTGCTTTTCTTCCAGAACTGGGCAAACTGCTTCGTGTCAAGTGATTTTACGATATCATCCATTTTTGTTTGTTCAGAGGAGCTTTGGCAGTGTTTAAGAGCTATTTTGAACTCCTTTCTTTTTCGTTTTCTTTCATCCGCAATGGGACCATGTAATGGTCTCCCATTTTTAATCCACTCCATCAACGCCGATCTGGAATTTTTGTAGTGTTCCTTAACTTGTTGATTCCACCCAGCAATGTCACGATGTGTTTTTGGTTTGTTTTGATCGTTCTTCCGATGAAATACGGTATTGGCAGCCTTACTTAGAGCTTCAACGATGTCTGTGTATATATTTTCCATGCTTTTTATATGGTCACATCTGTCACATATAGAATCCGAATTACAAATGGATTTGGAGTGTCTTTGATAGATTACACTAAGTAATGCTTCTGCTACAGACGTATATTCACTGATTTTCTTATTATTATTCCTTCTCCATATTATGTTATTAGGCTGTTGTGGAATATTAAAAATAGTTGCAGGTAATTTTTCAGCGGCGATTACGCAAGATGTCGGCCTGTGATCGGACCAGTCGGTATCATAATGTATTTTTAGACTATCTATTTTGTTCTTAAGATTATTGGTGCATATACAGTGATCGAGCCAGGAAGTGGTATTGTGTGCATCGCTTATATATGTATATGTGTCATTCGGTAGTCTTTCAATATCGATACAATTGTAGTTATTTTCGGTGTAGAAATGAGAGAGTTCTTTCCCGAATATGGAGGATGGGTGAGCGTTGAAATCTCCCATAACAATGGTTTCAGAGTGTTCGTTGTCTTGAATGATCGTATGTATTTTGGAAAGGTAGTTGGTGAAGTCGGTAAGGTTGTCCGCGTGACATACCGGCATGTAGACAGTCAGTATGCTTATCGTCCCCCCGTTGGTGGTTATCTGAATACCAGCGATGCGGTCATCTCCACACGGTATTATTGAAGCTTGCAGCTCGTTCCTCCAAAGTACTGCGACTCCTCCGTAGGGTCGGCCTCGTAGCGGTCCGTTTGATAAATCTACAGCAGAGGTACCCCATCCCTGGAAGTTCGGATGAATTTTGGATAGATTCGATGTTTCGTTTTGTAATAACCACGTTTCTTGCAAAAGTATTACATCGTAGATATCGCACATATCTATAACGAAGTTGACGTTTCGTTTAAAACTTTTGCAGTTTATTGAGATTATCTTAATTTTGTTCTTTTCCATTGTATTTTTTTTCAATAAATTTTCGGAAAACAGTACCAGTCGGCCAAAATTCTTTGTTCATGTAGGTTTTGAAATCCGTATTCGGTATAGTCAACTTGAAAGATCCAAACTGCGTGGGATTTCGTTGTATTATTTTTTCTATTTGGATATTACTTCCTTTTATTTTACAATTGATAAAGTTTCGAATATTGTCTTCAGTTACACTATTGTCGAACCTCGACACATAGAGCGTTGTTTTTAACTCGGCTATTTTTAGGGAGTTCTCCATCGCTATTCCAGTTGCAATAATATTTCTCGACCTCCTTAGTTTTCTTGTAACGGTTTTATAACCATCCGTATTAAAATTAGTTGTCTCTGGTATAAATGTATTTTTGTGAGATAGTGTGCGTGCAACTTTGGCTGATTCATCCATACCCGGTTGATGTACCTGTGATGTCTGAATTATGACTTGTTGCTGTTGTGTGAGAGAGCTAGACGCCGCTACTTTATTCCATGATTGAGGAGAGTGCATGACAGGTGGGGCAGCTAATGTGAGGGGCGCGGGCGGGGTTATCACATTACTGCAGTGCGCATTGTTGTCCAAACGTATTTCATTAGTTGGCGACCGTGAGTTTGAGCGGTTCTTATCTATGGCTACCGGTATGGTGACCTTCAATGTGTTCAAGGACGGCGATGTGTTTTCGTTTTGATTTGGAATACGGTTATGTTTATTTATTTTCAGTTCATTCCTTAGGAGAGCCATTTCAGAGCGTAATACTTCCAGATCGCTTCGTTTGGACATTTGTGACTGAATTGTGGTTAATTCACCCTTTAATGCCGTGATATCTTTTAGGAGACAAGTGACATCTACGTGATCGAAATTGACAGGCGGTAGTTTGTGTAGATTCTGAGCGACAAATGTCGGTAGAGCTTCATTCTCTGTTTCCTTCAGTATTTTAATGATATCATATAAATTCTTAGACTTCCTACCTTCGCCTTTCCTCATAATCCTGCGTTCAACTGTTTCACTGCACAGAATGTCTTTCGCAGCCTCCACTTCGTCTTCTGAGAAATGATTGGAGCATATTTGAACCGCGGTTAGTTCGTCTAAGACATCGATTTTGTTTTGAAGAAACGTTAGAAGTTCATTAATAATTAATTTATCACTTTTTTTCGTAATATTCATATTGTTTTCGTAAGCGGCGGCAGCGTATGCAATTCGATCCTGCGCACGAGCAGTTCCGATCCTGCGCACGAGCAGACTCATCAGACTCATCGATTAATCTTGATAACGAATTGGTGTACATTATGAATACCAAAAAATATGCTTTAGATAAATTTAAGGTTTTCCCATCGCTTCGCTTGAGTAGAATACAAATAAAATAATAAATTACTCAATAAAAAATATAAATGTAAACTACTAAAAAAAAATTTTTTCAATAGAAATGTATGAACGGAGTAGTTTCCATTTATATTTTTTATTGAGTGATTTATTTTTTTATTGGTATTCTACTCAAGTGAAACGATAGGAAAACCTTCAATTTAACTAAAGCATATTATAAGCATATCTCACAAATTATCCTACTCTATTTATCCTCCATAATATATATTTTTCTTCCTTCCAAATACAATAATTTGTATGGATTTTAATTTTGTAATTTTTTTTACTTTGTAACCTAGTTATTTTATTTTTCGCAAATGTACACTCCTCTTCCATCCACAAGCAAATGCTTTTAATGGAATTGTAGTATAAATTAAAACAGTATGACTTGTATATTTATTGTAAAAACCACAAATAATAAACAAATAAACAATAAACCAAAATGAACAATATTTTTTGGTTTTCATAATGTACACCAATTCGTTATAAAGATTAATCAAAATAGTGATTGGGCATTACGCTTCGCCTTAAACTCGTTTCTTCGCTCATTCGCTCTACATGCCCAAACCATCTAAGCGTCCCTTTCTTAATCTTACTCATTACGCTTACATCAGCCTTGCACTCCTTGCGGATCCCCACATATCTCACACGATCTTGCCAATACGCCTTACCCAATGCAGATCTAATACTATATTAGACCCAAGAAGAATAGACATATTTTTGGCTTGTGATCACGTGATTTTTCTGCGCTGGCTTAGTACAAATTTTATAAAAATTCTCACTCACACGTACCTACAGATTTTAATCAAAGCTATGTAAAACAACCAAAATGTTTGTAAGACAAGTTTATGCATAGAACAAATAATAGGAATTACTTGTACATATTGAATTGTCAATTAAAGTACTTGCACATATTGAATTGTCAATTAAAGTACTTGCACATATTGAATTATTTTCCATTTGAAGTACTTGTACTATTGAATTATTTGGCGGGTTGGGAATAAGCCGACGTAGCTCAGTGGTTCAGAGCACCTGACCGGACATCAGGAGGTGCGGGTTCAATTCCCGCCGGCGGCATTTATTTTTACTCGGGAGATATTTTCAATTTGTATGGATATTTCAGGCGAGTAATTAATGCTTATAATAATTTGTTAACCAAAAGTTTGTACAAATTTACATATATTTTTAATTTTTCATGCTGTGAAAATGTGAAGATTTCTAAGATAACCGTGTATCTATTATAGGTAGCTAAATTAAAAAATTTAATTTATTATTTTTTAATAAATTAAATTAGTGAATTAAACAGTTAGTTGTTATTCACCATTCTGCCTTTCTGGGTGGCAGTGACCATTTAGCCACGCATACCTCCTTGTCTCTACAACTTTACACCGTACGATAATTATCAGATTCAACTGGTGTCACTGATAGGATCTCACCATATCTTATACTGTCAGGGCCGTATTGGTAAGTGAAAAGTGGGCTGGGCACACGGGCGGCCGATTTTAGTGGTAGTATTTTTTTTCAATTTAATTATTACTTTTAAAAATCAATTATTTATTTTTGTTATATAGACCTCACTAGGTATCATACAAAGGTCATACAATTATCATGGTATTACAATATCACCTGATCACATTTTTATATGTTTATTTGAACCTATAATGATAATATGATAATAATAATGATTGTATTACTTGTATAGTGCCGTTTTTTTTGTGAAAAATCATCTCAATGGCGCTCTAATATACAAATACACAACACTAACTAACACAACCACCAGGATCAAGATTACATGGAGATGAATGATGGACTCTCCGAACGTCACAGCGGTGCTGCCAAGGTCTGTTGCCTATGTGAGGATATTGTGTCAGCGCTTTATTAGCATCAGACACATACCTGGACGGATGACGAACCTCGTGATGGCACTGTTGGTGGACGCGGTGGACTCTCTCGGTGCAGCAGCTGGTCCAGTTTCTTCACCACCTATATTTCTTGTTCCATCTTCTATCTTCGTTTCACCTGTTCCTATACTTCATTTTATTTAACTTTATTTTTGTAATATTCATATTTTTGTAATATCTGCGTCAACTGTAAATCGCCCCTGAGGTGATATCTCACAAAAGCGGCGCTATAAAAATTTTCTAATAAATAAATAAGTACAGAGTAGTATGGTTAGTGTATATGTTATTTTAATTATATTCCAGTTTTTTTTTATTTAAAAAAAAAAACTCTTTGCTGACTTGATCCTTATTGTTCAATTACTTTACATATATATTTTTTTATAAGCGTTGTAAATTGTTTTAAATAAATTCATATTTGACAGTGTTAGGTAGGTTATATCATTGACCATTAAGTTAACTATATTAAAAATAAAATATCAAAATTTAAAAAAGTACACTTACAATATAATGTAAAACAGTTCTAATAAAATAACTACAATTTACCGCACAAGAATCAATGGGATTATGGTTACTAGGATTGAAAATAATGTTTACATATTTTTATTAAAATATGTAAACACATATTTTTTTAGTTTGACTGAGGATCCAGGAATTGGAGCCAACACCTAAGCAAGATCCTAAATGGATATTCCCGACACTTATTTCGTAAATTAACTGCTGTTAATTTATAAATATATTGTCATCAGTAGGAGAACTCAGCAATATTGTCAGGTTATTTGTAACCCGAGAATGTTTATCTTTCTTTAAAAAATATTTATATATTTTCCTCAGTGCGGCCCTGTCTTTATGCCTGGTGTCACTTTTATTGTCAGTGCCGGTGATAAAAATGCTCGATCTACGATTATTTTCTGTGTCTTGACAAATCTGTGTTGTTTATTAAACGGCCACAAATTCCTCGATAGTTTCCCTAGAACAACCCAACAAATTAACAACCTCATGTTATGGTCATTTTTATTATTGTACCAAAAACCAACACCTATTATAGCCCTGCCACTGGAAGCTTATCTGTAACCGTTATTTCTGACACAATAACAATCAATTTGGGAGGCAGAGATGGTTACCGCCGCCCCGGGAACCATTTATTGAAACCAGCATCCCTGCCATAGGTCACCCCAACTGGCTCGCTACATTTGGTTACTTAGCAGGGATGCCCGTGTTAGTGCGGTGAGGTTTGTCTAGGACTTTTTTTACATTAGCTCCACACAGGAAGCCCTGAGGAAAAAAAATCCATCAGGGCGTATGTCATCTTTGGGGATGCTGTGTGGAGGTTCTTTTTATGGAAAGGAAGGAGGTAGTTTTGGGAATGAAAATAATATGCGAGTGACGGACTCGCACTGCCGTGCAAGGCGATGGGTCGAGAAAGAGTCCGGCTGGAGAGGTCAATAGGTCTCCCTTAACCAGTCTTTCCCGATCCGACCCGCCACGCAATAGGTGGAAAAACGCATCCGCCGCCAAGACTTTGACAAACCTCACCTCATGAACCCGGGCACCCCTGCTAAGTCAGCAGACGTAGCGAACCGCTTTGGATGACCTATGGCAGGGGTGTTGATTTCAATAAATCGTTATCAGGGTGGCGGTACCAATACCCGCCTCCCAAATTGAAGAAGAAACAACACACCCCAAAAATGAATAGTCGTAAAATATTCAATTATATCTGAGAAGGTTAATTCACAATAAATTGTTCATAAATATTTATGATTTTTTTGTTTGTTTCAGGTCTCCAATTGGTTTAAGAACAGAAGACAAAGAGACAGAGCTGCTGAACACAAAGACAGGTCAGTCTATCCTCTGCACTTACTTGTTACTATTTAAATCTTTGCATTTTCTTCAGTTGGTTCCAATGTGATGCGCATTTATAATGTAATAGTATCCTCTAATAATAAATAGTAAAAAACAAAGTCGCTATCCGCTTCTGTCTGTTTGTGCGCTTAGTCCTTCTAAACTATGTAACGGATTTTGATAGGGTTTTCACTATAATTTAGAGAATTTCTACCAGTAGGTTTATATCTATAATACATGCTTATTATATTTAAAGATAGTAGAGAAAAGTTGATGTTTTGTAATCAAGTCGTAAAAAGAATATTTTCGGGTGCTTACATTGCTAACGCTGGCTAAACCTTATGAGATACATCAAAATAATGTATAACATAATTGTGCATCTTGAAAAGGCCTACATAAAAGTCTAAAGTGGTATACGTCTATCTCTTAAGGATAACCCCTAGTAACGCCGGTTACACGTCAGCTAATTTATTTAAAAGTCCAAGTTGACGTATTCGAACCTATGAATAATGGCTGCGCTATCGGAAAAGTTGCACACTTGACCTTCCAAACAAAAGGAAGCTAAGGTTTAGACAGGGTTAGCAATGTAGCGCCTGTAAACATATTTTTACGACTTTATCATAAAACATCGACTTTTCTCTGCTTTCTATTAATATAATAAAGTTTGAAAAACTTATCCTCGATAAAATCTCCATACATATTAACAACATCATTGTAACTAATCAACATGGATTTATGCCAGGCAGATCCACACTAACAAATCTCTCCTTATGTGAAAATTTTATAGCATGTTCACTCGAAAACAAAACCCAAGTCGACTCAATATATACAGACTTTGTAAAAGCGTTTGACAAAGTTAACCATAAAATTCTTCTCAATAAACTTAGTCAAATCGGAATTGAGGGTAAACTATTGGAATGGATAAAAAGCTACTTAACAAATAGAAATCTACAAGTAAAAAATAATTCTAACCTTTCACACAAATTCATAGCTACTAGCGGTGTACCCCAAGGGTCACATTTAGGCCCAATACTGTTTCTCCTTTTCATAAACGATATTGTTACTGTATTTGATAAAAATGTTGAAGTGCTACTTTTTGCCGATGACCTTAAACTATTTAAAATTATAAAAACAATAAATGACTGTATTCAAATTCAATTAAATTTAAATAAACTTCAAGATTGGTGCAAAACTAACAAACTTTATCTCAATATTAGTAAATGCCACATTATAAGATTTTTTAGAACAACACAACCCCTTAACTATCAATACAAAATTAATAATGTTTCTCTCGCCTCTGTAAGTGAAATTAACGATCTCGGCATTATTTTCGATTCAAAATTTAACTTTCTTTCACATGTAGAAACAGTCACCAACAAAGGATTAAAAATGCTCGGCTTCATTCTCCGAAATGGCAGAGACTTTAAAAATATTTCAACACTAAAAATCTTATATTCCTCACTTGTTCGAAGTCAAATCGAATATAATTCTCCTATTTGGTGTCCTTACTTTAAAATCCACTCCGACTCTATTGAAAAAATTCAGCATAAATTCCTAAGATACATTAACTATAAACTCGGTCTACCTATAGAATCAATAAATTACAATCACTTGATGAAAGAATTAAACTTACTTAAACTCTCAGATAGAAGACTTATTTCCGATTTGACTTTTATTTTTAAAATTGTCAATGGTATTATAGACAGCCCTGATATATTAAGCCTAATTACCTTCCATATACCCACTAGAACCACTCGATCCAAAATTCTTTTTAATTTCAATAACAATATCAGGACTGAGTCATTTAGAAACTCGCTTATACCTAGATTGCATGCAGTTGGCAATGCTTTCTCAGAAGTAGTAGATGTGTTCAACTGCACGGAATATAGTTATAAGAATAATAATAATAATAATTGGATAATTTGTATAGCGCCGTTTTTGTGAAAAATCACCTCAAGGGCGCTGTACAATTTATTTCCTAGGATCTACATTTGTTATTTAGACCAACTGTGCCAGCACGAGGTTCGTCATCCGTTCAGGCATGTGTCTGCCGCCAATATAGCGCTGACATGTATCTGCTGCCAATAAAGAGCGCTGACACAACATCCTCACATAGACAACAAACCTTGGCAGCACCGCTGTGACGCTCGACGAAGACAGAAGATGGAGACTCTGCTGCAAGAGTCCTAGGTAGCGAAGGAACTGTACCAGCTGCTGCAGGGAGAGAGACTACCCCGTCCACCAACTGTGCCAGCACGAGGCTCGTCATCCGTTCAGGCATGTGTCCGCCGCTAATATAGCGCTGACATGTGTCTGCTGCCAATAAAGAGCGCCGACACAATATCCTCACATAGATAACAGACCTTGGCAGCACCGCTGTGCAAAATCACCTCATCCTAGTTTACCTTAGTCTCTCCAGTCACCTCCCAGCCTTTCATGCCACCTAGTGCATCCTCTCGACCCTTTCAGACTCCTTCCTGGCTCCAATACATTCTTTCTATTGTCGTGATCCGACGATTTCACACCTCTGTCTCAGACCCTTAGGGCTCGCTTATCGCAGGCTATCATAAGCAAAATCTTGAACCAAAGTCAAAGTGAAGTTTATGAGTGTCATCTGTAACAAAATACATAAACAAAAACAGAAAATAAAAACAAAGACAAAAACTTTAAACAAAATATGGCTTATCTGTCCTCCATGCAGACATCCTCGGTTGAAAAGGTCCCGTAATTCCCAACACCACTTGACACTTGAGTCAGGTATAAAATCTTCGACTGCATTGAGAAATCTTCGTTCTAGCTTCACTTTTAAAAATTAATCGGTTTAAAATGCTATAATAATTGCAAATTCCGGCTAAACGGTAGAAGTTACGCACATTTCGTGAAATAAGAAGGTAAGCACTATATAAAACACGGATGCTGAACAATTTTCAGCGATCTCTTAGCAAGGGAAACCTTCTGAAAGGATCAAACAAACCGGAGCGGTTAAAACACGTCCGCAACGAAGAACGGAAAAGAAGGCTATAATAACATACCTCTGTCGTAATTATCAATGTTATTAGGCATAATACCATTCTATTCATAAGTTATCACAGAACCTAAACTATGCACTCACATCAGATATCAGACAGAAGAGTGTTATCTAATAATTTTATATACTTAATCAAAACTATAATTTTTCCCAAAATTGTTATGAGATGTCTTACTGACAGCCCTGTTTCAATAGAGCTAACTCTTAGTTCTCAGCAAATTCAACCAAATTCAATATTGAAGGTAACAATAACCTCAATACTAAACTACTGTACGGATTGAAAATAAAAATGCTATTGTACCTATGTATACCAGATGTTATTCTTGTTTAATTTTCAACATAATTTCTCAGTAATTATTCTGTTTAACATAATACTGTTTCGCTCCTGTGAACCACTGTAAACATAAATCATGTATATTGTAAAAGCCTTTTACGGCGTCTAAACAAATAAATAAATAATATGCACGTATTATACATGTAAATCTTCCGGAAGAAATTCTCTAAATGAAAGTGAAAACCCTATCAAAATTCTTTGCACAGTTTAAAAGAACTAAGCGCACAAACAGACAGATGCGTATAGCTACTATATTTTATACTATTTAGAGATAAATCTTAAATCGAAAATATACGTTATCCTTTAGATAAGTGATGAAGAGGGTGATAAAATAACCTCTAAATCTAGATAACTACAAGGATGAAGCTAGAAAGAGACGTACATACTATCCGCGCCGCCCTAGCAGAGAGTAGATTCACTAGATAGGTCCCGCCCTTCAATTAGCATTCTGCCATTCTGCGCATGTCCATTGTGCCCACTCTACCTTTAACATCCCTTTCCTTTGTAACCCCCTCTCTTTCCCAACTCTTATCTCTCTCCAACACTTCGTTATTGTACCAAAACATAAATAAGGATACTGCGCTAATTTGTACAGCGCTCTTCGTGAATTATCACCTCTAGTAAGCTAGAAACTAGATATCGGAAAACTATAGCTAAAATTTCCCATATTATGTATTTTAAGTTTGAGCAATATGTGCTTAAAATAGGTCGTATTTCGCTCGTTGAATTCAAAATTCAAAAATTTCGTACAATTATTATGGCCCCACCATACATCTCTGAACTATGCGTCGCGGACAGTCAGTCAACTCTTAGATCAGCAACATCATCAGCTGTAGGCAGACTGATAGAACCTAAGCGCAAGCCAAATACTAAGCTTGGTGATCGCGCTTCCGGAGTATCTGGACCGAAGGCTTGGAATAAACTACCTCCGGAACTAAGATCCATAACAAGTCCAACAGAATTCATATCTAAACTAAAAACTTACATTTTTAAGCTGATGATGTTGCCTCAGAGCAGTGTTTTCCGGGACGCATAGTTCAGAGATGTAGGGTGTGGTCATTTCATTGATGGATTTAAACACCACCCAGCACAATTTGTACTAGATTTTTTCAGGTCACTTGAGCCAGTAAAGGTTATGTTAAAGTTTAAGGTGTTCTGAAATGTGTGAATATTTAGAAATCCCGGTTATGAGCCGTGCTGCTGCATTAAACACTGATTGAAGTTTGTCAAATTGATATTTTGAGAGGGTAGCATAAATGCCGTTGCAGTAATCGAGACGTGAGACTACGTAAGAGTGTTGGAGTTTTGTCGCTTCTGTAGGAAGGTTTCTTCGAACAGACTTGAGTTGTCTTAGGTGAAAAAACCAGTGCTAACAGTCCTATTTATTTGACTTTTAAAAGAAAAGTCCGGATCTAAATTGACATCGAGAAGTTTATATGTGGTTTTTGGGATGATATCGCTGCCGGGAATAGAAATATGTGAATCGTCTATGAAATGTTGACGTTTGTTTGTGGCCGCCCAGAGAAACTCAGTCTTAGATGGATTCAGCTTCAACTTGTTTGAAGACATCCAACGAGTTATTGCTTATAGGTATTCAGCTGTACGGATCTTGAGACTATTGATTTCGTTTAGAGCGCAGTAAAAATATGTGCATAAAACAGTTAATATTATGTCCGTTGAATTCAAAATTCAAAAATTTAGTACAATTCGGTTCAGTTTATTATTTTATATTTATTTATCTACGCCTATTAAGGCTTTTACATACATATATACCAATATTTAAGAAATTATACTCATAAATAGTGCAGGAAATGACTGTTAAAACACATATATAAAAAAAATATTATTGAATTTTTTCCACACAGTATGTAGGTACAAAATACAAATATAAAAAATCCAAAATAATTATTTTCTTTCAGCCGACAAAATACTGTTAACCTGCAAAATACTGTACTACTGTCAATTTAAATAGCTTTATTAAAATATTCCCCTACTTGATGCAAAAAACTTCAATAAGGTATCCTTATATAATGAAATTGATGTACTAAATATATCAACAACATCGGAGTATTTGTTTCCTATGTAGCTGTTGAATCCGTCGCATAGGAGTGTGATATTGGGACGTTGATATAGAATTGCTACAATAATATGGTAGGTACTGTCTTGTAACCGACCTGCTTGGAGTATGAAAAGAGAAAACAAGAAAATTGTTCATTTTTTAATTATTGAAGACAATATTTGAATATTCAAATATAAAATATTCTCAAACGAAAATTTGAAACAGAAAAATTAGAAAAAAATACGGGCGCATCTGGGACTTGAACTTGAACCCAGGCCTGCGATTCTGGAGTTAAACGATCAATCGTTTTCGTATGCGCCGTCTTCGAGTGAAAAACTACTAGTCGTCGCGACTAACTTTTTCGAATGTTTCAATTTTACGTATTCTTGAGCGTCGAACGGTCGAAGTTGGTAGAAGAGATGATTATATTGGCACCCCTGTGAATATTGTCTATGTTCCTGATGTTTTTGGGATTTCTATGGTGTGACTGTCAAACAGACAACAGTTATTCGCTATTCAAAACAGAAATGGCTGCGGGACATATTACAAATTGCCAAAAGCAACTCTTAATTAAGCTTGTAAGCTCCTATAAAGACTTAGTAAGTGGGAAATTTTCACCCACTTTTACATTTGCGGAATCCGCGCGGTAAAACAAAAATTGACAGCTAGACTAGATTTTGACAGCCAATTCCATAGAAACGCCAACAACCTACCACTCGCTGCCCTGTTTCTACTGGTTGCACCCAGTAGATGTTGTGTGGAATGACTTTTGACGTTTGGCGTCAAAGTATGTACCTTCGACCAATTTCGGGAATAGCAACGACGACCAACGTACGTACTTTCGACGGCGATTACGAGCGCCCTCGATTCAGGAATAGAGCCCCAGTACCCTCGCTTTGCCGGGGAACTGCTCTCACCAAAGCACCAATGCGTCCCTATTTCCTTCGGTCATATTCGAATGAGAACTACCGATATAATCTTCATTTTCTTAACGCACATTTTTATTGGCTGCTACCTTTATTGTATAATATACTTCTATGTCTGAAGTTCGTGTAGCAAAATACTGTCAAAAAATTACATTTATGAATAGGATGAAATTGTGTATTTAGGGAATATGTTTATGTGAGATGGGAAGGCTGACAGAGATATTGAATGAAGTGTAATTGATGGAGGACTGAACGCAGTTGGCGCTAACTAAAAATTGTCCAAAGAAGCGAAACTAGCAGTCCACAATGGAGTGCTGGTACCTACCCTGATGTATGGAAGTGAGGCATGGAATTGTCAGAGAAAGGATGAGAGTAGACTGAATGCTGCAGAAATGAGAGCCCTCAGGCGTATGTGTGCTAAAACCATCTATGATCGTGTGAGAAATGTTGAGATCCGCAAAGAGTGCAAGGTTGACGTAAGCGTAATGAGTAAGATCAAGAAAGGGATGCTTAGATGGTTTGGTCATGTAGAGAAAATGTGAATGGTAGAAGTTGGTCGCCCGAGGAAGCATGGCACGACCAAGTGAATCAGATACTTGAGTCGGGCCATGTCAAGAGTCAGAATAATAGAAGAGATGTATGAAACGACGTATGAATGTAAATGAGGCAAGGAGTGTGTGCCAAGACCGAGTTGTTTGGCTGTCCGTCCTCTCTGCTTACCTCTGCGGGGAAACGGTGAAATGGTTAGTAAGTTAGTTAGTTTGAACATTATTACTATGTAGAAATTAAATATCTCTATAAAACTGTTTTTCGCAAATAACTACGTATCAAAAAGACAAAAAAGTTTTAAGTCGAAAAAAATAGAATTGGTCACTCCTTCGAGCCTTGCGGGACACCGCGTCCCAAAGCTAAATCATATACCCGAGTCATTAATATTCTTAACAAGGTATAAACAGGGTCTGACAGATATGTCCGCATGGTAGGATAATCCCAAAATCCTTGAGATGAGGGTCCTTTCATCTTCTGTGCTCCCGATCGATACCAGAGGCGTGCCGTGGTAGATGCAGTATCACCCTGGTGAAGGACCATCGTTCACAATCGAAATATTTCTTGAAGATTATAATAGCCCGATAATAACCCACCGTCTTTTCCATTCCCCCCCCCCCCCCCCCCCACTGCCTTCAGACTCATAACATACACCGATAGGGTGTTTTCACTTTTATTTTACTCTCGCAAATATTTAATGAATAATTCATTAGTTATAATTCATTTATAATAGTTGTTACACTGTAGCTAGCAACTTAAATCATTCTTATCGAAAACTTGCACGAACGATGTAATTTTTTAATATCGATTAATTCGCTGTTTTTCCTACTATCTACCCCTTCCAAAAACTCTTTGCACGCCACTGCCCGATACATTCAAGACGTAATCCATTGTGCGGGATCTTTCATCTCTCTACTTGACTAAACACCAACTATTCTATAGTTGTTGGTCCATTGTTCTCTTTGTCCAAAGACTACCGAACCATTGTGTAAAGGAATTGGGCCAAATGAATTCAAAATCCCTTATTATTACTTTGTATGCGTTTTTAAATGTTGTATACATAGATTTTGTTTTGTAGTTAAATGAAATTACAGCATTAAGATGTTGTTTTTTTCTGATAATTGTTGGACCTTTATGTAATTTAATATCTTTATAAGAAATGTACGAATCTACGATGTACTTGCTTAGCTATTTTTTGTTTTCGGCGGTCAGTTTCTTTTAGGGACGTTAGCGATACGAATTCAAGCAAGAACATAAATTGATTGACAGTGATCACAGCTTTGTTTATATGCTTGGTGGACATAGGCTCAACGTACAGAATGGCATATTTACTTCGCTCTCTTGCAACAATAATCAAGTTTACATCTCACTACTATCGACAAAAATATTTTTGTGAAAATTATCACCAGGTTAAGGTTTTTAAATACGTCTATTTTAATTTTAATTGTGTTTTCGGTAATGAATGAATGCAAATCTTGGAAGCGGAAATTAACCTAGTTCTCGATATCCGAACGAGCTGAAACTCAGCATATAGACTCGTTATCGATGACAATGCATCCTATCAATTTTGGTGGCAATCACGTAAACACACGCTGACATTTTGCACATTTCTCTAAAATCGGATGACTTACAGCAGTTCATATACGATATCAATGTCGGTCTAACCCGATCGATATTTGGCGAAGTTGGTAGCGTCGTTGACTCCAGTCCCTGGGTAGGAAGGTGCAAACCTCAATCAAACCATTTTTTTAAATGTTTTAAATGCACTTTAAAAATAGATATTATATTAAAAAAACTTTGTTTTTTTACGGTTTATTTATGTCTAAGGACGGATTTTTTTCAGAATTTGAACAAGTCATCAAATCATTCATTCAAGTTATGTTAAGTTTATATTCAAGTTCTGTTATTATATCAAAGGTGTTTTCACAAAACTGAAAAAAATTACAGAACTTGAATAGAACCTTCACAGAAATTGAAAATCAACGTTGAAATTTAATGAATTGTTCAAATTCTATGAAAACACCCCTAACAGATTGCATCCACATGTTCGTCAATCATTAATACAAAGCTATATGTACAATGCATTTGGTTGATGAACGTGATGCCAGAATATACATATGTTACAATTCTATTTATCTATATTTTGTACAGGAAGATAATATACAGTACCATACTTATCTGGTAGGCCATATGAGATTAATACTGTTTATTGTTTTTAGAGAAATTTACATAATAGGAAAATTTGACATAATTGGACTTTCCGCTATTTATTTTAATAATATATGTTTTGGAAAGGAAAGGCAAAATTGAATGCTGCGCGGTACTACAGTACAAGGTTTTGATCAGAATTCACTTTCCTAAATTCGATTGTCTGTAGTTCACATTGCGACATTTTATGGTAAGGATACTGATTCAGCATGTTTGCAATTGGTAAAAATGTAATGTGGTTGCTATTCTTCCCCACAGTCTTCCAAAGGGTTAACTAGTTAAATTTTTATTTAATTTTAAATTATAGAAACGAACAGTAAATGATTTACAGTGATGAAACAATATACAGGAATAAGATAATTCATGTTGGGTACCTATGAAATATTACCTTGTAATGTCTGCTAAGTGGTATGTTTATTCCTTAATTACCATGTGACTTGTGTAGTATATAAGTGTGTGTGTGTAATGTATGTGTGAGTGTGTGTATTTATGCGCATTGAACAGTTTATATTATTGACATGATGCCACGTTTGAATTTGGGCAGTGAATCCTAAAAAAAAATGAATGTTTGAGTTTAGACAAATATCATTTAGAGTATGAAGAGCTCCGTTAATTACTTCACAATTGAGACATCTTCCTCGAGTATCTACAACTTGCAAAAGTGCCACAACCTCAAACCCCCCAGTAAAGTAAAATAATTCAATAATCACACCACAAGTAGCACCGTAATACTGTCATAAATTTGAAAATTATTACAAGTGGCAACGTGGGGTTACCTGTAGTACCCAGTACCTATTACCATCCCTTGGGTACTATAATGGCACCATGGGATATGTGATATGGGGGTGGAAGGGATAAAGTCCTCCTTGGATAATGGGATGTACACGAGGGTTGGGAGCAGTGGCAGTTCTCTTTGAAGTGCTTTTGTGCATTGAAAATATTAACAAAATACGGAAAAAAGACAAACAAATTTTACCATACTATAAACTCTTTAAATTTTTAAGTTACAAAAAATATATATGTTATTTTTTAAGATAATATCTATACATTTCTTATGCCGAAACGTTAATTATATGAAATACCCTCGATAGAAAAAATCAGCAAGATAAGCTCCGAAAATTATTTAAAACACCATTTGTTCTATTATTTAATATGTTATGAGTTATAGGCATGAAAAAATTCACATTTGTCTTTAAATTCAACTAAAGCATTTGTCGAGAGATTTTTGCTCTAATTAAAATGAGTCGTATTTTATTAAATATTTTCACCTCGCTTAATTATTATCGTTTTTTTTTAATTAGCGCGCTCCCTCTAACATTCGTATTTACATATCTCCCTTTCAAACCATCTTTGAACGCTTACTACGCGGCCTTAAGAGCGAGTACGAAATGAATTTCAAATCCCATAGGTGCGTTATGAATATCGCACATTGAAACTTTCCGTCATATTTCTTAGGTTCATACAAAATATACTAGTGGCGCCAGAGCGGTAGACCTGCAAACCTTGGGAATCTATTAGCTGCCCGAGTGCACTGCACCCACGAGAAATTTGTACGGAAGAGTATGTTGCAAGAATCAACACACTTTTTGCTGTGATTCTCGTGTTTTACGTTTTTATTAAAATACTAGTTACCCGGCATTGCTCGGAGATTTATGAATGGTTAGGAGTTAAGTTTTGCACTATGTCGTTTTTGAATTGAGCCGCCATCAATAACAATCCTTACGTAGATGGCGATAAGGCTTAAATTCCCGCTTAACACCATCCAGCTGTTTTGATTTATGCAAGAAAAAAAACAGGGCCAAAAAGTGCCTTTTATTTTATTTTATGGATGTTCTGGCATAAATATTTAAATGTTTTCCGATCATTTTATAAATAAGTTAATTTGCCACATTATATGATAAAACCATAAAAATGGGTTTGTAAGTAGGAAATTTTGAACTTTATAGTTGTTTTTATAGGCCTTATAAATTATTGTTTTCTGGGCTTATAAAAAGACTTATGTAAAAAATACTCGATTATTTCAAAGGCCATGTATTATACTCGCGGTATTTATTTAAAGTATCTGAAACATTTCTAGGCGACCAAATTTACAAACCTAAAACACATGATTTTGCATTACTACGTAGTGCATCGCCTTAATTAACAGTATTTTATATCAGTAAGTTTTCTCCGTGTAGGACAATCAGAATACTAATATCCGTTCTCTTATACTCTCAAAATCTCTCTGTTAGTAGTTACCTAACTGCTACATACCTCGTTTCTGAACTGGAGGGGCGAACCTATAATAATAATAATAATACTTGGATGACTTGTATAGCGCCGTTTTTGTGCAAAAACACCTCAAGGGCGCTGTACAAACTTATAATACATTTCTACAGTGATCTATGTTATTACTTATTACTATTTATGGAGAAAATATACAGTACAATACTTACCTGGTAGGTCACTTGAGATTAACACTTAATTAACATTATCTAATTGTTTATTGGTGAAATTTAGATACAGGATTTGGGACTTAATTGAAAAATTGAATATAACTGGACTTTCTCTTAGGATTGGTATATTTAATTTAAGGGTACGACAGCTTAAAAAGGTAAGTTTTTAGTTTAGACCTATTATAGAGACATCTCTTGGGTAACTTTATAATCTACCAGCACTAGTGCCATCTATGCTACGTAGCTTAAACTATCGCATATAATATGGAAAATAACAACAAAGATTTTTTTCATATATTTGAATCTGGATTTTTTTCCTTACTTTTAAATCTCCGATTGAACTCAAAATGAGATCGGCCACGAAACGCTACTGATTGGGAGGGATAAAGTCCTCTGTCTCCACCCACAGTAATCTGCATTGACACCCCCCGTGGTTAGAGCCACGTGTGATGTCGATGCAGGGGAGGATTGTTGAACCAATTAGCTAAATAATTTAAGAGTATGTTTGAATCAATTGAATTAGGAAGGAGTGTCAGATGGAATACTGTGGAAATGAGATCTTTGAGGTAAAACCATGTATGAACGTGTGAGAAATGATGTAAGCATACACGGAGAATAGTATTTCTAATTTATTGTGAATCTTTTCAAATTATTCGTAAATCGGTTAAAAACGGGATTGCAGGCCCTTAACGAATGAATTGACAGGTTGCCGGAGAAACGTTTTAGTAAAACACGAATGTATTAGAATATCGGCAACATATATTAGCAAGGCAAAGACAACACGTGTTCCGATTTATTAGGAATTTATTCAAAGATTATCAGGGAACGGCCTGCAATCCCGTTTTTAACCGACTATCAATAATTTTAAGAGTTTTTTTTATAAATTAGTAATACTCATTTTTCTCCGTACAAATGAGTAAGATTAAGAGGAAGCTACAAGTCAAAAATGTGTATTATTCTTGGTATACCTTATATTGTATACCAAGTTGGAGTCTAGAAACGTTAGATTTTAAGCACAAAACTGGTTTTTATTTATTTTGTAAATAATTTTATAAGAAAGCACAATAGTTAATCAAGTGAAACTGTCACAGATAATCTTAGCTATAAAACTGTATTTTTTTTAAGTTGTTTGCTTTACGCGTTCATACATTTCTATTGAAAAAAATTTTTTTTTTGTAGTTTTGATTTATATGTTTTATTGAGTAATTTATTTTTTTAATTGTATTCTACTCAAGTGAAACGATAGGAAAACCTTCAATTTATCTAAAGCATATTTTTTGGTATTCATAATGTACACCAATTCGTTATAAAGATTAATCAAAATAGTGATTTAGCATTAAGCTTCGCCTTAAGATGAGATGCTTAGATAATAATAATATTTGGATTATTTGTATAGCGCAATTTTTATGCAAAATCACCATAAGTGCGCTGTAGTGGTAGATGTTTTGTGCATGTAAAGCGATAAAAGGAAGCCCAAGGAATACATGAAACGATCAAGTGAACCAAATATGCACTTGAGTTGGGCCACGTCTTGGGTCAAGTGTCAGAGTGTAGGACACACGGAGAAAAAAGAATAGAGGTTATTTTAATCAATATACTGTTAAAAATAGAATGCATGACCATTTCCTAATAAATTCAGAATATAATGAACACGTGTTCACTCGGGTGGCCTTGTCAGAATAAATATAATGGTCGAGATGCAACAATATTATTATTTTTAAGAATACGTGTTCCGAATTACTTCCTCATAACATATTCGTGCTTTACTGATAGTTTGTTATGAACTTTGTCGAATCATTCGTTATAGGCCTCCAGTCCCATTTTTAACAGGAAAACGAATAATTTGAACAGATTTTTAATATTTTTTTTCATATCAGTGAGTTTGCTCCGTGCATGAGAGTACTACATTTTTTACATCAGCAACGGTAAATGCTTTCTTTGGTGAAACTGTTATCAAGAAGGTAGGTTCTAACTGAAGGTAACTCCTTCCGGTACCTTTCTCAAAAAGGGACAACTCTTTCTTCAATATCGATTCTAGGTTTTTGACGTTTTCTGAGCTTGAAATGTTGCTCTATCCCCTCTTCCTAACCTCATCTTTCGTTGTCAAAGATTACCGCTTAATACATAAACGGCATGTTTTTGTAATATTTTTTTTCAATTATGCACCGAAAATCCCGTAAACCCGTGATATCCCGCGGGATGTGGATTGCAGGCCTTTAACGATTTTTTTGCATAAATATTGTCTCTTTTTCAATCCCACGAATCCCACAACGAAAATCCTCCAAATCCGCGGGATATAATATTTCTGATATAGATTGCAGGCCCTAAATGATTTTTTGATTAAATTTTATCTCTTTTTGAATCCCGCGAATCCCACATCGAAAATCCCGCAAATCCGCGGTACAAAATGCGGGATAGCAAACTCTAATCCTAACTCAAAGTTAAGACCCCACATTCCAAATTTCTACTGATTTATAACGCGTTTTCTTATAACACTTTCATTCTGATATTCATTAATCGGAATATTTTAAATGGAAATATCGATTTACCAAAGCAAATACGCAACGTATAATCGAATTGGACATTTTTAGAAGCAATTCAAAACAGACCGGGTCAATGATATCGCAAATGTCATCTGAGGAAACGTGAAGTTAGCAACTAAACGCGAAATGTGAAAATTACAGTGTTTTTGAGGTTTGGAACAAAATGGTGCTAGCCTAAATAAATCTTGCATGAATATTACTATACAGACTCAGTACCGCCATTATCGACAGCTATGTCCATCTATGGGTAACCCTTTTAACTACTATCTTGTGCCATCTATGAGTATCATCTCAAACCTCCATCTACAGGATGTCCCAATAACTATAACGAATTTAGTTACCTTTCTAAAAATAAGGGAGTGAAAAAGACCCCCATTATCCATTACATAACATCATAGCTTGGGGCGAGTTTATCCACTGTTATAATATTGTATTGGGGTAAGTTTATACATTGTTATATTGTGTTATTGAGGGGTAGGATTGCATTATAGGAAACGTGGCGATAATTGAAAGTATCCTCAGTTTCTACCCTTAAACTAACCTAACCTAACCAGTGATTAGTGGGGCATGAATCCCTCGGAAAACTAACCCCAAAATTACTTTTTTTTATACGTAAACATATTGGCTCGCGCCTCTTAAAATTTTGAACTAACTAACCATTACGGCGATTCATTTCACTGTAGAGAGGATGTACCACGAAACTATTCTATACTGACTATACACTCATTAATAATAATAATTGGACATTTTTTATAGCTCCGCTTTTGTGAGATATCACCTCAGGGGCGCTTTACAGTTGATGCAGGTATTACAAAAAATATAAATATTACCAAAATAAAGTGAAGTTAAGTAAAGTAAAATGAAGAGCAGGAACAGGTGAAACGAAGATAGAAGTTGGAGACTCTGCAGCAAGAATCCTAGGTGGTGAATAAACTGGACCAGCTGCTGCAGCGAGAGAGTCCACCGCGTCCACCAACAGTGCCAGTACGAGGTTCTTCATCCGTCCAGGTATGTGTCTGCTGCTGATAAAGCGCTGACAGAATATCCTCTCACAGATACCAGACCTTGGCAGCACCGCTGTGACGTTCGACGAAGATAGAAGATGGAGACTCTGCAGCAAGAATCCTAGGTGGTGAAGAAACTGGACCAGCTGCTGCAGCGAGAGAGACTACTGCGTCCACCAACAGTGCCAACACGAGGTTCGTCATCCGTCCAGGTATTTGTCTGCTGCTGATAAAGCGCTGACACAATATCCTCACATAGATAACAGACCTTGGCAGCACCGCGACGTTCGACGAAGATAGAAGATGGAGACTGCAGTAAGAATCCTAGGTGGTGAAGAAACTGGACCAGCTGCTGCAGCGAGAGAGACTACTGCGTCCACCAACAGTGCCAACACGAGGTTCGTCATCCGTCCAGGTATTTGTCTGCTGCTGATAAAGCGCTTACAGAATATCCTCTCACAGATACCAGACCTTGGCAGCACCGCTGTGACGTTCGACGAAGATAGAAGATGGAGACCCTGCAGCAAGAATCCTAGGTGGTGAAGAAACTGGACCAGCTGCTGCAGCGAGAGAGACTACTGCGTCCACCAACAGTAACATAATCGTACTGCGTATACCGGCCGTAATAACGCATTATTAGTGGCTGACAGATTTTTAAACTGCCCGGCCCCCAGGATTAGGGACGTATATTCAAATCACGGAAATCACGGACATGAAAATGTAAAAAAAGCAGTAATACCCGTTGGCAGCACTATCAGATGAATATTTTAAATCCAAATTTCGAACAAATTCAAAGCATACAGGGTCAATGACATCGCAAATGTCATCTGAAGAAATGTGAAGGTAGCAACTAAACGCGAAATGCAAAAATGACCGTGTTTTTGAGGATTGGAACAAAGTGGTGGCAGTCTAAAAAAATCTTGCATGAATATTATTATGAGTAAATATTTTAACCCGAGCAGTATACAGCCCTCTTCACCGTATTGCTATACCAGCGCTGTAGCGGCGAAATAGGGAATCTTCATAATTAAGACTGAACATTTTTTGCATATATAACATGTAACAGTAACATAAAATAATGTAGACTAATACTACATATAAGACCCGTCAGTGGCTAAGTTGGCATCGCGTTTGGGTCCCACCCAGACATTGTACGTTCAATTCCTCGACTGGCTAAGTCTTCCATCACGACACAAGCAACATTTTCCGCTTACTGTAGTGGTTGTAGGAGATTTTGAAATACCCATTTCAAAAATTGAATTAAAGTAATTTTCTGGTAAAAAATATTATATTATTGGTAGATACTTTGACGCTAGTGATTTTTTTAACACAGTCAGTTACAATTTTTAAAATCACACTTAATTCCAAAGCAAATTCGAGTTCATTGAATTAGAGTTACGCATTTCGCACAGACAACCAAAATTAGTATTTTGTAACACATTTTCTTTCTTTTTGCCACATCACTCTCAGACGTCCCCGACTTTTTTTTACCATTGTCTTTCACGTTATATATTCTCATCATCGTTATGCTCCTTTCTTCGTTTATCCCCTCTACACTTAAAAAAATCCTTCAATTATAATATCCCGTGATATTCCACGTGTCCTCGTTAGTACCTACATAAATAATAACGTGTGAACTCTTAAATTCCGAAACACATTTGAATGCATAATAAATTACTATTATTAATTCTTTGTTACACAAAAACATTAAAAAACTCACAAGTGTCTGACAATGTTTATCGCTTCGATAGGGCATCTCGTGTCAACTAGGCTCATAAACAAGTCCTGGCGTTGTGCCGGGCCACTGGGCACAAAATTCCTAGAAAACTTCAAACAATGGTTGATAAATTTCACCATTTTTAAAAATTACTTGCACACGCCTACAAAATACATACTTATATTGTGTAAATGCTTTAACTTTGCTTAACTCTTGACAGGCCAAGATGCAAAACAAAACTTCTGTAACCAAGTGGGTCTTCTGACGACCCCATGCATTTTTCTATAGGCTTTAAAACTATAGAAATCTCAATTATTCAGTCAATTATTTTTTTGTTTTTTTGTTTTTTTGTTTTAGGCAATTCACCCTAAAGAGAGTGCTATGTGCAGTCAATTATTAATGGTAACTTCTGTATTTGCGCAGGAATACGTTAAATACTAAAATGGTATGTCAAGTATTTAAGCTAATACAGGATTTTCCAATAAGAGGTGTTATTTTGATATTCAAAGAAACTTTTCCCGTAAAATATCAATGGTTTCGTTGCTTGTGTGGCACGTAGAGCCGTCTTGTTGAAATTAAACGTTGTCCAGTTCAATACCATCCAATTCCGGCCATAAAAAATCATTAATCATCTCTCGATAGTGCAATCCATTCACCGTAACTGTTGCTCCAGCCTCATTTTCAAAAAAATAAGGTCCAATGACTCCGCCGGACCATAAACTGCACCAAACAGTCACACGTTGAGGATAGAGAGGCTTTTTAACAATAAATCTTGGGTTTTCCGAGCCCCAGGTGCAACAATTTTGCTTGTTGACGAAGCCACCGAGGTGGAAATGGGCCTCATCACTCAAGATGATTTGCATTTGATTCACTAAAGTGAATTTTAATCATTTCAATGCGTTGTTGAAGCGTGTATCGTTCCATTTTTATTATTGGCGTAGTTACTACTTGTCAAATGTCAAAAAATAACAGCTTCAAAAGTAACATCTACCGAAATAGCGGGCTATTCAAAATAACACCTCTTATTGGAAAACCCTATATAAGAAGGATAATAATTTTGGGTACTACCTACTCCCCCACTTGGATGCGGGATAGTTAAGAAAATTACCACCCTCAAATTCCAGATCGTAATTAAAATGACTGACCGATTGAGAAGAAATAATAATTATAAAAAATATTCAATACTCCTCACACACTAACACTAAACCAGCATTTAATTCCGACATACACCAGCACTAATATAAATAAATAATAATTCTTTCCAGTTTGCCTCTAATATTCATACTGGAAATCCGTTAATAAAATATTTAAAATAATCACAATTAATAATTCATATTTTGCGCCGCTATGGTAACAATCGGTTAAAGTATAAAAATTATATGAATGAGATAAAAGTGAAGGTACAGTTTTTTTACAAATTCCCCAAACAAAGCGAATGTGTTTTTCGAAATATCGAATTCTCACAAATTTTCTGTGTTGGAATAAAAAATTAAGTAAAAATGTGTTTAGGGTTTTTGAAAACATTTTTCATGTTTGATATTATTTTTTAATTATTTAGAAACAGTAATGTTTATTTTAAATGTATACACCGGGAAGATAATTTTATCTAGTTTCTAAAACAGTATTTGTTTTTACGGAAAATTAAAAAATAAGATGTATATAGAGCATTTAAAATACACAGAAAACATTGCAAACAAAAGTGATGAAAGTACTAAAGGGTTGAGAAATTATTTATTAGCTTCCTTTACCGTATTCAAACTCAATTCTGCAATATTGGATTGATACAAAAAAAAACTATTTATTCGTATTACATTTACGGGCGAAAAAAAAAAATCTTAAGGCGATGCACTACGTCGTGTAATATTTTAAATTGAGCCGCTATCAATAACAACCCTTACGTAGATGGCGATAAGGCTTAAATTCCCGCTTAACACCATCCGCCTGTTTTGATTTATGCAAGAAAAAAACATGGCCAAAAAGTTCTTTTTATTTTATTCTGTGGATGTTCAGGCATAAATATTTAATTTTTTTCCGATCATTTTATAAATAACTTAATTTGCCACATTATGCAATAAAATCATAACCGAAAATGGGTTCGTAAGTAGGAGATTTTGAACTTTAAAGCAGTTTTCATAGGCCTTTACATCATTTTTTTCTGGGCTTATAAAAAGACTTATCTAAAAAATACTCGATTATTTCAAAGGCCAAGATGTATTCTACTCGCAGTATTTAATTAAAGCATCTGAAACATTTCTAGGCGACCAAATTTTCAAACCAAAAACACATGATTTTGCATTACTACGTATGGCATCGCCTTTGTCTATTACCTACAATATAAGGTATACCAAGAATATACACATTTTTGGCGTGTGGGAAGCTACACGCCAAAAATGTGTTTATTCTTGGTATACCTTATATTGTAGGTAATAGACATTAAAATCGCTTGACAAAGAGTCTAGAAACGTTCGATTTCAAGCAAAAAACTAGTTTTTATTTATTTTGTAAATAATTTTATAAGAAAGCAAAAAAGTTAATCGAGTGAAACTGTCACAGATAATCTTGGCTATAAAACTGTATTTTTTTAAGTTGTTTTCTTTATGCGTTCATACATTTCTATTGTAAAAAAATTTTTTTTGTAGTTTACATTTATATTTTTTATTGAGTAATTCATTTTTTTATTTGTATTCTACTCAAGCGAAACGATAGAAAAACCTTCAATTTATCTAAAGCATATTTTTTGATATTCATAATGTACACCAATTCGTTATAAAGATTAATCAAAATAGTGATTTGGCATTAAGCTTCGCCTTAATATTGTAAAGCATAACTTGCAAAAAGTGTATTTTAGTTTAATTATTTTACTAAGCTAAAGGAGAAGGTAGCGCAACACGGCATAATACCCCAAAAATAAATCACTATAATGCTAACATGAATTTTCTTTCTTAGGTCAAACGTCTTGGTATAATCTGTCCAGTGGGTACAGACAATATGATACACTTCTGCAGGTTTATTTGTTCAGTGTGTCGGAGCTAGGTCTGGCCAGGTAGGTGCCCTCGCCCGACCGTTTTGTCCCAGCTGACGTTAACTGCATGCCCCGTCGGGAAGTGACCGCTTTATGTGTGTCCTGGATTGTATTAATAACACAACGAGGCGTTATGTTCGAACTTTTGTTCAAAGTAATATAATACACTAATCCTTAATGCCATGCGCCGGCTGTCACTATTTTCTCAATAACTTACTTATTTTTTACAAAATTATATTTTTGTATATTGTACCGTCTTACCAGAAAATGTGTTTATATATTTATTAAAAAAAATGTTTATATTTATCATATGTAGTTTCCAAAGGATCGTTGCATAGTTTCAGAAAGATTCTTTTTTTTTCTTTTGAGTCACACTTTTTTCAAAGATAAAAAATCAATGTCTGCAAGTGACAAAGCGACAAACTAGAATAATAGTACGATAAATTATTATCTTGCCAAGCGACCAAAATGTATTTTACTATACGAGGAGCATTTTTTAAGGTTCAAAATACCATAAAATGGAGTCAAGTTCGGCGATCTACTAGTAAATTCACGATGGATTTCTTGGCACACTATAGGTTTTGTCTCAATAAAATTATATTTGTCAATTATTCAATAATAACTTTTTAAAATTAAAATTATTGTGCGGTAGATTAATCATCAATTTACAATACAAATTTTCGTATTTTTACAATCTAAACATTTGGGAAGATAGGTATTAATTTTTTTAAAGGTTATTTAATGTGTAATTAAATGTAACTTTATTTTAGAAATTTCTTTTAGTAGCACTATTCCTCTTGTTATGCTATGCTGTACTAGAACATATGCGCTGCCATGTGGTATCTTGAACAATCGTGGCGACAACTACTCCAGATGTTTTTGAAGCATATTGCAAGCAGAGGCGGTTCCTTGGTACGTGCATTTGTGCATTGCACTGCTTGTCTTCAATCTCCACATAGCAAATAACTTCGACATCTGTGCCCCAGTGATCGATGTAAGAAATTCGTAATTCCCGTCAGGTCATTATTTGAGCTATCTTCTAGTAAAAAAATCCCGCACAAGAGCAAGCGGTCGTGCATACCCCGATATGCACAGAACCAACTTTTACCATACTACTAAAACAGCGTCGGGCGGTATCGAGACAGCCCGAAGTAGTCGAAACGGTGACATGAGCGAGACAGATTACACTCTTGACGTCAAATTACGTGTTAGAGCAGTGCAGATACATAACCCATCCGTGCATTATCGAAGTGCTTTGACGGCGAGTGAATTTTGCATCACTTTGATCATGCGTAATCCAATGCGTTTGGAATGGATTCGCTTAGAAATACTAATGTTCAATGTTAACGCAACAACATTAACACATTGGAACTCGTTCGCGGTGAAATCAAACGGTTTCGCTATATTTTCAACGATGAATTGAGTGTCCTTTACTTTCGAGATAATTTTGTATTTTTGTATTATTTAATCAGTTATTTTACAAATATAACTTAGCACATAGAATGAATTGCAGTAGGTGTTCCCATTCATTAATTTGCTCCACCTAAATTACAGACTAGGTACATTTTAAAAGTGAAATGCACTGCTGGTAATTACAGTCACGGGCCGCCTCTGATTGCAAGATTAGCTAAATCTTGTAATATGCTTTGGTTTATCGAATTTTATCAATACGTTTTAAGTCAATACGGTCTATCGTCGGTAGGACTATAATCACAGGGAACCAAGTAATTAATGTTCACGTCAGTATTGGCGCTATTGTCACTAACTCTTCGCGGTGGCGAACAAGGCTGAGGATACTAAGGGAACAAGTCATATATTTTTATTATTTCACACTCTTCTTTAAGCTAGGTGGAAGGTTTTTTTGAGAAAATGAAGGAGTGAGCCTGAACACATGTTGTAGAGCATTCAAATCATTCCACATACGAGCTGTTAAACATAAGAACGAGTCGTAGAAGCGACCCGTTCTCATGTGATAATAATGTCGGTATTGTCTCGCGTAACTCGGGTTCAAGGAACTCTAGAACTAGGATTTGCTTTGATTTAAAAAATTGGGATTGATTGTGGGAACGATTCAGAGAAACGATAAAGTATGTACCAACATAATTTTTTAATAATAGTTATGTCATTTTTGGGGATGTTGTGTGGAGGGTTTTTTTAAGGAAAGGAAGGAAAAGGAAAGGAAGATATAGAAGATAACGTATCAAACCGCTTGGGGTAATATAACGGAATTGGGGTAATATAAGAGGTTTTGGTTATCCAATGAATGGTTCCCAGGGCGGCGGTACCCACACACGCATCCCAAATTGGAAATGCTCATCTCTTTAGTTAATTTTTTACAGATGTCGCTAATTTGATAGCGCGTTTAAAATTTCGCATACTGAGGTAACCATATACCGATAGTTTAAATGTTTGTAAAATATTTATTGAAAAATAAATGTTTAACTTAATCCATTATAATCATCAGCCACAACTTAAAAAAGCGTTGTATTACGATTGTGTAGATACGGTCATAACAATAAAGACTGTAATTTTATCACACCGTTCCCCAGACACCGTGGAACGATGAGTTGTTGCCAGTCACTCCCAGACACCTTGGGTGGCAACAAACCGGCCACTTGTCATAATAGGGAAATTGTTTTTTGTTATTATTTATTGTATTCATTATTAATAAATACTAAAGTAATGACCCCGGCTTTGCCCGGGTTGTACTACGAATTATATATACGTGTAATTGTATGTATTACGAATTGTATACACGTGTAATTGTATGTACTACGAATTGTATATATGTGTAATTGTATGTACTACGGATTGTATATATGTGTAATTGTATGTATTACGAATTGTATATACGTGTAATTGTATGTACTACGAATTGTATACATGTGTAATTGTATGTACTACGTATTTTATATATGTGTAATTGTATGTACTACGAATTGTATATACGTGTAATTGTATGTACTACGGATTGTATATACGTGTAATTGTATGTACTACTAATTGTATATATGTGTAATTGTATGTACTACGAATTGTATATACGTGTAATTTTATGTATTACGAATTGTATACATGTGTAATTGTATGTACTACTAATTGTATATACGTGTAATTGTATGTACTACGATTTGTATATATGTGTAATTGTATGTACTACGATTTGTATATATGTGTAGTTGTATGTACTACGAATTGTAAATAATAATATTGTGGGATTGGAAAGACGCTAAGTTGATTTGCACCTAAATTATATTGGCGCAGCCGGTATATATACTATATTTTTTATGTGAACACTGTACAAGAGTCCCAACTGCACGGATACAGTGGATCTATGGCATCCTCAATTTGGGTATTTTTTGGAGAAAAATAAAAGGTTACGAAGTGTATTAGAAGACGGTCATTAAGGACCGAAATTTTGCTTGAAATGGCTTTAGCCGTGTTTAGTGACCAGATCTGAATGGCCAGGTAGTTACCACCTTCCAATTTTTCTATTTATTTACTTGTAGACCCCGCTATACTTCGCTATTGATAATTTCTCGGGCGCCTCTGAATTCTTTCACCATTCACTACTATATTATGTTAATTCGACTCCGTGTCTCATTCCGTTGCAGAGATATTGCGTTAAGTATTCATCGGGCGTCCCCGACTTATTCTACCATTCAAACCACTATTTAAATACTCCTGGCGTTAATAAGAATACGCGTTGAAATTTTCATTGATATCAGTCGACTACTTTTCGAGTTTTGCGAGCGCAAACATACGCACTGCCTCAGTAACAATCATTTGTATCTGTTTAGTCATAAGTTCTAGTTTCTGCACTGGAATAAATCCCGACTTCTAGTATTGCGTAGTGGAAATACGAAAATAGAATTATTTCATATAGTCAGTGAATGTAGATCAGCAACATCATCAGCTGTAGGCAGACTGATGGAACCTAAGCGCAAGCCAAATACTAAGTTTGGTGATCGCGCTTTCGGAGCATCTGGGACGAAGGCTTGGAATAAACTTCCTCAGGAACTAAGTTCCATAACAAGTCCAACAGAATTCAGGTCTAAACTAAAAACTTACCTTTTTAAGCTGTCATACCCTTAAATTAAATATACCATTCCCAAAAGAAAGTCCAATTACATCCTAAATCCTGTATCTAAATTTAGCTAATAAACAATTAGTTAATGTTAATCTCAAGTGACCTACCAGGTAAGTATGGTACTGTATATTATCTCCATATATAGTTAGTAATAACATAGATCATTGTAGAAATGTTTTATATATTTGTAAAGCGCCCTTGAGGTGATTTTGCACTAAAACGGCGCTGTACAATCATCCAAATATGATTATTAATGCTGCCAACAATATTTCTGTTTCCTCATAAATTATAACATTATTTTACTGAGGCCTCCCTGTTAACTTACAACAAAACAACTCGCTTTGAGAGTTGTTAGTTACTCTGGGCTTGAGCGGTGCGGTTGGAGGTAAGGGAGAGGGGGGTTATACTCCCTTCTTCTTCCCCTCCCCACCGCCCCGCTGTAGATATCGGGTTACTCGTTTCCCCCCTCACTCCTCCCCCCAACCTCGTCCCGCCAGTACAAACAACCGCTGCTAAAGAGCAGCCTTTACCAACAAACAACAAGTGCTTCTCAAACTTTTGCCATTATTACGCTTTAATAATTATTTGATTTTATTTACACGTCAATAGAAATAGTGCACGAAGTTTTGAAATGTTTTATGAATAACGTTGCGGGGCGAATATTATTGCACCGACCTAAATATTATTACAATTTAATAGTTTATTGACATTTATTATCTACAAAGCTTGAAATGTTTTATGAATGACGTTGCGGGGAATATAGTTGCACTGACCTAAATATTATTACAATTTAATAGTTTATTGACATTTATAATCTACAAAGCTTGAAATGTTTTATGAATGACGTTGCGGGGAATATAGTTGCACCGACCTAAATATTATTACAATTTAATAGTTTATTGGCATTTATAATCTACAAAGCTTGAAATTTTTATGAATGACGTTGCGGGCGAATATAGTTGCACCTACCTAAATATTATTACATAATATTACAATTTAATAGTTTATTGACATCTTAATGTTACAAACCTCATGATGAAAACTATAATGCCAGCTGGAAATACTTGATCTGATCTAAGAATACCTGTAAATAGTTTCGTTGGCTTAAAAATATTTGCATTGACCTAAAAATATCTTAAAAAATAGTTACGTCGACCTAGAAATTTCTGAAAATAGTTGCGTTGGCTTAAAAATACGAGAAAACATTCGCGTTGACTTAAATTTACCCTAAAAATAGTTGCATAGGCCTAAAAATATTTAAAAAAAATAGTTGCGTTGACATAGAAATTTCTGAAAATAGTTGCGTTGGCTTAAAAATACGAGAAAACATTCGCGTTGACTTAAATTTACCCTAAAAATAGTTGCATAGGCCTAAAAATATTTAAAAAAAATAGTTGCGTTGACATAGAAATTTCTGAAAATAGTTGCGTTGGCTTAAAAATACGAGATAACATTCGCGTTGACTTAAATTTACCCTAAAAATAGTTGCATAGACCTAAAAATATTTAAAAAAAATAGTTGCGTTGACATAGAAATTTCTGAAAATAGTTGCATTGACATAATTACCTAAAAATCGTTGCGTTGATCTACAAATACCGAAAATAAATTACATTGACCTAAAATATTCTCACTTTGTGTGTAACTGAACATTCGTCCATTACTCCATACCAGGTGCAAGACAACAATTTAGAATCGAATGACCAGATCTTAATAGTCAGATTCTTCTTCACCTTCCCTTTTCTCTTATTCTTCCTCTCCCCACTACCTTGATCCTCACACCAAACTCCAGTTGGTGATGTTAATTGTCCCATTGTCTCATTGTCCCACTGTCTCCAGACGGTTTTAAACAGTCGGGGTTCGAGACCTAGACCATCTGACTCTGTACAATATATTTTTTAGGAGAGTGGCTTTGTTTTTTATACAAATCTGCAGTTTTATTCCGAGACTGATGAAATTTTGCACACTTGACCTTCAAACCAAGAGGAAGATGACTGTTAATGTGAAAAATTTAAAAACCAACCCATCCCCTTTTCCCGCCCCTTAAAGCAGATTTTGATATTTTGACACTCTTTGATGAAATTTTTCACACTAGACGTTCAAAATAAGAAAAAAATTACTACGGTCTACATCTAATTTCGAAAAACATTGCGCAAAGCCCGGGCAACGCCGGAGATTTCAGCTAGTTGACGATTAAAAGAATAACACGAAATAGAAAATATTTTTAAAATAACAATAATTCGTATTAATGAAGGGTGTGGGATGCGTTTCTCTTCTGTTTACCTTCAGTTGGGGGTTGGGGATGATATTCGATACCTGTTGGGGGGATGTTGATGGGGGCAGGGGGGGTGTTAATGAGGGGGACTGTGCGGGCACTCGGGAAGAAAGGAATATATCTCATAAACAGGATGGAATTGATGGGAATCTATTGTGTTTTGAATTAAGGCGATGCACTACGTTGTGTAATATTTTAAATTGAGCCGCTATCTATAAAAACCCTTACGTAGATGGCGATAAGGTTTAAATTCTCGCTTAACACCATCCGCCTGTTTTGAGTTATGCAAGAAAAAAACATGGCCAAAAAGTGCTTTTTATTTTATTTTGTGGATGTTCAGGCATAAATATTTAATTTTTTATAAATAATTTAATTTGCCACATTATACAATAAAATCATAACCGAAAATGGGTTCGTAAGTATGATATTTTGAACTTTAAAGCAGTTTTCATAGGCCTTTACATTATTTTTTTCTGGGCTTATAAAAAGACTTATCTCAAAAAATACTCTATTATTTCAAAGGCCAAGATGTATTCTACTCGCAGTATTTAATTAAAGCATCTGAAACATTTCTAGGCGACCAAATTTTCAAACCCAAAACACATGATTTTGCATCACTACGTATGGCATCGTCTAATGGTAGCCATACACGTTAGGGTTTGCATGATGGTTATGCATGTACATGCATAACCATCATGCAAACCCTAGTGTGTATGTAAAAAACTGTACAGTTATCGATGCATGTACATTGTACATGCAACCTAACAAATACCAAAATAGATATTTTTTGCCGCTCGGTTATGTTTGCGCGCATGCATAACCGAGCGTGTGTGGCGGCCGCTCATGCTTGCATGCACAGTTCTCAGTCATTCTCAGTTCTTAGTGTCCAATATTCTGTGGTAGTGGATGTAAATCTCAGTTCATTCATCAAATTTATATGAGAGAACTGTTTTCTTTTCAAAAGCCAGTGTTTACACCACTCAGTGCGATCTCTTTTTCTTGTCCTTTTCTTTGTTACAAGTACTAAGCCAAGTACAGCTATCACATCGTCGTCGTCCATTGTTGGCGATACAGTGCACATCAGATTAGGAAAATGTCCTACAAAACACCGTCACTTAGCTGCAACTACCTTTAACTGAGAGTTTATAGGAAATTGTACATGCAAACCCTAACGTGTATGTGTTTTATTAAACTCGGTTGTGCATGATGGTTATGCATGTACATGCATAACCATCATGCAAACCCTAACGTGTATGGCTACCATTAACGTGGACTTTAGGAATAACGTGTGTGCTCCGATATTTTTTCTATGTGAATAACTCATCAGAGTTCCAATTTCTAGGTGCCATTGGGACTATAGCATCCTTGACTAGGGCATCTCATGAGGTTGAAGGTAGCTTTTAGTATCATCATATTTATAAATGGTAGAAATGCAATTGAACACCCAAATTGCATAGCTGGCGTGACGTACTAGATAGATATACGCCAATTATACGTTATAACACTACTAAACTACATTTTTGACCCCAAAAACAAATTTCAACATACACAAAATATCACTAATAGACCAGTTAGACAAGCGTACAAAGAAAACGTAAAAACTCCGACGGTAAATACAAGCTTTGGACAAAGACACTATCAATACCATGCAATAAAAGCATTCAATAGTCTAACACTTGAAAATAAAATTAAGGAAAACAAAAATAAATTCAAACACAAAATTACAAAATGGATTAAAGAACAAAAGAGACAATATTACCAAAATTTCATAACATAAAATAATAAAACCTACACGTAACACACAAAACAAATATAAAACAACCATCACTCACAAACACACTACATATGATGTAAATATACCGATTTTAACTTTCTTTCATTTTATTTTAAATCTATATTTTTAGTTTAAATTTATCTTAATCTTAGTTTTTTTTTCTTCATCAACATTATACATATTTTCGTTCAATATATTATGTTGCCTAGGCCTCAGCACGAGTAAGCCACCCAGTGAGGCCACCATTACTGGATTGTACTACAAAATTTAAAAGATTGTATCAAATAAATAAATAGAACACCGTAAAGTTATATATTTTTAACGTTAGAATTTATATTTACTTTATTAGGGACGGGTTGTTTCATAGATTTTGAACAATTCATCAAATTTCAATGTTGTTTTTCAAGTTCTGTGAAGGTTCTATTCAAATTCTGTTATTATATCACTATTAGCCATTTGTTTCACAAAACTGAAATAATAGCAGAACTTGAATAGACCCTATTGAAATTTGATGTCGATCTAAATAATTAATTTTCTAGTGCTAATTATACATACAGTGTTTGTAATAAGCGATATTGCAATGAATAAATGCGTAATTGTGTGCGAGACAATACCCTATAATAAAGCCAGAATCTGAACGACGTAAGTGATGAAGTCGTGTAAAACAATATTCGACGCGCGGCCCGGAGTAATGAACGGACCTACGGTCGATTTTCCCCTAGCAGGTCTAGAAAGTCGATCTTTCCGTGGGGTTTATTTTTATTATTTCTGATAAACGTATTACTAAAATCTCAAAAGTTTCTAGAAGGATCCCTCGAGAAGTTACTAATTCATCGTCTAAAAAAATAAAATATGCTAATTTTATATTGTGTTTTATAAAACTTTCAAACCGTTTACATTGTTTTAACGGCAAGGTCAAATTTTTATTAATCTTAAATATAAATAACTTACATCCGTTGGGATCCCTCTAGAAACGTTTGAGATTTTAGTAATACGTTCATCAAAAATAATTAAAATGTGAGCGTCGAGCAAACCCCCTTTATTATGTCGTTTTAATACAGGGTTTTCCAATAAGAGGTGTTATTTTGAATAGCCCGCTATTTCGGTAGCTGTTACTTTCGAAGCTGTCATTTTTTGACATTTGACAAGTAGAAACTACGCCATTAATAAAAATGGAACGATACACGCTTCAACAACGGATTGAAATTATTAAAAATCACTTGAATGAATCAAATGCAAATCATCTTGAGTGATGAGGCCCATTTCCACCTCGGTGGCTTCGTCAACAAGCAAAATTGTCGCATCTGGGGCTCGGAAAACCCAAGAGTTATTGTTGAAAAGCTTCTTTATCCTCAACGTGTGACTGTTTGGTGCGGTTAATGGTCCGGCGGAGTCATTGGACCTTACTTTTTCGAAAATGAGGCTGGAGCAACAGTTACGGTGAATGGATTGCGCTATCGAGAGATGATTAATGATTTTTTATGGCCGGAATTGGATGGTATTGATCTGGACAACGTTTACTTTCAACAAGACGGCGCTACGTGCCACACAAGCAACGAAACCATTGATCTTTTACGAATGAATATCAAAATAACACCTCTTATTGGAAAACCCTGTATAATAAAAAATATAATCTATAATTTTCAACAGATTTCATGATGTTTCGTTTTCTACCACTGTTACAACTTACAAATCCGTGAAAATATGTACCTAAAAGGGTTCCTTGTTGAAATTATCGCGTAATTATCTTGTACATATTATCGCGTAGGGGTTGCTTGAAGACCACCAAGGGAATTGAGGGTTCCCTTACGCCGCAAGCTGCCGACTTTAGGGGTCGGTATAATCAAACCTAATGAAATACACCGCAGTTTAATGCACGTTTAATTATTATGTTGATTAACAGCGATACAGTTTAAATATGAATTGGTTTTTAGCAGGCACGATGAGGTACGAAAATTGATGTAATTTCACGCTCTGTTAGATAAGCTTATATTTTTGTTTGTTTGTGTTTAAAAGGAAGCCATAAAAGACTCATGCGTTCATATGATCTAAATAAATATTAACAAAAAAACAACCCGTAAAAACTGACGGAGGATTAAAACTTTCTCTCCAGGGATTGGTTCTTAACTGCTGTGAACTTTTGAAATGTAGGTATACTTTAAGATTTCACACCAAAAGTATTATAGTGATTTGTTTTTGGGATATTATGCCGTGTTACGCTACCTCCTTCTTTAGCCAACGTTTCGGACAGCATTGCAGTGTCCATCATCAGGGCAGAAATGTAATCTAAGGTTGACATCTAAGGTCGTAAGGTTGTAATCTAAGGTTGTCACCAAATACAGACTGAAACTAAAACTACTTAACTGAACAAAAAACACCATCTACTATATTTATAATTCCTTTATACTATTCATAAAACTACATTTTAATAACATGTAAATGAAATCCTTAGCACGGGAGATCCCAGTGAGGATATCATTATATCATTTACAGATGTGATAAAGTAGTTTTGAAATTCTATTTCTAAACTTATCGATTAATTTTAATAATAATAATAATAGTTAATATATATAGCGCAGTTTTGTGAAATCTCAAATTACCTTCAACCATACGCCAGGACTTTTTACACCCATTGAGAAAAGGACATCTGGTAATTTGTCACTTGTACAATAGTGTTATAACCAGTAACTGGTGATGTAAATTATGACGCTAAATAGCAGATGGGCGGATGACCCAATTATGAATCATGACCCAAACAATTAACTCACACCAACATATTACAAACAAACACGTTGTATTATACTCAAGTATGATGTAATCTATGTCAATCGATCGCAAAAAAATCGCTAAGTTTTCTCCTAAATTTATAAAAAAAACACATTTGGTTCGGTTATTTAACATGTTATACGTATAAAAAAATTCAGCGTTTCTTTAAATGCTACTTTAGACATTTAGCTCTATTTTAAATGAGTTAAGCTTCTCTAAATAGTATAAAACAAAGTCTCTATGAGCGTCTGTCTGTTTGTGCGCTTGGTTCTTCTAAACTATGCAAGCTAAGCTTCCCTTTCTTAATCTTACTCATTACGCCTACATCAGCCTTGCACTCTTTGCGGATCTCCACATTTCTCACACGATCATGCATGGTTTTACACAAATACGACTCAGGGATTTCATTTCTACAGCATTCAGTCTATTTTCATCCTTTCTCTACCAGTTCCATGCCTCACTACCATACATCAGGGTAGGTACCAGCACTTCATTGTGGACTGCTAGCTTCGCTTCTTTGGACATTTTTTTGCTAGCGCCAACTGCGTTCAGTCCTTCATTAATGGAGTTACCTGCATTTACCCTTCTTTCAATATCTCTGTCAGCCTTCCCATCTCTCTAGAACATACTTCCTAAATACACAAACTCATCCACCTGCTCCAAGTATTCCTCATTCACAACTATATTGCACACTGTTTTTCGTACTCTCTTTCAAACACCATTACTTTAAGGCGATGCACTACGTCATGTAATAATTTAAATCGAGCCGATATCAATAACACCCCTACGTAGATGGCGATAAGGTTTAAATTCCCGCTTAACACCATCCGCCTGTTTTGATTTATGCTAGAAAAAAACATGGCCAAAAAGTGCCTCTTATTTTATTTTGTGGATATTCAGGCATAAATATTAATTTTTTTCCGATCATTTTATAAATAACTTAATTTGCCACATTATACAATAAAATAAAAACCGAAAATAAGTTCGTAAGTAGGAGATTTTGAACTTTAAAACAGTTTTCATAGGCCTTATACATTATTTTTTTCTGGCCTTATAAAAAGACTTATCTAAAAATACTCGATTATTTCAAAGGTCAGGATGTATTCTACTCGCAGTATTTAATTAAAGAATCTGAAACATTTCTAGGCGACCAAATTTTCAAACCAAAAACACATGATTTTGCATTACTACGTATGGCATCGCCTTAAACTTACTTATTAAGAGCATTAAAATAAAAAATTAAAATTATATATAAATTCAATCGAGTCAAAATGAAAATAATATATTCAATGTGGCAGTGTTGCCATCGTATTGTGTTTTTTATCCCGGCAACGATTGATGATTGCTAATTTATTAATATGAACGTACTAGTCACACACGTTCAGTTTTTCTTACAAAGCTTTCCTCAAGCAAGAACCCAAATGCTACTTATTTATAGTTTATATAATGCAAGCCGGCATGTACAATTGTACAAATACACATTGAATATATTATTATGATTGAACTGAACATAAAATTGTGTTATTTACATACAAATACGTATAGTGTGCAGTGTTGTACATATCATGTTACTTCGACAGCTATTACTGTTGTATGTGTTTTGTTATTGACACTAAAACACGCGTTACTTTACACTACCTACTATGTATTATACTATATATATATTGACAGGTCAATGGCTAAGTTGGCATTGCGCTTGGGTCCCACCCAGGCGTCGCTCAGTGGACTGAAAATCGCCTTTCATAGACATAGAGACTTGAATTTTCAAGGGTATTTTTTTTTAGCTAGAAATAGATTCTGCTGATCATTACTATGCTATAAAATTATATCCTTACACACAGATATACTACTATTTATTTGTATTTTTTTGACATACTTCGTATTGTGGCGCAACTTATGTAAAGCATTTGAGCTTTGTCTAGAAATTGTATGCTTTGTCTAGTTTACAATATTTTATTTACACTGCAAGCCAACCTTATGTCAGTGCCATACAAATTTTTCTTAAAAAATTGATAACTCCTTCATTTGTACACGCAATTGCTTCGTACGAAATTTTATAGCATAGTAGAAATTGTATGCTTTGTCTAGTTTACAATATTTTTTTATAGTTTACATTATAACAATCAAATGATGGTCTTAAATATATCGCACTGATTAATTTAAGAAATGAATTACTGTTTGCAAATAAATTTACAGACAGTCGAACTAATGCAAATCGGCTGAGGTACAAATTGCTTTTATTTAATTTATAATGAGGAAAGAAAGGAAAATAGACATTATTGACGCAACAGAATAAATGTGTGTTATTTATAAGTGTAATTGATACTGTACAGAAATGGATACATTTTATAATCAATGTTTTTTCATGGTTATTTTGACCTCCCAAAGTAGTCACTAATTTGACAGTTAGCGGAGGCTACGCTTTGACGTAATAGCAAGTAATTATCGCATTGTATATATTCTATAAATTTAACAATAGCAGTAGAATAATATCAGAATCAAATAAAAGGAAGCTACTAGCCAAAAATATGTATTATTCTTGGTATACCTTATATTGTAGGTAATAGGCATTAAAATCGCTTGACAAACGGAGTCTAGAAACGTTCGATTTCAAGCACAAACAGTTTTTTATTTATTTTGTAAATAATTTTAAAAGAAAGAAAAAAAGTTAATAATGTGAAACTGTCACAGATAATCATAGCTATAATACTGTATTTTTTAAAAGTTGTTTCCTTTACGCGTTCATACATTTCTATTGAAAAAAAAATTGTAGTTTACATTTACATTTTTTATTGTGTATTTTTTTTTTGTATTCTACAAAACGATAGGAAAACCTTCAATTTATCTATAGCATATTATTTGGTATTAATAATGTACACCAATTCGTTATTAATGTTATTATAAAGGTCAATCAAAAAAGTGATTTAGCATTAAGCTTTGCCCCCCGCATACCCAATTTATACCGATTTATAACAAGTTTCTCGTAAACTCTTTAAGTTTTTA
Organism: Hesperophylax consimilis; assembly: GCF_061612785.1. NCBI lineage: Eukaryota > Metazoa > Arthropoda > Insecta > Trichoptera > Limnephilidae > Hesperophylax > Hesperophylax consimilis. The sequence goes on from NC_142865.1 coordinate 11,956,508, forward strand.
TGTTCCAAAAAATATATGTTATTTTTTTTAAGAAAGTATCTGTACATTTGTAATGCTAAACCTTAATTATATGAAATTCACTCGATAGAAAAAAATCGTAAAGTAAGCTTAGAAAATTATTTAAAACACGTTTTGTTCTGTTATTTAATATGTTATAGGCATGAAAAAATTCACAGTGTATCTTTAAATGCAACTAAAGCATTTTTTGAGAGATTTTTGCTATTTACCAGATGAGTCGTGTTTTATTAAATATATTCACAATTGTTTAATTCACTTAAAACAGTCGTTAAACAACTTAAACAAGTCTCTGCTTGCAATAACTTGCAGCCGATTTCACTTTTTAGTTAGCAATATTGCTACAGCACTAAATTCACGTTTACACAAATACAACGAAGGGAATGCTATCAGAAATCGTCGAACAACCGACCCGAACCCAGGAGAATCAAAGATTGGGAGAGTAAAACAAACCATGTTTTATTATTTGATTCTGTCAGATTTTTATAGATAGAATTTGTCTGCCGTCGCACCTGTAGATTTCCTTAACGCCCCCTAAATTTTTTTGTACCTTTTACTGCCCCCCCTGAAAGCCTCCAGCGCCCACATCGGGCGTTATCGCCCACTTTGAGAAAGACTGGAATATAGCATTAAACAACTTCTAGATCATTGCCATGATGCTCTTTTTAAATATGGTCGATTAACACGAAAAATGTTGCTGTTAGAGCAAATATTATTCAAGGTATGAAGAACACGGTTGATTGGCGAATTTTCTGCTGCCTTGTGTTGTAATTAGGTGTGTAGAATAGCGCTGTATATCGTGTACGTCTCAAATGTGTGTTACAACTAGTTAGGGATAGACTATGTAGAAATGTCAGATACTCTTAGCTTTTGTTGAAAAGATTGAAATGTACAATGAAAGGTATTTAATTGGAACCTGATTGAAGGGGCTAGCTTCACAAATAGCTTCCGACATCTTCACAGAGACATATTACTGATTTGAAGTATTGTTAATTTATTAAAAATCTGATCAAATTATTCGTATTCCCGTTAAAAACGAAACTATAAAAAATGATTTGACAAATTTCAGATCAAAGTATCAGTAAAGCACGAATATGCTATCAGGAAAGCGGAACACGTCTTCTTCAAAATAATAATATTTTCGCATCTCGTCCATTATATTTATTCGGACAAGAGCACCAACATGAACACGCGTTCAGATATGTTTAGAATGACTTTATATTTTATTAGGAAAATCCTCGTTGTTCCCCGTCTGTCTTTTCTCTTTCATTTATAAATCTTTTCCTACAACGCCTCCAAAAAATTTCTCTTTTTTCTAAAAAATCTATTTTTGTTTTCTTTCCAGTGTTCCCGGCAGCGACAAGACACCTCTCGACACCTCCAGCGATTCTGAGGGTGACTCGCTGGGCGGCCCGCCCCCGCCCTTGGGAGCCCCGCCGGCTTACGCAGCCGCCCCGCAGCCCTACCAACTGCACCACGCCCTGCCGCCCCTCTACGATCAGGGCTACCACCACTTATGATGCTGGGCAGGGCAGGACTCCTAGATGTAGTCTGACTGGATGAAGATGAACAAATGGAAGTTTTTATACAAGAATCTGTTGGGAGAGGCAGGAATGTAGATAACCTTATGTGAAATTCGGAATAAATCTCTTGGAAGGGAAGAAATTTCTCGAATAATCTATCAAAAACATCAATGAATAGGACTCCTAGATTTTGGCTGATTGGGAAATAGAGGATCATACTACAAGAAAAGTAAAATTCGTCCACTAGCTTCTTGAATTTGGTGTCATCGTAAAGGTATTAGTGCGTTATTAGCTACAGCGCTTTTACCCCGTGTATCACATTTAGTGTTGATAGAAGAATCTATTTGGAGAGGCAGAAAAGTGGTTAAACTATTGTAAAAACTGAAAGAAATCTCTTGGAAGGACAGAGTTCTAATGGAACCTTAAAAATACCAGAGGAATCTCTTCGGAGGTCAAAAATGCAGCTACGCTAATTACGTAGTACGGTAAAATCTATACCTTGATAGTCCAAAGGAAGACAGTGAAAGTCGCAAGACCAGTAATTTCACAACTGAACTTTTTAAAATGGAATCTAACCCCTGTGGCGTGATCATCTCATCGAAAGGATCCAGAAACCCTAGTAAAAGTCCTTGCATGAACCCAATCTAAACTGGAATTTAACGAAGAAAATATCTATGGATATCCCTTATGTCTTTGGAAAGACTAACTTCACAGTGATGGATATTAAGTCTCAGTCTTTCAATACCTTGAAGAGAAAAGAAGAACAATTTTTTTTTAGCTTTGAAATTAATTAAAACTTAAATCCCCACCCAATCTTATCTCTCGATGATTCTCGAGAAATCCATAAATGGAAGATAATATTAATAAACAATAATTAAACATACAATGCACAAATAAAAATACGAACAACGAAAATGACAGACAAAAACTTTAAATATGAAGAAAGACATTTTGCGAATACGTCAAGTGCTATAAAATAATTGTAAATTGAAGTGATAACTCAAAAAATGTGACAAAAATGGTTTTAAATCAAATGTGAATAGTTGTTAAACATTGAACTGTGAATGTTTACGAAAATGAACAGCAAAAACCCTTTTTTTCATTTTTTGGCTTTCCCCAAGGCATCTTGTTGGGTCCTGATTTAAATCAATTGTAACAATCAAACAATGGTCTTAAATATTTCGTTATTGTGAATTAATAGGTTAATTCAAGAAATGCAAAATCAGTGTAGATACGTAATATTGTTAATACCATTATTAAATAGAATACTTTATTAGAATTAAGTTTATTGCAATTTAGGTATTACGAACGGGCGCAGTATACTTACTAATATAAATAATAATAATATTGTAGACTTGAAAATCATTATCGCATCGTAATATTGTAGTAATTTATAAATACTATATTTAAGTGATTGGTGCACTTTTGCTAACATAAGCCATTTTTTGCTGAGGTTACTCAAATTTTGAAATTGGCTCTCTATTTTTTTCCTAAATTAACAATATTTTTCTTTTGTCATGAACGTTCTAGCGTCCAGCTTTAAATATCTGTCTATCTAATTTGGCAAAACTCTCAATGGGTGAGCTCTGGCGTCACGTAATTTATAAATTAAAGCAACTTCCTACAGCTCCTACCCGCCTTACAACGCTTGGCTGGTGGCGCTATTACTCCCCTACCTTTACACTGTACAGACATGGGCGCTCTTGTGAGGTGTCGCATTAAAAAAAAACATTTTCGGCTCGCAAAGACATTTCCGTCATGTGCTATGGATCTTTGATAAATATTATTTAACAGTTAAAAATATGTACAGATAAGCTACATAATATTTTTTATTTTATGTTTTTCAATTATTGTTCCATAACAAGATGATATCGTAAGAAGAGAGCGAAACCGGGTAGGAACCACAAGTAAAACAAAAATTACTGTATTATAATCTTCTAACCGTGTTAATTGTGATCTATGCTAAGGTATTCGATGGTTGGAATGGAGGATAGACCGCATGCTGCTGTTTCAATACTCCTAGCTGGTAGAATTTTCGTATATTCTTATTAGCGTTAAACTAATGTATACAATCTGTAGGCAAAGAAATTTGAAAATAAAAATTATGTTGGAAAATGTATTTATTGTTTTATTTGTTTTTTTTTATTCAGCTGACTGGGATTTAATGTGAGTATGTAGCAAATATACAGACAGATGAAATGCCAAATGTTCGAGTTAAAACAGGACTTCGCTAAGCTCAATCATAAGACGATCTAACAATATTGGCTAACTAACTTAACCATCACGCCGTTTTCCCGCAGGGATAGGCAGAAAGGATAAGCGCCAAACAACTCGGTCTTGGCACACACTCCTTGTCTCATTCACATTCATACATACTCTTCTATTATTCTGTCTCTCAAAGTTTCAGTACTCATGTATCTGATTCACTTGATCGTGCCATGTCTTCTTCGTGCGTCCCCGACATCTGCTAGCATTCACATTTGCATCGTGTATTCTCCTTACACTCCTTTCTTCGCTCATTCGCTCTACATGCCCAAACCACCTAAGCGTCCTTTCTTAATCTTACCCATTACACATTCTCATCAGTCTTGCACTCTTTGCGGTTCTCCACATTTGTCACACGATCATACATGGTTTTACCACACATTCGCCCCAGGGATCTCATTTCTGCAGCATTCAGTCTATTTTCATCCTTCCCTGCCAGTTCCATGCCTCTCTGCCATACATCAGGATAGGTACCAGAACTTCATTATGGACTGCTAGCTTCGTCTTCGATAGCCGTGTCTTCGATAAATATATCCATTTTTATTTTTCAAATGCGACATCTATTGACTTTGTTACGAGTTACGAGTAATATTCTTTTTTTTCTGTTTCACATTCGTCTGAGAGTTGTTAACACCTTAAGCCTCTGACATGTTGCAATGAATTTCTCTTAGAACAGTCCTTCATCAAATTCCGCAGATAAATTCGCCGTTTTTGAAAGTATTTCAAAATATAAAATACTGTTCTTGATAGCAGATGAAGGACTGTCAGACTTCAGTATTACAAATCGATGAAAAATATACTTTTATCGCAAACAAAGATGATGTTTTTTTTTATCATGTAAACTATACAACTTTACTCGAAACTAAAACACACTGTTCTAACACTGTTTAAATCAGAGGTTCCCAAACTTTTTTGCCCCGTAGATCACTTGCCGAATATTGAATTTTCCTAAAACTTTTAACGTCCCATGTGATAATCGTTTATTTTTTCGTAAAAAGATTCCCTTCCCTTGTCTGGCCAACAAACAGGTGGCGGTATAGTTCCTCTGTATTTGCATTGTGCACACCAAATGAAAATGAAGCAGGATAAGCAACGGGAATTTCTTTCTGTAGCTGGCCCTACAGAACTGCCCCTTAAGTTCTTTGTCAGTGTTTATTCCGGTCAGTTGTTCTTGTCACATGATTTCCGATTCTTCGACTTCCCATTTCTACAGTCAAAATTACCTCAAACTTAGTTTTGAAGTCTGTGTGAAGGACATCTAAATGTTGAACGTCATTCTTACCCTGGACGTTTTTCAAAAACAAGTTGGGGAACTAGGAAAAATCGCGGCTCCAATGTGCAATGTTTTGGTTCAATATATTAATTCTGACGAGAAAAGGAAAGTAAACTCTATTTATATACCTCAATTAACAACTTTACGATATATAAACATACAAATATCAAATAAGTAATTTTTCAGTCTATTATTAGTATTACGTAAACTGTGTTAGGTGTATTGCGTCATTTACGGAACTCCTAAATGTTGACTTGAGGTAAATGGGGGTCCGCTCGTATGTACCCCCATTTGAATCTCGTGGACCCCCAATTTTTTTTCTCGCTAACATAGACCCCTAGCAAGCCGATATCGACCCCTGGGGGTTCATATATACCACTTTGGGAACCTCTGATTTAAATCATAGCTCTCACCGTGAAGCTGCTGCCACACGCAAAGCTCACATCAAAAGTTAATGTACAGCGCATCATCTTTTCTACCGACACACGACGCTATCAAATATTTCTTCCTATGGTAGGAGAGGGGGTCAGTTGAATTCGAGAGCGGCCGAGGAACATAATTTCATCTGTCAAAGTGACAACTTTACTTACTGACAGCTTGAGCACGTTTTCGAAATGGATGATACTTGTCGCCTATTGCTGGATCTGTTGGACAGCTCATCCTCAGATGATGATGCCGCCAACTATATAATTATAAATGCTATTTATAAACTTTTTAGATTTTAAACAATCTGCGCGTAAATAGCGCATTTTCACATAACCTGACATAACCTCTCCGTCGAATCAGGAAATTCGCAGTTCGCACGCCGATCGACGAAAGCGACATATAATAAATTATTGTAAAATAAGCTCAAGTCGATTTCCAAAAATGTCGAAGGCAAAGGCGGCAAGGACCAACACCAGGGCAGGGAACGAGAAGAGAGCACGAGAGCTGACGAGAGCAAACCAGATTACCCAGGAAAACAATCAACAAACGAACAAACTAGAAGCTTCTCTATGTAGGTATCAGGCCGTCCAACTTTATCAAAAAACCGAATGATATTACCATATAAACATACTGAGTTAAAAATATGATTAATTTTGAAACGGCGAAAATTTGTTTACTTCAAATTCAAATATTGATTATATTTATATTTTAAATATATGTTAAGTATGTTTGCCAAATAAAGTTTTTTTTATGTTTCTAAATTTACTAGCACACATGACGATATGAGCTAACATAATAAATAAGAAATGCATTATTAGGCTGCTTATGTCATGGCTGTCAAATGGAACACGGAACTTAGTTGGTAGCTCCGTAATTAAAATGACCCCCTCTCCTTTTTACGGCGGAGAGGGGGACGCATAACTTTTCAAATATCGCGTCGGGAGCGGTTACGTAAAATAAATTCGGTTAGCGAAGTTCAGAACCACACTTATAGCGCGTTATCTTTTTACGTATGTCGGGTCTGTATGGGATTGTATGGCGAGCGCTATTGTGCTTTATATTATCTGTTGATGTGAGCTTTGCGTGTGGCAGCAGCTTAATGCAAAATGAGATGGCATAACTTTTATGAGACCGTGTCAGGCTGGGAAATATGTATCTCCCAATCAGACTCTATTATTATTTGGTGTCAAAGAAGAATATCTTCGATAATGTAAAAAAAGGGATTTAATATTATCTCCAATTATTAAATATTACAATTTGAGGTTTACTTTTCAGTTTAATCTTCCCAATATGCCTTCCATTGATATGCTTGGTGTAACTCTAAGTGTCCAGTTCAGGCATGGGGACTCCATCGAAGTCAGTGTCAAGTTAGCACATCAGAAGCTGGGCGTACTGTACATTCTGGAGGAGGCGGAGGCCCACCACTTCCCCGCCCTGTTTTAGGTACTGATGGTATCCCTTCAGAGCTCTCAAAGTATCTGCGTATTGTACAGTGTACAGTTATACAGGGCCCGAAGATACTTTAGTAGTACACAACTGTTGACCCTGTACAAATCGCAAGTGCGCCTCAAAATAATAATAATAATGATTTATTGTCTTCTTTTCTTAGTAACATATAGAGATAGTGATATCCTCACTGGGATCTCCCGTGCTGAGGATTTCGTTTACATATAAGAAATTAATATTACAACAAAGTAACATATGAATTTAATTATAAAAATAAATCATGTAGTATATGTATGTATACACGGTGTCCGGAAACTCGTAGTACAAGCGGGGAACTGGAGAATCTACACCACATGGGGAACCCAAAAAAACATAAAGTTTTTTGATTTGAGCATTTTCAAAAAAAAAAAAAAACCAAAAGAATATATTTTTCGGCTATTTTAGGGTTAAAGTTTTTTCTGGTGTTTAGGGTTGAATAACAGATGTTTTAACCCTGCAGAGCAGAAATATTTTATGATTACACCGGGTTAAATGAAGGGTGATTTCAAAATAATGTTTCAAATCCCAGTTTCTTCATTTGTTTTACTTTCAAATAGTTTTAATTAGTTGGGTACTTTGATCTTCAGTAATAATTTATAAGAATTTGATTAAAAAAAAATAAAAAAAAATAAAATAAAAAAATCAACTTCAAACTCGATTTACTCGATAACGAAAGCTCAAATAAAAAAAATATATACTACAAAATCGACTCCAAATGTGATGTAGATTCACCAGTTTCCCGCTTGTACTACGAGTTTCCGGACACCCTGTATATATTTTTTAAATAAGTAAGATAGTGTTTTTTGTATAGTTCAGTTTAGTAGATTCGGTTTTAGTCTGTGTTTGATATCAGTATATTTTCTATTTCAGATCTCCCTATATTAAGTATCCTGCTTTTTATTTGAGATTTAAATGTTATAATGTTGAGGTTTTTGAGTGTGAGTGGTATTTTATTGTAGAGTTTAATACTATGATATAAGAAGCTTTTATGCCCAAAAGTTGTATTAGTAGTAAATACCTGAAATAAACCCTTGACTCTGTGCAGAAACTAGAGGTCCGTTTGATCGATATCTTAACAAGTGGATTGCAATCTTTGGAGCACAGGCGTCAGGTAGGTAAGCTGTCCTTGTTCTACCGGTATTACAATGGAAAATGCTCCGAGGAACTGGCGTCATTGATCCTTTCGGCACTGGTGCATAATCGGGAAACACAACATATTTACACGGTTGACATTTGTCACATGAGAACGGGTCGCTTCCACAACTCGTTCTTGAGTTCAACAGCTCGGCTGTAGTACGATTTTCCGGCCTCTGTGTTTCCTCCCTCTTACATGTTCACCCCACAAAACATTACCAGAGATGATATATGCTCTGAATGAAATCATTTTCCTCAGGGACTCCTGTGTGGAGCTATTAAAAAAAAACTCAATTAAGTTACACTCAGTATAAAAAATATTATAAGTATAGAAGTTGAAGTATAACAGGAACTGCGCTGTATTCCACGGCAAACAAACTCACATCGCGTAGTACCTACCTATTACACAGCCTACATAGTCCCTACAAGGTCCCTACATACCCTGTTGTGGGTATTCTCTAGACCAGTGATAAGCAACCGCGGCCCGCGAGCTCACTTCGTGCGACCAACGAGCCTTTTGGTACGACCGATATAAATTTAAAAAAAATTATTTTTTGTTTAAAATATTCAACGTTTTATGTTCTGATTTGCAAAAGGGTTTAGTGTTTCTCGAATTTTTTTGGTAAATAAACAAAAAAAGGTACACGGTTAGTACTCGCTTTAATAGAAAAACCAACGTGTATCAGTTATTTTAATTTTTTTATATGAAACCGCACAATTCCCAACTGTGTGGAGCCAGTGAGTCTATAGCAACCCTAATTGGGGTATGTTTTGAGGCTAAAGGTAGTGGTAAGGAAATAGGGAAGTACCTGGCAATTCATATCTGGTCACCAAACACGGCCAAAGCCATTTCAAGCATCGTTTCACTTCTGAATGGTTGTCTTCCACTCTGAAAAGTGCCGCAAATATACTATATATTATTTTAAAATTAGTATGTTAATAATAATAATTGGATGACTTGTATAGCGCCGTTTTTGTGCAAAATCACCTCAAGGGCGCTGTACAAACTTATAATACATTTCTACAGTGATCTATGTTATTACTTAACTATTTATGGAGATAATAATATACAGTACAGTACTTACCTGGTAGGTTACTTGAGATTAACACTTAATTAACATTATCTAATTGTTTATTAGCGAAATTTAGATACAGGATTTAGGACATAATTGGAAAATTGAATATAACTGGGCTTTCTCTTAGGAATGGTATATTTAATATAAAGTTAATGTGAAATAACACAAATGAATTAAATAAGATAACAATGAGAAGTATTTAAGCTTCTAAAAATGGAAAATAATGCATTTTAGTAGCTATTTCGTAAAAAAACGGATATTTTGACATCTTTCTGAAAAGTTGTAACATAATAATTTTCAATAGTTTTATTATGCTATTTTTTTTTATTTATTTACGTTTTAATTAAACCCAAACTGACAACCTTAGAACCTATTTTACTATCATGAGGTCATATTTTTGTTTATATAAGGGAAGAAAAAAAATTATCTTATACCAATGGCCGCAAAGATAAATTCGGTTTTAATTTTTTTTTTTTAATTATTAAATTACATTATTTTCAATTGACGGAAACTGAATAATTTAGTTTTTGGTCTAAACGAGACATGAAACAAAAAAAGACAAATAAAATAAAAAAGATAACGGTCACAATTAGGAATCAAACCCAGTCTTACGGGGACAGCGTCTTAACCACTCGACTGTTGAGATCTAGATATTAAAATTCATATTTGTCGATCTTTGTTTTAAAAATGAAATACTAAGATCGAAAAAAACGAGTTCTCTAGTTTTCAGCTTAGTAATTGTTATATTTGTTCTTACTTTGCAGATTTAAGGGTTGGGAACTCTTTGTTAAAAAGTAAAAGGTTCTACTTATAATTGCGTTAATTTACTTTGCAAATAATAGGTCTGGATTTAGCTACACTGTTCATTACCCGAGGGTTGTTAATTCTCTGGTTCGAGAAGCTTGTTCCCTGTCAATCTCATCTCACAAGTAATTGTTACACTCTAGCGATATCTGTCGGACTCTGGAGTAAGCTTTATGACTAGCGCCATCTATCGCTTAAATACTCAATTTACTACCATACATCACAGTAACTGAAGAGAGTTTTGATTTTTCTTATTTAATAGTAATCGTTCGGATTTCTGGGTGGTATGATCAAATAGATTTACTATAAAAAAAACCCAAAAATAACAAAGTTTTTTAACAATAATAATTTAATATAGATATTTTCAAATTTCAGTCCTAGTTACCCCATCTCTCGAGCTGGCTAGTTACCAATTTCAAGGATTTTTTGTTTGTTTTTAAGACTTGACTTTAAGGATTGAACCCACCTCCCCAGGCTGGCTTTTAACGGCTGTGAACGTTTAGAATGTCTTCTGTAACGTAAAAAAATAAAATAATTTGACTGAGGACTAACCCTTCCTCCCCAAGGACTGGATTCAACCGCGCTAACCCAAATCCAGATTGGGTAGTACTGACTTTTATTCGTATTTTAACTGCTGTAATGTCATTCAATTTGAGAGAAATGTCCGCGTGTGTATGCTTGATAGGATGTTAGTCAATTTCCACTTCCAAGATTTGCATTCATTAATTCATGAACACAAATTCGAAATTCCAATAGGTGTCATTGATAAGAGGAACAAATAAAAAATGATAAATTGGCCCTCTGGTTAAATATGTTGATAATCACTGCACTGTATACTTACACTATAGTCCAGTGTTTATATCTGTACACTTGTGCTTCTGTCTGTAGTCTGTCTCTATGTGTACCCTCTGTCTTTGTATGTACCTACCCTTTAATTTGTGTCTCTGTCTGTTCAGTGCCACTGTCTTTAAACTACAGCTTGTGTCTCTCTCTGGAGTCTGTGTCTTTGTGTGTAAACTGTAGCCCGTATCTGTGTTGTTGTCTGTGTAGTATCTTGCCTCGCCCTGTGTGTGTGTGGTGTACACTTTACAGGACGGATACCCTCTGCCTACCCCTGCGGTCCCCGCACGAGGTGTCAGGTTACACGTTACATTACCGCCACGGCTAAAAGGAATTATACATCGTGGCATCGTACTGCTATCGTACTGTATACACTGAACACAGGGAAATAATAATAATAATAATAATTTAAAAAATCGGTTATTGTGGATCTGTCTGTGATGTATGTAACTCTCGATCAATAAACTCGGATTTTTTTTGATTTTAAGTGTCATTTTAATAATTGGAACTGACTATGTCAAGAATTCAGACAAGCGATATTGGAATTTGTGTCAAAAATTTACACATACTTCGTTGATTTCCATAACTAATAAATATACTCGAAAAATCTTGTTATTCTTCTTCTCCTCATCAATTCCGCCGGGGAATGAATGCAGCGGGCATACTTTAACCGCATGTTCGGTGGTCTGCACTAGCGATGTGTAGGTTCAGCCGGATTGAGTCCTTGAGCCCGAGTCCTTTGCGGGAAGCGGGTCCTACTCCCACTCCTTTTCGTAATCAACCACTCCCAGAGAACTCGGTCTGGGACTCGGACCCGAATGCCTCCAATCAACGACTCCCAGAGAACCCGGACCCGAGAATGCCTCTAAGGACTTGGACTCGGACCCGAATGCCTCTAATCAACAACTCCCAGAAAACTCGGACTCGGGGTCTCGAACCCGAATGCCTCCCTCCACCACCGGCCTCGCGAGTCCTGCAGTGAGTGGTAAGTTCTGGTGGTGAAGACATCTTCTGTTTACCTGCTTTACAGTAAGTGGATGTTTTGTTTATTGTTTAATATCTAGTACTTATTGGAGTTATTTGGGGTTATGAGTTGCTTTTCTAAACCGATGAGCTAATTAGTTAAATAATAATATCGACTGACATGTACTAATAAATCAATAATAGCAATAAATTATTTGAGTGATGTAAAAAAAAATAAGTTAAGTAATATTTAATTTAATTAGGTGTATAAAAATTAGGCTGTGACTGGGGTTTTCACTTTAAAAAAAATTGATTCTTACCCTAGTATTGTCGATAGTTTTATCAATCAATTCTGTTTCAGCAATCAATTCTGCCATTCGATACAATTAACAGCATTCCTCAAAATATTAGTTTTGAAACAATAAGAAATGATTATTGCGGCTTATAGCCAATGAATTCACCTAGATTTTACCATTTTTCCAATATTTTTAGACTCACTAAGTACTCTAGGATGTACCTAGAGGTGCTACTAAGATATTGCAATACTTGCAAAAATTTGACGAAAAGCGCTCCAGTGGATGTTTTTATTTATCTTCTAAAAAACACAAGCCACTAAAAAGCATCTTGCCTATTATTTATAATATCCATAACACTTCATTGTAAATATTGTATTTTTTGCTGTCACTGTTAATAACTACAACGACTACAGAAAACAGATAAAACAAGTTCATTGGATTTTGAAGGAACAACCTTGGAAGGCTCAGCCATCCGAAAGTTATTACCTTAAATCAAGCCCATTGTTCGTCCCTTTTTACATATTTTTAAAAAAATTGTTGGCTAAATCAGATAATTCGGGAGTTGCAGCCAAGCCGATTGTTTGTTACAGCGTTTCCCAAATGGTGGGTCTGGAGTCTGGATAAAATAAAAACTCTAATTAATTTATTATTTTACATTTAACTTCATCTCATAACAAAATATTATTGTCTTCTGTTATGAATTACGACTCTCATTTTGTGATACCTATGACATATTACAGCGCCCATAAGGTGATTTTTTCACAAAACGGCGCTATGCCAAATATCCAACATTATGTGTATCCTGTACTAAATAAATAAATAAAGATAATCTTAGGAATTTGATTCAGGTGGTTGTGAAATGGCCTCTGTCTTCCCTGACTTATACCGCAAATCAATCTTCCATATTACACACACACTAATCTAATAATCTCCTGAAACACCTTTCTCCGCTCTTCATGTCCAAACTATCTAAGCGGTCCTTCGACCAAGTATCTCTAGACAAGCCCTGTGATCTTAAAAATGCCACCCGAACCAAAAACATTGGTTTACGTAAACATTTATCAAAAACAAAGTGCATTTTCTCGCAGTCCAAAGATCACAATAAGCATTGGTTTTTTACCTTTTATTGGTCTGTGTGGAGCAAATTTGTCCTCCAGTAAGTTCGCGGCAACAGAATCGCTAGTTTTGTGAAAATCTTTTTTTTTCAAACACAAACATGAGGCAGTCCGTAGTATTTTAGGTACGGGCTATCGCAAACTTTATTATTAACAAATTGATCAGTTATATGAATACTTCAAAAATAGATGTACCTAACAGATATATCCGAGGCAGCGTACAAAGAAAAGTAACAAAAGATCAAAATGTTTAAATTCTTCCTAAGAAAAAAAACACGTTACGCAACAGATGCGACGGAACTCGATCGGTAGGTAGGTACCTAGTAGTATTATGAAATGACGCGTTAGGTGGTATTACTTTTGGATTGAAATTAGGTATGGGAGGGCTAATCTATACTTATTATATCGATGAAGCGGTAACTTCTTAATCTTGTGCATTACGCCGTGCACTTTTTCTCCATATTTATACTGTCTTACATTCCTTTAAAAAATATTAATTAAGGTTAGTTTTTTTAATGTAAATAGGTAGGTTCTAAAATGTGTAGGTACTGAATTAGATTTTATTTAAACAATACGTCAATATTGAGTGAAATAAAATTTTGTGGATCTGTGAAAAAAATAAAACCAAAAGGACTGCGGAAACAAGTTTGGGAAACGCTGAGAGGAATATAATATTCATTTTGTCACAAAATCATATCGACTACACGTGCTCCACGGCGCGGTGGGAGGTCTGCTGTGCACGCGTTTGTCTCGTGTGTTTTGCTGTGTGCCGGTTTTTAGCATGCGTTTTCTCGTGTGTTTCACGTGATAATTTCGGAATAAATAGATATTAAAATCGATGAATCGATGGACTGGAATAAATAGATATTAAAACATGTTGTTAATTGTTAAAATTTTAATAGTTCAATGCTGTACCTAACTACTTCCTGACTTTGTTTTTAAAACATCTCGCCTTTACTGAGTTTCATTTGATAGAGGCTTCGACCAAGTACCTTTATCTATATCGATGGACAGAGATTATGAAAACGACAAATTCTCAACGACAACCGAAATTTATGTTACTACATTTGATTTATTACTGCTTACGCGTGTGCTAAAATTATCATCTGGAACTTGGAACCTAATACTACATCCGTTACGGCCTCGCATTAGCCGTAGCCCAATCAGCTGGAACACGACAAGACACGAATGGATTTCGTTGAACTTCGCCAAAATGTAAACTGCACAACTCGCGACTCGGGTGCGATGGGTGACGGGATTGACTCCGTGTTCTCGTGTGGGTCCGAGTTCTTGTGCGGGTCCTTGTCCTGCTACGGGTCCGAGTTCTTTCGCGGGTTCTATCCGAGTCCGAGTGCCGAGTCCTTGGCCGGACCCGTGCGTCCCGGTAGTCGCCCAGTACCCAGTCCGCACCCAAGAACTCGGACCCGGGACCCACTCCAAGAACTCGAGTTCTTTTAAAAGGAAGCAGTCCTCGGATGCCTCCGGAAAAATGCAGAACTCACCCACCTCTAGTCTGCACCTCACCGTGTTCACACATCGCCGACTCTTTAAGGCCCCACCTGTGCATCATGTGTTTGAGTAGCGATTCTGTAAATATTTTTTTTGATTGATCATTCTGCTGTAATTGTTCTGTTGTGATAAGTTCTTTATTAAATTAATACTTTACTTATAATCTATAAAAATGTATAAAATAAAGTCGCTATCCGCATCTGTTTGTGCCCTTGGTCTTCTAAACTACTCAACGGATTTTGCTAGGGTTTTCACTATCATTTAGAGAATTTTTGACATTTTTTTTACGTATATATGTATATTATAGATAGAAATTCCCCGTCGTTTTTCTAAATCAAACGTAGAAAGTAATTTTCCTCGTATAAATAGTTTTGTCCGTATAAAAACTCAATTCTTTCAAGAAAGGCATAAAAATACCAATATTGTATCGGTGATTCAATCCAACATTGTATTTGTATTCCCTTCATATATATTTATCTGTGAAAAAACGCTTTGCAAAATTCCACGTTAGGACAATACAAAACACTATACATTGTGCTGTAAAATATAATTATTGTTTCACCAATACACTAAAATAAAATAAAATAAATTATTGAAGCTTTTCCTATCGTTTCGCTTGAGTACAATTAAAATAAATTGTTAATTACTTTATAAAAAATATAAGCGTTAACTACAAAAATATTTATATTTTTCATTATTAATCCATAGACGCTTATAAGAAATAACTTTTAGAAATACAATGTTACGGCTAAGATTATCTGTGACAGCTTTCCTTGATTAACTTTTTTTCTTTCTTGTGGAATTATTCACAAAATTATTAAAAACCACTATATTCGTAGCGATATATTATAAGGCGCACTAAGAACGTACACACCTTTGGCTTGTGGCTTCCTCTTAAATTTCAAATAATGTTTTATTGCGTTCTATCATAGTTATGAATTTTTCATTGTGTTTCAACATAATTACTAAATTTTCATTGTGTTTCTGATCAAAACGAAATTATCTTTGTGTTATGATCATTACGAAATTATCCTGGTGTTTCATGATCATTATGAAATTTTCTGTGTGTTTCATGACCATTACGAAATTATCTGTGTGTTTCATGATCATTGGGAAATTATCTGTGTGTTTCACGATCATTAGGAAATTATCTTTGTGTTTTTTTTTATCATTTCGAAATTATCTGTGTGTTTCATGATCATTAGGAAATTATTTGTGTTTCATGATCATTAGGAAATTATCTGTGTGTTTCATGAGCATTACGAAATTATTTGTGTGTTTCATGATCATTAGGAAATTATCTGTGTGTTTCACGATCATTAGGAAATTATCTTTGTGTTTTTTTTATTATTACGAAATTATCTGTGTGTTTCATGATCATTAGTAAATTATCTGTGTGTTTCATGATCATTAGGAAATTATCTGTGTTTCATGATCATTAGGAAATTATCTGTGTGTTTCATGAGCGTTACGAAATTATTTGTGTGTTTCATGATCATTGCGAAATTTTCTTCGTGTTTCATGATCATTACGAAGTTATCTTTGTGTTTCATAATCTTTACGAAATTAACTTTGTGTTTCATGATCATTACAAAATTTTCATTGTATTTCATCATCATTACGAAATTTTCATTGTATTTCATCATCATTACGAAATGTTCATTGTGTTTCATCACTATTACGGAATATTCATTGTGTTTTTTATCAGAATTATGAAATTTTCACTATGCTTCATCATCTTTACGACTTTTTCATTATATTTCATCATCATCACAAAATTTTCTTTGTGTTTCATCATAATTACGAAATTTTCATTATGTTTCATCATCATTACGAAAGTTTCATTGTGTTTTATCATCAGTACGAAATTTTCATTGTGTTTCATCATCATTACGAAATTTTTATTTCGATCGAATGGCATGGTGATTTACCAAACTTACTTAGTAGATTACGACGTTAGTTTCCATTAATATCTACATGTAAGGCATTTCTAGTGTGTAGTTAATATTATCTATTCAGTGTTCTGGCAATACGTGTCACCAATGACTTTAAATTTATAAGAAGTAATTATAAAACGTATTAAAATATTTTCAATGCTTGCAAGCTTATGAACATAGTCTTTATTTAACATGGAAACATTATGCAAATATTTAACACGCTGTTAATTTGAAGTGTTTTTCGGATCACTGATGATATACACCGAAAGGAGTTTGTTGCAAGAGTGTCCGTGTGCCCCGAGTAAGCTTAATTTGCTCTTACTTCGTAGAAATCGATCAAATATAACAATGTATGATAAAATACATTGATATGAAAAAAGTCAAAATATAATAAAATAAAACGAAATATATCAAAATATAATATAACACATAATAAAATATAACAGAATATGTCAACATATAACAAAATACAACAATATATAAAAATTTAATAAAATATACCTAACAATGTATAAAAATATAACAGAACACAACAAACAAAGCATATATTAAATATAACAAAATAAAACAATGAATAAGCAAATATAACAAAATGTTGTAAAATATATCAATATAACAAAATAAAACAGGACATAGGACAAATAAAAATGTATAAAAATATTATAAAATTCAACAATATATGAAAAAATATAGTAAAATAAAAACATATAATATTTAGAAGTACAATAAAGTACTCGTATATTAAATTTTAACAGAATATATAAAAGTTCAACCAAATATATCAACATATAAAATGTCAAAAATATAAGAAAACAAAAAAAATTGGAACAAATTGTAATAAAATATAACATAATATATCATAACACATAATGAAATATAACAGAATATGTCAACATATAACAAAATACAACAATATAATTTTTTTTTATAAAATATACCTAACAATGTATAAAAATATAACAGAACACAACAAACAAAGCATATATTAAATATAACAATATATAATAATAAAATAAAACAATAAATGAGCAAATATATCGAAATATAACAAAATGTTGTAAAATATATTAATATAACAAAACATAGGACAAATAAAAAAAATAAAACAATGTATAAAAATATTATGAAATTCAACAATATAATAAAACACAGCAAAATTTAAAAAAATAAAATGTAAAATATAACAATATATAATAAAATAAAACATATAATATTTAGAAGTACAATAAAGTACTCGTATAATAAATTTTAACAGAATATATAATAGTTTAACAAAATATTTCAACATATCAAATGTCAAAAATATAAGAAAACCAAAAAAAAGTGGAACAAATTGTAATAAAATATAACAAACTGTTTACAACAGAATATGTCAGGATATAACAAAATATATCAAAATTATACAACAGAAACTATAGACCTGAGACTTAAGCAGTTGAAAGGACTTGTGTAACGATATACATAGATATATTAAAGTTGGACTATTGCACCTCAGTGGGGACTGAGGTTATTGTGATTCTGAAGGGACTAATGATGAGAAGAGGACTGGGAAGATAAACGTTGGGCAGTCCCTGACTATTCGGATCTGGTCAGTTAACACCATTTCAAGCAAATTTTTATATTCTAAATTTGCGTTACTGAGAGTATCTACCATTCTGGAACGTGCCACAAATATACCTACTACCATACATTATTATTATTATTTATTATTTATTGGATAATTTGTAGCGCCGCTTTTGTGAGATATCACCTCAGGGGCGCTTTACAGTTGATGCAGGTATTACAAAATATATAAATATTACAAAAATAGAGTGACAGGAACAGATAGGAACAGGTGACACGAGGATAGAAGGTGGCGACTCTGCAGCAAGAATCATAGGTGGTGAAGAAACTGGGCCAGCTGCTGCAGCGAGAGAGTCCACCAACAGTGCCAACTCGAGGTTCGTCTAGACCTTGGCAGCACCGCTATGTCGTTCAACAAAGATAGAAGATGGAAGTCTCCATCATGCAGAGTCCTGCAGCAAGAATCCTAGTTGGTGAAGAAACTGGACCAGCTGCTGCAGCGAGAGAGTCCACCGCGTCCACCAACAGTGCCAACACGAGGTTCGTCATACGTCCAGGTATGCGTCTGCTGCTAATAAAGCACTGAAACACTATTCTATCACAGATACCAGACCTTGGCAGCACCGCTGTGACGTTCTACGAAGATAGAAGATGGAGACTCTGCAGCAAGAATCCTAGATGGTGAAGAAACTGGACCAGCTGGATTATGTCGGGAAACTAGCGGTAAAAGGGAAGACTGGCGAATCTACATCACAAAATTTAAAGTCGATAAAAGTGGGATAACTTTTCGTCTTATTTTGATCAACAAGTGTGCAAAATTTCATCAATCTAGGAAGAAAACTATACATTTTACAAGCTACCAGATATTTCGGGAAAGCCGGCGCGTTCTCATCGCAAACCCAACAGTTTCTAGACTGCTCTATACGCGCGCGGCCCGTTCTAGAAGTAGTATAAAAAAACACTATTTTCTACATATAGAGAAATAGATTGATTTCCACTCGATCGCGCAGGTCATCAGCGGTTCCTACGCCCTAGGCAGGTAAATGAAATTGATTATCTGTTTTTTTTTTAAAGAGTGGTGACGGTTTACACGTAGTTCCCGTGAGCACTTAGTCCATAGGCCCTTTGTGCTATCTCCCATTTTACCTCATTCCTTCAACAACAACCCAGTCCCTTTAATAAAGTTCACCAGGGTTGTTATTGGGTATGTGGCTATGTCTTCTAGTTCTACTGCATGTCTCCTCAGGTATCTGAGCCTAGTTCCCACCAGGGCAGGACATTGGCACCATAGGTGAATTGGAGTATCTTCATTCTTTTCAAATTTCTTGCATCTATTGGTGTTTTCCACTCCCAACATCTGCCTGTGTCTCCTGAGATGGCAGAATGACGTTAGTAGTCCTACCAGTTCTCTCAGCGAGTTTCTGTCCATATCGTGGAGTATCTTGGTTCGTCTAGGGCAGGGGTTCCCAACCTTTTTGTACTCTAGAGCAGTGCTCCGAAACCGGTGTGCCGTGGCACACTGGTGTGCCGTGAGCCGGACACAGGTGTGCCGCGGTCAAATTCAATGTATTTGACATTTTACAATATTTCATTATGTATTTAATACACAATGACAATATATTTTAACAACCGATATTAAAAATAAAGCACAGTTGATAGCTATTGTACTTTTCGTTGACGAGGACTTTATTTAAGAACATTATTTATTTTGTAAGGAGGTTTCAGAGCGAACTACCGGTGAAGAATTTTTTCAAGTAACCGATGATTTCTTCAAAATATATAATATTAAATGGAGCAATTGCATTGCTGTTTGCACGGATGGCGCTGCGGCAATGACAGGTAGTAAAAAGGGTTTTGTATCTTGTGTAAAACAAAAAAATCCAACGTTACAATTTACACACTGCTGCATACATTGAGAAGCATCGATGGTCAAAAATTTACCTCAGGAACTTTTGAACACGATGAATGAATGCATTAAAATCTTAAACATAATTAAATCAAAAGCCCCAAACTCGCGAATCTTTGGAATACTCTGTTCAGAAATGGGAGCCGAATATGAATCCTTATTGTTTTATACTGAAATGCGTTGGATATCCCGAGGCAAAGTTTTGGCTAGATTGTTTGAGCTTCGTCACGAGGTGTGTGAGTTTATTTTAAATCATAATATGCCCGAACTATATCAGCACCTCGATGATAATTACTGGATAGCCAAACTTGCATACATGGCTGATATATTCGAGCATTTGAATGAACTTAATGACGAACTTTGGCAGAAAGAGTTGCAAAAAGGATGTTTGGAAATGTACCAAAGGATCAACCATAGTACAATTGAAAACAAACAATTAACTGTGGATCTGACCCAACAACATTTAAGTATACTTCAGCAGAAATTTGGTCCGTATTTTTATTCCATTAATACGGAACAATACGATTGGATTCGAAATCCTTTTGCAACCAATGCAATAAATTCTACGGAAGCACTGCCTCTGCAAATTCGAGTGAAATTTACAGATTTAAATAATGACATGACATCACATGACATGACTTCACTTCTCCGAAGATCAATTAGATGTTTTCTGGATTTACATTAAAAAAAATATCCTCACATTTCCGTCAAAGCATTCTTAACACTACTTCCATTTTCAACGACATATTATGTGAGCAAAGTTTTTCAACGCTTATTTTAATTAAAAATGATAAGCGGTCATGCTTAAAAGGTCTTTTTTTTTTTTTTTTTTTATTTATTCAAAAAAACAGTTTTCAACATAAAAAAACGTACTCTGCACATCTCACTAGGGCATTCCTGTATCAAGATGTGCAGCTTTACAATTATATCATTTAAAACAATACATATATGTAAACTTAATATAGTAATAACATTAACATTAGTCTTGACCAACAACTTCGGGTTGCGCTGTCAAAAATCGAGCCGAATATAAAACTTTTGTGTTCATTGAAACAAGCGCAGGTTAATTTAACAATTAATCGCTCATTAATTTATTATTATTTTGTAATAATTATTAAGATTGCGTGAAAATAAATATGTTATATTTGGTTCCATGATAACTCAACACAGTGACAATTCAACAAACCTTTAAAAAGTGATATAAAGTCATTAGAAACGATGAAAAAAATAATTTAAACCTAACCTAACCTACTTAACCCAGTTATTAAAGTTTTTGTTTCATCACTTTCGATGACTTTATATTTCTTTTTAAAGATGTAATGAATTATCATTGTGATGATTAATCCGGTCACCGTTATATTTATATCTATGTATGTATACTTTTCAAATAAAAAAACAAGAAGTTATTGTAAAATTTGTGCATCAATTTAATATCTATGTATTTTAGCTTTTGGTGTGCCGCGGAATTCTAGGAAGAAATTTGGTGTGTCGTAGGCGAGAAAAGGTTGCGGAGCACTGCTCTAGAGCACAGTCTAAAATATCGGTTGGGTGGCGGGCACCACCTATTTTTAATCAACAAAGTGGGGCAGCAATCGCAATCAAAATGACAACAGCGCGGTTCCAGGCGGGGAATGCTATTTGCACATCACTCCTTGTACACGCCGAAAACCCGAAGTGATCCGATGATCGCCGAACCGATCAGGACGGTAGGAGCATGTGACTACTGTCAGTTTGGCCGTCGGGGCCATGCTTATTGCTTTCACTGACAGACAGAGCTGGCATGTGTTTTGGCGCCTTCGGCGTTCATCGGCTCAGTTCGTGGCGTTCATTCACTTCTGGTTTTCTGCGTGTACAAGGAGTGATGTGCAAATAGAACTCTCTGTTCCAGGCTAGCGTGAAGAGTGCAGTCTGGCTCGCCGCTAGACAGGTTGCGACAAGTACTGTCAGCAAAAGAACCACTCATACATACAATATCGCAAACATACTAACGTATTTAATTAACATAGGCACTCAAAAAAATTAAAACTCTAACAAGTAAATAAAAATAATTCTCATTGTTTATGAAAAAATTATTTCACGATGCCATGGTGCCCGCGGGCACGGGGTTTAGAACCCCTGTTCTAGGGTTTTATCCTTTTACGAGTACTTTGGATTGTCTCATTCCAGGTGCCCTCTCCCATTTATATGATTATCTGTTAGAAAACACTTCTATATATTTTCTCTTCAGTGTTTTGGATGAATGCTATTTGATTTTTTGGTGTGCATATTCATAGAGCATAAAGTGTGTTGGAGCTTGACGCTAATGTGCTGAGAGAAGTGTGGGAACACGAACATTAGAATTAATATACAAACGCATTAAATTAGCTGCTATTTATTGGCAAATCAAAAACGTACAAATTGTGGAACATTTGAATTTACAAGTTGTGGCTCCTGTCTAAATTAATAATTTGAGATAAGTTAATGTTACATTTTTTTTAAATACAAACATTCCTGAAATACAATTTGCATATGTGTTCTGAATAACCTAGAAATAATTTATACGCTTTTGAATTCTTACGGCGAAGCTTAATGCTAAATCACTATTTTGATTAATCTTTATAACGAATTGGTGTACATTATGAATAGCAAAAAATATGCTTTAGATAAATTGAAGGTTTTCCTATCGCTTCGCTTGAGTAGAATACAAATTACTCAACAAAAAATTTAAATGTAAACTACTAAAAAAAACATTTTTTTTAATAGAAATGTGTGAAATCATAAAGGAAACAACTTTTAAAAAATACAGTATTATAGCTAAGATAATCTGTGACAGTTGTACTTGATTAACTTTTTTGCTTTCTTATAAAATTATTTACAAAATAAATAAAAACCAGTTTTTTGTTTGAAATCGAACTTTTCCAGACTCCGTTTGTCAAGCGATTTTAATGCCTATTACCTGCAATATACGGTATACCAAGAATATACACATTTTTGGCTTGTAGAAAAGGGTGTTTTTATATGAATACCATACAAGAGTACCTACTCAGTATTTCAGTATCACCCTGGTGAAAGACGACGGAATTATAATCAAAACTTTGCTTCAAATATGCTTTAACTGTGATTGGTTAATAGCCAAGAACTTTGTGGGTCAGTCTGTAATTATAACTCTGCTTCAATTAATTCGCATTTAAATGAATTTAACTGTCTTCTTCAAAATTGGAACTGATTACGTTAAGTATTCAGTCAAGCGATAAAGTACCTACCTGTAATATTATATTTTTAACAGAAAATTATTTTAATAGTCATTTTCAAAATTGGAAATTATTTGTCAAAAATTCAGATTATCCCGTAAATTTTCAAGAGTGTGCGCTAGTAAAAATAATTATTTCGGTTGTGGGTCTGTCTGTGATTGTAACGCTGGTTTAATGAACTCATAATTATGAATTTTTAAAATTGGAACTGATTGCGTCAAGAATAGGTAATAAAGTAGGTACCTTCATGTAATATAATATTTTACCAGAAAATTGGAACTGATGTGTCAAGAATTCAGACAAGCGATAATGAACTTACCTAGAATATAATATTTTACCAGAAAATTGTAACTGATGTGTCATGAATCCACTCTCCGGCTTTCGACTATTATTTAGACTATTTCTATCCGGAGATTTCGGATTCAAATCCCGTATTGCGCAAGTAAATTAAATTGTAAAAATTTGTGTAGTTTCACAGTAAAAAATCAAAAAAATATTTAGCATATTTGCGGCTCGTTCCGGAATGGAAGAAAAGTGTTGTGTTTGGTGACCAGATCTGAATAGCCAGGGGCTTCCCCTTCCCCTTTCTCTCTCCGATCTCCTTCCCCACCCCATTACCTACCTTCACCCTCCAATTGGGGATGCCATAGTCCCACTGGTTCCAGACGGTTGGCACTATCAAAATCCGTTACATAGTTTAGAAGAACTAAGCGCACAAAATGAGGCTCTAGAGCGGACATAACTAACTATCGTCCAATTACATTACTAAATTCACTATCTAAAGTCTTTGAAAAAACTATTAATAATCAACTAATTGAATACCTTGAACAAAATAACATACTATCACTCAACCAGTTTGGATTCAGGAAAAATAAAGGCACCTCCGAAGCCCTGGCAACAGTTACCGATTTTCTAAATGAAAACTTAGACAAGGGATCAAAATGCATATAAATATTCTTAGACTTGTGCAAAGAATTTGATACTTTCTCTCACCCTAAACTTTTACAAAAACTATCTTATATTTCTATAAATGGTGACGAACTTACTATTATTAGCGATTACCTGTCAAACCGAAAGCAAAGTGTGAAAATCAACAACTGCAATAGCAATCAATTACCAATTAGCTACGGCGTGCCTCAAGGAAGCGTTTTAGGTCCTACCTTGTTCTTAATATACATAAATGAATTATGTAATCTTCAAATAGATGCCAAAATTGTATCTAAGTTTCGCTGATGATACGATTCTTCTCTTCAAATCAAGCAATTGGAATAATGTATACATAAAAGCTAACAGGGGCATAACTGTTGTTAAAAGATGGTTAAACAATAATACACTAACAATGAATGTGACCAAAACTAAATATATTGAATTGAGTATTAATCCTTCCTTAAGAACCCCAGAAAATCATATTAAAATATGTGCTTGCAACCTGACAAATATGATAACATGTGATTGCCCTTATTTAAAACAGATTACTAAAATTAAATATTTAGGTATATTTTTGACAACGATTTAAAGTGGAAACAACATATAACCACTAGAGCAAACAAATTTAGAAAATTCATTTACTTTTTTAGACACTCTCAACTTTCTCAACCTAAGCAGGTCAAAAAAATCTATTATGCACTTTGCCAATCGTTAATAGAGTATGGTATCATAGCATGGGGAGGAGCAAACGCTGCCTCCATTGATCCAATATCTAAAGCTCAGGAACTTATAATAATAAAGATTATCCTCACACTACCAATCACAAGCAGCTCGGATGAAATCTTTAGGAAAATCTGTGTTATGGACATTAGGCAACTTTATGCCAAAAACATACTGGCCTACCTCTTCAAACACAAAACTACTTTTGACAATGTCCAAACTGCTCTTGATACTAGAACCAAAGGACATAATCTCTTACAAATCCCTTTCGCTAAAACAACTTTTCTCCAGAGAAATTTTAGATATTTTGCAAACAAGGCTATATAATGCTCTCCTACTAGCCATTAGACTGAACGATTTTTTTTAGAAATATAAAACAGACATCAAGTCTTGGATCATCAGCCAAGACAGATCCAAGATCAAAAGTTTTATAAAAATCCCCTCATAAGTATGTACTAGATGCTGATTAACCAATTTATCATTTATTATTATTATTTATTATTTTTTATCATTTTCACATTGTCATTTTTGTTATGTAATATTATATGTATCAAATAATATGTAAACGTTAATTAATGTACTCAATATGTCTGTCTCGACACAGGTTTATCCTAGTGAGACAGACATAAAAAAAACCTGTAAAAAAACTTTATATTGTTAATAAAAAAAAAACAGACAAACGCAGATGGTGACATAGTTTTATACTATTTAGAGATTACTCTTGAACACTTCAAGTTCCTAAAAAATACATCTTATTTTTTAAGATAATATTAAGGTAATTATTTAATTAAGATAATTTAAGGTAATTAAGGTTGCTGGGGGTTATCCTTAAGAGATAGACATATCCCATCGTCGACGTTTTTGTAGGCTTTTTTAAGATATAAAATTCCGTAGTACATTATGTTGACGTATCTCATGAGGTTTAGCCAGCGTTACCAATGTATGCGCACGAAAATATTTTTTTACGATTTCATTACAAAACTTTGTCTTTTCTCTACTTTCAATATAGTTTACATGTATTGTATATATAAATATTCTGGAAAAAATTCTCTAAATTATAGTAAAAACCCTGTCAAAATCTGTTGCATAGTTTAGAAGAACTAAGCGCATAAACAGACAGACGCGGATAGCGACATTATTTTATACTATTTAGAGATTTGTGCCGGTTATGTTATAGGTATGAAATCAATCACCGTGTAACTTTAAATAAGTCTTTTTATAAGCCCAGAAAAAAATAATTTATAAGGCCTATGAAAACTGCTTTAAAGTTCAAAATCTCCTACTTAAGAACCCATTTTCGGTTATGATTTTATTGTATAATGTGGCAAATTAAGTTATTTATAAAATGATCGGAAAACATTCAAATATTTATGCCTGAACATCCACAAAATAAAATAAAAGGCACTTATTGGCCATGTTTTTTTCTTGCCTAAATCAAAACAGCTGGATGGTGTTAAGCGGGAATTTAAGCCTTATCGCCATCTACATAAAGAGTTTTATTGATGGCGGCTCGATTCAAAATATTACACGACCAACAAGTTGTGTTTTATTGAATATTTTCAAAATTTTCCGTTAATTATTATCGTTTTTTTTTAATATTAACGCGCTCTCTCTAACATTCGCTTTTACATGTCTACCTTTCTAAACATCTTCTTTTTAAACGCTTACTACGGAGGTTTGGGAATGTCACAAAAGAAATTGTACAATAACAATAACAACATAATCCACTTTTTTTAAAGATATCTTTGAAGATAAATTTAATGAAGAAAGATTGTACTTGAGTCTCTTGTAAAATGATTTTGAATTAGGGATGCGATTGTATCATGTACAATGGGCACAATGAGAGGCTGTAATGGCTTAGTAACGTGTTATTATCGCGTCATGTCCGCCAGTGTGTCGGGATTTTTATGTTTATTCTCATTGTTACACGGTTAGGGTGCACTTGAATGGAGATGTGATTTGGGATGAAAACAGTGGCTCTCAAATTATATAATACTAGCGGACGTGTACCCGTTGCTGGGGATTAACCTTAGGAGATAGACATATACCGTCAAAGAATTTTCTGTAGACCTTTTTAAGATGTACAATTCCGTAGTACATTATTTTGATGTATCTCATAAGGTTTAGCCAGCGTTAACAATGTAAGCGCCCGAAAAATAATATTTTTACGACTTGATTAAAAAACATAGACTTTTATCTACTTTCTACAAATATAATATGTATGTATTATTTACATAAACCTTCCAGAATAAATTCTCTAAATGATTCCTCAAACACACACTACAAAATATGGGTTAAAATCACTGAACTATATTGCCTATACACTATATAATTCGCTTCCAGATATGTACAAACACATCCACCATAATAAAAAATTGCAAAGCAATGCTTTAAAAGAATATTTTTTAACTACATTTAAAAATGAAAATATGTAACTGTGTTGTCCTTTCTTGTTGTATCTTATCCATGTTTTTTTTTTCTTTCTGTACTTGTTTTCTATTGTTGTTTGTTCTACTTAACGTGTCATTATTTTAATTTTTAATTGTTATGCTGTATTGAATGTGAAACTTATATTTGATATCAAAATACCGTTGTAAAATTGTTCCTACTACCTCCTACATATGAATTGTAAGTTCCTCCTGTCCTAAAATGAGTTCTGTTACTCATCGGGATTGCTCTAGCAAGAAATAAACACAATAAAATAATAAAAACCGTATTAAAATCCGTTGCGTAGTAAAACGTAGTATTAACACCCTAATAATAGTTTTTTGAACTTCCTCCTCCTTCTGGCGCTTGTAAAATAGATTGTTAATGTAAATTTTAGTTAAAAGTTTCTACATATGTAAATATATATTTTATTAAGATAGTAGTTATAGGCCTCAGTCGTAAGTCTCTAGATATAAGTCTCAGACGTAAGTCACTAGTTTTAAGTCAGTAGTTCTAGTGTTAACTGTTTAAGAAATATATTTGTAGCGCGCTTGAGGTGATTTCTCACGAAAACGGCGCTATATAAATTAGCCAAATATTATTATTATTATAAGAATTAAGCGCACGAACAGACAGACGCGTATAGCGACTTTATTTATACAATTTATAGATTAGACGATTAGACAAATGTATTATAAAAGTTATTGTCACGTTCCACTGTGATTAAATACTGTTGTGTTCTTACAAACAGGTCTCTAACTCGTCGTGGAAGGAGTTTATAAATAAATGGTTCTTTTAGATTAATCAGGGATTCATTAATACTCCGCATATTATAATGGCGACTAAATAGAAGCTGGCTAATTGTAATCTGAAACAGTAAGTTTCTCGGGGATCCTTCCCACTGGCCCTGGCGACTACTGGCCACTGTCTCCATCTTGCGGACTTCCACGCAAGCTTTATGCACTGCCATCTGTGTGTGCATCTACGAAGCTTTTACTTCCCAACAAATACAAATGAAATAATTGATTAAAATTTATTTGATTCGTAGTCGAGAGCTGTACCCCACGGACAGGGAAGCCGTCAATGTTTAAATAATGTAAAGTTTGAGAAGATCTGGAACTAGTTATTTGTCATTCAGAGCAAATATAGGACAAAAAGGTCATCAATTCTCATAGCGACCCCCCGTCAGTGTCGGTACCCACTGGCAGAACAAGATGTTTGCAATAACTATTAACTATAACTGTTGAGTATTAACTATTGGGGCGCGATACAAGCGAGGGTTCTGGGGTAGTTAGCGGGCTATGAAAAACTGATGGGCTGTACTATCCCCTTGACAGGGGTACGAAACCTTGTTAATTTTATAAGCTACTCTCTGAAGTCCCACTTTGAACAGTTTTTTTTTTAAATCAGGTGCAGACTCAGATACAATATCAATTTGGGAGGAGGGTATGGAACTATGGGTACCGCCGCCCAGGAAATCTCCTGTTTGATTCCTCTTGTTTTAAAGGTTAATTGTGCAAAATTTCATCAATCTCGGAATAAAACTGTAGATTTGTATTTAAAACAAAACAAAGCTATGCCGCCAGAGACATTATTCTCCTTACCTACAGGGTTTTCCAATAAGAGGTGTTATTTTGAATAGCCCGCTATTTTGGTAGATGTTACTTTTGAAGCTGTCATTTTTTGACATTTGACAAGTAAACGCCAACTAAAACTACGCCATTAATAAAAATGGAACGATACATGCTTCAATAACGCATTGAAATTATTAAAATTCACTTGAGTGAATCAAATGCAAATCATCTTGAGTGATGAGGCCCATTTCCACCTCGGTGGCTTCGTCAACAAGCAAAATTGGCGCATCTGGGGCTCGGAAAACCCAAGAGTTATTGTTGAAAAGCCTCTCTATCCTCAACGTGTGACTGTTTGGTGCGGTCCGGCAGAGTCATTGGACCTTACTTTTTCGAAAATGAGGCTGGAGCAACAGTTACGGTGAATGGATTGCGCTATCGAGAGATGATTAATGATTTTTTATGACCGGAATTGGATGGTATTGATCCAACGTTTACTTTCAACAAGACGGCGCTACGTGCCACACGAGCAACGAAACCATTGATCTTTTACGATTGAATATCAAAATAACACCTCTTATTGGAAAACCCTGTATTTGTGTAAAACCACAAAGTACCCATGGAATATAAAATGGTTGAGTACCAATGCCACATTGCACTTCAAAAAGGGCGCGTTCGATTTACAATAATTTATGATTACATGAACCATAATGATTTTGCAATTATTACTGTCAAAAAATAAATAGGCCATCATTCGGTGACAAATTTCGGTTGCAATTAAACAATGCTTTCATCTCTATTCAATATATGGCATTCTACTGCCGCTTTGTATGGGAAATCTTCAGGGATAGTAATATTTATTACAGTGCAGATGCGGTGGGAATTATTGGGAACAGATAGGTTTTATAAGTGTGCATTTCAGGTTAGGTTAATAGTCAATTCTTTGGGGACTGAAGAAAATAGAATTAATAAGAATGTAACGTATTTCAAAGAGAATCAGTTCACGATAGAGTGCTGGTACCCACCCTGATATTTTTTTCCAGAGTCCCAACCGTGTGAGCCAGTGAGACTATGGCATCTCCAATTGGGTATCTTGTGAGGCTGAAGGTCATGGGGAGGGGAATGAGATGGGGAAGAGTAAGGTGGGGTAGTACCTGGCTAATCAGATCTGGTCACAAAACACGGCCAAAGCCATTTTAATTCGGAATGGTGGTCTTACAACAGGGCGATACTAAGAGTTTACTATATATTATTTTAATTGAGTAATTTGTTAAATAACATATATATTAATCAAATAAAATTTACTTGCGCACGCCGGGATATGAACCCGCGACCTCCAGCTTGCTAGTCGAGAGGGCGTCATGTACGGCAGTGAGGCATAAAACTCGACTGAATGCTGCACAAATAAGATCCCTGAGGCGTACGTGTGTAAAACTATATGTATAAGTATGTTCGTGTGAGAAATAATAATATAGAGATTCGTGAAGAATGCGTGAGGAATGAAATTAAGATTAAGAAAGGGACGCTTATATGGTTTGTGCATGCACAGCGAATGAACGAAGAAAGGAGTGTAATGAGAATACATCACGCAAATATGAAAGCCAAATAATACATGGCACGATCAAGTGAACCGAGTACTTGAGTCGAGCCGTGCTAAGAGTCAGAATAACAGAATGGAATGTGTGAATGTGATTGAAAGAAGACGTGTATGTCAAGATTGAGTTGTTTGGCTTTCCATCCTCTCTGCCTACCCCAGTGGGAAACGGCATGATGGTTAGTTAGTTAGTTACATTATGGATATATTTTACAATATTCCTATCATTTTTAACTATACATTACTGAGTTGTTGACAATTTTGTATTGTCTATATCTATGTAGTGTACCAATTTTTTTAAGTAGTAGGTACCTACTTGGTTCAAATAATATAATTTATATTAGAAAACATTTTAATACTGCCTCACATAAAAGGAATTCACGTATTTATTTTTTCGTGTTTATTCTATACGCATAAATACATTATATTTGAATAGAATCCTTACTCACTCAATAATATAACCACTGAGACGACGTATGATTGTGAATGAAGCAAGAGTAAGGCTCATAACCGGGGTTTCTAAATATTCGCACATTTCAGAACACCTTCGTAACCTTCACTGGCTCAAGTGCCCTGAAAGAATCCAGTACAAATTGTGCTGGATGGTGTTTAAATCCATCAATGAAATGGCCTCACCCTACATCTCTGAACTATGCGTCCCGGAAAACACTGGTCTGAGGCAGTCAACTCTTAGATCAGCAACATCATCAGCTGTAGGCAGACTGATGGAACCTAAGCACAAGCCAAATACTAAGTTTGGTGATCGCGCTTTCGGAGTATCTGGGCCGAAGGCTTGGAATAAACTCCCTCCGGAACTAAGATCCATAACAAGTCCAACAGAATTCAGGTGTAAACTAAAAACTTACATTTTTAAGCTGTCATACATACCCTTAAATTAAATCTACCAACCCTTAGAGAAAGTCAAATTATATCCAATTTTCC
Source organism: Hesperophylax consimilis (assembly GCF_061612785.1). Classification (NCBI taxonomy): domain Eukaryota; kingdom Metazoa; phylum Arthropoda; class Insecta; order Trichoptera; family Limnephilidae; genus Hesperophylax; species Hesperophylax consimilis. The sequence continues at coordinate 11,988,049 of NC_142865.1, forward strand.
AATTATGTCCTAAATCCTGTATCTAAATTTCGCTAATAAACAAATAGTTAATGTTAATTGAGTGTTTCTCAAGTGACCTACCAGATAAGTATGGTACTGTATATTATCTCTATATATAGTTAGTAATAACTAGAGACCGGATTATATGCATTTGCATATTTGCATATGCAAATGCATATTTAGACCCTTTTCAGCGGTAGTTGCATATTTTAGCAAATAATTTGAGATCTTGCATATTTACGCTTGATATCGTTCAGATGCCTCACATAGCGACACTACAGACGTCAGATAGCAAGGCGCGCGGCCAGCGAAGAACTGATAACTGATCTTACTGATCGCTACGGCCGGCGGCCGGAGCGGGGGGGGGACCTCTCTCATCTTCGCCTGCGCTCGCGCCTACTCGGCTTAATTCGGCTAATTGCCGAAAACAATTCATTCATTCGTATGAGGGGTGATTTGGTATATTTTTATGGTAATTCAGTGAATTGCGAATTTTGTTTTTGACTGGTCGCACGCGCTATTCTTTAGAGTTTCGTCTAGTGTTTTGTTTGTTTGCACGAAGTTGTACATTGTGAAAGTGAACCATGCCCGCTGATAAAAAAAGTGCCCATACGTGGATAGCTGAATATCATGGAATATTTACATACGACGGAAAAGTTTTATACTGCCGAGTTTCCGAGAAAAACATTTCTAGCACAAAAAAGTTCCAAATAGACCAGCATGTCAAAACCAGTGTTCATATCGCAGGAGTGCAGAAGAAGGACCCACGACAACAAGTTTTTACAGTGGCAAGTAGCAGTAACAGTGAAGTAACCTCCAAAGGTATAACAACGAAATCACTTGAGCATGGATCTATGTGAAGCATTTCTTGCAAGCAATATCCCTCTATACAAACTGACAAATCCTGACTTGAAGGATTTTCTCAGAAAATATTGCATAAATCAAAATATACCGGATGAATCTACTTTACGTAAAAATTACATACCATCAATTTATCTACATGTGTTGGAAGAAATACGCAATGAACTCAAGGATAACATCATATGGATTTCAGCTGACGAAACCACCGACACTTGCGGCCGTTACATTGCAAATTTGATTGTTGGTGCATTAAAACTTGAACCTTCACCTTCCTATTTGATGGCCTGCAGAGAACTTGAAAAGGCAAATCATTCTACGATCGCCAGATTTGTGAATGAAGGTATAAAATAAATATTTCCTGAATCTTCTGCCGATGAAAATTTGTATGTGTTGCTCTCAGATGCTGCCCCCTATATGATCAAAGCAGGCAAAGCCCTCCAAGTATTTTATCCCAATTTGATTCATGTGACGTGTTTCGCTCATGGAATTCACAGACTCGCCGAAGAAGTGAGATCCACGTTTGCGAATGTAAATAACCTGATTTCTTCAGCAAAGAAAGTGTTTCTTAAGGCGCCTGCTCGTATAAAGGCATACAAAGAAAAACTGCCAAATATCCCTTTACCTCCTGAGCCAGTAATAACACGTTGGGGTACATGGATCAAAGCTGCGATGTTTTACCATGAACATTTTGAAGCCATCAAGGGTGTTATCAATGACTTCGATAGTGCAGAGGCTTTGGCAGTTTTCCAGTGCAAAGAATCGTTTGACGACGCCAGTTTTAAAAAAACCTAGCTATGATTACCACTCATTTCACCTACATACCTGCAAGTATAAAAACGCTTGAAACTCGTGGATTGGCGTTGAATGCATCTATTCAGGTTATGAAGGAAATTCGCCTTATGAATTCCTCGTTGCCAAAGCTATTCCCGAGTAAACTCAAAGAAAAATTTGAAAACATACTGAATAATAACCCAGGGTTTGAACCTTGTGCCAAATTGATAACTTCATCAACGGGGCAGGTGAAATTTTGCCCGGAACAATAAGTTCAAAAATCGCACCCAAATTTAAATTCTGTCCAGCCACATCAGTAGACGTAGAACGTTCCTTTTCCGCTTACAAAAATATATTAAGCGATCGTAGACACAATTTGTCTACAGAAAATTTAGAAAAGTACTTAGTCATATACGTTTTTAAAGGTAAATTCTAAATTTTACTGTTAAATACATTTTATAATTGATATTTTCGAAAATATAATTGTTATCCTTGAGAACTAATAGCTTACTAAAATAAAAAAAATATGTAAAAATACGACCTCCTGTATTATTTCATGTTGCATATTTTGACCCTTTTTATGGATTTTCGTGCATATTTTAGCTATTTTTATTGCATATTTGCATGCATATTTTGGGCTATTTTTGTTGCATATAATCCGGGCTCTAGTAATAACATAGATCATTGTAGAAATGTATTATATATTTGTACAGCGCCCTAATACAAATAATTACAAATAATTCAAATATTTTGTTTGTAGATCTTCCAAACTATATACGGAACACTCTATCAATTTGCGCGCCTAGATATTTAGAGATGGGCAATAGCAAGTACTTTGGTGTTATACATTTTGCCTATACTTAAAATCTAGGCGCAACGGAGCACCTACTTCTACTACGACCTTCGATTGTCTATTTATAACTAAGTAACTAACTAACCATCACGCCGTTTCCTCGCAAGGGTAGGCAGAAGGGACGGACCGCCAAACAACTCAGTCTTGGCATACAGTCCTTACTTCATTCACATTCATACATAATCTTCTATTATTCGACTCTTGACATGGCCATGTCTTCCTCGGGAGTCCCCGACTTCTGCTACCATTCACATTTGCGGCATATATTCTCGTTAGATTCCTTTCTTCATTCATTTGCTCTACATGCTCAAACCATCTATTTATACCTATTTTAAAAAAATGCTCAATAATTTCTTTTGAAAGCAGCAAACACGGTGAACATTGTTGTGACGAAAGTTGCACAGCGTGTTTTGTCGTGGATTTCGATGGCCAAAGAGTTTTGCACCATGAGTAATGAATCTTTTCAACATCCATTTATTTATTTATCGCATCTTACTGTACATATATTATGTCCATTCATGTGCATTCATATCCTCCAAAACTTAAGCAATAGACAGCTTACTCTAAGGTCAGCAGATCTAGATGTTAGTAACCGTCTAATCGAACTTTCTAGGTCTAATCGAACCGTTTACTATGATCGTTCTTTTCGTGTAACAGGCCCTCTCATCTGGAATAGACTTCCCTCAGCTCTTACTAATCTATAGAATTTGGCTGAATTTAAACGGGCTTTAAAAACAAAATTATTTAAAAAATCTTACCATTCATAAATCTTAACTTCTTTTCAATATTTTATAATAAGCCATATTCTAAAACTTCCGATAATTGTTTGGTTTCTGTTGCCTCCTTATTGTACCTTTTTAAATTGTCTGCTCAGAAGACTCTCATCCCTGAGCACAAACTGCCTAGTGTTTTATATCATGTTTTAGTTTTAATGTTCTTGTTTTGTCCTGTCCTGCTGTTATTGTTATTCTAAGTTTTGTCACTTTGTATAAACAGTATTTTTAGTGTTATAATATTAGATCTGTATTGGGTAAGGCAAACTGTAGGAATAATTTTAAGAACATGACCACTAATAATAAATTACAGTTTTTTAAATTTGCTATAGTAAAGCGCACTTGAAGTAAAATGACACTAAACTGCGCTGTATAAATTCCATGTTATTATTAAAAATCATGTTTACTCATAAAAATCAATCTCACTAGGACTAAGCCTTTATGGAGGTTAACAATTTACATTTGAGTGAAGCAAACATAGAGTTATCACAAACATGAAGTAATTCTACATACTCTCTCTCTCTCTGGTTTCAATCCTGGGATTGGTTTGCAGCAATTTCATCTACTCTCCTCTTCCATTCTTCCCTGTCTTGTGCGGCTCTTTTGACTTGTGCATATGATGAGCAGCGCACATCCACCAGCAGGTCCTCCAGGTACTCTCGTCCCCTAGAGTTGGTCCCCTCGGTCATACCCTCCATTATGACATGCAAGAGGCCTTCTTGTCGTATAACATGGCCGATCCATCTTGCACGCCTTTCGGACAAGGTCCCAGTACATATCGCTGTCCTAGTTCTTGTATGTTCAATAGACCTTTTTTTGCAAAACTGAGTTATGAATGCCAATATGTTCATTAGCCTATTGCGCATTAATGAAGCTCAAAAAAACATATTTTTTTGGTTTTTAAGTGACATTTTAAGCATTTTTCGAGTGCCAATATCCACTCACGGAATAATGTTTCAGTTCTTATTTGTTAAATCTCCTGGATATTGAACATTCAAACACTCAAAGTTATGAATATAATATTTTTTAAAAGTTCATAGATATTTGTTCAACATCCCACCGAACGTTGAGGTCTTGAATGTTCAATCTCCACTGTCAACCAATCAGGAGCCGGCTAGTTAAAATGTGCGGCCATGTTGATTTTTAGTTGTTTTCTAACAACTAAATTGTTCCACTAAAAATACGTTTACTTGCGAATATATACTGTTATTGAACTAAAAAATTACTTCACCGACTCCAAAATCAATAAACCTTAGAACCGTAGCTCAAATAGAAAGGTAAGTCTTAAAATTATGTCATTTATAGACTTTTTCACCATATTTTACATGTACTTCTTGAATTTGCTAGGCAAATATACAGGATGCTTCATTTATTATTTATTTATTCAATTATTTATTTACAAACTTAGGACTTTTGCCTAAAATGAGTATTAATAAATTATATTAGTGCATTAAAACTTATTTTTATTCAAGAAATGCAACAAAAGAGCCAGGACATGGAAATGTGCAAAAAGTCGACTGTCCTCATAGTCTGATTGAAAGACATCTACGACATATATTTAGTCCGTTATCACTGCTGAGATCGCTGATGAAAACGAAGTCCAAATATTTCAATTTTGAATTCATTCAATTAAAAGTTTCTGATTTTTTGTTTTTTTTAGTCACATAAAAAACAATAAACATATTCTTATGTAGGAACTACAATAAAACCAACTAGGCAAACGACTAACAATAATAAATGTAATGTTAAATAGCGCACACCCATAACCCAAATCACGGGATATTATAATTTTAGGATTTTAAGAGCTGAAAGTATTTAAAAAAATAATATTTTACCCACGATAATCAACATGAATAATAAGCTCACGGCAAATAAGACCTTCCGAAAGAAAAAAAAAATCTTTCTAAAGTAAGTAAACTTTAAAAATTACATTTACCAAATGTAGGTAACGAAACAATAAAAATAAAACAAATTTTCAACTGAAAATTGAACTTTAATAATTTTACTCATCACTCGGGATTTTTTTATGGAATACCGCACACAATCTCAACTGCTCCCAACCATCTGGAGCCAGTGAGACTATGGAATCCCGAATTGGGGTATATTAGTATATTGTGAGGCTGAAGGTAGTGTGGAGGGGAAGGAGATGGAGAGGAGAAAGAGAGGAAGGAGGATAAAGGAGAAGAGAGATGGTATGTGAGTATCTATTCAGATCTGATCACCAAACATGGCTAAAGCCATTTCAATTCTTATGGTGGTCTTTACACCATATCTTCCTCTCTGGAACATGCCGCAAATAGACTATATGTTATTTTAAATGAATAATTTGTGAAAATAACATAAATGAGTCAAATAAAATTTACTTGCGCACGCCGGGATTTGAATCCGCGACCTCCGGATTTCTAGTCAAGAGTAACCCTAGACCACGGAGGCTGTAATACGTACGATGTAAGAATATTTCACATCACGCATGCACCGACAACCGATAGTAGTATATTAGCGGTAGGTACCTTTGTACTTGTGCATTGTTTTCAAACTTCCAAAATATTGGATGATTTATATAGAGCTGTTTTTGTGAAAAATCAACTCAAAGACTCTGTTTGTATATTTTAAAGTAATACTTTAAGTCAACTACTAACTAAGATAAAAGTAAAGTATTTGAAATCTGAAAATCACCCTGTATGTACAATTTACCACTAATTGAACAAAAAATATCTCAAACTTATGGGAGCCGAATTGTTCAATCTCCAGACGATATGTTCAATATCCAAAATAATCATTCATCATTTTCAAGCCATGTTCAACGTCCACCTTTAAAGTCATAATATGGGCATATTATAGCTTCAATCTTCGAAAAATGATCTTTAATAATTTCCTTGTACACATATGTATTAAACGAAATGACCAAAATCGAGAATTTTTTAGAATTTGCCTGTAAAAACAAAAAAAAAACGTCTCCTGTAAAATTTGCTAAATGGTCTATTGAACATACAAGAACTAAGACAGCGATATATACAGTACATTTCCTCACAACAGTCTACATACAACACACAAAATATTTCAAAAAGAAAGAAAAGATTACATTGAGTTACCAGATGGGTAATTTAACAGTATATTGTAACTATACTTTAACCATAACTAATTATTAATCATTATTCCCAAGAAGAAACAAAGTACATAATAAAAACAGCTAGGGTGACATTCAGTTTTTAGCAAATGGGACAGTGGGATAGAAAATTTTATTATATAAGAAAGGACAAGGATGAAACTATTATTGACAGACTTTCGTCTAACAATAACAACATCTTAAATAGCTTTTTTAATTTAACTAGGCAATTGGTAGACTTACTATGATTTGGAAGAATATTAAACATAAGTGATGCCTTATATAAATAGTTTCTTTGACAAAAAGAAGTTTTAATATATACGGCCACAAAATTCAATGTAGAGCCAATAATTATAATTTAACCACAACATAACCAAGTAGCAATAAAACCAAGTGCGCATGTCTCCCTTTCCGTTATTTGTCAATAAATATATCTGACAGTATACAAGCAACTCGCATTGTAATATCACTATTCATCCATCGAAAATAAAAACTGCTTACGAATTACTAGTCCTTTTTGCAATAGCGCGCAAATTGCTGGCAGCGTAAAAAACTTAACAACAAATCCAGGCATGTTTCCAAAATTGAATATTTAGTTACACTATTCTACACTTTTAGAAATGTGTTATAATTTACCCACCTCACTCATTGTTAGCGTCGCTAAATCAAAAGGTTTGTTTAAAAACGAAAATTCAGATAATATCATTACTTAGTTAGACGCTTTTACAAATTTGTTGTAATTTACCCACCTCACTCATCTATATCGCTACACCTAGTGGTTCGTTTAAAAACGAACATTCAGATAAGAGCACTATTTAGTTAGACACTTTTATAAATATGTTATAATTTACTCACCTCACTCATCTACATCGCTACACCTAGTGGTTCGTTTAAAAACGAACATTCAGATAAGATCACTATTTAGTTAGACACTTTTATAAATGTGTTATAATTTACTCACCTCACTCATCTACATCGCTACACCTAGTGGTTCGTTTAAAAACGAACATTCAGATAAGATCACTATTTAGTTAGACACTTTTATAAATGTGTTATAATTTACTCACCTCACTCATCTATATCGCTACACCAAGTGGTTCGTTAAAAAACGAACATTCAGATAAGATCACTATTTAGTTAGACACTTTTATAAATGTGTTATAATTTACTTACCTCACTCATCTACATCGCTACACCTAGTGGTTCGTTTAAAAACGAACATTCAGATAAGATCACTATTTAGTTAGACACTTTTATAAATGTGTTATAATTTACCCACCTCACTCATCTATATCGCTACACCTAGTGGTTCGTTTAAAAACGAACATTCAGATAAGAGCACTATTTAGTTAGACACTTTTATAAATATGTTATAATTTACTCACCTCACTCATCTACATCGCTACACCTAGTGGTTCGTTTAGAAACGAACATTCAGATAAGATCACTATTTAGTTAGACACTTTTATAAATGTGTTATAATTTACTCACCTCACTCATCTACATCGCTACACCTAGTGGTTCGTTTAAAAACGAACATTCAGATAAAATCACTATTTAGTTAGACACTTTTATAAATGTATTTATTGTAATTTATCCACCTTACTCATCTACATCGCTACACAAAGCGGTTTGTTTAAAAACGAACATTCAGATCATGTGTAGAAAAATCCCACAGTGTACTGCAATGCAAACCTTTGCCTTACTTTGCTTTTCTGCGTAGGGTCTAGTTATTTTAATGTGCACTCTTCTGCAGTCAATGTACGACTGATATCGTCGAAGTATTCTCAAACCTTCCTGGTGCCAAAAACATGATCACATAGTTTGCCTCCAGCTCGTCGAAACGTTACCCAGATTTCACGTTAGGGAAAATCTATCAAATTGGATGTCTATGCATTTAACTATTACAAAAATGGTAAGGCACAATATTATGAGGTTTAGTGACAACATCTCAATAGTCAGGTAATTTTTTTTATTTTTTTTTTTTTTTTTTTATTTAGTAGCTATATTATACATTTTTTTTTACATTTTTATAAGAATATATATATATAAAATAGATGTTGATTATATTCATAGTCCTCCTCACTAGGAGATCCTGTGCTGAGGGGGACTAGGTTTTGGATAAGTTATTCAGCGACTTCTATGGTATGACTCCATGTTTTGGGTAAGGGTTTCCAGAAACTTCTACGACGATGTTTTAAATATGCTAGTAAGTTCTTTTTCCGGTAATTCCTTAAGCCAAGATTTAATGTTCTTAATGCAGTTGTTTTTTGTTTTGATTTGTTTGATACTAAGTGGGAGTTTGTTATATACCTTTACTGCTAAAAATTCAGAGCTTCTTTGTCCAAAGGTAGAGTTACACTTTGGTATAGTTAGTATCTCTGTTTGTTTGGCTCTGGTATTATGAGTATGTGAGGTGTTTTCCTGAGAATTATTTTTGAGGTGTTGTACCAAAATGTTTTTGGCATAGATTTTCTGTATGCTTGGAACGTCAAATTGTTTAAAAATTTCTGTTGTTGATGTCCTTATGGGAACCTTTAGTATGGTCTTTATGATGCAATTCTGAGTTACCTTCAGCTGTTTTATATGTTTTGATACTGCTGAGCCCCATCCTATTATTCCATATTCCAATTTGGAGTGGCATAAAGCATAGTAAACTTTCTTTAAATCCCTAGCTGACAAAATGTTCCGTAATTTTTTGAAGAAGTAGATGAGTTTAGTTAACTTTTTTGAAGTTCGATCAATGTGTGAATCCCAGTGTAGTTTATCGTCAATTTCAATACCAAGATATTTTATGCTTTTGGTTTGAGTTATAATCGAGCAGGAACATTGAGGAAATTTTTTTTGACATTCATGTAGTTTGAGTATATGCTCATTCATTGGTTGTCCTCTTTTGTTTTTGGAGAAAATTAAATATTTGGTTTTATTCACATTTAATGTAAGGGAGTTTGCTTTAAGCCAGTTTTGAAGAACAGTTAGGCCATGTTCAGCCTCCTTATATGTGCTTGTCCAATCTTGTTCATGGAATAAAATTACAGTGTCATCTGCAAAGCTCATTATGTTTCCTTTGATGGGAAGATTCATAAGGTCATTTATGTAAATTAGAAATAGTATAGGTCCTAATACGCTTCCCTGGGGGACACCGTACTTAATTGGTAGAGTTTTGCTCCTTCTTTTACCAATTTGTACAAATTGTTCTCTTCCCGTTAAGTAACTTCTAAGTAGGTTTAGGGTTGTTTCGGTTATTCCATTTTTTTTTAGTTTTAAATACAGTATTTCGTGGTCAATGGTATCGAAAGCTTTTTGAAGATCAATGAAAACTGCTAGGCATTTTTTGCCTTCATCCAATTTTCTAATAATTGTATTTGTTACATTAGCTATAGCGTCACCAGTACCCAGGTTTTCCCTAAAACCATACTGCGTAGATGATAATATTTTATTAGAATCCAAAAATGTAAGCATTTGTTTTTTTATAACTTTTTCTAATATTTTTGATAGTGTAGTTAAAATACTAATTGGTCGATAGTTTGATACATCATTTTTGGGACCGTTTTTATATATTGGAATGATCGTAGCAATTTTAAGACAAGCAGGAAAAATACCATTTGATATTGACAGATTTATAAGATACGTCAGTGGGTGGATTAACTCATTTTGTAGATATTTAATTGATTTGCTTGATATCAGTTCATTTCCCGATGAAGTATTTATATTTAGGGAGGCTATAATATTTCTTATTTCATCACTTGTTATCTTGACAATATTGAGGCTGTTTTCTTGATTTACATCGTCAATCCTCACTGTATTTTCGATAGTACTAATTGAATTTTGTTTAATTTTATTTGCTAAGTTTGAGCCTATATTGCAAAAATAGTTGTTTATAAAGTCAAGAAGTTTGTCCGGGTGTTCTGTAAAAGATGTGGGAATCTCATCAATGTTTAATTCCTTAATGCTATTGTCATTATGTGAGGCTTTAGCATTAGTTATTTCATTTATGATCTGCCAGAGTTTACGTGAATCATTATTACATTCATCAATCTTGTTTTTATAGAATGTTTTTTTAGCATAACGTATTACATTTTTACATGTATTACGATATCTTTTGTAGAATCGAAGTGTTAGGATATCATAAGGGTTGTTTTTGACTTTTTTGTGCAGTTCATCTCTTTTTCTGATTGAGTTTATAATATTCTGACTAATCCAAGGTTTAATGTGTAAATTTTTATGAGATAACTTTTTTTCTATGGTTTTGGTGTTTGATAGGATAATGTTCTGTAAAACTTCTATAAAATAACTCCAAGCAGTATCAGTATCATCTTTTTCCAGAAGGCTTGTCCAGTCATTCACTGTTAACTCGCATTTGACGTTTTCCCAATTTGTTTCAGATTTCGTTAGGAGTGATTTCTTTTTTTGGTTTACATATGTATTTTTTTTTGTAATAGATAGAATTATTGTATAATGGTCTGTCAGTGTGGTAGTACAAATAATGGCTTGAGTTTTTCTATTAGTTTTACAAAAGATATGATCAATGCAAGTTTTGCTTTCATTATATACACGTGTTGGTTCATCAATTAGGCTTTTATATCCATGGTATGCTAGTGTTTGCATATAATCAAATTTTTTTGGATGGCCATTTTCAAGAATATCAATATTTATATCACCGATGATAAATACATCTTTAGTTCTTTTTAGTAGACTTAGTTGATTAGATAAGGAGTTGAGGAATGGTTCTAGATTTTGTGTAGAAGGAGATCTATAAATTGCGAGTATTGTTGTGTCATTACCGATTGATATACTTAGACAGTTTGCATTATTGATACAGATCTCTCTGACATCAGCTTCTATATCTTCTTTAATATATACGATGACACCATCATTTTTTGTGTTGTTCATTATTGTAGAGTAAGGGACATAATTCCCAATTTGTAGGGGGTAGTATTTATCAGTTAGCCAACATTCAGTAAGAATAATAATATCCCATTTTAAATTTAAGCTTTTCATCAATATTTGTAGTTCATCAAAGTTTTTATTGATACTTCTAATATTCTGGTGCATTATGTTAAAATTATTGTTTATGGATGATATGTTTGGTATGTTTGTTGTTAGTGCGTTATTCATTTTCTCAATTTAAATTATTAAGTGGATTAAGTAATGTTGTTCATATTATTCACTAAATTATTTTCACCATATCATCAAGGTGCTTAATGTAGATAATTTTATCATCTTGTTTTTTGCGTATCATAACTTTACCCTGTTTGTACCATACATATTGGTAATTTTTTTCTTTTGATAATTGTTTTGTTTTCCATAGGATTTCTTTATGATACGGGCTTAATTCTTCCCCGATGAAGATTCGAGATGTCGCCAGATCCTTGATTTCATTATAATTTATTTCCTTTTTCTTATCAAGGAGGGAATCTCTTTTTCTTTTATCGGAAAAGGTCACAAGAAGTTTAGGAGGGGCTTCATTTCGTCTGTCTGAGACTCTCGTGACGTCAGTTATATCAGTGTGTAAGAGGTGGATTCCTGCTGCGGCAGCAACTTTTTTAACAATTTCCACAGGTTGTTCGCGGTTTTTTTGTGGAATTCCTGCTATTTCCAAACTATTAGATTTTGATAACGTTTCCAAATCAGAAAGTCGGATTTCAAGTTTTTTAATAATCATATTTTTTTCCATTTGGTCTTTTTTTATATTTTCAAAATCTGTTTGCATCGCTCGATTTAAATTATTTGAGACCTCAATTTTTTTTAACATCTCATCGTATTGAGCACTGATAAAATCAATACTTTTTGTAGTTTCTGTAGTTTGTAAATCAATTTTTGTAAATATATCTTTTTTCAGGGTTTCAAATTTTTTATCAATGTATTCAATAATCTTATCCATGTTCAATTTATCTTCCGAAATTATTGGGGTTTTGCTACGTGTGCTAGACATCACTATTTTAGTAAGTTCACAAATGCCCCTCTTTAATTATGCTTGATGAAAAATTGATGGTGGCAATCACTATTTAATATTTGTTTTATTGCATAGACAAAGTCACTCAACTTGACATTTAATATTTTTTTACTTTAATTAGTTTTTGCGCAAAAATCACTCACACTTTGAAATCTTAACTAAAACTTTTGATCCCACAAAACGTAGAAGGTTTAAACTTTAATTTAAATCTATTTATTGTGGCTTTAAACAACTCCTATTAATTTTTTGGCTAGTTTATAAGGGACGCGGAAATTTCAGATCTTAGCACTACAGTTAACCATAGACAGAATTGAATTATGTTAATGTGTATGATGAATTACGTTTGTGGTTATTTAACAAGACGTTGAATATTGTTTACACATCGCCTTTTAAGCATTATTTTGTTTTTGTAAATACTTACTCCTCCCATAAACACAAGCTCCTGGAACTCACCTTATGAAGTAGTAGAATAATTAGGATAAATCTTTTTTGATAAGGCAGTAAATAAAATGATATAGTTATGTTAAGATATATATATTCATTATCATATAAAATTGTTAATAAAAGAAATTTTTTAGAAAGCAGTCGCTCAAATGCATACGTGGCACAGACATAGGAATTAATAGACGAGAAGATAATGGCGAGGGGTAAAATCAACTGTTGAAGAACGAAGGGAGTAAGGCTGACTGTGATTCGTCAATAAATCAATCTGACAGTAAATAGGCATCTCGCATTATAATATCACCATTTAGTTCTTAAAAGTAAAATCTGCTTTTGAATGAATAGACATTTCTACATGGGAGCGCAAATTACTCGCCACGTTATGAACTAATTTGCGAAGTCCAAATTCGGCAAAGTAAGGCAGCTTCTATTTTCAGAGTCGTAGTTAGTTTCGGAGTATTTAGTTAAGACACTTTTACAAATGTCTCATAATTTACTTACCCCAGTAAACAACGATGAGCACACTTGAGAATCGCTACATTGTGATGTGATAGTATATGTTTCTAAAACTGATCCATATAATACGGTGTGAATAAGCTTAAAATAAAGTAAAATAATGCTTACTTATGGAATGTAATACGACAATTGGGTTTATTCTCTTTTTCACATCTATTTTTACAAGTTTTCATATCACAAGTCAACATTTTGCCGTGTCATTTCGTAAAATGAACCGATGATGCCTCGACCATAGTTCGCACAAGAATGATGACGTCACGTTTTCAAATTTCACTTGAGGCCATACGCGAGCCCAGCCGGCTCCAATGGAACCGGTATGGGGAGTGGGGATAATACGCTTTTAATCACTTAGGGCAGGTCTACTAATATTCATATGTCTATGATACGTGGCTTGATAAGACACGTGGTTTCGCGTCTGCCACCTTTTACTGCCCTTTTCGAGCAGAGCACACAGTTCCGCTTGGGACCTTTTCTTAAAATATGGAGTTTTCCGTTAAGCCTGGTCTCTGATGGAGTGAGAATATTTATTGCCAGTAAAAAATATTCAAATAAAATGAATGCGTAGTTATTGTTATGTATGCAAAACAAAGCAAAAAGCACAACCAATCGTAAGTGGGTACTGTATACAACTGAATAGAATCATGTGTATATCTGTAAAGGGAGCCTTTTATTTTTTAAACAATAAAATGTATACCCATTGTTCATGTCGCCGCTGCGGCGCTATCGGAGTTGTTAGAATGTTTCCTATGCCGCCACCATAGGAGTATGGGGATCTGGTAGTGAGACAATGAATGATGATGTTGTGTGTGTCACAGCGTGAAGAAGCAGTCGATTTAAAATTTAATTTAAAATTAGAGTGAATTAATTTTTAATATATATAATGGACAAAAGAGACATCTCTGGTAATTTTTGGATGGATTTTACTCTGCAGGTGAATGGTAACGGATTACCGACACCTTTTGCATTGATCAGTTGGATTCATCCGGTTTGTAACATTTGTCAAAAGAGGTCTATTTAAGACAAAAATGAAATTTTTTTTGTCACAATAATGTGCAGTGCTTATTATTACAATATGCTGATTCACCATCATTAATAATTCTACTCTCTTGAGAGCTGCTGACATATTATAATCTCCTAGTGCGAACTCAAATATATTTTGTGCTGATCTGCCGTCTGCCACCGAATCTGAAGACCAAGGAGAAGAACTCAATTGCAAGTGCTATTTTCTGGTAAGTCTTTCTGTTCATATGTATTTTGGTGGCTGGTTTATGAGTTGTCTTCTCCTGCAGAGTGAATTTATTGATCAATCCATTTTTTTCTCATAGGGAATTAAAATATTCCCTGATGATCTGTGCTTTTTACAAGCCAGATTATCACCACAGCGTTTATTGTGAGTCAGTATAATTGTGCATTTGTGAGATGACTGGGACCGATGATGATGACGACACCAGGCGTAGAAGGCTGATCGAGGCGCGGGTCAGTGTTGGGTCAGTTTTGCATCACCCTGCATTCCTTCACATTCGCATTATCATCAGTTTATGTATCGCGGTATCAAAGGTCGATATTTTAATTGATGTTTCGTAAGTCTGATTGTTGATTCAGCTTTTTTATTCGCCATCGTACGGAATGCCGTAATATTGTGGCTGCCATCTGTCAAAGTGACAGATCCCATACAAAGAAATGATATTCCGCGGCAGTCCCCCAATTGATCAGACCCTCTCTCCTGAGTAAGATTATAGCGTAGTGCGTCAACCCAACATACAATACGTATAATATTATGATATGATGATCCTAGCAGCGGTGATGCGGCTGCTACAGGAGTACAAAGAGTTAAGCATCACAACATACTCCAATAGTTGGAACGCTTGCGTAGTATTCACATTAATAATTACTACACAATTCGGGAAGCGGGTATGAGAACCGCTGCTCTGCTATAGGTCACCAGAAGTAGCAAGCTACAGCAGGTGACTTAGCAGGGGATGGCCGGGTTCCTGGGGTTATTTATGTCCAGGTCTTGGTTTGCGAATGCGTCTGCCCACCAACTGCGTGGCAAGCCGGATCAGGAGAGCCAGTTAAGTGAGATCCTTTGATCTCTTCAGCTGGACTTTCTTGTCCTGTCGCCTTGCACCGCAGTGGGAGGAATGGATTCATATGTCCGTCACTCCTGGTCACACAGATCACCAGATTCCTAACCACCCCTCATACTTTTATCCTTCCCGGAACTTCCTCTTCTTAAAAAGACATTCTGTGTAGTATTAATGTAAAAAAGAAGTAAACCTATCTTCTATATAAATAAAAATGTGAATATTCATTTGTTCAAAATCTTAAATCTCCAAAAGTTCTTCACCAATTACTTTGAAATTTTTACACAACGTTGTATATTGTATAGAGGTCGTCTTTGACAGGTAAAAACATGTTTTTTTAAAACAGCGCCATCTGTTGGACGTAAAAGCAACAAGCGCTATTGTTTCTCCATCTGCACAGACGAATGACTAAATAAAATATCATAACACAAACAG
The DNA here is from genome assembly GCF_061612785.1 of Hesperophylax consimilis. Taxonomy (NCBI): domain Eukaryota; kingdom Metazoa; phylum Arthropoda; class Insecta; order Trichoptera; family Limnephilidae; genus Hesperophylax; species Hesperophylax consimilis. The sequence goes on from NC_142865.1 coordinate 12,003,845, forward strand.
ACAGCGTGGCAGGGTACAAGCTAGTACATAATAAAAAAAAATGGTTTTACTAAATATTTATTATAAATTTTACAAAAAGTATTTAAGCCAGAAAAAAAGTAATAAAATTAGTCAACAATGATATATGTATAGTTAACAAAATATAGATATAGATTACATTATAATATAGATACAATGAGATATCTATTGATTGCTGAGAAACGTGTTTCAAATGTGATGTCCTTATAATTATGTACTACTAGCAAATTTCAAATTTTCCCTTGTGGGACCTTTAGGGAATCAAAGAGGAGTGGAGAGGAGAGAAGGAGAGTCGGAAACTTTGGTTTTATCATAGATGTGTACATTGTAATTCTTCTATGGTTAATTTATAGATTTGAATGTAAGGGATACGTAACGATTTGTATGAGACCAAATGAACTGATCCCAAAAGCAAACAAATTAGTCTGAGAGACAATGGAGGAAGACAGAAGATGGAAGAAGTAGCTCCGAGACCAGCTGATATCCAGTTATCCGATCATGCTTGCCACGGTGCCAGCGTTGAAGATCTCTATCCAGTAGCCGTCGGGATCCTTGACGAAGGCCAGGCCCTTCATCTTTCCATCCTGCGGCTTCTTCACAAACTCCACACCCAACTTTTCAAACCTAAAAAATAAAAACATTAAAACGAAACACTAAACATACAAATTAGTAAATTGGGTAACCTGACATAATATCTGTAAATCAGAAGTAAAAAATCAAAAACTGTCCAGTTTTTTGTGAAAATGAGTTCAAAGGAAAACTTTTACTATTTCCCCTCTCCTGAACAATTTCAAAAATGTACCCACCTTTGACTTCTGAGGTACAGATATAATTTTCAAACTTTGAACTGTCAATAAGTACATAATCATTTCAGAAAAGCGATAAAGTAGGTACTGAAATAATATTAATTCACTAGCTGTACCTTTTTTCAGAGATTTACCTACGGCAGGAGAAGGGGTCAGAACAATTCACGGAGTGCCGTAATATTGTGGCTGTCATCTGTCAAAGTGACAGATCCCATACAAAGAAATGATATTCCGCGGCAGTCCCCCAATTGATCAGACCCTCTCTCCTGAGTAAGATTATAGCGTAGTGTGTCAACCCAACATATAATACGTACATGCCACGGCCAATTTATGCGCGCATAATGTGTCTAAGGCCTAAATGTTTGTTTAACTTTAAAGATGCTTGAATTAATAGAGCGAAGATATGTTACTGAGAGAATGCTCGTGGTTTCACTGAACTAGGTCCAGTGGACACACTTTAGTTGCCCGTTCATATTATTTGAATAGCTATCCTTTTCATAAGTGGTACCACAGACATAGGAATTAATAGACGAGAAGATAATGGCGAGGGGTAAAATCAACTGTTGAAGAACGAAGGGAGTGAAGCTGACTGTGATTCGTCAATAAATCAATGACAGTAAATAGGCATCTCGCATTATAATATCACCATTTACTTCTTAAAAGTAAAATCTGCTTTTGAATGAATAGACATTTTTACATGGGAGCGCAAATTACTCGCCACGTTATGAACAAATTTGCGAAGTCCAAATTCGGCAAAAAAATTCGGTTCTATTTTCAGAGTCGAATATTTCGTTTAAGTATTTAGTTAAGACACTTTTATAAATGTTCATAATTTACTTCCCAGCAACCAACCAGCTTTGTGTTTCGCGTCCAGACGTTTCTCGATGTGATAGTAACAACTGATTCATATTATACGATGTGAATATGCTTAAAATAAAGTAAAATAATGCTTATATATGGAATGTAATACGACAATTGGGTTTATTCTCTTTTTCACATCTATTTTTACAAGTTTTCATAGTACAATTCAACATTTTGCTGTGTTATTTCGTAAAATGAACCGATGATGCCTCGACCATAGTTCGCACAAGAATGATGACGTCACGTTTTCAAATTTCACTTGAGGCCATACGCGAGCACAGCCGGCTCCAATGGAACCGGTATGGGGAGTGGGGATAATACGCTTTTAATCACTTAGGGCAGGTCTACTAATATTCATATGTCTATGGGTGCTACATTTTTTGTTCGATTAGTGTAAATATAATGTGTCTTGTCTTATGACAAATTTACTAACTTTCAAAAGGTTAAATTTTTATTTTGAAAGGCTGAGAATGAAAAAAAATGAGCTGTGAAAAATCACGGGATATTATAATTGTAGGATTAGTAAAGTTGAAAGTATCTATAAAAAATAGAAATTTACCTTTCAAAAATGGTAAATTTGAAAAATTACAAGATCTATCCAATGACGTAATATATATATATATAATAATATATATATATATATATACATGACACGCTACATTCGCACGGATCGAACAAAAAATATAGCACCATTTATGATAAGGATAGTCATTCAAAGAAAATGTATATGAACGGGTCGCTAAAGTATGTTCACTGGACCTACTTCAGTGAAACCATGCACATTGTCTCAGTAACCTATCTTCACTCTATTTTTTCATCTAAGCATCTGTAAAGCAATTTAACAAAAGAAATAAGCATTTCGAATAAAGAATTATTATTAATTCATAAAATTATTTTGGTACGTACTTTATCGCTTGTCTGATACGATAAGTAGTTTCAATTCTCTTGTTAAATTATTAGCTCATAAAAGTTTATATGAACAAAGGCATAATGTTCCATACCTTTATCAAAATCTGAAAATCCTCTCGGTAAGAGCAATTATGTGGTATAAAATAATTTTTCAGCACATAAATAGCCCTATGTACATAAATAGACTGGAACACACTTACAATACTCGTTTTACATTAAATGAAGGACTAATCGTACCAAAGCATGTAAACAAATATGGACAAAGAACGCTAGACTACATGATACCAAATTGTTTAAATATGTTACCTGCAGAAATCAAAAAATGTACAAATATAAAAAGAAATTTTTTGTTGAAAAATTGGCTAGCTGAAAGAAATAGTTTGTACTAGACTCTAATACAAACTATTTCTAACTGCATACGCTTTAATTGTTTTTTGTTTTTATTTTTATTGTATTACACCTCTCATGATATGAATGTATACATTTGATATAATCTGTTTAAGTTAAAAGCACCCAATGACAAACTACTTTAAAGTAGTTTATTGGGACTTTTTGATTTTTGTATATTATTTTGATATTTAATAAAAAAAATAAAAAAATTAAAAAAATTAAAAAAAATTTAAAATTAAAAAGTGTTCCTTGCAGGGGAATTGCTCTGACTACTAAGCTATATCAAATTACAGCTATATGAACCATATAGATTTTTTTTATGGAAAATTATCTTCATTTTCTTAATGCATATTTTTTTGGCTGCTATCTTTATGTATGATTGCAAGATTTTACCCGAACTAAATGTAATCTAGATAGTGTCTTAGATAAATATGTCCATTTTTATTTTAATGTGCGACATCTATTGACTTTTCTACAAGTCTAGGATTAAATTTTTTTTCTGTTTCACTTCTTTCGTTCGAGAGTCTTACAATTTAAGGTTTTACTCATTGAATTATTCCACTATTGAAAAAAAAAAATACCGCATTTTACCTGTCGCAAGCTGCCTGAACATCTGGTACCATTAGTCCAATGTGACCAAACCCTCGGGGTTCAGAGTTTCCATTGTGGTAGGTGCTATCATCTGCTTCCGTTCCCCAGTTGCTGGAAAAAAGGTATGTATTATAGAAACATAACAAGTATGGAGATTGAAGAATCAAAAACAATGAAATAAACTATTTAGAATTTGGAAGTGTTGTGAGGCACGCCTCAAACTAAAAACCATGTGACCATGTCAGCTGCCTTTCATTTCGATTGCATGGGACTTCTCCACCCCCCTCCGTCTACATGAAATCAGCAGCTCTCGGAGTCGGGCCCTACGTCTGCCTCACTTCGTACTGCGTACGTTGTACTGTATTGTGCATCTCGGCGAGCTGAAATCCACATGTGGCCGGCCGGTATGAGTTATATATATATATATTAAAGACGATTGGACGAGTGAAATAAATGGGTAATATTTAGGGTGGCGACACATTACGCTATAAGCATAAAAGCATTTTGTATAATACCGTATCGCTCGCTATACAGTCCCGTACAGACCAGTCACACCTGACAAATGATGTGTTATAAGTGTGGGCGTGGCGACGATAATACTCCATAATCTGCTAGCCAGGCAATATTTTAAAATGATGCGACCCCCTCTCCTGCCTTAGTCAGATCAATTTACGGAACGCTGAGATCCCGCGGCAGTCAGCTGTCAAGATGACAAATCCCGTACAAAGAGATGATATTCCGCGGCAATTCCCCAATTGATCTGACCTACTCTCCCGAGGAAGACTATTCTTCTTTCGTATGGTGGGGGGGTCAGAGGGGGACATCTAGGTCTGCGAGCCATTCTAGGGCCTCAGGCGTCGCCATGTGAACCTCATCAATCCCGCCGGGGAATGAATGGAGCGGGCAATCATTGACCACATGTTCGGTGGTCTACACCGCAACACATTCACACATCGCCGACTCTTTAAGGCCCCATCTGTGCATCATGTGGGCACAGCGGCTATGGGAGCATCTTAACCTATTGATGGAGGACCAGGTTTTGCGAGGCAATGAAAACCCAGGCTGTCTCTCGGTGGGGTCCTGTATAAGATGGGCATTTCCCACGTTGGCCGTTTGCCACTCAAGTTTCCACCTATCTTCTGGGGTGAGAGGTAATCGGAGGAGCCTCTCTCGAGGGAGACTATAGCGTAGTGTGATACCTCAACATATATTCTGCATATGCCACTCCCAAATAAGCGTTGATCCCTGTAGAGTAATATGTCTGAGGCTTATACTATGTTTTCAATATACCCTGCCTCATTGCGTAAACTGCCACCGCAACACTCTGTATATTTAACTTACTGCGTAAGTTCCAATGTGGCCTTCCTGCTCATCGCCCAGCACCTGCGGGCCTTCGGGTCCTGAGGCACGTCTGCCGGATCCTCGTACCCCATGAAATAGAGGGAAAACTTCATGTCGGGGAAGTCCAGCTTCTGCAGCAGGGTCATGCCCAGTACGCGCGAGTAGAACGGCAGGCTCCGCCGCGGGTCCTTGATGCGGTACATGGTCTGCTGGAAGAGGAAGTCCTGGAAGACAACAAAAACTAGTTATTATTATTATTTGATGAGCAGGCAGCATCAGCGTGCGCTCATATCTGATTTCACAATAAATTTAACAATAATTGAAATGTTTTAAATTTTAAAATAAGTTAATTCTTTCTTCTCTCCAAATGAGAATCCAATGGAGTTGCCCTGATGATGGACACTGCAATGCTGTCCGAAACGTTGGCTAAAGAAGGAGTTAGAGCAACACGGCATAACACCCCAAAAACAAATAACAAAAATCCAATGCAGCTGTATATATTAATAGCATCGATGACATGTTGTGGAAGTTTGTTCCGTGCTTCCACTACTATATTTGCTAGGAAGTGTTTGTTATAGGTGATGTTATTCAATTCAAACTCCTGAAAGCAAAAAAGGAAAAAAATTAACCCGTAAAAGTGTGTTTTTATTATAATACAGTGGTACCTCGACATACGAGTTTAATTTGTTCCGCAACCTTGCTCGTATCTTGAATTACTCGTATATCGATGCAGATGTCCCCATACAAAACAATTAGACTACCATTAATCCGTTCCAACCCCCAAAATGTCACCCCAGTTATTTTTGTTACGTGGTTTTGAATAATAAAAACGTATTTATAAATGACAAATATTTATTGTACAAAAACAGAAAATGTAAATAAATAAATTAGATATCCTTACTGGTCTTTGCCTTTTTCGCTACATTTTTCTCGCTTTCACCTGAAGGCCGTTTAGAAAAAAAACATGTCCAAGGAGGTTTGTTTCTTCCTCCCTCTCAGAATGTTCCGGAAATGAGTTAGGCAAGTGTCATTAAAAAGATCAGATGCACGACCTGTTGCAACTTTTTCTGGGTGTTTCTTTTCCACAAACTGTGAAACTCTCTCCCACATTTCTAAGATCTCCTTTATCTCACTTGTAGAAATAACCTCCTCCTCCTCTGACTCCTCGAAGCCAATTTCTTGCATAACATCCGTATGCTGCTGTGACTGTAACTCTTGTATCTCCTCAGTCGTCAGTTCCTGGGTGTGCTCTTCGACGAGTTCGTTCAAGTCTCTCTCTTCCACCTCTAGGCCCATGGATTTCCATGTCAGTACATATCATGGACGTACTACGCCCATACTGCCTCGACAAGTCATCAACTCGAACACCTTGCTCATGTTTTTCTATAATTTCACGTTTTAATTCAATACTCATCATCTTTTTCTTAGCACTTGACTTTTCACAAACTTTCTTCCGATCCATGGTTATAAAAATAAATGAACTACAACTATAAATGTAAATGTAAACACAACACAAAACGCGAACACAACTTAACCTGACCTGCTAAACCGAACTCGTATCTCGAATTTCGCTCGTAAGTCAAAGCAAAAAATCACTTGCTCGCCGGCTCGTATCTCGAAAAACTCGTATGTTGGGGCACTCGTATGTCGAGGTACCACTGTACATCTATTTTTAAGCTGATGTGTTTAAAAATACATTATTTTTATTTGACTGAGGATTGAACGTTCCTCCCCAGGGAGTGTAGTCAATCGCACTAACAACTGAGCCAAATGCTGATTATTAACTACTGTAATGTCATCCAATTTCAGAGCATATGTCCGCGTGTGTGCGTGACTGCCACCAAAAGTTGATAGAATGCATCGGTAACGAGTCTATCTCAAGAATTTCAGCTCAATTGGGTCAGGAAATGGGTTAATTTGGTGCTTTCAAGATAGGAATTCGTTCATTCACGTAAACTAAATCAAAATTTAAATAGATCTATCTTTGAAGAAGAAGATAATACTAATACATCTAAACCAGAGGTTCCCAAACTTTTTTGCCCCGTAGACCATTTGCCAAATATTTTTTTTTCCGTATACACCGTGCCTGCCGAATATTGAATTTTCCTGAAACTATTAACGTCACAAAATGAAGCAGGATAAGCAACGGGAATTTCTTTCTGTAGCTAGCCCTACAGAACTGCCCCTTAAGTTCTTTGTCAGTGTTTATTCCGGTCATTTCTTCTTGTCACATGTTTTCCGATTCTTAAACGTTCCATTTCGATAGTCAAAATGTCCTCAAACTTAGTTTTAAAGTCTATGTAAAGTACATTTAAATGTTGAACCTCATTGTTACCCTGGACGTTTTTCAAAAACAAATTGGGGAACTAGGAAAATTCGCGGCTTCCAATGTGCAATGTTTTGCTCTATTTATATACCTCAATTAACAACTTTACGAAATATAAAAATGCAAATATCAAATAAGTAATTTCTCAGTCTATTATAATTGTGTTTGTTATTGTGTCATCTACGGAACTCCTATATGTTGACTTGAGGTAAATGAGGGTCCGCTCGTATGTACCCCCATTTGAATATCGTGGACCCCCAAATTTTTTTCTCGCTGACATAGAGCCAATATCGACCCCTGGGGGTCCATATAAACCACTTTGGGAACCTCTGATCTAAACGAAACATGAAACGAAACATGAAACAAAACAAGACACATGTCTTCCAATAATCCTTTGTCTCTTTTGAAGAGTCTCTTTGGTGGTAGGTTTTCTTCATTTGTGGTTGTTATGTGTCCTGACCAAAGGAGGCTGTCCCAGTTTTATAAACCTTCCGTCTTACATAACAAATGCTTATATCGAAATAAAAAATGCAATACCTGGGTATCCGCATCTTTGACATTGCAAAGGTTATTCGCCTCTTCGTCTGTTAGACCTGCCATGTTTCTGAAACCAAATATTTCATAAATTATAACATTACATTGGCTGCCATTATGGAACTCAAATGAAAAATATTATGGCTTACATCTATTCATGTAGATCAACAAATGCTGATTCTAAATATGTAAGTTTTACTGTTTATTTATTTATATTATACACCCGTACAACATATGATATCTATATAAATAAAAATTTAAATGTTCGTTTGTTCGAAATCTTAAATCTCCGAAACTTCTTCACCGATTGCTTTGAAATTTTGACACAACGTTGCAGTCGAATACGCGTGTGTTTTTATGTACCTATATTATATGGTTGTCACCTCTGGCAGGTATAAACACGTTTTTTATTGAAAAGTAGCGCCATTTGTTTCTCTATCTGCAAAGACAGACTGAGCCACAACAAAGAGTGGCGGGGTACAACTAGTACATAATAGGTATGATTTGATATTTTCACAGCCAAAAGTATTACAGTGATTTGTTTTTAGGGTATTATGCCGTGTTGCACTACCTCCTTCTTTAGCCAACGTTTCGGACAGCATTGCAGTGTCCATCATCAGGGCAGATGTGCAATCTAAGCAGAGATGTGCTTTATTTCAAATAAATCCATTTCAAATGGAAATGCAAAATGCAAAATGGGTATTTTCCATTTTGCATTTTAAATGCTTTTATAAAAACCATTTTGCATTTTAAATGCTTTTCGCAATGCATTTTCCATTTTAAATGCTTTTTTGCAACATTCTTCCTACTATCTCCACCTCATCTTTTTTTTATAAGCCCCAAATATCAGTCGGTCCTCAACCTCGCTATGAGAGATAATTTACATTTGTCAAGTTGCTCCCTGGTAGGAGCCCTGGCAATTGAGTGATACCATTACAAAAAATACTGATTCAAATACTGAACATGGGGCCCCGGCCATGACGCTGTAATATAAAATGTTAGATAGCAGTTTCTATGTTTTTACGTTGGCAACATTAGTCCCGCGCAATTTTTTTGTGGTTTCATAATCTGTAGTCGTGGGGTTTTTGGATTTACTATCATGTAATATGTTTGTTCTACATTGATGTCCATTATTAAATGACAAAATTGTTTAAAAATTCTATAATTATTTTAATTGTTTGACCTTAGAAACCATTTTGCATTTTCAATGCATTTTGAAAATAGGTATTTTGCATTTTGCATTTGAAATGCTTTTCTAAAACCCATTTTGCATTTTCAAATGGAAAAGTTTTGACCCATTTCCATTTTGCATTTCAAATGGTTTTGGGTACCCATTTTGCACATCTCTGAATCTAAGGTTGTGGTGAAGTGGGTGCTTATGTATGAAGATGCGATACCGTGTTGCCAGCTCCGACCCTCTAAGCGCTGACATTAACATATAATTTTAAAATGGTGTTCTGCGTTTAGTTTTGGTGTAGCCGTCAATTACCGGATACCAAGAACAACTGAGCTCAGCTCCATCGTCTCTATTAATATTTACGGGATTTTTATGAATTTTAATTTCCTCCGTAATCAGTCCTGCTCTATATATTTTGGGTCTCCCCAGGATTTCAGGAACAAATCCAAAGTAATGTCCGGTTTCAATATTAAATGCTCGGCAGTTGCCGATTTGTCAAGGTGGCCGAGTTTACATGCTCTGAAGTGTTCAGATATCCTTTTGGAGTTTGTCCATTCTGTAGTGCATAATAATTTAGTGAAACAGTAAGCATGAAGCAAAATTTGGTATTTAAATTATTTAGAACCCACGCAGAAGATAGACCAATGATAACCTTTATTATTATTGAGGTATGTTATTATAGCCTTCTTGTTACTATATTCACATATACTATTTCCAACTGCATGCAATCTATCAACCTATAATAATTGTATATTATTGTACATACAATTGAAGCATTGGGCGGAAAGTAGATAGGGGGATAAGCGCATTCAAAGTTTTTAGCGTTTTAACTTTTCATTATATTTCGATGAATCTTTGTGTTTGGTGATTAAAAATGATTACAAAACACGGGCAAACTATCTGTTATGCGATATAAATAGTAAGAAAATTAAATAGCTGCCCTAAATATTCACAAATTGTGTTTTTTGTACATGGGTACTACACCCTTTTTCCAACCATCGAACAAATTTAATGATGTTGCAAGTAAAAACCCACCGAAAGATGTTTCACTGTGGACGGATAAACGGCGTGCTTCATTACTGTAGTTTTATACGCATAGAGACATTTATGTATGTCAGTTTGAAATGAGTTTTTGTCATGTGGTAAAACAGGAACTAGACTACTGTTTGGGATAATAATAGAAAAACGAGTGTTAGGTAGGTAACACCTCTTGTCCTTTCAATGCTTCAATTAATAAATCGTCGATTAAAACCGTAAGAGACTTAAACTCCCTGTGATTGGTTGGCTAGTTCTGACAGAACTTACACCGATGCCTCACAGATCCGTCAGTCGCGTGCCACAGAATGCAAACAATTTTGTGCAAAGTTGCACTGATTAGACTCACACATGGGTCACTACCGCAGTTTACAAATTTTTTCTTTTTAAATAATGTTTTTCGGAAATCTTGTAAAATATTTAAATCACGATTTGTTGATTTCATACCGACGAGAGTGGGATTGACCTTACTGTTAACTGACAAAACCGAGGTACATATGTTATTTATGATGTTTATTGACCAGATCTGAATAGCAAGACACTTCCCAACCATCCCCTTTCCAGTCTCCTTCCCTCCCCCCTAAACCCTTCAGCCTCACACATGCCACAGTCCCACTGGCTTCGGACGGTAGAATATGAAAAGTTTAATAATTTATTATAACTGATAAATTCATATCTTCTCTTGAAATGTGTCAAACCGTATCTCAAAAATTAACAATAATAATTTATTATACAATGCGATAACGAGCAAAAAAACAAACAGCAGGTTAAAGTAATTATTAATCAGAGATGGTTTCGATGCATGATAAAATCATTATTTTTAGTAACAACAGTGTTCAGTAGTACTGTAGTAGGTACCATAAATAAACCACTCACGTATGTACCTACTTTGTTAAGATAAGACTATAAATTGAAAAAATTATTATTATTGTAAGCGGCGATAATCCCAGTCAACCGGGTTAAAACAATAAATAAAGCCGAGCGGATATAAGTACGTACTTTGATGCAGTTGTAGATATTGCACAAATAATTGACCGGTCTTTCAGTTTGTAGTACAATAATGACTACAAGTAGTTGGTTGGTTGCAGTTTGTTGCACAAGTAGTGGAAGTAGAAAGTCAAAGTAGAAATAATATTATTATGGTAAAGTACTTTTGCAGGTAACAGGTGTTCATGAATTGCACGAAATATAGACGTCAGATTTTTATATGGAAGATATCGGGGTTCATTGTTATAATGCAACATTATTTTTTTTTTTTTTTTTATTTATTTATTTAACGCCCAGAGGGCTTTTACATGGTTGGTAGTATAATTTTAATTTGACAAATACTTTCAAACATAAAAAATAAGAATAAAATTACATTTGATAAAAGCTATGCAACAAGTCATACAAACACAAGAAACAAAAACAGAAAATTACAGCTATTTGTTGGTTTACATGATTTGTTTAGGAGTATTGTTGAAATAAATGTTTTAAATGATCCACAAAACTTGCCAAGTTGGTATTGAATATGTCAACATCACCCAAGTAATGATTTCCCATGGTGTGAAGTCGTTGTATCGGAGAGTGGGCAATGTAGTTACGCTTATGTGTGCTGCTGTAGAATATTGTATTTTGTCGTGTTGTTACTGTGGGTGTATGTATGTTTATAAGTTGCAGGAGTTCACAACAGTCGAATTTAGAGTTAAGTATTTTGAATAAGAACGTTTAATCGTTTATTTTACGTCTATCTTCTAATGTATGTATTTTTAGAGTATTTAGTAAGAAATTGTATTTTAAGTCTTCGACAGGGATATTTAATTTAAAATTTATAAAACGTAGAAATTTTTTTTGTATTCGCTCAATGTTGTTAATGTGAATTTTATAAGATGGAGACCAAACTACTGAGTTATATTCAATTAGACTTCTTACTAGAGATACGTATAATAGTTTAATGGCTTGCAAAGAATTAAAGTTTTTAGTTGTTCTTAATACAAAGCCTAGTGTTTTCATACCTTTGTTCACAATTTGATGGATATGATTGGTGAAACTTAGTTTTTCATCCAAAATAATTCCAAGATCTCTCATTTCCGTGACTCTTTCTAAAGCTATGTTATTGATGGAATATTCGAATAAAACAGGATTTTTGTTTCTGAAGAAAGTCAAGGTTTTGCACTTTACTACATTTAAAAATAAATTATTTTGAACGCACCAATCTCTAAAGTTACTAATATTTGACTGTAGTATATGGCAATGATTTATATCAGTTATTTTCTTGTATAGTTTGACGTCATCTGCAAAGAGCAATACCTCGACATCGTTGAAGCAATTGGTTATATCATTGATGAAAATGAGGAACAAAACCGGGCCAAGGTGACTACCTTGCGGTAGGCCACTGGTAGCCCGGAAAGCTTTCGACATCCAAGATTTTATTTTAACGAACAGTTTACGATTTGACAAATAGCTACTAAACCATTTTAGCATGTTATCCCTTATTCCTAGAGCAAATAGTTTTTGGATTAGTAGTTTATGGGATACTTTGTCGAATGCCTTCGAAAAGTCTGTATATATACAGTCGACTTGTTTATTTTCTGCAAATGATTGTATAATGAAGTTTTGAAATACCGTTAAGTTAGTTGCGGTGGATCTTCCTTTGATAAAACCGTGCTGTTTTTGATTAATTAATTTTATTAATTTGGGATAGATTTCATCAAGGACCAATGATTCAAAAAGCTTTGGCAGTACTGACTGTATACAAATGGGGCGATAATTAGCTATGTCAGTATCGTCTCCTTTTTTGTAGATCGGTGTAATGAAGCTAGATTTCCAGCGGTCTGGAAAATGTCCAAGGGACAAGAGACGGTTAAATAGTAATGTAAGTGGTTTAGATAATGTATTAGAGCATGTTTTGAGGAATATTGGTGGAATGTTGTCTGGGCCAGCGGATTTGTCAGTGTCTAAGGAAAGTAATTTTTGTTCGCAACACTTTTGTGTGATTTGGCAGTTTGTTAAGTTTGTGGTCATATTAAATTTGTATTCGGGTATTTTATCATCTGGAGTGTCTTCATCATATACATTTTTGAAGAAGTCCGAAAAAAGGTTTACAATATCCTGTGTATTGTTTGCACTGATTCCATTCATATGCATTATTGGCGGGTAGTCTGTGTTTTCATTGTTCATTTTTTTAAGAAATTTCCAAAGGTTTTTGGATTTAAAGACAGTGTCCTCGACAGAGGTTATGTACATTTTGTAACATTGTTTGGAAAGATCTTTACATTTTTTCCTAGTTTCGCTAAAGATTATATAATCATTTATGGATTTACTTTGTTTGAATTTTTTGTGTTGACTCTTTTTTTGCTGAAGAGAGGCTGTAAGCTCTGATGAAAACCAAACCGGGTAGGTATAGCTTCTCGGTGTGTAAAAAGGTACATAGGATTCAATAGTATTAGAAAAATATAAATAAAGTTTATCTAACGATTCATCAACGCTTTCATCGGATAAAAAAGACCAGTCTGTATTTGAGAAATAGGAGTTAATTGAGTCGAAGTCGGCTCGTTTAAAGTTTAGGACGCTTTGTGAAGGTTTCCTTTCATTATCACATATCATATTTAATTTAATGTATAGGGGAGGATGATGATTATCTATAGGTAGAAGTGGATCATTTGAGAGTTCAACAGACATTTTAGGATAGTTTGATAAAGCTAAGTCTAATAAGCGATTGTTACTGTTATATATAAAATTATGTTGATGAAAGTTTAGAAAGTTTACCATGTCCAAAATTTCACGTGCACGATCGTTTTCACTTTCGTTTATGATGAGACCACAGTTATTTGCTTTCCATATTAAGTTTGGTAAGTTATAATCCCCAAGAATAACAATTTTCGAGTCAGGATATTTTGATGAAATTGTTTCGATGTCTTGACAGTGGTTTCTATATGACTGAGGGTCAGAAAGTGGTGGTAGATAGGCCGTTCCAAATATAATTTTCTCGAGAGGAGTCGTTATTTGCACAAAAATATGTTCGATGTTATTGTGTTTCGTGGTTAATTTTCTTGCTGACAACTTCTGTTTTATTGCAATTAAAACTCCTCCACCTCTTGACTTGGAACTTGATCTGACGTTTCTGTCGCAACGAAATACTTTGTAGTTAGTAAGACCGAGTTCAGTCGATTTGATTTCCGAGTTTAGCCAGGTTTCCGTAAGTATAATGATGTCATGATGATGAGAAGGTAGAGCTGCTTGTAGGTCATCGAGTTTTGATCGCAGTCCGCGGATGGTTTGATAATAGATTTTTATGGTTCTGGTTCGGTTAGGTGGGATTTCTTGAATATTTTTGTAACTTCCTAGTTTTTTGGTCGATTCGGCACGATTCGGGGGGTGGAGTTAATGTATTTTATGGTGACATCTTCACCATTTTCTTTCCTTTTTTCCAGCTGAACCCTCAGATCGCTCAGAAATTTTTGTTGCGCCGGTGTTGAGTCGGGGTAAATTCTGACATTGTTCTTGAGAAGACTTCGTTTGCTTAGAATATTTCTGGATTGTGTTGAATTTTGTAGTTCTATTTTTATTGGTCTAGGCTTGTCATTTAATAATTTTCCAACTCTATAAAATTTAGAAATATTTTCATTTGCTGAATTGTCGATTACACCGATTATACTGGTGACAGCTGCCTGGTCATCCAAGATCCTGCCAGCTTCTGTCGCTTTAATGCTTTCGGGCACATTGCAAATAATAATATTTTTAGATCGCACTTGTTGTTCATTCATTTCCGAAATTGCCTCGCAAATATTAAAGTTGTTTTGCGAAGGATTTGCTCTAATATCCTTGTATGCACGCAGTTCTCCTTCTAAATTAGCAGTTTTGGATGCTACAGCTGAAGACATGGTACTTATGGCACTTAAAATTTCACATGCAATTGGGGAAATCTTAGAGATTTGATCCTTGTTAAATTTGTTGGCTTTTGATTATGCTTTGACTTTGAAAAATTGGATATTTTTTCGATGAGGAATTACATAAGAGTGTAAAAATGACTGCTTTCAAATCAACGAAATGTTTTTATTTATGTTTTGGGAATATTTTATGAAGGCAAGAGTTATTAACACTAAGAGAAACTTTTTTTCACGTTAAAAAATCAAAATAATCGACCTGTCGGTGGCCGAGTTGACATCGCGTTTGGGTCCCATCCAGGCGTAGTGTGTTCAATTCCTCCATCACAACACGAGCAACACTTTTCTCTACTGTGGTGGTAGTAGGAGATTTTCAAATATTGTCAGGTTATTTGTAACCCGGAAATGTTTGTCTTTATTTAAAACAAATCTATTTAGCAAGCTATCGTTGTCAAAACAGGTTAAGAAATTGGTTCTGATTATAAAAAAAAATCTTTTCAAAAGAACTTACGCTTGACACGGTTAAATTTAAACAAGATGGTGACCATAAATGAACCACTCACTGACGACGATGGCGACTTGCCTCACCAATCGCTTTTAAATTGTGTGGATACAAAAGAAATCTGTGGATTTAAAATAAAGTTGATAAGTCGCACGGCTGTAGGTTCCTACTTTGATCGACCACAAAGCTAACAGTTTCAAGTTGTACATAGCGTTTGCTTACTATTTAATAAATAAATAATATAATAAAGATCATAAATCATTTATGTACCAGCATAATTTTCATCGATTATTGTTTTACATGGTCACTACCTACCGCACGAGCAAGAAAAATCACCTCTACACAGTTTCTGCACTATAAAAAATTAGTATTTTATTTTAAATGGTATTGTTAATATTTAAATAAAATAATTAATACTGTTAGCCAACCATAGCAATATTTAATTCCCTTCTTTGATTATTTAGGGATATCTTCATCCTAAAAGCTGCAGTCCGGAATAACACAGGAGAAGTAAAATTTTAGTGACAGTTTAATATTATACAGTATAGTAATCGTTTTTTATTTATAATATTTTTTGTTAATTTAAACAAAGCATTCATTATTACGTCATATTTAAAAATTATCTCAAGATTATAAAAATTATAATAATAGTGTTCAAATCTGCCCTCCCTCAAATCTGATCTATTATCATTGCAGCCTGTCCGCAAAAGCAAATTGAAATTGGAACGGAACATAAAGGAGCAGAACAAACATTGCCGCTCGTACGTTGGCTCCTAGTTCGCCGTCAATCTTGGCGCGAGGGAATATTTTGCTATAAAGATCTCTACAATACTTCAAAAATAACTTGATACATATTCCAATAAATAGCCCAAACAACAGGTAACAACCTTCCTCAATCAATTAATCTTATTATCTCGCCATTGCGGGTTTTTAGTGGCCGTGAAATCTGCCGCCGAGGAGGCCATCACAGCCAATAGCATTTTGTCATTTTTTAACAACATAACCTCACACGAAATGTTTGTCATTGAAAACGAAAAGATGCACATCGCGCCGTTGCAAAACCATACAAGTAATGCAACATGGAATGTTTCTAATCCTTCAATAGCGATAATAATTAGATTAGCCGTTCGCGGCGCGACATTATACTTTCCCGCCTAGTCTACATTGACGATTTGCGAATAGGCGGGATTCTAAGTAGCATATTTTTACCGCTATTAATTGCTCTTTTTAACATCCCATCATGTCGGTTCTCCGCAGTTATGAATAGAGGCGTTCGAGCGCCACAATTCTCTCTGAATTTACCCGTATGTCTCGATTTAAACGCATACCTTTTGCACGTACGCCGATTGTCACGGGTTAATGACAAGGCCGACATTATTAAGTTAGCTTGGTCATGGCAGGAAATCTTACGCCGGTGTAATCGTGTACATTTGTGTATTTTTTTTACAATTTTATAACTGTATTTATGACTTAAAAACCAAAACAAATACATTTACAGTGAAACTTGTTGCTTGAAAACACTAATGTGAGTAAACATTATGTTTGAAAGTGTTAAAATTTAATATAATTTACCAATGTTTCGTGAATTATACTATTAAGTTTTATTTTTACTACTTCGATTCCTTAACTTCTCAACTGCTCAGAGCCTGAGGGACTTTGACATCCCTAATAGGGGAAGGTATTAGGAGAGGAAGGTTGAAAATTACCCGCCAAGAGTCCCAATTGCAGCCAGTGAGACAAACATGACAATAACTATCCTGAATTGTGGTATGTTGGAGAGGAAAGTAAGCAAGGAGAAGTGGAAGCTTGGGAAGTACCTGGCTATTTAGATCTGGTCACAATACATAAATATTAATTAGACCTTAAACCTGCGACCTTTTAATTCGTAGATGAGGTTCATAGCCACGGATGACATTGTGTGCGATGCTTACATGAAAAATAAAATTGTTAAGTGACTAAGCGGCGTTGCGGATTCATTCTCCTGCTAGCCAAGTCCTCCATCACTGCACAATCTGCATTTTCCCACTATAATTATGGTAGTAGGAAGAATCCAAATGTTAGGTTATTCGTTTTCCTTTTAAATAATTTTTTTTTTTACTTATGAACTTTGTTGTATTTTACAGAAAAAAATGCCAGCGGCTCGAGGATTAAAGCGTACGGCTTCTAAAGCGGAAGTTAAACCCGTAGCAGGATCATCCAAAATTAAGAAGAAACCAGGTTTGCTATGCATAGTCATTATTATCCACTCTAGGGATAGTGTATTTACGAAAATATCCTTGATAGAGACTTAATGTTTCAGATACGACTGCACTCATTCTAAAATTATACTTCCGTATATTAATAAGGAAACACAATCTAAAATGCTTACTGTGGTTTTAAAGCCAATGAATCCACTTGTATTTTATCATTTATCACATAATTTTGTTTTATAAAAAAAATTATAAATCAGTCAAGACCATGAACGGGGCTACCTGAATTTACATAGCTATCGCCTAAGGGCTTGAGCAGTGCTACTCAAATCTGGGTAGCTGTCGGTCAAGAGCATGACCGGTGTTACCCAAATTTGGGTAGCTATCGCTAAAAAACACAAGCTGTGCTACCTATTTTTGGGTAGCTATCACTAAAAGACACAAGCGGTGCTACCTATATTTGCATAGCTACCACTCAAAGGCATGAACGGCGCTACCCAAATTTAAGTAACTATCGCTCAAGTGGTTACAAATGTGCGACTGAATCTATCGCTAAAAGACACAAGCTGTGCTACCTATTTTTGGGTAGCTATCGCTAAAAGACACAAGCGGTATTACCCAAATTTGGGTAGTTATTGCTAAAAAAACACAAGCTGTGCTACCTATATTTGGGTAGCTATCGCTAAAAGACACGAGCGGTATTACCCAAATTTGGGTAGCTATCGCTAAAAGACACGAGCGGTTCTACCTATATTCGGGTAGCCATCGCTCAAGGGCATGAGCGGTGCTACCCAAATTTACATAGCTATCGCTCAACGGCACTACCCAAATTGCGACTGAAGCCATGTATGAGAAAAACAGCATGAAAGCGAGACAATGGTAGGTATGTGAAGAGTATGCATGGTTGTCCGGTATCTCTTCCCATCACCTGTCATCTGATTTACAGTCCTTTTACTAACATTACAATATTTCAATATCACAGTGAAACCTTTATGTAAATGGCAAAAAGTTTACATAATTTCACCCGCCTTCAGCGAGGAAATCTCTCCTAGAGTTCACAAAAGTTTAGCAAAAGAAACATCTTAAGTTTCTCTTTTGGATGCCCGCTAAGTTAACTATATCAGTCTTTAACCTTGTAACCCATATTTCGCCACTATCAGTTCCCGTGGTCAGAATTTGATGAAAATCAGATATGCTATTCAAAATTACACCACAAAGAATGATCTTTTTGAGGTTAGGTTTAAAAAAATACTAATTTCAGTTGTCCGTGTAATTCTAATTCAATGAACTCAAATTTAGATGTTTGATTGATTGATTGTATGATTTTCAAAATTGCAACTGCTTGTATGAAGAATTCAGACAAGCAATCCACATAGTAACACAATATTTTAATAGAGAATTGTTTTAATTGTTTGTCATTTTGAAAATTGAAACTGATTTGTGAAGAATTTAGACTATCCCAAGATGCCAGTTTATACTCGAGTCATTTCTGTATCAGAAATTACTTACAAGTTATTATAATTTCTGTAACGATTTTTGTTAAGGCGATGCCATACGTAGTAATGCAAAATCATGTGTTTTTGGTTTGAAAATTTGGTCGCCTAGAAATGTTTCAGATGCTTTAATTATATACTGCGAGTAGAATACATCTTGGCCTTTGAAATAATCGAGTATTTTTTAGATAAGTCTTTTTATAAGCCCAGAAAAAAATAATGTATAAGGCCAATGAAAACTGCTTTAAAGTTCAAAATCTCCTACTTACGAACTCATTTTCGGTTATGATTTTATTGTATAATGTGGCAAATTAAGTTATTTATAAAATGATTGGAAAAAAATTAAATATTTATGCCTGAACATCCACAAAATAAAATAAAAGGCACTTTTTGGCCATGTTTTTTTCTTGCATAAATCATAACAGGCGGATGGTGTTAAGCGGGAATTTAAACCTTATCGCCATCTACGTAAGGGTTGTTATTGATAGCGGCTCAATTTAAAATATTACACGACGTAATGCATCGTCTTAACGATAATATTAATTATTCAAAATCAGCTTACCCGAGTTTTATTATTACGTATTTTATCCAATTTTGAAGGAGTCTTGTTTTGCTCTCTCTCTTCTAATGGTAAGTACGATCTTTTAAACGAGTTCTTGTAGAAATAACGAAGATTTCTTATCAAATTCTCGGAATATGACCCGGATAGGTGACCATTGCATTTTCGCAACGTCAGCTTAATATAGGTTAAATGGATTTGACTAAGTAAGGAGATAAGCTAACTGATTAAATATTCACTTATCAAATCAAATGATATAGGTCTATTAACATCCATTAAAGCAGTTACCTACTAATCTGTACGTGAATCATATTCTATATTTCTAGTTTCATAAATAACACATCTGCATATTAAATTTTATTGCTGGTGTTATAATTTTCTTTTATAAAATGGTCGTAAAATGTTAAAATTTGTGCGTTTCTAATTGGCTGAGTAATTAACAATGTACGAAATAATAATCAATGATGCCATCTGACGTCGGATCAATAGTTTGTAAGTTAATTAGAATGAACACCGTCTGTCAAACATTTTAACAAAAGAAATACACATTTCAAATATAGAATTTTAATTGATTAATAAAATAATTTCATGATTATAGGACAGGTTTATCGCGTGTTCGAATTCTTCAAACAATCTGTTCCAATTTTGTAAATGACAGTATTAAATGCAATTTTTTTTTACATAGAAATTAGTCTTTCTTGATTTCAGTCTTTTGTGATAAATTTTTTGTAATTTCGTCCTTTACATAATTTAGTCTTTCGTGATTCCAGTATTTCATGGTTCCAGTCTTTTGTGATTTACGCTTGGCGGATTTTAGTCTTTCGGGATATAGTCTTCCTCTTATGTCTCCTTAAATAAACTTTAATCTGTTAATCTTTCTCTGAGAGGTACTCCTATTCATGTATTTTTTTAAACCTATAACATTGTGTGTTTTCACATTTTAGAGGCAAAAGTGCCCCTGATCAATGGAGACCTTGTTGGCCCCACCAAGAAGGGGCAAGTCTTCACCACGGGGCAGGGGGATGTGGGGCAACTTGGACTGGGAGAGGATCACCTCGAACGCAGCAGGTATGAAGCACATTATCAATTAACGATATAATTAATATATTAACACTCTTATTTCTTGATTCATTTATATTTTGGTCTGGAGCCCCAAAAACCCTTGACCCCGTGCAGAAACGTGCGATCTGTTCGGTAGATTCCCCTATCTTAACAAACAGATTGCAATTTTTAAAGCACAGGCGTCAGGTGAGAATGCTGTCCTTGTTCTACCAGTATATCAATGAAAGTTGCTCTGAGGAACTATCATCATTGATCCATACAACACCCGTGCATAGTTGGAAACACGCAAATCACGCACCCAACATTTGCAAAGGGTCTCGATTCTCGGCAAATACATTACACTCGAACAACGAGTGGAATAACATTTGACATATGTACTTTTGACGAGACTCAAGAATAAGAATGTCAACCAATGCATGTACTTTCGACGGTGATTGTTAGCGGACTGGATTGGAGAATCGATACCCTGGGTTGATATTTTTCATGTGAGAACAAATCTTTTCTAAGATATGTTCTCGAGTTCAACACCTCAGCTGTGGAACCATTTGCCGAACTCTGTGTATCTTGTCTATCCTATGTATATCTTGTATCTTGTCTATCCTATGTATCCTTCCTTTTACAACGAGGGTCTCTTCAAAAGCCATGCTCATTCCTTCATCTCCATCCCCAAAGATGGAGATATTACTCTGATGTTACCATTCATTTTCTTCTTTCATTCCTTTCTCCGTTCACCAAACCATCTGGTTTGGACATACATATAGAGCGGGTTGGACTTAGATAAGCGTTCCTTTACTGCCGTAACAGAGTTTGTATCAACCCTCCATTGTGGACTGCTAGCTAGGACCACAAATGCATACTTCAGTTATTTCAGACCATCAGTCCTGCCGAGTTGTACAGTTCACACGGACTTTTATATTTGTTCACCGCCATTATAGTGTGGTTATCTTGGTGTACTAAAATAAAATATTCAGTTCAAGCGTTTATTTAAGAATGCACAAATAGCAATTACTACACACAACAACGCATTAATTTTACGGGATAAATACGAGGAGGCACTATAATATTTAGCGCGGAATGCGAGCGATTATCTGGGTCAAGGTTACGAGCGCACGAGTAAGTTGACTGACTACTGAATACTCGCTGCGTTGGGCCTATTTATGCAGCCCATCCGGTGGCGGTAGTAAGCAGGCGAGACAGCTGGTAAACTGCGGGTCACTCGCTTCAGCGAGATTCTTCTGGATAGTTCGATAGTGCTGGGAGTACGCCTATACAGTTGACTAGAACCTTCTAGTGAATGCGCGTAATGTGCTAGTCCAATTCGTAAAGGTAGCTCGTAGACAGGTAGTTTGTATTGTTTACCTTGCGCAGTTAATTGTGCCTATCAAAATGTCTCGAAATTTCGTAGCCCATGCATTCTAAACCGGTCGGCTTTCTGGAACACTCTAGCAGTATCGATCGCTACAATAGTAATTTGAAACTAACACCTCTGCCAGATATCCATTCAGATGTTCGGCTGACTTTGTAATAGCATATTAGAAAAACGTGATTATTTATTATGTTTGAATTGGTTGCAGGTTTACCCATGTGAAGGACCTGCCGAGTAACATAGTGGACATCTGCGCTGGAGGCATGCACACCGTCGCCATAGACAAGGATGGAAATGTAACTAAATCTCTAAATAGTATTAAACAAAGTCGCTATCCGCGTCTGTCTGTTTGTGTGCTTAGTTCTTATAAACTGTGCAACGGATTTTGATAGGATCTTCACGATCTTAGAGAAATTCTTCCGGAAGGTTTATACAGGGTTTTCCAATAAGAGGTGTTATTTTGATATTCCATCGTAAATGATCAATGGTTTCGTTGCTTGTGTAGCACGTAGCGCCGTCTTGTTGAAAGTAAACGTTGTCCAGATCAATACCAACCAATTCCGGCCATAAAATATCATTAATCATCTCTCGATAGCGCAATCCATTCACCGTAACTGTTGCTCCAGCCTCATTTTAGAAAAAGTAAGGTCCAATGACTCCGCCGGACCATAAACCGCACCAAACAGTTGAGGATAAAGAATTTTTTTTTAACAATAACTCTTGGGTTTTCCGAGCCCCAGATGCGACAATTTTGCTTGTTGACGAATCCACCGAGGTGGAAATTTATTTATTTATTTATTTATTATTTTATTTACGCCCTAATGGGCTTTTACATGAAAATATACATTTACATTGATTACAATAATTGAACATAAGAAGATAAATGGAGTTAATTGTAAGAAAGCAACACATATAATAAAATTTTGTGCAAATTAGCAAAACACTAATAAGATGGATTCAATATAAAATATACCCAAGCATGAAATAGTAAGTAAAAGAAAGTTCAACATAAAAAGTAAGTAAGTGGGTGTGTTTAAACCCAGTATTAATTGTGAGTTTAACAAATCGATAAACCAATATAAATTAGAGTGTAACTTACTCGTGAGGTAAAGAACATTATAACAGAGATTTAAAAAAAAAAAAAAAAAAAAAAAAAAAAAAAAAAAAAAAAATAACAAAATAAGAGTTGCACCTGTAAAAAGCAAAAACTAATAGAATTTAGCAATATCGACATGAATAAGAAATAATAAGATCTGAGATGGAACATAGTGTTATGTATAAAAAGTAGTTAGTAGGTATATGCATACAATTATAAGTGTATAGTAGAGCAAATAAAAAACAAACAAATATGGATATAATTTACTTGAAAGGTTTCGAATGGGAGAAGATGTAATAAAATTATTAAAGCTATAAAAGTTAATTATTAGCCGATAGAATCGAAATAAGTTGCCTTTTAAAGCTCACAAAATTGTCAAAACCAAACATATCTATAAGTTCACAGTATTTATTCGCAAGGTTGTGAATTCTAGGAATTGGTGAAAAAATAGAATAATTAGTGTTGAGGTTCTTGTTAAATTTAAAAGTATCTTTACTGCGAGTTTGCCTAGCAGGAACATTAATGCAAATAAGTTCCAACAAATTAGGGCTGTCAATTAAAGATTTAATAATTTTGAATAAAAATAGCAAATCAATTAACACTCTTCTATCAGATAATTTAAGAAGTTTAGTTTCAGCAAGCAAGTTATTGTAATTTATAAATTCGATTGGAATTTTCATTTTAAAATTAATGTACCGAAGGAATTTATTTTGTACCTTTTCTAATGATTGAGAATGGACCTTGTAGTACGGTGACCATACGGTGGAATTGTATTCTAATTTGCTTCGTACTAACGAGCAATACAGATGTTTTAATGTTGACATACTTTTAAAATTTGCTCCCATTCTCAAAATAAAACCTAGTATTCTCATCGCATCGCTTGTTATTTCATCGATGTGTTCGTTAAACTGTAGACTCTCGTGGAATATAACACCAAGATCACGAATCTGTGATACACGAAGAAGATTAGCACCATTCATAAAATAGGAAAAATTAAGTGGATTTTTGCCTTTGTAAAAACTGATAATCTGGCATTTACCTAAATTTAGTTGCAAATCATTGACAGAACACCACGCACATAGTTTATTAAGGTTCAACTGCAAAATTGCGCGATCGTCATCGTCTTTGATTATTCTGTATATCTTCAGATCGTCGGCAAATAACAGGACTTTAACATTAGTAAAAATATTAACAATATCATTGATAAACAAACAAAATAATATTGGGCCCAAGTGAGATCCCTGTGGTACTCCGCTCGAGGCAGCAAATGTATAAGAAGTAAACGAATCTATCTTGACTGCTAAGTACCTTCCTAATAGATAACTCTTAAACCATTCCAACATGCTCCCTCTTATTCCCAACAATTTTAGTTTACGTAATAATATTTTGTGGTTTACTTTATCAAATGCCTTACTGAAGTCAGTATATATGGAATCAGTTTGATGTGATGCATTAAGGGCATTAACAATATCATTCGTGTACAATATCAAATTGGTAAGAGTAGATCTACCTTTAATGAATCCATGTTGAAGGGGAGAGATGGTTCGATTGATTCGGGATATCAACTTATCTAGTACTAGGCTTTCAAAAAGTTTGGGTAAAGTAGACATTATACATATTGGCCTATAATTTGTTACTTCGCTCTTATTACCTTTTTTGAAAATGGGCGTTAAAAGACTAAACTTCCAAAGGTCCGGGAATACACCTGATGAGAGTGACTTTGTAAATAACTTATGAATAGGATATGACAATGTATGCATACAATTTACTAAAAACCTGGGCGGAACATTATCAGGTCCTGCGGATTTTCGGGAATCAAGACTCTTCAGCTTAGATATAATATCGTCTATGGTTACATTACAGTCAGATATATCAAGAGTTTCAACCAAATCAAAGCACGAAATATTGCTGTCTTCACTTGCATTAATGTAAACGCCGCTAAAAAAATCAGCAAAAAGATTAACAGTTTCCTGAAGATTTTGGGATAATTTAGAATCGAATGACACACTACTAGGTATGTAAGTACCATTTTCTTTTTGGGATTTAACATATTTCCAAAAGAAATTTGAGTCGTCCATGATAGAGCCTTCGACATCACTAATGTAATTTTTGTAACATTTTGCGGAGAGCTTATTGCACTCTGCCCTCAATTTTTGAAACGCAGTATAATCGATGGCCAGGCGACTTTGTTTGAATCTCTTATGAGATAATTTTTTGAGGTAAATTAAGTCTATCAGGTCTTTTGAGAACCATTTTGGGTATAGAGTTTCTCTGTAAGTCGTTAAAGGAACAAATTGTTCAATTGCAGAATTAACGATGAAGTAAAATTTTTTAAGGTGTACATTAATATCATCGTCGCTATCAAAGAATGACCAGTCAGTCTGTTTAAGGAAATTTGAAATTTTAACATAGTCAGCTTTTTTGAAATTTCGAGTTTCTACTACCTTTTTTACGATAGGAATTGGTTTAAGATTGGACATGCATATTTCTAGTGGTGGATGGTAAACATCGACAGGTAATAGAATTTCGGTACTTCTCACAACACAGATGTCAGACACATTTGACAGTGCCAAATCCAACGTACGACCTCCTATATTAAGAACATTATTACACTGTGTTAGACCTAAGAACAGTGCCATATCTCTAATAACACGAATATTAACATTAGAACAAGAATTGACAGAATTCATATTACACCAATCATAATGTGGCAGATTGTAATCACCAACTAGAAGTAGTTTAGTATTAGGATATTTAGCACAAATTGATTCAACCTCGTCGCAGTGATTGCTGTAGCTTTGGACATCAGAATTCGGAGGTAAGTATGCACATCCCACTATTATTTTACCTCTAGAAGTGTTCACATTGACAAATAGTTGCTCGATGGATGTGTTTTTTGTGGATATTTTTGAAGAACTGAGATTTTTTGAGATAGCAATGGCTACACCACCTCCTCTCGTTTTGGCACTTGTTTTAGAATTCCTATCCATACGGTAGATGTTGAAATTAGGGAAGCCTAATTCGGCGGAATTGATTCCTGAGTCGAGCCATGTTTCGGTTAAAATGAAGATATCACTGCTGATAGTTGCCGCCGAAGTCAGCAACATGGGAAGTTTAGTGCGGATCCCTCTCACATTTTGGTAGTAGCATTTTATTTTTTGTTGTTTCAGTTTTTTGGCGCACATTCAATAATTTTAGGTACAGAGTTCACATATTTGATAGTTATATTGGTTTCACCGTTGTTCTTCCTCGTCTCGAGTTGTTGGCGTAAATCTAGAAGTTGAGTCCTCTGCAATGGTGTTTGGTCGTTACTGGCCTTTATACCGTTTTTCAGTTTTGCGTTCCTGGTCAAAACCTCACGAGCCGAGACAGAGTCATTGAATTCGACCTTAATCGGTCTAATTTTGTTGGACTTTTTTACACCAAGTCTGTACGACTTAACCACACTCGGTAATAATTCATTATTTATATCACTAATCGCTGAAACTACTTTATCGCTGTCCATTTTAATAATTGTTGTTGTTGATTCTGAAATACTTTCGGGAACATTAAATAAAATAATGTTCTTTGACCGGGTTTTTCTTTCCTCGGCCTCTGCGAGCAAATCATTTATTGAAGATGAAGTATTTGTCGGGTTAGTAACAATAGACTGAGTATCCGTTACACTTTTTAATGTTGACAATTCTCCTTCCAACATTCCCATACGAACAGCCATCAATCCTGTGGTTCCTAACAGATCCGTTGTTATCGGGGTAATTTTACCCATTTGCTCCTTCGTAAATTTGTTGCCGGGGTCATTAATAATTTTTATCAGCGAACAGAGTAGATCCTTGGCCTTGGTCATATAGTTAAGAGAGTTCTCGTTTAAATCCATATTAAAATTTATTTAAAAAGAGTTAAAAATATGTTAACTTTATTCGTAATTAGTTTATACACAAACGCCTGTTTCCCGCAAACTGTTTAGCACTATTCAAAAGTGACGGGCCTCATCAAATGGGCCTCATCACTCAAGATGATTTGCATTTGATTCACTCAAGTGAATTTTAATAATTTCAATGCGTTGTTGAAACGTGTATCGTTCCATTTTTATTAATGGCGTAGTTTCTACTTGTCAAATGTCAAAAAATGACAGCTTCAAAAGTAACATTTACCGAAATAGCGGGCTATTCAAAATAACACCTCTTATTGGAAAACCCTGTATCAAATAATACATGCGCATTATATTTATAGAAAGTAGAGAAAAGTCGATGTTTTGTAATCAAGTCGTAAAAATAATATTTTCGGGTGCTTACATTGCTAACGCTGGCTAAACCTTATGAGATACATCAAAATAATGTACTACGGAATTGTACATCTTCAAAAGGCCAGTAGAAAAGTCCGCGATGGTATATATTGTCTTATCTCCTAAGGATAACCACCAGAAACGCCGGGTACACGTCAGCTAGTATTTTATAACGATAACAATCTCAGTCGGTATTCAAAATACACACCCGAAGTCTTTATTATTAATGAGAAGGAAGCTTTCTGCTGATGCACTCATGTCTATAAACTGATTTTACTATAAGTTTATTGGTAATTGAGTTGTTTAATTTAAACATCTCTGAACTATGCGTCCCGGAAAACACTGGTCTGAGTCAGTCAACTCTTAGATCAGCAACATCAGCAGCTGTAGGCAGACTGATGGAACCTAAGCGCAAGCCAAATACTAAGTTTGGTGATCGCGCTTTCGGAGCATCTGGGCCGAAGGCTTGGAATAAACTCCCTCCAGAACTGAGATCCATAACAAGTCCAACAGAATTCAGGTCTAAACTAAAAACTTACCTTTTTAAGTTGTCATACCCTTAAATTAAATATTAACAGATCATTGTCTTGCTTGCTAGAAGACTCCATTTTGTAAACTTATTTTAACATGAAACGTGGCAGAACTAAATGAACAGAAACGCATGTGACAGACTAACAGAAATGTCTTAAAACGACTGAAACTTAATTAACTTTATTTTTTAAAAAGAAAGCTAAACATTCCCGGGTTACAAATAACCTTACAATATTTGCAAATCTCCTACTACCACCACAGTAAGCGGAGAATGTTGCTTGTGTTGTGATGGAAGACTTAGCCAGCCGAGGAATTGAACACACTAAGCCTGGGTGGGACCCAAACACGATACAAAGCTTGGCTCTCAATCTAGACACTCAACGGAATTTGACGAGTTATTGAGCTTGATTTTGGTGCTTTCAATTAGTAAAATAACGTCTGATTTTAGTAGTTGTCGGTTAATCGAGTGGAGAGATTAATTTGCTTCGAGGAGTGAATAAATTATTCTACTTGGTTGAGACAATAGATTTTTTTAATAATAATCTCTTTTCCCCGTTCCAGGTGTGGACATTCGGTTGCAATGACGAGGGAGCACTAGGACGCGACACGGAGGAGCCTGGGAGCGAGTTCACGCCGCGCAAGGTGGTACTGCCGGGCCGCGCAGTGGCCGTCAGCGCAGGGGACAGCCATAGTGCCGCTCTCCTGCACACTTTCCAGGTGTTCGCCTGGGGTTCCTTCAGGGTGAGTTAGCCATTGATCATCGTTGGGATTTGGCCTCTACCACAATTGGCCGAGTTCCCTCGCAATTCGCTTCTAGTCCTCTGTCCGTTCCGTCCTCTTTTACCCAGCCTATCCACCCTTTCCTCGGTGTGCCTTTGGGTTATTTCAACTTTACACCCACTTGGTCATGATTATTAGTGTCCTGCATTGTGTGTCAAAAAGTCAATGATCCGTTAAATATATAAGACAAAAAAATAGCATAATATGATATATAATACAAATTAAAACAACCGGTCTTATTTCTTTACTTGAAAACTAGCTAAAGTCCCGGCATTGCCCGAGCTTTATAGAGCTGTTTGCGGGTATTTTGCAATAAATTGAAATAATCTAAATTTGGGGGACCATCGCTGTAGGTCTAGAGCGATGAGACCTAAATATGGGTAGCCATCATTCGACTGGTTATTTTGTACATCAAGTCGAGATTTCGAAAAACCACATCCCCTCTTCTCACCCCTTGAAACAATTTGGATACTTGATGAAATTTTGCACACTTGATGTTCAAAATAAAAGGAAAATTACATTCGAAAAACTCTGAGTAAATCCCGGACAACGACTAGTATCGAAAAAAGATTAATCGTACATAATGTTTTTTTTCACCTCTGTCGCTTTCAATTCTAATACTGATTCAACATCTTTGTCCAGGATTCTCACGGGAACATGGGACTGACCTTGAAGGGTAACGAGCGCACCCCAATCGAGATGTTGCCGGGACAACGCGTCGTCCAGATCGCATCGGGGGGCGACCATCTGGTGATGCTCACAGACCAGGGACAGGTAAGACAACCCATCTTAAAACATTTCCTCATTGCTGAAGATCATGACCTTACTCCAATAGTCCTGATGAAACAGGATCCTCCACTCCTTGCTGTCCTGCGGTGCAAGGAGAGCCAAGGACATCGACTTTCCGGATAAATGTGATACTTGATCACTCCAACGCATCAGTAATCATCCTCTTGCTTCTGTTTTGTTCTTGTATCGGGATTACATTAACTAAATACAGGAGAATAAAATTATTTTCCACAAAGCCTATGTCGTCTTTCGGTATGGTTTGAAGCTTCTTTTTGAGGAGTGCAAGAAGTGAGCATGGATCCCATATTGTAGAGAGAAGGAAACATGGAGGCCACATTCTGCAGCCAAGCTATTGAACTTAAACAAAGCTAATGAATCATAAAAATGACCCATTCTCATGTGACAAATTTCGACCGTATCCAAATGTTTGGCATGTGTTCTGACTATGCACCGATGAAGAAAATATGAATAAAGCTGGGTCCACTGAGCATCTTCCATTAAGTACCGGTAGAACGAGGACAACATTCCCGCCTGACACTTGCGCTCTAAAAATTCGTATCCGTTTGTTGAGATAAGAGAATCTATCTCCCGCCTGAGAACATCCATGTTTAACTATTTTTATTTATTTTATTTTTTGCAATAACTTAGTGAGCAAAACCTCGTTAAGTTATTCCAAAAAATTAAATATTCATCCTGGACTTGCATAAAAAGTCAATAGATGTCGCACATTAAAATTAAAATTTGATTTATTTATCTAAGACACTGTCTAGAATGCATTTAGTTCGGGTTGAATCTTGCGAGCATACATAAAGATAGCTGCCCATAAAAATGTGCAGTGAGAAAATGAAGACAATGTTGGTAGTTCTTATTCGAAGTATGATACAGTTAAATATGACCGAAGGAGATAGGGTCCCATTAGCTCAGTTGGTAGAGCGGTGCACTGGCAAGACAACAGTCCTGGGTTCAAGTCCTAGATGTGACCATATCTTTTTCTGTTTCAAATTTTCGTTTAGGAATCGCTATGTTGTCTTCAATAATTTAAAATTTACTCTTTTATTTAACTCATGGCTATTTTCTGTTGATTTTAATTTTAAATATGTACAAAAAGAAAGAAAGATTGCCTCCATGGTCGAGGGATAAGGCTTTGGACTATGAATCTGGACTTGCGAGTTCAAATCCCTTGTTCTGAGAAGGGAGTTAGTCAGTACCTGCTGTGTTCACAGAACTCTTGCCAGCCAGAGTATTGACTGTCTTCTTGACCATTTTATATCGTATCAAACATTGATAGTTTAAAATAAAAAAAGCTTTGAATTAAAAATAGTTTGTCTGTGTTGTAGGTATTCACTTGCGGATGTGGCGAGCAGGGTCAACTCGGGAGGGTGACGGCCCGCTCGTGCGACCGACACAGTCGTCTAGGGCTCAGTAAGTACTTATTATATTATTATCTGTGGAATTGTGAATTCTATGAAATGCATGTAATCACTCTGGCATATTCTGTTAGAAGTTCAGAGTATTTCCGCTTTGGGGCCGTTCAAGTATTATGTAAGCACTATAGGGGGGCAGGGGGGTCTTTGCTTTGCTTATTTTTGATGACATGGGGGGGTCGAGATGGTGATTACTTCAGCACTGCTCAGCAGTAATTTTTTTTTTTACACATTGGTATCCCACACCTTGTCTATGTTTGAAAACCGAATACATATTCGGGGATTCCCACAAATAATTAATACGTTTAGGTACTCGCTTAGAAGCGAATGGGGGAATTACTTGTCAAAATTTCTTCCATCAATCTATTGTTTCGTTTCAGTACGATTGACGATTTGACGTGTTGTAAGCAAATCAAAGCAAGTTAATATTTGTGTTACCGTTGATCCTCTTTCGCCAAAGTTGAATTGTTTATAAAACAAAATACATTAACAGAAAAATGCATATAGGTACCAATTTTTACGTAAGCATGGGAGGGGGGGGGGGGGGGTAAGAGCTTTGCTTACTTTTGGTGACAAGGGGGAAGAGGGGGTAAATAATTGTAATAAATCTGCTTACGTAATACTTGAACGGCCCCTTTGCAATAAAATCCAAATAAATGGAATATTCATGAACATATCCGAAAACTGTTTTTGAATGATGATAAAATTCGCTGTCTAATTTTATTATTACAAACTAGCTGTACTCTGCCACGTGTTGCTGTGGCTTTTACATCCAACAGATGGCGCTGTTTTTTAAAAAGGCATGTTTTTACCTGTCGCAGATATTATCTATATAATATGGGTACATAAAAACACACGCGTATTCGACTGCAACGTTGTGTCAAAATTACAAAGCAATCGGTGAAGAATTTTCAGAGATTTAAGATTTTGAACAAACGAACATTTACATTTTTATTTATATAGATAGATAAATGAAGATATAATTTTTGAAATATCAAATTTTTTAATGCAAACATAAAAAGTTTTGAAAATGGCTCATCTTGCATTATTTTTGTTCAAACAATTAACTAAATTTACCGATAATGAAAAAAAAAACATTGTGAACATTACTGCCACCTCACTTTTTAGTCGTTTCATATAAAAATAATTAATAAACAAGTCACGAAATTTCATAAAATTTTCTCAAATCGCGGTAGGATCCTTTGGTTTCGTAGAGGTGTACATTTGAATTGTTCTGCGGTTAACTTCTAGATTTGAATATAAAGCTTGGTATTTTTTCTTTCTAAAACTGTTTAGTTCATATTTATAACTATGACGGTAAGGGAGATAATATAACGATTTCTATGAGACCATATAGGGTGTTCCAAAAAGCAAACATAAAAGGTGTTTGTTCAATAAACCGAATAAATTAGCCAGAGATGTTAAATCATTTTCCTAACTACCCGTCTCGAATTTACAGATAAATCGTTTGGACTATTTCTTGTATTACGTTTATAGGGCCTCACAAATAAAATAAATTTAAACAGCTGATAAACAACCATCAATTGCATATCAGTTGTGTAAAATTTAAAACACGTTTATTTGTGAGGAGGTTAGTATGTGGCATTTAGTGACAATTTGACTCTTTACCTTGCAATGTATTATTGTTTATTTCTGTCTTTAATAATTCCAGATGGTCTGCTGGTCCCCGCGCCGCTCGTCTTCTGCCGCGACAAGGCCGACTTTGACCACATCTGGGCCGGCACGCACTGCACGTTCGCCCGCAAGGCGCTGCGCCACGACGTTTACGTGTGGGGCCTGAACAACTACCAGCAGATTGGCGTGCGCAAGGGCAACCCGCAGACCGTGTTTGCGCCCGTGGTGGCGGAGGCGTTCAAGGGGGCGGCTTGGGGTAAAATAGCCGGGGGACCGCATCACTCTCTAGCGCTGGACGAGGAGGGGGTTTGCCACGCTCTGGGGAGGCGGGAGTATGGAAGGTAAGATAAGATTCACGTGTAGACAGTTAATCATCCTGCCACCAATACATGTACATTACAAAAATGGCTTGATGAAGCATTAGTCAAATGTATTTAAAACAAACTTTTTAAATGTGTGCCTCAACACAGGCTAGTGAGGCAGGTTTTGAGAAACCTCAACTTTATCTATTTTTTTTAACATATGAGTCGTGTAATTTCTATACCCGCTATATCAACTTTCATTGATTTGGAGAAAACCGCAAAAAACTGTCACATCTCTAGCGTACATAAGTAATTGCATTGCAATTTTTTATATAATGAATTGGAGTAATAACATTTCGAAAAGCATTTATTTTTCTATATATGTCTAGCAATAATTAAGTAATTTCGATAAATAAAATGGATAAAGCGGATTTTGATACTCACTTCGTGATATAGAGGCTTTTGAAAGTCAACTGAGCCGACATGGCGGGTTTAGAAACACACGCGTAGATCATTTTGACACACGAGCGTGGCGTCAGAGCGGCGGCTATATTGTATTTTGGCAAAATAACTGGTTGTGATTGGTTGAATCTGATATAGCGCGTTTTGATAGTAACTTTCTGTATGATATAGCGGATTTGGTTTCTCACTCGCAGTTTTAACATGGTTTTTGGTCGTGATAAGGAGGGTTTTGAAACTCAATTTTAGGCTCCTCTTGTTGCTCGCTAAAATGTGAACAAGATGTCATACTCAGATCATTTTGTCAAAAAATTGGATAAAGCGGGTATAGAAATTATAGGATTCAAATATTCTTAGTTATAGTTGCAAATTTCTTAAATAAAGATATTTATTTATTTTACGCCTATTAAGGCTTTTACATACATATATAACAATATTTAAGAAATTATACTCGTAAATAATAGTGCAGGAAATGGCTGTTTAAAACACATATACACGGTGTCCGGAAACTTGTAGTACAAGCGGGAAACTGGTGAATCTACATCACATTTAGAGTCGATTTTGTAGTATAATTTTTTTTGATTTGAGCTTTCGTTTTCGAGTAAATCGAGTCAGAAGTTGATTTTTTCTTTTATCAAATTCTTATGAATTATTACTGTAGATCAAAATACCCAACTAATTAAAACTATTTAAAAGTAAAACAAATAAAGAAACCCTGATTTAAAGCATTATTTTGAAATCACCCTTCATTTAATCCAGTGTAATCATAAAATATTTCTGCTCTGCAGGGTTAAAACATCTGTTCTTCTAATATTCATACCTATCTCTGACATATTCGCAAAATATAGCTTTCTCTAGTATGTTGGGTTCTACTAACATATGAAGGAATATGGTACGTGTATGTAATTGTAACAGTGCCAATTACTTCCATTCCAGACTGGGGCTGGGAGAGTCCTGTGAAGACGCAAAGGAGCTGACTCCAGTTCCAGCTTTGAAAGAGAAGAAGTGCATATCCATATCTTGCGGGTCTGCAGCATCCTTCGCAGTCACAGATTCAGGTAATCATTATGTATCCTGAGATGCTTATGACACGTTGCTCGACACACTTCAACTTGGAGAACCCCATTGTTACTATTGGCAAACAGTCTTACCGATAAACGTGTTTTAAATTTTACACAACTGTTTATTTAAAAAACTTATCGAATGAACATTTTAAATTTTTAAATACAGCCCAAGAGTCCCAATGCCAGTGAGACGGGGTATGTTCTGAGGCCAAAAATACTGAAGAGAGAGGAAGGTGGGGGAGTACCTGGCTATTCAGATCTGGTCACCAAACACGGCCAAAGCCATTTCAAGCAACATTTGAATTCTGAATGGTGGTATTACACCAGGGCAATACTGAGAGTATCTTCCAGCCGCTAATACATACACCTTATTCTATTTAAAATTATTAATTTGTGAAATAACACAAATCAATCAAATAAAATTTACTTGCGCACGCTGTTTTTGAAACTGCGATCTCCGGCTCTTTCGTCGAGAGCCTTAACCCTCAATCACAGAGGCCATCGTTACATAACTATTTAACAGCCATATTGTGTTTGTTGAAAGTTGCGTATTGCTTACACAGTGGAAGAGGCTTCTGTGTTTTAACGTTGACTGCACTGGTGTACGTGCGTGAAGCACGACGGACACGAGCGCAACATCCGTTCACAGTTGATGTTGTCTTCATGAGAACGGATCGTTTCTTTGAATAGTTTTTTTGAAAGTCATTTTATATGTAGAACAAGTTACCGCCATCGGTTTTTCTCCTTCATATAATCCGGACCTCTTCAAGACCCGCATTAATATATCCCTTCCTACAGCCCCTACTCATATCGCTGCCCAACCGGATGGCGATATAGTTCCCCCGTCTTTACACTGTGCAGACAAGGGGGGCTCTTGTGAAGTATAACATAAATTTTTCTTTTTAGAACCCTAATTCCTCTAGAGTCTAGACCAGGGGTCTCCAAACTTTTCAGCCGGAGGGCCACATTGACTACTCAAGTGAGTGCGGAGGGCCGAAACCGTTTTAATTTCTAGACACCCATATTTTCTGTCCTAAGGAGGGGGGGGGGGGGGGGTAGACAATAGAATTTTCAGGGATGAAAATAAAGCTTTAGATAACGTAGCTTTGAAGATAATTTTTGATACTCGTTTCTCAGACCTTGATATCATTACGAATCAAATAAAGATTTTTCAAAAAAATCCTCTTGATATATTCGCGCGATACTTGTGGACGCAATGTATTGGTGCCAAGTACCTCGCCAACGAGCATATTTATTTATTCGCACGTAAAAATTTGCGTAATTTCGCCCCTTCTGAGCAAGGTCTTAGCCATTAGCTGTCGCGGGTCCTTGATGACACTGGTCATAAGATGTCGCGGGCCGGATGGAAGACACTGGCGGGCCGGATACGGCCCGCGGGCCGTAGTTTGGAGACCCCTGGTCTAGACTATCAGTTGTGTCATATTCTACAGAGTCTAACGGTCTTATGGTTTGGTTCCAGGAGAGATCCATGTGTGGGGCATGGGAAGTTCCGGACAACTGGGCACTGGGGGCGAAGATGATGAAGCAGAGCCACGACTCCTGGCCACGGGCAAGCTGGAGGGGCGCCACTGCATAAGGGTCAGCGCTGGCGGTCAGCACACTGTCCTCCTGGTGGTAAGTTACATAATTTCGTTATTTGTCATATTTCGGTCGAATCGAAATTTTTCGGCCGATTTTCGTCGCGCCGTATTTTTTAACTCGGATATTCGAAGTAAAGTTAGTAAAAATACGATATATTTCCGAGTAAATTGAAATTGCGTCCGATTTCCGTTGCGGCGGGCCCCTATAAAATTCTGATTTATGAAATAAATTCTTAAAAATACGATATATTTACGCGTAAATCGAGATTTCGCGGCAGATTTCCGTCGCGGCGGGCCATTTGAAATTCAGATATTCGAAATAAATTCGTAAATATACGATACATTTACGCGTAAATCAAAATTTCGCGGCCGAGTTTCGTCGCGGCCGACCCTTTAACCCCTCAGCAACGTAAGCAGATATATGCGTTAAAAATACGACAGCAGTCAAGTACAATAAGCGTGTTTACACGTCAACGCGTGTCTCTCCATAGAAATCGTTCTTACTCCGTTATTATTTTAGTTACATCCCTCAAACAAAAACTAAAAGGTCGATTATAGATCAAGCTACACATCACTACCAAGTTGTCTATGGAAATACAAAACAGGAATCTGCTGACAGTCGCATAATTGACACAAAATTTTTATCCGCGCAAAATGTCTGCCGGTAGCGCCGCGCGCTTCACATATTAAATTTTTATAAAATATTTTTATATGAAATGATAAAAAAATGAGGTGATAAAAGTGTTTATTACACATATATACAATAGAATAAATATTTTTGTTTACATAATCTGTGATTTTAGTACCATTTTCACCTAAAAACATGACGTGAGTCATTTTTAACCTATTTTTCATGTTTCCATTCTAAATTTAAATATTTACAAATGTTAATATTTATTTATGATACAACAATTTGAAAGCCTATTTTGTAACCTTTCTAAAACAGTTTTTACTATTCGGCTCCGTTCAGTAATGTTTCATTTATAGAGCTTTGATTGTGAGGCGGTAATAAGACAACGTTTTCGTGAAATTGACATTTCGGTTAAGACATCTTAGCTTCAAGTTCGCGAAATGTCGGAGGGGTTAAATTCAGATATTTGGTGTAAACTACCACATATATCCGCGTAAATCGTATTTTCTCGGCCCTTCAAACTCGGATATTCGAAATAAATTTTGAAAAAATACGACATTCCAGTGTAAATCGATTCAGATTTACAAAATAACAATACTAATTAGGACGATGTATAACCACGTAAAAATACATTTTTCGGCATTTTACCGCCACGGCTGACTTTTAGATTCAGATTTACGAAATATTATGATTTATTTTCGCAAAAATCAAATTATTTCGATTTACACAAACAAATTTTCGTGCGCGGACAAAAATAAATTTCGAATTACAAATTAAGGAATTTCGAATTAAAAACCATTTTGTATGAAAAAAATTTTCTGGGGAAATTTTTTTGGCAATAATTTCGAATTACGCGTTTTTTCGAATTATCGGGGTTCGAATTAACGGGGTTCTACTGTAATATGTAGTCTGTAAACAAATGTAATGAATAAATTGCGTAGCTCATGATGTAGTGATTATTTCAGGCCACGGAGGATGAAGGGGAAGATGAGGTTCCAGAACCAGAAAAAGCAGTTACGGCTCCGAAGACCAAGGTTGAGGACGCACTCATGGAGACTGAAGAAGCTGAGGTTCGCCAATCAACCTATTCTCTTAACCAGCGTACTTTTTTTTGCGCACATGTCCGCTCCACTTTGTGTGAGCTCTAGTACTGTACACGAATCGCTTGTCAATTTGTTCACAGTGCTAGAAAGAGAAAACACCACGCTTTATATTCAAATAAAGAAGTTAATCACAAATGAATTAAAATGTATGCTCTACGAAAGCAAAGGTTCGACTGCAATTGAAAAAAATTATCCGGGATTATCGCCATCAGCGGTAATGTGACGTCCCTCTTAGAACTAAGGCCGCAAATTCTCAGTATGAATGATATTGGAAACAGCTATGGGTACAAACTAAACTCTCTCATGTAGAGGTATCGTAAAAATTGCTTTTGAATTATCTCGATCATTGGTACATAGACCCCCATACCTGAGATCCACTCCCGAGAATGTTACGCACTAGGCTAAATTAAAGCAGCCTCATGACCGCAAGGTTTGTTGACAACTCCTTCGCTCAGCATCAAGTTCCTATCGATATTGAACAGTTTCTTGAATCATTTGAAGTTAATTCATTAATAATAATTGCTTTGATTCCAGGAAGAGGTAGAGAAAGAAGAGCCGACGAAGGAAGATAAGAAGGCCGAGAAGAAAGCCAAGGCGGAGGCCAAAGCTGAAGCCAAAGCTGAAGCCAAAGCGGCCGAAGCCAAAGCCAAGGAGGAGAAAAAAGAGCCCCGCAAGGCCCCTGCCAAGAGGGGGCGCAAGGCCTCCTCGGCTTCCGTGGAAGCTAAACCTGCCGCCGTACCCGTAAGTAATCTTTAACGATTTTGTAATGGAATAACTCATTGAGTAAAACCTCAAATATAATCATTGATAATAGTATTAACTTCTCTAATCAAAGATGTGAAACAGAAAAATCAGGGAATTGAACCCAGGTCTTGAAAAATAATTCCCAAAGGTCACAGCCCCGAGACCTGTCCCCAATTTCATCAGATGACGGAACTGATTAATATTCCCTTAATGTAATATTTTCAATAGCTTTGGATATTGCATTAAATGAAATCTTGTCTTCATATTACAAAATGTCATATGGTCGAATTAGCTTAGTAGTCAATGCCCCAAGGCAAAGCCTGTTTTTCTCTCTTTTCTGTTCACATCTTTGGTTTGACTCGTTATTATTGTCTTCAATGGTTGAGGGTGTCTATACATTGCGCTACACACATCAAACCTTTTTTTATAACACCATATCACTCGCCATACAATCCCATGCAAATACATACAAAGCCATGAGTGTGGGCTCGGTGACGATGATACGCCGTCAATTTATATCAATTTACGGAGCGCCACAATCACACAGCTGTCAACTACCAAGGTGACAGATCCCTTACAAAGAAATGATATTCCGCGGCAGTTCCCAAATAGATCTGACCCCTACTGAGGAAGATTATAGCATATACACCTCAACATATAATCTGCATAACTCACGCCCAAATACTCGTTGATGCGTGTAGCGTAATTTGTCTTAGGCTAAGTTTTTATACTCTTCGGCAGTCAGGAGCTCCCAGTCTTGATTGATAGATCCCCGTCTCCGAGGACGAATTGCAATAATCAAGCGTTGTTTTGCAAAATTTGCGATACAACATAAAAAAACTTGATTACATTTATGGAACCCTTTATTATGTTCTATAAGAGATAAAATTCTTGCAATTTTCTCTGATTGCATCGTGCAATCAAAATTTTAAAATGTCTAATTTTATTTTAACAATAATGTTTCACAAATAGATTTATTTTGATGACAAAGGCTTAGGAATGATTGTTTCACAGAATTTGAATAATACATTGAATTTAAATGTTAATATTAATATTTATTTTTTAAATTGTTAATCGAATTATAGACGGCCCTGATTTATGCTACCTTTATTATTAAAAGTCATTTATATATTCACTTGTAACTAGATGGTGTGCCGTTGGTAATACTTTCGCAGAAATAGTAGTATACAGGGTGTATCGGCACGTACCCGACAAACTTTAACCAGCTATTCCTTAGCACATTTGGAGTAAAAAATGTTATGGGCACTTTGCTGTCCGGTAACATTTTTTTTTAATAAAAAATTTATCATTCATATTTTCACCACATGTCACCACTGTTTTATCCTTTGTCACAGTTTGAAAACCCATCTGGCAATATTTTATTCGAATTTCGTTGAATAATATACGTACGTACCTACGTTGGCGCGCTTTTACAATCACAACGAAATGGCACGGCACCATTCGTCTCATTTTTAACTATTATTATTTAGTGTGTATGAAAGAGCGAACATGCTTTTTGACACACTTGCTAATAACAGCTGTTGAACACGAGAAACAATGCCAATGACAGTGACGGAGTGTAGATTTTTTTATAATTTTTTGTTTTTAATTGAAAAAAAATGCTACCGAACAGTAAAGTGCCCATAACATTTTTTACTCCAAATGTGCTAAGGAAAAGCTGGTTAAAGTTTGTCGGGTACGTGCCGATACACCCTGTATGTTCAACTGCACGGTATATAGTTACAAGAAGGCTATAATAACATAACAAGGGTTCTATATAATTTAAATAGAAAATTTAACACATTAAAGTTCTATTCAAGTTCTGTGGAACGACCGGCTCATGATGAAATAATAACAACTCTTCGTAAATTTGTTTGTTACGTTCCGCTCCTGATTCAAGATGGCGGCCTTGTTAAATAATATGTTTTCATTCCACCAGAGTTCGCGTGGTCGTGGTTCCTACTACGAGCTCTCAAATAGGAACAATCAATATTATGGTACCTACCGGCCCAAAGAAAGTTTGAAAACAGATTTGTCATTGAGATGGTGACATTTCTTTGGGAAAATTGTATACAGTAGAATCTCGTTAATTCGAAATCCACGGGACATCAAAAATCAAATTTCGAATTAACGAATTCCCACGTAATTCGAAATTTTATGAAAAAAAAAAAAAAAAAATCCGCCGAAAATCGATTTTCTCGGCCGCCTCTTCAAATCCGGATGGTATTTTAGATGTAAATTCGTATTAATACCAATTATTTCTTTATTTTCGCGGCCGATTACCGTAGCGGCGGGCCCTTTATATTCAGAAATTCGCAATAAATTCGTAAAAATGCTATATATTTACGCGTAAATCGAGATTTCGCTGCCGATTTCGGTCGCGGCCTACCCTTTAAATTGAGATATTCGTAAAAATATGATATATTTCCGCGTAAATCGAGATTTCGCGGTAATTTTCCGTCGCGGCCGGCCTTTTATTTCAAATATCTGAATTTAAATTCGTAAAAATACGATATATTTCCGCGTAAAACAAGAATTCGCGGCCGTATTCCGTCGCGGCCGACTCTTTAAATTCAGATATTCGAAATAAATTCGCAAAAATACGATATATTTCCGCGTAAAACAAGAATTCGCGGCCGTATTCCGTCGCGGCCGGCTCTTTAAATTCAGATATACGAAATAAATTCGCAAAAATACGATATATTTCCGTTTAAATCGAGAATGCGCGGCCGATTTCCGTCGCGGCCGACCCTTAAATTCAGATATTTGATGTAAATTCGTAAAAATATGATATATTTTCGCGTAAATCGAATTTTATCGGCAGTTTTTCGTCGCGGCCGGCCTTTTAAGTTCAGATATTTGAAGTAAATTCGTAAAAATATGTCATATTTCGGCGTGAATCGAAATTTTTCGGCCGATTTCCGTCGCGCCGTATTTTTTAACTCGGATATTCGAAGTAAAGTTAATAAAAATACGATATATTTCCGCGTAAATTGAAATTTCGCATCCGATTTCCGTCGCGGCAGGCTCTTTAAAATTCAGATATTCGAAATAAATTCGTAAAAATACGATATATTTACGCGTAAATCGAGATTTCGCGGCCGATTTCCGTCGCAGCGGGCCATTTAAATTGAAATATTCGAAATAAATTCGTAAATATATGATACATTTACGCGTAAATCGAAATTTCGCGGCCGAGTTTCGTCGCGGCCGACCCTTTCAATTCAGATATTTGGTGTAATCTCGTAAAACTACGACATATATCCGCGTAAAACGTATTTTCTCGGCCCTTCAAACTCGGATATTCGAAATAAATTTGAAAAAGTACGACATTCCAGTGTAAATCGATTCAGATTTACAAAATAATAATACTAATTAGGACGAGAAAAAAACATTTTTCGGCGTTTTACCGCCACGGCTGACTTTTAGATTAAGATTTACGAAATATTATGATTTATTTTCGCAAAAATCAAATTTTTTCGAATTACATGAACAAATTTTCGTGCGCGGACAAAAATAAATTTCGAATTACGAATTAACGAATTTCGAATTACAAAAAATTTTGTATGAAAAAATTTTTCAGCGGAAATTTTTTTGGCGAAAATTTCGAATTACGCGTTTTTTCGAATTATCGGGGTTCGAATTAACGGGGTTCTACTGTAATTCCTTATCTTAAATCTCCGAAAGTTCTTCAACCGATTGTTTGAAATTTTTACACAAGGTTGCATTCGAATACGTCTGTTTTTATATACCTATATTGTATAGGTGTCACCTGTGACAGATAAAAACATGCTTTTTTAAAAACAGCGCCATCTGTCAGAGGTAAAAGTAAAACGTGCTATTGTTTCTCTATCTGCACAGACAGATCGAGCCAGAGCAACAAAGTAGATGGGTATTTATGTACCTACTTACAAATCTTATGATTTCAAAGGAATTTTTGGTTTTATCATAAGAGAAAAAATTTAGAAACAGACTTTTTTGCGATATCCCTTCCTAAACAGGAGTTATTC
Source organism: Hesperophylax consimilis (assembly GCF_061612785.1). Taxonomy (NCBI): domain Eukaryota; kingdom Metazoa; phylum Arthropoda; class Insecta; order Trichoptera; family Limnephilidae; genus Hesperophylax; species Hesperophylax consimilis. The sequence goes on from NC_142865.1 coordinate 12,046,320, forward strand.
TAATTAGGGAGGTATTATTTAACATCGAGAAACGTATATTATTTTAGTTTTAAAATAAATTACGTAAATATGTATTATTAACAATCTCTAAATAGTATAAAACAAAGTAACTATCCGTGTCTGTCTGTTTGTGCGCTTGGTTCTTCTAAACTATGCAACGGAGTTTGATAGGGTTTACACTATCATATAGAGAATTTCTTCCGGAAGGTTTACATATATAATACATGCGTATTATATTTATAGAAAGTAGAGAAAAATCGATGTTTTGTAATCAGGTTGTAAAAATAAATTATTTTCGAGAGCTTACATTGCTAACGCTGGCTAAACCTTATGAGATACATCAAAATAATGTACTACTGAATTGTATGTCTTAAAAAGGACTACAGGAAAGGATGGTATATGTATGTCTGCCTCCTAAGGATAACCCCCAGCAGCGTCGAGTACACGTCGGCTAGTTAAAAATAAAAGATTATCGCCATTGTACCATTGGAAATACATACTTATAAATAGGTTTTTAAAATCTGTTGTTCCGAGACTTGTCCAATTTACAGTTAGAATAATTTTTGTTCTAATATATTTATTATTCAATATGTATATGTTTTTTATGCCATTTGTAAAATCAAAGATGGAAGAAGACGCTGCCGTCGAGACTGCCGTGGCCCCTTCCAAAGTGCCGGCTGCAGAAGCGGCAACTTCAGCGTCTCTGCCGGCCGTGCCGGAGGTGCCGTCGGAGTCGATGGACGTGCCTACAGTTCCGGAGAAGATCAGCTCGCCCTCCAGTATGGATATTGGAATACTTGCCTGCTTTCGTCAACACTTAACGTCGCACATTTTGGCCTTTTTTGATTTAACAAATTTCCGCTTGTCGATTTTTCTTTTTGCAAAAATATTGGCTGTATTGTAGGATGGAGTGAAATGATATAGTTTTGTGTTAGGACAATCGGTAAATGGAGTCAAAAACTGTCAGTTTAGAAATTTTGCTGAGTTAAAAAAAAATTAAAACCATAATTTTTTTTTTTTTGAGAACATTCCACAAGAATCCCAACTGCCCAGAGCCAGTGGGACTATGGAAACCCTTTATTGGGGTTCGTTAAAATATTAATCGGAGTAAGGGAGAGAAGAATATACTATCATATATACTAATTTCGATTGTCTGTGCTTTAGTTAGTCATGCGTGAAATCTGTTTCAATGACCTCAAATTTGCTTTGAATTTAAGTGAATTCAAATTTAAAAAAACATAATAAATTATTTTAATTGTAATTCAAAATTGGAACCGATTTGTTCAATTTAATTCAGAGTACCCCGTGATTTTTCACAGGTCTGCGCTAGTTAATATTATTTTCACACTAATAATTCAAGTTTTTTCACTTCATCCTACTTAAAGCTACTGTATTGGTCAATTATTAATACCTATATTAAAATCTTTAAAAAATTCTCTGCATCCTCCTATTGAACATGCTTGCAACCTAACCTAACCTTACTATGTAAATTCTGTTTCTTTCTTGCATGCCTTTTATGTGTAGAGGTACAGCAACGTTCATACACTACATTCTACTTGCGTGTACTTTCTTTTTGCTAAGTTTGCTATAGTGCTTTGGTTTGGGTCTTTCAAATTATTATATACATATCATTGTGTGTAGTACAATATATTATGTTATATTTCACCGAGTTCTCAGGTTATCATTGTCAGAACTATAATCCTGGCGGCCACTAGAAAACTCCTGCCGTCTCCCTCCAGTTCCTTTTGCCCAAAGATGCAGCGTTAAGATTCTAACTAACTAATTAACCATCACGCTGTTACACCTCAGTGATAGGCTGAGAGGACATACATACTCTTCTATTATTCTGATTCTTGACATGGCACGACTCGAGTATCTGGTCGATCTGCTTGTCTTCCTCGGGTGTCCCCGAATTCTTCTGCCATTCACATTTGCTCTTTTTTTTATCAAGAAACTCATTCTAAAGGTTGGGTGTTCTTATGATTCCTATGGCAACCCTGTTTCACTTCCTTACTACGTGTGAGGGAGATGTAGAGTAAGATGTCGGAAGTAGCAGACGTACGTACATCATTTGTCTCATTTTCAACATCACTTTCTGTTATATCTCTGCTTACTAGCAGATTTCTGTGTTGGGAACTCTTGTGAAGAAGTAAAAGGTTCTTTGCTATAATTGCGTGTATTTACATTACAATAAATAAGTCTGGATTTAGCTACACTGTTCATTACCCGAGGGTTGGTAATTCTCCGTTTACTTGAAGCTTGTTCCCTGTCGATAATATCCCACAGGCAATTGCTACACTCTAGCGACATCTGTCGGACTCTGGAGTAAGCTTTATGACTGGTGTCATCTATTGCTTGAATACCCAACTTTTTTCCATACATCACACTTTCTTACACACTATTATTGTGATAAAGACGGTACATTATTTATGTTTTATTTGTACCGTTGCCGTGTTGTAACCGTGTGAATTATAAAAGTTTCCACTGTCTTCCTAATTATATTTATGAAAATGTATAACAAATCGATAATGACAGTAAAATTAGTTTTTCGATATCTCTAAAAATGACGAAGTTATGAGCTTTCAAAGTAAACTCGGGTAAAACGCTAGCGTAAAATGTAAATGTACAAACGTGTGACATCACGAGGCATAATTCGTAATACAAATGGCAGTGCTGCTGTAATGCCGCGCCAGTCATTGTGTGTACCGTGATATTATACGCTTATCGGCCGGCCGCAAATATCAACATTTTGACGACTTATATCTTCAGTACTATTCGGTATTTTCCAATAATCCAAAATTTGTGAATAAAATGAAATTTCACTGTAGGAGACAACCTCATTAGTTAATCTGGGAATTTCAACATTTGGATTCCCCGTTTCGAGAATATTCCCCAAAAATACATTCCGGGGAATTTACCCATCACTACTCCCATCTCTCCTTAATTCTGCAGACCTATTATACACTAGCCTCAACGGTGGTAGGCTATCGCCTTAGAATATAGAAGAATACAAGAAATGCCATGTGGGCGTGATTCTTGACCCAAAAGTATACCTTTTAAAAGCGATGGAAAAAAACTAACAAATTGAACTTTCCTATGTAACCTATTTTTTGTTTTCATGACTTATCACTTTTTAAAAGTGTGTTGAACTGTCATTTTTATGAGTTATCCGGTCACCGTCAGGCAAGTGTACGAGTGCTAAGTGCTAACCGAAAAGTACTAAGTCAGTGGCGACATCGGTTTCTGTTAAAATCTATATGAAAGGCATTTCTAGTTTCTTCTTTATTGTACGCTTATCTCCCATCCTTGCTGCATGTCCTACCCAGTGGAGTCGTCATAGTTTTATATCTCTAATTCTCTCCTCACAGCATCCCCAAAGATGATATTTATAGACCCTGAGGGAAATTATTTCCAATTTCCCTAAACTAATTATAATTTAATAACTTGGCTTTATCTTCTATGTACGTACAAATAAATAGACATGTGTCTCGTATAGTGACCCTTTACACTAAGGTTTTAGTGTGATTATTGGTATACCGTAATAATAGTCGATAGACTGTTGTAATTAACAAAATGAATTATTATCTTGGATGACAAGTGATAAGGAAGAGAAACAGGATAACCAAGCGTACTCTTTATACATGGTGTCCAGAAACTAATGGTACAAGCGGAAAACTGGTGAATCTATTTCACATAGAGAACCCAAAAAAACTTCTTTTCGGCATTTTGATTTATATAATATTTTTTTCACTCTTTTTCTTTTTATTTTGACTGATAAAATATTAAAAAAATATCATTCAACTGATAAAAATCCACTAGTGAAATTTCAACTTCAGTTCGATTTACTCACAAAAGCTCAAATAATAAAAAAAGTTTTAGTGCGAAATCAATTCCATATGTGTGCTGCAGATTTACCAGTTTTCCGCTTGTTCCACTACTTTCCGGACACCATGTATACCTCGCTGTCATGCCATCTCTCTCATTCAAGGCTTCAGTCGCACATTCTTAATTTACTTGTTAAATAATTCCTCAATTTATTATTGTTGAATGCCGCATGTAATATAAAAAATAATATTAATTCCTGTTAATACAAGAGGCTTGTGTTATCTTTGGGGATGCTGGATGAAGAGTGAACCTGGGTCTTGAAGTAGGATAAGAAAACACAGAAACCGGCAAGTTGTTTCACAGCCGAGCTTTTGAGCACAATAGTAGTACAAATTCTTTTGTGCGCCTACAATTGAAATATTGGTAGTGCAAACACAGCACTCCCACTAGTCTGTATGCCTAAGATTGCAATTCGTCCATTTGGATGGGGAATCTATCAAACAGACTGCCCGTTTTTTCAAAAATAATAATACACATTATTATTGCAAGGAACTTTTGAAATCTAATTGCTTGTTTTAAAATGCAATGTATTACATTACAAAACTGACAAATAAAATAGCCCTCCATTGTTGAAGTCTATTTTCATTTGAATTTATTGCAAGAAATACATTTGATTCCTTCATAAATTATATAAGTCAATACAAATTCTTTATTATTAATACTTGAGGCCACTAAGTAAATATATATTGGAAAATGGGGATAGACTAATGACCGAATATCAAATTACTTTATTTTTTGCATGGGTAATTATGTAATAATTTGAAAAATACATTTTGTTGACAAACCTAAAATTTAAAAAAAGTTTGTTACTGTTTAAGTTGATTGTTTTATTTATTTTCAGCTGAAGGCGAAGCCAAAGAAGCCCAAGGCCAAATAACTGAAAGTGAAACCGCCCTCCCAACCCCCGAAACAATAGAGACACCCGTCGCCACAGACACAACCATCGCTAAAGAGACACCCATCGCTAAAGAGACACCCATCGCTTCAGAGACAACTGACACTAAAGAGACAACCATCGCTTCAGAGACAAAAGAGACACCTATCGCTTCAGAGTCAACCACCGTGAAAGAGACACCCATCACTTCAGAGACAACCAACGCTAAAGAGACACCAGTTACGACAACAGAAACACCCATGGAAATCAACAACGGCAGCGAAGAGAAGATCCCGGAGAAAGAGACTGCGATTACGAACGAGCCAACCGTTACAGAGTCGACGACTACGACGGAGAAAAGGGAGCGGGCGGGAGAGGACGATAATACGGAGGAACCCGCCTGCAAGAGGGCCCGCACGGAACTGGCTAATGGCAGCGCACGGCCCATGGAAGGCCTCTCCTCATGAGAGAGAGAGGGAGATTGTCATTACACACTTAGCCGTAATATGTGGAACACTTAACTTAACACCCGTAATCAACGTCTCTTAGATAATACACATGAGAATTTATAAGAATAACAAACCGAATTAACTAATCTATTTTAATGCGTGACATTTTTTTTTCACCACATTCTATCGAAACTTTTGTAACTCCGTTACAAAACGGAAAACACAAGATGTTTATAAAAACAGTGAAAGTTTTTCAAGGGACCGGAAAAAACACATTTATGTGAGAACTTCATAACAGGGCTTTACTATATTTATGTTGTGGAATTTAGAAATTATTTTAACTACTTATTACTACTTTTAACATATATGCAGATTTAACATTCAATTTGGTTATAATTATATCTTACAAATTCAATTAAATAATGTATGTATTTAAGATGTTTCTTTGTCCTTTTTAAATAATCTCTCGCATCTAATACGAGATTCAAGTATTGACAAGAAATTATTTAATTTTGCATTCGTTATTGTTTGAGATGCAAAGCTTACGTAACGATTAACCCACAATATAAAAAAAAATCATCAGAATTTATTGAAAGCACTTGGGTCATAATAGTTCATTGTGTTCTCCCATGTGCAACCTTATTCCCTTAACAGAAGTCTTTTAGTAAAGTTAAACAGGGTTATCATTGGGCGTTTGTCCGTGTCTCCTGATTTCACAACATGCTATTCAACTCCCCATGTATCTGAGCCTGCTTCCCGTCAAGGTGGGACATTGCCACCTATTCAACTCCCCAAGTATCTGAGCCTGCTTCCCGTCAAGGTGTGATATTGCCACCTATTCAACTCCCCAAGTATCTGAGCCTGCTTCCCGTCAAGGTGTGACATTGCCACCTATTCAACTCCCCAAGTATCTGAGCCTGCTTCCCGTCAAGGTGTGATATTGCCACCTATTCAACTCCCCAAGTATCTGAGCCTGCTTCCCGTCAAGGTGTGACATTGCCACCTATTCAACTCCCCAAGTATCTGAGCCTGCTTCCCGTCAAGGTGTGACATTGCCACCTATTCAACTCCCCAAGTATCTGAGCCTGCTTCCCGTCAAGGTGTGATATTGCCACCTATTCAACTCCCCAAGTATCTGAGCCTGCTTCCCGTCAAGGTGTGATATTGCCACCTATTCAACTCCCCAAGTATCTGAGCCTGCTTCCCGTCAAGGTGTGATATTGCCACCTATTCAACTCCCCAAGTATCTGAGCCTGCTTCCCGTCAAGGTGTGACATTGCCACCTATTCAACTCCCCAAGTATCTGAGCCTGCTTCCCGTCAAGGTGTGACATTGCCACCTATTCAACTCCCCAAGTATCTGAGCCTGCTTCCCGTCAAGGTGTGATATTGCCACCTATTCAACTCCCCAAGTATCTGAGCCTGCTTCCCGTCAAGGTGTGATATTGCCACCTATTCAACTCCCCAAGTATCTGAGCCTGCTTTCCGTCAAGGTGCGATATTGCAACTTATTCAACTCCACCAGTATCTGAGCCTGCTTCCCGTCAAGGTGGGATATTGCCACCTATTCAACTCCCCGAGTATCTGAGCCTGCTTCCTGTTAAGGTGGGACATTGCCACCATAGATTAATGGGAATTTCTTCATCATGCTAACATTACCTTCAGCTATAAACCCATTCGTACACAGAGATAATTACAAGCTATGTGACTGTGACCCAAACACAACTAGCCTACGGATATGCTACTCTTTAAAGCTGCTGGTAGTGCAACCCCAATTATAATGAACTTGGAACATTCTTTCAAGATCAACCGTGGAATTAATAGGATGTCTAGCGACGAAGACAATAATATTGTTCTTCTTTATATCCATACAACGAAATAAACGTTAATTGTTGCCGCCAAGGAACTACAAGAGAATGATGTCAAATGGTCTTTTCTTTCCAACCTCAATGCACGCCTTCTCTGCTAAATCCTTTCCTACGTATTCCGGTACATTATAGTTACATGAATGTGGATTTTTTCCCAACTCGCGTAGCGTGCTACCAGCACTGTCGATAGCGTGCAATTGACGTCAAACTCGTGTACGAACACTAGCTAAATAGTATAGCGAATACACAAGCATGCTTGCTTATGCACAAAACTCGAGTCGTTTGTAAGTATCTTCGTTTTACGAATGGGCATAGTGTTTGCTTCCAACATCTGCGTGCGTCAGATTTGATTGTCCTGTTAATAATCAATGGTTCCCACAGTTAGTTTCTATTGAAAACATCTTAAATATGTACAATGTTAATTATCTACAGACGTTGGATTACGGCTACATTTATTTTTAACTGAATAACATTTTTCATATAACTTTAACGCAAATCTACTAGGTTTAACATGCGACAAAACTTTTCCCTGAAATTTCAGCGCATACTAACCTAATGTAATGGTGAATTTTTCAAAAAAAAAAAACAAAAAACTTTTTTTTTCCCCAAAGAAGTTTCAATAGTAATTATTATTGATTGATTTTAAAGAATGCATGTTTTTTTTTCAGATTGGTTGTTTAAATAATTTTTTTTATTTTTTAAGAATTCGTCTTAATTTAAATTTGTCTTTTATTCCCAACAACTGTAAATATTTGGTAAAATTAAATAAACAAATATATATTCCGTAGAGCATTGGTTTGGGATGAACATGGTTGTATCGTGCGCTATGAAAAAAGATTCAAAATCTAATAAATTTGACGTAAAAATCAAGCAAATTAATGAAATCTTTTATTTATAGATATTTTTTATACTACTATTTAAGAAAATAACATTTATAGATATTTATGAAAAAAATTACAATCCATGTTTTTACAGAAATTTAAATGTAATATTGTCATCATCAATCGAAAAGTCGCTGATTCTAAGGACGGGTTGTTTCGGAGAATTTGAACAATTCATCAAATTTCAACGTTCATTTTCGGGTTCTGTGAAAGACTTATTCAAGTTCTGTTATTATATCATTGTAGGCTAGTTGCTTGACAAAACTGAAATAAAAACAGAACTTGAAAAAATCTTTCACAGAACTTGAAAATGAACATTGAAATTTGATGAATTGTTCAAATTCTCCGAAACAACCCGTCCTTAGTCTGTTTCTGATCAAATTGTAATCAGCTATTGAGCGTAGTGCTTATGTTATCACGCTTGCCATCTGACCACAATTTGAACAAAAGCTGAAATGGGCTTTGTTTCTAGAAAATTGCTGTGGTAAATTTTATTACAGCATAAACAGTATGTGTTAAAATTTAAATTTTATTTTGTAAATCCTTCTATGTGATTTCTGCACCAATGCCTCGGAGTATAGAATTAGGACTAGAGAATAGAGTCCCAAGAGAAATGACTATTTTTTAACATTACAATGTTGGATTGTAAAACTATATAATGTAGGATTAATGTCTGATGAAGACATATCTGCCGTTCGTACGTGCAACATTAATTAATAATTATATTTAAGCAAGTCATCACAGGAGCTGTCTTAAAATGTAAGATTGAAAACGCACATCCATGGCCTAGTACAGACATATTGATAATTTAATAGGATAAACTTAGCTTGTTTATCGATAAATTAATCAATTTCGGAAGAAAATAATTCCTATGATGGCGACACTGACACCCTCCATCTATTTTATCAAAATTATACATATTACGTAATTATTTTAGGCATTTCTTGATTGTTTTTTCGTCCAACAGTCGTTAGTTAGCGGTGATATCAAGAATATATAAGGTTGCTCTGTTTCCTTAAGTTCAAATCAGTCGGCATTGGTCAAAGTGCAGTTAATGACCGCGCCAAATTATATAATTAGATACAAGCTTATTTAGAGAAAGAATGAGCGCGGTACTCTAACGTTATTTTAGTCAATATTATAACAGGCCATTTTTCCACAGGGATGCTCAAGTATCCGATACTCGTGTTGTGTATTTGCGTCGCAAACAACTTGTTGCACACAGTCCATATATGTCGCAAATAACTTGTTGCAAACAGTCCATATATGTTGCAAACAACTTGTCGCATACAGTCCATATACGTCGCAAACAACTTGTCGCACACAGTCCATATACTATTATTGATTCGCACACAGTCCTTGGGCGTTGCTACTGATCACGAGACCCGATTCGCCACCAATAATCATTGTTGAATTCTCCAACTCTCAAAATTAAATGCTTTCATAATCTCACTAACTAAACTGTTGCTTTTAGCTGTCATTTTTATATCCTGTCATTCTTTGTTGACTGCTTCTTCTTTCGTATGGTGGGGGAACATCTAGGTCTGTGAGCCACTCTAGAGCCTCGGGCGTCGCCCTGTGGAGGATTAATGGTTTATGTCTGCACTGTAACGCATTCACACATCGCTGACTGTAGGCCCACCTATGCATCACATGAGCACAGCGGCTTCGGGACCACCTTATCCTATTGATGGCGAACCAGAGTTTACGAGGCAGTGAGAAACCGACTGCTTTGAGAACCCAACCGTTGACTGCTTTGTTCTTAGCATTGATCTAAAGCAGACGCATTGTTACAAAATGTCCTATACAAGTGACACCATGTTCAAAAGTCTCGTCAACGTGTGTGGGAACAACCTCATCCGAATGATAATGACAGACTGGCATTGCCGACTGTGTTCGAACCTCCGCGCATATGTACATCGGTAGTCTCGAAGATACTTGAATCATCGAGTATCAGATACTTATGTATCCTTATGAAAGAAGGGCTTTACGGACTAACAATAAGAAACACGGCTTTTCCAAAAGTTTTATGACAGCTTTTTGATTCGATTATAAATATTACGCATATATATAGTTTTAAAACAGCTTCACTAACCAACTAACTGGTTGGCTGAGTGGTCCAAAGCATCGGGTTCAATCCTCTGCCAGCTAAGTCCTCCATCAGTGCACAAACAACATTTTTCCATTTGTGGCAGGAGGAATTCAAATAATGTCAGGTTATTTGTAACATGGGAATGTTTACCTTTCTTTCATAAAAATAGAAAATGGTGTTATCTGTGTATTATGTATGTATATAAAGAAAAAGTCACGCTGTCTATATGAGATTTCGAAAAGCCATCACCTTTTCCGCACCTTAAAGAAAGTTTTTAATAATAGTTCTTGATGAAATTTTTCACACTTGATGTTCAAAATAAGAGGAAAATTACTGCTGTAATACACTTATAGATTCTTAAGTAAAATACTGTGTTTAAAACAGCTTGCTCTGAATTATCACTGAACTATTTTGTTATCATGATGCAAAACCCGTTCTGGAAATTTCTGCTGGTTTTTGATACATTCACTAAAAAGTTCTTAGAAGTGAATTGAAAATAAATATTAATTAATTAACACACTTCTGGCAGGAATAGTTCTACCTTTTGCACCGATTTCAATTGAATGACTACAAAGGCATTGCTGTCTGATAATTTATATAAATAAATATGTTTGTTTGTTCATAATTTTAAATCTTCAAAAGTTCTCTATCGATTGCTTTGAAATTTTGACACAACTTTGCATTCGAATACGTGTGTATTACCTATATTGTATAGATTTTAAACAGCGCCAACATCTGTTGGACGTAAAAGCAACACGCGCTATTGTTTTTCTATCTGCACAGACAGACTGAGCCATATCAACGCGTGGCGGGGTATTTATTTATTTATTTATTCCCCAGCTAGTTCTATATTAATATTATATACAAATCTTTTTGTGCAGGTACCTACTATAAATATGTATTTGTGTGAACAACGCGATGCAAGTCTATCATTTTTTTGTCTCTTGTGTGGAAGAATAACTAATCAAAAGGAAACTAATGAGTAATAACATCCTTACACTTATGGCGCTGGAGAAATCGTTCGCTTTTTGTAATGATTTGTGCCAAGTAAAACTAAATAAGTTCAGTTTTTGGACTTGTATTTCAAAGTAGACTTTAATTTCAGACAGTACTATACAATACAGTTGGGGTGCGGTGATAACTATCCAAAAAAAATCATTCAAATATATAGCGGATTGAAGCAAAATCCATTTTCTCGCATGGGACCCTGTTTTCGCCTACTTTGAAGTCTGTTAATTAATATAATATTTATCACTAAATATCAAAAGATTGGATTGTATAATTATTTTGATATTTAGCATAAAACGGATATTCAAAGTGTTACAAACAGTTCTTAGTGACCATCATGAGATTTCTTAAAAATTCCAGTAAGAATTTTGCAACTCCACGACTCGTATATTAAGTCCAGAAAAAAAAATTATGATCATGCCTGTAAAAATTCTTTCAATTCTCAGATTTGATCTTTCCAAGAGAAAAATTGTAAATGTTTTTTCTACAAATGTCTTCGTAAATTCATGTTTATTTACAAAATAAAATAAAACATGCTTTTTAGCTTAATTTAAAGGGTTCAGTGCCAATCACTACCATGGGCGGAACGATCATATGTAATTTTAATGGTAACAAAAGCTCTTGCCAGGGGAATGTGTTGAAGTTAAACATAACATTCATTATAATCTAGATGGTCAATCAATATTGAGACAAATTATTTATTTGCACCCATAGATATGTGAAATGAATATAAATTAATAGTTTTGTTTGTATAAAAACTCAATTCTTTCAAGAAAGGTGTGCAAATACAATGTTGGATTGAATCGCCGGTACAATATTGTATTTGTACGCCTTTCTTGAAAGAATTGAGTTTTAATATTTACAAAACTATTGGGCACTTGTAGCCAGCACAAGATGCAAAATATCTCTCGATTTCCAAGGTTATTGCCGAGACTGTATTACTGTCAATGAATAATTGAAACTTTTCTCCCCCAAGAGCTTTTAGTTCTCTTCAGATCGTCAACCAATCTCTTCTATGGGTGTCCTCTTGATATAGTTGTTAAATGTTGCACGTACGGTACTAACGGAGGAAATGTCCGGATTTCTCGACTGACCACACTGTGCGGTATAAACCCTGTCTTGTGTTTGTCCATCTCTAGTTGTCTCCTGCCCGCTGTGTGAACAGGACACTGAACAAATAATCCACAGAAGTGTTATCTATACCCATTTGAATAAAAACTGTTGTCGCCAATTAACGTAAGACCTCCCCGCAGGCAAATGAAAATGATTATCTGATTTCATTGACCTGTCTAGGGCCGAGGAGTCAAAACAGTCCATTGTGCTATATCTTATGTTTAACTTATTCCTCCGAGAGTAGTAGATTCTCTCATTATTGCCCTGGTGATAGACCAATCATTCAGAATGGATGCGTTGCTCAAAACGGCTGTTTGGTGACCACATCTGAATATCCAGGTTTTTCTCAACCTTCCCGTCTCCTTTCCTTCAACCTCACAATATACCCCAATCGAACATGCCATAGTTGCACAGGCTCTGAACTATGTACGGTATTAACATAAAAATTAATTATAAATTGGGTGTTTGTAACACTTCTATGGGTTTTATCCATAGACATTAAATTTAATAGACTTATCGTAACATGAAATGGGTATCATTTCGACCAACTGGAAGCAAACCATGTGACCCATATTTTTGGCACCAGAAGAGTCTGAGAATGCTTTGAAAAAACTATAACATCAGTCGTTCATTGACCGCCGAAAAGCACACATTGAAATAACCACGCCATGTGCAGAAAAGCGTTCATTGTGGGAATTTTCTGGCTGTTTCTGGTCTGTTTGTAAAAGTTAACTAAATAGTGTAACAAAATATAAAATTTTAGAAATAAACCTGAACTTTTGTTTGCCTGATTTGGGATATGTAGTTTATTTTTACACAGCCAGTAATTTGTTCGCCATTTGTAAGCAGATTTTATTTTTGAGGAGTAAATGGTGATATGTATTACAATGTGTGTGTCTATTAATTTGCTCTTGTCTATGGATTTGTGACTGTTTGGTAGTCTTTGAGAATAATGCGGTGACTATAATATAATTATATATTCCTCTGTAGGGCGAATGATTGATAACTGTCTGGAGTTTCAGTGTGGACTTGATAATGATTTATAATTAATATAATAAAATTAAACGTTTCTTCGCTGAAGGATCTTTATTTTAGGAGCAAAATGTTTGTGTTTGAGGATTATATTATTTAGAAATAAAATAAGTTTGATAAAAAACGTGCCTTTTATTTGCTGTTTACACTTTAACCTGTGAAAAATCACGGGATGTTAAAATTTTCGTAGGATTTGTGAAGCTGAAAATATTTACCCTTTGAAAACAAAAAATATTGTCAATTTTTATCAGATACGATCGGAAATATACCTTTTGAAAGAAACACTGTTAGTAAAATAAAATAATTACGAAATCTGTCAAAAATTTTAACAAAAGAAATACACATTTCAAGTATAGAATTATTAATAAAAATAAAATAATATTCTGATTATAGGTAGTAACCTACTTTATCACTAGTCTGAATTTACACAATCAGTTCCAATTTTGAAAATTCAAAGCAAATTTGAGTTCATTAAATGTGAATAATTTGGTACTGGATAACTTGTCAAAGTGAAAATTCAACACCTTTAAAAATTGAAACTAAAACAAGGTTAAATAAGTTTGTAGGTTATTTTTTTCATGTATCACGCACTGACAACCCAAATTATTATTTTTGAAAATTAAATTATCCAAAATAACTTTGTGCGTAGCGACACGCTACATACAGTACGGGCCTGCAAACCTTGAGACTTATGGCGAAAAAGTGCCAGCATTCCACAGCTTCTGGAACTATCAGGGGGAATCAAAAATCTCTGTTTAGGATGAACGAAGTGTGTATGTAGAATGAGTTAATAGTTGTCTTCAGATATAATAATTAAGCAGTCAAAAGGGCAAAATAAAGTGTATGAAATCATTTGTGACTATAATAGTTTATTCGGGTCTTTTTGAGCGTTTTGGTGAAACTCAAACTGTTGGGTTGGATATCTCCAAAGCCTTTGACAGAGTCTGGCACCGGGCGCTTATCGGGAAGTTACCATCGTATGGGATCCACCCAACCCTGCATAGTTGGATTGCAGACTTTCTGAGGGGAAGAACAATTCAAACCGTGGTTGACGGCTCTTCTTCCTCACCGCACCAAATCAATGCGGGGGTGCCACAAGGATCTGTGCTGTCTCCGACGCTGTTTTTATTGCACATCAACGATCTCGTTGAATGTGCACCAATTCACACAGCACCGTTCACGAGGGTTATCTTTTTGACAGGCCCCCTTCCACCTATGATGTCCGAACAGCTCGGGAAGTTTTGAAGCAAAAAATTGACCACCACCTCGAGATGGTTCGTGCCTGGGGTAAGGCCAACTTGGTCAGTTTCAACGTCTCAAAAACCCAAGCGTGTCTGATTTCGGCAAAGAGAGAGATCAATGACTGTCTGGTGCAATTTGATGGGAGCACTCTCCCCAATAAAGACTCCATTGAAATGCTTGGAGTTACTATATCAGACCGGCTCAAGTATCGGGGATCCATAGAAGCCCAAGTAAATCAGGCCTCCAAGAAGTTGGGCGTCTTGTACTAGGTGCACATGCGCGAAACTCGACGGACACGAGCTGAACACCCGTTCACGGTTGACGTTGGCTTCATGAGAACGGGCCATTTTTACGACTCGTTTTTGTGTAAGTCGGCTCGTATGTGGAACGAGCTACCGGCATCTGTTTTTCCTCCCTCCTATAATCCGAGCCTCTTCAAGGCCCGCATTAACAAATCCCTTTCTACAGCCCCTACCTTATTCCGCCTCACAACGCCGCCCAACCGGGTGGTGACATAGTTCCCCTGTCTGTACACTGCACAGGCAGGGACGCTCTTGTGAGGTGTCACATAAAAAAAAAGAACAAACATTCGAAAAAATTCCCCAATTCCTCGTTTATGTGCACAATATAATACAAAATTTTACAGCATTGACATTTTTGGTAATAACCTAAAGAAATATCAATATGAAGTAATGCGTACGATCGATTATTAATATGAGAGTATGGAATGTATCGGGAGCATCTCCTATCCTCTTCCTCTCCCCTTCCTTTAACACAAAATTAATTTTAAGATATTAAAACTTCATTTCCAATGGCATAAGAAACTTATGTGGCTTGACTTCAGTTAACTTGTATATTTATATCTATCATTGTATATTATGTAAAAGCTGTTTGTTTCTTACAAATAAATAAATAAATTATATAGATGTCAAAAACAGTGCCAACTGTTAGACGAAGATCCTTTTTTTTAAACCGTGCCATCTGTTGGACGCAAAAGCAACACGTGCTATTGTTTCTCTATCTGCACAGACAGACTGAGCCACAGCAAAGCGTGGTGGGGTACACAGCTAGTATAATATAAAAATGTGTTCTGGATCATTTTTAATCGACATTGTCCCCTCCGCACCACGTCTTGAAGTTTACCAAGTAACTAGAACTAGCGATTAATGATCAATCGCACTAATCAAGTCTTTGGATGCATTTCTTCACTGCGCAGAACCTTGCACAAAGGTTGGGGACAAACCGAGATGTCCCTTGGCATTTGGGTACATTCTTTGGTTTCTTTCTCGATCGTAAAGTAATCCTCGAAACCGCGCATGAGTTACAAATACCGTGGGGGACAGTCCATTAAATCCCCTAGTGCCAAATAACACTGAGCTGTTTGCTTTAGTTCAGGAAGGTTATGTAGTTAGCATGATAATCTTGTGAGATATTGCGTTATTTTTATTGTACTATGCTACAAATTGGCTTATTCCTATATAAATTTATTTTGTGTTCGGGCATGACATGACATGCATTTTATATTCTCCAGGTGGTGAGTTTTCAGTATACTTCATGTAAAAAATGTCGGTCCCCACCATCGAAGAAATGCTCGAGCCGCCACTGACCAACACCTCAACTATAGGTCACCTCAAGTGGTTTGCTACGTTTGGTAACTCTTAGCAGGGCCCCCGGATTCATGGGGACTCATATATCCAGGACTTGGTGGTGGATGTTTCTGTTCACCAGCTGCAAGGCGGGCCGGTTGAGAGAGATCCTTTGACCTCTCTAGCCAGACTCTCTCGATCCAACGCCTTGCACGGCAGCGGGACAGATGAGATTGATTCCTACCCACCCCTCATACCTTTTTCCTTCCAGAACTTCATCTCCTTGTAGCGAGTGCCTGTATATTCAGATTGGTCAATAACCAACGCCATTTTAAGCATTTTTTAATGCTGCTTTCCCACTGAAAGTATCTACCTACCACCAGAGGCGGATTTGCAGTCTTGGCCGCCCTAGGCCCCAGACCATGTAGCCGCCCCTTTCTCAGTACCCATCATAGGTGTGGCGAGGGCGGCTGCGGGGCGTGGGGGCGCGCTGTGTGCTGTGTGTGAACACGCTCTTGCATATCGCTATTTCGTACGTAGAATATTTAGGTACTTAGGAAGAAAATTATTGTTATCATCTGTGTCTTTTTTGTCACAATTGGCCGCCCCTAATATCTGGCCGCCCTAGGCCCGGGCCTACATAGGCCTAAGGGCAAATCCGCCTCTGCCTACCACTCTGAAACATTATATTTTCAAATGACACCATCAAATTAATAAAACATTTTATATATTCATAAACAGACTTTATTCGAAAAAATACTCATTCTTACATCAAAAGCAACAACAACAGAAATTCACAAACTAAATCTTTTGTCTACCTTGAACTTAAATACAAATATTATGTCACAAAATTATATTTTTTACAGTAATTGTTTCTGTAACCTCTCTGCCTACCCCTGCGGGGAAACGGCGTGATGGTTAGTTAGTTAGTTTAAATAGGGGTACTCTCTCAGCAATCTGCCGTTTGCTAATTCAAAAAACTACTATAATTCGCCATTATTTTTACTAGTTGAAAGCACAAAATCAAGCTCTATAATTTGCCGGTATTCATAGTCAAATTCCGTAGTTCGCCGCGTGCCTAGACTTGAGCGACAAGCCAAGAACACCGACAGCTTGGGTTATCTTACTACTACACTCTCAGTTATTATACTGCCGTCTAGCTTGCTAGAGCTGACCATTATGCCAGTCACTAGAGTTCATTATGGTTGTTTTAGGATATTTCTCTGTCCTGTCTGTATTCTAACTATGGCTGTGTTTCTGTTTGTTTCGTGCTGCCACGTTTTTTGTTTGTATAAGTTTACAAAATGGAGTCATCTCGCAATCGAAAACATGACACCTTATCTTTAAACCAATAAATGGAAATTTTACAAAAGACACAGAGTAACGAAGAGAGAAAGCTGCCGATAAGGGCGAGGCGAACAAACTAAGTTGGCGTGTGTGTTTGTGAGTGTGTCTCATTCAATGATTTGTCAATAAATTAATCTGACAGTATACATACAACACGCATTGTAATATCAGCATTCAGTCCTCGTAAATAAAATATAAAAATTACTACTCCTTTTTACAATGGCGAGCAAATTGCTGGCTGCGTAAAAAACAACTACTCTATTAGTTAGAACTGTTTGCAAATGTTATAATTCAGCAACCTTACTTATTCATAGTGTAAGTTCCAATCCCGTGTTTTACGTTGCCTTACATCTTACATTTCTGTCCAGGTTCTGGTTGTTTTAATGTGCGCCCTTCAGCGTTCAATGTACGACTGATGTTGTAAATTTTTTAAAGCGTTATCGAACTCTCATGGTGCCAAAAATATGGTCACGTGGTTTGCCCTCAGCTTTTCGAAATGATACCCAGATTTCGTGCTACAGCAAGTCGATGAAAGATCAATAACGGTGTTTGTTAGTTTTTACGAAATACCTGTGTTAATAATTTTCAGCGTATTTGGTTTGTATGGACTATAAACGCTTTCACTAATTGGACATTTGCCCAATTTTTGGGACGACAGATTAGTGAGAAAGTACCGTAAAATCAATTTAAATAAATTAAATGCACAAATTCTGTGTACGAACAAAGGAGGAACAGATTATAAAATTGAACTAAATATTATCAGAATGGATTGAAATAAACAATTAAGATAAAGATTTTAAAAAAAAATTTATTCTAAAGATCTTTTTTCATTTTGTTATCTTACGCATATCATTGGGGCGAAATATTTTGAGCGGCACAAACCCTTAAATGCGTCAAGATTACGTATGTTTTTAGAAACAATGAAAAATATTGTATTCTATAATGTATATTTATTTTTTAGTTGGTAAATTTTTTTTCACAAAAGCGTTGTACAATTTTATCGAAAAATATTTTAGAAAAAGTTATTGATAATTAATTAATACATATTACAACTTACCCTATGCAAAGTACTAGTCATGTTATAAATTATAGATCAGATGAAACATACATTTACTTCAACTCGGAGTATTAGTTCCCGGTTAATCCGCGAAAAACTATAGATGATTTGAAATATAAGTTTGGTGAGTCTGTTTTACATGTATTTCGATAGAGTCTGCTCATAGAATTGATTCTCCGCTGACGATTGTAAGTGCGATTACACTCAATATAAATTAGTAGGTATGCTGAGTCTGTTTTACAGGTATTTAAATGAAGTCTGCTCAGAGTATTAATTCTCCGCTGACTAGTGGGATTATACTCACCATTCATTAGTAAATATGCTTGAGTCTGTTTTACAGATATTTCAATGGAGTCTGCTCATATAATTGATTCTCCGCTGACAAGTGCGATTACACTCAATATACATTAGTTGGTATGCTGAGTCTGTTTTACAGGTATTTAAATGGAGTCTGCTCAGAGCATTAATTCTCCGCTGACCAGTGGGATTACACTCACTATACATTAGTAGGTATACTGAGTCTGTTTTACAGGTATTTCAATGGAGTCTGCTCATAGAATTGATTCTCCTCTCACCGGTGAGATCACAATCACTGTTCATTAGTAGATATGCTGAGTCTGTTTTACAGGTATTTCAATGGAGTCTGCTCGGGGCATTGATTACACGTGCACCAGAGATGGCATGCTGAGTGTGTTCTACAGGTATTCCAATGAAGCCTGCTCGGATCGATGTTACCCGGTGCACAAGTGAGAAACTATAGATGAGTTATTGGAAAATGTTGCTTGTGCAATGATGGATGACTTGGGTGCGAAACCATAGCATTTTTCAACCCAGCAACTAACCAGTCATTTGAGTACTTTACATAGCGCAAATTAGTTTTTGTAATTTTTACATATTTGAGAATGCGTCTACGATGAGATTACATGAGGAAGCAAATTATTCTATAATCTTAGGATAACTTTGGAATTACAATATTTTTTACTTATCATTATGTACTAAGTATACATTTTTCGCTAACCCTATTCGATAGATCAGATACATATATATATGACGAACAGAAATAAATTTATTCTCTTATCGAAAGTAACGTAAAAAACAACTAGTAAAAATAATACAATCGAAAATAAAAGAGAAAGATATATATATATAAAAAAAAGGTTGTTTGATATCACTGAAAAATAGACTTTTGTCTTGCTCACACCTACTTATTGTTATTGGCCAGAAAGGGTCAACAAGTGAATGCGTCGATCGAACATGAATATTCAAAAAATGGCCATTACATTGTCATGTTTGTATTAAATTAAAAATGAACATTTTTTATCACTGGAATTTTTGAAGTCGAATAAAAAATATGTACGCAAGCAATGCACCGGTGTGAGTAGGTACTGCGTTCATGTCAACTCTTGATTGCGATACAGTTAACGTATGTGGTAAAAATAGTTTAAAAAAATTACCGAGTATATTAGTTAAACAATACAATATAGTACAAACGGTTGAATAATCTGCAAAGCAAACTAGAAATATGTAAATGCCTTTCTTTGCAGTTGAAACATCTTATATTAAATTACTTTTTTAATCAAATTATAATATGTTGTTCTAAGATAACTTCAGGTTTACAAAAATAATTATTATTATTATTTGAGAGAAACTTAAATAACCAACTTGGATGAAAAATGAAAAGAAGATTGCATTCCTCAGTTGTTTTCGAGAGAAAATATTTCGTCGACATCTCAACAAGCCTCCGGGGAATAGGAATGCAAGTACGGCAGCAGAGGTGATGCAGGATGTCCACGAACCGGGGAATTTCCAATAGCTTGGGGATGTCCACGAACTAGCGATTGCCCAATAGCTTGCGGATGTCCACGAACAAGGGTTGGCCAAAAGATTGAGGATGTCCACGAACCAGAGATTGCCAAATAGCTTGGGGATGTTCATGAACTAGGAATTGGCTAAAAGCTTGAGGATGTCCACGAACCAGAGATTACCCAATAGCTTGGGGATGTTCATGAACTAGGAATTGTCCAAAAGCTTGAGGATGTCCACGAACCAGAGATTGCCCAATAGCTTGGGGATGTTCATGAACTAGGAATTGTCCAAAAGCTTGAGGATGTCCACGAACCAGAGATTGCCCAGTAGCTTGGGGATTGTTCATGAACTATGAATTGGCCAAAAGCTGGCCCAATAGCTTAGGGATATCCATGAACTAGGGATTGGCCAAAAGATAACTTCGGTCCATGACCAAGGGTATAGTCACAAGCTAGAAATTTTCCAATAATTTGAGGATATCCACAATTGGCCATAAGCTGAGAGACATCGGAGAACTAGGGAATGTCCAAAAGCTTGGAAATGTCCAAAAGCTTGGAATTGTCCAATAGCTTAGAGATTTCCAAAATATTGGGAATGTCCG
Organism: Hesperophylax consimilis; assembly: GCF_061612785.1. Classification (NCBI taxonomy): domain Eukaryota; kingdom Metazoa; phylum Arthropoda; class Insecta; order Trichoptera; family Limnephilidae; genus Hesperophylax; species Hesperophylax consimilis. The sequence continues at coordinate 12,067,160 of NC_142865.1, forward strand.
CTAGCTTGGAGATGTCGGAGAGCTTGGGGAGGTCGAATAGCTCATCTTCCCCGGGAAGTTGAAGAGACGACAAGTTAAGCCGGAATGCTGAGAACACGCAGAGGGTAAACAAGAACAGGACCGTACAGAGGGTGATTGATGCAGGGATTGGCGAGGGAAAGAAATCAATCATCGGCAAACTGCGCGGGGTCATACTCTTCATTGTGACCTGAAACAAAACAATTATTGTATAGCTGATACAACAATAAAGGTTTCAATAAATTGAATGATGCATACACACTTGGTTCCTCCTACATATCACAACTCCTCTAAAACAACATACGTGAATGTGTTAATGACATATTTTCATTTGGTTAGTAAGTTAGTTGAAGATATTTACCATTTACGGAGTCCTCGTCATGTCCGTTGCCCAGATGCAGTCCCTGCATGCCCTCCTCCGTCTATATAAAACACAACAATCATTAGCTTTTCCATATTATATTATGCAAATCTCATCAACTATAATGAACAAAGTCTTAAGAGGAATGGCTGCACGGCAAATACCTGGAATGACGTGTGTTAATAAAACAAAGTTAATTACAAGATCAATACTTAAAATTATTTGCTAAAACTGTGAGAGGATCGTCCATCCAGGAAAACCCATGTGGAAGAAATGCACAGAGAATAGAATAGCCATCTTTGATTTTGATTCGGTGTTGCCACCTCTCAATGACAACTAAAGATGGCGAAGATTAACCCATACGGCGACGGCACCTGACTTCAGCAGCCAATAAAGGCTATTAAAGATTTTTCATGATTTCAGAGGAAACTTTGTCAAATTATTTGTGAGTTGATGGTAAAAAACTAACTAACCATCGCGCCGTTTCTCCGCAGGGGTAGGCAGAGAGGACGGACCGCCAAACAACTCGGTCTTGGCACACACTCCTTGCCTCATTCACATTCACACATCGTCTCATACATACTCTTCAATTATTCTGACTCTTGACATGGCCCGACTCAAGTATCAGATTCACTTGATCGTGTCATGTTTTCCTCGGGCGTCCCCGACTTCTGCTACCATTCACATTTGCATCATATATTCTCCTTTCTTCGCTCATTCGCACTACATGCCCAAACCATCTAAGCATCCCTTTCTTGCACTCTTTGCGGATCTCCACATTTCTCACATGATCATACATGGTTTCACCACACATACGCCTCAGGGATCTCATTTCAACAGCATTCAATCTACTTTCATCCTTTCTCTGCCAGTTCCATGCCTCAGGGTAGGTACCAGCACTCCATTGTGGACTGCTAGCTTCGCTTCTTTGGACAATCTATTGTTAGCGCCAACTGCGTTCAGTCCTCCATTAAAGGAGTTACCTGCATTTGCCCTTCTTTCAATATCTCTGTCAGAGTTAATGATAGTTTAAAAAAATATATATTTAGGCTCTACATATTTACAAATATGACGATACATAAAATAAAGAAATAAAAAGCATTTTCATGGGCATAAATTTAAATATTTTTGAAAGTCGGTAGATTAACTCGTTGTCGATGGCAATCAATTCAACAAATGTTTGGTGGCAATCATGTACACACACGCATTTCTCTGAAATCGGATGACATTACATTTTTTTGGTTTACAAAGTGTTTGTATAAACACAGCTTTATAATTATTATTTCTTCCCATTCAGTCAGTTGTTCTATTTAAGATTTGAAATATGAGTGTTGCCATTTTGTTATCAGAACAGGTGCATCACTCGCAAAAGTGAAGATAGGATTTTACTAGAAATTTTTTATTAGAATAAATTGCTTTGTTAGGGTTTCTTCTTAGATTATCATGAATAACCATCCCCGAAAGTCTCGCGGTTGTAGCGTGGAGAGGAAGAAGTAGATCATTTATAAAAATAATTATAAACAGCATTCTTACATCATCCATTGGCTGCACGGGTACAAAGTTGTCATCGTCCATTATTTCAGAAGCATCTTCATATATGTCAGAGTCTGAAAAGATAACGACACTATTACATTTTTTAAAAGAAAGACAAACATTCCCGTCACGAATAACCTGACAATATAAATAATTAACCAAGGAACGCCAAACACGCACCATTAAATTTTGTGAAAAAACTCTCGACAGTGAAAAAAAGTCAAATTCCACACGCCTGGTTACAGGTAGATGGGAAACTTCGTTGGCAAAGGGGTACCAGATTAACCGCCGGACGGACGAGAACAGTACAGTTCTCACAGGAACGTTTTGAGTTATCTAGTACCTCATACAGCAATTTATATTTTCGTTGGAAATGAAATATTATTAACGATCGTGTGATAAAATAAAATGTATTTTAAACACGTTTGTCAAAGAGCCGCACTTAAGTAGCACCCATGGCTGGCGAGCCGCAGTTTGGGATCATTCAGAATAGGGAAACATATCAAAATGACGCCTGTTTCTGCAAAGTCAAAGGTTTTAACTGAAAAATAGCCAAAATATTCCCACCGTGGTCATCATCTTCAGGGTCAGGGTGCAGCATCTGGCACTGGTTCATGGCGAGGAACATGCGCTGCACGGCCCCGTCCTGCGGGGGACAGAACAGCAGCTCCGAGTAGCGCTGTCCCTCCTCTTCCTCCCCATCTTCTTCTTCTTCGGAGTTCTCCTCCGAGTTCTCCTGCAGGTCCCCGGTGGCCCCCTGCTCCGACAGAGGCATCAGGCTCTCTGGACATACCACCAAAATATAATTACAACTAACATTAACATATTATCATCATTATTAGTTGATGAGCAGGCAGCATTCAATAAGAACAGTTGTTTCCAATCCTACTGATCAACCGTTGAGCCGAAATTTTGGCTCAACACTGCTCAAATGAACAACTATGCTCTTCCCAACGCAAACTCTTGTTCAAGTAATGATCAAACATCGATCAAGCTAGAGGAACCAAATAACTGGATTAACTTCGGCTCATCAAGAGACTAGTTATAAAAAGTGTTAACCGAGTGAAAAATGACAGCGAAATATCAAACTTCATTCGGTTTTCGTATCTGTATTGCCAATATCACAATAATTTTTGGTACCAAACATGGAATTATTACTTATTAACATGGTGCCTCAGTCCGAACAACAAAGGTATTGTGTCACTCAAATGCGTTCGGTAATCTTCGTAATGTTTCAGTTGCTGCGCACCGGACCTAGCAAATTTTGGCTCTGCGATTCCAACAGTGCCGGTATGTCACTGTTGGAAACCGAATTTACGTTGTATGAAATATACATAGGTTTTTTAGCTTCATATGTGCATTCCGGAATCCGCACTCAAGGGCCACCGCGCCGTATTTCTATTAGTAGATTTTGTTACTGTGGATTTGTGGCATGCAGTTCATTTGTGCAGGCGGTTTTTTTACTATGATGTAGTGGTAGATTCAATCCTCCGTTAATCAAGTCCTCCATCGTTACAGAAGCAAAATTTTCTCATTATAATGATGGTAGTAAGAGGGATCAACGCAGAAATGACTACCAAGGGGAGGTAGCGGGTTCAAATCCCAACATGCGCAAATAAATATTATTTGATTAATTTGTTTTATTTCACAAATTACTCAATTAAAATAATATATAGTATATTTGCGGCACGTTCCAGAGTGGAAGATACTCCCAATATTGCCCTGGTATAAGACCACCATTCAGAATTGAAACGTTGCTTGAAATGGCTTTGGCCGTGTTTGGTGACCAGATCTGAATAGCCAGGTACTTTCCCACCTTCCTATTCCCCATCTCGCAACATTCAGCTTCACAACATACCCCAATTAGGGGTGCCATAGTCTCAGACAGCCCTAGACGGTCAGGAGCAGTTCGGACTCTTGTGTTTAATGTTTGTTTTAGACAAAAAACGGAATCAGACTAACCTGGAAGAACGAGGGTATGGTCCACCATGATGTAGAGGGCTGGAAAGGGATCTCGGCGAGCTGCGTGAAGAGCGATGTTGGGGTATTGCAGCGAGAAGCCGAGGTGTTTACTTCCGTCACACCACGACAAGACTCTGTGCAAATAAAATAACACCATTCTGTAATATTCAACACGCTCAACAAACCGCAATGGTAATATTCAATCTTATTAAGAACCTAGATTTCTCCCACCCGCCTGCACACACTACCAAACAGTGGTTAAAATAATTGAGAGTTCAACATAGTGATTTAAAAAGGAAAGAATTATTATCTTAATTCCGACAGATGCTGTGTGGAGAGTCATTTTGAGGAGAGGCAGGAGAGAATATGTTGTAGGAGGGAGCAAACATATAGGCCGTCAAATCGTTCCACAGCCGAGCTGTTGAACTCAAGAACGAGTCGTAGAAGCGACCCGTTATCATCTGACAAATGTCAACCATGTACATGCGATGGGTGCGCGTTTGGCGTGTTTCCTGACTATATACCGGTGCCGAAGGGATCGATGTCACTAGTTCCTTGGAGCATCTTTCTAACGCCTGAAGTCTAAAGATTGCAATCTGATTCTGAGAGGCTAACTTGACGCTGGCTTCGATGAAGCCTCCGAACCTGAGCTGGTCACTTAGATTCAATGTTTCAAAGACCCAATCCTATCTGATTACGTCTAAAAGGGATCCAAATGATAATCTAGTCTCCTTCAACGGAAGCAATCTTCCGAACAGGCCTTCCATTGATATGCTTGGTGTAACTATAAGTAAACAGCTCAGGTACGGGGGCTCCATCGAAGCCAGAGTAAAGTTGGCCTCTCAGAAGCTGGGCGTACTGTACAGGGCCCGCAGATACTTTAATAGTACACAACTGCTGACCCTGTACAAATCGCAAGTGCGCCCTACTGTCGAATTTGGCAGCCATCTCTGGTCCGGAGCCCCAAAATACCTGAAAAAAACCCTTGACTCTGTGCAAAAACGGGCGGTCCGTTTGATAGATTCCCCAATCTTAACAAACGGACTGCAATCTTTAGAGCACAGGCGTCAGGTAGGTATGCTGTCCTTGTTCTATCGGTATTACAATGGAAGATGCTCTGAGGAACTAGCGTCAATGATCCCTTCGGCACCGGGATACACGCCTAACGCGCGCCCAACATTTGTACACGGTTGACATTTGTCACATGAGAACGGGTCGCTTCTACGATTCGTTCTTAAGTTCAATAGCTCGGCTGTGGAACGAACTGCCGGCCTCTGTGTTTCCTCCCTCCTACAACATGGGACTCTTCAAGACCCATGTTCACTCCTTCCTCTCCACGAAAAGACCCTCCACACAGCATCCCCAAAGATGACATAGGCCCTGAGGGAAATTATTTTCTTCAGGGCCTCCTGTGTGGAGTTAATATAAAAAAAATTAAAAAAAATTTACACCAAGCATCTCAATAGAAGGCATGTTGGGAAGATTGCTTCCGTTGAAAGAGATGTTTAGATACGTGATACAGATAGATAGCATTGTTATGGGTTAATTAAAAAATATATTATTGCAGGACAACGCTTGCAACAAATGTAATGACGTCCATAATTCCGTTCTGATTTTCAAGAATGAGTTGAACATGACGAGTTTGCTGTATTTGCGGTGCATGCATGTTTACGGCGGGCATGAGTCTTTTACATGCCATACTCTCTTGATTGACTCTCCGCAAGACCTGTCTGAAATATTTGATTCACTTGATCATGGCTTGTTTCCTCGGGGCGCCCACTACTTCTTCTACCATCAGCTACATCATCAGCTGTAGGCAGACTGATAGAACCTATGCGCAAGCCAAATACTAAGTTTGGTGATCGCGCTTTTGGAGTATCTGGGCCGAAGGCTTGGAATAAACTCCCTCCAGAACTAAGATCCATAACAAGTCCAACAGAATTCAGGTCTAAACTAAAAACTTATCTTTTTAAGCTGTCGTATCCTTAAATTAAATATACTACTCCTAAGAGAAAGTCCAGTTATATTCAATTTTCAAATTATGTCCTAAATCCTGTATCTAAATTTCGCTAATAAACAATTATATAATGTTAATTAAATGTTAATCTCAAGTGACCTACCAGGTAAGTATATAAGTGGATTTTCTCTCAGGAATGGTATATTTAATTTAAGGGTATGACAGCTTAAAAAGGTAAGTTTTTAGTTCAGACCTGAATTCTGTTGGACTTGTTATGGATCTTAGTTCTGGAGGGAGTTTGTTCCAAGCCTTCGGAACAGATACTCCGAAAGCGCGATCACCAAACTTAGTATTTGGCTTGCGCTTAGGTTCTATCAGTCTGCCTACAGCTGATGATGTTGCTGATCTAAGAGTTGACTGCCTTAGACCAGTGTTTTCCGGGACGCATAGTTCAGAGATGTAGGGTGGGGCCATTTCATTGACGGATTTAAACACTATTCAGCACAATTTGTACTGGATTCTTTCAGGGCACTTGAGCCAGTGAAGGTTACGAAGGTGTTCTGAAATGTGCGAATATTTTGAAGCACCGGTTATGAGCCGTGCTGCTGCATTAAACAATGATTGAAGTTTGTCAATTTGATATTTTGAAAGGCTGGCATAAATGCCGTTGCAGTAATCGAGACGTGAGACTACGTAAGAGTTGATAAGTAGTTTTGTTGCTTCTGTAGGAAGGTTTCTTCGGACAGGCTTGAGTTGTCTTAGGTGAAAAAAACCGGTGCTTGCAGTCCTATTTATTTGACTTTTAAACGAAAAGTCTGAATCTAAATTGACACCAAGAAGTTTAACTGTTGTTTTTGCGATGATATCGCTGCCGGAAATAGTAATAGATGAATCGTGTATGAAATGTTGATGTTTGTTTGTGGCCGCCCAGAGAAACTCAGTCTAAGATGGATTGAGCTTGAGCTTGTTTGAAGACATCCAACGAGTTATTGCTTCTAGACATTTAGTTATACGGATCTTGAGACTATTGATTTCGTTTGGAGCGCAGTAAAAATAAACTTGCTGATCGTCAGCGTAGCAGTGAGACAAGAGATCAAATGACTCGATTATTTTGGCGACCTCATTTGTAAAAAGGATGAAGAGAAGTGGACCCAAAACGGATCCCTGGGGTACCCCTGAAGAAAGTGTTGCGAAGTTGGACAATTTATTTCCAACCGTCACGGCTTGTAAGCGATTGGATAGATAGGATACCAGCCAATTAACATGAACCAAAAAAAATACAAACCAAAAAACACCCTAAAAACCTATTTTGTGCAACTTTACTTAAACCCCCCGACTTATATAGTTGTCTCCATTAGATATTTAAGTTGAAATCAAGTGTTGTTTAAAGAACCTTTGCATGCAACGGAATTCGACAAGTTTACCGAATTTCCAATCGTAGATTCTTCATCGGTAAGTATTGCATTATTCGACATTCCAACCCTAGAAAAAATACGGTTACATCTAACATGGCAATGTACGCGATAATGCACCCTAAAGCAGCTTTCTCTAGAGCCCATTGTTGCACAGCTTTGATGTGTCAGATGGAATCTTGTTATTCTAACGGGTCGATTGTGCAAAATATCAAAATTACAGACTGTCAGACGACGCAAAACGTTTTGAAATTAAACAACAATGAAATAATATCAATATTATTAACAATGACCTGTATGGTCTCCGATTTATACCTGTAACTTACACCGCTTGGAGAAAGTACAAAGAAAATTTCTTCGATACGTTCAATTCAAATTGAGACAGCCTGTAATTGATATCTGCTATAATACATTAATGTCTGGTCTAAATCTACCACTTCTTTCTACCCGGCGAACTATTAATGACATTCTTATACTTTTTAAATTACTGAACAATCTCATAGACTGCCCTCAAATGTTAAGTGTTATAAATTTTCGTGTCCCTGTTAAATCAACTCGACTCCACCATCTTTTCCACAGTGACAATCATAGCACTAACTATTTGTATCATTCACCGTTGGCGCGTTTTCACCGCACTGCCAACACGTATACAGACCTTTTTGATATTTTCAAAACCTCACCGTCTTGCATCAAGGCAAAAATACTTGGTTATGAATGTAATTGATATGTTTGTGAAATGTTAAATGTCTGTTTGTACTGCATCATACTGACTGTTGTGTTCTTCTTTATGTGTAACATATATATGGTGTTCTATACATATACATTCCACATATATACATATATGTGAAATGTATATGTATAGCATCAATAAAAACTGCTTGTGGATGTATTATTTTAATGAAAAATGCTATTTCTAATTGTCAAGTCTCTGACAGCCCTGAACTGTGTACTTATAATCCCATGTTTCACATTACTGTAAAAGCCTTTTATGGCGTTTAATAAATAAATAAAAAAAAAAAAAAAAAAAAAAAAAATGACGACTTATTTTATAGTCATTTTACTCACGATTCTGTTATGTACAGCGTCCCCTTGCCTATTTCTTTTTCATTCAAGTAGGCGCGTGTTTCGTCCTGTTCTACGACGACACCGTCAACCGGCACGGTAAATGTATTTATAACGACCATTTTGAGATAATATAAAAGATATTTTACTAAATAATTAAGTATTCCACTTCGGTTTTAGAGTATTATGGCCAATTCGGTGGAGAAAAATATCAATTTCTCTTTCAATTGAATATTTCTCTGTGTTTACGCACCTCACGGAAAACACATTCAAAACATTTTGCATTTGACCATAGAAAATAGATATCCCTGGGGTTGCCTATGGATATATTCTAAAATACCCACAATAGATGTTCAAATTCCCCACAAGAACCTTTACCTCCAAAATGAAACTAAATTCTTTTATTCAAGATTTTCTCTTTCGTTCAGGTTTTAAAAAGAGACAAATGCGACAGAAAACAAAATATGATATGTTTTCCTAATTATTGTTAACATTATTTTTAATTTAATTGGTTTGCAATCATTCAAAAGACCAGAGATGTGCAAAATGGGTACCCAAAACCATTTGAAATGCAAAATGGAAATGGGTCAAAACTTTTCCATTTGAAAATGCAAAATGCAAAATGGTTTTTAGAAAAGCATTTCAAATGCAAAATACCTGTTTTCAAAATGCATTGAAAATGCAAAATTATTTCTCAGGTCAAACAATTAAAATAATTATAGAATTTTTAAACAATTTTGTTATTTTATAATGGACATCAATGTAGAACAAACATATTACATGATGGTAAATCCAAAAACACCACGACTACAGATTATGAAACCACAAAAAATTTGCGCGGGACATTATTAGCAGTTTCAATGATTTTATGTTGCCAAAGTAAAAACATTGAAACTGCTATCTAACATTTAATATTACAGCGTCATGGCCCCATGTTCAGTATTTTTGGTAATGGTATCACTCAATTGCCAGGGCTTCTACCAGGGAGCAACTTGACAAATGTAAATTATCTCTCATAGCGAGGTTGAGGACCGACTGATATTTGGGGCTTATGAAAAAAAGATGAGTGGAGATAGTAGAAAGAATGAAGCAAAAAAGCATTTAAAATGGAAAATGCATTGAGAAAAGCATTTAAAATGCAAAATGCAAAATGGTTTTTAGAAAAGCATTTAAAATGCAAAATGGAAAATACCCATTTTGCATTTTGCATTTCCATTTGAAATGGATTTATTTGAAATAAAGCACATCTCTGGAAAAGATACCTCTAAACATTTGACATTATTATACATGAAAATTCTAAAACAAACGATAAAAATTATTGTATCACAAACTGCTCAATATTAAAAACAACAAACACAATCAAAAATTTAGGAATAATTGTAAATAAGAAATTTTTCGTCGAAAAAAAAAACCTATACTTAATATATTATGCTTTGGTTCAATCAACTTTACAATATTCCATCATTATTTGGGGATCAGTATATAAAACTAACCTCCTCCCAATAGAAGTCGTGAAGAGAATAATTATTAAAATCATTTTTAAAAAAACCTTCGGACCCAACCCTTTTTTACCCAACTGACCGCTTATAAGAAGAATTTCAAGTACCTCCCTTTAAATATCTGTACATAAAAAATTCATTAATTCAAATAATAAAAGAAAAAGAAAAGTACCAATTTCTAACTGAAAACCGTACTCTACTTAAATACATTTTTCCATGTCCAAAATACAACACTTTCTTTGCACAAAATTACTACACATACCAAGGAAGAACCTTTTTTCAATCAACTCCCTTAGGGAATTAGAATCATAAACGACAAAAGCCAAGCTTTGAGCATTTTGAAAAAATATTTTAAAGATAAATTATCAAAAAATTGAATAATAAATATTCTACTTAAGAAGCAACTTCTTCTCCAAATATTGTATACATACTATATACATATTAATACAAATAATAATAATAATAGTCTTTATTCCAGAAACTAATTACATCATGATTATATAAATACATATTATAGCTACTAGTAGTACATTTTACTTACAATATATGTTTTCTACTTCTCTTGATTCTGCGTAAAATACATAATGTAATATCTACATTAATATAATCTACACTCCACCTACAAGCTAATGCTTCTCTGGAAGAGTAGTATTAAATATTGTCATTGTAATTGTAAACCTTATTACTTAAACGTACTTTTTCGTTTAATAAATAAATAAAAAATCAAGAAATGGCCAAAATCCCCGTATTTTCTCCACGAAAAGGTTCTCCCCGCAAAATACCCAATTCTTGAAAAATCTTAGAAATTGGAAAATTCTCCACGAATTGGCAACCTTGAATAAACCACATATTTGACGTATTGGCAGTGATGCCATGCCGCGAAAATTAAAATCGGTAGATGAGAGTTGCGAATTCGGTAGATTAGTGACAAAAATCGGCAGCTGGACAAATATTTATAGATACTAGTTGTTTCGGTAACTATTTCCTAACCGCTGCATTTTTAGGTACAGATTATGGAAATCACACTTTATTTCAGCAATTACTACAAGAAACAACTATTTACACGCATAAAATAGACTATTAGGTTGTTGGTTTGTTTTAATTAAATACTTTATGTGTATTTAGATTGAAACGAAACTTTCGCAAGAGTCGCTCTGTACAAAAAATGTCAAATGGTGGCAAAGCGATCGTTTTATCAGGTAAATTTTGAACTTTGATTGAATAAAACTGAAATTATAATGCATCTTTTACCATATATCCCGACGTAAATCGTTGAATATCAGTAGTAATTAAGTTCAAACGAAGTGTAATCTCCATAATCTGTGGCCTGTGCCTATAAAAGTATGGCGGTTAAGGCAATATTTACTGCCGTTTCTATAGGGGTTCTTTTTTGCTAGAGGTGACTAGAGAATTTCGGAGAGAAAATTTTTCTTAAAAAGGTAATTTTACGTGATGGGGTTCAGTACAGAAGAGCTAAATTATCAAAGAAAATTAAGAGCTATTAAGACCAAAAATTTCTGTAGTTTTTCTGTGAATGTCGAAAGATTATAGTTGAAAACGGGTAGATTTTAGCTGAAATTGGTAGATCCAACGAAATTTCGGTAGGAATGACATCACTGCGTATTAGCCGTAGCTAGTGATGTAATAAGATATTCGACATAATATTATTACACAAATCGAATAAGGCTAGAAATCGAATTGAGTCTTTGAGCATCGACGGTAATTATAGTACTTTGTTCTTACAATTAGATAATGTCACCGTAAGTACTTTAAAAAAATTACGATTTATTTTTTACATACCCTTTTAATTGAACCTGAAAGTGGGGAGAGTAAGAAGATGGGAAAGAGGAAGGTAGATAAATATCTGGATATTCAGATCTGGTGACCAAACATTCCAATTCTAAATGGTGGTCTACACTAGGGCGATACTGACAGTATCTTCCACTTTGGAATGAGCCGAAAATATATCTCATATTATTTTAAATTATTAAACTGGCCGGGGGTGAAGTGCACTAATTTTGGGAGGTGATTCTACATGAAACTATATGCCAAAAATAAAATAAACCCCATTTCTGTAAGTTGTGCTGTTTTTTTAATAGCTCTTCAAAACTGCAGTGTCTGTTTTTGTATTGTCTGTTTTGCTGCACCCTGTACATTAAATTATATCAAATTAAATTTGATCAGATCTACTTTGTGAATAAAATATAAGGTATTGATACGATGCAAGGTAAATACTACATATACGTTGAATTCAAATTCAACACTGACTGAAGGAATTGGCAGCGGGTGGGGGAGGTGCGAAACGATAGATTTGGCCACAAAGTAAAATAATAATGCAGGTCGCCACAAGGCGGACCAATTTTTCCTGAAAAGTATGCCTAAAAGTTGGAATTTCGAAAAAACATTATTTATCTTTTTTATCTATCATGTAGAATCGCCTCCCGAAGTTAGTGCACTTTATACGGACACCCTGTATATCACATAGAATTATAATATAAGGCTATAGTCCATGGGTTTCGTGCTGTGGTTTTCATCCAGAGTTTTTAAAAAAAAAATGTTGACAGTAATTTTCCTTTAAGTGTTCAAATTTTATCAAAAGTATCAAAAAATGCTTTGAGGGGTGGGAAAAGAGGATGGGGCAGTTCAAAATCTCATGTAGACAGTAACCTCCCTCTTGTTTTGAAGTGTCAAGTGTGCAATATTTCATCCACCTCACCAACATCAAATCCACACAGCCCGGCCGCAACAAACAGACACTCTCTTTTATGTATTTGACTAGCTGGCATGTACCCGGTGTTGCTTGACTTTCTATAAATACAGGGTTTTCCAATAAGAGGTGTTATTTTGATATTCAATCGTAAAAGATTGATGGTTTCGTTGCTTGTGTGGCACGTAGCGCCGTCTTGTTGAAAGTAAACGTTGTCCAAATCAATACCATACAATTCCGGCCATAAAAAATCATTAATCATCTCTCGATAGCGCAATTCATTCACCGTAACTGTTGCTCCAGCCTCATTTTCGAAAAAGTTAGGTCCAATGACTCCGCCGGACAATAAACCGCACCAAACAGTCACACGTTGAGGATAGAGAGGCTTTTCAACAATAACTCTCGGGTTTTCCGAGCCCCAGATGCGACAATTTTGCTTGTTGACGAAGCCACCGAGGTGGAAATGGGCCTCATCACTCAAGATGATTTGCATTTGATTCACTTAAGTGAATTTTAATAATTTCAATGCGTTTTTGAAGCGTGTATCGTTCCATTTTCATTAATGGCCTAGTTTCTACTTGTCAAATATCAAAAAATGACAGCTTCAAAAGTAACATCTACCGAAATAGCGGGCTATTCAAAATAACACCTCTTATTGGAAAACCCTGTATAATATCCATGTATTATTTATATAAACCTTCCGGAAGAAATTCTCTAAATGATAATGAAAACCCTATCAAACTCCGTTTCATAGTTTAGAAGAACTAAGCGCACAAACAGACAGACGCAGATAGTGACTTTGTTTTATACTAAATAGAGATGTCTGTGCGCTTAGTTCTTCTAAACTATGCAATGGAGTTTGATAGGGTTTTCACTATCATTTAGAGAATTTCTTCCGGAAGGTTTATATATATAATACATGGATATTATAATTATTGAAAGTAGAGAAAAGATGGGCAACGCCGGGTACATGAGAGCTAGTTATTTAGTTAACAAATTTTAACGAAATAAAATTTACGTAATGATGGAGGGCTAGAACCCGTAGCGTTGGACCACGCAACCAACTAACCTGTTGATGATTTCATGTTCAAGTTGCAAATAAAATACAAACATAACAATTATTTATTTATTCATATTTTATACAAATTTATAAATCGGCCAAGCCATTACAAAATCACAAAAAATAAGTAACGTTTCGTTCTAAAAATTATTATGTACTAATCAAAATTTAACATCCATCACAGATTAATAGTAATTTTGAAAATATTCATAATACAATAAAAAAATTCAATTTTTACAAAAAAACCAAAAACTTATTGACCATTTGTGCCTTACAAAAAAAAACAACTTATTTACATAAAAGATATTATTTAAATCGAAGATTTAACAAATTTAATAAGCACTCTAATAATTAAATTAAATTAAAACACAATAATCACAGGCGTTCAAATCAATAGACGAGCAAATCGGGGAAAGAGGAACAAACCAACTTGCGCTGATAGCGGGAAGCGGCGTGACAATCACACTTTCAGTTTATTTGTCAAAAAAAGCAATTTACAGTTAAACAGGTAACTCGCACTGTAATATAACCTTTTGGTCCTCAACAATAAAATCTGTTTACGAATTATTAGTCCTGTTTACAATGGTGCGCTAGGCTGTACAAATCCCAAATCGGGCAAACAAAAGTTCGGGCTTAATTCCAATATTTAATATTTTGTTATCCACTGGAGCGACCACGCGAAATAAATAATTTTGATATCCAGACGATAATTTTTTTAATTTTTCGCCAACATTAAAAAAAACATAACTTAGAATTTTTACATGGAGTCATACAAACTTGTTATGGTGTTATATAGCCAATGAGTTAACCTGTATTTTACCGTTTGTTTCATTTTTGTAAGATTTGAGATCACAAGATAATTTGCAATTTTTTTCAATAAAGCAATCGGAGGCAATTAAATTGGCGCATTTATATTACCAAAAGCAATCCAGTGGTTTTACTATTTAGGGTGACCGGGTATCTCTTCAAAATGACAATTCAACACACCTACAAAAAGTGGTATAAAGTCATGAAACAAACACTAGGTTAAATAGGTTACATAGGTAACTATTAAACCTAGTTTTTGTTTCATCACTTTTAATGACTCTATATCACTTTTTAAAGGTGTGTTGAATCGGTCGAACTTGTGCTCGTGCTCGTCGAGCAAAATGATACCCAGATTTCATATTAAGGCAAGTCTATTGATTTGAATGTCTATGCACTGAATAGATTATACACACTAGAAATGTGTGTTGCCAAAGTTCAAAGATATTTTTTATGTGAATACCTCGCAATTGATCAGGATATGTTGTGCTGCTAAAGGGAAGGAGATGGGGGAGAGGAAGGTGGGGTGGGAAGTACTTGGCTATTTTAATCTGGTCACAAAACACGGCTAAGCCATTTCAATTAACATATCATTTCTGAATTGTTGTCTTCTTTCACAAGGGTGATACTGATAGTATTTACCACTGTATTTTCAAAATATTGACAGATATTTCTTTGTATCCACAATATCTAGAGTAGTGACATTCCAGACTTCTACAGATAAATATGTCAATCTGTAAAAAAATCGTTCCAAAGCACCGTTGCTCAGAAAACCAAAAACCATAGATAATAGAAACAAAGATATGTGGAAGAATGGAAGCGTTCCGACTGTCGCTGCCTCTCTACGACCAAACTGCCCCGAATTTAAAAGCGGCTATCCAATCAATAGGCTATCCTTGCTTCTATTATCTATGCTGAAAATACTACAAACATATGCAAACATATCTCAATACAATATTAGAGAGAGAGTCTACAAATTATATTTTCCAAAGGATTTAAATAGTTTTGACAAAGATAGATACAGTTGTCTCTCGGTAACTATAATTAGCCATTATACTTAAGGCGATACACTACGTCGTGTAGTATTTTAAATTGAGCCGCTATCAATAACAACCCTTACGTAGATGGCGATAAGGTTTAAATTCCTGCTTAATACCATCCGCCTGTTTTGATTTATGCAAGAAAAAAACATGGCCAAAAAGTGCCTTTTATTTTATTTTGTGGATGTTCAGGCATAAATATTTAATTTTTTTTCGATCATTTTATAAATAACTTAATTTGCCACATTATACAATAAAATCATAATCGAAAATGGGTTCGTAAGTAGGAGATTCTGAACTTTAAAGCAGTTTTCAGAGGCCTTATACATTATTTTTTTCTGGGCTTATAAAAAGACTTATCTAAAAAATACTCGATTATTTCAAAGGCCAAGATGTATTCTACTCGCAGTATTTAATTAAGGCATCTGAAACATTTCTAGGCGACCAAATTTTCAAACCAAAAACACATGATTTTGCATTACTACGTATGGCATTGCCTTAACTAGTTGAAAGCACAAAATCAAGCTCTGTAATTGACCGGTATTCACATATAAAATTCATTAGCCCGCCGTGTGCCTAGACTCGAGCACCTTTGCACACAGACGGGTTAGGTTAGGTTAGAGTTGGGTTATCCTAATCTTACACACTCAGTTAATTTACAGCCGTCTAGCTTGCTAGAGCTGACCATTTTACCAGTCATCAGAGTTCGTTATGGTTGTTTTAAGATATTTCGGTTAGTGCTCTATGTATTCTAGCAACTGTAGCGTATGTTTCTCTTCGTTACGTTCTGCCACGTTTTTCGTTTGAATAAGTTTACAAAATAGAATTCTCTCGCAAGCCATACACATTAACATTAAACCAAATGTATTAATTTTACGAAAGATTGACAATGGTGTTTATTAATTTTTACAATATTTTGTATAGTACAGGGTTTTCCAATAAGAGGTGTTATTTTGAATAGCTCGCTATTTCGGTAGATGTTACATTTGAAGCTGTCATTTTTTGATATTTGACAAGTAGAAACTACGCCATTAATAAAAATGGAACGATACACGCTTCAACGCATTGAAATTATTAAAATTCAGTTGAGCGAATCAAATGCAAATCATCTGGAGTGATGAGGCCCATTTCCACCTCGGTGGCTTTGTCAACAAGCAAAATTGTCGCATCTGGGGCTCGGAAAACCCAAGAGCTATTGTTGAAAAGCCTCTCTATCCTCAACGTGTGACTGTTTGGTGCGGTTTATGGTCCGGCGGAGTCATTGGACCTTACTTTTTCGAAAATGAGGCTGGAGCAACAGTTACGGTGAATGGATTGCGCTATCGAGAGATGATTAATGATTTTTTATGGCCGGAATTAGATGGTATTGATCTGCACAACGTTTACTTTCAACAAGACTGCGCTACGTGCCACACAAGCAACGAAACGATTGATCTTTTACGATTGAATATCAAAATAACAAAATAATTAAAAAATCTTACTGGAAAACCCTGTATTTCATTGGTCAGTTGGGGCCTAGAAATCCAATGACACATGAGATTCCATGATAATTCCTCAAAATGACAATTCAACACACCTATAAAAAGTGCTATATAGTTAGATATGTAACCTATTTAACCTAGTTTTTGTTTCATAACTTTATAGCACTTTTTATAGGTGTGTTGAATTGTCATTTTGAGGAATTATCATGGAATCTCATCTGTCATTGGATTTCTAGGCCCCAACTGACCAATGAAATACAGGGTTTTACCTTGTGACCTTACTTTTTCGAAAATGAGGCTGGAGCAACAGTTACGGTGAATGGATTGCGCTATCGAGAGATGATTAATGATTTTTTCTGGCCGGAATTGGATGGTATTGATCTGGACAACGTTTACTTTCAACAAGACGGCGCTACGTGCCACATAAGCAACGAAACCATTGACCTTTTACGATTGAATATCAAAATAACACCTCTTATTGGAAAACCCTGTATATGCACTATAATCTACGACTTTCACTAATTGGATATTTGCCCGGTTTTTCTAACGAGCTAAAAAGCTTTAATTTACTTATTTGAAGACATCATATTACATAAAGCCTCGTTAAAAAGGCAGACGATGTATTGTTCAGATATAGTCAGAACAACTAAGCATTAAATCGCTAACACTAGGCTGGGGTGTTTCAAACATCACATTGATTTGATGACCATCAAATCAATGAACATCGCCATTTTGTTTTTTTGACACAGTTCCCACTAAACGCTGTTCCTGGTCGTGTTTTAGCTTTTGAACAAATTTCATTCAGCAAAGAAGCATAAAAACTTGACCGTTATACTTGAGAGCTGAATACAATTTGATCAAAAGCTTAAACGTGCCGAGAATCGGCGATTAACGGGAACCATTCTCAGAGACTATCGTCAGTGTCATTTTGTATTTTTTTTCATTTGAAATCTCCACGTTAATGCCAAACCTCGTCCCGTTTTAGCTTTTGATAAAATTTTAATCAGCTGACAGGCGTGACAGTTACGCTTGGAAGCCGAATATAATTTGAACAAAAGCTGAAACAGACCGAAAATCAGTGTTTAACGGGGAAATGTGATAGAATTTGAAACAACCCAACCTCAATATATCTGTTTTAGATTTGTAAGGGAATAAAATTATTTATTTATTAATTTTATAATATAATAATTCACATCCTTTGTGTAATATTGCAGTGGGCACACTTTGATATGTTAAATATTTTATAATATTAAATATGTATTATTACTGATGGGGGTGTTTCAGAAAAATTCAAATGTAACATTGTCTTAAAAAATTGTCATCCAATCAGCGCCATTTTTTTTTATTTTTATATTTGACAGCTCACCTCTTAAATGCCGATTCTAGATTCGTTTCAACTTTTCAATAAAATTTGATCAACGGAAAAGCACAAGTATTGTGTTGTTGAACTTGTCACATGATCACAATTTGTTCAAAAGCTGAAATGAACCGAGAATCGGCGTTTAACAGGAACCTTTAAAACGTAAAAAAATAAAAAATGATTGCACTGTTGCCATGACAATGTTGCATTGGAATTTCTGTGAAGCATCACAACCCGACTTAAACTAGGCTCATAAATTAGGCATCCTTGAGGTGATTTTGCACAAAAACGGCGCTATACAAATCATCCAAATATTATTAAATGTATAATTTTGGAAAGTGCGGTTATAAAAAATTATAAAATTGTTATTCAAAAACGTTTGTTACAAATTTTGTGATGTATAAAAATATGTATTATCAAAAACCTTTGTTAACTAATTTTCAGCTGTTTTCAGATTCATGTCTACTGTCATTTTAAAATTGTTTAGAGTCAAAACTTGGAGTATGCTATGTGGTTTTTTTTTACATGAATTCCAGGTCCTGATGAAAATAATTGCCCTCGGGGCCTATGTCATCTTTGGGGATGCTGTGAGCAGGGCCTTTTTGAGGAAAGGAAGGAGTGAACCTGGGTCTTGAAGAAGGAGGAAACACAGAGGCCAGCAAATCATTCCACAGTTGAGTTGAACTCAAGAACGAGTCGTAGAAATCTCCGGTTCTCACGTGACAAATGTCAACGGTGTACAAATGTTGAGGCTCAAGAGAAAGAGGAGAGAAAGTAGATGGGGAAGAGGAAGGTAGGAAAGTACCCGGCTATTCAACAATCAGATTGGGTCACTAAAAGTGGCTATAGTCATTTCAAGGAACGTTTCGACTCCATAAATTGTGCCCTATAAAGGGTTATAAATGTGATCTTTATACTTTTAAGGGTTTGGGAAGGCCTCGTCGCCACTGCAGTATCTTTATACTTTTAAGGGTTTGGGAAGGCCTCGTCGCCACTGCAGTATCTTTATACTTTTAAGGGTTTGGGAAGGCCTCGTCGCCACTGCAGTATCTTTATACTTTTAAGGGTTTGGGAAGGCCTCGTCGCCACTGTAGTATCTTTTTACTTTTAAGGGTTTGGGAAGGCCTCGTCGCCAATGTAGTATCTTTATACTTTTAAGGGTTTGGGAAGGCCTCGTCGTCACTGTAGTATCTTTATACTTTTAAGGGTTTGGGAAGGCCTCGTCGCCACTGTAGTATCTTTATACTTTTAAGGGTTTGGGAAGGCCTCGTCGCCACTGTAGTATCTTTATACTTTTAAGGGTTTGGGAAGGCCTCGTCGCCACTGTAGTATCTTTATACTTTTAAGGGTTTGGGAAGGTCTCGTCGTCACTGTAGTATCTTTATACTTTTAAGGGTTTGGGAAGGCCTCGTCGCCACTGTAGTATCTTTATACTTTTAAGGGTTTGGGAAGGCCTCGTCGCCACTGTAGTATCTTTATACTTCTAAGGGTTTGGGGTTGCAGGAATAGTAAACACTATTTAACAATTCAACCGCTAGCGTATTAGATTTATTCTCTGAGAGTACAATACTAGAATTACTCTATACAAGCCGTAGATGGATTGCCACATGCTCCTCTATATGCAAGGGAGGTAGGTACCACTACCACAAGAATTCTACAGAAAACTCCATTCTAACTAACTAACTAACTAACCATCACGCCGTTTCCCCGCAGGGGTAGGCAGAGAGGACGGACCGCCAAACAACTCGGTCTTGGCACACACTCCTTGCCTCATTCACATTCATACATCGTCTCATACATACTCTTCTATTATTCTGACTCTTGACATGGCCCGACTCGAGTATCTGATTCACTTGATCGTGCCATGTCTTCCTCGGGCGTCCCCTACTTCTGCTACCATTCACATTTGCATCATATATCCTCCTTACACTCCTATCTTCGCTCATTCGCTCTACATGCCCAAACCATCTAAGCGTCCCTTTCTTAATCTTACTCATTACGCTTACATCAGCCTTGCACTCTTTGCGGATCTCCACATTCCTCACACCATCACACATGGTTTTACCACACATACGCCTCAGGGATCTCATTTCAACAGCATTTAATCTACTTTCATCCTTTCTTTGCCAGTTCCATGCCTCACTTCCATACATCAAGGTAGGTACCAGCACTCCGTTGTGGACTGCTAACTTCGCTTTTTTGGACAATTTTTTGTTAGCGCCTACGGCGTTTAGTCCTCCATTAACGGAATTACCTGCATTTACCCTTCTTTCGATATCTCTGTCAGCCTTCCCATCTCTCGTAAACATACTTCCTAAATACACAAACTCATCCACCTGCTCCAAGTATTCCCCATTCACAATTATATTGCACACTGTTTTCGTACTCTCTCTTTCAAACACCATTACTTTAGACTTACTTACATTCATCATTAACTCATTCTTCATGCATACTTCGTTCATCTTAGACACGAGAGACTGTAGATCATCTATACTATTAGCAATCAGCACCGCATCATCAGCATACAATAGGCAACATACTTTCAAATTATTCAAATTCGCGCCCAATCCCACCTCTTTCAATTCTTGCATACAATTATCCATGTATAGATTGAATAACCACGGCGACATTACGCAGCCTTGTTTAGAATTCAATATAAGTAGGACAGTAGACATGCAACTTAAAATTCCACCTATTTTACATAATTACAACCAGTTTTTGTTCTCACTAGGTAGGTAGGTACATCATTTAATTATTTGACTGCCTCAACACAGGCTAGCCGCTAGCCTAGTTAGGCAGGTTATGAGAATCCTCAATTTTATCTAATTGTTATGTATTCTCTCTATTTACATGTTTATAGTTGCAAATGTATTAAATAAAGATATTATTATACATTTAAGATATTGCTAGATACTATTAGTTTCCTTTTTTCTTTGTTTCTGAAGTTTCTTTGGTTTGCAAGATCAAAGTAAGGTATATCAATCTTCGGTTAGTTTTTAGATTTTCACGGCCAAAAACATTTTTGTTGTTTGTTTTTGGGGTGTTATGCCGTGTTGCGCTAACTCCTTCTTTAGCCGACGTTTCGGACAGAGTTGCAGTGTCCATCATCAGGGCAGATCCGGTAGATCACATCTTCAGCGCAACACGGCATAACACCCCAAAAACAAACAACAAAAATATATCAATCTTCGTTATAGAATTAGCCATTTCTTCCACAGGGATATGCAAGTATCTGATACTCGACGATTCAAGTATCTTGGCGACTATCGGCATACATCTGCATGGAGGTTCATACACAGGCATGTGTTTTTGACATTTTATAAACTTAAAATCGTTACAACTCACATCTTGGAGACTTTAAACATGGCGGAGAAATTAATAAATAAGATTGCATCATCACTTGTATCAGACACTTTGTAACAATGTGTGTACTTTATATCAATGCTAGGAATAAAACAGTGAAATGAAGAATGTTAGTTACAGCAGTTGTGAGTGAGGTTATGAAAGCTAGCTTTGACGTATCGAGAGATGGCGGCGACGCGGATATCGTGATTTAAGTCGTTCACAACATCAGTATCGGATACTTGCGTATTCCTGAGGAAGAAGGGCAGTATATCTTTTGTCATGTGTTAAAAGATTTCTAATAAATCCAACAATCTAAATAAAATTACTAGCAAGTCAAGATATAAAACAAGAGGCCTACGATTTTAATATGACTAACAGAAGGTCTGATTGACAGCGCTGGTGAAACTTAGGACTAGGCTACTATAAAAAGGAATAAGTTGAAACGTGGGACATAGAACAATAGTCCTATGACCGTATAACCTGAAACCTTACGGCAGTTTTATGCAGGTAGTTTCCTTAATCAATAATAATATGTGAAAAATGTCAAATGTTCACAGCAGAATCACTTTAAAGAAATTATCGCTTGCGTGGTGGTGTGCCGTCCATATAAGCACATAAGCTGTGCCTAAACTACCTTACTAGCATGAAAATATAAAATTATTGCAAGAAATAAACCTGCACTTTCAAAAATATGTGCGAAATAGAATCGCACCGACTGCACTTACAAGATATCAAAGGCAGGAACTAAGAATAGAAAATAAAGCACATTCATATTCAAATGTTGTCTGCATTCCACAAAAAATTTACATGTATGCGTGATGCTCATTCAAGAGCAGTGGCGGTTCGTGGTCTTTTTAACAGGGGGTTCAGAAATTCAAGAGAAGATAAACATATTATCTAATTAAAATTTACTTACTGTTGTCCTTCGTCAAATAGTCGAATACGGCAGCAGTCACACTACTTAAATAAAGTTAGTGGGAGGGGTACCTACATATTATTGTTTTTAAATCACTTTACACTAGACACAATTATTAGATAATGAGAAAAGTTTTATAGGAATTAAATTGTTTAATGTTTTTATAGCACTCAATTATGTTGCTAATTATTATTGTTTTTTCGAGAAGAATAATTTCGTAGAATATATAATAGATATTTTAAAACATAAAAAAAAAAACAAATAAAGGTGGCACGAAATAAATTTACTAAGTCTACTTCAATGGGTAGTAGATTTGCAAATGCCATAAGCAAACGGTTGGAGAAATGCAGAAACAAGAAAACAAAAATATGTACAAAAATGACTACAAAGTTAAATACCATAATATAACATAAAAAATAACACTTGCTTCCCTATGGTTCAAAGGTCAAACGTCGGTTGGTCAGTCCGCGAAGTTATCGGGTTTCTTCGGTTACATTCGTCAATGTTCGGAGGTCACGTGATATCACAACGCGTGTTCGGCGCACACAATTTGTCTTAGTTTTGCAAAGAAAGACCAAATTTTGTATATGTCACCGTCATAGGGTCTGTACCGGCTAAAATTATTTTGTATGAAGAGTTTGGCGCGGATTTTAACTCGCACAAACATGGAATATGTATCGTATTTTTCGGTGGCGCGGGTTTTGAAGGCGAAATTTTAATAGCGTGCTATCTATAATGTGCTTATATTATTATAAAACAAGTTTGTTTTATTTTCTCATCTTTTTAATGGGGGTTCGCCGCACAAACGCACTTTAGAGAAAACCGCCACTGTTCAAGAGACGATCCGTTAGTGTTAGTGTCGAAAAAGGCCATGCTTTTTGATACAAACTACGAATATAGCAATCAGCGCCATCTGTTAATACCTCTATTAATTAACACAACTTTACTAACAAAGTAATTATCATATTATGTTGGCTTTCTTTCATGCAACTGTGCAGTTGAAAAGTAAAAATGGAAGAGTTATATACTTATCCAGTCATTGGCTTGTAATATGCATAAATGAAGCAATTATTTGGAAATTTGATAAGGCTTAGGTAATCTTAATCAACATTGCATAAAGCCAGCAACTTAGCCATTCTTAGCAAAAACTTATCACGTCTGTGGTAAGTTTTTTTTAAAAAGAAAGACAAACATTACCGGGTTACGAATAACCTGACAATATTTGAAAATCTCCTACTACCACCACAGTAAATGAAAAATGTCACTTGTGTTGTGATGGAGGACTTAGCCAGCCGAGGAATTGAACACACTAAGCCTGGGTAGGACCCAAACGCGATGCCAACTCAGCCACCGACCGGTCAATTAATTCGCTTTTTTTCTTGCTGCCTATCCTGATTAAAAACTCTGTGCAAGTCAATTGGTGTATCGTAGCACTACTGCAGGGTACAAGGGGACCACTATCAGTACGTACAAATACATTCAAAGTGCGCTCTTTAAATGTACAAACGTCGTTGACGATCTTGGCTGTGCACCGGTACCAAAGGGAACAGTGAGATTAGTTCTTTGCAGTACCTTCCACTGAAATACTGGTGGAACAAAACAACAATCTCATCGGATTGTTCTAAAAATTGCAATCCAATGAGATCTATCAGAGAGATTGTATAGATTTTTATGTTAGAAGTTTTTTAAGTAGCTACAAGGAAACTAATTACATATATAAAATTTTGCATTTTTTGCATCACTTTTATCATCCGTAATCCAAAAGTTATACATATTATAAACTACAGTTGCACGCATAGAACTCCGTTTAGGAGCATAATACACATTCTCCAAAAACTCGTAATACCTACATGCAGGAAACTTATGAATCTACATCAAAAGAGAGAACCCCAAAAAACCTTTTTTTTCACATTTTAAATGACAGTAAACATCTGATGTTAATCCCTAGAGACTGAGTTTTTCAATATTCAACCTAAAAAATTCCAAATTCGCACTCGAAAACGAAAGCTCAAATCAATAAAAGTTATACCACACATTGTGATATCCAAATAGATTTGCCAGTTTTCTGTTTTTAATACGAATTTCCAGACACCATGTATACACATAATATTTGACTAGACGAATTGAATGCAAAAACACAGTATATTCACGTAAGTAGCAATATTGTCATGCATGTGCATGAAGAACGATTTTCAATCACTGACCCCAAGTATGTTGAATTATCAATACCTACTATAATAGATTTCTGTATAAGAATGTCATACCATAGAAATAAAAAAAAAAACTTGTATATCCCTCACACAGATGTCTCTTTGTGTGCGTTCGGGACAATCAACCAATGTTCGGGATCCACACTGACGACAAAGATACAAAACCCGTCTATTATAAGGATCCGCATTGAATCGGTTAATAAATAGGGTAACAATTCCCCAACAAACTAATATCATATCTTATCTGACCAAGTAAACAGTACTTATTGATTCATAATCAAAATTAGCAAAGGGTAATATATTTGATTGCGCAAATATTATAATAAAAAGATCTGTTTTATTACAGAACCAAATTAATTTGTATTATTTAGACTTGCCGCAGTCTGGTCAAGTGAAATGTAAATTTTAGTATTTTTTAGTACATATGTTTTGATATCTGATGTTGATATGTAATAGGAACAACACTTTTACACAAATACCTACATTATAAAAAATTTCTCTCATTTACAAATGTTAAAAATTCTCCGTTTAAACGTGCAAATAATCCACGGTCAGTCTTCCTTTTTATCCGACTCGCTAACAGAAGAAACGGTGGCCTCCGTTGAAGGCGTGAGCGAATCCTCCTTTTTCTTTTTCAAAATTCTTCCCCCGGTAAACCCCAAAGCTGTACCACTCAAAAAAGCAAGGCCTCCTACCTTCAAACCTGTCACCAATCCAATAGGCCCCGCAATACATCCTCCAATCATAGCGCCTACGATTGGATACCAAACAGTTTTAAGTCTCTCGGCATTAGCGAGTGTTGCTGTTCCCGTTTCGACGTTAAGAGCTACCGTTTCTACATTTTTATCTATGGTGTTTACCGTGTCTTTCTGCGTGTCTATTACTTGTTGAAACTTGACGAATATCTCGTGCAGGTCTTGAACTTCGTCTTGCAGCGTCTCCCAGGATTTTAGGCACGAATCTCGCCGTCTGATTTGCTCTTCTGATAGCTGCTCTTCGTCTATTTGCAGGGAGAGTTTCTCACTGCCCGGTGTGAAGTCGAATTTGTCGACGGATTTCCTGTCATTGGACGTGTTGGGAGAATGCGAGGAGTAGCCGCTGGAGAGGCTGGGGGATGACTGGCTCTGCGAGTACTGCGGCATATCTGGAGAATGAAATTAATAATCCTCACCTATCTTTATACAAACATACATAAATAGCATGAAAAAGATTCAATACTCGCTCTACTCGAAAATCCTGCAACTCATACTGCTCTTGTACAACGAAATTTTAGGAACCTTGTGACAAGAATTTACAACATTCTTCGAGAAGACTAAAATAAAATAAATGTGATTCACAAAAAATTCCGATAAGATAACATAAACATTGGATCAAAAGTAATGATAGGGCCTTTACCGGTGCCCAAATTCGAAGTAATTTACTATCAAAATATTCAGTGAACATTTTTATTATAAGTGTATATTCATACCTGTAGAACAGACAGCATGCCTGCATTGCATTTGTGCATTAAAGATGGCAATCAGTCTGTTAACAACGGTTTGTCAATCAGACAGGACCGCCCTTCTTTGCAGAGTAGCAAATTTTATACAATAGAAGATGGGGATAAGTGGCTCTGGGAATACTGAGATACTTCTGGAGAACTATAACTTACCGATATACTCCTTGATCGCTTTTATGGTCAGCTGGCGGGACTTCTCGGTGAGGCGATCGAATCTGACCAGGTCGGCATCGGCCACACGCTGGCGCAGCACCTCCATCTCGCTCAGCAGGTGGCGCAGCTGCACCACAATGCGCGTGGCGTTTATCTGCTCGTTGCGGATGCGCTCCAAGTCACCCAGATTCTGGAACTGGTCAAGACAAACTCTTAGTTTTCATTATTATTTTTTTGGTAAACTAATGTTTTAAGACAAGGTTTTTTATGCATAGCACAAAGGGTAACAATTATTTTACAAGCAATAATTATTCGCCTGAAACACTCATCTACATTGAAAAATCTCACTTACAATGCCTTTCTCATATAAAATAAAGTTGGTTGTTTTCAGGTGAAAAAATGTAACAAGCAGTAATTGTTGAATGAAACACTAGTATATATTGAATCATTTCGCGGGTAAGAGATAAGCCGCCATAGCTCAGTGGTCAGAGCTGTCGACCGGAAATCGAAGGGACACGGGTTCGAGTCCCGTTGGCGTCATGTATCTTTTATCAGGAGATTTTTCAATGTGGATGAGTGTTTCAGGCGAATAATTATTGCTTGTAAAATAATTGTTACTCTTAGTTTTCATTTTAAACCTTTTTAAATCTAGTTTATAACGAATACGCAGAATGCCCAAACGAATACGCAAACTAATTTTCTTCTTGAAAGATATACGGAAAATTGTTGATAAGAAAACCATTAATATTGTGTACTATGCTTTGTGCCATTCAATTATCAGGTATGGCATACTAAACTGGGGCGGTGCAGCCAAGACTATACTAGATCCGTTAGCCAAGGCACAAAAAGCTGTAATAAGAGTGATGAATAAAAAACCTTATTTATCTATCGACACCCTTATTTAAGGAAACAAAACTATCAGACGTAAGACAGATATATATACATGCACACATAATGTACTATACGAACAATCCCAAGATTCATAGTCTTGTAGATCACAGACTAAGATCAGAACAACAGATGATAGTACCAAAAATGAACACATCGTTTGGACAACGTTTCCATGTATTCCTGGCTCCTAAGGTGTATAATGGGTTCAAGCAGCAATGCAGTAAGGTTAAAACAGACCCTCTTCAAAAGAAAATTACCGTATGGCTGATAGAAAGCTTCCTGAATGAAATTATTGTATCACTGAAGAAAGACCCTTATCCCTTTCAGCCCGAGTCTTAATTCAAATTAACACAAACTTTGTGATTTTTTTTACCGCATGGCAGCGATTTATAAAAGCCATATTTTGTTTTCTTAAAGCTTGTAATCTTTTTTGTTGCGTCTACTTTTTCAAATCGGTTGTAATCCTTATTCCTGCCACAAAAACGGTAAATATTTTGACATCTGCTGATTGTAAGTTTCATAAAATTTCTGCCGTCATTGATTACTTAATTTAAGGTGAGATGTCAATATTTTCTACTCAAATTACAAATATTTTAACGCATAAAGATGTGTCCTATAATAATAACATCAGTTCAATTCAGTGTTCACAGTCATTTGCCAGAATATCGTAAATTAATTTCAATGTTCATTCAAATTAACACTGGTAGTGACGGACATGTTTTCGACTAGTATGGCGAATTTTTAAAGATTATTTCTTTATTTCCGAATGAATTTTTAGTTAAAATGTTATTTGTTTCAAAACTTGGAGATTATCGCTACATTATAAATGTGCATTTTTGACATGAAACAGTTATTTGTATGACTTTAGTGTTATGTTTATTTAACCTTACTATTTAAAAAATACCCTCTGACGTCCAATGTTAATCCAAATTAACGTAGAATAATTTCAAAAAAAAAAAAATTAAATTAAATACCAAAAATTTTCAAATAATTTTCTGAGGTATTATCAAGCATTACATATTTTATATATGTGGAAACAATAATGAGGGTGTGAAAGGGTTAAGTGAAATCATTCAGAATTTATCCCTATTATCGTATATATATTTGTAATTTTTGTTTTTGTATTACGATATATGTACAACATTGTATTATTGTTTTTATATGTTCTTATTTATGTTACCACCATAATACGAGCATTTGCCTACTTTGGGGTATTATTAATAATAAATAAATAAAAATAAAATTAATGTGTTTGGTGAACTGGTCTGAATAGGTACTTTGCCACTTTCCTAATCCCCCCCCCCCCCCCTTCACCACCTCTCGCCATACAACATTGGGGATACCATGGTATCACTGGCTCCAGAGAGAGAGCAATTGGGACTATTGTGCGGTACTTACATTAAAAAAAATAATAATAAAAATTTCCAATGGTTAATTTCAATAGTTGACAATCGCTAACAATAGTAACATTGGGGTTTTTTCGAATTGTCGTCAGCGCCGAATAGAACGCAACGGCTCGTCTAATATGTAATGTCATCAGATACTGTCAAATCACTTCTACTTGATTGCCGTGGCAAATACACTTATATCACAACTGTAGTTCTGTGAACAGTAGACATAGTGTCCAAAAACGTATGTTTCTAATTTTCTTCGATAAATCAGAATCATATGATTTCTGAGTAAGTACTAGCTTAAGTACCTACCTACTTAATTATAAACCATATATTTATTTGATGTAACATTAAAAAAAAAAATCAAATTAGGAATTATACAATTTTTCCAAAGAAATTTCTTATTTTATAAGGCTTTTATGTTTTATGTTGATAATACTAATTTGTTCATACATTTATTTTTACTTGCTTATTATATAAGGCTTTTATGCTGCTATTTAAACTTTTCTGCAATGTAACCAATTTATGTAATTATGTACCGTTCAAATTGTATCTTATGAGTGTATAAATGTTGTCTCTATGTCCCTGCTGACAAACTACACAAGTAGTTTAGCGGGTTTAAATGTGAATAAATAAAAAAAAAAAAAAAAAAAAAACATCAAGACAAATCTTTTTTTAAACATTCTTCAAGCAGGTAGGTACGATAATATTGAAAAAAACTGTAAATACAAAAGTCCAAATAAACATGGCGTAGCAAACATAATTTCAAACTTGAACAAAGAATCTTTACTGAATCATTAAAATGGCCACCATCTTGAAAAACAAATTTACTGACAGACAAAATGCAAAACAGTCGAGTTAAAACAGGACTTCGCAATGCTCAGTCAATAATGCAGTGCACTTAATATCCGAATCCGAATTTATCCGAGGTTCATTTACTTGAGGCAATAGATAGAGGTTATGAAAATCTTGCAAATACTCAGTTTTAACCCTAGATAACTAATCGCTCGTCGAGGCGACGACGCTCTACACGGCGAAATACGAAATCACCTACTTCCCCCCGCTCCCCGACCTTGACTCTTTCATTACCTTCCTAATTTGAGTAAACAGTGCAGCACGTGACGCGATTGTGGCCACACGCATCTAGGACGTGCCATATGACCATCTCGTCGTCCGCTGGACGAAAGTTTAGTTATAACAACAATTTTTATTTTTAAGGTACGTACATTCATATATTCTTATATTTATTGTTAATGTTGGCGAATTTTCTACAATAGAAGCTCCGGTTCCATCTACGTCAAACGTGCGTAAAATTAGCTACCTGTGTCCATCCAAGGCCCGTAGGATAACTAAACACCGTTGCACCAGATGTAGAAAGGCTATTTGTGGTCCACATAATGTTGACATGTGTGGTCACTGTGTAGACTGATATTTTGATATTAATTTGTTCATTATAAACCTTACTTTTGTTCCATGTAACAAGTTCCTATCTTAATTAAATATTTTTGATTTATTTCTAGTGTTTTATTGCGTAGTCCACTCAACGAAAATGAAGTTACAATGAAACAATGAAAACAGTTTAGTTATCTAGGGTTAATATCTCTAAATAGTAAAAACTAAAGTCGCTATCTGCGTCTGTCTGTTTGTGATCATAGTTCTTATAAACTGCGCAACGGATTTAAATAGGGTCTTCAGTATCATTTAGAGAATTTCTTCCGGAAGGTTTATGTATATAAAACATGCATATTACATTTATAGAAAGTAGAGAAAAGTCCATGTTTCTTAATCAAGTCGTAAATATATTTCGGGGCTTACATTTCTAACGCTGGCTAAACCTTATGAGATACATCAAAATAATGTGCTATATCTTGAAAGGCCTACAGAAAAGTCTACAATGGTATATGTCTAAGCAGATTCCTTTTGGAATGCTATGGCTTAGACGTGCACGTTTTGTTTTTTATACGTTTTTCAAAGCATTAAGGTCAAAATCGCATTGCAAATTATTCTAACAAGGATCATATTAGAATGCTCCAGAGTCCCATCTGCATTCCACTAGTTAACTATCACGCAGCCAAGTGGGGGAGTAGGTAGTACCCAAAATTACTATCCTCCTTATATTAGCTTAAATACTTTACATATCATGTTAGTATTTTACGTATTCTTGCGCAAATACATAAGTTACCATTTATAATTGGGATTTCTATAGTTTAAAAGCCCATAAGACAGAAAAATGCATGGGGTCGTCAGAAGACCCACTTGGTTACAGACGTTTCGTTTGGCATCTTGGCCTGTCAAGAGTTAAACAGCCTTAAGATTTTTTTTGTATAGGGTTTTCCAATAAGAGGTGTTATTTTGATATTCAATCGTAAAAGATCAATGGTTTCGTTGCTTGTGTGGCACGTAGCGCCGTCTTGTTGAAAGTAAACGTTGTCCAAATCAATACCATCCAATTCCGGCCATAAAAAATCATCTCTCAATAGCGCAATCCATTCACCGTAACTGTTGCTCCAGCCTCATTTTCGAAAAAGTAAGGTCCAATGACTCCGCCGGACCATAAACCGCACCAAACAGTCACACGTTGAGGATAGAGAGGCTTTTCAACAATAACTCTTGGGTTTTCCGAGCCCCAGATGCGACAATTTGCTTGTTGACGAAGCCACCGAGGTGGAAATGGGCCTCATCAATCAAGATGATTTGCATTTGATTCACTCAAGTGAATTTTAATTATTTCAATGCGTTGTTGAAGCGTGTATCGTTCAATTTTTATTAATGGCGTAGTTTCTACTTGTCAAATGTCAAAAAATGACAGCTTCAAAAGTAACATCTACCGAAATAGCGGGCTATTCAAAATAACACCTCTTATTGGCAAACACTGTATAATTATCTTCCCAAACTTTGAGTGTCAGAATGAAAAGATTGTTCAGTAATTGGATTAATAATATGTGGTACAGTAATAAAATAAATGTAAATAAAAAAAAAATTCATACTTTATCTAGATTCTATTTAAAATTACTTTATTAATGCGCAGTTAGTAATAGAAATATAAAAACAGCATCAATGTTTGCTATCAGAGATTATTTCGATACGCAAATCAACATTTGATTTTTTATTGTTCAAAAACACATCGACAAAACTCTATGCAACAGAATAAGATTTTCACAAAGGATAGTAAAATAATTAATTTGTTCGGAGTCTACGAGAAGGGATGTGAGCTGGAAGAGTTGTTACAAAGAATGTGATTCAATAATACTGTCGATATATTGCTAGTGGATATTTTTTCCTTAAAATAATAAACAAAAAAAAATATTAAAAAACAACATTAACCTATGTTGTCTCACCTTTGAAATATTGGTCTTGTGCTTGTTAAGCAAATCAATGTGATGCGGAATTGCAATGGCGTTGAAATTATTTAGAGATATTTCAACTCTTTTTAAAGACAATTTACTATTATTTACGTCCATTTTAAATTGCCAAATAATCTTTATTTTGACAGCTGTCAAAATGCCAGCCGTTTGGAAAATAGTGATTAGTGGTGGTAATAACATTGATCGATATTTTTTATCGCTTTTTCAGGTTTTGTCTATGGTAGGGTCGTGCTTTGTTGTAACCTGGAACGTCTCTTCTTGTATAATATCATTGCACAAATGTTGAGTCGAACCAGACGGTATCGGTTGAATACAGTCTACTCACGTGAGTTGTTTATTTATATTACTCACGTAGATGTTTTGTTTACATTCAATACCAACCCCTAACCAACCCTTCAACCCCTAGCTTCGGCTTGATTTTGATGTTATAAATTACTCGAAATTGAAGCGGTGCAGATGTAGGCTCTATGTACAGGGTGTCCGGGATGAAAGTTCAGTAACTCCGGGAGGTGATTCTACATGATAGTAGAAGTAAAAGGGAAAATTACTTTTTTGAAATTTCAACTTTTAGATGTACTTTTCAGCTACAGACGAAAAATAGCGCCGGCGTGTGCGTACTGCATTATTATTGCTTTTGGATCATTTGAAATCGACCGGCCGATCCTAGAACTAACACCCCTTTCCGCGCTTTACAGCTCGTAACAGAACAGCTGTGATTTGTTTACTTTAAAGAAATATTATAAACAAATACCTCACATGTACTCACTAAGCATATGGGTTACATAATTCGATAATGGGTTAGAAGGCCTAAAGGCCACCCATTACGTAACAAGAGATTCATTCATTAACTCTTCTGAAAGCTGATTACTTCAATGATCGTTTCATGCCGTAAAAAGATAACGATTTTTAATCCACATTTACGACAACATACTTCTCAACAACGGAAACCTCAACGAATACCTACAGTTGGAAGACACCAATACACTTTCTGAGAAAACCGTCGTGTTCAACTTCTTAAGAAGATACCTTACTGCCCGAGGAAACTATTTGGTGAAAAATACTTTTTCGGGTTGGGGGTGGATCGGACAGCAGGTGGATGTAATAATAAACAACGTCACCAGTCTCGCGCTCGACAAGCACACAGCGAATTTATCGGGTAAGTACCTCAACTAAGGATTTTTAGTAGGTATGTCTTTTTGTATGGAAAAAAAAGTTGTTATTTCGCAAAAAGTTTTTTTTTCTTTTTTGCTCCTACCATCATGTAGAATCATCTCCCAAAGTTACTGAACATAAATAATAATACTTGGATGACTTGTATAGCGCCGTTTTTGTGCAAAAACACCTTAAGGACCCCGGACACCCTGTATAATTTCACACAAAAAAATTGTAGCGATCCACGTCAGTCTATATGTGCGATTAGTTCTAACTAAGCAACAGATTTTGATAGGTATTTACATTTAGATTTTTATATATTTTATTACACTATCATTTGGAGAATTTCTTTCAGAAAGTTTATGGGTATCATACAATCATATTATATTTATAAAAAATTGAGAAAAGTCTCCAAGCAAGTAGTATATAAAAATTCATCATGCCTTTGTTTGTACTCGCAAACCTCTAAAAGTAGTTGACCGATATTGATGAAAATTCCAAAGTTTGTTTAAGTTTCTCATTAGTGCCAAGAGTGTTTAAAGAGTGTTTTAAGGGGTATAAGTTGTCAGGAACGTCCAAGAACACTTAACGCAATATGTTGGCAACGGAATAAGATACGGAGTCGAATTAAAGTTGATAAATGCAGTTTTTTAACAGTAACATTGTGGTAGTAAATGGTGGAAGAAGTCGGAGACTCCAGAGAAAGACATTAGCAATATCAAAGAATTGCGGGGTCCAGTAGTATTTTCTAAAAAACCTTGGGTTGGGTGTACCGGCAGAAATTTTGTATTGCCCAATTAACTGTGAGTTTATGGTATCATTCGGCAACTTGATATTTTCCCGCCCAATAAAAAAATCACATGAATCTTTTTTAACACTGACAACACCGTCGCCATCTTAGTTCTTCTTCAGTGATTGGTTTATTTATGTTCTTCAGTGTTTTGAGTGTTGTGCACTTTTCGATTTTGCGTCTGCCATTGGTCCGTCGCGAAAAAAACAAATTGCGTCAGTTTTAAAAAATCGAAAACTATCTCACCGTTTGTCTAGCTCCACGGTTATCACTTGTAACAACCAGATCAGTTACTCTTGTTCCCGATCGCCATGGCGAAGAGAAAGGCCCTAATCGATTCTGACTCCAGCAGCGATTGCTCCGATCTGGATGCGGTAAGATTCATATAATGGAATCTATTACTTCCCAACATTCCTCTTTCATGTCTTCTTCCCATTTTTACTCCCTCCAGCCTCACATCACTCCAATTGGGCATGCCATAGATCCTTTCAATTTGAATGAAAATGATAAAAATACCCGATGTATTTTGTTTCGAACTGCAGAAGATTTCCCGGTAAATATTTACCTACGACTACCGTTTTTACTACTACAAAAAATTGCCCCTTTAATAACGCCTGCTCGCGTCCCCTTTAGAGTTATATCCCAGTTTTCAAGTAGTTTGTGGGCTACGCTAGGTTTGTATAGACTGGTTTGTGATTTAATTCTACCTAATCCAACCTAACCTAACATGTATGGAATATTTTCTCAAACGGTAGTCGTAGGTAAATAATTACCGATTTCCCTGATGTTAGCTAACCTCATATAAGAGAGGGCACTAATCAAACATATCTTAATTAATTATCTTTAATCTCTCGCTTTTTATATTAGAACAATTTGTGCATCACGATTCTTGTTTTCCTGGTAGAGATTTTACTTGACACCACAACAATAATATGGCGATTTTATACGAGTCTATCGACTTGTTCGTGCCATGTCGGCTTTCTTGGACGACCTCGACTCTTTATAACATTGGATAATGTAATAGTATCGTTTTAACTTAAATTCCATCGCTTATTGGGATTTTTCATGTGACACGGACGCTTTTTGGCCAATGTATTTTTCTTGACGACGTAACTACGCATTTGTGATCACATGTTCTACATTCTCATTGATGTCTTCTAGAAGTCTAACAATCCTACAATCTAACTACCCTGCGATATTCCGTGAATTTATCACTTAGAGGTTAATGTCGTACGATATCGTCAACGGTTGCCAAGATTACGTTTTCATTTTGAGGTTAGTTTAACGGTATCGGGCACAGCTAGGGTACCTATATGTATAATACGAATATATCTAGCTGTTGTTTCTAACCGCTAGTTACATTTTGATATAGTACTAATGGGAAGCCATAACTTTGAATCACTCTGCTACAAGTTGGTTGTTGCTTGCAAAATGGTATGGACTTTTCAAACTATTCACCTGAAAGGAGTACCACCAACATAAATATATGTTGTTTCTGGGAGGTTGACCAACCCCCCCTCACCCCATGTTGAGAAATTTCATAAACTTTAGTTATGCTTTCTTACTCTACTTACTGTCAAATATGCCCAAATTATTGAATTAACACTTGCCAAATAGAAAATATGCAAAAAAAGGTTCTTAGTTTGTGGGTTATTTCAATAATTTGTGCATATTTGGATTGAAGCGCAAAATGTCACTTCATACTAACGAAATCCAACAATAAAACACCACCCAAAGTCTTTTATTTTTTTTTATAGTGAATACCTCACAAGAGTCCCAACTGCTCCCGTCTGGAGCCAGTGAGACTATGGCATCCCCAATTGGGGGATGTTGTGAGGCTGAAGGTAAGTGGTGAAGGGAAAGAGGAAGGTGGGGAAGTACCTGGCTATTCAGATCTAGTCACTAAACACGGCTAAAGCCATTTGGAGCAACGTTTCAATTCTGAATGGTGGTCTTACACCAGGGCGATACTGGTAGTATCTTCCACTCTGAAAGTCTGCCATTTTGTACTATTTATCGTTACCTAGTGAACAACTGTATTACTTACATTTATTTCATGTAAAAGCCCACTGGGGCGTAAATAAATAAATTAATGTTTGTTATTTGTGGGTAAAATTCCACATTCATCACTTGTAAAGATTTTTTTTGTGATAATTGGTGGTAATTTGAAAGCAGTAACACATATGTTATGATCCATGGTCGTCATTCTGTTCATAACTCTTTCACGCCCTTCATCAACAGACCAAGTAAGAGATAGACAAGTCATAACCGTGTGGAGATGCGTTGGTGATACGTGATAAGGGGGCGTGGCTATCGACTTGAACGGTTGTACCGTCAGAGTATCCAACTACCATCCAACCACTTGACCGCCAACCAAGTTGGATCGTCTGTAGCGTGGTTGAGCAATTGAACCAACTCAGTCTGCCTAGGGAGCCGTCGCGCATCTTTTTTTGTGAGCGTACATTTGACTAATCAAAATGAATAAAAAGACATGATGATTGTGAAGTTTCGACAGATGTTTTTTACATTATATGAGGTATGTAACATGCTCATGGGATACCACAAGCAAGATATTTGGTCAATTATTCGTGACAAGTATATCTTTTAGTTTGTCGATGTCTTTTAATTTCTTTATTTCAATCGGAAGGTTGTTGAAATACTTTATTCCTAAATAGAAGTAATTTTTTTGCATTAGTTTGGTATTTTGATGTTTGTTTATTTATTTAACCATAAAATGGCTTTTACAATAGAGTGATACAATAGAGTGATTACAGAACAAGTAATGTGTACACAAAAATATTATTGCAAGTGATACAGTTGTCAACAGAAGTGCAGTTAAACAATACATAATTAAAAGAAATATCTACTAGTGTAGTAATACTGTTATGTTATGTTATATATGTTTTGACTGTCCTGAAATGGGAATCCTTCCTAGTTGGACAGTAAAAATCATAAAATGTAATCAATATTATATTATAAAAAAAAATAAATAAATAGTTGAATGAATACTAGGTTTGTATAAGACCTGACATAAATTGTGGTATGAGGTGTCTATAATAATAATTGGATGACTTGTATAGCGCCGTTTTTGTGCAAAATCACCTCAAGGGCGCTGTACAAACTTATAATACATTTCTACAGTGATCTATATTATTACTTAACTATTTATGGAGATAATAATATACAGTACAATACTTACCTGGTAGGTCACTTGAGATTAACACTTAATTGACATTATCTAATTGTTTATTGGCGAAATTTAGATACAGGATTTAGGACTTAATTGGAAAATTGAACATAACTGAACTTTCTCTTAGGAATGGTATTGTAGTGGTACGCAACTACTTCATTCGAACGAAATTCTAGAAGATTTTTCCAAACAAGCTTCTTGGCTTTGATTATATAAATGTCTAGATAGAGTGTCGCACTGTTATTCCGACAGAAAGAACAGGCCAATGCGTGTCACGCACACAAGTATTTCAAATCTACGCAACTTATATCATTGACGTAAGCGCTTAACGTCACTGTAGGCGTATTGAGTGATACCAGCTCCCTAGTATTTCCCAAAAAAGTTGGGAAAAATATGTTTCGATTTTGCGGGACCTATAATTCGTTTAATTTTGAATTCATTTAAGTAAGATAGTTTTCTACATAAATATAATGATATAAATGAAAAGAAAATCATTGTTAAAAGAGATTTATTTTTATTTGATTATTTTTAACAAATAAACAAGAAATACGGAAAATAAGAAAGATACATTCCTAGACGCTGCCAAATGGCCGGCAGGTATCGCTGTGTCTAAATTTAAATTTTTATCATCATCAATTAAAGAAGGTGGAAGGTTACAAACACTTAAACACAAAGACAAACTTTCACATTTATAATATTATTATATAAAGTGTACTTTGGGTAATTATTAAAACCTATTTTAAAATTAACAACGCACTCATGGGAAATTTTTTTATTTACTAGATTCTTATATTTCTTACAGAGATGAATCATTTAAATTTACTGAATTTAAAGTTAATGTTCTTTATAAATAGAACGGCGTCATTTGCGCCTTGCAATTTTTACCTTATGTGGGTATTTTAATTTGAAGAACAGGCAACCCTGTAAACAATGCGTCAAAATATGGCGTTGTCATGACGATGGTAAGACTAAATTACACTATTAAAACTGAATTGTTTCTTTAACTAAATGGTTATTATATGGCTTTGAAAAGGTAACTTACCTATGATAGGTAACATTTTTAGTTATTTTCAATCGTCCTTTGTAATTTCTGCACACTGTTATAGCGCAAATCGTCATTTTCAAATGTCACACAACACGTGTTTACCGAGCTTATCAGCCAACAGTTGGCTGATATTTTTTTTGGCGTTTCGTTGCTCGAACGCTCAATCTAGACATTTATATAATCAAAGCTTCTTGGATGTTCTTTTATTCATTTGTTTGGAAAATTCTACATAGCAACCAAATTGTTCCAGAAGCTTCTTCACCTTTTAAAAGCGACAGCATGAAGAATCTAGTTAGTCAGTCAGTCATCAATCCGCCATCAGTTGCTATGCTATGCAACAAGGTGCTCAACGAGTGATAATCCGCGCACCTCACTTGCGCGAAGGACATTCTTCCCGGCTCTGCTCATGGACTCCATCGGGATATCATCATAGCGCTTTGGCCCAGATCGCCGTCCCTGGCCAACGCTACATGGATTACAGCGCCCTGGTTCCAGCGTCTCTGACCAGCGCTTCATCCACTCATCATGACCACCACGAGGACACGTAGCATCCTCACTGGTCTACTCAGCTCCCGCTCAACCGCCTACAAGGTCCACCGCACCTTCGGCCTTCCCGTCAGCACTGGAGTACTGATTGCCAAGATCGTCAGTGCCTGACAGTCAACGAGTCCGGTCACCAGCGCCCGGCGTCGACTCACAGACCCGCGCTTGACCTGCCATCACCGCCTGCATCCGGAGAATACTACATCAGTCCTACGCCCACTCATCACGGCTACCTGACTCATCAAATAAAACACTCTGACCTTCACGACAACATCTTTCATTCCGTGCCTCCTCCACCAAGATCCCCAAAGTGGAGGCCCCGATGAGATTGTGTTACCCCGACTCACCGGTAACCCCGTCTCAAAATGGGTGATCGGTTGAGGCACCATGGAGCTGCGTGCACCAGACTATCTTGGCACCAGCGCGGATAATGGTGCCCACCATGGTTACCTTGAGTGCCTCAGCTTGTGTTGTGAACAGTGTTTGTAATTTATAATAATTTTGTTTTTCTAACCATTTTTTTTTTTTTGGTAATTATTCGGAATCGCTGGACACGGATTATATGAAATATTTTTAAATAAAACCTTCTGATTTACCTTAATTACTATAAAAGAAATCTGACTGCATTTGGGATATTTTTAATTTTAGCATTTTAATTTTTAATTACGTAAATCGAAAATTCACTTTCGTTGTATGGGATGACAGCTGGAATGCTTTCTGTTGATAAAATTTTCTTTTGTTTGTATTTCTGATACGAGTGGCTATATTTTTTACCATGTGCAAATACTAGTAAGGTACTATTTTAGCGAAACTCGAAAAATGAAATAAAGATATTTAGGTATGTTTTATAAAATAGAAAAATTAAAAAAGGTGGGGTTATTATAGGTAAGGTTGGATTATTATAGGTTAAGTTGGTTTATTATTAGGATTTAGGTTAGGTTAGGATAGATTGGATATTATAGGTTAGGTAGGATTATTATTAGGATATAGGTTAGGTTGGATTATTATAGGTTAGGTTGGATTATTGTAGGTTAGGTTCGATTATTATAGGTTGGGTTGGATTATTATTAGGATATAGGTTAGGTTAGGTTGGATTATTATTAGGATATAGGTTAGGTTAGGTTAATCCTTGTCCAGCGATTCCGAATATTTACCTTTTTTTT
This sequence comes from Hesperophylax consimilis, assembly GCF_061612785.1. Classification (NCBI taxonomy): domain Eukaryota; kingdom Metazoa; phylum Arthropoda; class Insecta; order Trichoptera; family Limnephilidae; genus Hesperophylax; species Hesperophylax consimilis. The sequence goes on from NC_142865.1 coordinate 12,107,068, forward strand.
TTACGTGAGAGAATATACAACAACTGTACAGTGGCCCTGAACCCAAGATAAATGCAACGATACCAGCACCAACCCTTCCTACTCCCATCAACAAGCAAGATCTGACTCAACTTTTCTTTCTATCTCGGCCCTCAACCATGCCGCTGGAAGGGGAGTCCTGTAGTGGTACGCAACTACTTCATTCGAACGATATTCTAGAAGTCTCGATTTTTCCAAACAAGCTTCTTGGATGTTCTTTTATTTATTTGTTTGGAAAATTCTACATAGCAACCAAATTGTTCCAGAAGCTTCTTCACTTTTTAAAAGCGACAGCATGAAGAATCTAGTCAGTCATCAAATCCAGCCATCAAGATCCCCAAAGTATATTTAATTTAAGGGTACGACAGCTTAAAAAGGTAAGTTTTTAGTTAAGACCTGAATTCTGTTGGACTTGTTATGGATCTTAGTTCCGGAGGGAGTTTATTCCAAGCTTTCGGCACAGATACTCCGAAAGCGCGATCACCAAGCTTAGTATTTGGCTTGCGCTTAGGTTCTATCAGTCTGCCTACAGCTGATGATGTTGCTGATATAGTAATTAATATAAAGTAAATTCTATTAAGGCCTAGAATGTTAAAATAACATGTTGTATTGATATCTTTTTGATAAGTGGGTTTCAAAGTTTTTGATGATATTATCTTTGTAAATTTGGATAATTGCATTTTTCTTGAAGATATCCTCTACTCGAGTATATATGCGGAGGGTTTCTTTATAATTACTTTGATGATTAGCTTCTGGACCACTTTGATTGTGGTTAGAATATTGTTGTATGACCCCTTATCCCCCATTTTATTAAGTATTCTTTTACACAAGAGACGAGAAGTTAAAAATAAGTTTGACTTTTATCACATTGTTTAAGGCGATGCCATACGTAGTAATGCAAAATCATGTGTTTTTGGTTTGAAAATTTGGTCGCCTAGAAATGTTTCAGATGCTTTAATTAAATACTACGAGTAGAATACATTGACTTTTGAAATAATCGAGTATTTTTTAGATAAGTCTTTTTATAAGCCCAGAAAAAATTAATGTATAAGGCCTATGAAAACTGCTTTAAAGTTCAGAATCTCCTACTTGAACCCATTTTCGATTATGATTTTATTGTTTAATGTGACAAATTAAGTTATTTATAAAATGATTGAAAAAAAATTAAATATTTATGATAAAATAAAATAAAAGGCACTTTTTGGCCATGTTTTTTTCTTGCATAAATCAAAACAGGCGGATGGTGTTAAGCGGGAATTTAAACCTTATCGCCATCTACGTAAGGGTTGTTATTGATAGCAGCTCAATTCAAAGTATTACACGACGTAGTGCATCGCCTTAAGCCTGTGACCAGACCATGCTATAAGCGCACTGTATTTTCATGGCCCTGCCTATATCAGCGATGTGCTAAAATAGATCAAGCCATAATGCGTATAGCGTAATGTGTCGCCTACCTTATACATATTTATAGTTGGGACTATTTATAATACACGGACACGCTGAAAAATCGTATTCCAAAGCCGTCAGAAAAGCGGCATACATAAAATAAAAAGTATTTTCTAATTAAATATTTGACGCATCCCATCCTCAGTTGACAGGTTAATTATTTATTTGCTTCTTGGGAACGTGCATTGTGCGGACTATCTCCATAATTAATGGTGTCATATTTTATTCCAGCAATTCCTGAACTTAGCCAAGAAGAAGAAGAAGCCGGGAGAGGTGTCCCCCAAGAACCGTAAGCAGCAGAAGCAGCGCTCCGACTCGGAGTCTCAGGATTCTTCTGACGATGATGACGAAGACAGGGACTCCGCAGACAGCAGGAGGTCCCGAGATAGCCCCGACGCTGGTATGTTACAAACAGAAAATTATGTGAATGTATGTTCCAGTTACCCTGACGCTAATCAAAACTATTTATTTGATTTTATACAAATCTCAACGTTATCAAGCATATTGAAATAATAACCAATAAAGCTTTGAAAATGTTGGGATTTATTTTAACCTGTGGTGTCCCAGGAAATTCCAAGCTCAAATTCCAAAATCAAACGTCAAGTGTCCACTTAAATTTTTTTTGTGTCGCATTGTATAAGTATATGATAACAACTCTTCCAGATTTCGGTAGTTTATACAACTGTTGTTACTAATTATATTATTTTGTACAAGAAACCTGTAAATAAATAATGCTAAAAATATAATTATTCATTATGACGTAAAAATTTTGACATTTCTTACAAAGTTATTTTTCATCACTTTTCTTGGGTGAAATATTATAAAATTTAAATCAAAATAATGGAGATAAAACTATCTTTCTGATGATACCTCAAATCTATTATTTCCACAATCAATTTATATAAAAAATAATGAAAGAAGACGCTTTGACACTAAAAACGCGGCAAATATTTCGTTGGCATTCCACAGAAAAATTCTTTGCAGAAAAACTGAAAAGCTAGAAGTCATTCCGGTATTTGCTGCGTAAAGAACGAGAATAGCTCAAGCGATTGTGACCTTGTTCTTCATACAAATTCCTTATACATAAGGGTCAAAATCGCACATAATTTTTTTTTTTTTTTAAATTCGTAGATAATGTGCCGCACTCACATATGCGCTCCCGGGATATGACGGGTTAAGGGTATCTAGTGATTTCAAAGATGTAAATACTGTAAAAACATTATATGTCACTGTTGAATTTATCACATTATATATGGTTAATTGATTAAATTTTCTCTTCAAAGTTTGTTTTTTACAGTCAGAATAAATCTTCCGGTGTTCCTGAACATATTGTAACAAAAATTGTGTTTGCTCCTCTCCGACCGTGATTAAGCCATGAAAATCTTGCATTAACTTAAAAGCTCTTTCGGCTGTATCATTCACATTCACTTATTTCTGGCTTCTTGATACGAAGCATTGACCACATTGTAGGGCATTCGTTAAGAAAACTGGCATCTATTTTGAGACGATCAAAAAAGACTTGCTTTTGACTGAAATGAAGTTGTAAATATTTTTCTTTGAAACAAAATTCACTAAATTATTATATGAACAAAAACCTCAATACAAAACATAAATGTAACAACTTACATACATTTTAGCTTCAAGATCTTCCTTCGATGGGATGTAACGTTTATCATGGGTTGATAAATTTTTTTTTTTGTATTTTAGAGCCATTTTATTTTAGTTGTTTGATCCACAGTGTCATCAAACTGCGATAAAATAGATACTTCATCGATGGACAAATTCAATTCAATTCAAGCAACTGGTCAATAGTAATAATAATAGAACCATCACAGAACTTTAAAATCAACTTAGAAATTTGATGAATTGTTCAACAACCCTTCCTTAGGACCAGTTGTTTCGGAGAATTTGAACAATTCATCAAATTTCAACGTTAATTTGCGAGTTCTGTGAAAGTCCTATTCATGTTTTGATATTATATCATTATAGGCTAGTTGCTTGACAGAACTGAAATAATAACAGAACTATAAAATATCTTTCACAGAACTCGCAAATTAACGTTGAAATTTGAATAATGGTTCAAATTCTCCGAAACAACCCGTCCTTAGAGTCAAAAACCAAAATGGAGCTGAATGGTCATTTGACAACAGTTTTACATTTGAATTTCTGCAGAACAACTGGGCCTTAGTATGAGAATTTTTTATTTTATATTTTCTTAATTATTAATGATTAATTCATTTTTTTGCAGGCAAAAGCAAAACGGGGAAAATACCGCGGAAGAAATCTACCGATAGTACCGGCTCGGGAGGAAAAGGTGGTAAAACTAATAAAGACAAAGATGATAACTCTGAACCGGAGGAAGGTAATTACAACTTCAGTTATTACATATATATCTAAAAAATACATTGAACTTTATTCATATTTTGAAACGGACACAGATCAAATCCCAGTATAATTAATATTCCTGGCTCCAAGCAGTTGTTGTGCGATGGTATCAAATAAAATAAAAATGTAATTCCAGGTGAGGTCTCTTCGAATTCAGAGTCGGAAGAAGAGACGAAGAAGCCCACTGCTGCGTCAAAGGACTCCGACAGCAGTGGTTTCGATACAGACGACTCTGAATTCAACGATGGGTAAATAGATATATTTTTACCAAAACTAATAGTTTGATTTTTATATAATTCTAATGTAAGGATGGAAATAGTGCTGCGCGTACGTTGGTCCATGTGATGGTGCCACACGGCGACGGCCTTCGTGATAAGCAGGGTACTCACCAAGAGTGTAGCATGTAACGTAACTGATACTGTATCAATCTGCAAGTGGGTACGGCTCGTCCACGGTAACCGCGTATCCAGCTACGAGCTCCCGGATCCGCCTTTAGTGCTCGCAGTGTGCTCGCAGTGAAACCGCCGTCGGCGGGTCGCTGCGAGCACACTGCGCTCCACCCGCGAGCAGCGAGCAGTAGGCTCGTGCCTACGTACTCACTTGATACAGTATCAGATACGTAACATGTTACACGGTTAGGTGAGTACCCTGCTATAGAGGGGTGAGCAGTCCCGACGTCGCGGCTTCAAATCCGCTTGCGCAACTACGTTTTATTTGATTAATTTGTGTTCTTTCACAATTTCACCTTCCAGAGTGGAAGATACTCTCATGTTGGTGTGTGACCACCATTCAGAATTGAAACTTTGCTTGAAATGGCTTTGGCCATGTTTGGTTACCAGATCTAAATAGCCATGTACTCACCCACCTTCCTCTTCCCCACCTCCTTCTCCTCCCCATCACCTTCAGCCTCTGGGGATGCCATAGTATCGCTGGATCAGTTTGTAGCAGTCTCGCTTGCTGAGTACCTACCGTATCAGCAGACAGCATTCTCAAGTTGCCGTCTTGTTTTGCGAACTAGTCTGAAGGGCGCTGCGCAGCATTTGGAATTTGTTCCGGCAGTTGTGGCTCGATACTCGTGTGACAAGGAACGGTGTTGAAGACTTCAGACTAGTTCGCAAAACAAGACGGCAACTTGAGAATGCTGTCTGCCGATACGGTAGGTACTCAACAAGCGAGACTGCTACAATTTGAGACTCTTGTGTGGTATTCACATAAAAAAAAGTGCTCGCTGATGTTGCCCGAATACAGTAATTTTAATTGATTAGCTCGTTTTTATTAATGTTGTACTAACCGAAGACTGGAAACAGTGCGTCACACACTTCGAGCTAACATTTTAGCTCAGCATCCCGATCTTTGTTTAAATGACTAGATAAGTCCCAAAGAGTAAGACAATAATAACCCTCCCTGTTCAGTATTAATTTTATAAAACTGTACATCGAACTCCCCATAATTTCACGCGATCTGAACGCTCTTACACAGATAGTAAGCCTGTCAGTCATCCCACAAAGTAGCACAACGTGGACCAATATTCATCGTACTGCTCTTCGTTCATTCACCTAAACAATTAAACTACGCGTTGCACTATTTTCAGCTTAACTTTAAGTTATCAGCGATGGGGATACTATAATCATACAGTTAACAGTATCAAAAGCTGGGCGTGCTGTACTCCAAACAGGAGACCCTGAGGGGAACATGACTCTTTATTTAATTTTCCTAAACAGCACATGTAAAATAACTCTTTTTCCTAACTAACGATCATGTACTAACCCTTTATATCCCTTCATAACTAACCAACAATGTCAATGAACAATTGGCCAATCACCATCATTCTATCATCGCCATCAATTATTCTTTTTGTACTAACCAAAACATCACCAACCCATTTTCCCCTTTTCATGTTCCGTTTTTCTCCTTTCACGCCTCATCTTCTCCTTTCACGAGTTGGCCCCCCGCTTATCATGGCGGGTGTCGCAACGCATGTGCTGATATTAAATTAATTGAGATAACAGGGCTGGTTTCCTTAGAGATTGGAACTCCAGTAGTAAAATATCTCGTACAAAACAATCCTTTATAATCCACTGAAGAATTGATCTATAGGGTTTTCCAATAATAGGTGTTATTTTGAATAGCCCGCTATTTCGGTAGATGTTACTTTTGAAGCTGTCATTTTTTGACATTTGACAAGTAGAAACTATGCCATTAATAAAAATGGAACGATACACGCTTGAACAACGCATTGAAATTATTAAAATTCACTTGAGTGAATCAAATGCAAATCATCTTGAGTGATGAGGCCCATTTCCACCTCGGTGACTTCGTCAACAAGCAAAATTATCGCATCTGGGGCTCGGAAAACCCAAGAGTTATTGTTGAAAAGTCTCCCTATCCTTAACGTGTGACTGTTGGTGCGGTTGTCATTGGACCTTACTTTTTCGAAAATGAGGCTGGAGCAACAGTTACAGTGAATGGATTGCGCTATCGAGAGATGATTAATGATTTTTTATGGCCGGAATTAGATGGTATTGATCTGCACAACGTTTACTTTCAACAAGACTGCGCTACGTGCCACACAAGCAACAAAACCATTGATCTTTTACGATTGAATATCAAAATAACACCCCTTATTGGAAAACCCTGTATTTCATTGGTCAGTTGGGGCCTAGAAATCCAATGACACATGAGATTCCATGATAATTCCTCAAAATGACAATTCAACACACCTATAAAAAGTGCTATATAGTTAGATATGTAACCTATTTAACCTAGTTTTTGTTTCATAACTTTATAGCACTTTTTATAGGTGTGATGAATTGTCATTTTGATGAGTTATCCATTCACCATTTGACCTAACAATAAATACAAACTGTTTTCTACTATTCGTCAGTTGCCTGATGTGAAATGTGTGTGTGTTTTTGTGGGACAGGTATGACGAGAACCTGATGGGAGACAAAGAGGACCGGGCGCGGCTAGCCGGGCTCTCTGAAAAGGAGAGAGAGCAGGAGATCTTCAAGAGGATAGAACGCCGAGAACTCATGAAGACAAGGTATGAACTTAATTAATTTTCACGACAACAGAACCGTGAAGATAAATGAAAGGAAAAACCTCACCTAACCTATTCTTTTATCATGTTCTGTTTTGTCGCTCTTCCATTTCGTCCGGTTACCGAATTTTTAATCTATTTTTCTGAATTAAGTCTTCGAGTGTCGATTCGAAAGTTTTGCTGTCCGTCAGCTGATTCTATTTTCGTAATACATAACTAATTTGTTTTTGTAAATTGTATCGTCTTGCCAGATAATCTGTTCATATATTTGTAAAAAAATTGTATGTAATCTACCGTAAGTTCCCGCCCAAAGTGTGTTAATATTATTCTAGTATGTTGTTTAGTCACTTACGGAGGAGTACATTTCGGCAAATGTGTTTATTTTATGTATCTGTGAAAAAGCGCATTGTAATATTCCGTGTGAAATGTCACAATTCAGATTTTCAAAAGTAATGTATTTATTTACAGAGAAGCGTCAATGACTTATTTTTATTGTGAGGTAAATAGTGTCAGTCAGTGCACGCTCCAGACAGTTGGGACTCTTGTGCGGTACTAACATAAAAAATACTGTTGAGCCAGAAAGGTGAACTCACTACACTTCACTTCACTTTTTTTTTATTTTTTTTATTTTCTATTTTATTTTTTAAATTTTTTTTTATTTTTTATTTTTTTTTGTTTTTTTATATAAAGAAAGTCAAACATTCCCAGGTTACGAATAACCTGATAATATTTGAAAATCTACTACCACCACGAGGACGCGATGTCTTTTCGGCCACCGACCGGTCAAAACCGGTCACTATGTATATGTTTGGCATAGATTGTAAACGATAGCCATGTTTACGAATCTCTCTTAATTATGTATATTGTTGTTCAGATGGGAGATTGAGCGCAAGCTCCGTCTCGCCCGCCGCAAGAAGGGAGAGTCCCGTCCGGCCCCCCGCCCCAAGCCCCGCCGGGCTCCCTCCCCCGTCTCCCGGGCGCCCACCCCGCCGCCCGCCACCACCCCCGTATCTGCACCGCCACCGGGGGCGGCCGCGGAGAGCCCGCCCGCTTCTGCTATGCCACCGCCTGCCAGCCGCGACAAGGACAGAGACGAGAACAGACATAGCGACGATAATAGTAGCCAAGGTGCGTGATTCATTTTATACCATTTATTCCGTTGGGTATCGTACATTACAATACATGTTAATGTAATGTAACTGTTACATATTGTTGAAGTTATGGTACGATGTATATTTAATCAGTTACGTTGTAACATGGTAACCATTGCAGTGCAATTATTGCATAGTATTTGTTGCATCATGCATTATTTTAATCCACACGTGTATCATTTTACCATATCACCAACGTGGTTCCATGATATTTCATCAAAATGACAATTAATTACACTTTTAAAAAATGATATAGAATCATCTCACTTTTCATGACTTTATATCATTTTTTGTAGATGTGTTGAACTGTCATTTTGAAGAGATACCCGGTCACCCACCAACGTGTATCACTAGCTAATGTGGACGTGTGTAATCAGTCGCATGAAAGTCGTAGTACAAGTGGGAAACGTGGAAAACCGGTCACTAGAGGGTTAATATCTGTTGTTTAATTTGTTTTAAAATGCGTTGAAATGTAGAACAGGCCTCTTTTTTTATTACATAAATCTTTTTGTTTACAAAAAAAAGGAAAAAGTAAAGAAAAAAATAAATTATTTTACCGAAATGCCAAATAGCTAACCGAAATGCCAAATAACTGCTGACCCTGTACAAATCGCAAGTGCGCCCTACTGTCGAATTTGGCAGCCATCTCTGGTCCGGAGCCCCTAAATACCTGAAAAAAACCCTTGACTCTGTGCAAAAACGGGCGGTCCGTTTGATAGATTCCCCAATCTTAACAAACGGACTACAATCTTTAGAGCACAGGCGTCAGGTAGGCATGCTGTCCTTGTTCTATCGGTATTACAATGGAAGATGCTCTGAGGAACTAGCGTCATTGATCCCTTCGGCACCGGTGCGTAGTCGGGATACACGCCAAACGCGCGCCCAACATTTGTACACGGTTGACATTTGTCACATGAGAACGGGTCGCTTCTACCATTCGTTCTTAAGTTCAATAGCTCGGCTGTGGAACGAACTGCCGGCCTCTGTGTTTCCTCCCTCCTACAACATGGGACTCTTCAAAACCCATGTTCACTCCTTCCTCTCCACAAAAAGACCCTCCACACAGCATCCCCAAAGATGACATAGGCCCTGAGGGAAATTATTTTCTTCAGGGCCTCCTGTGTGGAGTTAATATAAAAAAAATAGATTTAACAGTTTCTAGCTGTTACAAGTAGTTTACAAACATTGTGTATATGTAATAAGGAATATGACGTGTTGCATTTTGAGTGGGTTTTTGCCCAATCATGCAGGAAGAAACGGAAATGATGCGGTGCGACGGGAGTTGCATTCCACAACTTGATACGAAGCTTGACACGATACGGTGATCAGATGGGGTACATTGAAAACGTACTACTGTCGTCTCGCTATAATATGTATCCTAATTTGTTGTACAGTACTTCCGTCGTTCGATTATCCGACAACTACTTTAATCTGGCGATATTTCGGTATTATCGGTATTGGTATGTCAAATTCAGTAGTCAGACTAGTGTGCCTAGACTCAAGTGCCAAGCTTTGTACACCGACAAGTGGGGTTATCTTATTCTTACACGCTAGGTTACTATACCGCCGTCTAGCTTGCTGGAGCTGACCATTTTACCAGTCACGAGGGTTCATTATTAACCCCTTGGGTCTCAACAAAATCATATCTTAACCCTTGCCACTCCTTTGTCGGGTGCCAGCCGACATCACTATTTGTACGCTATAACTCAGTTGTGTTAAGACGTTGTTTCTTGTGATTAGGGGCCGTTCAAGTATTATGTAAGCACTATAGGGGGGCAGGGGGGTCTTTACTTTGCTTATTTTTGATGACATGGGGGTGTGGGTGGGTGGAGATTACAGACATAGGAATTAATAGACGAGAAGATAATGGCGAGGGGAAAAATCAACTGTTGAAGAACGAAGGGAGTGAAGCTGACTGTGATTCGTCAATAAATCAATCTGACAGTAAATAGGCATCTCGCATTATAATATCACCATTTACTTCTTAAAAGTAAAATCTGCTTTTGAATGAATAGACATTTTTACATGGAAGCGCAAATCACTCGCCACGTTATGAACAAATTTGCGAAGTCCAAATTAGGCAAAAAAATTCGGTTCTATTTTCAGAGTCGAATGTTTCGTTTAAGTATTTAGTTAAGACACTTTTATAAATGTTCATAATTTACTTCCCAGCAACCAACCAGCTTTGTGTTTCGCGTCCAGACGTTTCTCGATGTGATGGTAACAACTGATTCATATTATACGATGTGAATATGCTTAAAATAAAGTAAAATAATGCTTATATATGGAATGTAATACGACAATTGGGTTTATTCTCTTTTTCACATCTATTTTTACAAGTTTTCATAGTACAAGTCAATATTTTGCCGTGTTATTTCGTAAAATGAACCGATGATGCCTCGACCATAGTTCGCACAAGAATGATGACGTCACGTTTTCAAATTTCACTTGAGGCCATACGTGAGCACAGCCGGCTCCAATGGAACCGGCATGGGGAGTGGGGATAATACGCTTTTAATCACTTAGGGCAGGTCTACTAATATTCATATGTCTATGGTCGAGATAGTGATTACGTCAGCACTGCTCAGCAGTAGTTTTTTTTTTTTTACACATTGGCAACCCACACATTGTCTATGTTTGAAAACCGAATACATATTCGGGGATTCCCACAAATAATTAATACGTTTAGGTACTCGCTTAGAAGCGAATGGGGGAATTACCGCGCGCTACTCACTTGTCAAAATTTCTTCCATCAATCTATTGTTTCGTTTCAGTACGATTGACGATTTGACGTGTTGTAAGCAAATCAAAGCAAGTTAATATTTGTGTTACCGTTGATCCTCTTTCGCTTATGAATCAATAAAAAAACAGAATACATTAACAGAAAAATGCATATAGGTATCAATTTTTACGTAAGCATGGGAGGAGGGGGGGGGGGGGGTGGTAAGAGCTTTGCTTACTTTTGGTGACAAGAGGGGGTAAATAATTGTAATAAATCTGCTTACGTAATACTTGAACGGCCCCTTATTCGATAAAAAAAACTTTTGAATTCATGTTTTCATAAGATTTTGACTGTTTTCCGTTTTTATTTTACTATAAAATAATCTTTGCAAATTAACATAACCTAAAATGTCGGGAACTTGGCGTGATATGGCATCTGAATACCAAGTGTTTTCGGAAGATGAATCTTATGAAAGTGACAGTGAGTACGAGCCTGTTGCTTGTGATTTTGAAGATCCTGATGATGGTAGTGTTAACAGCACAGAAGGAAGACGCGAAACAGTGTGGTTTTGTGAGACCTGTTCCAGAAAACCTGGTCTCCATCCTGGAGAATGTTTTAAAAAGTACCATACTATGCTAAAATATAAGTAATCCATAATGTTTTTTGTAAACTGTTTTCTTGAATGAATTTTTAACGATTTTTTTTGTAACTGCCAATCAATGAATTAATATTTTAACATTAATTCAATTAGAGTTGGCTGAAAAAAAATATTAATTGAGTAGTAAGGGTTAACATTCAATTTCAAACAGATTCGCTGTTTTTGAATGTATATCGTAATAAAATATACTGCTTTTGAAAGCAGATGAAAGTCTCTTTCAGATTTTAGTTTTACAAATCTGCATTTGTAATTATTGTCACATCACTATGTTATGTGACAATAATTAATTAATCACATCACTGTGTTATGCGACAATAATTAATTAATCACATCACTATGTTATGTGACAATAATTAATTAATCACATCACTATGTTATGTGACAATAATTAATTAATCACATCACTATGTTATGTGACAATAATTAATTAATCACATCACTATGTTATGTGACAGTAATTAATTAATCACATCACTATGTTATGTGACAATAATTAATTAATCACATCACTATGTTATGTGACAATAATTAATTAATCACATCACTATGTTATGTGACATTAATTAATTAATTGTCACATCACTATGTTAATATGTTAATGCCATCACTATTATTATTTTCAAGTGTCTATAGTGAATCACAGTGTGTGTATTGTCAGCAATATCAATAAACCAAAAGATCACATGAAACAATTATAAATTTTTAAATTTTGAACACAAACATGGATAAAGTTTTTAAAGTAACCTAATTACATATATTCGTCGACAACACTACTGACCTCGCCAAATGCCGATTCGGTAGGACTGACATTTATTTTGTATATTAACTGCTTTAATGTCATCCGATTTCAGCGTATACACATGTGTGTGTATGTGGTTGCCACCAAAAGTCGGTAGATTGCATTGTCACCGACCACGACTCTATCTGCCTGAGTTTCAGCTATATCGAATGTCGGGAAGTGTAGTGAAGAATTTCCACTTTTATTTGCATTCGTTCATTACCGAAAACAAAATGAAATTCAAGTAGAAATACTTAATAGTTGTAAATCACAACTTTATGAATGATTTAAAAGCGGCGTTTGTTTTACGAAATACTTGTTTTTAGCATACGTGTGCATTATTGTAATTTGCCGCTGTCTCTAATACAGCGGTCGGGGAACTTTTTTTAACCATTACCCCAAAATATCTTTGCGTAAGTCGATATTACCCCTTCCCCCATTTTGAAAAGAATACAATCAATGTAAATAAACATTATGTGTGTAATAGACAAACAAAAAAATTAAATTCTCAAATTGGATCAAACAAAAATTGAGATTTTCAGGTTTCCCTTTCAGTTTTTGGAGAAATGATGTTGCTTCATGTTTGATACAATTACTTCAAAATTGGGACTTTTTGATGTAAGAGCAATTTGAATACAGTCTTCGGCGTTTAATCGATTTCTGTTCTTCGTTTTTATGTTCATTAGAGTGAAAAAGCCTTGTTCACAAAGATAGGTTGTTGCAAATGGCAGCAACTTTTTTACCGCCTCCTCATGTGCAATTTCGAAAGCCTTCGTAGCTTTTGACATCCAAAAAGACGACAGATTGGCTTTGTTCTCAAATTGAATACGTGCTTCAGTATTAGATCGAAGTTCAAGTATTTTTTCTGCCAAACCCGGAGGTTCTTCTGGTATGTTAGCAATTTCACATGTAAAAGGATCTACAACCCAATTTTTTAAAAAATTTTTTTAATTGAATTTTTTTTTTATACATACATGGTTACATAAAATATTGAAAAATGTATAAAAAATATTGAAATAAATGTACATAATTAAAAAAAATCCCACGAAGGCGAAGCCTGAGTGTGGGTATTATAAGTATTTTTATCTTATTTCTATGGTTTAAGTGAAGATACAATATTAGATATAAATTTAAGTTATTTTAAAAGAGTTACTGTAGAGATGCAATACAAGAAACTAAATCATGTAACATGTAAAAGTTCAAGACATCTTAAAAAGTGAATTAGCAGACAAAGCATTACAAACAATAAAATATACCCGCTGTTTTGTATGTATGTGAAATAATAAAAAATAATGTATACATGGATATAAATGTTACAGATAGCTTTGCTAAAACTTATAAGAAAAAAATATCTAGTTCAGTGTTTTTTAGCCAAGATTTGATGTACTTTTTAAAAGATTGAAGGTTTACACACGTGTCCCTTTTAAAGGTTGTACATAAAGAATTATACATTTTTGGAGCAATAAAACTAATATGCCTTTTGGCCAACCTGGTTTTGCAGTGAGGCACAGCATATTCACAAGCGCCATGTCGTTGGCTGGCACGATTTGAATTTTTAATAAAGTTGTTTGGTCGCGTATAAATAAATTTAAGACATTGAGCACTATAGGTCTGCTTAAGGTCCAAAATTTCAGTTTCTTGGAACAATTGTTTAGAGGGATAGGATTTAGTCTTTTGGTACATTATCTTAATAATTGATTTTTGTGCAATTTCTAGTGGTTTTACATGATTGTTGAAAGTTCCGCCCCAGCCAATTATTCCATAATTGAAAGCATGTATATCACGATCTGGAAAGTAGTCAGAGAACCGCTCTCTGAGTTTGGTAAGATGTTTCATAACTGTATCCCTGATGTCATCAAAAGTAATATTTTCACAGTCTTCCAAAATAGCCAACTAGAAAATTTTCCTTATTACCCGAAAAAAAAAACATTTTTACCCCATTTGGGGTAATTTACTCCTGTTCCCTGACCGCTGCTCTAATAGGACACTTGCCCGGTTGGTGTACTGTAACTTCATTTGGGTATAAGTAACTAAAAGCATGCGTAAAAAAACTACGGCAGTCTCTAGAATGTTTTGCCTTTGCAGACAAGCAAGAAAAGGACAAGTGGGCAGATCAGAAAAGCGGCTACCTGTCCAACGTGCAGAGAGATCTAGACGATGCCATCGGTACTGTCATACTTCCAACACATGCCACGCCACTCATTATTATTATTTCAGTTGCCGTTGCCATTCTAACACGCCACTCTTCGCTGTTTTTGTTTTTAATTTATTTTTTACTTTTGATATTGTCATCTAAACTTTGTTTTGTTGTTTTTACTATGCGTAGTCTGACATCTCATGTTTTAACGCTGACTTAACCTCATTTTTCCTATCCTAACAAATATTATTTCCGCAATCAATCTACACATTCCGCATCATCTATTTAGTACCACAGTGAAACGAAGTACTCAGTGCGACAAGTTTTCACGCTTAAGAAGTTTCACGCTTAAGAAGTTTCACGCTTAAGAAGTTTCACGCTTAAGAAGTTTCACACTTAAGAAGTTTCACGCTTAAGAAGTTTCACGCTTAAGAAGTTTCACGCTTAAGAAGTTTCACGCTTAAGAAGTTTCACGCTTAAGAAGTTTCACGCTTAAGAAGTTTCACGTTTAAGAAGTTTCACACTTAAGAAGTTTCACGCTTAAGAAGTTTCACGCTTAAGAAGTTTCACGCTTAAGAAGTTTCACGCTTAAGATGTTTAATGCTTAAGAGTATGCATGCATAAGAAGTTTCATGCTTAAGAGTATTCATGCATAAGAAGTTTCACGCTTAAGAAGTTTCACACTTAAGAAGTTTCAAGCTTAAGAAAATTCACGTTTAAGAAGATTCACGCTTAAGACATTTCACGCTTAAGAAGTATCACGTTTAAGAAGTTTCACGCTTAAGAAGTTACAGTCTTAAGAAGTTACACGCTTAAGAAGGTACACGCTTAAGAAGTTTCACGTTTAAGAAGTTTCACGCTTAAGAAGTTACACTCTTAAGAAGTTACACGCTTAAGAAGGTACACGCTTAAGTAGGTACACTCTTAAGAAGTTTCACGCTTAAGAAGTTTCACGCTTAAGAAGTGTCACGCTTAAGAAGTGTCACGCTTAAGAAGTTTCACGCTTAAGAAGTTTTCATTATTATCCCATACTAACTGTCGTGTACCCGACATTGCTTTGATATTACGTAAATGAATGTAGTTCTCCTTTTTACTGCCAGTGGTGAAAGCAACCCATAGGGGAGCTTCACTGTATACAGTGTCTGGAAACTCGTAGTACAAATAGGAAACTGGTGAATAGAGTTCGAAGTTGGAATTTTTTTTAGATAAAATTGAAAAATTGCTAATGTCTTTTAAAATGCGTCGAAGCATCCACTTGTGTTTTAACCCCGCCCTTGTTAGTGCCATATTTTATCTCCCTTTGTTTGTATCATGTATAAAACCTACATAACCCAACTTTACATAACTACATCCAGTTTGATAATTCAGTTGCTATAACAATTACAATATTGCATCCGCTTGAATTTTTCTGAAACACCTCGGTCAGGTTGTTTAACAGAATTTGAACAATTCTTCAAATTTCGAAGTTAATTTTGAATTTCTGTGAGAGTTTAATTGAAGTTCTGTTATTATATTATTCTGGGCCAGTTGCTTGACTTGAATAGAACTTGAAAATGAACTTCGAAATTTGATGAATTGTTCAAATTCTGTAAAACAACCAGTCCTTAATGTCCTTTTCCAGCTTGAGACTAATTTAATTTAATCTGTATTTTGAAGCTTTTTCATTTGTTAATTATATACTTTATATTTTTTTTATAATGCTTTTTGTTTAATTATTTTACCAGTTATGAACCTATATTATTATTTTTTTTTCACATTAAATAATTCCCTTCAATCCTTTGTCATTTTTGGGGATGCTGCGTGGAGGGTCACTTTTAAACAAAGAAAGCAGAGGATGTTCCGAGAAGGAAAATTGTACAGGGTGTGAGTAGGAATCTGGGGGTTTTGTATGGTGCCCCGGTGTATTGGGTGAGATTTGTCCAGGTTTTGGCGGCGGAACCACCTGCTGCGTGAGACTGTTCCTCTCCGGCTGGACTGTCTTGACCCAGCGCCTTTCACCGCATTGAAAGGGATAGATTCATATGTCATTCCTGGACAATGACTCCAGATTTCTACAATTCTCTCTTCTTTCTTTCTTTACAAACACCCTTTACACACATTATCGCCAAATATCCTTCTGTGTGTATAGTTGATGAAAATTTGATGTATCTATAAAGACAGACTGAATTTGGATTGCTTGTATTGTGGGCCATTAAATGAAGTCTGCGGGGTTTTGTCATTCGGTGTTTGGTCATCTCTTTTGCGGAAAGTACTTTGATATATGACGTTATTATTATTGTCTTTCCAGGCGAGCTGGACGAGAAGGAGCGTCCGAAGGAGAGGCGGCGCGCCGGGGTGGACGACAAGCGTGTCAACGCCATGGCCGCGCTGAAGGCCAAGCGCGAGGGCAAGCAGCGTCGCGAGCAGGACAACCAGCGCAAGGAGGAGGAGCGACAGAAGGCACAGGTAACACACACTGTTGGATAAACTCATCCCTTCCTAACGACACATTATCGACCTATGGTGACGTAGGTAGTTGATGTCTCCGTAATCTTTGATGATTTTCTTGGTCGACTAGTTAAACCCCTCGGTCCCCGAAAATATAATATCATGTCTTCAAATATTCCTACTTGATATTCAATTTCAAATGCTGTTATATATACAGGGTTTTCCAATAAGAGGTGTTATTTTGAATAGCCCGCTATTTCGGTAGATGTTACTTTTGAAGCTGTCATTTTTTGACATTTGACAAGTAGAAACTACGCCATTAATATAAATGGAACGATACACGCTTCAACAACGCATTGAAATTATTAAAATTCACTTGAGTGAATCAAATGCAAATCATCTTGAGTGATGAGGCCCATTTCCACCTCGGTGGCTTTGTCAACAAGCAAAATTGTCGCATCTGGGGCTCGGAAAACCCAAGCGTTATTGTTGAAAAGCCTCTATATCCTCAACGTGTGACTGTTTGGTGCGGTTTATGGTCCGGCGGAGTCATTGGACCTTACTTTTTCGAAAATGAGGCTGGAGCAACAGTTACGGTGAATGGATTGCGCCATCGAGAGATGATTAATGATTTTTTATGGCCGGAATTGGATGGTATTGATCTGAACAAGGTTTACTTTCAACAAGACGGTGCTACGTGCCACACAAGCAACGAAACCATTGATCTTTTACGATTAAATATATCAAAATAACACCTCTTATTGGAAAACCCTGTACATCAAAATAAAATATTGTTTTTGAAAGCAGATGAAAAACTCTTAAAAAATTTAGTATTACAAATTGACATATGCAACTAATCATATTAAAATTAGAAACGCAAAAATAGAATAATAATGTTTTTAAAGTCGCTTACTGATGGTTTTTATCGTATTTCAATTGGTTTGGCATATTGGCAACCATGGCAATATTGGCGTTTGGCAAGGACCACAACACGGGCATGTGCCTTGCTTGGTGGTCTAAACATTCTTTACCTTTCCTCACCTGTGGTGTGTATTTACTACACATTGCTTTTAATAACTTTAATAACTCTATAAAAATAATTAATTCTGGGTTCAGATTTTAGGTATTCCTCCGTTATACATTTATGCAGTGAATTAAAAAATAATATTTTACATAGTTTTCAAATTCAATTAAAAATCAGAGATTTTTGTTAAAAATCGGAAACAAATACACCAATACAATCAACCGTGTGACAATGCTACACGAAGAGTGTGCGAGGAAATGACACGCTATTGATGCCCCGCTTTAATTCGCTATGCAGGAACATGAGAAATCCACACGTCCGCAGTTGTATTTTTATTTAGACCGTCGATACCTACGACCTCATAGCGTGTGTGTGCCAGCACTGCTAGCCGCCGGCCAGTTTGTCGCATATTGACCTCTCGCATATTTTTTTAGCATCTGCCGATGGTTTTTTCACGTTTTCAGCAATTAAATTACAATTATTATCACTTTTGATATGAAATATAATAAACATAAGCGATTAGCTATGAATATTCACATTTTTCCGATATTAAATCGCTTATTTTGAGATGTGTATTGACTACACAGCACCGGAACGCGTGGATTTTTTTAGCGCAGTAAGGGAAAGGTTAATGACTGTAATAAACAATGCACTGAATAAAGAAAAATGAAAAAAAAATTGAAATTCAAGATGCGTAGTTAGAAATTTTAATTATACAAATTAGGCTCCAAAAGATGATTATAATAATATTGAATGTATTGTTTGTTTGTCTCAGGATGAAGGAGATGATATCATCGGAGGATCCAAATCCAGTGTGAAGTTGAAGGCATCCGATATCTATTCCGATGACTCGGGTTCAGATTCTGATGATAACAAGTCACAAGGTAAACATAACCTTTCTTTAGACGCATCAAATCTCTCTCCAGTGTTCATTAGTTTTTTTATTATCTATTACGTGCAATACTAATAAGCCTCTTGTAATGTATCCAGGTCGGCAGAGATCCTCCGACAGTTCCCGCTCCTCATCCGACTCGGAGAGCGACAAGAAGTCAGTTTCGTCCAACCGCGCTCGTGCCGCCGGAAGCACCCGCAAGCCCACCAACATCACCACAAAGGAGGAGCTCAACAAGATTAGGATCAGCCGGTAATGCATACATCATCCACCACATCTTATATTACATCGTCCACTACAGATTACATTACATCTTCCATTACATTATCCACTACACCTTACATTATATCATTCACTACATCTTACATTACATCACCCACTACATCTTACAGTACATAATCCACTACATCTTACAGTACATAATCCACTACATCTTACAGTACATAATCCACTACATCTTAATAATAATAATATTTGGCTAATTTATGTAGCGCCGTTTTCGTGAGAAATCACCTCAAGGGCGCTGTACAAATATATTTCCTAAATAGTTAATACTAGAACTACTGACTTATCTCTAAGGCTTATATCTAGTGACTTACGACTAAGGCCTATAACTACAATCTTAACGACATATATACGAGTATTTGCATATTTAGCAACTTACAACTAAAATTAATATTAACAATCTAATCTTACTAACGCCAGAAGAAGAAGGAAGTTCTATTATAACAGTACATAATCCACTACATCTTATAGTACATAATCCACTACATCTTACAGTACATAATCCACTACATCTTACAGTACATAATCCACTACATCTTATAGTACATAATCCACTACATCTTATAGTACATAATCCACTACATATTACAGTACACAATCCACTACATCTTATAGTACATAATCCACTACATCTTACAGTACATAATCCACTACATCTTACAGTACACAATCCACTACGTCTTACATTACATCATCATTACTATTTGCTAGCGCACTCCCAACTGCCCCCAAATGCTCCCAATTGTCTGTGGCCAGTGAGACTATGGCATCCCCATTTGGGGTATGTTGTGAGGCTGAAGGTAGTGTACCAAACATGGCTAAAGCCATTTCAAGCTTCATTTAAATTCTGAATGATGTTCTTCCACCAGGGCGATACTGAGAGCATCTTCCACTCTCTGCAGGGGTGGGTCAAAGACGATAGACTGAAACACGCTAAAACTAACAAACTCTTTGCAAATCATAGGTGGGGTTGAATCACAAATTGATTTCCTTGTCGAAAAGTATTTTAAATATTTTGTTAAACATGGGAGTGCTATTTTGCATACAAATTTCGAATGTCCTACTCTAACTCGTCATGAATTTTAGATTTTATATATTTTTTTAAATATGCCAGCATTTGTAGTTCGCTGTAAACGCAGTCTGGTGAATACAACATAGCAAATTTTAACAATAGGGTTACATGAAACAATACCGGCTGTCAACATTGTATTTTTTTCCCTGTCAACAGGGTTTTATAATCATCAGGGTTTTATAATCATCAGAGTTTTATAATCATCAGAGTTTTATAATCATCAGGGTTTTATAATCATCAGGGTTTTATAATCATCAGGGTTTTATAATCATCAGGGTTTTATAATCATCAGGGTTTTATAATCATCAGGGTTTTATAATCATCAGGGTTTTATAATCATCAGGGTTTTATAATCATCAGGGTTTTATAATCATCAGGGTTTTATAATCATCAGGGTTTTATAATCATCAGGGTTTTATAATCATCAGGGTTTTATAATCATCAGGGTTTTATAATCATCAGGGTTTTATAATCATCAGGGTTTTATAATCATCAGGGTTTTATAATCTTCAGGGTTTTATAATCATCAGGGTTTTATAATCATCAGGGTTTTTATAATCATCAGGGTTTTATAATCATCAGGGTTTTATAATCATCAGGGTTTTATAATCATCAGGGTTTTATAATCATCAGGGTTTTATAATCATCAGGGTTTTATAATCATCAGGGTTTTATAATCATCAGGGTTTTATAATCATCAGGGTTTTTATAATCATCAGGGTTTTATAATCATCAGGGTTTTATATTCATCAGGGTTTTATAATCATCAGGGTTTTATAATCATCAGGGTTTTATAATCATCAGGGTTTTATAATCATCAGGGTTTTATAATCATCAGGGTTTTATAATCATCAGGGTTTTATAATCATCAGGGTTTTATAATCATCAGGGTTTTATCATCGGAGTTTTGTCATCGGGGTTTTGTCACCGGGGTTTTGTTTTCGTTGTTTTGACATCGGGGTTTTGTCACCGGGGTTTTGTCACCGGGGTTTTGTCAACGGGGTTTTGTCATCGGGGTTTTGTCATCGGGGTTTTGTCATCGGGGTTTTGTCATCGGTGATTTGTCATCGGGGTTTTGTCATCGGGGTTTTGTAATCGGGGTTTTGTCATCGGGGTTTTGAAATCGATGTTTTGTCATCGGGGTTTTGTCATCGGGGTTTTGTCATTGGGGTTTTGTCATTGGGGTTTTGTCATTGGGGTTTTGTCATCAGGGTTTTGTCATCAGGTTTTTATCATTAGGTTTTTATCATTTCTACAGCATTCAGATTCAACTTACTTTCTTCCTTCCTCTGCAAGTTCCAATTTTCTTCCCAACTTGTGTGTAATTAATTATCCAGACGACTGTAGGGTTGTGTTTGCCATCTTATAGTGTTTTATCAGTGTTTTATTTATTGCAGACACAAGATCGAGAGATTCCTCAACCTGCCCATCTTCAGCAAAGTGGCCAACGGCTGCTTCGTGAGAATATCAATCGGGAACAACAATGATAAGGCAGTCTACCGGGTGAGTCCTCGCATTTATTTATTTATTTGTAAAGATTGAAGTAGAGGATAATATAGGGTTTTCCAATAAGAGGTGTTATTTTGAATAGCCCGCTATTTCGGTAGATGTTACTTTTGAAGTTGTCATTTTTTGACATTTGACAAGTAGAAACTACGCCATTAATAAAAATGGAACGATACACGATTCAACAACGCATTGAAATTATTAAAATTCACTATTATTAATTATTAAAATTCCATCGAAAAATCATCTTGAGTGATGAGGCCCATTTCCACATCGGTGGCTTCGTCAACAAGAAAAATTGTCGCATCTGGGGCTCGGAAAACCCAAGAGTTATTGTTGAAAAGCCTCTCTATCTTCAACGTGTGACTGTTTGGTGCGGTTTATGGTCCGGCGGAGTCATTGGACCTTACTTTTTCGAAAATGAGGCTGGAGCAACAGTTACGGTGAATGGATTGCGCTATCGAGAGATGATTAATGATTTTTTATGGCCGGAATTAGATGGTATTGATCTGGACAACGTTTACTTTCAACAAGACAGCGCTACGTGCCACACAAGCAACGAAACCATTGATCTTTAACGGGAAAAGTTTCTTTGAATATCAAAATAACACCTCTTATTGGAAAACCCTGTACTAATAAATCTAATTGAAAATAAAATAGTAACAGTCGCAACTGGGACTATAATCCGGGTTCTCTGTCTTACTGGAAGAAATAAATGAGAGTAAAAAATGATTATTCGAGGAACCATCCATCTAGATTTCACGGTATACTTTTACAGCGATGCACCTCGGCGTATAGTAATAATAATAATTGGAAGACTTGTATAGCGCCGTTTTTGTGCAAAATCACCTCAAGGGCGCTGTACAAATTTAGAATCGGGCTAAAATACTCTTCAACCCTTAGAAACCGACCAAATACAATAGCAGTTCAATGAAATCATGACTCCCTTCAGGTGCACTGCAATGTGGTGTGTGTAGAACTAGGTTTTAGAAGTTTTGAACGCATTTCAATACTGTACATGAAAATTTCTAAGTAAAACGTTGATATTGTAGATGTCTGTCAATTATTTCATGTATAATTTTCAATATTAAATTTAACTTTGACATATTTACTAAATATTACCCGGCTTCTAAGGGTTAAGCAGATGGCAATAAGGTTGAAATTTCTGCCTGACAACAGCTTCCTTTTTTTTTTTCTTCCTTCGTATAAGCTTTACACAAGAGGCCCTGAGGAAATAATTTTATTTTTTAATGATAAATTAATGTTTATAGGACAAGGTTTTATACATAGCATAAAGGATAACAAATAATTATAAGCAATAATTAGTCTCCTGAAATACAAATACAAATTGAAAATATCTCCCGAGTAAAAATAAATGCCGCCAACGGGAATTGAACCCGCGCCTTCTGATGTCCGATCAGGTGCTCTGTAACCAACCGACATAGCTCAGTGTTAGCTCAGTATAGCTCAGTGTTAGCCGTCATAGCTCAGTGGTTACAGAGCACCTGACTGAACATCAGAAGGCACGGGTTAGGTATCTGCGAGTCAGTGTGTCGTTAGTGGATGTTTGAATTCATCCCTCCCACTGCGGTGCAAGGCGATGTGTCGAGAGAGTTGCTGGAGAGGTAAAAAGATCTCCCTCAACTAGTCTCTCCAAATCTGGCCCCCCCCACATGGTAGGTGAGCAGATGCATCCGCCGTCAAGACCTAGACAATCCTCACCTCGTGAACCCCTGCTAAGTCACCAAACGTGGCGAACTACATGGGGAGGCCTAAGTCAGAGGTTTTGGTTATCCAATGAATGGTTCCCGGGGTGGCAGTAACTATATCCACCTCCCAAATTGATTGTGCAAACTGTCAAAATGCACGTTTTATTTTATTTTGTGAAGGCACAAATAATAAAATGTTTTCCTATGATAATCTAAAGAAATTAATTTTCTCATTATGCAATATAACCGGTTCCATGATAACTCCTCAAAATGACAATTCAACACGTCTTTAAAAGGTGATCTCTAGTCAGATTCGCTGAGGAATCCAGTCAGGAGTTCACACTTCAATCCTTGTTGAAAGATAGTGATTTTAAAACGCGTATCTAGATTTTAGTCTCGACATTCCTTTGATTATTTTAACTTTCCGTGTACCTTAAATATTGCACGTGTTGTAGCTTTGAACGCCGATACACAAAGAGGACCGTTGAACAGTTGCGCCCGTGTATCTCGCGTGCCGGTTAGTTTCGAGCATGACCACAAGACGCCGATGGCGTGGGGCAGCACTAACTCGTTATGATTTTAAATGGTTTCGTAACACTCTATTTAACCTAGTTTTTGTTTCATCACTTTTCATAACTCTTTATAGGTGTGTTGAATTGTCATTTTGATGAGTTATCCGGTCACCAAAAAAACCATATCTCAAAAGGGTTTCGTAAGTACGAAATTTCACACTTCAAAGCACTTTTTAAATAGACAATAATTCTTGATTATTTCTTGTGTTCTCACCGCAGTATTTAATTAAAGCATCTGTAACATAGGGTTTTCCAATAAGAGGTGTTATGTGTATTTAATTCCGGCCATAAAATGATTTTTCATGGCCGGAATTGGATGGTATTGATCTGGACAATGTTTACTTTCAACAAGACGGCGCTACGTGCCACACAAGCAACGAAACCATTGATCTTTTACGGGAAAAGTTTCCGGACCGTGTTATCTCTCGAAGAGGTGATCACAGTTGGCCACCGAGATCTTGTGATTTAACACCTTGCGACTTCTTCCTTTGGGGCCACATGAAAGAGAAGGTCTACGCCAACAGCCCAGCGTCGATTCAAGACCTCAAAGATGGAATTCGTGAGGCTATCAAGGACATAAGCCACTTTGCGATTTGGTTACGAAAAATTTCATGAAAAGGATATGGTCCTGTAGGCGTGGTCGTGGTGGTCATTTGACTGATGTTATTTTTCACTATTAACGGCATACCTTCCTCTATTAAAAAATGGCATTTTTCTTTGAATATCAAAATAACACCTCTTATTGGAAAACCCCTATACATATTTCTAATCAATCATGTTTTCAAAGCAAAACGATTCTTTGAATTACTTTGTAGCGCATCGCCTTAGTAAGTTAATCTTGTCTGTTTGTTGCAGGTTGCGGAAATAGTAGAAGTGTGCGAGACGGCCAAGGTGTACCTGGTGGGCAAGACGAGGACTAACAAGGGACTCAAGTTGAGGCACGGCGCCCAGGACCGCGTCTTCAGGCTGGAGTTCATTTCCAATAGTGTGAGTTGTTATTAACATTATAGATTTAGGGTCTAAATCGTTATAATTAACCCCTCAGGTAATATTCTGTCAGAAGTGTGTCCGTCCGCTTTGCAGTAAAATCCAAATAAATGGAATATTTCAAAACTGGTTGCGCCAATGCGCAATAGACATTGATTTATACATACATCTCATGCACACATACACACATACCTGCGACCACTGTACTGAGATAGTATTATTGTCCTTTGTCCTACCTTCCTTTCCATTCCTGCTAATTTATGTGCCCTTTGGTAATCAGTATGTTGCAATAACCCGAACCGCTCACAATAAACCGCATCCGCGCGTGATCTCATCTCCCTTATCTTATGAAATTATCATTCGCGCCGATATCTTATGACAAGCCACTTCGTGTTAAGTGACATTGTTGTGAGGAGAAAAGACAGGAAGAAGCGAGTGCCCTTTCCTAATGGTGAGTCCTTCCTTATCCGTACAACAAATATTGTCTTATGTGCAGTGGTCATTGCTCAATCATCCAAGGTCCTTCGACAATCATTTCTTACACTATCACAAAAACAACTTCATAACTTCTTATACACCAAAAACTAAAAACTGTTTCTGACAGGTGATAAAATACACTTTCAAATTTTAACTTGTTGAAGGTCGGAGCATAAAACAAAAAAACATTAGTGGAACCTAAAGTTTTATTAGCCCGAACAATGGTGATTTTAAATTAAATTAAATGAAATGAAAACCCTTGGTTTTACGTCACTTTATTGATCAATTTTATTGGCTACCGGTTTCGGTACGTCCGTACCATCATCAGGACAGTTGTAAAAATTATGCTATTAAATACAGATGTGCACATATTATCAATAAAGAAAGAGACAGTATACTAGAGTGGGACAGCGCTTCAGTTGTGGGAGAGAGGTGGGGGAGGGAACTTGGGATAAGTGAAGTAATGGAGAACATACTAAGAATTGGGTTGACAGTTCAATTTAACGTGTTCAGTCCTTATGGGTACTTTCAGGATTATTTTTATTATTACTTTTTGTGTTTTAACGAGCTGCTTCATGTGAAGGTTTGAGGCAGATCCCCATCCAATAATCCCATATTCTGTGCGTGATTGGCAAAGAACATACATAGTAGACTTTATAGAGATCATTTTTATTTAGTATATTGCGTACGTTTCTAAAGTAGTACATGAGCTTTGTAAGTTTCTTTGTAATGCTATTTATGTGAGTGTCCCATTTTTCCCGAAGTTTTTCATCGATTACAACGCAGAGATATTTTATGTTTCTGGAGTGTGTTATGGTGGGGCAGTGACATGATTGCGTTAAGTTTTTTCCTTGACAATCATTTATTTTGAAAGCATAATCCTCAGCTGGTTGTCCTCAGGGGATTTATAATAATATATAACGTCAGGTTTATATTGTTGCAGGAATTTTCTGATACGGAATTCAACAAGTGGAGAGACACCTGCTTGCAGGCGGACCGGCCACTACCCTCTCTGGAGCACGTTGAAACCAAGATCCGAGATATCACGGAGGCCATGTTATATCAATTTAAGGTAAACAAACAGTTTCAGACAGTGTTACAGTGGATTGTGGTCAAGTGTGTTGCGTGCGTTAATCCTCTTAGAGCCGGTATATCTGTATAATAATTAGTCAAATTAACACACTTCCAGCGGGAAAGGTAGTTCTACCTTTTATGCCGGTCCTACTTGAATGGTGGGAAAGGCATTGCCGTTTGATAATTTTATATCAATCTCTTTGTAAGGGTCCCAATTATATGTATATTTGTTTAAAATGTGATCCAAGTCTTCCACGTCTTCAAATTCTTGTCTTTTGTGTGGAAGAATCTTTTATTAACCCGTCATATCCCGGGACCGCATATGTGAGTGCGGCACATTATCTACAAATTAAAAAAAAAAAAAAAAAATCATGTGCGATTTTGACCCTTATGTATAAGGAATTTGTATGAAGAACAAGGTCACAATCGCTTGGGCTATTCTCGTTCTTTACGCAGCAAATACCGGAATGACTTCTAGCTTTTCAGATTTTTTACAAAGAATTTTTCTGTGGAATGCCAACGAAATAGCGTTTTTAGTGTCAAAGCGTCTTCTTTCATTATTTTTGATATAAATTGATTGTGGAAATAATAGATTTGAGGTATCATCAGAAAGATAGTTTTATCTACATTATTTTGATGTAATTTTTATAATATTTCACCCAAGAAAAGTGATGAAAATTAACTTTGTAAGAAATGTCAAAATTTTTACGTCATAATGAATAATTATATTTTTAGCATTATTTATTTACAAGTTTCTTGTACAAAATAATATTATTAGTAACAACAGTTGTATAAACTACCGAAATCTGGAACAATTGTTATCATATACTTATAAAATGCGACAAAAAAAAAATTTAAGTGGACACTTGTCGTTTGATTTTGGAATTTGAGCCTTTGGAAATTGAGCTTGGAATTTCCTGGGACACCACAGGTTAAAAGGAAACTATATTTAAACCCGTAGAACGGGTAATCATCATTACACTTATCACACCGGAAATGCAGAATTTTAAATATCAATAAATGGCCCAACATTGACATTAACTTCAGTTAATGAAGTTTTATTGCAAAGTAGGTTGTAATTTCACAAAGTACTTTTATAATTGGGTTATTGTGTGACTACCATGTAAAAAAATCATTAAAATATATGTATTATTTTAAAAGATAAAGCTGTTTAAAACAAAATCCATTTTCTCAAATGGGACCCTAATTTTCGCCCGCATGAAGTGTGTTAATGTAGTTTTCGGCATTTAGTTTTGTTGTAGACATTGGCTAAATCTGGAGAAAGCCAAGTTGTGTGGCGCTCCATCCACTGGAACTCACTAAACATGGTTATGATTAGATAGTAGAAGTGGACTGATGATTCAGATAAAGACTTTCATACGTTGCAGGAGGAAGATGTGGACAAGATAATCCAGGAAAAGGATCGATTCCGCGCCCATCCCACCAACTACGCCATGAAGAAAACCCAACTCATGAAGGACAGAGATGCCGCTGTATTGAGGTAAGCTAATCCGCAAGCTCGGTAATCCACAGATCAAAGAAAACATGGACATGCCACAATCTTTTTGCCAGTAATAAGGTTCAAGCATGTCTTAGCCTTTGGACTGCATTAAAATGTATGAGTTTCGTCACTGCCACACGCCACATTTTTTTATCTGGTCTGGTTGACCAATGATACTTTTAGAAATGGTAATTATGCATATTTCGCAAGATTGTTCTTTGTGTAAACCTTGCTCAAATAATACATCCATATCTCAACTATTCACAAATAACTCAAAATAATTGTTTTGGGGTGATGTTTATATGGGGTTTTCCAATAAGAGGTGTTATGTGTATTTAATTCCGGCCATAAAATGATTTTTCATGGCCGGAATTGGATGGTATTGATCTGGACAATGTTAACTTTCAACAAGACGGCGCTACGTGCCACACAAGCAACAAAACCATTGATCTTTTACGGGAAAAGTTTCCGGACCGTGTTATCTCTCGAAGAGGTGATCACAATTGGCCACCGAGATCTTGTGATTTAACACCTTGCGACTTCTTCCTTTGGGGCCACGTGAAAGAGAAGGTCTACGCCAACAGCCCAGCGTCGATTCAAGACCTCAAAGATGGAATTCGTGAGGCTATCGAGGACATAAGGCAGCCACTTTGCGATTTGGTTATGGAAAATTTCATGAAAAGGATATGGTCCTGTAGGCGTGGTCGTGGTGGTCATTTGACTGATGTTATTTTTCACTATTAACGGCATACCTTCCTCTTTATAATGAAATAAACATTCGATCGTTAATATTAAAAAATGGCATTTTTCTTTGAATATCAAAATAACACCTCTTTTTGGAAAACCCTGTATAAACAAAATGAAATATTACCTAGGAGATAAAACATTACTGAACATCAAGACGGGCCAAGCGATTCCGAAGGGTACTTATTTCTTTTTGTGTTTGAATTTGTCTGACTAGCTGTACCCTGCATGCGTTGCTATGGCTCAGTCTGTCTGTGCAGATAGAGAAATAATAGCTCGTGTTGTTTTTCAAAAGAAGCATGCTTCTACCTGTCACAGGTGATATCTATATAATATAGGTATATAAAAACACACGCGTATTCGAATGTAACGTTGTGTCAAAATTTCAAACCAATCGTTGAAGAACTTTCGGAGATTTAAGATTTTTAACTAACGAATATTAACGATTGTTGGATCTGTGCTTCCATATCGTGAGCATTTTTTAAATCGGGATTTGTTTACGAACTTATAAATATTTTTCTTTTTAAACTTCAAGAATAAAGATGTTATTTCTCTTTGAACAATAGTATTTAAAAAATATATTATTCAATTTAAAATTCAGTTTTCATGGCACTATGTTAGTTAAAATTCTATTTAAAATAAAACACATTGTGTTTCAACACTTGAATTCGCTAAAACACAAACAACGTTCAGTGTAATATAATGCAACATAGACCCAAATCTCAAAAGAGAAATATATATTTTTAGGTTGACATCTCTAATACTTTTTTATATTGAAATATTTATGTGTTTTCCAGCGAAATGAGATTGTCAAATCCTACATTTACACTTGTTAAAGAACAGTGCACGATATTGATTGATATTGCACTAATCGACAAACAATGCTTTTTGTACTGGCGCGGGAGATTGAATAGAGATGAAGGGAAGAACCTGTCTGGGTCGCTTTAAATTCTCACCCAAGATAATCAAATAAATTTACTGGACATATTTATAGAGATATCGCTAGTGGTGTGAACCCAGAATTTATACAAATGTTTTTCGGTTCTGTAACGTGCTTGTAAGTAATACAGCGAGAACTCAAACCTAGAAATTACTTAAGTGAGAGAGTTTGCGTGAGAGGCGATCGTGTTGATATGGCTTAGATATTGAGAGTTAAATTAACTATCACATCAATCATACTTTGACCTCCGATGAATGCACACTGAAAACACCAGACTCTGCGCAGAAAAGTAATATTTGCTAATGTAAGATAACGGTTTGCAGCACAGACTTTTGTCGGACTTTTTTTTCTTCAAATTTTACATGTTCTTTTTTACTGCATTGAGTAAATTATAAAACACTTGCAAAAGTGTCAAACTAAATACTGTATTTTAGTCAAACCTTCGCTCAATTTTTTATATACCCAATGACCGATTCGTGCGCTACTGTAAAACGGACTAGTTATTTGTAAGCAGATTTTTATTTTGAGAGAGCAGGTAATTTGTTTGTTATTAATGTGTAATTGACTGTGTCCGTAGGGGTGAAGAGGAATTGGGCAATGACCTGACGCAGAAGATACAGGAACTGGAGGAGCGGGCCAATCACCTGGACAAGGTGCGGACCTCCACCATACAGAGCATCTCCTACATCAACAACCGCAACAGGAAACTCAACGTGGAGGGAGCCGAGAAGGCCATCATGGAAGAGGTTGGTTCCTTGCCCGCCGCATAACCTTCCCATACCACAAGATGTCAACTTATATCTCAACTTACACTGAATCCATTAAATTCCACAACTTCAACTCCCTTCGAACACAACGTAATTTTTAAACACATTAATTGTAAACTAAACTCACAGATTACAACTTACACTGAAACCATTAAATTCCACGGACACTTTCGCCAGAAACATCTGAACCCTGGCCTGCTATTTCTATAAGATCCTCCCATGTAACTGTTTTGATTTCTATTACCTATTCTGTCAGAACGTCGGAGTAATTCCCCTTTGCAATAAAATCCTAATAATTGGAATTATTCTATAATAACTTATCCAAAAACTAAAAACTGTCTTTTAAGGTGATGAAATATGCTTTCAAATATGTATGTCTTATTACGTCCAATGTACTTATCCTTGTCCTATATTCCTCTTCTTCTTTCCCTCACCTACTATATCTAAGCAATTTTAGCAAAATAAATAAACTTTCTTGGCTCAACCTTAATTAACATGCGTAGATCTTTATATTATAATAAGCTGTTTAGTTAAAAGAAACCAGTGGAAAAGTTAGTAATTGTAATTTGCCTGTAATTGTTTCAGATCCGCGCCAACAAAGGCAAGAAGATAGACGACCCGTTCACGCGGCGCTCCACCAAGCCCGTGATGAACTTCAAGTCGTTTGCGGCGCAGGAGCGCAGCCAGGAGGAAGAGGCGGCCGACACGGTGCTGGAGGTGGCCAAGGAGGCGGACCAGCTGCTGAAGCGCCAGGACAGCTGGAAGGACAAGCAGCGCTCGCACGAGAACAACCTCTATTCCCTGCATGACTTTGAGATCAACATAGACCTGGAGGTGCCACAGCCTAGTGAGTCCAATACACATCTATTTCTCTCATACTGTCATCATTTGAATAGTGGACTTACTACTGCTCTGGAGATAATCTTATACATCTACCTACCTAATGATGGGTAACCTGGTATTTAACCTTTCCTTATCTGTGGTGTGCATTTACTACACATTGCTTCTAATAACTTTAATAACTCTATAAATATAATAAATTCTGGGTTCAGATTTTAGATATTCCCCCGTTATACATTTATGCACTGAATTAAAAAATAATATTTTACGTAGTTTTCAAATTCAATTAAAAATTCGGAGTTTTTTTTGTTAAAAATCGGGAACAAATACACCAATACAATCAACTGTGTGATACTAATACGCTAAGAGTGTGCGAGGAAATGACACGCTATTGATGTCCCGCTTTAATTCGCTATGCGGGAACATTAGACATCCACACTTCTGCAGTTGTAGTTTTTGATTTAGACCATCGATACCTACGACCGCACAGCTGTGTTTGTGCCAGCCGCCAGCCGCTAGCCAGTTGGCCGCGAACCGTCGTTAGATGTGGACCCCTCGCACGTTTCTTTAGCATCTGCCGATGGTTTTTTCATGTTTTCAGCAATTAAATTACAATTATTATCATTTTTGATATAAAATATAATAAACATAATCGATTAGCTATGAACATTCATATATTTCCGATATTGAATCGCTTATTTTGAGATGTGTATCGACTACACAGCACCGGAACGCGTGTATTTTTTTTATCACAGTAAGGGAAAGGTTAATTATTGAAGACAATTTTAGCGATTCCTAAATGAAAATCTGAAACAGAAAAATCATAAAAAGATACGGTCACATCTAGGACTCGAACCCAGTACCCTTGCCTTGCCGGGGCACCGCTCTACCAACTGAGCTAATGGGACCCTATCTCCTTCGGTCATGTTTGACTGTATCATACTTCGAATAAGAACTACCAATATCATCGTCTTCATTTTTCTTACCGCACATTTTTATTGGCAACTATCTTTATGTATGATGGCAAAATTTTTCTGTTACAGATTTTCGTTTAGCAATTGCTAATGTTGTCTTCAATAATTAAATATTACAATTTGAGGTTTTACTCACTAAGTTATTCCAAAAGAATAAAAATTCCTGGTAGTTTAGTTAGGGAATATTGCAGGAATTTGTCACGCCGGGTTTATATGGTAACAATTTAAACAAAATATTATTGAAATAACAAGCTAATGATTTTAATATTGTAAAATTTAAAGAGCCATGGTCAGCCATTTGGCGGCGGAATCGTTCCATAAATAATCCTTCTACGAGAGAGTGGGGAGCCTTGTTATCAGTTCTTTTCGGTCGATGATATTTCATCAAATTGAAAATTCAACACATCTTTAAAAAGTGATATAGAGTCATTAAAAGTGATGAAACAAAAAAACTAGGTTTAAGTTACCTATGTAACCTATTTAACCTAGTTTTTGTTTCATCACTTTTCATGACCGTATATCACTTTTTGTAGGTGTGTTGAATTGTCATTACTCGGTCACCGAATATTTTTGTTCAAATATGGAGTGAATACGAATCCCATACATGCTCCTGTTCTGAATGAGGGGGAAATGTATGTGTTAGGGCGAATGATGGTTTACAGGGTGTTTGACACCACAGGTGTGAATGTGATCATAGAGTTATACAATTAGAGGCGCTATGGTGTGTACAATATCTCATAGAAGTGTGTTCCGCTGTTACCGCTGGAGCCAACCAATGTTACAGTATTCGTCCCATTTGTTATTGCAGTAAATGCGGTCAGTGTGCTCCCCAAGCCCCTGCTCAACAAGGCCAAGGACACGGGGCCCAAGAGGGCCCTCAACCTGGAGGACTACAAGAAAAAGCGGGGGCTCATCTAGACCGTATCCCCCGCCTGTACTCACAAACCAACCTGCACTCGCCAAGTGCGTAAGTGATGAACCTGACTGTATATGTGTTTATTCATATTTTGTTATTGTTACTTATCCTTACACTCGAATGCAATCACGACAATAACGCACTTTGCCAATGTTATTGCACATATTGATTTGTTTTCCTCATGTGCTGAGGAAAAATAATTTTACCTGTAATTCGTTTGTATGTACATAAAATGTACATTATTTTGATTATATATGTCGAGAATTAGGTGTAGGTACCTTACCCATAGATAATAGTGCCAAGAAAGATGGGTCATGAACCTAGCGCCCTGCCTTTGTTTCTACCTAGACGACAAACGCATAACTTACATTGCATAGTCACTTTCACAGTCCGTGCTGTTTGGCCATAGACAGTCAGCGCACAAACACGCCATATATATCCATATCTCTTTGTTTCTATTATATATGGGTGAAGTGTTGTTTTATTTTTATTAGGTTCATGTATGCTTTTTTAAGATGTTATAATATAAGAGAAACTCCGTGGTGTAATGGTTTACATATATGATCTAGAGTCATCCATAGAAATACAATGAAAGATATTTTCATTAATCAGTATTATCCCTATTTAAACTAATTCTCTTCCAGTCACCATGCACTCTGTGCTCCAATTTGTTGTTTTCGTCTATTGAATCCCATATATTGTTAATTCGTTGCTCCAATCTGTAATGTAAACATTCGCTCGCGCTGCCAGTCCTTTGACTTCCGCACAAAAAACTACCAACGGAGGGAGCGCCGCGGTGGGTTGAATGTAAACTCGTCTGTTATTTATTACAATATTAATATATTGTCATTATAATACAAATTTTTTAAATGGTATTGTGGCGACAAGAGAACATCCAGAATGTCTCATTAATAATAAACAGCTCGACCTACTTAGTACCTACTTGCGAGTTACTACTGACAGTTAAATTGTAAACAAAGCAACCTACCTGCTACAAGCATCTACTTGCCTACCTGCGACAATACGATTGCAAGTCGGTCTGGCACATTACGACAACTCGCCAGAAGGTTCGAGCCTATCGCCTATGCTTAATTGCTGCGCTGCCGAAAGTTCCCGAAAGACCCAGACTGAGCGAGTGTCTCCGATTTAGTTACAATTCCACCTACCTACTGTCGCCGCCGGCCGTACAGTATAAATAAGCCCGACGCAGCGAGCAGTCAGTATTCAGTCTCTGTCACCGCCGGCTACGTACAATCGCGCTACGGAAACTTGACCCAGATTTGCCCGCATTCCATAGTATTGTAAATAGTAACGCGTAAATATTGCGACTGTAAAATCGATTTTTGATTTATCAATAAACGCTGAATCAGAGTTGGAGAGATTTTTATTTGTACACCAAGATAACCACAGTATCTAGTCCTTTATGTAAAAATTCACTTTGAAATATTTTCCAGTTTATATGATCTAACAAATTTCTAGATTCTTGATATGGCATGGACCTTAGTTGAAGCTATTAAGTGCTGAACTTCCGATGGGTTTGAGGTCATCGATATTGTCACGCTGTGTTTGAATTTAATGCACTTTGTCAGTGTATGTTTTAAATCTTCAATTTCTTCGCATATCAAGCACATTGACAAACGTTGCTTTAGAACTGTCGTAAGCACCGCCGATTATTAAACATGCAAACCACACTTTGCATCGTGCATGTGGCAACCGTTAGTTAACGGTTAGCTAGGAGGGAAATATTGAAAATTTTGTCTCCTATATTGGCCAACCACTTAAATATGAATTTATATCACATTCTATTACTAAGTTTACGTCTGTTTTCTTGCAAGATAATTTATTCAACGATTCTGAGGTCAGCGGCAGACTGCAAATCGAAGCAGTTGTCCGCAGACTTAATACTTGATGTTTAATTTCTTTTCCGATTTTATGTCCGGGTTAAATCTTCCCCATAGGAAAAACTAAACCCTTCCACACACTTTTCCACAAATGATCATCTAGTCAATCAACATTATGCAAGTGCATTATATAAGCAAAATAAATTCAAAACAATACAAGAACAACACGTCAACTCACCGGAGATCAAATGGGAAAATAATTCACCGACTCCAGATATTTTCATATCAGAGGGTTCGGCTCGGTAGTACTCCCAACAGGGCCTATAAATCCTACTGATCCCTCAACGTAAATATTTAAAAAATCTTTCGTTATCCTACATGTATTTAAAATGACTGATTTTAATAATTATTAAAATTATTTATTTAATAATTATTATTCTCATGTCTTGTATTAAGTCTGAAGTCTTTTTTTTACATTAACCCCACACGGAAGCTAAATAATTTCCCTTAGGGCCGGTGTCACTGTTTGGGATGCTGCGTGGAGGGTCTTTTTTTAAGGAAAGGAAGGAGAGGAAGTTAACCCCTTCAGTAATCATTTAAAAATTAAAAATGGAAAAAAAACACCTTTTTTTTATCAATGAATTTTATTTACTCAAAATATATATTCTCATATAAAAGCCATTTCAGGCCCAAAATGGGACTGAATATTGATGTTGTGGGGCATAGTGTGAAAAAATAATTAAAAATTTTCTTTAGTACGAATTCCGAATTCTGGCACATAATAGCATGTGGTCCTTAAGAGGTTAAAGGGTATGAGGGTTGGGTAGGAATCTAGGGAACTAGTGTGTCCAGGAGTGACGGACATATGAATGTATCCCTCCCACTCCACGATGGGTCGAGAGATGAGTCGGAGAGGTCAAAGGGTCGCCTCACGCCCCGCAGCTGGTGGGCAGGTGCATCCTGAACACACCTCATTCGATGAACTCGGGCACCCCTGCTAAATCGCCAAACGTAGCGAACCACCTGTGGTGACCTACGGCAGAGGCTTGGTTATACAATAAATGGTTCCTGGGGCGGCGGTATCCAATCCCGCGCCTGCCGCAGAATCGTACCTTTAGACAAATATTTCTCTAGGTAGTCTGAATATTTTGTGGTAACACTTAATTCCGCAATTAATATATCCTCTCTTTAAAAAATGTTTCTATGTAAGGGGCCGTTCAAGTATTACGTAAGCAGATTTATTACAATTATTTCCCTCCCATGCTTACGTAAAAATTGGTACCTATATGCATTTTTCTGTTAATGTATTCTGTTTTTTTATTGATTCATAAGCAGCACGTATAAAATAGACTTAGGATAGAGGACTTTAATGCACATAATATTCATTTAAACAAACTTTATTGACACAGTGGGAATCCCCAAATATGTATTCGGTTTTCAAACATAGACAATGTGTGGGTTGCCAATGTGTAAAAAAAAAATAACTACTGCTGAGCAGTGCTGACGTAATCACTATCTCGACCCCCCACCCCCCCCATGTCATCAAAAATAAGCAAAGCAAAGACCCCCCTGCCCCCCTACAGTGCTTACATAATACTTGAACCGCCCCTAATAGAGTTTAGATCATGCATGCTAGAATGAGATTGTAAATATAATTACGTATCTACATACATATTACAGTGCATATGCGTAGGTATAAATAAACACTTACTTTATATTAAATAATTAAAAACAAACTGGAATCGTGCTTTTTTGTATTAATTCATACTTTATCCAAAGTTTATTCTTGATTCAGGTAAAAGCTCCAGTTCCTATATTTAAAGTGCTTACACTTTCGAATTCTAATCACTCCCTTCACAAGCTGGCAAAAATATTCATTGGTAAAGTTTATTAGATTACAAACATTTTTACAAATAAAACTCACCGTCATTTTGAAGTAAAAGTCTTTAAGTAATCTAGCAATCAATGCAAATATTTGCATAAACAACGTATGTTAACCGTAGGAATGTCCAACTCTCCTCATTGCCAGAGATTTAAATGGACTAATCTCTTCGATGCATCTGGGCACGCTACAGCGATACGGAACGGACGGGGTTCGGTAGTTCTGTCATTTACCGAAAGAATGCATCTCTTACGGCGGCGATTGTTTGAACGTCCAACTACAATCTTATATGGACTATTATTATTACATATTTATATAATAATATAGGTACGCGACATGACACGCTGTAACATGTGGGTAGAATATTGTGTGCACCAGTTAAATAAAACTGTAATATCATCTTTATCATTTATTATATAAACTGAACCACACATATTGCTCTAGAAAAATAATATTTAGCATGAGACTCAATATAATAGCATTAATACTCAAGGCGTGTCGAGTTAGAAATTAACCTCGATAGATGACATAAAATGCAAGTCCTGACAGTTGAATTTAAGAACAGAAATAAAGATGCTATAAAGAATTTACAGGGCGCCAGCTCGGAATCATATTATTCTGAACAAATTTATATTAATTATGAAAGAAATCCCTAAATATACTAGTGAATAAATGTCAATCTCAATTTGGAAGGCATCTTACGTAAAATCCTAAGTCCGCCAAGGCCAGGAAGCTTCACCAACCGTCACGTGTCCCCGAGAATCACGCAACAACTGGCGGAACAAATTTTTTTTATTTTTTATTTTTTTATTTTATTTTTTTTTATTTATTTATTGCACAACAGATAGATTATCCAATTACTGTACAATTCTCAATTTGACAATCTTAACACCTATGAAGATAATTATTATACCATTCCAAAAATTGAAACCATACACAGCGCTCTTCACACCGTAGCTCGCAAATCAAAACGGCAACTTGAGAATCCTGTCAGCCGCTTTCGGTAGGAACTAAATAGCAAGACTGCTACAACGCGACATAATAACGTTGGTTCGCATCAAAAGGTTCATCCGTCCGATCGGAACCCTTAAATTGTTTTGTTATTATCATTATCACAATTTTTTTTTAAAATTTGGCAGTTTAAGTTTTTAAAACCATGTTGAAATAAAAATAATACAGTAGAACCTAATTAATTCGAACCCCGCTATTAATTATTACACAAAAAAAAACCCGGAAAATTTTTTTCATACGAAAGGTTTTTTTTAATTCGAAATTTGCTAATTCGTAATTCATTTAGTCCGCACATGCAAATTTGTAAATTCACAAGAATGTTAAAAAAATAAATAATGTATTGCTCTCTTAACACATTAGTTGCAGCTATGTTTGATAAAAAGTGTAACTTGAGGCAGGGACATAAGACAGCTGTCCGCTATCCTACAAGATGTCAGTGAACTTCAAACTGTGGAGTTTTACGAATAAAACAAAAATTTAAAAATAAGTGTAACATTAGACAGGTGAGATAAGATGGCTGTCCGGCAACCTAATGTATGTCAATGAACTGCATACTGTAGAGTTTTATCAATAAAACAAAAATTATGTATATTAAAATATACAGGGTGCGCCAGAGAAACTTACTTATTTGAAAAAATTCCCGACCGTTGAGTTGGGCAGGTAGAGGGGCAGGAGGGGGCGCATCTGGAGGGGGACGTCCCCAAGTTTGTTTCCCATTCTCGTCAGTTGCCATTATGCTGTGGTCTAGAGTGCAGCGGGCATGAATTTGCTGCGACAAAATTTCCCCAACCGCCTCATCTCTCTCCGAGGCGATCTCCCATGGCCGGCGCGCTCTCCGGATTTGACTCCATGTGATTTTTTTTTTATGGGGTTATTTGAAATCCCTTGTTTATGTCGATCGACCACGGACCATAGATCACCTGAAAAACAACATTCGCGATGCTATTGCCAATATTCCGATTGATATGTTGAGAAGAGTGGACGAGAACTTCAAAAAACGACTTAACCAGTCTATGCGCAATGAGGGTCGCCATTTAAAAGATGTAATTTTTAAGACAGTATGTAAAAAAACTTGGTACATTGCATTTTCAAATAAAAAAAGAATTACAACAATAACTACAGTGCTTTTGTTTTTATTGAACTTTCAAATAAGTAAGTTTCTCTGGCGCACCCTGTATAATAGAAAAAATATGTCTTGTAATTTTACATGTTCTAAAACTAAATAAATTTAAAATTTTTTCTTGGTGTGGTATGTTTGGAAACATTTACCAACATGAAGCGGAATTTTGTATTCCTTGCACATGAATGCATTTGGTTTCCTTATTTTGAGTTAAGCACAAACACGACAATTACGTCTCACTAAGTTCTGAGTTTTCTCACTTGTTATTTTGACCAGTTCGTGGTTTTTTAAAATGCCAGAAAGTCTATCATTTGGGTCAAAAAAAGAAGTTCTTACTGTGGCAGACGTAGAAGGTGCATTTATTTTCGAATCTCTCGTGCCTGATGAGGACGATGCGGCTAGTGCAAAAGAACTATCTTCAAGCCAGGTCTCTGCGACTTGTAACAAGAAGTCTTGGAAGCGAAGGTTATTTGTTTTGAGGTACAACGTCCGGTACAATTCTCCCCCTGGTGCAGTCACGGCTGCGCCTAGCGGTCCGGACGTGTAGGTCGGCGGCGTCCTCGACATCCGGTTCCCCTGGGCCGCTGGGGGTTGTGGCTCCCATGCGGCATCCGTGGTCCGGGTGCTGTCGAGGGTGGCGCTGGTGCTGGTGCCGGTGCGGGCGCTGGTGCTGGTGCGGGGAGGATGATGGCGAGTTTTACAGCAGGGCGGGTGTACGTCCCTGTGGCTGTTTGGACCCGGGCTGTCCTCACTTGGCCGTCGGCAGCTGGGATGGCTTCGACGATACGTCTGCGCGGCCAGCTGTTGCGTGGTAGCGCGGGGTCTAGGATGACCACCAAGTCACCAGTTTTGAGGGGGTCAGTCGGGTGGTGCCACTTCTGTCGGGCGCCCAGGGTGGCGAGGTACTCACAGAGCCACCGCCTCCAGAACATATCGGCGAGTTGTTGGCTGATACGCCACTGGCGACGGAGACATACCTCCTCCTCCTTGCTGTCGTAGAGCGACAGATGTGGGCGGTTCCCGGCAGACCCCATGAGGAAGTGATTTGGGGTGAGGGGCTCTTCGTCCCGCGGGTCAACAGAGACATGAGTCAGTGGCTGACCACAAACTCAGCCTCTGCCAATGCTGTACGCAGGGTTTCCTCCCTTGGCGCCCTCTCCTTTAAGGTGGCGCTCAGGGCTCGTTTCACCGAGCGCACCAACCTTTCCCAGGCTCCCCCCATGTGGGGACTGAGGGGGGTGATGAAGCGCCACTTGATGCCCTTGGTAGTCATGGCGTCCGTCATCCTGTCATCCTGCTGCAGGGCTGCCGTGGCATCCCGAATTTCCGTGTCCGCACCACGGAAGTTCGTCCCGTTGTCCGAGTACAACACCTTGGGCTGACCTCTTCGGGCGGTCATTCGTTGTAAGGCCATAATCGCCGAGTCGGCAGACAGCGAGACCACTAGCTCCAGATGGATGGCGCGGGTGGAGAGGCAGGTGAACAAGGCTCCATAGCGCTTCTCCCGATGTCCGCCGACGGTGACCTCCGTCGGCCCGAAGTAGTCCAGTCCGCAGTGTGTAAAGGGGCGGACGTGGTGCGCCAGGCGGGTCGGCGGGAGAACCCCCATCAGTGGAGGAGAGGGCTTGCTCCGTCGTAAGCGGCAGGTGGGGCAGTCGTGGCTGATCTTCCTGCTGATGGTACGGAGTCGCAGGATGAAGAAGCTGCACCGGATCTCGGCCACAGTTTTCTCCGTGCTCGGATGGTCTGCCTTTTCGTGGTAGTGGCGGATCAGCAGTCCTAAATGCCTAATCGACACAATTTCTCATTGGTAAAAACCAAAATACAGATTTATTGCAATCGAAACAAAAATATTTTGAGGACCTCAACTCGGTGAACATGAAACGTGACACGTATCCGTGTTGCTCCGACCTGCAAACGCATGGCACCACTGCTTCCGGGACGGGACAGCGGCCGCAGTACACGTGACCAGCACCTGTGACGTCATATAAAAATTTGACACATGTAGTCGGGAAGGCCTGGATGTCGTCTAGGAGACCTCGGTATTCATCGTAATCGTAAAAGTACTCGTATCTGAGGAGAGGGCGTGGGACTCCCGGCGACCAGCCCACCGGGTCGAAGATCTTCATCACGATGGAGAGGAGCTGCCGCTTTGTAGGCCGTGTGGCTTCTTCTGGACTGGCCGCTTCCAGGAAAGTGTAGATGAAGCGGTCGGTAGATGGGTCCCACACCAGTCCCAGGACCCTCTCGGTCTCGCTGCTCCCGCTACTGATTGCTACCGTGGAGGTGGCGCGGTCTTCAGGGGGTACATCGGCGATGGTGTCCAGGCTGTTGGAGGCCCAGTTCGTAAGGTGGAACCCCACCTTTGCAAGGAGGGCCCTTACGTCTCGGACTAGGGCAGCAGCTTCATCAGGGTTGTCCACTGCTTCCAAGTAGTCGTCCATGTAGAACCGTGAACGAATGGCTGCTGCGGCGGCCGGGTACTGGTGCTCGTACTGACCGGCCACCCTGTCCCGCACGTACTGGGCACTGCTGGGCGAGCAGGTAGCCCCAAACATCATGGACGCCAGCTGATAGGTGTCCGGCTGTTGCCGGTCTGGCGACCTCCACAGGTAGAGTTGGGAAGACTGGTCCTCTTTCCTGATTTGGATTCTCAGGAACATCTCCTGGATGTCGGCGGCGATGGCTGTACCGCCTTCCCGGAACCGGAGGATGTTCCCCAGGAGAGAGGACAGCAGGTCAGGGCCAGTGAGCAGTTGATCGTTTAATGATGTCCCTCGGCATCGGCTGGCGGCGTCGAACACAACCCTTATCTTCCCTGGCTTGTTCGGGTTGGTGACGGCGAAGTGGGGAAGATACCACATCTTGTCGTTGTACGCCGCTGCCAGGGTTGCGTCCGCCGCGAGCTTCTACTCGAGGGACTGGAGCCGCTTCAGCGCACACTGCCGGTTGTCGGGTAGTGTGGCATCATAAGGTGGGCATTATCCTGCCGATCAAAAATTTTTCGGGTGACGCGTCTTCCAGGCACACGCTGCTCCGGCAGGCTCAGGTCAGCTACTGTGTGGGCGGTGATGGTGAAGGTGGGTTCCAGTCCAGCGCCCCGGATCGATAGCTTCACGCGTTGGTAGCGGGCGTCGGAGGTGCACATCCCCTTCGCCCCGTGCAGCCGCAGACTGTGGACTGGGCCGCGTGCGCCGATCTGCGTTGCGGTGTCGGCGTCGATGAGGGTGATGGTGGATCCCTCATCCAGGAGAGCGAACGTCGACACTTCCCCGTCCGTGGGGCCCCGCAACACAACCGGCACTATTTTTAACAGCACGCGGCTGTCCACTGTCTGGCGTCAAAGGTTCACCTCCGCGACCGTCTCCCGGTGGAGCAGCTGATGATGCGGGTAGCGGCACTCACCCTCACCACACCACACTGTCTCCTTGCAGTCCCTGGAGTGGTGCGGCTCCAGGCACTTGCAGCACAAATTGTTGGTGCGCACAGTCTCCCACCGGAGGGAGAGCGATTTGGCAATGAATTCGCGACACTCCCGGGTTTTGTGTGGCTCACCGCACTGAGCGCACGCACTTTTAAGTTTGTTCGCCTTTCTCACTACAGGCGGTGGTGGGCGGTTGGCCTTCCCCTCTGGCGGTGTGGCCACAGCGTTGGCCAGAACATGCTCCCGGCGCCCTTTGCCGGTTCGCAATGGATCCACCATCCCGCTGACCGGAATCACGCCGGCGACGCCCCTCAGGAAGGCTGCCAACTGGAGGATGGTGGACTGGGTTGTTTGCCTCAGCATCCGCAGCTCCAGCAGGGCGGGGTTGGTGAGGTAGCCTCCCGTCCTCAAGTCCCGCAGGGAAGCCACCAGGTTCTGGATGGTCCCGGAGAAGTCTGCAATCTCCTCCAAGGTGGCTTCGGCAGACAGGAAGGGCAGCTTCCTCACCTTGTCCAGCATGAGGTTGGCGATCGAACTTGATCCGCTGTACCGCTCCTCCAGGGTCGCGATGATTTCTGGCACGCGGTCCGGGTTTAGCAGGAGCGGGTAGACATTCTCCCTCGCCTTCCCCTTGAGCGAACGCTGCAACCGTATCAGGCTCTCGCTCAGCGTGAGCTTGCAGGTCGAGGGAGATTGCTCATACTGCGCAATCCAGGCCGGCCATTCGAGGGGGTCGCCTGAGAATGTGGGGAGGTCCTTGGCGGTGGACTGCCGGGCGATGAGGGCGGTCATCCGAAGGTCCTCCTCCACTGAGGGACGAGGGCTGTCCTGGGCGCGCGTGGAGCGGATGGCGTCAGCCAGCAGAGTTCCCAGCTGTATTAGGAACAGGTCGGCGCCTTGTCGGACCCACTCGCTGGTGTGATGGGCAGTCTCATCGGCGGTGGCTGCGGGGGAAACAGCGGCGAGAAACTCTGGGATGAGGCGCCAGGGTAACCCTCAGGAGGTGCGCCAGGGTGCTCGCCAGGGTAGGCACCAGGATGCGCGGCGGCAGGAGGCGCGCCAGGGGCCGCACCAGGGTAGGCGGCAGGAGGCACGCCAGGGGCCAGACGATGTAGCGGGAATGGCCGGCTGGCCGCTTCGACGCCTAGGAAGGAAAGTCGGGAAAAAGGAGGCAGAATGTGGGAAAAGGGAAAAATGTGGAAAAATATGAGGAAAAGGGAAAAATGTAGGGAAAATGTGGGAAAAATAGGCCTTTGTTTTTTGTCCATAATGATGACTGCTTGACCCCGTGGTTTTATTTATTAATCAATTTTTACAGTTTATACAAGTTTAGAGAAGGAATTTGTTGCATAAATTCGAAGATGCGCAGAGGTAATTTTGTAAAGGAACTCTGCGTAAATTCAAATTTATGCAAATTAATTTAAAGTCGGTCGAGGTACAACGTCCGGTACATATACTATTCACTACGGGTGATAATAATGTAATTTTAACAACAACAAAAAATCGAATAAAATGAAGTATAAAGTATTTTATTTATTTATTATTTACTAAGCTGAATTTTATATATGATATCAAGTTATGGTTGAAAATGTCTACATCTCTAGAGGCATTGTGAGTTTCACAGATACGTACTATTACAGAGTTTTGCGCGTATTTGGATTTACAATGTGGTATTCTAAATAAATCATTCGATCTGGTGTTTCGCTTGGGGCAACGAAATGCAATCCTTTCTAACAGATATGATGAATCAACAAGGCAGTTCACGATTTTGTGTAAGAATAATGCATCAGAGATTTTTATAATTATCCGCATATACATTGTACCATTTGTTTAGGTAGGGTGACAGCAATTCGAATATTGTGGATTCTAATGTAGAACTTATACCTGCATATAATTTAAAATTGCAGATATATCCACTCTTAGATACACAAATCATCCTATTTAGAATTCCGTATTTTAAAATTTTCATGGGATTGTATACTCGACATTTCAGACGACCTCTCCACGGAATCATTCCTTCATCGAGAGATAGGTTTTGATTTGGCTTATACACATCCTGGAATTTCTTCGTGAAATAGTCAACAATACTTGTCAAAATCTGTCGCTGCTCATTATCTTTCTAAAATATGGGGTATCTATCCGAGGATTCGTGGACCAATAATCACCAATGGTATTTTTACGGACTATCGCCATTATAAGAACGAAGCCAAACCATTTTTTTAATTCTTGGATAGTCACATCTTTCCATTTAAGTGCGTGAGCTGATCTCGGATGGTTGTGATGGTTTCTTTCACGATAAATGTTTGTTTCCTTTGCTTTTTTGTCGAACAAATCATCTCCTACACTTGATTGGTTTTCAGGAAAAACTTTTAGACCCGGTACACCTTCGAAATCAGGCAAATTCCTAGGAGGATCAAATTCTGACCAATCCAAGGTTATATCAGGGATATCCTCTGAAGATTCTGTTACGGCGGTTTATATGGTGACGACTCATCCGAGAGACTTTCCTAAAGAAATAGTGCGCCAAAACCTGATTTATC
This sequence comes from Hesperophylax consimilis, assembly GCF_061612785.1. NCBI lineage: Eukaryota > Metazoa > Arthropoda > Insecta > Trichoptera > Limnephilidae > Hesperophylax > Hesperophylax consimilis. The sequence goes on from NC_142865.1 coordinate 12,151,928, forward strand.
AATCGGGCTTTGTCTGTCGGATGAGTCACCAACTCAGGGTAGCAAGGTAGATGACTTCATACTCAGGAGGTGGGCACTGTGTAGAGGAGGAATAGGTTTGTAATAAAATAGTTTAAAATTGATCCCAAGAAAATAAGTTATATTTTGAATATTACATAATTGGATTGTAAACGACTCACCCGAGATCGACCATTATGTTAATCTAGCTAGCTATACCAATCGTAGGCCTGGCAATGAATGTGGAAGATACTGGCGATGACGAGTTTTATCGTCGAGGTCCGTGAGAAGCTTGTGATGAAGATGGAACGCATCCGTATGTCCCGAGGTAATGTTGGTCGCCTCCAAGCGGACCACAGCGCCCTTGGGAAATGGTAGGCCGCGAGATGTGTTCTGTGATGAATTCCAAGCCGAATCAGCCCAGGTTCCGGCCAACCGGATTATACGTGATTCGGCACAGAATGTTATGTAACAACCAGGAGGTAGAAGACGAAGGCGAACATTAGAATTGCATCATGAACAACACAGAGTTGGCCGTGATAACTCTCAGATTTGAAGTGCTTACGACGCCATTACGTTTTATCACGTAAACTCGAACGCCAAAAGGTTAGATAATCACACAAATGTTTCATTCGCGTACCCATCAGGGAAAATATTCTTTCGAATCATAAAATAGTACACCCCATAACTGTAGGCTACTTCAAAATCAAACTCGAGACTGGCATCACCGTTTCGGTGTCCTGCGAAACCGTGACAAGAGTGCCCCCGGAAACGGCCCGCCTTTCCTCCTTCCGCCCATCTCTGTGTTGCCTGTATTGAATCAATTCCCCAATAAGTCACCATTCTGTCCATTTCCATAGTTATGAAATATTGTTTCATAACAATTCTTCAGAGGATGATATACGCATGACACGCCTTCTTGAACTTGCATGTAATATTGGTTCATCATCTTCTTCATTTTCGTCAGCATCACTGTGATCTTCCTCATTGATTTCTTCTTCAGCGTCACTCAGTACGTCGGAAAGATGGTCTTTAAAATGTTCTTCGACGAAAGTATCTTCTCTCTCATCCATTTTAGGTTGATAAAAAATCACCATCACAAAAACCGAAAAATTTAATCACATAAAAAAGATTCAAATTCACAGTATATTATTACGCACAAATTCTCTGAGATCGATTTCGAAAACAATACAAATACAGTTGTTTAAGCTGTGGACTTTAATCAATTATTCTTTGGCAATGAGTTTTATACCGAGTTTAATACCGCTCACCGAACCATAGCGAATCAGACACTTCCGAGCTCTTCAAACATTTGAGCGATACTATTGATGATCTCTTGCCCCGCTACCCTTCGGCCGAGTTTGTTGTTCTGGGGGACTTCAACGTTCATAACGAACCATGGTTGAAGTTCTCAGGCCCAACGGACTCGGCTGGCCGACAGGCGGAATCCTTTGCCATTTGCTACGGATTAGAGCAATTGGTTCAGGAGCCTACAAGGGTTCCTGATGTCCAGACTCACCGCTCCAATCTGTTAGACCTATTCTTAACTACTGTGCCACACGGTTATAAGATTGACGTCACAGCGCCTCTGGGATCATCTGACCACTGCCTAGTGACGACATCAATCCCCGTTAGCCTCAGACCAACCAATGAGAGGCTGAGGAGAAAAGTGTGGCACTATAGGTCAGCAGATTGGTTCGGTATGCGGGCCCATTTCAATGCTTTTCCGTGGTCAGCTGTTTGTTTTCGGACTTCGGACCCTTCAAGATGTGCCCAGGAGATTGGTGAAGTCATCAATTCGGCGATGGATGGCTTCATACAATCGACTACTAAAGAAACTGGTGTGGGCTCAAAGCCGTGGTTCAGTCGACAATGCTCCGAAGCAGTTCGACGAAAAAACGCGGCTTACCGAGCCTACAACACATCTCGAACGCCCGAAAGCAGATCAGCATACAACAAATCGGCAAAGGAATGCAAGAGAATCATCAATAGGTCGAAATTCGAACACGACCTGCAGATCAGCAAAAAGCTGGCTGCCTGCCCGCATGGCAGCAGAGCATTCTGGTCGCTTGCGGGCTCAATAGGTCGAAATTTTTGCAAACCCAGTTTGCCACCTCTTACCAGACCTGACGGCTCACTAGCAAACACCGCCACCGAAAAGGCAAACCTTTTAGGGAAAATGTTTGCGGAAAACTCGACCCTCGACGACGGGGGTGCTGTTCCGCCGTCGGTTCCTCACTGCGGCTTCTATATGAAAAAGCTGAGGATCCGGCATCGGGATGTACTCCACGTCATACGGGGGCTCGATGTTAACAAAGCTAGTGGACCTGATGGAATACCTGCCCTGGTATTGCAGAGGTGTGCTGCGGAAATAGTTCCAGTTTTGACAAAGCTCTTCAAAATGTCCCTGAAGTGTGGCACTGTGCCCTCTGGTTGGAAAAAAGCGGTAATTCACCCTATTCCCAAGAAAGGTGACCGCTCCAACCCGGCCAACTACCGCCCCATAGCGATCACATCAGTTCTGTCCAAAGTGATGGAACGTGTGATCAACGACAAACTGCTCACATACCTCGAGAAGAACAAAATTATCAACGACCGTCAATACGGATTCCGGCGGAACCGCTCGTGCGGTGATCTTCTCGCGTATGTGACGCATGTTTGGGGGCGGTGCCTGGAACGTCACGGTGAGACCCAAACGGTCGCACTAGACATATCCAAGGCCTTTGACCGGGTCTGGCACCGAGGACTTGTCAACAAATTGCATTCTTACGGACTTCCCGCATCCCTGTGTACGTGGATTGCTGACTTTTTAAGGGATAGGTCGATTCAGGCGGTTGCTGACGGTTTCACCTCTTCCTCGCACTCCATAAATGCTGGCGTCCCACAGGGATCGGTTCTGTCTCCAACTTTGTTTTTGTTGCACATCAATGACCTTTTGACATGTGCACCGATTCATTGTTACGCGGATGACAGTACAGTTCATGATAGCTTTTTGTTTGACAAGCCCCCAAAGGGCACACAAACTCCAACGGCTCGGAGGGCTTTGAAGCAGAGAATGGACGGTTATCTCGAGAGTATTTCCTCCTGGGGTAAAAATAATCTCGTCGAATTTAATGTTTCAAAGACCCAATCCTGTCTGATTACGTCTAAAAGGGATCCAAATGATAATCTAGTCTCCTTCAACGGAAGCAATCTTCCGAACAGGCCTTCCATTGATATGCTTGGTGTAACTATAAGTGACCAGCTCAGGTACGGGGGCTCCATCGAAGCTAGAGTAAAGTTGGCCTCTCAGAAGCTGGGCGTACTGTACAGGGCCCGCAGATACTTTAATAGTACACAACTGCTCACCCTGTACAAATCGCAAGTGCGCCCTACTGTCGAATTTGGCAGCCATCTCTGGTCTGGAGCCCCAAAGTACCTGAAAAAAACCCTTGACTCTGTGCAGAAACGGGCGGTCCGTTTGATAGATTCCCCAATCTTAACAAACGGACTGCAATCTTTAGAGCACAGGCGTCAGGTAGGTATGCTGTCCTTGTTCTATCGGTATTACAATGGAAGATGCTCTGAAGAACTAGCGTCATTGATCCCTTCGGCACCGGTGCGTAGTCGGGATACACGCCAAACGCGCGCCCAACATTTGTACACAGTTGACACTTGTCACATGAGAACGGGTCGCTTCTACGATTCGTTCTTAAGTTCAACAGCTCGGCTGTGGAACGAACTGCCGGCCTCTGTGTTTCCTCCCTCCTACAACATGGGACTCTTCAAGACCCATGTTCACTCCTTCCTCTCCACAAAAAGACCCTCCACACAGCATCCCCAAAGATGACATAGGCCCTGAGGGAAATTATTTTCTTCAGGGCCTCCTGTGTGGAGTAAATATAAAAAAAAAAAAAAAAATAAAGGTATAAGGGTACTTACGGAGGTGGAGGAACATTCACTTGTTGGGATGCACTTGGATTGCACTGTAGTTGTGGTATTAGCAAAACTTTATTTTTGCAATGCGTTAAGATGGTTTTTATTGCTATGCGATGCGTTTTGTGTAATAATGTTCACCTCGCGTCACGGCTGTTGGTTTTTGACTGGCTCCCGGACAAAGAGGAGAGGTCTGAAGGAGAGGATAACGGAGTTCAGGAACAAAATTCATTGCCATAAACAATTCTCTATGACACGACAATTAGCCATTATTTGGCGTAAACAACAGTTAAAGAGTCTTTAACGTCTCAAAATAAAATCAAGTTAGTCCACAAATAAAAAAAAGTAAAAAATTGTCAAATACACTTGATATATTATCACAATAAAATAGCACATTGAAGTGACCCACCGCTGTCCCACCCCGGTATAGGTGACTTATGGTCACCCCTTCGGAGCTCTCGCAAGAATATAATTTTTTTGTGTAAACGACTCTACATAATATAAGAAAGAATCTAGACCTTCAATGTCCCCGCATACAGTGTTAGGAAGCGGTATGCGAGCGCTTACAGGTAAGTTACTACGGAGCAATAAATGCTTCTCAACTAAGAAAGACAACAACAAAACAGAAAAAAATGGACATTTTGGAGAACGTGGAATTCATAATCATTTGACAAAACCAAGAGAAAAAAAAGACTAAAAAGTGTAGATGTATCACCAACCTGGAATGAAAAAAAAGAGATAAGAAGCATATTGTTACAGTGTAAAAAAAATAAAAAGATAATAATAATAGAAAAGTAAAAAAGGACATACTCAGAAACCATCACGAATATCGTGTGGTCACTGAGTAGCAGATGACCTGTAAGCATAAGAATATAAGAAGAAAAAAGAAAAGGAAGGTGGTTCAGCGCCTCGCAGCTGGCTGTCCTGTGGGGGGATTAGTGGTGGTTGGGAAGACTGAGCCGGGTCTGGATGCCGCGTCCCTAAGCCGACCTCCCGGTGGTGCCCCGAAGAAGTGTGTGGGATGGTAGGGATTAAACCCTAAAGACCCTAGGGAAGAAAAGCGTCGGGTAGTCGGAGGCAGGGCGGAAGGCACCAAGACCCGCACAGTCATCCCTCTGACCACCATCCCTCCTCAGGGGTGGCGCAGATGTTTGGCAAGGTTCCACACTAACAGAGCTCCGGTGAGCGAATGCGGGGACAAAGGCCCATGGTCCAACCCCAATTGGGGAAGAGAGAAAGACAACACAGACAAACAACGGAGTTCAGTAATCTCCTGAAATACATTGCAGAAAATAAAAGTAGAAAAAAAAATAACAGTATCTAACTAGATAAAAGAAATAAAATTTTCCTGAAAACAGGAATTCAAGAAAGAGAAACAAAATAAACATTATATAAGGAGTATAAAAATTTATAAAACATAAGAAAAAGTCATATTAATAATCCTGAAAAAACAAGAGAGACTCGTAAGAATTAAAGAAAAGAACTAAGAGAAAGGAGAGACAAGAGATCAAGAAAAGAGCAAGGAGATAAAGAAAAAATATACAAGTTTGTAAGGTAAAGTAAAGTGAGCAGTATCTGTGGTAGTACAGGCGCAGTACACTAGGGTTCCTGAGTTTGCAATTAGTCAGCGACTCTAAGCTCAGACCATCTCTCAACCCAGATCTTGTTAACTTCCTCAAACACTCTAAGTTCACCTTATTAGCGACAAGATCGGTGTTCCACACCGGTCTTATGATGACATCCAAATCATCGAGCATTTCCTCTCTTGCATCCATCATGATCTCACAGTGCCACAGATTGTGCTCAGCCGACTGATACATGTTCCCACAGGCACAATTTGGATGGTTAGACAGGGCGAGGCTGTAAAGCCTCCCCCTGAATTCCCCATGTCCTGAGAGAAGCTGGGTTATGTGATGGTCCAGGTTTATAAAGGCTCCTTCCATTCTGCTTTTAACTGATGGAAAGAAGGAAAAAGTCCATCTTCCCATGCTTGACCTATCCCAACGGACCTGCCACTCTTTGAGCGACAGATCCCTCATCGTTCGGAGCAGTCCAGGGAGAGTTCCTGGTCCACCCGGTGTCAGAACGACACCAAGGTGGTTTGCCGGGGATCCTCGGATTAATCTCTGCTTCGCTAACACTTCCCTAATCTCTAGATTGATTGGTAGTACACGGCCAAAATTGGCGAAGCGTCCGAGGCAACGGTTCGGTATGCACCAGATAGTGCCAGAAGGGGAGTACGCTGACCCCTAGTGAGAGCTAGAAGTATTAAGCAGTTATCCAGGCGATGCTCCCAAACAGAGGCAGCATATGAGACTTGCGCAACATATACACCCCTGTAGAGAGCATGAAGAGCCGGTCTGCGAAGTCCCCACTTCGCCGTGGAGATTCTTCTAAGCTTCAGGAAGAGCGCCTGTGTCTTGCTGGATACATCTTTTACATGAGCCAGAAAGGAGGACGATCGATCTAATGTGACACCTAAGTATTTGACCTTATCCACAAATTTGATATTAGAGTCTCCCATACGGATGGTAGGGTTTCTTTCCTAACTGAGAGAACCCTTCATCAGGAGACCCATTGTCTTCTGGGAAGCGAAGGTCATTTTATTCCTCTCCCCCCATTTAAGGAGGGTATCCAAACCTTCACCAGCTTTACGTTCAACTTCCTTTCTACTGTCGCCAGATACAAGAAACATTTTATCATCCGCATAGTCGATCATGATACATCCTTCAGGCAAGGGTAACCTAGAGGAGTCATCGAAGGATATATTCCAAAACTCGGGACCTAGAATGGAGCCCTGAGGGCACCCCATATTGGATTCGCGTTCAATAGTGAAGTCCCCAAGTGATATGATGATGGTGCGGCCCGACAAGTAATTGTCCGCTGATTTAAATAAGAGTTTCGGGCAATTCCTATTTTTAACCTTGATGCGTATCATGTCCCACCATGCGTAGTCGAAGGCACCAGTGATATCAAGAAAGATTGGAACTACATACCTCTTAGTGCAAACCTTCACCCAGTTAAGCGCAAACGACACGGCGTGCACAGTGGATCTACCGGGGACGAAGCCAAATTGGAGATCGCTGGACGGTGATAGTGATTGACGTAGTCTATGCCGGATAAGTTTTTCCAGGATCTTGCCAAGCACTGGAAGTAAGGTGATAGGCCGATAGGCTTTGACATTGGTTAGTGGCTTGCCATTCCCCTTTGGTATGACCCTTAGCACGCCTCTCTTCCATTCAGAAGGGAAAACTCCTCTTCTCAGACACGTGTCCATCACTTGGAAGAGCTCCTCCCTACGTGGATCCATACTTGCTTCGCTATCACACCGTTGAGCCTGTCATGCCCTGGTGCCTTCTTAGGACCCAAACCCTTAATTATTCCATCAAGTTCTGCTCTAGTGACTGGAATGAGTCTATCTTCTTGGGCGAGGTCTCTTGGTAGAAGCCGTGCCAGGTGTCTAAAAATAAACAATAAAAATAAAAATATTATTAAAAAAATTAATACAGATTTTTTTTTTTTTTTTTGATTTTATGGATTCTTTCGTAATCCTCTAACTAGCTAGGGCTTATAACAATACCCTTCATGTTTCTAACTAACTAGTACTGCGGCTGATTAGCCTTATTACTATCACCATCTGATGGTTGTATTTAATTGACTGAATTTATGTTATTTTGTAGTTTTATGAGGAAAAATTCTTAACTGGATAAAAAACCTCATACAAATGACAAGAAATAAAAACAATAAGTTCTGAACTTTTTACGCTGTTTGACTTTGTGATTTACTGAATTTAAGTATTACATTTTTTCATGTTTTGGCTGCGTCCTTTTCGCTTCGGTGGTCCTGCAAAAAAGTTTATGAGAGAATTAGTGTGGGAGAAAAAACACATTTTGTTATATTAAAAAAGGATACTATTTCTTCGTCATCGCTGTTATTTTTCTCATGGAGCTTCACGGTGTGATCTCCTTGAGGAGCTCCATTAGGATAATCAGTTTCTCTGTCTTTGATGAGCAGGAGGCCAGTTTTTCGCGTACCCTGATGAGGCCTCGCAGTAGGATCATTATGTCCTCGTCATCAGAGGATCCGGTGTTTGGCGCTTGGCGTTGTTTCGGTGTGGCTCTTGGTGGTTCCTGTTGTTCAGGAGCCTGTTGCTGGTGGTTGCTTCGGCCCGCTACGTCCGCCCAGGATCGGCCGTCAACTCGGGCCGCGGGTCTCTGTGCCCGGGGCTCTGCCTCTTTGCGCCTCTGGGCGTTGGATTGCTCCTGTCTGCGCTGGAGAGCAGCTACGTATGCCACCCTGTTGGGGCATTTGCCGTAGTTTGCGGGATGGGCTCCGCCGCAATTGCAGCAGACGGCCGGCTCTTCTCGATCGGTTTTGGGGCACTCCGGTGTGGCGTGACTGCCTTCGCATTTGACGCAGCGGGCAACGTGTGCGCAATTTCTGGACCCATGTCCGAAATTTTGGCATCTGTGGCACTGTGTTCCGTGTTGGAGGTGGTTGCTTCTATACTTCCTCAAAGTAATCCTGCAGTGGCACAGGTAGACCACTGCGGCTCTCAGGTGGCCCATGTTTGTTTCCTGGCCAAAGTGTGCCAGGTAAAGCGGGTATTCTGTTCCCGGGGTGGTCATCTTGACCACAGTCCTTGCCGGGAAGCCTTGATCCTCAAGGTCTTGCATTATCTCCTCTGGTGACAACTTCGGGAGTCCTCTGATGACGGTTTTCTTCAATTTATCCGCTTCTGTGGTGTAGGTGTGGAACGGCTTCTCCTCTCCACGTAGGGCTGCTGTCAGTTTTTTGTGGGCTTCTACTGAGCTCACCACAACGCTGATTTTGCCTCCTTTGGCATACCTGAAGTTGAAGTTGGCACTTCCAATGTGCCTCTGTACTTCTTTTGTGATGTAGCCGTGCGTCATTGACCCTATGGCCATGATTACGGGCGGGACTCGAGTACTCTTCCCAAGAGTCACAGTAGTCGTTGATCTTTGTCTGGCGGGCGCCTGGTCTCTGCTGGTGGACGCCACTGGTCCTGGTGGCGTCGGGCGTTTCTTCGTCGGTGGCGACGGGATATCCTGGGCTGGTTCTCTTACTTGATGTAAGGGTTCATATTTGTTCTCGTGAACCACGCGAAAAATGGGCTTTGGGGGGGAATGGGGCGCTTTGAAGCCGTAGCCCTCGTCCATTCCTCTACCATGGGTGATGAGGCTCTTGGTGATCCGGTTGCCGAGCCGGAGCCGTTCTGCGAGGATCCAAACACGAATTCCCTCTCGTGCGTATCTGGATTGAGTCTCCAGCCAGTGGCCCCCTCCGGGAAATCCATGGACAGGGGCTTGTTGCGCTTAAATGTCGCTTTTCCTCTTGGCGTGCGGTGGAAAGGCATTTTCGACTTATTTTATTCTGAAATGAGAAAAATTTGTATTAGTTGAGTAATTTGCAGAATGCCTTGAGAAAGGCAGTTGGGACGACGTATGTGAATTGCGAAGATTGCCTTGAAAAGGGCAGTTGGGGCGCGTGCGCCTGCTCCAGGCCGGCTGAATTTCTCCGGCCGGCTGTAAGGTGTTGGGGCCTGGCCGTGTGAACACAAGCCAGACGGAAGCAGTTTTGTGGCTATATTACAAGCCACGAAAAATCCTCAAACTGCGCAAAATCCACAAGCTACGACAAGTTCTTTTTCTTCTTTCAATTAATACAGACAGCACATTCCAGAGAGATATTAAATCAGTTAAACGTTTCAGAGCTGCTCATATATTCCATAGCTTTATAATTTATTATATCCTTCCCAGAACTTCCAAGAATGAATGTAGAAATGAATTGAAGAGGATAGAGTATTAGAAATCTTCTAACCTGTTTATGGTGGTCACTTTCCCCGATTACTGAATCTACAGGAACTAATTTGCCCAAAAGTGTGTTGAGAGTAGAGGCCACGTCTATCGTCTCAGCGTTCCTACCTTCTGTATTCCCAATGAGACTAGATAAGTACCGATCCGATCCTTTCCCGGATTTTTCAATTGCGCTGTGGATTTCCCACGGGTTGGCGTTGCCCACATCTTTAACCCAATCGTGCCAAGCAGCTCATTTCGCAGAAAGTACCGCATATTTGAAGGTCGCCCTGGACTTGAGTTTGGCCAAGAGAGGAGCTGTCTCCGCCTCCGTCCGACCTTTAAGCGCGTTTAGGGCGCGCGTCAGACTCAGGATATGTGGTCCTACCGGGTTCCCCCATTTAAAGTAGACTGAGATCAGATAGATCTCAGTATCAGCAAATTTAATACATACACAGGTTTGGTACTCATTAGACAGCCCTGCCAGAAGGAGGGGGCTGATCAATGATGTATTGACCAGAACACCCGCCCCCGGCGATGAGCCGACTTCGAGTACCGCTCCCGGAAATTCAATTGGTGTTTTACATTCCCAGGTGTACTGCTCCTGAATAAGCAAAATGTCGATGTTGAGGTCAGACATGACCCGCTGCGCGTCCAGGGTGGCCATCCGGGATCGCTGCAAGTTAATCTGACCTAGGGAGAGTGTATTATGAGGAGCCATAATCAGTCATTCGGACTTGTGCATTGATGGCGGCCAGGTGGGCAGGACAGTCCCTATCCCCTGTTGGATGGTCCGAAGGCTTCCTAAAGCGAGTACAGGTGGCACAGACAGCGGGTAGTGCCTTCTTGGGGCAATCCTCTTGTTTGTGTCCCACAGCGGCGCAGTGGCGACAGGTTTCTTTCTCCTGAGAGCAGGACTTGGAAATATGACCATACTGTTGACACTTGAAGCATCTGGTCGCACCTGTATAATCGCGAGTACGACAGGCATTCCACCCAAGGAAGCACATCCCGCTGTCTATCAAGACTTTTCGTGCAAGAGGGTGGCAAGTAACAACGATGTTCATGGTGGGGGTGTCCCGTTTGCCAAAGAGCGAAACTCGCCGCATGGTTCTTAGGTGATCCTCTAAGGTTAGCGTAGTTTGACCGGACAAGTTATTGGTAAAAATTTCCGAAAAGAGCTCCTGGTCTGCAGTTAGGTCACCTTTTGGGACATTATAGATTACGATCTTAGGTAGTCGACCGAGGGGATTGATCATCTTAAGTCCACTCGCGGCGAGTTTCGCTTCGGCTTTTTTGATGTTATCTAAGTCCTTCTTGTCACGAGCCTGAAAGGCCATCCCGGCGCCTTTAATTTTCCTAGAGCGGACGATCTGGAAATCGTCCCGCTTAGGATTGAGAACCTTTTCGAGTTGTTTTAAGGTGTCGTCCGATGTCTTGCCTTCTGGAACGTTAGGGTAGAAGAGAACCGTCAGGGGCTTCTGCGGGATCGGGCGTTCGAAACCTTGAACAACAATTTTTTTTGAAGCCGGTAAATTTGCCACTGCATTAGCATATGACATGTTCTGCATTGATAGTGGAGGCGGGGCTGAAGTTGGGCGTGTCTTCAAAGCTAAGTGCAGTTTAGACGAGATGGCCGATTGGGCACACATCATTTCATCAATTGTAGTGCTTCTGGTATTTAGGGTATTCAGTTCTAACATTAGTCTGGTGATGTCAGACATCAAATCATCCAATGTGGAGTTGAGCACACTTTTATCAGTTTTGTTAAGTTTGTTGGAACCGTCCATGAGTATCATTCTAATTTTGTGGCACTTCTCCAGGGCTGGAATGGCCTTGAACTCCTGGTTCCCCGGAGAGTCGCTGTAACGCACACGCTTCTTGTTCTCAGAGTTGGGTGTAGTTGCTATAGCGATGGAAGGCATATCTTGAGAGAGAGGCACAGCAGTGGAGCGACGAGTTGGTTCCAGCTCCGAAACGGCCTCACTGTCCGAGTCTACTGTGTGAAGCTCCTTCTGTGGTCTGGTTTTGGTCATTTTTTTCGTCTTGGAAGGACCAGCTGTAGGAGAGCCCGTGCTAAGAATCTGCTGAATCTGTTCTAGTATGTTATCACGGTCTTCGGAGCGTCTGACCGGATTTTCAGTGGGACCATCGGACTCGCCACGCGAAACTGGATCGGAATCCATTTTTACCTAAAAGTGGGTTAAATCTAAAATTTACCCCAAATTTTCAAAATTTTCCCCAAAATGGGGAAAAAAAATTGGGAAATTTTTTATCCTAAAGTGTTGTCCAAATTCAAAAAAAGTTGATTTTGAGGAAGTTACACAATTACCCGATAAACATCAACAATTACCCAATTTTAATTATATAATTTATTTTATTTTTTAGTATCCCCTTTGAATTTAATAAAACCACAAAATTAATGTTTAAGAAATCAACTTATTAGTCCTCCACTTTATAATGAATATCTAAAAAAATAAAATGATCAAAATGGATATGGCACTTCACAGAAACTGAAAAATATTGGACTTAACCATACTAATTTTCACAAAAAAGTTCAAAATTTAACGTTGTTCTAAAGTAAAGGGTCAGTCCTCCAAACTGTTCTTTCGTCACTTAACAGAGATTAACGTGGAATGTTCTAGAATATTTACCACGTGTTGCATTTTAAAACGTCTATAGCACAAAAAGTATGGCACTCACAAGAAAAACACTACAATCACTCGACGCAGAAAAAAATTCTGCATCTGAAATAGTATGTGTTGTCGAGATTCACTGATAGCTGTGCACGTAAAACGTATATCGATGAGGAACACCGCTCGTATAAAGAAAAATCACTGTAAAAACTCAAAAAAAGTGTCAATTGCACTGAAATTTTCACCATGCGATTCGGATGAAAACTTTTCACCCAGTATCGGTAATGGATACCGGGGATGTGGTGAAAACCACCACTAGGGCAGATTGTTAGTTTTTAACACTAAAATACAATTATAATACAAAAGAAACACAATCACACGAAAATAAGTATTACAGGCGGATAGCCCGTAAAAAAATACACCTGGTGGCGCTTGAATGTTTGTAAATGTATTGACCGGAACCGATTTAAAGAATAATATTTGCGGAGCAAAGTTGTAGCATGTTCTAACCGCGGAGGCGAGAACTGAACTGTAAAGGTGAGTTTTGGGTTTACCTCAGGTCGGCGAGCGAGCGTAGCGGGTGAAAGGTGCGGGGCGCTTTGGGCAGCCCTGGTAGTTGGCGGGGTGGGGTCCGCCGCAGTTGGTACATATAGCGTCTCCGTCCTCCCGCTTGTGGGAGCAGGTGGCTGAGAGGTGGTTGTCGGGGCACTTTACGCAGCGGGGGGCAGGTGGCAGCCCCTCGCGGAGTGCCCGAAAAGCTGGCAGCGGTGGCACTGGGAGGGGGCGGTTTTTGGTTTAAGGTATTCAACCTTTATGCGCAGCTGGAAGAGTGATTCTAGTTCGAACATTTTTCGTCCGGCTTCGCCGTGGTTTAGCTGAACGAGAACCAGGGGGGCCGCAACTCTGTTTGGTCCTGAGCGCATGCGGGTGACGCTGATAACGGGGAGATAAAGCTCTTCTAGCTCTTCTTTTATTTCATCTGTGGAGGTAGACGAAGGTATCCCGCGCAGCACTGCTTTCGTAGTCTTGTCTTCGTATAGTTGAAAAGTGTGGAAGGGCACTTGGAATTCGTCGAGGAGACAGGTGGCTGTACGAAAGCTGGTAGAGTCTTCCGTGTTGAGGACGTAGCCTGTCGGGATTGCCTTTGAGTCACTTACTTTAACCCCGGCTGCCTGTAGTTTCTGGCGCATCGAGTTCCAGTTGGTAGTAGTTCGGATGATTATTGGTGGAATTTTCGCCTTGAAAATTTTCGGGGCGGCCGCGGCGGTGGGGTCTGCGTCTGTGGTCTTTGAACCTGCTGTCGAGATCGTGTCGCTTGTCGTTGAGGCTGGGGGCGCGAGGACTTCGAAGCGGTTATATGAGGTGGATGCGATCGGTGAGGTGGGGCGAGGAGAATTTGCCTTCCTCCTTTTGTTGTTACTTGTTTTCCCGTAGGGCGTGATCCAGGGTGGCGGCGGGAAGTTTGGGTCCTGCTCGTAGTCATCTTGGGTGAGGACGGGCGCAGCCTGGGACGGGAAGAGGGAAGCTACGTCCCCGATGTCGAAGTCGTCTGCGGAGTTTTCATAGATTGTTGATTTGGCGGTGGAGCGGGGGTCTTGTTGCGAAGCATTTACACCTTTTGTGTATGGTATTGTTTTTAGATATTCGATGAGGGCCTCTCTGGATGGGTTGAGGTTCCTCAGACCGGCCATTGTTTGTTCCATTTTATTTTTTCACTTGTTTTTTTATTTCACTCATAGTAATAATGATAATACATGTAACAATAATACGTGAAAATTGCACTTTGTCTGATTGTTTCTTTCACTTATAATAAAAATAATACTACGTGTAACAATAATTCACGTATCAATAATACATGTAACAATAATGCACTTTGTCTGGGTTGCACTTTTTATGTAACACTAATGCACTTTGTCTGGGTTGCACTTTTTATGTAACAATTATACATGTTGTAATGTAAGGAAAATGTTGGGTCGCCAAATGTAATGTATATTGTTGTAACATTCCAATGTTTACAAAAACGGTAGAGCAGAGATGTCCATCTCATGATTGTGGGATTAATTTCCTGTCAAGTAAGTTGGGTGATCATAAATAATAAGAATGAATTCTTAATGGAAAATATATTGAAACATCAAGAGTTACAACAAAGCAGTACAGATGATAAACATTGTAACCATAGAAATAAATATAGGCACATACCCGATGGACTCCTGAATCAAACTAAACTAACTTAACGTGAAACGAAAGAACGACAGCGGATGGCGAACGAAGACTTGCTCTCGGCAGCGGGGAACGGACCCGAGTCGGAAGCCAGGACATCCTTCCCTTGGTGGAAGCAGGAGGACGCAACTCCTTCAATGGACGCCTGCAGGGGCATCAGGCCTGCAGCACGTGGTAGTCGACCAGACTCTTCAACGGAGCCAAGACAGCAATCCGTATCCTTAGTGGCAGCGGGAGAACCCAGCTCCTTCAATGGACGCCTGCAGGGGCATCAGGCCTGCAGCACGTGGTAGTCGACCAGACTCTTCAACGGAGCCAAGACAGCAATCCGTTCTCTTGCGACACGGGGACACTCCGCCCAGAACAACCAGCCACAGCTAGGACCAAACCCATCTCGGTTTCAAGTCCGAAACACGAGCAGTCCGACATGACCATCGGCCAACACTCAATAAAAGCGGGATTCCATATTCCCCACTAAAATAATAACAAACACGAACTGTTCGTGAATGGATAAACACCCCGCGCCTTTTTTTAAAAGAAATAATAACTCCTATTCACATGATTAACTCAGATTCAAGCCCCTTTAAAGGAGAGTGACTGGATCCACCGATCAGCAGGCCTAGCTGACCGGGGAGGAAGTGACCATAAACAAAACTGTACTTCCTTCCTTCAAAATATTGCCAGAGTTTGAGAAAAAACACCATAGACAAAATAACCCCAATTAAGCAAGAACTAAACTTGTCACAAAATATTTATGTGACAATGTAACAATTATAAAGGGTGATTTTTTAAGAGCTTGATAACTTTTTTAAAAAAAAAAACGCATAAAATTTGCAAAATCTCATCGGTTCTTTATTTGAAACGTTAGATTGGTCCATGACATTTACTTTTTGAAGATAATTTCATTTAAATGTTGACCGCGGCTGCGTCTTAGGTGGTCCATTCGGAAAGTCCAATTTTGGGCAACTTTTTCGAGCATTTCGGCCGGAATAGCCCGAATTTCTTCGGAAATGTTGTCTTCCAAAGCTGGAATAGTTGCTGGCTTATTTCTGTAGACTTTAGACTTGACGTAGCCCCACAAAAAATAGTCTAAAGGCGTCAAATCGCATGATCTTGGTGGCCAACTTACCGGTCCATTTCTTGAGATGAATTGTTCTCCGAAGTTTTCCCTCAAAATGGCCATAGAATCGCGAGCTGTGTGGCATGTAGCGCCATCTTGTTGAAACCACATGTCAACCAAGTTCAGTTCTTCCATTTTTGGCAACAAAAAGTTTGTTAGCATCGAACGATAGCGATCGCCATTCACCGTAACGTTGCGTCCAACAGCATCTTTGAAAAAATACGGTCCAATGATTCCACCAGCGTACAAACCACACCAAACAGTGCATTTTTCGGGATGCATGGGCAGTTCTTGAACGGCTTCTGGTTGCTCTTCACTCCAAATGCGGCAATTTTGCTTATTTACGTAGCCATTCAACCAGAAATGAGCCTCATCGCTGAACAAAATTTGTCGATAAAAAAGCGGATTTTCTGCCAACTTTTCTAGGGCCCATTCACTGAAAATTCGACGTTGTGGCAGATCGTTCGGCTTCAGTTCTTGCACGAGCTGTATTTTATACGGTTTTACACCAAGATCTTTGCGTAAAATCTTCCATGTGGTCGAATAACACAAACCCAATTGCTGCGAACGGCGACGAATCGACATTTCACGGTCTTCAGCAACACTCTCAGAAACAGACGCAATATTCTCTTCTGTACGCACTGTACGCATTCGTGTGGTTGGTTTAATGTCCAATAAAGTAAACTGAGTGCGAAACTTGGTCACAATCGCATTAATTGTTTGCTCACTTGGTCGATTATGTAGACCATAAATCGGACGTAAAGCGCGAAACACATTTCGAACCGAACACTGATTTTGGTAATAAAATTCAATGATTTGCAAGCGTTGCTCGTTAGTAAGTCTATTCATGATGAAATGTCAAAGCATACTGAGCATCTTTCTCTTTGACACCATGTCTGAAATCCCACGTGATCTGTCAAATACTAATGCATGAAAATCCTAACCTCAAAAAAATCACGCTTTACATGTAACAATAATACATGTAACAATAATACGTGAAATTAGCACTTTGTCTGATTGTTTCTTTCACTTTAATAATAGTAATAATACATGTAACAATAATTGATGTAATAATAATACACTTGAAAATTGCACTTTTAAATGTTGTACAACTGTTTTGTGGCACGGCCGCCGCGCGGTCTGTTATGTTTGTTTGCACTATACAGACGGGGCTCGAACACTTTGACACTGAGTTGAACGCGGCATAACCCACGAAGAAATTGGACGATTTAGAATTTGTGTTTGCGGAGCAAAACCTAAGCGTGTTGTCACCTTGGAAGTGAAAACTGTTCCTTTTCTCATCTGCCTTTCTGAAGGACTGTTTCCCGTTTTATAGGCCACCGGCGGCCGCGCGACGCTCACACGGGCCCACTTTCTCTTTGATTCCTGGAATCGAGGGCCGTGTTGTGACACGATCGCGGCGCTCCGCCGGTCCGTTTACCGCCTCTCGGCCGAACGCGACCACGGCCTTTCTTTGTTCAGGCACGATCCTCAGAATCGCGCCTGTGGAACGTTATGACGGCAAATCATCTCGCACGCCATGACGGCGCACGGCCCTTTACTTCGGGCCGTGGCCGAACGTTCCCTCTCGTATAGGCACGATTCTCATAATCGTGCCCGAATTAAAATGCTATTATGATATCTAATTATGATCTTATCCTCAGCTCTCACAGTATATTTCTCTGCCCTTGTCCCTCTAGCCAAGCTCCGACGTTTCGTTTATTGTATTTACATATTGACATTACATATTACATTTTTTTTGGTTTTACATTACAATTTTACATCTACATATTTCGGCAGTATATTTAATAATAAATAGATAGATGATGTAGATCTTAACATGGGCGACCGCGGCCGAACCCGGAGCAGTCCGTCCGTTACACTCCCCCCGTGGAGCTCGGCTACACCCTCTTCAGCGGGAGGCGTGCTGCGACTTGCGGGTGCGGCGTGGTCCCCGGCGTCCGGTCCCTCTGAGGTGGCGAGTTCGTTGGGGCGGCGTCTGAACAGGTCCCTTGTGTGTGTCCTTAGGGGCGGGGTCACAGGCAGGCAGGAGGACCGCGATCTTAACGGCTGCTCTGACGTAGGTCCCCGTGCTGGTTTTGACCTTTACGGTCCTGACCTGTCCGTCCGGGGCTGGCGTGGCCTCGAGGATCCGCCCCCGTGGCCAGCTGTTGCGGGGCAGTGTCGGGTCCGCAATCAGCACCAGGTCATCCTTCTGTAGGGGTTGCGCTGGCTTATATTTTATAATACGTCCAGAAAGATGCAAATCTCTTTATCTATCAGTTCATGACAAAAGTCAATTGGTACTCAAATTTTTTTTTTTTTTTTTTTTTTTTTTTTTTTATTTATTCACATTTAAACCCGCTAAACTACTTATGTAGTTTGTCAGCAGGGACATAGAGACAACATTTATACATTCATAAGATACAATTTGAACGGTACATAATTACATAAATTGGTTACATTGCAGAAAAGTTTAAATAGTAGCATAAAAGCCTTATATAATAAGCAAGTAAAAATAAATGTATGAACAAATTAGTATTATCAACAAGTACATCAATAGTTTCATAAATAGAGGTAGGTAGTCAGGTATTACAAAATAATTGTTTTTCCATTTTCTAAGAATATGAATTCCATTTCAGGGGCATCAGTATAGATCATTATTATCCAATAACCATTTCCTTAGATTATATTTAACATTAGCAGTATACATGTTATTATTTTTAATTGTCATTGGTAATAAGTTAAACATTTTGGGTACTATATAGTTTAAAGTTCTTTCACCATATTTATTAGTACATTTCGGAACTACCAGTCCTTCATTTTGAGTGAATCTTGTGTTATGTTTATGGCAAACTCTTTCCCTATACAATGAATCAGACAATATAACATGTTGACTTACAATATTATAAAACAATAATCCTCTGACAGGTAAAATATTCAGAGACTTGTACATTAATTTAATGTTACTTCTGTGTTGATTGTCATATTTATGGATTAACAATTTTATAATGGAGTTTTGTAATGTTTGTATATAGCTTACATTAGTTTTACAAGAATGTCCCCAAGAAGTAATTCCATAACGTATAGTGGATTCAGCCAGAGATAAGTAGATTAACTTTAAAGTACTTATAGGCACGAAATATTTTATTTTATAAATCCTACCCACAATAGCTCGTAGACGTTTACAAACATTAGCAATTTGTACATCCCATTTCATGTAGCAGTCAATAGTAACACCCAAATATACATAACTTTTGACAAAATCAATGGTTTCACATGAACAGGGCTGTGCAACATTTTTATGTATGCAGGCAAATGTGTGTGTATATAATGAAGGAATTACATTACATCTGGCGTGTGGAGATCTGATGTGCATAATTTTAGTTTTTTTGGCGTTTATAAAGAGGCCTGCATCATGCGACCATTTCAGTAGGGCAATAAAATCATGTTGCATAAGGTTCATTGCAGTAACCAGATCTTCGTGCGATATTACGAGCGCCGTATCGTCTGCATATACAAAATGTTTAACAAATGAAAACAATTTTCTCATAATTGAGACATAAATAATATAAAGGGTTGGCCCTAGAATTGACCCCTGTGCAACACCTGTTGAGATATATTTTCTTTTGCTAAATTTTTTAAGAATTTTTACTCTTATTTGTCGATCAGTTAGTAAATTTTTTAATAAAACTAGCAGCTTTCCTCTAATTCCTATTGCCTCCAGTGTTTCTAATAGTTTATTTGTATCAATGGTATCAAATGCCTTAGAGTTATCTATGAATAAAACCAAAACTTGTTTTTTTAGATTTAATTCATAATTTATGTGATTTGAAAATTCCTGAAGCAGCATTTCCGTACTTTTTTTCTTTTGAAATCCATATTGGTTGGGATCCAACAAAGAGAAAGATTCTAGATATTTATTAAGTTTTATGGAAATGTATTTTTCAAGTATTTTTTCTAGGGCTGGCAATATGCTTATTGGCCTATAATTTTGAATATCTGTATGTTTGCCCCCTTTGTAAATTGGCCTAATGATGCTACTTTTTAGTTCATCTGGTATTACTGCTTGCGATAAAATTAAATTGATAAAGTGTGTTATAACAGGCCCTAAAATATTAATATGTGTCTTAATGTCAAACATTCGAATGTTGTCAATCCCTGGTGACTTTGAATTGTTTAATTTGCTAACAATAATATTGATTTCTTGGCAGGTAGCTCTGGGTAGGTACATACTATGTTGCACTTCATTCGGCCTGACGGTCGATGCTAAATAATCACATTTATGTATCATAGAGTTAACACTATTTGTAAAATATTCAACAAACTTATCTGCTACGGTTTCTTCATTATTCGTATTTAACATATATTTCGAGATTATTTCGTCACAACTACTTTTGGACTTGGGTCCTAATAATTTATTTATTTCATCCCAAGTTTTTTTTGTATTTCCAAAATAATTTTTGAATTTATTGTTAAAAAAGGTAGACTTACATTTAATAATTTCTTTTGTCACCTTATTTCTGAAAGTTTTATATTCCAATTCAAAGAATTGATTGCTAGGAAAATTCTTCCACCTTCTGTACAATGAATCTTTTTTTTTAATGTTTTCTAAGATATTAGAAGTTATCCAAGGTTTTATTGACAGAGGTCTTTTTTTGGGTTTATAATTCATAACGATTTTACTCTGTTCATACAAATTCTTAAAGTTGTTTTTAATTTTACTATATAGTATATTGCAATCTTGTTCCTCAAGCAAGGAGTGCCACTTAAAATTATGAATGTTTTTGTCGATTTTGTTTTGCGATAAAAACGAAATTCTTTCCCCGTGTTCTGGGGCTTCTTTCCTTGCACTATATTTAATATTAACTGCAGTTAAAAAGTGATCCGCTATAGTAATATTATTACATACACATGAGGAAAGAGAATCGCTTTGTTTACATCCACTGTTAAATCGGACAAATATGTGGTCTAAACAAGTACGAGTAACTTTTCCTGCTAAAACTGCTTCTCTAGTTACGTCACAAATACATTTGATTAAATAATTATCCGACATTATATTTTCATATGCCATAATAATAGGGTTTTGACAATTTAACAAGTCTAGATTAATATCTCCTATAAGTAAAACATTTTCTTTGGGGCTTATAGTATGCAGAATGGCAGATATTTCATTAAGAAATTGTGGTTGGCTAGAGTTGGGGGGGCGGTATATTGCTATGATGTTTAAAATACTCTTGTTTGGAAGTGTCATAGAGCCAAGCACACATTCAAAATGATTTGTTTCTATTGTTTTCTGTTGAAATGTGAATTCATTTCGAACATATAGCAATATACCTCCTCCAGATTTTTTAGTTCGGCAATAGTTGTAACAATTAAATCCAGGAATATTATACAGACAGACAAGATTCGGTGTTATAGCCGTTTCACATAACATTAACACATGAATATGCTTCCAACAAGTATTTAAGTAGACATTCAAAGTATCCCAGTATTTATAAATCGATCTAACATTCAACTGAACAATATTAATATTTTCCATATTGTAGTTGCTATGAAACTTTAGCCAATCACAGAAATTGTGAGTATTTTCGTAATCTACCTCGTCATCTTCTTCAATGTAATTAGACGCCATAATCAATAGTTGCAAAGTCCTTGGCAAGGGCAGCCTTGTAGGCCGGGCAGGAGTCCTTGTCTCCAGTCGGATGTGCAGCGGGCTTCCCAAATCTTGTACAGGTGGCGCAGACAGGCTCGGCGGCGGCTTTTGGGCAGTTTATCCGGGCGTGACCTTCGCCTGCGCAGTGTCCACATCTTTGCTGGTCCTTGCAAAACTTGAAGGAATGTCCGATCATTTGGCACTTGGAGCACACTGTAAGTCCAATGAAGTCACGAACACGGCACACATTCCAGTCCACAAAGACTTTCCCCTGCTCCACCAGCACGTGACGAATGTGGGCAGGAACCTCGAAGACCCGGTGGCAAGTTGATCCAGTTCGAGCGCCAGCAAGGTGACTTAGCTTGCAACTTTTTACTGCGAAATCTAGGCCTGCTTTGTCCTGGGCTCCTGCTAAGGCATTTTTTAGGAAGCACTCGTCCGTTAGGTCACGAGGAACGTTGAAGAAAATCACCCTTGGAAGCCGTTTTGTTGGTAATCGAGCGCTTAGAGTGTCCGAGTTTGCTAGACATGGGGTTTTCAGTATTTTATCCTGATCTTCTTGTGTTGCAGTATGGATTACAACGCCTTTGTTTCTGATTCTCCTAATACCCGTCACACGGATTCCAAGTTCTGATGGTCGTAATGTATCTTTTAGTAGCTGTTTCGTATCGTCGCTATCTTTTGTAGAATCCAGCTTTGGGAAGATGCATACAGCAGGTTTGGGGGTCCCAACGTTAAGTCCTGAGCGGTTGATTGATGGTATCATCTTCTGTGGGCCATTTTTCACAATATCGGCAAACGATAGGCTTGCTTCCGTGGCATCGGCTACTCTACGCATCACTGGTCCTAGATCTGACTCCAACTGCAATATTTTTTCTAACCTGTGTTGGTTTTCTGCTTTTTCAATCGCGATCTCTCCCTTTGCCACTATTAATTTGGCATTGACTGTTGCCAGATCAGCTTTGAAACCCTCTCGTTCCAATAACAGCTGTGAAACTGATCTGAATACAGCGGATACATATGCGCTTATCCGCAGTTGTTGATCCTTTGAGACTCTTGACTGCTTTTCAGCAAGGACATCTTGGAGTGCTCTTAGACTTGCTTCAGTGTCGTTCAGTATCTGTACTGAGGACACTGGGATTTCACTATCATTTTCAGACACGTCGGAATAGTCCGATGCTCCGTCAGATTCCTCATCTTCAACCACTGGAGAAATCATTCCCGAGGCCTTTTTTTGTGATGGGGACGTCATCTTATCCAGCATTCTTTTTTTACGCCGATGGCAGCATTCATCAGGCATCGGTGGGATGGACATTTCAATGAGAACAAACACACAATCTTAGGTTGTTTTAAAACTTTCGATAAAAATGTTTAGAATCCGCTAGAATAGTATTATTTTATTACTGTTTTATCAAATAAACTTTTTTGGCACTTAAATTTTCCATATAAATACTGTTTGCACACGAATTCGGAGGTTTTTTTTTAGTTTTTTTGCAAGAGCAAAGTGTAAACACGAACTGCTGTCACTGCGATTATTGTTACATGTCTTAACATCTATACATGTCTTAATCAAAACAGAAACTAGAAAGTTAAGCCCACACCTTATGATATACAAATATCCATATAACAACCTGCAGCAAACACTCAACAGAGTGACATTGTTTGTAAAAAAATGAGACCAAGGCAATACCCAAGCTGGCATTCCTTAAAAAACACTCCACTTGTAGACAAAAGTCAGCATTTCTTGTACAAACAAAACAAAATTGTGTGATCAACTATGGCTATCAGTGAGTTGACACTATTCGAGGGGTGATCAATCCAAAATTTTAATGAATGACACTAGTAACACTTAATTTATAGTCTAATACTGGTATTAACAGTAAGACACTAATGTTTATAACATTTAGACTTAAAAACTATACAGATACACACTTTCCTGTATTAGAGGCAAAGTGATAATTCCAAAGGAATTAATTACTAGTTAAGCACGCCAAAGCAGTACTTACTTTGTTAGAGACAAAACAACTTTCTTATGAACTAAGACTTATATAAAGAACTTTTAAGAAAGCTATACCATACTTAAACTTATGAAATACAAACTATCAATAATAGAACTAACAGAACTTTTGTGCATCAGAAAGTAGCTCAAGTTTCTGAAACACAAAATTCCATGATATATATAAGAAGGGCATAAACTTAAAAATAATAGCATTACAACATAATCCGTTATACAGACGGAACAAAGTAATAAATCAATGTGTGTGCACGTAAGTAACTAAGTGTATTATTATCAATATAATCAAACATTTGATAATACCAAAATCTCGAAACTAGTGTATGTTACTATTAACAGGAAAAGCATAGTAACGAAGGAAAGAAAGACTTAACTAACAAAATTTGGGCGCCAGTGACCACAAGGATCACGTTCCAGTTTACCGAGGGTAAATAAACGGTTTATCGTCAATAAACTAGATTTAAGTGTCCGTACTGAGCACAAGATTTGGAGGTACCAAACTTCAAATCATGAGACCAGAACAGTCACAAAAGAAACAAATGCAATAATGTGAAGGGTTGGTAGGCCTACACACTACAACATTGGCCTCCTTAAAGAAAAAAACAAAACTAATCTACCCGAACAATATCTTTTACGTGAAAATTACCTACAATTTTACTTAAATGGGTCCGTATTTCTTCCATTTTGTCCTCACCCCATCTGTTTTTAGGAGCCTGCAAGCCTCTATTGTCGGATGTTTGCAATCCACCAACTGAACTTCTTTTCTTTAAAGCCACTAAGTTCACGAAATTGTCCGTTTCTCCGAGGATTTTCAAAAAACAGCCCTTACAAACATTTATTTTTTCCCCGTCAACACCTAAAAAATATTTATAAGTTTTAAGTCGTACTTTCTCATCATCTGGGTTTCCAGCTCTCGGTCTGCTTGTGGCTTTATCATACATAGTTATCGATGAAGCTACGAATGAACTTCTTCTGTTAAAACTTTGTAATCCCCAATATTCGTTAAAAATATCAGTGCACTTGTCTTCTGGTATTTTTGATTTACATTTTAACCTACAATTTGGTAAAGGTGTCATTTTTCGGGCTTTACGAAGTTTTCCCGAAAGAGTGTGATATTCTTTTCCAGAATTGCGTTTACTTTTCCTGCCTGAGTAGGAGTAACACTAAAATTTTCCACATTTGGAGTATCTCGTGATGATATTATGGACCCATCTAACTCGGGTGGCGGTTCAAAGTTTGGATCTTCGACTGAATCATCGGAATCAAACAATGAGATATCATTTTCCAAATGTCGAGAAGTGCATCAATTACTGGTTCTTCTAATACTGTTAGATTGTCCCTCGTGACCCGCGCTTCATCCATTATTGTTGCAGGACCTGTTGAAAATATGTAATTTTGTTTTATTTAGAATCTCATTTTAAAACAGAGTGTGTTATGAAAAAAATATCACATATCAAAAAATATCATGAATGTCAAAATTAGGTTATGAACAAAAAATATCTTCACCTTTAGTAAGTCCTCTGTTCTGTTCCTTCGCTAACTTAACCATCTTTTTGCTTCTACTTCCCATTGTAAAATAATATTCACCACACTTGACAGTAAATAGGATAAATAGTAAATAGTTTCCTCAAAATGCTTCTGTTTATACGTCAACACGCCAAAAACGCGCGAACAATGATAGTTCGGTTACCATAGAGAAATGTCAAATAAGTCATAGACCTTGCCAGTGTTAAAAATATTTTGTGTTCCTAAGCACATAAGTCAGACTTATGTGTTTATTCTCCCCCATTTCTGTAGTCAATTATTTCGTGTGATAAGGATCAGTGAGAACACTATCCATAATAAAGTTCCTAGACGTGTGTGTTTTGGAACACTTGTGAACATGGTTACATAGTTCACGATGGACAAATAAAAAAAAAATGAAAAAATTGACTTATGAATTCGAACATACAAATTTGAAAATAAGTGCAGTTTTGTGCGGGCTATAACGGTGTTCTTTTATCCTCTCGGTATTCCATCGGAAAATATTACAAGTGCAATATTTACAAGTGATATTCTAGCGAATAACAATAATATTGTTAAAACCGGGTAGTTTAAGTAGCTGCATGACGATTGGTTGAAAGTGAGCTCACTTTGTTTACCTTTTACCAGTGCTAGCCGATTTGCGGAAAACAGGCGTATCTCTGCCAATTCCCATTATACAAATAAAGTGCTAGTCCGATTGCAGACAAATAGGCGTTATCTATTCCAAAAGCGAAAAACACATATTAAAGTAATTTTAAATAAATTCTTAAAAATCCCAAGTGCTGACACTATTATTATAATAATTTAGTATTTGACGGTATAACAACAGTGGAATTTGGACTAGAGGCGAACGCGTTAGCGCCGAGTTTCGAAGAACGACAGTTCGAACCCCATTTATTCCAAATAAATAATTACCGTTTTATATCTATTTTTTTTTTTTCCATAAATATTAGTAAATATAAAAATAAATATACAAGTGAAAAAAAAAAAAAAAACAGGACATTACAATAAATACAATACAACTCTTAGTGACATGTAAACATTAAAATAAACTTTAAATGGCAGATCCCCCGTGTACCCCCCCAGGGGCTAAAGATCCATTTAAAAAATCGGGAACCACGCCGAGGTCACCGATAATCCGGAGCATTAGCAGTCCAGAACTAGTTAAGTCCCCAAGACAAACCCGAGCCGAAAGCAGAAAAGTTATGGACAAACGACAAAAGAAGGAAATTAAGACTAATAAACAAGCGTCAATCCCCACTAACACCAACTCTGCTCTTTCTACCACCACCGCAACAACATTCTCCTCTACTACAAGATCCTCACCAATAACACACGAGTCCAGTCCAGCGCTTCCATCTATCAACGAAGACAAAATTCCTCCTCTCAAAACCAAACCGATTCTGCCTTCTGTTAAAATCCCCCAATATATTTCTCTCCAGAAAACGAAACAGTCCGAGACAGCCATGAATATTGTTCAAATTGCCACTCTGGCACTGAAAGCAGCCGAGCCTCTCAAAAATAACATAACCAAAGAAGTCCGCGACACAATAATCTCATCTTTGCTGGAGATAATTGAGAAAGGAGCCACACTGGGAAAACAACTTCATGCTCTGGAAGTCGAATTACTTGAAACCAAGGTGCAGAATGCAGAATGTCAACTGAAGATGGAAGAAAGACACTGTAGGGAAATGTCAGCTTTCTGCGCCAACTCTCAAAAAGAGCCCGTACTCAGTTACGCCTCGGCAGTAGGGAATCGAGGAGATCGCACCAGACATGCCGTAATAGTGTCGTCATCAGACCAAGAAGCGACGTCAGAATCCATCACCTCAACAATAAAGGATACTATCAAGCCAGCCGACCTCAGAGTGGGTGTCAGTGGTATGTCAAAGGCCAAAAATAACAAGGTCATAATTACCTGCCCTAAAAAGTCAGATGCACAGAAGATCCTAACAGCAATTCCAGGGCTGACCAATGGTAACTTGGTTGCTCATGAGGGCAAACGTCTTAGACCTAATGTTATCTTGAAGGGGATCGAAAAAGAAACACAAGATTCCGAAATATTAGACATGATTGTGCAACAAAATGATACTATCTACGAAGCTACTGGAAATGATAAGGAAGCTATTAAAATTCTAAGATTCACAAACAACAGGAAAAATGATAGGCTACGAAACGTTATTCTGATCGTCAAAAAAGAAGTACACTCAGCTATGTTAAAACAAGAAAGAATAAATATAGGTTTCCAACGAGTCCGAGTCGAAGACAGCTGCCCAATCATGCAGTGCTATAAATGCATGGGATACGGTCACTCCGCCGCGAGATGTACTGAATCAAAAGATCGTTGTCTACACTGTGCTGGTGAACACAAATCATCTGAATGCTCAAAAAAGGAACAAAAAGAAGAATTCCGTTGCTGGAACTGCTTTAAAATGGCCAAAGGCAAAATTGAGGCACCAAAACACAGATCAAACGATAGGGACTGCCCCTACCGTGCCATAATGATGTCACGCACAATGGAGAGAGTTGACTATGGCTAACTCAACTGTAACTACAGCATCCGGGACCCAGGCCAGTATAAATGAATACAAATATGAGAAAATTGAAGACTATAAGCCAATAAAAAATAGCCTTCGAATAATGTATCTTAACGCGAGAAGTATCAGAAATAAAATTGACGAGATTGAAGAAACTTTAAAGAGCATCAAACCCACTGTACACGTACTTGCAATATCCGAAACCTGGTTGGAAGATGGTGAGGAGTGCTTCTTCAACATCGACGGCTACCAAAGTACATTCGCGTCTCGCACCAATGAAAGAGGAGGAGGGGTGATTCTCTACACACACCATTCACTAAATGCTACAACTATCGAAAAACATTGTAGTGAAAATTCTTTCTTAGGAATTAATATCCGTAATAGAAATTTTAAACCGTTAAATATTTATGTTATATACAGAAAGCCTACCTCAAACATTAACGAATTCTTAATGTATCTTGAATCTATTTTAAATAACTGTAGAAATGATACCCTTATCTTTGGTGACTTCAACATTGACATTCTTCAAAAAAATAATACATCTCTTAAGTACATCAACACGCTAGACTCATACAACTGTTTCATATGTAACACATCCTATCCTACACGAGTAACAGATACCTCTACTTCTCTAATAGACCATATCATCTCAAACAGACAAAATATTTCCTCAACTACTGCAAATATAGATGCCTACCTAAGTGATCATAACATTTTGATATTAGATTACCAAAACAGCTTGAAACATCACACTAATAATAGAATACATTCTTTTTCAAACAACACCAAAACCGATAAAAACATGTTAAAAACATATTTAGAATCCCACAACTTTCCACACGAAACCACCAGTAATGCCAATGAAAACTATAATAATTTTAATGAATACATCAAAACAGCAATAAAATCATCCCAACATAAATCTGAGTTACGCATAGGAGACCAACGGAGGGGTAATACTCCATGGTTTGATGCAAAATTAAATGCACTTATCAAACAGCGCAACAATGCGTTTAAACTCTGGAAAAAAAATCAGCAAAGTGATATATTCACAGCACTGAGAAATAAAACAAGAAATCAAGTTACCAACTATAGAAGATATGCTAAAATCAAATACTACACGACTATATTTAAAGAAAACCTGCGTAATCCGCGACAGACATGGAAAATAATAAATGCAATTCTAACAAATAGCTCGACACCCCAGAAAGATGAAATTGAATGTCTTCTCATTAAGAATGAAGAAATAACATGCCCAACACAGATAGCTTCAACTTTTAACAACTTCTTTATATCAGTTGGGGAAAACTTAGCAGCCACAATTGCATCATATCCAGATGATTCTATCACTATAAACACGGATCAAAAAGCAATCCAGTCCTTATACATGGCCAAAACAAATAAAACAGAAGTTCTCAGTATCATCTCTCAACTAAAGTCTAATGCATCTCCAGGTTTAGATGGAATTACACCAGTGTACCTGAACTTTTGCAAAGATATATTAGCTGACCACCTTGTTTTTCTTATTAATCAATCCCTGGATAGTGGAATCTTCCCAGATCAACTAAAGATAGCAAAAATAATTCCGATTTACAAAGATGATTGCAAAAAAAATCCTTCTAATTATCGTCCTATATCCATCCTATCTGTCGTCTCTAAAGTTTTTGAAAAGGTTATTAAGCTTAGGCTCACTAAATATCTCTTATCAAACAATTTACTCGCATCCCAACAGTATGGATTCAGAAACCAATCTAACACAAAATGTGCTGCCTTCGATTTTGTATACGCCCTCCAAAAGCATATAGACCAGGGTAAGCATGCTGCAGGCTTATTTATAGATTTAAAAAAGGCATTCGATACGGTTGACCATGGGATACTACTAAAGAAGCTAGAACACCTAGGCATAGTAGGCACTCCCCTGAAGTTACTGTGTAGCTACCTCTCTAATCGACACTGTCAGACCTTTGTTGGAAAAGGGACAAGCAACATGGGAACGATAAAATGTGGCGTGCCTCAGGGCTCCGTACTTGGACCATTGCTATTTTTAATATACATTAATGATATTGCTAAATGGGGACTTAAGGGTACAATACAACTCTATGCAGATGACACAGTGATTCTTTATCACAATAATGATTTAAACGAACTTGAAAAGGAAATGGAAAGGGATATAGCTTGCCTGGCAAACTGGCTGCGATTAAACAAACTTAGCCTAAACATAAAAAAAACACATTACATACTGTTTGCAAATAAAAAAAATGTAAGTCTTAATATAAGTCTTGATAATAACCGCCTTGAAAGGGTTGATGTTACAAAATATCTTGGCCTTTTCATTGATTCACAACTCACATGGAATCACCAATTTAAACATGTTCTATCCAAAATTACTCCTATAACTGGTGTTTTATATAGACTTCGCGGGTTACTTCCTCCCTCTCTATTAAAATCGATTTACCATGCTATGATTCACTCACATCTAATATATCTCGCCGGAATCTGGGGATTTGCTACAAAAAAAATGATTTCAGAAATCCAAGTCGTCCAAAATAGAGCCCTGCGAAATATTTTCAGTCTACCTTGGGACACACATGTCAAAGACATCTACAGAAACACCCAAATACTTCCTTTTAATACCATTCCCACTTTTGAAATAACGAAAACTATATTACAAGTAATTCAACACTCGGCACATTCCAACACTACACTCTATTACAATTGCGACGTACACCAACACAACACAAGAAATCACAACAAACTTCATATACCAAAAATCAAATCAACAAAATATGGACTAAGATCCCTAGAATACATAGCTCACACAAAATATAATCAACTACCCAACGAGATCAAATGTGCAAGTCAATGTAAAAAGATCCAAACTAACATGCTCAAACTTCAACTTATTAATGACTATCTGAAATAATAATGTTGTGTATGTCCCATCATATGTCCATTTAATACATACAACTATATGTTTCATGTAATGCGTATCATTCCCGCAATGAGTTTATTAACTCCTGGGAGTACGATGCTTTATATAATATACTATATTCTGTATTGTATACTTTTAATAAATAAAAAAAAAATAAAAAAATTCCCCCCTCCCATAGATATATAATAATGCATATACCTTCTACGTGACTACCGCTTGCTTGTCCAGCTTCTGCATCACTGTCAGCACTTTGCTGCTCCATCTGCTCCCATTCTGAAAATATAATGCAAAGGCAGCACAACATAAATAAAATTGTTTATATATGTATATATAAACAATTTTATATATTTATTTTGTTCATTACAATGTCTTCTAACCTTCTACATGTCCACCGCCACTTGCCAGATCTCCACTGGAGCCTTGGGTAGCAGGAGCCACCATCGAATCAGTATCCATGAAGAGCATTTGATGAGCCTCTTCTGTGCTCGCAAAAAACGAAGCAGACTGAAAAAAAATTTGAAAAACATTTGATTTTATTGATGGAATAAAAAAATAAACATTACACAAAGTATTGATTTTAATTATATAAATCATCTCATCAAATGTCTCTTGGGCTTCCTCGATGTCGGATTCGATGGCCTCCTGTACTTCCCCAAAGCTGCTGTTGCTGCTATCGGCTCCAGAGGAGTCTTCGGCCTCCAGCTGCTCTAAAAAAGCATCCGGTATGGGTTCGTTGGGATTCCATTTCATTCTATTCGTAGAAAAATTATAATGGTTTACTCAAATATCAGTTCACACAGAAAAAATTCGAATTCGAATTTTTCAAAAAAAATGGAAGTGACATCACTAATGCTTGTTGATTGACATAATCGACTCTTTTTGCCAATATTTCTAAAAACGATCAAAAATAACAATATTGTCATGAAATTACTCATGTTTTTGGTAAATATTACAATAGAATACATGATCTTATGGATATATACAATTTCAAGCAGTAATAGCGGCGATTTATTACGAAATCAACGTTCAACGCGATGAAAAATTCGAGCTACATGAAAGTGTGCTGGAAAATAACGATTTTTACATCAAAAACACTTCAAACCAACTAAATACATGACGAAAGAGTGGCAGATATATATCTCAACAATAAAATAATTACTTTCTTGTCCATTATTGTGTATTAATGTGAAAAACTCGAAAAACTTGAGTAGGGTATTTGTGAAAGTTGCGAACGAACGAGAACGAAAAAGATTGAAGATTCTATCGGCTCAGATAATGAACCTCTACGTTCCATAGATATTTTTGAATACAGACGCGTAGTGTTATTCATTATCGATACTCTGTTTTTTAAATCATGAGAATCGGTATACTAGTGATGGAAATAAATCAATTTTTGTAAAATCTCGCGCGTTTACGTGAAAAGACGTTCTAATGTCTTGACCGCTATTATCATATTTACGCCTTTTGACGTTCTAATGTTCTGAGTGGTTTAAGGCCTGTACTAATGCATTTGAAACTTGTTCATAAATATGAACTAAGTCTTCCAACTTTTTTGCAAATTCGGCTCTAGACTGATCTAAAGGTATGTCCGCGACACTAGAAGAAACATTAATTTTGTGTAAATTACCGTCAATAATTTGTTCCCTGCCGTGCATAAGGAAAAAAGGCGTGAAACCTGTTGCAAAATTAACCGTATTATTCAAGGCTGATTGAATCTGAGGCAGAAATCTAGACCAATTACGATGGTCAGACTCGGACAAGATAGACAAAGCAGTCCCGATAGTTTGATTATACCGCTCGACTACATTATTTTGCGGGGTGTAATATGCGTTATAAAAAGGCATAGGAACATTATAATCGGCCAACAATTGTTTGAACTCTTTTGAAACAAATTGTTTACCATTATCACACACAAAGGTTTGAGAAACACCGTGAACCAGAAAAATGAATTGTTCAACATTTTTTACAATGCTTTTAGCAGTAGCATTTCTTAGCGGAAAAATCCAAGTGTATTTCGAAAAGACGTCAACAACCGATAAAATGTACATAAATCCCGCGTAACTACGTGGAAGAGTCTTTACTTAAAATAGCGTTACGGTCCTCAAAAGGCACAACCAGCTTCCAGGCTGTATCCTCTTGCAAATCGAAACGAGATTTAGAATGTCGAAATAAACAATTATCTTTAATTTGGAAATTATTGAAACGTTAGGGATTATTCATACAATAGGAAAACAAATTACTATACCAACTATCAGAAATTGCAGGCGTAGAATCTATGGCAGCAACAGTAAAATCGTCTTTACGAGAAATAACATCTAGAACAGTATTTAATTTACCCTTTCTGTGCACCACATCAAAAGAATACTGAGAAAGACGCGTAGACCATCGAGCAAGTCTACCAGTTGGATTGGACAGCGAAACCAACCACTGCAAACTGGAGTGATCCGTCACCACTGTGAAATGAACACCTTCTACGTAAGGCCTGAAATGATTCACCGAATCTAACACTGCAAGGAGTTCTCGCTCCGTAACGCCGTAGTTTCTCTCGTGAACATTTAAACACCTAGCGAAAAAAGAAACAGGATGTTCATCACTGTCGAACACCTGGGTAAGCACGCCGCCGATTCCAACGTTGCTCGCGTCGCAATGTATAGTAAAGGGCAAAGAAAAATCTGGACAACTAATAACAGGAGCAGAAGTAAGAGCTTTTTTTAATTCTTTAAACGCGTTTTCTGCTTCTGGAGACCATGAAAAATTACTTATTCCCATTCTAGAACCAGTGAGTTTTGTCAACGGGGCCGCAATAGTAGAGAAATCTTTAATAAAACGCCTGTAATAACCGCAAAGACCTATAAAAGCTTTAATTTGCTTAGAATTTTTAGGGGTAGGGTAAGTACGAATACATTCTAATTTAACGGGGTCTGTACGAAGACCTTTCGCGTCTACGATATAACCTAGATATTTCAACTCTTCTTTACAAAACTCGCATTTTTTTAGGTTAACTGTTAAGCCCGCATCTCTTAAACGTTCATAAATTTTATTCAAAATCTTCAAATGTGATTCAAAATCCTCCGAAATAATAATTAAATCATTGAGATAACAAAAGACGTTCTCGTCGAACTCAGGACCAAAAAGAGCACCCACAAGACGCTGCAATTCGCTGGGAGCATTCTTAAGACCGAAGGGCATCCTCACAAATTCAAACAAACCGTGGCCTGGTACAACGAAAGCCGTTTTAGGACAGGATTCCTTATCCAAGGGAATCTGCCAAAATGATTTGGACAAATCTATAGATGAAATAAAACGAGCACCCCTAAGTTTATCTAAAATACGCGAAATATAAAGGAGGGGGTAGGAATCTGCCAATGTGACGCTGTTCAGCGCCTCGAGTCCAAACAAAATCTGACAGAACCATCCTTCTTAGGAACAATCAAAACCGGGTTTGACCAAGCCGAACGAGAACGGCGGACAACACCTAAATCCAACATTTCTTTTAACTGTGCTTCTAATTGCTTCTGGCGAGTTTGAGATAATGGATAGTAACGCTGCTTAATAGGATCCCCTGTTGTATTTATTTTATGACGTACTAAATGGGTTTTACCTAAACCACGTTCTTCGAAAGAAATTTATGTTTATAATTTATATATTTAATAGTACTGAAATTAAAATAGGATCCATGAGTTGAAAAGTTGAAGAAAAAAAAGTTATTCCAAATAACAATTATAACACAATTGTTGGTAAAAGGTTATTTATTTAAAGTAAGTAAGTTCACAGATCACATAATATGGTAAAAATAGTCACAATGTATCAATTCACTAATTAACTGAGCAAGGGATCGGAGGGAACCTTGCCGTTAGGCTTTGGGAACAACAAAAACTGACTGTGGTTCTGCTTAGAGGGTCGTACCATAGGACGAAGCGCAACTAAGGCAGCAGTCGAGGGTCTGGTTGGGGCTTTACTTATGGTAGTAGAATACTCCTTAGAGGGTCGTGCCAGAGGACGAAGCGCAACTAAGAGAGCGTACTAGCCAAGAGCGAGCTGCAGACGAACCTTAGGCGGTGTCTGTGGGAGAGGACTCGTGAACGGCGACACGTAGATCTCGCATTCATTGTCCTGTACTGGTGGGGCGGGTAGGCAAACCTTAGGGAGTTTGTGTGCTCTCACTTCTCCTATCTCGCCAGTCTTTTGACGTTGTCGAATACCTCGGTTTGGTGGTATGGCGTCATTTTCCATATGCAGCATATACCGTACTTCGGGGCTGTCCGTGAATGCCCATGCGCGCTGGGGAATGTTTATATCGATCCCCGCGTCTTCGATAAAATCGACGCCTAGGAGTGTTCGATTCTCGTGTCCTCCTGGGAGCACGATGAAGCTGGTGGGTATCTGTCGGCCTCTTAGGCTTCCTTCACACGGGACACTCTGTGTCCGGACTCAGAATCTTGAGCCACTGGGCACCCAAATCCGCGGGACACTGCAGGGACACGCTGTGGCTCTGACGTCATCCAAAACCATCCTTTTTATCTGTATTCTTCACTCGTCAGTCAACATGCTTGAGCCAGAGGAGATGGTTGCACTTGTATGTATAATTTCAAATTGTTTAAAAAAAAAGAAAATAAAACGTAAAAGAAAATTATGGGTACATCCAATTATATCCAGCAGACAGGGAAAAGGGATTTTTCATACTGTTTTTAATGATCTATTGGAAGACGAAAAAAAAATTTTCAATTACTTTCGAATGTCAATTTCATCATTTTTTGAACTGTATGAGAAATTAAGGATTCCGCTGACATTTCAAGATACAAATATGAGAAAATGTATCCCTGGAAAAGAGAGACTAGCTGTGACTATTCGGTAAGTAAAAAAACAAATACTTGTTTAATTTAAAAACTTATATTTTTATAAAATAATAAACAAATAGAATACTAGATACATAAGTATTGAAAACTGTGCATTAATTAAGTAGGGAAATTATAGAATCATCAGACTCAGCAGTCATTGGTGAGGGTGTACATGTAGACTGAAGAGATCTGTTATCACCAGTCTGTGAGTAGTGAACCATATTTCCAGTTTCATTAGAATAACCAAAAGGCGCAACTTGCGATTGATGAGGCACTCTTGCAGGATAATGAAAATTTGGAGGTGAATTCATAGGAAAAGATGGAAAATGTGTTTGTGTGGGAGGGAGGGGGGGACTAGGTGCGTTATATTTTGCCAAAACTTGAAGGAGATCAGACTTAGCAATAATTTTTTTATGTTCTGGAACAGATTTCAAATGGGCATGAAGTGAGAGCAAAAATAATTTATCATCATCTTCCTCGTCTTTCCGCAAACGTAAATTCATTGACTCCCTCAAAGTTTTGTTGAGAGCTGCTAATTGATCCTCGCTCTCAACCACATTTTGTTTCCTTTTTCTACTTTTACTTCCTGCAGAAGAGCTTTCGGGCTTATCTGTAGACGTCCCTGCCTGAGGATTAGTTGCAGCGTCGTCCTGAAGAAATTGTGTCGACTGCTCATCAGTTCCTTCGTCAACTGGTTCCAAACTTGATTCAGTACTACTTTTCTGAATGGCAGGTTTTAAAAAGCTTAGAATATCGAAATATACATAAGTTTTTCGGCTCGATGCTGCATCACCTGACTTACTTTGTTTTTGTTTTGCTAGTTCCCTTGAATAACTATTTCTCAGACTCTTCCACTTTCTTTGTATTTCAGCACCTAAAAAATATTGAATTTTGTTTACAATTATAATTAAGACATGTTTATACAAAGTTTAAACAAAATACTGCGTTTTGACGCAATCAATTCTTTTGTTTCAGATATTTGGCTGTCGGGTGTTACTTTTCGGACATGTTCTACACCTACAGAATTGGCTTATCAACAATTTCCAAAATTGTGCACCACACTTGTCTACTGATCTGGAATTTAAGATCTGAATGGATTCCTTTACCAACTGAAGAAAAGTTTAGGAAAATCGTAGAGGGGTTCAAGCGAAATGCCAACTATCCAAATTGTATAGGAGCACTAGATGGTAAACACGTTAGGATAATTAAACCCGCTAATTCAGGGTCTCTGTATTATAATTATAAAAAATATTGTTCAATTGTTTTACTCGCAGCTTGTGACAGCAACTATCTTTTTACTTATGTCGACATTGGATCGTATGGAAAGGATTCGGACTCAGGTATATTTCAAGAATCCCATCTTTGGCGAGAAATACAATCAAATACATTGAATATTCCTGCATCAGTAGCTATAGGAAGTAATCAAAATGAAAAAATTCCATTTGTTTTTGTAGGAGATGAGGCATTTGGTTTATCTAAACATGTTATGAGACCTTATCCTGGAAAATGCCTAAGTGTGAAGAAAAGGGTGTTTAATTACCGTTTAAGTAGAGCACGAAGACATATTGAATGTGCCTTCGGAATACTTTCCAATAAATGGCACATTTTTCACCGGCCGATAAACGTAGAAGTAGATTTCGCTAATTATATAATTAAAGCATGCGTTGTTTTACACAATTTTATAAGAACAAGAGATGGGTTTAACTTTGATGATACCCTAACCTGCCCAGGGTTATTAGATATTCCAGATGAACCCGACAATGGTAACCGCCGGGTGCAACCAATGAAAATCAGAGAATCGTTTGCTGACTATTTTGTTGGTGAAGGGAGTTCGCCATGGCAGAACAACAGAATTTGACTATTTTTGTGTATTTTTATATATTTACTTCAAAATGTTGCATTTATTTAGCCCACATAATTTCACTAAGTAGTAAATTAATTTATGCACATAATTAATTTTAAAAAATGTTTCTTTCTTTACTTATAATATTCCTGATGTAATTTTCATTTTATTATTAAAGTTTATTTACTTATATTGAAATAAAAAATCAACAAAAAAGTGTACAATTATTATTACTTACTTTTTTCCACTTTCTTGTCTTGTGGGAGTTCCTCAAAACCTTCTTCCATCTCAACAAAAACTTCCAGCCAGCACTTTTGCTTAACTATTTTATTGCTGTATTCAGCTAAGTTATTATCCCAGATCGCTGGTCTTTCCCGAACCATTTCAATGAACTTTTCTATATCGAAACTCGCCATAATGTAGAAATAAAATAAATAAAATGAAAACAAAATAAATATATAACAGAGAAGCGAATGAAGAGTTGTGTCCCGTGTGAATGCTCTCATAGAACTGAATGTAGGAGAGGGGCCGAGAGAATCAGACAGTGTCCCAGCCACCGCCAATCGGGACACCGACGGGACACTGCCGGGACACAGAATTCAGCGCCACCACACGCTGAATTCTGTCTGAACGCTCCCATCTACTTCTATATCGAGACGGTGGCTTGGGACACAGAATCCGGACACAGAGTGTCCCGTGTGAAGGAAGCCTTAGTGTCAAGGTGGCGGCTATTGTCTCGACCTCCTGACGTTTAGGGACACCATCTGCCAATACGATGTCCATGATGGTTCGCTGGGTTTTGAAATTTTGAGCGATTAGCCGCCGGTGTAGCTCAGCTGATGCTACGCTCAATTTTGCTCCGGTGTCTACGTGAGCAGTGCCCAGGAAGTTTCTAATCCCGATGTGTAGTATAGGTCACGCTCGGGGAAGGCCTACTTCATGTATCGAGCAAAAATCGGCTTGTGGGTGAGGGGTGTCTATTCTCCCTTGGCTGCATTGCGGGCACTTGCTTCTTACCACGCCTGGTTTACCGCAACCGTAGCATGCGAACTTCGCATCACTGGGTGTCTCCAGCCTTTTGACTGGAGGAGTGTACTTTACGTGCGCTCCTGTATCGTAGCGGGAACGGCACTCCTCGGAACGGTGCCCAAATCTGCGGCAGTTAGTGCAGCGTAGGCGGCCGTCTGTTCGGTTTTCCATCGCGCGTAGTGGGACAGTCTTCATGCTCCTGTACAGGCTTTCTTCCGCTGCACGGGCTTTTTGTAGTAGTTCGGCGAAGGTATTGATCGCTTCGCGCGGCACTCTGTCTCGTATCCGGATATTCAGTTGTCCGAATATTAGGTCTATCTGGACCTTCTCTGGATGGCTGGGCGGTGGTAGCTCCGCGAGTAACATCCGCTGCTTAGCAATGAACACATCGGTTGACGTTAATGCGTCTTGCTTGCATAAAAATATCTCTGTGTACACTTTGTACGCTGGCTTCTTAGGGGCGAAAGCATGCCTGAGGAGGGTCGTTGCGCTCTCCCAGTCTCGTACTTCTCCTTTTATGCCGAGCCACCAAGCGGCGGCGTCTTTCGTAAGCAGCAGTGGTAATCCTTCCAGAGCGCTTGCGTCTTCGATGTTCTCGGCGCACTTGAAGATGGATGCGGCGGCAATAAAACTCTCGACCGCACTCCTGTCTCTGGTACCATCGAAGCGTGCCGTACAGGTGGTGAATGTACCCGTACGTGTTGGTTCCGACTGCATCCGCTTCATGGAGTTCATTAGTTCCGCGAACTGCTCCTGCGTGAAGCAGATGCCAGCACTTTCCTTGGCCTGCATTGTGAAACGAGGACTTCGACGTGGTAGCGACGAAATTTTTGTAGATGCACTGATTTTAATTTTTTTTTTTACTTTATGTGTCTGGCCACTAAGTTGGGCGCCAGTTTTATAACACAATTGTTGGTAAAAGGTTATTTATTTAAAGTAAGTAAGTTCACAGATCACATAATATGGTAAAAATAGTCACAATGTATCAATTCACTAATTAACTGAGCAAGGGATCGGAGGGAACCTTGCCGTTAGGCTTTGGGAACAACAAAAACTGACTGTGGTTCTGCTTAGAGGGTCGTACCATAGGACGAAGCGCAACTAAGGCAGCAGTCGAGGGTCTGGTTGGGGCTTTACTTATGGTAGTAGAATACTCCTTAGAGGGTCGTGCCAGAGGACGAAGCGCAACTAAGAGAGCGTACTAGCCAAGAGCGAGCTGCAGACGAACTGACTAATTTAGGGCGCGTAGCCTGTTATATAGCCCATTCCTTGTTGCGGGGTGGGGTTGGTGTAGCGGCTCGAGGGTGGGAGATGCGCAGAAGGCGTCGGCGCATCCGGGTTTGCTTAGGGGTGGGTGAGCAGGATGGCACTGTACGGGGGAAAGAGATGGTGTAGTGGTAAGCGTAAAAACGGCGCGCTACACAATTTAAAAATAATATTTGGGCTAGTTTTGAAGATGTTAAGCAAATTAACTGCTGAAAATATTCTTTCTACATTTGCAGATGAATGAGGTAGTGTAAAAATATTATAGACAAATTTAATAAGAGTGGGAAACATTGCAGAACCATCGCCATATTT
The DNA here is from genome assembly GCF_061612785.1 of Hesperophylax consimilis. NCBI lineage: Eukaryota > Metazoa > Arthropoda > Insecta > Trichoptera > Limnephilidae > Hesperophylax > Hesperophylax consimilis. The sequence goes on from NC_142865.1 coordinate 12,191,583, forward strand.
CATATTGCTTATACTTTCCCAAAATAAATCTGATTTGTCACTTAAGTTTTGGAAATCAATATTTCAAAGTAGTCTCCACTCCAGGTCAATTGTCTGTAATTCTCCAACAGTAATCAAATTTGGAAAATTCCTACATATAGCAACGATAGAAACTACTTCGCCAGTTTTTATCCGGGCTGGATAAAATGCTTGAAAATCCTTCAATACATTGTTTTTTCAGGGGAATCTTTCGACAATTTGCTTACACGCTTCAATATAAAAATCTAAACATCTGACTCTAAAAAAATGCTTTTGTTCATTTGTTAATATTTCATCTGTGTTTAACAAAGTATTTATAACTAACGCCCCGTAATAAATGTCATTTAAATCTACGTCCTCAATAGGTACACTGACAATGTATTCTCTCTTTAAAAAACAATCGTACAAAGTCCCAAGTGTTCGCGATACTTCTGAATATAACACATGAATACTCAACCTGCATCTCTTCGTTAAGGTTATTAAAAATTGGGAGAACAGAATCTAAAAATTCTAAAAAAAGTTGCGTCGTGGGGTCATTAATTTTTTGAAGTATATTTTCAGCAGCTAGTAGGTCATTATTCTGGGTGGCATCTATAAATTTAAATGCTGCATATTGTTCTAGTACCCATTTTCCCGCATTGTGTACTGAAAGCCATCGGGTTTGCGAAGGGTGTAACATTTTGTGAACTTTTAGGTTGCAAAATGTTTGAAATTCTTTGTATTCAGCTACCCTTTTTGGACTTGTGGAAAAAAAATTAAAAACGTCCCTAACAAAGTCCTCTACAAAACGCGGTAATTTTTCACATGCATATGAGGCACACAAATGAAATGAGTGACATATACATTTCATCACAAATAAGTTCGGTATTTCTGCTTTCAAAAGCATCATGACAGAATGTTGTTTACCCATCATAACGTTGGCCCCATCAGATGCAAAACCGATCATATTTTGTTTATACGGAATTTCGTGTTTTATGAAAAAGTCATGAATATGTTTAAATAAAGCGATAGCATTTGCAGACGAAAGTGGGATGAGGGCAAGAAAACTATCTCTGATGCAATTATTTTTCAAGTATCTTACTACTATGCACAAATGCTTCACTGTACTTCTGTCGGTGGATTCATCGATGATCAATGAAAATTTAAATTTCTTTAAATCTTCACAGACATTCTTAAAACTCTCCTGGCCGATGACGTTCTCGATTATGGCTTGCGTCTTGGTGCGGGAACAATGCATTTCTTTGGCAATTTTTGAATCGGGAAATATTTTTCTGAAAAGCTTGGGCAAATGATCCATAATCGTGAACGACAAATTGTGTTCAGCTACTAATGCACTCACGCGAATTTCAGCTAAAAAAATAAAATAGAATAAATAATGTGCCTCGAAATTAGGAACAAAAGTGAGCCCACAGAACAAACAATAAAAGTAGCCTTTGGCAATATAAATAATTTATGAAATTACAAATTAATACATTTGTCTAACCATTGTATTCTAGTTATTTATAATTTATACAAAAATACCACAATACAAAAATACTAACCTTCCTTCACTTGATCTTTAAGGACCTTTTTCACATTCCCTGTGCTTGCAAAACTAGACATCGTCTGTTGAGACAAAAGAGATCTCCTGCTTTTTATATGCGATTGTGAGGAATCAACCATCATCACCATCATCATCAACCAATCATGTTAACGCATCTCTTCCTGAACAAATATTTATATCCTTGTTGCAACTTTTGCAGAATGCAAAAGTTGCGTTTTTTTACTGGGAGCAAGCCAGCCTTCATAACTGGATAAACTTTCCCACTCTTTCTTATAATATTGCGAATATTTTTTTTTAGCACCCATGCTCCTACTCGTTCCTGCACCGCGATCAGAATCTGAATTCGAACTCGACATGTTAAAAAAAAATAATATGTACGAGAAACGAAGAACCAAAAAAGTAAATCGAGGCGTTACGTAATAAATTCTAAACTCTCGCTCGTAAAATTCATAGATTTTCGGTTTGTATAGGTCTAATACATACATATGCTTAGATAATCAGTAATCTCTAATTATTCTTGTTAATACCCTATTCGGAGGAATTGTTTTTTTTTGCCAGAGACAATTTTTTGCCTGTTGAGCAGACCATAAACAAAGAATCGACGAGTGACGACGATTCGCTGCTTGCTTTGAAAAATCGGGAGATATTGATGCCATTCCGGTAGATCGGGAGATGAAGTGAAAAATCGGGAGCTTCGGGAACACTGATCGTGAGTGACTAATTCACGAACAGCCAGCCTATCGCTGTTCGGGAGGTAGTGCCCATAAACAAAAAAACAATTTGTCTTCCCCAAAAAAATTGCCAATCTCCAAAAAAAACACTAGACAAAATATCCAAATAGACAAGAACTGCACTAGTCACATAATATTTATGTGACACTGTTTCATCAGTCCAAGCTTGATGTGAAGTGGGGGTAAAAGCACTTTTTTGGGATCAACCAAAGACTCAAAGTGAACATTTTTTTCTCCAACCTTCAAAGTTCTCGTTGGCCACACTTTTTGGCTCCAGTGCTGTGCTTTTGCCCGGCTATCCCACTCACATAGGAAACAGGGGAATTTCGTATAGCCACCTTGTTGTCCAAGCACCATAGAGATGACTTTGAGATCACCACAGATAGGCCATCCAAACTCCTTATATTTAAATTTATCAAGTATAAAAGCCATGTTGTCATACTTTTCTTTTAGATGCATATTTAGGGTACAGAAGCGTATTTATTGCCGTTGTGTAGCAAAATTGCTTTTAAACTTCTTTTTGATGAGTCAATAAAAAGCCTCCAATCATCTGACACATGTTGAATGTTAAACATTGACATCAACTTGGGAACATCAGAACAATATACAAGTTCCTGAGAAAAATTTGGCTCAAATTGCCAAAGTTGAACCATTATAATGGTTCAACTTTGGCATATACATATTTATGGATAATTATTTCCAATAGTTTAGCAGGTGCGAAGAGAATCGCTATAGGACGGTAGTTAGTTGTTTGATATTTGTCGCCATCTTTGTGTAAAGGGGTGACTTTCGACAGCTTCCATAGTTTAGGAAAAATTCCGTTTGCTTACATAATGGTTCAGAACATCCCTTAATAACGAAGGGTGGAATGAAATCAGGACCATACGATGTTTGAATAGATATATTTTGAACATTTGTTGATCCAGTCTGTCCTGGCACATAAGATTCAAAATCAACTTTTTTTTTGAATTATAGACAGATTGAAAATACTTTGCGAAGGCTTCCGGTATGTCGAATCCTTTGTGTGTGCGATCATTCAGATTAACGTGACTTAAGAAACCTCCGTCACATTTCTTGTCATAAATGTATTTCCAGAATGATTTCGGATCGTTTTTCACTTTATTCTCTACCTCCGAAATATAATTTTTGTGGGCTATTGAAATATTGCGTTTAATTCTAGTACGATAAGTTTTAAATAACTCGTGTTCACTTTCCAAATATAATTTTCCTTTTATATTACAGACAGACGAGAAGAGTAAAAAGGCATTATACTAACGATATCACATGTATAAAATAAAAGGAAATTTCACGTAGATAACAGAATACTCAATAACAGATCAAAATTTAAAATAAATAAACATACACACACACTTCAATTATCATAGCATAACATTACGATTGCACACACAAAAGACATAGAAAACCTGCATAATTTGCGCATATCATTACTAGTATTATTACTGATTACTGTTGTAAAAGAATAGTACTGAAATTAAAATAGGATCCATGAGTTGAAAAGCTGAAGAAAAAAAAGTTATTCCAAATAACAATTTAAAAATAATATTTGGGCTAGTTTTGAAGATGTTAAACGTGATCTTCTCTCGGTGAATATTCTCTGTCATGGTACTGAGGTGGTCATTAGGCGGATGGCAATTTGTGTGTAGAAGCTCTTCCTGTAAATATTGGTCAAATTCAATAGTTGCAGCAGCTGTGGGGTAGTTTCGGTTTGGTAGCTTGTAAATTTGTCGTCTTGCTTTGCCCATAAAGAGATTCTCTGACGTGGTGTTGGAAGTGGACGGTTCTGGACGTTCAGGTTCAATAATTATCTATTTAATATTAAATCAGAGAGTTTTGATTTAATACTATTGACGACCCTTTCTAATTTTGTGGTATCTTGGATCCAAAATGGTAGCCTCAGCTATTAAGCCTGGACCAGCAACATCACAAAAACGTTTTTTACTTTTCAAGACTTCAACTTAATTAAAAAGTTCTGGATACAAATCGGCTTCCACAACCTGGCTATTGGCATGTCGTTCCATCGCCTCACAATAAGTTATTATTTTGTATGATGTGACTTTAGTGTGTGCGGACATATCGCGGGTTATCTGTATCTATTATTCCCATGGACTAATCATGATTGGACTCTGATTTAAAGCCAATGTTAAAATAATAGCGTCTTTAACTTTCACTACCCTTAACAACATATCATAAGTGTAGATATCCAGCGTGTCGGGACAACCTGCTGTAAAGGTTAAACTCCGATGTAATAGTGAGATATTCAGGATCAAGTAGAGGGATTAATACGGCAGAGCAGAGATCTTAAACTCATGATTGTGGGATTAGTCTTCTGTCAAGTAGGTAGGAAATCAAAAATAAAAAGAGGATGAACTTTAACAAAACTATAATGTAACCATCAAAAGAACACAACATGGGAGTTCAAAGTATATTAATGTAACATAAAGAATATAAAGTATACACATACCAGATGGACTCCTGAACAAACTATGCTAACTTAACGTGGCCGAGAATCGTAGGAAAAACAACGGATGGCGAACGAAAACCTGATTCTGGTAGAGGGGAACAGACCTGTGACGGGATCTCGGATCTACCGGGGACGGCGTGGAATCCAGGGAAGCCAGGACATCCTTCACTTAGGGGAGACAGGGCGCAACACCTTCAAAGCGCTTCTGTAGAATCTTCATCCGAGAAGCACGTGGTCCAACCAGACTCCAAGTCTTACGGATTTCGGAAACAGCAATCCGTGACTTCGCGATGCGGGGTTAAACAGGCATAATATTCTAGCCCCAATTAGGACCAATCTCTTTACAATTTCAAGTCCAAAACACAAAATCCACAAAACTGAGCACCGGCCATCACCAAAAAAAGTAGGCTTCCATAACCTCCACTAAAAATAAAAACCTACACGAACTATTCGTGTTAGGAAAAACACCCCGCGCCCTTTTAAAAGATAAAAAACAACTTCTAATCACATGATTAACTCAGATTAAAACACCTTAAATGGTGAGTGACCAAATCCGCGTGCAGCTAGCCTAAGCTGACCGGGGAGGAAGTGACCATCAACAAAAACTGTCTTTGTTCCTCAAAAAATATTGCCAAACTTAAAAAAAAACACCATAGACAAAATAACCCAAATAGGCAAGAACTGCACTTGTCACATAATATTTATGTGACACTGCTTTAACTTTAATAGAGGAAGTCCCATTTGACGTTGTACTTCTTGAAGTTTGGAAAGGGCGTGAGAGCACCGTTTAAAATACTCTACAATTGATTTCATTTTACTAAAAGTAGTGTCACAGAAATAATTCCCAATGTGAAAAATAACTATTTTGGTGAATTTGGGTTGGCACCGTTTCCGGCTAGGAAACTGCACTTCTTGATCTAGATTCGATTGTCTGATAATCAAAGGGATTGGTCTGTGATTCGCTGTTGACTGCGGTTCGGCTTGTTGTTTATCATTGTTCCGTATTTCTGTAAGTACGAAGTGCGTTTCCACGTTGGTTTATGTGAACACTTCAATAAGATTTGATACCCCGTGCCTCATACGTGTTACAGTAGCTTGTATTTCTTTAATGGATGTCTGCTCAACCAAATTTTCAGCGGTATGCCTTTCATTAAAATCTACTTGGCATTTTCATCAATGTAGTGAGCAGTTAAAACTAGAAAGCCTTGATTATTTATAGAGGTCCACGCATCGGTGGTTAGACAAACACCTGAAGCTTTGGCTATTTTTTATTGAATAGTTGCATATTGCCCATTGTACATCTTTGACATAAGAGTACAGTTAGCGTTTTCCTGCTCGGTAAATGATATTCTATACATTTGGTCTCTTCTACAAGGTGTAATGGATGATATTCCTAAATCTATTTGAATATGCGTGTTTATTGGAATTTTGTTGGTAATCAAAAAGTCACTTATTCCTGGTTGCTGTCTCAACTGTCTTGGTTGGAACAGAAGTCGTAGAAGATTCGGCGACAATGTTATTTTCGTCCAGGGGATTTCTTGAACCTATTGGTGAGCGCTCCCGCTCACGTCCCATTGAAATGGGTGCCGCAAAGGACACGGAAGGCGCAGGGTGCTGGACCTGGACAGGAATAGTCGGATGTTTATTTTTTAAGTACCATTTCCCATGCAGCCTGTTGAAGCGCTCAAAATTGTGGAGCAATAGTTCAGAAAAGTGACACCAAAGTTCGCTCCTTTTTCTGGAAGACATCTTGGCTATTCAATATGTTGCTTTTTCCTATAAAAAACGAAGGTAAAACATCATTAGACGATACCAAAAATAAAAAGTCCCACTCGATTTTTCTTTTTTTGCATAGAAATGCTGGCAAACTGAATCCCAGAATAAAAATTATTTTTATCTTTCGATATATACAAGATACGTTCTTAAAGCTATAATAAGAACTATATTATTATTATCCCACTTTTGTATATCCGACCCGGTCACCTGGAATAAGCTTCAACCAAATATACAGGGTGTCCGGGGGTAAAGTGCAGTAACTTCGTGGGGGGATTCTACATGATCGTAGGAGTAAAAAAGATAAATAACTTTTTCCGAAATTCCAATTTTTTCTTTTTCATACAAAAAGACATACCTGCTAAAAAGCCATAGTGTAGGTGCAAACTTACCCGATAAATTCGCAAGTGTGAACGTGGCAACGTTGCATATTTGTGAGTGGCGCGTATCCATGGAAACCGCATGTGAATTGTAAACAATAACAACACAGAGTTCGCCGTATGTTATGATATTTTACCAAATTCAAAAAGAGAACTGCACTAAAATCACGTTATTTCAAATCAAAAAATATTAATAACTAATTGAACACTTAACTAATTTCATCGCTTTTTACTAATTTAAAATATTTTCAAAATGTCCACCTTCTGCTTGTAGGCAAGTATGTAAACGTACAGTAATATTATTTATAATTCGTACATTGTGGCGTATTTCATCTGCGGCTTCGTGAATACGTAACCGGAGATCTTCGACGTTATTTACTTCTTTGGCGTAAACTTTATCCTTCATCGCACCCCAAAAGAAAAAATCTAACGGTGTCAAGTCTGGAGAACGCGCCGGCCATGGCGAAGTACTCCCTCGTCCAATCCAACGATCTGGGAATTGTTCGTCTAGGTAGCGACGAACGGCAAGTCCGAAATGTGGTGGAGCTCCATCCTGTTGAAACCACATTTCACGTCTTCTATTTAAATCAACTTTTTCCAAAAGAACGGGAAGGTCATTCTTCAAGAAATCCAGGTAATTTATTGAATTAAGCCTAGGTGGCAACACATGCGGTCCTATAATTTGATTGTTAATAATTCCAGCCCAAACGTTAACGGAGAATTGAACTTGATGGTGCAACTGCCTTACGGAGCGCGGGTTTTCTTCCGCCCATTCATGCAAGTTATGCAGGTTTATCACACCAGTTCTGTTGAACTGGGCCTCGTCCGTCCAAAGGATGTTCCCAATGAAGTTCGGGTTATTAAGTTGCTTACGAAGTAGCCACTGACAATATGCAATCCTTGATACGGGGTCACGTTCCAGAAGGCCTTGCACGCACCGATAATGGAACGGGTGCATTCCGTACGTCTTGAAGAGATCCCAGATAGAACTCTTAGGGACACCAGTCATTGCGGAAATTCTACGAAGCGACAATGTAGGATCATTTACAATTGTAGCCATGATGAAGTCTTCGTCCGCTATTGGAAAATTAATAGCATTGTTGTTTCGGGGTCTTCGGCCAATTCCTTGTTCGCGAATAAGTGCATGCGTTTGAACAAAAACACGAGCGTTGGGCACATTACGATTCGGAAAACGACGTGCATATTCCCGGCGCGCCGCTTCAGAATTTCCACCATTTAGTCCATAAAAATAATGAATATCTGCCCGTTCTTCGTTGGTAAAGCGAGGCATTGTCACAATAATTCAATATTAAAATTACGCACTCTTACTCTTAAACTAAATAAAACTCGATGTTTAAGGAAAACACGCACCGAATAAAGATGTACTTTTTATTAAGACTTAAACACTAGATAAAGACACTAAATTAACAAGTTTTTATTTAAATGAGACTTTTAACACTAGATAAATTAAATTTTCAAAGTTGTTTACTCCGCGCGTCAAATTAGGTGACACATTACATTCAAAGCACAGACGTTTGTTTACTGAATTACGATTTACTAATAGCGGGGGGTGCAGGAGGGGGTGCGGGGGACAGTTTACCAGCTGACAGACTGAATTCGGGTGCCGGGGGTAGCGGGTATTAGTTACTGGGGGGGCGCGGGATGTAGATTTGGCAACGACGAAAAAAATAATGCCGTCTTCGCACGTCGGAGAAATTTTTCGTTATTAGCTTAAAAGTACACCTAAAAGTTGGAATTTCAGAAAAAGTTATTTATCTTTTTACTCCTACGATCACGTAGAATCACCTCCCGAAGTTACTGCACTTTACCACCGGACACCCTGTTTATATTATATTTATTTATTTTAATGTTTGTAGGTACTTACCTTAGTGGTAATGTTAAATCCATGCGCCAAATAAAAACTGATTGAAAGTCTGAAATTGAGTGACATACAATTCAGTACAAAAATACAGAAATCAAAACAAATTATTTGTTTTATTACACACGATTCGACAGCCAACCGATCTCATTTTACGTCTACAAGTAGGCAGGTACATAAAAACATACTTTTAAGGACAATAACGTAAACATCACTTTGTTTCCAATCGTATTGCATAATTTTCGCATGTGGAAGGGAGAAAAATACAGGAAATACTTTCGCTTTTTTACTAGAAGTAGAAAGTTTTCACCTGACTAGGTACTAAATCGAAGGTTTAGCCATGCTGGGACTAACGACGAACCGATTGACAGCTGGCATAGTGCAATGAATTAGGAACTTCTGGCTAGTAAGTGTTTTGTGTCTTATATACCGCATGCATTTTCCTTATTTTCAGATGGTATGCTATCAGAGTCGTCCAACACAATTCCTAACTCAGTATCTGAATCACTGCTGCTGTTGTATTTATTGGGTTTAGCCGTCTTCCTTCCAATGCCTTAACCTTTGAGCGATATACTACTTGCAGCTTTCATGTTTTTTCTTTTTTCCGATTCCTAGGCATTCACTGGTTTTGTTAATAGGCTCCATTTTTGGTCTCTTTCCTAGACGTTCCTGAATAGATATTGCCAAATCATTTTTATAAGGGCTTGATGTTAATATGACAGCTTTCTGAGCACCACGCGCCTTTTTCAAACATACACTGTTCCAGTGTTAGGAAATGGTTCACTAAATCATTTTCAACTGCTTCTAAAAAAGCTGTTGGTCGTCCTTGGTGAATTATAATTGCAACGGTAATATTGTAATCTAGATGACCCTTTAAAGTCGGTTTTAGAATTTTATAAACACAAGCACATTCATTCAAACCCAAACAATGTTCATTACGAAATATTGCTTGCCTTAGGTCTTCTTGTGTCTATTTGTAATATTGTTTACTATCCGCCATCTAAAATAAATACAAATTTAACTTAAGTCATAATTTATTTTCACTTGTAGCAGCATTGAGTAGTATAAATTGGACCGGTCCGATATGCCGAACTCACAGTGGTCCAATTAATCGAACTCTTACTTCTCTCAAACAAAAATTTCTATCAAACATAACCTATACATTTGGATATTCAGGTTATTGCTGGCATAAAACTCTAAAAATGACCGAGTTTAATATGAAAAGACAGTAAAAAAACGTTAACCATGGTTGCAGTTAAAGACGTATGAACGTTTTCCAAATATTACATCGAAACAGAGAGATTTCGTTTTATCCCTGTCACTTCTGTTATTTCTTCTCGAATGTGATGCCGATCGGTAAGTCAACAGTTACGTTAGCTGCGCATCATTTGGTATTGCCAGGATCAGAATATGTTTTGTCATAATATTTTTGGTCCAATTAAACGACCGGTCCAATATTCCATACTCTCCCCTATTTTAAACTTCTTCGTCACCATCAGAATCCACTTCAGAATCAGGCTCCACAATTGACATTACATCTAAGAACTCTATCGGAGCTTCCTGATCCTGAAGTTTAAGCAGTTTCCTTAAAGTATGTCTGCCTCTTATGGGCATCCATTTTTGGTCTTATTGAAGTAATAAGAGGATCAGAAGAGACTATAAGCATATTGAGGACATCCTCGTTTGATGCTTGTCTGCTCTTCTTCCTCGAATGGTGTTCTCTGAACCTCCTAAAATCTTTGTTTCGGGCCTCAGAAGCTTCTTCCGAAAGACTCCCAATTGGCACAATAGCATTTTCTGCGATTATGTCCCCTTCATGAATTTATTTATTTATTGTAAGAAACAAAGAGCAATTTTATACAGGATGAGTTATACAAGAGGTTAAATATGAGGTAAGCCAAAATAGTTTCTTATGCTAATGTTGGTTAATATGATATAATACAAAATTGTAATTGGTTATGTTATAACCATTAACTGAAAATGAAATTAACAAAAAAGAGGAAAAAAAATCATATAAATATATTAGAAGGAAGAAGGAATAGGAAAGGGCAAGAGGCAGAGGAAGATGGGATGGGGACAGGAGATGCTCATGTTGTACCTTTTCTATAACTGTGCATTAATTTAATTAACATTTGTGGTCGTACGCTTGACTTCGTTTCGGTATTTCACAAGACTATTACTAAGAATATCGATAATAACACTGGTCGACATTTATTTTTTTAAGTGCAGTCCCTTAAGCATAGGTAATTTTTTTATATGTATTTAGTATCCACAAACACGAAATTAAACAAAAAAAGTTGGAGAAAAGGAATTATTGAGTTTTGTCAATCTAGCACCTAGTTGTATAAATCTTAAATGAAAATTATTACCCAGAATGGAAATGTGTTAGCCTGAGTCCAACAGGCCAGAAAAAACTGATCCCAGTGCAGAAAAGGAGACGAAAGGACGGCCGTCCCTATCAGCCCTCCCTTCGCAACCTGATGCTCCTAAATTCCTGTAGAATTGCCTGACTACCAAAAGCCAATCCTGCCACGCCGGATCGAGAGCAGTGATGCTGGAAGACGTCTCCGCCAGCGACACAGCTAACGTCCGGCTCTCGCGTTTTTTGACCTAACGCAAGTGCAGTCAGGAGTCTTGACGCCTGGACATCCACAGCGAAAGCAATGAATCTCCTTCCTGGAATTTACGTTATAACGTTTGAAGGACATGTTTTTATGAGAAGAATTCGCATTTTACTGGCGCCTTTTCACTCGCAGTTGAAGGGGTTTGAGGGGACTTTGAACCTTTCCTCTGATCAGAACGACTGTCTGCCAATTCAATTAATTTGCCCAATCTTTTGAGGGTAGCGATGTCCGGAATGGAGTTTAAGGCAAGTTTTTGAATGTATCTGGGTAGCATATTGCACTGGAGAATTTCTAAAATTTCCTCATCAGGCAATTTCTTGTTTATTCTTTTATTTAAAATGAGAACATTAGTGATAAAAGTACCAAGAGAATCATTTGGCGCTTGCATAGTTGACCTCAACTGTGCAAGGAGTCTACGGTCGTAATCAAGAATTTCATATTCCTCCTTAAGGCCTACCACAAGGTCATCCCAGGATTCGAAAGAGAGCGATTGACCCTAAGCCAATCAAGGGCAATTCCATCAAAAAGTTTAAACGCGCCTAAAAAAAGATTGTGCTTACTTACAGAGCGAGACAGAGCGAGTTCTTCAACACGTTCAAGAAATTTCCTAATACAAGTAGTGCCATCGTACTTGAGATTCCATAAATGCAGCGGAACCAGCGGAGATGGGGCAACAATAATCTCTGAGTCCTTGACGGCTGACATGGCGGATTCTTTTACTTGACTTCTTGTATCAGGCATTGTGACTAGATGTACCTAAAGGATTAATTGGAAAAAGAGAAAACAAAGAGGCAACCGTGAATCACGTCCGAAGACGGCAATAATCAAAAATAGTAAAATTCCCAAAACAGGAAAAATAGGTGTAAAAATTATTCGTACCTAAACATCTAATGGACAAAAGTTAAGAAAGGACATACACCAATACTATAAATCAGATGTGGGAATCTGGACCAACATTACAAGAATATAAAAAAAAATACATACGAGATACCCATCAATCTCGCAGAGTACCAATGGACATTAAATAATTTTAAAAAGGTTAAAAGCAATATTAAAATTTTAAGAATTGAAGACAATTTTTAAAAAGAAACACAGCTAGGGGACGACGCAATCCAGGAAGACACACTCCAAACGACATTATATAACACGAAGAACAGGCCAAATACTATGTCACACATGAAAAAAAAAATCAACACAAAATGCTAACCTAATTAAAATGTTAAAAAATATCCGAGAAGCCCCACGTTGGGCGCCATTGAAACAGGATTTAATCCCTCGATTGCGACATTTGATAGTCAATTTAGTCTTCAACCAATATTATATGAAACCGGCTAAAACCACGAGGGTTGCCTTTGGCATGTTGTGTGAGGGAACCAACATCGGGATGATGCAAATGTAGTAATAAAAGAGATATGATTACAACATTGTATTTATTTCTATAGCGTACAAAAAGCCAGAGCAAAACTAGAGATCTCTAAAAAATTAACATAATTAAAGTTAAACCCAGGGCGTGTGCGTCGGATTGAAGATCTTGCGCATCGGACATTAATTAAAATTGGTAGCAATGTTATATGGTGTGACAAAATATGTGACATAGTATTCTAACCTGTTATAGAGAGAAGAGGGCGCCAAACAACACTTTTCTTGTTGTTAAATTTAGATGTGACTAACAACGACCAGCTAAAACGATATTAAACTGCTGCGTCATTCTTCACCAGTAGATCGTTGTCACGAAATGCTCGTCTAATGTCGTTTGGAGCGTCCGCTCGTGTCTTCCTGAGATGGCGTCTATCCCCGCCGGTTGCCGATTTGGTACTGGCTTTGTAGACCGGAGCCGGTCGAGTCGCCGACTCGAACTTTCTTCCCGGAGTTCCAGTGTTTACATGTTGCAGAAATAATCTTGAAAGGTAGCGGGCAATAAAGAACTGCTACAATGGTCTTATAAAATTCATGATATTGTTCAGGAATAATTCCTGAATCGCAAAGACTTATAAGGTCATTGTATATATCTTTTTGAATCGGCAAAGGGGTATCATACGCCTTATGAAGTTCGATGTCAATAGCATGAACGATGATAGTCTGAAACTCTTTTCTGAGCTCATATTTATACTCCAGCTGATTGGAATGATCTCCAGAGGTACGAACTTGCTTGACGCAGCTCCATGTCATTTTTTTATTTTGGGTATCTTTAGTCCAATTTTTATTCTTTAACAGTATTTTAAAGTCGTAAAAGTTATCTTGCGACATATCTCGAACTTTGTAGGGATTTTCATCAATTTTTGCCCATCACGAGAATCTTCCATTCATTTGGACTATAAATCGTCCTAGGAGCACTTGCTTTTTCGATTACTGCGTGCACACTATCTCCCTCATTTTGAGTGTGGCCCTTTTCTAAGAAGCTGTGTGTAATGGTGATTCCGAATTCTTTAGCTGCATATAAATACAGGCTAAAAACCACTCTATTTCGATTCTGTCCAGGGCAGTTATCAGACCAGAATCTGAATTCTTTAGCCCCCTTTCAACTTTTTTTTTTTAATGAAATCAAGCAAACAACTACTTACTTCATTGGCTCCTCGTTTTGCGATTCCTTCGTGCCACATATAGCAGATCCCGTGTCTCGCTGCCATATCGTAAACAGTGAAATTGTAGGTGGACAATTTTCGTTTATAATAAAAAATACTCGCCTTACAATCAGGACAAGTTAACACCTTTTGAAAACCAAAAGTCGCACATATGATTGACCCATCAGAAGCGATAGCTTTGGCTTTGTCGTTATTATTTAGGTCCCGGGCAAACTCCTTCTCCTCGCGATGCAAAATGATGGCTTCTGTCTGCTCATCAGACGACTGAGACATATTTTTAAATGCATAGCATTGGTCGCATTGATCCTTTTTAGGGATGTGGAAACATAAATTAAATTTTTGATTAACAGTGTCTCTGTATTGTCGTTCGGATGTCGCCTTTTTGGTATAATGCAATTTTTTTTTTTTTTTTTTCTCAGGTTTATCAACAGTGATTCATATCAAAGGTCTCGAAATTCAATTACATTAATTAAACTTGGTTGATACTATCACTAATTACAGACAAACACAACATTGATGAACACAACACTATAAGTAAAGAATAATGTACATGTATGCACCTACATGCATACATGTATACACAAATACATACACTTACATATACATTTCATAACAGCAACAGTAATTATTTTATAGATCAACACGATAGGTAGCTTTAAGTCTTGTTTACGTTTGATTTGAAGGTGGCCAGTGATGACATTGACAAATCAATGGGATGACTTTTATGTCTCGTTAAAATAACGGCACATTCTTGGTAAAGGTGAGTCATACCCCAGCTTAGTTTTATATTTTTTAATATGTAACGGAATATAATGTATGTTATGAATAAGTATTTGACACAATGTTACGATACTTACTTAGCCCATAGATGCGTTAATAGGCTGTTATTGTGTGTGGTTTTTCTAAGTACATTATTGACTGTTAATATGATTGAATAGTGGGTGGCCAAGTTTGACTTTGTTGGTCTTTGAAGGCCAACGCGCCAGAGTCCCTTCCAGTGGTTGAACTGGAAAAGAGCTCGCCAAACCGACCTACCGACGGTAGAGCATAATTCTCCATTCAGGGCGGGGAAAAATATATCCCATCTACATGATGTTTGAAAGGAAGTTGCAAGGTTGTAGAATGAAAGTAATCTGGATAAACTTTGGACTGGCCGTAACAAATTATATTTGATAAATTTCACAGAGAAATACAAAAAAGGTGAAAACTTACCCCCATCGACCAGAACGTAGAATCTATCTACCCTGTCTAAAATAATAAGAACGTATTTAGTTATGAGGAACGAACACTGAGTGCCGCGAATGGCGGAGTAGATGAATCAGCCATGTAGCTAGAGGACGGCAGCATCAGGATGTGGCTGGCCGACGGCCCAGTGTGGTCCAGCCAGTAGGAGTAGACGGCATCAGAATGTGGCTGGCCTACGGCCCAGTGTGGTCCAGCCAAGAGGAGTAGACGGCATCAGAATGTGGCTGGCCTACGGCCCAGTGTGGTCCAGCCAAGAGGAGTAGACGGCATCAGAATGTGGCTGGCCTACGGCCCAGTGTGATCCAGCCAAGAGGAGTAGACGGCATCAGAATGTGGCTGGCCTACGGCCCAGTGTGGTCCAGCCAAGAGGAGTAGACGGCATCAGAATGTGGCTGGCCTACGGCCCAGTGTGGTCCAGCCCTGAGTAGACGGTTAATCCGTAAGTTGCCCTTCCACGAGGCAAGGTGGAACTTAATAATGCTCTGAATCAAAATGCACACGGCGAAAACAGTTTATCGGCAGAAATAATCACCGATCGCTTGGATAAACTATGATTACCCCCACGGCCACACATGGTAAAAACGTTTTCATTATTCACGCCACCCGGGGCGAATTCCACTCGCGGGAAATATGACTAGACTTCTAATCTCGAAGCACAAACTGAACATTTCGGTATTAATCGCAAATCCATGAAATAACTTTCGATTAGAGCCTCAGACCTCCAGAAATAATAATTGACCCCCCGACCGGACAGCCTCTCTCTCCTGTGCCCGGCCGGGAAGTGAAGCCATCTTGAATTTCTTTTCACTTCCTGTTCAAGTTCTAAGTTGCCAGAGCATAAACAATAGACAAGATAAATCACAGATTTGACAGGTTCTTACTTAGAGTGAAAATCGTATGTTATTTTCATAACATGTATGAGTCGGGAACCAATTCTAGGAACGTTGAACATAATTTGATAGAGTGAAAAAGGGCAGTTTATTAATGTTAAAAAGGGCAGTTTATTAAGCAATGCTGAGACTTCCATCTAAATATAACTTTGTCGAATCTTTTCTAATAACAAGTACATGGTCACACACACTTTTCACCACATCCTCGACAGTTATTTTTTTATGTTTTTTATGGGCCCCTCTGTTGTCTGGCTGAACGTCCATCGATCCGTCATACTTCTTCCAGGACGTTGTCACTATTCTTTCCCCGACAGAAAGAATATTTAAAAAGAATATCTTGCAGACCTTTTTCTTATCAGATTCCAACGATAACGTTGACCTTTGTGGCAGGAAATATTTATATGTGTACTGACGGTTATGTTTTAAATCATTAGCGAGCAACAAAGCTCCATTGTAGCTGTCTATCACCCAGATTCCAAAATTTTTGTAAAATATCTGCTCTTTCTTCAGTAGTGCAATGTGTGCAACATTTCAGCTTACAGGAGCGAGGTGGGCCAAGTACCTTTTCGTCCGCACAAAATCCACGTTTGGTGAAGTACTTCTTACCCAGGTTTTTAAGACATTTTCGTTTGGTGTCTGCCCATTCCGATTGATTTCGGCGGCGTTTTGTATTTATCCTCGTATTAATGCTAGAAGCTGGAGATGATGCATTCGAAGAACAGCTTGGAGAATAATCTATAGGCAAAATATTATTATAATCCTCATTGTGTATGCCACAAAAGTTGTAATCGCATAATATGTAGCCATTCACAGGGGATGGTACAGATGGTGCCCGTGATACCTCGGATCCAGAAAAGTACACAAGGCAAATGTAGTGCTGAATTCTATATTTCTGAACCTTTTAATCCGTTTTGCAGTTGCAGAATTATGTTTTTAACAGGGTCACAGAACTTATCCGAACTTTCAAATTTACTGCATACACCCAGTAAACATCTAGTAACTACGATTACAGAGCTTCCCGTCATGTATTGTTCACCGCTCATTGAAGCTGTCATCTCTTCGAATGGTTCCAAAACCTAGCACAGCTCTTTGCAGGCTTTCCATTCATGACCTGTGATTAAAGGCAAATCTTTGTTAATTAATGCCATGGTTGCTTTAACGGCTTCTTCCAATCCTGTGAATCTGCGCAGCATATAAAACACCTGTTGGAACTTGCTGGATAAGACGTTTAGGATCCTGGACACCCTGTGATGACTGATATTTTAAAAGTTTCTCGCACGACAGGGTGCTCAATAAAACACTCCTGAAACTAAAGTCGTTGTCAATATAATGTCCTGTTATAGCAAGGTAGCTCTCCGTAGTCCTGGAAGTCCACATGTCTGTCTTGACGCAAATGCTAACAGCATTAGCAGCAACAATGTCTCTAACGTTCAATATGGATTTATGATATAACGCAGGTTTCATGACTGAAGATATTGTTTTCCTACTGGGAAGATCATATCCTGGAATCCATTTAGAATATTTTCGAAATCCTCTGTCGACGATACTGAATGGCTGAAAGTCCTCAATAAAGAGATCCAACAAGTCATTGTCGATTTTGCTCAGCGATGTCCACCAAAAATAACCTCTGGCCAGACCCTAGATTTTGACTATCCCTAAGTGTGAACGGTGTATAAGTTCTAAAATTTTTTTATGCAACGAACTTGGAACGACGATCCTATGTTGCCAAAATAGACAATCCTTCACGATCGAAAGTTCATTTCTTTGTATCCAATATTTCCATATGTTATCTTCGCGCTTAATTCGTTTTGGCCAGCCCTGCCTCAAACAAGTCAGTACCCCTTGAATTTCCACGTCCGTTTTAGTGGCTTCCGTGATCGAATTGACGTCTATCCCAATAATTCTCCTATTTCTTTCCAAACTTGATACTTCTTTCTATTATTTTTATATTCTGGATGTGAAGTGTCATAAAGTAAACGATGCTTGCTAATTTCGTTGATCATTCTCTCTGTATTTGTATCCGACATCATGAGAAATACCACAAACTCAGAGATAATTACGTTGCGTGCAGATCCTGCAAGCAGCAACTTATCGCGGACGCGAGCGATTGCCGCTTCCAGACGCTGCACAGGACGCCGCGGCCAATCAGAGAACGCTTCGATGTGAACACGTTGCTACAAGTTCAAACACAACATCTGATCGCCACCGTGCACGGGATCGCGGACGCGCTTTGATCGCGGCGGTTTGTTCGGGCCTTAAGTGCTCACAATTGCTAACATAACTCACGAAGTCTGACCCGTAATCTTCATTGAACTCTTCAATAGTACTATCTACTGGTAGACGAGACAGAAAACCTGCCTGATTCTTGCAGGATCTTACGAATTCCGTTTTATAAGTAAAACCTGCTAAGATTATTCCGTACCTTCGGAGCCTATTAGCTGCAAGAATTGGAATGTTTTTATGTTCACCGAGAATTCTCATCAAGGGCAAATTGTCCACGCACAGCGTGAATTCTCTACCATATAAATACTGAAAAAAATTATTTAATCCGAAAACTATAGCTAAAGCCTCCAAATCTAAAATGCTATATTTCTTCTCCGCGTTCGTTAAACTTCTGGATGCGAAAGCTACAGGTCTCAATGTTCCGTTTGCGAAAACATGTACCAGACAGGCTCCTAGCCTTCGTTACTAGCATCCGTATACAATTTTACTGGAAGGTAAGGTCGGTAATTCGTTAATGCATGTCCACTGCATTAATGTATTCTCTAGAAAAAACCCATTTGACCTCCTTTTTTAAAAGATTATGAAGTTGCTCCAATATTGACGACATATTAGGTATGAAACTCCGATAAAAATCGACAAATCCCAATAGACTCTTTAATTGGTGAATATCCGTTGGATATGCTGCGTTTTTAATGGCTTCTAATTTATCCGTTTGCGGTTGTATTCTCTTTTCAGATATTATGTACCCCAAAAATTCTAATTTTTTTACAAAAAACTGGCATTTTTCAGTATTGACACATAATCCGCATTCTTGTAAACGCTTGCAGACTGCCATGATGTTGGACAATAAATCCTTTTCATCGATGCCCGAGATGATAATATCATCTAAGTAGAATGCTACTCCTTTCAGTCCTTGTAAGCAACCAGCGATAGTTCGAGCGAAAATCGCCGGAGCGGACTTGAATCCAAACACTAATCTATTGTAAACAAACAACCCTAGATGCGTATTAATCGTTGTGAATTTTTTACAACTATCTTGTAATTCTAACTGTGAATAAGCTTGTTTCAGATCCAATTTTGCGAAAAATTTTCCCGAACTAACCTTATTAATAACTTCTTCTATTCTAGGAAGAGGGTATTTCTCTAATTCTGAAATCATATTTAAACTGCGTTTATAATCTACACAAATACGAATCTCGCCGTTTTTCTTGTGATGTTCTATTGCTGTAGTATTTCTTATCTACTGGTACAATAGGAGACGCGTATTCACCGCTCTTCACGGGCGAAATAATCCCATCTTTATCCATGGATTTAAGTTCTAGTTCCACTTTATCCCTAATTGCATATGGTACTGGCCTTGCATTACAGAAAAAAGGATTCGCATCTTCTTTCACTTTAAAATTCACTTTAAATTTATTAAAACGTCCTAATTTCCGGGCGAAAACATCTGGGAATTTCCCCTTAATTTTATCTAAACCTTCCTTTCCTGATGAAACCGAATTAATAAAACCTTGTCCTGGAATAATGTTTAAGTTGTAAGCTTCCATGAAATCTCTACCAACTATCAGTTCTGACCCATTCGATACGACAATAAACGTTACAAATTTAACAATATTATTGTACTCGACCTCGAATTTTAAATTACCCACAACACGCAAATTATTTCCGTCATACCCCGAAATGTTCCGCGACTCGGGAGACAATTTTACATTCCCAAAATGTTTGCAAAACAAAGCTTCTGGAAAAACACAAACCGAAGAACCTGAATCAATCATAGCTTCGAAAAATTTACCATTCAATTTCAATTGTGCCTTGATTGCCTTAACAAATGAAACATTATCAATATTATTATTATTACAATGTGATTTCACTGATCCGTTCTTGCAATTTCTTTGTAAATGCCCTAATTTGCCAAAATTAAAGCACTTTGCTTCTTTAAATCTACAATCACGCGTGTCATGACTTAATTTTCCGCAGATGCTGCATTTTCTCTTCAGTGAAAACGTTCTATACCGTTTATCTGGCCCTCGCGGATTTTTATTATATGCCCGATCCTCAGACGATCGCGCCTGGGGAGAAGGTCTCGAGATCCTCCCCACTGAATTTACTTCCGATTTCACTTCCCTAGGATCGATCTCCGGACCTCTCGCCGCCACTGCAAGCTCAACTAGCTAATTAAAACTTTGCTTAGGCCCCTCAATGAACAATTTTACACGTACCGGACCCGGGAGTAGACCGATTGCGAAAATATCTATGAAATTGTCCTCTAACCTTGTACCGAATTGGCAATATGTACTCAAACCTCTGAGCCTAACTGCGATTTCCCTTATAGATTCGTTCTGTTCCTGTCTGGCTTGAAAAAACGATTCGCGCTCTTTAAAAAGTGATCTGCATTTAATACAATGTTTCTCGAGAAATTCAATTAATTTCTCATAACTAACATCTGTTATTTTAGCCGGAAAACATTAAATTAGTTAAATTAAATCAAATTAGTCAGAAGGGTTAAAGTCTCCGCTTTGAGCAAGTTAATCAGATATGCCCTTTTTTTAATCTCCGTGATATCATCATGTAACACGAGGAACTGATCTAACTTAAGACGGAATAAATCCCAATCCCCGCTTATGTGAGAAAAAGATTTAATCCTCTCGAACTCCATTCTGACGAGACGGAAAGAAAATATTACCACTGAATACCACAATACCATAATACCACGTGCAAAAATTTACCCCGTTACAACAATACCCAAAATTTATAAGTTTTCCGACGCTTCCCCCACAAGAAAAATGACTTATGTTTGCCTTCCGGTAGTCCTTTCCTCGACTATCTGGATCCTGACTTCCGTGGATAGCTGTTGTTCCCAGCCCAAAAAACGACCAATGTCTCCTGACCTTGGCTCCAGGGATAATCTCCGACGTTGTGCACGCGGCAAAGATTTCTTGTTTCCGATAACCCTTTCCTCGGCTATCTGGATTTCTTCTTGTTTCCGATAACCCTTTCCTCGGTTATCCGGAATATCGGTATTTTTTTTTCTGTACCGTCCTTTCACAGTAACAATTCTAATTGTTCCTCCTGTACTTGGCTGTAGGTAGTCACAAAGTCGGGCGTGACTTAGTCCCATCCGCTCTCTTGAAAAATAATCTGTCTCCGCCGGCTGCGCCACTGTGATATTCTGTTTGCTGTGGTGTTTCTTATATTTTACTACACTTATAATGTTGCTCCAGGCTCGTTAGATTATTGAAACTCTCAAGGTTCGTTTACAGATTTATTACGAATAATGCTTATTACAACCGAGCTGTACAATAGAGGTTTGCTAACGTCTGCTCGCTAGTGGGGTGATTTCTCGTCTGGCCCGCTCCGTCAGCGTCCGTAGTCAATGCTACCGGCTCGGAAGCGCTCGGCCTACCCGTGCAGTTCCGAACCGCTTGTACAGTGTTGCCAGACAGACACTGCAGTAAGTCTTTCCTCTAGCGCTACATCTGGACCGATACCATCTGGTTGAGGAACTCTGAATCGCAATATAGGTCCTTCACGATCCATCACGACATCCAGACCTGCATCCCGTGCTAGCTCTTCAGTACTCAATAAGAGTTGAGTAGAGTACCTCTCATAGCTTCTCACTGCGGAAATAAATGTGTCCAATGTCTCCTTTGACACTACCAAGTTGCTGGTCGACCTACCGGCATAACCTGGCTGATTGTTGGTAGCTACCGGAAGAGACAACGTGACTCCAATGTAAGCCAAATCGGCGTGCTGAGCTACAGGAGCCACTGGGCGAATCAAAGATTACCATGGGTCACGTATAATGTGGGCCATCACTTTCAGAAGCTAGGTACGCTGGTTGGCAGGGATGATCTTGCTGATTTGCGTGAACGTTAGGAATGTATACTTACGACAGGCCTCTACAACTGCAGTAACACCTGACACATTAGCTCCGCGAGATTGCTCAATTATCCATCTTAGAGCTTCCAGCGAAGTGTCAGTACAGATTGAATTCAAGTAGAGTAACGATCTCATAGCTTGTGTTGTCGTTATCTTGGATTGCAGCACCATCTTTAAATAATCTTGAAGAGCAGGTAAAGTGATCCCCAATATATATAGTAAATAGTAACAATGGAAAGAATGTAAAAAAAAATTTTCTCACCTTATTTATGTGAGAAAACATACATATTTCGCTTTGTTAACTTAAGTGTACATTGATTAAAACAAAAATAATATATATTTTAATAATTATGGTTTACTACCTAAGTAACATATTTTTGTTAAGTAAGAGCATTTTGGTTTTGCTCATTGATCTTGAGGGCAAACAGTTTTTTCTTAAATATATTTATTCTATTTACGGTTGTCAGGCTATCAGGAAGGAGATTATATATGTGTACACCCTCATGGCCTATGTTTCTTTTACCACACTCTGTCTTTGCTGAATTTGTGTATAATTTATTATGTTGTCTTGTGTGGTGGTCATGTACTTGTGATGTTTTCATAAATGAAGTATTTGTGTGTATGAGGCCATTTTGGATTTTGTGAATTAATAGGCATTTCTTGTCCTGCTGGTCGTGGAACTCCCCGTCCTTAGTTACTTCGTGCTCCCGGCAGTATTGTTGCCAACACGCGTCGCCTATTTGTACACCGGCCTGCCATTCTACCATGCTACTATTCCCTCATTGTGATTATTGATAAATCCAAAAAATTACACTGAATTAATTTACAAAAACCGAAAAAAATTACATTATCACTATTTCTTTGAATGAATGAACTAAAAATAATTTTGTTTTTTATATCAGTATAATTATTACATAATAATAATATCTCGCACTCTAACTGCTGCGGCTACGCCAAGCTCTGTAGCTTTGGCATTGAAATCAAAGTAAAGAGTCTCTGGTTGCGAGAAATCGGCTGCTGCTCGTGAGAGTCAGCGCTCTAAATTCTCATTTGGGAGAACTCCTTGGATACAATGATTACGCTCCATAACTATACTTTATTTACTTGTTCGGTCTCCACTAACTCTGCTCTATCCGGCCTTATTGCATCTAATCGAGTGCGAAGTGTTCGCCCTTGTAAAATCCGAGCCGGTGACTCACCCGTGGTGCAATGTTCAGTGTTATTGTGTACTAATAAAAATCCTTGTAGTGCCACAATAACGTCCACTTTTTCTCGTAAGACTTTTTAAATTACTTTTTTACAAATTTTTACCGCGTTTTCCACTGCACCGTTTGACGCCGGATGGCAAGGTGCTGAAAATACGTGATTAATGCCATTTCCCCGTATAAACCTGCCAAATTTCTCACTAGTAAAAGGTGGACCAATGTCCGTAACAATTTGACGCGGGAGTCCAAAACGTGCCCATGTTTCCCGCAGTTTATCAATTGTAACTTCTGCCGTGGTCCGTGTCATTTCTATCCACTTCGATGTGGCATCAACTGAAACTAGGTATGTACGTCCCGCAATTGGACCTAGAAAGTCCAGATGAAGCCTCTGCCAAGGGCGTTCCGGCCATCGCCAAGGACGCGGAACCGATGCAGGCGGAGCCGCCGCTTCGGCTGCACAAACCTCACATTCCTTGCACCTCGCTTCTATAGCTTCATCCAAACCTGGCCACCAAACATAACTCCGCGCGTAACTCTTTGTCTTTACAATACCCATGTGGCTTTCATGTAACTCCGTCAAAACCTTTGACCTACAGACTTCCGGCACGACTTACCTATGACCCCACATTACACATCCTAGCTCTTCATACAGTTCTTTTCTTCTATTGAAAAACGGTTTTAACGGATCTATTTCGACGTATTCCGGCCAACCATATTTAATGTACCCTATTACCCTGCCTAAAATGTTATCGCGCTGCGTTTCCTTTTTTAATATCGCATGATCCAACAATAAAACGTCTTCGGAAATGTGCAAATATGTTTGCTCGACTTGTTCCTGTTCTATTGCCTCGCTATTCTTAACCGGTAATCTTGAAAGTCCATCGGCTCCGTTATCCGCCGAACGTACGTATTCAATCTCGTAATCATACGCGGACAATATTATGGCCCAACGCTGCAAACGACTCGCTGCCATTACTGGTACTCCCGTCTTAGGCCCTGCAAAAAACCGGTTGAGCGCCCGGCCTCACACGCAATTTTGCCAATCCACCGATGAACCGTCCCAAGCCTCCACGGAATACGTCTTAATACCTAGAAACATCGAAATTTTTGTTTTGATTATTCTTAATAAAATTATTGTTATATTCTAAAAGTGGAATATTAATTTTTAATTCGGCAAGCCACTGCCTCCCCAATAAATTCGTCACGCCGCCGTCAATAACATAGAGGTCTAAAGTTTTTTTTTTTTTTTTTTTTCTTCATATGAAGCGGTTACTTTGTGATGTGACATTATAATTTAAAATTAAACAATAACTTTCTAAACATCACTTATAGGTAAATACTTAATACCGACCGGGTTTCGCTACAACCGTAGCTTCATCCGGGCAGTATAATACTAAACATCTAAAATCTAAATTAACATGTGTTGATATCACGGTGAGTGGACAGTCTGAGCTACAGTGGAAGAGGTAGGGATGTAACAATTTATAAGGAAGAATCCATGATTAGTTATGCCCAAGAGCAACACTAATAAAAATGTAAATCAAATATGGATTGTGTGTATTCTGAAATAAAAACATATTCAATCAACTGTAAATTAAAGAACAGTTTAACAAATAATCGTTTATTCAGAATGGAAGCTAGTACAATATAAGGTTAATTAAATAAATGAAGTAGTAAAGGAGACTCTATTTTTTAAACTAAAGGATTCTCAGGGCCGTGTGCAGGACTCGAAGAGCATCTGCATGTTGAATTTTATAAATGAAAGTCATCATAAAAGTTAAGAGGTTAATTATATAAAGGGCGCCATTTATTTCTTCTAGAAATAAAAAGATTTAAAAGGATAAAGATAACCCGAAAAACTATCTAAAGTTAAATGATGATTTACGTGAAAGTTTCTTCCAACCCGCCATGTTGTGGTACTGGTCGCCGATGGTTCCGCAAGTCACAAGTAGTCTGCTCCGCTCCCAAAATCTGACTGGCTGGAGAAATGAATGATTCTCCTCTTCTCTGCGCAATGTGCTGCGCATCTCACGGGTAGCAATAAAGATGTCTCTCATCGATCGATATCTTGAAGAATCGATCTCAGTCCGGGGTTTGTAGTTTTCTCCGTTACATTACCCCTCCACCAAAGAAAAGAACGGACCACCTGGCTCCGAAGCACATGACTGCATTAGATTTCTTCCTGGTGTTGGTGGTGTAGAGGAACCCTCAGGCGTCATAGTTTTGCTTCAATAGATGTGTATAATTACAAATGTTGAGATTTCCATCCTCCAAATTGAAGCAGTTAAACTAGTAGACCATCTACGATGAAAACAGGGAATATTAGCTTGAAATTGTTCTGTAAGCAGCAGCAGCAGTCCCAAACCATGAAGACTTCCAAAGATGATGGTGAAAATATAAAAATCTTGTCTTGTTAGCAGATATTTTTGAGCAGCCAGTTCCGCTTCTTCAGGGTGAGCGAGTCAATTTCTTTTCCCTAAATAATTATCTACCTAACGGGTTAACCAACAAAAAACAAGATTATACAGAAAAAAAAATTTCATAAAATGTTGAAAACCGAAAAGCCTTTCAAAAGGAAAACACAGCAGCCCTTTTACTATAATGTAGCAAAATGACAAAAATTCTAGTAACAGAATGTAAACCTGGAGAAACAATATTTTTAAGTTTTTTTTTTTTTTTTTTAAATGAAATTCAAAAGAAAATTTATTTATTAAAATGTTTTGTTAGAATTAACACCATCTAGTGAATTATCCTGCAAGCATATTGATATTAAGGACCCAAACCCAATCAATAGATCTAAAACAAAACCAATTGAAAAATAAATAAATCGATATTAAATAACAACTTTTAAAAACATCCGATAGATGTCAGCTCTGTAAAAATTCGGAAGAATTTAATAAAATATTAGTAGTACTTGTGTTTTAAAACCAAACAAAAGTTCAAATAGAATAAACTATTTTAAGAATTTAAGATATTTGTGTAGATATCCAAAACAAAATTCAATGCGAAAAAAAAAAAAAACCCCCCATAAAACAACAAACTAATTCATTATGCAAATATCAGAATTGTAAGGATATTTGCAGAAGGAGTTAAATGAACGCACAACATATAACATTCAACAAAAAACATTAATTTACTCAGGTACAAGATTATTAATTTGCGATGCAAAATTAATACAAAAAACTCAGTACCGTTTATTTCGCCAACTTGTTAAAACAGATCCCCGAAGGTTAACAGTTAATACGAAAAACAAAATAACTTTTTGGTAATCAGAAAATTACTCAGAAAGTCTGATTAATTTAGTATTGATGGTTTTGTACCTCAGATCCTCATAAAGAGAAGGTAAACCTAATCAATATAAAAAAAATACAACGTGACGTTCGTATTTAGTACGCGCATATGAACGTAAATAAAACTTCTACCAAGATTTCACACTATCAAATAGTATCAAAACAATATCAAATAGTACATGGCCTCCCCGTAACCTCAAAACTCTTCAGTGACAGGGTCCCCATGGACTAATGATAAAAAAGACAGGAATCAAACCTGAAAGTACAATATCGTACTATCGCATATCAACAATGCATACAAAACAAAGCCTATCACAAGACTCGTGTATATGTGGGATAATAACAGTTCTCAGCGGTTGTAACAACTTGTAACTGTTTCCACTAGATTGACAAGACATGACAGTACATGACAGTACATGACATTAACATGACATCACAAAACAAACACAAATGGAGGATGGACAGTTCCCATTCATGGCGGCAAATAGAAATGTCGTCCACCAAAACATAAAGTGAATTTAAAGATAAAAAGAAACTTTTCATGCAACAATGACATGAAAATTTTGCACCCAACAACCATGTGTTGCAAGTGACCTCATGCGTATTAGCATGATACGTTTGAAAAAAGGTGACAAGATAATGTCCTTAATAGTGCCTGAGAATAAGGTACTCTGTGCCAATTATAAGAATAATATCAAAGAAATTATTGTTTCTTAAAATGATCAAATTTGTAGTAATTTTCTACATTTAAAACGATATTTACGGATAACGTTAAAACGAAATTTATGATAATTATAGTCATGTGGAAGTTATTGAAATAAATTCTTTTCAAATAGTATCTATTGAATAAGAACAAATTACACGGCAATAACCTTTAAGCTAAATGTAAAGATTAAAACAATATTGAATAAAAAAAATCCAAAACCCAAATTACAAAGAAAAAGGTAAAAAAGGGTAAAACCTTCTGTAAAATATCTTGTTTAATTAATGTTTAGAATGGAAATTCCTGTAGAACTTATAGATTTGATATTTTAAATTAATTAAGGTCATTAAAATTGTATTATACGCCTCAACACAATGACTATTAACCTGTAAAAACTATTTTCCTGGACAAGCATACAAAAACTAAAAAAATATGGTCGTACGTGAAAATTATGTTTTGTTTAATAATTAATTAAAAAAACAGAACCTTGTATGAATTGAAAGAATGGAAATTCAGAATTACTTGAAAACAATTGCCGACAAATAAAAATTAACCTATAAAAAATTTAGTTCCAACTGAGCTCGTTGAAAAAAGATTTAAAACATTCCCTGTTTGTTTGAAAACCCTTTTCCCATAATAAACAAAATATGAGCATTGAATATTAATGGTCCTATCTTGTATATTAAAAGTTAAAAAACTAAATAAATTATAAAAGAAAACCTTCAAAAAGCAATTTGCCGACAGCAAAGGAAAACGCAGATCAGGCAGGTGTGACGTCTCGCTCCTAGTCCTGAAGCATTTATCCAATGTTGAAACAGCATTTACTCTGAAAAGCATGTTTTGTGTATTTCATTATTGAGTAAAAACAAATGCAACATTTTAATTTTAAAATACAGGAATTAGAAAAAATATATTATGTTAAAGTATATTGAAAGTGACAATAAAATTCCAAATTTAAAAATCATAAATCTTTGTAACTATATTTTTATAATTTAAGAACACAATAATATGTGTAAATGGTTTACTAAGAGTTGAACACTTTTATGTAACAATCATCCACATGACTTAAAACGTAATATTAACTTTATAAGGTGAAAAAAAAGGTTATTATTGAAAGGAAATTACGGATCAATAAGGTAGCTATAATATTTCGAAATAATACAATTACGGAAATTAAGGAACCTATAATATAGTTTCATACACTGAAATTCAAAGAAAAATTAACAATCGCATGATGTTAAAGATATAGTAGAGGTTAAATAAATAACTTACTCCGTATTTTTTTAAAAATGAGATGCGAAGAACTACTGTCCGCATCATGATCATTTCTAGCGCCATTCGTGAACGATGAAATATGTACCTAAATACTCTGTTAGGACAAAATAAAACAAATTAGCACACAATAACCATTATCTCGTTAGGATTTTAAAAAGCTACGTATAAAACGTGGTAAATAATGAGTAAATACTCAAGATATAGCTAGAGGCACACAAGATGAGTTCAGATTTGAAAGCGGGAACCAAAATAAAATAAATTTTAAACTAAGAAGAAGAAATAAGTGTGAACTTACGAAATCATCGGTGAACCAAACCACAACGTTGAAAAAAACTTTAAACACGACCAAAATGATATTGACCACATGATAATGTCTAAAATGACAATGATAGTGTCTAAAAAAAATTCTACCTACTGGGGTGAAAAAGATGACATTCAAAATGAAAAATTTACAAAAAAAATTCAACCGATATACACACCTTGCAGGCGCCATTGTAACAATTTCTACGAAAGAATCCATGATTAGTTATGCCCAAGAGCAACACTAATAAAAATGTAAATCAAATATGGATTGTGTGTATTCTGAAATAAAAACATATTCAATCAACTGTAAATTAAAGAAGGATGAGTTTAACAAATAATCGTTTATTCAGAATGGAAGCTATTACAATATAAGGTTAATTAAATAAATGAAGTAGTAAAGGAGACTCTATTTTTTAAACTAAAGGATTCTCAGGGCCGTGTGCAGGACTCGAAGAGCATCTGCATGTTGAATTTTATAAATGAAAGTCATCATAAAAGTTAAGAGGTTAATTATATAAAGGGCGCCATTTATTTCTTCTAGAAATAAAAAGATTTAAAAGGATAAAGATAACCCGAAAAACTATCTAAAGTTAAATGATGATTTACGTGAAAGTTTCTTCCAACCCGCCATGTTGTGGTACTGGTCGCCGATGGTTCCGCAAGTCACAAGTAGTCTGCTCCGCTCCCAAAATCTGACTGGCTGGAGAAATGAATGATTCTCCTCTTCTCTGCGCAATGTGCTGCGCAGCTCACGGGTAGCAATAAAGATGTCTCTCATCGATCGATATCTTGAAGAATCGATCTCAGTCCGGGGTTTGTAGTTTTCTCCGTTACAGGGATAGTTGAGAGGCGAGTGCTCTTTGTCAATAGGGAACAATCTGAGTATAGGACTTTTATTTAGGTTTATTTGGTTGTTGATGACTTTGCTAGTGACGTTTTTGGCTTTCCTTAACTCTAGCGCCTCTAAGTTATCCAACCTAAGACCTATTCCGTTTTTATGTAATTGACTGACGCCAGTATTTTTGTCAAACGTATGGTTGGTTGCTATGAGATGATTTTCAAATTTGAAGAACCCGTTACTGTTTAAGCATCTTAGGTGTTCTTTGACTCGCGTGTTGATATTACGCGTTGTTTTGCCTATGTAAAACGCGGGACAGTCACTACATTGCGGTGAGTAAATACCTGAGTGATTTAACCGATGTTCTTTGTCCTTAACGTTCATCAAAAATTTACCTATACTATTGTTAGTTTAAAAAGCTGGTTTGATATCTGGTGGGAGGTTTTTTATGCTTTTTTGAGAGAAATTATTGATGTACAAAATTCTACGCCATTGTTGAGGTTGATTATTATTAGTTGATATATTATTATTATGAGGGGAGCTATTAAATAGAAATTTACTTGTCGATAATCTTTTTAATTTCTTATTTAGGATGTTATTGACCATATTTGCATTATAGTCATTATTAATCGCAATTTGTTTAATCGTCGCTAATTCTAATAAGAAGTTGGAATTTGATAACGGGACGGTAACTAATCTATGGATCATGGAATGGAAAGCAGAATGTTTGTGGGAGATGGGATGGTTAGATGACTTATTAATAGTTGTATCAGTGTAAGTGGGTTTACGATAGATTTTAAATTCTATTTTATTGTTAATGATTGATAGGGTAAGATCTAAAAAGTTTAAGCTAGAATTAGTTCCTATTTCTATTGTGAATTTAATTTTTGTATGAAAAGAGTTTATTAGTTTTAGGAAGGAATCAAGCTGAGCGCCAACTATTATATCTAGAGCGCTCGCCAACGGAACGGCTTTTGAATATGTACGCGTCTCTTCTGCAAAAAGACGTTGTCTAATTGAATCACTGCGAACCGCACACCAACTGATGCCGTAAATTTTCATCCAGTTTGTCATCAAATTCACAGAATCTTGCGTATTTTCTGTGTCGCGACGTATTGTGATATGCATTCCTCACGCTGCTGACGGGTTTGTCGAAATTTATATCTTTCTGCCATGACAGATGGTTTCGGCTGCAGATGATCTTGCATAATTTTTTTTAGGTCTTCATATTGCTTTTAAGTAGGTCTCGCCGGGCTGCAAAGATTCACCATTAATTCATATGCGGCATCGCCCACCACTGAAATTAATGTAGGTACTTTTAATCCCTTTACCGTTTTATTCACAAGGAAACTACTCTCTAATCTCTCGCAGTAGGTTGTCCAATTCCCTTTATTTACGTCAAATTCGTTAAACTTGGACATGATTAACTCTATTACGAATTGTATTTTTTTAATGAATTTATTCTCGTCGCCAATGTAATGTATGGAGGTAAAGTAAACACGCAGTTGCTTGCAAGGCTGTTTATTTAGAACTGGCTGCTTACAATAATGTTGGGTATACCTACGCAATAGGTAGATACAGTCTTACCATATAACACCTCCACCCTTAAATTCGACTATTAGGTACATACCAACAAACAGTAGCAATAGAAAACATATAAAATAAGCAATGGATAACGATATAGATAATAAATAGTAACAATGAAAAGAATGAAAAAAAAAACCTTATTTAGGTGAGAAAACATACATATTTCGCTTTGTTAACTTAAGTGTACATTGATTAAAACAAAAATAATATATATATATATATATATATATATTAATAATTATGGTTTACTACCTAAGTAACATATTTTTGTTAAGTAAGAGCATTTTGGTTTTACTCATTGATCTTGAGAGCAAACAGTTTTTTCTTAAATATATTTATTCTATTTACGGTTGTCAGGCTATCAGGAAGGAGATTATATATGTGTACACCCTCATGGCCTATGTTTCTTTTACCACACTCTGTCTTTGCTGAATTTGTGTATAATTTATTATGTTGTCTTGTGTGGTGGTCATGTACTTGTGATGTTTTCATAAATGAAGTATTTGTGTGTATGAGGCCATTTTGGATTTTGTGGATTAATAGGCATTTCTTGTCCTGCTGGTCGTGGAACTCCCCGTCCTTAGTTACTCCGTGCTCCCGGCAGTATTGTTGCCAACACACGTCGCCTATTTGTACACCGGCCCACCATTCTACCATGCTACTATTCCCTCATTGTGATTATTGATAAATCCAAAAAATTACACTGAATTAATTTACAAAACCGAAAAAAAATTACATTATCACTATTTCTTTGAATGAATGAACTAAAAATAATTTTGTTTTTTATATCAGTATAATTATTACATAATAATAATATCTCGCACTCTAACTGCTGCGGCTACGCCAAGCTCTGTAGCTTTGGCATTGAAATCAAAGTAAAGAGTCTCTGGTTGCGAGAAATCGGCTGCTGCTCGTGAGAGTCAGCGCTCTAAATCCTCATTTGGGAGAACTCCTTGGATACAATGATTACGCTCCATAACTATACTTTATTTACTTGTTCGGTCTCCACTAACGCTGCTCTATCCGGCCTTATTGCATCTAATCGAGTGCGAAGTGTTCGCCCTTGTAAAATCCGGCAACATTAACGACTCACAAACAGAATGATTCAATCGGAAAATGAAGATAATATTGGTAGCTCTCAGTCGAAATACTGTAAAAAAAGACTTTCGCTGATTTTTCAATCCTCTGAAAGAAGGCTCGAGCTAGGCGCACATCATTGCTTGTAAAATTCGGGCCGGTGACTCACCCGTGGTGCAATGTTCAGTGCTATTGTGTACTAATAAAAATCGTTGTAGTACCACATTAACGTCCACTTTTTCTTGTAAGACTTTTTAAATTACTTTTTAACAAATTTTTACCGCGTTTTCCGCCGCACCGTTTGACGCCGGGTGGTAAGGTGCTGAAAATACGTGATTAATGCCATTTCCCCGTGTACCGAGATTTATTGGTGTGAAATTTCTGAAAGGTGTGTAAACATATATCTTATTGTGTTGCACAATATTAAAAAGGGAATCTGAAATTAAAGAATAGTGTGGATGCTAAGAACAAAATTTATTGAGGTTATTTATCAAAGTACTTTATCATCTATTAAGTTACATTATTATCAAGTTAAATAGCAAGAGACTCTACGTTTATTGTTAAAATCAGGGCATGTTCAGATCGTTAAACTAAATCTGACTAGTGATGCGAATTTACAATTCTAATATGCTAATCTGTGGATACTAAAAATTAAAAGGATAAAGTTTCACATCTCAAATATTAATCTTGCTTTGATTACATAGGGCGCCAGCTCTTCCCAATCATCTTGTGAAGAACAAATTTATAAATTAAAGTAAATCTAGCAAACTATTATTATTATTAATTCGTACTACATGTACGAATCTAGCAAACCAGAAAATTTAGTATTTAGAACCTGAAATGATATGTGAGGACGGCCATCATTGTTACCCGCTCTCTCCGCCTTTGACGTTCTAAGGTTCTGGTAGAATTTTTCCACGACAGCAAGCCAATTAGACCACTCCGGGTCACACGGCACAGTAGATGAAGACGTCTCCTCGCCCACTGCACAGGCAACCCTCTTGCATCTGCAGTCAGGAGCCTTCACACCAGGTTGACCACAGCGGAAACATCTCACTGCTTCTCTGAAATTCACGTTTTGAGCGCTTTGATTATTGTTATAAAAATACCTTTGATTTCTTTTGACATTAGGATTATAATTGTTATTATTGCGAGAAGCCTCCCTGTTATTACTATTACTAGATGGAGTATTGTTGGCAGAATTATTGGCTTTGGAATTGTAAGAGTTTGAATTTGCAGGATGGTTTCTAGTATCCGTGCGACTATCCGCCAATTCTATCATCTTTCCATATTTCTTTAGAGCAGTAATATTAGTCACCTCTGTAAGAGAAAGTTTATGTATGTATCTTGGCAACATGTTACACATTAGAATTTCTAATATTTCCTCTTCCGGCAATTTCTTAGAGAGGCGATTATTCATTAGTAAGACTGTAGTTATAAATGAACCCAGGTTTTCTTTGGGTTTTTGACATGTAGTTCTTAACTGAGCTACAAGACGTTTCTCATGGTCCAAGAGTTCGAACTCCTCATTCAAACCCGCAACAATCTCTGACCATGAATTAAAAGTAAAACGGTTCACCCTGAACCAGTTCAAAGCATCGCCTGTGAAAAATTCAATCGCGCTAGAAAATAGATTATTGGTACTTACACCACGAGAATCTGCTAGTTCTTCTACACGTTCTATGAAATTGCGTACGCATGTGGATCCGTCAAAAACCAGATTCCATTTGTGTACGGGGAATGACTCGCAGGAAGAGGATTTCGTTTCCGCCTGTCCCTCCGGCGAAGCTTCATTTTTTATTCAGCATTGTCACAGAATCCTGAATCTTGGCCTGACTCCTCGTTACAATTTGCGGTTCCGACATGACGTGAAGAAACTATGCTATGTAGGTATGAAAGAAATAATTAGCACATGTACCAAATATACACGACCGCGAGCGACCGTCATCATATATTCACAAATTAGCAAGATTACCACTTGAGACTTTTAACTACACTAAAAAACATTGAGCACAAATTTACATCCTACCCACAAAGTAACAGATCACTAGGTTTAATCCACGTTGGGAGGCCAAATGTACCGAGATTTATTGGTGTGAAATTTCTGAAAGGTGTGTAAACATATATCTCATTGTGTTGCACAATATTAAAAAGGGAATCTGAAATTAAAGAATAGTGTGGATGCTAAGAACAAAATTTATTGAGGTTATTTATCAAAGTACTTTATCATCTATTAAGTTGCATTATTATCAAGTTAAATAGCAAGAGACTCTACGTTTATTATTAAAATCAGGGCATGTTCAGATCGTTAAACTAAATCTGACTAGTGATGCGAATTTACAATTCTAAGATGCTAATCTGTGGATACTAAAAATTAAAAGGATAAAGTTTCACATCTCAAATATTAATCTTGCTTTGATTACATAGGGCGCCAGCTCTTCCCAATCATCTTGTGAAGAACAAATTTATAAATTAAAGTAAACCATGTTGTGATATCTAAATTAGCGTGATGACAATCGCTCACGTGTTTAATGGCGCAAAACCTCTTTGGAATCCGTTCCGTGACGCACGTCCTGACCGCTGTCCAATCTCCCTAGAACTGCTCGCAATCTCTGATGTCTATGATTATGTACTCGGCCGTCGCTGTGTTCACGATTGCACGCTTCTTAAGTTAATCAGTTCTTGCAAGCGCTTGACACCGGGGCGAGTAGTTTCAAATCGTTACAACCTGCCAAATTTCTCACTAGTAAAAGGTGGACCATTGTCCGTAACAATTTGACGCGGGAGTCCAAAACGTGCCCATGTCTCCCGCAATTTATCAATTGTAACTTCTGCCGTGGTCCGTGTCATTTCTATCCACTTCGATGTGGCATCAACTGAAACTAGGTATGTACGTCCCGCAATTGGACCTAGAAAGTCCAGATGAAGCCTCTGCCAAGGGCGTTCCGGCCATCGCCAAGGACGCGGAACCGATGCAGGCGGAGCCGCCGCTTCGGCTGCACAAACCTCACATTCCTTGCACCTCGCTTCTATAGCTTCATCCAAACCTGGCCACCAAACATAACTCCGCGCGTAACTCTTTGTCTTTACAATACCCATGTGGCTTTCATGTAACTCCGTCAAAACCTTTGACCTACAGACTTCCGGCACGACTTACCTATGACCCCACATTACACATCCTAGCTCTTCATACAGTTCTTTTCTTCTATTGAAAAACGGTTTTAACGGATCTATTTCGACGTATTCCGGCCAACCATATTTAATGTACCCTATTACCCTGCCTAAAATGTTATCGCGCTGCGTTTCCTTTTTTAATATCGCATGATCCAACAATAAAACATCTTCGGAAATGTGCAAATATGTTTGCTCGACTTGTTCCTGTTCTATTGACTCGCTATTCTTAACCGGTAATCTTGAAAGTCCATCGGCTCCGTTATCCGCCGAACGTACGTATTCAATCTCGTAATCATACGCGGACAATATTATGGCCCAACGCGGCAAACGACTCGCTGCCATTACTGGTACTCCCGTCTTAGGCCCAAAAATTGTTACTAAAGGCTTATGATCTGTGCGTAATAAAAAATGATGTCCATATAAATACTGATGAAATTTTTTTACCGCAAAAACAATTGATAACGCTTCTTTCTGGATTTGTGAATAATTACATTCGGCCGTAGTCAAAGTTCGTGAAGCGTACGCCACTGGGCGTTCTACCACCCCTGCCCCACGCTGTGACATTACCGCGCCGAGACCCCGGGGCGATGCGTCACAAGTTAATATTAAGGGGCGCGCCGGATCGTAATGTGTCAATACTTCGGTACTTGTCAACAAACATTTTACTTTTTCAAACGCCTCTTCTTTTCTTTCTTCATATGATGCGGTTACTTTGTGATGTGACATTATAATTTAAAATTAAACAATAACTTTGTAAACATCACTTATAGGTAAATACTTAATGCCGACCGGGTTTCGCTACAACCGTAGCTTCATCAGGACAGTATAATACTAAACATCTAAATTAACATGTGTTGATATCACGGTGAGTGGACAGTCTGAGCTACAGTGGAAGAGGTAGGGATAGTGTAAGGTAGGTGCGTGAGCATGAGATTCTTATGTTACTCTCAGGTTTGTGGGGTTGTCAAAGTGTGAACTCATTACTAGTTTTAAATAAAAATCAGTCATTTCAAATCAGAATTTCGAAGCGAGCGCGAAAGGCACGTTGCGTAGCAACAACTGAGCGACCGTTACAAAAGAAGCTCTCGACGGCGAAGGCCCGCTGCTCTCTAGACCACAGCATAATGGCAACTGACGAGAATGGGAAACAAACTTGGGGACGTCCCCCTCCAGATGCGCCCCCTCCCGCCCCTCTACCTGCCCAACTCAACGGTCGGGAATTTTTTCAAATAAGTAAGTTTCTCTGGCGCACCCTGTACCAACCATAAAATATTTTTACACAACAATATAATATTTATGTTTGTTATTTCCCAAATATAAATAATACATAAATCCTTTATATATTGCCAAACAATTGTATTATTGTTAGCAATATTCCTGCGACAGTGATTACCAAATTACTGGAAATTGGGTGGCGAAAAATACCTTAGCAATTAAGATGGGAAATTCCGACAATATTATATGGCAATATTTACTGCCTTCGACATTATATAAATTAGTTTTCAAATAAATCATAGCCTGACAACAGTCAGAAATTCCATTGGAAGTATGTAATGTTTCAGTACCTGCCCATCAACCTTTCACATTAAATAACAATTACATGGGACAACATATTGACACTAATTGGTGAATTTGGCATTTGGTAGAAAATAAAAGCAAAAACGTTTTATTTTATATTATAATGTCAAAACACTTAACCACTCATAATATTTGTAATATAATAGTAATGAAAAATATAAATTCCTGGAACATAATGTAAATGCACCTAAATATTCTTAAACATTCAGAACAATTCAAACTATTATGGGGAGACCTCGATAAAATATAATGTATGTCTTTCGCAAGTATTAGTATCTAAACCAACCAAACTTTTAACAAGGCCTTGTAAACAGGGAATAACAAGTCTGATATTTGTTTTTATTTTTTTTATTCTAGATAAAAGAAAATTACATTTTTCACTTATTTAACTAGAAATAACATATATTTATTTATTTATTTAGACGCCGTAAAAGGCTTTTACAATATACATGATTTATGTTTACAGTGGTTCACAGGAGCGAAACAGTATTATGTTAAACAGAATAATTACTGAGAAATTATGTTGAAAATTAAACAAAAATAACATCTGGTATACATAGGTACATTAGCATTTTTATTTTCAATCCATACAGTAGTTTAGTATTGAGGTTATTGTTACCTTCAATATTGAATTTGGTTGAATTTGCTGAGAACTAAGAGTTAGCTCTATTGAATCAGGGCTGTCAGTAAGACATCTCATAACAATTTTTGGAAAAATTATAGTTTTAATTAAGTATATAAAATTATTAGATAACACACTTCTGTCTGATATCTGATGTAAGTGCATTGTTTAGGTTCTGTGATAACTTATGAATAGAATGGTTTTATGCCTAATAACATTGGTAATTACGACAGAGGTATGTTATTATAGCCTTCTTATAGCTATATTCCGTGCAGTTGAACACATCTACTACTTCTGAGAATGCATTACCAACTGCATGCAATCTAGGTATAAGGGAGTTTCTAAATGACGCAGTCCTGGTTCTAGTGGGTATATGGAAGGTAATTAGGCTTAATATATCAGGGCTGTCTATAATACCATTGACAATTTTAAAAATAAAAGTCAAATCGGAAATAAGTCTTCTATCTGAGAGTTTAAGTAGGTTTAATTTTTTCATCAAGTGATTGTAATTTATTGATTCTATAGGTAGACCGAGTTTATAGTTAATGTATCTTAGGAATTTATGCTGAATTTTTTCAATAGAATCGGAGTGGATTTTAAAGTAAGGACACCAAATAGGAGAATTATATTCGATTTGACTTCGAACAAGTGAGGAATATAAGATTTTTAGTGTTGAAATATTTTTAAAGTCTCTGCCATTTCGGAGAATGAAGCCGAGCATTTTTAATCCTTTGTTGGTGACAGTTTCTACATGTGAAAGAAAGTTAAATTTTGAATCGAAAATAATGCCGAGATCGTTAATTTCACTTACAGAGGCGAGAGAAACATTGTTAATTTTGTATTGATAGTTAAGGGGTTGTTTTGTTCTGAAAAATCTTATAATGTGGCATTTACTAATATTGAGATAAAGTTTGTTAGTTTTGCACCAATCTTGAAGTTTATTTAAATTTATTTGAATGTGAATACAGTCATTTATTGTTTTTATAATTTTAAATAGTTTAAGGTCATCGGCAAAAAGTAGCACTTCAACATTTTTATCAAATACAGTAACAATATCGTTTATGAAAAGGAGAAACAGTATTGGGCCTAAATGTGACCCTTGGGGTACACCGCTAGTAGCTATGAATTTGTGTGAAAGGTTAGAATTATTTTTTACTTGAAGATTTCTATTTGTTAAATAGCTATTTATCCATTCCAATAGTTTACCCTCAATTCCGATTTGACTAAGTTTATTGAGAAGAATTTTGTGGTTAACTTTGTCAAACGCTTTTACAAAGTCTGTATATATTGAGTCGACTTGGGTTTTGTTTTCGAGTGAACATGCTATAAAATTTTCATATAAGGAGAGATTTGTTAGTGTGGATCTGCCTGGCATAAATCCGTGTTGATTA
Source organism: Hesperophylax consimilis (assembly GCF_061612785.1). Lineage (NCBI taxonomy): Eukaryota > Metazoa > Arthropoda > Insecta > Trichoptera > Limnephilidae > Hesperophylax > Hesperophylax consimilis. The sequence goes on from NC_142865.1 coordinate 12,230,875, forward strand.
GTTACAATGATGTTGTTACACATAAATATATTACACACTGATATTATTCACTTTCATTGTTTTGTTGATTGAGCATAAAACTTAAAACATCTTAAATTAATTAAAATAGAAAATAAAACATTTTTTAACTTATTTCTACTTGTTTATTTTACCAGTACCGGTTTCGTCCTATTATGGACATCTTCAGGCTGGCAATTGAAATTCTTTTGTTACAGAATTTATACAAAATTAGGTACACAATGTCAAGGTAGGTACATATGTTTGGGTTATTAAATTACAATGGTTCTTTAAGGTTAATATGTCATAAATAAGAAATAATAATATAACAATGGTCACTATAGCAGAATAATCGATAATTTAGTAAATAAAATAATGAATTTTCCTGCATACCACGCAGGACAATCCGGAAGAGAAGAATCAAACTCTATAAAAGAACACCTCCTTAGTTGGGCAAATCAAAAAGTGGGGGGGGGTTTATGATCTATTGAACATAATTTTGCATTTACCAGAAAACGAAAATTATTTCCACAAAGATAGAGATGTCAAAACTCTTAACGTTTGCAACAAAGGATCAGAATATTACATAATTAAATTACACAACTGTTATTTAAGGTAAATAAGTCATGAATAACAAAATGTTCAATAATCATCAATACATACATCGCAAATTACTTAGAATAAAATGTTACCTCAGAGTCTAAGGTAACATTATTCAAATTAATTACAATGGATATATTAATGGCGACTGAGCACCATGTTCCAACTGTTTATTCATGACATATTTACGATCAATTTTCTTCGTTAGGCGATTAATTTCTAGTAATTCTAATCTGTCTAATTTCTGTCCCTTTTCACAAACGTGAAGAACCTTGACATCTCTATCCTTGTCAAAAGTATGTTGGTTCTCTAGCAAATGCAAGGCTACGTTCGATAAATCTCCCTTTCGATTTACCCAACATGCGAAATGCTCCTTTATACGGGTCGATACTGCTCTTCCTGTCTGTCCCACGTAACATGCAGGGCAATTCGAGCAATTCACTTGGTAAATTCCAGAGTTCTCCAATTTATCTCTCTTATCCTTATTGTTTATTAATATCTTACCCAAAGAATTCACGCTACAAAAAGCTGTCTTACACTTCTTGTCACTGTCTATCAATTTCGAAACTTTATTTGATACTTTCCCAAGGTATGGTATTTTACACCATTGTTTTGTTTCAGTTTCATTTTCTGGTGTAAGGCCATATGTAATTGAAGTTACAGTGAGTTTTTTATTTTTCTTTTTTATTAAATTATCTATTATTCCGCTATCGTAACCATTATTCACCGCAATAGCTTTGATAACATTCAATTCATTACTGTAATCTATATCAGGGGTGTCCAAACTAGATGGGACCCAGGGCCAATAAAAAAGACTAAATACATTGGTGGGCCGCAAAATATTTATAAAAATAAAATACTGGTAATAATACGTAATATCGTTATTTTATTATCTACTTTTTCATTAATTTGTCTTTTACAATTCTGTCAACATCAACCTCAATACTAGTGGTAGCTAGGCGCAGTGCATGTTTAAGTGAAGTATCTGTCAATGAAGACCTGTATTTCGATTTAATAAACTTCATTGTTGAATATGCACTTTCACAAAGGTAGGTAATGCCCATCATCGAGCCCATTTTTTGCCCGAAATTCGTCAGTTTCGGGAAACGTTCAGCGAGGAGCTTAAAAAAATCAATTCCTGTTTCTGTTCTGCCCTTGTAAAAGGGGTCTGATTGCAGATCACACAGTTCCAATTGATAATCAATCTTCACACTCGCAACTGCGATCGTTAATGGATGAGTAAAGAGAGCTATATCACTCTCAATTTTTTTAAAATCTGCAAAACGCCGCTCAAATTCGACGATTATTTCGTCCATGTATTTGAGGTGGTCCAAAAAATTACATTCTTCAAAATTTTTCATCTCTAAATAATGTTCTTTACAACTTGAAAAAAAAGAAAAATCATTTTGTTGTAGAGACGTTTTGAACAATTTCAGTTTACTTCTGAATCCATTCACATTTCCGTACATGTTGGCTATATTGAGGTTTTTACCTTGCAATTTTAAATTTAATTCATTCAAGTGTTGCGTCATATCAGTTAAAAACGCAAGATCAGCCAGAAACTGAGGATCTCGCATTTTATCTTGTAGTTCAGAAGTGTCAGATGATATCTCATTTTTTAGAAATAAAGGTATTTCTTTTCTTAAGGCGAAAAAGCGTTGCAAGCACTGGCCAGCACTTAGCCATCTGATTTCCGAATGCAATAGTAAATCTCCATAGTTTGCATCGATTTCACTTAAAAAGTCTCTAAATTTTCTATGTGTCAATGCCCTGTTTCCACCTCTAATCAAATTGGTTATCCTTATAACAACTTTCATAGCATTCATTTGACGCAAAGATTTTCCACACAAGGCTTCCTGATGTATAATACAATGCAACAACGGGCAATCAATGCCATTTTGTGTTAGAAGTCCCGCGAATCCTGTCACTGTCCCGGTCATAGCTTTTGCCCCATCGGTCACAATACAAGAACACTTACGAAATCCTCCATATTCTACTATAGTTTTGTTAACCGCTTCAAATATATCACTGCCTTTAGTTGTTCCAAGAAATGGTATTAAATCCAGCATTTCTTCCGTGATTGTAAAATCTTTGGAAATGCAACGTATAAAGATTATTAATTGACTGACATCGGTCTGGTCGGTACTTTCATCCAAACATATTGAATAGTATTCGCAATCTACAAAGTAATCACATATTTTTTTTGTAATATAATTACCCATGTCCTCTATTCGTCGCGCCACCGTTTGATGAGATAATGCAACAGATTCAAACTTTTCCGCTAATTTCGGCTGCATAAAGCGTTTAGCCATTTCAACTGCGCATTTTTTTATTAAAACTCCATCACTAAATGGTTTTTTTGCTCTGGCTAATTGTAATGAAACTTCATATGAGGCAGCCAAGCTTTGTTCATTCTCAGTACTTACTTTTGAAAACATACTTGTTTGCTGTATTAGTTTTTTTTGTACTCAGCCACCATAACTTTTCTTGCTTCACCGACATGTTTTTTATACTTTTCTTCATGTAAAGAAGTATAGTGTCGCTTAACATTATATTCTTTACTTACAGATAAAACTTGCATTAAAATCAAACACTGAATTTTATTGTTATTGTTGGAGATAAAGTAGTCTAACTCCCATTTCGCATTGAATGTACGATTTTCTTCACTTAACTTCCTCTTCTTTGTAGACATGATGAAAAGTTCAATATACTCAAACACAAAGCGAACAACGTAATACCAAACTTTAAAATAATGTAAAAGTCTTTAATAACCTGAGAGTAACCTTGCGCAATCAAAACTTTCATTGCGTTGAATGACAAGTGACAAACAAATGCCCAATGAACGATGCGCGGTAGGTACCTATTTTGAGTTCGGGGAATTCTCGAGTCAATAGTGATGTGAGCGACGTGATCGAACATACCCAAAACGTTTGAATTTCGTCGCGAGAAAAATAGTTTGCTCATTAATGTATTTAAAACTTCGAACAAAGAAGATAATGAACTAAAATCTGAATAATAATTGCTTTCATACAAAATGTGACAAGAAATAAATAAAGTAACTAAGTTAAAGCAATTATTAATTAAAATAAATATAGTTTAAAAAAACTAAAAAACACGCTTTTAAATAATATCGAACTAAAAACTTCAAAATAATTTTTAAAATAAGCTTAAAGCAATAATGAATGAAAAATGATAGTATTATTGTTAAAAAGCGTGGGCGCTTTGTGCCATATTTTTCGTATCGTGCGCCCGACGCTTTTTCACAATAATACTATCATTTTTCATTCATTATTGCTTTAAGCTTATTTTAAAAATTATTTTGAAGTTTTTAGTTCGATATTATTTAAAAGCGTGTTTTTTAGTTTTTTTAAACTATATTTATTTTTCACTTTTTAGTTTCGTATGCTACAAAAGCGTGTTTTTTTAGTTTCTTTAAACTATATTTATTTAATGGTAGTTTCTTTATTACCGACTATGGTTCTAACAGGTAACTTTTATTCCGGAGAGGGAGCCTGAGAAACGGCTACCACTAGGGCCGAGGAAGGCAGCAGGAGAGTTACATACAAGCAAGCAAACAAGCAAGCAAGCAAGCAAACAAGCAAACAAACATACAAGTGAAGTTAATATAAAAGCGTGTTAATAAAGTATTATTATATGCAGTGGGTACACCTACAGACCTCTTTGTAGTCGGTGTAACCGAACCGGACTGTTTTTTGAAGTCGGTTAAAAAAAGGTTCAATGGGCCGCAATAATCTAAACGTGGTTTGGACAGCCCTGATCTATATCATTCAATGGTACATGTAACAGTCTATGGATTAGACAATGGAATATCGACAATTTGTGTGAGATGTGATGTCTCGAAGAGCTGTGGATGATATTATCACTATATGTAGGTTTCCTGTATATCGAAAATTCCAACTTGTTATTAACAATCCTAATTCCTACATCTAAAAAGTTAATTCTATCTACTCCTATCTCCATAATGAATTGAATCGACCTATTGATTTGATTTATCTCCTTGATGAAGACATCCAGCTGCCTCTGTGTACCAGTCCATACGATCAAAATGTCATCCACGTATCTCCGATAGAAAACAACATTCTTAAAGGACACTAACCTCTCAATGGTCTCTTCTAAGTGGTCCATCATGATCTCTGCTAAAATTGGAGAGATTGGGCTACCCATTGCCAACCCTTTCGATTGTAAATAGAATTTATTATCAAATCTAAAAAAGTTTTGTTTTATGCACACATTTATTATTTGATTAATTTCTCTCTTTTTTATAATATTTATGTTGCATTTCTCCATGTAGTTATTGATTATTATTTTTAATTCATCTGTAGGTACACTTGTGAATAGACTAACAACGTCAAATGACACTAGAGAGGCGTTGTTTGGTATATTTATATCTTTTATCAGGTGTATTTATTCTATTTACGGTTGTCAGGTTGTGTGTATGAGGCCATTTTGGATTTTGTGAATTAATAGGCATTTCTTGTCCTGCTGGTCGTGGAACTCCCCGTCCTTAGTTACGCCGTGCTCCCGGCAGTATTGTTGCCAACACGCGTCGCCTATTTGTACACCGGCCTGCCATTCTACCATGCTACTATTCCCTCATTGTGATTTTTGATAAATCCAAAAAATTACACTGAATTAATTTACAAAAACCGAAAAAAATTGCATTATCACTATTTCTTTGAATGAATCAACTAAAAATAATTTTGTTTTTTATATTAGTATAATTATTACATAATAATAATATCTCGCACTCTAACTGTTGCGGCTACGCCAAGCTCTGTAGCTTTGGCATTGAAATCAAAGTAAAGAGTCTCTGGTTGCGAGAAATCGGCTGCTGCCCGTGAGAGCAAGCGCTCTAAATTCTCATTTGGGAGAACTCCTTGGATACAATGATTACGCTCCATAACTATACTTGCTTCTGGCCGTCCTTTCGTTCCCGAGCTTAGGAACGGAATTAGCCATTCTTTCGCTGATTTTTCAATCCTCTGAAAGAAGGCTCGAGCTAGGCGCACATCATTGCTTGTAAAATCCGGGCCGGTGACTCACCCGTGGTGCAATGTTCAGTGTTATTGTGTACTAATAAAAATCGTTGTAGTGCCACAATAACGTCCACTTTTTCTCGTAAGACTTTTTAAATTACTTTTTTACAAAGGTGCTGAAAATACGTGATTAATGCCATTTCCCCGTATAAACCTGCCAAATTTCTCACTAGTAAAAGGTGGACCATTGTCCGTAACAATTTGACGCGGGAGTCCAAAACGTGCCCATGTTTCCCGCAGTTTATCAATTGTAACTTCTGCCGTGGTCCGTGTCATTTCTATCCACTTCGATGTGGCATCAACTGAAACTAGGTATGTACGTCCCGCAATTGGACCTAGAAAGTCCAGATGAAGCCTCTGCCAAGGGCGTTCCGGCCATCGCCAAGGACGCGGAACCGATGCAGGCGGAGCCGCCGCTTCGGCTGCACAAACCTCACATTCCTTGCACCTCGCTTCTATAGCTTCATCCAAACCTGGCCACCAAACATAACTCCGCGCGTAACTCTTTGTCTTTACAATACCCATGTGGCTTTCATGTAACTCCGTCAAAACCTTTGACCTACAGACTTCCGGCACGACTTACCTATGACCCCACATTACACATCCTAGCTCTTCATACAGTTCTTTTCTTCTATTGAAAAACGGTTTTAACGGATCTATTTCGACGTATTCCGGCCAACCATATTTAATGTACCCTATTACCCTGCCTAAAATGTTATCGCGCTGCGTTTCCTTTTTTAATATCGCATGAGCCAACAATAAAACGTCTTCGGAAATATGTTTGCTCGACTTGTTCCTGTTCTATTGCCTCGCTATTCTTAACCGGTAATCTTGAAAGTCCATCGGCTCCGTTATCCGCCGAACGTACGTATTCAATCTCGTAATCATACGCGGACAATATTATGGCCCAACGCTGCAAACGACTCGCTGCCATTACTGGTACTCCCGTCTTAGGCCCAAAAATTGTTACTAAAGGCTTATGATCTGTGCGTAATAAAAAATGATGTCCATATAAATACTGATGAAATTTTTTTACCGCAAAAACAATTGATAACGCTTCTTTCTGGATTTGTGAATAATTACATTCGGCCGTAGTCAAAGTTCGTGAAGCGTACGCCACTGGGCGTTCTACCACCTCTGCCCCACGCTGTGACATTACCGCGCCGAGACCCCGGTACGATGCGTCACAAGTTAATATTAAGGGGCGCGCCGGATCGTAATGTGTCAATACTTCGGTACTTGTCAACAAACATTTTACTTTTTCTAACGCCTCTTCTTGTCTTTCTTCATATGATGCGGTTACTTTGTGATGTGACATTATAATTTAAAATCAAACAATAACTTTGTAAACATCACTTATAGGTAAATACTTAATGCCGACCGGGTTTCGCTACAACCGTAGCTTCATCAAGAGGTAACAATTACAGAACAATAAACCAAAGCACACAAATAAAATAGAAATATTGACAAATTAAAATACAAAAAAATTAAAAACTCAATTTCCGTGTGATATATTTTAAAACAATTGTTGATACATAGTGGTACCTTACAATCCGGACACCAGTATGTAGATTCTTTCCTAACACCTTTTTTGTAGCAAACTCTGCATTTTCTGGATTTAGTTTTTCCTGTATCGCTTTCCATTTGTCCTGGAAAATGCCTTTCAACTAAGCGTGCTGGTTTAGGTGTAGAGCTGCTTGTTGATGTCTTTGGGTGGGTTTTTCCAATGTTGTTTTTCTATCAATTTCTCTACACACTGTGACAAAAAGTGTAATCGATCCAAATGACCTTTATCTTTTTTGTATATTTTTTTTTTTTTTTATTATTTATTGAGTTAGTTTATACATTTGAATATAAACTAATATAAACAAGATCATATTTCATTTTGTAATTTTACATATTTTTACAATAAATATAACATTTCTTTTTAAATACATTCATTCTTCCTTCATTCTTCAGACTTTCAGGCATTTCATCATACATTTTTAGTCCTTTGTACATTAGGCAGTTCTGTGATTTTGTTTTTTTCATATGTGGCAATCTAATCCTATTTACATTTCTGGTTTCGTAATTATGAACATCTCTATTAAAAACAATTTCATCCTTAAAATATTTTGGCATTTGGTTGTTCATGATTTTATGTACAAAAATTAACACATTAAATAATAGTCTCTTTTTTATAGAAATCCAATTTAGCTGTTCTCTCATTTGATCTATGCTTGCGTATTTTCCTTTTCCTAGTATACATCTCATAGCTCTATTCTGTATAACATCTAGCTTGTTCAAGTTTCCTTCATTGGCCAAATACAACATAGTAGAGCAATAATCTAAATGTGGAGCAACTATAGTTTTATAAATCAGCTCTGTAGTGTTTCCATTTAGTTTATTTCTTAATCTTCTAAGAAAATTGACTTTTTTAGATACCTTCTTTAGCACATATTCAAAATTTGCTGCGAAAGTTAGTTTTGAATCTAGTATCACACCTAGGTACTTAATTTCATTTACTTTTTCAATTTTTTCGTCATTAATTGTCAATTTTAACTCTGTGTTATGCGTTTTGTTGCCTATTTCCATATATTTTGTTTTGTTGACATTCAGTTTTAATTTGTTTAATTTCAGCCATTTCGCTATATTTTGTAGGTCTTCATTTAATTTATTGATTGCATCTATGTACTCTTCACATGAAATATAGATTAATGTATCGTCTGCAAATAATCTAATTTTGCAATGTTTTATGGTTTTAATTATATCATTAATGTAAATAATGAATAGAATTGGACCTAATACCGACCCTTGTGGAACACCGAGGTTGTTTTCTATCGGTTCTGATTCTGAGCTTTCCACTTTTGTTACCTGTTTTCTTTCATGGAGATATTCTTTGAAAAGATTTAGAGCTACTTCAGAAAGACCTATATCTTCTAATTTTTCCAAAAGTTTTTTCCTTTCTATCGTTTCAAATGCTCTTTTAAAATCTAAGAATGCTGCAATGGTGATTTTTTTATTATCTGTTTCTTTCTTCCATGTATCAATCACAATGTTTAATGCAGCTTCACAAGAGTTATTATTACGGAATCCTGATTGTTCGTCACATAATATATGATGTTTTTCCAAATACTCAACGAGTTGTTTCTTTATTACAATTTCTAGTACCTGTTCGTATTTTGGTAACATATTTATAGGTCTAAATTCTTCACATTTTCTGGTATTAACAACTTTCGGAATCGGGATCACAATAGATGTTTTCCATGTGTTTGGAAATTTTCCACTTCTTAACGATTCATTTATTATGTTCAGTAGATGAGGTCCTATCACTGGCATTGCATCCCTTAAAACCGTAAAACTTATTCCATCTGGACTCTCTTTTGATTTGGTGCTGTTTAGAATCTGTAAAAGATATGTTTCATCAATCTCTTTAAACACAAGTTTTTCTCGGTTTAGGGGAACATTTCTCACGCTGTTGTCTTCCTTCAGTATTGGTATACTCTGATGTAATTCCGTTATGCTGTTTACAAAATATTTGTTGAAGCAGTTCTGTATGCTACCCTGTATCTGATGTGGAAATTCAATGTCATGTTTCATCCCTTTATCTTCAGTTTGCATTAATCCTTTTATGGTTTTCCACATTTTTTTAGTGTCTCCTTTTTCACAGATAATTTTATTTTTGAAGTAATCGTTCTTACAAACTTTCAGTTGTTTTGAGTATTTATTTCTTGCATTTTTGAATGCTTTCCAGTCTTGTGAGTTTCTTGAGATTTTTGCAATTTTGTACAGTCTATCTCTTTCATATTGTATTGATTGTAGTTTTATGTTATACCATTTATTTGTTCCTCTTATTTTAGTAGTTTGGATTGGTATTAACTGGTCGATTACTTCTTGAAGGTTATTTATTAATGATTTAGACTTTTCATTAAATTCCATTTGATGAAGTTCATTCATATCACCCAGAAGTTCAATTAACCTTTCACTGTTATATTTTTTATAATTTCTGTATTTTATTTCTTTGCTGGTTTTCGTATTAGTTCTTTTTGTGTTATCTGTAATGTGGATAAGGTTATGGTCGGTTATTTTTGGCTCATCTAGAACTTTTACATTCAAATCTAATCTGTTGGATATGACAAGGTCAATTAACGTCCTGGATTTATCCGTTATTCGTGTCTCACTTTTAACAAGTTGTTTCATTCCCGATGCTTGGATAATTTTTTTAAGTCTTTTAGTATATGTATCATTCAAATTTTTGAAATTTATATTAAAGTCACCAGTTAGGATATTATTTTCTTCTTCTTCGAGGTTTTGGGTGAACCAGTTCTCTATAAATGATAGAAAGTCTTTGGTACTTGCATTTGGAGAATGGTAAATTACTCCGTATACTCCTTTCTTATATCCAGAAGTTATCCTGATCGCTAGTATCCAGCAGTTCTTTTCATATTGTATGTTAGAAATAACTTCATATAATATGTCATTTTTGATAATTATTATTGCTCCCCCTGTATGTCTACTGTAGGAATCACAGCGTATTGTTGTATATCCTTCAAAAGTAACTTCGCTATCTTCAATATCGCATGTTATGTGAGTCTCGCTTAACATTACAAGTGCAGGATCATTTCGTTCAATTAGTATCTGGATTTCTTCATTATTCGATATCAGACTCTGAATATTTAAGTATATAATTCCTTGCAGTTGGTTGCTTTTTATAAAAAATTTACCTTTTTCTTCTCCAATTCCAATTTCCTTTTGTATACTGGACATTCGAAGCTCCACGCTGGATGATTTGAGTCTAGGTTTATCTTCAACTTGTTTTTAGTATTAATACAATTATTACACTTTTCTGTTCCTCTAATAGCCTTGCATTCTTCACTTTTATGACCACCTGTACATTTAGGGCATACAAAGGAGTCTTTTTTACATTCGCTCCCTTTATGGTTGAACCCGTAGCATTTATAGCAGCGCTTAATGTCAAATGCATCAAATACTCTGACCCTTTCCCATCCAATATTTATTTTTTGCATTTGCAACATTATTCCATGTGTTTGTGTATCTACTTCCAAATATATTATATATTCTTCTCCTGTTTTTAATTTCTTGTTTTTTATTACAGTTACTTCCATTTTTTGTGGTTCTTCTGGAAACTCGTTCTGAATTTTTATGTTCTGAACGATTTCTTTTTCATCCATTTTATGTGTTACTCCAACGACTTTTATTGATGGGAATCTTTTATCCGGGATCTTCGTTGTATATTTTTCACAGAACTTTATTTTTATGTCTTCCTGTAGTTTTTCAATATGCTGACTATTTCTACATGTAACAATTATTTTACCATCCTTTGCATTTTTTATTCCCATCACTCCTGTTTCAATTGGATCAATTTGTTTTTTAATATCCTCTTCAGTTTTCTCCGTGGTCTGCTCTTCTTTCGGAGTGATAATAATTTTTTTCCCCAAATTTTGGTATTGCTTATTGTTACCCGTAATTTCCTTAAGTATTCTATTTTCTCCAGAAATATCGGCCATTTTTGCTGCCATTTCGCTTATTAACCCCAAAATTGTAATTGTTTTCGGGGTTAATTTATTAATTTGTTCTTTGTTTAGTTTTGTCGAACTGTCATTAATGCAATTTTGTAGAATTAGAACTGCATCTGTGGCTTTATCAATAAAACTTTTAGGATCCATCTTGAGTTACTTTATTTATTTCACTATTCACGGCAAAAATCAAAAGTTTTATGTCCGTTTATCTCAGATCACCTGTCTATTTTAAGGTTTTTCTGTGGTTTTCTTCTGTCAAAACTTTTAATGTAAACTTTAAAGATATATTGCACCTTGTTTACTCAAGACAACGAAAAACCAATTATTTGAATACATTCATTTACCACTTCTTTTTAAAACGATATATTGCTTGATTATTTTGAAACACCAATATAGCAACACTTTAAAATAATTTAAGGACAACTTTATTGTTATGTTCAGAGTTCAATTCCAATTCATACATGTGCATTGAAGCAGCACATATCAATTAGCCGTAGAATTTTTTTTTAATAATATTTTTTTAGTCTATTACGGGCAGCCGTGTAGGCCACCATAGCTCCATCTCCCAAATCTACGCCGCCCATATTCTTGTTATAATCTAGGACAACATTCGGTTTTTCTTGCCTTCTTCCTCTCTTTTCAATCATTGTCTTTTCGTCATTATGAATAGAACTGAGCATCAATACGTCTTTTTTATCCTTCCATTTTAAAACCATCAATTTGTCTTTGAATCTTACTATTTGTTCATTTTTCTGTAATCTTTTTGTTTTTATTTCACTGGGGATTCCAACTCTGTTTATCCTCATCGTTCCAACAATGTCTGTATTGTTTTGACACAAGAGTTTAGCCAAATGAATTGACGTATAGAAATTATCTAAGTAAATCCTATACCCTTTATTCAGTAAGTCATGTGTTAACTCCAAAACAATTCTTGTTGTTTGTTTTTCTTGTGGGTAGTTTGAACCATAATTTGTGTCTTTGCCTGTGTATATAATTATATTTAGGATGTATCCAGATTGGCTTTCACTCAAAATAAACAACTTCATTCCAAATCTAGCTCTTTTTGTAGATATAAATTGTTTCCAAGACAAATTCCCTTTCCATAACAGAAGAGATTCATCTACACATATTTCTCGTTCACATACATAAAAAGTTTTAAACTTTTCTGACAAATTTTTGATGATTGGATCAATTTTATATGTTTTTCTATTAGGTGCGTTAGGATCAAAACTTAGATTATCTGCAAAATGCAAAAACTTACATAATAATCCAAACCTGTTTTCGCTCATAGTTTCAAAAAAAATTGGTGTTTCAATTATTCTTCTTCTTGAAAAATAAAGTTCCAAAGACGGTTTTCCAATTATTCCTTGTAAAATTAGGAGCCCCAAAAAAATCTTCATTTCAGCTTCATTTGTATCCTTCCATTTTCGAATTCTCGAACGTGGTTTCAACTCAGGATCATTAGCAAAAAATTGGGCGGCGTACAAATTTGTTTGTTCTGTAATTATTTTGATAAGTACCTCATCTAAAAACTTCTCAAGATAGAACAAAGGAACTTTTTTTGGAGGAGTATTGAAATTTTTTCCTGGATGTGCTGTGAAGGGAAATGGTGGTCTTTCTTCATTTTGATGTAGCCATTCTTCAGAAACAGTGCTGTTGCTAGGACCAACTTCATCAACTTCTTCACCATCTTCATTCTCAGTATCGCTCAATTCCGTGTCGTAGTCAAAATTACTGTCAGATGACTCCGATGGCGTACTCATAATACGTCTCCTTTTTCTACCTGCCGGTGCATTGATTTCGTCATCGCTAATATCGCTTTCATTCATTTTGATGGATTCTAAAATAAAAAGAATAATGTAAATATGTATTCTTAAATAAAAAGGTTGGAAATATAAGTGAATAATATATAATACGAAAATAGGTAGGTAAGTGTAAGTACGTACCCGTCGCCGCCAACCCAGAACAAGTCCACCACTCGCGATAATGAAATGATACTGATTCTCTCCGTGTCTCAAATTCATGTCGAGACCTGTAAGGATGACTAATAATTTTGTTGCTCAGAAATATATGTCCCGTCCGTTCCAGGGCACAACATATATTTCAAGGACGTATTTATACGTCCTACCCGTAGCCGATACTGTTTACGTTTGACGTATTTATACGTCCCGCCCGGTTAACAGGTTAACTAGTTATAATAACTTATAAAAATATTTTCATTTACTTTTTGTTGGGTTCGCTGTTAACGTTCAGAAACATAAATTGCTGAACTTTCCTAGTCCCCAACCTCGTTCTTCTATTGGTAAGAATATTTCCAGCTTTGGAGAACATTTGTTCGCAAGGAACAGACGTTGCTAGGATTGAACACTTTGTTCTGTAAATTTCTGCCAGAGTTGGATAAATGTATTGGTGAATTTTCCACCAATCTGAAGGTTTTTCTTTTAGGGGCAAGACTTTATCATTGATCATTGATTGAACTCTGGACTTCGGCAATTGCCTTCTTAGCCTGCGCAGATATGTTGTGCGCTGGTTGTACATCTGCAAAAACGGCCTGTAAGTCTTGAAGAATTGAGTAAGGGTCATCTTCATGTTCTTCATTTTCCCGGGCATTTGTTGGAGTTTCTGGACATTCTTTTTTTTTTGAATTTATTATGTTCATGGCCACTTCTATGACCGATTTCTTTATTTTATCAGCCGCAGTCCTATCGGTAAAAACGTGTAATTTAAAACGAGGGTTAAGAAATGTGCACATCGCGAAGGATACGCTGTGCTCAATATTTTCAACCCTTAATTTATATTGATGCAAAAGATTTTATGTTAATGTGCACACACTCGCGTGGAGGTCTTCCTTTAAAATTAGTTTATTACACACTGAATTTAGTGTCCTATTGACGGCAATCACTAGTGCTCCCGTAACATAATTTTCTCCACTTACTTGCATTGTCACTTGTAAAAATGGTTTTAATACCAGGCATAAGTCTCTGCATATCTTCCATTCCTCAGTGGACAAAGTCGGTAGATCTGCATCTAGTACTGCTATCGAACTCCGTACAGCATTTTCTAAAAGTACGAACCGTTGCAACATCAAATATGTTGAATTCCATCTTGTCACGATGTCCTGCAATAATTTTTTTGACTCTTTGTCGCCAAGTTGCAATTGGCACTTTAAAGGCTGTTCAGTAGCTTTAAGGCTCCTTTTAAAATGAATTCTTTTAACTTTGCCAATAATGTTTGAAATGCACTCCAATTCCAGCCCTGAATTTACGGCAAGGTTAAGGGTATGCGCAAAACAGCCAAAGTGTTTCATCCCTAATTCATTTTTTATAGCCGATTTGATGTTTGACGCGTTGTCCGAAATAATAATGAGAACTTTTTTACGTATGTTCCAGGCATTCATTATCCGATCCAACTCACTCGCTAAATTCTGGCTAGTGTGCGAACCAGTTAATGGGGCACATTCTAATAATATCGACCGCATACAAAACTTCTCATCCAAATAATGCGCCGTGACTACAATGTATCCGTTTCTAGTTGCGGAATTGGTCCAGCAATCTGTAGTCAGGCACACCTACACCGACTGGATATTCTGGAATCTTCCTTTCACTTCATTATAACATTTTTTATACATCGCCGGTAACAAAACCGTGGACAAATGTTTACGATTCGGTAATGTATATCTTGGATTCAAATGTTTTATCAATTCTCTGAAGCCAGCATCTTCTACAATCGTAAATGGTTGAAAGTCTAATGTGAAGAGTTTCATCAAAACTTCATCCAACCTTTTCTTCTGGGTCGCGTCTATTCTTTTTGAAACAAACCCATCTATTGTAACACGCGGGCGTTTAAAAAAGTGTGTTACTGCCGTCGTCATCGCTGAAGGCACAGAACCTGCTGAAGTTGAAGATCCCGAAAGTGGAACCGGCTGAGCGGGAAGATCACTAACCAGATCAACAGGTACAGGAGTGTCTGAAGAACTTGGCTGCTGCAGAGGTAGAGATCCTGTCCAAGTTGCTGTTGAAGTTGAGGAATGTTCCACATTCCTATTGCTCGTCTCTCCTCGCATTACCACGAGATGTTTCGATTGTAAATGTTTTTTGAGATTTGAAACAGTCGATTTGTAAGATAGTTTTTGTTTGCATATGTTACACTTGGCAATTTTTTCAGTTTCACACCCAACTTCAAAAAAGTTCCACACTTCACTCGATTTTCTATTCGACATCTTAAATATACGCAAAGTCAAGAAATCTCCACAAGCGAACAACGAACACTAAAATAAATAGTCTATAATAATGTCTATATTGCTTTCCAGTCCTCTCTATATTCAAAATATCACAACAGTACGTTTTCACAAACTTGTAATTTAAAAAAACGGTAGAACGAAATAAGCACTTTAATCACCGATAACCAACTACTAGGGCTGACCGATGGATACTGATTCTAAATACTAAATAATTGAATAAGTAAATTATGCCACTAACGAAAGGAACGGAATAACAAAATTATCAAAAAATACTTCGTATATCTTCGGTGATCGTGAATTACCCGAATTACGTTCTTACCTTCTTAGAACTTGGAACTTCCAAGTTCCAAGAAGTTAACATTATTTCATAATTTTGTTATTCCGTTCCGTTCGTTATTCGAATTATTTAGTTATTCAGTTATTTTACAAGTCAACCGTTCCATGTCAGAACGGTCGACTAGTCGACTTATAAAATAACGGGAAGTTATTCAATACTTTGTTATGCGGTACTAGGGTAACAGGTATGCCATTATTTGAAGATACTATGTTATCCATACCTGTTAACGTTATATTAGGCACACCTCTAGTAGGTAGTCACAAAGTCGGGCGTGACTTAGTCCCATCCGCTCTGTTGAAAAATAATCTGTCTCCGCCGGCTGCGCCACTGTGATATTCTGTTTGCTGTGGTGTTTCTTATATTTTACTACACTTTTAATGTAGCTCCAGGCTTGTTAGATTATTGAAACTCTCAAGGTTCGTTTACAGATTTATTACGAATAATGCTTATTACAACCGAGCTGTACAATAGAGGTTTGGTAACGTCTGCTCGCTAGTGGGGTGATTTCTCGTCTGGCCCGCTCCGTCAGCGTCCGTAGTCAATGCTACTGGCTCGGAAGGGCTCGGCCTACCCGAGCAGTTCCGAACCGCTTGTACAGTGTTGCCAGACAGACACTGCAGTAAGTCTTTCCTCTAGCGCTACATCTGGACCGATACCATCTGGTTGAGGAACTCTGAATCGCAATATAGGTCCTTCACGATCCATCACGACATCCAGACCTGCATCCCGTGCTAGCTCTTCAGTACTCAATAAGAGTTGAGTAGAGTACCTCTCATAGCTTCTCACTGCGGAAATAAATGTGTCCAATGTCTCCTTTGACACTACCAAGTTGCTGGTCGACCTACCGGCATAACCTGGCTGATTGTTGATAGCTACCGGAAGAGACAACGTGACTCCAATGTAAGCCAAATCGGCGTGCTGAGCTACAGGAGCCACTGGGCGAATCAAAGATTACCATGGGTCATGTATAATGTGGGCCATCACTTTCAGCAGCTAGGTACGCTGGTTGGCAGGGATGATCTTGCTGATTTGCGTAAACGTTAGGAATGTATACTTACGACAGGCCTCTACAACTGCAGTTACACCTGACACATTAGCTCCGCGAGATTGCTCAATTATCCATCTTAGAGCTTCCAGCGAAGTGTCAGTACAGATTGAATTCAAGTAGAGTAACGATCTCATAGCTTGTGTTGTCGTTATCTTGGATTGCAGCACCATCTTTGAATAATCTTGAAGAGCAGGTAAAGTGATCCCCAATATAGATAATAAATAGTAACAATGAAAAGAATGAAAAAAAAAAATTTCTCACCTTATTTAGGTGAGAAAACATACATATTTCGCTTTGTTAACTTAAGTGTACATTGATTAAAACAAAAATAATATATATTTTAATAATTATGGTTTACTACCTAAGTAACATATTTTTGTTAAGTAAGAGCATTTTGGTTTTGCTCATTGATCTTGAGGGCAAACAGTTTTTTCTTAAATATATTTATTCTATTTACGGTTGTCAGGCTATCAGGAAGGAGATTATATATGTGTACACCCTCATGGCCTATGTTTCTTTTACCACACTCTGTCTTTGCTGAATTTGTTTATAATTTATTATGTTGTCTTGTGTGGTGGTCATGTACTTGTGATGTTTTCATAAATGAAGTATTTGTGTGTATGAGGCCATTTTGGATTTTGTGAATTAATAGGCATTTCTTGTCCTGCTGGTCGTGGAACTCCCCGTCCTTAGTTACTCCGTGCTCCCGGCAGTATTGTTGCCAACACGCGTCGCCTATTTGTACACCGGCCTGCCATTCTACCATGCTACTATTCCCTCATTGTGATTATTGATAAATCCAAAAAATTACACTGAATTAATTTACAAAAACCGAAAAAAATTACATTATCACTATTTCTTTGAATGAATGAACTAAAAATAATTTTGTTTTTTATATCAGTATAATTATTACATAATAATAATATCTCGCACTCTAACTGCTGCGGCTACGCCAAGCTCTGTAGCTTTGGCATTGAAATCAAAGTAAAGAGTCTCTGGTTGCGAGAAATCGGCTGCTGCTCGTGAGAGTCAGCGCTCTAAATTCTCATTTGGGAGAACTCCTTGGATACAATGATTACGCTCCATAACTATACTTTATTTACTTGTTCGGTCTCCACTAACGCTGCTCTATCCGGCCTTATTGCATCTAATCGAGTGCGAAGTGTTCGCCCTTGTAAAATCCGGGGCGGTGACTCACCCATGGTGCAATGTTCAGTGTTATTGTGTACTAATGAAAATCGTTGTAGTGCCACAATAACGTCCACTTTTTCTCGTAAGACTTTTTAAATTACTTTTTTACAAATTTTTACCGCGTTTTCCACTGCACCGTTTGACGCCGGATGGCAAGGTGCTGAAAATACGTGATTAATGCCATTTCCCCGTATAAACTTGCTAAATTTCTCACTAGTAAAAGGTGGACCATTGTCCGTAACAATTTGACGCGGGAGTCCAAAACGTGCCCATGTTTCCCGCAGTTTATCAATTGTAACTTCTGCCGTGGTCCGTGTCATTTCTATCCACTTCGATGTGGCATCAACTGAAACTAGGTATGTACGTCCCGCAATTGGACCTAGAAAGTCCAGATGAAGCCTCTGCCAAGGGCGTTCCGGCCATCGCCAAGGACGCGGAACCGATGCAGGCGGAGCCGCCGCTTCGGCTGCACAAACCTCACACTCCTTGCACCTCGCTTCTATAGCTTCATCCAAACCTGGCCACCAAACATAACTCCGCGCGTAACTCTTTGTCTTTACAATACCCATGTGGCTTTCATGTAACTCCATCAAAACCTTTGACCTACAGACTTCCGGCACGACTTACCTATGACCCCACATTACACATCCTAGCTCTTCATACAGTTCTTTTCTTCTATTGAAAAACGGTTTTAACGGATCTATTTCGACGTATTCCGGCCAACCATATTTAATGTACCCTATTACCCTGCCTAAAATGTTATCGCGCTGCGTTTCCTTTTTTAATATCGCATGAGCCAACAATAAAACGTCTTCGGAAATATGTTTGCTCGACTTGTTCCTGTTCTATTGCCTCGCTATTCTTAACCGGTAATCTTGAAAGTCCATCGGCTCCGTTATCCGCCGAACGTACGTATTCAATCTCGTAATCATACGCGGACAATATTATGGCCCAACGCTGCAAACGACTCGCTGCCATTACTGGTACTCCCGTCTTAGGCCCTGCAAAAAACCGGTTGAGCGCCCGGCCTCACACGCAATTTTGCCAATCCACCGATGAACCGTCCCAAGCCTCCACGGAATACGTCTTAATACCTAGAAACATCGAAATTTTTGTTTTGATTATTCTTAATAAAATTATTGTTATATTCTAAAAGTGGAATATTAATTTTTAATTCGGCAAGCCACTGCCTCCCCAATAAATTCGTCACGCCGCCGTCAATAACATAGAGGTCTAAAGTTTTTTTTTTTTTTTTTTTCTTCATATGAAGCGGTTACTTTGTGATGTGACATTATAATTTAAAATTAAACAATAACTTTCTAAACATCACTTATAGGTAAATACTTAATGCCGACCGGGTTTCGCTACAACCGTAGCTTCATCCGGGCAGTATAATACTAAACATCTAAAATCTAAATTAACATGTGTTGATATCACGGTGAGTGGACAGTCTGAGCTACAGTGGAAGAGGTAGGGATAGTTGAGAGGCGAGTGCTCTTTGTCAATAGGGAACAATCTGAGTATAGGACTTTTATTTAGGTTTATTTGGTTGTTGATGACTTTGCTAGTGACGTTTTTGGCTTTCCTTAACTCTAGCGCCTCTAAGTTATCCAACTTAAGACCTATTCCGTTTTTATGTAATTGACTGACGCCAGTATTTTTGTCAAACGTATGGTTGGTTGCTATGAGATGATTTGCAAATTTGAAGAACCCATTACTGTTTAAGCATCTTAGGTGTTCTTTGACTCGCGTGTTGATATTACGCGTTGTTTTGCCTATGTAAAACGCGGGACAGTCACTACATTGCGGTGAGTAAATACCTGAGTGATTTAACCGATGTTCTTTGTCCTTAACGTTCATCAAAAATTTACCTATACTATTGTTAGTTTAAAAAGCTGGTTTGATATCTGGTGGGAGGTTTTTTATGCTTTTTTGAGAGAAATTATTGATGTACAAAATTCTACGCCATTGTTGAGGTTGATTATTATTAGTTGATATATTATTATTATGAGGGGAGCTGTTAAATAGAAATTTACTTGTCGATAATCTTTTTAATTTCTTCCATTTGACAACTACGACATCATCGCTCACGAACTGCTGAGATTCACCGTGCTGCATACGACGATCTTGTTTAAAATCTATGCTCTTCCGCTCGGGTATTCAATTCATCATTAGCGTACCTGTGCCGTACAGTCCCATAGCGTTCAATTTTTCAAGTAATGGTATGGACGAGAAGTAGCGGTCAAAATAAATGCAACTTCCTCTTGGAATGCTTTTCGAAAGATGCATTATTATCGATTACCCCGATTCCTAACGATCTGTCCCCAATGGGAGTGCTAGCACCTCGATAGACTTCAAAATCAATCATGAGTCGTAGCCACGAAAGCTTTTAGACCTTGGGGTCGTGGCTTAGTTTTGATGACCTGTCGCAGTCCACGCGGGCATAAACCACTAAAAGGGATCATTTGCTCATCTATAGAATAAAATCCCGGCTGCCTTTCCAGTCTATCACATGCCTTTTTAACCTGGTTTAGTACAGGCTGTACCTTCCAAAGTGTGTTGTTATTCCCTGGTGGAGGTGTATCACTGTCAACAACGTGTAACGCTGTACACAGAGTCTTGAGTCGGTCTCTGGCCATTACGTCCGCAACTAAGCTCAATCGCATTCCTTCTCGCCAGTACATCCGCGGGTATGGGATGTATCCCATGATAAAATGAATGAGCTTCTTTAACTCCACGACATTCATATTTAAAATACGGCCAGTGTGGCGCATGTGATAGTTATTGGTACACATTGCAGAGTGTTCGAAAAACTCGTCGTTGAAGTAGTCTTCAAAATATTTATTTGGTTCTCGAATTACTCCTAGGTCGTATAATAAGCTCTGCTCTGGCTCCCTGTCAAAGGTCATCAGTGTCGCACAGAGCATATGCTCCTGTTACTCTTTTAGCTACACCTACGGCTCCTTGACATACTCCATTTCTGACGGCGATGAGTCGCTGTTGTTCGTTTTGGTATAATGCCTCTATTCATTAATAGATTCATAATGCTAGATGCATTTTCTTTTTCAAAACCGACTATTTTCTACATTTTTGAATTTCCATTTCTTGACAATTTATTATTTTATTTTTTACTTAAAAAATTGTGGACTGACCTTAGAGCCATGCTAATTTACATATTCACTGGCCCTTTTATAATTTTTATATACACTGGCACTTTTATAATTTTCATATTCACTGGAACTTGTTATTTTCTACCTTTGTTTTTCACAAAACTGATAATTTTATATTTAAAAAAATATATCAAAAACTGTAAGCTAGAAATTCAATATTGAATTTCTAAATTACTTGAATTATTGTTCTTTTTGAAACTTAAAAAAAGTATTTGAAATTATTAAATAAACAATTAATGCAAACATTCAATTACTCGAAACGTATGAATATATTATTTATTTTAAACTTCCGATTTAGTTGTCCGGGTTAAATCTTCCCCAAAGGAAAAACTTAACCCTTCCACTCACTTTTCCACAAATGATCATCTAGTCAATCAACATTATGTAAGTGCATTATATAAGCAAAATAAATACAAAACAATACAAGAACAACACGTCAAATCACCAGAGATCAAATGGGAAAATAATTCACCGTCTCCAGATATTTTCATATCAGAGGGTTCGGCTCGGTAGAACTTCTAACAGGGCCTATAAATCCTACTGATCCCTCAACATAAATATTTAAAAAATCTTTTGTTATCCTACATGTATTCAAAATGACCGACTTTTGCATCTTTATATATAATTTTTTTGATAGATCTAATACGCCTAAATTTTTAATTAGAGAGCTAGGTATAATGCCAGTAGCCGAAATAACGAATGGTAATATTTTTATAGTCTGAGAATGCCAAATTCTTTTTATTTCATTTCCTAAATCTGTGTATTTTCTTATTTTTTCACTAACAGATTTTTGAATATTACAGGAATTTGGAATAGCGACATCAATGATATAAGTTATTTTTTTAATTTTGTCATGTAAAACTATATCGGGTCTATTATGACTAATCGCTCGGTCTGTTAGTATAGTTTTATCATAATATATTTTATAAAATTCGTTTTCTAAAAATGAATTTGGTTCGTATTCATAATATGGTACTACATTACGGCAGTCAATCAAGTTATGTTTAATTACCAAATTTTGGTGAATTATTTTTAAAACTTGATTGTGCCTAAATGTATACTCGGACGGTGCTAGTATAGAACATCCCGATATAATATGTTCTATAGTTTCCGGAAAAGTCAAACATTTTCTACACAAATCATCAATTTGATTTGTATCTTTGATTATATGCTTTCTATAATTTTTAGTATTAATGACTCTATCCTGAATGGCAAGCATAAATCCTTCTATTTCTGCGCTCAACTCTCCAATACTCAACCATTTGTTTGACGAAATTTTGTCAACATACGTTTGGTTGAGATAATTGAAGTGTTTTGCGTGTAAAATTTTATTTGACCAGGAATCTAATAATTCCTGGTTGGGATTTATAAAAATGTTGGCATTCTCATCGTATAAATTTAAAGGTGTAATATTTCTATCTGCCTTGCAAATTATTTTGTGCATTTCTGAGCTATGAGCTTTCCTATGGAAAAAAGTTCTTAGCATTTCTACCTGATTATGTTTCAAAGAAGTTATTTTGACTATACCTCTACCTCCTAAATTTCTAGGTAAATTAACTCGTTCTATAGTTGAATTTGGATGATGGCAATTAAACTTTGTTAGCGTAGTTCTAATTAATCTTTCTAAGTTATCTAAATCTGTATTAGACCATTTAATTATGCCAAATGAGTACGTTAATAGAGGTATTGCCCAAGTATTTATTGCTTTTACTAAATTTTTAGCAGATAGATTGCATTTTAAAATTTTCCTGATCCTAGTTTGAAATTTAATCCTAATATCCTAATATATTATTATTATACAATAAGTTAATTTTATTCTGGCTTGAATTCTTCTTAAAACTGTTGTTTTCAATCAATATTTTCATTATTTCAAAATAGAATTCTTTTAACCCAATGGCCTCCGAATTGTTTGGGTAAAAATGGTCCTTCACATCTGAATTAATTTTGTACCAAAAGTTAAAAGTGCAGTGGTGTACTAAATCTTACATAACTTTTAAACTAAACATGCGAACGAAACAATCTTTTTTAATTTACTTGTGCATTGAATCAAGGTATGTAAAAAATATATGCATTGTTTAAAAAAAAATAATAATATGATTAAACGAGGATATGAAATTTTTTTTTTTTTCAAAAACCATTTTTTTCTTCATTTTTTTATAATTGGATTAAGAAAAGTTGTACATTAATCATACCTATTACCATAATATATATTTTTTGCCATTTGGGCTCTTGTTAGCAGCCCACCATGCGTTTTACGAACAAGCTGGTCAATTCCCGAACCACACGCCATTTTGAAATAATTCAATGAAGCTGAAATATAACAAAATTTCAATCGTAAATATCAGGAAAAAAATGTAACAACGGAGTCCTGCCAATTACTACAAAATAAATGCTATATTATCTACAGAGCGATTGGCATTTAAAATTTTAAACACAGATGTCAATTATGTATCCCTTTTTCGTTTTTAAGCCGACAGACATCAGACCCTCAGTCGTTTGAGGCCAATGGGTTAACTAGTAACTGCAGTCATTTTTCTAAACAAAACAAAACTATTTCTTTTTCCTTGGTTTTTTTAAAACACTTTACATCAATTCCGTTTAAATCATTTTAGGTTGTCTGCGCAAAATTTAAATAAACTTTTACTATGCGATTTTTAACAATTAGATATTTATTATATTTTCTTTATCCGAGTTTTATAATGTTTTAGTAGAACTTTCACTTGAAATTATTATTAGATTTTTGATATTATTAACCTTTTTTTTACGTTTCATTAGAACCCAACGTTTATTTTATAAAAAGGATACCTACTAACTTTAGGGAAGAAAAACACAGTTATATAACAAATAATACAATTTGATGATTTCTTAAGAGATGTTACACAAGTCGCCAGTTTTATAAAAAGTAACACTTTTATTACGTTTATTTTATAAAAATGATATCATTTCCGTATAAAAATGATGTCATAGCAAAATGCAAGCGCGAGATCGATACTAGCAGTTAAAGGCCGTGCGCACAGCGTTTTGCGCAGTCTGGGAACATCACCGAATTTTATGCCGAAGAATTGCTATTCTAAGAACTGCCATTCGAAAAATGTGTATTTCGAAGAACTGCCATTCGAAAAATGTGTATTTCAAAGAAATGCCATTTGAAAAAAGTATATTTCGAAGAACTGCCATTCGAAAAATGTGTATTTCGTAGAAATGCCATTCGAAAAATGTATATTTCGAAGAACTGCCTTTCGAAAAATGTGTATTTCGAAGAACTGCCATTCGAAAAATATGTATTTCGAAGAAATGCCATTCGAAAAATTTGTGTTTGAAAAATTAATTTTGAAGAATATACCTATAATCATTTTTTACAGACCGTCATTTCAAATTTTGAAAAGTTTGCTTAGAAAAGAAATTATCATAATATTTGTGTTAGGAATTTAGCCTGTAAACGTAAACCATTACACTACGGAGATTTGTATTGCTTTTCAAAACAAACTACTACTCGTCAAGCAATCAACTGAATTCTCAATTAATTAATTATTTATAATGCTATCTGAAATTATTTATTTTTATAGTCGGTTTGAGTCTTGGATAAGTGGAGACATTAGTTTCTCCCGTTGATCACAGATGTCAGTTCATACCTCACCTCAAACAACAAATTATGTGATAACTAGATATAATATATATATTTTTGTATTAATGATTATTTAAAATTTGTTTAGATATTGTAACAATAATAATGACGATCGTTCCATTTTTAAATTTAATTCTGATTGCAATATTGTGCGATTATTGAGATTCTATTGTAGTCAACATGGCACGATCAAGTAAAGTAAATATTTGAGACAATATGTCATGTCAAATAAAAAATAGAACACGTGTATAAAAAAACTATTCAATATTATTAAAATGTATAATGTAAATAATGTCTTTAATTAGGTCTTATTTATTTTGTATTAAATTAAATATTAATACACAAAAATTTGGTTGTAAAAATAAAAAAAATGTAAATTTAGTTTAGGATTTATTTATAGGATAATATTGCTATTTATAAGATTTTGTTGTAAATTAATTCTTCGAATAAACATTTTGATAAAAAAATATTTTTATTATTGTAGAAAGCAATCACTTTGTGGTTTGACATATTTAAAATGAAATAAAATACTTTTTGTTTTAAAACCACGATTTTATAATAATTTTTAGAACTGACCGGTTTTGCTTTACTCAAGCACCTTCAGGGTACAAATTATTACTGTATTACCCTGAAGATGCTTGAGTAAAGCAAAACCGGTCGGTTCTAAAAATTATTAAAAACTCGTGGTTTTAAAACAAAAAGAATTTTATTTCATTTTTAAAAATATTTGTTTTATGCATTTTTAATGTTTATGTACCTACCCGGAAAAAGTCTGCAGACCTACACTAGTACTGGTCACACAGGTTTAGTAGTCATCAAATGCGGTGGAGTCACAAATGTTGTATGCGAATCAGTTTGTGGTTTTATTGTGGACTGTAATCAATATTTGACACAACACAACGGGGATCTGGTGAGGAGACACGAAATGAAAGAGGTTGTGAAGATCACAGCGTTTTATTGAGTCAGGATGCCGTAGATGAGTTGACTTCAGGACCGATGATGAAGACTCCGGATGCAGGCAGTGAGGTGCTGGTCAATGTGCGGGCCTTTGAGTTGACGCCGCTTGCCGGTGACCGGACTCGTGGAGGTGTCAGGTACTGGTGAAGACCATGGGTCTTCCGGGTGCTCCAGTGCTGAACAGGGAAGCCGAAGGTGCGGTGGACCTGGTCGGCGGTTGTGCGGGAGATGCATAGACCGGCGAGGTACCGCGGGGTCTAGGTGCGTGGATGTAGGACTGGTCAGATGTGCTGGAGCCAGGGCGCTGAGATTATCCCGTTGGGAGTCCATGTGTTTCGTCACTCGCGAGACTTGCAAATTGTTGAACGACTAATGACCGACTGACTGCTCGGTGCGTCAGGCCTATTTATATAGTCCAGCCGATGGCGGTAGTAACTACGCGAGACCGCTGGTAAACTGGAGGTTGGTCGTTCAAACCGGATACTTCTGGTAGTTTCTATAGCGCTGGAATTATGCCTAGGTGATTGTCTAGACCAGGGGTCCCAACATTCTAAAATATCAGTAGGGTGGCGGGCACCGCATATTTTTAATCGACAAACTTGGGGCAGCAATCGCAATCAAAATGATAACAACGCGGTTCCAGGGGGGGAATGCTATTTGCACATTACTCCTTGTACACGCCGAAAACCCTAAGTGAGCCAATGATCGCCGAACCGATCGGGACGGTACGAGCACGTGACTACTGTCAGTTTGGCTGTCGGGGCCATGCTTATTGCTTTCACTGACAGACAGAGCTGGCAGAGTCATGTGCCATGTGTTTTGGCGCCTTCGGCGTTCATCGGCTCAGTTCGTGGTGTTCGTTCACTTCGGGTTTTCTGCGTGTACAAGGAGTGATGTGCAAATAGAACTCTCCGTTCCAGGTTAGCGTGAAGAGTGCAGTCTAGCTCGCCGCTAGACAGGTTGCGACAAGTACTGTCAGCAAAGGAACCACCCATACATACAATATCGCAAACATACAAATGTATTTAATAAAACCTAGGCATTAAAAAAAATTAAAACTCTAACAAATAAATAAAAATAGTTCACATTTTTAATTAATGTTTATGAAAAAATTATTTCACTGTCGAATAGTGGCGGGCACATACGAATCGTTCAGGCACGGGGTTGGGAACCCCTGGTCTAGACCTTTCTAGTAGATGCGCGAAATATACCTGGTCAAACTCGCAACGTGTTGACGTAGGTAGTTCTCTCAGCGGCAAGTACTCGTAGGCCATAGGTAGGGACGTAGGAACGTTTCGCATTGCGTCTGGAGTGTTCTAGATAAACCTCGTAGCATCGCTACAGAACTATTGGGGTAACTGTGGTTAACAGTTAGAATTGGAAAAGGATTTTGACTTACTCTTGGTCTTTTCGATCGGTATCATGGATTTGAGGGACACTGCTTGGTCATCACTGCACAAGCTTCCATAATAGACTCAAATTAAACGCACTGAAGGGACATGTCCACTGGACCGGTTTTCTTAACAGACTGGTAATGTAAAATAACTTGTTGCAATGTCACTGATGTAGGTATGTAGGTACTCCACACTGTGAGACAGGGACAGGTAATCGAGTAACAGGTAATTGGGTAAAAGGTAATTGGGTGGAGGAATGCAGGAACATGTGTTAAAGGGAGATGCATATGTCTTGAAGAAGAAGATTATTCTAATAATTTTTTTTTTAAATTGCCGGCTTCTCGGGCGTTTATTGAAATAACATTTATCATAAACAAATAAGTAAGTAACCCGCCTCACTAGAAGATTTCTGTTCTGAGGCGGGTACATATATATGCTTACATATACACATACATACGTACGCATATATTTATATACACATACAATCAAATACTCATGCATGCACATAATCATAAAACATAAGTATACAAAGTTTAAATAAAATTATTGGAAAATGTTATAAAATGTCATAAATCCAAAAATAAAACAAAAATATTGGTAATTGCTAAAAGGTTAACATGGAGTGTACATAGTGTCATATAACCAAAGATCTAGTAAGAATTATTGGTAGTTGCTAAGAGGTTATTATGGAATGTAAATATTGTCATAAAACCAAATATCTAAAAGAATAACTGGAGATTATAACAAGGTTATCATTAAATGTACATAGTAATCATAAAACCAAAAATCTAAAAAGAATTATTGAAAGTTGATAAAAGGTTTTCATGGAATGTACATAAAAACAGGAATTTCAAATTCACGTAAATGCTAGCGTCTAAATCTAAAAATAATAATGTATCAAAAAATAGTTTAAACAAAATTAGTAGGTATTGATAAACTAAGCATGCGTAAAACATAAGCAGTATTAATAAGAAAGAGTAAATCTCTATAAATGTAAATAACACATGTATGTAAAAAGAGAATGAGAATTAGACTAAGAAGGGATTACTAGTAATTTATTGATGTTGTCTAACTTCGTAACACTTTCTTCAGGGGTACCTCAGGGATCTGTTTTGGGTCCACTTCTCTTCATCCTTTTTACAAATGATGTCGCCAAAATAATCGAGTCATTCGGTCTCTTGTCTCACTGCTACGCTGACGATCAGCAAGTTTATTTTTACTGTTCTCCAAACGAAAAGAATAGCCTCGAGATCTGTATAACTGAATGTCTAGAAGCAATAACTCGTTGGATGTCTTCAAACAAGCTGAAGCTGAATCCATCTAAGACTGAGTTTCTCTGGGCGGCCACAAACAACATTTCATAGACGATTCACCTATTTATATTTCCGGCAGCGATATCATCCCAAAAACAACAGTCAAACTTCTGGGTATCAATTTAGATTCAGACTTTTCGTTTAAAAGTCAAATAAATAGGACTGTAAGCACCAGTTTTTTTCACCTAAGACAACTCAAGTCTGTCCGAAGAAATCTTCCTACAGAAGCAACAAAACTACTTATAAACACTTACGTAGTCTAACGTCTCGATTACTGCAACGGCATTTATGCTAGCCTTCCAAAATATCAAATTGACAAGCTTCAATCAGTGTTTAATGCAGCAGCGCGGCTCATAACCGGGGTTTCAAAATATTCGCACATTTCAAAACATCTTCGTAACCTTCACTGGCTCAAGTGCCCTGAAAGAATCCAGTACAGATTGTGCCGGATGGTGTTTAAATCCATCAATGAAATGGCCCCACCCTACATCTCTGAACTATGCGTCCCGGAAGAGACTGGTCTGAGGCAGTCAACTCTTATATCAGCAACATCATCAGCTGTAGGCAGACTGATGGAAACTAAGCGCAAGCCAAATACTAAGTTTGGTGATCGCGCTTTCGGAATATCTGGGCCGAAGGCTTGGAATAAACTTCCTCCAGAACTAAGATCCATAACAAGTCCAACAGAATTCAGGTCTAAACTAAAAACTTACCTTTTTAAGCTGTCATACACTTAAATTAAATATACCATTCCTGAGAGAAAGCCTAGTTATATCCAATTATGTCCTAAATCCTGTATCTAAATTTCGCTAATAAACAATTAGTTAATGTTAATTAAGTGTTAATCTCAAGTGACCTACCAGGTAAGTATTGTACTGTATATTATCTCCATATATAGTTAGTAATAACATAGTAGAAATGTATTATATACTTGTACAGCGCCCTTGCACAAAAACGGCGCTATAAAAATCATCCAAATATTATTTTTATTATTATTATAACCATGTGTTGAAATGTTTAAGTAAACTTTTTTGAGTGTTGCAGTAAGTCATTTCTTTTAGAAAGGTGTTGATAATGAGAGGTGCTTTTTGGCAAAGGTTCAACTAATTTTTGGTACTTGATGTTGATTATGCGATTTCGTTCTTGTGTTATGTGGGTGAGTAATGTGGCTTGGTGAGGATTTTATGCAGTTTATTTAATGATGTTTTTAATGAATAGTTTCCTAATATCTAGTAGAGGGTTTTCCAATAAGAGGTGTTATTTTGAATAGCCCGCTATTTCGGTAGATGTTACTTTTGAAGCTGTCATTTTTTGACATTTGACAAATAGAAACTACGCCATTAATAAAAATGGAACGATACGCGTTTCGATTGGGTCCTTGAAATGCGTGAAAATGATCCGGAATTCCATCGAAAAATCATGTTGAGTGATGAGGCCCATTTCCACCTCGGTGGCTTCATCAACTCGCAAAATTGTCGCATCTGGGGCTCGGAAAACCCAAGATTTAAAAAGCCTTTCTATCGTGTGACTGTTTGGTGCGGTTTATGGTCTGGCGGAGTCATTGGACCTTACTTTTTCGAAAATGAGGCTGGAGCAACAGTTACGGTGAATGGATTGCGCTATCGAGAGATGATTAATGATTTTTCATGGCCGGAATTGGATGGTATTGATCTGGACAACGTTTACTTTCAACAAGACGGCGCTACGTGCCACACAAGCAACGAAACCATTAATCTTTTACGATTGAATATCAAAATAACACCTCTTATTGGAAAACCCTGTATATTATTTGTAATAAGGAGATTTTCCGTTGGATGCATATATGGTTTTTTGAACATAATCCTAATTAATGGTTTATGAGTTGTGTTGAGGAGCTTAGAAAACTTGTCAGCGGCTCCCCCCCAGGCTGATAAATCGTACGTTAAAAGGTTGACATAGCGCGAAGTAAACATTTTTTATTTGTTTTTGTGACATGTTTCTTTTTAAAAATGAATAATAGTTTACGGATTTTCATTATGAGCAAGTTAATATGAAGTTCCTAGTTTAATTTATGGTCCACTGTAAAGCCTAGATATTTCAGTATGTTGTATTTGTTCGCGGGGTTGGTTTGAGGGTTTTGAGGGAGTATATGGGTGTAGGTATAAAGGGTTAAAACGAAACGTGAATCAGAAAAATAAAAAGATAATGGTCACAACTAGGAATCGAATCCAGGATTCTCTCGGGACAGGCGTCTCATTATTTTTAAAATTCTAATAAACACACTGGAAATTTTTTGAAAACACTTGTCCCTTTTCATTAAAGTTAAAAAAATACGAGGGTGGTCTGAAAAGTTTCCGACCTCAACGCAAAGATGGCGGTACTCGTCAATAAAAGCTAGTTGTGCATCTTTTGACAGTTACTCACCAGTTTCGGCCATTTTGGACGCGCAGTTTTTAGTTAACAGTCGTTTTTAGTCAGTCTATGTGTGTGTTTTTGTGAAAATGGAAAAAATTGAGTATCGAGCTGTTATTAAATTTTTGTTTTTGAAAGGCAATACGCCTACGAAAATCAAAGATGAGTTGGACTCTGTGTATGGGGACTCTGCACCATCATTTACCACAGTGAAATTTTGGGCAGCTGAATTTAAACGTGGCCGTAAGAGCTTGGGGTCAAAACAGTGGAATGCAAAGGGGGAACCTGCTCCAAAAAAAAAAAAAAAACTGTTTTCTCGGCTGGGAAAGTGATGGCGACTGTTTTTTGGGATAGTCATGGAGTTATCTTAATTATCTCCAAAAAGAAAAAAACTATTACAGGAGCATACATCATTACTTGACAAGCTGAAGGTAGAAATTGCGGAAAACGGGCACATTTAGTTAATGTTAATTAATGACGGCCGGCATAGTCCAGTGGTAACGCATTGGACTGCCATTCCGAAGGTCGCGGGTTCGAACCCGGCGTGCGCAAATAAATTTTATTCGATTAATTTGTGTTATATTTCACAATTAATTAATTAAATAAAAATTAATTAAATAAAATAATATATAGTATATTTGCGGCACGTTCCAGAGTGGAAGATACTACCAGTATATCGCCCTGGTGTAAGACCACCATTCAGAATTGAAACGTTGCTCCAAATGGCTTTAGCCGTGTTTAGTGACTAGATCTGAATAGCCAGGTACTTCCCCACCTTCCTCTTTCCCTTCCCCACTTACCTTCAGCCTCACAACATCCCCCAATTGGGGATGCCATAGTCTCACTGGCTCCAGACGGGAGCAGTTGGGACTCTTGTGAGGTATTCACTATAAAAAAAAAAAAAAAAAAAAAAAACATTTGCAGAAAAAGAAAATCCTGTTTCACCAAGACAACGCATTTTCATGCCAATAACATATAACAAAACAAAACGTGTTTTAAACAATTTTCAGAGCTTACTTTGCGATTTTTTTCTATCGAGGGAATTTCACATAATTAATGTTTCGACATAACAAATGTATAAATATTATCTTCAAAAATAGCTCTTTTTTTTTTGGAACTTAACTAAAAGAGGTAACGAGAAACTTGTTATAAATCGGTAGATATTGATTGGGTATGGGGGGATAACGAAAAAAAATAAAACAATGACATAATTTATCATTTAATATTTATTAATTAAAATAATATAACATTCTTCTCAATTGAATACTTCCTTACATTTAATAATTAACCTAGTATTTCCCAAAAAAATGGAATGAATTTCCGAACACTTCCTCGTACTGCCGACTGTAATTGATTCTCCATGTTTTATTCACGACTCACGCAAAACCTGACATCTCTTGGCTGCTTCCAAAACTAAAACTTAGACATCCGACAATCTATTCACAAAAGTATTTCTATATTTGAAAACGTTTAATTAATTTAACCAGACACACGATTCTAGAATCGGTTTATGTTTTCAGTGCACCAAAATATATAAATAATTTTTATCAATTATTAGCTGTAACCCGCCACGCGTTGCTGTAACTCAGTCTGTCTGTGCAAATAGAGAAACAATAGTGCGTATTGTATTTCTTTTACGTATAACAGATGGCGCTGTTTAAACATGTTTTTATCTGTCACAGGTGACATCTATATAAAAATATGTACATGCATATTCGAGTTGTGTCAAAATTTCAAAGCAATCGGTGAAGAATTTTCAGAGATTTAAGATTTCGAACCAACAAACGATTACATTTTTATTTTTAGACACCATTTTATAGCATAGCACTAATAATATCATTGTGTACTAGCGCAGAGCCACTAAAAATCAGGGGATATTATAACTATAGGATTTGTGAAGCTGAAAGTTTATGTAACAAACACATCAGAACGAGGACAACAATTGCCACAGAAATGATATTACAACAGCAATTCTTTAATAACAACTTTTTTTCTCAATCAGTAATGCACATTATCAAAATATGAAATCCAATTTTGAAAATGACACTTAAATTCAAAATAAATCATCACTCACAGACAGAGCCACAATTGTAAGTAATATGTTTGATGGTTAGAAAAATACAAGTTATTGAAAGGTTATTTATTGCTTCTCGAAATTGGAACTTTCCGCCATCCAGGTGGTTAAGTTTTCTGTATTTTTTTAATACTTCCGATTTTATGTCCGCGTTAAATCTTCCCCATAGGAAAAACTAAACCCTTCCACACACTTTTCCACAAATGATCATCTAGTCAATCAACATTATGCAAGTGCATTATATAAGCAAAATAAATACAAAACAGTACAAGAACAACAACACGTCAACTCACCAGAGATCAAATGGGAAAATAATTCACCGACTCCAGATATTTTCATATCAGAGGGTTCGGCTCGGTAGAACTCCTAACAGGGCCTATAAATCCTACTGATCCCTCAACATAAATATTTAAAAAATCTTTTGTTATTCTACATGTATTCAAAATGACCGACTTTTGCATCTTTATATATAAATTTTTTGACAGATCTAATACGCCTAAATTTTGAATGAGAGAGCTAGGTATAATGCCAGTAGCCGAAATAACAAATGGTAATATTTTTATTTCTAATATTATTTTTGTTTTAAAAATGATTAATATCGTTAAAGAAGCAAAGCCAGCAGCCACTATGGAGTGCTGGTACCAACCCTGATGTCTGGCAGTGAGGCAAGAAACTGGCAGAGTAAGGATGAAAGAAGACTGAATGCTGTAGAAATGAGATCTGTGAGGCATACGTGCGGTAAAATCATGTATGATCGTGTCTAAAATGTTGAAATCTTGATGAATAAAATTAAGAAAGGGACCTTTAGAAGGTTTAGGAATGTGAAGCAGATGAACTTAAGTAGTATGGAAAATATATAATGCAAAAAGTGAACAGTAAAATAAGTCGGGGATGCTGTAAGGATAAACATGGCAAATATCAAATATTTATATAAAGCACAAGCCGTGTCACGAGTCAGAGTAACAGAAGGGGATGAATGAATGTGAATAAAGCAAGGAGTGTTTGCCAAGACGAGTTGTGTGGCGGTCTATTTTATCTGCCTACCCCTGCTGAGAAACGGCGTGATAGTTAGTTATTTTAATAAATAAAAAAGATATAGAATATTTTTAAAATGCTTTTTTTTTTAAATCACGATCATCTTTACACTAAAGTATAAAACTTAATTTAAATAAAAAAATCATAGAAAAGTTATAATTATTAACTATAATAATAAATACATAGTAAATTGATTTATATTTCCATTTGTGTGACTAGGTTAAGTAGAAAGTTCATTCATTGAGAAATTTGTGTTCTTAATTCCATTTTTGTCATCAATCACAAACATAGACATTTAAATTAATGGACGAGCCAATCAGGAAGAGGGGAACAAATCAACTTGTGCAGAAACCAATTTGTCAATAAATGAATCTGACAGTATACAGGCAACTCGCTTTTATTTTTCTCTAAAATAAAATTGGCTTACAAATGAATGGTCGTTTTTAACACGCCAAATCGAGTAGATAAAAGTTATTACTGGTTTCCAAAATTTTACATTTTGTTACACTATTTTGCTAGACACTTTAACAAATGTGTTATAATTTATTTATTTAGTTTATTAACCCTCCTGATGCCAAAAATATGGTCACGTGGTTCACCACTATTAATATGAACGTCTATGAACATAAATTATTTTTGATTTAACAAAAATAAAATTAAATGTTATCTCTAGAAACTGAATCAGAGAAAATGATTGGAAACTTTGGCACTTTTGTCAATGATTAAAAAAAATCACAAAATGGGAAAGTAACATAGATAATAGTAACAAAGATACGGCATGTTTGCGTGCTGCCTTGCTACAATCAAACTGCACAGACTATCAAAGCAGCTTCGCAATGAAAGTCGTGCGTTTGGTGTGTCGGTAGACAAAAGGCTGGTCGCCACATTAGTATGGATGAACCATTTTAGCGACATGCACACATTGCAATATTATTAATGGATCATCTCCCTTGTTTCTATTATCTTTGGAAGTACAGAATGCCTCTCAAGTTAAAAAGTAGCGAAAAGTTGGGGTGTTTCAAATTCCATCACATTTGAATGCCAATCAAATCGACAGTCAGCGCCATCATGAAAAGTCGAAATGAGCCGAGAATCGGCATTTAATACCACTATGAAATGTCGGGTGACCATAATTTTCGATCAAAAGCCGAAACGGGCCGAGAATTGGCGTACAACGCCATTATGAATGTGAGAATCGGAGAGATGTCGTTTGTAACACCCCAAGCTTAGTGTTGCGTGTGTCGGCTGGTTGAGCAAAGAGTGAAGGATAGGAGACTGCGGCAGTGATCTTCAGCAGGTGGAACGACCAAGCTAACTGGCGCGGGGACCCAGTTTCCGTAGACAGTTGAAACCCTGCAAACAGAAAATAAATGCGGTTATATTATTTATAGGTCTACAGTCAAGTGGCAGGAAATAGTAAGTATTATAGACAGTGTCGAACAATTTTCACACGAGCGATCATTGGCTTTTTATGCCAAGTTTGCAAAAATGTTTTGAGCGATTGCTCGCCATAATGTGTCAAATACAGGGTTTTCCAATAAGAGGTATTATTTTGATATTTAATCGTAAAAGATCAATGGTTTCGTTGCTTGTGTGGCACGTAGCGCCGTCTTGTTGAAAGTAAACGTTGTCCAGATCAATACCATCCAATTCCGGCCATAAAAAATCATTAATCATCTCTTGATAGCGCAATCCATTCACCGTACTGTTGCTCCAGCCTCATTTTCGAAAAAGTAAGGTCCAATGACTCCGCCGGACCATAAACCGCACCAAACAGTCACACGTTGAGGATACATAGGCTTTTCAACAATAACTCTTGGGTTTTCAGAGCCCCAGATGCGACAATTTTGCTTGTTGACGAAGCCACCGAGGTGGAAATGGGCCTTAATAATTTCAATGCGTTGTTGAAGCGTGTATCGTTCCATTTTTATTAATGGCGTAGTTTCTACTTGTCAAATGTCAAAAAATGACAGCTTCAAAAATAACATCTACCGAAATAGCGGGCTATTCAAAATAACACCTCTTATTGGAAAACACTTTATATAAAACCTAAAAATATGGTATAAACAGTGAAATGTAGGTGGATCCATTGACTTTAAACCGTAGTAAGCAGATTCATATGTTTCAATATTAATATTTTGAGGAATGATATTAATTAAATAATATGGTAAAAGTATATATTTTTTTTAAATAATAACATTTTCCATTTTCTTGTCAACTAAACGGTTAAAAAAAACGGGTCTTCGCTTCGACCTGGTAAGAGACATTAAACAGTTGATATTAACCCTCGAGATACAATTTTTTTCCAAATTTGATCACATTAATTCCATCTTCGAACTCAACAACACAACTACACCACCAGAACAATAACCAACGGTCACTACAAAGTATCTACACTACATACCACGTCAGCTCAAAGATAATTTTTCTTCCTAGCTCCTAAAATCTTTAACCTTATCCCTGAAAACTTAAAAACCGTGAGTCAATCCCATTCCTTTAACCTGTCCGGGAGTATGGACGGAATTGAACGTCAACATGCGCTTTCGCCAAAGGAGTATGGACGGCCATTCACGTCAAGCATCGCAAACTAAAATTTGGCGCCACTTTGCTGTAAATGTGCATCGTACTGCCATCTGTGGACCTATTCCTACAACTTTACACCATTTTAAAACACTTAACTTCATTATCGACAGAGATATAGGCAGTTATTCATTTTTGATGACGTCACACTTACAAATTCGAACGTAAACAGAAATCTGCAACCGTTGATTTCGGCGCGCACGTGTTTTGATGATTTGCTCGCGGATTTTTAATAGTTTGTTGGTATATCTAGGCAATACAGTTTAAATTTAATGTGTTTTGTGTTTTTAGTGAGATTATGAGTTCATAGCGAAGTGCATGGCATTGTGTCAACACATAATTTTTATAGTTTTGAAACTTCTAACCTTTCTTGTGACGTATCCTTGTGTAAAACAGTATGAAAATAACTTTTTTTGTGTTTTGTGAATTTTTAAGCATTCTGATCGACGTGTTTAACCTTTTTTCCTTGTTATTTGTATTTGTCAGCGAGAAATTATATTAATTTGTGGTGATTTTTCTTAACGAAATCATACTATTTAAATCTTCAAAAACCTACAACCTCTAACCTTTCTTGTGACGTATCCTCGTGTAAAACAGTATTAAAATAACTTTTTTGTGGTTTTGTGAATTTTCAAGCATTTTGATCGACGTGTTTAATCTTTTTTCATTGTTATTTGTGTTTCTCAGCGAGAAGTTATATTAATTTGTGGTGATTTTTCTAACGAAATCATACTATTAAAATCTTCAAAAACCTACTCAAGATGGATTTACGAGATGATGAAATCACTGATATTTTGATGAACAGTGACAATGAAGACGAAAATATCGAAACCATCGATGACCTGACATTATTCTCCGATGATTCCTCTTCTGATGACGAGGAACCCGTTGCCGTAGAATCCCAACCAAGTGCTAAACGGAGACGAGAAGAAGCCAGGATATGGAATGATACAAATTTCATTCCAACACTGCACAACTTCGATGAGAAAAGAGACAAGATACATGTGCTATGAGTGTGACGTTGCTCTTTGTGTACATCTGTGTTTCATGGATTTCCATACAAAAAAACAGTATTAATTAAATACTAATTTATGTAGATAGTTTAAAATTTTCTCCATATACTTTCCAATAATAGTGCTAAGTGAAAATAATTGTGTTGCATACATTTTTTTTACCGTTTTGTTCCTGTGCCAATGGTTTGTGACTCCTA
Organism: Hesperophylax consimilis; assembly: GCF_061612785.1. Taxonomy (NCBI): domain Eukaryota; kingdom Metazoa; phylum Arthropoda; class Insecta; order Trichoptera; family Limnephilidae; genus Hesperophylax; species Hesperophylax consimilis. The sequence goes on from NC_142865.1 coordinate 12,268,613, forward strand.
AAAAACAATCCCGGTTTTTTGCTATAAAATCTGAAAATGGTGAGTAAGATTTTTTTAACCATTTTTGGGTCATTGATACTATCATTATGCATACATTTAATCAAAAAAATATTTTTTTTATTTTAAAAAAAAAACTCACTCCCGGGAGCACGGCCAGTATCACGAAACTTACTCCCGGAAAGGTTAAAAAACAAATTACGAAATGGATCCTAACACACGGAATACATTACAACTACAATACCCATTCATTCTACACTCTATCAATTTAATCACCTTTCAGACAAAACATAATATATCCTTATTCCCTAACTTAGCGGTATATCATGTACATAATTAATTAGTGTGATCTATTTACTAATATGTAATTTCTCAAATTTTTCATCTTATAATTCTCTAACTTCTCCATCCTCTTCTTGCAACCCCAACTAGCTATACATAATTTTTCTTATTTATACTATAGTAATGTCTATGTCCACAAACTGTAAAATTCACCCGCCATAACACAAGGTCATCCCTAGCATGGAGGGTGAAATATCACAAAAAACCACATGTACTATCTAAATCATGTATCAATAAAATAAATAAATTCACTCGAAAACGAAAGCTCAAATCAATAAAGATATTCTACAAAATCGACTTGTTTGATCGTTGAGAATATACATTATATGCATTTTGACTCGCTCTGTGCGTTGCATTGTGGTGTCTGCTAAATCTCAGAGGACGGGTTGGTGACATTCGATTGCAACATCTAGTGCTATTTATGACTAGAAAAAATTAGTCCAAAGCTTTTTTTATTCTGAATAAATAAATACTAATAGTTTTTTGTTTAATAATGTCTTTAGAAGGCGAAAGAGCTGTCCCGCGTAATGCGGAGCATCCAAAGCATGTACGAAGGGACCGCGCCTGCTGTATATAGTGCCGAATACCACTTATGAGTCACTGTCTCTGGCCACTCACCAGTTCATCATACTCCGCCTTGGAGATCCAGAAGGTGTCTCGGTCCTTCATGACTTCGGCCAAAACGGCGCCCCCGATGAACACCATGTCCTTGCGCATGGGCGGGTCTTCTATGCGGATCTTGAATTTCTGTAACACGATATTATATTATGGTATCATTGAAATGGTTATCTCTTATTTCAGAAGATGGCAATTTGAGTGCCAACCGGCAGACGTGAGGAATTCTATACTCATGGCAGACTGCACTGAGAGACAGGCTGGCTTCTCACTGTCTAGTAAACTCAGGACCTACATCAAGACGATTAGGTGCTTCCACAGCCGTTGTGCCCATGTGATGCATAGGTGGGCCTTAACCCTTCCGCACCAGAAGGGGTAATACATATCCCCCAAACGAGAGTTGAGATAATAAGTTGTTTTTTACATCGCATACTCTATAATTTAGGTAATAATAGAAAACTATTCATGATCGATTTGCATTTAAAAAAAAATTATCCCGTTATTATTTTTTACGATATTAAATAATATTTATCCAATTCTGACAAAATTATTCTCCCCTCCCCACTCCCCCCCCTGCCAGATCTCGATCAGAAACTTTCTCGCCGCAAATAGACTACCAGTAAAAAGTGCATAATACTGGAAAGGGCTCCAATAATAATAATAATATGTATCCGAGTTATACTCGATCTTGTACTATCTCTTTTAACGTTTTGCATTAATTATTGATAACTGCTGGGCGAAGACGGGCAATGTCCGGTGAAGATGGTAGGTATAAAAAAAATTGTAACTAATATCTAATTACATACTGAAAAGGGCAAAAGAGTATTAAGAGAAAAGATTGCTTTGTGATGTATGGGGGACTCTAGAGACCCCTTCGGGTGATGACGTGGTTTTTACCTTCTGGTACGTAAAGGTTAAAGAGTCGGCGATGTATGAATGCGGTGCAGTGCAGCTCATCCCCCACAAGAATAGATGAGGTTCTGAGACCTTGGACTGGCTCGCAGGCCTAGATGTCTTCTAATACGCCCCCACTCCCCGCAATACAATGGAAGAATTAGACTGTATGTTTGAGTGTGTACTTACGGCAAGCTTGTCGGTGTCGTTCTTGAGCACGCGTTCCAGGTACAGCTGTTTGATCTCGCGTTCCAGCCGCGAGGGCAGGCCCGGGTACATGGTGGAGCCTCCGGAGAGAACAATGTGCTTGTACAGTTCGTTACGGATGTCTATGTCTGCCGCCTAAACAAACAAACAAACAAACATCGTACAGAGGGCTTCATTTCAGTGGGGATCGTTATTATAAGAAGAGAACTTTATTTATATATATAGTTAAGTTTGGAGCTCCCCACGTTATGCGCCAGTGTGACGGTCCGCGTGGGGCGCTAGTGCCGGCTTTGGCATTGTCAGTGGTAGAATCATGGGAATCTAATTATTCAGCTCAGGTTTGGGTCGGCAAATAATGCCTTTACACGGGGGACATTCAACAATCTAGACTCCACTTCCCTCGTCAAATGAAACTCCTATGGGAATGATAAATGAGTGTATTTACAGCCAACAGCTACATAGTATAACACAAAATGGGGACACAGTATACATCCTAAATTATTTCCTGGCTGATTGAATTGAAAAATCTCTTTGTCATATTTGCTCTGACTGGCAGACGTGTTTAACAGACATTAAAAGAAGGCACATAATGGGGCAAAGGTTTGGTATACGCTTACATGAGTCGTCCCGGAGGATGCAGGAGTTGCGAGTTTTGTTTCGCGGGGTTTTTAAAATGCTTTTGAGATATCTGCTTCGTGACAATATTAAGGACTGAATCGATAGCAGATAATCTGGAAAGTTCGAAGCAGATGGCGCTAGTGTGGTCGGTGGCCATTTGTGATACATTAATGGTTGTTTGACAATTGTGTGGGGTTTTAAGTGTGTTTATTAGTAGGCCCTTATTTATCTTTTAAAAACGAATTTAATTTTATTTTGTAATGTTCTTAACACATTGTTTGCGGGAGACGCTTAAACGCGTCTTTTGCGTACTGTTGGTAGAGAGAGGGAGACGCTTAAAAGCGTTTTTCGTATTTGTACACTATTGGTAAAGAGCGGGAGACGCCAAAATGCGTTGTACACTTAGAGTAACAATATATTACGAGTAACGTATGATGTTGGTTACTCTGTGAAGTAAAAATTATGAGTCAGCTCTCGTGACACGTGTACCAGGTACCTGGCAATTCGTGGAATTAAGGTCGGGTGGCCGGCCGACTGTGGTCATAAAACATGCACTTGAAATAAAATAACTGTAAGATAAATGTTTCGTTTTTTCTTTATATTTCTTCAGTGTTAAAGCGATATTGTTTCGTCCAAGACGTTCTCTATTTTCTTTTCTGCCTACATTTCGCTTTAAAAATTTCGTACACAGTATTCGTGTGCTGTGCTCGAAAAGTTATTTGTTACATATTTGTTAGTTATTTGTTACATAATAAAGGGATATTTTTTCATAAAAAATACCCTATAAAATGGACTACGGTAATGATAATCGATTACAATAAATATATGAAAGGCATTGACCGAGCAGACGAATATCTTTCGTATTATTCTATTTTACGAAAAACCACTAAATGGACAAAAAGGCTAGCGATGTATGTATATAATAAATTGTGCATTATTCAACTCATTTGTTGTGTACAACTCCGTAAAAAAAGGAAAATAAAATGTAAACAATTTTTTAAGGAAATCGCAGAGCACTGGGTGGCTGATCAGATTTCGTCAGATAATAGTCAAGACCCGGAACCAACACCTTCAACATCTGGTATCCGAAAAAAATCTTCAAAATCTGATCCTCCAGGAAGACTATCAATGGATATGTAAAAACATATATTGGAAAAGATTGAAGGCCCTGGTAAAAATAAGAATCCGCGAAAGCGATGTTTTGTGTGCGCGGTACACAAAATACTTAGTGAAACCCGGTACATGTGTAAATTCTATGATGTACCTTTACATGAAGGGAATTGTTTCCAACGATTTCATACTTTCAAACAATATTAGTGTTTAGTGGTGTATATTTAAAAAAATATATATACTATGTTGAATGTGCATAAAATGACTAAATCGACAATATGACAAAAGTGCAGTTTTTTCAATTTTTTTTAATTTAAACTTATATATCATAATTGTTTCTTCAAAAATGTAAAAATTTGTGACCAGATCATAATAAAAAATTTCGAATAAGGTAAAATACTGAAAATTTTATTTGCGTGGAGGATATATGATGCAAATGTGAATGGTAGCAGAAGTCGGGGACGCCCGAGGAAGACATGGCACGATCAAGTGAATCAGATACTCGAGTCGGGCCATGTCAAGAGTCAGAATAATAGAAGAGTATGTATGAGACGATGTATGAATGTGAATGAGGCAAGGAGTGTGTGCCAAGACCGAGTTGTTTGGCGGTCCGTCCTCTCTGCCTACCCCTGCGGGGAAACGGCGTGATGGTTAGTTAGTTAGTTAGTTAAATTTGATCAGAAGTTCTGTTTAGAAGTTATAGCTATTTTACATGAAATAGTTCAGAATCTGTTCAGAAGTTATAGCTATTTTACATGAAACGGAATTTTGCGCGCGAACGTGATAAAAATTGCCCGCTTTACGGCGTAGATTGATTAAAAAACCCCCTGCAAACATTGTGTTAAAAACGAATTGAAATTTTATTTTGTAATGGTCTTAAAATAAATAAAAATAACGATTGATTGAATCCAGAGAAGCTATGGGGGGTGCAGTTTTTCCACTGAAGAGAAGTGTATAACGGAGAGGTGATTGTAAGAGTTAAAGAACCTGTATGGTGTTGAAGACCATCTCAGCGATGCCCTGTCCCTCCACGTTGATGAGATGCGGCTGGAACAGGATCTCCGGGGCCTCGAACCTCTCGCCACCCACTTTGATCACCCGCCCATCGGGTAACTGTAACAAATAACAAAAAATCATTAACTTTTCCTCATCTGTGGTGTGTATTTACTACACATTGCTTCTAATAACTTTAATAACTCTATAAATATAATAAATTCTGGGTTCAGATTTTAGGTATTCCTCCGTTATACATTTATGCACTGAATTAAATAATAATATTTTACATAGTTTTCAAATTCAATTTAAAATCAGAGATTTTTGTTAAAAATCGGGAACAAATACACCAATACAATCAACCGTGTGACACTGCTACGTGAAGAGTGTGCGAGGAAATGACACGCTATTGATGTCCCGCTTTAATTCACAATGCGGGAACATGAGAAATCCACATGTCCGCTGTTGTATTTTGATTTAGACCATCGATACCTACGACCGCACAGCTAGCACTGCTAGCCGCCAGCCAGTCGGTCGCGGACCGTCGTTAGATGTGGACTCCTCGCACGTTTTTTTAGCATTTGCCAATGGTTTTTTCATGTTTTCAGCAATTAAATTACAATTATTATCACTTTTGATATAGAATATAATAAACATAAGCGATTAGCTTTAAATATTCATATTTTTCCGATATTAAATAGCTTATTTTGAGATGTGTATTGACTACACAGCACCGGAACGCGTGGATTTTTTTAGCACAGTAAGGGAAAGGTTAAAGATAAACACCAGTAGAGAATTCTTGTGTACTTTACGGCATAAGCCGATATGGACTCGAAGGTCGTTCTATCTCCTTTTGTATTATGTGAGATACATTATGATTTAAGCAGAGTTAGAAAGTTGAAACACCACGCTTTGTATTTGCGTTTATAATTTAACCATAGACACATAATAATTATGATATATTCCACAAAGTCATTATGCCTATTAACTGCCATAATGTACTTTCATTTTGCAAAAGATTTTTCAAAGTTTGTGAATTTTTAATTGATTACTTTTATATGAAATGAAAAAACGTAAGGTAACAAATAACCTTTATACAGAGTATGTACGTTTATGTAATTAAATATGTTTTTTTCTAGTTTCGTATTTATTTTTACAGAATTTAAACATTTTTAATTGCAAATGTTTGTTTGCAATATTTTAATCTGAAAGAGTCTTTTATCAGCTTCCAAAAACAGTGTTTCATTTTGAGATAATTTAAAAAACAGCGAATCTATTTTTAAATTAATGTATAGGAATATTTCTATATAAATCATTAATCTGACAGATCTTTTAAAGTTATTTGATAACAAAATCTAAAAAGACCAAAGGGGTTAATAAATAACCGGTAACATTTGACTATGCACCAATGTCGAAGGAATCAGTGAGGCCTGTTCCTTGGAGCATCTTCCATTGAAATACCGGTAGAACAAGGACGGATAGGAGAATCTGATGTGTTTTTTTAGATATTTTACAGCTCCAAACCGGAGGTTAGTATGCCGCTCCAGAGAGCGAGTACTGACCACGTACGGCTCCACGAGGACTGTGGTCTCCAGGGCCAGCTTCTGCTCCTGCTCGATGTTGTAGCCGATGTAGCACAGCTTCTCCTTCATCATGCGCACCGTCTCAAAGTCCGCCGAGTGGTTGAAGGCGTAACCTCGTAACAGGAGCAACTAAACAAGCAATGGATATCTTTATTCAACAGAGCCAGAAAAGCAACAACTCAATAGGTATCCAGTAGTACTAGACGGCTACATCAAAACGAAACGCCAAAAACCACATTAATTTAACACATTTTTATATTGAAATATCAGTCCTAAGAGGATTGACATGCGCAACATGGTAGCGCATCTAAATACAGAGTGTCCGGGGGTAAAGTGCGCTAACTTCGGGGGGTGATTCTACACGATTTTAGAAGTAGAAAAGATGAATAATTTTTTTTTAAATTCCAAAGTTTTAAGGTAGTTTTTAGGTTAAAATGTTGAATTGTTTGGATGAGAAAATAATAATTATTATGTATGTTCCAAATTTTGTTGGTGTAAAAACATTAGGTTTGACTGTTTCAAACAACATTAAATTTGAATGGTCCCTGTTTAATCTTGACGCCTGTCAGCCAATAAGCTAATGAGTTTAACGGGAACGTTAAAAAAACGGGGATATTCTCACCTTGATCAGGTACCTGGTGATGTCTCTGCCAGCCACGTCCATCCTCCGCGTCAGATGAGGCAGAGAAAACTCCTCGTATACAGGGCAGATATGGGTCACACCATCACCTGAAGACATCAAACAACGACAACACCCATAGATAAAAGAAACAAAAAAATTTTTTTTCGAAGGAAGCAAATACTTTGTGGCGTAACATTATATATATTATATTAAATGAAAAACTCACTTTGTAATACAGTACTTTTATCTTTGAATTAACAAAGACCGCCAATCGGGTATCGCTTAACTGAAAAGCAGTTAATAATTAATTAATTTAAACCAGTTAATAATAAGCCCTGACGAAGCTTGGGAAAAGCGAAACCTGGTTGTCGATCTTCAAAATAAATGTGGTGTATTACAAAGTATGTTTTTTAATTTAATATAAATTGTTTTTTTTTTTGTGCCAACCGTCACCGAGCTACGACCAGATTGCATGACACAGGAGGCCCTGATGAAAATAATTTCCCTCAAGATTTATTTCATCTTTGGGGTTGCTGTGTAGCGGGAATAATCTGATTGATCCACAGACATATGAATATATAGACTAGAAATTAAAGGTGAGGGGTAAAATCAACTGTTGAAGAACGAAGGGGGTAAAGCTGACTGTGATTTGTCAATAAATCAATCTGACAGTATATAGGCATCTCGCATTATAATATCACCATTTAGTTCTTAAAAGTAAAATCTGCTTTTGAATGAATAGACATTTTTACATGGGAGCGCAAATTACTCGCCACGTTATGAACAAATTTGCAAAGTCCAAATTCGCAAAAAAAAATTTCTTCTATTTTCAGAGTCGAATATTTTGTTTACGTATTTAGTTAAGACACTTTTATAAGTGTTCATAATTTACTTCCCAGTAACAACGATGCGCACACTTGAGAATCGCTACATTCGACCAGATGTATCTCGATGTGATAGTATATGTTTCTACAACTGATTCATATTATACGATGTGAATAAGCTTAAAATGATGCTTACATATGGAATGTAATACGACAATTGGGTTTATTCTCTTTTTCACATCTATTTTTACAAGTTTTCATAGCACAAGCCACATTTTGCCGTGTTATTTCATAAAATGCCTCGACCATAGCTCGACGCTAGTTCGAACAAGAATGATGACGTCACATTCTCAAGATTCACGGGAAGCCATACGTGAGCCCAGCCGGCTCCAATGGAACCGGTATGGGGAGTGGGAAATAATACACTTTTAATCACTTAGGGCAGGTCTACTAATATTCATATGTCTATGGATTGATCCAACTCTGAACAATTTGATTTGATTTAATTTTGAATGGCTTTATTGTTAAATCAGTTCCACACAGGAGAGAAAGAAAGGAGAGGTAGTTCTGGAAAGAAAAAGAAGGTACGAGGGGTGGGTAGGAAGCTGGTGTCAGTGTGTCCTGGAGTGACGAACATATATATCCATCCAATGCGTTGGGTCGAGAGAGTTCTGCTGGAGAGGTCCGAGTAGGTGGGCAGACGCATCGGCCACCGAGACCTGGATAAACCTCACCCCATGAACCCGGGCATCTCTGCTAAGTCACCGTAGCTTGTAGCTTGCCGTTACCTACGGCAGGGATGTTGTTCATCCAACAAATGGTTCCTGGGGCGGCGGTACTGGTACCGTCACAGATTATATTTTCTGCCTGTGATGATGATATACGCCCCGCCCACTGCACTTGCCTCAATGTTATGGTATTTCGGACATTAAAAAATGCTCCTAGCATACGAATTTGTCTTTTATTTACTTGGCAAGGAAACAATTTATCTCAATATTATTCTAGCTTGTAGTTTCGTCACTTTCAAATGTGGTACAATTTACAAAACCATCACTTTGGAAAAAAACAAATAAGTTATTACAAAAAAGAGTCAGCGGGCGTACGGCATTTTATCCCCGACATACTAAGGGTTAACAAAGGGGAGGTAGGAAGCCATTTGTTAGTAGATGTGTAGCGATGCTACGGGATTCATCTAGAACGTCTCGCCAATACAAAAAGCATCGTAACCCGAACACTCCAGACATAATGCGAAGCGTTCCTATCTTGCTACCTACTCGTCTACGAGCACCTACTTGCGAGCGAACTACCTACGACAATACGTTGCGAGTTGGACTAGCACATTACGCGCATTCGCTAGAAGGTTCTAGCATAATTCCAGCGCCAACGAAAGTACCAGAAGTACCCAGACTGAGCGAGTGACCCATAGTTTACCAGCGATCTCGCGCAGCTACTGATGCCATCGACCGGGCTATGTAAATAGGCCTGACGCAGCGAGCAGTCAGTCAGTCAGTCATTAGTCAGCCAACAATCTACCAGTCTCAACGAGTGACAACCCGCGCACCTCCGCTGCGCGCAGAACAATATACCCGGTTCTGCACGGTTCATTCATGGACTCCCCGGGATCACAGCGCCCTGGCCCTAGCATTCCTGGCCAGTGCTATCGGATCATACAGCGCCCTGATTCCAGCACATCTGACCAGCGCTACATCCACTCACCTAGATCCTGCGGCATTCTCGCCGGTCTATGCATCTCCCGCACAACCGCCGACCAGATGTTTAGAAAAGATGTACACTTAACATACCTGAATCTACAACGACTCCGGATAACAATCCCTGTGCATACAGCGTCAACACAGCCTGGATGGCGATGTAAGCACCATCAAAGCCATACTTCTCGAACATGGTCTGAAAACAATAAAGTCACTCTATAAATTAGCCAAATATTATTATATTATTTGGATGAAAATCATGATTCACAAATTGATAGAATGCATTGTCATCGACAGCGAGTCTAATAGACTTTATCGATTCAAGGTTTTTTTTTGTTCATTGACTCCACATAAAGGAAAATAATGAATGAGGGGGGTTAGGAATCAGGGTGAGTGTGTCCAGGAGTGACGGATGCATAAATCTTTCCCTCCCACTGCGGCGCAAGGCAATGGCCGATAAGAGTCCTGCTGAAGATGTCAAAAGGTCTTCCTCAACTACACTCTGCCAATTCGGTCCGCCACACAGTAGGTGGGCTGGTGGTACCCATACCCGCCTCCCAAACTATGAATACTCTGAACAATTTGATTAATCCAACAGTAAGCAAACTTTGATAATGATTCAACACCGAACAATCTGATTGATTTGCCGTTCAACTATTACCTCAATCATTTTTATCCTGTTCTTGGTGGGATTCATGGGGGGCTCTGTGAGCAGAATCTTGGTTTCTTTCGGGTCGACGTTCATCTTGCTCGGACCAAAAGTGTAGTCCCAAACGTGACACATATCCTCCCAGTTTCGTACAACCTACACACAAACACAAATACATATTAACATTTGTTCATATGAAGCAGATACTTTGTGGTGTGACATTATAAAATTGACTTACAAAATAAATAAATAATATATATAAATAAAAATGTAAATGTTCAAAATCTTAAATCTATTAAACCTACAGTATATATATATATATGTCACATGTGACAGGTAAAATAACCTTTTTTTTTAAAACAGCGCCATTTGTTGGATGTAAAAGCAACACGCACTATTGTTTCTCTATCTGCACAAACAGACTGAACCACAGTAACGCGTGGCGGGGTACAGCTAGTTTAAAATAAAATAATAACTTAGTAAACTCTACTTTTATTTTTTTCACTGTAGCTTCTTCAGGGCTGTTTAATACTGTATTCAATTCTAAAAACTACAATCTACAAGTAACATGTGTTAAATTAGGCTGAGTTCCAGTGGATGGGGTTAGTGGGAGTAAGCAGGGGGTTGGGAAGAGGGTGCTCTTTATCAATAGGGAACAACCTATGTGTTGGGTTTTTGTTTAGGTTGATTTGATTGTTAATGACTTTGCTATTAATGTTTTTAGCTTTTCATAACTCTAGTGCCTCCAAGTTATCCAAGTATGATATTCTATTTTTATGAAGTAACCTGACCTCTGTGTGTTCATTATATTTGTGGTGTGTTTCAACGATTGGCGATTGAAGAAGCTACGTTTGAAGCAAAAACCAGTCGGCATTAAGTATAAAAATAAAAGTGTTGTTTACTAAGATATTGTTTTATTTTTTAAAGTATTATCCTGTTAAACTACAATTAAGCAGCTTGTCAACAGGATGTACATGTTCAATTACAATGTAAATATTTATACATATTATTATTACTAATTATAAACACACATAATGTTAATATTTGTGTGGAACGAACTTCCACAACATTTCATCCATGCTACTATAGAGTAGTGGATGTATAGAACAAATGTCCACAACATGTCATCCATGCTACTATAGAGTAGTGGATGTATGGAACAAATGTCCACAACATGTCATCCATGCTACTATAGAGTAGTGGATGTATGTAACAAACTTCCACAACATGTCATCCATGCTACTATAGAGTATTGGATGTATGGAACAAATTTCCACAACATGTCATCCATGCTAATATAGAGTGGTGGATGTATGGAACAAATTTCCACAACATGTCATCCATGCTAATATAGAGTGGTGGATGTATGGAACAAATGTTCACAACATGTCATCCATGCTACTATAGAGTAGTGGATGTATGGAACAAATGTCCACAACATGTCATCCATGCTACTATAGAGTAGTGGATGTATGTAACAAACTTCCACAACATGTCATCCATGCTACTATAGAGTAGTGGATGTATGGAACAAATTTCCACAACATGTCATCCATGCTAATATAGAGTGGTGGATGTATGGAACAAATTTCCACAACATGTCATCCATGCTAATATAGAGTGGTGGATGTATGGAACAAATGTTCACAACATGTCGTCCATGCTACTATAGAGTAGTGGATGTATGTAACAAACTTCCACAACATGTCATCCATGCTACTATAGAGTATTGGATGTATGGAACAAATTTCCACAACATTTCATCCATGCTACTATAGAGTAGTGGATGTATAGAACAAATGTCCACAACATGTCATCCATGCTACTATAGAGTAGTGGATGTATGTAACAAACTTCCACAACATGTCATCCATGCTACTATAGAGTATTGGATGTATGGAACAAATTTCCACAACATGTCATCCATGCTAATATAGAGTGGTGGATGTATGGAACAAATTTCCACAACATGTCATCCATGCTAATATAGAGTGGTGGATGTATGGAACAAATGTTCACAACATGTCATCCATGCTACTATAGAGTAGTGGATGTATGGAACAAATGTCCACAACATGTCATCCATGCTACTATAGAGTAGTGGATGTATGTAACAAACTTCCACAACATGTCATCCATGCTACTATAGAGTAGTGGATGTATGGAACAAATTTCCACAACATGTCATCCATGCTAATATAGAGTGGTGGATGTATGGAACAAATTTCCACAACATGTCATCCATGCTAATATAGAGTGGTGGATGTATGGAACAAATGTTCACAACATGTCGTCCATGCTACTATAGAGTAGTGGATGTATGTAACAAACTTCCACAACATGTCATCCATGCTACTATAGAGTAGTGGATGTATGGAACAAATTTCCACAACATGTCATCCATGCTAATATAGAGTGGTGGATGTATGGAACAAATTTCCACAACATGTCATCCATGCTAATATAGAGTGGTGGATGTATGGAACAAATGTTCACAACATGTCGTCCATGCTAATATAGAGTAGTGGATGTATGGAACAAATGTCCACAACATGTCGTCCATGCTACATACTATAAATTTATTTAAAGCTCCAGGCTCCATTTTACCATCAGAGGTGGTGAAATACCTGCCATGTATGTAATGATTAACTTACGCCATTCTCCATGGGGTAGTTGACTTCCAGCATTGACCTTAGCTTGGACGCCTCATCTCCAACCATCAGATCCTGTCACATTAATATTAAAATTATTACAAATAAATACGGAAATTATCATGTATTATACATTTAAACTCTTTTGAAACATCTTTTATACACGGTGTCCTAAAACTCGCAGTATAAGCGGGAAATTGGAGATTCTAAATCACGGAGAACTAAAAAATTTTTTTTTTCAAAATGAGAATTTGTATTTTTTTAAACACATTTTTTTTTTATTTTTCGGCCAGGTAAACAGCCGAAATTAACCTCCAAGCCACCAATTTTTTTAAAAATGTAACTTAAAAAATTCTAGCTTTAGACTCAATTCACTCAAAAACGAAAGCTAATACAACAAATTCAATGAAGTTATACCACAAAATCGAGTCCAATGTGTTGTAGATTCATCAGTTTCCCGCATGTACTACGAGTTTCCAGACACTGCGTAAATAAATAATACATAGGTACAATAATTAGTATAACTTGTTATAACTCGTTACAAAACTGTTATTTTATAAAAAATAATATACATATACAAAATCTACACAGTTCCTTGTAATAATTTATAAATTCACTATTTTTCATTATAATAACTCAACACATTTCAATTTGATATTGTAAGAACTCAACACACTTCAATATAATATTGTGCAAACTTAACACAAGTCAATATAATAATATTGTACAAACTCAACGTACTTCATTAAAATATTATATAAAATCAAAATGTTTCGACGCAATATTTTACAAAATCAACATAATATGTTGCAACAAGAAAGGAGTGTAAGAACAATACATGGAGTTCTATTCACATTGTTATTATCTAAGTAGATACTGCGACAGTAACAACTGGCCCATGATAGAATAATAACAGTTCTGTGAAACAACCGGCCATCAATCTCCCAACTCTAAATCCTTGATCATATTATAAAAAGTAACCAATTTACAATATTTTATAAGCTTGACACTTCAGCATTTACTCAACTCACCACACTTCGACATAATATTGTAAAAACTCACCACACTTTAACATAATGTTGTACAAACTCCCCACACTTCAACACAATTCTCTATAAATCTCATCACACTTTTATGGACTCACCTGAATAGTCTCCGAGGGACCGTCCTTAAGGGCGCATGCAAAATAAGCCATCTTCAGCACAAATATTTCAAGCAACGTGAGTACAAATAATTTCAATACAATATAAAAAAAACTAAATGACGGTGAATGACAAATACATGTTAAATAATTATGAAAAACCTTTTATCTAATAACAATAATTGGATCTGGAATTTAAAATGCAAAAGGCATTTAAAATGAATACTTAATCACTGAATTTTTTTTGGACATGTATTTTATTATATTCAATATTTGACGTAAAACAACACCGTACAAGAGTTTCACTTTGCAGAGACAGTGGGTCTATAACCAACCATCAACAACCTCAACCCAAGCTACGACACTGAATCAAGTTGGCTGCCTATTTATATAAGTACTCCTTTGAAACATACATTATAAGCCGTTCCACCTTATATAACTACTCAATTCATTCATTTTTCCAAACTCACAACATTTGAACATAGTATCTACTGTACAAACTTACCACAATATTTTCCACACTCTACACTTCAGCATAATATTGTACAATTTTACCACACTTCGATACAATATTGCACAAAGTCACCACACTTCAACGCAAAATTTCACAAACTCATCACACTTCAACACAATACTTTTTTTATTTTTTTTTTTATTCAGTGAATTTTATGAATTACAATTTTTGTGTACTTAATAACTCCCACACTAGGCTTATGCCCGTGTTGTGGTAGTCATAATGCTATAAATTACAATAAAACCATATGTTGTAGTAAGAAAAAATAAAACATAAAATAGAAGAAAAAAAAAAAACATTTAAGGAAAATATAATATGTTTTTTATACATGCAAACATACATACATACACATATATAGATGCTCAGATATATATACATATACATACATACATAGACATACATACATGCATACATAAATACATTCATTTATAAAAATATATATATAACTGTATAAACTCACCACACTTCAAAACAACGCAGTACAAACTCACCACACATCTACACAGTTAGGTGCAAACTTACCACACTTCAACATAATATTGTACAAACTCACCACATTTCAACATAATATTGTAAAAACTCACCACATTTCAACACATTATTGTACAAACTCACAATACTTCAACACAATGTTATACAAACTCATCAGACTTCAACATAATATTGTATAAACTCACCACATCTCAACACAATATTGTACAAACTCAACACACTTCAATACAATATTGTACAAACTCACCACACTTCATTACAATATTTTTTCCAAACTCGCCAAAAGTCAACACAATTCTTTATATGTAATGGCTTATAACATATTTTTTTACAAAGATCTTATAAAAATAGCAAACAAACTTGGTTCAGTGCCCTGTCATTAGTTGAGGTAGTTTTGTTTCAATGATTCCATAATTGGGTAAGGGAATAAAGGATAAAAAGAAGATCAAATGGTTGGTTTGAATTCTTGTTAGTTTCACAGAAAACTGCTACAGTACTAGCTCGATAATCAAAGAGTCTGTTAGTTAACACATGCAGATGTTGGAAGAGGAAAACTAACACTAATAAGTGGAGGAAATGTTAATTAATCTATGGTGGCAACGTTCCGCCTCGATGGGAAGAAGGCTGATACCTGGGAAGTTGAACACCATGTTGTGGCACCAGGAGAAATGGCCAAACACACAACGACAACCCTGCTGAACTCAATAAAAGGACTGAGCTACTGGGAGAATGGGTCTATGGCCTTAGTGCGTACGGGAGCTACATATGCAGACCGTTTTCGAATTAAAAAAATATTTACGTGAAATCCTGCACTAGAATTCCAGCCGCACGGAGGCATTGGAACTATGGCATCTGGTTATGTTTTGAGTAGAGTTCAGTAAAATAGCGTGAAATCGTTGAAGTTTTGAAGCGGTTGTAGCAGTTTTATAGATTTTGGGATAACAGTTTAAAAAAACCTCACAGTGATTCCAACAGAGCAGAAATTGAAACAACAACAAATTTTAAGGCGATGCACTACGTCGTGTAATATTTTAAATTGAGCCACTATCAATAACAATAACAATCCGCCTGTTTTGATTTATGCAAGAAAAAAACATGGCCAAAAAGTGCCTTTTATTTTATTTTGTGGATGTTCAGGCAAAAATATTTAATTTTTTTTCGATCATTTTATAAATAATTTAATTTGCCACATTATACAATAAAATCATAACCGAAAATGGGTTCGTAAGTAGGAGATTTTGAACTTTAAAGCAGTTTTCATAGGCCTTATACATTATTTTTTTCTGGGCTTATAAAAAGACTTATCTAAAAAATACTCGATTATTTCAAAGGCCAAGATGAATTCTACTTGCAGTATTTAATTAAAGCATCTTAAACATTTCTAGGCGACCAAATTTTCAAACCAATAACACATGATTTTGCATTACTACGTATGGCATCGCCTTAAGGGAAACGTTTAAAACAGCTCCCGTAATACTTAACTAAACTGTTATACCCTTCGTAAACTGTTGAGACAAAACGCTTTAGTCGCAACTGTTTTTTTGTCTTCTAATTTATTACATTATTTTCAAGCTATTTATTTTGAGAAATCTAAAAAGTTAAGATGTAAACTGAAATGCCCACCACTAGTTTTGGGGCACGGATGGAAAGAAATTGAAAGAGGAAGGTTGAAAAGTGCCTAGCTATTCAGATCTGGTCAAAAAAAATTCAAAAGCCATTTGTCTCTATCTATCTGATGTGTATTTAGTTATTAACCTTTTCACAATGTTCCTGATGTTTGTAGGTCAACGATTGTACAAAGCACTTTTTATGACATTCATACGATTTCTATGAAAATGAACGCACATACATGTGCGTGCAACGCTGGGAGCACAATTTATTCACGCACATATATGCGCTTGTAGCGGCGAAGCTGTTAATGAAAAATCTGATTAAAATGACAAACAGTGCAATAAATGATTTAAAAATCGAATTTTTAAGCACTATCTATTTAACATCTTGGCAAAGGTACAGTCTGACAAATAATAGTAGAAATAGCATAAAATGGCAACACCAAGATGATTAAAAGGTGTAACATTAAAAATCAAGTGCATATTTTACACATGATGCAGGTGTATACATGATACATGGTGTTCAGAAATCAGTGGTACTCATCGAAAGGGGATGATTTTACATTTAATTATTCTAAAATACAAGGTAATTCATGTTCAAACCTTTATTTTATTTTTAATTTTTTGTAACTCAGATAATTGCATGGATTTTTTTTATATTTATCAAGAAGCCATTTATTGGAAGTGAAATCAAAATAAAACTAAAACTATTCGGAAAAAACAACACGCGGAGTAAAATAAAACCTTTAAAAATATTGAGTTATACCATTTTTTCTACAAAATTCAAGTATAACCTCACATCTGAATGTACATTGATTTTTACAAAATCGGTGTTGCCATGGTAAAAAGAAAAATTCTGCGGATTTATTAAATTTCTACATTTTCTTGTCAAGCTGTAAGCGACATTTTCGAAAACAGCATTCAACGATTAGTATATATTATTCAAAAGAGAAAAAATATTAATGTAAGTTTTTGTTGCATGGGAAAAATAAACAGGCAATATTTTGAGACACTTACACCAATCACAATATCCTGAAATATTAAGAAATAAATACATTAAAATAACACTTAATTATTAAATTTACTACAAAACTGCAAAACCTATGTCAAAATTTTTTTAACTTTTAAAAAATATATTTTCGTCATTTTGAACAGAAAAATTGGATGTCGATAAATATACAGTAAATAGGGACACGCTTAATATGCACATTTTATTTTAAAAACATCCTGTAGTTACAAATTATTATAAGCAATAATTACTCGCCTGAAATATCCAAACAAAATTGAAAATAGCGAGTAAAAATAAATGGCGCCAACGGGAATTGAACCCGCACCTTCTGATGTCCAGTCAGGTGCTCTAAACCACTAAGCTACGTAGTAATTTGTTATCCTTTGTACCATGCATAAAAAAAACCTTATCTTATAAACATTAGTTAATTATTAAAAATGATATCTTTAAAACTATGTAACCATCACGCCGTTTCTCGCAGAGGCAGGCAGAGAGGATGGACTGTCAAATAACTCGGTCTTGGCACAAACTCCTTGCCTTATTCACATCCATACATACTCTTCTATTATTTTGACTCTTGACATGGCCCGACTCGAGTATCTGATTCACTTGGTCGTGCCATGTCTTCCTCGAGCCTCCCCGACTTCTGCTACCATTCACATTTGCGTAATATATTCTCCTTACACTCCTTTTTTCATTCATTCGCTCTACATGCCCAAACCATCTAAGTATCCCTTTCACCGGTCGGTGGCCGAGTTGATATCGCGTTTGGGTCCCACCCAGGCGTAGTGTGTTCAATTCATCGGCTGGCTAAGTCCTCCATCACAACACAAGCAACATTTTCAGCTAACTGTGGTGGTAGTAGGAGATTTTCAAATATTTTCAGGTTATTCGTAACCCGGGAATGTTTGTCTTTCTTTTAAAAATTAAATTAAATTAGTTTTCATGATCATACATAGCTTTACTGTATAAACGCCTCAGGGATCTCATTTCTAGACCTTGTAATAGTTAGATAATAATTATGTTATTCCATTAAAATTAAAATAGATTGTTCACTGTGCGGCCATTGTTATTGATATGAAAGTTTTAAGGATAATTTTTTCTTTTATTATTTCACTCAAAATATGAATTTACAAACCTAAAATAGAGTATTAGGTTCTTAGTTTGGGTTTAATTAAAAAATCAATAAAAAACTACAAAAAAAACAACATTATTCCTATGCCAAAACATGACGTGAAGAAAAAGCGTCAAATTATCAGTTTTTTAAACAAAATAGCTAACAAAAAACATTATTTTCCATTTTCCATTACTGAAATAGTTGCTTCTCGTTATTAACTTGATGATACAAAGTGTTTTTAAAATACAATGTCCATATTAACCGCGTCCCATTTTTCTGTACATTTAACACTGATTCTAATACATAATTGAGGACGCCCAAGGAAAACAAGACCCAGTACTCGGGTCGAGTCGTATCAGGAGTATGAAATGTTCTGCCAAATAGTTGGTTCGGGCCTGATTTTTAATTGTTAATTTACTAATCAAATAAGTTTTAAAACATGGTTTTAAATGTTATCTACAATGACTCATCTAAGATAACATTATCCATTTCAACACAAAATAACCGATCCTTATTACACTGTTTAATATTTAAAAACCATTAATATCTGACATGGATGTGGATGAAGTTGACTAATAATATAAACCCGTTGTTTTCACTTTTCAATTGTATAAAATAACACTTTTTATAACGTAAAAATGGACATTTTATTTACCTGAATGTCAATGTCTCCAATTTTGTTTTCCGCCCTAATTATGGGCCTACCGACCATCGAGGGGAATATATGAGCTGGAAAATTGCTTCCAGCATATCCGCATTTTACAAACTGGAACAAAATCGTGATAATTATTAGAAATTTAGCTGAAAACTATACGTCAAAAAATTAGCGATAACCAAAAAGTGACATGGTGCATTCCGGCAAGAGAAATTGATAGGAAAAATTAGTTTTTGCAGTGTTTTAATAGCTTACCCCTGTGCCGTTGTCACATACGATGACTTTTCTCCCTTGGCTGTCCATTTTTGTGTAGTTTTTAACTTGTTTTATGCGAATTCCACTATTAACTTGACAGTTGTACAGCGAAAATCATCAAATCAACAACCCCACGAAGATGACAAATTCGAGCCGGGCGTTAGACATGAAGTATTGCAATACGAGAAGCAAAAATAGCCCTTACTGCCTTTAGAAATCTCAACATAACACAGTTGATTTTAGCGTGGCAAAGGTGTCGACACACCTAGAGACATGAAGGGAATCAATGTGAGAAGCTAAAATAGTCCTTACGAAACACACCAGCATAATATATCAAAGTCTGTTTTAACAAGACAATAATTTTGACACACCTAGAAAGTTTGTAGACATAAAGCGAAGCAGCGTACAAGTTATAATAGCCCTTATGACCAGTACATATACGAACATATTACTTTCTATTTTGTCGTGCCAACATTTTGACACGCCCACGTTTTTGTGACAGACCCGCCAAAATATTAATTCTTATTAAAAAAGATGTGTTATTTCGAAATGTAATATGTAGGATTTACTAAAATGAAGGAATAAAGAGATAAACATTCAAATGGCGTGGATATTTTTAACAAAATGCTATTTTGTTGGTTGGATCTTTTTAACAAATAGGTACCGATAAACTAACTAACTAACCATCACGCCGTTTCCCTGTAGGGGTAGGCAGAGAGGACGGACCGCCAAGCAACTCGCTCTTGACACATACTCCTTGACTCATTCACATTCATACATCGTCTCATACATACTCTTCTATATTCTGATTTGATTGCTAACAGTATGGAAGATCTACAGTTTCTCGTGTCTAGGGTGAACGAAGTATGTGTGAAGAATGAGTTAATGATGAATGTAAGTAAGTCTAAAGTAATGGTGTTTGAAGGAGAGAGTACGAAAACAGTATGCAATATAGTTGTGAATGAGGAATACTTGGAGTAGGTGGATGAATTTGTGTATTTAGGAAGTATGTTCTAGATCAGAGATTCCCAAAGTGGTCTATATAGACCCCCAGGGGTCGATATCGGCTTGCTGGGGGTTTATGTCAGCGAGAAAAAAATTTGGGGGTCCACGAGATTCAAATGGGGGTACATACGAGCGGACCCCCATTTACCGTAAGTCAACATTTAGGAGTTCCGTAAATGACACAACACACCTAACACAAATAACGCAGTTTGCGTACAACTAATAATAGACTGAGAAATTACTTATTTGATATTTGTATTTTTATATTTCTTAAAGTTGTTTATTGAGGTATATAAATAAAAATATACGTTCCTTTTCTTGTCAGTATTAATATATTCAAGCAAAACATTGCAAATCGGAAGCCGCGAATTTTCCTAGTTCCCCAACTTGTTTTTGAAAAACGTCCAAGGTAATAATGACGTTCAAAATTTAAATGTACTTCACACAGACTTCAAAACTAAATTTAAGGACTTTTTGACTGTGGAAGTGGAATGTTGAAGAATCGGATATCATATGACAAGAAGAACTGACCGGAATAAGCGCTAACAAAGCACTTAAGGGGTAGTTCTGTAGGGCCAGCTACAGAAAGAAATTCACGTTGCTTATCCCGCTCCATTTTCATTTGGTGTAATATCTCACAAGGGTGCACCTGTCTGCACAACGTAAAGACAGAGGAACTATACCCGCCACCCGCTTGTTGGACAGGCAAGGGAAGGGAATCTTTTTACGAAAAAAAGAAATAATTTTCACATGGGACGTTAATAGTTTTAGGAAAATTCAATATTCGGCAGGCAGGGGGTCTACGGAAAAAAAAATATTTGGCAAGTGGTCTACGGGGCAAAAAAGTTTGGGAACCTCTGTTCTAGATTCTAAAGGGATGGGATGGCTTACAAAGATATTGAAATAAGGGTAAATGCAGGTAACTCCATTAATGGAGGACTGAACGCAGTTGGCGCTAGCAAAAAAATGTCCAGGGAAGCGAAGCTAGCAGTCCACAATGGAGTGCTGGTACCTACCCTGATGTATGACAGTGATGCATGGAACTAGCAGAGAAAGGATGAAAGTAGACTGAATGCTGTAGAAATGATATCCCTGAGGCGTATGCGTGGTAAAACCATGTATGATCGTGTGAGAAATGTGGAGATCCGCAAAGAGTGCAAGGCTGATGTAAGCATAATGAGTAAGATCAAGAAAGGTACGCTTAGATGGTTTGGGCATGTAGGGCGAATGAGTGGACAAAAAGTGTAAGGAGAATGTAGCAGAAGTCGGGGACGCCCGAGGAAGACATGGCACGACCAAGTGAATCAGATACTTGAGTCAAGTCACTTCTTATTTTATTTTGCAAACACTTCCATAAATTTGTAACCCGGGAATGTTTGTCTTTCTTTTTAAAGAAAAAAAAAGAATGCGGTCTGCACTCATTCCCCGGCGGGATTGGTGAGGTCCACACGGCGACGCCTAAGGTCTAGACTACCTCACTGACCTAAATATTCCCCTCTGACACTCCCACTATACGAAAGAAGAAGAAGAATTACCTCATAAAAATATTGACTCGCTAGCCAGCCAAGTAGCCGACCCATATCATAATGTATCGTGTTTTTTATAGTTTGTTCAAAACAAATGGGTAAAACTGGCCACTTTCCCTAATTACCGGCCGGCGGCCATCAGCCGAAAAGATAAATTACCGATACATGATACGGCAGCATTTTGTTACGTTGGAAAATACGTATAATGTAATGCCGTGAAATTTTTATTTTGATAATAACATTTATTCATGTTATAACTATCAGAGGAGTGCAGTCCATAATCTTTGAATCGCTGTGCTTAGATAATGAAAACGTAATAGAAAAAAACGACAAAATTATTATCAATGTGTGTTTTTAGATCAATTTGTTGTACACTCATTTATTAAGTTGACTTCAACAATCATCGGAAGATGGTAGAAAAATGGCCATTTTTAAATATTCAATGCACAATCTCGTGGCATATACGTATTATATGTTGGGCTGATACACTACGCTAGAGTGACTTAGACAAAATTAACAGTTGGCTCCAAACAATGAATGTTAAAAAAACAGGATACATGATTTTAAGCTCAACTCGTAAAATAATTCCTCCTCACGTCCTCTTAAAAATTGAAAATAACAACCTTCAAATCCTGATACAGGAGAAATATCTTGGACTGTGCATTGATAAACACCTAACTTTTAAACAGCATATTCAAGATATTAAAGATAAAATCACCCCTTTAATTAGCGTATTCAGCCGGATATCATATCTGTTACCAAATAAAATTAAAAAAGGTTTATATTATAGCCTCGTACACTCACATTTAAACTACTTGGTTGAAATCTGGGGAAATACATGTGAAACATATATAAATAAACTACAGGTAACACAAAACAAAGTAATCAAAAAACTATTTCACTTCAAATCTAGAACATCAACAAAAAAATTATATATGAAAAAAAACTATTAAAATTAAGAAAATTATATGAATATAATACATGTCTTCTTATTTACAAAATAAATAATAAACTCATACATACAAATACAGAACTCATTAAAACGTCCCAAGTACACACACACTTTACACGGCAACACGATAAAATACATTTAAACACCATAAATACTCATTATGGCAAGCAATCCATTGGTTACGAGGGAAGCAACATATACAATTGCCTCCCAGACGAAATTAAAAATGAAAAAAGTATAGGTACATTTAAAAAAAAATTGTTCAGTTTTATGCTCAATCAACAAAACAATGAAAGTGAATAATATCAGTGTGTAATATATTTATGTGTAATATATATGTTATTTCTAGTTAAATAAGTGAAAAATGTAATTTTCTTTTATCTAGAATAAAAAAAATAAAAAATAATAAAATAAATAATATTCCCCAGGAGAGGGGGTCAGATCAATTGGGGGGGCTGTCGCTGAATATCATTTTTTTGTATGGGATCTGTCACTTTGACAGATGACAGCCGCGTAATTACGGCGCACTGTAAATTGTTCTGACCCCTTGCATGCGGAAGGTAGGAGAGGGGGGTCGCTTAATTTTTAAATATATCCTGGCTAGCAGACCACGGTGCGTATGGTCGCCACGCTCACACTTATAACACATCATCTTTTTAGATGTGACAGGTATGTATTTTTTTTTTTTTTTTTAAAGAAAGACAAACATTCCCGGGTTACGAATAACCTGACAATATTTGGATATCTCCTACTACCACACAGCAAGCTGAAAATGTTGCTTGTGTTGTGATGGAGGACTTAGCCAGCCGAGGAATTGAACACACTACGCCTGGGTGGGACCCAAACGCGATTTCATGGTCATGGCTATCTGTATGTACATAGTTTTCCAATAAGAGGTGTTATTTTGATATTCAATCGTAAAAGATCAATGGTTCCGTTGCTTGTGTGGCACGTAGCGCCGTCTTGTTGAAAGTAAACGTTGTCCAGATCAATACCATCCAATTCCGGCCATAAAAAATCATTGACGAAGCCACCGAGGTGGAAATGGGCTTCATCACTCAAGATGATTTTTCGATGGAATTCCGGATCATTTTCACGCATTTCAAGGACCCGTTGTTTAAGCGTGTATCGTTCCATCGTTTCAACTTGTCAAATGTCAAAAAATGACAGCTTCAAAAGTAACATCTACCGAAATAGCGGGCTATTCAAAATAACACCTCTTATTGGAAAACCCTGTATATATATATTGTAACGTCAAAGAATTGTGCAAGTTTGGATTGCCACGGTAGTGCCTGATTATTGTTTTGTTGAGAGTTTTTCGGGTGGCTGCCCTGCGATCGGTTTGACGGGCGAACAAAAATTACGCGGGTAGGTAGATTGGGAACAATACGCGGGAGGACGATTCCGCGGTGCGCGTGGCGTTAGGCGAGAAAAGATGGAGATTGAAATTTTGAGAAAAAGATCGCGCGGATACCTTGAACTTATCCTTTGGAGACTTTCCGTTTAAATTTACAAAACACATAACCAACGTTTCGACTCCTGTGTGAGATCGGCCTGTGCTTGTTCGAGTGTTGTGGCTTGAAGAGATGAAAATATACAATCGGTTATTTGGATTAAAAAATGGTTTTATTTGTGAAGCGTAATTCCTTGGAGACTACACTGGATTACCAAGCATGCTGTCGAGGTGACACAAAGATGAATCATCATTGTTCCGTTAAACGTTCAATGGATGCTGTTTAATTGAGGATGGCCTCGCGCACTCCATCAGACGAATCTCTACCCGGCGCAACCTGCTCACCGCTGGCGGAATCTCAAAACACCTTCAGACGTGACAACATGATCAAGGTTCTTCAATGCTTTTACACATTATGTCTTCTTGCCTTAGCCCCATAATAGCCCTGGTGATTGACAAGGGTCCATGCTCATCAGACGCTCATCAGACGCTCATCAGACGCTCATCAGACGTGACATCAAACGTGACATTGGCGCCCAACGTGGGGCTAAATGCGAGCTATACACTTATATAGAATTTGAACACATTTGTTACGACTTGCGGTAACGTGTTAGTGTACCAGATTTTTTTTTAAATTTAAGAGTTAATGTTTTTTAAATAATTTTTGAAAAATTTCTCAAAAAATTTTTTTTTTTTCCTTTCAATTAAAATGGCGATTCCTAACATCAATAGTTGTACGAGGGAGGAGTTGATGATACTTTTAGAAGATAGAAAAATTGTTCCAGAAGCAACCCTAACAGCGATGAGACAACAGGCACGTAATTTTAATCTATCATTAAAAGAAGGGGGCTCCGAATCAATAGACAAATCCTTGGATCCTCAAGTAAATAATATAACAAATAACTACTATTATTCAGCAAGAAAGGAAGATGAAGTCTATTCATGGCAGTTACGTTTTGACGGGACGTCAGACGTCAGGGATTTTTTGTACAGGGTCGAGGAACTGAGTAGAGCCAGGAAAACTAAGACAGAAAATTTGGTTTTGGGTTTTGGTGAACTTCTTGAAGGAAAAGCGGCAAACTGGTTTCGTGCATTAGATAAAGAGAATTTAAATTGGAGTACATTGAGAAATAAGCTTATAGATCGTTATGAACGTGAAGACAGCCAGGTAGAAGCAACGCGAGCAATTTACACTATGCGACAGGAACCTAACGACACTGTTGCTGATTTCGTGGACAATTTGAGAATAGCGAATTCCAAATTACTAGAATCCCTATCTGATCAGCAGTTGGTGCGTCTGGCAAGGCATAGTCTTTTAGACAAATATGCAAGTGTATTAGCCTCCAGCGACACATCCGATCTAGAGTCCCTAGTTTTAGCTTGCACAAAAATAGAGATGTACACTTCAAAGCAACCCTCACATAGTCAACCTCGGCGAGCTGTTCATTTTGAAGGACCGACTTCTTCTTCTTCTTCTCGAAATAATTCTTCCCAGAACAATAGATCTTTTTATTGCAATTTTTGTAAATTACAGGGCCACTCTTGGAATAACTGCAGGAAAAGGCAAAATCAAAATCAACCTCGGTTTTCAAAAAACTAAAGGGCGGTTTTCACCATCTTACGTACGAGGATGAGGGGAACCGTACTTTGTTTTCATCTTTAGAGTGTTCTAAGACACGTGCAATGCAGGCATTCACGCCTCTGGAACATGCTAAGGATGACATCAGACCACATATTAATATTAACATTGCAAATAGGATCTTTTCATGTTTATTGGATAGCGGCGCTTCGGTTAGTTGTTTTGGGGGGAATATTTATAATTTTTTTACTAGTTTAGGATTTGAATTAAGATATTTAAATTCTTTTGTTACCACTGCAGACGGTAAACACCAAGATGTAATAGGCACGATGCGAATACCTGTTACCTTTAATGAAAAAATTAAAGATATTTTATTCTTTGTAATTCCGTCACTTTCACCTACGATTATTTTGGGGGTCGACTTTTGGAGACAGTTCCAAGTAGCTCCGCAACTGTTTCCAGAAGTAAACATCACAAGTAATGATTTTGAGAGGGGCATTAATGAAATTAGAAAAATTACTGCAGCTTCTTTTCTCTCTCCAAAAGATAATTGGAAGTTAAAAGAAATCATCAAAAAATTTGAAACAATTTCATTTGAAAAATGTGGGTTAGGACTCACCCATCTTGTGCAACATCATATAGAAACCACGGGACCACCGATAAAGCAACGTTACTATCCTTTGTCTCCAGCGCGTCAACGCTTATTAGAAGCTGAATTAAAGGAAATGTTAGCTTTAGGTGTTGTTCGCCCTTCACGATCGGCTTGGTCTAGTCCAGTGCTTCTAGTAACAAAAAAAGATGGTTCCGCAAGATTCTGTCTTGACAGTCGAAAAATCAACGCAATTATGAGGCGAGATTCATATCCACTACCATACGTGTCACGCATTTTGGACAAGCTTCGTGGCGCGCGTTTTATTTCGTCTGTGGACCTCTCGAAAGCTTTTTGGCAGATTGCTCTAGATGAGTCCTCAGCTCCTGTCACAGCATTTGTTGTACCTGGTTATGGTCTTTACGAGTTTACGCGTATGCCCTTTGGCCTAAAAAATGCACCCAGCGAATTACAACGTCTAATTGATAAGCTATTTGGCCCTGAATTTGATGAAAATGTTTTTGGATATGTAGACGACTTAATTTTAATATCGGTTGATTTTGAATCTCACTTAAAACTACTACGAAAGGTTTTCGAACGATTAAAAGAAGCTGGTCTAACAATAAATTTAAAAAAGAGTGAGTTTTGCAAGAAAGAACTAAAATACTTAGGTTACGTGGTAGATTCAGAAGGACTACGGACAGATCCGGTTAAAGTTGATTGTATCAAACAATATCCAATCCCGAAAAATTCAAAGCAAATTAAAGCTTTCATTGGATTGTGCGGTTATTACCGCAGGTTTATTAAAGACTTTTCCACCGTAGCAGCACCGTTAACTAAACTTACTGGCTCAAGAAAAGGAGTAAGTAATTTTAAATGGTCTCAAGAAGCAGAGGACGCATTCAACAAATTAAAAGAAGCCCTTACAACAGCTCCCGTAATGAATTGTCCAGACTTCAAGTTACCTTTCATTATACATTGCGATGCCAGCGCAGTCGGAATCGGTGGAGTTTTAACGCAGAACTTTAACGGTGAGGAACACCCGGTGTGTTACTTTTCGCGTTGCTTAAACGTTCATGAAAAAAATTATGGTGTCACAGAGCGCGAGCTTCTTGCAGTTTTGGACTCGGTTAATCACTTCAGACCATATATAGAGGGGACTCATTTCACTGTGATTACGGATCACTCAAGTTTGCAATGGTTGGTGTCTCTTTCGAACCCTACCGGTCGGTTAGCTAGATGGTCTACGCGATTGTCGCAATTTTCTTTTGATGTCATACATAGAAAAGGCAAATTACATACGGTACCTGACGCACTATCCCGTATGGAAGTCTCATTATTGTCGACAGGGGATGCGCCTGCTCCAGTTCCCACAAGTACTGATACGTGGTACAATAATTTGTTCTCTAATTGTCTTAATGCACCTCAAAGATTTATTAATTTCAGAATTCTGGGTAACGAACTATTTAGACACTGTAAGACCCGTTTCGCCCTTTGCGAAGATACGGCGTGGAAATTAGTAGTACCTGCAGAGAAACGTATAGATATCTTGAGGAAAGAACACGAATCAGACCTTTCATGTCATCCGGGAATATTTAGGACTTACAAAAAGGTTCATCTACATTATTATTGGCCTGGAATGTATAAGGATGTGAAAAACTTCGTAAATCGGTGCAAAACATGCAAAGCTCATAAGATTAATACAGCTGCACCGGCGGGGATTTCTGTTAATCCAAAAATAGTCAACAGACCAATGAAAATGTTGTCCATTGACCTTGTCGGTCCACTGCCAAGAAGTTATTCCGGATTCACATATATTTTGTCAGTCGTAG
This sequence comes from Hesperophylax consimilis, assembly GCF_061612785.1. Lineage (NCBI taxonomy): Eukaryota > Metazoa > Arthropoda > Insecta > Trichoptera > Limnephilidae > Hesperophylax > Hesperophylax consimilis. The sequence continues at coordinate 12,297,156 of NC_142865.1, forward strand.
ACGTGTTTTCAAAATACACATGGATTTTCCCACTTAGGAACGCTACCACAAAAAGCATTGTTAAAAATGTAGAGCAGTACATTTTTCTCATTCATGGGGTCCCACAAACATTTGTTTGCGACAATGGCAAACAATTTATATCTAATGAATTTAAAAAATTGCTATCTGATTATAATGTTCCGGCACCTTTCTATAATGCTTACTACACGCCACAAAATAACGTCGTAGAACGTTATAACCAAACGATAGGTACTACACTGTCTATTTTGACCGAGTCCGACCAACGTAATTGGTCTAGGTTTCTGCCACAAGTACAGTCAGCACTTAACAATACGGTTAACTTTGCGACAGGTTACACACCTTTTTTTTTAATGCACGGGCGTGAACAAATAATTGATGGCAATTTTCATAAAAATTTGATATCTAGCGGTGCGGATTCGAATTTAGAGGAATCAAGAGATAGTTTTGCTAAGAAATTAAAGGACTTGGCTCCGATTTACAATAAAGTTTCGGAGGCCTTGTTGCAGGCTTATAGGAAAAATGCTCAACATTATAATTTACGTAGGAAGTCGGTAAATTATGAAGTTGGAGATGTGGTGTGGAGGAAAAATTTTGTCCAATCGAGTGGACCCAATTTCTTTTCGCACAAATTGGCTCCGAGGTTTGTGCGAAACGTTATCAAAAACAAAGTTTCTAATTTAGTGTATACCCTTGCAGACATGCAAGGCAAGGTAGTAGGAAATTTTCATGTTAAGGACATAGTTCTTTTAGATTAAGTTTAGTTTAGTATATCATAGGAAGCCAATGAAATAGTGTAAAGGACTACCAACCCTTCATGCTGCTTCATTCCCTTCTTTATGTGTTTGTTCCGGTCACGTGTTCTGGAGTTTGGTACCTTCAGGACTTGTGCTTGGAATAAACGCAACATTCTAGTGTACTGATGATAGATTTCATTTTTTTATCCTCGTTGGACTAGAATAGGAACATCTTCACAAAAGATGTTTCTCTGATCCTAGTGATCAGTGGCGCCCATTAATTTAGTTTAGGTCTTAATTCTTTATTATCACTTAAACTTTACTGAGATTTATTCTTATTTACGTTTTGAGTAATTTTCATTTTTTTAAATGAGACGATTCGTCTTCTTACTGTTGTGAGCTTAGTAGTGCGACGCACACACGCACACACACACATTGGTACTTTCCGTCAGCATAATGGACATAAGTTTGGTTGTCATTATCCTTTGGTCTGAACCCTTCTTCCACAAGTTCATTGGAGTTTTCTTATACTTTTGTCAAGTATCGAAGTTTTATTAGTATCCAAAGAGTCTCCAGGGGACTTGGAAAGAAGGATTCTTATTTTTTTTGTGTGTGAAAGAATTGAGCAATTTTTCATACACAAGATTATGTGATTTCTATTTTAGTTGTTCAATGTACTAGTTTTATGGTTAAATATATTAAGTTTAATATATATATATATATATTTTTAAGTCTTAGTTTCTTAAGGAAATTCTCAAATTGTGTTGTTTCAAACAAAGGGAAGTACATACTGCTTTGGCGTGCTTACCTATTAAATAATTCCGTCTGGATATTATCACTTTACCTCTGCTACGTAAGAGTGTGTCTTTGTACAGTTTTGTTAGTTATAAGTACAATTTGGTTAGTTATAAGTAATATATGCATAAGTATCTCATTGCTAGTACCAGTGTTATGCTGTAAATTTTGTAGTACAAGTGTCGATCTCTTGAATTGTGCTCGTACACCTCGTAACCTGTGTCAATTATCTAAAGCACATAGTTGAACACCAATTATATTTTGTTTGTCCAAGAAATTTCGACTCTTTGCTTACGTGGTAAGTGAAATTTTTGTTAGAATGCCATCTAGGTTACTTCCTTAGTCATATTTCTTGAGCAAGCAATGTTCATTCGAAGAGAATATGCTGGGTATTTTTTATATGTAAACCCTGATTCAACCACGATAGACAGGTTTATCTTCTGATTGTAAAACCTCATCTAAAATTCTTGCCATTAAGTTATGTAAACCCTGCTCTGAATATTTTTTTTTACATCAATTTTGTAATTGATTTAGTGAAGATCTCTTAGAGATTTGGTGGATTTTTTATTTTGTTAAGTTCTATTGTTTCAAGTTTTTATCTTAGAATGGTAAATTTGTTTTATATAAACATAGGGAGAGAAAGAGAGTTTATGTAGTTACTTTATTTATTTTCTGTTAAAAATATATATGTGTTTTTGTTTTCTTCTTCAAAGAATAAAGTGGGAGCTTGAGTTCTCCATACTCACTGGTGTCTCAGAGAGATTGTCTCTCGATAAGTGAGTAAGTGTTTGCGAATCTCATATTAGAGATATAAAAGTGAAGGTACAATCCCCATGTAAATATTGATAATAATATCGGTTGTGCAACACCAATCTGCGAATTGGTTAACTCTTTTCGTTTTCTTGGTTTATAACTTGTTTAGTTTTATGGTTTTCTGTAAAAGCTTATTTATTTCTACTAGCTTTGTCTTTTATGTACATGTCCGGGAAAGAAAGGTATTTGCGTGATTTTTTTTGTTTTGGTAATTTTACTTCACTTCGCGGCGTAAAATTTCCGGGGGTTGCGGGGAATTGTAACGTCAAAGAATTGTGCAAGTTTGGATTGCCACGGTAGTGCCTGATTATTGTTTTGTTGAGAGTTTTTCGGGTGGCTGCCCTGCGATCGGTTTGACGGGCGAACAAAAATTACGCGGGTAGGTAGATTGGGAACAATACGCGGGAGGACGATTCCGCGGTGCGCGTGGCGTTAGGCGAGAAAAGATGGAGATTGAAATTTTGAGAAAAAGATCGCGCGGATACCTTGAACTTATCCTTTGGAGACTTTCCGTTTAAATTTACAAAACACATAACCAACGTTTCGACTCCTGTGTGAGATCGGCCTGTGCTTGTTCGAGTGTTGTGGCTTGAAGAGATGAAAATATACAATCGGTTATTTGGATTAAAAAATGGTTTTATTTGTGAAGCGTAATTTCTTGGAGACTACACTGGATTACCAAGCATGCTGTCGAGGTGACACAAAGATGAATCATCATTGTTCCGTTAAACGTTCAATGGATGCTGTTTAATTGAGGATGGCCTCGCGCACTCCATCAGACGAATCTCTACCCGGCGCAACCTGCTCACCGCTGGCGGAATCTCAAAACACCTTCAGACGTGACAACATGATCAAGGTTCTTCAATGCTTTTACACATTATGTCTTCTTGCCTTAGCCCCATAATAGCCCTGGTGATTGACAAGGGTCCATGCTCATCAGACGCTCATCAGACGCTCATCAGACGCTCATCAGACGTGACATCAAACGTGACAATATACAGGGTGTATCGGCACGTACCCGACAAACTTTAACCAGCTATTCCTTAGCATATTTGGAGTAAAAAATCTTATGTGCACTTTGCTGTCCGGTAACGTTTTTTTTTAATAAAAAATTTATTATTCATATTTTCACCACATGTCACCACTGTTTTATCCTTTGACCAAGTTTGAAAACCCATCTGGCAAATATTTTATTCGAATTCCGTTGAATAATGCACGTGTGTACCTATATTGGCGCACGTTTACAGTCACAACGAAATAGCACGGCACCATTCGTCTCATTTTTAACTATTATTATTTAGTGTGTGCGCAAGAGCGAAGACGCTTTTTGACATACTTGCTTATAACATCTGTTGAACACGAAACGCCTGCCAATGACAGTGATGTAGTGTGGAAATTTTAAAATTTTTTGTTTTTAATTGAAAAAAAAATGCTACCGGACAGCAAAGTGCCCATAACATTTTTTACTCCAAATGTGCTAAGGAATAGCTGGTTAAAGTTTGTCGGGTTAGTGCCGATACACCCTGTATATATATATATTAATATAAAACGCTTTGAAATTATAACATAATATGTCACCCCCTTAAATAACAGAGAGCTTCGACTAATTTATACCTACAGTAAACTTTACGAGTACTTAGCGACAGCGCTGACTAAGTAATTTGGCGGTCGCACGCCCGGGCCTGTACTCTACGTCCTTGGCAATGCACGGCACTGGTATCTGGATTTCTATATTTCTAAAATACATGAATATGTTTTAAGAGTCCCAATTACCCGAAGATCAGCATTAAGAGAGTAAGTACTTACCCAGTGTGGTAGATATTGATACAATGAATATTCCAACATCGATCACGCTGATTGTCTATTATCATATACCTAAGAGATGCATAAAACAAAAATTGTCGATTAATACCATACCATCATAATGATTATGTACTTCAGATTAAAAACTACTAGTACTCGATAGGTAGAAGCTGATATCAGTGCATTATATATCATAGTAATCATAGGTACTATGTAAAACTTTATCGGACTGTCAAGCAGTGTCGCACATTATTATTATACACGCGATTCTCCCTGTAGATTTACGTAATTTATTACTTTTGTTTCCTTTTCATATTATAATAGTATATATTTTATTCCTTTCATTTTCTAATAGTATATACCTTTCTAATATCTTTTATTTTATTTTTTACAAACTCTTAATGCCTTTTAGACATTTTATAAGCACTTCATTCTTCCTTTTACTACTTTATTGTATATTATTACATGTAATTTCTTACTTTGACTTATTACTTTACTACAGATTGCTACTTAAATTATATTTATATCTCTTTGTTTTTTCATACTTTTAACCTTACTATTTACTGATTATACCATTATACTTACATTTATATTGTTGCATTCCTTATGTTGCTGTACTATTCTCTGTAAATTAGTATGTGAATGGCACATGTTGTGCCGTATATGTGAAATAAATAAATAAATAAATAGATAGGCACCCTGACCACCATTCAGAATTGAAACGTCGCTTGAAATGGCTTTAGTCGTATCTGAATAATCAGGAACTTCCTCCCTATCATCTCCTTCACTTCCACACCTTTAGACTCACAACTTCCACCAATTATTGGGGATGCCGTAGTTCCACTGGCTCCAAACGGTTAGGAACAGTTGGGACTCTTGAGGAATTCTCATTAAAAACTAATGTTTTTTTTTCAACATTGTTGAGTTAAGTTATTCATCGTTATGACGCATTTAAAATTACAGAAATAAATCGCATGTGATTTTATGCAAACTGTTCATTTGTCCTCGTGGAATTAATAATACTGTAAATGTAAAAAGGTAATAACGCGAAATAATGTATTATTCATTACAAAGAAACAAAGCTAGCTTTTCAGGGTGTATGTTGACATTTAAACTTCTCCACAATTTCTTCCTCCCCCTCCATACCAGAGACAGTTTGTGCGGTGAACTCTCATAAAATTGATGAGAAAATAAGATACACCTGTATTGATAATTTTATCACTCATTGAACAGCGCGCAATCCAAATTCTGTGTTAAAAATCTCCCAAGCGAATTATATTGCCCAATAGCAAGTCCGAAATGAATCCGGTTTTTATTTATTCACTATCGGGAAATCGACAGTTTACATTTAATCAGTTTGTACATAAGTATTAGGGGAAGGGAGGGTAAGATGGAAGGAGCGGGCAAGATGGAAACTATCAACCTATCGCAAACCGCGCGACAAAGTGCCCGTGTCTCTATGCACACAGATATAAGCGCCCATGTTGTATTTATGTCCGGTGACTCGGTTCGGCTCGCGCCACCAAGCGACTTACACGCGTGTTTTGTATTTTCGCGACGAATTATTACAAAATCAGTTGACTTTAAAAGTGTGATTACTCATAACAAGTAAGTAATACTACCATTTTGTTTTTATAAACACTAACTATAAGGGATAGATTGTATGAATTGATATTTAAAGAGGAAAAAAATTAAAGGATTTTTTAAGATATTGGTATTATTATTGGCAGTTAGCTTATGGGCAAGATGGAAAATTGCATTTTAGGGCAAGATGGAATAGTTTCCATTTTGCCCGCGTGCAATTATTTTGATTTCTGTTTTAATTTTTTTCAACTAATTGAGAATGATTCTCTTTATAGATGGTGTTCAAGTATATTAGAAAGAGCAACATTGGATCTTGGATCTTGACTTGGCAGATAGCGATGGACGAAGCTGTAACTACTACAATACGCGCAGCTTCATAGAAATATGGAATTGCGGTCGGAACTTACACCGCTATATCAAAAAAGGTATCACGTCCAAAAACCTACGTAGATTTCAAACTGTTTTTTCGAAAGAACTTGGTAGAAAAATTTGTGACCTTGCCATTGAACGGGACGCCCTTTTTTACGGCTTAACAAAAGAAAGTCTACAGCAATTTGCTTATGAGGTGGCGGTACAAAACAAATACCGCATCCATTTACATGTGAGAAGGCTGGGGGATCATGGCTTAACGAATTTATGAAAAGGCATCACCAACTAACTTACAGGACACCGGAACCCACAGCTTTAGATCGTTGTTCTGCTTTTAATCGCACGCAGGTGACATCTATAATATGGATGAGACTGGTGTTAAGACTAGTGCCTCTAAACCTCCTCGGGTAATTTCTAGAAAAGGCAAAACACAAGTAGGCGTTGTAGCAACAGCAGAAAAAGGGCTACTTACCACAATGTATTGTGCTTGCAGTGCAACTGGTCGCTTCATTCCACCTTTCTTTATATTTGGCCACAAGATAAGAATGAATAAACGTCTTTTGGATGGAGCTCTCAATGGCTCTCAAGCTTGGTGTTCTGATTCGGGCTGGATAACTAATGACACCTTTAACAACTGGCTTCAAATATTTATTGAGAAAACAAGACCAACAGCAGATAGACCTGTTTAATTAATTTCAGATAATCATGTTACTCATCAAAACCTAGAAACTTTAAATTTTGCTCGAGAAAAACATATAATCATGGTCAGTATTCCCCCCCACACAAGCCACAAGCTGCAACCATTGGACGTCTCGGTTTACCGTTCATTCAAAGTGGCTTTTGAGCAAGCCCTGACACTTTTCAAAATAATCATCCTGGAAGAAGAGTAAATCAGTTTGATATAGCTAGGCTAGTATGATCGCCTATGAAAAAAGTGCTACGGTGCAAAATGCCACTAGTGGGTTCAGAAAGGCTGGCATCTTCCCATATAATAGACATTTGTTTACAGATTTAGACTTTGCACCGGCCACTGTTTATGAAAACGCTCCAGTAATTGAAGGCGAACAAAATTCCATTGTAACTGATGAGGGAAATAAAAATACCGACACAAATGATTCAGCAATTGAAAGCCAATCTCACGTCAACGTCAATATTGCAGACAATATTACCAATGAAACATCTACTTTCCATGATGGTTATGAAAAAATACAGGATGAAGAAGTGCAACTTAATTTTGATAATACACAGAATACGATGTCAAAAGAAACGAGTTCAGGTGTGATTGATAAGAGTTTGGAACAACCATCCACCTCGTACCTTGTTTCTCCAATTAAAATACTTCTATCACCAAAAGTTACTCCTACAATAAAGAAACGAAAATTGAGATGTCAAAAATTAAAAATCCTAACTAGTTCTCCATTCAAAGAAACTATTGAAAAAAATAAGGAGCTGAAAGCGAAACCAAAATTAGTCCTTAATCCGGTCATCAATGGCAAGAAAAACAAAGGAAAGGGCAAAGGAAAGGGTAAAGGAAAGGGGAAAAGGACAGGAAAAGATGAGAACATACTACAACATCCGGAGCAGTCAACACAAGACGATGTGTTGTGTGTATTATGTGGAGAAGCATATGTGGAGCCGCCCACAGAGGACTGGGTACAGTGTCCAGAGTGTTGTGGTTAGGCACATGAACTATGTTCAGACATAGAAAACGGTTGTCTTTTATGTGTCAATTGTAAAATGCAAGGATATCCTATTCATTCCATCTTGCCCTTATAAGCTTTCCATCCTGCCCTCAGGGTTAGGGCAAGATGGAATTATTCCTGTTTTTCTTTTATGAGTCTTAACAGATTTTATACTCAGTTTTAATTATTTTTAATAACGCAATTTTATAAGCATGTAAGATCTCTATGAAGACTTATTAAAATAAAGGATTAATATTATGTTGTTCTAATTTTTTTTACATCTTAAAGTTAAGCCTTCCATCCTGCCCTCCCTTCCCCTATGTAGTAAAATAAAACCAATTATGGATTTCCTCCTTGTGACTTTACCTCTCCTGAGACAGCATGATATGGAATAAGTCATTGAAATAAATTATACAAAACAAAGTTTATATAAAACGAAAAATTAACAAAACAATACATTTATAGCCATGGAGAGAGGTTGTAGGTATAAATGAAATCATAATAGAGATATAAACAATAGAGACATAAACATTATTCACAAAACAATCAGAGAAATATTCATTTATGGACCTCTTGTATTTGGTAAGTTCGCTACTGAAAATATCAACCTAGGATAATATGCTATTGTAATTATTGCATAGTCTGTTCGGGCAAGATTTCTGCTTAGAGTTCGTTTTGCTTTAATTCGTTTTTTGTGCGTTATACAGGGTGTCCGGAAACTCGTAGTACAAGCGGGAAACTGGTGAATCTACATCACATTTGGAGTCGATTTTGTAGTATATATTTTTTTATTTGAGCTTTCGTTATCGAGTAAATCGAGTTTGAAGTTGATTTTTTTTTTTTTTTTTTTTTTTTTAATCAAATTCTTATAAATTATTACTGAAGATCAAAGTACCCAACTAATTAAAACTATTTGAAAGTAAAACAAATGAAGAAACTCGGATTTGAAGCATTATTTTGAAATCACCCTTCATTTAACCCGGTGTAATCATAAAATATTTCTGCTCTGCAGGGTTAAAACATCTGTTATTCAACCCTGAACACCAGAAAAAACTTTAACCCCAAAATAGCCGAAAAATATTTTTTTTTGGTTTTTTTTTTTTTTTTGAAAATGCTCAAATCAAAAAACTTTATGTTTTTTTGGGTTCCCCATGTGGTGTAGATTCTCCAGTTTCCCGCTTGTACTACGAGTTTCCGGACACCGTGTATATGCATATGCATGTAAGCGACTATGGGAATATTATTATATAAGGAATAGTTATGTAGATATTTCCTCTTTTTGACAAAATTCGAAATTTTTCGACTTCTTGGTAAATAAAGATAGCTTTTCACAAATGAATTGACTTTTCTCTATCATTATATATTGACTCAGAGTGATTATTCACCTTGGCTTCGTAGTAAGCGTTCAAATATGGTTTGAAAGGGAGATATGTAAATACGAATATTAAAGGGAGAGGAATTTGTGGAAGAATTTCTAGAAAAATCAAAAGTTTTACGGACACCATTTGAAGACTTGGGATCGAACTCAAAATACCATTTTTTCTGGTTCTATGGCGCCGAACGGGCTGAAATTTTGGAATAGTGGTTAAAATCACGCTCTTAAGCAAAATCAATAACAATATTTGAAAGATGTTTCATTTCTTGAAAAATCAAAAGTTTTACGGGTATTATTTGAAGACTTGGGTTCAAAATTAAAATGCCATTTTTTTCTGATTCTATGGCGTCAAACGGGCTGAAATTTTGGAATAGTGGTTTAAATCACGGTTTCAAGCGAAATCAATAAAAATATTTGCAAAAAGTAGCATTTCTAGAAAAGTCATCAAGCCTACGGGCACTATTTGAGGACTTGGGTTCGAACATAAAATGCAAATTTTTCTGGTTCTATGGCGCCGAACGGGCTGAAATTTTGGAATATGGGTTTAAATCACCGTCTCAAGCGAAACCATTTACAATATTTGAAAAATGTTTCATTTCTAGAAAAATCAAAAGTTTTACGGACTTGGGTTCGAACTTAAAATGCCATTTTTTTCTGGTTCTATGGCGCCGAACAGTCTGAAATTTTGGAATAGTGGTTAAAATCACGGTCTCAAGCGAAATCAATATCAATATTTGAAAAATGTTTCATTTCTAGAAAAATCAAAAGTTTTACGGGCATTATTTGAAGACTTGGGTTCGAAATTAAAATGCCATTTTTTCTGATTCTATGGCGTCGAACGGGCTAAAATATTGGAATAGTGGTTAAAATCACGGTCTCAAGCGAAATCAATAAAAATATTTGAAAAAAGTAGCATTTCTAGAAAAGTCTTCAGGCTTACGGGCACTATTTGAAGACTTGGGTTCGAACAGAAAATGCCATTTTTTCTGGTTCTATGGCGCCGAACGGGCTGAAATTTTGGTATCGCGGTTGAAATCATGGTTAATCATGGCGGAAAATTATTATCAATGTGTGTTTTTAGATCAATTTGTTGTACACTCATTTATTAAGTTGACTTCAACAATCATCGGAAGATGGTAGTAAAATGGCCATTTTTAAATATTCAACGCACAATCGCGTGGCATATACGTACAGATCAATTGGGGGACTGTCGCTGAATATAAATTTTTGTATGGGATCTGTCACTTTGACAGATGACAGCCGCGTAATTACGGCGCAATGTAAATTGTTCTGACCCCTTGGCTGCCGAAGGTAGGAGAAGGGTCGTTTAATTTACAAATATATCCTGGCTAGCAGATCACAGTGCGTATCGTTGCCACGCGCACACTTATAACACATCATCTTTTTAGATGTGACAGGTATATATATACATATCGGACGCTATAAGTCGGTGGACGCTACAATGCTATGGAGTTTTTAGGGGTCGGACGTAACAAATATAGCGGGATATACCTATATAGATATATATATTTTTTAAAAAGGTAATAACACGAAATAATGTATTATTCATTACAAAGAAACAAAGCGAGCTTTTCAGGGTGTATGTTGACATTTAAACTTCTCCACAATTTCTTCCTCCCCCTCCATACCAGAGACAGTTTGTGCGGTGAACTCTCATAAAATTGATGAGAAAATAAGATACACATAATATATTAAAATTTTTATCACTCATTGAACAGTGCGCAATCCAAATTCTGTGTTAAAAATCTCCCAAGAGAATTATATTGCCCAATAGCAAGTCCGAAATGAATCCGGTTTTTATTTATTCATTATCGGGAAATCGACAGTTTACATTTAATCAGTTTGTACATAAGTATTATGTAGTAAAATAAAACCAATTATGGATTTCCTCCTAGTGACTTTAACTGAGACAGCATAATAATATGGAATAAGTTATTTAAATAAATTATACAAAACATAGATGATATAAAACGAAAAATTTACAGAACACTACATTTCTAGCCATGGAGAGAGGTTGTAGGTATAAATCAAATCATAATAGAGATATAAACAATAGAGACATAAACATTATTCACAAAACAATCAGAGAAATATTCTTTTATGGACCTCTTGTATTTGGTAAGTTCGCTACTGAAAATATCAACCTAGGATTAATATGCTATTGTAATTATTGCATAGTCTGTTCGGGCAAGAATTCTGCTTAGAGTTCGTTTTGCTTTAATTCGTTTTAGGTGCGTTATATATGCATATGCATGTAAGCGACTATGGGAATATTATTATATAAGGAATAGTTATGTAGATATTTCCTCTTTTTGACAAAATTCGAAATTTTTCGACTTCTTGGTAAATAAAGATAGCTTTTCACAAATGAATTGACTTTTCTCTATCATTATATATTGACTCAGAGTGATTATTCACCTTGGCTTCGTAGTAAGCGTTCAAATATGGTTTGAAAGGGAGATATGTAAATACGAATGTTAAAGGGAGAGGAATTTGTGGAAGAATTTCTAGAAAAATCAAAAGTTTTACGGACACCATTTGAAGACTTGGGTTTTTTTTTTTTTTTTTTTTTTTATTGGTTTTCAAGTTACAATCCCGTTAAACTTCAATAAAGCAGTTTGTCAACAGGATGTTAATGATCAATTACATACATACACACATAATATTATTACTATAACCATACAATTAACACAACTAAATTAATATAAACTATCTCTATTTAGTAACCATTGTTTCAGCATATATCTCAATCTATTTGTGGAATCGCAATTTTTTATATTAATGGGTAACATGTTAAGCATTTTTGGCACGTTAAATTCTAGGGTTCGCCGTCCGTATTTATTATTATATTTTGGAACAAGCATTCCGTCATTCTTTGTAAACCTTGTATTATATTCATGTTGCACTTTCCTTTTATAATCAGACTCAGATATATGTTGGATCAATATTTTGTACCATAATAAGGCCTGCACCGGTAATATTGTTAAATTTCGATACAACAATGAAATGTTTCGTCTCTGTGAAAAAATATGTTTTTGAGCTAATAACTTCACCATAGAATTTTGTACTGATTGCAGGTGGTTTAAATTAGTTTTACAAGAGTGACCCCAAGTAGTTAAACCATACCGTAAAGTTGATTCTGCGAGTGATAGGTAAATAATTTTTAAAATATTCACCGGAACGAAACATTTTAGTTTGTATATCCTACCCACTATCGCTCTCAGCCGCTTGCAAGTTTTGTTTATTTGTGAATCCCACTTGAAATGACAATCAACAGTCACCCCCAAATAAACGTATTCATTTACCAGTTCAATACTTTCACACATACATGGCTGTAGAATGTTTTGATGAATACATATAAAGCTATGTGAAATTATTTTAGGCATGATCTGAAATGAAGCATGTGGAGACCGTATGTGCATCAATTTAGTTTTCTTGGTATTAATGATTAGACCTGCGTCATGTGACCATTTTATCAGGGACGTAAAGTCATGTTGCATATATTTAATCGCAATGGATAATTGTTCATCAGATATGACAAGAGCAGTGTCGTCAGCATATACAAAGTGTCTTACATATTTAAATAATTTTTTCATTATTGATACAAATATAATATAAAGGGTTGGACCCAAAATCGACCCCTGCGGGACTCCAGCACAGATTTTTTTTCTCCCACTCATTTTTTCTAATATTTTTACACATATATGTCTATTAGATAAATAATTTTTAAACAAATTAAGTAGGTTACCTCTAATTCCAATTGCTTCTAAGATTTTTAATAATTTTTGTGGGTCAATTGTATCAAACGCTTTGGAGTTATCTATAAATAGTACTAAAACATGTCTTTTATGGTTTAATTCATTATTAATATAATTTGAAAAATCCTGTAATAAATGCTCTGTGCTTTTTTTCTTTTGAAAGCCATATTGTTTTTGGTCTATAATGTCAAATTTTTCTAGGTATTTATTTAATTTTAAGGAAATATATTTTTCAAAAATTTTTTCAAGTGCAGGCATTATACTGATAGGTCGATAGTTTCCTATTTCTGAGTGCTTTCCTCCTTTGTATATAGGTCTAATAATAGCACATTTAAGATCATTTGGCAATTCAGCTTCTATAATAAGTCTATTAACTAAGTGCGTTATAATAGGTCCTAAAATATCTATATGTCTTTTTATGTCGTACATTCTTATGTTGTCCATTCCCAAGGATTTTGAATTTTTCATTTTCTTAACAATATTTTTTATCTCAGTGAGAGTTGCCTTTGGTAAATACATACTGTGAGGTAATTCTATTTGATTAACATTGGATGCCTTAAAATCACATCTGTGTAACATTTGGCTTATACTATCTGAGAAATAATTTACATATTGGTTTGTTACATTTTCCACCGTCTGTTCCTTTAACACATAATAATATCGAACTCAAAATGCCATTTTTTCTGGATCTATGGCGCCGAACGGGCTGAAATTTTGGAATAGTGGTTTAAATCACGGTCTCAAACGAAATCAATAAAAATATTTGCAAAAAGTAGGATTTCTAGAAAAATCATCAGGCTTACGGGCACTATTTAAAGAGATGGGTTCGATTTTTAAAAGCCTTTTTTTCTGGTTCTATGGCGCTGAACGGGCTGAAATTTTGGAATCGTGGTTTAAATATTGGTCTCATTCGAAATCATTTACAATATTTGCAAAAAGTTGCGTTTCTGGAAAAATCTTGATTCTTACGGACACTATTCAAAGATTTAGGTTCGAACTTTAAAAACCATTTATTCTGGTTCTGTGTAAGGCCAAACGGGTTGAAATTTCATAATCGTGCTTTGATTCATAGTCCTATGCCAAATCAATAACAATATTTGAAAAAAGATTCATTTTTAGAAAAATAATAATAAAAGTTTTACGGGCACTATTTGAAGACATGGGTTCGAACTTAAAATGCCATTTTTTTCTGATTCTATGGCGTCAAACGGGCTGAAATTTTGGAATAGTGGTTTAAATCACGGTTTCAAGCGAAATCAATAAAAATATTTGCAAAAAGTGGCATTTCTAGAAAAGTCATCAGGCCTACGGGCACTATTTGAAGACTTGGGTTCGAACATAAAATGTCATTTTTTCTGGTTCTATGGCGCCGAACAGTCTGAAATTTTTGAGTAGGGGTTTAAATCACGCTCTCAAGCGAAATCAATAACAATATTTGAAAGATGTTCCATTTCTTGAAAAATGAAAAGTTTTACGGGCATTATTTGAAGACTTGGGTTCGAACTCAAAATGCAATTTTTTCTGGTTCTATGGCGCCGAACGGACTGAAATTTTCTAATCGTGGTTAAAATCATGGTTTAAAGCGAAATCAATAACAATATTTGAAAAATGTTTCATTTCTTGAAAAAACAAAAGTTTTACGGGCACTATTTGAAGACTTGGGTTCGAACTTAAAATGCATTTTTTTCTGGTTCTAGCGCGCCGAACGGGTTGAAATTTAGAAATCGTGGTTTAAATCACGGTCTTAAGCGAAATACATAAAAATATTTGCAAAAAGTAGCATTTCTATAAAAGTCATCAGGCTAACGGGCACTATTTGAAGATTTGGGTTCGAACTTAAAATGCAATTTTTTCTGCTTCTATAGCGCCGAACGGGTTGAAATTTAGGAATAGTGGTTTAAATCACGTTCTCAAGCGAAATCAATAAAAATATTTGCAAAAAGTAGGATTTCTAGAAAAGTCATCAGGCTCACGGGCACTATTTGAAGACTTGGGTTCCAACTCAAAATGCCATTTTTCTGGTTCTATGGCGCCGAACGGGCTGAAATTTTCTATTCGTGGTTATAATCATGGTTTAAAGCGAAATCAATAACAATATTTGCAAAAAGTAGCATTTCTACAAAAGTCATCAGGCCTACGGGCACTATTTGGAGACTTGGGTTTGAACATAAAATGCCATTTTTTCTGGTTCTATGGCGCCGAACAGTCTGACATTTTTGAGTAGGGGTTTAAATCACGGTCTCAAGCGAAATCAATAACAATATTTGAAAAATGTTTCATTTCTTGAAAAAACAAAAGTTTTACGGGCACTATTTGAAGACTTGGGTTTTTATTTTTATTTTTTTATTTTTTTATTTTTTATTAATTATACCCGCTAAACTGCTCAAGCAGTTTGTCAGCAGGTCAGTTTAACATAATATATTATCAAAGCATACAAAAAGCGAGAAATCACAATATTTAAAATATATACAGAAGAATTTAAATAAGAACTTAAATAATCACAAAAACAGAGCCATACATAAAAAAAGAAACAATAAAAAGAAACTTTTAACTTACTACAATACAAAATAATAAAATACAAAGACAGTCAGTTGTAACACAGGCAAATTACTCATATTCATATGTTTATTTATATATATGCATAAGATTATAAACAATATCAGTATAAAAAAGCTTGATCTATTAACCATTTTTTAATTTTATTTTTGAATTCGGGGGTGCAATTTGATTGAATTTTTATGTCTATTGGAATCTTATTAAATATGGTAGGCACAAGATAAGAGAAAGTCCGTTGTCCGTATTTATTTATAATTTTCGGAATGGACATACCTTCATTTCTATTGAATCTTGTGTCATATGCATGATCTACTTTTTCTTTGTATATTGAATCTGACGTTATGTTTTGACATATAATTTTTAACCATAATATTCCTCGAACAGATAATACGTTAACTGACTCATATAATAATTTTATATCTCTTCTTTGTGCATAAATACGTTTGTTTACCAAAAGCTTAGTCATGGAGTTTTGAATTGATTGGATGTAACCTATATTTGTCTTGCAGGAGTTTCCCCAGGACGTTATTCCGTATCTGATTGTAGATTCCGCTAGTGACAAATAGATTATTTTTAACGTACTTATAGGCATAAAATATTTAATTTTGTAAATTCGCCCCGCAATAGCTCGTAGGCGTTTGCATATGTTGCTAACGTGTGTATCCCATTTCATATGCGCATCCACAGTTATCCCCAAATATACATAAGTTTGTACCAGTTCAATGGTTCCACATTTACAGGACTGTGAAGAATTGTGTATACACTCAGATGTATGCGACTTTATTATAGGCGTGATGGAGTATTTGGCATGTGGAGATCGTATATGCATCAATTTAGTCTTTTTGGAATTTATTATTAGGCCGGCATCATGTGACCATTTCTGTAAAGAAAAGAAATCATGCTGCATGAGTTTTATTGCAATAGATCTTCATGCGAAATGACTAGCGCCGTATCATCAGCATAAACGTAATGCTTAACAAAGGTGAAAATTTTATTCACGAGTGAAACAAATATTATGTATAATGTTGGAACGAGAATTGACCCCTGCGGGACTCCTGTTGACATATATTTAGCTTTGCTGTAAGTTTGAAAGAGTTTCACTTTAATTTGTCGATTGGTTAAATAGTTTTTGAGAAGTTTTAGTAATTTTCCCCTAATTCCTATCGCCTCCAATATCTGTAAAAGTTTTTTCGGATCAATAGTATCAAACGCTTTAGAGTTGTCTATGAATAATACAAGAATATGTTTTTTATCATTGAGTTCTTGATTTACGTAATTGGAAAAGTCCTGTAGTAAAATTTCTGTGCTTTTATTTTTTTGAAATCCGTATTGGTTGCGATCAATAATGGAGAAACTTTCTAGGTATTTTATTAAATTTACGGAGATGTATTTTTCTAGAATTTTTTCAATTGCTGGCAATATACTGATAGGTCTATAATTTTCCATTTCAGTGTGCTTTCCCCCTTTGTATATTGGCCTAATAATGCTACATTTAAGCTCATTCGGTATAACTGCTTGAGATAAGATTTTATTAATTAAATGAGTAATTATCGGACATAGAATAGTTATATGTTTTTTAATGTCGAACATTCTAATATTATCAATCCCCGGCGACTTGGAATTATTTAGTTGACTGACTATCCTGCGTATATCTTCACAGGTCGCTCTGGGCAAGTACATGCCATGCGGCAAATCAACAGGGGCTATGTTGGACGCTTTGTAGTCACATTTGTGTAACATCGAGCTGATACTATTGGTAAACTGCTCAGCGAATCTATTTACAATGATTTCCTCTGTTTGCCCGCTATTATTCAACATGTACTTTGAGATAATTTCATCGCAGTTTGTTTTTGTTTTACGTCCCAATAATTTATCAATTTGATCCCAAGTTTTTTTAGAATTGCTGAAATAGCTTTTAAATGTTTCATTAAAATACGTAGTTTTACTTTTTATGATTAATTTGGAAACAGTATTTCGGGTTGATTTGTATTGTTTTTCGTAGGTTTTATTAGTAGGTGAATTTTTCCATCTTCTGTACATGGAGTCTCTTATTTTATTTTTTTCTAAAATATCATCCGTTATCCATAATTTT
Source organism: Hesperophylax consimilis (assembly GCF_061612785.1). NCBI lineage: Eukaryota > Metazoa > Arthropoda > Insecta > Trichoptera > Limnephilidae > Hesperophylax > Hesperophylax consimilis. The sequence goes on from NC_142865.1 coordinate 12,314,759, forward strand.
ATTGCATGTGGTCTTTTTTTGGGTTTTGGATAAAAAGTGATTTTAATTTTTTCATATAGGTCGTTAAAAATGTTTTTGAGTTTATTGTATATGTCAACGCAATTTTCTTCAGCAAGCAGGGCGTTCCAATTAAAACTACGTATGTTTTTATCAATTCGTTTTTGGGATATTATTGAAATACTTTCCCCGCGATGTTTGGTTTTTGTAATTGCGCTACTATACGTGATGTTAAGAGCTGTCGCGAAGTGATCCGCTATAGTAAAATCACAAATACGAGAAGAAAATACGTCAGCTTGTTGCTGCCTGCTGTTGAACCTTATAAAAATGTGATCTATGCATGTGCGTGTAACATTTCCGGCTACTAATGCTTCCCTTGTCACATCGTTGATACACTTTATTAAATGATGGCTAGATAATATGTTTTCGTAAGACATAATAACTGGGTGTTGAGGGTTTAATAAATCTAAATTAACATCTCCAAGAAACAACATATTTTCCATGGGGTTAATAATATTTGATAAGATGGATGAGATTTCATTCAGAAACAATGATTTTCTATGATTTGGAGGGCGGTATATTGCTAAAATGTTCATTGTTATATTATTGGGTAAAGTTATTATGCCAAATATACTTTCAAAATATTTTGTTTCTAGTGATTTTTGTAGAAAAGTGATTTCATCTCTAACATAGAGCAATATACCACCTCCTGTTTTTTTTGTTCTACAATAGTTATAAGCTTTGAAACCAGGAACTTCGTAGAGACAAGTAAGGTCATTTGTAATTGCTATTTCACATAACATCAAAATATGTATATGTTTCCAGCAGGTATTAAGATAAATTTTAAGAGTGTCCCAGTATTTGTAAATGAACCTTAAGTTCAGTTGTACAATATTTAATTTTTCCTTGTTGCAATCTTTATTATAAATGTGTGTTTTGTCCTCAATCCATTTTTGAAGATCACTGGTTTTGCAAAAATTTACCTCATTGTCCTCCTCAAAATAATAATTATTGGACGCCATAGTCGATCGTAGCAAGGTCCTTTTTCAGTGCAGCTTTGTAGGCCGGGCAGTTGTCCTTGTCTCCAGTCGAGTGCGTAGCGGGCTTTCCAAATCTAGTGCACGTAGCGCAGACTGGTTTGGCAGCGGCATTTGGGCAGGATTCGTTGGTGTGGTTCTCTTCAGCACAGTGTCCACATCTAAGAGTGTCTCTGCAGTACTTATATGAGTGTCCTATCATTTGGCACTTAGTACATACGGTTAGTCCAATAAAGTCTCTGACACGGCACACAGTCCAATTGACGAACACCTTCTCCTGTTCCACCAGCAGTTTTCGTATTGTAGCGGGCATCTCATAAACCCGATGACAGGTGGTTCCAGAGCGAGCGCCGGCCAATTTTAAAATGCAATTTTTTCTGGATCTATGGCGCCGAACGGGCTGAAATTTTGGAATAGTGGTTTAAATCACGGTCTCAAGCGAAATCAATAAAAATATTTCCAAAAAGTAGCATTTCTAGAAAAATCATCAGGCTTATGGGCACTATTTGAAGACTTGGGTTCAATTTTGAAAAGCTTTTTTTCCTCCGTTTCCGTTTTGACTCCGTTTGTCATGCAATTTTAATGCCAATTACCTCCAATATAATGTCCACGAAGAATATACACATTTTTGGCTTGTAGCTTCCTTCTAAGATCTTTATCATTTTCCTTTTTCCTATATTGATATTTCTTAAGTTAACATATCAAAGATAGTGGTTAAGTTTTTTACTGTACTAGCTGTACCGATGCTGTGGCTCATTTTGTTTGTGCAGATAGAGAAACGATATTGTGGGTTGCTTTAACGTCAAACAAATTTTCAAAAATAGTATGTTTGTCCAAGAGATGGCGCTGTTTTTTAAAAAATACATGTTTATACCTGTCACAGGTGACATCTTCCTAATATAGGTATATAAACACACACGCTTATTCGAATGCAATTTTTTTTCAAAAGCAATCGGTGAAGATTTTTTGGAGATTTAAGATTTTGAACAAACGAACACTTACATTTTTATTTATATAGATAGATTGGTAGCGGCGCTGTGCGTTCTGCGGCTGTCGTGTGTGCGAAGCCATTGAAAATGCAAACAACATTTACCATCAATAATGACACAGAAAAATGAGTACCTTTGGCTTTTAAATAAATCAAAATTCTGTTATAAATGTCACTGCATGACCATTTTCCTAGTAAAATATTAGTCATTCAGAATATTGTTGTTGTGTGACGAGACGCGAAAATGTTATAATATTATAAACACTACTAGGTTAACAAATGAAGGAATGCTTGTACCAATATATAACAATAAATACGGACAGCGAACCCTGGAATACAACATACCCAAAATATTCAACATGTTACCAAGCAATATAAAAAATTGCGAATTACCTAAGAAATTCAGATATATGCTGAAAACATGGCTACTAAGCAAAGATACTCTGTATTAGTAATACTATTGATTATGGCAGTGGTTAGTGATAAATATTATATTGTTATATAATAATTGTATACGAACATCGTCTTGACAAACTGCTTAAGGCGATGCCATACGTAGTAATGCAAAATCATGTGTTTTTGGTTTGTAAATTTCGTCGCCTAGAAATGTTCCGGATGCTTTAATTAAATACTGCGAGTAGAATACATCTTGGCCTTTGAAATAATCTAGTATTTTAAACAACAATACCAATTGTCACAGTGAACACATACTTTTTTTGCTCCACAAAATTTAACAGTAAACATTAATCTAAGGCTCTATGTAGTGATTTTTATTACAAAAACTCAACTAAAATCTAAACTTAAACAGTGAAATAATAGTTGCAGCTGCCTAACTGGTAACTCTTTATTTATAACTTAATATCTCAAATCTCAACTGTCACCAGAGCCCATTAGACACACACAAACAAACGCCATACAGAAGGAAGTACTACTGACATACACATTCAGAGTATCGAAGTGTGCAAGTGAATAGCCCATCTAACTTGTCACAGACAACTCAAGTGCAGGGTTGTCACCGCTATATTATATAAAATAAAATTAAAATAATTTTATAAATTCCAACTTGCAAGATGAGTGCCACAGATGCTCTTTCTTATATCAATAAAGCGAAAGAAGAAATTAGTGCTCTATACAGTAACATAACGGATCCCGCTTTAAAACTAACTAAAGACCAGATGACCAAACTACTCAATAAACTGTCCAACCTCTCTGGCACTATGTTGGATGTAGGTGTAAAAGTTGGAATTCTCGAGGGACAGATCAAGTCGTACGAGCACATGATCTCTTCAAAATTGATAGATTCAAACTCATCACAAGAATCCACAAACTCATCAACTGTATCAATGTGTGAAGCTGCCGATGAGCTCGAAGAGAGGAAAAAACGGTGAAAAAACATAATTATTTTTAACTTCCCTGAAAGCTCAGCCAGTTCCCATATAGAACAAAATACTGATGATACAACGAGAATCTTAACCACACTAACAACTCTTAACTCATCCATCACCCGAGCCAACATAACAACTTTTCGTCTAGGAATCACAAAACCTGACAAACCTAGACCTCTTAAAGTCATCCTTGACAGTTCCATCCAAGCCATAGACATACTGAAGAAAAAGAACAACATAACCGAATACCCCGGTATTAAAATTTATTCAGACCAAACCCCAGCTCAAAGAAACTATCTCACCAAGCTACGTTTAACACTAGACCAAAGAACCAAAGACAGTGAGATTGGACTCACAATAAAATACAAAAATAATAAACCTGTTATTGTAAATAGTAACCCAAAAAACTAAAACCTATCATGGCTTACTATCAGAATATCAGAGGATGCCACACAAAACTTAATGAGCTAAGATCATCGATTCCAATCCATCCCTTTCATATATATTTCCTGACTGAAACTTGGTTGGATCCGTCCTTTAACACAGAAAAACTAGGCTTCACTTCACACAACACCTACCGCTTAGATAGAAGTACCGCCACCAGCACCAAATCAAGAGGAGGAGGTGTATTAATATCAGTCACCAAATCTATAACTTCATCCAGGCTAAAATGCAAACACAAAAATATAGAACAAATTTTTCTACTACTCAAGACGAACCTAGGAAAAATCATTCTTGGATGTGTTTATATTCCTCCCGGATCAATTACACAAATTTACGTAAACCACATTGAAGATGTAGAGGCCCTCAAGCTCAAATATCCGGAAGCTAGAATGCTGCTAATCGGCGACTACAATACTCCCAATACAGACTGGATTACCCATAGTGATAACTCAACAACTCATTTTAATACATCTGCTAATGCTCGTGAAATTATAAATATGTCAAATTTTCTAGGTCTTAAACAAATTAATAACGTATACAATTCTAATCACCACTTACTAGATCTTGCATTTAGTAGCGATCCTTCAGTAAAATTATGTAAATCCATAGACCCCCTTCTTCCCGAAGATTCCCACCATCCTCCCTTAAACATCACCATTACTAACAACTTCCTAAACATTTACTCTAATAGTGTTCCTAAATATTCATACAATTTTGCAAGGGCAGATTATCCACTGATAACAAAATACTTAGAAAGTAGACTGGTCCTTTTTAGACAAAAACACAAATGTTAACCAAAATATTGAATCTTTCTACTCCATCATCAACACGGCTATTGAAAAATATGTTCCCTTAATTTAATTCAAACCATCAAAGTTCCCCAAATGGTTTAATAATGACTTAAAACACTTAATAATTAACAAAAAAATCTGGCACAAAAATTTCAAAGAGAGCAACTCTATCTCAGACTACAAAATATTTCATAAATATAGAACTGACTGTAAAAAGCTCTCCAAAAAATTATATCAATCATACATACTCAACACAGAAAAGTCTATTCCTTCAAATACCAAAAACTTTATTACACATATAAACTCACTAAGAAAAAACAAACCTAGCCTACCAACATACATGTATTTCGAAGGGAAAAGTAGTAGTGATACTAATGACATCGTTAATTTGTTTGCCGACTTCTTCAAAAATGTTTACGATAATGATATCCCAAATGTTCAACTTCCACCCTTTGATCCAAAGAAATCGGTCCACATTCCCGCTTTACATATAAATGTTCCTGATGTTATACGCAAAATAAAAACACTCGACTTAAAGAAAAAAACGGGTCCTGACAAAATTAGTCCTGCCTTTCTAATTAACTGTGCATCAATAATAGTCAATCCACTATGTCATATATTTAACCAATCAATAAATTCTGGCTGCTTCCCCGACCTATGGAAAAATTGCTGTCTAACACCTGTATTTAAAAAAGGCGATATTCATGATGTCACTAATTACCGACCCATTTGCATGCTCTCAACTATCCCCAAACTGTTTGAAAAACTTATCCTTGATAAAATCTCCATACATATTAACAACATCATTGTAACTAATCAACACGGATTTATGCCAGGCAGATCCACACTAACAAATCTCTCCTTATATGAAAATTTTATAGCATGTTCACTCGAAAACAAAACCCAAGTCGACTCAATATATACAGACTTTGTAAAAGCGTTTGACAAAGTTAACCACAAAATTCTTCTCAATAAACTTAGTCAAATCGGAATTGAGGGTAAACTATTGGAATGGATAAATAGCTATTTAACAAATAGAAATCTTTAAGTAAAAAATAATTCTAACCTTTCACACAAATTCATAGCTACTAGCGGTGTACCCCAAGGGTCACATTTAGGCCCAATACTGTTTCTCCTTTTCATAAACGATATTGTTACTGTATTTGATAAAAATGTTGAAGTGCTACTTTTTGCCGATGACCTTAAACTATTTAAAATTATAAAAACAATAAATGACTGTATTCACATTCAAATAAATTTAAATAAACTTCAAGATTGGTGCAAAACTAACAAACTTTATCTCAATTATATTTATTTTGCAAACTATGAAATACATATTTAAAAACAAAAATAAATTCGAAATAAATGAAAACAGAACCAACATTAGAAATAATAATGTATTTTATACTCCCCAAACGAACACAAAACAAATGCAAACACACTGCAGTTTCATTGGACCTCGTACTTTCAATCTTTTACCGAATAATATTTAAGTGATAACTAAACTTCCTCAATATTTAAAAGAATTAAAATTATGGCTTTTCGATACAGCAGTTGAAACTTTTTTTATTTAATTTGTTTTAATCAATTTATGTTTCTCATAAAATATTCACCATATATTACACTAAACTCTTATAACTTCACTATACACTATTATAAACACTTTTTATACAAAACGCTAATACAAAATGTAATCTTGTTTTTTATTTTATATGCCCACAATTTGATTTATTTCTAGGTACAATAAAATAATAACTTAAATATATTACCCACGCACAGGCTGCGCCTTAGTGGGTTCCCATTATTCTTATTGATTTATAAAATATTGTATGTAATTAATGTAAAAATTGGGAAAAATAAAGGAATTAAAAAAAAAAAAATAAAAAAAAATATTAGTAAATGCCACATTATAAGATTTTTCAGAACAAAACAACCCCTTAACTATCAATACAAAATTAACAATGTTTCTCTCGCCTCTGTAAGTGAAATTAACGATCTCGGCATTATTTTCGATTCAAAATTTAACTTTCTTTCACATGTAGAAACTGCCTAGTGACGACATCCCCGTTAGCCTCAGACCAACCAATGAGAGGCTGAGGAGAAAAGTGTGGCACTATAGGTCAGCAGATTGGTTCGGTATGCGGGCCCATTTCAATGCTTTTCCGTGGTCAGCTGTTTGTTTTCGGACTTCGGACCCTTCAAGATGTGCCCAGGAGATTGGTGAAGTCATCAAATCGGCGATGGATGGCTTCATACAATCGACTACTAAAGAAACTGGTGTGGGCTCAAAGCCGTGGTTCAGTCGACAATGCTCCGAAGCAGTTCGACGAAAAAACGCGGCTTACCGAGCCTACAACACATCTCGAACGCCCGAAAGCAGATCAGCATACAACAAATCGGCAAAGGAATGCAAGAGAATCATCAATAGGTCAAAATTCGAACACGACCTGCAGATCAGCAAAAAGCTGGCTGCCTGCCCGCATGGCAGCAGAGCATTCTGGTCGCTTGCGGGCTCAATAGGTCGAAATTTTTGCAAACCCAGTTTGCCACCTCTTACCAGACCTGACGGCTCACTAGCAAACACCGCCACCGAAAAGGCTAACTTATTAGGGAAAATGTTTGCGGAAAACTCGACCCTCGACGACGGGGGTGCTGTTCCGCCGTCGGTTCCTCACTGCGGCTTCTATATGAAAAAGCTGAGGATCCGGCATCGGGATGTACTCCACGTCATACGGGGGCTCGATGTTAACAAAGCTAGTGGACCTGATGGAATACCTGCCCTGGTATTGCAGAGGTGTGCTGCGGAAATAGTTCCAGTTTTGACAAAGCTCTTCAAAATGTCCCTGAAGTGTGGCACTGTGCCCTCTGGTTGGAAAAAAGCGGTAATTCACCCTATTCCCAAGAAAGGTGACCGCTCCAACCCGGCCAACTACCGCCCCATAGCGATCACATCAGTTCTGTCCAAAGTGATGGAACGTGTGATCAACGACAAACTGCTCACATACCTCGAGAAGAACAAAATTATCAACGACCGTCAATACGGATTCCAGCGGAACCGCTCGTGCGGTGATCTTCTCGCGTATGTGACGCATGTTTGGGGGCGGTGCCTGGAACGTCACGGTGAGACCCAAACGGTCGCACTAGACATATCCAAGGCCTTTGACCGGGTCTGGCACCGAGGACTTGTCAACAAATTGCATTCTTACGGACTTCCCGCATCCATGTGTACGTGGATTGCTGACTTTTTAAGGGATAGGTCGATTCAGGCGGTTGCTGACGGTTTCACCTCTTCCTCGCACTCCATAAATGCTGGCGTCCCACAGGGATCGGTTCTGTCTCCGACTTTGTTTTTGTTGCACATCAATGACCTTTTGACATGTGCACCGATTCATTGTTACGCGGATGACAGTACAGTTCATGATAGCTTTTTGTTTGACAAGCCCCCAAAGGGCACACAAACTCCAACGGCTCGGAGGGCTTTGAAGCAGAGAATGGACGGTTATCTCGAGAGTATTTCCTCCTGGGGTAAAAATAATCTCGTCGAATTTAATGTTTCAAAGACCCAATCCTGTCTGATTACGTCTAAAAGGGATCCAAATGATAATCTAGTCTCCTTCAACGGAAGCAATCTTCCGAACAGGCCTTCCATTGATATGCTTGGTGTAACTATAAGTGACCAGCTCAGGTACGGGGGCTCCATCGAAGCTAGAGTAAAGTTGGCCTCTCAGAAGCTGGGCGTACTGTACAGGGCCCGCAGATACTTTAATAGTACACAACTGCTCACCCTGTACAAATCGCAAGTGCGCCCTACTGTCGAATTTGGCAGCCATCTCTGGTCTGGAGCCCCAAAATACCTGAAAAAACCCTTGACTCTGTGCAGAAACGGGCGGTCCGTTTGATAGATTCCCCAATCTTAACAAACGGACTGCAATCTTTAGAGCACAGGCGTCAGGTAGGTATGCTGTCCTTGTTCTATCGGTATTACAATGGAAGATGCTCTGAGGAACTAGCGTCATTGATCCCTTCGGCACCGGTGCGTAGTCGGGATACACGCCAAACGCGCGCCCAACATTTGTACACAGTTGACACTTGTCACATGAGAACGGGTCGCTTCTACGATTCGTTCTTAAGTTCAACAGCTCGGCTGTGGAACGAACTGCCGGCCTCTGTGTTTCCTCCCTCCTACAACATGGGACTCTTCAAGACCCATGTTCACTCCTTCCTCTCCACAAAAAGACCCTCCACACAGCATCCCCAAAGATGACATAGGCCCTGAGGGAAATTATTTTCTTCAGGGCCTCCTGTGTGGAGTAAATATAAAAAAAAAAAAAAAAACTGTCACCAACAAAGGATTAAAAATGCTCGGCTTCATTCTCCGAAATGGCAGAGACTTTAAAAATATTTCAACACTAAAAATCTTATATTCCTCACTTGTTCGAAGTCAAATCGAATATAATTCTCCTATTTGGTGTCCTTACTTTAAAATCCACTCCGATTCTATTGAAAAAATTCAGCATAAATTCCTAAGATACATTAACTATAAACTCGGTCTACCTATAGAATCAATAAATTACAATCACTTGATGAAAAAATTAAACCTACTTAAACTCTCAGATAGAAGACTTATTTCCGATTTGACTTTTATTTTTAAAATTGTCAATGGTATTATAGACAGCCCTGATATATTAAGCCTAATTACCTTCCATATACCCACTAGAACCACTCGATCCAAAATTCTTTTTAATTTTAATAACAATATCAGGACTGCGTCATTTAGAAACTCCCTTATACCTAGATTGCATGCAGTTGGTAATGCTTTCTCAGAAGTAGTAGATGTGTTCAACTGCACGGAATATAGCTATAAGAAGGCTATAATAACATACCTCTGTCGTAATTACCAATGTTATTAGGCATAAAACCATTCTATTCATAAGTTATCACAGAACCTAAACAATGCACTTACATCAGATATCAGACAGAAGTGTGTTATCTAATAATTTTATATACTTAATTAAAACTATAATTTTTCCCAAAATTGTTATGAGATGTCTTACTGACAGCCCTGATTCAATAGAGCTAACTCTTAGTTCTCAGCAAATTCAACCAAATTCAATATTGAAGGTAACAATAACCTCAATACTAAACTACTGTATGGATTGAAAATAAAAATGCTAATGTACCTATGTATACCAGATGTTATTTTTGTTTAATTTTCAACATAATTTCTCAGTAATTATTCTGTTTAACATAATACTGTTTCGCTCCTGTGAACCACTGTAAACATAAATCATGTATATTGTAAAAGCCATTTACGGCGTCTAAATAAATAAATAAATAAATAAATATACAACAATAAATACGGACAGCGAAACCTGGAATACAACATACCCAAAATATTCAACATGTTACCAAGCAATATAAAAAATTGCGAATTACCTAAGAGATTCAGATATATGCTGAAAACATGGTTACTAAGTAGAGATACTCTGTATTAGTAAAACTATTGATTATGGCAGTGGTTAGTGATAAATATTATATTATAATTGAACACGAACATCGTCTTGACAAACTGCTTAAGGCGATGCCATACGTAGTAATGCAAAATCATGTGTTTTTGGTTTGTAAATTTGGTCGCCAAGAAATTTTCCAGATGCTTTATTTAAATACTGCAAGTAGAATACATCTTGGCCTTTAAAATAATCTAGTATTTTTTAAATAAGTTTTTTTATAAGCCCAGAAAAAAATAATGTATAAGGCCTATGAAAACTGCTTTAAAGTTCAAAATCTCCTACTGACGAACCCATTTTCGGTTATGATTTTATTGTATGAGGTGGCAAATTAAGTTATTTATAAAATGATCGAAAAAAAATTTAATATTTATGCCTGAATATCCACAAAATAAAATAAAAGGCACTTTTTGGCCATGTTTTTTTCTTGTACAAATCAAAACAGGCGGATGGTGTTGAGCGGGAATTCAAAACTTATCGCCATCTACGTAAGGGTTGTTATTGATAGCGGCTCAATTTAAAATATTACACGACGTAATGCATCGCCTTAATCGCGGTTTAACGCTATTGTACTTTGAAGAACAGTAAAAAAAACTTGTTCCGACTTTCTTATAACATATTTGTGCTGTACTGTTATTTTGTTATGAAATTCGTTATATACATAATTCATTCATTGTAGGCCTCCAGCACCGTTTTAACAGGAAAACGAATAATTTGACAAGATTTTTTAATAAATTAACAATATATCATATCAGTACCTAATTTTTCTACAAGGTATTCCAATAAGAGTTGTTATTTTGATATTTAATCGTAAAAGATCAATGATTTCGTTGCTTGTGTGGCACGTAGCACCGTTTTGTTGAAAGTTAACGTTGTCCAGATCAATACCATTCAATTCCGGCCATAAAAAGTCATTAATTATCTCTCGATATCGCAATTCATTCACCGTAACTGTTGCTTCAGCCTCATTTTCGAAAAAGTAAGGTCCAATGACTCCGCCAGAACATAAACCGCACCAAACAGTCACACGTTGAGGATAAAGAGGCTTTTCAACAATAACTCTTGGGTTTTCCGAGCCCCAGATGCGACAATTTTGCTTGTTGACGAAGCCACCGAGGTGGAAATGGGCCTCATCACTAAAGATGATTTTTCGTTGGAATTCTAATAATTAATAATAGTGAATTTTAATCATTTTAATGCGTTGTTAAAGCGTGTATCGTTCCATTTATATTAATGGCGTAGTTTTTACTTGTCAAATGTCAAAAAATTACAGCTTTAAAAGTAACATCTACTGAAATAGCGGGCTATTCAAAATAACACCTTTTATTGGAAAACCCTGTATTTTCATATTATATGTAACTTGGGAATGCTTGTCTACGTTTTTGAAACAGATAAAGATTGGCAGCTAACAAAATCATTACCTATATTTCAACCTCGTTCTTTGGCCATGGATGCCTAGTGAAAATGCAGATACGGGCAGTTTTTTTTACCTCGAAGCACCTCCATTAGTTAATAAAGAAAAATATGGTTAGAGCCACCGCACCTCAACTCTGCGGGTTTAACTTTAATCACGTGAATTGGTTTTCTAATGGGAAAGGTTGGCTGTGAATCTATCCCTATTATGCAACGTTGATACGAGAATGATTTACTGCAAACTGTAATATACTGTAATATAAAATAAACCTCAATAATAGAACACAGTTCAATCAATAGGGTTTCTAGTATATATTTTTGTTAGCAGTATACATTTATTGTGGACGTGACCCGTGACTGCACCAGTCACCAGTCTCAATAAGTATATGTTTTTCTATTAACTTCGCCAAATGCCGATCGGGATGGACCGACATTTATTTCGTACATTAACCACTGTAATATCATCCGATTTCAGAGAAATGCGTATTTCCTCGAGTGTGTACGTGATTACCAACAAAATTAATTAATTAATTTTATTTTATTTTGCTAAAAAAAATATCATGTTATTTTTTTATTTTTTCTTTCGACTTTATGTCCGGGTTAAATCTTCCCCACAGGAAAAACAAAACCCTTCCACACACTTTTCCACAAATGATCATCTAGTCAATCCACATTATGCAAGTGCATTATATAAACATAATAAATACAAAAGGACACGTCAAATCACCAGAGATCAAATGGGAAAATAATTCACCGACTCCAGATATTTTCATATCAGAGGGTTCGGCTCGGTAGAACTTCTAATTAGACCTATAAATCCTACTGATCCCTCAATATAAATTTCAAAAAAATCTTTTACTAATCCTACATGTATTTAATAATACTGATTTTTGCATTTTTATAAATAAATTCTTTGACAGTTCTAATAAGCCTAAATTTTGAATGAGAGAGCTAGGTATAATGCCAGTAGCCGAAATAACAAATGCCAAATTCTTTTTATCTCGCTTCCTAAATCTGTGTATTTTCTTATTTTTTTACTTTTCAACAGATTTTTGAATATTAATAATAATCTAGTATTATAATTATCTTAAAAATTTTTTACACCACTTAGGCATAACCCACGAAAAGCTGCAATGCTTTTTTCTTCTTTTCTTTATCAACTGCTATAGAAATTTCTTTCGATAGAACCTTTCAATTAATTTTATTTCATAAAAGTCATCTACCTAAAGCTACCCAATTTTGGGTGGTTAAAACAAAAAAACGTGTTTTTCATGCCTCATATTTTCTTACCATTAAATTTCAATAACGGGTACTACCTCTACATATACCTTAAAAAACAATTTTAGTGTATTCTTTTAAAAAGTTATTGCAAAATGACCCCGGTTTACGGGCCTTGTATTTTTATAAATTATAACTTATTGTAAATCTTGCGACCCGTGTTCCAGATAATGCAATTTGTTTACTCGTTTGTATAATATACATAAAAGTGTTAGGTCGTAGTTCCAGTTTTCTAAGTTTTTCACCAGAGTTTCATAAACGTTTTTGTCTCACGGCCCCTTTCAACTATAATATTTATACTTCATCAAAATGTGATACAGCATTATCATTGAATAAATTTTTAGAATCCATAGGCACCTCCCTATTAGGGTGGTGCTTCTCAATATGCGATGCAACAGTTTCCTATTTCTCTTATTGCGCCAGAAGATTGTTGCTCTGCTCCTTCCTCCTCATCCAATAACAAACTCTCTTCCATAAGTTCTTTCTGTGAAACACAATGCAACTTCATAAGCTTTTCGGTGGTCAAATCTTGACTGTGCTCTTTCAAAAGCTCATCAATATCGTTGTTTTCCACATCCTGTCCCCTGGTATTGGCAACTTGTTGACTGTAGACTCCACGGCTACTGTTTAAAACCCATCAAAATCAAAGCTTCTTCCAAGCAGAAGTGAGGGTCCTCTTGGTAACCCCTTCCCACGGCTTGTCAATCATCTTGAGGCAAGTAACGATGTGAAAGTGATCTTTCCAAAACTCTCTGAGAGTGAGACTTGTCCTTTCAGTCACCTCAAAAAAACGCTCGAAGAATGTTTTAGTAGAGAGTTTCATAAAGTTGGAAATAACCTGCTGGTCCATAGGCTGGAGTAACGGAGTGATGTTGAATCTAACATAGCTTCCATCTTCTTAATTTGATCCTTGTTAAACAGGAGGGCTCTGTTGGGACACCAGGGTCCCTACAGGGTATTTAACTATATAAAAATAATAAAAAATAAAATAAGAGGGGAAGCAAGTTTGAGTGTCAGCCAAACCTGAGTCAATTCACGGCTAGCTCAAGGAACGATATTGACTTGTCCGAGGCCAGGGAACAGCTATTTCGTTCTGCTCACTTCACTCAAGTTGGGACGGGGATCGTTAAAAACAACAGAATGATATTTAACAAGTGTATATATTATGGTATACATTAACACAATGGAGATTTACACAAAACAATTCGAGGTTATACATGAGGTACATGGATTCTATACTAAATCTCGTCTAACCTCTCTCACTCTTGGTGAATTAAACAGAAAATCGGCACGGATATGTTGCATTGATTTCGGCAATTGGAAGCGTGTGTGATCGCGGCCATTTTGGCTACGCACCGCAGTACATCGATTCCGATCTGACTCTTAGCCAGATTCACAGCAGGATTCAGCCAGAAGTTCATCCATCAATTCTTGTTCTACGCTAGTGACTTTAATATCAACACTGTTTTAATTAATTTAGCTTTAAACTGATTTCATATCAATTTATATAGCGCAGTTTAGTGTCATTTCACTTCAAGTGCGGGTGTTTTTGAGGATAGTGTAATTCGTTGATGTAGACCGATTGAATGAACTTGCTAGATAAGCCATGTTTATACCTTCATCTTGTTTTGATTTTAGATTGGGTTTTAAAAAAGGGAGAAATTGGGTGCAAAAATGTTAAATAATTAATAACCTTGTTCTCTCGGGCAATATTATACACTTTGAGAAACACTGAAACGAATAAAGTGTCGGTGTTCAGGGTGGAATTGGGCAACGGGCAGGAAAATGGGAAATCTCTTATCTTTGATCAATATCGTATAGCAGCCCCCCGAGCTCAGAGCGCTGACCGCTGGTACCTACTGTGCATTGTTTGGGGTTAATTTCGGCCAGGGGCGGATCGAGGAGTTTCATTTTTTTAATATTAATACTCATTAGGTCACTGTTCATTCTCATTTCAGTTTAAGATTCAGTGCCGCACGGAGAAAAACAACTACTCTACTCTCGCTGCAGCAGCTGGTCCAGTTTCTTCACCACCTAGGATTCTTGTTGCAGAGTCTCCATCTTCTATCTTCGTCGAACGTCACAGCGGTGCTGCCAAGGTCTGATATCTGTGAGAGAATATTGTGTCAGCGCTTTATTAGCAGCAGACACATACCTGGACGGATGACGAACCTCGTGCTGGCACTGTTGGTGGACGCGGTGGACTCTCCCGCGGTAGCAGCTGGTCCAGTTTCTTTACCACCTAGGATTTGTGCTGCAGAGTCTTCATCTTCTATCTTGGTCTAATGTCACAGCGATGGTGCCAAGGTCTGGTATCTGTGAGAGGATATTGTGTCAGCGCTTTATTAGCAGCAGACACATACCTGGAAGGATGACGAACCTCGTGTTGGCACTGTTGGTGGACGCGGTGGACTCTCCCGCTGTAGCAGCTGGTCCAGTTTCTTCACCACCTAGGATTCTTGCTGCAGAGTCTCCATCTGCTATCTTCGTGTCACCTGTTCCTGCACTTCATTTTATTTTTGTAATATTTATATATTTTTTAATACCTGTATCAACTCTAAAGCGCCTCTGAGGTGATGTCTTGCAAAAGCGGCGCTATACAAATTAGCCAAGAAATGAATAAATATGTCAAATTATTAAAATTCTGTTAAAAACGTAATGGCACGCCATTTTCCAACAAAATATCAGTAAATTCAGAATATATCGGAACACGTGTTCTTGCGGCTGCGCTTATCCTAATTAATGAAATGAAGAAATATGAAAATATTATATTTTTATGAACACGTGTTCCGGCATCCTAATAACACATTCGTAATTCACTGATGGTTTTTTTTTTAATTCATTAGTTAATGCAGTCCCGTTTTAACAGGAATACGAATAATTTGACTAGATTTCAAATAAATTATAAATATTTTATATCAGTAAGTTTTTTCTGTTATTTTTATTGTGATATTTCACTAAGGCCCCGGACTAAGCGTTAAACGATGGTTTGAAAGGGAGATATGTAAATAAGACTATTAGAGGGAGCGCGCTAATATTAAAAACGATAAAAATTAAGCGAAATTGGTGTAAACATTTAATAAACAGGACTCTTTTGAAATAGAGCAAAAATCTCTCGCAAATGGTTTAATTGCATTTAAGGAAACATTGTGATTTTTTCACGCCTATAACACATTAAATAACAGAAAAAATGTGTTTTAATAATTTTCGGAGCTTACTTTGCGATTTTTTTTCTATACACGGTGTCCGGAAACTCGTAGTACAAGCGGGAAACTGGAGAATCTACACCACATGGGGAACCCAAAAAAACATAAAGTTTTTTGATTTGAGCATTTTCAAAAAAAAAAAAAAAAACAAAAAAAAATATTTTTCGGCTATTTTAGGGTTAAAGTTTTTTCTGGTGTTTAGGGTTGAATAACAGATGTTTTAACCCTGCAGAGCAGAAATATTTTATGATTACACCGGGTTAAATGAAGGGTGATTTCAAAATAATGCTTCAAATCCGAGTTTCTTCATTTGTTTTACTTTCAAATAGTTTTAATTAGTTGGGTACTTTGATCTTCAGTAATAATTTATAAGAATTTGATTAAAAAAATAAATAAAAAAAAATCAACTTCAAACTCGATTTACTCGATAACGAAAGCTCAAATAAAAAAAAAAAATACTACAAAATCGACTCCAAATGTGATGTAGATTCACCAGTTTCCCGCTTGTACTACGAGTTTCCGGACACCCTGTATAGGGAATTTCATATAATTACCGTTTTGGCTTTACAAATGTATCGTAATCTTAAAAAATAATATACATTTTTTTTGGCATAGGATAAATTATATCGGTAGAAATTCTGGCTGAGGTAATTTAAGCATTCCTCGGGAGTACGCGACTTTTTCTATCATTTAAACCACGCCCTAAACACTCCTGGTAAAAATAAGAACAAACTTTGAAATTTTCAGCGATATCGATTGACTACTTTTCGAGTTTTACGAGAACAAATATACAGTGGCTGAATTTTTATACATTAAGAAGAAAAAGATGTGACAAGTTCAGTGCCATATAAAAATGTAACGCGTCGTCTCGTTCAGGGCCGACTTCTCCCTAGGCCCGAGAGACCCCGGTTTAGGGCCCCAACACCGATTTTTATTTTATTTTTTAACATTAACTCCACCCAGGAGACCGCAATGGGAAATAAGTTCCTTAAGGCGATGCACTACGTCGTGTAATATTTTAAATTGAGCCGCTATCAATAACAACCCTTATGTAGATTGCGATAAGGTTTAAATTCCCGCTTAACACCATCCGCCTGTTTTGATTGATGCAAGAAAAAAAAACATGGCCAAAAAGTGCCTTTTATTTTATTTTGTGGATGTTCAGGCATAAATATTATTTTTTTTTTAGATCATTTTATAAATAACTTAATTTGCAACATTATACAATAAAATCATAACCGAAAATTGGTTCATAAGTAGGAGAATTTGAACTTTAAAGCAGTTTTCATAGGCCTTATACATTATTTTTTTCTGGGCTTATAAAAAGACTTATCTAAAAAATACTCGAATATCTCAAAAGTCAAGATGTATTATACTCGCAGTATTTAATTAAAGCATCTGAAACATTTTTAGGTGACCAAATTTTCAAACCAAAAACACTTGATTTTGTATTACTACGTATGGCATCGCCTTAAGGCAAAACATGTAATAATAATATTATTTTAATTTTACTACATCCATATTCTTAATTTTATTTACATTTACTGTGTATCTTATTTAATAACTGCTATATTAGTCTATTTCATTATCTATACTTTTGTTATCATGCTATATAAATTATGTTTATTTCTTACTTTATAAATAAAAACTTTCTTTCTTTTCTTTACCTTATGTATACTGTAATGGCACTACTCCCCAACTCAAACAAGAGAAGCTTTTTTCTATGAGTGGAAGGGGGTGCATGGATCAGATCTTCTCATTGCGTATGCTCACTGAGAAGTTTTTGGCAAAAAACCAGAAACTTTTCTGTGCCTTTGTAGATCCACAAAAAGCATACCACAGGAAAAAGCTATGGAAGGTTTTGTCCAAGTATGGAGTGAATACAAATCTAACTTAGGCAACTGCGTCTCTGTATGAGGGAAGCGTTGCATGTGTTAGGGTAAACGGTGGTTTTACGGGGTGGTTTGATATCACAAAAGGTGTTAAACAAGGCTGCGTAATGTCACCGTGGTTATTCAATCTATACATGGATAATTGTATGCAAGAATTTAAAGAGGTGGGATTGGGCGCGAATTTGAATAATCTGAAAGTATGTTGCCTGTTGTATGCTGATGATGCGGTGCTTATTGCTAATAGTATGGACGATCTGCAGTCTCTCGTGTCTAGGATGAACGAAATATGCATGAAGAATGAGTTAATGATGAATGTAAGTAAGTCTAAAGTAATGGTGTTTGAAAGATAGAGTAGGAAAACAATGTGCAATATAGCTGTGAATGAGGAATACTTGGAGCAGGTGGATGAATTTGTGTATTTAGGAAGCATGTTTACGAGAGATGGGAAGGCTGACAGAGATATTGAAAGAAGAGTAAATGCAGGTATCAATGGAGGACTGAACGCAGTTAGCGCCAAAAAAAAATTGTCCAAAGAAGCGAAGTTAGCACTCCACAATGGAGTGCTGGTACCTACCATTTTCAAAGAAAACATTTTATTGTAATTAGTTTTTTAGAACCA
The DNA here is from genome assembly GCF_061612785.1 of Hesperophylax consimilis. NCBI lineage: Eukaryota > Metazoa > Arthropoda > Insecta > Trichoptera > Limnephilidae > Hesperophylax > Hesperophylax consimilis. Next base: position 12,333,316 of record NC_142865.1, read on the forward strand.
TATGTTTTTCTTTTGTAAATCTATCATATGTATGTATTTCAAATAAAATAAAATGTCCCTGAAAATAATATATTAAAGTTTATACAGGTCCCCAGTGTCAAGCGGACTCCGGCTAGGTGCCAAAATGATACACATTGAGCATGTATGTAATTTTTTATAGATTATTCTGACTACTTCTTTGTTCCTTCCCTGTAAGCTCTATAAAAGAAGGACAAAACAATATGAAATAATTATTCTGTGTAGTATTTTATCACTTCCATTATGACGTAATGTTTTACTTGGTATTCGCTCAGTTTGAGTTGGTGAAAGCGAACGCTCCGTCAGCCGCCTCTGGCTATATTTAACCTCAATACACAACAACCCGATCGATCTATCTAGATACGCGCCTAAAATTAATACGGCCACCCTAACTGACCGGCGTTACCAGATTTTATTGTTAATTATTGTAATAAGGCCACCCTAATGGACCTGCTCGATTAACCAGATTATATTTTTATTATAATGAGTAACGACACCGTTTACAATAATAAACGAACCATTGGATTAACCTACATAATGTAATAGCACGGTGAATACTCTCAGTATCGCCATGATTGAAGACCACCATTTAGAAGCGAATGCTTGAAATGGCTTTAGCAGTGTTTGGTGATCAAATCTGAATAGCCAGATACTTAACCCACCTTCCTCTTCCCCTAAATTAAAAATTAAGTAATTAGGTACTTTTTATGTGAATTTCGCAATAAAATAAATTGTACATAAAACGTAAAATTGAATGTTATGAAAACAAAGTTTTTAACTGTGGATAATGTAGAGGAAAACGAGCAGGCAATACTAAAAATTGATAACGTAAACATAGAAAGGGTGAGTAGTATTAAATATCTGGGTGTAATATTAGATGAAAAATTAAAATTTGATGAACACTTAGAATACATAACAAAGAAAATTGCTAAAAAAGTTGGATTCAATCAGAAATAACTTGGATCTAAAGACAACGCGCCTTGTTTACAATTCTATTGTTACTCCGCATTTAAATTATTGTTCTAGTGTTTTATTCTTATGTAACGAAGCCCAAAATAATAAACTCCAGGTTATACAAAATAGGGGGATGGGGATGATTTTATAATGCAACATTTTTACTAGAGTTAAAATTATGTTACAAAATTTAAATATGATGACAACCAAACAACATATAATATATAATACGTTAACAATGATGTATAAGCTTCAAAATAATTTGCTCCCAAATTATCTGCAAAGAAATATTATGTACCATGAAAATGTTCACAATTATCCTACGAGAAGACGCAGAGATTTTAGGCTTCCCAAAACTAAACTTTCATGCACACAAAACAGCGCGTTTTATAAAGGGCAAAAACTTTATAATAACCTACCAAATGTCATAAAGGAAGCCACAAGCCTTAGCACTTTTCGTAGGACATGTGCTTTATATGTAAAAAATAATTTTTAATTGTTGAACATACTCACCAATATTATTTTAGTCACCTAGATATCTTATATAATATAATTTTGTGTATTTATCTTTTTCTCTTAAAATGTAATTGTTATTTTTTGTATTTTTTATATTTTCCTACTTGATGTATGAAAAAATTTGTGTACATCTAAATGAAGATTAAAAAATAAACAAACAAACAAATAAAACAATTTCTTCACAAGAAAATCGTTTTGGAAAACCAAAACTTATGTCGTAAGTCACTTTGGTGATTTAGCAGGAGTGCCCGGGTTCATGGGGTGTGGTTTGTCCAGGTCTGGGGGCGGATATATCTATCCATTAACTGCGTGGCGGACCGGATCGGGAGAGACCTTTTGACCTCTCCAGCCGGACTCTCTCTCGACCCATCGCCTTGCATCGTAGTGGGAGAAATGGATTCATACTCCTGGACACATTGACCCTCATATTCCTACCCATCCCTCTTACCTTTTCCTCTCTCTCCGTCATTTCCATTAAAAGACCCTCCACACAGCATTCCCAAAGATGACATACACTCTGATGAGAATTATTTTCCTCAGGGCTCCTGTGTGGAGCTAATGTAATAAACTAATCATAGTAATTTAAAAGATAATTTCAGCTACCTACATATTGTTTTCAGTGATTTTCTAGGTTCAATTTGTAGCCCTCGGGGTGTTATTTCACTTTAAATAGTGCTATATAAATCAGCCGAGCACTATTATCAGCATGTTTGCACAAATCATCACAAACAATTAGTTTGTCTAAACTTTACACGAACGAACAAACTAGGTGCAAAATAAATAATTTTCTCACCCCCAAGCTTTTTTAGTTCAATGTTTCGCCGCTAGAGTTACTACGCCAGTCTCATTTGGTTTCCCGTTCAAAGTGGACTCACCCCAAAATTTTCAAATTACAAATCAAATATTATTTGCCAAATACGTGCTGGCAACTCCGGGAAAAATGTTTTTAACACTAATAAAGCATTGATTAACAACTTTTTATATTTATAAATGACGGAATAAGTGCTGGTCACTGACAAAATAACGTTTAATCTTCGAGTAAAATTATTTTTTCTATCAAAAACATTGGTTTAAATTTGCCCTTGCTTTGGTGTTGATAGACTTGGTCTGTGATTATTTTTTCAAAGTGATGTAGCATAGATTTTCTACGTGTTAATTTATAAATTTCTGTTGTTTAAATTCCGTTTGAAAATGCTTTTGTGATTGAATTTGTTGTTAAACAAGTTGACAAGTATTAGTTTTAACAACAGTTTGTTATTAATAATATAGTAAAAAGGTTATAATCTAATTTAAATTTGTCATAACGTTAAAGTTCGTGAAAATATCGTTGAAATTATGTGTTGATTACTTAAATGTTATGTTTTAAAAGTGTTTAAAATGACAATAAGGATTTTAACAATGGATATACAAACATGACAAGGTATGCATTATATTTTAAACTGAATTTATCTATAAGTATGATGGTAAATTTATATAAATTTAAACATTTGCTTTAAAAAAACACTTTGTATCAGTTATACGAGTATTACAACTATACACAACTATTTCATAATTTGACACATTTTCTTCGCGTTAAGTTTTGATATAATAATATTTAAAAAATTCCAACTTTTATTATACTAAAAAAAATAAACCCAAACCAAGAACCTAAGCAGCTGTTTCGGGTTATTATGTTCATAAATGGGAGACGGGTATGGGTACCCCGGGAACAATTAATTGGATAAACAACATCTCTGCAATATGTCACCCCAAGTGATTCGCTACGTTTTGTGACTTAGCAGGGGAGCCCGAGTTCGTGGGTGAAGATTGTCTAGGTCTTGCCCACCTATTGTGTGGCGGATTTAGAGAGACAGGTTGAGGGCGATCTTTTTACCTCTACAGCAGGACTCTCTCGACCACCATATCTTTTTCATTCCCAGATCTTCCTCTCTTTACTTTCCCTTAAAAACCCTTTACACAGCATCCCCAAAGATTAAGTAGGCCCCGAGGGAAACTATTTTCCTCAAGGCATCTTCTGTGGAGCTTATGTAAAAAAATAACTAATATTTCATATGACAAGTTTCCATTCAAATGTACTTGAGAGGTTTTTCTAGTGTGTATTAGCTATCGAATACGCGAAATCTACCTATATATTATTAAAAGCAGGTAGGTACCGTATTGAACTCATTAATCTTATATAAGGATCGAAAGATAATACAGGGTTTTCCAATAAGAGGTGTTATTTTGATATTTAATCGTAAAAGATCAATGGTTTCGTTGCTTGTGTGGCACGTAGCGCCGTCTCGTTGAAAGTAAACGTTGTCCAGATCAATACCATCCAATTTCAGCAATAAAAAATCATAAATCATCTCTTGATAGCGCAATCCATTCACCGTAACTGTTGCTCCAGCCTCATTTTCGAAAAATTAAGGTCCAATGACTCCACCAGACCATAAACCGCAACAAACAGTCACACATTTAGGATAGAGAGGCTATTCAACAATATCTCTTGGTTTTTCCGAGCCCCAGATGCGACAATTTTGCTTTTTGACGAAGCCACCGAGGTGAAAATGGGCCTCATCACTCAAGATGATTTGCATTTGATTCACTCAAGTGAATTTTAATAATTTCAATGCGTTGTTGAAGCGTGTATCGTTCCATTTTTATTAATGGCGTAGTTTCTAATTGTCAAATGTCAAAAATTACAGCTTTAAAAGTAACATCTACTGAAATAGCGGGCTATTCAAAATAACACCTCTTATTGAAAAACCCTGTAGATAAAGATAATAGATAGGATGGATATATTTCTAATTATCTTTATTAGAACTCAGATATCTATAGGTACATTTGATATGCTGATTTCAGATCTTATCACCAAACATACTGACCAATGATGAAATAATAACAGGATACGAATTTCATCTTTGAAATTAATGAATTGCTAAAATTTTGTGAAACAACGTGTCCTATCTATTATTGGTTCATCAACCTTAGTTGACTTGATCACAAAACTCGTACAAATGCATAACTTTTATACAGCGTGTTTCGTTAAAATATTAATGAACAACAAAAAACAATTAAGGCGACTCAAGACTCTAATCACGGGGGTTTGCTCAAGGCTCACATTTTAATTCATTCCGACGAATTCGTAACGGTAATATATATGTTTTCTAGAGCAATACCTACGGATGTAAGTTATTAATATTTGAGATTCATAAAAAAACAGTTAAGCCATTAAAATATTTTATGTAAAACGCTATGAAAGTTTTATAAAACGTTTCTCAACTAAAATTAGTGGTATGCATCAGATTTTTTTACTCTAGACCAGGGGTTCCCAACCTTTTTGTACTCAAAAGCACATTCTAAAATTTTGGTAGGGTGGCGAGCACCACCTATTTTTAATCGACAAACTCGGGGCAGCAATCGCAATCAAAATGACAACAACGCGGTTATAAGCGGGGAATGCTATTTGCACATCACTCCTTGTACACGCCGAAAACCCGAAGTGAGCCGATGATCCAGTCTAGCGTGAAGAGTGCAGTCTGGCTCGCCGCTAGACAGGTTGTGACAAGTACCTACTGTCTGCAAAGGAACCACTCATACATACAATATCGCAAACATGCGAACGTATTTAATGAACCTAGGTACTTAAAAATTAAAACACCAACAAATAAATAAGAAAAATCACATTTTTAATTAATGTATGAAAAAAATATTTCACTGTCGAATAGTGGCGGGCACATACGAATCGTTCCGCGGACGCCATGGTTCCTGCGGGCACGGGGTCGGGAACCCCTGCTCTAGATGATGAATTAGTGACTTCCTAAGAGATCACTCTAGAAAAATCTAAGAATTTAGTAATACGTTCATCAGAAATAATTCAAATAAACCCCACGGAAAGTACAATTTTCTTGGCCGCGCGTCGAATACTGATTTTACACGACTTCATCACTTATGTCGTTAAGCTTCCCACTCTATTTTAATGATTTGTTCATGGATTCATTCATTAGTTCATAGTTCAGAGATCAATTCATAGTTGGAAGCCAAAGCGTATTGAATTTGGTTTTATTTAGAATGTATATTGACTTGCCAAATATTGTTTTATTTCATTTTTATTAAGTACTGAAGGTTATTATAATAGATTATATGAATCTGATAATCTTTCGTCCTTAGAATACTTTAAAACAGTGAAAATACAAATTTACTATCCCTTTTCCGCTAGCTACAATAAGTAGGCATAAAGGAGAGGAAAGACATCGCGCAAAACATACAGGAAAATTCATATTTATTCTTAAATCAATAAGTGAGTGGAAAACATATCATCAGCCATTGTCTACATCCAAGGCCGGCTCAGTACACATAGTCCAATGAATAAATTAGATGAAATGTAAAATAAACAAATTGTAGCAGAAAAAAATGACACAAATAAATCTATTAAATTAATGATTTATTTGTGTCAGTTTTTGTAATTACGTAGATATATGTTTACGCCCACTTATTGTAGCTAGCGGAAGAGGGACAGTAAAATAAACAAATTGTAGCAGAAAAACTTACTCAAATAAATCAATTAAATTAATGAAATCTTAAATTATTTCACTTTCGATATCATGCTCTTGGGGCACTTGAAGTAAAATGACACAAAAATGCGCTACATAAATGCTATGTTATTATTATTATGGTCTCTATGGAATTGAAACCGATATGAATAGAACACCTAAGCTTACTAACAATATTATTTTAAAAGCGTCATATACTGTCCCTCTTCCGCTAGCGACAATAAGTGGGCGTACACAATATAAAGCTATTCCGCGCCAGACGAAGCGTATACTGATGCACAAACACCTTTAATGCTAAGCTTTTTATTACAACCAATTCTCCCTGCGTTACCTTTCCCCTCTGGAGTTAAACAATATATCTATGTAATTACAAAAAATATTGCGTGATCTCATAATCTATCTTAGATATGTATATAACTACAACATGAGGATAGAATGTATTATTATTTAAGACGTCACGTTATAGATAAAACGGTTCCGTGCCAGCATAGATTGTATCAATTTTTCAAGAATATTTATAGCCAAATCGTTAGAAAAATAATACTCCACTTCGTGTTATTGGTCGAGTACCTTGTGTGCCTCTTACTGTGACCTGATTCTGTACAGTTATTGTTACAATAAGGTCAATAAGTGATTATATTGTTAAATTCGTTGTTAAAGCTATTAAATTAACGCGGCCAGTGCCTACTCAGTGAACTAATTTTGGCGACACGACATTTTCAACGAAAGCCTGAAAGAAAATATATATTTTTATTGGGTTTTTAACAGTTTTCCGGTTGATATTTGTAAGGCTCTGCTATAAGCGCTCAAAAAGAAGAAAACGGTTTCTGAAGATTGGTTGAGGTATGACCAGGGCATCGCACAGTGGGCTGAAAACCGCCTATCATAGACATAGAGACTTGAATTTTCAAGGGGTTTTTTTTGGCTAGAAATGGATTCTGCTGATCATTACTATGTTATAAAATTTCTTATGAAGCAATTGCGCGTACAAATGAAAGAATTATCATTTTTTTAAGAAAAATTTGTATGGCACTGACTTTAAAAATGAGGCTGAATCTCTGGAATCATAAGGTTGGCCATTATATCCTTACACACAGATATACTACTATTTAGTTGCATTTTTTTTTACATACTTCGTATTGTGGCGCAACTTGCGCTTTTTTTTGAAAAAAAAATACATTGTGTGGCAAGCCTACGCACGACGGAAGTGAAACTTTTAGTATTCTTCTCTCTCTCTTTTCATTTCTAAGTATTAATAAGTTTTTGTACACACTGTTTGTGTGTACATGCCCATTATTATAGACATACTTAATTATTATATTAATATACTTTGCATTATTATTATAGATCATTACATCATATTTCACTGTTAGTATAATCTCGCCAATATGTTAAACAATCCTATCATGCTATTACAACAACAAACTATTTTGTGAGATATTTTTCCACTCTTCTTGGTTATGTTTACCTTACGTTGATGTCATCACTGTGTGAATCAGACTCTCTTCTTCTTTGGTGATTTTCAGGGGATATTTCCTCTTGTGCCACGAATGTTTTTCTCACTTCTATCTCGTCACTACTCATTTTTGACACTAAAACTCTGTTCCAAATCGAATAAACCACAATCAAATACGTATTCCACTCGTATTATACTCACCGCGTAGTACACGAAGCAAACAGCTGATGCGTGGCGTCGTTGGCTAGAGAGAGAGGAAAACAGAGAAGAGAGAGAGAGAACGTTCGTCAGTGGCTCTCTCATCTCAGTAAGCGACTACGGTGAGAGAGCGACAGTGAACGGTGAGCGGTGGTGGGGGTTCCGTACCCCCACCACCAAATGATCACGGTTTTTCGTGACGGTCATGAGTCGGTTTTACTCCGGTCCTCGAAAATGCATGACGCGCGTAAAGAAGTTTCACTTTAAAAACTTTTTTTATGTTGATGATTCATTTTAATGATTAAATGCTTTACGTACGAGTATGCTTTGTCTAGTTAACCGACTTAAAATGGGGGATGAAAAACTAATAGGTTTAATAAGACGTTACTAAGTGATTTATAACGTAAAAACCATTGAATATCGCGATAGTCGTTGGGTTGTAACCTAATTACTACAATTTTTTCATGTGAAATATCTTTTGGCGTAACTAGGTGGGACAAAACCGACTCTTATTAAGCAACCGTGTCAAGACAGGACTTCGCTCTTGCCCGGAACGACACTGCATTCGGTCACCCTCATGACTTGTCGACTTTCCCCCGGCCGCCAAAACCCTGTGCGGATATTTGCTTATCTTCTCACTAAAGTAAATGATGAATAATTAATGATGAATATTTAATCTTGAATATATTTCGTCGTGTTTATTTTAAAAATTGTTTGATTATCAAAAACAGTACTTGTTTGCTTGCAGTTTCACATCTGTCATTAAAAATCAATGTTCATAATTCAAAAAAAATCTTCAATTCAAATTTGCGTTGCATGCGTAGATAAGTGTGCGCTTAGGCCTGGGAACCACACGGAGAAAAAATACCTGTTAAAAAAGTGATAGCATGCCAATTTCCTGATAAAATATTAGTCACTGTTCATGTGTCCTTTGTCTAATAAATATCATGACGGAATGCGATAATATCGGTATGTCAATGTTTGCATGAACACGTGTTCGGTTGTCCTCGTAAAGCATTCGCTTTTCACTTATACTTTGTTATGAACTCTGTTAGTTCATTTGTTAAAGGCCTGTATTAGTAGTTCACCAGATTTTGAATAAATTAACAGTATTTTCTATCAGTAAGTTTTCTCCGTCGGGAACGTAGTGTTGCATACGTTGCGTAGGTTCGTAGGTACGGGATACCAGTGTGTATTTTCCTTAACCCTTTTAATAACAACAGTCTGTCAGTTCCCCCGTCTTGAGCATTACATCTGTGTCTGTGGTTTCCTTTCTGCCCGCCCGTTTGTTTCTATCTGTTGAGTGACATCTGAAAGGCGAAAGAGACATGACTTTACTATCATTATGTGGCTTGGATATTATTCTGCAGTTCTAACTGGGTCGACGCGCGATGTTTTGTTCCAAGGAAAATTTGCTTTGCAAGTCGCGTTGTGTAGTTTTTGTTGATATGTTAATTGCTCTAAGTTTTAAATTATGCATGGCTTTAAAGTTATCAAGTAACCACTGTTTTAGATTTTATTTTCCCATTTAAATAGTTTTACACAAAGAGGGCGTTAAAAGACCTACCACACTGACTTTAATCAGTGATTCCTGACATTTTTTGGATTTAAAGCTTTTTAAAGAAGTAATTTTCATGATTTTCGAGTCCACTTTGGCAATTATTGTGAGATAATAATAATTATTTTAAATTATAATTTTGCTCTACCTTCTTCGTATTTTTTTTACATTAGCTCCACACAGGAGGCCCTTAGAAAAAAATTTCATCTTTGGGATGCTGTGTGGAGGGTTTTTTGAGAAGAAGAGGATATTCTGGGAAGGAAAAAGATAAGATGAGTGCGTAGGAATCTGGGGGTTAGTGTGAGCGATGTAAGGCGATGTTCGGAGAGAGCCCTGCTGGAGAGGTCAAAAGGTCTCCCTCAACCAGTCTGTCACGATCCAGCCTGCCACGTAGTTGGTGGACAGATGCATCCGCCGCCAAGTCCCGGATAAACCTCACCCCATGAACCAGGGCACCCCTGCTAAGTCACCAAACGTTGCTCGCCACTTGGGGTGAGGTGTTGGTTATCCAATAAATGGTTCCCGGGGCCCGCTACCCGAATTGATATATCATTCCAAATATAACGACAAATAAAATAAACTTATAATTTAAATTTAAGCCCATCAAAATTTAATTTTTTTAATTTCAAATGTTTGATTTACGGTTTATTTATTTATTCATTAAAAAACCCCTTTTTAACAATATTAGCATTTTATATTTAATTATATTAACATATGGAAGGCAAAAAGTCGTAAGCGACAATTTAGTGAAAAATTAGTTAAGCATACAGTTTTGATTAGAATTTTTGTCTGATCAAAACGGTATGTTTAACTCTGTTTTAACTAAATTGTCGGTAACGCCCTTTTGCCTTTCCGGATTCGATATGTTGTACGTGGAGCATGATTATTTTTTTTAATTATTTCTATTCACTCAAAAAAAATGCTTTTAAAATCAATCCATCTTTTACATATTTTTTTAAAAACAGAAATATCATCTAATTGAGCATAATATCACCAAAAAAATTGTCTACAATGTAAGATGGAAAATATTGGATTAGGTATATAGTACAATAAATAAATTAATTTATTCTAAGCAGACCTTGGCAGTTTCTTTAATTAGATTTGTTGTTCTGCTTGCCGATGTAGTACTACTAAGACATTTTTATACTTAGTGATTGATGGGTTAAATATGTCAACAACATCCTTATAATCATTACCTAAATTCTGTATAGGGAGAACGGGAGTATACAATTGTGATTCCGTGTTGGAGTTGTCGCAATAATACGGTAGATAGTGCCTTGTTGTTGGTTTGCAAGGTATGTGGAAAGGAATCAAGTATAACAGTTATTATTATTGAATTTATGATTTTATATAAACATGTACAGCGATACGTTTTTCTTTGGTCACTGATAATTCCGTTTCTAAAAAATACCCTCACTTAGATAACGTGTCATAATAAATATAAGCAAAATTCACTAGTTAAATAAGGAAGTTGAGTGAAAAATATTTTGACTTATAAAAAATATGTTCATGTAGATCAAAAAATATCGATTCTAAATATATAAATATATTTCTATATTATTATTCTTAGAATTAGTTAAACGTTCTTGAAAAAGCATTCAATAGCAATAGACTGTATACGCTCCACGATTGGTCGAAAGAATTCTGTCGTCACATGTGTCGTGACTTGTACGTACAACGGAACACCTATGGTGCATCTCTTTCTATTACATGAGAGATGGTCGATTTAGATGAGAGAGGTGTATAGGCCAAAGGTTTATTTGGGTTTGTCAAATATATGTACGTATTTGTTATTATTATTATATGAAATGGATTTCTAAAGATACATATTCGTATAGTGCTTTATAATAATATGTTGTTTATTGCATAACTTAGATGTTTTTATTATTATACATGTCACAAAGCATGTGATACACTTCAGGCCGCCGGCCGCTCAGAAAAGTCTCACAGTGAACTGGGCTGTAAACCGTTATTTTACTTTTGGTCTTTACTTTTCTGCGCGGTGGTCCTGAATTCGCGCGGGGAACGTCAACAAGTAGCGACGGCGATACCGTACAAGTACCGTATCGGGCGTGAAAAGCAAATATTCTAACTTAAAATATTAATTTAACTATGAAATCTTAATCAATTTTTTTTTTTTTTTTAATAACATCAATTATAATAGACGGTTAACATTGGTAAAAAAATTACTGGAATTCCTTGTTGAAGAATTAATTTTTTTTCCATACATAATGCTTAAGCGACGTGGTTTTCACAGTTCTAATGACGTCACACTACACCCCGCCTGTTACCGCTCGGATTCCGCTCGTTTTGGCGGGCTTAATAAAATTTAAACTTTGAGAATTAATTTAACTATGAAAACAAACTTTAAAAAAAAAAAAAAAATACCAGTATTTAAGTTTGAATGCGAACATTGATAAAAAAAAATAAAAAAAATGGATTCAACTTCCTTATTATTAGCTCATAAAAGTTTATACGAACATAGGCATAATGTTCCATACCTTTATCAAGATCAATTCTGTGGTATAAAATTATATTTCAGCATATAAATAGCACTATATACATAAATAGACTGTACTACACTTACAATACTCGTTTTACGTTAAATGGAGGACTAATTGTACCTAAGCATTTAAACAAATGTGGACAAAGAACACTGGACTACATGATACCTAGTTGCTTAAATATGTTACCTGCTGAAATAAAAAAAATGTACAAATGTAAAAACAAATATTATGTTGAAAAATTGGCTCGCTCAAAGAAATAGTTTTTATTAGACTCTAATACAAACTATTGGTAGATACTACCACTGTTGTGTATATGTTTTTATATTTTTAAAACAAATTGTTATTTTTTTATTGTTATCACTGTTGTCATTTAGTAAAATAAGTTTTATCTTTTTTTAATATTTTTTATGTGAAAAGTTGCCATCGACAAACTACTGAAAATTAGTTCATTGGAACTTTTCTGTTTTTTTTTTCTGTATTTTTATTTTATTATTTACTGTAATATATATTTTTGACTTGCTTTCTTTAAATAAAAACAAATAAAATAAAAAAAATGGCATTTAAGTTGATGAATTGGTGAATACCGTACACTGTTTTTGACTAAAATTACAAGAAAGTCCTAAAGGGTTTTGGTTATAAAAAATCACTATAGGTACGGCAAATCAGCGGCAGTAATAAAACACATATCTCTAACGCCTACCTTTATTCAAATCCATCACTACCGCAAAACACAATTCTACAACAGACTAACTAACTAAATAACCATCACGTCGTTCCCCAGCAGGGGTAGGCAGAGAGGACGGACCGTCAAACAACTCTTTCGTGGCACACACTCCTTGCTCCATTTACATCCATACATACTCTTCTGTTATTCCGATATTTGACATGGCGCGATTCATGTACCTGGTTCCACGTCTTCCTCGGGCGTCCCCGACTTCTGCTACCATTCAAATTCGCGTCATGATACACTACCACTCCTTACACTACTTCCTTCGTTCATTTGCTCTACTTGCCCAAATAATCTGAGTGTCCCTTTCTTAATCACTAATTACACTTACATCAGCCTTACATTCTTTGCGAATCTCCACATTTCTCACACGATCATACATCGTTTTACCACACATACGACGCAGGGATCTCATTTCTACAGCATTCAGTGTAATTTTGTCCTTCCTCTACCAGTTCCATGCCTCACTACCATACACCAGGGTAGGTATCAGCACTGCACTGTGGACTGTTAGCTTAGTTGTACTGGACAATTTTTATTCTCAATTAATGGAGTTACCTGCACTTACCCTTCATTAAATATCTCAATCTGCTTTTCTATCTCTCGTAATCATACTTATAAGACTTTTCTGTTCAGTGTAGGGTGTAGGTAGCCGTCGAATAGAGCCATTATTGGTTCAGTTCAATCTCTGATTGGCATCTAATAGACTATCATTGCTTATGCGTGGCAACGCCTAAAGGCGGTGAAAACTTTGATTACAGAGTTGATTGTGTTTTGATCGCTCCGTTTGATATCACTGGAGAATTGTCATAAATTGGACAACCTGCGTGACGTAGAGGTTAATTTAAATATTTGAGATCCAAAAGAAGTCTTTATTTTTAAAAATCTTTTATTCAGTTTACGCTTAAGTGTAATACTTCGTTCCGAATTTCTTTCGTTTTGTAACATAATTATTCCCTTTAACACTTTAAGTTATTGAGTTACTAAAAAATATAAATTGTTTTTTGAAGATAATATCCACACATTTGTAGAACCGAAATTGTAAAAAAATTGCAAATTATTAAAAAAAACATTTAGTTCTGGAACAACTTTTTCTTCAACTTATTTTGAAGGTTAAATGCACCAATGTAATATATCACTCAAAAAGAAGATAATGCTAATATATCTAAACGAAACATGAAACAGAAGAAGACACAGAAAAATAAAAAGATAACGGTCATTATTCAGGATCTATTGTCTTATTGGAACAGGACGGAACGCCATCTATGAACGAGAAGTTCACGAATATTTTTAAGTTTACCCTGAAATGTGTATTTTTTAGTTCAGAATTAAGGTTAATGCTAAATCACTATTTTGATTAATTTTCATAACGAATTGGTGTACATTATGAATACCAAAAATATGCTTTAGATAAATTGAAGGTTTTCCTATCGTTTGCTTGAGTAGAATACAAATAATAAAGTAATTACTCAATAAAAAATATAAATTTAAACTACTAAAAAATAAATTTTTGCAATAGAAATGTATGAACGCGTAAAGGAAACAACTTAAAAAAATACAGTATTATAGCAAAGATTATCTGTGACAGTTTCACTTGATTAACTTTTTTATAAAATTATTTATAAAATAAATAAAAACCAGTTTTGTGCTTGAAATCGAACATTTCTAGACTCCGTTTGTCAAGCGATTTTAATGCTTATTACCTACAATATAAGGTTTTTTTTTTAAAGAAAGACAAACATTCCCGGGTTACGAATAACCTGACAATAATTGAAAATCTCCTACTACCACCACAGTAAGCGGAAAATGTTGCTTGTGTTGTGATGGAGGGCTTAGCCGGCCGAGGAATTGAACACACTATGCCTGGGTAGGACCCAAACGCGATGTCAACTCGGCCACCGACCGGTCAAAAAATACCAAGAATATACACATTTTTGGCTTGTAGCTTGCTCTTAAGTGGCAAATACAGTTATTTACAAGAAAAAACATCGGTAAGCGATTTAAAAAAAACTATTTGCTTTCTAAAGTTTACTATTTTTAATTACATACGTCCATTTATTAAATCAAAATGTGAAAGATTCTTTCATCTGACTTCAAAAACAGTATTTCATTTTGGGATAGAACAAAAACAGCAAATTTATTTGAAATTGAATGTGAAACGGGAATATTTTGTTGATATTGTGATACAACTTGATGATGGTTACTTAGTAAAAATCTGAAAACATTTTAAGGTCGATTTTCTAACTTGAGCCAAGGAGCTTGCCACCCGACCACAGAGGTCGTCGTGAACAAAACATCATAAATAACAATTTGCCACTATTTTCAGAGTTCCTATGACAGAAATAGCCACACGAAACGTTCCAATAAAAACGAAAGTCCAAATATTAGAATATTATTGTGTGGATAAGTTAAAAGTCCGAATCGAAGGTTTGCGAGTTTGAATGTCATTAGTCTAGTCCTGTGTGATTTAAGACGAAACAATACCCAAAAATAAAGTCGGAATCATAACGACGTAAGTGAAGAAGACATGCACAAAAAAATGCCCGCGCGGCTCTGATGTATTGGATAGATCTACGGTTGAATTTGCCCTAGCAAATCGCTAAAATAAAGTGAGAATCTTAACGACATCAAAAATAATCGGCTCGCGGCCCGGCGTAATGGATGATAGTGCACATCGATAGAATCGGAAGTTTAAAAAAAGTTGATAAAACTAGTTTGGGATATCTGCTAGCTGTCCCCTCTTACCCCGCAAATGCCCAAAGGTTCTGGGTAAGTAGCGACGTCTTATCAATTCAATTTAAATTTAGACTCGCGATTATGTTATTTTTATTTTTTTATTTATAAAATTAACGTTCGTCGTATTACTTAAACAGTTTTTGACAGTTTTCAAAGTGTTCATGATACTAGAACCAAACGGCATAATCGCTTTCATATCTCTTTATGTCGATTTATAATATTTTGCTTTATCAATATCGGTTTGGCTATCAACAGCGTGACCGTGCTCGGAAAATCGGTATAAAATCATCGGTAGTTGCGACTATCGTTCTGTTATTGCAAAGTTATCGATTTTACTGTGCTAGATCTCCTGGTACCCAGATTAGGGTTCTTTTTATTGATGGTAGCAAGTAATATACAGGGTGTATCGGCACGTACCCGACAAACTTTAACCAGCTATTCCTCAGCACATTTGGAATAAAACATGTTATGGGAACTTTGCTGTCCGGTAGCATTTTTTTTTCTATTAAAAACAAAAAAAATAAAAATTTCCACACTACATCACTGTCATTGGCATTGTTTTTCGTGTTCAACAGCTGTTATAAGCAAGTATGTCGAAAAGCATCTTCGCTTTTTCGCACACACTAAATAATAATAATTAAAAATGAGACGAATGGTGCCGTGCCATTTCGTTGTGATTGAAAAAGCGCGCCAATATAGGTACACACGTACAATATTCAACGGAACTAAAATAAAATATTGCCAGATGGGTTTTCAAACTTTGACAAAGGATAAAACAGTGGTGACATGTGGTGAAAATATTAGTAATAATTTTTTTATTAAAAAAAAACGTTGCCGGACAGCAAAGTGCACATAAGATTTTTTACTCCAAATATGCTAAGGAATAGCTGGTTAAAGTTTGTCGGGTACGTGCCGATACACCCTGTATAGAATAGTCATGTTCTACATACTGTGTTTTATATTTAACGTTTAGTGTTCTGTATTGTATCTCTTATATAATGTGATGCAGTAAGTGTGACAGTGGAGGACGCTTGTTCGTCGTCAGACTCCAGTGTCTAATTCCGGCGGTGTGACTCTGCCGACATCCGTTATACTTACTTCCTGAGCCACGAGGTTGCGACCTCCTTTCAGGAATATATTAAACCGATTCGCAAGCGGGTCGTGTATTGTGTAATGGGCGTTTTACACGATGCTTTTTTACACTGATCCCGCATGGAAACTGTATCAGGATCCATATGAAAACAATGACACATATGTGACATCAAGTCACTACAATAACTAGAGGTAAATAAGACAAAGGTTTGTTCGGTCTGTTCCTCGCCGGTACTAGCTCTATTTATTGTTAAACCGTACATTGGCTCAATTGAACCCTTTTGTATCAAAAGACATTTTTGAAGAATAGCGCCATTAAAAGTATCCAAATATTAATCGTTATTACATTCTTACGACCACTGTTCCCAACTTTTCGAACGACCAATCTCTGGCTCCGATCAGTCAAGTGATTTGATCAGCAACGCTCGATTCGCCTATTTCCAAACATCTTTACCATTTAAGGTATTACGTGTTACGCATATTTGCGTTAATTACACATCTGCCCTGATGATGGACACTGCGATGCTGTCCGAAACGTTGGCTAAAGAAGAAGGTAGCGCAACACGGTGCAATACCCCAAAAACAAATCAATATAATACTTTTGGCCGTGAAAATCTCAAATCATATCTTTACCATTGATTATCTTAAGTGGCCGTGCCCACTTTCATAGAGAATAAAATGACATCAAAGTAAAAACATTCAATGTTAAATTAATAGTGACGAAATAATTATTGTATTTATTATTCATGCGTATAATTTCCATAAGTACTGTAATAAACCGATCTTTTTTAATATGGTAAAAATAAAGTGTAATCTTGACTTTACCGTGCCGCCGTGTCTTGGCGTCGCGAAAATTATTCACTCTGTCGACACTATTTATAACTAGTCATTTACTGAGTCAAGCTTAATCCAGTAGTTTGGCTTCCTTAAATTGGTCGATTGCTCAGTCGTCACCTTTCTGTTGGAAAGAGCGTGGTTGTGCTTTTGAGAAGTGTTGAGCCAACATTTCGGCTCAACAGTTGATCAGTAGGATTGGGAACAACGGGCGTTAGACAGTCCGACATCTGAACTTGGACGTATGTACCTACACCTACTAACTACCTAGCATCTTATTTGTCTTGTATTACGATGCGGCATTCCGATACCAATTCATTCATACGCTGGGAGCTGGGAGCTGTATCGTGCGAGCACAGTATTTTCATTGCTCATATGCTCTGAGCTCACGGCTCCCGTTCAATTGAGCCGTCGTTTAATTGAGTCGACTCTTTGATCCGTATGAAAATATTGAGCTGGTACGGTGGCACCAGCTCTTAATAAAATGAGTAATGACCCATCGCTAAATGCCATGCTATTATACCTAAAATGATGTACCAATATCGAACTGTTTATAATATGAACTAGTCACCTTCAAAACATGTTTTTGACGAATTTGCACCTAAAATAACATATTTTTGTCATTTTGAATTCCAATACAATGAATTGCGAAAGGTCTAGAAATGTTTGTCATCATGAGCTATAACGTCATTCAATGGCTCCCCTTAAAAAATAACAATAAAAACAGTCTTTCATCTACTCTATTTCTTTTGAGTCCATTGAGGGTATATTGAGTCACGTCAGGTGTGTCTACAAAGGAATCGATCTCAAGGGTGTAAAAACGTAGAGCATAGGTTCCCAAACTTATATTTCTCACCACCCACTTTTTGCAACATTGCTGGTGGGGGGGTTCATTTTTTATGCGAATTACGAACAGTAGGTTTATTGCATCCCAAAATTGGGATATTTTGTGATGTTGACTGTGGACATTTATTTACACTATCAGTACGCCGTCACAATCTTTTTTCAGTATCACTGTGTTCTCTAATTATGACAGCTTTTTGGTCGCGATAAGTATTTACAAATTTTCCACGTGTGAAACATCGTAAAAAAATATAATATATTTAACTACTGGCAATAGGTGTAGCTAGTAATTTTCCTCTTATTTTGAACGTCAAGTGTGCAAAATTTCATCAAGAAATATCAAAATTCTGCTTTAAGGGGTGAGAGTGTTTTTTCGAAAAATCGTGTTCAAAAAAATTCATTCGTCCTGTTTAGAAGGTCAAGTGTGCAAAATTTCATCGATCTCGGAAAAAAACTAAAGAAAAAGAAAGAAAACAAAGTCACCCCGCCACAGACACTCTTCTTTAAACAAGGTATTATATAAATCTTCTTTACATAATATGTTAGGTTCCGTGATAAATAGACTCAATGACAATTCAATACGCCTTTAAAAAGTGGTATAAAGTCATTAAAAGCGATGAAAAAAAACTAACACCTACGTAACCTATTTTAGTTAGATTTTGTTTCATCACTTTTCATGACTTTATATCTCTTTTTAAAAAGTGATACAAAGTCCATGAAAAGCGATGAAAAAGAAAAACTAACACATAAACCTCCCAAAAGTACCCTATATTAGTTAGTTTTGGTTACACCACTTTTCATGACTTTATATATCTTTTTAAAAAGTGATAAAAAGTGATGAAAAACAAAAACTATCACCTAAACCTCACAAAAGTTACCTATTTTAGTTATTTTCTGTACATCACTTTTCATGACTTTATATCTCTTTTTAAAAAGTTATATAAAGCCTCTACTTTTCCCTTAAAGATTTTCACCGCCATCTTAATAGCCCTCCATCAACATAAGATTTTTTTTTGATTTAGTCGGATGTGTAAGGTTCGCCCCAGAAAACATTTATTGGTTAACTAATACCTTTGCCATATGCAACCCCAGCTGCGTGGCGGACCGGATCTTGAAAAGCCGGTTGAGTATGATCCTTCGATCACTCCAGCCGTACTCTCTCGACCCATCACCTTGCACAACAGTGGCTACACTTGCAGACCCTGACTTTCTCTCCTTCCTTTACTAAAAATACCCTCCACACAGCATGTCCAAAGATGATATAGCTCCCGAGCGAAATGGATCTCACCAACGCCCCCGACATTTTTTTTCATATCCACATGTTTATGGTATAAATATACCATAAACAATAATTGCTTGTCACAGTATACAAGCACAAGCCAATACTAGAAATAATTAAAGAAAAATGTCAATTAAGCTGGTACCTACCCTGATGAATGGAAGTGAGGCATGGAATAATGGCTGTATAAATGAGATCCCTGAGGCGTATGTGTGTTAAAACCATGTATGATCCTGTGAGAAGTGTGGAGATCCGCAAAGAGTGCAAGGCTGATGTAAGCGTAATGAGTATAATCAAGAAAGGACTCTTAGATGGTTTGGGCGTGTAGAGCGAATGAGCGAAGAAAAGAGTGTAAGGAGAATATATGATGCAAATGTGAATGGCAGCAGAAGTCGGGTACGCCCGAGGAAGACATGGCATGACCAAGTGTATCAGATACTCGAGTCGGGCCATGTCAAGAGTCAGAATAATAGAAAAGTATGCATGAGACGATGTATGAATGTGAATGAGACAAGGAGTGTGTGCCAAGATCGAGTTATTTGGAGATCGGTCGGTAGTTAGTTAACAACAGAATGTATAAAATGAATACAATAGCTAGAAAGATATACAAGCACATACACAATATAATATATAAAAGTAAAATTGATTGAAACGATATGATAACCTTCTTGTACCTACCTTTGTCCACTTTGGGAACCACTGGTTTATACCTTACAATATGGAGTATTGACTCACTCCCTGGTCATCAAGTGTGAATGTTACCTTCTACACTTGTAAGTTAAAAGGGTACACACTTCAAAACCTTGTGATCAATATGAACTGCTTGCTTCGTCATCATAATTTTTTTATAATACGTCAGCTGTAATAAACATTACTCATTGGATAAAATTAAATATGACAACATTCAACTTTATGAATATACTTTATAAATAAACTTGTTTGTCAAAGTAAACGGTAGAGTGACTTAGGCCATTCGTACACAAGCTACGTGACTGTGACGCAACGACAAGTAGCCTACCGGTATGCTACTTTTTATAGCTGCTATCTGCTACAAGAGAATGGTGTCGAACTCCAAACCAAACATAACACATATTAATAAGCATGTGTATAATGTTTTTAGTTCTAATAAACACATTATTGTTGTATAATTATTTGGTAATGTTTTAAACCAAGCAAACCCATTTTCTACAGATTTATAACAAATTTCTCGTGGACTCTTTAAGTTTTTAAGTTCCAAAATAAATATATGTTATTTTTGAGGATAATATCTGTACATTTTGACCGGTCGGTTGCCGAGTTGACATCGCGTTTGGGTCCCACCCAGGCGTAGTGTGTTCAATCCCTCGGCTAGCTAAGTCCTCCATCACAACACAAGCAACATTTTCAGCTAACTGTGGTGGTAGTAGGAGATTTTCAAATATTGTCAGGTTATTCGTAACCAGGGAATGTTTGTCTTTCTTTTTAAAATTAAAAAAAAAGAAATTTGTTATGCCGAATCATTAATTATTCCTTTGATAGAAAAAAATTGCAAAGTAAGCTCTAAAAATTATTGAAAACACGTTTTTTCCGTTATTGAATATGTTATAGGCATGAAAAAATTACACATTGTATCATGCAACTAAAGCATTTGTCGAAAGAATTTTGCTCTATTTAAAACAAGTCGTGTTTTATTAAATAATTCCAAAATGTTCGCTTAATTATTATCGTTTTTTTTTATATTAGCGCGTTCCCTCTAACATTCGATTTAAATATCCTCCTTTAAAACCATTTTTGAACGTTTACTACGAGGCCGTAAATGCCCTGCATTTTAAATTCTTGCATTGTTTATCATCTACTTCTGTTTTGTTATATTCTCTTTCATCTTAACTGTATCTTCAAATACAGTTCATGTAGTATCATTTTCTTTTCACTAAACTATGTCTATGTAATATGTAACATTATGATGTATCAACTATTAACCTATTATGTATACATTACTTCCGCCATGGATGAAACCACAGTGTCCTCACTGAATATCTCAAGGACGATGATGTTTTTTTACTTATGACGGCATAATATCACTTTTACAATACATTCGAATTCCTCAGCACAGGTTGTCTTAGTGAGTTGTTAACAAAACTTATGTAAACTGCGTACAAAAAAGAATAGAAATAAATTAATTTAAAAAAATTGATATTTTTCGACCTCATTCCAACATTCAAATCACGTCCGGACGTCATTTCTGTCAAACAAGTAGCAGACGCGAATACAACTCGGGTAGCGTGCTACCAGAACTGTCAGTAGCGTGAACTGATTTCAAACCCGTCGCGTCGCATCGTGTACGAATACTAGCTAAAAGTATTACGGAAACTCTCGAGCGACGCGTATGCTACGCGTATAAAACTCTAGTCGCTTGCAAGTATCTCAGTGTACGAATGGCCCAAGTAAAATTATGGCTCGATGCTTTAATATCGGTAACGATATTATGGGGTTATGTCGTCATGGTTTTGAAACTTTAGAAGTAACACGGAGAAAAATGCTAATAGATACTGAATATTGCTGATCTATATAAATAAAAATGTTAATATTTGTTTGTTCAAAATCTTAAATCTCCGAAAGTTCTTCAACGATGTCTTTGAAATTTTGACACAAAGTTGCATTCGAATATGCGTGTGTTTTTATATACCCATTTTATATAGATGTCACCTGTGACAGGTAAAAACATGCGTTTTGTGAAAAAAACAGCGCCATCTGTTGGACAAACATGCTTTTTTTTTAACTGCGTAATCTGTAGGACGTAAAAGCGACATGCCCTATAGCTTCTCTATCTGCACATGAGGACTGAACCACAGCAACGCGCGGCGGGGAACAGCTAGTTTACTGATAATGGTAATGAATAATTTGAACAGAGAGTTTTGGTATGTTCGTGTGCCTTATAAAAATAAAAGAAAATTTTTCAGTTTAATTGCGAAACATTTTTTTAAGTTTTCAGGTCTATTCAATAAATACACTCCTTTGAACTTTACTGTGTTACTTTTTACAATGAAAGAATCACATCATGTTTTTAAATAGCTACACTAAAAAAGGCCCGGTGCGTCTTATGCTGCGTATAAAAAGGAGAAAAAACCCGCTAGCCGAACCACGAATATGGGAAAGGAGACAAGCAACCGCAAGCGCAAATTCGCGCCATTTGTGGTTGCTTCGTTCTAATTCGCAATTCGTGGTTCGTCTCGCGTTTTTTTTTCTCCTGTGGATACGCAGCCTAATACGCCTCAAATTTTTATTATGATCATAAAATGAAATTGGCAAACGTTTTTTTGTTACAGATTACTGGTATTTATATATCAATGAAATGCCAAATTCTGTTATTCGTTTCAGAAGTTATTATGCAGTATTCAAACTACCCTTGTATCGTTTTCTCTGTCAAGTCCGAGAAATACCCAAAATATAATATAATATCAAGTGAATGTCAAATGTCAGAGTACAGGTCAAATTACATAGTAAAGTATTGTTCCGAAATCACTATGTTTGTAGTAAAAACAACAATAATCCATTTGCAAACCGCCATTGCTCGATGGCACTGACTTGATCACGTGGCACTTCAAAATCCATCGCGCGCAAGGCCTGTATTACTGTCGGCCATGATGCCAACGTCGTTGTCATAAATAATAGAAACAAGGGATACGGGTCATGAATCATTATCAGTATTGCTCCGTAACATCGTTTATTCATACACTGCTCGCATCTACACACTAAATGCATTACTTTCATTGCATTTTAATAATAATAATAATATTTCCATGATTTGTATAGCGCCGTTTTTGTGAAAAATCACCTCAAGGGCGCTGTGCAAATATATAATACATTTCTACAATGATTTTTGCTATCGCTAACTATATATGGAGATAATATACAGTACCATACTTACCTGGTAGGTCACTTAAGATTAACACTTATTAAATACTAATTGTTTATTAGCGAAATTTAGATGCAGGATTTAGAACATAATTGGACTTTCTCTCAGGAATGGTATATTTAATTTGAGGGTATGACAGTTTAAAAAGGTAAGTTTTTAGTTTAGACCTGAATTCTGTTGGACTTGTTATGGATCTTAGTTCCCGAGGAAGTTTATTCCAAGCCTTCGTCCCAGATACTCCGAAATCGCGATCACCAAACTTAGTAATTGGCTTGCGCTTAGGTTCCATCAGTCTGATGATTCCTACAGCTGATGATGTTGCTGATCAAGAGTTGACTGCCGCAGACCAGTGTTTTCCGGGACGCATAGTTCAGAGATGTAGGGTGGGGCCATTTCATTGATGGATTTAAAAACCACCATGGCTTTCATCCTTCAAGGGTGTTGTTCTAGGTCTTCATTCCAAATTATTATGGAGGAAGGGAAGGCTAATTTACATATTAATATTTGTTCCGTCACGCCGTTTACTTTTGACAGGCCGTGTGCTAACCAATAGTATGGTCAGAATTTGAACTGTGTAGTTTAAATTCACACACGTCAGTCATAACCACAGAGTGCCGTGAGCCACAAAATCGCACAAAAACCTTCGTCCTGTCAAAATCAATATGTACACTATTGCAGGTTATTTATCGGAATAATCCCTTAATACGTATTTTATCGCAACCAATTCAAAATAACGAGTGCTACCGTACAACGATCACCGTCCCAGTGCTGACAGATGATTCTCGAGATGCAGATTTCATTTTCCACCCGGTAAGTTGATTGTGAATTAACCTTACGAATTGTGTTTTCGCATTCGCCTGTCATAAGCCATAGGCTTCATTCATGTTTTATCCGTGTGGAATAGCCCTTTAAAGTACGGCTATCCCAGCCCTTGTTCGTTCCTCGAACAAATATTATTTGAATGGGCAATTTTAAAAAAATGATGTGGACTCACACTTGGAAGATGTATCATACGTGTCCAGAATTTTGCCAGCATTTTCAATAATATTAATATTTACGTAAAATTGAAAGAACCCTACTGCACGATCACGAATCCGTGCGAACAAACAAGTTATGACGCCAGTCTCCAAGTAATCTATTCTAGTGTTTTATTTAGTAATCAAACCAGTTCCTTTCCCAGTTTTGCCTAGTGGTAGATCCATGTGTCAAGACAGATTTAGAAACAAATTCTTCTCGGTGCTTTGAAGTTGCTTTACTCCATTGTTTGCCACACTCCCCGGGGCTGATTTCGTGACAAGTTGTGTCCAGCCCCCTATCGTATACAGTATCTGTACAGACGTATAACCGTCTCGTACAGAAGAAATAAAATGTTAAACGGAGGGGAGGCAATTTTAGATAAGGCTGTATTGATAGAAGAGAGAATATTTGTTTAGAGAGGGATCACCAAAAAATATGTGATATAAAAAGGAAGAGTACGAGATTAATCTTTTCTTCCGCACAAACCTTCAGGACACTTGGAATGCAATAAACTGTCACATGTGGGAAGTCTCTTGTTTGGCATAATTATTCACCAACAAAGAAAATAAATCTTTTGCGTAGTGCCATTATTGCGTGACCAAATTATAATTTCCTGGCGTTGAGAACACATCGATTTGTGAGACAGCCTTGAGAAAGTCTTTAGCATGTTGGGAATGATCGCAAAACAGCGCCGGACCTACTACCATAGTTGAACCATATTCCATATGTCTGCAAACCGCGATATAACCACGGATTTATGTTATGTTATGTTATTTATTTACTAACGGATCAAGTCCAATTACAACACATTAGGGTACGTATACATTTCCGATCCGAAACGCGAACCGTACCACGAATTACGGGAAAGGAACGAATCATTTGCGGTTGCTTCGTTTTTTTCCCATAAGTTTGGCAGTTCAGCTCCCGGGTGTAGTATCATTTGTAAAGTAGCATTTCATATTACACAAAGTTAAAACAAAGAGAAATGTTACAATATGGGATAGTTAAAAAAATACAGCTGTGACATAGATAGGGCACAAAAACAATTAAGAAAATGTCAAGTCAAGACAGGACCAAGGTTTACTAGAAGTTCAGGACTTCTGCCATATCAATACAAAATATAACTTGCGTAATGATTGACAAAAATCATCTAGGCTTGTACCAAAAAATGCAAAGTCCTGACTTGAGTTGACAAGTCTTGCCATTTTGAACATTAGTGAATGGCATCCATAATTTGTGGAGTATTGATTGAGGAAAAGCAAATCATTATTGCTGAGTCTACGGGAAAGGGAAGTAGGTGAGTCAATCTACGGTTAATAATTTTGAAAATGCAGATCAGATCAAAATCCTAAGTTTTTCTAAAGACGAAAGATTTAATTTTCCTTCAAGTTCGTCGTATGAGTAATCGCCCCCTTCTAGCCCTTACCTCCAAGCAATTTCCTTAACCTTCCAGCGGGCGCGTTGAGAAATTTCCCTTGAGCGGGCGCTTGTCGTAAATTTTACGTCATCTAGTTTTCTCCATGTAAGTGGTGTTTTCTTTATACAAATGTTAGGGAATTTCCTTAAGGTTATGAAAAATCATAATAGGCAGTACTTAAAAAAAATTATTTGATTTTCTTTAAAAAAAAACGAAGCAACACTCTAAACGTGTTAGTATTTAAAAACAATTTATCTAGTCAGAATCAATATTCCCTTCCTTACAAATATTACAAACCACCTCACCTGAAGAATGGTTCTTGCATGTAAAGGACTGGCAACGGCAACACTTCATTGATGCTGAGGATCTTTTCTTATCCAGTGCACATAACCGACAAACACCGCATTTTGGAAAGCTTCTGTTTTCTTCTTCTGTTATCGGTTCAACTGCCCGACCGTAATTAACTTTGAGAAAAGCACTTATATCTTGGGGTAAATGTTTGACATTTGATTTGATTTGAATTGACTCTAGCATAGCTCGAAGCTCGATGCTTACGACTAAGTGGTAAGAGTGGGGGAAGCGATATGGCGCGTCTGTCGTAAATTTTACGACAGCGCGCCCGCTGGAAGGTTAAGAAGAGATGCTGTACGGATTCAATATGATTAATGTGAACATCATAGAATGAGACCAAATAACGCATGCATATTCTAGATTAGGGCGAACCAACTAAGAGTAAAAATCATATATATATATATAAAATATTATCACAAAATTAGTAAAATGGTAGAAAGGTAATAGCTACTGAGTGGTCAATAGCGTCAGGTTCCGACTCAGACGTCGTGGGTTCAATCATCTGCTAACTAAGTCCTTCCACATTACAAAAGCAATATTTTCTGGCTACCACGATAGTATCCAGTAGGAGGATAATTATTCGAATCCAAACATTAACGCTATTAAAAAAAATATTAGTGTAGACTCGTGAAAAATCACGGGATATTATGTTTAAAAAGAATACATAGCAAGGAAAATAAAAATTATTGCTGCAGAATAAGTAGGTCCTTATCGCTTACCTGAATTCTTGACACATCGGTCCTAATTTTTAAAATGACAATTAAAATACTTTTCTGTTAAAATAATACACTGTAGGTAACTTCTTTATAATTATTGCTGGTCTGAATACTTAACACAATCAGTTCCAATTTTGAAAATGACAATTTATAACAAATATGAGTTCATTGAACCTGAGTTACAATCATAGACAGACCAATAACCTATTTTTTTATATTACCCCTCGCAGGCGGTTCTGAAAAGTAAATTCCCTTAGGGCCGGTGGCATCTTTGGGGATGCTGTGTGGAGGGTCATTTTAAGGAAAGGAAGGAGAAGAAGTTCTGGACATGAAAAAGTTTTGAGGGGTGGGTAGGGAAATCTGGGGGTCAGTGTGTCCACGAGTAACTGTATCCATCCCTCCCGTTGATGGACCGAACCCGTCCTCCCCTACTAAGTCACCAAATGTAGCGATCCGATTCGGGTGACCTATGGCAGAGGTATGGGTTATCCAATGAATTCACGGAGAGAAATCGATTTTTGCCCTAGCGATAAATTAACAGGCCTCAATAATATACATGACGAATTTTCCTTGTAATGCAAAAATATTCGGATTTTCATGAACACGTGTACCGACATCATGATACATAATTTTCTAAAAGTTTTTCAGGAAACCTGTTAATTCATTCGTATAGCCAGCAATCCTGTGTTAACCGGAATTACCAATAATTTGAAGAGATTCTTGATAAATAAGCAATAGTTATTTTTCTCTATGTTGTTCCCAAGGCGACGGTACCCATAAAGCTTCCAGATTAATAAGTATACTTGTGTGGGACTACTTTAACTCATCCCACATATGATAACACTAAAATAATTACTCCGCCGCCTGAAGCCCCGGAGGAGCTAGGCACGGACGGGAAGACGACTCTCCGTCATTCTAGTTTCAACTTTCGACCAGACCACTACTCTCCACTACCACCGTCTCTGCGTTCGCATAACTTGTAAAATCATTCTCGCAAATAAATTCAACAAAGATTGCAGACCTTCATCTTTCAATCATCCAAATTCCTTGAACACAGATTTACGGTACCGGCAGCCACCGTAAATTACACTCCACACATCGCTATCATACTGGCGACTCCACGCTGCCATACTTGATTAAAAAAATAAGTGGCTACGCTGTTTGTTTTTCCATTTTTCTAAATGTTCACAACCTATTTTTTGCGTGTTTGCCAAAAATGAAAGTGGTTTTGAAATTCAACAAGAAATGTGTCGCGAACGAAGGTCGCTAGCCCAATAACTCAATCCGACGCCGAGGGACAAATTGATTTGCAATTTGAGATAATATTGTTTAGATGATTTACAAGGAAAAGTTTTTATTTAGGGCGTAGTGGAATTTATATGCGATATGACCAGGGTCGGGTCGAAGTTGGTAGTTAGTAGCAAAGTGAAATTTTTTTTTCCCGAACCTTTCTAACTGCGGTATCGTCTGGAATAATGCTCGTTAAAATGTATTTTATTTTTTTAATAAATGACTTCCCTACCATCGAAAACTTCACGTAACTTTTGTAATCGGGCCGCTAACAATAAAAACCTTTTCGTACATGGTGATAAGATTTAAATTCCCGCTTAGACATTTCGAATTTCTACCGATTAATAAAAAATCACTTGAGGCGAAGCTTAATGCCAAATCACTATTTTGATTAATCTTTATGACGAATGTACATTATTAATACCAAAAATATGCTTTAGATAAATTGAAGGTTTTCCTATCGTTCAAAGGAAAAAACTAAAAAAAAACTCTATTGTAGCTAAGATTATCTGTGACAGTTTCACTTGATTAACTTTTTTGCTTTCGTATAAAATTATTTACAAAATAAATAAAAACCAGTTTTGTTCTTGAAATCGAACGTTTCTAGACTCCTTTTGTCAAGAGATTTTAATGCCTACCTACAATATAAGGTATACCAAGAATATACACATTTTTGGCTTGTAGCTTCCTCTTAAGACGGATTGGTTTCACAGAATTTGAAGAACAATTAATAAAATTACAACGTTGATTTTCAAGTTCTGTTAAGGTGATACCCAAGTTCTGTAATTATTTCAGTTTTGTGAAGCATCAGGTCAACAATTAGAACTTGAATAGAACCTTAAACAAAACTTATAAATTAACTTTGAAATTTAATGAATTGTTCGAATAACAACGAATGAAACAACTAATTGTTTTTGAATTTCAATATCTATACATTTGTAATGCCGAAACGATAATTATACGAAATTCCATCGATAGAAAAAAATCGCTAAGTATGCTCAGAAATTTATTAAAAACAAATTTTGTTCTGTCATTTCATATGTTTAGATATTTGTCGGGAGATTTTTCCTCTATTTTAAAAGAGTGGTGTTTTATTACAAATTTTCACATTTTTTGCTTAGTTATAATCGTTTTCTTAATATTAGCACGTATTCGTATTTCTGATTCGCAAATCTTACAATAATTTTTCACGGGTTGGCGCTTATCAAAGAATTTTTTTCAACAGTGTGAAACTTGAAATTAAAATTGAGGAAAATAAAAATAAATTCACACACAAAATTACAAAATGGATTAAAGAACAAAAAAGACAATATTACCAAAATGTCATAGCATAAAATAAAAATAAAACCTACACGTAGCACACAAAACCAATATAAACACACATCACTCACAAGCACACAAGATTATTTTCAATGTATTATTTTTTAATTTTAAATATATTATTATGTATTTTTAATTTTAAATGTATTATTTTTCTCTTTAAATGTGTATTATGTAGATTATATTTTCATATTATAAAATGAAGGCCTCAGCACGGGCAAGCCACCCAGTGAAGCCTACATTACTGGAAAACTTAAAATGTAAAAAAATATTGTAGCAAATAAAAATATATATATATAACGGAAAAAAAGTTAGTGTTCTAATTTAAGTCTTAGACACATTATACTATATTATGCGAGTATAATTTGGGCGTGGCATATACGTATTATATGTTGGGGAGACACACTACGCTATAATCTTCCTTAGGAGAGGTGTTCAGATTAACTGTGGGACTGCCGCGGAATATCGTTTCTTTGTATGGGATCTGTCGCTTTGACAGATGATAGCCGCGTTATACCGGCGCTCCGTAAATTGTTCTGATCCCTTCTCCTGCCGCAGATAAGAGAGGTAGTCGAATAATTTTCAAATGTAGCCTGGCTAGCATATTTCATTTTCATTTTCTCCAATTTCATTTGGTAAGATTCCAACTGCGTATGCTTACCTACTCTGAAAGTAAGAGGGGTAGTTGGGATCGATTGTTGGCTGTAGGGGTTGTGTGGGGTATATTGGTTAATGTAGGCTATATGCAAATCAGCTGACTAACCACCCCTCTCATTCCTATGTTGGCTGCTGAAGTTGAATTAAATCAAACGTATTTTTATTATTTTTTAAAATTAAAATGACGCCACTCAAAGTGAATTTGCGATTATTTAAGAAATCATATTATAATTTATTTGACTATTAAATTTTTTTTTTTACAATTCAAAGCATATTCGAGTTCTACAGTTAATATAGCCGGATGATTTAAATATATATTTTTATTAATTGTTTAGTATTGAAACAGTTTTGGATAATATCTACCATTTTCCCATCATATACCTACTATCCATTTCCTTCCTTACAGCCTTACCCACACTTGAAAAGAAGAAGATGATTTGTTGCATTGTAAATTGTCCTAAGTACAACATTCGAATTCGTGTCGTGTAGCAAGAAGATGAAATCGTCGTGTCCTATCACATGCTTTGTGCTCTGTTTGCAAATATCAAATATGTTGTTTTTACGTCCAACAGATGGCGCTGTTTTATAGAAAAATCATGTTTAAACAGGTGAAATCTATATAATATAGGTATATTTGTTACTTCTTATTATGTTCACATCCTTTATAATATTATTTATTCCAATGTGCTGAAGCACCTACCTTCTCTTTCGGTCGTGCTGCAGACAATTCCCCGAAACCAGCTTCGGGAAAAATCGCCTGGAATTGGAGGTCAGCGCAGCAACACTGTTTACATTGAATATTTAGAAATTATATAAAAATGTAAACAGTATCAGTTCTTTATCACTGAAGAAAAAAAAGAGAAAAAAAGTTAAATATAATAAAAATAATTCTGTTTTTAGTAAATTAAAATAAAATAATTATTTTGCTAAGCTAAACCTTTCACCTGCTACTCAGAACTAAAGAGGTAGGTAGCGACTTGTTACTTGCCACATGCAAGGTTGTCTATGTACTTCCCTTGACTACCGACACGCAATACCGCATCGTAGACACTGTCTCTACATATAAAAGACTTGTAGTTCGTAGATGTTAATATTCGTAGATTCTGGACACTTCACATACAATCAGTGACGGTTCTTCCCTTAGGTCAATTGGTGTTTGACCCCTCAAAATTATAAGACAACAATAATATTGCAAGAGAACCTTAACAACTTTTTCAAATGGTGTTCTAGTAATATGCTGCAACAAAATATTAACAAATGCCAAGTTATGAGGTTCCACAAAATCAAACACCCTATAATGTATAATTATTCTTTGTGTAATGTTGACAATCTCTGTAATCGAAATACTTGACCTAGGCATAATGTTTGATCAGAAACTCTGCTTTGTATCTCACATAACTTCTATCGCTAACAGGGCTATAAAATGTTAGGTTTTATAGTAAGAATTTCCGAGGATTTTAAAAATATCAACACATTAAAAATTCTGTTAACATCTCTCGTTAGAGGTATTCTAGAATACAACTCTACAATTTGGTCACCTGTCTTTAATAATCACATTAATACCATTGAAAGAGTCCAACGAAAATTTTCGAGGTGTATTAATTTAAGGCTTGGAATTTCATTAGAAACAATAGATTATGATTTCTTATTATATTCATTAAAATTGCTTAAGTTAAGTGATAGAAGAAAAATTTTTGATCTCTTTATTTTTATTCAAAATTATAAATTATAAGTTGGATAGCCCTGACATATTAATGTTGATTCCATTTCATATACCTACCATTAGATCAAGGTCCTCTAGTATGTATTATTGTGACAATTATACCACAGTCTCAGGATATAACTCGGTTATAAATAGATTGCACACACTTGGGAACTTTTATGCTAAAATCGCAGATACTGTTAATATTCCCCTTGTAAAGTATAAAGCTGCACTAATAACACATTTTAATGCCACTTATTTTAATGAGGTCACTACATAACAGGCTTTTGTCATTGCTTCTATCTTTACTGTTATTTTATTTGTTATGTTCTAACTAAATTTAATTCTGTAAAAAAATGTAAAAAATAAAATAAAAACTTTGTATGTAAATGGCACTTGTGCCGTAAATTCTGAATTCTAAATCAATTATGTGCATCAAAACAACTTGCCTTATTTTTAATTTATTTAAAATGTAACGCAACACATCGGCGGTAGTGACATCTGTTGTCTCTAATATAAGATTTCATTCATAAGTCCACACGATTTGCTGGGTCAATTTAAAGAATGTCCACTTTGGCATCTTCTGTCCCTATGCGCGCCATAGAATAAATGAGATAGCACTATATTTTTCGTCGAAGTAAAAATTAGGTACCGAAGAAAGCTTACGGACGCTTAGGTCATGATCGTGAGTGAGACAACACGATGAATATTATATGTTTTACAGAGATGGTGACATAAACAAATGTCCGTTTTTCATTTTACACGCTTGTAGTGTGTGGAACAATGTTTGTTTTTCAATTAAATAGTTTGGGAAAGGTTTGGAATAATTATTTATGTTGAAATTGAAATTCAAAAAAAATTTATTTCACAAAAATACAGAGTACAAATGGTATAGCTAGAGATGGCAAAATTTCGTTTTAACTAAAAACGCGAAAAAATATTTATGTTTCGAAAATAGGGCATTTATAAGTTTTCTTTGCGTTTCAAGGCATTTGAAAGTGTTACCAGTGATTTCTATTTCGCGAATTAACGCGAAAAGCGTAATTTTGGCCGTATTTCAGCTAAATTATTCTATTTAGCGAAATAGGCGCGAATTTCCCAAAAATACCGGGTATTAAAATAATATGTGAGAATTTCAAAAAATCGATATTTACATTACGATTTTTTATAATTTTGTTACTATTTTATGTGTAAATATTTAATATTTTTGTACTGTAGGCTAAAAATGCTTTTTGACATTACACAAATTGTGCGAAATAAATGACGCCTATTGATGTTAATCGCAATCTGCATTTGTTGTGTTTGTGTTTGACCCGTACTTAGAGTTTCCTTCCTTATTAATTTAATATTAAAATTAATTATGTCTAATCTTTCACATGGAAATACTTGCAAATGAAGGTTAAACATATATTTTACCAAAAATACTTAAAATATGCGCTAAAAACATTCAGTAAATACTTTTTTTTCTATTTTGCTACAAAACGCTAAATTATGCCTCAAAATGCTATAAAACGCTAAATTTCCAATTGTTAATGCTAAAAAATCTGAAAATTAATGCTAAATTTTGCCATCTCTAGGTATAGCTTATAGGTTACATCCTATTTCTTCCAGCTAACCCAACAAATACACATTATATTACATAACCCATTAATTACATGTTAACAAATGTATGTAAATAAAAAATTAAAAAATAGAGGTATTCAATTTATGACATTTGTTTAAAAGATATGTTTTTAGTAAGGATTTAAATTTAAGTATGTCGGTTATTTGTTTGATGTTACGTGGGATGTTGTTATATACTTGAATGGCCACGTAGTGTGGTCCTTTTTGAAATATAGTTTTTTTTGCTTTTGGGATTAATAAGTTTTCTGTGAACCTTGTAGCGTGTTTATGTGTTGAGTTTTTTTGTGGGAACTTTTCTGGAGATGATCGAACTAACAGGCATAACTCCATTATATATATATGTCCGTTGTTGTTATCGATTTAGAATGAAGCTGAAGAATGAAACAAAACATAAAAAAACGTAAAAGATCATTGTCAAATAGAATCAAACTCTAATTTTATTACTTTAATATTGTGCACAACTACATTAAAACTTAATATTTTTTAAAAATTTGCCGTAAGTACATGGATTGTGTATTTATTTCTAATTTACTATATTATTATCTATAACAAATTGATATGGGCATTTTTCACAATATCAAATAAAGATTAGTGACACATTTTTTTCAAATGACCCACCACGACTCGTTAGTAGCTTGGTAATGAACAATTTATACCAAACTTACAGAGCCTACATTTTATATATGTGCCTTACTTTGCAGATTTAAGGGTTGGGAACTCTTTGTTAAAAAGTAAAAGGTTCTACTTATAATTGCGTTTATTTACGTTACAAATAATAGGTCTGGATTTAGCTACACTGTTCATTACCCGAGGGTTGGTAATTCTCTAGTTCGAGAAGCTTGTTCCCTGTCACTATAGCCTCACAAGCAGCTGTTACACTCTAGCGACATCTGACGGACTCTGGAGTAAGCTTTATAACTAGCGCCATCTATCGGTTAAATACTCAACTTATTACTATACATCACAGTTATAGAGTAATGCACGCTACTGCCATTGATCACAATACGATGGTGATAATATGAATGCTGTAAGCTATATGCTATACGCTCGTTCATGCTCGAAGGTTCTATCCTCATTCGAACGTGTGTACCGTCTCGCTTGATGTTTTATTGTTCGATGGGGAAAATATTCAAGAACCGTAAAGGTAGAAACACACTGGGTCGATGTACGCTACGTAAACAGGCTTAATTGAGATAACTGGACAAATTACAAATAATTATAAGCAATAATTAGTCGTTTGAAATATCCACACAAATTGAAAATATCTCCCGAGTAATAAGCCGACGTAGTTCAGTGGTTCAGAGCACCTGACCGGACATCAGAAGGTGCGGGTTCAATTCCCGTCGGCGGCATTTATTTTTACTCGGGAGATATTTTAAATGTATATTAATATTTCAGGCAACTAATTATTGCTTTTAATAATTTAATAAACTTTCATTTTTATCTCACTTATTCATTTATCGTAAAGATCGCACTCGAAAATATACATCTTGAAGTGAAAAATTTGAGAAATGTGCATGGTTTCCTATGAAAAAGTTCTTAGACCGTAAGTATTTGAGTAATATATGAAATATGTACCCACTAGAATTTCTGGTTGTTAAACTGTAAAAATTATTACCTGATACAGACATTATGGTATTATGACATATCATCCAATTATTATGCGGGCATATCATCCAATTATTATTTTGACGGCCGGCATAGTCCAGTGGTAACGCATTGGACTGCCATTCCGAAGGTCGCGGGTTCGAACCCGGCGTGCGCAAATAAATTTTATTTGATTTTATTTTTTTATTTTATTTATTGTTTAGGAACATTTACAGACTATTAACATGAAAAAAAATCATTAGATAAGCGCTGCAAAAAAAAAACGTATATGTCAACAGTCCACTTAAAAATGTTCACATCATGCACAGATTAAGTGTCATTATACACTATGTATTAACAAAAAATATATAAACAGCAAAACGTGAGCAAAGGCAAAAAAAGGAGATATCAGAAACAAAACATACAGATAAATATATGATCCAAAAAAACAAGAGAAACAAAAATAAAACAGAAAACAAATAGAGTAAATAAAAAAAAAACAACAAACATTCACAATCTATTGCTAATTTGCTTTTTAAAATAAGTGAGACTATTTGCATATATATCTATGTAGTTACACTCAATAGAATTGTACAGACGACACATTCTAGATAATGGATTGAAGTAGGCAATATTGTTCTTAAATAATTCTAGATGGAATATATTATGATTCCTTAGATTACGTCTATTGGGAACTTGCTCACACATTGAGTTGCTTCAAGCTTGTCATGAATAATTTTGTGTAGACATATTAAGTCAGCAAATGGTCTTCTTTTATCCAGGGTCGTAAAGTTAAAGTATTGGAGTCGTTCCTCATAAGACTGCAGTACGGAACTTAGTCCATGTTTAAACGATAACAATCTTAGAAATTTTTTTTGTACAGATTCAATAGTTTTTGAATATTTCAAGTAGTGAGGGTTCCAGATAACACTACCATATTCCAATTTGCTTCTGACCAACGAGTGGTACAAGGTTATAATGGATTGGGTATTTTTAAATGGTTTCGATATTCTATGTATAAAACCAATCATTTTCAAGGATTTACTCGTGATATCACTGATATGTACATCAAACTTAAATTTTGAATCAAGTGTGATTCCTAATATATAATATAATAATAATAATAATATCTTTATTTAAGAAAGTTTACACATTACAACTATATATACATATTATGGTGTACATTAATTTGTAACTTTTATATTTAAGGTTATAAATTTAAACAAAATGAAGAACTATTAATACAAACATAATATTTTGAAGGTAAATAGAAAATAAAAGCACAGTTGTGGTTTCTCAAATACCGCCTCACTAGGCTAGCCTGTGTTGAGGCAGAATTATTTGTGTTAGTTCCTAATACCATTGAACATACCTATACTTGTATTAAGAAGTATTCGCTCAATAATGTGGTGGTAATGTGGTGACTTCAATAACTGCAAATTTGGGTGAATGCACCGGTAAAGGCCCTATTCTTATTTTTAATCCAAGTTTTTACATTATCTTTGAAATTTTTTTGTGAATCACATTGTTTTATGCTGTCTGGAAGAATGTTGTAGAGTCTTGTCGCAAAGTATTTAAAATTTCGTTGACCAAACGTAGTATGTGTTTTCGGAATTTGTAATAAGATTTTGTTATTGCTTCGAGTACATCGTGTATTTGAACTTTTTATGTAGTAATTATTTATATTTGAGTATAGATGAGTAAGAATGGTTTTTGCATATAGCTGCCGAACATCGAATACATTCATAATATTAAAAATTAGATTCGAGTCTGTAATTATAGGTAGCCTTAGAATTATTTTTAAAATTGTTTTCTGAGCCTTTATGATTGGGTCTAGTGCAGATGAAGTGCCGCCTCCCCATGCTATGATACCATACTCAATAATAGATTGGCAGACTGCAAAATAAATCATTTTCAGGTCTTGAAAGCCGAGAAAGTTTCGTATGATTCTAAAAAAGTGCATGGTTTTTCTAATTTTGTTTGCAATTATTTGGGTATGAAGGTTCCATTTGAGATATGGATCAATGGTGAGGCCGAGGTACTTCATCTGAGTAGAGCGCTCAATGTAGGGGCACTGACAGCATTCATCGGAATTCAAACACGAGTGTATTCTGATGGAGGCATCATCAGGAGGTTGACCAGTAATATTAATACTAGGTGTGACATATTTAGTTTTCTCTGTGTTCAGTGTGAGCGTGTTTATATCCAACCATTTTTTTACCATGCTTATGTCCGTTTCAGCTTTTTTGTAGACAGCTAGCCAAGTGTCAGCTTCAAACAGTAAGACGGTGTCATCGGCAAAACTAACGATTTTCCCCTGAATATTAATGTTGCATAAGTCGTTAATATACAACAAGAACAAGGACGGACCTAATATACTACCTTGTGGTATACCGTAGTTAGATGAACAAGTGTTGCTAAGTATGTTATTTATTTTAACTTGTTGCTTGCGCTCATTAAGGTAACTTTTAAAAAAGTTAAGTTCGTTTCCCGTAATACCGATTTGTTCAAGTTTGTTTATTAATTTACTGTGTGATATTGTATCAAAGGCTTTGGAAAGATCTAAGAAGATTGAAATACATTTTTTCCTTTTATCAAGGTGTTTTACAATGAAATCTGTGACAGCGGCAATAGCGTCCGAGGTGCTCTTGTTTTCTTGAAACCCGTATTGATTTTCTGAGATCAGTTTATGGCTCACGAGGAATCTTACCAGCTGTGAGTTGATGACTTTTTCAAATACTTTTGATAGGCTTGTTAGTAGGGTTATTGGTCGGTAATTATTTATATCAGTCTTGTTTCCTGTTTTATGTATAGGAATAACGATACCTTGTTTAAGATTTGAGGGGAAGTGGCCCTGAGTGATACTAAGGTTTATTAAATGTTCTAGGGGCAATGCAATTTCCGTAGACAGCGTTTTCAAGATCTTGGTTGTTATGCCATCAACCCCGGCAGAAGAAGTGATTTTTAGGGAATTGATAATTTTTAGAATCTCTTCTTCTGACACCGTTTGGAAATTGAGTCTTCTGTTGGAGTATTGAAGTCCTGTTTCAGTAGGTTGAACATTCCCATAATTTGGTAGACGAGAAGCAAGATTTGAACCAATATTAATAAAGAAATTATTGATGTAATCCGCAACGACCTTAGGATTTTTTGATGTGTCAATAATTTTTCCATCAATGGAGAGTTTTTGTATGTCCTGTTTGTCTTTGGCATTTTGAGTATTTGTGGCTTCTCTTAGAATTTGCCATATTTTTTTGGGATCGTTATTGCTTCCTTTGATTTTGTCTCCATAGTAGATTTCTTTTGCCTTTCTAATGACTTCCCCGCACGTATTTCTGTATCTTTTATAGATGTTTAATGAGATTACGTCGTAAGGATTGTCTTTCACTTTTTTGTGAAGTGCATTTCTTCTGCGAATGCAGTTGATGATTGAATGACTTATCCATGATTTCAAGGGTTTAATTTTGTTTGGAATTTTTTTTGACAAAGTTGTGGTATTATTACTTAATTCATTTTTCAAAAAGTCAACAAAATATCTCCATGCATCATCTGAGTTTTTTATTTGGAAAAGCTCTTGCCAAGATTTATTTTTAATTGTGGTTTTTAAATTTTCAAAGTTAATATTATTGTATATAAGAGACTGATCTCGTGTATTTTGTGTGGTGTCGGATTGCAAAGTGAAGATTGTTGTGTAATGATCTGTAATTGTTGATTTGTAAACGATGCTTTTGTTTTGTTTATTAGTTTTGACCATTATGTGATCAATACATGAACTTGATTCATTGACTATTCTTGTTGGTGTATTGATGGTACTAATTAATCCATGGAATTCTAACATGTTCAGGTAGTCGTGACATTGGTGATGTGGATTATTTGGGAGTATGTTGATATTTAAATCTCCCATAATTATCAAATTTTTAGTATGGGAAAGATTGGATAATATGCTATTAAGACTGTTTAGAAATGGTGTGATATTACGATTCGAAGGAGAGCGGTAAATTGCTAGAATGCAAGTGTCATTATTGTATTTTATTTGCAAACAGTTCGCGCCAGTAATGTCTATTTCCGTTACAATGGGGTTAAGATCATTTTTTGTGTATTTATTTATTTATTTTATTTATTTATTTTAGGAACATTAACAGTCTTAGTAATATAATATACATAAGAGAATAACAAAAAACAGACCAATTATTAATGTTCACAGATATATATAGAAACATAAAACTAACCTGCAAACGATAAACCTATAATATGCCTACCATAAACAGCAATAAATAAAAGTGATTTTAACTATACTTAAATAGACTTGGGTTGGAACGGGAAAGGGGAGGAGAGGGATGAGGAAAAGTTGCCACGCAGGTAATATTAAAATATTAGGTACAATCATTTTAACAGTGGTTAATATGAGTTAGAATGTGATACAATGAAATTCTGTAGTGATAGTAACTAGCAGTGAATATGTCAGCACGAGTGTCTATATTTGCAAATTTATTATTATAGTAGTTACATGTCCTTTGCATAAATTCATTTTGGTTGGAATTGGTATTGCATCTATCAATGTAGAAAAGGGTATTTTGTCTGCTGTATCGAATTGGCGCATGGAAATTTATTTTGTTCAGCAACTCCGGGCAGTCAACTTTAGAGTTAATAATTTTATACAAGAGCATCTGATCAGCGACAATCCTCCTGTTGAGTAGTTTCGTGATTCGAAAATGTTTCTCGATTTCGTCGTAAGAGTTGTATATGTTAAATGATTTAAAATTGAGGAATTTGAGAAATCGTTCCTGAACTCTTTCTAACCTGTTAACATAAACAATATAGCGCGGGTTCCAAACCGGTGAACAGTACTCCAGGTGAGGACGAACATGTGAATTGTAGAGAGTCAGATATGTCTTAGTATTTTTGAAAAATTTGCATGTTCTCAGTACAAAACCTAGACTTTTTGATGCTTTGGTGACAATGTTATCAACGTGTTTATCAAAGGTAAGTTTAGAGTCCAAGAAAACCCCGAGATCACGCACATAGTCTTTATTTGTTAAAATCGATCCAGAAATGGTGTAATCATGCAGTATTTTCACACGGTTACGTGTGAATGTGACTTTGCAACATTTAGAAATATTGATAAAAAGCTTATTTCTGAGACAGTAATCCGTCAGTCGATCAAGATCTGCTTGTAAACGCGCAGAACAGTCCGGGGAGCTTATAGGAAGGTATATCTTCATATCGTCAGCAAATAGTAAAATTTGAGCGTTGTGAAAACATGTCGTAATATCATTAATATAGATAGAGAAAAGCAAAGGACCCAAAATGGACCCCTGAGGCACACCGGAAGTAATGATTTTCCAGACCGAGGAAAATCCACCCACTGTCACAGCCTGGGATCTGTTTGTTACGTATGAGGATAACCAACGAAGGAGATCTCCATGAATACCATGATTAGCAAGTTTTCTAAGCAGAATGTTGTGGTTGATCTTGTCAAAAGCCTTGCTATAGTCGGTATAGATTGTATCAACTTGCACACGTTTATCCATGGAGGCAGACAAGAAGTTTGTAAAAGTTATAAGATTAGTAGCAACAGAGCGACCTGCAAAGAATCCATGCTGAAATTCGTTGATCGAATTCTTTACCACAGGGAATAACTGGTCATAGACTATGTTTTCGAACACCTTTGAAAAAATGCAAAGCTTGGAAATGGGTCTATAATTATCTGCTTCACACTTAGTTCCCGATTTATGAATTGGTGTGATGTAGGCTCTTTTCCATATATCTGGAAATGTACCAGTCTTGATCGATATATTAAACAGTATTGATAGCGGGAGTGACAAATGATTTGCGCACTCGGTAATGAACAGTGGTGGGATACCATCCGGCCCAGCTCCCTTGCTAGAATCGAGCCGTTTTAAATATTTGGACACGAGGTCAGCATCGATAAAAACTGATCCCATCGCACAAACCTGCTTAACTACAGAGTCATCGCAGGAAATCCCCAGAGGGTCAGCCGGTTCGTAGACAGAATGAAAGTAATCAGCAAATAAATCACAGACTGCCTGTCCACCCTCGGCTGTTACATCCTTAAGATTTAATACGCTAGGAATAGATGCTGATAGTTTTTTTGATTTAACATATGACCAGAATGCCTTGGGATCTTTGGCGATATTCTCTTCAGCATTATTAATAAAGTCTTCGTGACACTTTTTTGCCATTTTTTTCTGTCTGGTGCGTAGCCTTGAAAAAGTAATGTAATCGGAAGGGTTCTTGTAGGTTGTATATAGTCTGTGAAATTTCTGCTTTTCACGAATAAGTTTTATTAATGATGAGCTATACCACGGGGGGTAGGAATATTTACCAGTACGCCTCAATGGAACCTTATCAGCGATCAAATTATTAATAATATTGTAAAAATGCGATACTGCAGGATTGACGGAATCGGTAAGGTTAAGTGCGTTCCAATCTTCTTGTGCCAGGCTATCTCTTATGTCATCATAATTAGCCTTGTGGAATGAGGGCCGTTTAATTGAGTTTTCCTTTATGACCGGGGGTTCAACCAACTCAGCAGTGATAATGATGGATTTATGATGAGCATCCTCAGGAACCAACGGATCGTTCGCGGGAGCTACGCGTACCAAAAAATTACAGAGAACGAGATCAAGAATTCTTCCTAATGTATTTTGAATACCATTATATTGGTGGAGGTTACAGTAATTAATATTGTCGATAAATGTTGAGCTTATTGTAGAAGTGTAGTTGCTAGGAATCAGGTTAACCTCACCCACAGGAAGAGTCCAGGTAATATCGGGTAGGTTAAAGTCTCCCATGATAAGAAACTTGCCGTCTGGTTGATTCAAAAGCTTAATACCTAGATCATTCGAGAAGGCGGTGATTCGAGCATTGAAGTTGAAACTTTTTGACAGGTATGTACAACAGAGATGAACGTTAGTGAATCCAGTTGCACGTGGGATGCGAAGAGTAACCCATATGTCCTCATCCGTAGAACACCATGAGTAATTACAAATTGCATTGAGTTCCTTTTTGACAGCCAGGAGCACACCACCACCCATGGTTACACCTTCGATACTTCTGTCGCGTCGGAATACGTTGTATCTTGAGTCAAAAAGCTCACCATCTGAAATAGTATCTGTAAGCCAAGTCTCTGTTATGCCGATAACGTCATAATCACCGCTCGTAACACTACGAAGAAATGTGTCAGTTTTAGTCCTCAGACCGCGTACGTTCTGATGAAAAATACTTAAAGGCAGTGACTCTTTTTCAGTTGAGTGTCAATAACAGAGAATGCGTGAATAGAATGTGAGGTACAATATAGTATTATCTGCAGAAAATAAAATAATAGTAATATCTCTAAGTAATTGTTCGTTACGAAAAGGAGTGGATCCTATAGAAGCATAATACATTGTGAGTAACATGTGCACTTGGAAATGAACGCTTAATGAGCCATTCGCACATCAGTATTACAGAATTCCGAGTTAAATTATCGAGTGACATTTGAAATATGAAGTACATAATAATATGATGTGTACAGAAAGTGAGAACATCTTGCAGTTGACAGGAGTTGTGAACATGATGATATAATAAGGTAATGTTGTGAGAGTATAATAAATATAATAGTAATGCAGTTGCAACATGAGAGGGAGGGTAGCGGGCGTGTGGAGGGAGAGGAAGGGTAGCGGGCGTGTGGAGGGGGAGGGAGGATAGCGGGTGTGTGGAGGGAGAGGGAGGGTAGCGGGCGTGTGGAGGGGGAGGGAGGATAGCGGGCGTGTGGAGGGAGAGGGAGAGGGAAGAGTAAACAATAGTAATAGAATGAGCAGTATTTTCTTATGAAATTTTCTGGAGGTCGTCTTCCCTCCTGACTAAAAAAGCTGGTGAATTATCGTTTTTTCTCACTAAGATCTTACAGTCCTTTACCCATACAAATCTGTAGCCTGCTTCCCGTGCCTTGCTTTTAACTTTGGAGAGCAGAATCTTATTGTTGATTGTTAAGTGGTTGTTAACATAAATTATTGCTTCTGGTCCGGAATATTTCAGGTCGGTACTGGTGATCTTCCTGGCCTTCTTAGATAGTGCAAGAAATTCCTCCTTTCTCCGTTTGCTTGCAAAACGGATGATTATCGGCTTAACCTGGGCGGACTTGGTAGCCACTCGCGTCACTGTGTCCACATCTTCTGGTTGTAGTTCAAAGCCAATCTGTTCGCCTATTTTCTTGG
Organism: Hesperophylax consimilis; assembly: GCF_061612785.1. NCBI lineage: Eukaryota > Metazoa > Arthropoda > Insecta > Trichoptera > Limnephilidae > Hesperophylax > Hesperophylax consimilis. The sequence goes on from NC_142865.1 coordinate 12,376,363, forward strand.
CTATGCAGAGTAAGTTTTCTCCCTTCGTCATTGGCACGTTCTTGATTTCTAGGTTTTTCACACGGGAGAGCTGATCGCGCTCGTCCAGTTCGTATCTGAAGATTTCCATGTTCTTCTTGATGGATGCAACCTCCGAAACTAACTTTTCGACAGTCTCCAGTCTCTTCTCAACCGCCTCTACCCTTTTTTCCGTATCGGACATAGCTGCTAGAGCAAACTCGAGGCTCTTCTTTATGTCAGATATCTCTCCCCACATGGGCTTGATGCGAGTGAGCTCGACATCGATTTTGTTGAGCTTCTCCATTATTTCGGCTAGAGAACTAGCCGGTACCGTTTGTGAGGACGCTGCTGGAGTTACAATTGGAGACCCACTGCGGGCTGCATTACGCGTACACGGCTTCATAATGTTGTTATAGTCGGTTCACTTATGTTGACTGGTCCAAATTGTGTTTATTTTATACACAGATAAACACTGGATATTACAGCAACTGTCACTTGATCGAAAATAGTGTTGATAAGTAGATAAGTTACTCCTGTCAGACTAGCGCCTGTTTGCCGCAATCCGTAGGGCACAGTTCAAAATCAGACACTTTCGGCCAATAGCGAGATAGATGACGACATTTACGACCAATGGCGATATAATGACAACACTTGATCTTAGCGCCTGCGTGTTTAGTCTGTTTACGATCTAAGAAATGTTTTTATAATTTTTGCTTTTTTTTTTTTAATCACCACACAGGTCACTACACACTTTGTTTCACAAATCTAACTGACTGTAATCGTCGAACACCAAGTGATTTCAATTATTAAAAACGTTGTACTAGATTAACTTGTAAATCCTTATCGTTTAGGCAATTTTAATGCGGAGTGTATTTCGATGTATTCTAGACGGTATGTCTGTATGTGTATTATGACGACTCCATCGTTCTGGCTATCATATTTTGTCGAATTGAAGGAAGAGTAGTGATTTATTAATTTTGGAGTATAAATGTTTGACAACCAACATTCCGTGAGAATAATTATATCGAAGTCTATATTAAGGTGGTTAAGCTGTATCTGGAGTTCATTAAAGTTTTTATTAATTGACCTAATATTTTGGTGCATAATTGTAGTGTTTTTTACCTCTGCTATAAGGTATTTGCAAATTTTGGCATCTGAAGTAGTAAAAGGGTTGATTTGATCACCATGTTCTGCATGTACGCGATTAAAGTTAATAGCCATTATAAAATTTATAATAAACAAAAAAAAGAATTGTTTAGTTCCCTTGAATGAGAGCTCCACTAATCCCTTGCCATCACTGGGGGTTTCAACCTTTTATTGCTAGTGCAGGAGTTCATTATTGTTACAGTGCGAAAATAAGCATAAAAGATATGACTCACCAATATTGGGGGAAACGACCCAGTGAATGACCGGTAAAAGTTGAACTCTCAATCAAAGAAATTAATCAATTTTTTTAAGATCATCCGAATGTTTGATGTAGTGTATTTGCCTGTCGCCGTCATTTTTCCTAATCATTATTTTACAGTCTTTGTACCAGACATATTTGAAGCCCATTTCTTTTGCCTTTGTTTTAGACCTCCACAGAAGATCTTTGAAATAGGGACCAAGGATTTCACCAACAAAAATCTTCTGGAATCCGTTTCCTTGTGTTGTAATTGTATTAAGTTGCCTTTTGTTCAGTAGAATTTGTCGTCTTTTTTGGGGGTTAGTAAATCTGACGTGGAGTTTTGGGGGGACTCCAGGTCGTCGGTCCGGAATTTTCTTGATGTCGAGGATGTCATCGCTTTTTAATTCGATTCCTGAGACTGCGGCCACCCGTTTAATAATTTCTGCAGGCTGCTCACCCTCTTTTACTTCGATCCCAGTAAATTCAAGGGTGTCTTCATGAGTTACTTGCTCCACTTCTGCCAGTCTGACTTCCAGGCTCTTTATTATTCTGTCTTTTTCCGTTAGCTCCTTTCTCATTAATTCAACTTCCGAAACCAGTTTGATAATGGTCTCCATCTTAAGATGAATGTCATCGTACTGACGGCTGATGAAGTCCCTTGTGTTTCTGGTTTCTTGATTTTCGTCATCTATTTTTTTTATTATTGCTTGTTTAAATACTTCCAATTTTTTTTCCATTTTCATCTCCATTTTCTCCAGGAGATTATCGAAGTTTAAAACGTAGGGCTCAGATGAAAGGTTAGCAGCTGTCGATTGTCCTTTGCTTCTCAGATTTTTTTCTGAATTTGCCATTTTGGTTGACTCTGTGGGTCAAACACTGCCTCTATTACCCTTTTGGTTGATTTGCGATGTACTGATAATTTTTCGATTTTAAACTATTGATAATTATTTATTCACTGGTCCATCACTGACAAATCAAACACTGACTTAGTAAAACTAACAATTCTCATCGGATTTGACACATCCACGGGGAAATTTACTCGCTGTACCAGATTGTTAACTATTTATTTCGGGAGCAGATCAAAACACAGCTGTCGAATCAAAAATCAGCTGTCGAGCAGATCAAAACACAGTGATTCCTAGATCTCTAATAGTGGTGACTGCATTTAATTGAACATTATTAATGAAATATGCATGATTCTTTCGTCTTCTGTTACGAGTGAAGGTTATAATGTAACATTTATCAATATTTAGAAACATATCGTTTTGAGTACACCAGCTATATAGTGTGTAAAGATCTTCTTGTAGCATAACTTGATCAGAATCAGTGGAAATTTTACGGTAAATCTTGAGATCATCAGCAAATAAAACAAAATGGCAGCGTAACATGGGGCCAAGGTCATTAATAAAGATTAAAAAAAGCAGAGGGCCAAGATTGGACCCCTGAGGTACACCTGAGGTTACAATTATGGGAGGTGACTCATACCCATTTATAAGTACTAACTGTGTTCTATTTTCCAAGTAAGATTTAAGCCATCTTAATAGATCACCGTGGATACCTATACGATCAAGCTTCTGTAGTAGAATAGAATGGTTTACTTTATCAAATGCCTTTTTAAAATCTGTGTAAATGGTATCTACTTGAGTTCTTTCGTTAAAAGCACTGCAAACGTAATCACAAAAGTCAAGAAGATTAGAATTAATAGATCTGTTGGGAACAAATCCATGTTGATTAATGCATAATTGTGGTTTAAAGTGTGTGAATATGAAATTATACATTATAGATTCGAAGACTTTTGCAAAACATGATAAAATACTGATTGGTCGGTAATTTTTCACAAAAGACTGATCACCAGATTTATGTATTGGAACAATATGTGCATTTTTCCATAAATCTGGGAAAGTTCCTGTAGATAATGATTCGTTAAATATAATGAAAAGTGGCTTAATCAACGAGCTAGAGCAACATCTTACAAACAGAGGAGGTATTTTGTCTGGTCCTGGGCCTTTATGTATATCAATTCTTTCTAAACAGGATTTGATTGATTCCATGCTTACATTAAGTTTACTAAGACTAAATTGGTTGAATAGAGCAGCATTTAGTCCGAAAGTATTTGATGTGGGATTCGACTGAGTATAAACTGATCCAAAGTAATTAGAGAACATGTTGGCAATCTGCTGTCCATTATTTGCAGACATTGAATCCATATACATTATTTTTGGAATAGAATTTGTATTACGCAATGATTTAGAATACGCCCAGAAAGTCTTTACATTATCTTTTATCCCTTGCTCAACTAGGTTAATATAGGTTGTGTAGCATTCTTTGAGTATTTTTTTTGATCTTTTTCTAAGAGTAGCAAACTCGGCATAGTCTCTTGGGTTATTGTGTTTTTTAGCCCGTAGTCTAACCTTATTTTTCTCTTTGAGGAGCATTTTTAGAGATTCGCTAAACCAATTGGGATAGTGATTTTTTATGTGAGTTTTTTTTTTTGGAATGTGTTTATCTATAATTTCCCATAGAATATTGTAGAATAACTGTACCTTATTGTTGAGATGACAGTTGCTGAAAAGTGAGGTCCAATTCACATTTGTTAGATCCTGACAACATCCTTCATAATTACCTTTCTTGAAGTTATGTTTGACAGGAGAGTGATTTTCTTGTAAGTATTGCATTTTTTCTAAATTTACATTTATTTCAAAACAGGGATGATGATGATCGATTTTTGATAAGTTAGCTGTGGCTGAAATATCAATATTGGTTTTATCGGATAGAATAAGGTCGAGAATATTAAAATTTTTGTTAAGTAAATAATTAAATTGGTGAAGGTTACACACTGAGATCAAATTGACAAGGCAGTGAGCTTTGTGACTAGAGTAATTGGATGGAGCTAGTATTTTTTTATAATATGCTATGTCAGGTGTCCATTTAATTTCAGGTTGATTAAAATCACCAATGATTATAAATTGAGATTTGGGATTAATGTGTTGCAAATAAATATCCTGAATATTTTTGATTCGATTACAGTAATCATCGACAGATAGATTAGGGGGAATGTACAGTACACACATGTAGATGAATGAGTTCGAATTTTCATGCGGTTTTATCATTAACCATAAATCTTCACCACCACTTTCCCAAGATGATTTATGAATTGTTATTATTTTTTTATTGACTGCTGCTAATACCCCCCCACCTTTTCTAGATGTAGAGTTAGTGGATTCCCGATCTCTTCGAAAAACCAGGTAACGCTCGTCAAACAATTCATTATTGAATATTGATGAATTTAACCAAGTTTCAGTGAAGCAGATTACATCGTAATTATTGATTATAACTTCATTTTTTATGTCATTTGTTTTAGTGATTGATTTGTGTTATTTCACAATTAATTAATTAAAATAATATATAGTATATTTGCGGCACGTTCCAGAGTGGAAGATACTACCAGTATCGCCCTGGTGTAAGACCACCATTCAGAATTGAAACGTTGCTTCAAATGGCTTTAGCCGTGTTTAGTGACTAGATCTGAATAGCCAGGTACTTCCCCACCTTCCTCTTTCCCTTCCCCACTTACCTTCAGCCTCACAACATCCCCCAATTGGGGATGCCATAGTCTCACTGGCTCCAGACGGGAGCAGTTGGGACTCTTGTGAGGTATAATGGGGGATCCCATTGGCTAGGTTTTTCACCTCGCTGTGATCTCTGTAAGGGTTGTCGCGGCTGTGATGACTGAAAAGACATATACTCTAGAAAGTTAAGTTCCCTGGCAGGTCTGACCCAAGCGACGCTTCGTAAACCGTCAGCTCGGGAGTTCAGCTAACCCAAAGAGAGAAAATACTTGTTTAAACATTCTTGGTAAAAACCCTTTGGAAGGAACGATACAGGAGTAACATGTTCCTTAGTGAAATCATACAGTTGACCCTGACTTACTATTATTGAACTACTATAATAATAATAATTTTTATTTCAGCTGTACAGAGCGGTGTGTGCAATGCTCTGCCTGCCATAAAAGTTTACATTCAAGTTAATACATAAAAAAGTCAATATAGAAATAAATAAAAAATGAATAAATTGATGAACACATTAGAAATTTATGGTGGCTTGAGTGAAATTCTCCATCTCTGGTGTAGAGGCGCTCCCTGCCACTGGGTGCCCCCGTCAGGTGCTCTGTACTACTGAGCTACGTCGGCTTATTCCCAGCACGCCAAATAATTCAATATGTACTAGTACTTCAATCAACAATTACTGCTTATTATATATTTTCACCTGTAAACAACCAACTTTATTTTTGTAGGAAAGACTTTGTTAGTGCAATTTTTTTCACTAGATGGCGTCGAGACATATTATATCTACATTTGTTGGTGAAATATTTTTACTTGTCAAATATTATTATTTTTTATGATAAACTAATATTTATAAGACAAGGTTTTTTATGAATAGCATAAAGGATAATTAAGTTATTCTTTGTGCTATGCATAAAAAACCTTGTCTTATAAAAATTAGTTTATCATTAAAAAAGAATGTAAGTTTATTATTTCTGGGTATTAATAATGCTAGAAGTGCCTGTGTCAGTTTTTGGGAAATTGATTTAGGTACAAGAAAATACTTTAAAACGTCCTTGATTTGAATACATATGTCAGATTGATGAAATAGTGGCGTAACGTGGAATTCAAAATGTTGATCTAGCTTTTTAAAACCAAGAAATCGATAAACAATATTCAGTCTTCACTTTGACATAGGATTTATAATTATATTGCATTTAATAATAATATCTGACAGAAGAATTATGTCAGACCTGGTTGTGTTATACAGAGTCACTATCAATTTATTTGACAGTCCTGCCATCGTTACCACTATTAAATTCCATGTGCCGACTAGGAATACAAGACATAATGTAACATTCTTCTGCAATACATAGACAACTAACTATCAGACACACTCACTAACCAATAAGGGTGAATGATCTGGGCAACAAGTTCTATACCAGCACTTTGTTGAATTCTACAAATTATAGTAGCGTTGGTAATGTAGTTTTAGTGATTTTTCTAATACGTAGTATTGTTCTAGTTTATATATTATTTTTAACACATTTAATATCCCTGTCTGACAGGAGAATTATTAACGATTTAATTGACAGCCCTGCCATCGTCGCCACCATTAAATTCCATATGCTGACTAGGAATACAAAGAAGTTTGGGGGGTACCATTGACATATTTACTGACTCCATTTATAGAAACAAGCGTAATCTATGGCAGCAGTTTGTTGAGTCCTCCAAATTATAGTAGCGTTGGTAATTTAGTTTTAGTGATTTGTCTTATATGTAGTATTGTTTTAGTTTTTATATTATTTCATGTTAATGTTACATGTTTTACTAATATGGTTTTATATTCAGTTAACTGTTATATCATACTTAATATTTTGTATTATTATCGATAGCTCACTAGATACTAGGTATATTCTGTGTTTAAAATCCATGAAAAGCCTGGCTGTTTAAGTTTTATACAGCATAACTTGTTCACACTTTTTCTTCCTCGTCATGACCATCAACAACTAGACTATCTGTAAATGCAAAACAACAACAATATATTAGAAAAACTGAGGTCGTAACCTTCATTAGAAAAGTATTGTAGCCGTCAGACCTTGCATATAAAATAGCCTCTAGCTACAGTCTCAACTTACTCATGTTGCTTTGATCATAAAACGATAGGGATACCATTGGTTGTACATTTATTAAAAATATTATCATTTCGGAGAAGGGATTTTTCTTACCAGAGACGTAGATCTGCGTCAGAAGATCATCTGTGCAGTGAACTCTTATAAAGGGTAACAATAACTCCAATAAAAATGACAAACTTGTCTCTAACTAACTAACTTCTCTAAATAGTATAAAATAAAGGCGCTATCCGCGTCTATCTGTTTGTGCGCTTCTTGCTAAGGAACTAATTTTGATATGGTTTTACCTCTTATTTAGAAAATTTCTTCCTGGAGGTTTATATATATAATACATTAATAATAAATATAATAATACTTGGATGACTTGTGCGGTTGTGCGGTTCTTCTAAGCTAATGAACTAATTTTGATATGGTTTTACCTCTTCTTTAGAAAATTTCTTCCTGGAGGTTTATATATATACCTAATACATTAATAATAATACTTGGATGACTTGTATAGCGCCGTTTTTGTGCAAAAACACCTCAAGGGCGCTGATATAAGATAAGATATATTAAATTTATAAGTCGATGTTTTGTAATCAAGTCTCAAAAATATTTTCGGTTGGTTTTTGTTTTTGTTTATGTTTTTTGTTTCAGATGACACACATACACTTCACTTTGACTTTGGTTCAAGATTTTGTTTATGATAGCCTGCGATAAGCAAGTCATGTAAGTCTGAGACAGAGGTATGAAATCGTTGGATCACGACACAATAGAAGAAATTGTAATTTTTTTTGTTGGATTTTATTTAGGTATTAGAGCCAGGAAAGAGTCTAAAAGGGTCGAGAAGATGCACTAAGTGGCATGAATAGCTAAGAATCGACTAGAAGAGACTAAAATAGACTAGGAGAGATGAGGTGATTTTGCACAAGAGCGGCGCTATACAAATCGTCCAAATATTATTATTATAAATAGAGACTAGATATGATGGACTCGCCGAACGTCACAGCGGTGCTGCCAAGGTCTGTTATCTATGTGAGGATATTGTGTCAGCGTTTTATTAGCAGCGTGCTGGCACTGTTGGTGGACTCTCTTGCTGCAGCAGCTGGTCCAGTTTCTTCACCACCTAGGATTCTTGCTGCAGAGTCTCCACCTTCTATCTTCGTCGAACGTCACAGCGGTGCTGCCAAGGTCTGGTATCTGTGTGAGGATATTGTGTCAGCGCTTTATTAGCAGGAGACACATACCTGGATGGATGACGAACCTCGTGTTTGCACTGTTGGTGGACTCTCTCGCTGCAGCAGCTGGTCCAGTTTCTTCACCACCTAGGATTCTTGCTGCAGAGTCTCCATCTTCTATCTTCATATCACCTGTTCCTGTTCTTCATTTTACTTTATTTAACTTAACTTTATTTTGGTAATATTTTTATTTTTTGTAATACCTGCATCAACTGTAAATCGCCCTGTGGTGATATATCACAAAAGCGGCGCTATAAAAATTGTCCAAAATTATTATTATTACATTGCTAACGCTGGCTAAATCTTACGAGATACATCAAAATAATGTAGTACGGAATTGTATATCTTAAAAAGGCTTACAGAAAAGTATAAAATGGTATATGTCTATCTCCTACGAATAATGCCCAGTAACACCGGGTACACGTCAACTAGTATTATAATAATAAGCAACATATTATACAGGCCGCCATTCAATTTCCGTGCAATAAAATCTACCCGTCCGATTGACACTCGTACTGTCCAAAAGCGATTCCAAATTTAATTAGAAATCCCATAGGTGCGTTATGGATATCAGCACCTATGGGACTTTTGATAATATTTCTTAGGTTCACACATGTAAACAATTTCACGACCCAGATGCAATGATAGCCATGTTTGATGGCGTCATACGAAGTAAGCTGGAGTATGCTAGTGGTGTGTGGACTCCGCACCAAACTAAGTATATCAATATGCTGGAACAAATCCAGAAAAAAATCCTCAGGTATGTCTATATGCGGATGCGTGGAACTTATCCAAGGTTCATGCACCATGTGGACTTACTTGAGGCAACAAATAGATTTAGCTTGGAAACTAGACGTCATGCAAATCTTGCAATACTTAGTTTTAACATAATCCATAACTACATTGATAGCCCGTTCCTCTTGGAATGCTATGGTTTATACGTGCCCGAAAACTTCAGCCGTAGTCGTCGACACGACTTATTCAAAATACCATACGGCAGAACAGATATTCTAGCACAACATAGCATGACAAGAGGAATGGTACTATTGAATGAAATCTCAGAAGCACTAGATATATATAATTCTTCTTTAAATAGCCTAAAGTTTTTTTGTATAATAATTATCTTCATAGGTGTTAAGATTGTCAAATTGAGAATTGTACAGTAATTGGATAATCTATCTGTTGTGCAATAAATAAAAATAAAAAACATACATTTCAATTTGGGAGGCGGGTTTGGGTACCGCTGCCCCAGGAACCATTAATTGCATAACTAATATCTCTGCAAAGAGGTCGCCCCGAGTGGTTCGCTAAGTTTGGTGACTTAGCAGGGGTACCCGGGTTTATCGGGTGAGATGTATTCAGGATGATCCTGCCAACCATCTGCTTGGCGTGTCAAATCGGGAGAGGCTGATTTAGGGAGACTCTTTGACCTCTTCATCTAGTTTCTCTTGACCCATTGCCTTGCGCCGCAGCGGGAGGGTTAGATCACGGATCCCTAGATTCCTAACCACCCCTCATACCCTTTTCATTTCCAAAAACTCCCTCCTTTCTTTAAAAAGACCCTCCACACAGCATCCCCAAAGATAACAAAGGACCTATAATTTGTCCTAATTTTAATAATAATTTTTCCTAAGGTCCTCATGTGTAGGGTTTATATTAAAAAAAATATGCGGAGAGGATACGGCCCTATAACAAAAGTCAATATACTTAAGCCAAAGATATTAGAATCCGCTGAACAAATAGTTTTGACAACAATTATGCCCGGTGGAATACGTAATTTATTTATTTATCATTTAACTAAATACAAAAAAGATAAAAATCAAATGCTAATACCAATATTAACATAAAATTCAAATAAAATAATATTGTAAATAAAGAAAAATATCAAATATAAAGAAAGTATGTACATTGTACATTCATATATTCTAAATACAAAAAAGATAAAAATCAAATGCTAATACCAATATTAACATAAAATTCAAATAAAATAATATTGTAAATAAAGAAAAATATCAAATATAAAGAAAGTATGTACATTGTACATTCATATATTCATTTAATTATTCATGTTTGTTGCAAAACCAGTAAGACTGAAAACAGTAAAATAATTTACTCGTCAGGTAAATAGAAAATAAATATGTATAATACCTATACTGATATGTATTATAAAACAAATGTTCAAAAAAGAAGAAAAATATTGTCTGTTGTATCTATAGAAAAAAAAACTAATAAGTAATGCCAATATACCAACGCCGTAATTAATATCAAATTTAAATAATAATACTTGAAATGGTAAAGTAAATCAAAGTATAATAGACATGTAAAGAAAAATATAATTTTCTTTAATTCAAGGCAATGCCGAGCTTGTCTCGTCATTGTGGCTGTGTGTGTCGTGGACTGTCACTGGCTGGATGTGCGCCACAGTACCTACACAGTCGACTCGATATTTCGTAATCTATGGTTTAAGACATAGTAAAAATAATCTATGGGTTGTGACAAGGCAGATTGATGGGAATAATTTCAATAATTGGTAATTGCTATCGTGATTGTGATTAAGGAATTGACATAACAATTAATAACATTAAATGTCGTTTCTTTCCTTACAGGTAATGTTTTGATACTGAATGCTTTTCTTTATGTAAATCTTGTGAGATTAACAAAAAAAACCTCTTCTTTCCTTACAGAGAAACTCAATTGTGTTTTAATTGACTGTGTCGTTCAAATCACAAGGAAAATATCATTATATACATATCAAGTATGATCGTACATGCACAAACTCATTAATATGCGTCAAAAAAAAAAAACAAACAAACTAATGAGTATGTGAGTTAAACGTTGGAAGGTATAGACACAAGACTTTTAAAAAAAAGCTAAGTACTTAAAGTAATGAGGATATATCCTAGTAACAAAAGGGGATATAATTATTTACGCTGTCTACCTATTTGCACAAAATATAACTAAATGACTGTAGTAAGCAGAAATAATTCTATGGGGGATTAAGTGTCCGAGGGATCAACTAGCAGAGGGATCATCTGTCCACGGGAGGGTAAACTGTTCGGGAGAACAATTGTCGATCGACCAACTGTCAGGGGGCCAACCGTCGGGGGCTAAATGTCGGGGGATCAACAGTTGGGTCACCCTTCTTGACCTTATTTTGCCTGGTTTTGGACAAAAGCCAACATTATTGCGTATTTCGGCGACTTTAAGTCTAAGAAATATTTATTCTTGATTAGTTTGTGGTATTGACAGACATTTTCTGGCAGTAAAATGTCAACTAAAACGTACTTTTTCGGACTTTGTACATTGCTTGAAAAGGATTTTCTGTGTTTTGCGGTCAGTGAATAGAAAATACACACTAGAAATGCCTTCCACATAGACCAATGTCGCCACTGACTTACTAGTAATTTTTAATTAGTATATTATGAACGCAAATAAGAAAAAAACATTAAAAAAAATTATTTGTAAAGTTTCCCCTTTTGATGATGTGATACGGTTTTTTTTTATTTCTTACAATTAGACTCCGTTTGCCAAACGATTTTCATGCCTATTACCTATATTCTTGGTGATAATTTAAGGCGATGCACTACGTCGTTTAATATTTTAAATTGAGCCGCTATCAATAACAACCCTTACGTAGATGGCGATAAGGTTTAAATTCACGCTTAACACCATCCGCCTGTTTTGATTCATGCAAGAAAAAAACATGGCCAAAAAGTGCCTTTTATTTAATTTTGTGGATGTTCAGGCATAAATATTTATATGTTTTTCGATTATTATATAAATAACTTAATTTTCCACATTATACAATAAAATCAAAACCGAAAATGGGTTCATAAGTAGGAGATTTTGAACATCAAAGCACTTGTCATAGGCCTTATACATTATTTTTTTCTGGGCTTATAAAAAGACTTATCTAAAAAATACTCGATTATTTCAAAGGCCAAGATGTATTCTACTCGCAGTATTTAATTAAAGTATCTGAAACATTTCTAGGCGACCAAATTTTCAAACCAAAAACACATGATTTTACATTACTACGTATGGCATCGCCTTAAGACACTAATAATGGACTTAAGACCCGCATACCCAATATCTACCGATTTATAACAAGTTTCTCGTTAACTCTTTAAGTTCTTAAATTACAAAAAAAAAGTTATTTTTGTAGATAATATCCATCCATTTGTTATGCCGAAACGTTAATTATATGAAATTCCCTCGATAGAAAAAAAATCGCAAAGTAAGCTACAAAAATGATTAAAAACATGTTTTAATCTGTTATTTAATATGTTATAGGTATGAAAAAAATCACAGTGTATCTTTAAATGGAACTTAAGCATTTGTCGAGAGATTTTTGCTCTATTTAAAACGAGTCGTGTTTTATTAAATATTTTCACAATTTTCACTTAATTATTATTGTTTTTTTAATGTTAGAGCGCTCCCTCTAACATTCTTATTTACATATCTTCCTTTCAAAACCATATTTGAACGCTTACTACGGCGCCTTAAAGACACAATAATGGACATGGCTTGTGTATTCCTCATTCTGAAATAGACTTCTCTCAGCTCTTACTAATCTCCAGAATTTTGCTGAATTTAAACTGGACTTAAAAACAAAATTATTTTAAAAATCTTACCATTCATAAATCTTAAATTCTTTTCGATATTTTATATTAAGCCATATTATAAAACTTTCGGTAATTGTTTGGTTTCGGTTGCCTCCTTATTGTACCTTTTTAAAATGTCTGCTCAGAAAATTCTCATTTCTGAGCACAAACTGCCTCTTGTTTTATATTATGTTTTTAGTTTTAATATTCTTGTTTTGTCCTGTCCTGCTGTTATTGTTATTTTAAGTTTTGTCATCACTTTGCATAAACAGTGTATTTAGTGTTATACTACAGGATTTTCCAATAAGAGGTGTTATTTTGAATAGCCCGCTATTTCGGTAGATGTTACTTTTGAAGCTGTTATTTTTTGATATTTGACAAGTAGAAACTAAGCCATTAATAAAAATGGAACGATACACGCTTCAACAACGCATTGAAATTATTAAAATTCACTTGAGTGAATCAAATGCAAATCATCTTGAGTGATGAGGCTAATTTCTATTAGAATAATGGTAACAAAATTATCAAATGTGTCTAGTGGCGCCATCTATATTGAAACAATGTGTAACATTTCAAATACGATAAAGATTATTCTTTTGTCTATTGCGAAAAGCAACGTGTTAAAGCTTTAGCACCTCGGTGGCTTCGTCAACAAGCAAAATTGTCGCATCTGGGGCTCTTAAAATCCAAGAGTTATAGTTGAAAAGCCTCTCTATCCTCAACGTGTGACTGTTTTGTGCGGTTTATGGTCCGGCGGAGTCGTTGGACCTTACTTTTTCGAAAATGAGGCTGGAGCAACAGTTACGGTGAATGGATTGCGCTATCGAGAGATGATTAATGATTTTTTATGCCGGAATTGGATGGTATTGATTTGGACAACGTTTAATTTTAAAGAGACGGCGCTTCGTACCAAACAAGCAAAAAAACCATTGATCTTTTACGATTGAATATCAAAATAACACCTCTTATTGGAAAACCTTATATGAGATCTGTATTGGGTAAGGCACACTGTACGAATAATTTTAAGAACATGACCACTTATACTAAATTACCGTTTTTAAATTTGTTATATTAAAGCGCACTAGAAGTGAAATGACATTAAACTGCGCTTTATAAATGCCATGTTATTATTATTTTTATTATCTTCATTCTCTTCACATTCACATTTTACTATCATTCTTTCTACTTCTAGAGTGACTTTTAAGTAATAATACATATTGCTCAAATGCCAAAATTAGTTTTCCCATTCGTGTCCAGAATTAATAAAAATGCGAAAATCCCACTACTTAATTACCCAAAATCACTTGACAAAAGTTCCACAATTCTTTTATACCTATGCGAGTTCGTATTAGATGTGGAGAGAGATTAGTGTTTTGGTAACATTACAAGGGGCAAATTATCGTTTATCGAATCTAAATAGACCATTAGAATTTATAAATACATTTTATTGTAAGGAGATTACGAAACTAACGAACTATCACGCCGTTTCTCAGCAGGGGTAGGCACAGAGAATGGACCGCTACAAGCTCTGTTTAGTACTTATTTCAATCATGTAAGGTGTAAGGATGTGAAATATTGTAAAGTTACGTATACCACTTATCACGTACCACGCACCATTTACCACGTACTACGTACAAGGTACCACTTACCACTTACAACTTACCACATGCCAAATGCCTCGTACCACGTGCCACTTACCACGTGCCACGTACCACTTACTACGTACAACTTACCACGCCCACAAGCTACGTAAAACATGCCGCGTACCGTGAATCATGTAATGCGTACAACATTCCACATACCACTAACCTCTTATCATAGACCACGCCACGCACCACGTACCACGTACCACGTACCACGTACCACGTACCACGTACCACGTACCACGTACCACGTACCACGTACCACGTACCACGTACCACGTACCACGTACCAGGTACCACGCATCACGCACCACGCACCACGCACCACGCACCACGCACCACGCACCACGCACCACGCACCACGCACCACGCACCACGCACCACGCACCACGCACCACGCACCACGCACCACGCACCACGCACCACGCACCACGCACCACGCACCACGCACCACGCACCACGCACCACGCATCACGCACCACGCATCACGCACCACGCACCACGTACCACGTACAAAATACCACTTTACAAAACACTACACTACAACGTACCACGCACCGCGTTCTAGAGGCTGAAAACGCGGCTCGTAACTTTTGGATGTACTAGTGTTTTAATATTACAAAAATTGCATTATTGTTGTTGTAGCCAAAAACTTTTTTTTTTCGAAAATTCGGTTATTTGCATAAAGAATTTCAAGAAATCCGCGCAGCCAAACTGAAATTCAAGTTGTATCTCTTTCTTTAACAAATAAGATGTCTTCTTCATTTGTCTCTTTCGCTCATTGTATTTTCTTATGTGTATAATATGTGTCTGTCTGTAATTATAATTAGTTAATATAATAGCCCTGACGAAGCTAAACCTAATTAGCTGCCAGTTATTATTGCAATAAAAAAGCGGTGTATAAAATGTGTGTTATTTCATTTAATATATAACTATAACCATTTCATGCAGCAATATTTCGATTCGATCAGTACCACTTTGAAACGTATCCAAAAATATGAACTCTATATTTTTTTCGATCGATTTCGAACTAAAACTAAAGAAAACATTAAATTTAATTGCTTACGCCGGAATTTGAAACTGAAAATTTGTTGAGTTCTTTTTTTCACTTTCCCCCAGCAAGTGGGGGAGTAGGTAGTACCCAAAATTACTATCCTCTTTATATTAGCTTAAATACTTGACATATCATTTAAGTATTTCTGCGCAAATACATAAGTTACCATTTAATAATTGACTGAATAATTAAGATTTCTAAAGCCCATAAGACAGAAAAATGCACGGGGTCGTTGGAAGACCCACTTGGTTACAGACGTTTTGTTTGCATCTTGGCCTGTCAAGAGTTAAGAGGAAGCTACAAGCCATAAATGTGTATATTCTTGTTATACCTTATATTGTAGGTAATAGGTATTAAAATCGCTTGACAAACGGAGTCTAGAATCGTTCGTTTTCAAGCAGAAAAATGGTTTTGATTTATTTTGTAAATAATTTTATAAGAAAGCAAAAAAATTAATCAAGTGAAACTGTCACAGATAAAACTATATTTTTTAAAGTTGTTCCTTTACGCGTTCATACATTTTATTGAGTAATTTATTTTTTTATTTGTATTCTACTCAAGAGAAACGATAGGAAAACCTTCAATTTATCTGAAGCATATTTTTTGGTATTCATAATGTACACCAATTCGTTATAAAAATTAATCAAAATAGTGATTTAGCATTAAGCTTCGCCTTAATGTATAAAAAACGATGCAAATATATGCCACCACCCATTACACAGCTAAATCACGATTAATATTCTTTCCGTTTTAAAACACGAAGTTGAGGTTAAGACAATTTAACTAACATCCTGGATTTAATCGAACCGAAGTGAAAAATAATTATTTTGACATAGATTTCAGCAATTACTAATATTACGCTATCCTTCGAAACGAAATAATAACAAACACTAAAAGCAAGGTATTTGAAATTCTTACAAAATTTCGTAAATTTTTTTAAATTATCGCAATGTTCAACGAACAGTAAAAGTTGTATGAGCAAGTCTATAATCTTTGATTTCATATCATATTATCTATTGTAAGTCTATTCCCAACGATTTACAGTGTGTTTGGAAACGGTACTAGCCTAAAAGCGATCATGCGATCGTTTTGTTACCAAATCTGAATACCTGCGTACTTTATTGAATGTTATGAATTCAGCAAAGGATGAGTTAATGGTTAGGTTAGCTTGAATAATATGTTTGAAACATGCTGCATGCAAGCAATGCATCTGTGTGAGTGGGTACTACACGAAGAAAAATGAGTTGTTACCGTGGGATTAAGTGGAAACAAATAAAAGTAATGATGGGTTTAATGAAAAATATTTAAGAATACTAAAAATGTATTACCAAAAAAAAGACAATAAAAAATAAATTAATTAGCATACTACTATATAATCTGTCTGGCAAAGAGCTTGCATAGGTAAAATGAAGGTTTGATACCAGTTCGTTCTTGATGCGAAGTAGTAGATTCCGGTTCTTCACAGCAACTCCCAGTTTATAATTTATCCAAAAATAATCTTGTAGTCCAATGCAAAACAGCCTCACGCTGTTGGTCTCCAAAAGGGTCCCTCTTAACCAATGAGGATCGGCAGATGCCATCCGATTCCATCCATCCAATGGTCAATGCTCCATATACAAAGCTGATGCTCACTCAGGAGTGGCGATTGTGTTCGTCGAACCTCAGCCAAGAGGAATGCCCGCTGCTCTGGGCTGGTGATCAAAGAATTAAAGAATGGCGACTGCTTCCAATGCAAATCACAGATCCTTGCTCCCTCAGGTTTGGCAACTTTCCAAGTCAGAATTCCTGGGCTGTCAATTTGACCAATAGCAAAATGACAATGTGTAGGTACTTAAAAGTCCCACACACCAAGACCATAGATGCGATGTAAGTAAAGTGATGCACACACACCTCGTTACAAATCTTATATGTAACAGAGTGTTGCTGATTTATTAAAAATCTCTTGATATTTTTGGCAATCCGGTGAAACACGGGATTGCAAACCCTTAACGAATGTATGGTACATACAGAAGAAAATGATTCAGTAGCATTGTAATCAAATGGCCAATCCGGAAGAAATAAATATATCACCATATTACATAACTACAATACAATATAAACGCCGCCATTTTTAAAGTCTCCGTTAACACTTTTAAAGTCTCTTTTAACATTTTTAAAGTGTCCGTTAGAATTTTTTAAGTCTCCGTTAACGTTTTTAAAGTATCCGTTACCATTTTTAAAGTCTCCGTTAACATTTTTACAGTCTCCGTTAACCCTTAGTGTGCCAATACATCCACCGTGAATTTGCAAGTAGCTCACCGAACTTGCCTCGATATTATGGTATCACAAATATGTTCATATTATCTGTGAAAAATATCATAATTTTTTTTTATTTTAAGTGTCATAGTACTGTATTTAGTTACAGGAAAGCTTCGAATGACTTATTTTTATTGTGAAGAACGTTTATTTAGTTGAAAATATAATAAATCTCAAGAATATTTTCGTATTTCTTGATTTAATTTTTTTTTTTATAAGATATAGTAGGTTATAGTAGGTAAGTAGGTTACTTTGAAAACAGCGTCAGTCGGTGTACGGCGGGGGGCCAGCATTCCAAGGGTTCTTAGTTCCCGATTCCAACATTTGAACAAATTGTAATGTGATTGTAAATCAGCTGAAAAGCACAACTGTCATGTTGTTAACCTTGTCAGCTAATCACATTTTGTTCAAAAGCTGAAATGAACCTTGGATTAGCGATTAATAAAATGGCGTTAATTGACCATTTTATGACAATGTTAGGTACAAGTCGTTGAATACATTGATTCGAGACTTAATTAAAATGTAGGTCACACAAATCTAGACAGCTATTTTTAATAAGCCATTAATTAAAAAACATTTACGTTTCACATTGGCTACAAAAGTAGTGATTGCTTTTGGCAGATCGTAAATAATTCAGTCGCGTGTAAGATTGGAATTCGTACAGTATATGAGTATTTGAAGCATGTGACCGGAGTGAAGTTGGCTGCGCACAGTGGGCCGGATTGCAATTTAGGCAGGACAAAAGTATTTAAGAAAAAAATTAAGACTCCGCATAAAGTAATACATTATAAATAAATAAATAAATAAAAAAACAAATTACCAAAAACTGACAAAGGCACTTCTAGCATTAACCTCCAGATATATACGCTGTGTTCCATACTCAAACCGCGGGGTGGTTCATTCGTGAAAAACTTTACAAATAAAAACAATTCTGATAAATTTCTTATTTTTGTGTGAAAAAACGTTCGTTTCTTCGTACTGGGTCAGCTGTTCTATTTAAGATTTAAATGTGAGAGTGGCCATTTTGTTATCCGATCGGGTGCATTTCTTGCAAAAGTAAAGCTACGATTACACAGGACAATTTTTGTTACGGTGTTTTTTGGTAATTAGAATAAAACTTAGTTAGGATCATAGACATATGAATATTAGTAGACCTGCCCTAAGTGATTAAAAGCGTATTATCCCCACTCCCCATACCGGTTCCATTGGAGCCGGCTGTGCTCGCGTATGGCCTCAAGTGAAATTTGAAAACGTGACGTCATCATTCTTGTGCGAACTATGGTCGAGGAATCATCGGTTCATTTTACGAAATAACACGGCAAAATGTTGACTTGTACTATGAAAACTTGTAAAAATAGATGTGAAAAAGATAATAAACCCAATTGTCGTATTACATTCCATATATAAGCATTATTTTACTTTATTTTAAGCATATTCACATCGTATAATATGAATCAGTTGTTACTATCACATCGAGAAACGTCTGGACGCGAAACACAAAGCTGGTTGGTTGCTGGGAAGTAAATTATGAACATTTATAAAAGTGTCTTAACTAAATACTTAAACGAAATATTCGACTGTGAAAATAGAACCGAATTTTTTTGCCGAATTTGGACTTCGCAAATTTGTTCATAACGTGGCGAGTAATTTGCGCTCCCATGTAAAAATGTCTATTCATTCAATAGCAGATTTTACTTTTAAGATGTAAATGGTGATATTATAATGCGAGATGCCTATTTACTGTCAGATTGATTTATTGACGAATCACAGTCAGCTTCACTCCCTTCGTTCTTCAACAGTTGATTTTACCCCTCGCCATTATCTTCTCGTCTATTAATTCCTATGTCTGTGGTTAGGATCTTTTTCTTAGATTATCTTGAAAAACTACTCCAAAGTTTCGCAGTGTGAGCCTGGAATACGGTATACTTATATAATTTTTTTTCGTATACACATATGTGACAGCGAACAGAGAGCACATTACTTATTAGAGTAGGGCAATGACACATATGTAAGACAAAAATGTAAAAAAGAAAGAAAGTTAATAATGTTAGTAACAGTATTTTTTTCGTCTATTTCTCAAAAATGTGTTTTTTTATACGTTCCAGAATTTATCAAAATAGATTTAAGCCCGTATAATAATAGTCAGAAATAAGATAATACAGATTATAATACGATTTGACAAATTTGACAAAAAAATCGTTTTATTTTTATCCAGCTAAAGTTGGGTTTTGAACCACTGTGCGGCGGTCTGAAGTATGGAAATTTGTTGTTTTTAAATCACTCCGTACAATAACAACTGGGTCAGCTGTTATCGTATATCTTTCTGGTTCAAAAGAAATGGAAATTGTTTCAACGCAAGAAATAAAAGCGTGTGTGTTCATACCCGTGCTTGAAATTTCGATTAAATTTCACTGATGTGTTTTCGATGTTATCGTTTTTAGCGATGGATTGTTAAAATCTCCGATCCGTTATGACATGTAATGGAATTCGTAAAATCTATTCAGTTCTTAACGGACAAAAACAACCTTATTTTAATAACTGGTAAAAAAAAATCCAAATTTGCCTCTAATTCATGAAAAATCAAGTTTTAGAATGACCTATATTTTAAGTCCGTACCTACTAGACATTTGGTATGTTTTTTGATTTATTTTTTTTACAACATTCTGGAGGAGGCCCACCACTTCCCCGCCCTGTTTTAGGTACTGATGGTACCCCTTCAGAGCTCTCGCAAGGACGCTAATTTTTTTGATATAACGAGTCTACATTTAAAATTGCAAGACAAGACCTCCAAAATGTCCATGCATACAATGTTATTCGCAGTATGCATGTGCTGCGTATTAGTAACTTGTTAGTAAGATCTATTCTAGCTGGTTAGTTTACCAGGTCATATGTACAAGGTATCAACAATAACATGTAAAAATAATAATTTACAGCCACCTGCAAAAATGAAAAATTATGAGACAAAAGAAAATGGTGAAATGTGCACCTCATTTTGTGGTGAGGGGGTGTCGTCACCCGCTCCCAGGCAGTCCTAGGGGGAGAAGGCAGGGCATTGGATAGGTTTCACGAGGATCAGGTTCCGCGCCCCTAAGCCAGGAAACCGGTTGTGCCTCGACGAAAGATAATAATAATAATTTTACAACAATACATTTACACTTTTTTGTAATTGGTTTGACTGAGGATAGAACCTTGCTACCCAGGAACTGGATTCGACAGCTTTACCAACCGAGCCAAATCCTGATTGGATAAGACCGAGATTTATTACGTATATTAACTACTGTAATGTCATCGAATTTCGTAAAAATGACCATGTTGCAGGACGGGGAAACACACAAGCCACAAACGTTCCACTGCTGAGCTGTTGAACTCAAGAACGAGTCGTAGAAGCGACCCGTTCTCATATGACAAATATCAACTGTGTACAAATTGGCGCGTTTTCCTATTAAGCAACGTGTGTCGACATCAACAACGAGTCTCTCTGCAAAGTTTCAGCTCGATCGTATATCGGAAAGGGGGGTAATTTCCGCTTCCAAGATTTGCATTTATTCGTTACCGAGAACTAAAGTGAAATTCAAATAGATGCATTTAAAAATAATGTTCAGTTAAGGCGATGCACTACGTCGTGTAATATTTTGAATCGAGCCGCTATCAATAACACACCTTACGTAGATGGCGATAAGGCTTAAATTCCCGCTTCACACCATCCACCTGTTTTGATTTATGCAAGAAAAAAACATGGCCAAAAAGCGCCTTTTATTTTATTTTGTGGAAGTTCAGGCACAAATATTTAAATGTTTTTCGATCATTTTATAAATAACTTAATTTGCCACATTATACAATAAAACCATAACCGAAAATGGGTTCGTAAGTAAGAGATTTTGAACATTAAAGCACTTGTCATAGGCCTTATACATTATTTTTTTCTGGGCTTATAAAAAAACTTATCTAAAAAATACTCGATTATTTCAAAGGCCAATATGTATTCTATTCGCAGTATTTAATTAAAGCATCTGAAACATTTCTAGGCGACCAATTTTTCAAACCAAAAACACATGATTTTGCATTGTTGGGTATTTTGTCGTTTACAGATATTCACAGGTATCAGAAGCTAGTAGCCGAATGGACAAAGGGCATTGGTTTAATCTTCTACTAGCTAAGTCATCCATTGATGGTATTGGTTTAATCTTCTACTAGCTAAGTCATCCATTGATGGTATTGGTTCAATCTTTTTTTTTTTTTTTTTTTTTTATTGGTTTTCAAGTTACAATCCCGTTAAACTTCAATAAAGCAGTTTGTCAACAGGATGTTAATGATCAATTACATACATACACACATAATATTATTACTATAACCATACAATTAACACAACTAAATTAATATAAACTATCTCTATTTAGTAACCATTGTTTCAGCATATATCTCAATCTATTTGTGGAATCGCAATTTTTTATATTAATGGGTAACATGTTAAGCATTTTTGGCACGTTAAATTCTAGGGTTCGCCGTCCGTATTTATTATTATATTTTGGAACAAGCATTCCGTCATTCTTTGTAAACCTTGTATTATATTCATGTTGCACTTTCCTTTTATAATCAGACTCAGATATATGTTGGATCAATATTTTGTACCATAATAAGGCCTGCACCGGTAATATTGTTAAATTTCGATACAGCAATGAAATGTTTCGTCTCTGTGAAAAAATATGTTTTTGAGCTAATAACTTCACCATAGAATTTTGTACTGATTGCAGGTGGTTTAAATTAGTTTTACAAGAGTGACCCCAAGTAGTTAAACCATACCGTAAAGTTGATTCTGCGAGTGATAGGTAAATAATTTTTAAAATATTCACCGGAACGAAACATTTTAGTTTGTATATCCTACCCACTATCGCTCTCAGCCGCTTGCAAGTTTTGTTTATTTGTGAATCCCACTTGAAATGACAATCAACAGTCACCCCCAAATAAACGTATTCATTTACCAGTTCAATACTTTCACACATACATGGCTGTAGAATGTTTTGATGAATACATATAAAGTTATGTGAAATTATTTTAGGCATGATCTGAAATGAAGCATGTGGAGACCGTATGTGCATCAATTTAGTTTTCTTGGTATTAATGATTAGACCTGCGTCATGTGACCATTTTATCAGGGACGTAAAGTCATGTTGCATATATTTAATCGCAATGGATAATTGTTCATCAGATATGACAAGAGCAGTGTCGTCAGCATATACAAAGTGTCTTACATATTTAAATAATTTTTTCATTATTGATACAAATATAATATAAAGGGTTGGACCCAAAATCGACCCCTGCGGGACTCCAGCACAGATTTTTTTCCTCCCACTCATTTTTTCTAATATTTTTACACATATATGTCTATTAGATAAATAATTTTTAAACAAATTAAGTAGGTTACCTCTAATTCCAATTGCTTCTAAGATTTTTAATAATTTTTGTGGGTCAATTGTATCAAACGCTTTGGAGTTATCTATAAATAGTACTAAAACATGTCTTTTATGGTTTAATTCATTATTAATATAATTTGAAAAATCCTGTAATAAATGCTCTGTGCTTTTTTTCTTTTGAAAGCCATATTGTTTTTGGTCTATAATGTCAAATTTTTCTAGGTATTTATTTAATTTTAAGGAAATATATTTTTCAAAAATTTTTTCAAGTGCAGGCATTATACTGATAGGTCGATAGTTTCCTATTTCTGAGTGCTTTCCTCCTTTGTATATAGGTCTAATAATAGCACATTTAAGATCATTTGGCAATTCAGCTTCTATAATAAGTCTATTAACTAAGTGCGTTATAATAGGTCCTAAAATATCTATATGTCTTTTTATGTCGTACATTCTTATGTTGTCCATTCCCAAGGATTTTGAATTTTTCATTTTCTTAACAATATTTTTTATCTCAGTGAGAGTTGCCTTTGGTAAATACATACTGTGAGGTAATTCTATTTGATTAACATTGGATGCCTTAAAATCACATCTGTGTAACATTTGGCTTATACTATCTGAGAAATAATTTACATATTGGTTTGTTACATTTTCCACCGTCTGTTCCTTTAACACATATCGTGAGATGACTTCATCACAATTACTTTTAGTTTTTCTTCCCAACAATTTATTTATTTCATCCCATGTTTGCTTAGTATTATTGAAACTACGTTTGAATTTATCTTTAAAATAACAATTTTTTCTTTTAGTAATTAATTTGTTGACATTATTTCGCATGTACCTGTATTCATTTTCATAAGTTTTATTACAAGGAGAATTTTTCCATCTTCGAAACAATAAATCCCTTTTTTTTATTAACTCTAAAATATCTGTAGTTATCCATTTTTTGATCGCATGTGGTCTTTTGGTTGGTTTTTCAAAAAATGACACAGTGCTTTTTTCATATAAATTAATGAAATTATTTTTAATTTGATGATACAAAAAGGTGCTTTCTTGTTCATTGAGTAAAGAATTCCAATGTATTTCTCGGATGTGATTATCAATATGTTTTTGGGACAAAATTGTTATCTTTTTCATGTTTTTTAATGGTTCTTTTTGCACATCATATTTAATATTAACGGCTGTCATATAGTGATCTGCTATGGAAATCTCGCATACACACGCTGATAGCGAGTCCATTTGTTTAAGCCCGTTACTGTACCTAACGTATATATATGATCTATGCATGATTGTGTTATGCGCCCGCTAACAATTGCTTCACGCGTCACACCGTCTATGCATTTGATCAAATAATTGCTTGCAAGAATATTTTCATATGAGTTTACTACAGGATCATTAAAATTCATCAAGTTTATATTAGTGTCCCCAAAGAACAAAACATTGTCTCGAAGGCCTATGAAATCCGTCAGAATAGATTCAATTTCCCTGATAAAAGATAGTTTGTTAAGATTCGGTGGTCGATATATCGCTAATATACTCAAACTTTGTTTATTTGGAAGAGTAATTACACCAAAAACATTTTCAAAATAATTTGATTCTAGTGGTGATTGTTTAAATACCATACTGTTTCTTATATATAGCGATATGCCCCCACCTGATTTATTATTACGACAATAGTTGTAATTTGAATAGCCCGGAATCTCATACATATTAATTTGGTCAGCTTGTATATTTGTTTCGCTAATCATTAAAATATCTATACGCTCCCAACAATTTCTTAAATAAACATGCAAAACATCCCAATTCTTACATAATGATCTGATATTTACATGAATACAAATTAATTCCCCTACATCACTTTTTTTAATATTTATCCACTGTTGTAGATCGTTAGTTCTTAAAAAATCTACTTCATTATCTTCTTCTAGATAATTACTTAAAGCAATGTTTTATAAAATAATTAGTTCAAATTCTGTGCTATTAATATGATAATTTATTACAACCTCTCTGGTTACTATACCTAAGTATTTATTTGAGTAATGATTGAAAGGTAGGTTTACATATGTCATTTTTATATTTATTTCAATTTGAATGCAGTTTGTAAGAAATATTGGGTAATCTAAAATATTAACAATAATGAATTTCTTCAGAATGAGTACTGCAACACCTCTATTATTATTTTTGTTTATTGTCGTCTGAATATATTTAAAATAAGAGTGCTGCCGCTGATAAGCAATCGGCAGTGACTCATGATTTGTAAATGGCTTGTTTAACACTATGCCGTCAGGCTGAATATTTAAATTATTGATTTTAATTAAAATAGTTAATTTATTCTGCATTGTAATCAATTTTTTGTTTGGCAACTTTTAACATATAATTTCTAAACTTACATGCTATACTATTTGGTAGGTGATCCGTAGGGAAATTTTTTTGTTTCTTTTGATTAGAATCCCAGCAGTTGGCACATTTGGGGGGGCAGTCCAGAGATTTGCATTCCCGGTATTGGTGAGCTCCGGCGCAGTGCATACATCTTGGATCCTTTATTTTATCTAGGCATTTATGTGCAGTATGGCCAAATCTTAGACAATGGTAGCATTGCGTTAAAGGGTAGCAGTCTTCAACATATATCCTCAAGAATCCTAAG
Source organism: Hesperophylax consimilis (assembly GCF_061612785.1). Taxonomy (NCBI): domain Eukaryota; kingdom Metazoa; phylum Arthropoda; class Insecta; order Trichoptera; family Limnephilidae; genus Hesperophylax; species Hesperophylax consimilis. Next base: position 12,402,289 of record NC_142865.1, read on the forward strand.
TTGACACGTTTTTTTCTTATAAGGTAATCTCTCATGTTTCCATTTGTTTCGACAATTATATTGTGGGACTTATTTCTTTTGTTGTCGGTGATAGCTTTCACCTGAAATATATCAGGATTTTGATCTGTCATTATTTTAATGTCATCATTTTGGAGACTTAAGTCTGTTAAAAATTCTTCTTTTGTGTAATTTGTTTGTATTCCTTTGAATATTACACACGGTTTTTTTCTTTGTATTTCTTCTGCCGTAATGTCTTTTTTTGATATTTTGTTTATTTCATTTTTCAGTTTGGTTGCATCTTCTTTTTTAGGGCAAGTTATAATTAATCTGTTGTTAGTTATTTTTTTCATGCTGTTTACTCCGATGCCCAGAGCAGATATTTTAATTTTATTTTGTATTGTTTCCTTAAGTTGGTCTTGATTTTGGTTCGTATTTAATGATGTTATTATAATTGGAAAGTTTTTTTCTTCAATCTCTTCTTGGTGATAGTTGGTTTTTACTGCTGACGCGTACGTTACTCTTTCATTTTTCGTTTTTAGCATTTCCTTCAGCATTGTATTTTTTTCTTTCAGTTTTGCTAGGTCTATCGCCATATGCGAAATATTTTCCATAATAGAGCTCATTTTTTTCGAGATTTCTATTTTTGTTTCTTTTGTGATTCTTGATTCATCGAATAATGCGGTCATTTCAGCAATTTCTTTCTTAGCTTTGGATATGTAGTCATGCGGATCAACTTCTTCCTCCATCGCAACGTTTTATTTATCCTGTTTTGTATTCGGGTCTCAACGTGTTAGTGCGACTAACGTACAGTTACACGCGTCCGTTGCCTGCCAGGTTGCAGACTGTACTGACTTCTACTAGCTAAGTCATCCATTTATGGTATTGGTTCAATCTTCTACTAGCTAAGTCATCCATTGATGGTATTGGTTCAATCTTCTACTAGCTAAGTCATCCATTGATGGTATTGGTTCAATCTTCTACTAGCTAAGTCATCCATTGATGGTATTGGTTCAATCTTCTACTAGCTAAGTCATCCATTGATGGTATTGGTTCAATCTTCTACTAGCTAAGTCATCCATTGATGGTATTGGTTCAATCTTCTACTAGCTAAGTCATCCATTGATGGTATTGGTTCAATCTTCTACTAGCTAAGTCATCCATTGATGGTATTGGTTCAATCTTCTACTAGCTAAGTCATCCATTGATGGTATTGGTTCAATCTTCTACTAGCTAAGTCATCCATTGATGGTATTGGTTCAATCTTCTACTAGCTAAGTCATCCATTGATGGTATTGGTTCAATCTTCTACTAGCTAAGTCATCCATTGATGGCACAAGCAACATTTTCCCATTATGTTTATGGTAGTGAGAAGAATTAACATACCTATTGTCAGGTTTTTTTTTACACTAACACCACACAGGACGCACTGATGAAGTAAAAAGGTATGAGGGGTGGGTAGGAATCTAAGGTTCTGTGTGTCCAGGAGTGACAGCCGAATGATATATCCCTCCCGTTGCGGTGTAGGTGATGCGTCAAGAGATACCAATACACCCCACCCAATGAACCCGGGCACCCCTGCTAAATCACCAAACGGAATCACTTAGGGTGACCTGTGACAGATGTGTTGGTTATTCAATAAATGTTTCCCGGGGCGGCGGTACTCAAACCCGCCTTCCAAATTGTAATTCGTCACGCTGGAATATTTGTTTTTCTATACCAAAAATAATAATACCTAGTATATGCATAATGCGTATTTTTTATGCCTTTTTGGTTGACAGTGCGTATTGGAACATCCCCCCACTCAGAAATCAAAACTTTCAGAAAGGTATAATATTCCTGTTTGTCGCATAATTGGCATATATTTTGACATTGATTTTACATATTTTGGTATTGTCAGTGAATATTCTGGCATTGATTATTCAAATTTCGGTATATGTATAATTAATTGTGAACATTCTGGCATTGACACTGCATATTTTGGTATATTCGGTTAGTGAATATTCTGGCATTGGTGGTGCGTATTTTGAGTAATTTTATTGAATATTCTGGAATTGATGGTGCATATTTTGGTATTGTCAGTGAAGATTCTGGCATTGGTAGTGCACAATTGATGGTGGACATTTTGGTATTGTTAGTGAATATTCTGGCATTGATGGTGCATATTTCGGCATTGTTAGTGAATATTGATAGTGTGTATTTTGAGTTTTGTTATTGAATATTCTGGCATTGATAGTGTATAATTTGGTTATTGTTAGTGAATATTCTGGCATTGGTAGTGCATAATTTGGTGATTTTTAGTGAATATTCTGGCATTGATGGAGCATATTTCGGTATTGTTAGTGAATATTGATAGTGGGTATTTTAAGTATTATTAGTGAATATTCTGGCATTGAAGGAGCATATTTCGGTATTGTTAGTGAATATTGATAGTGAGTATTTTGAGTATTATTAGTGAATATTCTGGCATTGATGGAGCATATTTCGGCATTGTTAGTGAATATTGATAGTGAGTATTTTGATTATTATTAGTGAATATTCTGGCATTGATAGTGCATATTTTGGTAATGTTAGTCAATATTCTGGCATTGTTAGTGCATATTTTGGCATGTTTAGTGCATATTATGACATTGATAGTGCATATTTTAATCATTTATTAGTGCATAATCCATATAAATTCAAATGCAAATGTTCATTTGTTCAAAATCTTAAATCTACGAAAATTCTTCACAGATTGCTTTGAAATTTTGACACAAAGTTGCATTCGAATATTCGTGTGTTTTTATATACCTATATTATATAGATAACACCTGTGGCAGGTAAAAATATGATTTTTAAAAAACAGCACTATCTGTTAGAGGTCATAATAAAACGCGCCTTTGTTTCTAAATCTGCACAGACAGAGAGGTACAGCTAGCATATAATAAATTCGGTGTTTGAAAATATGTAAGATGCAATTATTTCCTATCTTTCACATCAAAACAGTAGCACTTAAACCCTACCCACATTAGAGAATATTTGATAAAATCTGCGATGGCTTAGTGGTAAGTGATATTAACACTTAATTACAAGTTTTGAGGCATTTTCTCTTTGGCTAACAGTTTACGGTTCGTTTCCCGTGAACGCTTCTTAACTACGCCTGCTAAAAGTGAAACTGGACACAAACCAGTAAATGTAAAAACGTAATTTTTCCAGTTTGATAATTCTATATTTAAATTGATGGAATTATTTTTATTTTTTATTGTTCTAAACACCGTACAAGAGAGTTACAACTTCTCCCGACTAAACGGAGCCGTTGATACCATAGAATACACAATAAGGTTGTCTCGTACAACAAAATTATTTATTATTTAGATATTTATCATATTAATTAGAGCACGCTCATGACAGAACTTTTTGAATTATTGAAAAATATCGAATAGTGCCAAAGATATACGCTGTTAAAAAGTTGATATTTTCGGCCTGCCGAAAAGCATGTTTGCATGTTGAAGCAATACTCAATTTGGGAGGCGGGAATAGGTACCGCCGCCTCGGGAACCATTTATTTGATAACCAACACCCCTGCCTAAGTAGTTTGCTACGTTTGGTGACTTCGCAGGGTTCGTGGGGTGAGGTTTGTCTAGATCTCGGCGGCGGATTACCTTTTGACCTCTCCAACTCATCCATCCGTCGCTCTTGGACACATTGACTCCGAGATTCCTACCCACCCCTCATATCTGTTACCTTTCTCCTTCCTTTCCCTAAAAATAACCTCCATACAGCATCCCCAAAGATGACAAAGTCACTGAGAGATTTTTTGCCCTCCGGGTCTCCTGTGTGGAGCTGATGGAAAAAAAATACTGCAGCCCTGTCGTTCGAATTATAAAATGTTCTGCGAATGACGTCACGTGACACACTTGCATTTTCGATGCCTATATGTCTGGTGTATAATAAATGTATATGTATAAAAGAAGATATAACGAGTTTTATTAAGACGTGTCGCTTTGTGGCAGATATGGCACAACGTGACTCAACAACCATTGATGTTTCGTGACAAATACGGCACTACGTGACCCGAGTTAATTTGTGGAACTACATTGCTAGGGGTATGGGTACAAACAATCTAATCGGCAATATTTACGCACTGATAGTTGTCGTTCTCGGATTAACGGTACAATAATAGTATCGCGTGTGGATTACTAGTCTACTGTACGTATGCAGGACCGCCACATCCCTTGTGTATAATGTGTGCTGTGCAAAAGGGCGCCTGAAATAAGGGGCGGCTAAAAAAACAAATGAAAAATTGTATACAGAACACCAGAACGGTTTTTTTTCACGGTATGTCAGGTATATTTTTATGTTAAAAGGGTTCCCTATCCTTGATATAAAGAGTAGATATCTAGAACGATTGTGATAAAGAAAGTTATGATATAAATATTTTCATTTTCCATTGCATTGGAGGTAAATTAGAGGTAAAAAACCAATTTTTTCGCTTCATGTCTCATGTAAATAAAATACATCCTTGCTTAGCTAGTCTTCCAAAATATCAAATTGACAAACTTCAATCAGTGTTTAATGCAGCAGCACGGCTCATAACCGGGGTTTCTAAATATTCGCACATTTCAGAACACCTTCGTAACCTTCACTGGCTCAAGTGCCCTGAAAGAATCCAGTACAAACTGTGCTGGATGGTGTTTAAATCCATCAATGAAATGGCCCCACCCTACATCTCTGAACTATGCGTACCGGAAAACACTGGTCTGAGGCAGTCAACTCTTAGATCAGCAACATCATCAGCTGTAGGCAGACTGATGGAACCTAAGCGCAAACCAAATACTAAGTTTGGTGATCGCGCTTTCTGAGTATCTGGGCCGAAGGCTTGGAATAAACTCCCCCTGAACTAAAATCCCCAACAAGTCCAACAGAATTCAGGTCTAAATTAAAAACTTAAATTAAATATACCATTCCCGAGTGAAAGTCCAATTATATCCAATTCTCCAATTATGTCCTAAATATTGAATCTAAATTTCGCTAATAAACAATCAGTTAATGTTAATTAAGTGTTAATCTTAGGTGACCTACCAGGTAAATTTGGTACTACATATTATCTCCTCGTATAGTTAGTAATAACATAGACCACTGTAAAAATGTATTATATATTTGTACAGCGCCCTTGTGGTGATTTTGCACAAAAACGGCGCTTTACAAATCATCAAAATATTATTATTATTATCGATGTCAGATAAAACATTTTTCAGCGAAAAAAACCACACCAAAAACTTTTTTTTTAATTTTCAGGGAATTTCACAGAATGAGCTTGAAACCCGATTTTTATTCTTCATCAATGCTAATATGAACCGTAAAATATATTATGCTGTGCTGAGGTATGTTCTATGATAAATTTACTGCCCCGTTACGTTGGATGAGTTCACTTTCCCTGCGTCCAGCTTTTTGTACAGTTCATGTATTTTCCGCTCCGATAAATGGCTGATTGCAAATTACATTTTTATTAGAGTTTACCATGCGGAGTGGACCAATATACAGATAACTAATAACGCATAGCAATAAGGCGTGTCTTGTCATAATCGGGGTAGGCAGTGGAAGTAAGACACTAAAACATTCACAACCAAAATACGTTTAAATAATATCTAATAATCGCAACAAAAATATCAAGACTGAGTCATTTGGATACTCGCTCAAACCTAGTTTGCCTGCAGTTGGCAAAGTTTTCTCAGAAGTAGTAGATGTGTTCAACTGAACGGAATATAGTTACGAGTATAAGAAGGCTATAATAACATAACTTAATCACAATAATTAATGTCAGGAATGATAATATTCTTCTGCATGGCTCCTATATCATCATTGAACAGGGTTTTCCAATAAGAGGTGTTATTTTGATATTCAATCGTAAAAGATCAATGGTTTCGTTGCTTGTGTGGCACTTAGCGCCGTTTTGTTGAAAGTAAACGTTGTTTAGATCAATGCCATCCAATTTCGGCCATAAAAAATCATTAATCATCTCTCAATAGCGCAATCCATTCACGTTAACTGTTGCTCCAGCCTCATTTAAAAAAAAGTAAGGTCCAATGACTCCGCCGAACCACAAACCGCACCAAATAGTCACACGTTGAAAATAGAGAGGCTTTTTAACAATAACTCTTGGGTTTTCCGAGCCTCAGATGTGACAATGTTGCTTGTTGACGAAGCCACCGAGGTGGAAATGGGCCTCATCACTCAAGATGATTTGCATTTGATTCACTCAAGTGAATTTTAATAATTTCAATGCGTTGTTGAAGCTTGTATCGTTCCATTTTTATTAATGGCGTAGTTTCTACTTGTCAAATGTCAAAAAATGACAGCTTTAAAAGTAACATCTACCGAAATAGCGGGCTATTTAAAATAACACCTCTTATTGGAAAACCATGTATTTTAAAAGCCGTTTGAAAAAAAAAAAAGATTTATTTAAAATAGTACAGTTTAAATAGTACAGGTTTTTTATGTAAATCACATTAAGTGCGCCTTAGATATGTAGTACATTTTGGAACATTTTAGATATTTTCGTAAATAAATTCAAATATTGGAAGTGGAAATTAACCCTCTTCCCGACTCCATATCAAACTGAAACTACGCAGATAGACTCGTTGTAGATTACAATACATTCTACCAAATACATTGGTGGTTTGGAGGATTGTGATTTAGGGCTAAACCGACGGCTAGACCACTGGAGAGAGAATGAATTATTTGCCAAAAGAATGTGGGTAAAAGTAATGTTGTCATTATTTTCATGAGATGTAAACTCCCTACAATTTACCATACAGAGGCATTCACGCATATGCCCGTGTAGATATACGCATTTCTCTGAAATTGGGTGGCATCACAGCATTTAATATACGAAATAAATATCGGTCCTACCCAATCTAGACTTGGCTCAGTTGTTAGCGTGGTTGCCTTCATTCCCCGTGAGAAAGGCTCAACCTCGATCAAACCAAATGATTATGTTTAAAAATAAATTTTAAAAGTTAACAGCAGTTAAGAGTCAGTTCTTGATGAAGAAAGTTCGATCCTCATTCAAACTAAAAAAATTAGTTATAAAAAATTTTACGTGTACGAAAAAATTCACGGTGTTTTTTTAAATGCTACCTGAGATATTTCTTTAGAGATTTTTCTTCTACTTTAAATAGTCATGCTTGATTAAATAGTTTTTATCCTCAATTAATTACGTAGTTTTTTTTTTTTTTAATACTATACGGATCTCTCTAACATTTGTATTGACATATCTCCCTTGGAAATCTCATAACATAAATTTGGCCCAAAAGGATATCAGAACACTTTCGAGTGTGTAAACTTGGCCACCCTGACAAATCGGCAATTGGCGAGCACCTAATTGAAAGCGTCCATTACTTTTAAATTGTTTCTGAACTTATAGGAAGACCCAACACGCATAGAGCACGCCTATTTACAGGGGTAATTGAAATTCATAAAAATCCCATTAACATTAATAAAGACGACGGAGCTAATCCCAATAATCCCAACTTGGTATCCGGTAATTGACGGCTATACCAAAACTAAACGCAGAAAACCATTTAAAATTATGCTGTAAAACCTGCTCTTAGAGGATTGTAGTTGGTAACACAGTATCGCATCTAAATGCATAAGAACATACTTTACCACATCGATTAAACATCTGCCCTGATTATGGGCACTGTAAAGCTGTCCGAAACGTTAGCTAAAGATGGAGGTAGCGCACAACACGGCACAATACCCCAAAAACAATTAACTCTAATACTTTTAGCCGTGAAAATCTCAAATAATAGTATTTTTTATATTAAAATTGAATTTAGTATAGAACAGCTTACATGGTCTCATATAAATCGTTGTATATCCTTTACTGTCATTATGAGAAATATGATCTAATCGCTTTTAGAAAGAAACGCTTTATATTCAAATCTAGATTTTAACCACAGACGAATTAAATTGTGCACATTTATGAAACCATAAGTACCGAAACGCAATTTGAAAAAAAAAATTATGAATCATCGTGAATTTTTTATTAACCATTTTTTTTAAACGACAAAAAATCAGGGAACGCTAACATTTATAATTTATTTATTTTATATATATTTATAAATTACAAACAATACAAAACAAAATGAACCTTTGTCTGTCCAACTGGGTAGGATTCCCGTTTCAGGACAGCCAAATTGTGTATTTAGTACATAATATTCTTACAATGGAATGGCGATGATGTCAAAACAAATTTTGAGAACATTGTTGATTGCATTCGAAGTGACAGGATGGTTTCTTTATCCTTGAAAGAATTGCAAAGTTGTAATTTATTACCAGGGTCAATTTGGATAACATTAGTAATTGCATTTAGAACAGATGAATGGTTTCTTTCGGGACATCGCAAGTCTGAGATTCTTTCCTGGGCATTTTGGAGAACATTTACAATTGAATATTTAGAATTTCCTAGGTGATATATATTAGTCTAATAAAATTTGTGTGTGTTTTATACTTAATTTTTGCATTAAAAAATTTAACATTTAAAAAATATATATATTGATTTCTAATAATACAATTTCAAAGCGTACTTCATTACCTTTCAAAAACAGTTTTTAATTTTCGGATACGTTCAGTTATGTTCCAGTTATTTGGATATTATTGCAAAGCGGAAATATTCCAACCTTTTGACGGAACAGGTCTGAGGCTTGAAGAGTAATATTGTATTAAAATTGAATTTTACTGTAAAATAAAATATATATGGACCAGGGCTATTAAAAACAGTAATGTCTATGATTTTCCAGGCATGTTCAAGTGACTCGAACGAAATAGACATCAACGAATCAGCAAGCGTGAAACCAGTGAATAAATAACACGAGTTATATAAACAATAACAATAGTTCACCTACATAATCTTTAGTATACGAGATACATAAAAATGCAGTTATTATTCTTCTACATATGTTTAAGATATTCAGTAAATGGATAAATTTCCAAAATAAAATGCAACGAAATACACAAGTCAAAGTGGTGTACAATATCCTTTATTCATAAATGCAAACTCTTAACCCTTTAACACCCGCATTATTGTTTCCACATAAATAAAATATGTAATGCTTGAAAATACCTCAGAAAATTATTTGAAATTTTTTAGTATTTAATTTTTTTTTTTTGAAATTATTCTATGTTAATTTGGATTAAAATTGGACGTCAGAGGGTATTTTTTAAATAGTAGGGTAAAAATAAATATAACACAAAAGTAATACAAATAACTGTTTCATGTCAAAAACGCACATTTACAATGTAGTAATAAACTCTTAGGTACAAACAAATAAAATTTAAACTAAAATTCATGCAGAAATAAAGAAATAATCTAGGATAATAAATCTTTAAAAATTCGCCATACTAGTCGAAAACATGTCCGTCACTACCAATGTTAATTTGAATGAACATTGAAATTCATTTATAATATTCTGGAAAATGTCTGTGAACAGTGAATTTAACTGATGTCATTATTATAGAACACATCTTAATGCGTTAAAATATTTGTAATTCGAGTGGAAAATATTGATATCTCACCTTAATTTAAGTAATCAATGACGGCAGAAATTCGATGAAACTCACAATCAGCAGATGTCAAAATATTTATTGTTGTTGTGGCGGGAATAAGGATTTCAACTGAGCGGAAAAAATAGACGCCACAGAAAAGATTACAAGCTATAAGAAAATAAAATATGGCTTTTCTAAATCGCTACCGTTACGGTAAAAAAAATCACAAAGTTCATGTTAAGGCGATGCCATACGTAGTAATGCAAAAAAAAAGTGTTTTTGGTTTGAAAATTTGGTGGCCTAGAAATGTTTCAGATGCTTTAATTAAATACTGTGAGTAGAATACATCTTGGCCTTTGAAATAATCAAGTGTTTTTGAGATAAGTCTTTTTATAAGCCCAGAAAAAAATAGTGTAAAGCCCTATGAAAACTGCTTTAAAGTTCAAAATCTCCTACTTACGAACCCATTTTCGGTTATGATTTTATTTTATAATGTGGCAAATTAAGTTATATATAAAATCATCGAAAAAAAAAAAAAAATTTATGCCTGAACATCCACAAAATAAAATAAAAGGCACTTTTTGGCCATGTTTTTTTCTTGCATAAATCAAAACAGGCGGATGGTGTTAAGCGGTAATTTAAAGCTTATCGCCATCTACGTAAGGGTTGTTATTGATAGCGGCTCAATTTAAAATACTACGCGACGTAGTGCATCGCCTTAATTTGAATTAACATTGGGGATGAAAGGGTTAATTCATGAATATCAAAGTATACTTGTTTGATATGACAATGTTTGTGAAGCCTTTTGTATTTCTAGTTTTTGATCCAGGTATTTTAACTGCCTCGTTTATTATCTGAGAGCGTTAAATTTATACTGTCCCTTGCTAAAGTTCTCACTTAAGATATTATTGATTTTCTTACATTTATATATTTTTTCTTTTTGTCTTTTCTTGAAACATAAAAAATAAGTGGTTACTAGTGGTTAGTGGTTGACAAACAGATAGCTATGCTAGTAAGTCACCTGTAATTTGATAATAACGGTAATTTATGGGTTTGTACAGATTTGCATCAATGGAAAATTTTATATCTCTGCCTGTAATTGCAGATTTCTGTTTTGGGAACTCTTTGATTAAGTAAAAGGTTCTTTACAATAATTGCGTTTATTTACGTTACAATAAATACGTCCGGATTTAGCTACACTGTTCATTACCCGAGGGTTGGTAATTCTCTGTTTCTAGAAGCTTGTTCCCTGTCAATAATATCCCACAGGCAATTGCTACACTCTAGCGACATCTGTCGGACTCTGGAGTAAGCTTTATGACTGGTTCCATCTATCGCTTCAAAACCCAACTTATTACCAAACATCACAGAAAATAATTTAATAATACATTTATAAATATCATTTTTACATAATTTTTCTATAACGTTTGGTATTTTTATATTTTCTTAGATTTTATACTTTGTGCTTGTAACTTTATACCTATGCTGGTACGTTGTGTGCAGTATGTTTTTTAAATAAATAAATCCCTCACCACATACCAACTAAAACGTTTATTAGAAACACTAAATCTCAAGGTCAAAAACATATCCATCAAACAAGTACAACATACAAAATGTGTGCTAAAAACTTCTTATGCTATTAAATTCTACAACAAAATCCCACTCTCATTCGTAACTCTAACGATATTATAACATTATAATTTCAAATAAAAAGTTGGATACACAATATAGGGAGATCAGAAATAGAAATAATATTGACATCAAATACAGACTGAAATGAAAATCACTCAACTGCACTAAAAAACACCATAAAATATATATAATTATTTCAGGATAAAAATTTTATAATATAATTTTAATTAATCATATTATTCATACTGAAAATGTTTAATAATATGTAAGTGAAATCCTCAGCACGGGAGATCACATTGAGGAAATAATTATCTCTATGTGTTACGAGAAAAGTAAGATTAAATATTTATAATTGTATTTCATTATTTGGGGTTTGAAATAAGCCGACATTCTGGCTTACTGCACCCGACGCGAAGTCTGCAGGTTCAATTCCCGTCGGCGGCATTTATTTACTCTCGGAAGATTTTTTCCTTTTTATGTCGATGTTTTATGCTAATAATTTTGTTTTTAATAATTTGTTTTTCTTTGTGCTTTGCATAAAAACGTTGTCTTGTAAACTTAAGCTTATCTTAAAAAAATAATGAACAATCTATTCAGTGAATGCTACAGTACTATCGCCTGCATGCTTTCTTGCTCTAAATACTTGTAATTTTTATACAATCCATGTATTCAATTAACTGGTGGTTACTAGTTACTGATAAACAGCGGTTTACAGTAACCGGTATTTAAAACTGCGAGCATTCGTAAACCACGGTCCGTCATAATGATTAGTTTGTGTTTAATTTGTAGACAACCATGATTTTTTTTTGTAATAATTCAATTAATTAATTTCTTATTGAATATGGAATTATAGGATGGGGATCTGCCTCCTGTTTTATATTATGTTTTAGTTTTAATATTCGTGTTTTGTCCTGTCCTGCTGTTATTGTTATTCTAAGTTTTGTCATCACTTTGTATAAACAGTGTATTTAGTGTTATAATATTAGATCTGTATTGGGTAAGGCACACTGTAGGAATAATTTTAATAACCACCAATACTGAATTACCGTTTTTTATGTATGTTATACGAGTATTTAAGCGCACTTGAAGTGAAATGACACTAAACTGCGCTATATAAATGCCATGTTATTATTATTATTATTATCTGCTGTATTTAAGTATATACATAACCTGAACACAATTGAAAAAGTAATCATAAAGACCATTCTGAAAGTACCCACAAGAACGCCTTCGATTGAAATTTTCAATAGTTTTAATGTACCAAATGTACAACAAAATTATGCTAAAAATATACCATTGAAACTATTAAAAAATACCAAATCATTTAAAGTACCGCGTATTTATTGAACAAGCTCAAATAACAATGACATCAACAATATTAAAAGTCATAAAACCACATTCGGACAAAGAAATTATATTTATTTTGCGACGAAACTCTACAATATCTTTCCTTTAGATATAAAGCGAATAGAAAATTTGAATGATTACAAATCAAGAATAAAAATCTGGCTGAAAGAGATTATTGAAAAAACTAATAAAACAGAAATGATTAACTTCAGGCTGGCCGCATACATACGTTTTCCGTATTCGATTTACGAATTCGTTTTCCGTATTCGGAATTCCGTGAGACTAGCGCAAACGTTCGTTTTTCTTCATTCGGAATGTATAAACGTCAGAACCAGTGTTGCCAACAAGGGCGATATATCGCCATTTAGGCTACTCAGAGCGAGAATCGGCGCCGAAAAAATCTAAAAGGCGACTGGTCGCCAATTAAGCTACTTCAAAAACATCAATTTTAAACATGTCCCGAAATTCTCTAGCCACCCCCCCCCCCCCCATGAAATTTATTTTTCTGGGGACAAATTTTATATTTTTTTGAAATTCTCTAGCCACCCTCCCCATGAATTTTTTTTATTTTCTGGGGACAAATTTTATTTTTTTGAAATTCTCTAGCCACCCACCCCACGAAATTTTTTTATTTTCACGTAAAAACATCAATTTTAAACATGTCCCACCTAACAGCAAATTCGGCTACTTTACGCTACCTTATGTATGAGAAACGGCGATATTAGGTCAAGATCCGTTGGCAACACTGAATTACGAATGGAAATTTCCGTACGTTTGCGTCGGCACAAACAAACTGTATGCAATAGCTGCGTTCCACATGACGTCATTAGGTTTTTTCCATTCGTTTTCTCCGAACGCGCCGGCTCGCATTCGGAACGTGCGTAAGGAATTTGTTCCGTTCGGAACTAAAACGAACGTGTGCGGCAGTTAATGTATTTTCTACTGATTCCGTGCATTCGGATGTCCGAATACGGAAAACGAATTCGGAAATCGAATACGAAAAACGTATGTATGCGGCCAGCCTCAGTCTGCCTCAGCACACCCTAGTGAGGAGGTCTAAGATATACAATTTAATATACATATATTTAACATCATATTTTGTATGTAAAATATTTAAATAGTCGCTATAAAAATAAAAAATAAATTCTTTAACTATATGTTTAGTGATAATCATTCTTTGCAAATTTATCAGTAATACTAAGAAAATAAATACTCAAACATTTACAAAAAAAAAAAGTTTTTTTTTTATTTGTAGAAATTCTTAAATTGTTTGTGTCTGTGTTTGATAATGCCTTCGAAGGGCACCACAGTGATCATGCGTAAAAGGTCGACGTTAATCATTGACATTGACCACTTCCTTGATTGGTCCTTGCACTCAGAGGTCAAATTTTTAAATATATAAGAGGTAAAATATTATATTGGCCTACAATAACATTGTAAAATTCCGCCTGAATTAATGCGCAAAGGTATTTTTTTGAGCAACACAACACAGGTTTACTTAATATAAGAAATAAATAATTCAGAACAGAAGCATTGTATTGTTGTAAGCAAGCAGCAGTACTTTGGTAAACCTCATTTGTATAAGGTTTTTTTTATCCAGTTAAGAAATTTCCTCATAAAACATAAATGTAACGTAAAATAAGTCTGGTAAATACAACCATCCGATGGTAATAGTAATAAGGCCAATTGATCCGCATTGGAGGGGACCCACCCTTTCCCGACGGTTGTGTGAGGAAACTGATTGTTTAACCTCCTTAGCCGCACACGTCAGGACTCTAATTTTTTTTTTGTAAAAAGAAGCTAAATTTATTTTAAAACAATTCTAGACCCTCCAATGTCCCTGCATGCATGGTTGTTAGTACGAAATATGAAATAAAAAATATAATAATATAAAATGAATTAAGAGAATATGTCTATCTCAATTATTAATGTTTCTTTTTTGTGAATTTATTGAAATATTTAAAGAAAGATTATGTTTGCAAAAACAATGTACATGTTTATAAAACTATTAGCACACACGAAGATGTGAGCTAACTTAAGATTAATAAATAAATAAAGAAATAATGTATGCATACTTACATTAATAGTAACACAAAATAAGAACGCATCTGAAATGTGTTCGCCTGGTGGTTTGGCATCTAAAATTAAATAATAAATAAGGAGAAAAATATTTACAAGTGGAAGTGTGATTGAAACACAAAATTATACAAGCCGCGTATCGAGGGCAGTTTACCCCACTATTACGGGGCAGTCCCGGCAAAAATGAGCGTGGCAAGCGGCCTGGCCACAACGATCTCAAGCACCCGCGTACCTTAGCCAGTTTTCCGAGAGTACCCTCGAAGAAATGTAAATGGGGGGTGGGGGGAGGAGATACTCCCAAAGACCCTAGGGAATGAAGTGAGCCTCAGGTCACCGGAGGCAGGACGGAAGGGGACCGGGCTCGCGCAAACATTCCCCAGGCCCGCTCATGATGCCGAGGGAGGCACCCGAGGTTCGTGGGACAGCCGCATCGGATTAATGTCACCTTACTGGATGCAGGAACAGGGTCTATCCGCCCCCATGGTGGGAAAATGAACAACACAGTACGATAGAGTTCAGTTCGACAACTTATCATAAACCAATTTTTTAGTAGCAAATAAAAAAGCAAATAACAAACGTAGAAAATAAGTTGTGATTAACAACAAATTGACCGTTCATAATAGAAAAAAAAGAAAACTAATTGATCCGCAGTACTAGTTAGTTAGAAACATGAAAGGGCAATAGCGAAACTATAGGGTGGCAGGGCTGGCAAAATGCCACGGGCCCCGCGGGGGCCGCGAGCTCAGAAGTCAGAAGTAAGCTAACATTTTCAACAAAATTTAGTAAAAATTATAAATACATTAAATATAATTTATAAGTACATAAAATCAACTTAAGTTAGACACAATTAAAGGCCATATAGGTACAAATTCAAATAAATTATTAAGATTTAAACGCATTCATAAGAAAAGGATGTCGTTCAATTTTAGAATGCAGCAACTGGTTGCAAATTTTTTTTTGCAGTTTGGTTTTTGGAGCTAGAGATGCTCGGGGTATTCCCGCATTTTGATAAGCATCGAGTATTGGACATCATTATTAATCAACTGAAATCGCGTTTCCTTCCAATGAATGAATTGTTTCCAATTTCAGTGTTTTGCAACCTGCCACTTTGACACTGATCTCTTAAAAAAAGCTCTCGAATTTGTTGATATATATAAAAAAAGACACATCTGAATCATTTGCTAGGGAAATTCTCAGTTTTCG
Organism: Hesperophylax consimilis; assembly: GCF_061612785.1. Lineage (NCBI taxonomy): Eukaryota > Metazoa > Arthropoda > Insecta > Trichoptera > Limnephilidae > Hesperophylax > Hesperophylax consimilis. The sequence goes on from NC_142865.1 coordinate 12,418,075, forward strand.
GTCCACCTTCAGAGACGAAATAGAAAAGGCTTCGTGTTTTAGAGAACATGCTGATTTATTAATAATAAAGAATCATTTTATGTCGTGCAGCTTTCCTAAAGTATGTACTGCATTAATGTTATTTGTTACAATTCCTGTGACTACAGCTAGTGCCGAAAGGTCATTTTCGAAACTAAAATTAATAAAAACATATTTAAGAAACTCAATGGAACAAGACAGGCTACGTAACTTGACTATTCTGTCTATTGAAAATTCAATGGCAAGATTTTTAAAATTTGATGCCGTTATTGATACTTTTGCGGAACAGAAAGCTGGGAGAAAATAATTTTATTAATAAATATCTTGTAAAGACTAAATTTGTTTTTCATTATACCTACATATGTAATACCTATGCTTTTGAAAATAAAAATGCACACAATATTAGTTTTATTTTAATAAAAAGACAAATAACTTTGTTTACATCTCTTTATTTGTACACAATCAACATGTTTCGTGAACAATGTTCACTTCTTCAGGATCAAACGTATACTAAACTTAAAAATTAAATATAGATTACATATGGGCGGAAAGGGTAGAAGGCAGGGGGAGGGGTAAGAGTGGGGAAAGTTTATCAATTAGGGATTTCAAAGCCATTGGCAGTGAAAGACCGGTTAAGTGGGAAAGGTTCAAAAGAGGGTTTACAAAAAATTGCTGTTTATTAATTATGTCTGCCTTATTATTAACATTTTTTCTGATTTCTAACATCTCTAACTTATTTTATTGCCACGTTCAGCGCCATTTTAAATTTTTTGCAATGTTATTGTTATGTAATGTGCAAATAATGAACATCTGAGTAACAAAGGAAGTTTACATCAAACGTGTAATAAAATTCTATGAAACATTAATTCATTGCATGTCCAGTTCACCAAATCAGATCTCGCTAAACTTAATTAATATGCATTTTTTTCTTTACAGACCAACAACTCTGCGATTCCCGAGGCCATCGAAGAAAATTCCATCATGTACCACGATATCAGAACTTATACTTCAAGAAATAACCGATTCGGATGTGTGAACTAATTACAATTGATTGTTATGCAAATACCGGCAGATAATTGAACTTATTAGGTAAAAATAATCGGTTAGAATATTACTAATAGAATTTAACGAAAGTGTTAAAATTCAGGAGGTTTTCAATTTTGGATTCGGATATTTGTGTAATAATTAAAACCGCGATAATATGAGGAGTTGATAAACACTATAAGAGTTGATAAACACCATAGGAGTTGGTAAACACTATAGTAGTTGAAGAATAGATAAACACTCTAGAAGTTGATTAACACTATAAAAATTAAACACTCTTGGAGTTTGTAAATACTATAGGAGTTGATAAACACTAGAGGAGTTGATAAACACTATAAGAGTTGATAAACACCATATGATATGATAAACACTCTAGGAGTTGATAAACACTATAAGAGTTGAGGAATAGAACACTCTAGAAGTTGATTAAAACTATAAGCATTAATTAACACTCTTGGAGTTTGTAATCACTATAGGAGTTGATAAACACTAGAGAAGTTGATAAACACTATAAGAGTTGAGAAACACCATAGGAGATGATAAAAACTCTAGTAGTCGATGTGCTATATAAATTGATAAAAACGGTATGAGTTGAAAAACACTATAGAAGTTGATAAATCTTGATGATTTGAATATTTCAGGATTTCTTCACTAAAAGAGTCAGATTTTAGGAAAATAATTGCAAAATTCGTTATGAGAATACAAGGAAATGATTAATTTTAACGGGTACCTGACGAAATTTGCACAGGTTATTTGAAGAAGGTACGAAATATTCAGATAATTTGTCAATAATAGATTCATATATTGAAATAATTACAACAATTCATTTGAGAATACCACAAGATCAAAAATATCACAATGTAAAGATGATTATTTGGTCAGAACTAGTAAAATGACGAAATAATTCAACACTGACAGAAACTGTGTGAAATATTTGAAATCATTCGTGGTGAAAACAACAAAAGATAAAAATCAGCTGGTTAAGTTTCGTAATTGGAAGAAAGCGCGAGATAGTAAAAAAAAATAAATTCTAATGTCAATTCCACTTTCGCTATCACAGCAGAATCAAATTGAATTAATTTAAAATGATTAGTGGTAATGAAAACTAAAGAAACGGAAGTACTGCTGCTTTATTATTGTAAGTTAAACAAATAAACGTCGTGAGCATCTACCGGAAACCACAAAATAAATAACTGCCTTGACATCAGCTAATTGTTGGGTTTTTCAATGGAATAACGAATTACAAGCAAAACAAATTGTTGAGGTTAATGTTACTCTTAAAACAACAATAAAATGACAATGCTTAATGATTGTAATAGGTCGTTCAGAGCGTGACTTGCTTTGCAGAGTGTGAAGCCAGTGTACCGTAATCATTTAAAATGTACAATCATAATGATGATCGTTTCATCTGGGTCTACAGCAGTTGCAGAAAGAATGCCGGATTCAAGAAATTGCTATGAGTTTGGAGGGGTTCGGACACGGTCGAGTTGATACGAACGGCGTCAAGATGCGTGGAGTTACAAGTCAACATTCCCTCTTTAGCCGCCATAGAGCGAGCAGCGTAGAAAGAGAATTGGCCAGAACTCCATACGCGTTCACTCCGAAGCCAAGAGAACCAGTTGAACCCCCGGACATCCTGACGCAAAGACTCATTGGACCAGACATCAAAGCAGAAGACCCAGAAACAATTAAAAGAGCAAGAGAACAGATCTTGGACCCGTTTGAAGATGACATTAATGTCAGACTAGCAAAAGAACGCTTGTTTGGGAGTTACTCAAGATCTGGGAGCAGGGTTGGAAGCCGCGCTCAATCTCCTACAATATTCCCTTCCAACGTAGACTTCGAAAAACGTTTAAAAAAGGACGAAGACCAATTTGATAAAACCCTTTTCGGACATAACGTCAGCTTTGACACAATTTCGAACATCTCTGAAAAAAATAGTGACACAAATTCTATCAGGACACAACACAATGTAGGCAGTGATGTTGATTACAATCTGAATAGAGACAAAGTGCAAAATACTCTAAGAAGAGAAGGAATCAATCAAGTTGATAAAAAAGTGCTTACAAGTAAAAATATCGATACTAATAACAGTAATAATAATAACGATTCGGGTTCAGATAAAAGTGACTCTAGCACAAGTGAAAATTCCAATATAAGTTTAGTGACTTTAAATGATATTCGAAAAACAAGTGATTCCAGTTTTAGTAAACCTCCTTTAAATAAACACCCAGTTGTTATTCAACGTAATAATTTCGGTTCTGATCGAAGTGTTTCTATTGAAACACAAGACGGTGAAAACAAAAACGAAGTTAAAAACGTTCTACAAGAAGATGTTAAGAAGCATGTTAAGATTGAAGAAGAACCAGCTTTTAAATTGAAGGAGTTTGTTCATCTAAAAACTGACTTTGATGAAAATCATTTCTTGAATAGACAAGACAGTTTAAAAGTCAGTAGAGAAGGAGTTGAACGATATAAGAAAAGCAGAGAGCTTGCTAAAGGATTTACGAATAGTTTTTACAAAAATATTTGTAGAGATAATGCAGGGAGTCAGGATAGTGAAGATACGGTAGCGGGACAGGATAGAAGGAGGTTCAGTGAAGAATCAGGCAAATTGGCAGAAGATAACAGAAGAAGGTTCAGTGAGGATATCCTGAATTCTGCGCATTTTCCTCCAAGGATTGCGAAGGAGTCGTCTTCAGATGTTGAGGCCTTCAAAGTTCTGGAAAAAGCCACCATCCTGCCACAGCAGTCTTCTGTTGACATGGAGTCAGTATCATCGAATTCATCATTCAAGTGAGTAATATCTTTTTCGTTACTATTATTTTTTAAGAGTCTCAACTGCTCCAAAATCTAGAGTCGGTGAAGAAACTATGGCATCCCCTATTGAGACAAGTCTTTTCAAACAAAAACTTTACCAGTTTTTACCCAGTTTCAGATATTCCGTATTTTTTACTATTTTTGCGGTAAAACTGTCCCTACATTATTTTTTTTACTCTTCGTATATTCATGTTAAGAGGAAGCTACAAGCCAAAAATGTGTACATTATTGGTATACCTTATATTGTAGGTAATAGGCATTAAAATCGCTTGACAAACGGAGCCTAGCGATTTCAAGCACAAAACTGGTTTTTATTTATTTTGTAAATGATTTTATAAGAAAAAAAAAAAGTTAATCAAGTGAAACTGTCACAGATAATCTTAGCTATAATAATGTATTTTTTAAAGTTGTTTCATTTACGCGATCATACATTTCTATTGAAAAAATATTTTTTTAGTAGTTTACATTTATATTTTTTATTGAGTAATTTATTTTATTATTTATATTCTACTCAAGCGAAACGATAGGAAATCTTTTAATTTATCTAAATCATATTTTTTGTTATTCATAATGTACACCAATTCGTTATAAATATTAATCAAAATAGTGATTTAGCATTCATTTAGCTTCGCCTTAAGCTTACAATTTTTAATTACTCTTCGTATATTCATGTTTAACTTACAATTTTTGACAATAATATTTATTTTTTATTACATTTCTAAAACCACATTGTGGCAACATTGTAATTATATGAAAATAAATTACTTTGTATACATCATTATTTAATAAAAAGGATCAACATGTTTCAAAACTAATGTTTTATTTTTCTAGGATAAACATAAATTAACAAATTTAAAAATAGACTCGTATAAACAAATAAGTACCTAAAATGAAAAAAAAATATAATAAGCAGTTATTATTGTGAAAAACTAAATTAAAGTTTTTGCTGTATACGTAAACGGAATAATTAACTATTTTATGATATTTTTGTTCTTTTTGAAGTTCTGTTGTTATTTCAGTTTTGTTAACTGGTCAATAATCTATTATTTAAGGTCTGTTTGAGGCGGGTGGCCGGCGTGGATTTGAATTGTATACAAATCTACAGTTTTATTTCGAGGTTGATGAAAATTTTTACACTTGACTTTCAAAACAAGATAAAGTTAACTGTCTTAAGTATGGTTATGAAAATTCTAGGTGAAGCCCGATCAACGCCCGGGAGTTCAGCTAGTGATACAATAACAAAACTTGAACAGAACTTGAAAATTAACTCAGTTAATGGAGGACTGAGCGCAGTTGGCGCTAACAAAAAATTGTCCAAAGAAGCGAAGTTAGCAGTCCACAATGGAGTGCTGGTACCTACCCTGATGTATGGAAGTGAGGCATGGAACTGGCATAGAAAGGGTGAAAGTAGATTGAATGCTGTTGAAATGAGATCCCTGAGGCGTATGTGTGGTAAAACCATGTTTGATCGTGTGAGGAATGTGGATATCTGCAAAGAGTGCGAGGCTGATGTAAGCGTAATGAGTACGATTAAGAAAGGGACGCTTAGATGGTTTGCGCATGTAGAGCGAATGAGCAAAGATAGGAGTATAAGGAGGATATATGATGCAAATGCGAATGGTAACAGAAGTCGGGGAAGCCCGTGGAAGACATGGCACGATCAAGTGAATCAGATACTCGAGTCGGGCCATGTCAAGAGTCAGAATAATAGAAGAGTAGGTATGTATGAATGTGAATGAGGCAAGAAGTGTGTGCCAAGACCAAGTTGTTTGGCGATCCGTCCTCTCTCTACCCATGCGAGAAAACGAAGTGTTGATTAGTTAGTTACCTATTATGAATAAGGACGACGGCGGGGATAAACTTAATAACTCTTGATATTTGGTAACTGACGGTTACACCAAAACTAAATGCCGAAAACAACATTAATTTAATTGATTATTATACTGATTTATCAATAGGAACTTCACCACAATTACCTCAAATGCCCTTATGATGGACACTGTAACGCGGTTCGAAAATTTAGCTAAAGAAGGAGGAAGTACAACACGGCATAGTAACCCAAAAAATCACGGAAACGGCGTGATGATTAGTAAGTTAGTTTTAGAAAATTAACTTTAAAATTTGGTGAATTTGGTTGAAATTTTGCGAAAAAACTCGTCATAAGAATATCTTCTACTCTGAAATCTCTAAGCCCTCCATCACCACATAAGTAACATTTTTCCACTTACTGTGGTCGCAATAGGAGATTTTCAAATATTGTCATGTTATTCGTAACCCGGGAATGTTTGTCTTTCTTTATTAAAAAAAGTGAAACAACATACACCAATATAATAAAATTTATCCTGTGATTTGAGCCCGCGACCTCCGGATTTGTAGTAGAGAGCTTTACCCCTTTTCAACGGAGACCGTAAGTATTGTTCTTGTTAAGAGGAACACCTCTCAGTAATATTTTAACAATTTGAATTTGTTATTTATTAAGTCATAGATATTTGTAGGTTGTTCTATGTTAATTATTTAGTGTGACAGCTGTTGTATATATAACTTTAAAGCATGAAAATGTAAGAACTCTCGAACGGTGAGCTCTTGTGCCTTAAGCGATGCCATACGTAGTAATTCAAAATCACGTGTTTTTGGTTTGAAAATTTGGTCGCCTGGAAATGTTTCAGATGCTTTAATTAAATATTGCGAGTAGAATACATCTTGACCTTTGAAATAATCGAGTATTTTTTAGATAAATCTTTTTATAAGCCCAGAAAAAAATAATGTAAAGGCCTATGAAAACTGCTTTAATGTTCAAAATCTCCTAATTACGAACCCATTTTCGGTAATGGTTTTATTATATAATGTGGCAAATTAAGTTATTTATAAAATGATCGAAAAAAAAATTTAATATTTATGCCTGAACATCCACAAAATAAAATACACAATGTAAAATAACTAAATTCATCAAATAAAATTTACTTGCGCACGCCGGGAACTCGCGGCCTTCGGTTTGCTAGTCGAGAGCCTTACCCCTCTACCGCGGAGATCGTGAAACTCAGCAGATAGAATGTAGTCGATGTCAATGCATTTTATCAACTATTGGAGTCAATCACGTACACGCACGAGGATATATGAGCATTTCTCTGAAATTTGTTGACATTACAGCAGTTAATATACATAATAAATGTCGGTCTTATTCAATCGTGATTTGGCTCAGTTGTCAACTCCAGTTCCTGGGTAGGAAATTTTTTAAAAGATAATTGAAAATATATACATATTACATTTTTCGGCATTTATTATCTTTTAATTTGTTTGCCGCAACTTGGATTTGAACTGTGAAATTTTCGAAACAAGAGACCCTGAGGAAAACAATTCCCCTCAGAGCCTGCGTCATCTTTGGGGATGCTGTGCGGTGGGTCTTTATAAGAAAGGAATGAGAGGATGTTCTGAAAAGGAAAAAGGTATGATCAGTGGGTAGGGGTCTGGGGGATCGGTGAGTCCATGAGTGACGGACGCACGAATCCATCCATTTCACCGAGGTACAAGGCGATGTTCCGAGAGAGTCCTATTAGAGAGGTCAAAAGGTCTTCCTCAACCAGTAAGTGGGTAGACCCGATCGAAATAATGAAACCCGATGAAATTTGATGAATTGTTCAAATTCTCTGAAACAACCCGTCCGTCAAAGGGTGTAAGTTATATATTTGAAATGAGTTGAGGTGATTTTGTAACGAAAACGGCGCTATGGAAATGATCTGAATATTATTTAAGGCGATGCACTATGTCGTGTAATATTTTAAATTGAGCCGCTATCAATAACAACCCTTACGTAGATGGCGATAAGGTTTAAATTCCCGCTTAACACCATCCGCCTGTTTTGATTTATGCAAGAAAAAAACACGGCCAAAAAGTGCCTTTTATTTTATTTTGTTCAGGCATAAATATTTTTTTTTCGATCATTTTATAAATAACTTAATTTTCCACATTAAACAATAAAATCATAACCGAAAATGGGTTCGCAAGTAGGAGATTTTGAACTTCAATAGTAAATCAGTAGATATCAACACAATTTTGTACCGTCGCCCCGTGAACCATTTTTGATAACCAAGACCTCTTCTTAGTGGTGGTGATTTGGCCCGGGTTCATCATGTGAGGTATGTTCAGTATGCACCTGCCCACCAACTGCGTGGGGTGCCAGATCGGGAGAAGCTGGTATGGAGAGACCCTTTGACCTCTCCAACTGGTCGCTCGACCCATCGCCTTGCGCTGCAGTGGGAGAGATATTTGTCCGTCACTCCTGGATACATTGATCCCTAGATTCCTACAGAACCATCATACATTTTACCTTCCCAAAACTTATTCTTCTTCCTTTCCTTAATAAGGACCCTTCATACAGCATCCCAAAATATGTCATAGGCACTCAGAGAAATTATTTTTCTCAGAGCCTCCTGTATATAATAAAAAATCTAATTAAAATTTTAAGTATATACAGGGTTTTCCAATAAGAGGTGTTACTTTGATATTCAATCGTAAAAGATCAATGATTTCGTTGTTTGTGTGGCGCGTAGCGCCGTTTTTTTTAAAGTTAACGTTGTCCAGATCAATACCATCCAATTCCGGCCATAAAAAATCATTAATCACATCTCGATAGCGCAATCCATTCACCGTAACTGTTGCTCCAGCCTCATTTTCGAAAAAGTAAGGTCTAAACTCCGCCGGACCATAAACCGCACCAAACAGTCACACGTTGAGGATAAAGAGGCTTTTTAACAATAACTATTGGGTTTTCCGAGCCACAGATGCGACAATTTTGCTTGTTGACGAAGTCATTGAGGTGGAAATGGGCCTCATCACTCAAAATGATTTGCATTTGATTCACTCAAGTGAATTTTAATAATTTCAATGCGTTGTTGAAGCGTGTATCGTACCATTTTTATTAACGGCGTGGTTTCTACTTGTCAGATGTCAAAAAATGACAGCTTTAAAAGTAACATCTACCGAAATAGCGGACTATTCAAAATAACACCTCTTATTAGAAAACCCTGTATAACGGAGCACTGCAACCCAAAAACACGCATCTCAATAAAAATGTTGGCCTAGAAAATTTTGATTCATATCAACATAAAACTTGAATTAATATTTTTATCGTTTTAAGATCATTTATTTCTAAGGGTTTTTCTTCCGTTGTTAGTGATTTATTAGTACCTACTTTGAAGAATTATTCCATGCGTGAATCAAGGCGAATCTCCGCTGAGGTAATTGACTTGAAAAATTATAAAAATTCAATAATAATTATTACTTTTGCAGATCAGTAAAGCGGCAAAACAACGATATTTCATAACCAAATTACAGAGTTAGCGCGAGTAGAATTTTATGAACTAGAAAACTAGAAAACGGTCATGTTTTATGATCATCTACTTTTCGTGATTGTAATAGTTGATTAACGGATAAATATTATTGTCGATTAGTATTACAACATTAATCTTGAATCAAATACTAATAATCTTGAGAACAGAAAGGTAATACTTATCGATCAAAAAATGTGGTACATTCTTGTCTTATCTTTCGTAGCCAAAAAAATTAGAAAAGAATTCAGGGAATATGTGTGTGCGGATGAGATAGCAATATATTATTCATTTATTTATTGGACAATTTGTATAGCGCCGCTTTTGTCAGATATCACCTCTTTACAGAGCGCTTTACAGTTGATGCAGGTATTACAAGACATATAAGTATTACAAAAATAAAGTGAAGTTGAGTAAAGTAAAATGAAGTACAGGAACAGGTGACACGAAGATAGAAGATGGAGACTCTTCTGGATCCTCTAACTGGACCAGTTGCTGCAACGAGAGAGTTCACCTCGTCCACCAACAGTGCTAGCACGAGGTTCGTCATCCATCCAGGTATGTGTCTGCTGCTAATAAAGCGCTGACACAATATCCTCACATGGATAACAGACCTTGGCAGCACCGCTGTGACGTTCGACGAAGATAGAAGATGGAGACTCTGCCTAGTATCAAGGAGATAACGGATTACGCTATAAGTTCAAAGCGTTTATATAACTCCTTATTGCTCGCCATACAATCCCATACAGACCTATCACACCTAAAAAGATGACGTGTTATAAGTGTAAGTGTGGCGACGATATGCGCTGTGATCTGCTAGCCAGGCTATATTTGAAAATTATGTGACAGGAGATTATGCGATAGCCAGGAGGGGGGGGGCAAAACAGTTTACAGACGCTGTAATTACGAGGCTGTCATCTATCTAAGTGACAGATCCCATACAAATAAATGGTATTCCGCGGCAGTCCCCTAATTGATCTGACTCCTCCCCCGAGGAAGATTATAGCGTAGTGTGTCATCACAACATATAATACGTATATGCCTAAGGATTTAGGCGAGAAACGAAACGCACGAGAGAAGGATAGCAATTCAAGGAATGTGTGCGTAAGAATGAAATAGCTGTATTATTAACATGCCGTCTCCCGCAAGCTGACGGCGAGCAGAGTAGTAGAATATAACGTACTGTCACTATGGCTGTCCTTCCCACACTTATGTGTTTCTTCCTTTCTTATCTCCCTTTATTTAATGGAAAGAAACTCCATCGGATTTGTTTTTGGCTCGAGAATGATTTTAGCACTTTTCCAAAGCACAGGAAGGCATTTTACAAATAGAGCCTAGAGCGACATGTTTGTGGCAGCCGAGGACAACTCGTCTGACGAACAATCTTATGAGCTATACTAAACGCAGTAAATCTCGTGTCATCTTAGATATTCAGTAGGGTTTTGAGTGAAACCTGACAAGAGCGCTTCCGTCTATACAGTGTTATGATCGGCTAACTATATCGCCACCCGGATGGGCAGCGTAGTGAGTTTGATTAAGAGGAAGCCACAAGCAAAAATGTGTATATTCTTAGAGTGGTTTATATCGCCACGAATATAGGTAATAGGCATAAAAATCGTCTGGCAAATGGAGTCAATCGGAGATTTCAAGCATTTATTTTTATTTTGCGGATAATTTCATAAGAAAGAATAAAGTTAATCAAAGGAAACTGTCACAGATTTTGTAATTTAACTCTCAGAAGTTATCTTCGGGTTTTTCATCACCCTTTGATATTCATATTAAATAAATATAGACTTAATTATAATTTTTTTGATAAATTAATGTTTTTAAGACAAGATTTTATTTATGCATAGCACAAAGGATAACAATTATTTTTATAAGCAATAATTGTTATTAAGAATTATTAAGACACGGGTTCGAGTCCCGTTGGCGTCATGTATTTTTATCAGGAGATTTTTTCAATGTGGATGAGTGTTTCAGGCGAACAATTATTGCTTATAAAAATAAATATAGAGTTCTTTTCAAAACTTCAAACATTAAATAATAAAAATTTGATTTTCATTTACATTATAATTTATGCTGTTTTTCATATTTATTTACATTTTTAATCCTCATTTTAATAGAACCTTAAACATTTATCATTGTAACCCCTCCAGCGTTTTAGGGCCATATTTTATAAAAGTATTTTCATTATTTTTTCTATCATGCGGATAATTATTTGATGTTAGAAAGAGAAATAATAATTCTTTCCTGTTTGCTTCAAATATTTATACTGGAATCTGTTAAAAAAATCCTGAAAATAGCCGAAATGAGTAATTAACAATTTGCGCCGATATCGTAACAATCGGTATATCGGACGTGCAGAGCCAAAGTCATTATGAGATAACAAGATCTCAAGTTTTTACGATGTCCTTAATATTTTTGATAAAACCATTTAGATATCTATTTAGATATTAAATGTTGTAATATTTTAAATAACTATTTTAATAACGTGGGAAAAAACCTAGCAAAATCCATAAATAAGACCAATATATCTAATCCACAACAAATAACACAATGTCAAATTAATAAATTTCACCCAGTCACAGAAATCGACATTGACAGAACTATTTCGAAACTAAAAGGAGATTCTGCCCCCGGCTTTGATAACATAGATACTAAAACAATAAAATCGATGAAAGAATACTTAATTCACCCCATAACACATATAATAAACCTAAGTCTAGCAAATGGCAAATTTCCCAATAACTATAAAAGAGCAATTATAACCCCCATTTATAAAACAGACTGTCGTAAAGATCCACAAAATTATCGCCCGATTTCACTTCTCTCGAATATATCAAAAATATATAAAAAAATTGTAAAAAAACAAATTTGGACATTCTTAGAAGAAAATAAAATAATTAATTATAACCAATTCGGATTCAAAAAAAATACAAGTACTCATGACGCGATAGCAAAAATAACCAACTATTTATATACGGCCCTAGATTCCGATAAAAAATGTCTTGGCATATTTATAGACCTCAAAAAAGCTTTCGACAGCATATCACATAAAAAATTAATAAGTAAATTAAAATCAGTAGGGATTAGTGGAAAAGTCTTAGCATGGATAACTAGTTATTTATATAAAAGACCTCAACAAGTAAAATTACTCAATCAAGTCAGCGATTCAAAATATAGCGACTTTTCAATACCCCAAGGCACGGTTTTGGGACCATTGTTATTTATTATATATGTCAATGATATATTCAATATTTCCAAATATGGAGACATTGTCTCTTACGCTGACGATACAGTCCTACTACTAAAAGCAAACACCTGGTCAGAACTAAATAACATGGCAAATACAGATATCAATGAACTAAAATTATGGTTTGATGAAAACCTGTTGACTTTAAACTCTAAAAAAACTTATTATTTACCATTTTCATTAAAAAACAAGAAACACCTAAAGAAATAAACATAATTATCCACTCTGTGAAAAATACAGAAAACCACAAATGCAATATGTTATGCACAAACATAGAAAGCAAGACCGATATTAAGTACCTAGGCATAACAATAGACCAGCGTTTAAAATGGTCCCCACATATAAATATTCTGAACAACAGAATAAGGAAACTAACATATATATTTAGATGTTTAAGAGATATTTTAAACGAAAAATTACTTAGAACCACATACTTCGCTTTCTGTCAATCAATTATACAATACGGCATTATAGGCTGGGGCGGTACATATAAAAATCAAACTCAAACAATTTACATATCACAAAAACTAATAATAAAAACCATATTAAAAAAACCCTATTCATATTCGTCCGAACTTTTATTCAAACAATTTAAGGTCAGAAAATTAAGTGCATTATACTTCTACCATGCAACATTACAAATTTATAAAAACTATATTCAAAATAAAATTGCACCCTTTAAAAATAACAGAAATCTTAGACAAACGTCAATACTTCCTACTTCTAAATGTAAAAAAACAATAGGACAGTTCAACCATGAATATCTCGGAGTTAAATTTTTTAACTCATTACCAGAAAAAATTAGAAACATGAATGCAAATATAAACGAATTCAAAAGCCACCTTAAAAAGTATTCCGAACAGTTGAACTGAATCGTACCAAATATAAACAAATATAACAACACCCCCATACACACAAGCCCTGCTTATTTATGGGGGTACATCGAATACTTATATTATGTAATTAATAACCTACTATATTGTGTAATTATATTATGTAATTGTTATATTATGTAATTCGTGTATCTTTTTTTTACTAATAAATAAAATAAAAAATAAAAAAATAAAAAAAATCTATATATCTTCGACCGGTCAGTGGTTGAGTGAGCATAGCGCTTGGGTCTCACCCGAGCGTCGCGTGTTCGATTCCTCGGCTGGCTAAGTCCTCCATCACAACACAAGCAACATTTTCGGCTTTCTGTGGTGGTAGTAGGAGATTTTCAAACATTGTTGGGTTATTCGTAACCCGGGAATGTTTGTCTTTCTTAAAAAAAAAAAAAAAAAATCTGCGTCAAAATAAATATGATACTATAATATTATTCCACATCCTTAATGTGCGACTGCTATAGTTAATATTAATGGATTTTCGGCGCCACCATACATTTAAAAACTATTTTTTTTGTTTTGTTCAACACAGTGAAGAGATAAGGGTGATCGCTAATTACTCTCATTGAACATGTGTGAAATTTAATGTATAATTTTGTCCAATAAATAGAGAAGTAACTGGTACAAACAGTCACTTCTCATCCGAGAGTACTCGGGAAAGTAATACTTGTTTAAATTAATGTTTTCCTACTGCCCCTACAAAACTCTCAGATCAAGGTGTCAATGTGTGCCGGTGCCCTATTGAATTTGCAGTATTCGTGCGGGCTTCACTAACTTGGTCCCGTACAATCGGTATAACTTTAAAAATTATTTATTATTTTTTATTAACGATAAAAAATGAAGGTACAGTTTTCTTACAAATTCCCCCAAAAAAAAGAATGTGTTTTCGAAATATCGAGTTCTCTCAATTTTCTACGATTGGGGTAAAAAATTATGTAAAAATGTGGTTAGAGTTTGGGAACATTTTTCACGATTGATATCAAAATTTAATTAATTAGAAATAGTAATGTTTATTTTAAATAGAAATACCGGAAATATAATTTCATGTAGTTTCTAAAACAGTATTTTTTATTGAAAATTTAAAAAATAGATTTGTATTCAAAATGATTGAATACAAATCTACAATTTTATTCTGATATTGATGAAATTTTGCACACTTGACCTTCAAAACAAGAGAAATTGTCTAGATTTCACAAAAACACCCTATCCTCTTTCCCACACCAAAAAGCAGAATTTTGATACTTCTTGATCAAATTTTTGTCTTTCAAAATAAGAACATATTTACTTACTACATCAGATCTGATCGAAAAACTCTGTTTAAAACCCGGGCAATGCCCGAGACTTCAGCCATTACAAAATAAAGACATTTTTAACATGTAAACATATTAAATCAATCAATTGTCTTCGAATTTTAACGATTGCTAAACACGCGCAAAGTATAATGTAAATATGAAATATAGCCGAAATCAGTATATTCATATTAAGTATATATTGAGTACTTTTATCCATATTGAGTATAATTTAGACATGGAAGTACATCCATATTGGGTATATTCATATTGAGTAGGTATATCCCATTTAAATACTCATATCCATATTCAGCACCATATTGAGTATCCGTATTGAGATTATACACATTGAGCATTACCACATTCAGTACTTTTATCCATATTTAGTGTAATATACATATGGAGTATATCCATATTGCGTATATTCATATTAAGTATAACTCAATAGTTAGTACTTTTACCCATATTGAGTGTAACGTACATATGGAGTATATCCATACAGATTATATTCATATTGATTGTATCTCTAGTAAGTACTTATATCCATATTGAGTACATCCCTAGTGATACTTATATCAATATTGAGTATAATGTACTGTGAACATATTGAGTATATCCACATTGAGTACGTATATCCATATTGAGTATAATTTGTAGCATTTTCAGTTTATCCATACTGAGTAAAATATCAATATTAAGTATATTTATATTGTTGTATCCTCATCGAGTACATCCATATTGAGTATATACATCATTCAGTAATTGCCGAGGTTAATATCTTCGTACATTTCTTGACTTAAAACATCCGTTTATAGATTAACTAAATGCTGATTTATCATCAAACTAACTTTATTTTTAGGTTTTCACTAAGATTTAATATGACAGATATTTTTTTTTCTAACCGGGTCACTAGCCACTAAGTACCCGCTTTGAATATGCTATCAAATTCAATCCGTTTTATTTTCACACGAACCTTTTAAAATTCTATTAAAATACGTAGATTTACAAAAAAATAGAAAGATAAGTACGAACTTTCCTAATTTTTTTTTGTCTAAATGTTTATCAAATTATAATGGCATGCAAAATTTAGCATTATGCATGGACAATTCGAATTTCGTCGTAAAATTAATCACGAGGAAAGTACTTGCGTGCTAATATATTTTATATTTTTTTATTTAACCTTCTAAAAACATTTTAGCAAAAATTTCACATACAATAACAATAATACAAAAAAAAGAAATAACACTAACTAAGTAACTAACTAACTAACCATCACGCCCTTTCCCGCAGGGGTAGGCAGAGAGGACGGACCGCCAAACAACTCGGTCTTAGCACACACTTCTTGCCTCATTCACATTCATACATCGTCTCATACATACTCTTCTATTATTCTGACTCTTGACATGGCCCGACTCGAGTACCTGATTCACTTGATCGTGCCATGTCCTCCTCGGGCGTCCCCGACTTCTGCTACCATTCGCATTTGCATCATATATCCTCCTTACACTCCTATCTTCGCTCATTCGCTCTACATGCCCAAATCATCTAAGCGTCCCTTTCTTAATCTTACTCATTACGCTTACATCAGCCTTGCACTCTTTGCGGATCTCCACATTCCTCACACGATCAAACATGGTTTTACCATACATACGCCTCAGGGATCTCATTTCAACAGCATTCAATCAGCAGATAATACAGGTCCTAATAAACTAATTTTCGTATTCTTAAGAATTCTTAAAAGACAGGAGGACAGGAACCCATTCCTGGGTTCGAGTCTTAGATGTGACCCATAGACATATGAATATTAGTAGACCTGCCCTAAGTGATTAAAAGCGTATTATCCCCACTCCCCATACCGGTTCCATTGAGCCGGCTGGGCTCGCGTATGGCCTCAAATGAAATTTGAAAACGTGACGTCATCATTCTTGTGCGAACTATGGTCGAGGCATCATCGGTTCATTTTACGAAATAACACGGCAAAATGTTGACTTGTACTATGAAAACTTGTAAAAATAGATGTGAAAAAGAGAATAAACCCAATTGTCGTATTACATTCCATATATAAGCATTATTTTACTTTATTTTAAGCATATTCACATCGTATAATATGAATCAGTTGTTACTATCACATCGAGAAACGTCTGGACGCGAAACACAAAGCTGGTTGGTTGCTGGGAAGTAAATTATGAACATTTATAAAAGTGTCTTAACTAAATACTCTGAAACTAACTACGACTCTGCAAACAGAAGAAATTTACTTTGACGAATTTGGACTTCGCAAATTAGTTCATAACGTGGCGAGTAATTTGCGCTCCCATGTAAAAATGTCTATTCATTTAAATGCAGATTTTACTTTAAAGAACTAAATGGTGATATTATAATGCGAGATGCCTATTTACTGTCAGATTGATTTATTGACGAATCACAGTCAGCTTAACCCCCTTCGTTCTTCAACAGTTGATTTTACCCCTCGCCCTTATCTTCTCGTCTATTAATTCCTATGTCTGTGATGTGACCGTATCTTTTTCTGTTTCAGATTTTCGTTTAAGAATCGCTAATATTGTCTTCAATAATTAAATATTACAATTTGAGGTTTTACTCAATAAGTTATTCCAAAACATAAATAATTTTTTTGTGGTTATAATTTTTTTTTTTTTTTAGAACTCCGTTTAATTATTTTATTTTTCTTTTACATATTCAATAATATAATTTAATGATGCGAAAGAATTTTAATTTAATAATGAGAATTTGGATAATTCCAATTTAGTTTTTTTTTATTTTAACAAAACTCACTTATAATAATTGAACAAATAGATCGCGTACGCTAGAGGAGATTTCGGGCTAACCCGACGGCTAGACTGCTGGAGACAGAATAATATTATTTGCCGCGCGAAGTACCGCTCGCAGGTTTAAGCTGCTGCCACACGCAAAGCTCACATCAAAAGTTAATGTACAGCGCATCATCTTTTCTACCGACACACGACGCTATCAAATATTTCTTCCTATGGTAGGAGAGGGGGTCAGTTGAATTCGAGAGCGGCCGAGGAACATAATTTCATCTGTCAAAGTGACAACTTTACTTACTGACAGCTTGAGCACGTTTTCGAAATGGATGATACTTGTCGCCTATTGCTGGATCTGTTGGACAGCTCATCCTCAGATGATGATGCCGCCAACTATATAATTATAAATGCTATTTATAAACTTTTTATATTTTAAACAATCTGCGCGTAAATAGCGCATTTTCACATAACCTGACATAACCTCTCCGTCGAATCAGGAAATTCGCAGTTCGCACGCCGATCGACGAAAGCGACATATAATAAATTATTGTAAAATAAGCTCACGTCGATTTCCAAAAATTTCGAAGGCAAAGGCGGCAAGGACCAACACCAGGGCAGGGAACGAGAAGAGAGCACGAGAGCTGACGAGAGCAAACCAGATTACCCAGGAAAACAATTGAAAACAATCAACAAATGAACAAACTAGAAGCTTCTCTATGTAGGTATCAGGCCGTCCAACTTTACCAAAAAACCGAATGATATTACCATATAAACATACTGAGTTAAAAATATGATTAATTTTGAAAGGGCGAAAATTTATTTACTTCAAATTCAAATATTGATTATATTTATATTTTAAATATATGTTAAGTGTGTTTGCCAAATAAGGTTTTTTTATGTTTCTAAATTTACTAGCACACATGACGATATGAGCTAACATTATAAATAAGAAATGCATTATTAGGCTCCTTATGTCATGGCTGTCAAAGGGAACACGGAACTTAGTTGGTAGCTCCGTAATTAAAATGACCCCCTCTCCTTTTTACGACGGAGAGGGGGACGCATAACTTTTCAAATATCGCGTCGGGAGCGGTTACGTAAAATAAATTCGGTTAGCGAAGTTCAGAACCACACTTATAGCGCGTTATCTTTTTACGTGTGTCGGGTCTGTATGGGATTGTATGGCGAGCGCTATTGTGCTTTATATTTGCTTTTTTGCTAAGGTAAAAACAAGCTTTAAATTTAAAAAAAAAACAGCGCTATCAATCGGACGTGAAAGCAAAACACGCTATTGTTTCTCTATCTGCACAGACAGACTTAGCCACAGCAACGCGCATTTTTTATGTGAAAATAGTCCCAAATGATCCCAACCGTCTGGAGCCAGTGAGACTATATCATCCCCAATTGGGGTATGTTGCAAGGCTGAAGGTAGTGGAGAGGAAAAGGAGGCGGGGAAGAGAAAGGTGGGAAGTACCTGGCAATTCAGATCTGGTCATCAACATTTCATTTCTGAATGGCGGTCTAATACCAGAAGAGTATTGTCCACTCTGGAACGTGATACCTTTCAGAAAATACGAACTCTTGTATCTGATAATGGAGCCACGTTTGTACATTGTAATATGTTTTGTATAAAATATACATTTTTGAAATTATTTTTATTTTATTCATTTTATGCCTAGGGTCTTTTACGTAGGTACAAATGGTAAATTTTTCACATGATGCATAATTTAGAAAAAATCGAATAAATAATAAAGATTTTTTATACATTTTTATAAATCCCAACCAGGAATTATTAGATTCCTGGTCAAATAAAATTTTACACGCAAAACACTTCAATTATCTCAACCAAACGTATGTTGACAAAATTTCGTCAGACAAATGGTTGCGTATTGGAGAGTTGAGCGCAGAAATAGAAGGATTTATGCTTGCCATTCAAGATAGAGTCATTAATACTAAAAATTATAGAAAGCATATAATCAAAGATACAAATCAAATTGATGATTTGTGTAGAAAATGTTTGGCTTTTCCGGAAACTAAAGAACATATTATATCGGGATGTTCTATATTAGCACCGTCCGAGTATACATTTAGGCACAATCAAGTTTTAAAAATAATTCATCAAAATTTGGTAATTAAACATAACTTGATTGACTGCCGTAATGTAGTACCATATTATGAATACGAACCAAATTCATTTTTAGAAAACGAATTTTATAAAATATATTATGATAAAACTATACTAACAGACCGAACGATTAGTCATAATAGACCCGATATAGTTTTACATGACAAAATTAAAAAAATAACTTATATCATTGATGTCGCTATTCCAAATTCCTGTAAAATTCAAAAATCTGTTAGGGCCCGTTCCCACTTCCGTTTTCAAATCGGAGGCGGGTCCCGTTTTAAAAACGGATGGCCAATGGCCCTGTTCACACTACCGTTTTAAAAACGGACCATACTCTACGAAAAAAAAATAATTGTCGATTCAACAAAAACATGTTATTTGCTCATTCTTCAGTAATGGTGCGCAATGGACGACGATGAAGCTCTTGTTGTCATGTTGTACTTATTAAAAAGAAGGAAAAAAGTGAAAAGAAAATTTTGGGTACACCCAATCATAGCCGAATGATTTTCTGTAGGAATTTTCTAAGTGTTAATTGGTGAGTTGAGAAGTGATGAACTAAAGTTCTTTAATTATTTTAGAATAATAATGATTGGATTATTTATATAGCGCCGTTTTCACCATGAAAAATCACCTCAAGGGCGCTTAATGGCTTAAGAGAATGTCTATCACTTCCTTTAACCATCTACTGGAATGAGTTTCAGAGAGCTTAACATATCAAAATACAAAATTGAGGAAGTGCATTTGTCCTGAAGAAAGGCTATCGATATTTTAAAGTAAGAAAACAATAACAACTCAAATATTTTTTATTATGTGTTTATTAAACTAATACGCTCTTCCGTGCATCTCATTAAAGCTTTAAAATTTTAAAAAAGTCAACTAAAAAAATAAAAATAAAAATTTTGATGTACAAAAGTTGTGTACACCAAGTGTTTTGTTTTTATTTAGTTAAAGATAAAATATTACCATACTCTTTCTTCGACCAGTGGTATTAAATTTTCGGGATTTATTTCCTTATCCATTATTGTAGTTTTGATTTATTTACTTAACAAAATAACCAAATACAAGCCCGCAGCGTGCCTGCTTACTTGCGACAGGGAGCGGGCGGGGAGGGGTCGGGGTTTGGCGGGGACTCTGCCGGAACGACTGGACGACAAGTGTGAACAGCTCCATACAACACTATGAGCGAGCGTGTTCCGACACGATTTGAAAACGGACGCGCTGCGTAGGCGAGCCATCCGACAAAAAATGTCGGATCCGTTTTCAAATCATGTCGGACAAGTGTGAACAGCTCCATACATCCACTACAGCCACTAGGGCATCCGTTTTGAAAACTTGGAAAATTGAAAACGGAAGTGGGAACGGGCCCTAAGGGCCCGTTCCCACTTCCGTTTTCAAATCGGAGGCGGGTCCCGTTTTAAAAACAGACGGCCAATGGCCCTGTTCACACTACCGTTTTAAAAACGGATCCGTTTTAAAAACGGACCATACTCTACGAAAAAAAATAATTGTCGATTCAACAAAAACATGTTATTTGCTCATTATTCAGTAATGGTGCGCAATGGACGACGATGAAGCTCTTGTTGTCATGTGGTACTTATTAAATAGAAGGAAAAAAGTGAAAAGAAAATTTTGGGTACACCCAATCATAGCCGAATGATTTTCTGTAGGAATTTTCCAAGTGTTAATTGGTGAGTTGAGAAGTGATGAACTAAAGTTCTTTAATTATTTTAGAATAATAATGATTGGATTATTTATATAGCGCCGTTTTCACCATGAAAAATCACCTCAAGGGCGCTTAATGGCTTAAGAGAATGTCTATCACTTCCTTTAACCATCTACTGGAATGAGTTTCAGAGAGCTTAACATATCAAAATACAAAATTGAGAAAGTGCATTTGTCCTGAAGAAAGGCTATCGATATTTTAAAGTAAGAAAACAATAAACACTCAAATATTTTTTATTATGTGTTTATTTAACTAATACGCTCTTCCGTGCATGTCATTAAAGCTTTAAAATTTAAAAAAAGTAAACTTAAAAAAATAAAAATAAAAATTTTGATGTACAAAAGTTGTGTACACCAAGTGTTTTGTTTTTATTTAGTTAAAGATAAAATATTACCATACTCTTTCTTCGACCAGTGGTATTAAATTTTCGGGATTTATTTCCTTATCCATTATTGTAGTTTTGATTTATTTACTTAACAAAATAACCAAATACAAGCACGCTGCGTGCCTGCTTCCTTGCGACAGGGAGCGGGCGGGGAGGGGTCGGGGTTTGGCGGGGACTCTGCCGGAACGACTGGACGACAAGTGTGAACAGCTCCATACAACACTATGAGCGAGCGTGTGCCGACACGATTTGAAAACGGACGCGCTGCGTAGGCGAGCCATCCGACAAAAAATGTCGGATCCGTTTTCAAATCGTGTCGGACAAGTGTGAACAGCTCCATACATCCACTACAGCCACTAGGGCATCCGTTTTTAAAACGGGACCCGCCTCCGATTTGAAAACGGTAGTGGGAACGGGCCCTTAGTGAAAAAATAAGAAAATACACAGATTTAGGAAATGAAATAAAAAGAATTTGGCATTCTCAGACTATAAAAATATTACCATTCGTTATTTCGGCTACTGGCATTATACCTAGCTCTCTAATTAAAAATTTAGGCGTATTAGATCTATCAAAAAAATTATATATAAAGATGCAAAAGTCGGTCATTTTGAATACATGTAGAATAACAAAAGATTTTTTAAATATTTATGTTGAGGGATCAGTAGGTTTTATAGGCCCTGTTGGGAGTTCTACCGAGCCGAACCCTCTGATATGAAAATATCTGGAGTCGGTGAATTATTTTCCCATTTGATCTCTGGTGAGTTGACGTGTTGTTCTTGTATTTATTTTGCTTATATAATGCACTTGCATAATGTTGATTGACTAGATGATCATTTGTGGAAAAGTGTGTGGAAGGGTTTAGTTTTTCCTATGCGGAAGATTAAGGCTGGCCGCATACATACGTTTTTCGTATTCGATTTCCGAATTCGTTTTCCGTATTCGGACATCCGAATGCACGGAATCAGTAGAAAATACATTAACTGCCGCACACGTTCGTTTTAGTTCCGAACGGAACAAATTCCTTACGCACGTTCCGAATGCGAGCCGGCGCGTTCGGAGAAACCGAATGGAAAAAACCTAATGACGTCATGTGGAACGCAGCTATTGCATACAGTTTGTTTGTGCCGACGCAAACGTACGGAAATTTCCGTTCGTAATTCAGTGTTGCCAACGGATCTTGACCTAATATCGCCGTTTCTCATACATAAGGTAGCGTAAAGTAGCCGAATTTGCTGTTAGGTGGGACATGTTTAAAATTGATGTTTTTACGTGAAAATAAAAATTTCGTGGGGGGGGGGGGGGTGGCTAGAGAATTTCAAGAAAATAAAATTTGTCCATCAAATCTGTTACTAAATTTATTTTTTTATTTTCATTCATAGCAAACGTTATTAAGGCGAAGCTTAATGCCAAATTACTATTTTTTGATTAATCTTTATAACGCATTGGTGTACATTATGAATATAAAAAATGTACGCTTTAGATCAATTGAAGGTTTTCCTATCGTTTCGCTTGAGTAGAATACAAATAAAATAACAAATTACTTATGAACGCGTAAACGAAACAATTTAAAAAAATACAGTATTATAGCTAAAATTATCTGTGACAGTTTGACTAAATTTACTTTTTTGCTTTCTTATAAAATTATTTACAAAATAAATAAAAACCAGTTTTGTGCTTGAAATCGAACGTTTCTAGACTCCGTTTGTCAAGAGATTTTAATGCCTATTACCTTCAATATAAGGTATACCAAGAAATACACAATTGTGGCTTGTAGCTTCCTCATAAATACCTCTATTTGAATTTCACTTTGGTTTTTTGGTAATGAATGAATTCAAATATTGAATGCGAAAATTGAAACACTTTTCAGCGTCCGATGAAATTCGGCAGATATACTCGTTGTTAATGATGATACATTCTGTCAAATTTGGTGTAATACACGCATACACGAACGGACATATAAGCGTTTCTCTGAAATCCTCCATATTACCTACGTTCAGCTCCCAACATACCCCAATTTGCGATGCAATAGTTTCACTGGCTCTAGATTGTTGGGAGCAATTACAGGTTTTAATAAAATCGTTGATGTTTTTGATTTGTCTTGGCTGATGATCCAAGACTTAGTACCTAATTTATATTATTTGGAACTAGCTTACGAGTACCCGGCGTTGTTCAGGGTTTGGAGTGAAGTTTTGAGGTTCGTTTCGTTTCGTTTCATTCGTTTTATGGAAGAAAACCACTTTAAATAAAAAATTATACGTTAATGTTAGCTCAGAGGGTTGGAGCTGGCAACACGGTATCACAACCTCATACATAAGCTCACATTTCACCACAACCTCAAATAACTCATCTGCCCTGATGATGGACACTGAATGCTGTCCGAAACGTTAGCTAAAGAAGGAGTTAGCGCAACATGGCATAACACCCCAAAAACAAATAACAAAAATCATTGTCATCTGCCTACCCATGCGAAAAAACTGATTAGTTAGGTTAGGTTAATGTCTTGTTTTTTAAAAAAACTATTTTTTCTAAGCTCCATAGCCCACAATGGAAATAACCCTGATTAGTATTACTAAAATCAGAGGATAGATTGAAAGATTTTACTTCACTTGGTATTAATATTTTTTTCCTTCTTTTTCAGAATTCCCCCAGCTGTGAGGTCCCACAGAGTGACAGCATTTGCTATCGTCGGAGAAACTCCAGTGGGTCCCGGCCCTCCCCCAGGACATCCCCTGTCACAGCTTCCTGATGCTGCCACAACCTCAGATCCAGTTGCTTCCATTCCACCTTCATCAGCCCCAACTGGAAGAGTCTCCCCATTCAGAGGCAAGGGCTTCAAACCAGACCCTAATTCAAGACATACCACTCCAAGAACTTCAAGAGCCAATTCTCCAACCAGACCGAGAGCCAACTCAATGAGCAAAGCAGAAGTAACTGCCAAAGTCCAAGCTAGACAAAGTTCTTCCTTTGACAGAGCTCAGACACCATTAAGAGACTACATCAAAGAAAACATCGAAGAAGTTAAAGAAGCCAGCGAGTTCAACAGGGAAAGAAACGAAGAACTAGCCGAACAGAAGAGGGTGGAAGAAGAATTAGAAATTATGAAGGAGCTAGGATTAATAGATAGTAACGTAGCCAGTAAGTATGCTAAGACTAATTTGAGATCCAGGTCCAACTCTCCGATGGGCAAACTCCGGTTTGAACACATCCCAGTGCCAAATTCCAGGATAATCAATAGTAGAGATGGTTTCGAGAGGTTGGGAAGAAGGCCAACCACCATCAAAGCCTCGCCAAGAAGTGTTCCTAGTACGCGACCACACTCAAAGACAGGTTCTCCACAACACTCTTCGAGAATTCCTAGGAGGCAAACATCTGTATCTCCACCTAGGAAAGGAGAACAAGATTATTATGAACTTCCGAGCAAAATGTCCAACGCGATTGCTGCAGATGGCAGATTCATCTCAAATAGCACGAGCAGTATCAATGATAATCGAGTGTTCTCTGTCATCACGGATGAAGACAACAACCCAATTGATATGAGCCACTCAATGAACTCAAGGAGTAAAAGCAGCGGTAATTTAATACCTGGACCATCCATTTTAAAATCAAAACCGCCAAAGTCTCCCGGACCTCCTCCAACAAATAGAAATCTCAGTGCTAAAAGACTCTCACCAATTGTGGCAACTCCAGATAAGTCTCCAACACCTAGCAAAGGATCAGTTGCTGGAAAAAGATCGACCAGTCGAAGTCCAATTACTCCTGGGAAAGGAACGACTCTTGATAAAAGTAAAACTTCTAAAGACCCTGCAGCAAAAGGAACAGGTACCAAGAAACCAGACGCAATGAGCAAACCAGGAACGCCCAATGTCATGTCTCCATCAAGGATACCCAAAAGACCGTCAAAAAGTCTTGTCGCTTCTCCAAATGCTTCCAGATCAACGTCAAGAGCTCCCAGTCGTGGTCCAGCAAGAGATATCAGTCCACTAAAAAAGACTCCTTCTTCAAATAAGCTTAACAGTGCTGGTAAAATGACAAAAGCCAGATCTCCTACGAGCGTGTATCATGGTGGAGACAAAATCAGCATAGATTCTGAGTCAATCGATTCTGATCCCAAGAAATCGCATTTGAAAAGAGTCAACAGCCGGTCAAGCATCCAATCTAAAATTGCAGGACCCAGTAATAAACCAGAACTAAAACGTGCCAATAGTAAAACTAGCCTCATGAAACCACTCAGTAGAAGTAATAGCATCAAGAGTAACAACGAAAAACCTACAACGACCACGAGGAGGAAATCTAACATGAAAGATGTACAAGAAGGAAATGAAGAAACCACATTCAAAGGCAAAAGTAACAGCAGACAGAAACCCAAAAAGAGTACAGCAAAAAAAGACAGCGTAGAAAAACCAGATGACGTTGTAAAGCAGGACAACGAAACTCAATACGACAAATTGAGTCAAATGGATTTGAGTCTCATGAAAATGGACAAACTGATACCACTGACAAAGGGTAATGTAGTTTCAATGACAACGGCTGCTATA
Organism: Hesperophylax consimilis; assembly: GCF_061612785.1. Taxonomy (NCBI): domain Eukaryota; kingdom Metazoa; phylum Arthropoda; class Insecta; order Trichoptera; family Limnephilidae; genus Hesperophylax; species Hesperophylax consimilis. The sequence continues at coordinate 12,444,262 of NC_142865.1, forward strand.
ACGTCACAACCGTTAGAGATAGCTGCCAAAGTTACTAGCCAACTTCCTGCCACTTTTGAAAAAGCCAGAGAAAAGAGAATACTCGATCGTAATAGCTCTAATGATTCTATTGCACCTAAAATTGATGAACCACCAAAGGACGGGGAAAAGATAACGGAAACCAAATTAGCAGAAAACATCACGTTACAAAAAACTGCCAGCAAAACCAGTTTGTTAAGTGTGAAGGAAGAGAAAGAACCTCTTAAGAGAAGTGATTCTATTATTTACAACAATAATAATATGAAGCTTAAACCAATTAAAACTCCGCTAGATCCAAAAATCCAAAACGTCAAAATGAAAATTGACAATATCTTGAACAGCAGTCAGTCTAGTTTTGAAGATATCAGAGAAAGAGTCAAGAAAGTAGACAAGGCAGCTCTTGATAAGACTAACAAAGCAATTGAAAAAGCCACCGAAAAGGCAAATCTTGAAATTGAAAAAACCGTTGAAAAAGCTGCTCACGAAATCGAAAAATCCACAGAGAAAGCAAATTTAGAAATTGAGAAAACGATTGTAAAGGCTAATCAAGAGATTGAAAAAACTACAGAGAAAGCAAATAAGGCTATTGAAAAGACAGTCGAAAAGGCGGAAGAACAAGCAAAAAAAGCAGATGAAGCCGATATTAAGGCTGAAGAAAAGGTTGCAAACGGAACTAAAGCCGTTGACCGAAGCTTAGAACAAATGAAAAATGATGTTAATAAGAAACTAAGCGATGAAGTGAAAATTGTCGCGAAAGAAGGAGAAGTAGCCATCACCAATGGAAGCTTCGTTTTAAATGGACATAAAAATGGCGTGGAAAAAACAATGCCCCCCGTAGAAACCGTTAAAAAGGCAGTTACAAAACCAGCAGACGTAATCAGTAACAACTCAAACCCAGCAGAATTAGTCAAAGCCAAAGGAGAAGTTATGAAAAAAGAAACTCTTTTACCAGTTGTCACAGTCGTCAATGAAAGGCCAAGAGGAAACATCAGCGAATCAGACGACAAGGAGAAAATGAACGAAGCAGTCATCAGAGGAGATCCAGATGTAGAGTCACAAAGTGGAAACATGTCGGTGACAAGCAAATTTCTGGACAAGAAAAAGTCGGTGGCCAAGATTGGAACCTTGGGGGACTCTCATAGCACTACCAGTGGGACAGCCAAGGGGACGCACACGAATGGAGCTGGTGGTACTAATGGAGCTGGGACAAATGGACACAGCACTAACGGACATAGTACTAACGGACATAGTTCTAACGGAGCCAGCGCTCACAAGTAAGTGTAGTCCAACTGTTATTTTTGTTATTAATACCTTGCTCATTCATTGTTTTTTGGGCTACAATTTTTTAATCAGTTCATTTTTATGGTATTTCGTAATTGTTCGAACAAGTTAAAACAATTTTTTTTTCGTCATAATGGAAGAACTTTATGGTTTTCTCTGTCATGATTTTCATAAGAGGTTGTGTTTGAATTAGGCCAATTTTATTACGTCTAACAGTTGTTTCGTAATTGTTAAACACGTTAAAATATGGATAATTTTAAGTTACGGGAGAGTTATTATGATTTTCTTTTATTATTGAAATAAACGTGATTCCACTGATATTTTTGCGTGGATTTCTGTAAAGTATGTTGCATAGATAAACTGGATATCATTGTTTAAAAGAAGCATTTGCACATCTATAAAATAATAATTACAGAGTGATAATAACAACTTTCCAGGGGTTCTGACTCATATACAGTTTAAATGGTCAGATGTAAACACAAAGAGACACACTGATATTCAAAAATACAATTCCTGCGTACCTTAAAAATAACATTTATTAGCGTGACCTCAACGCCGCCGAAATCACGAATCTTCTATCTATATAAATTAAAAAGTAATTTTTCGTTTGTTCAAAATCTTAAATCTCCGATAGTTCTTCACTGATTGCTTTGAAATGTTGACACAACGTTGCATTCAAATACGCGTGTGTGTGACTGGTAAAATCATCTTTTTTTTAAAAACAGTGCCAACTGTTAGACAAACATGCTTTTTTAAAAAAAACAGCGCCATCTGTTGGACGTAAAAGTAAACAAGCGCTATTGTTTACAAATCTGCACAGATAAAGTTTACCACCGTAATGAGTGGCGGGGTATAACTAATACAAATTAAAACGTTTTGGCTGCAAACCGAAAATGGCATATTTTAAATCGTTGTAGCAAATGTATTCGTCAGCACAATAATTCCTTCTCGTAACTTTTTTTAGAAAATAATTCCATTCAATTTTTATGTATTATTTATTTATTAGTTTATTAATCTCCGTTTTAGGCACAGACATAGGAATTAATAGACGAGAAGATAATGGCGAGGGGTAAAATCAACTGTTGAAGAACGAAGGGAGTGAAGCTGACTGTGATTCGTCAATAAATCAATCTGACAGTAAATAGGCATCTCGCATTATAATATCACCATTTACTTCTTAAAAGTAAAATCTGCTTTTGAATGAATAGACATTTTTACATGGGAGCGCAAATTACTCGCCACGTTATGAACAAATTTGCGAAAAAAAAATTCGGTTCTATTTTCAGAGTAGAATATTTCGTTTAAGTATTTAGTTAAGACACTTTTATAAATGTTCATAATTTACTTCCCAGCAACCAACCAGCTTTGTGTTTCGCGTCCAGACGTTTCTCGATGTGATAGTATATGTTTCTAAAACTGATCTATATTATACGATGTGAATATGCTTAAAATACAGTAAAATAATGCTTATATATGGAATGTAATACGACAATTGGGTTTATTCTCTTTTTCAAATCTATTTTTACAAGTTTTCATAGTACAAGTCAACATTTTGCCGTGTTATTTCGTAAAATGAACCGATGATGCCTCGACCATAGTTCGCACAAGAATGATGACGTCACGTTTTCAAATTTCACTTGAGGCCAATCGCGAGCACAGCCGGCTCCAATGGAACCGGTATGGGGAGTGGGGATAATACGCTTTTAATCACTTAGGGCAGGTCTACTAATATTCATATGTCTATGGTTTTAGGGGATTTTACATATGAATAGGAAAAAAAATATGAATACAGTACATATTTACTATACATAACTAAACGGTCTCGGTAACAATCTTTTGTATTTGTTAAGTGATTAATTAAAGATGTCCCCTGACTCGCTATAATTAGTTACCTCCATAAGTATTCTGGGAAATGGATGAATACATATGGTAGTTAGTACCAGAATTTCTGCAATGAAAAATGAAAAACGTAGTGAAATCCGAAAGCTTATCAATGTAAGCAATTCTCGACTATCAAATTCATAATTTAAAATTTTATATAGAAATACTGGGCGATGATAAATACTGTGAAAGATTTTATCAAGTTCTGTTATTATTTCAGTTCTGTCAAGCAACTAGCCTATAATGATAGAATAACAGAACTTGAATAGGACTTTCACAGAACCCGAAACTGAACGTTGAAATTTGATAAATTGTTCAATTCTCAGAAACAACCCGTCCTTAATGTTTCTAATTTTAAATATTCTGAGCAATTCTAGTCGGTTAGCAGTTCTTTAGGATAAAGACAATCCAATTCTTTAGGATAAAGACAATCCAATTCTTTAGGATAAAGACAATCCATTCCTTTAGAATAAAAAAAATCCAGTTCTTAACCTTTCTTTATCTTTGATGTGTATTTACTACACATTGCTTCTAATAACTTTAATAACTCTATAAATATAATAAATTCTGGGTTCAGATTTTAGGTATTCCTTCGTTATACATTTATGCACACAATTCAAAAATTAAAATTTTCATTGTTTTTTAAATTCAATTAAAAATCATAGATTGTTGTTAAAAATCGGGAACAAATACACCAATATAATCAACCGTGTGACACTGTTACGCGTAGAGTGTGCAAGGAAATGACACGCTATTGATTTCCCGCTTTAGTTCGCTATGCGGGAACATGAGAAATCCACACTTCCGCAGTTGTATTTTGATTTAGACCATCGATACCTACGACCGCATGGCTGTGTGTATGCCAGCCGCCAGCCAGTCGGTCGCGGACCGTCGTTAGATGTGGTCCCCTCGCACGTCATTTTAGCATCTGCCGATGGTTTTTTCATGTTTTCAGCAATTAAATTACAATTTTTATCACTTTTGATACAAAATATAATAAACATAAGCTAAATCGCTTATTTTAAGATGTGTATTGACTACACAGCACTGGAACGCGTGGATTTTTTTTTATCACAGTAAGGAAAAGGTTAAAGACTATTCAGTTTTTAGGATAAAGACAATTCAGTTCTTCAGGATAAAGATAATTCAAATTTTTAGGATAAAGACAATCCAATTATTTAGAATAATTCCAGATTTAGTCTAAATCTCACAAATTGGAGAATTAGACTTCAAACTAAGTATGAGAACCTAAAACATTATGTTTTAATGAAGGTGCAAGCATTCCCAAAACACTTTGAAATTCTATTGTTAGCGCCCTTATTTAGAAAATACACTTCACACGTTTTGAATTCGTGACAACATAATTGTTTTGTATTTTGCTCTTTCATAATATTAAAGTAGGTACGTAATAAATCAATTTAAAATTGAACAGCAGTGACCAACAAAATCCATTATGTTACCAAACAAATACTTTTGAAACATTCTTATGAACATCCGGCATTTGATAAAGTTCCCACGATTAGTTTTCAAAAAGACAATATTTTTTTGGATCGAAATGATGACATCAAAGAAAAATCATGATAATTATGAGAAACACAAAATTTTCATTGTGTTTCAAAAGCTTTTAAAGTGTCTGTACATTCTGAATGCCGGGATCACACGAGGACAATACATAAGAAATATTGTCCTGTCCTTGCTGCATGAACAACCTCGACCGCGCAGGGCATTACAATGGGACAATACAACAATTCTATAGTATTATTTTTTTAATAAATATAGCATAAATAATAATATTTGACAAGTAAAAAATATTTCACCAATAAACGAAGATATAATGTGTCTCGACGCCATCTAGTGAGAAATTTAGCACTAACAAAGCCTTTCCTACAAAAATAAGTTGGTTGTTTACAGGTGGAAAAAATATAATAAGCAGTAATTGTTGATTGAGGTACTAGTACATATTGAATCATTTGGCGGGTTGGAAAAAATTCGACATAGCTCAGTGGTTACAGATCACCTGACCGGACATCAGAAGGCACGGGTTCAATTCCCGTTTTTTTTTTATTTGGGAGATATTTTCAATTTGTATTAGTATTTCGGACGACTAATTATTGCTTATAATTATTAATTCTACCGTAGTTTAAAAGCTGTTAAAATGGATACACGACGACGGGCGTTGTGTTTCGCGAAAAATATTAACTTTCTATCGATATTTTATATCAAGATGTATTGCAGTCAGTGGCGGCTCTTCTATGAGAGTCATTTGTTCAATACTAGTGTTGAAAAATAATTGTTACCCTTTGTGCTATGCATAAAAAATCTTGTCTTAAACATTAGATTACCAAAAAAATAATAATTAATATTTGACAAGTTCTAGTATCTTCACCAAAAAATGTAGACAATTTGTCTCGACGCCATCTAGTGAGAGAGTTAGCACTTACAATGCCTTTCTCATATAAAATAAAGTTGGTTGTTTTCAAGTGAAAAAATGTAACAAGTAGTAATTGTTGAATGAAACACTAGTATATATTGAATTATTTTGCGGATAAGAGATAAGCCGCCATAGCTCAGTGGTCAGAGCTGTCGACCGGAAATCGAAAGGACACGGGTTCAAGTCCCGTTGGCGTCATGTATCTTTTATCAGGAGATTTTTCAATGTGGATGAGTGTTTCAGGCTAATAATTATTGCTTGAAAAATAAAAGGTAAGTCGTTTCCTTTACGCGTTCTTACATTTCTATTGAAAAAATATTTCTTTTAGTAGTTTACATTTATATTTTTTATCGAGTAATTTATTATTTTATTTGTATTCTACTCATGCGAAATGATAGGAAAACCTTCAATTTATCTAAAGCATATTTTTTTGTATTCATAATGTACACCGATTCGTTATAAAGATTAATCAAAATAGTGATTTAGCATTAAGCTTCGCCTTAAAGAGATTACCAAGTGGTTTGTTACGTTTGGTGACTTAACAGGGGTGCCTGAGTTCACGGGATGAGGTTTGTCTAGGTCTTAAAAGTGGATGCGTCTTCCCACCTAATGCGTGGCGGGCTGGATCCTCTAATTCAGTAATAATCTCTCGACCAATAGCCTTGCGCCACAGTGGGAACGATGAATTCATTCCGTCACTCCTGGACGCACAGACCGCCATATTAATATAAAATCAAGTCCAGAATACACATTAAAAAAAATCTTACAAAAAAATGCTTATAATGTGACCTACATCAGCTTTATTTTCAAAGCGTTGAAAATAATACATTATAATTCACGATTAATTCAGGAGTTGGGCGGGGTGGGTGGTGTTAGGCGTGGTGTAATTTATTTCCCCCTTCCCCCCAGATGTTATTAGAGGAGAGGAAGGAGTTGGGGGGGATGTAGGTCATCATGACGTCATGGGAGGTCAATACAGAGGTTCGTGACTCGTGAGAGGTTAATTTGCTTTTGCAGACTGACTCATTTTTTATACTCAATTCGAAAATTTTATATTTCTTGTCGTCTTTTATTTTTGGAACTCTCTTTTATCAGGCGGTCTTCAAAGCAATCGCAAAATATTTCCGTACAACATTTATTAAAGACACTAGCTGTACCCCGCCACGCATTGCTGTGGCTCTGTCTGTCTGTTCAGATATAGAAACTAAAGTGCGTATTGCTTTTACTTCCAACACATGGCACTTTTTACAAAAAAAAACATGTTTATACCTGTCACATGTGACATTTATATAGTATAGGTATATAAAAATGCACGCGAATTCATATGCAACGTTGTGTCAAAATTTCAAAGCAATCGGTCAAAAAACTTTAGGCGATTTAAGATTTTGATCAAAGAAACAGTTAAGAATTTGATCAATTCATAAAGTTTTAAAGTTGTTTTTCCAATTTCTATGAACGTTCTATTTAAGTTCTGCTATCATTTTAGTTTTGTGAAACAACTGGCCAAGAATGATTTAAAAACAGAACTTGAAAATCAACCATGAAATTAAATGAATTGTTCAGATTCTGTGAAATAACCCGTTCTAACATTTTTATTTACATAGATTTCTACAATATGAAACCAATAGTTAAAGCGATGTAATACGTCATGTAATATTTTGAATCGAGCCGCTATCAATAACACACCTTACGTAGATGGTGATAAGGCTTAAATTCCCGCTTCATACCATCCACCTGTTTTGATTTATGCAAGAAAAAAACATGGCCAAAAAGTGTCTTTTATTATATTTGGTGGATGTTCAGGCACAAATATTTAATTGTTTTTCGATCATTTTATAAATAACTTAATTTTCCACATTATACAATAAAACCATAACCGAAAATGGTTTCATAAGTAGGAGATTTTGAACTTTAAAGCAGTTTTCATGGGCCTTATACATTATTTTTTTCTTGGCTTATAAAAAGACTTATTAAAAAATACTCGATTATTTCAAAGGCCAAGATGTATTCTACTCGCAGTATTTAATTAAAGCATCTGAAACATTGCGTATAAAATACACATTTGCATAAAAAACACATGTATTTATTAATCTCGTACATAAACAAACTGCCTCAGTAACAATCTTTTTTATTTGATAACTTAAGTGATAACTGATAACTTATGTCCTCTGACTCTACATAATTATTTCTCTCCATAAATATTCTGGACAATGAGGAGTACGTATGGTAGTTAGTCCCAGAATATCCGCACTGAAATAAATCGCAATTTCTAGTATAGCATTGTGGAATACAAAAGCAAGCAGTTTTGCACTATCACATAAAATTCCTTCTTTCAAAAATTTAAGCATGTTCATTTCATTTAAAAGAATAATAAAATAATTATAGATTTATAAATAGGTCTTTAAAGATTTCAAAATATTGACCTCGACAATATCATAATATTGACCTCAAGCATGTCATAATATTGACCTTAAGCATATTAAAATCTCAAATGACTTCAACAATATCAAAATATATACCTCGAGTATATCAATATATTGACCTCGAACGTATTCAAATATTCACCTAGAGCATATTAAAATATTGATCTCGTGAATATAATAATATATACCTCAAGTATATCAAAATATTGACCTCGACCATACCATAATAAGAACTTAAGCATATCAAAATATTGACCTCGACAATATCATAATATTGAGCTCAAGCATATCAAAGTATTGACATAAGCAAATCAAAATTTTGTCCTTGACAATAACAAAATATATACCTCAAGTATATCAAAATATTGACTTCGAACATATTAAAATATTTATATTTAACATATTATAATATTGACCTCGAACATATTACAATATTTACCTCGAGCATATTAAAAAATTGACCTCGACAATATCATAATATTGACCTCAAGGATATCAATATATTGACCTAAGCATATCAAAATTATAACCTTGACATTATCAAAATATATACCTCGGGTATATCAAAATATTGACCTTGACAATATCATAATATTGACTTCTAGCATATCAAAATATTGACCTTTAGCATTTCAAAATTTTAACCTCGACAAAATCAAAATATATACCTCGAGCATATTAAAATATTAACCTCGACAATATCATAATATTGACCACCAGCATATTATAATATTGACCTCGACAATTTCACAATATTGACCACCAGCATATTATAATATTGACCTTGACAATATCATAATATTGACCACCAGAATATTATAATATTGACCTCGACAATATCATAATATTGACCACCAGAATATTATAATATTGACCTCGACAATATCATAATATTGACCACCAGCATATTATAATATTGACCTCGACAATTTCACAATATTGACCACCAGCATATTATAATATTGACCTCGACAATATCATAATATTGACCACCAGCATATTATAATATTTACCTCGACAATTTCACAATATTGACCACCAGCATATTATAATATTGACCTTGACAATATCATAATATTGACCACCAGAATATTATAATATTGACCTCGACAATATCATAATATTGACCACCAGCATATTATAATATTGACCTCGACAATTTCACAATATTGACCACCAGCATATTATAATATTGACCTCGACAATATCATAATATTGACCACCAGCATATTATAATATTGACCTCGACAATATCATAATATTGACCACCAGCATATTATAATATTGACATCGACAATTTCATAATATTGCACTCAAGCATATCAAAATGTTGACATCGAGCATATCAACGTATTCTTTGAGAAATGTCACACGAAAAAAAGTTTTTGTGGATATTTCCGTTTCCAAAATCGCTTCTCAATTATGGTGATTATAATAGCGTATTCGCTTTGCCCTCCCATCAAGGGATGTCCCTTGATAGCCCCCTCGATGACGTCGCTCAGTCTCCCATATAATGACATAACCAGTAAATATACAGTATAATCATTTTCATTTGCGTGTGTTTTCTATTTAATTTTTTAAAATTATCTTCAAACAGGGGGCCTCCTCCAAGTAAAATAATTTCGCTCAGGGCCTATGTCACCTTTGAGGGTGCCGTATGTACAGTATTCTATTACACTAAATGGACTGTAAACCAAATCAACAAGGATGCGAAAATATAAAGCACATTCAATTAGGTGAAAATTTCCTCCAAAACGAGATGATAATTTGCAAACAGAGCACAAAACATGTGAATATACTACTCCAATTCACGACGACACAACAATTGTAACTGCTTGCCACAACGCCATGAATACGAATGTTTTATGTATATATGACTTGCGACAATTTACAATACAACAAAAATCATCTTCTTCTTTCCAATGAGGGTAAGGCTGTTTTAAGGAAGGAAATTGATAGTAGGTACGGTAGTATATGATGGGAAAAAATGGTAGGTATTATCCAAAACTTTTTCAATACTAAACACCGTATAAAGGGTATTTTTGTGGAGATGAACATGGGCCTTGAAGAGAACGCAGAAACGACCCTTATTCTTACTCTAAGCGGAAATTAATATGGAATTTACCACAAATATCAAAACATAAGCGTCTTTGACTTTTTACACCATTCACGACATGTATTACCCTAAAACATATATCACTGTAAAAAAACTACATTATATTAACTTTAATTTGACTGCGTATCTCATTCGAGTGAAGAGAAAATGCGTTAAGTCTTCTAGAGGCGTCCCCAACTTCGTCTACCATCCAAGCAACTCTCTAAACTCTCCTGCCACTAATAAGAACATACATCTTTGTAATACAAATTTGTAATAAGCATTAACTTTGTATTATACTCGTAGTTCAGTTTTAATATTCTCCTGACGTAGGAAGGGTGCTTCCTAAACCGGTAGAGTGTAATTAAAATTAAAGTGTAACAATTATTTTATAAGCAATAGATACATAAGAATATAAGATACATGACGCCAACGGGACATGTACGCGTCATTTATCTTTTATCAGGAGATTTTTCAATGTGGATGAGTGTTTCAGGCTAATAATTATTTCTTATAAAATAATTGTTACCCTTTGTGCTATGCATAAAAAATCTTGTCTTAAGCATTAGTTTACCAAAAAAATAATAATTAAAATTAAAGTGGTCTAAAACAAATTTATATGTTTTATTTTAGATAAGAAAATCGGTCAAGTCTATAGGGTATACACATACGGACAATGCTTTTTATTTGTATGCATGATATCACCGTCAACTAAGAATTGAACTCGAATTCGACCAGTCCAACTCTAAATGACAAAGCGTATAATATATTTCCAGGGGAAGAAAGTTTAGAAGTAGTTTTCTTTCATGCCTCGCGTGACCGGACGCTACTTATCTGGGGATCTAAGTCAGCAGTGGGGCCGGTAGGTACTGGTAGAGTGGATGGAGTAGGAAGGGGTGCCACTGCCTGCCCGGTGAGGGGGTGTGACGTACTTGACTTTGGGAGGGGCGAAAAGGGGTGGAAAACTGTGATTACAACGTTCTTAATTTTACACCAGAAAAATCGCTGGAAGGGTGAGCTCTCATATAATGAAATTTCCCCGTCTTTCTCTGTCAAAATGTAAAATGTTCAAATGTAAATGTCACATGTAGAGATTTACATTTTCTGCATAATCTGTTACGTAAAAAAAATATAACTAACTAACTAACTAACCATCACGCCGTTTCCCCGCAGGGGTAGGCAGAGAGGACGGACCGCCAAACAACTCGGTCTTGGCACACACTTCTTGCCTCATTCACATTCATACATCGTCTCATACATACTCTTCTATTATTCTGACTCTTGACATGGCCCGACTCTAGTATCTGATTCACTTGATCGTGCCATGTCTTCCTCGGGCGTCCCCGACTTCTGCTTTTTTATTGAAGGAAGTGAAAATAAAAGTTAACAAGTCTTTATATTTTTTATGTTATTATTATTATCAAAATATGCACAAATAAATATGGTACAAATTTAAAAATCATCAAACCAATATAAAATAGAAGCAAATTAAATACCGCACAGAGTTTTGGCGGCCGGGCAGAGAGCCGACGAGTCACGAGGCTAGCCGAGTTACTTATATTACTTTTAAATAGTAGGTTTTGTATTTCATTTCCATTTAAATGTTTCCAAACAATGTTATTTTATTAATTATTCAAATGTTTCCAAATAATGTTATTTTTTTAATTATTTTTATATGAAAGGAAAAAAATGACATCTTAAAAGTTATGGTCACTTGTCAGTGACAACCAACATTGACGAGTGACACATATACGTTTGTTTAATAAAATTTGTATTTTAGTTTCAAAAAGGTGGATTTTTTTACAGATAACAAGAAAAAAAACTATTTTTTTCTGATATAATACATCTATTTTAAACTGAGGATTGTACCTTCCTTCCCAAGGATTGAACGCGCTAAAAACCACGGATGCGGATCGGGTAGGACTGACATTTAGTTGGTATATTAACTGCAGTAATGTCATCTAACTTCAGAGAAATGCGTATATGTCCGCAAAATATAATGCATTGTCAACGATAACGAGTCTAGCTGAGTTTCAGTTCAATTGAATGTCGGTAAGTGAGTTAATTTACGTTTACAAGATTTGCTTTCTAATGAATGAAGGAAAATTTTAAAAAAACAATGTTTGTCATCAAAATTTGAATATTTTCAATTGCATATGTCCATTTGTAGTGTGAAAGAGTGTATTTGCTTTCTAAATCAGTAATTCCTTTTGTTAAACGTTAAAAAACACCGAATCTATTTAAAAGTAATTTCAACCGGAATATATCGAAGTAAAATCCTACAAAATCCCACCAATCAAGCTACTTTACAATCAAGATATCCACAACCACAATACTCGGAATAACAATAAAATCCGAATTTTTCTAACACACACTACAAAATATGGGACAAAATCTCTTAACTATATTGCCTACACACTCTATAACTCTCTTCCAAATATGAATAAAAACAGCAAGAATATACAATGAATTCTAAGTAACGCTTTAAAAGATTATTTTTAAACATATAAAAACGAAAATACGTAATTCTTGTCGTGTTATGTTGTTTCTTTATTTCTCCTTTTCTATCCCCTGTATTTGTAATCGAGCATAATCACATATTCAATCATTTTACCAATGTATTAGTGGGTTGAAGATAAAGAGGCTTTTCAACAATAACTCTTGGGTTTTCCGAGCCCCAGATGCGACAATTTTGCTTGTTGACGAAGCCACCGAGGTGGAAATGGGCCTCATCACTCAAGATGATTTGCATTTGATTCACTGTGAAGTGATTTTTAATAATTTCAATGCGTTGTTGAAGCGTGTATCGTTCCATTTTCATTAATGGCGTAGTTTCTACTTGTCAGATGTCAAAAAATAATTACCTTCTTGTAAATTTCTACAGTGGTTTTGTGCTTATGTGTATATCCCTATCTGTTTCCTTTTTTTGTTTTTTCTTGTTTGTTCTACCCTCCCTTTTTCTATTTTTGTACTATTTTGTATGTGAAACTTATAATTTTGATACCAAAATACCAATGTAAAATTGTACCTATTAACTCCCACCTATGTATTGTAAGTTCCTCTCGTCCTACAATGAGTTTTGTAAATAAAAATAACATATATTTGTTTAATTGATGAATCTGACAGGTGACCTCTAAATGTAAAGTGATTTGACGAAAAAATACTCGATAAATTTGCAAGTTCACCAAATGTTGTCAACCACTTAAAAATTCCCTCACAGAATGCAGAACAGTAAAAAGCCGAAGTGAACAGTCGTTTTAACTCGATGCATACATTACTGTCTTAAGTACAAATAGCACCATAGCACTATTGTAATAGTGTTGCAATTGTGTACTCTATAGTGCTGTAGCTAAGTTCTCCACCATAGCACCACCTAGATGTTCTGGGGTCAATGGTCTCGGAAAGAAAATCATTTTATAGAAACTTATTGTCCACGTGTCATAAGTAATCTCAAATTTGACCAAATGGCTTTTAAAGTGGACTTTATGTAAATGAAAAAATTTAAGTTCACTCGATAGTTTTATTTGGTGAATTTAGGTTATTTCACAATTCATTCATTTAAAATAATATATACAGAGTTTTCCAATTAGAGGTGTTATTTTGATATTCAATCATAAAAGATCAATGGTTTCGTTTCTTGTGTGGCACGTAGCGCCGTCTTGTTGAAAGTAAACGTTGTCCAGATCAATACCATCCAATTCCGACCATAAAAAATCATAAATCATATCTCGATAGCGCAATGCATTCACCGTAACTGTTGCTCCAGCCTCATTTTCGAAAAAGTAAGGTTCAATGATTCCGCCGGACCATAAACCGCACCAAACAGTCACACGTTGAGAATAAAGAGGCTTTTAATAACTCTTGGGTTTTCCGAGCCCCAGATGCGACAATTTTGCTTGTTGACGAAGCCAACGAGGTGGAAATGGGCCTCAACACTCAAGATGATTTGAATTTGATTCACTCAAGTGAATTTTAATAATTTTAATGCATTGTTGAAGCGTTTATCGTTCCATTTTTATTAATGGCGTAGTTTCTACTTGTCAGATGTCAAAAAATGACAGCTTTAAAAGTAACATCTACCGAAATAGCGGGCTATTAAAAATAACACCTCTTATTGGAAAACCTTGTAGTATACTTTGTGGCAGGTTTCAGAGTTGGATATACTCTCAGTATCGCCCTGTTGTAAGACCACTATTCAGAATCAATTTTTTTCCCAGAAATAACCAGTTATAAATGGCCTGATTCTCCACCACCTCATACTTCAACATCTCCTTACTACTTTAAACCTCAAAACATACCCCAATCGGTGATGCCATAGTCTCACTGGCTCCAGAAGTTTGAGAGTATTTTTTTTGCAATTACGACGAAACCAATTTCGAAAGATATCAATTATTTCAATTAAATAGCGGTGAAAACAAAGTTATTTATTTTCATTGAAATAAATTTTCCTCTTACGGGGTGAACCTCAGACGATCTGCAATATTGTCTTCAGCTAGCAATCATACTCGTATTTCCGTTAGTAGCTATGGTACTTCAAAACTAACTTCAACTGTCAAAAATAAAACTAAATTTGCCAATGATGTTACAAGACGTATTGTATTATAAATTAATGGAGAACTGAACGCGGTTGGTGCTAACAAAAAAAAAGTTTAAAAAGCTAGTAGTCCACAATGAAGTGCTGGTACCTACCCTGATGTAGGGCAGGGAGGCATTTTTTTTTTTAATATTAACTCCACACAGGAGGCCCTGAATAAAATAATTTCCCTCAGGGCCTATGTCATCTTTGGGGATGCTGTGTGGAGGGTCTTTTTGTGGAGAGGAAGGAGTAAACATGGGTCTTGAAGAGTTCCATGTTGTAGGAGGGAGGAAACACAGAGGCCGGCAGTTCGTTCCACAGCCGAGCTGTTGAACTTAAGAACGAATCGTAGAAGCGACCCGTTCTCATGTGACAAATGTCAACCGTATACAAATGTTGGGCGCGCGTTTGGCGTGTATCCCGACTACGCACCGGTGCCGAAGGGATCAATGACGCTAGTTCCTCAGAGCATCTTCCATTGTAATACCGATAGAACAAGGACAGCATACCTACCTGACGCCTGTGCTCTAAAGATTGCAGTCCGTCTGTTAAGATTGGGGAATCTATCAAACGGACCGCCCGTTTCTGCACAGAGTCAAGGGTTTTTTTCAGGTATTTAGGGGCTCCGGACCAGAGATGGCTGCCAAATTCGACAGTAGGGCGCACTTGCGATTTGTACAGGGTCAGCAGTTGTGTACTATTAAAGTATCTGCGGGCCCTGTACAGTACGCCCAGCTTCTGAGAGGCCAACTTTACTCTGGCTTCGATGGAGCCCCCGTACCTGAGCTGGTCACTTATACATAGTTACACATACACTTATAAGCATGGAACTGACACAGAAAGGATGAAGGTAGACTGACTGCTGTAGAAATGATATCCCTGAGGCGTATGTTTGGTAAAACCATATATGATCGTGTGAGAAATTTGGAGATCCGCAAAGAATGCATGGCTGATGTAAGCGTAATTAGTGAGATTAAGAAAGGGACGCTTAGATGGTTTGGGATGTAGAGCAAATGAACGAAGAAGGGAGTGTTAGGAGAATGTATAAGGTGAAGACATGGCACATGTGAATCAGATACTTGGGTCGGGTCTTGTCAAAAGTCAGAATAATAGAAAATAATGTATGAATGGGAATGAGGCAAGGTGTATGTGCTAAGACGGCGTTCTTTGACGTTGCGTTCTCTTTGCCTACCCCTGTTAGTTAGTTATGTTTCTGTTAAATCTATTAAATTTGATGTTTATGTGAAATTAGTGGACTTCGCTATTGCTAATGTCTTTTTCGAGTGTCTCAACATTGTCCACCATTCAACACTGTATACCACAATGTTATTGTTATAAAATTACATTACATCGACTGTAATACGATCCCGTTTCGCATTCTGGTGCAGAGATATTGCTTCAAGTATTCCTTGAGCGTCCCCGACATGTTCTATCATTCAAACCACTATCTAAACACTCCTGGCACTAATAAGAACAAACTTTGAAATTCTCAGCGATATCGATCGACTACTTTTCGAGTTTCGCAAGCACAAACATACGTAGGCTGAATTTTTATATGTATAGAATATTAATTATTCTTAATTTTTTTAATATCTCATTTCGTTTTTTGTTATAATCTAAGTCGCCACTATCTTAATAACGTTAAAAGTATTATTTTACTAAGAAATGTAATTTATCAAGCAGTGCCATCTAGCGTGCATTTTCCAAACATCGTCTTTTTGTCAGGAAAATTGGTTGGCTTCTCGGATACACCCATAAGAAAGCTTCGGCGCTTTGCCGAAAGAGCAAACTGAAAGTATTTTGAGAATTAATTTAGATATCGTCGGTATAATTTTGGAAATGCTAAAATTGGATGATATTGAATAAATGACGACGTAGTTCGGGAGATTCTTATGTTCACGAAAATTTCATAATCAATTTTATTTGCAATTTGAGTGGGGAGTTTGGGTACCGCCGCTCCGGGAACCATTGATTCGATAACCAACACCTCTGCCATAAGCATTTTTAAAATAGTCAATTTTATTTATTTATTACAAGATAATACAGTACAAAATAATACCAAATTAATAATGTATTATTCCCAGTGAGTTTACAAAACTCATTTCGGGAAAGACAACATTAGATTAAAGACAAGACAACATAAATAAATTTAAATAAATAAACGAAGAAGTTATTTTGGAGTTCTAAAGAAAGAATGTGTCAGTCATTAATAAAACTGCTGAGGAAATTGCTTTTAAGAACTTTTGCCAAAAAATGTTTGTTCGTTGCCGGAAGTTAAAGATTACTAGGTAATGCGTTATATTGCTTATGTACAATGTATTGTAAGGAGTTAATTCCAAATTTAGTTGTGTAAGTAGATGACGATAAGTGTATTTGATTTTGTGATCATGTTTTGTGCTGGTGTATGTCGGAATTAAAGACTGGTTTAGTGTTAGTGTGTGAGGAGTGTTGAATTATTTGTAGAATGGCAGCTGTGATGTTATACTTTGGCAGAATTGTATAACGAAGTATTTGTGTCTGTGAGTATATATCTTTGACATGTGTAAACCATGGCAGATTGTATATATTACGTACGGCTCTATTTTGAATAACTTGTATTTCAGAACTTTTTTTTTGGTGCCCCAGATACTAACTAGATAACTCAGGTGGGAGTGGATCATAGCATAATGTAATATGTGTACATAGAGATGTGGATAACAAAGTTTTTTTTTTAATATATAAATAACAATAATAATATTTTAAAACTTACGTAAATCAAATACGTTCAAACATGTGCTCTTTAACATGTATGTTTGCGTTTAGTTTTTTTAATCACTTTGCACTCTTTGTTTGGCAATGTTTTCAGCACTACCTTTCATAAAATTCCTGAAATTCGTCGCTTGTTTTCAGTAATGTTATATTTCCAAGAATATTTCAGAAATTTCAGGTTATTATAAAGGTGGATTCGTCATCATATAGTAAACGTTGTTAAGGTCACTGGAGAATTAGTCCGATAGAGGTGTGTTGTCGGCGTATTATAGCTCCCCAAATTAAGCTCAATTTTCCCTTATTTTAACATTGATCAAACTTTATTAATTTCTAAATAGTATAAAATAAAGTCGCCATCCATGTATGTCTGTTTGTGCGCTTAGTTTATCTAAACAACGTTATCAAAATATTGTACTACGGAATCTTAAAAAAGTATATCTCCTAAGGTTAACCATTGGCAACGCCGGGTAAATGTCAGCTAGTTAATTAAATACACGGTTTTCCAATAAGAGGTGTTATTTTGAATAGCCCGCTATTTCCGTAGATGTTACCTTTGAAGCTGTCATTTTTTGACGTTTGACAAGTAAAAACTACGCCATTAATAAAAATGGAACGATACACGCTTCAACAACGCATTGAAATTATTAAAATTCACTTGAGTGAATGAAATGCAAATCATTTTGAGTGATGAGGCCCATTTCCACCTCGGCGGCTTTGTCAACAAGCAAAATTGTCGCATCTGGGGCTCGGAAAACCCAAGAATTATTGTTGAAAAGCCTCTCCATCCTCAACGTGTGACTGTTTGGTGCGTTTTATGGTCCGGCGGAGTCATTGGACCTTACTTTTTCGAAAATGAAGCTGGAGCAACAGTTACGGTTAATGGATTGCGCTATCGAGAGATGATTAATGATTTTTTTATCGCCGAAATTGAATGGTATTGATCTGAACAACGTTAACTTTCAAAAAACGGCGCTACGTGCCACACAAGCAACCAAATCATTGATCTTTTACGATTGAATATCAAAATAACACCTCTTATTGGAAAACCCTGTAGTATAAAATAAAGTCGCTATCCGCGTCTGTCTTTTTGTGCGCTTATTTCTTTTAAGCTACGCAACAGATTTGCTCTACCGGTATTTCAACGGAAGATGCTCCAAGAAACTAGCGTCAGAGATTCTTTGCGGTACATAGTAGGGAAACACGCCAAACTCGCACCCAGCATATGTACACGATTGACGTTTATCACATGAGAACGGGTCTCTTCTGCGACTCGTTGTTGAGTTTAACAGCTCGGCAGGCCTATGTGTTTCCTCCCTCCTACAACATGGTTCTCTTCAAGACCAATATTCACTCCTTCTTCTCCACAAAAGACCCCACACACAGCATTTATATCACTTTTTAATAGTCATTGTTTTAAGTGTTAACTCAACTCCCATGATAATGGGAACCGGTATAGTTAACGTTTCTAGATATTATTTGAGTTCAGTGCGTATGATGTATGAATCATTCATAGTGATATTATGGTTGTTTCATAGTATTTCTAAACAACCATCAAACAAGTTTTGAATTCTCTGTGACTTGTAATTATCGGAGGTCGGAAATCATTTAAGTTTTCACCTTGAGAATAACAGTGAAGAATAATTCTCAATACTCCAGGCTCCGTAGCAAGCGTTCAGAAAGAAAAAGAAGATTGTTTAAAAGGGATATGTATATACGAATGTTAGAGGGACCGCGCTTATTTTAAAAAACACAAACAATTAAGCGAAAATTGTGAAATATTTAATAAAACACAACTCGTTTGAAATAGAGCAAAAATCTCTCGACAAATTCTTTAGTTGCATTTATAGATACACTGTGAATTTTTTCATACCTATAACTATATAATAAGAGAATAAAACTTGTTTTTAATAATTTTCGGACCTTTTCTATTGATGGAATTTCATGTAATTAACTTTTCGACATAAGATGTTATCTTCAAAAATGACGTAGATATTTTTTGGAAATTAAAAACTTAAAGAGTTAACGAGAAACTTCCTATAAATCAGTAGATATTGGGTATGCGGGAATGTATTGAAGCGGCTGACATAACACATTTTGTCATTATTCTCTCATATTGTAGGTCGGCTATCATCAGGGCATTATTCACCCGCAGACTGCAGCCAGGAACAACTCTGTGGAACTGAACCAAGACCAGTCACGTAGATTACAAATTGCGGCGTATTTTATCAATATTTCCATGGATTGTCAATTGGGTATCTAACCTTGCATTTGTCACTCTTCGTAATGTGACCAACTTGTAGGTGCTCTCATAGGGAGAGGAATTTCTGGGAAGAAAAAAGGTGAGGGGTGAGTAGGAATCCAGGCCAGTGTGGCCAGGAGTGACAAGAAATTGGGTAATATAGGGCTTAATAGGAGAGTTTGCGAAAAAAATGGAGACAAATATAGTCAAGTAAGGTAATAAATTGTTTTTTTTTTCAAATGAAGAAAACCTTTTTGAAACCAACTTGCAGAATCACTTACAAAGGGTGTGTTCACTGCTAAATTTAGCAGGAAGTTCAAGTACTGTGCTCCAAGTAGGTGTGGCGCTTTAGGGCTGACTATCAACTCCACTCTATTAATACGTTGAAAGGAAATACACCTCACAATACGTACCAGGATATTTCAATGTACGATTGGTGGGTAGAATATGAATTGATTCACATTGTGTGGATTTTTCTGTTGGATGGCAAGGCAAAAAACTTTATATTTTTTTTAAATACATCTGTTTGAATTTTGTTTTTTTTTTAGATTAATGAATTCAAATCTTGGAAGCGGAAAATAACCCACTTTTAGTCGTCCAATCGAGCTGTAACTCGGCAGATAGACTTGTTGTTAAAGACAATGCATTCTATCAAATTTTAATGACAGTCACGCATACACACGTTGACATATACTATTTCTCTTAAATTGGATGATATTATAAAAAAAACTCCGTCACAGTCTCTGGAGGGGAAGTTTCAATCCACATTTAAAGGGAAGCTACAAGCCACAATTGTGTATATTCTTGGTATACCTTATATTGTAGGAAATAGGCATTCAAATCGCTTGATAAACGGAGTCTGGAAAAGTTCGATTTCAAGCACAAAACAGGTTTTTATTTATTTTGTAAATAATTTTATAAGAAAGCAAAAAAGTTAATCAAGTGAAACTGTCACAGATAATCTTAGCTATAATACGGTATTTTTTAAGTTGTTTCCTTTACGCGTTCATACATTTGTGTTGAAAAAAAAATTTTTTTGGTACTTTACATTTATATTTTTTACTGAGTAAATTATTATTTGATTTGTATTCTACTGAAGCGAAACGATAGGAAAACTTTCAATTTATCTAAAGCATATTTTTTGGTATTCACAATGTAAACCAATTCGTTATAGAGATTAATCAAAATAGTGATTGAGCATGAAGCTTTGCCTTAAAAAAAAATCCTCTCCCTGGGGGAGAAGGTTCAATCCTCATTTAAACCAAAAAGCAATTTTAGACAAAAAAATTATGCGTTGATACAGAAATTCCCCAGTGAGATGAGCGGCTTATGTTTTTGTTATAATATTCTCTTTTTTTAATAAATAATAATCTGTGGAAGGTATTTTTAGGCCATCCTATATATCACTCCTTTTCCATTTAAAAAGCTTTCAGCAATAATTCATGGTAGCAAAAGCAAGGTGTGAACGACCATGCATATAATTATTACCCACCCTGTAATATTGCCCCTACAAATCTGACACTTTCTCCCCTCAGCGCGCGTATCGATAAATTTGATTGCTAACGTATTATTGTATAATGATATTAATAAAAAATAACAGACCATTATATAGGGTTTTCCAATACGAGGTGTTATTTTGAATAGCCCGCTATTTCGGTAGATGTTACTTTCAAAGCTGTCATTTTTTGCCATTATACGATACATGCTTCAACAACGCATTGAAATTATTAAAATTCACTATAAAAATAGTGAAAATTCGGCAGAGACGGTTCGTAAAACTCGAACATGTTTGGTTCGTCGTGAAGCACCTTGTCGGACCGCAATACAGAAATTGGTGGAAAAATTCGAGCTGTTGGGACAACTTAGTGATGTGAAGAATAAAACCCGTGCACGTCGCTCAAGAACAGCCGAGAATATTGCTGCTGTAGCCGAAAGTGTTGAAGAAAACCCAGGTTTGTCCATTCCTCGTCGTTCTTTGGAATTAGACATTCCACAAACGTCATTACACCGTATTTTGCATAAAGATTTGTGTCTTAAGGCTTATAAAGTTCAGTTAACACAAGAACTCAAGGCGGCCGATTATCAACAACACCTCAAAAATAAAATAACACCTCTTATTGGAAAACCCTGTACATATTATTAAAACATAACTTTCTGAAGGTCAACTATTATTGTTCATTTGGGAAAAAAACATTTTGGGAAAACCATGTCCTTAAGGCTTCGTTAAAGGGGAATCACTATTTTTGATTAATCTTTACTAGGCATAGATTTATATTGTGAATACCAAAAATATTCTTTGTAAAAATTAAAGCTATTTCTATCGTTTAGCTTGAGTAGAATTAAAAATAAATTCTTAATTACTCTATAAAAAATATAAGCATTAATAATGGTATTTTTTTATTGAAAATTTATGAAAGCATATGAGAAACCACATTAAAATAATAAAATATCATGGCTAAGATTATTTGTGACAGTTTTCATTGATTATTATTTATTTTTTCTTATAACATTTTTATCAAAATAAATAAAAACCATACACTTTTGCGCTAAAATCGATCGTTTCTAGACTCCGTTTGCCAAGCGATTTTTATGCCTATTACCTATATTTGTGGTGACAAAAGGGTCACTTAGAATATATACATTGTTGGCTTGTATACTTCTTTTAAACATTATCTTCAATAATTAATACTTTTTATTTGAATATTGAAGACAATATTAGTGATTTCTAAACGAAAATCTGAAACAGAAAAATCAGAAAAGGAAACGGTCACATCTGGGACCGTTTCCTTTTCTGATTTTTCTGTTTCAGATTTTCGTTTAGAAATCACTAATATTGCCTTCAATATTTAAATATTACAATTTGAGGTTTTACTCAATAAAGTTATTCCGAAAAATAAATACTTTTTATTTTTATGGTGATTATTTGTAAAATGTTATCTATCACGAGGATACTTCATTAACATCCAAGTTCTATTCAAGTTCTATTCCAGTTCTATACACGCTCTATACAAGATCTATTCAAAGTTCTGTACAAGTCATATTCAAGTTTTTTTCCAATTATTAAATTTAAGTTCCATTATTTAAGTTGCCAAATAAATAGTTATGTACATAAATTAAACGCGGTGGTAATTATTTTTTTATTTGCTTAAATAATTTTAAAATTATCAATTACTTGTATTAAAGGTTGGTATCTACCGGCAATATAATGCTTCATCTGTTAGTGGTTAGTTGATCGAGCGGTCCAAGTCTTTGGATTCCTACCAGAGACGGTACCTTGGTTCGTTCATTTGTGCATTGCATTGCTTGTCTTCAGTCTACACTAGTAATATCTTACAACGACATCTGTGCCCAAGTCATCGATGTACGAAAGTACCCTCCAGTCGTAATTCTCGTCAGGTCATTATTTGAACTAGTACAGAACCATGTTTTACCATACTACTGTAACGAGAGCTACGAGATTTATCTAGAACGCTCGCACATACAAATGCATTATAGCGGGAACACTCCAGACGCAATGTGAAGCGATCGTCGTTCCTACGTTCCTACCTACTGCCAACGAGTACTTGCCACTGAACGAACTACCTACTTCAATACAATTTAATTTGACTAGGTACATTACGCGCATTCGCCAGAAGGTTCTAGGAAATTGCTTAGGCTAATTCCAGCATCACCGAAACGTCTAGATCCAGCGAGATCGTCAGTTTACCAGCGGTCTCGCGTAGCTACTACCGCCGTCGGCTTGACCATATAAATAGGCCCGACGGACGCAGCGAGCAGTCAGTCAGTCATTAGTCTACAGCTACCTGATCCCCAAACTACCATTATACTACTGAAACAGCTTCGGGCGGTATCAAGACAACCTAGACCTAGCCGAAACGGTGACATGAGCGAGACAGATTACACTCTTAACGTTCAATCACGTGTTAGAGCAGTGCAGTTGTATAACTAATCCTGTGCATTATCGAACCGCCTTGACGGCAAGTGAATTTTGCATCGCTTTGATCATGTGTAATCAAATGCGTCTGGAATAGAAATACTAATGTACAATGTTAGCGCTACGACATTCACAAATTGAAACTCATGAGCGGTGAATCCAAACGGTTTCGACATATTTTCAACGATGAATTGCGTGTCCTTTACTCTCGATGTGTTATTGTGAACGCTGACGTAATAGTATTATTTAATCAATTATTTTACAAATATCACTTAGTAAATAGAATGAATTGCAGTAGGTACCTCATTCATTAATTTGCTCCACCTAAATTACACACTAGATACATTTTAAAAGTGAAATACACTGCAGGAAATTTCAGTCACGAGCCGCCTCTGATTCCTACTCAGGCATCGCGGGTTCAAACCTCTGCTAACAAATCCTCCAACATTGCACAAGCAACGAGGAATTCAAGTGTTATCAGGTTAATTTGTAAACTGTGAATGTTTATCAAAAAACACATTAATATTGCATCTAAAAAACTGATTGACCGCTTTCTAGTTAAAATTATTTTGACATATTGCAAAGTAGGTAACTTTATCGATTAAATTGATAAGTTTCGAAACGTGATATAGCAGTTTTTAGGCCTTGAAAATGGTTAAGGTTCGGCTATTATGTCTGCGTAGTTTAATCGGTTTAATAGTAAAATAAAGTACATTACAAAGCACTATTTTTCAACTTAGATAGTAGTTAAGTCCTCAAATTTCGTTTACTTTAAGATCCTAGGAAATTAAGCGAATATGAGTTTTTTTCCATTATTTCTGGCTTTCACCCTTCAAGGGTGTTCTTGGCCATCATTTAAAATTATTGAGAAATGAAAGGTGAATTTAAATATTAATTTTATTTAAATAGGCAAATTTCAAAATTATAATGAAAATTGGAGTCGAGTTGAGATGTTGAATGGAGGGGAGGCAATTTTAGATAAGGCTTGATAGAAGAGAGGATATTTGTTTAGAGAGGGCCAACCAAAAAATATGTGATCTAAAGTTCCCACTTCTAGACCACAGAATGTACAATCCGGGGAGTCAACAACGTGAATTTTAAAAAGATGGGAAGGAACGGAACAATGTCCGATCCTCATTCGAATGAGTGAAGAAATTTCTTTTTTGGAAAAATGAGGAAATTGCTGAAACCACGGTTTTGATGGAATAGTCCTTTGTATTGAGGCATAGTAGGCTCCCTTGGATTGACTAGCAATGTGCCAATACTCCGACCAAACATTGCGGGATCTATTTTTGATGATGGAAAAAATGTCAGATAGGGGAATGTGGTTTACGAGGGTAACAACAGGGTTGGACGCTCCTTGTTTTGCCAAGGCATCCGCAATATCATTACCCATGACACCAACATGTCCAGGAATCCAAATCAGAGTTACAGTTTTACCAGAGCTTTGAATGGAGGCTATCATCTCTCGAATAAGGCATACAAAGTGATCATCAGGATGAAGAAGAGGACTGGATTTAAGTTTTCTGAGGGAACTGAGAGAGTCAGAGAGAACGAGGGAATGTTCAAAATTATTTTTGATTATATATTTTAGAGATTCTATCATTGCAATGCACTCGGCTGAAAATATTGAAAATTGATTTGAAATTCAATGAAATATTCTGTCATTAGAATTATTGTGGTAAACGTTAATACCTATACCACAGTTAGGAGAGTCGGGAGATTTGGATCCATCAGTAAATAAAAGAGAAAAGTTGGGCCATTTAGATGAAATAATGTCATTGAACATATTATTGACAGTTCGGGCCGGGAGATTGGAATGACTTTTAAGGATTCCGATCCCTTCTATTATTGTTGGGGATAGGGTGACGTGACTATATTTTAATTTGTATAAGGGAAGTAGATCATTTTGGATGATGTGAAGCTCTGAGAGAGACTTAAAATTTTTACAGATGTCAGGAAGAGGTTTAGTTGAAGCTCTGATTGTAGATGAATGGGTTGAGTCAATGAACAACGAGAAGCTGGGGATAACCTGATGACATTTAGAATTTAAACATTTAAGAACAAATTTGTCAGCAAAAAGTTGACGCCTTAAATAAAGAGGAGGATCAGAACATTCTACTTGAAGGGAATTGATGGGTGATGATTGCATCGCTCCAGTTATAATTCGCAAAGATTTAGATTGAATTTTGTCTAATTTATCAAGTACATTTTTTGAGGCAGTACTAAAAAGTGGGCAGGCATAGTCAAGATGGCTTCGAATAAGTGCGTTGTAAAGCAACTTAATGCAAGTAGGGTGAGTTCCCCACCAAACGCCAGATGATAATATTTATATTTTTTTTCGCATTTAGTAACTAAATTATTAATATGGGAAGACCATTTAAGTTTCCTATCAAATGTTACTCCCAAAAATTTTACTTCAGAAGCATTGGGGATTGGAGAATTTTTAAATAAAATTTGAACGGGGGGGTTTTTATGGCGGTTTGAGAAGGTGACACACTGAGTCTTTTGGATTGAAAGTTCAAGACCATTTAACGTGAGCCATGTGCAAAGGGCATTCATGGCTTCGTTAAGATATTTGACGGCGAGAGGGATGATTTTGGATGATAAGAAGAATTAGTTTTAGGGGGAGGATTTGATTTATTTATTGCAGTTATGAGCATTGATTTGAAGTTATTATAATCATCTTTGACGGAAAATATATCGGTGGCGGGTAAATTGAGTAGGAACTTGTCCATATGAGAGTTAAATTCATCCCATTTGGTGTGTTTTGTTTTAACCTTTGTCGAAATATGAGACTTGTCTGATTGGAAAGAAGTTTGATAAGTAATGGTAATCGGGAAATGATCACTGGAGCAAGGGTCGGTGGACACCACCCACGAGGTGAGAGAAGCTAGACTAGTAGAGCATATCGAGAGATCCACTGCACTGGGGTTTGTGCTGGGGCGTGAGATCCTAGTAGGAGATCCGTCATTCAAAAGGAAAAGGTTGTATTGATCTAGGAAATCCATCACACTTCGACCATCTCGGTCGGAAAAAGCAGAACCCCAGACGGGGGAATGGGCATTAAAATCGCCTAATATAAAGAAAGGAGGGCTTAGTTGACTTACAATTTGCAACCAAATTTGTTTATTGAAGTGGGCTGTTGGGGGAAGATAGACTGAAATAAAGGATGTATCCTTTATTTTAGCTGCAACCATTTGGAAGTCAGCTTTGGGGGGTTTGATATTATTTATTGGGGAAAATGATATTGATTTTTTAATAAAAAGGGCAGCACCGCCGCCCGTACCTCCTGGGCGGTCGTCGCGGAGACAGGAATACCCTCCCACATTAAAGTGGGTGGATGGAGTAAACCAAGTCTCCGAGATAGCAGCCAAAGAAATAAAGTTGGAATTTAATAGGTTAAGGAAATCAGATTTGTTAGAAATAGCACTTCGGCTATTCCACTGAAGTATTCTGACATCCTGAAGAGTCATTTTGAATAAATGATTTCAATGTAGAAATAATAGTAGCAGCGTTGGACGGTAGATTAGTTTGAGAAGAAATGAGGTCAATTAGAAGCATAATAAGAGTTTGGATAAATGAAGAATTGTCTTGGGAGAGTTTTTCAGAAAGTTTATGAGAGTTCATTGAGGAGGGATTATAATTATTTGCACACCCATTTGTGGCATTTGAAAGAGATGAACCATTGGGATTTAAGAGCAGTGAGTTGTGTTGTTGCTGATCGTATCCAGGAGCCGGTTCAGGGCCCGTTCCCACTTCCGTTTTCAAATCGGGGGCGGGTCCCGTTTTAAAATCGGATGCCCTAGTGGCTGTAGTGGATGTATGGAGCTGTTCACACTTGTCCGACACGATTTGAAAACGGATCCGACATTTTTTGTCGGATGGCTCGCCTACGCAGCGCGTCCGTTTTCAAATCGTGTCGGCACACGCTCGCTCATAGTGTTGTATGGAGCTGTTCACACTTGTCGTCCAGTCGTTCCGGCAGAGTCCCCGCCAAACCCCGACCCCTCCCCGCCCGCTCCCTGTCGCAAGGAAGCAGGCACGCAGCGTGCTTGTATTTGGTTATTTTGTTAAGTAAATAAATCAAAACTACAATAATGGATAAGGAAATAAATCCCGAAAATTTAATACCACTGGTCGAAGAAAGAGTATGGTAATATTTTATCTTTAACTAAATAAAAACAAAACACTTGGTGTACACAACTTTGGTACATCAAAATTTTTATTTTATTTTATTTAAGTTTACTTTTTTTTTAATTTTAAAGCTTTAATGAGATGCACGGAAGAGCGTATTAGTTAAATAAACACATAATAAAAAATATTTGAGTGTTTATTGTTTTCTTACTTTAAAATATCGATAGCCTTTCTTCAGGACAAATGCACTTTCTCAATTTTGTATTTTGATATGTTAAGCTCTCTGAAACTCATTCCAGTAGATGGTTAAAGGAAGTGATAGACATTCTCTTAAGCCATTAAGCGCCCTTGAGGTGATTTTTCATGGTGAAAACGGCGCTATATAAATAATCCATTCATTATTATTCTAAAATAATTAAAGAACTTTAGTTCATCACTTCTTAACTCACCAATTAACACTTGGAAAATTCCTACAGAAAATCATTCGGCTATGATTGGGTGTACTCAAAATTTTCTTTTCACTTTTTTCCTTCTATTTAATAAGTACCACATGACAACAAGAGCTTCATCGTCGTCCATTGCGCACCATTACTGAATAATGAGCAAATAACATGTTTTTGTTGAATCGACAATTATTTTTTTTCGTAGAGTATGGTCCGTTTTTAAAACGGATCCGTTTTTAAAACGGTAGTGTGAACAGGGCCATTGGCCGTCCGTTTTTAAAACGGGACCCGCCTCCGATTTGAAAACGGAAGTGGGAACGGGCCCTTCCCACTTCCGTTTTCAAATCGGGGGCGGGTCCCGTTTTAAAATCGGATGCCCTAGTGGCTGTAGTGGATGTATGGAGCTGTTCACACTTGTCCGACACGATTTGAAAACGGATCCGACATTTTTTGTCGGATGGCTCGCCTACGCAGCGCGTCCGTTTTCAAATCGTGTCGGCACACGCTCGCTCATAGTGTTGTATGGAGCTGTTCACACTTGTCGTCCAGTCGTTCCGGCAGAGTCCCCGCCAAACCCCGACCCCTCCCCGCCCGCTCCCTGTCGCAAGGAAGCAGGCACGCAGCGTGCTTGTATTTGGTTATTTTGTTAAGTAAATAAATCAAAACTACAATAATGGATAAGGAAATAAATCCCGAAAATTTAATACCACTGGTCGAAGAAAGAGTATGGTAATATTTTATCTTTAACTAAATAAAAACAAAACACTTGGTGTACACAACTTTTGTACATCAAAATTTTTATTTTATTTTATTTAAGTTTACTTTTTTTTTAATTTTAAAGCTTTAATGAGATGCACGGAAGAGCGTATTAGTTAAATAAACACATAATAAAATATATTTGAGTGTTTATTGTTTTCTTACTTTAAAATATCGATAGCCTTTCTTCAGGACAAATGCACTTTCTCAATTTTGTATATTGATATGTTAAGCTCTCTGAAACTCATTCCAGTGGATGGTTAAAGGAAGTGATAGACATTCTCTTAAGCCATTAAGCGCCCTTGAGGTGATTTTTCATGGTGAAAACGGCGCTATATAAATAATCCAATCATTATTATTCTAAAATAATTAAAGAACTTTAGTTCATCACTTCTTAACTCACCAATTAACACTTGGAAAATTCCTACAGAAAATCATTCGGCTATGATTGGGTGTACCCAAAATTTTCTTTTCACTTTTTTCCTTCTATTTAATAAGTACCACATGACAACAAGAGCTTCATCGTCGTCCATTGCGCACCATTACTGAATAATGAGCAAATAACATGTTTTTGTTGAATCGACAATTATTTTTTTTCGTAGAGTATAGTCCGTTTTTAAAACGGTAGTGTGAACAGGGCCATTGGCCGTCCGTTTTTAAAACGGGACCCGCCTCCGATTTGAAAACGGAAGTGGGAACGGGCCCTTAGAGATAGCATTTTGTATGTGAATTTAGTTGAACGAGAAGAAGTTGTTGTAGAGGAGGGAAGAGGGTTGGATGAGGAGTTGCTGGATAAAGCCTCAGCAAATGATTTTTTGACAGGCGGGAATAGTTTAGAAGCCTGCAGAAAAGACAAGTTCTGAGAGGACATAGAAATTTTGATATTTTTTTGGCGAGATTGTTCTGGGCAAGAAGTGTTGATGGCTGTATGTGAGCCTGAGCAGTTAAAACATTTAGGTGAGGAGGAAGAAGGACATTGGTCAGCTGCATGGTTTTCTCCACATTTAAAACATCTGGGTTGAGATCTGCATGCAGCTTTTGTATGACCAAAACGGCAGCAATTGAAGCATTGAGTGGTGGGATAAGTATACATTTCAACTGGTAATGAGTTGAAGAATAAATATATATGGGAGGGAAGAGATTGACCTTCAAAGGTGATAACGACAGATTGGGAGGGCTTCCAAGAAATTATACCCTCAGAGGAGTCCTTGTAATTTAGCCTCCTGGCTTTTATGGGATTGCCAATGTGTTGGGGGGTTGAAAGTGAAGACAGAATTTCTGCGATGGACAGATCGGTCGAGATACCTCTGACCAGGCCCATGCGAGTGACATTGAAAGTAGGGATATATGCCTTGAACTTTGAATTAGATGAAATGAACATATTTTTGATGAAACTGTTGGCAGCTGACCCTGAGAGGAATTCGACGGAGATTCGGAAGCGACCCTCGGCTTTTACACCTCCAGGCTTGATTGAAAGATTCTTGCTATTTGATAGGAATTTGCTAAATTCAAGAGGGTGGATGGTTTTTCCTTGCTCAGTTTTTTGGGCGTATACTATGAATGGGCCACGGGAATGAGGAGACTAAAAGTTTGTTGGAGGAAGTTGAAAAAGTGCTGGTGGGGACTGTAAAGTCGAAGGCGAGTCAAGTTTTATTGGGGAAGAAGGAGTAAATTTCCTTTTTTTGGTAGAAGTCAAAATGACAGAATCACTGTCAGAAATTTCTCCATTTTCCCCGTCTGGGGGGTCCGGAGAGGGATCAGGGGGCTTTGTAGGGGGTCCAGAAGGGAAATCTTCCTCCATTATTCACAACAGTAAACAACTACAACAATAGTATGGAAAATGACAGAAGTAAAAAAGTTTATAAATATCTGGAAATCAGCAGCGAAAAGTGACTCCTGGAAGATCAGGAGGGAGAAGAAACCCCAAGGCACAACACACTACACTTTTTTTTGCCAGAAAGAAAAAAAGAATGGTAAAAAATTATTTTTAGATAGAGCAAAACAAAACAACTGATGACAGCCAAATGTTATTGTTGAAAAATCGCGAATATGAGTTAATTTAATGAAATCTTAAGCGAGGACACGAGACTTAAGGCGAAGCCTAATGCTAAATCACTATTTTGAATAATCTTTATAACGAATTGGTGAACATTATTAATACCAAAAAAATATGCTTAAGATAAATTGAAGGCTTTCCTATCGTTTCGCTTGAGTAGAATACAAATAAAATAATAAATTACACAATAAAAAATATAAATGTAAACTACTAAAAAAAACATGTTTTCAATAGAAACGTATGAACGCGTAAAGGAAACAAATTTTAATAAATACAGCATTATAGCTAAGATTTTTTTTTAAACTTCCGATTTTATTGTCCGGGTTAAATCTTCCCCACAGGAAAAACTAAACCCTTCCACACGCTTTTCCACAAATGATCATCTAGTCAATCAACATTATGTAAGTGCATTATATAAGCAAAATAAATACAAAAAAATACAAGAACAACACGTCAACTCACCAGAGATCAAATGGGAAAATAATTCACCGACTCCAGATATTTTCATATCAGAGGGTTCGGCTCGGTAGAACTCCTAACAGGATCTATAAATCCTACTGATCCCTCAACATAAATATTTAAAAATAGTATTGAATCTGTGACATTTTCATTTGATTAATTTTTTTGCTTTCTTATAAAATTATTTACAAAATAAATAAAAACCAGTTTTTTGCTTGAAATCGAACGTTTCTAGACTCGTTTGTCAAGCGATTTTAATGCATATTACCTTCGATATAAGGTATACCAAGAATATACACATGTTTGGCTTGTAGCTTGCTCTTAAAACAATATTCTTATTAAATTTTAGGATCAATAATTTTATAAGAACTTCACCAAAGTCATGTTTTTTATAACATAAATGCCTAATGCACATGTTGGTAAATATGTATCAAAGAAATAAACGTTCTATGTAAGATGTGCAAGCAATGCGTTCAAAATTTAAGTTGTTTGTTGTTGTTGTTATTCTGTGAATTAAAATCACCTTCAAAATTTTTAAAATAATTTTTATTGTATCAATATGGTAAAACGTGATGTGATGTTCTTCTTGCAAATTTCTTAAATAAAGATTTTTTTTTTTAAATTTTGAATTCTCTGAAGTTTTTTGATGTTTTGATCACAAAAGGTGACCTTTTTTAAAAATTATAGTAGGTACGTAACACGGTCACCATCTTTAACCGGAACCGGAACGTTACAAACAAATTTACAGACAGAAAATCGATAATGCTCAGTAAAGAATTTTTAAATAAAAAATTAATTAGATGTGATTTAAGATTTTCGCAGCCAATAGGTAGTGATTCATTTTTGAGATATTATGCCGTTTAGCACTTCCTTCTTCTTAAACTCGGCCATCCGGACAAATCGAAAATTATTGCCGACCACAGAATTATTTTGGATTTCTTCCTGAAATACTGGGAAGACCCAAAACGCATCGAGCACACCAAATTACCGAGGCAATTGAATTTAACAAAAAACCTATTTCCTTAATATCTGATACTGAATGCTGTATGAATGTGATCCCCGAGGCGAATATGTGGTAAAACCATGTATGATCGTGTGAGAAATG
Source organism: Hesperophylax consimilis (assembly GCF_061612785.1). Lineage (NCBI taxonomy): Eukaryota > Metazoa > Arthropoda > Insecta > Trichoptera > Limnephilidae > Hesperophylax > Hesperophylax consimilis. Next base: position 12,476,844 of record NC_142865.1, read on the forward strand.
TTGAGATTTGCAAAGAATGCAAGGCTGATGTAAGCTTAGTGAGTAATACTAAGAAAGGGACGCTTAGATGGTTTGGGCATTTACAGCGAATGAACGATGGAAGGAGTGAATGGTGGAAGAAATCGGGAACGCCTGCGGAAGACATGACACGATCAAGTGAACCAGATACTTGTGTCGGACAATGGTGAGGGTCGGAAAAACAGGAGAGTATGTATTAGACGGTGTATGAATGTGAATGAAGCAATTATTATGTGTCAAGACCGAGATGTTTGGCGGTGCGTCCTGTCTGTCTACCCCTGCGAGAAAACGACGTGTTGGTTAGTTAGTTACCTATTATGATTTGGGACAACGGCGAGCATAAACTGAATAGTTCTTAATATCCGGTAATTGACGATTACACCAAAACAAAACTCCGAAAACCACATTAATTTAATTGATTATTAAACTGAAATATCAAGAGGAACTTCACCACAATTACCACAAATGCCCTGATGATGGACACTGTAACGCGGTTCGAAAATTTGGCTAAAGAAGGACGAAGTACAACACGGCATGATAACCCAAAAAATCACGTTAAAAACTAACAAAATTACAAAAAAAATAAGTGCGATCCATACCAATCTGAAAGAAACATGAACTTTTAAACGAACCTAACCTAACCTTACATCGTTCCTTTTATTATTTCATTGAACTCTCTGGCCGATCCCCACAACTATTTTTTACCTACTAAAATCACTCAGCGGGGCCTCGATCATCTTTGGGAATGCTGTGTAGGGAATCTGCTGTTTTTCCTACTGTCTACCATGGCGAGTTGTGGTCAGATTTATACGATGTGTCTGAGGGTAGACGTAAGAGTGGAAATGGTTCAAATAAACAAAAAAGTTTTTTTTGACTTATTTTATCACACATATTGACCGGTAATCCTTTTAGTCGCAAAAAAAAACGTGTAATATAATATCTCATTTGCAAGCAAACGCGTCACATGTTTAAACATGGGCCTTGGGTCATTTTTCCAACGTATGTAGGTGATCCCCTTTGTTGGTAGAGGATATGCCGCCATCTTGACCCAGAAATGGCGACCGGAAATGACTCAAGCACCACCTGTGCTGTGGGGGGGAACTTAACGACAATAATTTAACCTTTTATTGCTCTATTAACTTGCTTAACAATTTTTAAACACAACATTTTAATAAGCACTAGGTTCTTGAGTTTTTGTTGCCTTTTTTTATGATAAAGAACGAAGCAACTGCAAGCGGCGTTTGGCGCCATTTGCGGTTGCTTTGTTCCTTTACCAGAACTTGAGGTTCAGTGAAAGTTCGGCTTGACATAAGAATGCGTATAAACAGGACAATATTTCCGCGACCCAGAGCCACGAATTACGGGAGTGGGTCAAAGCAACCGAAAGCGGCGTTTATACGTGGCATAACATAAAATATTTCGTATAAAAACTATTAACTCAGTTGGAAAGGGTTCTAACTTCATTTTAGTTCTGAGAAATGTTATTTCATAAAATGCCTCGACCATAGCTCGACGCAAGTTCGAACAAGAATGATGACGTCACATTCTCAAGATTCACGAGAAGCCATACGCGAGCCCAGCCGGCTCCAATGGAACCGGTATGGGGAGTGGGGAATAATACGCTTTTAATCACTTAGGGCAGGTCTACTAATATTCATATGTCTATGAGTATTACTGTTAATAAATCATTCGCCTATCATTTAACTACTATGGCAGACATAAAATAAAAATTGTGAAGTGAGATGATGCGAAAACGACGAGCAAATAATCTCTAAATAGTAAAAAATAAAGACGCTATCCGCGTCTGTCTGTTTGTGCGCTTAGGTATTCTAAATTACGCAACAAATTTTGATAGGATCTTCACTATCATTTAGAGAATTTCTTCCGAAAGATTTACATATATAATACAGGGTTTTTCAATAAGAGGTGTTATTTTGAATAGCCCGCTATTTCGGTAGATGTTACTTTTGAAGCTGACATTTTTTGACATTTGACAAGTAGAAACTACGTCATTAATAAAAATGGAACGATACACGCTTCAACAATGCATTGAAATAATTAAAATTCACTTGAGTGAATCAAATGAAAAACATCTTGAGTGATGAGGCCCATTTCCTCCTCGGTGGCTTCGTCAACAAGCAAAATTTTCACATCTGGGGCTCGAAAAACCCAAGAATTACTGTTGAAAAGCCTCTCTATCCTCAACGTGTGACTGTTTGGTGCGGTTTATGGTCCGGCGGAGCCATTGGACCATACTTTTTTGAAAATGAGGCTGGAGCAACAGTTACTGTGAATGGATTGCGCTATCGAGAGATGATTAATGATTTTTAATGGCCGGAATTGGATGGTATTGATCTGGACAACGTTTACTTTCACGTCAGCTAGTATTTGAATAAATTGGCAACGCATTACTAATTTCTCTCTCAACAGTCTATCGGGTCTAAGATGAACGAAGTATGTATGAAGAATGAGTTAATGATGAATGAAAGTAAGTCTAAAGTCATGGTGTTTGAAAGAGAGAGTACGAAAACAGTGTGCAATATAGTTGTGAATGAGGAATACTTGGAGCAGGTGGATGAGTTTGTGTATTTAGGAAGTATGTTCTAGAGAGATGGGAAGGCTGACAGAAATATTTAAAGAAGGGTAAATGCAGGTAACTCCATTAATGGAGGATTGAACGCAGTTGGCGCTAACAAAAAAATGTCCAAAGAAGCGAAGCTAGCAGTCCACAATGAAGTACTGGTATCTACCCTGATTTATGACAATCAGGCATGGAACTGGAAGAGGAAGGTTGAAAGTAGACTGCAGAAATGAGATCCCTGAGGGCCCGTTCCCACTTCCGTTTTCAAATCGGAGGCGGGTCCCGTTTTAAAAACGGACGGCCAATGGCCCTGTTCACACTACCGTTTTAAAAACGGACCATACTCTACGAAAAAAAATAATTGTCGATTCAACAAAAACATGTTATTTGCTCATTATTCAGTAATGGTGCGCAATGGACGACGATGAAGCTCTTGTTGTCATGTGGTACTTATTAAATAGAAGGAAAAAAGTGAAAAGAAAATTTTGGGTACACCCAATCATAGCCGAATGATTTTCTGTAGGAATTTTCCAAGTGTTAATTGGTGAGTTAAGAAGTGATGAACTAAAGTTCTTTAATTATTTTAGAATAATAATGATTGGATTATTTATATAGCGCCGTTTTCACCATGAAAAATCACCTCAAGGGCGCTTAATGGCTTAAGAGAATGTCTATCACTTCCTTTAACCATCCACTGGAATGAGTTTCAGAGAGCTTAACATATCAATATACAAAATTGAGAAAGTGCATTTGTCCTGAAGAAAGGCTATCGATATTTTAAAGTAAGAAAACAATAAACACTCAAATATATTTTATTATGTGTTTATTTAACTAATACGCTCTTCCGTGCATCTCATTAAAGCTTTAAAATTTAAAAAAAAGTAAACTTAAATAAAATAAAATAAAAATTTTGATGTACAAAAGTTGTGTACACCAAGTGTTTTGTTTTTATTTAGTTAAAGATAAAATATTACCATACTCTTTCTTCGACCAGTGGTATTAAATTTTCGGGATTTATTTCCTTATCCATTATTGTAGTTTTGATTTATTTACTTAACAAAATAACCAAATACAAGCACGCTGCGTGCCTGCTTCCTTGCGACAGGGAGCGGGCGGGGAGGGGTCGGGGTTTGGCGGGGACTCTGCCGGAACGACTGGACGACAAGTGTGAACAGCTCCATACAACACTATGAGCGAGCGTGTGCCGACACGATTTGAAAACGGACGCGCTGCGTAGGCGAGCCATCCGACAAAAAATGTCGGATCCGTTTTCAAATCGTGTCGGACAAGTGTGAACAGCTCCATACATCCACTACAGCCACTAGGGCATCCGATTTTAAAACGGGACCCGCCCCCGATTTGAAAACGGAAGTGGGAAGGGCCCGTTCCCACTTCCGTTTTCAAATCGGAGGCGGGTCCCGTTTTAAAAACGGACGGCCAATGGCCCTGTTCACACTACCGTTTTAAAAACGGATCCGTTTTAAAAACGGACCATACTCTACGAAAAAAAATAATTGTCGATTCAACAAAAACATGTTATTTGCTCATTATTCAGTAATGGTGCGCAATGGACGACGATGAAGCTCTTGTTGTCATGTGGTACTTATTAAATAGAAGGAAAAAAGTGAAAAGAAAATTTTGAGTACACCCAATCATAGCCGAATGATTTTCTGTAGGAATTTTCCAAGTGTTAATTGGTGAGTTAAGAAGTGATGAACTAAAGTTCTTTAATTATTTTAGAATAATAATGAATGGATTATTTATATAGCGCCGTTTTCACCATGAAAAATCACCTCAAGGGCGCTTAATGGCTTAAGAGAATGTCTATCACTTCCTTTAACCATCTACTGGAATGAGTTTCAGAGAGCTTAACATATCAAAATACAAAATTGAGAAAGTGCATTTGTCCTGAAGAAAGGCTATCGATATTTTAAAGTAAGAAAACAATAAACACTCAAATATTTTTTATTATGTGTTTATTTAACTAATACGCTCTTCCGTGCATCTCATTAAAGCTTTAAAATTTAAAAAAAAGTAAACTTAAATAAAATAAAATAAAAATTTTGATGTACCAAAGTTGTGTACACCAAGTGTTTTGTTTTTATTTAGTTAAAGATAAAATATTACCATACTCTTTCTTCGACCAGTGGTATTAAATTTTCGGGATTTATTTCCTTATCCATTATTGTAGTTTTGATTTATTTACTTAACAAAATAACCAAATACAAGCACGCAGCGTGCCTGCTTCCTTGCGACAGGGAGCGGGCGGGGAGGGGTCGGGGTTTGGCGGGGACTCTGCCGGAACGACTGGACGACAAGTGTGAACAGCTCCATACAACACTATGAGCGAGCGTGTGCCGACACGATTTGAAAACGGACGCGCTGCGTAGGCGAGCCATCCGACAAAAAATGTCGGATCCGTTTTCAAATCGTGTCGGACAAGTGTGAACAGCTCCATACATCCACTACAGCCACTAGGGCATCCGATTTTAAAACGGGACCCGCCCCCGATTTGAAAACGGAAGTGGGAACGGGCCCAGACGTATTTATTGTTAAACCATATATGATCTTAAGATTAAGAAAGAGACGTTTAGATGGTTTAGGCATGTAGAGTGAATGAACGAAGAAAGGAGTGCAAGGAGAATATATGACCCGAATGTGAATGGTAGCAGAAGTGGGGGACGCCCAAAGAAGACATGGCACGACCAAGTGAATCAGATACTCGAGTCGGGCCATGTCAAGAGTCAGAACAATAGAATAGTATGTATGAGACGATGTATGAATGTGAATGAGGCAAGGAGTGTGTGCCAAGACCGAGTTGTTTGGCGGTCCGTCCTCTCTGCCTACCCCTGCGGAGAAACGGCGTGACGGTTAGTTAGATAAGTAATAATTTTGCTTGTTAGTGCATGGGTAAGTAAGTAAATAGTGTGAAATATTCTTGCGTATGCGTAACATTATTGGAGTTATTTTGTTCGATAATTATGAATATAACGTGTCCTATATTTTTATAATGTTTACTAACCAATTTTTCATGTTTAAAAGTTAAATTTCTCCTTTTGAATGGCAATAATTCTGGCACAAATATTAAAAAAAATATATATATTTCTTGCTAGAGCTAGAGATAGGTACAATTTTACATTGGTATTTTGATATCAACATTATAAGTTTCACAAACAAAACAGTACAAAAAAAGAAAAATAATCAAAATAATAAATATCACATACAAAACAGCACAAAAATTGAAATAGGTTGGTTAAGTAAGAACAAACAAGAAGAAACAAAAAATGAAACAGACAGGTACAAAACCAATATAGGATTTTACAAGGTACTTACCCACTAATACATTGGTAAAAATAGATTAACAAAAGAAACAAGACAAAATACAGCACAATAATTACGTATTTTTGTCTTTATATGGTTTAAAATAATATTCTTTTAAAGCCTTACATTGATTTTTTGTATATAGGTACTGTCTGCTTTTATATACATCTGGAAGGGAGTTATAGAGTGTGTAGGCAATATAGTTAAGAGATTTTATAGCACAATTACAATGTCCCGTTATTTGTCACGGGTCGGTGCTAGTTTTACCGTATTTTCCGTGATATATAGGTTTTGCTTGAATTTAAAATAATCTAGAAGGTTCGTGTAACGTTTTCATAAAAAAAACTTTAGTAAAATAATTAGTTTCACACTTATAGGAACAAAGAAATATTTTCACATGCGTGACCTTTTTTATGATATATCACCAAAGAAAATACGTTTTAATGTTTTAATTAATGGCAGTTTTTTTAAATTTATGTTTGTTTATAATTATAACCTTTAAATAATATTTTAGGTCAAGATTAAAAACACTTGGTTCTATTTAATGGTGCTGTTAATTATTCTTTGATTACACAAATAGAGGATACAGATCAGGATGCTGTCAATGGTTCCACGATGAGAAATTTTCAATCTTTGATTAAATTTAACATTCTTAAATTGTAGATTTTTTTATAAAACAAAAATATAATTTCGAGAACACTCTTTTTTATAGATCTTATATATTATGCCAAAACAAGTTTTCTTCAAAGTTATTTCATCGCAATATAAGTAAATATGCAAAGGTCTCAGAATAATTTACGGTAAGAATTTACTATGCAAATCATATTGAAATAAATTATTGCAAAATATTTTTAATTTGTGTTTTTAGCATAGGTATGTTATAACAGTGTTTTTAGAAAAAAACCTGCAATTAATCATTGGTTATTTTTACTTCAAAGAAAACTGGGACACAAATTAACTACTTTATGGTCAAAATTATGTGTGTGTCAAATCAGATTAATGTTGTTTTATTTAAAAATAAATTAATTAAAACTTAACTTACTAACTCACTGACCAACACATCGCGTCATTTCAACACGGACAACCACCAAATAACTCGGTCTTGGCACACACTTATTCACATTCATATTAGTCTGACTCTTGACAAGGCCCGACACAAGTATCTGATTCATTTGATAGTGCCTTGACTTCCTCAGGCGTCCCCCGAGAATCTATCAAAAATTGTGCATTGAGTGATATAAATCTAGAAACAAGTCGTCCCGTACCAATGATGTATTTAGATAGAGTCAGCTTTGGCGTTCGAAGAATGGGCCACGCACATCGGATCATTGTCCGATGTGAGATATCTGGGGCTTACAGTGTTGCCAAGTTAGCATATTATATGCTAAATTTGGCATAATTACTCCATGTTTAGCATAACTATTATGCTTTTAGCATATAGCATATTTATTTGGCTTATTTTTACACAAACATTAAAATAATAAAAACCAATTGTTTAACTAACAAAAATGATATCGATAACTTTGTCGGTCTCCCCACCTCACTTGCACTATTGACAACACTTTTTCGGGGGTTTGTTGATTCTCTATACTATAGGATACTAAAAAACTGATGTCTCAATGGAGAAACATAGTTCACATTAAATGGGAATCCTTGACTTCCACTGTAGAGTTTTGGAATGAAGTCATGCAATATAAAGATGCAGCTAATAATAACCCCTTCGGTGATTTATGTCAGTTTGCAATGTATATTTTAACATTGCCGCATTCAAATGCGGACATTGATCGTGTATTTAGCCAAATGAGTCCCTGAATGCCATTTTGTACGTGAGATTTGGCCTAAAGAGAGCAGGAAAGTGCTGTTGTTCTTACACTGTTCCTGACGAAGTACTACGCTGCATTGGGACCAAAAAAAGTTACGACTCCGTCTCTCAGCCTTCCACATCAGCTGCTGTTAATGAAGAAGAAGAAGATGAAGATGAAGATGAAGATGAAGATGAAGATGAAGATGAAGATGAAGATGAAGATGAAGGTGAAGATGAAGATGAAGATGAAGATGAAGATGAAGATGAAGATGAAGATGAAGATGAAGATGAAGATGAAGATGAAGATGAAGATGAAGATGAAGATGAAGATGAAGATGAAGATGAAGATGAAGATGAAGATGAAGATGAAGATGAAGATGAAGATGAAGATGAAGATGAAGATGAAGATGAAGATGAAGATGAAGATGAAGATGAAGATGACGATGAAGATGAAGATGAAGATGAAGATGAAGATGAAGATGAAGATGAAGATGAAGATGAAGATGAAGATGAAGATGAAGATGAAGATGAAGATGAAGATGAAGATGAAGATGAAGATGAAGATGAAGATGAAGATGAAGATGAAGATGAAGATGAAGATGAAGATGAAGATGAAGATGAAGATGAAGATGAAGATGAAGATGAAGATGAAGATGAAGATGAAGATATTTTATTTCACTGATTTTATTTCTTAATTAAATTTATGTTGGCTTTTTTGGCATTTTTTAAAGGAATTTAGCATATTTCTGGCATATTTTTCCCATCACTCTAGCATATTTTGAAGTAGTTGAGTTGGCAACACTCCGGGCATCAGTCTGTTCCAAGCGCTCGTCGGGCACAGACCTCCGACGATAAATTTTAAATGCCGACATGCACGCTGAGATATTGTACAAGTCGTACTGTAAAACATAGGAAAAGCAATGGTATAACCTTTCATCGGTAAGTAGGATTTTCCCATAATCAGTAATCGTGTAAATTGGTTGAAAACACGTGGAGCTAATGCGGTCACCTTCGATTCGTTCGAGGTAAGAAGTATTCGGGCCACATCGACAGCCGCCACACCCCTCTTCCTACTTTCCGCACAGAAACAATATTTTGCACTGATATTGCAAGGAATGAAGACTTTATATACATATAACTCAATGTCTTGGAAAGGAATTCACATCAATTTTTTTAACTATGATATCATAAATGCCAAGTTATGAGGTTCTACAAAATTATTAAACATCCAATAAAATATAATTATTCATCGTGAAGTCGAAATATTTGATTAAGGCATCATTTTTGACAAAAAAATCTGCTTTGTATCTCATACAACTTCTATCGCTATGAAAATGTTGTGATTCACAGTAAGGATTTCCAACGATTTTAAAAATGTTCACAAATTAAAAATTCTGTACACATTTCTCGATAGAAGCATTCTAGAATCTTCAATTTAATCACCTGCCAAGAGTCCAACGCAATTTTTTTAGGCGTATTAATTTAGGACTTAAATATTTTAATTTAATTAAAAAAATAAGAAAACAAAATGTGTTTTTAAGGCGAAGCTTAGTGCTAAATCACTATTTCGATTAATCTTTATGGTGTACATTATGAATACCAAAAATGTAAGTTTTAGATAAACTGAAGGTTTTTCTATCGTTTCGCTTGAGTAGAATACAAATAAGAAAATAAATTACTGAATAAAAAATATAAAAGTAAACTACTAAAAAAATTATTTTTTCTTCAGAAATTTATGAACGCATAAAGGAAATAACTTTAAAAAAAACACAGTATTATAGCTAAGATTATCTGTGACAGTTTCATTTGATTAACTTTTTTTATTTCTTATAAAATTAATTATTAAAAACAAGTTTTGTGCTTGAAATCGAACGTTTCTAGACTCCTTTTGTCAAGTTATTTTAATGCCTATTACCTACAATATAAGGTATACCAAGAATATACAAATTGTTGGCTTGTAGCTTCCTCTTAAGAAATCAATGTCCCAATAAGAAAAAAAAATTAACTGTTGATATTTTATATGTGCGAGTTAGTGTTGAAATATAAGAGAATTTAAAAAGTATAGAATGTAAGACATAGTAAAAAGTAAAAAAAATTCTAAGAAAGAAAAAAGAATATATATAAGAAGTTATTAAAATTATTTTTTATTAATTTGAAAGAATGTATCAAAAGATTGAGATATAATAGAAATTAAAAAAAGTATAGAATATAAGACATATTAAAAATGAATTTAAAGAAAGAAAATATGTATGAAGTTATTAAAATTATGTGCATATAGCATCAAAGTGAGTATGTATTACTAGGTAAGCAAATGTAAAAATATGGTAAACTATTGATAAGTATGTGCGAGTTATTGTGACACGTGTGGATACTTTATTCTTCAGCATTTTATGTATAAATTCTTCTTTTAAGTCCGGCTAATAATACTAAAGTGAAAAAAAATATTGTCACAATATTGTTGTTAACAAATAAGCGATCCTAAAGTACATGAAACGTATCAGCGGTGTCAAATCATTTTTAATAATTAATGCAAAAAATAATCAATCTTTCTGGTAATATTATTGTAATTTAAATTAAACACGAAAACTTTTTGTGGTGGTATAGATTCAGATGTTCCTTAAAGAAAACTTTTAGTGGTGGTATAGATTCATATGTTCGTTAAATAAAACTTTTAGTGGTGGTATAGATTCAGATGTTACTTAAAGAAAACTTTTAGTGGTGGTTTAGATTCATATGTTCCCTAAGGAAAACTTTTAGTGGTGGTATAGATTCATATGTTCCCTAAAGAAAACTTTTAGTGGTGGTTTAGATTCATATGTTCCCTAAGGAAAACTTTTAGTGGTGGTATAGATTCATATGTGCCTTAAAGAAAACTTTTAGTGGTGGTATAGATTCATATGTGCCTTAAAGAAAACTTTTAGTGGTGGTATAGATTCATATGTGCCTTAAAGAAAACTCTTAGTGGTGGTATAGATTCATATGTTCCTTAAAGAAAACTTTTAGTTGTGGTATAGATTCATATGTTCCTTAAAGAAATTTCGCCTTTTAGTAAAATACGAATGTATTATCACGAATCCTAACATTTTTGCATTTCGTCATTATATTATCAAGGCAAATGAAGGTGCATGAACATGTGCTCCAATAAATATAAGGAATTTTTTAAAGTTTATCAGATAACAGCCTGTAATCCCGTTTTTAATCGGATCACTAATAATTTTAAGAAATTCTTAATAAATTGGATATATATAGTGTGGATATATTCACACACCAATAATACACACCGAGAAGAGCCATATTTGTCTTGTGTAATCCTTAAGGCCCCGTAGTAAGCGTTCAAATATGGTTTGAAAGGGTAAATATGGATGTTAGAGGGAGCGCGCTAATATTTAAAAAAAAAACATAATAATTAAGCGAAAATTGGGAAAATATTTAATAAATCACGTCTCGTTTAAAATAGAGCAAAAATCTCTCGACAAATGCTTTAGTTGCATTTAAAGATACTCTGTGATTTTTTTAATGCCTATCAAGGTTCCATGCTAACTCAACACAGTGACTATTCAACACACCTTTAAAAAGTGATATAAAGTCATTAAAAACGATGATTTTTTTTTAACCTAACCTAACCTAACCTACTTAACCCAGTTAATAAAGTTTTTGTTTCATCACTTTCCATGACTTTATATAACTTTTTAAAGATGTGATGAATTGTCATGACTATATGATTTATCCTGTCACCGCCTATAACATATTAAATAACAGATCAAAACGTGTTTAAAATAAATTTTGGAGCTCACTTTGCGATTTTTATCTATCGAGAGAATTTCATTTAATTAACGTTTCCACCTAACAAATGTATGGATATTATCTTCAAAAATAAATTTTATATTTTTTGAAATTTAAAAACGTAAAAAGTTGACAAGAAACTTGTTATAAATCGGGAGAAATTGAGAATGCGGGGGCTTAACTGAGATAAAAGTGAGCTTACTTTAGTCACACGAACACGCCCAGAACACACTTCTTTCAGTCTTTCTACTCAGTGACAAAATCTAATACAATGTTTCAAATTGCGTGTACAAATTTTTCCTTTTCACGCGACTCTTTGGGGCTTAAGTTATTTCCTAAGACCTCACTTATTTCTATAAATTAATCCGAAACATAATTCAAAAGTCGTTTATTACGACCTCGATAGACCTTAAATGCGAAATTTTATTAATAATTCTAACAATAAGGAAGTTTATATACTTATTTTGATAAAATTATAACGAATTACTTCATAGAAAAGCGCCAGTTTAGTTTAGGGTTTCTTTCTATGTGGTTGGCTGTAAATTGTTAAGTATAATTGATTTTAGACTCTTCAAATTCGAATCACAAAACTGTATAAAGGTTAGTGTTTTTTTAATATTTCTTTGTGGTTAATTTAAGGCTCCGTAGTAAGCATTCAAAAAGAAGAAGAAGATGGTTTCAAAGGGAGATATATAAATACGAATAAAGTTATATTTTTTCTGGTTTTCTCAGAAAGTTCCATTATTATTTCATCGCGGGTACGTTGCATCACAGTACCTGGATTGTAACAGAACTTGAATAAAATTATCACGGAAATTAAATTTCAACTTTGAAATTTGGTGAATTTAATTTATTTATTTATTTAACGCCCAGAGGGCTTTTACATGGTTGGTAGTATAATTTTAATTTGACAGATACTATGAAAAATAAAAAAATAAAAATAAAATTAAAATTAGAATTGTTTAAGATCCGTAAAACAACTGACTGTTTCACTGCATTCGAATGATTATTCAAATTTCAAAACTGAAAATCAAGTTCTGTAAAAGTTCTATTCAAGTTCTTTTATTATATAGTTTTGGGCCAGGTGCTTTTCATAACTTAAATAATAACAGAGCTACAATAGAACTTTCACAGAACTTGAAAATTAAGTTAGAAATTTGATAAATTGATCAAATTATTTGAACCAACCTAACACATTCACTAAATTTTATTGAAATCAGTTGAGCAGTTTCAGAGATTAGCGTGTGCAAACACAGTGCCACTTGATTTTTATATATCAAGAGAGCATAGACATATGAATATTAGGTAGACCTGCCCTAAGTGATTAAAAGCGTATTATCCCCACTCCCCATACCGGTTCCATTGAGCCGGCTGGGCTCGCGTACGGCCTCAAGTGATATTTGAAAACGTGACGTCATCATTCTTGTGCGAACTATGGTCGAGGCATCATCGGTTCATTTTACGAAATAACACGGCAAAATGTTTACTTGTACTATGAAAACTGGTAAAAATAGATGCGAAAAAAGAGAATAAACCCAATTGTCGTATTACATTCCATATATAAGCATTATTTTATTTTATTTTAAGCATATTCACATCGTATAATATGAATCAGTTGTTACTATCACATCGAGAAACGTCTGGACGCGAAACACAAAGCTGGTTGGTTGCTGGGAAGTAAATTATGAACATTTATAAAAGTGTCTTAACTAAATACTCTGAAACTAACTACGACTCTGAATATAGAAGCTGCCTTACTTTGCCGAATTTGGACTTCGCAAATTTGTTCATAACGTGGCGAGTAATTTGCGCTCCCATGTAAAAATGTCTATTCATTCAAAGCAGATTTTACTTTTAAGAAGTAAATGGTGATATTATAATGCGAGATGCCTATTTACTGTCAGATTGATTTATTGACGAATCACAGTCATCTTCACTCCCTTCGTTCTTCAACAGTTGATTTTACCCCTCGCCTTTATCTTCTCGTCTATTAATTCCTATGTCTGTGCAAGAGAGGTAATTTATTTTTTATTTTGGAAGTTTTTTGAAAAAAAAATGTATTTTTTTGTGAGTTCATTGTTATTATCAAAAAATATATTGCTAAATTGAAAAATAAAATAAAAACACGTTTTTTTGGGTATAATTATAATTTCTGTACAAAAAATTTGTGTTAAAAAGTAAATCGATCGTTTGTAATTAAAATTTACGCCCATCAAAATACTTTTCATCATATTTGCATGGTAAATAGTGTAATTTTTTTTAAATAATCACAATCCAAAAATAATAATTGCTAAAATTGCCTCTAAAATCATGAAAAATTGTATTCTTAAATGGCCATTATTTTATAATTTGAAACAAAAGTAAAAGATTTCGATCTTAACGGTCCCAATGGTCGAGTGGTTAGAGACGTTGTCCCGGTAAGACTGAGATCCTGGGTTTAGTTCCGAGTTCAGGCCTTTATCTTTTTATTTTTCTTTGTCTTGTTCTGTTTCATATTTTGATAACATTTATTAGTACTAAATACTTTAGTACTTAATTAATGAGGTTTATAAGCATATTTAAGCTTTTCCCTATTGCTTTATTGGGGTCGGTTGTGAACTTGACAGGGAGTGGGAGAGAAAGGAGATGGATAGGGGAAGGTTGGGAAGCGCCAGGCTATTTAGATCTGTTCGCTAAACATGGCTAAAGCAACATTTGAAGCAACGTTTCGATTCAGAATGGTGGGCGATACTGAGCGAACAAACAACCCTGGAACATGCTGCAAATGTAGATATTATTTATTTTTAAAATGGAAGTAATTAATATTTGGGATATCTGCATAAATTAAACCTTTGTCTTACAGTGAATTATTGTTGGGTTATTATGCCGTGTTGCGCTACCTCCTTCGTTAGCCAACGTTTCGGACAGCATTACAGTTTCCATCATCAAGGCAGATGTGTAGCAGAGTGTGAATGTGTGTTGCTAAAGTAAATCACTATAATCCTGTTAACCGTGAAAACCTCAAATCAGATGGAAACGTTTGTCTGATTACGTTTACACAGATACAAATCTCAATAAACCAAGTCTACTAATGTCATGTTATTGTAATAAACCATTGATACATAATATTTTTTTTTCAAATTTTTTTTATTGTGATTATTTCTTGCTAGAGCAATCCCGATGAGTTACAGAACTCATTTTAGGGCAGGAGGAACTTACAATTCATATGTAGGAGGTAGTAGGTACAATTTTAGAACGGTATTTTGATATCAAATATAAGTTTCACATTCAATACAGCATAAAAATTAAAATAATGACACGTTAAGTAGAACAAACAACAATAGAAAACAAGTACAGAAAGAAAAAAGAAAAACATGGATAAAATACAACAAGAAATGACAACACAGTTACATATTTTCATTTTTAAATGTAGTTAAAAATATTCTTTTAAAGCATTGCTTTGCAATTTTTTATTATGGTGGATGTGTTTGTACATATCTGGAAGCGAATTATATAGTGTATAGGCAATATAGTTCAGTGATTTTAACCCATATTTTGTAGTGTGTGTTTGAGGAATGCGGATTTTATTGTTATTTCGAGTATTGTGGTTGTGGATGTCTTGATTGTAAAGTGGCTTGATGTTGGTGTGAGTTGATTTTTGGGTAATTTGTAGGATGGTGCTTGTGATTTCATATTTAGGAAGGATTGTAATTGGAAGGATACCAGAAACTGAATAGATGTCCCTAACATGAGTGTCCCATGGAAGTTCAAACACATTTCTGAGAGCTCGGTTTTGAACCACCTGCAGGTCAGCTATCAATTTGTTGGAGGCAAAACCCCAGATACAGTAGAGATAGGAAAGGTGTGAATGTACCATGGCATAGTATACTGAAGTTAGTAAAGGAATGGGTATTATGTAGTATTTCTTGTCATTATGTATTTTTTACATTTATAACATGTCTGGGAGGCGGATTTATAGTGGGGAATATTGGCCCACTCAAATCCCACAAGGTATTTGACCTCCACAGTTAATAATTTGTCGCAAAATAGGTTATATAGCTTGTAGCAGAAACGATTAAAAAATATTTTTCGCCCATTATAATAAATTTGAACGAACAATTATTATTTTCATGCGAGTATGTTGCGCGTGTGTTTTTAATTATTGGACTAAATCACCTACTGCCATCTAGCGTCAAACGGCGACACGCTAATACTGTCTAGGTTAATTTGCATAATACCGTGTTGCCGACACAAAAGCCATTTCATACATGAAATAAGTAATATTTTCTATTGCAAATAAGAAAAATATGATATTTTAAAAACCTAAATGCATAAATATTTATCTTTAGCACAAATTTTAAACAATTAATTTTAGAGAATTTCTTCTGGAAGGTTTATATATATAATACATGTAAATTATATTTATAGAAAGTAGAGAAAATTCGATGTTTTGTAATCAAGTCACAAAAAATATTTTTTCGGGCGCTTACATTGCTTACGCTGGCTAAACCTTATAAGATACAACAAAATAATGTAAGACGGAATTGTATATCTTGAATAGGCCTACAGAAAAGTCTGGACTTGTATATGTCTATCTCCTAAGGATAACCCACAGAAACGCCAGGTACACGTCAGTTAGTCTACAATAAACTGCAATAAAATATAATTAATCTACAGGGTTTTCCAATAAGAGGTGTTATTTTGATATACAATCGTAAAAGATGTGATGATCTGCCCTTTCTACTTCAAACTTTTCCTTTCTCCCCTTTCTACGATAAATTTTCTGTAAGTCCCATAGGAAACTTTTCCATAAGGCTTTGGTTATGTATATCCGGGGTAGGAATATCCTCCCTGTGGTCTTTATAAGCCTTTGCTCCTCTATTTATTACACACCCCTTCAAGTGTGTACATCCTAGATTGTCTACGTGACGTACGACCTTGAACGTACTCATTTCACGTGACGGGTAAGTATAAAAAGGCTTCACCGAACGTTGTGTTGGTTTTTTGTTTCTCGGTTTAGAATCCTAGTTATGTATGTATGTGTGGTATCCCTCGGTTCTTTTGAGATAGAGTGAGTTGAATCCATTACCGCTGTGTTTTAAAACCATTTCACAAACCTTATCTTCTAAGTCGCCTGCTCCCCCAACTAGCTACGCGATTCTATCTATCGTAGGGTTATGTGAGTATAATAAAGTGTTAGATTTTATATATGTGATATACATACGATAAATTTATGGTGTTAGTTGTCGGCGCCATCCATGTATATATTTTGGGAGGGGAAGGAGAGGAAAGGAAATGAATTTTTTTTTTCAAGTTAAGACTGGCTCCTCCGCTTACCAAACAAAACTGATGGATGATAATTCGAACAAGGCAATCGATATCTGCGTGTCTGGATATCACAACCGGCCGGGTCTCCCCTTGTTCCAAATCGGCAACCTTCACGCCAGAATAAAGAAAACCAGGTCTCTTCACCAATTTCAGAATTGCCCCAATCTCAAACACCTCCAGGATAAACTACTTTACTGAGTGTAGAAGGGGAAAACCATAACATCCCTTTATCACGAATCTAGTCGCGAAAATGTGACACGTAAGGTCCTAAGTTACGTGCCACCTCTAGAAAACGTTGTAACTCCCACGTCGTCGGGGATTTACATCCCTTTCTAGGTCAATACATAGATAACACACGACGATCTTGTCGACATTTTGCCCGCTTATTAACGATAGGTTGTGTGCCTACCCATTCAGCCAATTATCATGTGAGATATATGTAAGGTCTACTCGATATGCCAAATTTGGGATGAGGACTGTCTGTATTTTAATATTTGGTTCCAGTATTTATTTTATGAGGTTACTAGCATCCTCGTGTATTAGGTATGGGTAACTCCTACTGAATACCTATCCTCTCAGGTAAGGTATAAACGGATAATTGGTTTGATTTTTTGCATTTAATTTAAAGAGGCTGCCTACCTCTCGAAAGATACCTGTTGAGAAAAGTTGTTCGGTTGGTAGTTTTATTTCGGAGATTACCATCTCCCTCTTTCGACTTTAGATTTGTTTTTGTGCATCCCAATTCGTAACTTAGAAAGTCAAACAATAGATGAAAAGTATTAAATTAGAAAGTCAAATAACAGAAGAAAAGTTTTCATTTTGTTCCGTCTGGTTGCATCCGATCGCTTTCAATTTGGGACGGCATACGCTAGCAAAACTTCCCCCTTTGACTGACTGTACCTGCGTCTTGTCCTATATATGAAAAGGTCGTTGACTCGTCTCTCGCTCACAGCTGATTGACAATGCGTCTAGCATATCCCTTCTTATGGGAAGATTATTTGGGTTGCAGGCGTTGCAAACTCGGTTCCTGTACCTCGGTTGTATCCTATTATTAAAAGGGTCCTCTGAAATTTAATAAATAATATAAAAAACTCACCCTGTTAGTCACCTCCAAATCCTCGTGTGAAACTTACCTGGTTACACTATATAGCTAAATCACTTTAATTTTCGACCTCCTCCCTACGCTTATAAAAGGGTAATTAAATATTCCTGTAAATAAAATTGTACCTCCCTAATCTGTAAGGATTCGAACCCACAGTTAATAATCTATTTGATTCTCTGGTTTTCGGTCTCCGTGGATAGAATGCCATCTCGCCAAATCAATAACTTAGCCCGATTAAACACTTCCTGCCTTTAAATACGTTCACTCTGTCTTAAAAACGCAATCATTATTTTTATTATTTTCATGTTTTCAAGACAAGCAATCTAGTTCGAACTGTATACGAATTCACGTTTAAATCAACACAACTTTATAACACAATCGCGATTGCACAACACCTGGCGCCCCTGAGGTGGGTTTTTACAAAACGGCGCTCTACAAATTATCCAATTATTATTATTGTCATTATTATTAATTGTTTTCCCACTGAGTCGAACCACTTTCACTTCACACAAACACTAGTTCAATAATATTTCACTTTAATTCAATATACAACAAAGCTTTCTAACACTATTTGAATTCACTAATCAACTGCAATTTCACACAACACTTCTGATTTGAATTCATTTCTTGGAGCTCCCAACGTACCCACGTTCAAGAACTGACTGTCTGTATTTTATCTCTTCCTGTGGAATGTGTTCACTTAAGGCCTGTCTGTCAATAAATCTCCCGTCGTTGTCTAAACAAAATTATTTTTTTGAGCACGTTCGTTTCGTTTATTTTATGTGAGTGTCCAAAACATCACAGCCTCCCTTTAGTTCTAAGCCCAGCGGGTAATCTCGCTTCCTCGTGTTAGTCGATGGGATTAGAAATAACTATAGGTAATTTACGTTTCTCGAATACCTCTGTATTTATTTTTTATTTTTATTTTAAATTTTATTTTAATTCTTCCAAAATGTTGAGCGCCCCTGTTCTTCGGTTTTTTCTTCGCAACCTACCATCTGTTTATTTTTTGGTTCCCGTGAGTATCGGCTTGTTCTACTGGTGAGTTTTTTTCTGCCCTCAGCTTTTTCAAGTGGTTTTGTGTCTCTATGGGTAGAAATTCAATATGTCATGTCACACTTGTTTATTTTCGAATTTTAAACTCTGAGTTAATTGTTTAAACAGTGTTGTTTCATCTCAATACGTTATTTGTATTATGTTCGAGTGTTATTTATTTCCATGTTGATTTGTTTTTATTTTGTGTCCTCGGCTGTGATCCGATGGTTTTTTGTCCGTCTGTGTTATTTATGACTTAAACATTCTCTGCCTTTTAGATCTGGAATAAACAATAATTGTTTACAGTTATTCTAATTCTTGTGTTATAATTAATCCGATTTCGATGTTTGTTTATCCTTTGGCTTCGTTGTTTATGAACATTTTAGATGTTTTTTTGTCGTCACAATGAATTCAATGTTTTCCGGGTCTGTCTGTTTATTCTATTTTGCCTTTGAAGTACGATGTCTCTGTTATCATTTTTGACGATAGGTACCATTTCTTTTGCTGTTAGTGTGAATTAATAAGGTTTATGAAATCCATTTTTCCCTCAACAACAGTAATGAACTCAAGCCAGCTTTTAAATCTATCTCTCCTGGTCTGCGGCATCAGATGTGATGATCTGCCCTTTCTACTTCAAACTTTTCCTTTCTCCCCTTTCTACGATAAATTTTCTGTAAGTCCCATAGGAAACTTTTCCATAAGGCTTTGGTTATGTATATCCGGGGTAGGAATATCCTCCCTGTGGTCTTTATAAGCCTTTGCTCCTCTATTTATTACACACCCCTTCAAGTGTGTACATCCTAGATTGTCTACGTGACGTACGACCTTGAACGTACTCATTTCACGTGACGGGTAAGTATAAAAAGGCTTCACCGAACGTTGTGTTGGTTTTTTGTTTCTCGGTTTAGAATCCTAGTTATGTATGTATGTGTGGTATCCCTCGGTTCTTTTGAGATAGAGTGAGTTGAATCCATTACCGCTGTGTTTTAAAACCATTTCACAAACCTTATCTTCTAAGTCGCCTGCTCCCCCAACTAGCTACGCGATTCTATCTATCGTAGGGTTATGTGAGTATAATAAAGTGTTAGATTTTATATATGTGATATACATACGATAAATTTATGGTGTTAGTTGTCGGCGCCATCCATGTATATATTTTGGGAGGGGAAGGAGAGGAAAGGAAATGAATTTTTTTTTTCAAGTTAAGACTGGCTCCTCCGCTTACCAAACAAAACTGATGGATGATAATTCGAACAAGGCAATCGATATCTGCGTGTCTGGATATCACAACCGGCCGGGTCTCCCCTTGTTCCAAATCGGCAACCTTCACGCCAGAATAAAGAAAACCAGGTCTCTTCACCAATTTCAGAATTGCCCCAATCTCAAACACCTCCAGGATAAACTACTTTACTGAGTGTAGAAGGGGAAAACCATAACATCCCTTTATCACGAATCTAGTCGCGAAAATGTGACACGTAAGGTCCTAAGTTACGTGCCACCTCTAGAAAACGTTGTAACTCCCACGTCGTCGGGGATTTACATCCCTTTCTAGGTCAATACATAGATAACACACGACGATCTTGTCGACATTTTGCCCGCTTATTAACGATAGGTTGTGTGCCTACCCATTCAGCCAATTATCATGTGAGATATATGTAAGGTCTACTCGATATGCCAAATTTGGGATGAGGACTGTCTGTATTTTAATATTTGGTTCCAGTATTTATTTTATGAGGTTACTAGCATCCTCGTGTATTAGGTATGGGTAACTCCTACTGAATACCTATCCTCTCAGGTAAGGTATAAACGGATAATTGGTTTGATTTTTTGCATTTAATTTAAAGAGGCTGCCTACCTCTCGAAAGATACCTGTTGAGAAAAGTTGTTCGGTTGGTAGTTTTATTTCGGAGATTACCATCTCCCTCTTTCGACTTTAGATTTGTTTTTGTGCATCCCAATTCGTAACTTAGAAAGTCAAACAATAGATGAAAAGTATTAAATTAGAAAGTCAAATAACAGAAGAAAAGTTTTCATTTTGTTCCGTCTGGTTGCATCCGATCGCTTTCAATTTGGGACGGCATACGCTAGCAAAACTTCCCCCTTTGACTGACTGTACCTGCGTCTTGTCCTATATATGAAAAGGTCGTTGACTCGTCTCTCGCTCACAGCTGATTGACAATGCGTCTAGCATATCCCTTCTTATGGGAAGATTATTTGGGTTGCAGGCGTTGCAAACTCGGTTCCTGTACCTCGGTTGTATCCTATTATTAAAAGGGTCCTCTGAAATTTAATAAATAATATAAAAAACTCACCCTGTTAGTCACCTCCAAATCCTCGTGTGAAACTTACCTGGTTACACTATATAGCTAAATCACTTTAATTTTCGACCTCCTCCCTACGCTTATAAAAGGGTAATTAAATATTCCTGTAAATAAAATTGTACCTCCCTAATCTGTAAGGATTCGAACCCACAGTTAATAATCTATTTGATTCTCTGGTTTTCGGTCTCCGTGGATAGAATGCCATCTCGCCAAATCAATAACTTAGCCCGATTAAACACTTCCTGCCTTTAAATACGTTCACTCTGTCTTAAAAACGCAATCATTATTTTTATTATTTTCATGTTTTCAAGACAAGCAATCTAGTTCGAACTGTATACGAATTCACGTTTAAATCAACACAACTTTATAACACAATCGCGATTGCACAACACCTGGCGCCCCTGAGGTGGGTTTTTACAAAACGGCGCTCTACAAATTATCCAATTATTATTATTGTCATTATTATTAATTGTTTTCCCACTGAGTCGAACCACTTTCACTTCACACAAACACTAGTTCAATAATATTTCACTTTAATTCAATATACAACAAAGCTTTCTAACACTATTTGAATTCACTAATCAACTGCAATTTCACACAACACTTCTGATTTGAATTCATTTCTTGGAGCTCCCAACGTACCCACGTTCAAGAACTGACTGTCTGTATTTTATCCCTTCCTGTGGAATGTGTTCACTTAAGGCCTGTCTGTCAATAAATCTCCCGTCGTTGTCTAAACAAAATTATTTTTTTGAGCACGTTCGTTTCGTTTATTTTATGTGAGTGTCCAAAACATCACAAAGATCAATGGTTTCGTTGCTTGTGTGGCACGTAGCGCCGTCTTGTTGAAAGAAAACGTTGTCCAAATCGATGCCATCCAATTTCGGCAATAAAAAATCATTAATCATCTCTCGATAGCGCAATCCATTCACCGTAACTGTTGCTCCAGCCACATTTTCGACAAAGTAAGGTCCAATGACTCCGCCACACCATAAACCGCACAAAACAGTTACACGTTGAGGATAGAGAGGCTTTTCAACAATAATTCTTGGGTTTTCCGAGCCCCAGATGCGACAATTTTGCTTGTTGACGAAGCCACCGAGGCGGAAATGGGCCTCATCACTCAAGATGATTTGCATTTGATTCACTCAAGTGAATTTTTATAATTTCAATGCGTTGTTGAAGCGTGTATCGTTCCATTTTTATTAATGGCGTAGTTTCTTTTTGTCAAATGTTAAAAAATGACAGCTTTAAAAGTAACATCTACCGAAATATTGGGCTATTAAAAATGACACCTCTTATTGGAAAACCCTGTATTTACATATTTTTCCTTTCAATTATTTGAAAATTAGAAAATATATCGCATTGCATTACCTGGAATGTTATTTTCATAAACTTATTGATTAAGATTCTGAAATTTCCTTTATTTTATCTTAGCACTCGCTCAGTGGGATTGGTGAAAATGGTAGTCAGTATTGCTTAAATGAAATTTTCTGAGTACGGGACGTTAAAAAACGTTGCGCGTTTCCTCTTCACAGGTACCACAACTTGTGTCATCTTCCTGGGCTATAAAAGGAGCAGTTAAGTCAAATGTAGATCATACACCATTAATAAACCACTCACTCATATAGCCCAGCTACACTACTCGCGAAGTTGATCGAAGTTGACCGAATACGATAGTGTGGGCACGAACTTCGCTTCGCTTCGGGCATCTTCGCTTCGCTTCGCAAGACTTCCGATTGTTGTCGGTAAATGCGCCCGAGTCAAAGGACTCGAAGCGTCACGGCATAAATAAACCAATCACTGACTGGTTGGACTGAGTTACTCGCGAAGTACACGAGTGTGTGGGCACGCACTTCGAACTTCGTCGAGGACTTCGTCGAAGCGTCGAAGCGAGTAGTGTAGCGGCCGCTATACACTTTCATTAAAGAGGACACATGTGAATAATTAGCCGCTCAGGTGGTGGCACTACTGCAAACAGAGATGCGAAGACGCTGCACATCCGAAAGAAACGATCGCTTTATTCTCATAAGATTTTTTAATTCTTTTCATGTTTTTAACAAAGAAAACTTAACTTGCATTCTTAAGTTCATGTGAAACACAATTATTATTAATGTAATACTCGGCCTCCGTGCCTCGTGCGGTTCTACCACTTGAGGTTTGTAATCGCCTTCACCCCCTCCCTCCCATTAGGGGTTGGGGGGGGATTATTTGTTTTTATTAACCCCCTTTGCATGACGTTATAATATTATAACTATTCCGTGCCACAAGTAGTGAGAGAAAGGAGCCAGGAGAATTTGGCAGGGGCGAATTACACTACAATTACAAATAATAATAATAAACAGAGAACACAAGTAATTGTAGAAGAATTCATGACGCTCGCAGACGAAACGGTGCGATCTAGTGAAACAAATTGCTAGTAAGAACTAACTCTGATGAAATCTTCAACAAACTTAACATCATCTGTTTATTTAAAAAACATACGACACAACATGTGCCGTTAACATAGGTATAAAGTTTCAAATACAAAGTATAAAGTGTAAGATAATATAAAATAACAGAAGGTAAGAGAAAAAAATGTATATGACGAACTAATGAAATATGATAAATTATTCTCCATTGATGCCAATCGGTACAAACCCACAAATAACCGTTATTATCAAATTACAGGTGACTTAAGTAGCGTAGCTACCTGTTTGTTGTCAGAATAACCAGTTTTTTATGGTTCAGGAAAAGACAAAAAGAAAAAAAAATGTAAAAAATTGAATAATCTCTGAAGTAAGAACTTTAGTAAGGGACAGTATAAATGTAACACTATCAGATAATAAACAAAGCAGAAAAAATACCTGGATCAAAAACAAGAAATACAAAAGGCTTCACAAACGTTAAACATCAAAATAACTATACTTTGAATATGCATGAATCAAGAGTTTGCATCGACTATCAAGTAAATTTAACAACTCTATTCAAAAACAACGCTCCTTCACATTCATAAAAAATAACTAACAAGTTTATTAGAAACACTAGATTGCAGGGTCAAAAACATATCCAACAAGCAATTACAATAATATATAAATTTAACTAACTAAGCTACTAAATTCTACAACAAAATCCCACTCTCATTCAAAACTCACAACAATATTAAAGCATTTAAATCTCAAGCAAAAGCTGGATATAGAAATAGGGAGATCAGAAATAGATAATATACTGACACCATGTTCAGACTAAAACCGAAACCACTATTTAATATATTCATAATTACTTCATATTATCCATACTACTAAATTTTAATACATATTTGTAATAAGCATTAAAAATAAATTAAATTTGTTCTTAAAAATGTACGAACCATTAGCAAAGTTCAACACCAGTTACTTTACAGGCTCCTGCCTAGCACCTAGCGGTCAGAGGTAAAACTAGGGCTAACAGATAAAACAGATGTTTTGCCTTATCCATTGGCTTTCTTTGACAGTGTGTTATGTATATGTATTTGACACAATGTTAAGATACTTACTTAGCCCATAGATGTGTTAATAGGCTGTTATTGTGTGTGGTTTTTCTAAGTACATTATTGACTGTTAATATGATTGAATAGTGGGTGGCCAAGTTTGACTTTGTTGGTCTTTGAAGGCCAACGCGCCAGAGTCCCTTCCAGTGGTTGAACTGGAAAAGAGCTAGCCAAACCGACCTACCGACGGTAGAGCATAATTCTCCATTCAGGGCGGGGAAAAATATATCCCATCTACATGATGTTTGAAAGGAAGTTGCAAGGTTGTAGAATGAAAGTAATCTGGATAAACTTTGGACTGGCCGTAACAAATTATATTTGATAAATTTCACAGAGAAATACAAAAAAGGTGAAAACTTACCCCCATCGACCAGAACGTAGAATCTATCTACCCTGTCTAAAATAATAAGAACGTATTTAGTTATGAGGAACGAACACTGAGTGCCGCGAATGGCGGAGTAGATGAATCAGCCATGTAGCTAGAGGACGGCAGCATCAGGATGTGGCTGGCCGACGGCCCAGTGTGGTCCAGCCAGTAGGAGTAGACGGCATCAGAATGTGAGGTTCAGCCATGTAGGTAGTAGACGACGGCATCAGATGTGAGGTTCAGCCATGTAGGTAGTAGACGACGGCATCAGATGTGAGGTCCAACCATGTAGGTAGTAGACGGCGGCATCAGATGTGAGGTACGATTTAAAAAATGCTCCGAATCAAAATGCACACGGCGAAAACAGTTTATCGGCAGAAATAATCACCGATCACTTGGATAAACTCTGATTACCTCCATGGCCACACATGGCGAAATACGTTTTCATTATCCACGCCACCCGGGGAGAATTCCACTCGCGGGAAATATTATTAGACTTCTAAACTTGAATCACAAACTGAACATTTCGGTATTAATCACGAATCCATGAAATATCTTTCGATCAGATCCTCAGAGCCCCAGAAATAATAATTGACCCCCCGACCGGACACCCTCTCTCCTCTCTCACCGGCCGGGAAGTGAAGCCATCTTGAATTTTTTCTCACTTCCTGTTAAAGTTCTAAGTTGCCAGAGCATAAACAATAGACAAGATAAATCACAGATTTGACAGGTTCTTACTTAGAGTGAAAATCGTATGTTATTTTCATAACAAGTGTTTGTTTAAAATTAGCTTGTCAATGTGTTTTACTTGGTTATATTATAAAAAGCCTCGCCGACTGGATTCCTTCTTCTTCTCTCCTATAAAATAGTAACAAGCAGTCATTATGGTCTACAGACCTTAGTAAAAGTGTTTTGTCCGGGTCGGGAATAATTTAACTCTTTGTAACATTAAATAAAGTGAAATGCAGTTTTGTGCAGTAAAAACAAAAAAAAACCATGCGTCTGTTATTGAAGACTTCATCAAGCCCAAACAAATCTTAACATTTGTTTTAGACAACTTGAATTTTGATTACACTCGCATTAAAAATAATAGAATAGTTTTAATATTCTCCTGACGAAGGAAGGGTGCTTCCGAAGCAGGTAGAGTGTAATAAAAATTAAAGTGGTCTAGAACAAATTTATATATTTTATTGTAAATTTTAATAATTTGTAAATGAAATCATCAGCACGCGAAATCCCAGCGAGGATATCATTATGTCTATTTGTTACAAAAAGAGAAAGATAATAAAACACATATTATCATAAACCAGCTGACGTTTACCCGGCGTTGCTTGGAGACTTTTCTCTACTTTCTTTAAATATAATATGCATTTATTATATAAATAAACCTTCCGGAAGAAATTTTCTAAATGATAGTGTAAACCTTGTCAAAAATTATGTGCGTATTTTAGAAGAACTAAGCGCACAAATAGACAGACTCAGATTTATTTTAGACAGAGACAAATTTATTTAGACAGAGACAGATTTATTTATTATTTTAATGACGAATTATAATTTTATTTTATTTATTTATCATCAAAAACAAAACAGAAATATTATATATTATAGTCTTGTTTTTATACAAATGCTAGAAGTAGCATGTCGCTAAATATGTTCATTTGTAATATAAGCATCTGGAAGAGTATTTCATTTGCAGCATTTCTTTTTGGGATATGTTCCAAAACAGCGAATCTATTTGAAATTTACTGTCAAGCAGGAATATTTGTTGACAATTATACTTTTCTTGGCTAGACTGAGTTGTTGATGTATTTAAATAAACAGTAGTTACAGTCTCAATCTCATAAAGATTCCCTAATACGCCGCTGCAACGCTGGTATATCTATACGGTGAAGAGGGCCGTATACTGCTCGGGTTAAAGAATTTACTCATAATAATATTCATGCAAGATTTTTTTAGACTGGCACAACTTTGTTTCCAATCCTCAAAAACACGGTCATTTTTGCATTTCGCGTTTAGTTGCAAATTTCAATTTTCTTCAGATGACGTATGCGATGTCATTGACCCGGACGGCTATGAATTGCTTAGAAATTTGATTATACGTTCCGTATTTGCTTTGGTAAATCGATATTTCCATTTAAAATATTTCTTTGATAGTGCTGCCAATGGGTATTACTGCTTTTTTTTACATATTAATTGCACGACCGATCGATATTTGTCAAATCAAACAGATTTTTAACAAAGTCCGCGATATTAATACGACAGTAATACCGCCCTAATTCCGTTGGACGGGCGGTTTTAAAATTTGTCAACCACTAATACTCCGGTATTACGGCCGGTATACGCAGTACGCATGCGCGTGATTATGAGTAACGTTTTCTACTAACCGTATTATCTAGTATGAGTAAGATGGTCAGTATTTTTAATAAATCCTAAATCCGTCCCTGTTGTGGCCCTACACGAAAACACACTTTCGTTGGTCCAACCCAATCGTTAACTCCTTAATTCTAGCACCATTTATCGTGTTTGATTTTTACTTTTAATTTCTAATACAATAAACTAGCGTCGCTAAAATTTGGCATTGTTTCGGGTTGTTTTGTAAAAAGTAGACGTGTGCGGGGAACGAAATTGGTTCAAAGGAAAAGTTATTAAATTTATTTCGTAAGTACCATATACATAATTTTACATTCAGGCCCAAAGTACACCGAGATATTTACAAGCTACGTGACTGTGACGCAGCCCCAAGTAGCCTACCGATATGCTACTCTTTAAGTCCCCACATTCCCAATTTCCACCAATTTATAACAAGTTTCTCTTTAACCCTTTAAGGCGATGCACTACGTCGTGTAATATTTTAAATTGAGCCGCTATCAATAACAACCCTTACGTAGATGGCGATAAGGTTAAAATTTCCGCTTCATACCATCCACCTGTTTTCATTTATGTACGAAAAAACATGGCCAAAAAGTGCCTTTTATTTTATTTTGTTGATGTTCAGGCATAAATGTTTAAATTTTTTCCGATCATTTTATAAATATCTTAATTTGTCACATTATACAATAAAATCATAACCGAAAATGGGTTCGTAAGAAGGAGATTTTTAACTTTAAAGCAGTTTTCATAGGCCTTATACATTATCTTTTTCTGGGCTTATAAAAAGACTTACAAAATACTCGATTATTTCAAAGGCCAAGATGTATTCTACTCGCAGTATTTAATTAACCCTCAGGATCCGACCAACTACAATAGCAGTTCAGTGAAATCGTGACTTCCTTCAGGTGCACTGCAATGTGCAGTGTGCAGAACTAGGTTTTATAAGTTTTGAATGCATTTCAATAATGTTCATGAAAATTCCTAAGTAAAATATTGATATTGTAGATGTCTGTCAATTATTTCATATATAATTTTCAATATTATATTTGTCTTTGAGATATTTACAAAATATTACCCGGCTTCTAAGGGAAGCATCTGAAACATTTCTAGGCGACAAAATATTCAAACCAAAAACACATGATTTTGCATCACTACGTATGGCATCGACTTAAGTTTTTAAGTACAAAAAAAATGTTATTTATGAAGATAATTTTATGCCGAAACGTCAATTTTACGAAATTCCCTCGATAGAAAAAAAATCGCAAAGTAAGCTCCGAAAATTATTAAAAACACGTTTTGTTCTGTTATTTAATATGTTATATGTATGAAAAAATTCACAGTGCATCTTTAAATGCAACTAAAGCATTTGTAGAGAGATTTTTGCTCTATTTTAAACTAGTCGTGTTTTATTAAATATTTTCAACATATTCACATTACGTATGTACGAGCGTAAACAAATAATTCGTTTTAATATTTTAAAGCGTAACTTGCAAAAGCGTATTTTCATAAAATGTTTAAATTATCGCCATCTATGAACGCGTAGATTATAACATACGTTACGTTTACCCTTAAAGGAAAGTTATTCCAAGATAGAGGTATGTATTTTGAATATGCTTGGTGTTCAATTTTAGGAGTTTGCGAAATATTTCCAATTAATTTTAAGGCGAAGCTTAATGCTAAATCACTATTTTGATTAATTTTTATAAAGAATTGGTGTACATTATGAATACCAAAAAATATGCTTTAGATAAATTGAAGGTTTTCCTATCGCTTCGCTTGAGTAGAATACAAATAAAATAATAAATTACTCTATAAAAAATATAAATGTAAACTTCTAAAAAATATTTTTTTTCAATAGAAATGTATGAACGCGTAAAGGAAACAACTTTTAAAAAAACAGTATTATAGCTAAGATTATCTGTGACAGTTTTACTTGATTATTTTTTTTGCTTTCTTACAAAATTATTTACAAAATAAATAAAAAACAGTTTTGTGCTTGAAATCGAACGTTTCTAGACTCCGCTTTTCAAGCGATTTGAATGCCTATTACCTACAATATAAGGTATACCAAGAATATACACATTCTCGGCTTGTAGCTTCCTCTTAATGATTTATGAAAAGTATTGAGAAAAAGCTTTTTCAGATTAAATCGTCAGATGGCGGATAAGCGATATAAATAACAAGGGATATTGGAGTGCCACTTATTTTCTTCTTCTAATTTAGGTCCATTTTTTAATGTGTTCCATTTAAGTGGTTAGCAACTAGAAATGAGCCAAACGCTGTACTCAAAAAAGATGCATTGCTTGCGTACAGCATATTTCAAACTTGTTATACGACTTCAAATTTTTTTAAATAATCAAAGTAATAATTTCGGTCGTGTCTCTGCGTCACTTTGGTTCAATGAACTCAAATTGGCTTCAAATTTAAGTGTAATGTTAAAAATTTGAACGGTTTAAAAATTCACATAAGCAAAAAAAATTATACTTTTAGTGTAATATTTTTAACAGAAAATTATTTTCTTTCTCATTTTCAAAAATTGAAATTGTATTGTCAACAATTCAGATTATCTATTGTTTTTGACGGGATTTTATTATTTAAGGAAACATTTTTTAAAACTTTTGTGCATTTTATTTTTAATTAATAAAAACAACAAAATTTAAATGTTTTTTTACATAACTGTAATAAATTTTCAAATTCAAACAACACGTGCAATGTGCATTTCGTTGTCACGAGATCACGTGATACGCACGGCACAGCATAAACACGGATAAGTCCATTTTTAAAAAAAACGTTTCAATTCTGAATGGTTGTCTGAAACTGAGAGTATCTAATACTTAGAATTTTATTTATATTTTTAATAAATTACTTGGTGAAGCAACACAAATTAATTAAATAAAATTTACTTGCGCACGCCGGAGTTTCAATAGTTGAAAGCGTTAAGCCTCGACCACTGAGGCTGTCAGAATGTTGGGTCACGTTACTATAAAATTCGCATAAGACATCGACATTTTTGATTTAACAAATTCGATGTCTAAAACATACTTAAGGCGATGCCATAAGTAGTAATGCAAAATCATATTATGTTTTTGGTTTGAAAATTTGGTCGCCTAGAAATGTTTCAGATGCTTTAAATAAATACTGCGAGTAGAATACATCTTGGCCTTGGCCACTTTTTGGCCATGTTTTTTTCTTGCATAAATCAAAACAGGCAGATGGTGTTAAGCGGGAATTTAAACCTTATCGCCATCTACGTAAGGGTTGTTATTGATAGCGGCTCGATTTAAAATATTACACGACGTAGTGCATCGCCTTAAGGTTAAACGCGACGCTTTTTATATTTCACGTGTTCATAGATGGCGGTAATTAATTATTTTATTAAAACACCCCCTTTTTGTAAGGTATTTCTTTACAATATTAAGCCCCGCATACCCAATTTCTACAGATTTCTAACAAGTTTCTCGTTAATCCTTTAAGTTCAAAAAAGTTCAAAAACAATTATATGTTATTTTTATACTATATAAATATACATTTGTTATGCTGAAACGGTAATTATATGAAATTCCCTCGATAGAAAAAAATCGTAAAGTAAGCTCCGAAAATTATTAAAAACACGTTTTGTTCTGCTATTTAATATGTTATAGGCATGAAAAAAATCACAGTGTATCTTTAAATGCAACCAGAGATGTGCAAAATGGGTACCTAAAACCATTTGAACTGCAAAATGGAAATGGGTCAAAACTTTTCCATTTGGAAATGCAAAATGCAAAATGGTTTTTAGAAAAGCATTTCAAATGCAAAATACCTATTTTCAAAATGCATTGAAAATGCATAATGGTTTCTCAGGTCAAACAATTCAAATAATTATAGAATTTTTAAACAATTTTGTCATTTAATAATGGACATCAATGTAGAACAAACATATTACATGATGGTAAATCCAAAAACACCACGACTACAGATTATGAAACCAAAAAAAATTTGCGCGGGACTAATGTTGCCAACGTAAAAACATAGAAACTGCCATCTAACATTTAATATTACAGCGTCATGGCCCCATGTTCAGTATTTGAATCAGTATTTTTTGTAATGGTATCACTCAATTGCCAGGGCTCCTACCAGGGAGCAACTTGACAAATGTATCTCATAGCGAGGTTGAGGACCGACTGATATTTGGGGCTTATTAAAAAAAGATGAGTGGAAAAAGTAGGAAGAATGTTGCAAAAAAGCATTTAAAATGGAAAATGCATTGGGAAAAGCATTTAAAATGGAAAATGGAAAATACCCATTTTGCATTTTGCATTTCCATTTGAAATGGATTTATTTGAAATAAAGCACATCTCTGAATGCAACTAAAGCATTTGACAAGAATTTTTTGCTCTATTTCAAACGAGTCGTGGTTTATTAAATATTTTCACAATTTTCGCATAGTTATTTTAGTTTTTTTTATATTGGCGCGCTCCCTCTAACATTCGTATTTACATATCTCCCTTTCAAACCATCTTTGAACGCTTACTAAGGTGCCTTAAGAGGAAGCTACAAGCCAAAAATGTGTATATTCTTAGTATCCCTTATATTGTACGTAATAGGCTTTAAAATCGCTTGACAAAAGGAGTTAAGAAAAGTTCGATTTCAAGCACAAAACTGTTTTTTATTTATTTTGTAAATAATTTTATAAGAAACAAAAAAGTTAATCAAGTGAAACTGTCACAGATAATCTAAAATTTAAAAAGTTGTTTCCTTTACGCCTTCATACATTTCTATTGAAAAAATGTTTTTTTTGTAGTTTACATTTATATTTTTTATTGAGTAATTTATTTTTTTAATTTGTATTCTACTCAAGCGAAACGATAGGAAAACCTTCAATTTATCTAAAGCATATTTTTTAGTATTCATAATGTACACCAATTCGTTATAAAGGTTAATCAAAATAGTGATTTAGCATTAAGCTTCGCCGACAAATTATTTGTACATACATTGAATCATCGATAATATTGTATTTATATGCATTTCTAGAAAAAAATGAGTTTTCAAACTAACAAAACTATTTATCATATTCATATTGCATATGTACGGACGACACAAATAATTTTTCCTAATATTGTAAAGCAATACCTTGCAAAAAGCATATTTTAATAAAATAAATGAATTACCGCCATCTATGAACACTTTGAATATAACAAGCAAACATTTTAAGATATTACTTTTGATAATTCGAGTTTATCGAGTAAACCACTGTAATGTGAGAAAGTATTTTTTGCAATCATTGTTTATTACCCTTATGTACAAAAATGTTATATATTCCCTATATAAATAGTTAAATTAATTAATTAATTTAAGTCAACTCTAATAGAAACAAAAAACACTTTATTACTTCCCATTAAATGCGGCACTATTTAAATTCGTAGTTTCTCATATCAGGCTCGGTAACAATATGGCAAATTGCGGGAAAGCATTATGTCCACTGAACAGTATATCCCTAGAAGTGTGCTCCATCTATCGGACCGAAGAAAACTTAGGCCATTATCTCACAGGGAGCGCAAGTATCCGATACTCGACGATTCAAATATCTTAACGATTATCACTGTATGTTTCGTCACCTTTGGGTTGGATAAGGGTTCTAATTGAGTTCTTTATGCAAGAAAAAAACATGGCCAAAAAGTGCCTTTTATTTTATTTTGTTTATGTTCAGGCATAAATATTTAATATTATTCCGATCATTTTATAAATAACTTAATTTGCCACATTATACAATAAAATCATAACCGAAAATGGGTTCGTAAGTAGGAGATTTTGAACTTTAAAGCAGTTTTCATTAGCCTATACATTATTTTTTTCTGGGCTTATAAAAAGACTTGTAAAAAAAATACTCGATTATTTCAAAGGTCAAGATGTATTATACTCGCAGTATTTAATTAAATCATCTGAAACATTTCTAGGCGACCAAATTTTCAAACCAAAAAAACATGATTTTTCATTACTACGTAGTGCATCGCCTTAAGTATCAGAATACGTCTGTCTCGACACAGATGTACCCTAGTGAGACAGATGTCGAAAAACACATGTAAAAAACTTTATATTGATAAATGAATAATATTAAAATAAATCTTAGCTGGCTACGTCCTCCGTCACAACACAAGCAACATTTTCCGCTTACTGCGGTGGTAGTAGAAGATTTTCAAATATTTTTAGGTTATTCGTAACCCGACAATGTTTGTCTTCTTAAAAAAAATGAATTTTTGGGAACGAAAAAGGTATACAGAAGTTACGGAACAATAATACCATCCCTCCTACTGCGGTGCAAGACGATGGGTCAAAAGAGTTGAGAGAAGTAGGCAGACAAATCCGCCGCCAAGTCCGTCCGCCACAAAACTCTCCCCATGAACCCGGGCACCCCCCTTAAGTCACCAAACGTAGCAAACCACTTGGGATGACCCATGGTAGAGGTGTTGTTATTATTCAATAAATGGTTCCCAGGTGACGTTACCAACACTCGCCTCCTAAATACTGCGCGTGATAAGTTGTTTGCGACGTGAAAAGGTACACAACACGAATATCAAATACTTGCCTATCTCCGTGGAAGAAAGGCCTTAGATATTTCGACTCCTCGACAACAGAAATGTCAATGTATTTGATTATCGAAAAATAAATTTTATTTATTTATTTATTACAAAATAATACATTACAAAATAATAAGTTATAATGTATTATTCCCATTGAGTTTACAAAACTTATTTCGGGAAAGACAACATTAGATTAAAGACAAGACAACATTAGATTAAAGACAAGACAACATTAGATTAAAGACAAGACAACATAGATACATTAAATAAATAAACGCAGAAGTTATTTTGGAGTTCCAAAGAAAGAATGGTGTCAGTCATTAATAAAACTGCTGAGGATAGCTTTTAAGAGCTTTTGTTAATGTTTTTTAGTTCTTTTGCGGAAGTTTTAGATTACTAGGTAATGCGTTATATTACTTATGTGCAATGTATTGTAAGGAGTTAATTCCAAATTTAGTCGTGTAAGTAGATGACGAAAAGTGTATTTGATTTTGTGCTGGTGTATGTTGGAATTAAAGACTGGTTTAGTGTTGGTGTGTGAGGAGTGTTGAATTATTTGTAGAATGGTAGTTGTGATGTTATACTTTGGCAGAATCGTAAAAGGAAGTATTTGTGACAGTGAGTATATATCTTTGACATCTTGTGTATCTCCTGGCAGATTATATATATTCCGTACGGCTCATAGACATATGCCTATGTCTGTGTTCACACCGTATTATATGGATCAGTTTTAGAAACATATACTATCACATCACAATGTAGCGATTCTCAAGTGTGCTCATCGTTGTTTACTGGGGTAAGTAAATTATGAGACATTTGTAAAAGTGTCTTAACTAAATACTCTGAAACTAACTACGACTCTGAAAATAGAAGCTGCCTTACTTTGCCGAATTTGGACTTCGCAAATTAGTTCATAACGTGGCGAGTAATTTGCGCTCCCATGTAAAAATGTCTATTCATTCCAAAGCAGATTTTACTTTTAAGAACTAAATGGTGATATTATAATGCGAGATGCCTATTTACTGTCAGATTGATTTATTGACGAATCACAGTCAGCCTTACTCCCTTCGTTCTTCAACAGTTGATTTTACCCCTCGCCATTATCTTCTCGTCTATTAATTCCTATGTCTGTGGTACGGCTCTATTTTGAATAACTTGTATTTCGAAACTTTTTTTTGTAATTGTGCTACATCTTGATCATTTTCATCAGAAATTAGCAAGGAAAAAATAAATCTGTAATGAAAAACCAGCGCCGCGGGAACGATTAATTAAATAACCAATACTGATAAGTAAGTGGTTCGCTTCATTTGGTGACATTTTACCTCTCCAACAGCACTCTCTCGACTCATCGCCTTGCACTGCAGTGGAAGTGATGAATTCAAACGTCCATCACTCCTGGACATACCGACCCTAGATTCCTAATCACTTCTCATTCCTTTTTCCTTCCCCTCTCCTTCATTTCTTTAAAAAGTCCCCGAGGGAAATTATTTTCCTCAGTGCCTCCTATTTGGAACTAACGTTTAAAAAAGGCACACGGGCACGCGTATTGCGCACTTCTATCAATGCTTCTCTTCAGTGGTTATATATGTCAAAAGTAAATAACACACGACTGGCAATACTGAACGTGTTTCTAACTAGTTCAACAACAGACCGCGTCTTAAACACACGTTACGAGCAGGTACTCGCAAGTACCTACTAAAATAATAATAATTTTATCGGATATTTTTTACGATGGCAACTCTTTGTCATATATATAGTGTTAGTATCAATAAGTGTTAATATTGTTTAAACATTAATATCATATCTTATGAATAATTAAATAACACGTACCTACCTACATGCAAAAGTAGGTAGGTACCTACTTAAATTATAAAGTAAAAAATCCGACTAAAATACACGTTATGAACAAGTACCTACTCGCAGAACCTAGCTACTTAAAATACAAAGTTTTTACTATCATTAAAGAGGAAGATAATATTAATTAATCTAAGCGAAACATGAAACAGAACAAGACAAAGAAAAATAAAAAGATAACGGAAAATGTCTCAACTGGTAATCCAATCATAAATCTCTGTTTTACCGGGACAATGCCTTTAACCACTCGACCATTGGGACCTATTTATTACACGTCATTATTGTCGATCTCATATTTAAATGTGTCTTTTGAATGATTTAAAAATTCTAAATACAAATATTTGTTTTAGAACTTGGTAATTTTTCAAAAAGATAGCAGCCAAAAATATGTGAAAAATTAATTGAAGATAATATTGAATTTGAAATATACAACAATTATGACGGGAAATAAGTCCCAATGACCGAGTGGTTAGAAGCGTTGTTCTGAAATGACGGAGATCCGAGTTCGATTACCAGTTGAGACCGTTAACTTTTTATTTTATTTTTTTATTATTTCTTTTTCGTTACATTAAAGAGTGAAAATTAAAAGTGTACCTATATTAATTACTACAGTAATCCTTTATTATACATTGGGGTACTTACCGTTTATCAAACGTATTCATCTCTAAATAGTAAAATTAAAGTCTAATTGTCTGTTTGTGCGCTTAGTTCTTCTAAACTACGCAACGGATTTTGATAAAGTTTTCACTGCCGTTTAGATATTTTTTTTCCTGTAGGTTTATATATATAATCCATGCATATTATATTTATAGAAAGTAGAGAAAAGTCCATGTTTTGTAATCAAGTCGTAAAAAAAATATTTTTTCTGGTGCTTACATTGCTAACGCTGGCTAAACCTTATGAGATACATCAAAATGATGTAAAAGGGAATTGTACATCTTAAAAAGGCCTATAGAAAAGTCCACGACGGTATATATCTCCTAAGGAAAACCCCCAGCGACGCCGGGTAAACACACAAAAGCTAGTTATTTAATAATTTCAATAGTTTTAGTACAAAGTATTAATCTATGTATATAAAAATTAATGTTTGTGAGTTTGTTTGTCCCGTTTAAACTCAAAATAATGTACCAATTTGGCTGAAAATCTCAAAATTTGTTCTTATTGGTATCAGAAGTGTTTAGAGCGTGATTTGAATGATATAAGAAGTGGAAGACGCCTGAGGAAGAATAAACTCATTATCTCTACACTAGAATGAGATACAGAGACGAATTAGAGCCTAAATAATGTAGTTTTTTTTAATAGTATCTAACTACAGGGTTTTCCAATAAGAGGTGTTATTTTGAATAGCCCGCTATTTCGGTAGATGTTACTTTTGAAGCTCTCATTTTTTGACATTTGACAAGTAAAAACTACGCTATTAATAAAAATGGGACGATACACGCTTCAACAACGCATTGAAATTATTAAAATTCACTTGAGTGAATCAAATGCAAATCATCTTGAGTGATGAGGCCCATTTCCACCTCGGTGGCTTCGTCAACAAGCAAAATTGTCGCATCTGGGACTCGGAAAACCCAAGATTTATTGTTGAAAAGCCTCTTTATCCTCAACGTATGACTGTTTGGTGCGCTTTATGGTCCGGCGGAGTCATTGGACCTTACTTTTTCGAAAATGAGGCTGGAGCAACAGTTACGGTGAATGGATTGCGCTATCGAGAGATGATTAACGATTTTTTATCGCCGGAATTGGATAATATTGATTTGGACAACGTTTAATTTCAACAAGACGGCGTTACGTGCCACACAAGCAACGAAACCATTGATCTTTTACGATTGAATATCAAAATAACACCTCTTATTGGAAAACCCTGTATATGGTGTACAGTAGTGAATGGTATATAGTTTTTTAACAATGTGAATTTCGTTATCCGAGGAAGACATGAATCAAATAACGAAATGAAAGAAAAAACATGAGCAAGGAGATTGTATGATTTTGGAGTTAACGGTTGAAGAGATAAATGAAGACATGGCACGACCAAGTGAAACAAATACTTGTTTCAATACAATAATATTATTTTAACCTTAAAAATGCATCCAGTTGTCAGGTACACTAAAATTTACAACCTCAAAACGTTACCCTAAACCATTTATAAATCCCCGATACATCTCAGCTACTATTTAAAAAAAATTATATCATATTCCTAAATTAAATTCTTTAAATATTTTGTTATAAGCAATAATTAGTCGCCTGCAATATCAATACAAATTGAAAATATCTCACGAGTAAAAATAAATGCCGCCTACGGGATTTAGTAATTAATAAATTTAATAAATTATTTATCCTTTGTGCTATGCATAAAAAACCTTTTTTTAATGATAAACATTAGTTTATCATTAAAAAAAAAACATAATAATATTTGACAAGTAAAAAAATATTTCACCAAAAATGTTGATATAATATGTCTCGACGCCATCTAGTGGGAAATATTTTACACTAACAAAGCCTTTCCTACAAAAATAAAGTTGGTGGTTTACAGGTGGAAAAAATAAAATAAGCAGTAAGTGTTGATTGAAGTATTAGTACATATTGAAAGATTCGGTCGTATCAAGGATTGAACCCAGGCTTAACCTCAGCTTTGCCGGTTCTTTGCTCTACCACTGAGCTAATCCAACCCTATCCCTATCGCTCATTTTTAACTGTATCTGAATCAATCAATCATACATTACAATCATCATAATATATAGTAAAAATATGCGAAAATCTATAGTATATATTATAAAAGTAAGTGTACAATGTGCGTGGAGCTAAAGCTCAGAAACGAGTCCCGGTACGATTAAGGGAGTTATATGGTTTGGTAGCCCTCTATCCCCCATCCATGAAGAAGGTTCCCGTTTTTACGTGAAGGGCGCGCTTTTGAAGATATAAGGGCTGAAAGTTTCGCCCTCTAGAATTTTCTAAAACAGTCCAGAACATTCGAGAGTATTCGAGAGCATTTCACAATATTCGAGAATGTTCGGTAATAGTCTGGAACATTCGGGAACATCCCGAAACACCCCAGATCATAATGAACTAAATACGTGATTACAGGCCATATCCTGATAAACTTTTAGTAAATTCGTAATCGTGACAACACATTGGTGTCTCTAAATAGTATAAAACAATGTCACTATCCGCGTCTGTCTGTTTGTGTGCTTGGTTCTTCTAAACTATGCAATGGAGTTTGATAGGGTTTTCACTATCATTTAGAGAATTTCTTCCGGAAGGTTTATACATATAATACATGGATATTAAATTTATTGAAAGTAGAGGAAAGTCAGCTGGTAAATATATAAAAAGAAGTGAGAGATTTTGAACATTAAAGCGATTTTTATAGGCCTGATAGTTTATTTTTTTCTGGGCTTACAAAAAGACTTGATTATTTCAAAGGCCAAGATGTGTCCTACTCGCAGTATTTCTTGTACATCTTGGGACAGTAAAGAGGGATACACAAGCCAAAAATGTGTGCATTCTTAGTGACTTATATCACCACGAATATATGTAAAATGCATAAAAATCGCTTGGCAAATGGAGTCTAGAAACAGTTGATTTTACTGCAAAAGTATTTTTTTATGTATTTTATAAATACTTTTAAAAGAAAGAAAAAAAATAATCAAAGGAAACTATCTGTTGTATTCCCACAAACAGTTTTTCAACTCGTCGTGGAATGAGATTTTAAAGAATAAGTTCTTTATATTAAGGGGGTATTTCACTATCTCTGATTATGTTCTGACTAAGCACTAATCCGCGGATTAGTCATTTTTTCGTTTTCACTATATCTGAATAACGCTAACGCTCGGGTTAAAGTTCGATTTGACTAATCAGTGCTCGAACTTCACTTTAGGCGCTATTCCTCGAATCAAAGATGGCGTCAAAACATTCCGAGTTTGACAGCTGAGAAGTGAGTCGAATTTTGTTGAATGAATTTGAATGCTTGTATGATCCATCCTGAATTATTTGATTGTGTTCAAAATAAGAAACAATGTATTAATTCGACACGAATCTATCTAAAATGACCTGATAATCAACATAACATAACCAAAAAAATGCACACTTCGCGGTGTGCGGACTGTGACGCATGACAGCCGTGGCAGTAGATGGAGTAACTGCAAACATTTTGCGATGTTGCCAGACTATTTCGAGTGTTATCTATCCGGAAGCTCGAAACAATGGTGAAACGGTCGCCGTTGAATAACGAAGTTATTCTGATCTTTAAAGCCAGCCAACGGATAGCTAGTCAAATATTTAGCCCGACATAGTGAAATACCCCTTAAATCAGGGATTTATTCAATACTTCGCGTATTACAAGAGTGACTTCGATGGTTGACCTAACTAGGAGCTGGCTAAATGAGATCTGCAAACATCATGTTTGTCTGGAAGCAGTCTAACTGGCCCTGGCGACTACTGGCTACTAGCTGCCATCTTGCGGACTTCCAAGCAAGCTCTTTGCACTGCCCTCTATGAGTGCATTTGTGAAGCTCTTAGCTAACTCACTTCACAACGCTATCAAAGATAACCTTAGTCATAAAAGAGTATTTTTTTATAGTTGTTTCCTATATGCGTTCATATATTTCTAAATAGTGCACTGTGATCGGCACTGAAAGTTTTAGACTGTTGGAGAAACAATATCGATACCTTCGTCCAGACAAAAGCTTCGTCAATGAGCAAAATTAATGAGATATCAGGACTTGCACAAAAGAACCTACATTTTATTAAATTAATAATTATTGATTTCATGCACTTTACGACACCATTTTGACTGCAAAATTATTTATTACCTAGTTGCTAACTGCCTTGTATACTAGCTGCTGGACCACACTGCAAGAAGTTCTTTTTAACTATCCCGCAGCCAAGTGGGGGAGTAGGTAGTACCCAAAATTACTATCCTCCTTATATTAGCTTCAATACTTGACACATCATTTTAGTATTTTGCGTATTCCTGCGCAAATACATAAGTTACCATTAATAATTGACTGAATAATTGGGATTTCTATAGTTCATAAGCCCATAAGACAGAAAAATGCATGGGGTCGTCGGAAGACCCACTTGGTTACAGACGTTTTGTTTGGCATCTTGACCTGTGTATGTGTGTGGAAGTGGTACAGTTTTAAAAAAAAAACTAGGTTAAATAGATTACGTTAGGTTAGTTTTATAGGCCTTTTTTCATCACTTAGAGTTACCATGGAACCTTATTAATTGAGTGACTCGTTCGCGAAACGTTGTCTTTGTTGAAAAGTACCCAATCAGAACTCAGTCCCTTTTAGGACTTTTTCTTTCTGAATAATATAATTTTGACCCTGGAAAAACGATAGTAGGCTAATTTTCCAAACAACGCCATTGTTAAATTTGTCCAGTTTTCCGAAATTCTTTTGTAGATTGACCATGATTTTCAACCCCTCGGGTCTAAACGAAATAATTTCATGTTATTAAATATTCCCGCTTTGCATTCAATTTCAAGTAGATTGGTTGTTTTCCAACTTATCCCAACATGTTTTGGAAAACATATGAAATACGCTTTCAGATTTTTATATTACATTGAAAAAAAATGTATTGCTAATTTACTAAACATTTCTTTGAATTATTGATAATCCGGTTAGAAACTAGATTGCAGGCCGTTTCCTGACGAAGCTTGGGGGATTAAATTAATATTTTATAGCTCCATATTCATAGATGGGAAAAGATAATGTTCTGAAGTTTTAACTTCTACGTACTTGTGATTACCTAATGAGTGGTTTATTTGATTGAGGTAGGCTATGGAGTCATGATGCAATAGCCTATACTGTCTATGTGTATTACACTTTTCGAAATATGTTGTGAGGCTAAGAGTCTGCGAGTGAAAGGAGGTGGGGAAGATAAAGGGTTTTAAATACCCAGATGGATATTCAGATGTGGTCACTAAACATGGCTAAAGCCGTAGAATAAAGAAGAACACAAGAAACGCGACGTGGACGTCTTTCGTGGCCTTAAATTACCAATACAAAACTGCGTTTAGTCGTCATTATGAAATTCAAATAGGATGACGACATCTGGTCGTACGAAACAGCAAATAATAAAATCCTCATTTCTCGAAATTGGTGTTCCTCAGGGATGCCTATTAGGCCTCCTCTTATTTTGTTACTAATTTTAATATTATTATTTCTCTATGAACAAAAATTAAGTCACTTTTTTGATCACAATATGAAGAAAAACAATAAATGACATTTGGGCTTGTTTTATGCATTATGCAGAAGTGTGATTTTAGATCATAACAAAATTCAAAATGGATGGCGATATATGATGTCAGACAAGTTTAAGAGAGACAGAGTGTGTAAATGGGCTACACCAAAACGTAGCAAGTCAGTGGCGACATTGGTTTTCATTAAAATCTACATGGAAGACTTTCTAATGTGTATCATATTTATGCTGAAGCAATTCCAAGCAACGTTTCGTTTCTGAGTAGTGATATTTCACGGGGGCTATACTAAGAGTCGGAACTTACCTACCTACCACTATTATCACCGTTAAATGTGTTCACAATTTTTATTTTTTCACAAAATAATTATTAAAATTTAAATGAATAAAGCAAAGCCGCTATTACACGGTCGCCCCAGTCGTGTTTGCCGTCGCGTGATTGACCGGTATAATGTAATCACCGCTTTATAATATATAATACGCTGACTTGGCTTTAGCCGTGTATAAGAATGGTAAGTAAGTAGTTCAGGGCATAAGTAACTACCTAGAATACACTGCTAGAGTAGAACGGTCGGCAAATGTATCTAGGGCGCACGATTATACGGGGTCAAGTCACTGTATTCAAATATCACATGTTTGACAGTGATTTCATATTTATTTTTTTATTTATTAACGGACATCGTCCAACTGGACAATGGTGAATAATATCCATAATTTGTCGAATGATGGTTGAGGAAGAGCAGTTCATTATTTCTGAGTCTGTGCCAGGGGATATTGGAGGGAATGAGTTGCAGTAGAGTAGGTGAATCAATAATACCATTTATAATTTTGAAGAAGCAAATGAGGTCATTACTTTCCCGACGGACTTCCAAAGGAGAGAGGTTTAGAGTTAGTTCAATTTCATCATATGAGTATTTGCCTTTTTCTAATCATAGCCTCCTAGCAATCCCTCTTAAGAACCGATGTTGAACAGATTCAATGCGTCGAATGTGGACAGCATAAAAAGGAGACCAGATAACACAAGCATATTCAAGATGGGGGCGAACCAAGGAGCAGTAAAGAGTTCTAAGGGTATTTACGTTTTTGAAGGCCGAAGTGATTCTAGTGATGAAACTAAGTAGTTTGAGGAATTTACTAACGATTGCAGTTATGTGATCCCGAAAAGAAAGCTTGCTATCAAGAGAGACACCAAGGTCTTTAATAGATGTAATATGTTTCCTATCTAGCCTTAATTATTGTTATATCTGTCTTACTTAGCATATTTAAGGGATAGGAACTCTTTATTAAAAAGTAAAAGGTTCTACTTATAATTGTGTTTATTTACGTTACAAATAATAGTTCTGGATTAAGCTACACTGTTCATTACCCGAGGGTTGGTAATTCTCTGGTTCGAGAAGCTTGTTCCCTGTCACTATAACCTCACAAGCATCTGTTACACTCTAGCGACATCTGACGGACTCTGGAGTAAGCTTTATGACTAGCGCCATCTATTGCTTAAATACTTATCTTATTATCATACATCACAATTATTCACTCAGCTATCGGATCTTTGGGAGACGGTATGGGTACCGCTGTCTCGGGAACCATTCATTGGATAACCAACACCCCTACCATAGTTAACCCAAAGTGGTTCCCATCTGCTGCCTGGCGGATCGGATCGGAAGAGACTGGTTGAGGTAGACCTTTTGACCTCTCCAGCCGGACTCTCTCGACTTGCATTAAAGTAGGATAGATAGATTCATACGTCCGTCACTTTTGGACACATTGATCCCCCAGATACTTCCCACCCCTCGTACCATTTTCCTTCTCAGAACTTCCTATCCTACCTTTCCCTAAAAATATCATCCACATAGCATCCCCAAGGATGACATTGGCCCTGAGGCCCCATTTTTTCCTCGGGGCCTCCTGTGTAGAACTAATTTTAAAAAATTTTAATCGCAGAATTGATTTAAATTTCACAGTTCAACAGTTGATGTTGCCTTTTTGAGAACCGTTTTTTTTCTACTAGTTTCTGTGTAAGTCGGCTCGCACGTGGAACGAGATACTGGCATCTGCTTTGCTCTTAGATCCACATTAATAAATCCCTTCCTACAGAATCTACCTTAACCCGCCTCACAACGCTACCCAACCGGGTAGCAATATTGTTCCCCTGTCTTAACACTGTGCAGACAGAGGTCTTGTGAGGCGTAAGATAATTTTTTTAAATTAATTATTTCCAGAACGCCTGATAAAAAAATATTGATAATTTATTGAGAATATCTTCAAATTAATCGTAATCCTGTTAAAAAAGGGATTGCAGGCCATTATACTTTTAGTAAAATACTACTTTTCATAAAAATCCTAACATATT
The DNA here is from genome assembly GCF_061612785.1 of Hesperophylax consimilis. NCBI lineage: Eukaryota > Metazoa > Arthropoda > Insecta > Trichoptera > Limnephilidae > Hesperophylax > Hesperophylax consimilis. The sequence continues at coordinate 12,521,332 of NC_142865.1, forward strand.
CGAAGTTTTGTCATTATATTTATATTATTAAGACAAATTTAAGTGCATGAACACGTGTCCCGATAATATTACGAATTTACTAAAATTTTTCAAGAAGCGGCCTGCAGTCCCGTTTCTAACCCGATTACCAATAATTTGAATAAATTTTCAATAAAACAGCAATACTCATTTTTCTCCGTGTACGGTAGGTAGTACTTGCCTCGCTACAACCGTGAGCCCCAGAAGCATCGATACCTTACACAAAACAAATGGATTTTTTTTAACAACTCTTGAACGAGCGAATTTCGTCCAGTCCAGAAAAATCATTCGTGATTTAGCCTGCAGATACGAACGCAAGCCTTTGTCGCTAAGAAATCTGCCATAATTAGCCTCAAAGCTTAAAACATGTGGCTATTGCCAAAACTGTTTCAAAAGTACGTATTTTTTTGTTATTAATTGCTATTTGTTTAAAGATTTGATCAAATCTGCGACCAGCACGTCAAAATTATGCGATATTTCGAATTTGGAACGTTGAGCGATTATTTTGTGGCTTATTTCTAATTTTATTAAATTCTATGGCATTGTTTTCTCTGTACGTATTGATTGCAAATATCGTGAAGTGGACAATGGACTACAGGGAAAAGTTTTCGTGGTGTTTATTGAATACTGCTGATGTTTACCCGGCGTTACTGGGGGTTATCCTTAGGAGATAGACATATACCTCCACGGACTTTTCTGTAGGCCTTTTCAAGACATACAATTCTGTAGTACATTATTTTGATGTATCTCGTAAGGTTTAGCCAGCGTTAGCAATGAAAGCGCCTGAAATTATTTTTTTTACCATTTGATTACAAAACATCGACTTTTCTCTACTTTCTGTAAATATAATATGCGTGTATTATATATGTAAACCTTCCGGGAGAAATTCTCTAAATTATAATGAAAATCTTATCAAAATCCGTTGCGTATTTTAGAAGAACTAAGCCCACAAACAGACGCGGATTTCGACTTTATTTTTAGAAAATTTCAGATTGCGAAACTTCCAGCTCTTTTATCTTCAAAATAACGCCCTTCAGGTAAAAACGGGAACCTTCTTCATGGATGGGGGATAGAGGGCTACCACACCATATTTCTTAATCGTACCGGGACTCGTTTCTGACTTTTACCGTCACGCACATTGTACACTTATTTTTATAATATATTTTGATTGAAAACTGTACAATTATGTTTCAAATGACATTATTTCGATTTTCAATAGTCATGGTACTATATTTATATACTGGAAAACCTCAGATACCTTTTTTTATTGTGAAAAATGTTTATTTGTCTGCAAAATATAATAAAACTCATGAATATTTTCGTATGGCTTCATTATAATATGCATATTTTATAACATTAGAGAATATAATATTGCTTTTTACTGAATATAATTAGCTATCCTGAGGAAATTACGTAGGATAGATGTATAAAATTTTCGGTGAAAAACACAGTGACAATTCAACACACTTGTAAAAAGTGATATTAAGTCATTAGAAACGAAGAAAAAATTATAATTTTTAACCTAACCTAACCTAACCTAACTTAACCTACATAACCCAGTTAATAAAGTTTTTGTTTCATCACTTTCCATGACTTTATGTAACTTTTTTAAGATGTGATGAATTATCATTGTGATGATTTATCCGGTTACCAAAATTTTCATTAATCTCTAAATAGTATAAAATAAAGTCACTATGCTTGTCTGTCTGTTTGTGCGCTTAGTTCTTCTAAACTACGCAACGGATTTTGATAGGGTTTTCACTATCGTTTAGAGAATTTCTCCCGGAAGGTTGATACATATAATTTACGCATATTATATTTGTAGAAAGTAGAGAAAACAACAACAGAAAACAAACAGCAACACCGGGTACACATCAGCTAGTATAATATAAAAACATTATCTGGTAAGATTGGTACAATTTACAAAATTATCATTTTGCAAAAAACAAGTAAGTTATAATGAAGATAATATCAGCTGGGGAATGGTGGGCGATTGGCATTTTACCGCTGACATTCTAAGGTTCAAGGCCGGCTTAACTATACCAACACTTAACCGGCGCGTAAGGATCTAATAAGTATGATTGGTATTGTGTCTTGAAATTTTTGCCTAGGGTAAAATTTGTTTGAATCACAAATGTGTGTTGTGGTCTATTTTTGGCTTCAAATCGTGCTAATTTTAAGCCATGTGCTAATTCCTTCAAAACTGCCATGCAAGTGATTTATCATTTTCGCTATTTTAGTGTATAATTGTATCAGTATTAATAATTTAAATCCTATTATAAATGGCGTTCTTTGAAGTTACAATGAAAATCTTTTTCTATTCAAAAACAAAAACTTTTCTGCTACCTACAATCGAAATAACCGACAAATAATTATTATTCAAAGTTCTCGAGCAGTTTTAATGGAAAATAAATGTTTCTGACCAGTTAATAGCTGAGAGGCCAAACGCGTTGGGTTTCCGTTCTCACAAAAGCTGTTGAGTCACAGTTCCTGTGGTAGATTTCTATCATAGCACAAACAACATTTTTTAACATTATAATGACGGTAATCAATATTACACAACTGCTGACCCTCTACAAATCGCGAGTGAGTTCAACTGTTGAAATTAGCAGCCACCTCTGGTCTGGAGCCCCAATGTACTTGAATAAAGCTGTCCTCTTGATAGATTCCCCTGACTGCAATCTTTAGAGTACAGGCATCAGGTGGGAATGCTGTCCTTGTGCATGCTATCATGAACAAGGACAGCATTCCCACCAAGATGACATAGGCCCTGAAGGAAATTATTTTCCTCGAAGCCTCCTCTATGGAGTTAACCTAAAAAAAATTGTAGGGACAGTAGTTTTCCAAACACTGTCAGATTTCACCGTCATAACATCGATTGGGGATGCCGAATTCTCACTGGCTCCAGATGGTTGGGAGCAGTTGGCACTCTTGTGTGCGGTTTCACACTTACTTTTTTAAAATTAATCAAAAAGGATCGACATGTTTCAAAACTAAAGCCATACCAATGGTTTTCTCATCAAGATAACCGTATAATGAAAATTGACAAGGAAACCTGTAAATTTATTCGTTAAAAGCCTGCAATCCTGTTCTAACAGGAAATAATGAATTTTTTCAAAATTGGTGAATACAAAGCTATGGCAGCAATGTGTGGGGTCACCAGTGTGGCGGTGATGTGTGTATTTGTGTAATTTACGGTGGCTGCCTGAACCGTAAATTAGTGTTCAAGGAGTTTGGATGATTGAAAAATAAAAGTCTGCGGTATTAGTTGAATTTATTCGTAAGAATGAATTTACAATTTATACGAACGTGGAGACGGTGGTAGACAAGGTAGTGGAGAGTGGTGTTCTGATCGAAGGTTGAAACTAGAATGAACGAAGACTTCTCTTCTCGCGCCCGCCTAGCTCTTCTGGGGCGTCAGGCGGCGGATTAATTTGAAAAGTGTTGCCACATGTGGGATGGGCTAAAGTAGTCCCACAAAGCTATTTATTTTATTTAAATTTAAACAAATATTAATAATAAGAATTTAAAAATGAACTAAGTTATCTGAAGTGTCAACAAAACTGTAACAAGTTGCTAAAAATAATAACAAGGTGGTATAAAAATGGAACAAAAACATTATAATTTGAGAATGCGAAACAATTTGTAAACATGAGAATGCGACCGTCAGAAGTAAAGTTTCTCTCGGATCAAGAAGCCTATGAGAAGTACACGCATGAGCCTTACAGCATCTATATCAATGAGCTACAAGGACCGCCTAGAAACGGCAGGGGAGATGCGCAGGGAAAAGGACAAGTTTTTGTAGTACCCACTACTAACAGGGTGACTATAAGGTTCATTGCACAGAATTATTTCTTACCCACATCTTGTAATTTTAGCCAATTTTGAAGTTACTAATACTTCACTCTTTCCAGGACTCGTGGCTACTTTGTATAAAATAGCTACATACTTTGCAGCAAAATGTCAAAAGAATGTATGATATGATTTGTTATGCTTTTAATAAATGGGCAAGTAATTGCTTGACGCTTAAAATAATGACTGAGCGTAGCGAAGTTTTGTTTTGATTCGAACGTTAAACATTTCGCCTCTCTGCAAATTGTTTGTATGTTCAGTTTAAAGACGGTAGCTGTTTTAATAGGTCATTAAAGATTATTTAGTCAAATGGGAAATCGACGTGTTTTTCCATTTTCTTATTCGCATTTTATCAATTTTATTGTAGACACCTACCTGACTGAAGAAAGTTAAAAAAAGGATTGTCATTGAGATAGTTTATGACGTTTCTTTCGACAAATTGTATAATTCCTTATTTGAAATGTGACAATGTGCCATAAAATATATGTTTATGATTAAGTAGGTAGGTATTTAAGTACTTACTTACAAATCCTCAATGATTTTCCTGGAAATTTTGGTTTTGATTTATCAAATAATAGAAAATTAGGAACGACCTTTGTTTATATATTTTATTTAAGTATAAAAGCTGTTACATTTTATACCTAGTGTATGGACTAGTTGACTACTCTAGAGTGTGTTTGGATGCAAGGATTAATATCAAATATTACAGACGTCCATGTTGTATCGTATGTGTCATGTTCAAACTCAATGGAGGCATGTTCACCAAGGAAATTTAAGTTATGGTCACGATCTTAGGCGACGGGGAAACGATAATGAAGAATAAAGTGTTAATAATTATTGACTATTTTAAATAACTGTAATGTGTATTGTGTTCCAGATTACCAGCGGAGAGTAATGGCAGTGTGGACAGCGACAGAGATGTGAAGGATTCTCCCTCTGAAGCCGGAGCTGTGAAGAAAGGACTATGCGGTAGGATCTGGCCCTCTGCTTGCTGCAGGCCAAAACCAAACCTTTCCGAGGTACGTCAGATTACTGTTTTGTTGGCTTTTTGATATTCCTCGTTTTACGAAATTGGCGTCCCTCAAGGGCGCCTTTTAGGCCTCCTCTTGTGTCTATTACTAGGACTAATTTTTTTCAGTTCAGTGTCGATAAATCGGTGTTTATTGAAATATAATCTTAACATGTTCATATAAAAAAAAGAAGAAAACAGTACTATTAGTGGTTAGTTACCATAATTAATCTTAATATATAATACGTTTGCAAAACTCGAAAAGTAGTTGACCAATATTGTTGAAAAGTTTGTTCTTATTAGTGCCAGGAGTGTTTAGATAGTGGTTTGAATCGTAGAAGAAGTCGGAGACGCCCGAGGAATACTTAATTACAGATTAACTAAATCAGGAGTCGAATGAAAGTCGATGTTATGTAGTATTTTAGAAAGACGTTAGCAATAGTGAAGCATTGCGAGATCCAATAATTTTCCATATAATCTAATATTGTACGATTTTATTATAATCTAATATTGTACGATTACTTACATGTTCTGAGGTAGGTGACAGAAATCTATATAAATAAAAATTTAAATGTTCGTTTCTTCAAAATCTTAAATCTCTGAAAATTCTTCACCGATTGCATTGAAAGCTTGACACAACTTTTTATATACATAATATTATATAGATTTTACCTGTGTCAGGTAAACACAAGCTTATTGTCACCTGTGACAGGTAAAACCGTGCTTTTTTTGAAAAACAGAGACAAAAATGCTTTATTTTAAACAGCGCCATCTTTTGGACGTAAAAGCAACACGTGCTAATGTTTCTCTATCTGCATAGCCAGACTGAGCCACAGCAACGCGTGTGTAGCAAATCGTGGGGTACAGCTAGTGTAAAATGAAAATATTTCATAACCACATTATTGATATATTTTCAATGTTAAATTTATATAAATATTGATGGAGAAACATGAATGAAGTATGTGTTCTGTAAAAGAAGAAAAACAGTATATTTTTGGTCATATTCTTAAAAAGATGAAGATAAGGTAATGTAAACACAAATAGTATAAAAAAGAAAATGCAAGATAGTACTATAAGAATAACAATTTCTATTTCCATGTGATCTGTTCTCATTGGTTATTCAGTGGATGTTTTTGAAGGAATACCCATTAGTAGTTATTGCTATGGTTTGTAGTGGCAGTTTGTTATAATATGCGTAATGCTCTGTGTAAATGTGTTGTTTTTGAACAAAGGTTGTCGTATATTTCGGTACCAAAAGTCTCCCTTGTGTTTTTGCTCTTGTCTCACATCTATAGGTGATATAAATTGGTGGTTTATTTTTTCTAAATAGTATAAAATTAAGACGCTATCCGCGTCTGTCTGTTTGTGCGCTTAGTTCATCTAAATTACGCAACGGATTTTGAAAGAGTTTTCACTATCATTTAGAGATTTTTTTCTGGAAGGTTTATATATATAATACATGCATATTACATTAATAGAAAGTAAACCTTATGAGATATATCAAAATAATGTACTACGAACATGTATATCTTAAAAAAACATACCCATCTCCTAAGGAATAACCCCCAGCAACGCCGGTACACGTCAGCTAGTATTATTATAAAGAAGAACAAAAAATACCATTTGTGCTTGTTGGCTTTTATTTTTGTAAACTACAGGGTTTTCCAATAAGAGGTGTTATTTTGATATTCAATCATAAAAGATCAATGGTTTCGTTGCTTGTGTGGCACGAAGCGAAGTCTTGTTGAAAGTAAACGTTCTCCAAATTAATACCATCCAATTCCGACCATAAAAATCATTAATCATCTCTCGATAGCGCAATCCATTCACCATAACTGTTGCTCCAGCCTCATTTTCGAAAAAGTAAGGTCCAATGACTCCGCCGGACCATAAACCGCACCAAACAGTCACACGTTGAGGATAGAGAGGCTTTTCAACAATAACTCTTAGGTTTTTCAAGCCCCAGATGCGACAATTTTGCTTGTTGACGAAGCCACCGAGGTGGAAATGGGCCTCATCACTCAAGATGATTTGCATTTGATTCACTCAAGTGAATTTTAATAATTTCAATGCGTTGTTGAAGCGTGTATCGTTCCATTTTTATTAATGACGTAGTTTCTTCTCGTCAAATGTCAAAAAATGACAGCTTTAAAATTAACATCTAACGAAATAGCGGGCTATTCAAAATAACACCTCTTATTGGAAAACCCTGTATGTAGAACTGTGATTCAAGTTTTTTGGACTAATGTAATTATTTTTCCAGGTTCAACTGCTGAATGAGAACGCAAACCAGAAGCGCAAGTCCGAGACGAGCCATGCCAGTGTCGGCACCAAGCATAGCGACGCCCCCGGAGGTGGGAAGAAGCCCGGATTCTGTTCCAGAATCTGCTGCTGCTGTTGCAAGAAGAAGAATACGGACGACGAGGATGGCATGATGGGAGAAGAAAAGAAGTCGACTATGGAGGAGGAGAAGTCATGGTAAATATTAAGTTCTTCCAAAGGGGATACTGGGATAATCCCATAATCCTGAAACCACTAAAAGAAAGAAAAAAATGATTATTTTTAATAATTAAGATTAAACTCGACGCTCGTTTTAATCTACGTGTTCATTGGTGGGGTTAGTTACATTATTTTATTGAAATACGCTTTTTTAATGTTATACTTTACAATATAAAGATAATTATTTGTTTGCGTCCGTACATACGCAATACCGTATTCTCAATAACTCAATTCCTTTCTTGAAAGAATTATGTTTTTATCTGAACAAAACTATTTATTCATATTCACATTGCGTAAAAGTGTATTATTATGTAAACAATTAACAAAATAACAATTAAAAACAACTCTAAAAAGTGATATAGAGTCATTAAAAGACTTTTTATCACTTTTTGTAGGTGTGTTGAGCTGTCATTTTAATGAGATACACGGTCACCATTATTACGCCACCTATGAACGTGTGGATTATAACATACGTCGCATTTACCCAACTAAGACAAGGTTTTTTATGCATAGCATAAAGGATAACAAATTATTTGTAGAAAAATCAGAAAAGGATACGGTCATATCTAGGACTCGAACCCAGGATCCTTGCCTTGCCGGGACACCGCTCTACCACTGAGCTAATGGGACCCTATCCGCTTCGGTCACTTTTAATTGTATCATATTTCGAATAAGAACTACCAACAATGTCTTCATTTTTTCACTGCACATTATTCATAAAGTGACCGAAGCGGATAGGGTCCCATTGGCTCAGTGGTAGAGCGGTGCCCCGGCAAGGCAAGGGTCCTTCCTGGGTTCGAGTCCTAGATGTGACCGTATCCTATTCTGATTTTTCTGTTTCAGATTTTCGTTTAGAAATCGCTGATATTGTCTTCAATAATTAAATATTACAATTTGAGGTTTTACTCAATAAAGTTATTCCAAAAAATAAATAAAAAATATTTGTAACCTAACCTAACCTAACACTGTTTAAATTTTAATAAATGAATCAGAGCTTACAAGCAACTGGCATTGTACTATCACTACTTTTCGCATTACTCGCTTGGTAATAAACTTAATTAGTTGAGAATCCCATATCAGGCGACAACGTTTTGGCTTGTTTCCGAAATCGAATATTTTCTTAAAGTATTTAGATTTTTACAAATGTGTTATAATTTACTCACCTCACTAGTTTTTGCGTAACCCAATTTCATGGTACTTATTAGACGGTTGGGTTAAAAACGAACATTCGGACCCTGCGCGGAAAAGATCCAAAATGGACAGTACTACAAACCGTTACCTTACTTAAGCAAACTTTACTTTTTCTGCGCAGGGTCTGGTTATCTGATGAACTTTTGACAGCGGTCAGAATACTACTGATGTTGTGGTTGATTAAAAAAATGCTGGTGCCTATATGACAAATTATTTGTAACCTAACCTAACACTGTTTAAATCATATTTCTCACCGTAATACAAAATGAGATAACATAAATTTTATCAGACAGTGTCAGGCTGAGATATGTATCTCCCAAAAAGACTATACGGTTATTCGTTGTCAGTGAAGAATATCTCCCAAAATTGCCCAAGCAAAGCAGAAAGCAGATTTTATACAAGCAGCATTAAAGCTTACCGTTTAAACTCCGCTTCATTGATGTTAAATATTTATTATCATATCAACAACAAGAATGCTCTCCCCACCAGCATGATCATCGGTAAGTTAGTTCTGCAGGCCGGGAGATTAAATAGTCTATGCTGTCGGTGACAGAGATAACCATCGGGAACATAGAAATGAATGCTCTTCATGATAGACGAGTTATCAAACCATCCACGAAACAGTCGGGCAATCTGCACGTCTGGCATTCAGAGCATATCCAAGAGATAGTCTATTTGATCGAGACACAGACAGCAGCCATACTCCAACCCTAGGATAAGCAGAGAGGATGAATCCTCATTACGCCCGTGTCTTGGCACACACTCCTTGCTTCCTTCACATTCATAGATCATCTCATTCATACTCTTCTGTTATTTTGATCCTTGACATGAGTATTTGATTCAATTGGCCGTGCCCCCATTTCTTTCGTTCTCCTGCTCTACGTGCCCAAACCATTTATACGGCCACTTCAAACATATAAACGCTAAACCAAATCATCACGGCATAATACCCTAAAAATAAATCACTATAATAGGTACATTGCGTTACAAATAAAGAAAGTATCTGAACAACATTGATAATATATTATGATTTTGGACAGATTCGTCAAATTTTATTCATATTCTATTGGACTCCGCAATGCTTCGTGTTAATGTCTTTCTCGGGAATGTCTTGCTGTATACTACAATGTTACTTTTAAAAAAACTACATTACATCGACTTTAAATGATGTTTTATTAATAAGGTCTGTTAATTTTTCATTTTCTGGATGAATCGATTCCTCAGTGTGCCAACCGCATTATTTACCATTCCAGGTCAGACCGCCTAATCTGCTGCCGCGGCAAGAACAAGATCAGCGATTCCTCGGCCGCGGTGAGCGGGCGTCCCTCACTTGTAGGCGGAGCGCCCCGCCCTTCCAATGCATCCCGCCCCACGGATCCGCCCTCGCGCTGGTGCGGCTGCTGCCGAAAGAAAGAGGACTGGGCAGATAGGAGGGACAGCATACTGAGCCAGCCAGGGGAGCAGATCAGGTAAGAAAGCCGCTATTATTTTGTTAACATTCGTTGCAAACATTCGTTCCACAAACACTAACTACAAAGGAAAGTGCTGCCATCTATAATCTCAATAATCTTACCACTGTGCAATCGAAACTTTCGGAAGTTTTATTTAAATGGATAAATATTGTTATGAAAAAATGTGCACTCGACGTTGCACAATTTTCTGTTCCATTTATCAAACAGTTTCAAACAAGTATTTAGTGATGGTTAGGGGAAACTAGTAACTGGATAAATAGCATTATGGTAGCAAATGTCCTATAATATTAATAATACCTCCAACTTCTGACATTTCCCATACATTCTGATGGCAAAATGCTACTCTAGCGCCTGCTAGCGGCGTGAGTTGTACGCCTTGATTTTTTCATACATTTTAATGGATTTTATATGTTAATAGGCTCAGGTTAATTTTATAGGCTCTAACGGCTAAAGTTGTTGCTATTGCCACTATTTCACTGGAGTTGAATGTGTTAATATCTTTACTAAATCGCCGCTAAATAGAGTAGGAGAAACAAATTGCCACTTTATCTGCATAATATTTGTCTTGTTTGGTTAAGAATTAGATTGAAATGAGTTATTTCTTGTTTCTAGTTGTTGGAGAAGGATATTCTGTTGCGCAAAGAAGAAGGACCCTTCCCTGGAAGCCAGTAGAAGGACCAGTATGTTTAGTAAAAAAAGAAGCTTATCGCAAGCTGTTCCGTTAGAGGTAAACACACATATTACGTATAAAAATTACACTTATTAGAATATAAGCAATCAATTACCTACTCCACCAAGACCTGGAATGAAATACTACATTTAACGATTCATTTGGCGAACTTTATTCCAAGCCAAACCATTAGTTTCTTACATCCATATATGATGTCAGAAATTTTTGTTTTTACACATCTATGGATTGTCTGGTTGAATTTACCGTACCAACTCCTAAGTTTAGGAACAAGTCACAATTTTCAAGAGTTTCTTCAACATTGTAATCCATTTCTTCACCATTGTAAATCATTTCATAAACATTTTAAACCATTTCTTCAACATTGTAAACCATTTCTTCAACATTGTAAATCATTTCGTTAACATTATAAACCATTTTTTCAACATTCGAAACCATTTCTTCAACATTGTGAACTATATCTTCAACATTGTAAACCATTTATTCAACATTGTAAACCATTTCTTCAACATTGTAAACCATTTATTCGACATTGTAAATCGTGTATCCAAAATTGTAAATCATTTCTTCAACATTGTAAACCATTTTTTCAACATTCGAAACCATTTCTTCAACATTGTAAACTATTTCTTAAACATACATAACCATTTCTTAAACATTGTAAACTATTTCTTCAACATTGTACTTAAACCTCTTACACATACTATCAAAGGTGTCAGGACAAAATTTCACATACCAATATTACACTGCCAGAATTACACATGGACGGAATTACACATTGAGAGAATTAAAGTAACGATATACTTGGCTCACATACCCAACGTAAGCTACACGTTAAGACAACTACTGGATAACTTACAATCCATACTTTTTATATGAAAACGGATACTTTAAAAATACACTTGTCCCGAGTAACCAATCAATCACCAACCAATCGGTGTGGAATGTATGAAAGAAATATGGCAGTGGTGGCCTTCTAACAAGTTGATTTGACATTTAAAGTAACATTTGTTTTGACATTTGGCAATTATTATTTTTATTACTATTCTTTTTTTTTAACGGTAGATGAACTACTAACAGATTTAGTAAGACGTTACAAAGTGATTTATAATGTAAAATTCAGATAATATTACGATAGAACGATTCAAATAGCTCTGCGTGCATAGGTCAAGTGAGCACTTCAGTTAGGGAACGTAGTATTGCTTACTATGACCTTACCTTTACACCTACTGGAATTACGGATTTAATTAAATATGTGCTAAAGATATTTCATATAAAAGAAAACGAAAGTTAAGTTAGGTTAGGTTCCAGTAGGTGTAATTTAAGAAGATGTAATTTCATCCATGTTTGAATTTGGCAGTGATATATTGGTACGTGAAATTCGCAACTGTGTAATTTTATGATGTAACCCATCAAATTCCTTTACAAAGGACATGAAACATACCAAAACATTATTAATTTTTTTACAGGGGCCGTACGCCAAAGTGGGTAAAAAAGCGTTAATTTATAATACTTATTCATAAGCATGATTGTTTTGTGTTTTTCGGTAAGTGAAATTCAAAAAACAAAGATTTCGCAGAGCATTTTGGGAACTGGAAAAAAAAGAAATATATTGGGCCAGAAATTTAAAGTGTGAAAAAATGATTTATTGAGAATGATAGCATTTAAAAAAAATTAAAAAATTAGGTAACTATAGGGTTTTCCAATAAGGGGTGTTATTTTGATATTCAAAGAAACTTTTCCCGTTAAAGATCAATGGTTTCGTTGCTTGTGTGGCACGTAGCGCCGTCTTGTTGAAAGTAAACGTTTTCCAGATCAATACCATCCAATTCCGGCCATAAAAAATCATTAATCATCTCTCGATAGCACAATCCATTCACCGTAACTGTTGCTCTAGCCTCATTTTCGAAAAAGTAAGGTCTAATGACTCCGCCGGACCATAAACCGCACCAAACAGTCACACTTTGAGGATAGAGAGGCTTTTCAACAATAACTCTTGGGTTTTTTCGAGCCCCAGATGCGAAAATATTGCTTGTTGACGAAGCTCACTCAAGATGATTTGCATTTGATTCACTCAAGTGAATTTTAATAATCTCAATGCGTTTTTGAAGCGTGTATAGTTCCATTTTTATTAATGGCGTAGTTTCTACTTGTCAAATGTCAAAAAATGACAGCTTCAAAAGTAACATCTACCGAAATAGCGGGCTATTCAAAATAACACCTCTTATTGGAAAACCCTGTAGTTACCAAAGTATTGTTCTATAGTATTCACATTTTTAAATTTCTAATAAAAAAGGGTAGTTAATAGGCGTAAGACGGTAACACTCATTTTCTTTATCTGTAAAATATTTCTCCTCCGAGAGTGTGGAATTACCCCGGCAATTGATACTTCCTACTCACGTCATTCCCCTTGAAGTTAACTGCCACCTCGGCACTGCGGTCGTCTGTTTATCGGAATTTTTAAATGATTTGCTTTAGTCGTGTTATATTATAAATCAATTATTACGTACTATCATTCGTTGCAAATCAATTAATCTCGTCTTATATTTCGAGGAGTTAGAGATAAGAGCCAGCCGCCCTAGTGTTAGGTATTATTAAGCTGTAAAATAGTTTCTAAATAATTCATAGACTTGCCCTAACATGAAATCTGGGTATCATTTCGACCAATAAACCACGTGACAATATTTTTGGCACCAGGAAGGTTCGAGAGTGCTTCGAATAATCTATGACATCAGTTGTACATTGACCACCGAAAAGCGCATATTAAAATAGCCAGACCATGCACAGAAAAGTAAAGTTCACTAAGGTAAGGCAAAGATTTGCAGCTGTCCATTGTGGGACTTTTCTGCGCAGGGTCTGAATGTTCATTCATAAACTATTTAACCACAAATGTGTAATAATTTACCCACCTCACTCATTTTAGCGTCGCTACGCAACCCGATTTGATAGTACTTATTAGACAGTTTGGTTAAAAACGAACATTCAGATCCTGCGCAGAAAAGTCACGAAATGGACAGCACTACAAATCGTTACCTAACAAACTGTGCTTTTCTGCGCAGGGTCTGGTTATTTGAAGAGCTTTTGACGGTAGTCAGAATACAACTGATGTTGTGGTTGATTAAAAAAATGCTGGTGCCAAAATGATTGTCACATGGTTTTTCTCCATCTCGTCGAAATTAAACCCAGATTTTGCATTATGGCATCTCTATCTGTTTCTTGGTCTGTTGTGTGCCCCTCATGTAAGCATATTAAAGTAGATATATTATTTCGAGTCTTTTTAACAAACTATTTTGTTATTGAGAAATGAGTGTTGTCATCTTTTACATATTTTCAAAAATAAACCAAAACCAACAATGCACTGGGGTATAGTCAAATAATCATGTACCTATGTATTTTGTAACAAAATTTACCCACTCTTTTGTAGTTAGTTTTTCTACACTACGAAATTCAAATGTCTGTTATGTTCATAATTTTTAAGCCTAAATCTACACTTTTTAACCATTTTGAAATACATATATATAACTGTCACACATTTGATCCTAGATTCCCATGTTACGATCATATTCTTTAAGTTTTGTATGTCACTAAACCACCAAGTTCAATATTCAAAATATGCAATAACTTACCTACACAGTAAACACTTGTCAAAAGTTAACACTTCATTCGAAAAATCATTGATAACTAACATTATCAAGGCCTAAGTCAACCTCCAAAGCAGGGTACTCACCTAACCGTGTAACATGTAATGTATCTGATACTGAATCAAGTGAGTACGTAGGCGCGAGCCTACTGCGAGCCGCTCGCGGGTGGAGCGCGCTCGCAGGAGTGTGCTCGCAGTGACCCGCCGACCGCGGTTTCACTGCGAGCACCATAGCGAGCACTAAAGGCGGATCCGGGAGGTCGTAGCTGGATACGCGGTTACCGTGGACGAGCCGTACCCACTTGCAGATTGATACAGTATCAGATACGTTACTCTTGGTGAGTACCCTGCTTTACACGCGTTACCGAAACCATTAAATGTGTACCTAGGTGGTTCTTGCAGGGACCGCGGAAGTACTCTATGATGGGGGGGGCAAACTTGTTTAGTCGCCCTCTTCCTTCAGTCTCCTCTCCAGTCAATCAACTAGTTATAAATAAGACAAAACGGAGATGACTAGGTCAAACAAATAACAGGTTCAGTGAATAAAAAACTTTTTTTTTTAAATATTGCTTTATTGCATTCATTGAACGATACCAAAAATGTTGCGTCTCTCAGCCGTCTTTGAAGCAAATTCCCTAAGAATTTAATTTAAATCTAAACTAAATGTTTCCGCCCTATGCACGTGCAGTATTGCTAGATAAGTAAGTCTTCTCTGCTTCATTGGTAGTCGGAGGAATGTTCCGATGCGTCGGAGGGCACTCAGAGACCTTTCACACGACGTAGACGTAGCTGGCACGGTGAGGAGCAAGACTACTCACTTTTCTACTTCATTAATCATTGCTCTTGAAACTTTAGGTAGATTAGCCACTTCTCTCGCGTACTCTCGGACAGTCTTCACGTGAGGTATTGCTTTCTTAGCTACATATCTTCATTTGCAGTGCTAGTGAGTCAATATCAAAATCAGTTGCGTGAACGCCTAATTCGACACTTTTTCATTTATGAAAAAAAAAGCATTGTGAAGGATACAGATAATCTTTACCAGCACAGATAATCCTTCTTTACCCAGGTAGTAAAATTGGAGGGGGCGCGGCCCCCTCCCATTTGATTTTAGGGGGGCATTTGGCCCCCTCTGCCCCCCACTTCCGCGGTCGCTGGATTCTTGAAACATATGGTTATTTTTAATGGAAACGTGCGTAAAATAAAAAGATTTAGGTTGGGTTAGGTTAGGTTAGGTTATGTTTCAAACTTCATTACATTTGATGACGATCAATGCCAATTTTTATTAAAGTTAAAGATATGTTTACAAGACAAGGTTTTATGCCAAGCACAAAGGATAACAAATTATTATCAGCAATAATTATTGGCTGTATCAGGTCAGGACCGGTCCTGTGCGAGACAATTGGAGCAGTCAGCTACAGGCACTGACTTGTCAAAGAGCCAAGGAATGAAAGCACTGATAATACAAAACACCTAACACAGCTTCAT
Organism: Hesperophylax consimilis; assembly: GCF_061612785.1. NCBI lineage: Eukaryota > Metazoa > Arthropoda > Insecta > Trichoptera > Limnephilidae > Hesperophylax > Hesperophylax consimilis. Next base: position 12,537,186 of record NC_142865.1, read on the forward strand.
TGAAGTTTTTACTCGCGCCATCAGTTGGTTATAATTTGATGAAATGCTAAAACGGACCGCGGACCAGCTTGGATGGAGACCGATTAAATGTGAAAAATTCAAAATCGCACTGTGATGGTCATCATGAGACATTGTTTGGAGTTCAAATCATTTTATTATATGCATTAAGTTGAGAATTTAACTAAGGAACTATGCAAATTATCCTATTATTATTATTAAAAGAATTAGATATACTAGTCCCAGCGAGAAATCGTTGTGACGTCATCGTTCATCTTCTGTCTTTTTGTTTTCAAACAAGAAGGAAGAAAACTAATTTCGATGTCGTCCGTACGAGCTCTCGCTAATCTTTTGCTACTCAATAGTACCTAGTGGTGTTAAAATAAAGAAAAAAGTACGCTATGTTGGATGCCAAAGAGTAGTTATCTCTAGTATAATCATTGAGAAATAAGAATCTACCAGTCAATGAGATGGCTCTATATCAAAGGGCCAATCAGAAAGCTCGTAATGCAGTCAACGAGAAGGCTTAATATCGTCCAGTCAATTATTGGTAAATTGATTAAACAGCCGATGTAAAGGCTTCATATCTTCCAGCCAAGCAAGAAACTGGTTGATCAGCCAATAACATGGCATCCAGCCAATCAGAAAGTAGGATCTACTAGTCAATGACAGGGCTATATGTAGCAGCCAATCAGAGGACTCGATAGCATCTGACCAGTCAGAAAGCACGTAATAAATCAATTTGTGTAAAGCAGGCATTAAAAGAAGTTGCCAGTTTAGACAATTTACTTTTGTGGAAATAATAGCGGAAACCTATTGAGGCGTTAAAATCACTTTTAAAACCCAGAGTTTTAGAAATGTTTTACGGGTTACAAATTGTAATGTACCTTTAACCTGTATAATTCTAGGACAGACGCTCCAAACTCGACCCCTCCTTGATAGAACACACGAGCATGCTGAGGGGGGCTATTCCTGCCCTGCCTGTTCCCCTGGCATGGATATGTGCTGTGTTTAATTTCCTAGTGCCTGGACTCGGTAAGTTACATACCTCGACAGACGATTCAAGCAAACAAGCAAGACCCTTCCAGGTGGAACACACAAGCGTGCTGAGGGAGTGCCTATTTCCTTGGCATGGGTATGTGGTTTGTTTAACTTCCTGGCGCCTGAACTCAATAAGTTACATTCCTGGACAGGCGTTTCAAGCAAATAAGCTAGACCCTTCCCAGGTAGAACAGACGAGCATGCTGAGGGAGTGCCTATTCCCCTGACATCGGTATTGGTTTGTTTAATTCCTTAAGTTACATTCCTGGACAGGCGTTTCAAGCGAATAAGCTAGACCTTTCAAAGAAGAGCACACAAACATGCAGAGGAGGTGCCTGTTACCCTGGTATGGATATGTAGTTTATTTGACTTTCTGATGCCTGAAATTGGTGAGTCGCATTCCTCAACAGGTGCTCCAACTAGACCCTTCCTTGTTATAACACACAAACATGTAGAGGGGGTGCCTTGTTCCCCTGGCAAGGATATGTGGTTTATTTAACATTTTGATTTACATTCCTGACTAGGCGCTTCATGAAAAAAAACTAAGCCTTGATACAATCATGCTCAAAACAGTAAAGGAAATAAATATATAAGGAATTATTTTTTTATTTTTTTTTCAGGAACCATTTGCAGTGGCTTGTTCAATTTGTGTTTCGGTCGTCCAAGATTTGGAGTGTTCGATGGGTGGAAACCGCGAGTAGGTAAGTACTTTTCAGTAAATTAATCTTAATAGTAAATGTAATCTCATCTTCTTTTTTTAGAGGGATAGGCTACTCATTTTTTGGTAAATGATCATTGTCAAGCATCTGAATTGCTTGCACTAAAGCACTCACTTGGTCATAGCATGATTTTTCAGTATCCTAGTGTCCTGTCATCTCGCAATCTTTCCTTATGATGGCTTCATGATGACTTAAGGCGATGCCATACGTAGTAATGCAAAATCATGTGTTTTTGGTTTGAAAATTTGGTCGCCTAGAAATGTTTCAGATGCTTTAATTAAATACTGCGAGTAGAATACATCTTGGCCTTTAAAATAATCGAGTATTTTTTAGATAAGTAAGTCTTTTTATAAGCCCAGAAAAAAATAATGTAAAAGGCCTATGAAAACTGCTTTAAAGTTCAAAATCTCCTACTTACGAACCCATTTTCGGTTATTATTATTGTATAATGTGGAAAATTAAGTTATTTATAAAATGATCGAAAAAAAATTAAATATTTATGCCTGAACATTTTCTGTTTCGTTTCTGTACATCAACCATCAGCTGCATTCTCTCAGTTGTCAGACTTTAACTTCTTTCATCGCTGAGGATCACTCCGATATCCCTGGTGGACAAGGCTCCTGCACTCCTCGCGTGAAGTGCCAAGTACGCCTGTGATATATGATCAATCAGACACATCGTTGATCTTCCTCAGCTTCTCCTGTCAAATACTTTTCCGGTGACCATGAGTTTCTCCAGGTTTGAGTCCTCAGTTTGGCAAGCAACGTGACCAAAGTATTTTAGGATACGCTACAGGCAGACAGTTGATATCCTATTTTGAATGTGTCTAACTATATTATTGTAATGTTTTCAGGGGCCTTCATGATAGACCTTATAGTAGGCTTCGGTCAACTGTTCACCGTTCTGTTCTGCCTCGTGGGCTGGGGATGGTCCATCTGGTGGGCAACCATCATGATCAAAGTAGCTCGTGAGTATTACATCAACCAACTAGCTGACGAACCAAATTATAGTTAGTACAAAAATGGCCGTTTCCTATCATCGATCAAAATGGAGAGCAGTGCAGAAGGCGAGTGCAGCATGGCAAGCCATCGACGAACGCATCTGCGCACTTTCTCTCGCTTGCTTCTAGTTATAACATTAACATTTTTCCCTTTGGGAAGATATATTATTTGATATCTACAATCAGAGGAACTGTGAACTACTATCACATCCCAATTTTGGAAAATGTTTTGCAGCACTTTATTGTGTTTAGCCCCATCTGACGCACACACTTCCAAATCGCACTTTTAAAAACTACCTACACAAAATGTTATTTTCTTTTCACAATAAAGCATCCAGCGACCCCTTGGATCCCTAAAATGGTTGACTATGTCATCCAGACTCGGAATTTTAATCTTTATCATAATACGTAACATGTACAAAATGTTGAAACTTCTTAATTGGATAAACTTGTTTCTTATTATTTCCAGGTAAATATAGAAAATTAAGGAAGACACTGCCCGATCCAGAGGCGGCCGCTGCAGCAACCACCAACAATCACAGAACACACCACACTTAGCCAAGGTTCCAGTCTGCATCTGCACTAGAATCCATGCAGCCAACCAGGGGGCTGTAAACTAACAGATCAATCATAAGGCTGGATAAGCAGCCAATGATAAAACTTGATATCAATCAGCCAATGCAAGGGCTCGATTTTACACATAATGAGAAGGCTCGATATCACTAAGCTAATCAGAATGCTCGCGACACGGTCAATGTGAAAGCTAGCCATCATCCTGCTAATCAGAGAGCAGGATATATGGTCAATCAGAAAACTGGATGTAACAGTCAATGAGAAGTCTCGATGTCATCCAGCCAATCTGAAACAGGATCTACGAGCCGATGAAAGCGCTCGATACACCAGCCAATGAGAGGTCTCGTTATCATTCAGCCAATCAGAAAGAGGGATCTAGCAGCCAATGAAAAGGCTCAATATTTCTACGGAAATAGCTCCGTCCAGGACTTTTTAGATTCATGGGCAAGGGTAGATGAATATTGGCCAATAATATAAAAGTTTCGGATTAATTAATTCAATAATAATAGAAATGATTGAAAAAAAAACGATTTGAAATAATATTTGCCATGAGTTTGAAGTTTCTAATAGTGAGTTAATATTGTGAAATAAAATATTTTAAATACATAAGTTAAGTTAGGTTAGCATAAGGATTTCCAAATATCATAAATATAAACATGTGTAAATAGTTTTAAAAAAAAACATTAAACATGCAAATATCTAAGTGCTAACTAGATCTGACGTAAATAGAACCCGGGCCAATAGTTACGATAACAACTTGTATGCTTTGAGATTTTCACGGCCAAAAGTATTATAGTGATTTATTTTTGGGGTATTATGCTGTGTTGCTTTACCTCCTTCTTTAGCCAACGATTCGGACAGCATTACAATGTCCATCATCAGGGCAAATGTCTGCACAATACACAAATAATAAATCACTATAAGATAACAACTGATTTTAAATATTTGTAAGGCTTCCAGTTTCAAATTAATCTGTTTTGGCAGGTTTCAAAATATTAAAAAATTATTATTCATTAAAAATGTGCTACTTACAAAAAAATGTTTTTAAATAGGCAAAGTTAAAAAGTAAGGTTAGAAAAGGTGACTAACTAAAAGACATTGTAACTTTTCTAATGGATATTGTTGATCTTGTAGCAGTTCTGTGATTTTAAAATGTGGTTGATTTTTTTAGGTTATGTAATAAGATTTAATACTAAAATACTTTATTATTCATTAATTTATTAGTAGAGATATACATTTTAATATTTTAGTAATAACTTTTAGGAATATGATTATTTTTTAAATTAAGCTTGGGTTTTATTTACAAAATAAAAATAAATTGTGAAGTTTACTCTAAAATTGCCATAGATTAAAAAAATATTATGCATCTAACCGAGCAGGTAGGTACCTACTTCTTTATTTCTGGTTGTTTGAACTTATGAATTTAAATTTGTTAAGCATTTGTCACTTAAGGCGATGCCATACGTAGTGATGCAAAATCATGTGTTTTTGGTTTGTAAATTTGGTCGCCTAGAAATATTCCAGATGCTTTAATTAAATACTGCGAGTAGAATACATCTTTGCCTTTGAAACAATCGAGTATTTTTTAGATAAGTCTTTTTATAAGCCCATAAAAAAATAATGTATAAGGCCTATGAAAACTACTTTAAAGTTCAAAATCTCCTACTTACGAACCCATTTTCGGTTATGATTTTATTATATAATGTGGCAAATTAAGTTATTTATAAAATGGTCGAAAAAAAATTTAATATTTATGCCTGAACATCCACAAAATAAAATAAAAGGAACTTTTTGGCCATGTTTTTTTCTTGTACAAATCAAAACAGGCGGATGGTGTTAAGCGGGAATTTAAACCTTATCGCCATCTACGTAAGGGTTGTTATTGATAGCGGCTCAATTTAAATTATTACACGACGTAGTGCATCGCCTTAAAATACCAGTGGCAATACAATCGTGTTAATTTGAATGATTTGCCATCAAGCGGTCATCAAACGGCAGCGTTTGATAAAATTTTGTTGACGGGCTGTACTTGACGACTAATCAAACAACCCAACTTAAAATTTGATCAAACACTGACGAGAAATATCTATCAGCGCTAATTGCAAATTTAATGACTAAATCACATTTGCCGCCTTGTTTGGAATAAAGAACGTGGTCATTAAATATATATTTTTAACCTCTTTTTTTCTTTATAATTAATATGAATGATTCAAAAATTGTTCTGGGATTAAAACACGTGTTTTCATTTCGTTTTAAAAACTTTATAACATTGTTTCGTACATTTATTTCACACTGTTAAGGGCATCTTTGAGCATTAATTTTGGGAGGCAGTTATGGGAACCAAACCATTAATTGGATAACAAATATGTCATCCCAAGTGGCAAGCTACATTTGGTCACTTAGCAAGAGTACTCAGGATCATGGGGTGAGGTTTATCCAGATCTTAACAGTGGATGCATCTACCCACCAGCTGCGTGGTCTGTTACTCCTGGATAAATTGACCCCCAGATTACTGCCAACCCATTTTAAACTTATAACACCGGAAGTTTAAACCTTGATTCTATAAAAATTTCTCCTCCGAGTGCCGTTCCCTATCGGAGATTGGCTATTATCGGGGCAATCTTCACCCCGCAGTTCGTAACAACTCGATGGAACTGCACTTCAGCCATGTAAATTTAAGCCTAAAGTGTGATGTATTCCTTTATTGTGTCTTTCTATACAATCTTCATATACATCCACATTTCAAAGGCTTCTGTCTTCCGTGTTAAGAATTGGTTTAATTTTAAACTTTTGTTGACATACAAAAGTATAGGGAAAACATACAAAGAAGAACGAAAGGTACACAACGATGGTTTGTTTTGATGTGTAGATCGGATAAGAGAGAAAGGAACGTCAGGACAATATATGAGCGCAAGTGAATGTAAGAAAGAATCGGGGACGCCCGAGGAAGGCATGGCACAATTGAGTCGGTAGGTACCTACCGAAATCAAGTACTTGAGTCCAAACATGTTAAGAGTTGATGTATATAAGTTGGTATACAAAGAAGAGTGTGGCAGTCTATCTTCTCTGCCTACTCTGGTGGATAACCCTGATGGTCAGTTAGTTATTTGCAAAGGTTGATAATTTTTGATTTGTCTACGTCTTTATAAACTATTAAATATTAAATAGAATCAAGGTTTTTTACCCCTGACAAATATGTTTTAAATAATACTTGGCATAAATTTTAGTCTGTAGATGACTTTAATAAGGTGAAACCGGTTCATTCCCAAATAAATAAATGGGACAAAGTTATAAAGTTTTTAAAATCATACCACCACAATTATCCTCATTTAGACACATAATTACTGCCAATTTATGTACATTTTTTATGTGAATACCGCATAAAACTCTCAATCGCTCCTTACTAAAGGTAGTGGGGATGAGAAGCAGACGGGGTAGAGGAAGGTAATAAAGTACCTGGCTATTCAGAGAAGATCACCAAACCCAGCTAAAGTTATTTCAAGCAATGTTTCGAGTCTGAATGGATGTCTTTTACCAAGGCGCTACTGAGAACATCTACCATTTTGCAACGTGACGCATTTATACTATTTTACTTTTAGTCCAATCAAAATGATTACCTATTCAAGACAGCCTTGAAGGTTGCGGGTTCAAATCCCAGCGTGCGAATGTAATTTTTTTTTATTTAATCTGTGTTGTTTCAAAATAATTAATCAAAAATAATATACAGTATATTTGCGGCACATTTTACAGTGGAAGTTACTTTTAGTATCTCCCTGTTGAAAAACCACCACTCTCAGTTGAAATGTTGCTTGAAATGGTTCAAGCCGTGTTCAGTGAAGAGATCTGAATAGCCAGGTACTTTCCCTCCTTCCTTCCCCTCCCCAATACCTTCAGCCTCACAACATCCCCCAATTGGGGATGCCGTAATCTCACTGGCTTCAGACGGTCGGGAGCAGTTGGGAATGTTGTGCGGTATTTACACAATAGAAAGAATCAATTTCACTTAATATCAATGAAGTAAGGAATTATTGAGCTAACTTTGGGCGCACACTCCGCCCACAGCAAAGTTTTATAAGTTTATTTGTTCAGCATTCAGTGTCATATAATAATTAGCAAGATAATTATATAACAGTATAGAATATTATACTATTATCAAATCTTTATCATATTATATGCATGTATGTATATTAAAATTTATTTCTGTAAGTACTAACGGAATATTATTAAGTAGTATTATTAATAATATTATGTTATAAGTAAGACCAAACTATTTAAGTGAACATGTGAAACTATTTAATGAATAACCTCTCCACTATTTCTAATAATTATATCTAACTAAATTTATTAAACCACTTATATTTAAACAAATCTAAAACTTATCTAAACAATATCTTTTTTAATACAACTTATTTTGTAAATGTAGAAGTAACTATTTACCTAATTAACGTGATTTGTAATCATTTGCTTTTAAAAATGTATTTTTCCTTTTTAGCTTTTGTAAATATGCATAACTTACTTTTTAAAATCCAAAATTCAAAGAAAACAGAATCATATTTTTTGCTGATCAAGTCTTCCACAAAACTTGATAAAAAGTTACTTCCCATTGTATTTTTAGATACTCTTCGCCTTGCTCATCTCCTTCCCCACCCCATTTTTTTCATCCTCACAATATACTAACTTCACAAATTCATAGTCCCACAAGCTCTGGATAAATGGGAAACTTGTGCAGTAATAAAAATATATATTACCGCACTCACTAACAGTCACATTACTTCACAAGCAGGACTCCACCGAGAGACAGCCTGGGTTCTCATTGCCTCGCAAAACCTGGTGCGCCATCAATAGGTTAAGGTGCTCCCATAGCCGCTGTGCCCACATGATGCACAGATGGGGTCTTAAAGAGTCGGCGATGTGTGAATGTGGTGGATTGATGAGGTTCACATGGCGACGCCTGAGGCCCTAGAATGGCTCGCAGACCAAGATGTCCCCCTCTGACCCCCCCACCATACGAAAGTAGAAGACTTCACAAGCGGGTGACAAAGCAAACAAGTGTGTCTGGGTGCGAACACCTTCACTTTACATATTTACTTTCATAAATATTCTTTTTTTATTCCTGTTTTTCTTTAGTTAGTTGGTTCCAACTGTCATCTGTAACTTCTGTCACATGCCGAGTGTCTCATTTAAGTGTGAAGATTGTCATGATAATGTTCTGTACCCTGGACTTGTTCCTTATCCCGCAAGGACTGTTGATTTAGGCAGCCACCTCATGTCTGGAGCCTCAAATACCTGAAAAAAACACTTGATTCTGTTCAGAAACAGGCGATCTGTGATGAACCCCTATCTTAACAAACTGATCGCAGTCTTTAGAGGTGGGAATGCTGACAGACGTCAGGTGGGAATGCTGTCCTTGTTCTACCGGTATTCCAAAGGAAGAAGCTCCGAGAAACTACTGCCATTGATCCCTTCGGCACCGGAGCACAATCAAGAAACACGCCCCAACATTTTTACACAGTTTCCATTTTGTTACATGAAAGCGGGTCGATTTCTACGACTCGTTCTTGTATTTAAACAGCTCGACTGTCGAATGATTTACCGGCTTCTGTGTTTTCTCCCTCCTACAACATCTGTCTCTTCAATACCTTTCTTCATGACCCTCCACACAGCATCCCTGAGGAAGATGATTTCCCTATAATATCATAATATAATAGCACAGATCCATGAAAAATCATGGGATATTATAATTTTAGGATTTGTGACGCTAAAAGTATTTATAAAAAAATATTTGCCTTATTACTTTTAGAGACAATCAGAAATTTACCTTTCGAATAAACACCATTAAAAAATTGAAAAATTATGAAATCTGTCAAAAATTTTAACAAACGAAATACACAATTTAAATATAGAAATATTAATGAACAAAATAATTTTGGTACCTACGTTCTGACAACCAGTTCCAATTTTGAAAATCAAAGTAAAACCCAGTTCTGGAGGTCATTGAACAGGAGTTACACAAAGACGTTTTTTCTTAAGCAATACAATAAATAATACACTATTTGGGACCAGTTGTTTCAAGGAGTTTGAACAATTTATCAAATTTCTAAGTTAATTTTCAACTTCTGTTTTTATATCTTTACTGGCCAGTTGTTTCATATAACTGAAATAATAACAGAACTCGAATAGAACTTTCACAGAACTTAATAACTAACATTAAAATTTGATTCATTGATCAAATTCTGTGAAAAAACTGGTCATTAGTAAGCAAAAGAACCAAAATGATATACCTATATCTAACTTTGTAAATAAATTTATACACGTCACAAAAATCGCACATCTTCAAAAATAAGTTTCCAGTGTAAGTTTCCCCGAGCTAATGCAATCTAACGCAAACAATATTTATATCAATTGGATAGTATAATTAAAGACCCCTTATCAGACAATAGTTTCATTTAATAAACGATACAAATTTTCCAAGTACGTGAAGTTAAAATGTTGGGCACATAGTATTTATAGGCGACGCAACTTGTTCATCTTCCTGGGCTATAAAAGGAGAAGTTTTAGTCAAATATAGGTCATTCACTTTCCGAACGTTGAAGAGGACACACGTGAATAATCAGCGCTAGAAAATAACCTCTTAAAATGGACACCACTGCTGACGAAACCGCTCAAGTGGTGGCACTACTGCAATCAGGGATGCGGCAGTGTGATTAACTTGAGCCGTTTTGACGTTTGATGGTTTTTTCAAAGGTTTCAAGAGAATGGGGGATGACACTTCACATCCGAAAGAGACAGTCGCTTTATTGTCGCATAAGATTTTGCAATAGGTGCGATTTTTGTACTGCATATTATAGTTTAATATTTTTGCTGTTTTATCAATGTGAATTTCACAACTAGTAATATAATTGACAATATTTTTAAATCTTCCACTACCTTCTTTTTAGTGGTAAAATGTTGCTTGTGCAATGATGGGGGACTTAGCCAGCAGAGGATTGAACCGGTATAAAATAAATTCAGATATTATTGAGTGTAACCTTCATGTGTTATGTTGAATATAATATTAGTAACTAGTCTCAAACGAAAAATGTGAAACAGAAAAAGAATCGGTTGCAAATAGGAATTGAACCCGGAACCTGAGCCTTGCCGGGGCTTTACTCTGCCACTGAGCTAATTCGACCCTATCAAACTTCGGTCATATTTAACTGTATCGTATTTCGACTAAGAACTACCAATCTTATCTTTATTTTCTAATAAAATATTAAAATTCGAGGTTTTACTCGATAAGTCGTTGTACTGTAAAAATATTGAATATTCATCCTAGACTTATAACACAGTTAATAGAATTATTAAATAATTATTATATTTAGATAAAATCGTAAATCTCCAAAAGTTCTTCAGCGATTACTTTGAAATTTTGACACAATGTTGCTTTGGAATATGCATGTGTTTTTGTATACCTATATTAAATAAATGTCACCTGTCAAAACATACTTTTAAAAAAAAAACAAAGCCATCTGTTGTACGTAAAAGCAAATTGTTTCTCTACCAGCACAGACAGAATGAACCACAACAACGCGTGGAAGGGTACAGCTAGTTAAAAATAAAAATGAATTTATTTATCTAAGACACTATATATATTGAAATTAAATTCAGGTAGAATCTTGCAATCACATATAAAGCAAGTAGCCAAAAAATATGCATCAAGAAAATTAAGATAATGTAAGGGATAGGGTCAGATTAGCTCAGTGGTAGAGCAAAGTATCGGCAAGGCTGATATCCTGGGTTCAATTCCTAGATGCAAACGATTTTCTGTTTCACATTTTTCGTTTGAAAGTCAATAATATTATCTTCAATGACTAAAAATTAGTTGCATACTTTACAATATCACTATTTCATAACACAAATGCCTTCAATCTATCATTATTATAATGTGAATTTATTATTGAATTATTATTAAAAGTGCTTTATTTATTATAAGTACATAATTTAGCCTAAAAATGTGAATTTTAAATATTTTAATTTAATAAACTTGAATAAAGATAAAATGAAAACAATTTACATGTTTCATTCGTTTTTTTTAAATTTATTTATTTTATGTGCATACCGCACAACTGTCCGGAGCCAGTGGAACTATTGCATCCCTAATTGGCGTATGTTTTGATGCTGAAGGAAGTAAGGAAGGAAAGGAGATGGAAATTTACGTAAAAAAAAGTTGGGTTGGTTTTCGAAAATTTTACATAATATGCAAGTCATAACTCACCTAACCTATTATCAAATGATTTATTCGCAGGGAGTAATTAAATTACGTATAGACGCACACTCTTTGCCTCATTTAAAATCACACATCTATTTCGATATACCGAACGAACCAGATAAATCTATCTATATAAATTAAAATGTTCGTTTGTTCAAAATCTTAAATCTCCAAAAATTCTTAACCGATTGCTTTGAAATTTTGACACAACGTTGTATTCGAATACGCGTCTGTTTTTATATACCTATATTATATAGATGTCACCTGTGACAGGTAAAACATGATTTTTTTTAAAACATCGCCATCTCTACGCACAGAAAGACTAAGCGACAGCAACGAGAGTAGGGGTAGAGCTAGTAATAAATAAATGTAAGACAAATTTCAATTGACTAATACATATATTTCACATAGACATAAAACAACAATAAATAAATAATCTCAAAAACATAACAATAAAAAATAATACATAATACTATGAATCAATTGTGCGACTTGACGTGCCGTTTCAACTCGCGCTTTGTGCGCGACTCGAAATCACACGATTTGCACTTGAGCGGCTTGGCGCTCGAGTGTATCACCATGTGTCGCTTGAGGTTACTCTGGTCTTTTGTAACGTACGTGCATTGCTGACAAGAGTATGGCTTCTCGCCGGAGTGTACCAAGCTATGTTTCCGTATATTATCAATACGTGTACTTGTGTAATTACACTCGGAGCAAATATACGGCCTTACATCCGAGTGTACTTTCTGGTGACGCTTTAATAGATAGTTTTCAGCACAAGCGTAGTCGCAATCTCCGCATTTGAACGGTTTAAATCCGGTATGCGTCGATACGTGAAGTCTCAAGCACGAAGCGTCGCGACAGCTGTAAGAACACGTATCACATTTGAACGGCTTCTCACCAGTGTGTTTCATTGTGTGACGTTGCATTGTTATAAGCAAAGCGCTCTTATAGTCGCAAAAATCGCATGAGAAACGCTTCTCTTTCGTGTGTACGAGTTTGTGCGTTCGTAAATGACCGGCATGTGTGCTGGAGTAACTGCAAATATCGCACGAGAATGGTTTTTTGCCAGAGTGAGTGTATTTGTGCGCTTTCATGTGGTCTAATCGTAACGAAGTGTACGAGCAATGTGGACATCCGAAAGGCTTAGCGCCTTCGTGCTTTAACTTATGTCCTTTAATAACTTGGAGGTAGTTTGTTTTAAAGTCGCATTTCTCACATTTGTGTGGAAGTCTGCCTGAATGCAACTGTTTGTGCTTTTTGAATGTGCCTTTATTAACGCTTTTATAATTGCAAGTTTCACACGTGTACACGTTTGACGATGTGTGAATCAACTGGTGTTTTGTGAGGCGTTTGACGGTTACACACGTAAAACTGCAATTATCGCACCGCAGTGGTTTTATATCGGAGTGAAGGGCGTTGTGGTCGTCCATGTATTCCGCACGCAGCGTCGTGTAACTACACAATCCGCACTTGTAAACGTGATTTGCTGAATGGATTTTGACATGAGTTTTAAAATTGTCGAGTATTGGTGAAGCGTAATTACAAATTCGGCATAGGTACTCCCCATCGCATAGAAAAATGTCCGTTAAATCTGAATCTGAATCAACTTCTGTTTTAAGGACGTTCAAAGATGTAACCAAAGCTTCATTTTCGTCAACATACTCTCGTGGTTCTGTTTTTATAAAGCATTGTTCAATTTCCTTTACCAAATTTTTTCCTGCTATTTCTTGCTCTTTATGCATTGAGATCAAATTTTGAATGGATTGTTCTATTTTTTCTGTGGTTTCAATTTCGTCTTCCAATTTTGAATTAGCTAAATCAGATTCTTCAGATGTATTCGTTTGATTTAAAGGTTCATTTCTTTGTTCTTTTTTTTCTTTGCTTTCACTAATAATTGTTTCCTTTCCATTTTCTAGGCGTTCCATTTCCAAATACTGTGCGTTCCTTATTCTTTGAAGCTCTTCTCTTTCTTCTTCTGAAGAGTCTTCGTAATTTGAATATTCAAAACTGTCTTCCGTTGTGGAAGGATTTTGAAGTTTTGTTTCAAAATCTTCAGTGGAGTCATTATCACTTTCACAGTCAAGAAGTGGTTCTTCTTTAATTTTAATAACTTCATCTTCTTCAGGAACAATGTCCTCTTCTTTGGCACATAGATCTAGCGCGATAGCATCTTCCTCCATCTAAAATAAACAATAATACGTATAATACCTTCTATCCCGTATTATTTGACAGATAAAAACATATTTATGTGGAAGAAAACACATCATACATGGTTATTACACACCTTTCTCTTCGCTGCTAGCGACACACAATCGTTAAAGCATGTTTTCTATTGAAAACCAACCAATTTTCTCTTAAAATTAGTAAATAAACTGAAAAAATACAACAACTCTAAAGAGAGAATGCAGATTTCAGCTTCAGTGACAGATGATTTGATAACATAAAGATTTATCTGTGCTTTATTTCATTGATTATAAATTATAAATTCTACAAAAATAAATCATCTATGGAAATTTGCATAAGGCGGCCCGCACACGAGCAACATGCTGTTCACACGGTTCTAAGAATTTTGATATTTAAATGAAAATTTAATATTTGATCAAATTTCAAACAAAATAAGAAAAAACTGTGGTAAATATTCCCCTAGCCGCCGCACTTTAATAACAACAGATTATGAAAATTAAAATTCGTTTAACTTAATAATTACAAGAAAGAACGATTTATGTCGGGATCGATTGTAAAGAAACATTATAATTCCAAATTCATTCAAAGTAAAAAATATATATACAGGGTGTATCGGCACGTACCCGACAAACTTTAACCAGCTATTCCTTAGCATAATTGGAGTAAAAAATCTTATGTGCACTTTGCTGTCCGGTAACGTTTTTTTTTAATAAAAAAATTATTATTCATATTTTCACCACATGTCACCACTGTTTTATCCTTTGTCAAAGTTCGAAAACCCATCTGGCAAATATTTTATTCGAATTCCGTTGAATAATGCACGTGTGTACCTATATTGGCGCACTTTTATAATCACAACGAAATGGCACGGCACCATTCGTCTCATTTTTAACTATTATTATTTAGTGTGTGCGAAAGAGCGAAGACGCTTTTTGACATACTTGCTTATAACAGCTGTTGAACACGAAACGCAATACCAATGACAGTGATGTAGTGTGAAAATTTTAATTTTTTTGTTTTTAATTGAATTGGACACGCCCACATCATTGTTTATCTCCAGTGCGTTTTTATTTTCAGAAAGTTACTATTATATGACTATGATAATATAACTTGGTAGGTACTTGCCTACTGCTTGCTAAGCCCTGTATAGTGTATACATGGACATTGAAGGATCTAAAATCTTGACGTGTGCGGTGAAAGAGGAAACCATCGTTTTCCTTATAGCACCGTTGGGATAGTGGTGGGGTCCCTCCAATAATCTGAAAATTCTTACTAAAAAAATGATTACCTGGCAACATACGAAGCAAACTGTCAATTTGACAGGTCAAAATAGATTAGGTTATAAATTTTCTAAAACTCTGTAAATAATTGAATAAAATTATTAATTTTATAACCAATATGAATACTTTAAGATATTTATTTGTGAAAGTAAGAAAGAACAATAGAAGTATAAGGAACAATTTCGCAAGAACAATATGCAGTGACAGAGTCTTACAAAAGAGTTACGAAGTAAAACCACTGGCAGAAGGTTATGATCCTGCAGTTGTTGAAGCAAACAAATATAGTCAATGGGAAAAAGATGGGAGATTTATAGCAAAGGATGAGATTAATGGAGATAAATACAGCTTGGTTTTGCCGCCACCAAACGTAACAGGTTCCTTGCATCTTGGGCACGCTTTAACCACAACTTTGCAAGACGTTTTGTCAAGATGGAAGCGTATGAAGGGTTATAATGTGACCTGGTTACCAGGCACAGACCACGCCGGCATTGCAACTCAAGCAATCGTTGAAAAACACTTGCTGAAAAAGGGTATAAAGCGGGAATCGTTGGGCAGAGAAAATTTCGAGAAAGAGGTTTGGAAATGGAAGGAAAAAAATGGCGGAAAGATTCAAAAACAACTGAAAAAGCTTGGAGCTAGTCTCGACTGGTCCAAAGAAGTTTTTACAATGGACGAACAACAATCTAATGCTGTTAATTACGCATTCGTAACGCTGTTTAATTGTGGTTTGATTTACCGTGGTGACAACTTAGTCAATTGGAGTTGTGAGCTGCGTTCAACAATATCCGATATAGAAGTTGACGTTTTAAGTATCCCCGGTCCCACAAATATCAAAGTTCCGGGCTATTCCGATCCTGTAAAATTCGGATTGTTGACCGAATTCGCTTACAGACTAAAAGACAGCGATGAAGAGATTATCGTCGCTACAACACGACCAGAAACAATATTAGGTGATGTAGCGATAGCCGTTAACCCAACGGATGAAAAATACACACGTTTTATCGGACGATTCGTCGAACACCCATTTACAAAACGATCAATACCGATAATTGCTGATACTAGTGTAGATAAAGAGTTTGGAACAGGAGCATTAAAAATTACTCCGGCTCACGATAAAAACGATTACGAAATAGCAAAAAGACACAATTTAAAAATGATTTCTGTTATAAACGAATCTGGGTGTATGTTTGGAGATTTTCCTTTATTTAATGGATTAAAGCGATACAAAGCTAGAGATTTAATGCTGAAAGAATTAGATCGCAAACAACTTCTGCGTGATATTAAACCGCACGTCATGACGCTGCCAATTTGCAGTAGAAGCGGCGATGTTGTTGAATTGTTGCCGCGATCGCAGTGGTACATTAATTGTAAAGAAATGGCAGCAAAAGCCATAGAAAGTGTGAAGAGTGGAGATTTAAAGATTGTTCCGGAAGCTTTTTTAAATAATTGGAATAGATGGTTGGAAGAGGAGAGAGATTGGTGTATATCTAGACAGTTATGGTGGGGACACCATATCCCAGCTTATAAATGCTACGAATTGAATAAACCAGGTACTTACTTTAAATTTAAAAGTTTAAAATAATAAAAAATTTGAACTTTAAACTAGAAATAATTGTTTTCAATAATTTTTATAATGAGTGTTGTTACCGTTATGCCAATTGAGCGTCGAACTAATCCAATCTTTGGTTTAAATGGCTTTAGCTGTGTTTGGTGACAAGATCTGAATAGCCAGGTAATTCCTCATCTTCCTTTTCCCCACTGCTTTCAACATCACAACATACCCCAATTGGGGATGCCATAGTCTCACTGGCTCCAGACGGTCTGGAGCAGTTGGGATTCTTGTGCTGAACTCACACAAAAAGTGAGCTACGAAGCTTTGAAATATCCATTTTAGTGTAAAAAATGAGACACAATGCTGAACGATAGCTACCCAAATTTGGGTATTAAATATCACTCAAGGGCATTAACGGTGCTACTCAAATTTGGGTAGCTGCAGATATTCAGTATTAATATTTTCCATATTGACCGGTCAGTGGCTGAGTTTGCATCGCGTCTGGGTCTCATCCAGGCATAGTGTATTCCTTGAAGTCCTCCATCATGACACAAGCATCATTTTCCCCTTACTGTGATGGTAGTTGGAGATTTTCAAATATTGTCAGGTTATTCGTAACCTGGGAATGTTTGTCTTTCTTTTTTAAATAATCAGAGGTATGATTTTTGCAATGAGCGCGGTTAAATCACAAACTGAAATATTGCAATAAGCGCTGCCGAATCACAAACCGAACTTTTGCAATAAGCGCGGCCGAATCTCAAACTAAACTTTTGCAATGAGCGCGGCCGAATCCCAAACTGAAATTTTGCAATAAGCGCAGACAAATCACAAACTGAACTTTTGCAATGAGCGCGTCCGAATCCCAAACTGAACACCCGGAAATGTCTATAGCTCCAGGTTTTTTTTTTAAATACACTGTCGTTCAAGTGGTTAGATTATTAATTCCTTCTCGCATATATTTGGATATTATTAAATGTAGAAAATATATCTAACAATATTATGTTTAATTTCAGATGAATTCATTTGGATCGCTGCTGAAACTATGGAAGATGCATTAAAAAAGGCCACTGCTTCAATCAATTCTGAAAAAACCACTGAAATCATTTGTGAACAAGATACAGACGTCTTAGACACGTGGTTTTCGTCCGGTATATATCCTTTCTCATCTTGGGGATGGCCGGAACAAAAAGAAAATTTAAAAAAATTATATCCACTCGATATTATGGTCACCGGACATGATATTCTCTGCTTTTGGGTCGTGAGAATGGTAATGCTCGGTACAAAATTGACTGGTAAACTACCGTTTGATAAGGTATTGTTACACGGTGTTATTTGCGACCCATCCGGTGCCAAAATGTCCAAGAGTAAAGGCAACGTTATAGACCCAGAAGACATTATTAACGGGGTAAGTTTAAAAGTCTTGAATTATAAAACTATTGAGTCTTTCGAGAATGGGACTTTATCAGAAGAAGAATTAAAAAAAGCTCTGGACGGACAATTCTCGTTGTTCCCTAATGGGATACCCATTTGTGGAGCGGATGCCTTGAGATTTTCTCTATGTAGTAAAAACGTTAAAAATCACTATATTCATTTCGACGTCGAAGAATGCCATTCAGATAAGCTATTTTGCAACAAAATTTGGCAGAGTTTAAAGTATTTTAGAAACGCATTCGATGTCTATGCAAAACACGATATGTTGAAGTATTGTAAAACAACCGATTTAGCACTAATCGATCGTTGGATTTTAAGCAGATTGAGTTATCTAGTACAAACTGTGAACCAAAGTTTAGAGGAATATAATTTTCACATTGCAACCGCGGCAATTAAAAGTTTTTTATACCGAGAGGTTTGCGACTTTTATATCGAATGCACGAAAGAAGCTTTAAAAGGAGATTTGAACCAAAATGATAACGTAAAAAAATTGGCTGCACATTGCAATGCATTATCTGTATGTTTGAATACATCTCTGAGATGTTTAGCTCCATTTATGCCTTATTTAACCGAAGAATTAATACCGTCAATTCCTCTGAAACAAAACTGTATTTACGAATATCAGGACAATATTGCTAACTTATCGTTTCCTGAATACAAAGATTTTGAAACTTGGAGGAATTTTGATTTAGAAACAAAAATGGAATCTACAATCGCCATCATTTCAACGGTACGACAAATGTTAAGTACATATAAAATCGGTAACAAAATAAAACCGAACATTTTGATTGAATGTAAAAATGATTACATTAAAGATGTAGTATTACAAAATAAAGCACTTATTTTGCTGCTTACAAAAGCGAATGAAATTATCATAAAAGAAAATGAAGAAAATATAACTGATTTGTGGAGTTTTTCCGATAAAAACAATTGTAAAATATTCGTGGATTTGCCTCATTTGAAAACGACGGAGTTTTTGAAGGTTGGGACGGAAAAATTGTTGAAAAAGAAAGACAAATTGTTGAAGAATTTGGATAAGCTCGAAGCTGTTATGTTCACGGACGGTTACAAACTTAAAGCGTCTAAAGACGTTCAACTGTTGCATTTGAATAAGATAAAAGCCTTGAAGGAAGATTTAGCAAAATTAGAACAGTTAGGAAGTGGAAAATAATTTATTAGCTGACTAACTAAACAACACTCCATTTTTTCGCAGGGGTACGCAGAGCGAATGGCATGCTGTACATGTCTGTATCATAGCACAATCCTTGCTTTATACATTGTTTCTGACTTAACCTGCATAGTGCGTATCCTTAAGCATACTACTAAAAAATTGTCTCTCTGAATAACCAATAAGCAAAAGTAACAGATATTTTTATTATGTAACACCGAAATAACTTACTGTTCACACAATATGTATGGAATTGGTAGGTATGAATTCGCAAAGATTTGGTGAATAGGAAATCTGAATATGAAATCCTGCAATTGTCCTAACTCAATTTACCCATCCCAAAATGTCACCATGATCGATATAATTGTTGCACAATGTCAATAAAGTGACATGATGCTCATTTGAAGCTCACTCGAGCTCAGAGCGCAGGAGGGTATAATTCCGGTCGAAAATTGGAACTGAAATATTGTAACGTCATATGATCGCCTAACTCTATATCCACCAATGAAAAACTCTGAAAGTCTATGGAATAAACTCAGTATAATCAATAAGTAGGCTCCGAATGAGAATTCTACCATCTACAGGGTTTTCCAATAAGAGGTGTTATTTTGAATAGCCCGCTATTTCGGTAGATGTTACTTTTGAAGCTGTCATTTTTTGACATTTGACAAGTAGAAACTACGCCATTAATAAAAATGAAACGATACACGCTTCAACAACGCATTGAAATTATTAAAATTCACTTGAGTGAATCAAATGCAAATCATCTTGAGTGATGAGGCCCATTTCCACCTCGGTGGCTTCGTCAACAAGCAAAATTGTCGCATCTGGGGCTCTGAAAACCCAAGAGTTATTGTTGAAAAGCCTCTCTATCCTCAACGTGTGACTGTTTGGTGCGGTTTATGGTCCGGCGGAGTCATTGGACCTTACTTTTTCGAAAATAAGGCTGGAGCAACAGTTACGGTGAATGGATTGCGCTATCGAGAGATGATTAATGATTTTTTATGGCCGGAATTGGATGGTATTGATCTGGACAACGTTTACTTTCAACAACACGGTTTACGTGCCACACAAGCAACGAAACCATTGATCTTTTACGATTGAATATCAAAATAACACCTCTTATTGGAAAACCCTGTATATATTGGCATATCTATGGTTTTTTAGGACCAATTTGTTTCAAGCCCGGAGATATCGATTAGTGGTTTATTTATGGCTTGGTGTAAAATAATGCCTCAGACAGGGAGGATTGATATATAACATAACCAAAAGTACAGAATTAAATATTGTGAATTTACATTTTAACATTTATATTTCGAGTGAGCACATCCAGAATCTTGCAGACTTTGTGGTTCCAACTGTGACGGATGAGTTCCCTTTTCTCCTGTCCAGAAGCCCAGGTTTAAAACATTGAGGAACACTGTCCATCAAGTTTAGTGGATGCATAAAAAGTTAATTATATAACATTGCAATTAACATAGTTCTGGAACTGGTCCTTCAGCAGCACCTCCCAATCCCAAATAATAACAGTGCTGTCGCAGTTTCGCGACACCACTTACAAAAAATCATTTCACATATTTTTTTAAATAGTCATTAACTAACGTTTTGTTTTGTATACCTGATTGTAAATTTTATTTAATTTTAGTATGTCTACACTATATGATGATTGTCTGTAATCCTTTTTTGTAAAAAATGTTTTATTCTGTATTTAACTCTTTGCATGCGGCCGTATCAACTGTTTTTACGGCAAAAAGTCTATACTCACACGCGGCTGGATCAACAGTTGATACGGAAACTTTGACGGCCGATATTCCAGCGCTCTTTCGTCATAAATGTATTTCTTGCTCATTTGGACATTCGTAGAACTATCACGATGCTGATATCTACAAGAATTTCTCAAAAATAAAATTGTATTTCATAAAAAAAGATCGATAATCAAGTGCGCCTCTTCGCGCCTTTTAGTCCTTTAGTTTACATTTTTGTCAACGGATGGTGTTAGTACTAGTATATTATTCATAACTAAAAATGATAAATGATCATGATGTCCCACTTGTGTCCATCACCTAAGTACACACACGCCGAGTGAATGGCGGGACCACATTTAAAAGATACGGTACGTCTTTGTATGAAATTTTATGTTTTTGTTTTTATAAACATCTAAGAGTGTTGACACACGAAGATTTGTTTTCATATTGTGGAGAATAATCTGTTCTGTCTATATAGTCCAATAAATCATGCCAGAATACTATAATTTGACATTTAATTGCGTGCATAGGTATTTGAAATTATGTACCGCGTACGGGTATAGATAAAACGGAGCTAATTAACGCATTCAAAAGGTTAAAGGTACTAGATTTTCTGGCGAAACAACTTATGGTAGATTATATACTATTTTATAAATATGTAAACACAATATCTAGTAAGACATAATAGTCATAATTTTGCAAAAAAACATGTATGTCACTATGAAAACAGATTCAGATAGCACACGGCAAAAATTTTGCATTGGTGATCAAGATATCAATGATTACAGACTTATTTGATTTATCAACTTCCATCAATCTGATATTTTCCTTACACTGGTTTCTTCATTCATCCGCTCCACATGCGCAAATATCTAAGCGTTCCTTTCTTAATCTCACTCAGTCTTGCATTTTTACCGGATCTCCTCATTTGTACATGGTTTTTACCGCACATACGCCTCAGGGAATTCATTTCTAGAACATTCAGTCTATTTACATCTTTCCTCTGCCACTTTCATGCCATATATCAGGGTTACTACCAGCACTCTTTTGTGGACTGCTAGCTTCGCTTACTAGAACAATTATTGTATTATTTTATTAAATAAAAATTTAATTAATGTGTATTGTGTTAATTAATAAATAAGATTGCAAGAAAAATGGCATTTATTTCGACAACAAAATTATTTACAAAATATATAAACAAAATGGCAGATTAAAAAATCGACAACTGGGAACAATAATATCCTATATTGTTAAATAATGTATATCGTATAGCACTGAACAGATAAAAAATCAACCCGTAAAAAAACATATTTTTTACTTGCAAACTAAAAAACATCAATCTAGTTTATCTTTTCAAAAAAAAATCTTATAAAAATCAACAACTTTTCAACCTAGTTGCGCCATCTCTTGGACTGGCTAGTAGCCTATTTCAAAGAATTTATTTTTTTGGTTTGCCTGAGGATTGAACCGTCTTCCCCAGGGACTGGAGTAAATTTAAAAATTTACCAATAATTTCAGAAAAATGTGTGTTCCACCAATAATTGATAGAATGCATTGTCATCGTCAACAAGTCTATCTGCAGAGTTTTAGCTCATTTGATCAAAACGCCCGGAGTAGGGGAAAATTAACCTTATTTCGGGAATAATAGATTTAGGATAATATGAAATAATTTATCTGCTTAGTGCATATACGGATGACTACTCAACAGGACATTATAACAATATAAATCACAACTAGTTTCATTTCCTACAGAACTAGCACATTTAAAGTCAGGGCCGGTCCTGTGTAGGTGCTATTGGAGTGGTACGATCTGGGTGACGACTTCCCGAGGAGCCAATACGCTGATAATACCTAACACACCGCCCTTCAGGTTTATACTAGCGCCATTTGGCTTAGAACTGGTCCTGTGTTTAGTACATGGTTTGTAATAGATTATTACACATACAGATGAAAATAAAAGCACAAATTTTAGCATAGATGTATCGTCATGTTAGCCTCCTTAACCTAACCTAACAGAGAGAGAGAGCATATGTGGGGATCGGCCAAATGAGACAATAAAAAAAAGCTTAACGCTGTTAGATTAGGTTTGCTATCACAACTTTCACAAGAGACGCTGGGCCTACTACGTCATCCAAGAGAATGCTGTGTGGAGCACACGTTTGGCTTGATCTCATAGGTATCAATGATGCTAGTTCCTCGGAGCATCTTCTATTGAAATACCGGTAGAACAAGGACAATATTCCTAACTGATATCTGTGGTGAATCTATCAAACGACCGTCCGTTTCTGCATTGAGTAATTTTGTTTTCAGGTATTTTGGGACTCCAGATCAGAGATGGCTGCCAAACTCAACGAGGGCACAAAAGTTTGTTGTTACAGCCACATAAAAATATTACTTCACATTTTTATTCCCGATTTAATTTAACAATCTAATACCAAAATTAATTATCAAAAGATTTACATTATTAACATATTAACTATGTACATACATATATATCTAATCAAAACCAGAGAGAAATATAAACTTTTATAGATTTCATAATTTATGGTCTTTCGATGCCATGAGATTTGGACTGTCATTATTGATTCACTATGAAATGGCCAAAGTGTCTATGGTATAGGATGTCATAAATCTAAAAGGCCACGGACAAAGTGTTGGTGCGATTTTGTATGAATGACATTGAAGCCAAATCTAGGATGAAGGGAAATTGCCTGGCAGCCATCTTTTTTGACAAACTTATAAAATTACAAAGATATAAAATTAACTATTTTATTTAACCTTTCCTTATTTGTGGTGTGTATTTACTACACATTGCTTCTAATAACTTTAATAACTCTATAAATATAATAAATTCTGGTAAGTTTTTAGATTTTCACGGCCAAAAGCATTTATGTTGTTTGTTTTTGGGGTGTTATGCCGTGTTGCTCACATCTTCGGATCTACCGGATCTGCCCTGATGATGAACACTGCAACGCTGTCCGAAACGTCGGCTAAAGAAGGAGTAAGCGCAACACGGCATAACACCCCAAAAACAAACAACA
This sequence comes from Hesperophylax consimilis, assembly GCF_061612785.1. Taxonomy (NCBI): domain Eukaryota; kingdom Metazoa; phylum Arthropoda; class Insecta; order Trichoptera; family Limnephilidae; genus Hesperophylax; species Hesperophylax consimilis. The sequence goes on from NC_142865.1 coordinate 12,561,168, forward strand.
AAAATAATAAATTCTGGGTTCAGATTTTAGGTATTCCTCCGTTATACATTTATGCACTGAATTAAATAATAAAATTTTACATAGTTTTCAAATTCAATTAAAAATCAGAGATTTTATGTTAAAAATTGGAAACAAATACAACAATACAATCAACCGTGTGACAATGTTACGCGAAGAGTGTGCGAGGAAATGACACGCTATTGATGTCCCGCTTTAGTTCGCAATGCGGGAGCATGAGAAATCCACACATCCGCAGTTGTATTTTTATTTAGACCCTCGATACCTACGACCGCATATCTAGCACTGCCAGCCGCCAGCCAGTCGGTCGCGGACCGTCGTTAGATGTGGACCCCTCGCACGTTTTTTTAGCATCTGCCGATGGTTTTTTCATGTTTTCAGCAATTAAATTACAATTATTATCACTTTTGGTATAAAATATAATAAACATAAGCGATTAGCTATGAATATTCATATTTTTTCTGATATTAAATCGCTTATTTTGAGATGTGTATTGACTACAAAGCACCGGAACGCGTGGATTTTTTTAGCACAATAAGGGAAAGGTTAATGTATATAATGGCTTATGAATTTTTTGTGGGGTATTTAATGAGACAGGGAATGGGACATGACAAAATTAAGTAGGAAAAAGTTTTTTTTTTTCTCCACCGTGCAATTACAAATTGTTCTCGAGTAGCTCCGTCCAGGGTATTTTAGGTTTCCAGGTATGGCAGTCTTTATCATAGTCACGTTCACAGTAATCACACAGATGAAATGCTTGCATACAGCACGTTTCAAAGTTATTCGATTTCATAAACGAAAATATCAGTGAATTGAAAAATGTTCGTAATAATTCATATAATACAAAATAGACGCACTGTAAACAAATATGATTTAAGACTTTCACGGCCAAAAGTATTTTTGTTATTTGTTTTTGGGGTGTTATGCCGTGTTTCGCTAACTCCTTCTTTAGCCAACGTTTCGGACAGCATTGCAGTGTCCATCATCAGGCCAGATGTGTTATTTGAGGTTGTGGTGAAATGTGAGCTTATGTATGAGGTTGTGATACCGTGTTGCCAGCTCCAACCCTCTGAGCTAACATTAACGTATCAATTTTTTATTTTTTATTTTTGGACACTGCAATGCTGTCCGAAACGTTGGCTAAAGAAGGAGTTAGCGAAACACGGCATAACACCCCAAAAACAAATAACAAAAACACTGTACACAGTTTTAAAATATTCAAATTTGAACAATGCATATACTTGTTGCTCCTTGTTCGTTGAAACCAATAATAAGTGAGCATAAGATAAAGGGCTGTTACTCAGTGATGTTTCGCCAAATTTACAGAGAAATATTGCTTGAGATTAGTTTTACTATATTTGGTGATCAGACCTCAATAGTCAGGTACTTTCCCACCTTTCTCTTTCCCATCTCCTTCCACTCCCCACCCCTACCTTCACAACATATCCCGATTGGGGATGCAATAGTTCCACTGGGTCAGGACAGCTGGGACTTGTGCGTAATTAACATTTAAAAAATATATATATACAATGTCCAGAAACTTATAGTAGAAACGGGAAACTGGGGTCGATTTTGTGGTACTTGTAACTTTTGATTTCGGCTTTCGTTTTCGAGTAAATCGAGTACAAAGTTGGAATTTTACTGGTCAAATTTCAACAAAATCAGTCACTAGAGGGTTAATATCTAAGTTTTCTATAATATCCGATACAACGACTTCACACCATGGGAAATCATTACTTGGGTGATGTTGACACATTCAATACCAACTTGGCAAGTTTTGTGGATCATTTAAAACATTTATTTCAACAATACTCCTAAACACATCATGTAAACCTACAAATAGCTGTAATTTTCTGTTTTTGTTTCTTGTGTTTGTATGACTTGTTGCATAGCTTTTATCAAATGTAATTTTATTCTTATTTTTTATGTTTCAAAGTATCTGTCAAATTAAAATTATACTACCAACCATGTAAAAGCCCTCTGGACGTTAAATAAATAAATAAAATATCAGCCGTTTAATGTATTTTAAAATGCATTGACGAATAATCATCTTGAAAATTTTTTTTTAACCCTTTAATTGCTAAAAAAAAGTGGTTCTCTATGTTAGTGGTCCCCAACGCATGGTCCGCAGCCCTGTTTAGGGCCGTAGCTCATATGGTAAGGGCCGCGGCACAAAAGCCTGCAAGAGCTTGCGAAAGAAGAATTTCAACTGCCTGAGATTGCAAATGACGGCAGCCTTAAAACTACGTTCGAGACAATAACTCTGCCGGTGTTCTGGATTAAAGTCATGGCTAAATACCCTGAGATTGCCACCACAGCACTTAAATCCCTATTGCCATTTCCGACATCTTATCTGTGTGAAGCGGGGTTTTCTGCAGTGACAGTAACCAAAATAAAACAATGTGTGCCGCGGTAAAATTATCAAACCCTGACCAGTCCGCTCTATGTGATGTAGATTTCCGGAGTGTACGAGTTTCTGGACACTGTGTATATACATTTGACCAGATCTGAATAGCGAGGTAGTTCCCAACATTTTCTTTTGTCTCCCCTTTCACAAATATACATATATACAGGTGTAACAGCTCGTAACCGAAGGATTTGAACCAGCGATTCCTATGCATTACGTGCTGTTACAACCTTTGTACACGATGATCATAACTCGTAGTAAAAGCGGGGAATGGTAAATCACGTTTAGACTCGATTTTGTAGTATAACTTTTTTTGATTTGAGCTTTCGTTTTGGAGTAAATCGGGTCCAAAGTTGAAATTTTTTTGGTCGAATTTGTACAAAATCGGTCGCTATCAATTATATCGAGGTTAATATCAGCTGTTGTCTTTAATGCGTCAAAGCATAAAACAGGCAATAGTTTTTTAATGTTTTCTATGTGATGCAGATTCACCAGTTTCCCGCTTGTATTACGAGGTTACGGAACCTTTTATGTGTATATACTCTTTTTTTTTAAAGAAAGACAAACATTCTTGGTTTACGAATAAACTGGACAATATTTGAATTGCTCCTAATACAATCATTATAGTACATGACGACTTAGCAATCAGAGGAATTAAAATCCACTTAAGCCGCAGTGGGAACCTGACGCATTTGTCCACTGAGCTTCTAACCGATATTGGAAGCAGTGTTTTCATCGACCCTTTTCCTCGGTTAAGTAGTATCGCTCTATTTAAAGAATATCTTTGTGTTTGTATTGTCGTCCCTCGCAAAAGTGAGAAACGGATGCGTCTCTCTATGCTGCTCCATGCTTCCCTGTGACCGGAACCCAAGCCCACATACGTCACATTGGTGTGGGGGTTTCACGGGGGGTGGGGGTGGCACTACGGGGGGAGCGGGGGGCGGCGCGGGGGGGAGGACTGCCACTCCGCGGCAGTGCAGACGCCGGTGAGAGGACAGCTCGCTGCGCGTGGGGAAACGCTCGTGGCAGCGGTCACAGTTGAAGGTCACCTGGAAGATAAAATCATAAATGCAGTGCTGAAGTAAAATGGTCAGGACACCATAAACACACTAATATATCCAGTAGACAATATAGTACAGGTAAAATAGGGTTTGACCATAGACAACCAAATTGGTAGACTTGCCCTGATGTGAACTTTTGACTAGCTGAAGGCAAACCACGTGACTATATTTTTGGCACTGGAGGGTTCAAGAATGCTTTGAATAAACTATGCAATCAGTCGTATATTGAACGCCGAATAGCGCACATTGAACAGACCCTGTGCAGAAAAGTAAAGTTCGCTAAAATAAGGCAACGGTTTGCAACGCAGTGCATTATGAGACTTTTTTGCGCAGATCTGAATGTTCATTTTTAAACGAACCACCAGGCCTAGCGACGCTAAAAATGAGTGAGATGGGTAAATTTGTAAAATTAACTAAATGGGTGTAACAAAATATTCAGGTTTTTAAACAAGCCCGAACTTTTGTTCACCCAATTTGGAATTTGTCGTTAATTTGACACGCCATTATAAAAAAGGACTAGTAATTTCTAAGCATATTTTATTTTCGCCGACTAAATTGTGATGCATATTAGAAAGCGAGTTGCCTGTAAATTGTCAGATTCACTTATTGACAAATTACAAGAAGGGAGACGGTCATGCTCCCTCCCCGATCCGCGCAAATTATTTTTTTCCCCTTTATCTGATGGGCTTATCTATAAATTCGGATGTTTATCGGTTTGATAATAATGACAAAATTTTTGCATTCGTCATACATTCATCTTGGCAGTATAAATCTGCAGAGTCCGCCCAAAATAAAGTGATGGAATGCCCCAGCAGCAGGAAATGGGAGCTGGAGAATTTTAGAAAAGCAAATGTTTACAAACTAGATAGAGTAAGGTATCATTTGCCATTTTCTTTCGTTATGCTAAAATAAAAATGGACAGGAAAATAAAAATATGCACAAACCGTAGAATAAGGAAGTTAGTTGTGCCAGTTATGTGTCTATCTACTTCAATATTATACTAATTTTAATATTGCACAAAAACAGCGCTATACAAGTCATCCAAATATTATTATATTACATCGCTGCCCAAGACACAAATTCCTTACAAACCGCACCGCTCTGCTATCACTTATCAAACTACTAAAATATTGCTACCTATGCGCAAATCTTTATAGGTTCACGTGCCGCTTGTTCAATTCGCAATTATCGCACTATCTCAATAACAATTAAAGCCAAATTTCACCACATTAATTCTTTTCTGGTCAATCACATCTTATCCTATACTAACAATTCCTTTCCTGTGCTGCCTAAAGCGCAAGGTGACAAGAGAAAAATGGTTAAGTCATTGATTACAATCCTATCTTGAAGTTTAATATTAGCATCCATCAAAATTCTTTGCTATATTATTAAAAATCATCACACCAGCGCGCCCCATTTTTGGTCCATCGAGCCGGATTTGAACCAGCGGCCTACGGATTTACAGAAGCAGATCTTATATAAGCTATACAGTTCATAATAACTCAAATGGACGGGAATGGAATGATATGTCTCAAATAAACACAAATACAAAAGTATAATCATTCAAGAAATATGGATACAAAAAGCGTTCAAGAAGTCTTCACCATCAACAAAAATGTAAATCTCCGTAGACATTCAAAAAAACATAACGAAACCAATCCTTTTGCATCCAATCCTAGGAAACACTAGTAGTGGACGAGTAGAGCAGTGGACGAATAGAGTAATGGACGAATGGAGTAGTGGACGAATAGAGTAGTGGACGAATAGAGTAGTGGACGAATGGAGTAGTGGACGCAAGGAACAAACTTCCACAACATGTCATCGATGCTACTAACATAAACAAATTTGAAGCTCGATTAGATTCTTATTTGGAGAGAAGAGAAAAAACTTATTTAACCCCAGATAACTAATCGCTCGTCGAGGCGACGACGCGCTACTCGGCGAAATTCGAAATCACCTACTTCCCCCCGCTTCCCGACCTTGACTCTTTCATTACCTTCCTAATATGAGTAAACAGTGCAGCACGTGACGCGATTGCGGCCACACGCATACTAGGACGTGCCCCATGACCATCTCGTCGTCCGCTGGACGAAAGTTTAGTTATAACAACAATTTTTATTTTTAAGGTACGTACATTCATATATTCTTATATTTATTGTTAATGTTGACGAATCTTCTACAATAGAAGCTCCGGTTCTATCTACGTCAAACGTGCGTAAAATTAGCTACCTGTGTCCATCCAAGTCCCGGAGGATGACCAAACACCATTGCACCAGATGTAGAAAGGCTATTTGTGGTCCACATAATGTTGACATGTGTGGTCGCTGTGTAGACTGATATTTTGATATTAATTTGTTCATTATAAACCTTACTTTTGTGCCATGTAACAAGTTCCTATCTTTTAAATATTTTTGATTTATTTCTAGTGTTTTATTGCGTAGTCCACTCGACGAAAGTGTAGTTACAATGAAACAATGAAAACAGTTTAGTTATATCTTTAGGGTTAAAATATAAAACAACTCAATTACTGTTAAACTTATTGTGAAATCAGATATGAGCGCATCAGCATAATGCTGCCTGTTCATAAAATAATATGCAATTATATTATAAATCAAAGATTTAGTTACCTTTACTTTCTTGTGATCTGTTTTATTATGCAATGTCAACGCACCGAGCGTCGAATGCCCCTTTCCGCAAGTTCGGCAGTTAAACTTAAACTTTGAGAAGGGTTTTCTCTTGGCCAGATCCAACTCGCTCGCGGAATGAATGACGGGATGAGCGCAGATCAAATGACTCCTCAAATCTGCCACTGACTTGTAATCGATACTGCAGAAATCACAAGACAACTGTGGCTTGTCTAAAGAATCTTCCGAATCGAGATTAATCACCTCAATATCTTTTGGACGAACTTTAGCTTTTTTTGTTTTCATTTCCTTTTTTAAGTCTCGTAAATGCAATTGTGTATGTCTTAACAAGCTACGTTTATGCGTGAATGTTTTTTTACACGTCGTGCAGTGGTGTCTTGCTTGCATCATCTCGCGGTGTGCCACTTTGCAATGTTTTCGCAAGGTCATTTGTGTTTGGAAAACCAACGTACACCATTGACAAGGCAGACCAGTTTTCGTATGAACTTTTATGCACGCTAAAGCACTGCTACGTCTTCTGAAACCTTTGCCGCAAGAACACGAATAGATGCCGTCTTTAACTATGACGCCTTTAGGGTCCTGTAAATCGATTTCTTCATGCGTTTTTTCATGGCGCGTTAACGTGACGATACTCATGTATTTCTTGTTGCAGATCGGACAAGCAAATCCACGCGGCGCTAACAAATCATCAACTTCCTCGTCCATATCTTGTAAGTGCGGTTCGCTGTTGACTTTATCGCTGATTGCGTCGCATTCTTTAGACCGAAACTTTTTACAGCGTCTCGGCCTTAAAGTTGTAATCACCGCCGACGGTATGATGATTTCTTCTTCCATTGAATTGGGAAGATTTCCGTTGTGGAATTCGCTGTTACTTTTCAACGACACCGGCACAACACTGAAGTCCGTATCATTAACAACGTTTAAATTCAAATCGTCTTCTTTATTTTGTAAAGCGTCTTCAAAATAACCAACTTCTTGTTTTACGATTGATTGATCGAAAATATCAATACATTCTTCTTTTATTATGATATCTGAGATTTCAGTTTTTACATTAGATTCCATTGTTTCAATTCTGTCATATTCTAAACACTCCTCTTTAATAACGGTATGAAATATACCTGTATCTGTTCGACTACTAACTGCAATATCTTGTTTATTCTGCAATGATTCGCATGTTGCAATTTGCGGTAAGATTGCATTATCTTCCATTTCTAAACTGTTGCAATCTTGCGATTCTTCTCCGATTCTTTCCACGCATTCCTCTTTAATAAACAGTCCATCAACTTCATTGCATTTCTGACCTGTTTCCAACATGTCTTCGCTATTCATATTATTTTCACAATCATCGTAGTTTGCTTGTTCGTTGATTGTCAGCCGTTCGCAATCTTCGATGTGTTCTTGTTTTATTTCCAGTTCGTCCTGAAATCGGGACTCTCCGGAAATAATCAAACTGTCTCCGGTAACTATTTCACCTTCTTCAGAACTTTCTCTACTGTCTGCAGATTCACCTCCGATATGTTCATTAACGTAATTGTTCGATAAACTCATTTTAATGGGAGTACTCGATAAATCATGTGATTTACCTTCACTTAATTCTGATTTTTTTTCTTCTAAATTTTCATCAATTAATTGCAATGATTCAGCTTCTGGTATATAAAGCATCCCATCATCTTTCAGTAATTCATTAATCGATTGCAATGATTCAGCTACCGGTATATACAGCATATGATCATCTTTCAGTAATGATTCATCAACACACGTTGGCGCTGCATTTAATGAGGCATTTGCATCAACAGGTGATAAAGTCTCACTTGATTCAACGTTTTCATCGTTTTGTGATGAAATCTGACTTGATTCAATGTTTTCATCGATCCGTGATGAAATCTGACTAGATTCAATGTTTTCATCTATTTGTGATGAAATCTGACTCGATTCAATGTTTTCCTCGATTTCTGGTGAACTCTGACTCGATTCAATGTTTTCATCGATTTGTGATGAGTTCTGACTCGATTCAATGTTTTCATTGACTTGTGATGAAATTATTTGCGGTGACCCTACATTCAATAACATATCTTCATCCATTTCTATTAAATTTTCATCTGATTCAGTGGATTTTCTATCAGTTTGAGAACATGAACCCTCATTCAATAATTTATCTTCATCGTTCTCCGATACAACCTCATTTAATTTTTGCGATGAGTTTTCATTTAAATCGCTTTCTTCATCATTCAATAATGCATCTTCATCAATTTGCTCAGCATTACCATCATCCATCTCGTCTTCATTTAATAAAACATTTTCATCATCCATTTGCGATGAAATTTCATTTATAACTGCGTTTTCATCGCCTGGTGATGAATCCTCATTCAATAATGCATCTTCATCTAACATTGATGAATTACCAGTATCTAAATCATTTACATTTGATAAACTATTCATTTCTACACCATCAAATTGAATTGATTCTACATCATTTGAATCTAAAATCATGGTTGAACTATATTCCTGACTGCGTGAATGACTTAATGTTTCATAATTTTGAGATGGTGTTGTTTCAATATTTTCTAATGACGGTGTATCATCCATTTTAGATGAGTTTTCATCGATGTCCAATTTAATATCTGGCAAGATTTCATCACATTTATTTGTGTTCAACGATAAGCTTTTAGACTTTATCTCAAAGTCATCGATCATTGAAGCATGTTCATCCAACATCGTTTCATTTATAATTACTTCTGATGAAATCTGTTTATTTTCGATTTTTGTTTCGTCTGATAGAATTTGATTATCTTTGACTTCTTCAATATTCATTACATCATTTTCCTAAAAGAATAAAATCAAATAAGTAAAATTTCAGCAGTTTTCAAGACTCTTAACTCAAAATTGTATACCTTTGTATTACAGCGGCTAGTATTCATGTACACTTGTTCAAATTTCATGGATAAATAGTCTATGTAATATGGTTTGGTACAAAATACTAATTTGATTCGAAAACATACAATGTGGTAAGTAAGACTAATTTGGGAATATATGATTTAATAGATTTTTTTTATATTGATTTGATAGTAGTAAGTATGTTAGGAAATACTAATTTGAGAAAAAATCTATCCATAAATATGAATTTATCGATAAACAGTGTGGTGGGAAATACTGATTAAAGAATACACAGTGTGATAAGAAAGGCTGATTTGGGAATATACGGTGTGGTAGAAAAATTAAAATTTGATTTGGGAATAGGTATTATGTTAGGAAATACTAATTTGGGAATTAACAGTGTAGTACATAAATATGGATTTATGAATAAACAGTGTGGTGGAAAATACAGATTTGGGAATACAGAGTATGATTAGAAAGGCTGATTTGAAAATAAATGGTGTGGTAGAAATTTTTTATATTGATTTGGGAATAGGTATTATGTTAGGAAATACTATTTTGGGAATAAACAGTGTACTACATAAATATAGATTTATGAATAAACAGTGTGGTGTGAAATACTGATTTGGGAATACATAGTGTGATAAGAAAGGCTGGTTTGGGAATACACAGTGTACTATATAAATATGGATTTATGAAGAAACAGTGTGGTGAGAAATACTGATTTGGGAATACAGAGTATGATAAGAAAGGCTGATTTGGAAATAAATGGTGTGGTAGAAAATTTTTATATTGATTTGGGAATAGGTATTATGTTAGGAAATACTATTTTGGGAATAAACAGTGTACTACATAAATATAGATTTATGAATAAACAGTGTGGTGTGAAATACTGATTTGGGAATGCATAGTGTGATAAGAAAGGCTGGTTTGGGAATACACAGTGTGAAGTAGATAAATATGGATTTATGAATAAACAGTGTGGTGGGAAATACTGATTTGGGAATACACTGTGTGATAAGAAAGGCTGATTTGAAAATAAATGTGTGGTAGAAAATTTTTATATTGATTTGGGAATAGGTATTATGTTAGGAAATACTATTTTGGGAATAAACAGTGTACTACATAAATATAGATTTATGAATAAACAGTGTGGTGTGAAATACTGATTTGGGAATACATAGTGTGATAAGAAAGGCTGGTTTGGGAATACACAGTGTGTAGTACATAAATATGGATCTATGAATAAACAGTGTGGTGGGAAATACTGATTTGGGAATACACTGTGTGATAAGAAAGGCTGATTTGGGAATATATAGTGAAGCAGAATTTTTTTATTTGATTTTGGAATAGGTATTATGTTAGGAAATACTAATTTGGGAATATAGAGTGTAGTACATAAATATGGATTTATGAATAAGTGTGTTGGGAAATACTGATTTGGGAATAAATAATTTAAAGTTAAAATTACTTGATAATCATTTTCGGTAGGAATAAGAACGCCCATATTCACAGAATCCAGGCATATTCCATCAGGTTTTTCAGAGGCATTTTTAAACACGTCTTTTTGATCTAAGTCACTGAAAATAAAGAGATTTTTTTATTGAAATATATACCATTTAAATATATTCTTAGTGTTCCTTATTTTCTTTAAATTTTCGAAATCATTGCATCATCCGACATTTCGATAGTCGCCGTGGTTGAGGGGTAAGGCTATCGACTAGCAAGCTGGAGGTCGCAGGTTCAAATCCCGGCAAGCGCAAGTAAATTTTATTTGATAAATTTATTTTAAACTAGCAAACACGCGGTGCTGTGGCTCAGTCTATCTTATTCAAAGTTCGTACATTTTAAGACTTATTTATGAAAAATTCAATTATTCAAATTATAAAAGAAAAAGATAAATACTCATTCATAGCTGAAAATCGAACCAGACTTAAATATTTATTTGCATGCCTTAAACTACACACTTCTTTAGCCCAGCACTATTATACCCACCAAGGAAAACATTTCTTTAATAAATTAACAGAAGAAATTAGAAGCATTAATGACTAAAAACAAATATTGAACAATATAAAAAAATATTTCAGGGAAATCGTTAGCAAAAAAACTGATTCCCCAAGTTTCACTTGAAAATCTCACAAATTATCCTACTATACTCTATTTATCCTCCATAATATTTTTTTTTCTTCCTTCCAAATACAATAATTTATTCTATATTATTCTTTCACAAATGTACACTCCTCTTTCATCCACAAGCAAATGCTTTTAATGGAAGTGTAGTATAAATTAAAACAGTATGACTTGTAAACATTGTATATTTATTGTAAAAAACACAAATAATAAACAAATACAAAAAATACAAAAATATTATTTTAATAAAATAAATAACTATTCATTTATTAAATATTGTTATATTTATTTAATAAATATAAGTATATTTAAATTAAAATGACGCCACAATGTGAATTTCATGAAGAAAAAAATTTTAGCATCCTTCAAAAAACCCGTAAAATTTTAATATGGGATCAGCACAATAATTAACTAACTAACCATCACGCCGTTTCTCCGCAGGGGTAGGAAGAAAGGACGGACCGCCAAACAACTCGGTCTTGGCACAAACTCCTTGCCTCATTCACATTCATACATCGTCTCATACATACTCTTCTATTGATCTGACTCTTGACATGGCCCGACTCAAGTATCTGATTCACTTGGTCGTGCCATGTCTTCTTCGGGCGTCCCCGACTTCTGCTACCATTCACATTTGCATCGTATATTCTCCAGCACAATAACAATGAATAAAATAAAATTTAAACCTTCTCACGATTTACTTTCAATCTATGACATGTGGAAGTAACAAACAAAAACAATTAAAAACAAAAGAAATACCCTAAACAATAAAATTATATCACGTATACGTAATATAATATTTCAAATAATTCTACAAAATATTGATTTGATATGCCAAACAAACGGTTTTAAAATTCGTTGATTACCACAAAAAATAACATAAACTTACTCTGTTATATTTTCCATGGCGGTTTTATCAATATTTATAGCAATACACAGTGAAAACTACGATTTTAAAAGTATAAATGTTAAATTCAAGGTGTTTGAAAACTTAACCAAAATTTGGCAAAGCGATTTATATTTTTAAGTATGGTCGATTGAAGACGGAATAACATGGTGGAACAAAAGCATCTTTAATGATACATTAATATGTCTTCAAGAAATAATTGATAAGTTCAATGAAATTGGAGTTTTAAATGAAAGAATCAAAACTATCGCAATTTCGATTACCATAAGCAGAATTAGCGTTAGACAGCTGTCAAAAATGTTATGAATTGTTTTATTTTTTTCAAAAGGCGAACGAGTGAATTTATCTATGGCCACGGAAATTTGTGGCGTTTTCTGTTTATGAATGTTACTACTGCTCCGTACGGATCGATCGTTGTTTTCTTATATAGCAGCTATACTCCGCTACGCATCGGTGTGGCTCAATTGTCGTTTATTATGGCTCAGTCTGTCTGTGCAGATACATAAACAATAGTGTTACTTTTACGTCTAACAGATGTTGACACGCTGTTTTTCAAAAAAGCATGTTTGTCCAACAGATGAAGCTGTTTTTTTTAAAGCATGTTTTTACTTTTTGAGGTATTATTTTGATATGTCCCCAGGTATCTACGTGACTTGAATTCACAGAAAGACCAAAGTGAACACGTGCTCCAGCATTTGTCTCTGTGATTTCACACGCAAATGGAGGCGGCAGTTCAGATTTTATTAGACCTTAAATATTTTGTCAATAGTTTCACGGGTCCCGCAATAAAAAAATTAGAAAGCCAACTTGGAAATACACCCATCAAGTCGTAATCCGAAATGGGTGTATTGTTAAACCAGCGACCCGGCAATAAAAACCTTCGCCCAAGGCTAGGCTATATTGTAATAGTTTGAAGGTCTTTTGCACAAATGAAATATTAAAATCTTTTAAAATAATAATAACTCTAGCGGTGAGGATGGCGATGCCAGCGCCACGGATTCAGACAACGTACCGAAGTGGGGTAAAGCGGAACCACTTTAGTTCCAGCACCCCACGACAGGTGCGCTACGGTCGCCGGATTGCGCAGCTCAACAGATTCCGCAACCAAAACAGTACCCAGTCAGAGAGTGATCATCTCGCCCGCCCCTTGGGGCGGTCGCCGAGGAAGCTGCCCTCTCGGCAGTTCTCATCTCGCCTCAACAGCTGAAGACAGATTCCGCAACCAACAGTTGATTTTTTTTTGGCACCCGACAGTCATCATCTCGCCCCCCCCCCCCCTTGGAGCGGCGCCGAGGCAGCTGCCGACCAGGGAACTGCCCTAGCAGAAGTTACCGTCTCGCCTCCGCCGAGAAACTTCCTGCTCTCCCCCTTTGGAGCGGCACCGAGGCTCTTCCGACCAGGGAGCTGCCCTAGCAGAAGTTACCGTCTCGCCTCCACCGAGAAACTTCCTGCTCTCCCCCTTGGAGCGGCGCTGAGGATATCCCTACGAGGAAGCTGCCCTCTCAGGAGTCGCTGCCTGCCGACTCCGCCCTTCGGAGCCTTGGCCCAGGCTGAACTAATTCCGCCCTTCGGATCCAACCCAAGTTGCCGCTTATGTGATGTCGGTGATAAGTGCGATCGTGGAGATCCGCGGTTCAAGATAAGAACTTTAATTTACGACTAGATTAAGACTAACCCTTCTTTATACATTTTTATTAAATAAATTTTAAGAGTGTTTTGTAACTAAGTAACTTCTTTTTTTCTCGTTCCTCCTTTTCTTTTACTTGAATAGTATTAATTATTTAAACTCCCCTTGAGTAGAATAATAACAATTTTACTTGTTTTTGGGGTATTGTGCCGTGTTGCGCTACCTCCCTATTTAACCAACGTTTCAGACAGCATTGCAGTGTTCATCATCAGGGCAGATGAGTACGATGAGTAATCTATTATTTTTTTTTTGATTTTATGGATTCTTTCGTAATCCTCTAACTAGCTAGGGCTTATAACAATACCCTTCATGTTTCTAACTAACTAGTACTGCGGCTGATTAGCTTTATTACTATCACCATCTGATGGTTGTATTTAATTGACTGATTTTATGTTACATTAATAAGTTTTATGAGGAAAAATTCTTTACTGGATAAAAAACCTCATACAAATGACAAGAAAAAGAAAACAATAAGTTCTGAACTTTTTACGCTGTTTTACTTTGTGATTTACTGAATTTAAGTATTTCATTTTTTCATAATTTGGCTGCGTCCTTTTCGCTTCGGTGGTCCTGCATATCTACCTGTTGGGAGAAAAATTTTGGGAGAGAAATCCTGTGGGAAAAAAAACATTTTGTTATATTAAAAAGGATACTATTTCTTGGCCGTCACTGTCATTTTTCTCATGGAGCTTCACAGTGAGGTCTCCTTGAGAAGCTCCATTAGGATGATCAGTTTCTCTGCTTTGGATGAGCAGGAGGCCAGTCTTTCGCGTACCCTGATGAGGCCTTGCAGTAGGATCATTATGTCCTCGTCATCAGAGGATCCGGTGTTTGGCGCTTGGCGTTGTTCCGGTGTGGTTCTTCGTGGTTCCTGTTGTTCAGGAGTCTGTTGCTGGTGGTTGCTTCGACCCGCTACGTCTGCCCAGGATCGGCCGTCTACTCGGGTCGCGGGTCTCTGTGCCCGGGGCTCTGCCTCTTTGCGCCTCTGGGCGTTGGAATGTTGGATCTCCTGTCTGCACTGGAGAGCAGCTACGTATGCCACCCTGTTGGGGCATTTACCGTAGTTTGCGGAATGGGCTCCGCCGCAATTGCAGCAGACGGCCGGCTCTTCTCGGTTGGTTTTGGGGCACTCCGGTGTGGCGTGACGTCCTTCGCATTTGACGTAGCGGGCAACGTGTGCGCAATTTCTGGACCCATGTCCGAAATTTTGGCATCTGTGGCACTGTGTTCCGTGTTGGAGGTGGTTGCTTCGGTACTTCCTCATAGTAATCCTGCAGTGGCACAGGTAGACCACTGCGGCTCTCCGGTGGCCCATGTTTGTTTCCTGGCCAAAGTGGGCCAGGTAAAGCGGGTATTCTATTCCCGGGGTGGTCATCATGACTACAGTCCTTGCCGGGAAGCCTTGATTCTCAAGGTCTTTCATTATGTCACCTGGTGACAACTTCGGGAGTCCCCTGATGACGGTCTTCTTAAGTTTTTCCGCTTCTGTAGTGAAGGTGTGGAAAGGCTTCTCCTCTCCACGTAGGGCTGTTGTCACTTTTTTGTGGGCTTCTACTGAGCTCACCACAACGCTGATTTTGCCTCCTTTGGCATACCGGAAGTTGAAGTGGGCACTTCCAATGTGCCTCTGAACTTCTTCCATAATGTCGCCGTGCGTCATTGACCCTATGGTCATGATTATGGGCGGGACTCGTGTACTCTTCCCAAGAGTGGTTGTTGTCATAGGTCTTCGGCTGGTGGGCGCCTGGTCTCGGCTTGTGGACGCCACTATCAACCATCATATCTCAACGGTCATATTACCACACATACCCCTCACGGATCTCATTCCCACAGCGTTGAGTCTACTGCCATAAAAAGGATATAAATAAAAACAAGAAAAATAAAGGAATCTTGTCATTTATTCAAAATTGTTTCAAATTACATGACGTTGTTTAACAATGACAATAATTTGACAATGTCAAATTTAATGGATGCCATTATTTTAGAAACCCGTTTCAAAGGCCGATTTCGAATCCTTTTAAAGATATTGTTTGATAAGTGCTCAATAATTATTAATCCTGTAACAAATTTTTCATTTTTTTCAATTCAGACAGCATTTCTACAATTTGACTTTCATTTCGTGTTTTGTTCGTCCAGTGTTATTTTTACTGTCTTTTGAAGCTTTTTCAGCAGATTTCCGTTACTCTGAGATTTCATTAATTTAATTGCGCAGCGTACTGCGTTCTTCAGTTGAAGTGTTGTGTTTAGTATCATCTTGAGTGCTTAGTCTTGATAGAGCAGCAATTTCGCACTCATTCACTATTTTTTGAACCATTTGATTGTGTGTTTTCTACAATATCTATTTTAAGGTCCCGTAGGTTTTAATCTTTTTTATTTATGCAAGGGTCTTCATTACTTACCCTTGAGATTTGGATGACTTTGAAAACGTTGTTGATTTTGACTGCGAGAATCAAATCATCTAGACCTTTGTAGATGGATAGTCCGGTGATGACGAGGTAAGGGGGAGAAATTATGCGTGCCGTTATACTTGTTGTTTTGCCTGTATCTTTCTTTGAGGTTATGAGTTTAAAACTCCTTCCATTACCCCCTCGGGGCTGTCTTTGATTGACAAGATAATCAACTGATTTGTTACAGGATCTTTGAACAGTTCCACGGGTGTGTAGTCTTCTTCTAGTATGATATCTCGTGTTACTCTGTTCTTGCTTTTGATGAAGGCCTTGCCATTTTTGAGGTTGTAGCTATTTTCTAGGTCATCAGTGATGATGAAGCCAGCCAAAGCTGGCGTCCCACAGGGATCGGTTCTGTCTCCGACTTTGTTTTTGTTGCACATCAATGACCTTTTGACATGTGCACCGATTCATTGTTACGCGGATGACAGTACAGTTCATGATAGCTTTTTGTTTGACAGGCCCCCAAAGGGCGACAAACTCCAACGGCTCGGGGGGCTTTGAATCAGAGAATGGACGGTTTCTCGAGAGAGTATTTCCTCCTTTGATAAAAATAATCTCGTCGAATTTAATGTTTCAAAGACCCAATCCTGTCTGATTACGTCTAAAAGGGATCCAAATGATAATCTAGTCTCCTTCGACGGAAGCAATCTTCCGAACAGGCCTTCCATTGATATGCTTGGTGTAACTATACGTGACCAGCTTAGGTACGGGGGCTCCATCGAAGCCAGAGTAAAGTTGGCCTCTCAGAAGCTGGGCATACTGTACAGGGCCCGCAGATAGTTTAATAGTACACAACTGCTGACCCTGTACAAATCGCAAGTGCGCCCTACTGTCGAATTTGGCAGCCATCTCTGGTCCGGAGCCCCTAAATACCTGAAAAAAACCCTTGACTCTGTGCAGAAACGGGCGGTCCGTTTGATAGATTCCCCAATCTTAACAAACGTACTGCAATCTTTATAGCACAGGCGTCAGGTAGGTATGCTGTCCTTCTTCTATCGGTATTACAATGGAAGATGCTCTGAGGAATTAGCGTCATCCCTTCGGCACCGGTGCGTAGTCGGGATACACGCCAAACGCGCACCCAACATTTGTACACGGTTGACATTTGTCACATGAGAACGGGTCGCTTCTACGATTCGTTCTTAGGTTCAACAGCTCGGCTGTGGAACGAACTGCCGGCCTCTGTGTTTCCTCCCTCCTACAACTTGGGACTCTTCAAGACCCATGTTCACTCCTTCCACTCCACAAAAAGACCCTCCACACACCATCCCCAAAGATGACATAGGCCCTGAGGGAAATTATTTTCTTCAGGGTCTCCTGTGTGGAGTTAATATAAAAAAAAATTAAAATAAAATAAAAGTTTGCAGTTTTGGTAAGTCGGTCGGAAATTTGTTGCTGTTATCTCCGTCTAAAATGAAAGAATTTTTCTGATTGTCTTCCACTTGGATCTTTTGGAATCCTGTATCTTTACCGACGAATCCAATTTTTCTAACTTCGTTCGTAGTCGAATGGAACTTGGCTGATGCATCCATAATAGGACTCTCCGATCTTGATGGACATGGATTCACACATGTATTTTTTGCTTTCAGAGAAACAACCGCTTAAAGAGGTCCTGGTCTGTTGTGGTTCATCTTCTTGTGATAAAACTCCTGTAGTGACGCCAAGCAGCAAAAAGACTGAAACCACCGAAGATTGCATATTGTTTTGGCTTTGTCGCACCTTTCTAGAAAACAAAAAAATGTTTAAATTTTAAAAAAAATATTACACAACTTTTGAACAATGAATTCTACACCGATACACGTTACTGTGCATGAAAGATTACTCTACGATTGATTACTTTGCAATTAATTTACGATTATTTAACGATTACTTTACTATCACTTTAGGTTTACTTTGCGATTAATTTACGATTATTTAACGATTACTTTACGATTACTTTACGATTACTTTACGATTATTTCACGATTACTTTACTATTACTTTACGATTATTTCACGATTACTTTACGATTATTTCACGATTACTTTACTATTACTTTACGGTTATTTTTTACTACTTTAGATTAGTTTAAGAATATTTTTCGACTACTTTACGATTACTTTACGATTACTTTAAGATTACTTTACGATTACTTTACGATTACTTTTCGTTTACTTTACTTTTTTACTTCTGATGAGTTTAATATTACTTTATGATTTATTTATATAATGAGAAGTGCGAGTTACTATTCAATAACAATGTTCGAATGTCAAAACCCACAGTCGCTGGACCTCTTCGTGAAGCCGGTCCTCGTTAGTAACGATGAAAGATTTCGTTTCGTGAGCAGTGCCCGAACCAACTGAACCTAGAAGAAGCCAACCAAATGCAGAATTGAAAACTGATGGCTGACGTGGACCACCATTCACATTACCAGATCTCAGAAGAGAAGAGAAAACCTCCGCACCGGTCCCGGTTTGTGACAGTCAGGATCGGCAAGAGGCAAGTTTCTCAACTGATGCCACGATGACTTATCTAGACGAACAGTTGGCATGTTGCCGCAGATACTAGGCAGCGGAAGTGCCTTGATGTTGAAGAGAACCCGTCCCTTAACACCGATCTCTAATTGAATGACTCCCGACGTGGTTGCGGAAGATTGGCCTAAGCCGCTAACTCTCTGAGAACTGGCTTGACGAGGGATGCCTACGAGCTCCGCAGCACGATCGGTGATGAAGTGAGCTTGACTGCCCGAATCGATCAATGCGCGAAAGGTTTGGAAACGGCCGGATGAATCGCGAATGCCAACATTGGCGGTTGACAATAGTACTATGGACTTGTCTCCTAAGTTGGTGAGGACCTGAATTTTAGAGTCGGAAGAAGAAGTCTCCGGGTCCGTAGACGTCGTGGGGTGTTGATGCTGATCTTCCGAAGAAGCATTTTCGTCTCGATGGAGCAAAGTATAGTGTTTTTGCTGATATTTTTGACATGTAAACAAAGATTTACAATCTTTAAGATAATGAGAAGAATGAAGACAATTGAAACACCAACGGTGTGATTGA
Organism: Hesperophylax consimilis; assembly: GCF_061612785.1. Lineage (NCBI taxonomy): Eukaryota > Metazoa > Arthropoda > Insecta > Trichoptera > Limnephilidae > Hesperophylax > Hesperophylax consimilis. The sequence continues at coordinate 12,580,382 of NC_142865.1, forward strand.
GCAAACTGTAGGCGATCCTGAACTGACTTGAGTGCAAATACCTTGCACTTGGAAATGGAGTGGTCTTCCCCGCAACAGGAGCACTTCAGGTAAGTGGTGGAGGTCGAGGACCTATTTGTTTCAGACTGTCCTTTCTTAAGATCGCAAAGAAGCGCTGAAGTGCGTTTTTTGGCAGCCCGATTAAAGTTCCGTGCAAGAGGTTTGTCAATAGTACTGCTATTGCGAGTCGAAAAATGTAAGTCTCGTACAAGAGCTTCGCATTTGTTGTAAAGAAACTCTTTGAGTTTCAAATATGAAGGCAGCTCAGTAGGAGACTGCAGTTGTTCGAATGCGCATCTTGTAGGTGAATCTAATTTCGATAGAATTAAATAACAAAGCACGAAGTCCCAATTGTCCGTTGGGAGATCCAATTCCTTTAAAATTGTTAAATCCTCGTTAAATATATCGAAAACGCGACGGAATTCAAAAGGATCGTTGGGCGGAAAATTTAAATTTAGCATTTCCCGCCAACACGTAAAGGCGAGTTCACGCGCGTTACGATAGCGCGCGATTAATCTTTGATATGCTTCAACGTAGTGAGCTCCTTGTACTGGAAATGTCCGAATTAACCCTAAAGCTTCTCCAGATAAACATGAGAACAAATACTGCATGCGTTCGATGTTGGATAAAGATTTGTTTTCATGAATCAGAGCGTTAAACATGTCGTAAAATTCGGGCCATTGCTTGACATTTCCAGAAAATATTGGAATGTTTATTTTTGGTAATTTAACGTTTGTGCACGCATTCGCGGTCTTACAATCGAGAGGCTGACTGGTTAACTCCTGGTAAATTTCGACAATTTGATAATACATCTCGTCAAAGGTTTCGCGAATTTTATCCTCATCAATTTCGTTTGTGTCATCTAAAGCTAATATTTCCGCGTGAGACGTTTCAAATTCAAGAACTATCTTTTCCAGAGTAGTATAATGCGCTAACACTTAGTTGCATCGTGCAAAGCGCTTTTTGCTATTTCATGTGTCTTGACTAACCTATTATTCGCTAATGTCCGTTTCCGGCGCAATGTTTGAATGGCTGGGGCCATGTTGAATAAACACGATTGGAAACGTACCCAAAAACGAAACGAAATAAATGATAATAATTTAATCTATTATAATTATATGCGCGGTAGGTCGTAAATACTCAAGAGCTAGGTATCTACCTAATTACTGTTCGAATTGATTATTATTCAAAATTTAAGAAACATTCCACAGCACTATTCCGTTTTGGCATAGATAGATTATAATCTTAAAGTTCCCTAGTTTCGGCACCAAAAATGTTCGAGGAACGAACAAGGGTTGGAATAGCCGACTCAAGGGCTATTCCACACAGATAACAAATAAATTAATCATATGGCTTTTGACAGGCGAATACGGAAACACAATGTGTAACGTTACTTCACAATCAACTTACCGGTGAAATGATGGTGAAATCTGCATAAGCCTCATCTGTCAGCACTGGAACGGAATTGTGGTTCTTTAACACTCGTTGTTTTAAAGTAAATTGCGATAAAAATTCGTCTTATGATTATTCCGATTAGACAACCGGCGATCGAGAATTGACAGGACGAACAGTGTTTTTTCAACTGGCTCGGCTCACGGCTCTCCGTTGTTTTAGCTGACTTGTGCGAACTTAACCTATACAGTTTAAATTCTGACGATACGATTGGTTATTACACAGCCTGTCAAAAGCAATCGGCGTTACGGAACAGACATTTTAAAATAGATGTGTCGCAGTATTAATACGGGTTTCTTTTTAATTTCATACATTCATAATAAAACTGGATTTCGGTATAATCTCAGTTAGTCCAAATAAAGAAAATAAGTTAGTTTTTTACAAACCCCTGAAACCTTTCTAAAAGGTCCCGGGGTCACAGGTTTACATCTTCTGATCTAATATGAATTCACGAAAATTTGAAATATTTTCTTCGTTAAAGAAACAAAGTATTTACATTGTTTTTTTAACATATTAAAGGATTTTTAATTTTATTTATTATGTGCATCTATATAAAAAGGTTTGCATATATTTTTTGGCTTTGCCTGTCTCACTAGGAAATCCTGAGTCGAGACAGACTAGTTTACAAATATTTTGTAATATTAAAATAAAGTACATTTTTCAATAAAGCAAAAATATTTGAAAAAAAATTCACATTGGTAGGTAGTGGTAACAATGATGAGATAGAGGATTATATTTGGGTGAGGTGACTAATTATTGCAAGACCATTTTTCGATGATCCATTGTTTGATCAGGATTTTGTATTTGTTAATATTATTCGATTGTATTATTTTTTCAGGTAGGTTATTGTATATTTTAGATGCAATGTATTTGAAATTTCTTTGACCAAATGTTGTGTTTTTTTTAGGTGTTTGTATGAGTTTTTTGGTTTTGTGCCTTGTGTTTACAATATTTTGAGTATTTTCATAAAATGTATGTGTTTTATTTTTAAACAGATGAGTTAAGCGACAATCCTCTTGTTGAGTAGTTTCGTGATTCGAAAATTTTTCTCGATTTCGTCGTAAGAGTTGTATGTTTTAAATGATTTAAAATTGAGGAATTTGAAAAATCGTTCCTGAACTCTTTCTAACCTGTTAACATAAATAATATAGCGCGGGTTCCAAACCGGTGAACAGTACTCCAGGTGAGGACGAACATGTGAATTGTAGAGAGTCAGATATGTCTTAGTATTTTTGAAAAATTTGCATGTTCCAGTACAAAACCTAGACTCTTTGATGCTTTGGTGACAATGTTATCAACGTGTTTATCAAAGGTAATTTTAGAGTCCAAGAAAACCCCGAGATCACGTACATAGTCTTTATTTGTTAAAATCGATCCAGAAATGGTGTAATCATGCAGTATTTTCACACGGTTACGTGTGAATGTGACTTTGCAACATTTAGAAATATTGATAAAAAGCTTATTTCTGAGACAGTAATCCGTCAGTCGATCAAGATCTGCTTGTAAACGCGCAGAACAGTCCGGGGAGCTTATAGGAAGGTTCATATCGTCAGCAAATAGTAAAATTTGAGCGTTGTGAAAACATGTCGTAATATCATTAATATAGATAGAGAAAAGCAAAGGACCCAAAATGGACCCCTGAGGCACACCGGAAGTAATTATTTTCCAGACGGAGGAAAATCCACCCACTGTCACAGCCTGGGACCTGTTTGTTACGTATGAGGATAACCAACGAAGGAGATCTCCATGAATACCATGATTAGCAAGTTTTCTAAGCAGAATGTTGTGGTTGATCTTGTCAAAAGCCTTGCTATAGTCGGTATAGATTGTATCAACTTGCACACGTTTATCCATGGAGGCAGACAAGAAGTTTATAAAAGTTATAAGATTAGTAGCAACAGAGCGACCTGCAAAGAATCCATGCTGAAATTCGTTGATCGAATTCTTTACCACAGGGAATAACTGGTCATAGACTATGTTTTCGAACATCTTTGAAAAAATGCAAAGCTTGGAAATGGGTCTATAATTATCTGTTTCACACTTAGTTCCCGATTTATGAATTGTAATTTAATGTTGTATTCATATTAGAGGTGAAGCGTATTTACTAGAACAGATGTTTGGAACAGATATTTCAAAGAGACTTTCGTACTTAGTATTTGTTCTTAAGTATTGCGCGTCTTGCGCGTCTTGCGAGTATTGCACGTCTTGCGAGTCTTGCGAGTATTGTACGTCTTGCGAGTATTGCACGTCTTGCGAGTATTGGACGTCTTGCGAGTATTGCGAGTATTGCACGTCTTGCGAGTATTGGACGTCTTACGCGTCTTGCTAGTCTTGCGAGTCTCGCGTCTCGCGTATTCATCCGAGGGCGGGGCATATGTATAGGCATCTCGTTACTCGCTTACATAAGAAGAGTGTTTCCCTAATCTTTGAATATTAGGGAAACACTCTTTTTATGTAGGTGAGTAAGCGAGAAAGGATATGATACTGAATTTAGTAGATCGCGATCTCGACTGGTATTGTCAATAAATTCCGACAGTATGCGTCCACCAGTTAAAAAAGGTTTTAGCAAGAGTACAAAAGCATCGCCGGAGACGAGGTCCGGCCGGGCGCTTCCTACCTAGTGTACATAATTAGTGCACGGCTAATGTATTATTTCTCGCTTTCGAAAATTGGAAGCTATCTTGTGCGAACTGTGAACGAAAGTGGCGCCATCTAGAAATAAAATATTATAATAAAAATATTTTCACTGTGTTCTTTGTTGGCATTTAAAATCTTTGTTGTTGAGATGCACCACCATAATAAAGCTTGGCTTGTGTATGTGGGGGTGTAATATTATGTTCCTTATTTTTACTATGAGTATTCTGTTTATATATTCAGTGTATTTTTAAGGTGGTATTTAAAATTTTTATTGTTATTTCTAATACTTTCTGATAGTGTATTAAAAAAAATCACTCCAAGATATTTATAGTTGAATTGCACTGTTTTTTCAATTACTTTTTCGAGTTGTGAGAGTTGATGTTTATCTGGGGTTTCTATTATTTTAAAAGGTGCAGTTTTATTTAGACTATTTTCTTTGTAAATTTGTAAAATTACGTGATATAAAAATAATGCATTTAGTTTTCTGACTTTAAATTCTTTAAACAGAAATTCTGATGAATATATGTACCTATATGATTTAAGTGGAATTATTTTTTAATTATTATTTTTTTGGATCTATGATGTATCTTAGTTTCCTCACTCTGTCTTTGAGTACGTTAATGTGTGTGGACGATTTTATCCATTAATTTGTCTACTGTAATGTATAGGTATTTTATTTCTGTTTGGCTTTCTATCACTAAACACAAGATATTGCAGATATGTTGTTGTGTATTTGCTTAGAGTAGATTATAATTTATTTTTCTTTAGTGTTCCTTGTTTTTTATGCAGAATTGTATATAATATTTTTTTTTTAAACATAGCGTTAAGAAGTAAATTTATGTCAAACCACTTCTTTTAGTTCATTGATGTATCTGTGTTGGCCATGTTGTTTATTTCCGTCCATGTTTATTAGTACCACTGTGTCGTCCTTTTGTTTCACCTCAATTACTATAAAAGGCAATTAGATATCAAGGAAATTTAAATTTTAACATTCTAATTTTCATTGTAAAATGAAAATTCGCTTTCGTTGTACGGGATGACAGTCATTTAATAATTTAACATCTTGGGGCCTCTTATTTAGGTAGCAAGTTTTCCGTGCTAAGACTCATTTATCAAATTAATTAGGTTAGGTAAGATGAGAATCTCCGAAACCGGTTCGTTCGGAGAGAAATAAATAAAGTTTTAAAAATTTATTTTATTTTGCTCCATTGAAATTGAAATCCTCTAGCAACCCCCCCCCCCCATAGTGGATTTGAAAAGTCGTTGTGGGAATCACATTTTTTTACGGGAATTACTTTTTTAGAAATTCTCTAACAATCCCCCCCCCATGTAATGAGCAAGTGAAATTCTAGGGAACAGGTATTTGGACTAGGTATTTATTCATACTTGTACCAATTGTTCCAAGTACCAAGAAGAGCTAGTACGACTCACCTCTAATTCATATTATTTTTTGAATAACTTTATGACTAAAACCTCAAATTGAAATATTTAATCATTTAGAACAATATTAGCGACTCAAATGAATATTTAAACCAGAAAAAGATTCAGTCGCAGACTTGGTTTACATTTAAAATGTATTTTGTGCTTATAAATTTCATTGTGTTTCTTGTTTCTGTCATATTAGTGAAATAAAATAAAAATACTTCACATGTAACAAAGTTTTTCATTTTTCTGATAAACAGAGAAAAGTTAACATTCAACACTGTCGTAGAAAAGCACAATCATTGTTTGAAAATGTTTTTCCTTTTAAAGTAAAGGAATTCAAATTTCAGTAATTTGAAGCTATTTTTACGACGGCCTCGGGACGACAGATTTTCAACTTACAAAGCGCCGTCTTGAGAAAATGTGCCGTAAGGAAAGATACCTTATAGCTCATTTTTGCACGACCGCACTTTGTGAGTTGGAACCTTGTCGTCCTGAAAGAATTTGTTAACATTTCTAACATTTATTTTTAAAATAATATTTTAGGCTGATGAATGGCACAATATGATCTTCCGTAGGTGCCTACCTAGGAAAGATCATATTGTCTATGGCCGCACCTTTTTTTATTGTTTCGGCTACCTTGTCTATTTTTTTGTTTTGTTTTTTTTTTGTTTTTATATTTACTCCACACAGGAGGCCCTGAAGAAAATAATTTCCCTCAGGGCCTATGTCATCTTTGGGGATGCTGTGTGGAGGGTCTTTTTGTGGAGAGGAAGGAGTGAACATGGGTCTTGAAGAGTCCCATGTTGTAGGAGGGAGGAAACACAGAGGCCGGCAGTTCGTTCCACAGCCGAGCTGTTGAACTTAAGAACGAATCATAGAAGCGACCCGTTCTCATGTGACAAGTGTCAACTGTGTACAAATGTTGGGCGCGCGTTTGGCGTGTATCCCGACTACGCACCGGTGCCGAAGGGATCAATGACGCTAGTTCCTCAGAGCATCTTCCATTGAAATACCGATATAACAAGGACAGCATACCTACCCGACGCCTGTGCTCTAAAGATTGCAGTCCGTTTGTTAAGATTGGGGAATCTATCAAACGGACCGCCCGTTTCTGCACAGAGTCAAGGGTTTTTTTCAGGTATTTTGGGGCTCCAGACCAGAGATGGCTGCCAAATTCGACAGTAGGGCGCACTTGCGATTTGTACAGGGTGAGCAGTTGTGTACTATTAAAGTATCTGCGGGCCCTGTACAGTACGCCCAGCTTCTGAGAGGCCAACTTTATTCTAGCTTCGATGGAGCCCCCGTACCTGAGCTGGTCACTTATAGTTACACCAAGCATATCAATGGAAGGCCTGTTCGGAAGATTGCTTCCGTTGAAGGAGACTAGATTATCATTTGGATCCCTTTTAGACGTAATCAGACAGGATTGGGTCTTTGAAACATTAAATTCGACGAGATTATTTTTACCCCAAGAGGAAATACTCTCGAGATAACCGTCCATTCTCTGCTTCAAAGCCCTCCGAGCCGTTGGAGTTTGTGTGCCCTTTGGGGGCTTGTCAAACAAAAAGCTATCATGAACTGTACTGTCATCCGCGTAACAATGAATCGGTGCACATGTCAAAAGGTCATTGATGTGCAACAAAAACAAAGTCGGAGACAGAACCGATCCCTGTGGGACGCCAGCATTTATGGAGTGCGAGGAAGAGGTGAAACCGTCAGCAACCGCCTGAATCGACCTATCCCTTAAAAAGTCAGCAATCCACGTACACAGGGATGCGGGAAGTCCGTAAGAATGCAATTTGTTGACAAGTCCTCGGTGCCAGACCCGGTCAAAGGCCTTGGATATGTCTAGTGCGACCGTTTGGGTCTCACCGTGACGTTCCAGGCACCGCCCCCAAACATGCGTCACATACGCGAGAAGATCACCGCACGAGCGGTTCCGCCGGAATCCGTATTGACGGTCGTTGATAATTTTGTTCTTCTCGAGGTATGTGAGCAGTTTGTCGTTGATCACACGTTCCATCACTTTGGACAGAACTGATGTGATCGCTATGGGGCGGTAGTTGGCCGGGTTGGAGCGGTCACCTTTCTTGGGAATAGGGTGAATTACCGCTTTTTCCAACCAGAGGGCACAGTGCCACACTTCAGGGACATTTTGAAGAGCTTTGTCAAAACTGGAACTATTTCCGCAGCACACCTCTGCAATACCAGGGCAGGTATTCCATCAGGTCCACTAGCTTTGTTAACATCGAGCCCCCGTATGACGTGGAGTACATCCCGATGCCGGATCCTCAGCTTTTTCATACAGAAGCCGCAGTGAGGAACCAACGGCGGAACAGCACCCCCGTCGTCGAGGGTCGAGTTTTCCGCAAACATTTTCCCTAAAAGGTTTGCCTTTTCGGTGGCGGTGTTTGCTAGTGAGCCGTCAGGTCTGGTAAGAGGTGGCAAACTGGGTTTGCAAAAATTTCGGCCTATTGAGCCCGCAAGCGACCAGAATGCTCTGCTGCCATGCGGGCAGGCAGCCAGCTTTTTGCTGATCTGCAGGTCGTGTTCGAATTTTGACCTATTGATGATTCTCTTGCATTCCTTTGCCGATTTGTTGTATGCTGATCTGCTTTCGGGCGTTCGAGATGTGTTGTAGGCTCGGTAAGCCGCGTTTTTTCGTCGAACTGCTTCGGAGCATTGTCGACTGAACCACGGCTTTGAACCCACACCAGTTTCTTTAGTAGTCGATTGTATGAAGCCATCCATCGCCGATTTGATGACTTCACCAATCTCCTGGGCACATCTTGAAGGGTCCGAAGTCCGAAAACAAACAGCTGACCACGGAAAAGCATTGAAATGGGCCCGCATACCGAACCAATCTGCTGACCTATAGTGCCAAACTTTTCTCCTCAGCCTCTCATTGGTTGGTCTGAGGCTAACGGGGATTGATGTCGTCACTAGGCAGTGGTCAGATGATCCCAGAGGCGCTGTGACGTCAATCTTATAACCGTGTGGCACAGTAGTTAAGAATAGGTCTAACAGATTGGAGCGGTGAGTCTGGACATCAGGAACCCTTGTAGGCTCCTGAACCAATTGCTCTAATCCGTAGCAAATGGCAAAGGATTCCGCCTGTCGGCCAGCCGAGTCCGTTGGGCCTGAGAACTTCAACCATGGTTCGTTATGAACGTTGAAGTCCCCCAGAACAACAAACTCGGCCGAAGGGTAGCGGGGCAAGAGATCATCAATAGTATCGCTCAAATGTTTGAAGAGCTCGGAAGTGTCTGATTCGCTATGGTTCGGTGAGCGGTATAGACATGCGTAGAATCTTGCCGTACTGGCAAGATTGACGCGCACCCACATTACGTCGAATCTGGAGTTTTCCAGACTCAATAGTCGCACACAGTTGACGTCAGCTCGACTATAGAGGCAGACTCCTCCTTTCAGTCGGAATTTGCTTGCGAGGGTAAAGCCCGGGCAGTCCAGATAGGAGGAGTCTGGCGGCTCGGCTATCTGAGTTTCGGATAGGAAAAGAAGGTTGGGACGTTGGGACAAAAGATGGTGATGGACGGAATTACTCGCCGCTGTAAAGATGTTAAGTTTGTTTTTATGTATATTCATGATTTTAATTTTTTTTTTTTTTTTTTAAGGGTATGAAGTGAAAGGAAGGTCTGGAATGAAAAGGTATGAGGGGTGGGTAGGAATATGGGGTTCAGGCTGTCCAGGAGTGATGAGCGTTTGGTTCCAGCCCACCCACTGCGGTGCTAGGCGATAGGCTGGGAGAGTCCGGCTGGAGAGGGCATCCAATGCGCCCCAAACGCTGCTGCTGGGTCCCCTCCGGTCACGAACCGGCACAACAGCAGTGGCGGGGTTTGCTCACTCGCTGATGGGGCAGCCCACCCTTAGTCGTGAGCCTGAGGGTCGGGCCCCTGTACTATCGAGCGGCCCGGACAGCGGTAACCGGTTGTAAAGGGTCTCCCTCAACCAGCATCTCCCAACCGGCCCGCCACGCAGAAGGTGGGCCGACGCACCCGCCACCAAGACCTGGGCAAACCTTAACCCATGAACCCGGGCACCCCTGCTAAGTCACCAAACGTAGCGAACCACTTAGGGTGACCTGTGGCAGAGGTGTTGGTCATCCAATAAATGGTTCCCAGGGCGGCGGTACCCATTCCCGCCTACCAAATTGAAAATTGGTCTATGAAATCAAAGGCTGTTATGACGTCATCGGTTAAAAAATAGTGGACAAAATTTCCTCCTACAAAAGCTCGGAGTTATTAATCTAGTGATTGGTTTATTTATGCTCTGTAAACTGCTGTCATCTTTCTTGTAATACGTACATCGTCAATAAAACCAGTTATTAAAAGTGTTATATTTTAATTTAATAAACACAGAAGATTACAACTCTTGGTATCCATTATTAAACGGCTACACCAAAATTAAACGCAGAAAACCACATTAATTTAACTAATTATTATACTGAAATACCGGCTCTAAGAGTATTAACGTGCGCAACTACGGAATCACTTTGTACATACATAAACACACACTTCAGCACAATCTAAACATCTGCCCTGATGATGGAAACTGTAACACTGTCCTATAAGACCGGAAATCGAAACTGTAACATTGTCCAGAAGACCCGAAACGCATCGAGCACGCCTAATTACGGAGTCCATTGAAATCCACAAAAACTCAGTTCATTTGAACAGAAACTCGCTTAATAATTCATGGCATACGGTACCTAATAGCTACATCAAAACTAAACGCCGAAAACCGCATGAATAAAACTTTAATTATTTTACTGAAAAACTGGCCCAAAATGATTGACAATGGAACACTGTTCGAAACATTGACTAAATAAGGAGATAGCGAAACACGGCATAATACCACAAAAATAAATCACGATAAAAAATTGTTAACAGAATTCGAGATTAATTTTTTATTCCTACATCAAAAAATGTTGTGTTGTGGATTTTAGAATAGGAATGGTTCGTCTGAACTTTTAATCGATTATTTTAGGAATCTAATTTAGACCGATTGTTGAGATAATAGATGTTTCAAAAATGGATATCTGCTTTTCGTCCATCGCTGGCTCTAGGTACAACAACACCACTGAATAAACATTCTCTAGAAGTGTGATCTACACCGATTTGAGAGAAATCCGCTGTCGCCGGTTTGCATAATTAGACTCCGCAAACAGGCGAATGAAATTTTGATATTTAAAAAGGTTTTTTTACTTCAACATCACACAGGACGCCCGGAGGAAAATAATTTCCCTCAGTCATTTTTGAGGATGCAGTGAAGGGTCTTTTTAAGTACAGGATGAAGATGATGTTCTGAGAAGGACAAGGGTATGAGGGGTAGGCAGGAAACTGCACGGAGAAAAATGAGTATTGCTGATTTATTAAAATCCGGTTAAAAAATTAAAATTTTAGGTTGTAATTTTTTGATACATACCTTATATATCGGAACACGTGTTCAGGTACCTGCGTTTACCTTAATAATACACAATGACGAAACCCGGAAATATTCGGATTTTTATGAACACGTGATCCGACTAACCTTACTAAAAATTTATTAGGAAACCTATCAATTCATTCATTAAGGGTCTGAAATCCCGTTTATAATCGGATTATGAATAATGTGAACAGATTCTTAATATATTAGCAATATTTTATATTAGTAAGTTTTCTCCGTGACAATGGTCTGTGTGTCCGTATGTAACGTGGAGTGACGTATGTATCCATCGCCCCACTGCGGTAAAAGGCGATAGGTCGAGAAAGTCCAGCAGGAGAGGTCAAAGGGTCTCCCTCAACCGGCCTCTCCCGATCTGGCCCGCCACGCAGCTGGTGGGCAGACGCATCAAAACCTCACCCCATGAACCCGGGCACCCCTGCTAAATCACCAAACATATTTTGCCACTTTTACATATTTTGTTACTCAATGAATTATTCCCGGGGCGGCGGTACCCATACCCTCCTCCCAAAACGATCAATTTCATAACTTGTATAAGTTCATTTTTACAGTTAATAATACATGTTATTAATATCATGGATTCCATATCAGTTGTTTCAAATGCGAACGTTTTCTGTTGGTGATGGTATCATTTTTAAAATCAATATATTCCCCGTTCAATTATTTAAGCAGACTGTTAATTTAATATTATGCAGAATATTAATATACCTAGCAAAGTTTCCGGCGCTGCCCGGTCTTCAAACAGAATCAGTAAGTAGGAAAAGGAGAAAATTAGACAGAATGTTGGTTGAATTAGAATATTCAATGTATACATAAGAACTGAATGGAATTTTCTAGTTTCGAAAAACAGGGCCACTGCAATCAGCTGTTGCATGTATTGCAAAGGTTGACTAACTGAGCTATTCAACAATGGATATCGCGACTTGTATACGAATTTTAAAATACTTTAATAAACATTTTTTAATTGTTCACAGCTTTTTTTATATTTTAAAGAAAGACAAAAATTCCCGGGTTACTACATAACCTAACAATAATTTGAAAGACTCCTATCACCATCACATTAAGCGGAAAATGTTGCTTGTATCGTGATAGGAGAATTGGCCTGCCGAGGAATTGAACTCCAACCCTGTGTGGGACCCAGACGCGATAGTCTCTTCTTCTAATAAATCGTAAATCTGAACACTAAAACGACACATAATATTAACAAAAAGTGCTAACTTTAGTAAAATAAAGTGTTAAAATCGCAGTTTTTAGTGTCCCAGTGTCAACAGATCGAAAACAGAATCATTAAATACACTTATCTGACAAGCAAAGTACCTATACAAACTACCTATCCGAAACTTGCGTTAGTGAAGTGAAACCGGTAGCGGTGGTTCTAAAATAAAGTTTTATTATTTATATAACAAACAAAAAATCGTTTTTCTCTAATGCAGAAAAGGCACTCAACGCTATAAACAAGGTACTTCTGGACCCTGGTAATAAATTTAAGGACCAAATAGCTAAAATTACTCCGATAACATGCGAAATCTTAGCAGCAATTGGCAGCATGTCGGCAGCGGTAGCTGCCTAAACTGCTACGTTAGAAGGGCATATAGAGAAAATTAAAAAAAATTCCATCTGAAAACAATATTAATATCTGTTAGGCAATCCACGAAATTATTAATGAAATTACTGAGAGGTCGAAAAACATAATTAAAAAATATGAAAACTAAAAATAAAAATATAAAAAACATAATGTACCTGAAAGTGCAAAGGTAACAGCTACTGACAAAATCTTGGATGACCAAATTGCAGCAACAGAAATAATTTCCAACACAGATATACCCGCCAAAAATAAAATTGTAAAAATTTACCGATTTAGTAAAAATAACAAGCCCAGACCAACTAAAATCCAGTTTGAAGACTCCCAGACAGTTGGAATAATACAAGGAAAAAACATCTCTTAAAGGATAATGTACGCATTTACTCTGACTCGACCCCGGCACAGCATAAGCACCCTATGGACTTACGAACAGAACTTGAAAAACAAAAAGCTAATGGAGAAACAGATATAACTATAAAGTATATAAATTTGTCACCCAAAATAGTCAACATCTATCTAAAAAACCGAGTATGACGAAACTGAAAATATACTTCCAAAACATCCGTTGACTACGGATAAAACTAGACGATCTACACGCAGTTCTTCCATCCCATCATCATGACGTACATGTACTTACGGAAACCTGGCTTGACCCTGCAATAAAATCATCTGAACTTGGACTCACTAACTACAAAGTTCGCCAGATCAAGTTCGAAGTCTCAGGAGGAGGTTTTTGACCCTGAAATCTAGTGTTTCTAATATACAGGGTGTCCGGGGTGAAGTGTGCTAACTTCGGAAGCTGATTCTACACGATGGTAGAAGTAAAAAAGATAATTAACTTTTTTCGAAATTCCAATGTTTATTTTCCTATACAAAAGTGTTGTTCCATAGAAGAATATTTATTTTCACACACCTTATAATTCAACCTCTTTACCTAAAAACTGCCTTAAAACATTCGAAAAATATTTTTTTACTCCTAAAATCATGTAGAATCATCCCCCGAAGTTAGCGCACTCTACCTCCGAACGTATGTGTTAGTTTTTATTTAATGAGTTTTGTAGTTATGAATGTAAAGGGATATTGTTTTAGAATAGAGTTGTAAGTGACATGATGTTAAATATGTTGAAAATTTCGTCAGTGGTTCTTTTAGAATAATTTTCATTTTTGCCTTTTGGGTTTTAATGAGTGATTTTAGGATATTGTCATTTGTTATACTATTCGCTATAAATTAATTATGTTCGCTTTTAATTAATTAGGTACGTCTGGGGTTTACTTGGGATAGAGTAGAACCGGTAGGTAATATCCGCACCTAGTGTTTATCTCACCGCAATATCGTTAGGGACGCTTGAATATTTATGGCTGACACTAGTGACGGGTAAATTCATATGAGTATTTTGGGGGAATATTCCCGAAATGGGGAATATTCAATTAAATGGTGAAATCCCCAACAGGTTCCTCATTCATTCCCCAAAAAAATGCCATAATATTTACAAATGTATCATGATAAAACTTTTGAAAGTTTTTGAAAATACCGAAAACAATCTTGGATACAAGTCGACAAAATTTTAATATTTATGGCCGGCCTATAATACGTCTGTGATACGGTAGGTACGTACAATGACTGGCGCAGTACTCTAGCACTGCCATTCGAATTATGAATTGTACTTGATTGTGTGAATTGTACTTGATTGTGTGAATTGTACTTGATTGTGTGAATTGTACTTGATTGTGTGAATTGTACTTGATTGTGTGAATTTTACTTGATTGTGTGAATTGTACTTGATTGTGTTAATTGTACTTGATTGTGAGAATTGTACTTGATTGTGTGAATTGTACTTGATTGTGTGAATTGTACTTGATTGTGTGAATTGTACTTGATTGTGTGAATTGTACTTGATTGTGTGAATTTTAAATGATTGTGTGTATGGTACTTGATTGTGTGAATTGTACTTGATTGTGTCTCACATGACATGACGAGGCATGATTGAAAACATTTTACGCAAGTTTAATTTGAAAGCTTATAACTTCGTTATTTTTGAAGATATCGAAAATTTTATTTTACAGACGTTATAAACTCCATAAATGTAATACATCTTTATGAACATAAAGAATAATTGGAAGACATTCTCATTTAGATTAAAATAAATCGCTATTTTGGTAAATTTGTATTATGTCGGGTATATTTGAGATTTTCTCGAGGGAATATTCCCGTTTGCATACCACTAGCTGACATTATAAAAATAATAATGTCTTCATTTTAATAAATTAGCTTTCCAACTATACTATAATAATCCATGTAAAACATAGTGTAAAGTGATTTATAAAAGTAGATACAGTTGAGGGGATCAAACCTTTTCTCATCCTATGACTAACAAATGGTTACTCCTTCAGGACACACTACAAGGAATCAATTTACTAAACGAAGTTATTTTTATGAAAACAAGACCTAGTCCCTCAACTGTCTTTGCGCAGCAAGCATTAATAGCATGATGATGATTGATTAGTATTTACGCACTAGTGAAGGGGAAGAGTTATGAAAAACAAACTATTACTAATTATTAAACCAACTGACGTATACCCGGCGTTTCTCGGGGATAGTAATTATTTGGATTAAATTTATGAGATTGTTAATTCTAGAAATTATGGTTTAGCCAGCGTTAGCAATTTAAGGGCCCGAAAATCAACTATATCGACTTTTCTCTTCTTTCTATAAATGTGATATGTACCTATATATATATAGAATTTATAGAAGATTGTAGTCGGGTCCAGACTTATAAGAGATTAGATGTTAAAGAGGGGTACAATTTTATTTGGTGATATAAATACATTTCACTCAATGGATTTAGCACGTCATTGTATCAATTTCACATGCTATTAACGTATATTCCACGTAGGTATTGTCACATAAATATTTTGTGACAAGTTTAGTTCTTGCTTAATTGGGGTTATTTTGTCTATGGTGTTTTTTCTCAAACTCTGGCAATATTTTGAAGGAAGGAAGTACAGTTTTGTTTATGGTCACTTCCTCCCCGGTCAGCTAGGCCTGCTGATCGGTGGATCCAGTGACTCTCCTTTAAAGGGTTTTGAATCTGAGTTAATCATGTGAATAGGAGTTATTATTTCTTTTAAAAAAGGCGCGGGGTGTCTATCCATTCACGAACAGTTCGTGTTTGTTATTATTTTAGTGGGGGAATATGGAATCCCGCTTTGATTGAGTGTTGGCCGATGGTCATGTCGGAGTGCTCGTGTTTCGGACTTGAAACCGAGATGGGTTTGTTCCTAGCTGTGGCTGGTTGTTCTTGGCGGAGTGTCCCCGTGTCGCAAGAGAACGGATTGCTGTCTTGGCTCCGTTGAAGAGTCTGGTCGACTACCACGTGCTGTAGGCCTGATGCCCCTGCAGGCGTCCATTGAAGGAGCTGCGTTCTCCCGCTGCCACTAAGAATACGGATTGCTGTCTTGGCTCCGTTGAAGAGTCTGGTCGACTACCACGTGCTGCAGGCCTGATGCCCCTGCAGGCGTCCATTGAAGGAGTTGCGTCCTCCTGCTTCCTCCAAGAGAAGGATGTCCTGGCTTTCGACTCGGGTCCGTTCCCCGCTGCCGAGAGCAAGTCTTCGTTCGCCATCCGTTGTCGTTCTTTCGTTTCACGTTAAGTTAGTTTAGTTTGATTCAGGAGTCCATCGGGTATGTGCCTATATTTATTTCTATGGTTACAATGTTTATCATCTGTACTGCTTTGTTGTAACTCTTGATGTTTCAATATATTTTCCATTAAGAATTCATTCTTTTTATTTATGATCTCCAAACTTACTTGACAGGAAATTAATCCCACAATCATGAGATGGACATCTCTGCTCTACCGTTTTTGTAAACATTGGAATGTACCTACATTACATTACACCATTACATTACTCCATTACATTTGGCGCCCAACGTGGGGCACGAACCCACGACCCTGAGATTAAGAGTCTCATGCTCTACCGACTGAGCTAGCCGGGCTAAACTTGTCACAAAATATTTATGTGACAGTATAAACGTTTTATTTGTCTGAGATCTCTTCCCAGCAAGGAATGTTTTTGTTGTTATATACGGAATATTTCTGCTCTGCTAAATTTGGGGTAAAGGAAACCAATTGCAAGTCAATTAAATGATTTTCGGAGGTTGTTTCTTTGATGAATGCAGCATTTTCGTGATGGAACAGAATGTTCTACCTTGTGTCCCGAGTTTAAGTTCAGGTAGGTATAAATAGTTGCTGTGTAAAGGGGTTTTATTATGAAAAAGGAAGGATAGGAATATCTAGGGGTTAGCGTGTCCAGGAGTGACCGACGTATGGATCAATACCAACACTGCGGTGCAAGGCGATGAGTCCAGAAAGTCCAGCATAACAGGTCAAACGGTCGGCCTCTTCCGATCTGGCCCGCCACGCAGCTGATGGGCAGACGCATCCTTCTCTAAGACCTGAATATACCTTACCCTGTCCCAAAATGTAGCGTGTAGCAATATCTTTACCAATATTATTACTTCCCTAAAAGGGAACTCGATGTTACATGTGGGTAGAATAATTGTGTGCACCAGTAATAAAAACTCTATTAACAACTTTAACATTTTTTATATAAAATTCTGTTACTATACATATTGCTCTAGGAAGTTAATATTAAGCAAGAGACTCATTATAAAAGCTTTAACTCTCAAGGCGTGTCGAGTTAGATATTACCTCGATAGTTGACAAAATGCAAGTCATGACAGTTGAATTTACGAATGGATAAAATGATGCTATAATGAATTTAATGGGCGCCAGCTCAGAATCACTTAATTCTGAACAAAATTTATATAATTAACAGAGTAATCCCTAAGATACTAAAGTATAAAAAATCAATCTCAATTTGGAAGGCATCTTACTTATATCCTTAGTCCGCCAAGGTCGGCAAGCCTTCACAAACGTCCCGTGTCCCTCGAGTATCTCGCCACAACTGACGGAACAAATTCCAACGATCCACAGCGATCTTCAGACTAGTAGCTCGCAAATCCAAAACGGCAACTTGAGAATGCTGTTAGCCGCATACGGTAGGAACTAACAAGCAAGACTGCTACAAGCGAACCACTTGGAGTGACCCATAACAATCGAATGGTTCGCGGGGGTGGCGGTACTTATACCCGCTTCCCAAATTGATCAATTTCACCAGAAGTAAGGAAAATATTGTATACTTCGGAATTCCCGGATATGATCCCAACGCACATTCATCTATTTATCTCTTCGGTAATTTATGTATTTTATAATTCGCTTACTTCTTGCGACATCCATTGCAGAATAGCTCTGTGAGTTAACCTTAGAAACATACATAATATAATATAATGCAATAACCGAATGCGGTCACTTTATTCTTTACAACTAGGAAATTCCCTTCAGTTTGCATGATAATATCACTTACAATGGTGTTTGTGAAAATATCTCATTTCTATCGGATTTAAGTGTACGTATAATATTTGACGATTTATACAAGTTGATATTTTGTTTTCCTTTTCCTTTTAAATTCAGAACCGTGATGGCAAAAGTTCATAAAGGATTATTTTGTATTTTTTTAACTCCTCAGACCTCTGGCATATTCTGTCAGAAGGTTGGATTCTTTCCGCTTTGCAATAAAATATTAAATAGTAGGTAGGTAGTGTAGGTACCTAATTCCCTGTGCCATGATGCGCATACCCGCGTTAAACAATATACATCAGTCTTTTGTTGAGGATGAAGTATTATTATTATTTTTACAGAAATAAAAACATATTTAAACCTTCAATCCTCTGGCACATTGAGCGTTATGTTTCACGAAGTCGGAGAAAATGTGTGATTTCCGCTTCACAATAAAATCCAAATAAAAGGATTATTTCTGAACGTATCCGAACTATAAAAACTGTTTTCGGAAGGTGATGAAATGCGTAATGAAAAAACTTTTAAAAAAATGTAAATATATTTTTGTTTCATTAAAAAATAATTAATAAAAAGTTAGCGAATTTTCAAATTTTTGTTGAAATTGTAGTTGGAACTTTTGGTTTCATAGAGGTGCACATTTTAATTCTTTCATGCTTGACTTTTAGATTTGAATATAAAGCGTGGTGTTTTCTCTTTCTAACACCGTTTAGATCATATTTATCATTATGACAGTAAGGGAAAGGCAACGATTTTTGTGAGACCATATGTGTTGATTTCAAAAGCGAACAAATTACCCTGAGGGATGCCAAGTGACTATTTTAGATATTTTAATGGATTATTGTGAAACATGTCCATGATGTTTGCTTTGTAAAATATATTGCAAAAAGAAATCATGAACTGGTTTATTTTATGCCAAACAAACCATACACAGGCGTCGGACGTCTATTAAAATAGTTTGGTTGGGTATTTTGACAACAAAAAAAAATATTAATATTTTATTATTTTATATTCGCAAAAACACATACAGTTGGTATTTTATTTTTCATACACTGGTTTGTTTATCATAATCGAAACCACAAAATGATGTTTTACCCGAAAAAGGGAAAAATATGTTTTGTTTTTCTGTTTCACAAAGCATACATCATGGATATATTCACGTGCATCCATCAAAATACCTAAAATAGTATTCCACTGTCCTGAGTTGCCACTGAACTCATCTACATATATGATAAAAAATTATAAAGTGATTATATATTATGGAATGTAATTTGTTTCATTGCAGTAAACTGAAAATGGAGAAGAAAACGCACTGTGCAGTTGTAATATTATTTTTCCTCTGCGAAATTGCTGCAAAAGATGTTCATACTGTTGATGGAACTTTAAAAACAAACTGTTTTTTAAACAAAACTGAAAATGAATGTGAATCTGCCATCACCGAATTGTATGGAATCTATTACGGTTGTGAAATGGTAATAGATCTTGATTTTACGATTCAAAAAATTGGACTTGTTGATGACCATACTCTGGTGTATGGAGGCGATTCGCTGACTTATGTCATCGATGAAATTAAGGAAGAAGCAAGACTCGTCGATAAAGTCTTTCCTCCATTTAAAAACTTAGTTGACATTAATAATAACACGTACTTCCTTGCGAACGGATCTAACTATGTGATACTTAATAGTACAGGACAAGTAAAAGAAATAAAAACGGGCAGCAAAAGTTTAAATCAATTGGCCATAAACGTTGATGGAAAAACGTTATTTATTTTGAAATCAAAAGAAAATCAAAAGGCAAATTTTGAAAACAGGGGGGGAGACCTTTATGTCATGGAATTGTCGCCCTACAGTCACACGGCGAGGTTGGACACATTTAGGAAACATATTACAGCAATATCCACACTGAATGGAAAACTGCTGTTGGGATTGCGGACAGTGAACGATACAGGAAAACTAATAAGGCTACGTAGACTGCCCGCTCGATCGAACCATTGTATCGCGAATTTTCTTTTTTTATTATTTTTTTTCATTTTAATTGTATTGTTTATTCGATTTAATAATAATAAATTGTAGTTAATACAGGTTATGTTTTTAAAAAGGAGGTAGTCCAGCAAAGCTGCCACAAGGTTGCTTGACTGCCGGTTCTTCCTCAAATTTTGTCTTAATCAAAAAATAAGAAGCAGAATTGTACATTTGTAGAAAGGTGAAACTTTTTTATTTGTACTGTGTCAACACCAGAAGAATAATAGGCCGCGGAATAAAAGTTATGGACCATTTTTTAGACTGTGTAATAGGGTGTATCGATTTTTGAAGTGAAACTTCTTTACGCGCGTCATGCAATTTCGAGGACCGGAGTAAAACCGACTCATGACCGAAACGAAAATGCGGGTACCCCCACCACCGATTAAAGTTCATTTGATCTAGTCAAAGTTTTGAAGTAACATATAAATGCTTCTTAGCTCATCCCGACAACTGGCGTTGGTGGTGTATTGGTGAGCATAGTTGCCTTCCAAGCAGTTGATCCGAGTTCGATTCTCGGCCATCGCACATTATTTTTTTGTTTTTAACGCCTTTTTCATTCAATATCTTATTTTTTAGTAGGTCAGAACATTTTTTAAAAGAAAATAATATTGCAAAATAATAAAAACACTTATCTCACTGTGATAAAACATTACTCCGCTAGAGCGCGCTTTGCGTTATTGTGTTGGATTAAAATTATTATCTAATCCGTATATTATGATAATTGTATTACATTTATTTAATTAATTTATTTATTTTGATAATATGTAATAATTTACAGAAAAAAAATTAAAACTATCTCCCTCTGATAAAATATCCGTTCGCTAGAGCGCACTACGCGATCTTGTGTGGGATTCTATTTCTGTACATTGTACATTATTTTTAAAAATATATTATATTTTGGGTGTGATGTAGGTAACATTATAAAACATAACAAGCTCTCATATTTTCAGAACCTACATAATATAATCAATTTATGCGGCTTTGCTTACAGTTGGTGCTCAGCGTGGTTGGCTTTCAATCAGTTAAGCGAGGTTCGATTCTCGGCTGTGGCATTTTTGAAGTGAAACCTTGTTGAGGTGGGGGAGCCGCTCACGAACGTTCTCTCTCTTCTCTTCTTTCCTCTCTCTCAGACACCAGCGAACTGCGCCACGCCAAGCATCAGCTGAAACTAGAAGTTTCACTTCTGTCTTGCGTAGGCTTGACACACCCACTTTTTAACTTTTTTTTGTTTTCAAATTCCAAGTTGAAATAAAGTTGCTACTAGGTACCACAACTTACCACAATTTTTTTTGGATTTTTAAAAAAATGTGTAGGTCTCCCGCACAAGGCCTAAAGTTTTAATTTTTTTCAAAAAATATCAATTTTTTTTAAATTTAAAAAAATAAATTCATAACTTTTGTGTTTATTCCAAGTTAAAAAACAGTAATATTAGGGCATAAAAATAAGTAAGAAACGGTTTTTTTTATAAAATATGGTATTTTGGTCTCCCGCACAAGCCCTAAAGTTTGTTAATTTTGATGAAATTTTGTAATTTTGTGTACATATATGAACCATGTTTTTTTAAAGTTTAAGCCACCGGAATTAATTGTACTTTTCTTACAGAAGGCATAAAATGAGACAATATATATACATAATTCTTATATACATACACTAAAAATATATAGCACATATATACTATATATATAATATGTTTTATACCTGAAAAAAGATAGTTGGACGGTGTAAATTGTATGAGAAAGGTGTTGAAAGAAACTGATGTTATTTGCTATTACTGTTGTTTATTACAAAAGTATAAAAGGTTATAACATGTCATAAAATGTAGTATAAAAACTAAGTACAAAATGTTGCTGATTACTTTCCATACGACATAAGTGGCAGTTTTCTTGTTCTACTGCAAATTTACTGACTTGTTTAAGTATTCGTCCTTTCATCTTGGCTTCAAAACCTTAAATCAAAATTATGTATAGTATTTACATAGGCCTAGTGAAAATTTTATAAATGTTATTACAGTTCCCAAATAAAATTTCAATTTAATATGGAAGACAGTATGATAAAGACGTTATTTAGAAACATTATAACTACAAAATAGTCGAAAAAAACTTACTTAAATTCTAATCCTTTGCAGAGGTTTTGTACTGGCTCTTGGTCTCGAACGTAGGTAACTCTTTACGGTCTTCCAGTCTGGCACGGATAAAACTATCTCTTTCGATTAGCCCACATACTCGCTTCAAAGCTTCTGTGACTTCCTTGACAATTCGTTCCACCGCTTGAGTGTGAGAAGGAATTCTAAATTCAACCCTTCCACTTCTGCCAGTTTCCGCAATTGACTCCAACTTTTCAAGGCTCATATCAGTAACAAGAGGGGGTTCGGTTACTGAAGTGGATTTCCAATCAATCATATCTATATAGTCTTCGGCATCAAAATTGATCTGAGGGGGTTTAAATACCCTTACCCCTTTCCTTACGGTTGAGCGAGCTTTCTGGATTCTCTTATAAGCCAAGGCTCTGATATGTTTTCGTTCATCGAACAGCATAGCTATCAAAACATGCTCTGGGTGAGCCATGAAAGCATTTATCTGTAACGTTGCATGGACGACTTTTCTTAGCTCATCTACCAAGTAATTGCTGAAAAGAATCATTTTAAAAAAATGAATGGAAGGTTGCGGGATTTGGGGATTGCACTTAATTGAGAACCATGATGGTATGTAGACCTTCATCATGAACTCTGCAAGCTTTCTTAGCTGAGGGGTCGGATCATCGGTGGCTACATACAAACGAAGGACTCGATTTGCCAGAGTAAGCCACCTGGCGTGCGAGATGTTGCCGGGGTTTCGTTTGGCCAACTCTTCTGCAATAGAATTGTCTTCCATATTAAATTGAAATTTCATTTGGGAACTGTAATAACATTTATAAAATTTTCACTAGGCCTATGTAAATACTATACATAACTTTGATTTAAGGTTTTGAAGCCAAGATGAAAGGACGAATACTTAAACAAGTCAGTAAATTTGCAGTAGAACAAGAAAACTGCCACTTATGTCGTATGGAAAGTAATCAGCAACATTTTGTACTTAGTTTTTATACTACATTTTATGACATGTTATAACCTTTTATACTTTTGTAATAAACAACAGTAATAGCAAATAACATCAGTTTCTTTCAACGCCTTTCTCATACAATTTACACCGTCCAACTATCTTTTTTCAGGTATAAAACATATTATATATATATAGTATATATGTGCTATATATTTTTAGTGTATGTATATAAGAATTATGTATATATATATTGTCTCATTTTATGCCTTCTGTAAGAAAAGTACAATTAATTCCGGTGGCTTAAACTTTAAAAAAACATGGTTCATATATGTACACAAAATTACAAAATTTCATCAAAATTAACAAACTTTAGGGCTTGTGCGGGAGACCAAAATACCATATTTTATAAAAAATAACCGTTTCTTACTTATTTTTATGCCCTAATATTACTGTTTTTTAACTTGGAATAAACACAAAAGTTATGAATTTATTTTTTTAAATTTAAAAAAAAATTGATATTTTTTGAAAAAAATTAAAACTTTAGGCCTTGTGCGGGAGACCTACACATTTTTTTAAAAATCCAAAAAAAATTGTGGTAAGTTGTGGTACCTAGTAGCAACTTTATTTCAACTTGGAATTTGAAAACAAAAAAAAAGTTAAAAATCGATACACCCTACTTAAATAAATTTTAAAAAATTACTGATATATTGACTTTTCTTTTAGGACGGGTAGTTTCAGAGAAATTGAACAATTCTTAAAATTAAAAGTTCATCTTCAAGTTCTGTTATTATTTCAGTTCTGTCGAGTAACTGGCTTATGTAGTGTTTCTATGTTTACTACACTTTTACTGTTGCTCAAGGCTCGTTAGGTGATTGAAACTCTGATGGTTCGTTTTCAGATTTATTACGATAAATTCTATTACAACCGAGCTGTACAATCTTAGTTTGGTAACGTGTGCTCGCTAGCGGGGTAATTTTCCGTATGGCGCTGCTCCGCCCGCGCCCGTAGTTTACAGGACCAGATCGGAAGCGCTCGGCCTTCCCGAGCAGTTCCGAACCGCCTGTTCAGTGTTGCTAGACACTGCACTTATGCCGGCGCCAGACATGTGTTCAAATAAGTGAACACTTATTTGAAGACTTTGCTCACACATTTGGTCACTTATGTGTGTCTCTGCCAGATATGTGTTCAAAGATTTGATCACTTCTTTGAGCTCACAGTTTTCAAATAGACCTCACATAACATGGACGACGATTTGGTCGACACAGTTTGCTTATATTATTTATGTCCTAGTAATTATATATTACACGTGCAAATAAATAAACAAAAACAGCCAAAACGATTAGCGATTCTCATCACGATTCCGAAATTTCAGCCTGTTCGATTCCATAGAGCCAGAAAAAATGGAAAATTTAATGTTCGAAACCAAGTCTGTTAAAGTGCCCATAGTAATGATAAATTTTCCAGAAATGCTACCTTATGCAGATTTTGAGACTGATTTCGATTTGGACAATGATTCTTATAACGATTCCGAATTTTCAGCCTGTTCGGTACCATATAGAGAGAAAAATTGACTTTTAAAGTTCGAACTCAAGTCTGAAATCAGTGCCCATAGAAATGATGAATTTTCCTAAAATGAAACTTTATGCATATTTTGTGACTTTTAAAATTTTAACCATTATTCTTATAACGATTCTAAATTTTCAGCCAGTTTGGTACCATAGAGCCAGATAAATTGAATAATAAATAAATAAGCGCTACTGGGCTTCCCGCAGTGTGGCAGGCATGCAAACATTTTGACTTTGATTCCTTTGATGTGCGCCAAAGAAACCGACACGGAACGGCAAAGCGCACTTAAGTGCGCAAATAAGTGAACACAGTATCAAATGCCCGTGCCACACATGTGAACACTTATGTGAACACTTCTTTGAACACATGTCTGGCGCCGGCTTATAGTGATATAATAATAGAACTTGAATAAGACTTTCACAAAACCCAAAAATGAACGTTGAAATTTGATGAATTGTTAAAATTCTACGAATCGACCAATCTTTTTATAATCTTTTATTCGAATAGAAATAAGCACATGCCATATGTTGAGTTTTTGGCTGTGTTTTGTGAAAACGTTGCCTCCGCGAGGGCAGCGTCTAGTTCGTTTTAGAGCAATATCTTAAATTCAATGACGGTAGAGAACAATGCTTTGAAGGTAAAGCTGATTGAAGCCCAATTAAATTACTCGGAATGCATCTCCTGAAGATGAAACTGAAGTTATATATGGTAATCTTCCAAAATGGTTCATAAACGAAGAGAAAATATTCAGGAATGTCCGCCAGCTTACAAAATACATAAGCCGACGTAGCTCAGTGGTCCAGAGCACCTGACCGGACATCAGAAGGTGCAGGTTCAATTCCCGTCGGCGACATTTATTTTCAATTTGTATGGATATTTCAGCGACTAATTATTGCTTATAATTATTTGTTATCCTTTATGCTATGCTCAAAACCTTGCCTTATAAGCATTAGTATATCATTAAAAAAATTGAATATACACGCTTTATTATATAATATATTATTATACTATTCTTTGATGATATATTTAAGGTAATAATATTTTTCTCTGAACGGAGACTCTAATCCGCCTCTGTAATTCAATTATTTTACATATGTTTACCTTTTTAGTATAATTTATAACGTAAATTTTGGTGCGTCGAAGGAAAAACCAGATTTTAGTAAAATCCCGCTATGTGTACCTTGCCACTTTTTACCATATTATGGACTAACCGTTATATCAACTGTTTATTGATATGTCACTTGCCAGATGATTTTTAAAATGTATTAACGGTTCAGAAAATATTTCTAACGTATAAAATATATTATTTTAACCTTTTAATAAGTAGTAATTTTTAGAAATTACTAACTAACCCATGAGTACCCGAAGTTGCTCGAGGTTATGAATGTTTTGGGGTAAAAAATATAGAATAATAAATCAATAATAGAATATGGAATTATTGCTTGGGGAGGAGCAACAAACTCGGCTATCAATTACATAGAAACCGCACAGAAAACGATCTTAAAGGTAATACCAGAAAAACATAGACTGACTGATACAGACCAAATATTCAACAGCTGTGACGTACTAGATATACGCCAATTATACGTTAAAACACTACTAAACTACATTTTTGACAAAAAAAAATAATTTTCAACATGCACAAAATAACACTAACAGACCAGTTAGACAAGAATACAAAGAAAACATAAAAACTCCGACAGTAAATTCAAACTTTGGACAAAGACACTACCAACACCATGCTATAAAAGCTTTCAACAGTGTAAAACTTGAAATTAAAATTGAGGAAAATAAAAATAAATTCACACACAAAATTACAAAATGGATTAAAGAACAAAAAAGACAATATTACCAAAATTTCATAGCATAAAATAAAAATAAAACCTACACATAACACACAAAACCAATATAAACACACATCACTCACAAACACACAAGATTATTTTCAATGTTATTATTTTTTAATTTTAAATATATTATTATGTATTATTATTTTTAATTTTAAATGTATTATTTTCTCTTTAAATGTATTATGTAGATTATATTTTCATATTATAAAATGAAGGCCTTAGCACGGGCAAGCCACCCAGTGAGGCCTACATTACTGGAAAACTTAAAATGTAAAAAATATTGTACCAAATAAAAATAAAAAAATGAAAAAGTTTTGAGGTTATATCTAGTGTATCTGAAAAGTGGGTGCAAAAGCTTACTTTAAAAGTATCTGTTTCACTTGATCGTGCCATTTCTGTTTTGGACGCCCTCGACTTTTTCTTCCTTACCCTTTCACGTCATACTTTCTCCTTAAACATTATGTAATATATTTTATCATGCCGTCTCTTCCTAGGGTATCCCCGACTTTGTCTACCATTCAATACTGAATACCATATTGTTACTATTGAAAAAATACATTATAACGACTTTTATTAACAGTCATATATTTTTTTGTAATACCGCGCAAGAGTCCCTACTGCTCCCGACTGTCCAGAGCCAGTGGGACTGCGGCATCCCCAATTGAGAAAGGAGATGGGGAAGAACAAGGTTGGCTAGTAAGAAGTGCCACTGCAAGAATTTCAAGCAACAAAAAATAATTATTTGTCCAAAAAATATCGAGATTTAACCTAACTATCTCTGGTGCGAATGCTGTATTATTTCCACCGGTATTTCAATGGCAGGTGCTCCGCGGAATTAGCGTCTGTGAAAACAAGCAAACAGTTTTATGTTTCCCTCTATCTTATCGGAATAATTGAAGTGATACATTGAAATCCTCCGGCAATGCTGTGTGCGTTCTACCAGTATTTCACCGAAATGTGCTAGCATCTGTGAAGACGAGCAATCCGTTTGAAATATTCTCCCAATCACTTTAGATAGTTGGTAATGTCATTTGATTCCCCTATCTCAACGGACGGATTGCAATCGTTGAAACATAGAAATCAGGTGGAAATGCTTTGTTCGTTCCACCGGTATTGCAACGGAAAGTGCTTCGCAGAACTAGCGTCTGTAAAAATTATCAATCCGTTTGATAGATTCGATTGCAATCGTTGAAACATAGAAATCAGGTGGCAATTCTGTGTTCGTTCTACCGGTATTTTGACGAAATTTGCTCTTCAGAATTAGCATCTGTGAAAACTATCTATCCGTTTGACAAATTCGCCTATCATAACAGATAAATTGCAGGCTATATAACTTATACCATGGAGTATTGCTGTGTTTGTTCTACTGGTATTTCAATGAAAGGTGCTCCGCAGATGTAGCGTCTTTGATAACTATAAATCCGTCTGATAGATTCAATTGCAATCGTTGAAATATAGAAACCAGGTGGAAATGCTGTGTTCGTTCTACCGGAATATCAACTGAAGGTGCTCCGGAGAACAAGCATCTCTGAAAACTATCAATCTTAGTAGTAGCTCATGTTTATGCATTGTAGGCGTAGCGTTTCGTTAGGTTTTTTTTATAAATTTATTTGAATAAATCGTGTTTTTTTACTTCTAAGGAAAACCAGCTATTAATTCTGTCCTTTTTCTAAGAGAGTTTACAGTAAGCTCCCGATTTACTGGGATAAATGAAAAAAAAAACATTTATTAAGTGCAGCAAGCCGGTGTGCCCGCAAAGTTCTCGTCCTTTGTGCAATGACGTTAAATAATGTTTTTGTTCTCAGATTTTTTGTTGTTGTTAGTGAAGTGGATATTAGGTTTCTTTTTGTAGCTCATCTGTAATCAAGTAGGAGATTTTTGGCGTATGATGTAAAACTTGAGTGATCACTTGCCATAATCGGTCAAATTAATTAACTAACTATCTAACTTACCATCACGCCGTTTCCCCGCAGGGGTAGGCAGAGAGGACGGACCGCCAAACAACTCGGTCTTGGCACACACTTCTTGCCTCATTCACATTCATACATCGTCTCATACATACTCTTCTATTATTCTGACTCTTGACAAGACACGACTCGAGTATCTGATTCACTTGATCGTGCCATGTCTTCCTCGGGCGTCCCCGACTTCTGCTACCATTCACATTTGCATCATATATCCTCCTTACACTCCTATCTTCGCTCATTCGCTCTACATGCCCAAACCATCTAAGCGTCCCTTTCTTAATCTTACTCACTACGCTTACATCAGCCTTGCACTCTTTGCGGATCTCCACATTCCTCACACGATCAAACATGGTTTTATCACACATACGCCTCAAGGATCTCATTTCAACAGCATTTAATCTACTTTCATCCTTTCTTTGCCAGTTCCATACCTCACTTCCATACATCAAGGTAGGTACCAGCACTCCGTTGTGGACTGCTAACTTCGCTTCTTTGGACAATTTTTTGTTAGCGCCAACTGCGTTCAGTCCTCCATTAACGGAATTACCTGCATTTACCCTTCTTTCAATATCTCTGTCAGCTTTCCCATTTCTCGTAAACATACTTCCTAAATACACAAACTCATCCACCTGCTCCAAGTATTCTTCATTCACAATTATATTGCACACTGTTTTCGTACTCTCTCTTTCAAACACCATTACTTTAGACTTACTTACATTCATCATTAACTCATTCTTCATGCATACTTCGTTCATCCTAGACACGAGAAACTGTAAATCATCTATACTATTAGCAATCATCATACTATTAGCATACAACAGGCAAAATACTGGTCAAATTAATAAGACCTAAAAATATGGAATAGACGGTAAAATCTAGGTTGATTCATTATAAACTTTAAAACTTTAATTTTCTAACATCTTCCACTTATATCAGGTTATTCATATCCCGGAAATATATTTTTCTTTCTTCTTTTTTCATTGATACGTCCCGGTTAAGCCGCTCCCCGGTTAACTCGAACCGGGCTAACAGAGAGGGGCTTTTGCATTTATGCGTGGGATAAGCTGCAGGTTCAAGCTACCTTCAATGAACTGGTTTTTCGTTCAGTAGTAAAGTTAGGGTTGTCAAAAGTTGATGTAATTATACTATACCTATTTATTTATACTTTGTTTTTAAAGAACAATCTAATTTTGTAGATATTTGTCACTACTCATAATGCAAGTTTTCTGTTTTAATATCTAATGTACAGGATTTTCCAATAAGAGGTGTTATTTTGAATAGCCCGCTACTTCGGTAGATGTTACTTTTGAAGCTGTCATTTTTTGACACTTGACAAGTAGAAAATACGCCATTAATAAAAATGGAACGATACACGCTTCAACAACGCATTGAAATTATTGAAATTCACTTGAATGAATCAAATGCAAATCATCTTTAGTGATGAAGCCCATTTCCACCTCGGTGGCTTCATCAACGAGCAAAATTGTCGCATCTGGGGCTCGAAAAACCTAAGAGTTATTGTTGAAAAGCCTCTCTATTCTCAACGTGTGACTGTTTGGTGCGGTCTATGGTCCGGCGGAGTCATTGGACCTTACTTTTTCGAAAATGAGGCTGAAGCAACAGATACGGTGAATGGATTGCGCTATCGAGAGATGATTAATGATTTTTTATGGCCGGAATTGGATGGTATTGATCTGGACAACGTTTACTTTCAACAAGATGGCGCTACGTGCCACACAAGCAACGAAACCATTGATCTTTCACGATTGAATATCAAATTAACAACTCTTATTGAAAAACCCTGTAGTTATCTATCGACTACACCAATTCGTGGCTTTTGACTGAGTCACTTTGTCACGGACTGGTTCCTCTTTGTACAATACTTATGTGCATTCTTCTAGAAAGATCAGTAAATGATCTCTTTAATGTTGGGATACAACATTAATACTAAGGTACAGGTACACTATTTGCACTATATTGTCGCACAACTTGTACATGTTACTTATAAGGAAGCTACTCGTAAAGACATAAAACAAAAAAGACCTACCCATTTATTATATTCGACCTAATACTTTCTCTTTCATACATTTAGACATACGTTCTTTACATCGAATACAATCAGATGCGTGCAATCCGTGCATGAAATAAACACTTATTTAGAAAATTTCTTCCGGAAGGTTTATAAGTATTTAATGCATGCATATTACATTTATAGAAAGTACAGAAAAATCGATGTTTTGAAATCATGTTGTAAAAATAATATTTTCGGGCGCTTACATTGCCAACGCTGGCTAAACCTTATAAGATACATCAAAATACTGTACTACGGAATTGTATATCTTAAAAAGGCCTACAAAAAGTCTGTGATGATAACTCCCAGCAAAGCCGGGTAAACGTCAGCTAGTTTCCAAATAAAATAATGTTTTTGAAACTAGATGAAAGATTCTTTTAGGTTTTTGTATTGTAAATCGGTATATGTTATTACAAATATTAAAATTATAACGTAGATAACGTTTTTATAATCGCTTACCGATGGTTTTTATCGTCCGTGAGTAGTACTTTATACAAAACTAAAAAACATGTTCATTTAGTGATATTATAAAAGTTACTGTCAATTCACATTTTTTTCGTTTTATATAAAATTATTTATTAAAAAATTTACATGGAGATTCTATGGTAACTTTTAAATGCAAATACAAAGCGTGAGGTTCTCTCTTTCTAACACTATGGTGTTCTCTCTTTAAATCTTATATCTCAGCGTAATACAGAATGAAATACAATTACCGTTATAAGTCAGTGTCAGGCTGGGAGAAATGTTTCCCTAAAATACTCTAGGGGTTGTTTCAGTGGCTACATTGGTTTCCATTCAAATCTGCATGGAAGAAATTTCTAGTGTGTATTATAAATTATAATATTCAGTGGTCAAAATAAAGGAGAACTTCCCATTTATATTTTTAAATATTCGGCGATCATATTATTATATGTATTTGCGACAGCCCTGTTTCTTGTCATATAGGCAGGTTTTATCGGTAATTCCACTCGCTTTTTGTCGTTTTCTGGGCTTTTCATCTTTTGCCATCTTCTTATATAATCTCACAAGTCGAGAGGCAGGGATATCCAGTATAGAGCTCAAGTTCATCTCCCGTCAGATAGCCTTGGAAAGTTCATGCAATAAGACGTACTTCAAGAGGAATACATCATTCGTGTTACTGTTTACAAGGTAAGAGTCTCAATGTATTATTTGTATTGTTTCAAATACAAAACAAAATATTAGAGAAAAGTTAAGAAATCAAAACAAACCTAACCCAACATTTTGGGGTGCCTGGTGTCTTGTTCAAAGAAGATCAATGCAAAACAAACTGTAAACAAAATTCTTGCTTGCACAAACTGTGTAATAATTACAATAACGTACCTAATAACAAAATGGACATTTTCAAAAAAGCCCATAAAAGAATATTTTTCTGATATTTAATGATAAGTTAATTAATTAGTAACTTTTCTGTTGTTTTTATTCATAATTCCATTATTACGTATATCATAAAAAGGTTTTTTTCTAAATTATTAGTATCGTGAATGAGTTTTGTTGATGTAATTTTCGGAGTCTAGAAACGTTCGATTTCAAGCACAAAACTGGTTTTTATTCATTTTGTAAATAATTTTATAAGAAAGCAAAAAAGTTAATCAAGTGTCACAGATAATCTTAAATACTGTATTTTGTTTGTAAAATATAATTACATAATAGGTTTTATTTTAGCTATTCAATACTTATGTACAAACTGATTAATTGTTAACTGTCGATTTCCCGAAAATTAATAAATACATTAAAAAGTTGTTTCCTTTCCTCGTTCATACATTTAAATTGAAAAAAAAAATTTTTAGTAGTTTACATTTATATTTTTAATTTGTATTCTACTCAAGCGAAACGATAGGAAAACCTTACATTTATCTAAAGCATATTTTTTGGTATTCATAATGTACACCGATTCATTATAAAGATTAATCAAAATAGTGATTTGGCATTAAGCTTCGCCTTAATATTATAACCTATATTATATCTACATATGTTTAACTGCTTACTAATTAAGTAAAAAGTTACATCCAAAAAATTAAATTTGAAACCCAAAATAGGCAAATGTTCACCAAAATTTGTCACCCTATTTTACACTAAAAAGTTACCTATATACAGGTGGGGCAAAAGTAATCACCATATTGGAAAACGCTATAACTTTTACAAATGGCGCCAAATGTCAATACGGTTTCGAATTTGTGAAGTAAACAAACTCAGAATACAAATCAACAAGACATGAATCAGTTTACTCGAATAAATTTTATCATAAAAAAAATTACAGCAAAAGAACATTGGGTGATTACTTTTGCCCCACTGTATTTTAGTTTATGTTAGTCTGTTCTCACAAGTAGAAAAATTTTCAAAATTTTAACCATAATTTGTATTGAAATATGACCCTTTTGTTACTTATATAAATATCTATCTGAATATCTTCTTCTAGAAAGAGATTGGTTTCCTCAAAAAAAAGTTAAGTTTGCCTACATTTTGAATAGCATTATATTATTTAATTAGAAGACGTGTACCCGGCGTTACTGGGGGTTATCCTTAGGAGATAGACATATATCGTCATGGACTTTTCTGTAGAACTTTTTAAGATATACAATTCCGTAGTAAATTATTTTGATGTATCTCATAAGGTTTAGCCAGCGTTAGCAGTGTAAGCGCCCAAAATATATGTTTTACGAGTTGATTACAAAACATCGACATTTCTCTAATTTCTGTAAATATAATGTGCATGTATTATATGTATAAACCTTCCGGAAGAAATTTCCTAAATGATAGTGAACCCTATCAAAATCCGTTGCGTAGTTTAAAAGAACTAAGCGCAAAAACAGACAGACGCGGATACCGACTTGTTTTATACTATTTAGAGATTGATTGTCAAATATATATACAGAATTTTCCAATAAGAGGTGTTATTTTGAATAGTCCGCTATTTCGGTAGATGTTACTTTTGAAGCTGTCATTTTTTGACATTTGACAATTAAAAACTACGCCATTAATAAAAATGGAACGATACACGCTTCAACAACGCATTGAAATTATTGAAATTCACTTGAGTGAATCAAATGCAAATCATCTTGAGTGATGAGGCTCATTTCCACCTCGGTGGCTTCGTCAACAAGCAAAATTGTCGCATCTGGGGCTCGAAAAACCCAATAGTTATTGTTGAAAAGCCTCTCTATCCTCAACGTGTGACTGTTTGGTTCGGTTTATGGTCCGGCGGAGTCATTGGACCTTACTTTTTCGAAAATGAGGCTGGAGCAACAGTTACGGTGAATGGATTGCGCTATCGAGAGATGATTAATGATTTTTTATGGCCGGAATTGGATGGTATTGATCTGGACAACGTTTACATTCAACAAGACGGCGCTACGTGCCACACAAGCAACGAAACAATTGATCTTTTACGATTGAATATCAAAATAACACCTTATAGGAAAACTCTGTATCACTTGAAAACCCAACTTATTACCAAACATCACAGATATATTCTGAATGTGCTGATAAATTGTTAGAAATGATGGCGTGCCATCACGTTTTTAACACGATTTTAATAAATCAGCCATTCTCAGTTTTTCCGTGTATCACTTTAAGGTGTGTTGAATTGTCATTTTAATGCGTTATCCAGTCACCGATCTAATCGAAGATCGACAATATAAAATACGTTTCCGTTGAACTTGAAACATGTTTTTGTACACATTTTAATTTTTCTTATTTATTTTAATTGGTATTCGCTAGATAGGTAAGCAGCACAGAATAAAAAAATAACACAAGACATGCGATGTGGGCGTGTTTCGTGACACAAAAGTCTGGCTAATACGGCCTTAAAATTCCAATACAAAACTGTGTTTGATCATCATCGTGAAATTCAAATAGGATTACGATATGCGATGTTAGGCTAGTGTTTTACTGATGGTGGATGCAATCTATTCGCAAGTTTTTTTCTTGCAAATAATGTGTAGCGCCCTTGATGTGATTGTTTTCTAATTTCGCAAATCATTCATATGTTATTATTGGTGACCGGATAAATCGTCAAAATGATAATTCATCACATCTTTAAAAAGATATATAAAGTCATGGAAAGTGATGAAACAAAAACTTTATTAACTGGGTTAAGTAGGTTAGGTTGAAAAAAAAATTTTTTTCATCGTTTTTAATCACTTTTCAAAAGTGTGTTGAAAAGTCACTGTGTTAAGTTAGCATCGCGAAATTGAGTTAAAATCGCGTGATAAATGGGCAAAAACTAAAAGATATTAATTCTTCCTAATAAGCGTTCAAAAAGAAGAAGAAGATGGTTTGAAAGGGAGATAAATAAATACGAATATTAATGGAGCGCGCTAATATTAAAAAAAAACGATTATAATTTATATTAGAAAATATTTTATAAATCATGACTTATTTAAATTAGAAAAAAACTCTCATAGCATTTAAAGAAACACTGTGATTTTTTTCATATATATAACATAAAATGTTAAATAACAAAAACAGATGTGGGTTTTTTTATTATTTTCAAGGCATACTTTGCGATTTATTTTTCTGTCGTTGGAATTTCATATGAATTATTTTTCAACTCGGCTAATGTATAGAGATTATGTTAGAAAATAACAAATTTGCTTTGGAATATAGTGTAAACTTGTTATAAATCGGTAGAAATTGGGAATTTGCGGTCTTATATCAGTGGCCACATTGAAATCTACATGAAAGTCATTTCTAGTATGTGGTATCTATTCAGTGTAAGGTACCTTATAATTTATTAAAAGATTTTATAATATTGTTTTATGGTTTTTTTTTGCGTATACAAAGTGAAAAATTATATATTCAATCAAATATTTTAATACAAAAAACACATGAATGCATCAATTTGAAGTGCATATTTTAACAAATTTTTGCTCTGACACCTATTGGTTTTTGTTTTGTATTTGGTTATTCTATCAATGTAAAATGAACTTATATGTTATACAGTATTATGATGTCTGCATTTAAAGATTTTACCTATGATCTAGGGATCAAACGTAACACACTTTCTGGTTTTTTTCTTGCGTAAATCAAAACTAGCGGCTGGGGTTAAGCGTGAATTTAAGCCTTATCGCCATCTGCATAAGGAGTGTTATTGTTATCGGCCTAATTCCAAATGTTACACTACGTGGCGACTTACTCCGATTCTTACTTTGCCGTTTCGTAATATTTCCGTCGGATATCACAATTGGTTCACATTAGCATCGGAAACCACATTTTTTTAATAAGTTTATCAGTGTCAGTTTCTTTTCCTTCATACAGGGTTTTCCAATAAGAGGTGTTATTTTGAATAACCCGCTATTTCGGTAGATGTTACTTTTGAAGCTGTCATTTTTAACATTTGACAAGTAGAAACTACGCCATTAATAAAAATCTAACGATACACGCTTCAACAACGCATTGAAATTATTAAAATTCACTTGAGTGAATCAAATGCAAATCATCTTGAGTGATGAGGCCCATTTCCACCTCGGTGGCTTCGTCAACAAGCAAAATTGTCGCATCTGGGGCTCGGAAAACCCAAGAGTTATTGTTGAAAAGCCTCTCTATCCTCAACGTGTGACTGTTTGGTGCGGTTTATGGTCCGGCGGAGTCATTGGACCTTACTTTTTCGAAAATGAGGCTAGAGCAACAGTTACGGTGAATGGATTGCGCTATCGAGAGATGATTAATGATTTTTTATGGCCGGAATTGGATGGTATTGATCTGGACAACGTTTACTTTCAACTAGACGGCGCTACGTGCCACACAAGCAACGAAACCATTGATCTTTTAGGGGAAAAGTTTCTTTGAATATCAAAATAACACCCCTTATTGGAAAACCCATTATAATCCAAGCCTCTTCAGTCTTCAAGCCCGCATTAATAAATCCCATCCTAAAGCCCAACCGGGTGGCGTTATAGTTCCCCTGTCTTTACACCTTGCAACAAGGGGCGCTCTGTGAGGTGTTACATAAAAAAGAGGTTTAAGGTAACTGAACCTTGCTGACAGGACATAAAACTGGAAAATCCTCGGATGCTATGATAACTCCACTCGTCTTAAATAGTACGTAGGTAATGACAAACCTGTTCCCACCGCTAGTTTATTTTGCAAAAGGCAACGTTCTGAGGGAATGCTTTAAGAAAACCCACACATATTAAAACGTATTATAATGTAGTGTTAAGTCGGTTGTAATTCATTTGCGGCTACAACGATTAAAACGAATTTAATTTTACAAATATATAAACTTTGATTCATAAAAGTTTGAGAGATTTAGGCTGGCCGCATACATACGTTTTTCGTATTCGATTTCCGAATTTGTTTTCCGTATTCGGACATCCGAATGCACGGAATCAGTAGAAAATACATTAACTGCCGCACACGTTCGTTTTAGTTCCGAACGGAACAAATTCCTTACGCACGTTCCGAATGCGAGCCGGCGCGTTCGGAGAAACCGAATGGAAAAAACCTAATGACGTCATGTGGAACGCAGCTATTGCATACAGTTTGTTTGTGCCGACGCAAACGTACGGAACTTTCCGTTCGTAATTCAGTGTTGCCAACGGATCTTGACCTAATATCGCCGTTTCTCATACATAAGGTAGCGTAAAGTAGCCGAATTTGCTGTTAGGTGGGACATGTTTAAAATTGAGGTTTTTACGTGAAAATAAAAACTTCGTGGGGGGGGGGGTGGCTAGAGAATTTCAAAAGAAATAAAATTTGTCCCCAGAAATAAAAAAAATTCATGGGGAGGGTGGCTAGAGAATTTCAAGAAAATATAAAATTTGTCCCCAGAAAAATAAATTTCATGGGGGGGTGGGGGTGGCTAGAGAATTTCGGGACATGTTTAAAATTGATGTTTTTGAAGTAGCTTAATTGGCGACCAGTCGCCTTTTAGATTTTTTCGGCGCCGATTCTCGCTCTGAGTAGCCAAAATGGCGATATATCGCCCTTGTTGGCAACACTGGTACTGACGTTTATACATTCCGAATGAAGAAAGACGAACGTTTGCGCTAGTCTCACGGAATTCCGAATACGGAAAACGAATTCGGAAATCGAATACGGAAAACGTATGTATGCGGCCAGCCTAAGTGCCCATATCCCTAATCTCTAACTAATAATAAATATTTAATTTTTTGGAATAACTCAACGAGTAAAACTTCAAATTGTATTATTTAATTATTGAACATAATATTAGCGAATCATAAACGAACATTTGAAACAATATCAGAAAAAGATACGGTCACATCTAGGACCATAAGAAATATATTTCTTACATGACAACCACATATTATATTTTGTAATAATAGAATGTTATACTAAATCAAATATGTATAAAATAAACACTAGACTATGGCCTAGGTGTCAAATTTGAATAAATTATTTCGCAAACTGGTATTAAAAATGAGCCATGAAACCAGTGGCGTAGCTAGGTAACCAAGAGCCCTGGGGCAAATTAAAAAATGGGCCCCACTGCTATGTAAACTGATTAGATGTTATGAAATAAAAATATGAAATTTACAAACACTTTAAAAATTCTAAGCTACTTGAGCTCTTTTTTGTGCACTGCAGACTGCGGGGCAGGTAATAAAAATATTAAACAGTAACAACATAAATTACAATTAATACTTGGTGTAGGTTTGGCTAATAAAACGAAATAGAGAAGATTCAAGGGTTTATTTTATAAAGGTCGGGCCTACCAACTGACTAAATAACTATTATATTTACAATTTTTTTCCTAGCTTTAGTTTTCGCAAAAGTATCAATGACTTCGTTTAAATTCAGACTTGATGCGGTTTTGTTTTCAATTGCTATTAGCGATAAATGTCGGAGTCGAGTTTGGCCCATCTTATTTCTTAAATATTTTTTTATTATTTTTAATTTGCTAAATGACATTTCAGCTGCTGCAGAAGTGACAGGAATTGTAAAGAATAATAACATTGCTGTAAATACTTCCGTTAGGTCGCATTCTAGCACTCCATATTTGCTCATTATTTCCTTACATAATTGGTGAACAGTCCATGCTTGAGTTAGTTGAGGTAAAACTAGATGGTAAATATTAATAAATTGAAGTGAAAAACTAGGGCCTATATTTTAGGGCGAATATTTTCTTTGGAATTCGTCACACTTTTGCAATAAAGTTGCTTCATCAACATGTAATAAAAATGTTGGTGTTAGAAAATCGAATATATGACAGACTGCACTCATACCAATAAAACGAGTATCTAATTGAGATATTATTGTGTCTAGTACATTATTGAAAATCTCAATTTTAAATATTTTTTCTCGGTTTGGAAATCGGTGATCAGCAGCTAATTCATCAAAATGTTTTTTTTAACTTTTCTTTGCCTTTTTTCTTGAAAATGGGTATGAATACCATATTTTTTTGCAGTTTCACTGGATTTGCACTTGAATAATTCTAAATCATTTCTATAAATTTGCAACTTTGCTTTGGTCTCTGCTAAAATTTTACTCGCCTCGCCCAAATTGATGTCGCATTTTTGTAAAGTTTTGGATGCATAATTGATGTCGTTCAATACACTGTGCATGAATTCGCAAAACAAACTCGAAATTTAGCAATTTTGTTTTAATACTCTCTGCTTCACTGCGCTCATCTTTATTAGGACTCTTTACAACTATTTCTGATAATGCTTTGATAATATCAAAATAACGAAGTTTTATTGCAGATATCGTATTGACCCACTGAACCATCTAGTCGGATTTAGTTTTTTTAGAGTGGTGTTGGATTCGCCAGTGAATTTTGACAGTAGATCCCAACGTTTGATGCTGTTTCCGAAAAAGTTATACAAATCTTGCAACGTTGCGAAAAAAATCTGTATTTCCACACAACTGCTAACGGCATCATTTATCACCAAATTTAAATTATGAGTGGCACAATGTACGTACTCTGCGTTAAGGGCCCGTTCCCACTTCCGTTTTCAAATCGGGGGCGGGTCCCGTTTTAAAATCGGATGCCCTAGTGGCTGTAGTGGATGTATGGAGCTGTTCACACTTGTCCGACACGATTTGAAAACGGATCCGACATTTTTTGTCGGATGGCTCGCCTACGCAGCGCGTCCGTTTTCAAATCGTGTCGGCACACGCTCGCTCATAGTGTTGTAT
Organism: Hesperophylax consimilis; assembly: GCF_061612785.1. Lineage (NCBI taxonomy): Eukaryota > Metazoa > Arthropoda > Insecta > Trichoptera > Limnephilidae > Hesperophylax > Hesperophylax consimilis. The sequence goes on from NC_142865.1 coordinate 12,620,023, forward strand.
GGAGCTGTTCACACTTGTCGTCCAGTCGTTCCGGCAGAGTCCCCGCCAAACCCCGACCCCTCCCCGCCCGCTCCCTGTCGCAAGGAAGCAGGCACGCTGCGTGCTTGTATTTGGTTATTTTGTTAAGTAAATAAATCAAAACTACAATAATGGATAAGGAAATAAATCCCGAAAATTTAATACCACTGGTCGAAGAAAGAGTATGGTAATATTTTATCTTTAACTAAATAAAAACAAAACACTTGGTGTACACAACTTTTGTACATCAAAATTTTTATTTTATTTTATTTAAGTTTACTTTTTTTTAAATTTTAAAGCTTTAATGAGATGCACGGAAGAGCGTATTAGTTAAATAAACACATAATAAAAAATATTTGAGTGTTTATTGTTTTCTTACTTTAAAATATCGATAGCCTTTCTTCAGGACAAATGCACTTTCTCAATTTTGTATTTTGATATGTTAAGCTCTCTGAAACTCATTCCAGTAGATGGTTAAAGGAAGTGATAGACATTCTCTTAAGCGATTAAGCGCCCTTGAGGTGATTTTTCATGGTGAAAACGGCGCTATATAAATAATCCATTCATTATTATTCTAAAATAATTAAAGAACTTTAGTTCATCACTTCTTAACTCACCAATTAACACTTGGAAAATTCCTACAGAAAATCATTCGGCTATGATTGGGTGTACTCAAAATTTTCTTTTCACTTTTTTCCTTCTATTTAATAAGTACCACATGATAACAAGAGCTTCATCGTCGTCCATTGCGCACCATTACTGAATAATGAGCAAATAACATGTTTTTGTTGAATCGACAATTATTTTTTTTCGTAGAGTATGGTCCGTTTTTAAAACGGATCCGTTTTTAAAACGGTAGTGTGAACAGGGCCATTGGCCGTCCGTTTTTAAAACGGGACCCGCCTCCGATTTGAAAACGGAAGTGGGAACGGGCCCTAGACGGATATCCTTAATATGTTTTGTACACCATTATACACACCACTCATCACACTGGCTCCATCATAGCCTTGCCCCACACATTATACACACCACTCATCACACTGGCTCCATCATAGCCTTGCCCCACACATTATACACACCACTCATCACACTGGCTCCATCATAGCCTTGCCCCACACATTATACACACCACTCATCACACTGGCTCCATCATAGCCTTGCCCCACACATTATACACACCACTCATCACACTGGCTCCATCATAGCCTTGCCCCACACATTATACACACCACTCATCACACTGGCTCCATCATAGCCTTGCCCCACACATTATACACACCACTCATCACACTGGCTCCATCATAGCCTTGCCCCACACATTATACACACCACTCATCACACTGGCTCCATCATAGCCTTGCCCCACACATTATACACACCACTCATCACACTGGCTCCATCATAGCCTTGCCCCACACATTATACACACCACTCATCACACTGGCTCCATCATAGCCTTGCCCCACACATTATACACACCACTCATCACACTGGCTCCATCATAGCCTTGCCCCACACATTATACACACCACTCATCACACTGGCTCCATCATAGCCTTGCCCCACACATTATACACACCACTCATCACACTGGCTCCATCATAGCCTTGCCCCACACATTATACACACCACTCATCACACTGGCTCCATCATAGCCTTGCCCCACACATTATACACACCACTCATCACACTGGCTCCATCATAGCCTTGCCCCACACATTATACACACCACTCATCACACTGGCTCCATCATAGCCTTGCCCCACACATTTTTTTAAATCAATATTTTTGTCGATAAATAATGTTGTCACTTGGTTGACTAAATCTACTGCGCCATGTTTATTTATTTATTTATTAATCTTAAGTTAGCTCACATCTTCGTGTGTGCTAATAGTTTTATAAACATGTAGGTACATTGTTTGGCAAAAAAATAAAAATTAATAAAATTTTCTTTCTTTAAATATTTCAATAAAGTCACAAAAAAAGAAACATTAATAATTAAGATAGACATATTTTCTTAATTCATTTTTGAACTTATTAATATTTTCTATCACAGCAATTTCCTTCGGGATTTTGTTATAGAGTTGAACGGCCTGGTACATCAGAGATTTTTGGGTGCTTGTTTTTTTTCTTGTTGGCAATCTAATTTGCTTAGAATTTCTCGTCCCGTGTCCGTGTATCTCGTTATTGTAATTTATTTTTCTTTTCAGTTCCTTAGACATGTTTGATGGTTGCATAAAAGCCTAGACACACTTCTTTTACTTCTATATCAATTGGCTGTCCATTTTCCGATCTGTTTATTACTGCATACCTCACAACAATGCTTAGCTGATCTACCTTCGATATGTCCTGTGTCGTATCCACTATGATGGCAAAAAACGGTAACTGTTCATAGAATATGAACCATGTGACAAATGCGATTTTAATAATTTATTATAAATAAAAGTGTAAGGGCCCGTTCCCACTTCCGTTTTCAAATCGGAGGCGGGTCCCGTTTTAAAAACGGACGGCCAATGGCCCTGTTCACACTACCGTTTTAAAAACGGATCCGTTTTAAAAACGGACCATACTCTACGAAAAAAAATAATTGTCGATTCAACAAAAACATGTTATTTGCTCATTATTCAGTAATGGTGCGCAATGGACGACGATGAAGCTCTTGTTATCATGTGGTACTTATTAAATAGAAGGAAAAAAGTGAAAAGAAAATTTTGAGTACACCCAATCATAGCCGAATGATTTTCTGTAGGAATTTTCCAAGTGTTAATTGGTGAGTTAAGAAGTGATGAACTAAAGTTCTTTAATTATTTTAGAATAATAATGAATGGATTATTTATATAGCGCCGTTTTCACCATGAAAAATCACCTCAAGGGCGCTTAATCGCTTAAGAGAATGTCTATCACTTCCTTTAACCATCTACTGGAATGAGTTTCAGAGAGCTTAACATATCAAAATACAAAATTGAGAAAGTGCATTTGTCCTGAAGAAAGGCTATCGATATTTTAAAGTAAGAAAACAATAAACACTCAAATATTTTTTATTATGTGTTTATTTAACTAATACGCTCTTCCGTGCATCTCATTAAAGCTTTAAAATTTAAAAAAAAGTAAACTTAAATAAAATAAAATAAAAATTTTGATGTACAAAAGTTGTGTACACCAAGTGTTTTGTTTTTATTTAGTTAAAGATAAAATATTACCATACTCTTTCTTCGACCAGTGGTATTAAATTTTCGGGATTTATTTCCTTATCCATTATTGTAGTTTTGATTTATTTACTTAACAAAATAACCAAATACAAGCACGCAGCGTGCCTGCTTCCTTGCGACAGGGAGCGGGCGGGGAGGGGTCGGGGTTTGGCGGGGACTCTGCCGGAACGACTGGACGACAAGTGTGAACAGCTCCATACAACACTATGAGCGAGCGTGTGCCGACACGATTTGAAAACGGACGCGCTGCGTAGGCGAGCCATCCGACAAAAAATGTCGGATCCGTTTTCAAATCGTGTCGGACAAGTGTGAACAGCTCCATACATCCACTACAGCCACTAGGGCATCCGATTTTAAAACGGGACCCGCCCCCGATTTGAAAACGGAAGTGGGAACGGGCCCTAAATGTTCGTTTGTTCAAAATCTCAAATTTCCGAAAGTTCTTCAATGATTGCTTTGAAATTTTGACACAAAGTTGCATTCGAATACGCGTGTGTTTTTGCTTACTGTTGGGAAATAAGAGCTTCACAGATGCACTCATAGAGGGCAGTGCATAGAGCTTGCTTGGAAGTCCGTAAGATGGCAGCTAGTAGTCAGTAGTAGCCAGGACCAGTTAGAATGCTCCCAAACAAACTTGGTGTTTTCAGATCTCATTTAGCCAGCTTATAGTTAGGTCAACTATCGAGTCACCATTGTAATACGCGAAGTATTAATAAATCCCTGATTTAACATAAAGAACCTATTATTTAAAATCACCTTCCACGACGAGTTGGAGAACTGTTTGTGGGAACACAGCATTTACCTATATCAAATATATGTCGCCTGTGACAACTGCGCCACCTGTGGGAAGTAAAAGCAACACGCGCCATTGTTTTGTATCTGCACAGACAGACTGAGCAACAGCAACGCGTGGCGGTGTACCGTTAGTTTGCAATAAATATATTATTTTATTGATTAAAATATATTTTTCCTACTTTATACAAAAAAAATAAGTTTTGCATATTTTATGTGCAACAACTAATGGTACGTATACATTTGCGAACCGAAACGCGAACCGAGCCTCGAATTACGTAAAAGGAACAAAGTAACTGCAAGCGGCGCGGCGTTTCGCGCCATTTGTGGTTGCTTAGTACTTTTCCCATAAGTTGAGGTTCAGTTCGGCAGTTCGGCTCGCGTATGTATACGTAGCATAATGTGACTTCCAACCTTTCACGTGGTACGATTCATGTCTAAAAAAAAATTACTTTGGCCAAATATCAAATATATTTTTTTAATTTAAATACGTAAACACCATAAATACCTTTTTTAAACATTGGAAATACCATTGAAACAAGTTTCTGGGGATCGCAATAAAATCACTGACTTATAGATCTATTATGAACATTAGCATTGGTAAAAACAATTTTTTTGTCAACTGCCCGAAACCAGTGGGTGTGCATTCCAAATTTGTGAAACGTTCAAATGTCGTCATCAAATAATATATCTTACAACATTTCTAAACCAAGTCATACTTTTGTTAATGAATTTTTCTTTACCGTGGAACACTAGAAGTGCCATCAATCTGTTAACTTCACCCGCCATAACACACGTACGTTGTGCGTAAGTCCCTAGCATGGCGGGTGAGTTCCAAACAAATGATTCATTTAGCCCAATAGCCAAGCACTCTATCTCACCTACACTCGTCCGACATCCCCATCCCATTTGAATTTCGTAAAAACAGTTTTGTATTGAACATTTAAGCCTCGATTAGGCAAATATTTGGATCATGAAACACGCCCACAAGGCAATTCTTGTGTTATTCTTTATTCTATGACCTATACCTTTTCTTTATACCTTAACATTATGTTTAACTACGCCTTACCTTTAATTTTGTAAGTATTTAACTTTACCTGTCAAAAGCCAAAGTGAATTATTTTTTCAAAATCGAATGCTTTAACAAAAAAACTTTGATTTATCAGTCTGTTTTCTAGTTTCACTTTGTTGGAAGTTAGAAATTGGACAATTTATCTCCTTGACTATAAAAATATCAACAACTTATTTTTTTACTTTGAAAACGTCTAAAATCACAGCACGCTTCATAAGAGGTAACATTAAAAAAAATGTTTTATGATTCAGACTTTTATGTGATGAGGTTTTCATTTTTGTTGAATACTGGACTAAAAATTTTTTTACTGATCCACCCATTCCTTTCAGAAGTCATTCTGCTCTGTCAAACTACTATAGCTAGACCGCAAGCAAAAGATGGTGCACGCCTCTTACCATATGCAGAAAGGGCGTGATTTATTATTAGTTCGGTAGTGTTTGTTAGTGACTTGCCATATTACATTCGCCTCCCGTAGCGTGCTTCAATCTGGAAGATGTAATGGAACAGTATTTTGTTATTGGTCGAACTATAACACACTTTCTTATTTTTGCAGAAACTTCAGCTAAAAATGGGCGTCCGAATCGGCAGCATAATTGCCGCATCAAGTTTGCTGTTCAGCTTAGCCGCCAGTGTCATCATAACTCCAAAAGGGGAGTTCATCACTAACTGCTTCACTGAAGAAGATGAAGGCAGCTGTGAATACAGCAGAGTCAAGATCTGCGGAGACTTCTACGCTTGCGACATGGCCATCCACTTTAAATCTCCTATCAAGAGAATCGGCTACATAGACGAACACATCCTAGTAGCGGAAGGAACCAATACTTACGAAATCGATGCGGAGACACATCAAGCTAACCATATCAAAAAGGTAATCCCGCCAGTAAACGAATTCATCGACAAACACGGTAATAAATATTACACGGGCGACGGCACAACTTATGTTGGACTCAACGAAACAGGAAAAGAAATAGAAATCGTCACAACAGGAGAGTATAGTTCCAACCAGCTGGCTCTAGACTTTGCCGCTAATAGATTGTTTATTCTGACATTCATGAAAGATGATAAGAAAGATACGAGAGCCGGTTATCTCTTCGCTCTGACTCTAGACGGGATGAAGATCGAAGATGAAAAAATTCATGCCGAAAAAGTTGAAGGAGACGATAGCATCACAGCCATGGCCGTACAAGGCGGCTTCGAGAAACTGTTACTCGGAACACGCACAGAAAAAGGATCGAAACTCATCAGATTGAACCGGCTTCAAGTCGACCCTTGTTCTTCAAAAGACATCCACGAAATAGCCATCAAAGAAGTCGTGAACGAAGCCAGTTTTAAACTGCTTAAGATTTTTGAAGAGTCCGACAGTTTTTCAAAGAAGAGCTGCTTGAGTCAACAAAATTTCGTGAGAGAATCATTTAGGTCTTCTTCAACGCAGACAATTTCGACTTTGACTTCAGAACTTAACGATACGATGAGCAAACTGGCTTTGTGCACGGATCAAGTATTATCCCTGGACATAAACGAAAGTGGGTTGGCTATTGAATACAATAATGCACATGACGGTTTCTTCAACGAACGCAAGTCTTGCAGCGATGGTAATTTCAAAAACTCTCACGATCATTACAAAGACTCTCACGAACACGATGACCATGATCACCATGAGAAAACTCTGTGTTTGCCAGTTTCAGAGATTGAGTGCATGAAGAACAGAATCAAAGAGTTGGAGAAAGGTGAAAAGGGTTTGAGGAAAGAATTGGAGAGGTATACTAAAGGAATTAACGCCATTTTGAAGGATCCTCTACTAAAGGACCAATTCCCAACGCTTTATAAAAAAAATTAAAACTTAATGACACAATAGGTTTTTACAAAAAAAAATTGTTCTTTTTGTAATAAATCTAAAATTTCCAACACAATCGCATCTTCATTATTGCCATATTTTTCAATTTATTTATTGAAAGGTTTATTTTACAATAAGAAATGTTAGATAATATAATTTCAGGAGTGGGTAATACCATGAATACATGTATGAACAAAAAAACAAATACCAATACACTAACCAATAAAAAATATTTGGTGTAAAAGACGATGTTATTTTGCTGTTCGATATTTTTTTCAATTATTAACACAAAATATTTTTCTATCACACGCGCTCTGTCTCATCTGTTAACGTGTTGCTGGAACAAGACGAAGTGCATATCATTTGACCCGCTAGGCAGTACCCAACTACTTAATGGTAGGGTGAGTTTATAATTAAAAAACATATATCATCAGACAGCAATCTGACATCAATTTTATTGTATTTCTATAGCACCCTGTATTGGAAAGTGCTGTAGCACCCTGTATATTAATTCTTTTTTCAAATACATATAAAACAACATATAATAAACATCCCCTAAAATTAGGTTGAGGTAACATGTATTTAAGTATTTTCTAATAAATTTCTTTTTTATTCCTGTTACATTGAATCAATATTTAAATCAGGTTTTGATTTCATGATTCTCCAATATGTGCCTTCTTAAATCACATTTACGTTCATATCCCTTCTAGCAAAACTGGCAAACGAACGAAGCAATATTCATAATATAAAACCTCGATGCATGATAATTAAACAAGCTCTTTTGAGAAAAGGCAGAATTACAACCGTTGTATGTACACACAAAGTTTGTGCACTAATTCTGGTGTTTCTTGACATGTTGTAAAAGATGCTTTCTCTGAAAGAATCGCTCGTGGCAATAATCACAACCAAACGGCTGCTCGTCTGTATGTTGTTTCATGTGTTTTTCTAAATTTGAAAATGGTTTTTTACACACTTCGCATTGCACAACAATATTCCCGGTAGAAGGTATAGTATTAGTTCGACCTATGGATGTCGATTCTAGTATTTGTTGCTGCGAATGTTGCGTTTTAATGTGTTGATTTAAGTTGTACGTCAGGGCAAACGCAGCGCCGCAAACGTGGCAGATTTTGGTCTTTGTATTATGCATCACCTCAATATGCCGTTTTAGATATGATTTTGTTTTAACTAGGGCATCACATATGTTGCATTTAAACTTTTTTTCAGTGACGTGTGATAGTAAATGTCTTCTTAAACACTTTGCAGCCGGAAAGGTCTTTCCGCACATGTGGCAGAAGTATGGTTTTTCCATAGTATGACGTGCTCTGACATGATTTTTAAACGATGTAGGTAGGCGGAATCTTCTTGGACAATAAGAGCACACGAACGGTTTCTCGTTTGTGTGCATTCGTATATGTGTTATAAGTGTTCCTTTTCTTGTGTAGGACTTCCCGCAGTAATCACACGTAACACGTTCAACATCTCTTTTACACTCTACATACGGTTTCTCGTTTTTGTGCATTCGTAGATGATTTACGAGCGATTCTTTTCTTGTGTAGGATTTCCCGCAGTACTCACATACAATAAATCCTTCAAAATTTCTTTCATACTTCACCTTTTCGTATTTTCTTCTTTCTTTAACCTTCAGAGATGTCGGCATATTCGTCCATTCTTCAGGATGGAATTTCTTCATGTGCATATTGAGTGAACCGATTTGCGTGAAGTTATTTTTACAACACGTGCAATGGTAAGGTCTTTCACCCGTGTGTTTTCGCATGTGGACGACGGACGCAGATTTGTTTGGTACTACAACACCACAAACCAAACATTTCAACGTGTTCTTTGTTAAACCGTTTTCATTAGATGTGAAAACAGTAAACTTCACCTTACTGACTTTTTTAAAGGTTGTTTGTTTTACGTGCAATTCATTTGTTTTCCTTACAACGCACTTTACCCTAGAGATTTCTTTCGATCCCGAATGTTTTGCAATGGGTTGTTTAATTAACCGTGTTTTTTGCAGTCTTCGATTAGCGATCGATTCTTCGAACGTAGAAACTAATTTTGCCGAATTAAAGATGTCCGTTTTAGGTGAGCCTTCTTCATCTGTCTTTGGGAAAAATATTCCGAAGGACTCACGAGTAGTTAGACTGTCAAGAGTTAGGTCTGTATCTTGAACATCATCGCCTTCGTGTTTAACATCACCAATCATTTTACTCTGATGTTCATCTTTGACAGAATTAAAAACACCAACACTCACAAAACTTTGTGGTGGATCATCGTCTTCATCTATCGAATTTGAGTCGTTTTTTTTCCATGAATCGTCAAATTTGTTAAAATACTTGAATCTCTCAAAAGATATCTTCACTTTGGTGATAAATTTAATAACAACTGTTAATTCAGAGATGCAGGAATCACAAATTAGAGATGACAGATTCTCATTTTTGGTCAGCTCAAATCCTGTGAAATTTTTTATTAACGCGCCGTAACTGGTTAAATTTTCATCATTGTAGAGTGAGGCCATAGTTTTTCCGTCTAATAAACATACGCGACATTTCGAAATATCGTTTTCAATCATTTTAAAAAGAAAGATATACCGAGCCTTTATTCACTGCAATAAAGTAAACAATGTCAGCCATAGATATACACATAAATTGGATATGGATATACCACTCACATGACAGCTCACTAGAAAATTATAAAAAATAAATATTTCCATAGACAAAACATTGTTTATTGATCGAGCTCTATACCTAATCTAAATCGATAAAATATTTTAGTGAAATATAATAATATTTTATGCTACTCCAAGCCACCGCCAGAAATATCTCACAATCAAATGGACTGAGCTGTAAACTGTTACCTTAATTTTTAACTTTTCTGGACGGTAGCCTGGAGTGGTTTGCTGTACTGTCGCTCTGAAGTGTATGTGCAATAACCGCTATTAGGCATTACTCAAATTTTGCGCAAATCGCATTTCTTCCTTTCCGAACAATTATCGCTATCATCGTCTATTATCTGAGAAAATACAAAACAATTATATTTTTATGTAAATTGACAAATCTATCCGCAATCGACAAGATCCAGTATCTACATCATATTTTATGACAATTTAATGTTTAAAAAAAACGTTTTAATCATTCAATGTAATTCAGTAACCTAAAAAGAGTATTGTACGCACTAGTCCAGTCATTTCAATATGAAATTTTTGGTATGTAATACAACAATATTCTAACCACGATCAAAGTGGTCCAGAAGCTAATCATCACATTAATTCTAAAAAAACCCTCCACATATCCAACAGAAATGCTTTTCGCAATTTTCGGGGTGCCTTGAGTACAGAGATGTGCTTTATTTCAAATTTTTATTTCAAATAAATGACGGCCGGCATAGTCCAGTGGTAACGCATTGGACTGCCATTCCGAAGGTCGCGGGTTCGAACCCGGCGTGCGCAAATAAATTTTATTTGATTAATTTGTGTTATTTCACAATTAATTAATTAAAATAATATATAGTATATTTACGTACGTTCCCGAGTGGAAGATACTACCAGTATCGCCCTGGTGTAAGACCACCATTCAGAATTGAAACGTTGCTCCAAATGGCTTTAGCCGTGTTTAGTGACTAGATCTGAATAGCCAGGTACTTCCCCACCTTCCTCTTTCCCTTCCCCACTTACCTTCAGCCTCACAACATCCCCCAAATGGGGATGACATAGTCTCACTGGCTCCAGACGGGAGCAGTTGGGACTCTTGTGAGGTATTCACTATAAAAAAAATCCATTTCAAATGGAAATGCAAAATGCAAAATGGGTATTTTCCATTTTGCATTTTAAATGTTTTTCTAAAAACCATTTTGCATTTTAAATGCTTGTCTCAATGCATTTTCCATTTTAAATGCTTTTTTGCAACATTCTTCCTACTATCTCCACTCATCTTTTTTTCATAATCCCCAAATATCAGTCGGTCCTCAACCTCGCTATGAGAGATAATTTACATTTGTCAAGTTGCTCCCTGGTAGGAGCCCTGGCAATTTAGTGATTACAAAACCATTACAAAAAATACTGATTCAAAAACTGAACATGGGGCCATGTGGCTGTAATATTAACTGCTAAGTTTCTATGTTTTTACGTTGGCAACATTTTTTGTGGTTTCATAATCTGTAGTCGTGGTGTTTTTGGATTTACCATCATGTAATATGTTTGTTCTACATTGATATCCATTATTAAATGACAAAAATGTTTAGAAATTCTTTAATTATTTTATTGTTTGACCTGAGAAACCATTTTGCATTTTCAATGCATTTTGAAAATAGGTATTTTGCATTTTGCATTTGAAATGCTTTTCTAAAAACCATTTTGCATTTTGCATGTTCAAATGGAAAAATTTTGACCCATTTCCATTTTGCATTCCAAATGGTTTTGGGTACCCATTTTGCACATCTCTGCTTGAGTAGAGGATATCTTCAAGAAAAAGGCAATTTTAAAAATTTAGAAAGATAATATAATTAAAAACTTTGAAACCCACCTATAAAAAAGATATCAATACAACATCAAAATACCAAAATAATGCAAAACAATTATATCTACTCAGGAATTAAGTATTTCAACAACCTTCCGATTGAAATAAAGAAATTAAAAGATATCAACAAACTGAAACTCAAACTGAAGTTATACTTGTCAGGAATAATTAACTAAATGATTTCCTGTTTTCCCCCTTTCTCTATATTTATTATCAGTCTATTCATCTCTACTTTATTTAGATGTTTCCAATTACTCTCCTTATTCCTCAGTATTTAGTATGTAACAGAATCCTTTATGTATACACCTACACATTTAGATGATCCAGAAATTTCAATTGTTCCAATTAAATATATATTATATATAAATACCTATTTACCTATTGCATAATGTTATTCTATTTTCCTTATAATTAGTGTAACTCGCTCACTAAGCACAAGAACCAGTTTTTTCTTTAGTGAGATTGCGATTATAAATATATTTTGTGCCGATTTGGAATTTACATAACACCACTGTATTCACTTATATCTATATTAAATAAAAAAATCTTTGCAAGGTTGATAATTAATTGGAAATGCAATATTTTTGTATTTCTGAAACTAACATATCGAAAAAAATTAGAAGAAATAAATCAAAGTGGAAAAAAAATCGAATTCACAGATCAAAAATATTAAATAAAATTTTAGACATTAAAAAATGAGAAGTACCCATAATGTTTTTTTCGATTGGAAATTTATTTGCTATTTAGAAAAACACTGTACATTATTATAAAAGTGATAAGGTATATTAAATTATGTGGTTAACTTCTTGTACGCCAGCATATTCTTAGGGATATCATTAAAGAATCATTTTTCTGAATACACCCAGCTATTCTGGGGAAACTACTTATGGTAGATTATATATAATATTTTTATTCATATATAACACATTATCTGGTAAGACGGTACATTAAATACCCGTAGTAATAAACATTTTACAGAGTAATGAACATTTTCTCCATATTATTCCAAGCTCTGAATACTAGTACCTAGTTAAGTTGTCGCGTTCCCAACACTAAACAAAGTTTGTTTCAATGTCTATGGAGATATTGTTTACTTTTTTCGCCTTTTTTCTAATGAGCTGTCAAAGTAGCTGGTAGCTGTCACTGCATATCACTATTGTTGACATCGGAGATAGTTGATTTATGGACATCGGTAGTGTGGAGATCGTTGTTTAAAATGATTGAAGACGATATTTCCAAATGTCGCATTTGTTTATTAGACGGAAATACAAAGGCCTCACTATACAATGATGAAAATTCAACCAGTTATGGCGCGTTAATAAAAGATTTCACAGGATTTGAACTGACCAAAAATGAGAATCTGTCATCTCTAATTTGTGATTCCTGCATCTCTGAATTAACAGTTGTTATTAAATTTATCACCAAAGTGAGGAGATCATATGAGAGATTAAAACATTTTTACAATTTTGATGATTCCTGTCAGAAAAACGACTCAAATTCAATTAAAGACGAAGATGATGATTTACCGCTAAGTTTTATAAGTGCGGGTATTTTTAATTCCATCAAAAATGAACAAAGTAAAATTATTGATGATATAAAACAAGAAGGTATAGAATTACACGATGCAGACCTATCCCTTGACAATCTAATTCCTTGTGAGTCCTACGGAATATTTTTCCGAAAGACAGACGAAGAAGGCTCACCTAAAACGGACATCTTTAATTCGACAAAATTAGTTTCTACGTTCGAAGACAAGCTCGCTAATCGAAGACTGCAAAAAACACCATTAATTAAGCGACGAATTGCAAAACATTCACGTTTGAAAGAAATCTCTAGGGTAAAATGCCTTGTGAGTAAAACAGATAGCTTGCACATTAAAAAATCTAGACTAAGAAAAGTCAGCAAGGTGAAGTTTACTGTTCTAACTTCTAAAGAATACGGTTTAAAAAAGGACATGTTGAAATGTTTGGTTTGCGGTGTTGTAGTACAAAACAAATCTGCATCCATTGTCCACATGCGAAAACACACGGGTGAACAACCTTACCACTGCACGTGTTGTAAGAAAAAATTCACGCAATCCGGTACGCTCAATACGCACATGAAGAGAGCACATCCTAAAGAATGGACAAACATGTTGGCTTCGCTGAAGAAAGAAAAGAAGGTTAAAGAAAGAAGAAAAGACAAAACGGTGAAGTATAAAAGAGAAGTTGATGGTGGTGTTATGTGTGATTACTGCGGGAAGTCCTTCAAAAGAAAAGGAACGCTTGTAATTCATCTACGTACGCACACAAACGAGAAACCGTACGCATGTTCTTACTGCCTGAGGAGATTCCCTCAAACCTCGTCGTTAAAAGATCATATCAGAGCACGTCATACCATGGAAAAACCATACTTCTGTCACATGTGCGGAAAGCCCTTTTCGTCCCGGACTAATTTTAGAGTACATTTACTATCACACGTAGATGAAAAACAGTTTAAATGTAAAATGTGCGATGCCGCAGTTAAAACTAAAGAAAATCTACGTCGGCATATCGTCGCCATGCATTCCACAAAGAACAAAATCTGCCACATTTGCGGCGCCGCTTTTGCTCTGACATACTACTTAAATCAACACATTAAAACGCGACATTCAAAGCAACAAAAACTAGAATCGACATACACAGGTCGAACGTATACTAAGCGTTCTACTGGAAATATTGTTGTGCAATGCGAAGTCTGTAAAAAGCCATTTTCAAATTTAGAAAAACACATGAAACGACATACAGATGAGCAGCCGTTTGGTTGTGATTTTTGCCACAAGCGATTCTTTCAGAGAAAGCATCTTTTACGACATGTCACAAAGCACCAGAATCAGTGCATGAACTTTGCGTGCACGTACAACGGTTGTAATTCTGCCTTTTCCAAAAAAAGCATGTTAAATTATCACGTGTCAAGGTTTCATACGAAGATTGCTTCGTTCGTTTGCCAGTTTTGTTCGAGACGATATTATCGGAACTCAGATTTAAGAAGGCACATGTTAGCGAATCATGAATTGAAACCTGATATGAATAATGATTGAATGTAATGGTGAAAGTTTTAATTATCTTAAATTATTATGGTTTTAGTTTCCAGACAGCCATATGAACTAATATATTCATTCTGGAAGAATTACAACAGGCTATCAATTGTCAGCAATCAATTGTAGGGCAGTGAGAGATGCGGCACCCAAAATAAATGGGCCTCCGACCACAAATTATGCCGATACATAAGGGGCCGAAGACTGACAGGTCTCCCAGCCAAAGAGAATCTCTAAATATGGGGGAACAATTAAAAATATTGAGGTAACATCTCACTCAAAAGTGGATTTCTTATTGAAAATACTCATTGACGAATAGAATGTCAGTGACCAAGACTCCACGCAGTGCAGGTCCGTGAGGAGTAAAGAAGCCTTGTTCACCAGGTAAATTGGAGTAGAGTTCACGGTCCTCATCAATGAGGCAATGCAATTATGCAGAAGACACATCGAAGCTGCGCATACATCGTCAACACATTGTTCTGGCCGTCTCTAAAAGACGTGTACACTTCTGACGATCTCCTGATGTCTTCCTATAGTTAAGCTCAAGGCTGTGGTGTCATCCTCCACACTATCGAGTCATCTAGGTTTAGGTCTGCCAACACTCCTTCATCCTGCAGGCTTGTTATTGAAAAACCTCTTTGGTGATAGGCTATCTTCCTTACTTGCCACAGACATATGAATATATAGACTAGAAATTAAAGATGAGGGGTAAAATCAACTGTTGAAGAACGAAGGGGGTAAAGCTGACTGTGATTCGTCAATAAATCAATCTGACAGTATATAGGCATCTCGCATTATAAAATCACCATTTAGTTCTTAAAAGAAAAAACTGCTTTTGAATGAATAGACATTTTTACATGGGAGCGCAAATTACTCGCCACGTTATGAACAAATTTGCGAAGTCCAAATTCGGCAAAATAAATTTCTTCTATTTTCAGAGTCGAATATTTCATTTACGTATTTAGTTAAGACACTTTTATAAATGTTCATAATTTACTTCCCAGCAACCAACCAGCTTTGTGTTTCGCGTCCAGACGTATCTCTATCTGTGATAGTATATGTTTCTACAACTGATACATATTATACGATGTGAATATGCTTAAAATAAAGTAAAATAATGCTTATATATGGAATGTAATACGACAATCGGGTTTATTCTCTTTTTCACATCTATTTTTACAAGTTTTCATACCACAAGCCACCATTTTGCCGTGTTATTTCGTAAAATGAACCGATGATGCCTCGACCATAGTTCGCACAAGAATGATGACGTCACGTTTTCTAAATTCACTTGAGGCCATACGCGAGCACAGCCGGCTCCAATGGAACCGGTATGGGGAGTGGGAAATAATACGCTTTTAATCACTTAGGGCAGGTCTACTAATATTCATATGTCTATGTTACTTGCACATATTTTGCCCAGCAGAGCTGTCCTTGTTTTATGAATCTTCTTATTGACAACTCTTTTAACAATTGGTACAAATTAGAGTTGTATCTGCACCATTTCCTCGTTAGGCTCCAAAGATTCTTATTAGAGCCCTCAAGAAGTTTGACATTTATAATATTAGAAATGCAGCGGATAGTGAAATGGCCGGATACTGGATATCCGGCCAATACTAGGCTTGAATTTCGAGTGCAGAAATGATATGCAACAGTGACCCTTATACATGGTGGTAAACTAATTTAACCAGTACCCAATTGTTTGAGAGAATGAATTAATGTTTGAAGATATACCTTTCAACTCCTTGTAGCGGTATGTACAGCGAGAGATTTTTCTGAAGCTGTCAATGTATGTGAAAGTAAACGTAATAATTTATTATCTCTAAACTAGCTGACGTGTACCCAACGTTGCTGGGGGTTATCCTTATGCGATAGACATATACCATCGCGGACTTTTCTGTAGTCCTTTTTATGATATACAATTCCGTGATACATTATTTTGAAGTATCTCATAAGGTTTAGCCAGCGTTAGCAATGTAGTACCCGAAAATATAATTTTTCGGCTTGTTTAAAAAACATCGTGTTTTTTCTACTTTCTATAAATATAATTTGCATCTATTATATATATAAACCTTCTGGAAGAAATTCTCTAAATGATAGTGAAAACCCTATACTAGTTACTGGTTATCAGTTGCATCTCAATTTACTATACAATTTATCGGTATATTGATCTGTTAGATAAACTGTCAGGTTATTGAGCCAATTTCAGACCAAGGCTTTTATCTCTGCCTACTCCTTATGGCTGATTAGCTAGTTAGTTAGCATATTGATAGAAATTCACTGAGGTAGCTAGTAGGACTAACAGGACACTGTCACCTGACACACACCTGACACATGCAGCTGTTGGAAGTGGAAAGCAAACACTAACAGCTGGAGGAAATGTGTAGGGGATGAAGAAACACCCATTTACCTATGATGGCAATGTCTCGCCTCGGTGGAAAGAAGGCTCAGATTCCTGGGGACTTGAATTAGCGATGAGTTGTTTATGAGCGAGCCGCACAATCAAGCTAGCTGTTTTTGAGTTGTATTTGTACGACTCCCGGTAATTCGTACCATGGTTCAATTGAATGGTTACCTTTTTTTATCAGAGGATATTATAAAAAATAGCGCCATTACAATTATCCAAGTATTAGTTGTTATTACATACTCAAAGATGTGAACGGCGTCTGACAGTCCGACATGGACTTGGACATATGTACCTACACCTGCTAACTACCTAACATCTTATTTATATCGTGTTACGAGGCGGCGTATCAGTAAAAATAGTCGTACAATCATTCATACGGTGGGAGCTAGGTGCTGGGAGTCGTATCGTGCGAGCACAAAATTCTCATTGCTCATATGCTCTGAGCTCAAAGCTCCCGTTCAATTGAGTCAACTCTTTGAGCCGCATGAAAATATTGAGCTGGTACCTTGGCTCCTGCTCTTAATAAAATTAGTCATTACTCATTGCTGACTTGAATACCGTGTTATGGAACCAGGAGATATGGACAAACACCCAATGACAACCAGGGCTGGTCTTGTGCATGTGCAATTGGAGCAGTGTGCTCCGGATGCCAACTTACCAAGGAGGTAAGGCGCCAATAACACCTAACACAGCGCCCTTAAGGTTTTTACAGGCGCCAGGCGCCATTTGACTTAGGGCTCTGATGACAACCCTGCTGAACTTTATTAGAGAAACTGGGTTACTGTCAAGGGAATAAGGTTGCACATGGCAGTTAGCACAATGGACCAGCTTATGTAGATCATCTTTAAATCAATATTGTAAAAATATTTTCAAATAAAATGATGAGATCAACTGATTTCGTAGACCTATTTGAATAGCTAGGAACTTCCTCACCTTCTCTTTCCCGTCTCCTTCCTCTGCCCCATCTCCTTCCTCTGCCCCATCTCCTTCCTCTTCCCCGTCTCCTTCCACTTCCCCATCTCCTTCCTCCCCTCATTATCTGCAGCCTCACAACATACAAGGTCAAAATTAATGTATAAGGTCAACACTGCAATTACAGTGCTCCTTACCCTGCGTGGGCACGATTTTACAACACTGCGAATGCAGGGGTTAAAGCCAGAAGGCTGTTGAAGAACAAGAATAAACTATATTACTTAGAGTTAATCTTCTCTGCTTGCCTAAACTAAGCAATAATAAATTGTACTAAGATTTGATACTAAGTAAAATGTAATTTTGTGATAGCTGTGTTGTGATGTTAATCAGTTTTAGAATTTTATTTAAATTATATATAATTGTAATAACTAAAATAAACAATTTTATACAGAATTCTATTCTCAAAATGCATTTTTCATATAAGCTGAAAATGAGTTATGGAGTTGCAAAACCCATACATACATTCACAAAAAAGTATTTAAAAAAATTTAAAGTGAATATATTATTGATATTTTTCATTAAATATCAATAAAATTATGTATAATTACACATATTTTGATATTTAACAAAAAAGGTATATTCTTTTTGTATTCAAAGTGTTATGAACTTTTTCGTGACCATCTCCAGATTTGCGAAAAATTCCAGAGCTGGTTTTTACAACTCTACGACTCAAATAATGATTTAAATACGTACTTATTTTTGTTTAAAATTACACTCGGCGTCACAAAAAACGCACATCTTCGAATATAAGTGTCAAGCTTAAGTTTCCGTGAGCCAATACATCTAACCCTAATAATATTGAAATCAATTGAAAGTACATTTAACGATCTCTTATCTGACAATAGTTTCATTTCATAAACAATACAAATTTTCCGAGTACGAGATGTTAAAAATATGTTGCGGCTATACTCTTTGCAGGTGCCACAATTGTGTCATTTCCTTGGGCTATAAAAGGAGCAGTTCAAGTCAAATGTAGGTCATTCAATATCCGAACGTTGAAGAAGACGCACTTTAATAATTAGCGCTAGAAAATATCCCTTTAAAATGGACACTACTGCTGACGAAGCCGTGGCACTACTTCAATCAGGGATGCGAGAGTGATATTGCTCGCAACTAAACTTAAGCCGTTCAACGATTTCAAGAGACTGGTGGCTTCATCGTTAATATGTCATCTACAGGAATGCTGTGTGGATGGTCTTTTCAAAGAGAGTGGAGGTACTCTAACGTGGGATCACTGCTGTGTTCGCTTCCCACAATAGAAAAGATTAAACCTGGGTTTTGTGTTGTAGGAGAGAGAAAATACTAAACGTGGCAAATCATGAACATAAGATCTCTCTGTCTTATCTGTATGGTGTAGCTGGAATGAGACGGAGCGTGTATCACCGCTAGGGTTGCCAGATCGTCCAGATAAAAAACCAAACTCTTTCTACGAAGGCATTGGAGACGGGAGCACTGCACACATAATGTACCATTTTCAACAGATTTGAGCAAGTCTGGCTACCACCCGCCAGAATAGCTCACGGCTATTGCTTTGTAAATTATCTCATGAGGTATGTATGTCGCGTATTTTCAAAAACACCGGACATTCTATTGTCCGGTTTTCCAAAATTTTCTAGACCGGACAGTCGTTCTAAAAACCGTAATGTCCGGTCCAAAACCGGACATCTGGCAACCCTAATCACCGCTAGGATGTACCCACTGGTGATGTGTGATAATATAACCTATATATTTTTTTTTAATATCATTGAACAGCAAAATGACATCTTCATTTTTACTCCAAACAAGCTCACGAATCTCTGGTTTAAATCCTTCACGTATGTGCCGATACACCCTGTATACACAGTGTCTGGAAACTCGTAGTTCAAGCGTGAAGACAGGCATCAGGCTCCCCAGCCACAACTCTTTTCTCACAGGAATGGGGGATTTTATTCATTCTGAAAACAGATGTGCAAACCAGTCATACTCAACCTTTTTTACTAACCATATCATTTAGGGAAGGGGTTGCCCCAGATTAATTCCGAGAGGGGTGAAGTTATTATTACCAGAGATGTACTTTATTTCAAATAAATCCATTTCAAATGGAAATGCAAAATGGGTATTTTCCATTTTAAATGCTTTCCTAAAAACCATTTTGCATTTTAAATGCTTTTCTCAATGCATTTTCCATTTTAAATGCTTTTTTGCAACATTCTTCCTACTATCTCCACTCATCTTTTTTTCATAAGCCCCAAATATCAGTCGGTCCTCAACCTCGCTATGAGAGATAATTTACATTTGTCAAGTTGCTCCCTGCCATAAGCCCTGGCAATTGAGTGATACCATTACAAAAAATACTGATTCAAATACTGAACATGGGGCCATGACGCTGTAATATTAAATGCATAAATAAACCAATCGCATTAAATGTTAGATAGCAGGTTCTATGTTTTTACATTGGCAACATTTGTCCCGCGCAAATTTTTTGTGGTTCATAATCCGTAGTCGTGGCATTTTTTGATTTACCATCATGTAATATGTTTGTTATACATTGATGTCCATTATTAAATGACAAAACTGTTGTGCATTTTGAAAATAGGTATTTTGCATATGCTTTTCTAAAAACCATTTTGCATTTTCAAATGGAAAAGTTTTGACCCATTTCCATTTTGCATTTCAAATGGTTTTGGGTACCCATTTTGCACATCTCTGATTATTACCAAATACCCTATAATATGAATAGTACTTCCAACTCCAGTAAATTATTGGCTATATCAACAACTCTGGTCGCGAGTGTAGCAATTGAATTATTAAATTTATTTAGTACTTGGTGGCGTTGTTTTGCGCTCACTAATTTGTATTTTCATCGATAATGATTTTTTTTTTAAATCTCCCAAAAAGAAGGTTATGTGTGTGAAGTTTACGGATGTATGAATTACAAACAATAAAAACACTCCAAGTCAGTTTTTCAGGATGCCAAAAATTTTTAACAGGTCGGTTATAATTGTGGGAATTGAATCGAATTAATAATAAATTATTGGAGACAATATTAGCGATACCTAAACGAAAATTTGTAACACAAAAATCAAAAAAAGATAGGTCACATCTAGGACTCGAACCCAGGACCCTTGCTTTGCTGGATCACCGCTCTACCAACTGAGCTGATGGGACCCTATTTCTATGGGGTCATATTTTAACTGTATCATACTTCCAATAAGAACTACCAACATAGTATTCATTTTAAATGAGCATTGTAATTGTCCCTCATAAGAAAACGTTGACCATATAACGCATAGATATATAACACCCATAGTAGACTAGATCGCCAATCACCCTACCTCCCGTATAGCAGCGCCCATAGTGATTTGAAGAGCCGATTCGCCATCTTGAAAAGATCAGCCGTGATTTGCCTGCTTGTGTACAATGGAGAATTGATTGCAAGTTTATCAAGTTTAATTAAATATTTTGGATTGTTTGAACCATGGTTGTGGCGTGTGCAGCATGAGGTTGCACCAACAGACGCGACAAGAAGAGAAAATTAGAATTTAATTAGAAATATAGTATACATTTCTTAAAAAGATGTTTAAACAAATATTTATTTATATACATATACGCCTAAAAAGGCTTTTACATAGAAGTGATACATGATGCAGGGTACATAGGAGAATATGTATTATACAGGAGATATTGACAGTAAATAGATATAATCCATTTTAAAGAAGGTACAAAATACACACTTGTAAAATTGTGATAACAAGTATAATAAGAAAATATTAAAAAATATGAAGCAATATTAGTAAAACGTAAGAGTAACATAAAGTAAAAAAAGAAATTACAACAACACTACATATAAGACAAAACATTAAAACTAATTTACCAACGCTACTCTAATTTGTAGGATTCAACAAAGTGTTGGTGTAGATTATGCTTAATTCTATATATGGAGTCAATAAATAAATCAATAGCGCCCCCATACTTGTTGCCCAGATCATGCATCCTATTGGTCAGTGAGTGTGTCTGATAGTTGGTCGAGTATGTATTACAGAAAAATGTTATATTTTGTCTTTTATTCCTAGTCGGCATATGTAGTTTAATAGTGGCAAGGATGGCAGGACTATCAATTAAGTTGTTAATGACTCTGTAACACAACCAGGTCTGAAATAATTCTCCTGTCAGACAGTGTTATTATATGCAATTGATTCATCAAACTGACATAATTAATGTAATCAATAGGAATTCCGAGCTTAAAATTTACATACTTAAGAAATTTGTGCTGAACTCTTTCTATATTATTGGAGTGAACTTTATATAAAGGGGACCAAATAGGTGAATTATACTCCAATTGACTTCTGACTAATGAAATATAGAGGGTTCTCATACAATCTATGGACTTAAAATTAAGTTCATATTAGTTAAAGTTCTGCAAAGGAAGCCAAGCATCTTTAAAGCCTTATTAGATATATAGTTGATGTGTTCAATGAATGACAAGTTTTCATCGAATATTACACCTAAGTCACGAATATGTGATACTGGTATTAATTTAATATTATTTAATGTATATTCATGTAGTATATTATAACTGATAATATACTACATAAAAATATGTTCTTAATGTACGATAGAATGCATGTATTTTGAATTCCCGCCGTAATCTGACTCTTTCAAGATGGCTTCAAATTCCTACGGCAATGGCCGCCAGGTTGGCGATCTTTTTTTTTTTTTTTTTATAGTGAATACCTCACAAGAGTCCCAACTGCTCCCGTCTGGAGCCAGTGAGACTATGGCATCCCCAATTGGGGGATGTTGTGAGGCTGAAGGTAAGTGGGGAAGGGAAAGAGGAAGGTGGGGAAGTACCTGGCTATTCAGATCTAGTCACTAAACACGGCTAAAGCCATTTGGAGCAACGTTTCAATTCTGAATGGTGGTCTTACACCAGGGCGATACTGGTAGTATCTTCCACTCTGGAACGTGCGGCAAATATACTATATATTATTTTAATTAATTAATTGTGAAATAACACAAATTAATCAAATAAAATTTATTTGCGCACGCCGGGTTCGAACCCGCGACCTTCGGAATGGCAGTCCAATGCGTTACCACTGGACTATGCCGGCCGTCAGACTTCCAATAAGAACTACCAACATAGTATTAATTTTATTGGCTGCTATCTTTATGTATGATCGCAAGATTCAACTTGAACTAAATGCCATCTTGACAGTGTCTTAGATAAATATATCTTATTTTTATTTTAATGAGCGACATCTATTGACTTTTGGTGCAAGTCTAGGATGAATATTTAATTTTTTTCGAATAACTTAATGAGTAAAACCTCAAATTGTAATATTTAATTATTGGAGAAAATATTAGCGATTCCTAAACGAAAACAATAATAAATACCCACACATAGTCATCGCATTCCGTTTTGTTTTCCTGATTGTTTTACCCCATAAATTCTTAAATGAACTAAAAAAGGGTCGAATCACAGACATAAGAATATAAAGACTAGAAATTAAAGGTGAGGGGTAAAATCAACTGTTGAAGAACGAAGGGGTAAAGCTGACTGTGATTTTCAATAAATCAATCTGACAGTATATAGGCATCTCGCATTTTAATATCACCATTTAGTTCTTAAAAGTAAAATCTGCCTTTGAATGAATAGACATTTTTACATGGGAGCGCAAATTACTCGCCACGTTATGAACAAATTCGGCAAAAAAAAATTCTTCTATTTTCAGAGTCGAATATTTTGTTTACGTATTTAGTTAAGACACTTTTATAAGTGTTCATAATTTACTTCCCAGTAACAACGATGCGCACACTTGAGAATCGCTACATTCGACCAGATGTATCTCGATGTGATAGTATATGTTTCTACAACTGATTCATATTATACGATGTGAATAAGCTTAAAATGATGCTTACATATGGAATGTAATACGACAATTGGGTTTATTCTCTTTTTCACATCTATTTTTACAAGTTTTCATAGCACAAGCCACTATTTTGCCGTGTTATTTCATAAAATGCCTCGACCATAGCTCGACGCTAGTTCGAACAAGAATGATGACGTCACATTCTCAAGATTCACGGGAAGCCATACGCCAGCCCAGCCGGCTCCAATGGAACCGGTATGGGGAGTGGGGAATAATACGCTTTTAATCACTTAGGGCAGGTCTACTAATATTCATATGTCTATGGGTCGAATAGAAAAATTTCCATCCTTGGGGTGGTTAGCGAAATTCTGAGAAAAACCTAGGTTGCACTGGATTGATAAGATATAGTATAAATATTTGTGATCTGGTCACCAAACACGGCCAAAGCCATTTCAAGCAACGTTTATTCTGAATGGTGGTCTTACACCAGGGTGATACAAAGAGCATATTACACTCTGGAAATACTAATACTAAATCCTACTTGTACATGATTCTGATTGTTTTCATTTTATTTTGTATGTCCCATTTCGAAAATAATATTATTTTAGTCGAATTTTTATTTTTAAATATATATTTTTTTATCCCAAAGACAGTTATCGCTTTGGTGGAGATCAATAAACCAGAACATTATGTCATCCGACCACTACAGACATTTTTTCACGAAGAATTCATAAATTTAAACATATTTTTTCGCTAGAGAACGCAAGGAACTAAAAATCGCAAGCGAGTTAAAAAATGTGTTCAGACGTATGAAAAGCTTACATGCTTCTATTTTTTTTTAATATTTATTTATACATATACTTTTTTCATATTTTTTAATTCCCTATTTGTATTTTTTTGGCTTATTTTTATTCTCTATTTTCTTCTAATCTCCTTTCATTCTTTCATCTATTTTCGATTCTCTAGCTTATTAATTTCATCTAAATAAAAAGTAAAATTTCAATTTGATAAACTCACATGTCAATAATTTTTTACTATATTGCTATTTTTGAATTATCATATTTGAATATTCTTTTAGTCTATTTTCTACGTTTATATTATTTAAAATATATAGTTAGCAACTTCTTATATCAACCAAGAAAACTTTTCAAATTATTTATAAAGTGCAATAACTAAGTAAAAGTCAATACACTAGACTAAACAAGAATCGCATTTAATAAATCTGCCTATTTCTGACTGTCCTAAAACAGGTAATCTCCTAGTTGGACAGCCAAAGATCACTGTAATATGTAATATGTCATGTTTTAAAAAAAATAATAAATAAATAAAATAAAACTAAAATTGCCATGTCTGAACGTACATGAGAGATAAGGAGAGATATGGAGAGATATTTACTTCCAGCGTTGCCAGGTCCAGATTGAAATATTTCCCTAGATTGGGAGTCGAAATTTCCCTATATTTCCCTAGATTCCGGGGGTACCTAGACAAGTTAAAAACGTCTGTCCTGTTGAGCTTTAAAAAAAAGTACTTGGTTTTTGTTGATAACTTTCATATATTATTTGTAGTAATAAAAATACACGAATACCCAAATACGCCACATATACACCAGTACGTAGTCACTGTTTTTTTTATTCTCTTTTATATGGCAACAGTGCCCGACAGTGGCAAAACTGACACAACAAATTTGACTTTGACATTTCAAATGATAATTATAAAATACTTATCATTTCAAATGATGATTATAAAATACATGATATTTACAAATATCAGGTAATTATGGACTATTCCGACACACAAAATACCTACTATTTAACATGAATTTATTCATTATCCCATTCACATATTCATTATTTCTTAATTCAATTGAATCGAAGTATTGTTTTCGATAAGTGTGACGGAATAGGCAATATTTACGAAAATACATGTGCATGGAGTAAATTGTTAAGGTCAAATAATAGCAAAACATAGTGATGCCTTAATCTGAAATGTTGTGTTTTACCGGGTAAGTAGAAGATTACAACGCCAATAATAATTTGTCAAATAATATATTTTAATGATAATAATATTAGGATAATTTTTGAGGCGCTGTTTTTGTGAAAAAACACCTCCCAACTTTGGAAATGTACGCTTTGCAGATTAAGGCATCGATGGGCTGTATTCATTGATATTGGCTTCTGTGATTATGACTTCTAGTCATTCGCCGAAGATTTTAATTTAGATTATAGCAAGGAACAAGAAGATTTGGAATAATGAATTATTTGTATAGCGCCGTTTCAGTGAAATATTACCTCAAGGGCGCTTTGAATTATTAGTACAGGTTGAAGACTGAAGTTTATCAGTTTGGCACTTGAGATGATT
Organism: Hesperophylax consimilis; assembly: GCF_061612785.1. Lineage (NCBI taxonomy): Eukaryota > Metazoa > Arthropoda > Insecta > Trichoptera > Limnephilidae > Hesperophylax > Hesperophylax consimilis. Next base: position 12,646,103 of record NC_142865.1, read on the forward strand.
CAGAAGAACAGAAGTGAAATGACAGTGGAAATATTTGGCGAGAAAAAACCTGTACTATTACATGCCGAACAAAACTCAGAAGTTTAGTTAAAAATCATAAATAGTATTATCCAATTTGTCAACCAATGTTTTCTCTATTTTAAAATTCAAGCAAGTACTTGAAGACGTTTTGGAATGCAACAAATGGATTTATTTAGATTAATTGCTGAAAACAATCTCTCCACTGTTGCACTTGAGTGTTGCAAACACAGGATTGTTAAAATAAAGCCTAGGAAATTTAAGGGTGTCGTCGCCCAATTTAGTTTGACTGATTCTCAACCAAAATTGTAGTTTTGAATGGCCTATGGGCGACGGGTCAAAATCAAAGCATTGAAACTCTCTCCACTCTCTGTCAAGGTCATTTAAATCTCTCTCTCCTACCAGATTTGGAAATAACATTGCCAGAGGAGCGATCGAGCTGCATTGTTTTGACTTGACACTAACCGAATCTATTACTTTTAAATATTTGAACTGTTCTATCTCTCAAATTAAATCTTTTTAAAATTTGACTAACACCTTTAGTATAAAATTCTAAACATCGTCTTTTTAAATCATCTAGGCTTTCAGAATTTATTTCAACCAGTCCGTTTGGTATTTTACCAGTCAGCACACCACCCAAGTACACATCTTCTAATTTAAGAAAATAGCGCGGATTATTATGTTCAACGTCTACTAGCTGGGTCCGGTTTAAATAATTCGGTTCAATATAACAACCTAAAATGGTATTTAAATTTGATTCTACTCGGCTATATAGGAGATGGATTTTAATTTTTTTTGCCAAAAAGTACGAAATTTCCCTAGATTTGTGCTGATTTCGTGTAAATTTCCCTTTTCCCTAGAATTTTTTTTCTCCCCTAGATCTAGGGAAATTTTCCTAGACCTGGCAACGCTGTTTACTTCTGTCAAGTTGCTCCCAGGCAGGGGCATTTAACTAAGCTTTGGCCATGAAACTCATTTGAAACCGCCACGCCCACCTCAAAATTCTTATAGAAAACGAATAATATGGCTAAAAGCTCAGATCTCATTGGTGAGAACAGAAGGATTGGTTTGATCTCTCGCTCTCTACCATAATGACTCGTGTAACAGAAAGAGATGACGGAATTATGCCGTTTGACAGTTTTCAAATCATTCAAACAAAATGACAGTGGTTTATTTATACACGCGGGTTGTCATTTGCTGCCGAAATACTATCATTTCCGTCGAAAATATTGCGTGTTAAAGTTGTTCGTGATAAAAATACAATATAAGCCAGTATAGTGTTAGCGAGTTATAAACATATTATATTCAACCTACCTACGTAAGTTCAAGTTTAAAGTGAATGAACAGTTTTAGGTTATTCGTTCGGTTTTTTGAACAATGCTTGATACTTGACATATGTCTTCCTCCACAACGTATAAATGTTATTAATTATATCGATAAACTTATTCATGTTATTGATTAGTGTTATCCTGTATTATCTTATTGTTTTGGTGAAATTAAAGATTTTTAAACATATTGAACCATGAGTTCATTAGGCTGAAAAATGTCGGAATCCTTCGTCGTACTGTCGGACAATCATGTTTTGGAAATTTTCTTCAGTGTTTTTGCAAATTTCTTGTCATGTTGGGTTTCTTCTCAGATTAACAAGTTTCATCTTAAGGAAATGCACTGTAAAAGTTTATTTTCTTAGTCAGATGAACCTTGCCCTTGGAAAACATTTCGACATTTTTCTGCTTCAAGGACATTTTTATTTTTATAATAGTTTTTTTGGGCTAGTGAATGAATAGGGTAGGCTGAGAGCAATTATGTTGTCTATGGTCGCATCTTTTTTGAAATGGCCTTGAGTTTCCTCTACCTTGTCTACTGCTCTGCTCCGCACGGTAGGTACTGCTTGTATATCTGTGGTTAAGTACTGTATAATTCTGTTGGATACAAAAAGCCGGAAGATATCGATCTAGAGAGTGGTATATTTATGCTCCCAGGTAGGAGACCTGACAAGTGATACCATTACAAAAAATACTGATATACGATTTTTAGTTATTTCCTTACCTACTTGCAAATCTGATGATTTTAGAGGAAATTTTGGTTTTGATTTGTTTAAGAGAAAATTGCAAACCCTTTTTATAAAAAAAAAACATTTTATATCATAAAACATAATATATAGGTTTATTATTTCGCAGCTCTAAACTTATGGTTTGTGAGTGGTATAGGTATCTATGGTCGGTTTACTTGGAAATCTTGGGATAAGAAAAAAAATCGATGAGTATTTTTTCATAAGGCAACATTATATTCCACTGTGTACGATCTGCTAAAATATTAGTTATCGGCGGCTTCTTGAATTTTTAGACTGTTTTTAAAACTTGCCAACAATGGACGAAGATGCCGGTGAGTTATTCCATGTTTTAACACATTTTTCAATTATTATACATGAATTATTCATCAAATAGCCATTATCCTAATAGTACATTAACTGCCTTGTTCCACATAACCTCACCGAGCATTTACCTTTCGAAAAAACATATTTGCTTAATTATCAATAATAAACATTATTTACTGTTAAAATTATCGTTGGCTTACTATATTATATTATTGAACTAATTAAAACTGTTAGAACTTGATAATAAATACAGTTTTAGCTATTGATTTGCCCAACAACGACCAAACACTTTCGTAGTAAATAATTCATTAATTATTCAAGTACACCCAAAAATATTGCTAAATTCGATTATAACATTACAGCATAAGTTCAATTTCGTCGGTTATTGATAAAACAAGCTTAATTGATTGAAATTATGAAATCTAAAATGTTTTTGTATCATTTTGAGATGTCAACATTTTTGACAGGACGATTTAAAAAATGTTATCGATGGATTCTTTCATGCCATGATAGTTAATTTTAACCTATTTAACAGTCCTATATTTGGATAAACTTGTTGAATTCCGTTACACGCTTAAATACGTAAAAAATTCAAAATAGCCCTCGGTTTCAACTTAATTACTACAAGAAACAACTATTTATGTCGGGGGAGATGATAAAAAATGCAATCAAAGTTATGTTTGAAGGTTAGGAAATACGCATAAATTATTAAAATAACCCAAATTAGTACCCTAAAAAAACTATATTGTGTCTTACTATTTTACTTAAACCTCCGACTTAAATAGTTGTCTCCATTAGATATGTAAGTTGAAATCAAATGTGTTGCCTTTGTATGAAGTGGAGTTTTCAACTTTACCAATATTAGAAATACCGTCTTATCAGAATTGAAACCTAATTAGCCATAGGTATATCATAGAATTGACTTCATCACAGTACTCACACAGATGCATAACTCACATACACAGCATGTTTCGTTTAGACTTTAACAAAAATAAAAACAGTTAATACATATTTCACAATTCAGAGTTCAAAGCCAAAGCGTGTTGGAGTCGGTTATGAAAAATGTATTTTGACATGCCGAATATTGTTTTATTTTATTGTTATCCTAATACAGTTTTCCTTAATATGAAAATCTTCAGGACTGATTTCAAATGAGTACTAAACAATGACAAGATATATGCGCTCTTAGAATATTCTAACACAATGAACATATAAACTTGCTGTCCCTTTTCCGCTAGTCACAATAAGTAGGCGTAAACCACAGACATAGGAATTAATAGACGAGAAGATAATGGCGAGGGGTAAAATCAACTGTTGAAGAACGAAGGGGGTTAAGCTGACTGTGATTCGTCAATAAATCAATCTGACAGTAAATAGGCATCTCGCATTATAATATCACCATTTAGTTCTTAAAAGTAAAATCTGCCTTTGAATGAATAGACATTTTTACATGGGAGCGCAAATTACTCGCCACGTTATGAACTAATTTGCGAAGTCCAAATTCGGCAAAGTAAATTTCTTCCGTTTGCAGAGTCGTAGTTAGTTTCAAAGTATTTAGTTAAGACACTTTTATAAATGTTCATAATTTACTTCCCAGCAACCCACCAGCTTTGTGTTTCGCGTCCAGACGTTTCTCGATGTGATAGTAACAACTGATTCATATTATACGATGTGAATATGCTTTAATAAAGTAAAATAATGCTTATATATGGAATGTAATACGACAATTGGGTTTATTCTCTTTTTCACATCTATTTTTACAAGTTTTCATAGTACAAGTCAACATTTTGCCGTGTTATTTCGTAAAATGAACCGATGATGCCTCGACCATAGTTCGCACAAGAATGATGACGTCACGTTTTCAAATATCACTTGAGGCCGTACGCGAGCCCAGCCGGCTCAATGGAACCGGTATGGGGAGTGGGGATAATACGCTTTTAATCACTTAGGGCAGGTCTACTAATATTCATATGTCTATGGCGTAAACGATGTAAAGAACATCCAGCATAACTATACACGGAAATTGTTTTTAAAATAATTATGTTAATGGAAAACATATTTAAACTGAAATATATGCGCTTGTATTTTCAGCATCAGCAATTTTCCTATATTCATTAGTAGTTTGGGGATTTGGCAAAGAGACGAATGAAAGAGGTTGTGAGGTCACAGCGTTTATTGAGTCAGTGTAGTAGCGAGAGATAGCTCCGGACCGATGCTCACGCAATTGGTGGATGTGGCCGACGGTGAATTCCCCGGGCGGAAGATCGACACCGTCTCGGTGGATGTAGTCAGAGGTGAATTCCCCAGGTCGAAGATCGACACCAAATGTAAGCGGAGATAAACGGTGGTGGAATGATCGAGGCGATAAAGTCTCTGGCTCGACACCGCGTTGGTGGAGACCGGACTTATAGATGGTGTTCAGCACTTGGGATGACTTTGAGTCTTCATAGTACTCCAGTGTGAAGTAAGAGAGTCGAAGGTATGATTGACCTGGTCGGGAGATGCAGGCCGGCGAAGATGTTGCTGGGCCAAGGCGCGGACCAGCGAAGATGTCGCAGGGCCTTGGGCCGTGGGGAGCGCAGGCCAGGGATGATATTACAAGGCCAAGGTGCTAATGTAATACCGCGGAGTCAATGATTATCCGTAGCCTCTTCTTTAAGTTCGTGCAACGACGAGCATAATAGGTCCGTGGACCATGGCAGAGCGGAGCCATAGGAGCCAGGCGCAACGCGGGGGGCCGGTGCGGTGGCGACACACGGAACCGCACGCTCAGTACGCGGCTGGCGTTTGCCCGGAACTCCCTTCTTTGTAGCTGCTAATTACAGACTGAGCGAAGTACATTGACGTGGCCGCGTTATATAGGTGCAAATGAGTTTGAGAGTAATCCAGCGAGTAGGTAGATGCGCCGTACCTTTCGATGTTTCGCTAGTAGGTTCCAAGGCGATGCAGGTTGCACGTATGAACGTTCCCGAACATTCTAGTAGGTACCACTATACTAGTATACATAGTCCAATGAATAAATGAGATGAAAAGTAAAATGAACAGATTGTAACATAAAATCTGAGATTATTTCACCGATGGAATTAAAACCGATATGAATAGAACACGCTGTAAGCTTCTAACAATATTTTTTAAGGCGATGCAATACGGAGTAATGCAAAATCATGTGTTTTTGGTTTGAAAATTTGGTCGCCTAGAAATGTTTCAGATGCTTTAATTAAATACTGCGAGTAGAATACATCCTGGCCTTTGAAATAAATAAATAAATCTTTTTATAAGCCCAGAAAATAATAATGTATAAGGCCTATGAAAACTGCTTTAAAGTTCAAAATCTCTTCTTACGAACCCATTTTCGGTTATGTTTTTATTGTATAATGTGGCGAATTAAGTTATTTATAAAATGATCGAAAAACATATAAATATTTGTGCCTGAACATTCACAAATTAAAATAAAAGGCACTTTTTGGCCATGTTTTTTTCTTGCATAAATCAAAACAGATGGATGGTGTTAAGCGGGAATTTAAGCCTTATCGCCATCTACGTAAGGTGTGTTATTGATAGCGGCTCGATTCAAAATATTACACGACGTAGTGCATCGCCTTAACGACTATAATATACACTTGCTGTCCCTCTTCCTCTAAACAAGACAAAAGGCTGTTTGTCGCCGGTGGAAGCTTTTACCTAACATTTATAGCTAACTATAATAATATTACTAATATTATCCCTCCCCCTCTCTTCCCCTTTATTCTTCCACACCCCTAAACTGTTCACCAATAATACTATCATGAACCATGATAATGTTGTCCTTGGCATTTTGATGTATTATTTATCTGACATGTACGTGTTGCTCGAAGATACGAATGATTTGAATTAAAGTTTTGAGGTTGTGAATTCTAGTTTACCTAAAAACTGGGTGTAGTTTTGTGGTGAAAATAATAATATTGTATTGTAATATGTTTTGTTTCGAAGAGTTGAAAATTTGATGCTGCATTGACAATCGACATGTTCAACGTGACTTACAGAATATCACTCTTACGACTTAGAAAACTTTTGTACAGCGCCCTTAAGATGATTTTCACGAAAATGGCGCTATATAAATTAGCCAAATATTATTATTATTTTGATGCATGTCACAAAATAGTAAAAACGCTCCCATATACTTATATGTTCCTCAAATTTGTAATCTTCTGCGTAATGGAGAACATGAAGAAATAAATTTTGAAAGGCAGAATTGCCCTACTTTTTGGCACTAATATGGTATATTTTAATTATGTTTTTAGATTCCGGAGGCGAAACAATGAATAAATCCGGATCTACAGGTTCCAAATCCCGGTCACGGTCTGTTTCTAGATCGTCAGGCTCCAGATCTCACTCACCAGCATCCAGAAATGGTAATTACCTGCTTATACACAGCCTTGTAGATCAGATGGCCTGAGAAAGAGTGTCAGGAGAATATACACGAAGCCTTATAGATCAGATGGCCTGAGAAAGAGTGTCAGGAGAATATACAGGAAGCCTTGTAGATCAGATGGCCTGAGAAAGAGTGTCAGGAGAATATACAGGAAGCCTTGTAGATCAGATGGCCTGAGAAAGAGTGTCAGGAGAATATACAGGAAGCCTTGTAGATCAGATGGCCTGAGAAAGAGTGTCAGGAGAATATACAGGAAGCCTTGTAGATCAGATGGCCTGAGAAAGAGTGTCAGGAGAATATACACGAAGCCTTATAGATCAGATGGCCTGAGAAAGAGTGTCAGGAGAATATACAGGAAGCCTTGTAGATCAGATGGCCTGAGAAAGAGTGTCAGGAGAATATACAGGAACATACCGTTCACGAGGGTTATCTTTTTGACAGGCCCCCTTCCACCTATGATGTCCGAACAGCTCGGGAAGTTTTGAAGCGAAAAATTGACCACCACCTAGAGATGGTTCGTGCCTGGGGTAAGGCCAACTTGGTCAGTTTCAACGTCTCAAAATCCCAAGCGTGTCTGATTTCGGCAAAGAGGGAGATCAATGACTGTCTGGTGCAATTTGATGGGAGCACTCTCCCCAATAAAGACTCCATTGAAATGCTTGGAGTTACTATATCAGACCAGCTCAAGTATCGGGGATCCATAGAAGCCCGAGTAAATCAGGCCTCCAAAAAGTTGGGCGTCTTGTACAGGGCTAGGAGATTCTTCAACAGTGACCAGCTGCTGACCCTGTACAAGTCTCAAGTCCGCCCATCTATTGAATTTGGGAGCCACCTTTGGGCTGGTGCCCCAAAATACTTGATAAACCTGCTTGAGTCTGTGCAAAGGAGAGCGATCCGTCTGATTGACAATCCGTTGTTAACAGACCAATTGCCTTCTCTAATCCATAGACGCAATTTAGGCATGCTGTGTCTGTTCTACAGGTATTTCAATGGAGCCTGCTCCAAGGAGCTAGCAGCATTGATCCCTGATGCACCGGTGCACGTGCGCGAAACTCGACGGACACGAACTGAACACTCGTTCACGGTTGACGTTGGCTTCATGAGAACGGGCCGTTTTTACGACTCGTTTTTGTGTAAGTCGGCTCGTATGTGGAACGAGCTACCGGCATCTGTTTTTCCTCCCTCCTATAATCCGAGTCTCTTCAAGGCCCGCATTAACAAATCCCTTCCTACAGCCCCTACCTTACTCCGCCTCACAACGCCGCCCAACCGGGTGGTGACATAGTTCCCCTGTCTGTGCACTGCACAGGCAGGGACACTCTTGTGAGGCGTCACATAAAAAAAAAAAAGGAAGCCTTGTAGATCAGATGGCCTGAGAAAGAGTGTCAGGAGAATATACATATACGAAAACCAGTGATACAAGCCAGAAAAAAAACTATTATTCTGAAGATTTTGATTAATTTTTCCTTTTTTTTAAGCATCTAAAGTGTTAAAAAAACTTTTGGGGCTGGGTCTACGCTTCGACGCATTTTAAAAGACTAAACAGCTGGCAGTAGTATCCCCTTACCAACCGATTTTTTTCAAATTTGACCTAAAAATTCCAACTTTAAACTCGATTTACTCGAAAAAGAAAAAGCTCAAATCAAACAAAAATGTTCCACTAAATCGACTCGAAAGGCGATGTAGATTCACAAATTTCCCACTTTTACCACATGTCGAGAGTCGAAATAATAGAATAATAGAAAGAGTATATGACAAGACAGCTGTTTATATAAGTTCTCTTGTCAATTATTTTTCCCGTATTTTCTTCAGTTGGTAGACTTATTTTGAATTTATGTAAATATAACTGTGACTGCAACTAAAGTTGCTTGTGTGCGCCTGCACTTAACCGCTCGTGCGCCAGCATTGTCGGCAATATTAAATTTTATCCGTCGAACCACAGACATAGGAATTAATAGACGAGAAGATAATGGCGAGGGGAAAAATCAACTGTTGAAGAACGAAGGGAGTGAAGCTGACTGTGATTCGTCAATAAATCAATCTGACAGTAAATAGGCATCTCGCATTATAATATCACCATTTACTTCTTAAAAGTAAAATCTGCTTTTGAATGAATAGACATTTTTACATGGGAGCGCAAATTACTCGCCACTTTATGAACAAATTTGCGAAGTCCAAATTCGGCAAAAAAATTCGGTTCTATTTTCAGAGTCGAATATTTCGTTTACGTATTTAGTTAAGACACTTTTATAAATGTTTATAATTTACTTCCCAGCAACCAACCAGCTTTGTGTTTCGCGTCCAGACGTTTCTCGATGTGATAGTAACAACTGATTCATATTATACGATGTGAATATGCTTAAAATAAAGTAAAATAATGCTTATATATGGAATGTAATACGACAATTGTGTTTATTCTCTTTTTCACATCTATTTTTACAAGTTTTCATAGTACAAGTCAACATTTTGCCGTGTTATTTCGTAAAATGAACCGATGATGCCTCGACCATAGTTCGCACAAGAATGATGACGTCACGTTTTCAAATTTCACTTGAGGCCATACGCGAGCACAGCCGGCTCCAATGGAACCGGTATGGGGAGTGGGGAATAATACGCTTTTAATCACTTAGGGCAGGTCTACTAATATTCATATGTCTATGCGTCGAACGCTTTCCTTGCCTGTCAGCATGGTTAAATAATAATAATAATATAATAATAAGGTGTTTATTCTGGTATGTGGGGAGGTTAGTGCAGTCCCACACATTCCATATAGAGATACAATAAAATATATAATCAAAAAAAAAAAGAAAGAAAGATAGAACAGAAAGACAACGAAAAGAAAACAGAATAAATTGAAATTAAAATATTAAAACGTACTTTCTTTTTGTGGTATTTTCGACATTAAAAAATGCTCCTAAAATACTAAAGTAAATAATACATTCTAAAATTATTCCGACCTAGTTTTTTGAATAAATAAATATTACTATATTTATTTTTAGATTCATTGTGAAGGACACTTATTTAACTTTTGTTTACAAAATTGCAGAGAAAAAATCATTTTTTCTGAATATAGGTAGCTATTCTGTCGAAACTACTTATGATAGATATGTACAATTTTTATAAATATATAAATACATTATCTAGTAAGACAGTACAATTTAGAAAAGCCCATTAGGGCGTGTAATAATAAATAAATAATAAAAAAAAAACTATTGAAAGAAGGGTAAATGCAGGTAACTCGATTAATGGAGGGCTGAACGCAGTTGGCGTTAACAAAAAAATGTCCAAAGAAGTGAAGTTAGCAGTCCACAATGGAGTGCTGGTACCTACCCTGATGTACGGAAGTGAGGCATGGAACTGGCAAAGAAAGGATGAAAGTTGATTGAATGCTATTGAAATGAGATCCGTGAGGTGTATGTATGGTAAAACCATGTATGAACGTGTGAGGAATGTGGAGATCCGCAAAGAGTGCAAGGCTGATGTAAGCGTAGTGAGTAAGATTAAGAAAGGGACTTTTAGATGGTTTGGGCATGTAGAGCGAATGAGCGAAGAAAGGAGTGTAAGGAGGATATTTGATGCAAATGCAAATGGTAGCAGAAGTCGGGGACGCCCGAGGAAGACATGGCACAACCAAGTCAATCAGATACTCGAGTCGGGCCATGTCAAGAGTCAGAAGATGTTGTGTAGGAGCCACATCAAGCAAGAAAAAAAACATAGTATATTTGAATGTAATAATTAATTAGTCATTTGTAAACTTAAATGTACAAATTACTAAAATAAAAACAATAAATAAATAGAATAATAGAAGAGCATGTACGGGGAAACGACATGATGGTTAGTTAGTTGGTTAATTTTTTTTAAAACGAGTAAGTTATATTGAAAATAGATTCAGTCAATGCATCGCAAAATATACCCACGGCACACTACAGAGTATTCGGCTACGGTAGGTCGGCATCCCGAAGGTTATTCTTGAAGTTAGCTTTATGTCTCATATCTGACCAATTCAGTATATCGTCAGTCCTATGCACGACATTCCTCGCTCAAATTTAAGTGGACTAAATCGTCTGATCAAGCCTTGATAAGACGTAGAATAGTTCCTTTTTTTAGACGCCGAGGCGCTAGCAGTAACACGTGTCAAATTTGACATTTACGTAAATAATTGCGATCTCACCGAAATTTATCTCAATTGCCTAATTTTATCGGTATGGACTGTTATATTCTTCGAGCAATGAGGAATGTTGATGTTATTAATTGATAATCAATTTAAAATAGTTTGCTAATGTCTTGTAAGAGCGATTTTTAAAGTTTCAATGTCCGGACAGTTTGTTTTCGGCGGTTAGTTCGTCATAATTTTATCACGAACTACACTGACTTACACTGCTCCAGCAAAAAAAATACTGTTTAAAATTAGTATCCTCGCATATAGCACCATGCTGATTGAAGTGCGTAACTTTAACAAAAATCAACTCAATCGTAAATTAGACCTGCATAAAAATATACTCTGTTGTTGATATTTTAAAAGATCGTGATCAGCGATGACTTTAGACAGCATAGATAAAATAGTCAAGTAGACAGTAGTTTACGAAGAAAAAAGAAACCTGTTCCTCTATTAAAATCATAGACAATAGGTGTAATATTGGCAGGCTAGGTAGGCGATGACTGTAATCACTAATATTGGGATGATTTTTGTTTTTGTCTATTTCTATATAATCTCATGGGCGATGTGTTAGGTGAGGTATTATCAGCGCCTTGGCAATTCGACGCCCGGAGCGGACTGCACCAATTGCGCCCACATAGGGCCGGCTCTGCATATTGCTGATATCTAGGCTTACGACCTTTATATGGATTATATTCCAAGGCGCGCTAAGCTTAACATTCAAACCAAGCCGAGCTTAAAATCAACTGATATACCGTGCCTATTTGTTTCATGTTGTATTTATTTTATTTTTTCTTTTCAGGCTCTGCCTCTCCTGAAAGATCCAGCAAATCCAAGTAAATAAAAAAATATATTTTTGCAATACAAGAATTACATCACACAGAGTTTTATATATTATTTGTATGACTTGGCAGTGTTTCGATATTCAAACACTGGCAATCTGAAAACAAATTATTATAAGCATTAATTACTCACCTGAAATATCCATTAAAATAAATGCCGCCGACGGGAATTGAACCCGCACCTTCTGATGTCCGGTCAGGTGCTATGGACCCCTGAGCTACGTTGGCTTAATCCCAACCCGCAAAATAATTTAATATGTGCAAGTACTTGATATTTTCAATTTGTATGGATATTTCAGGCGAGTGATTAATGCTTATAATAATTTGTTATCCTTTGTGCTGTGCATAAAAACCTTGTCTTATAAACATTAGTTTATCATTAAAAAATGATACTAGCAATCTGAGTGACTAATTTCAAAATTTGACTCAAACACACGATAAATGTTATCTAATCTTTGTTTTCGTTTTAGGTCTCGTTCACCGAGTGGCTCTCCTACAAAGGCAGATGTCAGGTCACGAACCGGTTCCCCTGTTTCTGTAAGGTCCGGATCTGGCTCCAGAAAATCCAGATCTCACTCTAAGTCCAAGTCTAGATCGCACTCTAAATCTAAATCCAGGTCACACTCTGGATCTGTTAGGTCACGCTCGGGTTCTGGATCACGCAAGTCAAGATCCGGTTCACGGAAATCCAGATCTGGATCTCCCAAATCCAAATCAGGATCTCCCGCATCTGTACGGTCTGGATCTCCAAAGTCAAGATCTGGTTCTAGAAAGTCAAGATCTGGTTCTAGAAAATCAAGATCTGGTTCTAGAAAGTCCAGGTCTGGTTCTAGAAAGTCCATGTCTGGTTCTAGAAAGTCCAGGTCTGGTTCCAGAAAGTCTAGGTCTGGTTCAGCTAGATCTAAATCTAGGTCAAGGAAATCGAAATCTGGATCCGCTAGGTCTAAATCTGGTTCTGTAAAATCTCGTTCCGGTTCACCTAAATCCAGATCAGGATCTAGGAAATCTAGGTCTGGCTCCAGGAAGTCCAGATCTGGTTCGGCTAAGTTTAAATCTGGGTCTGTGAAATCTAGATCCGGTTCTGCAAGGTCCAGGTCTGGGTCCAGAAAGTCTCGTTCAATTAAATCCGTATCTGGCGGAAGAGAGACGGCTAGTCAAGCTTCCGATAAGTCACGGTCTAATTCCAAGAAATCTCTTGGTTCTAAGTCCAAATCCAGAAGTGGATCTGCCAAGGAGAAGTCCAAATCGAAATCTGGTTCTCCTGCAGTTTTGTCTGCCGGTGCCGAAGTAGTGGACGAGACATCAAATGAGAAAAAGTTGCACAAAAGCGAGAAAGATAGCCTGAAGAATTCGATTAAGGAAAGAACAAGGAACTTACGATCTCGTTCTCGATCTGTTGAAAAGGACGGAGATAAAGACGGAAAGGCAACACCAGATGTTGCCTTGGATTCAGAAAGGAAGTCCAAAAGCGGATCTGTCAAATCCAGAAGTGGATCTCGTAAGTCCAGGAGCGTAACTCGTAAATCCAAAAGCGGTTCTGTAAAATCAAGGAGTGGATCCAGGAAATCCAAAGACGGTTCAGTAAAATCGAGAAGTGGATCTCGTAAATCTAGAAGCGGTTCCAGGAAGTCTAGAAGTGGTTCCAGAAAATCTAGGAGTGGTTCCAGAAAGTCTAGGAGTGGATCTAGAAAGTCCAGGAGTGGATCTAGACGTTCCAGAAGCGGCTCGGCAAGATCTCGCAGTGGCTCTAGGAAATCCAGAAGTGGTTCTCGCAAGTCCAGAAGTGGATCTAGGAAGTCAAGAAGTGGATCTAGGAAGGCCAGAAGTGGCTCCAGGAGGTCTAGATCTAGAAGTGGCTCCAGAAGTAGATCTAAGTCGGGTTCTAGATCACGTAGCAGGAGCGGATCCGCTAAAAGCAGGTATGTATCTACTATTCAAATTTAATCAATTTATTATTTCGACAACTGTAACTATTTTTGTAATTAACATAATTTTTTTTTTGTTAATTACATATTTCTTTATTTGTAGGTCTCGTTCGAAATCCCGTTCGAAATCCCGTTCCAGATCCCGAAGTGGGTCCAGAAGATCCAGAAGTGGATCTGGTTCCATTGGTAAAGCCAAGAAAAGGACCAGAGAAGTCCTTTCAGATTCGGATGACGATGGTGAGAAGTTTTCTGCTTTATTTACGGTTTCTTTTTAAAATAGGCTGAAAGAATTGTATATCATCCGTGATAGAGGAGTAAGATCCTTGTCTCTGGCTCCAGAAGTTGCTGTTTCAAAACCTGACTTGACTGGAAAATACTCTCAATATCATCCTGGTGAGGAGAGAGTCCACAATTCAGTATCAAAACGTTGCTAGAAATGGGTTTAGCCATCTTTAATGACCTGATCTGAAGTTGATCGGGTACTCAACAACTTTCCTTTTTCTCATCTCCGTAACATTCCCCCAATTGGTTGTCAAACAGTCCCATCAAAACCTTATTACAGAAAGTTTCATTATATAGAGTTCAATTTATTCCTGGGTCGATCTCGATCGATTCAATCACTTTTATCCAATCACGAACCACCTCCTGTGGTGAGTGACTATGACAAAAAAGACTCAATCAATCAACTGTCAGATGTGACAATGTGCCCGATCTACACAATTTATTCATCTACGTCAACACTGTTCCTACAGGGAGCATCGATGGATCGATGGAATCCTTTTGACCGAATCACTACTCTAGTTGGTCGTGATCGACCCGGTTTCTGTAAAATGATCTATTTACACAGTCAATCTTGTAACATTCTTTAACTTTGTTTTTAGTGAACGCACCGAAGAAAAAACATGTTTCAGGACTCATTGACTCTGATCATGACGGGGAAGATGACGCAGGTTAGAATTATTCGTTAATGCCTTGAATGATTCCTTACATATTACGTTTGTTTTTTTTTTTGTTTAGATTTTAATATTAACCACCTTGAAATATTCTAGTCTGATTTGAAAATTCCTATAAACCCGTACTGAATTGTATTTTTAAGAACATTAGGCGGGTAGGGAAACACGGGTTTTGTGGTTCAAATTGCGCTCGGAATCTTTGGTTTCACAGAGGTGTGCACTTGAATTATTCTCTGGTTAACTTCTAGATTTGAATATAAGGTATGTTTTCTCTTTCTAATACTGTTTAGATTTTATTTCTCAACCTGACAATAAAGAGACAGCGATTTCTATGATACTGATAATGTTCCATTCATTCTATAATTAGCCTTGAGGGGTTAAAATTAGTTAAAAAGCGTGCCTGCAGTCCCCTCTTACCCCGCAGTAGTCCTACAATTCAGTACACTGCTTCACAAGCAAGAATGGATATTATGAATATAATGATATTTTCCTTGTGATTTGAACGACACCGTCAATTAAAACACAATTGAGTTTCTCTGTAAGGAAAGAAGAGGTTTATTTTGTTAATCTCACAAGATTTACATAAAGAAAAGCATTCAGTAACAAAACATTGCCTGTAAGGAAAGAAACAACATTTAATGTTATTAATTGTTATGTCAATTCCTTAATCACAATCACGATAGCAATTACAAATTATTGAAATTATTCCCATCAATCTTCCTTGTCACAACCCATAGATTATTTTTACTATGTCTTAAACCATAGATTACGAAATATCGAGTCGACTGTGTAGGTACTGTGGCGCACATCCAGCCAGTGACAGTACACGACACACACAGCCACAATGACGAGACAAGCTCGGCATTGCCTTGAATTAAAGAAAATTATATTTTTCTTTACATGAATATAATGTATATTAATAGATATTACGATTATGAGGAGAAGATATGACGCAAATACGAACGGTAGCAGAAGTCGGGGATGCACGAGAAAGACATGGCAAGATCAAGTGAATCAGATACTTGAGTGGGGCCATGTCAAGAGT
Source organism: Hesperophylax consimilis (assembly GCF_061612785.1). Lineage (NCBI taxonomy): Eukaryota > Metazoa > Arthropoda > Insecta > Trichoptera > Limnephilidae > Hesperophylax > Hesperophylax consimilis. The sequence goes on from NC_142865.1 coordinate 12,661,830, forward strand.
CAGAATAATAGAAGAGAATGAGGCAAGGAGTGTGTGGTGTGACCGAGTTGTTTGGCAGTTCGTCCTCTCTGCGTACCCCTGCGGGAGTTTTGGACAGCGTTACAGCGCCCACCATCGTGCAGATGTCTGATATTATGATTGTTTTAAGTAGGGTGTTGCTATCAACATTGATTTGGTTTTCTAGGTCCAAAGAAGAAGCGGGTCACTGGACTCATTGACTCTGACCACGAGGGTGAAGACGAGAATAAGGGAGGAGAAGAAGATGGGGAGCCCAGCAAGCCGACTGAAGAGGGGGAAGCGGCACCAAATGGGGTGCCAGACGAGGAAGGAGCAGAACCCAAGAAGGTGGATGATGATGCAGATTCAGACGATGGTATTGAACCGGAAAGAGACATGAACAGGTTACTTGATCTTTTTGATACCTAAATAATTAATCATGCTGTTTTTCCATAATGGTTGACAGATGATAGACCGCCACACAATTCCTTGTTTCATTCACATTCATATATCGTCTCATACATTGACGGACATTTGACGGCCGGCATAGTCCAGTGGTAACGCATTGGACTGCCATTCCGAAGGTCGCGGGTTCGAACCCGGCGTGCGCAAATAAATTTTATTTGATTAATTTGTGTTATTTCACAATTAATTAATTAAAATAATATATAGTATATTTGCGGCACGTTCCAGAGTGGAAGATACTACCAGTATCGCCCTGGTGTAAGACCACCATTCAGAATTGAAACGTTGCTCCAAATGGCTTTAGCCGTGTTTAGTGACTAGATCTGAATAGCCAGGTACTTCCCCACCTTCCTCTTTCCCTTCCCCACTTACCTTCAGCCTCACAACATCCCCCAATTGGGGATGCCATAGTCTCACTGGCTCCAGACGGGAGCAGTTGGGACTCTTGTGAGGTATTCACTATTAAAAAAAAAAAAAAAAATACATACTTTACTGTTGGTTTTTCTCAATGAGTTCAATTCAGTTTATTATTTTTAAAATTCTTACAAATTTGTTAGTTTTTATTCGTTTTTAAATACATACGTAAATATAAACAGTATGGGTACCAACTATACCAATAGTAACAGAGCTTGCTTTATAAAGGCTGCTTCAAAATATGAGAATATCCAAATTGTTTCTGTAACAGCAAAATTGTTCTCCCCACCGGCAAGGCCATTGGCAAGTTAGTCCTGCAGGTTGAGAGATAAAACAGTTTATGCTGTCGGTAACGAAGATAACCATCTCCTACATAGAAATGAATGCTCTCCATGATGGCCGAGTTTTCTAACCATACACTAATCAGTCTGAAGAAATTTTATTTATTTATTTAATACATGTTACATTATTATGAAATTTACATAAAGTAGATATAATGAATCACCATACTAGGCGGTTGCCTGTTTCATGGTGACCAATTGAGTGTAATTAATTTGTATGAAATATGAAATCTAGTGTAAACATATGAAATTAGTAACTATAGATGAAGCTAAAATTTTGGAAAAATTGTAATAAAAAGTAGAAGATAGAAATTAGAAAGGAGAAAGAAGTAAATTAGCATTAGATTGTAAAAATGTACATAATTATATATATAATTTTTAATATGTGTGCATGCAAGCACACATGAGTATATAGCAGCAGACATACCTATATACATATAACAGCACATGTATACATACACCCATATGACGCATCCTCACGCATATAAACAATATATACACCTCTATCTGAGTACTTGGAATATGCTACTAACACTATAACAATCACACATCAAAAAATCCCCGATGTATATAATGTATAGCAATCTCTTCAGACCCATAAATGGTTCAATCCAAACATACCCAAAAGAAAGTCGATAGTATAGAGCCACAGATAAGTATAGAGCCACAGATAGTAGACATTCTCCCTCATGTAGAGAAATTTTTCATCAATTTGAGGAAATAGTTCAAATTGCCGCTTATAATTCATTCATCCGCTCTACATGCCTAAACCAACTAAGCATCCTGTACGGGACCAAGTTAGTGAAGCCCGCACAAATACTGCAAATTCAATAGGGCACCGGCACACATTGACACCTTGATCTGAGAGTTTTTGCAGGTGCAGTAGGAAAACATTAAATTAAACAAGTATTACTTTCCCGAGTATTCTCGGATGAGAAGTGACTGTTTGTACCAGTTACTTCTATATTTATTGGACAAAATTATACATTAAATTTCACACATGTTCAATGAGAGTAATTAGCGATCACCCTTATCTCTTCACTGTGTTGAACAAACAAAACATCAGTTTTTAAATGTATGGTGGCGCCGAAAACCCATTAATATTAACTATAGCAGTCGCACATTAAGGATGTGGGATAATATTATAGTATCATATTTATTTTGAGGCAGATATCTTAATGGTTTTACAGGGTGGCCACAGACCTGGAAAACCGGGAAAACCGGGAATTATCAGGGAATTTTACCGAACCGGGAATTATCAGGGAAATGTCAGGGAATTTAAAAATATTCTTAAAATATCAGGGAATTCCAAAAATAAAACGAAATTCGTTATTTACGATTTGTGAAGTCCCAAAGTTGTGTTTTATTACTTTTACTTGCGGCGTGTGTAACAAAAGATATGCCGACAAAGACAAACTAGATAAGTAGTTATTTTTTTTTTATTATTTTCGTAAATAGCCCTTCCAACACAATCATGTCGTAAACCACCCGCCTTGGTTTTTACCCTATACTATGTAGGTGCGAAATCTGTAAAGAAAAAGCTAGCAAAGTTACAACAAAGTGTCAAAAGGGTCGGACACCCAGTACGGTCGTAATAAAATTTAAAGATCATCATTATCAACATTTTTACAAAGTGTCAATACAGTAGAACCTCGTTAATTCGAAATCCACGGGACATCAAAAATCAAATTTCGAATTAACGAATTCCCACGTAATTCGAATTTTTATTAAAAAAAAATAAAAAATACGCCGAAAATCGATTTTCTCGGCCGCCTCTTCAAATCCGGGTGGTATTTTAGTTGTAAATTCGTATTAATACCAATTATTTCTTTATTTTCGCGGCCGATTACCGTAGCGGCGGGCCCTTTAAATTCAGATATTCGCAATAAATTCGTAAAAATGCTATATTTTTACGCGTAAATCGAGATTTCGGTCGCGGCCTACCCTTTAAATTGAGATATTCGTAAAAATGCGATATATTTCCGCGTAAATCGAGATTTCGCGGTAATTTTCCGTCGCAGCCGGCCCATTATTTCAAATATCTGAATTTAAATTCGTAAAAATACGATATATTTCCGCGTTAAACGAGAATGCGCGGCCGATTTCCGTCGCAGCCTACCCTTTAAATTAAGATATTTGATGTAAATTCGTAAAAATATGAAATATTTCCGCGTAAATCGAATTTTATCTGCAGTTTTTCGTCGCGGCCGGCCTTTTAAGTTCAGATATTTGAAGTAAATTCGTAAAAATATGTCATATTTCGGCGTGAGTCGAAATTTTTCGGCCGATTTCCGTCGCGCCGTATTTTTTAACTCGGATATTCGAATTAAAGTTAGTAAAAATACGATATATTTCCGCATAAATTGAAATTTCGCGTCCGATTTCCGTCGCGGCGGGCCCTTTAAAATTCAGATATTCGAAATAAATTCGTAAAAATACGATATATTTACGCGTAAATCGAGATTTCGCGGCCGATTTCCGTCGCAGTGGGCCATTTAAATTCAAATATTCGAAATAAATTCGTAAATATACGATACATTTACGCGTAAATCGAAATTTCGCGGCCGAGTTTCGTCGCGGCCGACCCTTTAAATACAGATATTTGGTATAAACTCGTAAAACTACGACATATATCCGCGTAAAACGTATTTTCTCGGCCCTTCAAACTCGGATATTCGAAGTAAATTTGAAAAAATACAACATTCCAGTATAAATTCAGATTTACATTCAGATTTACAAAATAATAATACTAATTAGGACGATGTATAACCACGTAAAAATACGTAATTGTAAAAAGCATTCACTTTGTGGCTCATCATAATTTATAATAAAAACACATAAATTTGTTTTTGACCAGGTAAGTTTTTAGATTCTCACGGCCAAAAGCATTTTTGTTGATTGTTTTTGGGGTGTTATGCCGTGTTGCGCTAACTCCTTCTTTAGCCGACGTTTCGGACAGCGTTGCAGTGTCCATCATCAGGGCAGATCCGGTAGATCCGAAGATGTGGACATCTGCCCTGATGATGGACACTGCAACGCTGTCCGAAACGTCGGCTAAAGAAGGAGTTAGCGCAACACGGCATAACACCCCAAAAACAAACAACAAAAATTGTTTTTGACCACTATAAAAATACATTTTTCGGCGTTTTACCGCCACGGCTGACTTAGATTCAGATTTACGAAATATTATGATTTATTTTCGCAAAAATCAAATTTTTTCGAATTTACGAACAAATTTTCGTGCGCGGACAAAAATAACGAATTAACGAATTTCGAATTAAAAAAAATTTTGTATGAAAAAATTTTTCTGCGGAAATTTTTTTGGCGAAAATTTCGAATTACGCGTTTTTTCGAATTATCGGGGTTCTACTGTACTTAATTTTGTTTATTTTTGTCTGGTCTTTTCATTTGTACACAAATTGTCTTCAGGCGAAATATCATTCAATTTGTAATAAGTGTATTTTGTTTTGAATAGATCATTGTGGTGCAAGGAAATAATAAATGCTTTAGATGACGGAATTCCCTTTATTTAAGTATCTGTTCTAATTTTCTGGCGTAGATTTTTTTATTTTTTCTAGTGAATACCTCACAAGAGTCCCAACTGCTCCCGTCTGGAGCCAGTGAGACTATGGCATCCCCAATTGGGGGATGTTGTGAGGCTGAAGGTAAGTGGGGAAGGGAAAGAGGAAGGTGGGGAAGTACCTGGCTATTCAGATCTAGTCACTAAACACGGCTAAAGCCATTTGGAGCAACGTTTCAATTCTGAATGTTGGTCTTACACCAGGGCGATACTGGTAGTATCTTCCACTCTGGAACGTGCCGCAAATATACTATATATTATTTTAATTAATTAATTGTGAAATAACACAAATTAATCAAATAAAATTTATTTGCGCACGCCGGGTTCGAACCCGCGACCTTCGGAATGGCAGTCCAATGCGTTACCACTGGACTATGCCGGCCGTCAATAGAAAATCGAGTTTCAAAAATAAAATTTTGAACGACATGTCCTTATACCAAATAAAACATATCAGGGAAAAATATAGAAACTGCCCTGGAAAACCTGGAATTATCAGGGAATTTTGAAATCCGTTTTTTGTGGCCACCCTGTTTTATCAAAATATTAAGGACATTGTAAAAACTTGAGATCTTGTTATCTCATAATGACTTTGGCTCTGTACGTCAGATATACATCCCTTTGTTAATCTTAATTACGCTTCTCTTTCGCAATCTCCACATTTTTCACACAATCTTACATGGTTTTTGCACGCATACCCTTCGGGTCTCATTTGGAAATACAAATCTAGTCACTAAACATCAGTGGCAGTCTTTTAATGCAGTGTACTCCCATTAAAAAAAAAAAGAAAGACGAACTTGTAATTTTTTTTTATTTTTTTTTTTTTTATGTGACACCTCACAAGAGTGTCCCTGCCTGTGCAGTGCACAGACAGGGGAACTATGTCACCACCCGGTTGGGCGGCGTTGTGAGCCAACGTCAACCGTGAACGAGTGTTCAGTTCGTGTCCGTCAAGTTTCGCGCACGTGCACCGGTGCATCAGGAATCAATGCTGCTAGCTCCTTGGAGCAGGCTCCATTGAAATACCTGTAGAACAGACACAGCATGCCTACATTGCGTCTATGCATCAGAGAAGGCAATCGGTCTGTTAACAACGGATTGTCAATCAGACGGATCGCTCTCCTTTGTAATATAATTTTTCCACACTTTAAACAGCTCTTTATTCAAATTCAGTGCTATCAACAATTATGGAGTTTTCTGTTCTAAGATATAGTTCATATAATACAGGCTTGTGGTGTTTCTGCGGTAAATCGTGCAAGCATGCAAACCTTTTCGAATCTGTTAGCTACTTTTGTCGGCTACTATAAGGTTTTGTTACGCCAAATTTGTTCAGAGTAGTATTTTTTCTTTGATTGTCGTGTTTTAAGTTGATATTGTGTTATATTAAAATAAGTTAATTAACAGTTTCTTGCGTAAATTGTGATTACTCGCTAGACACACGTGCTTCAATGAATCGCTAAATTATATCTTCTTTCTAGGTTGCTAATTTCTGGTTCACTGATGTGAGGAAATTTTTTTAGATGTAGGGAAAAATAATATACACGTAATTATGGAAAAAGACCAACATAGATTTATAGATTATAATTTTTTTTTTCTCTTTTAATCTTCGATTAATCTCCCAATTCGATAGGCCACCAACCGTCACTGCAAAACACTACTAAAGCCAAATATAGCCATAAATAGACAACCCCATCAGGGGAAAGGGGAACAAACCAAGTGACCGTATCCCTTTCTGTGATTAGTCAATAAAAGACTCGCATTGTAATATGTATCACTATTTAGTCTTTGAAAATAAAACCTGCTTACGAATTACTAGTCCTTTTTACAATGGCACGATAATTGCTGGCTGCGTAAAAAGCTTAACCAAAAATCGGGTACACAAAAGTTGGGGCTTGTTTCCAAAATCGAATATTTTGTTACACTATTTAGTTAGACACTTTTACAAATGTGTTATAATTTACTCTCTCCACATTCAGACGCTGCTAAGAAAAGTCGCACAGTTAATTGCGCTGCAAACCGTTGCATTACTTTAGCGAACTTTGCTTTTCTGCCAAGGATTTGGTTACTTCAATGTGCGCTCTACGACAGTCAACGACGGTGATTTTGTAGTTTATTCAAAGCATCTGGTGATAATCTGGCTTGTAAATAGCACAGACCATCGGGGAATATTTTAAATCCCTATGAAAAAAATGGATTGATCAATGAATTCACTCTGCAGGAGAAGACAACTCATAAACCAGCCACCAAAATACATATAAACAGAAAGACTCACCAGAAAATAGCACTTGCAATTGAGTTCTTCTCCTTGGTCTTCAAATTCGGCGGCAGACGGCAAATCAGCACAAAAATATTTTTGAATTCGCACTATGAGATTATAAGATGTCAAACAGCTCTCAAGAGAGTAGAATTATTAATAATGATGAATTAGCACATTTGTAATTCAACGTACTGCACATTATTGTGACAAAAATATATATTTAAATCATTTTTGTCTTAAATAGACCTCTTTTGACAAATGACACAATCCGGGATGAATCCAACTGATCAATGCAAAGGTGACTGTAATTCGTTTATCACTCACCTGCAGAGCAAAATCTATTCAAAACTGACCAGAGATGTCTCTTTCGTCCAAAATATATATTAAAAATTAATTTTTTCATATATGTTTATATTTTAAAAATTAATTCACATTAATTTTAAATCGACTGCTTCTCCAGCATCCTTGAACCCTCGGTGTCAAAAATATGGTCACTTCATCAAAATTATACCCGGTATTTATTTTAGGGCAGGCCTATTAATTTAGATGTCTATGACTAAAGCCATTTCAAGAGATTTCAATTCTTAATGGTTTTTCTTCACCTGAGCGATGCTGGAAGCATCTAGCACTCTGATTTAACATTAATATTTTTCTTTTGACAGTCGCGAGGCAGGCATGTCTGACTTTGAGATAATGCTGCTCCGTAAGAAACAGGAGCGCACGAGTAGAAAGAAGAGGAGAGATATAGACATCATCAATGATAATGATGACCTCATCGCACAGTTGCTGCAGAACATGAAAACAGCCGCGGAGGTAAGTTATGTTAATCTGTTTATCAATGTCCCTCACTAGAGATGAGAACCAGTTTTTGAGTTAGATTATTGAACTTAACTAAAAGCATCCTACTCTGGAGCCCCAAACTATCTGAAAAAAAAAACCCTTGACTCTGTGCAGAAACGGGCGGTCTGTTTGATAGATTCACCTGTCTTAACAAGCGGATTGCAATCTTTAGCATAGGTGTCCGGTAAGTATGCGTCCTTGTTCTACCAGTATTACAAGTTAAGATGATCCGAGGAACTAGTGTCATTGATGCCTTCAGCTCTGGTGCATAAACGGGAAACATGCCAAACGTGCGCACAACATTTGTACACTGTTGACATTTGTCACATGAGAACGGGTCGCTTCTACAACACGTTCTTGTTTCCTCCCTCCTACAACATGGATCTCTTCAAGGCACATGTTCACTCCTTCCTCATCTCACAAGAGCGTCCCTATCTGCACAAGTGTAAAGACAGGGGAACTACATCGCCACCCAGCTGGGCAGTGTTAAAATAGAAGCTATGGAAATGGATTTATTATTGCCGATTTTGAAGAGGCCTGAATTGTACGTATGAAGGAGGAAAACATATGCCGGTAATAATATGCGAGCATATGTTATATCATATACGAGCCGACTTACACAAAAACGCATTGAAGAAACGACCCTTTCTCATAAAGACAACATCAAATATGAACGGGTGTTCCGCTCTTGTTCATCGAGTTTCGCGTGTACCGGTGCGTAGGGGATTAATGCTGCTAGCGCCTTCAAGCAGACTCTATTGAATTGCCTATAGAACAAACTCAGGGTGTCCACACTGCTTCTGTGTATTAGATATAGCAATCGGTCAGTTAACAACGGTTTGTCCTCGTTTGCAAGGAATTTTATCAGGTATTTCCAGGTAAATTTAATTTTTGGACGAACTTGAGATTTGTACAATTTGCACAGAAGCACAGTGCAGCCAGTGGCACTATGGCATCCAAAGTAGGCTGTAGTTCGGATGTCAATTATTGTATATTGAATATGACCATTTTATTACCAGCAATGTGAATTTGCGCGACAAGTTGTTTGCAACGTGAATTCACAACATCAGCATTGGGTACTTGCGTATTCCTGTGGAAGAACAACCTATATCTGCAGTATTGACTCTTCTGCACACCTCTGAATTGAACTAATTGATTCTTCTTCTTTCGTATGGTGTGGGGTCAGAGGGGAACATCGAGGTCTGCAAGTTAGTCGCCGGGGAACGAATGAAGCGGGCATTCATTGACCACATGTTTGGTGGTCTGTACCCCACCGCAATTAGATCGAGCTGACTCTTTAAGTCCCCACCTATGCATACCCCATGTGGGAACAGCAACTATGGAAGCACCTTATTCTATTGATGGCGGACCAGAGTTAACGAGATGGTGAGAACCCAGGCTGTCTCTCAGTGGGGTCGTGTAAAAGATGGGCATTTCCCACGTTGGCCGATTGCCACTCAAGTTTCCACCAACTTCTGGAGTGAGAGGTAATCGGAAGAGCCTCTCTCCTTCCAACCAGAAAGGTTTTCAGCAATTCAAGTGGCATGCAGGGTGAGAGACGACATTATCGTGCAAAGGTACAGCGCTTTATTGTCCCTGAATATTGAGGGAACATCTTGGTTGAATGATGATTCATTCATTACTGATCAATACATATTTTCTATTTCTAGGACGATCGAGAGCTGATTAAACAGAACCAGCCCGCTGTCAAGAAGATCTCCATGCTGAAGCGAGCCATGTCCCAGCTCATCAAGAAGGACCTCCAGTTGGCTTTCCTGGAACACAACGTCCTGAATGTGCTGTGTGACTGGCTGGCACCCATGCCCAATAGGGCCCTTCCCTGTCTGTCCATCCGCGAGGGCATACTCAAGCTGCTGCAAGATGTGAGGCAATCTGTATTACTACCATGCCAACCGCCAGTATGAATGAAAGATGATGAATGACCAAGTGAGCATGTTTAAGGTGCTGAGGAGTACAAAATTGATATATTTTATGACAGAGTAAAAAATGATTTAGGGTGATTTTTTTTCTGCTGATATCATAGACATCCAACTTGATACACCAGCCCATCACGGAAAGGGGTACCAACCGAGTTGTGCGGAGCGAGGAGGAGGCGTGACCGTCTTTCTGCGATTTGTCAATAAAATTATCTGACAGTATACAAGCAACTCGCATTGTAATATGTAACCATTTACTCCTCGAAAATCTGCTTACGAATTACTAGTCCTTTTTACAATGTTGTGCAAATTGCTGGCCGTGTAAAAAACTTGACTATCAGACTCCAGCTGCTTTGCAGATGATACAAAATTCTTTGCCAACCCACACACTCATCACAACCAACTGCAAAACGATTTAAACGAAATATATCAATGGACAAATGATTGGCTTCTAAAACTCAATGTCGAAAAATGCACTGTCCTACATGTTGGAAAAACTAACCCTACACTTGCCTACAAACTTAATGGAACACCTCTAAAAGCAGTGACATTACAACAAGACTTAGGAGTTACCATATCACAAGACTTGAAATGGGAACCACACATCGCTGGAATTGTGAAAAGAGCAAATTCACTAGGATATCTAATCAGGAAAACCTTCCTTGACATAAAACATATGTGCGACCTCTCCTGGAATATGCTTTCCAAATATGGAGTCCTTACTTCGCAAAGGATATAAATCTGTTAGAGAGAGTACAGAGACAAAATACCAAGAGCTCTGAAAGATCTACGATACGAAGATAGACTCGAGGAACTAAGATTACCAACCTTACAAGAAAGAAGAGAAAGGTGTGACTTGATCGAGACTTTCAAAATTTTATCTGGACATTACAGTTGCCCTAGCATCCAAGAAATCTTCACTACTAATAAAAATATAAATCTCCGTGGACACTCAAAAAAAATTACCAAAACGCCTTTTGCATCTAACCCTAGAAAACACTTCCTTGCAAATAGAGTAGTGGATGCTTGGAACAAACTCCCACAACATGTCATCGATGCAACAAATATAAATCAATTCAAAGCTCTATTGGATTCACATTTGGAGAGAAGAAAGGACTTAGTTCAAACTTAAAACAACTCAATTACTGTCAAACTTGTTGTGAAATCAGATATGAGCGCATCAGCAGAATGCTGCCTGCTCATTATATAATAATAATACCAAATCGGGGAAACAAAGGTTCGGGCTTGTTTCCATAATCGAATATTTTGTTACACTATTTAGTTATACACTTTTACACAACCCGATTTGTAGATGGTTCGGTTAAAAACGAACATTCAGTAAAAGTACCACAGTGGACTGTGCTGCAAACTGGTACCTTACTTTAGCGAACTTTACTTTTCCTTGCAGGGTCTGGTTATTTCAATGTGTGCTCTTCGGCGGTCAACATACGACTGATGTTGTAATTTATTCAAAGCACTCGAACCATCCTGGTGCTAAAAAGATGGTCACGTGGTTTGCCTCCAACTCGTGATACCCAGATTTTTCTTTAGGGCACGTCTATCTTTTATGACGTCAATGGTTGGATGTGAATTATTTTGTTTAGTTGTATTGATTATTTTCTCATTTCCAGTTTCCCACGATTGACAAATCCTACCTCAAACAATCGGGCATCGGCAAGGCAGTTATGTATCTCTACAAACATCCCAAGGAGACAAAGCAAAACAGGGAAAGGGCCGGAAGACTCATATCCGAATGGGCCCGACCCATTTTCAACCTGAGCGCGGATTACAAAGGTATCTAACATATCTCTTACACTTTTAACACCATTTTCATCTGTACTTTCGAATTACACAATGCCAGTGCTCACTTGCTGCTTCAGACAAACATATTTCCTGTGTTATATGTGTAGCGCCACTACGCCAAGCGTCAAGGTACCACGCCGTCATAGAAACATTCCGGAAAGTTCGGCCGTTGTCTAGGTTTGTTTTGCAATATCTGCCATAGCAACTAGAATGTTTCTAGAAGGTTCTACACCTTATAAAAGCGACAGCGGGAAGGAACTCGACAGTCAGTCACGAATTAGCAGTCCCCGAGTCATCAATCAGCAATCCACTGCTACACGGACCTACCACATCTACGCTCGGCTCTGCACGGATTATCATGGACTTTTCGAGGAAATAATGTTGCACGTAGGAGACAGCTCAAGAGGTCTATGGGACGGAAGTGTTTAGAGAAGTTATGTCAATAGTAATAACAATTTAACCTTTACTTTCAGCCATGTCTCGTGAGGAACGTCTGGAGAGAGATTTGGCTCAGATGTCAGCCACCAAGAAACGGTCCAGGGAAGATTCTGATGAAGAAAGGGCCACTAGCAGTAAGAAGAACAATATGCACATTGGGGCCAAGGAAGATGAAATGTAAGTTTTTATTTATTTTTTATTGCCGCACAAGATTCTCAACTGCCTTAAGTCATTGGGTTCAAGAAATCCCAAGTTATTGGGGTAATTTAAGATTGAAGAAAGGAGGTAGATAAGGAAGTATCTGACCTGGTCTCTGGTCTCTCACCAAAACGAAGGGAAGAATCCTCTGGTTCCTCAGCCTTCTGGACAATTTGCAATCCATGAATTTTCTATGGAAATAGACGATTTAGAAACACTTTACCCGCGCAAAGCAATAAATTTTACATTTTGTAAGACGATGTGCACGTCGGCATGGCAATGTAACATCGCATATGTTGCGTATGTGAGACCATTGTGTCGATACCTTAATATTTTAAGCATACACAGTGTCTTGAAACTAAAGTACAAGGGGCAAACCGGTGAATATTCGACACATTTTAAAATTACTAAATAGCTTTTTTAAATTTCAACTTGAGACTCCATTTTTTTATTTATTTATAAAATACATATTGTTTTTAAATATAAATTTACAAGGCATTGATACAATTAATCACTATACTAAGCAACTGCCTGTTTCGTGGTGACCAATACATTAAATTTATTTTGAATAAAAGGCCAACAAAGTCGAGCAGATGAGTGTGTAATAATTAGATAGAATTGAAAAAAAAGCACAAATCAAAAAAGTTATACGTACAATGTAGATTCACCAGTTTTGTGCTGGTACTACAAGTTTCCAAACACCTTATAATAAAACATAATTATAAAAACAAACATTGCTTTATTTAATGTTAATAATATAAAATGATTTTTAATTACCACATTTATAATAATGCTCTTGAATCATTAACACATATGTACATATTAAATACTTCACATTAAAGGCATCACTTTTCAATCAAATCTTTCTTTTGTTAACCACATAATGAAAATCACTAACAAGGGCTTACAAATGTTGGGATTTATAACTAGGTTAGCTAGAGATTTCAATCTCCAACAAGGGCTTACAAATGTTGGGATTTATAACTAGGTTAACTAGAGATTTCAATCTCCAACAAGGGCTTACAAATGTTGGGATTTATAACTAGGTTAGCTAGAGATTTCAATCTCCAACAAGGGCTTACAAATGTTGGGATTATAACTAGGTTAACTAGAGATTTCAATCTCCAACAAGGGCTTACAAATGTTGGGATTTATAACTAGGTTAACTAGAGATTTCAATCTCCAACAAGGGCTTACAAATGTTGGGATTTATAACTAGGTTAACTAGAGATTTCAATCTCCGACAAGGGCTTACAAATGTTGGGATTTATAACTAGGTTAACTAGAAATTTCAATCTCCAACAAGGGCTTACAAATATTGGGATTTATAACTAGGTTAACTAGAGATTTCAATCTCCGACAAGGGCTTACAAATGTTGGGATTTATAACTAGGTTAACTAGAGATTTCAATCTCCAACAAGGGCTTACAAATGTTGGCATTTATAACTAGGTTAACTAGAGATTTCAATCTCCAACAAGGGCTTACAAATGTTGGGATTTATAACTAGGCTAACTAGAGATTTCAATCTCCAACAAGGGCTTACAAATGTTGGGATTTATAACTAGGTTAACTAGAGTTTTCAATCTCCGACAAGGGCTTACAAATGTTGGGATTTATAACTAGGTTAACTAGAAATTTCAATCTCCAACAAGGGCTTACAAATGTTGGCATTTATAACTAGGTTAACTAGAGATTTCAATCTCCAACAAGGGCTTACAAATGTTGGGATTTATAACTAGGCTAACTAGAGATTTCAATCTCCAACAAGGGCTTACAAATGTTGGGATTTATAACTAGGTTAACTAGAGATTTCAATCTCCGACAAGGGCTTCCAAATGTTGGGATTTATAACTAGGTTAACTAGAAATTTCAATCTCCAACAAGGGCTTACAAATGTTGGGATTTATAACTAGGTTAGGTTAGGTTAGGTTAGGCTAGGCTAACTAGAGATTTCAATCTCCAACAAGGGCTTACAAATGTTGGGATTTATAACTAGGCTAACTAGAGATTTCAATCTCCAACAAGGGCTTACAAATGTTGGGATTTATAACTAGGTTAACTAGAGATTTCAATCTACAACAAGGGCTTACAAATGTTGGGATTTATAACTAGGCTAACTAGAGATTTCAATCTCCAACAAGGGCTTACAAATGTTGGCATTTATAACTAGGTTAACTAGAGATTTCAATCTCCAACAAGGGCTTACAAATGTTGGGATTTATAACTAGGTTAACTAGAGATTTCAATCTCCAACAAGGGCTTACAAATGTTGGGATTTATAACTAGGTTAACTAGAGATTTCAATCTCCAACAAGGGCTTACAAATGTTGGGATTTATAACTAGGTTAACTAGAGATTTCAATCTCCAACAAGGGCTTACAAATGTTGGGATTTATAACTAGGCTAACTAGAGATTTCAATCTCCAACAAGGGCTTACAAATGTTGGCATTTATAACTAGGTTAACTATAGATTTCAATCTCCAACAAGGGCTTACAAATGTTGGGATTTATAACTAGGTTAACTAGAGATTTCAATCTCCGACAAGGGCTTACAAATGTTGGGATTTATAACTAGGTTAACTAGAGATTTCAATCTCCGACAAGGGCTTACAAATGTTGGGATTTATAACTAGGTTAACTAGAAATTTCAACAATATTAAGTGTATTAAACTGTTTTATGTTGCCTTTGTTAAAAGTCAACTTGAATACAATTCTTTTGTCTGGAACCCACATTACAATAGTCATGTACAATGACTATTGTAATGTGGGTTGGGTAATGTATTGAAAAAATACTAAATAAATTCTTACGTTTTCAATGTTTTAAGATGGGCATTCCAGCCATTTTGTTGAACTTACAACACTCTGCTGTGATTAAATTATCAGACAGAGGGACTTGGTACATATAATTTTAAATTATGCATTTGCTAGTCATTATTGTATTTTACCTAATTTTAAAAGCCCCTAAAAAGGAAGTTAATAAATAAATTAATTAATTAATCATCTGTGCAAATTTCAGAACGCCGCTGAAGCCAGGAGAAAAAGGGTGGGTTGCTAGAGCTAGGGTTCCCGTACCATCCAGTAAAGATTATGTAGTGAGGCCCAAATCCACTTGTGAAGTTGAAATGTCAAAGGTAAGCCTTACTTTTATATATGTATTTTATTCTTTAACGAGCGCGCGACCTGTGAAAAATCACATGATAGTCTGAATTCTTAAAAATTAATGCCCTCGTGATAAATCATTGTATTTTAATCGTTGAAGATAATATTGAAAACTCTCAAATGAAAAATGTGAAACAGAAAAGATTGCTTCTGGGAATTGAACCCAAGTGCTCCTCAGCCTTACCGGGACCTTGTTACATATATTCAAGTTCGACGGTTTAGCTCGATCGAACATGTTGACTTGGAAGCATGTTTCGTCGTTTCATCCACACGCACAAGCAGCTGTGAGATGGTACACGTTGAGACATGTTCGATAAAGCGCAAAACTATCAAGCATAAACGAACGTTGGTTCTTGGCTCTATATGCGACCGAATCTTTTTCCGATTTTCGGTTTCACATTTTTCGTTTGAGAGTTGATAACACCTCAGACCTCTGGCATATTCTATCAGAAAGTCAGGAGTTTTTCCAAATAAATAGAATATTTTTGAACATATCTGAAAAATAAAATCTTATTTTGAAAGGTGATGAAATGGCGCTTTAAAATTTTATTTTTATAATTGCTTACGTTTTTTCATCTAAACACTGAATTAAAATTACTGATAGTGAAAACACACATTTTCTTGCACAAAAATATTAATAATAATAAACATTGTCACCTCATTTTTTTCGTTTCATATTTTTTAATGAATAAAAAATTTACAAAGTTTCATAAATTTTTCTCTAATTGCAGTCGGGAACTTTTGGTTTTTTAGAGTTGTACATTTTTATTCTTCTGTGGTTAACTTATAGATTTGAATATAAAGCTTGGTGTTTTCTCTTTCTAAAATCGTTTAGATTATATTTCTAACCATAAGAGTAAAGGAAAGACAACGAGTTCTATGAAACTGATATAAGCTGTTCCCAAAAGTGAACAAATTAGCCTGACGGTTTAATATTACAATTTGAGGTTTTAATCAATAAGTTATTTCACTATAAAAATAAAATTATATGTTATGTGGACATTTAATTTATTGATTTTTTTGTTATTATTATTCAGGTAACCAAGAAAAAGATGACTAGATATGAAAAACACGTGAAACGTTTCATCGATCAGAAAAGATTGAAGTCGTCTGGAAGGGCTGTAGAAATATCAATAGAAGGAAGAAAGATGGCACTATAAATAATTAATTTAAGGTTAATATATAAGTGTCCCCTAGCTCGTTTTAAATCTATGGATAATTCAAACAATAGTTTTAAATGGACACGTCATTCTCATCGGTATAGGATGCGCTAGATTGGACCTCACAGTAAAATAATTTTTTATACATATCTATTTAAAGAAGCAATATTTTACTATGAGAAAAATCAACTTAAGTCTGGTAAATAGTATTTGGAATAGACTGCTAGTCACCTCTATACAACTTTATGTAGATACTCTCAGTATCACCCTGGTGAAAGGTCCATTTAAAGTTAATTACAGGCGAAAGCTGGCGGCATTGATTTGTGCTTTTTTAAAAATATATACTGGTGGTCTAATGTAGCGTGTTCATAGATAATGGAAACGTGCAGACTGTCGCCTCGCTACGACCAAACTGCACAGATTATCAAAGCGGCTCTGCAACATAAGTGTTTGGTATGTAGGCAGAAACAAAGGCGGGGTGGCCAATGTGCGTAGACGATTGCAAAAATAGTATGGATGAAAGATTTTGTCGACAAGCCGGTGCAATACTAATATTGGATCATGGCTCGTCTCCTTTGTTACTATTGTCTATCAGTGTGTCCTATATCCATGAATTTGTCATTCGTAATCAATTTAAATAAAAAATATTATTTAAAAAATTTTGTAAATTATTTTACGGAAAGGTGTATGCTTGCGTAAGAAATTAAAAAAACTATGTCTTGCAACAGTCAGTGATATTTACTACTGTATTATTATATGCATTATTGAGTGTAGAAAATATATTCTTTTTTACTTTAGAAAAAATAAATAAATACTTTTTATTGGTTTTTTAAAAATTATTTTCAGTTGTATGATAATTATTTTTCTTTTAAATGATTTAAAAATCAATTTTGTTATTAAACGTTTGTATGCGGACTATTCGACAATTAGTTGTGTCCTGCAATTGATGTCTTGAAAACACAATTGATGTCTTGCAAACACTTCCAAATGAAAAATTCACAAGGGCACCTTGTATGGATATGTCACGCGTTTAATGTTATTTTTAAACAGTTTTAATTTGTATTGTAAAACATGATTTTTTTTTATTTTTTAACTGTAACATGAAAAATTATTAAATTAACTGAAATGTGATTGATTATTAAAGGAAATAATTTATTTTTTTTGTTTATCAAATACGTAATTATTCTTTCTTGAATGTGGAAGAAACGATATTATAATTTTTTAATGTATTTACTTTTAAATAAGTTTTAGTTGTCAGGAACAAATAATTGAATACAAGAAGTAAAAATTGGCACTAAGTGCCAAAAAAACAGGAGTTGAGATATAGGGGATTTAGAGAAGAAACCGACAATATTTCATGAAAACATCTGTTTATTTCCGTACAATATTTCACCTTTTTTTACGACGATAGAACAAGCTGCCGCACCGCCATTGTCAGCCAAATAATAGTTGAAACTAATGGTATATGGTGCCTATTTTAAAAGAAAACATGCTTGCTCTTGGGACAGAGCCATCTTTCGGCGTGGGTAGATGTTGCAATAATTTATGATGGCACCTGGGAATTTATTTAGGTTATCGGCGATGGCACAAAGAACATTTATGTACATTATGGCACTTAGTGCCTCTTTTTATTTAGTGTATTCAATTAATGTTACACTGAATTGTGTGTAATGCGTTAAATGAAAAAGACTCTATTTGATTCCATAGTCAAAACATGCAGCTTAGAATTTAAAAATTACAATAAATTTATGAAAATTCTCCAATCTTTATACAAATGTATGTACATACTTCCTTTTAATGTGTACAATGACACCGTCTACAGTTGTAAAAGAGTCCTAGGCGTTATCTACAGAAAACATGTGTCGTTTAACAATAAAATATAATATACCATAGCTAATTGCAGAATTTTTAAGATTTTTTTTTGATTATTTTGGCGTAAATTTTTTGAGTAAAATTATGTCTTTCATAGATGGCGCTAATTTAATTATTTTAATTTAACTAAAAAAGCATCACGCTGTTTCCGCAGGGGTAGGCAGAAAGGATAGACTGCCACACATCTCTGTTTTGGCACTCCTTGCTTAATTCACATTCATACATACTCTTCTGTCATTCTGACTCTTGACATGACCCGATTCGAGTATTTGACTTGATCGTGCCATGTCTTCTTCCTCAGGCATCCCCGACTTCTAATTATAGTAATATTATTATGTGTGGACTTTAAAATAAGGATTCAGCGTTGTAAACTTTGTTACATAATAAGTTATCATGTAAATATTTTTCATAATAAAATAAGATCAAATCCAATTTTTACCTCTTTGTTTTGTTGCCCTGATGATGGAGACTGTAATCCTGTCCGAAACGTTGGCTAAAGAAGGAGGTAGCGCAACATGGCATAATACCCCAAAAATAAATCAGTATGCATAATAGTTTTGGCCGTCAAAATCTCAAATCATAATTCAATGGATGTTGGTACCACTACACTCCAACTCTGAACGTTCAGGCGATTGTGTAGAGGGGTGCTTCGTGCGTTGGAGTTTGAGTTGTTCCGGGATCGCTCCAGAAGTGGTAAACTACACCCGAGTCAAGGAGTTGGTCCAACTTGCACGAATCAACCTTCTACACATCAGTCTCCGCTCGGCAAAAAATCGAGACAGATATGCCACGTGCAGAGATGTGCAAAATGGGTACCCAAAACCATTTGAAATGCAAAATGGAAATGGGTCAAAACTTTTCTATTTGAAAATGCAAAATGGTTTTTAGAAAAGCATTTCAAATGCAAAATGCAAAATACCTATTTTCAAAATGCATTGAAAATGCAAAATGGTTTCTCATTCAAACAATTAAAATAATTATAGAATTTTTAAACAGTTTTGTCATTTAATAATGGACATCAATGTAGAACAAATATATGATGGTAAATAAATAAACAATTACATGATGGTAAATCAAAAAATGCCACGACTATGGATTATGAACCACAAAAAATATGCGCGGGACAAATGTTGTCAACTTAAAAACATAGAAACTGCTATCTAACATTTAATATTACAGCGTCATGGCTCCATGTTCAGTATTTTTTGTAATGGTATCACTCAATTGCCAGGGCTTCTACCAGGGAGCAACTTGACAAATGTAAATTATCTCTCATAGCGAGGTTGAGGACCAATTGATATTTGGGGCTTATGAAAAAAAGATGAGTGGAGATAGTAGGAAGAATGTTGCAAAAAAGCATTTAAAATGGAAAATGCATTGAGAAAAGCATTTAAAATTCAAAATGGTTTTTAGAAAAGCATCTAAAATGGAAAATACCCATTTTGCATTTCCATTTGAAATGGATTTATTTGAAATAAAGTACATCTCTGGCCACGTGCCGTTAGGTTCCACGATAACTCGAAAAATGACAATTCAACACACCTATAACAAAGGTAGGTTGGTAAATACCTGGCTGTTTAGATTCTGAACAGTCTTTGGACTCTCTGGTCTGGTCTTTCGCCAGATCTTTTTAAACTAGATCTGAATAGCCAGGTACTTCCCCACCTTCCTCTTTCCCTTCCCCACTTACCTTCAGCCTCACAACATCCCCCAATTGGGGATGCCATAGTCTCACTGGCTCCAGACGGGAGCAGTTGGGACTCTTGTGAGGTATTCACTATAAAAAACTATAAAAAAAAACTAGTGTACCAAGAAATCTGTAACCACCGTGTCGGCGAATCCGTAGCGGTTTTCCTAGTAGCTCATCGCACTTGCCTGGATTTTACGGTATTTTGAACCATAAAAGATGCTCCTAGGACAAGGCTCTACTTTAAGGGTAAATGTAACGTAAGCTATAATCTACGCATTCATAGATGATGTTATAATAATGATTGGATTATTTTTATATCCCAATTTTCGTAAGAAAATCACCTCAAGGGCGCAAATTTAGTAAATGGTCATTTAATTATTTTGTGAAAATACACTTTCTACAAGTTATGCTTTTATACAGCGTTTTCCAATAAGAGGTGTTATTTTGAATAGCCCGCTATTTCCGTAGATGTTACTTTTGAAGCTGTCATTTTTTGACATTTGACAAGTAGAAACTACGCCATTAGTAAAAATGGAACGATACATGCTTCAACAACGCATTGAAATTATTAAAATTCACCTGAGTGAATCAAATGCAAATCATCTTGAGTGATGAGGCCCATTTCCACCTCGGTGGCTTCGTCAATAAGCAAAATTGTCGCATCTGGGACTCGGAAAACACAAGAGTTATTGTTGAAAAGCCTCTCTATCCTCAACGTGTGACTGTTTTGTGCGGTTTATGGTCCGGCGGAGTCATTGGACCTTACTTTTTCAAAAATGAGGCCGGAACAACAGTTACGGTGAATGGATCGCTATCGAGAGATGATTAATGATTTTTTTATGGCCGGAATTGGATGGTATTGATCTGGACAACGTTTACTTTCAACAAGACGGCGCTACGTGCCACACAAGCAACGAAACCATTGTTCTTTTACGATTGAATATCAAAATAACACCTCTCATTTGAAATCCCTTTATATACAACTTTTATATTTATTTATTTATTTTTTTTAATGATAAACTAATGTTTATAAGACAAGGTTTTTATGCATAGCACAAAGGATAATAAATTTTTATAAGCAATAATTAGTTGCCTGTAATATCAATACAAATTGAAAATATCTCCCGAGTAAAAATAAATGCCGCCGACGGGAAATAATAAGCAGTGATTGTTGATTGAGGTACTAGTACATATTGAATTATTTGGCGGGTTGGAAATAAGCCGACGTGGCTCAGTGGTCCAGAGCGTCTGACCGGACATCAGGAGGCGCGGGTTCAATTCCCGTCGGCGGCATTTATTTTTACTCTGGAGATATTTTCAATTTGTATTGATATTACATGCAACTAATTATTGCTTGTAATAATTTATTACAACTTTTATAACTATATAAACCCATTATCTAGTATGACAGAACAATTTACAATTTTGAATTTCAAGTTATTACAAAAACATTTTTAGCTGGCGCATGGCGTGCCGTTCAGCATTTTAGCTGGCACATTGAGTTGGCGGCAGCTGTTGTTCTGGGAAGGAAAAAGGTTTGAGGGGTGGGTGGCTCAGTGTGTCCAGGAGTGACGTACATACAAATCCATCCCTCCCACTGCGGTGCGAGGCGTTGGCTTGAGAGAGTCCGGCTGAAGAGGTCAAAGGTTCTTCTGATCCAGCCCGCTGCAGATGGTACGCAGACGCATCTGCCACCAAGACCTGGATAAATCTCAACCCATAAACCCGGCAGAGATGTGCTTTATTTCAAATAAATCCATTTCAAATGGAAATGCAAAATGGGTATTTTCCATTTTGCATTTTAAATGCTTTTCTAAAAACCATTTTGCATTTTAAATGCTTTTCTCAATGCATTTTCCATTTTAAATGCTTTTTTGCAACATTCTTCCTACTATCTCCACTCATCTGTTTTTCATAAGCCCCAAATATCAGTCGGTCCTCAACCTTGCTATGAGAGATAATTTCTATTTGTCAAGTTGCTCCCTGGTAGGAGCCCTGGCAATTGAGTGATACCATTACAAAATATACTGATTCAAATACTGAACATGGGGCCATGACGCTGTAATATTAAATGTTAGATAGCAGTTTCTATGTTTTTACGTTGGCAACATTAGTCCCGCGGAATTTTTTTGTTGTTTCATAATCTGTAGTCGTGGTGTTTTTGGATTTACCATCATGTAATATGTTTGTTCTACATTGATGTCCATTATTAAATGACAAAATTGTTTAAAAATTCTATAATTATTTTAATTGTTTGACCTGAGAAACCATTTTGCATTTTGAAAATGGGTATTTTGCATTTGAAATGCTTATCTAAAAACCATTTTTCATTTTGCATTTTCAAATGTAAAAGTTTTGACCAATTTCCATTTTGCATTTCAAATGGTTTTGGGTACCCATTTTGCACATCTCTGAAACCCGGGCACCCCTACTGAGTCACCAAAGGTAGCAAACCACTTGGGGTGACTATGGAAGAGGTGTTGGTTATCTAATGAATGGTTGCCTGGGTGGCGGTACCTTAACAACCTTTTTAAGGATAAATAAAGGGCAAAGAAAACTTCGTCTTTCAGCATATTTATTTATTTTTTCAACTCTTTTTGGCGTACTCCTCAAATATATTTAAGTATTATATATTATGCATTCTTACACAGCACATTTAAACACATTTCATTTTTATTCATATTTTTTGCATTCAATTTTTTAGTTACTCTTTAATATCTACAAAGTTGCTAAAACATTTTATTAAACAAAACCACAAATTTAACAATAACAAACCACAAAAACAATCATTTAATTTATATTATGTACCATTTTGCTTTGAATCAATAATCGTTTATTTGATTTAAAAGAAAACAATATTGATTTTAAATTACTTGACAAGTTTAATGCGTTAATCTCAAAATAAAGTTGCGGTTAATTTTAATATTTTTAAATCTTTTAAAGAATTTACAACTCAGCACCTTTCGTTCTTTATTTAAAATAGGAATAAGAACAAGACGTTGTCTGTCTATGCTTTTTTTTGTCCATAGACAATTATTATATTACAGAATAATGGGTAGGTACTTTTAAAAAGGGGCAGGTTGTAACAAATTAAACATAAATATTTATTTTATTTTAAATTAATACCTAAAGTGCCAAGTAAATTTTTTCTATAACTAAAAACATGTTCAGTATAAATATTTTTAGTTATTAAAACAATGGACCCCTAATAAAAACTATTTCACTATGTTCGACATTACATTTAAGTGCGACAATTATCATTAAAAATCATCAAATAATCATCAAGCAACACTCAGTTTTATTTTATTTCTACACACAGATAAGAGAATATTGATTTATCTAATTAGTTATGCCATTTTGGTTTCATAAAGTCATAGAAAAAGCAAAACATGTTTGTGATATTCTCAAAACAGTTTTTAAAAAGAAGTTTTACACATACATAGATTATTATTGATATTGTAAGGTCCTATATGTTGTTGTTTCACTCTTTATTTTGCAAAAATCTTTGCAGACAGTCCAAGGTTACGAAATTGTTAGAAAAATATTCTTGAAAGCTTGATTTGAATCCCACGGGATATTTACAAAATAAATGCTTTGAGCGATGAAGATTTCCGAGCATTCGGTTTTGGATTCGGCTGAGCTTATTAAAAAAAAATCTAAAATACCTCCGAATATTAATATGGAAACATATAAACTGCTTACTGTGGTTTAAAGCCAATAAATCCACCGATATTTCATTATTTATTCCATATTCGTAGGCTTTATAATTGAGCTGTTTGAGGAAATTTAAAAGTAGATTCGAATAAATCCTCTACCTAAATTTGGGCAGCCATTGCTCGGGCCTAGAGCGACAAGACTTATTGGTAGCCATCGTTCGACAGGTTAAGCAAAAGCTTTTGTGCGAATTATTGACAACAATGGACAAATTGTGGCTTGAATAATTTTGAAAACATTTTAGTTTTTACTAGCTTTTGTTTTTTAAAAATGTGAATATCACACAAGAGTGTCAACTGCTCCCAAACCCCTGGAACCAGTAGCAATATGGCATCCCCAATTGAATGTGTTGAACGGTGGTCTTTTACCAGGGCGATACTGAAATTATCTAGCAATGTATAAAGATAATGGTATTATAAAGATATTATATAATAAACAGTTTAGTTTTTGTTGGTTTCAAAACATTTAGTTGAGATAGAAACAATGTATCGACTGTTGTATAACGTTGCATTTAACACTTGGTATAAGTTAAACTAAGGAAATAATATTTTTTTATTAACCCCTAGGAACAGTGGCCCTTCATTTGCAGAATTGTTCCCACGCACATCATGAAACACTGCAATTGCAGTATCAACCTTATACATTCATTTTGCCTTTGTATATTACTTCTACTGGGTTTGTTAGACACAAAAATCCAAATGTCACTTTATCAAGTATGGTATTGTCTACATGTTGTCCTTAACAAAAATGTATTTTTATTTATTTTATATATTCCTGCCGGCTCCTATGGGTTAACATGTAGTTTTTTAAGTTCACTTCAGTAAACAAGTTATAAAATTTATGAAAAAAATCTGAATTTCTATTTTGCTATTATAAACTGGAAGTTTGCATGGCATTTTTTTTTAATGATTGAAACAATTGGGTCTTTAAATTGTTGAAAATAGGCTCAATAAAGACATGAGAGTTTATAGGTGAATACAATGTTTAAAGTCATTCAATGTTTGTCATTGTCAAGTCAAGTCATTGAATTTAACCCTTTGGATAAATTAAGCAACAAGATAGTTAATTCTATCGCTTTTATAACAGCAATATGTGTTCGAAAATGCGCTTTTAGGAATCGCGGAAATGCGTTAAGCGTTGATAGATTTAAACAGTTGTTGCCAATTCACATAAGACCTTTCGATTTCTAGGCCTGTCATGGGGCAGTCCGCTGCGGGCGCAGTCTTACCAAGGCGCAAATATTATATAATAATAATACCTAACACTACCGCCAGGCGCCGTTTGGCTCAGAGCCGACCATGCACACAGGCCAATGAAATTGCTTACTGCCTCAAGAAAGAATTTCGACATTTGAAAATGTTTTATCAATTTAACCAGAAGTAAGGAAAAATTGAGCTTACTTTGGGTAAACGCCCATAACGCACTTACATCGGTTAATCTGTTCAGTGAGTTCAACAGTTGTTTCCTGTAGACATAAATATTGAATAACGCTTCAAAAGTGTTAGTAAAATTGTGCAAAAAAAATAATAATTGAATGTGTTCAAGTAGATATAATTATTTTGAACTTGCAAAAATGATGAACATTGCAAATAAATTAATTAAATAGATATGCAGGTCATATTCTTTTCACACTATGATCTATGAATATATTCATTATTATCGTAGATAAAGAGACATTTAATTTCTAATATTGACTGGTTTTTAGTAGAGATATTTTATATTTGATATGTTAACAATATGCACTGATAAAATACAACATTGCAGATCATATTTATTATTATTACCCATAAGAAAGTTGAATCGGGCTATTTTTCTTCTTTTCGAGTAGCTTACAATGTCGGTTGGAAAAAAATCTAGATGCTTAGATTCTGTCTGTCCATGTTGGAAATGGCGTTATGAGCTGAGAGTAATGGCGTTGACTACGATATTTTAGAAAAAGTTGTGCAGTTTTTGTGACACCAGTTAAAAGCAAGAGTTTCAGATACTGATATTTTCCGCTTTATAGCTAAGATTTGAAACCATTGTCATACTCAGGATTGGCTCTGTGCAGGCGCAATTGGAGTAGTCCGCTCCAGGTGCCTGTTTGCCAAGCAATAAGGAGCCAAGGCGCTGATAGTACCTAACACCGTATTGGATCAGAGCCTGCCTTATTCATTTTCTATGAGGGAGCTAGTAGGATTATTAATAAGACACTGCCATCTCCCACACCTGACACATGCAGCTGTGGGGAGCTGAAAGCAAACACTAATATACAGTTGAAGGAAATGTCAAACACTATTCATCTATGGTGCCAAGGCTCAGAGATTCCTGAGGAGTTGAATACCATGTTGTAGAACCAGGAGACATGAAAAAAAAACCCAACGATAACCCTATTGAACTTTACTAAGAGGCTAGGCGACTGTCAAGGGAATACGACGTATGGCATTAATGCAGTCAGTATAAATTATACATGGTAATGAATTTCATATAAAACCTGTTTGGACAGGTTTCTCTTAACACATTAACGGACAATTGCCGGAAAACAGATTGTAATATGACACATGCTGTCACACAACTTGTGTGTTTTGTAAAATCTATGAAAATGAATGTTAAAAATGATTAGGTATGACACTATCAACAAATAGACAGGCCACATACTTCTACAATGCAAAACTTGAATATCTTGTCAGTTTTGTCATATCACGTTCCTGACTTAAAGATTTATACGTACAAATGCAAGTTGTGTCAATAGACGTTGGTCCGTGAATGTGTTAAGCAGTATTGTTTATTCGTAAGTGATCTTAAACCAGCAAGCTACATTTAAAGTGGGAAACATAACACTTAAAAGCATCATCAATTTTGTTTTTGAAAGTTGAAAACATATTTTAATTATATCTTTAATTCATTCTCTCATCAGAACAATCTCCACTTCATAGTTAATACAAACCAGTTTATTTATAAAATACATACTTTAAGCAAAACCTATTGTGCGTTTTGGGAATCAGTATTCCCAAAAATAGGATAAATCATATTAACTTTGGTCATAAATTGTTGGATACACTTCAGACTAAAAGATAACATGTTATGGTACTAACTTTTACAGTAGAATTCATTATGTTGAAGTGCATGTGTATTAAAAACCTATGCATTGTAATGATTGAATGAACTGCAATATATGTGTATTCAATATTATATTTTTTATGGTACCTATTTAAAAAGGGAGGTTACGTTGTTTTGTAGTTTATGAACGGTTAATACTTGGAGTTTGTGCATTTGAGAGATGAATTCAAGAGAGTTGGAAAGTCTGATAAAGACATTGAAAGAATAGTGAATGCTGAATTTTTACCGCCACCCCAGGAACCGTTTATTAGATAGCCAACACTACGTGCGTCCATCACTCCTGGACACATTGAACCCCAGATTCCTACCTACCCCTCATTCCTTCTTCGGTCCCAAAACATCATTATCTTAAAAAGACCCTCCACACAGCACTCCCAAACATGACAGGCCCTCAGGGGAATTACTTTACTCGGGGCCTTCTCTTGTAAAAACAATGTTGGCAATTCAATTCCGATATCTTCAAACACAGATGTACCTATATGAACTGACAGCGAAAGGATTAATGTTAAGTTTCACAAAATGTGTTCACATCTTTGAATTCCATCACAAACAAACAAGACACACACTCTTTCCCTTCTCTAACCTACTCCTAACCAGTACACTTCAACATTATGTTTTTTTTAATTACGCATCTCAATGAAGATTATTTCTTGAATATTTCAACAGATGTTGATAGAAAAAATAATAAGCCACGGTTTAAGCTTGGGTTCAGTTCCATTTGAACTACGCATTCTGCCAAATTTTGACTTATAGCCAGAGTACCAGTCAATCACCCGCGTATGTGACAGCTGCACAGCGTGCTTGATATTTCAAATCGCATAAGCGTGCGTCAGCTGCGGTTAAAAGGTTAACAAAATAAACACCTGCA
The DNA here is from genome assembly GCF_061612785.1 of Hesperophylax consimilis. Taxonomy (NCBI): domain Eukaryota; kingdom Metazoa; phylum Arthropoda; class Insecta; order Trichoptera; family Limnephilidae; genus Hesperophylax; species Hesperophylax consimilis. Next base: position 12,689,662 of record NC_142865.1, read on the forward strand.
TAAAAGATATATGTATCCTTTTAAGAGTTAGATATGGCAGAGGTGTCGGTTATCCAATAAATGGTTCCCGGGGCGGCGGTACCTGTACCAGCCTCCCAAATTAGTTTATTCCTCCCAAATTAATTTTAATAATTATTGTTGTATTTATAGACATTACAAAAGAGTAGACCTAACGTAAAATCTGGGTATCATTTCGACAAACTATGTGACCATATTTTTGGCATCAGGAGGGTTCGAGAATGCTTTGAAGAAGCTACGACATCAGTTGTACATTGACCGCCGAAGAGCGTACATTGAAATAATCAGACCCTGAGCACAAAAGTAAAGTTTGCTAAAGTAAGGTAACATTTTGCAGGGCAGTCCATTGTGGAACTTTTCTGCAAAGAATGTTCGTTTTTAACCGAACCATCTACAAATCGGGTTGCGTAACGATGCAAAAATGAGTGCGGTGAGAAAATTATAACATGTTTGTTCAGTGTAACTAAATATTAGGTTTTGGAAACAAGCCCGAACTTTTGTTTACCCGATTTGGGATTTGCCGTTAAGTTTTTTATGCAGCCAGCAATTTGAGAGAATTTGTCAAAAGGACTAATAAGTAACTTGTAAGCAGATATTATTTTCGAGGACTAAATAGTGATATTACATGCGAGTTGCCTGTATACTGTCAGATTAAATTATTGACAAATCACAAAAGGGAGGTCACGCCACCTCCCCACTCCGAGCACTCGGTTTTTTCCCGTTCTGTATGTCTATGATTGTTGTATACTACCTTTTGTGTTGTTCTGTTGTGTATATTTGGAGCGCAGTCTGTTTACTCAGCCAAGCCAGTGTTGTATTAATTTGATAGTAATATTTAGGGATAATTATAATTCAAAGTTGCCACACACATAAAATATTAATTTAAAAATTATATAATATTTCTGCGGCAACTTTGAATAATTATTGCAAAATATGCAGTGTCTTTGAATTATTTTTGTCTATGGTATTTACAATTTTGAATATTAAAAAATTAGGAATGAATTCACGGTTGTCAATGTAAATGGTTAATGAGTAAGTCTTGTTAAAAATAATTAAGCGAACTGCAAATCTTGCTCGGTGTTGAAATGAAAGTATTGTTTGTATAGTGTTGCCATGTAATTTTTATTAATAATTGATTTATAATGTTTGATAAATGTCTTAGTGTGTTAAACATTGTAGGCTGATTTATATCAAAAGATATTATTTGTCCAAAACTATAAGAATGAATGATATTTTCAAAGTCTCTTGACACTTTCTTTTGAATAGTGTGGACAAAATTTCCTTCGATATAAATACACTAATCTACTGCTAAAACATATGCCTAGAAACATATGTCACATATACATAGATTTATATTAGTTAATTATAAGAAATTTACACAAAAAATATGATTTTATCATGTAAGTTTAATCTATTAGCTTTTTTCTATTGTGATTTTGTCAACATGTGATTTGTCTATGGTTATGTAGAATTTGAATATTGTTTATGTTAATTTTGGATTGCTGTCCTGTGCTCTATGTCAAAAATGTTGCTACAGCAATTGTATACTTAATTTTGCAAGCGGAAAAAAGAGGAACTAATTAACGGACAACTTTTAAAATTATTTTTTTACAACTGTTTTTCTATGGAGTTGCTAGTGTAGATTTGTGGATAAAAAAATTATAGATTTTAAAAAGTTGATCATTCATAATTCCTCCTTTGGCTGCCTGCAAAGTTAAGTATGTCAAGCAATAGAATGTTAATTGAATTGCAGAATGGGATTCCTTACATGTTGTATAAGAAGCATGTTTATGTATTTCAACTTGTGTTTTTGTAATTTAATATTTCATACTAAATACCTTCTACAATCTTTGACTACACAATAAACAACGATGAATAGTAGTATTACTAGTGATATTAATTAAAATACTTTGTCACACACATCCAAAGCTACAAAATTACGTTAATAATTCGATATTAGTATGTCAAAACAGCTGATAAACAATGAATAATTTATTGAAAAATTTTCAAAAGATATTTTAATGTAAGATTGACACACTATAAAATAAATCAGAGATATTTTACCACAAGATTGACACACAGTAAAATAAACCAGAGGTATTTTACAATGAGATTGATACACGGTTAAATAAACCGGAGATATTTACTGCAAGATTGACACACAGTAAAATAAACCATAGGTTTTTACTGCAAAATTGAGACACTATAAAATAAATCAGAGATATTTTGCCATAAGACTGATACACAGTAAAATAAACCAGAGGTATTTTACAACTAGATTGATACACGGTTAAATAAACGGGTAATATTTACTGCAAGATTGACGTACAGTAAAATAAACACTAGATATTTTTCTGCAAGATTGACACACAGTAAAATATACAAGAGGTTACTGCAAGATTGACATAAATATTAAAGTAAAATAGATCAGAGATATTTTACTAAAGAGTGTTCAACTCAACATTTGAATTGCTACCCAAAATAAAATATTAGTTTGTCAAAACATTTAGTCTTTGTGTATCCAAAAATTTGCCCATTTTAATAGAGATAAATACAGATACATAACAGAAGTATTTTTGACATGAATAAACAAATAGTTTTACATATTATAAGTTAGTTCACAGAATATATTATAGAATTATATAATTTACCAAAGTAAGCTTACAATATGTTACTGAAACATCAAGCAGAAACTCTAAGATATGTTTGGTGTTATTGTCAAATGTATTAAACATTCAATATTCTCAGACTAGAAACACAGCAGAATGCAGGTTGACAATTCCAATCAAATACACTTCACAAGAGCTCCACCGTCTGCGAGATGTGTACACTAAGTTGGGTGACGTTGTAAGGTTGGTTAAGGAAGGGCTGTATGAAGGGGTTACTCAATGCAGGTCTTGAAGAGGCCCGGATTATTTGAGGTACCAATGACGAATTCAGACACATTTTTTACTCACGGCACATTTCATTGTATTGTGTGCAGATACTTTGTATTACTGATTGTGGTGTGGGTCAGAGCTTCTCATGCAAGAAAAAGACAAATTTTTATGACCGCTTTGTGATAGTAAGTAATGCAAGTATGTCCACTACGTATAATGCTTGGTAAGATCACCAAGCGCAGTTGTTTTCTGGCATGCTTTAGAAATATTACAATTTTTTTAAATTAACTTTTATTAGTGTCAGGAATGAAAGGAGAATATATTACGCGAATGTGAATGGTAGAAGAAATCGGAGGCTCCCGAGGAAGACATGACACAATCAAGTGAAACAAATTCCTATTTGAGTCAGGCCATTTCAAGAGTCAAAATAATAGAAGGGTGGGTATGAGACCATGTATGAATGTGTATGAAGCAAGGACCATATTCCAAGACGTGATGAGATGGTTAGTTAGATAGAAAACAAAAATGGACCAAAGTGGGAACCTTGAGGAATTCCTGAAATTTCAATTAAATGCTTTTATATTTTCTCAGATTATTCACTTCCTCAATACCCCTACCGTGAAACTACCAGTGAAACGGCGAGATGGTTAGTTAGTCAACTCTCAAAGTATTGCCCGTGACTATGACAAAAAAAATTGACCTGTAGCTCGCTCCACAATTGTATAGACATATGAGCGATTAGGTAAAAAGATTCATTCCCTTACCGCCCACATTAATTGTGCATGGATGTTCTGCTATGATTATTTTGGGATATCATCATTTTAGATAAAGTTAATTATTAACTTATATATAATCCTTACAAGCAGGGCCGGCCCAGAGCCAAACCTCGCCTGGCGCTAGTAAAAACCTCAAGGGCTATCAGTGCCTTGACATCTTGGCAAGTCGGCGTCCAATTGCGCCTCCCTAGACCCAACCCTACTTACAAGAATGCCAGATGACAGGATACCAAAAGTCATGACTGTTTGTTCCAGTGGAAGTAACCCAGAGTTAGACCGAGGAAGAGGTGGACAGACTTCGTGGAAGAAGATTGGAGCAGGACGGGAAGAGCAAAGGACTGGAGGTCAATAACTAAGGACCGCAGCAAGTGGGTAACATTTGTGGAAGAGGCCAAATCCCACCGTGGGTATTATGAATCTTACAAGAATTTTTTAAAAGATAAATGAACAATCTGCATTCTGCTGTATTTCAACAGTCATGTAAGTGCGTAAACCGATGCATACAAAAACTTATTAATTTAATGTAAAGTTGGTCATACGTCACACTTATAGCAAAATAGCAGCTCCACGCTTTTTAAAAAACAAACACATTGTATTCATTATCCATTACAACTATACATTATCTATAAGACGCTCTAAAAATAGTCACACTTTAGAAGGATAGAAATATTAGTACAGACAGATTTACGACATTGTTAGTGCTACAAAGATTATTACCGTTGGATATCCTGGTGACGACACTTTACAATAAATTATCCACAGCTACAATAGCCAAACTTACGGTGCTCCGTCAGAGTAATGGGTGAGTTAAATTCATCAAAATACATTGCTTAGGTTAGGTTAGTTTACATTTGAAAAAGTTAAGAGCAAAATCGGGATCCATTTTGTAATGTTCAGAATTTCAAATTTAAAATGCTCTAAAGTGAATAAAAACAGCATTTTTAATCAAAAATTCAAAATCGTTATTACGAATACAGGTTGGGTTATTTTTGAACTTTTGTTTACCGCCGATTCTTGGCTTGCTTCAGCGTTTGATCAAACATTGATAAACGATCATGCTGGTATGCTTGACGGATGATCAAATTTTGTTCAAACGCTGAAACGGGCCGGAAATCGACAGTCAACGGTGTGATGGTGACTTTTAAATTTGATATGGCGCATAAACAGCGACAAATTATGAAATGTTCAAAATTTCATCAAATTTCATTGGGACAAAGAAGTTAATTTCATTGTTTCCAATTCAAAAATTTAAAAACGATTATTAAATATACTTATTTCAGTGTGTCTCCATGAAATCTGGTTCAATAAACTCAAATTTGATTTGAATTTAAGTGTCATTTTCAAAATTGGAATTGATTGTGTGAAGGATTTAGACAAGCGATAAAATAGGTACGTACCCATAATTTAATAAAAAATTAAGGGAAAATTATTTAAATTGTCTTTTTTACAGGTCTGCAAAAATCACGGGATATTATTATACCAATTTTGAAAATGACTTTATTAAAATATCATATTAGGTAGGTACTGAATTGCGTATTTCACAAACTATGAATACCGTTAAAAATGTGTGGAAGATTTAATTTTTTTTAGTTTTTTTGTTCATAATTATTGATTTTAAAAATAATCTAAAACTGGACATTACGAAACTGTTCCAACTGGCTACTAGGTGATTATGACAGAGAATGTCAGTGTAAGACGGCTGTCACCAATGTCGACTGGCGTGTCGTCATCAATTCGCAAAAAAAAATGTACATGTCGTTTTGGCGGCAAATTGAAAATGGCACATCGTTACAGGAAATTTATCGTCAATATAAAAATACCTTAATATCTTCAATTTTTTCAAGAATAAAAAAAAATCTGTGAAAATACCATATTTTTCACACAATGAGTTCTAATTCTGAAAATGACATGAAAATTCAAAGCAAATTGAATTTTCGCGTCATTTTCAGAATTTTCATTCTAAAAATGACATGAAAATTCAAAGCAAATTTGATTTCATTGATCCAGAGTTACGCAGGACAGGACAGACACAAAACTAATATTAGTAATTTTGATGATATCTTAAGGCTTCCTTTTCCAACAGTGGTTAGAAAAGCACTGTTGGATTCCATTGATTTTGAAGGTCTAACAAGTAAATAATCTTTGCAATACTTAGTCCGTCAATATTAAACAACTAGAAGAATATTGCAGAACTATTTTCTTGTGAGAAAAGTTGTTTGCATTAGTTTTGGTTCTTCAAACAAAACATATCTGGGATATAAGTAACTAGTGAACTAGAACAATTTGCTATTGTACACAGAGTAAGACTATTGTAAAGTAGGGGTTTAGAGTCACAAAGTGTATCGGTTTCAACTCAGTTTAAAACGAACTGATTTGCAACTTTTCCCCCCTTTTTACTTTATATATATTTAAGTTTTAGTTAGAGATACTTAGGTTCCATTTTATATTAGGTTGTATGCATTATAATTGACTTTCATATCACCTACAATTTATTTATGTAAGCGAAAACTTATCTTTAGTACATGCGTGTTGACACGACAGTGAGGGCTGGGTGCGACATTTGCGGCCATTTTGTTTAATTATTTATGTAATTTTAAATTAAATATACAAAATTTTATAACTTTCATATCAAAATCAGACAACTAAAATGTCATTTCATTGGAATCAATTCATTTTACACATTTTATCAGGATCGATCCATTTTATGTGACATTTCATCGAAATCGATCCATTTTATTGGAATGCATTTTATTGGACATTTCGTTGGAATCAATCCATTTTGAATGACATTTCACCAGAGTTAACCAATTTTGAATGACATTTCATCAGAATCAATCAATCCATTTTGCATGACAATAACAGAATCAATCCATTTAACTTGTTTCATAAAATTAAACAGATTATGTGATGACATCTCGGCATCAGTCCCAACAGCCCAAAGCAAATTGGGACAATGGCATCCATAATTTAACGAGGGGAAGGAAATGGGGGAGAGGAATTTTGAGAACTACCTGGTCGTTCAGATCTAATCACTAAACATGGCTAAAGCAATTTCAAGCAACTTTTCAATTCTGAATGGCGATCTCTCACCAGGGCAATACTGACAATACACTTGCAAATGTCACACCCACCGAATTTGTATGTTATTTTTTTTTACATTATATAGTGTACTAAATTATGGATTGACTGTTATTTTTCATTTTATATCGTAGCAGGAAAATAGAGGATAATTTGACAATCAGTACACGGAAAATATAAATTACACGCTGAACCATAATGAAAAAACAATATCTTGACAATTTTTTTTATGTGATGTTAAGTTATTTATTGAAATTATGGACAGTGCATTGTTGTTATTTTACAAAGTTATGAAAATTTTCCTTTAAATTGACAGTTATAGTTGCGTTGAAGAGTGAATAAAGAAAATTGTATGATTATTGGCAATAATATACAGAAGTTTTATTAACGTTATGTGAAAATAGATTTATATTTAAAAAGATATGTACTTATTAGATATTACTTATTGTTTATAACTTGGGCATTGCAGAATAAAACGTTTGAGAGATTTACAACAAAACTCATGCAAATTATAAAAATGTGGTGACTTTTCCGAATGGGCAGAAAAAAAATTGAAATTGTATAATTTTATGTTACAAATGACGAGGTGGGAAATATTTACGTTGCGTCAAAAGAAAATTGGTTCCATTCTGATTATATTACTTCTTAACTTTGTTTAACATATTATTTATTCAGTAGATTTATGCACCGGTGTTGCCATGGCAGACAGACATCTTCGGAATGGCATTTTTTTTTGTTACCACACAAGAGTCGCAACTAATCGGAGCCAGTCGAACTAAGTCACTCACAATTTGGGGTATGTTGTGAGGCTGAAAAAAGTTGGGTGGTGAAAGAGATAAGGAAGTGGAAGGTTAGCAATTACCTGACTATTCAGATCTAGTCATCGAACACGGCTAAAGCCATTTCAAGCAACGTTTCGATTCTGAACGGCAGTCTTTCACCAGGGCGATACTGACACTATCTACCACACTATTGCATCTTTACCAGTCTGAAGATGCCCGTAACAGGGTGAAACTAACCTGTTTCCAAATAAATGAGTACATAGAACAAAGTCATAATGTTTTAAAAATAGACATATCAGAAAGTTGACTAATCACGAAAAAAATGGACGTAACCTTGCGTTGGACATGTTGCTTTACCTAAATATTTAACGTGCAAAATAAGAAAGGAGATATATTAAATTAGTAAATGGTGAAATCTTTATCTCTCTAAAATAGATGCTTTTAATCATCCTAGATTAAAAGTTTCAGCCTGAATTCAGCGGGGCTAAGGGCTTTGCGAAATTATTAATGAAATACATTATGTAGTAGGTTCTTACGCTCATTGCCTACTCTTTAACTCTTGGTGTGCCGAATAAAAAAAATTTTTGCCATCTGCCAGCTGATTCTATTTTCGAAACAACTTATTTGTTTGGTGCAAAATGATGTTTTTTTAAATTGTACCGTTTTACCAGATAATGTGTTTATATAATATTGACATGATTTATAAATCTATCATAAGTAGTTTTCCCTGAACATCTAGTTATATTCAGAGAAATGATTTTTAAAACTTATTCTTGGATACGCCGGCAAAAACAGGAGATTAAAGCGTCTAGTTTATAAAAACATATTCTTAAATTGGTATCATTTTAAGAGAGTTTGAAAGATTTCACCTTAAAAATAAAAAATAAAACAAATAAAAAATAATTGGAACATAGTTTATTAAATTGAACACAACTAAAATCAAATGAAAATAATAAACAATAAATTTTGACATCAGAGTCAAAAAATTTTAAAAAATAAAATAAAAAACTAATTAATAATAAACCTGTAATAAGGTTGAAAGTAAAATAAGGAATATTTAATAATGCAAAAAAAATAAAAACAAATTACTACAACTTTATTTCGGCATGCAAAATAATAGTGAAAAAAATTACATAAGAAGCTTTAAAAATACTATGTACTAAATAGTGGTGAAAATGAAAATTTAAGTATAGTTTTAACTAAGCCTAGATGGCTTGTGCTATGAATGGCTGACAAAGATGGTAAACAAGCATGCGTTACAAAATAACACCCATGTCTTAAAACTGCATTAAAAATAAACCAAATTAATTGATTAACGGCCCACCGTACTAGCGAATTAATTTCTTACAAAAGGAAATATTAGAAAATCTGAGATTCATTCAAAGATCTAAACTAAAAATTGTGAAAAAACCGAAAATATAAATCTGCTTTTTTAACATAAATACACTCCCCATTCCGTCTATGTCTATTGATTTCTAGGTTTTGATTTCAAATTTATATTAAATTTTACGAAATATCAAAACTTTTCGCTGTCTAGTAGTTCATTATAAGGTGCCTATTTATGGAATATAAAATAGAAATTAAAACATGAAAATCGATAGAAACTATATTTATGTTAGGATAGCAGAAACACATTAAATTATTTTTATTTTAGCTTCGATCTTCGATTGGATCTTATAATTCTTAATAATTTTGCTAGTGTGAAGGGTGGTTAATAATGTTTGACAACTTAATCAAGTGATAATAACTAATAATTAAAGATGAAAATAAAATTAAACTTAAGCTAGAACATACTAAAAACCTGTCTTTTGTAATAAACAATTTGCTAATTAAAATCTAAGAACATCAAGGAAAAACTAGACTAAACATTTATTCACTACGAGTGGAAAATCAAATTCTCCTCACAAATAAATGTTCACTACTTAACTTCTAGACTAGTTCCAATCAACGTGCCAAAACATATCGGCCCTTTTCAGGCTTACGGCAATTTACTTTCACCAATTCGAACCTTTTCGTTCGAGGGGTAAATAATTTTACCACATTTTAACCCTTTACCCCTTAGCGCGGTAAATAATTTTACCACTTTTTAAACCTTTATCCCTAGCGCGGTAAATAATTTTACCGCTTCTTAAACTTTTATATTTCAAGGGTAATAAGTTTTAGCATTTTTTTAAAACGTATTATGCACCAAAGGCAAATAATTTTAGACCATGCATTTAAAATCATTAGTGCTAATGATTTTTACCACCTTTTGATCGTCAATAAATTAGTCTTAACGATGTTTACTATTTTTTAACCCATTGCCTTGCAGTTATATTATATTAGCTTTTTGTTCTTTTACAGGTTGTGTGGTAAAAATATTTACCACTATTTAAAAAAAGTGATAATGCTGCTTTCTTATAAATGGTTAAATTGATAAGAATGATTACCAGCTGCCCATAAAAAGGGTTTTAAATATTAAATTATATCTTTTCATACAACTTACGCCCAACTAAAAATCATTATTTTTACACAAGTGTTAGTTCTTTTCCACCCCATCACATATTTTGGTTCTTTTCAAGAAATGTTACTTACAAGATTTACACAATTGTAAAATGTGATATGGAATTATTGAAAACAAACATTCAAAAATGAAAAACAAAAAACATTTCGAGGGTTGCGATTTTCTAAAATGCAAATGAAAAAATGAAAAATTAACACTAGAATACAAACATTCAGTTCATGCAATTTTCTAGTAATTTTTCTGATAGCCGTATATTAAAAGAAATATGACCATTGACTGTAGGGGTAAAAACATATTTTTAAGGAATCTCTCAAACAAATGATAATAATTAGTGATATTTTTAAAATAAATAAAACATGAGACCTTCAAATGGCGCAAAATTCAATTAAGAACCTGGGAAATTTCTTAAATAACCTCTTTTACACATATTATATACTTTTTTTAAGTAGTTAATATAGTAGGTAATTATAATTTTTAAAACAGAAACGGCGTGCGCCGATATTTTCCGTCAAAAAATTGGTCAATTGTATAATTTATAATTTTTTTTATTTTCTTCTCGTAATAATTGCGTAAATTTTCAAGCCATCTTATATTTTAAAAATAAAATACATTGCCGGTCAAATTGTTGGCAACATTAAAACTGCCAAGGCTTAAATGATGTACATAATAGATACCATTTTACTACTAATTTCAAGTTCAAAGACAAACTGCAATTTTTTTTCAATTTAATGTTGAAATACGAAATAAAACACTTTGATAAGTGAAATTTTAATTGACTGATTCAAAAATAAATAAGTTAGGTTTTTTAATACAAAGAAGTATGTGCAATCAACACGCACACATTTAAATCAATTTATACTTCTTCTATGTTTTATTTGTGATTACAATATGGAAAATATCAACACAAGCAAATTAATAAAAAATAATTTTGTGAAATCATTGTTCGCTATTTTCACTAAAATGAATGTTGAAAAGATGACAACATTTTATACTGATATTCATAAAAAAAACAAAGGTGGTATATGATTAAAGTTAAAATTATTGTGAGAATTGCAATATGCATTGTTGGGACAAGTATGATATTGCAACTATTTGTTAACTATTGCCATACAAAAAAACAGATGCAATAAAAAAACATTGTCATCTTTTTATAATAAATGCAAAAGTTTCGCATTGTTTCCGATAATCAAAAAAAAACTCTTGATTTAAAAATGTAAATAAAAAAAAAACGTTTTTTGTAGTCAATAATTGGTTGATAATAAAAAGTAAATAGGAGTTCCCTCGTGAGGAAAAAATAACACTATAGATTCAATGATATGATGGTTATCAGTTGCAACAATAAATTCAACATTGCGAAACTTCACATAATAAGGGAATGAAATGGAGTCTTTGATTATGACGCCTAGACTTAAAAGTTATCGGGACTTAAATATTCAAAGTCAACAAAGAAACAAGAACTTATAATGAATAAATTCCTAGTCTACAAGGATCCAAGTTAGTCTGATACCGGTACATAAAAGTCAACAAAATAAAATGGGAACTAGTACATAGTTGACAAAAATACCGGTAGTAAATTGTAAGTAAATAATTATTAACTGGAGCTTGATACACCAGCCAACAAAGAAACAGAGAATTATAAATCCAAGTCGACAAAGATACGAGTAATAAATCCTTGTCGATAAAGACACGAAGAATTATAAATCCAAGTCAACAGAGATACAAAGAATTATAAATCCCAGTCAACAGAGATACAAAGAAATATAAATCCAACTCGACAAAGATGCAAAGAATTATAAATCCAAGTAGACAAAGATACAAAGAATTATAAATCCATGTCGATTAAGATATAATGAATTTATTGTATCCAAGTCAACAGAGATGCAAAAAATGAAGTCGACAAAGAAGGCAGGACTTATATACACAAGTCAACAAAGATACCGGGACCCACAAATCATAACAAACAACGAAACGTAACTGCCGGACTCTGGAAAGTGACGAATCGATTAAAAGTCCTGGTCGTTTTTGCGGGTGCCCTCCTCCTTACCGCCGCTGTTGTTGCTGCTGCTGTTATTGTTGTTGCCACCCAGGATGGACTGCTGATCGTGGGGGGAGCGCCTGCCCCCGTGCAGTCCGATGGAACGCGCAGATGAGAAGCACAGCTTCATGAGGAAGGGGAATTTGGCACCTGCAAGTGACAAAAATGGTCAAGTAAAGGGAACAAACCGAAATAATTCAAACCCCAAACGAATCAGCAAACTATTCAATAGAAACTCACTGAGGAGCTATAGTAGGACAAACATAGTCAAGTAAAAAAGACAAATCAAAATAACAATAAATTATTCAAATCCCAAACGAACCAGCAAACTGTTCAATATGGATGTAATCAATGAGGGAGCTAGTAGACTATTGACAGGACAGAAGTGAAAAGCACCAGTAAAATGAAAAGGAGACAAATCAAAGTGATCATAAAAGATTCAAAACCCGAATGAACCAGGCTACTATTCAATATGTACAAAAACTCACAGAGAGAGCTAGTAGAACAAACATGATTAAATTAAAAACTAAAACCAAAATGCTCATTAATGAGAATTTGGCATATGCAAAAGACGGTGACCGGGTATGTCATCAAAATGACAATTCAACACACCTACAAAAAGTGATGAAACAAAAACCATGTTAAATAGGTTACATAGTTAACTTTAAAAAACCTTGTTTTTGTTTCATCACTTTTTAAAGGTGTGTTGAATTTTCATTTTGATGAAATATCATTGAACCCAAGCAATTTTTAAAACTGAATTTGGAAGCCTCTTAAGAGCTGGAACCCAAAAACGCTTAATTAACCAACATGACCGGCTAAGGTTACGGATCTCCGTTGAAACCTGAACAAATCTAGTTCCCAAAAAGCTCTGTTCCATGTAGGGCTAGAAGATTCCTTTAAAGTGATCAACTGCCGACCCTAAATAGATGTATAATGTATAGCATGTCCGACAACTGAATTTGGAGGCCGGAGCTCTAAAAGACGTAATTAACCTGTTTATCAGGCAAAATTTCCTGGCTGAATTACGGCTTCCAGAAAACTGGGCATTCTGTACTGGGCAAGCAGATTCCCCAATATGCACTGGAGTCCCAGAACACTTGATTTACCTAGTTAGTCCAAAGGCAGGCGTTTTGTCTGATCGATAATTTGAAGCTTGAATATGCTTTTTTTTAATTTATCAAAAAATACACAAAATAATAAACCTGGATGCATGATGGTGGCGTGGTTGCAAGCCATGATGGCCATCACTGCCTGGGAGATACTGGAGAACTCCATCAGTCCTGAAGACGACCTGGAAATATTCAATCAAATATAAACAACAATAGTAAGTATGAACGTTACCAGTAATTGAAATGAATAAGAAAAAAATTAAAAGGTAACTCAAGGCAAATCCACTGTAGATAATATGGTAGATATGGAGAGATGATGTTAAAAGAATTAGATTGAAAAATTGGAGCTCCAAGAAAGAATGGACCAAGAACCAAGACCAGCAAAAGACAATAATATGTACTTGAAAGAAAACAATTAACTTAACTCACAAGTAACAACAACATTTCTCTTCCAAGTATAGTGGTGCCATAGACCCAGTGCGTCCACACAGTTGAACTGTTGTGCGGTAAACACATAAAAATAAAACAAGTTACCTTTCACTCTTCAGCGGAAACTTGGAAATCTGAAGGGGAGAGGTCACATTGTAGTCAGCAAACACCTGTCTCAGTTGTTCTTCACTCACATCCGGAGGGGTATTGAAGAAGTGAATAATCTGGAAAACAAACACAATTTGAAATTTCAGTAATTCTTCAAGGTTCCCACTTTGGTCCACTTTTGTTTTCTAACTAACTAAGCGTCAAGCCATTTCCCCGTAGGAGTAGGCAGAGAAGATGAACGGCTAAACAAATCGGTCTTGGCACAGATTCCTTGCTTCATTCACTTTAATACATTCTATTATTTTGACTACTGACATGGCCCGACTCAAGTATTCGATTCACTTGATTGTGCCATGTCTTTCTCGAACTCCCCCGACTTCTTCTGCCATTTACATTTTTTTTTAGTTTATTTTTTTTATTTTTTTTTATTATAGTGACTATTTACATTGTACATACAAAATATTATAGTGAATATAAATATGTATAGTAAATTGTATTTCTTAGTCGTTCTCACTAGGGTGAACCGTGCTGAGGCGGACTTAAGTTATTCCGTTCTATTTTATTTGTTTTCTATGTAGTTTTTAATGTTTTTTTCGGAGTTTTTAAATAATAGTTTTCTTTGACATTACTTATGACATTTTTTGCAGATATTTCTGTATGTTTTGTAATATCGTAGTGTAAAAAATATCACTAGAATTTAGTTTAACTTTTATGTGTAATTCGTCTCTTTTTCTAATGCAATTTATAACGTTTTGAGTTACCCATGGTTTAAGATGTTGGTTTTAATGTAAAATCTTTTTTCTGTTGATTTGGTATTCAACATGATGGCGTGAGTAATATATTCTCAATGAATTTACTCCAGGCATTATTTGAACCAAGGTTCTCTAAACGATTTATCTAGTTTGTGTTAATTAACTGTTATTTTACTTCAATCCTTTGTGTTTCTGTCTTCTGCAGGATAATTTGGGTCAAATATTCTCCTTACACTCCTTTATTCGTTCTCCACTCTTCTTATTGCACTTACATCAACCTTGCACTCTTTCCAAATCTTCACATTTTTCACAAGGTCATATGTGTATTTCAAGGTCGTATGGTTATACTACACACATGTTGCATTTCTACAGCATTCTGTCTACTTTCATCCTTCACTACCTTACATCAAGGTTAGTATCAGCACTCCATTGTGAACTGCTAGCTTCACTTCTTTGGAGATATTTGAAGGCAATTCAGCATTGATTTTTAAATAAATTTGGCTTTAAATTAATATTAGAAAAATATCATAAATAAATACTAAGACGCTGTCCATTGTATTAGTTGTGATGTTGATTGTTATGTTCAATGCACTTTGCTAAAATGCCTTTGCAACTGTTGCAGAGAACACTGACAAAAAATCTTACCTTAGATGGGGGCTGTATCCTATTCTTGTGTATGGAGGCAGGAGTAAGGAACCTATTGTTCTTGTTACCCATGTACTCCTTGAAGGAGGGGCTCTTGTCGGCCAGCGGGTAAGGGTTGATCACCTCTGACAGGAATGTCTGCTTTGAGAAGCTGCAAATGCAATAACAAATTAGAACAAAATTCTTAACAAATTATTTGTTATCAGGCGTGCCTCAAGGCTCCCACATTGGTACACATTTATTATTTATTGAATTTATAACTGAACAGTGTTTCAATACAGAATGGTAGTCAATAACCAGGGGGATTCTGAATGTATGTACTCACGCGAGTGTCATGGTGTGCTCATTGACCGTGACATTGTTCAGGTTTTGAACGCATCGCTCAACGGACAGAGCGTCTCCCATCTGCACCATTGCTGTTCCCTCCTTTGTCTTCAGGAACTTGATCTGAGAAATAAATATAAACTCAATATTGTTGAAAATGAATCATTTCTATATCTCATTCTTGAGTTCAACAGCTCCGCTGTGAACTAATTTTCTGGCCTCAGTGTTTTCTCCCTCCTACAACAAGTTCACTACTTCCTTTGCTCAAAAGCATCCCAAAATAATTTCAAGTGAAGTTAATATACCATATATATTCAGCAACTAAAGGGTTAAAAATACTTTTGGAACCATGTCTACTTTGCTTCGATGCATTTTAAAAGACATTGAACGGCTGATATTCACCCCTAGCGAACGATTTTGTTCAAATTTGACCTAAAAAATTCCAATTTCGGATTCGATTTATTCAAAAACTCAAATAAAAAACTTATACCACAAAATCAACTCCAAATTTGATGCAGATTCACCAGTTTACCACGTGAACTACGAATTTCCGGTCACCGTGTATATGTATACATATATTTTTTTATTGTTTAATATTTGTATTTTTTACAATAAATATGCAATATTTACAAGTCATACTGTTTTAATTTTTACTACACTTTCATTAAAAGCATTTACTTGTGGATGGAAGAGGAGTGTACATTGGCAAAAAATAATATAACTTGGTTACAAAGTATAGATTTTTTAACAGTTAACCTTTTCATCGCCACCGTGTCAAGAATAAACTCACCCTGGCCACGTTCCCGTACAGGCACACGAGGTTGAACAGGCGGTCAGTGTTGGCCGTGGCTGGGTCCAGCCCGTAGACCATCATCACGCAACCGTGGTGGTGCGGGGGAGGTGGTGGGGGTGGAGCCCCGCCGCCCTGGTGGTGTCCGCCTTGGAACATCTCCTAACAAAACAAAACATTTTTTCAAATTTACACATTTAAAAAATTCGGTGAAATATGCAGAAAAGCGACACTAAAAAAAACCACTTTGTATCAGTTAGATAAACTCGCGAACTTATAAAACGTGAACCTAACGCAACCTAACTTTAATTTAAATATAATATTGTTAAAAAATTTAATTATACATGTAGCGTAACTTTAGTAAATATACATACTGTCGTGATAGTTTACGGAAACGTTGATTTTTAAGTTTAGAATTTTCTTGACAAGAATATTAGAAGTATAAAGAAATATATAAGCAACAATCTGGCGACTTCTGAGATTGAATGTTTTCGATCTTTGGCTACGAATCCGGAGGTAATGGGTTCAAATCCCGGCGTGCGCAAGTAAATTTCATTTATTCAAAATGACATATATTACATGGTGGTAGATACTTTCAGTATCGCCTTGGTGAAGGATCACCATTCAAAATCGAAACGATGCTTGAAATGACTTTAGCTGTGTTTGGTGAACAGATCTAAATAGCCAGGTACTTCCCACCTTCCTCTTCTCCATATCCTTCTCTTCCACACTATCTTCAACATCACAACATGCCCCAATAAGAAATGCCATAGTCTCACTGTTGGGACTCTTGTGCGGTACTCGCATAAAAAAATAAAGATCAAACATAAAAATATTTTATTTTTGTAATAACTTAATGAGTAAAACCTCAAATTCTAATATTTAATTATTGAAGACAATATTAGCCAATATTAGTCAATTGATGTCGCACATTAAAATTAAAATAAGATATATTTATCTAAGACACTGTCTAGATTGCATTTACTTCGAGTTGAATCTTGCGATCATACATAAAGATAGCAGCCAATAAAAGTGTGCACTGAGAAAATGAAGACAATGTTGACAGTTCTTATTCCAAGTATGATACAGTTTAATATGACTGAAGGAGATAGGGTCCCATTAGCTCAGTTGGTACTCGGTGCCCCAGCAAGGCGAAGGTCCTGGGTTCGAGTCCTAGATGTTACCGTATCTTTTTTTATTTTTCTGTATCAAATTTTCGTTTAGGAATCGCTAATGTTGTCTTCAATAATTAAAAATAAAAATATTGTTCTAAAATTCCGATTTATATAGTTTTTTCAGAAATTCACACATTCCGGAGTTACGAATAATGTGACAATATTTGAAAATCTCCTATAACCATCTTTATGAGATAAGAATATCTTCATTTCACAAATTTATTTTTCTAAGTGCAAATTTTTTATAGATGTATCTCAAGAACTAGAGCTGCTGTGAAAAAATGTAATTTTTACTAATTGTTACTTTTTCGGTACCAGTAAAAATAAATCATACTGTCGGCCAATGTAATAATTTATTGTTTCAAAAGTAGAGAAAAGTATTCATACATCTATTGGCACCTGATGGTGGGGAGGCATGCCTCTGTGCCCTCCCCTCGGGTCCTTAATCAGGCCCTGTCCGCCGCCGCCACCTCCGTACTCCATATCTGCAACAAACAATGCAATTTGAAATAAGAACAAAACATTTGGCACGCCATTGGCACGCAAGGGGCACGCAGTGGCACGCGGTTGGTAGGGGGTTAAATAAAAGGCGAAGTTAAATAAATTGTGCCCAACTGGCACGCGGATGCTAAGAGGTTCAATGATGGGAAAAATATGTATTATGCTCAACTGGCATAGAGTTTAACAGGTTAGATACAGAATATAATAATCATGGGCGGGTTAAAAATGATTTATAACTTGAACCAAGAAAACGAATTAATTTTTAAATTCAATAATTAATAAACATATATTTTAAAATACGTGTTTGAATAATTGGAGAGGATTTATTTTATTAGTATTAGGTAGGTACATCTGTACAGGGTGATAAGGGACGTAATGGACTTACTTTGCACTGACTTTAACCAGTGATTCCTGACATTATTTGAAGTAAAAAATGAAAATAAACTTTTGCCTTCCGGCGACATTATATTTTTTTTCAACTAAAAATATTTTAAAATCAGTAAATCTACATTAAAAATGTAGATTTACTGATTTTGTGTAAGTAAAAAAACATTAAAAATGTCACCGGAGATCAAAATTTCGTTTGTATTGTTTACTATAAAGAATGTCAGGAATCACTGATTAAAGTAATTTAAGTCCTTGAGTCACCCTGTATAAGTAAGGTTTACAGATATTTTTTACTGTGCCAATTATTCATACCAAAACATACATTACTTATTTTGTTAGTAAGCCCATAAAAAAATCTTACCTGTACCTTTATGAGAAACATTTCAGCGTTTTTGATACATGAAAAGCAGCAAACCAAAACAAACCAAAAATCCATTCAATTGTTAGTAACAACCACCATCAATATTATTTCACAATATAGTTATGCTTTGCATTTAAATCAATGTTATTAAAAAATATGAAAGCAAAATACATAATTTTGTGATAAAAGATTAACATCAAAATAATATATTATATTTTGTAATTGTAACAAATGTACGTTTTTTTGAAATATTTATGTAAGTATCTTTAAATCATTTTGTATTTTCTTGATTGTGTGCATTAAACCTCGTTTTGATTTGTATCGCAGGCAGATGAGATTAAAAATAAATACTATACTACGAACGTTTTACACGATTTATTTATTCGTCCAGTTTCCATATGGATTCGGGATGAAAAAAGGTCGTATTCTATTTTGGTACAGTTTAAGATGGCGGACATCTGTCGTCTGTCATTGTTTTACATTACTATATTATTTGGAAATTCTGCATATTTATTTTATTTTATTTTGAAAGTGTTGCTAAAAATACTATAATATGTGTTTATCACCGATTGTGATTGTGATATTACTGTTCAGTATTGTGAATTTCGTGTGTATTTTTATAGATTGATGTTAATGGAAACATAGGCAAATGACAGAATTATGTGATGGTTATGTTTAAGGTGTTGCCATGTTTGATGAGTTAGTACCGTCCCAAAATATCATTTCTCCTTTTATCAACTACCTGTTTGAAATGGTAAGTATGAAAATAATGATCATGTAAAGCAAAGATTTTTCATATGAGTCCCGACATAGTTTCCACGTGGGGATCGGCATAAAGCATTGTGTAAAACGCTCATTATTGTGATGATATTGTAACAATGTTTTAACAGCACCGGTTTTGTTGGATATTTTAAATACTTTGTATGAAAATAATTTGGAATGTTGGTAGATAGGTGTGATCTGCAAGGTAGTCTAACATAATATTCTTCGAGTATAACATTTCTCCCAATGTGACTTTGTTTAAATTTGTAAAATATACCATATTGTATTTTCTTGTAGATGTGCAGCTCAGATTTTGTCTGATTTGTTGTTTGCAGATTAGTTTATAATGTTCTTCGTGACTTTGTTTCGTCGGTAAGTTTAATATTTTTTGTAGGATATTTGATCTTATTGTATTTATTACTACTTGTAGGTGAGCTCGGAAATTACTCCTTGTAACATGTAAACAAGTTAAAATATTCTTCAAGTTTAACATTTCTTGTGATTGTGACATCGTTTAGACTGTACACATTTTGTGATATATTTGAAATATATAATTTATCATATCTGCTGTGTATGTTTTTAGAGATGTGCTTTATCATAGCCAGAATAGTTTATATCATCCTTCAAGTGTTACATATCTTGTAATTGTGACATTATTTTAAATGTATCCATTTTGTGGTGTATTTTGACATATTGTATTTTCTTGTAGGTACGCTCTTTATGATTTTCGCTTTATCGTATATAAAACTGTTTATTCTTTAAGTGTTACATTTCTTTTCGTTGTATCTTTTTATCCAATTATCCAACTGATATTTGTAAGTGTTGTAAGTTGTATAAATATGATATTAGATATATTGAATGCATTGATATAGTTGTAAATATTTCTTTAATAGTGTTCTTTTGTTTAAATCTATATCATATTTTTTTGTGGATTTAAATATAAATATTTGTGTTGGGACGTATTGATTTTTTGTAGATATATATTTTTTAATGTTCAGAAGTCATTTCATCTTATCCAAGATGAAATGACTTCTCCATAAAACAGAACAGGAATATTATATAAAATAAAAATTTTAAAGGAAAAAATAAGAAATTACTTAAATTAAAAATTAAGGTTAATCGCAAATTTACGACACAGCTTTAAAATAATTATTTTCATTCATTGTTATCAATATTTTCAGTATTCTCGTCCAAAAAAGATGCATGTCAATATAGTATAACCACAAATAAACATCACGCAGGAATATAGCAAATATATTATAGATTATAGTCACAACTTAAAAATTGGATTTGTCATTGCAGATTTCGTTCACAGATGTCACTCTTTTGCGAGCCTTTTAGTATTAGAATTTGGTAGTATACTGCCGTCTCTTTCACACTCACCGTCTCTTCTTGCCGAGTCTTCGCCGGTCTGATCTGCCGTCTCGTTCTCTCCGCCCTCTGTTTCAAATTCGAAAAACAATCCACCACGTTTATTGGGCGAAGAAAATAAACAAAAATATTCAAAACGATTCAATTTGAAAAAAAAAGATGATTTTACATAAAATCATTTGAACAAAATTGTCGATCAGAAATATATGCACTTTACGGTCACGAAGTTAGAAGATGATTATTAAAGAATGATATTCAACATAAAATATTATATTAAATTAGAAGAAGCAGACAAAATAATAAATGTGAAAAAAAACAGTAAACCAACATAAATAAATTTGAACAGAATATTAAAAGCAATTGAAGAATGAGCATGCAATAAAAATGTTTTACGAAAAATATGTATTTATATATTTATTTTTTTAATACTTTTAAACATTTCATAACTTATAACGTGAAACTTCTGAATTTTTGGTAAAAATAATCTTAATTGTCGGGGCCTTTTTCACAAGTAAAAATATGAAAACAATTAAATATAATAAATAACTTAGGGCCAATTGTTTCACAAATTTAAACAATTCATCAAAATTTCAAAGATAACTTCTTTATAAGTTCTATTCAAGTTTTGTTATTATTTTAGTTCTGTGAAATAACTGGCCCATAATCTAATAATAACAGAACTAGAAAATTTACTTTGAAATTCAATGAATTTTTTAAATTCTTTGAAACAACTGGCCTTTAATATTATGTGTGCAAATATGTGATTATTTTCTTTAAACGTCATTACCAACACCAACAAAAATTTTACATAACTTTATAATATAGGTTAACCTAACCGCAACCAATGTGCAACATATATTACAAGTTTATCATAATAGAAATAATATACATTACCAATGTGAGACAAATAAATCAACCCATCCCAATAACAACTAAAAATAATAATTTAAGGATTATAATAACAGCTGCACAAATTGTAAAAGTGTCAAAATTAAAAAAAAAATAGGATGGAAAGGATTTGAACAATTTCACAAAAGGAAATTAGAATGAATTTTTGAAGAGACAAATTAAAAAGATGTGATGATTTCATGCAAGCATTATCCACCAAATGCATGGTGGTGTCTTAAAACGAATAGTAGAAAGAAAGTTAGAACATGCTTGTAAGAATAATTCTTATATCACATGATTGTATCACAAAATCAGGGAACCGTGTAAACAATAATTGTTAATCCCAACAATTATTGATAGGATTGTATCACTAATCCAGGCAATCGTGTAAATGGAATTCTTATGATTCTAACTAAATCAGGTCGGGTTTGTAAGATGGGTGTCACAAACAATACAGATGGAACTAGTGAATATTTGTGTCAGTCGGGAAAACTGATTTGTTAGGATTGAGTCACAGAACCAGCCTATCGTGTAAATGGAAGTGTTAGGATTGCGTTGTAGAACCAGAACCAGGGAATCGTCTATATGGAACTTTTAGGAGTGTCACTAAACCAGGCCAGGATTTTAAGGTGAGTGTCACAAAAATACAGATGAAACTAGTAAAAAAAATTGTTAGTAGGGGAAACTGATTTGTTAGGATTGTGTCACAAAATCAATGGGCAATCGTGAAAGCTGATTTGTAAGTGCAGTCGGGAGACAACAAGATTGTAAGGGCGGTGTCACAATACCTCTGAAGTAGCTCCTCTCTGGTGGGCGGCGCCTTTCATCGTCGCCTATAGCGAGTGGAGGGGAAAAACAAAACAGAACACATGTAGCAAAACCGTGGGAGAAACACAACACAACACAAGTATCAGTGTTGATGACACAAAAATAAAAATCATTAAAAAAATGGGGGACATAAAATAATTATCAAAAAAGGGAAAAAGATAAATGATTGGATTTTCTCTATTATGGTGTCTATCCCTTAAAAAAGAGAGATTTTTCAGATTTTGTTGTTTGAACTTCAGCTTAGTAATAGATTGCTATTGTTTACCAAACAAAAACGTGCAAAATTACCTACTACTTATGGTGCTTTCTAGGGTTGGGTAAAAAGACATGCTTTGGCAAAAAATAGGTAATGTAACATAAATAAGTTATGAAATAAAAATACACATGTACAGTGTTGCTTAAAACCTAGCTTTTTCAAAAAATAGTTAACCTAGCTTTTTACAAATTCAAATGAATCAATAATGAAAGAAAATTCAATATAAACTATAGCCTTCTTATAGTAATAATGATACGAGTTGATAGAATACACGAAAGTCAACGAATGCGAAAGTTAAATTTCAATACAAAAGCGTGTAACATGTAACATACCGTCATACCTCAATAAATGGTACGGAAATCCTTTTCAAATCATCACTCTTTTTCACAATCGTACTTTAATTTCAAAACGAATCGATATAATTTGACCTAAATGTAAACCAGAGTCCAGTTTTAGGAATCTAAAGGTTGCCTATATAATATACGTACAGTATTTAAAAAGATTGACGAAGGAAATTGACATTTCGCCCTTTTATTGTTACACCTTAAATATAAACATAGATTGATTTACTTGAATAATGTTTATTTTATTGTCATAAAAGAAAATAAGGGTGGAACAAAGTAGGAACCTTGAGGAAGTCCAAAAATAATTGTTTGCTGAAACAACATCTTATTAACAGACAATTTGCTAAATCTTTTTAAAGGGTATTATAGTAGAGCCTGCCCGGGGAACCATCAGTCAGGGAGAAACTCGCTGATCAAGAGTGAAATCTTTTTATTTATGATGGTAAAATTAATACTTATAAATCATTATTTATTATATCGTTCCTGAGATACAGAAAATCAAAGGCAAACCAAGAACATTGTTAAAGTTCAGAATCCTTTAATAGGTAAGCTGTAAATAGCACAGACAGGACGGTCGCATCAATATCGACTGCCGAGGCATTTTGACCTTTGTGGCGTGCGGCACGCGAGTATAGTAATAGCTTCCAACCAATGAAATAGGTAAGACAAGATTGGTTATTTCAATAAAAAATAGTTGTTTTTTATTTATTTACTTTAATCTCTTTACTCTTCTGTGTTAAAAAAAATGGAGAAAAAAATGTTGTGTCATGATTTTCGAAAGTCCAATAATAATTAATGTTGCAAGATAAAAAGAAATGCAATGAAAGTTTTGTTACCATACACATACAAACTCCCATCCTTCATCCTACTCATCTCTTACCCGTCCTATCTTACTCGTCCCATATTCCTTCAACCTCACAACATACCCCTTAATTGAGATAACCAACGGTACCACTTGGTCAAATAAACACAACATCAAGTTCTCAGATCAATAACTGTGGGCCCAACTAGATTGCATTTCTAATAAGCCTAGCCTACGTGGTAAACGTTCAGAAAAAAGAAGAAAGTTTGTGGTTTGAAAGGGAAATATGCAAATACGAATGTTAGAGATAATATTAAAAAAAAAACTATTGTAATTTAAAGGCGTAAGGGTAAATATTTAATGAAGTGAACTTATTTGAAATGGAGCAAAAATGTCGTAGCATTTAAAGAAACACTGTAATTTTTTTCATCCCTATAATATGTTAAATAACGGAACCAGATGTGTTTTTTTATAATTTTCGGGGCATACTTTTGCAATTTTTTGCATATCGAAGGAATCTGACACTTTTAATTACTTTTAAATTTCAGCAAATGATTAAAGATAACATATATTTTTTGAAGAGCTTAAAAACATAACGTGTGTAAGGAAATGATGTTATATTTCTGTAGAAATTCGGAATGCAGGGTTTTAAGCAAGGGCACATCTAGTGTATTACATTTCGTTGGTCAAACCACCCAGAGATGGCGCCCCATAGCACGAAATTACTATCAGTCGCTAGTTATTTCGTGACATTATTTTTTTATTACTTTTGTGTTTTCGAAATTAGCCAATCTCGTTAAAAAGACGTTAAATGAAACCGTAAAAATCCACATAATATTTATGGAGTAAATGTTTAAATCGAAGAATTCCGTGCAAACTCATTCTCTAGTCAAAATTATAAAGGCAAACATACTTTTAAATTTGCAATTTATTACTAATAAAATTCCAATAAAAGAGTTTTTTAGAGGGCGATCAACTGTTTTGCGATTTCTCAAATATGATAATTAATCAAACCTGCGTTAGTCCTGCGTGAAATTCAATTAACTTAAATATGCTTTGAATTTAAGTGTTATTTTCAAAATACGAACTGCTCCAGTGAAGAATTCAGACAAGCGATCACATATAATATTTTAACAGAAAATTATTTAAATTGTGATTTTTATAATTAGAACTCAACGTGCGAAGAATTCAGAAACGCGATACATTACCTGGATATCTGGATTAAAATACAGTTTTTTTTTAATTATCAGAAAATTATTTTCATTCTATATTTTAAATGTATTGATAGGTATTTTTTTGTTCAAATTTCTTGGTATAATGTAATATTTTTTAAAAACATTATTTTTACATTGCGACTGATCCACGCTATCCGTGATTTTTCGCTAGTATTTTATATAAATAATGTTGTTACAAATGCGTAAAATAATATACGGAATTCCGACGTCACCTTACAAACTGTAGCCATAATTACTAAATAGTAAAACATATTTAAAGTTTTGATTTCAAAATGGTTTGATATTTGCGCTATAGCTCGTAGGAGTAAATTCTAAAAGAAAGCAAAGCAAAAATGAGTGTAATGATGACGATTACGAAAGGGGCACTTAGATAAATTGACACATACAGTAGATGTGCGGTGAAATAAGTGTATTCAGTATTGCAACGTGCAAGTGAAAGCAAGAAGAAGTAAGGGATACCCCAGGAATAAATGACACCACCAAATGAATCAAATATTGTCATGTCAAAGTCGAAAAAGAGACAAAGTAAGAATGAAACCTTTTAAAATCATCACTATTTTTCATAGTTTTACTTTAATTTCTAAACGAATCTCTATATTGTAAGCTAAATATGTAAATGTTCTGAGAGCTAAAGGTTACCTATAATAAATGATTTAATATGATTTCAAAGGAACACTTAGCCAACTTTATTGATACATTTTCAGTGTTTTTCTTTTCATGTATTATTTAACTGCATACATAGCCTTATGTACTTTGGTTTATTGATTTACTTTAAATAATATCAATCGTCATAATATAAAATAATACTGGACCAAAATGAACGTTATAACTTAAATAATTTAAACAAAGGTCCAGTTCTCAGAGTCAAAAGGTTACCTGCAATATATTATTGAATATGATTTCAAAGTAAATTGACAGTTCGCCAGTTTATTGAAACATTTTGAGGGCTTTTCCTTTCATATATTATTCAACTGCACACATTGCGTTTAAATTATATTAATTGTCATAATAGAAAATAAGACTGGACCAAAGTGGGAACCTTGAAGAAAGCCGGAACAAGAGAACAGTAAGAACGAAACAATATATGAAAGTGAATGAAGCGAGGAGAGCGTGCCAGGACGGAAATGTGTTATCCGCCACACCCAATAACACATGGCACGATCAAGTAAATCAAACATTTTTTTATCTGGTCACGTATTTGCGAAATCGAAAGAAAACAAAGATTACCTATAGATGATTGAGTAACGTTCGATAGTTCCAAAATAAATTTATCTTATTTTCTGTCTGAAATTTAATACAATAACCGTCTAACATAGTATTATTGATTGAATAATGAAAATAATATTACCTAGTTAAACTAAGAATTCTGGCAAGATTTAGTTCCAACGATTTAAAAAAAATAATATTTTATTCTCACAGACGGCGTGTCCATCTCGCCATGTCAAAACAATAGACATATTAATAACATTTTAACATTGAAAGATAGAAAAAAAAAGATTAATAGGTAATAGAACAGACGATCTTTCAGAAATCTGGAAAGAACAGCAGTAATGAGGGAAAACAGTCTAATGTACAAATATTATTACAAGAATTTTGAAAATGTTTCATTCATATTTTAAATGATGAAAGAAATATGCAGATAGAAGACGACTCCAAACCATGCGTTTTTATATAACTAGCTGACGTGTACCCGGCGTTGCTAAGGTATCCTTAGGATATGACATATACCACCGCAGACTTTTCAGTATACCTTTTATATAACTAGCTGACGTGTACCCGGCGTTGCTAAGGTATCCTTAGGATATGACATATACCACCGCAGACTTTTCAGTATACCTTTTATATAACTAGCTGACGTGTACCCGGCGTTGCTAAGGTATCCTTAGGATATGACATATACCACCGCAGACTTTTCAGTATACCTTTTATATAACTAGCTGACGTGTACCTGGCGTTGCTAAGGTATCCTTAGGATATGACATAAACCACCGCAGACTTTTCAGTATACCTTTTTAAGATATACAAGTCCGTTGTACATTATTTTGAGGTATCTCTTAAGGTTAACAAGATAAGCCTCGAAAAATATTTGTTTTACGACTTGATTACAAAACATCGACCTTTCTCTACTTTCAACAAAGATAATATTAATTTCTCTACTTTCTTTAAAATACCACCCAGAACGACGAGGCTTAACGACTTATTCCATATTAGCCGGACGCGCACAAATGCTGGTGTCAGTGATCCAATCAGAAGAATATGCGAATTGTATAATAAAAACCAAAACATGAAGGATTCCGACATATTTTTTTATACATATAGTACTTTTGGTAGGAAATTGAAGTCTTTTTTCCTATAAAAAAAAGAAGAAAATGTGTACTTAGGTACTTCATTCACTATACTCTTTAAGTACTTTTTAAAGATTTATCTCTAAACTTGTATAAAAAATATTTGTACATTTTTATTTGACACTGAGCATTATCTATTTTCAAAATAATTTTCTTTTGTACTTTTCCTTATTTACATGTAAAAAAATATTTAAAATTGTTATCTACCAGTCAATCTGTGAGACATAGTTAGGATGCAGGCGAATTCTCAAGTTATTGTTTTACAAAATTATCTTTTAATTACTGTCTGTATCTGTGTTTTCTCCTTAAATAAATATGCATGGATTATATATATAAACCTTCCAGAAGAAATTCTCTAAATAGTAAAAAACCTATCAAAATTCGTTGCGTAGTTTAGAAGAACTAAGCGCACAAACAGATAGAAAAGTATGGCCACTTTATTTTATACTATTTAGAGAAGTAAAAAAAATGAACAGAAAAATATCTTATTGAAGAAGTATAAATTATATATTAAAAACATATTCCTACCCTATTCTTGAACCTTCGGTTGTCGCTTTGTACACTTTGAAATAAAATTTAAAAAAAGGTTGCTTGAATCGGCTTTAGCCGTGTTTAGTGGCCAGATCTGAAGAACCAGTATTTACTAAATAATTTTCCACTTCACATCTCTTTCCCCTCCCCACTCCCTTCAGCATACCCCCCTCTCGACACAACCATCACAACATACCCCAATTGGGGATGCCATACTCCCACTGTGTCCGGACAGTCGGGAGCAGTTGGGACTCTTGTGCGATGTTCACATTAATAAAAGAGAATTAATATGGAAAATAGAATATTTTCAAATGTGAATTGCTACGGTCTGCATTCTGTGGGTCACTTTCTTTTTTTTAATTTAAAAAATATTTTAATGGAGTTCTACGAATTAAACACAAAAACAATAAACACTTTTTTTGTTGTTGTTAAGGCGATGCACTACGTCGTGTAATATTTTAAATTGAGCCGCTATCAATAACAACCCTTACGTAGATGGCGATAAGGTTTAAATTCCCGCTTAACACCATCAGCCTGTTTTGATTTATGCAAGAAAAAAACATGGCCAAAAAGTGCCTTTTATTTTATTTTGTGGATGTTCAGGCATAAATATTGAATTTTTTTTCGATCATTTTATAAATAACTTAATTTGCTACATTATACAATAAAATCATAACCGAAAATGGGTTCGTAAGTAGGAGATTTTGAACTTTAAAGCAGTTTTCATAGGACGTATACATTATTTTTTTCTAAGCTTATAAAAAGACTTATCTAAAAAATAGTCGATTATTTCAAAGGCCAAGATGTATTCTACTTGCAGTATTTAATTAAAGCATCTGAAACATTTTTAGGCGACCAAATTTTCAAACCAAAAATACATGATGTTGAATTACTACGTATGGCATCGCCTTAATGTGAGTACCACACAAGAGTCCCAACTGCTCCCGAACGTTAAATAAAATTAAATCACTATTAAATCCCCCAATGAGGTATGTTGGGAGGTTGGAAGTAGTGGGGAGGAAAAGAGATAGGGGAGTTGAAGGTGGGGAAGTACTTGGTTATTTCTATCTGGTTGCCAAACAAGCAAAATTTCGATTCTGAATGGTGGTTTTACACCAGGGCGATACTGAAAGTATCTACCACTCTGGAACGTGCCGAAAATATACTACAGGTATAATATTTTGAATGAATAAATTTTACATAATTTACTTGAGCAGGACGGGATTCGAACCCGCGACCTCCGGATTCGTAGCCAAAGATCGTAACCGCTCATCCGCGGAGGCCGTCTGATGATAAACGAGGTGTCCTGCCCATTGCTTTTGAATTGTTTTAAAAAATGCTTATTCAATTTATATCAGTTACTTCAATATTCAAAACATATACGGGACCGAATAGTGAGAGATATCCCGGCCACGGAAAGTATTTAAATGTATCTAGACGTGCGCTACTCAAAATACTCGTACAAAAATGACCGCAAGTACCGGCTCCTCCACGTTACATTTTCCTACTTTTATTTTCAAATTAAGAAATAGAATTTTTTTTCCAGAAACGATTTTTAAAAATTGAGAAAGGCGTCCATTAATCACCCACCCGACGCCCTGTCAACGGGACGCGGCGCGCTGCAAACGATGCGAGAATCCTGTGACAGGGTTGCCACCAATAACGGTAGAATACCTTACAGCTAAAAAGACTGTTATTATTATTACTTTTTCTAATTTATTGTGAAAGAGTTGGGGACCCAGTGCAATGCCAAGACAGAAGTAAATGAATTGTAAAGAGGATGAAGAAACACTCATTTGTGCCAATGTTCCTCCTTGATGGGAAGAAGGAACCAGGAAACACCCAGTGATACCCGGTTGATAACCCTGCTGCCCTTCTGGAAATTAGAATATGCTTGTTTCCTAACAGAATGTCATTCGATCAAGTTCTTATCTTTCCGCAACCATCGCCTTGCAGGAAAACGATTCGAAATTTGAAACAATTCAAGTTGGAGTGCGGTTGTTCTGAAAACAATAAAGTATTCGGACTACCGTGGAAGAACGTTGTTGGTGTTGTTCGTGTATATAAATATCATTTTTAAAAAGAAGGAATTTGACCATTTTGGAAGTATATAATATCGTTTTTTAGTACTAATTCGTTTCGTTATGGCGATAATTACCTCGAGTATCGCGGTGGAACTCACTATATTGTGATTCTGTTGTGTGCTTCTACGCAGAGACACAGTGGTGTCCAGTTTTCTTCTTATTCCTTTCCTACACGTTCCATCACCCAATTCCAGCAAATATCATTTCGTTTCGTCTCGTATTTACAGTCTATTACAAGTGCATCTGAACATGTAATTCGTAAACAGTTTCAGAGTCAATAGTAGGTACATATATTGTTTAATAACACGGAGAAAAATTACTGTTATAAAATATTTCTAATTTATTAACAATCTCCTCGAATTATTAGTAATCCGTTTAAAAACGGAATTGCAGGCCCTTAACGAATGAATTGATAGGTTTCCTAGTAAACTTTTAGTAATAATAACGATGTTCGATATTCGCATTTCGTTATTGTATATTATCACGGCAAATGCAGGTGCACGAACGCGTATTTCGATGTTAGAAATTTGCTAAAAGTTTATCAGGAGACGGCCTGCAATCCCCTTTTTAGCCGTATTACCAATAATTTGTAGATATTTTTTGTTAAATTAGCAATACTCATTTTTCTCCGTGTAAAAACATAAAACATTTTTTGATTCCCACATTACAGCAGATGCTTTATCTATACGATAGGTACTCGATAATTTTTCTTGTGAAAATTATAGAAAATCTCTATTTTTTCGACTCATGTAAATAGTAATTTAGTGCTGATCTATTTTTTCCCACTATTGTCAGGTACAAAAATTGAAACTTGCATAAAAATCGATATAGCATTCTACTTTTCACACCCCTGAAAAAAATACTTTTGACAACTTTAAACTGTCACGAGGCGATGGAAAAATAATGAATGACGGGCAATCTTCTTAACCAAATATTAATAGGCACTATAATACCCACTACTTATATCGAATTAGCCATTATGTTTTAGAACTACCTGTTGCAAGAATGACAGTAGTTAAATTATTATCTACATTGTATAAAACTACGAAAATAAAAGTTGTTGTTTGAACCCCGGTCACATCGATAGCTTAAAACTAAAGTCCAGTAATTGCGCAGAAATTCAAATGTAACATTGTCATCAAATGGCCACTTCGCATCATTTTGCTTTGACAATTGAAAGGTTACCGTTAAATGCCGATCCTAAGTAAAGTTCTGTGAAACAACTGGCCAACAATGATATTGTAATATATTAAATTGAACAGAACTTTCACGAAATGACAATTAACCTTGAAATTTGATGAATCGTTCAAATTCTGTGAAACAGCTGGCCCTTAGTCCGTTTATTTGAACAAATTGTGATCAGCAAAACAATACAACTATCATGTCATAATTTGATAGTTAGGTGAAATGCACGTAGAATCGGCGTTTAACGGGGAGTGTTCCAATGTTTTTTTAAAAAAATGGAGCTAAATTCTGCAGAACAAATTAACTGAAGGTATTGTATTTCCACTTCTTGGCGAAAATCAGTTATGAACTGATTATGAAAAATACTATTAAGGGTAACCAAAATTTGTGAGTGTACAAATATGACATATCTTACTCACACAAATGCAAAGATATTTACGTTGGTACTAGTGAAAATCCCGACAGTCTGTGAAACAGCTGGCCCTTAGTCCGTTTATTTGAACAAATTGTGATCAGCAAAACAATACAACTATCATGTCATAATTTGATAGTTAGGTGAAATGCACGTAGAATCGGCGTTTAACGGGGAGTGTTCCAATGTTTTTTTAAAAAAATGGAGCTAAATTCTGCAGAACAAATTAACTGAAGGTATTGTATTTCCACTTCTTGGCGAAAATCAGTTATGAACTGATTATGAAAAATACTATTACGGGTAACCAAAATTTGTGAGTGTACAAATATGACATATCTTACTCACACAAATGCAAAGATATTTACGTTGGTACTAGTGAAAATCCCGACAGTCTGAATTCTCAACAAATCAGTTGAAATTGTGAAAATGCAATTAAAATAATTTTCTGTTATAAATATAATATTATAGGTAGATACCTACTTTATCACTTCTCTGAATCTTCACACAATCAGTTACATTTTTTAAAGCAAATTTGAATTCATTGAACCAGTTTTCGCATAGACAAACTAAATTAGTATAGTTGATTTCAACGCGTTTCAAATCTTCCAAAAGGTTCCGGGGGGTAACCGCAACTTCATCATTCCCGCTCACTTTAGACTCACAATATATCTCCATTTGGGGTTGCCTTAGTTTCACTGGCTTCGGGCGACTGTAATTCTAAAGCGGTATTCCCACAAAAAAGAAAAAAGAGGTATGTTGATAAAAAATATAGTTAAATTGCGACATTTTAAATATTTACCTACAGTGGTTACCGTTTAGAATGCACATTGCTAAATTGGTCCTTCGAGCCGGATGAAACAAAGATGCGGTTTTGGCCTCGACACAGCACGAGTACAGCCTAAGAACTTTACAATTAAGAACTTCCCTAACTCATTCGTATTGCAGGCTTATTGTAAACATCTCTCTTAACTTGACTGCTTTGTGTTTAACGTAACTAGACTTTAGTTTAGGCAAATTCTAAAAGGAAATTTCCGCATTACCTACATTGAAGATTCCAATGTAGTTTTGTGTACGTCTTTTTAAGATGTACAATTCCGTTGTACATTATTTTGATGTAAATCATAAGGTGTAGCCAGCGTCAGCAATCTAAGCGCACGAAAAAAATGGTTACAAATTGATTACAAATCATCGACTTTTCTCTAATTTCTAAATGATCCGGAAGAAAATTCCTAAATGATAGTAAAAACCCTATCAAAATCCGTTGGGTATTTGCGCACAAACAGACAGATGCAGATGTCGACTTTGTTTTTCTTGTGAAAAGAGATTGTTTCTCTCAACGTCTTGGGATCTTATGAAAGTGAATGACATCTCACATAACCGTACTGAATATTTGCTATTCGTTTTGATTTAAAAATATATTATTCAGTTTGGTTGAGTGTTTTGGTCTGAAATCCATATTTAAGTTTTGTGTGAAAGCGAAATAATAATACTCCACCTAAGTCTCCGTATAAATATCCTTAAGGCGATGCACTACGTCGTGTAATATTTTGAATCGAGCAGCTATCAATAACACACCTCTCGTAGATGGCGATAAGGCTTAAATTCCCGCTTAACACCATCCACCTGTTTT
Source organism: Hesperophylax consimilis (assembly GCF_061612785.1). NCBI lineage: Eukaryota > Metazoa > Arthropoda > Insecta > Trichoptera > Limnephilidae > Hesperophylax > Hesperophylax consimilis. The sequence goes on from NC_142865.1 coordinate 12,722,990, forward strand.
GATTTAAGCAAGAAAAAACATGGCCAAAAAGTGCCTTTTATTTTATTTTATGGATGTTCAGGCATAAATATTTAAATGTTTTCCGATCATTTTATAAATAACTTAATTTGCCACATTATACAATAAAATCATAACCGAAAATGGGTTCGTAAGTAGGAAATTTTGAACTTTAAAGCAGTTTTCATAGGCATTATAATTTTTTTTTCTGGGCTTATAAAAAGACTTATCTAAAAAATACTCGATTATTTCAAAGGCCAAGATGTATTATACTCGCGGTATTTATTTAAAGCATCTGAAACATATCTAGGCGATCAAATTTTCAAACCAAAAACACATGATTTTGCATTAATACGTATGGCATCGCCTTAAGTGAAAGTTCTGAGTACATTTTTGTAACGTTCATGTCATGCAGCCCTCATAAGAGGAAGGTTATCAGGGCCGAGTAGAGTACAGACGCAAGCATCGCGGTACACTGGAGAAAGTTGTTGGCCCCGTCAATCTAACGTTTTAAGAGGAAGCTTAAAGCCAAAAATGTGTATATTCTTGGTATACCTTATATCGTAGGTAATAGGCATTACAATTGCTTGACGCATTTTTTGTCCTACGTGTATATAATAAAGTAAAAATTATTTTATTTTACAAGCAATAATTATCCGCCTGAAACACTCATCCACATTGAAAAATCTCCTGATAAAAGATACATGACGCCAACGGGACTCGAACCCGTGTTCCTTCGATTTCCGGTCGAGAGCTCTGACCACTGAGCTATGGCGGCTTATCTCTTATCCGCGAAATAATTCAGTATATACTTTCATTCAACAATTACTGCTTGTTACATTTTTTCACCTGAAAACAACGAACTTTATTTTAAATTTTCATAAAAAAATAATTTATTTTTTTATGAAAGGCATTGTAAGTGCTAATCACTAGATGGCGTCGAGACAAATTGTCTACATTTTTAGGTGAAATACTAGAACTTGTCAAATATTGATTATTATTTTTTTGGTAAACTAATGTTTAAGACAAGATTTTTCATGCATAGCACAAAGGGTAACAATTATTTTACAAGAAATAATTATGTAATAATTATTATTTTACGTTGTATTATTGTGCATGCATTTATGGGATGTATGAGATTGCACAAACCTCCCCCACATTCCGGAACAAACACCTTATAATTATTATAAACAAATTTTATTTTGGTTCTGATTTGAAATTTTCACGCCAAAATATTATGTTGATTTATTTTTGGGGTATTATGCCGTGTTGCTCTACCTCATTCTTTGGCCAACGTTTCAGACACTATTACAGTGTCCATAATCAGGTCAGATGTGTTATAAAACTTTATTTTATTTGAACACCGCACGAGAATCTCTCGACTGTCCGAAAATCGTCTGTCAGACTATGTCATCCCCAACTAGGGCATATTGCGCAACTGAAAGTGCGAAGGGAAAGATATGAGAAAGAGGGAGGTTGGGAAGTAACTTGCTATTCAGATCTGATCGCCAAGCATGACTAATGTCATTACGAGCCACGATTAAAAACCATAAAAATATCCCGACTGAAAATGCGTATTATATACTTTGAGAACCGGAGAATAATACATTTATACTATTAATTGTTTAAAAAAAAATTAAATAAATAAATTTTAAAAACACAGCTATTCTTCATAAATTGACCACTAATTGGTTTCATCAATTAGGTAGAAAGGAGAGTGAACTTTTACTACACAAAAAATTAAATCAAACACAAACCAAAAACAACAACAAAAACTCCAACAAAAAATAAACCATGTAAAAGATACCTTTATTTTCTAATCTTTATCCATTATGTGTATATATGAGGCGTGTTGAAACAAAGACAGCAATCTCCACTTCTTTTCATTTTGAGTAAAATGCAATAAATGTTTTTTTTTGTATTTTTCCAATACCTTATGTATCACACCAGCTGTTCACACTTTGTATGGGGTGGCGGTTTTAAATATCATATTTCTGGGTCTCTGATTGGCTCAAACAAAAACTGCTGTTTTTGTTCCGTAACCTGAAGGAAATCGCCATGTTTGTTGTGGAACTAAATATTAAAATTCAAAAATGTATGGAATATTGTCGTTTATGCTCCGAAACCTTTGCAGCAGTCGATAGTATTTTTGATTCTCTATCCATCGCCATATCTAACTCATTTTACACCAATGGTGGAGATTGCTGTCTTTGTTTCAACACGCCTCATATGTACCTACCTAGTACTTTTAAATTAGAATGCTATCCAAGCAGCAGTTAATCTTATGTTTAATTGGATATTTTATTTTATTGTATTTCTTCTCTTTGTTATTCATATTTATACAAAATATGTTAGTAGGCCTAGTTAGGCACCAGTTAAAAGTACAAATACCTATTATTTTAATACTACACTTATCAAACAACTTATCAAAATGTTAATACTCATCCTAATTTGACTGTCCTAAAACGGGAATCCTCCTAGTTGGGCAGTCAAAACATTTCTTAAATAATGTATTATCTTTTACTAAATAAAATTTAAAAAATAAATAAAATATATATTTGCTCGAAATACCCTTTTTACAAAAAGTGAAAACCGATTTAGTAGTAGGTTAAATAATGTTTTTAAAGTTCCACTGTGTAAAACCAGACTTGCGCAAAGACATGCGTATTTTATAACACCAAAAATGTATAATGCTCTCTATAAGAATACAGAAATTTAATGTAAAAATAAATCCTCCTACAAAAAATATAAAAATGTAATAAAGTCTCGGATAAATACCATTGATACAAACATTTACTTGCTGTAACATCTGACCTGCTGTAACATCTGAACTGATGTATCTTAACATTTTTAATTTTATTTTTTTTATATTTTTCATTTAAACACCGATTTTTTTATTTTTTCAATTTTATTTTCTAATCTTCTACAAAAATAATGTATGTATGTGAGTAAAATTTTAACTGTTAATAAACAAAAGTATATCCACGAACTGGCGATGCCTATGTGGGATTTTTGTTGGTTAATCTGCAAAATTTATTATTCTTTACTTTTTAACTGTTTATATAAAAAAGTGTTTCCTTTAAAATTAAAATTATACCAACGTATGTACCAGAAAAATTATTAATAAAAATAAATTCAGTTCTTTCTTCCTAACTAGAACAAAGATGTCGATATTACTTTCAAAGACGTTTTAATTAATGTTGTCAGCCAACCGAAATATTTCAATTAACAGAGCGCAACTTTTTTTCAAACGTCCAGCTTAAAAATAGGGCAAGTCTATTTTTTGTGATTTTTTAACAAAGCGCGAGCTTCACACAACGCACATCCGGTATTACGTGTTCTTTCACAGGCGTGTTATTAATTTAACGTGATGGATATGAAATGTCTTTGGCATTGCTAGAAAAAAAATTACACCAGAACTAAGTAAATCCAAAACAAAAATTTTATATACTTTTTTTAATTGGTACCAAGTCACATTATCTTTGCATTTGTTTTTTAAAAAAGAAAGACAAATATTCTGGTGGTCGAGGGGTAAGGCTCTCGATTAACAATAATACGGATCTTATCCCGACGTGGGAAAGTAAATATATTGTAATTAATTAGAACTGTTTCACAAACTAATTAATTTAAAATAATATACAGGGTGTATCGGCACTAACCCGACAAACTTTAACCAGCTATTCCTTAGCACATTTGGAGTAAAAAATGTTATGGGCACTTTGCTGTCCGGTAGCATTTTTTTTTTCAATTAAAAACAAAAAAAAAAAAATTCCACACTACATCACTGTCATTGGCATTGCGTTTCGTGTTCAACAGCTGTTATAAGCAAGTATGTCAAAAAGCGTCTTCGCTCTTTCGCAGACACTAAATAATAATAGTTAAAAATGAGACGAATGGTGCCGTGCCATTTCGTTGTGATTGTAAGTGTGCGCCAATATAGGTACACACGTGCATTATTCCACGGAATTCGAATAAAATATTTGCCAGATGGGTTTTCAAACTTTGACAAAGGATAAAACAGTGGTGACATGTGGTGAAAATATGAATAATAATTATTTATTAAAAAAAAACGTTACCGGACAGCAAAGTGCACATGAGATTTTTTACTCCAAATATGCTAAGGAATAGCTGGTTAAAGTTTGTCGGGTACGTGCCGATACACCCTGTATATACAGGGTTTTCCAATAAGAGGTGTTATTTTGATATTCAATCGTAAAAGATCAATGGTTTCGTTGCTTGTGTGGCACGTAGCGCCGTCTTGTTGAAATTAAACGCTGTCCAGATCAATACCATCCAATTCCGGCCATAAAAAATCATTAATCATCTCTCGATATCGCAATCCATTCACCGCAACTGTTGCTCCAGCCTCATTTTCGAAAAAGTAAGGTCCAATGACTCCGCCGGACCATAAACCGTACCAAACAGTCACACGTTGAGGATCTCTATCCTCAACGTGTGAAGCCAAGCCTCTCTAGGCTTTTTAACTATAACTCTTGGGTTTTCCGCGCCCCAGATGCGACAATTTTGCTTGTTGACGAAGCCACCGAGGTGGAAATGGGCCCCATCACTCAAGATGATTTGCATTTGATTCACTCAAGTGAATTTTAATAATTTCAATGCGTTGTTGAAGCGTGTATCGTTCCATTTTTATTAATGGCGTAGTTTCTACTTGTCAAATGTCAAAAAATGACAGCTTCAAAAGTAACATCTACCGAAATAGCGGGCTATTCAAAATAACACCTCTTATTGGAAAACCTGTATATATATATATATACCCTGTATATATATATATTAGCGGAACGTTCTAGAGTGGAAGATTCTCTTCATTTTGGCCTGGCGTAAGACCACCACTTGAATCGAATTGAATCGTTGCTTGAAATGGCTTTATCCGCGTCTGGTGACCAGATATTAATAGCCAGGTACTTCCCCTCCCCACTAGCTTTTCCTCACATCATAAGCCAATTAGGGGATGCAAGAGTCTCACTGGATCCAGACAGACGGTTGGGAGCAGTTAGGACTGTGCAATATTCACATATTAATTCTGACAATATTTTAATTCCTCGAGCTGCCATCATTGTAGCGGGAAAATGTCGTTTCTGCAATGATGTAGAACTTAGCTAGCTGGTGATTGAACTCGCTATGCCTGGCTGAGAACCCAATGTATATGTTCACTCGACTACTAAAAGGATTATAATTAACATCTTTATAACTTTTTCCATTTATTATTATATTTATACCGGACCGGTTTCACCTTTCTGCAGGTAACTTCAGATTTTCACATTTTAAACGAGTGCTAGCCATTCTAGTTGTTCTAGGACGTCTCAAGTCTGACTAGAGTAGAGGCCATTGGCGCGCGACAATTTGAAGTGTCACGTGATCAAGCCAGTGCATCAAGCTAAATGGCTAGCAAATACAGTTTGCAAATGACGGCGATTGTTATTGATGATGTATGTGTTGTTTTACCGAAAGCGTATTACATAAACAGAGAGATTGAGACTATTTGAAACAATGAAGTTTATTGTGCGTAATGTCGCGCCCGTACTCTAGTCGGCCTTGGTGAGGTGTCTAATATCTGCTTTCATCCACATCGTTCTTGCATTCTTATATCATATTATGGTCATGCCTGCCATCAGGGTTGGTATCAGAACTCCATGAAGGACTGCTAGCCTCATACACCCTTCTGTCGACGTCCTTATCAGCCTTGCCTTATCGCACTAAAATACTGCTTGTACAGACAAAACCTTTTTTCTTCCCATAGTCATGACTTCGGCAACATTCTTTATTTTTTTTTAAATATCACAAGACAGAAAATCTAGGACCGCTACAAATAGCGCATTTTCTATCAGAAAAAAACTTTCTGAATACTAGTAAGCCAAACGAGAAACCTAAATTATTACAAAATGAATGAATTACCTACTTGCGTCAAAATATAGGGGCTTGTTGCCAAAGATACAAAACCTCCGCTCCTTGGAGAGTACATTACTTATAATAATGCACTTTCCACAGACATAAAAGTGCACTAGAGGGGTACTCACTGTAGGGCTGCGGTCTGCCTCCAGTAAACTGCGGCGACTGCAAGAGAGGGACGGAGCGCTGCTGGTTAGGCAGGCTATCCTCTTCAACTGAAAAACAATGAAAATATTATAAGACGCATTCACATATTGAGAAGAATTGAGGCTGGATGCCTCGTCGGCAATATCCAACTGCACATTATTAAGCAAGGCGATGACTGCCATCTGGGACGGTGGAGAAGGGTAATTTATCTATGCATAGCATAGTCAGTCGCCAATCAACCCCGCCTTGCCGATAATACTACCAATAATAATTCACTTTGTATTGCTTTTTTTATGTCGACGAAGATTTGATGAATCTATTTTTGGGTTTGGTGTCTTATACTGCGCATATTTTTGAAATCCCTGAAACAAAAAAAAAACATAAAGGAAAGGAAAATGTTACTCCAGTTTTCTTTATTATGTTAAAAAATCGACAAATTTTGAGCTAAATAGCAAAAATAATCATAATTCCTGATAACGATTCAGTAGGTACTTTTGGATAGGCTCATTTGTATCCACTTCTACACTAAAAGTCCTCGTATCTGTATGGACGATGATATCATTAGTGGTAGAGCCATATTTCTGACACTATTTAATTTAATCAACACCAATAAAACCAAAAATAGCTAACGAGAAGCAAATAAAACAAAAATTGAAAATTTAAAAAAATTATCGGTTTGCCTTACCTTGTGCAAAACCCGAAAAGACTCACCTTAAAATGTCGCCTACGACGTTAGTCGGGTCTGATCGTGTCCTCTCTCTATCTCTCTCTCTGGCCATAAAACAGGGTATCCAGAAGACCCGGAATGCCGAAGCTGGCTGGTACCAGGCCCTGCACACACAAAGACAAACACACTCCAATATATCGATGGATTTCCGAACTAACAACCTGCCCTTTCGACCCCAACCCCTCGTTTATGATACACCGATCCAACAATCCAGCAAAATCCACGTGATCTCTACATGATTTGTTTAAATCCAATCATGGTCAAGTCCAACCTCCGAGACTTCCACGACCAGTAAAATAATTGGCAGCATCTTACATTGGGTCTTCAAATGGTTTATCATTATATCGTAGACCATCAGCTCGTGATATATTTTACAGTGCTTAAATCTCCACACCAATTATTTTGGTCATCAATCGATTGCTTCATATTAATATTGCTCTTAATGCGACTCCAGCGAATGCGAGAATCTTGATATGGCATCGACTTTTTCACTCTTCAGTATTCCAGTTTATTCTTTAATATGCACTGTTTTACTTGGGTCTTTATCAAAGACAAATACAAAATAAGAATTCCACTATACTGCAGTTCGTCTTTCGATAAAAATTTATCAAAATTAAAACAAATTTCCCGTGTCTTTCAGGATTAAACCAATGATTTAAGCTTCACAGATGTAAAAAGCCACCATTGCAAATAAAAACGGGTTTTACGAATGTAGCTCCAATCATTTGAAATAAGAGAAAGGTTTAAATGAAGAGAATTTACAGGGCATCCCAAGAGAACAATTGTCCAATAAAGCACCCAGACTCCGCCAAAACTCCAGAGATGTCTAATTTAGCTTGGGAAGTTTAGCAATATTCAGATTCTCGCATTCCCGAGGAGCTGAGGCGACAGGCACTCGGTTGTGAGTTTGACGATCCATCTCTTGCAAAAGGCTAATGTTTATAATACCGTAAACGTCCGTCACAACAGGGATGCGTCCTACATGGTCAAGAGGTTTCCAATACATGAGAGCAATAGCAATAAGAAAAAACCAAGGCATCATATTATAATATCATAAATATAACTACCCAAGAGTAATCCAACACTCTTACGAACTCAATACAGAACCAATATTATATTTTGTTTAATGAGAGCTACAACTGTTTTCTGTTACTGTATCTGTTTCAACAAATCCAAAATCCTCGAGGTTGACACAGAAGTGTCGTGTGGTGCTTGGATTGTGTCATGTCGTGTATGAGTTAGGCGAGGTTAGTTGCATTACGCTTCTCTGGCTCTGTAAGCTGTTGTGCTTCTGTCTTCCTTTGAGTCTGTTAGTATACTAATCTCAGTGTTATCGGATGGCCCTCCTTGCCGCGGTGAGTGTGATTGGATCCTCTGACAGTAGTTACTAAGTCTCAGTTGGTTTTCTGATCGTGCTTGTTTAGTCTCTCCGGAGCCGGGTGTCGTGTCTCTCTCTGTTATTGGTAAAGGTGATGATGGTTGGTTGGGCTGGTAGTTCCATGCGGTAATGTTATCTCATTTGTTGCTGTTACTGTTGTTATGTAAATCATGAAGCGTACGGACTCGGTGGGCAATGGCATTCGTTAAGCGAAGAACAAAATGCAAGTGTACTGAATGCTGGAGTCTGTGATGCTTTGAACTGTGTTCTGTCGCAAGCCGCCGGATTAGATGGAGGCGCTTTTCTTCGCTTCTAATCCCCGAGCAGTCCCAGCAGATTGAACTGAGACATTACTGAATTTAACAATGTCTTTTGTTGTATAAATACAAAATTCATCATACAATACAATATAATATTAAACGAGTGTGTTTGTCTTTGATATATGTGCTTGAAAAAAGATATACAAGTATATTATTGAGATAAGAGAGATAGAGGAGGCGGTATTTGAGAAAGTAATTATAACCAGATCTTCTATGGGGTAGTGGTGATAATAGCTAAGACAATAGTCACCAAACTGCGCCGGTTCCTGGGACTAAAGTTGGCAATAATTGGCAGTACTTGGCAATGGTTTGGCACTTGCGGAGGACAGTGAGGTAAATACACAAAACACAGTCAAATCACAAGATACGTACCTCCGGGTGCTGGTTGGTCTGGTGTTCACTGAAGTGTTCAGGTGTTTGGAATCTGTGCTACTCTATGGGAGTGTGTTCTGTCAGATCAGGCCGACTGGCTTGCTAACCTTATTCGGGGTTTTATGTAAGACAATGAATGATAGAGAAAAGCGGTAACAAAGAGAGTTCAGAAAAAAGAAATAAGTCTTTCAAATGATAAATAATATGGTGAATTCAGCCTATCGCAATATGAAGAAGATGAAATTTCATGATTTACCTACACTTAATCGAACCGGTATTGTAATGTTGTCATGCTAAGAAGTGCGAATTAGGAAGGAGTAAAGTATAAAAAGGAAGGTTGTTAATGTGACTGTCGTCAGATTTCTTAATTTTTTTAGTACTTCAATGATAAACTGGTAGTTCCGTGAACGCCCAAATTTTGATTTTGACTTTCGCTTATTCAATAAATCAAAACCAAAATTTCCTCCGAAATCATAAAATTAATAATTTATTAAAAAAAATGTATTTCAAATAAGGAATTTTACAAAATGTCAATATCTCTAGACTGACTATCCCAATGACAATTCTTTTTCAAACTTTCTTCTGACAGGCAGGTATTATAATAATGATACCAAACGAAATGCGAAATGGTTTAGTTAAAACAGAACTTCGCTACGCTCAGTTAAAAAGCAAAAAGGGAAATAGAAGGTATTGAATTATGAAAAAGAAATTGTAATATTTAACCATTGAACAAGCTCATAAAACATGAAACAAAAAAAGACAAATAAAATGAAATGATAACGGTCGCAACTGGGAATCAAAACCGGAACCTGTCTTACCGGGATAACACTCTAACAAATCGAGCTATTGAGACGTGAATTTGTAGAATGTTGCACCGGGTGCAATTCTCATTTGCGACCGTTTTCTTTTTCTGTTTCATGTTTCATAGATTATCTGCTTCAATGATATTTATGAGCTTTATTAAGTTGTTCCAGTAAATTGAATCAGAAATTTGTAAAATGATTGGCGATATGTCTAAAGCATTGTAATGAAGTCAGTACTGTCTTACTTTTGTGCATGTGGAATGATTTGGTGGCATCTCTGTGGTGTGTGGTTTATTGGCCAAATTAACTTGGCCTCGACAATTCTACATTTTTAATAATATCATTGTTAATACTACAACACAATTCTACTACGACATTTTACTAACTATATTAAATACTTTATTAGATTTAAGTAAATATAACTAGAAAAACAACGCAACGACATACAAAAAATATAACGTTAAAAATATTAATTGAACATATATAAGTATTAGTAACACAGCTAAAAACAACAAGTAATATAATAACTACTACATTATTAAAAACGGATTCCGACAGATGTGTGTTGAACTTTTTCAAATATTTTCATAAATAAAATAATTATTTCTTGAAAAGAAGAGAAGCAATGCTTCAGTTATATACTAATAAATAGTATAGTTGAGTGATCTTATATTTTTAAATAAAGTTGGATAGCCCTGATAAATTAATGATGATTCACTTTCATGTTCCTACCATTATATCAAAGTATGTATTATTGCGACAGTTATGCTACGGTTTCAGGCTACAATTATAAACACATTACACATCATTGGTAACTCCTATGCTATATTAGCTGATGTTTTAATACGCCTCTATTGAAGTATAAAACCGTACCAATTAAAAATTTTAGCAGTGCATATTTAAACGAGGTCACAGCATAACAGATTTTTATTTATTTTTGTTTCTTCTTCATTTCTTTCACTAACTTTATACTAGTGTATATTCTTAGTCTTGTTTACTTATAACTTTGCTTTTATTTCTTCTTTCTATATTGTACGATGACTATCAATAGTTATAATGTATGTCGTTAATTCTAAATCAATAAATATGTTAGAATTAGAAGTGGTTTAATGTGAGATCCTTGGGTAATGCCTGATTAAACAAATACATATTTTCGTTAATCAAATTAAATGAAATTATTTCTTCCACGGAACGTTAGATAATAGATAATAAACTTCATCAACCTGTCCGGGGCTTAGGAGCCGAAAGGTCTTATGCGTATTGGCTATATAACAACGACTTTAAGCGCGAAATATTGTATTTGTTTTAACTGTATACTTATGTATAATTTTTTTTTCCATATTTTGTTTACCGCTTTTGCATATGTTTTAACTGTATACTTATGTATAAAATCTTCTTCAATAATTTGTTTACCGCTTTTGCAATGTATTGGTTTTTGTACTGTTTTTGCAAATAAATAAAATAAAATAAAAAATAAAAAAAATATATCAGTTTTCTTACACATCGCTATAGATAACACATCTAGGGATTTTATGTTCAGTATTTATAATGCTATACGATTTAGTCAATTCTTTGCGGCGACGAGGCAAAATAAAAATGAAAACAAGTGTATCTTCCGTCGTTGTTGCTGTTCGAGAAGTATATATGATAAATAATTAAATTGTTGGGTTATAATTATTTTTAGACAGGTTTAACTTAATTTAGTTGTAATTGAAATATTCTACATGCATGACTATGAAAAATCGCTAAAATTGATGATATTCTCAGTATCGCCCTGGTGAGAGACCACCATTCAAATTCCAAAAGTTGTTACTTGTATTAAGCTAAGCTAAGTAACGAGATTTGAATAGGCAGAACTACGCTTACGCAGAAAGCGTGTGTGTCCTTTATTGGCTAAAGAAAAAAGAGTATCAAGTAAAACCAAAGGATAAAGAAGAACACAATAAACAAAAAATGCCTTGAGAACTTGTTTCGTGATCCAAATATTTACACAATCGCGGGTTAATTTCCAATACAAAACTGTTTTTACGAAATTCAAATAGTATAAATAAGACAGAGCTCTGGGAAATTGGGCTAAAAACATTTGTTTCCATTCAAATTTGTACGATTTATATGAGTAAGAAAACGAACAGTTCCAACATATTCCTTTGTTCCTCAACATGTTTGACATCATTCAATAATATCCCATCATTTCCTAATAATATGTTTAGTAACAAAATAAACGTCGGTAAAAACCCTGCTATCATATGAGTAGATTCAATGCGAAAGAAAATAAAGGGACATACGAAATAAGAAAAAAAATTAGCAGAATCAATAGAAGTTGTATCAACAAGTGACACAAAAATAAGAAGTTATTAGACACTGGGAAAATCGGGAACAGCAAACAGATAATCTAATCAGATCTAAATCTACAATAGCCACAGATAATCACATCGTAAGGATGAAGAAGTGGATTCTTAAGATAATAATTTAATATGGAATATATTAATATTTGTAATAAATGGTATCAGTTTTGATCACCAATGGTTTTGATATGATCTGAGGTTTTTTCTCTCCTTCTTTAGCCAAAGTTTCGGACAGCGTTGCAGTATCCATCATAAGGACAGATGAAGTGGAAGGAAGGATAAAAGTATACCGTGTTGCGCGTCCCAATCCTCTTAGGGCCGGAATTTCAGTAGGTATAATAACTAGTTAAATTAATATTATTTTCGGCGTTTATTTTTGGTGTGGCTGTCAAGTACGGGATACCAAGAAATATTAAGCTTAGCTCCGTCGTTCCTGTTTATAAAGGTTCTGTGGGAACTCAACACAATCAAAATTCAACCCATTTTAAAAGGTGATGGAAATTTGAATAGAAAAGGTATGAATAAAACTAACCTATAAACCTAACGTATTACGTAACCTAGTTTTTGTTTCATTACTTTTCATGACTTTATAACAATTTTTAAAGTTGTGTTGAATTTTGACGAGTTATCCGGTCACCATTTATATAATGGGGTTTTGTGGATTTAAATTTCCCCAGTAATTAGGCGTGATCGATGCGTTTCAGGTCTTACCAGCACTTTAGGAACAAATCCGGAGTAACGGCCGGTTTCAATTGCTTGGTAATTGCCGATTTGTCCGGATGGAAGAGTTTACATGCTCAAAGGTGTTCTTAATCCTTTGGTGGTGGTAAGTTACGTTAGGTACCTGTATTGTCTCTCTTCCCCGGTATCTACCACCAGAACTACGAGTTTCCGGACACCTGAATAATCTAGTACAGAATAATACGATTTCTAATTTAACTCTTCAATACTTTCAACAATCGTTCAGTTTGGAATATTTTCTGTGCATTTCAAATATAAGCCTTATTTTTTAAATTTCCGTAAAAACAAATACTGTTTTAGAAACTAGATAAGATTATCTTTCCGGTTTACGCATTTAAAATATACATAACTATTTCTAAATAATAAAATTTTAATATCAAACGTGAAAAGTGTTGTCAAAAATGCTAACCACATTTTACTTAATTTTTTTCTCCAATCGTAGAAAAGTTGAGAGAACTCGAAATAACCGACATACTTAAATTTAAACCAACACTAAAATCATTTCTTTTAAACACCATAAATGAATACCTTACAAAAATTAAATACCTCTATTTTTTAATTACATACATTTGTTAACATGTAATTGTTGGGTTACGTAATATTATGTGTATTCGTTGGGTTAGCTGGAAGAAATAGGATGTAACCTATAAGCTATACCCTTTGTACTCGTTTTGTACAATAAATGTTTTTTTGAATTTGAATTTAAATTTTATATTTCGAAAACACATTCGTTTTGTTTGGGAAATTTGTAAGAAAACTGTAACATTTCTTTTATCTTGTTCATATAATAAATAATAAAAGATATAATTTTTAAAATCATTGTTATTCATTTTGTCTATTTTTTTAATGGCGTACAGTATAAATATTTGAGGCAAGCTGGTATTATTTCTCTTTCTAACGTCAAAAAAAATACTTATTTCCGCATGATAGAAAAAAAAATTAAATACTTTTATAAAATGTCATATATGACTCTAAAACGCTGAAGGGGTAGGTATATTTGCCAATTAACCTACAGGCAAGAAGAATACAAAGTAGGTTCATACAGCAATAATTATGATTTAAATTAGCTCTTCCGGAAAAGCCTACACAATAAACTGACTTCAACCAAAGTTGTACAAGAAGCTATAATTGAACACTATTCAACATTGTTCCTAATACAGGGTGTTTACTAGAGAATAGAGATTTGCCAGCCAACTTCATTCTATAGTACCGGCTCAAGTAATAGTACATAATTTCAAATAACATCCACATCAGGGGTCTTGCACTATTATTTAGAGTGCAACTATTAATCGTCTGTGAGTGGTAGTTTGGAATTTTCAGTATCGCCCCAGAGAAAGAATTCGTGTTTGGCTTTGATCGTATTTAACCTTCCTCTTTCCCATTCACTTCCCTACCCCACTTCCTTCAGCCTTACAAAATATACCTATTCTTAAGAGGGATTGCTAGGAGGCTAGGTTTAGAAAAAGGCAAATACTCATATGCTGAAATTGAACTAACTCTAAACCTCTCTCCTTTGGAAGTCCGTCGGGAAAGAAATGACCTCATTTGCTTCTTCAAAATTATAAATGGTATTATTGATTCACCTACTCTACTGCAACTCATTCCCTTCAATATCCCATCGCAAAGACTAAGGACGGGTTGTTTCGGAGAATCTGAACAATTCATCAAATTTCAACGTTAATTTTCTGGTTCTGTGAAAGTCCTATTCAAGTTCTGTTATTATATCAGTATAGGCTAGTTGCTTGACAAAACTGAAATAAAAACAAAACTTGAAAAAATCTTTCACAGAACTTGAAAATGAACGTTGAAATTTGATGAATTGTTCAAATTCTCCGAAACAACCCGTCCTAAGAAATAATGAACTGCTCTTCCTCAACCATCATTCGACAAATTATGGATATTATTCACCATTGTCCAGAATGTGTAGACTGGTCAACTCAAGTCAAAACCATAACTTTTTTGGGGGATAAGTCTAAATGATTTTTGCCAGTCGCTAAACAAGTGACGGAATATTATAAGTGTCCTGTGGTCCTGACCCACGGCGTATTCTTGACTTGATTCGACTTGTCACTTTATTTTCTTATATTATATCTACCATATGTCTTTGCTTTCATGTACCTTTGTCTACTCCTGTATTTTTCATTTTACTTTATTCGTGTTATTATTTTGTAATTTGGACGATGTCCGTTAATAAATAAATAAATATCCCGATTGGGGATGTCATAGTACCGCTGGCTCCGGACAGTTCTTATCAAAAAATCTAATGTGTATTTTCACCCGGCTTCACCTATTATTGCTAATTTATTAAGAATCTCTTAAAATTAGAGAGATCCGGCTAAAAACTGGATTGCAAGCCGTTTCCTGAAAAACTTTTAGTACATTCCTAATATATCAGAAGACGTGTTCATGCAACCTTGCGACGAAATGACGAAATAAGTATTAGGATTTTTATGAACACGTGTTCCAACGGAGTGTTAATACATTCGTATTTTATAAAAGTTTATCAGGAAACCTATCAAATCATTCGTTAAGTGCCTGCATTACCGTTTTTAATAGGATTAAGAATAATTTGAAGAAATTAGCAATACGACTACTTTGTCTACATAGAGACACATAGTTAAGCAGAGTCAATCGCTTTGTTTCTCGGTCGAGCAACTTATTGGAGAGTAGAGTAGATAAAAGAGTTTTACAACAACACTCTTAAAAATTCTAAATTTTCAACATTTTAATTTCACTGACTGAGTCGGCTGATCACACTGGCAGAGTGGAGAACGAGTGAAACACCAAGTTATGCAGGTGGAGGGCGTACTTACTGTCTCGCCTTAATCACTCGCCCGCTAACAGGTCGAGTCCTGACTGTACAGATCACATCAACCGAGCACTCGGCAGGTGTAATTCAGGCACAAGTTTGGGGACAGAATAACTTTAAACTTTGAATGAAATTAAACAGTCCGAGGTCAGAATAAGTTTTTTAAATATCTATAAAATGCTATAATAGGCCATAATAACAAACAAAAAAACGCGCCATTGAGACTATTGAATCACTAAAAGGCGCAATGTTGATAATTGATAACTTATATACCTATACATGTCAAAATTGAAAAAAATAAAAACTAGTTGCCGACTCCTGATTTCGGTTCATATTCTCGTGGATCCTAGAGTTCAATTTAATATCTTCGTCCGGCAAACAGATTTCTGTTTGAGGCTGGGAATACAATTAAGCCCGGAGTTAAGCAAGGAGCACAGATCTGGGACGTTATTCTCGAATCTCTATCGCAAAAATGTCTAAGGGCATTCTAGTCCAATTTAATATCTTCGTCCGGAAAACAGATTTCCGTTTGAGACTGGGAATAAAATTAAGCCAGGAGTTAATCAAGGAGCACAGACCTGGGACGTTATTCTCGAATCTCTATGTCTAAGTCCAATTTAATATCTTCTTCGGGAAAACAGACTTCTGTTTGAGGCTGGGAGCACAATTAAGCACGAAGTTAAGCAAGGAGCACAGACTTGGTACGTTATTTTCAAATCTCTAACGCAAAAACCCATTCTAGTCGAAATTCCATAAGAAGTTGTTGCTACCGCAATAATTGTCATAATGAGAAACTCCAATCAACTTTTTTAGGAATATTAGGTAGGTAACTTTAATGTCCAATACAGAAGGGGCCAATTTGAAGTGTTAAACCAGCATTAATTGAATTAGGATCACACTACGTCACAATGCTACGCAGTGGTGCCATGATCGGTATAAGATGGAGTCGGAAGCGTTTTTTAGAATTCATACTCCGGGATTAACCTCTACTAACCAATGGAGTCTGGCTTCCCCAATTGTGGAATATTTGTGAACTTGAATGGGAAGGAAAGGAGTGTTTTAGATGGTTTTGGAAGGAGATCATTGGGAATTACCTGGCTATTCAGATATGGTCACTAACAACCATGACTATTGAAATGTTTCGATTCTGATCGTGGTCTTTCACCGGATCGGCATCGAGAGTATTTATTACTCTGAGAAAAATATACACATTTAAAAAAACTGATTTTTTTAGAATAAACGCAAAAGCATATAATCTGTTTATCTTGAAAAAGCGAGAGAAGTCGGATTAATTGTCCCTTAAAGTAAAAAGCTCGAGAGTCAAGAGACTAAATGTATTGTCTTGAAAAGCGTATACGAATTGAATCGTTCGACTTTCGAGAATAGCACCCGACATTCTTTGATTCCCAAAGCGCCACAGGCGTATTTATCATCTACATAAATCCCCGGCTTCTTGTTCGAAATGCAATCTGGAAATGGTGGTCACATTAGAGAAATGAATTTAGTTATACGTTTCTACAGGAGCATCCCCAAACGAAATACAACAATTATGACGACAATAAGAAGCATTATTTTGGGACAATTTCTTTGGAATATTATTTGAGATTATTGGTATATTGCGAAATATTATTAAACGTATTGGCGTAACACCGATTCCAGAGGTTGTTGGTTCGATTACCGCCATAGTGAAAAAATACATAAAATGATTTTTTATCATCTCACGACATTGACATTTGTGAACTAAACAAAAGCAGAATATACGCTGAATAATTGTGTCAAACCAATTATTTTTTAATTACAAATAAAATTACTTACTGCCTTAGAAAATCGAGTGAGGACTTATGCGCCATCTTGTTATAGGTTGTCCCAAACTTCCGTCACAGTAATTAGCGCGCTATTGTGTTTTTATGACATTTGAACAGTCTTCGTCAAAGGCTTATTTAGCCGTTTTTAGCTTTTGATCAAACTATTAACTCTTTTACATTAACTCCACGCATGTTATCTTTGGGGATGCTGTGTGGAGGGTCTTTTAAGGAAATAATGGTGGGGAGATTCTAGGAATATAATTAATTATAGTTTGAGGCGAAGCAAGCTATATGCGAAGTTATACTAAATCGTTAGTTTGAAAATTTGATCGCGTAGAAATATTATGGATGCTACTTTAGAAAATAAATTATCAGGCCTCAAAAACTGCTTTAACGTGCAAAATCTTCTACTGAAGAACCCCTTTTGGGTTAGGGTTTTTGTGTATAATATAGCAAATTAAGTTCTTTTAAAAACACATTTTAATATTTGTGCCTGAACTTCACAAAATAAAACACGCTTACAAATTTTAGTTTATTTACGACCAATTTTTATTTTTATTCCAACGTAAATTGATCGTTTGTAATTTGAATATACGCCTATGAAAATACTTTTTTTATTTTTTATAACATCAGATTTGCACGGCACACAAAGTAATTACCAAAGTTGCCTCTGAAATCATGAAAAATTGAATTCTTTAATGCTCTATATTATAGTATTAATTTAACTATTACTACACTAGTAGATATTTATTTTAATTATAACTGAACTTCTATTAACAACTGTATCACTTGCAATAATATTTTTGTGTACACATTACTTGTTCTGTAATCACTATATTGTATCACTCTATTGTAAAAGCCATTTTACGGCGTTTAAATAAATAAATAAAATAATTTAAAACAATGAATAATTGAATAATTTTAAGTAACATAGCACATACCCGTACTAGATCTGTGCTACATGTTTTAATTTAAAAAAAAGTTTGGTTATGTATTTTGACCTAAAATCCAAATTTAAGTTTTGGATGAAAAAGGTCACGCAGCCCTTAAGCGGGAATTTCAACTTTATAGCCATCTACCTAAAGAGCGTTATTGTTAGTGATCCGATTCCGAATGTTAGACAACGTAGTGAATTGTTTTAACTTTTCTAGGTTTTGAGCGCGCGAGGTCTAGCACGCGTTATTTCGGCTGTGTTGAAACAAAAAATCTCGAAGTTACTTTCCAATCGATCGAGTAATCGAGCAAACATCGAGTAATCAGGCTCGATTTACGGCCGACTAATGACGATGATAATTAAAGATCCATCACTGCACGTTGGAATCACAACGCAGTGGCAGGACAAACAGGAAGTGCGAGTAGCTGGAAGAAGCGGGAAGAAGCAAGGAAGATAATAGCGTGAAGGATAACGGAAAATATTCAAGTATTTATATTAATTTCATGGGCAGTATCGGGCGCTACACGGAGAAAACTTACTGATATGATATACTGTTGATTTATTAAAAATCTGGCCTTTAACGGATGAATTTACAGAGTTCCTGAAAAAGTATCAGAGCTAACGTTTTACGTGTTCATATAAATACTGATATTGTCGCATTACGTCATTCTATTTATTAGGAAACGAACACGTGTCCTCGATATATTCTGAATGACTATATTTTAATAGGAAGTTGTCATGCTATCACTTTTTTAACAGGATCATTTTTCTCTGTGTATCAGTCTGGGTGTCATAATGGTTGTAATTTTAAAAGAACCATATACGTAATATATGTGTTTATATTTATTTATACTAAATCATCTTTTGGTTAGAGAAAATATTTGTATCAGGCTGCACTTATGTTTAAGGCGATGCCATACGTAGTAATGCAAAATCATGTGTTTTTGGTTTGACGATTTAGTCGCCTAGAAAGGTTTCAGATGCTTTAATTAAATACTGCGAGTAGAATACATCTTGGCCTTTGAAATAATCGAGCATTTTTTATATAAGTCTTTTTATAAGCCCAGAAAAAAATAATGTAAAGGCCTATGAAAAATGCTTTAAAGTTCAAAATCTCCTACTTACGAACCTATTTTCGGTTATGATTTTATTGTATAATGTGGCAAATTAAGTTATTTATAAAATGATCGAAAAAAAAATTAAATATTTTTGCCTGAACATCCACAAAATAAAATTAAAAGGCATTTTTTGGCCATGTTATTTTCTTGCATAAATCAAAACAGGCGGATGGTGTTAAGCGGGAATTTAAACCTTATCGCCATCTACGTAAGGATTGTTATTGATAGCGGCTCAATTTAAAATATTACACGACGTAGTAATGCCTTAATGTTCTTCCAGTTAAATTAAAAAAGATGTTAGGACGTTTTGTTGACCGTCGATTTTTCATCTTTTTCTTTCCTTAAGTAATAAGTTTTTTTATAAGTTTCATATCCTGAGAGTGTCACCCTGGTAGAGAGAAAGTGAGGGGTCCTAGAAAACGAGAGATCAAATAAAATAAAAATTATATGACAAAATCGACGTTGTAGATTAGAAATAGAATAGAATGGTTTCCGGACACCGTGTAGGTTACATAAACTGCTGTAAAACATCTGTCATAAGTTTCAAATAATTTAAGGTTAAACGCAACGCTCGTTGTATTCTACGTGTTCACAGATGGCGTTAATTAATTAATTTTGTTTAAATGCGCTTTTGCAAGGTATTGCTTTACAATATTAAGACAAATCATTTGTTTGCGCCCGTATATACGCAATATGAATATGAATCAATAGTTTTGTTCGTTTAAAGACATAATTCTTTCGAGAAAGGCACACAAATACAATATTTTTCCGATGATTCAATCCAAGATTGTATTTGTATGCCTTTCTTGATAGAATTGAGTTTTTATATGGACAAAACTATTTATTCATATTCATATTGCGAATATGAGGGCGCAAACAAATAATTTGTCTTAATACTGTAAAGCAATACCTTGCAAAAGCGTATTTAAACAAAATTAATTAATTAACGCCATCTGTGAACACGTAGAATACAACGAGCGTTGCGTTTAACCTTAATAAATAATGAACAGTAGAAGAAGTCAGTGACGCCCGGAACACATGATGCCACAATCAAATTGATGAAATACTTTGGTCATGTCAAGACAGAGTTGTGTGACGGCCCATCCTCTCTGCATCCTCTCGGGGACACGGCGTGATGGTTAGTTAACTATTTAGTTATAGTGTAACGAATTCTCAATAATTATTTCGTCACCATCATGGACTTAGGAAATCGATATGATAATGGACAATGCCTCGTAATGCTCTGGTCGCCAAATGCACACAAAGCTTTGAGCTTTGTCTTGTTGCCGCAGCGTGTCGCTTTATGTGTGATATTTCTGTCACCGCAATTAGTTAAGTAAACACACTGCAATGTTGTGAGAACAATAAACAATAATAAATTAATTGCGAGAGATTTTGACTTGGCAAAATGATGGAAGATGAAGTCGGAGGTGTTCCAAAACACAATTCAGACCAAAGATATTAGAAGAACGAGATATGCTATGTTGTCCGCCGGACCGTAGCCGGAGTACTACCTAATTAGGGTACTTTGAACGGTATTGGGACGTGTACGCACAGAAATCTGTTCTATGTATTAGTGCGGATACCTTAGCGCAAGCGAAGGTGTGCAGTAGTATTGGTGAACAAAACCGGCGACACTCGGCAAAACAATTCCACACAGTACGAACTGCTCATAGCACATCTCGTTCTTCTAATATCTTTGATTCAGACAGTCAAATTCTTGAAGCAGGCTTACATCGATGCGTGAACGCATGACACCACTGTGTAAATGCATTGCGAACCCAAGCCTAAAATCATCTGCATAGAAGTTTCACCAACTCGCCCCCGCATACCCAATTTCTACCGATTTATAACAAGTTTCTCGTTAAGGCGATGCCATACGTAGTAATGCAAAATCATGTGTTTTTGGTTAGAAAATTTGGTCGCCTAGAAATGTTTCAGATGCTTTAATTAAATACTGCGAGTAGAATACATCTTGACCTTTGAAATAATCGAGTATTTTTTAGATAAGTCTTTTTATAAGCCCATAAAAAATAATGTATAGGCCTATGAAAACTGCTTTAAAGTTCAAAATCTCCTACTTACGAACCCATTTTCGGTTATGATTTTATTGTATAATGTGGCAAATTAAGTTATTTATAAAATGATCAGAAAAAAATTAAATATTTATGCCTGAACATCCACAAAATAAAATAAAAGGCACTTTTTGGCCATGTTTTTTTCTTGCATAAATCAAAACAGGCGGATGGTGTTAAGCGGGAATTTAAACCTTATCGCCATCCAAGTAAGGGTTTTTATTGATAGCGGTCAATTTAAAATATTACACGACGTAGTACATCGCATTAACTCCTAAAGTTTTTAAATTCCAAAAAAATACATTTGAAGATAATATCCATACATTTGTTATGTCGAAAAGTTAATTATATGAAATTCCCTCGATAGAAAAAAACCGGAAAGCAAGCTCCGAAAATTATCTTAAAAACACGTTTTGTTCTGTTATTTTATATGTTATAGGCATGAAAAAATTCACAGTGGATCTTTGAATGCAACTAAAGCACTTGTCGAGAGATTTTTGCTCTATTTCAGTAACGAGTACCTAGTGTTTTGTTAAATATTTTCACAATTTTTGTTTAATATATTATATTATAACTTGGTATATTTATATAAAAAACATAAAATCCTATACATTTCCATTTATATACACACCATTAGAAACATTAAAAAATGTACTGTGGAAAAAAAAATTAACTGCAATTTAAAAAATATATTAAAAAGTATATTCACTAAAAAAGTAATTTATTAACTAAAAATAACTAACTAACACTTACGCCGTTTCCCTAGGGGTAGGCAGAGAGGACGGACCGCCAACCAACTCGGTCTTGGCACACACTCCTTGCCTCATTCACATTCATACATCGTCTCGTACATACTCTCCCGACTCAAGTATCTGATTCACTTGATCGTGCCATGTCTTCCTCGGTCGTTCACAACTTCTTCTACCGTTCACCTTAGAGTTCACCTTACACTCCTTTCTTCGTTTATTCGCTCTACTTGTCCAAACCATCTAAGCGTCCCTTTCCTTAACCATTACGCTTACATCAACCTTGAATTCTTTGCAGATCTCCGCATTTCACGCTCATCCGCTCACGATCAGACATGGTTTTACCCAGAGATGTGCAAAATGGGTACCCAAAACCATTTGAAATGCAAAATGGAAAATGGGTTTTAGAAAAGCATTTCAAAGGCAAAATGCAAAATACCTATTTTCAAAATGCATTGAAAATGCAAAATGGTTTCTCAGTTCAAACAATTAAAATAATTATAGAATTTTTAAACAATTTTGTCATTTAATAATGGACATCAATGTAGAACAAACATATTACATGATGGTAAATCCAAAAACACCACGACTACAGATTATGAAACCACAAAATATTTGCGCGGGACTAATGTTGCCAACGTAAAAACATAGAAACTGCTATCTAACATTTAATATTACAGCGTCATGGCCCCATGTTCAGTACCTATTTGAATCAGTATTTTTTGTAATGGTATCACTCAATTGCCAGGGCTCCTACCAGGGAGCAACTTGACAAATGTAAATTATCTCTCATAGCGAGGTTGAGGACCGACTGATATTTGGGGCTTATGAAAAAAAGATGAGTGGAGATAGTAGGAAGAATGTTGCAAAAAAGCATTTAAAATGGCAAATGCATTGAGAAAAGCATTTAAAATGCAAAATGCAAAATGGTTTTTAGAAAAGCATTTAAAAAGCAAAATGCAAAATGGTTTTTAGAAAAGCATTTAAAATGCAAAATGGAAAATACCCATTTTGCATTTCCATTTGAAATGATTTATTTGAAATAAAGCACATCTCTGGTTTTACCACACATATGACCACAAGGAACTCATTTCTACAGCATTAAAACTTCGTCAATTCTTCCTCTGCCAGTTTTATGCCTCACTTTCATACATCAGGGTATGTACCAACACACCATTGAGGACTGTTAGCTTGGCTTCTTAATTTTCTTCTCAAGTAATTTATTATTCAGTAGTAACCAGGTATTCCAAATTTGTGGTTCTATAAAACTCACGTATTTACGTTACAGTAAAACAATTTTATGTTAAAACTGAAATCCAAACATATAACGATAATAACAATCCAATATTCTGTCACAACAAGAAAATAACAATATCAACAACAGCAACTTCTGTGTGACACTGTGCTATGGATAATTTCACCTGCGGCGCATAACACCGTCCACAGGTAACCACAAGGAACTTTCAGGCAGATTGGGTCGAACGTAGTGTCGGCGGCAGCGAGCCATCTCAAACAGACTAGTTTATTGTTGTATAATCTCCTCGAAATTGTTCCCACTTTGAAGTAGGGGTGCGATGAAAAATTGTGTTAATTAAAAACGATTCGATAATAATTTTCGGCCAAAAGTATTTTAGTGGTTTATTTTTGGGGTATTATGCCGTGTTGACGACGGGACTATCCTGGTATCTTGGTAGTCGGTACTTGACGGCTACACCATAACTAAACGCCGAAAACCACATTAATTATATTGAAATACCGGCCCTAAGAGGATTTACGCACGCAACATGATATCTCTTATACATACATACAAATACATTTCACCACAGTGAACGCATCTGACAGGACGACATATGCAGGGTTTTCCAATAATTTTATGGCCGGAATTCGATGGTATTGATCTGGACAACGTTTACTTGCAACAAGACGACGCTACGTGCCACACAAGCAACGAAACCATTGATCTTTTACGATTGAATATCAAAATAACACCTCTTATAGGAAAACCCTTTAGATGTATTTTAAAAAAAACCTATCAACCAAACCCTAGTCAGAGGCAAAGCTTAGTTTTCTGAAGCAATAATAATTGCAGTCCACATTGCAAACATACCAAAACACAATATAATAATCTGCCAGCAGGTTGACAGGTGTATTAAGTTCTAGTCCAACAGAACAAACATTTACTTGTACCTTACTGTATGCACTATGCACGATATGCAATATGCATTATGAATTGTCACAACTTATTAGCGACTAGTCAACAGTGCAAAATGCAAGACATAAGTTCTTGAGCTAGAAGCAGACTGAAGAAGACCACATGGTTCTAATCGAAAATTTCATAATATGAACCCGTGAAAAATCACGGGATATCATAATTGTAAGATTTTAATGTATTTATATATTATCTCAGGTTAATTGCCTCAAAAAAAAATAATTAGAGACGAACAGAAATATTATCTATCAAATGCAAACTCCGATATTAATAAATAAATATCCGTTAATAAATTTAAAAAAAATCGTTATTCAGATTAACATCTGTCTAAAATTAAAAAAAAACGAATTACACATTTCAAATACATAATAATAATTATTAATGATTAAAATAAAATAATTTAGTAAAAAAAAAAGAAAACCAAATTATTTTATTTTTATTGTTAATATGTTTAATTTGTCGAAATTACTTCGTTTTAGTGTTGAGTTTTTCTTTTATATACTCAATAATATTACTATTCAATTTAATTTTTAAAAATTTATAACCAATTTCTGCTGTGTTATTATTATTATTATGCTTGATAGCAGTTTCGCCTTCCGAAAACATTATCAAATTGTGGTGTGCCACTAATAGACGATATATAAAGACAACATGATTTAATTTTTATTACTTAATTTTGCCATTATTGATTTCCGAGTAAAATAAGGAAATTATTAATTTCCCTTTTTCCAATTATTGTATTGTTTAAATTTGTCTAAAGGTTGTTAAAGTGAGGTGTTTCCGAATCAATAATTTGGATGACTCAATTTGAAACTCATTTTCCCGCATTATTATAATTTAACTAATTTTTGTTGTTTGTTTTTGGGGTGTTATGCCGTGTTGCGCTAACTCCTTCTTTAGCCGACGTTTCGGACAGCGTTGCAGTGTCCATCATCAGGGCAGATCCGGTAGATCCGAAGACACTGATGGACACTGCAACGCTGTCCGAAACGTCGGCTAAAGAAGGAGTTAGCGCAACACGGCATAACACCCCAAAAACAAACAACAAAAATGCTTTTGGCCGTGAGAATCTAAAAACTTACCTTTAACTAATTTGTTTTTTTGTGTCCTAAAATAATTGAACTCGTTTAAAACATGTCTAGGAGTGGCGAGCGAATAACATTATTTTGTTAATTTACTAAACTAGCTTTAGGATTATTAGAATTTTTATTCATTTCCAACATATCTAAAATATTGAGTTTACGGCCTTAATTTTGTGTATATAACGGATGTGGCTTATTATCACCAATGAGTTAGTAATTTGTGAGTGAAAATACAAAATTGAAAAACAAATAATTTAAAAAATCGGTACCCACTTGATCGCTTGGCTGATATAATTAAATAATTATCAGAAAATGGAAGCCGGTGTTATAGTATATTTTATTTTTCGTTATAACGAGTATGTCAAACGTTCCAATGTACTCGTACAAATGTAGCAAAGTTCCACAGCCTCGAATGCGGCTAAATCCCCGGATCAATTAATGTCAGGAGAGACAATATTTGAACAAACGCGTGTCACGCGTGTGACCCGCGGGGAACGCGAATCGGGGACGATGTGGACAGAGGACACCCCCTAGAGTAAACCAACCGAGACTTTAATGTGGGCTGTGGTAGAGGCTACTAATACTGTCGAAATAATATTACGGTGGCCAGAAACGGACATTCGTAAATATAAAATGAATATAATAAATTGGCAGATATCAATTCGTATATAGTAAAACTGCCCCCATGACCTGTATAGTGTATATACTTACAGTTACTTAAAATTTCAATCAACATCTTCTCCGTAATATATTGGCGCACAACCGTTTCACGGAGAACACGAATAAATAAATATGTGGAACGGTATACTGGACATATATATTTTTCATTATACGAGGGTGGTCTGAAAAGTTTCCGACCTCAACGCAAAGATGGCGGTATTCTTCAATAAAAGCTAGTGAATATAGCTGTGCATCTTTTGACAGTTACTCACCAAAGTTTCGGCCATTTTGTCGAAATTTTTTCGACAGTCGTTTGAGTGAGTCGATGTGTGTGTGTTGTGAAATTGGAAAAATTGAGTATCGAGCTGTTATTAAATTTTTGTTTTTGAAAGGCAATACGCCTACGCAAATCAGAGATGAATTGGACTCTGTGTATGGAGACTCTGCACCATCATTTACTACAGTGATATTTTGGGCAGCTGAATTTAAACGTGGCTGTAGGAGGTTGGGAGACGATGAACGTTCGGGACGTCCAAAAACTGCAACTACTGACGATAACATTGATAAACTTAGTGTTAGACGAGCGCCGAAATGAGAGAGATAGCAGAGGTTATGAAAATGTCCAAAGAACGTGTCTGTCACATATTAAATCAAGATTTAGACATGAGAAAGTTTAGGAAGTTTAGGCGCAATAAATCCGATTTTTGGCGCCGATTAATTACTGTAGATGAAATTTGGATACACCATTATACGCCCGAAACAAAAATACAGTCAAAACAGTGGACTGCAAAGGGGGAACCGGCTCCAAAAAAAGCAAAAACTGTTTTCTCTGCTGGGAAAGTGATGGAGACTGTTTTTTGGTATAGTCATGGAGTTATCTTAATTGATTATCTTCAAAAAGGAAAAACTATTACAGGAGCATACTACGCATCATTACTTTACAAGCTGAAGGCAGAAATTGTGAAAAACAGCCACATTTGCAGAGAAATAAAATCCTGTTTCAACGAGACAACGCGCCGTCTCACACATCAGCGGTTGCCATGGCAAAAATCCACGAATTACGGTTTAACCTGCTTGACCATTCGTCTTACTCACCAGATCTAGCCCCAACCGACTTATTTTTGTTTCCTAATCTAAAAACTGAGCTCGGAGGACAGAGATTTTTGTGAAATGAGGAGGCTTCACGATCACTTCAGGGATCACTTTGTGAACAATTATTTTGCAGAGGTAAACGCCGAGTACTATTTGGATGGGTAAAGAGATCGCTGGGAGAAGAGTGTAGAGTTACAAGGAGACTATGTAGAAAAATAAATAAAAAAAACCTTGTTTCATTGTTACGTCGGAAACTTTTCAGACCACCCCCGTAAATATAGAATTTTGTATATTTATGTACTGGTGTGAAATGAGACCATTTGGAATAACAAACAACATGTAATTATGTCAAAATTTAAATGGACAGAGATTTAGGGGATTTAGAAAGCTGTGTTTGTAGTATTTAAAAGAAATAAATGGATTATGAACTCATCCCGAAAATAATAATAGTAGCATACATAATTGTTTTGAATGGATAACATTAATCCCAGGATAAGCCATTTTGTATTTAAATTGAGTTTCCAGAAAAATTAAAACACATCACTATTTTACTTCCGTTATAAAAACCTTCAGAATGTTGAAAAATAAATAACGTATTAATTATCCCGCAGCCAAGTGGGGGAGTAGGTAGGACCCAAAATTACTATCCTCCTTATATTAGCTTAAATACTTTACATACATACATCATTTTAGTATTTTACGTATTCCTGCGCAAATACATAAATTACCATTAATAATTGACTGAATAATTGGGATTTCTATAATTTAAAAGCCCAAGTTTCTACATAATATATGTAAATATATATTTTATTAAGACAGTAGTTATAGGCCTTAGCCGTAAGTCTCTAGATATAAGTCTCAGACGTAAGTCACTAGTTTTAAGTCAGTAGTTCTAGTGTTACCTATTTATGAAATATATTTGTACAGCGCCCTTGAGGTGATTCCTCACGAAAACGGCGCTATATAAATTAGCCAAATATTATTATTATTATTATAAGACAGAAAATGCATGGGGTCGTCGGAAGACCCACTTGGTTACGGACGTTTTGTTGGGCATCTTGGCCTGTCAAGAGTTAGAAAAGCATCCCGTAAAAAACATAGTTTTTACCTAAATGCATCTATTTTGCAATGCCTTTTAAAAAATGGTTTGACTGAGTTTTGACCCTTTCTTCCCAGTTACAAAATTTTATTTATTATACTAACTGCTGTAATGTCATCCGATTTCAGAGAAATGCATCTATTTTCGCGTGTACGTGATTGCATAGATGCATTGTCATCGAAAGCAAGTCTAACTGCCGAGTTCCAGCTCGATCGGATATTGGGAAGCGGGCTTATCCGCTTCAAAGATTTTAATTAATTCATTCCCGAAAACAAAAGAAAAATTCAAAAAGACGTATAAGCGAGTATGTCCGCGCGATGACCACCAAAAGTTGATCGAATGCATTGTCATTGAGATCAAGTCAATCGGCCGAGTTTCAGCTCGTTCGGATGTCGGAGAGTGGGTTCATTTCCGCTTCAAAGATTTGCAATAATTCATTCCCGAAAATAAAAGAGAAATTCAAATAGATGTATTTATTTCCCTCCCTAAACACGAGTTATTCTCAATTAGGGAGGTATTAATTAACAGCTTGGAACAAAGTATATACAGGGTTTTCCAATAAGAGGTGTTATTATGAATAGCCCGCTATTTCGGTAGATGTTACTTTTGAAGCTGTCATTTTTTGACATTTGACAAGTAGAAACTACGCCATTGATAAAAATGGAACGATACACGCTTCAACAACGCATTGAAATTATTAAAATTCACTTGAGTGAATCAAATGCAAATCGTCTTGAGTGATGAGGCCCATTTCCACCTCGGTGGCTTCGTCACCAAGCAAAATTGTCGGATCTGGGGCTCGGAAAACCCAAAAGTTATTATTGAAAAGCCTCTCTATCCTCAACGTGTGACTGTTTGGTGCGGTTTATGGTCCGGTGGAGTCATTGGACCTTACTTTTTCGAAAATGAGGCTGGAGCAACAGTCACGGTGAATGGATTGCGCTATCGAGAGATGATTAATGATTTTTTATGGCCGGAATTGGATGGTATTGATCTGGACAACGTTTACTTTCAACAAGATGACGCTACGTGCCACACAAGCAACGAAACCACTGATCTTCTACGATTGAATATCAAAATAACACCTCTTATTGGAAAACCCTGTACTTTGAAATTTTCTAAATATTAACCCTTTGTCTGCTGTACACTTACTGTTGTTCTTACATACTTATTTCAATATGTATCATTTGCTTTCTTCTGTTAATAAAAACAAAATAAAAAATAAGAATATCACTTTATTTTACTTTGTAGTTTCTCAATGATCAAGTAAAATATTAAAATAAACTGACGAGAATGCAATGCTATTACACTTTTTCCTTTGTTTTGTAAATAATTATCAAACATTTAGCATCTCAATATTCACAAAAAAAAAGTTAGAATTCAGTTGAATACGTGCTAATTCTCAAAGTTCGTGATTTTTTAAATGGTGTCAGGGTTATTTGTCAAAATCACATAATTTTTATTTAAAACCCTTCTGCACACCGCAACAATAATGCTTTTGAACATAACTCTCCCTAAACAAGTCGTATTTCAGAACATATCCTTCAAAAGAAAACTTTTAATGAGGGCAAAATCACAAGGATTGGTAGGTAGGTAGGTATTCGAAAACTTTACTCAAAACAAGGCCGCCATACTAATATGGGGAAGATAAAGCCGGTGCGACCTCAAAATACTGAAACTGATCCTGCTTTTTTTTTTTTTTTTTTTTTTTTTTTTTTTTTTTTTTTTTTTTTTACAGTAATACCGCACAAGAGTCCCAACTGCTCCCGTCTGGAGCGAGTGAGACTATGGCATCCCCAATTGGGGTATGTTGTGAGGCTGAGGGTATTGGGGAGGGGAGGGAGATGGGGAAGAGGAAGGTGGGGAAGTACCTGGCTATTCAGATCTGGTCACCAAACACGGCTAAAGCCATTTCAAGCAACGTTTCAATTCTGAATGGTGGTCTTACACCAGGGCGATACTGAGAGTATCTTCCACTCTGGAACGTGCCGCAAATATACTATATATTATTTTAAATTATTAATTGTGAAATAACACAAATTAATCAAATAAAATTTATTTGCGCACGCCGGGTTCGAACCCGCGACCTTCGGATCTGTAGTCAAAAGCGTATACCACTAGACCACGCCGGCCGTCAATATATATATTAAGAAAAATGCTAATATATTAAGAAAAATATTTTTAAATACAAAGCGTTATACGGTCTTGAATACGTTATTTTTATTATGTTTATACTTTTTATTAAAGACTATATCTTCAAATAAAAAAACTATAAAAATAAGTGTCATTTGACGAATATTCGTCTTTTTGGAAATAATAAACACAAAATTTTAGAAGAGATATTATTTTTACTATTACTCATTTATTAATTATCATTTATCATTATTAATTTACTTAATTTTTTAGAAAGAAAGACAAACACTCCCGGGTTACGAATAACCTGACAATATTTGAAAATCTCCTACTTTGAAATTTTGTTTTTTGGTTTGCTGGTAGATTTCTCGTGCTGGCAAATTGTTTTACAAGCTTGTGTTACAGTGTAAAACCACCGAATAGATAATGCCAAGAAGTGTGATGTATACCGAACCGAAAGGAAACTGACACCGCCAATTTACGTGTGACCTTTCTACTTCTAGGCCCCACGCCAATGAAATTGATTCGTTCATGAAATAATTTCGTCTATGTCCGGCACACCGTCACGCCAACAGCACATCTATCGGGTTATCTCTTCTTGAGTGTGTAAAACTAATAGATGTTATTATGTACATAATAAAATCATGCAATGTTAATTTTTGGCACAGAATATATATGCAAATTTAACTTCATATAAGCGATGCACAACCCGCGGTACAATTCTACATTTTTTGCTAAAAAGGTTTGGTACCTTCTTTATGGAGTGAATGTGCGCTTTATATTTAGATCATTGTTTCCACAATACGTGTGTTAGGAACATTTGTTTAACAGAACTAGAAAAATTCATCAAATTGAAAAGCTTATGTATATGTAATGTACTTCTCAGTGAGTGCAAGAGATTGTTGAGATGAAGAATGATTAGATATTAATTATAAGTGTAGTTCCAATCACAATAAGATTTATTTAGTTTTACGTTCATCAAGAGTGAATACTAGAGCCACAGACGGCTGGCCTATATTGCAGATATAAAGATTTCAGATCAAAATTTCCCTAAATAAATAACTTGAATAGTACTTTCACAAAACTTTAATAGATATTAACTGCGAAATTTTATGAATTTTTCAAGTTCTGTGAAACAACTGGAAACTGAACTGAAACCTTT
Organism: Hesperophylax consimilis; assembly: GCF_061612785.1. Lineage (NCBI taxonomy): Eukaryota > Metazoa > Arthropoda > Insecta > Trichoptera > Limnephilidae > Hesperophylax > Hesperophylax consimilis. The sequence continues at coordinate 12,754,651 of NC_142865.1, forward strand.
GGTGTCAGTTCTCCTTGATTTTTTAAAAGCTCGTCAAAGCACAACGTCGACGAAGCAATAAGAAAAACTTCTTTACACATTAACTTTACCAATAAAAGATTGTGCATCGCTGCCTTATATGATAGATTAAACACGTTGAAAAACCTACCTAAGTACAATGCTAAACAACTGTTCAACAACAAATACAAATGTAAATAAAACATCCAATTGTATATCCTAGTTCACTTCAGCTGGAAATAGTGCCAGACGTACCATCGGTAGCCCGACGACGTTACGCTGACGAGCTGGACCGATGGTCTTCGTACGCAGCGCGTGGCACTACAGCTCTTCATTCTTTCACCTATAAATTACCGCATGCGACTGACGTACGCATCGCACTTTTACCAGCCATAGTGATGTTCGATCTATCGTGATATGTAGGTACTCATTATAATTAAATTCAGTCGTTGATATTTCCTTTCACTTGTAGATACTAGATTTTTTATTACAAGAATAAATTCTAAAGCATTCAATATAAAATTTAAACTTACTTGTGTAGTCCCAGCTCTCTTGATTGTTTTTGAACACATTCAATCTCTCCGGCTGAAATAAAACAAATAAAATGTTATTAAAAAAATATTCTCAAAACTTAAATGCCATTTTTCATGTAATTTTTTTTGTGACCAGAATTACGTGAAAGTTTGAGGAAAAATATTTTGTATTTTCATAAACCGAAAGTTTTCACGTGGTTAAATGTAAAGAACCTCGAATGGGATTTAATTCATCCCTTTCTAAAAGTAATACACAAAGGGTCAAAACTTATAAGCATTACGCAAGTTGTTTTCATCGCTTTGTTTTGCATTTTTACTTTTGTAAAAGCAAACAAACCATTCACAGCTTCACAGGGGTCAGCGCCCTAATTTTGATATTCAGGGTTGACCAAAGGGAATATTATGAAAGTGGTAAATATGTTACGTAACTAAACTGATCAATTTTATATAACTAACTAACAATCACGCCGTTTCCCAGCAGGGGTGGGCAGAGAGGACGGACCGCCAAACAACTCGGTCTTGGCAGACACTCCTTACCTCATTCACATTCATACATAGTATCATACACTCTCATATTATTTTGACTCTTGACATGTCTTCTTCGGGGGTCTCCGACTTCTTCTACAATGCGTAATTCAATGCCGCTGAATTCGTTAAGGAATACCAATTTACAATGTTAGCGCTATAACATTCACACACTGGCACTAGTGCACAGTGATTTTAAACGGTTTGCGAAATTTTCAGCGATGCGTGAATTGGGTGTCCTTTACTATCAAGATGATTTTGCGAACCCCGATGAAGCAGTAATTTTTTTACAAATAGTAAGTTAGTGAAGTGAATCAATTGCAAGTACCCCCACTAATTAACTTGCCTATATTAGATACTAGGTACATTTTAAAAGTTAAATTAAGTGCGGGCAATTTCAGTAACGAGCCACTTCTGGTTAACATGAAATAATATGCTGCATTTTACGTACAGTGTCTTAGTTTACAATTAGTTAAGTCTCGAATCAATATTAGTTTCACCAACATGCAGATTTCTACTAGAGGTAAATTAAATTACCGTATTGCCGACCATTTAAACGTTTACATTAACAGTTGATTTCAGAAAAATAATTCTCTTGCATTTTAAAACACCAAAAGAGTTAGATCTAATAAAAAGTGTTCCTTCAACACTCAGTTCGTGTGGGTATAACTTCAAAAACTCTTTCACGATTGCAATGTTATATGAAGAAGTGAATAAAGCAATACGATCTGAAAATTCGATAAGTGTTTGGAATCGCAACATTCGAGTGGCACAGAAAATCTTGACTTGCTGACAGAAACACAAAGAGCTCAAAAAGCATCATATGATTATCAATTTTAACCAGAACCCTATTTTCCCACCCCTCCCCTCTAGAATTTTATCTTAATTGCGCCAGCTAACAAAGGGGCAGATATCGCATTAGAAGGAGCAGAGACAAAGGGAAGGAAGGTTTTTTTCCACCCAACAGAGAAGAAAAGCTGCGGTGGACTGGTATAAAAGAAACAATTGAAAGATTGCGCGGGTTTCTTTAAAATGTAAACTTATTGTCCGGTCTTTGGAGCGTTAATTTCTTGACAGAATAATAAATAATAATATTTAATGACAAAGATAATATTTAATGGAATTAACAGACCTTTTAGCATTCTCGTATGTTTAAAAAATTGATGATTAGCATTTAAAGTATTAGAAACGTGGAAGAAATGCAAGAAGTTAAAAAAATTAAAATAATTATTCGAGTAAAATATTCAGTATCTGTCTCTAGCCAATGACAGTACCTACAAGTTTGATATGGCGATTGTAGTAAAATTTAGAAAGATGAACGATTGAAATGGGAGTCCTTAATTCGAAGGACGATTCAATTCGACGTCTTTGAAGGACTAAAATTATTGAAAGACTTCTTACAGAGATACACGAACGCACACTTAAGCACGAAAAAATTAAGTGGATAAAACGAAAGAGCCAAATAATTGTTAATTTTGAAAAACTAAATAAATTTCAATAATGAAGTGTTGCATTTTTAACACACTTGAAATCTGGCATAATAAAGTTTTTCAAGCGGAAGCTACAAGCCAAAAATGTGTATATTCTTGGTGTACCTTATATCGTAGGTAATAGGTATTAAAATCGCGAGTCCAGAAACGTTCGATTTCAAGCAAAAAAACTGGTTTTTATTTATTTTGTAAATAATGTTATAAGAAAGCAAAAAAGTTTATCAAGTGAAACTGTCACAGATAATCTTAGCTATAATACTGTATTTTTTAAAAGTTGTTTCCTTTATGCGTTCATCAGTTTCTACTGAAATTTTTTTTTTTAAGTAGTTCGCATTTATATTTTTTTATTGAGTAATTTATTTTTTTTATTTGTAATCTACTCAAGCGAAGCGATAGGAAAATCTTCAATGTACCTACAGCATATTTTTTGGTATTCATAATGTACACCAATTCGTAAATAAAGATTAATCAAAATAGTGATTTGGCAATAAGCTTCGCCTTAAATGCAAACATGCTTTGCAACTAACTGTTCGTAATCATTTTAATAAATATTAACAAAGTTATTACTGCTTTAATAGTACCTTAAGTACTTATTTTGTACTCTTGTTATTATATACAAATCTTTTGTACAACAGAACTCTCTATGATAACTTGCATTGTACCTGCTTATATAGTTCATACTCAGTTTATTATATTATGTACTATATACTTATTATTGTACTCCTATAACGATGTATACATGTAAAACCCTACAAGGCGTGAATCTCTAAATATTATTAAAAAAATAACTATCCGCGTCTGTCTGTTTGTGCGCTTGGTTCTTTTAAACTACGCAATTGATTTTGATAGGGTTTTCACTAATATTTAGAAAATTTCTTCGTGGATATTAATTTAACAGCTATATAGCTCGAGAAGGAAAAGTCCTTAAAATCGAAAAAAAAAAACTTAGTAAATTTTTTTATTTTGTATTTTTTATTGTACAACAGAACATTCATTCCAGTTACAGTACTATTTTACATCATAAAATACAGTATAATTTTACATCACACCAGCATTTGGCTAAGTGACTCTTCAATAATTGTTTTAGGTCATTTAGAGCAGTGCTCCGCAACCTTTTCTCACCTACGACACACCAAATTTCTTCCTAGAATTCCGCGGCACACCAAAAGCTAAAATATATAGATATTTAATTGATACACAAATTTTACAATAATTTCTTGTTTTTTATTTGAAAAGTATACATACATAAATATAAATATAACATATTTATTTTTATGCAATCTTAATAATTATTAAAAAAATAATAATAAAATAATGAGCGATTAATTGTTAAATTATCCTGCGCTTGTTTCAATGAACACAAGTTTTATATTCGGCTCGATTTTTGACAGCCCCACCCGAAGTTCTTGGTCAAGACCTTTTAAGCATGACCGCCTATCATTTTTAATTAATACAAGCGTTGAAAAACTTTGCTCACATAAATATGTTGTTGAAAATGGAAGTAGTGTTAAGAATGCTTTCACGGAAATGTGAGGATATTCTTTTTAACGTAAATCCAGAAAACATCTAATTGATCTTCGGAGAAGTGAAGTATTAATGTCATGTCATTATTAAAATCTGTAAATTCCACTCGAATTTGCAGAGGCAGAGTGCTTCCGTAGAATTTATTGCATTGGTTGCAAAAGGTTTTCGAATCCAATAGTATTGTTCCGTATTAGTGGAATAAAAATACTGACCAAATTTCTGCTGAAGCATACTTAAATGTTGTTGTGCCAGATCCACAGTTGATTGTTTGTTTTCAATTGTACTATGATTGATCCTTTGGTACATTTCCAAACATCCTTTTTGCAACTCTTTCTGCCAAAGTTCGTTATTAAGTTCATTCAAATGCTCGAATATATCAGCCACGTATGCAAGTTTGGCTATCCAGTAATTATCATCGAGGTGCTGATATATTTTGGGAATATTTTGAGTTAAAAAAAACTCACACACCTCGTGACGAAGCTCAAACAATCTAGCCAAAACTTTGCCTCGGGATACATTTCTGCACATTATTCCAGAAGATTCGCGAGTTTAGGGCTCTTGATTTAATTATGTTTACAATTTTAATGCATTCATTCATCGTGTTTAAAAGTTCCTCCGGTAAATTTTTGACCATAAATGCTTCTCGATGTATGCAGCAGTGTGTAAATTGTAACGTTGGATTTTTTTTTGTTTTACACAAGAGACAAAACCCTTTTTACTACCCGTCATTGCCGCAGCGCCATCCGTGCAAACAGCAATACAATTGCTCCATTTAATATTATATATTTTGAAGAAATCATCGGTTACTTGAAAAAATTCTTCACTGGTAGTTCGCTCTGGAACCTCCTTACAAAATAAATAATGTTCTTTAATAAAGTCAAACTAATCAATTCATCAACGAAAAGTACAATAGCTGTCAACTGTGCTTTATTTTTAATATCGGTTGTTTCGTTGATCTGAAGTGCAGCCAATAACAGTTTTCTAATCAGTGTTTCTAATATATTGTGAATACGTCTTTTAACAGTATCTGCAGACAATGAAAAATAGACAATATTATGAAAAATATTTTCTCATTGTGTATTAAATACATAATGAAATATTTTAAAATGTCAAATACATTGAATTTGCCCGCGGCACACCTGTGTCCGGCTCACGGCACACCAGTGTGCCGCGGCACACCGGTTGCGGAGCACTGATTTAGAGAACAGTCACTTACATCTAAATTCTTTGCTAGTTCGTTCAATAGCACCACTCCCCTCGTCATGCTATGCTTTGCCAGGACGTCGGTTTTGCCTTTTGGTACTCTGAATAAGTCATGGTATCGACCTCGGCTGTAATGGTCTGGTACATATAAATCATAGCATCTCAAGAGGAATGGGTTATCGATAAAATTGTTCCAAATTAAAGACATAATAGCTAGACTTGCTTTCCGCCTAGTTTCCAGACTCACAGAATTAGTTTCCTCAAGTAAGTCGATATGGTGCATGAACCTAGGATAGGTTCCATGCGTCCGCATATAGACATACCTATGATATGTCATATCTGGCAGTATGACCAAATGTCATACTGCCAGAGCTCACCCGTCGACAGTATTAGAGAAAAAAAAATTCCTAATAATAATCCTTCTTTTTAGATCACACACCACTTGACCACAATGACTAGAACCTAAATGTGTATGTATTTGTTATTATGTCAATTTTTGCCCTAACTAAAGAAAGGTCACTTATTTCACTAAAACTGAGAATCTTTTGTAGCGTGCTTAAAAATTACTACGCATACAAAGCACAGAAACCACGTTTTGGGAACATAGCAAGAATTTAAAAACAAGATAAACAGACTAGTCCTGGGTCGATCAATCAATTTACACAACCCACTGGCGAGGTGATCGGGTTAAAAGAACCCGATCTTTGATCGGTCTTTAAACATGATAAAATGTCGAGTCTCGTTCATAGAAATATAGAGATAAATAATCTGAAATCGACCTTGGTTCCTGGCTGGAATATCAACATATTTTAGGTATCTACCATCTTTATTTAATTAACCACTTAATGCTTTTGAACGAGCGGTGTTCGCGGACGGTGCGTGTATCGTAACGCGACAACCCGAACACTGCTCGCGTCTTTTGACTTGTATAAACAAAAGAACTGCGCTCGCCATTTTTTTTTTTGATTTTATTTTTTATTATATATAGTTAGTCTTGTTTTATTTTTTTGAATGTGCTTATTTTATTTATTTTTTTTTTGCTTCTGTTTTGTTTTTTTTTTGAACGGCCAATTTTAAATTATGTTAACTCTTTATAAAAAATAAAATGACCTGTTGTTTTTAGTTTCATTTTTGTTGAAAAAACCGAGTAGTAAGTGGTTAATGAAATAAAATGTGCACATTTAATGATGTGTAACACAAAAATGTTTAGATCTGTGGTCAATCGCCACACCCGTCACGGAAGTCGATTAGAATCTTTTTTTGAAAAGTGACCTGATCGATCATTGGTGGTTCGTGATCGGGTCACAATGATCGGGTCGATCACGAACGACCTTCTGGTCTAAACCGTATGGCAAGTAGCAGCACTCCAGTGGGGTTTGTTTGGTAATGCGCCTCTAAGTGACAGGTCGTGTACTCATCGAATATTCATCCTTCGAGGCTTGAATAGCAAAACTATACCGGGACAGGAATTTGAAATTCCACATGTACAGAATGAGGTAACATTAAATGAAACAGTGTGATTCTCTGCGACTGTGATTTATAACAGCAAGCGATAATAAATTGTGTCTTCATCTGAGCTGTTATTAGCCCTATAACATCGTGTTTCTTTTTAAAGCCCTCCACCAAACGACAAACTTTAAAAAAAAATTGCATAGATAACTAATCTTAGATTCAATCGAAGACCCAAAATATGAATTGAGAAATACTGAAATTTAACACTGGAACCTTAGTGTAAATATGTTTTTCAAATTCAACACTGGTACCCTAACGTAAATATTTTTTTCAAATTCAACACTGGAACCCTAACGTAAATATGTTTTTCAAATTCAACACTGGTACCCTAACGTAAATATTTTTTTCAAATTCTACACTGGAACCCTAGCGTAAATATGTTTTTCAAATTCAACACTGGAACCCTAGCGTAAATATGCTTTTCAAATTCAAAACAACAATTCAGCGTAAATATGTATTTCACATTTAACGAGTGTAGCACATATCTAATAAGGATATGAACTATTTTGTTAATTTGATGATGAGTTAATTTAGTTCAATTTATTTAGAGTTAGTAATTATTATTTTTAAAACATATGTTGTTTGTGAAGCTAAAGTGGGTATAAAAAATTGAGTGGGAAAATGTTGCTTGTGCAATGATGAATAACTTATCTAGGATTGAACCCGCGACTCCACAGTGAGAACCCAACGCATTTGACCAAGCAATTAACCGGTGATTTAAAATCAACAACTCTAGTTTAACTAGATAAACTGTTTAGGCATTAAAATGCGTGTTTACTAATGTCTCCGATAGTGGAATTAACATTTGTACGTTTTATAGGCCATACCTTATCATCCCTTACATCTACATTACATGAATTTAACAGCGCGGCACCCTCAATACGTGCCGAGATGTTGGAATGATACTGTCCAAAGCGTTTAGCCTGTGGAGAGCGGAGTAAACATAAATAACGTTTAAGAAAATGCGGAATGAAAAACCACCGGAGTCAGTGGGGAGGGGGTGGCACATGGTTTGTTGAGAAGGAAAAAAGAAGTAGAAAAAATAGAAGCAGTGACACTTTGAAAGGCGGTAAATCATGTCTTGAACGTTAAAACTGTCGCTAGCACTGCGGCAGGAGGAATATGGACTAAAAGTTGTGGACTACGCTTGGTTATATATTTTTGGGCGTCTTTATAATAATACCTACGTTACGGCACGGCAACGGCTCAAACACAACAAAATAAAACGTACATTCTTTATCACAATAATGCTTCAGTTCTTTATTACATAATAGTGTTTAAGAGCTGTTGAAAATGAGACAAACGAAGTACATATGTCTGCTTATCCAAAGAAAACATGAAATCATTAGCATAAATCTACCTCACACGTAACGAAGAAATAAAACACAGTAAAATAATAAAAGTGCCCATTATATCAAAAATGGAAATACACGACTAAAATGTGAATGGTGGAAAAAGACGGGGACGATCTTAGAGGACATCAAATCAAATCGAATCAAATACTCGATGTATGTAATGTTAGGATCAGAATAATACGTAGTAATAACCGAATAGTGCAAGAATGTGAATAAAGCTAGAAGTATGTGCTAAGACTGAGTCATGTGGCGGTCCATCCACTCTGCCTACCCCTCCGTGAAACGGCGTGATTAGTTAATTTGTTTGTGGCATTTTATTTGTTTATTATGCATGTAGTAGACAAACTATACACTATACATAAATCACGTTTTTTGTCATAAAAATTAAACTCAATGGAACTAAGCCTGTATCGAGGTTAACAATTTACATTTGAGTGAAGCAAACATAGAGTAATCACAAACATACAGTAATACAACATACAAACACAAAATATTTCAAAAATAAAGAAAAAAATATATATTTGATGAGTTACCAAATGGGTAATTTGACAGTATATTGTAACAATATTTGAACCATAACTACTTATAATTCATTATTCCCAAGAAGAAACAAGTATACAATAAAGACAGCTAGGGTGACATTCAGTTTTTAGCAAATGGTTTTACAAAATTTTATTATTTAAGAAAGGACAAACCTGTGGTAACCAAATGGAGACCAATTGTAAACAAATGGAAAGAAGAACTATTGTAGAGACACAGAGAAAAAAAAAGTAATTATTATGCTTCGAGTTTCAGGTAGGTAGGTAAGCATAGTTTCCGCAACGTAACGTAACGAAGTAACAGATTCTACATATATAAGAAATGTTAAACGTGGTTTTTTTTCAAAATATGTACAAATTTACATAAAAATTGTAAAATTTCCAAAATTAAATAATGTTAGCTATTTAAGACAACACATATATAAAAAAAAATATATTTTTTATAATATTGATTACATTTTATGATTTTCACTGTCCAACTAGGAAGGATTCCCGTTTCAGGACAGTCAAATACCAAATTATGCAAAGAAAAGAGAAAAGTAAAGTTTATGCAAACATTTGTAACTAATGTATCATATACGGAATTTCCATGAACATTCAACAATACTGACAATAGATGGATGTAATGAACTGAGAGATGTGTAATTCTCGCTTCCTCCTCGCTGCTCTAAGATCCGGGATGAGAGCCTCGCAGGCGAGCACGTAGCGCGCACTAAATACACGGCGCTGATAGTGGGGAGAGCCAGATGAGAAAATACAGCCGCGGGCCGTGGCCAGACCACCAGCTCTCAAAGCGGGGCGCGCACACGACTACCTCTATGTGGGACGGATCCATGACAAACCATAACATCGAAGAAAAGATAAGGAAAATAGAAGATGAGAAAAGAAAACAAACAACAGCATAACCTAACCTAAAACTAACCTAACTTAACCTAAACTAAAAATAACCTAACCTAAAACTAACCTAAACCAAACTTAACGTAACCTAAAACTATCCTAATCTAACGTAACGTAACTTAACCTAACCTAATCTAATCTAACCTAACTTAACTAAACCTAACCTAACCTAACCTAACCTAAAACTAACCTAACTTAACCTAAACTAAAAATAACCTAACATAAAACTAACCTAAACTAAACCTAACCTAACCTAACCTAACCTAAAACTAACCTAACTTAACCTAAACTAAAAATAACCTAACCTAAAACTAACCTAAACCAAACCTAACGTAACCAAAAACTATCCTAATCTAACGTAACGTAACTTAACCTAACCTAATCTAATCTAACCTAACCTAACTAAACCTAACCTAACCTAACCTAAAACTAACCTAACTTAACCTAAACTAAAAATAACCTAACCTAAAACTAACCTAAACTAAACCTAACGTAACCTAAAACTATCCTAATCTAACATAACATAACTTAACCCAACCTAACCTAACCTAACCTAATCTAATCTAATCTAATCTAATCTAATCTAATCTAATCTAATCTAATCTAATCTAACCTAACCTAACCTAACCTAACCTAACCTAACCTATCTTAACCTAACTCAGCCCAGCCCAGCCCAGCCCAGCCCAGCCCAGCCCAGCCTGGCCTAGCGTAGCGTAGCCTAGCCTAGCCAAACCTGACCTAACCAAGCCTGTTATTTTTTTATCTTCTGTTTTATTAAGTTAAGCTGGGGTCCGATCTCATCTAGCAGGCTTTATATGCGAAAGAAATACAAATTTGAATGAACTTCAACGTTCGCTCTATGAAACAGACTGTGGAAAGCGAAAACAGCAGCGATCTTACAGTGCCAGTACCTTCTATTCGCGACTTGTCCACTAATAGTGGACTTAATAACTGAAACGGTCTCCAACACCGCGACGCGACGGGCCGAGCAAGCCCGAACCGATTTACTCTATTCCTAACTGCCATGGTTATCACACCCTACGAGGTGCTTCCATGTTCGCTCTCCACCTTCGCGTTTAAATATAAATATTAAATTTTGCGTGTTAATTGAATCCAGCATTATTGTAGACGTGCACGCGTAGATTAGCCAGTTTCCCGTTTGTACTACGAGTTTCCGGACATGGTTACATAAGTGTTATGTTTTAGAAGCGCTGAGAATCAGAAAAAGAACTCTTTATGATGGTGAAAAGATATCTTGGAACGAAAAGAAGTGAGGAGATCATTCTACGAAGGAAATTCAAAGCCTTCCACCTCTTCATCATTTCCCCGCAGGCGTGGGCAGAGAATCAACAGATGAGTATTTACCATAAACGTGACGATAGAATGAACCGAAATAATAAAAAAATCCTAAAAATTTTATGTAATTTTGAAAAAACAACCCTTTATATATTCGATAGCGATAAATTTGTAGGCTTTTCCACTAAAATTCTTATTTTATTCAAACGTGATTTTATTTGCCCAGGTGGGATTTTACATAGATCATATAAGAAAAGAATATACCTAATAAGCTATCGATAATTAGACAAAATAGATTTTAATGGTTGAAGTGATGTAAAACTGATAAAAATATATCTAAATAAATATATAAAAATAAATATCAAAAAAATATTGGTGAAACAGTAACATAAAATAAAATATAAACTAAATCAATACTAGATATATAAGACAAATAACTAAAACTAAATTACCTACGCTACTATAATTTTTAAGATTCAGTGCTGGTACAGATTAAGCTTATCGCTATAAATATATCAATAGTGCCCCTAAACTTGTTGCCTAGATCATGCATTCTATTGGTTAGTGAGTGTGTCTGATAGTTGGTTGTGTACGTATTGCAAAAAAATGTTACACTTTGTCTTGTGTTCCTCGTCGGTATGTGGAATTTAATATTGGCGACAATTCTCTCGGTGGGGGAGTATATCTACTTACACTTAGCTCTATCTTACAAGCTTTCTTTTGGGCATGCTTGGAATGAACCATCTACAAGTCAGAAGAGATGTACACATTGCTACACATTTGTTCGGAATGATTCGTGGATGGTTTGAAAAATCGGTTATCGTGGAGAGTATTCATTTCTATGTCACACCGACAGCATAGACTGTTTATCTCCCAGCCTGCAGGACTAGCTAATGGTGGGCAGAGCAATTTTACTATTTAACAGAATCAATTCGTATACCTACATGTTTAGTATCAATGAAAATATATTTAAAAGGCAAGCTCCGTTACTACTAGTGTAGTTGATATAACCATTGTATATACAGGGTTTTCCAATAAGAGGTGTTATTTTAATATTCAAAGAAAAATGCCATTTTTTTAATATATATGACCGAATGATTATTTCATTATAAAGAGAAAGATATGCCGTAATAGTGAAAAATAACATCAGTCAAATGACCACCACGACCACGCCTACAGGACCATATCCTTTACATGAAATTTTCCATTACCAAATCGCAAAGTGGCTGCCTTATGTCCTCGATAGTCTCGCGAATTTCATCTTTGAGGTCTTGAATCGACGCTGGGCTGTTGGCGTAGACCTTCTCTTTCACGTGGCCCCAAAGGAAGAAGTCGCAAGGTCTCGGATCTCAAGATCTCGGTGGCCAATTGTGATCACCTCTTCGAGATATAATACGATCCGGAAACTTTTCCCGTAAAAGATCAATGGTTTCGTTGCTTGTGTGGTACGTAAAGCCGTCTTGTTGAAAGTAAACGTTATCCAGATCAATACCATCCAATTCCGGCCATAAAAAATCATTAATCATCTCTCGATAGCTCTTTGAATATCAAAATAATACCTCTTATTGGAAAACCTTGTATTTTTATAATTTTACAAATGTCTTTAAAAACGTACAAAAAAAAACAATTTTAAAAAATAATCTATTGAATTGATGGCAGGGCTGTCAATTTAATTGTTAATGACTGACTCTATGTAATAAACCAAGTCTGAAATAATTCTTCAGACGTGGTTGTATGTCAGACAGTGTAATTAGATGCAATTGATTCATCAAACATATACAGTCTTACTTACAAAAAAGTTCCGAATACGCCGCTGCAGCCCTGGTATAGATATACGGCGAAGAGGGGCGTATACTGCTCGGGTTAACATATTTACTATTCATGCAAGATTTTTTACTATTTATGAAGACGGGCACCACTTTGTTCTAATCCTCAAAGACACCATCATTTTTGCATTTCGCGTTTAGCAGTTAACTTCACGTTTCTTCAGAAAATATTTGCGATGTCACTGTCGATGAATTGCTTCAAAATTTGGCCAATTTGATTATGCGTTCCGTAACTGCTTTGGTAAATCGATGTTTCGATTTAACATATTCCTCTGATAGTGCTGCCAAAGGGTATTACTGTTTTTTTACGTGTTCATTGCGCGACAGATCGATATTTGTCTAATCAACCAGATTGTTAACAAAGTCCGTGATCTCCGGCTTAATACGATAGTAATACTCCCTAATCGTGGGGTCTAAAAATCTGTAAGCCACTAATACTGCAGTATTACGGCCGGTATACAAAGTACGCATGCGCGTAATTATGTGCAACGTTTTCTACTAACCAGTTCTTATCCCTCCGTATTATTTATAATAACTAAGACGAATATCATATAAATTTTGTAACTAAAAGAGGTCTGGAAGTTATAAACATCACAAGAAGGGCAGCATTTTCTTACAAACCGCAAGCATCCTCTGCATCTACTAAAGAAACGGTGCAATAACTCAAAACTTCCTCCGCAAACTCTTTTTCCATATTGTATATTCTCTGAAACTTCGCAGATATCAGCTTTAGCTTTTACCCAGTGCTTTACTTGGTGCGACATTTCCCCTATAGCGTCTAGGCATTCTCCAAAGTACTTTCTGTAGCGTTTTCCATAGCCGTTCCACGAGGAATTTTCTTCACACATACTTACGGTACATTTCGCTAAAGTGTAATAGAAAATATATAAAGAAGAAAAGAACGTGTTGCAAAAGTGCAATGGAAAATAATGCAGAGAAAGCTGGGAAAGGATGCAACACAATATAAAAGTTTTGAAAGAAAGAAGTACCATGAACCAACCTTGAGGTACGCCTCTATAAAATTAAATTAAACAAAAAAGTTTTCATTTATTTTGAGGAACTCTAACGGTTAGCTCATATGCACAATGCACTCTATCAGACTATAGAAATTAGATCTAAAAATATATCGTCTTACAGCATATACAAAAATGTAATAAAGACTTGGATCACTACCATTGACACAAATACTCACCTGCTATAACATCCTACCTTTTGTAAATTTACAAATCCTTAATTTTTCTATTTTTTAACCTTTTTTTCTTAATTATAATTTTGTAAAAACGGAATTGTTTGTTTTATAAACTGCACTAAACAAAATAAGTATACCCACGAAATGGCGATGCCTATGTGGGATTTTTTTTTGGTATATATGCATACTATTCTATTATATTTTTTATTTAATTGTATCATTTTATTTTTCTTATCGTAAAGCCACCTTTTTTTATTTTTTATAGTACCTTCTTTACCTGTGAACGAAATGCTTTTTGTAATACTATAATAATTTCAATAATGTAATACTTGATTTTTGTAAATATATTTTTATGCATGTAACAAAAGAAATTATTAATAAAAAAAAATTTTTAAAAAAGAGACACCTTAAAAAACACCTGCCATCACCAATCAAACATACTAATGTCTGTGCTGTGCGTTGGTCCTGAATAAACTCTGGTTCAATTCACTCAAATTTGCTTTGATATCCAATTGTCGTGAAACTGTGAAGAATTCAGACAAGCAATAATGTAAGTTTTTCAAAATTTTCAAACACGAGTAATAATTTTGGTTGTCTGTGCTGTACGTTAGTCCCGTCTGAATTATGGTTTAAAGAACTCAAATTTGCTTTGAATTAAGGGGTCATATTCAAAATTGGAACTGATTGTGTGAAGAATTCACACAAGCGATAAAATTCCTTGCTACATACTAAGTATACAATATTTTAACAGAAAATTATTTTAGAACAAATACCAGCGATATTTTCGAATATTCCGATACACGTAAAAAACCAAGAAGCTAATCTCCGAAACTGGATGCCCTAACTTTTGAAAGTTGGTAAAGTTAGGTATAGTCTCGGATTCAATTTCACAACAGGGTGTCACGTAATATTAGGAAGTTTTTAAATAGCGGAATAATGTCATGGGCTGCAAGGCGGGCGGAAAGTTAAGTTATCGACGGCGAAATGTCGACTGTACCGTAAACATATAGGCGAAACCTGAACTGACGTATACTATAGTATCCTTATTTTTACAAACTTTTTTAACGATGAAGAAAAAAAGGGAGATGTTCAATTTTATTTATTTATTTATTTATTGCATCTCACTATCCATAAAACACTTTTTTTTTCGCATAAAAATCAACCTCACTAGGACTGAGCCTGTATCGAGGTTAACAATTTACACTATAGTGAAGCAAACATAAGAGTAATCACAAACATAAATTAATTCTACATACAAACACAAAATATTTCAAAATTAAAGAAAAAAATAAGTATTAGATGTGTTACCAGATGGGTAATTTGACAGTATATTGTAACAATATTTGAACCATAACTAATCATTATTCAAAAGAAGAAGCAAAGTAGATAATAAAGACAGATAGGGTGACATTCAGTTTTTAGTAAATGGGACTTATATAAAATCTTATTATTTAAGAAAGAATTCAATTAAATTTTTATTATTTTCAGGCATTTTTAAATAACATATCGACTGTGGTTGGCAAAACCCTTCAACTCACAAAATGAAAACTTTACAGGAGACGACAAAAACGAATATTTGTTATATAAATTAACAATGTCATCTCAAACAGTCAAACTAATTATAAGCATCATATAATAAATCAAAATAATTTAGAATATAATTTAGAATATAATAAGTAATAATTATTATACAATAATTACTACTTATTTCCACAGACATGCTTTTTTTTCTTTAATGTCATAAAAATATATTAATAATGAAATACAAAAATGGTCTTGGGTTTTATATTTTTTTTCATAAAATTAAACGAAATTGAACTACACAATAAATAAATAAATTAAATGAGACTTTCCTATAAGTAAATAATATATTTGCACGAAACGAGAGTCTAGAATAATATGATGATACTTTATTTCCTTGCCATGTTACAAAACATATGTACAATAAAACCGGCGAAAGCGCGGTGAACGAATAACTAACTAGCGAATCCACGGTGGATTTGTCGGCACACTACGGGTACCTACAAACGTCAGAAATCTACGGTGGATTTCATGGCACACTGTGGCACAGTAAAACTGGTACTGTTAAACAAAATTGAAAATGATGGTAAACCAAGAAAACTTTACTACGTCTTCCATCAATCTTCCCGTGGTGTATCGTGGTGTATTTGTCGCTCCTCATAATATGAAGAAGATATTGAGCTATAATGCTTCAAAAATACAAAATATGACGCTCCGCCATCTTGAAACGCAACTATTATCCATAAATTTTCATGGCTGCACTGTATCCTCTAAAGTTACATCATATTACATAAATGTAGGTATATGCTTTCAATTCCGCCTGTACACGTTGCTACTAAAATGCCTTCGATTCACTTGAGTAAAGTTGTTCTCGGGAGGAAACTTTTGACATTTCCACAAGCAAAGTTCGGAACACCCCGTAGATGAAAATATCCATAGAGGGGTGTTGGAGCGGAAATAAAAACGTATTCTAAAGTGAATATGTCTTTATATTACGTGAAAAGTTACAGTCGTACCGACGGAAGGCTGATATGAAATATATTAAAAAATATATAGGTACGTACTATTCTTCATTTTCATGCGCAACAAAATCGAGCAAATCTCAACACTAAAAAAAATCTAATTTTATAACAGCTGAATATTTCGAGGCTCCGTAGCTCATGGTGGAAATGATGGTGCGACCTAAAAACAGTACCAACTGGCCGGAGACAGTGGGATTATGGAATCTCCAATTGGGTTACGTTGTGAGACTGAAAGTGGGGAGAGGAAATAAACGAAAGGGGGAAGGTTATGAAGTGTCTGGCTATTTATGTCTGGTCACCAAACATGGCTAAAGCCATTTCAAGCAGTGTTTCGATTCTCTTTTGTTTTTCTTTATTCATAAAATATATTTGAATACAGTTTTTTTACATGTTTTTCGACTACCACACTAGACACATGTTCGTAATATGGTAGTCGACGTATTCTGAATGGAGGTTTTCACAAAGGCGATACTGAGAATATCCACCACCAATACTACATTTAGTAGATTCAATTCGGATTTGATTAAAACAAAAAATTTTATCGGAGAAGCGTCATAAAATTTTTCTCATAAAGATGCAAAAATTTCCAAATAGGATAAAATTTCACATTTCATGCGCTTTTTAATGTACGTTTCAAAACGAGTTTCATATTTCCCCATTTTACGAGAAAAATGTCATCGTTTAATGCAGGCGGCCTATGGCGGGTATTAATATAACCAGGGGTGGGCAACGCGTGTGCGGCGAGCCGTTATATGCTCGGGCTTTGGCCGCTTGGCCTACCTAGCGTTGAAGAAAAATAGGGACGAATGATGCTGTAATTAAAAACCGTATGTGTTGCAGAGGTGGCAAACATTGGTATGCGAGCCTACATTTCAAGTCACCACACAAGGCATACTGAAGAAAAAATGTGTGCAGGAGCGGTCAAAACAAACGAACGATAAGATCTGACTCAATCAAAAATTCAGAGGGTTATTTCTGCTATTTTTTGGTCAACGCAATCATTCCAGGTCAACGCAATCATTCCAGGTCAACGCAATCATTTCAGGTCGAAACATAATTTCTATCACGAGAAATGGAGCTTTTGTACATTTGTATATTTAAATATCGTCTTTGGAATATTGCACGCAGGGTATTTTTTAATAATATATGTTTTTTTTAATTTTATTCCGGAATGTGGAGAGGTTAGTCCGATCCCGTAAATCCCATAAAGTATATACATATAAATGAGAAAGTACAAGCAATATTGATGTTTTTGATGATGAATTGATGTTCTGTAGCATTATAATAACTTTCTCCAGTATCTGGCGGGATTCCATAATGAAGACATTCCTGGGGATGTGTATCCTACCCCTTAATCCTGCCACCGGGTCCTTATGAGGGCTGCAAAACCAGGAATTCGCCCCCCGTTAGAATGTTGGAAGCACTGCAATTTCTTGGGAGGCCGAACATCACGCGGTAATATTAATAAATGGTTCTTGAAAAGTGCGGCTATAAAAAGGGGGAAACGTAAAATTCTATTAAAAAAATCACAAATTAAGTCGTAAAAACGAACCGTTCTCATGAAACCTTATACACATTTTGGAAATATATGTTTCCCGGCTGTGCACTGGTGTCACGATCAATTATGTTTCGGAGTACCATCCATTAAAAAACCGGCACGATGTTAGTCACAGATACACATAAAAACGTACATTATTTTACAACAGAGTAAAATTTTAATTCAGTGAACTTAATTGTTTTTAAATATATATTTAAGTGTAATTTTCAATATTGGAACAGCTTGTATGAAGAATAATTCAGACGGTAAAGTAGGTACCCAGCATAGAGTACCTATAGAATAAAATTTCAAAAGCAAATTATTTTTATTGTCTTTTTTTGCAAAATGATAGTCTACGCTAGTGATACAATAAAAATCAAACTTATGTAGGAGTGTTAATTTTAGGCCAGGTGATATAGATATTTAGGCAAAGTGAGAAAGAAAAAAACTTTAATAAATACGACTTTACGCAGCCCTGCAATGGTAATCCATTTGGGCAGTAAAAAATCTGGGCAATATGGCATTCGCGGGAAGCGGGTGTGTCGTATTGAATCGGCCGTTTGTAATGGAGGTTCAATCGGTCGCGGCTGTCCGATCGTAGAATAGAGCTATGGATTTTAACACCGGACATTTGAATTTAATTTCTGAAATGCATTTTCAAATGTAATAAATCACGTAGATAGAGAAATTTCCAATTCCTGTACACATAATTGAATATAACCGCAGTTATTCGTAAAATATTTTACACGAAGCGCAAGTTAATGGAAGAAGGAGTATAGGATATTCGAGGAAGATTTTTTTAAATGTGAATACCGCAAAAGAATGGCAACTCCAGGTTTTTGCGCATGATCTGGTTATTTCAGTGTGCACACTTTGGTGTTCAATGCATCACTGATGTCATAGTTTATTTAAAGCATTTTCGAACGCTCCTGGTGCCGAAAATATAGTCAAGTTTGCTTCCAGCTAGTCGAAACGATACCCAAATTTCATGTTAGGGCAAGTATATTATTTTTTTAAGGCTATGGTATCAGCACTCCATTGTGAACTACTGGAGATTTTAATACCAAACTTTACTTACATGATCAACTGGATCAACAATCAAGATATTTTATTTTTTCAAAACATAATAACTCCAAACCAAACATATCTATACGTCACAGCTCATGTCTATTATTGGCGGATGACATGAAACTGATGAAGGTAATCGAATCAGATTATGATTATTCGAAACTGCAGGCCGACCTCGATTCAATCATGATATGGTCGGTAGAAAATAAACTTAACTTCAATATTAAAAAATGCGTTGTTATGACTTATAGTCGTTCACAAAATCCGGTATTCTGCCAGTATAGAATGTATGGTGAAGTACTTACACGGGTAAACATCATCAAGGACCTTGGGGTGACCTTTGATCCCAAGCTGACATTTTCAAACCACATAGTCCAGCTTACCTCGGCTTGCTCCAAAACTCTTGGTTTTGTAATTAGAACTTGCAAACAATTCAATTACATAGAAGCAATGACCGCCATGTTCAACGGAGTGGTCAGAAGCAAGCTGGAGTACGCCAGTACTGTCTGGATACCTTATCAACTTAAATACATAAATATGATTGAACAAATTCAAAAAAAAAATCCGTATAATCGAATGTTTACATTCGATTATACGGAATATATCCGAAATTCATGCATCACGTGGAACTGCTAAAGGAGACAAATTACCAAAGCCTGGAGACTAGGCGTAATGCCGGACTCATGGTATTTGAATTAAAGTTACTAAAAAACCTTATCGATTGCCCATATCTCCTGTCATGCTGTGGATTATTCGTTCCTGATAAATACTGTCGAAATCGTAGCCACGACCTATTCTGTATACCGCAGGGTCGGACAGATGTCATTGCCCAACATAGCATGACAAGAGGTATGACCTTGCTAAATGCCCTACCAGCGGATATAGATGTGTTTAATATCACTATACCATGTTTTAAAAAAAATATGTACATGTATTGTTAGTTTTAATAAAATTGTACCATAATTGGACCTGTCTGTCGTACAATAAAAAAAATTAAAAAAAATAAAAAAAAAAAATAACTAAACCATGAAAAGTCTATAATAAATAAACACGTTTTTCGAGATTTTACCAACTATACTCACACTTACAATACAAATATATGCACTTACATATATGTTAATATATATATATTTTTTTTTTTACATATTTACAAAAACCAAAAAAAAAAAAAAAACAAAAATATAAATTAAAACTTATAAAAAATAAAAACTTTCTTCTACAACACATAAATACTTGTCACACCTATACATAACCACGTAAACACCTCAGCACAGGTTCTCCTAGTGAGGTGTTCACGAAACATACAATATTACTCACATACAGTTTCACCTTCTCAAACCTACCTTACACACAACATATTATAGTTATAAGTTTGAAATATATCATGGACAAATATAAATAATTATGTGAACACTGTAAATATTATATAGAAATAAATAAATAAATAATAATAATGATTAACCAAGTATCTAGTATTGAGAAAGTTATTATATTGGTAGGTAGTAATTATATAATGGGACATTGAATCAAAAGAAATCTATTTCTAGAGCTAACATGCAACAGAGATTATTGAATCATGTTTGTATCACAAGTTAAGGAAGTTTACAAACTTGGCTTTACTGAATCAAACGGACGAATAGCAGTTTGCCATATTGCATAACGAGATACGATAAAGTTATTGTTTCAAATGGATACACGTTCAGTTAAGACAGATCTTAAATTAATCCAGAAACAGCGTCTTAACTGCAACAGCATTAACTCGAGTTGGTCCTGTGTCTGTTATTCTCTTAACTCAGAGTCTAACATGAGTTGGAATTAAGTTAGTCCGGTGTTTAAGTGACGCTTTGCTTTCAAAGTTGAAGCTAAAAGGCATAACGTTACATTGGTCGTTGTTATATCTCTTTAAAATTATAATTTAAATTAAATCTACGGTTTAATTCAGAGATTGACGAAATTTTGCACACTTCACATTCAAAACAAAAGGAAGGAGATTTAATTATTTACAAGAGATTTAAAATACGCAAAATTTTTCCACCCCAGCAGAATTTTGATACTTCTTGATGAAATTTTCCAAACTTAAACTCCCGCATTCCAAATTTCTACCGATTTATAACTAGTTTCTCTTTAATTCTTTATTTTTTTAAGTAAGTAAAAAAAAGTAACTTTTGAAGATCTGTATAGATAGATATCTATACATTCGTTATGCCAAAACGTTAATTATATAAAATTCCCTCAATAGAAAAAAAATCTCAAATTAAGCTCTAAATTATTTAAAACACGTTTTGTTCTGTTATTTAATATGTCGTAGGTATGAAAAAATTCACAGTGAATCTTTAAATGCAACTAAAGAATTTGTCGAGAGATTTTTACTCTATTTCAAACGTGTTTTATTAAATATTTTCACAATTTTCGCTAAATTATTATCGTTTTTAATATTAGCGCGCTCCCTCTAATGTTCGTATTTAAATATCTCGCTTTCAAACCATCTTTGAACGCTTACTACGGGGCCTTGACGTTCAAAATAAGAGAAAAAATAACTGTCGATATTTGATTTAGAAAATCTATGTGAAAAGCTCGGGCAAATTCAACTTCTAGTCTTTCATATAATCTATCTATTTTTATATAAAGAAGTTTGTCTGTGGCCAGCGTCTATTTCGGCATGGATTTGTGTTTTAAACAAGTCTACAGTTTTATTACTGCCTATATCTGATGGGCAACGCCGGGGACTTCAGATACAAAACAGGATTGCAGGCCCTTATATAATGAATTGATAGGTTTCCTGATAAATTATTAGTAAAATACCAATGAATTGTCACGATATCGGAATACGTGTTCATAAAAATCCTGGCATTTTCACATTTCGTCATGATATATTATTCAGACCAACGCAGGTGAATGAACATGTGTTACGATTTTTTACGAATTTACTAAAAAATATCAGGAAGCGGCCTGCAGTCCCGTTTCTAACCGGATTACCAATAATCTGAAGAAATTTTGAATGAATCAGAAAAAAATTTAAACAGTAACATCGACTTTACCGAACTTCTGTCCCTAATTAAAATTAACATAAGCTTAATTACAAAACAAATGCAGCATATAATTCGCCAATTAACCGAGCCCTTCATACTCTAAATGATGTTTGTCTAAACTCAAACATTGACATTTTTTCGGACTCACTGCCCAAATTCAAACGTGACATCATATCAATAATATAAACTGTTCAATGCGCATACACTCATACCCATACTCATACATTCACATACACACACACACTCACAAGTACACACACACAAAACACACACACACAGACTTATATACCTATACATACCTAATATTATATATTCAGAATCGGTTACTTATGAAGGGAAGGAACTATTTTAAAGAATGCCTGACATCATTAAATTAAGTTCATTTGCTTTATTATTCTTTTTTTATCATTTAAATTCTGTTTAAAATTTCTTTTTAAAATAATTAATTAATTTATCTTTAATTTATTAATTAATCTTAAAATCAACAGTTTGCAATACGGTTGGTTTATTCTTGTGAAATCTACTTAACTAGAAAACCAGTTAAAGTTTTACCTATTTTACAAGTACATTGCATTTAACAAAATAATGTATTACACACAAATTTCGACTACAATAATACGAACATGTGTCTAGTGTGGTAGTCGAAAAGCACGTAAAAAAACTGTACACAAATATATTTTACGAATAAAGGAAAGAAAAAAAAAACTGGCGTGAATCGGTAGACAAATTGACAACGTGTGAAGAATAATAAATGAGGTGAAATGACAGTTACCAACATGATTCATCACAGCGAAAATAACATTAATTTTGTGAAAAACATCTATTATTATTCGGCAATGGTGGTAAACATAATTACAACTCAAATTAACATCAAGTTTCATTGAGGAAATGACGCAATTTCGCTAAATAACGCCAATTATTGTGCATTGTGAACACAACGCTAAATTATTCAAAAATATAATATCTATCTCATTGTTATATTTGGAACTAGTACAGCGGTTGATTCTTGATTTATTTGGTGGAAACTCTGTGATAACTGCACATTCCACAAATAAAGTATCCGTGGACACAGGGATAAAGGATTCCCAATTTGTTGGATTTTGTATGGCTGAAGGAGCAGGAGGGTAAGGAGATGCAAAAATAGAAGGTTTGTAAGTACCTAGCCATTCAAAGCTACTTAGGAAAAACCATACAAAACCTATTTCAATTGTATGTACTTCGACGACTTGATAACAAGAAAACAATTTTATGCAAATATTTATATAATAATTTTGAATCTACGGCGACCATATATGTAAACATACCGGGAACTTGGGACCGCTGCCCCGGGAACCATTTATTGGATAACAAATGTCACTGCCATAAGTCACCCCGGGTGGTTCGCAACGGCCTGTACCCGGTTCAGGCGGTTTGAGGTTTGTCCAGGTCTTTACGGAGGATACGCCTGCCAATCAGCTGCGTGGCGGTCCTGATCGGGAGAGGCTGGTCGGAGACTCTTTGATTTCTCCAGCCATACTCTGTCCACCCAACGCCTTGCACCGCGCAGGGATGGATTCATACGTCATTCCTGGACTCACTGACCCCCAGATTCCTAATTGTATATTTGAATCCTATAATTTCTATACCCGCTATCTATATCCGATTTTTTGACAAAATGATCTGAGTATGACATCTTGTTCACATTTTTGCGAGCAACAAGAGGAGCCTAAAATTGAGTTTCAAAACCCTCCTTATCACGACCAAAAAACATGTTAAAACTGCGAGTGAGAAACCAAATCCGCTATATCATACAGAAAGTTACTATCAAAACCCGCTATATCGGATTCAACCAATCACAAGCAGTTATTTTGCCAAAATACAATATGGCCGCCGCTCTGACGCCACGCTCGTGTGTCAAAATGATCTACGCGTGTGTTTCTAAACCCGCCATGTCGGCTCAGTTGACTTTCAAAATCACGAAGTGAGTATCAAAATCCGCTTTATCCATTTTATTTATCGAAATTACTTAATTATTGCTAGACATATATAGAAAAATAAATGCTTTTGGAAATTTTATTACTCCAATTCATTATATAAAAAATTGTAATGCATTTACTTATGTACGCTAAAGATGTGACAGTTTTTTGCGGTTTTCTCCAAATCAATGAAAGTTGATATAGCGGGTATAGAAATTAAACGACTCATTTTTCCTTCCCATAACTTCTTCTTCTTACTTTCCTTAAAAAGACCCTCCATACAGCATCCTCAAATACAAAGGCCCCGAGGGAAATTATTTTCCTCGGCACCTCCTGTGTGGAATTAATGGAAAAAGCATGCATTTTTAAGGAACGCGAAAAAAAACAACCAATCGATATTTTTAATACTATTAAACATCGATCAATTCGACAACTTTAACATAAACTAATTACAATAGCGAATTATCCAAAGTTGATATTTTCAGTTGCGAACTTACCAAATAAAAGAGTTCCATAAAAGATTATTTATCTGATAGTTTGTGAATAATGTTTTTGTCTCTATTGTTTATATTTCTATTGTGATTTGATTTATATCTACAACCTCTCTCCATGGCTATAAATATATTGTTTTGTAAATTTTTCGTTTTATAAAATCTTTTGTTTTGTATAAATTTTATATTCCTTTCTCACAAATTTAATTTACTTATTCCATATTATGCTGTCTCAGTTAAAGTCACAAGGAGGAAAAGCATAATTGGTTTTATTTTACTATATAATACTTATGTACAAACTGATTAAATGTAAACTGTCGATTTTCCGAAAATAAATAAATAAAAACATCACTCAAATCGATGTACTGAACTCGAAAGCATCGATTAACTCGATATTTTGAACACAAAAGCATCGATCAAAACCAAAATACCTCCGGAAAACATTTTTTCACGTCACAAAAAAAGTATTTAATTTTGAAATGTGTACAAAAAGGTGTAATCAACTTTGGGTGACGCGTCCAATTTGTCCAATCGGAAGTTTTATCGACACAGACCTGTGCGGACTGATTTGGATGGGTGGATTTTATCCTGCGCAGTTACTGCCGATTCCACTGGCGATATTTCACGTCGATATTATTAGTCCCCGTATTAATTGCTTCATTAATAATCGAAGATGTTGAATTTTTCATAGGTAAAGTATCATTTTTTTAATAAAAAAGAGCAAGGGGAGCGGAAAATAAATCTGTAGATCGAATAAATTATAGTAATATGTTTTTTTATGTCAGATAAAACTCTTTTATACTGAGTATTTTTTATTTGTCCGAAATTTTTGGTTGTGGGTAAAATTATCGTAAACAAAATGATCGTATACAAAATGATCGGATACAAAATGATCGTACAAAAATAATCTCAATCAAATGATCGTCAGCAAAATGATTGAAAGCAAAATTATCGTAAGCAATATGATCGTAAGCTAAAAGATTGTATGCAAAATGATCGTAAGTAAAATTATTGTTAGCAAAATTATCGTAAGAAAAATGATTGTAAGAAAAATGATCGTAAGCAATATGATCGTAAACAATATGATCGTACGAAAAATGATCGTAAGCAATATGACCGTAAGCAAAATGATCGTAAGCAAAATGATCGTTAGCAAATAATAAGCAAATGAGTGTACGCAAATAATAGTGTATTTAGTATCAGATTAGACATAATTTGCATGTAATCATTTAGTTTACAGATAAAGATAATGTACAGTTTACGATCAAATGATAATTACGATATGATATTTTTACTTACGATGGTTAATTTAATTACGATTGAAACGTTGGTTACCAAATTTCTAGGTGAACGCAGCTGTTTTAAGATCACAACGTGATTCCATCGCGAGCTATGGAGCTTTTAAATATTCACTCAATTGTCAAAAAATTAAAAAACGATGACTAATATGTTGGTTCTTTATTTTTCAGAACTGACCAATAGCGAAAACAGCCAAAGGTATTTAACAATAAATTATGAATGGTGCTCTCTTACCGAGGCAATACTGAGAGGTTTTGCCGCTGAAGAACAAGGTGCAAATACACCGCATTCGAAGATATTTAAAATCAATGAGTAAAAAACCAATTTAAATATTTTCACACGCGGCGGGTTCTGAGGGTCCAAGGAAATTCTCTAAGCAGAATTCTTGCCTGAACAGACAATGCAATAATTAATATAGCGTATTATCCAAGGTGGATATTTTCAGTTGCGAACTTACCAAATACAGGGCCATACAATAATATTTCTCTAATGGTTTGTGAATAATGTTATGTCTCTATTGTTTATATTTCTATAATGATTTGATTTATATCTACAGCCTCTCTTCATGGTTATAAATATATTGATAAATGTTTTGTTTTGTAAATTTTTCGTTTTATACAATCTTTTGCTTTGTATAAATTTTTGAATTCATATTCCTTTCGTACAAATTTAATTTACTTATTCCTTATTATGCTGTCTCACTAGAAGTAAAGTCACAAGGAGGAAATCCATAATTGGTTTTATTTTGGCTATATAATACTTATGTATAAACTGAAATAAATTTAAACTGTCGAATTCCCGAAGATTAATAAATTAAATAAATTGGAAAGGTGAAAGGGGAGAAAAGTAACAGTGAAAAACCGGAATCTGAGTTTCAGAACGGAATTCTCTCATCGGACAACGATTCTGACACAAAAATGAAATAAATAAATATATATTTTTTAATTTCACCTTGTTTTCGGTAATGAATGCATGCAAATCTTGGAAGCGGAAATTAACCCACTTCCCAATATCCGAACGAGCTGAAACTCGGCAGATTCGTTTTCGATGTCAATGCATTCTATTTTATTGATGGGACATACAATGACATAATAAACGTCGATCTCATCCGATCGGCATTTGGCGAGGTTGTTAGCGCGTTTGACTCCATTCCCTGGGAAGGAAGGTACAATCCTAAGCAAACCAGCATTAAATTATTATTTTATAATAGTAAAAAATAACGGCTGCATCTAATTTATATAAATCTTTAAAATCTGGAGTTATTTCACGGACGCCCTGCGAATAACGCTAATGGAAACATTTACTGATACCCACCATTAATCAAGTAGCGTATTATATACGTTAAAGATTTATGGGAATTAATATTTAAAAAATATATAGGTAACTGTCGTATTTCGGATAAATCAGGTTAATATTTTGAAAAAAGCACGTTCTAATTCTTTTGAAGTAAAATTTGTGAATAATTACTGTAATTATGACGAGTAGCGGGCGACGATGGATAAAACTGGCATGATTAAGTGAAGCAATTAATAAAAAATGGAATCTTTAGCAGAATTGAAAAGAAATGCGACAGGTTTTGAAAATTTGTCTCAAAATCTAAAATATTATTTGGAAATTGATTAAGAGGATTTCGATATATTATGTATTATTTTCCTTAACATCAAAATTTATATCGATCTTCGCAGGTCATATTATTAATATTATTTCTGGGTAATCCGGTTAAAAGCGGGAATTCAGGACTTAACAAATGGATTAACAGGTTTCCTATTATTTTTTAATAAATTACAAATATTGTATTTACTGATAAAAAATATTGTTATTTATAAAGAAGTTCTTCAAATTATTCGTTATCCGGGTTACAAATAGGATTGCAGACCTTTAACGAATGAATTGATATGTTTCCTGATAAACTTTTAGTAAAATACTAATGTATTTTATTTATTTATTTAACGCCCAGAGGGCTTTTACATGGTTGGTAGAATAATTTTAATTTGACAGATACTTTGAAACATAAAAAAAGGAATAAAATTACATTTGATAAAAGCTATGCAACAAGTCATACAAACACAAGAAACAAAAACAGAAAATTACAGCTATTTGTAGGTTTACATGATGTTTTAGGAGTATTGTTGAAATAAATGTTTTAAATGATCCACAAAACTTGCCAAGTTGGTATTGAATATGTCAACATCACCCAAGTAATGATTTCCCATGGTGTGAAGTCGTTGTATCGGAGAGTGGGCAATGTAGTTGCGCTTATGTGTGCTGCTGTAGAATATTGTATTTTGTCGTGTTGTTACTGTGGGTGTATGTATGTTTATAAGTTGCAGGAGTTCACAACAGTCGAATTTAGAGTTAAGTATTTTGAATAAGAACGTCAAATCATTTATCTTACGTATATCTTCTAATGTATGTATTTTTAGAGTATTTAATAAGAAATTGTATTTTAAGTCTTCGACAGGGATATTTAATTTAAAATTTATAAAACGTAGAATTTTTTTTTGTATTCGCTCAATGTTGTAAGATGGAGACTAAACAACTGAGTTATATTCAATTAGACTTCTTACTAGAGATACGTATAATAGTGGCTTGTACAGAATTAAAGTTTTTAGTTGTTCTTAATACGAAGCCAAGTGTTTTCATACCTTATTGTCTCGATGTCGGAACAATTATTCAAAAAATACAAAAATTTACTCATTTCGTGATTATATAATATTAAGACAAACGCATGTGCCGATATTATTACGAATTTACTAAAAGTTTATCAGAAAGCGTCCTAATACGCATTTACACATATCCTTATATATAATGACAACCGCATTTAAGGGCTGACCGCCATTAGCAAGATGTGCCTATCAGGTTAGAGGTTTAGATAATGGCAAGCCGGAGAAGGCTATACGCATTATTTTAAGGGTAAGTAGATAATTATTTAGATCTGAACTAAAGGTTCTAATATGGACTAAACTACCCTTACGCAGACATTAACTAGAAGAAGGTAAGTTAAGTTAAGGCAATGCACTACGTCGGATAGTGTTTTAAATTGAGCCGCTATCAATAACAACCCTTACGTAGATGGTGATAAGGTTTAAATTCCCGCTTAACACCATCCGCCTGTTTTGATTTATGCAAAAAAAACATGATCAAAAAGTGCCTTTTATTTTATTTTGTGAATGTTCAGGCATAAATATTTAATTTTTTTCCGATCATTTTATAAATAACTTAATTTTCCATATTATACAATAAAATCATAACCGAAAATGGGATCGTAAGTAGGAGATTTTGAACTTTAAAGCAGTTTTCATAGGCCTTATACATTATTTTTTTCTGGGCTTATATAAAGACTTATCTAAAAAATTCTAGATTATTTCAAAGGCCAAGATGTATTCTACTCGCAGTATTTAATTAAAGCACCTGAAACATTTCTAGGCGACCAAATTTTCAAACCAAAAACATATGATTTTGCATTACTGCGTATGGCATCGCCTTAAAGCGTAATCATTTTTCTCCGTGTATATTCTCCTGACATTTGATTATAATTAACTGAAGATAGTCTTTTATCACCCTTTCCGACAATTTACCGTCCACAGCTCTCCATGTAGCCTATGCCAAAAAATAACACTAACTACTAGAAAATACTCTCAGTATCGTTCTGGTCACCCGCCATTGAAAATCGGAACGTTTCTTGATTTTATTTAAGTATGTATCTGAATAGCTAGGTACTTTCCCACCTTCATCTACCTCATCACCATCCCCTCCCCGCTACTCAGAGCAATACAACATATCGCAATGGGGTATTTTCACCAACCATGAATACCGTTAAAAATGTATGGAATATTTAAAGTTTATTTTTTCTGACGCTGATCATTGAACTAAAAATGTGTAATTTTAATACAGGGTTTTCCAATAAGAGGTGTTATTTTGATATTCAATCGTAAAAGATCAATGGTTTTGTTGCTTGTGTGGCACGTAGCGCCGTCTTGTTGAAATTAAACGTTGTCCAGATAATACTATCCAATTCCGGCCATAAAAAATCATTAATCATCTCTTGATAGCGCAATCCATTCACCGTAACTGTTGCTGCAGCCTCATTTTCGAAAAATTAAGATCCAATGACTCCGCCGGACCATAAACCGCACTAAACAGTCACACGTTTAGGATAGAGAGGCTTTTCAACAATAACTCTTGGGTTTTCAGAGCCCCAGATGCGACAATTTTGCTTGTTGACGAAGCCACCGAGGTGGAAATGGGCCTCATCACTCAAGATAATTTGCATTTGATTCAATGAAGTGAATTTTAATAATTTCAATG
Organism: Hesperophylax consimilis; assembly: GCF_061612785.1. Lineage (NCBI taxonomy): Eukaryota > Metazoa > Arthropoda > Insecta > Trichoptera > Limnephilidae > Hesperophylax > Hesperophylax consimilis. Next base: position 12,784,767 of record NC_142865.1, read on the forward strand.
CATTGTTGAAGCGTGTATCGTTCCATTTTTATTAATGACGTAGTTTCTACTTGTCAAATGTCAAAAAATGACAGGTTTAAAAGTGACATCTACCGAAATAGCGGGCTATTCAAAATAATACCTCTTATTGGAAAACCCTGTATTTTCATTCGTAATTATTGATTTTAAAAACGATCTAAAACCGCACATTCCAAAACGGTTCCAACTGGATACATCGTCATCATGACATAAAAACCGCCAATATCTGGTAAGACGGCTGTCACCAACGTTGCCCGGCGTGACGTCAACACCGCCTAATTCATTAATAAAAACGAACATTGTGTTTTAGCGGCAAATTGAAAATGGCACATTTTGAATCGAAGCAGAAAAATACTTTGATTACCGTACTTTTTTTAGAATAAGAAAAAAATTGTAAAAAAACCCTATTAGGGTTGCCATAGTTCCACTAGATCGAGACGGTTGGGAGTAGTTGGAAAAATAAAAAGTTTACAGTGTAACAAAAACGAATGTTAAAACTATTCGCTAAGCTTTAATCCTAAAAGCTTTATTTTACCAATTATAAACCAAACATCCAATAAAAACAAAGCATGGAAACGCTTTCAACAAAATTTGAAAAAATCTCCAACCCCTGCAGCAATATATACGTTTTTTTAAGCCAAGTACAGTGCAAATAGTACGTGAGAGTTTCTCTCAAAGCCAGCGGGAACAGAGGCGGCGGATTAAATATGCATTTCAGAAAGTGGTCAGGCCACTTGGCGACGCAATCTGGTTGCAGAGTATCCGAGGCATAGCGGGGCCAAATCTCTGCAGGATTATGTCCTGTATAGGGTTTGCAAATCCCGCGGGATTACGAAATAAAATTATGGAATCCCGCGGGAATGGCGAATTTTTTACTAAGGGGTATTCAATAGATATAATTCCAACATTTTTTTAGTATTTTGTATCAATGATCTTTTCATACTAGTACACAATAAAAAAGACATTGAAAAGATAACATAGTAAGTCATTAAAGAAGACTTATCGTATCGATCATCTTTTGTACTAGTAATATTACAAAAATATATTGAAAAGGTAACATAATAAGTCAGTGAAAGGGCTCTCTATGGTCATTTCAAATCAATCGTCTTTGGCAGGTTCTAGCAATATTATTAAAAATACATTTAAAACGATATAATTATTTTAAGACTTTGAAAAAATAATATCGTAACAAAGCGTAACTATAGAGAGTCCTGTCACCCATATGTGAATGGACATTTGTGCACTACAGCCCAGTAGCGGAAAACGCTATCTGCCTGCTTCCACACTACTAATAGTTGGTGGGACTGACATCGAAGCATGTTTACGGTGTAAATTGAATTTTTCAAATCCCACAATCCCGAAAATCCGCGGGATCTAATATTGTTAAAATCCCGTGGGATTGCAAACCATAGTTCTATAAAATGTTGGCGAATTGGGGAAGATGGTTAGATTCAGCGGAAGAAACTTCTAGAGCAGGGCTCTATTAGATGGTGAAGGAAAATTTACTATTTCCAAAACGAAAATATCATCTAATGTGTGAGCAAAAACTCTCAAATTTTGGCTATGCATTTTGCGCAGCTGTTTCTGTCTGTGATTTCAATGGAACACAGCCTACAACATCATTCTGATCGTGAGGTGTAAAGCTATTATATTATTTTAACAAAATATTATATAGTTTTCAATTGACATCCCAAGAAACAAAAGCGAAAAGTCCACTTCCTTAAATTGTTGGAAATCTAAAAAAAAGGTTTTATCAGTTTGTTATTCATCAATATGAAGGGAAAAATTAATATTATGAAAGTAAACCGGTTCATGAATAATATTTTAAATCGTCCATATATCTGAGCGCCCCAGTTTCTTTAAAAATGCATTTTTTGATGGACACTTCTATTTTTGTTTCTTACCTTTAGACACTTAGGGTGGGTTTTTTCATTTACCGTTACTTTTAGCAGTACAGTTTACAGTTACTTTAGCAGTGCAGTTGACATTTACGGCAAAATGAGTTTTTTCACGACGCCAACTGCAAAAGTAAAGGTAAACAGGGATGACAGCATGATAACTAATCCAATTCCCACATTTTCGTATTGGGAACTGTTCATATATTTTTTCATGTAGCAACACACAAACAACAAATGTCACAAATGGCACGTCGTGTCATATAATTAATTATGGGTTCATCGTCAGAACTTGACGAACTGTCACTTGTCGCGAACATAATGATGATAATGATAATATAATAGCAAATACCGTATCTAATAACCTCTTATCTCTGAACTGCTCTGAACTGTCACAGTGACATTAGACAACGGCGGCCATTTTGGTTACCTTTACTTTAGCAGTTTACAGTACCATTGCTGGCCTGTAAGATTGTAGGTAAAAGTAAACGGTAAATGTCAAATGAAAAAACTCATTTCTATGACTTTTACTGTTTACTTTTACAATTAGCATTGCATTTAGCATTCTCGGTAAATGAAAAAACCCACCCTTACTGTTTTGTTTCACAAACGGTTTTGATTTAAGTGAAAATTTTGAAAATGTTGCAGTCAATGCAAGAAATGAACAGTTATTGATTATTAAGAAAAAATAGTATAAAAACCCAAGTGAATCTGGTAGAGAAGCTAGTAGAAATGTTTTTCCAACTTTATTTTACTAATAAAATAGAACATTTTCATTTTCCAACCCTGGGTAGGTAAAAAAATAATAATCTCATAATCGGGATTAATATTAATTTACCATTTCTCTTAATTTAAAGGGGTTTTCTACTTCGTGAGGATTTTAAGAATAATTATACTAATAGGCAAATGAATTAGCAAACCTCAGAGAGAAACACAATTGGTATTTATAGCCTTTTCGAAGAATAAATAAGAAGATGAACTCTCTCTTTTTAAAAGAGCATCCAAAATCCCAGAAATCTCCAATTGCAGAAAAACCTCCTAAATCACATTTCATTGCAGTAGCCCTAGGTGGGTTCCTTGTGGTACGCCAGATACTCTTGGTGGGTGGCGTGGTTAGCTAAGTGCCCGGCCATATTGCAGGCAATTAGGCGGAATTATCACATTGTTTGGATTGGCGGGGAGGGATTAGTTGGAAATAAAGGTAGAGTAGGACTGGAAATAGTTCCGGCTTAATTATGGTAGACTGAAGGATTTTGAACACATGTATATTTCTACATACATAATCATCAACATACGAATTAAATTAGTTGTGTCGACTATGAAGCGATACATACTTAGCAGACATTACGACGGCGACAAAAAATACTATTCTTACAATAAGTAAGTTTCCCTTCAATGGACGAAAAATGGACGAGAGGGCCAAAACTCTAAATAAAAAGCATTTAAAAGGTATTTTATCTATCGTCTCGACAAACTTTTTAGCTTTAACAGAGCCCACAAGGATAATGCACTCGTATTATAATTTCCGTGTTAACGCCAGGGCGATACTGAGATTATTAGAATAATGCATAAAATAGTTAAGGTCGGTGGCTGAGTCGGCATCGCATTTGGGTCCCAAACAGGCGTAGTGAGTCAATCCCTCGGCTGGCTAAGTCCTCCATCACAACGCAAGCAATATGTTTCCCCTTACTGTGGTGGTCTTAGGAGATTTTTAAATATTGTCAGGTTATTCATAACCCGGGAGTGTTTGTCTTTCATAAAAAATAAATAAAGTTAACGCTTTCGAAAAAACAACAACAAATCGTAAAACAATTATTTTAGTTTTCAATCAATGTTGAATATTCTGATATAAGTTTAAAGAATCAAACGCTACATCAGAAGGAAAATGCATTGTTCGAAAGGGTGACTTAAAGTGATGTATTGGTTTGGTTAGATTAAGACAGATAAAGCTAGGTTAGTTTAGATTAGGCTAGGTTGTCTCATCACTTGAACGAAAATATAGCCAATTTTCGTATGGATATCAAAGCATCACCTCAGATAAGCAGGTATCATAGTGTAGAATGTCGTAACTCAAAATGAATCGGTAACTATTGGCCAATATTAGAGTTGAGTTTACAAATAATAGTCGCTAATAAACAAGGAAACTTCCCAGCCATTGTACGTTAAATAAATATGTATTGTTCAAAGGCTACAGAAATAAATCCTTCCGTTCAGTTATTCGACCGAGGCTAGACGTTTCAAAAGTTTACAAGTCACAACTTGGACGTCTACTGCATAAGAAATTGGAACAAGGGTCACCGCATTAAAAAAAATAATATTAAAACAGTTTAATAATCCATGATATTAAAAAAAACTGTGATTATGAGGTAAATTGCCAGGCTTAATTCATATGTAGAACTAAGTTTCACAGACTTCAGCAAAGCGTTCAATAAAATTTTGTTAAACAAAATGGAATAAATGGTTTGAGACCCATTTAACACCTAGAAAACTATATGTAAAAAATATCTAACCATACCTCAAGGTTCCCACATACGTCCGATTCTATTTTTACTATTTATCAATAACATAGTTTCTATATTTGAAGAAGTCCATTTCCTTGTTCGCTGATTACATAAAACTTTAAACCATTATAGAAATTTAATAAACTGTCTTTTTTTACAAAATAACTTCGATCGATTATATAATAGGTGTAACATAAAAGATATATTTTTAACATAAATACATGTCAATCCTCCAGTTATTCTCGAAATATAAAAATTATATTCTACAATCCTACAAAATGTATAAGAGAATAAGTTTTGGGGACCCTGATAAGTTTACCTGTTTGTGTACGAAATGGATTGAAGTACAAATACAAAGAGAAAGTAAAGTACCTATATAATAAATGGGAAAAGGTATAAAGCAGTAGACGACACAGAAGAATGTACAGAAAACTAAAAGTCCGGGTCCGATACCTGATAAAATATGTATGCTATTGGAAATAGTTGGACCACTTCTCCCTATTCTACTCGGTCAAACTACTCAAGGCGCAAAGTTTTCTCATATATGTTGTGCACTCAAATTGTATTGCAGGAGATTTAGAAGAGCAATTATTGACAATATAGATAGTACTCAACTCAAAATTGATAAAGTTGAACATAAGGAAGAAGATCTCAAGTTTTCAGATGATATAAATTGTAGGGGGTGGATGATAAAATATTTTACCAAAATATCCTGTTTGTATAGCTATATCCTGAAAATTTCGCGATAGTGGTGGAGTTATTTTTGGCGAAATTCGCAATATATTTTGACGAATTTCGCAACGTGTTCAGTAGACAATTAATATTTATTCTAGTATTAATAACAACTTCAAACACGATAATCACAGAAAAAAACAACTCATTCTTTCAAAATACTATTCCATACAAATACCGTACTTGCTGCGCACCCGGGGAGCTATTGGCTATTATCTTTGGTTTGCACGCTCGCACAGCAGCGCAGTAGTATGTTTTGTACGAAATATTTCTTAGAATAAAAAATCTCATAGTCGCTGAATTCGTAACGCACGTATAGGATTCATCTCGGATAGTATTAGACGGTCGGGTGGATTTTGAGCACGTAATTTAAATAGCGCGCCGTTCAAGGTGTGGTAAATTATAATAGGCACAAGTTTTTCTTATTATCGTATATTTTTATAGAATTTTTTGTGAATAATTATAAACCGACACTGGGTGAAGAACAATTATCAGTGAACAGTTGCTCAACATATTTAACTTGGCAGAGGCAGGTAGAAGATAGGCAGGATGGTCAAAGACATCATTTGCAGAATAGAGCTCTCCGGATAGTAAAATGTTAGATGCTAATAAAACTAGTAAAAGGAAGGGTGGAATCTCATAATGGGGTTCTTTCTTTTTACTGGATAACCCTGTATAAGATTTTCAGATTTTCATGGTACATTCAACAACTTCTATGGGCGTAATAGTTAGATCAAAAATACTAATTTCGGTTGTGTGGTTAAATAAACTCTAGAATTTGGATTTACTCAAAAGCGAAAGGATTTGTTTGGAAAATTCAAATAAGGTTTTTAACATTTCTATTTTTGATACTGACAATTAGTGGTGGAATTCCATTATTATAATTGAAACAACTTTAAACTTTTTCCATTTATTTTATTTTTTTACAGTTACCGGTTTTAGCTTATTACAGCCATCTTCAGACCAGTCTAAAGTTGGATATAATAAACTGAAACCGGTATTTTTACGGTAAAAAATAAAATAAGTGGAAAAAAGTTTTAAATTGTTTATCAAATATGTATCATTAAGCGATAAAGTAATATTTTGTATTAATTTTTATTTATTTATTTCTTTAGATTTACACACAGTACAATATGACACAAGATATAATTAAAATATTTTTAGTGATTATAGATTATTGTACCTTATCAGGTCGAAATTATTGGTTCCTAACTAGGCAAATTGCCCGTTCAAAGGAACCAAAAATATGTGAAAGTAAGTGAGTGATTTGTCTATGTCTATAATATATCTCATTAATGTTTAAATTTGTGATGTTTAATCGTTACAATCTTATGATAGAGTCGAACTTGAGCTGTTGTGTATGTTTCAATTGTGTATGAGCAATAATTAGAATAATGGAAGATATATATAGTGTGTGATTAGTCTATGTCTATTTATTATGTGTCTTTTATAACATTTTTTCAGATTCTCCTCTCCCCATTCCAATCAACCATTTAGTTATTATTGGGCCTATGTAGGAAATATTACAAGTTTTCATATAATATAATATTTTTAATAGAAAATAATTTTAATTGCCATTTTCAACATTGGAACTGAGTTATCGAGAATTCAGACAATCCATTATTTTTTCCGGGTCTGCGCTAAGTATAAACAATAAACGTCATAACGTGAACCTGTCGACAGGAACAGAATACCGGAGCACAGAGGTAATTTGGGTTAATTTCCGAAAATGTCACAATCATACAAAATAATAAGGAACTAAAAGTGAACCAGCCGACAAAAAAAAATACCAGGAGCACAGAAATAAGTCAGGGTTCCATTTGGTTATTATTATAACCATTATTTATTGCTCAGTGAAAGTAATTGTAAAAAATCAGAAAACGAGGAAACCATTTATATTTTTTAAAACACTCCTTTTTCTTCAATTTTTACGTAATTTTTACGAGTCTATGCTAGTAATAAAATAATATAATAGTAATGTCATAAAATATAATGTCTGGTTTATAAATCTCTTCAAACAGTTTCCATGGTGGATTTTCCTCTAGAGTTTCATCTTGATACTATTTTATGCAACATCCCAATGTAATCATTAGCAAGCGTTATTACTTTAATGCATTCAGAACATTATTCACATAACATAAACGAGATGATACGTCCTATCAACATCCTTACCAGTAACAAAATCACAGGCATCGGTCGGTCGTAACGTCGAGGGCTGAGTGCAATTTTACGACCGGGTTGATAGGAAAACGGACATTACTGCAATAGTTATTATACCTATCTGGTAGATAATCAAAATTTAGAACGAAAGTGGATATCATTATCTTAATTATAAATCAGAAATTTCGAAAGCAAGATTTCTTGAAAAGATTCAAATTTAACCAAATAAATTCCGACTTCGAAATCAATTAACTCTTTTTCATGTGAAACCGCACAAGAGTCCCAACTGCACCCAACCTTCTGTGGAGCCAGTGAGACTATGGCATCCCTAATTGGGGTATATTGTGAGGCTAGAGGTAGTGGGTAAAAGGGAAGTACCTGTAAAACAAAAACTATTTTAAATGGAATTTTAAATATGAATCGATTTGTCGAGAATTCTTACAATCCTAATTTGATGTCTTATATTTAGACGAGACACGAACTGAACAAAATTGGTTCCACTTTTTACCTTCAATTACTTTAAATTGGTCTTCAATTCAATTAAATTCTGTTTATTCATTTCAAAAACATTACAAAATTGTTAATTTCAACGCGTTTTTAAAATATTTTTATAACAAGAATTCTTAGATTAATATTAACAGTGTGTATATCAACTATACCAGTGATAATAGAGCTTGCCTTTTAAAGGAAGCTTCATTGATATCCGAATTGATTCTGTTCAACAGCAAGATTGCTCTCCCCACAGGCATGACCATTGGAAAGTTAGTTCTGCAGGCCGGGAGATAAAATAGTCTATGTTGTCGGTGACGTAGATAACCATCGGAACGTAGAAATGAATGCTCTCCATGATGACCGAGTTTTTAAACCATCCACGAATCAGTCTAAAGAAATGTGTAGCAATTCGCACTCCTGACCCGTAGATAGTTCATTCCGAGCATACTCAAAAGAAAGTCAGTGGGATAGAGCCACGGGTAGTAGCCATACTCCCTCATGTAGAGAAATCTCAAGAATTTCTTCTGAACTCTCTCCAACATGAGAGAATACTTTACCTGGTGTGGACTCCAAATCACCGACCCACTTTCAAGTCTACTCCTTACTAAGGAATTAAACAAAACTATAAGCACCCGGGGTTATCTCTAAAATTATCTTCAACGCTCCCAACGATCTAACGCCGAAAAACCAGGAACTACCGAATACGGTCCCCGCGCACTGCTACTTGCGTGATAATAGTGGAACACGTTTCGACAAGATATTAGTACGCAAAAGCACCTTTTAACTATCTCGTGATTTTCAACTCTCTTGTATCGCCCTGGTGTAAGACCACAATTCAGAATTTAAACGTTGCTTAAGATGGCTTTAGCCTTATTTGGTGGCCAGATCTGAATAGCCAGTTACTCCCCACCCTCCTCCTCCCCATCTCCTTCTCCACCCCTTTGCTATCAGCCTCACATCATACCCCAATTGGGATGCCGTAGTCTCACTGGTTCCTGGTTGATTCACGTAGTATCGCGTGGTAAGACATATAAAAAAAATAGTTGGTTCGTTTTGAAACCATTTGATTTAGTATATAAGGTCTCCGGGTAAAAGTTTAAGGGTTAAGAAAAACCTTAAAATATAGGTACATTTCTTGATTTATTTAGAGTTCCTTCAACCACAACCCCCTTTTATTTTTATGAGGTCTTTTGGCTTCCACACAAAACTTCCTCCAACGCACCCAGACCTCTGCAAAAGTTAATAGCCAAACTTACAACGGATGCATCAACTACTAACATCAAACAATTCCATCAGCAATAATCGCAATTCATGACTGAAACGATCATGATTATTTTCATCGGAGTAACAGATGGCTATAAAATCGCTAATGCATTCTGATGAGAAATGAATAGATTGACTTAGGTGGCAGCAAACCACGTTGAATTGAAACATGTTCATGTTAATTGGATGTCATAATATATGTACATACGTGCGTTATTTATCGAGCACTCATGAGATGTTGATATGGTAATAAACGATGACATTCGACTTGATGAGTTCGATTCAAGTCTCTTTAAGATGTCTTCTAAACAAGGAACAATTATGAGCTATGCCAGCTGTTTGACAAAACTGGGACCACGCGCTGGATACTTAGCAATAACGGAAGACAGCCAGCCACTAAAGAGGCTGCACCTATTTATTCAATAAACCTAGAAGACGAAGGACTGTTGCGAGGATTACGTTTAGGTGACTAGAAGGTTTGCAGTTAAACATCGCAGTCTTAGGCATAAGGAACTAGAGGGAAACAGCAGGAAATCCAAAAGAACCACGTGGTCATAAATGTGTATAAATTTTACGTCAGTCTTCGTTGCGAGTCAAAGGATTTGTTTCAGAGAATTTGAACAATTCATCAATTTTCGAAGTTGATTTTCAAGTTCTGTGAAGCTTCTATTCAAGTTATGTTATTATATCATTATTGGCCAGTTGTTTCACAAAACTGAAATTCTAAGATTTTAATCACGAGTTATACGCAAGTCTCGGTACTGATTTCTAACTATAAGTCTTACGGCCGTTGTTCTCAACTTTTCGAACGCTCAATCTCAGGCTCCGATCAGCCAAATGATTTGTTCAGTAACGTTCGATTCGCCTGTTTCGAAAAATCTTTACCGTTGATTATCTTAAATGGCCCCGCCCACTTTAATAGACCATAAAATGACATCAAAGTAAAAACTTTCAATGTTAAATTAATATTGACGAATTAATTATTGCATATATATTTTTTAAATACTGTAATGCATAAACCGATATTATGTATTTTTTTTAAACAAAATGTTAAAAATAAATTGTTACCTTGACTTTATGCCACCGTGTCTTGGCGTCGCGAATATTTTTCACTCTGACGACATTTTTTATAACTAGTCATTTAATGGGGCAAGTTTAATCCAGTACTTTGGATTCCTTAAATTGGTTAATCGCTCAGTCGTCACCTTTTCGTTGGAAAGAGCGAAGTTGTGTGTTTGAGCAGTGTTGAGCCAAACATTCGGCTCAACAGTTAATAAGTAGGATTGGGAACAACGGCCGTTAGTTGAAGTCACTAGTTCTAAATCTTATCTGTAAGTATATAGATGTGATAAGGTAAATAAAAAGGAATAGCTTTTGATATTGTAAGAAGAGAATACTAACAAATTAATCTAAACGAAACATGAAACAGAACACACAAAATAAAAAGCTAACGGTCGAAACTAGGGATGAACCTAGGATCTGTCTTACCGAGACAACGCTTTTAACCACTGAGCACTAAGCTATTGAGTCCTGATTATTTTTGTTGATCTCATATCTCAATCTAATATAAACAACTAACTAATTCCCATTTTTTTGCTGCCATCTAAGTATGATTATTAAGTTCTACCCGAATATATTTGTAACGTAGATAGTGTCTCGAATATACAGGGTTTTCCAATAAGAGGTGTTATTTTGAATAGCCCGCTATTTCGGTAGATGTTACTTTTGAACCTGTCATTTTTCACAATTGACAAGTAGAAACTACGCCATTAATAAAAATGGAACGATACACGCTTCAACAACACATTGAAATTATTAAAATTCACTTGAGTGAATCAAATGCACATCATCTTGAGTTATGAGGCCCATTTCCACCTCGGTGGCTTCGTCAACAAGCAAAATTGTCGCATCTGGGGCTCTGAAAACACAAGAGTTATTATTGAAAAGCCTCTCTATCCTCAACGTGTGACTGTTTGGTGCGGTTATGGTCCGGCGGGGTCATTGGACCTTACTTTTTCGAAAATGAGGCTGGAGCAACAGTTACGGTGAATGGATTGCGCTATCGAGAGATGATTAATGATTTATTATGGCCGGAATTGGATGGTATCGATCTGGACAACGTTTACTTTCAACAAGACGGCGCTACGTGCCACACAAGCAACGAAACCATTGATATTTTACGATTGAATATCAAAATTACACATCTTATTGGAAAACCCTGTACTTACTCAATAATATTTATATGGGACCCTATTGACTTCCACAAATAAATAAAATAAAAAATAAATTGATGAATAATCAATTTATTGAATCGGTTCTTATACAAATGAATCCGCGTAAACTGTCTGGGACAAGTTGCAACAACGTCAAAGATATTAAAAGAAATGGTTATATAAATAAATGCTTTCTGAGTATAAAAATGGGTATTCCAGCAATTTTTTTTCAACTACAGTACTTTTTTAAACTATATGAATATGCTTAAATTGTCGGACAGAAAGATTATAACTGACTTCGTATTTCTAAATAAAGCGTTTGATAATCCAGAACAGCTTTCATTGGCAAGCTTTCGGATTCCATAGATTCCATTTCATAAAACCAGAATTCGGGATTTATTTTAGTGCAGAAATTCTGGGACTAACTACCATATGCCCTCCTCATGGCCCAGAATACTAACGGGGGGAAATCAGTACGCCAAGTCGGTGGATATCTTCAACTTGTCACTAAATAAATACAAAAGATTGTTACCGAGGCGGTTAAAATATGTAAAATATCCCCAAAGAAGGCGTTAATTTAATATATAATAAAAAAAATATTACGTAAAAAAAATAGTACCGAATAAGGTTTCATTTACGCAGACATTGGCTATGATCGGCTTGACTTCATAATAATCAAAATAACAACTGTGGTTATCTTGGTGTACAAATAAAAGATCTTCCCAACTCAGGTAGAACGTTTATTAATAAATTAAAAATTGATTTTACAGACGTAATATTCACGCATTTACTATACTATGGAATGCGGTCGAATCTGGCTCAAATTTCCGTAGTACGGTTGTAGTAGTAGCCGGCGGTAACAGAGACTGAATACTGGCTGCTCGCTGCGTCGGGCTTATTTATACTGTACAGCCGGCGACGGTAGTAGGTAGGTGATATTGCAACTAAATCCGGGGCACTCGCACAGTCTGGGTGTTTCGGGAATCTTCGGTAGCGCGGCAATTATGCATAGGCGTAGAATCGAACCTTCTGGCGAGTTGTTGTAATATGCCAGACCGACTTGCGATCGTATTGTCGCCGGTAGGTTGCTTTGTTTTGTTTACGATTTCGGCTGCAAGTACGTAACTCGGGAGTAGGTACTAAGTAGGTCGAGCGGTTTATTATTAATTAGTTAATCTGGATTCTTTTTGACGCCACACAACAACAAAAAAACATCGTAAAGTGATTAGTGAATAATAATTGTTGTGTTTTTCTTACCTTTGCGTATTCAATCTTAAGTGTACAGCATCCCGAGTAGATGTCTGCTCCAGACAAGGCCTCCTTCGCTCTCGTAGCTGATTCCAGACTCTCGAACGTGGATATATTAGTTAAGGAAATATTTCATAGATGGCACATGGTTACACAATAATCATTACAATTCAATGCAAATACATTCAGCAAGAAAATCATTAAAATTCAGGTAGGGCTGGCTGTTGAGTAAGAGATAGGCCGCCACGTAGAAAAATTAGCATTGCCAATTTATTAAAAAGTCTCTTAAAATTATTATTGGTAATCCGGTTAAAAATGGGGCTGCAGGCCGCTTCCTGATAAACTTTCAGTAAATTCGTAATAATATCGGAACTGGTGTTCTTTCACCTGCGTTTGTCTAATAATCTATAATGACTAAATGCGGAAATGTTAGGATTTTTATGAAAACGCGTTCCGACACCGTGACAAAATATTGGTATTTTATTAAAAAGTTTATCACGAATTTATCGATTCATCCAGCCCTGAAGTCCCAATTAGCAAGAGATAAATTAGCAATATCTTTAATCAGTAACTTTTCTTCGTTTGTACAAGTGAAGGCCTCCGCACTGGAGCCATTAGTTGAATAACCCCAAGAGGCAAGATACAGCCAGCGACTTGGCGGGTGGCGCTTGTTCATGGGGTGAGGTTTGTCCAGGTCTTGGTGGCGGATGCGACCGCCCATCAACTGCAGGGCGGGTGGATCGGGAGACGCCGGTCGAGGGAGACCTTTGACCTGTCCAGCCTGACTCTCTCGACCCAACGCCTCGCACCGCAGTGGTGGGGATGGATTCATAGACATACTGACCCCCAGATTCTCAACTACCCTCCACCACTCAGCATCCTCATAGATGGGGGAAACATAATATATGAAATTGAATTACTAAACTAAGATAATTTTTATATGTTATAATCTATTTATAGGTACTTTAATAAGGATTAAAACTTAAACACGGCATATCAGAGTTAGGACTTCATTACAAAACATAGACTTTTCTCTATTTTCACAAATTAATTAATTACTGTAAAAATAAATGAAAGTAGAAAAATAAAATAATTTAGATCAAGTTAATTTGGTAGAATTTTTTAAAAAATAAAATAATTTAGATCAAGTTAATTTGGTAGATTTTTTTTATAAAATGAAAGTTTAGAAATAAATTACGTAGGCAAGTAAATTCTTAAGCAAATTTGGGTGAAAAATATTTCAACTTTCTTCACGCGTCCTCGGAAATCACAATAGGAAAAAAGTTCACGAGATTTGATTGGCAAGAAATTAAGCAATAAGAAACTCAATTAAAACTTATACGAAAAAACTTTGCTTTGTGGATATTTATTATAAAAAAATACAGATTTTAAATTTATCAGGTTAGTTGGTAGCTACCGAAGTACATGCCGTTGGTACAAAAAGTTTCAAAAAAAGAAAGAAAACGAAGTTCGAATTTCAAATTTTGAAGCAGTATTTGATTTGCTTCATATTTTATTTTTACGTGAATACAGTACTAGAGTCACGACTGCCCGGAACTAATGAGACTGTGGAATCCAATGAGGTATCTTGTGAGTGGGGAGGGAATGAGGAAGATAGGGGAGTACCTGGATATTCAGATCTGATCATTAAACACAGCTAAAGCCATTTCAAGTTATCAGATTATTAAGTTATAAATTATTAGTAATCAAGTAATTAAGTTACCAAATTAATAGTATTTAACTGGCTATTCAGATCTGATCATCAAATACGGCTCAAGCCATTTCAACCATTCAGCCACCGCATACCCAATCTCTGCCGTTTTATAACAAATTTCTCGTTAACTCTTAAAATTTTTGAGTTTCAAAAAAAAAATGTTATTTTTGAAGATAATATGTATACATTTGTTATTCTGAAACTTTAATTATATGAAATTCCCTCGATAGAAAAAAATCGCAAAGTAAACTCAAAAATGATCAAAAACACGTTTTGTTCTGTTATTTAGGCTGGCCGCATACATACGTTTTCCGTATTCGATTTACGAATTCGTTTTCCGTATTCGGAATTCCGTGAGACTAGCGCAAACGTTCGTTTTTCTTCATTCGGAATGTATAAACGTCAGAACCAGTGTTGCCAACAAGGGCGATATATCGCCATTTAGGCTACTCAGAGCGAGAATCGGCGCCGAAAAAATCTAAAAGGCGACTGGTCGCCAATTAAGCTACTTCAAAAACATCAATTTTAAACATGTCCCGAAATTCTCTAGCCAACCCCCCCCCCCCCCATGAAATTTATTTTTCTGGGGACAAATTTTATATTTTCTTGAAATTCTCTAGCCACCCTCCCCATGATTTTTTTTTATTTTCTGGGGACAAATTTTATTTTTTTGAAATTCTCTAGCCACCCCCCCCCACGAAATTTTTTTATTTTCACGTAAAAACATCAATTTTAAACATGTCCCACCTAACAGCAAATTCGGCTACTTTACGCTACCTTATGTATGAGAAACGGCGATATTAGGTCAAGATCCGTTGGCAACACTGAATTACGAATGGAAATTTCCGTACGTTTGCGTCGGCACAAACAAACTGTATGCAATAGCTGCGTTCCACATGACGTCATTAGGTTTTTTCCATTCGTTTTCTCCGAACGCGCCGGCTTGCATTCGGAACGTGCGTAAGGAATTTGTTCCGTTCGGAACTAAAACGAACGTGTGCGGCAGTTAATGTATTTTCTACTGATTCCGTGCATTCGGATGTCCGAATACGGAAAACGAATTCGGAAATCGAATACGAAAAACGTATGTATGCGGCCAGCCTTAATATGCATTATAGGCACGAAAAAATTTACAGTGTATCTTTAAATGCAACTAAAGCATTTGACGAGAGATTTAAAGCTCTGTTTCAAACGAGTCGTGTTTTATTAAATATTTTCAACATTTTCGCTTAATTATTATCGTATTTTAATATTAGCGCGCTCCCTATATAACATACCTTTCAAACCATCTTAGAAATCGAGTGTTTTAATTTATAAATATACGTCTGATTTAGAGAATTATTTTTACCAATTTACCGAACGTCAATTCTTCTATGACGTACCTACCCAAAAACTGTTTAATGGATATTCCATATAATATTACACAGTGTCCACTTCATCAAGAGATGAAGAATGATTAATCGTGGGGAACTGATGGGCGAAAAGAGAGAATGATGGATTGTTGGTAAAATATAGCCCTTAACCTTTGGAATGCCAGGGGTAAAATTCCAATCGCCCGCCGAACGCCGGCTGACACTATTTTTGTAATAACTAACTTTTTTTTTCAAAACAATATTTTTGTAAATTGTATCTACCAGATAATGTATAAAAAACATATTTCTATCATACGTACTTTTCCCACGATAGCTACTTATATTAAAAGAAATGTTATTTTTTCTCTCTATTGTTATAAAAAACATATAATATAATGAAGAAATATAAAAGTATGTTTGTTTTATTATATTTTCCAGCTAAATAAGCGTTCTTCACAATAAAAATAAGTCAAATGATGAATTTCTGTTAATAATTACAATACTTGAAAATCGGAATGATGACATTAATTTGACATTGACTTTTCACAGATAAATTAAACATGTTTTCAAGTGACGAAACGATAAACCAGAATATAATATACTAGTTGACGTTTAGACGGCGTTGCTCTGAGACTTTTACCTACTTTCTATAAATATAATATACATGTGTTATATATATTAACCTTCCGGAAGAAATTCACTAAATGATAGTGAAAACCCTTTCAAGATCCGTTGCGTAGTTTAGAACTAAGCGCACAAACAAACAAGCGAATAAAATATATTTTAGTATGCTAGAAGTATTTTTTAATGTTTAAAATATCATAAAATCGAGGAAAGTACGATGAGCTTCGAGCAAATCCATGGTGGATTTTTTTGGCACGCTAGAGGTTAATGGATAAAAGCATCTGAAAGTAATGCTGAGAAAATATTTTTAGAAATTAGTCACTATTGTGCGATGTCTTAAGGTATGGAGGATTTCGAATAAATTACTTCATTTTTCAAACACTAATTACCAATTATTTGAAGAGATTTTTTAATAAATTGGCAATACTCATTTTTAAGTAAGTCATAACAGACAATTATTTTAACTAAACCCGTATAGATTTTAATACTATTTTTTTAATTGCGATTCGTGAAATCGAGTGCCTGTAATAAATACGGATTTTAATAGGTATTCTTTAACGACAGTTTTTACTCTCAATCGGTGAGATCTGATATCATGAAATATACACAGCTTTTTCGGCCACGAAAAATAATCGTAGCGTCATTTCTTTCATCATAAGCTATGAAGCTTGTAAGATTAACTTAGTCGAAATCCATTAGCCGACACAACTATTTAAAATAATTACAACTCCATTTCCACCATGCACGTTGGAGTCTTGAAATATCAAAATAATTGAAAAACACGACGTAATATTTTATGTTCCATATTTTTCAATGATTCAAAAAACATATTTTGAGAAAACATTGTTCGGATGGACGAATCAGCAAAAGAAAAACCATTTTATATAATCAGATATGTACGATTTCAAAGCGTTTAGACCAGTCATTCCCAAACAAAGTGGTCTATATCGACCCCGAGGGGTAGACTTCGACCAACACGAGCTCCACGATCATCAAAAAAATTAGGAGTGCATGAGATTCAAATTGGGGTCCACGAGAGTGGAACTTACGTAATAGTTTATTTTATTAGATACTTACATTTCCTAATTATTATATTGTGTATATTTCATTGTGTATACGTATTACATTTCAATTATTCGCTTGTGTAAAATCTTGCACATTTGATACAAGTAGCAACGCGTTGCGTCCATACGCCAAAAGAAGGTGTAAAAACTTACATTTGATACAAGAAGCAACGCGTTACGCTCATAGCTAAAAGTACGTGTAAAATCTTGCACATTTGACACAAGAAGCAACGCGTTGCGCCCATACGCCAAAATTACGTGTTAAAACTTGCACATTTGATACCAGAAGCAACGCGTTACCCTCATACGTCAAAAGTACGTGTAAAAACTTGCACATTTGATACCAAAAGCAACGTTTGTCCAACTTTGTACCATAACGCGGCCTGTGTCATCTTCAAAAACACATTTAAGTTGATGAATTTGTAAAAAAATTAATATTAAGAAAGCAGGAAGTCTATAAAATTTAGAAAAAAAATCGGTAAGTGGTATACGCGACAAAAAAGTTGGGGGACCTCTGGTTTAAGTGGAATAGATTTTCCGAAGCGGTCCGGTTCATCAGACGAGAGTGATCCAAAAGGAACTCAATTTGCGTTTTGAAATGCACATCATCCGAATATAATAATAATAATTTTGCAATGGCGGTTTCCGGAACGGCGCCTCTTTCGACGTGGCCCCTTCCGGTCGGCGCCGGCGATTAGTTCCCACTCGGTTTGTTCCGCGCTTCCGGCGGAAGTACACTGTGCACACACGCACACAAACGTGAAATCATACATATACACATACGTGTATATAAGTTCCTACATTCATGCATGAGCACTTTATGTATTAGGATGCGGTTAGCTGCTAGGGTTGTGCAATATTTTAGACAACATCGAAAATATTATTATAATTAATAAAAAGGAATCAGAATTGTGTGGTGGTTCATCCTTTCTGCCTACCCCTTCCGTTAGTCAGTTTTTTACGTTTTCAAATTTATGCACTAACTTACGAATAAAGAGAATGCTATATGTATTATCACTATTTCCGGTACGAAACCACAGTTCAAAATCGAAAAGATGCTTGAAATCGCTTAAACCATGTTTAGTGACCACATCATAATATTGAATAACGAGGGTACTTTCAAACCTTCCTCCCACCAGCTTACTTACACTCCTCACTTAAAAAAAAACCCAACTGGGGGATGACGTAGTCCTACTGGCTCCAAGGAGTCGAACCTCTAGAGCGGTAGTCACATACAAATAATATTTCTTATCTATAGGCCAGAGTTTGGAAAGCTAGGAACTGGGGTCCGAGCTGTATTTATTTTATTTCAACGTCCAAAGAGATTTTACGCACAATCCAGTTCATCTTATTTTAAAAATTACAATAAAAACATAGCTACAAGAGTTGACAAATTAAATATGTATAACATAAAAAAAAAATTACATTAAATTTGAATATCTTTCAATATCCTCCAAATCAACGACAGTAATTATTACAAAACGTATTTTCGATAGCAATTATTTATGCTAGGTAGAATTTGCTCGAACATACGGCGTTTGAAGTTTGCCAAGTTTAAATTATTGTATTAAGAGTCGAGGAGCTCAACGAGGTGACACAGAAGCTTAAAAAACAACAAAAACTTGACACCAAACATCGATATTTTAGGCACCCCTACATCGGGTGCATTAAATAGTTTAGTTCTAGTATACACAGGGTTGCCACACGTTCCGTATTAACAGAACGGTCACTCTTCTGCTCCGTATTAATTTCCGTCCTGCATTTTCGAATTGACAGCATTTTTTTCGTAATACGACACCACCGTGAACAGGGATCAATATTCCGCATACTTGCACACTCCTTGCTTCATCCACTTGAACACATCGTACCAAACATACCCCCCCTTAAACTTAACTTAAAGTCTTGATGAAATATCGCTCGTTTGCTGCAATAACGGTATAGATCAAACACAAAAAAATTATATAATATAATGACTTATTTGGTTTAAACAAACAATTTCCACTTTTCTTTTTACTAATAGGACGATATATCTGAACTACCAAAAGTTGTCGCGAGACAGCAGTGAGTGTCAGTATTGCTTCACAATATTATTAAATAACTAAAAAAATTCAATACTCGTTGCCGGAAAATCGGCTTATTTTGACCACATCCAAATTCGTCACTGTTCCGTAGCTCATTGGACATTTGTGACAACCCTACTCAAAAAATGAAATACTGTGTACACCGCACCCGGAACACGGTGCGCCACACGGAGCACAGCCTCCGTCCGGCCGGAAGTGGCTTCCGTGCCACCGCTTTGCCACGGACCAACCAACCACCCCCTTTCTCTTCTCCTCCCACATGCTTGGGTTGATACTATGCGGTGGCAGAACTGCCATGAAATGCCGCTTTGTAGCGAAGGAGAGCTGCGGAAGTCAGCGGCCAGCATGTTTGTTTTGTTTTATTCTGTTGGGCGTGTGTTGGATTTAACGTGCATGAAACAAACTGAAGAGATAAGACGGTAAAAGTGTGCTCTAACCAAGTTCTTGTATCGTCGACTTACTGTCAGAAGTCATTAACTAACAAAATGTTGAATCAGAGATAATGAATGGACTTTTAGACTTAGTTTCGGCTACATTTAATCACCTACATCCAAGTTAACATATTTGTACTGGACACCTACGCCAATGACATCGACTGTAAAATGCCGGTTTCCTCTTGGGGGTACCTTGGGGAAGGATTTGCAATGAAACACAACTTCGCGAATGTCGTCGGACTTGACTGATTGGGCCAGTTTTTTAATTAAATTTTAATTACTAAGGTCCCACAGTTTTGTCGTGCGAGTAATTCATCCTCGAACTGGCGATAAGACACGTGTACGGTGATTTGAAATCTTATCAGGATGACTCATCGTGCGAGATAAGCCTCAAAGGATTCGGCAGTGTAAAATGTGTGATAACAGATAAATATTAATCTCCTTAATTATTTCAATAATTATTTAGAATATTATTTGACTTGCTGTCCGGTACAATAATTACCGATCGAATTTTTTTAATTGAACTTTTATTCAAGCATCAAAACTGCTTTAATGAGGAAATTAAACTATATTATTGTATAATTCGTATTATTGGAAAAAAATATAAAAACGAAACTTTTTGCGAAAATCGTGTAAAAACGAATTGAATTTTTTTTCTCACAATAAGTTTTTGTGATTTGTTGGTATAATTTTTAGGTGTACACTGAGAAAATTTCCTCTCGTGAAATATTGTTTTCCTGTTAAAAACGGGACTGAGGCCTATAACGAATAATTTGACAAATTTCATCTCTAATTTCGTATTGCTAATTTATTACAAAATATTTTCAATTTATTGCTAATCCAGTTAAAAACGAGATTACAGATCATTTCCTAGTAAAATTTTAGTAAATTTAAATTTTATCGTAACACGTATCCATGCGCCCGCAATTAACTATTATAATATATAACGAAGAAAAACATCGTGATAATACATTCGTATCTTACTAAAAGTTTATTAGGAAACCTATCCATTCATTAGTTAAGGGCCTGCAATCCCGCTTTTAACCTGATTACGAATTATTTAAAGAGATTCTTAATAAACTAGCAATATTAAATATCACATAGTTTTCTCCGTGTAACCAAGTTCAGTCGTATTCATCGCTACGACTTAGATACCACACGGCAGAACAGATGTGCTATTAAATTAAATTTATAGAACAGTGGATATATTTCATTGCTCTTTAAATAACAATATCTTTTTTTTCGCAATTTACACTACGTCTACTCACAAATAGACCAGTGAAATTGAGTATTTGCGAAAGAATTTCAATATTAAAAAATGTATAAATAGGATAAAAATCGCCTTCAATCGGGCACAAACATACAAATCTACAGATTTATCTCTTCCGTGACGGAAAAGTTTGACTTAATTCGATGCAGTTTCGACTCGAGATACAGAATTCAGAACACCACCTGGTGCTCACAGATTCAAACAGAAAATAATAAATTTAAAAAAAAACTTTGAAAAATCTGCGCAAAATTACTTAATCGCCCAGCACAAGTTGAACAGTTTGTACAAAAAAAGCTTTTACTAATTACACATAATGTTTTTCAGAATCATTATGCAAAGCGGCGGAAATTCTGAAAGGGTTGAAAGCGTAGCGGCGAACGGGTGAAATTTAAATTTATAATCAAACGGTCGAGGGTTTAAAAATTAAATTCCATCTGCCGAACACAAGCTGCACTCTCGTGAAGAAAATGCATACAAAACTAAAAAAAACCTTGCAACATCGTTGACAGTGTATTTTTTTAATGTGAAACCGCACAAGCGTTCCAACTGTTTCCAACCGTCTTGAGACAGTGAGATCAATATGGCATCCCCATATATCAACGTTGTGAGTCTGAAGATAGTGGAGAGGGGAAGGAGATGGGGTAGAGGAAGGTGACTATTCAGATCTGGTGGCCAAGACCAAACATGGACAAAGCCACATTCAACTCTGAATGGTGGTCTTACAACAGGACGATATTGAGAGTATTTTCTACTCTGGAACGAGCCGCAAATATACTATATATTGTTTTAAAACAGTAACTTGTGAAATAACGCAAATTAATCAAATAAAATATACTTGCGCACGCCGGGATATGAACCCGCAACATCCACGCTTGCTAGACGAGAGTCGTACCCCTCAGGGAGGCCGTAAAATATTTAAAAGTAATATGAGATATCTACTGAAAAAAAGATTTTCTTTAAATGTGATATATACCTACCGATGAGAAAGAAAACTGGTGTCGCCAATTCAGGTATACCTTTTGACTTCTAGGCCACAGGCAGGCCGATGTTGGATGAATTAACTTGGAATTGGGAATCCACAGCATTTGACCAATCAGCTAGTCTGACTGTGTTCAGCATTCATATTTTAAAATAAAAAAGAAATTTCCAACCTAGTGCAATTAAAGATCCATTTAACCATATTAAAAATAAAATAACGACATTATATGACCTACAATGAAATGATACATAATGGGTCTCTCCATTAACAAATTGCACAAAGTGTCAATATTCCTTGAATGGGTAACTAATTGACCTACCACACAGAAATATGAACGAAACTTTGCTATTCTGGTAGATTGAGCAAGTTGTGCATTTACCATCACACTAGACTGAAATATTCTAGATTATCGTAGATATCAATAAAATTTAGGACGGGTTGTTTCTCAGAATTTGAACAATTAATCAAATTTCTGTGTAATCAAAGTACTGTGGAGGTTCTGTTATTATTTCAGTTTTGTGAAAAAACTGACCAATAATAATATAATAACATAACTTGAATAGAACCTTCACAGAAATTTATTTATTTATTGCATCTCACCATACATAAATCACTATTACTATTGTATTAAGATGCAGAATGGAAAAAAAGCAGTAATACCCATTGGCAGCACTATCAGGGGAATATTTTAAATCTAATTAAATTGGCCAAACTTCGAAGCAATTAAAGGAGACCGGGTCAATGACATCACAAATGTCATCTGAAGAAACGAAAAGTTAGCAACTAAATGCTAAATGCGAAAATGACCGTGTTTATGGGGATTATAATTTATTATTGAATTAAAAATTTTGTGGGAGACCTCGGAGACACAACACATATCATAAGTATGCACAAACACATAAAGTCCCAAATAGGTGAGGTTGTCCTCAACTTTTCCACGGTCCTCATCAATTCACCTCACGCGACAGGCGAATGTATTAAGTTAGTACTAATCTAGATGAGCTAAATAATTTTCCAGTCTAGGTACGGCAATCTCCGCTTCTGCTTATTATAAATCTCTCTTCTAACTCAGACTTCCTCCAGCTTCCTCCTCGCAGGTAACGAAATGAAACGTGACCTGCATAGGGATGCTGTACTTTCAGAGATTTCTCTCATTTCATACAGCATTTTCTACCGATTTCTTGCGAACTTTTTTTACTTCTCCATTTTTCGTAATATTTTTAGTCTCGAGCGTAATTATACGAAAATGAAATGAAATAGGTTACTTACTTGGATATTTCGAAAGTTTAATCGAGAAACGTGCGCTTAATATGAAAAGAGAAATATTAATGTTAATATTAAGAACCCTAATAAAAAACATCTGCATATTAACCCCTTACGCTAATTTGTTCGCGTTTCTAACAGCCTCATATAATGGTGTTAGAAATAGAAAACACCACGCCTTATATTCAAATCTACAAATAAACCACAGACAAATTTAAAGACATACCTTCTATGAAACCAAAATTTTCGACCCCAATTTGACAGAAACTGAGTTTGTGAATTTTTTATGAATTATTTTGAAATGAAACGGAAAAAATTGAGGTGACAGTAACGTTTATGATACATTTGTCTAATAAAAATAATGTGCATTTTTTATTCATTATTTATTTTACTGTACAATAGAACATTCATACCAGTTACAGTACAATTTTAAATCATATCAGCATTTAGCTACGTGACTTCAATAATTGTTTTACGTCATTTAGAGAACAGTCACTTACATCCAAATTCTTTGCTAGTTCGTTCAACACCACCACTCTCTTCGTCATGCTATGCTTTGCCAGGACGTCGGTTTTGCCTTTTGGTACTCTGAATAAGTCATGGTATCGACTTCGGCTGTAGTGGTCTGGTACATATAAATCATAGCATCCCAAGAGGAATTGGCTATCAATAAAATTGTTCCAAATGTTGAAAAGACATAACAGCATTAATTTTAGTGATAAAACATGTAAGGTTAGCAATTTTAAAAACATATTTATGTTTGCATTCAAAAATGTTATGTTTATTTCACGTCTTCATTCTTAATTCACCAACTTTGTGTATTAAAATACCACATATTTATCAAATTTCAGCGTTCTTGGTAGATAAATTTATTCGCAATTATTATAAATTTAACGTGTTTTTAATTGAACTTTTTTTAAAGTGAATACCGTACAAAGAGTTCATGGCATCCCAAATTGGGATATATTGTGAGACTGAAGTTAGTGAGGAGGGGAAGGAGATTGGAATATGAAGGTGGGTGTGAGCGATTTCAAGCAACGTTTTTTCAAGGGCGATACTGAGAGAATCTTCCACTCTAGAACGTGGCGCAAGTATACTATATTTTATTTTAAATTAATAAATTGTGAAATAACACAAATTCATCAAATAAAATTTACTTGCGTACGCTGGGATTTGAATCCGCGACTTTCGGTTACATTGATTAAAGAAAAAAAAACATCTATATTTATAAGGTAACTCCAAATGGAGGACTGAACGCAGTTGGCGCAATAACACAAAAATTGTCCAAAGAAGCGAAGTTAGCAGTCCACAATGAGTGAGGCATGGAACTGGCAAATAAAGAATGAAAGTAGACTGAATGCTGTTGAAATGAGATTCCTGAGGCGTGTGTGTGGTAAAACCATGTATGAACGTGTGAGGAATGTGGAGATCCGCAAAGAGTGCAAGGCTGAAGTAAGCGTAATGAGTAAGATTAAGAAAGGGACGCTTAGATGGTTTGGGCATGTAGAGCGAATGAGCGAAGATAGGAGTGTAAGGAGGATATATGATGCAAATGCGAATGGTAGCAGAAGTCGGGGACGCCCGAGGAAGATATGGCACGATCAAGTTAATCAGATACTCGAGTCGGGCCATGTCAAGAGTCAGAATAATAAAGAGTATGCATGAGACGATTTATGAATGTGAATAAGGCAAGAAGTGTGTACCAAGACCGAGTTGTTTGGCGGTCCGTCCTCTCTGCCTACCCCTGCGGGGAAACGGCGTGATGGTTAGTCAGTTAGTCTGTGCGTATAACTGTATATAGTTTAATTAGTCTTCCAATAATCTTCAGACACCATTTTATCAAAACGTGAGAAATACAGGTAAGTTTCTTTTGAATTACATGAGCGATATATTTGTACTTTTCCAATTTTCGACTCAGAACCTCTAGCTCAAAGCCATGAATCATATCTCATCAATTTCATCATAAAACGTTCATAAACTTTGATGAAATTCCCCAATTAGAACTTCTAGTTATCATTGACTAACAGATACATAATAATTATATAATTAATAACGTTTGTCTAATCTAAAGGGGTCAATAGCCTCACAAATTCTAACTAACGGTGACTGCCGACAATTCGGATACAATGAGCATCAAACTTCAGGCGATCAACAGAAGTATTTAACTATTCTGGATATAACCCCTCCCCCCACCCACCCTCTCTCCACCCGCTGTTTCTGAAATAATCCGGTTAAATGATTGTTGCGTCATCATCCAACCACCGGTGATGACGTCACAGGCATAAAGGAAACAGCAATCGTTGAGAAGCTTCAGGTATATAAGGGGTGAAAGTCGCTACAAAAGTTTTAATGTTTACAAAAACTATATATATATTATGGCTTTGTAGTAAACGTTCAACAAGAAGAAGAAGATGGTTTTAAAGGGAGACATGTAAATACTCTTACGAATTAATTATATATATGTACATTATTGTCAAAACACTGATACATAATTTTTTAAAGTACATACAATACAAAAACACATATTTATCACCTCTGAACACAATTGTCAATTCTGTATTAATCTGTACTTTATTTATCAATGCTATCGATTATTTTCTAATCATCCAACTATATTATAAATTTATAAACTACCCTTCCCATTTTTTCTACCTTTTTTCTACCTTACTACTCCTGTGGTGATCTGTCTTTTTATTACAACTATCTGGCTGTTATTTACTTTACCGGTTTGTTTTATATTAAGTACTAAATACTAAATTATAATATGAACTAAACTTGTCAATTTGACTGGCCTAAAACAGGATCCATTCCTAGTTGGCTAGTCAAAGTTTCCGCATGTTTTATTGTATGATTTTTATGTGAAATAAATTTATTATTATTATTATTATTATTAAATGTTAGAAAGAGAGCGATAAAACAAACAAAAAACTTATTATAGTAAAAATGTGTAATAAAGCATGACATACTTAAAAGAGAGCAAAAATATCTTAAGTGGCATTTAAAGAAACACTGTGAATTTACTCATACCTATAACATGTTAAATAACAGATCCGTGGAGCATAAAATGCGATTTTTTCTATCGAAGGAATTTAAAATAATTCTTTTTTTTCAGCTTGGCTAAAGCATAAAATAATTCTTCAAAAATAACATACCTACGTTTTTTAAGAGCTTAAAAACTTAGTGTTCAAGAGAAATACGTTATATTTCGATAGAAATTCGGAATGTGGACTCTTGAAAAGAATTTGATAATTAATGGCTACGAACGCTGTGACAATAATTAGATCTAAAATACCAGCAGAACTTAATACTTCTAATATTATGAAATTGATTTTATTATAATGAAAAAAAAAAAAAAAAACGAAGAAGTGTGTCTGGTGGTGGCTATGTTTTTTTAATCCAAATCTATGGTTTTATTTCCAGATTGATGAAATTTTGCACATTTGACCTTCATAACAAGAAATTTCGAAAAACCACCCCCATTTTTTTCCCAGCCCTTGAAGCAGAATTTTCATATTTCTTGATGAAATTTTGCACACTAAAACATGCGCACAATTATTTTATACACTGTCCACATCTGATTTTGATAAAATATGTTAAAAGCCCAGGCAACACCGGGGTCTTCGGCTAGTAATATATAAAATGCAGGCACGTTAATGAATCAAGCAAAGGGCGCGTGCCACGACAGAGAGGTGTATGTGGAAATATATTTTTTCTGCCTACTCCTGCAAGAAACTTACTTTGTGTATACGTTACTTGTATACACAGAGAATCTTAAATCATTGAGGTGACATTAAGTTAACTCCTCCAGTATAACTGTGAACTTCCTCGTGGAATGGAAGCGATTATCCAACATCGGCCTAGTAGCATTACACGCGATGGTATAATTTCGCCTGAATGTTGATATCGTGATTAATTTTCGGCATAATGATTGGCTAATTGCACATTAAGCTTCTTGTGTATCTATTTTACACCGTTAACTCTATACTATTATAAGTAGGCGCGTCATATTGGAACGTCTATTATTATCTGACTAGTGATGGTATGCCCAAAAGTTTATTTTAAATTAAAGACCGAAATATTTCCTCAGATTTCAGAATGGATTATTACTGAGTAGTCTCCATTTACTCAAAAGATTTCACAAAATATATTTTTTCGAATCTATGGAGGAGGGGGTTGCTATAGAATTTCAGATAAAAATAATTCACCATAATAAATTTTAAAAGGAATTTCTAAAACTGATTCCCCTTTTTATGGGAGTGGTTAAAATTTCCAGAGAAATAATTGCCCGCAATATTTTCGTGTTCTCTGGTACTTTTCGCATAAAACAAATTTGAATGTTTCGTAATTTTCACAGAATATGTTTACATTTTTCTAGAATATTCAAAATTTCCCTAGATTTTTCTTCTTTTTCAATTTTCGATAAAAAATATTTTTCTTCCCTAAATATAGAGATCATCACTGATGTCTGACCGACAAAGCTGAAATTTAAACGTTACTCTGTCGAAAGCGATTGCATTAAATTTCTAATAACTAATAAAGATGTTAAAACGTTCCAGACCAGAGTTGAATTGGTCGTCGATGATTGGTATTTTAGTATCGTTTGTAATGATGATTGGCAAGATTTGGTTTTGGTTTTGCGTTCAGAGGTTGCGAGGTTAAAATAATATTGATTCAATTTAAATGTTTATAACCCTTTCACACCCGGATTATTGATATTGAGTCCACACATATAAAATATGTAATGCTTGATAACCTCAGAAAATTATTTGTAAATTTTTGGCATTTAATTTTTTTTTTTTTTTAGAAAATTTTCTATGTTAATTTGGATTAACATTGGGCGTCAGAGGGTATTTTTTAAATTGTAACGTAAAATAAACATAACACAAAAGTAATACAAATAACTGTTTCATGTCAAAAATGCACATTGACAATGTGGTGATAATCTCTAAGGTACAAACAAATAACATTTTAACTAAAATTCATTCATAAATAAAGAAAAAATCTAAGATAATAAATCTTTAAAAATTCGCCATACTAGTCGAAAACATGTCCGTCACTACCAGTGTTAATTTGAATTAACATTGAAATTCATTTACAATATTCTGAGAAATGACTGTGATCAGTGAATTAAACTGATGTTATTATTATAGAACACATCTTAATGCGTTAAAATATTTGTAATTCGAGTATAAAATATTGATATCTCACCTTAAATAAAGTAATCAATGACGGCAGAAATTTGATGAAACTCACAATCAGCATATGTCAAAATATTTATCGTTGTTGTGGCGGGAATAAGAATTTCAACCGAGCGGAAAAAATAGGCGCCATAGAAAAGACTACAAGCTATAAGAAAACGAAAACGTGGCTTTTCTAAATCGCTACCGTTACGGTAAAAAAATTCACAAAGTTTGTGTTAATTTGAATTAAGACTGGAGCTGAAAGGGATAAGTACGATCCTTACGATTTTACAACTGTGAGGCCCTAGACA
Source organism: Hesperophylax consimilis (assembly GCF_061612785.1). Lineage (NCBI taxonomy): Eukaryota > Metazoa > Arthropoda > Insecta > Trichoptera > Limnephilidae > Hesperophylax > Hesperophylax consimilis. The sequence goes on from NC_142865.1 coordinate 12,813,561, forward strand.
TTTGATTTTTCATTTTCGTTAATAAAAATACATCTAATAAAATTTAAAAAAATTACATGTAATAAAATAAAATTACATGTAATAAAATAAAATTACACGTAATAAAATAAAATTACATGTAATAAAATAAAATTACATATGATAAAATAAAATTACATGTGATAAAATAAAATTACATGTAATAAAATAAAATTACATGTGATAATATAAAATTACATGTAATAAAATAAAAAAAATTACATGTATACTACGCGATGCAAAAAAACTTCTTGTTTTCTTTTAAAATAAAGACAAACATTCTCGAATTACTAAAAATAACACGACAATATTTGAAAATCTCCTACTACCACTGTAGTAAGCCGAAAATAATAATAATAATAATGTTTTATTATCTTTTTTTGTGTAACAAATAGATATAATGATATCCTCACTGGGATCTCCCGTGCTGAGGATTTCATTTACATATTATGTATAATTTAATTATAAGAAAATTAATATTACATCAAAGTTACAAATTAAAATGTTACGTGTGCTGTGATGGACTTAGCCAGCCGAGAAATTGAACACACGACACGTGATATTAATTAACTAGTGATAGTAATTAATTTAGTGATATTAAATAATTTTGTGAGAGTAATTGATTAAGTGATATTAATTAATTTAGTGAAAGTAATTCACTAAGTGATATTAATTAATTTAGTGATATTAATTAATTTAATGATATAAATTAATTTATTTATATTTTATTTTTATTTATTTAAAGCCCAGAGGGCTTTTACATGTAGGTGGTACAATTTTAATGACAGGCAGTTTTGAAACATGATAAAGAAATCATAAAAATAAAATTACATTAAAAAATAATGTATGCAAGAAATAAAATTAAAAATAACAAGAACATAAATTAAAAAATACAGCGATTTGACTGGTTTATAAAAATATAACTTACATTTAGGAATAGTGTTGAAATAAGTCTTTTACGTGATCCACAAAATTTGCAAAGTTAATATTAAATATATCGACATCATCTAAGTATTAGTTTCCAATAGTGTGAAACCGTTGTATTGGGGAGTTCGCAATGTAATTGCGCATTATTAATTAGTATTGTAATTTAGTGATATTAATTAATTTAGTGATATTGATTAATATTAATTGATTTTGTTGTATTAATTAATTTAGGCCGAGAATAATAACAACTATTCTGAAGAGACCCAACTCTGTTTCCATCAGTTTATGATCAGTATTTTGTTGGCTTAGTGAGGCAGATGCCACGTCACTGCCGCGGCTGTATGGCGCTATATCCGTCCGAGAAATGTTTTCTTTCAATTAGCACAGTATGTATCTGCATGACGGGCCGCACAACGAAACTAAACAAGTTAAAGGGAACAGCCAACCAACACGTACGAGAGGTGATTTAAAAAATATTATATTTGAAAAAACGACGATAATGTCATAAAATAAGGAGTTGAAAATAAAGAGACATGGATGATTTAAATGCGTGAAAGATTCCGAGAGTGACAATTTTCCAAGGAAAACATAGTCAACTTCAAGCTATTAAGACAAACAACATCTAATGGTTAGTTATATTTTCGCTCAAATAACCGATTAAATCGAGTGATGTTTTGTAAAATCAAAACATACTCCAGCATACGTAGGCCGCTTCCTGATAGTTATTTTAATAAATTCCTAAAATATCGGAACACGTGTTCATGCACCTGCATTTGCATTGAAAATATTTAAGGCGAAGCTTAATGCCAAATCACTACTTTGATTAATCTTTATAACGAATTGGTGTACATTATGAATACCTAAAAATATGCTTTAGATAAATAGAAGGTTTTCCTATCGTTTCGCTTGAGTAGAATACAAATAAAATAGTTAAATTACTCAATAAAAGATATAAATGTAAACTACTAAAATTGTTTTTTTTTTCAATAGAAATGTATGAACGCGTAAAGGAAACAACTTTAAAAAAATACAGTATTTAATCTAAGATTATCTGTGACAGTTTCACTTGATTAACTTTTTTGCTTTCTTATAAAATTATTTACAAAATAAATAATAAACCAGTTTTGTGCTTAAAATCGAAGTTTCTAGACTCCTTTTGTCAAGCGATTTTAATGCCTATTACCTACGATTTAAGGTATACCAAGAATGTACACATTTTTGGCTTGTAGCTTCCTCTTAATGACGATATGCGAAAATATTAGGATTTTTATAAACACGTTTTCCGATATCGCGTTAATACCAGAGATGTGCAAAATGGGTACCCAAAACCATTTGAAATGCAAAATGGAAATGGGTCAAAACTTTTCCATTTGAAAATGCAAAATGCAAAATAGTTTTTAGAAAAGCATTTCAAATGCTAAATGCAAAATACCTATTTTCAAAATGCAAAATGGTTTCTCAGGTCAAACAATTAGAATAATTATAGAATTTTTAAACAATTTTGTCATTTAATAATGGACATCAATGTAGAACAAACATATTATATGATGGTAAATCCAAAAACACCACGACTACAGATTATGAAACCACAAAAAATTTGCGCGGGACTAATGTTGCCAACGTAAAAACATGGAAACTGCTATTTAATATTACAGCGTCATGGCCCCATGTTCAGTATTTGAATCAGTATATTTTGTAATGGTATCACTCAATTGCCAGGGAGCAACTTGACAAATAGAAATTATCTCTCATAGCGAGGTTGAGGACCGACTGATATTTGGGGCTTATGAAAAAAAGATGAGTGGAGATAGTAGGAAGAATGTTGCAAAAAAGCATTTAAAATGGAAAATGCATTGAGAAAAGCATTTAAAATGCAAAATGGTTTTTAGAAAAGCATTTAAAATGCAAAATGGAAAATACCCATTTTGCATTTTGCATTTCCATTTGAAATGGATTTATTTGAAATAAAGCACATCTCTGGTTAATACATACTAAAAGTTTATCACGATACCTATCTATTCATTCGTTAAGGGCCTGCAATCCCGTTTTCAACTGGATTACGAATAATTTGAAGAATAACTAAATAAATTAGTAATAGGTACACATTTTTCTCCGTGTGTGACACATCACACACCTCCCAAGAGAATCCCTTTCTGTATAGTGTAAAGACAGAGGAACTGCATTGCTACCGCTACGTGATGCGTTGGTTTAGAGCAGTAGAAAGGGATTTATTAATTTGGGTCTAGAAGAGGCCTGGATTATATGAAGGAGGAAAAACAGATGCCGGTAGCTCGTTCCACATGCGAAGAGTCGAAGAAACAAACCGTTCTCTTGAAGTTAACTGTTAACGGGTATTCCTCTCGTATCCGTCTTTCGTTTCGCGTACGTGTACAGGGGATCAATGCTGCTAGGTACCTAGAGCAGGCTCCATTTAAATACCCGTAGAATAGACACATCATGCCTACAATGCATCAGTGCCTCAAAGAAGATAATCGGTCTGTTAACGGGAGCCTCATAAATAAAAAATGTAAATGTTCGTTTGTTCAAAATCATAAATCTCCAAAAGTTCTTCAATGATCGCTTTGAAAATTTGATACAACGTTGCATTCGAATACGCATGTGTTATTATATACCTGTATTATTTAGATGTCACCCGCGACAGGTAAACAAACACGTGATTTGTTTGAAAACAGGGCAATTCTGTTGGAAAAACATGCTTTTAAAAAAAACAGCGCCATTTGTTGGACGTTAAAGCAGCACGCGCCATTGTTTCTCTATCTGCACAGACAGACTATGCACAGAAACGCGTGGCGAGGTACAGTACAGCTGGTTATCAAATAATGTTTGAATTCAAAATTTTCGCATCAGTAATTTTATTTAAGCTCTGCCTTGGAAATGAATAAAACATTGGGAAAATCGTTTTTGATTCTTTAAAACACAAATTTTTCGATTTTCAAACTAACAAAATGCCCTTTTGCCAATATTTATTTAAATTTAACATTTCATCATCTTCCAAAGAAACTAGATAGAGATTTCTCAAACTAACATCAATTTAGTCACAAATAATCGTCAAAGTTCTATAAAATCATGAAAAATCAATCCGATAAAATCCTTCTAGGGTTATAAGATAATTTTAAAACATCATTTCTTCATTGTGGTCTAACAGAGAGATACAATTTACTCATATGCGTGGTCTAAATAATCATCATCCTTTCTTCAAATTAATATAATTCCAAAATTGCTAACATTCCGCCACTAACATCTCCAAGTATTTAGCGAATAATCGGATTGATGATGCATATTATCGCAACGGCTATAAATTCAAAACACCCTTTCCATTAACTCACTAATCACGTACGTTGCATTCGCCGCATTAAACCACGTCGCAATTGCAGCAATATTGGAAATGCGTCTGTTTTATGTCTTCGTCGATCGGAATTATTCTAACCATCAGCGTAAATTACACAAATCACGATACATTCATATCACAAATGCTAATTCAATAACTGATAATTGGAATATTTGAAACATTGGTTTGTCAGAATGATAAATAATTATATTGTGTACATCGCGGATTAAAGGTTCACTATTACTATAATAATTATTGTAGATTAGGTAGATACAATTAAAAAACAGAATCTGCGGTTTTAATAAAAACTATTTTCCATGTGTGAAGCAATAAAGAAATACATGTAAACAAGAATAAATTTTAACTTCGCAATACATGGCTACCCCACGAGGAACTGTGGAGATTTTAGACTTCCAAAAACATATTTGTCGGGAACCCAAAATAATTTCTATTTTAACGTATTTAAGATTTTTAATGAACTACCGACATTAAAAATCTTAAATCCTTCCTTTCGTGGGTTATACTTAAATACTATAAAGAATAGGTTTTAAATGAATTGTAAAGTGTCCTTAATGTCGTAGAAATAAGTTGTTAAAAGTTTTATACTAGATATAAAAATGTAATTTTTTATAACTAAATAAATACTTGCAAAAAAAATAAATAAATAAAAGTCAGGTGTTTGACTTCGTTAGTGTAGAGCGAGACAGATATATTATAGAAGTATAAAAGCCCATGCATTAGTTTCACCTTTCTCTGGCACGCAACTAATTTTAGCACGCAATAATTTTTTATTTTACATTGCGGATAAGCGATTTACTAATATGTTTATTATTTCTAGATTAGGTAGAAATTATTTACAAAACACCGCGGTTAAAATTAAAAAAAAAAAATCTATGTGTGTTAGTGTGGAGTGAGACAGGTATATAATAGTAGTATATACGAGTATGCCTGTGTATTAGCTTCATCTCTCTCTCCAGCTCGCAACTAAATAGCGAGCATCCGTAATCTCTACACACGGTTAAAAAATAAACTAAAGTAATCTCATCAAGTTCAGAGCATCACTATAATTAAAAACCCGAAGTATTATTGTAACACTATGCTTGACGGCTTGTTTGATCACAAGCTGGTACGGGCCGAGAATCGGCGGTCAACGGGGATAATTAAAATACCAAAATCGACAATCGTCGGTTAAATGTGACGAGGGTTCTAATATCTCCGGTGCCACAAAGTCGCCCAATCCGTTGACCACATATTTGCAAATAAGGTAAATGAGTAGAATTATTTTTTACTTACCAATATTAAGTATCGTCAACGTTAAGAATAAGTAGGTATAATATTATAGATAATAGAAACAAAAGGCGACATGGCATGGAAACGTTCTGACTGTCGCCTCGCTACGATCAAACTGCCCAGACCTTTAAAGCGGCTAAGCAATGAAGGTTATACGTTTAGTTTGTAGGTAGAAACAATGGCGCCGCTGTGCTAAATTTCGAGCAGCAGTAGTATTGTCGAACGATGTTGGCGCCAATATTTGCAATAATAGTAATGGTTCATGGCCCGTCTCCATTGTTTCTATTATCTATGTATAATATTATATTGTATTGTAAAGGATATTCGACCATCGCCTGTACGCCGTTCTTCTTAAAGACCACAATGCGCTGCACCTGTCCATGGGGGGAGCTGATGGTGTGGATCACATCCTGAAAGAAGAAGAGAATAGTTACATTAGTGAAACGTTAAAAAAATCACAACACAATCAGTGAACATTAGAAGGAAATGAAAAATCTGGTTTAATCTTTCACAACCGAGAGAAATTAAATATTTGGTCCCACGACAAAACAGAACAGTGACATTACAGAACATCGTAGAAGAAAAAAATCTTTCTTTAACTAAACTACATAACCTAAACTAATATTTTATGATGTTGGGTTTGTTGTCGTTTTGTTTTATCCGGTTCTGTTGTCGTTCTGTTTTAACCGGTTTCGCTGTCGTTATGTTTTATTGTCGTTCTGTTTTATCCAGTTTCGTTATCGTTCTGTTTTATCCGGTTTTGTTGTCGTTCTGTTTTACGGGTGAAAAAAATACACAGGTAAAAGTTTACAGGTGAAAAAAATATAACAAGCGGTAATTGTTGATTGAGGACATAGCTCAGTGGTTCAGAGCACCTGACCGGACATCAAAAGGCACGGGTTCAATTCCCGTTGGCGGCATTTATTTTTACTCGGGAGATATTTTCAATTTGTATTCATATTTCAGGGAACTAATTATTGCTTATAATTATTTGAAAAACATCAATAATGCAATTTTTTTACAATTTGTCTTAAGAAACGTCACTTACTCTAACTAACTAACCATCACGCCGTTTTTTAGGCAGAGATGACGGACCGCTACACAACTCGGTCTTGGCACACACTCCTTGCCTCATTCACATTCATACATTAATTCTTTTTTTAAACTTTCTTCAGGTAAGGTCCAAAAATTATCTAAATTTCTGTCTACTTCAAAGGTGTATATGACGTACTTTTTGAACGGTGGAAAAAAACATTTCAACATGGACCTGTGCAGAAACGAGTGACAGTAGGTATTTACCAGGGTTCCATGATAAATAAAGAAAAAGAAAAGAAAAAAAGACAATAAATCATCATTATTATTATTATAATGATAACTCAACACAGTGACAATTCAACACACTTTTAAAAAGTGATATAAAGTCATTAGAAACGATGAAAAGAAAATTTTATCCCTAACCTAAACTAACCTACTTAACGCAGTTAATAAAGTTTTTGTTTCATCACTTACCACGACTTTATATAACTTTTTAAATATGTGATGGATTATCATTATGATGAGTTATCCGGTCATCATTTACCACAATATTGATTATTCCGATTTGACACCTCGTGGCATGCGATCTCTGGCGGGATAAAAACGTACTATCCAACACGGCCACTACCTTGAACCGGAACATACAAACAAATTTACGGAGAGATAAAACGCCAAACGGTCGTCGCTACGCTCAGTCAATTATGTTTCTACAACGTGTAAGTTTAGCTCGACTCGACATCATTGTAAGCTTCGCCCCTCGTTATAACGATATTCTTATTAACCGTAATCCCGTTTACAGCGGCAAGTTAAGTTTTATCATTAAAGCGGCTATTCTGTCGTAATTTTTACCACGTCTAATCCCGCACAGAGGAATAATTAGCATATTGCCGACATAACCGCTACGGTTTAAGGTCTCGAAGTGGGAGTCGTAAAAATTATGACGACACTTTGTAATGGGTTGAATCCCTTCTTTTTCGGGGGTGGGCCTGTTTTTGTTGCGAATTAAGAGTGGGGTTAATGGAAACGGGAAATAGCTATATTTCAACGATTTTAACAGAAAACAGACAATTGCTAGAAATTAAAAAAGATCTAAGCCGATATATTGGGTCGCACTAAATAGGACCACGGGTTGTATATCTCTGATTTTTTTAAAAACTAATTGATTCATAGAGTGTACGAAGGCATCACATAGAAGCATTATTCCTGTAAATTAACAATAATATTCAATGCCCGGAGTTGCTAAATAAGATTCAATTTAACGTACCTGCGCGCTCCGCACGCTCTTCTGTCCTATTTAAAGTGGATCAAAGCAAAATACAGTGTAAACGAAATTCTTGATCGAACAGACTATTTAAGGCGATGCCATACGTAGTAATGCAAAATCATGTGTTTTTGGTTTGAAAATTTGGTCGCCTAGACATCTTTCAGATGCTTTAATTAAATACTGCGAGTAGAATACATCTTGACCTTTGAAATAATCGAGTATTTTTTAGATAAGTCTTTTTATGATCCCAGAAAAAAATAATGTATAAGTCCTATGAAAATTGCTTTAAAGTTCAAAATCTCCTACTTACGAATCCATTTTCGGTTATGATTTTATTTTATAATGTAGCAAATTAAGTTATTTAAAAAATGATCGAAAAAAAAAAATATTTATGCCTCAACATCCACAAAATAAAATAAAAGGCAGTTTTTGGCCATTATTTTTTCTTGCATAAATCAAAACAGGCGGATGGTGTTAAGCGGGAATTTAAACCTTATCGCCATCTACGTAAGGGTTGTTATTGATAGCAGCTCAATTTAAAATATTACACGACGTAGTGCATCGCCTTAATAATTACAATAATATGATATCAAAAGTGTACAATTTTAATTGCGAGCTGAATAAATATTAAAAATTCTGTAAAAGATTGTTTTCTGATGTTGTTTATATAATTCTGTAACGAATTAAAAAAAAATTGTACATTCTGTCTTCTCGCGACCTTGAGGTGATTTAAATAAAAAGCGGCACTACAAAATTTATCAAATTTTAATTATTATTCACAAATATTCAAATGTAACATCGCCTTTAAATGATCAATCAACGCAATTGTTTTTTTTTTCAATTGAAACGTCCCCGTTAAACGCCGATTCTTGATCGATTTAAACTGTCTATAAAATTATAATCAGCTGACAGGCATAACAAAAAGACAGTTGTGCTTTTATGCTGATCACAATTTGTTCAAAATACACAGTGGACCGAGAATCGTCGTTTAACGGGGGCCTTTCAATCATAAATACAAAATGGCACTGATTGTGGCCAATTGATGACAATGTTACATTTGAATTTCTGTGAAATTAAATGTTTAAACTAATTCAAATAGATTTTATAAAATCAACCCTTGATAACATAACTATCTAACATAACAGAACCGCCAAACAACGTCCTCTCATGCATTATTCTTCTTCTACACGTCTCTTCTATTATTCTGACTCTTGACATGGCACGACTCAAGTATCTGATTCACTTAATCGTGCCATGTCTTCCTCGGGAGTGCCCGACTTCTTCTAAAATTCATTTGCGTCATATATTCTCCTTACACTCCTTTCTTCGCTCATTCGCTCTACATGCCCAAACCATCTAAGCATCTCTTTCTTAATCTTACTTATTACGCTAACATCAGCATTGCACTCTTTGTGGATCTCCGCATTTCTCACACGATCATAGTTTTACCACACATACGCCTCAGGGGTCTCATTTAAACAGCACTCAGTCTATTTTCATCCTTTTTCTGCCAGTTCCATGCCTCACTTCCATACATCAGGGTACGTACCAGCACTCCATTGTGGACTGCTAACTTCGCTTCTTTGGACAATTTTTTGTTAGTTACTTTCCCACAATTTAGAGTCCACAGCTCTCCATGTAGCCTATGCCAAAAAATCACACTAGCTCCTAGAAGATACTCTGAGTATCGCTCTGGTCAAAGACCCACCATTAAAAATCATACATGGATTTACTACACAATGCCTCAGGGATCTCGTTTCAACAGCATTCAATCTACTGTCATCCTTCCTCTACCAGTTCCATGCCTCACTGACATACATCAGGATAGTTACCAGCACTCCTTTGTGGACTGCTAGCTTCACTTTTATGGATGATTTCAGTCCTCCATTAATTATGTTACCTGCATTTACCCTTCTTTCAATATCTCTGTCAACCTTCTCATATCTCAAACCTAGATTGCTTTACCAAATTAACGATTAGACGCACATAACTGTGTGACAAATTTGCGACTTTTCAAGTCGTCGCTGCGAGACATAAAAGAGATTTTACGACACACTTAGGAGAAGATTGACATAATCTCCAGGACATGTGTCGCGATTTGCGAAAAAGGGAGCGTTTTATATTGATCAAGATTTCCAAAGCACGAGATAACGAAATATTCAACAATTAAAAACACAAACACAATCAAATATCTAGGAGTAATTATCGATAAAAATTTGAATTGGAAGGAACAAATATGTCAAATTGCAAAAAAAATCAGAAAACTGATATATGTATTTTTAAGAATCAGAAAGTTTTTGTCTTTAAAAAACCTATATTTAATATATTATGCCTTGGTCCAATCAACTCTACAATATGGTATCATTAGTTGGGGATCCACATACAAAACTAACCTTACTCCAATAGAAGTGGTACAAAGGTTAATAATTAAAATAATATTACGAAAACCTCCCGATTACCCAACCGATCGATTATTCGAAGAATTTCAAGTGCCTTCATTTGAAGATCTTTATACTAAAAATGCATTAATTCAAATCATAAAAGAAAAAGACAAGTATCAATTTCTAACTGAAAACCGTACTCGACTTAAATATATTTTTCCATGCCCTAAATTAAACACTTCCTTTGCACAAAATTATTACACTTACCGAGCAAGATTTTTTTTCAATCGATGAAGAAATTAGAAACATTAATGATAACATCCAAATAATAAACACTGTGAAAACATATTTTAAAGACAAACATACAAAAAATAAAAATGTTTCCAATTGAATTAATCTTAAGAATAACTCACTTCAAATAAGTTTAAAATCATTTTATTTTTAATTACTTACTTATTGTAATAAAACAATGTACACTCCTCTTCCAGCCACAAGCTAATGCTTCTATGGAAGAGGGGTCTTGAAATATTTGATCATATATTGTAACAAATAAACAAAAATGTACTTATATGATAAATATAATAAATAAATAAAATAAAATTATCTATTCAGTGTTAAAAAAAAAAATATTATAATAATAATAATCTGATATCTTACAACGCATGCTTTAACTTCCCACTCACAAACTAATTAATTCATTAATTATTTACAAACATAAGACAATGCTTGTGCACGGAGAGAAATGAGTATTAATAAGCTAATTTATTACGAATCTCTTAAAATTATTGGTAACCCGTTTAAAAACGGGATTAAAGGCCTTAACGAATGACAGGTTTCCTGATAAACTTTAAAAAAATTACGAATATATTATCACGATGTCGGAACACGTGTTGTAAGACATAATACGTGGATTTGGCAGTTTTTTGAATGTGTAGGTATATAGAATATAGTTTTTTATTTAACTATTTGGAAGATATTTTTTACGTCGAATTTCAAACTGTAAAATTTAAGAATGTTAAGCACATATATTCTAGTATTAAATATTTAAGAAATATATTTGTACAGCGCCCTTGAGGTGATTTCTCACGAAAACGGCGCTATATAAATTAGCCAAATATTATTATTATATAAATTTGAAAAAAATATAAGATACCTCATAAAAGCTCCCCCTGTCTGTAAAGCCTGGATAGCGATGTCGCCACCCGGTTGGGTAGTGTTGTGAGGCGGGTGTAGGTAGGGGCATTAGGAAGGGATATATTAATGCGGGCCTTGAAGAGGGCCGGATTATATGAAGAAGGAAAAACAAGTTCTCATGAAGCCGACGTCAATTGTGAACGGGGTGTACATGGGATCAAGCTGCTGGCTCCTTAAAGCAGGCTCTATTAAAATACTCGTAGAACAGACTCAGCATGCCAACATAGCGTCTGCCCTTTGCACGGAATCAAGTGGAATTATCAAGTATTGTAGGGCCCAGAGGTAGTTTCTTGAAAGCCAGATTTACTCGGACTTCTATATATTCCCGATACTTGGAGCCTGTCTGATATACTTACTCCAATATTTTTTTATAAATCACAATTGTTTATTCACTCAAACTTCCACATTTAATTTCCATCAGCTGTTACTACATTTCAAAATCTGATAAGAGTTATTTATATTAATGACTGTACTGTTTAGCATTGTTCTAAACGGAAGTGGCGCCCTCCGTTATTTTCAAAAAGAACCGTCGAATCTTTCAAACCGGGCTGGGTTGTAAATATAACACAATAATTGGACATCAATTCTGAAATTCACTACAGCGTTTGAGGGATTACTCAAACAATCGTGGTTAAATGATGATTAACTATGGAAGTGTTATTTTAAGCTTAAGTTATTAGCAATTCTCGTTTAGTATGTAAACATAATTATGTTTGAAAGCTGTCGAAACAAGCAACTGCGTTATGTGTAAATTCTGACGTTTAGTAGCGAATTTTGTATATCAATGTATTTCGCAAACAGCTAGCGGATTTAGTTTTAACAATAGTGTTATATCTGTCTTACTGTGCAGATTTAAGTGTTGGGAACTCTTTGTTAAAAATTAAAAGGTTCTACTTATAATTGTGTTTATTTACGTTATAAATAATAGATCTGTATTTAGCTACACTGTTCATTACCCGAGGGTCGGTAATTCTCTGTCTGTCAATAATATCCCACAGGCAATTGCTACACTCTAGCGACATCTGTCGGACTCTGGAGTAAGCTTTATGACTAGCGCCATCTATCGCTTAAATACTCAACTTATTAACATACATCACAAATAGTGATGTAGGTCTTCGTGATAATTTGTAATTTTAAGTGGGTAATAAATGATAAGAAATTAGAGATCTTATATTATTTGAAAGAAGCCACTGCAATTTCAGAAATTTATTAAAATATGGGATGCTTAGATGGTTTGGGCATCAAGAGCGAATGAGCGAAGAAAGGGAGGATATATGATGCAAATTCGAATGATAGAAGGAAGTCGGGGACGCCCGAGGAAGACATGGCACGATCAAGTGTATCAGATACTCGAGTCAGGCCATGTCAAGAGTATGAGACGATGTATGAATGTGAATGAGGCAAGACGGAGTTGTTTGGCGGTCCTTCCTCTCTGCCTACCCCTGCGGAGAAACGGCGTGATGGTTAGGTAGTTAGTTACTTAGTAATAATGATATAATCGACAGAAGATTTTCGAATTAATTCTCTGGGTACTTAACCTCCGCTAAAACCCTACCTAAGTGTGTGTAACACGCCCTAAATAAGAAAGAGACATAATAATGCCATTCGCCAAGACGAAACTCGAAATATTATTATGACACTTAAAAACGTAACGAAATCTTTATCAAACATAAAACCCAAACGATCGTATTTCAATGCTTGGCGTAAGCGTCTGAGGCAATCTTTTAAACGGTATATTTTTTTATGGTCACCGTGTAATCTCGCTTATCCGCACTGTCATCTTTTTAATCGAAATGTGTGCGAATAACCGAGTTAAACACGGATAATACGAAACGAAAAAACTTAAAATATATAACTTGTCTGTGAAGCAGGGAGAGTTTCTACTAATATAGATTTGAAGTAACTTGCGGCAGAATAAGAGTTTATTCGTTCAGCTTTTAATAATCTGCACATAGTTATTTGAATTATAATTATTTCCGTGCAGAAATTCTGAGACTAGCTACCATATGTATTCCTCATTGCCCAAAATACTAATGGAGGGAAATAACTACACCGAGTCAGCGGATATCTTCAATTTATCACTGAACAAATACAAAAGATTGTTACTTTAGGGAGTTCAATTATGTATTTTAAATGCTGTAAATTTTTTTACTACACATATGTAAAAAGCTCCTAAAATAGGACTTTTATAAATAAATAATGTTATAATATGAGTTGGTAAAGTTGACACGGGGATCTCATTTATAACTGCACAGTGGTGCACAGTATCAAGATTAATTTGATCTCATTTATTACTGCACTAGTGGTGCACAGTACCAAGATCAATTTGATCTAATTTATTACTGCACAGTGGTGCACAGTACCAGGGTAAATTTGATCTCATTTATTACTGCAAAGTGGTGCTAAGTACCAAGATTAATTTGATCTCGTCTATTGCTGTAAAGTGGTGCACAGTACCAGGATCAATTTGATCTCATTTATTACTGCACTAGTGGTGCACAGTACCAAGATCAATTTGATCTAATTTATTACTGCACAGTGGTGCACAGTACCAGGGTAAATTTGATCTCATTTATTACTGCACAGTGGTGCTAAGTACCAAGATCAATTTGATCTCGTCTATTACTGCAAAGTGGTGCACAGTACCAGGATCAATTTGATCTCATTTATTACTGCACAGTGGTGCACAGTACCAGGATCAATTTGATCTCATTTATTAATGCACAGTGGTGCACAGTACCAGAATCAATTGGACTTTTTAATTGCGACTACTCCATTTTTTTGTTGAATTTAATTTTTTGCGTGAATCATTGAAAATATCATATCTTTCAGAGAATATTAAAAAATTGTATCTACTCGAGCGATTTCTTGCATATTATAGCAAGTTTGCAAAAACTTTTTGAGCGATAGCTTGTCATAATGTACCAAATTTATAGAACATAAAAATATGGGACAAGCGGAGAAATTTAAGTGGATTGATTGGCTTTGAACCGCAGCAAACGGTTCATATGTTTCGGTATTAATATTTTGAGAAATGAAATTAAGTAAATAATATGGTTTGTGTATACAGGGTGTATCGGCACGTACCCGACAAACTTTAACCAGCTATTCCTTAGCACATTTGGAGTAAAAAATGTTATGGAGACTTTGCTGTCCGGTAACATTTTTTTTCAATTAAAAACAAAAAAAAAATTAAAAATCCACACTCCGTCACTGTCATTGGTATTGTTTCTCTTGTTCAAAAGCTGTTATTAGCAAGTGTGTCAAAAAGTGTCCTCGCTCTTTCGTACACACTAAATAATAATAGTTAAAAATGAGACGAATGGTGCCGTGCCATTTCGTTGTGATTGTAAAAGTGCGCCAATATAGGTACACACGTGCATTATTCAACGGAATTCGAATAAAATATTTGTCAGATGGGTTTTCAAACTTTGACAAAGGATAAAACATTGGTGACATGTGGTGAAAATATGAATAATAATTTTTTTATTAAAAAAAATGTTACCGGACAGCAAAGTGCCTATAACATTTTTTACTCCAAATGTGCTAAGGAATAGCTGGTTAAAGTTTGTCGGGTACGTGCCGATACACCCTGTATATACAACCAATAGCTCGAATAGTTGTTAGTTAAAATACAACCTAAATAACATCAGCACTAATAACACCCGTAAGGATGGTAACATACTGGAAGGTAGATGCGAGAGTAAAACTGATAAATATATAGGTTTTAGAGGAAAAAAATTATATAGATGACTTTGGAAAATATACTTTCCGTCAGATGTCAATAAAGGTGACAGTATGCTCAGTGCAGTTCAGTGCTGGGATGGTGTAAATTAACACCTCGGACGAAACTGACGGATGTTTGAATTACTGGAGACCGTGAATTGTTAAATAGTGTAAAATAATACCTCAGACAGGGAGGATTGACAACATAACCGCAACCGCGTAATTCATATTTCAAGTGAGTGCATCCAGAATCTGGCAGAATGTTGCCCCAACTGCAAAGGGTGAGTTCCTTTTATCATATACTCCAATCTAAGCTTGTCTTATATTCCAGAAGCCAAAGTTTAAACATGGAGGTATACTGTCTTTCAAGTTTAGCGGATACATCAAAAGGTAATTGTCACATACCACATTGCGATTAACATTGTTTGGAGCTGGTCCTTCGGGTGTGCTACATTTACAATACAATAGACGAAAAAATCAAGCGCGAGTTATTTAAAAAAATTATGTTTGCATTCTAAAATTAAATGTTTATTTCTGACAAAAAGGTTGAAAGCTTTTTCGTCACCTGTCAAACACAGTTTTCAGTTTTCGGATAAGTTCAGAAACATTCCATTTATTTTGATTTTATTACAAAGCGGAAATACACTCGAATTCTCCGACCTTCTGACAACATTTTTAAAAAACATAATGGACAATAAGAGGCCCGAGGGGTAAACTCTGGGTTTTGATTTTTTTTCTTACGATTGTAATCTCTGGATCAACGAGAAATCGGGCAGCGAATAACCGAGAGCGTTTCGTTTATCGCTTAATTTTAACGTCTCTCCGAGATGGAGGGGGGCATTTTATGATTTTATATTATTATTGTGAATAAAACGAGGAAACATTAAAAGGCGCCATCCAAGTTATGAAACAGGCAGTTAAGCGTTCTATCCGCAAAGTCATGACACCGCGTCAGTCGCTAGAATTGAACGCAAAATAATAAAAAATAAGAGTTCCTTAGCTCTAGCTAGACCCATATGAAACTAAAATATAAATACTGTTAAAACGTGATGGCAATCCACTTCCTGATAAAATATCAGTCCTTTCTGAATATATAGGTGTCCTTTTCGTGATAAATATAATGACGAAATGTCAATATATAAGAATTTTTACAAACACGTGTTCCGCCGTCCTCATAACCTCAATAATCCTCAAGACCTGCAAGTTAAGGGACGTAATAGACTTACTTTACCAGTGATTCCTGCCATTATTTTGAGTGAAAAATGTAAATTAAAATATGGTACGGTGACTTTTTGAAACATTTTTTTCTGTTTTTCAAAATTAAGATATATTCATCCATATATCGATACTAGTCACTCAGTCGCGTAATCACCCAACCGCTCACTTCAAACCTAGCTGTTTAATTCCTACTAATTTTTTAAGAATTTGCAGAAAAAAAACATCAAAAAAGTCACCGGAGATCAAATACAGTACCATGATATTTGATATTGAATTTTGCGACGCGCTTTTTCACAGATAAAATAACCATATTTGCAAGTGATGAAACCGCACGTTAGAATAATATTAAGATACGTACATTATTTCTTAAATAAATTTTTAATATGCTATTAGCATGTTTTTAAGTTTCAAATCGGCGCAAGTGCGGTGAACTACTAGCAAATCCATGGTGGATGTTTTGGCGCACTACGAGTCAATGTATTGTTTCGTAAAAAACAAGTAAAACTACTCAATCAAGTCAGCGATTCAAAATATAGCGACTTTTCAATACCCCAAGGCACGTTTTTGAGACCATTGTTATTTATTATATAAATATGTAAATGATATATTCCATATTTCCAAATATGGAGACTTTGTCTCTTACGCTGACGATACAGTCCTACTACTAAAAGCAAACACCTGGTCTGAATTAAATAACATGGCAAATACCGATATCAATGAACTAAAATTATGGTTTGATGAAAACCTGTTGACTTTAAATTCTAAAAAAACTTATTATTTACCATTTTTCATTAAAAAACTGGAAACACCTAAAGAAATAAACATAATTATCCACTCTGTGAAAAACACAGAAAACCACAAATGCAATATATTATGTGCAAACATAGAAAGCAAGACCAATATTAAGTACCTAGGCATAACAATAGACCAGCGTTTAAAATGGTCCCCACATATAAATATTCTGAACGACAGAATAAGGAAATTAACATATATTATATATTTAGATGTTTAAGAGATATTTTAAACGAAAAATTACTTGAACCACATACTTGCTTTCTGTCAATCAATTATACAATACGGCAGTATAGGCTGGGGCGGTACATATAAAAATCAAACACAAACAATTTACATATCACAAAAACTATATTAAAAAAACCCTATTCATATTCGTCCGAACTTTTATTCAAACAATTTAAGGTCAGAAAATTAAGTGCATTATACTTCTACCATGCAACATTACAAATTTATAAAAACAATATTCAAAATAAAATTGCACCCTTTAAAAATAACAGAAATCTTAGACAAACGTCAATACTTCCTACTCCTAAATGTAAAAAAAACAATAGGACAGTTCAACCATGAATATCTCGGAGTTAATTTTTTTAATTCATTACCAGTAAAAATTAGAAACATCATTGTAAATATAAACGAATTCAAAGGCCACCTTAAAAAGTATTCCGAACACTTCGAACTGAATCATATCAAATTGAAACCAAAATAACAACACCCCCCATACACACAAGCCTTGCTTATTTATGGGGGTACATCAAATACTTTTATTATATCATTATATCATATTATATTATGTAATTAAAAACTGTTTTATATTATGTATTGTAAAAAAAAATGTTTCTATAGAATAAATGGAAATTTAATTTTAAAATTAAACGACTGATGTGTTGATATTTGATTTAAAAGCATCGCTTTAAGTTTAACATGAATACGGCTAACGGTATTTTAATACGATCCGGTAAATAATAATTGCTTCTTAAGACTAGAAAGAGGCGATTACACATACGATAACTTGAAGAAAAATTAAATCTTTCTTCTTTAGAAAAAACGTAGGAAAGTCTTTGATCTCATCTCCATTTTCAAAATTATTAACAGTATGATTGACTCACCTACTTTGTTGCGACTTCCCTTTCAATATCCCTTCCCGTAGACTCAGAAATAATAATTTGCTTTTCCTCAATCAACCCTACACAAATTATGGATACTATTCACCAAATGTCCAGAATGGCAACACTTGTCAACTCAAGTCAGGACCTCGGTCATTACGCAAGTAATATTTATTGATATGGCAGAAGACGTAAACTCCATCGAGACCTTGGTTCTGTCTTGACATGACATTATCTTTATTGTTTTTGTGCCCTATTTTTGTTATAGATGTATTTTTTAAAATTGTAACATTTCTCCTTGTATTAACTTCCATTAGTAAATAAATAAATAAATTCATCCACCTTCCCTCTGAAATCCGCTCGAAGCAGGCAGTAAGCCGTTTCATCCAATCCGAATGATAAAAATAATATCATTTAGACATAAGGACAAGGAAAAGAGAAGAGAAGTAGAGAGAAGAGAACCAGAGGAGAGTGACTGGAATATCTCTCGAGACGTTATTGCGAATTAAGTCTTTTACGACAAGCGACCGAGGACATAAAAACTCGACGAAAAATTTACAAGTTTATTTATTATTTTCAAAATATATAGAACTCGCGCAGACCCGTGAAAAATTTGGGATTTGTTAATCTGAAAGCATTTATAAAAAAATATTTCCTCGAGCATTTCAAAAGAAAAAAAATACTAATCGAATTTGTTATTCTTCACGTATTGCTAATGGTACTCTCAAGTAGTCAGTTCGAATTTTGAGAATTACACTAAAATTCAAAGCAATTTGAGTTCATTAAGAGGAAGCTACAAGCCAAAAATGTGTATACTATTGGTATACCGTATATTGTAGGTAATAGGCATTAAAATCGCTTGACAAACGGAGTCTAGAAACGTTCAATTTCAAGCACAAAACTGGTTTTTATTTATTTTGTAAATAATTTTATAAGAAAGCAAAAAAGTTAATCAAGTGAAACTGTCACAAATAATCTTAGCTATAATACTGTATTTTTTAAAAGTTTTTTCCTTTACGCGTTCATACATTTCTGTTGAAAAAAATTTTTTTTAGTGGTTTACATTTATATTTTTTATCCAGAAATTTATTATTTTATTTGTATTTTACTCAAGCGAAACGATAGGAAAACCTTTAATGTATCTAAAACATACTTTTTGGTATTCATAATGTACACCAATTCGTTATAAAGATTGTAAACAAAATAGTGATTTAGCATTTAACTTCGCCAAACCAGATTTCACGGGGACGCATAGACAAGCGAAATTAGTATGTTGGATTCGATGCCGAAATTCACTGCTTCCATTCTTTTAAAAAATCAACCTCCACACAGAATCCTCAAAGATGACAGGCCCTAGGGCGTTCTGTGTGGAGTCAATATAAAAATTTTAAAAAATTGCAAAGTCTACAATGGCATAAAATTAATGAGTAATTCGTTTTTAAAAACCTTTTGGGGCCGGACCACACTTCATTTGCAGTTCCAAAAAATGGTCCCGGCGCACAGTGGGCTGAAAATCGCCGTTCATAGACAAAGAGACTTGAATTTTCAAGGGTATTTTTTTTTGGCAAGAAATGGATTCTGCTGATCATTACTATGCTATAAAATTTCGTATGAAGCAATAGCGTGTACAAATTAAGGAGTTATCATTTTTTTAAGAAATATTTGTATGGCACTGACATTAAAAATGAGGTTATCTCTGGAATCATAAGGTTGGCCATTATATCCTTACACACAGATATACAACTATTTATTTGTATTTTTTGACATACTTCGTATTGTGGCGCAACTTGCGATTTTTTTTTTTAAATCCTCAAAGTTGAAAAAAACACTTTTTAATGTTGATGATTCATTTTAATGCTTAAATGCTTTACATATGAGTAGGTTTGCAGTGTAAATAAAATATTGTAAACTAGACAAAGCATATATGAGTATGCTTTGTCTAGTTTAACTCCTTCATTTGTACACGCAATTGCTCCATACGAAATTTTATAGCATAGTAATGATCAGCAGAATCCATTTCTAGCCAAAAAAATACCCTTGAAAATTCAAGTCTCTATGTCTACGAAAGGCGATTTTCAGCCCACTGTGCGGCGCGCTGCGGTAAGATGTATTTGCAGTGGCAACCTTGTACGTACATGTTGTTCCCAAATTCTACAGGTTAGTTAAAAAAATGAACGTGTTTTAAAGTGAACTAATATATACCGCTTTGTAAGTAGGGAATTCATTTATCAACTTGCCGACGAAAGTCCTTGTTAATACCGTCTCGCTAAAAGCCCCGGAGTTGGCCGTGCTAATTCCTTGATAAATCAGCCGCGCTGATGCCGAAATAAATGCCGACGACACGGCTTTGTTCGTGTCTCAGCATATAATGTCTTAGATCACATTACTGCAGGGTTGAGAAGAGTTATTTATGCATGTACAGGATGTTTGTATTTCATTTAGCGTTATTGTCGACACTGTTTGCATTTTAATTTAATTTTTAAGTAGTGTTTTGTTATGCAAGAAGAGAAATCTCCAGTATCTTGGTCATATTTTTATATAAGACCATGGCATCCCGATTTGGGGTACGTTGTGAGGCTGAATGTAGTGAGGAGGGGAGAAGATAAGCAGAGGAAGGAGGGAAGTACCTGGGTATTCAGATGTGGTCACCAGACACAGCTAAAGCCGTTTCAATTCTGAATGGTGGTTTTTCACCAGCACGATAAAGATAAGCAAGTTACGTTACTTTAGGCTGAGTCCCAAAACTAGGCTATATTAATTATTGTACGTTGCGAGTATATATATACCTTTTGTTTATATGGTACTAGCTGAAGTCCCCGGCTTGATCGAGATATACACAGCCTTTTTAGAGATCAGATGTAGATAGTGACCTTCCTCTTTGTTTTATTTTTTATTTATAGCATCTCACTATACATAAAACACTTTTTTTCACATAAAAATCAACCTCACTAGGACTAAGCCTGTATCGAGGTTACCAATTTACATTATAGTGAAGCAAACATAAGAGTATCACAAACATGAAGTAATTCTACATACAAACACAAAATATTTCAAAATTAAAGAAAAAAATAAGTATTAGATGTGTTACCAGATGGGTAATTTGACAGTATATTGTAACAATATTTGAACTAATCATTAATCATTATTCAAAAGAAGAAGCAAAGTAGATAATAAAGACAGATAGGGTAACATTCAGTTTTTAGCAAATGGGACTTATATAAAATCTTATTATTTAAGAAAGGACAAGGATGAAAAAATATTAAGACAATCGTCTGTCAATACAAAAATCTTAATTAACTTTTTAAATTTAACTAAGGAATTGGTAAACTTAATATGATTTGGAAGAATATTAAACATAAGTGGTGCCTGATATAAATAATTTCTTTGACCAAAAGAAGTTTTCGTATGTACAGCCACAAAGTTTAATGTAGAGCTAATTCTAGTTGTCCGCATTTGTTGTGTTCTTTCAGCAAATTTAATATTGATAAAAAATCGACAAAGTATTTGAGTGATATATAGCTTTTTTATACACATAACATTACATTCCTTATAAAGTAGGTTGGATGGATGACAGAATTTTTTTTGTACATTACTTTAAGGATCAATTTTTAAGTAATATTTAGTGGTTCAACATTAGACTTTAGACATGATCCCCAGCATACTATGTTATAAGAAAGTCGAGATTGGACTAAGGCAAAATAGACAGTTTTTAATTTCTCTTTGTCCAATATGTGTCGCAGTTCTTTAAAAATACATGTAAGTCTCCTCATATTCTTTGTTAACATATCGATATGGTCATTCCATCTTAAAAATGTATCAATCTTTACACCTAGATACATGATACAATCTACACTTTCCTCTAGTTATGAAGGTCGTGTGTGCAAAATTTCATCAATTTTTGACTGTAGATTTGTATTAAAAATCAAATCAATTCCATATACACTCTCCTATAAAAAAATATAGATTTTTTTTAATACCAGGAGAACAGAGATAAGAAAGGGCTAAATTTGTGTAACAGTTTTATAATCGTCCGAGCCCAGAGAATGGCACGAACTACGAACTAGGCGGTAGAAGCGAGTAAAACAGGGGAGGAATAATTTAATTATCGTTTCTCAAACTTCGTGTCTTATTTCTAGTGAGTGTAATGTGTTTTTAGAAGTCAAAGGAAATTTATTCGAAAAGTTTAAGGCAGGCGATATAATTTTCATCAGTATGCATATTTCGGCCATTTCATTCTTCAAATAAAAGCTAAACACGCCATTTACGTAAAGGCCCCGTAGTAAGCGTTCAAAGATGGCTTGAAAGGGAGATATGTAAATACGAATGTTAGAGGGAGCGCGCTAATATTAAAAAAAACGATAATAATTAAGCGAAACTTGTGAAAATAGGTAATAAAACATGACTCGTTTGAAATAGAGCAAAAATCGCTTGACAAATGCTTTAGTTGCATTTAAAGATACACTATGAATATTTTCACACCTATAAATGTAACAGAACAAAATGTGTTTTCAATAATTTTCGGAGCTTACTTTGCGATTTTTTTCATCGAAGGAATTTCATATAATTACCGTTTCGGGATAACATATGTGTAGATATTATCTTCAAAAATTACAAATATTTGTGGAACTTAAAAACTTTAAATAGTTAAAGATAAACTTGTTATAAATCGATAGAAATTGGGAATGCGGGGGCTTAAACCCTCGCGAAATTTTAAATATCCACAGAAACTCTCCAAATTTTAGTTGTAAACCAAAACTTTAGGATCTTTTTATTCTCACGTGTATTCCCGTTTTCATGTGTAGTTATCTACACAGAGATATAAAGACAGCTGCCTTTAGATAAAGTGTAACTATAAAGTAGTACATATGTAGTTATCTACATAGAGATATGAAGACAGCAGCCCTTCGACAAAGTTTAACTATAAAGTAATACATAATATGTATTTATCTACATAGAGATATGAAGGCAGCTGCCCTTCGACAAAGTTTAACTATAAAGTAGTACATATGTAGTTATCTACACAGAGATATGAAGACAGCTGCCCTTCGACAAAGTTTAACTATAAAGTAGTACATATGTAGTTATCTACACAGAGATATGAAGACAGCTGCCCTTCGACAAAGTAAAACTATAAAGTATTACATAATATGTATTTATCTACATAGAGATATGAAGACAGCTGCCCTTCGACAAAGTTTAACTATAAAGTAGTACATATGTAGTTATCTACATAGGGATATGAAGACAGCTGCCCTTCGACAAAGTTTAACTATAAATTAGTACATATTTTGTTATCTACATAGAGATATGAAGACAGCTGCCCTTCGACAAAGTTTAACTATAAATTAGTACATATTTTGCTATCTACACAGAGATATGAAGACAGCTTCCCTTCGACAAAGTTTAACTATAAAGTAGTACATATGTAGTTATCTACATAGAGATATGAATACAGCTGCCCTTCGACAAAGTTTAACTATAAATTAGTACATATGTAGTTATCTACACAGAGATATGTTACAATTTTTTTTTTCTCAACCATTAGTACACGACGACGACGGTATCCTCTGCCCCCATACTTGAGATCCACTCTCGAGAATGCTAGGTACTAAGATTAAAGTAAGGCAACCTTATAACTGCAAGGTTGGTCAACTTCTTTGAATTGTGTATGACAAAACCCACCATCTTTGTGCCCTATTTACAGATTTTTCAAAAATGAGTATCCAACGTTTAACGAGCGTCATACACAATGTCTAAGTCCTTGCAAGTCGTCGTGTGCTTCAGAGACGTATCTTCCATTTTGTAATTAAAATATACGACTTTAAGTGATCTGGTAAGCACATAACTGAACATTAATAAACTTGTGTACAGCGTACATTTATAAGAAGCAGAAAAATATTTTCTTACTTTCCAGAATGTTGATAATCAAATTTAATTTTGTGGTTAGAGTTTATTTTACTTCTTTATCCGGAGCCAGTGTCACTATGGCATCCTCAATTTGGAGTCCGCTGTGAGGCTGAAGGGAGTTGGAAGAGTATTGAGATGGTAAAGAAGAAGGTTAGGAAGTACCTGGCTATTCAGATGTAGTCACCAAATACGGATAATGTAATTTTTTCGACCTTTCGCCAATCAAATACTCTGTTATACCTTCAAATTAAAAAAATATTTTAAAATAACAAGGTTAGGTTAGGTTAGGTTACAAAGATAACCAAAGACGCAAGGCGCTGTGATATTAAATTACTTAAA
Organism: Hesperophylax consimilis; assembly: GCF_061612785.1. NCBI lineage: Eukaryota > Metazoa > Arthropoda > Insecta > Trichoptera > Limnephilidae > Hesperophylax > Hesperophylax consimilis. The sequence goes on from NC_142865.1 coordinate 12,838,107, forward strand.
AGATTTTGCAGTAAATTTTCTAAAAAGGCCAAAAAAATAGGTTGAAATCTCTCTCTTACCGATACTAAAGTAAATTTATGAATATTAAAAAAATAGATAAATCAATTATTTCGCAAACCGCCACACATTTTAATACAATTCTCCTCTATTTAACCACTTTTACGACTTTACAAAGTCATTTTCCAACGCCTTAAATCTCGATAGAAGTCGAAAAAATCGTAAAAACTGATTAAGAAAGGCATCAAAATGCGAGCATTTACAATATTAAGCATCCAAAGTCTTAAAAACCAAGGAATAATAACATTCTTTTGGAGAACGGCGGAAAAAAATAAAGTAACGAAAAGGAGCGCAATTCCCTTATTATTAACCTTTTACATACTGTCGGGACATTGAGTCCAAGCACAAATCAGTTAAAAATAATATATTTTTATGTTTTTTAATCTTTTTGGTAGTAAAAAGTACCCTTCATTGAGCCCCCACATACCAATTTCTACCGATTTATTTCTCTTAAGTTTCTCTTTAACTATTTAAGTTTTTAAGTTTAAAAAAATGTTACTTTTAATGATTTATACATTTTTGATGCCGAAACGTTAATTATACGAAATTACCTCGATATAAAAAAATCGCAAAGTAAGCTCCGAAAATTATTTAAAACACGTTTTGTTCTGTTATTTAATATATTACAAGCATGAAAAAATTCAGTGTATTTTTAAATGCAACTAAACCATTTGTCGAGAGATTTTTGCTGTATTTTAAAAAAGGGGTGTTTTTATCAAATATTTTCCCATTTTAGCTTAATTATTATCGTTTTTTTTTAATTATTAGCGCGCTCCCTCTAATATTCGTATTTCCATATCTCCCTTTCAAACCATCTTTATTTTTTGCTAATGTTAAAGTTAGAAAAAGCTTTTTTACAGAGCAGTTTTTTTTACTACTGATAATTAAGTTTAAAAATGAGTTAAGACAAAAATAATATCTTCCCCCTGAGCGTGGATGAGCATTTACAGAAACGTGAAAAAGTGACATTTTCTACTAGTTACAAGCCGGACTGATTAATCCGAACGAACTAGACCGCTGAGCACCAAGAAGAATCGTAGCGGGCGATCGCACAAGTTCTCCAAACTAAAAAGAAAGTTTTATAAAAATGTACATATTTAAAAATAAATAATTAAACAATTTTACTTTGAACCACAACATTTGTTTTATATACGTCGACCGGTTTCGGAACAACCGTTCATTCCTCAGGGCAAAATATACTAACTTATATATAAAAAAAAATATATACATATATAGTGGTTCCAACAATGTAGCACTGTTTAATTAATTTATAATTGATATCCACTAGGATATCGCTACATTCAAAAGTATTTCTCTGAAGTTGGATGATATTACAGCACTTAATACAGTAAATAAAGTTCCACACGATCGGCATCTGGCAAGGTCGGTAGCGCGGTTGACAACGGTCCTTGGGAAGGAAGGTTCAATTGTCAGCCAAACCAAAGATTATGTATGATTGGTAGTTTTGGAATAATCTTTATGATTATTTATAGTGATTTGTTTTTGGGGTATTATGCCGTGTCGCGCTACCTCCCTCTTTAGCCAACGTTTCGGACAGCATTGCAGATTTTTGTTATTTGTTTTTGGGGTATTAAGCCGTGTTGCGCTAACTCCTTCTTTAGCCAACGTTTAGCCAAATAAATAACACATCTGCCCTGATGATGGACACTGCAATGCTGTCCGAAACGTTGGCTAAAGAAGGAGTTAGCGCAACACGGCATAATACCCCAAAAACAAATGACAAAAATACTTTTGGCCGTGAAAATCTTAAATCATAGCATTGCAGATTACACATCTGCCCTGATGATGGACAACTGAACAAATGAACTTAAAACATAAGTGATATCTTGTGAACAGTTTACACAGTAACAGGCTTACTTAAGAAAAACCGCTACACATCCGTTAAATAATGTTTTTGTTACACGTTGTACAATCACTTTTTAATTTTTATTTCGAATTATCACTAATAAAAAATGTGTTTAACTGGCTAAGTAGGATTCGGTAACACATCCCTTTGGCAGGTCCGCGCATGCGCCTGACGCGCCATACGTGTTTTTTTCACGGGAATATTGACAGCTTCGCAGTGATTTTGATGTTTGCGTTGGTAATTTTTATTCCAATTACTGTGATGTTTGGTAATAAGTTGGGTTTTCAAGCGATAGATGGCACCAGTCATAAAGCTTACTCCAGAGTCCGACAGATGTCGCTAGAGTGTAGCAATTGCCTGTGGGGTATCCTTGTCAGACTTCAAGCTTCTAGAAACAGAGAATTACTAACCCTCGAGTAATGAACAGTGTAGCTAAATCCAGACTTCTTTATTGTAACGTAAATAAACGTAATTATTGTAAAGAACCTTTTACTTTTTACAAGAGTTCCCAACACAGAAATCTGCAAGTAAGCAGAGATATAACACTTTTTTCACTGTTATATTACTATAATTCAATATATTTACGATTATTAATGTCATATTGTGAGCATAATTTCATTTTACCCGAAAAGAGAGGTACATATATTGATGCACATATTATTTTTTAATTGACATTTCCGTGTCAATTTAATAAAACTTCCATGAACGTAATATTTTTAATAACATAAATGCCTTCTGCGTACGTATGTAAATGAATCCAAAATAGCTGATTTCTTTGATAATCCTCTGAAATTAATATTATAATTTTTAACAATGTTTAATTGTACGAACGAGTAAAAAAGTGTAGTGAGATTTTTCTTGCAAATGCTTTAAATAATAGGACTTTGTATTTTGAATTTTGAAATCTGTGAAATTTTTTGAAATTTTGTCATTATGAAATGAAATAAAACAGTTATTTTGTTTAAAACCACGACTTTATATTAATTTATTGACCGACCGGTTTCGTTTAGCTCGAACATACTAAAATTAATACTAAACATGAAATACAAAAAATTGCGTGCTTATATTTAAAAAAAACAGATGTAGAGGGAGACAACAAGATAGAAGTACAGTAATAACCGGCATTGTCTTTCAAGGCCATAATATCGATCGAAAATACCAAGCGTAAGTCAGAATCTTTTTCCAATTCTAACTGTTAACCACAGCTACCCCAATAATAATAAAAGTGTTTATTCCGGTATGTGGGGAGGTTAGTGGAGTCCCACACATTCCATATAGAGATACAAAAAAATATATGATCAAAAGCAAAAAAATAGAACGGAAAAACAAAGATTAAAAAAAAACAGAATAAATTGAAAATAAAATAGAAGAAAATGATAAAATTAATAGAAAGTTGAAGCCTTTAGGGAGCCGTGACTATATTAGGCGCTAAGAGTATTGATTACTGTTTGTACATAAGATAAGCCATACAAATTCTACAGTGAATGCAACACTCTTGATAATGAGGTCGCGAGCCACCTTTTGGGAACCACTCCTCTAGTACCTACATGTTATATGTTGCCTACGACGAAGCCTCTACGCGAGAGAGCAAAAACGAAGCGAAAAGAAAAAAAGTTAAAAAAACTCACTTCGTGCTTTCTGGCGGCTTCCAAAGGGAATGGCAACTTTTTCAGAGGGTTTTGGTTGGGAGATCGGAACACTGATGTTCAGTTCTTGCAGTTGTTGAATTAGTAGTTGCTGATTAGTTTTTACTACGAATCACTAATTACTCAGAAAAGGGGGTGCAGTGGCAAAAGTTGTATTTTGAAAGAATTGAGAAGAGTTTCATTTTAAGGTTTTAATTCTTATTAACTTATCCCATATAAATAAAACTAATGTATGTTTATCCGAAACACTATCTAGGTAACAAATCAATTATTCAGAACTTTGTAATCATCAAAAAAAAATTGGAAAAATTATTTGCAAAATGATATTGTTAGTTCGGAATTTGAAATATGAGATCCAGTGGTCGAGTGGTTAGAGATTTTGTCCCGGTAATACAAAGATAATGGGTTCTATTCCCGGTTGATACTGTTATCTTTTTTTTTCTTTCTTTGTCTTGTTCTGTTTCATGTTTTGTTTAGACTTATAAGTATTTTCTTTTTATTCAATTTTAATACTTTTGAAGCATATCAAAGTAGATATGAATCACGACACGACGTGAATATGGATGAATATGACAATTACACATTCATTGAAACATGTTCTTGCTTCATAAAAAATTCGACAATGAATACAATTACAATATTCAACTACAACATTTTTCTTAACGCTAAACCTTAATATATTATGAATTCCACCTCTGAAGAAGAGATTTATCTTCAAGAGACACCACCCTCGCATAATTTAAAACTGCATAATTTATTTTTTAAACGTAACATTTGAGTTTAACGAACACTAATTTGCACGCCCAACTAGATACAAAGTGGCACGAAATTATCATAAGCACCAAATTAATTCCATTAAAAACGAGTCAGCACCGTTAAGGGATGATTTGTTCGCTTTCAAGATAATAATATCTTTTCCAGTGGCGTGCACTGCTGTCTCAATTATTCTTCTCGTTACCCGCATTCCTTCTACGGAAGTAGCTGGGAGACAATTATGATGCAGTGATGAAACGTAGAAATAAAAAAAAAACACTTAGAGCTTGACATGCTTATCTCTACAAGCGGCCAGAAAAGAAACTAAAGACGTCAAGCTTGTTTTATTCGGCTCTCCATACATTTTAATTTGCGTTGTTTTTTTCAAAATTTTCTACGTTCGTTTTGGTGGTATGAAATAATTCAAATTAGAAAACCTATGAAAGGTTAAGTTTGCAAGGTTCTGGTATCTATGTAAAAATATCAGGACTGAGTCATGTAGATACTCGCTTATACCTAGATTGCATGCAGTTGGCAATGTTTTCTCAGAAGTAAGGATAAGAAGGCTATAATAACATACCTCAAATACAATAATCAATGTCAGGAATGATAATATTCTTCTGCATGGCTCCTTGATATCTCGTAGTGTTAGCTTAGATGTTAGTTAGATTTTGTGGGTAACAATAAACTCACTACTGACTTTTACCATAGTATATACTTCGACTTATGACAGGTCTTATACAAACCTATTATAAAGTAGTTCAACTATTGTTATACTGGTATATAGTATTTCTTTTGAATTATGCATTGTCTTACAGCACTAACATTAATAACTGCATCACTTGCAATAGTGTTTTTGTTTACACATTAATTGTTCTTTAAGGCGATGCACTACGTCGTGTAATATTTTAAATTGAGCCGCGATCAATAATAACCCTTACATAGATGGCGATAAGGTTTAAATTCCCGCTTAACACCATCCGCCTGTTTTGATTTGTGCAAGAAAAAAACATGGCCAAAAAGTGCCTTTTATTTTATTTTGTGGATGTTCAGGCATAAATATTTTTTTCCGATCATTTTATAAATAACTTAATTTTCTACATTATACAATAAAATCATAACCGAAAATGGGTTCGTAAGTAGGAGATTTTGAACTTTAAAGCAGTTTTCATAGGACGTATACATTATTTTGTTCTGGGCTTATAAAAAGACTTATATAAAAAATACTCGATTATTTCAAAGGCCAAGATGTATTTTACTCGCAGTATTTAATTAAAGCATCTAAAACATTTCTAGGCGATCAAATTTTCAAACCAAAAACACGTGATTTTGCATTACTACGTATGGCATCGCCTTAATTTATTGCTATTATTATCCTGTGTACCACTGTACGCTTGTAATTCGATTATCACTGTATTGTAAAAGCCATTATATAGCGTTTGAATAAATAAATAAATACATATTTGTTGGCTTTATCTTTAGTGTTCCAAGAAATCCACGTGAATTGCTAGTAACACATTGCACTTGCTTCGATGTTATGCTATTTTGAACCTTAAAAAATGCTCCTAGCATACTAAAATAAATTTCATTCAATTGGCAGGGAAATAATGTATCTTACTATTATTCTAGGTTGTCGTTTCGTCACTTGCAAACATTGATTTTTTATCTGTGAAAAAGCGGTTAGCAAAATTTCATATCATAATTCCCATGTTTAAAAGTCAAAGTAGTGTATTTATTTACAGGAAAGCCTCATATTACTTATTTTTAATTTTAATAACGTTTATTTAGCTGTAAAATATTACAAAACTAATATAAAAAATATATTGAAAGATGTTCATTTCTTAATTTTTAAAACATTGGACAGATTTTTTTTTCTTAATATAATAATGTAGCTATCGTGAGAAAACGAAATAGGATAGATATATAGAGTTTTTATACACATGTAAACGCATTATCAGGTAAGATAGTACAATTAACAAAAACATATTTGAAAAAAAAGAGTTATTACAAAAATAGTGTCATCCGGTGTATGGCGCATGGTGGGCCATTATTTTAGTTGGCACACTATGGGTTAATACCATAATCTATTGATTAGTTACTGCACTTTAAGAGGAAGCTACAAGCCAATGTGTATATTCTTGGTATACCTTATATTGTAGGTAATTAGGCATTAAAATCGCTTGACAAACGGAGTCTGGAAACGTTCAATTTTAAGCAGGTTGGTTTTGGCAAGCTGGTTTCTATTTAATTTGTAAATAATTTTATAAGAAAGCAAAAAAAGTTAATCAAGTGAAACTGTCACAGATAATCTTAGCTATAATACTGTATTTTTTATGTTGTCCTTTACGCGTTCATACATTTCTATTGGAATAATATATTTTTTAGTATGTTGCATTTATATTTTTTATTGAGTAATTTTTTTATTTGTATTCTACTCAAGCAAAACGATAGGAAAACCTTTAATTTATCTAAAGCATATTTTTGGTATTCATGATGTACACCAATTCGTTCTAAAGATTAAATCAAAACAGTGATTTAGCATTAAGCTTCGCCTTAAATCACTTTTATATTTAAATACTGCTGGTACAGTGTGATAAATAGCGCATTTTAATGTTTTCATTATTTTTTTTAAATTGTAATTTTTTTCAATTTCATTTCCTTGGTTTCCTAATAACTGTAGTAGCGATGCCACAGAGTGCATTTTTATGTATGTAGATCTTGCCTTTTACCAGTCTCGACAGTTCCTTTGTCTAGTTTCTAGATGCTTAACCATGTAATAGGGTAGCCATGTAGCCATAACAAAAAAGACACTTATAGGTAATTTCATTACTAATATTGTAAGCCAGTACTAAATTAAGATAATAAAATCATTTCCAGTGGCGTGCGCTGCTGCCTCAATTATTCTCACAACCCACCGTCCTTCTACGGAAGTAGACGGGAGATATGATGTAGGGATGGAACGCAGAGAGGAAATGGAATGGCTGGGAGTGCAGAATCATCTCCTCTTACCTTCAGCGATAATGTATGCAAATTAGTTCCACGGGTTGGAAGTATGTTACCGCCAGGGGCGTGCGGCTATAATTTATATTTATTTTACAGATTTTAATCAAAAATACATGAGCCTAGAAATTGCTCGGAGGACAAAGAAAAGAATTGAAAAATTATGCTATAACGTGGTCAGTTAAAAACGTGAAGATTAGAGAGGAAATGGTGCATGGTTGGTACTGATGTTTCACCAGGGAGGGTGGGTGTTTTTGGCGGTAAAACATATTGATGATTCGACAAGATTGTAAGTGCCACGCAAATATTCATTTTATCGTAAAAACAAACCCTGCTTGGCAGGTTTATGAAACATCAAAAACTTCATGCAAATTTTAATAAACTTGTAAAGGTATAAAGTTTTTCTTATAATTAAACAACACATAAAATATAAAATTTTCTAACATATATAGATTAGGATGTAAAAATAAAACCACAAGTCGACATGTCTTGGACAAAGTTACTCACTTTAAGCGCCTGCAAATCTATTCAATACATAAATTACAAAATTTTGAGCTAATATCATAATCAATATTGATTCACGTAAAATTCTGCGACAGAGATATATAACGGCAGCTACTAGAATAATACCCGGTACTCCCTAGAAATATCTAGAACATCAATACATGCAACAGAGATATATAACGGCAGCTACTAGAATAATACCTGGTACCCCCTAGAAATATCTAGAACATCAATACATGCAACAGAGATATATAACGGCAGCCACTAGAATAATACCTGGTACTCCCTAGAAATATCTAGAACATCAATACATGCAACAGAGATATATAACGGCAGCTACTAGAATAATACCTGGTACTCCCTAGAAATATCTAGAATATCAATACATGCAACAGAGATAAATAACGGCAGCTACTAGTATATTACCTGGTACTCCCTAAAAATATCTAGAACATCAATACATGCAACCCACATCGCATTGGAATTTACGAGATGTTCAGGGAAAGTACATCGAGCGCAAAAGATCTTCGAGAGCAGCGTAGTACCTATCTAGAATAATAGCGAAGCCGCAAGACTACCTACTTACGGCCTGAAAGGTTCTAAACTTTAATAAGCGCATGTGACTGCTATATAATTACCACATTATCGTCAGCAACAACTGTGACTACTCTGGCTACTCTATTTGGCCTTGTAATTCAACTAGCTCAATAAAGACGCTGCTAGGATACCACACACATCTTTCATTCATCTCCCTACCAGTTCCCCAAAGAATATACAGGGTTTTCCAATAAGAGGTGTTATTTTGAATAGCCCCCTATTTCGGTAGATGTTACTTTTGAAGCTGTCATTTTTGACATTTGACAAGTAGAAACTACGCCATTAATAAAAATGAAACGATACACGCTTCAACAACGCATTGAAATTATTGAAATTCACTTGAGTGAATCGAATGCAAATCATCTTGAGTGATGAGGCCCATTTCCACCTCGGTGGCTTCGTCAACAAGCAAAATTGTCGTATCTGGGGCTCGGAAAACCCAAGAGTTATTGTTGAAAACCGTATCTATCCGCAACGTGTAACTGTTTGGTGCGGTTTATGGTCCGGCGGAGTCATTGGCCCTTACTTTTTCGAAAATGAGGCTGGAGCAACAGTTACGGTGAATGTGTTGCGCTATTGAGAGATGATTAATGATTTTTTATGGCCGGAATTGGATGGTATTGATCTGAACAACGTTTACTTTCAACAAGACGGCGCTACGTGCCACACAAGCAACGAAACCATTGATCTTTTACGATTGAATATCAAAATAACACCTCTTATTGGAAAACCCTGTATATATATAAAAACTTGAAAGATATTTAACATTGAAATAATTATCTGTTTTATAACAAATGGCTGGGATGTCAAATCCAACATGTCAAAAAAGTAGAACACTCAAAATTATTAAAAAACTTTCCACGTCATAATAATTAAGTCAAGTAATAACAAGAGCCGACAGCTGAAAATAAAAGTATGAAATTCTCAACGGTGACACAAGGATAACTTCGTAAAAAAAGATAAAATTAACAACCAAAGTTTGGGATTACTAAATTAAAACGTCTGCGAAGTTGACAGCTGATATTAAAAGCATGCAAAATGCAAGACCGTATCTAGAAAAAAAAGCACAACAATTAAAAAAAATAACCTAATACAAAACAATAATTTAAAATGTTGAAAATGGAGATGAAAGCCGTAGTTGTAGTCCGTACACCGGACGCTAGCGCAAAACTTGGAACAAAGGGATGATTTTTATAGAAACAATAAAAAAACATAACAAAAATTTAAATTTATAACGTTAAAGAAGGTTTATTTTTAAATCTAAGCGCACGCCAATGCATAACTGCAACCTAGTCGGGAGAGTTCCCGCTGTCGGGTGGGGGATATCTTAAAATTATTATATCTCGGAGATAAGGGACAGCCCAAAGATAGGATAGAAATTATGGCCTTTGGACAACTGTTAGAGTTATAATTACAGTTCAAACCCAAGCAGAGTTGAACACGCAGAACTTAAATTTAACTAAATTACAGATTGGTTCCATGATAACTCTTCAAAATGACAATTCAACACACATATAAAAAGAGCTATAAAGATATTAAAAGTGATGAAACATAACTTTATAGCACTTTTTATAGGTGTGTTGAAATGTCATTTTGATGAGTTATCCGGTCACTAAATTTAATAATAAATGTATGTATGTGTATTAGGTTCAATTGAAACTAATGTATCACGTATATTAGGTTCAATGTACACGGAGAGAAATAAAAACCAAACTAGCTTTGCAAAAAAAAGTTTTGCTGTTTTAGCAATAGTTATGGTATTTTTAGCAAAGCGGAGCATCACGAACTGAAGAACATGTTTTGCTAGACTCCAAGTTAATGTTTAGCAAACTAGTTTGTCTGAAAATGCCAAATGTTTTGGAGATTAACAGAGAGACAAACGTATTGCAGACGGTGCAAAACATTTAGCAGATTCCATATTGCCGCCAAATTTAGCAATACGTTTTGCTGGACTTCGGGTGTTCGTTCGACTTCGGCCCACTTCGGCCGTTATCGGCATTGCTCGTCCGGTCAGCTGTTTGTTTCGTCAATATTATAACTGCGCAATCAGTGTTGCCAAGTTAGCATCTTATATGCTAAATTTAGCATAATTACTCCATGTTTAGCATAACTATTATGCTTTTAGCATATAGCATATTTATTTGGCTTATTTTTACAGAAACATGAAAATAATAAAAACCAATTTTTTAACCAACAAAAATGATATCGATTGAAAAACTTGTGTCTCAATGGAGAAACATAGTTCACATTAAATGGGAATCCTTGACTTCCACTGTAGAGTTTTGGAATGAAGTCATGCAATATAAAGATGCAACTAATAATAACCCCTTCGGTGATTTATTTATATTTATTTGATTATTAATATTTTAGTTTGCAATGTCTATTTTAACATTGCCGCATTCAAATGCGGACATTGAACGTGTATTTAGCCAAATGAGTCTGGTCAAAACAAAACTCCGAAATCGTTTGGCGGTGAGAACCCTGAATGCCATTTTGTACGTGAGATTTGGCCTAAAGAGAGCAGGAAAGTGCTGTTATTCTTACACTGTTCCTGACGAAGTACTACGCTGCATTGGGACCAAAGAAAGTTACGACTCCGTCTCTCAGCCTTCCACATCAGCTGCTGTTAATGAAGAAGAAGAAGATGAAGATATTGATATTTTATTTCACTGATTTTATTTCTAAGTTAAATTTATGTTAGCTTTTTTTTTTGGCATTTTTCAAAGTAATTTAGCATTTTTCTGGCATATTTTTCCCATCACTCTAAAGCCGGGAATACACATGCCTGTAGCTGGCACACTTGCATGCAAGCTCCTTGCACATGCCAGCTACTATCATGTGTATATGCTAACTTGCATGCCTGTACCTGCCTTGCAAGTAGATTGCACAACATTTGATTTACTGGCATGCAAGTTGAGGGAGGGGACGAGGGGGGCTATGAAACCGGCATGTGTGAACGTCGCGACAGGTACGGGCATGCCAGTAGCTTTTCTCTCATTAAATTAGCCACACATTGTACTGCCAATTGCAATACGATGATATTTAATTCACTTCGAATGCTTTCCATTGCCAAAAAGCTTGAGACTACTCAGTCTCAGAGTGATTTGAGACACGTACTGTCTAGTGACTGGCATGTGTATACGTCTTGCAAATACAGGCATGCAAGGACGCAACTTGCATGCAAGTTTAACTTGCATGTGTATTCTCATTGCGCCAGTAACTTGTACATGCCATTAACATGCATGCAAGCTACTGTTCCATTTTACAGGCATGTGTATCGCCGCCTTATTTCTCAACAAATACTAATTTAAATTTATGTTGGCTTTTTTTGGCATTTTTTAAAGGAATTTAGCATATTTCTGGCATATTTTTCCCATCACTCTAGCATATTTTGAAGTAGTTGAGTTCGCAACACTGTGCGCAATAGCGCATTTCAGTGCATTTTTCATCATGGCCGACAAGTTTGTTCGCGATACTTTATCCCTGTGGCGATACGACTCTGCGACGCTTGATAACTTTGAAGGTATGTGGATCGTTATAATATAATCACAGATTCATCATACCTTATACAGTTACATATAACACACCTGTTCCAGTCCAGCCAAGAAAAGAAGCCACCAGGGTTGTGACAGTTCCATCCTGCCTGGGAAGCCATTGCCAAATTGATTCAAATTTAGTTCTTTGATGCAAGTTGGCTTTGGCTTTTGAATTAATCTAACTCCCACTTCAGTCTAAATTCGATGGTGTATTTTAGTTGCTAGTAGATGCGGTTATTTATATGTGATTATTAGTAGGTACTAAACACCCTATGTTCCTTGTCTATACAGAACAAGAAATTGACAAGGAAGCATTCCTGGCGCTGAAGCCATTTATGATCGAAAAATTATTTGCCAAAATTGGACAACAGGCGAAGTTTGTCAAACAGCTTGATGCGCTCTTGACTGCATCGAAGCTGGATGAGGCAGCAGCAACATTGATGGTCGCACCCTCATTACCTACCCCAAACCTCAAGAGTAGCACACCAACATCGGCATCTAGCAGTAGCACTGAGGTTGGTATTGGGACCCACTAACTTTCAATACCTAACTTTTATCATGGTATTTGCATATATTTAAAAAAAATCTATTTCCTATAAAGTAGATTCTTCTGTAGATCATATTCACCTTTATTTCAAGGTAGTTTTGAGTGAGAAGACATTCGAATACAGGTCAATGCTTCATAATTGTTTTTTTCTTAGGAACAGCTGTCAAGACCCTCTACGTCAACTTCGTTTTCACATGTAAATAGCATTTTCAACTCATCGGAGGAATTTCTGCCGCTATCGTCATTGCGTAAGCATTTAATAGTTACTTTATTTGTTATTACTATACATATACTACCACACTTACTTACCTACTTACATAAGTTTTAGTTTTGTGTGACATTTTTAATCCAATTTGCTTTCTTTTGTTTATATTTTAGACCAAAGCAAAGACGACCATGAGGTTTTGGACGTTTTGGAGGCTGATACAACATTTGCTGGTATCTGTGACCTGAGCTCATCGCATAAGCGTCAGCGATCAAGCGACAACGACTCAACCTGCATTGCAAAGGTAAATAATAAATAATCCAATATTTCTCTCTGGCAAAATTCACACTGAGAATAACTCAATTAGACCCTACAGAATCTATACTGCCCTATAAAACCGGCTGCTACTGATTTCAGGAACTATCCAACATCTGTGGAAAGATTATCCCAGCCTGCATAAGCAACAGGACACTGAGTCCGAAGGCTAGGTCAAAGCTGTGCATCGCGATCGCGGCACACATTCTCCACGCAGACAACAATCGAATGTAAGCACACATCAGATTTTTAAATGTTGATTTCCCTTCAAAAATGTCTGGCTTGTCGAGAACTTGAACCCTGGTCTACGCATGCCACATTGTTGCTATGTATAGATACCGACTAACTTTATAACTGTTAACAGATATAACTGCAGACATGACATTTCTCAAGTTAATTAAGGTATAACTGGTAGATCTCTGCATGGTTAAGTAGTACCTAATGGCTTCATGCATTAACTGAAAATGATAGATCTCTAGCAAATACAGTTCTATACCTATCATATTTAAAGTATAGATATCGATCTGAGTATTGCAGATCATCGAGCAAACGAAGCATCTCCATTCAACTCTAATGCACTGTTGTTTTGATTTTTTGTCAGCCCAGTAGGTAGTACAGGTCACCAGATTTGACCAATCATGATAAATTTTTTTAAAACATAAATTCCATCCTTTTAATGTTAATTTCAGTTGATCGGTTTTTATAAAGAAAATTATAAAAACGCAGTCATCCCCATAATCTGCAGCTGTCTTTGTTCGCCGCTCGGTCATTTAACGCTACATGTTAACTGTATCGTTTACCAATGTATATATATAATGTATATATATATATATATATATATATATATATATACATGTATAGTTATTTATAATCGTATACTTATTTCCAGCATTGGGGAAAGCGTATATTTAGCCTGGATCAAGGAGATATGCCACTTGTTCCCATGCGAACAACAAGAAATATATTACATACCATACTGCAAAGGGCCACCAAAATTGGCTGCGAGAGGAAAGCTCGTAAACAAGGTGCACAGCCTAAAACGAACCTTAAAACAAGAAAAGCAGGAGGGTGAGTTTATAACTATAGTTCATAGGTAAATCATTACCTTCCCAAAAATCTAATTGTGGACAAGAAATGTTATTTTTTTATACCTATTTCAATGTCTGTTACAGCATCCTCTGTTTCTGCAGCTAAAACTGCAACAGAAGTGACAGCTGACATAGCTGTATCTGAGTTCAGCGACGATGATGTGAAAGAGTTTCTTGGATTCCTCCAAGTTTCAAGCGAGCCTTGGGGAAAAGTCAAAGCCTATTGGAAGAATACCTCAAAGGAAAGACTTTCTGAGGTTGAAACAATCTCCGAGTACTTTAGCAAGTACCCGCTGCTAAAATCCCCACTTGGATACGCTTTGGTAAGATAATATTCTGTATATTAAATTATTGTTTCCAGAAATTGATGAAACCTCATTTGACGTACCTAGATTACAATATCTACAACACGGGCCTAATCACGATCTTACTTATTTCAGCTTGAAGACGACTTTAATTACTTATACCCGAAGCAGGGGGACAAGCTTCTTGTAGGGTGGCCGCGGCTTTCCGAAGCCGTGTTGAAGTTTGCTTCATCGAAAAGGTCCGAGCAGATTCAGGCAATCCTTGCTGACAGCAACTGTAAGTAGTAACTATAGTACACCTATTATACCTATTATGAAAGTATTTTTACAGCTTTAGCTGAAAGATTAAAGTTTAACTTAACATTTTGAATTGCAAATCATTTTCAGTTTTATTTTGTTACAGTGGGCACCGAGATCACCTCGTTGAAACTTTTGGCGTACATGTTCCCTGTCCTCTCTTTAAAAAAATCGAAGGCCAAGACGTCATGGCGGCCAAGCCAGTTGGAGTCGCAGGAGGGCTTCCTGCTTCACATTCGCGTGAGTTTTAAACAAAATTTCTATCTGCGGGTACACGGCTCTGAAGAATAGACACTTGTCTTAACAAAATTTCATTTCATTTCATTTATTTTTTTTGTTTCATTTTACAAGTACACGCCCTTTTGTAAATTCTTTCTAGATTTACAGGCTTTGAAACTAGTCATTCTATAAATACAGAGTGTATCGGCACTAACCCGACAAACTTTAACCAGCTATTCCTAAGCACATTTGGAGTAAAAAATGTTATGGGCACTTTGCTGTCCGGTAGCATTTTTTTTTCAATTAAAAACAAACAAATTTAAAATTTCCACACTACATCACTGTCATTGGCATTGTGTTTCGTGTTCAACAGCTGTTATAAGCAAGTATGTCAAAAAGCGTCTTCGCTCTTTCGCACACACTAAATAATAATAGTTAAAAATGCGACGAATGGTGCCGTGCCATTTCGCTGTGATGTAGAAGTGCGCCAATATAGGTACACACGTGCATTATTCAACGGAATTCGAATAAAATATTTGCCAGATGGGTTTTCAAACTTTGACAAAGGATAAAACAGTGGTGACATGTGGTGAAAATATGAATAGTAAATTTTTTATAAAAAAAAAACGTTACCGGACAGCAAAGTGCACATAAGATTTTTTACTCCAAATATGCTAAGGAATAGCTGGTTAAAGTTTGTCGGTACGTGCCGATACACCCTGTATAAATACACATTTATTGCATATATCCTAACCTACATTCCCACAATATTTACAAGTGCAATCCTTTCTGCCCATAAATTCGTCCAAACTATAAAAACAACGTGATTTAAAAAAATCCTTTACCTCTCTTTTAAAACTGTTTCTACTTTTAGTACCTTACTTCTTTTAAAACCTTTGGGAGCTTATTATACAGAATTGGTCCTATGTATAAAATATTCCTTCTTCCAATTTGTAGCAACATACTCTGAGTTCTAATTTATTCTTTTAATCCTAGTTCCTTTTTTCCTAAAATAATACCCTCTATTACTTTGTTTGCAGGTAATGGGCGAGTTTCAATCCAAACTCGACCAAAAAATGGCCAACATGAGGAAGTGGAAGCAGACAATTCAGCCTTTTGTCCTCGTCGTTGGTGACACCGAAAAAGCGTTCTATGTAGTCATCAACCACGAACTTATGTACAAGTTAAGTTCGGCGGTACGTGCCGTAGATGTAGCATTTAAATGTTTCCAGGCCCAACATGCTTGTTACCCAATGGAGTCCAACTCTGTGTGGTTGTGGCTGCAACAGTACGTTTACAAAATACGTACAACTTACGATAGAGAGTGTCCTGCAGTAAACGCACTTATTGCTGACATAGAAGGTGTTCAATCTGCAGTACCGAACGTGTAACTATAATATCTATCTATATCTATAATACTATTTACTATAACTCGTAAATACAATGCCTACGTGTTTTGTGTGTAAGTCAATCCACACATCGTTTAAACTTCTTTTGCGCCATTTAACGGCCATTCATAACGTTCACGAATTTAGCACGGATTACAGATGTGTCGAGGATTCATGTGCGCGGAGTTTCAAAACCCTAAATTCTTTTCGTAAGCATGTCGAGCGGCACTCAAATAACAATCCAAACCCCGAAGATATTCCACCTATCAATGGCGAGAATGACCAAGAGGACACCCCGGAGTATGAAAATGAAAACAGACGTGAGGCTCCCGTTCCCAACATAGTAGAAACTCAACAATTACCTGCAGAGAATGGAATACCAATAGACTTTTATAGTTCGTTGAGTCGTAGTGTTAATTTATCAGTGGCAGGTCTTTATAACGAATCCACATTGGCTAGAACTCAGGTACAGGCAATCATAACTAACACAACGGAGCTGTTGAGAAATCCATTAGAATTACTTCAAAATTCAGTTTGTACAGTACTTGATAGGGCTGGGGCGTCAAATGTTGATATTGACAGCATTAACATTATGTTTAACCATTTAAGCAATCCTTTTGAGCATTTATCTACAGAATATTTGAGATTGGAGCATTTTAAACTTCTTGGCACTTACATACCACCAGAAAAGTATATTTTAGGTCACCGAATGTTACCCGACAAAAGTGGGTTTGCTGTAAAAACTCTCATAAATGGCAGTTTTGTTCCCATGCGCAAAGTTCTCAAAAAGCTTTTTGAAATGCCCAATGTCTTAACTTTGACTACTTCGTACATGCATGCAGTGTCAAATGATTTAGGAATTTATGTTAACTTCGTTCAAGGGCCCTTATGGAGAAAAAAAAAACTAAACTTCCAAGCGGAGGATATAGTGATCCCTATATTTTTGTATTTTGATGAATATGAAACAGGCAACCCCCTAGGGTCCCATGCCGGCGTGTACAAGTTGGGTGCCGTTTATTATACGGTACCATGCTTTCCTCCTGAATTTCAATCTTCACTGGACAACATATTCATTGCACTACTATTTCACAGTGATGACAGAAAATATTTTAAAAATAAGAAAATTTTTGGCATACTAATCGATGAGCTGAACTACTTAGAGAAAACAGGCATAACAATCGTTACTCCCCAAGGAGAGAAGCAGATTTACTTCGTTTTGGGTCTTATACTCGGTGACAATTTGGGCATACACGGTATGCTTGGATTTGTGGAGGGGTTTACGGCAAAATACGCGTGTCGTTTTTGTAAGTGCCCTAAGTCCATAATGAGGCACCAATTAGTTGAAGACGAAAACTCTTTACGGACAGTAGAGAATTACAATTTTGATTTGACCCTGGAAGATTCAAAGGCTACTGGTATAAATTCGCCGTGTGTTTGGAATGAGATTGATAGTTTTCATGCTACCGACAACTACTGTGTTGATATTATGCACGACCTATTCGAGGGTGTATGTCAATATGACATGGCCTTGATTTTAAGAATATTCGTTCTTGAAGAGAAACTGTTTTCTCTTGAAGCGCTGAATTATAGAATCCAATACTTTGATTATGGATTAACTGAGTGCAAAAACAAGCCTCCTCTCATTAGCATGAACAATATCAGAAATTCTCACATTAAAATGTCTGCATCTGAAATGTTGTGTTTCGTTCGGTATTTCGGATTAATGATAGGAGACCTAGTTCCTGGCGACAACAACGTGTGGCCATTATATGTTCTATTGAGGGAGATAGTGTCGATTCTTTCCGCAAAAGTTCTTCAGCCGGGATGCTCTGTGCTTTTACGTACCTTAGTTGCCGAACATCATGAATTGTATTTAGAAATCTCCAAGGGGCATCTACCTCCTAAAGGGCACCATCTAGTTCATTATGCACGTATTTTGGAATTGGTAGGGCCTATTGCGCTAACTTCGTCTATGCGCTTTGAATCCAAACACCGCCAATCGAAGCTCACTGCGTACGTAACAGCATCACGTGTAAACATTCCATACACACTTGCCTTGAAACATCAACTGAAGCTTAATCACCGGTTTTTACACAATATCGGTCTAGTAAAAGCGCCCTTGAGGTGATTTTTCACAAAAACGGCGCTCTACAAATTATCCAATTATTATTATTATTATTATTATTAAAAGATATTGAAGTAGGACCTGGAAAATCCTTAAATATCAATTGTCATGCTAAATACAATGAGTTTGTTCATTCCCTTCCTGAATCATTTCACGGTTATAACTATCATGCTAATTGGGTCAACATAATGGGAACTTTGTATAAACCAAAAATGGTTTTAATTTTGGAGATCCAAGATGACCTGCCGTCATTTGGAATAATTTTAGAAATAATTATTGATAATACTCAAGATGTAGTTTTCCTTTGCTCTTTATTATTGACTATCGGGTTTGACGAGCATGTACAGGCGATTGAGATATCTGAAACAAATATTATTGCTTGTCACAGATGGAAGGATTTGGTATCACCTATTCCAAACTTTTTAGTATGTACACCAAATGGAAATCACTATGTGCCGTTACGTCACGCCGTTTAAAAATTAACCAACGCTTTGTGTGACTATAGATTCATATAGTCACATTTACAGAATTTATCTCACAAAATATTTTTACTAGGTACTTTGTTTATAAATGTAAACTAAACCCAAATGAGAATAACTTTAAATCTTCTACATTATAAAAGCATGCATTTTTTTAAATTAATTCATTAATACATTGTAGTATTAAAGTGTAATTATATTGAGTAGTACCTCCGTTAGACTCTGACGTTATCTGTCATCAAAATGTATAATTCAACGACTCTGTAGTGAATACACTTTTTATTAATTCATTAATACATTGTAGTATTAAAGTGTAATTATATTGAGTAGTACCTCAGTTAGACTCTGATCTTATCTGTCATCAAAATGTATGATTTAACGACTCCGTAGTGAATACACTTTTTATTAATTCATTAATACATTGTAGTATTAAAGTGTAATTATATTGAGTAGTACCTCAGTTAGACTCTGATCTTATCTGTCATCAAAATGTATGATTTAACGACTCCGTAGTGAATACACTTTTTATTAATTCATTAATACATTGTAGTATTAAAGTGTAATTATATTGAGTAGTACCTCAGTTAGACTCTGATCTTATCTGTCATCAAAATGTATGATTTAACGACTCCGTAGTGAATACACTTTTTATTAATTCATTAATACATTGTAGTATTAAAGTGTAATTATATTGAGTAGTACCTCAGTTAGACTCTGATCTTATCTGTCATCAAAATGTATGATTTAACGACTCCGTAGTGAATACACTTTTTATTAATTCATTAATACATTGTAGTATTAAAGTGTAATTATATTGAGTAGTACCTCAGTTAGACTCTGATCTTATCTGTCATCAAAATGTATGATTTAACGACTCCGTAGTGAATAAACTTTTTATTAATTCATTAATACATTGTAGTATTAAAGTGTAATTATATTGAGTAGTACCTCAGTTAGACTCTGATCTTATCTGTCATCAAAATGTATGATTTAACGACTCCGTAGTGAATACACTTTTTATTAATTCATTAATACATTGTAGTATTAAAGTGTAATTATATTGAGTAGTACCTCAGTTAGACTCTGATCTTATCTGTCATCAAAATGTATGATTTAACGACTCCGTAGTGAATACACTTTTTATTAATTCATTAATACATTGTAGTATTAAAGTGTAATTATATTGAGTAGTACCTCAGTTAGACTCTGATCTTATCTGTCATCAAAATGTATGATTTAACGACTCCGTAGTGAATACACTTTTTATTAATTCATTAATACATTGTAGTATTAAAGTGTAATTATATTGAGTAGTACCTCAGTTAGACTCTGATCTTATCTGTCATCAAAATGTATGATTTAACGACTCCGTAGTGAATACACTTTTTATTAATTCATTAATACATTGTAGTATTAAAGTGTAATTATATTGAGTAGTACCTCAGTTAGTCTCTGACGTTGTCTGTCTGTTAACGCCGGAGTTAACATTTGGCGTGAATTTATCTTGAGCGCCACCTGTTTTTTTGTTTGAGTAAGGGAAACAGGAAACCATTGATGGAATTTCAGGGTTTAAGTGGACAACGAGTGCTGGCATTCATAGGTTAGGTTATTGTAATAAGAAGATAAATTTATGAGTGTAAATTAGATAGATATAATTTAAAGATATGAGTCGCACAAAGTACAGAGAAGTGTTATACATCCTAATCTAGCTTTGGGCAAGAAGTTAATACGTTACTCGGGCATTTCAAGTCTTGAAATTATTGCGAACTGCGCCTTCCAGGTACGATGTCATCTTGTCAAAATAATTATACCGCTCGGGCGAGCGATGGCTTCAAATGGATTCTCCTTGTGAATCCATTTCATCGGTAAGCAGGTAGCAATTATGAATATTATCTGAGGTTCCAGAATTAGCGGAGGGTAGGCAAATTTACATCTTACTTGAGGATTTGAAGTGTGGCTTTGTATTGCCAATCCATTGGTCTTATTAGAGTTATCCTCGCCGGGATATTTAGATTGCCATTTTAATCCATCTGCCTTTTGTAAGTTGAAAATGGCGATCAGGCTGTGATCCGTCGTTTTTATGATTCCACGGTGCTCCAAGCCGTTGAACCAAAAGATAAAGAATCACCGCTTCCTTCCTTCCGATTCCAATCTTGCCACCTTGAAGAAAAGTGTTGCCAGGCGCATCCCACACAGTTCCTTTTATGTGGGGAAGGAGAAGTTCTTACTTTGTTACGATTATATACGTAACATGTCATCAAAATGTATGATTTAACGACTCCGTAGTGAATACACTTTTTATTAATTCATTAATACATTGTAGTATTAAAGTGTAATTATATTGAGTAGTACCTCAGTTAGACTCTGACGTTATCTGTCATCAAAATGTATGATTTAACGACTCCGTAGTGAATACACTTTTTATTAATTCATTAATACATTGTAGTATTAAAGTGTAATTATATTGAGTAGTACCTCAGTTAGATTCTGATCTTATCTGTCATCAAAATGTATGATTTAACGACTCCGTAGTGAATACACTTTTTATTAATTCATTAATACATTGTAGTATTAAAGTGTAATTATATTGAGTAGTACCTCAGTTAGATTCTGATCTTATCTGTCATCAAAATGTATGATTTAACGACTCCGTAGTGAATACACTTTTTATTTGATTTTATTTCATTTTTAATATATATTTCTTTATACATTTTTCGCTTCCATATCCATAAATTTAATTTGCTTTAATTTAATCTTAAATCATTTTATATTGTATACTTTGTATTTATTAACACAACTGTATTACTTATGTATCTACTTTTGTAAAAGCCCACTAGGGCGTAAATAAATAAATAAATATCCAGTTGCATTCCTTTCATTTTATAGACATTATTAAATTTGTTCAGTTGTAGGTACGTATTAGTGATTATTGCTGTTTGTGTTTTGTAGTAAGGTTCTTCAAAATAATATTGTGTTTTAAAATGTATTATTTATGTATGTAGAAAATTATTTACATTATATGGTTTGTTTCATTGATGCTCATACATCTTAGGCTATTTTTATTTTATTTTTTTATTTTTACATTCATAATTTGCATTTTTTGTAAATATTTTCCAAGGGGTATTGGACCCATCCTTTTTTGTTATAATTTTGTGTTTACAGGAAGATCTGTAATTGGGTTTTATTTGTATTTTTTATCATGTTTGTATTTATAAATGTAATAATACCTGTAGATTTTCTTAAAAAAAAAAATAAAAATAAAAAATCTGTTTTACTAATAATACATGCAATACCCAGTCAGAGTCCACGTTTTACTACATTTTAGCAGATGTTTCTTGTTGTATCTCAATTAATATTAATCCTTAATTGTCTTGATGAGCCAAGCTGTTATAATTTTGCCATTGTTGTAATTGTAATGTTGACCTGTACATAAATGAATTAAAATTTTAACACAGTGTTTTCTGTACAGCATCCATGGACAAGATAAAGGAGTAGCAATATGTTGTGCAGGTCTTAAAGAATGTTCTTCAGGAGCTGCATAATATTTAGCTGGTCTTTAGCAATAAAGTATTTGAAGGTTTACAATATGTCTTGCTAAACTACCAAACCATTCTGCAACATTAGCAAAACGTATTTTGCAGTTCGTGCAATATGTCTTGCTAAACTACCAAACCATTCTGCAACATTAGCAAAACGTATTTTGCAGTTCGTACAATATGTCTTGCTAAACTACCAAACCATTCTGCAACATTAGCAAAACGTATTTTGCAGTACGTGCAATATGTCTTGCTAAACTACCAAACCATTCTGCAACATTAGCAATACGTATTTTGCAGTACGTGCAAAAGGTTTTGCTAAACTACCAAACCATTCTGTAACATTAGCAATACGTATTTTGCAGTACGTGAAAAAGGTTTTGCTAAAGCTGCAATACATATTGCACCTTGTTTGCAATACGAGTTTTGCTAATTCTGCAAAAGGTTAGTGTGTCCAAATGGTCATGCTCTGGTTTGCACCAGAAGCAAAACCTTTTGCTATTTTAGCAATAAGTTAGACTTTATTTCTCTCTGTGTATGTGATACGGATTCTCCAGTTCACGATATTGATCATAAGATGGCAGTGAAAAATAATTAAAAAAATATATTTTTTCACTGAAGAATGAAGAAACCCAATACATTAATGTGACACCTCACAAGAGCACCCCTGACCGTACAATGTAAAGGCAGGGGAGCTATGTCGCCAACCGGTTTGGCAGCGTTGTGAGGCGGGTTAAGATAGGGGCTGTAAGGAGGGACTTATCAATGCGGGTCTTGAAAAGGTCCGGATTATATGAAGGAGGAAAAATAGATGCCGGTAGCTCGTTCCACATACAAGCCGTCTTGCATAAAAATGAGTCAAAGAAGCGGCCCGTTCTCATGAAGCCAACATCAACTTTGAACGGGTGCTCCGCTCGTATTTCACGCACGTGCACCGCTAGCTCCTTAGAAGTAGCTCCCAAATTCAATTTTTGGACGTACTTGAGCGGATTTGTATAGGGTTAGCAGCTGGTTACTATTGAAGAATCTGCCAGCCCAATACAAAATGCCCAGTTTCTTGGAAGTCAGATTAAACATGAAAAAGAGCAAGAGATAAAAAATAAAAAGGTAACGGTCTCAATTTGGAATCGAACCCAGGACAACGGGACAACGCCTCAACCAACTCGGTCATTGGGACTGGTTGCGCCAATACGCATTAATTTACACATACGTCTTATGCACACATATATAAATACCTGCGACCACTGTACTGAGATAGTATTGTTATTCCTTTGTCCTACCTACTTCGATTCCTACACCTTTCTGTGAACTTTGCAATCAGTCTGTTTCAATAACCCGCATAGCTCACTATAAAAAAACCGCATCCGTGCGAGATCTTATCTCGCTTACATTAGTACATTTTAATCCGCGCCGATATCTTGCAAACCGTTATGTGTTCAGTGCCATTGCTGTGAGGAGAATAAACAGTAAGAAAACGAGTGCTCTTATTCCTAATGGTGAGTCCTTCCTTCCATGCAACATATTACTGTTTCATGTTTATGCCATATTATAAATTTTTAACGTAACAACATCCTAGTATTTAAGATTATATTTACTGTACACTATTTTATAGTATCATTGTACGCTAGCTCTCTTAATTGGCGTAGAATCCTTATAAATGTATTTCAATAATTTTTTTTTGCCATATATTATGTTTATTACTGTAACAATGTTATAATTTAAAAAATAATAAAAAAATAAAATTTAAAAAAAATTGCAGTGGTAATCACAATAACAATCAAGGTCCTTCGACAAACATTTTTTACACTCCTAAAACAATATAACATAACATCTTTTACACACCAGGGACCTAAATATGTATGTATTACATTGATGGGTATACCCTTCAAAAGTAATTTAAAAACTTATTCCAACCAAATTAAATACGCCTAAAATATATAAATATTGCAGATTTCTTAACCCTTTCAGCCCCAGTGTTAATTCAAATTAACACGAACTTTGTGGCGGTTTTTCTGTGGCGTCTATTTTTTCCGCTCGGTTAAAATCATTATTCCCGCCACAACGATAAATATTTTGACATCTGCTGATTGTGAGTTTCATCGAATTTCTGCCGTCATTGATTACTTAATTTAAGGTGAGATATCAATATTTTATACTCGAATTACAAATATTTTAACGCATTAAGATGTGTTCTATAATAATAACATCAGTTCAATTCACTGATCACAGTCATTTGCCAGAATATTGTAAATGAATTTCAATGTTCATTCAAATTAACACTGGTAGTGACGGACATGTTTTCGACTAGTATGGCGAATTTTTAAAGATTTATTATATTAGATTATTTCCTTATTTACCAATGAATTTTAGTTAAAATGTTATTTGTTTGTACCTTAGAGATTATCACTACATTGTCAATGTGCATTTTTGACATGAAAAAGTTATTTGTATTACTTTTGTGTTATGTTTATTTTACGTTACTATTTAAAAAATACCCTCTGACGCCCAATGTTAATCCTTATTAACATAGAAAAATTTCTAAAAAAAAAAAAAATTAAATGCCAAAAATTTTCAAATAATTTTCCACAATACATACACAATAATGCGGGTGTGAAAGGGTTAAGGGTATTTTATATGTTAAAAAAAAATAATTAATCTGAATTTACATATTACAGACTAGCTGACGTGTACCCGGCGTTGATAGGGGTTATCCTTAGGAGATAGACATACAAAAACGCAGACTTTTTGAGATATACAGTTCCGTAGTATATTTTTTGATTTATCTAGGATTATAGGTGTAGCCAACGTTAGCAATATATGCGACCAAAAATTATCTTTTTACGACTTGATTACAAAACATTGGCTTTTCTCTAATTTCTATAAATATAATATGCATGTTTAATATATATAAACCTTCCGGAAGAAATTTTCTAAATGATGGTGAAAACCCTATCAAAACCAGTTGCGTAGTTTAGAAGAACTAAGCGCACAAACAGACAGACGCGGATGGTGACTTTATTTTATACTATTTATTATATTACATATTAAAGTTATTTCCTTAAGCATTCAACAAAAAGGTTCAACTATAAACAGGAATGCAGAACGTCTAACATTATTTAATCATTTATTACTTTATTAAAGCCCTTTTTAGGGGCTTTTACATGTGAATACTAAAAGTGATATATTAATACAGTAAATATTTAATACATAAATAAACTGTTTCAGTAACTAGTATTTTGTATTTTTAAGAGATAAATTTAAGAAGTCCACTGACTCGCTATAATTATTTCCCTCCATAAGTATTCTGGGCAACGAGGAATACATATGGTAGTTAGTACCAGAATTTCTCCAATGAAATAAATCGCGACTTCTAGTTTTACGCATTGGAATTCGAAAATTCTGGACTATCAAATGCATCGTTAACAATTTTATTTAAAAATTTATTTTATTTATTTAACGCCCAGAGGGCTTTTACATGGTTGGTAGTATAATTTTAATTTGACAGATACTTTGAAACATAAAAAATAAGAATAAAATTACATTTAATAAAAGCTATACAACAAGTCACACAAACACAAGAAACAAAAACAGAAAATTACAGCTATTTGTAGGTTTAAATGATGTGTTTAGGAGTATTGTTGAAATAAATGTTTTAAATGATCCACAAAACTTGCCAAGTTGGTATTGAATATGTCAACATCACCCAAGTAATGATTTCCCATGGTGTGAAGTCGTTGTATCGGAGAGTGGGCAATGTAGTTACGCTTATGTGTGCTGCTGTAGAATATTGTATTTTGTCGTGTTGTTACTGTGGGTGTATGTATGTTTATAAGTTGCAGGAGTTCACAGCAGTCGAATTACCAAGTCTGTGAAAATCGTTCTGTCAGACAATTTAAGCATATTCATTTAATTTAAAAAGGTATTGTTAGTTCCACAAAATTGCTGGAATAGTTTAAAACTGAAAATTTATGATTTGAAAACGTAAGAATTTATTTTGTAATCTTTCAATAGCTTGTAAGTGATATTGATATTGCAATGTGGATTCTATTCTGAAGAATGTCTGATCTTTGATATGGGAATAACGAACAAAGAGGAAACAGAATATATGCAATTCAACGCGTATTTGAAAAAAAAGTTATTAACAGTTAGCTCTTTTGCGGCGTTACACCCTTGTTAATGGTCTCATCTATAGGATAGGCATATATAGGCTCTTATTTTCTTCGTATAATTGCATAATTAACGCATTTTCAATATTTAAATATCGTCACGAATTAATCCTTAACAGCTCAGCCATCGCAAAGCTGCGAAACTGTTTGAATATTCAAGGGGATTAACTGTCAGGAATATTTCGAATACATCGATACCTACAATTCAATCCCTCCCATCAAAGGATGCTTTGAGTTACTCCAAATTCGCACAGGATTAAGGATCTATTGGAGCGTTATTAATTACATATGCATTAGTGCAGTGTTCCACGAGTGCATGGCACAAGGCACAAGGATTGGCGTAGGCAAGGTTGCATCACAACGAGGAAGCGAGGGAGATGCAGCAGATGCAAGTTGACGAAAGCGTAACAGCGGATTAGTTGGTACATGAAATTTCATTAAGAAAGCGTAAGGAGGATCTAATTAAAATGGCCTTAAATCTAAGTATAACGGAGTACCCGGTGTTATGAATTAACCCGTGCAATTTGAGAGTCCGTATCCTCGCCATGTACAACATTCCCCGCTCAAATCTTAGCGGACCAAATCGGCGGTTCCATCCTTGATAAGCCGCAAAATAGTTTCTTTATTAGAAGCTGAGGCGTTAGCAGTGACACGTTTCAAATTTGACATTTACGTAAATAATTGCATACTTCGTGTTGACGCAACTATCTTCCTTTAACATTGTCCTTGAAATTTTCCCATCCTATTACCTACAACTACCTGTCATTATCCGACTGTACCCACGTTTCTGTGACATTTACAACAATAAACGTAACTGTCAAATCAGTTTATTGATGAAGCCGGTGTGATGAACATCTATTTATGATCAGTGCTTTTATTGATATCAACTCGGGGTAGAATACTGTGCAGTGAATATATTCGGTTCCCATCTGTGTGTTTCTTACCCAATCCAGATGTTGTGGAAGTTGCGTGTGAAATAAATCATCTCTTGTGAGTGAAACCAACCAGCAACATCGTTGACGAACATCAAAGAGGTAAGTCGGATTCCTTCCTTACTCCCTGTTCACCATCTCTAACCATCGTTGTGTCAACTTCAAGTTCACAATTAATTTTACAGTCCATTCTTGATTCGCCTTGCGATTACACTTCGTCTCATCGAAATTGCCTAATTCCATCAGTATGGACTTCGATGATTAATCAAAGAGGTATTTTAAATCAAGTTATAGTGACCACGGCCACATCCAGCCAGTGAATAATTATCACAATGGCCGCGAACTAACTACTGCACCTCCCAAATTGCCCTAGAAAACTTCAATTCAATTGCACCAGAGAACGTGGGTTCCGTTCGGGCACGAAAGTAATTTAGACGCCCCTCCTTCGTGAATAATCAAATTTAATCTGGACCTTGCCACCCCGGGACGTACTTCTACCTCGGTATTTGCAACTGGAAGCAATTCGCGAGAGATTTTCCGTAGGCACGTTGAAAAATCCTTTTCATTACTTACCCTATAACATAATATATGGCTTTTGTTTGCTTAAGATGTGTGAGAAAATAAAAGTTGTTGAGAAAAAAATTCTTAGGCAAGTACTTACGCAAAGTCGCCAATTAAAATTTCAAACTATAATGTACAAATATGAGAATAAAAACATTTTTTTTTTAAACATTAGAAATATTTTATCACAAAATGGTATTAGGCGATGCACTACGTCGTGTAATATTTTAAATTGAGCCGCTATCAATAACAACCCTTACGTAGATGGCGATAAGGTTTAAATCCCAGTTAACATCATCCGCCTGTTTTGATTTATGCAAGAAAAAAACATGGCTAAAAAGTGCCTTTTATTTTATTTTGTGGTTGATCAGGCATAAATATTTAATTTTTTTTCGATCATTTTATAAATAACATAATTTGCCACATTATACAATAAAATCATAACCGAAAATGGGTTCGTAAGTAGGGAGATTTTGATCATTAAAGCAGTTTTCATAGGCCTATACATTATTTTTTTTCTGGGCTTATAAAAAGACTTTTCTAAAAAATACTCGATTAATTCAAAGGCCAAGATGTATTCTACTCGCAGTATTTAACTCTTAAACCCTACCTGGGGTACTGGAGTACCCCACTGGTGTTTAAAATATCAACAATTTTGACAATATTGCACTGTTGCAAAAATCGCTCTAGCTAATCTACTCTCGATAATTGGCGCGTAAGTACGTCAGTAAGCCGTGACCGCCCCGCATGTGCATTCGCGTCCACAGGTGTTCCGGGGTACCCCAGTACCCCATGGTAGGAATAGTGTTAGTTCTTCCTTCCAGTTATGCTTGAATTACTGAAGTTGTTTTTCGACATATCTCTGGTAAGTTTACACATTATTTATGATTTACTTTACTTTGTGATAATGGTTAGAGTACAGTGTTGATAGGCAGGGCCTGCCCTGGCCCAATAACGAAATATTCATGGACTAATAATGTGTTATGAAGGTAATGAGAGTGTATGCAGTGTAATGAGGTGTTGTACTGTTTTCAGATATGGCATCCCAGACTCGAAGTCATGTGGGGGGGGGGGGGGGTGAAATTGCAGCTGTTTTGTTGGTTTCTGACGACGAAGAGCTAAACCCAGGAGAAGATTCAGAAGATGAGCCCGACGGTGTTATCGAGGATTTCCGGGACCATTTTGAAGTCGCATCTCACGAAGACGGTGATCAAGATGGTATGGAAGGAGATGAAGAGTATTTAGTGCCTGACAATGACGGGGCTGGTGTGCTAGATTCTCCATTAGTTCTGTACGGAAAAGGTCATAATAATCGACATAAGTGAACTGGTGTTAAGCCTTCTCGCTCAAGAATGCCTCGCCGCAATATTTTGTTGCACCCACCTGGAAACGTCTTAACAGAAACCTGACATGTGACAATTGGTTCACGTCTATACCAAGAAGTTACTGGAAAAAGGTATAACATTAGTTGGAACTGTAAAGAAGAATAAACGAGAAATTCCTCCTGTTTTATTGGACACTAAAAATCGACAGAGATGCACATCAATGTTTGCCTACGACGGACCTCTCACACTTTTGTCGTATTGTCCTCTGAAGTCAGCTAAGAAGAAAGTTATAATTATGCTGTCTACCATGCATGACAGCCCTGACAAGGATAATGAAGTGTACCTTCCAGAAATAATACATTTCTATAGTAAAACCAAATGCGGAGAGGATGTGTTCGACCAACTTTGTAGGAAGTACTCGACGTCCAGGAAGATCAAAAGGTGGCCCATGTGTCTCTTCTACGGGTTGATAAATGCCGTTCGTGTCAACTCTTGGGTCTTATTTAAGCTGTCAACTAACATTGATAAAGAGAAAATAACCAAGCGGCGTGAATTTCTTAAGAGTTTGTCAATGGCACTCATAAAGCCTCATATGAGAGCCAAATTACAATAGCAAAGTTTAACCCGGGATATCAGAGAAACTATGCATGCAGTCTTGAATATTCATAGAGAAGATTATAGGCCGGTCTCTGATAATTCCAAAACTGGGTGCTGCTGCTTTTGTCCGCGCACAAGGAACAGAAAATCTCGATCTGACTGTAACACTTGTCGCCGCCATGTTTGTGCTGACCATCAATACAAAATCCGTCCTTCATGTAACGACAAAAATGTCTTTTAGTTTTTATTAATAAATTTTATTGTCTTTTCTCATTACTTTGCCATAGTAAAATAAATTTTCAAAAAAATATCAAAGACTTTTATTTTATTCATTTTTTTTGCGCGGGGTACTTCAGTACCCCGTGGTAGGAATAATTACATTCCCAGAGTGGTAGGGTTTAAGAGTTAATTAAAGCATCTGAAACATTTCTAGGCGACCAAATTTTCAAACCAAAAACACATGATTGCATTACTACGTATGGCATCGCCTTAAAGTTAGCAACGTCCTATGCCACTCTCGCCTCGAATATGAAATACCACGGAGATCTGCGACCTCAAACGACATGAAACAACTATCTAAAACTCAAGAGGGTATTATAAAGACTATCCTAAAAGCTCCCATAAAGACGCAAACAAAAGAAATCTTCAAATCTTTTGCAGTCCCAAACACTCAAAATATCTTTATAATGCTTTTAATTTAATCATATAACACCCCCATAAGGCTTTAACAAACATATTACATGTCGAAAAGTTACAAAACATCATACAGAAATAATATATCAGCATTTTACCAACATCATACAAACACATGCCAGCTCTATTTTGCAAATATAATACAGAACCATATCAGTTACATAAACAACTAATTATTTTTGCTTTGATGTAGGATGGAGAGGTTTTAAATATATCGAAATGGTCTGTATATGTATTGGTTCGTTTAAATCGCGCTAGCGGGGAGTGATATGAATAGTTAGTGCTATGGTTGTCACAGTGGAAAAGGTCTGTATATGTATTGGCAGCTCCCTAAAAACGCGCTAGTGGCGAGTGATATGAATAGTTAGTGCTATGGTTGTCACAGTGGAAACGGTCTGTATATGTATTGGCAGTTCGCTAAAAACGCGCTAGTGGCAAGTGATATGAATAGTTAGTGCTATGGTTGTCACAGTGGAAAGGTCTGTATGTATTGGCAGTTCGCTGAAATGAGAGTGATATGGATAGTTGGGAGATAGTTGGGAGATTGGGAGAGTTGGGAGAGTTTTTAGATAGTTGGGAGATAGGATAGTTATGGGTGATATGGATAAATGGGAGTGATATGAATAGTTAGTGTTATGGTTGTCACAGTGGAAAGATGGTGAAGTTGAGTTAATTTAACAAGGCCAAGAATAATAAAAACATCTTTGTAAGTATGTTTTTGTCTAACATTAATAATATAAAATATAATAATAAACGAAGAAAAGACACATTCAAATCACAAAAAACTAGCCAGAATGACAATATGATCATACCGATTTTTAAAACTGTTTTTGGACAAAAGAACGACAAATACTTATATACTAAGCTCAATAATTCAATTCCATCAGAAATAAAGAAAATATAATGCAAATGATTATAAAAACAAATCAAAACTCGACTAAAATAAATATAGTTATACATTTAAAAAAAAATCATAATAGAAGCTGAAATGAACGGTTTAATAAAACCTAGTCCGCCTACGCACAGGAAACCCTAGTACGGAAGACAAAGAAAAATATTACGAATTACCTATTTAACCTATAATTTATTTTCATTACGTAAAATAGCATTGAAACTAAATTGAAAACCAAAAATAGCGGAGAATTTTAATATGAATTTATTGATTAAAAACCATCGTAACTATGGCAATAAAAATAAAATAATTTTATATTCAATCTCAAAGGATAATAAGATAAAATTAGAAAAATACGGCAAGGCCGAATGGAATGTGCTCATTCTTTTGAAATACAGAAATATTCCCTGGCTATGGTTGAATTATCTAGAAAATACTTCAAGCTCTTTGGGCAGATTAAATGAACGAAAACTAGATTTTACATAATCTTAACAGATGTTGCTGGCTCTGAAAGGGTTCACATATGTATCAACAAAGACATTAAGAACAAATAATACGCACAACATTAACAGTCTTTGAACGCAAAATAATCTTGGTACCTATGTTAGCAACTCGAAAATCTAATTGAGCATGAGACCATCGGAAGATGTACGTCTCAAAGACTGTGGTGGGCTGAACACTGGACATACTTTTTTTTTAATTAATGTATACAACAGACAGAGGGTTAGCAAAAGAAATAACAGGGAATGCCAATAGCCGATAACGGTAAACATAAAACAATTATGATGTGGCCAAAAGGGAAAATTCTACACCGTTATTTATAAATTTGAAGTCATTTCTATCGGGACGTTCATTTTATGCTACGTATACATACGAGCCGAACTGCCGAACTGAACCTAATATGAAATATTCTAGGCGTATCTCATAGTCGGTAAGAAATGTGGACAGTCCGGTTCTATAGGATAATGCCCGAGAGAATCTCTTTTGAACTGATTCGATCCTTGTTTTGTGAACCTCATAATATATAAAAATTCAGCTTGCGTAAGGAAGAGGATTGTAGCAGGATAGGAAGGACTGAAAACTGGAGAAGAATGGCAAGAAGAGGAGCCACAGCCAGTGGAGGGCGTTTTGGAGAAGGCCAAACCTCTTCCTACAGATACAGATAAATGCACGAGTCTCCATCCATCAATTTTTAAAATGACAACAAAAGAGAGACACATTAATGGAAAAACGTGAACTTTCCATGACAAAATACTATAACAGATATTAGAACTTCGACCAAAGGTCGATGGTAAATATTCCTAATAGGAAAATTTATTCCTGGAATTAATAATAATTGAATGGAACAAAAATAATTACACAGGCAGCAGCAATTCAGTTCGAAATGAGCCAAGTCATTAAAGTTGTTTGAAATTCATAGTCGAAGCTATAATCATAATTTGAAACTTCAAAAGAAGCAAACTTTGAAATCGAATGAACTAGATTGGATTTTCACCCTTTTTAGTTTCAATTAAATCCTCTAATTCTGTTTTCAAAGTATCATTTGTGCGCGGAACCAGTGATACCATAACATCCTCTAGTTTTTTGGGGTTTGTGGTGACGCTGACAGGAGTGGAAAGGAAATATGGAAATGAAGTATCTGGATATTCAGATCGGGTCATTTCAAGCAATGTTCAGATACCAAATGGTGGCCTTTCACCGAGGTGGGAGTATTAGTACTGGGAGTATCTACAGTACATATAAAAATAGAACTGCCTGCACAGCATCCGGAGGCCAGGTGCTTAACCGCTCGATTTTAATTTACGTGTGTCCTATTTCAAATGATTTTCTACAAAATTTGGAACATCTAGAACTTTTTTTATCAATGGTAGCCGCATTAATAATTATTATTGTTTCACAATTCCATCCGTAAACTAGTGGAAAGTATTCTTAAAACTTCGCCATTGTTGGTATAATATTAACAATGTTTCAATTTCAGAGTGGGATCGAAATTTGTCGGCGTAACAATTCATCCAGAAATACCTTTTTTGTTTTGTAAATTGTTTGATGGTCGCAAATTTTCATTGTACCCACAGAACAGAAAATCTGTAGAAGTTGTTGTATGTCGTCAATTTGCTTAGACATTTCGAATGCTAGCCCCCAGACAGGTCAAATAAATCAATATATGTATATTGATTTATTTGTTTATTGATTTATTTGACCTGTCTATTTATGTATACAATGTGCGTGTTGTTGAAACTCAGAAACGAGCCCCGATAAGGGACTAATATGGTGTGATAGCCCTCTATCCCCCATCCATGAAAAAGGTTCCCGTTTTTACCTGAAGGGCGTGCTTTTGAAGATATTAGAGCTGGAAGTTTCGCCCTCTAGAAATTTCTAGAACAGTCCATAAAATTCGACAGTATTCGAGAGCATTCCACAAAATTCCAGAACATCCCGGAACATTCTGGAATGTTCGGGAATAATCTGGAACGTTCGGGAACATCTAAGATCATAATGAACTAAAAACGGGATTACAGGCCGATACATTGGTATCTCTAAATAGTATAAAACAAAGTCACTATCCGCGTCTGTCTGTTTGTGCGCTTAGTTCTTCCAAACTACGCAACGGAGTTTGATAGGGTTTTCACTATCATTTAGAGAATTTTTTCCGGAAGGTTTATATATATAATACATGGATATTATATTTATTGAAAGTAAAGAAAAGTCGAGCAACGCCGGGTTTCAAGTGAGCTAGTTGATCATAAATGTTCAACAGGAATGACAAGATTTTTTATTAAAAAAAATAAAGTATTTAAGGCGATGCCATACGTAGTAATTCAAAATCATGTGTTTTTGGTTTGAAAATTTGATCGCCTAGAAATGTTTTAGATGCTTTAATTAAATACTGCGAGTAAAATACATCTTGGCCTTTGAAATAATCGAGTATTTTTTAGATAAGTCTTTTTATAAGCCCAGAAAAAAATAATGTATACGTCCTATGAAAACTGCTTTAAAGTTCAAAATCTCCTACTTACGATCCCATTTTCGGTTATGATTTTATTGTATAATGTATTAAATTAAGTTATTTATAAAATTATTAAAAAAAAAATCAATATTTATGCCTGAACATCCACAAAATAAAATAAAAGGCACTTTTTGGCCATGTTTTTTTCTTGCATAAATCAAAACAGGCGGATAGTGTTAAGCGGGAATTTAAACCTTATCGCCATCTACGTAAGGGTTGTTATTGATAGCGGCTCAATTTAAAATATTACACAACGTAGCGCATCGCCTTAATATTTTTCTCGGTGCACGTACTTGACCCGTGTACAGTATCATTCCCGTTTTTGTCCCGTATTGTCTGCATTTTTCATACAAATCTCCGCATAATTTAATAGACACAGGTGGTTCACCTTAACAGAAGTCGGGACAGCTAAAGCTCTGTGAATATGTTTTCACAAATCCAGAGCATTATGCAAATGTGAAGAGGATATTTGCCTCGATGAAATCTCAGTGAACAGCAGACATTTTAGGATGCCACGTCAGTGCGATTTTAAAACGAATTGCTACAAATTTAAATTTTATGCATAAGAAGAAAATATCTGAAGTCTGCACCACAGAGGAAAGAAATGAGCGGAAATTGTAATACGAACAATTCCTACGATACTTAAGTCTCGTAAGAAAAAGTCTTTCACATTTTTATTAAAAATATTTAATAGCAATGTGCTTGGTATTACACTAAGTGGCTAGGTACGATCAAATTAGCCTAAAAAAACCTGGGTGTACTGTACAGAGCCTGCAGATAATTTAATAGTACACAACTGCTGACCCTATACAATCTGTTGGATTTGGCAGCCACCTATGGTCTGGAGCCCCAAAATACTTAAAAAAAAACCTTGTCTATGTGCGAAAACGGGCAGTCCGTTTGATAGATTCACCTATCTTAACAAGTGTATTGCAATCTTTAAAGCACAGGCGTCAGCTAGGTATACTGTCCTTGTTCTACCAGTATGACAATGGAAGATGCTCCGAGGAACTAGCGTTATTGATCCTTTCGGCACCGGTGCATAATCGGGGAACAAGCCAAACGCGCGCCCAACATGTGCTCTGAAGCGTGTCGCTTCTACAACTCGTTCTTTTGCTGACCACTGTGTTTCCTCCCTTCACTTCTTCCTCTCCTCAAAAAGACCCTCCACACAGCATCCCCAGAGATGACATAGGCCCTGAGGGAAATCATTTTCTTCAGGGCCTCGTGTGGAGTTAATGTAAGAAAGGATCTGAATAATGGAACTGTATAATTGTTTGTAATCCTTTTTTTGTAAAAAATGTTTTATTCTGTATTTAAGGGTACTTGCACCGTAAATAAAAAAATACATATGGATCATTTTGCGCCAACCTGTAAACGGTTATAATTTTCCGCATGAAAACCTGTCATTTGTACGGTTTGGAAAAGCTGGCTTTTCGGTTTCCTCCTTCCTCCTACGACATGAGTCTCTTCAAGACAGCGAAACAAGTTGAAAAACTATTTAAGCTTTACTTACAATTCTTAGACATAAGACAAAAGGAAACACGTTTGTCTTACACGATTTCTGCAACGGGCAGTAGGTATGAGAATCTTACCTGAAACAAAAGAAAAAAAAAATGTTAAAAAAATACAAAAATATTTTTTTATTATTCATGAGATACATGTTAGATATTTTTTACAGACAGTTCTATTATTCATGAGATACATGTGAGATATTTTTACAGACATTTCTATTATTCATGAGATACATGTTAGATATACAGACACTTTTCTTGATGTTCTCACGCCATTTACATTAGAGGAATCTACATGAGGAGAGTGCTACCACTGGTAACCGCAGAACTCAACACAATGACAAGAAATCAACTCACCTTTAAAAAGTTATATATAGCCATGAAAAGTGATGACACAAAAATTAGATTAAATAGGTTAGGTTAGTTTTTTCACTATAAGCAATAATTAATCGCCTGAAATACCCATAGAAATTGTAAGTATGTAAAAATAAATGCCGCCGACGGGAATTGAACCCGTAGTCTTCTGATTACCGGTCAGCTGCTCTAAACCAATAACTTATGTCGGCTTATTCTAAACCCGCCAAATAATTCAATATGTACAGGGTTTTCCAATAAGAGGTGTTATTTTGATATTCAATTCTAAAAGATCAATGGTTTCGTTGTTTGTGTGGCACGTAGCGCCGTCTTGTTGAAAGTAAACGTTGTCCAGATCAATACCATCCAATTCCAGCTATAAAAAATCATTAATCATCTCTCGATAGCGATCCATTCACCGTAACTGTTGCTCCAGCCTCATTTTCGAAAAAGTAAGGTCCAATGACGCCGCCGGACCATAAACCGCACCAAACAGTCACACGTTGCGGATAGAAAGGCTTTTCAACAATAACTCTTGGGTTTTCCGAGCCCCAGATGCGACAATTTTGCTTGTTGACGAAGCCACCGAGGTGGAAATGGGCCTCATCACTCAAGATGATTTGCATTTGATTCACTCAAGTGAATTTTAATAATTTCAATGCGGTGTTGAAGCGTGTATCGTTCCATTTTTATTAATGGCGTAGTTTCTACTTGTCAAATGTCAAAAAATGACAGCTTCAAAAGTAACATCTACCGAAATAGCGGGCTATTCAAAATAACACCTCTTATTGGAAGATCCTGCATTTCATTCAAAATCTTCATCGTTACCTATTTATAAAATCCACATTTTTAAAGCATAACCTTAAAATACGCCATCTAGTGTATATTCAGGACTATTCCCACGACAGTATTAAAAGAATAAAGAAAAAGAAAAAGTTAGGGAGGCATTACGTCTGATAAACCAATTTACCTAACGATGGCTGTAGCGGGCGGATTTGTCCCCCGGGCCAGATATTAGGGGAGATGGGTAGGTGAAGGACAATGGGAAGGGGGAGAAGGTAAACGAACGAGAGAGTTGTTGGTATAAGCAATAAAAAGATGGAAAGGTCGACAAACCCAATGTAAAACTGACAGACATAATAAGATGCATTTGAAAGATTACACTGTTGGCCCAACTTTTTATGTATAATTTAAGAGACTAAACTTTGAAGCGTCTTTCAGAGCAAATGTCATTCATGGAGATGAGGTGTGGGGATTCTTTTAAATCAAAGGCAAGGGGTACCTAGAAATTCGTAGGCTATTGTTGCAGGAGGTTGAAAAATCTCATTAATACAACACTGTGGAGTATATGAGTACACTGTGGAGTATTTGCACCAAGCAAAAACTCTCAATATCGCCCGGGGGAAAGACCACAATGCAGAATCAAACCACTAAAATATCGCCCCGGGGAAAGACCACAATGGAGAATCAAACCACTGCAATTTGGCCCCGGGGAAAGACCACAATGGAGAATCAAACCACTGCAATATCGCCCCAGGGAAAGACCACAATTGAGAATCCAACCACTGCAATTAATTTGTTTTATCTGACAGCTCACAAAATTTCCGAGATTTCTCTACATGAAGGAGTATGGCTACGAACTGCCCGTGGCCTCTATCCTACCAACTTTATTTTGAGTATGCTCGGAATAAACCATCGACGGGTCAGAATAGATGAACACATTGCGTCACATTTCTTCGGTACGATTCGTGGTGGTTCAAAAACTCGACCCTCATGGAGAACATTCATTTCTATGTTCCCGATGGTTATCTACGTCACCCACAGCATAGACTGTTCTATCTCCCGGCCTGCAGGACTAACTTACCAATGGTCATGCCGGTGGGGAGAGCTATTGTTATATAGAATCAATTTATTACACCGATATTGATATAATTTAACATCAAAGAAGCAGAATTTAGACGGCAAGCTTTGTTGCTGCTAGTATAAAATCTGTTTCTATATATGTGTCCCCTCACTAACTGGGAGTGCTTTGGATTTTGCACGGCTGATAAAAGGCCATTAACAATACATTAATGGTTGTTTGATTTGCGCAAGGTTTAGACCGCGTTTATTAGTAAAGCTCTTATTTTTTTACATATGAATCTTTAAAAAAACTAATTGGAAGTTTTATTTTGTAATGTTCTTAAAATTAATAAAGTGATTTAATCGAATTGAAAGAACACCCCTTATCTGTAAGGTATAAAGGTACGGAAAATCGATATATCGTAACACTGCCGGGAAACATTGTGAGGAGGGTTAAGGAGTTACTCGGAGAAACTGTGTAGTTAAATTTAAAAGAAATAAAGAACTTTTCCTTGGGGGTGCTGTGTGGAGTCTGAAAGAAACAGTCCATTTTGTAAGTAGGTAGAGAAAAGCACAAAATGAATTATTACCACAAATTACTGACATAATATTATTAGTTTCATTGCCATGATTAATGGGGTCGTAGTAATAATAAATATACAAATGTGACAAGATTCTTTTATTTGTCTACGAAACTTTCCACTTTTAAAAATACATATATTCACTACCAACTACCGACAAATCTTATTTAAAAAATCTTAAATTTAATTAAAAATAAAGACTTTCTAAGAGCTTTCTTATACAGTTTTGTTTGCAACTGTCACATTTTTGTGAATAAGTTTTTCATTTCTTCAATAATAGAGCCAAAGACCGACGATTTCAACAATAAACTGTCAAAGCTACACACCATAATACTTTGTCTTTGCTCTAAACGTTTTTAATTTGACGTCAAAACCCAAAATAACTAACATTTTGACAGATACTACCACGGTCATCATCAAATGGTCGCATCGACCAAAAATACAACTGACTCCACACAATTTCTGACGGCAATAAAGCCCAACCATAAGAACGTCTCGTTAGAGAGATAGAGTATAGCCGGTATAACGGAAATTTATCGCGAACGATATTGTCAATTATTAGTCAGAAATATATAATATTAATATGCAAATAAAAAGCAGCTGCTTACAATACGAAATTGTCACATCTATAGAATGCCGTCATTGAAGAATTAAAACGGAAAAGAAATTAAATGGAAAGACTTTCAACTTTTTATTTGTATCGTTTCCTGGACCGTTAGAAATGAGATAGACCCCCGCACCTGTTCTCTGGATATATTGCGTAGTTTAAACAACAACAAAGAATTGTAACATGGCTCCCGAAGCAGCTTGAATATTGGCTATTGGAGCCTTAAAACATCTCTAATTTCATTATCTAAATCTTGCTGTTCAGGTACATCAATTTGATTTATTTATTACATCTGTTTAGAGACCATTATGCAATAATAACACAGTACAAAACATTTAAAACAAACTGAAAAACAGTAGAAATGAACGAAGAAATTGGTAGGTACCTAGCTACAAATTAGCCAAACATGTATAAAGCAATTATTATATATTATATCTATTTGTTACACAAAAAAAAAGATAATAAAACCTTTTTTTTAATTACAGATGAATGAATGCACAAACACATTAATAATATAATGATTTCTAAGAAAGATTTTGATGAAATATACGATTTACGCAATAGCATAAGTTTTTCTATACACTGTGTACTTAGAATAAGTAGTTTATTCTAGAAAATATTATAATTTTACAATATCGTGTACAATGCGATTTATTTAAATTTAATTAAACCCGTCGTTTCACGGATCGGTTAGCAATCGACATAGATCAAAGTTCGTTATGGAAAGGTAACGATCTGCAGCGTAGTTCAGTGTGGAACTATTCTGAGAAGGGTCTTGCAGCATTCGGTTTATGTCGATAGCTTACCGACTTGTGGTAAGCTTAATGCTTAGCTTAATGTGCAAGTGTTATTACGTCTTGTGAGGTCGATATTAGTTCCTAGCTAGGCAGATTTCCTGTTCTGAGAAACCAAATGCTGGCGCTCGATGCTGGTGGTGAGAGCGAGA
This sequence comes from Hesperophylax consimilis, assembly GCF_061612785.1. Taxonomy (NCBI): domain Eukaryota; kingdom Metazoa; phylum Arthropoda; class Insecta; order Trichoptera; family Limnephilidae; genus Hesperophylax; species Hesperophylax consimilis. Next base: position 12,878,588 of record NC_142865.1, read on the forward strand.
GAGTGGGAGATTCATACCCACCCTCATACCTTTTCCTTCTAAGAACTACCTCTCCTTGCATTATTTTATATTAAATTATTCTCCACAGGGTTTCCTGTGTCGAGTTAATTTAAATGCGGCTCTACAATCCGGGTGAAAATAACAAAGGCAACAGTGGTGGGAACATGTCACGAACTAATGCATCATCTCATTAAAATTAAGTTTCTCGTTTTGTCCTACAGCTCACTTTGCTACCAATCACCGCAGAGAAGCGCCGTGAAAAAAAACCTTAAATTACTCCACATGAATAATATAACGAACTCGAGCTCCGCACGCCCGGTCATAAACACGGCGTGACGTCTGTACAACAGGTCCGAATGTCACACTGTCACAGCGTGACTTTATACGACCGGTCATAACTGTTAAAGGCTGAATGGCTGAAAATCTGACTGGATAATGAAATAGGACCACAAAACACCAGATGTAAAAATATTAAATATACATGATGGCGTTAACACAGTTGTGATGGATAGGGAAAAATTTTTTAAGGAAGGGATTTTTTCTTGATCTAGGACATCCAAGTACATTTTCCTTAATTTCGTGATTTTTTCTGACAGTGTAGCGGTAGCTACTAGAACGTTCAAGAACGTTCATGCAACCCGCACCGCCTTAGAACTTACATTTGAAACATCGTATGTACAGCGCGTCTAACTACTCGCGATGTGCTGGTTTGTTAAACGGCTCGCCAAATAAAAATACATTTTTTGGGGTTCCCATACAAGTTAGGAGGCTGATTTGATTCAGCGTCATCACAGACATAGGAATTAATAGACGAGAAGATAATGGCGAGGGGTAAAATCAACTGTTGAAGAACGAAGGGGGTGAAGCTGACTGTGATTCGTCAATAAATCAATCTGACAGTAAATAGGCATCTCGCATTATAATATTACCATTTACTTCTTAAAAGTAAAACCTGCTTTTGAATGAATTGACATTTTTACATGGGAGCGCAAATTACTCGCCACGTTATGAACAAATTTGCGAAGTCCAAATTCGGCAAAAAAATTCGGTTCTATTTTCAGAGTCGAATATTTCGTTTAAGTATTTAGTTAAGACACTTTTATAAATATTCATAATTTACTTCCCAGCAACCAACCAGCTTTGTGTTTCGCGTCCAGACGTTTCTCGATGTGATAGTATATGTTTCTAAAACTGATCTATATTATACGATGTGAATATGCTTAAAATAAAGTAAAATAATGCTTATATATTGTTATGAAGCGGTGTTAAGTCTTATTTAAAAGTAATTATTTAAAACACCTCTTCAGAACAAGTACCATTCATAGCATTAATTTTGATTAAAATTATAGAGAGCACGGTCTGGCAACAAATAGACCGCCGGGCAGTCTATTGTTTGTTTCCGTTTCCTTTCGCTGGGTACTCTGGAATTGTTACACGAGCGGGACGGCCGTGTAATGATCGCACAGTCAATTAGATTATAATTCATTTTTACCCTGGATGGGCGACCGTATTAAAAAGTGTACATCAGTATTCCTGATGCGGGTTATTCGGTTCTTTTTTACAAAAACCAAGTCGGTGCAGGCTCTATTAAATAAACGTCCGTATAATGGATGACCGTGTGTGTGTTCGTGAAGATCACAAATAATGTTCTACTGAAGTTTATATACGCGATCCCTTGCAAATCGTTATTCCGCGGACTCCGGGAAATGAAGCATTCACCTCAAGTGGCGCGATACAAGCCGTATTTTTCTTAATAAGATACGGATAATAAAATCACAAGCCCGGACGGCACCCGCTCAAGTAATCTGCCGATCAGCTCAATGGATGGATTCGCTCCATTAATGTTACATAAACGATAGACCCGATACGCTCCAGAACCGCTTATCAGCCACCTTGTCGGAGACGCTGGACCCGTCTCCTGGACCAAAGCCCTGATGGTGCCAGCTCGATCTGTCTGGGACAGACCACCGCCGGCCGTATGGAAGCTCCCCGCTCACTTTCCGTAATTAAGTGGTTAATCAGTTTTAGATAGAATTAAGAACCAATTTTTGATCCCTGGGGGTAAGTGCCGAGTCATAATATGTAACATGTTTACTTAAATATATTCTCCATGTTTTATAATGTGCAAAAACAAAACTACTGCTTTCATTTCACTACAATCAGTAGAACCTGTAATCCTTTGTGTGCCCATGCCTTGGCGACAGTTTCATGCTCTGCCCATCCCGAACATTACTCGAGGACCGAGTATTGGCGCGCAGAAAATCTGCAAAGTTCGGGATGGCATTTAATATAAAATATGGCCGGTAACAAATTGGCGCCTCAACGTGTTTTGGCTCGTGGTGATTGCATGTTGTGCTGATTTTGGTGAAATGTTTCATGATTAATTGACATAATATTGTATCACATATGTCAAGTGATTTGAATATTGTTTCATAACCTCAAATACACTCAGTATTCTTGTAACGATAATTCATAATTTGCGTTATTCTATGGTAAAATCTTGCGTAAACTTTCATCTTTCATGAAATCTATGATTTATCTATGCTTTTGTAGCTGTCAAATTTTATGTCAACACTAATTGGTAAACAAGATGATTATATGGGAGGTTATGTCAAACTGTCTAATTCATAATTATTTACGATTATTTTACGATGTCATTCACTTGTTTGATCAAGGCATATTTGCGTTTTATAATATTATTAGATTTTTACGCTAATATACATAATATTAAAAACATTTATGTCGGCGTTCTACAATACAAATTGTAAGTCCACATTACAATCGATATGCGTTTTAATTACTCGTAAGTCAACAAACACTCAATATTATTTATATACATACCTACGTCATTTTTTTTCGCCCAAATTAAATGATATCTTTGATTGACAATTACATTAGGCCGACGTTTAATAACGTTTCACAATATAATAGGGTGGTCCATTTTTTGCAATTCTCATTAGGGTGGAGCATATTTTTTTTAACAATTTTTTTTTGTTTTTTTTCACAATTGTACAATAGAAGTTGAGCTAATATTACGTCTAATGATACTACAGCCGTCAATGAAGAGTTTCTTTTGTTTTATAAACAAAAAAAATTAAATATTTATTTTTCTCTTCTTTTACTTCTTTCTTTCTATCTGAACATCAAAGAACGTAATCATGTCTTCACCAATACCAATACCAAATATCAATGGGGCTTCGAAGGAGGTTCTCATTAAAGAACTTAAAGACAGGAATATTGATCCATCGTCGACTTCTCATGAGTTACGTTTACAGGCGCGCGCTTATAATAAAGAGATTAAAATACCTGCTATAAGTGAAGTGAATTCTGAATCATCGGATTCTGAATTAGACGACACAACCATTAAGAAAGCCCACATAATTAAACAAACGAAGATTATTTATAGGGACTCACACTCAAATAACGTAGACGGTTGGAAACTGAAATATGACGGAAAAAGTAGTGTAAGGGAATTCTTACTATTAATTGAGGAGAAATGTAGGACAAAAAATTTTAACCAGGATCATCTTGTACGCGTTTTTCCTGATCTTTTAGAAGGTTTAGCACTCCTGTGGTTCAGGTCTATTTACACTCAGGATTTGAAATGGGACGATCTTTCAAAACTTTTGATAAGACAATTTGAAGCAAACGACCTTCAAACAGATCTTAAGGTAAAACTATTTAACATGACACAACCTAAAGGTATGTCAGTGCTAGAATTCACTCTCAGAATGAAGTCATTAAACAATATGCTTGAAGCTAAACTACCGGAATTAGAACTTTTGCGGTTGGCAAAAAAAGCTTTATTGCCTATGTATACAAATTTACTAGTCTCAAGAGATATATCGACATTCGAGCAATTGACTACTCATGCAGGCAACTTGGAATCTTATGCATCACTGTCGGATGATTTCGTATCTTTCAACGTTTCTCAACCAAAAGTAGACTTACCTGTCACTAATAAACCGGAGAAATTTGATAGTACTGCTAGACAAACACCTAATTTTAATAATAATAATATGCATAGACACCAAGGTTATAACCAAAATCAGTACAGAAAACCAAATAACAACAATTATTCCAACAACTATACTAAAGTTAGTCTTGGAAACAGAGATAATAATTATAAATACAATAAACCGTCTTCTTCTACTTCTAACACATATACAAAAACTGCACACGAAAATTCTAGAACGTTTTACAATAAACCATTCTGTTCATATTGTAAACTATCGGGACACGTTATAGAAGATTGCAGGAAGAAAAATTCAAGGTCTAACAATCCTAAAGTGGGAGCTATCAATGACAAAGCTCATAAAAAGTCAAAAAACTAGGTCGGAGTCTCTCTTGCTACAAGCCGTCCTTGGCGCAGAGGAAAAGCGAGTGGGAGAGTTGGCTCCGAATAGTTGATAAATTTCTTTCATCCCCATCAACCGGAACAGTGGGCCCGCTGCCACGGGAGATGGCTATTGAAAATGATAACCGTCCTTATACTAATGTACATATTATAAATAATTTCTACAGCGGAATGCTAGACAGCGGCGCTTCATTGTCATGTCTAGGAGGCAATAGTTATAAAATTTTTAAGGAAATAGGTATTAAGTTAGTTAAAGTTAAGTTTAGTGTTTATACAGCGGACGGTTCAAACCAACCAGTCTTAGGGACAATGTCATTGCCGGTCACGTATAAATCATCCACAAAGGAAATTCTTTTCTACGTCATCCCGACATTGTCGCCTTCAATTATTCTAGGAGTTAACTTTTGGAAGGAGTTCCACATCGCACCGGAACTGTTTTCGAAAGCTACTCTTCCTGTTTCGGAAGGAAATATTAGTGGGTTGCGGGCTATTCGGCCAGCCTCATCCCTAACTATTGAAGAGAACAGGGAACTCTCTAAAATAGTTAAAAAATTCGAGTCAATTTCTTTTGAAAAAAAGGGGTTAGGTCTAACACACTTAGTTAAACACAAAATAATTACAACAGGACCACCCATCAAACAGCGGTATTACCCTCTTTCACCCGCACGGCAGAAACAATTAGAAACAGAAGTTGATGAAATGCTAAAATTAGGGGTTATTCAACCTTCTCGTTCACCATGGTCCAGTCCAGTAATAATTGTAACAAAAAAAGACGGAACAGCTAGATTCTGCCTTGATTCTCGAAAAATTAATAACGTCACGGTACGTGATAGTTACCCTCTTCCCTATATTGCGCGTATCCTAGATAAACTGGGCGGTGCCAGATATGTTTCCTCGATTGACCTCTCCAAGGCATTTTGGCAAATAGCCTTGGACAAAAAATCATGTGAAAAGACAGCATTTGTTGTTCCTGGGCGGGGCCTCTTTGAGTTCACTCGCATGCCGTTTGGTTTGAAAAATGCTCCTAGCGAATTACAAAGACTAGCGGATGCATTGTTTGGACCTGATTTCGATGATAATGTTTTTTGCTATTTAGATGACCTTATATTAGTATCGGAAGACTTGAAATCACATTTAAACTTGTTAAATCGGGTGTACGAACGTCTACGAGACGCGGGTCTCACCATTAACTTAAAAAAGTCAGAATTTTGTAAAGCCGAGCTTAAATACTTGGGCTATATGGTAGATTCCCAGGGACTTCGCACTGATCCAAGTAAGATAGATAGTATTAAAGATTTTCCTATACCGAAAAATGCTAAACAAATTCGGGCATTTGTTGGCCTGTGCGGTTACTTTAGACGGTTTATCAAGGGATTTTCAAGCATTGCAGCTCCTTTAACAAGTATTACTGGTTCAAAAAAGGGAATTAGTAATTTTAAATGGTCACCGGAAGCTGAATCCGCATTTATTGCACTAAAGCAAGCACTTACTTCTGCCCCAGTCTTAAGTTGTCCAGATTTTTCGAAACCCTTCGCTATACACTGTGACGCAAGCTCCGTAGGCATTGGGGGGGTATTAATTCAAACTATAGATGGACAGGAGCACCCTATTGCTTATTTTTCGAGATGCTTAAACGTTCACGAACGTAATTATGGAATAACTGAGCGCGAACTTTTAGCCGTACTAGACTCCGTTACACACTTTAGACCATACATTGAAGGAACTCATTTTACAGTTGTAACCGACCACTCAAGCCTAAAATGGTTAGGTTCTCTGTCCAACCCCAGCGGTCGTCTCGCGCGTTGGAGTTCACGCCTATCCCAATTCTCGTTTGACGTAATCCATCGTAAAGGTACTCAACACATAGTCCCAGATGTCCTTTCGCGGATGGATCTTGCCGAAATCTCCATTATAGATTCAGGAAATATTCAAGATGAGTGGTATCAAAATATTTGGAAGGGTTGTCAAGAATTTCCCCAACGTTTTCAGAACTTCCAAATTCGGGAAAACGAACTATTTCGTCACACGAAAACTCGTTTAGCACTGTGTGAAGACACTGCGTGGAAAAAAGTAATTCCTCAAGAAAAAAGATTAGACATTTTAAGTAGTGTTCACGAGTCTATTCGATCTTGTCACCCCGGCGTTTTTAAAACTTATAAAAAAGCACAATTACGGTATTTTTGGCCAAATATGTACAGAGACATTAAACAATTTGTAAATCGCTGTACGGTCTGTAAGGCCCACAAAATCAGTACGGCCTCACCTAACGGTATTTCATCACATCCAAAAAAAGTTACACGTCCAATGCAAATGTTATCGTTGGATTTGGTAGGTCCATTACCGAGAAGTTACTCTGGTTTTACCGTTATTTTATCCTGTGTCGATGTTTTTTCAAAGTTTACCTGGCTGTTCCCGTTGCGCAAAGGTACCGCGCGAAGCATTGTGAAGAGTTTAGAAGAAAGTATCTTTCTTGTACATGGCGTACCGCGCACCATTGTTTGTGATAACGGCCGTCAGTTTGTATCCAAAGAATTTAAGGACTTATTAAATAATTATAATATACCTCCTCCGTTTTATAACTCTTATTATACCCCTCAAAATAATGTGGTAGAGAGATATAACCAAACTTTGGGCACCGCATTATCGATATTAGTTGAATCAGACCACCGTAATTGGTCAAAATTTTTACCACAAATACAATCAGCTATGAACAATTCCGTAAATTGCGCTACGGGTTTTACACCTTATTTTCTAATGCATGGTCGGGAGCAAATATTAGACGGTGATTTGCATCGTAACCCTATAGCTGATACGGAATCTAATTCACAAAATTGTACTAGTCAGAGAACCTACGCACAAAAATTAGAAGAACTGTCATCAGTTTATGAGCAAGTCTCAGATGCTTTACTAAAAGCTTACCAAAAAGGAGCAAACCATTATAACCTGCGGAGAAAACATGTTAGTTTTCAAGTCGGAGACAGGGTTTGGCGTAGAAATTTCGTCCAATCAAACGCTTTAAATTACTTTGCACAGAAACTAGCTCCACGCTTTGTGCAAAATATAGTCGTGAAGAAAAAATCAGACTTAATCTATACATTAGCAGACCTCAAAGGTAAGGAAACTGGTAACTTTCACGTGAAAGACATCGTCAAGTCAGAAAATATACCGGATTAATATGTTTCTGATAGTGCTTTGGTGGGTCTGGCCACCCTACCAAGTACTCTCAATTAATTAATATTTCAAATATTTTTCAATGCACGGGAGCACAAAGCGGCTTGATCACCCGAGTTGGAGCGACCCAGCATTATGACAGTCTTTAGTCCTGTCCTAGTTAATTTTCTTTTAGAAAATATAGAAATTACGTAAAATGGTTAGTATAATCGGTAAATAATAGAAAGAAACATAATAAATTTAGTATAACACTCTAGTATCCTACTCGAGTTTGTTACACGACAATGATGTTGTTCAGATAAGCTTATAAGACAATAATTAAAAAAAAAAAAAAAAAACGACGTGAAATATGGCTTTGACTAAACAAGTGAAAGTTAGGTAGCATGGGATATATAAACTGCCCAAATCTTGGAATGCACGGTGATACTTTTCCACTATCCCCGTATATTCTAGGTTTCTTAATATATACTTATGTTCATATTGTATACGTTCGCCCGTTACTTAGAAAGTGAAGATGTACCGGTCCAGTACATCTTTGTTTTCTAAGCAGTTTTAAAAATTTTATTATTAAGAATTGAATTTTACCAAATATATTTTTGTTTACTTTATTATAATTATCTTGTCATGTTTGGAAATGGTATACTTATGTTAGTACTCTTGATATTTTGTTTAATAATTTCATAGTAATTAATGATACAATTATAAGAGCTGGTTCAGCATATGTCTTTTCCTTAAATTCCTTCTATAACTTTAGTTATATTTAGTAAAAGTAAGTTTTATCTATAAATTAGTACAATAATACAATTTTCTACCAATTGCACCATTTACAACAATGGATGTATACAATTTTCGACCAATGGCTCCATTTACAACAATGGATGTATACAATCTTCGACCAATGACTCCATTTACAACAATGGATGTATACTACTACTAATTGCACCACATCTATAAGATTGGTTGTTGACAGTTCCACTCGATTAAACCACCTTACACACCTGCGTGTGTGTAAAGGTTAAAAGTTTTTTCTACTATTACGAAATAATGCTTTCCAAGGATGATTATTTTGTCTTATTGTATAAATTCTCTTCGAAAGACTTACCCAATAACCAGGTCAGGTAGAGTAGATAGAATTTCTTCGAAGTGTGTTTTATCTCCAACGGAGAAGTAGACTCAGTGAAAAGTGAGGGTTGGTTTACCTCCCTAAAAAAAAAGTGTTGCCTGAGTGGCTTATCGCCCTATTAAAGGGCCAGTGAAGCTTTAACGCTTAAGTTGTTTAGATGTGTTGAGAAGAACAATAATATTTTTTTATATACCTACAGGTTTACCTACAATTTTGTTTAAGAATATTTTCCGTCACAGATGTAACGCTAACGGCAGTCTTCGACAATCGTCAATTTATCATCACCCGGTATTCCGATACTGTGGGTGCTTGCAGACTCCGTTCACGTAATATCTTCTAAAATTTGTAATTAAGTTACATTAATCTTAAGTTATCTTTAAGTTCTAGAATGGATGAATCGCAGGCTCAACCATCCGGCTGCACGCTCGATGGGTGCGATTGAAGCTGCGGCACACCCATTCATCATAAGTTTTGCTATCCAAATCGTAGATTTTGTCTTATTCCTTACTTATCTTACAAATTATGATGCTCATGTATAATTGTTGATTGTTTTTTTTAGAAACCCAGAGGTTCTTTTCAAGCTTAGTTATTGCAGTTGTAGTTTTTTTTAGAGTTGTATTAATGTTTGGGGACAAACATTTGTGTGGCGCGGGGGGTAATGTTATGAAGCGGTGTTAAGTCTTATTTAAAAGTAATTATTTAAAACACCTCTTCAGAACAAGTACCATTCATAGCATTAATTTTGATTAAAATTATAGAGAGCACGGTCTGGCAACAAATAGACCGCCGGGCAGTCTATTGTTTGTTTCCGTTTCCTTTCGCTGGGTACTCTGGAATTGTTACACGAGCGGGACGGCCGTGTAATGATCGCACAGTCAATTAGATTATAATTCATTTTTACCCTGGATGGGCGACCGTATTAAAAAGTGTACATCAGTATTCCTGATGCGGGTTATTCGGTTCTTTTTTACAAAAACCAAGTCGGTGCAGGCTCTATTAAATAAACGTCCGTATAATGGATGACCGTGTGTGTGTTCGTGAAGATCACAAATAATGTTCTACTGAAGTTTATATACGCGATCCCTTGCAAATCGTTATTCCGCGGACTCCGGGAAATGAAGCATTCACCTCAAGTGGCGCGATACAAGCCGTATTTTTCTTAATAAGATACGGATAATAAAATCACAAGCCCGGACGGCACCCGCTCAAGTAATCTGCCGATCAGCTCAATGGATGGATTCGCTCCATTAATGTTACATAAACGATAGACCCGATACGCTCCAGAACCGCTTATCAGCCACCTTGTCGGAGACGCTGGACCCGTCTCCTGGACCAAAGCCCTGATGGTGCCAGCTCGATCTGTCTGGGACAGACCACCGCCGGCCGTATGGAAGCTCCCCGCTCACTTTCCGTAATTAAGTGGTTAATCAGTTTTAGATAGAATTAAGAACCAATTTTTGATCCCTGGGGGTAAGTGCCGAGTCATAATATGTAACATGTTTACTTAAATATATTCTCCATGTTTTATAATGTGCAAAAACAAAACTACTGCTTTCATTTCACTACAATCAGTAGAACCTGTAATCCTTTGTGTGCCCATGCCTTGGCGACAGTTTCATGCTCTGCCCATCCCGAACATTACTCGAGGACCGAGTATTGGCGCGCAGAAAATCTGCAAAGTTCGGGATGGCATTTAATATAAAATATGGCCGGTAACAATATGGAATGTAATACGACAATTGGGTTTATTCTCTTTTTCACATCTATTTTTACAAGTTTTCATAGTACAAGTCAACATTTTGCCGTGTTATTTCGTAAAATGAACCGATGATGTCTCGACCATAGTTCGCACAAGAATGATGACGTCACGTTTTCAAATTTCACTTGAGGCCATACGCGAGCACAGCCGGCTCCAATGGAACCGGTATGGGGAGTGGGGATAATACGCTTTTAATCACTTAGGGCAGGTCTACTAATATTCATATGTCTATGAGCGTCATAGAATTTTAAACATCGACTGTACCGAACTTATTTAACTAATTAATTTGAACATACAGACGTACCCGCCATACAGCAAAATCGCCTAATTACAAAACAAATGCAACAGCAAACACGCCGATTAATCGTGCTCTTCACTCTTAGTACCTTCAATAATATTTGCCTAAACCCTATCGACAGTTATATATACACAATGTTACTTCCAAAAATAAGCAATTACAAGAAAACATATTACCTATTTATTTATTTATTTATTAAGAATTAACGACCCAAGTGCCATTTACATAAATGATAGTTATTGGCAGTCATAGTACAAAGGAGAAATAAAAGGAAAATTATAACATTATATAAGTAAATATGATAAAATGATATACATCAGTGCGAAGTTAGAGAATGAAATGCAGAAGAAACAAAAACATGTTACGAGTGACCTCATTAAATATGCACCGCTAAAATCGGTACAGCTTTATATTTCAATAGGGGCGTATTAAAAACATCCGCTAACATAGCATAAGAGTTACCAATTGAGCGTTTTTTTATTTTTTATATTCTCCACACTTGAGGCCCTGAAGAAAATAATTTACCTCAGGGCCTATGTCATCTTTGGGGATGCTGTGTGGAGGGTCTTTTTGTTGAGAGGAAGGAGTGGACATGAGTCCCATGTTGTAGGAGGGAGGAAACACAGAGGCCGGCAGTTCGTTCCACAGCCGAGCTGTTGAACTTAAGAACGAATCGTAGAAGCGACCTAGTGTAATCTATTTATAACAGATTTGATTTCTGAAACCGTAGTACAATTGTCACAATAATATATACTACAGAACCCTGATCTAATGATAGGAACATGAAAGTGAATCAACATTATAAATTGTTTTTTGTATTTAATTCGTAGAACTACATTTATTTTTTTCAAATGTAATATGTAAATCAAATTTAACAATGTTATTATTTAGTTCTGCAAGAATTTTCGTTTTTATATTATTGTGACAGTTTTGTATAACGCCGGTTTTGTGCAAAACCACCTCAAGGGGGCTGTACAAATATATGATACATTTATACAATGATCAATCTTATAACTAACTATAGACTAGAAAAACTATCATCAATGTATATCTAACAGATTGCATCCACCGGTTCGTCGATCACTAATACAAAACTACAGGGTTTTCCAATAAGAGGTGTTATTTTGAACGGCCCGCTATTTCGGTAGATGTTACTTTTAAAGCTGTCATTTTTTGACATTTGACGAGTAGAAACTACGCCATTAATAAAAATGGAACGATACACGCTTCAACAACGTATTGAAATTATTAAAATTCACTTGAGTGAATCAAATGCAAATCATCTTGAGTGATGAGGCCCATTTCTACCTCGGTGGCTTCGTCAACAAGCAAAATTGTCGCATCTGGGGCTCGAAAACTCAAGAGTTATTGTTGAAAAGCCTCTCTATCCTCAACGTGTAACTGTTTGGTGCGGTTTATGGTCCGGTGGAGTCATTGGACCTTACTTTTTCGAAAATGAGGCTGGAGCAACAGTTACGGTGAATGGATTGCGCTATCGAAAGATGATTAATGATTTTTTATGGCTGGAATTGGATGGTATTGATCTGGACAACGTTTACTTTCAACAAGACGGCGCTACGTGCCACACAAGCAACGAAACCATTGATCTTTTACGATTGAATATCAAAACAACACCTCTTATTGGAAAACCCTGTATATGCACAATGCATTTGATTAATGAACGTGATGCTAAAATTTACATATATTATTATTATTTATTTATATTTTGTACAGACAGATAAAATACAGTAAAATAGACAGATAAAATACAAGTACTTACGCCGAAACAGCTGTCACAATAAAAAACGAAAATACTTGCAGAACTAAATAAAAACATTATAAAATAATTTAAATTTGAATCAATATATCATTAATATATTGAACCCATAATTTAAGATTTATTATTTATAATATTGTATCACTTCTATTTAACCACTGTACTGTTTTGTGTCTATTGTATTCGTGCAAATAAATAAATGAATTAATGTCTCTTCTACAGCTATTCCAAAGCCGAGGGGCGCGTGGGTGGCGGAGATCTGTCCATACCGCTTTGTAAACAGTCAATAGTAGTAGATATATGGACCCTCGTGGAAATGGACGATAAAAACTTGAAAGCTGGCCGTAACGGTAGGATGTAAAACCGAAATAAACTATCGTTTTACGTCCGCTACTACTCTACAACTATACACGCAGGGGTAAACAACCATCCATTCATACAAACAACACTATCGAATACTGCAAAAGATCTTTGACAGAAGCTGTATGCAGTCAAACGAAAACATAAACTTTGATTTTAAACAGATATTTTTTTAATGGTAATTTTTAAATTATTCATAAACTGCTCGTCCATGTAGATAGCACTAATTCAATTATTTTAGAAAAAAAAACTTGTTGCTTGTTATGCTTCAAAATATTAAGTTGAATTATTTATTTGCGCCCATACATACGGTACATGAATACGAATTAATTGTTTTCTCCACATAAAAAAACGCAATTCGTTCAAGAAAAGCATATATATTTGAATTCAAATGATTTTGGATATTTAAATTTATTATGGATATTTATTTATAGAAAATAATTTCAGGAAACTTAAAAAACTTTCTAAATACTTATAATAAGACTAGTACAGGGTTTTCCAATAAGAGGTGTTATTTTAAGTAGCCCGCTATTTCGGTAGATGTTACTTTCGAAGGTGTCATTTTTTGACAGTTGACAAGTAGAAACTACGCCATTTTTTTTTTTTTTTTTTTTTTTTTTTTTATTTTTTTTTTTATTTATTAAATATCAAAATAATATACAAAAATCAAAAAGTCCCAATAAACTACTTTAAAGTAGTTTGTCATTGGGTGCTTTTAACTTAAACAGATTATATCAAATGTATACATTCATATCATGAGAGGTGTAATACAATAAAAATAAAAACAAAAAACAATTAAAGCGTATGCAGTTAGAAATAGTTTGTATTAGAGTCTAGTACAAACTATTTCTTTCAGCTAGCCAATTTTTCAACAACAAATTTCTTTTTATATTTGTACATTTTTTGATTTCTGCAGGTAACATATTTAAACAATTTGGTATCATGTAGTCTAGCGTTCTTTTTCCATATTTGTTTACATGCTTTGGTACGATTAGTCCTTCATTTAATGTAAATCGAGTATTGTAAGTGTGTTCCAGTCTATTTATGTACATAGGGCTATTTATGTGCTGAAAAATTATTTTATACCACATAATTGCTCTTACCGAGAGGATTTTCAGATTTTGATAAAGGTGTGGAACATTATGCCTTTGTTCATATAAACTTTTATGAGCTAATAATTTAACAAGAGAATTTTGAACTGCTTGAACATGATTTATATTTGTTTTAGAGGAAAATCCCCAAGCTGTAATTCCATACCTTATGATAGATTCAGCTAGTGATAAATAAATTATTCGAAGTGTGCATATTGGAACATAAAATTTTAATTTATATAATCTACTAATAATGTCAAGAGTCAGAATAATAGAAGAGTATGTATGAGAAGATGTATGAATGTGAATGAGGCAAGGAGTGTGTGCCAAGACCGAGTTGTTTGGCGGTCCGTCCTCTCTGCCTACCCCTGCGGGGAAACGGCGTGATGGTTAGTTAGTTAGTTAGTTAGTACTAATAATAGATCTCAGTCGTTCACAGACTTTATTTATCTGTAAATCCCATTTGAAAAAACAATCAATAATAACACCTAAATAAACATATTTTTTAACCAGTTCAATATTTTCACATGTACACAACGCAGGGATACCAACATGTAGGCAATCTGAATTGTGTGTTTTAATTTCGGGTATAATAGTATTTACCTTGGCATTGGGTGATCTAATGTGTATCAATTTAGTGTTTTTTGCATTTATGATTAGGCCAGAGTCGTGAGACCATTTTAAAAGTTCAATGTAATCTTTTTGTAAAAGTTCAATACATAATTGCAAATCACTGCAAGAAAACACCAATGCAGTATCATCCGCGTACACAAAGTGTTTTACATGTTTAAAAATAAATTTAATAAAAGATACATAAATTATATATAAAATAGGACCTAATATGGAACCTTGAGGAACACCTGCTAAGATTTTTCTTTTTTTACTTAATGTGTTCAAAAGCTTTATTTGCATGCACCTGTTGTTCAAATAATTTTCAAATAGTTTTAGAAGTTTCCCTCTTATTCCTATGATTTCTAGTATTTTCAACAATTTTTTATGGTTAATAGTGTCAAATGCCTTGGAATAATCTATAAATAAGACTAATACATGATGTTTATTATTTAAATTATTATTTATCAAGCTGGCAAACTTTTGAAGTAGCACTTCAGTGCCCTTTTTTTTGGAATCCATATTGGTTAGTATCAATAATAGAAAAATCTTCCAAATATTTTATTAATTTAATTTGAATGTATTTTTCAAGAATTTTTTCGAGTGATGGCAAAATACTGATTGGTCTATAATTACCCAAAATGGTGTGATCACCTCCTTTATAAATGGGTCTGATAATACTACATTTTAAATCATCTGGAATTTTTGCTTCAAATAAGATTCTGTTTACAAAATGGGTTATAATTGGACCTAATGTTAATATATGTTTTTTAATATCGCTCATTCTGATATTATCGATTCCAGGAGAAGAGCTTTTAAGTTGCTTCACAATGTTCACATTAATACAAATGGAACGATACACGCTTCAACGACGCATTGAAATTATTAAAATTCACTTGAGTGAATCAAATGCAAATCATCTTGAGTGATGAGGCTCATTTCCACCTCGGTGGCTTCGTCAACAAGCAAAATTGTTGCATCTGTCTCAACGTGTGACTGTTTGGTGCGGTTTATGGTCCGGCGGAGTCATTGGACCTTACTTTTTCGAAAATGAAGCTGGAGCAACAGTTACGGTGAATGGATTGCGCTATCGAGAGATGATTGATCATTTTTTATGGCCGGAATTGGATGGTATTGATCTGGACAACGTTTAGTTTCAACAAAACGGCGCTACGTGCCCCACAAGCAACGAAACCATTGATATTTTACGATTGAATAAAAAACAACACCTCTTATTGGAAAACCCTGTAGTTCTGTGAACAATAGATCTCACATCCAAAAAAGGGTGTTTCTAATTTTTTAATAAACCAAAACCAAAATTTCTTCTGAAACCGTAAGATTACATACCCGCTTTATGGAGATTTTTCGTAGCAATTTTTTTTTGGTATTTTAAATTAGGAATTATAGAAACTTTCCCAAAGAAATGTCATAATTTCTGTGACAATTCTTTTTTCCAACTTTCTTCGGGCCGGTAGAAACCATAATATTGATCATTTCGATATGACGGCTCGTAGCAGGAACCACGATCACGTGAACTTCTGGCCGGGATAAAAAATTATGGCCACAATCTTGAACCGAAACCAAAACGTAACAATCAATGCAGACAGATCTAACCTGGGTCTCTTCGCATTAATTCGGAGAAAATGCTATTACCCTATAATTTTTGAGGATGCATCATTCAAGAGTTGTTTGACTTTAATATTGTATTAATTTAATTTTGTATCGAATGCCATAGGTTTCCTACCTCTGGGCCATAACATCCACCATACAGGGTTGTTAAACTGTCGAAACTAAGCATTATCATGTTGAATTCTGTGTTCGGATACCATCTATGCTTCCCCCATACACTATAACCTATATGTATCACTTTATAACTAGAAAGTCATACAGGCAAAGCTATAATAATAATAATAATAATAATAATAATAATTGGATAATTTGTATAGCGCCGTTTTTGTGAAAAATCACCTCAAGGGCGCTGTACAATTTATTTCCTAGGATCTACATTTGTTATTTAGACCAACTGTGCCAGCACGAGGTTCGTCATCCGTTCAGGCATGTGTCTGCCGCCAATATAGCGCTGACATGTATCTGCTGCCAATAAAGAGCGCTGACACAACATCCTCACATAGACAACAAACCTTGGCAGCACCGCTGTGACGCTCGACGAAGACAGAAGATGGAGACTCTGCTGCAAGAGTCCTAGGTAGCGAAGGAACTGTACCAGCTGCTGCAGGGAGAGAGACTACCCCGTCCACCAACTGTGCCAGCACGAGGCTCGTCATCCGTTCAGGCATGTGTCCGCCGCTAATATAGCGCTGACATGTGTCTGCTGCCAATAAAGAGCGCCGACACAATATCCTCACATAGATAACAGACCTTGGCAGCACCGCTGTGCAAAATCACCTCATCCTAGTTTACCTTAGTCTCTCCAGTCACCTCCCAGCCTTTCATGCCACCTAGTGCATCCTCTCGACCCTTTCAGACTCCTTCCTGGCTCCAATACATTCTTTCTATTGTCGTGATCCGACGATTTCACACCTCTGTCTCAGACCCTTAGGGCTCGCTTATCGCAGGCTATCATAAGCAAAATCTTGAACCAAAGTCAAAGTGAAGTTTATGAGTGTCATCTGTAACAAAATACATAAACAAAAACAGAAAATAAAAACAAAGACAAAGACAAAGAAACTATATTATGAAAAGTATTTTGCTATGAGAAGTTTGCATCAGTGATGACGTCAACAACTGAAAGCGTAATTTCACTAAGAGGTATTTACTGAAAATGCATTCAACTGTTCGGAAACTCGTAGTACAATCGTGAAACCAGTGCATCAATATTACACAGAGAAACCAAAAAGATCTTTTATCGGTTTTTTTTTTTTTAATTTATAAAATTTATTTCTTTTGGAGCCGGGTCTAGCCTTCGACCCATTTCAAACGACAATAGACAGCTGATATTAACCCCATAGCGATCTTTTTTCACTCCTGGTTCGATTTACTCGAAAACAAAACTTCAAATGCTTATGGGCAGGTATATTTTATTTTAATTTTATTTAGGAAACAGTCATTTACAATATTAGATCAATAATGTTCCATTAATTCTAATCATTGATTCAATATTTGCACCTTTACAATATATTTATAAATGACAAAGAAATATACATTGTAAGGAATTACAAAATTTTATAAAACAATTAAAGTAGGAATACAGTTTTCGCATGATTATAATAAAACACAATAAAATAAACTAAGATGATAGGATTATTTCACAAAATAAAAAAATAAGTTATCAGTTTAGTAAGTTGCATTTTTTAATGTTTTCAAATTACAGCTGAAAATGTGTACATCTCTAGAGGCATTGTGAGTTTTACAGATACGGCGATGCACTACGTCGTGTAATATTTTAAATTGAGCCGCTATCAATAACAACATGGCCAAAAAGTGACTTTTATTTTATTTTGTGGATGTTCAGGCATAAATACTTAATTTTTTTCGATCATTTTATAAATAACTTAATTTGCCACATTATACAATAAAATTATAACCGAAAATGGGTTCGTAAGTAGGAGATTTTGAACATTAAAGCAGTTTTCATAGGCCTTATACATTATTTTTTTCTGGGCTTATAAAAAGACTTATCTAAAAAATACTCGATGGTTTCAAAGGCCAAGGTGTATTCTACTCGCAGTATTTAATTAAAGCATCTGAAACATTTCTAGGCGACCAAATTTTCTAACCAAAAACACGTGATTTTTCATTACTACGTATGGCATCGCCTTAAAGAGTTTTGCGCATATTTGGCTTTACAGTGTGGTGTTCTAAATAAGTCGTTCGATCTGGTGTTGTGTTCAGGGCAACGAAATGCTATCTTTTCTAGCAGATATGATGAATCAACAAGATTGTTCACGATTTTGTATAAGAATAGGGCATCAGAAATTTTTCTGCGTTTATATAAAGCGGAAGAGTCAAACCGATGATAGGTGTTTAATAAATTTGGATTGGATATTTTGGATTGGATATTTTCAATAGGATCAATGTATGTTTGATATTGAGGATTCCAAATGAATAATAAGTGGAGTATATTTCAAGTTGAAAAGATGTCTAAATGAGAATTGTTTAAGGCGAAGCTTAATGCCAAATCACTATTTTGATCAATCTTTATAACGAATTGGTGTACATTATGAAAACCAAAAAATATGCTTTAGGGCCCGTTCCCACTTCCGTTTTCAAATCGGAGGCGGGTCCCGTTTTAAAAACGGATGGCCAATGGCCCTGTTCACACTACCGTTTTAAAAACGGACCATACTCTACAAAAAAAAAATGTCGATTCAACAAAAACATGTTATTTGCTCATTCTTCAGTAATGGTGCGCAATGGACGACGATGAAGCTCTTGTTGTCATGTTGTACTTATTAAAAAGAAGGAAAAAAGTGAAAAGAAAATTTTGGGTACACCCAATCATAGCCGAATGATTTTCTGTAGGAATTTTCCAAGTGTTAATTGGTGAGTTGAGAAGTGATGAACTAAAGTTCTTTAATTATTTTAGAATAATAATGATTGGATTATTTATATAGCGCCGTTTTCACCATGAAAAATCACCTCAAGGGCGCTTAATGGCTTAAGAGAATGTCTATCACTTCCTTTAACCATCTACTGGAATGAGTTTCAGAGAACTTAACATATCAAAATACAAAATTGAGAAAGTGCATTTGTCCTGAAGAAAGGCTATCGATATTTTAAAGTAAGAAAACAATAACAACTCAAATATTTTTTATCATGTGTTTATTAAACTAATACGCTCTTCCGTGCATCTCATTAAAGCATTAAAATTTAAAAAAAGTCAACTAAAAAAATAAAAATAAAAATTTTGATGTACAAAAGTTGTGTACACCAAGTGTTTTGTTTTTATTTAGTTAAAGATAAAATATTACCATACTCTTTCTTCGACCAGTGGTATTAAATTTTCGGGATTTATTTCCTTATCCATTATTGTAGTTTTGATTTATTTACTTAACAAAATAACCAAATACAAGCCCGCAGCGTGCTTGCTTACTTGCGACAGGGAGCGGGCGGGGAGGGGTCGGGGTTTGGCGGGGACTCTGCCGGAACGACTGGACGACAAGTGTGAACAGCTCCATACAACACTATGAGCGAGCGTGTTCCGACACGATTTGAAAACGGACGCGCTGCGTAGGCGAGCCATCCGACAAAAAATGTCGGATCCGTTTTCAAATCGTGTCGGACAAGTGTGAACAGCTCCATACATCCACTACAGCCACTAGGGCATCCGTTTTGAAAACGGGACCCGCCCCCGATTTGAAAACGGAAGTGGGAACGGGCCCTTAGTTAAATTGAAAGTTTTCCCATCGTTTCGTTTGAGTAGAATACAAATAAAAAACTAAATTACTCAATAAAAAATATAAATGCAAACTACTACAAAAAATATTTTTTCAATATAAATGTATGAACGCATAAAGGAAACAACTTTTTTAAAAATACAGTTTTATAGCTAAGATTATCTGTGACAGTTTCACTTGATTAACTTTTTTGCTTTCTTATAAAATTATTCACAAAATAAGTAAAAACCAATTTTTTTGCTTGAAATCGAACGTTTCTAGACTCCGTTTGTCAAGCGATTTTAACGCCTATTACCTACAATATAAGGTATACCAAAAATATACACATTTTTGGCTTGTAGCTTCCTCTTAAGTAATAAAAAGCCCCTAAGGACGAGAAAAATGACAACTAATAGAAAATATAAATTAAGAACAAGTGAATATCTTTTCAAACATTTTTGCTATATTCGATATTAGAGACATTTTGTGGATCACCGTTTTAAAGATAGGCGATATTAGAATTTTTTTATAATTTGTGGGAAATATGCCTTTGGTCCGACTGAGATTAATAAGGTGGTTAAGAGGTGAAAGTAAGTACATTTTCATCGTTTTGAGTATTTTTACAGGGATATGGTCAAAATCTGGAGAAGAGCCGCATTTCATGTTTTCTATTTTATGCTGTATTTCGGATTCAGTAGTTTTTTTAAAAACGGATTGGACATAATTATATGAAATTATCGAAGAATGCAAAAACTTTGTGGCTTTGTTTTAAACCACTTTATTTGAGTTATATGGGTAGACTGGTTTCGGTTGCACTCAACCTTCTTGAGTTTACATTTCCATTGTCCTGTAGAAGGTTGAGTGCAACCGAAACCGGTCGAACTACATTACTCAAATAAAGTGGTTTAAAACTAATTAATATAATTATATCATATATGTAACTAACTTATCATAAAGATGAGGCACATAGTAAATGCTTACGTATAGGTATATAACAATTCGAAGAGATATTACAAGAAAAAATCCAAGTAAACAATTATGAACATGTAAAATACCATAGATAAAATTATGCGGGAATAGAATTCAACTTCAGCCAGGATGTCCGGTATTGATAATAATCCGTTCAGAAGCTTATGAGCCATTAGCAGTAAAGTGACGTAAAAGTAAAGCGGAACGCAGATAGCTGCGCACGAATTCCACGGCTACGATGGACACGAAAGCTACGATAGAGCGATGTGGTCACACATTGCTAGCTGAGCTATGCCACGAAAACGCACATTTTGAGGATGCTATATCAAATAAAAAACCATACACCTGTATAACCATATACGTTCAAGAGTGGGAAAGGCAAGAGCGGTGAGCTAGGGGAGATTCGTGGGTTTCGTGGCTTCGCTCAGCGTGTGCCTTTGACGTCAGATACCCACGCAGCCGTGCGTAGCATGCGCGTGGCCCGCTAAGCGTTGATATGTATGTGCAGTTCATAGTGAACGAAGCCAAAGCCACGTGTAAAACGTTGCAGTGCGCAGCTATCTGTGGCCCGCTTTAAGCTACTGATACCCAGCATTCCCGATGAATAATATTTCCCATCTGAAACACCCTGTATAATCCCCCATCCGTCGCATTCTAACTCCCGTCCATCAATGGAAAATCGGACAATCGATGATTGATTACCCTTTTCACAAAAGGACCGACGTACCAATGCGCGTCCAACAGTACAGATGGGGGGGGGGTCATGTCAATTGGATATAGTAATGGGGTAATTAGATTGCAGTATCATTAGGACCGGCGCAATGGGGATTATTTGATGAGGTTATGAGGAATTATTTAATGTGGTTATCGTTTATTTAGTTAATGCATTTAACAATGTAAGTTAATTCCGACCAAATTGATTAGCTCACTTAAACCAAATCCTAATTGGATTGTACCGAGTATTATTTCGTATATGAACTGCTATACTAACCAATACTTTATATTTAACATCAATAGGTACACATACAATAATAATACTCATTACTAAGAACGGGCTGTTTCATATAATTTGAACAATTCATCAATGTTGATATTCAAGTTCTGTGAAAGTTCTACCAAAGCTCTGTTACTATCCAAGTACTGAGGAACAACCGGTCCATGACGAAATAATAACAGAACTCGAATATCAACTTTGAAATCTGATGAATTGTTAAAATTCTGTGAAACAACCAGTCCTAAATGTTGTTAACACGTAATATTTAATGTTAACACATAATATTTAATGTTAACGGATAATATTAAATGTTAACGAATAATATTAAATATTAATGAAAAATAATCATTTCGGTTGTGCATTACTCAATTAACTAAAATTTGTTTTGAATTTAAGTGTAATTTTCAAAATTGAAACTGTTTGAGTGAAGAATTCAGACAAGCGAAAAAGTAAGAACTGATTTTTCTAAAATTCAGAATATCCCGTGATTTTCATGCGTCTGCGCTGTTTTGGTACTCACTGCTAACTCAATTCAGCTAACTAATAGAATCTAATTAAGTAAGGCATGATTAGTTTAGTTAATGCGAGGTTCACGCAATGCTTTGACAATTCGTACCTAATTTAAATACCTTTCTACATCTGCCAATTGCACCCATCAGGTTGAAATGCGTCAGTCGTGACAACAGGATTGGATTGCATCGTAAAGCGCGATGTACATTGCACACACTAGTATTATTGCAGAAATTTCACATTGCACTATATAAAGCTGTTCCCAATGCATTCTAAACGCGGAAAACATAAACAAAGCTAAACAGGAAACTAGACAATGGTAAATAGTAAATACAATGAGCCACTTGCATGCATTTTTAATTGGGTCAGAAAAAAATCATTCGAATACATTTTCCTACAGAGAATACTGGGTTTTCCAATAAGAGGTGTTATTTTGAATAGCCCGCTATTTCGGTAGATGTTACTTTTGAAGCTGTCATTTTTTGACATTTGACAAGTAAAAACTACGCCATTAATAAAAATAGAACGATACACGCTTCGACAACGCATTGAAATTATTGAAATTCACTTGAGTGAATCAAATGCAAATCATGTTGAGTGATATGCCCATTTCCACCTCGGTGGCTTCGTCAACAAGCAAAATTTTCGCATCTGGGGCTCGGAAAATCCAAAAGTTATTGTTGAAAAGTCTCTCTATTCTCAACGTGTGACTGTTTGGTGCGGTTTATGGTCCGGCGGAGTCATTGGACCTTACTTTTTCGAAAATGAGGCTGGAGCAACAGTTACGGTGAATGGATTGCGGTATCGAGAGATGATTAATGATTTTTATGGACGGAATTGGATGGTATTATCTGGACAACGTTAACTTTCAACAAGACGGCGCTACGTGCCACATAAGCAACGAAACCATTGATCTTTCATGATTGAATATCAAAATAACACCTCTTATTGGAAAACTCTGTATAATAAAATGTAATTTAATATTAGATAAATGGTTCCATGATAACTCAACACAGTGACAATTCAACACACTTTTAAAAAGTGATATAAAGTCATCACAAACGATGAAATTTTTGTTTTTAACCTAACCTATTTAACCCAGTTAAGGGCCTTCCTTACTAGCGATCTCAATCGTTGTATGAAGAATCATGAATTGTCAGATTCAAACGACAATCTAAGTTATTAATCGTCAAAATATCGATAATGTAGCCACGCTTAGCTATCGTAAATACATTTTTCTGTCGAGATATATGTTTTTACTAACAATTTATTTTCGTTAAATACTATATAATGAACATCTAAGAATTCTCCTACTCATTCGGCTCTATGAGGTGGCCGTGAATGCACGCTTTCTACGGTCCGTCGTGTCAATATTTTTTCAAAGTTCGAAATTCCGCGTAATTATTACACTTCCATGAGACGTTTCAACAATATTCCACTCTATGCGTTGCGCGTAGGGACTATAATAGTGTGTCGCCTTTTTTTATGTTTCGTCTGTGCGTTTCCGTCGAAGCTGTGTAGTGTCAAATAGTATTATTAAGAATCAATTTATTGTTAACATTTTTTTGGGTCTCTAGGTAATAAACAATTTAATATTATTAAGAATTAATATATTGTTAACATTTTTTCGGGTTTATAGGTAATAAACAATTTTATATTATTAAGAATTAATTTATTGTTAACTTTTTTCGGGTTTCTAATAAATATAGTAATAAACAATTTGATGTTTTTAAAATATAAAAGTATATAAAATATTCCAGCACTTACAATAAAATAAAAGAAGCACATCGTATAAAAATGTTTCAGTCGAAAAGATCGAATGCCGAAATCACTTACTTCGAAATTATTGCAAAAAACTTAAATCACTGTTAGAAGTATCCCTTAGCATTGAGGAAGATTGTGTCAAGCCGTATTTTACGCCTGAGAACGGCTGTACGTTGTGCAATAACGTACCGGAAGACTATGAATTAGGAAAAATAAAACAGTTTTATTTGAACATATTGAATGGTCCAAAACATGTATTTGGAGACCACTCACTATGCAAGGAACGGGCATACTTTTGCAAACGGGATACTGGCGACACTAATTACGTACCCAATATGACTTCGAGCTTGATAATGTCAAGAAACGCTTTTACAATTTTTGCATGCTACCCGAATTAATTGATCCTCGACATAATCGCTGCATGCCTATTAGAAATCCTGAGTATTTAGAAAAGTGCATAATAGCGAAAAGAAACAAAGTAAAATTGGTTTCAGCTAAAACCAAAACATGTAAAAAGGAATTGTTTCGAAGAAATAAATAACATTTTATTTCATTGAAGTGTCTTCAGAAGAAATTTCATTTATATTCCTAATGTATGTAGTCCACATTTTTAGAAATAGGGAAAAGGAGGGTTGGAAAGTTCCTGGCTATTCAGATCTAGTCACTAAACAACTAAAGAAACAAACTACCTTAAAAAATTGAAAATTAATAGTATTATTACTTCAATAGAAGAGAGTCCAAATATAATTACTAATCATATAAATTACTTCTTCAGTGACATTGGTCCAAGCTTCGCTAGTAATTTGTGCAGTGCTAATAAAACTATTGAGATGTGTCTGGTGAATGATTTTAAATCTGAACTTCACGTTACAGGGGACAATTTTTATTTTAAACCAACTAGCATTTCTGAAGTCACAAATGTGATAAATGATTTAAAAATGTCTTTCTCGTGCGGTATTGATTCTTTAAGTGTTATGGTGTATAAAATGCATGTATCCGAATTAGCTTGTCTCATATCTCACCTTGTAAATACAGGAGTTTTCCAATAAGAGGTGAAATTTTGATATTTAATCGTAAAATATCAATGGTTTCGTTGCTTGTGTGGCACGTAGCGCCGTCTTGTTGAAAGTAAACGTTGTCCAGATTAATACCATCCGATTCCGGCCATAAAACATCATTCATTTTTTTTCGGTAGCGCAGTCCATTCACTGTTGTCCATTCTGTTGCTCCAGCCTCATTTTCAAAAAAGTAAGGTCCAATGACTCCGCCGGACCATAAACCGCACCAAACAGTCACACGTTGAGTGTAAAGAGGCTTTTTAACAATAACTCTTGGGTTTTTCGAGCCTCAGATGCGACGATTTTGCTTGTTGACGAAGCCACCGAGGTGGAAATGGGCCTCATCACTCAAAATGATTTGCATTTGATTCACTCAAGTGAATTTTAATAAGTTCAATGCGTTGTTGAAGCGTGTATCGTTCCATTTTATTAATGGCGTTGATTCTACTTGTCAAATGTCAAAAAATGACAGCTTCAAAAGTAACATCTACCGAAATAGCGGGCTATTCAAAATAACACCTCTTATTGGAAAACACTGTATTAGCTTCGAGAGTGGGATGTTCCCTTCTTATTGTAAGTAATTCCCCTTTTTAAATATGGAGATCGTCTAGATGTTAATAATTACAGACCTATATACTTACTCAATACTCTTTCAAAAGTAATAGAGAGATTAGCTATGTCGAGATTGGTATCATTCTTAGAAACATATAATATACTCTCTAGCAATCAGTTTGGTTTCAGAGAGAATACAGGAACAAGTGATGTAGTGTTGAGGGTATTGTCCAAAGTCAAAGTCAAACATGAATACAATGTCCTGAAGGAGCTTGCAGAACTAGAAAGCATTACCATAGAAAAATATGGGTGCGACACCAGATGGAATTTCTTCTGAATACACCGTGATTGAAATTAAATGTCCTTTCGCAGCACGCAGCATGCTCATATAAGAAGCAGTAAAATCCAAAAAAAAAAAATGTTAGCAAAAATGGAGAAATTCTGGTAAATACATCTCACGATTGGTTTTACCAGGTTCAGGGCCAATTACATGTAACAAAAAAAGCTATTTGTATGTTTGTTGTATGGACTGAACTCGGATAAAAATCGAAAAAATTTTACGGGATGACGAATTTCGGCAGACTAATATGGTTGAACAGCTGAATCGCTTTTAAAAATTTTGCATGCTACCCGAATTAATTGATCCTGGACATAATCGCTGCATGCCTATTATAAATCCTGAGTAATTCAAAGTGCATAATACCGAAAAGAAGTAAAGTAAAATTGGTTTCAGCTAAAACCAAAACATGTAAGAATTTTTAAGAAGATCAATAACATTTTCATTGAAGTGTCCTCAAAAGAAATTTCATTTATATTCCTTATGTATGTGGTCTACATTTTTAGAGATAGGGAGGATGGGGGGTTGGAAAGTTCCAGGCTATTCAGATCTAGTCACTAAACATATCTACGCCGTTCTCAAGCAACTTTCAATCCTGAATTATGGTCTCTCACCAGGGTGATACTGAACGTATCTTCCACTTTTGAACGAGGTACAGATTCATTATATGTAACTATATAAAATTTATTTTAATTCTATAATATGACATACTTATATAAATTAAATTAAATTTGTTTTGTCCTCGCCGGCTTTTGAACCCGTGACCTCAAATTAAACTATACAATTTAGTATTAACAGTGCCCCGCCGCACTGCGAAACCAGTCTGGAACAAAGGGAAGCCTTTTGTAACTCTTTATAATTGTATTTATCAAAAAAAAATCCAAATAAAAAGTTATATTAAATGTTGTTACTGAGAACCTCCTCCATGAATTAAGCTATTGTAATATTGCATTACATTCTAAAATATATTTTAACATAATTTTCATAATCACAATATCTTTAATTAATAATAATTTGTTTTGCTCTGTGCGTGTCTTGTATTGAATGGAACGCACCGGCCAGCTGCCAGGTGCAGCGAGTTAGATATTCGAATTCGCGCTAGAAACATTTAGTAGCGAGGGCCGTTAAATAGGTTACAGTTACTTACACAACGCGTACGGTTTTACTGAACTACTCGAAGATTCAGTGGATATACTTTAAAAGGAAGCTACAAGCCAAAAATGTGTATATTCTTGGTACACATTATATTGTAGGTAATAGGCATTAAAATCGCTTGACAAACGGAGTCGAGAAACGTTCGATTTCGAGCACAAAACTGTTTTTTATTTATTTTGTAAATAATTTTAGAAGAAAGCAAAAATCTTAATCAAGTGAAACTGTCACAGATAATCTTAGCTATAATACTGTATATTTTAAAGTTGTTTCCTTTACGTGTTCATACATTTCTATGGGAAAAATATATTTTTGTGTAGTTTACATTTATATTTTTTATAGCGTGTTATTGATATGCGTGGATCATACTTCGAACGCCAAAGCTGACTAGATCTATATACCCCATTGGCATTTTTACGGGTCTGCGCTGGTTTTTCATAAATTTTACTGCGATTTTAAAAGATAAAAAAATATTGAATGTATTACATATCCTTTCTGAACCGAGCGGCTCGAGGTAAGGTAAATAGATGTAAATTAATGCCATCCACAACATGTCGCATGTGCTCGTCGTAGATTGCTACAGAGGTTTGCCGATGCCAATCGATATGATGTCGGAAAACCGCAGAGCGTGATGAGAAGGTACAACCAACTTCCTCAATGGAAATTGCGCAGTATGAACGTAAATTGTTTAACGAAAAGGATGCATTTAAAAAAAGAAAAACGAAGAAAAGAATGCTATCTACTGACGATATACACCAATGCAAAAATAAAAAGATAACGGCCCCAACTGGGAATAGAACCAAGAATTTCTGTCATACCGGGACAACGCCTCTAACCACTCGGCCATTGGGGCAAGAATTATTAAGGCGATGCACTACGTAGTAATGCAAAATCGTGTGTTTTTGGTTTGAAAATTTGGTCGCCTGGAAATGTTTCAAATGCTTTAATTAAATACTGCGAGTAGAATACATCTTGGCCTTAAAAAAAACCGAGTATTTTTTAGATAAGTCTTTTTATGAGCCCAGAAAAAAATAATGTATAAGGCCTATGAAAACTGCTTTAAAGTTCAAAATCTCCTACTTACGAACCCATTTTCGGTTATGATTTTATTGTATAATGTGGCAAATTAAGTTATTTATAAAATGATCGAAAAAAAATTAAATATTTATGCCTGAACATCCACAAAATAAAATAAAAGGCACTTTTTGGCCATGTTTTTTTCTTGCATAAATCAAAACAGGTGGATTGTGTTAAACGGGAATTTAAACCTTATCGCCATCCACGTAAGGGTTGTTATTGATAGCGGTTCGATTTAAAATATTACACGACGTATGGCATCGCCTTAAGGTTATTTAACAAAAGTTATTTCCTCACTTTATAGAGTGCCCTTGAGTATTTTCATCACAAAAAAACGCGATAAAAATTTGGGACTGTTATTGTTCCTTGATCGCACTCCGTTCCGCTGAAATAAAGCCAGAACAATTGTATAATTATTACTAGAATAAATTAAAATACAAAATAATAAATGCACTAAGTTCCAAAAAAGTGCAAAAATGTTCTTTGTGTCATCGCCAATAACTAGGTGCCACAAAAAATTATTGCAACATCCACGCACGCCGAAAGATGGCTCTGTGCTATCAGAGCTAGCATGTTTTATTTTAAAATAAGCAGCAAATACCCTTCGTTCCAATTGTTATCTCTATGTGACAATGGAGGTGCGGAAGCTTGTTTTATCGATACAATATATCGTAACAATAGTGAAATATTCGAAGGTAATAAAAGAAGAAGATAACAAAACAAGTGTTTTCATTAAATATTGTCGGTTTCTTCACTAAATCTCTTATATCTCAGCTTCAGATTTTTGGCACTTAGTGCCTATTTATTTTAAATCATATAAACTTAAATCCACGAATACTTTTGAGCTGTAATCTCATTTAAATTACTGCTCTAAATTACTCTCTTTTCTTGTGTAATCACCAAAGATAAAGAAATTTCAAATAATTCAAAATAGGGGTATGCGAGCAGTATTGGATTGTAGTAGGTATTCTTAGATAATTATTATGCAGAAAATCTAGGAATGTTAAGTGTGAGACAGAATTTACAAAACACTAATATTTATATTTAAGCAAAAAAAATAAAATGCTCCCAAAATACATGTTTAAGAATGTTAATTTTAATTTCGGAAAACATGGCTACCCCACGAGAACTGTGGAGATTTTAAACTTCCAAAAACAATTTTTCGGGAACTCAGAATAATCTCTATTTTAAAGGATTTCAGATTTTTAATGAACAACCGACAGATGTTAAAGAAGCTAAAAGCCTTGCTGGTTTTCGTGGGTTATGACTAAATACGATAAAGAATAAGTTTTAGATGTATTGTAAAGTGTCCTTAATGTAATAGAAGTATGTTAAAACGGTTTATAATAGATATAAAAATGTAAAAAAATTATAACTAAATAAAAACATACAAAACAAAACACTTTTCGAAATGATAGTTTCGAAATTTAATGGTTCTTTTGAAACTACCATACACGTGTTAATTTCTGACGGCCCGGCTAATCCGTGCCCCGTGGGATCCTCAACCTGTCCAAATGTTCACTACGCCTCTGGGTAAAATAAGCAACCAGCAATGCGCATGCAATAATGACCCTTTAGGGATGTAATAATAATGATTGTGGGAATGCATACTGTAAACTGCACATTGGGATTAATATTTTATTCATCAATATGTTCGTCCAGACAGCCCACAAACGCGCGTCAGTAACTCGCAATAAGTAAATAAAAAATTAAGCAAAATAAATTTGTTTGAATACCACTTTATTATATACAGGGTTTTCCAATAAGAGGTGTTATTTTGAAAAGCCCGCTATTTCGGTAGATGTTACTTTTGAAGTTGTCATTTTTTGACATTTGACAAGTACAAACTACGCCATTAATAAAAATGGAACGATACACTCTTCAACAACGCATTGAAATTATTAAAATTCACTTGAGTGAATCAAATAAAAATCATCTTGAGTGATGAGGCCCATTTCCACCTCAGTGGCTTCGTCAAAAAGCAAAATTGTCGCATCTGGGGCTCGGAAAATCTAAGAGTTATTGTTGAAAAGCCTCTCTATTAATCTGGACAACGTTTAATTTCAACGAGACGGCGCTACGTGCCACACAAGCAACGAAACCATTGATCTTTTACGATTGAATATCAAAATAACACCTCTTATTGGAAAACCCTGTATATTTCTAACCAACCGGTTTGAGTTCAACCCGAACCTATGTTTTTATAAACCCCGATGAAGGTTTATATATATAATAAAGAGGTATTCAAACAAATTTATTTTAATTATTGTAATTATGTTTACCCACAAA
The DNA here is from genome assembly GCF_061612785.1 of Hesperophylax consimilis. NCBI lineage: Eukaryota > Metazoa > Arthropoda > Insecta > Trichoptera > Limnephilidae > Hesperophylax > Hesperophylax consimilis. The sequence continues at coordinate 12,909,171 of NC_142865.1, forward strand.
AGTGTCTGCCACAAGTGAAAAATTAAATGACTAAGCCGTCTATATGGAAAAATTCAGTGTATGAAATAATTTGTTACTATAATAACATGTTCGGACACTTTCATTAGTATTTTATTTTATTGTATAGATCAGGGCTTCCCTAACTGTGAGTCGCGACGCCCCGGGATCATCCCAGGGGCGTCGTGAGGCAATCTTTATAGCGAGAATATCGTTCCATCAGCACTGCAGCGTTAAGGGTTTTATTACCGTTTGCGACATCATACTTGTGTGAGACAGGTTTCTCTGCAGTTGGAGTAATTAAGAATAAGTACAGATCAAAAATAAATTTAGAGGCAGAGACTAGAGTGGCGATTTCGAAACTTCAACCTCGTTTTAAGAAACTATGCTCAGAAAAGCAAGCACATCCTTCTCATTAATACCAAAGAAAAAAATGCTTTTTTATAATTATTGTTTTTATTTTTTTATTTTTTATTTCTTTTTATTTAGGAAGCAAACAGTCGTACAGTAAAAATTATAACAATAAACATTCATATGTTCTAGACCAATTAAGTTCCATTAAATTAAATGTAGATTTAGTATTTTTTACCTACACAACATATTAAATGGCAAAAAATAAACATAATAAAGAAATACATAAATATAAAAACAAAAAGAAAAAATACAACTTTTCGCATAGTTATACTATTCAATACGGGTGATAATAATGTACTTTTCACAACAAAAAAAATTGAGTAAAATAAAAGTATTTTAATTTATTAATTTATTAAGCTGAATTTTATATGATATTAAGTTATGGTTGAAAATGTCAACATCTCGTAAGGCATTGTGAGTTTCACAGATACGTACTATTACAGAGTTTTGCGCGTATTTGGATTTACAATGTGGTATTCTAAATAAATCATTCGATCTGGTGTTTTGCTTGGGGCAACGAAATGCAATCCTTTCTAAAAGATATGATGAATCAACTAGGCAGTTTACGATTTTGTGTAAGAATAATGCATCAGAGATTTTTCTACGTTTATTTAAAGTGACAGGGACAAATCGATGGTCACTAAAACGATACGATAGGTGTTTCATAAATTTGTTCTGAATATTTTCAATGCGATCAATATATGTTTGATATTGAGGATTCCAAATTACTGAGGCGAATTCTAGTTGTGACCGTACATATGACATATATAATAGAATTAGGGTGTGTGCTACCGTAAAAGGCTTTGTAATTCGAATAATGAAACCCAATTGCTTATAAGCTTTTTTTAGAATATTTTCAATATGATCCCTAAATAACATTCTAGAATCTAGTATTACTCCAAGATCTCTTATTGTTTCTACTCGTTGTAGAGGTACATGGTTTAGTTTGTAAGTATAATAAATTGAATGTTTTTTTCGTGTAAAAGTAATAACATTACATTTATCTATGTTCAGATATAGTTGATTGTTTTTGCAATATTCCTCAATTTTACCAAGGTCTTCTTGTAATTGGTCGCAATCATCTATGGAGCTAATACATTTATATAATTTCATGTCATCAGCGTAAAATAGGAAACAAGAATTACTAATAAGACGATTCATGTCGTTTATGTATAAAATAAACAAGAGAGGCCCTAGATGGGAGCCTTGCGGTACCCCTGAGGGAATAATTATAATTTGTGACATGTAACCTTTTAAAGCAACAGCTTTTATGTTGTGTTCTTTATTTTCTAATAAAAAATTTAGATACTATTTGGAATTTTTCTGACAAATTGTTATTAGGTAACGTACCCATACTACGTGACCCGTTCAGGGGGGGGGGGGCTTCAAAATACTACGCTTGGTACAAATGAGCGGCGGGGGGCTTAGATTTTTAGTCACTGGGGGGGGGGGGGCGTCGGCAAAAATATGGCAACTTCCCAAGGGCGTCACAGTTGAAAAAAGTTTGGGAAGCCCTGGTATAGATTACAAAATCAGAATATACAAAGCCATGAATGGACTGCCACATGATGTATGAGTGATCACAGAATTTCTCTACAGAATTTAAAACTCACCGTTTTAGACAGTCATATCCATGAAGTCAGAAATCTGTCACCTTAACAGTCCGCGACATTGCAAACTAAATGTGCAAAAAATGTAAGCAATTTTTGGTACTTTGTGACTTTGTTTTATATTATTTAGAGATACCCACATATTGTCACAATTCCGAATTTACTAAAAGTTTATCAGGAAACAGCCTGTAATCCCGTTTTTATTTAATTATGATTTGGGATGTTCCGGGATGTTCTGAAATGTTGTGGAATGCTCTCAAATGTTCGGGACTGTTCTAGAAATTTATAGAAGGAGAAACTTCCTTATATCTTCAAATGTACGCTTTTCAGGTAAAAACTGGAACTTTCTTCGTGGATGGGGAATAGAGGGCTACCACACCATATGATTCCCTTGATCGTAACGGGACTCGTTTATGAGTTTTACTTTTATAATATATATTGATTAGGTTAGAAGCAGTTAAAGCGCATCACAATAGTTTGAAGACAGCCATAATAGTAACTATGTAGTGGAAACAAAAAAAGGATACTACAAGAAGTGAACTTAATGAAGCAATTAAGATGAAAAGAGAATAAAACACAAAATAGTGGTAGATAACCAAAAATATTAATTTAGGTGTACTTGAAACTAAAGAAAACAAAAAAATTATTAACCCACTCGCACAAAGCAATACTTTGAATACAATCTCAAACTCAAACCTGAGGGCTGGCACAATAATAATGGGCAAACATCCCGTACGAGGCGGCGCACAGTGGGCTGAAAATCGCCTTTCATAGACATAGAGACTTGAATTTTCAAGGGTATTTTTTTTGGCTAGAAATGGATTCTGCTGATCATTACTATGCTATAAAATGTCGTACGAAGCAATTGCGTGTACAAATGAAGGAGTTATAATTTTTTTAAGAAAAATTTGTATGGCGCTGACATTAAAAATGAGGCTATCTCTGGAATCATAAGGTTGGCCGTTCTATCTTTACACACAGATAATACTACTATTTATTTGTATTTTTTTGACATACTTCATATTATGGCGCAAGGTGCGATTTTTTTTTTTAAAAATCCTAAAGTTGAAAAAAAATCTTTTTTTTGTTGATGAATCATTTTAATGCTTAAATGCTTTACATATGAGTATGCTTTGTCTAGTTTACAATATTTTATTTACACTGCAAGCCAAAACACTGTGCACAGTGGGCTGAAAATCGCCTTTCATAGACATAGAGACTTGAATATTCAAGTGTATTTTTTTTGGCTAGAAATGGATTCTGCTGATCATTAATATGCTATAAAATTTTGTATGAAGGAATTGCGTGTACAAATGAAGGAGTCATCATTTTTTTAAGAAAAATTTGTATGGAGCTGACATTAAAAATGAGGCTATCTCTGGAATCATAAGGTTGACAATTATATCCTTACATACAAATATACTACTATTTATTTGTATTTTTTGACATACTTTGTATTGTGGCGAAACTTGTGATTTTTTTTTTTAAAATCCTCAAAGTTGAAAAAAAAACTTTTTTATGTTGAAGCGTGTCATGTCGTTATGTCAGCGCCATACAATTTTTTCTTAAAAAAATTATAACTCCTTCATTTGTACACGCAATTTCTTCGTACGACATTTTATAGCATAGTAATGATCAGCAGAATACATTTCTAGCAAAACAAAATACCCTTGAAAATTCAAGTCTCTATGTCTATGAAAGGCGATTTTCAGCCCACTGTGCGGCGCACACAATGCTAACTCTCAACATTACGGGACAGCAACAATACGGGACGCCCTGACACAAGGCAAAGCAATAATACTAATATAGTCCCAACAGTAGTTGTAGGCAACCTTTTCTTACAATCAAAATTCCCGAAACACATTATATTATAAAAAAATGCGGAACACAGAAATTACTAACGTCAAAACTAACAATATTTAAAAAAACATATCTGGAAAATGGTAATATCTAATAACGCATTTAACTGAACATTTTAAATAATAAAATTACATTAAAAAAAGAAAGCAATAATTAACCATTTCAGACCGTGTACATATATGAAAATAGGTATATTTTAGAATTTTCTCCTCACTATCTAGAGCGAATAAAATATAATGGTTTCTTTTTACAATTGCTGGTATTTGCTTTATTTTTATTGGATTTTAGGTACGAGTCCGGCAGTAGCCTTAATTTAACCAAATAAATTTAATCGAATGTTACATTTTTGATATACACCGTACGATTTGTCATTTTAAACACGCTCTCTTAGACTCACCCAATGTTCTTTCAAATAAAAGGAGCAAAAACTACTAAGCTATTGAAAAAAAAACACATAACCAATTTTTGAAAATAACTCTACCAATTTTTATCAACGAAGTATGAACTATGTTCTATCACTGCCAGTTTTAACCCTTTCAGGTCTGAAAGGGTTAAAAATAAATAAAAAATAAAACAAATTTACGAATGTTTCAAGGGTGTAACATCGAAAACAGAGAAAAATTTAGTGTTAATTATAAAAAATTTATTTTATCCTCTTTTTCTAATGGAAAGAAGGTGTACAGTTTTATATTAGGAAAACGTTAAAATAAATTTCAATGTGATACAGGAGCTTTTATTACGTCAGCATTATCGGTTAAGGCGATGCAATACGTTGTAATGCAAAATCATGTGTTTTTGGTTTGAAAATTTGGTCGCCTAGAAATGTTTCAGATGCTTTAATTAAATACTGCGAGTAGAAATTATTTTGGCCTTTGAAATAATCGAGTATTTTTTAGTTAAGTCTTTTTATAAGCCCAGAAAAAAATAATATATAAGGTCTATGAAAACTGCTTTAAAGTTCAAAATCTCCTACTTACGAACCCATTTTGGGGAATGGTTTTATTGTATAATGTGGCGAATTAAGTTATTTATAAAATGATCGAAAAAAATTTTAATATTTGTGCCTGAACATCCACAAAATAAAATAAAAGGCACATTTTGGCCATGTTTTTTTCTTGCTTAAATCAACACAGGCGGATGGTGTGAAGCGGGAATTTAAGCCTTATCGCCATCTACGTAAGGTGTGTTATTGATAGCGGCTGGATTAAAAATATTACACGACGTAGTGCATCGCCTTAAACAATATGACGTGATCCAATTTATCACGCAGGGGTTTGTCCAATACTTGTAACAAGTTCACGGAGCAACGTTTAATGACCACTGCATCACTACAGTCTACACACGGGATAATTTGTATATTGCACAGGCTACAGGAAGCCGCGAAACAATGGTCGAGATCAGGAGCGACAATCGAGACAAACGGGACACATGCGGGACAAACGGGTCCCGTGCGGGACAAACGGGGGCCATGCGGAACACTCGGTCGGGGAGAGGTTAAGTACTCTCACGGACAATGGACGCGAGACGAGTGATCGGCCGTGCAGCGGGTTGGTTACCTAAATTCAACTAATCAATAATTACATTTGGATGATTATTGTACAAGGTGGGGAAAAAGCAATGTCAAAATGTGAATGTGCCATAATTTTTTAAGAACGCGGAATTATTGTTACTACTTATTTAACCAATTTCCGGTCTGTTGTTTTAACGTAGGTGGGTCAAAAGTAATCTCATAATCTGAATTGGCTGCTATTTTGTTAGAAATGATAAAAATTGGGCTCTATTGTCACGGAAATTTTATTTGAAGGTTTGCACGAGACGCTAGGTCAAACGCATAATTGTTCACGCACATGATGCAGGAAGACTAGGAGAACGACGACGAAATTCTGCGTAAAAATTATGGCATTACTTTTGCTACTTACCTTGTACAAATATTTATAACTGGCGTAAATTAGGCGTAAATTAAATAGGAACACCAAGAAACTTCTTGTAAATATACATCTTTCTTCAAAATTGTTAAAAAATTGGTTTAGTATAATGAGCAAGATTAAGAAAGGGACGCTTAGCTGGTTTGGGCATGTAGAGCAAATGAAGAATTAAGGAGTCTAAAGAAACTATATGACGTGAATGTGAATGCTATAATAGAAGAAGGGACACCCAAGGAATATATGGCACGATCAAGTGAACTACATACTTGAGTCGGGCCATGTCAAGAGTCAGAATAACAGAAGAGTATGTATGAATGAGAATGAGGCAAGAAATGTGTGAGTTTTTTGGAGGGACTCTGACTTCCACTGCGAGGAAACGGCGTGATGGTTAGTTAAATAAATTTCGAATATTCTTAATGCGATTCCTAACCCAAAACATCCGCACAATCTTTCCCAGTTATTTTGAATTCGATATTGAATTGGTTAAGTTTGTATTCGCTTCCTTTTGATTTCTCCGACTTGCCAATGACGGAGTTCACAGATGCACAGCAAAACCCACTGAACAAATAATCCCCTAGAAGTGTGGTCTATACCGATAAAAAAGAAACTAATGTGGCCGACTTCAGTCGACCTTTCGACACGCCAACGAAATTAATTGGTTCAACAAAGAATTTCTATATATGAAAACGTTTGGTCAATTAACCAAATTAAGCAAAATTTTGAGATTAATTCCGGTACAACACACCTCTGGCGGTTTATCTTTCAGTGGAAAAGCCGGAAATCAAGCGAGGCGCCATCTTGAAATTCCAAATCTCTTGCCAATGAAGTCGGGACATCCTGTTTGAATCGGCGCCGGAAACGAGTTTACACGACTTTACACGGAAGCTCGCAACAACTCGAAAGCGGAATTTGCAACAACTTTAGATTGGTTTAGGTACTCGAAGATAGGGAAGAATCGGAAAATTATACTAAATACTAAACGAATTTATCATAACCGATCAGAGGTTGTGTTCATTATAAGCAATTTAAGGCGATGCACTACGTCGTGTAATATTTTAAATTGAGCCGCTATCAATAACAACCCTTACGTAGATGGCGATAAGGTTTAAATTCCCATTTAACACCATCCGCCTGTTTTGATTTATACAAGAAAAAAACATGAACAAAAAGTGCCTTTTATTTTATTTTGTGGATGTTCAGGCATAAATATTTAATTTTTTTCCGATCATTTTATAAATAACTTAATTTGCCACATTATACAATAAAATCATAACCGAAAATGGGTTCGTAAGTAGGAGATTTTGAACTTTAAAGCAGTTTTCATAAGCCTATACATTATTTTTTTCTGGGCTTATAAAAAGACCTATTTGAAAAATACTCGATTATTTCAAAGGCCAAGATGTAAAACTTATCTTTTTAAGCTGTCGTCCCCTAAAATTAAATATACCATTCCTAAGAGAAGTCCAGTTATTTTCAAATTTTCAATTAAGTCCTAAATCCTGTAAGTATCTAAATTTCGCCAATAAACAATTAGATAATGTTAATTAAGTGTTAATCTCAAGTGACCTACCAGGTAAGTATTGTACTGTATATTTTCTCCATAAATATTTAAGTAATAACATAGATCACTTTAGAAATGTATTATAAGTTTGTTCAGCGCCCTTGAGGTTATTTGCACAAAAACGGCGCTATACAAGTCATCCAATTATTATTATTATTAATTAAAGCATCTGAAACATTTCTAGGCGACCAAATTTACAAACCAAAAACACATGATTTTGCATTGCTACGTATGGCATCGTCTTATTAACAATAATTATATTTTTATTTTATGTAAAGGATTGCCTTTTGTTGATCCAGGTTCTGATTCTACCGCCACCCCGGGATTATAACCTCGGAATAGGAATTAACACCTCCTCCATAGACCAGCCCAAGTGGTTCTCTACGTTTGGCGATTTAGCAGGTATGCGAGAGTTCATCGGGTGCGGTGTGTTCAGGATGCGCCTGCCCACCAACTGCGTGGGGTGCCAGATCGGGAGAGGCCGATTCGGGGGACCTTTTCACCTCTCCAACTGGTCTCTCGACCCACAGCCTTGTGCCGCAGTGGAAGGGATATATTCATACGTCCGTCACTCCTGGACATACTGATCCTTAGATTTCTATCCAACTCTCATACCTTTTACCTTCCCTTGACTTCTCTCCTGGTCACTGGTCCAAATTGTGTTGGATTTCTCCCTTTCTGCTAAACTAACTGAACTGTTGGGTGCTTTAGATTGGTTATTGTAGGCAGCATCTTTTAAATAGGTGTTTAATTGACTCTTAAAGATTTCAAAGTCTTTGACCTCAGGCTAAATGGTCAGTACAAAAATGTGGACTGCCCGAATTTGATTTTATTCATAGCATTCGTTCAAAATGTGTAGGTACATTAACAAAATGTCATACCACATACAAGAGACTGCCATGTGCCAGTGGAATTTGGCATTGCCACCGTGGGGTATAACCTAACCTAACCTTACCCAACCATCCCCCACTAACTTAAGCCTCATAGTGTCATCGTGATCAGGAATGCCGTAGGACCACTGTTTCCGGGCAGTTAAGACCCTTATACATTACTCGTATATGAAAAATAGTATCTTAGGTGTGGTAATGTATAATGTACAACGAAAAATCTACAAAAACTATATTATTTTTTTTCCTTAATTTTCATAAATCATTTAATAATTTTTGTACTCTATGCAACATTATACTTATTTAATGGCACATGTTATGACGTATGTATTAAATAAAATAACATCAATAATTCTAAGTGTTTCTTTCTACAAAATAAAACGGTAGCAAAGTGATAAAAAATAACCTTCTCCACAGCAATCACTCCATCCGATTAAAGATATTAAATATCCTCTCAGCGCCCCCGGGAACCAGTGAGTGTAAAACAGGCATCTTACCGCCTCCTCCCTCCCAAAACCGCCCCCTGAGATTCGTTGGTCCGACGCCGTCGTCATTATCTGTCGGACTTAATCTGATGCAAGTGGGAGCCTTAACGGGAATCTCTAATAGGCGGCCGAACCATTCCCTGATGTCTAAGGAAATGTCATTAAATACAATACAACTTAATGATAGTATTAGTAGTCGATTAATCTCTAACTATATTATAGTATCTGTCGACAACTTTAGTAGTAAGATATCTATGGATATTGGCGATAAACCCAAAGTTCGTAAGTTCAAATTAGCGATGGGCACAATCGATCTTTTCGACCATCGAAATATTTCGAATCATTGTCATGGACAAATCGATTCTTTCAAAAATCATCACACAGTCCGAGACAATCGTTTTGAAACGTCATCGAACAAGGAATCGATTCTGTCAAAAATCTACACACAGTCCGAGACAATCGTTTTGAAACGTCATCGAACAAGAAATCGATTCTGTCAAAAATCGTTCGAAATCACAGCCGTCACGTCATTGGTCAGAATTTATCGATATCAAAGCAGTCACGTTATTGGTCAGAATTCAGCGATTCTCAAATACGAGATACGTCAAAAATATCTCGGATTGCTTGACAAACGAGATAATCCCATGGGTACATTATGTTACGTACTACCTAATATGATTTGATATGCATTTTGGATTATGCAATTATTATTTCGTAATTGTCAAATGTTGGAATGATAGGTATAAGATATTAGCTGTTTAATTATGATATTATCTACCAACAATTCATTCATTTTTTAGGTTACGATTTACTTAGCCAGTACATTTAGTGTGTGTAAAAAGTGGCATTCTGACTTATAATAAGTTGGGATAGTTATTAATAAAAATCTTTTATAATTTTCATTGCGCCGCTTTTGTGAAAAAACTAAAACTAAGGGTTGACATGTATTTTAAGGTAATGCATGTAATTGTTGTGAAAAACCCAATTAAATTTGGTTTTCGTTTAGTGTTCAGGTTTTTATGTCCGTAGGGATGAAATATTGTACTATTTTTTCTATCGAAGAATGACTTCATGGAAGTGTAAGCATTCAATAATAATAATATTTGGATGATTTGTATATCGCCGTTTTTGTGCAAAATCACCTCAAGGGCGTAGTCAAATAAAATGGGCATAAAAAGTAAACAATAAACATATCATTGCCAGTATAAAAACATTGGTCTTGCCCATTTATTACAAATTAATGAATTACTTACATACTAAAATGTTTCCATACGAATGTACCACATTTTATTTTATTTTTATATCTCGACAACAGCGCCACCTATCGAGTCCAAAACTATCGTATATTTCAAGTTGGAACCAACCATATACTTTCGTCGAAATCGGTTGGGCGGTTTCGGAGATTAGTACGTACGAACACAGTGACACGCAATTTTTATATGTTGAGATTATTCGTCAACATAAAAATACCTTCATTATCATAATTATTTCTACTTTTTTTTGATTATAAAAAAACCTAAAAATACCCATCGTTTTTAGTCATTTTCAGTGACACAAAAGTCAGTTTACTTTGGTCTCTATCAAAAGATCTGTTCGCGCAATATATAGGGGATTGTTAGGTATGCATCCACAGGCTTAATGGACAAGTGTAAGTCAATACAAAATCCTGCAAATGTCCTACCTACCCTTTTACCCATCCCAAAATGTCACCAAAATAAAATGATTGTTGCGACACATGTAAAATCGGACAAGTGGGGTCAGTTGTCAATCAGAATTCATAGTGATAACTAATATCAGACAGGGCGATTATACATATATTGTGAAGTGAAATCAACCAACTCCTGGAGACGTGTGATAATCATCAACGGGTGAGTCTTTCCTGCATTCCAATCTGGGCTTATCTTGTGCTCCAGAAGCCCAGATTTATACCTTTTTGACGATTGCACTGTCCATCGGGTTTGTCGGATGCATAAAATCGTCCCATAACCTAGCATTCTGTGTAGTTTGGGACTGGTCCTTTGGGCGTGTGGCATAGGGCTTTGCTCTGCACCACCTCTAAAAATATAGTGGAGTCGCAGCTTCGCGACACCAAGATCTCTCTCCCAGGTTTCCACTAATAAAGTGTTGCCTACAAGAATTTCTCTATAGCATCAATTGCAATTTTCCCGGAGAGAATAATTAATTGTTGGTTTAAATGTTTCTACAAGAATATATTGGATTGGATATAGTTATGGATTCTAGAAATAGAATGGTTGCGGACTAACAATTAATCCCTGCATTATCGAAATTAAAAAAAAAAAAGAATTAATGTCTAACAATTACCACTATATCGTAATTAACACTTCCAAAAACTGTGAAATTGAGTCGACATTTAAAATTTCACCACGAAACTGCTTTGCAAATGAACGAGCAGACAATATGTAAATTAGTATATTAGATTCTAGAAATAGACATGATTGCCGACTGTTATATCTCTGCTTACTAGCAGATTTCTGTGTGTTGGGAACTCTTGATAAAGTAAAACGTTTTTTACAATAATAACGTTTATTTACGTTACAATAAATTAAGTCTGGATTTAGCTACACTGTTCATTACCCGAGGGTTGGTAATTCTCTGTTTCTAGAAGCTTGAAGTCTGACAAGGATACCCCACAGGCAATTGCTACACTCTAGCGACATCTGTCGCACTCTGGAGTAAGCTTTCTGACTAGTGCCATCTATCGCTTGAATACCCAACTTATTACCATACATCACAATTAGAATACATCATTTCTGTCCGCACTTTCGAAATTAAAACAAACGAATTAATTTGTAAAAATTACCATTATATCACGATGAAGCACTTCCAAAGGCTGTAAAACTGAATCGATGATAAACAAAAATTTTCCCGAAATACTGTATTGCAAAAGAGCGGGCAGACTAGCGACCCAATGCATCGAACAAAAACGGACATTTCTTTTAATTATGTTCGACAATCGTCATATATGTTAATTAGAATACAATACAACTGTAATACCGAAATCAATTAATTAATGCAACCGGCTAGTCGGTGGCGGGCGGGTGTACAAAATATGCATTTCCTGATGCAATTCAACATGCATTTGTTCAGGGGTTGACAATCAACGGTTGATAGAAAACTATTCACTTTTATCGCATATAGTGGTAAGGACGACAGATAAAACATAAAACAATCACTCTCAATATCGCCCAGGTGAAATATCACCATTCAGAATAGTGACATTGCTAGAATGGCTTTAGGCGTACTTTGTGACCAGATCTTAATTGCCATTTACTTCTCAACGTTCCTCTTTTCTTTCCCACCCCATTCAGCTTCACAACATACCCACTTTGGGGATGTCAAAGTTCCACAGTATCTCAGCATGAAGCCTGTGACAGAAAGGCAGAATATACATTCTCATTGAAATAGGCCTATATTCGAGGAACAGAACGGAAAACATCATATTATCCAACATCTATATATCCAACTAAACTACATACTTATTTTTTAATCAATGAAAAGGTAAAGCAAATATCTAGTACAGATATGTGCTAATTTATTTAATTGGGTTTTGAATTATGATATACAGGATGTTAAGGGACGCACTTAACTTACTTTAACCAGTGATTCCTGAGATTATTTGCAGTAAAAAATGTAAATAAAATGTTGGTCTCCGGTGACATTTTTGACGTATTCTTTTTTTTCAACTAAAAACATAGAAAATCAGTAGGTACTGTATAGTTTTATGAAATAATTAATTTAATAACCATGCAATTGTTCAACCTCGCTTTAAGTAATTGTGGGATTGATTCGTATTGCAAATTGGTGTTTTTATTATTTTTCTTTTTAAATTATTGGCAAACACCGAATCCGGGGCAGAGATCCGCAGGCCAGTGAAGATGGTTATTTTTCCGTTCTTCATGTGGAAGCACAGAGTGGACGGATGGGTTTCAATGATTAATCATTTAATTAATTAATTAATTTACTGGACATTGTATAGCGCCGCTTTTGTGAGATATCACCTCAGGGGCGCTTTAAAGTTGATGCAGGTATTACAAAAAATATAAATATTACAAAAATAAAGTGAAGTAAAATGAAGAACAGGAACAGGTGACACGAAGATAGAAGATGGAGACTCTGCAGCAAGAATCCTAGGTGGTGAAGAAACTGGACCAGCTGCTGCAGCGAGAAATTTCACCGCGTCTACCAACGGTGCCAACACGAGGTTCGACCATATATTTTTACCTAACATGATCCTGGCGGATTAAATAACCGTGGCTTATGGTTTAATTTAACAGTCCGGAATGCACTGTTAGCCAACAGGTCTATAGTTTAAATTAGAGATTCGTGCTTGTGTTGAAAGAGACAATAAGTAATGACAGATCCTATAAAAATCACGTGTCGTCTTTTGTATGCCCGCTGTTAGTGAGTGGCATCGCGGTCATTCGATGGTGTGCGCTTCTGTATGTGTATTACAACCATCCTTCCCGATCTTATGCTGGTGTGATATACCAGTTCTGGATCCGAGATCTCGTTATTCTGCGGCTGCTCTGCTCCTAGTTATGTGTGATGCTCTAAGACGCCACCTAACTGTTAGGGTTGACTTCAGCCTTGAAAAGCTCTCCCGAGGCCTAATAACGGATTAACTCTGGGAGGTGATGCCCATGGCCTCTCTCTCAACATCATCTGCTTGCCTGACGGGACCCGGCTACTCCGAGGGTCCTCTGTCCCCTTCGAGAATTCTGCCAAGGCGTTACAAACAGAATTAGCTTAGCTATACCTACTCCTCTCCAGGAGGAGAGGCCTACTGTAAATCTAAGTCTTTTTATTGACCAATCCATATCCCAGGTATGTCATGAAAGAAGTCCCAGAGTTCTGATGATGAGAGTCTCGTCTCTGCCCGGAAGAGTGGCAAAATCTGACTTTAAAACAGGTCAGAGTTTGGCGCTCTAATGAATCAAAGCCACTCGTCCTGGGATTATTTTTTTGTGTGTACAAAAACACTCAACATTTGCTACTAATTATTATTACAATATTAACCACGCAATCACACATCGATAAATCCTTATAAATTGACGCTCACAGTAATTTCCTGGCCACCCACCTAACAAACACCATATCAACGGTTATAGTCGATGTGAGGGGTTTTGCGGTTACGTGGCTGTGACGATATGTGGAAGAATTTTATTTTAATTATTTGAAAAAATAAAATTTCGAAAAAAATAAATATTTGAAAAAATAAAATCTAAAAAGTCACTGAAGAACAAAATTTCATTAAAGTGACCACTAAAAAACGTAATTATTCATAATTTTTTAGACAATTTAGGCATTTTTTCTTAGTCATCTTGTGGTGTAAATCATCTTCGTGTTTGTTCATAACTATATTTGTCGATTTCCTTTTCTTCATGTTTGTTGATTATGATTGTCGATTTCCTCATCTTCATGTATGTTGGCTATGTTTGTCGATTTCCTCATCTTTATGTTTGTTGACTATGTTTGTCGATGTTCTCATGTTCATGTTTGTAGACTATGTTTGTCGATATCCTCATCTTCATGTTTGTCCATTTCCTCATCTTCATTTTTGTTGACTATATTTGTCGATTTCCTCATCTTCATGTTTGTTGATATCCAAGGGGAATTAATATATGTATCTAGTTTCAGAAAAGGCTGTGCATCCCGGTTCACCGGTGGAAATATTATTGGAAACAATAAATCAACTTCAGAGGAAACAGGGGGTTTATTAATGTGACAATTAGCACGATGGATAGTCTCCTCCCACCCTTAAATATAGGGGAAGCAGGGGACACCGCCATTGCTTATTCCACGAACCAGTTAGCCAACTGTATTGTAAGTCATAATATCTCAAACTTATTATTGAATAAATAATAACAAATAACGACGAATTAAGGAATTACTTTCAATTGTTAAATAGTTTCACAAAATTCAAAAAAATATATATTTTGTTGTTTTTTAAACTTTGTTTTCTAGTGAAAACGGTTCTAATTTTAAGTGTTCAGCGGCCTCAAGGGAATTCGCATAAAGACCGACTACAGTTCAGGACTAAGCGCGCGACAAATTCTGAAGAGTCACGTGATCAAGTCAGTGCCATCGAGCAATCTCACTTTGCAAATATCTGCAATCATTGTTAATACTTGTTGTTTTACAGTAAGCGTATTAAATAAACAGAGTGATTAGACTATTCTAAACAGTAAAGTTGACATCGTAATTTGGCGGTAGCGCGCCCTGGTCTGCACTCTTGTCGGCCTTGATTCTTGTCATAAAACGTCATATAGATTTCAATATATCAGAATCAAACTAGAGCGTTTAGATTTTGCTATGATTGCTTGATTATTTTTTTTTTATATCTAAAAAAAGTAAATCATAATTTATCCAGTTGGACGAAGTTATAAGGCGGATCAAGAGAGGGGTTGTACAAAAGCAAATTTGGATTCTAAATTGTTTGTTCACTTCAGTAATTTTTCAGTGGACGATAATAAAAATAATAACAACAGATAATTTCAATTTGGGAGGCTGGTAAAGGTAATGCCGCCCCGTGAACCATTTATAGAATAACTGACTATAAGTCACCTCAAGAAGTTCGATACTTTTGGTGTCTTAGCATGGGTTGCCGGATTAACGGGTGTGGTTTATGCAGGTGTAGGCGGCAGATGCGTCTGTTCACCAACTGCGTGGCAGGCCGGATCGGGAGAGGCCGATTGAGAGTATTTTACCTCTCCAGCCGGACTCTCGATCCATCGACTTACACCGCAGTGAGAGGGTGATTCCTGACTCGGATTCCTACCCACCTCTCATACACTTTTCATTCCAATAACGTCCTCACCTTCCTTTCACTAAAAAAGATCCTCCACACAGCATCCCCAAAGATGACACACGAGGGAAAATACTTTAAAAAAGATAATTAATGTAGCGCTGTTTTGGTGAAAATAAAATAAAATAATTAAAATACGTATAAGAAGAGAAAACAGTTAAAATAAAAGAAGAGAATACTGAAAGTTTATTATTTGTATTGACAAATCTCATTTGCTGAAAAATATTACGACTTCAGAACATTAATGAAATTCCTGAAAAAAATCAACGAAAAAACGGCATTAAAAATAATTGCTCGAGATGAAATTTCCTCCGCGAAAAACGAGCATTTACCAGAAAAGGAGAGAGAAATAACAAATTGTCTTTTAATGCTGAAAACATCTCCGCTTTAATAATTAACGCCCGAAAGGACACGACTCAATAAAATATAAAATCGTTTGACGAGATCCTTGTCTCTGTATACACTTCACACTCCTGTGCACATTCCTGGTACGCTGAATTTACACTGTACAGCAGTGTAAACAATATTGGAAGTTGCTCCAAGTAAATTGGCGCTTTCACGTTGGGGTGAAATATAATATTTCGAGACGAGATACTCGTAGCTTGCGGGGTTTGTTAGCATTGTCGGGGCAAAGATGTCCACTTGATGAATTTATTTCTTATACAATATCTTCTGTTTACTTTGCAAAGGATTATTACAATTTTGGAAGACTTAACATTGTTTGAGGGGAAACTTAATAAGGGTCTTCTCATAGAATGCAATCTAGTCTCATTCAGGGATGGGTTAAAATTCTAAAGTTGTCACAGACACATTTTTGTTGAGAAAAGGTTGATATTGCTTTTCCTCCTTAAGGCGATGCACTACGTCGTGTAATAATTTCAATCGAGCCGCTATCAATAACACACCTTACGTAGATGGCGATAAGGCTTAAATTCCCGCTTCACACCATCCACCTGTTTTGATTTATGAAAAAAAAACATGTCCAAAAAGTGCCTTTTATTTTATTTTGTGGATTTTCAGGCATAAATATTTAAATGCTTTTCGATAATTTTATAAATAACTTAATTTTTCACATTACACAATAAAACCATAACCGAAAACGGGTTCGTAAGTGGGAGATTTTGAACTTTAAAGCAGTTTTCATAGGCCTATACATTATTTTTTTCTGGGCTTATAAAAAGAATTATCTAAAAAAGACTCGATTATTTCAAAGGCCAGGATGTATTCTACTCGCAGTATTTAATTAAAACATCTGAAACATTTCTAGGCTACCAAATTTTCAAACCAAAAACACATGATTTTAAATTACTACGTAGTGCATCGCCTTAAAAACTCTCGAAAGAAAAAAAAAAGAAAAAGGGCTCAACTGCTGTATCGAAAAGCCATAATTTTAACTCTTTTAAATATTGAGGAAGTTTAGTAATCACTTGAATATTTTTCGGTAAAAGATTGAAAGTACGAGGTCCAATGAAACTGCAGTGTGTTTGCATTTGTTCTTTTTCTTTGATTATAAAATACATTATTATTTCCAATGATGATTCTGTTTTCATTTATTTTTGTTTTTAAAGATGTATTTCATAGTTTGCAAAATAAATAGTTTACGGAGACAGAATAGTTTAGATTCTTTCTATAACTCATCTGTTGAAAATGTTCTTTTCCGATTATACATAATTTTGAGTTATTTGAAAAGGTTTTATATGTGCATGAAGCGCACCGCCCCATCCTATTATTCCGTATATGAGTGAAGATTGCACCAAAGAAAAATAAGCCTAATAATGTAATACCTTTACAAGACAAGGTTTTTATGAAAAGCACAAATGATAACAAATTATTATAAACAATGAAAAAATAATCTAGTAAGCAATATCGTTGAATAAAATACTAGTATTTATTGAAATATTTGGCGGTTTAAAATAATCAGACGTAGCATAGTGGCTAGTGCATTTTTTTATACCGTAATTGTTACATTATCTAGCGATTCCGTTCATTCAATTTTGCTATTGACTTGCCTACCAATGAACAATGGACAATATCAGCGGGAACATAACAAGTCAATCGGTTTAATTTTTGGCATATGAATCATCTAGATGCGTTTAAGATTGACGATTGATTTTATTCATTCATTTAATATACATATCCAGCTAACAATAAAAACACCGTAATATAATAGAACTTCCTTTTTCTTCTGGCGTTAGTAAGATTAGATTGTTAATATTAATTTTAGTTGTAAGTTGCTAAATATGTAAATACTCGTATATATGTCATTAAGATAGTAGTTATAGGCCTTAGTCGTAAGTCACTAGATATAAGTCTTAGAGATAAGTCAGTAGTTCTAGTATTAACTATTTAAGAAATATATTTGTACAGCGCCCTTGAGGTCATTACTCACGAAAACGGCGCTGTATAAATTAGCCAAATATTATTATTATTATTATTAGTGCACCTGATCGGCAATCAAAAGGCTGCGAGTCGATTCCAGTCGGGGCATTTATTTTTTCTCGGAAGATCTTTTAAATTTATTTATATGTGTGTTTCTAGCTAAACAATATTGTTTATAATAATTTGACATCTTTTGAATTTCTATTTTGTTTCTTTTTTTTAATAATGATCGAGCCGAAACTCAGCAGATAGATTCGTTGTCGATGACAATACAATATATCAACTTTAAGTGGCGAGTTCTGCCATTGGACAAAGCGACAATCCAACTATAATAACATCTTAACTACGAATGAAGAACCTATTTGTTGGTTACATCAAATGTATTATAATAATATGAACGGTCACCAAACAATCATATACGGCTTCGCCCGCCACGCGAGGGTTGTTACGTCGTTAGGGTGACAGGCCCCTAATAGAGCTGAAGTATCTACTCGAAGTACTCAGTCGGTGATATACAATACACAATATACTGAGAGGTTCTCTACTAATTTTCTAACATGATAGTCGGGTGTGGATGTAAACTAGACTACTAGGACCTTACTAATAAATAATAATAATAATTGATGAAAACTTGAAATTCATTGCACATATTAACTATACAACTAATAAGGCTTTAAAGATAGGTACTTGGTTTCCTTTGCAGAACGTTGACCGATTGTAAGTCCATAGATTGTATGAGAACCCTCTATATTTCATTAGTCAGAAGTCATGTAGAATATAATTCACCCATTTGGTTCCCTTTGTATAAAATTCACTCTAACAATATACAAAGAGTTCAACACAAATTTCTTAGGTACGTTAATATTAAGCTCAAACTTCGAATTGAATATATTAATTATGTCAGTTTGATGAATCAATTGCATCTAATAACACTGTATGACAGGATAATTATGTCAGACCTGGTTGTGTTACATAGTCATTAACAACTTAATTGACAGTCCTGACATCGTTGCCACTATCATATTCCATTTGCCGACTAGGAACACAAGAAAAAATTTAAGATTTTTCTGCAATACGTACACAACCAACTATCAGACAGACTCACTATCCAATAGGATGCATGATCTGGGCAACAAGTTTGGGGATACTATTGATATATTTATTGACTCCATTTATAGAAGAAAGCGTAATTTATGGCAGCACTTTGTTGTATCCTACAAATTATACTAGCTTTAGTAATGTACTGTTACATGTGTTAACTAATATTATTTCATATTCAATTTATCAGTTTACTGTTATATCATGCTTTAAAAAATTTTGTATGATTTTCGATAGCTTACAAGGTATATTCTGTTCTAAAAATCCATGTAAAAGCCCGTCTGGGCGTAAAATCAAATAAAATAAAATTGCTGTATAACTTTTTCAAAAACCTGTCGATCTGGTTAGTTGAATGAGTTGCTCGTCGGTCGTTCAAAACGCGTATAAAATTATTGAAATGCGATTCCCCACGGAAGGTTCTTCAAATAGAATGCAATTGAAAAGCAAATCCTCACACGATTTGAAGCTGGATTTAAAGAGATTGGGAAGGCTCTCATTTCCGACAGGATCAGTCCTCTGCACTCTGCATTCAATACTACAACATTCTACCTATAATATTTATAGTATTTATCTAATATTTTTAAATAACTAATACTTTTAATTCTAAAATTGCAGATAGCGAAATTAGAGTTGAACACAAACTTAGAATTGTGTGTAAAGGTACATAAATACATAGATTGTATATCAGTTGTTGTGTAAAATTTAAAACACATTTATTATAAAGCATGCAGACTGAAGCCGAACTACGACTAAACTGCACGAACTATCAAAGCGGCTACGCAATTGAAGTCTCGCCTCTGTGCGTATATGCGAGCAACAGTAGTATGGGTGAAGGATACATTTTTTTTACTACTTCACAATAGAAGAGGCCTTAGGAAAATAATTTCCTTCAAGGCCTATGTCATCTTTGGGGATGCTGTGGAGATTGTCTGTTTGAGGATAGGAAAGAGTGAACAAGCGTCTTAGAGATCCATGTAGTAGGAGGGAGGAAACAAAGAGGCCGGCAAATCGCTCCTCAGCCGAGTTATAAACTCAAGAACGAGTCGTAGAAACGATCCGTTATCATGTAACAGATGTCAACCGTGTACAAATGTTGAGCGCGAGTTTGTCGTGTTATGCACCGGTGCCGAAGGGATCAATAACGATAGTCACTCGGAGCACCTAAAAAAATAATAATTAAGCAGCATTAATTTCCTGTGTTTCGTGAACAATAAAATGGTCAGTGAGCCCATTTTTATTCATACTTATAACCAGCGATGGGTCCATCTAATGTAGTCTGTACCATCGCATTCGGCTCATAAAGTAAACACAAGAAAACTCGAGTAATTGGACTTCAAATTGGATAAATAATAATAATGGGTTTTGTTCAAGGAGCCATAGAAACCTTCAACATTAAGGCAAGAAATAATTTCTTTATTTATTTGTACGTTTTCACGATTTCAAAAGAATTTGTTGTTTTCATATTTTCGTTATGATTCTTTAATGTTTCAATTGAAAACAACAACCGGATACATAATGGTAACTAATTATAAATACATTTTAACACTTTGTACTCCAATGGCGCCGCAGCGGCGACATAAACAACGGGTATACATTTTATTTCAAAAAAAAAGAAAAGGGTTCTTATACAGGTATACACATGATTCTATTCAGTTGTATACAGTACCCACTTATGATTGATTAGGCTTTGGGCACTATTTTTCATTCATAACAATAACTACGCATTCATTTTATTTGAATATTTTTTACTGGGCAATAAATATTCTCGATCCAGGTTAGGTTTGTCCTTTATATTCACAAAAAAATTTTTTTTTTTCAAATGTAATGTTTTAAAAAAATATTTTTTAATGATGACACACAAACATATTATCTAGTTTTATTATATTTTCCAGCTAAATAAACGGTCTTCACAACAACATAAAAGTAATTTGAGGCTTTCCTGTAAATAAATATAGTACTGCGCCTTTAGAAAATGACAAAACTATGACGTTTGATAGGGAACTTTTCGACGTGCTTTTTAACAGCAAAAAACAATGTTTGCAAGTAACGCAACGACAAGCTAGAATAATATCAAGATAGATTATTTCATTGCCAAGCGAATGAAATTTATTTCAGTGCGCTAGAAGCATTTTAAGGTTCAAAATACCATAAAATCGAGGCAAGTGCGGTGAGCTACTAACAAATCCACGGTGGATTTCTTGGTAAGCTAGGGGTTAATAAATAAATATATACATACATTTACCTTCACCATCAGCTTCACCCAATGCAATCAAGACAGAAGAAACACATTTCTTCATTATAACGATGACTCACTGCCTTCAATAGACTGGTGTCAGACTATGTAGGATGATTTAGTATTATAAAACTTCAATCATCGATTTACGAGGATAATAATGATAAATGTTTAATTATCTTCCTTTTTGGTAACTAATAGAGATAATGACATCCTTACTGGGATCTCCCGTGCTGAGGATTTTATTTACATATTAAAATGTAATAGTTAGATTAGTGAATGAAGTAAATACAAATATATGGTGTAAGATTAACGAAAGCCCTCTTATAAACTTTCTAAACAAAGATGATTAAATTTTCACATGCAGCAAACACAATCATAATAATGGTTGAGTATTGGAGAGTTGAGCGCAGAAATAAAATAAATAGAGTCATTAATACTAAAAATTATAGGAAGCATATAATCAAAAATACAAATCAAATTGATGATTTATGTAGAAAATATTTGGCTTTTCCGGAAACTATAGAACATATTATTTAGAGATGTTCTATATAAGCGCCATCCGAGTATACATTTATAGGCATAATAAAGTTTTTAAAATAATTCACCAAAGTTTGGTAATTGAACATAACTTGATTGACTGCCGCAATATAGTACCATATTATGAATACGAACCAAATTCATTTTTAAACAATGAATTTTATAAAGTATATTATGATAAAACTATACTAACAGACCGAACGGTTAGTCATAATACTCATAATAGACCCGATATAGTTTTACAAGACAAAATTTAAAAAAATAACTTATATCTATTTTTCGAAATAACTTTATTGAGTAAAACCTCAAATTGTAATATTTAAATATTGAAGACAATATTAGTGATTTCTAAACGAAAATCTGAAACAGAAAAATCAGAAAAGGAAACGGTCACATCTGGGATTATTATATTATTATTATTATTATTATTCCCCTCGGTCACTTTTAACTGTATCATACTTCGAATAAGAATCGAGTCCCATTTGATCTCTGGTGAGTTGACGTGTTGTTCTTGTATTGTTTGTATTTATTATGCTTATATAATATACTTGCATAATGTGGATTGACTAGATGATCATTTGTGGAAAAGTGTGTGGAAGGGTTTAGTTTTTCCTGTGGGGAAGATTTAACCCGGACATAAAGTCGGAAAAGAAAAAAAAACATTTGTTTTAATACCAAATTATTGTAAATGTTTTTATTATATAAAAAAAAACAAACGGTTTCGGTTCAGATTATATAAAAACATACTAAATCAATAACAGAGTTATAGTGATAGGTAAGTTAGCTAGTTAGTTAAGGTACCTTGATGAAGATTCAGGGAGAACCGAAACCGGTTGTATATATTAAAAAATATATACAAAAAAGTGGTATTACAAAATAAAGTTATTTTATTCGATTTTTTATAAAGATGTTAAAGTAGAGGCATCCATCTTTTTAACATCCAACTGACGGTAAAAAAACTATACTCAAAATAACATTATGCAGAATCAGAACAAAGAGCTTAGCTATGAATATTTGAAAAACGAACAGTTACAGCTCGACTGAATTATTTTTTTTTTTTTATTACGGAGAAGACAAAGGGGTATCATTGACTCAATATTGAACTGAAGGAAAAAAATCCATCTTGTTATTGAGTAAGGTGAATAAATTGGATTGAGGTGAAAGCGCCGCGGGATTGTTTACCAACCAATCTGAAGAATTGTGATGCAAAATTATTCAGTGAAAAACAAAAATATATACGATTGCGATGATGATGAAATGATAAAAAGATTTATTGTGTTCTATGTAAGGTAATGAGGTTTCGTTGACTTTACATTAAATGGAATAAGAAGACAAATAGAGACAGGATTGTTTGTAAACCAAAGTAATGCATGTACGTTGATACGTTATATTATCTAGCACGGTCAAATAGATATCTTAATAATACGGGAGCGCTAGGCTTGTCAGATGATTTTATATCAATATATCGAGCACGGTTGCGCTGGCGATATCCAAACCGATATTGACACGAAATACATAAGAAATCGTTTTGCGATGGCAACAATGGCGGATTGTCGGCAATAAACGCCAAACGCCTTCGTAAAAATACGAATAAATTGACGAATGGAAATATCAGTACGCATGTACTTTTTGACACTAAAAAGGGAGTTAATTAATTTAAGAGGACTTTAGACATAACTTAAATAATTGTTAAATTTCAACAATAAATAGTTAAACAAATGTATCAGCCGGTTCAAATAAGCTGACTGGCATTAAAATTGCTAATTAGCCGAAGAATATTGAACAAACCAATTGCAATGATATGATTTTAATTTTCACGGCAAAAAGTATTACCGTGATTATTTTTTTTTGTTACTATACCGTGTTGCGATTTCTCCATTTTTGGCCAACGTCAACGTTTCTAACATCGTTACAGTGATGAGAACGTGATGAAGTGTCTGTTTATGCGTTGTATTGATTTTATTATTTTTTAATATTTTGTTTACAATTTTTTTAAATTTTTTTTTTTATTATTTATTAACCAATAAATTAACGTACATTTTTTTTTGGTATAATCCACCTCACTAGGCTGAGCCTGTTCTGAGGTGGCGGGAGTTTGATTTAATTGTAGATGATGCGAATTTACATAGAATCAAAGATATAAATAAAAAGATATAGAGAAAATATAAATAAAAAAGATTTATAATAATTAGAAAGATAAAAATTTAAAAAAGAAAAACATAATAATGAAAATACAAATAAATGAGTGAGAACAGAAGAGAAAAATTCAGGCGTGGAGTGTGCTATAATTTATGGTATTGTAGATGTATCTGTCCGCAGTATACAATCCATGTGTGGATTTTGTGTCTTATATTTACACTTGTTGCCAGGTCTTTAATATCTTTTTCCATTAAATCGAAAATTTTTGGGGCCAGATTATGAAAATGTCTTTGTCCATAGGTGGTATTTATCTTCGGGGTCATGTGTTGATGTCTGTTTCTTGTTTCGTAATTGTGTTGTATAGTATGATGGTTAAGTTTGTCTTTTTGGTAATATAGAGTTATAATTTTTATGTATAGTTGCTGTATGTTCAGTACGGTGAAGTCCTTAAATAACTGTATTGTCGAGAATCTGTAAGGTTTTTTTGTGATAACTTTAATAAAGGCTTTTTGCGCTTTGACAAGAGGGTCCATATTAGTTTTAACAGCACCACCCCAACCAATCATACCGTGAGTGATAATTGATTGGGTTAAATTGTGAAAATATATACATAAGCGTTAATCCCTTTAATCCGTTTTCTGTATTTCGTTTTGGTGTAGCCATCTAATTCCGAAGACCAATAACTATTAAGCAAGAAAAAACATAGTATATTTATATGTAACAAATTAATTAGTCATTTGTAAACTTAAATGTACAAAATACTAAAATAAAAAATAAAATATTAAGCTTAACCTAGTGGTCCCATCGTCCTTAGACCCAATACGTTGACTAAAGAAGGAAGAGGCGCAACACGGCATAGTAACCCAAAAAGTTATAACGATAAACATTATTGCCTGTTTCGAAGAGTTACGTGCCCAATTCCCTATCATCTCCCTCTCCGGGCACGTTTCTTACAACTTGCAAGCAAATCTTTCGCATACAATTTCGTAACTCAAACAAACACAATCTTCAAATTCCAAAACCTTAAAACCTGTCAGAGAATGTAATATTTCCTGTCGAATTCACTCGGGACGGAGCAGTCAGCAAATACAGTAAAAAAACACAAACAGGCGTTGACAAAAACTTCTGTATGAATTCCGACAAATCTCCATGAATTGAGTCAATATGACAGGGATTCGCATGTGTTGGCCCGCGGCCCACTTGTGGACCTACAGAAAAATGTTGAGTGCTGCCCGGTTTTTTTAAATTAGCACGGTTTTTTATTCGCTTGCTTATAAGTATTTTCGAAAGCCAAAACTGTGTATGTGGTATCATAGACAGCCAGGTGCATAAAAAAAGAAATAGTTAGGCATACATAATAGGTTGCCGACATAAAAAATTATGTAGCACACAATCTAATTTAAATACTGAAAATTGTTGGTAAACGCAACTATTTTCAACTCACAACGTCATTTACATCATGACTTGTTCAAGACACCACACGGCAGAACAAATGTTCTAGTACAGCATTACATGACAAGAGGAATGGTGTTATTGAATGAAATTTCTAAAACAATACTTATATTCAATTTCACTTTAAATAACATCAAAAGTTGTTTGTGTACCTATCTTCACAAATGTGAAAAACGTTAAAATAAGAAATCTTGTACTGTAAATGGATAATTGATCTGTCGTATTTACAAAAATTCAAGTTCAAAAATAAAAAAGAACTATGAAAATCTAAATAACTGAAGTCATTTTAAGCCTAGCTACTGTCCAAAAATAAGACAAGGCGCCATATCGTTTGTTATGATAATATCCAAACGTTTAACCCTTTCATCCCCAGTGTTAATTCAAATTAACACTAACTTTGTGATTTTTTTAACGTAACGGTAGCGATTTAGAAAAGCCACGTTTTTGTTTTCTTATAGCTTGTAATCTTTTTTGTGGCGTCTATTTTTTCCGTTCGGTTGAAATCCTTATTCTTGCCATAAAACGATAAATATTTTGACATCCGCTGATTGAAAGTTTCATCGAATTTCTGCCGTCATTGATTACTTCATTTAAGGTGAGATATAAATATTTTCTACTCGAATTACAAATATTTTAACGCATGAAGATGTGTTCTATGATAATAACATCAGTTCAATTCACTGTTCACAGTCATTTGCCAATATATCGTAAATTAATTTCAATGTTCATTCAAATTAACACTGGTAATGACGGACATATTTTCGACTAGTATGGCGAATTTTTAAAGGTTATTATCATATATTATTTCTTTATTTCTGAATGCATTTTAGTTAAAATGTTATTTGTTTCAAACCTTAGAGATTATCACTACATAGTAAGTGTGCATTTTTGACATGAAACAGTTATTTGTATTACGAAGTATGATACGGTTAAATATGACCGAAGGAGATAGGGTCCCATTAGCTCAGTTGGTAGAGCGTTGCCCCGGCAAGGCAAGGGTCCTGGGTTCAAGTCCTATAGCCCAGCTACACTACTCGCGAAGTTGATCGAAGTTGACCGAATACGATAGTGTGGGCACGAACTTCGCTTCGCTTCGGGCAACTTCGCTTCGCTTCGCCCGACTTCCGATTGTTGTCGGTAAATGCGCCCGAGTCAAAGGACTCGAAGCGTCACGGCATAAATAAACCAATCACTGACTGGTTGGACTGAGTTACTCGCGAAGTTGCACGAGTGTGTGGGCACGCACTTCGAACTTCGGCTAACTTCGTCGAGGACTTCGTCGAAGCGTCGAAGCGAGTAGTGTAGCGGCCGCTCTAGATGTGACCGTATCTTTTTCTGATTTTTCTGTTTCAAATTTTCGTTTAAGAATCGCTAATATTATCTTCAATAATTAAATATTACTTTTGTGTCATGTTTATTTTACCTTACTATTTAAAAAAATACCCTCTGACATCCAATGTTAAGCCAAATTAACGTAGAATATCTTGAATACCAAAAAAAAAATTAAATACCAAAAATTTTCAAATAATTTTCTAAGGTATTATCAAGCATTACATATTTTATATATGTGGAAACAATAATGCGGGTGTGAAAGGCTTAATAGCTTCGTCCAGTAAGTCTACAGTCCACACAACGCACAACACATTACCAACTAAAGAAATAGCACAATAAAGCCGTCAAAAGGGAAAAATAAAGTGTATGAAATATTTATAGCTAAAACAATATATTTGGACATTTCTATTTACGTTCAACTCTTGCTTGTTGCAGCTGTCCAGCAAACGCGTCAAACGCCTCGCGGAGTCCGGACTAAGCTAATGAGGCATCCCCAATTGTGGTATGTTGTGAAGCTGAAGGTAGTAGGGAGGGGAAGAAGATGGGTAAGAGGAAGGAGGGAAAGTACCTGGCTATTCAGATATGGTCACCAAACACGGCAAAAGACATTTCAAGTAACGTTTGAATTCCGAATAGTAGTCTTATAGCAGGGCGATACTGATAGTAGCCTCCAGCTTGCTAGTCGAGAGCTTTACCCCTCAACAACGGAGGCCGTCATAAGAAAAGATACGAATACAGAAGAGGTGTGCAACTTGCACACCCCTGAAATTCACTGCCTTAGAGATTGAGGGGGGGGGACACAAGTAGGAGAGTCAAAAACACAAGGGAGTACCTGGTTAGCGCCCGTGCCAGGCCGGAAACACAATACAACCTGTAAGGCGGGTCAACGACCCTAAGAGGCAACGACAACTTGTTAACTTGGCATTGGGAAGGAAAAAAACAGATGATTTCTGACTGGTTAACGGTTAGCGGAACTTTCGTGGAAATTTTGATAGGTTTGAAATAATAAGAATCCAATCTACCGTTTAAATACATCTATTTGTATTTAGATTTTGTTTTCGCGAATAAATTTCCAGGCATCCGATCGAGCTGAAACTCGGCACATAGGCTCGTTATCGATGACAATGCATTCTATCACATACACGCATTTCTCTGAAATCGACTAAAAGCCGCTCCAAGAGATTTTCGTTACGGGTTGGATTTTTTATAGCGCTGTTTTTGTGAACTATAACCTCAAGGGTGCTCTACAAAGCTAGATAAAAGATGAAAATACAGAAAACTTCGAAATACGAAAATGGTTTTTTTTTTATTTAACGTTTCGAAATTTGTTGTAATATACTCAAAATACCATGTCTTTAACTAACTAACTAACCATCACAACGTTTCCCCGCAGGGGTAGGCAGAGAGGACGGACCGCCAAACAACTCGGTCACACCACACACTCCTTGCCTCATTCACATTCATACATCGTCTCATACATACTCTTCTATTGTTCTGACTCTTGACATGGCCCGACTCAAGTATCTGATTCACTTGGTCGTGCCATGTCTTCCTCGGGCGTCCCCGACTTCTGCTACCATTCACATTTGCATCGTATATTCTCCTTACACTCCTTTCTTCGCTCATTCGCTCTACATGCCCAAACCATCTAAGCGTCCCTTTCTTGATCTTACTCATTACGCTTACATCAGCATTGCACTCTTTGCGGATATCCACATTCCTCACACGATCATACATGGTTTTACCACACATACGCCTCAGGGATCTCATTTTAACAGCATTCAATCTACTTTCATCCTTTGCCAGTTCCATGCCTCACTTCCATACATCAGGGTAGGTACCAGCACTCCATTGTGAACTGCTAATTTCGCTTCTTTGGACAATTTTTTGTTAGCGCCAACTGCGTTCAGTCCTCCATTAATGGAGTTACCTGCATTTACTCTTCTTTCAATATCTCTGTCAGCAATAATTAATAATAATCTTTTTCAATACCATGTCTTTAAGTACTTATTAAAAACTTAAATAAAAAATTGTATCATTCCTTGTTGGAAATTATAAAAGTTTTGCAGACAATATAAAAGGCCTATAGTTCACAGAACTACATATAAGTTATGTTACGTGTCTAAATCTGAACATGCAACACATCACCTTCCGTGTCACTAAATATCCCGCAATCATCGGGGGTGTGACAGAACCACTTGCTCCAAACAGCGAAAACATTACATTTCCAGAAACACATAACAAAAATAATAGCTTTCCTGGAGCCGGCAATAATTATGAACTTTTAACCACCAACTTTGAGGGTGTGTGAAAACTAAAAAAATAATTTATGATCCATATAATTTTAACGCCGTTATTATTGTCAACCCTAACTCGCTCAGTGCGTGATTTTTGACGCACTTTCAAAACACACACACTGAACCGATAAATAATAATAATAATAATAATAATAATTGGATAATTTGTATAGCGCCGTTTTTGTGAAAAATCACCTCAAGGGCGCTGTACAATTTATTTCCTAGGATCTACATTTGTTATTTAGACCAACTGTGCCAGCACGAGGTTCGTCATCCGTTCAGGCATGTGTCTGCCGCCAATATAGCGCTGACATGTATCTGCTGCCAATAAAGAGCGCTGACACAACATCCTCACATAGACAACAAACCTTGGCAGCACCGCTGTGACGCTCGACGAAGACAGAAGATGGAGACTCTGCTGCAAGAGTCCTAGGTAGCGAAGGAACTGTACCAGCTACTGCAGGGAGAGAGACTACCCCGTCCACCAACTGTGCCAGCACGAGGCTCGTCATCCGTTCAGGCATGTGTCCGCCGCTAATATAGCGCTGACATGTGTCTGCTGCCAATAAAGAGCGCCGACACAATATCCTCACATAGATAACAGACCTTGGCAGCACCGCTGTGCAAAATCACCTCATCCTAGTTTACCTTAGTCTCTCCAGTCACCTCCCAGCCTTTCATGCCACCTAGTGCATCTTCTCGACCCTTTCAGACTCCTTCCTGGCTCCAATACATTCTTTCTATTGTCGTGATCCGACGATTTCACACCTCTGTCTCAGACCCTTAGGGCTCGCTTATCGCAGGCTATCATAAGCAAAATCTTAAACCAAAGTCAAAGTGAAGTTTATGAGTGTCATCTGTAACAAAATACATAAACAAAAACAGAAAATAAAAACAAAGACAAAGACAGAAAATAAAATCTGTAGAAAGTTTGCTGTGGGCGAGTCGGGTGAGCCCGAACGAAGCTAGTATTTCCTCACTTCCACAGACATAGGAATTAATAGACGAGAAGATAATGGCGAGGGGTAAAATCAACTGTTGAAGAACGAAGGGAGTGAAGCTGAATGTGATTCGTCAATAAATCAATCTGACAGTAAATAGGCATCTCGCATTATAATATCACCATTTACTTCTTAAAAGTAAAATCTGCTTTTGAATGAATAGACATTTTTACATGGGAGCGCAAATTACTCGCCACGTTATGAACAAATTTGCGAAGTCCAAATTCGGCAAAAAAATTCGGTTCTATTTTCAGAGTCGAATATTTCGTTTAAGTATTTAGTTAAGACACTTTTATAAATGTTCATAATTTACTTCCCAGCAACCAACCAGCTTTGTGTTTCGCGTCCAGACGTTTCTCGATGTGATGTTTCTACAACTGATCCATATTATACGATGTGAATATGCTTAAAATAAAGTAAAATAATGCTTATATATGGAATGTAAAACGACAATTGGGTTTATTCTCTTTTTCACATCTATTTTTACAAGTTTTCATAGCACAAGTCAACATTTTGCCGTGTTATTTCGTAAAATGAACCGATGATGCCTCGACCATAGTTCGCACAAGAATGATGACGTCACGTTTTCAAATTTCATTTGAGGCCATACGCGAGCACAGCCGGCTCCAATGGAACCGGTATGGGGAGTGGGGATAATACGCTTTTAATCACTTAGGGCAGGTCTACTAATATTCATATGTCTATGCTCACTTCGGAAGAAATTCATCAAATTTTTAGACATTTGGGGATCGATGGTGAGGCACGAAATAAAAGTCGGTGTCGTGAAGGTCACAGTGTTTATTGAGTCAGTTGCCGTAACGAGGAGATGATGTAGGACAGATGTTGAATACTCCGGTTGCTGCGGTGTTGTGGTCCAGGCGGTAGTTGGCGACGGCGCGCTGAGACCGGACTCGATGTCTGTCAGGCACTGGCGATCTGGGGAATCAATACTCCAGTGCTGACGGAGGCCGAAGGTGCGGTGGACCTTGTAGGCGGTTGAACGGGAGCGGCGTAGACCAGTGAGGATGCTGCGTGTCCTCGTGGTGGTCATGGTGGCGTGAAAGAAGCGCTGGTCAGAGACACTGGAACCAGGGCGCTTGTAATCCGAGTAGCGCTTGCCAGGGACGGCGGTCTGGACAAGGCGCTATGATGATGTCCCGATGTCTTCTGGCGATTTCTCGTAATGTGAAAGACGGCCTGTGACGTATTGTCACCTGGTAGACAAGTAGGTGCTTGTAGTAAGTAGATTGCTTTGTTAACGATGCGATTTCGACTGCAGGTACATAATTCGGGAGTAAGTACTAAGTAGGTCGAGCGATTTATTATTAATTAGTTAATCTAGATTTTTCTCGACGCCACACACATATCGGAATACATTAATATTGTCACTGAAAATCAATAATTAATTTCGTTGGCCTCTCTGAGACTTGAGGGGTCTAGAAATCTTAAACTAAATTGATGACTTCAAATCGTCAGTTTTTTTAATGTTTACACAGCAAAAGAGTTCCAACTATCTCTCAGAGCTAGCAGAACTATTTATTTATGAAAAAATAGTATATTACAATGAAATCGTAAGCCGCTCATCTTGCTAGGGATTTCCTGTATCGAGATGTGCAGCAACCCAACAATTAAGCGAAAAAAAATTCTTCAGGACTTACTTACTGTGTGGACTTAACGTAAAAAAACATTGCATGGATGAAGGAAGTGCAAAGAGGAAGAAGTCAGATCTAACACAATGCCTTATGGGATATGCCGGCTAATGCCTTTTTATTATTATTTTATGTTTTAATTTGTAGAACTCATAGAATATTATTTAAAAAAAAACATTTTTTATAAACAAATTCTGCTGTGCAATTATTTTTATTATTATTATTATTATTTCGAGTGACAGCTGTTTCGCCTTCTGAAGGCATAATCAATCTATCGTGGGCCACTTACAGCCGATCTATTTAATATATTGGTTACTTATAATGAAAAACATATTGTTTTTAATTTTATTACCAATGTTCTTCTTGATGGTATCATGTAAAGTTTCCCCACTTATCGTATTATTTAAATTTGACTAAAGGTCGTAAAGGTGAGATGTTTCCGAATCAATAAATTAGATAACTCACCGGGGGTTTTCTACTATCACTTAGACTGTTTTTTTTATGAACTGAATAATAATATAATTGAATACATAAAAGAAAACTTTAAATTAAAACGGCTGAAGTACTCAAAAAACGTATCGCTTAACCGGAGCGAAAGCGGTAGTATGTACTAGTCCGGTACAGACACAAACAACACTTCCAGAGATTTTGCGTTCAGTGATGACACATATTTAGCACTCTGAGATAATTTACGAGTAACGTAGTTTTGTTTCATCTTTAGTTTATCTGCTGGCGTTCAATGCTCGAAATAAACAACAGTCTTTACGCGTTCGTTAGCGTAAATTTATCGAGAAAACAACTACTCACAACGGCAAGACCCAACTTTTACTACAATCAACAGTTTTAACAGCGCAGCGCCAAAAACGCCCGGAAAAAGCACAACAATAATAAACCTTTTAATTCAGAGTGGAACAACTTAAATTTGGTAAATGAAACTCTACTTAGTGCATAGTGGCGGACACTTAACGAAATGGGCTTTCGACCTCAGCGGGGATTTTATTATTTTATTTACATAAAAGATGAGAAGTTGAGACGATTTGCCAAATTTTTCATTTGCAAATAAATTTGCAAAGGAGAACTACAAACATATAAAAAGAAGGTGTTTAATATTGAAACAGTTTTGGGACTATTCCATATCCCAAGGTCGTGTTCAAAATATTGTCATCTCCCTTGTTCTTTCCTTAACCCTTTCAGCCCCAGTGTTAATTCAAATTAACGTGAACTTTGTGATTTTTTTTACCGTAACGGTAGCGATTTAGAAAAGCCATGTTTTTGTTTTCTTATAGTTTGTAGTCTTTTCTGTGGCGTCTATTTTTTCCGCTCTGTTGAAATCCTTATTCCCGCCACAACAACGATAAACATTTTGACATCTGCTGATTGTGAGTTTCATCGAATTTCTGTCATTGATTACTTAATTTCAGATGAGATATCAATATTTTCTACTCGAATTACAAATGCTTTAAGATGTATCGCATTAAGATGATCGATCATATGTCTTTTTCTGAGAAAAAATAATTACATACATTAATAATTAAAAATAAAAAAAAACATTTTTGCTATTTGTTTTTGGGGTGTTATGCCGATGATGGACACTGTAACGTTGTCCGAAACGTTATCTAAAGAAGGAGTTAGCGCAACACGGCATGACACCCCAAAAACAAATAACAAAAATACTTTTTTGGCCGTGAAAATCTTAAATCATATAAAAACATGCAGAACCAGAACGACTCGAAAATACTATGTAATAAGATAATCCCTCCCTAACCCCCTTTAAACCGATTTTTTTACACCAATTCGTTACATTTTAAGACGGCATAATACCCTAAAATAAATTCAGAATCTTAACGACGTAAGTGAACAGTCGTCATGCACAAAAAGATGCGACGCGCGGCCATGGTGTATTGGACAGACCTACGGTCGACTTTGCCCTAGCAGGTCTTGAAAATCGATCTTTTCGAGGGGTTTTTTTTCAAAGAAAACTTAAATTGGATGATACATTTTTAATGTTATTTCAACCGCGATGCCAGGGATGCCCCTGTATTATTATTATATACGTTACCTGCACTTATCATTCTTCATCTTATCGTAAACATACTTCCCAAATACACAAACTCATCCACCTGCTTCGAGTATTCATAATTCACAACTAAATTGCACATTGTTTTCATAATCTCTCTTTCGAACACCATGACTTTAGACTTACTTACATTCATCATTAACTCATTCTTCAAACGTCGTTCATTAGGACACGAGAGACACATCTCACACACATCCATAATACATCTACAACAGCATCTACACACATTTCGCAACGGTCAGAAGAAACAATAAAGTCCCAAATTCATGCATCCATTAAATGTTAAACCAAACATAATAAGTATTTGGTTTCGCCAAACCCTCTCCTCTCTCGCCTGTCGCATTCCTCACGCGCTGGCGATCTTTCGAGAGGAGAATAAACAGTGAAATATACTATTATAATAATAATATGACTACAATGCGGGAGTTCCGAATGACTTTGTTTACACGGAGATAAACACGAGAAACTGTGAACATGTACCTAAGCTATGAAACAGACTTTACTTAACTCTTTGTACTCCGTTGTCGCCGCCACGGCGACATAGGAAACATTCTAACTCCGATGGTGCCGCAGCGGCGACATAAAAAATGTGTATACATTTTATTGTGTAAAAAATGAAAGGGTCCTTTTATACGTATACACATGATTATACTCAGTTGTATACAGTACCCACTTATGATTGGGTGGCTTGGGTGACCGGATAAATCTTCAAAATGATAATTCATCACATCTTTATAAAGTCATGGAAAGTGATGAAACAAAAAATTTATTAACTGGATTATGTAGGTTAGGTTTAATTTTTTTTTTCATCGTTTCTAATGACTTTATATCACTATTTAAATGTGTGTTGAATTTTCACTGTGTTGAGTTATCATGGAACCGATTGGTTGTGCTTTATGCTCTGTTTAATACTTTGGAGGGTGTGTGAATATTTCCAATTTAAGTGGTTTGTTGGCTGGGTGATTCTGCGGTTCTCCAATCCGCAGAAGACAAGGTTGCGTGGTTACTTTCGGTGAGTAAAATCAGAATTAGAATATCTAAAATTATGTTTTATTTTTACAAACTCACGATATAGTTATTTTATGAACAAAAGCAGAGCGCGTAAGTTAGAGGGGATTTAGGGCTAAACCGGCGGCTGAAACCACTGGAGAGAGAATGAATTATTTGCCGCGCAAGGTTACAATGATAACAGTCGCACGTGAATGTATGGAAAAGTAAACACCACTATCATTTTCGGGAGATGTAAACTCCCTATAAGTTACCCTACGATACATAACAAAAACTACGCATTCATTTTATTTGAATTTTTTTTACTGGGAAATAAATAGTCTCACTCCATCAGAGACCAGGCTCAATGGAAAACTACATATTTTAAGAAAAGGTCCCAAGCGGGACTGTGTGCTCTGCTCGAAAAGGGCAGTAAAAGGTGGCAGACGGGAAACCAGTGAGACTCCTAATAAGACACGCATGCATTTGGGTAACTGCTTTCTAAAATATCACACGTAAAAAAATTATAAAGATGAGAATATGCAATTTTTTCTTTTATTAACAATCTTATATGATAATAAATATATATTTCTTAACATAACTATATCATTTTATTTACTACTTTACCAAAACACATATTTTTATAATTTTCTAAATATATCGTAATGTTTACTCATATTTTTTCCTCATGTTACATTACACTCTATGGAGTAGCTGGTACACCATATATAAAACTTATTTGGAGTACAAAGGGTTAAATATCGCAAAACGACAAATAGTCAAGATTTTCTAGAATAAAAATCTCTTTAACTCTTGTGCGGTATTCACATAGCAACATACATTTTAAAATCACGAAATTTCTCAATCAGAATAGGCAAATACACTTCTTGCTTCTTCCACATTGATACCTATAGTATATATCATCATACGATCAACAGAGCGACTCAACTGCTTAATGATTCTGCATTGACCATCGATATTTTCAACGTCACTTACAGACAGTGCAGCAACTATCTTCTGACGCATGTGACAAAATAGTAAAACTTTTTATACTTGCATGTACCTCAAATTTATATTTTTTCCCTAATATATTGATGCAATACAGTTTAATGGATGTAAGCGTAATGAGTAAGATTAAAAAAGGGAAGCTTAGATGGTTTGGGCATGTAGAACGAATGAACGAAGAAAGGAGTGTAAGGAGAATATATGACGCATATGCGAATGGTAACAAAAGTCGGGGACGCCCGAGGAAGAGATGGCACGATCAAGTGAATAGGATACTCGAGTCGGGCCATGTCAAGAGTTAGTATAATAGAAGAGTATGTATGAGACGATGTATGAATGTGAACGAGGCAAGAAATGTGTGTCAACACAGAGTTGTTTGGCGGTCCGTCCTCTCTGCCTACCCCTGCGGGGAAACGGCGTGATGGTTAGCTAGTTAGTTTGTTACGACTAAATAAACACTCTCCTTTTATACCGTTTCAAATATTTGAATCACTTGATTGCCATTTTTTTTAAATCAACGTTTTCTTTTATTTATTTTTAAACTTAATATAATTAAGAAAGCTAAGATTTTTCCTGCAAAGCTTATTTTTTATTTGCTGCATTTTTTATACTTAAAAGCGGAAGATGCATTTTTGGAAGCACCTACTTGACAATTTCGAAAACGATTTAGAATCAGAATGGTGGTCTCTTACATATGTACATCTACGTCGGATTAGAACCTGCAACCCCTGGCCCCAGAGTCAAGGACATAAGGAGAAGATATTAAATAAATTAAAATAAAACAAAAAGTCAGTTTACTGGGAGATGGACGTAAAAAATGGCAACAAATAAATCAACGTTAGCGAGAAAAACTTCTCTAATCAAAATAAGTATCACGTTCATATACGTAAAAATAATTTATTAGAGAAAGTATTAAACTCTAAGATAATTAGCTAATTACATTGAACATAATCTGACTTCCTAATTACTAATTAGGGGAACAAACGCCTCTCCTAGAATTAAACATATCGGATATGTCAACAGATTAGGGCGTGTACCTCATATACTGTTCCTACTCAGAATTATATACTGCACACACTCAGAATGATATATTTAGTACGGTTCCATGATAACTCAACAAAATGATAATTCATCACATCTTTAAAAAGTTATATAAAATCATTGAAAGTGATGAAACAAAAACTTTATTAACTGGGTTAAGTATGTTAGGTTAGGTTAGGTTAGGTAAGGTTTAAAAAAAATTTCATCGTTTCTAATGACTTTATAGCACTTTTTAAAAGTGTGTTGAATTGTTACTGTGTTGAGTTATCATGTAACCATTTAGTACATCAATTTCAATATATAAGCATACCTTATCGAAGTTTTTTTCATCAAGTAGGGGAATATTGTGATAAAGCTATTTAAATTGACTAACACATTAATGCGATGCACTACGTCGTGTAATATTTTAAATTGAGCCACTATCAATAACCCCTTACGTAGATGGCGATAAGGTTTAAATTCCCGCTTAACACCATCCGCCTGTTTTGATTTATGCAAGAAAAAACATGGCCAAAAAGTGCCTATATTTTATTTTGTGGATGTTCAGGCATAAATATTTAATTTTTTTGATCATTTTATAAATAACTTAATTTGCCACATTATACAATAAAATCATAACCGAAAATGGGTTCGTAAGTAGGAGATTTTGCACTTTAAAGCAGTTTTCATAGGCCTTTACATTATTTTTTTGGACTTATCTAAAAAATACTCGATTATTTCAAAGGCCAAGATGTATTCTACTAGCAGTATTTAATTAAAGCATCTGAAACATTTCTAGGCGACCAAATTTTCAAACCAAAAACACAAGATTTTGCATTACTACGTATGGCATCGCCTTAACAGTATTTTGTCGGCTGAAAGAAAAAAATATTTACTATTTTTATATTCTGTACTTACATACTGTGTGAATCAAATTCAACAATATTTTCATTTATATTTATTTATGTGCAATTTTTAAACATTCATTTCCTGCACTATTTACGAGTATAATTTGGTAAATATTGTTACATAAATTATGTATATAAAAGCCTTAATAGGCGTAAAATACACATATATAATTTTGAGAGTTTTATCGAAGGGCATTGACTAGGAGAATTTTATTTTGAAAAAATCTTTTTTGTGTTCAAATTTAAAAAAATAAATATATATAATAAAGGTGAAATAAAGATGAATGCTTAAAATTATAAAAATCAGAATTTGAAATTTGTTTCTGACAACAGAAATTTTTAACTAGAATATTTTCTTTTTTGAATCCATTACAAAAATAAATCCTACAATTTCCGTTGAAATTTTAATTTATTCATTACTAAAATTCAAATCTTCCTTCTTCTAAAGTTCATCCTTCGAATAATATGGATCACTTCAAGACGCAAGCTTACTCCATAGGCTCCTTTAAAAAAAATCTACACGGCATGCCCACGCGTGTATGATAAGGATATGTATAAGGTCCTGATTGAACAGTCGGTCGCGTCGGAGCCTTCTGTGAAAAGTTGATGAAAAAAAACAAGATAAAGCAATGAATCTAAAGTGCAATAATTTAAAAAAACGTCTTAATATTTCTTATGTTTTATCTGTTCTTACTAAGTTTGTCGACCTTTCCAAAAAAATAATAAAAACACTACTCACAATTACGATATTACCTTATGGCGAGTGGAAGCAAAGTTGTTGAGAAATTCTAATAGTAGGAAAATCTTACCTGAAACAAAAGAAACATAAAAAGTTAGCCAATTGTAAAACTCATAAAAGTGGATGCATATTTAAATTATTTTAAGCCATAGAATAAATAAGAAAACTGTTAGTGCCTTCCAAACAAATGTGCCAACTGACAAAGTACCATTTGGTTCTAGACCATTTATCATGCGATCTATCTCTCTTATGGTACGTACACATTTGAGAATTTAAACGCGAACCGAGCCACGAATTACGGGAAAGGAACGAAGCAACTGCAAGCGGCGTTTCGCGCCATTTGCTGTTTCTTTGTTCTTTTCCCAAATGTAATCATGGTGAAACACAGTTTTGGATGGAAATATAGGCCCAGATTGGGCTTAAATTTTAATCACGAAACACGCCCACGAGGCACTTCTTGTGTTATTTTTTATTCTATTCAAATAAAACGCATGTTTTTTAGCTATTTTCAACCTTTTAACCTTCAATATACATATCGATTGTAAACCAATGGCGATGTCTTAAAAGAATATTGGAGCTATACAAATTATACAACTATTATTATATATTTATGTAGGTCGATTGACTTAAAAACTTTGGCAAAAACCAAAAAAAAAGAGTCTTAAAAATATTATTAACATATTGGTTTTAAACAAATAAATAAATGCACAACTTGTATTAAAAAACGAAGAATTTATAATGGTGCGTATAAATTTGCGAATCGGAACTCTGCTAGCGTTTTGGTTCGCGAGCGTACCTATACGCTGCATATGATGGCGAATGGCTTTGTTTCTTTAAAACTGTGCTTAAAGCAAACACAACGCCAGGTACATCAGCTAATTGAATATTTGTATTTTTTATTTATTTATTATAACATACAAGATAATTATTTAAATTGACATAATAAGTACATTCTTCAACTTATAATAAAAACATATTTACCTTTACGAGAGTCTAACACTCGTGAGTAAAGATATAAAACTCACATATTTTTATGCCATTACCAATGCATGAAACGAAAATTACTATCTTACCCATTGGGCGCATTTTGCACCCGTGTTCTAAAACTAATTATAAAAACACCCTAATATTATAGAAATTTCCTCTTCTTCTAGTGTTAATTGTATGTTTCTACATTTTTAAATATATAATGTCATTAAGATAGTAGTTATAGGCCTTAGTCGTAAGTCACTAGATATGAGTCTTAGATGTAAGTAACTACTTTTAAGTCGGTAGTTCTAGTATTAATTATTTAAGAAATATATCTATACAGCGCCCTTGAGGTGATTTTTCACGAAAACGGCGCTATATAAATTAGCCAAATATTATTATTACCGTAATATTAAATTGAATGTAATTGAATATCTGAAAAGTATTGTATACCACACAGTTTTTAAGAAGTCGCCACTCGTAAAAGCTACACCTTACGTGTTCAAAACGAAGAAATAATTCATAACTAATCATTTAGATTTAAAACGGTGCCTGAATTCAAGCGCCATTTGACTCTGAACCATAACCGTCCTTATCCCGTAAACAACCTTTTGAAAATATTAATTCAAACGATTTCATAGATCTTTTTACCTATTCAATTTTCCAGTGAGCTAACAACCCATTAACTTCGCAAATTGGACAACTCAAAAACCTTTGCAGGACCGAAAATATTGTCGGGCCAAAGGACATCAAAGGCGCAACATCTGTCAAAAACAAAATTCTAATAAGGTCGGATTGATCCAGTCAAAATATCCGAGTTTGCGATTCAATCCAACGTAATAGAATTCACTGCGAAGGTTCTTTAGCAAGAAAAACGGCTTACAGAAAATCATTAAGGCGATGCCATACGTAGTAATGCAAAATCATGTGTTTTTGGTTTGAAAATTTGGTCGCCTAGAAATGTTTCAGATGCTTTAATTAAATACTGAGAGTAGAATACATCTTGGCCTTTAAAATAATCGAGTATTTTTTAGATAAGCCTTTTTATAAGCCCAGAAAAAAATAATGTATAAGGCCTATGAAAACTGCTTTAAAGTTCGAAATCTCCTACCTTCGAACCCATTTTCGGTTATGATTTTATTATATAATGTGGCAAATTAAGTTATCTATAAAATGATCGAAAAAAAAATAAATATCTATGCCTGAACATCAACAAAATAAAATAAAAGCCACTTTTTGGCCATGTTTTTTTCTTGCATAAATCAAAACAGGCGGATGGTGTTAAGCGGGAATTTAAACCTTATCGCCATCTACGTAAAGGTTGTTATTGATAGCGGCTCAATTTAAAATATAACACGACGTAGTGCATCGCCTTAAGTATTATTTTTTTAATGGAATCTCTAGAGCCCAGGCAATTGACTGACCTAATATGTTTGCATAAAATTATCCACGGCCATCTTGATACCTCATTATGTCTTAGCAATATTAAAATAAATGTCCCCAATTCCCATTGTCCAATTAAGACACCATAGCATTTTTCACCTGAATATTTTCAAAAATAATATCGCCTATTTTAGCCCTCTGACCCAAATGTGTCAACTGTATAAAAGATTGAGTGTGCTGAAGTAGATATTTTCGTCAATAATTTATATGGATTCAGAACAA
This sequence comes from Hesperophylax consimilis, assembly GCF_061612785.1. Lineage (NCBI taxonomy): Eukaryota > Metazoa > Arthropoda > Insecta > Trichoptera > Limnephilidae > Hesperophylax > Hesperophylax consimilis. Next base: position 12,950,226 of record NC_142865.1, read on the forward strand.
AAAATCTGCTATTGTTAAAAAATATATTGCACTGATTATATTATGTATTACTTGCGTCTCTTACTTTTCTGTGATATTTGTGTTTCATATATATTTTTAATTTAGAATTTTTATTTGTTTTATATTTTAATCTTTATTTAGGTATAATGCAAATTAATGTGTCCTATGGCTGAGTAGATTTTGGTAATTGTTGTACCTATTTGTATATTAACTGAGTTTTTATAACTGGATTGTTCTCACGTAAGTGAGATCGTCTGTAAAAACCCAGTATAAATAAATGTAAATGTAAAAGTTCTATGTTCACAAACGAAATTAATAGCTTTTATTTCCACAGCGCGGCAAAGGTACAAATAACACAAAAAGTAGGACGCAAGCGTTTGGAGGCGTTGAGAAGCAAAGTTTTGTTTTACGAGTTAATAATAATATTTGAATAATTTTTACTACCTCAAGGGCGCTGTGCAAATATATAATACATTTCTACAGAGATCTATGTTATTACTAACAATATAGACCACTCAAACTATTACCAATTGATGTCTAACAGATTGCATCCACCGGTTCGTCGATCACTAATACAAAGCTATACAGGGTGTATCGGCACGTACCCGACAAACTTTAACCAACTATTCCTTAGCATATTTGGAGTAAAAAATCTTATGTGCACTTTGCTGTCCGGTAACGTTTTTTTTAATAAAAAAATTATTATTCATATTTTCACCACATGTCACCACTGTTTTATCCTTTGTCAAAGTTTGAAAACCCATCTGGCAAATATTTTATTCGAATTCCGTTGAATAATGCAAGTGTGTACATATATTGGCGCACTTTTACAATCACAACGAAATGGCACGGCACCATTTGTCTCATTTTTAACTATTATTATTTAGTGTGTGCGAAAGAGCGAAGACGCTTTTCGACATACTTGCTTATAACAGCTGTTGAACACGAAACGCAATGCCAATGACAGTGATGTAGTGTGGAAATTTTATTTTTTTTGTTTTTAATTGAAAAAAAATGCTACCGGACAGCAAAGTGCCCATAACATTTTTTACTCCAAATGTGCTAAGGAATAGCTGGTTAAAGTTTGTCGGGTTAGTGCCGATACACCCTGTACGTACAATGCATTTGATTGTTGAATGTGATGCTAGAAAGTTTATATGTTATTATTCTTATTTATTTATATTTTGTACAGGCAGATAATATACAGTACCATACTTACCTGGTAGGTCACGTTACGTTATTTATAACAATAATGCTGCAGCTCTTTCTTACACACTACATTATTTTAATTTTTTTACATTAACCCAACACAGGAGGCTTTGAGGATAATAATTTCCCTCCTGGCCTCCTGGTCATCTTTTGGGATGCTGTTTATGTTTTTTTTAAGTAAAGGAAGAAGAGGAAGATCCGGGAAGGTAAAGGATATGAGGGTTGGGTAGGAATCTAGGGTCAGTGTGTCCAGGAGTGACGGACATATGAATATATCACTCTCACTGCCGCGCAAGGCGATGAGTCGAGAAACCAGTTGTAGAGGTCAAAGGGCCTCCTCAAAGCAGCCTCTCCCGATCTGGCACGCCACGCAGTTAATGGGGAGGCGCATTCTGAACACAAGACACCCGATACACCCGGGCACCCCTGCTAAATACCACTTTGGGTGACCTATGGCAGATGTGTTGGCTATTCAGTAAATGGTTCCCGGGCAGCGGTACCCAAACCCGCCTCCCAAAATCAAAACATAATAATGGTTAGTTTAGGTTAGGTTTTTCAAAATTCACTAAAAAATATCAAAATATTCCATTCATAGCAGACAGAAAAAGCCAATCTAGCGAATTTTGTACCATAGATAAAAAACATTTGAATTATAAATTAAAATTATTTTGCTACCGAAGAAAGCATCCAATTGAAATTTACAAAAAAAGCGGAAAAATTAAAGTGATTTTTCTCATTCAATATATTTATTTCAGCGGGTAATCGAAAACGCTCGGGAGGAAAAAATACGGCGTTCCTTTGAAATTTCATATTCATGAAGCGGTGAGACGAGAAATAATATTAAAAATAACACGGCTGGCGTTACAAGGGACTGAATCCATTTTCATGGGTTTATTTTTATAGATCGGACACAACTGTTTTATTTGAAGCGGAAAAAACTACTAACGGATTCGTTGAAACGCCTTTTGATTTGAATGATATTTCATATCGAATGTATCTTTGTGACAGAAATATCTGAGCAGATGTTTCGAGTGATTTTGAAACATTGAAAGAGTAGTGTAATATTTTCGAGGGTGATTGTCGTGCAACTTGCACAAGTGATTTGTAAAACTGTACGGAGAAAACTAAAATATGAAAAATTGGTAATTTGTTAAAAATGTGTTCAAATTATTCGTTTTCCTGTTAAAAGCTGGGCTGGAGGCCTATGACGAATGATTTGACAAATATACAGTTCACAACACACAAACAGTACAGCACGAATATGTTACGAGGAAGTCGGAACACGTGTTCTTCAAAATAATAATATTTTCTCATCTCGTCCATTAAATTAATTCGGACAAGGGCACCTGCGCACGTGTTCAGTTATATTGTGAATGAGTAATATTTTATTAGGAAATGGTCATGCAGTCACATTTTTAACAGTAAAGCCGTACTCATTTTTCTCCGTGTGCTCGTGCACACGGGTTTCTGTTATTATAGACATGCGTAATAAAATTGAAAAGGGCGAAAGAGCAAAGATCAAGAAAATATAATATATATAATGATCCAAACACCCTTTTTCATTTAATATCAATATGTCAAACAGCAGTGATTGCTTTCCACGAAAAAGTAAAATTTTAAATTTTTTATAGTGAAATAAATCATAATACTATTATGTTTAACTACATATTAACAAACTACTATTTTAAGTAGACTCTACTTCCATACACAAGCAAATTTAAAAAAAGATAAATTGTAAAGCGCCGTTTTTTTGTGAAAAATCACCTTGAACTCGCTTTGCAATTTTATGAGTTCTATCTATTTTGATCATTTACAAACACATACAGAAAAAAACATTCCCTTTTTGTGCTATTCCACAAGCTTTATTATAAAACAAATGCAGCATCTAATTGCTCTTCATACTCTAAATAATATTTATCTTAACTCTAACATTGACATTTTTTCGGATTCACTGCCCAAATTTAAACGTGGCATCATGTCAATAATATAAACTGTTCAATGCGCATACATACAGACACACACACAAAAACTCACACAAACATTACACACACACACACAACTATTTACTACACACGTCACCTGGTAATTAAGGAAACAACATAACACTTATAAGAAATTACAAGGAAGCATATCATAGGTACCCAACATTAAGTATCTAATTCCTGTATATTGTTTCATCACTGTCAATCATGTACTGTTTGATTATATGATATAAAATTAAATTAAATTAAATTAAATTTAAAAAAAACACTTGACAATAAATACATTTGCTATGTTATCTTCCATTCCTATTGATATTACATTTATTAGAAGATTAATGACAAAAGTACAGATGATATTTATTTTATGAGACTGGAGAATTAAAGACTGGATAAATTTATCTAATGGAAGAGTAGTATACAATCTCAGACTTAAAATAACCTAAAATGTGCAAAAAAAAATAATAGCATTGATCCCTTCATTGCTTAGTCTGGAAACACGCAGAACGCGCCATCAACATTTGTACACGGTCGACATTCGTCACGTGAGAATGGGTCGTTTCCACGATATGTTCTTTAGTTCACCAGCTAGGCTTTGTATGGATTTGCCTCTGTGTTTTCTCCCCGATTCTCGCCTCTATGTACTCTCACAGATTTGCCGGTCTCTATGTTTTCTCCCCGGATCATGGTAACATGGGTCTAAACGCAGCATCCCCGAAGATGACATACGTCCTGAGGGAAATTGTTTTCCTCAGGGCCTCAGGAAAATATGGTTTATAATTTATTCATACTAGGTGTTTCGCGCCATTTGCGGTTGCTGCGTTAAGTTGAGGTTCAGTTCGGCAGTTCGGCTCGCGCATGTATACGCAGCATAAGGTGTGCGCGTGAGCGGATGCATATTTGATAAAAATTGTCCGCACACATGTTTTCGTCTTCCTCACACACGTCGAAGAAAGGAACGTATCACCAGATTATTATAATATTAATAATCTACATATTTTAAATTAAGGCGATGCCGTACGTAGTAATGCAAATGTAAAGACCTATGAAAAATGCTTTAAAGTTCAAAATCTCCTACTTACGAACCCATTTTCGGTTATGATTTTATCGTATAATGTGGCAAATTAAGTTATTTATAAAAAGATCGAAATAAAATTAAATATTTATGCCTGAACATCCACAAAATAAAATAAAAGGCACTTTTTGGCCACATTTTTTTCTTGCGTAAATCAAAACAGGCCGATGGTGTTAAGCGGGAATTTAAACCTTATCGCCATCTACGTAAGCGTTGTTATTGATAGCAGCTCAATTTAAAATATTACACGACGTAGTGCATCCCCTTAATTAACTTGATTTTATCAAAGCATGAACACCTTTATTTGGGCATTTGCCTCTTTCTTTCTTTAATATCTTCACAGGTAAGTTGATTTGTCGCACACAAAGTGAAAAAAATAGAGGGAACGTTGACCACATTGAGCCTATGGCCTGGGAACCATGCATAACAATCCGTTCATGTATTGTATGTATCCGTTCATGTACGTAACAAAAATAAAAATTCTATAACAGTCAGGGAAAAAAAATAGGATTCAGCGCATTTCTACTCTAAAAGCCTAAATAATTATTGCTCGGTTTCAGAAGTCGGGCAGAATTAAAACCTTAAATGTTTTCCGCGAATGAAGCACGCCGCGGCCGGTCAGAAAAAAATAATAATAAAAACACGTCCCGTGGGAAATTCGGGTGAGTTTCCCGGGAAACGGGGAATTCGCTAGAAGGCGGGGGAAATTAAATGCGGCGGCGGCGACTTTTGCCGCCGTTTAACCGCGAAAACACGGGTAAATAATTCAGCCGAAACGGGTTAAGACTAAACGAAAAAAAGGAATGTTGCCATTCGCCATGTTGCCATTCGCCATGTTGCCATTCGCCATGTTGCTATGCCGGGTGCGATCGTTCAACTGGGAAAAGTTTATTTTAAACAAGAACCTAAATACTGTAATACATAGAAATTAACAAATTAAAACAACATCATCATTTTGCCGACCGGTTTCGCAAAATCTTTCCTTCGTCAGGACGAAAGTAATAGCTTTCTATAGAAATAGAGTACCGCGCAAGAGTTCGTCCAACTGCTCCTTACCGCCTGGAGCCATTGAGACAAATGGCGTCCCCAATTGGGATATGTTGTGAGGCTGTAGTAGTGAAGAAGAGAAAGGGATGAGGTCGAGGAAGGTCAAAGTGCCTGGCTATTCAGATATGACCACACAAGCACGGTTAAATTCATTTCAAGCAACTTTTCAATTCTGAATGGTGGTTTCACACCAGGGCGAGACTGGGAGTATCTTCCAGTCTGGAACGTGCCTCAAATATACTAAAATATATTAATTTAAATTAATAAAGTATTATATAACAAAAAATAAAATTTACTTTCCAACGCGCGGATTTGAACCTGCGACCTCTGGATACGTAAGCAAGGAACGTAAATGTCTAATAATTTCGCCTCGGGGGATGGAAAAACGTGCATAAAATAGTATTTTAGGTTCTTAGTTTGGGTTATTTGAATAATTAAATAAAATTGAATCTTTTAATACATTTACTGTGAAAAACAGGTGATGACATTAACATTTCACAGCAATTACAATTAATAACATATATACGATATCAGCTGCGATGCAGTCTCGTGTTAAAAAAATTGACCGGTCGGTGGCCGAGTTGACATCGCGTTTAGGTCCCACCCAGGCGTAGTGTGTTCAATTCCTCGGCTGGCTAAGTCCTCCACCACAACACAAGCAACATTTTCCGCTTACTGTGGTGGTAGTAGGAGATTTTCAAATATTGTTAGGTTATTCGTAACCCGGGAATGCTTGTCTTTCTTTTTAAAAATAATAAAAAATAAATAAAATAACTTATTCTAATCTAGAATTCACTGAGGTTTGACTGAAAAATGTCTATCTCAGAAGAAAGGTGGTTTAGTAGTGTAGTCATTCTCCCCAGAGGCATGATCATTGGTAGGTTGGGTTAGGTTAGGTTAGGTTGGAAAAATAAAAAGCCTCCGCTGCCTAGCTTCGGAGAACTTTTCTGGGATATAAAACGTAATACGTTCCAGAACATCAGGATTGCAAATGTGTCCATTTGTGCTAAGACCATTGCAATTCTTCTCCTAACGTCTAGAAGTCTAGACGATCTAGTCCTAGCATTTCAGCGAGAAAGTCAGAAGGTAGTAACCAAACTCTCGCATGTAAAGGTATCGCATAAACTTACATCCACCATAGAATAAAGAAGAAAACTAGAATTGTCTTTCATGCAAATTTGAATGTAAATAGATGTTTCATTTAACCCCCGTCTTACTTACACTACTTGCCTAACATCGTAAATATCCCTCCCATTTGAATTTCCTACACAAAGCCTCGATTGGACAAACATTTGGATTACGATATACATTCAACTTGACCTCCACCGACATAAATAATTGTTTCTTATAGTAACATGAATCCAATCGCTATTTTCTTTTTAAATTTGAAATTCGTGACGCGGAATTCGGCAAATTCCCCAATATAGAAATACTTATGTGAACTCTCACAACACAGATAGATGTAATAATATCATTATAACATTTATGTTGACTGAACGAACATCAATTACTCAAAATTGACTAATTCCCTGGGCTAATGGGCCCGGCTTTACCGGCGGACACGGGGGACATTGTTATGACAATGTGCGTAAACATGTTTAATAGTCCCGCCCTATTCGTCTGCCACGAGTTGGCGGACTTGCAACAATAATAATAATAATCTCAAAACGACCAGAGGTTGCCAAGCTCTCAAACATGGAACAATTTAAAAGTTGGGTAATTCAACTAAGCTAAGATAGCGAACGCAATCTTTGGGGGTACCGATTCTTGCAAAGTTGGAACACAACAAAGAGATTAAAAAAAATATTTCTCAGTAAATAAAGCTTTAATGTTGAAGTGTCGACATAACAATGCGCCACAGGGCTTTTTATTATGAAATAAACATATTATTATTTTATTTATTTATTGAGTAAAAATAACAAAGCTGTAATTATTTGTACGGTAGGTATGAAATTTATAAACTTTGTTTTTTTAATGAAAATAAAAAAATAATTAAATAAAAACTGCAGTATTTTTATGGTCACATAGGACAATTTGGGAGGCCCGTTTTTTTCCGACCGGGAACCATTTATTGGATAACCAAAACCTCTGCCACAGTTCACTCCAGGGACGCCTTGCTCCATCGGGTGAGGTGTGTTCAGGATGGTATCGAAAGAGAGTGGTTTGGGGAGACCCTTTGACCTCTCCAAGTGGTCTAACAACCCATGGCCTTGAGCCGCAGTGGGAGGGATATATTCGTAGGTCACTCCTGGACTGGAGATTCCTACCAAACCCTCATACCTTTTACCTTCCCAGAAATTCGTCTCCTTCCTTTCCTTAAAAAAGACCATCTACACAGCATCTGTTAAATGTCAATTTTATTAATTGTTTAATTCAGCGGAACAGAGCGGTATGTGCGATGCTGTCAATTTATAAAGAAAACGAACACAACATGAGATTAACATAAAGAGGAACGAAAAGACACACATAACATTATATATAAAATAACATGACGGCATAAAACAATAATACAGGAAACTGCTCATTAGGGCGTCCCAAAAAAATTAAAGTTGTTATTTTTCAACGCATACCTACCCTCTAATTTTGTTTCAATAATTACAAATAAATAAAATTTTGTTTACTTTGGACAACTGCAACCCGTGCCGACTTGCATCGAAAGATGTTAGTACTTGTACATTAAGAAGCCAGCGAGCAAAAGTGTTGATGAGCTTGTAGTAAATTGCTATTTTGTTAGTAAACGAAAATCACTCGTTCAGGCAAAATGTTGGTAGATTTACGTACTTCTAAAAAGAGTATATTTTTAATAGGAGTCGTAAAACACCAAATATCGGGTTCTAAACTGCCATCTAATGGACAAGTTCTTGAAGTTTTGTTCTACAATATCGCGGAAAGTGAATTTAACTGTCAATATATACCAAATATAGCCATATTTGGTATTAAAAGCTGTGTTTGAAGTGAAAATCAGTCAAGTGACTACAAGCCCTGACATCCCACTATTCAAAAAGTTTCGAGATAACTGGAAAAATGTTGATCCCGATAAAATTCAGTGAAATTAAGAAAATCTCACATTGCACCTAACCGCTTCCGAAATCGATGATTTGCTTGACTTTTACCGTACTGCACTGACAACAAAAATACTTGGAGATGACTATTGAGAGTTTTTAGAGCTTTCTGTGATAGTTTTAGGAGGAGATACAGCGAGAAAATTTAAGATTCGGCCTCTAGGTGCTCGATGGATGGCAAAGGCGCTTTATTCCTTGAAAATATCATTAATTTGTGCGCAATTTAAAATTACCGGTAAGGATAAGGCGGCACTTTTAGACGTTTGCCTGTTCATAGTAACATCCTATGTCAAGCCATGGTTACAATGTATTATAGCAGTTAAAGCACCTTACCAGGACTTGTGCTTTTTGAAATCGATGAAGGCTTACGAAAAAATTGATGAAAACATCTTAATGGCAGCTTTATTTCTGTTCAGTAAGTAGTTATGGTATTTGACCGATGAAGGATCTATTTTATCGCTGTTTGACGACGCTGTGGATCAAACAACTAAAATAAAAATGCTTGAAATATCAAAAAAAAATTATTTATCAACCCATAACAAACGTTACATCCCATCGAAGGAAGATCTTGATGGTAAATTGTATGGTAAGTTTATTAAGTAATTTAAATTATGTTTTGTATTGAGGTTTTTGTTCATATCATAATTTAGTGACTTTTGTTTCAGAAAAAAATATTTACGACTTAATTTCAGTCAAGGGCAAGTATTTGTTTGACCGTCTGAAAACAGATGCCAGTTTTCTTAACGAATTCCCTACGATGTGGTCAAATAATGCTTCATATCAAGAAGTCAGAAAGAAGGTGTCGCCGCTGAGGGTAGTGAATGATACAGTTGAAAGAACTGTTAAGTTAATGCAATATTTTCATGGCTTGATCTCACGGTCGAAGAGGAACAGAAACAATTTTTGTTACGATGCGTTCAGGAACACCGGAAGATTTATCCTGACTGTAAAAAACAAACTATGAAGAAAAAATTTAATCAATAAACCATTTTTAAATATAAAATACTACATAATGGAACATTTGTGCATTTTAAAATTTTATTTATCCGACAAAAATGAAAGTTGAAAATCCTTCCATATTAACTCTGTACCATATGTTTGGCATCAAGTCAGCACGGGTTGCCGGTGTTTAATCAAAATAATATTTATTATATGAGTTAATGGAATAAAATAAGAGGGTATGCATATTTAAATTCATGAAAAAAAAATCTTCCTTATATCCTGGGACACCCTACTGCTCATACGTGTACATTTAGCTCTTGTATTACTGTGGTTTGATGACAATTCTCCATCTATGATGTAAGGGTGAGCTGTGCCACTGGACTACAGCCTGGACGAGTGTTGACGGGTTTCTGGAAGCGCTAAGTTCTTCTGGCATACGAGTATTATTTTTAAAATGCTTTCGAAAAACCAAGCGTCATGCGATATTTATTAAAACTGAATTAAATCCCACATACGAAAGAAAGAAATAAGTTTATGTATGTAATCAATTAGGAAATGTTGCGTACCCCTGGCGCACCCCTTCCACAGATTATTTATCTAAACACTGTTTCTTCACAAATATTTTATATCACTTAGCTTTTGATAAACGATCGAGGTCGACATCTCGAATGTCGCCTGGTCTACACTGTCTACAGTAATTTACTGCATGACGCGAGGTGTTCAGAGATTGGACGTCAACGTAAACAAGCAAGGATCTGTTAGAGGAAACGCCAAGAAAGAAAGAGAGATATATGTATTTTATATTTAACGGATAAGAGACCTAAAACGCCCTGTGATTGGTCGGGGGGTTCTGAAAGCACTAGCACGGCTACCTCACTTGTTGGCCGGCCGTGTGCATTAAGAATGCTTCAAATTATGTGCGGAAGTAATTTTGAAACATGAATTCTTTTGAAATAATTTTTCAACCGCAGTAGCGAGTTTTACGCAGCGCAGCTTGACACAAAATTGTAACATTCTAATGCACGCGGCCGGCTGACCCATGAGATAGTGGTGTAAGTTCTGTCAGCACCCGCCGACCAATCAAAGGCCGTTTAAGTGTCTCACAGTTTCAATCGTTTTAGAATTACGAATTATTAATTCTACATATATTATAATAAATCATATATTCAGAATCAGCGTTTGTTGATCTATATGAACATATGTTTTTTAGTCATAATATTGTTCACTCAAGAAATTATGAGATGAAAAACAATAGAAATATGTATTCATTTTAGGGTAACTTCGCTAATTACGGGCATTTGGCAGCTGGCATGTCAAACAATTTTAATTCTCCATTACTGTTACAAATACCGCAAAAATGTAAATAAATAAATATATCTGTGACTGCAAGTCGAGAGTTCATCCCACTGCACACCTGCCTCCAATATCACAAAGCAAACATTGGTATAAACAGAATTGACGTATTTTAATCACAATAGCGGGCGGCAGAGGCGAATCGAATGTAAATATTGCAGATTAATAATCAATCGTGCGAGATAAATAATAACAGAAACACCGGGCGAAGCAGTTGAATAAAAGTCGAGTCAATAATGAAATTGATTATTGCTTTATGTTAAGTGGGTTGTGTTTCGATTCCGGTGATGAAGGAATGAAGAATGAATTTAGATTCAATTCGGTAGGTTATCTGGAGGCGGATTCCCATTCTTTACCCTTAGCTGGGGAATGTACCTATCCCCATACACTGATTTAATACAAACGCAGGTTATAATCGAACAAAAAATATGGCACAGAAAAGGATAGCAATTCAGAGAATATGTGTGTGCGGATGAAATAGCAATGCAACATGGCGCGCAACTCTCGATGTTAGTATCAAGCGAGAAACGAAACGCATGAGAAAGGGATAGCAAGTCAAAGAATGTGTGTGAACCATTGATGTATTATACTAGATTAGTCCTGTCTAGCTAAATTCATTTTAAAAATGACCCCACATAGCTTACATCACAAATATGGAGATGAAGTTAACAACCCAAGTCTGTTTAAACTCCTTGTACAAGCGTTCAAACTCGTAAGCGAAACCACGGAGAATTTGTTGTCAGAGGTGTTGTAATATGGACATAAAGAAACTAACACTTACAGCAAATTTTATGTGCTGAATAAGGGCTAAATCAGGAAAGAATTTATAAATTACACAAAATGATTTTAATTTATTTTATTTGTGTTTTTGAATTCTATATAGGTACTATAGAACCAAAAACGTTTATATTTATATTATTGTGCACAGGTTTTTTTCTTAAATTTACCATAGTATTTATATAGAATGGTATATAATTATAGAAGAAAGCAATCACTTTGTTACTTGACATCATTTAATTTAATTTGGTTATATGCCCAATCGGGCTTTTGCATGCATTTTAAAAGAGAATATATCTAGTAAGCTATCGAAAATTATACAAAATAATTAAAACTGATGAATATATAATAATATTAGTAAAACCTTTAACAGTAACATAAAAATTATAGAAACGAGAACAACACAACGTATCATTTAAAAATTATACTACTATCATTCAATTAAAAGTTATTTTGTCTTCAACCACTTTGTTAGAATTAAGACATTGTGTCAACTAGTTTTGGTCAGCTAGTTTCTCAACCTTCTTCAAGATAGCATTATTGAAAACTAACCTAACTACTAAACGACTTTACATTAAATATAATGTACGATTAACATAAAGAGAGAGATAAATCATAAAATGTTGCAGTTAGATAAATAGTTTGGCGTGAAAATTATTAGAGCAAACGCGGTTTTCTGCTGATGGTACCCAGTCATTGTCACTTAATTAAATCCGGATTGTTTCTAACCATTTCTCCATTTGTTCCGGTTAGTGGTGAAACCTAAGCTAAAATACACATTAAAAAAAATGAATTCATTAAATGATGCAAATTTATTCCTATCAATTCTTCTGCAAAAAATCGAAAAAGCGAAGCAGATATTACCCGAAAGGCAATGACGACTTAATACAACCCTATTAGCAAAATGCACAGACCAAATAAATCACACACACTTGAGTTGTCGCGCGTGTCAATGCGTGTCAACGCTAGACGACTAATACATCAATAATTATCACGCATTGGTTGCGTGATATTCGTATGCTCACCACGTGATAATAATTAACATGAATCACCCTATTGGTGGATTCATTGTGGGTGTGTTATTCATGTGACGTCAGGAATTTTACCCAACAATAAATGAATCTTGTTGAATTTTTCACATTTGTTAATACGCTGCCTTCAAGCTATCTGTAAGGTACTTATATTTTTTTGTATTCAGATAGCTGATTACATTTTCTTAAATTAATTCCGCGGTAGGTACAATCTAAAATATTTGGAACTGGGTTATTTTTGTGATTGAAAAAATGAACTATATATTTATAGATTATATATTTTTATGTTAGTTATTTATATTTTATGTAACCAATATTTTGTTAAATATATATTTTAATTTTAATTTAAAAAAGAGAAGTAGGTACTACATTGAATTTTAAAGTTTTTTTTTCTTTATTCATAAAAATTTAAATGATTACAGATTTTTTGTTGTCTACAGCCACCATACTAGGCTCATGCCATAATACGTTATGGTAGCCATAATTCTTTAGATTGCAATGTTAAGATGAAAAGAAATAAGAGAGAGAGAAGAAAAGAGAAAAAATAAAAAGAAAACATATGATTAGAATGGAGTAAAAGAGCAGTTAATTTAATTTAATGACACGGGACATTCTTTGATATAGTTTCTTCCCTTTACCAACATCCAATTCTGAATATTTTTATTTAAAGTCCACTGGTCGTTTAAATAAAAACAAAAATATATTACAAAAGGAATTTTATTGCTTGAAAATGTGCCCTCCACAAGATCATTGATATACAGGGTTTTCCAATAAGAGGTGTTATTTTGAATAGCCCGCTATTTCGGTAGATGTTACTTTTGAAGCTGTAATTTTTTAACATTTGACAAGAAGAAACTACGCCATTAATACAAATGGAACGATACACGCTTCAACAACGCATTGAAATTATTAAAATTCACTTGAGTGAATCAAATGCAAATCATCTTGAGTGATGAGGCCCATTTCAACCTCGGTGGCTTCGTCAACAAGACAAATTGTCGCATCTGGGGCTCGTAAAACCCAAGAGATATTGTTGAAAAGCCTCTCTATCCCCAACGTGTGACTGTTTGGTGCGGTTTATGGTCCGGCGGAGTCATTGGACCTTACTTTTTGTAAAATGAGGCTAGAGCAACAGTTACGGTGAATAGCGCAATATTGAGAGATGATTAATGATTTTTTATGGCCGGAATTGGATGGTATTGATCTGGACAACGTTTACTTTCAACAAGACGGCGCTACGTGCCACACAAGCAACGAAACCATTGATCTTTTACGATTGAATATCAAAATAACACCTCTTATTGGAAAACATTGTATTTCGCATCATCAACTTGTCACCCTGCAAAACGCATTACATAACTTTTCTGATACCCTTTTAAGCTAATGCACTCCAGGTAGAACAAAATAAACAAAGAAGGGTAAACAGATGATAAATAACGGTCTAAAATGTTAGTAGTTTAGTTCGGAAGATGATGTCGGAGGGATTTGGGACGAATCATAAATCAAACTCGATAAAAATCATAAGGATTTGCACTGGTAAATGGAAGTGGATTTATAGTTATAAAAAACACAACCCACAATCCGGGCTCCCAGAGGATTGCACGAGAAGGCAAAGGAAGGAAGATGGACGAAGTATTTTATTAAATGTAGTGAAATATATCCTTCCAGGTAGTTCGGAGGGTTTTCTACGAAATAAGACATTTAATGTCTGTCGGAAACGGGAGGTCTATTTAAGTTTTTTATGTTTTTTTTTACTAAAAATATATTTACCACCTGTGACGCAAGCGTCTAACATAAAAAAATGTTAAGGTCCCGTAGTAAGCGTTCTAAGAAAGGGAGATATGTAAACACGAATGTTAGAGGGTTAGAGGCGCTAACATTAAAAAACGATAACAATTTTATTAAGCGAAAATGGTGAAAATATTTAATAAAACACGATTCTTTTGAAATAGAGCAAAAATCTCTCGACAAATTCTTAAGTTGCATTTAAAGATACACTGTGATTTTTCATGCCTATAACATATTAAATAACAGAAAAAAACATGTTTTTAATAATTTTCGGAGCTTACTTTGCGATTTTTTAAAAATAATTAATTTCGAATATCAAATAATTAATGTTTCGGCATAACATATTATTACATACCTAATTATTGTCTTCGAAAATGACATATATATTTTTTATAGAACTTAAAGAGTTACGAGAAAATTGTTATAAATCGGTAGAAATTGGGAGAAAATTGGGAGAAAGGGAGATGGGATGTAAATACGAAGAGCGCGCTAATATAAAACAAATGATTATAATTAATAGGCGCAAGTGAAAATATTGATAAAACATTACTTATTTAAAATAGATCAAAAATGTCTAAAGTTGTATTTAAAGAAACACTTTGAATTTTTTCATACCTATAACAAGTGAAATAACAGAACAAAACGTGTTTTTTATGATTTTCGTAGCATACTTTGCGATTTTTTTTCTATCGACGGAATTTCATTTAATTACTTTTCAACTCTGCAAATGTATAGAGATTAAAGCTTAAAAACCAAAAATTAGTTATCATGTTCCTGTTCGACAGAAATTCGATAAACTCAAGGATTTCATTTCCGCCGTGTTTAATCAAAGTTCTTCTATTCGTCAGTTTTGCTATCAAAACTCTGTTTATTATTTTTTTTTATTAAATCAAGTAATTATTATACGCAGTTATTCTAAAAAAAATACCGAAGTGGAATAGTAGAATACCGAAAACTAAAATAAATCCAACATAAAAACATGTAATTTTCGAGATAAAAATGTGAAACAGCACATCTTTTGATGAAACGAAACGAAACACACAAAGAGACAAGACTAGTTTTTGACGTTCAATCTCCCGTCTGGACGTTCGTCTTATTTCTTGTTCACCAGACAGGGACAGGCCGAAGGCGAAATAGACAATGCGAACAACACTTGACGGGACAGATATTCGTGAGGACAGAACAGAAATAATCATGTGACAAGATGATGAGACGACATGGAGTAGACTAGGTGATACCCGGAATCACAGAAAATGACTGAATTTTGTATATTATATAAATACGGCCATAAGCAAGAACTAATTGTGCCACAGGAGAAGTTTGTTGTACCTGAATTGGCCAAGTTGGCCAACAGTCCACTGCCACAGCAACATGACACTGAGTTATGAAACTGGCAGAGAAAGGACGAAATTAGATAAAGACAACAAACATGAAGATGAAGAAATCAACAAACATAAAAATAAGAAAATCATGACGTAACACAACTACCTATAGTCCGCCTATAACATAATCCCTATTCAGGAGAACTATGAATAAAGTATTAGGTATAATTTGTATCTTAATAATAATAATATCTTAGTTCCGGAGAGAGTTTATTCCAATCTTGGGCCCAGATATTCCGAAAGCGCGATCACCAAACTTAGTATTTGGCTTGCGCTTAGGTTTTATCAGTCTGCCTACAGCTGATGATGTTGCTGATCTAAGAGTTGACTGCCTCAGACCAGTGTTTTCCGGGACGCATAGTTCAGAGATGTAGGGTGGGGCCATTTCATTGATGGATTTAAACACCATCCAGCACAGTTTGTACTGGATTCTTTCAGGGCACTTTTCCAATGAAGAAAACAAAGGTGTTCTGAAATGTGCGAATATTTAGAAACCCCGGTTATCAGCCGTGCTGCTGCATTAAACACTGATTGAAGTTTGTCAATATGATTATTTGGAAGACATGGAAATTTTTTAATAGTCATAAATGAAAAGTAAAATAAAGATTACATACTATAGATGTGAAATCCAAGGCCAGGGAAAGCGAAAAATACTAATGATCAATGCTAAAAAGAGACGTTTGTATGGTTTGTTATATGAAAAGTGGACGGAAAATGAGTGTCAGAAGGATATATGACGCGCAAGCGAACGAAGGATGAAATTAAAGCCTCAATAAGATATGAACACCATCAAGTAAAAAAATTATAGGGTAATGTCAAAATTCTGCATGTAAGTATGAAACGAGAAATGAATATGAATGAAGTAAGGTTGTGATATCATCTCTGACAGTTCCCGTTGGTCCACAAGGTGTGATTTTTCCATTACTAAAGCCATTTGTTGCGTATATTTTGAATAAGTGAAAAGCACGTCAATTACACGTAACAATTGTTATATAGCGCACCAGCGGCCTCCTCTAGTTACTTTAACAGCAATGGAGCCAAGAGAACAAAATGATAGATAAATCGGTCAGAGAAAAAACAAGAGGAAGATAATAAAATGTATTTCTGAACAGAATTTATATCGCTGAAAAATGTTTATCTTCCGTTCCTATGACCAATGGGGTTAATTTATAGCCGAGAAATTTTATTAGCTGAATGGGGAATAAATTTATTTTATAAGTGGTGACATATGGATGGACGTTAATCTATTTAACTAAAGTAATTATGGCAGCTGCTAATCTAATTTTCTTAGGGTTCAAACGTTAAATCGACTTTACAAAAACCAGATAAATATAAATTACATTGAGTTTGTTTGGATTTCTAGTTCTCAAGGTGACGGTAACTGAAATTTTTTTACATATTACAATTTACAAGAGTTCTCTCGACCATCATACTATAATATGAATGTGGTACCGTTTGTATAAAGATCACTCTAACAATTTAGAAAGAGTTAAACACAAATTTCTTTGGTACTTAAGTATTCTTCTTCTATTATAATGGTATTCTAAGCTTAAGATTCCAATTGAATGCATTAATGATGTCAGTTTGATGAATCAATTGCGTCTTTTAACGCTGTCTGACAGGAGCACAAGACAAAATGTAACATTCTTCCGCAATACATATGCATCCAACTATCAGACAAATTCAATAACCAATAGGATGCATGATCTGGGCAACAAGTTTGGGGGTACTATCGATATATCTATTGACTCCATTTATAGAACTAAGCGTAATCTATACCAGCACTTTGTTAAATCCTACAAAAAATAGCAGCGTTGGTAATGTAGTTTTAGTGATTTGTCTTATTATTGTTCTAGTTTCTATACTATTTTATGTTACTGTTACATACATGTTTTCTAATATTGTTTCATACTCAGTTTTTTTTTTTACTTTGTGTATAATAGTCAATAGATCAGTAGGTATATAAAATTCTTAAAATCCATGTAAAAGCCAGTCTGGGCGTAAAACCAAATAAAATAAAATAATATAAATTAATTAACTGAATGATTAAAAAAGTCGTAAATAATATAATATAATATTAATGGTTGAGGGGTAAGGCTCTCGACTAATCTTGAAGTTTTGAATCCCGAGGTACATTAAGTAAATTTTATTAGATGAATTTGTGTTATTTCACAATTCATTTAAAATAATGTATCTTATACTTGCGGCACGTTCCAGAGTGGAAGATACTTTCAGTATCGCCCTGGTGTAAGACCACCATTCAGAATTGAAACGTTGCTCCAAATGGCTTTAGCCGTGTTTAGTGACTAGATCTGAATAGTCACGTACATTTCCCCAATTTCCTCTTCACCATCTACTCCCCCTCCCCACTGCCTTAAGCCTCACAACACAACTCCAGACGTTTGTGTGCAGTTGGGACTCTTGTGCGGTATTCACATAAAAAATTATATTTTATGGAAAAAAGAAATAAAAATATTTAAATATTATTAAAAAGTTTAGTTTTATTAAAATATATGCATAAGAACACGGAGAGTAAAAAGCATGAACCTAAAAGACCCTGGACAGAGTTATTAGAGAACAATTTGAAGCCGCGGGTTGAGGGGTAGATGTACGAAAAGTGCCCTTACTTACTTGTCACTTTTATAATGGCGCGTCACATTCCCTGGGTCATCAAAAATCATAAGCCGTTATATGCATTAACAATATAAAAATAAAATTAAAATAGTCAATTTTATACCACCTTCAAAAGTTTGTCATACAAGATGGCTGCCAGACAATTTCCCCTCACCCGGATTTGGCTTCAATGTCATTCATACAAAATCGCACTAATGCTCTGTCCAGTGCCTTTTAGGTTCATGGTAAAAAGGGATACAGTATTAATTGACTTTATTATTGAAGAACAACGATGCGTCGGAGTGATAAAAAAATCAGCTTGCACGACGACGAGAATACGAAAGCTTAGTACTGTATACTTTGAAAACAACGATCCCATTTACCACTTCTTACTTGTGCGAAAAAGGCTTCTCGCCTATAGTGCTTTTAAAATTTAATTGTGAAAAAGTCTATTATGATAATCTACTTATACATGCAAATACAGGGTTTTTCAATAAGAGGCGTTATTTTGATATTCAATCGTAAAAGATCAATGGTTTCGTTGCTTGTGTGGCACGTAGCACCGTCTTGTTGAATGTAAACGCTGTCCAGATCAATACCATCCAATTCCCGCCATAAAAAATCATTAATCATCTCTCGATAGCGAAATCCATTCACCGTAACTGTTGCTCCAGCCTCATTTTCGAAAAAGTAAGGTCCAATGACTCCGCCGGACCATAAACTGCACCAAACAGTCACACGTTGAGGATAGAGAGGCTTTTCAACAATAACTCTTGTGTTTTCCGAGACCCAGATGCGACAATTTTGCTTGTTGACGAAGCCACCGAGGTGGAATTGGCCCCATCACTCAAGATGATTTGCATTAGATTCACTCAAGTGAATTTTAATAATTTCAATGCGTTGTTGAAGCGTCTATCGTTCCATTTTTATTAATGGCGTAGTTTCTACTTATCAAATGTCAAAAAATGACAGCTTCCAAAGTAACATCTACCGAAATAGCGGGCTATTCCAAATAACACTTCTTATTGGAAAACCCTATATTAGGTGTGTGTAAAATGTTGATTAACCTATAGAAAACCTTTTAAAGTAATAAAAAACACAGAAACAAAGTCAACCGTCGCATTAATTTATCAATTAAGCCCTCAGACTAATTTGTTCGCTTTTGGGAACAGCTCGTATAAAGGTCTTATAAAGACTTAATATTTATTATAATTATTAATATTATTTATTTACCTATCGGTTATTATTCACCTATTTTTATTTAGTTATTTTTTTTAATTTTTGTAATTTATTATTCAGTTTATTCAATTTATTTATTATTAACAAAAGAATATTATTGTTGCCAACTTACTATAAACGTACTGCCCAATGCTTCTTTTGTTGACATTTTTGTTTTATTATTCGTACATTTGTTACTGAAATTTTGTTTATTTTTTTCTACCGGTCTCGACACAACCGTGTCAATAACTTTTCTTTTTTGGGTTTAAATTTAATGTTTACATATACAGGGTGTCCGGAAACTCGTAGTACAAGCGGGAAACTGGTGAATCTACATCACATTTGGAGTCGATTTTGTAGTATATATTTTTTTTATTTGAGCTTTCGTTATCGAGTAAATCGAGTTTGAAGTTGATTTTTTTTTTTTTTTTAATCAAATTCTTATAAATTATTACTGAAGATCAAAGTAACCAACTAATTAAAACTATTTGAAAGTAAAACAAATGAAGAAACTCGGATTTGAAGCATTATTTTGAAATCACCCTTCATTTAACCCGGTGTAATCATAAAATATTTCTGCTCTGCAGGGTTAAAACATCTGTTATTCAACCCTAAACACCAGAAAAAACTTTAACCCTAAAATAGCCGAAAAATATTTTTTTTTGGTTTTTTTTTTTTTTGAAAATGCTCAAATCAAAAAACTTTATGTTTTTTTGGGTTCCCCATGTGGTGTAGATTCTCCAGTTTCCCGCTTGTACTACGAGTTTCCGGACACCGTGTATATATATATATATATATATATTAAATTATATATATTTTTTTTAATGTAATTGTAAAGCTGCACATTTTGATACAGGAATACCCTAGTGAGATGTGCAGAGTATATATTTTTATATTAAAAACTGTTTTTTGAATAAATTAATTAATGCAAGCTATAAAAAAAAAAGATCGTTGTATCTTCCATACAGTCATGGTGAGAAATAATTATCTAAACGGTGTTAGAAAGAGAAAAGACCACGCTTTGTGTTCGAATCTAGGAGTTAACCGCAGAGAAATAAAAATAAAATGAGAAAAATTTATGAAACTTTGTGAATTTTTTACTATAATTTTTTTATGAAACGACAAAAAAGTGAGGTAACGGAAACTTTTATAAAACTTTTTTTTTCGTTAATAGTAATTTAAAAAAACATAAGGTGTGCCATTTTTAAAACAAGTTTTCAGTAAAAATTTTAACATTTCAAAAATTTATTTATTGCATATCACTATACATAAAACACTTTTTTTTCTCATAAAAATCAAGCTCACTAGGAAAATTATATGTTTATTTCTGATAATATTATTTGAAATCGTATTTCATCACATTTCAAAAATAGTTTTTAGTTTTCATATATACATTCAGATATATTCCATTTATTTGGATATATTATTGCAAAGCGGAAATTTTCTGACCTTCTGACAGAATATGCCCGAGACCCGAAGGGTTAACACATATTTATTTTATTTCTTATTAGAAAGAAGGTATATTTATTGATTACAACCTTCTTTATTCAATAAAATAAAAAATAGATTTATTTTTTTTACAGACGTGCGATCCGCCATATATCATCCGACCGCGACCCCAGGATAAAAAACAATGCACTAAATAATAACTCGAGCAAATCGTCCGCACTATTCTCGATCGATCAGCATCCATCACTGAAGCCGGTTTTAGAATAAAATAAATGCTCGAGTCGGGAGAAATTGGCTCCAGCCTTTCGAGTATTCGTCGTTTCACTCGAGCAGGTTAATCGAGCGGGGAATGGAAACGCGTCTAATGGGTCGCAAAGAGCAATAATAAAGCGACCATCGCTAATCTATATTGGTTAAATACCAAAGCTCGTTGTAATCATGATTGCATGCATTGTTCCGAATTAGTTTCGACTGTATTATTATTGGAGTTGAGAGTTATTAGTACGCGAGTCGGTTTGCCGAATAGCACACGAAATAATTGCATAGTAATTAGCATCCGGTTTTGCATAGTGGAGCTCAAAATTAGAAAGGTTGGAAAGATTTAAAAAAAAACTTTTAGGGAACACTACAGGGTTTTCCAATAAGAGGTGTTATTTTGATATCCAATCATAAAAGATCAATGGTTTCGTTGCTTGTGTGGCACGTAGCGCCGTCTTGTTGAAAGTAAACGTTGTCCAGATCAATACCATCCAATTCCGGCCATAAAAAATCATTAATCATCTCTCGATAGCGCAATCCATTCACCGTAACTGTTGCTCCAGCCTCATTTTCGAAAAAGTAAGGTCTAATGACTCCGCCGGACCATAAACCGCACCAAACACTCGCACGTTGAGGATAGAGAGGCTTTCCAACAATAAATCTTGGTTTTTACGAGCCCCAGATGCAACAATTTTGCTTGTTGACGAAGCCACCGAGGTGGAAATGGGCCTCATCACTCAAGATGATTTGCATTTGATTCACTCAAGTGAATTTCAATAATTTCGATGAGTTGTTGAAGCGTGTATCGTTCCATTTTTATTAATGACGTAGTGTCTACTTGTCAACTGTTAAAAAATGACAGCTTCAAAAGTAACATCTACTGAAATAGCGGGCTATTCAAAATAACACCTCTTATTGGAAAATCCTGTAGATTTTAAGACTTTCCAAACACCCTAACTACTTACTAAAAGCCTCGTTAGCGTTCTATAAATTATTTATTAATTTTAGTTATTTACGCCTTTGGGGTTTATATATAAAACAAGTCTTAAATTAAGTTACAATAGTGCATTCAAAATTTCATAATAATTTTTTAAAATTTTTTGAATAAATCAATGAGTAAAACCTCAAATTGTAATATTTAACTATTGAAGACAGTATTAGCGATTTTAAAATGAAAATTTGAGACAGAAAATCGGAAAAAGATACGGTCCACAGACATAGGAATTAATAGACGAGAAGATAATGGCGAGGGGTAAAATCAACTGTTGAAGAACGAAGGGAGTAAGGCTGACTGTGATTCGTCAATAAATCAATCTGACAGTAAATAGGCATCTCGCATTATAATATCACCATTTACTTCTAAAAAGTAAAATCTGCTTTTGAATGAATAGACATTTTTACATGGGAGCGCAAATTACTCGCCACGTTATGAACAAATTTGCGAAGTCCAAATTCGGCAAAAAAATTCGGTTCTATTTTGAGAGTAGAATATTTCGTTTAAGTATTTAGTTAAGACACTTTTATAAATGTTCATAATTTACTTCCCAGCAACCAACCAGCTTTGTGTTTCGCGTCCAGACGTTTCTCGATGTGATAGTATATTATGTTTCTAAAACTGATCTATATTATACGATGTGAATATGCTTAAAATAAAGTAAAATAATGCTTATATATGGAATGTAATACGACAATTGGGTTTATTCTCTTTTTCACATCTATTTTTACAAGTTTTCATAGTGCAAGTCAACATTTTGCCGTGTTATTTCGTACAATGAACCGATGATGCCTCGACCATAGTTCGCACAAGAATGATGACGTCACGTTTTCAAATTTCACTTGAGGTCATACGCGAGCACAGCCGGCTCCAATGGAACCGGTATGGGGAGTGGGGATAATACGCTTTTAATCACTTAGGGCAGGTCTACTAATATTCATATGTCTATGATACGGTCCCATCTAGGACTTAAATTCAGGACCTTTGCCTTACGGGGCGTTGCTCTACCAACTGAGCTAATGCAACCCTAATGTTTAATTGACCGGTATGCATGGCAAAATAATAAGCCAATATTAGAATTTAGTAACAAAGGAATTGATGGAGTGTTGTTTTTTTCCTAAAGTATAAATTTAGGAATTTAGGAAAATGGTTCAAAACCTGGAAGGTAAATCAAACCTTCGCCCAGAATATAGCCTTTGAAGTTTAGTGTGGCGCATCCTATGGTCATATTTAACTTCGAATAAGAACTACCAAAATTATGTTCATTTTCTCACCGCACATTTATATTGGCTGCTATCTTTACGTACGATCAAAAGATTCAATTCGAACTAAGTGCAATCTAGATAGTGTTTTGGATAAGTGCATCCTATTTTAATTTCAATGTGCGACATCTATCGACTCTTTTGCAAGTATAGAATGAATATTTTTTGGAATAACTTGATGAGTTAAACCACAAATTGTAATATTTAATTATTGAAGACAGTATTAGCGTAGAATAATAGTTTTAAAGCCAGCTATACATAGACGGGATATTATGCAAATCAATTTATTTCAAATTATCAACACTCAGGACCAAAAATGATTATTCAAAATCAAAATCAACAACGTTGTTGACAATGACTAGTTTCTAGAAAAAAAATTATCTCCACTGTTACACACGATCAAACCAACTATTCCACATCCCACATCCCACACTCAAAACTACACACAACATTCATTTTTCAAAATGACTTGCACAAGATACAATAATATCTAATTATATGCTAATATTTTCAATAGATCATCAGGTAAATTTACGAAATGCATACGATACGATAGGATTGTGCCACCCCAGGCAGGAGCACTCAATTCCACCAGGGGGAACTGATTGACTTGGACCACGTGCTCTGAAGACGGGAAGGAAGTTGGAGTTTAATTGACCGGTATACATGGCAAAATAATAAGTAAATATTAGAATTTAGGATGGGGAGGAATAAAAGGATTGATTGAGTGTTATTTTTTTCCTAAAGTCTAAATTAAGGAATCAATCAAGCCTTAACCCAAAATATAGCTTTTGAGGTTTAATGTGGCGCATCCTCAATACGCACTGCACGGAGAAAAAATAGTATTGCTGATATATTAAAACCCTGTTAAAAACGTGCTGGCAGGTCATTTCTTAAAAAAATATTAGTACAATCAGAACACATCGGAACACGTGTCATGCACCCGCGCTTATCCTGATAAATGTACGTGTTCCGACATCCTCGTAACACTGATAATTTGCTAGGACATCTGTCAATTCATTCGATAAAGGCCTGCAGTCCCGCTTTAACAGGAATATCAATAATTTTATCAGATTTTTAATAAATTAGCAATATTTTATTTCAGTAAGTTTTATCCGTGAAGAGAGACAGGGTAACTAACAAAAAAATTAATTATATTTTATAAAACATAGGTACCTACTCGGGTTTCGAATAATCTGACAATATTTGAAAATCTCCTACTACCATCACATTTGGAAAAAAGTTGCTGTATCGTGATATAGAATTTAATCAGCAAAGAAATTGAACACTGGGTGGGTAAAAAACTCGACGCGTTGCCATTGTGTAACTTCTATCTATAAAAAAGAAAACCCCAACATATTGCAATATTACTAGAATCCTGTTCAGTAAATCTAGCTAAGTCTTCCAAGAAACGAGGAATAAACCAAATTTGCTACGAATTGTAGATAAGTAAATCCCCAGTGGTCCATATTTGATCTTACAAGTGCGCGGTTAGCAGCATAAGACTTATCTAGAATATCTAGCTACGAGAGATGATAAATCACACACTGCTTCTTCCACGAATCAGCTGTTTGTCGGGTAGGAGACGGGGAAAGGGAAGCGAAGAAGATGGCAAAGGGAAAGAGGCAACACGTGACGGCCGGCATAGTCCAGTGGTAACGCATTGGACTACCATTCCGAAGGTCGCGGGTTCGAACCCGGCGTGCGCAGATAAATTTTATTTGATTAATTTGTGTTATTTCACAATTAATTAATTAAAATAATATATAGTATATTTGCGGCACGTTCCAGAGTGGAAGATACTACCAGTATCGCCCTGGTGTAAGACCACCATTCAGAATTGAAACATTGCTCCAAATGGCTTTAGCCGTGTTTAGTGACTAGATCTGAATAGCCAGGTACTTCCCCACCTTCCTCTTTCCCTTCCCCACTTACCTTCAGCCTCACAACATCCCCCAATTGGGGATGCCATAGTCTCACTGGCTCCAGACGGGAGCAGTTGGGACTCTTGTGAGGTATTCACTATAAAAAAAACACGTGGCTAAATTTGTCATGGGAATGTCACGAGCAAACAGCGCAAGCGCGACATGTCATAATAATGTGTTTTGATGTATATATATATATTTACATCAAAACTAGATAGTACAGTAAAATACTATCTAGTTTTTTTTATATTTACATCAAAACTAGATAGTACAGAAAAATACTATCTAGTTTTTTTTTAAATATTTACATCAAAACTAGATAGTACAGAAATATTGAGATAGTCATTTTTTTGTTACACAAAGCTGTTGCTAATGAAAAATAAATATTTTTGTAATAAATAGTATTGTACTGTATATCATCTCCATAAATAGTTAAGTAATTAAGTCGGTCATTTTGAATACATGTAGGATAACAAAAGATTTTTTAAATATTTATGTTGAGGGATCAGTAGGATTTATAGGCCCTGTTAGAAGTTCTACCGAGCCGAACCCTCTGATATGAAAATATCTGGAGACGGTGAATTATTTTCCCATTTGATCTCTGGTGATTTGACGTGTTGTTCTTGTATTGTTTTGTATTTATTTTGCTTATATAATGCACTTACATAATGTTGATTGACTAGATGATCATTTGTGGAAAAGTGAGTGGAAGGGTTAAGTTTTTCCTTTGGGGAAGACTTAACCCGGACAACTAAATCGGAAGTTTAAAAAAAAAATAACATAGATCACTGTAGAGATTTATTATACGTTTGTACAGCGCCCTTGAGGTGATTTTGCACAAAAAAACGGCGCTATACAAGTCATCCAATTATTATTATTATTATTACGATTGTACCACCCCAGATAGGAGCACTCCTGTCCCGGCGCGACCGGTTCACAAGGGGGTGCTGATTTGTTTAAAATCGTCGTATTCATTTTGAATGTATAGTCTGAATATGATACCTCCGTTACGTACCTGTTTAGATTTATTATATAAGCGAATAGAAATATTTTTATTTGGACGCGAAGTGTACTGCTCACAGAACTACTAGTATTAATAGTTTGCTTAAGAAAATTTCATCACAAATACAAAGTTGTTTTTCTTTCTTAATATTATTTATCTTCAATTATAAGTCTATCACTCTAAACAGGAGAAAAACCGTTTTGTATTCAGTGCCACGGCTGTGATACCCGAGGAGGATAGACAGTAAGAAAACGAGTGCCCTTTTCCTTAATGGTGAGTCCTTCCTTATCCATACAACATATTATTGTCTTATGTGCAGTGGTAATTACACTAACATTCAAGGTCCTTCGACAAACATTTTTTACACTTCTTAAAAACATGCTACAACACCTTTTACACATCAATTTGTTTTTTTTTATATAACATGCGTCTCTCACTAGTAAAGAGTAAAAATGTGGTTTTTTATTAAAATATGTATTACTATTTGTTTCCCCAATAAACTAAAATTTAAAAATAAATGAACAAAGTCCAAACATTTTCACTACGCATTATTTGTGCCCTCCTCAGTACAGTAGGTCATCAAACACATTTTGCAACAAATTTGCTTTACGAAGTCGCAGTAATTGTGTTATGACTTGTAAACTTTTTTCCACGTGCGATTAGACAGCTGCTCAAGTGAGAAATAAATATTTTAACTGTCATTTAATGGGTACTAAATAACCGGCCAAGGAATAGAGAGCAAACGTGTTATTCAGACTATTAAGATTTAATCTCTATTCCCGGAAAATATATTACTACGCCGTGCAACTACCGTCTCGATCAGTGATCAGATAAACCGATAGAATGATGTTGTGAGCGTTTCCGTGCTCCCGAAGTAAGCTCAAGTTTATTTTTTACTTTCCCGGAATGGGACAATCGAAAGTACTCATAAACGGACCAGACCCTAGACGAACCAGGCAAATACTCAATATGGACAGAAACTCACTGAGGAAACTGGTAGGCCTACTAACAGGACACTGCCATCTCAGGAGACACATGCAGTTGTTGAGAGTAGAAAACACCAATTGATGCAGGAAATGAAAATAGGATGAAAATACTCCAATTCACCTTTGGTGCCAATGTTACGCTCTGTTGGGAACAAGGCTCAGATACCTGGGAGGACACATGGTAGAACCAGAACACATAGCCACATACCCAATGACAACCCTGGTGAACTTTATCAAGGGGACCGGGTTACTGTTAAAGGAGTGAGGTAAACTGGAAGATAGCACAATGCTGACGGGAACTATACGTAAACCGGTGAAATTCAAAAATTTTCAAATAACGAAATTCTTTCTTGAAAACAAAGACAATTTTTTTTGCATGTGTGCTTTCTAAGAATCGAATGGTCTTATTTTTTTACTCATGTACCATATGTACATGATAAAACAATATTACACGTTTTGTTCCTAATCTAAGTTGATTAAATAGTACCATTGATCCATTTTATATGTAGTCCCAAAAAACCTTTCAAACTCATTGTAGGCTTCGAAGAAGACATTGAATTTGTCAACAACCGTATTCAAATATTGTAACCCATTGTGCAAATACAACAAATTGTGGCGACGGCCCCGAGTGTGACACTCCCACGTTAATAGGTTGATCTGTGCCAGAATCTCAATTTTCGATACATGGGCCGTTGATTAAAATTAGAGCAAAACATTACGCGTTTCTAATGAACGGTAGTTAGTTAGGCCTTAGCAGTTTTTTTTTTTCAAATCGGTATAAATTGCACTTCTAGGTCATTTCTGTTCAGTGATCTTGGTATTGTACAGTGGTCCATCTGTTATCATAGTATCTGTTTGTTTATTTCCGCGAGCAAAACGTATTTAAACACTTGACTCATTACTGTACCCCATTAGCTTCAGTTCTGATAAGTTATAATAACTGATTTTATTCACCTGTCAAGCGATCACGAGAAGAGATTAATATCACAGAGGTCCGAGGCGGGCGGGTTCAATTCTATGTAAAACTAAGTCTTCCATCAGTACAGGCAAAATTTCAGCGTTTGATTACCTGAATTTCAGAAAAACTTCAACCAACGGTCAAGAGAACCACGCGGTTTGAAAGAGGGACGAAAAACGGAGGCTAGAAAATCGTTACACAGCCGAGCTGTTGAACTCAAGAACAAGTCGTAGAATCGACCCGTTCTCATGTGACAAATGTTAACCGTGACATATGCTGGGCGCGTTTGGCATGTTTACCGACTATGCACCGGTGCCGAAGGAATCAATGGCGTTCAACGGATTGCAATCTTTAGAAAACACGCGTCACGTGGGATACTGTAATTGTTCTACCATCTACAATGAAAGATTCTCCGAGGAACTAGAGTCATTGATCATTTCGGCACCGGTGCACAGTCGTAAACACGAAAAAACGCGAGCCCAACAATTGTCACATGAGAACGATTCATTTCTACGAGTCGTTCTTGAGTTTGACAGTTCGGCTGCAGGACGATTTGCCAGCCTCTGTGTTTCCTCCCTCCTACAACATCCCCAAACATGATATAGGCTCTGAGGGATATTTTCCTCAGGGCCTGTTTACAATTATTGATGACATTCCTCCAGCATTTCAAAGCGTTCTGAAATCAGTCATCAAGATATGATCACCTCGATTAATGAGCCATTAAATCCAGCCTCCCGGACACACAAAGCAACGTCTCCGGAGACGATACCATCTCCTCTCAGTCCGCTCCTTAAATACCCATAAAGAAGATATGCATCTCAGCAGTAATGTAATTCCCTAAAGCGCCTGGGGCACTATACTACAGCGACTGCTGAAATGAACAGATGATCCCTAGAAGGGTATTCTCCACTCGAGCGACAGCGCACTTAAAAAACAAACGCGTTGAGCGAAAGAACTTTCTTGTTTGGATGCGGCAGCGCTCATTCAAAAATCATATCTCCGATTATTAACTAACTAACTAACCCGTTTCCCCGCAGGGGTAGGCAGAGAGGACTCCTTGCCTCATTCACATTCAAACATCGTCTCATACATACTCTTCTAACATTCTGACTCTTGACATGGCCCGACTCAAGTATCTGATTCACTCGATCGTACCATGTCTTCCAATAACGAACAAAAAAACATTGGTAAAAGCTCTTAAAGGCTACTTCCTCAGCAGTTATATAGTAGTGATACATTCTTTCTTTGGAACTCTCTAATTTCTGTGTGTTTATTTCTTTTAATGTATTTATGAAATATGTTCCATTTAACTGTGTTAAGTCTGTTTTAAAATCTATGTACACTGTTCATTGAACTCCCTTTTAGTTAGTCCTATTAGTTTTCGTATGTAAAAATTAGTTCGTTTTATTTTATTAATGTTGTCTTGTCTTCTGTGGGTCGGTAATTTGGAGTCCACACCAGGTAAAGTATTCTCTCATGTTGGAGAGAGTTCAGAAGAAATTCTTGAGATTTCTCTACATGAGGGAGTGTGACAATACCCGTGGCTCTATCCCACTGACTTTCTTTTGGGTATGCTCGGAATGAACTATCTACGGGTCAGGAGAGATGTGCGCATTGCTACACATTTCTTTAGACTGATTCGTGGATGGTTTGAAAACTCGGTCATCATGGAGAGCATTCATTTCTATGTTCCCGATGGTTATCTCCGTCACCGACAACATAGACTATTTTATCTCCCGGCCTGCAGAACTAACTTGCCAATGGTCATGCCTGTGGGGAGAGCAATCTCGCTGTTGAACAGAATCAATTCCTATATCGACATTTTTAGCATCAATGAAGCTGCCGTTAAAAGGCAGGCTCTATTATTACTAGTATAGTTGATATACCCACTTTTTGTATGAATGTAAGAATTTTTATGACCAAATGTATTTGGACTGCGCCGCAAACCGAAGTCTAACTTTCTACGTACGACTGATGTTGTAATTGATTCAAACATCCCTGGTGCCAAAAATACGGTCACGTGGTGTGCCTCCGCTCGTCGAAATGATACCCAGATTTCATGTTGGGACAAGTCTTTTTGGATGTCTGTGATACGAAGACATATTATTATGAATGAGAATGTTTAATCAATGTCTCCAAAAGTCGAGCTTACTTCTATTGACACACTGACACGTCCACAGCGCGCTTTCAGATCATTTTATCTCTTCAAAAATTTCAGTTGTAATTTTCTAACGTCTAAATCGCCTGCAATACTATATACTGCAAGGTACTTACTTTAATGGCTTTTCTATCTTATTATATCTTAAGTAAAAGGTGAATCCGAGGTTTACACTTTAGGGTGTCGAGGGTTTCATTGATCTCTGAATTCTGAGTGGTTTAGTACAGTGCTTCCCAAAATTAAGGGTTCTGAAGTCGAGAAAAATTCCACCTTTATACCAATGACATTTAAAAAAAATTGAAACTATAAAGCAAAGACACAAATTACGAATACGTTACATATCATTCTTAATTAAGGTTAAACGCGACGTTCGTTATAATCTACTTGTTCCTAGATGGCGTTAATTGAATTATTTTATTAAAATACGCTTTTTGCCAGTTATGCTTTATTAAGACGATATTTTTATTTGCGCCCGTACATTTTTATTGAAATCTAGTCTCTGGAACTATTTATTACACTTAACTCTTGACAAACCAAGATGCCAAACAAAACGTCTGTAACCAAGTGTGTCTTCCGACGACCCCATGCATTTTTCTGTCTTATGGGCTTTTAAACTATAGAAATCCCAATTATTTAGTCAATTATGAATGGTAACTTGTGTATTTGCGCAGAAATACGAAAAATACTAAAATGGTACGTCAAGTATTCAAGCTAATATAAGGAGGATTGTAATTTTGGGTACTACCTACCCCCCCCCCCCCCAATTAGCTGCAGGATAGTTTATTTATTTTTTATTAATACCCCAAACTAGGCAAATGCCCGTATTATGGTGGTAACAAAAATAAGAAAATATAAAAACAATTATACAATGTTGTACATATATCGTTATACAAATGGTAAAACGAAAACAAAAATAATAAATATATGTAATGATAATATGGATAAAGTCGGAATGAATTCACTTAATGGTCTTTCTTCAGTCAGACAATAATTTCTTTCAGGAAGCTTTCCGATTTCATTCTGACACATTCTATGAGCCATACGGTAATTTGCTTTTGAAGAGGGCCTGTTTTAATCTTCCTGCATTACTGCTTGAACCCATTATACACCTTAGGAGCCAGGAATACATGGAAACGTTGTCCAAACGATTGTGTTCATTTTTGGTACTATCATCCTTTGTTCTGATCTTAGTCTTGTTGTGTAATTGTAATCTACAAGACTATGAATACTTAGTACATACGGAATATGAATAGGAATAAATAGTTTTGTCCGTATAAAAACTCAATTCTGTCAAGAGAGGCATACAAATACAATATTGGATTAAATTACCGGTACATAGGTTGAGGTAAACATTCACAAACACGTTTTAAGGGTGTCTGTTTGGGTTATTTAAAATTTGAAGATTACAGATGGTTGAAGAATTGCATGGTCGAAGAAAACTTAGTCGAAGAACAAGTAGTTTCGAAGAATTGATTTCGAAAAACACGTTAGATACCGTTACATACAATTGGTAAAATAAATGTGAAAAAATTTAATTACAAAGACCATCTTACCATAGTTTGATGAAAATTTAAAACTTTTTTGAGATTTCGGGGGAAATAACATAATACTAAAATGTTTGAAAAGCACTGCTTTGTTGACGAATGCGAAGTAGGATTTCCATGGGAATAAAGGGTTGCAAAATCGTCGCTTTTCGATTAAATGTAATACAATATTTAAGCACGTAATCTATTTATACTTCAAAGTTGCTCGTTGTCTTGGTAATATCTTTACTTTCAATGAAATTTTACTGGAAAACAGATATCGAAATTACAAGAAATCACAAAATTACAAAAGTTTGCATCACCGTTATCTTTCGTCAATAACACTCATAGGAAAAATTACTAGTACCTTAGATTACACATTAATTAATTTAAAGTGATAGAGTCATTTGCCAGAAGGTGAATTTTGAAGACAATTAAATAGATTGAAAACCGGTGATCGGCTAAGGGTGGGATTAAATATATGTCTATAATCTATGTTGTAATGCAGAAAAACAGCAAAACATACCCAAATTGGGGATGGCATAATCTCACTGACTTCAGGCGGTTGGGAGTAATTTGAACTCTTTTGCGGTATTCACATAAAAAAACTTGAGTTTTGGACTGTCGGTTAAACTCAATTTTACGTGATTCGGTTTTACAATAAAAAAATATTTTTTTTAAATGGTTGGTGTTCAGGGTAAATACTGTAGTTGGTTGTACTCAGTATTATGAAAATGTTTGAAAAACACATTTACTGTTTTTAGCATTATCACACTTACACTTTAAAATAGTACATTGTTAATGCCTTAGAACTGAAAGATCTGTAAAGTTATAATCACTTTCAAATCTTTTGGGAAAAGGGGTATAAGGATAGGTAGTTTATTTGGGTCACCGGATAACTAATCAAAATGACAATTCAACACACCTATAAAAGGTGCTTTAATGTTATGAAAAGCGAT
Source organism: Hesperophylax consimilis (assembly GCF_061612785.1). NCBI lineage: Eukaryota > Metazoa > Arthropoda > Insecta > Trichoptera > Limnephilidae > Hesperophylax > Hesperophylax consimilis. The sequence continues at coordinate 12,983,177 of NC_142865.1, forward strand.
GAAACGAAAACTAGGTTAAACAGGTTACATATGTAACTATTTAACCTAGTTTGTGTTTCATCACTATTTGTTATCATGGAACCGTTTTTTTGATTCTTAACAGTGGCTACTTAAAATTTAAAAAAATACTTTTCATCCCTTATTTTTGTAGGTTGTTTTACAAAACACAATATTATAAGGGTAGCAGAAAGGCTTTAGGGCAGTTTCCTCACACCCCTCCACACAGAAAAGGTGTTTTGGTTTCTGTAATAGACTATGTTTGATACGATGTTAGTTGGCAGTGGTATGGGTTATGATGGTGGGATGGCAGGGTACATAAAAGCCCGCATGGGAAAAAAGCAAGGTGTTTTCACAGGGATGGGCTGTATTTACAATCGCTCGGAAAAAATAAGGTAAAAATAATAATAATAACGAAACGATTTTTTAGCTTGTGTCTAGTGGTTGTTTGGCTGGTACTGAAATTTGTAAAATTTTACTAAAATTGGTAAATAAACTACTTAAATATATTAAAATTAAATACTTTGTATACACCACTTTTAATAAACAATAATCTACGTGTTTCAAAGACAATGGCTTCTTGGGGATGTTGTGTGGAGGGTGTTATTTAGGAAAGGAAGTAGAGGAAGTTCATGGAATTAGAAGGGTATGATTTGTGGGTAGGAATTTGGGGATCAGTCGCTGCGGTGCAAGGCGATTGGGCCGAGAGAATCCTGTTGGAGAGGTCACATGGTCTCCCTCAACCGGTCTGTCCTGATCCGGCCCCAGACACCGCCAAGACCTAACAACACATATATACTCATCATCACATTATCCAATAAATGGTTCCCGGGGCGGCGGTACCCGCTTCCTAAAAATAAATTTAACTTCCGAAAAACAGCATTGTATTTACTTTCTTAGTAAAAACAGATTTTAGATAATTTAAATTTATTTTATTATTCTGATAAATTTCGAAAGCGCCCTTATTCTTCTACAGAATACGATCGCGGGAAAATAACCCAGGAAAAGACTGTAAATCCCACTTTCTTCTACGTCCCCTCTCTTTACGAAATGTTACATCTTCTAAAAATTTGCAAGCAAGTGCCTATTTATATACACACAATTTACAATCACCGTATAAGCAATGATGTACAAACTCCAGACGAAGAATTTTTTGTTGTTGTTGGAATAACTTTTCTTTTAATAACTTTTGAAGGTTATCCCATCAATGTAATATAATAATTGAAGAAGATAATACCAATAAATCTAAACGAAACATTAAACAGAAATAGACAAAGAAAAATAAAAAGGTAACGGGGTCAACTGGGAACCAAACTCGGGATCTTGGTCTTATGAGATAATTCAGATCTCCATAGCTCCGGCTGTGAGACTAAAATATATGCTTTATAGGCAGTCACTACGCGCGCATTTAGTAGCCATAATATTATTTTTCTTTATGGTATCCCCAGCGTTCTACTTACCTGCTGAGCAGAGCAATAATCTCCATCTTCATTCGCTGTTGGGAACTGGTTCGTCTAGCTCAGGTGTGGCGAACCTAGGGCACGCGTGCCCGAGGTGGCACGTTTGATCATTTGGATGGCACACTAACGATTTCCAAGTTAATTTTTTTTTTTAATTTTTAAGTTTAAAAAATATTTTTTTTTTGATTTGACCAGTTGTTTCAAAAATATCTGAACAAAGGTTCATATTCTTCTTTTCTTTTCAAATTTAACAGTCATTCTGTTGATTTTTTTCAAACCAGAATTGGGTTGTTTCAACTCAAATTTAACTTACGTTACATTTGAAAATTTCATTCAATGTTCCCGCCGAAACTGACAATTTTTCCAGAGAAATCGATAGGAATATTTTTTTTACGCTTGCAATATGATTGGTTTATTTATGCTTGCAACACTCACAAGTTGTTTATGGAGTTCGCTGCCTGTCAAATTTCACCGGTTTTTATTTTCAAAGCTCTATAATCTGTAATTTTTAAGCTTATGAATAAAATTTAAAAAAAAAAAAAACATTTTTATTTTATCTATTTGGTTAATTTTTTTACAGCTTGGGCACGCCACACAATCTAGAAATAATGTTTGAGGATTTTTGGCACGCGGACCCAAAAAGGTTCGCCACACCTGGTCTAGCTGATCGCGTACGTGACTCGCTTACATTTCTTCTGAATTAATGTCGTGTGAGTAATGTTGCAATAAGTGTAATAAACAATAGATTCTGTGAAACAAAATCTTCTTTATTTTAATCAACACGACACCCCAATAGCATGCGAAACGACGAGGTAAGCGTCGACCTCGCATCCTATAGCTTGTTGAAGACAATATTAGCGATTCTTAAAAGGATCCTCGCCTTGATCATGGGTTTAAGTCCTAGATTCGACGGTAGCTTTTTCTGTTACAAATTTTTATTTAAGAATCGCTCATATTGTCTTCAATAGGCAATAATATAAAAGAACGTATAACAGAAGACAAAATGTTGTTCGAGTGGAATGACTTTTGACGTTTGGCGTATGTAAGTGTGTACCGTCGACGAGACTGGAGAATAAGAATGGCGACCAATGTATGTACTTTCGATGGCGATTGGGAGCGGCCTGGATTGAAGAATCGATACCCTTAACTTCATCTGAGAGGATGACATAAGGAACCTTCTCAAGATTTAGCGCTATTGGCAAGACGCACAAAACTATTCAGAAAAAATATATTGACTGTATCTTCAAAAGGCGGAACAAAAGTTACTGATACGAACAGAACTGTAAAACCGCTTTTTATTTAGATAATTATATTTATTATTAAAAATAAAATAAAATCTTCATCAGCTGAAAATTGTATTCAAAACAAAATATCAATTACTTTCGACACCTGATAATTTAAAAAACTAATTTTTTAAATTTTTATTTTTATGTGAAAAAGCACAAGAGTCCCAACCAATTGTCTGGAACCAGTCAGACTATTGCATCCCAAATTGAAGTATGTTGTGAGGTTGAAGGTAGTGAGGAGGGGAAAGAGTTGGAGGAGATGAAGGTTGGGAAGTACATGGAAATTCAGATTTGGTCACCAAACACGGCCAAAGCCATTTCAAGCAACTTTCAATTCTGAATGGTGGTCTTACACCAGGGCGATACACAGAGTATCTTCCACTCTGGAACCTGCTGCAAGTATACTATATATTATTTAAAATGAATTAATGGTGAAATAACACAAATACATCAATAAAAATTTACTTGCGCACCCCGGAATTCGAAACGACGACCTTCAGATTGCTAGTCGAGAGCCATACCCATCGTATTATATTATACACGACTATTTTAATCATTTAGTTAATTCATTTCAATTCTGAATGCTGGTTTTTCGCCAGGGCGACACAAAGAGTATCTTCCACTCTGGAAGATGCATCAAAAATATTACATATCAAATAAAATTTAGTTTCGGACCCCTGGATTTGAACTCGTGACCTCCAACTAGTCGAGAGCCTTACCCAATAAAAAAAAAACAACAATAAAAATTAAATAATTAATCAGTTCGATGGCAGATAGTGTTGCCAACTCAACTACTTCAAAATATGCTAGAGTGATGGGAAAAATATGCCAGAAATATGCTAAATTCCTTTAAAAAATGCCAAAAAAAGCCAACATAAATTTAACTTAGTATTTATTGAGAAATAGAGTGATGGGAAAAATATGCCATAAAATGCTAAATTACTTTAAAAAATACAAAAAAAACTAACATAAATTTAACTTAGAAATAAAATCAGTGAAATAAAATATCAATATTTTCATCTTCTTCTTCTTCATTAACAGCAGCTGATATGGAAGGCTGAGAGACGGAGTCGTAACTTTCTTTGGTCCCAATGCAGCGTAGTACTTCGTCAGGAACAGTGTAAGAATAACAGCACTTTCCTGCTCTCTTTACTCCAAATCTCACGTACAAAATGGCACTCAGGGTTCTCACCGCCAAACGATTTGGGAGTTTTATTTTGACCAGACTCATTCGGCTAAATACACGTTCAATGTCCGCATTTGAATGCGGCAATATTAAAATAGACATTGCAAACTGACATAAATCACCGAAGGGGTTATTATTAGCTGCATCTTTATATCGCATGACTTCATTCCAAAACTCTACAGTGGAAATCAAGGATTCCCATTTAATGTGAACTATGTTTCTCCATCTTCTTCTTCTTCTTTCGTATGGTGGGGGGTCAGAGGGGGACATCTAGATCTGCGAGCCATTTTAGGGCCTCAGGCGTCGCCATGTGGACCTCATCAATCCCGCCGGGGAATGAATGGAGCGGGCATTTGTTGACCACATGTTCGGTAGTCTGCACCGCACCACATTCACACATCGCCGACTCTTTAAGGCCCCATCTGTGCATCATGTGGGCACAGCGGCTATGGGAGCACCTTAACCTATTGATGGCGGACCAGGTTTTGCGAGGCAGTGAGAACCCAGGCTGTCTCTCGGTGGGGTCCTGTATGAGATGGGCATTTCCCACGTTGGCCGTTTGCCACTCAAGTTTCCACCTATCTTCTGGGGTGAGAGGTAGTCGGAGGAGCCTCTCTCCTTCCGCCCAGAAGGGCTTTCGGGACTTCAAGCGGCATGCCGGGTGGGAGACGACATCTTCGTGTAGAGGTATTGCGCTTTTTTGCAGCGCCTTCTTGTATTCCCTCAGTGTTGCAATTTCTCGCCTGATGTTTGGCGGGGTTATGTTTGCAAGTACGGGGAGCCAAGGGAGAGGAGTAGATTTTAAAGTCCCGCTGATGGTTCGCATTGTGGCATTAAGCTGAACGTCTACCATGGAAGTGTGGGCGCTTCTAGCCCATACTGGAGCACAGTATTCAGCCGTTGAGAAAACCAGGGCAATGGATGCTGTTCTGAGCGTGTTGGCGTCGCATCCCCAGCTAGTTCCAGCTAGCTTATTAACTAAGTTAAGCCTTGTCCTGGTTTTTTTACCCACTGTTTCCATGTGTTGCCGGTAGTTCAAGCTCCTGTCCAAAGTAACTCCGAGATAGCGGGGGTGGGGGTCATGGTAAATATTTTTTCCATCAAACTGAACACAGAGTTTGGCATCCGCTTGTGAATTGCTAAGATGAAAAGCTGTCGCAACTGTTTTCGACCCATTTGGCTTTAGTCGCCAATTGAGGAAATATTCTTCCAAAGCCTTTAGGTCAGAATTGAGGATATCTTCTGCTGCTTTAAGGGTTTTGGCTTGAGCTGTGACGGCGATGTCATCTGCGTAAGCAAATTTTCTGCCTTCAGTGTGAGGGAGGTCTCGAGTGTAGATGTTAAATAGCGATGGAGCCAGCACTGAGCCCTGGGCAAGGCCATTATTGAGGGGTATTTTTTTGCTTTTTCGCCCTCCTAGAAAAACCCTGAAGGTACGGCCAGTTAGCAGTTGCTCAATGAGTCGTACTGTGTTGCCATCCTCTATGGTGTCGTACAGTTTAACAAGGAGGCCTTTGTGCCACACCGTGTCGTAGGCCGCAGAGAGATCAATGAACGCTGCCGCAGTCTTCAGCCGTTTCTGGAAACCAGATTCAATGTGTGTTGTCAGTGCTAACACCTGATCGCAGCAGTTACGGCCTGGTCTGAAGCCAGCTTGCTCTTGTGGGACCACTTTCTCCAAAATTGGAGTAAGTCTGCGGAGCACAACTCGCTCAAGAAGTTTGTACATGGTACTTAAAAGTGAAATTGGCCGGTAGCTGTTCGGATCCTCTGCTGGCTTGTTGGGTTTGAGGATCGCAATAACTTTAGACTTTCTCCAGGTATTTGGTATTTCTCCAGTTTTGAAAATTTCAGTAAATAGTTTTGCGCTCCATATTTTTGTCCGTGGTCCAGCATGTTTCAGAAAGTCTGGGAGAACTCCATCACATCCAGCTGCTTTCCCAGCTTTTGTTGAAGTGAGGGCGATATCTACATCGTCAGCTGTAACGGCGACCACAGTGTTGGGGTTCACCGGCCATTTTTGCCGCGCCGCCTTCAGAGATTTTTGGACCTGGTGGTTTATGTGAGACCTTGTTGTCGTTTTTGAACTACGGAGTAGTTGCTGAGCAACAGCATTTGGTGACACTTTGGGCATTGTTTTAGTTGGCTGATCTGCAGCTCCAAGTCGCCTTAGTGTTTGCCATGCTTTTCTGCTCGAGTGCTCGAAATTCATTTCCTCCATTAATTCATTCCACCGTTTCATACGTCCGTCGTCCAGAGACTGGAGAAGGTCAGAGGCAGTGTCTGGGTCATTCGTCCTCTCGAATTCGGCTAGAAGCTGTTCACTTTCTGAGCTCCATGTTGGAATATACACTTTTCTGTAGCCTCTAGGTATAAATTTCTTTGCGGCTATAAATAAAAGGTTTGAAAAACGGTCGTAGGAATTCGGCTTTGGTGGTATGTTATCCACAACCCTGTCAACATATTCCGAGAAGTCTCGCCATTCTGCCTTTCTTAGATTCCATCGCGGCAACGGATTGCTGGAAATACACGGAATCTGTATGCCTATGCTTAGCATGACTGGCCTGTGTTGGCTATGTGGGAAACTGTTCAATATAGTTCTCGAAGCCCTCATAGGTTTTCCGTCCGGCGCTCCATTCCGTTTCTCCATTGAGACACCAGTTTTTCAATCGATATCATTTTTGTTAGTAAAAAAATTGGTTTTTATTATTTTCATGTTTCTGTAAAAATAAACCAAATAAATATGCTATATGCTAAAAGCATAATAGTTATGCTAAACATGGAGTAATTATGCCAAATTTAGCATATAATATGCTAACTTGGCAACACTGATGGCAGATAAAAAGCATTCCTCCTTATTTCATTAACAATATCCTTCTCATCATTACATTATCTTTCACCGACGCAACTACACCCTACCTTCCTTAATACATCCAGCAGATGTTATAAGAACGAAGTAGTATACAATATAAAAGAAATAAGCGAAGAAGCTTGTAGGAAAAACGAAGAACAAGAAACATTGCCAGATGGCTGCGATAAAAGGAGTCCGTTGTATCAATTCTAGATTATAACTATCTCTGTTTTAGGAGGCATAATTTTCACTTTTCTTCTACTATTTTCCTTCGAAGTCGTTTAAGGCGATGCACTACGTCGTGTTATATTTTTAATTGAGCTAATATCAATAACAACCCTTACGTAGATGGCGATAAGGTTTAAATTCCCGCGTAACACCATCCGCCTGTTTTGATTGATGCAAGAAAAAAACATGGCCAAAAAGCGCCTTTTATTTTATTTTGTGGATGTTCAGGCATAAATATTTAATTTTAAAAATAACTTAATTTGCCATATTATACAATAAAACCATACGCGAAAATGGGTTCGTAAGTAGGAGATTTTGAACTTTAAAGCAGTTTTCATAGGCCTTTACACTATTTTTTTCTGGGCTTATAAAAAGACTTATCTAAAAAACACTCGATTATTTAAAAGGCCAAGATGTATTCTACTCGCAGTAATTAATTTAATTAAAGCATCTAACATTTCTAGGCGACCAAATTTTCAACCCAAAAACACATGATTTTGCATTACTACGTATGGCATCGCCTTAATAACATCGTCATGATTATGTAGACTACGCGGCATACTAGAGCTCCCATGTCTGATATGTATAACAAGGGGAACTGTATCGCCACCAGGGTGGGTGACCTTGTGATGCAGGTTAAGGAAGGGGCTGTAGGGAGAGATTGTGATGTCTGATTAAATGAGGAGCGATAGATGTTCAATTCAAATTGGGAGTAAGTAGTAAGTAAGTAGGGCGGGTATGGGTACCGCCGCCCCAGGTGGTTTCCTATGTTTGCCCCGGATTTATCGAGTAAGGTGTGTACAGTATGCGCCTATCAACCAGCTGCGTGGCGTGCCGGATCGGGAGAGGTTGGTCTGGGGATAAATAATGTAGTGTGTAAGAAAGAGCTGCAGCATTATTGTTATAAATAACATAACGTGACCTACCAGGTAAATATGGTCTTGTATATTATCTGCCTCTATAAAATATAATTAAATAAGAATAATAACATTTTGGGTTTTCCAATAAGAGGTGTTATTTTGATATTCAATCGTAAAAGATCAATGGTTTCGTTGCTTGTGTGGCACGTAGCGCCGTTTTGTTGAAAGTAAACGTTGTCCAGATCAATACCATCCAATTCCGGCCATAAAAAATCATTAATCATCTCTCGATAGCGCAATCCATTCACCGTAACTGTTGCTCCAGCCTCATTTTCGAAAAAGTAAGGTCCAATGACTCCGCCGGACAATAAACCGCACCAAACAGTCACACGTTGAGGATAGAAAGGCTTTTCAACAATAACTCTTGGGTTTTCCGAGCCCCAGATGCGACAATTTTGCTTGTTGACGAAGCCACCGAGGTGGAAATGGGCCTCATCACTGAAGATGATTTACATTTGATTCACTCAAGTGAATTTTAATAATTTCAATGCGTTGCTGAAGCGTGGATCGTTCCATTTTTATTAATGGCGTAGTTTCTACTTGTCAAATGTCAAAAAATGACAGCTTCAAAAGTAACATCTACCGAAATAGCGGGCTATTCAAAATAACAACTCTTATTGGAAAACCCTGTACAAATTAACCATCGACATCAATCCCAGGAGCTCGGTCTAACAGGGATAACACTCTAACAGCTGAACTATTTGGACCTGATTATATTTCCGTCTCATATTCTTAAGAATTATCAATATTTTCCTCAATTTAATTGAAATAAAAGATCGATAAAAATAATCATATTTCAATAGCTCAGTGGTTAGATTGTTGCTCCGGTAAAATAGAGGTCATGGGTTCGATCCCCAGTAGCGACCGTTATTTTTTTCTGTGTCTTGTTCTGTTTCATGTTTCGTATAGATTTATTAATCTTATCTTCATCTTCAATGATTCAATCACATCTCGCTTACACTCCCACAAATCGGTGATATTATACTCTGGTCAGATGGCACTCAGTTGCGCGATAATCACGTAAAAAAGGAATAAATTTCAGAAGCGGCAACATTCTTGGCTTTCATAATAGTTATTAGGTAAACACAAAAGAAAACTATTTTGACATTTACGCGTGTGAACAAGTATTATGCTACCACGTCACAGACGACGTAACAGAATCGTCCGTGCCAACGATACGACGATATGAAGGGGCGTAACTGCGGCGCTTACGACCGGACAGAACGGATAAAACCGTAAGAAAAACTTGGCAAGTCCGCGCAAAGACGTTAAAATAAAGCCCCAGACAAAAATGAGTCATTGATCAAAGGATGGTACACCTCGTTTAAGGTAATATTTAAATTGCCTCAATTATTTTATTATTACATATTATTATTAAAACAGTTTTCTATTTTAAAGAAATTAATTATTAGGAGAATATAAACGTCATGAAATCGGCTGTGGAACGATTTGCAGGCCTCTGTGTTTCCTCCCTCCCACAATACGGGTCTGTTCAAGGCCCATGTTCACTCCGTCATCTTCTCAAAAAGACAATTCACACAGCAAACCCAAAGATAGGTTATGTATTATAATTTATTATTTTCCTTAAGGAAACCTGTGTGGAGTTAATGTACAAGCTCATGCTATAATAACTCATTCGGAATCATTTAGAAAAGTTCAGGTTGGGTTAGGTTTTCAAAATGATTCAATAAGTTCGTAACTTAACCTAACCCAACCATTTTTTTTTCAAAAACACGAAAAACCACACGATGGGCGCTCAAGGCCACGCATTCGAATTTCTACCGATTTATTCTATATTTCCTCCAAAAACTTTAAGCTTAAAAGCTCTTAAAAATATATATGTTATTTTTGAGCTTTTCTTTGATATAAAACGTACTAATTTCGATTGTCTGTGGGATCGTTTTTCACATGCCTGATATGAAAAACTCCTGAGTAATGAATTCAAATTTGCTTTAAAATTTTCAAAATTGTAATTGATGATTGTGTGAATTTAGACAAGCGATAAAGTAGACAGTCACCTAACTAAAATCGGAAAAAAATATTTTTATTTAACTGATAATTATTCTTTATTCGAAATGTGTATTTATTTTGTTAAATTTTTTGACAGATGATTTTTCAAGTTTACTAACAGTGTTCACTTGAAAGATACATTTCTGACGTTTCTCCAATTTATCAATATGAAAAAACATCATTCCATTATAAAGATAATTAAAAATATTTGATTTTCAAGACAAATATTTTATAAATACTATCCTATAATTATAGTATCCCGTAATTATTAAAAAAAAAATTATGGTTACTTGCTAAGGATACAGATTGCTAAATATCAATTTTTATTTTTCTTGGGTAGCATTGGGATGGGGTTGTTTGTTGAAGATGGCACATTCCAAGAAATTTCAAATTAATCATTGCTTGTAATGTTTAACATTTAACAATTTAACATTTAACAGAGATAAACAGCAAGTTTGGGGCATGGCCAGAGAACTTTGTACCATAAACAGATGATACGCAAGTACGTCCGAAAATATCAAGATATCATTTAAATTTTAGACTACGCGTTAAGGCGAAGCTTAATGCCAAATCACTATTTTGATTAATCTTTATAACGAATTGGTGTATATTATGAATACCTAATATGCTTTAGATAAATTGAAGGTTTTCCTATCGTTTCGCTTGATTATAATACAAATAATAAAATAAATTACTCAATAAAAAAATATAAATGTAAGCTACTAAAAAAATTATTTTTAGCGATAGAAATGTATGAACGCATAAAGGAAACAACTTTAAAAAAATACAGTATTATAGCTTAGATTATTTGTGACAGTTTCACTTGATTAACTTTTTTGCTTTCTTATAAAATTATTTACAAAATATATAAAAACCAGTTTTGTGCTTGAAATCGAACGTTTCTTGACTCCGTTTGTCAAGCGATTTTAATGCCTATTACCCACGATATAAGGTATACCGAAAATATACACATTTTTGGATTGGAGCTTCCTCTTAACGTGAAGTTACTTTACTGAAAATATTAAATGCAATACTAAAAGAAAACTGTGCGAAGCATATTCGTAAACATTTGGTAAAAAAAATCTGACCAATTAAGACAAAAGTATCAACATTATTTTTAATAGTGCAACACGTTTATTTAATTTTACATCACATTGGATATAATTAAATCCAATTACCCTCATTTCGGTAGTCTGTGCATTAGTCCTGAATCAGTGGCGGCTCGTGACTTTTGAGTGTACTAGAGCGCTTATATTTAAAAAAATGACATTATTGATGTTGTTGTGGATGAAAAGATTTTTTTTCTGAAGATTTCAGGAAATTTCAGTTTGGCCGTGCGCCGTACGGATTTCCTGAAATTCTTAAAAAAAAATCTTTTTCAGCTACAACAATCAATAATGCCATTTTTTGTAATATTAGCACTCTAGTACAGCCAAAAGTCATGAGCCGCCACTGGTTCTGAATAAAGTATGGTTCGATGAACTTAAATTTGCTTTGAAAAGCATCATTTTCAAAATTGGAACTGATTGTGTGAAAAATAAGTAAGTACACCTATAATGTTTATTTTTTTCAAAGATAAATATTTTTTTTTCTTAAAAGCAATCTATTGCAATTTATATAATCCAAGTGAAATGTTGTTTGTGTTAGTTATTTTGTTAATTTTCTCTTCTAAAGTTTGGTGTATTTGTTTGTATTGGTGTTTTTTGGCTGGCTAATACTTTTCTTATAATTTATTCATTTATTCATCAATTTATATTCATAAACATACAGTTTACACAGTAAGTACCAGTAATACAAAACATGTCAATAATCAGAAACTGTATGGGTTAGTAGTAATGTTTTGTGAACACCTCACTAGGACTATACAGCAAGCAAGCAAGGGAGAAAATAATTTAATTATTAAATATATCAACAATAGACCTAAAATTATAACCAATATACCAAAAAACTTATAACCGCGCCACGTAACATCTTCTACCAGAACGTCAGGGGACTTCGGACTATACTCAGTGACTTTAGAACCAATGCACCCACCATCACACAGGACATCATCATACTCTCTGAGACCTGGCTGGAACCATCGATATACTCAGCGGAGCTCGGTCTACCTAACCGCAGTATCTACCGAGTTGACCGAAATCGGAACACCAGCTCCAAATCAAGAGGAGGAGGCGTCCTGATAGCAGTAAATAAAAAAATTTCATCGAAATTATTAAAAAACAAAAACAATGATGTTGAGCAAATTTTTGTAATGTTAAACGATAAATCCAAAAAAAATATCATCGGATTTGTATATATTCCACCAAATTCTAATATAATAATTTATAAAAATCAAAAATCAATCGCCTGCATCTACATGGAAATAAATATGTTTTGGATGAACCTATAAACATTGCTAGTTTAACCTCATATAATAAACACTACTTAATTAAAACTGTCTGTCAGCGCTTCTCAAATTGACTATAATCAAATACAGTTTTCAAGTATTAACTTCTTAATACTCATAACATAATATCCGGGATTTATAATATGTTGTATTGTATTTATAATAACCTACTCATTGTACTTTTTTTATGTTGACACTACTATTTCTATTGTTCTCTTTTATGTATTTTATATTTATATTTTTTTGTATCTATGTATATTCTGTATTCATATGTAAAACAATTGTTATTCTTTTGTACAATCGGCGTTAATAAATAAATAAATAAATAACCAAAAAATATTATCATGCCGTCATAATAAACACCCATCATCTTCCTTGAGATTTTCAGGGTTCCACCCATGGCTATAATATTGCAGAGTCTCCATCCTCTATCTTTGTCGAATGTCACAGCGGTGCTGCCAAGGTCTGTTATCTATGTGAGGATATTGTGTCAGCGCTTTATTAGCAGCAGACACACACCTGGACGGATGACGAACATCGTGACAATTTTTTAAAAATATTTTAATAGAATAAAATTATTTATCTTTCCAATGTCGAATAAATCACATATCTACGCATTATAGAAAAACTGATTTAAGTACTTTTATAATGTATGGACGCCCGGTTAGATCTGTCATTTAAAGGCTCTAATGGAATATGATGTTTGTGGCTAGTAATGTCCTTAAGAATCCTGAAGGGATAATGGAATAGTAATTTAGGATATTTGTCAATGGGAGGAGTGCATTAATGGAAAGATTAAGGGGTAGGTTCGTTGAAGACCTGCTTATTATTAAGGACTGAGAGTGTAAAGGAATATGGAGTTTGTATTTGAAGAGGTGACGAATCGACGCGCTAGCATAAAATTGTCTATTTGACAAAACGTTGTGAAGCTTATAAATATTCTGAAAGTCTGTATCGTGCGGTACTTGAAGACTTAGTTTAATGTCATTTTTATTATTTTGTTTCAGCGTATACTTTTAAGAGTTAGCATTTTCATAACTTCTTTTAATATTTCCGTGTCGCTTTTGGATAATCGTTTTCTTTTCGTAGTTTTTCTATTTTTGATTTTTAATACGTAATTTTAACAAAGTTCCCGTGTCATAAAACAAAGTAATGTCACTTTAAAAATTCCCGACGCGCCGCGTAATGCAAAGACGAAGTTTACAAGAACTGCATATTGTTTTTGTTACCCTGCCAACAAATTTCAGAGACACAGTCATGCATCTTTTTATTTCAAACTCACCACAAATAACTTACTGACAACTTCAGGCTCAGATTAAAGAGAAGAATGCGTTAATAACTCAATCCTCGAAATAACAAATGATAAATCCGACAAAATTGGAATACAACAAAAAAAACAGCGGAAAATGTTACCTCGGTCAGGGTTTGCACGAGCTAGTCATTAAAAATATAATTTGACGAAAAAAAGCGATGATAAAAATAATAATTTATGGTCCATGAAGATACTGTCAATTTTATTTTTGAAACACAATTTAAGGATAAAATTGTCAACATTGCACAATGGTGGATTAAAGTGAACAAACCTCGAAATATTCTTATCTTATAATTATTAATTCATAATTATATAATTTCTATGGCTTTTTGTACTCACATATTTAAAAAATATTTATTCCAAAAGCGTATCAAAAACATTCACGTACCTGTCAGTTGTTTAAATTTTATGGCAATAAGCGGAACCATTAATATAATATTGTCTAATCTATAGTAGATTCATCATACGGAGAAAAATGAATATTACTGATTTACTACTACAATCCGGTTAAAAACGGGATTGCAGGCCGTTTCCTATTAATTTTTTAATACATTCCTAATAAATCGGAACATGTGTTCATACACCTGCATTTGTTCTGATAATATACAATGACAAAAAGCAAGGAAAACCATCAATTGATTCGTAAAAGGTCTGCAATCCAGTTGTTAACCGGATGACTTATAATTTGAAGAGATTCTAAAAAAATAACTTTCTATAAATTAGTTTTCTCTGTGCAGTTTCACCGCTTGTACTACGAGTATCCGGACACCGTGTATAAAAAGAAGAGTGTCTCGGTGTGGGTTTGTTAACCTTTAAGAGGTGGAAAAATGGGGCGGGGGGGGGGTATCGATTTATTTTATTTTTTTATTTTTTTTATTCATAAAATATATTTGAATACAGGTTTTTAAATGCTTTTCGACTACCACACTAAATAAACGTAGACCGTGAACTTCATCTTGTTTTGAAGGTTAAATGTGCAAAATTTCACCAATCTCGGAATAAAACTTATGATATTTATAAAAAAAAAAAAAACAAACCCGAACATATATACAGATAATAGTTATTCCATGACAGGACGGACAAACTTTAACAAACTTTTGAAAACTGACATGAAGTCATTAAAAGTGACGAACAAACAAAACTAACATGTAAACCTAACCTAACGTTTTTTCATGACATTACATAACTTTTTAAGTGTGTTAATTGCCACTGTCCTAGTTATCAGTTAAATCATAACCATGAAGCAGAAAACTGAATCGACGAACACCCTCAAACGGTGAGCTCTAGTGTCACTAACTTTGCAACGATTTTTTTGATCTGAATTTCACTATAATTTGAAATAATTGCCATCGCAATCACAATATAAAATTAATTTTGAAATAGAGTGTCGAGTTCGCGAAAGACTAAAAAGAGTATTTCACTGAAAAAAAAGGGAATAAGATACAATTTGAAATTTTATTTTTAAAATAATTATAAATAAATAAAAATGTGCAATTTAATTACGATCACCCTCTCGCGACCGACATAAAATATTTCAGTGTACCTACAAAACAATAACAGATTATTATATTATTTTTTTAATGCGGATTTTAAAATCAATTGGCCAAAACCGGTGACGAGTCAGCTCTGAAAAAATGTCGGAAAAGTGTGCCAAGCTATTAAAGTTGATTGCTTTTGTTGTTATTTCAAGACGGGAGATGCATATTTCTTACGTCTTCTCTTCTCTCTGGAGTAATGGAAAGGCCAGTCGCTCAGAGATAAATCTCTTACAATATCTGAAAAAATCTTGAATCATTTACGAGAAACAATAGATATCGCTGCGTGACTATACAACGCACACAACGTCAAAAACTAAAGCTTTTATATTTCAGAATTTTAATAAAAAGTGGTCGGTGGTGAGTAATATTAAATAGTTGGTATTTATAGAGTGGTACACGGAGAAATTTTATTTTTTATTTGTGTTATTTCACAATTTATTCATCATTTAAAATGTACTTGCGGCACGTTCCAGAGTGGAAGATACTGTGGCTTGGTGACTAATGGCTTTAGCCGTGTTTGGTGACTAGATCCGAATAGACAGGTACTCTCCCACCTTCCTCTTCCCCATCTCCTCCCCCTCCCCCCACTACCTTCAGCCTCACAACATACCTGAATTGGGGATGCCATATTCTCACTGATTCCAGACGGTTGGGAGCTGACACTTATGCGGTGTTCACATTAAAAAAAATGTAATACCACGACAACTAAGAACATTTAAAAAGAGTATTAAATTATTTCAGGTCTTTTTATAATTTGTTTGTATATTCAACAACTAACGTGTGGAATCATTTATTGGCTTGTGATTTTTTTCTTCTAAATATCACGGTTCACTTCTTCTTTTCCGCTAAAAATGATTCTCAAAGATATCATTAAGAAATAAGGCTAAAAATGCTAATCAATATCTACATGCGTCACAAACTTTTATTTTATTTTCAAAATCAAAATTTTAGACTTGCTCTAGTAACGTATTAAGACAGCGATGTTGTCGCCAAAACGTAAGTAATGTGATGCCTAGTAATCTAGTGCTCGGAAACAGAAAAGCGAGTTTATACTTTATTTTGTAACGATTTGTAACGGCTTCCTACGTAAGAAGTTAGTATGAATCACTTTACTGATGTTGTGATTTCCTAGAAAGATAGTGTAGGCGAGACAATCTTGAGTCTTACTTATAATCGCGGTATAAACATTATACGGACGTATAATGCCGGGATAGTGGCAAACGTTACTCATAATCACTGCGGATGCGTATACGTATATTGTATTAGTATACATAGCCTAAGTATAGCGTCTGCAATACAAAGAATGACCGAATTTGTTGACGTTTTGTTTTTTTAGTTTGACAAATATCGATCTCTTGCGTAATAAAAATATAAAAAAGCAGTAATACCCATTTGCAGCACTATCAAAGGGATATTTTAAATCGAAATATCGATTTATTAACGCAAATACGGAACGCATAATCGAATCGTCCGAATGATAATTGGCGTCGATGCAAATAAAAACAGACCGGGTCATGAAATGAAGCTGAAGAAATGTGAAGTTAGTAACAAAATGTGAAATGCGAAAATGACCGTGATTTTGAGTTTTGGAACAAAGTGATGCCATATTATTAAAATGATTTTAACTCGAGCAGTATACGGCCCTCTTCGTCGTATACCTATACCAACGCTGCAGCGGCGTATTAGGAAATCTTTATATTTATAAGTAAGACTGAAAATGTGATAATCCATTATTATTGTGCGCCGTTAAGTGAAGCATATCTATTTTTAATACTGATAATTTTATAGATTTGTTGTATTAATAATTGTGGGTTCGAGACGATGTATGAATGTGAATAAAGCAAGGAGTGCCAAGGCCGAGCTGTTTGGCGGTCTATCATCTGTGTCTACCCATTTGGGAAAACGGCGTGATTGTTAGTTAGATAAATTAATAAGTTGGTTGTATTAAATTGCAATTGAATTGGAACAATAAAAATCAATGGTGTAGTACGATTATATATTATAATAATCCATACAAATTTCACTGAAAAAAAGACTAATAATCCATACAAACTTCACTGAACAAAACACTAATAATATAATCCATACAAATTTCAACATTGTTGAACGTAATCCACCACAATTCCGTGTGATTTCACTTATGCAGAAACTATGTTAAAAATTCTGCTATTTTCAGACCCATTGTTAAGACCCAAAAATTCCAAATTTCTACCGAATTATAATATTACTCCCTTCGATACTTTTATGTTTTCAAGCTCTTAATGTAATATGTTATGATAATCTCTACATATTTGCCAAGCAGAAGGAATTATACGCAATTCCCTCGATAGAAAAAAAAAAGAATCCTCCGAAAATTATAAAACACGCAAATGGTACTGTTATTAAACATGTTATACATATGAAAAAAAATCACAATGTTTCTTTAAATACTACTTAACTCAGGGGTAAAGTAATTTTGTTCTCTTTTAAATAAGTCCTGGTTATTAAGTAATTTTCACACAGTCGCTAACGCCTGTTAATAATAATAGTTTTTAATATAAGCGCACTTCCTATATCATACGTATTTACATATTATCTCCCTTTCAAACCATCTTCTTCTTCTTTTTGACCGCTTACTACGGAGCCTTAAAACCATGGAACATAATAATAATAATAATAATAACAATAATTGGATGACTTGTATAGCGCCGTTTTTGTGCAAAATCACCTCAAGGGCGCTTTACAAATTTATAATACATTTCTACAGTGATCTATGTTATAACTTAACTATTTATGGAGATAATATACAGTACAATACTTACCTGGTAGGCAGGTCACTTGAGATTAACACTTAATTAACATTATCGAATTGTTTATTAGCGAAATTTAGATACAGGATTTAGGACATAATTGGAAAAGTGAATATTGATAAATAAATAAATAAAATAAAATAAAAAAAATAAAAAAAGAATATAACTGGACTTTCTCTTAGGAATGGTATATTTAATTTAAGGGTACGACAGTTTAAAAAGGTAAATTTTTAGTTTAGACCTGAATTCTGTTGGACTTGTTATGGATCTTAGTTCCGGAGAGAGTTTATTCCAAGCCTTCGGCCCAGATACTCCGAAAGCGCGATCACCAAACTTAGTATTTGGCTTGCGCTTAGGTTCTCTATCAGTCTGCCTACAGCTGATGATGTTGCTGATCTAAGAGTTGACTGCCTCAGACCAGTGTTTTCCGGGACGCATAGTTCAGAGATGTAGGGTGGGGCCATTTCATTGATGGATTCATTCGTTCATTTAAACACCATCCAGCACAGTTTGTACTGGATTCTTTCAGGGCACTTGAGCCAGAGAATGTTACGAAGGTGTTCTCAAATGTGCGAATATTTTGAAACCCCGGTTATGAGCCGTGCTGCTGCATTAAACACTGATTGAAGTTTGTCAATTTGATATTTTGGAAGGCTGGCATAAATGCCGTTGCAGTAATCGAGACGTGAGACTACGTAAGAGTTGATAAGTAGTTTTGTTTCTTCTGTAGGAAGATTTCTTTGGACAGACTTGAGTTGTCTTAGGTGAAAAAAACCGGTGCTTACAGTCCTATTTATTTGAATTTTAAACGAAAAGTCTGAATCTAAATTGACATCCATCAACAACATCTATAAACAATTAACATGTCTCGCAGTTTGAAAACGCATTCACACTCTGTATTCATTTTCTATGCGTGGGAAATTGTTCATTTTGATATTTTATTCAATTCGCAAGAGAGGTGCGAAAACCGACATGTGCAGTCTAATTACAAATTTCAATTGTTCTAACCAACACATTGCATCCCCGTCCGTTCAACCCGCGGTTAGACCCAAAGCCCAAGTGAAGCCCACAATCATAACTGGCGGTTGATTGTAATCTGACGTTGGACAAACGTCGTGGCTTTGCGCAAGTACAGTGCATCTAATGCAGGCAATTCGGCTTCTAAATGTGGAAAGTTTCAAATAACATTATCTTTGAAATGGGATGCTGTACGGAACGTGAAATTGGTACTGTACCTTCCTCTGGAGTTTGATATCTTGCAACTACTGAAGATACAAATGGATAGAATTGTGCGTGGGCTTGTCCGTGTGCCCAATCAAGCTCATTTTTTTCTTACTTTAGCTGTAATTGATAAAATCAAATATTTGCCCTGGTGATGGACACTGTAATCCGAAACGTTGGCTAAATAAAGAAGAAGCGCAACACGGCATAATAACCCAAAATTGAATCACGGTAAATTTATTAAGAATCTCTTCAAATTTTTGGTAATCATGTTAAATACGGATTGCAGGCCATTTACTGATATTTTTTTAGTAAATTTCTAATATATCGAAATACGATGACAAAATATCAGGATTTTTATGAACACCTATTCCGAGATCGTAATAATACATTCGTATATATTAATCAAAGTTTATCAGGAAACCTATCAATTCTTTCATAAAGGGCCTGCAATCCCGTTTTTAACCGGATTGCCGATATTCTTCTTGAAGAGATTCTTAGTAAATTAGCAGTACTAGTTTTTATTCGTGGATGAATGAAATACAGGGTGTTCCAATAAGAGGTGTTATTTGAATAGCCCGCTATTTCGGTAGATGTTACTTTTGAAGCTGTCATTTTTTGACATTTGACAAGTAAAAACTACGCCATTAATAAAAATGGAACGATACACGCTTCAACAACGCATTGAAATTATTAAAATTCACTTTAGTGAATCAAATGCAAATCATCTTGAGTGATGAGGCCCATTTCCACCTCGGTGGCTTTGAAAATAAGGCTGGAGCAACAGTTACGGTGAATGGATTGCGCTATCGAGAGATGTTAATGATTTTTTATGTCCGGAATTTGATGGTATTGATCTGGACAACGTTTACTTTCAACAAGACGGCTCTACGTGCCACAAAAGAAACGAAACCATTGATCTTTTACGATTGAATATCAAAATAACACCTCTTATTGGAAAACCTGTATTTACTTAATTCAGGTGAATTTGATCGATAATGAGGAGAACCATAAACGACCTAAGTGCACTTATAACTCGACAGGCAGGTATAAATACGCCTATATGTAGATACGTATAAATATCTATACACTTGTCACAATCTGAAAGTAAACACGTGTGCAATGTAAAACAGTGTCAGCGGGCACCGTCAGTTCTCTCCTGTCAAGTGTCAACCTGACACGAGCAGCGAGCACTCCCCACCGCAGCAGGCAGATGCATTGCAGACCGCACGATGTCCGATGTCCTATAACCGCTGATTGTAAGTGACAGGGCGACGATCAAATGCACCACTGTCAAACGGTGTTGGATTCAAGACATGTTGAAATTATTATTATTATAAATGCAAGTGCAGCCAGATATTTATGTTATTAAAGCAGGGCCTCGTTGTAGATTTGACTTAACGTGCAGCGGCTTATCCGGGATGTTTCAGAGACTAAAACATTTGAAACTAAATAACCATCACTCCATTTCCTCGCAAGGGTAGTCAGAGATGACTCTTAAAATGACCCAACACAAATATTTCATTTACTTGATCGTCCGATATCTTTACCCCCTCACTTATGATTTCCAAACACACAATGCTCGGTTAATTCACATTCGTACAACGTCTTATATATACTGTTCTAAGGCACGGATTATTGAAAGAACCCTACAGAAGTATTTAAATAATTTTATCGTCCAATATCTCACAATATCCGCGATATCTTTTCCCACTCATTTGTGCGTCTTGTGTTACGTATACATACGCGAGCCTAACCTCAACTTATGGGAAAGGACCGAAGCAACCGCAAATGGCGTGAATCGCCGCTTGCAGTTATTTCGTTCCTTTCCCCTAATTTGTGGCTCGGTTCGCAAATGTATACGTACCATCATGATTTCCAAACACACAATCTTTATGTTTTTGATGTAGGTACATCTCTATGTAGAGTTTTTGATGTCCCTACCGACTCTTGAAAAGATCCGACGTTACTCAATCGTCCTTTATATTCCAAGGATGTCCCAAATACCTTTTTCTACTCACTTGTGCGTCATATGATCTCTAAACACACAATCCTTGCTTCATTCATACTCGTACAACGTCTTATGTATATAAATATTCTTATAATGTACCACCTACACAAGAATTTAATTTACTTTAACGTCCGATGTCTTCCAAGGATAACCCCGATATATTTTTCCATTCACTTGTGATCTACAAACACACACACTCTTACAACGTTTTATACCAACATATTTTTTTATATATCCTTGAGAAAAGATCTGACACGGTATTTAATTTACATGATGGTCCAATATCTTCCAAGGCTATTCCCAATGACTTATCCCACTCACTTGTGCGTCATATGATCTCCAAACACGCAATCATTGATGCATTCACACTCGCACGTCTTAATACCTACATAATATACGAGTATGTGTTACACAGAGTCATTAACAACATAATTGACAGTCCTGCCATCGTTGCCACTATTAAATTACATGCGTCGACTAGGAATACAAGACAAAATATAACATTCTTCTGCAATACATACACAAACAACTATCAGACACACTCACTGACCAATAGGATGCATGATCTGGGCAACAAGTTTGGGGGTACTAATAATATATTAATTGACTACATTTATAGAGCTAAGCATAATCTATACCAGCACTTGTTGAATCTACACATTATAGTAGCGTTGGTAATGTAGTTTTAGTGATTTGTCTTATATGTAGTATTGTTCTGGTCTCTATAATATTTATAATATTCTTCAAAATGAAAACGGGAATCCACTGCATTACGAAACACAAAGCATGGGAGCTGCATATCTCGCATTCTTAATTATGTATATTATATCGGATGAATTCTTGGGAACTTACAAAAGCTATTTGTGCCAACTTGAATGAATCAGTTTTCTCTAAGATATTGCATTCATACAACGCAAGTGCAACTAAAATACATTATGGGAATTTGCCAAAAGATTATGCATTATTATACTATTCATACAAATAAAAGCCCGCCTTTGTAATACATGTTGTCTTAGAAGCATAATTTGAAAACGGGATTCATTCCATTGAAGTCACTCATGAGTGTGATAGTGTTCAGTTTGGAAAATTCGACATTATTGATGTTGTTTAGTACAAAATGATCTTTTGTATGAAGATTTTCAGGAACTGAAATTTCCGTATTTGGCCGCACAGATTTCCTGAAAATCTTCTTACAAAAAATAAAATTTTTGCAAAAAGTAAAAGGCAACAAGATCAATAATAACTTTTTCTAATACATATTTTCTGAGTATATCGTAAAATTACAAATTTTAAGCCATGTTTAATAAATACAGTATAATTTTTACGATTAATATGTCAACGCCCCTAAGCGTTAATAATTAAATAAATAATATATAGACCCAATGTAGTACAATATCGTGAACAGAATAGAAAAATATATTATACGATGAAAACTTAATGAAGCAGTTAAGACGAAAAGAGAATAAAACAAAACAAAACAATAGATGATAATAAATGCCTGTTTAACAGGACACAAATTTATTGAAACGGTTTTATTATTATAAAACATCCTAGTTTCTACTCAAATTGTCATTTCTCTCGCTTTTGTTCCTTTCCTTAAAAGTCTTACCTTAAAATAAAAGAATTAAAGAATTGAAAAAAGAATACCAACGCCAGTGTCATTTGTTTTGGGTTCGAATTTTCATCGTAGCAGAGACTGCAAGTTATTTCGCTTCTCGTTTCAATACTCTCGTGAAAAGTCCGTAAAATAGTGTAAATTATCATCCCCAAATACATTATTGTCGTGTGGTGATTGTAAACAGAGTTCGTGTCGTGAAATCTAACATTGATGGTGTTTACGGTGTACACCTGTGAACTTATAAGTGACCCACGGAATCTTTAGACTCCGAAAAGAAACCAACATCATCAACAGCTAAAGGCTTCATTTCCTTTCTCCTCGTATTCCCTGTGATATTACACGATCGATTGAGGATGAAATGCAGTCCATTCCAGTGTAGAGATATTGCGTTAGGGTTAAACGCGACACTTCTTATATTTTACGTGATCAAAGATGGCGTTAATTAATTTGTCTTTAAACGAACAGTTCATTTCAAAAACCAATCAAAGATCAAACAGCCAGTATTTTAAAACAATTTAACTAATGCAATTTAATTAACGCAGGTTTAAATTGATTTCTAAATTGGATATAACAATAATAATTTAATAAATGCACGTTTTAATTGATAACTAAACTGGATATTATAGAGCTAAAAGCCGCTTTACAGAACAAAATTAAATGCAAACTTCCCGATAAGTATTAATTAGGTTTCAAATAGTCTCCTACAAACAGATTGACAGAAAATAATCGTAGATTTCTGTGGACTGCTCGGTGTTCATAAAACATCATGGTACGTATACATTTGCGACCTTAAACGAGAACCGAGCCACGGATTACGGGAAAGAAACAAAGCAACAGTTGCTTAGTTCCTTTCCCATAAGTTGAGGTTCAGTTCGGCAGTTCGGCTCGCGTATGTATACGTAGCATTAGGTTTGAAATCATAATTGAGAATCTGCAAAAACTTTGTTGATTTTACAAGTATTGATTTACAATTATATGAATAACATCTCCTGTTAACAAAGCTAATACAGTTATTTGTTATCAGGTAATTTAATCTAGATTGACTCCAGTAATGGGGTTCTAAGAGTGCTTTTTTATAATCTGGGGAACAGGTATCCATCTGCTATCATGATGCACTGATTACCATTATTAGATATCGTTATTGTTACAATTATCTGATACGCAGGGAAAACAATTGTTGACAAAGTTATATATTAAAGTAAACCATTCCAATCCAAATTCATAAAAATCCCTAGTGATAAAATATAAGGAACGAGTATTCAAGTTGTATTTGTATTGACTTGTGATTTAAACAAATTGTTTGTATCAAAACATTATTTTTAATTTACAAAAGAATTATTGGTCGTACATCAAATGAATTTCTGAGAAAAATTAGAAACGTGCAGCACAATCACGCACATGATATGAGGAAAAAAATCAAATAATACGAAAAAAAAATTCAAGAGTCAAAAGACGTTGATGTACGGAGCACTGAAGATATTTGGCGAATTACTAGAGGAAATCAGAAGAAAATATAAATAAATTAAAATGACGAAAATATAAATGTTTGACTATTGTAGTAGGACTTAAGTAAATATTTATCTATTTAAAAACCATAAATAAAGAATAAATTATATTATTCATTGAATGATGATCCAATCTAAAATTTCAAGAAACAAAATTTTCGCTCAAAGACGTTGCCATGAAATAACTTCCAGACAAATTAAAGCAATAAGAGCAATCAGCATAGTGATAATTCGCTTGGCGTTGGACGAAAGGCAAAAACAAACAACACCTCTTCAAATACAAAAAGTAGTGCACTTTCGTATGAAAACACTCCCCATTCATTTCCCGGCTGCCCGCTGGTCCCCGGATATCGAGTTTCTTCGTCTGCATCTTTCCTTTGAGGAGTAGCGATGTGTAGGCACTGCCTATACGTGTTTAGTATGTAGCACGCCTATGGGAGTGTATTGTAAACTAGAGTGGGCCGTCATTATTTTTGAAAAAAATGATACAAGTAGGAAGAAAGCGTAATGAACAATATTAAGAAAGAACAGGGTTTTTTGGAGGAAAGAAAGGAGAAGGAGGGACTCTAATGTACCAAAAAAAAATTGAGTCCCATATTATCAAGGCACTCCTGTATTTATTTATTTATTTATTTATTTAACGCCCAGAGGGCTTTTACATGGTTGGTAGTATAATTTTAATTTGACAGATACTTTGAAACATAAAAAATAAGAATAAAATTACATTTGATAAAAGCTATGCAACAAGTCATACAAACACAAGAAACAAAAATAGAAAATTACAGCTATTTGTAGGTTTGCATGATGTGTTTAGGAGTATTGTTGAAATAAATGTTTTAAATGATCCACAAAACTTGCCAACTTGGTATTGAATATGTCAACATCACCCAAGTAATGATTTCCCATGGTGTGAAGTCGTTGTATCGGAGGGGCAATGTAGTTACACGTATGTGTGCTGCTGTAGAATATTGTATTTTGTCGTGTTGTTACTGTGGGTGTATGTATGTTTATAAGTTGCAGGAGTTCACAACAGTCGAATTTAGAGTTAAGTATTTTGAATAAGAACGTTAAATCGTTTATTTTACGTTTATCTTCTAATGTATGTATTTTTAAAGTATTTAATAAGAAATTGTAATTTAAGTCTTCGACAGGGATATTTTATTCCTCCATCCTTTTCATATTTCGGAAACGGTTAGATGTTTCCGAAATATGGAAAGGTTGAAGGAATACAGGAGTGCCTTGATAACATTTTTGCGTAAATAAATTTCGGGGATGCCCGAGGAACACTTGGCACTATCATTTTTTTTTTACCTACGGAAAATAATTTTCCTCAGGTACAACGCATTGAAATTATTAAAATTCACTTGAGTGAATCAAATGCAAATCATCTTGAGTGATGACCCCATTTCCACCTCGGTGGCTTCGTCAACAAGCAAAATTGTCGCATCTGGGGCTCGGAAAACCCAAGAGTTATTGTTGAAAAGCCTCTCTATCCTCAACGTGTGACTGTTTGGTGCGGTTTATGGTCCGGCGGAGTCATTGGACCTTACTTTTTCGAAAATGAGGCTGGAGCAATAGTTACGGTGAATGGATTGCGCTATAGAGGGATGATTAATGATTTTTTATGGCCGGAATTGGATGGTATTGATCTGGACAACGTTTACTTTCAACAAGACGGCGGTACGTGCCACACAAGCAACGAAACCATTGATCTTTTACGATTGAATATCAAAATAACACCTCTTGTTGGAAAACCCTGTACAAATAACTCATGAACTTTGGTATGTGCTGGTTCTATAGGATTCATGATATAGTATTGTTATTAACGTAGGATATTCAAACACAAATAAGGATTTTCAAACACAATAAATTTCATAACCTTCGTAGAAGATGGAATGTATTTTTACTATTGTATTATATTTTTATTGTATTATATATTTTTTTATTATATTATATTTTTATTATGTATTCAAATACGCAACTTTTGAGACCGCTAACATGTAGAAATTTGCTTTGTCGGCTCACCCTAGAGTATAACCAATGTATGCACGCCTATAGGAGTTTACGTGAAAAACTTAATATAAAGCGCACGATGCACGGTGACTGAAGAATCCAATACAGTGTACGGTGAAGATGAAAAGCGGAATCACTTTTCACGCTGAGCTTGCTAGGCAGGGGTCGGGAGTGAAAAAATATAACAACAAAAAATTGGTCCTTCGAGCCGGATATATTTTTGAACGTTTACGCCGGTAATTAACCGAAAGCGAAACAAGTTACAATACATTATGATTGGATAGTAAAAACTAAAGTAAACTCTCCTCGCGTACCTTACTTTAGGCAGGGGTTTATTGGCCCTTCGAGTCAGATATATATTTTTTAAACCAGTATTTTGACGTTTGTGATTGGCGTGTTTTAAGAAGAAACAAAGTAACACAGTATTTTAACGTTTGTGATAGGTGTGTTTTGAGAAGAAACAAAGTAACACAGCTATGACTGGATAGTAAATTACTAAAGATAGCTAATGTCCTATTGTGTACCTTAGTTTAGGCAAAGATAGTATGAATAGAAAATAACAACAAACAAAACTCAATTTTGTATGCAAGTATGGGTACCGCCGTTCCGGAACACATTTATTGGATAACCAAAAAATCTAACGTAGGTCACCCCAAGTGGTGCGCTACGTTTGGTGACTTAGCAGGGGTGCACGGGTTCACGGAGTGCGGTTTGTCCAGCTCTAAGCGGTAAATGCATCTACATATCCACCAAGTGCGTGGCTGGGCAGTTAAGAGAGGATTTTTGACCTCTCCAGCCGGAATCTCTCGATTCACGCTTCCGTCACTCCTGTACACTCCTGGACACACTAATCCTACACACCCTCATATATTTTTGCTTCCCAGAACTTTCTCTCCTACCCTCCTCATGATCCTCCACACAGCATCCCCATAGATTACATAGAGAGACCTGACTTTCTGAATTCTTATTTTTTAAACTTGAATCGCAGCGTAAAACTAATAAAAATGGATAGCTATTTCTGTTTTATAATAGTCTGGGAACAAGTAATGGGTACTTTCAGCAAATTACATACATGGCCTAAAAAAGAAATAATTTAAATTTAAAGCAAAATCAAAATCTTAGCACACCTGACATAAAATCCGGCCGCCAAAAGAAAAATAGAGCATAAAATCACGCAGACACGGTACCATACAACCATCGCAATACGTACAGTCGAGAATCGCTTACCCCGAGCTCGGCAGCTTGCGGCTTCACCGGGCTGACGTTAGTTATGTAAATACAAACATCGTCAGAGGAAAAGCGACCGTAGCGTAATAACATCGGTAGTAAAAATAGCAAAGAGGATGTGTCAAAATACACATATAGCCAGAGACCTGAAAAAATTGCATTAGTGAATTAAAAAAAAAAATAATAGTCGAAAAATAACACTAATTTTTCATAACTAACGTCAGCTAGTAGTGTACCCGGCGTTGTTCGACTTTTCTCTACTTTCAATAAATATAATATCCATATATTATACACATAAACCTTCAGGAAGAATTCTCTAAATCAAGGCTGCCCAGACCTTTTTAACAGTTGGGCGAAATTGACGATTTTGAATCACTGGCGGGCCATTGAATACCTGACGGTTCCTATTTCCATGGGGGGGGGGGGTTGTTAGAGAATTTCTATAAAACATAATTCCCCACAAAAATGAGATGAGTGCTTCAAAATGAGTGCTCCCCACAAAATATTTGAAATCCAGGGGGGGGGGTTGTTACAGAACTTCGCTGAGAAAAAATTCCGCGCACCCAAAAACATCATATGTGATTCCCCACAACAATTAAGTTCAACAGGTTAGATTTTTTCGTCGCTGATTCTCGTTCTGAGTAGCCTAAATAGCGATAAATCGCCTTCATTGGCAACACTGGTGACCGCGCGCAAGCTGCATTGTTTGTTTTACCGCGGGCCCGCGACACTTTTTCAAATTGGCGGATTGGCGGGTTTTTTGAAAATGGTTCACGCGGGCCTGGGGTTGGGCAGCCTTGCTCTAAATGATAGTGAATGACCCTATCAAACTTCGTTACATAGTTTAGAAGAACTAAGTGCCAAAACAGACAGACGCGGATAGAGACTTTGTTTTGTACTATTTAGATGTACCAATTTATTGTCACGATAATGAATTCACTAAAAGTCTTTCAGGAAACGGTCTGTAATCCCGTTTTTAGTTCATTATGATCTGGGAGGTTCCGGGATGTTCCCGAACGTTCCAGACTATTCCCGATCATTCCAGAATGTTCCGGGATGTTCTGGAATGTTGTGGAGCCCTCATATCTTCATAAGCACGCCCTTCAGGTAAAAACGGAAACCTTCTTCATGGATGGGGGACAGAGGGCTACCACACCATACAACTCATTCGATCGTACCGGGACTCATTTCTGAGTTTTAGCGGCACGAAAATTGTACACTTATTTTTATTATATAATAGCTGACGCGTGCCCAGCGTTGCTGGGGGTTATCTTTAGAAGATAGACATATACCATCAAGGACTTTTCTGTAGCCCTTTTTAAGGTATAAAATTCTGTAGTACATTATTTTGATGTATCTCATAAGGTTTGATCTATTTCTGATCTCCCTATGTTTTGCATCCAGCTTTTTTTAGATTTAAATGTTAGCATATTGTTGTGAGTTTTGAATGAGAATGGAATTTTATTGTATAATTTATATTATTGAATCCGCGTACTGCGTGCGAATCTAACGATCAGCTAAAAACTGGTCAAATTATTCAACGTAACGTATCATCCTCGCAACTATATAATCCTCAAGGGGTGCTTATTACGTATGTACAGAGCGTAGTACAAGGGTAGTCAGTAGCGATGTTGTCAATTATTGTGACACACAGCCGAATGAAATGGAGAAGACGGCGGAATTGCCTTTGAAGGTGAAGGTACTCTACCACCGATCCTTCGGGTGTTTTACACGATATCTTTTCATATGGATACCGATTTTTGTAGTAAGTTTAATAAGGCGGACATTATTTGACACTTATCGTCATTGTTTTATCAAAAAGGTCTTGAACGCGAACAAAGCTGTCACACTGGTAAAAACTAAAATACTTGCAGAACTTAATACACATACTAGTCCCAGAGAGAGGTCGTAGGTGTCGTAAGTCAACGTTCTACAATCTTATATACTTTTCGTTTTCATTCAAGACATGTGACGATAGTCGATGATATACGTACGATATCTCTCATGAACTTCTAACACTATTCATTTTGATTTACAGTATACTTAAATAATGATTAAATGGAGTACTACGTATTAAATGGAATAACAATAAATAATTATCAAAATTACGTGGTAACGTTGCTTGTTTATATAGTTTTATATTTAAAATATTGATAAAAAGACCGTAATATGTTCTCTATAATAATTGATAATTCACTTTAAGGCGAAGTTTTATTATTTAGTTTTATATATTTGTGTAAACAAAGTTATTTGTTTTATTTTAACTATAGTACGTCGTGTGTATTATTTATTGTAAACGTGTATTACTTACTTTACGATATTGTGAAATATTGAAAGGCAACCGATATGCTTTCATGTGATCTATCATTACGTTCAAGGTGTTGCGTTTTTTGACGATTTGAATATTATTTCTTCTCTAATGGTAACTATCTGTATGAAATCGTAAGCATGTAAATAATGATCGTGAAAAGCAAAGATTTTTCAGATGGGTACCGATATAGTTTTCGTATGGAGATGGTATGAAAAAAAGCATCTTGTAAAACGCCCATTATTTTGCAAGAGAGGAATAGTCACGTTCAAAAGATCTGCTTTGTTTCTAAGGGGTTATAATACGTGATTGTTTTGTGGATTTTCGTGGTATACGTAAGCAACAATATAACTTTATAAACTAAACTTAAATCGTCTTACTTATTAGATTAGTACTCGCCGGTTTAGCTTTTGTTAGTGACGAAGTAGACAAATGCGTCGTGTTCCTACCCAGGAGTCGTGGGTTCGATCCACCGCTGGAAATGATGTTAATACGAGGAATTCAAATATTTTCATGTTTATTCGTAACTCGGAATGTTATAAGTCATTTTTTTCGCTATTCCGACCTTACACACCGCGTAATATTTACACCGCGTTAGGAGAAAAATATTTCTTCGTTTTAATTTATTTTTATTCTTATTTTACTGATGATCTCGGTAGCATATTTATTTTATTTATTTGCGTTATAAACAGTTTCTGTTCATTATTATTTTACGGTGTTAGGAATTGTTAATATCATTG
The DNA here is from genome assembly GCF_061612785.1 of Hesperophylax consimilis. Classification (NCBI taxonomy): domain Eukaryota; kingdom Metazoa; phylum Arthropoda; class Insecta; order Trichoptera; family Limnephilidae; genus Hesperophylax; species Hesperophylax consimilis. The sequence goes on from NC_142865.1 coordinate 13,013,783, forward strand.
ACTAATAAAATAATAACATTAAAAATTTAAATTAGGAAAAATACATAACAACATAATATTAACAGTTCAGATAAGGTGCAATTACTTAAACGTACCAAAAGTGTGGGCTTTTAAAAAAATATTATCTAGGTTAACATTTAATCATAGCGTGGGTATCAATAATAACAATAAGAGTAGATAATTGATGTTATTAATTTCAAACTGCTGTTATTCTAGTATTAATTTTTTTTTCGATTCAAATTGAATGCAGAACAGAAAAAAGATAGAAATGTGGTGAAAAAAAAATTATATCAATAAAATAATAAGTTTTCAGATATATTCGATCGAATATTATTTGTATAAGAATGTTATGAATTTAGTGAGGTTCGTGTTAAACAAATCGATTTATGATGCATAATATATTAAACGTGCTACAGCTTCTTCTTATAAGTACATCTTTAAGATAATAAGTATGGAATAGTATGGAATAAATATCTTAGGAATATAAAATGTGTCCCGAGATCTATTAACTCTCAACGGACATCTGAAATTAGTTTTTAATTTATAATTTTGAAAAATTATAAACACAATCGGCAAAAGCTTCGACACTCTGATGTTGCGTACCTTGACAAAATAGAGTATAATCATAGACATATGAATATTAGTAGACCTGCCCTAAGTGATTAAAAGCGTATTATCCCCACTCCCCATACCGGTTCCATTGGAGCCGGCTGTGCTCGCGTATGGCCTCAAGTGAAATTTGAAAACGTTACGTCATCATTCTTGTGCGAACTATGGTCGAGGCATCATCGGTTCATTTTACGAAATAACACGGCAAAATGTTGACTTGTGCTATGAAAACTTAAAAAATAGATGTGAAAAAGAGAATAAACCCAATTGTGTCGTATTACATTCCATATATAAGCATTATTTTAATTTATTTTAAGCATATTCACATCGTATAATATGGATCAGTTGTAGAAACATAATATACTATCACATCGAGAAACGTCTGGACGCGAAACACAAAGTTGGTTGGTTGCTGGGAAGTAAATTATGAACATTTATAAAAGTGTCTTAACTAAATACTTAAACGAAATATTCGACTCTGAAAATAGAACCGAATTTTTTTGCCGAATTTGGACTTCGCAAATTTGTTCATAACGTGGCGAGTAATTTGCGCTCCCATGTAAAAATGTCTATTCATTCAAAAGCAGATTTTACTTTTCAGAAGTAAATGGTGATATTATAATGCGGGATGCCTATTTACTGTCAGATTGATTTATTGACGAATCACAGTCAGCTTCACCCCCTTCGTTCTTCAACAGTTGATTTTACCCCTCGCCATTATCTTCTCGTCTATTAATTCCTATGTCTGTGAGTATAATGTTATAACTTTTTCAGATTTCTTATTTTTTTAGATCGAACCTTTTTCTACTGTTAAAGTACTCACTACACACGTCTAAGTCATATATGTATAACAAAACCGTTTAAAAATCTATCTATATAAATAAAAATGTTCGTTTGTTCAAAATCTCAAGTCTCCGAAATTTCTTCACCGATTGCTTTGAAAATTTGACAGAACGTTGCATTCAAATACGCGTATGTTTTTATATATCTATATTATATAGATGTCACCTGTGACACGTAAAAATACGCTTTTTAGAAAAGTAGCTACATCTGTTGGACAGATAAGCTTTTTTTTTTAATAGCGCCATTTGTAAATGAAAAACAGCGACGTAAAAGCAACACGTGCTATTGTTTCTCTATCTGCACAGACAGACTGAGCCACAGCAACGCGTGACGGGGTACAGCTAGTTATATATAATACATACCAAGTACTTGCCAATTATTCACCACGGAAGTGACAGATATCAACAAATCCCAACCAGAGGAAATCTTCCTTGTTATTTTGAGAGATGGATGCCGAACTTACCTGTAACAAAGAAAAACAATACAAATTAACTATCGAAATATTTGATGGATCAAAGAAAGCTGGGATGGGCAATACCATTGAGGATATTTCACAAGTTTATGTCTCTCAAATAGAATTGACCAAAGCAACACAAACTTAGGATTGTGTGCTTTGGTGCATATAATGTACTTCCGACGGTGATGTTCATATGACTCGTCACTAAGAAACAGCATTTTGTCTTGTTTGCGATTGCTTATTGTTTTTAGCTAGAAAAATACAACACATAATGTAAACGTTTGAAAAATAATAATTGTCATCTTATTTTTAAAATTTAAGTGTGCAAAAGTATCAATATCCTACTCTAAGAGGTGGAGAAACGGGTGGTTTTTCGGAGACAACATATGGACCTTCCTCATAGTTTGAAGGTTAAGCATGCAAAATATCATCAATCTCGAAATAAAACTGTGGATTTGAATTAAAAAAACAAAGCCACAACGGGACACTCTTCTGTATAATATATTTAGTATTTTTTAAATGAAAAATTAACTTTATTTTAATATCACCGGAATTTTTTAATGAAGTCGAATAACAAGTTTAAAGCATGTTGCGCGCAACCAAGCTTCTTTTTTAAATACATATTTTTTCAAAAAAGAAACTTGCTTGCGCGCAATATGCTTTAAACTTGTTATTCGACTTCATAAAAAAGTCGAATAACATGTTTAGTATTTTTTTAATGAAAAATTAACTTTATTTTAATATCAACATGCTTTAACAGACTCCCAACTGCACCCAACCGTCTGAATCCAGTGAGACTGTGACATCTCCGATTGAGGCTGAAGGTAGTGAGAAGTGGGAGAGAAGGAGGGGAATTACCTGCCTATTCAGATCTGGTTACCAAATACGGCTAAAGCAGCTGTGTGAATACTGCGTTCGGGTCTACGCTGATGATATGTATATATATATATATATATACATATCATAATAATAATAATAATAATAATATCTTTATTGTGACAAATTTTCAAACTATAACTATAGAAATACATGAAAGACTGTTTTGTGTACATTGGTTTATAAATTAGATGAGTATATAATTTTATCAACGGGAAGGAATATATATATATATAAACAGTAGGTAAAATAAATGTAAATAATAGAAATGTTAATGTAGTTATGTGTTAAGGTTTATCATAGCCCGCCTCACTAGGCTTAGCCTGTGTTGAGGCAGCTATCTACCAAGTTTATTTATAGTACTATAACGTACCTACAATTATATAACAATACGAACACTCAATAGTTAGGTAGCATCAATATCAATACATCATTTACCAAGTTCGTTTATAGTCCTAATAATATACCTACAATTATATGAAAATACATAAAATAATTAGGTTGCATCAATAACTGCGAATTTGGATGAGTGCACCGGTAAAGGCCCTATCATTACTTTTGATCCAAATTTTTACGCTATCTTTGAGATTTTTTTGTGAATGACATGTTTTTATTTTACCAGGAAGAATGTTGTAAAGTCTTGTCGCAAGATATCTAAAGTTTCGTTGACCAAAAGTAATGTGCGTTACAGGAATTTGAAGTAGGTCTTTGTTATTGCTTCGAGTACAGCGAGTATTAGATCTTTTTTCGTAGTATGTATGTATATTTGTGTATAGGTGAGTGAGTATTGTTTTTGCGTATGTCTGCCGAACATCAAACACATTCATAATATTAAAGATTAAGTTAATAAATGGTCCCCACATATAAATATTCTGAACAACAGAATAAGGAAACTAACATATATATTTAGATGTTTAAGAGATATTTTAAACGAAAAATTACTTAGAACCACATACTTCGCTTTCTGTCAATCAATTATACAATACGGCATTATAGGCTGGGGCGGTACATATAAAAATCAAACTCAAACAATTTACATATCACAAAAACTAATAATAAAAACCATATTAAAAAAACCCTATTCATATTCGTCTGAACTTTTATTCAAACAATTTAAGGTCAGAAAATTAAGTGCATTATACTTCTACCATGCAACATTACAAATTTATAAAAACTATATTCAAAATAAAATTGCACCCTTTAAAAATAACAGAAATCTTAGACAAACGTCAATACTTCCTACTCCTAAATGTAAAAAAACAATAGGACAGTTCAACCATGAATATCTCGGAGTTAAATTTTTTAACTCATTACCAGAAAAAATTAGAAACATGAATGCAAATATAAACGAATTCAAAAGCCACCTTAAAAAGTATTCCGAACAGTTGAACTGAATCGTACCAAATATAAACAAATATAACAACATCCCCATACACACAAGCCCTGCTTATTTATCCTACATCGAATACTTATATTATGTAATTAATAACCTACTATATTGTGTAATTATATTATGTAATTGTTATATTATGTAATTCGTGTATCTTTTTTTACTAATAAAAAAAACTAAAAAAAAAAAAAAAAAAAAAAGTTCGAGTCAGTAATTAGAGGAAGCCTAAGAATTATTTTTATAAAAGTTTTCTGTGCCTTTATGATTGGGTCTAGTGCAAATAACACTAGTATTGTTCGAATTGACATCGATTCGCCAAGTGAACACATATTATATTTTGTTGGCTAGCTACATGAAACCTCCCAAGTCTAACCAAGGGGAAATAACTCTCTTATAATGTTTATAAATTTTCTATTACTTATTTCCTGCCTTTTAGAAAAAAAATCATCAAACCTTACAAAATAGATTTTATACAAGTACAGCTGTAAATAAATTTCGGATATCTTTTAAGGAGCCAAGGAGCATGAGGCCCAAACCTTTAACCCGCCATTAACGTCAAAAGTTACCGCACTAAAGAATGTCTATAACGTAGTAGTAAAATGGTCGAGTCAACGGTCCGCAATAGTGAATGTCGAAATCGCTGTAGTGTAAAAACTCCAGAAAAACCCTTTTATTATTTAGGGGTAGTTTTGATTTAGGCACACCCGGCCGAGGTGGGCAGAGGTATACTCCAGGGGGTCGCTCGGCCTTTTTCTAAAGTAAATATGGTAAGAATTCTGAAATAAGCGAAGAATGCTGGAGAGGCTGCGGTAATCAAAGAAAATATCTCAGCAGTTTCAGATCCATTTTCAGGACCTAAGTGGAAGATACTCTAAGAAAACCATTCATGATAAAATGTTGCTTAAAATAACCCAAGATACATTCAATTCAATTCATATCAATTTATAATTTTTTAAATATTACAAAAATTGTTAATTTTAGTGCATTTTTAAATATGTACATTTGTAAATTAGATTTACATAAATGTATCTTTTTTCTTTTGATTTGTTTACATATATAATCAATCTTATAATTTTCCTTCCTTTCTATATTTTATATTATTTGTTGTATGACTGCCAATAACTATCCTGTAGGTAAATGGAACTTGTGCCATTAATGCCCCCGCATACCCAATTTCTACCGATTTATAACAAGTTTCTCATTAACTCTTTAAGTTTTTAAGTTCCTAAAAATATTCATGTTCTTTTTGAAGATAATATCTATACATTTGTTATGCCGAAACGTTAATTATATAAAATTCCCTCGATAAAAAAAATGCAAAGTAAGCTCCGAAAAATATTAAATACGCGTTTTGTTCTGTTATTTAATTTATGTTATATGCATGAAAAAAATCACAGCATATTTTTAAATGCAACCTGTCGAGAGGTTTTTGCTCTATTTCAAAACGAGTCCTGTTTTATTAAATATTTATTATTATTTTTTAATAGTAGCGCGCTCCCTCTAACACTCGTATTTAAATGCATATCTCAAGTAATTTTGAAAATTTGAACATGTGTTTGTTTGTCCTTCTTTCATATATTGCAACAGAGCGACCGACCAACGTGATTTTTGCATAGGGATACTCGGAGAACTGGGAATTGACATAGGCTACTTTTCAACCTGAAAAAACATTTAATTCCCATGAAACGAATCCTTGTACAGTCATTTCTCCTTATTACCACGCAAGCAGATCCGCGGGTAAAAGTTAGTAAATAACTATCTAACTAAATAACCATCACGCCGTTTCGCCGCAGGGGTAGGCAGATATGAAGGACCGCTAAAACAACTCATTCATGACACACACTCCTTGTCTCATTCACATTCATACACATCCATACTCCTCTATTATTCTGACTATTGATATGGCCCGACTCGAGTATCTGATTCACTTGAACGGGCCATGTCTTTCTCGGGCTTTCCCGACTTATGCTACCATTCACATTTGTATGTAAATCGAGTATACTGAATAATCCCACAAAGTTCATCACCCCTATTGAGATAGTGGTAGTTACTTATATAATATATATTATAAACCCAGCTCCCCGTGAAGGGCATGTTTATAGGCCACCGCAGGGGTTGTTTGTCAATGTACCGGTGTAGTTCGAGGATGATTTGCAACCAGAGCTTAGTACCAGGGGTGCACAAGAAGAGAGAAGGAGAAATGGGAGCAGAGGTAGGAGAAACGGTTAGAGTAGAAGGAGGAGGCACTGAAGTAGTGTTGAACGTGTATTTATGTTGCTTTCGCCGGAATAAAGAGCCAACTCTAACCGAAGAACACTCGTAAATCAAATGAAGGAAATATTATGTATGGGAAGTTTAAATATACTTTTTAGGGATTCGGCCCAGGGTTAGGTTATGGGCACTCAGTATTTGTGCAAAATTAGGGTTAAATATTTTATGGACTATTATTAGGAAGTGTATGTGATAAATGTGTGGCCGTACCACAAAGAGCTATGATAGAAAAGTCATGCAAAGTGTTTCCACTTTGCAAAACAGAAATACTAAAGAGCCGAAAGGGGTTAGTTTATAAGCACTTAGAAAGTGCGAAATCAGAGTTGAAAATTGTTATGGAATGTAAAGAGATTTTAATATCTTGAAAATAAATAACTTGAATTTGGGAGGCGTGTTTGGGTACCGCCGCCCCGGGAACCATTTATTGGATAACCAACCTATGTCATAGGTCACCCCAAGTGGTCCGGTTCATCGGGTGAGGTGTGTTCAGGGTGCGCCTGCCCACCACGTGCATGGCGTGCCAGATCGGGTGAGGCTGGTTTGAGGAGACCATTTGACCTCTCCAACAGATCTCTCGACCCATCACCTTGTGCCGCAGTGGGAGGGATATATTCATATGCCCGTCACTCTTGGACACATTGATCCCAAGATTCCTACCAAACTCTCATACCTTTTCTTAAAACATACCCTCCACACAGTATCCCAAAGGAGGAAATAAGCCCTGAGCGAAATTATTTTCCTCAAGGCCTCCTGTATGGGTTTAGTAAAAAAAAATGTAAAAATTGTTCCCCATGGTTAAAAAAACCATTCTAGGTCACCTTTCCGTGGAAGAAAGGAATACTAATGTTTAATATAGTATAACTTATTTGTATTTATTTATCTTGATAAAATATAATTATACTTGATTTCACAATGCATGTCTCAGTGAGAAATCCCTGTGTCGAAACAGACGAAACAAACATTACCTATACTTAAGTTAAATACAGTCATATTTAAGGTTAACAGAAGATTTTTTGAAAATAAATAAGGAATGTAAATTTAAGCCAATAAATTAGAATAATATTAGAAATTGGGAAAGAGACGAAATAAAAAAAAATATATACTTGACTTACTTTAACCCGTAATTCCTGACATTATTTGGAGTATAAAATGGAAATGAAATTTTGGTCTCTTTGCTAGACAGAAAGATTAACGAGTGGATTAGGAGCCAGTAAAAGGAAGCTAACACTATCACCATAATCTCTACACTCAAGTGGGCCTATATTGAACGTGGTTAACGGATTGCCGTTGAAATTATTTAATAATGTTGACTTCGTATGGGTGAGATGAAAAACATATTGTAAACTTCTAATACAAAACTGGTTACATTGGATGGAGGCATATTTTGTACGAAGCTGGACGTCAAAAGAATTATGAAGACGAAGTGAAAAGAATTATGAGTCACTAAGATATTTTGCGAAAGAAGCAATGCTGTTTTCAGAACAGACATGTCCGGATTCGAAACCAATGATCTGATCAAGCCATCAATCAATGCTTTAGGGTAAAGCCAACATCAATATTAAGAATGGAAGCATGCATCAAAAGAAATATACATTAGGATGATATATTTTATCCTACATTCCTCGGTCTGGTGATTCCTGTAAAATACGCAATGTGTTTTTTGCTCCACTAAACCAGACGAGGCAAAATGTCACAAATCATAATACTAAAGTCTTAACTTATATGCGTCACGAGAAAAAATCTACCAGGATTACATAAAGAAAACTGAATGAACTGCTTGCCAGCAATTATTTTTAAAATCGACTGAAATCTCAGCGGCAAAAAACAATTCGGCAATTATTTAGCGAAGAAAACATGTCGCAGTGAATTGAAATGGGACAAAAGCGACGCTTTCCGTCTATCAATCATTAGTATTTCTGACATCGCGTTCCGTGTTAGAGGTAGCGTGAACCTCTAGCCGCCGGACGTGTCAAGCTGATTCCCAATAAAGAACCATGTCATCTGTCCAATGGAGATGAACTGGTTAGAGATAATGATGAGCTAATGTGAGTTAATGTCGAGATCACTTGAGGAGAATTAAAGGTAATGGACGGACACAGTGAATTTCAAAGATAACGGAAATTAGTTTTTAACTACACGTATACAGACCTTTTTGATATTTTCAAAACCTCACCGTCTTGCATCAAGGCAAAAATACTTGGTTGTGAATGTAACTGATATGTTTGTGAAATGTTAAATGTCTGTTTGTACTGCATCATATTGACATGTTCTTCTTTATGTGTAACATATGTATGGTGTTCTTATACATATACATTCCACATATATACATTTATGTGAAATGTATATGTATAGCATCTATATAAACTGCTTGCTTCAGATGTCTTAGGACGGGTTGTTTCGGAGAACTTGAACAATTCTTCAAATTTCAAAGTTAATTTTCATGTTCCGTGAAAGATATTTTTAAGTTCTGTTTTTATTTCAGTTCTGTCAAGCTACTAGCCTATAATGATATAATAACAGAATTTGAATAGGACTTTCACAGAACCCGTAAATGAACATTGAAATTTGATGAATTGTTCAAATTCTCCGAAACAACCCGTCCTCTTAGTGTTGGCTAACGGATGTATTATTTTAATGAAAAATGTTATTTTTAATTGTCAAGTCTCTGACAGCCCTGAATTGTTGAAGCTACTTTGCCATACCCTCCGGCCGTAGTGGCCAAGTGGAGATAAATTTGATTGTAACAATAAACTCTCTACTATTTGCGCTATTATAATATTTTGCTAGATTATATCTGCTGGCAAGTCACCTTTTCTGTATATTTTATCCTGTTTAAATGAAATTAGTGTTTTCTATTATTGTAGCATTCTATGCCTTAAGAAAATTTCAGCTGTATCACATTCAATGTCGTTTTGTATACATATTGTTGTGTTCTTAAATGTAATACTAATATTCGCCTATGTACCACTGTGTACTTATAATCTCATGTATCACATTATTGTAAAAGCCTTTTATGGCGTTTAATAATAAAAAAAATAAACTGAGAAACCTATTCCGATCCTTGTAACTCTTCGAATAACGGATCATGTCATCCTTCAGACATAGATGAAGTAGATATAGAATGAAGAACTACCTACTAAAAACTATCTACTCTCAGATCCATCCTTTACCTACAAACACAAAGATGTATTTACTTTGCACTTTTTCAATCAATTGCTACATATATGGTATCGTGTGATGAGGAGGTTGTACAGAATCAATTCTTTATCCACGGTCTTAATTAAAAATGTCAGATCGCCCCACCAGGCCAAAAATCGCAATCTTAGACTCGACAATTATACATACAATTTACACCCGCTACTCAACACAACTAAAATGCATAATTCCTCCAACGAATACAGATCATAGAAAAGATCCTAGCCTCAATATATCCTCAAAAATAAGCATTTTAAGTGCTGAAGCAACCTTTTTAGTAAACAAAATACACTTTCCCGAGCGCATCGTAAACATGGCATGCTGTTTAAACATCACTCGGAGGTGTTTTCAATTGCGGGCGATAGGTGCCACTAGGGTATCAGAAACCACGAACGCCAGTGAGGGAAAAACAAAATCTGAAAAATACTGAAAAAACATTACAGAAAATCGCTGAAAATTCTCCGTCTAGACGGAATAACAATGGCCAATGATTGATGAACTCGTGTTTTGCAAAAAAAAAGAACATTCTTTGTCGAACGCTACAAGAAAAATAAAGTAAACTTTTTAATTCTTTTCAATTTTGTACGCAAATTCCTTTTTTCGTGCTTTTCGTGAGTGGAAAAATATCGAGTCATGCATGTGCTTCGAAATAATGAAAGTTGGTTTGAGGAAAGTTGCTTTCAAGTTACATGGAAAAATACACACGTTTAAAGCGTTTTAACGTTCTAAACTGAAGATATAAGCCGAGATAAGTGTGTTCTGGGCGAGTTCGTGTAACTAAAGTGAGGAAATTTTATATTAATTCGGGTGAAATTGCCCAAACATTGCCAGTTGGCTCCACACAGGATGCCCTGAGGAAAATAATTTCCCTAAAGGCATATATCATCTTGGGAGATGTTGTGTGGAGGGTGTATTTTAGGAAAGGAATGAGAGAAGGTTCTGAATCAATGTGCTCAGGAGTGACGGAGGTATGAATCCATCACTCAATCATCAACTGCTAAGGCGAGAGAGTCTGGCTGGAGAGGTCCAAGGATCTCCCTCAACCAGTCTCAAAGGGTCTGGCCGGCCACACAGTAGGGGAACAGACGCTTCCACCGCCAAGAGCTGCACAAACCTCACCCCACGACTTCAGGCACCACTGCTAAGTTACCAAACGTAGCCTCCCCAATTCATTGGCTGATCGTTCGTCTTTCATCTCTTCGTATTGTAGCCATTTTCATCATAACGTTTTTGGTTAGAGACATGTTTACGAACCAAACATACTGGAAGTATACGCCTGATAATATAATTAAATACATGCGTCCGAATATTTGTATTTATTAATTTATTTATGAACGCCCTATTGGGCTACAACATTAAGATTATAAATTCAATCGAATACAACATTAAAACATAGATAAAAATGAATTAAAAAATAAAGCATGAAATACAATTATCCCGCTAACTGATAAACCCTAGGAAAAAAAATTAAATTGATAATATGCATACTTAGCTGCTTAACCATATGCAAGGATTATGATAAAATTAAAAAAAATATTTATTGCACAAAAAGAGTACAAAGGGTATAACTTATAGGTTACATCCTATTTCTTCCAGCTAACCCAACAAATACACATTATATCACATAACGCTTACATTTACTAAAAACTGCTGAATTAAGAATGCTTCGGAGGTGCATGTAATGACAACAAATTAATAGAGTCGGGCAGTCAAATCTTGAATTTAAATTTTATAAAATATTGAGGTATATTCCGAACTAAATAATTGCCTGTTTTTCCCATTATTGATATTTACTATCAGTCTATACTCTTCTCCACTGTATTTAGATGTTGTCTCTTTATATATTGTTCCTATTATATATATACTTACCTATAGTATCATAATGGTATTCTATTTTTCTTATAATTAGTGTAACTCTCTCACCAAGCACAAGAACCAGTTTCTTTATTGGTGAGATTGCGAACATAAATATACTTTGTAACCATATGTACTCATATAAAATCCTGTACCCACTTATATATATATTCAAAAAAAATAAACATCCTGTTTTTTAGGATGCAGCATAGTTTGTGACTGCCCGTACAAATCTTCTTCTTCGCTTGGTCTAGTTTTCTTTGCCTGGTTTCAGAACTTGAACCTAGTAAAACAGAATACGATAAAATAAATAAGATTATGTTGGTTTGGGTTAGGTTAGGCTTGTTCTATTTTCACTGTTCTATTTTATCATATCACATTTCATGTATACTTGTATACTCTAGTCTAGTATTCACAAATGCTATTACTTAACATCAGAATATCGTGTCAGTTGATTTGCATGTTGCTCGCGATCAACATTGCACCAGCCTGTTCGGCATCTGTTCCGTTCACAATCATTTACGATCGTTGCACCGAGCCGCTGTGTGTAGGGAATAAATAAAAGACATCATAAATAACCCATAGTGAGTTCTGATACTTGGACAGTTGTAAATAACGACGCACGCTGGGTCAGTTCGTCAAAAACCGCATAAAAAATGCAACTTTTACTTTGACCCAGTAGACAATGCTTCAACTGCAAAGACATTGTGATAATGTGATAACAGCAGTGACGGCCTGCATAGAAGAGTTGTAAGCTATTTAGCTCCGAAAAAAGAAGACGAATAAAAAAATGATTTAATTTTCCGGCTGGAATAAACAGTTGGAGCTAGTGGGACAATGTTGCGAGGCTGAACGTATTGGGATTGAAAATAATGAGGAAATATCTTGCTAATGCTATTTAAAGTAAACTCTAATGCCTCTACAGCGCCATTGCAAACAAAGTTAAATATTTTAAAATATAAAGAATCTAAAAAAACACATCATTGATGTTTTGGAGATTTTACAGGCACAAGATGCCGACGTGAGTTTACAAGAAGAAAAATTAGTTAAAAAAAAATTTGTTCAATCTTAAAATAAGCACAAAAAATAACTCCTAATTGGAGTCAACAAATGTATTATGTACTTTATGTAGGTTGTCATACCAAACACTGTCTGCCTACACGTATTTATAAGTTTATTTTGTTATATGCCGGAATCGTACTCCCAGGTTGTTGGGTATCATTGGATTAGGTTAGGCAAATGCTATAAGCAAAGTCCTTCGCGCTTTATAACTCGTTATGTTTTTACGATAAAGAGTTTATGAATTTTTAATTTCAATATAAATAAAGAAAAAATAAATAAGTCACATCTCCTATGTCACATTGCCCAGTGTGCAGCGTTTGAATATTGTATAAGGAACCATTCGCAAAGCGAGAAGGCGAGCTTGAGGGAAATGAAAGAAACGCTGAAATATTTACTTTCAGTAAACATTCACGACCGATTCAAGTTGATCGATTTTAGCGGAAAAATAGACGTGGACGCACGAGAGACACGTATGCACAAATAATGATTAAAAATTGAAACCATAGTATTTGTCAATACATAAGAATTAGAAAAACACCCGCGAACAAAGGTTTGAAACGAGATTTAATCGCCGGAATCCCTTGCTAACAGGTAAAGCCTTAGACACATTACGCTATATTATGCGAGCATAATTTGGGCGTCGCATGTACGTATTATATGTTAGGGTGACACACTACGCTTTAATCGTACACAGGAGAGGGGGTCAGATCAATTGGGGAACTGCCGTCGAATATTATTTCTTTGTATGGGATCTGTCACTCATCAGGAGTTGGCTACTATCACATAAATCTTCATTCTCCGTGCAGGCCGCAAGCCGGGACAGCTCAATCTCAAAAACGAAAATTTTATTTATTTATTGCAACGATACATACTTTTAAGAAGTAGTAACATTTTAAGAACATGTACGTAGAAATATTGAACATTTTATTTAAACCAATTGATAACTACAACACCAAAGATAGAGGTCTTATAATAATATTCTACATTTTTAGGTTCAGAAATACTGCACTGAAAAATATCTTGATTTCTAGAATAGCGTATCGTTATTCGAAAAGTTATTATTGCAAACAATGCTGGACTATAAAAATATAACATGCACCATTAAACAGTGTACAGAAATACCGAGGCAGTGAAAATCCTTCAGATCACTTAGCAGGTAGTAGTTAAATTCGGATGAATTAGCTGGAATACCAATTTTAAAATTGTCCCACAAAGTAATTTTGCGATTATCTTTTTAATTCAATTCAATCACTTAATTCATTTTTGGAGCATTAGAAAATAAAATGCAAATTCGTTAAAGATACATAAGGAGACCAATAAGTGGCTTACTAATAAACGTGCCCAAACCCTACACAACTGACAAACAACCATTAATGTATCGTAAATGGCCGTCTATCAGCTGTGTAAACTCAAAAACACGCCCATCAGCATGGATGTAAATAATATATTAAAGCAGGTTTTATACTAGCAGCTTGCCGCCTAAATTCTGGTTCATTGTTGTCAAATATATCATAATAGGTAGTAGAAATATGCACATCCCTTCTGACGCAAAGATGGTTCATTACGAGCATAACCAAGAGAAAGTCAGTAGGACAGAGTCACAGGTAGTAGAAATATGCACATCCCTTCTGACGCAAAGATGGTTCATTACGAGCATAACCAAGAGAAAGTCAGTAGGACAGAGTCAAAAGTAGTAGAAATATGCACATCCCTTCTGACGCAAAGATGGTTCATTACGAGCATAACCAAGAGAAAGTCAGTAGGACAGAGTCACAAGTAGTAGAAATATGCACATCCCTTCTGACGCAAAGATGGTTGGTTCATTACGAGCATAACCAAGAGAAAGTCAGTAGGACAGAGTCACAAGTAGTAGAAATATGCACATCCCTTCTGACGCGAAGATGGTTCATTACGAGCATAACCGATAGAAAGCCAGTAGGACAGAGCCACAGGTAGTAGAAATGTGCACATCCCTTCTGACGCGAAGATGGTTCATTACGAGCATAACCGATAGAAAGCCAGTAGGACAGAGCCACAGGTAGTAGAAATGTGCACATCCCTTCTGACGCGAAGATGGTTCATTACGAGCATAACCAATAGAAAGCCAGTAGGACAGAGCCACAGGTAGTAGAAATGTGCACATCCCTTCTGACGCGAAGATGGTTCATTACGAGCATAACCAATAGAAATCCAGTAGGACAGAGCCACAGGTAGAAGAAATGTGCACATCCCTTCTGACGCGAAGATGGTTCATTACGAGCATAACCGATAGAAAGCCAGTAGGACAGAGCCACAGGTAGAAGAAATGTGCACATCCCTTCTGACGCGAAGATGGTTCATTACGAGCATAACCAAGAGAAAGTCAGTAGGACAGAGTCACAAGTAGTAGAAATATGCACATCCCTTCTGACGCAAAGATGGTTCATTACGAGCATAACCAAGAGAAAGTCAGTAGGACAGAGTCACAAGTAGTAGAAATATGCACATCCCTTCTGACGCAAAGATGGTTCATTACGAGCATAACCAAGAGAAAGTCAGTAGGACAGAGTCACAAGTAGTAGAAATATGCACATCCCTTCTGACGCAAAGATGGTTCATTACGAGCATAACCGATAGAAAGCCAGTAGGACAGAGCCACAGGTAGTAGAAATGTGCACATCCCTTCTGACGCGAAGATGGTTCATTACGAGCATAACCGATAGAAAGCCAGTAGGACAGAGCCACAGGTAGTAGAAATGTGCACATCCCTTCTGACGCGAAGATGGTTCATTACGAGCATAACCAATAGAAAGCCAGTAGGACAGAGCCACAGGTAGTAGAAATGTGCACATCCCTTCTGACGCGAAGATGGTTCATTACGAGCATAACCAATAGAAAGCCAGTAGGACAGAGCCACAGGTAG
The DNA here is from genome assembly GCF_061612785.1 of Hesperophylax consimilis. NCBI lineage: Eukaryota > Metazoa > Arthropoda > Insecta > Trichoptera > Limnephilidae > Hesperophylax > Hesperophylax consimilis. The sequence goes on from NC_142865.1 coordinate 13,029,242, forward strand.
AAGAAATGTGCACATCCCTTCTGACGCGAAGATGGTTCATTACGAGCATAACCGATAGAAAGCCAGTAGGACAGAGCCACAGGTAGAAGAAATGTGCACATCCCTTCTGACGCGAAGATGGTTCATTACGAGCATAACCAATAGAAAGCCAGTAGGACAGAGCCACAGGAAATAGAAATGTGCACATCCCTTCTGACGCGAAGATGGTTCATTACAAGCATAAGAGAAAATCAGTAGGACAGAGCAACAGTATTGTAGTATAGTCCCTCAGGTAATCTCAGTAATAATATTTGGATGATTTGTGTTGCGCCGTTTGCGAAAAATCACCTCAAGGGCGCAACACAAATATATTATATACTTCTACAATGAGGACTACTATCATCAACTTTAGGTAGAACCCATTTTAAAGCCCAAAATTATTCTAATTCTACTGTTACTAATATACCAAAAGTTTGAAACCTTTTTATAACCATAAAAAATCGAAAACGAAATCTAAATCTTTTAAAGTGGAGGAGTGGCTAAAATTTTTGAAGATTATTTCTAATCTAAGTTTTTATTTATTATCTGACTTTGTTTTGCGCCCTTGGGGTGATATTTCACAAAAATGAGCAAATATATGGATGATGATACGAAAGGGTTAAGATTTTGCAGAACCAGAAAGGTACCAGAATCATCAGGGAGAAGAGCGAGGCTTTGAAACAGACCCTCTAGGTATGGGGGCAAGTAAAAGAGGCAGCATTAATTATTATAAGCTCCAGATCACAAATAAAATTAAAACGTTGGTTGAAATCCCAGCTTAATTTTAATTTCGCAATTTGAACAGGGTGGCTATTATGAAATATCTACAGAAAGCATTAAACTTTTTGGGAATATAAATATTTTAAAATTATTATTTTCTGACCAAATGAGAATAAATTATGCGCTGGGATAGAGTGCTTTGGAAGCACTGAAGAGATAATATTAATACTAAATGTTTTATTGTCTTCCTTTTTGTAACAAATAGAGATAACCTCCCGTGACGATGATTTCATTTACATATTGATATTTAATGGTATGAATAATATGAAGTAATTATAAATAGGTATGATTTGGAATTTCACGGCCAAAAGTGTTATGCCCTGTTGCGCTACCTCCTTCTTTTGCCAACGTACGGACAGCATTGCAATGTCCATCATCAGGGCAGATGTGTAATTTATAATTTAACTATTTATTATTTAATTTATAATTATAAATACATCAAGTAGTATTATTTGTAAAATAATTATAAATATATTATGGACCTCGGGTTTTTTAGTGCAGTTGGGCATATTTCTACTTCTGATCTCCTTCCGTCTTACTCATAATACAAAATACGGAAGAATAAGAACAGGTTAGTAGAAAACGTTGTTCATCACGCGTATACCGGCCGTAATCATCATCATCATCACTTTTGGCTCTACAACCCCTGGTGGGTCTTGGCCTCCACAAGAGTCTTTCTCCACTCATCTCGGTCCCGCGCCAGCTCTCTCCAGTTCGAAGCTCCAAGGCAGACGAGGACGTTGTCGCTCCATCTTAACCTTGGCCTTCCCAGGCTCCTTCTCCCTATCGGTCTTGAGCTCAGCAGGGACTTTGGTTCTTGATGCTCGGTCATTCTCTCCACATGACCTAGCCACCGAAGTCTTCCCAGTTTTATGAACTTTGTGACGTTTAGCTCCTTAAACAGAGTATAGAGCTCATTGTTATAACGTCTGCGCCAAAATCCATTTTCTAGAACCGGTCCGAAGATGCGCCTCAAAATTTTCCTTTCAAAAACGTCCAGTGCTCGCTCATTCTTCTTAGTTAGAACCCACTTCTCGGCTGCGTACGTAAGCACTGGTCTAATTAGTGTTTTGTACACTAATACTGGAAAGCAGTCTGGATTTTATTTGTTTTTGTAGGCGGAAATAGCAGCGGTTTGCATTCACGATGCGCTTCTGGATCTCCTCTGTAGTGTTGTTATTGTTTGTTATCAGGGAGCCCAGGTATGTGAATCTTATGTGATGAATCGTATGTGAACCGGCCGTAATACCGCAGTATTAGTGGCTGACAGATTTTTAAACCGCCCGACCCCCAGGATTAGGGACGTATTACTAAGGTATTAAGACGGAGATCGCGGTCTTTGTTAAAATTCTGGTTGATCGGTCGCGCAATGAAAATGTAAAAAAAAAAACAGTAATACCCACTGGCAACACTATCAGAGGAATATTTTACATCGTAATATCGATTTACCAAAGCAAATACGGAACGCATAATCAGATTGGCAAAATTTCGAGACAATGTAAAGCAGACCGGGACAATGACATCGGACAAAGAAACGCGAAGTTAGCAACTAAATGTCCCTGAAGTGTGGCACTGTGCCCTCTGGTTGGAAAAAAGCGGTAATTCACCCTATTCCCAAGAAAGGTGACCGCTCCAACCCGGCCAACTACCGCCCCATAGCGATCACATCAGTTCTGTCCAAAGTGATGGAACGAGTGATCAACGACAAACTGCTCACATACCTCGAGAAGAACAAAATTATCAACGACCGTCAATACGGATTCCGGCGGAACCGCTCGTGCGGTGATCTTCTCGCGTATGTGACGCATGTTTGGGGGCGGTGCCTGGAACGTCACGGTGAGACCCAAACGGTCGCACTAGACATATCCAAGGCCTTTGACCGGGTCTGGCACCGAGGACTTGTCAACAAATTGCATTCTTACGGACTTCCCGCATCCCTGTGTACGTGGATTGCTGACTTTTTAAGGGATAGGTCGATTCAGGCGGTTGCTGACGGTTTCACCTCTTCCTCGCACTCCATAAATGCTGGCGTCCCACAGGGATCGGTTCTGTCTCCGACTTTGTTTTTGTTGCACATCAATGACCTTTTGACATGTGCACCGATTCATTGTTACGCGGATGACAGTACAGTTCATGATAACTTTTTGTTTGACAAGCCCCCAAAGGGCACACAAACTCCTCCTATTTTATACCGTATTTCCTCCTGGGGTAAAAATAATCTCGTCGAATTTAATGTTTCAAAGACCCAATCCTGTCTGATTACGTCTAAAAGGGATCCAAATGATAATCTAGTCTCCTTCAACGGAATCAATCTTCCGAACAGGCCTTCCATTGATATGCTTGGTGTAACTATAAGTGACCAGCTCAGGTACGGGGGCTCCATCGAAGCCAGAGTAAAGTTGGCCTCTCAGAAGCTGGGCGTACTGTACAGGGCCCGCAGATACTTTAATATTACACAACTGCTCACCCTGTACAAATCGCAAGTGCGCCCTACTGTCGAATTTGGCAGCCATCTCTGGTCTGGAGCCCCAAAATACCTGAAAAAAACCCTTGACTCTGTGCAGAAACGGGCGGTCCGTTTGATAGATTCCCCAATCTTAACAAACGGACTGCAATCTTTAGAGCACAGGCGTCAGGTAGGTATGCTGTCCTTGTTCTATCGATATTACAATGGAAGATGCTCTGAGGAACTAGCGTCATTGATCCCTTCGGCACCGGTGCGTAGTCGGGATACACGCCAAACGCGCGCCCAACATTTGTACACAGTTGACACTTGTCACATGAGAACGGGTCGCTTCTACGATTCGTTCTTAAGTTCAACAGCTCGGCTGTGGAACGAACTGCCGGCCTCTGTGTTTCCTCCCTCCTACAACATGGGACTCTTCAAGACCCGTGTTCACTCCTTCCTCTCCACAAAAAGACCCTCCACACAGCATCCCCAAAGATGACATAGGCCCTGAGGGAAATTATTTTCTTCAGGGCCTCCTGTGTGGAGTAAATATAAAAAAAAAAAAAAAAAAAAAAAAATGCGAAAAATACCGTGTTTTTTAGGATTGGAATAAGGTGCTGTCTAAAAATTCTTGCATTAATATTATTATGAGTAAATATTTTCACCCGAGCAGTATACGGGCCTCTTCACCGTATATACCAGCGCTGCAGCGGCGGATTAGGAAATCTTTATAATTAAGACTGCTTATGTTTGGATCCAGCTTTTTATTTTAGATTTAAATATCATAATTTTGTTGTGATTTTTTAATGTTTTTGACCCTGAGATCTAGTATTTATAGTTGCTTGTTGGATATGTTTTCGGCCCTAAGATCTAGTATTTATAGTTGCTTGTTAGATATGTTTTCGACCCTGAGATCTAGTATTTATAGTTGCTTGTTGGATATGTTTTCGGCCCTGAGATCTAGTATTTATAGATGCTTGTTAGATATGGTTTCGACCCTGAGATCTAGTATTTACAGTTGCTTGTTTGATATATTTTCGACCCTCAGATCTAGTATTTATAGTTGCTTGTTGGATAGGTTTTCGACCATGAGATCTAGTAATATGAGTTGCTTGTTGGATAAGTTTTCGACCCTGAGATCTAGTATTTATAGTTGCTCATTGGATATGTTTTCGACCTTAAGATCCAGTAGTTCTAGTTTTTTGTATGTATGTAAAGGAGAATTGTTTTAGAAAAGAATAGTGTTTAATTGACTTAATATTAAGTTTGTTGGAGATTTCATCAGTGCTAGTTCTTAGTTATTACTGTCATTATGGCTTTTTGGGTTTTAATTTGTGAATTCAGAATATTGTCATTTCCATTATTCGCCACAGGCTTTCCTGTAAATACAGTACAGAACTATAAAGTTTGAAAATTGGAAATAAGAAACTTATACAAGTAATTTGCGACGCACTCTTTCAAAGATAAAATAAACATGATTGCACGAAGCGACACAGTTAGTGAAAGACGGAATAATTGATTTCAGTAAATTCCATTCTAGCGATCACAACGATCAATAAGGACAAAGTAGAAGCAAATAAAAGAAGTCATTGCGAAATCCAAACAATTTATTAGAGTCAGATGAGTAAACGCATTAGGTATCTACTTCCCAGAATCTCACCGGACCGAAGCGCTCGTTTCCTCTGAAACCGAAGCCAGATTTATCTAGAAGTCTCGTGGGCTGTAATGCTGTGATGATTCTATTAGACTTCAATGTTGTCACAACGAAAGATGCAACGTGAGCGGATTAAATGGTCCAGAGAAGCTTGGGAGATAATTTATAGCACGTACACTCGGAATTATTAAACAAGATAGTCAACAGATCAAAACTTGCACATATTGACAATGTACAGCACGCGTGATACTTGTAAGATATCAAATACTGTGTTGAACATCTGGGCTTTTGTTGGTTAGTTGACATACGCGTGACGAACGTGTTGAAAATTTAACATGAATAAGTTTCTAGGAACGACTGATGATCGGTGTACCATGACACATTTCTATATTTTACAAAACAAGACAGGACAAGAAATTAACGTTAATCGCTGCGTCTTGCAACACTTTTATCAACGCCCGTGTTTGATAACAAGACATTACTCGTTAATGTGATCGACGCCAGTCTTTTTATGTTTAGTTTCTATGTCTTGTCATACTCGAATCCAGCGCTCGTGTTTGACTACACATTCATTTCTGGCTAATCGACCCCGGAGACAATTTGTGATGAATTGGTGTTTATGTACATTAGACGGTTCGTCTTGTAATAACTGTAGCGAATCAACGTCTGCATGTGACAACACGACATTACTTTCTAGTTTGAATGGTGAAATAGTTGAAATTTTAACTGATACCCGCGGATTATCACACATCATAATGCAGTAAATTACATGCAATACGCGTTTTTTCTTCATTCGTGCTTAGTAAATGCGTTGATCACAAATAATAACACTTTCAAATAATTCATACCTAGTGTTTGCAGCACAATAGTGCTATGTGTACCATTTGTCAGAAATTACTTTTTGATAACGTTAGATCTGAGGTAGTTCTTCAGTGTGCACAAAAATCGCTAACCCAATGGATAAAATAATTCAGTTTTAATTAAAAAGAAGTAGCGACATTTACGGATATGAAACTATTTGTTTTTTTGTTTTATATAATGCATTCTACAATCACAAACTTGCTCTCGCTAATTCTAATTTCATTTGCAAGTAGATTCATTGTACCGATTCGCCGACAAGCTAAGCGATGTGCATTCATTGCTGTGTTTCACCTCGCGTATAATATTAAACCACTATAACAACCATCAGCCACGTCTTAGAATTGGACAAATGGAGCCCCCGATGTTTGTAACCGCAGGTTACGGGGACCATTATTTCAGAGCTGCAGGAGAAGAGGATCTGCCCCAGCGGTCTTGTTAGGAGATAAATTACCGAATTTTACTTACAGCGAGAAAGGAGCAGATTCAATAATTCTGGGCTACTATGGGGGTTGAGAAATGCAATGTAAACCACATTGTGAGTACTTTTGAGATTTATAAAATATTTCAAAATAAAAGTAACCGATTTCTAAAGAAACAATCTTCTTATCGAGGCGTTTCCGGCACCGCAGATTAATATTACTTTAATTTATACTTATCATAACACATTATTTATATTTTCGTAACAAACAATTCACGTGTAATGCCATCCACGACGAAGAGTAATTACATAAAAGTACTCGCGCATTTTTTACATCCGTGGTATTAAATTCAATTGCAAAATAAGCAACAAAATCCACACCATCTGGCCATTAAGATAATTAATTACAAACATCTAATCATTCATTTTTCATGAATTATTACACAACACACGTACTGTCATTTACAAAAACTAAACATACGTCTGAAGCGACATCGTATTTTAAAATTAATTGCAATAAAGAATGCAGAACAATACTTTAATAAACGAGCTCTGCTCCTTTTTTGTTTTAACTCCTTCAGAATGAGACGCAATTTGCTACATAAATATACAGAACAGATGACAATCCCAAGAAGAGCAAGAATTCAGTCTCTGTAGCGTTTTAAAAGAAAACTGATGTCAACTGATGTGACAAGACCTTTTGACTCCTAAGGTCACAGACAGGTCAATGAAATTTATTACCTCAATATATAAATTAATTGCATGTAAAAATGCAGAACAACCCATAATGAAATATACCCATAGAACAAATAAGAACACAAGCAATACGATGCTAATGTGTTTCGTGGTTCAAAAGGCTTAACGTCTTACTAATTAGATTATAACATGCCCGTTCAACGTTGGTGTAGTGAAGCCGGCCTGGAGCCTCCTTTAAGACCGTTTTAACCAAGCAAACGCCATGGTAATAAAATATGATTTAGGTAAAATAACACATCTGCCCTGATGATGGACACTGCAATGCTGTCCGAAACGTTGGCTAAAGAAGGAGTTAGCGCAACACGGCATAACACCCCAAAAACAAATAACGCCATGGTAATAAGACAAGTTTTTCAGTGTTCTAACCTTACGCGCCGCATAATATTTAGACAACGTTTTTTTAGTCGCTGTTAATCTAAAAAACAATCCTCTGATTGGCCGAAAGGGACTTTCTTAAATTTGATCTAAAAGAACTTAATGTTCTATGAAAGTCCAATTCAAGTTCTGGTATTATATGATTATCGGTTAGTTGCTTGATAGAACTGAAATAATAACAAAACTTGGAAAAATCTTTCACAGAACTTGAAAATTAACTTTGATTTTTGAAAAATTGTTCAAATTCTCCGAAACAACCCGTCATTAATGTTGTTTGAAAAGTTCTTAATACAATTAAAGACTTTTGAAAGATTGAAAAACATTATAAATAATGCAGAATTTAATTCTGTTTAAATCAAATATTATATCTCATTATTTTTAATTTTGTGGACCTGTCAACTTATGATAACATATAGGGCCTTAAATTATTTCAAATACAGAATTCTATGTCATCATCATTATGAAATTCAAATGGGATGTCGATGTACGATGTCAGCTAAGTGTAAGACACAGAGCGTGCTAAAAGGTATTAAGTTCGTGACGATATTGGTTTCCATTCAAATCTATATGGAAGGCATTTCTAGTAATGTGTATTATCTTCTATTCAGTGTCCCATTTTAGATGGCTCCTTCAGCATGCAATGAAATCTATATCATATGTACTCGTACCTATGTTCGTATTGCTCGTAGTGCGCGTGTACGATCGGTACATTTCCCGAGATGCACATAACTCCAAGACGCCCTCTTGGTCAGCATCCATCCCCTTGCCCCCCTTCTTCTCCATCTTGAGCATTACTTGTTACATCTCCGATGCTTTAGTTTAGTTGTTAGGGTTGCCCACATTCCCGTATTTCCCTGTACAATTCTAGAAACGTACTTAACATCCGCATCGCAAAGGAAGCTTTCTTAGAAGCAAACTCTATGCGGTGTAGTTTCTCAGAAAACCTCAACAGAAATCCAAGGCAGAATTTTATAAAATTTGCCTCGGTAAAAAAAAAGAGTCAACACGTAAATTATTATAAGCAATAATTAGTCTTCTGTAATATCAATACTAATTGAAAATATCTCCAGAGTAAAAATAAATGCCGCCGACGGGAATTGAACACGCGCCTTCTGATGTCCGGTCAGACGCTCTGGACCACTGAGCCACGTCAACACGTAAAAAGTTTTTTTTTTAATATAATACATCTATTTTTAATTAATTTTTTAATATAAAAAATCATTTTTTGGTTTGACTGACGATTAAATGTTCCTCCCCAGGAACAGGCGTTAACCACGCTAACAACTAAGCCAAATCGCAATTGGGCATATTAACTGGTGAAATGTCATCCAATTAGAGATAAATGTGTATATGTCCGCTAGTGTACGCGTGATTGCAAAACCAAAAGTTGATAGAATGAATTTCAGATCGATCGGATCTCGAGAAAGATACTAAAATTGATTTTCTAAACTGGCAACCTTTGAATTGCATCTCCAATCGAGCTGGTTTATTTTACCTGCCAGAAATTTATGCGACATTATAAATAGGTTCGCTCCATACCTCAGCTACTCGAATACATACTGGTACTTGTCGTACAGTACGCGGGCCGTTAGTTGAACTTCTCTATTTTGAAATCGCTTAAACTGTCTGGCGATGCAGCGGCCAGATATTGTGTGACTTATCTGACGCTGTTTGTGCACAATTTGTCGGCGGCGTTATTTGATGGTCATCCCGAAATAATATTATTTGCCTTTGATCTACGGAATGCGTATTTTAAAGTTAAACTTATTAAGGGCAAGTGCAATGCTAACAATAATAACACCTTCCCAAAACATGCGAACACCTCAATACAGGATCTCACAGGAAGACAGGAAGGTGTTAACTAAACTTTTGTAAATTGAATAAAAAAAGAATTAGAAATAAATTCCTCTCACGTTTTAACTCTATTTATTTAGTTATGTGAGTAAGCACTGTACTGTAGACGCAAATTGTATGCGAATCAGTTTGTGGTTTTATTGTGACTGTAATCAATATTTGACACGACTATTGGGGTGGTTGTGGTTAACAGTTAGAATTGGAAAGGATTCTGACTTACCCTTGGTCTTTTCGATCGATATTATGGAATTGAGGGACACTGCTTGGTCAAACAAGAGAAAAGATGAGAGCATTAGATGAAAGCAGAATTCTTTCATCTAAGCAGAATTTTTTCACCTATCGTGCGTCCAACACTTTCAACATACACTATTCACAATTTGACATATTTAACTCTGCACCACACTCCTTAAAATCCCACAGACACTCTCTCGATACCTTACAATAACAATAACTACAGATACCATAACCATAACCTAACCGATCCCCCCCATCCTACCCCCTCCCTATTCCCCCTAAATAACTTGTCTCTTGAAATGTTATTTTCCTTAGTAAGTATCTCGGAATCACTACACCTCGATACAATACCTATGTGGAAACCTGTAAATGGTTTAATTATTGTAACTCAATTATTATTATGCTCTTATTAATGTAAACTGTTGGTATCCCAAATAAAATAAAATAAAAGGTATAATAAACCTGAGTACCTACAGCATAGATTACAAAAAGGACCACAACACAATAGAAGATACTCTCAATTTGGGAGGCGGGTGTGGGTACCGCCAGCCCGGGAACCCTTACCCCTCGGGCCTACGTGGTCGAGGTGTAAGGCTCTCGACTAGCAATCCGAAAGTCTCGGATTCAAATCCCGGTCTGCTTAATCAAATTTTATTTGAAGAATATATGTTCTTTCACAATTAATCCATTAAAAATAATATATGTATTCAACTTTCTCTCGAAGATACTCTCAGTATCGCCCTGGTGTAAGACCCCTACTCAGAATTGAAACGTCGCTTGAAATGGCTTTAGCCATGTTTGGTGACCAGATCTGAATAGTTAGGTACTCCCCCCAACGCTTCCCCATATCCTCTCCCTCCCCACTACATTCAACCTCACAACAAACCCCAATTGGGGATGCCATAGTCTCACTGGCTCCAGACGGTCGGGACCAGATGGGACTCTTGTGCGGTATTCAAAAAATATTTTCTTAAAGACAAGACAAGGGATAGTACGTAATTTTAAACTCACATCAGCGAAACGACACCTATAAACTATAAACAACCAGAATGACTCACACGTCAGAACTAAGCCAGCACATATTCATATAATAATATCTATAATATATCATCATAAACGTCTCAGGCCGACATTAGCAACCGATTACTTGTAGCAAACGCGATGTAAATCCACTGCCACTTCAGGTGAGATCTAATATTGAATACGGTCGCTGATTGGTGACACGTGCCATAATCAGATTCAATACCGTGATTACCACTGAACAGATAAATCCATAGAAGTGCGGAAGTATCTAAAACTTAAATTTAACATATAATCATGTTTCATAAGTTTCTCTGGAGCCTACGAGAAAAATAAGTATTGCTAATTTTATTTTATTTTTTTAATTTTTTTTATATTTACTCCACACAGGAGGCCCTGAAGAAAATAATTTCCCTCGGGGCCTATGTCATCTTTGGGGATGCTGTGTGGAGGGTCTTTTTTTGGAGAGGAAGGAGTGAACATGGGTCTTGAAGAGTCCCATGTTGTAGGAGGGAGGAAACACAGAGGCCGGCAGTTCGTTCCACAGCCGAGCTGTTGAACTTAAGAACGAATCGTAGAAGCGACCCGTTCTCATGTGACAAGTGTCAACTGTGTACAAATGTTGGGCGCGCGTTTGGCGTGTATCCCGACTACGCACCGGTGCCGAAGGGATCAATGACGCTAGTTCCTCAGAGCATCTTCCATTGTAATACCGATAGAACAAGGACAGCATACCTACCTGACGCCTGTGCTCTAAAGATTGCAGTCCGTTTGTTAAGATTGGGGAATCTATCAAACGGACCGCCCGTTTCTGCACAGAGTCAAGGGTTTAATATATTAAGAATATCTTCAAATTAAACGAGATTGCATGTCTTTACGAATTAATTATCAGGTTTCCTGATAAGCTTTTAGTAAATTACGAATATATTATCATCACTAACACGTTTTCATGAAAATGGCATTTATTACGTGTTTAGTTTACTATGTGTTCCCACATCATGATAATATCGTATAAAAGCATAAATTTTATACTGATTTCCTGAGCAAGGTCGCACTATTGTTACACAGACCGATACTGATAATGCAAATTGACATACGCTGCAACACGAATTAATTAACAGGTTCCCTGACAAGCTTTTAGTAAATTACGAATAAATTATCATCACGATGTCGGAACGCGTTTTCACGAAAATCCGAATAATATCGCATTACGTCATGATCAATGCATTTATTACGTCTTTAGTCTATGTGTTCCGACATCATGATAATATCGTATAAAATCATCAATTTTGTACTGATTTCCTGAGCAAGGTCGCACTATTGTTACACAGATAATGCAAATTGACATACGCTGGCAACACTGTCGCATCTGTTTATGAATTCATTCCTAAACGTTTGACGGCTACGTAAAAGTTAAAATACTAATAAATTGGAAATTTCAAATAGAAATAATGACTTTAATATAAAGCAGCACAATATGACAGTCCGCATGTACTTTTCAACACTAAAAGGGGAGTTCATAAGTTTATGAGGTACGAGCTCGAACGGAATCTTACCTGGCTTATCAATGAATTGAGTTCACCTCAATTAATTAATAAGCCAGTTATTTAAAACCAGCGGCTTTTGTCTACCGACTGTCGGAATCATATTCTGACCGTGCTCGCAAATATCGCTAACTGATAATAGATGACGGATTTCGTCAATAACGTATTGACATAAGGCTTTATCGATCGTCCGTGCCAGACCTCCGGGAACCGAAAGATCTTTTGTGCATTGGTGAAATCAGTATAGCTTGCACGTCTAGGAATTATCTATTCAGCGGTGATTACTATGGCCACTCAGAGCGGTCTGATAGAATTCGTGTGAAGGGCAATTGCCTATAAAGCTAAGCCTAGGTAATAGCATCGTCAAGCTTTAGTAGAGTATGTAAGTTGGTTTAAGGGGCCAAAGAAAGGGTTTATTAGAACTAATGTATACCTTCGTTTCAACCCTACGAATAAGTGTCAATTAAGTACCTACCGCTATGTGGTATTGGAAATAATGTTTACTAATATTATTTGGACCCTTGGCTTTGTTGCATACAATATTTACTTACATGGAGAAAAATTATCCTTTTAAAAAGTGACAGATTACTACTTCCTGATAAAATATTAGTCACTCAGAATATATCGAGAACAAGTGTTTTTTTCCTAATACATATCATGACGGAATGCGACAATATTAGTATGCCGATATCAATATTAATATATGTATGAACACGTTTTCCATCGTCCTCATAAAACTGTTATGATACTATGTTAGGAACTCTTTCAATTCATTCGTTATGGGCCTGCAGTCCCATTTTTAACAGGAAAACGAATAAATATTACCAGATTAGGTACCAAAGTAGGTACCTAAGAGGTAGTACCTAAATATATTCAAATAAACCGAGTGGCCAATGGATACGCTTTCGAACGAGAATTTCTCGAGCATGAGAAATGAGAAATGTTAAAAATATACTTCTAAAATGGATAGTCCTTCTTGGTTTGAAATATCATAATAAAGTATCCCCGCGGCGCAATATCTCCTCGTGTATCGGAATATCATACGGGATGATGACAGAAACATAAAACAAACCCCCCAAACTACTACAGTACGAGTATAGCTCGATAAAGGCTTTAGGATATCCTTTGGTACAGCCCCTAGACGAGAGGGAATATGTATACGGGAAACCGTTGGCAAAGCCAGAATCATAAAATTTTGGGATGTTATTTTTTGAAAAAAAAAACGTATACAAAGAAGATTTTACGTATTTGTGGGTTTGTTGTTTTTGAACAGACCGAGATTATATAAATTACACCGATATTGATGACATTTTTCAGTTTTCACACTTGAACTTCAAAACAGGAGGAGAGTCACTATCTACACAAGATTACGAAAAACCACCCCACCCCCTTTTCCAATCCCTTAAAAGCTTAGATTTTGATACTTCATGATGAATTTTGCACATTTGACGTGCAAAATAATGGCAAAATAGTGTCTATATCCGATTTCAAAACGCTCTGCTTAAAATTTGAGCAACGTCGGGAACTTCAGCTAGTGCTACAATTACTAATTAAAATTTAGAATATACCTTCATGAAACAAATAGTGTATCGTGGAAAAGATAATTTTTTACAGTTCATTTTTGAACGATTCACACAACTGAGCGTGCGAGAGCTTCCTATACGAGAAAGAGACAGAATTTACGTAGACAACGGTTAATCGCTTAGCAACGCTTGTTTACGCAGTTGTTTTCATTATTTTTTAAATACTCCATACATATAGGGACCATCACAATTATTTAAAAACATCCTACTATTAATGAAAATCAGAGACCATACTGTGCCAAAACTGAAAGAATGACCTATTATAGTACGTAAGAGTTCAGCACAAATTTCTTAAGTACGTTAATTTTAAGCTCAGAATTCCTATTGATTACATTAATTATGTTAGTTTGATGAATCAATTGCATCTAATAACACTGTCTGACAAGAGAATTATTTCAGGCCTGGTTGTGTTACACAAAGTCATCAACAACTTAATTGATAGCCCTGACATCGTTGCCACTATTAAATTTCATGTGCCGACTAGGAATACAAGACAAAATATAACATTCTTCTGAATTACATACACGACCAACCAGACACACAGACACACTCACTGACCAATAGGATGCATGATCTGGGCGACAAGTATGGGGGTGCTATTGATTTATTTATTGACTCCATTTATAGAATTAAGCATAATCTATACCAACACTTTGTCGAATCCTACAAATTAGAGTAGCGTTGGTAAATTAGTTTTAATGTTAGGTGTTTTTTTAAATTTATTTATTAAGTTGAAAGAAATTTTACATTTCACTTTGGATATTGGTGTTATATGTATTGTTGTTGTAATTTCTTTTTTATTTATGTTAATTTTACGTTTTACTAATATTGCTTCATATTTTCTCATTATACTTGTTAAGAGTTGTTTGGGCTTGATGAAGTCTTCAATAACAGACGCATGTTTTTTTTTGTTTTTACTGCACAAAACTGCATTTCACTTTATTTAATGTTACAAAGAGTTAAATTATTCCCGACCCGGACAAAACACCTTTAATAGTGGTCTGTAGACCATAATGACTGCTTGTTACTATTTTATAGGAGAGAAGAAGAAGGAATCCAGTCGGCGAGGCTTTTTATAATCTAACCAAGTAAAACACATTGACAAGCTAATTGTAAACAAACACTGTCAAAGAAAGCCAATGGATAAGGCAAAACATCTGTTTTATCTGTTAGCCCTAGTTTTACCTCTGACCGCTAGGTGCTAGGCAGGAGCCTGTAAAGTAACTGGTGGTGAACCTTGCTAATGGTTCGTACATTTTTAATACTTTAATCACAATTTTACAATTGTGTATTTTGTTTACCTACTTTACAATGGATTACATCTATTTACTGTCAGTATCTCCTGTATATACAGATATTCTCCTGTGTACACTGCATCATGTATCACTTTGATAAATAAATAAATAAGTAATAAGAAATTGATGGAGAAAAATTTAATCAAAATTTAGGCAAAAAAAACCAAAATCAAAAAGGTCATTTGGGGTAATTGCGTCTATTCAAGCCCCTTCAATCAATACTTTGAATGATTGTAAAACGCTCTAAGCTAGACATTATCTTGTTAATTATAAATCTTATAAAAAAATCTTTATTAAAAAAATGTTTACCCAACTGAAGAATTCTAATATTTTAAAAATAAATTGTGCGGGTAAATGGAAATATCGAGTGAAGAACGCAGATTTAATAAAAAAAAAATAATAAAAAAAAACAAGTTCACGGAATTCTAATTAAAGATTGTAGGCATCCATAGAAGAGAGTGGAAAAATATCGGAAGAAATTTGTAAGTGGAAAGAACAGCGTGGCTAGGGTTACCATAACTTTATTTTGTAATATTCAATCATTAAAAACAATATAAGCGAATCTTTGAAAACGAAAATTTTAAACAGATAAATCAGAAAAAAGAATCAGTCGCATCGAGGAATTGAACCAGGACCTCAGCCCTGTCGGGGTTTTTTCTAGAGAGCACAGCTCAGAGAGCCAAGACTGACGTCCTGGGATCAATTCCTAGATGCTAACGACCTTTTTTTTCTGATTTTTCTGTTTCTAATTTTCGTTTGACAGTCGCTAATGTTGTTTTTCAATGATTTCTTTCCCCACCCTGCCCATCTACGTTCAAAACTACGCTGATGAATTCAAATTTCAAAGTTAATTTTCAAGTTCTGTGAAAGTTTTTCTGTTCTGTCAAGCAACTAGCAACTTAAAGACTTAAAGAAAACAATTTTGTTCTTCTTTAAGTTCTGTCAAGCAACTAGCCTGTAACGACATAATAACAGAACTTGAATATGACTACCATAATACGGGCATGTGCCTAGTGAAACAAAAAACTGTTCAAATCATTTAAATTTTTATGAAAAAATAAACTTTCACAGAATCTGAAAATGAACGTTGATATATGATGAATTATTAAAATTTCAAAGTAAATTTTCAAGTCCAATGAAAGATTTTTCAAGCAGTTAGCCTGTAACGAAATAATAACAGATCTTGAATAGGACTTTCACGGAATCCGAAAATGAACGTTGAAATTTGATGATTCTTCAAATTCTCCGAAACAACCCGTCCTTAGTCCCTTTCATTAGGCTTAGATTATTTTCGAATAATGTCATTAGTAATGTGGCGTACATAGTTGCACTGCACACACACCTAGGGGATCTCATTTCTACTTTATTCAGTAATCAGTGGATTTTTACTTGTATGTTAGTTGCCTCTTGTATATGCTATAGGCATAAACAATAAACCTATGACTGAACCACATAACAAAGACACAATTTCTCAAAACAGTAACTGGTTAATTACCGTTAAACGGTTTAGATTTTTGGGACAAATTTTTAAATATAGTAAAAAAAATGTAATGCTTCAGAATATAGGTACTTTGCTGTTAATTGTTCATAATAAATTTAGAGAAATTTTTCATTTATTTAGAAGGAAGGATTTTAGGCAGTTATCGCGTTGAAAGCTGTGTAGATCTTATTTCAAGCCTACAAAATTATTACATGTAGCCTCTAGCTAGCGCACTAGCGCAAACCGGTGAAAAATCACAGGATAGTCTGAATTCTTGGCACAATCAGTTACAATTTTGAAGATGACACTTGAATTCAAAATATGTTCAAATTCATTGAACCCGATTACAGACAGACAACCAAAATTAGTATGTTTTATATTTATTGTGAACGTATCATTATTACAAAAAAGCAGTACGTTTTCAAATGCTTACAAAATTTGTGCGTAAGAGTCAACATCACGAAAGTTAACAGTATTTGCTTTTTTAGTGTTGGCAACCCTGTATGCGGGGGCAGACGCCCTGACGTCAGTCTGTCCCACAAACGCCAAGTGACAATGACGGAGCGTCAATCATCGCCCGTCGCGAGACGGAAAGACTCTGACTCAAACAACCATCCTCTCCCCCTCTCCCGGCCAAGTCTCCTAGAGTTTATATCTTCCGAGGAGATAGGAGCACGTTTCTGAAATAGATTATAATCTATGCATGGAGGAAGTGCTTTAGCGATTGGAAAAGGAATGATTCTTCATGGATACAAAGGTTATTCAGTCAGTCGACGGAATCGGGAATCACGTCATTCAGCAAAGTTGTGATTCCGGGAAACTGGAGAGGAGACACTGATCAACGATGTGGCCTATAGTTTGTATTTGAAATCGTTCAAATCATTTTGACCAAGTATGGTGCTAAAACGAACCTCAGATAGGCAATCGCTTTTCTGTACGACGGAAGCGTTGGACGTGTTAAACGGTGGTTTCACGGGATGGTTTGATAGCACAAAAGGTGTTAAGCAAGGCTGCGTAATGTCACCGTGGTTTTTCAATATACAAAAGATAATTATATGCAAGAATTGAAAGAGGAACCCTTGGGCATGAAAATTAATAATTTGAAAGTATGATTCCTGTTGTATGCTGATTTCTGGAGCCCCAAAATACCTGAAGAAAATCCTCGACTCTGCACAAACGGGCGGTCCGTTTGTGCAGAGATCTTAAGAAACCGATCGCAATCTTTAGAGCACAGGTGTCAAGTACCTGTGCTCTGTGTGTTCTACTGGTATTACAATGGAAGATGCTCCGAGGAAGTAGCGGCACCGGCGCAACGTCGGGAAACATGACAAAAGCGCGCCCAACGTATACAAATAACACGGTTGACATTCGTCTCATGAGAACGGATCGCTTCTCACGACTCGTTCTTGAAAACATACCGTCCACACAGCATCCCCAAAGATCCTCCTGTGTGGAAAAAAATTACAAAAAATACATAAATCGGTAATATAATTATCATTTGTAAACATTGACACAAAGTTTATACTACAGGGTTTTCCAATAAGAGGTGTTATTTCGATATTCAATCGTAAAAGATCAATGGTTTCGTTGCTTGCGTGGCACGTAGCGCCGTCTTGTTAAGTAAACGTTGTCCAGATCAATACCATCCAATTCCGGCCATGAAAAATCATTAATCATCTCTCGATAGCGCAATCCATTCACCGTAACTGTTGCTCCAGCCTCATTTTCGAAAAAGTAAGGTCCAATGACTCCGCCGGACCATAAACCGCACCAAACAGTCACACATTGAGGATATAGAGGCTTTTCAACAATAACTCTTGGGTTTTCCGAGCCCCAGATGCGACAATTTTGCTTGTTGACGAAGCCACCGAGGTGGAAATGGGCCTCATCACTCAAGATGATTTGCATTTGATTCACTCAAGTGAAATTTTAATAATTTCAATGCGTTGTTGAAGCGTGTATCGGTCCATTTTTATTAATGGCGTAGTTTCTACTTGTCAAATTTCAAAAAATGACAGCTTCAAAAGTAACATCTACCAAAATAGCGGGCTATTTAAAATAACACCTCTTATTGGAAAACCCTGTATTAAACTTCACAAATAAAATGACGAAGCACGAAACTTTTCAACGGGACTTCCCCAGCTTTAGGAAAAGTTTCATTTGTCATCCATTCTCGGTACAAACGCGCGGTTACCGAATACAATAGTTAGTAAAGTAACTTTATAACAGCTGACAACTACTCGCTAACTACTGTCACAACTAGTGCTGGCGGTTTTGCTTCGGATTCGTTTATACGAACTGAAAACGATTTAAATTTAACTGTAGAATTTTGAATGGAGGTTAAAAACAACAGGCGTCTGTCTGTCTGTAAGCAGATGCAGCCCACATTCTCACAAACTCAATTCAACAAGCTATAAACATAATCTTTGGCAATGAATAGCCAAACATAACAAATACATGTTCTTTCCAGAGCATCTCCTATCCTCATCCTAAATTCCTATTCCTCCCCTCCTCACCTAAAATACATATATATATATATATATATTTTTTTTATGCAATAAAACTCCATCTCCAATAAATTTTATTATAGGAGACTTTTTTGGCTTGACTGTATTTAACATGTATATATTTATATTTTATGTATAAGCTGATTGTCTCTTACCTTTACCAATAAATACAATAAAAATAAATAAATTATTAGAAATACATACAATTTTTTTTAAATGGCTTACCTTACGTTTTTACGTCTAAAAACTGGAACAAAATTACTATTAACAAAAAACGTATTACAAATATTATTGTGAACTCACTTTTTTGTCGTTTCATATAAAAATAATTAGTAAAAACAAAGACAAAATTTCATTTCATCGCAAATTGAGGTCGACGTTTTGTTTCATATGGGTGTACATTTTAATTCTTAAATGGTTAACTTCTAGATTTGAATATAAAGCGTGGTGTTTTCTCTTTCTAACACCGTTTAGATTATATTTCTCACTATGACAGTAAGGGAGACACAACAATTTCTATGAGACAAAAGCAAACAAATTAGCCCCATTTAATGATCTTAAACGCGTTAAAAAAATTTCGGCAACTATTAAATTATAAGTGATAATACGTCTTGTAATAATAATAATAATAATTTGAATGATTTGTTTGCCGATAATCACCAAGGAGGGTGTAGCGTGTTCTATAACACTTTGAGTGAACTGTAAAAAAACGATAACTAAAGCTCATTCAATTGGTTTGTAAATAGCACGGGAATAATTGGAAGAAGGAAAACAGCTTACCTGAACTCCCATGAATCCGGGCAAAAATACGGGTTTTCGATGCACTTTGCACTGGTGAATTTTCCTCCACAAACGAGACGAACAACAAATGAATTTATTTCGGTATTTACACATATGATACGACGACGAAATTTTAGGTGGCACCTTCTTGATGTACGACACGAGCTCGACTGGTATTTGCGACAATTAGTGCAACATAAATGTTCATAATGTCCAATGTGGGTAGGACTGTTTATAGGGAAGGAAATGGATAGTAGGAAAAATGGTAGGTAATTCAAAAAGCTGTTTCAATACTAAACATTCCGCCCGCCTTGAGGAAATGTACAAATTTTCTCAACAATCGACATAAAAAAAAGAAGATGAACAAAATATATATATATATAAACTTAAGTTAATGTAACGAAAACTAAAATTAGAAACTAAATAGAACAAAATTTATTCGATAGGTAATCGATATAGTTTCACTACGGGGCGTTTAAAAACACCCTGTGGCGTACGAACTGAAACGACACGAACAATTTTATCAGCGCCAGGAAATAATTCAATAACTCGCCCAACGGGCCAACGCATGGGCGCAGAATGTGAGTCGTCAATCATTACTAGGTCGTCGACTTTCAGATTGGGTGATGATGATGACCACTTGTTCCGTTGTTGAAGAGTGTGTAAATATTCTTTTCGCCAACGATTCCAAAAATGTTGAGACATTTGTTTCAATAATTGCCAGCGCGATAGACGGTTCATTGGTACGTCCACAAAATCTTCTTCAACAACAGAAACTAGAGGAGCTCCAATCAAAAAATGCGCTGGAGTCAGGGCGTCCATTTCAGACGGATCCGTTGACATCGCGCCAATAGGACGAGAATTTAAGATTGCTTCGATACGAGTCAAAACAGTAGCTAGCTCTTCAAAAGTGAGTACTTGATTTCCCACCACCCTTTTCAAATGATGTTTAGTTGATTTAATTCCAGCCTCCGATACTCCGTTAAAGTGTGGTGCGGAGGGAGGATTAAAGTGCCAGATAATTGAACGAATGGCAGTAGCGTCTATAAGTGTGTTATTGTTTTCAGGTAATCTTAAAAATTTAGAAAGACCTATATGATATCTATTGGCACCGACAAAGTTGGTACCACAATCGCTATAAATGTTTTGGCAAAGTCCACGACGAGAAATGAATCGATCTAATGCTGCTATAAATGCTTCAGTGGATAGATCTGACACTAATTCCAAATGAACGGCTTTAGTCGATAAACAAACGAAAAGACATAAATAGGCTTTATAGGTTTTAGCGCCGCGACGCCTACTTTCGCGGACTACAAACGGACCTCCATAATCGGTTCCTACATTTAAAAATGGACGACCTTCTCGAAAACGGGAAGCGGGCAAGTTACCCATCAAGGGTAAACTACCACGCGGGTTGTTTTTAAAACAAGAGATACATTTGCTCAAACGATGTCGAATTACGTTACGAGCCGAAATTATCCAATATTTTAATGATAGTATAGATTGCAATGCACGCGGACCAGGATGAAGGTACAAACGATGGTAATAATCTATTATTAGAGTTGTTAAATGACATTGCTTTGGTAAAATAATAGGATGTCTAGAGGTTTCCGACACTACTTGTGCAAAGCGAAGACGTCCGCCCACCCTTAATATTCCAAATTCATCGATAAAGGGAGCAAGTCTTTGCAGTTGCGGTGAACACACATTATGCGAGATTACATTATCTATATCTTGTTTAAAATAAATATTTTGAACGAATTTAATGCAACAGGTCAAAGATAAATTAATTTCTTTCAACGAGAGTGTGTTGCAACTTATCTTTGATTTCAAACTTAATCTATTAATAAATCGACGACACCAAGCTATAACTCGTAATAATTTCGATAGTGATGAAAATTTCAATAGAAACTCTTGGTCACGAGTCGACACATTAGTTGATAATGAAATTAGATTCTTCGATTTATACTCTGGTATTTGTTCTACCGGAATATCTTGAGGTTTAACAAAGGACCACTCCTCTACGGGTGACGATATAAAACGTGGACCATACCACCATAAGGAAGATTCGGCAATTTCACTTGGAAAAACTCCTCGTGACCCCAAATCTGCAGGATTTTCTTGCGACGAAATGTGAAACCAATGTTCATAAGGTAGACTTTGAATGATGGTTTCAATACGATTTGCAACGAAAGTTTGCAAACGAAACGTAGGTGTTTTTAACCACGCCAAAACAATAGTGGAATCGGTGAAAGCTATAATGTTTTCTATTTGAAGTCGATCTTTATATACTTCTTTACAATAGGTTAACAGCTTTGCCAACAAAACTGCTCCAAGCAGTTCAAGCCGTGGAATAGATATCACCTTAATGGGTGCAACTTTTGATTTAGATAGTAAAATGTGGCTTGAAATTTCTCGATTATTGATTGCAATCAAATAAACAACTCCACAATATCCTCGTTCAGAGGCGTCAGAAAAACCAACCAGTATACAACGACTTTTTTGAGACGTAGTAACAAAGCGATCAATTCTTAACTTTGATAGGGAAGGAAGTTCCGTTATATATTTCTTCCACTTCAAACTCATTTCCATGGGGATTACCTCATCCCAACCAAGTTGCAACTTCCACAATTCTTGCATGAAATATTTAGCGACAAAAAACGACAGGGTTAATGAATCCCAATGGATCATATAATCGTGCTATGGTAGATAGCATTGTACGTTTTGTGCAGTGGTCACTAAAAGCATTATTAATTTTATATGTAAATTTATCGAGCGACGGGATCCATTGAATACCTAATATATTAATATTTTTCTTATCACCGTCAAATTCAAAACTTAATGGTACTTCCCGATAATTGAGAGGAATGTCTTCTAAAACTTCAGGATAATTGCTAGTCCATTTTCGTAATTCAAAACCACCCTTTTGAAGTAATGCATTCAACTCCATGATGTAAAATCGAGCGCTTTCCAAAGTTTGCGCACCACTGACAATGTCATCTACATATGTGTCATTAATTAATATGCTTGCAGCCTTTGAATAGTTAGTACTTTCATCAGCTGCTAATTGATGCAATGTTCGAATAGCTAAGAAAGGGGCACTTGCTGTCCCATATGTGACCGTTTGTAATTCAAATTCTTTTACGGGATGATTGCGCGACTCCCGCCATAATATATGTTGATAATTACATGAGTTTGAATCCATGAGGATTTGTCGATACATTTGACGTATGTCAGCTGTAAAAACGACTTTGTGTATACGAAAGTTACACATCAATTCGACTATGTCCTTTTGTAATTTTGAGCCCACGAAAAGTATATCATTCAATGCAATACCCGATGATGTTTTGGTACTTGCATCAAAAACGACTCTCAAACGAGTTGTAGAACTTGTCTCCTTGATTACGCCGTGATGTGGTATGAAATAGTTTCCAACTGGTGACCGAGGTGGTATTTCAATCATATGTTCCAAAGTTAAATACTCTCTCATAAAAGAAATATATTGCGATTTGAGATCAGGATTTGAATCCAGCCTCTTTTCTAAATGCATAAAGCGCGACAATGCGGTGTCATATGACTTTCCCAATTTTTCTGGGCTTTCCTTAAATGGTAAAGCTACGACATACCTCCCGTCTTTGTTACGGTAGGTATTTTCAATATACAACTTTTCACACCGAATTTCATCAGGGGATCGAATTTCTTTCAAAGAGGGGACATTTTCGATTTCCCAAAAACATTTAAGTTTATCCTCAATTGAGTCATCCATTGAAGTAAAAAATGAATTTATCGAATCATTTGACGATCCGACATTTCCCATTAAAACCCATCCTAATGTTGTTTCGATGGCAATAGGTTCATTTGCTTTGCCGACCAATTTACCTGGGCCTAATAATGAGGCAAAAATATTACTTCCGAGTAGAATGTCAATTGCTGATGGCAAGTAGAAGGTTGGGTCTCCTAATTTGAGTCCTCTAATATGTTGCCAGTCATGTTCAACGATATGAGACGACGGCAAGTACGATGAAATGTTATTGATAATAAGGAAATCTGTTGTAATACCAGACTCCTTCGAGGCGACAGGACGAAAATTTGTTTTTACTAATCCGTTTGATCCAATTGTGCGAGTGCCACCAATACCGACGATAGAAAATGAATGTTTACTTGAACGAGAAAAGCCGAGGCGTTTTGCACACTCCTCCGAAATGAAATTAGCCTGACTCGCCGAGTCCAAAAGAATTCTTGCTTTTTGAAAAACGCCATTTTTTCCTAATATTTCCACGTAGGCTGTGGACAACAGTACCGATTTACTATTTTTATTGTAGAACGTTGTTAACGCAAGTGGTTCAGAATTTTCTTGATTTTCAGAATTTTCCTGATTTTCAGTATTTTCAAACATTTTCTTTGGAAAATGCAACAGACTGTGATGTCTAGCTTGACACTCATTACAAGAGAAACGAGACTGACAATTTTTTGCATTATGTTTATTTTGTAAACAGTTGAGACAGAGCTTGTGCTCCTTGGCGAATGAAAATCTGTCCTTTGGTGACAGACGTAAGAATTTTTCACATTTATTCAGATAATGTGACGATTTACACACAAGACATTTATTTACGACATTCGACACAAAAGAACTAACATTATTATTATTATTATTCGAACGATTTTTAATGTTATATGCTTTCGAGGGGCTTTTATTAAAGATTTCCCTTTGTGACAGACTTTCCGGAAAAACGCCCAACGCGGTCTCTTTAGCTAGACATTGTTGCTCCAAAAAAT
Organism: Hesperophylax consimilis; assembly: GCF_061612785.1. Classification (NCBI taxonomy): domain Eukaryota; kingdom Metazoa; phylum Arthropoda; class Insecta; order Trichoptera; family Limnephilidae; genus Hesperophylax; species Hesperophylax consimilis. Next base: position 13,053,626 of record NC_142865.1, read on the forward strand.
GTAATAATTGGTCAAATGTAGGCACTTTTTCCAATTTATTTTGAATTTCAAATTCAATACGTAATTCTTTTGGTAATTTACGTAAAACAATATGTAATAATAGGAAACTCCATTCATGTACTGGAAAATGTAATGCCATTAAAGCCGCTACGTTTTCCTTCAATATTGAAATAAATTTCCTCAAGTTATCATTGGCTTTGACAATTTGACATGACAATATTAACTCTATATGGGTATCTGCTATTAACCGAATGTTTTCGAATCTTGCCTTTAACAAATTGTAGGCAACAATATAATTTTCTTCCGAAATAGGAAGATGTTTAACACAAATAAATGCTTCTCCAGATAAACTACTAATTAAATAATGCATTTTTTGTACAGGATTTAACGTATTATTTGAATGTATTAACGAATCAAAAGTATTTATGTAATTTACCCATTCTGTTGAAATTCCAGAAAAATTTATCAATTTAATTTTCGGAAGTGAAATATTTGAATTCTTAGTAACATTTTTACTTTCAAAATCATTTTCGAAGTTTTCCGGAAACAATTCACTGTGATGTGACTGTATTTCGTAATAAATATCTTGAAATTCCGAATATTTAGTTTCCAAAGTTGCAATTTCAGATTCCTCCTTTTTCGAAGTTTCCAAAAACATATGACACTGTACGAAATTATCTCTAACTGTTGTTATATCCGAAAAACGTGCTTTAAAAATCATCTTATCTGATAAATCCGATGTTTTTAAAGCCTTAACCGCCGACGCGCGAATACTTTCTAGATCTAAAATCGCCAATTTATATTTAATCGCGTTCGATGCCATATTTGCAGATTTAAGAAAAGTATTTTAGTAAACAAAATTCCGAAAAACAACAACAAACTATTTTGACAGCTAGATAATTTGTAAACAATGTATTCCAATATGGCCGTCCAATTGACAGCTGACTACTCAGTAGTACCAACTTAAAAACCAGCCACTTTCTGATTATTGAAACAATCTGTTTTACCGACACGAGAATATTCAAAAATAATTGCACCTACCTACTTCAAATTTGAAGGTAACAAATTTAAGATTACCCACCGAATTTGCAAACAATATTGACAATATTCTAGGTACTAAATTTATGCTTCTATTATTGAATAATGATTCTAAATTGTTGAAACAGCTTTTAGACAGGGGAATGGATGACAAGGTTGTGATATTCAAAAAAACAATTGAATGGCTAATTGAACCGATGTTCAATATCCAACCAGATCGATATCCGGCTCGAAGGACCAAACAATGTAGCGTGTTCTATAACACTTTGAGTGAACTGTAAAAAAACGATAACTAAAGCTCATTCAATTGGTTTGTAAATAGCACGGGAATAATTGGAAGAAGGAAAACAGCTTACCTGAACTCCCATGAATCCGGGCAAAAATACGGGTTTTCGATGCACTTTGCACTGGTGAATTTTCCTCCACAAACGAGACGAACAACAAATGAATTTATTTCGGTATTTACACATATGATACGACGACGAAATTTTAGGTGGCACCTTCTTGATGTACGACACGAGCTCGACTGGTATTTGCGACAATTAGTGCAACATAAATGTTCATAATGTCCAATGTGGGTAGGACTGTTTATAGGGAAGGAAATGGATAGTAGGAAAAATGGTAGGTAATTCAAAAAGCTGTCTCAATACTAAACAGAGGGCGCTGTTGTATCTTATAACATATAAAAAAAAAACTTACATTTCGAATTAAAACCAACATCGGCTAACACCAAGCAGATAATGTGTATACAAATCGGTTATTATGGCAGATGTCCAAAAGCGAAGTGGAATAAATCAACTTTATTAATAATTTCGAATTTAATTTTGTAAACGATAATATTTTTGACGAGACCGCTGTGCAGTGTCAATACTGAGGAATGCCAACACAAATCTGAAATACACCGCTGTCGTAAAATTAGCTTACGGCAGGAAAAAAATAAAAATGCACATAAAAAACACATTCCTAGGTGACAACAACCGACACATCTAGTCAGTCTGTTTTTTATTCTAAATTTCCAAAATAATCTGCGGATAGGTGACGCATTGTGGCGAAATTGTGGCGAAAAATTTGTTTATCTCAAGAAAAGCTCTCGAATGGTGAAAAATGGACTGACCTCATTTTTATCTGGAATTTCTAGGTCGATTTAACTGTTGAATTAGATTTGGAACTTTGAAATATTAATCAAATATATATTTTACTATGCATTGAAGTTGATTACATGCATAATTCAAATATATATTTTACTATGCATTGAAATTGAATACATGCATAATTCAAATATATATTTTACTATGCATTGAAATTGAATACATGCATAATTCAAATATATATTTTAATATCCATTGAAATTATATACATGCATAATTCAAATATATATTTTACTATGCATTAAAATTGAATACATTCATAATTCAAAAACATATTTTATTATGAATTGAAATTGAATACATTCATAATTCAAATATATATTTTAGTATGCATTAAAATTGAATACATTCATAATTCAAAAACATATTTTATTATGAATTGAAATTGAATACATTCATAATTCAAAAACATATTTTATTATGAATTGAAATTGAATACATTCATAATTCAAAAACATATTTTATTATGAATTGAAATTGAATACATGCATAATTAAAAAATATATATTTATTATGCATTGAAATTGAAAACATTCATAATTCAAAAACATATTTTATTATGAATTGAAATTGAATACATGCATAATTAAAAAATATATATTTATTATGCATTGAAATTGAAAACATTCATAATTCAATTATAATATTTTGACAAGAATTGTCAAAAGGTGGTTAAGTCAAAATGTCAAAAAAAATTTCTATATGGCATTCTATAAATGATGCATGGATTCGGATATAAAAATAAATAACTTATACATTTTCAGAAATAATATTTTGACATGAAATATTTGTTTTGGTGCGTTTAAAACATAGAATTTATTATGTTCAACATGTCGATATCATTTGTATGTTCGTTTGCTAAACTACGCAGGCGAGGAATTGAGTTTGCTACAGAATCTGTTTGCGAACGGTGACAATTGAGGTATTTCATAAAAATTGAAGTTAATTTGTTTTTAGGGGAATATTCAACATAAAGAACTTCCTTCTTCCGTCGTTAATAACATTAAAAATGGGATATAATAATGTGTATAAAATATGCAGATTATGATATTGTGTTCATGTAAAATCCTGTATCTGATTCCCCTTACAGCAAAAACCTACTTATAAGTTACCTGTTTGTACCTATAAGTGGAGATTTATTTTTTATTGTTTTTAACTTATCAGTCTTATCACTGACAACACGGTCAAACCCAAAGATATTAGAGTTCTTCTAATATCTTTGGTCAAACCCCAAAACATGTATCTTTGAATCTAAGTACGTTAGTTGTAAGCAGTGGCGGCTCGTGACTTTTGGTTGTACGAGAGTACTAATATTACAAAAAATGACATTATTGATGTTGTTATAGCTGAAAACGATTTTTTATTATTTTTCGAAAAATCGATTTTTTGTGTGAAGATTATTATTATATAATAAATATTATTTATGAACGAGTTTCGTATTGTTTTGGTTTAAATGCCATCTCGTCATCATCATTCTAAAGACCTCATCTGCGCTGACAGCTCTACTTTAAAAACATTTCACAGATCTTGTAAAATAATCTTAAAATAAGAAAGCGTACATTTTACTTATCTAACGAGGGAACGATTATAAATTTCCATTTCTTTTTAAAATATTTTTTGTTGGTTTTAAAGGAATAATCTATAATCCCTTTTTAAATAACAGTCCATTATTTGGCTAAAATATCATAATTTCTGAGGTGTTTCTGTGTAACTCCAGTTCAATTCCACCTAGAATTGGGATTTGCTTTGATTTTCAAAATTTGAACGATTCAAACAAGCGATATAAGGTACCAAAATTATGAAATTAATTAATAATTCTATATTAAATTTGAAATGCGTATTTTTTTCTTTATTTTTGACAGGTGTTGATACCTAGCATCGTTATGCCTTTTCTGATTTTATGTCCGGGTTAAATCTTCCCCATAGGAAAAACTAAACCCTTCCACACACTTTTCCACAAATAATCATCTGGTCAATCAACATTATGCAAGTGCATTATATAAGCAAAATAAATACAAAACAATACAAGAACAACACGTCAACTCACCAGAGATCAAATGGGAAAATAATTCACCGAGACCAGATATTTTCATATCAAAGGGTTCGACTCGGTAGAACTCCTAACAGGGCCTATAAATCCTACTGATCCCTCAACATAAATATTTCAAAAATCTTTCGTTATCCTACATGTATTTTAAATGACTGATTTTTGCATTTTTATGTATAAATTTTTTGATAGATCTAATACGCCTAAATTTTTAATGAGATAACTAAGTATAATGCCAGTAGTCGAAATATCTAATGGTAATATTTTTATAGTCTGAGAATGCCAAATTCTTTTTATCTCATGGGAAACTCGATTTTTTTCTTAATTTTGTAATATCTATGGAAAAATCGTCAAAATGCATCAAATGATTGCTGTCACTTTTTTGTTGGTTGTGTTATTTTGGCTTTACTCGTTTCGTCGATTTGAACATTTCATATCTTTCCTTTTGATTTCCTTGATGAATATTATTGCTGTCCACATACTTAATTCCTACCTCCCAATGCCGACTACAAAGTGCGTGTAGTTCAGTTGAATATCACAAGTCACCCTGTCAACGCCTAAACTGTGTCTGTGTAAAAAAGTGCATTGTATTTGAACCAGCGCAATTGAGAAAAGCGGAGGAAGAACAGAAACAGTAAGTCGGCATTCCGGAATTCCAATCCTCTTCAATCCGCCATGCGACTGTACCTTGATTCCGTCCGCAACAACAGATGTAGTAATTTATTCAAGCTTAAAAACGGTGTTATTTCGAAATATAAATACCAGATCGTATTTTGAAAGGTAATACTGAAGCTAATATATTTTTTATAAATACTTTCAGCATCAAAAAATTTAAAATTATAATATCCCGTGATTTTTCTCGGAATAATATAAAATCCGTTTTAAAATTAACTTTCATATTTTTGCTAACGGTCCTACTTACTAGCGACTTGTAGCTTTGATCTTTGATTGAATCTTAGATCGGTTTCTATAAATCAAAAAAATAATAATAATAAAAACCCTAAAATCTTCCTAAAATTATTGGGAAATAAATTCCAGGAAATTCGCTCCTCTCTATTTTTGACAAGAATAACACGAGTACGAATTATAAATACATAATATCCAGTTTCCGAAAGCAATTCCACCCACGTATTAAAAGTTAATGACCCGATAAACGATCAACCACCAGGACGAACGAAATTATTATTATTCTGGTGAACAGCTTGGAATTCAGCAGAATCAGCAATAATTGTAGTCAAGAGGTATTACGGGTTTTATTGTAAGTTTTGCGCAAATAGAATATAGTATAAAGGAACAGTAAAATTAAGCCGAAATAAAGTTACCCAAGAAAAACATGGGAGGACGGCTCTGGAGGATAGAGAAAAAAAGGACTTAAAGATAGTTGCTAATAAAAAATGTGCGGTGAAAAAATGAAGACAATGTTGGTAGTTCTTATTCGAAGTACGAAGGGGATAGGGTCCCATTAGCTCAGTAGTAGAGCGGTGCCCTGGCAAGGCAAGGGTCCTGGGTTCGATTCCTAGATGTGACCGTATCCTTTTATGATTTTTCTGTTTCAGATTTTCGTTTATAAATCGCTAATATTGTCTTCAATAATTAAATATTACAATTTTGAGGGTTTACTTAATAAATTTATTCCAAAAAATAAAAAAGGACTGTTGTATTTTGGAGACATGACGGATCTCGTACTGTTTGAATTACTTGGACATTAAGAATCTCCGACAATACATTACACCCAAAGAATAACAGTATCGAAAGAATACAGCAAATTGGTCGAGTTATCAGGAATTAGAGAATTGTTTTATATTAAGAATGGAAACAGAAAGCCGTAGAAAAGTTAGAATTTGGAGGAATAAAGAAAACTTGAAAGTAAAGAGAAAAAGAACATGGTAGGTAAACAAATTAGTCAAAGCTCTGGACGACGATCCTCACGAGGAATCAAAAGAAGTAATGAAGATAAACACTGAAAAGAATAACAGTTTGAAGACGGCTATGACAATTTAGGATTTTTAGGAGTCAGTCAATGAAAACGAAAATGAGTCAAAAAGGATGAAAACAAAAAGAAAGAAAACAAAAATAAAAGTAAAGAAAAAGAAAAGCAGTGAAAAAAACACAGACGTCTTTGTCTACCCGATACAATCTCAGAAAAGGTAAACACTCTCGGCCAAATTGTTGGTCTGCAACTCTCGCGTGAACACTCCTGTTAGATTTCATACACAAACGTCATACTGAAATACTCCCGTTGTGAAAGGAGCAATACATTAATGTTCACATTGATTGAAGAATTGAAAAAAAAGATTAGCAATGGTTTTAAAACATGTTTACAGGCAAAACAGGCAATAGATCAATCATGAAAAATACTGGAAAAAAAAGATTTTACGGGGGCAAAAAGAGTGTGTCGTTTTTATCACCACATCGTGTCCAGAGGATTTATGACTTAGTTTCATTGATTTAAAATATACTAGATTGAGGTTATGAATGAGCGAAGATTTTCTGAAATTCAATTCAAATTAATTTACTAACCAATTCTCCAAGGAATCAAATATGACTTCATTTCAAACACGTATTGGATAATTTAAGCCCTATTCGACATGCTCGTCCTTGCCAAATGTGTATAATAAAGTAAATAGCCGTGAACAGTTTGAACAATGAAACACAAAATAATAATAGTACAATGATGATCCAAGGAAATCATTAAAGAGCGCTATAAGATAGTGGTTCAAATTGGTTCGAAATAGTTTTAACATTCCCCCGCAGTCCCTCTTACCCAGTCGTAGTTCAACGATGCAGTAGAATTTAAAATGATTATATTGTACAGTGCATTGAAAGATTGGGTTAAAAGTTCATTATGAGTTCGATTTAAACAATGTTAATTTTAGGGTAGTAGGATGTAAGCCAAAATTGTAGATGAAGGGATTTATTTATTATACTTACGACAGCTGTAAATACATGTTTGTAAGAATAATCAAACTTATCAGTCCCGTGTTTTTAAGCTCTTAAAAAAGGATGTTATTTTTTAAGATAACCTCTATTCAGATGTCGAATTGAAAAGTAATTACAAATATGAAATCCTCTAGATAGAACAAAAAGCAAAGTATGCTCCGGAAACTTAAAAAAAACACACCTGGTTTTGTCATCGTACAGGTATAAAAAAAATTAAGTGTTCCTTTAAATGCTAGTTAAGAGATTATTCGACAAATTCTTGCTCTATATGAGATAAGTCATGTTCATTAAATATTTTCAATTAACTATGATATATATTTTTTAATATTAGCGCACTTCCTCTATCATTCGTATTTACACATCTCCCTTTCAAACCATCTTCAGAAAATTTTCTTATTCTTTTTGAACGCTTATAATGGGGAGTATATATAATAACTGCTAAACAAACGACTTGGGTCATTCCTGGCACAACGAATACCCATCTAGTTTTTTCAGCACCAATGCCGAAAGCAAATAATGAAATTACTAAATAACCCGAGGCATGATGTAGAGAGGTACATCACAGAGCACGGCACAAAGCCGAAGTAATAATATTTCCAAAGAACGAAGCGTGTTATTTAACGAATAGGAAGAGCGGTGTTGATTTTAACCCGTTTTGCGGATTTGCCCACAACAAAGCAATTTCCGCTTTATTCATACTCGCAGATTGAAATGAGAACGAAGCAGAGGAGATAACATTATTCAAAGCGAAAAAAACATATGGCCGAGTTATTGATAAACGAATAAAGAACAATGCATGAACGGAGTGAACGGATAAAATAAAATATTTCATTTGATAACACGCTTGTAGTCCCGAAATGATCGTCGAGGTGAGTCGCTCTTCAATCTGTTTATAAAGAGTTTTTTTCTTTCAAAAAGAAAAAAACTGCTTATTCCACAGAAGTTTTGGAGACCTTTTTCTGTAATCTAAAATGTTAATACCGCACTAGAGTCCGTTAATAAATTAAATCTAATCCTGAAAGTACCCATAAAAAAGATTTTGTTTATTCTACAACGTTTTCACTCATTTAAAACTCAAATTGAATACAATTTTTCTATTCTAAAAAATATATAAAGACGTTCCAAATTAAAATAAAAATACCACGGAGATAAACAAGTTTAAAAAGAAACACAAAATAAGGCTAATTATAAAAATATATGAAGTAAAACCAACGTCCAACACAACAACCTACGAGTACAATCAACAAACATGAAAATAAGGCCTACAGATATGAAGTTGAGGAAATCAAGTCTGAAGAAGGGGTCTACAAACATGAAGATGAGGAAATCAAGAAGTCTGAAGATTTCTTGATTTATACATACATGCATAAAGACGAGCAAATCAAGAAGTCTGAAGATGGGGTCTACAAACATGAAGATGAGGAAATCAAGAAGTCTGAAGACGGGGTCTGCTAACATGAAGATGAGACAATCAAGAAGTCTGAATATGGGGTCTACAAACATGAAGGTGAGGAAATCAAGAAGTCTGAAGATGGGGTCTACAAACATGAATGTGAAATCAAGAAATCTGAAGACGGGATCTACCAAACATGAAGATGAGGAAATCATGATATAATACAAACACAACAACGTACAACCTGCCTCGGAACTGCGATCCCTAGAGAGGAGGATTGTGCATATATGAATGTACATGTATCTAATAAAAAATAAAATAAAAACACTGATAAAGAAATTTCTAAATCGTCTTATCTGGCAAAGTGTCACCTGCGATTGTGCACTATGTGCAGTGCCATAATTAATCAATGATTTACCTGTAACCTCTTTCAAAATAATTTAATCTTATACACTTAATAGAGATTTATTAGCTTGAAATGGTATGAAAAATTGACGTAAAAACTTATATGTGTCGTTTACATATAAAAATGGCTAACAAAAAATCATTTCAAATGGCAATCATATTCCCACAGCCGGGTTATATCGAAACCAGCCGATAAAAATTGAACAAAATCCGTTGATACATTAACATAATAACATTTTTTCAATGCGTGTTGGCAATTCCGCTGCGGTCATTCGTCTTTCAGCTTTGACGTTTATCTGGCCCGCTTTCCGGAACATTAGTCGTACAGACGAACAGATAAATCTTCTTTCTCTCATCTGCCCGTCGCCTTGGTCGCTGTAAAATAGCGGTACAATGCAAGTTATTGGGGTAGGTCGAACGCATTTCGATTTTATGATAGTTCTAGTTATAAAATGACGATAAAATTTGCAATAAAAGTTGGACAAGTCTCCTAGGACGTCTGGCAAATGTAAACAGTAATAAAAAAATTCCAGCGTGATTATTAACAGCAGAAAAAAATGAGTACTCTACAATCGAATATATTGCTTTAAATTGATGTTTAAAAAGTACAAAGATTTCTTTTCCGTGTGTTTTGCAAATTATATATATTTTTTTAATGTCGATAAAATTCATTAATAAAAAAATTGTATGTTCGTTTGTTACTTCCTCAATCAGGAAACCTATCAATTCATTAGTTAAGGGCCTTAAATCCCGTTTTTAACCGGATTATGAATAACTTGAACAGATTCTTAATAAATTAGCAATACTCATTTTTCTCCGTGTAATCCGTAGTAAGCGGTCAAAAATGGTTTGAAAGGGAGGGTGACTGGATAAATCATCACATTTTAAAAAAGTTATATAAAGTCATGGAGAGTGATGAAACAAAAACTTTATTAACTTGGTTAAGTAGGTTGGGTTAGGTTAGGTTAAAAAATTTTTTTTCATCGTTTCTAATGACTTTATATTACTTTTTAAAAGTGTGTTTAATTGTCACTGTGTTGAATATTAGAGGGAGCGCGCTAATATTAAAAAAAACGATAATAATTTACCGAAAATTGTGAAAATATGTAATAAAACACGATTCGTTTGAAATAAAGAAAAAATCTATCGAAAAATGCATAAGTTGTATTTAAAGATACACTGTGAATTTTTGAATGCCTATAACATATTAAATAACAGAACAAAACGTGTTTTTAATAATTTTCGGAGATTACTTTGGGATTTTTTTCTACAGAGGGAATTTCACATAATTAACGTTTAAAACATTTATAATGAATAAATAACATTTTTTTAAACTTAAAACTTAGGACGGTTTGTTTCGGAGAATTTGAACAATTCTTCAAATTTCATAGCTAATTTCCCAGTTCTGTGAAAGATTTTTTCAAGTTCTGTTATTGTTTCAGTGTTGTCATGCAACTAGCCTGTGATGATATAATAACAGAACTTGAATAGGACTTTCACAGTACCCGGAAACGAACGTTGAAATTTGATGAATTGTTCAAATTCTCCGAAACAACCCGTCTTTAAAGACTGAACGAGAAACTAGTTATAAATCGGTAGAAATTGGGAACGCGGGGGATTAACGGCGCTACATGAAATTATGAATCACAATACATAACCACTGAGAATAAAACTTGAATAGAGACGTGTTTGTCTTTCAATCCTCGCGTAAGCGTGCATTACACCAGCGCGATTAATAAATTACTACACGCGCTTTATCCGCGCCATTAGCCTGACTTCACGGCGCTTAACGCCGGCGTTATCTTTTAATCTGCGCTCATTCGTTACTTTCACAAAAGAGTTGTAAAAATAAACGGTGACATTTTTATACAGCAACCTCTACCTGCTCTACCGGAGGTGTTGATGTGGGTAGGTGTGTACGTAGCTAGTTGAAACACCATTACACACCTTCCCCCCACGGCTAAACGGGTTATCTGGGAAGTACTACATAGATCTTGTTTAAAAGCGTCGAGTTACCCGTGTAACTAGTGCTTTAAAAAGCTTGCGTGGAGTTTATCCTCCACAGACGTTGTTCGAAGGTCTGTTAAGGCGATGCACTACGTCGTGTAATATTTTAAATTGAGCCGCTATCAATAACAACCCTTACGTAGATTGCGATAATGTTTAAATTCCCGCTTAAAACCATCCGCCTGTTTTGATTTATGCAAGAAAAAAACATGGCCAAAAAGTGCCTTTTATTTTATTTTGTGGATGTTCAGGCACAAATATTTAAATGTTTTTCGATGATTTTATAAATAACTTAATTTTCCACATTATACAATAAAACCATAACCGAAAATGGGTTCGTAAGTAGGAGATTTTGAAATTTAAAGCAGTTTTCATAGGCATTTACATTTTTTTTTCTGGGCTCATAAAAAGACTTAGAATACTCGATTATTTCAAAGGCCAAGATGTATTCTACTCGCAGTATTTAATTAAAGCATCTGAAACATTTCTAGGCGACCAAATTTTCAAACCAAAAACACATGATTTTACATTACTACGTATGGCATCGCCTTAAAAGTAGCGTTGTAGCTGTTTCGCTTTCATCATTCGTAGTCAATTGAGATTGCTTCTGTGATAGATTCCGGCCATATTGCACTCTCGAAAACTAAACTACCAAAAGTAGGAAGTTAGGTAGAAATACCCATTAAAAACACAGTAAAATCTCCAACTAATTAATGAACTTATTTATATTTTCACGCTTTGAAGGCTTTTAGACGTATACATTGTTAAAGGAACGTTGTTCAGGAGTACGATAATAAGTGTATAGTACATAACATAATTAACTGAGTACGAACTATATAAGCAGGTACAATAAAAATTATCTGATGTACAAAAGAGTTCAATAATCGTAATATATTAAAAAAATCAGCCTGCGAATGTTTGTGCACGAAAAAATCGAAAAGTAGTCGACCGATATCGCTGTAAATTTCAAAGTTTGTTCTTATTAGTGCCAGGAGTGTTTAGAGAGTTATATTGTATTGGTTATACTTAACGCAATATCTCGGCACCGGAATGAGATACGGAGTCCAATTAGAGTCGATGCAATATAGTTTTTTAACAGTAACACATATACAGTAGTGCATGGTGGAAAAAGTCGGAGATGCTCAAAAAAGAAATTAGCAATAGTGAAGCAATCGGGGTCCACAAGTTGTATATAATAACATAAGTACAAAATAAGTACATAAGGTAGGAAAGAAAGTGGATAGTACGATAGTAACGTGGATAAAACTATTTGTAAACATTTTTATATTATATTTATTTATTATATTTATTTATTATATTTTCATATTTGTGGTATAGTAATCTTTGTCAAAGATTCAATTAAATCTTCCATATCAGAAATTAACATAACTGAAGCAAACTGCATTCAAATATCCCTTGGCCCATGTCTTTCTATATTTGCTATATACAGACCACCTTGCTACAACAATCTCTCCCCTTTCTTAAATTCCTTAAATAAACTTCTTGAAGAACATAAAAAAACTCAACAAATAATTATTGCTGGTGACATGAATATTAACATATTGAACTGCCTACCAAAAACTATGGAATTCTTAAATCTTTTTACTCACTACGGACTTAAATCTACAATAAACTCGCCAACAAGAACTACATCACACTCCAAATCCTGCATCGATCATATATTCGTTAAAACTAGAAGAAAAACTTTTTCATCCATTATTCGCTCAACTGTCACTGACCATTTTACAACTACATTAAACATACATATTAACAAAGAACAAAGTAAAAACAAAAATGACAACATGCAAGACAAAATAAACTTTAAGTCCCTAAAATCGGATATTCACGATGAACTTTGGACTAACGTACTAAATGAAACAGACCCAAACACAGCGCTGAACACATTTATAAATACGGTTGAAACCTACATAACCAAACACACCACAAAAAATCCACAAAAGAACTACACACATAAAGAAAAAAAAATAACACCATGGATCACAAAAGGAATTGTCAACAGTATTCATAAAAGAGATGCAATGCATATGCGAGTCCACAAAAACCCGAATGATAACAAACTAAAGAATGATTACCTACTGTATAGAAACCTGTGTAATAAGTTAATTAAACAAGCCAAATACAAATATTACAAAAAAGAAATAAAAATCGCCAAAAATGATCCTAAAAAAATTTGGGAAATTGTAAGAAATATTACTTATTCCACTCTGAAGAAAGATTCACATATCAAAGAACTATTAATAAACGGAGACAAAGTCTTAACAAACAATGAACCTAATAAAATAGCTAATTTTATTAACACACAATTCTCAAAAGTTGGCTCTACCTTAGCGGAAAAAATTCTTAAAAAAAACTGTACATCAGAAGACTCTTTATCCAAACTTTGCTCTTCCATACGACCAAATCACTCGTTTAATGCTTATCAAGTAAATACAAAGGAAATCTCGGATCTTATTAAATCTCTCAAACCAAATTGCGCGATGGGACCGGATAACATTTCCAATCAAATACTGATAAATCTGCGAGAATACATACTTATACCGCTTCAACACATTTTCAACCAAAGTTTTAGGCTCGGAATTGTCCCTGATCACTTAAAATAGGATGTATTACTCCAATACATAAATCGGGAGACAAAACTCTGATATTAAATTACAGACCAATCACTTTGCTAAACTCACTATCTAAACTTCTAGAAAAAGCTATGAAAAAAAGATTACTTGCGTACCTTGAAAAACACAACCTGCTCTCAAGCCGTCAATTTGGATTTCGTGCCAAAATGGGTACAGAAGATGCTTTATCAGAATTAACCAACTACATAGTGAAAAGCATAGATGGCGGATCAAAGGTGATTGGGGTGTTCTTAGACCTAGCAAAAGCTTTCGACACCATTTCGCATAACTTACTACAACAAAAACTCAAAAATATCGGTATAACTGGTCAACCGCTAAAATGGTTTGTCAGCTACATTGAAAAGAGACAGCAAATAGTAAAAATAAATAAATACAGCAGTGACAAAGCAGATATCAGGTATGGAGTACCGCAAGGCAGCGTTCTGGGTCCCATACTATTCCTCATATATATAAATAGTCTAACTGAGATAAACCTAGGAAAAATTGAGTACAAAGTAATCAGTTATGCAGACGACACTGCAATTTTGTTCAAGGCACAATCATGGGAAAAGGTATTCAAAAACACAGAAACAGGGATGACTGTAGTAAATAAATGGCTACAAAATAATCTACTAACACTGAACATTTCAAAAACAAAATATCTAACTTTTAGCAAAACAAAGGCTGGTCAACCACATAGCCAACCACAACTACATCTTAACCCCTGCACCAATATTTCGTCAAATAACACATGCTGTACTTGTGACAAAATTGTTTATGCAGACAATATTAAATATCTAGGTTTAACTGTTGACCATAAACTAAAATGGGATCTCCATATTAATATATTATCAAAAAAAATACGAAAATTATCATACATCTTCAAAACAATACGAAACATCATGTCATTAAATCAACTAAAAAATATATATTTCGCACTCTGTCAAAGTATTTTAACGTATGGAATATCAGTTTGGGGAGGAGCAGCAGATACTTACCTCAATTCTCTTAAAATAAATCACAAAACAATAATTAGAATTATGTTTAAAAAACCTTACCAACATCCGACGGAACAGCTAATGATCAAAAACAAATTACTAGACGTAAATAAACTATTCATAAGGAAGATCATTTACAAAAACTGTATCAAAACTTCACATCTCCACATACCTCACTCGCAAAACACAAGAGCAAAAACTAATAAGCACTTTCAAGTTCCCCATATCAAATCAACTTTTGCAAAAAAACACGAATCTTACCTAGCACCACACATTTTCAATACCTTCCTAACACAAACAAAAACTTACGTCACCCCAAATAATTTGAATTGGCTGTTCAAAAGATTTGTATTATGGCTGAATGAAAAGGAAAGAACAGATATTCAAAATATTCTAAATAAATAACATTTCATACAATTTCTCACGAAATTATATAATATTCAAATAAAACAAATGCGAGAAACTGCAATTTTGCAATACTAATTATCATGTAACCGCTATATCTATATTCAATTGTCACAAAATTTAATTTTACTTTTACTTTTATCTATGTTACATAGGCAATCTTCTCATGGAATGTAACTAATAAAAAAAAATTAAAAATTTAAAAATTAAAAAAAAAAAAAAAAAAGTATGTATGTAAATATTTAATATACCACCACATAATTGTATCTTTTTGTCTTTTTACATACATATATACATTTTTTTTAAATACATACATTTCTTTTGGAACAAATATAATATGTGATTTACCCGCCTCGGAACAGACTTTGTCTAGTGAGGCGGGTAAAAGAAAAGAAAACAATGTAAACAACCTTGAAATTAAATAAACGCCCGGGTTGCCGGCACTGAAACTGAAAAACTGAAACATTTAAGGCGATCCACTTCAGCGAGTAACGTTAGGAATCGGACGAAATCACGCTTCCTAATGTAGATGGCGATAAGGTTGAAATTCCCGCCGCCTGTTTTGATTTACCCAAAAAAATGTTTAGGTACACATATTATACTATATACTATACAATATACTATAAAATAAAACCGTATCCGACAAGGGGTACGTCATTGGGAGATTAAACACTTCAAAGCATCCTGATACTCCCAGGCTTATAAAAAGACTTAAAAAAAGGCTAAGATGTGTTCTATTCACAGGATTTTTAATAATAATAATAATATTTGGATGATTTGTATAGCGCCGTTTTTGTGCAATGTCACCTCAAGGGCGATAATGTTAGTTTTATTTAGCTATAATTTTGTATCTATTCCAAAACTATAGGGTTTTCCGATAAGATTTGTTATGTGTATAATTTCGGCCATAAAATTATTTTTTATGGCCGGAATTGGATGGTATTGATCTGGACAACGTTTACTTTCAACAAGACGGCGCTAAGTGCCACACAAGCAACGAAACCATTGATATTTTACGGGAAAAGTTTCCGTACCGTGTTATCTCTCGAAGAGGTGATCACAATTGGCCACCGAGATCTTGTGATTTAACACCTTGCGACTTCTTCCTTTGGGGCCACGTGAAAGAGAAGGTCTACGCCAACAGCCCAGCGTCGATTCATGACCTCAAAGATGGAATTCGTGAGACTATCGAGGACATAAGGCAGCCACTTTGCGATGCGGTTATGGAAAATATCATGAAAAGGATATGGTCCTGTAGGCGTGGTCGTGGGGGTCATTTGACTGATGTTATTTTTCACTATTAACGGCATACCTTCCTATTTATAATGAAATAAACATTCGATAATTTATATTACAAAATGGCATTTTTCTTTGAATATGAAAATAACACCTCTTATTTGAAAACCCTATACTACAATAATATTCTATTACCTACGTACTAGAATTTGACTATATATCATTTTTAATGGTATGTTGTATAATTTTGTTTACATTTTATATCTATTCCAAAACTACTAAAATAATATTCTATTACCTAAGTATTCAAATTTGACTTCATTTCATTTTTTAAAGGTGTGTTGAATTGTTATTTTTGTTTTCTTGTCAGCATAATTGTATGTACCTACACATTTTCATCCATTATCAGTTAACGTAATTTAATTGCGGGACAGCGAAATATCAAACAAAAATTTCAAACTCGAAATTCAAAAATTTAATTAATGCACGAAATGTACAAGAAAATTTATAACACTTGCGCGGAAAGCATTAAAAGCTACGTTGTTGGTGTGAACTACGCGACGTACGACATAAATCACCGTCGGAATGCATTAGCCAGTGGAGACTTTGCAACAAAAAAGCCAAGGCGTGGAAACAACACAACCTTCCTAACAAGATCGCCCAACAAATTAAAACGTTAATTCACGTACAATAACGTAGATTCAGATTCTATTTTTTCATTTTTTTTATTTTTTCTATTTCTTTCTTTCCTTCTTTTATCAATAATACAAAATTATAAATGGTATTATTGATTCACCTCCTCTACTACAACTCATTCCCTTCAATATCCCCTCGCACAGACTCAGAAATAATGAACTGCTCTTCCTCAACCATCATTCGACAATTTTTGATATTATTCACAATAGTCCAGAATGTGTAGACTGGTCAACTCAAGTCAAAACCTTAACTTTTTTGGGATAAGTCTGAATGATTTTTGCCCGTCGCTAAACAAGTGACGGAATATTATAAGTGTCCCGTGGTCCTGACCCACGGCGTAATCTTGACTTGATTCGACTTGTCACTTTATTTTCTTATATTATATCTGCCAATATGTCTTTGCTTTCGTGTACCTTTGTCTACTCCTGTATTTTTCATTTTACTGTATTCGTGTTATTATTTTGTAATTTGGACGATGTCCGTTAATAAATAAATAAAACTAAAATTTAGTACATTATTATATCTCTAAATAGTATAAAATAAAGTCGCTATCCGTGTGCGCTTATTTCTTTTAAACTACGCAACTGATTTTGACAAGGTGTTTTAAAGATTTTTTTCCGTATATATATATATATATATATATATATATATATGTTATGGTTTTCACGGGTGTAAGATGTAGAATAATGTTATCGGTTTACCCGCGTAAAGTAGTCCTTAAAAGGACTTTTTAATTTCTGACGTTTCGGACAGATCTCACTGTCCATCTTCAGAGGCCTTATGTCCTGAATTTCGTCTCAAACTGAACGCTTTCGCGTGTCTGTTCGGTCCAGAAGTCATAATGTCATAATCATGATAATGTACTACGGAATTGTATATCATGAACAGGCCTACAGTAAAGTCTTCCACGGTATATGTCTATCTCCTAAGGATAACCCCCAGCAACTCCCGGCACATGTCAGTTAGTATAAAAGTGTTATACTGTTAGTTGTATTACGGTTGTAGGCTGTACCACTTTTTACTAAATATTTATTAAGTAATTAATCAATTTGCGGAGTATAAACAATAATGTTAACTAAAATAATTCATACAATTAGTTTTCATTGCTTTTGATAGGCTGTACCACTATTAATTAGTACAGGTTAGGCATTATTTCATATAATGATATTCCGATAATAATTACTTCGTTTATTGTTAACGAGTACAAATACGTGGTTACTATAGATCAAATTAATACATGGGCCTTTATACAACCATAATACATCTGTCTCGCTCTACACCGACAAATGTCAAGCACCTGACTTTATTTAGGTTTCTGACATGTTTAGGTCAATTTGAAAGGAAACTGATAAAATAACTTAATTTTACTACCCGGCTTTTCCCGAGATAAATAGGTATATACTTTTTCTTATTGAAAGACGAGAAATATTTAACAGGAAGAAATATAAAGACCCTACATTGCATAGAAAATACTTTACAAATTTATTACCGCCAGAGCTCACTTTTCGAGATTTTTTGCTACTTCAGAATAGAAAAACAGATTTTGAATAAATGAATGAAATGAAAACTTGGAAGTGGAAATTAACTCACTTCCTGCTATCCGATCGTGCTGAAACTCGACAAATAGAATTGTTGTCGATGACATTGCATTCTATCACTCATATATTGGAGTCCACATTCTATATTGGTGGCACTCACGCACACACACGCGCGCACATACGCATTTCTCTGAAATTGAAAGACATTATAAAAATTTACAGCCGTTAATATACGAAATTAAGGCGATGCCATACGTAGTAATGCAAAATCATGTCTTTTTGGTTTGAAAATTTGGTCGCCTAGAAATGTTTCAGATACTTTAATTAAATACTGCGAGTAGAATACATCTTGGCCTTTGAAAAAATCGAGTATTTTTTAGATAAGTGAGTCTTTTTATAAGCCCAGAAAAAAATAATGTAAAGGCCTATGAAAACTGCTTTAAAGTTCAAAATCTCCTACTTACGAACCCATTTTCGGTTATGATTTTATTGTATAATTTGGAAAATTAAGTTATTTATAAAATGATCGGAAAAAAATTAAATATTTATGCCTGAACATCCACAAAATAAAATAAAAGGCACTTTTTGGCCATGTTGTTTTCTTGCATAAATCAAAACAGGCGGATGGTGTTAAGCGGGAATTTAAACCTTATCGCCATCTACGTAAGGGTTGTTATTGATGGCGGCTCAATTTAAAATATTACACGACGTAGTGCATCGCCTTAACTCGAAACCATCAAATTAGGATTTGGCTCGATAGCTTTGGAGTGGCGCGGTCCATTCATTTTGGTCAACTCCTGGGGAGGAAGGTTCAATCCTCAGACAAAACACAAATTGTATTTACATTTTTTTAATACAGCTATTAATTTTTAAAAAAACTTGTTTTTTACGGGTCGTTTTTTTTTTAAACATCAACAAATATACTCCTCATTTGAATGCTTATAAATGAAGAGTTCAAATTACGCAATCCCTTCATAAATATTACCAAGTGGTAGGTACCTACATAATATATATGATAACCTACATAATATTATAGAAACATTTCCATCCCTTAAATAAGTCTGCATAATTAATATATTCTATGTGCTGTGACTGCAAACAAAAAAGCCCTTTTGTGGCATCACATTAAAAATACGCTCCTTATTTGAATGTTTGTATTACGAGTTCAAATGAATGACGCAATTATTTTGTAAATATTATCACGTTGTTGATGCACGTAAAAGCCATAAAGCCACACGGGTTGGAAGGTCAACGCCAAAAAGTATATTAATAACCCAAAAATTAAAGGGTGTATATGTGAAATTATTTCTGTTTACATTTTCAGAAGCATTTAATTAAAATGCATTATAAGGATGGGGTATGGGGATGAAAAGTATATTACGTGCAAAAGAGATTATATTATTTTATTTTGTAACAGGAATTGGGGACGGGAAGGATAAGGAAACTGGTTGTTCGAATTGTTTCACTAAAGTTTAAAGTTCAATAATTCTGTACTGAACTTAAATTAATGCTATTTCCTGTCTCATTTTTACAATATGATATTTTGTCTTAATGATGAACGGATAAATCATCAATATGATAATTCATCACATCTTTAAAAAGTTATATAAAGTCATGGAAGATGATGAAACAAAAACTTTATTAACTGGGTTAAGTAGGTTAGGTTAGGTTAAAAAAAAATTTCATCGTTTTTAAGGCGATGCCATACGTAGTAATGAAAAATCATGTGTTTTTGGTTTGAAAATTTGGTCGCCTAGAAATGTTTCAGATGCTTTAATTAAATACTGCGAGTAGAATACATCTTGGCCTTTGAAAATATCGAGTACTTTTTAGAGAAGTCTTTTTATAAGCCTAGAAAAAAATAATGTATAGGCCTATGAAAACTGCTTTAAAGTTCAAAATCTCCTACTTACGAACCAATTTTCGGTTATGGTCTTATTGTATAATGTGGCAAATTAAGTTATTTATAAAATTATCAAAAAAAATATATATATTTATGCCTGAACATCCACAAAATAAAATAAAAGGCGCTTTTTGGCCATGTTTTTTTCTTGCATAAATCAAAACAGGCGGATGGTGTTAAGTGGGAATTTAAACCTTATCGCCATCTACGTAAGGGTTGTTATTGATAGCGGCTCAATTTAAAATATTACACGACGTAGTGCATCGCCTTAATGACTTTATATCACTTTTTAAAGGTGTGTTGAATAGTCAATGTGTTGAGTTATCATGGAACCATGTCTTAATATGTCATCTTTAATTAAGATCAAAATGAGCTCCATAAAATAAATGTTTATCTTACTTGTAATTAGCAATTTTTGTTTTATTTCATTATTTTATATGCTGTCTTATACATGGTGAAGTCAGATGAGAAAATCCATAAATGCTTTTATTTTGGCTATACTACATACGTACAAAATTGTAAACTGTCGATTTCGCGAATAAATAAATAAACATTATAGCTTAAACTACAGTAATGTTGTGACTACCTAATGTCACGCTCCCCACTCTTGAATGTCATTCTCTACATGAACACACTAACCACAAAAAAACACTTAAAGAATAGAATTTTCGTTAAAAAGATTTGTTGACATTTTGTACGCCTAGAAAAACTGAGGCGGCAGCCGTTAGGCTGCCGCTGACTCAGCACACTCCACAGACCAATGATAAAAAACCTTATTATCCTGGTGAAAGGCCAACAACATTCAAGAATCTAAACATGAAATGGTTCAAACCTAGTCTAGTAACCAGATCTGAATAGCCAAGCACTTCGCAACCTTCCTCTTTCCAATCTCCTTCCCTTACCTTTCAGCTCCACGTCCCGTCGGCTCCGGGGAGATGGTCAACAAATAAAAATATGAAAGCTCAAAGCTTATTTGTAAGAAATGACATAATATATATTAATAATATTTTTTATATTAGCTCCAAACAGGAGCACCGAGGAAAATGATTTCACTCAGGGCCTTTGTCATCTTTGGGGATGCTCTGTTGGAGTCTTTTCAAGGAAATGAAGGAGAAGTATTTTAGGGAAGGAAATAGGTATGAGAGGTGGCTAAGAATCTGGGGGTTAGTGTGTCCAGGAGTGACGGACGTATGAATCCAGACCTCCCACTGATGTGCAAGTCGATGGGTCGAGAGAGTCCTGCCAGAGAGGTCAAATTGTCTTCCTCAACCAGTCTCGGAAAACCTCACCCCACGAAGCCGGGCACCCCTGCTTAGTCACCAAACGTATCGAACCACTTGGGGTGACCTATGGTAGAAGTGTCCCGGGGCGGCCGGGAATACCCATATTGAACGTAACACAAGGAATATCCAGACTTCTCACAGTACATAATTGCGGAATCTACTGCGGTTAGCTCCTTGACAAGAATAATGACTCTGTTAACACAACGCTTCGTGATATTGTGCAGTAAGCGGCAAACGACTAAGAACCGGGTAAAAAAGCCGCGATGCCATCTTACAAATGGCTAGAATGCCATAGCATTAGGGAAACTGGGCGATAATTCCATGGACTCAAGTTATGTGTATTTTGTACCCAGGGTAGGGGAAATTTATAGTGGAATAAAAACATTTTAACCTTTCAACAACGTGTAGATTCGTAAT
The DNA here is from genome assembly GCF_061612785.1 of Hesperophylax consimilis. NCBI lineage: Eukaryota > Metazoa > Arthropoda > Insecta > Trichoptera > Limnephilidae > Hesperophylax > Hesperophylax consimilis. Next base: position 13,075,710 of record NC_142865.1, read on the forward strand.
TATAGATAAAGGGGGCTTCATTAATCGTCGAACACGAGTTCTACCGTTACTCGACTAATTCCTTCTTAGATTGTTTTAACCTTTCCCTTACTGTGCTAAAAAAATCCACGCGTTCCGGTGCTGTGTAGTCAATACACATATCAAAATAAGCGATTTAATATCGGAAAAATATAAATATTCATAGCTAATCGCTTATGTTTATTATATTTTATATCAAAAGTGATCATAATTGTAATTTAATTGCTGAAAACATGAAAAAAAAATCGGCAGATGCTAAAAAACGTGCGAGGAGTCCACATCTAACGACGGTCCGCGACCGACTGGCTGGCGGCTCGGCGGCTGGCACACACACAGCTCTATACGAACGTAGGTATCGATGGTCTAAATCAAAATACAACTGCGGACGTGTGGATTTCTCATGTTCCCGCATAGCAAACTAAAGTGGGACATCAATAGCGTGTCATTTCCTCGCACACTCTTCGCGTAACAGTGTCACGCGGTTGATTGTATTAGTGAATTTGTTCCCGATTTTTAACAAAAATGTCTGATTTTTAATTGAATTTGAAAACTATGTAAAAAGTTATTTTTTAATTCAGTGCATAAATGTATAACGGGGGAATACCTTAAATCTGAACCCAGAATTTATTATATTTATAGAGTTATTAAAGTTATTAAAAGCAATGTGTAGTAAATACACACGACAGATAAGGAAAGGTTAGTGTGTTTAGCCTCATCGCAACCACTCTTGATAAGAGATCATAAAGACTAAGCAGCATGTGACTGAGATTGTGAAAATTTAGTAATAGGGTTTTTTTATTCTCGAAAGAAATTCAGTTAACATTTTCTATAATGATTTATAATATGCCTTTTTCAATTTGCTGCCAAAATGACGTGTTCGTTTTTATTTGTGAATTCAACGACGTTGATGTCACGCCGGGCAGTGGCGTTTTTTATGTCATAATGACATTGTAGTCAGTGGAACCATTTCGGAATGTGCAGTTTTAGATCGTTTTAATAAGTTAGAGTTGTCGATAGTACAGAGATTCATAGACAGATGAATACAATTACTACCGAGGTCAAAGGCAACGTATTATTACAACACGAATGCAGCACATAACCCACCAATTATTACTCGCGCAAACACAACTACGAAAAATTACATGATTCATTCAATTTCACGATTCTTTGCTAACATACAAAACAAACCTATTAAAAATTTTGGCGTGATATAAATAAATCATTTTCAAACTATATGCACTTAATTTTTCATCAAACTTCTATTAACAGTCAATTACAATTCATGGGCTTCGTTTAATTGTTCAACATGTTCTTAGTATTTAGTGTTTTATTATTATTGTAACGCTGAAGACAGCCTTTTAATATTTTACTCAACATTTCTATTGCAAGTTGCAATAGAAATGTATAAAAAAAGTATAAAAAAAAGTAGATATCTCTATCACTGAATATACAATACACTCAAGAAATGACTTCCATGTAAATTTGAATGGAAAACAATGTCACCACTGACTTATTACCTTTTGGTTCTATCCGATTTAGTACGCGCTCTGTCTCTCTCATGTACACTTATCTGATATCAAAATTACCATCCATTTGACCGAAATTAAAATTTCACAATGTTGATGACGTACATTTCTGCATATGAAGCAAAGAATAGTCTGGGATCAGGAAACACACCCATATCGCATGTATTTTGTTCTTCTTTATTCTATGTTATCTATATAACGTGTCAAAGCCAATGAAAAAGACAGTGTTTGAAACTATCGAGGATAACACCAAGCGATAATGTTGAAGCACGAAGAAATGAATTAAGAGGAAGTGTAGAATGGATATAAAGTGTTGAGAGAGAGAGAAGGCGAGAAGAAGAGGAAACGCAGAAGACGCCGCACGATCTGTATGGATTGGGAATATCCTATTGGAAATATCCGACGGGAAGTTGGTCGAAGGGCATAATGGCGTTACGGAAAAAGGAAGGGGTTGGGAAGGAAGTACGGAAGTAGGAAAGGGGAAGATTGCGAAAGGACAGCACGCTTTAGTTATTGTAGGGATTATTCAGTAGCACTGCGCATAGTTAATGGACCATCAATTTTAGAAATAGACATGGTGTACATAAACTAGTGAATCTACATCACATTTTGAATCGATTATGCGATAAAACTTTTGTTGATTTGAGATTTCGTTTTCGAGTAAATCGAGAGCGAAGTTTTAATTGTTTAGGTTATTTTTACTTAATCTGTCGCTAAGGGGTTGTTACTATCGGTTTTATAATGCGTCAAAGCGTAAACCCATCTCCAATAGTTTCTTAACACAAAAGTTTCCGAAAAAAATGAAAATATATCATTTTTTTCATAGACATATGAATATTAGTAGACCTGCCCTAAGTGATTAAAAGCGTATTATCCCCACTCCCCATACCGGTTCCATTGGAGCCGGCTGTGCTCGCGTATGGCCTCAAGTGAAATTTGAAAACGTGACGTCATCATTCTTGTGCGAACTATGGTCGAGGCATCATCGGTTCATTTTACGAAACAACACGGCAAAATGTTGACTTGTACTATGAAAACTTGTAAAAATAGATGTGAAAAAGAGAATAAACCCAATTGTCGTATTACATTCCATATATAAGCATTATTTTACTTTATTTTAAGCATATTCACATCGTATAATATGAATCAGTTGTTACTATCACATCGAGAAACGTCTGGACGCGAAACACAAAGCTGGTTGGTTGCTGGGAAGTAAATTATGAACATTTATAAAAGTGTCTTAACTAAATACGTAAACGAAATATTCGACTCTGAAAATAGAACCGAATTTTTTTGCCGAATTTGGACCTCGCAAATTTGTTCATAACGTGGCGAGTAATTTGCGCTCCCATGTAAAAATGTCTATTCATTCAAAAGCAGATTTTACTTTTAAGAAGTAAATGGTGATATTATAATGCGAGATGCCTATTTACTGTCAGATTGATTTATTGACGAATCACAGTCAGCTTCACTCCCTTCGTTCTTCAACAGTTGATTTTACCCCTCGCCATTATCTTCTCGTCTATTAATTCCTATGTCTGTGATTTTTTTAAATTTTCTATGTGATATAGATTAATAGCACTAATTTCCAGATATCGTGTATATTAGCTTTATTATTTATTTTCCTCCTTTGGAAAAACCTTTTTAACCTCAAAAAATGTCTATAAAGCTGTCATAATGATTGAATGATTAGACACACACAATTGAAATAATTAATAACGTGTTGGTCTTTTGTAAAGCCTACGGATATAGCAAGCTTTCAGTAGAAGGAGGAAGTACTTTAAAATCAACTTACCTATCATTTCAATGCTTCAAAATAAATGCGCGTGACTTGTTTATGAAAACTTTCAGCAACTTACCTGAAACAAGAAATTAAAAAATTAAAAAACAGTGAAAAATTAGTTGAAAATAATTTGGTTACTCTAAGACCGACAAAAATGAAATAAAAATAATCAGGACTCAATGACCAAGTGGTTATAAGTGTTGTCCCAGTAAGAAAGAGTTCCTGGGTTCGATTCCCAGTTGCAACCGTTACCATTTTGTATCTGTCTTATTCTTTTTCATGTTTCATTTAGATTTATTAATATTATCTTCTTCAATTATTATACTACAGGGTTTTCCAATAAGTTTTCCAGTAAGAGAGAGAGGAGAATGGTTTCGTTGCTTGTGTGGCACGTAGCGCCGTCTTGTTGAAAGTAAACGTTGTCCAGATCAATACCATCCAATTCCGGCAATAAAAAATCATTAATCATCTCTCGATAGCGCAATCCATTCACCGTAACTGTTGCTCCAGCCTCATTTTCGAAAAAGTAAGGTCCAATGACTCTGCCGGACCATAAACCGCACCAAACAGTCACACGTTGAGGATAGAGAGGCTTTTCAACAATAACTCTTGGGTTTTCCTGAGCCCCAGATGCGACAATTTTGCTTGTTGACGAAGCCACCTAGGTGGAAATGGGCCTCATCACTCAAGATGATTTGCATTTGATTTACTAAGTGAATTTTAATAATTTCAATGCGTTGTTGAAGCGTGAATCGTTCCATTTTTATTAATGGCGTAGTTTCTACTTGTCAAATGTCAAAAAATGACAGTTTCAAAAGTAACATCTACCGAAATAGCGGGCTATTCAAAATAACACCTCCTATTGGAAAACCCTGTGTATTCATAATTACAAAACTAGCGTTATAAAAAGGACACGCTGGCGATTTGCAAAGGGTCATTATCATTATAAAGAGAACCCCCCTTGCGATCTCTGTACAGTACGTCCCGCTTCTAGGTGGCAAACTGCTTAAAGGCTCTCCATCTAGCGGCCGAACTCACGTAGTTGGGATTTCATTTGATTTAATTCATTTTTCATATTTTAAAGAAATTAACAGTTTAAAATGTGGTTGGTTATGATGTGTTAAACACGTTTTTTTAAAAGAAAGACAAACATTCACGGGTTACGGATAACCTGACAATATTTAAAAATCTCCTACTACCACCAGACTAAGCGGAAAATGTTGCACGTCTTGTGATGAAGGACTTAAAGTAAACGGTATATTTATAACAATTAACAGGTATTAAATTTATTTTAATTTATTGGGGAAACAAAAAGTTTAACAATTTTATATAAATAATTACATTTTACATGTTGCATTAACCAGTGAAGTTTCCACATAAAATTCATTTTATACACATAAAAAAACATAAATAAATAGAAAAACGTAAAAACTGCTTAGTGAAAATAATTGAGATATCTTAGATATCTTACACACATCAGGGGGAGGAGGTATGTAATTAACAATTTGATTTAATTTTCTCCAATAATTATTTAGTAAACTGAACTAAGGACAAATGAAAAATGTCGGCGTCTGAAAAAATATTATAGTATTTTGTGCATGTCCTTCTGAAAAATGAATGTACATGGTATGAATATATAACAAGAGATATTCCATAATTTATGTCATTACATAATATATCATGTTCAGATAATTATTAAACCGATTGTGCAGTTTGTAAAGTAATTTACGATTTTTTTCTGAATCTAACTAACTAACAATCACGCCGTTTCTCGCAGGGGTAGGCAGAAAGGACGGACCGCCAAATTAATCGTTCTTGACATACACTCCTTGCGTCATTCACATTCATACAAACTCTTCTATTATTCTGACTCTTGACATGGCCCGACTCAAGTATTTGATTGACTTGATCGTGCCATGTCTTCTTTTCTTGGGCGTCCTCGACTTCTTCTATCATTCACATTTGCGTCATATATTCTCCTTGCACTCCTTTCTTCGTTCATTCGCTCTACGTGCCAAAACCATTTGAGCGTCCCTTTCTTCAACTTACTCATTACGCTTACATCAGCCTTGCATTTTTTGCGGATCTCCACATTTCTCACACGATCATACATGGTTTTACCACACACACGCCCCTCAGGGATCTCATTTCTACAGCAGTCTGTCTTTATTCAGAGTTTATATGGGTATATAATTTTTATTCGAATTAATGAACTTTTCATTCATCAATGTTAAAGAAGTAAAAAACCCAAAAATTCCAATATATTAAATCTTACTTATTAGTATTGTTCGCCAGCGAACCGCGGTTCTGTAACCCTGCCTCTTCCTACCAAAGACGACATCTCTCGCAGATAAATCCCGCTCATGTAATATTCAGCAGAGTTCCCCAACAGGTGGGTCGCGCGCCATCTTGAACCGGACGTCCGGTCCGGCCGGAAGCGGCGCCCCCTTCCGGCCGGGGAAACTGATCCGTATGCATACATAAGGAAAATAATAATATGCGTACATGTTGAGTCGCTTTTGATGCGTTTACAAGGAGGAAAATGTAAAACAGGGATGAGAAGCTACAACGAAGCATAATATTACTATATACCACTGAAGAGCTAATCGCTAGAAGTGTTTTTTTTTTGTTTTAATAATTTTATTTTAGTGATTTGTACATTAAAGTTTACAAATGACTAATTAATTTTTACATATTAATACTTTATGTTTTTTCTTGTTTTATGTGGTTTCTACACAACATCTTGAATTTTTCAATTGGGGCAGTCTTTAGGTTTTCCAGCAGCGCGTTATAGTATTTCATCCCTTTATAGAATATACTGTTCTGTGTATTCGCCTTGTCCTTTTTTGGTAGCCTGATTTCATTGCACGTCCTAGTTTTATGTTTGTGTATGTCCTTGTTGTATACAATTTTATTTGAAAAATATTTGGGTAGCAGGTTGTTTACTATTTTGTGTACAAATAACATCGTGTTCAAGGTCAACATCTGTTTCACCGTTAGCCAATTTAGTTCGTTTAACATTTTATTTACTTTTGAATATCTATTTCGTCTGAGTATTGTTCTCATTCTCATTGTGTGATCTATACTTTAAGTTATCTGCCTTTACTCAAGCAGACTTCAGGTGTTGTGAACCCTTATAGTTAATAAAAGGTTCTTAATAGAATACTGTTTATTTACGTTACAATAAAAGGTCTGGTTTAACAACACTGTTCGTTACCCGAGGGTAGGTAAATCTCTGAAAGCCCAGATGCTTGCAATTCCGATAATATCTATCGCCAGTACCTGCTATATACTAGCTATCTGGCGGGCCCTGGCGTAGGCTTTATGTCTACCGCCATCTAACGATTAACTACTCCACCTAATTACCATACATCACAGACACTCAGGCCTAAAGGCCGGTCAACGAAGTATATATTTCCAGAAGAACTAATTTCTATATTTTAAAATGTTTAATTTTATCATATTTACCAAAAGTAAGGAAAAATTCACGTTACTTCTGGACATACGGATACGCCCACAACACGCTTCGATCGTAATCTCTTCAGTGGATATACAAAATTGTATCCATACCTACCTTCACGTGCAAAATTCGGGTTGGTGGTAAGCGTTATACGTTATGTTATACCAAGAGGGTACCTTAATGTTCACAAGTCTGGTAGAGGATAAGCCTGGTAGGAGACAAAGAGATTTACCTGAATTATGGGCGAAACGGCGTAGATTTATTGTGGCCGTCAATATATTCCACATACACTAGCCTACACACTGAATAGATAATATCTAGAAGTGTGATGAAAGTAACAAAGTTAGAACCTTTCGACTAATCGGCTCCATTATATATATTTTTAATTAAATTTATTTAATCAAAGAATATATGTGCAATTTATAGAGTAATATTGTAACATTTTACTATTATAATATATACTCCTGTTTTTTTTTTTTTTTTTCTTTTAATTTAGGAAGCAAACAGTCGTACAGTAAAAAAATATAACAATAAACATTCATATATTCTAGACTAATTAAGTTGCATTGAGTTAAATGTTGATTTAGTATTTTTTACCTACACAACATATTAAATGGCAATGTATATATATATTTTAATTAAAAGTTATTTAGGTACTTACGCCATAAAAAGCTGTGCTTGTGTGTATGTAGGGAGGGGGAGGGGGGTGTCATTAATTAAGTGATTTTTTTTCACTATACTTTTTAGTTGTGTTTTGAAACTTTTTAAAATTATTATATTGTTTGTTAATATGCTTGCGGTAAAACGAATATCTAAAAGAATTGCCACCATTTGAAAACTGTCGTTGCTCTATTATGACACGGCACTGACGTAATCATTTGACACCTCAAAATCCGTAAGGCGACCAGGCCCACTACTCAAGTCGGCCTTGAGATAGTATTCGACGCAACATTTGAATACGAAAACACCGCCCTATTCCACTGTCAATTCCGTTCAAAAACATATATTTTTTATGTTTTTCTTTGTCTTACCTGAGCAACGTTTGAATTAAGAACATACTGGAAACATTAAAAGTTATTCTTACTCGCCACATTTTACCTTGTACATATTTGAAGTTTTCACGGCGTGGCTAAGCTCAATAGTTCTTTGTACCCGGTAATTGGGGGCAATTGGAGTTAGAGCAGAGATAGGAGTCGGCATCACGGTATCACGTCTACATACATAAGCACACACTTCGTCACAATCTTCACATATCTGCCATGATGATGGACACTGTAATCATGTTCGAAAGTTGGCTAAAGAAGGAGGTAGCGCAAAACGGTATAAATACCCCAAAAATAAATTACTATAATTATTAAATTTAATTTTCTTAAATTTTTAAAACTAAAAAGGAGTTCTACGAATGAAAACACAATAAATTAATTAGCGTGATCAAAATCGTAAAGACACTGCTAGGAATAATCTGTTCAGTGTCCTAACCGGACTATATATTGAGACGCAGACGATCCCTGGATAATAAATTTATCAAGCAAGTAAATTATCCCTGGGGCAAAATAAGGCGGGCATTTCGATCTCTAAGGGCGTCAGGAAGGAGTGGACATTACAGTATTTAAATTTCTAGATGCAGAAGTGACGGTTAACGGCCTTCCACCCTACCGACTAAATCCTTGAAAATGTGTTCTATTCCAATTCGAACCCGCAACATGCATTTTTATTAAAACTTGTTCCCACTATACAAAATGTTTATTAGAAAACCTAACAATTAATTAGTTAAGGGCCTGCAATCCCGTTTTTAACAGGATAACGCATAATTTGAAGAGATTCTTAATAAATTAGCGATGTTCAAAATCAATATTTTTCTTCGTGTAGTAGTTGTAATTAACCATTTAAAACAAAGTTTTGAAATAAATTTAATAATAATACCCTTTTACATATTATAGTGATTTATTTTTGGGGTATTATGCCGTGTTGCGCTACCTCCTTCTTTAGCCCATGTTTCGTACAGCATTGCAGTATCCATCATCAGGGCAGATGTGTAATCTGAATCAGAGGTAGCGCAACACGGCATAATATCCCAAAAACAAATCACTATAATACTTTTGGCCGTGAAAATCTCAAATCATACCCCCGTTTTAGTTTAGAAATAAAATAAATAATAATACCCTTTTACATAGTTTCGATATAATTTAAATAATAATAACATAGTTCAGAAACGAAAAGGGTATATAAAATATAGAATGAAAAGGTACAAATATTTTTTTGTGTGTAAAACTATAACAAAAAGAAACGAACAAGATTTGGGATAAGATACGAAAAGTATTGAAAAAAATCTAAATTTTACACAAAAATAATACAAAATAAAGAAAATTTCACGTAAATCACAACAACGAAAGACACGGGCTAAATTAATGAATCACTCAATAATAAAATAATATTTTATACAACTCAATTCCAACTCCAATCTATTCATGACACGCACAATCCCAATTTAAAAGCCTATGGAATCCCTCAATTATGATACAATAAATTGAAATGAACAATAAAGAATTTCACTTCCTCGCTCCCACCCCTTTGGCAATCCGTTACGTCGTCCGAACCCCTTCCTTTCCCCGCTTCCACCCATCACCCCACCAACCGTCCGCGCCGTAAATGATACGAACCCAAGCCACTTTTTCACCTTAAATCATCCCGTATTACGCTGCCTAAAATACTGAAAAAGGTGAAGTATAAGTAAATTTAATACCGGGCGGTCAGTGAGACAAAAGGCTTGTTGAGATTGCGCGGTTTGTGAGACCGCGTAAAAAAGATAACCTTTCAATAATGCACGGAGAAAACTTGCAGATATAAAATACTATTAATTCATTAAAAATCTGGTCAAATTATTCGTTTTCCTCTTAAAGACGGGACTAGAGGTCTTCAAAGAATGAATCGACAGAGTTTAGAGAATGTTTTATGAGGACGATGGACCACGTGTTCATACAAATAAAGACGTTGATATTGACATACTCGTACTGTCGCATTCCAAATTGATATTGACGCATTCCGTCATATATCAGGTACGATATTTATTAGGAAAAGAACAAGTGTTATCGATATGTTCTGAATGACTAGTATTTGAACGAGAGAACTTATTGTAAGAGGGAGGAAACACAGGAACCATTAAATCCCGCAGCAAAGCCGTGTAGAAGAAAGACGATCCTAACGAGAAACCTAAGTGAGAATTTTTAGATGGAAATTTGAAAAAAATCGGTCACTAAGGGGTATGTATATCAGTTGTTTAATGGCATTTAAAATCGTCGAAGCGTGGACCCGACTCATAAAACCCAGATCGAAAAAAAGAGATTTATTTGGCTCTCTATGCGATGCACTACAAACAGGAAGCCTCCAGTGCTACCACATCAAACGCTACGCTGCCAGAATCGCTTTATTCATACAGATATATTAAGCTAAATATGTCACTTATAATAACAACGATCGTGTAATTATTTTATTAATTCTATTACAGCAGATTAAACATTAAAGTTGACCATTAGAAGAAGAAAGGTGAATGGTTGCAACTGAGCTATGTGTGGTACCGCTCAATTTATAGAGTCGCGTGTTCCAAATTCGCGTTATAAGAAGTCCAGGAGTATATTAGTTAAAGTCGGGCAATCTGGGGGTTGGTGGCGACATATTTCAACCCCTAATGGGGTGTCCAAACTTGATACTACGCCGACCACCGCCAGGGGATGATGGGGAATGGATGGCCAGGAGTGGGGAATTATCATAAGATAATGGGGAAAGGCCACGGAATAAAGCGACTCTAGTTGAGGACAAAGAACGTTATAAATGAGTTGAATTTACATTATAATGAACGTGATAGAATGCAGCCTAGAATGCACTTAAAAGATAGAACAATGGAGTTAAATTTTTAAAAATTTCTGAATAGATTTTTTACAGCAGATAATACCTATGTATTTGTGGACGTTTCTTTTTTATTTTTATTAAATACCTATATCTATTTGAATATCACTTTTTGTTATCGCCAATGAATTTATGAACATCCTGAAAGCAGAAATTAACCCACTTCCCGACGTCCTATCGAGCTAAAACACGGCAGATAGACTCGTTATAGATGACAATGCATTAAATCTATATATTGGTGGCAATCGCACATACACACGTGGATATATATGCATTTCTGAAATTGAAAGAACTTATACAGGGTTTTCCAATGAGAGGTGTTATTTTGAATAGCCCGCTATTTCGGTAGATGTTACTTTTGAAGCTGTCATTTTTTGACATTTGACAAGTAGAAACTACGCCATTCATAAAAATGGAACGATACACGCTTCAACAACGCATTGAAATTATTAAAATTCACTTGAGTGAATCAAATTCAAATCATCTTGAGTGATGAGGCCCATTTCCACCTCGGTGGCTTCGTCAAAAAGCGAAATTGTCGCATTTGGGGCTCGGAAAACCCAAGAGTTAATGTCGAAAAGCCTCTCTATCTTCAACGTGCGACTGTTTGGTGCGGTTTATGGTCCGGCGGAGTCATTGGATCTTACTTTTTCGAAAATGAGGTTGCAGCAACAGTTACGGTGAATGGATCGCTATCGAGAGATGATTAATGATTTTTTATAGCCGGAATTAGATGGTATTGATCTGGACAACGTTTACTTCCAACAAGACGGCGCTACGTGCCACACAAGCAACGAAACCATTGATCTTTTACGATCGAATATCAAAATAACACCTCTTATTGGAAAACCCTGTATTATAGTAATTAATGTACAGAATAAATCTTGGTCCAATCCAATTGGAATTTGGCTTATGTGTTAGCGGTGTTCACTTGGCTCCTTTGGTGGCGAACACGTACGCACGCGCGAACGTATACGCAATTCTCTAAAATCGGATGACATTATAGCATATGAAATAACTGTCCGTCTTGCCATAAAGTACATACAGTAAGTACAAGCAAAAAAACATAAAACCATAAAATTTTAAAAGAAAGACCATTCCCGGGTTACGAATAACCTGACAATATTTGAAAATCTCCTACTACCACCACAGTAAGCGGAAATTGTTTGCGGGTTTCGTGATGGAGGACTTAGCCAGCCGAGGAATTGAACACACTATTAATGTAGGTCTGTAGCATTATTCGAACTAACTAACACCATCACGCCTTTTCCTGCAAGGTAGGCAGAGAGGACGAACCGGGAAAGAATTCGGTCTTGACACCCACTCCTTGCCTCACTCACGTTCGTACATCGTCTCCTACGTCTAATGGGATTACTAAACCTAAGCGATTTAAGTACGAGACGCACAGTGAGTGACTTAGTTTTACTTTTCAATATATCAAATGGCAACCTGGATGCCCTCGATTTAACGAGCTTAATTAATTTGCGTATACCTACCCGTGATACCCGTTTAAATGCTCTATATTTTGTTACCAAATCTGCCAATAATTACTTCGAAAACTCTCCAATTCAAAGGCTTCATACACTTGGAAACAAAAATAGTTAAATCGATGTCTATCATTTCCAATCGGTTTCCAAATTTAAAACCAAAATATTAGAACTTTTAAAATAAAACAATAAACATCCAGCTATTGCACCTCTTATTGAATTATTTCCTCAAGATCGACAAAACAGGCTTATACCTACAAAATATCATGTTTATATTTGCTTTTTGCTTGGTTTTATATGTCTAATGGTTATATTATTGCTTTACCATTCTATATTTATAATTTGCACAATATTTTTTTTATATAAACTATGTAAAATGGCTGACCGATCGCCTTCGATTTAGCAGGCCACTACAACCAGTCAAACGCAGTATATTTGTTAACAATACTGCCAATAATAATTATTTCGTTAGCTTTCTTACTCAAAGGCCTCATACACTATGTGTCGTATTGTATCATGTTACTGCTGCCACTCTACCTAGCATTTACATATAAACTTTACATTTCTCATTAACTAATTTAAGTCTGTATAACTTAGGAGTAGGAATATTCTTATTTTTGTACTATTTACTTGCTGTTATAATATGTCAAATGGATATGGTTATATGTATTTTTACTATTACTTTTGTGAACTTGCAATCTTCAGAATATTATTTTTTTATTAACTATGTATGTAAAAGCCCAATGGGCGTATAAATAAATAAATTCTCTTTTGCTATTCCGAATTTTATTATAATAATTGATTAATCATTAATTAATATTCGGAAAACTTTTATATGACGTTTGCAGATTTGCACACAACTTTTTACTCATGAGGACAAAAATTTATTTTATAAACAATGAGCTAAAAAAATGTATTTTTACCACATCCAGAACATGTGGAATAAACGTTTAAAAAATCATTTTGTTTTTACGTTATTCATAATTGGTCCATGAGAGGGTTAAATATACAAATCCTTTGTAAATACTAATAACCGTATTCTAAGGCACACATTGTGCGTCATATTTCCAACATACGACCTCATTATCCCCAACAATTAGGGAAGAGAAGGACTCCATTATCTCACTTATCCCACCATTAGAATAATTAATAATATTTTTTTATTTATGTGAATACCGCCTTCACCGCAATATACCGCCGAATAATCCACCGCGCAAGAGTCCAAACTGCTCCCTGCTAACCGGAGACAGTGTAGACTACGGAATCTCCAATTGGGGTACGTCGTGAGGTGGAAGAGCATGGGGAGGAAGAGGAGTTGGGGAAGGAATGAGGAAGGTGAGCAAGTACCTGGATATTCAGATCTGTTTCCTAAACTAACTAACAAACTAACCATAACGCCGTTTCCCCGCAAAGGTAGGCAGAGAGGACGGAACGCCAAACAACTCGTTATTTGGCACACACTCATTGCCTCATTCAAATTCATACATCGTCTCATAAAAAAAACCCATTAACATCATTATTATTGAACCGTGTTAAAAATGTTGAGTTCAGGAAATAATGCAAGGCTGATGTTATCGTAACGGTTAAGATTAGGAAAGAGATGCTTAGATGGCGTTATAGAAAACAATATTTTTGTATGGTTGTATTTTCAAAATGAATTGCAAAACTACTTATTACTCACATATTACGCTTGCACTCTTTACGAATCTCCACATTTCTCAAACGATCATACATGTTTTTTTCCTTATCTTTAAATAACGTACAATAACCATTAAAAAAAAATTAAAATCCCAACTTACATTTAAATAAGAAAATTTAACCAATACACATAAATACTTGTACCATTTAATCATAACCACGTAAACACCTCAGCACAGGTTCTCCCAGTGAGGTGTTCACAAAACATATAACATTATCCACCACAGTGTCACCTACTCAAACCTACCTAACACCCAGCATAAAACACCATATTAACAACAGTTCTAAATTTATGTATTATATACAAATGTCAATATTTGGTAGACACTGTAATGTATGTATAGAAATAAATATTAAATGGTTTTACAAACATACGCCTAAGGGATCTCATTTCTAGAGCATTCAGTCTAGTTTCATCCTTGCTCTGCTAGTTCATCAGGATAGGTACAAGCAATCCATTGTGGACTGCTAACCGTGTTCTGAATTCTAAACACCGATGCAGCCATTTCAACAACTTTTAGATTCCTGTACGGTGATCTTTCATCTTGGCGATATTGACACTAAATACACAAATGTTTTGTAATACTAATCATTACTTTCCAAGGTACACATTGTGCACCATCCTACCATCAATCGGCATAATTATGTCGCACAATTGAGCAAGAGAAGGAGATCCTTTATTGGCTTTGTCCACCATTACAATAATTATACTGAATTAGTTCTGAATATATTTTCCAATCGCATTAAATTTTCTCTTCAAAGATGATAACGATGAAGATGATAAAGCATAAATATGTTATTTATCGACCGAACCATAGATTTATAAAACAATAGACCTGCCTATGAAAGAGAGGAGAACATGCCAAGTTGTCTGGAGTCCCCGGGGAGGCGGCGTGACCTTCTCCCTTTGAAGTTATTTGTCAATTAATGAAACTCGTATTGTCCTATAATAATAATAATAATTGTAAAACTTATATAGCGCCGTTTTTTGTGAAAAATCACCTCAAGCGCGCTGTACAAATTATGCCTAACAAACGGATTCAGAAAAACAAACATATTATTTACAAACAGATACAGAAAAAACATACTTACCTGGCTGGTCATTTCAGATAAACACACTTTTATTAAAAAAAGTTAACGACGAGGACACTATAGTAACAACACAGGACATTGATTTTACATTTGATATTTTACCCTCCATTACTAATATTAATACATTTATTAGAAGATTAGTGGCAAGAGAAGAGTTGATATTTTCTTTTAAAAGAATGTGAATTTACGACTCTTTTGAACTGAAGAATTTTAATGAAATTACTTTAAAAACTAACAAAGCTTACAAAAAATATTATTTTTTTACATATTTAGTTATTTACAATGTCGCAGACTGTGAAGGTAAAAAGTTTTTGACTTTGGAAATAACTGTCTAAAAAGGTGAGTTTAGCTCTGAACTGAATCTTAAATCATGTGGCAGTCCATTCCAGGCTTTAGGTTCTGACACTCCGAAAGAACGCTCACCAAACTTAGTATTTAGTGTGCGCTTTGTCTCCTTCAACCTTCCGATAGCTGAAGACACTGCTGACCTGAGGGTTGAATGTCGTGAATTGGTATTTTTAAGACACTGCTGACCTGAGGGTTGAATGTCGTGAATTGGTATTTTTAAGACACTGCTGACCTGAGGGTTGAATGTCGTGAATTGGTATTTTTAAGACACTGCTGACCTGAGGGTTGACTGTCGTGAATTGGTATTTTTAAGACACTGCTGACCTGAGGGTTGACTCTCGTGAATCGGTATTTTCCGGAATACACATTTCTGATAGGTAAGCCGGGGCCATTCCGTTGAGTGATTTAAATACCATCCAGCAGAGAATGAACTGGATTCTTTCAGGACATTTGAGCCAGTGAAGATTTTCGATTAATCTTTGCGAAATCAAATGAATCATTTTTAACATTACACCAAAGATACAACCAATTATAGCTTTCCACTTTGTGTTATGAAATGAACGGAATTAACAGAACATGTAAAACAAAAACCATAATATGATAGTAAGAAGACAGGATGTACATAAACAAATTTCGTACATAAAACAATAATATAAATAAAAACAGAAAATTTACTCATGACATGTCAAAAAAATACTCTTTTACGGACTTTTATGTTTATTCAGCCGCAATAAATTCCAAATTTCCATTTGAGATATGAGGTCATTGTAATTATCACAACCTATTCAAGCAAGACTTTTATTTACAGTTTGCTTTGCATGCATTTTTGATCTACTTTAAAAAGGACAGAAGAGCGTGTACTCAAATTCAAAGTTCTTCAACTCATGATGGAAAGATGTTGCGCCCGTTGAACAGGAAATTTTAGACAGATGCTAAAACTTACCGTTCAAGAGTTTTTCTTCTTCAACACATAAATCTTCTCCTATAGCCTTTTAAAATTTCTCTTCAAATTAAAAACCACCATCATTGCTTGAAACGGCTTCAGCCATGTTCGGAGTCATCCAGTTAGGTACTTCCCAACCTTCCTTTTCCCCTCCCCACTCCCTGCAGCCAAATAAAATACCCCAATTAGGGTCGCCAATAGTCCCACTGTTTCTAATTGGGAATGTTGGAGGACAATCGTACGAAATGCAAGAAGTCTTGCATTTTGTACGATTTCGTCTTGCAAGAGTAAGGACGGGTTGTTTGCACAGAACTCGAAAACGAACGTTGAAATTTGATGAATTGTTCAAATTCTCCGAAACAACCCGTCCTTATATGTTATTAACTTACTAGCAGAGAGGACGGACGACCAAACAACTCGGTCTTGACACACAATTCTTGCCTCATTCACATTTGCACACTGTCTCATACTGTATTTATTTTATTTATTAATGTAAAACTAATTTGTGTTTTATGTTAAAGCGCCACAAACTTACGCACCTACCGGATGTTCGCTCTAACTCTATAAAACCAATTTTAACCCAATATTAACCTAAAACCAAAATTGCGTTATTAAATCCGTCAGTTACTACACCGGTAACGTCACTCAAACAAGAGCATCAGTAGCATATGAACATATTCATCGCCGGGTACGCGATATCGAGTATAAATACACATCGATTGGTCCAGCGTAAACTGTAGGGATTTACATACAAAACAAACAGCAGATAATATATTAAATTCATTTATGTTAAGCGGTAAGCACCTCATTGTCAACCGTCGACAGTTTGGCGTGAATGGGTTTAAATTGGGACAGCATACCGGAAATTCATCAGTTTAGTTTGAATAGACAGGAACCCACAAAATGATCACTTTCTATGAAAACACAAAATTCTATTCAGTTGAATCGGTAATGTTAAACTCTCACATTAGACCAGTCCCGTAAATAAGGCACTTTATTAATAATATCTATTAATTAATTGTTAGTTAACACGCGAATGAAAGGCCAGGGGAATTACAGTTCTGCCACGAAGTCAGCGAACGAATTATTGTATGCACAACATAGAATACCTACAATTTTAGAGGTGTCTTGTAGCTAGCAGATTATAGGATTCTTCAATGTGACCAGCTGCTAATCTTGGATAAAGTACGCCCAACAATTGAATTTGGGAGCCACCTCTGAGCTGGAGACACAAAATAAATAAACCTACTTGATTCTGTTGTGTGAAAGGAGGGCGGTCCGTCTGATAGACAATGCATTGTTAACAGACCTATTGCCATCTATATGCAAAGACGTAATTTAGTCATACTGAATCTGTTCTAATCTGCTCGAATGATCTAGCAGCATTGATCCCAGGTGCACCAGTGAAACAACGACAGATACAAGCGGAACACCCGTTCACGGTTGGCTTCATGAGAACGGGTCGTTTCTTCGACTCGTTCATCTTAGTCGGCTCGTATATGAAACGAGCTTCCGGCATCTGTTTTTTCTCCTTCATATAATCCGGGCCTCTTCTAGAGACGCATTAATAAGTCCTTTCCTACAGTCTCTACTTTAACCCGCCTCACAACGCAGCCCAATCGGGCGGCGAAACAATTCCCCTGTCTTTACACTGTACAGGAGAACTCTTGGGAGGTGTCAATTAAAAATTCCAACACCTCCACATAGATCACACCAAGTGGTTACGTTTGTTGAAATTAGCAAGGGTGCCCGGAATAATGGGGTGGTGTTTGTCCAGATTTTGCCTTGGTGGATGCGTCTGCCCACGTGCGTGGATCGGGAGGGACTTTGTACCGCGGTGGGAGGGATGGCTTCATACGTCCTTCACTTCTGGAAACATTGACCCCAGATTCCTACCTACCCATCATACACTTATTCTTCTCGGAACATAATTTCACCTGATATTTTATGATGAGAGTTATGATAGCTTTTGCAAGTGTAATAACTTATATACCATAGACATATGAATATTAGTAGACCTGCCCTAAGTGATTAAAAGCGTATTATCCCCACTCCCCATACCGGTTCCATTGGAACAGGCTGTGCTCGCGTATGGCCTCAAGTGAAATTTGAAAACTTGACGTCATCATTCTTGTGCGAACTATGGTCGAGGCATCATCGGTTCATTTTACGAAATAACACGGCAAAATGTTGACTTGTGCTATGAAAACTTGTAAAAATAGATGTGAAAAAGAGAATAAACCCAATTGTCGTATTACATTCCATACATAAGCATTATTTTACTATATTTTAAGCATATTCACGTCGTATAATATGGATCAGTTGTAGAAACATAATATACTATCACATCGAGAAACGTCTGGACGCGAAACACAAAGCTGGTTGGTTGCTGGGAAGTAAATTATGAACATTTATAAAAGTGTCTTAACTAAATACTTAAACGAAATATTCGACTCTGAAAATAGAACCGAATTTTTTTGCCGAATTTGGACTTCGCAAATTTGGCGAGTAATTTGCGCTCCCATGTAAAAATGTCTATTCATTCAAAAGCAGATTTTACTTTTAAGAAGTAAATGGTGATATTATAATGCGAGATGCCTATTTACTGTCATATTGATTTATTGACGAATCACAGTCAGCTTCACCCCCTTCGTTCTTCAACAGTTGATTTTACCCCTCGCCATTATCTTATCGTCTATTAATTCCTATGTCTGTGTTATATACCGTTAACTATTTCTGTCTTGCCCTGATGTAAGACAACCATTCAGAATTGAAACGCTGATTGAAATGGCTTTGGTGACCATATCTGAATAGTCAGGTACCTCCCCACCTTTTTATTTATTTATTTATTTATTTATACTGGGTTTTACAGATGATCACACTTACGTGAGAACAATCCACTTATAAAAACTCAGTTATTGTACAATTACAAAAATCTACAATTAAATAAAGATACAATAAATTAAATACAGATACATACAATTAAATACAGATACATGCAATTAGAAAACAAAAACATCAAAAAATAAAAATAAAATACACAATCATATACAAGCTCGCTCAAGTAACACATTACATTATACATTATTACAAGTGGTAAGAGGCATAAGAAATACGAGAGGTATGCATAGAGAGAAAATTGACACAATGAATTAGCTAATATTTTTTAATAGCGCCAGAACTTTTTTTCTGAATCCGTACAAATTATCGACGAAAATATCTATTTCAGCACACTCTATCTTGTTATATAGTCGACACATCTGGGTCAGAGGGCTAAAGTAGGCGATATTATTTATAAATGTATTCAGGTGAAAAATATTATGGCGCCTTAAACAATGCGAATTGGGGACATTTATTTTAATATTGCTAAGACATAATGTAGTATCAAGTTGACCGTGAATAATTTTATGTAAACACATGAGATCAGTCAATTGCCTTCTAGTTTTAAGTGTATCAATCTTGAAGTAATCACGACGTACGTTATATGATCTTAGATGGTCATGTAATCCACATTTGAAGGATAACATTCTTAGCATTTTTTTTTTAATGGACTCTACAATATTTTCATATTTGCAGTAATGTGGATTCCAAATAGAGCTTCCATATTCAAGTTTACTTCTAATTAAGGCATTGTAAAGAGTTAGAATTGATTGAGGATCTTGGAAAGGTTTACATATTCTATGAATAAATCCCATCATTTTTAATGATTTGCACTTAATGTCGTTAATGTGTACATCAAATATGAATTTAGAATCAAGAGTGATTCCTAGATCTCTTATTGAAGATACTTTTTTGAGAATAATATTATTAATAACATAGGAAAAATCCTTTACAATTCTATTTCTAGTGAAGTTTAAAATGTAACATTTTTCAACATTTAAGTGCATATCATTGACAGTACACCAGTTATTAAGTGTGTGGAGGTCGTTTTGAAGCAGTTGATGATCGGAAACAGACTTGATATTACGAAAAATTTTAAGATCATCGGCGAAAAAAGCATAATCACAATTTAATTTCGAGCCAAGGTTTTCTTCTCCATCTCCTTCCCCTCCTCACTACCTTCAGCCTCACAACATACCCAATTGGGGAGGCCTTAGTCTCACTAGCTCCAGACGGTTGGGAGCAGTTGGGACTCTTGTGCAGTTTCGCATAAAAAATACCCATCACACAGCATCCCCGAGCAACATAGTTTTTTAACTCCTGTCTGCAGTTAATGTAAAAAAAAATGCTTAAAATATTTCGATTAAAATGTATAGAAAGAATTAGGATGGGTTGTTTCATATAATTTGAATAATTCATCAAATTTCAAAGTTAATTTTCAAGTTCTGTTATTATTTCAGTTCTGTCAAGTAATTGGCTTATAATGATATAATAACAGAACTTAAACAGGACATTCACAGAATTCGCAAATGAACGTTGAAATTTGATGAATTGTTCAATTTCTATGAAACAACCCAAAACCTCAAATTTCAAAGTTAATTTTCAAGTTCTGTTATTATTTCAGTTCTGTCAAGTAATTGGCCTATAATGATATAATAACAGAACTTAAACAGGACATTCACAGAATTCGCAAATGAACGTTGAAATTTGATGAATTGTTCAATTTCTATGAAACAACCCATCCTAAGTAACCGTTCGAGTAAGAAACAAAGTACAAATTCGTACAGACGCTCAATGAAATAAAATATATAATCCCGCGAGAGAAGAAAGTGAGGTACTTCCTTGTTGACGGTCGTCACGCGTCTTCCGAGAGATTGATGGATTTCTTGGCCGTTTCTGAGACCTATTTCTGACTAATAACGTACCGCGCATTGTCACGAAAGATATTTCCGTCAACCCGGCGAGACAATCTATATAGTTAATATGATACATATCTGGTGGAGATTCGTTCACGAGAAAAGGGTTTAGGCTTTAAAAGGGCTGCGGTAAAATTTAAGTAATAATTGATGGGAGGATTATAGGGGGGATTACACCTTTAGGATACGACCAACTACAACTCATGACTAACTTCAGGTGCACTGCAATGTGCAGTGTGTAGAACTAGGTTTTAGAAGTTTTGAATGCATTTCAATACATTTCATGAAAATTCCTAAGTAAAACGTTGACATTGTTAAATATTAAATTTGGTTTTGAGATATTTACAAAATATTAGCCGAATTATTTTAAGGTATATCAACGATATAAATATTTATTTATTTATTTGTTAAGACATACACAGTACAATAAGATACAGTTAGATATATTTAGTTATTACTTAGTTGTAGTACCTATTACGTATGTCCATAAAATATCATTACGTAATTTCGCCTGAGATTGTTATAAAAGGAAGGAAGTGTGTGGAAAGATAATAATAAATGAATTGAAAACAAGAATTATAATAAGTTCACGAATTGTAATTGACTGTTAATACATAGAAGTTTTGAAAAATTATGTGAAAATATTTTTGTAATATGTCGTGCTAAGAAATTTAATAAGTTAGTTTTGTATGTTAGAAAGGAATCATGAAAGATGTCTAAATGTAGTAATTTTTCGTAATGGGTGTATGTTGTGATTACTGAGTTGTTTTTGCATTGGTATTGTTGGCTTCAATATGAAAAATTGTAGTGTGCCTGGTACGCCTCGTTGGAACATTTAAACCAATATACCATACACAATAATTACATGTCACAGAAAACAAACATAATCTAACACTAGTAATAACAATTAACTGTGGCATTTCATCATAAAATGACGACAGAAAGTATAAAATTAATAAAGCTCTAGAAGGAGATACTAGTACACACAAGTATGAATTGACTTAATTTAAATTAATAATAATTTAGAAGATATGATAGTATAGCCTTTTTGTACATTTATGGAAATTTAATGTTTTTGAAACAATTTTGTGTAAGAAGATAACGAGATAGCAGAATGTTTTTAAACTTTCTTTTACATTTTTTTTTGGTCTGACTGAGGATTAAACCTTCCTATTCAGGAAGATTAATCAACAGCTCTACCAACCTCGCCAAATGACGATCGGGTAGGACCGACATTTACTTCGTATATTTTAATTGCTGTAATGTCATCCGATTTCAGAAGGATACGTACATGTCAAAAGTTGATAGAATGCATTGTCATCGACAACGTGTCTATCTGCCGACCAAATGTCGGGAAGTGGGTTAATTTCCGCTTCCAAGATTTGGATTCATTCATTACCGAAAACAAAAGTGAAATTCAAATAGATTCAGATTCGTATTCAAAACAAGAAAGACAGGTTATATAAGAAGTATTCTCCTTACAAGTTGAAATTACTCATTTCTGCGGCTCGTTGAGGTTTTTTTTATTTAATTCCAAGAAGTGGGTACTATACAGATTTGAAAGAAAACTGACGTCATATGACGTCACGAAGATATTTATTTATTTCACATATACGGCACAACATGTGCCATTCACATACTAATTTACAGAGAATAGTACAGCAACATAAGGAATGCAACAATATAAATGTAAGTATAATGGTATAATCAGTAAATAGTAAGTTAGGTTAAAGTATGAAAAAACAAAGAGATATAAATATAATATAAGTAGCAATCTGTAGTATAGTAATAAGTCAAAGTAAGAAATTATATCTAATAATATACAATAAAGTAGTATAAGGAAGAATGAAGTGCTTATAAAATGTCTAAAAGGCATTAAGAGTTTGTAAAAAATAAAATAAAAGATATTAGAAAGGTATATACTATTAGAAAATGAAAGGAATAAAATATATACTAGGTATTATAATATGAAAAGGAAACAAAAGTAATAAATGGGAGAATCGCGTGTATAATAATAATGTGCGACACTGCTTGACAGTCCGATAAAGTTTTACATAGTACCTATGATGACTATGATATATAATGCACTGATATCAGTTTCTACCTATCGAGTACTAGTAGTTTTTAATCTGAAGTACATAATCATTATGATGGTATGGTATTAATCGACAATTTTTGTTTTATGCATCTTTTATATGATAATAATGATGTGAATACCACACAAAAGTTCCAACTGCTCCCAACCGCCTGAAGCCAGCGAGACAATGGCATCCCAAATATGGGTACGTTGTGAGGTTAAAGGTAGAGGGAAGAGAAGGAGATATGAAACAGGAAGGTGAGAAAGTACCTGGCTATTCAGATCTGGCTACAAAACACGGCCAAAGCCATTTCAAGCAGCGTCCAGGGCGATACTTGTATTTTAACTTAGTTTTCTTAAGACTTTTCGACTCCTAGTTCACAAATACGAGTAGATCGAGGGGATAGAAAATTGAAAAAGTTTGATCAATTTCACAGAAGTAAGATATAATACCTATAGATAGGTAATTCAATTAATTCCTTCAGCGATTACGGATACGTATTTCCTACCTAAGTGAATTATTTTCGTAGCAAACGGCAGTGAATTGATTGTAATACGGCTTTTATGAAGGATTGCTCTTCACATCACTTTCCTCTGTCCGGGAAACAACACTCACAAATCGCTTCCGCCAAGGGCTGAAAGCAAAATCCGATCACCCCCCCCCCCATCCATTTCCACCCAATCCCAGCAGTAATATATATATACAATTATACAGCCTATATAAACCTCTCAAAAACCCCCTTGTCGCCAATGTACCTTAGTGTTAGATTGGCCAACCTAAATACATAATAACAAATATTCAACAAAAATGTATTTTCTTTTTTAGTGGATTTTCTCTTTATAAGCATAAGGAGTGCTCGTTAATGTAAAATTTTAAAAACTATATAGTGAAAACAATTCAAATTAAAAGGAAAAATTAACAAAAGTTTTATCTAAGGGAGGTTAAGGGCGTGTTGTTTCACAGAATTTGAACAATTCGTCAAATTTTAAACTTAAAATTCAAGTTCTCTGAAAATTGTATTTAAGTTTTGTTATTATCTAGGTACTTACTATTGTATTTTTAAATGTAAGTATTTTAGTTGGAAGTCTCTACATATATAAATATTAGTCGTAAGTCACTAGATATATCTTAGATGTAAGTCACTAATTATTATGAATCCTTGTCAGTAGTAATGAGCCTTTTTTTATTTTTATAGTGAATACCTCACAAGAGTCCCAACTGCTGCCGTCTGGAGCCAGTGAGACTATGGCATCCCCAATTGGGGGATGTTGTGAGGCTGAAGGTAAGTGGGGAAGGGAGAGAGGAAGGTGGGGAAGTACCTGGCTATTCAGATCTAGTCACTAAACACGGCTAAAGCCATTTGGAGCAACGTTTCAATTCTGAATGGTGGTCTTACACCAGGGCGATACTGGTAGTATCTTCCACTCTTCCTTAGTCGCAAGTCACTAGAAATAAATCTTAGATGTAAGTCACTAGTTATTATGAATCCTAGTTAGTAATTATGAGCCTTAGTCGTAAGTAAGTCACTAGAAATAAGTCTTAGATGTAAGTAACTAGTTATTATTAATTCTAGTCGTAAGCCAACTGTATTTATAGTTTAATAAACATATTTGTACAGCGCCTTGGAGGCGATTTTTCACAAAAACGGCGATGTATAAATAGCCAAATTATTATTATTAACAATCGGCCCATGACGAAATTTAACAGAATTCGAATAAAACTTTCACAGAAGTTGAATTTTATCTTTGAAATTTGATGAATTGTTCGATTCTGTGAAACAACCCGTCCTAAGTGTTTTGTTTCTATTAAACTGCGCGTGTTTTCATCAACTTCAGGGAAAATGCCATGACAATCACTAAAATACACTGTGAAAGTCCGCTTTATCTGAACACTGACGTCCACCCTAGTCTAATGGCTGGCTATTTGGACTCAATAAGGAATACCAAACAAGGCTGTGTCGCTTCAGCAGGCGCCGCAGAGGTCCTCGTTCATTAGCCGGAACAGGAAATGGGAGACGATGCGTCGCCGGAAGTAAGCTGAAAGGGAGAAATACAGCCAGCCCGCCTACACACACTACACACTATAAATCTAACCTAAAGATAGATAGTACTAGCCGTAGAGATTATGTATACAGGGTGTATCGGCAAGTACCCGACAAACTTTAACCAGCTATTCCTCAGCACATTTGAAGTAAAAAATGTTATGGGCGCTTTGCTGTCCGGTAACATTTTTTTTCCATTAAAAACAAAAAATAAATAAAAAATCCACACTCCGTCACTGTCATTTGCATTGAATCTCGTGTTCAACAGCTGTTATTAGCACGTGTGTCAAAAAGTGTCCTCGCTCTTTCGTACACACTAAATAATAATAGTTAAAAATGAGACGAATGGTACCGTGCCATTTCGTTGTGATTGTAAAAGCGCGCCAACGTAGGTACGTACGTACATTATTCAACGAAACTCGAACAAAATATTGCCCGATGGGTTTTCAAACTTTGACAAAGGATAAAACATTGGTGACATGTGGTGAAAATATGAATAATAAATTTTTTATTAAAAAAAAATGTTGCCGGACAGCAAAGTGCCCATAACATTTTTTACTCCAAATGTGCTAAGGAATAGCTGGTTAAAATTTGTCGGGTACGTGCCGATACACCCTGTACATATAAACATATAGACAAGCTACGTGTGTACCTTCAGGCAAAGAAGCTCTGAATTCGCTGTAAAGCTATATAACAAACTCCCACCTAGTTTCAAACAAATTAAATCAATTAATAATTGACATTAAATCACGCAAATATTGTCTTAAGGTATTATTAAAAAAGGAACTGGACTACATTGATGTAATATATTTAGATGAGACATAAAGCGAAAAAACAGGTTCCGCATTTCTCACCTCCAACTGACCTCCAACTCAAGTCTTGGAAGTTAAATTAGAAAAATCTCAGCACAGGATCTCCTAGTGAGGAGGATTTGTATACACGGAGAAAAATCACAATTGCTAGAATATTCAAAATCTCTTCAAAATAATTCATAATTCCGGTTAAAAATGGGATTGCAGACCTTACGAATGAATAAATAGGTTTCCTGGTAAACTTTTAGTAAATTACCATGATTAAATTATCATGATGCCGGAACACGTGTTCATGAAAATCCGAATATTTTTGCAGCACAATGAAAATTGTTTGAATCGTCGTGATATAAGATATAAGGTGAGGTGAGGTGAGGTCAAAAATCGATTTCTCTTCGTGTAAATACGGTCAAAGAACATTAGAAAAAAATGTCTTTAAAATATACATCATCTTACCCAACTCTATAAAAAATTGTGAACTAATTTTCAGATCGCGAAAATAGTTTACATTTTGATGATGATGTGTTGTTTTTATTTATTAATTATAAATAATTTTTCAGTTTTGTCATCGTATTTTGGCCCCAAATCGAAACTAGATAAGATTATCTTTCCGGTGTACGCATTTAAAATAAACATTATTATTTCTAAATAATAAAATTTTGATGTCAAACTTCAAAATGTTGTTAAAAACGCACACATTTTTACTTAATTTTTTATTCCAATTATACTAAAACTGAGAAATACCGATATTTCTAAAACACGTTCGTTTTGTTTGTGGAATTTGTAAGAAAACTGTACCTTCACTTTTATCTCGTTTATATAATAAAACATAAGAAATATTTTTTAAAGTTAAACCGATTGTTACGATAGAGGAGCGAAATATGAATTATTCATTTTGGTTGTTTTACGGATTTTATTAATGGATTCCAGTATAAATATTTGAAGCAAACTGGAAAGAATTATTATTTCTCTCTCTAACGTCAAAAAATCAAGTATTTCGCATGATAGAAAAAGAGATAAAAATACTTTTATAAAATATGGACACCCGGTCATATATGACCCTCAAACGCTGGAGGGATGATCAATATTATGTTGAGAGTACTGTAGAAGTGATTTTAAGAATATGAAAACTGATTATAAATATGGACACCCGGTCATATATGACCCTCAAACGCTGGAGGGATGATCAATATGTGATTGATTCATTTTAAATGTGTAACCATAATTATATGTATATGTATATAAGGATTGTATAAGAACATAGATAACTATGTACCTACTTAAAATAACACAATAAACAATATTATGTTGAGAGCACTGTAGAAGTGAATTTTAAGAATATGACAACTGAATATAAATATGGACACCCGGTCATATATGACCCTCAAAACGCTGGAGGGATGATCAATATTATGTTGAGAGCACTGTAGAAGTGATTTTAAGCATATGACAACTGAATATAAATTATTGTTTATTATAGTAATTATGCTCACTTCAAAATTCAAGTCAAAAGTGAAACAGAAAAAACTGCGCTATGGAAATGTTACGTTATTATTATTATTTTTTTATCATATAATATTGATTACATTTTAAGATTTTGACTGTCCAACTAGGAAGGATTCCCGTTTCAGGACAGTCAAATTTACAGGTTTCAAGTTATCCTAGACGAATACAGGATTTAAGACTAGCTAAAATAAGAATGTTAAAACGAAGATACATAAAAAAGATACATAAAGATACATAGAGGCGTTCGTGATTTCAAATTACATTTTTAGTATCATTTTGGAATCAGTCCTGCCTAGATCCAACAACCAATTTGTCACTCTTGGACCGAAGGATGACAATTCACACAGTTTCAGCTGAGAGGGGATTTTATTATATATTTTAGGACCGAGATATGAGAATATTTTTTGATAAGCCGCTCTGTTGTTGTTGGAACAGAAAGGTTATTTCTTCATTATTATTACTTATTCATTATTACAGGAAATCATTACGAAGAATTTAAGTTGAGATTAGTTTTTCCAAAATGATCGAGGCTATTAAGAATAATAACATATGTACATTCTAGCATCACGTTCATCAATCAAATCCATTGCACATATAGAGTAGTGATCGTTGAACCAGTGGATGCAATCTGTTACAGACATTAATTGATAATATTTTGACTAATCTATAGTTAGTAATAACGTAGATCATTGTAGAAATTAATTATATATTTGTACATAGCCTTTGAGTTGATTATGCACAAAAACGGCGCTATACAAATCATTCAAATGATTATTATAAGTTAGGTCCCCACAGGTGTTGAAACGTGTTTTAGTGATAAAAATTTTAGGACATGATCTTAGTATTTTTTTTAATTACTTATTTTTTATACTAAATAATATTATTATTTTATAAAACAAAAACAACAAAAAAACAGTTTAGTTTAAAAAAAGTTCTTCTGTGTAATTATTACTACGCGTGAAAGCTGTTTTCGCTCTTAGTTATAGCAAATAGAAGTTCTTAGTTAAAGTACAGTACCCTACTTAGCGATGGTAATAAAAATATTGAATTTCACCATGCTGTGCTTTTATTATGATACCAATGATCCCTAAACGTTGTATTACTCAGTAAAGGTTCGGAGAAAAGAGAAAAGGCGAGATATTAACAAACATTTGAAAATAATAAAAAAAATTCAAATGGTCAATCTTCACAAGCACGGTTTATTTTAGAACCTAGATAAAAATACATGTTTAAAACTTCTTTCAAAAATCTTCATCATTAAACTTTAAAGCAAAGCTTAGTGCCAAATCACTATTTTGATTAATCTTTGTAACGAATTGGTGTACATTATGAATAGCAAAAAATATACTTTAGATAAATTAAAGGTTTTCCTATCTTTTCGCTTGAGTAGAATACAAATAATAAAAAATTTCCAATTGAAAACGATTTTTTTTTGTATGAACGCATAAAGGACACAACTTTTTAAAAATACAGTATTATAGCTAATATTATCTGTGACAGTTTCACTCGATTAACTTTTTTGATTTCTTATTTAATTATTTACAAAATAAATAAAAACCAGTTTTGTGCTTGAAATCGAAAGTTACTAGACTCCGTTTGTCAAGCGATTTTAATGCCTATTACCTACAATATAAGGTATACCAAGAATATACACATTTTTTGCTTGACGTAAACGTACACACAAAATATATTATTTAAATTATGTTATCGTACACATAAAAGTATATTATATAAATTATGAAAACGTACACACAAAAGTGTACTATATAAATTACGTAAACGTACACATAAGAATATATTACTAACATTATGTAAAAATACACAAAAAGTACATTATATAAATTATGTAAACCTACATATAAGAGTATATAATATATATAAATTATGTAAACGTACAGATTAGAGTATATTATATAAATTATGAGAACGTACACATAAAAGCCTTTAAAAGACGTAAATAAAAATTATAATTTTATATCTACCTAAATTAGTATCTTTAAAATTGAAGGGTTGACTGCTACCCTGCAGATGCGAATGGATAGACTGTACAGTGTACAATACAGAAATATAGTATAGTACAATAAGCAATAATAGGCCACCGTGGGAATGTTAGATAATGGCAAGGACCGTTTAGGCAGGCGGTCTTTGAATTTAGGGGATGAATTAACATGTTATTGCGAGCAAAGCTAGTTGTTTGCCGTTGTAAACTGTTTGTAAAGTTTCACTTGTGTTTGTGTTCACGTCCGACGGCATTTTATAGAAACGAAAGTATTTTTTAGGTATGGGAAAGTAATATATTGTGATTTTAACATAATTATAACAAACAGTTTAACTAACTGAATTTCGCAGTCTTTTTTTGATCAATTAGCTGAGAGATTAAAAATATATAACAGATTATAAAACTGACTAGTTTATAGCCGAGTTGTCCAAGCGTCGGTTTCGTATTCAGGTAACACGTGTTCACGGTAACACATCTACTGGCAACTTGCTCCATTATTTTATTCTTATTTTCCGGGAGGAGTCAGCGCTAGCGGAAATCGGAAAAACACTCTCGTCCAGGCCGTCGCGTCGCCCAATGTTAGGGCGCGCCCATTCACCATACATAGAGAATTTCTCT
The DNA here is from genome assembly GCF_061612785.1 of Hesperophylax consimilis. Lineage (NCBI taxonomy): Eukaryota > Metazoa > Arthropoda > Insecta > Trichoptera > Limnephilidae > Hesperophylax > Hesperophylax consimilis. Next base: position 13,105,815 of record NC_142865.1, read on the forward strand.
CAAGCCAACGTAGTATAAGGACGGGTTGTTTCGGAGAATTTGAACAATTTATCAAATTTCAACGTTCATTTTCGGGTTCTGTGAAAGTCCTATTCAAGTTCTGTTATTATATCATTGTAGGCTAGTTGCTTGACACAACTGAAATAAAAACAGAACTTCAAAAAATCTTTCATAGAACTTGAAAATGAACGTTGAAATTTGATGAATTGTTCAAATTCTCCGAAACAACCCGTCCTAAGTGTTAAATATGTTATAATTTATATGCATTTTATATTCTATATTCAATTTTATATCTTGTAATTCATCTATACCTATTATGTACGTTATTATATATAGCAGACAGAGTGCACCCATCGCTATGTTCAGGTGAAATTTTCTCTATTTTTATTATAATTTTTTAATGATAAACTAATGTTTATAAGATATAGTTTTATGCATAGCATAACGGATAACATTTTATTATAAGCAATAATTAAATAATCATTAAAAACAATAATATTTGACAAGTCAAAATATTTCACCAACAAATGTAGATATAATATGTCTCGACGCCATCTAGTGGGAAATTTAGCACTAACAAAGCCTTTCCTACAAAAATAAAGTTGGCTGTTTACAGGTGAAAAAATATAATAAGCAGTAATTGTTGATTGAAGTACTAGCGAATTATTTGGCGTGTTGGAAATAAGCTGACGTGGCTCAGTGGTCCAAAACGTCTGACCGGACGTCAGAAGGCGCGGGTTCATTTCCCGTCGGCGGCATTTATTTTTAATAGGGAGATATTTTCAATTTGTATTGATATTTCAGGTGATTTATTGCTTATAATAATTTGTCTATTTTTATTATCATTCAGCGTTTAATGATGGAATTAGGGAAAATCCAAATATTGTCAGGTTATTCATAACCTGGGAGTGGTTATTTTCCTTTGAATATTTTTGAAACAAAATTTCACAAGTAAACCTTTACATAGGTATCTACTTGAAAATATAAATCACATTATCCCCGTTAAGAACGGGAATGTTAATGCAATCACATAAAAAAATTATATGTGACGGAAAAAAAGATTAAAAAAAAGTCACCGCCATGACAGTGTTTTACCACTGCCGTGACCAGGAGTCGAACCTGGGTTACCACGGCCACAACGTGGGGTCCTAACCACTAGACGATCACGGCTATCGGCGACTGTAAGAAACACGACAATTTGTTACTATATTCAGAGAAATTGCGCAATGTAAGTCGGGCGTGACCAAAACGAGACCTGATTATACGATATCGAGTTATATTCACGGTCATAGTAAGAAAGTAGTCTGTTGCGGTAATCATGACTTGCCGTTGGGAGCGTTTAATAGTTTTAGTTATTTTGAAACAAATAGAGTCTGTGGTCGTGTGTTCGAATCTCAGCGCGATCAATTTTTTTTTAAAGAAATAAATTTAAATATATATTAAATATAATTTAAATATTTTTTTAAATATTCCCGGTTTACGAATAACCTGGCAATATGTGAAAATCTTTTACTACCATAACAGTAAGCGAAAAATACTGCTTTTGACGTGATGGAGGACTACATGAATAATTTTTACGCCATAGGATAAATTAATCTTACTGATATAAATCTGGTTAAATTATTCGGTTTCCTATTAAAAACCGGACTGCAGGCCTTTAAGGCGATGTCATACGTAGTAATGCAAAATCATGTGTTTTTGGTTTGAAAATTTGGTCACCTAGAAATGTTTCAGATGCTTTAATTAAATACTGGGAGTAGAATACATCTTGGCCTTTGAAATAATCTAGTATTTTTTAGATAAGTTTTTTTATAAGCCCAGAAAAATAAATAATCTAAAGGCCTATGAAAACTGCTTTAAAGTTCAAAATCTCCTACTTACGAACCCATTTTCGGTTTTGATTTTATTGTATAATGTGGCAAATTAAGTAATTTATAAAATGATCGGAAAAAATTTAAATATTTATCCCTGAACATCCACAAAATAAAATAAAAGGCATTTTTGGCCATGTTTTTTTCTTGTATAAATCAAAACAGGCGGATGGTGTTAAGTGGGAATTTAAACCTTATCGCCATCTACGTAAGGGTTGTTATTGATAGCGGCTCAATTTAAAATATTGCACGACGTAGTGCATCGCCTTAACGAATGAATGTACAGATTCCCTAATAAAGTATCATGTAAAAGCGAATGTTTTATAAGGACGGCGGAACACGTGTCATACAAATATTGATAGTGATATTGTAACATTCCGTCGTAATATTTATTAGGAAAAGAACACGTGTTCTTGATATATTCTGAATGATTAATTCTTTATCAGGTAATTGGCATGATATCATTTTCTTTTTAACCGGATCATTTTTCTCCGTGTGCAAAGTGCATTCCATACAAATTTGAATGGAAACAAATGTTTCATTTAGCCTAGCCTCCAGTGTTCCGTCTCACTTAAACCCATCTGAAATTGTAGACCTCCATCCCAATTGAACATCGAAAGGACGTTTTATATGGAAAAATATGCCCAAATTGGGCAAACATTATGATCACGAAAAATGCTCTTGTGTTATTCTTTATTAAATGGCTTACACAAACATTTACGTACAATTATTGAACCAGAAAATCACGTTAAAGGGATTAACGCTTGCAACAAGGTATCACTTCTACATACATAAACACACTCTTCACCACAATCTACAGATCTGCTCTGATGATGTACACTGTAACGCTATCTGAAATGTTGTCATTGGCTAAATAAGGAGTAAGCGATCATGGTAACACATAAATCATGCGTTAGGTACAAATGATTATCTTTATTAAAATTTACGTACCTACCTTAAAAAGAAAGCAGTGTATCATGTAAAAACAAAAATATATAATTTGACATGGAAAATATCAGCGTTCCGTATACATAAAATTAATTGAATAAAGCACTTAATTATCCCATCAAATTATTACCACTTCACCGGACATCCGAGAGAGGGCGGAAATTTCCAAAAGAGTGAAAGTGTCCACGGCCGGAAATGGCGGACCGGGAGGAAAGGGACCGGAAACAAAAAATAAGAACGTCCACTGGCGAAATTAATTAGAAGCTTTGTCCGTAACGATCACCGAAGAGATAAATCCATAGAAATTCACTGTGGACATGTCGGTCAGCCGGAAGTAAGGTCAATTTTACCTTAATTCGGATAAAAAAGCTGCACGACAGAAGATTGGTATCTAATATCATTTTTCTTTTTAAAACCATTAATTCACTTATTGACTGCCCTGCATTATTGCAAATGTTATCATTTCATGTTCCTTAGTGGCGGCTCGTGACTTTTGGGTGAACGAAAGTTCTAATATTACAAAAAATGGCATTATTGATGTTGTTGTAGCTGAACACGATTTTTTTTTCGAAAAAGCGATTTTTTTAATAAAGATTTTAAGGGAATCCGTACGGCGAACGGCCAAACTGAAATTTCCTGAAAATCTTCATACAAAAAATAGAATTATCAAAAAAATAAAAATAAATAGTTTTTAGCTACAACAACATCAAAAATTTCATTTGTTATAATATTAGCACTCTAGTACACCGAAAAGTCACGAGCCGTTCCTGGTAGAGTCAAACAATCAAAAAATATATTTTACTGCAGCAATAATGTCAGTTACATTTGGTTTATAAACTCCCCAAGAGTTATATACTTAGAGGCGCTATTGCATACTAATATATTATCGAAGAAAGCAAACACTTTGTGGCTTCACAGGATATAAATTTAAAAAAAAACTTTTTGTTTTAAACCACTTTATTTGAGTTATGTAGGTCGACAGGTTGCAGTAGCACTCAACCTTATTCAGGACAATGGAAATATAAACTGCTCGAGTGTAAAATATATAACTCAAATAAAGTGGTTTAAAACAAAGTAAAAAAAAACAACTACCAATATCTTGTTGAAACGCGTTCCACTATTAGAAGGCGATAAGCGGTGCGCGTAAACCGGATTCGGTAGTTTTGGTTAGAGACCTGGGAGAGTTGAAGGTCAATTGAAGGTAAAAAAATGGAACCCATTTTTTCGATTCATGTCTCATCTAAATATAATACATCAATGCTTATACCACGCACACACAGCTTTATGCAGAAGTAGCAGATCTTTTGAATTAAGTTATTATTTAGCATTTTGCTTCCCATAGACTGATTGTAAGTTTTAATTATTAAATTTAGTTTTCACATTAGTATGTTGACACTTTTTATCGTTTTGTAATCTTTTGTTGGTAATTCTTTTTTATTCTGTATTTAAGAGTACTTGTTTATTTATTTATTGCATCTCACTATACATAAAACACTTTTTTTCACATAAAAATCAACCTCACTAGGACTACGCCTGTATCGAGGTTAACAATTTACATTTGAGTGAAGCAAACATAAAGTAATTCTACATACAAACACAAAATATTTCAAAATTAAAGAAAAAATAAGTATTAGATGTGTTACCAGATGGGTAATTTGACAGTATGTTGTAACAATATTTGAACCATAACAATCATTAATCATTATTCAAAAGAAGAAGCAAAGTAGATAATAAAGACAGATAGGGTAACATTCAGTTTTTAGCAAACAGGATATATAATAAAATCATATTATTTAAGAAAGGACAAGGATGAAAAAATATTTAATACTTGAAATATTTAATAATACTTGTACCATTAGTAAATAAATAAAAAACTGGTTAAAGATTTTCATATATGGAAATTTGTCCTTAAACAAAATTCGTACTTATTTATGTCATGGGATTAACCTTTTCAGAGGATTTTCATTCGTTTATAACTACTGTTGAGATAAAAAATAGATAAATTGTGTTGTGGGCGTGTCCAAGTTATCTCAATTTTATCTTTCTTCGGATAAAATTAATCGAACATCTTCAAATATCACAAATTTCGTTGTTGAACAGAGAACAGTAAATTTCATTGATCTGCCGAAAAGTCTTATAACTGGCGGTACAAGTTTTTTTTCAATATAAATTTCAATAGATTACACTCCTAGTGATTTATATTTTCAGTAGTAACTACATTGGCCGCTTGACGAATAGATTTTTTTTTATAATCTGGCAATATATGAAAATTTCCTACAAGCATCACAGCAAGCGATAAATTCTGATTTTGACGTGATGGAGGACTACATTAATAATAGTTACGTCATAGGATAAATAAAACACGGAGAAAACTTACTGATATAAATCTGGTCAAATTATTCGTTTTCATGTTAAAAACAGGACTGCGGGACTAACGAATGAATTAGCAGAGTTCCTAATAAAGTATCAGGTAAAACCGAATGCTTTATGAGGACGGCGGAACACGTGTCATATAAATATCAATAGTGATGTTAAATGATATTGTCTCGTTCCGTCATTATATTTATAAGGAAAAGAACAGATAGATTTCAATAGATTACACTTCTAGTGATTTATCTTTTCAGTGGTAAAAACGCTGGCCGCTTGACGAATAGATTTTTTTTTTAGATTTGTAAATAGGACACGAAACGCGATAAAGTGATAATGAAGACGTTTTTTCAAACGACGAGGCAATCGTTAGGAATGTAATGAATATACTTGAGGATTGATTGAAAGAATAAAGGGAAAGAGAGGGAAAGAGAGGAAACGGGAGAAGGCTTGGGGAATTGAAGGAATTAGGAAGTTTAAAAACGTTTTGTAGAAGAAAAGAAATCGTTTAACGTTGAATCGAATAATTTTGTGCCATATTAACGTTTTTTTTAAGAATTAAGTTATCCGTTTAATATTACAATAATAAAAAAAGAGAGGTAAGATCCTTCGCTTTTTTGCTCAAAGGTCTGGGTTTGAAGGCTAACAATGTGGTTTTCTTCAATAATAATTTCGATGGCGTGTCTCTATGTTAGCTCCGGTTCAATGACCTTTTAGAACTACGATTTGCTTTGATTTTCAAAATTAGATAACAGAGAAGTGATAAAAAAGGTAAGAAAATTATTTTATTAATTAAGAATTCTATATTTGAAATATGCATTTTTTTGTTTAAATTTCTGATCGTCTTTGGAAAGGGTGATAATGATCCTGAGGAAAATACATTATAAATATCCCGTGAGTTTTAAAAGGTCTGCGCAATAAATTACAATAACGTTGCATGGTGGAAGATATTCTCCGTATTTTCCTGGTAAGAAACCATAATTGTGTATGTACCTAAACGTTTGAAAAATGACTTAATGTTTACTGATCAGATCTGAAAAGCAAGGTACTCTCCAATTTTCTCTATCTTATTTTATTAGTTTATTAGCTTTTTTCCCAATCGAGGACTCTTGCGCGTTAAAATGAAACATTGAAAACAAAATTTCGACTTAAAATTATATAGATTTCACTTACCCAATGTGATAAAGCAATAAAAACAACATGTCACTCTGCTGAACGAAATGATGGTGATATATCTGGAACTTACCTGGAACAAAAAAAATATATTTTTATTCAAAAGCTCTTAAATCACATCCATAAGACGACACATAATTACAGGTAAGTTCATCGGGTATGAGATATTTCATATTTTACCCGCTTAATATAAGGTGTCCAGTGGTAAAGTGCACTAACTTAACGGGATGTTATTCTACAAGATAATATAAATAGAAAAGAAACATAACTTTCATCGAAATGCCATTTTTTAAGGTAGTTTTCCGCTGAAAAAAGTTGAAGTGTTTGTATGGAAAAATAATTATTCTACTATGGAAAATATTGTATGTAATTTCGAATAAAGTTATTTTTATTTCATACTTCTACCATCGTGTAGAATCACTTCCCGAAGTTCCCGAAGAAAGAAACCCTGTATATATATATCTATAAACTAATAAAATATATTTCCAATTAGAAAAAATTATATTTACAGAATTATGAACACAAACACTTACGAATGGGGAAATACAAGCGCGTCATTAATAGTGTAATGGGCGTTTTGCAAGATGGTTTTGTGCATATTTTTTCCCATACTATGGAAATTATACATGAGGGTATATGTCATTTAGCTTTACCGTTGCCATCAAAAAATCATAAAAAAATGCACAACAATTCACAATACCGTACAGTAAAACACGTTAACAATCTATCTTTCATTTATATAAATGATAGTTTATGTGTGTCTATGGCGGGTGGGTGGCATTTGATTTTTATGCCAACCTATAATTTTATGGAGAGATTTATTAAATTTTGCTCACTCGTAGTTCAAAACAAGGGAGAGGTCGTTGTCTAAATGAAGTTTCGAAAAACTCTGCAAAAAAGCCCGGGTCATAGGTACCAGTAAACCAACATTATAATCTTTTTATAAATATAAAACTAAATAAACATGCTACTTTACCACATGAAAAAGTTACGTAAAACAGTGACACAACAGATGTCAAATAATGTCCGCCAGCTTTGAAAGCCTGGCAATATAAAGATAGACTCACGGAACTAAGATTACCAACGTTAAAAGAAAGATGATAAAGGGTAGAATTGATTGAGACTTTCAAAATTTTATCTGACATTATTATGTAGTTGCCCTGGCATCCAAGAAATCTTCACCACCAACACAAATAAAAATACACTTTGCATCCAATCCTTGCAAATAGAGTAGTGGAAGAATGGAACAAACTTCCACAACATGTCATCAATGCTACAAATATAGAGTATGAGAGCATGGAACAAACTTCCACAACATGTCATCGATTCTACTAACTTAGAGTAGTGGAAGCATGGAACAAACTTCCACAACATGTCATCGATTCTACTAATATAGAGTAGTGGAAGCATTGCACAAACTTCCACAACATGTCATCGATTCTACTAACATAGAGTAGTGGAAGCATTGAACAAACTTCTACAACATGTCATCGATTTTACTAACATAGAGTAATGGAAGCAATAAAAACAAATTTCCACAACATGTCATCGATTCTAACAACATAGAGTAGTGGAAAATCATTGAACAAACTTCCACAACATGTCTCCGATTCATATAATATAGAGTAGTGAAAAGCATACATAACATAAACCAATTTAAAGCTCTATTGGATTCTTATTTGGAGAGAAGAAAGGATTAACTTATTTGTAATTACTGTAAAACTTATTGTGAAATCAGATATGAGCGCATCAGCAGAATTTTGCCTGCTATGATAATAAACTTAAACTATACGAAAATCGGTACTAAAATACAAAAATCCTTTTTTTAATCCCGAATCCATAACATGAAAGTCTTTTCCCATATGGAAACTTAGTGGCGATATTATTTATTTATTAATTAGAGCCCCTTTTCGGGGGTTTTACATATGAATATTAAGAAATATACATTATTTATTGTACATTCGAACTGCTTCATTAACAACATTTTATATTTGTTTAAAGATAAATTAAAGATGTCCACTGACTTGGTATAATTTTTTCCCTCCAATAGTATTCTCAGCAAAAAGGAGTACATATGGTAGTTAGTCCCAGAATTTCTGCACTGAAATAAATCCTGACTTCTAGTATTACGTTGTGGAATCCGGAAGCTTATCTCACCTTGTTCTTTATAGCATGTGCTGTAAGCAGTTGGGACTCTTATCGCTACCAACACATAAAAATCTTGCAAAAATCATAACAAGTCAAAACATTTTTTTTTCACAAAAATCAATCTTCGTATAAAATCCATTTATTTTTAAACACTTCACATTCACGCCGGCGTAATCTAAACACTTGTCAGTCGGATAAATGATAAATCCACGGGCGATCCGATGGCGAGAACAGATAGAGAATTAACCACCTGGAGTATATTTTTTTGATTGATAATCAGATCGCGGGAAGAAACGTGGTCAAGGAAAACATGAAAGCCATTTGGCTGAGGGCCAATGGCTCGCAATGAAAAAAAAACAAGAGATTTCTTCCTACAGACACGAGAAATAATATATTATTTCACGTATTATTCTTATTAAACTACATTCTACAATTTTTGTTTGTTTGACGGAGGTACAAATCACAATACATAATGACCTGTTTGACGGTTTTCGTTACGATCGAGTTATACACGTGGACGTAAATAAATACCAAAATAACATTTTATAAATTCGTATCAGTTCGAATTCTGATTTATACCTGATTTGAAGCAAGCTTTTCAAATCTCAGCTTACATTTATAAAGCACGTCATCATTAATAACTTTTTAGTTTTTGTTTCTGAACGTTTACTTAGATGTGTGAAAAAAAATCATACACGTAGTAGGAAAAAAGCACGAAGTACGTAAATCAAAAATACAGTCTAAAAAATAAAGATAAATAGATGTAAAATTAACTAAAAATAACCTTGGTAAGTATATCATATTTTTACATATATTTTACGAAAGACTTGTTGCTTCCTTTGCGGTTTTTGAAAATTGTGTTTTAATAAACAGGCGGTTTTCTGTGCACGTAAGTTTTCACTAACTACTCATAATAAAGTTTCACCTGTTGTAACTCGAGGTTTGTCTCGCCTACTCTTTAAATAAAAACTCCGAGATCAACAAAACACTTATTTGAGATAGACAGAACGCTATAAAAATCTTCCAAATATGATTATCATAAATTTGTGGAAGCGAAAACTATCCTCAAACGGAGAGCTCTGGCAAAATAAAAATTGACAGTCTATCTACATGAAAAAAAGGGCTGAAAATACGTAAAATACCAAATAAGTATGGAAGCCGAACGCTGGAGTACTGTGTACCAGTGATTTTTAATAAGCTCAAAAATAAATTTGCTTTTGCAGAAAATAAGAGTTTAAGCATGAAAACTGTAAAGATGCGGCTTATAAATGAAAAATCTGTATATCTATAAAAAATAGAGTAAACAAAGAAGAAAAGGAAAGACATTATTTGAAAGTTTTAATTCTAATATAACTGAATGTATTTATTTTTTTTTTCACTTACAAGCTTTTTATTTCCAGAAAAAAAAAAAAAAACATTTTTCATTTAGTTAACTAGAATTTTTATTCTATTGCATTGTGCTACAGTACGATGTTATTCACTTTCAATGTGTGTTATCGTATTGTGTTAATTTTGAATATGTGTTATCTGTGTGCTATATTGTCTTGTAATGTACGTTATCGTATTGTCATTCAAAGTGTTAGTGTACTTGGGACGCTTTAGTGAGTTCTATGATTGTATGATCGTATTATTTTATATAAATATTGTATTAGAATTGTATATTGAGATAGAACCTGCAGACAAGCAGCCATGTGGCAGCTTCGTGGGACTATCTATACATTGGCAAAAAAAAGAGTGTAATTATCAGTCAATAAAGGTCAGCTTAAAAAAAAAAGTTAATTTTTTGGAATAACTTAATTAGTAACACCTCAAATTGTAATATTTAATTATTGACGACAATGTTACCGACAATATACGGACCTATCTTTTTCTCATTTTCTTGTTCAAATTTACGTTTAAAAATTGCTAACACTGTCTTCAATAATTGCTAATTTTCTGAGATTTTCACGGGTATTACATTGATTTAATTTTGGGTTATTGTGCCGTGTTACGCTACCTCCTCTTTAAGTTCCTAGTTACGCTGTCGGAAACGAGAAGGCTAAAGAGGAAGGTAGCGCGCAACACGGCATTAAATAAATAACAATAATGCAATTTCATAATATTTATTCAATATTTTTACCAATTGCATAATTTCGCAATTACCAGTTAATTATATAAATGAAAATTAAAATGAATTTGCAAATATACTCAAAACCATAAAGCAGCTTTCGTTTTAAAAAGATTTCTTAACGTGCGCAATTTAGCAAACGGGAGCGTGTTTTTCATTATTTGTGTTTTAAAATTATAAATTAGGTGAGTAAAAACGTATTATTAATTTCCCAACTTGTAGAAAGCTAATCTAGTGCGCTTTAATTAATGGTACACTCAAGTTTACGCTTTTTAGTTTCGTGTTTCCAGCTTCTAACGATTTTTCTCCATCTCTGTAGTCATGGCTACCGCTAATGCATCAGCCTCGAGCTAGATTACCACAACTCCCGCTTTCTGCTTTACAGTGTTGCTATAACATCTTTTATAGCAACCAATATACCCTATTCGATATTCCCGCTCGCTCGCCTGTAGCAGGGCTGAGCAATGCGGGGTATTTTCAAACGGAAAACGACAAATTTATCAAAAAAAGAGAATACTTCTTCTAACACAGCTAACTTATTTTGTGGCACCATTTTAACTGAAATTAATAAAATACTTAGTTTTTACCAATTTTATTGTTTATAAATACCAACACCAACATGTTTCATGAGCAACGCTCACTTCTTCAGGGTTTTAATAATACTAATTATAAATAATAGACATAGACAATGGTTTCATTAAAAAATAATAGACATAGACAATGGCAACAATGAAAAGATGAGAATGGATAGTGGAAAGAGAAGCAATATGGAACAATTTACAAAGGGAATAGGTTTAATATTGGGTCATTTAAAAATAATTTTTGATTGTTAATAATATTCAATTTTACATTCACACTCTTTCTAATCTCTAAAATTTCTATTTTATCCAACTGAATGCCATTGACATTACAATGTATTAATTCTATTTCACTATTGAAGTTAAAGGTATGACTAGTTTCCAAGTTTCGGAGTTTGCCAACCATTTGTTGGAAATCGGATGTTTGGTGCGGTTTATGGTCCGGCGGAGTCATTGGACCTTACTTTTTCGAAAATGAGGCTAGAGCAACAGTTACGGTGAATGGATTGCGCTATCGAGAGATGATTGATGATTTTTTTTTATTGCCGGAATTGGATGGTATTGATCTGGACCACGTTTACTTTCAACAGGACGGCGCTACGTGCCACACGAGCAACGAAACCATCTTTTACGATTGAATATCAAAATAACACCTCTTATTGGTAAACCCTGTACTACTGTGAATAAATAACAAATATAATATTTATTTTTATTATTAACTCTTTTATTGCTTCATAACAATTTTACTACACACAAATTGTGAACAATGTATAGAGATATAATTTTTGGTCACATAGAATATGGATATTATGTACAGTAAACAAATTTAGAGAAAACTCTCAATCAATATAGTGTACGGAAAAAAACCAGTTTCTTTATAAACAAGTTGTGGACAATTGTTTCGCCTTCTGAAGGCGTTATAAAACTGTCTGTAACCCAATCTGTAAGACCTCAAAATCCAAAAAAAAAAAATTCATTCTATACTAGTAGAAAAGTCAATAGATTTCGCACATTCAAGAATATATTTAACCAAGACACTATCTAGAATGCATGTGGTTCGTGTAGAATCCTGCAACTCATACATAAATAATTGTAAGCCAATAGAAATAGTATGAAACAGTTAAAAATGACGAGAGATAATATGGTTGAATTAGCTTAGCGGTCAGAGCAGTCTACTGTATTCTGTATAGATTTTTTTTAATGTTTCGTGTTCACCCCTACCGCTACAAGCTACAAACCACATCCACCAGTGCAGCATCAATACTAATTAATCCATCGTACGAATGGGCGATCCGTCTTGCCGGGTAATAAATACAGCCCCCGCAAGTGGCACGAGGAGACTCGGTTACTCTACTAGCGTGCTACTGGGCCACCCTGGCCACCCGCCCTACTGCCACCCCATCCACCTGCCCTATTGCCACCCCTCATTCTACCACCCCACTACAACTCTACCCACTGAAAAAATACAACGACAGAATTGTTGCAGGCGTGTCTGTGAGCCCGAAAAAAGTTAAGGTAAGTCTCTCGACTTGCGCGCCGAAGGTCGCAGGTTCAAATCTCGGCGTACGCAAGTAAATTTTATTTAATTAATTTGTGTTATTTCACAATTTATTCATTTAAATTAATAATATTAATAATAATAATAATAATGTTTATTTCAGCTGGACAGAGCGGTGTGTGCAATGCTCTGCCCGCCATAAAAGTTTACATTTAAGTTGATACATAAAAATAAAATGAATAAAGATATAAATAAAAATAATAAATAAAAAAAAAAAAAATAAAAAAAAAAAAAAAAAAATAAAAAAAATAAAAAAAAAAAAAAAAAAAAAAATAAAAAAAAAAAAAAAAAAAAAAAATATATAGTATACTTGCGGCACGTTCCAGAGTGGAATATACTCTCAGTATCGCCCTGGTGTAAGACCACCATTGAGAATTGAAAAGTTGCTTGAAGTGACTTTAGCCGTGTTTAGTAACTAGATCTGAATACCCAGGTACTCCCCCGCCTTCCTCTTCTCCATTTCCTTCCCCTAAAACACTACCTTCAGCCTAACAAAGTACGCCGATTGGGGACGCCAGTCTCATTGGCTCCAAAATTATTATACAGGGTGTATCGGCACTAACCCGACAAACTTTAACCAGCTATTCCTTAGCACATTTGGAGTAAAAAATGTTATGGGCACTTTGCTGTCCGGTAGCATTTTTTTTTCAATTAAAAACAAAAAAAAATCCACACTACATCACTGTCATTGGCATTGCTTTTCGTGTTCATCAGCTGTTATAAGCAAGTATGTCGAAAAGCGTCTTCGCTCTTTCGCACACACTAAATAATAATAGTGAGACGAATGGTGCCGTGCCATTTCGTTGTGATTGTAAAAGCGCGCCAATAGTTACACACGTACATTATTCAACGGAATTCGAATAAAATATTGCCAGATGGGTTTTCAAACTTTGACAAAGCATAAAACAGTGGTGACATGTGGTGAAAATATGAATGATAATTTTTTTATTAAAAAAAAACGTTACCGGACAGCAAAGTGCACATAAGATTTTATACTCCAAATATGTCAAAGATATTAGAAGAACGAGATATGCTATGTTGTCCGTCGGACCGTAGGCGGAGTACTACCTAATTAGGGTACTTTGAACGGTATCGGGACGTGTACGCACAGAAATCTGTTCTATGTATTAGTGCGGCTACCTTAGCGTAAGCGAAGGTGTGCAGTAGTATTGGTGAACAAAACCGGCGACACTCGGCAAAACAATTCCACACAGTACGAACTGCTCATAGCACATCTCGTTCTTCTAATATCTTTGAAATAATTTTTTGTATTTCTTTGGCATTCACTATGTAACAATTTCTAGACATTTTTTGTTTTTAATGAGTTTTTTTATTCACAATGTACATTTGTTACGTATAAATTTTTTATAAAATTAGCGACCGGTTTCGACACGTCCGTGTCATTAACTAGCTATTTTAAAACTAAATTTTTAAGTGCAGAAATATGGGGTTTTATTTAGTTTGGTTCTTTGGTGGGAGGGGATTTGAGGGAGGGGGAGGGGGTTGAAAGGGAAGTGGAGGGAGGAGTCAAAATAACGGGGAACATTGTCAATAGAGGTGATTTGCAAGGTGCTATTATTTTATTTACTATATTAATGCTTAAATTAATTTTCTTGTTGATTTCTAATGTTTCTAATGCGCACAAATTAAAATATTTATTAATGTTAGAATGTTTAAACTTAGTTTTATCCCGGTTAAAGCTATGGCCTGTCTCTATCAAATGATTAGCGAACTCGGAGAAATTATTATTTTTTAAACATAGTTCGTGTTCCCTAATTCTGGTTTTGAAATTTCTTGTAGTCATACCTACATACTGGGAGTACAAGAAATTTCAAAACCAGAATTAGGGAACACGAACTATGTTTAAAAAGGCAGATAGATCGAAAGTAGTTTGTTTTCAAAAGTAGCACTGCGATGAAAACTGATTGGCTAAGATTGTAAGTAATGATTTTTTCATTGAATACAATTTATAAAATGGAAACGATGACGTTCTGTACCAAATTAAAGACAAACATTAATTTAGTAACTTAAGAACTTAAGAAACACATGAAATATGTAAATAATAAAAAATACGATATGAAACAACTGTTAACAGAACTCGGTCAAACGTGATTCACGCGCGTACATCTCAGGGATCCCATTCCCACTGCGTTCAAATTAATATTGTGCATAACCTGAATAACTGGTTGACTGTCCACCGGTTGGTGATTTTCGGAGATTTTCAAATATTATCAGGTTATTCGTAACCCGGGAATGTTTATCTTAAAAAAAAAAAACTAGACGAACAATAAATAATCAACAACTGAGAAAATAGTCAATTTGTCTAATCAAGTTGGAAATTATTTTTAAGTGCTTTGAACATCGGTTTGATTAATGTTCAATCAATAACTCGTTAGACCGCAAATAATAATTAAAATTGATAAAAGAATGATTGCGATAATTCAATATAAATTGCATTATTTTATAAGAAAACCCGTCAATTCATTAAAAAAATGCCTGCAATCTCGTTTTTAACCGAGAGATTTTTAATAAATTAGCAATACTAATTTCTCTCCGTGTCGACCACCATTCAGAATGAAAATGTTGTTTGAATGGCTTCTTGTGACCAGATGTGAATAGCCAGGTTCTTCCCGCATTCCTCTTCCCCATCTCCTTCCCCTCCCTACTACCTTCAGCCTCACAGCGTATCCAAATTCGGGATGCCATAGTCTCACCGGCTCAAGAAGGTTGGAAGCAGTTGGAACACTTGTGTGTTATTCACATAAAAAACACGCCTGATTTCTGCCAAAACGCCCATGAAGTAATATTTCACAAAAAATATGGCATTAAAATTTTATAAATTATCAAAGTTTAAGGCGATGCCATACGTAGTAATGCAAAATCATGTGTTTTTGGTTTGAAGGTATGGTCGCCTAGAAATGTTTCAGATGCTTTAATTAAATAGTGCGAGTAAAATACATCTTGGCCTTTGAAACAATCGAGTATTTTATAGATAAGTCTTTTTATAAGCCCAGAAAAAAATAATGTATAAGGCCTATGAAAACTGCTTTAAAGTTCAAAATCTCCTACTTACGAACCCATTTTCGGTTATGATTTTATTGTATAATGTGGAAAATTAAGTTATTTATAAAATGATAGAAAATTTTTTAAATATTTATGCCTGAACATCCACAAAATAAACTAAAAGGCACTTTTTGGCCATGTTTTTTTCCTGCATAAATCTAAACAGGCGGATGGTGTTAAGCGGGAATTTATACCTTATCGCCATTTACGTAAGGGTTGTTGTTGAAAGCGGCTCAATTTAAAATATTACACGAAGTAGTGCATTGCCTTAATTGAAAATGTGGACACGGGTGACATTTAGAAGTTCGTATTAACGATATGTGTTAAAAATGTACGAACCATTAGCAAAGTTCACCACCAGTTACTTTACAGGCTCCTGCCTAGCACCTAGCGGTCAGAGGTAAAACTAGGGCTAACAGATAAAACAGATGTTTTGCCTTATCAATTGGCTTTCTTTGACAGTGTTTGTTTACAATTAGCTTGTCAATGTGTTTTACTTGGTTAGATTATAAAAAGCCTCGCCGACTGGATTCCTTCTTCTTCTCTCCTATAAAATAGTAACAAGCAGTCATTATGGTCTATAGACCATTAGTAATAGTGTTTTGTCCGGGTCGGGAATAATTTAACTCTTTGTAACATTGAATAAAGTGAAAAATGCAGTTTTGTGCGGTAAAAACAAAAAAACCATGCGTCTGTTATTGAAGACTTCATCAAGCCCAAACAAATCTTAACAATATGTTATTGGGTTTTAACAGTTGGCTGCAGCTATTCGGCTTTTGCATCTCGTCCCTCTTATACAACAGGTTAATTTGTAAATATTAAATACGAGGTTCAGTTCTTTCTTCCTTAGACCCCTACAACAGCATCCCAAAATATAACAATGTGGAGTCAACAATTTAAAACGTCGGTACATAGTTATTGATTTACAAATATCGTGTACATAAAAATACGTACGTGTACATCGTGGCATCGTGCCGTATAAGAATTTCTAATAAAATATGAAAGGACAAATCAGTCTAAAAAAGCTCGCGCGCCCAATATAGGTAAAGTATTATTTTCCACACCTGGCGCTCGCGGGTGCCGGGGGCGAAATTGATTCGGGAATTTGTGTTTACAAAGGGGAGGCAAGTGGGTGAAATAAGTTCGCTGGGGGCGGTAGTCATTCTCTCGGGGGAGATGGGGGATGAGCGAATTTAAAGCCAATCAGAATTTATGAAATGCAGATGAAACACACGTACACTATAAATTTATTTATGTTCATGTGAAGCAAATAATAATAATATCTTTATTTAGGAAAGTTTACACATTACAACTATACATACATATTATGGTGTACATTTATTTGTAACTTTTATATTTAAGGTTATAAAATTAACAGAAAAATAAAAACATAATATTGTGAAGGTAAAAAGAAAATAAAAGTACAGTTGAGGTTTCTCAAATACCGCCTCACTAGGGTAGCCTGTGTTGAGGCAGAATTTTTCGTGTTAGATCCTAATACCTTTGAAAATACCTATACTTGTATTAAGATGTGTTCGCTCAATAATGTGGTGACTTCAATAACTGCGAATTTGGGTGAATGCACCGGTGAAGGCCCTATTCTTATTTTTTATAATCTATTCTTATAGTTTATAATGTCACTTGCTAATTGACAATCTTTGTCATACAACCTCACTTTCCCTTCGTATACTTATTACGTGTGCGTGCATGTTCGTTTTGTGCGTTATGATACGTATACGTTTGCGAACCGAAACGCGAACCGAGCCACGAATTGCGGGAAAGGAACGAAACAACTGTAAGCGGCGTTTAGCGCCATTTGCGGTTGCTTCGTTCCTTTTCCATAAGTTGAGGTTAAGTACGGCAATTCGGCTCACGTATGTATACGTAGCATTAGGTTAAGGTTAGGTCTCTGAGGATGGGAATTGCAAAAGTGCTCAGCTCTGTTCTTAACGGCTACAAAACACAATTCCAAAGCTTTTTATTCGGAATGAATGAATAATAATTCTTATTGCGATTGTTTCTATACTCTACAACACAAGGGATGCGACGCATCCGAAGCAAGCACGGGACCGCGCCGTGAATGGTAGCAGAAGTCGGGGACGACCAAGGAAAATCAGATACTTGAGTCGGGCCATGTCAAGAGTCAGAATAATACTCGTAGACGAGTATGTATGAATGTGAATGAGGCAATGAGTGTGTGCCAAGACCGAGTTGTTTGGCGGTCGCTCCTCTCTGCCTACCCCTGCGGAGAGAAACAGCTAGATAGTTAGTTAGTTAGGGACGTGGGGGAAAGAGGGAACAACTGTAGTATCAGACTTTTTTTTTTAATAAAAAGTTTTTTTTTTTAGTTATTGACTTTACTATTAGTGTTTTTGGCTTTCCTTTGATTATTTAATGCCTCTTAGTTGTCTAGCATAATAGGTAGCTATTAATTGATTAGCTGATGACAATTGTCTCACCATTATGCATTAAAAAATGTTCCACTACTAATTACTTATTGCATATCCATCATGAGTATTTCGGCTTTAAAAGGAGACATCTAGTTGAAATTTAAAAAGTTTAAAAAAATTTCGATTTTCAATAATAAAACTGTAAGCATATAATTATTTACAAATAATTTCTAGAAGGGTTAAATACACAGATTTGAAAAAAAAAATATGTAAGACTTTTCGACTACTAGGCCCCCCGACAGGGCAAAAAATAGATTACCTATTCAAGTAAGAAACTCGAAATTTTAAAACATATAATCATTTTCTCTAAAAGTGAGAAAAAATCTAAAAATCCACTTTTCTTGTGAAGTTGTTTTCAGGTTACACAATACTTCGTAAAACTATTTTCCCATATTTTGAAAGTAATCCAAACTCCATAAACCTGACATCAATGCGAAGAATTCAAATTTCAAAAATTGTTCACATTGGCGTTTTACTCAATTCGTTTGCGGGCACCCTTCGTAAATTCAAAATACACCTTACAGTATTGAGCTTATGAAAAGGTTGACTATAGAGATACTTTCGAGAGGAGTCAGTTACCCCGAGGCTCGGCACGATCCACTGAACAGAAAATTCATAGAAGTTATATGTACACCGATTAGAAAAAACACTAACGTAACCAATTATAAGAATAAAATGTATCTAATGAGCTATCGAAAATTATACAAAAAGTTTTTAAAGCATTAAGTAATGTAAAACTGATGCTAGAAAACAAGTCACCAAAACAGCATTACTTGCACTACCACAATTTGTAGGATTCAGCAAAGTGCTGGTACAGATTACGCTTATTGCTATGAATACGAGTTATAAGGTTAGGGGCACTATACGATGTGTTACGATGTATACGATTGTTGCCTAGATCATGCATCCTATTGGTTCGTGAGTGTATCTGATAGTTGGTTGTGTACTTGTTGCAGAAAAATGTTACATGTTATCTTGTGATCGTCGTCGGTACATGAAAGTTAATAGTGGCGATGATGGCAGGGCTGTCAATTAAGTTGTTATTGACTCTATGTAATACAGACAGGTCTGAAATAATTATCCTGTCAGACAGCGTAATTAGATGTGATTGATTCATCAAATATACATAATTAATGTGAAAAATTGGAATTTTGAGCTTAAAATTTGTACTCGTACCAATTTACGCACATACGAGTATATAAATCAACTATGCCTCTACTACCAGAACCAAGTTATGGATGTAATATGTCAAAAGACACAGTTTTTTTACATTAACCCCGCAAATATAATTTTCTTTAGCTGATGAACCATGAATAGGGCACCCTTTACCCTAAATATTGGTTAAATTTTTATATTATAAGCAAAATAAATCAAGTTAAAGGTGTATTAAAAATAAATCAAAATAATATCCTTGAAAATAATGTTTGCAGAATTTCCAACGATCATAAAAGAATAATTATTTTCAGCAAATAAACTAAACATGAAAACCACAACAACCCACACAAGCTCGGTACAAAGACCACACAAATATCACGCTATCGAAGCACTTAACAAACTTGCACCGATATCAAACAAGAGAACAATAGTCGACACCATATAAATAAAATTAACAAGCAGATCCGCAACTGTCAGTGTGCTTAGCTTTCTTCTAAACTACGCAACGGATTTTGATAAGGTTTTGACTATCATTTAGAGAATTTCATCCGAAAGGTTTATATATTTATACTACATGCATATGTATCTATCTCCGAATAAGTCGATACCAAAAATATTTAATTTTATTAATAATTCTACACATGAAACGTGTATTTCTTTTTCAGACAGATTTAAATTTGCATCAGCAATGATTTTTAAAGTTTACTAAAGTTGTTATCTGATTATTTTTTTGAAGGGATTTTTTTTTAAATAATCTCATAATTATAATAATATTTTTATAATAACCCGTGACTTTTTCAAGGGTTTACGCTAGTTTATTATAAACTAACGATAGACACAAGTTAACAAATACGTGTTCATAAAGGAGAAGTGAATAAAGCCATGTAACAATAACGTTAGAATACAAGAAATAAAAAAGGCACTAAGTGCCAAAAAATAAACTATATATACAGAAATGTCCGTTGTGCCATGGCTAATAACCCAAGCAAAAGCACAAGTGCAAGAAAAATAATAACATTAAATATTGCAACATCCACCAAAGCCGAAAGTTGGTTTTGTGCACAAAACCTAGCATGTTTTCGTTTAAAATGGGCACCAAATACCATTCATTCAAAATGTTATTTGTATGTGGATGGTTAACATCGTAGGTGCGGCATCTTGTTCTATTAATAAAATATGTCGTAAAAAAATTAGACAGTTAATAGGTGTTTTCATGAAATATTGTCATTTTCTTAACTAAAACCTCTATATCCCAGCTACAGTTTTTTGGCACTTACTGCCTATTTTTTAATTTCTTGCATTAAATTGAGATTGGTAAAGATTGCTCTTTATTCATACTTAGTTAGTAGATAAATAATAAGTCCGCTTATTTTTTTAGGCACTTACTGCCTATTTTTTTTTATTTCTCGTATTTAATTGAGGTTAGTAAAGATTTATCTTTATTCCCACTCAGTAAGTAGATAAATAACAAGCCAGCTTCAGTTTTTTGGCACAAGTAGATAAATAACAAGCCAGCTTCAGTTTTTTGGCACATAGTGCCTATTTTTATTTCTTGTTTTCATTTGAGGTTGGTTAAGATTGCTCTTGATTCCTACTTAGTAAGTAGGCATAACATCTAATAATTATTCATGATAAAAAAATAAATCAGCCCAAATCGAGCGACATTAATCAGCCCACGGTGGCGAAATCTCTGAGTGTTTTCCGTTCCTTGTTAGCAGATTTTTTTCCTGAGATATTTATTTCGGGTGGTTTTTTTCTCTTCACTAAATCACCTCTTTGGCAGATGATAAAGGAAACCTGTTGAATTGGGTTCGGAAAAAGCATTTCGCCATTATTTTATCAAGCTTAATCGTGGGGAATTGACTCTGATTTACTGAATATAATTAATTTTTTCTTTTTTTTTACTTTCGAGATTCTTAATATTTTATTTATTTTTTATACTAAAAAATAGCGCGGTTATCGCTCGAAAGTCCCGATGAGAATTACAATTAGGAAAAATGTAGGCTAGGAAGTACCTGGCTATTCATTTTATTACTATTGAAGATTTCACTGTCCATAGCCAAGGGTGTATCGGCACGTACCCGAAAAACTTTAACCAGCTTTTCCTTAGCACATTTGGAGTAAAAAATGTTATGGACACTTTGCTGTCCGGTAACATTGTTTTTCAATTAACAAAAAATGATTTAAAAAATCCACACTCCGTCACTGTCATTGGCATTGTTTCTCGTGTTCAACAGCTGTTATTAGCAAGTGTGTCAAAAAGCGTGTTCGCTCTTTCATACACACTAAATAATAATAGCTAAAAATGAGACGAATGGTGCCATGCCATTTCGTTGTGATCGTAAAAGCGCGCTAATGTAGGTACGTACGTATATTATTCAACGAAACTCGAATAAAATATTGCCAGGTGGGTTTTAAAACTTTGACAAAGGATAAAACAGTAGTGACATGTGGTGAAAATATGAATAGTAAATTTTTTATTGAAAAACTAACCGCACTAACCCGACAAACTTTAACCAGCTATTCCTTAGCACATTTGGAGTAAAAAATGTTATGGGCACTTTGCTGTCCGGTAGCATTTTTTTTTCAATTAATAACAAAAAAATTTAAAATTTCCACACTACATCATTGTCATTGGCATTGCGTTTCGTGTTCAATAGCTGTTATAAGCAAGTATGTCAAAAAGCGTCTTCGCTCTTTCGCACACACTAAATAATAATAGTTAAAAATGAGACGAATGGTGCCGTGCCATTTCGTTGTGAAGTGTGCGCCAATATATACCTACACACGTGCATTATTCAACGGAATTCGAATAAAATATTTGCCAGATGGGTTTTCAAACTTTGACAAAGGATAAAACAGTGGTGACATGTGGTGAAAATATGAATAATAATTTTTTTATTTAAAAAAAAAACGTTACCGGACAGCAAAGTGCACATAAGATTTTTTACTCCAAATATGCTAAGGAATAGCTGGTTAAAGTTTGTCGGGTACGTGCCGATACACCCTGTATAGTATTATACATAACTGAACTGCATCAGTAACAATCTTTTGTACATATTTGTAATAAGCATTAATTTTGTGGCTCGCCAAAATTTACAGTAAGAGTAGGTATATACATTTTTTTTAGACCACTTTAATTTTAATTACGCTCCACCGGTTTCGGAAGCACCTTTCCTGCGTCAGGAGAATATTAAAACTAACCTATGATACAAAATATTGACAGATATATACAAAAAAATAAAAATTGATGTTTGAGTGGGAGGTTAACAAAGGGGGAGGGGTAATTGCGGGAATTCCGGCAATAACAGAGCGGTTTACTGGAAATATATCTAGAATGAGACTAAACGATAAATTAATTTGGTTATTCAATATACTAGCGTTATTATTTAAGGATTTTTTGATTTCAAGTGCTTTTAAGTTATCTAATTTTTCGCTTTTATTATTACGGTGAAGAATTCTACCTTCCTTATTAAAAGTATGATTGGTGGAAATAAGATGATTGGCAAACTCTGAAAAATCATTATTATTTAAACATCTTAAATGTTCCCTGATTCTAATATTTATATTTCTGGTTGTCTTACCTATGTAGAACGATGAACAATCATTGCAACATAGTTGGTAAATGCCTGAGTGGCTCAATTTATGATCTTCATCTTTAGTGTTTAATAATTTACCTAAGGTGTTATCAGTACAGAACGCGGGAGGCAATTTTTTTGTACTATAAACTGAAGAAAAATTGGATATATATAAGATCTTACGCCATTTAAAGGGATTTGTGATTTTATTATTAGTTTCGGGGGTACCAAATAAAAAATTATTAGTTGAAAAGAGCTTAAGTTTCTTATTCAGGATTTTATCAATTAAGTGTGTGGAGTAAGCATTATTTAAAGCAATTTGTTTTATTTAGACCAATTTGTTTAATTTTTTATTTATTTACTTAGACAAATTGCTCTAAATAATGGTTTATATATTTTTATTGTACAATCTTTTGTGTTTATTTAGTGATAAATTGAGAATGTCCACCGACTATTTCCCTCATTAGTATTCTGGTAAATGGTAAAACATGATATTAATAAAAGAATAGTAATGTGGTATATCAGGGTATGTGTTGTATGTTCTTATTTAGTTTTAAAAATTACATTTTTAAATTTATTATAAACCTTTAGAATTATCAATGACCAACAACTTATTTCTATAACATATAGGCACATTTCACACTACATATAAAACTTATGGAATCTAGGCCATTGTTTTTTTTTAAATTATATTTTATTTTGTTATAAAATTCAAAATTTTATATCTAGTAAACATCTATTCTAAAATTACTATGACAATATTCTATTAACTCATATTTGGACTTCCAAAAAATGAGACATAACCCACGAAAAAACTGCAAGACTTTTGACTTCCTTAACATTTAAAGGAAGTTCATTGAATATTTTGAAACCTTTATGAAAATATTATTTTGTGTTGCCGATAAATTGCAATTGAATGCCGGAAGCCTAAAATCGTTGCAACTTCTTGTAGGATAGCCATAGACTGTAGATACTATTAATACTTACACTTTTTAACATATGATCTGGTTATCATTTTATTTATTAACTTACTAAATATTTTTTAAATAGATACTAGAGTCCTGCTGGATAGGTCAAATGGTCCCCCTCAACCAGCCTCTCCCAATCCGGACCGCCATGCAAAAATTAGCTGACAGATCTCCGCCGAGACGTAGAGAAACCTCACCCCATGTACCCGGAAACACCTGTCAACATACCTACCTACACATAGTAATATATTCGACAGAAAATAATATCGATTGTGGTTTTCAAAATTGGTACTGATTTGTCGACAATTTAGACTACCCCGTGATTTTTAACGGACCTTTGGCTTAACGGCAAGTTGAGTTCTAATTTCTAAGCCGGTTACCAGCTTAGGTACATTACTTTCAGAATAAGTTTTGCTTCCCGAAAAAGCTTTCTAAGGTACTCGTACCTACTATAAATCTTATAAATATGGTCTATTTGTTCACTAACATTTTATATTCTTACCTACTTGCTTATGATATAGGTACAAGTATTTTGTTGTGTATAAAGGTGAGCTCATTGCCTGAGGGGAACTTATTTGAAACAACCCAGATTTACAGTAGGAATAAGAATGATGCATGTAGTTGTTTCACATAATATAGAGAAAATTATTTTAAAAGAATAACTTAAATAATTCATACAAAACTTAAATTTGGATTTGAGGCTAAAATACTCAACTAAACTGAATATTATGTTTTTTAGTCAAACTAATATACACTAAATAATATGAAATTACAACCGGTGTCACAAATTCGTGACTTGGATGTAATATTCGATGATGTGCACACATAAATGATATAACCAATAAGGATTTTAAGATGCTTGGCTTCCTTTGCAGAATTTTATTTGATTTTAAGTCCTTAGATTGCATGAGAACGCTCTATATTTCATTAGTTGCCTGGAATATAATTAACCTATTTGTTATTATATTCTATACTATTCCCCCAAGTTACAAGTTCAGCACAAATTTGTGAGGAATATACATTTGAAGACCAAAATTCCATTTGAATACATTAATTATGTCAGTATGATGAATCAATTGCATCTAATAACGCTGTCTGACAGGAGAATTATGTCACACCTTATGAATTATGTTGTATTAGTCATTAATAACTTAATTGACAGCCCTGCTATATAATACATACAAAGCCAACTATCAGACACGCTCACTAACCAATAGGATGCATGTTCTGGGCAACGAGTTTGGGGGTAATATTGACATATTTATTGACTCCGTTTATAGAATTAAGCGTAATCTATACCAGCACCTTGTTGAATCCTACAAATTACAGTATGTAATGAAGTTCAATCTCTATTCAATCTCCGTAAACTATTTTTACTTCAAAGCCTGAAATATATCTTGAAAACCAAAACAAATTTCAAAAATATGACCCCAAAATCAACTTTAGAAGAAATCATGTATTTTATACCCCACAAACCAATACCAAACTAATGCAAACTCACATTAGCTTTATTGGACCTCGCACTTTTAATCTATTACCAAAAAAAAAATCATGTAACAACTAAACTAGCGCAATACCAAAAAGAATTAAAGTTGTGGCTGATCAATGCTAATGTTGAAGCATTATTCATTTAATTTTGACTTTTTTCTCTTTTTCTATTTGTTTCTGTATATTTATTATTATTTTATTTTGTTTTCTTTTACTTCATATATATTATCTTACAATCTTTATTTTTACTTTGATTTATTGTTAATATGCACCACTTGCACGATCTTTTAGACTAACTTTAATTATAATCCTACCGTTTTTCTTTATATGCTTACTGTTATTTTTAGGTACAAAAATATAATGTATACACTTATATTACCCAAGCACAGGCTGCGCCTTAGTGGGTTCCCTTTCCTATTATTATAAAACTGTAATGTCAAATGTATAAATTGGGAAAAAATAAAGAACAAAAAAAAAGTTCTAGTGATTTGTCTTATATGTAATATTGTTTTAGTTTCTATTTTATTTTATGTTACTGTTATGCTTTACTATAGTTTCATATTTATTTTTCATTATAATCTCATTATATTTGTAATCACAGTATTATATTTGTATTTTCATTGATCTATTTTTTACCTACAATGGATTACATCTACATACTGTTTTTATTTCCTACATAATACAAATATTCTCCTAAGTACCTATAGCCTAAGCATGTATCGCTTTAATGTAAAAGCCTTTTTAGGCGTATAAAAAAAAATAAAAACAAATTTGTGTCCCAACGTAAATTGGTCGTTTGTAATTTAAATATACCACAAAAATCCTTTTTTAAAATTTTGATTTATTTTAATTTTATATTTATTTATTTATTTTATTAGGTACAATATTTTTTACAATTCAAGTTTTCCAGTAATGTAGGCCTCACTGGGTGGCTTGCCCGTGCTGAGGCCTTCATATTCATATTCCATCATATTATTATTTATAAGTGTAGGTATACTCACAAATATTTAAAGTAACTATTAAAATGACTGCCTCAACACAGGCTAGCCCAATGAGGCAGATTATGAGAATCCTGAAATTTATGTAAGTAATTGTTATTTATTCTAAAGATATTATTATTATTGTTATTATCTGCAGAGTAAACAGAGCAAGAATATATTTTTTTAATTTTCATCTCTACCTCACAAGTAACAGCCAAAGTTATCGTTAAACACAAATTTATTTATTTAGAATTTACGGCACAAGTGCCAATTACATACAAAGTTTTTATTTTATTTTTCTACATATACATAGTGCAGTATTAAATTTTGATGAGAAAATTTAAAGAATTAAATTTAGTTAAAACATAACAAATAAAATAACAGTAAAGAAAGAAGCAATAACATAAGCCTGTTAAGTAGTGACCTCATTAAAATAAGTGGCGTTAAAATGTGTTGTTAGTGCAGCTTTATAATTTACAAGGTATCTTAAAAGTATCTGCGATTTTAGCATAAAAGTTCTCAAGTGTTGCACACACTATTTATAACTGAGTTATATCCTGAGACTGTGTTATAATTGTCGCAATAATACATACTAGAGAACCTTGATGTAATGGCAGGTACATGAAATTGAATCAACATTAATATGTCAGGGCTATCCAACTGATAATTTATAATTTGTGCCAAGCTTGCAAACACGTTTTGAGCGATTGCTTGCACATTTATAGAACCCAAAAATATGGAATAAACTGTGATATTTAGGTAGATTCGTTGGCTTTAAACCGCAATAGAAAGTTTTATTTATTTATTAAGATTTAAAGATTTAACTAGGAAGGTTTCCCGTTTTAGGACAGTCAAGATGAATATTTTAAGTAATTGTATTAATAAAATAATATGGTAAACATGGCATACTCGTATATACAGGATTTTCCAATAAGATGTGTTATTTTGATATTCAATCGTAAAAGGTCAATGGTTTCGTTGCTTGTGTTGCACGTAGCGTCGTCTTGTTGAAAGTAAACGTTGTCCAGATCAATACCATCCAATTCCGGCCATAAAAAATCATTTATCATCTCTCGATAGCCCAATCCATTCACCGTAACTGTTGCTCCAGCCTCATTTTCGAAAAAGTAAGGTCCTATGACTCCGCCGGACCATAAACTGCACCAAACAGTGACACGTTGAGGATAGAGAGGCTTTTCAACAATAACTCTTGGGTTTTCCGAGCCCCAGATGCGACAATTTTGCTTGTTGACGAAGCCACCCAGGTGGAAATGGGCCTCATCACTCAAGATGATTGGCATTTGATTCACTCAAGTGAATTTTAATAATTTCAACGCGTAGTTGAAGCTTGTATCGTTCCATTTTTAATAATGGCGTAGTTTCTACTTGTCAAATGTCAAAAAATGCCATCTTCGAAAGTAATATCTACCGAAATAGCGGCCTATTCAAAATAACACCTCTTATTGGAAAACCCTGTACATTACACCAATCGCTCGAGTGGATATCCGTAGTAAGAAGAAAGATCTAAGTTACGGTGGAAGCTGGATTAACCTGACGGTAAGTGACCTGCTTCAATATTAGCTTAGGCAGGTAGAATTTACCTATTTATAGGTACATAAACGGAGACGCTCTTTCAAATATCTATATTCCGAGGTTCGATACGACTGAAGCTAATTTGGACGTAGAAAAAGCACTAACTTCCGAGGCATTTCAATAATATAGTTTAATACAGGGTGGTAAGGGACGTACTTGATTTATTTTAACCAGTGGTTCCTAACATTATTTCGAATAAAAAATGTTAACGAAATTTTGGTCTCCGGTGTCTTTTTTAAAATAATATTTTCTAATTCTTCCACATGCCGTCACTGGTAACTCTACCGAGTAATTGCCCATCCCCTCACACCGACCCTAACCGTCCAATCCATACTGATTTTCTAATTGATTGGTGAAAAGAAAAAAAAATGAAACCGAAGATCAAAATTTTATTTAATTTTTTACTCCAAATAATATTAGGAAACACTGTTTAACGTCAAGTAAGTACCTTAACACCCCGTATATATGAGACGATTTACAAGCTAGGACTCTTTCTTATATTTTCGCAAAATAACGCACTACATATCTACTCGTATTTAAGATTTTTACGCTTCATTGAAATGGCAGTAATATAATATAATAATAATAATAATAAGTGTTTTATTATCTTTTTTTGTAACAAATAGATATAATGATATTTTCGATGGGATCTCCCGTGCTGAGGATTTAACAAAGTTACATATGAATTTAATTATGAACATATATCATGTAGTATAATTTTTTTTTTTTAAATAATTTTAAAATAAGTAAGATAGTGTTTTTTGGTATAGTTCAGTTGATTATGTTTTAGTCTGTGTTTGATATCAGTATATTTTCTATTTCAGATCTACCTATATTAAGTATTAAGTTATAGGTTGTAGGTTATAGGTTGTCCGCGAGGAAGAAATTTTTCCAGAAATATGATAACCTTTGACAGTAAATAATAGCTTTGAAAGTTCGGTTTCTGGCAGACTTATTGACGGAATTAAAAGCTAAAAAAAATATCAATTTCGAGTCCTGCAATAAAATTAATATGCGAGACGTATTTCAATTTTTTTAATGAAACAGCTGATTTCGCCTTTATAGCTTAACTTTTGTTATTATGTTTTTTTTTTTAAATTTATTTTGGGCCTAATTAAAAAACGTGTTTTAAATTTTACAAAACCGATAAACAAACATGAACGTATGATAAGTGGTTGTTTATCAGTTGGGTAAAATTAGTTTTATATCTCTGCTTACTATGCAGATTTCTGTGTTGGGAACTCTTTGATAAATAAAAAGGTTCTTTACAATAATTGCGTTTATTTACGTTACAATAAATAAGTCTGGATTTAGCTACACTGTTCACTACCCGCGGGTTGGTAATTCTCTGTTTCTACAGGGTGGCCACAAAAAATGGATTTCAAAATTCCCTGATAATTCCAGGTTTTCCAGGACAGTTTCTATATTTTTCCCTGATATGTTTTATTTGGTATAAGGACATATCGTTCAAAATTTTATTTTTGAAACACGATTTTCATCTACGCCAGAAAAAAGAACAGATACATAAATAAAGGGAATTCCGTCATCTAAAGCATTTATTATTTCCTTGCACCACAATGATCTATTCAAAAAAAAATACACTTATTACAAATTTATGATATTTCGCCTGAAGACAATTTGTGTACAAATGAAAAGACCAGACAAAAATAGACAAATAAACAAAAGTAAGTACAGTAGAACCCCTATAATTCTAAAAAACGCGTAAATTCGAAATTTTCTCCAAAAAAATTTCCGCAGAAAAATTTTTTCATACAAATTTTTTTTTAATTCGAAATTCGTTAATTCGTAATTTATTTTTGTCCGCGCACGAAAATTTGTTCGTGAAATTCGAAAAAATTTGATTTTTGCGAAAATAAATCATAATATTTCATAAATCTGAATCTAAAAGTCAGCCGTGGCGGTAAAACGCCGAAAAATGTATTTTTACGTGGTTATACATCGTCCTAATTAGTATTATTATTTTGTAAATCTGAATCGATTTACACTGGAATGTTGTATTTTTTCAAATTTATTTCGAATATCCGAGTTTGAAGGGCCGAGAAAATACGTTTTACGCGGATATATGTCGTAGTTTTACGAGTTTACACCAAATATCTGTATTTAAAGGGTCGGCCGCAACGAAACTCGGCCGCGAAATTTCGATTTACGCGTAAATGTATCGTATATTTACGAATTTATTTCGAATATTTGAATTTAAATGGCCCGCTGCGACGGAAATCGGCCGTAAATCACGATTTACGCGTAAATATATCGTATTGTTATGAATTTATTTCGAATATCTGAATTTTAAAGGGCCCGCTGCGACGGAAATCGGACGCATAATTTCAATTTACGCGGAAATATATCGTATTTTTACTAACTTTACTTCGAATATCCGAGTTAAAAAATACGGCGCGACGGAAATCGGCCGAAAAATTTCGATTCACGCCGAAACATGACATATTTTTACGAATTTACTTCAAATATCTGAACTTAAAAGGCCGGCCGCGACGAAAAACTGCCGATAAAATTCGATTTACGCGGAAATATTTCATATTTTTACGAATTTACATCAAATATCTTAATTTAAAGGGTCGGCCGCGACGGAAATCGGCCGCGCATTCTCTTTTTACACGGAAATATATCGTATTTTTGCGAACTTTTTTCGAATATGAATTTTAAAAGCCGGCCGCAACGGAATACGGCCGCGAATTCTCGTTTAACGCGGAAATATATCGTATTTTTACGAATTTAAATTCAGATATTTGAAATAATGGGCCGGCTGAGATGGAAAATTACGGCGAAATCTCGATTTACGCGGAAATATATCGTATTTTTACGAATATCTCAATTTAAAGGGTAGGCCGCGACCGAAATCGGGAGCGAAATCTCGATTTACGCGTAAAAATACAGCATTTTTACGAATTTATTGCGAATATCTGAATTTAAAGGGCCCGCCGCTAAGGTAATCGGCCGCGAAAATAAAGAAATAATTGGTATTAATACGAATTTACAACTAAAATACCACCCGGATTTGAAGAGGCGGCCGAGAAAATCGATTTTCGGCGTATTTTTTTTTTCATAAAAATTCGAATTACGTGGGAATTCGTTAATTCGAAATTTGATTTTTGATGTCCCGTGGATTTCGAATTAATGAGGTTCTACTGTATTGACACTTTGTAAAAATGTTGATAATGATGATCTTTTAATTTTATTACGACCGTATGTCCGACCCTTTTGACACTTTGTTGTAACTTTGCTAGCTTTTTCTTTACAGATTTCGCACCTACATAGTACCTATAGGGGAAAAACCAAGGCGGGTGGTTTACGACATGATTGTGTTGCAAGGGCTATTTACGAAAATAATAATAAAAAAATACCTACTTATCTAGTTTGTCTTTGTCGGCATATCTTTTGTTACACACGCCGCAAGTAAAAGTAATAAAACACAAATTTGGGACTTCACAAATCGTAAATAACGAATTTCGTTTTATTTTTGGAATTCCCTGATATTTTAAGAATATTTTAAAATTCCCTGACATTTCCCTGATAATTCCCGGTTCGGTAAAATTCCCTGATAATTCCCGGTTTTCCCGGTTTTCCAGGTCTGTGGCCACCCTGTTCTAGAAGCTTGAAGTCTGACAAGGATACGCCACAGGCAATTGCTACACTCTAGCGACATCTGTCGGACTCTGGAGTAAGCTTACTGACTAGTGCCATCTATCGCTTGAATACCCAACTTATTACCATACATCACAATTAGTAAGAGAGTAATATAATTAATCATGAGAACAATCCAGGTGTGGTGTAAAGAAGAATTTAAAATAAGATTTATTTTTGGGGTATTATGCCATGTTGCGCTTCCTCCTTCTATGAGAAAAATAAGGCGAAAGTACAACACGGCATAAAACCCCAAAAATAAATCACTATATGTTGCGCTTCCTCCTTCTATGAGAAAAATAAGGCGAAAGTACAACACGGCATAATACCCCAAAAATAAATCACTATAATACTTTTTTCGCTGTGTAAATCTCAGATCAAATATAAAGCCCGCTAGGGAGTTCTGTGCTAAGACTTAAGTTATTTAATTTAATTTCTGTCATCTATAAAATAAACAGATTATGCATTACCGCCTTTTGTAATGCCCCGCCCGGGTTGCACTTTCAATCTGCCACGCGTAAAATCCAGCCCTGTATCCGGCGCAGGTTGTGCCAATAAAACCTGGTGAATATCGGGGGGGAAGTGGTGTGGAGCCTGTCGCCCCTTCAATGGCTGTCGACTGCAGGCGTATACAGATTGTACAGTGCAGAGTCGATTGCAGCAAATAGACATGTCAGCGGGAATGTGGTAATCAGCGAACCATGTTAGGAATTTATCCGATAATTAAAAAAATTCAATTTCGCAAATGAACGGAACATCACCAGAGAGAGAGAGAGCGATTTATATCGACGTGAAAGAAAACAGATGACGTCAATTCACATTAAGATGGCACCAAACAGTTTAACGAATAATTTGGCGTCAATTCACATTAAGATGGCACCAAACAGTTTAACGTTAAGATGGCGTCAATTCACATTAAGATGGCACCAAACAGTTTAACGAATAATTAGGCGTCAATTCACATTAAGATGGCACTAAACAGTTTAACGTTTAGATGGCGTCAATTCACATTAAGATGGCACCATTAAACAGTTTAACGAATAATTTGGCGTCAATTCACATTAAGATGGCACCAAATAGTTAAACGTTAAGATGGCGTCAATTCACATTAAGATGGCACCAAACATTTTAACGCTAAGAAGGCTTCAATTCACATTAGGATGGAACCAAACAGTTAAACGAATAATTTGAATGAATTGAATTTCCATTGAAGAAGACAAGAAGAGTTAAATTCTTTTCAAAATTAAAACCATGTAGAATCACCATCCCTCAAAATCAATATCAAGCACTGTCTACTAAGAAACCTCAAAACTTTCCATATTCCTTTACAAAGAACCAACTTAAACATACACTATATAACATCCACTGATTTAACATTTAATTTTAAACAATAACATCGACTGTATCGAATTTATAACCTAAATTAAATTTAACATACCTTTGAGACGGTGACCGGGTATCTCATCAAAATGACAGTTCAACACACATAGAAAAAGTGAAATAAAGTCATGAAAAGTGATGAAACAAAAACTAGGTAAAATTGTTACCTATATAACCTATTTAAAGAGTTTTTGTTTCATCACTTTTCATGACTCTACGTCACTTTTTAAAGGTGTGTTTTATTGTCATTTTGATGAAATATCATGGAACCCTTTGAGACGTACACAAGATATAGTGCTATTCCACAGGCTTAATTACAAAACGAATGCAGCATCTAATTCCCCAATTAACCGTGCTCTTCTTACGTTTAATAATATTTGTCTAAACTTCAACATCGATATTTTTTCGAATTCACTTTTATTGTGATTATGTATGTGGCCCGACTAAAGTATTTGGTTCACATTATCGTGATTATGTATGTGGCCCGACTAAAGTATTTGGTTCACTTTATCGTGATTATGTATGTGGCCCGACTAAAGTATTTGGTTCACTTTATCGTGATTATGTATGTGGCCCGACTAAAGTATTTGGTTCACTTTATCGTGATTATGTATGTGGCCCGACTAAAGTATTTGGTTCACTTTATCGTGATTATGTATGTGGCCCGACTAAAGTATTTGGTTCACTTTATCGTGATTATGTATGTGGCCCGACTAAAATATTTGGTTCACTTTATCGTGCCATATCTTCCTCGGGCGTCCCAAACTTGTTCTTCCATTCACATAGAAAATTATACGTTTTACAAGTTTTTAAAACAACTAAATACTGTTAGTAAAACACAAAAAATAAAATAGAATCTAGAACAATACTACATATAAGACAAATGGCTAAAACTACAGGGTTTTCCAATAAGAGATGTTATTTTGAATAGCCCGCTATTTCGGTAGATGTTACTTTTGAAGCTGTCATTTTTTGACATTTGACAAGTAGAAACTACGCCATTAATAAAAATGGAACGATACACGCTTCAACAACGCATTGAAATTATTAAAATTCACTTGAGTGAATCAAATGCAAATTATCTTGAGTGATGAGGCCCATTTCCACCTCGGTGGCTTCGGCAACAAGCAAAATTGTCGCATCTGGGGCTCGGAAAACCCAAGAGTTATTGTTGAAAAGCCTCTCTATCCTCAACGTGTGACTGTTTGGTGCGGTTTATGGTCCGGCGGAGTCATTGGGCCTTACTTTTTAGAAAATGAGGCTGGAGCAACAGTAACGGTGAATGGATTGCGCTATCGAGAGATGATTAATGATTTTTTATCGCCGGAATTGGCTGGTGTTGATCTGGACAACGTTTACTTTCAACAAGACGGCGCTACGTGCCGCGTTTTATTGGAAAACCCTGTACATTACCAACGCCACTATAATATGTAGGATTCCACAAAGTGTTAATGTATATTATGCGTAATTAATTATAAACGATGTCATTAAATATATCAATAGTACCCCCAAACTTGTTGCCTACATCATCCATACTATTGGTTAGTGAGTGTGTCTGATATTTGGCTGTGTATGTATTACAGAAGAATGTTACATTTTTTCTTGTGTTCCTATTAGATACATGGAATTTAATAGTGGCAACGATGGCAGGACATATATTAGATCCTATTAGTTGTGAATTAATTATTTTGTAATTATCGTTCCATCTCTTTTAAACGGCAATTGGTAGCGGTACACTTCTGCCGAGTTGTTGCGTGCTGTAGTTTGCAGGGTGTAGATTTCCCTGATGATAGTCAAACTCCAATAGAAGAAGAAGAATATGTAGTTCAACAAAAAAACATTCAAAGCATTTAATTCAAAGAGTCCAATGTCCTTCAAAACGAGCGCAATATACGAATTCGCTCACAATACATCAGAACGATGGAGTTTTGAAGTGTGGGTGCAATGCACGGCACTCTTGTGCAGGTTCAATTCACAGCGATATTTGTGAAAAGTGCACTGTACGCCACAGAACACAAAATACCTAGAATATTGATGTTTGAAATTTTTTTTATAATAATAATAAAATGTGTTTTCCTACCCACCTACCGAGAATCATTCCTCATCCCCTTTTCTTCTCCTTCTATACCTAAAAAACCCCTCCACAAAGCATCGAGAGATATCATAGGCCCTGAGGGAAAAAATATTTTCCTCAGGGCCTCCTATGCGGTAATGTAATTTTTTTTTAAATAATGATTGAGAATTGACTTACTCCGCAGATGACATCAATATCTTACTATGCCAAAATTATGGACTGGCTGGTTACTGCATAACTACGTTCAATAAGAATTATAATTTTCCGTAATATTTCACGGATCTGCGCTAGTACAATACAATACGTTAACACTGCAAAATAATAATATGTAAATGTTCACAATAAATATTAATTATCCTATGAGAAGTTGTCTAGATTTACGCGTCTCAAACTAAACTAATGTAGACAAAACAAAACTCTTTGACAGCCGTAAAGGAAGCCAGAAGCATTTTTCGTGGGTTATGTACTGAATACGTGAAAAAAATATGATTTACTTTTAGTTACTTTTATAGGAATTTATATCTTTTTATTTTGGTTACTTTTATAGTAATTTATTTTAGTTACTTCTATAGCAATGTATATCAAATTATTTTAATTACTTTTATAGCAATCTATATCTATTTATTTTAGTAAATTTTATAGTAATTTATATATTTTTATTTTTATTACTTTTAAAGCAATTTACATCTATTTATTTTTATTTCTTAGACTTTTTTATACTTTAATTTTACGAGCTTTGTTACTTTATTGTTAAATATATTCCTTCCTACTCGATATTTATTATTTATTTGTATCATTAGCGCTTTCGGCTTTTATATAATATAACTTAAAGTATAGGACATAAAGTATAACATAAATTTAAATAAATTGCGTAAGTAATACAGATCCCTTATGTGCTTGTAAAACAGCAAAAGATATTAAGTAGAAGTTAAGAATAAAATGTGTAAATAACAAAGCAAAATGAGATACTGTTTAAGTAATACAATATTGGAATATGTATGTACTTGTGTATAAAGAAATATATGTTACTAACTTAAGAGGTACAAAGTAAATGCATATGGGTAGGTATATAAGTAAAGTACATTTTAAGTTGAAAAGATGTCTACATAATTTTACAAGAAATAAAACTGATTTCCATCTAAAATAGCAAAGAAAAAATTAAGAATATCTGTAAAAAAAAAACAATACAAGAACATGATTTATTGGTTATGTCTAAGTAAACTTTAAAAAAAATCTTTAGATTTATCTCTACGGAAGGGTTAATGATAGGTATTGAGAAGCTGTTCGAGAAATAATTTCCATATTAATTTAAAATATTACAACGATTTTACAAGAGATGAGGAAAAGTTTAGCAAGCTTCGGCCACGCAGACACGCCCAAAACACAATTCTATCTATTTTTCTCTTCGGTGGTTGCAGTACTTTAGAAACCAATCAAATAATAATATTATGTGCACGCAAAAGCAATCGGGGATCTGGATAGGCGTCGGTTCCATACGCGCCGCTACAGGGATTGGTAGAGATGAGAATCATTATTATTGGCTCCTTTGATCAAATACAAACGGCATTATGAAGTTAGAACCATACAGCGCGCAGTTAGTTACCAAGATGAATGCTTTTCGTCAATTTCACAAAATATGATTTGAATTATTAAATACAGGGTTTTCCAATAAGAGGTGTTATTTTGATATTCAATCGTAAAAGATCGATGGTTTCGTTGCTTGTGTGGCACGTAGCGCCGTCTTGTTGAAAGTAAACGTTGTCCAGATCAATACCATCCAATTCCGGCCATCAAAAATCATTAATCATCTCTCGATAGCGCAATCCATTCACCGTAACTGTTGCTCCAGCCTCATTTTCGAAAAAGTAAGGTCCAATGACTCCGCCGGACCATAAACCGCACCAAACAGTCACACGTTGAGGATAGAGAGACTTTTCAACAATAACTCTTGGGTTTTCCGAGCCCCAGATGCGACAATTTTGCGTTGACGAAGCCACCGAGGTGGAAATGGCAAATGAACTCAAGATGATTTGCATTTGATTCACTCAAGTGAATTTTAATAATTTCAATGCGTTGTTAAAGTGTGTATCGTTCCATTTTTATTAATGGCCTAGTTTCTACTTGTCAAATGTCAAAAAATTACAGCTTTAAAAGTAACATCTACCGAAATAGCGGGCTATTCAAAATAACACCTCTTATTGGAAAACCCTGTACTATCGAGCTTTTTGTAGACTTCTTCAAGAACGTTTACGACAAAAGTCAACCTATTCACTTTTCCTTACCTAACTTATACTGCCAGTGTCAACTTTAACTAGTCACACATACGCATTGAAAACAATTTAAACTATTTGATCCCAATAAAAATGTCAGTCCTGATAGCATTCCACCACTACTCCTCACAGCAGTGTTTCGCTTTTTATGCTAATCCCCCCTACAAACTCTTCAGTTATTCTTTGTCGAAGGATATATTTCCTGATCTGGTAGGAAACATAGTTATATAACACCAATCTTCAAAAAGGTGGTTAAAAACTGACTTACTAATAATTATATACCGATATGCATAGATACTATCAACAATTCCAAAACTTTGCGAGAATCTGATTCAGGATAAAATAATTAGCACAATTAAAGACAGCAAACGTTCTGAACAGCATGGGCTTTATAACCGATATATAAACTTACATCATCACAATCTTTATCAAAATTTCATTTCCGATGCAAAGGGAAAATAAGCTTCAAGTTGACTCGATTTACACTGATTTCAGCAAAGCGTTTTCGACAAGGTTTGTCACGCTTTTCTTGTAGATTTTGTTCGCAATTTACTAGAATTTTGTTGGAAACAAAGGTGATGGGATTGTGGATTTTTAAACTGAGGGAATGTTGAGAAGGTAACGGAGGGAAATGAGATGGGTATGAGGAAAGTATGTAAATATTTGGTAATTGAAACCTGATCACAAAACATAGTTAAGTCTGTTAAAGCAATGTTTCCTTTCTAAATCATGGCGTCTCTGACTCACCAGGTCAACAAAGAGTGTTATTCATTAGCACATACACGAGAAAAATAATTACTAAAGCATGGTGTTTCTGTCTCACAAGGTCGACAAAGATTGTCATTCTGCATAAACACATGTACGAGAAAACTAATTACAAATTGGGTGTGAACACGTTAAGCCACATTTTTGTGGAATGTTACTTTTTAACTGTTTCATATAGGATAGTCTTCTAAGTTCAACACGGTAAAGTAAATTTTACTGATTAATGTAATTTTTTACTAAAAACTAAAATTACAGGTACAATTTTTTTTTATTATTTTAAAAACCTTAAAATAACTCAACCCTTCAAATCTCTCAAATAAAACCCTTCAATAATTTCTATCAAACATTTAAAAACCACTTTCATATAATAATAATAATAATACTTGGATGACTTGTATAGCGCCGTTTTTGTGCAAAAACACCTCAAGGGCGCTGAATATAAACATCTAATTTGTTTTACGAATCTGTAATTATTCGTTTTTATCGTATCCTGTAAAGATTTCATTTTTTGGCTTGAAGGGTTTTTACCAAAACACGGTTGATGCGTGAATACCGCACAAGAGTCTCACCTGCTCCCTGAAGGGGGAGAGAAAGGTGGGGGAGTACCTGGCTAATCAGACCTGGTCACCAAACATGGCTAAAGCCATTTCAAAAAACGTTTCGTGTCTGAATGGTGGTCTTTTCTCTGGAACGTATCGCAAGTACCTATTCTCTATATATTAATTCTATACGAATTATATATGAAATAACACATTTTAATTACAAAAAAATATTTGCGCACGCCGGGATTTAACCCATTGCGATTCGAACCTCTTCCGGAATTGTAGTCGACGACCTTATCCCTTAACCACGGTTTTTAATGAGTTTTATTATTCCAATGTACATTTGTTACGTATAAATGTTAATAATTAGCGACCGGTTAACAAAAAAAAATTAATTCAAGCATTAATATAGTTAATAAAATAATAGCACCTTGCAAATCACCTCTATTGACAATGTTCCCCGTTATGTTGACTCCTCCCCCCCTCCCTCAAATCCCCTCCCACCAAAGAACCAAACTAAATAAAACTCCACATTTCTGCACTTAAAAATTTAGTTTTAAAATAGCTAGTTAATGACACGGACGTGTCGAAACCGGTCGCTAATTAATAAAATTTATACGTAACAAATGTACATAGGAATAATAAAACTCATTAAAAACAAAAATGTCTAGAAATTGTTACATAGTGAATGCCAAAGAAATACAAAAAAACATATATTTACTAGACCAGGTTTGGAACCATAGACCTCTGTGTTCGGAGTCATGAAGCGATACTTTTGTAATTTACGAAATATTATTTTCGGTATTATTTCTGTGTATCGTCTATTCTTATTTGAAATTAGTTATTGCCGCAAAAAATAATATGTTAAAAAAGAATGATTTATGCATTTGAAGTTGTAAAGTTCGACGATAATTTATCAGGAAACTTTGAAAATGCGGTTGAGCACTAGTTTGCATCAAACCACTCAAATTTTAAAAGGGGGGGTGGATTACTTACGGATTTCTCCGACCGTCAGAATGTGACCAAGGCCTTAAGAGTTAAATAAAGTAAGTACCTAATAATAATAATATTTAATATTTGGCTAATTTAACTAGCGCCGTTTTCGTGAAAAATCACCTAAAGTTATACGTTATAACAAAAGCTCATATAAATGTCATATGTGTGACAGCTGCTTCGGAACGCGAAACAGCTGAGCTCGACAATATTTTTTTATATTATTGGAAGCCTTCGTGGTTAAGTGGTTATCTTCCTCTTCCCCATCTCCATTCCCTCATATCTACCTTCAATTACAAAACAAACCACAATGGGGTATTTTCACAAACCATGAACACCATAATAATTTCAAAAACTATCTAAAACCGCACATTCGGAAACAGTTCCAACTGGCTACAACGTCATTATGGCGCAGAAAACGCCACAGGCTGGTAAGAAGGCCGTCACCAACGTTGCCGGACGTGACGTCAACGCAGCCACACTCACGAATAAAAACGAACATATCGTTTTTGTGACAAATCGAA
Organism: Hesperophylax consimilis; assembly: GCF_061612785.1. Taxonomy (NCBI): domain Eukaryota; kingdom Metazoa; phylum Arthropoda; class Insecta; order Trichoptera; family Limnephilidae; genus Hesperophylax; species Hesperophylax consimilis. The sequence continues at coordinate 13,146,048 of NC_142865.1, forward strand.
AATAGGACATTTTAAATCATTATAGATAATTTGTTCACCAACATAGTTTCTACTTTCAATATCGTTATTTTTTTCGAGAATTAAAAAACCCTATTTTTTTATAATATAATATTGATTACATTTTATGATTTTGACTGTCCAACTAGGAAGGATTCCCGTTTCAGGACAGTCAAATTTACAAGTTTCAAGTTATCCTAGACGAATACAGGATTTAAGACTATCTAAAATAAGTATGTTAAAACGAAGATACATAAAAAGATACATAAAAAAGATACATAGAGGCGTCCGTGATTTCAAATTACATTTTTTAGTATCATTTCGGAATCAGTCCTGCCTAGATCCAACAACCATTTTGTCACTCTTGGACCGAAGGATGACAATAGTCTCATTGGCTCTAGACCTACACGGAGAAAAACGATCATGTTACAAAAGCATTCCAATATCCTGATAAAATATTAGTCATTCAGAATATATCGAGAACACATGTTCTTTGTCAGTATATCAATATTTGTATGAACACATCTTCCGCCGTCCTCATTAAACATTCTCTTTTAACCGATACTTTGTTAGGAACTCTGTCAATTCATTCGTTAAAGGCCTGCGTTCCGTGAATCCAATAATTATTTTGTACATATTTATTTAGATACAGCAATAAAATTTCATTATCATAATCAAATCACGGTCGATGTGTGTGGTTGGTAAAAACGACAAAAAAAAACTTTTTTAATAAAAAAAAACAACGCAGACGCAAGGACCCTACAAGTGTTTTTAATGTCTGTGCTTTCGCCGATATAATTGCCTTCATACCGGAACATTGCGAAACAAAATTCAAACAATTTAATTTCATCAAGAGATTTTGTTGGTTTTCAAAAAGCCAAAGAGTAATATAATATAATCACCCGGGTCTTTAGCGTAATTGAATTGAACCGCGGCCAAAGCGCCCAGAAATAAAGCCACCAAACGGTGCTGAGTGGAAACAAGGGAAATAAAACACAATATATGAGATTCAGGAGAATGACCTTTAGAGCTATGTGCATAAGGCACGTCTAATTTTTGATCAAATCTTATTATTTAAAATCCTAAATAATGGTCTGGACTCACCAGAACTTACCAATTTAACAAATTTTCATATTCCGTCTAGATCAACCCGACAATCTGATTTATTTTATCTACCCTCGTGTAGAACAAACATTCGAAAAAATTCCCCAATTCCTCGTATATGTGCACAATATAATTAAAAATTTTACAGCATTGACATTTTTGGTAATAACCTAAAGAAATATCGATATGAAGTAATGCGTACGATCGATTATTAATATGAGAGAATGGAATGTATCGGCAGCATCTCCTATCCTCTTCCTATTTACCTCTTCCTCTCCCCTTCCTTTAACACCAAATTAATTTTAAGAAACTAAAACTTCATTTCTAATGCACTTTAACATAAGAAACTTCTGTGGCTTGACTTCAGTTAACTTGTATATTTATATCTATCATTGTATATTATATAAAAGCTGTTTGTTTCTTACAAATAAATAAATAAATAAGAATATTTATTAGGGCAAACATTTTTTTAAAGTTAATCTCTGGAACTGCTTAAGTTACCTATTGTAAATAGATAAGCTTACATGGTGTGCCTAACAAGTACACTCAAGGGAGATCCCATCCATTTTTTATGCTCCGAAAGCAATGACTACTGCCTGAAGAGCGACTAATGCTGCATTGACCATCGACGTTTTCAAAGTCGAAAATATAAAAATTCGAAAAAATTTTGCAATTGAGGATTTTATTTTCTTTTGCAATTTATCCAAGAATTATTAAAATTAAGTTATTCAAACTGTGAAGAGCATAATCGAACCAATTGAAATATTCGATCTCGTATCGTATTAATTGAATATTTTTCGATTGACAGTCGCACAACTACAGGTCAATTTTGTGTTATAATGGCATGTCATTTATTTAATTATTGACGCCCTTTTTAAAGGGTTTTGTATAGGAATAGTAAAAAATTATTTAGTATTATACATAACTGAACTGCATCAGTAACAATCTTTTGGTACATATTTGTAATAAGCATTAATTTTGTTGCTCGCCATTACAGTAAGAATATATAAATTTGTTTTAGACCACTTTAATTTTAATTACACTGCACCGGTTTCGGAATCACCCTTCGTTCCTCAGGAGAATATTAAAACTAACCTATGATACAAAATATTGACAGATTTATAAAAAAATAATAAAAATTGATGTTTGAGTGGGAGGTTAATAAAGGGGGAGGGGTAATTGCGGGAATTCCGGCAATAACAGAGCGGTTTACTGGAAATATATCTAGAATAGGACTAAACGATAAATTAATTTGTTTTTTCAATATACTAGCGTTATTATTTAAGGATGTTTTGATTTCAAGTGCATCTAAGTTATCTAATTTTTTGCTTTTATTATCACGGTGAAGAATTCTAAAGGCTGTGCCCTTATTAAAAATATGATTGGTGGAAATAAACATATTTTTAAATGAAAAAAATGTATGTATACAGGGTGTATTGGCACGTACCCGACAAACTTTAACCAGCTATTCCTTAGCACATTTGGAGTAAAAATGCTATGGGCATTTTGCTGTCTGGTAACATTGTTTTTCAATTAAAAACAAAAAAAATAAAAAATCCACACTCCGTCACTGTCATTGGAATTGTTTCTCGTGTTCAACAGCTGTTATTAGCAAGTGTGTCAAAAAGTGTCCTCGCTCTTTCGTACACACTAAATAATAATAGTTAAAAATGAGACGAATGGTGCCATGCCATTTCGTTGTGATTGTAAAAGCGCGCCAATGTAGGTACGTACGTATATTATTCAACGAAACTCGAATAAAATATTGCCAGATGGGTTTTCAAACTGTGACAAAGGATAAAACAGTGGTGAAAATATGAATGGTAAATTTTTATTATATATAAATTGTATTTATATATAGAAATATATATATATAAATACATTATAGATTTTTTTAACAAGTGAATTTTACATCGATGGTGTTTAGTTTTATAAATTGTGTTGGGCCAAAGAAATTATAATTGAAAGCGTTAATTAAAAAACCCGGGGTCGAGGGTCAGAAAAGGGGGAAGATAAAAAAAATACAAAAACAAAATTGGACTTCAAAGACCAAGGGAAAAATGATAGCGGTTTTTTTTTTAAACCTCAGAAAAAATTTCAAAGAAGCCTTAGCTATATATTATGACGTCCCCTGTCTCGCTTTCTCGTAATCAATACGTTTAACAAAAATGAAAACGGAGCTCCAAGCGGCAGGGCTATAGCAGTTAATTAATTACTTTGCAATAAAGACTAAAGAAAACATTGGATTAAAAAGATTGAACAGATCAAAAATACAGAATTGTTAAATGTACAAAGGCATTTAAATGAACTGATTGTGGGAACGATTCAAAGAGATACATTATATATATATACAGAGATAAGTACCAACATTATTGTATTAATCAATAATTCTAAATTTGAAATGTGTTTTCAATAAACTTTCAACTTCACAAATCATCAACATTTTTTATTTGATTTTACGCCCAGCCAGGTTTTTACATGGATTTTAAGAACAGAATAAACCTAGTGAGCTATTGAAAATAATACACAAAGTTTTTAAAGCATGAAATAACTTTAAACTGATAAACTGAATATGAAACAATATTAATAAAAAATAATATAGAAACAAGAAGAATGCTACATACAAGATAAAATCACTAAAACTACATTACCAACGCTACTCTAATGTGTAGGATTCAAGAAGTGCTGGTAAAGATTACACTTAATTCTATAAATGTAGTCAATAAATATATCAATAGTACCCCCAAACATGTTGCCCAGATCATGCATCCTATTGGTTAGTGGTTGTTTCGGACAGTTGGTTGTGTACATGTTACAAAAAAATGTTACATGTTAACTAGTGATCCTTGTCGGTACATGGAATTAATAGTGGCGATAATGGCAGGGCTGTCATCCCGTGACTTCACGTATGTACTGAACATTGTTTAAAGCGATTGTTTCGTATTTTGACACAAATGTGCACAAAATTACAGTTAGATTTTTATCTAAATATATCTATTTAAATTTTGTTTTCCTAATTAATGAATAAATGAATAAAATTGAATCTTAGGACTGGTATTATTACCACGTGTATATTACATTCTAGTATTATTACCACGTTTATCTCTACACCTTGCGACCCCCGCAGAGTTACCAACTCCGCTAATATGATAACGTTTAAATTAACCCATTTTGTAAAGTAAAGTAAACAATGAAGTGTTGGACCACGCAAAGGTAAAGTATAACAATTAATTTGATGGTAATAGTAATAATTACGTGGGAAATCGTGCATCAAATAATTCCAAACATTGATCGTACAAATATAATGGTTGGTGCCTAAACAAACAAATTAGTACTAAAACAATTAACACCTCGATTTAATCTTTTATTTTTTTATTATTTAACATAAATTTTACATAATACAATTTATTTGTATTTTCACCATACTAGGCTCATGTCCGAATCACGGAAGTAGTACGTTGGTTATCGTGTATCTAATTTTATTTATTATTTTAATTTTTACGGCCGCCCCAGGAACCATTTAACGGATAATCAACACCTCTGCCATAGGTACCCCGAAGTGGTTTGCTACGTTTGGTGATTAAGCAGGGGTGCCCGGGTTAATCAATCGGGTTGAGGTGTGTTCACGATGCGACTGCCCACCAGCCGTGTGGCGTGCCAGATCGGGAGAGGCTGGATTGGGGAGACCATTTGACCTCTTTAACTGGTCTCTCGACCCATCGCGTAGCACCACAGTGAGATATCCCTCTTCTTGTTCTTACGCCTGGACACACTGATCCGTAGATTCTTAACCAACACTCATACCCTTTTCCTTCCCAGAACTTTCTCAAGGAAAGGAGAGAAAGCGGTCGGCGCCAGCGAAAATTTGTCCAGAGAAGCGAATTTAGCAGTCCACAGTGAAGTGCTGATACCTACCCTGATGTACAGCAGTAAGGTATGAAACTGGCAGAGGAAGGATAAACGTAGACTGAATGCTGTTAAAATGAGATCCCTGAGGCGTATGTGTGGTAAAACCATGTATGATCGTGTAAGAAATGTGAAGATCCGCAAAAAATGCAGGGCTGACGTAAGCGTAATGAGTAAAATTAAGAAAGGGACGCTCGTAATTATAGTTTGGGCATGTAGAGCGAATGAACAAAGAAAGAAGTGTAAGGAGAACATGTGACGCAAATGTGAATGGTAGAAGATCGGGGACGCCCGAGGAAGACATGGCACGATCAAGTGAACCAGATACTTCCGTCGGGCCATGTCAAGAGTCAGAATAACAGAAGAGTATGTATATATATATTTTTTATTTAGTAAAAGATTATACATTTATATACATTATTTAAGAAATGTTTTGACTGCCCAACTAGGAGGATTCCCGCTTTAGGACAGTCAAATTAGGATGAGTATTAACATTTCGATAAGTATAGTATTTAAATAATAATAAAATAATAGGTATATGTACTTTTAACTGGTGCCTAAGCCTACTAACATATTTTGTATAAATATGAATAACAAAGAGAAGAAATAGAATAAAATAAAATATCTAATTAAACATAAGATTAACTGCTGCTTGGGTAGCAGCAGTTAATCATGTATATATATACATGGTTTTACCACACATACGCCCCAGGAATATCATTTCTACAGCATTCAGTGAGTTAATTTTAATAATTGCGTTAAAAATTTACGTATGAAAGGTTAATTTATTACAAAAATTACACGACTTCAAAACGAAATTATGAAAAAACGACTCTAATTAATCAAAGGAACCATTGAAGCAAAATTTAAATTAAATACCGGAACAAAAAATAATTAACTCGTAATCCGAAAATAATAAAGTCATTAACCGAAACGGATACTTTTCCAACATGTGAAGACAATCTAAAATAACTTTAACGACCCTCGAGTGATAAACAGCAAAGTTTAGTAGAGATATAAATCAATCAGATTAAAAAATATTTTGTACTATAATTACTTGGTTCTAGTATAGTCCTTTTTGTAAGGCTTTTTTGTGAATGGTGCACAAAAATCCCAACTGACCGGAGCGAGTAGTGCTATGACAATCTATTTTGGAGACGTTGTGGGGCTTAAGAACGTGGGAGGGAAAAGCGGTAAGAAAGAGATAGTTACTTATATTTTATTTCGTGTTAACACGGCACAAGTGTCTCAACTCTCAACTGCCCGAGTCTAGGACAACGGCTTCCCTTATTATTGGGGTATCATTATTATTGTGATGCTGAAGTAGTGTGGAAGGGATACAGATGGGGAAGAGAAAGAAAGGAAAGTATCTGGCTTAGATCTGGTCACAAACAACATTAAGGACGGGTTGTTTCGGAGAATTTGAACAATTCAAATAACAAAGTAAATTTTCAAGTTCTGTGAAAGTTCTTTTCAAGTTATGTTAGTGTTTCAGTTCTGTCAAGTAACTGGCCTATAATTATTTAATAACAGAAATTGTATGTAAATTAGATGTAAAAATGAGATGTAAATCATAACTTTTAAAAATGTATATGTAACTAAACTTTAAGCACATGTTGACAAGCCAATTCAATTGGCTTAGCAGTAATTGGCTTAACTATTTTATTCAATAAAAAATAAAAAAGAATAGGAAATTTACCGAATTAGCTAATTAACGTTGAAATTTGATGAATTGTTCAAATTCTATGAAACAACCCGTCCTAAGTTACCATTCTGAATTGCCATCTCTTACCACGAGCATAGTAATAATAATCATTAAAGTATACATAGCCATACCGATTGCGTTCATTGCGAATCTAAGCTTTAAATCAGGGAAATTCCCCAACCATTTAAAGCAGTCAATCGTCATTTTACTGCATAAAAGTGGGGACAAATCACTGATACATAATTACCGGCCTGTTTCCTTGCTCAACTCTGTCTCTAAAATTATGGAGAAAATTGTAAAGAACCGTCTCATCCTTTATCTCGAAAATAACAACATCCTTTCTAGTAGACAATTCGGCTTTCGCAAAGGTTTAAGCACTGAAAACGCCATCGCTAATTTGACAAAAATCATCTCTAATAATCTAGATAAAGGTAGTAAATGCATTGCACTTTTTTTAGATCTAGCTAAAGCGTTCGACACTATCTCGCACAAAATTCTGCTGAATAAACTACAGCGAATTGGGATACAGGGTCAAATTTTCAAGTGGTTTGTTAGTTACCTAGAAAACAGGAGCCAAAGAGTGGATATTAACGGTACTCTAAGTGATCCAGCCAATATTAAATATGGCGTATCTACCGCAAGGAAGTACACTAGGTCCCATATTGTTTAATGTTTATATAAATGACTTATGTAATACTTCATTTGCAGACCACATTATTACATTTGCTGACGATACAGTACTTTTATTCGAAGGCAAAACCTGGAATGAGTCTTGCATTAAAGCTGAATTTGGCATAAACAAAGTTAAACAGTGGCTAGATAGTAATCTCCTCACTCTAAACTCGGATAAAACGAAATTCATCTGCTTCAGTTCAACTCAAGCGGGTCAACCACAAGAAATTATTAACATTAGAATACACCATTGTTACGACACTATTACATGTAAATGCAATACCTTAGAATGTGTGGACAATATAAGATACCTAGGAATTATCATTGATAAATTTCTGAGATGGGACAAACACATAGCCTTTACTTCCACAAAGGTCAGGAAACTTACACATCTGTTTATAGCAATAAGAAATATTCTATGTCTAAATGATTTGAAACGAATTTACTTTGCAATGTGCAATTCCATACTAGACTATGCTTCCTTAGGTTGGGGAGGTTGTGCTAAAACCATACTCGATCCCTTAGCTAAATCCCAGAAATCGCTTATAAGAGTCATACTGAAAAAACCTTTCAGGTACCCCAGCGATTCATTGTTCGCAGAGTTTCGTGTTCTTGATGTAAGACAATTATATATGAGGAAAATCATATTACATACTCAAAAACAGAGGCACTACTTAGCTTCCGTAAACCACTGTCATAATACAAGACATGCAAAAAAAAACCCAACAGTTCCGCCCACCACTTCCTCATCTTTAGCACAGAGACAATTCTCATACTTAGGCCCTAAACTGCTCAATCTCATACCTGATGCATGGAAGGCAAAGAGTACTAATATTCTGCGTATGCAGGTAAACAATTGGCTTCTGGTCTTAGGGGAGAGCTGAATGCGAGAATATGCTAAAAAACAGTAATTAAATTGTAAATTTTGTTTTACATTCTTCTTTACATTTTAACTTATATTGGTATTATATTAGCATTACAGGAACTGTATTTTTACATAAAGAAAGTTCGAAAATTGTTCAATTCTTCGTGATATTTTTCCTTAAAGGAAAAGTTCCTTCTTTACTTTCATTTTTTATTTTTTGTTATTTTTCATTTCCTTGTTTTATCTATTAATATTTCTTTAGTTTATTATATCAGCTAAACAATAGTAAAAAAAAAAATAAAAAAAAATAAAAAAAAAAAAAATAAAAAAATAAATAAATAAAAAATGTCGTGGTATAACTGAAAGTATACTAGATTATGAATATACATTTGTATTACTTTACCAACAGAATTTCTTCAATTCAGTTTCATTTTCAAATTCATTTTCTTGTTTTTATCTATTAATATTTCTTTAGTTTATTATGTCAGCTAAACAATAGTAAAATATGTCGTGATATAACTGAAAGTATTCTAGAATATGAATATACATATGTATTTTTTTTTAACAACAGAATAGTCAACACTATAATTTACTATAATTTTACATGTAAAAACATTATCATATTGGAATGTCCTAAAACGGGCAATCGCCTAGTTGGACATTTTAAGTTCATTAATTGTATTATGTAATATTTACAAACAAACAAACAATAAATAAATAAATAAAAATAAATAAAGTTATTCTACTCTGATATAGTGTAAGTACATATCTATGGCCTAGGTCACAAATGTGTTAAGCGCAGTTTTATGTTTAAAAAAAACGTGTTTTGTAAAGCATTTATCAAGATTACTCACTTTGTAAATATATGTTTCGTGGGAAATTTACATTCCTTATTAGCGTAGATAACCCCTCATACATTTTCCTTCCCAGAACTTCCTCTCATTTCCTTAAAAAGACTCACCACACAGCATCCCGAAAGATGACAAAAGCCTCACGGAAATTATTTTCCTCAGGGCCTGAGGAAAATAATGTGTGGGGTTAATGTAAATTAGAGAAAAGCTAAAAAGCGGATTATCAGATTAATTTTTCTGCTTCACGTTTTATAATTTACCGGGAGCATTCTAATAAATAAATTTTCAAATTGCGCTTAACACATGTGTGCGCTAAGCCATCGATATTAACGATTATGAAAATTGGAAAATAATGTGAATTTTGTAAAAGCATTATGAATTTATTAAGAATGAGACAATAACGGGTAACGGCGAACGTAATCTAAAATTATGTATGCAGCCATTTTGTATGCACAACTGTTCACACAATATTGTAGCGACAAATTCTTAATATATATTCAATATTATTTCCAAGAGTCGACGTCGTTTTAGTTTATCCGTTCAAAGGAAAGCTGATCCACCAGATGACCGGCGCACTGTGGTTAATAAACTCAAAATAGAAGGAAAAAATTAATACATCAATTTTTTAAATTTTATAATTCCTGTCAAATACATACCTAAGTTGGAAATGTGAAACACGATAATAACCTTATATCGCATTCACATTCACTCAATTCGATGTTGGTGCAAGAAAGTCGTTATGTTTGTAAAATTGCTTTTCGTACGATACTTACTTTCGCATCAACATTATACATATGTAGATATGACATAGAATTATTTTCAACTAAGAAATTTTCGCTGAGATAGATCAAATCATTTTTTTACAGATTAACTTCTCAGGATAATTTGTTTGGTTTTGGGAACAAACAGCTAGTACCCATAGAGTCAATTTGTTCGGTTTTTTGAACAACTCATATGGTCTAATATTAAATCGTTGTGTCTCCCTTACCGTCACAGTAATAAATATGAACCAAGTGGTGTTAAAAAGAGAAAACACCAAGCTTTATATTCAAATACAGAAGTTAACCACAGAATAATTAAAATATAAACCTCTATCAAACCAAATGTTCCGAACGCAATTTGAGAAAAATTAATAAAATTTTATGATTTTTTTTATTAATTATTATTATTTTTTTTTTTATTTATTGTTTTTATTTTAGTAATTTGTACATTTAAGTTTACAAATGACTAATTAATTATTACATTCAAATATACTATGTTTTTTTTTCTTGCTTGATGTGGCTCCTACACAACATCTTGAACTTTTCAATTGGGGCAGACTTAAGGTTTTCCGGCAGCGCGTTATAGTATTTCATCCCTTTATATAATATAGTATTCTGGGTATTCGCTTTGTCCTTCTTTGGTAGCCTAATTTGATTGTACGTCCTAGTTTTATGTTTGTGTATGTCCTTTTTGTATACAATTTTATTCGAAAAATATTTGGGTAGCAGGTTGTTTACAATTTTGTGTAAAAATATCATCGTGTTCACGGTCAACATCTGTTTCACCGTTAGCCAATTTAGTTCGTTTAACATTTTATTTACTTTTGAATACCTATTTCGTCTGAGTATTGTTCTCATTGCCCTATTTTGGAGAATTTGAAATTTATTTTGCTCTCGGTCGTTACACAGGAAAAGGATAGTTGAGCAGTAATTAAAATGTGGAGCAATAATGGAGTTATAAATGGTGATTGCAGTTTTTTCGGACAGTTTTTGGCGAATTCTTCCCAAAAAAGATATTTTTTTACCAATTTTCTTTTGGGTATATTCCGCATGTTTGTTAAAGTTCAGTTTGGAATCTATTATAACTCCCAAGTATTTTATATTGGTAACATTTTCAATAATTTCACCATCAATTTTGATTTTGCTTTCACTGGATGTCTTCTTATAACCAATTACCATACATTTTGTTTTTTTTGTATTTAATTTAAGCTTATTTATTTTTAGCCATCTTGATACATTATCTAGTTCATTATTTAAAATATGTATTAGTTCTTCATAGTTTTCTCCAATTATATATATAAGTGTATCATCGGCAAATAGTCGTACTTTGCATTTTGAAAATATTTTCACCATGTCATTAATATAGAGTATGAACAATAGAGGTCCAAGGACTGATCCCTGTGGTACTCCTAATTTATTTTCCATTGGTTTTGAAAATTGATTATTAATTTTTGTTACCTGTATTCGGTCTTTCAAATACTCTTTTATTAATTTAATGGCTAGAGTTGAGAAACCAATTTCTTTAAGCTTTCTTATCAATTTTTCTCGATCTATGGTTTCGAATGCCCTTTGAAAATCCAAGAATATTGCTAAGATAAATTTATTACTATTCATTCCTTCTTTCCATTCTTCAACGATTACATTTAAAGCTGTTTCACAAGAATTATTACATCTGAATTTAAATGAAATGACAAAAAAGTGAGGTGGCCATAATGTTTAGAATAAATTTGTATACAAATATGTATTCTTTTTTATTATCAGTAATTTCAGGTCACAGTTTAGACGAAAAAACGTAAGGCTAGCCATTTATTTTTGTTATATTATCATTCCAAATTTTAATATTTCATAAATTATTCGTTTACGTTTTCGGATGCGTTCAGAAATATCCCATTTATTTTTAATGAATGCTTCTTCAAGAAAATATAACGTTGAATATGTCAGAGTGCTAAAGGGTTAAAGCATTTTACTTTTCATTTCACTATCTACCTTCAATTTAACATAGAACATTTCATGTCAATTTAATCAATGAAGTTAGTTTTGGAAAATCGACAAACGATGAAGTTTTTTTTCAGGTTTCAAGCTGGTGATTGGATGTGCAATTATCTTGGGGTACAATAATTAATCCATTTTAAATTTAGTAGGTATTAAAATTGAATTTCATTTAAAACAAGATTTAAGTACGAAAAAAATATCATTTTCCTGAAATATGCGTATTGACCACAGTGCGACGGCCGTATAATAGGCAATCTACCTTACTCACCGTCCCGCACAAATACATACATATTTAATTTATATGTATGAGTTGGGATCATTTTCCGAATGCTATAAATAAAATGATCCACAAAGGAAATCTGTTCGGACAGAACCCATTGAAGTGGGGATAAGCGTATTCTGCTTTCCACCTGTATGTCTCGTTTTATGTATGAAACATAGAACAGAGAATTCTAGAGGTGATAACTCCAGCGGCTGTGCGATGAGAGACTGAGCTATGGGCGGAGGCGGCTGAATCAAACACGAGGCTAACAGTGAAACAGATGCTGGCCTTGAAAGCGATGATATTAATGCATAAAATAATAAACAACCTGTTACCAAAAGATCATCATGATTCATCTGCGTAGTGGGTTAACTACTTGTTGCTTTGAATGTGTGGTATTCAGGTGTATAAATTCATATCTAGACTTTCACACGTTTTGTGGCATGACCCTAATAATAATTCAATGTGAATTGGGACATTATTGATTATATTCGTTTATGTTCCCCTTTCAAGACTCCAGTAAAATATTACTTCTTTAGTGGGTGGTAACAGCAGCCTAATGAATGCAAAGAAAAAATAATAATGTGTCATTGGGTATGATTTACTTTTTCTAGATGTGTACGTGAGGAGAAAAATAAACGAGGTTAACCAAGGAACGATGCGAATCCATCCAAACTCAATAATTATTTAACCATTACGCTGTGTCACCGCTGAGGTAGGCAGAGGGGACGGACCGCCAAACAACTCGGTCTTGGCACACACTCCTTGCCTCATTCACATTCATACATCATCTCATACCTTCTCTTCTATTAATCTGACTCTGGACATGACCGAATATCTAGTACGTATATGTGCTAGTTTATTTATTTAGGGTTTAAATTGTGATACATCATTCGGCCTCGTAGTAGGCATTCAAAAAGATGGTTTAAAAGTGAGATATGTAAATATAAACGTTAATATTAAAAAAATATATATAATAACTAGGTGAAAATTGAAAAACATTTAATAAGACACGACTCGTTTAAAATGGAGCAAAAATCTCTCTACAAATGCCTGAGTTGCATTTAAAGATACACTGTGATTTTGTTCATAAACATGTTAATAACATTAAAAAAATGTGTTTTTAATAATTTTCGGAGTATAATTAGCGATTTTTTTCTACGAGGGTATTTAATATAATCAACATTTCGCCATTACAAATGTACAGATACTATCTTCAAAGACAACATTTATTTTTTTAGGAATTTAAAAAGCGTTCAAGAGAAATATATTCGGGGGTTTAAAGAATTTGATTACAATGATTTTAGAGGTAACTTTGCAACTTGTGATATAATTATAATTAATAAAAAAATAATCTTGTCTTTACTGTGTTAATGTAATAAAACATAGAATAAAAATAAATAAAAACACACTGAAAAATGCGTTTTTATGGGTGGAATTTATAATTTGTAAACTACAAATAATTGCCAAGGTTACCTATAAAATCATGAAAAATTTAAATTTTGATGGCCTGTTTATTATAATTTAAAAGATAAATAAATAAAGTAGCAAATATCCGTACTAGATATTTGCTACACCTTTTGATTAAAAACAATAATCATTCGGTTTTGTTGGGTATTTTGGACTCAAATCTTAATTTGAGTTTTGTATGAAAAAGGCCGCACAGCAGTTCCCCTTAACTTATTCTTTTAAAAACATTTTCTCTTTATTATCTGAAACAACTACATAAATCATTTTCTCTATAATATGTGAAACAACTACATATGTAATTTTTTCTATACAAACATATATTTCTAAACTATATATTTCTGTGAAACAACTACACACATCATTTCTCTATATTGTGTGAAACAACTACATACGGCCGGCGTGGTCTAGTGGTATACGCTTTTGACTACAGATCCGAAGGTCGCGGGTTCGAACCCGGCGTGCGCAAATAAATTTTATTTGATTAATTTGTGTTATTTCACAATTAATTAATTTAAAATAATATATAGTATATTTGCGGCACGTTCCAGAGTGGAAGATACTCTCAGTATCGCCCTGGTGTAAGACCACCATTCAGAATTGAAACGTTGCTTGAAATGGCTTTAGCCGTGTTTGGTGACCAGATCTGAATAGCCAGGTACTTCCCCACCTTCCTCTTCCCCATCTCCCTCCCCTCCCCAATACCCTCAGCCTCACAACATACCCCAATTGGGGATGCCATAGTCTCACTGGCTCCAGACGGGAGCAGTTGGGACTCTTGTGCGGTATTACTGTAAAAAAAAAAAAAAAAAAAAAAAAAAAAAAAAAAAAAAAAAAAAAAAAAAAAAAAAAAAAAAAAAAAAAAAAAAAACATACATCATTTTCTCTATATTATGTGAAACAAATGCATTCATCATTTTATCTATATTGTGTGAAACAACTACATACATCATTTTCTCTATATTATGTGAAACAAATGCATCCATCATTTTCTCTATATTGTGTGAAACAACTACATACACCATTTTCTCTATATAATGTGAAACAAATACATTCATCATTTTCTATATATTATGTGAAACCACTACATACATCATTTTGTCTATATTATGTGAACAACATAAGTATATAAGTCAAACAATATTGAAGGAAATACGTAACAAAATTATAACATGCGAATTATTTTATATTCATCATCACAATAATAGATTCAACTTCTGGAAACGGCTTCAACAGCTGTTTATTAATAAAATAAGGAACTGACTCAGTGGAAGAGTAGAAAACACAGGGAAATAAACGTCGAATAATGTGGGTGCGGATGATAGAAAAAGTCGGGGGCGGAAAGTGGAACGAATGGTGATTGATGGGAAATCTACTGCGGGGGTGGGTAGAGTCATGGAAAATACATTGAATTACATTTGAATCGCATATTACATTTTGGAAATGATCTTGCGATAGTCATTTCTGAGCGGTTTAATCACAAACGCGAGTGGTAGATAATATCTGCTCTCAGTATCGCCCTGGTGAAAGATAGCCATTCAACGTTGCTTTAAAATGGATTCCCAGGTCTGAATTGCCACATATTTCCTGACCTTCCTTTTCAATTAATTGTTATTAAAAGAAATCTCTCGGATCAATGCAAAACAAACTGTAAAGATTTTTTTGCTTGAACCGATGGATGTAATAATTACATCAAAAGTGGATAATTTCAATTGCTAGCTGAATTGAATAAATTAATTTAATAAGGCACTAGCACCATTTTTACAGATACAGAAATGGCAAGTGCCTTCGCAAAACCTCAAATAAAGACATGAGTTTTTAAAAATTAAATTTGGCACTATGTGCTTTTTTAATTCAGGTATTCAAATACAAAAAAGTCAACAAAGGAGTATTTTTCGGACATATCATGAGCAACTTTTTGTCGTTTATAAGGGTGTCCGGGGGAAAAGTGCGCTAACTTCGGGAGGTAATTCTACAAAGATGATTTTAGAAGTAAAAAAGACAAATTACACTTTTCGAAATTCCAATGTTGTAAGGTAGCTTTTAGGTTAAAAAGTTGAATTGTGTGCATGAGAAAAAAAAACATTTATATACAACCTATCTCCCATTACATTATAATAAAACGGTTTTTGTTTTGTATACTATAGAAAAGTATTTTTAGTATCAAGTAAAAAATAAATAATATATATTTTTTTATTATTTATTTTATTTATTAAATAATTAATTAATTTACAGTATAATATAAAATTTGACTGTTGATTTCCCAAACATTAATAAATAAAAAGAAAATAATTGTAACAGGAGAACTCCTAAGAAAGCATCTTCTGGGATTAACGAAGTTATTTCATCGCTCCCTTGATTTTAATTAAACCCATCAATTTTCCGACCTCGTGTTTATAATTAACGTAAATAGAAATGTGGGCAGCCCAGAAGAAATTCTACACAAAGCCGTACGGCCGATAACTCCGCTGCAACATCTTCTTCTTACTCATAAACGAAGCATGCAACAGAAAGAGAAGTTATAACGGAGCTTTCGGGGTTCCTAGTTGCCACCCTCTAGGAAAGGAATCGATACACGGAGATGGATTGGGGTAAATTTGTATTCGTACAAGAAGCAGCCAATCAGTGCGAACTTCAGTACCGGGAACACATAACAACTTCGAGGTTAAATAAAGGCTAACAATGAAAACAGGTGAAACCATCCAACAGTGCGTTCCTTCGAGGACAAAAACAGAAACACACAAAAAACACACAAGATTTTTTTGGAATCATTTAAATTTAGTGAATTGAATTTTATTTTTTATTTATATAAATAGAACGTCGCTCTTTGAGCCTCACATTTTGTACGTCATGTGGGTATTAAATATATTACCTGGCTTTACATTACAGACTTAGAGGTCTTCTGTTTTTGAGTAAAAAAATTAGAACAGATTCAAAAAAGTCCCTTGAATACCTGTATATAAGAATGCATGAAGATTACCCGCGATTTTGTCGATAAAACGCTCTACCAAAGTCTACAGTCGAGGAAGAGTGGGGCCCTAGCAGAAACGGAGGAAAAAATTATAAATAATTTAATTGACATCCTCCTGGAATGGTATAAGTTATTCGTACTAAACAACTACAGCCAGGCACGGCACAATAATCTACCATGTATCCCATATAAAAGAACGGACGTACTGGCTCGGCATAGTATGACACGAGGTAAGGCGCTATTAAATAATACCTATGTCGAAGACTTGCGACATTTTGAACAGTAGCTTTAAAGGATTCAAGGGGTATGTAAATGCCATTTATTACCCAATATAAATACGAGTAAGTATTTTGTGGGTAAAATTATTTCTAAAAAATATCACATTTCCATCATTTAAGAAATATCTAAATAGTACAAAATAAAATCGCTATCCGTGTCTGGTTGTGCGCTTAGTTTTTCTAAACTACGAAACGGATTTTGATAGGATTTTCACTATCATTTAGTGAATTTCTTTCGGAAGGTTTATACAGGGTGCTGCAGAGAGGACGGACGTTTTTGAGGTGGGTAGTACTCTCCCCCTCCGTCTACGAGAGAGGTGCGGGGGGGGGATGCCGCTTGACTCGTTAGTTCCTAGCATTGTTTTACCAGTTGTCGTCATGGAGCCGTGGACGGTGGAGCACCGCGTTTTCGGCTATGATTGTTTCGTCCGAAATAATGAGTCAGTCACCGTCGTACAGCGTGAGTTTCGTCGCCACTTCAACATTCATAGGAATAGAGCTGTTCCCTCTCGAAACACCATCCTTCGTTGGGTTGAATCACTTCGCAGGCATGGTGAACTGATCAACAGAAGACCAAGAGGAGCTCCGCGAACAGTTCGAACTCCTGAAAATGGGGACATGGGGACACCTAAAGGCTAGAGTATATGAGAACAAGCCCCGAACTCTGGACGAATTGAAGGACGCAATTCGCGTGGAAGTCGCCCAAGTTGAGAGAGCGATGTTGGAGAGTCTACGCGAACTTCCAAGAACGCCTCCAGCACTGCATCAAAGATTTCGGCCACCACATGCCTGATGTTATTTTCCACACTTGACTGTCTCAAATGCTATTTCCTCGCGAACCTGATTCCATCAATAAATTTGTTTTTTAGTAAAAATTAACTATTTTATTATTTTTTTTAAACCGTCCGTCCTCTTTGCCGCACCCTGTATATAATTAATACATGAATATTATATCTATAGAAATTAGAGAAAAGTCGTTTTTTTTTAATCAAGTCGTAAAAAAAATATTTTCGGAAGCTGACTAAACCTTATTAAATACCTTAAAATAATATACTACTGAATTTTGTATAGAGTATATCTATACAAAATAATATCCACGGTGGTATATCTATCTCATAAAAATAAACCCCAGCAACACAGGGTACGGGTCAACTAGTTAAACATTAAACTATGGTATAAATTTTCTTTTTAGAGGATAAATTATACAAAATGAAGAATTACAAAAAAAATATTAATTAAACACAAAAATACAACATTTTCAGTTGAAGTTTTTAACCAAACATGGTACTAATTTATTAAAAATATGAAGTTTTATAAATTAGGTATATAAATATTGTGTAATTGGTGCAATAAAAAATGTAATAATGAACAATTCCATCAGATGTCTATGATGTATTTTGAATAAAGTAGACAACATTGAATTTGGAGAATTCGGCATAATAATGGAACGAATAAAGATGCGACAAATGCGATAAAGAAAAGCGCGCTCCAATTGTTTACCATTATTTGATAAGCAAATTAGATTAAGGAAACAACATATCTCAGACAAGTGAATGTTATGTTACTGTAATTGATATATTTTTAAGTTTTCAAAATCATATCAGTTTAACGTTTTCGAAGACAGGAAGAAAATATTGTGAATTTTACAAAATATCTAAATACGCTGGTCATCTTTAAGAGGAAGCTACAAGCCAAAATGTGTATATTCTTGATATACCTTATATCGACACGTATATATGTAATAGCCATTAAAATCGATTGACAAACGGAGTCTAGAAACGCTCGATTTCAAGCACAAAAGTGGTTTTTATTTATTTTGTAAAACAATTTTATAAGAAAGCAAAAAAGTTAATCAAGGGAAACTTACACACATAATCTCAGCTATAATATATTTTTTCTTTTATGCGTTCATACATTTGTATTGAAAAAAAAAATTTTTGTAGTTTACATTCATATTTTTTATTGAGCAATTATTTTTTTATTTATTGTACTCAAGAGAAACGATAGGAAAACCTTCTATTTGTTTAAAGCATTTTTTTGGTATTCATAATGTAAACCAATTCGTTATAAAGATTAATCGAAAATAGTGTATTAATCTCTGTCTTACGGGGACTACGTATTTAACCACTCGACCATTGGGACCTAATTATTATAGTTTTGTTATTTGTTTTTGGGGTGTTATGCCGTGTTGCGCTAACTCCTTCTTCGCTAAGCAGTAAATATTAATAGAGACGATGGAGCTAAGCTCAATAGTTCTTGGTATCCGGGAATTGACGGATACACCAGAGCTAAACGAAGAAAACCACCATAAAAAAATAAATAAAAAAATATACTTTAATGTCAGCTCAGAGGATTGGAGCTGGCAACACGGTATCACATCCTCATACATAAGCTCACATTTCACCACACCCTCTAATAAAACATCTGCCTTGATGCAATGCTGTCCGAAACGTTGGCTAAAGAAGGAGTTAGCGCAACACGGCATAACACCCCAAAAACAAATAACAAAAATACTTTTGGCCGTGAAAATCTTAAATCTAATTATTATACGTCATTTTTGTCGATCACATATTTCAAATTCGGAATTAACAATTTTATCTTGCAACTAATTTTTCCCAAATTTTTGGCAGCTATCTTTTTGAATGATTACAAAATAATTGGTTTGTAACCTACATAGTGTATCGGATATCCGCTTTTTCTTTATATGGGGATAACTATTGAATTTTTCTAAAAGTCTAAATTAATATTCAATTTTTTATTGCAACAAACTTTTCTTGAAAGTTATACACATCGATGTAATATTTGATTGAAGAAGAAGATAATACTAATAAAAAAGAGTTGATACCGTTTTTCTTTTTCTGTTTCATGTATCGTTAAGACAAATTATAATTAGTATTATCGTTTTATTCGATGATATATTTCATTGATAATAAGTATACCCTTCAGTAGTTATAAAAGAAAAGAATCTTTCAATAGTCTCAATAAAAAATTGAATACATAATTTGATTCTAATTCGTCAGACAAGGAGAATACTTCAAATAAAAAATGAAATATAATGAACTGTTAGTTTTCCCAATAATACAAATAAAACATGAACTGTTAGTTTTCCCAATAATACAAATAAAAAATGAGCTTTTCATAATACTTTCGGATAGCACAAATAGATATACCCCTTCAATATGTCGCATCAAATCGCTGTGTATAAAGCCCCCACCAATCAACTATTTGCAGTGTTGCAAAAACAAGCTTAAAAGTACGTAGAATAATACATTCGTTTTTCTTATTATTTTCGTTTCCGTAACAATTTGGACAGGCTCTAGGTAGCGAATACAACGCAGAGCGGGTACAAACAAACACGTGGCAGGCAAGGCGATAAGATGTAGCGGAAAAACGAGCGGAAATATAAGGCAGTGTTCGCTGTTAACACTGAACAAAGAATCCTTAGAAGTGCGATCTGTATTGATGTAAAATAAAACTAAGAAAAACATTTCTGGATTACGAACATTCTGACAATATTTCAGCTACTCCTTTGGGACGTAGCTAGCAGAAGATATAACCCGCGACATCATAACAGCGGTAGAAATCCGACGCACTTGTCCACTCGGCTACTACTCAGTCTACAATATTTATGTACGACTCTAGGGTACAGACAGGTGCACTATATAAAAATATTTTCAAATTATCGGTAATCCGGTTAAAAATTGGATTGCTGGCCGTTTCCAGAAAACTTTTGTTAATTCCTAATATACCGGAACACGTGTTGACGCATCTGCAATCTCCTTGATAATATATAAAATGACGAAATGGGAAGAGAATTCGATCTTTACGAACCGTATTCCGACATCGTGATAAAACATTCGTGATTTTACTGAAAATTTATCAGGATACCTCTCAATTTATTCGTTGAAGGCCAGCAATCCCGTTTGTAACCGGATTATGTATAATTTGAAGAGATTCTTAATATATTAGAAAAACTAATTTTTCTCAGTATGGTGGCGCGAAACTTCAAAAAATATTTTTTTATGACAAATATTTCTTAGAACATTGTGAAAATATTTGAACTTCCCGTTTGGGACACAGAGGATTTAACCCGCGTCATCTGGGTAGGAATCCGACGCACTTGTGCATTCGGCTACTACTCAGTCTAAAGTATTTAATTAATACCTATCAAGGCTACAGAAAGGTATTCTGAAAACTTCAAACATAATCGTCGTAACGACTTGTTCTAGATACCACATGCACAGCATAGCAAAACAAGATGAATATTGTATGAAATTTCTAAAACTGTAGATATATCTAATTAATTAACTTTAAAACGTCTTTGGTATACCTGTCTTTTGTTCTCAATTTTAAGAACGTTAAAATGAGAAATCTTACATTGCAAGTGGATGATTAAATCTATAGGTTTATGTCAAAGATATTAGAAGAACGAGATGTGCTATGCGCAGTTCGTACTGAGTGGAATTGTTTTGCCGAGTGTCGCCGGTTTTGTTCACCAATACTATTGCACACCTTCGCTTGCGCTAAGGTATCTGCACTAATACATAGAACAGATTTCTGTGCGTACACGTCCCGATACCGTTCAAAGTACCCTAATTAGGTAGTACTCCGGCTACGGTCCGGCGGCCAACATAGCATATCTCGTTCTTCTAATATCTTTGGTTTATGTCTTCTGTGGCGGTTAGACGACTATACTGGAAAAGTGAAGCTATTCGGATAGGGGGAAAGAAATTTGATGGTTCGAACCTAACTAGAATGCGAATGAAGGGATGGGAAAACTTTTGGCAAAACCATTTATGTATCATTTATGTATGCATCATTTATGTATGTATCATTTACGTATGTATCATTTATGTGTGCATCATTTATGTATCATTTATGTATCATTAATGTATCATTTATGTATCATTTATGTACCATTTATGCATCATTTATTTATCATTTATATATCATGCATGCATCATTTATTTATCATTTATATATTATTTATGTATCATTTATGCATCATTTATGTATCATTTATATACCATTTATGTATAATTTATGCATCATTTATGTATCATTTATGACACATTCTTTCTTTGGAACTCTCTAATTTATGCGTTTAGTTATTTTATGTGTTTAAGTATTTTTCTAGGCTCGAAATGGGCTGTAGCGCCATTGAAGAAGAAGAAGAAGTATTTTTGAAATATTTTCCATTTAACTGTGTTAAATCTTATTATCTTATTTCTTTCTTAGAAAATTGTTTACAAAATCAATAAAAAAAACCGCTTGAAATCGAAGGTTTCTAGACTCCGTTTGCCAAGAGATTTTAATGCCTACTACCTATATTTGTGACGATATAAGGCTTAGGTACCAAGAATTTACACATTTTTGGCTTGTAGCTTCCTCTAAAAATGTTTAATCTAGGTACATTTATAATTTCACTGAAAAATGAGCTATCTATACATTTGGATGCCTTCATACAGTAAAAGATGTTTTATTTCTGTATTGTATGGTGTGTGTGGAAGTCTTTAGTGTAATGTACTTTGTATCTAAAGTAACTTGTTAAAAAATATGTAGATTGAAATTAAAACGTGATAGAAAACTATTTGTTTAACCCTCATTATATCTAATTCCATAACAATTTTCTGATTTATATTTACACACTAAAAAATATCTCCTTGCCCCTTTCTGGGTTTTTTTAAGCAGAAGAACAGGCATGGCACGATCAAGTGAATCAGATACTCGGGTCGGGACATGTCAAGTGTCAGAATAATAGAAGAGTATGTATGAATGTGAATGAGGCAAGGAGTGTGTACCAAGACCGAGTTGTTTGGCGGTTGGTCCTCTCTGCCTACCCCTGCGGAGAAACGGCGTGATGGTTAGTTGGTTAGTTAAGAACAGACTATGGGGCTTTTAAATGAGTTAATACATTTACATAGTTAATACAACATGGGCATAAGCCTAGTGTGGGAGTTATTAAGTACACAAAAATTGTAATTTATAAAATTCACATTTTTAAAATAAAAATAAAAATATATATACAATACATTATTTTGTGTTATTTTTATTATTTTATAAAATTATTAACCTCTAGTCCTAGTGAGATAAAAAATTGAAATGTAAATAATGATATGTACCTACAATCTGAAGAAACAATAAATATATTAAAAAAAATACATAGTTATTATACATAACTGAATTGCCTTAGTAACAATATTTCGTATTTGTTTCGTAATAAATTGAAAATATCCACTGACTCGGTATAATTATTTCACTGCATTAATATTCTGGGCAGAGGGGAATACATATGGTAGTGAGTCCCAGAATTTCTGAACTGAAAAATCCTAACTTCTAGTATTACGCAGTGGAATCCATATATAGTTATAGGTTTGTTCTAAAATTTCCAGTTAAATCGCGTTACGCCCGATATGAAATATTGTGTAATAACTACGTCATTACCAAGTACGAAAGTGATAATCCAGGATTTAGCGAAAAAACGGCCCTTAAGGCCCCGTAGTAAGCGTTCAAAGATGGTTTGAAAGGGAGATATTTAAATACGAATGTTAGAGGGAGCGCGCTAATAATAAAATATACAAAAACGATAATAACCGTTCGGTGGCTGAGTTGATATCGCGTTTGGGTCCCACTCAGGCGTAGTGTGTTCAATTCCTCGACTGGCTAAGTCCTCCATCACAACACAAGCAACATTTTCCGCTTTCTATGGTGGTGGTTTGAGATTTTCAAATATTTTCAGGTTATTCGTAACCCGGGAATATTTTTCTTTCTTTAAAAAAAATTTAAATTATGTTTAAATGGTGAAAATATTTAATAACAGTAGTTTGAAATAGAGCAAAAATAATAATAATCACGTCTGCTCCAGTTAGCTAATTATCTACAGGTTATTGTTAGCAGAGGAACGTTTTGCATGTTGTAAATAACATTCAATTACGTAACTTTTAGTTAGGTTGGGGTACAACTTTACCATTGCGAGTTGTTATTAAGAAAGCAAATAATAATTACAGGATAGATTAGTAGAATGTATGTAGTGGTACGCCACTACTTGACTCGAAAGTTATTCGAGAAGTTTCCAAACAAGCTTCTTGGATTTTCTTTTATTTTTTTAATATTTCTTTCTGTAGCAACTGAAATGTTCGAGAATGTTTTATTTTCCACCTAGATAAGCGACAACGTGAACGAAATGGTCAGTACAGTACCAGCAACCGCGACATCGAGATCAAATTATTTTGCCTACGTGACGCGCTTCGGAACATTCTCGAACCTTCCCTTCGTAAATCATTTTGTTGTATTTTCTACGTTTATTTATTGTTTTCGGATGTATTATTAAAAACCGCTTCAGCCAAATTTCGTAGTTATTTATTAATAAAAAGAATACCGAACATAACTACATGAATATACATTTATAACAGATATCTACTATTAGAGGTTGAGACAGTTGGGGAGATTTCAAATACAGAGGTTTGTTAAAACAGAATTAAATTGTTATAGGTTAAATAAAAATAAATATTGATTTAGACTCCAAAGTCAATAAGTATCCCATATAAATAAATATCTGATATGTTTATCCGAGACTCTATCTAGGTTACAAAACAATTCATTAGAACTTTGTGATCGTTTAAAAAGGTAGATATTGTTTATTCTGAATTTGAAATATGAGATGGATAAAGATGACGTTTAATGATTAGGTCCCAATGGTCGAGTGGTTAAGACGCTGTCCCGCTAAAACTGAGATCCTGGGTTCGATTCCTAGTTACCGTTACCTTTTTTTTTTTTTTTTTGTAGGCTGTGAGGCTGTAAAAACTTTGAGTGAACCAACATTAGTGACCAAGAAATTTCGGATAGAAAAGCTGTTAAAATAACATATCAGTGACGCAAAACAAATGAAAAATTATAATTGTAGTATTTGTGAAACTTGATTTATTTAAAAAATATATTAAAATCATTTAGTTGCATTTCAAAAGACTATTAGAAATTTACTTTTCGAATACTGCAAAAAATACACATTTCAAATATAGAATTATTTTTCAAACTTACTTCATCAGTTCCAATTTTGAAAATCAAAGCAAATCCCGGTTCTAGGGTTTATTGAACCCGAGTTACACATAGACACAGAGTCACAACATCGAAATTATTATTTTGAATGATGCCAGAGAGAGTTCGAGAGTTTATCCGATACAAAGATACAATAGTTTGATTTTTAAAATTCTACCATTACTGTGCGTGAAAAGCATGTTTTATAAATTAAAAAAAATAATGTGTTTCAATTTGTGATAGAATTCTATTTTATTTATTTATTTATTTATTGATACATTACTCTACAGTACTTCACATTTCAATTCAGCAACGTTGGCCTCACTGGGTTGTTCACCCGTGCTGAGGCCCCAATTCTATGGTTATAAAGATTATAAAAATTTCATCTATTTTAGAAGAGAACTGGTTTCCCATGCTACGGAGATAGCAATATTATAAACATATAAAAAGCTGTGAAAATTACATCTCACCGCTCGAGTTTCATCTGTATAAACAGAGCAAATGCTCTTCAGCGAAGTTTGTTGTTATTATTAAAAGGGGATTTACTTTTCCTCGGTTACCAAAGTTAGTGCATCCATTTATGAGAAAGTGGTGTTGGAATAGGGTTGGGGGGCGGGGATACGCCCCCACCCCCATCATTGGCGTTGGTTGGCTTGGTCTTTACAGACTACCCCTGTGATTGTTTGCCTAGCCGCCCCTGCCCACCGATAGGGGGTGATGCCAGAGTGATGGGAATACGATACGCAAGCCAGAAAAAACTATTCAATTTGAGTGAGTGACGTGTAAATTATCACATTTTCATGTCTGTATTAATTCGTAATGACTATACGTAAAAACAAAATAGTTTATCGATGTTTCTAAGTCATAACCGCCCACGAGTACCAAAGAGGTCGTCTACTTAAACGAAATTTCATGTTTTTTACAGAAGTATCATTTCTAAAATAAAATTAAAATAAAAAGTATGATCTATACCACTTTCACAAAAATACCGATGTCTCCTGTCGATATTTGATCTACAGACAATGTAATTGATTACCTAATCAAAAAAGACTTTGGATATATGAAAATTTTATTGATTTCACAAGTAAGGAAAAATTGAGCTTACTTAGAAAACACAGACCCGCCCACAACACATTTCTATAAGTTTACATAAGTCTATTTTGCATTACCAACACAATCCCAATGTTCCTTAAGGCGATGCACTACGTCGTGTAATATTTTAAACTGAGCCGCTATCAATAACAACCCTTACGTAGATTGCGATATGGTTTGAATCCCCGCTTAACACCATCCGCCTGTTTTGATTT
Organism: Hesperophylax consimilis; assembly: GCF_061612785.1. Classification (NCBI taxonomy): domain Eukaryota; kingdom Metazoa; phylum Arthropoda; class Insecta; order Trichoptera; family Limnephilidae; genus Hesperophylax; species Hesperophylax consimilis. The sequence goes on from NC_142865.1 coordinate 13,172,220, forward strand.
ATGCAAGAAAAAAACATGGCCAAAAAGTGCCTTTTATTTTATTTTGTGGATGTTCAGGCATAAATTTTTTTTTTTCGATCATTTTACAAATGACTTAATTTGCCACATTATACAATAAAATCATAACCGAAAATGGGTTTGTAAGTAGGAGATTTGAACTTTAAAGCAGTTTTCATAGGCCTTTACACTATTTTTTTCTGGGCTTATAAAAAGACTTATCTAAAAAATACTCGATTATTTCAAAGGCCAAGATGTATTCTACTCGCAGTATTTAATTAAAACATCTGAAACATTTCTAGGCGACCAAATTTTCAAACCAAAAACACATGATTTTGCATTACTACGTATGGCATCGCCTTAAGTAGGTACAAAAGAAAGGTTATGTCAGCGAATTGTTTTGTGAAATTGAATCGGGGACAATGAAACCGTTCATATGACGAGATAAAAAGAGAATTGTCAAAGTCAAGGATAAGAGGAATTAAAGTGAAAGATAAGATTGGAAAGAAAATAACAGCTTTATTTGATCCAAGAATCCAATTCATGTAACTTTTTCTATAACGAATTCTCCTGCGTTAAGTAAGGCTTTCAAGATAGGAAAGAGAAAATAAACTTTTTTTTAAATAAAAGGAAAAAAAATGTTTTGTGAAAGTCTAGAATTTTTTTGTCGGTTTTACCAAGAAACTTGCAAATAAAACCATTGAAGCACATCACACTGACAAAGTTTAAAATGTAAGTAATTGGAGATTAATTTGCCTTAATAAAAACAGTAGTGCTAAGTTATGAAAAGTTTTATTCTCTATTATGTAACTTGCTGCATAAATACATATAAAAAAATAAAACAGCATTTTATAAAGTATGTTTAAGAAATTTTTGTTTCAGAACTTTTGTTAGAACAGATGAAATAATAAGTAGTGATTAATATTCATTTGCCAACTTTGTTCCATAGTTTTTATATTTTTTATTGAAGATTTTTTTATACATTGGAACAGTTATAAAATACAGGGTAATAAAAGAGAACACAAAAACACAAATAAAAATAGTGTTTACACAAATATCCCAGATATGAATTTACAATATTTATAAACATATTTCTATGATTTAAGATTTTAAAAATATTATGTAGGTAAATAGTATACCACATGTTCCAAGCTGTTGATACCTCCCTAATTGAGAGTAACTCGTGTTTATGGGGGGAATGTCCTATATAGTATTCGAGTTGTTTTCATTTCAACTTGCATTTATTGAATGCGGGGTAGTTGTATATTCACTCTAATCGGATAATCAGGACGGGTTGTTTCGGAGAAATTAAGCAAATTTTCAAAATTCCAAGTTAATTTTCAAGTTCTGAAAAGTTATTATTTAAGTTCTATCAAGCAACTAGCCTATAATGATATAATAACAGAACTTGAAAAGGACTTTCACAGAACCCGAAAATGAAAGTTGAAATTTGATGAATTGTTCAAATTCTCCGAAACAAACCCGTCCTTAGTCTCTGATCCTGTTTATGGACACGTGTCGAATCCGGCAAGTCGAAAATAATGGGTTCCCAGGTCACGACTTCCGGCCGCTACGAGAATGCCTTGTATTTCATCCTTCCTCTAAAACGAGACCTAAAAGAAAACGCTGTCCATTTTTAGTCGAGTTATTTATTATTATTTAATTACTTCTGACATATTGTAACTCATTTGGGCGCGATTGTCTCCACACACCCGGCATCGATTTTATAGACGTTTTTACGTCAAAAAATAAAACCTTGTCCTTAAAACACGTAACTTTAATATAACTTCAACAAAGAGGGAACAAAACCTTCTCACATCGGAGGTTAGCTGTCAAGAAGAATTTTCACCCGCAGGCTCAGTCCGAAAAACTGTACGAAAAGCACGCGAAGGTACCAGTCACGTAAGTTTCGAAAAATATTAATAATTTTGTCGTTTTGTGTGTTTTTGCCAAAAGTGAACTGGTATAAGTAATCTCTTGAGGTCTGGAACTGAATGGTGTCCCCGAGAAAAGTAATAAAAATTGACAGAGTTAGAAAATACACGAAAGAGGCGAGGTCAGAAATCTTGTTATCTTAGTCTTAGAAGAAAGAGCAGTAATAGCACACGACAGTGGGGCGGTGGGGAGATGGGGGTTAGAACGGGGACCGGGAGAGGTACGATGAAAAGGAAATCAAAGAAGCGTGAAGGGTGGCCGGGGTATTTTATTTTATTTTATTTCTCAAACGGACCGGGCACAAAGACACAAAGGCGGAGAACACAACACACGTGTTTTTAAAGGAAATCAAATTGTTTCGGAAATTATCTTTTGTCGCGTCTACATTTGATGTAGCGAAAATAGAAATAAAACATTTTGATAAATGAACAGGATCAAAATCAGCTTCTCTAAAAATAATTAATGTTTTAAAGCGAAAAATTTCCAGTGACACAATAATTTTTTTTGCAGATTTAGAAATGTATTTTTTGTCAATTCATAAAACGCTACTGGCAAAAGTTAGGATTAAATAAATAGGTAATAATATTTATTAAAACTTAGGTATTTACGTAATATAATATTTTTTTAAAATTTTAACTTACAATAAAAACTGTTCTTACCAGAGCATTATTAAATAAATATTTTAAATAGACATACAAAATGGACAAACTTTTATGGACTCACATGCATGCGACCTGAAAATCGAGTAAATTTGAAAAATTATTATAAAAGTTATATGGTAAAAAAAATTAATTAATTATTGATTTCTCATTTTAAAATTAATTTATTAAATTATTTTAATTATTTAATTTATTAAATTATTTTAATTATTTAATTTATTAAATTATTTTTTAAAAACTTTGAATATTAACATTTTTTACGGGTATAAATGGAATACTGATTGCCGGCATCATTACTTCACAAAAAATTATCGAATCTGCAAAATTAAAAAAAAAAATATATAGTAGTTATAGACCGACGGAGAGTTTTTTTTAAATAAAGAAATTAAAATATTTCAAACTTTAGTTTGCAATTTCAAAAAAATTGTGTTTAATAATTTATGAAAAATCGTCCAACGAAAGTTAAAAAAAACCTCTCGTTCGTTGACAACTTTTCATTTAATTCTTCGTATTTTTATTAACATTTTTATAGTTTAGTACATAATTATTTATGCACTAATTAAATAATTTATTATGGCATATACTGCTTTTTATAACTAATTTAAAAACAAAGGATGTTTAACCTCTTGTTAACGTGCTCTCGGTATGATTACTGTACACATAAACAAAAACGTACCGTGAAAAGGATTATGTGAACACAGAAAACACTGTTGTAATAAATTCGTATGAGAAGTTCTTATAGGCAATTCTGCAGTCACGAAATGTTAAAATTTACAGCTTATTCGAAGGTTCTAATTCAATTATCTTTCCAGGCTTAGCGAATTAGATCTGCCCTGCTAATTAAGCTTGGAGGCTAGCATGATTTATCTGTAACAGTAGGTACAACTTATAATAATCAACATGTTAAAATAAATAACCCATTGAGCAAAGCTGAGACTTTTAAATCTGGAATACCTCAGGGAACTGTCATGGGACCAATTTTATTCTTAATGTTAATGTTTAATTTAGCACTACGTGGAAAATTATATCATTCACGGATGAAACCGCAAAAATATTAAAGAATAGTTAGTACAAGGAATGAGATTAACAATGAAGCCATGACAGAGATAATTATTATTATGCTTCACAGAAGCAGATCTTAACACCTTGTCTACAACGGACCACGAATAAATATTAATACATCACTAACTCGGCAATTGATGGACTAAAAAAGAAACAGAAAGATTGAAGGTGTTATTATTTTAATAACGCACAAGAGTGCCAACTGTACTGTGCAAGTGGGACTATGTCACAGACCCAATTATTGGGATATGTTTTGACGATGAAATGAGTGGGGAAGGGAGGGTTAGAAAATACCTGCCTAGATTATATCTGAATGGCTTTGTGCATCAAAGCCTTTATATTTCCATTTTCTTACCCTTCCAAATTCCTCATTTGCAACAAAATTCGTAATATATTTGCCAAATAGGATACGCTTGTGACGGCCTCCGTGGTCAAAGGGTAATGGATAGCAATTCGGAGATCGCGGGTGCAAATACCAACTTTTACAAGTATTTTGATTAAATTGTTTGTGTTATTTCACAATTGCCATAGGTCTCATAGGTCTGCCAATGGCACCCCAAGACGTTTGGTGACTTAACAGGGGTACCCGGTTCATGGGGTGAGGTTTATCCGGGTCTTGGCGGCGGATGTGTCTGTCGACCACTGTCCACCAACTGCATGGCGGGCCGGATCGGGAGAGACAGGTTGAGGGAGACCCTTTGACATGTCCAATGGGACTCTCTTGGAACACCGCCTTGCATCGCAGTGGGATGGATTTAATTGTCCGACACTTTTGGACTCACTAACCCCTAGATTCCTACCCACCCCTTGTACTTTTTTCCTTCCCATCCTTCCTTTTCTAAAAATACCCTGCACAAAGCATCCCCAAAGATGAAAGATGCGAATTATTTTCTTCAGGGCCTCCTGTGTGGAGCTAATGAAAAAAAATAATTTCATAGTACGCTCCAGAGTGAACGATACTATCAGTATCTCCCTGTTGTAAGAATACCATTCAGAACTGAAAAGTTGCTCAAAATGGCTTGCATTGACCAGATCTGAAAAGCCAGATACTTTCCCACCTTCCGTTTACTCCCTCTTTTATTTCCCCTGCCACCTTCAGACTAACAACATACCCCAATTGGGGATGCCATAGTCTCACTGGCTCTAGACGGTTGGGAATATTTGGGACACTTGTGTGGTATTCACATAAAAAAAAAATGCCGCAGTCACGATGGCTCTGGATAGTTGTGACACTTGTGCATTCTAAAAAAAAAATCTTGCCCAACATATTTATAATACCTACTTTCATATCTTTCAAAACCCTTCCAAAATCGGGTGGCTATATAATCCCATGGTTCCACAATAAAAGATGTTTTGATATCTCTAATTAGATGTCGCATGAAAAAACTATCGGCTTTTAAATGGCAATGATTAAACATTAAACGGCATAATATGATTTACTAGTATAATGACATCAGCGGTAAAATAGGCGAGAGCGTTCCTCATATAATAACGGCCGGCGTGGTCTAGTGGTATACGCTTTTGACTACAGATCCGAAGGTCGCGGGTTCGAACCCGGCGTGCGCAAATAAATTTTATTTGATTAATTTGTGTTATTTCACAATTAATTAATTAAAAAATAATATATAGTATATTTGCGGCACGTTCCAGAGTGGAAGATACTCTCAGTATCGCCCTGGTGTAAGACCACCATTCAGAATTGAAACGTTGCTTGAAATGGCTTTAGCCGTGTTTGGTGACCAGATCTGAATAGCCAGGTACTTCCCCACCTTCCTCTTCCCCATCTCCCTCCCCTCCCCAATACCCTCAGCCTCACATCATACCCCAATTGGGGATGCCATAGTCTCACTGGCTCCAGACGGGAGCAGTTGGGACTCTTGTGCGGTAATACTGTAAAAAAAAAAAAAAAAAAATTAATCGATAACCATTCGGTTAGCCGCACTGTCAATATTGACACAAATGCAATTTAAAATATGTCGAAACATTCGTCCGGAAATGAACACATAAACAAGAAATGAACGTTCATTTCCTCGTATTTAAAGTACGCTCGTTAAAATACTGCGTTCATACGTTTTCAGCATATTGACAATAAAGTCAAATTCCCCAACACTTGCTAAAAAACAAGCAACGTTCTGCCAACACGGTCTCTGGTGAGACTTTAAAAAAAAAAAAACTTTTTTTAGAGAAAGAAGCACTCCTGGCTTACAAATAACCAGACAATATTTGAATTCCACCTACAGTCATATTTCAGTGGTAAAATGAAAATTCATATTTCACATTATAATATACATGTACAAGCTGTTGAAAGAATACAAAACAAATTCTTACGTTTTATAAATTCTAAATGGGTATTCCTGCAATTATATTGAACTACAACACTCTTGTTAAATTATATGAATATGCTCAAATTGTCAGACAGAAGAATTTTCACTATAATTTTTTTTTCAACATTTCTATATAAAATTCTAAATGAATTTGATAGTCCGGTATTGCTAGAATTGATAAGCTTCCGGATTTCAAAACGTTATACTAGAAGTCAGGATTTATTTCATTGCAGAAATTCTGGGAGTAAATAACATGTGTATTCCTCTTTGCCCAGAATACTAATGGAGGGAAACAATTATACCAAGTCAGTGGACATCTTCAATTTATCTTTAAACATATATAAAATGTTGTTAATGGAGCAATTCAGTTATGTGCAATAAATAATGTACATTTCTTAATATTCACATGTAAAAACCCCGAAAAAGGGCGTTAATAAATAAATAAAATGTGGCTTGTAAGATTTACTGGTAGTTCTGTGAACAGTTAGTGGACCTCGCGTCTAAAAATGAAAGTTTCTAATTTTATTTAAATCAAAATCATAATTCCTCCGAAATTATAAGAATTCTACTTAAATACCAACCGACTTAATTATAAAACAAAAATATAATTTTTAAAATTTCGAATAAGAAATTATACAATTTGTTCAAAGCAATGTAACCATCTCACTGAAAATTCTTTTTTTTTTAATTTCTACTTCTTTAAATACAGTATTATAGCTAAGATTATCTGAGACAGTTTCAATTGATTAACTATTTTGCTTTCTTATAAAATTATTCATAAAATAAATAAAAACCAGTTTTGTGCTTGAAATTGAACGTTTCTAGACTCCGTTTGTCAAGCGATTTTAATGCCTATTACCTAGAATATAAGGTATAACCAAGAATATACACATTTTTGGCTTTGCTTTGCTCTCTTAAGCCGGAACGTAATAAACAAATTTTCATGAAATAAAAAAAAATTAAGATGAAATACCCAAACGGTCGAGTTAAAACACGACAGTGAGAAATTGTATCCGTTAATTGTACGAAGGCCTTGAAAACGAGTTTGGTATGCAAAAAGCAAATTAATATTTTTAAAAAATATATGTAGTGGCTATGTGTGTATTTATCTTTCAATGAATATTTTTGTATTCAGACATACCTGCAACATCGCTGGCAAGTCTACACTAATACTTAACACGTTCGCGCCGCGCCGGCTGGAAAATATTATATTTTTACGGGATCATTAGAATGTTTGAGATTCGTCGAATAGTACGAAGGTCGTAAATTGTGGCCAAACGTATTGCCAGAGGAATTTCAAATATAAAGAAAACTGCGGACGAAGAATTTCCACAGCGGCTGATAGATAATAATTATTATTACGAAAATAATGGGCACTATACTATCAACACAATATCACAGGCTTCCGTGGTCGATTGGAAAGGCTGTCTACTAACAATCCTGAAATCGCGGGTTCATATCCCGGGATGCGCAAATAAATTTAATTTGATAGATTTGTGTTATTTCACTATTTAATCATTTATGTATAGGGTTTTCCAATAAGAGGTGTTATTTTGAATAGCCAGCTATTTCGGAAGATGTTACTTTTAAAGCTGTCATTTTTTGACATTTGACAAGTAGAAACTAGGCCATTAATAAAAATGGAATGATACACGCTTCAACAACGCATTAAAATTATTAAAATTCACTTGAGTGAATCAAATGCAAATCATCTTGAGTGATGAGGCCTATTTCCACCTCGGTGGCTTCGTCAACAAGCAAAATTGTCGCATCTGGGGCTCGGAAAACCCAAGAGTTATTGTTGAAAAGCCTCTCTATTCTCAACGTGTGACTGTTTGGTGCGGTTTATGGTCCGGCGGAGTCATTGGACCTTACTTTTTCGAAAATGAGGCTGGAGCAACAGTTACGGTGAATGGATTGCGCTATCGAGAGATGATTAATGATTTTTTATGGCCGGAATTGGATGGTATTGATCTGGACAACGTTTACTTTCAACAAGACGGCGCTACGTGCCACACAAGCAACGAAACCATTGATAGTTTACGATTGCATATCAAAATAACACCTCTTATTGGAAAACCTTGTATATGCAGATTAAAAGATACTCTCAGTATGGCCCTAGTGTAAGACCACCATTCAGAATTGAAACGTTGGTTGAAATGCCTTTAGCCGCGTTCGGTAACCAGCTCTGAATAGCCAGGTACTTCCCCACCTTCCACTTATCTGGCTGCTTCCCCTCCTCACTATCGTAAGCCTCATAATATACCCCAATTGGGGACGCCATAATCTGACTACAGGCGGAAGGGAGTAGTTGAGACTCTTGTGCGGTAATCGCATATTCTAATAATAATAATATTTTAGTAAGAGATTCGCTCGTAGATGTGAATGCTTTCACCGGTACGAAAATTTATACAACTGTGATTTATACGGATTGGAAAGAAAACTGATGTCGTCAATTAACTTAGGATCTTTCGACTCCTACGCCGCGCCGGTCCAATGAAAATGATCATATGCACCATATGTAAGATGTTAGATATATGTTATTTTTTACCAATTTCACCTGATGTAAAGAAAAATTGGCGATTATTTGGGCAGGCGGACACGCCCACAATACACGCCTTTCTCGGTTCATCTCCTCAGTGGTTTGAATTTTATAAATAAACATTGAAGATATAAACAGCGTTTTGGACGTATTACTGAAAACTGGTAAAATCGATAAAACATTTTCAAACAACGAATTTCTTTCTTTAGCCTAACTAGCGAAATCAATTTTCTTTCGAATGACAGATAACTCATTTTCGTCAAAAAGTCAAGATAGTGTCTTGGCATAGGGGCATAGGCCATCAAAATATTTTAATACCGGTATTAAATAAAATATTAACATACAAATTTATTTCATTGTTATTTTCCGGCAGGCGACAAATGATTTGTAATTTTTTTTAAATATTATCTCCGATTTCAGATTCAGAAATGATTTTTTAGTTTAAAAATGTCGTTAATTTTACAGCATCATTAAATAAAAAGCGCAAATTTCATAAATCAGTAGCATTCCATTAAAGTTGAAGCGATAACAATACAGAATACAGGTATCCCGGGAAACAGTAAAAAATAACACATTGTGTTATTTGACCATGCACCTCGGACCATTGAACTCGCAGAATCACATATTATTATGAATTACGTTCAACATACGGTGTAATGGGTGACAAAATAACATTATTAATAATTGAATACACACTGCTGTAACCGTAACGTTTTAATTAAGACAAACATTACCGGATTACGAATTTACATGACATTATTTGAAATTTTCCAACTCCTGTCATCATAAATAATCCTGCAATTATTACTGCTAGCTTGTGTTGTGATGAAGGATTTTGTTTGCGGAAGCTTGTACCCACAATAACGCTTAGGTGCAAAACATTTGACCTCACACCAATTTTTATTTTTGAAAGTTGTGTGTTTAATGATAAAATTTTCGTAGAAAAGAATCTAAGGTGACGTGGCTTGGACATGTACTAAACTGTACAATTGTACAGTCCCTTGTCAATTTATTACGGATGGAACCATCAATGATTGATCGGGTTACTTTTTAGAAAAATATTCGATAATTTGATCGATGAGCGATCAACTCAGTCAGTACTCGTCGCTGAATATTTTTGTTAGTATGCAGAATTCAAATATCAAAAATTTGTGCATTCTAAAAATTACAAAAATAACACAGGCCTGCGACCAAATTGCTTTCTTTAAAATAATGGGTGATTCTTATGTATTTTAGTGCGCTGAGTTCAGAAATGTCCCAGTTTTTTTCCAGCACGTAAGCATTTTCCGCAAAATGCATTTTTCTGCGGGATTGCCTACCTTAAGGCGTATATTTATGAATATGCCGAAAAAAGTTGTTTTCCCTATTCGGCTTTATAGTTTTATATCAGAAACTATGAAATATGATAAAAATTAGTATATTTAACAGTATTAGTCAGCGTATGAATCATGGAAACCCAATAGAAAGGATTTTTATTGACTCATCAAAAAGAAGTTTAAAAGCAGTTTTGCTACACAACGGCAATAAATACGCTTCTGTGCCCGTGAGGCACTCTGTGCATCTAAAAGAAAAGTATGACAACATGGCTTTTATACTTGATAAATTGAAATATAAGGAGTTTGGATGGCCTATCTGTGGTGATCTCAAAGTCATCTCTATGGTGCTTGGACAACAAGGTGGCTATACGAAATTCCCCTTTTCCTATGTGAGTGGGATAGCCGGCAAAAGCACAGCACTGGAGCCAAAAAGTGTGGCCAACGAGAACTTTGAAGTTTGGAGAAAAAAATGTTCACTTTGAGTCTTTGGTTGATCCCAAAAAAGGTTTGGTTGGTCCCCTTCCGGACATCCCACACAAACGGAAAAGCTCAAAACGGAGTTTTGAGGGGAAAAGATGTAGATATTATAAAGAATTATAAATCCTTATTGTATATACATATTATTTTTATCAAATTGTATTTAAAAATGTAAATAAACCACTAGTAATATATATTTATTTTTCATTTCAAAATGCATTTTTACCTATATGTACTGCGGGTTTTGCATAACTTTCATTTTCATTTTGCGGAAAATCCCTACGTGCTGGAAAAACTAGAAAAACTGAGGGCATATTTGGACTCAGCGCACCAAAATACATACGATTCACCCATTACGGCGAAAAAAACTATCAGAAAGTGTCAATTTGCAGGCCTGTGTAATCGGTTTCAGTTAAGTCACCGAGACTACCAACCTGAAAGCACCATAGCAAAGATCGGGTACTTTCGAAAAGTCTACCTACTACCTACCTGAAAGTACCCTATCAAAGATCGGATACTTTCGAAAAGTCTATCTACATATGTCAAACGTAAGTATCCATGAAATATCGGGTATTTTCGACTACAACACATCTATCTATCGATGGCATTTTATCCCGCCATGTACCCGATCACTTCGCCAGTGGAATGTGATCGACCCAGGTCGTGTAAAATAATCGATCGACATAATCTATGTACCTGAAGACGACTTGTGAAGCAATAGGGCCGAACAGGACAAATATAACGAGAAGGTGATTAACAGTTCAGACTTTTTCGATTTGATAAAACCTTTCATAATCAAAATAAGAAATGATGAATTTTCTTTTTAGACAATAATATTATACAGAAAAATCGGCGTCGATCTAATTTCCATCTGGCATCCCATGCCTAGAGTCTAGAATCCAGATGGCCAGTTTATCCCATTCCATTATTATATTCATAACACAACAATAACACGTAGAGATAACATTAAATACGCGTGTATATAACAATAACAGTCGGCGCGGCGTGACTCGAATGGGAACACAAAAACACAAAGCAAACACATTCACATTATTGTAAACACTGATGAGGTAAACCTGTTATAAGTGTATTGTGGGCGTGCCTGTGTGCCCGAAGTGGCTTAATTTTCCCTCACTTCTGGTGAAATTGATCACACCTGAGGAATTGGGAATAAATAACTTTAGACGGACCTTTTGCGGTCGTTTAAAGTTAGGTTAGATTATACTATATACCACTAAAGATATAAACAGATAAAAATGTGTAGTGGGCGTGTCCGTCTACCAAAATTATTCTCAATTTTTCCTTACTTCCAGAGAATTGGTCAAACTTTTCCGAATAATTTAGCTAGCTCTTTTTGATGAGTCGTATTCGTACGACTCCCGGGTAAATCGTACTACGGCTCAATTGAACGGTTACTCGTTTTTATTAGGATATATTTTAGAAAAATAGCCCCATTCAAATTATCCAAGTATTGATTGTTATTACACAGTCAGAGACGTGAGCGGCCTGACGTGAAGAGTCGTACGATCATTCACACGCTGAGAGCTGGCAGCCGTATCGGACGAGCACAATATTTTCATTGCTCATACGCTCTGAGCTCACGGCTCCCGTTCAAAAGAGCCGTCGTTCAATTAAGGCGAAGCTTAATGCTAAATCATTATTTTCGATTAGCCTTTATAACGAATTGGTTTACATTATGAATACCAAAAATATTCTTTAGACAAATAGAAAGTTCTCCTATCGTTTCTCTTGAGTAGAATACAAATCAAAAATTTAATTACTCGATAAAAAATATAAATGTAAACTACTAAAAAAAATATATGAACTAATAAAAAAACAACTTTTAAAAAATACAATATTATGGTTAAGATTATGTGTGACAGTTTCCTTTGATTAACTTTTTTGCTTTCTCATAAAATTGTTTTAAAAAATAAATAAAAACCTCTTTTGTGCTTGAAATCGAGCGTTTCTAGACTCCGTTTGTCAAGCGATTTTAATGGCTATTACCTATATTCGTGTCGATATAAGGCATGAACGACTCTTTGAACCATACACAAATATTGACCTGGTGCCGTGGCTCCCGCTCCTTATAAAATGAGTCATGATCGGTAGTCTAAACATCAGTTTTATTTCAAAACGGTAAATATCACACTTCTAGGGATTTTCAATTCAGTGAGCGTATAACAGAGATATTTACGAGCGTATTTTTTCAACTTATGGAACAAAAGCGGCAGTCATTTACGTTATGCTGTCGAAATATTGTAAATTTTGTCGTGGTCACAAATTTTGATATGTTGATCGCTTTACTAGTGTGTTATTTTATTTTTTAATTTTTTATTTGAGACACAAACAGGACATTTAAAGTACATTCTTATATACAGGGTGTATCGGCACTAACCCGACAAACTTTAACCAGCTATTCCTTAGCACATTTGGAGTAAAAAATGTTATGTACACTTTGCTGTCCGGTAACATTTTTTTTCTTTTAAAAACAAAAAATAAATAAAATTTCCACACTCCGCTACTGCCCACAGTATAGGGGTAAAATAATTGGCAACGCCGCGCTACTGTCATCTCTTTCACACATATTCTGTCTCAAGTCCCGTGTGGTTCCCGCCACCCCGTCTCGTATCAGTGGTCAGTGCTGTTTTGGGAGTTCGCATGTCATCAAGTTTCTAGTTTCGTTTTTGTTTTGTTATCTAAGTTTTTACTGTTGAAATATGCCCCTCAATTATCCACCTGCCGAGCAAGCAGATATTGTTTTTGTTTATGGATTTTGCAATGGAAATTCACGAGCAGCCGTAAGGGAGTATCGCATGAGGTTTCCTGGAAGACGCGTCCCACACCATGCTACCTTTGTCCAGGTTTGTACCCTATCAATTGTTTATTGAAACTATTTACATTCATTGATAATGCCAAAAAGCGCTTTTGAAATTTAAACTGGGAACATTAAAAACATAACAAGGGGCCACCAACTTTAAAAATGTAAATTGTACTTTAGGTGATTTGTGTTCAGTGGTCACTAAACGGCGTTTTAAAAAGTTAATTAATTTTAATCTCTAATAAATGCATCATTCACTGCAATTGAATTCACTCCCTTTCTCACCATGGGATTATTTAAATTACTTGAATTCAATTTCACCCCTGTGAATCCAAGATATCAACCGTACCTAGTTAAGAAAATTATAATTTAAAACACTTTGTTATACATTTTACTATAAAAAAATGAAATAAATGAAGAGAAAACGTAAGTTTTCTGATATGTGCCTAAAATAAGTGTTCTTTAAAAATAAAATGAGTGAAAAAGCCCGCGATTGTTTATTTGACATTATTACTGAGCTGAATAATAAAAGCAGTTGTTATTTGTTGTTTTGTTTCAGATGTATCAACAATTGCGTGACTGTGGCATCGGACGGATTGAAGGCGCCGGCGGAGGACACAACATCGTTCCTGTGGCAGTTGAGGAGAGAATCCTGAACTTAATTACCGAAGACCCCACGCTGTCCGTGCGTCGGGTCGCTCTGATGATAGGACACAGGGAACACATGGCGGTATGGAGAGTTCTGAAGAAGCACGGGCTCAAACCTTTTCACTATAGGCGCTGCCAAGGCCTCATGGAGAATGACCACTTTTCCAGAGTCGTGTACTGCAGAAGAATGCTGCATAATGTCATAAGAGATGCAGACTTCATGAAAAACATATTGTTTACCGACGAAGCACAGTTCACTAAAACAGGAGTGCTAAATGTGCACAACTTGCACCATTGGGCTGAACAAAACCCCAAGCTTGTTCGGGAGTCGTCGAGCCAGGACAGATTTTCCATCAACATGTGGGCAGGAATCCTGGGAAATCAAATACTCGGTCCAATCGAGTTGCCTCCCAGACTAAATGGACCGATGTATTTGGAGTTCTTACAAGTGCAACTGGGCGAGATTCTGGAAGATGTGAACCTCGAATTACTACGGAGAATGTGGTTCCAGCACGATGGAGCCCCACCACACTATTCGATTGCCGTGCGGAACTACTTGGATGTCGAGTTTCCTGGTCGTTGGATAGGCCGTGGAAGTCCGGCCATTGCTTGGCCACCAAGATCACCCGACCTGACCCCCCTGGATTACTACCTGTGGGGGGCTCTCAAGGAAAAAGTGTATGCTAAGCCAATAGCCTCAAGAGAGCAACTGCTCGAACGAGTGATGGAAGCCGCTGCAGAAATTAAAGCAAATCCTGCAAACTTAAATAATCAAAATATAACAAGACTACACGCTTGCATCGAAAATAATGGTAGTCACTTCGAACAAATGCTCCAATAAAAAAATTAACATAAACTACATGTCCGCATTTTCATTTATTATTTATTGGTAAAATTCTCACAATGTCATTCATTTACACATCAATATTACCTACATATCAATATTTAATAAAATCTGTAGAAGAGTATGCCCGTCGGCATTCAACAAGTTTTTCGACAAGTGTGTCGAAAAGCGTCTTCTCTCTTTCCTACACACTAAATATTAATGGTTAAAAATGAGACGACTGATGCTTGTAAGCGCGCCAATACGTAAAAACAACGAAACTCGAATAAGAATTGCCAGGTGGGTTTTTTAATCGCTTTAATCTGACTTTAAACAATAATTAAACACGTAAAAATTATTTAATATAATATTACAGTACAGTACTTTGAACCTTCGCAATAAATTTATTTGATTTTAAGTTTAGTTTGTAGAACTCCATTTCAATTTAGAGATTTTTTTTATTTTAACAGTCTTATTAAAAAATTTATAAAAACAGTGTGTTTATAAACAAGTTCTGCTAGTTGTAATTATTATTACGCGTGACAGCTGTTTCACCTTCTGACGGCATTATCAAACTTTGGTAAAGCCACTTACAGACGACGTAAGTGATAACTTTCTTTTTTTATTATTCTGGCTTTATTGATTTCCGAGTAAATTGTCGTAAATTATTATTTGCTAATCCCAATATTATTTGCTAATGCTAATAATTAAGTGAAATTTTAAACAATGCAATAATAGGATTATTGCATTGTTAATTTCACTTAATGTCGTTGGTATTTCCAACTGATGACTCAGGGGTTTATTTCCCTGAATAATTAAGTATTTTGGGGTCTAATTATTATGCATTTCATTACATCCGATAATTTAAACAATTTTTATGTTGAATTGGGGTAAGTTTTATGGCTAAGGGAAGGAGTGGAAGGTGAGGAAGTACCTGGATATTCAGATCTGGTCACCAAATACGGCTAGTCATTTCAAGCAACGTTTAAATTCTAAACCTGGATATTCAGATCTGGTCACCAAATACGGCTAGTCATTTCAAGCAACGTTTAAATTCTGAACCTGGATATTCAGATCTGGTCACCAAATACGGCTAGTCATTTCAAGTAACGTTTAAATTCTAAACCTGGATATTCAGATCTGGTCACCAAATACGGCTAGTCATTTCAAGCAACGTTTAAATTCTGAACCTGGATATTCAGATCTGGTCACCAAATACGGCTAGTCATTTCAAGCAACGTTTAAATTCTAAACCTGGATATTCAGATCTGGTCACCAAATACGGCTAGTCATTTCAAGCAACGTTTAAATTCTGAACCTGGATATTCAGATCTGGTCACCAAATACGGCTAGTCATTTCAAGCAACGTTTAAATTCTAAACCTGGATATTCAGATCTGGTCACCAAATACGGCTAGTCATTTCAAGCAACGTTTAAATTCTGAACCTGGATATTCAGATCTGGTCACCAAATACGGCTAGTCATTTCAAGCAACGTTTAAATTCTGAATTAATTAATCAATTACGAAAAAGCGTGGGGTTAAGAATATTTTTTTTAAATTATAGTTGTAATTTATTGTCGATTTTTTAAAAAAATTGCGATATTTTAAATAAAATTTAATAATTATTGTTTAAATAAATTAGCAATCTGGCAGCATTCATTTGCAGGTGGTCAATCCAATGCAGTCATGACGTTTGTGTGAGTGCTTTCCTTTGTCTCAGTGTGTTGCGCAGCAGTTTTATATGAACCGTTTTTTGATTCATCGGGATTGTTTTTAAAACTATACATTCTTTGTACCTTCAAATTAGTGGAAATAAACTTAAGTGTGTCAAGCTGCTCGTTATATTCCGGTAATTCTGGAAGGCTTTTAACATAAGCAATAATATTCATAAATCACATTCCGCGAAGTTGTAAATAACTAAATTTATTAAAAAATATACGTTGTAGGATAGCCTAGCAAGTAACATTTTGACAGAGCACTTACGGTGATTTAAAAAACAACGGCGCTGTTCAAATAATCCAATTATTATTATTGATAAGTACCTAAGTGAGGAAAATTGTTTTTAAAAGTGCTCAGAATTATTGGACTTCGATTATAAATTCAGGAAATCTACTAATTAGTTTCTTAGTTTCAAAATTAGACTATTTAATACGTGAAACGCGTAAGAGGTGAAACCAAAGCATTCCAGAGGTGAAACAATTTAGATACAAAAATAAAACTGATGTGTACAATACAAGAAGACAATCAGTGATTCGCATACGAAAAATGTGAATAATCATTATTGTTAAATAAAATATTTCTTTTCTGGTACTGGATTATGTAATACGGGCTTCGTTCGCAGCAACACGCGAGAGTTGCGATGTTGCTTTCAAATTTTGACAAAGGATAAAACAGTGGTGACATGTGGTGAAAATATGTTTAATTAATTTTTTATTAAAAAAAAACGTTACCGGACAGCAAAGTGCACATAACATTTTTTACTCCAAATGTGCTAAGGAATAGCTGGTTAAAGTTTGTCGGGTTAGTGCCGATACACCCTGTATAGTATAGCATAGTTACAATAATAATACAACAGAGTGATATCGTGTTTTGCTCATCTCCCGACATAATTATAAAAAATATTTCTAAAAAGTGTTCTGTGAACCCAGAACGGATTAAAGTGGCGACTGTGCTTTATCCTACGTATATTCATCCAGCCGTCCCTAATCAAAAATACACGAATCTGTTCTAAATGATCTATTTAAAAACATCATTCAAACTGTGACATTTGACATTTATTTTACAAAGTGTAACAAAATCAACCCACATAAAAATATTTCCCTATAGATATTTAAATCAAGACAGTGAAAATTAAAATATATAAATGAAATAAATTAAATTGTTATGTCCAGTGCATACCAGATCAGTTAAATAAGTTAAAAAAGCAAATTTCACTATAACCTTTATTTATTTATTTTCGTTTTTATTTAACGCCATCTGTGTCTGCGAGCAATAACAAGAACATTATTACAAACATTACAAATCTATTAGCTCGATCACCACACAGAGGCTGCACTAACCACCGAATCCTACTCTATTCCGAATATTTATCTAAAAAAAAATTAAAAAAGCGAACCAACAATGAATTGCGAAGCCTGCCTAAACCTTATCACCAAAAATGACCATGCGCTCACGTGTGCCACTTGCAACATCGGTTTCCATAACAATTGCTTAAATATCACAGACATCAATTTCAAAAAAATGTCATTAAAAAATAAACAAATCTGGAAATGCCCAAAATGCAAAAGCAGACCGAACTCACCTGCTACATCGTCCGCTACATTCGGATCAGAAGCCGACTCCTTATATAATCGTCTCACTAAACATTTTGATGACAAAATTTTTGAAATAAAACAAATGTTTGAGGAGGAAATTAATGACCTCAAAAAAAGCAGTGAATTCATCTGTAAACAATATGAAGACATGCTATTAAACCTCAAACAAGTACAGGACATTTATAAAGAAGCTAAATTCCTACGTGAAGAAAACGAAAAAAAAAACAACAGAATCTCTTCCCTGGAAAGTAGACTCGCGGATTTAGAACAAGTCAAACTCTCCGACAGCGTGGAAATAGCGGGTGTGGACTTACGGACGGGAGAACAACCCGCGGAGGCCGTTCTTCGGGTAGCTGGCTCGCTAGGACTGCCCCTGCAACTACAAGACATCCGCATGGTGACCAGGACCCAAGATCGCAGGCGGAACACCCCGGTCAAACTACAAATTGCCTTGTACAGCCAAAAAACAAGGGAATCGTTACTCTCGCTAAAGAAAGAGGCCAAAACCTTAAACCCAACCTCTCCTATCTTCATCAATGAAGTACTCTCTCCTTACTTCAAGGAACTGATGTGGAAAACGAAGCAAAGGGCCAAAGAAACCCTTTATCAATTTGTATGGTTCAAGTCTAATAAATTGCTTGTCCGCAAAGCAACTGGGGAAAAAATAATAGAAATAAAACATGAAAATGATTTGAAAAAAATGGGGATTCAACTGTAGATAACTGAGCATTCTATTATAAACTTCCTGTATTGCAATAAATCATAATGGCAGAATTATTTAACACATTGCAATCATTGCAACTATATTATTCCCCTACAAGTCCCATTTCATTAATTATTTCTACCGATTTTGTTTACAAAAATCTTTCTAATTCTTTTTATTATCCAAATTATTTTAACACCAAATTTTACTGCTCTAAATGTATTTATAACCAAAACCATTTTAATTATTTTAACATCAAACCTTATCATTCTAAATGTTTTTTTTACCCAAATTATTTAAGTTATCTTATCATAAAATTTGTTTGTTTTAAATGTTTTTATTACCCAAATTATTTTAATTATTTTTCCATCATTTTCTATTATAACCCTAATTATTTTAATTATTTTTCCTTCATTTTCTATTATAACCCTAATTATTTTAATTATTTTTCCATCATTTTCTATTATAACCCAAATTATGTTAATTATTTTACCATCATTTTCAATTATAACCCAAATTATTTTAATTATTATTCCATCATTTTCTATTATAACCCTAATTATTTTAATTATGTTTCCATCATTTTCTATTATAACCCAAATTATTTTAATTATTTTACCATCATTTTCTATTATAACCCAAATTATCTTTACATTTTTACCTTCAAATTTTATTGTTTTAAAGGTCTTTCAAAGTATTTTAATTATTTTTACTTCAATTTCTATTTTTCCAATGGTTTTTATTACCCAAAGTATTTTAACTATTTTACCATAAAATTTTATTATTTTAAATGTCTTTACTACCCAAACTATTCTGATTATTTTATCATCAAATTCTATTATTCTAAATGTTTTTATTACTCTAATTATGTTAATCACTTTACCATAAAATATTATTGCTCTAAAGGTTTTTATTATCTAAAGTTTTTAAAGTATTTTTCCATAAAATTTTATACCTTTAAAGCGTTTTATTATCCAAAGTATTTTAATTATTTTACCAACAAATTTATACCTTTAAAGGTTTTTATTATCCAAAGTATTTTAAATTATGTTACCATCAAATTTTATGGTTTAAAAGGATTTTATTATCCAAAGTACTCTAATTATTTTAGCATGAAATTTTATGTTTCTAAAGGTTCTTATTATCCAATGTATTTTTATTATTATTCCATCAAATGCTATTGTTTTAAATGTTCTAATTATCAAAAGTATTTGAATTATTTTAACATCAATTTTTATTGCTCTAAAAGTTTTTATTACCCAAATTATTCAACTTATTTTTCCATCAAATTAGATTGTACCAAAGGTTTTTATTATCCAAAGTATTTGAATAATTTTACTGTCAAACTTTATTGTTTTAAAGGTTTTTATTATTCAAAGTACTTAAATTATTTTCCTTTAAAATTTTATCCTTTTCAAGGTTTTTATTATCCAAAGTATTTTCATTATTTTACCATCAAATTTTATGTTTTTAAAGGTTTCTATTATCCAAAGTACTGTTATTATTTTACCATCAAATTTTACTGTTATAAATATTTTTTATTATCCATAGTTTTTGAATTATTCTACCATCAAACTTTAAGGTTTAAAGGGATTCTATTTTACTATCCACAGTATTCTAATTATTTTACCATGAAATTTTATGTTTTAAAAGGTTTTCATTATCCAATGTTTTTTTATTATTATACCATCAAATGCTATTGCTTAAAATGTTTTAATTATCCTAAGTATTTGAATTATTTTACCATCATTATTACCATATTACTTTATTGTTCTAAAAGTTTTTATTATCCAAATTATTCAACTTATTTTTCCATCAAATTATATTGTACCAAAGGTTTTTTTTATCCAAAGTATTTGAATAATATTACTGTCAAATTTCGTTGTTTTAAAGGTTTTTATTATTCAAAGTACTTAAATTATTTCCCTTTAAAATTTTATGCTTTTCAAGGTGTTTATTATCCAAAGTATTTTCATTATTTTACCATCCATTTTTATGTTTTTAAAGGTTTCTATTATCCAAAATACTGCTATTATTTTAACATCAAATGTAACTGTTTTAAATATTTTTTATTATCCAAAATCTTTGAATTATTTTACCATCGAATTTTATGGTTTAAAAGGATTTTATTTTATTATCCAAAGTATTCTAATTATTTTACCATGAAATTTTATGTTTTTAAAAGTTTATATTATCCAAAGTATTTGATTAATTTTACTCTCAATTTTTACTCCTATACTACTCATTATTTACCACCACTAGCAAAATGTGTGAACTTTGTATGGATCAACTTATGTAACTTCGCAACCGCAACATGATCACTCAACTTAATATTGATACAGAAACATTTAACAACTCAGAACACACTTTTGACAAAGCGACAGAATTTAATTCTCTGTTTACAGAAAAACACAACTTAAACATAATTTCCCAAAACATTAGAAGTATTCGAAAGAACTTCGATAATTTCTCGGTCCTCTTAAACGAAATAAACATAAGCTTCGACATTATTATCTTGACTGAATGCTGGTTAGATGATTCGTACACAAACCTAAACTTAAAAGACTATACAACTCTCCATTCCACTAAACATCTAAATCAAAACGACGGTATAGTAATCTTTGCCAAAGATTCACTAAACCCATCAATAACAGAAATCAACCTAACCGAAGCAAACTGTATCCAAATCTCCCTCGGAACAGACATCTCCATATTTGCCGTCTACAGACCCCCAAGCTATAACAATCTCTCACCTTTTCTCAACTCCTTAAATAAACTTCTCGATAAAAATAAAAAAACACAACAATTAATTATTGCAGGGGATATGAATATTAACTTACTAAACGGGCAACCAATAACCACAGAATACTTAAGTCTACTTACTCACTATGGATTAAATTCGACAATCAACTCACCAACAAGAATTACGTCAAACTCTGAATCCTGTATTGACCATATATTTGTTAAAACTAGGAAAAAAACATCTTCATCCATTATTCGATCAACGGTCACAGATCATTTCACTACTACACTTAGCATACATCATAACGAGAAACAAAAAGATGAAAAAAACAACTCCGTACAAGACAAAATTAATTTTAAGTGCCTAATAGAGGACATACATAAGGAATCTTGGTCAAATGTAATAAATGAACCCGACCCAAACAACGCGCTGAACACATTTATGAACACAGTTGGAACCTACATTGCTAAACATACAACAAAAAATACCCCGAAAAACTACTCACATAAAGAAAAAAAAATAACACCCTGGATCACGAAAGGATTAGTAAACAGCATTCATAAAAGAGACACAATGCACATGCAAGTGCGCAAAAACCCATATGACGACAAACTAAAAAATAATTACCTGCTATATAGAAACCTTTGTAATAAATTAATCAAACAAGCCAAATACAAGTACTACAAAAAAGAAATAAAATCCGCCAAAAACGATCCCAAAAAAATCTGGAAAATCGTCAAAGATATTACTTTCTCCAATCCGAAAAAAGACTCGAAGATCAAAGTACTGTTAATAAATGGAAACAAAACCCTTACAAAAAATGAACCTGGTAAAATAGCTAATTTTATTAACTCCCAATTTGCAAAAGTCGGATCTAACTTAGCTGAAAAAATTCTTCTAAAAAACGGCACAACAGAAGACTCTTTAACCAAACTATCCTCTACCATACAACCAAATCATTCGTTTTATGCTCACAAAATAACTAAAAAGGAAATCTCAGATTTAATTATTTCTCTCAAACCAAATTGCGCTGTGGGCCCAGATAACCTCTCCAATCATATACTGATTAGTCTCCGAGAACATATACTTATACCACTTCAACATATTTTCAACCAAAGTTTCAGCCTCGGCATTGTCCCCGATCACCTAAAAATAGGTTGTATTACTCCAATACATAAATCGGGAGACAAAACGCTTATCTTAAATTACAGACCAATCACTCTGCTAAATTCGCTATCGAAACTACTAGAAAAAACTATGAAAAAAAGACTGCTCGCATACCTTGATAAACACAAACTGATCTCCACCCGTCAATTCGGGTTTAGAGCGAAAATGGGAACAGAAGACGCCTTATCGGAACTAACCACCTACATAGTGAAAAACCTAGATGGCGGTTCAAAGGTGTTAGGAGTGTTCTTAGACCTAGCAAAAGCTTTCGACACCATCTCACACAAATTACTCCAACAAAAACTCAAAAACATTGGCATAACAGGTCCACCACTAAAATGGTTCATTAGCTACATTGAAAATAGACAACAAATTGTAAAAATAAATAATCAAGAAAGTGACAAAGTAGGCAACAGGTATGGAGTACCCCAAGGCAGCGTCTTGGGTCCCATACTGTTTCTCATCTACATTAACAGTCTAACTGAGATAAGCCTAGGGAACATAGAGTACAAAGTAATCAGTTATGCAGATGACACTGTAATTTTATTCAAAGCCCAATCATGGGAAAACGTCTTCAAACACACGGAAACAGGGATGACTGAAGTAAATAGATGGCTAATAAATAATCTACTGACACTAAATATTTCTAAAACTAAATACTTAACTTTCAGTAAAACATTAGCTGGTCAGCCAGATAGTCACCCACAACTTCATCTTCACCCCTGCACAGTTACCTCATTAACTAACTCACGCTGTGTTTGTGACAAAATTGATTATGCGCAAAATATTAAATATCTCGGTTTAACTGTTGACAATAACTTAAAATGGGATCTCCAAATCAACCTAATTACAAAAAAAATACGGAAACTCTCTTACATCTTCAAAACAATTCGAAACATTATGTCACTACCTCAGCTAAAAAATATATATTTTGCACTCTGTCAAAGTATTCTTATGTATGGTATTTCAGTATGGGGAGCAGCAGCAGAGACTCATCTCAAATCACTTAAAATTAATCATAAAACAATAATCAGAATTATGTTCAGAAAGCCTTATCAACATCCGACAGAACAGCTAATGATCAACAATAACCTATTAGACATAAATAAACTATTCATAAAGAAGATCATCTACAAAAACTGCATAAAAATATCACCACACTTCATAACTCACTCGCAAAACACAAGAGCAAACACACACAATCAATTACAAGTACCATATATCAAATCAAATTTTGCCAAAAAACATGAATCTTACTTGGCACCACATATATTCAATAAGTTTGTAGCCCAAACAAAGACCTATGTCGCATCTAATAATTTGAATTGGGTATTCAAAAGATTTTTAAACTGGTTGAATGTCAAAGAAAGAAGAGAGATAAGTAATATTCTTAATATCTAAAATTAAATATTTTCTTTTTTCTACTCTGTTTCTAATTTCTGATTTTCCTCTTATTTTATTATTATTATTTTTTACTATAATATTTATATTTCTTTTTTTTTTTTTTTTTTTTTCTTTTTTAACCACTTATTTGTTTTTATGTAATTAGAAATTGTTAGTTACCAGCCTCAGAACAGACTTTGTCTAGTGAGGAGGGTAAGGAGAAAAATCATGTATGTACATAACTAATAATAAATAAACGCCCGGGTTGCCGGCACTGAATTGAATAGTATAAAATAAATTTACATACAAAAATAAATGTCTCTAGACTAATGTGTCTGCAGCAATCAAATTTGCAACAATACTTGTTTTTTTATTTTTAGTTTTTTTTTTAGGTACAGAAATCGTGGAGATATCTCGTGAAACAAGTTATATTATTTACGAAAATATCTATGCAAGCATGTGTTATAGTAATATCGTTGTATGATCGAGACATTCTAGACATAGGATTAAAATAACCAGTGTTATCGGTAAAAATTTCGGTCCAAAATATGTTAAGGTTTCTAGTGAATTTGGGCCTGGCGTTTAACTTGATTAGATGGACTATGTTACTATCTACTTGATTATTGACAGTTTTGTAAAGCATTAAGAAGTCATTTATGTTTCGTCTTTTAACTAGACTCTCTAATTTGAAATATGTAAGTCTTTATTCGTAACCGTCTAGTATATGGTAGACACCTGATCTATAAGACAAAATCCGTGTAAATTTTCTTTGACAGATTCAAGTCTAGATACCTGTGTGATATAATGTGGATTCCAGACTGTTGACCCATACTCAAGAACACTGCGGATTAACGAATTGAATAGAATTATTTCATAATTGGTTTTGCACGATATTTAAAGCAATGGAAAAAACCATATTACATGGTATCTTGGATTATGCTGTAAAATATAAATATATATCAAAGATTCGCGATAGCTCGCGGTGGAAATTGCATTGCAAGCTTAAATTGTAGATTTGTGAGAATGTCGTGTTGTAAGATCTTGCATTATGTTTTCAAGCAACTGGAAAGAGTTTTTTTTCAAAATATTGTTTTTATTCTCTAATGGTGTATCATAGTGACCGCGATGCTGACCGCTGTCGCTAATGTCTTTTCGGGAGTCTCCGACTTATTCCACCATTCACTACTGTATACCACAATGTTACTGTTAAAAACTACATTACACGGACTATAATTCGACTCCGTATCTAATTACGGTGCAGAGATATTGAGTTAAGTATTCTTCCTTCCTAGTCTCACCATTCGCTAAACACTCTAAACACTCCTGGCACTAATAAGAAAAAACGTTGTAATTTTCAGCGATATCTGTGGACTACTTGCGAGCGCAAACATACGCAGGTTAAAATTTTATATATTAAGAAGATATAAACCATCCGTATCTCTTCAAATTAGAACAACACATCATATTATGCAAAATTCGTCATTTCACATTTTCACAATCATCCGCTCGAACGATTTCATTCCATTTTTAAAGCACACACAAATTCATCTCCTTGTTTCAACATCTAAGATAATCACGTATCGATTTCCGCAGCATCCGTTACAGAAATAGCCCTTCCATTCGCTATCATTTCATCTCCCGTCAACTTTCATCTTCCATCCTCCCTCTTCGGCCGATTCTTCGCTCGACTTCGATTCATTATATTTCGTGCCAGATTTTTGGAATAGTATTTTTCATTTTGAAAGCACCATCTATCGATTTCTCACGCACATGTCGAAAAGATACAGAAATACAAAGACGAAGTGTACTGAAATATTTCTAGAAATAATGCTGCTGGCTTAAATTCGAGTGGGTGGATGATATTATTTGATGAAATCAGTATTTTAAAAAGCAGAATATACACAGTTACAGGTAAATCATTTTAAAGAGACCATTCCTTTTAAATTTTTTAATTTGTAGAACTCCATTTTAATTTTAATTTTTGTTTTTTTCTTTTATACATTCAATAATATCATTATTAAATTTACAAAAAAACGGTTTATTTTTAAACAAGTTCTGCTGTGTGATTATTACTACGATTACTATGAAACTGTGGTGAAACCACCACCGACGGAATAGTTAGATTATTTTCATATAGGTACGTTTATCACTAAGGCATAGGTTTTTATTATTAGTTCATTTAGGTATATTTTCATTATAACTTCGTATAGGTATATTTTTATTATTAGTACATGTATGTACGTTTTCGTACAGGTATTTTTTCATTATTTATTTATTTACTAACGCCGATTATAGCGGCTTTTACAAAACAATAACAATTGTTTTACATATGAATACAGAATATACATAGATAAAAAAAATAAAAAAAATACATAAAAGAGAACAATAGAAATAGTAGTATCAATACAAAAAAGTACAATGAGTATGTTATTATAAATACAATACAACATATTATATAATGAGTGTTAAGAAATTAATACTTTAAAACTGTATTTGATTATAGTCAATCTGAGAAGCGCTGACAGACAGTTTTAAGTAAGTAGGGTTTGTATGAGGTTAAACTAGCAATGTTTATAGGTTCATCCAAAACATATTTATTTCCAAGTACATGTAGGCGATTCATTATGGAATTGAGTTCAGCGTTAGATCCTGTATTATTGCAGTGATAGGGTAATTTGAAACGAACTGATCGACTAGGTACATGGAAACATATTAACGAAAGAAGTTCAGTTCGTTAAGTACATATGGGTGTGTTTTCATTATAACTTCATAGAGGTATATTTTTATTATTAGAACATGTATGTATATTTTCGTATAGGTATTTTTTCATTATAAGTACATATGGGTATGTTTTCATCATAGCTACTTTTATAGATGTTTTTATTATAAGTATCTTTTTATTATGAGTACATATAGATATGTTTTCATTATAAGTTGTATTTATATAATATTTTAATATTTTATATAACAGAGTATTGTAATAATTAACCCTTTTCTAAATTTAATACATTACATTCATCATTTATTCATTATCACTCTTACATATTATTTGTAGTTAATATCAAATGTACGTGTGTGTATGTATGTATGTACGCATGTATGTGTGCGTATGTATGTATGCAACTATGTATATGTATGTGTGTACGTATGTATTTATATGTGTATATGCATGTGTATGTATATATATGTATGTGTTTATACGTGTATATATATATATATACATTTTCTCTTATTATTTCCTTGTTTTTAACCTTTCTTTGTTTG
Organism: Hesperophylax consimilis; assembly: GCF_061612785.1. Classification (NCBI taxonomy): domain Eukaryota; kingdom Metazoa; phylum Arthropoda; class Insecta; order Trichoptera; family Limnephilidae; genus Hesperophylax; species Hesperophylax consimilis. Next base: position 13,199,399 of record NC_142865.1, read on the forward strand.
TTTATTGCTTTTTAACCTTCTTTATCTTTATTGCATGATGTGAACATTGGTTATTGGGTTTTAACCTAATTCTTTTACTTATTTTTTCTCTCTCTCTATGCATGTTATGTTATAAACCTGTTAATGTTCCTAATAAAATAAAATAAAATAAATAAAATAAGTACATATATGTATGTTTTCATTATACCTATAAGTAACTTCGCCACAGTTTAATATTGCCTCCAGAGGTCGAAACAGCTGTCATGCGTAATAATAATTACACAGCAGAAATTGTTTAAAAATAAACTGTATTTGTAAATGTACTAATAATATTATTGAATATATAAAGAAAAATATATCCTTGCTTTTTTAGTGCTGTACGGAATGGATAAAAAAACAATGACCTACTTAATAACTACCTAAACCTTCAACAAAGGGGTAATAATTAACTTAGAGATTTCTCTGTTTTGATTGGTGATTAGGTTATTAGAATTCGATGCATCGCCGTCAATTATTTACCTTATCTAATCCCACGCGGAGACACCTGTCGGACGAAAAGTTGGCAGCACACAGTTATTTTTACTTCAGAATTACTTCAGAACCATCAATAGACTCGAGGAAGATTAAGACCCCGTACTCGATTACCGCTATATAAAACACCCTCTCCTTGAATACATTCTGTAACCAATGTTATATTTTGTTTCTTTAGGCGATGCACTACGTCGTGTAATATTTTGAATCGAGCCGCTATCAATAACACACCTTACGTAGATGGCGATAAGGCTTAAATTCCCGCTTCACACCATCCACCTGTTTTGATTTATGCAAGAAAAAAACATGGCCAAAAAGAGTCTTTTATTTTATTTTGTGGATGTTCAAGCACAAATATTTAAATGTTTTTCGATCATTTTATAAATAACTTAATTTGCCACATTAAACAATAAAACCATAAACGAAAATGGGTTCGTTAGTGGGAGATTTTGAACATTAAAGCCTTTTTCATAGGCCCATACATTATTTTTTTCTGGGCTTATAAAAAGACTTATCTAAAAAATACCCGATTACTTCAAAGGCCAAGATGTATTCTACTCGCAGTATTTAATTAAAGCATCTGAAACATTTCTAGGCGACCAAATTTTCAAACCAAAAACACATGATTTTAAATTACTACGTAGTGCATCGCCTTAATCTTTTATATAAATAAAAATGTAAACGTTTGTTTGTTCAAAATCTTCAATCTCGGAAAATTCATCACCGATTGCTTTGAAATGTTGACAAAACGTTGCATTCGAATACGCGTGTATATCTTTATATACCTATATTATATAGATGTCACCTGTGACGTGTTATTTTGCACAGCGCCATCTGTTGGACTTAAAAGCAACAAACTCTATTGTTTTTCTATCTGCACAGACAGACGGAGCCTCAACAATGCGTTACAGGGTACAGTTAGTATACAATAAATAAATAATAAAAACAGCGGGATAGCCAAAATTAACATAAACATTCAAAAAACATATTTGTAAGGTTTTACTTACCCAAATTGGAAAACCAAAGAAGCCAAGATTTTATACAGATATAATATGTAGTTTGTTGTATTTCTGGAACTTACCTGAAACAATAAAATAAAACAAATCATTACAGAGTTTTAGGATGAATGTTTTTGTAAATTCGAATTCAACATTAATCGTCTTACTCATAATCAGGGTATAAATATTACACGGGCGTGTAAGGTCCGGATAGTGGAAAACATTACTCATAATAATTGCGGATACGTATACCGGCCATAGTTGTCAGATTTATAGCGGGTGCCCCCTTAGTATAGCGTCGGTAATTTGAAGAATATCCGAATTTGTTGTCGTTTTTTCGCGAAGTTTGACAAATACCGATCTGTCGCGTAATGAAAATGTAAAGAGCAGTTAATACCAAAAGCAAACACGGGACGCATATTCGAATTGGTCGGATTTCGTTGCAAATATAACAGACCGGGTCAGTGACATTAAAAATATCATGATTTATATCTGAAGAAACGTGAAGTTAGCATCAAAACGCGAAATGCGAAAATGACCGTGTTTTTGAGGTTTGGAACAAAGCGATGCCAGTTTAAAAAAAATCTGGCCTGTATATTATTATGAAGAACAATTATAACCGAGCAGTACAATACGGCCCTCTTTCTCGTGCTGCTTTACAGTGAATAATAATAATTGTGAATAAACTGGTCATGGAAAAGTATTTTTTTAAATGTAATATGGAATGTGTTAATTGGACTTGGTCCGTTAGTAAATAAATAGATAAATAAAGCACGTTCTTTCTCCACACATTGTAAAAAATTAAAAAATGTATTTTTAAAGTGTTTTTCTAGTGTTTTTTAAAGTTCCTTTATGAGAACAGAATTTGACAAATCGTCCGATTCTATCATTTAAAAACTAAATCGAAATCGATGATCATGTCATAGCTAAAATTTTCCATAGCTGTGTACGGCAACGTTAATGTGATACTTCGCAAAAAGACCACAATAAAAAATGTCGAGTACTAAAATAATAAATATTAAACCGCAAGCGCAAAAAAATGACATCTGAAATCTAGCCAAATGTGAAAAGCTCGCCGAGCGGACATCGCGTCACACCTCAGCGGGCACACATTAGCATTGATGTATTTATTATATTTAGATGAGACATGTAGCGAAAAAATAGGTTCCAAGTTTTTTACCTCCAACTGACCTCTAACCCTCCTAGCGTTCTAACTAAAACTACAAAATCAGGTCTACGCGCACGGCTAATCGTGTTCTAATAATGGAACAAGATTCGACGAGATATTAAGTACGCAGTAGCGCCTCTAATTGCAGATCTATGAGTGTTTTCCTCATCCGAATATAAGAGTATTGAATGTTTCTAGAGTTTTATGTTGCGTTGTGCGGGTCAGTCGACCCACTGAGAGATTTGACACACTGTGTGCGTACAGTTCTGTGCCACGGCAGGGGTGGAAAATAATGAGTCTAAATAGAAAAGTACAAAAGAGGTTAATTCTTTACCTTTATATGAGAGAATATACGCACTATCCATTCCTGTATCAATACTTGTTCTTAACAGGAATGCTCGATTTCAGCACCTTAGAATCACGCGGAAAAATACTTTGAGGAAAACACTATTGAAATCTAGTCTCTGGAACTATTTATTACACTTAACTCTTGATAAGCCAAGATGCCAAACAAAACGTCTTTAACCAAGTGGGTCTTCCGACGACCCCATGCATTTTTCTGTCTTATGGGCTTTTTACCTATAGAAATTCCAATTATACAGTCAATTATTAATGGTAACTTGTGTATTTGCGCAGAAATACGTAAAATACTAAAATGGTATGTCAAGTATTCAAGCTAATATAAGGAGGATTGTAATTTTGGGTACTACCTACCCCCCCTCCCCACTTAGCTGCAGGATAATTAATCAACTTATATTGAAAGAGGTTAAGTTATATGTGCTTAACAAGTATACTCGTGGGAGATCCCATGCACTTTTTAATACTCCAAAAGCGAGAACTTCTCTGTCTATCAGAACGCGCCAATCAACAGAGCGACTCAACTGCTTTGATTCCCAAACGATTCTGCATCGACCATCGGCATTTTTAACTTTATCTACTTACAGACAGTTCAGCAACTATCTTTTGACGCATGTCACAAACTAGTAAAACTACCCCCATAACATTTTATACTTACATTTACCTCAAAATTGTAATCTTCTCCTAATATATTGACTGCATAGCCGATTCACGGAGAACATGAATAAATAAGTGTTTTAATGTGATTCAATTAATTGTAGTTCAATTGATATGGCGGTCGAATAACTGTGTATTGCACAACCCCATGTAACAATATTGGAATTAAATATTATTATAAATATCACACATTAGTTCCAACTGCCCGGAGCATGTGGACTATGTCATCCCCGCTTGGGGTATTTTGTGAGTCTGGAAGTGGTGGAGATTGGGAGATGTGGAAAAGATGGGTTGAGAAGTCATGGCTGTTCAAAACTGGTCACCAAACACGGATAAAGCCATTTCAGATAAAATAATATACATGATGTAACAGTACGCACCCGAAGGATTATAATCAGCGATTCCTAAGCATGTTCGGGATAAAAATGTACATGTCATTTTGCTGTTCGATAATTTTTTTACAATTAAAAACAAAGAAAAAAATTCCATCACACGTCGCAACTGGGTAGTTGGGTACAGCCTAGTGGGTCACGTGATAAGCACTTCATCTCGTTCCCGCAGCACAGCAACAGACGAGACAGAGGGCTTCTTATCACGTGATCCCGACGCGATGTGTGGCAGTGTGACCAGTGGAGTAACTTGTGAAGGAAAAATATTTCACGTTTCAGCAAAAAAATGTAGCGTAAAGTTTTTTTTTTAATTTAGAACGCATAATATTGCATTATTTATTTTACATAACAGAATTTTGCGTACCTCATTTAACATATTTCCCTTGAAATTGCCAATGAAATTAAAAGTTTGCAGTATCTAATGTTCGAAAGCTTTGGGTTGCTAACCACTTCACGAAAATCGAAATATAGTACAAGTATTCAAGGAGCATTACTAATATAAATTTATCACACACACCTTCAGGTCCCCCACCAGCAGTGAACAGCGGCAGTCCCGAGACGGGACTAGAGAAGGTTAACCTTGGCACACATCCGTCACGTGACGCATTGTCGGGATGTCCGCTACTTGGGATACTTGTTGACAGATGGCGATGATGTGATTTTTATTGGACATTTATCGCTACAATCATAGAGTGGCTAACTCAAGAGTAAAGTTCTGCAATTTCAGTAGCGAAAGGATGAAATTCAGAAATATTACTGGTACGCTTTTGTAAAATAATACCTCAACTTAAATTGCATTAGATTTTATGCATAAGTGATTTCTCCCTCTTACAAAGGACGAACGTACATAATTTTTTTATTTTTTTTTTATTAACATTCAAACCTGCTAAACTACTTATGTAGTTTATCAGCAGGTACATAATGACAACATTTTTGCAATAACATGGTACAATGGTAAAACAGTATGTAGGTTTATTATTTGTTTATTTAATATCAACGACATCATAAATTATAAAATGAACAGAAACAAAGGACAACAAATAAGAGATACAAGTAAGTGCAAAACTTATGAGTTGACTTGGATTAAATTGATTAATTAAATTAATTCGCATTATCTAAAATTAAATCAAACTCCCGCCACCTCAGAACAGGCTCAGCCTAGTGAGGTGGATTATACCAAAAAAAATGTATGTTAATTTATTGGTTAATAAATAATTTAAAAAAAAATTAGTATTAATTGAAAATATGTGATACTATAGCCTTCTGTACCTACATTCCGTGCAGTTAAATAGATCCGCAACTTCTTCGTCTTATGTAATCTAGGTACAAGCGAGTGTTTGAAATGCTCAGTTCTGGTATTGTTACATTTAAAGATGATTTTGGAACGAGTAGCTCATGAAATTCAATACTCATCGTAGGTACATGAAATTCACTGAGGTTAAGTAAATCCGGGCTGTCTACCACCATTTACAATTTTGAACATAAATATTGGGTTTTCTAATAAGAGGTGTTATTGGATGGTTGGTTATTGATTAGGTTGATTATTGATTAGGTGGAATTGGATGGTATTGATCTGGACAACGTTTACTTTCAACAAGACGGCGCTACGTGCCACACAAGCAACGAAACCATTGATCTTTTACGGGGAAAGTTTCCGGACCGTGTTATCTCTCGAAGAGGTGATCACAATTGGCCACCGAGATCTTGTGATTTAACAGCTTGCGACTTCTTCCTTTGGGGCCACGTGAAAGAGAAGGTCTACGCCAACAGCCCAGCGTCGATTCAAGACCTCAAAGATGGAATTCGTGAGGCTATCGAGGACATAAGGCAGCCACTTTGCGATTTGGTTATGGAAAATTTCATGAAAAGGATATGGTCCTGTAGGCGTGGTCGTGGTGGTCATTTGACTGATGTTATTTTTCACTATTAACGGCATACCTTCCTCTTTATAATGAAATAAACATTCGATCATTTATATTAAAAAATGGCATTTTCCTTTGAATATCAAAATAACACCTCTTATTGGAAAACCCTGTATTAAGCCGGACATAATTCTTTCATCATACAAAAATAGTTTATATTTTCAATGGTAATTAATACCGAGTTTAAAATCAAAGTGTCTAAAGAATTTGTGTTGACTTTAGACAGAAAGAGGGGTAATAACTAGCTGTAACAAGTTAGTAAGTATATTTAAATAATATAATATAAATTCGCTATTCGCGTCTGTCTGTGGGCTTTATAATAATAATAATAATAATAATTCTTTATTCCAGGATGTGGGGAGGTGAGTTTAATCCCACACATCCCATAGAGAGTATAAGTTCATATAATATTTACATCATAGGTGTTTTATAAATAATGGTAAATATGAAACTAATAAAATAAGAAAATAAAAAAAAAATTAATAAAAAATTGAAATTAAAATGAGATCAAAGCAAAGAAGCACAAGAATCCATCGGATATAAGATTGTGGGAGCAAATCTTTCTCCAATGGTCTTCAATGCTCGATCCTGAAGTCAGACGGGATTCTATAATGAGAATATCTCTGGAATGGTGTATCCATTCCCTGAGTCCTGCAATCCTGACTCTTAATAGAGCTGTAAATCCTGGAACTCGCCCTTCTGTAAACATTGAGGAGGCACTGCAGTGCCTGGAGAGTCCGAACATCAATCGGTATGCGTTATTGTATTGTACCCGAAGCCTTTCCATTGTTCTTTTTTTGAAGTTTGCCCAGAGTTCACATGTGTTCAGGGTGGTGCAAAAGGCTATGAAGAGCGTCCATTTCACTCGTGGACTTCAGATACCAAATCTTCTACTGATCATGTTACATTTTATACGCAATACTCGTCTCTGCCTGTCAACATCTTCATCGTCCGTTAGCTTATTGTTGATGACATTTCCTAGATATTTTGTGGTTTCTACTGTTTTCGGAAGCTCACCATTCAAAAAGGCAGGCGGGGGGATTGTTTTTGGGCCTTCCCCGTGTTTTATGACCAACAATGCTGTTTTTTTTCGGATTATAAATCATGTTTGTTGCTTTGTTCTTCTAAACTACGAAATGGATTTTGATAGGGTTTTCATTATCACTTTTTTTATCACTTTCATTATTTCTTCCGGAAGTGTAGATTATATGTATTTATATAAAGTAGAGAAAAGTCGATGTTTTGTACTCAACTGGTAAAAAAATATTTTTTCGAGCGCTAACGCTGGCTAAACCTTATGAGATACATCAAAATAATGTACTACGGAATTGCATATCTTAAAAATGCCTACAGAAAAATCCGTACTGGTATATGTCTATTTCCTAAGGATAATCGCCCGACCCACGGAATTAGGGCGGTATTACTGTCGTATTTGTCGCGGAATTTGTTAAAAATCTGTTTGATTTTACAAATATCTATCAGTCGCGTAATTAAAATGTGAAAAAGCAGTAATACCCATTGGCAGCACTATCAAATAAATATTTTAAATGGAAATATCAATTTACCAAAGCAAATACGGAACGCACAATAAAATTTGCCAAATTTCGAAGCAATTTAAGGCAGACCGGGTCGAAACATCGCAAAGTTCACCTGAGAAAAGTGAAGTTAGCAACTAAACGCGAAATGCAAAAATGACCGTGTTTTTGAGGAATGGAAACAAAGTTCTGCCAGAAACACCGGGTACACGTCAACTAGTATTTAATAACTTATTGACACTGTAAGGTTGTTTGTAACGTTGACTCAAAAAGGACGAGTATATTATCAGAAGTAATATTTTCTGAAAACTAGAATGTATGTACATATTTTCAATACTCTAACCCCCTTACTAATAAACGTGTTTTATATTTTACACAACTGATAAATAACCATTTGTCATACATTCATAAATGTTTATCAGTTGGGTAAAATTTAAAACACGTTTATTAGTAAGGCCCTGAGGCCATACAATCAAGAAGAAAACTATATAAGTACCTTCCATATGCAAATTTCCTCACTGATTTAGTACCTTTTAGTCTCTACACTTACCTTAAATATTGTATATAGCCATTCATTTGAATTTCATAATCATAGTGAAATACAGTTTTGTGTGAAATATATGGCTAAATTGGACTTATATTTGGATCACGAAACTTACACATCGGGCACTTCTTATACAGGGTGTCCGGAGGTACAGAGCACTAACTTCGATGGGTGATTCTACATGATTTTAGAAAAAAAAAAGATAAAAAGATTTTTTTCAAAATTCCAACGTTTTTAGGAAGTTTTTAGGTAAAAAGTTCAATTGTTTGTATGGACAAATAAATATTCATCTACGGAAAAATATTTTAATATGGTAAAAAAACCTCTCGCTGCGACACAAGGCGATGGGTCAAGATAAACCAGTTGGAGAGGTCAAATGTTCTCCCGATCTGGCACCCCACGCAGCTGGTGGGTAGGCGCATCCTGAACACACCTCATGCGCTGAACCGGGGCACCCCTGCTAAGTCACCAAACGTAGCACTTGGGTGACCTATGGCAGAGATGTTGGTTATCCAATAGATGGATCCAAACCCAAACCCGACTTCCAAATATTTGCTATTGATTAAAAAAATTATTATTCAGTTTGATTTTGTTCTCAAATCCAAATTTAAGTTTTGTATGAAAAAGGCAGCTTCTCAGCCGTTCCTCTTAAGGCGATGCACTACGTCGTGTAATATTTTAAATTGAGCCGCTATCCATAAAAACGCTTACGTAGATGGCGATAAGGTTTAAAATTCCCGTTTAACACCACCCGCCTGTTATGATTTATGCAAGAAAAAAACATGGCCAAAATGTGCCTTTTGTTTTATTTTGTGGATGTTCAGGCATATTTATTTAATTTTTTTCCGATCATTTTATAAATAACTTAATTTGCCACATTATATAATAAAATCATAACCGAAAATGGGTTCGTAAGTAGGAGATTTTGTTTATTTTAAAGGCCAAGATGTATTCTACTCGCAGTATTTAATTAAAGCATCTGAAACATTTCTAGACGACCAAATTTTCAAACCAAAAACACATGATTTTGCATTACTACGTATGGCATCGCCTTAATTACACGCTTGGTATACCCAAAGACAATAATAGCTTGGCGTAACTTGAAGTGTTGTTTCCATATGCAGCGTTGTTTCAGAAATGCCGACAGACTTTTCCACTTTAACCCGGAGGCTGCCGTGCGCATCTATGTTTGATTCAAGATTCCGGGCCCTCGCTGCCGCGCGCAATCATACGTGATTTTAATTTCATCTTGCGATATCTCGGAATTTTCTGTATAGATGGCGCAAAACTCAGGCTTAAAAAATAATTTGAACCTTTATCTAGCGACATCTCTACACAGATGTGACAAATGATTTTGTTTATATTATGAAAGACCTCGTCAAACTGGAGACTACAATATTTCCCCTCTCAGTGTTTGAATTCCCCGCGCGCGCGTAGTTGTGTTAGTGTATCACGTGGTTCCTTCTTATCTCGACGGTTCGCGAATACTTAGAATCTGCAACGAATCGTGGTTCTAACGTTATTATTTTAACAAATTGTTTTTATTAAGTGGTCATATTTTTAGTGCAAATAAGTTTTGTGGTAATCAACATGTTTTGTTTTTTTTTAAATGAAATAAGTTGTTATATCCGCCTTTCGAGTGAAAAAGTAATAATATACATTTTATTTTAATTATCTGTGTTTAGAAACTAATTATTGTGTTAATTTGTCGTTTTTCCTAATATTTTTTTTGTGTAACCCTCCATCATGGCCCGACGCGACTTGTCTGATGACCAAATAAGAGAATATTGTCTCGATTTTATATCTGTTAAATTCTTTTACTGTACACAACACCATAAAAAATTCAGGTATGAGCTTCCCCGATTATCAGTTATGTGTGATAAGACAAGTAATCGCAAAACACCACAAAAAACTCAACTCTACTCAACTCCTCATTCGTCTCATCATGACACACCATTACGTCTGCTTTCAAAAGAGGTTGTAAACATCAAAACAATCCAAGCCATACGGAGCCTGCCATGTTTGTGCGAATACAAAACTTAAACAAAGCCGCAGAAAAATGGCTCGATATGTGTTCCCAGTGTAATGTGGCATTATGTATTCATTCTTGTTTTAAAGTCTACCATTCGAATAAAAACTATTAACATAAATAATACGATAAGAAACTGTAAATAAAAGTTTAATAAATAATGAAGTTTAAAACAATAATATTATCACAATTGTATGGTGAGAAATTTAATGGTGAGCCGTTGCAGAGGTCCCGCTTCGGAGACGTGAATACTGATATTACTATAGTATGTCTGTATGTGTTGGTGAGATTACTGATTTGATAATGGCGGCGGGTCGAAGTTTGTTGATGTTTCATAGATAGTTTTTATTCGTCAAATAATGCATCAATTCATAAAGATATCTTGCTTAGACTTTTATAGAGTGTAACGTAAACAAGTTTTTTTTGTTTTGGATCCTCAGCACTTAGTATCTCTAAGTGCTGAGGATAATAAATAATGAGGCGATGTAAAATATTCTAAAAATCCTTGGCGTGGGAGTATCTACCATGTCTTTACTTTCGGGCAGGAAAAGGGTTAAAGTCTTAACCTTACAAACCTCATTTCTGATCTCATTTTTATTTGCTCTGTAATTAAATCAGGCCTGATTGCTCCTCGACTTCCTTTGGCGAAGGTCTATGTAGACATCTCTTCTGCAACTGCGTTTCTTTTCAACTTACTTTAAAAAGTAATTAATTTTCAACCCGCAATCACAATCTCATTTTCTATGCTCTGGTAAGGACATTTCACTTTACATCTGCATGCGGTGGGTTCGATACATGTATCTATAACCTACATTTATTGAATGAGCGTTGCGTACTGTTTTAACTCGACCATTTTACATTTCGTATATCTGTAAATTTATTTGTACATTCCGTTTCAGTTCGAAGATGATGACCGTTTTGATGTTTTTTCAAATGTGAAATCGTCTTGTTAATTTGTACTTACTTATTTGAATTTTTTCAATATTATGGTACCAATCTGCCAAAAGAAAGTTTGAAAAAAGAAATTTCTGTGATTGTTTTACAGTTTTGTTGAGGGGATAAACTGTATAATTCCACAAACAAAATTTAAAAATAGTTATATAGTAATATACGTAACTTCTTTTATAGAAGATAACTTAAGTACTTATTTTGTACTCCTGTTATAAAATTATTATTGAACTCCTTCTACCATTCAAACGACTCTCTAAACACTTCTGACACTAATAAGAACAACTTTGAAATTTTCAGTGAAATCGGTTGGTGACAAACAAACAAACATTCATTTTTACATATATTGAAGAGAAATATAGAATCCCACTTTACTGGGCGCGAAGTCTACTCTTCACAGAACTACTAGTGAGTAATGAAATTATTTTAAAAGAACCTTCGAAGCAAATACAGGTAAATTAAAACAGGGTTATTTTGTATAGAAGGCAGGTATCTGTAAGTAGTCTGTTAATTAAACACAAGAAACTGGCATACCTTGGATAAGCCAGGTCAAGAGGAAGCAGGGGAGATAAACAAGGGGCTCAGGAGGAACAATGCAGGTCTGGAAATCTTCCAGTAAAGAGATAAAATCATCACAACAAGTCGGCCGGGGATCAAAGGCAGGGGATGCCAAGAGCCCGCCGAGCGGAATCGCCAGATGTTGTAGGGACAACAAAGGGCCGCTGTACTACCTCCTCGTAACCCTGGCGCGGTTAGTGTGGTCAAGGAGATACTGGGCAATCCATGTCATTTACAAACAAGATAGTAATAATAGAAAAATAACTAATTCCAAGGCGTCGAGCGGTAACCGCACTGAGTCCGAACCCAGAAGTTGTGGATTTAAAACCCGACGAGAGAAAATATTAAAAAAAAAAAACTACAATATGTAACGTAACGCAAATCCCGAAATTGTCACGAGATGTGGGAGAACAACTATGCGAGTGGAATCCAGATACGTAACGCAAATCCTGAAATTGTCACGAGATGTGGGAGAACAACTATGCGAGTGGAATACAGATATGTAACGCAAATCCTGAAATTGTCACGAGATGTGGGAGAACAACTATGCGAGTGGAATCCAGATACGTAACGCACATCCTGAAATTGCCACGAGATGTGGGAGAACAACTATGCGAGTGGAATACAGATACGTAACGCAAATCCTGAAATTGTCACGAGATGTGGGAGAACCATGCGAGGGCAGTTATTTTATTAAAATCGGACGTGCGCGCAATACGAATTTCCCAGACTCAAAATGGTAGCCGGTTTACCCCTTTGAAAGATTTAACGACGTCATAATAGAATTTTGAATGTTGACGTAGATACAGTCGATACAGTTTTCAGTCAATAACGTGTCGACGAAAATTGTATTATTATTATTATAATTTGTTGGCGAAATAATGGCTTGAGAGTTCAAATAAAGTTTGATGTTTAATTGTTGTAGACAGCGAGATGAAGATTTTCAGGTCTTTGAATGACTTCAAAAGATGTCCCCTGCAAAAAGTAAAGATATTTCCCAGAACAAAAATTGTAATTGAGAGGAACAGGAGAACAGAAGAGATGGGAAGTGTTTTACAGTTGTTGATTGAAAAAAACTTTCATTGAAATCCAGAGTAAATAATTCAGAAATCCAAAATAAATTCAAGATTTTGGGGAATTTATATTAGGTCGGGGAGTATTCCCGGGAATACACACATCACTATACAAAACCAAATAAATGTTATATTAACCCCTAGGGCAATTTTGGCAGATATTCTTCACAGGCAACCCGAAGATTCTTTTCGGGAGATATATCTCCCAGCCTGACACGGTCTCTTAAAAGTTATGCTATCTCATTTTGTGTTACCGTATATTATGATTTAAGCCTTGACAAGAGATAATACAACGCTTTCAGTTGCATACTAAAGTTTGCCTTAGCCGCTCCCGAAAAATTTTAAAAAATTCTATGAGACAACATTTCGTTAGCATTTGAAAAACATTTGTCAAGAATTATACGAGTAAAAAACGAAAAAAAGGGAAGTGACAAAATAACTTTCATAATACCCTTGTCTAATTTAATTACATGTTTTTTTTTAGTTTCCTGTAAAGTGTTCGTAAAAAAGTTGTCTCATCTGTGTTAAAATATCGTCCCAAAAATGATTTTTTGGGACGATATTTTAAATTATATACATCAATCACATTTGGGTTCCCACATTAACGGCCGCTGTTCCCAACTTTTTAATCGTTATCTAAGTTCAAATCTTTGTTTTTGCTCAGCCAAGCGATTTTTAAGCATTTTGTAGGGAACGTTCGATTTGCGTTGTTCCCAATCATTTTGTCTTTGAAAATCTTAAGTAGCCCCACACACTACCGCACATTACCATAGACAATAAAATGACATCAAATTAAAATCTTTCTATGTTAAATTAATATTAAAGAGTTGATTATTGTAGCTCTTATTAATACACATTACTTCTTTTAAATACCGTTATTCACAAACTGGTATTTCATATTTTTTAAACTAACGTATATAATATATTAAAAATAAAGTGACAACTTGAACGTGATGCCACAATCGGGACTTCCCATTTGATTTGGCAGATAGAAGTAAGTTTTTTCTCCGTGCGACAGCAAAACAAACCCAAACAAACCTTAAAATGGAGATCAAAGCAAAGCGTGCGAAGAACTTCACACAAAATGATAATGACAAATGCAACACAAAAAACTGAAAGGAGCGTGACTGTCGAATGTCAGAGTGACATTTGATCATTGATTCGCGGTATTTTTTCACTCTGTCGACACTTTGTGTAACTAGTTTTTTCCTTACATATTGCTTATGGCTAATCCAACATTCCGGCTGGCTTAGACTGAGCGGCTTGCTTAAGCAATTATTGTGTGTTGGAATTACGTAGTGCAGTGGTGATTCGCGTAGAATTTGATTATTAGGATTGGGAACAGCGGCCGTAACTTGTGGTTTTTAAGTAAACATTTAAGTCCATCATAATGCATTTTAAAACTTTTTATATTTAAATAGTAGATGGGGGCATTTTTTTACAATAATTTCCAAAAACTTAATAATTAATAATTGCCAAAGTTACCCGTAAAATTAATTTATTTAGTGGCCTACATTTTATAATTTAAAACAAAAATAAATAATAACACTTCTGAGCAGTGCTGGATATTTGAAATTCCCTTTGGAAAAAAAGGATCTTTCAGTTTGGGTAGGTATTTTGGACTCAAATCCAAAATTATGTTTTGTATGAAAAAAACCGTGCAGCCGTTCCTCGTAAATCTAACAAAGTGAGACACGTACGAGAGAGAGGGAGAGAGGCAGGTGAATGAATTCCAACAATGGAATAAGTAACAGAACTGGATTGAAGCAAAGTTGTATCTGAGAGATTAAACATCGAAACGAGTCCCCGGGCCCTCCAGTCGAATTCAAAGAGAAGTGGGTCGCACTAGCCCGACAAAAGGCCAAACACACTTCAGGAGAGTGTTGGGGATGATCAAAGAGAGGGGGACGAGGGTGGTTGGGATAGGTGGGACAGGTGGAAACTGGAAAGTATAAAGGGAAGACTGTTGTTTGGAAAATTGCATTTTTGTAAGATTTAGAGCGAGACGTATATCGCTGATGTATTACGGTTAAGCACTCAACAATGGCCCTGAACATCACTTTGCTGTCTGCAAAATAAGAAATACAACAAATGGCTTATCCGCTAATTCTACACGCGTAGTTAGGAAAATGTGAAAGATTTTCTGCAGTGACAAAAATCTTCAAATTTATTTATTATTGTATTTAAGGGAAATCAGCAGTTAGAATATGGTTGATTTGTACATGTGCAATTTAGTTAATTGAGAAACCAATTATAGATTTCGTCATTATACTTATACATTGTATATTAAACGATCGGACAGTACAATTATAAAATTAACAAATATTACATTTTATGTAGTTTGATTTAGTTGGTGTACAATGTTTATCTTTTAAATTCTATGAATTACATATTTTTAACTATATTTCATTTAGCTATAAAATTTTACATTTTAGATCTAGTGTATCTATTCTTAAACTACTATAATATACTTATATCAAAAAGTCTGTAAAAGATGCAGTGTGAAAACCAGTGAGGTCATTTTCGAACGTTGTACTAAAAAATTCCAGTACCCATCTACGTATTTCAGGTAGAACTTAAAAGCTTACAATCTCATATTTGCATAGCTTTTATCAAATGTAATTTTATTCTTATTTTTTTATGTTTCAAAATATCTGTCAAATTAAAATTATACTACCAACCATGTAAAAGCCCTCTGGGCGTTAAATAAATAAATAAATAAATCTCAATTTTATTTTGGAAACCTCATACAGCATTGACAGATAAATCATACGTTGTATTTCTTGCCTTAGCACACTACAATGTGTGTATTTTTAAGAAATGTGTATGCAATGTTTCGACAGGAAGCTAAGCTTAGTAAATGGTCTATGATTTTTATGAACATTGATTTTTAAAGTGAGGATTTTTAGTTCAGAACAGTTTCCCGCTTGTAGTACGAGTTTCCGGACACCGTGTTTAAACATGCAAATCAATATCACAACACTGAGGTCTAACAGCACCAATACATGGAGTTGAAGCGTGGGTAGGTACTTACAAATACCTACAGCAAAGGATATTCAAGAAACCTTTGAACTTGGGGTATATCTATTTTCAGGATATTTCAGTTTGATTGTGCACCGCACGAATTTCCTGAAAATCTTCATACAAAAAACCGAATTTTCGAAAAAAAAGAAGACGTTTTCAGCTACAACAACATCAATAATGCCATTTTTTGCAATATTAGCAATCTAGTACGGTTCCATGATGATTCCTAAAAATGACAATAGTTACATATATATGTAACCTATTTAACCTAGTTTTTGTTTCATCACTTTTAAAAAATTTAAAAGATTAAACCACTTTCTATCAAAAAAATTGTTCTTATATAAAAAAACAATATGGCTTTAGGAAAAAATCAAAGCAATAAATGACTTAATCAGTAAACTTAGAAGCAGCATTGATGATGAAAATTATATTTTATCTATACTAATTGACCTTCAAAAAGCCTTCAATACAGTAAGCCATGACATAATTCTCAAGAAACTCGAGAAAATTGGTGTAGTTGGTCCTGCTCTTAATCTGTTCAAATCATATCTTAGCAACAGAAAGCAATTCGTAAGCATCAATAATCAAAATAGCAACCACCTTTCAATAAACTACGGAGTTCCGCAAGGATCCATACCAGGACCATAACTATCCCAAATTTATATAAATGATATCTCCCAATTAGATTTAAACGGTGAATTTTTTTTTATATGCTGGTGAAACTGCAATTTTCTACTGGGGTAAAGATTTAAACACCTTACTAGAAAATGCACAGAGAGGCTCGAATGAAATATCCTAACAATGAATTTTAAAAAAAACAGGATACATGATTTTAAGCTCAACCTGTAAAATCATTCCTCCTCATGTATCCTTAAAAATTGAATATAACAACCAGCAAATCCTAATACGGGAGAAATATCTTGGGCTGTGCATTGACAAACATCTAACTTTTAAACAGCATATTCAGGATATTAAAGATAAAATCACCCCCTTAACTAGCGTATTTAGCCGGATATCATATCTGTTACAAAATAAAATTTAAAAGGGTCTATATTATAGCATCGTACATTCATATTTAAACTACTTGAAATCTGGGGAAATGCATATGAAACATATATTAATGAACTACAGGTAACACAGAACAAAGTAATCAAAAAGCTATTTCACTTCAAACCTAGAACATCCACAAAAAAATTATATATGGAAACAAACATAAACATTGAGAAAATGATTTGAATATAATACATGTCTCCTTATATACAAAATAAATAATAAACTCATACATACAAATACAGAACTCAATAAAACGTCCCAAGTACACACACACTTTACACGGCAATACGATAAAATACATTTAAACACCATACATACTCATTATGGCAAGCAATCCATTGGTTACGAGGGGAGCAACATATATAATTGCCTCATTTAAAAAAAAACAATTGTTTACTTTTATGCTCAGTCAACAAAACAATGAAAGTAAATAATATCGTTCTTTAATGTATTTATGTGCAATGTATTTAAGTTATTTCTAGCTAAATAAGTGAAAATGTAATTTTCTTTTATCTAGAATAAAAACTTTAAAAAAAGTATATTTCCGTTACAAAAATCTGAAAATTAATTTTATCTAGTTTATATAAAAAAAAGTATTTGTTTTTACCACATCTTCAAATGTTAGAATATTCTTCGTTGCTTACAGTTGCATATTTTTGCTGCTCTTAATAATTAATAATTATCTCATAAAAAGTTTATAAAAGAGTCAAATTATCATCCCCAAGTTAATAATATATACATTAAATATTGTCGTGTGTGATAAAACAGTTCATGTTGTGGAACGGTTATTAGATGTACATCTATGAACTATTATAGTGCCCACGGAACCATCAAGAAAAAAACAGGTAAAAGGCCTCCTTTTCCCACCCCTATTTTCCACGATCGTTTGATTATTTTTGTCTCGTTAAAATTAAAGTCCATTCGTCCAGTACCAATCGTTCAGTAAGCAACATATTTTTACGACATCTTCAAATGCAAAAATTCTAGTACTTAACTACCGTATGTATTCCTCATTGCCCAGTAAACTTATAGAGGGAATTAATTATACTGAGTCAGTGGACATCTTTAATTTATCACTTAACGGATAAAAAAGAATGTTACAAAGGCAGTTTTATTATGTATAATAAATTGTACTGTATAAATATATAATTGTTACTATTCATATGTAAAAGCACCTAAAAATGGCGTTAATAAATTAATAAATAAATAAAAGAAGAAATGTTTGTCACATTTAAAATTCTTGGAAATATTCCGAAATTCGATGAGAAATTTCAAGAATATACTTTTTGTATAATGTATAAATAAATCTTTCCATGAAATATTTGATGTTAGTTTCTATTCGTAAGGTTTTCACATACACGGTTGTTTATCAATTATATAAAATGTTAACCATGTTTATTAGTGGGGCTAATTGTCGTTAAACCGCCACTCGTGCGTAAATACATGTGGTTATGAAGTCGGCATCCTTATACATCCGATAGGAACATGAAGGATAAAAATAAGATTTCAACATGTGCAATCACTTGACAACTGCTGTCCAATTAGAAACGCACTGAACATTTCAAATTCACGTACAACTACGGAAGTTGGTAACGAATTCCAATTATTATAATGAATCATGCAACAGATTCAGTCGCCACCCCCGACTTTTCGCAATTCGCTCGCGGCAATATCGGTTTTACACATGACATCTGCCATATGCCATGAATAATGACACCGTGACGAAATGCATAATGTTAGTAGTGTACGTAATCAATCTACGTCAAATTTGCAAATAGAACGAATGAAAATATTGAAAAGAAAAATAAAATCCCAACTGACCCAATTGAGTGCACGAAGGTATCACATAGATCCATTATTCCTGAATAAAATTGTGGACACTAATATTCAATGCCGAGAGTTGCTAAATAAAATTCAATTTAATGTGCCTGCACGCTCCATACGCTATTCTGTCCTGTTCAAAGTATAATGCAAAGCAAACTATAAACAAAATTCTCGCTTAAACCATTGAGTTATATATAAATATACTCTACATTCCTTGCAATATCAGTGTAAAAATATTGTTCCCGTGCGGGAAATAGATAGTGGGGTGTGGCGGCTGTCGATGTCGCCCGAATCCTTCTGACCGCGAACGAACTCATCGAACGGAGTCAAAGGTGATCGGCGGCCGCCACCACTGCGCAAAAGCTCCTTGAGTTTTTAAGATTAGTAAGTCAATTTACACGACTACCAGTTATCGGTTATCGGTGTGCATGTCGGAATTGATCGGTTAGCAATAAGGCCGCTAAAACGGTTCCCGGTCGTGCAATAAAACTTTTGTTGGAAATTCGTAAAAATAAAGATACTTGGCATGTCATTTAAGGTAAGTATTGATAGACATAATAACACTTTTAATGTAGGAATGTAATACAACAGCTACTAAAAAAAACTGTACATAATCTTAATACATAAAAATCACTTGTCACTGTGTTCATACACGTTAATCTACAAAACCGCAGAAAACCTATTTTTTTTCAGATTTCTCATAAAAAATAAACAAAACCACAAATTTTAACTTCCCTACATAGAAGGCGATCTGTGGCAGGACAACTTCTTATACTATAAAATGAATTCTAAATGGTTGAGTTAAATTCTAACTGTAACTAATCTTATTCAGCCTGCGAATGTTTGTGTTAGCAAAACTCGAAAAGTAATTGACCAATATCGCTAAAAATTTCAAAGTTTGTTGTTATTAGTGCCAGGAGTGTGTAAAGATGTTTAAATGGTACAATAAATCGGGGACGCCCGAGGGATACTTAACGCAATAACTCTGCACCGTAATGAGATACGGAGTCGAATTGAAGTCAATGTAATGTAGTTTTTTAACAGTAACATTGTGGTATAAAATTGTGAATGGTGGAAGAAGTCGGAGGCGCCCGAGAAAGACATCAGCAATAGCGAAGTATTGCGGGGGAGCCACTATTATAATATAAATTAAAGCAAGAAATTCTTTAAGTATTAACAGATTTGTCAAGCTTGTAATCCATTGCGTATTCCACATCAATTATAATAGTCCATAGTGCTAACTATGCGTTTATTTTTTCTCTATTTTCTCAAGTCTAATCTCCAAGTCATGAATCTCCCTCCCACAGCATCCCAAAGTAATCGCTCTTCCGCTGCAATTAATCTACTTCTATCGCTTCTGCTCGTATAAGTTTGCTGGCATACTTTCTAGAGAGAGGAAATTAGATGGATCACCCTGTGCGACTCTTTCCATTGATCAAAGCAGTGACCTAAATAAGTTTAAAAATTTAGATGATCTTGCAAATACAAGTAGTGTTAGAAACGTAACCAGTACCATACCAAAAGGCGGAAGCTAAGCTTTTTTTCCAAATATTTCTTTTGTTCACGCAATATATATAGGATTGGTAGATATGAATTCGCAAAGACTTGGTGGATAGGAAGTCTCAAATCCTTCAATTGTCCTACCCACCCAATGTACCCATAACAAAAATGACACCATGACCGATTCTTATTGTAAGATGTCAATAAAGTGACAATATGCTTATTTGGAGCTCTGCAAAGCTCAGTATAAAATAGTCTCTCAGACAGGGAGGATTGATCTATTACATAACCACAACCGTGAAATAAATTATTGTGAATATAACCTAATAATCATATTCATATTCAGACTGACCACAACTGCGACGGATGAGTTCCTTATTATCCCATAATCCAATTTTGGCTTTTCTTATGATCCAGAAACCCAGATTTAAACATTGAGGAATACTGTCGATAGCTTAACAGATGCATTAAAAATAAATTGTCCCATATAACATTGCAATTTAGCATAGTTCTGGGACTGGTCCTTGCGGACCAGTTGGTGGGACCACCCTTTGGTGGGACTGTTCTGGTGCGTGTTGCGTAGGGGATTATTCCAGCAACACCAACTAGTGGAATCGCAGTTTCGCGACACCATCTAGCTTGCACCCTTCAAGGGTGTTCTATGCCATAATTTAAAATTATGGAGAGAGGTAAAATGTATTTATACACGTACATTAATTTAATTTAAATGGGCATATTTTATAATTATACGTAAGTTTTGAGTTGAGTTCAGACTGAGAAGAGACGAGATATTTTAGATAAGGCTTTGATAGTAGAAAAGCCATTTGTTTAGAGAGGGACAACCAAAAATTACGTGATCTAAAATTTTTACTTCTAGACCACAGAAGGAACGGAACAATGTTCAACTCTCATTCGAATAAGTAACGACATTTATTTTTTGGAAAAACGGGGGGGTTGTTGAAACTGCAATTTTGATGGGATAGTCCTTAGTATAGAGGCATAGGAGGCTCCCTTAGATTGACTAGCAAAAGGCCAATACTCTGCCCAAACATTACGGGATGGAAAAATGTTAGATAGGGGAATGTGGTTTATGAGGGTAACAGTAGGGTTGGATGCTCCTTTTTTGCCAAGAAATCCGCAATATCGTTAACCCCAATGCCAACATGTCAAGGAATCCAATTCAGAAAATGGAATAAAATTTCATATAAAGGTAAAGATTCAAGAAATTAATTTTCTCTAAATAGTATAAAATAAAGTCGCTATCCGCGTCTGTCGCGTTTGTGCGCTTAGTTCTTCTAAACTCGGCAAGGGATTTTGATAGATTTTTCTATCATTAAGAATATTTTTTCCGGATGGTTTACATATATGATAAATGCATATAATATTTATAGAAAGTAAAAAAAAAGTAAATGTTTTATAATCAAGTCGTAAAAATATGTTTTCGGGCACTATGTTGCTAACAATAGCTAAACCTTATGAGAAACATCAATATAATGTACTACGGAATTGTATATCTTAAAAAGGCCTACAGAAAAGTCCGTGATGATAATGATGATGTTTATCTCCTAATTTGACACTTATTTACAAAGCATGTTGTATCCATGTTGCACTAAAAAAATCATTAAAAAGAAGCGAGTAATATTTTTAATAATGCATAATATATCCGTGATGATCAAAGTCGCTCCATGTTATGGTACCTACCCAATATAACTGCCCAACATACCTGCCAATTACTGTTAGAATACGTTATTATCGGATGGCGCCATAGACATATGAATATTAGTAGACCTGCCCTAAGTGATTAAAAGCGTATTATCCCCACTCCCCATACCGGTTCCATTGAAGCCGGCTGTGCTCGCGTATGGCCTCAAGTGAAATTTGAAAACGTGACGTCATCATTCTTGTGCGAACTATGGTCGAGGCATCATCGGTTCATTTTACGAAATAACACGGCAAAATGTTGACTTGTACTATGAAAACTTGTAAAAATAGATGTGAAAAAGAGAATAAACCCAATTGTCGTATTACATTCCATATATAAGCATTATTTTACTTAATTTTAAGCATATTCACATCGTATTACATGGATCAGTTGTAGAAACATGTCTGGACGCGAAACACAAAGCTGGTTGGTTGCTGGGAAGTAAATTATGAACATTTATAAAAGTGTCTTAACTAAATACTTAAACGAAATATTCGACTCTGAAAATAGAACCGAATTTTTTTGCCGAATTTGGACTTCGCAAATTTGTTCATAACGTGGCGAGTAATTTGCGCTCCCATGTAAAAATGTCTATTCATTCAAAAGCAGATTTTAATTTTAAGAAGTAAATGGTGATATTATAATGCGAGATGCCTATTTACTGTCAGATTGATTTATTGACGAATCACAGTCAGCTTCACCCCCTTCGTTCTTCAACAGTTGATTTTACCCCTCGCCATTATCTTCTCGTCTATTAATTCCTATGTCTGTGGATGGCGCATTGCAATTGACAATATTCTAAAATTATTGATTGAAACACCTCTATGTATCTTTATGTATCTTTTTTATGTATCTTTTTATGTATTTTCGTTTTAACATACTTATTTTAGCTAGTCTTAAATCCTGTATTTGTCTAGGATAACTTGAAACCTGTAAATTTAACTGTCCTGAAACGGGAATCCTTCCTAGTTGGACGGTCAAAATCATAAAATGTAATCAATATTATATTATAAAAAATAAATAAATAAAATAAAAATAAAATAAAACCCAAAAAGCAATAATGAAGTTCTTTTAGAACTAGGACTGACGAACCATCTGTCAATCAAACAACTCTATTCTAAAACAATATTCCTATATACTGACTCGGTATCATTATTTCCCTCCGTAAGTATTCTGAACAGTGAGAATACATATGGTAGATATTCCCAGAATTTCTGCACTAAAATAATAACGACCCTAATAATATTACGTAGCCGAATCATATGGAATTTTATATAGAAATCTTTCAGTGAAAATCTTTCTGTCAGACAATTTAAGCATATTCATTTAATTTAAAAGAGCGTTGTTCAACAAAATTATTGAATATCCCTTTTAAAAGTTATAAAACGAAAAAAAAATTTATTTTATTCAGTATAACTTGTACATGAATATTGTAATGTGGGTTCTAGACGGGAGAATTTTTCCTAAGTTGACTTCTAACAAATCTTAAGAACATGTTCATTAAACACTTCTTTTCTAAAACTATATATATATACTCCTTTCCTATAAATACAAAACACAAGAAATAATAAATAACACGTATATTAGAAACACTAGATCTGAGGGTCAAAAACATATTAAATAAATACAACATTTGGGCAAAAAAAGCTTTCGACACTGTGGTACTAAAATCCCACTCTCATTCAAAAGTCTTATACCAAATAATTTCCATTAGCAATTCGGTGAACTAAATTAATATTGGGTTGAATCGAAATCATTAATTTCTACTTGTTACTTGTGAGAAGTGTGATTACTTCTGCCAAACAGAACTGTCCCTTACAAGTCTCTATGAAAGGCTGACACATTCAATGCACTGCAATCTCTAGCAGAATGTGCGAGAAGACTTGTGTTATACGGATAAGGGTGATTTGTAAGAGAGCTCGAGAAAAATTAATGATGACCGGGGCGAGTGAATGGAAAAATGAAAGAACGACAGAGAAGTGAAAGAAATAATATTCGAGGTTAATGCGACGAACTCAAAACGATTTGTTAATGCAGATTTTGGTTAAGGGTTTTGGGGTTGATCCATAAATAACCAAAAACGAACAAGATATTTTTAACATTTCAGAAAAATACTGAAATCAACTGAAAGTCCCTGAAATTGTAGGCTGAAATATGATGAAATATTTGAAAATTGTAGTATTTTTTTTTTTTTTTTTTTTTTTTTTTTTTTTTTTTTTTTTTTTTTTTATGGCATATATGAATTAAAATGTGACCACGCCGATTGTAACGCCACTTACATCGGACAAACGGGGAGGGCATTCTCAACTAGATTCCAAGAACATATACGATGTTATAATAATAAAAACACATCCTCAAAATTCGCAGAACATCTCTTGGTGAATAATCATAACCCACTTAACAACAAGGGTCCTAAACCATTGCATATAGAAAAAAAGGGCATTAGATTAAATTTACTTGAACAATTAGAAATCAATAAACGAACGAATGACCCAAATTTAACACTAATTAATAAAGTACGGAAAATAATTTACTCACCACTTCTTAGTATTTTCACAAAACCCAAGCAGTATAATGCACCCAAATAATTCATAGCAATAAAGTCATTAGTAAATAATTAAGAACCCATTACCATTTACTGAGGGGAAAACATAGATTGGTTTAACCAACAATAGATCATGTCATCGGTGTAACCAGTAATAAATCAATGTATGCACCTTCAAAATTTACATTTGAAATAGTATAAAAACGTCGTCTCAATGTGGACTAACCACAGTTTGAAAATGGCCTTGTAAGCCGAAACAGCTGTCACAATAATAAAAAACTAAAACACTTGCAGAACTTAATAATAATATTATCAAATTTAATCTAAATTAAATTTATAAAAAAAAAAAAAAAAAAAAAAAAAAAAAAAAAAAAAAAAAAAAAAAAAAAAAAAAAAAAAAAAAAAAAAAAAAAAAATGAAAATTGTAGATTTATTTTTAAAGCAATGCCGCTGGAGTGTTTGTAATTTGGGGAATATTGTAATTCTTATATTAGGGGGGGAGGGGAGAGGGGGGGAGGGGAGAGGGGGGGAGAAGAGGAAGAGCAAGGTTAGGAGATAGATAATTGAAACCGACTACCTACTAAGCATAGAAAAGCAACATTTTAATTTTGAATGGAGGTCTCTTACCAAGGCGATACTGAAGGTATCTTCCGGAACGTGTTAAGGTGTAATAGTTAGATGTTTTTTAACCATTTAAAATGCTAATTAATTAGCATGAAACAGGCTGAATGCAAACAGAGAAGACAGAAACAGATAGAAATTGTTGTTGTTATACGCCCATAGGGGCTTTTACATAGATTATAAATAAGTTTTACATAAGTTATCGAGTTAGAATTTATACTAAGAGTTATAAAAGTGAAGAATTTTAAAAAAATATACAAGTAGTTTTTGAAGAATATGGCGTAAAGAAACATTTTAAACAACATAATATTTAACAATAACAAAGAACAAAATATAATATAAAACATTACAATAACATATCTAATCGTTAAATCTATTACAATAATTTGTATGATTCCACAAAGTGTTGGTTTAATTTGAATTTAAGATTATAAAGGGAATCATGGAATATATCTATAATACCACCAAACTTGTTGCCCAAATCATGCATCCTATTGGTAAGTGAGTTTGACTGATAGTTGGTTTTATATGTGTCGCAAAAGAATGTTGTATTTTGTCTAGTATTTCTTGTCGGTACATAGAGTTTAATAGCAGCAACGATGGCAGGGCTGTCAATAAGGTTGTTCATGACTCTGTATAATAAAATTAGGTCTGAAATGGTTCTTCTGTCAGACAGCGTAATTAAATTAAGTCCATTCATCAAATTTACATAATTAATGTTTTCTATTGGAATTTTAAGCTTGAAATTTAAGTACCTAAGAAATTTGTGTTGAACCCGTTCTAATTTGTTAGAGTGTACTTTATAGAAAGGAGACCAAATAGGTGAATTATATTCCACTTGGCTTCTAACTAGTGAAATGTAGAGTGTTTTCATGCAATCCAATGACTTAAAATCAGTTAGGGTTCTACAAAGGAAGCCAAGAATCTTTAAAGCCTTATTAGTTATATCATCTATATGCGCTGTGAATGTTAAGTTTGATTCGAATATAACTCCCAAGTCACGAATTTGTGATACTGGTGTTAATTTAACATTATTTAAATTATATTCATGTAAGATATGAGAATGAGTTCTGGAAAATCGTATTACTTGACATTTCTCAATGTTCAAAAATAACATATTTTGTTCGCACCATTTAAAAAATTTATCTAAATTAGCTTGTAAAATTAGGCAATCATATATATTTCGTATTCTTTTAAACAATTTTAGATCATCTGCAAAAAGTAGGACTTGTACATCTTTAAATATGTTTACAATGTCATTAATGAATATTAAGAATAATATTGGGCCAAGGTGGGACCCTTGCGGGACACCACTTGTGGCCTCGAATACATAGGATTCTATAAAATTAATCCTGACACAAAGAACTCTATTACTGAGGTAACTAATAATCCATGTCAATAAACTACCTTTGATGCCTAACAGTCGGAGTTTGGATATAAGAATATGATGTCGAACCTTATCAAATGCTTTACTGAAATCGGTGTATATAGAATCCACTTGTTGTTTCAGACTGAGCGATTCAGATATGTAATTATTGTAGATAGTTAAATTACTTAAGGTAGATCGACCTCTGATAAAGCCATGTTGGTTAGGAACAATAATATTGTTGATAGGTTTTACAATGGTATCTAATACTAATGACTCGAAAAGTTTGGGTAAAGCAGACATAATACAAATAGGTCTGTAGTTAGATATATCGCTTTTGTCGCCTTTTTTATGAATGGGCGTTAAATAACTCTTTTTCCACAGAGCCGGAAAACAGCCAGACGCTAAGGATTTGTTAAAAAGTTTATGTAAGGGATATATCAAACTATCAATGCAAGTTATTAAAAATATGGGAGGAATACCATCCGGTCCAGCAGATTTATTACTATCTAGTGCTTTTATGCTTCTTTCTATGGAATCTAATTTTATGAAACATTGACTTAGGTTTAATGACTCTTCCACTGACGTACTGGAGACTGCTTTGATGGGAATATCTTTGTCGTAGACACTTTTAAATGAGTCAGCAAAAAGATTAACTATACCCTCAATACTGTCGGCACATTTTTCTTTAAAGAACATGCTATTAGGATATCCACAGTTGTCTTTTCGTTGAGATTTAGTAAAATTCCAGAATTTTTTCACATTGTGATGATGTACCTCATTTTCAATTACGTTAACATAGTCACTATAGCACTTTATTGATAATTCTTTACATTGTTTTCGTAGTTTAGTAAATGCTATATAATCGTTAGAATTTCTGGTATGTTTATATTTTCTGTGGATACATTTTTTTTTATTAATTAAATTAGTTAGTTCCCTTGTAAACCATTTCGGATAATTAGATGATGTAAAGCTAACCTTGGGAACAAATTGTTCTATAGAGGTATTTAAAATCGAGTAAAAGTATTCTAATTGATCATTTATATTATTTTCCTCATCTAAAAAGGACCAATCTGTTTGGGCAAGGTACTCCGTAATATGATGGTATTCAGCTTTGGAAAAGTTATACGATGGGACACTTGTTTTTTTTTGAAGATGTTAAAGGCCTATTTGTTATGATAATGTCCAACGGTGGGTGGTGTTGATCTAATGGTAATAATAATTCGTCGGATAGCTCAACCACTATTTTCGAATCACTTGAAAACACTAAATCCAACATTCGATTGTTAAAGTTGAAAATCTTGTTTGATTGAGTTAGTCCCAAAAATAAAGACATATCACGAATTTCACTACATTTAGCACACTGTAAATCGGCTTGGTTTGTAGCAGGTCCGTTGTCATCTTGGCTGGTCCAGTTAGGAAGGTTATAATCACCAGCAATAATGAATTTTGCTTTAGGATATTTGAATTTGAGTACTTCTATGTCCTCATTGTGATTTTTATACGTTTGCAAATCCGATGCAGGTGGGATATAGACACAGCCAATAATAATTTTTCCATTAGGTATATTGAGCAATACAAAAATTTGTTCAACACTTTTGTGTTTTACCGGTAATTTAGTAGATGATATATTCTTGGATACGCACAGCATCACACCTCCTCCGTTAGACTTTTTGCTCGTAATAGAATTTCGATCAGAACGATATGTGGTATATTGATGTAGGCCTAATTCTGACGAGCTGATATCAGCATTTAACCATGTTTCAGTTAAAAACAGAATATCGTGTGAGAAGATTGGGGAGTTAGTTTTAAGTTGGTGCAATTTTGTACGCATTCCCCGTACATTTTGATAATATCCTGTAAGTCTAGAAAATCTGTTCTGTTTGTTTTTTAGTTTTTTGCTTGGGTTTTGATGATTTTGGGAATTCCGTTGAAATGTTTGATTCGTAAATCGACTTCGCCCTTTTCTTTCCTCTCTTCTAATTCCTTCCAGAGGTCAGTTAAGTGATTTCTTTGTTGTAGTGTCCTGTCAGGTTTGATTATAATTCCATTGGACAGAGTAGTTTTGTTAAAGAGTATTAGTTTCGCCTGTTTGACTTCATCAAATTCTAATTTAATTGGCCTGGTTTTGTTTGGAATTTTACTTCCGAGCCTGTAAATTTTCACATCTTCTAGATTGAACTCGCTATTAATTTCACTAATAGCTGCTAATACCTTTTTTCCATCCTCCAAGACGCTCACTGTAGTTGAGTTCGAATTACACTCGGGGACGTTGAGTAAAATTATGTTCTTCGAGCGGGTCTTGCGTTCCTCTATCTCAGCGAGCACCTCACAAATTGGCGTTGTTTCCTGTGGTAATACTTTCTTTTCAATGATTTTTTCGAATGTCATAACTTTTCCTTCAAGAACTCCAACAGTTACTCCTAGGTCTTGCATAGTTCCAGATAGATTAGAAAGTTTACTGAGTATTTTTGCCATTTGGTCTTTTGTTATTTTTAAGACAGGATCGGTAATGGCATTGTGGATGCTATTAATCTCCTCCTTAACAATACAATTAACGAAATACAACTGACATAAATTGACAAAACCTGTAAGAAGCACAAATGACTAGACTGAATCATGCTGAAATGCGAATAAAATGAAACACGCTGAAATACGAATAAAAGAAACTGAAACACTAGTAAGACAAGGTTTTTTTATGAAACAAATTGAAGCACGCTGAAGTGCGTTTGAAACAAACTGAAACACGCTGAAATACGTATGAAACCAACTGAAACTTGGTAAAATGTGTATTGAAACACGATAAAATACGTGTGAAATTAACTGAAATATTCTGAAACACGATTGAAATAAAATAAAAACATGCCGATATAAGTATGGAACAAACTGAACCTCTCTGAAATACGTATGAAACAAACTGAAATATGAATGAAACAAATTGAAGCACTCTGTTAATTGAAACAGACTGAGACAAGCTAAAATTCGTGTGAAATTAACTGAAATATGCTGAAAAACGATTAAAACAAACTGAAACATGATTAAATAAGTATGGAACAAAGTTAAACAATATGCATTTGAAATATATTTAAACAGGTTGAAATATTTTGAAAAAAGATCTGATTCCGAAGACAACAAAAAATAACAAGTGAAGAAGAAAAGGTTAAAGCAATAAATTTTAAATTAGCTTGTCAATATATTAACGCATCAAAAAGTAGATCACATCAACAAGAAAGTTACGATTCAATGTTTATTAACGGCTTTCACCGGTGTTAAATAAACAAACATACAGATATAAAAACAAACATCTCTTACATACAGCTTAACGCCACGTGATACGAAATTCCTACCAGCATCAGAGATAGGAGAAGCAATCTTGCAAATCTATCAACGCGGACCATTCTGAAGATGCTGTGGTGTGTTTGTATGCTCTTCGTGTTTAATGCTTAGATGCCGATATTAAAAATAGTAATAAAAAGTGTTCAGTCGTGACTCGGACATCTACCGGTCTGATGAGAGCGCTATTTTTACGCAGACTGTCGAGATGGGTGAAGAGATAAACGGATAAGTGTGTGGTGTGCGTTATCCGCTTGTTCAAAGTAAGCTCAGTTTTATCTCACTTACGGTGAAAATAATAAAACCAAACTTTGAAATATAAAAATTCTTTCTTTAACCCCTCAGGCCCCTAGCATGTTCCGTCAGAAGGTTGGAGAATTTCCGCTTTGCAATACAATCCAAATGAATGGAATATTACTGAACGTATCCGAAAACTAAAAACTGTTTTTGAAAGATGATGAAATACGCTTTCAAATTGTATCATTGGAAATATACATATAATTCATTAAACATAAAAAAATGCAAACAAACATAAGAACATATTTAAATTTGGCTCACCTTACGTTTTTACTGAACTAAAATTACTGATTAAAAATAAGACACAATTATATTAGAAATGTATTATAAACATTAGGTTTATCATCTACCTATCTTATTGTTTTTTTTTTACAGAAGAGTACAATTTAATTTTTGTTGTTTTCTCTTTCTAACACACTTAAGTTTATATTTCTCACCATGGCAGCAAGGGATATACAATGATTGCCATGAGACCATATGAGCGAACAAATCGACTCACTGGATAGTAGCTGTCTGTTCCCAAAAACCGAAAAAATTAAATCAGCCTGACATGACGGGTTAAAATCTATGGATGTATGTAGGCCTGAAAGTGTGCCCGAATTTGTGTGCGATTTCAAGCGTTTTTAAATTCTAATACATGGGCTTTTATACTATTTTGGTATATCTGTATCGCTCTAAACTAACGGGGTCAAACACCTGACTTCATTGTCCCACATATCTTATCACGCAAATTGGCGACGACAGTTTTTTGACATAGCCCTTTAATAATTGGTATCCGATATTAAGGCGAATCTTAATGCTAAATTACTATTTTGATTAATCTTTATAAAGAATTGGTGAACATTATGAATGCAAAAAATATGCTTTTGATAAATTAAAGGTTTAACTATCGCTTCGCTTGAGTAGAATACAAATAAAATAAAAAAAATTAATCAATAAAAAATATAAATGTAAACTAAAAAAAAAAACATTTTTTAATAGAAATGTATGAACGCGTAAAGGAAACAAAGTTTAAAAAATACAGTATTGTAGCTAAGATTATCTGTGACAGTTTCACTTGATTAACTTTTTTGTTTTCTTATAAAATTATTTACAAAATAAATAAAAACCAGTTTTGTGCTTGAAATCGAACGTTTCTAGACTCCGTTTGTCAAGCGATTTAAATGCCTATTACCTACAATATAAGGTATAACAAGAATATACACAATTTTGGCTTGTAGCTTCCCCTTAAGACGATTACCCAAAAACTATACGCAGAAAACCACATTAAGAGAATTGACGCGTGACACTGCAAGGCTGTCCGAAACGATGACCTAAAGAAGAAGGAAGCGCAAAACGGCATAATGACCCAAATTAATCACATAATAAAATATGCACATTGAATTGGATTTACATTATTCGAAGGCTTACTTCTTTATCTGTCTCATAATGAGGGACGAATCATATTAAGGAAGATAAATTATAATGAAATATCTGTACCGCCCAACATAAACTTTGTTTTTTTTTTATATATTTATTTTTATAATAACTTAATGAGTAAAACCTCAAATTGTAATATTCAATTAATGAAGACAATATTGGCGATTTCTAAATGAAAATTTGAAACAGAAAAATCAGAAAAAGATACGGTCACATCTAGGACTTGAACCCAGGACTGCGCCCCGGCAAGGCAAGGGTCCTTGGTGCAAGTCCTAGATGTGACCGTATCTTTTTCTGATTTTTCTGTTTCAAATTTTCATTTAGGAATCGCTAATATTGTCTTCAATAATTAAATAAACATTGTTTTTCCCTCCTAAAACGCTTGTTAAAAAACATAAATATATATTATCAAACTAAATCCCAGAATTAATAATGGCATTTCCAATTACACGTGTTCCAAATATTTCCTCTGCGTGCGAACTGTATCTAAATTTCTATAATAAACAATGAACAGTGTTAATCTCAAGTGATCTCCCAGGTAGTAGGCCCTATATATAATCGCACTGTACAGAATATAAATAAATATTAATATATGTACATTTTAACGCAGCATCACGTTAATTGATCAAATGTATTTCACATAAAGTTTTGTATTAGTGATGGACAAACCGGTGGATGCTATAACATGTTAGTCATAAGTTGAAAATAGTTTGTCTAGTCTATAGTTAGTAAAAAAAATAGAGCGTTGTAGAAATATATAATATATTAGTAAAGCCCTTTATTTATTATTAATGAATCATGATGATCACACCTCCAGTATATTTCCATTCAGTGTTAGAGATGTAGTTGGAAAATCTTAACGGGATGTTCGGCTGATGGAATTACGAGCTAGAATTGCGTGATAATTTTTATAACAAGACTTGTAATTGGTCAAGTCTGTAGAAGGATTGACCTACATGGTGCGTAGTGGGTTCTTTATATTTAGAGTGATTGATTTAAAATCTAGGAGGGATCTGAGTGGAGGAGTGTGGGTTTTGTTTTTTGTTTTTGAATCTTTATTTAGATGTACGCAAATTTTTTCATACATCTAGTAGGAATATATAAAAAATACAAAAAAATAACAATTACATTTTAAGAGAAAAAGATAAATACACAAAATTATATTATATAAGATATCTAGGTGACTAAAATAATATTGGTGAGTATTTTCAACAATCAAAAATTATTTTTTACATATAAAGCACATGTCCTACGAACAGGGTAGGACAGGTAGTGGAGGAGTGTGGGTAGGTAGTCAATCTGGCGTCATGAAATTGAAACGAGTGTGAACGCTATTTTTGATTATCTTATTTTAACCCTCCGATGGGCAGTGTGGCCTGGCCAGGCCATTTTCACTTTCGAATGTGATTTTTTCCGTTGCCTTTTTGGCAAGCTGCAACTCGGCGAACTGCGTTGAATAGTGCTATTGCCGATGAGTTTGCGTTCAGTTGGTAGAATAATAATAAGACAAAAACTTCCAAGGACTGTACCACATGGCCTGGATAGGTTGGTAGGTAGATCTGTGATTCGGATACCAACTACCCGCTAAGAGGTCAAATTTACACCGGAAAACTTCCTGATGCTGATGAAGCGAATCAAGGTGCACGAGTGGTGTTGTATTTAGTAGACAAGCATCGCTGTACCGTCCCAACAGTATATCATATTTATATTATATTATATTTGTATATTACTTTTTGGCGTCACTCTACTTTACAGGATTCTGATGGAATAAAGACTAGCCATCGTACTGTACGCTCAAACACGGTGTCTATAGCGTTTATATATACATATACAACAAATTTATACGTTCATGTTCAACAACCTTCAGTCCACCTCGGAACTGGAATACCTAGTGAGTAGGACTGAGAACAAACTACATCACTTTATATTTTTATTTTACTTAATATTGTATCTTTTTTACTTTACTTTATATTGCCGTTAAATAAAAAAATAAAAAATATATTGACATGTTCATACACACTATTTGCACACCTGCCTCTATCTAAAACTAGTTTGATAGCCCACATAAGAGATGTGAGCTATATATGGCCTGGCTAGGCCACTTTGCCCATCCGAAGGGGTAAAAGAACATTTATATAATAATAATAATTAGTTCTTTTTTATGGTAAAAAATTAAAATTAATTTCATTTTTTATGTCATCTGTACAGATGAACATCGATAGTCTAAGACCCCAACATTCAAAATTTAGGCGTATTAGATCTGTCAAAGAATTTATATATAAAAATGCAAAAATCAGTCATTTTAAATACATATAGGATTACGAAAGATTTTTTAAATATTTATATTGATGGATCAGTAGGATTTATAGGCCCTGTTAGGAGTTCTACCGAGCCGAACCGAACCCTCTGATGAGAATATATTTGGAGTCGGTGAATTATTTTCCTATTTGATCTCTGGTGAGTTGACGTGTTGTTCTTGTATTGCTTTGAATTTTTTATGCTTATATAATGCACTTGCATAATGTGGATTGACTAGAATCTAGATGATCATTTGTGGAAAAGTGTGTGGAAGAGTTTAGTTTTTCCTGTGGGGAAGATATAACCCGGACATAAAGTCGCAAGTATAAAATAAAATAATAATTCAAGTTTCAATTAGTAATAACAATCATCTCAAAAGCGATATGTTATGTACGTATACATCCGTGAGCCGAACTGCCGAACTGAACCTCAACTTATGGGAAAAAAACGAAGCAATCGCAAATAACGCGAAACGCCGCTTGCAGTTGATTCCTTTCTTTTTTCGTAAATCGTGGTACGGTTCGCAAATGTATACGTATCCTTAGATATATTTTTTTCCTTTATTGCGCAGAGGATTAGTAATAATTGATGGATTAAATATTTATAGAACAATATATGTCAATCACTTACACGTTATTTTAAATCACATTACGAAGGGTAGAGAAAATTATTTCTGGATTGTATTAACAATTATAAAAGTTTCATCCTCCCCTTGTTAATTTCGTTTTCCAATTAACTCAATATTAATTAATCCTTTATTATCATCTTGACATCATAAATAATTATTGCTGCGAGAATTGTGATTTTCGAAGTAAAATTAACACTTTCCAAGAATTCTCTTTTGCAAATAAACATATTGGTTTAAATAATATTTGAAGTTTGTATATTTTAAATTGACAAATCATCATTTCATCCTCTCCTTGTTAATTTCGATTTCCAATTAACTAAATATTAATCCTTTATTATCCTCTTCACATAATTATTGGTGAGGAAATGGTGATGTTTTAAATAAAATAAACAATTTCTACGAGTTCTTATTTTTCAAATAAACTTATTGCTTTAATTAAGTTTTTGTATTTTAAAATGACAAATTATCATTTTCTATCAGTCGCATTCGGGCCTGTGACCTTCCGATTTTTAACGATGTATAACTTAATATTTATACCTTTAATTACTATAGCATCCCGCGGGATTTCGCCCAATATTTTATCCCAAGAATTTGCGGGATCGAAAAAAAGACTAAATTTACACTAAAAAATGCCATTTATATAAATAAGCGGTGTTCATACATTGACTATATGAAATGAAAGAGGAACTGAACTTAAATAACTAACTAATCATCACGCCGTTTCTCCAGTAGTAGTTTGTAGGCAGAGAGGACGGACCGCCAAACAACTCGGTCTTAGCACACACTCCTTGCCTCATTCACATTCATACATCCTCTCATATATACTCAAGTATCTTATTCACTTGATCGCGCCATGTCTTCCCCTACTTCTTTTACCACTAAAATTATCTTAATATATTATCCTTACACTCTTTTTTTGTTATTTGTTTTTGGGGTGTTATGCCGTGTTGCGCTAACCCCTTCTTTAGCCAACGTTTCGGACAGCATTGCAGTGTCCATCATCAGGGCAGATGTGTTATTTGTTAGATGCAGATGTGTTATGTATTATGTGGCAAAATAACACATCTGCCCTGATGATGGATACTGCAATGCTGTCCGAAACGTTGGCTAAAGAAGGAGTTAGCGCAACACGGCATAACACCCCAAAAACAAATAACAAAAATACTTTTGGCCGTGAAAATCTTAAATCATATTTATCCTTACACTCCTTTCTTCGTTCATTCGCTCTACATGCACAAACCATCTAAGGATCCCTTTCTTAATCTCACTCACATTCTCTGCGGATATCCAAATTTCTCACACGATAATACATGGTTTTACCTAACATAAGCCTCAGGGATTTCATTTCTACAGCAGACAGTCTACTTTCATGCTTCCTCTGCCAGTACCACGGCACACTGCCATACATCAGGGTAGGTACTAGCGCTCTATTGTGGACTGCTAGCTTCGCTAGGAACTGAACATGGTGTTAGGAAAAGAGGATAAAGCAGCATCTCAAGAAACTTCAAGACCTGGAATCAGTTTTGAAGAGTGCCCCTTTTTGAGAAAGGTATAATTACAATGACAATGAAAGCAGAGAGCGTTTTTCGCTGCCGAGTTTTTTTTTGCAAAAATATCCGTTCACGTATGGATGACAGGAATCTCAATTTATTGTCTATGTTTTCACGGTCTTATTTTTTATCAAAGTCTTCTTAAAATACTTATTAAGTTACCTTTTTAATATCTTTTCTACAATATCACTAGTACCAAATACGATTGATACCAAACAATACAAAAACATGGCGTTATTTCAATTTAAAACACCTCAATAAAAATCCTACAATCCCGCGGGATTTCAAAATCCTAACCCGCAATCCCGCAGGATTTCAAAAAGGTACGGCACTGAAAAAAATGAGTTAGCTAAAGTGTTAAGCTAATTGAAGTTGTGTAACCATCGCCTAAAGTTCAGCTACTTTACCTAAAATACTTTATGTGCAGATACCGTCGTTGTTTAGTAAAATGTGCTTGAGCTATTACAACTAAACTTTAATAATAGCACACTAAAAGCATACTTACCTAAACAAAATAATCGGTTTGGTTAATCAAGCTAAAGTAATTTACTAAACCTATTTCACTTTAGTAACTTAAGTTTATGTGTTACTTCCCAAAGTATTTAGCTAAATTTAACTAAACATCTAGTTTGGTTAAATGTTTTGTTCATATAGCAAAACTGAGGTTGGAATATCTAAATTTGGTATTTTTACATAACAATTAGTTGCTTTGCACAAACTTAGGCAAAGTGCAACAAAACTTTAGTTAAAATCTCCCGAACTTTGGTAGATCTGTTTATCGCGCAGGTGTTCATTTACGACGCAGTTATCAGATCGCCACAGTTCGCACCATACGTGAATTGACGTTCGTTGCGCGCGTTGCGAATTTATTTTTGAATTGAATTGAATTTATGTTAACCGCTGTTCCTAGTTCCTAGTGATAATGGCAGACAAAACCGTGGAGGATTATTTAATTTCTTGGAATCTGGAGGCTTACATAGAAACATTTAAAGGTGAGTTTTCTTTTTTCATTTTTTTATTGATTTAGAATTTAGATCATGGAACTATGATATTATATAAATATTATGATAATATCCATTCTATTTGATTTAGAAACTGGCACCTTCATTATTCCATGACTCAAGTACCTACGCAATAGATTTAGAAGATTTGTATTTATTATGTACCTAGTTTGAAGAGTGCGTGTTGACGCTACAACCAAGATTGTGTCAGGAGTCATGACACAAGTTACAGAGAGTGGTATATAAAAAAAATAATAATTGGATCACTTGTATAGCGCCGTTTTTGTTCAAAATCACCTCAAGGGCGCCTTTATTTCTTTGTTTGTTTCCGCCAGTATTATTTTGTATTGAACGAATGTTGTTTGAAACTGTAGTATTTTCTAAGTTACAATTTTACCCTAGCCAGAAACTAGAACCAACCAAACTAGCTTTGAAATCGTATATATTATATTTTAATAAATGTGTATTGCAAATTATTAATTCGGACATAACATTTTGAACATTGAATTCTGTTGTTTTTTTTTTTGGGAGGGATATTTTTTTTTAAATACAGGGTGACCACCCATTGTTAATGTTTACATTTGAAATTTTCATATAAATGAAATAATTTCATTATTAAAACTATTTTATCTCCGCTTGATTCATGATACAGGGTGTTCGGTATCTGCTGTTGTATAAATATACATTTTTTTTAATGAATAATTTTCATTCCTTTGAAAAATAAATTTTTATTTTCTTGTTTTGAAATTTTTTGTATTATCTCGTCGTTTTTTTTCTTTATTTCAGACTCAAGCCACTCCTGATAATATCTCAAGATGATATTAAAGAATTGATTCCGACTGTAGGGCACCGGGCACTGCCTACAGCACACATTAATGCGCTCAGGGATGTTATTAATCCACCTGTCATAAGTGTAAGTTTTTAAAAGCAGTAATGATGACATATTGTTTACCTAGGCCTTTTTTGGCTAACCATTTGGAAATAGTTGTACCGGACGCGATTTTGATACAAAAATAATAGTATTTAAAATAATATTAATAATTAATTAATTGTAATTAATGAATAAATCGACTGCCGGGGGGGTCAAGCAATTCCAAAGGGATAAAAACAAAGCTTGACCCCTTCACCCTTTCTTTCCCCTTTGTGTACATACCCGCTTTTTGTTTCAGATTGAAGATATACCTTCAACTTCCAAACAAACAACGCCCATATATTATCAACACGATGACTTCCTTGTAAATGACATTTCCTTGTTGGAAAATAAAAACAAATCACAAAGAATAACGCAAGAAGCTTTTGAAGAGCAAATTTCGAATGTAAGTTAAATAATTTTAGTAAGTTTCAGATACCTAAGTAACTTAGGTTAATTGTTTTATACATTCCGATATATGTATTTTAGTAGTGGCAGCGTAGAATAGCCATCCTGTGACTGATATTATGATGATTATAGAAGTGGTTATTAGTTATGTAATCAATATGCAATTTAATTTTGTTTGCCAGGACTTACGCAATCATCTCCTATCAATCAATGAACGGCAAGCACTTTTAATGCAGTTTGAGTCAAAGGGTCTGTTGGACAATTCTGCCAGACTGTGCAGTACTATTATAAGTAAGGAATTGCAGGGTAATCCAGATAGATCCATTACAAGCAAGAGATTTTATGAATTTGCTTTTCAAATCACCAAAGTCTTTAACCCTTTCGTCCCGGAAAGAAAAAAATCACATTGGATCCGAAGCGGGGTCACTCAGTCCCCCAATTTGTTTTGCTTATTAAAAGGTGTTAATGACATAATTCGATGAAATTTGTTTTGGTTATAATTAGAGGGAAGTATATATTACATATTTCAGTAGTCATTATCAAAATCGTTTCATAAATAAAGTCATAATTAATGTTCTAATGAATTTAGACCATAACGCATATGTTTTCAAAGAAAACGGAGAAGGCGGGTACGTAGCAAGCATCGCGCCTCGTTTCCGAATCTCGACTGCCGATTGGCGATTAAGCGTCGACGTGGGTGGCTAGTTTCTTGCATAGGGTGGTCTGTAAATGATGGATATGTATTTTTTACTTTTATAGTTTATGAAAACTACTACGTACTACTAAACTAGGTACGGATGTTAAATATTTTGAAACAAATGTTGTATGTTGATATTTAATGTAGGTATTAAATTATTTTATTTCTACAATTATTCTTATTATTATTATGTATCTTTTCTCGGGAGATTTTTCAATGTGGATGAGTGTTTCAAGCTAATAATTATTGCTTATAAATAAATGTTACCCTTTGTGCTATGAAAAAAAATTCTTGTCTTAAACATTAGTTTACAAAAAAAAAAAAAATTAATATCTTATTTCTGATTGTTTTTATTATAATTTCATTTAGAGTATCATCTAGCATCGTGCCGCAGTTAACCTGTAATCATAAATGATGCGTTTGCTTGAATAGGTATATATTGAGTTTATAGTTTTTCACTGATCCATTTATGTAGGTATGTTTTACATTTTTAACGGTGAATGGTTTTGTTTTGTAATGTTTTATCAAATAAAATTGTAAAAAATAAGGTATTTTTAATAACTTCAAATTGTTAAAAATAAGGTATTTTTAAAGTATTGAAATCCAATCTTGAAATAAATATTTTTTTATTGTAGCCTGAGAATTCCCCGTTTTTGATAAACAATATTTATGAGAGATCTGGAAACGGTATTTATAAACTCGTAATAGGATACATATGAGAAACCGGAGAATTTCTCTCTTTTTCTTAGTAATGACGGCCCCCATGGTCAAATGGTTGAGATTCTGGGTCGCGGGTTCAAAATCCCAGCAAGCGCAAATTAATTCAATAATTATGTGATATTTCATAAATAATTCATAAAATATAATGCATTTAATATAATATATTTTCCGCACGGCCAAGGATGGGAAATGCGTTCAGTATTGCCCTGAACAAAAACCACCATTTAGAATAGAAACGTCATCATACTAGGAGGCTATCTCTTTTATGGTGACCATTTATAGGGATTGATTAAATAAACTGAAAATTGCAAAATTATAATAGAAAATAGAAAAAGACATTCGTAATATAAAACATAATTTTAATATAATTTTAAAATATCTTACACACATAATATCGTAGTAAAATGAAGAAATTTACAAAAAGACAAAAAACACACCTCAAAATATTACATTTTTACAAAAATACACCTCAACATTTTGGAAACACATAAGGTAGGTACCTACTTTATAATAAATGAGTTTTATGAAACAAACATTAGATATTAGCAAAAATTATTACACATATAGTATAATGAACATACCTATTACTGGTAAACAAGACATGTCGATCATCCAGTTGATTAGTCAGACATCTCTAAATACAAAGTTTTGAGATAATGAGGAAAGCAATGTTCGAATGCTCGCCATAAACCAAATATTATTTACATGTGTCTGTATTTTATAAATTAAATATGCTATAAAAAAATAACACCGGGAAGTATAACGGTTCGGTACATTAGTACGACATTTTTAAATTTTCTACAAATAACCCAGAAAACATATATTTTGTTTGTTTTTTCATTTTACATATAACTGTATACTCAACTCAAATTCCGATTCTTCGGAGATGTCTGACTAATCAACTGGACGATCGTTATATTTACATATTATACACAAATCGCGTGATGAAAATCACAACTTGAAATGTAAGATATTTACTCTTTATCGTATTATTACAAAGAATTTTTTTTCTTGAGCAAGTGGAATGTAACATATACACACGGCACGAGTTCCCAAAATTGAAGATGAAATAAACGAAAATTATAACCTAGCTAGAAGACAATAACTTTTTAAATAAAAATTCACAATTTAGAAAAACACACACAACACGATGAAAGTTAAACCCAAACAACATGGAATAAAATCAGCATTATTAAATAGCGAATAATTCTGTCAGCTATTAATTTTGGTACATACATATCCCAAACTTTAATTTATTGGTAAATCGAATAAATATACTCCAGAATAAATTGTATGAAAAAATGAAATGCAAAGTGATTACCAAGAAATAATCTAATCTAAAATTGGGATCATATTTATAAAAGAAGACAAAACAAAAACAAGCTGACGTTAACAACACAATTTTTGCGTAATTTGATGGAAAAACATAAAATATAATGTTATAAGAAGGTACAGTAACTATTGGATATTATGTCCGGTTTTTGACAACATTTCACTTGTAAGATATTATAGCGTAATGACTCCTGGATATATACTTATTGCACAAGACTGCAAAAGTGAACTAGATGTTCTGGAAAACATTGTAAAATTGATATCAAGTTATCAATAAACAATCGCATAAATTAACAATTTCCAAATGACCACTATGCTTTGAGCAATTGAAACCTTTATACATAAATTTAAATGGAAAATGAGAAAAGTGCACCACGTCTAAAACAGTAGAGGGACTTCTTATAAAAAAGTGATAAACAGAGAAATGATTAAAAGCACAAAAGATATGGTCGAAAAATGTTTGTTTTCTTATAGAAAAATATGTTGTTCATTTACCAAATGTTAGTAAGTGACTACATGCACTATCATGAATGCTTTAATTATTTAAAATACACGTAATTTATTATTAAAAACTATAATATTAATATGAAATAAACAAAACGGATTTTTATGCAAAATATTTTCCAACGTGATCATTTTAAAAATGAAACAATTCGACTGAGAATACACCAAGATAACACAAACAACCAGTACACTAATTGAGTTTGTGTAATCAAATGAACGTGAACAAATTCTAAAATACTAGACAAACCTAAAATTGCAGATCATGGCACCATTAGTATAGTGATGACTTGAAAAGAAACAGCAAAAATACTAGAAAAAGTGAATAATAGAAGAAATTTCTAAAGGTCGGATATGCTTATTACAAAAATGACAGATTGTTTGTTAATTTTAAAGTTCTATGAAATTTCTATTCAAGTTCTGTTATGATATCAGTATAGGCCAGGTACTTCACAGAACTGAAATAATATCGGAACTTGAATAGAACTTTCGCAGAACCTGAAAATTAACATCAAAATTTGATGAATTGTTTAAAATCTGTCAAAAGATCCGTCCTAAGCAACTTTTATTATTTTAACAACATTCATTATTGGCATTGTCCTTGATAGTTTTACAGTTAGTACAAAAATTTTCTTGGACCCTGTGCAGAACACAAATAGATTTCCTGCAAGTATAACAACACAGCTTAGTTTTTCTATCAATGTTGCGCGGGCAAAGATAACACCGTCTTCGTATTGCCTTGGTAGGTAAAACTTGTACTTCATTTAATACAATATCGTCGCTTGTGCTCGGCATAACTTTTTCAAATAATTCGAAGCCGTATTGCTGCGCTTTGTGAAATTTTACACCGCTTTCTTTTCTACTTTTAATGTTGTTTTTCACTAAGTCCATGGCCAACTCCCTGATAAAGATTTTTCGTCTGCTTCGGTCATTTGAATGCCATTCTGGATATTTAGTGATCCAAATAACATAAGCATTCAAGGCAGCCATATCTAAAATCTCCATGAAAATACGAAATGGCCACCTTCTTGTCGACCTAACGCAGGAATATTCCCTTGTCATTTTGTCCCCGGTGTCTACAGCCCCCTTTGTTGAGTTGTAATGTAATATTATATCTGGCTTTTTTGACTCTGACGCTGATGAAATTTTGTCGTCGTGGAATTCGGTTGAAAGAAGAGCCACTGCACTCTTCTTTTTCGGCACATAAGAAACAATTGTAAGTGCATCGGTAAAACCAAAAAGGCTTGTATGTAATTCCCTTTGCGGAGAAGGTAAAAATTCTTTTGGAATTTCTCTTTTATTCGACCTCAATGTACCAGTCAGCGTCAAATTATTATCCAATAATTTATTGGCAAGAGGTATTGACGTGAAAAAGTTGTCTGTCGTAACACCTCTTCCAGAACCGTAATATGGTGCTACTAAGTCAGTTACGACTCGTAACCCCTGATTTACTTCTCGGGCATTGCCAATTTTGCCCGTGTATACTTGAGTATTTAAAATATAGGCTGTTTTGGCATCAGCTGCCACCCATATTTTAATTCCGTATCGTCCAGGTTTGCTTTTCATGTATACACGGAAAGGACATGATCCCCGGTACGTCGCCAAACGTTCGTCTACGGTGATGTGGGAATCCGGGGAGTAATTTCTAGTGCAAGCTGCGTTAAAATTTTCATAAATTGATTTTATCGCCTCCAGTTTTGTCCCACTTTGTGCGATTCTTTCGTGCCTAGTCACTCTATCATCAAATCGTAGAGTACTAAATAAGAATGCAAATCTATCTCTAGACATAGCTGCTGTATAAAAAAATTGCCTAAATAGATCATTCGTTGTCCACAACTCTTTCAACTGCATCTTTCTGCAACGGTTTCTCCCAGCAGCAAGCAATATGCCGATAAAGGATTTAATTTCATCCGTAGAAATTGATGCATCATCGGCTGTGCCCTTGTTTTCCCTC
Organism: Hesperophylax consimilis; assembly: GCF_061612785.1. Classification (NCBI taxonomy): domain Eukaryota; kingdom Metazoa; phylum Arthropoda; class Insecta; order Trichoptera; family Limnephilidae; genus Hesperophylax; species Hesperophylax consimilis. The sequence continues at coordinate 13,242,770 of NC_142865.1, forward strand.
ACACAAAAACGTTGGGTTTCAGTAACTATTTCTTTGAGAATATCGTCAGTAATAAACAATGAAAATGCGTCTCCAATAGATGAAATATTTTTGCTTTCATTTGTCAGGCCAGGACGAGAGTAAACAATATTGTGTTGCCTACTACGGGATTGTGTCGGAGGAACGGAACTCCACTTAAATCCAGATTTGGAAGTAAAAGATTTTTCTTCCGTTTCATCAGTAATCTTTTCGGCATCTTCGTCAGAGGTGTCGGATTCACTTTCAGAAGAACTTTCAAAAGAAACATGATCTTCAATGTCCGATGTGTTTTGAATGTTTTCAAATTCAAAATCACTGTTTGACTCATCACTACCAGAGTCTTTCTCTAATAACGCTCGCACCTGCTCAGCGTTTAAAAATTTTTTGGGCATTTTTTTAGAATTGTGTAAATTTAAAAAGTAAGTAGGTAAACTTGATATCGTAACTGAATCTGCAATCAGAGCCTGCAATCTGTAATCAGAAAAAAGTAATTATGTAGCATCAACCCACTTACTTTTCAATAATAACTAACTAAATATCTAATCATCACGTCGTTTCCCGCAGGGGTACCTAGGCAGAGAGGACAGACCGCCAAAAACTCGGTCTTGGTACACACTCTTTGCCTCATTCACATTCATATATCGTCTCTTATATATATATATATATGAGACGATATATGAATATATATATACAGTCAAACTTGGTTATAGCGAGCACAAAAAACTAAATTTTCTCCTTAGAGCGATTACTCGTTTTATCCAAAATAGGTTTTCTAAAAGTCGTAAGTACCTACCTACCTGCCCCTACTATTAATATATGTGTAGTGTATTAGAAAACAACACTTTTATTCATAAAATTTATAATCAATGATTGTTTTTAATTTTTCGTTTTCCCGCTCCACAATTCCTTTCTCAAAACAATCAACACATTATAACTACCTTCACCTGGTTCGAGGCTTCCAAGAAAAATAACATTAAATTGCCAGTCGTAATATAATCAATAGCATGGGCATATTGTAATTTTACTCATTGCACTTACATCAGCCTTGCATTCTTTGCAGATTTCCACATTTCTCATACGATCAAATATGGTTTTACCACACATACTCCTCAGGGATCTCATATCAACAGCATTCAGTCTACTTTCATCATCATCATCTGCCAGTTCCATGCCTCACTGCCATACATCAGGGTAGGTACAAGCATTCCACTGTGGACTACTAGCTTCGCTTCTTTAGACAGCTTTTTGTTGGCGCCAACGGAATTCAGTCCTCCATTAATGGAGTTACCTGCATTTACCCATCTTTCAATATCTCTATCAGCCTTCCCATCTGAGATTGATATTCTCAAAATATCTCAAATCGAAAATTTATGCATCCAAAAAATAACCATGGGTGCCTTCCGTTGATTATGTGTTTACATTTTTATGTTTTTAATGATCTATCAAATAACGAAGATAAAATAAAATAAATAACAAAAACATCTTGAAATTATTATTTCACATAAAGAAAAGAATTAAATGATACCTTTTTGTTAATTATAATTAATGTAAGACTAAATTTAACGCTTCTTGAGGTGAATTTTCACAAAAACGGCGCTATTTAAATCATATGGTCATATTCTAATGCGTGAAAAACTAGTAGGTACTATTAGTACTACTAGTAGTACGATTATTCTATAAATTGTATGGTTTGAGCAATGGAATACATAATGTTTACATGAAAATAAATTTAGAATTAATATAATAATTTTTATCATAAAATAAAAGAATATGGGAACCAAATGAACATTTTGAGTAAAAGCGCAAAAACAAGCTGCAATAATATGCAGTTATAATAATAATACACCGAGAAATTTTGACACTGATACCATCAATAAAAGCAAACTATTAAAATGCAATATTTTAATATTGTGGAGAATAAATAATGTTTATGAATGTAAGTAAGTCCAAAGTCATGGTATTTGAAAGAGAGAGTATGAAAACAGTGTGCAATATAGTTGTGAATGATGAATACTTGGAGCAAGTGGATGAGTTTGTGTATTTGGGAAGTATGTTTACGAGAGATGGGAAGGCTGATAGGGATATTGAAAGAAGGGTGAATGCAGGTAACTCCATAAATGGTGGGTTAAATGCCGTAGGCGCCAACAAAAAGCTGTCCAAAGAAGCAAAGCTGGCAGTCCACAATGGAGTGCTGGTACCTACCCTGATGTATGGCAGTGAAGCATGGAACTGGCAGAGGAAGGATGAAAGTAGGCTGAATGCTGTAGAGATGAGATCCCTGAGGCGTACGTGTGGTAAAACCATGTATGATCGTGTGAGTAATGTGGATATCCGCAAAGAATGCAAGGCTGATGTGAGCGTAATGAGTAAAATTAAGAAAGGGACCCTCAGATGGTTTGGGCATGTAGAGCGAATGAATGAAGAAAGGAGCGTAAGGAGAATATATGACGCAAGTGTGAATGGTGTAAGAAGTAGGGGACGCCCGAGGAAGACATGGCACGATCAAGTGAATCAGATACTTGAGTCGGGTCATGTCAAGAGTCAGAAAAATAGAAGAGTATGTATGAGACGATGTATGAATGTGAATGAGGCAAAGAGTGTGTGCCAAGACCGAGTTGTTTGGCGGTCCGTCCTCTCTGCCTACCCCTGCGGGGAAACGGCGTGATGGTTAGTTAGTTAGTTAACACCCCTGAAACATATACTTTTATACGCCATTGCATAAGATAAATGTACTTACCAATCTGAAGACGCCCGTAGCACTGTGAAACTGGTCCGTTCCCAAAGAGAATTATTTAACACCAAAACACAAGTTAGCAATAACCGAAAACACTATTTATTCGCTGCAGTCTTCAATCATACTGTACTTTAAACTTTTGAGCAAGTTCTATCTTCCAAATTCCAACAAATTTAAAAAAATAATTGTCTCTTTCTGGTCTATTTGTATTTCATACGACAAACAGAGACGGATGCAATTTTAATTGTGTTCCTAAAATGTGTTGCTCATAGAATGTATAAGGACACCTGCGCCGGATGTTACCCAGACGAAATGGTCTGGGACCGCCAAGTGAATATCTTAGTATTTCAAAAGGACATATGAGAAGCGCTGTGTCACCGATTCGGATTAAGTCCTTTTCATTAATAACTAAGAAATTACTTACTATCCCTTAAAAATTGTCCAGTTACCGCCTCTCCCATTTCAATTCCGGTCAATCATTAGGTAAAGCAAAATGGTAAAGTGATAATAAGAATACTAGCGTGACTCAATTATAACGGTGTAGCCCTTTTTATTACAATGCAAAATTTATCTTTCGGCTACCGGCTTCGGCAGGATCTTCGTCCAGTTCGTGGAAACGTTTATAAAGTCCCGCCCCGTAAAAAATATTCTATCAGATTTAGATGTAATTTATTTAATATCTTAAAAAGTAGTAATGCGATATAAATTTTTTAAATGCAGATCGATAGCTGAATAGTTTTTCTAAGATTACCTAAATTATTTGTTATATGGTGTAAAAAACCATCTAGATACAGCTTAAAACTCTAGTTAGTGTAGAATTATAACCCCGGTCCGGGGTGGAAGTGTTAATAAAGAAAGCGCAGCTTTATATTTCACCCCATATGTGTGTTTTGGGCCTACACAAAAAATTGCTGCTAAAGGTAAATTACTAGACACATACAGGCAGCGCCGAAAAGAATTTGCCAAATCAGGACACAAACATCTTTTACTATATTAAAAAAAAAATTATAATAAAAAATGATAATATAAATGTGTGTATGATCAAACGTGTTTTCTTTTTTGAGGCTTTGCTGGTAGCTGGAAACAATATTTTGAGAGACGATTCTTAACAAAATAACTTTTATATGAATGAGGTTTTTAATAAGTACTTTCTAGTCTTACAAAACATAATATTTATTTATTTAGGTTTCATCTCTCAAAAGGGTTGTAATAAACTACCTGCAACTCAAAGTATTTAACCCATGATTCTGAATTATGGGTATAATCCTTCGAGTTGATGGTGGTAACATTTACACCCTGTATTGTTTTCAGCTAAACTGCAAAGCTGCACTTCCTATTTAATTTAGATAATCTAACCAAAAAGCTAAGCTACAGTACCTAAAGCTAGCTAGCAGTAGAGAGCTAAAACACCTATATCGGTAGGGCTATTCCAACCGAAGTTTAGTTAATCAACCTAACCATTTTGTAATATTAACTAAATAATAAGGTTACTACATCTAAACAGTTCAGTTTTTCTAACCGAACACTACAAAATGGTTTAGGTATATAATTTTTAGTTTAGGTAACACAACTAAACACAAAGCTGTCTCAGCCGATTAGTTTAGCTAGAATACCTGAATCGTTAAGCTGTCATAAATACAGTTTAGGTAACACAACTAAACACAAAGCTGTCTCAACCGATTAGTTTAGCTAGAATATCTGAATTGTTAAGCTGTCATAAATACAGTTTAGGTAACACAACTAAACACAAAGCTGTCTCAACCGATTAGTTTAGCAAGAATATCTTAATCGTTAAGCTGTCATAAATACAGTTTAGGTAACACCACTAAACACAGAAAGCTGTCTCAACCGATTAGTTTAGCTAGAATATCTGAATCGTTAAGCTGTCATAAATAAACTGCTGTTTAGCAAACAGTAGCTAAAAGTTCGGCAGTCACCACAGCAACTAAACTGTTTAGTAGATAATTACTGAAAATTTGGTAAATCGTACCTAAACATTTCTTTCAGTGGGGATTTGTAAAACCCTAAACATAATGTATACTACAAAAATAAATTAATTACTACTTGACACGTTTGCAAATAAAGAGGTTATTGGTTTTAAGTGTAATAGAATTAACTCTAGATCAATGATTAAAGAATTACGATTAATTATAGTAGTTTTACAACACATTTAATTATACTTACCAATCCTGAACACGAAATCCGAAAACATTGAGTAAAAGATATTGGGAAAACTCACCTGCAACAAAAAGAAAAAAATAAATAAATAGCTATTCAAATTACAAAAGCAAATTTATGAACGAGGTTAATAAAACAATGTTAAATTGGTCTTGACACATATGCATATGATATGAATGATCTTATGCTACGTATACATACGCGAGCCGAACTGCCAAACTTAACCTTAACTTTGAGAAAGGAACTAAACTACCGAAAAAGGCGCGAAACGCCACTTGCAATTGCTTAGTTCCTTCGATTCGGTTCGTAAATGTATACGTACCATAATGTCTGCCCCGGTCTGTACAGTTAAAGACCTTCAAGTTAAGTTTTTCTTTTATATATTCAATTTATAAAAAAACAGTTTATTTATGAATAAGTTCTGGTACACATAGCACTCTTTTTAGGGTGAATTGCCTAATACAAAAAAAAGTTCTACTATTTATTTAACGCCCAGAGGGGCTTTTACATGTAGGTGGTACAATTTTTATGACAGACAATTTTGAAACATGAGAAAGAAATAATAAAAATAAAATTACATTAGAAAATCATATACGCAAGAAACAAAATTAAAAAGATCAAGAAAATAAATTTTAAAAATACAGCGATTTAACTGGTTTACAAAAATACAACTTACAATAAGGAATAGTGTTGAAATTGGTCATTTATGTGATCCACGAAATTCGCAAAGTTAATAAATATTAACATCACCTAAGTATTGGTTTCCCATAGTGAGAAACCGTTGTATCGGGGAGTTCGCAATGTAATTGCGCTTATGTGTGTTGCAGTGGAATAGTGTATTTTGTCGTGTTGTTATTGTAGGTATTCGTAAGTTTATGTGCTGTTTCGCCTTCTGAAGGTATGAAAACAGTTTGATAATGCCTTGGCGTACCTTCTTTCGATTAAATTCGAATATGAAAACATCTGAAGAAAATAATATTTACTATGGGCATTCCCTAGAATTATAACCGCAGAGGTAAGTCAAAAATAAATACGTGAAAAGAGTAAATTAGAATTCTCAGAATAGTCTGGGTTCAAACAAGACTACCCGAACCTTTTTAGCTATTTATTAGGAAGCTTTCTTTTCTTCGTGGGTGTTTTTTTCTTTACCTTTGAACTGGGATAACATAATTTCTAGGAATTTTGTGGGAAAAAGTTTTGAAGATATATATTTAAATACCTGGGGAATATATGGATCTACCTTTATAATTTGGTAAGTAACGGGGTAAAGAGAAGGGATCGAAGGCCAGTTAATTGAATCGCACTCACAATATCTCTTAATTTAACTGACTAACCAACTAACCATCACAACTTTTCCCGCAAGGGTAGGCAGAGAGGACGGACCGCTAAACAACTCGATCTTTCTTCAATTTCACATTCATTTATACTCTTATATTATTCTGACTCTTGAAATGGCCGACTCGAGTATCTGATTCACTTGATAGTGCCATGTCTTCCTCGGGCGTCCCCGACTTCTGCTACCATTCACATTTGCATAAAATATTATCCTTACACTCCTTTCTTCGCTCATTCGCTCTACATGCCCAAACCATCTAAGCGTCCCTTTCTTAATCTTACTCATTACGCTTACATCAGCCTTGCACTCTTTGAGGATCTCCACATTCCTCACACGATCATACATGGTTTTACCACACATACGCCTCAGGGATCTCATTTCAACAGCATTCAATCCTTTCTTTGCCAGTTCCATGCCTCACTTCCATACATCAGGGTAGGTACTAGCACTCCATTGTGGACTGCTAACTTCACTTCTTTACACAGTTTTTTGTTACCTCCAACTGCGTTCAGTCCTCCATTAATGGAGTTAACCTGCATTTACCCTTCGTTCAATATCTCTGTCAACCTTCCCATCTCTCGTAAATATACTCCCTAAATACACAAACTCATCCACCTGCTCCAAGTATTCCTCATTCACAACTATATTGCACACTGTTTTCGTACTTTCTCTTTCAAACACCATTACTTCAGACTTACTTACATTCATCATTAACTCATTCTTCATGCATACTTCGTTCATCCTAGACACGAGAGACTGCAGATCATCCATACTATCAGCAATCAGCACCGCATCATCAGCATACAACAGGCAACATACTTTCAGATTACTCAAATGTCATACAAAATGTTATAAAATGAAGACATACTAAAATATTACTCATTTTTATTATCTTTTCTAGCTAAATAAGCGTTCTTCAGAATAAAAAATAAGTCATGTTATGAGGCTTTCCCGTAAATACATACAGTAATACTTGGAAATCGGTATTATGACATTTGACATGGAACTTTGCGACGGGCTTTTTCACAGATAAAATAAACATATCTCCAAGTGACGAAATGAAAAGCTATTTATTTTATTTATTTTTATTTAAGTACATAAAACAGGCACGGTGCCCAAAAATTTACATACATGGATGTTTAAATACATAATAATAACAAAATGATAATAACAAAAATAGTAACAAAATGAATAAGCTAAATAATTATGCAGAAGTAAATAACAAATAAGAATGGGTAAAAGGTAAATACAAATATGTTCATAAATGATTTGTTATTGTCACACCTGTACTGGTGAGACACTGATTAGGTAGGTACAATGTTGCTTCTCTTTAAATAAAGGGCTTCATCACAATATCAGCTTAATATGATTAAAGGTAATACATTTTTTTTAAGTGTTTAAATTGGTCATTAAAAATGTCTATTTCATTATTAGAGCCATGTATAATGTTATAATTTCTTAATGTTCGCGGTACAGGGGAAAAATATCCTGTATTTGTGTGGTAGGCTTTAATATAGAAAATGTCTTTCATACTCCTTGTTGATTTTCTTGATGGTATATTGATGTTAATTTGGGATAAAATGTTTGGTGTATCAACTGATGCATGTATAATTTTGTGTAGGAGCAGTACGTCAGAAAGTTTACGTCTGACCGTCAGTGAGTATAGTTTATAGTGCAAAATTCGGTCATTATATGTTGCAAATTGACCAGATAAACCTTCACGATAAGCAATTACACGGGTTAGTTTCCTTTGTATGGATTCAATCCTATAATTATGAATCTCATAATTGGGAGACGTAATTATGATTTATATAATGTTAAAGTTAATTCTGTACTTTTAAAACAATTTGTGATTCTTAGCGTTAATCCTAATACTTATAATAATCAATATGTATATTTATTTATATTTTTTACATTAATCCCACACAGGAAGCCCTGAGGAAAATAATGTCCCGAAGGGGCTACGTCCCTTTGGGGATGATGTGTGGAAGATCTTTTTAAGTAAAGGAAGGAGAGTTTCTGGGAAGGAAATAGGTATGAGAGGTTGGTATGAATCTAAGGATCAGTGTGTCCAGGAGTGACGGAAGGACGAATGATCTATCCCTCCCGCTGTGATGCAAGGCGATGGGTCAAGAGAGACACCACCAGTTGGAGAGGTCAAAGGGTCTCCCAAAACCAGCCTATCGCGATCCGGCACGCCACGCAGCCGGTGGGCAGGTGCATCATGAACACACCTCACCCGATGAACAAGGGCACCCCTGCTAATCCTGCTAATCACCAAACGTAGCCGACCAATTATTCATCGAGGGATTTCTCGGCATAATGTTCTACTCACTTTGCAAATAGAGTTTAAATCTCAACAAAAACACTTTCAATCGTGGATCGTGATCCGTGTTTGACTTTTCCCACACACTGCATGAAGCATGTTATATCTCCCACTCAAATTGCTTCAAAACATTCCGATTTAATCATTTTTAATGAACTGTTCCGTTTACCGAAAATTTTCAAAATAAAATATATAACCTAATTGAACACAGCCATAACGAAATTCAAATCACCGGCGGATTTACAGCACGGTGGGAGCGCGGGTCTATTTGTCGGTTAATATTATTTCCACGTGTCAACAGCCCAACACCCCACAACACCACCCACCTACCCAACACACCACCCTTAGGGTGATGAACAAGTAGGGGTGAGGGTATAAACCAGTTGCGTGAGTACATTTCAGCGGTTTGGTTAAAGAAGCAAGAATTCGTGTAAATTTATATATGAATTATGATAAGTGTAATGCAAATTGCCGTACTTTGCAGAATGATCGGTTTTTATTGCCTACGAAGGAATAAAATAACACATATATTTACTAACTGAAAATAAATTAAAGTGACATTTAAAAAGAAGTACATATATCGAAACAGTTAGCAAGTAACTTTTTGTCTGATTTGATTAATTTTAATAGTTAGATACTTCTTCTCGGTGAACAGAGCATGGCGATGTTAAATTGTTGTCGATACATTTTGATATTTATTTATTGCATCTCACTATCCGTAAATCACGTTTTTTTCTCGTAAAAATCAACCTAACTAGTAGGTTCACCTCATTAATCTGTAAAATTTCAAAGGCGATGCCATACGTAGTAGTGAAAAATCATGTGTTTTTGGTTTGAAAATTTGGTCGCCTAGAAATGTTTCAAATGCTTTAATTAAATACTGCGAGTAGAATGCATCTTGGCCTTTGAAATAATCGAGTATTTTTTACATCTTTTCTTCTTTTTATAAGCCCAGAAAAAATAATTTATAAGGCCTATGAAAACTGCTTTAAACTTCAAAATTTCCTACTTACGAACCCATTTTTGGTTATGATTTAATTGTATAGTGTGGCAAATTAAGTTATTTATAAAATTATCAGATAAAATTTAAATATTTATGCCTGAACATCCATAAAATAAAATAAAAGGCACTTTTTAGCCATGTTTTTTTCTTGCCTAAATCAAAACAGCTGGATGGTGGTAAGCGGGAATTTAAGCCTTATCGTCATCTTCGTAAGGAGTGTTATTGATGGCAGCTCGATTCAAAATATTACACGACGTATGGCATCGCCTTTATATGTAAGAATATTAAACATAAGTGGAGACGGGCTGCACATAGTTTATTTGAACAAAATATGTTTTAGTATGTAATAACACTAATAATGTTTCGAGTTAGTCGATCTTATATGGTGTGACCGAGATATTATAAATTGTTTTATTTTTATTTTATAATTTTTAAAAGATTACAATTTTGGTGATTTTCTCAACAACTATACTAGGCTCATGCTTGTATTATGGTAGTCGTACATGATTTATGTCAGAATAAAAAATACATATTTTATACAAAAAATAATAAAAGCTAAGGGAACAAGACATGTTATGATAAAACAAAACTTAAAAAAATATTATTATTGAAATCATATTAGAAATTAATCAATAAATTAAAGAAAATTAATTAAAATATTAAAAGTACGATTAAAATATACGAAATTATTTTATATCTTTATTTTTTAACACAGGTGGTATGTTCTTTTCTAGAAATGTACCTATTCACGGTCACATTGTCACATTTGAATTTAGCGATATATAATATTAAAACAAAAAAAATTTCCAGCAGAACAATAATCAACGGTCACTACAAAGTACCCTCACTACATACCACGTCAGCTCAAAGACAATTTTTCTTCCTAGCTCCTAAAATCTTTAACCTTATCCCCGAAAACCTAAAAACCGTGAGTCAACCCCATTCCTTTAAAAAACAAAATACGAAATGAATCCTTACACACGGAATACATTACAACTATAATACCCATTCATTCTACACTATCAATTTAATAACCTTTCAGACAAAACATAATATATCCTTATTCCCTAACTTAGCGGTATAGTATGTACATAATTAATTAGTGTGATCTACTTACTAATAATTTCTCAAATTTTTCATCTTCTTATAAGTCTCTAACTTCTCCATCCTCTTCTTGCAACCCAAACTAGCTATACATAATTTTTCTCATTTTTTTTACATTATAGTAATGTATAGATTCTATGTCCGCAAACTGTAAAATTCACCCGCCATAACACAGGGTCATCCCTAGCATGGAGGGTGAAATATCACAAAAAACCACATGTACTCTAAATCATGTATGAATAAAATAAAATAATATGTAAAAAGGGATATAGAATTTTTTGACTTTATATCGTTGTTCAATGCACTGTATATTTTAGGAGAGATGAACCAGAATTGTCGTTGAGCAAATGTGGTTCTAGTTTTAGGGAGCACGCATCCCAGCATTCTATTTAACACCTTGGTTGGGGGATACCGTTAGTGTTCGAAATTATTGTAACAAATTGTCTGTGTGCTTTTTGTAGATTTTATCAGTTCCAGAATTAGTAGTATTATTATTATTTTATACTTGTTACTTTATACTTTTCTTTAAGTTGATGTACTTTTACATTTTATACTTTTATTTGAGTTGTTGTACTTTTATATTTTATACTTGTTACTTTATACCTCTCTTTGAGTTGTTGAACTTTTACATTTTATGCTTGTTACTTTTTACTTTTTACTTTTGTTTGAGTTTTTGTACTTTCACTACCTACTTCTTTTTGAAATATTTTGTGTGTTGTGTGTTGTGTGTAGTATTACTTTATGTTTGTGATGACTCTATGTTTACTTCACTCAAATGTAAATTGTTAACCTCGATACAGGCTTAGTTCTAGTGTGGTTATGCTTTACATTCTGTGAGAAGCAATAAACAAATTATTCGATTACTTCGAAAAGTAATCGTACAGTTAATTAATTAATTCCAACGAATATTAATTCTCACACCGACCCTGATTTGTGCGGTAGCTACTCACTTTACTTCCCACTACGTTCTTGTTATATTCATCGACTTCTCATTCCAATATTCTTCGTCTAATATTACCATTCCCCATTCCTTCTTCCATCTCCGCACCCACTCCCCCTCCCCATCTCACCTGGTGACGTCACAGTCCATTTATCACAAGACATGTGAAATATCATAAAGCGTTTTGATTAATTTCCGCGCGTCTCGTTATTTGAATTGATTTACGGGCGAGAAGAGACAGAAGATCCTGTATCAGTTTGTGCCGAGACAGAAATGTGTGAAACTGGATATTTTATGTCTGGATCTGCGAGACATTTTTATAACAATGAAAAGTTACAGCAAAAGAAAAATTGAAAAGAAATGATAAACTGACATAGCTTTTCAAAAGGCTGCAATTATTGAGCAAAATCTTAGGAAAAAGCTTGACTTGCTTATGTGTATATATGTACCTACCTATTACTTCTAAATTAGAATGCTACCCAAGCAGCAGTTAATCTTATGTTTAATTGGATATTTTATTTTATTCTATTTCTTCTCTTTGTTATTCATATTTATACAAAATATGTTACTAGGCTTAGGCACTAGTTAAAAGTACATATACCTATTATTTCATTATTATTTTAATACTATACTTATCAAACAACCTATCAAAATGTCAATACTCCTCCTAATTTGACTGTCCTAAAACGGGAATCCTCCTAGTTGGGCAGTCAAAACAATTCTTAAATAATGTATATAAATGTATAATCTTTTACTAAATAATAAAATAAAATATAAAAATACTTATATAATCAAATAAAAGTATTTAAAATTTATGGTTTATAATGAAGTGGGTAGGTATTTAGTGCCTACTTACAATTCTAATGATTTCAGAGAGAATTTTGTTTTTTTTATCAAAAATTTATTTTGTTATTTACTCATGTTTCTTATACCTTAAATATCATTTGTTAAAGCCGAAAGGCATTAATTATATATAAATAAATAAGACAAAATTAGAAACATACTTTTTTTACGCGAATTCTATCTACTGTTTACATAACTACAGTAATCAATTTGCATTCAAAAATCGACCGAACAGGTCATCCGCAAACAGTTGAGAACCATTTATATATTTTTGTTGTTTGTTTTTGGCGTGTTATGCCGTGTTGCGCTAACTCCTTCCATTCATATAGTAAAAAATATTTTAGAATAGTGCGCAAATTTGGAATTTTTCTAAATGTATTATTTACAGCCCGCAACATCTATAAATGCTGATAAAATAATAGTTAATTTGAAAAGCAACTTTAACAATAATTTTAATCGTCTTTCGAGAATCACTTTGCATTTGACAAAAATAGCGCTATATTTTTTCCTCTTTTATTCTTTCCATTGTTCCCAATTACGGAATTATTCACCTACACCTCTGGAATAAATTATAATTATTTTTAATGTTCTTAACGACGACCCTTATACCAGGAAAACTGAAAATTAGCACACATTTATGCCAATGGCCAGTTCTAATGGAAGCATTAGGCATAACTCAAAACAGCAATTTAAAAAAAATCGATGTCTAAAAGTAAATCATTTTTAAGCGAAATGTCGGCCATAAACCGAACCTTGTCCGACATTAACAACTAAGTCTCAAATTCATAATTCCATATGATAAAACGAAAACGTACAATAAAATGAAAACCCTCTAGCGGCTGATATTATTCATGCATTTAATGGCAAATGCGAGATTACTTTGATGAATTAATGTTAAAAGCCAATGCTCTTAATCAGTGGTTCTCAATACGGTGCCCGCCGACGCGACTGCGCGCAGAGAAATATTTGTCACAAATCACTATTTACGAAATTAAGGGAAAACTTTTGGAAACTTATGAAAATGGCGTTGCTTTAAAAAAATTATATTTTTAAATACTTATTTTGAAAGATGACGATAATTGACCTAGTACCTACGTAAAGAAATAAATAAAAAAATATCTCGATAATTTCATGAAAATCTTTACAGTTGTTTACCCACACTTAGTAAAGAATAATATATCATGCATGTAAAAAAATAGTTGGTAAATTTGTATACATACAATTTTACATGTTCCGTAAAATAAGTCATTTTTGACTAAATTTGCATATTTTTAAAATAAATGGAATGAGAAAATTCTAATCTCTTAGAATATTTTTTAGGACGGGTTTTTTCACAGAAATTGAATGAATCATCAAATGTCAAAGGCAAATACATGTATGTTCTGTGAAAGTTCTATTTAAGGTCTGTTATTATCTCATCATGGGCCGGTTGTTGAAATGTCAAGTTTAAATATTTGATAACATGATATTATTTTGACTAGGCCAGAGAGATTAAGCATATATGTCATGGCAAAAATACGTAGTAGTCGTATATAGTCACAAAACAGTTGAGAGTCCCTGCTATGCCTACTGCAACACGCTGAAGCGTCTGACGCACGACAGGTCGACATAAATTCGAGCTGAATGATTCAAAACACAAGTTAAGTGCTAGAATTTCATAACTTAATCCATCATAATACTTTGTAGCTTTTTTATATGCGTATTAACTCTCCCCGGAAAACTTATGGACCCTCATTTTTATGTCCTTTTGGATGCTGGGCGGAGGACCTTTTTAGAGAGAGGAGTGACCCTTTAAGATACCCTTTCCTATTCCCTTCCTGACTTGAAGAAAACATTATTCTTACAAGGGATCATGCATAGGTTCAAAAATAGTAATATTGTACTACATTGTTTACGATAGACTCCTAACGCTGTGGAAGTTTTCCATTCTACGCCTGCTAAAATCTTGTGGTTTGGAAGTGAAGATATTGTAAGGATAGTTTTCAAGAGCATCGTCTCGTTTCAAGAGTAAGACGATGAGAATGGAAATCAGGAGATGGATGCGTTATAAAATGGCCTTCCAACTGAGATCCTAAATAACCGCTTTTTGAAATGTTTTTAGTCCGATTTGTTCTCACCGCAGCGTCCTCCATTCTTAACTCCTTAGTTAAACACAGACGACGGTTGAGTGGTTACAAGTCTCGGCTATGAATCAAGAGGTAGCGTTTTCAAAAGTGTTTATTTGGTTAATATGCATTATTTCACAACATATTCATTAAAAATAGTATTTAGTATATATGAGGCACGTTCCGGGGTGGTAAATACTTTCAGTATCGCCCTGGTGAAAGATCACAATTCAGAATCGAAACGTTGCTTTAAATAGCTTAAGTCATGTTTGATGATAATATCTGAATATCACCTAACCTCTCTCCCATTTACTTAACTTCCCTATAGCCTTCAGACTCACAAAATAACCCAATTGGGGATGCTATAGTCTCACTGGCTCCAGATGTTGGGACTGTACTGACTTGTGCTGTACTGACATCAAAGTCCTATAAGCTAAACGATATAGGTACGAGTATATCTACTTTCTTGAATAGCAAACTAATTTTGATATTCAATGCTACAAAATTATTCCAAATTACTCCCGTAGTGTAATAAAATCAACAACAGAAAATGAATAATTGTAGATTGCGAGAGAGCAAAGAACCAATTGTATATTATGTCATGAGTCTGACCACCTCATGACATTTTTACAATTACCAGCGCGACATAGACAGATAGCGTAGATGACCAAACTTTGCAGAGACGTCAAAGCACAACAAAAGCTTACTCACACTTCGACGGATAATCCGCAAAAGTTTTCCAAGTTTAAAGTTATGAATGCAGATTTGCTTTTACTTCACTTGCAGTCAAAGGTGCATTTTTAAATAAAACTTAATGAGTGACTGAATAAAATTTGAAGAAACCTGGGGTCGCAAATTTGGATCCTAATGCCAATTTATAATTTATATTTATACTGGGTTCTTACACGTGAAATTAGAGAATAATGTACATTACCATATTTGCAAAAAAAGGCGAGCAATAGCTGATTTAATATTTAAACGCAGATTTTTCTGTCCCCAATTTATTTTAACATACATTTTAAACGTACCCACCATACAAAACTATTCTACACGCCTAATTACAAAACAAATGCAGCATCAAATTCACCAATCAATCGTGGTCATCAATAATATTGGTCTAATTTCTAACATCGAGTTTTTTTCGGATTCACTGCCCATATTTAAAAGGAGCAGCATGTCAATGATATAAACTGTTTAATGCGCATACATATACACTCATACCCACACACATACACATATATACACTACACGTCACCCGGTAATTACTAAATATAAATACATTACAAGGAAACATATCATAGGTACCCAATACAAAATATTTAATATTATCTATAAATTGTTTCATCACTGTAACCAATGTACTGTTTGTTTCTATGAAATAAAATAAATAAAATCTCGATAATCATACAAATTAGCATATAAAATAACCTACTCAATCAAAGTATACGTAATACAGGATTTTCCAATAAGAGGTGTTATTTTGATATTCAATCGTAAAAGATCAATGGTTTCGTTGCTTGTTTGGCACGTAGCCCGGTCATGTTGAAAGTAAACGTTGTCCAGATCAATACCATCCAATTCCGGCCATAAAAAATCATTAATCATCAATCCATTCACCGTAACTGTTGCTCCAGCCTCATTTTCGAAAATGTAAGGTTGAATGACTCTGCCGGACCATAAACCGCACCGAACAGTCACACGTTGAGGATAGAGAGGCTTTTCAACAATAACTCTTGGGTTTTCCGAGCCCAGATGCGACAATTTTGCTTGTTGACGAAGACACCGAGGTGGAAATGGGCCTCATCACTCAAGATGATTTGCATTTGATTCACTCAAGTGAATGTTTATAATTTCAATGCGTTGTTGAAGCGTGTATCGTTCCATTTGTATTAATGGCGTAGTTTCTACTTGTCAAATGTCATAAAATGACAGCTTCAAAAGTAACATCTACCGAAATAGCGGGCTATTCAAAATAACAGCTCTTATTGGAAAACCCTGTACCTAAGCAACGAATAATAAATGCACCAGTTACAATTTGTTTCCGACATGCCGATGAAATTGATTATCCTTTCGAGAAAGATATTCGATAGATAAACTTGATAAACCTTACTTTGGACACACCAGAAAAGCCCAAAACAAACTTCTATCGGTGTATTTCTTCAGTGAAATTTGCTCTATTGCATTTAGGAATACAATTGTAAAATTTTAAATGTGAGACGAAAATGTCACAAATATTAGCCAGAGAAGCCTTGAAATATTATTATTGACTAACCAAAAAGAATGAATGCTAAGTATACGACAATCTGAACACTATCCATAATCCCCATTTTAGCTTCATCTACAGTCATAAATCGTCTGAGGCGTGCTTGTTGAAATGCACGACCACTTCGGTTCGTTCAGCGTGCCAAAAGTTGAATTCCGGGATATGCAAAACTTTAGTTTCCTTCACATAGTTGTTAAAATAAGAAATAATGTTTGCGCTAGCGGATATTTCAATTACTCAACTACATCATAACGTTGTATGTACATCAATTTGTATATCAATTTCTCTTCCGACAACTCGGCAATGAAATTACAAGTATTTTTTTATTTGTTTAGGAAAACCAACAGTTTTTTTTACATCTATAAATAAATAATAAACTTATAAACAATACGAATAAAATATAATGACTGATTTTCACACAAAAATCAAATGTACAGGGTTTTCCAATAAGAGGTGTTATTTTGATATTCAAAGAAAAATGCCATTTTTTAATGTAAATGATCGAATGTTTATTTCATTATAAAGAGGAAGGTATGCCGTTAATAGTGAAAAATAAAATCAGTCAAATGACCACCACGACCACGCCTACAGGACCATATCCTTTTCATGAAATTTTCCATAACCAAATCGCTGCTGTGGCTGCCTTATGTCCTCGATAGCCTCACGAATTCCATCTTTGAGGTCTTGAATCGACGCTGGGCTGTTGGCGTAGACCTTCTCTTTCACGTGGCCCAAATGAAGAAGTCGCAAGGTGTTAAATCACACGATCTCGGTGGCCAATTTTATCACCTCTTCGAGAGATAACACGGTCCGGAAACTTTTCCCGTAAAAGATCAATGGTTTCGTTGCTTGTGTGGCACGTAGCGCCGTCTTGTTGAAAGTAAACGTTGTCAAGATCAATACCATCCAATTCCGGCCATAAAAAATCACTCATTCCTTAATTAATATTCAAAATAACACCTCTTATTGGAAAACCCTATACTTACACTCTCTATGGAATGTGTGGGATTGCACTTACCTCCCCACATTCTGGAATACCTATAAAAATTATTGTTATTATTATTATAACAAAAAACGAAGGCTCCATTACCCATGGGCTAAAATTTTTACAAAAATTCAAATTTGTAAATATTATATAAATAATAAAATAAGATATAAGAACACAAATAAATGAAAATAGTTAAAAATAAATTATCTAATATATAAACACTAATATATACCTACAACTAAACTGAATAAATATTTATAAAATGAATGGTATGCAACTAAACAGGATTCAAGGCAACCACATGATAACTTGCAGTATGTATAATTATTTAGCTAGGATATATTTTTTAATGTTCTTGAATTTAACATTAAAATTATTTTTACATAAGTTACATACTCTGATTATAAAAGCGTTTGGTTTGTTATTATTAGTAGAGCATTTATAAAGATGAAAAATTGATTTATCTCTAGTTCTTCAGCTTGGGACTTTAAAATTAATCTCAGAAAAAAGAGGCGAACAATCAATAAAGCTATAATAAGCGATTCATAAATATAAATTTGAAACAGAAAAGTCAGAAAAAGATACTGCCTTGCCTATTGCCTTGCTGGGGCACTTCCTGGGTTCAAGTCCTAGATGTGACCGTGTCTCTTTGTGTTTCAAGTTTTCGTTTATGAATCGTTAATATTGTCTTCAATAATTAAGTATTGCAATTTGAGGTTTTTACTAATTAATTAATTCCAAAAATAAAACAATAATTATTAGCAGTCCCGATTAATTCCCGTCGGCGGCACTTATTTTTTCTCGGAAGATTTTTCAATTTATATATAGAGTTTAGCCTAACCATTATTGCTTATAATAATTCGTTATCTTGTGCTTTGCTTAAAAACCTTGTCTTGTAATAACATAATTTTATTTTTAATAAAAAATAATCAATAAAGGCATTGATAATTTTATGGAGATATATTTTATGTGCGGAGTCTCTTATTTGTATTATTTGAAGACTTATTTATTATTTGTCAAGACGGGAAGACTTATTTATTATATGAATTATTTATTTGTCAAGACTGGAAGACTTATATATTTATTTGTCACGACGGGAAGACTTATTTATTATTTGTATTATTTATTTGTCAAGACGGGAAGACTTATTTGTTATTTGTATCATTTATTTGTAAAGACGGGAAGACTTATTTATTATTTTAAACAGCTTCACATTTATCTTTTTTTAATCCAAGCATATTACCTTTTACTACGGTAACCAAAATAACATAATTTTTTCCTGTATTTTCCAAGTAAAATATTCCGATCATTGTCATAACGATGAAAATAAACGGCCTTTCGTCGCAGTGACAGAATGATAAACTTTCGACCTACATTAAAATTCATAATAGAATATTTTCTCGTGTACCCGAATCCCCCTCCGTGGTTTGCTGCCGGCGGTACAAATGACTTTGTAAACACTGCTAACCGACCAACAGAACATATGTTCACGTCAAATTTCGGAAATATCTCGCACGCGTTCAAAACCCTCACTAAAATGTGTAAAAACTCAAGAGCGAAAATGTGTAAAAATTGAATTGACATAATATAATGTACAAGGCGGCATTTTTAAAACGTAATAATAATAGCATATCATTAAAATAGAAGACATTAACAGAAGGTGTTTGTGGTAGTCGATCATCCTTGTTGATCCTGTAGTGAATCAGTGTTATGGTATGTTAGTTATTTCAATAATATCATTGAAGAAGAAGAAAATACTAATAAACCTAAACGAAACATGAAACAGAACAACACCCAGAAAAATAAAAAGGTAACGCTCTCAACTGGGAATCGAAGCCAGGATCTCCGTCTTACTGAGACAACGCCTCACTCAAACGAGACACTCTCTAGGTTAAAAAATAAGTTGTAGATGAAAGAGTTAACTCTGACGAGTGCTTAGTAACTCGAAGCACTTGGGGGACCTTTCTAAAAAATAAGTTGCAGATGAAAGAGTTAACTCTGACGAGTGCTTAGTAACTCGAAGCGCTTGGGGAACTTTTCTATAAAATAAGTTGTAGATGAAAGAGTTAACTCTGACGAGTGCTTAGTAACTCGAAGCACTAGGGGGACCTTTCTAAAAAATAAGTTGCAGATGAAAGAGTTAACTCTGACGAGTGCTTAGTAACTCGAAGCGCTTGGGGAACTTTTCTATAAAATAAGTTGTAGATGAAAGAGTTAACTCTGACGAGTGCTTAGTAACTCGAAGCGCTTGGGGGACTTTTCTATAAAATAAAAATATGTTTCTAATTTTATAAACATCTTTATCACAAAATAAATAATATTAAATAGTACAACATCTATCGAAAAATAATAAACTAACTAACCAACACGCCGTTTCCCCGCAGGGGTAGGCAGAGAGGACGGACCGCTAAACAACTCGGTCTTGACACACAATCCTCGCCTCATTCACATTCGTACATCGTCAAATACATACTCTTCTATTATTCTGATTCTTGACACGGCCTGACTCAAGTATCTGATTCACGTGATGTCTTCTTCGGGCGTCCCCGACTTCTGCTACCCTTAAATATATTTTATATTAACTGAAGTCCTCAGCTTTGCCCGGGATGTACAAGAGGTTTTTCGAAAACAGACAGACACTTCAACTGACCTTCCTCTTGTTTTGAAGGTCAAGTATAACCTACATCATGTAAAAACATTGAAATTACAACTAATAAAAATAAAAAATAAAATTCAAAAATTGTGCCAAATTTCGTCAACCTCGGAATACCAGCCCGCAACAGACAATCTTCATTATATAAATAAAACAGAGATATTTGTACTTACATACCTTTTTTATTGTTAAAATTTATTTATTGTACGATAAAAAAATAAATATTAACGATCGATGATCGTTGACGTTGCCATCATAATATGATTATGAATATATTTTATAAAAATCATAATACTTTTCATTAGAATTTCTCATTCAGCAAATAACACGATCAAAGTAAATGCATTTTCAATTATGACTTTTTGTAAACATGGGCGACCATTGTTTATTTATTAATGAGGAAAAACAAAACGGAATAATGGGCACACAAGTGGAAAAACGCAATAGCGAATATGTTTATTAGATCCACGAATAACACAGATGACCGCTGTGGCGCAAAGGTAACTTTTGTTGAACCTTGACACAGAGGTCGCTTTTGAAATATGGCGAGAGCAAATTAATTCAGAAATAGAATTTACAAACCAAAACATTTTTTTTTAATTATTGCACGACAGATTATTCCAATGCAGTTAAAGCACCACATTAAAACGAAGTATAGCAACATAAGCATAACGTCTAGTTCACCTTCCAGTATATACCTAAATATTGTTTGAATTGGCATCAGCCCTCATAAGTGACTACATCTAATCAGCCAAGAGAAATGGACCATCAATAGAGTTAAACACCATGTTAAAACGATGTATTGCAAGATATGCATAACGTCTAGTTAACCATCCAGCATCGAAATATTGTTTGAAATGGCATCCTTGTTTAGTGACCAGATGATCAGCCACGTACTTCTCAAATTTTTCTATACCTTCACAACTTCAGCCTTAGATTACACAATAATTGAATATAGGTAGTTGGAGCGGTTTCTTGCGCGGATTACATAAAACAAACACATCGCGAATATTACGCGAAAACAATTTCTTTTTCAAAAGCATAAAATTCAGTTAGCGCGAAAATAATATAAATCTCGCCCTCAGCCGCGCGCCGTCGCATTAATTGCCAAACACAACTTGTAAGGTGCGTAATAAATCGCAGTTCCGATGCGTGTACCCGACGCACATACAAACGCAGTTAATAAGAGAACAAATAAATAAATAAACTTCACGCCCCCTACCGAATTTCACGGGAGCAATGCCCCACGTCGGGCGCCAAAGTGCTTAGGAAAAATATACGCGCGGAACATTACAATTTAATTCAAATGCAGTTTTTCGCGCCGCAAGATTGTAAATCTTGTCGCGTACACCATTCCGAATCATTTCTCGGAGAAACTCCGAAAGAAACTTCACGGAGAGTGTTCTAGATTCTGGAAGGCTGTACGTCAGCGAAAGATGACGTATTCGGATGCAGTTGATAGAGCTGGCAATGTGTATGACGCGAAACGGAATTGTGTCACAAACGCAATGAGAAAAATGAAAACATATTTTCAATGACGATAACACCGTGCAACCAAAAAAACCACTTAGTAAACAATTACGTTATATAGGTGGCATACAGAAGTATCAGTAATTTAATCAACCCGAGACAGTAGAGTAGCGCTATCTCCAGGTTATTTGTTCCAGACTGCAATCGGGAGGGTGAAAATTGCCCTAATTATAGCCAAGTTCCGATAGGAGGGATCCAAAAGAAGAACACCTTCTCCAATTGGCCGAGAATACCACCTATTGACGTGAGAATATAAACCTTAGCTTTATAGAATATACAGACCTTTTCACTGAACACAACTACTGTTAAAAAGAGAGTTCTTCAGATTCTAGTCGCGCGTCTTCCGACCACCTCAATATATTCTTCATAAAGCCAGCAGACAAACACAAGTATGAATCCATTTCCATAATCACCCAGAAACAGTAACACGCCACAGAGAGTAACGCATTTAGTTTGCTTTCAAAGGCAAGACTATAAACTAAGCATATTAGTAGGATAAAATTCCATGTTTGTCAGTTTTTGGTAGACCCGTTCAAGCTGTCGTCAAATTGGCAGACGCACACATGTGTCAATGAATTACGGCGAGAAAAACACTTGTGCTTATTTCTCGAAGAATATAAAAGCGCTGTGACTCAGATAAAAAAATAAAACACAAGAAGCGTGGGCGGCAGTTCTCTCGGAATTAGTCTATTTCTCGCAATAAACTAGACGAAAAACGACGAAACTCGGAACTCACATAAAGAGTCCATAAAAGAAAGTTAAATTATATTTTACTTGATTTTATCTTTAGTTGATGATGACGAAGGAAAAAAATACTATTGAAATATAAATGTTTACTACGGCTGCGAGGCCTTTTACGGCTTTGAGGTCTATCAACGCTATATCTAAAGATCTCAGTGGAAGAGCAGATTAAGATCAAATAACAATGAATCCTTTAAGTTTGTTGATATAATACTTTTTTTAATATTCATTCAGGATTGCTTAACATGTAATGTAGCGTATTAAATAAAGTATTTTATTAAATGGTTAGGGGTTTATCAACTCCACGACTCGTTTGCCAAAAAAATAACGAAAAAGCCGAAAGGTCAAAAGTGTCGTTGGCTTTGCAAAAAGGAAATAAATCCGACTCAGGAAGACATCCTTGCGGTACGCCATATTTCTTTCATTCCTGGTCATAAAAGCGAATGAAAACACGTGTAATGATGCAAATATAAAGCAATATTTTACGTTTTTCTCTGAATGCATTCAACCGAACGAAAAAAATAATATAATGGAGTAACAGAGGGAGGTACATTTCAATATTATTATTTGTGTACCTAGTATTGGTGTAGTACAGGATTTTCCAATAAGAGGTGTTATTTTGAATAGCCCGCTATTTCGGTAGATGTTACTTTTGAAGCTGTCATTTTTTGAAATTTGACAAGAAGAAACTACGCCATTGATAAAAATTGAACGATACACGCTTCAACAACGCATTGAAATTATTAAAATTCACTTGAGTGAATCAAATGCAAATCATCTTGAGTGATGAGGCCCATTTCCACCTTTTTTCCACAACAAGCAAAATTGTCGCATCTGGGGCTCGGAAAACCCAAGAGTTATTATTGAAAAGCCTCTCTATCCTCAACGTGTGACTGTTTGGTGCGGTTTATGGTCCGGCGGAGTCATTGGATCTTACTTTTTCGAAAATGAGGCTGGAGCAACAGTTACGGTGAATGGATTGCGCTATCGAGAGATGATTAATGATTTTTTATGGCCGGAATTGGATGGTATTGATCTGGACAACGTTTAATTTCAACAAGACGGCAATACGTGCCACACAAGCAACGAAACCATTGATCTTTTACGATTGAATATCAAAATAACACCTCTTATTGGAAAACCCTATGTGTGTAACCTAGGTTTTTTTTACATTAATACTACAAAGGAGGCCCTGAGAAATATAATTCATCAGTGCCTGTCATCTTTGGGGTGTCATCAGGGGATGCCGTGCTGTGAGGGTATTTTTAGGGAAAATAAGGAGAGGAAGTTCAGGGAAGGGAAAGGTATGAGGGGTGGGTAGAAATCTAGGGATCAGCGTGTTCAGGAGTGACGGACTAATATTAATCCATCCCGCTGCAGCGCAAGGCGATGGATCAAGAGAGACCAGTTGGAGAGGTGAAAGGGTCTCCCCAAACCGGCCTCTTCACAGATCCGGCACCACACGCAGCTTGTGGGGAGGCGCATCCTGAACACACCTCACCCGATGAACCCGGGCAACCCTGTGACCGAGGTAGAAATAAAAAAAAAATCAATAAAATAATGCAAAAAATATATAATGTCAGTTCAGGAGTAACATAACAAAATTTATAACCTTAGATGGATACCTCACATCAAACAAATCACAAATAAACTTCTCAAAACAATACACATTTTCCTAAACATAAGAAACATATATAAAATAAAACAATTGAAAACAATATATTTTGCACTTTGCCAATCATTAATAGAATATGGAATTATTGCTTGGGGAGGAGCAACAAACTCGGCTATCAATTACATAGAAACCGCACAGAAAACGATCTTAAAGATAATACTAAAAAAACATAGACTGACTGATACAGACCAAATATTCAACAGCTGTGACGTACTAGATATACGCCAATAATACGTTAAAACACTACTAAACTACATTTTTGACAAAAAAAATAAATTTCAACATACACAAAATAACACTAACAGACCAGTTAGACAAGCGTACAAAGAAAACATAAAAACTCCGACAGTAAATTCAAGCTTTGGACAAAGACACTACCAATACCATGCTATAAAAGCTTTCAACAGTCTAAAAATTGAAATTAAAATTGAGGAAAATAAAAATAAATTCACACACAAAATTACTAAATGGATTAAAGAACAAAAAAGACAATTTTACCAAAATTTCATAGCATAAAATAAAAATAAAACCTACAAGTACACACAAAACCAATATAAACACACATCACTCACAAACACACAAGATTATAAATATATTAAATGTATTATTTTATCTTATATTGAAGTTTGTATTTAGATTATATTTTCATATTATAAAATGAAGGCCTCAGCACGGGCAAGCCAGTGAGGCCAACATTACTGGAAAACTTTGAAATGTAAAAAAATATTGTACCAAATAAAATACCAAATAAATAGCTCCATTAATTATTACGCCATTCCCGGAAGGGGTTTGAAGATAGGATAGAACACCTTGTAACTTTGTTAGGGGAGAAAGAATTTGAATCGGGAAGTCACGGTCTCAAGGCGATTCTTATTAGTCAGAATAACGGATAACTTTAAGAAGCGAGTGTTTTTTCTATCCATCACTACCTGTAGTCCATCACAAATGTAGATAGATTTTTTCTCTTATTTAGAAAGGCAAGTGTCAAAATTTCATCAAGAATCAAAATTCTGTTTTAAGGTATGGGAAAGGGGGACGGGGTGGTTTTATGAAAGCTCATGTAGACAGTGATCTTCATCTTGTTTGAAGGTCAAGCGTGCACAATTTCATCAACTTCAGAATAAAACTGTAGATTTGTATAAAAAAATCACGCCGCCCACCACAATGTCACTTATTTACATAAATAGATGAAAACGCTAATCAGAACAGTTGTGACTGAATAGTAATGAGTTAACTAACTAACTAACCATCATGCCGTTACCGCAGGGGTAGACAGAGAGGACGGCCCGCCAAACGCTCGGTGTTAGCACACACTTCTTGCCACATTCATACATACTCTTCTATTATTATGACTCTTGACATAGCCCGACTCAAGTATCTGATTCATGTCTTCCTCGGGCGTCCCCGACTTCTGCTACCATTCATACTTATATTCTCCTTATACTCCTTTATTCGCTCATTCGCTCTACATGGCCAAACCATCTAAGCGTCCCTCTCTTAATCTTAATGAGTTAATGACCATAATATTAAAAAAAATATATACATAATATTTCCGAGATTCACCAAATTGTACAAAAATTTCGGACGACATAAAAACATGTCCCAAAAAAGTATAAGCACTAATAATTTAGCCAAATACCGGAACGACAATAAATTGCCATGCTAACGATGATCTACGCTTTCTACAAATGGATCCCCTTTTTCGTCTAAAAGGCCATAAACTCGGCGGAGAGGATCTGTGGACCGAAATGGTCCCGTTACGGATGCTGCAGGACACGTGTTCGGTGTTCGCACCCGCTTCTCTGAGAGCCGCCCACTCTGAGATGATTGGCCACTTTGTTAAATGACGTCTGATTTATAATTATGTCGCTGGGTTTTTCAAAGTAGGAAAGGTTTTAATAAATTTAAAGGTTTTTTATTTATATGTTATTTAAAAATAATTATTTTAGTTCCACTAATCAGCTTTAGGACCTGTCAGCTTTGGGGATGCTGGGTTGGATGAAAGCTGCTATAGTATGATTTTATATATGATCTGACAACAGCGAGGGCATAAGTGAAGTGTGAGGTGAATAAGTTATAAGGTTTCATTTTAAAACATTGTGTAAATTAGGTCATTTTCATTATCCAATTTGTATGTAGGCCGTTGTGCAAAGCTACAAAAAAAATTTAAAAACAACATCGAGTTAAAATTACATAAAAAAAATAGGTTTTTATTTTATTTTTGGAATAACTTAATGAGTAAAACCTCAAATTGTAATATTTATCTTGCATAAAAAGTCAATAGATGTCACACATTAAAATAGAAATAAGATATATTCTTCTAAGACACTATCTAGATTGCATTTAGTTCGGGTTGAATCTTGCGATCATACATTAAAAAAAATGTGCGGTGAGAAAATGAAGACAATGTTCTTATTCGAAGTATGATGCAATTAAATATGACCGAAGGGGATAGGGTCCCATTAGCTCAGTTGGTAGAGCGGCGCCCCGGTAATTTATTTATTTATTTATACGCCCATTGGGCTTTTACATATAAAGTTCATAAAAAAAATAATATTCTGAAGATTGCAAGTTCACAAAAGTAATAGTAAAAATACATATAACCATATCCATTTGACATATTATAACAGCAAGTAAATAGTGCAAAAATAAGAATATTCCTACTCCTAAGTTATACAGACTTAAATTAGTTAATAGGAAATGTAAAGTTTATATGTAAATGCTAGGTAGTGGCAGCAGTAACATGATACAATACGACACATAGTGTATGAGGCCTTTGAGTTAGAAAGTTAATGCAAAGTATAAGACCGTATATTTTTCTGTGTCAAACTTTCGTTCAGGAATCGCTAATTTTGTCTTCAATAGTAAAAATAAATAGCTTTCCAGAATTAAGTACACAGTAGTTAACAACAATAATGATTTATGAAAATACGAAATTACGATCATTGAAATTAAACACTGGAACGAAGTGCAAATTTTATTCATCTATTTAAATATATTATTCTTCTAGCGACAGGCAGTAAGCCGAAAACAACTGAGGAACTGCATCATTTAGATCAGTGGTTCCCAATTCTGGCTAGAAGGGGTAAGCTAGTTTGGGCTCTTCATGAAAAACTACTACTACTTGGGAACAACTCATCTAGATACGAGATTTAAATAATAATAATTATTATTTTTATTCCAGAATGTGGGGAGGTTAGTGCAATCCCACACGTCCCATATATATACAGGGTGTATCGGCACTAACCCGACAAACTTTAACCAGCTATTACTTAGCACATTTGGAGTAAAAAATGTTATGGGAACTTTGCTGTCCGGTAGCATTTTTTTTTCAATTAAAAACAAAAAAATTAAAAATTTCCACACTAAATCACTGTCATTGGCATTGCTTTTCGTGTTCAACAGCTGTTATAAGCAAGTATGTCGAAAAGCGTCTTCGCTCTTTCGCACACACTAAATAATAATAGTTAAAAATGAGACGAATGGTGCCGTGCCATTTCGTTGCGATTGTAAAACTGCGCCAATGTAGGTACACACGTGCATTATTCAACGGAATTCGAATAAAATATTGCCAGATGGGTTTTCAAACTTTGACAAAGGATAAAACAGTGGTGACATGTGTTGAAAATATGAATATTAAATTTTTTATTAAAAAAAAACTTTACCGGACAGCAAAGTGCACATAAGATTTTTTACTCGAAATATGCTAAGGAATAGCTGGTTAAAGTTTGTCGGGTACGTGCCGATACACCCTGTATATATATATATATATATACATATTTTTTGTGCAGTAGGTATGTGAAAAATGAAAAAAAATATATGACAAAGAATAAATTAACAACAAAGTAATTAACAACTATGCAGGGCGTGGTCTTGAGTGAGCTTGGGCCCAGCGCTCACTCAGGAGTGGCGCTTGGTGCTGGTAGGCTGCGGTCACCAACGTGTTGGCGGAGGCCATTAGCCGCATCCTGGCTCCAGTGACCCGGTGTCTCATCAGGCCGGCAAATCCATTTAGTCTTAATTCTGTGAACATTGTCGATGCGCTGCTGTATCTTCGGTATCCAAATAAAATGAGTAAAAATCTTTTCTTGTATACGCCTTGATATTAAGATATATTTAGAAAATAAATCTATGCCCATCGGTTAACAATTTTTCACAGAAATTTTTTAAATACATTATAGGTAAAAGCGCCCCTGAGGTGATATCTCACAAAAGCGGCGCTATACAAATTGTCCAATATTATTATTATTATTACGTAGTTTATATTACACCAAATATAAATTTATGCAAACTATCGTCTATAAACCGGTCCCAAAATATCTCTCCCGCCTGCCGTAAGCCATTATCGTAAAACTCGACCGAAAAAAATGTGTAAACGATATGTTTTCATGTAACAAATACTAAATAGTGCTCGGTCGGCCGCCGAGAGATACGGCGCGTGCGGGCCGGGTAGGTGCAGGTGCAGGGCACCTTCAAATAGTCCCGAAGACGAGAAGCTTCAGTCTCTCGAAACATCGTTAAAACCAAATGTTTACATTATTATTATTATCTGAGAGAAAGCCGAACGGATATATAAATAATTATTCCAAGCTGACGGTGAAGAGATGAACGAAAGAAGCCAATATGATTTACGACTAATTTATAAATATTTATTAAATTATTTACACATGGAATAAACAATATAATTTCCCGTCTTATTTTTCGAAGAATATTTATAATTTATTATTATATTTATTTTTGGTTTGAAAATTTGGTCGCCTAGAAATGTTTCAGATGCTTTAATTAAATACTGCGAGTAGAATACATCTTGGCCTTTGAAATGATCGAGTATTTTTTAGATAAGTCTTTTTATAAGCCCAGAAAAAAATAGTGTAAAGGCCTATGAAAACTGCTTTAAAGTTCAAAATCTCCTACTTACGAACCCATTTTCGGTTATGATTTTATTGTATAATGTAGCAAATTAAGTTATTTATAAAATGATCGAAAAAAATTAAATATTTATGCCTGAACATCCACAAAATAAAATAAAAGGCACTTTTTGGCCATGTTTTTTTCATGCATAAATCAAAACAGGTGGATGGTTAGAAGCGGGAATTTAAGCCTCATCGCCATCTACGTAAGGGTGTTGATAGCACCTCAATTTAAAATATTATACGACGTAGTCCATCGCCTTAAAATAGTGGCGTTGACCTAGAAGTTCCTGTCAGAAACAGCTGTGCAAATTGAACTTACCAAACACGATGGTCAAAAAAATACCTAATTAATTTATTTTTCATTCTGGATACGTGATGATCACCTTCGATGATCTTTATAAAAGTAGCTGCACAGCTGTCAAGGACATATATATGGATTGGTTTGTAACAGAGTAGGCCAACGCATCGGGTTCACGCTCAAGCGTCGCGGCTTCAATCTTTTGCTAACTAAGTCCTCAATCATTGCAAGAGCAACAAATTCCCACCATAATAACCCGGGAAAGTTGGTAATTCTTATAAAAATAAATGCATTGATGTACAGAAAATAGTGTAGAGAAGCAATAATATGATTTTGGCGGACGAATCAGTGAAACGAAACAAACAAATAAATGAAATTATAAAAAACGAACATGTTACAATTTCATTGTTTGGTAAACAAGCTCTTGGTGGAATCATTTTTTTGTATCTTTTTATTAAGTAATAAAAAAATACATTTTTATATCTAGTATAAACCTTTTAAAAACTTATTTCTATGACATTAAGAAAACTTTAAAATACACCTACAACTTATTCTTTATAGTATTTAGGCATAACCCACGAAAAGCAGCATAACATCTGTCGGTAGTTCATTAAAAATTTTAAATCCTTTAAAATAGAGATTATTTTGGGTTCCCGACAAATTTTTGAAGTTTTTGGAAGTCTTAAAATCTCCACAATTTTTTTTGAGAAAACAACAAATCTTTCGGACATAATATTAGTATATATTCTTATTGGGTACAGTAAAAAGCAAACATTTAGTTTCTTATTCGCACGAAATCTGTAGCGAAATAACATTTTCATATTATTATTACCCTTGTGATTTTATTCTGTTCGAGGAAAACGTTTTCATATTTGAATTGGCAGTTGCTTCGCCTAGGAAATTGTTTGCCATAAAAACCCAAGCGGAGCACCATTTGGAATCTGCTTGAATCCAAATAAGTTTGACTTCGTTTAAGCGTGTTTCTATACCACGTAATTCTGGCGAATCAGATACTTGAGTCTATAAGATTAGTTAGTTAGTTATACTCTCAAGAATAGGAATTTCAGTCTAAAAATAAAGAGAAGAAGCAAAAATTTGTTTCATAGCTGTCATAATACAAAACTTTTCCTTTTTTATTACGCTATACAAAACGTTTCCGACTTTTATGACGAGGCATTAAAAAAGTCACATTAATTCTCTATTAATCGTGGGTTGAGAGAATAAAGAAGTTGGAAGAAATCAAGAAAGAGCTCGAGAAAAATCGCGAGGGAACATTTCTGCCGACAGGTGTCTCCGGAGCGTACGAAGAAATTGTATTGAAAATGAAAACACTCATACAACAAAATAAAATAATAAGTTCATTTTCCTGTACGTGACGGTTGTCGCGAAATGTCTGAATTTTGCAACGACGTGACACCATCTGATTGCCATTGCAGGTCAGAATCAAAATGAAAAATCGATATTATTGCGTAAATATGAACTGATAAAAAGTCATGTTTTAACGAAAATCTTAAGGGGAACGATTGCGCGGCCTTTTTCATACAAAACTTTTGGATTTGAAACCAAAATACCCAACCAAACTGAATAATTATTTTTTTAATCAAAGGGTGTAGCAAAAACCTAGTACGGATATATGCTACATTATTTATTTGTGTTTCAAATTATAAAATATGGGCAACTAAACAAATCGATCTTTCACAAGAGAGGAAACTATAGTTTCATAAAAAAAAAATATATTAACTTAACTATTATGCTGTTTTTGAATTTTGAATTTTCAAACGACTGATTTATGTTGGAACTCAAATTTGTGGTATATATATTTAACATTCAGACACAAAAACGCCATATTTAAAATGTTTTATTATTGTAGAAAGTGGTTTGACATATTTAATAAAATAAAATAAAATACTTTTTGTTTTAAAACCACGAGTTTTTAATAATTTTTATCACCGGCCGGTTTCGCTTTACTCAAGCATCTTCAGGGTACAAATTATTACTAATTACGAGTAAAGCGAAACCGGCCGGTTAAAAAATTATTAAAAACTCGTGGTTTTAAAACAAAAAGTATTTTATTTTATTTTATTAAAATGTTTTAATTTAAATTTATATTTCATTGTATTTACGAAGTAGGTTGCGAAAGATTAATTTTTAATAATTACAAAAAACATTCTCTCCTTTCTTTCCTCAAAAAGACCCTCCACACAGCATCCCAAAATATGAAGTCCTGAGGGAAAGTATTTTCCTCAGGGCCTGCTGTGTGGGGTTAATGTAAAAAAAGCTTTTTATGAAAAACACAATAACGGAAAAATAGACATATTGGATAGTGCCAAAAGCGAATTTAGTTCTAGTCGTTATCACGTGACACCTTCAGTCCTTTAATCTGTCAGTTCGGCCGTTCCAGTCGGTGTCGTGTCAGAGCGGCGCACAGTGGGCTGAAAATCGCCTTTCATAGACATAGAGACTTGAATTTTCAAGGGTATTTTTTTGGCTAGAAATGGATTCTGCTGATCATTACTATGCTATAAAATTTCGTACGAAGCAATTTCGTGTACAAATGAAGGAGTTATCATTTTTTAAAGAAAAATTTGTATGGCACTGACATTAAAAATGAGGCTATCTCTGGAATCATAAGGTTGGCCATTCTATCCATACACACAGATATACTACTATTTATATGTAGTTTTTTGACATACATACTTCGTATTGTGGCGCAACTTGCGATATATTTTTTTTAAATCCTCAAAGTTGAAAAAAAAATTTAATGTTGATGATTCATTTTAATGCTTAATGATCAGCAGAATCTATTTCTAGCCAAAAAAAAATACCCTTGAAAATTCAAGTCTCTATGTATATGAAAGGCGATTTTCAGCCCACTGTGCGGCGGGTGTCAGAGTCAAGCGTCAAACATCGCCCGTCAGTCAGACTGTACGACATACGTCAGAAGCCGGCCAGCGAGCGCCGGAACGCTCGACCGACATAACTGCAAGCGCTGATGTGACGGTTTTATACTTGGTATAAGTTATATTATCAAAGCTTATTAGATGGTGTGACAAGACTTGAGTCGCAATGGTTGGGAAATTGTAAATTCAAGATATTAATTTACCTTCAGCGTGCCAATAATTCCATTCTTTTTTAGTAATAAGCTCACCGCACTTGCCTTGACTTTATGGTACGTTGTTGGTATGTATGGTATCCGTGGATATGCTCCTAGACGGAGATGTGCAAAATGGGTACCCAAAACCATTTGAAATGCAAAATGGATATGGGTCAAAACTTTTCCATTTCATAATGCAAAATGCAAAATGGTTTTTAGAAAAGCATTTCAAATGCAAAATACCTATTTTGAAAATGCATTGAAAATGCAAAATGGTTTCTCATTCAAACAATTAAAATAATTACAGAATTTTTAAACAATTTTGTCATTTAATAATGGACATCAATGTAGAACAAACATATTATGATGGTAAATCATTTACATGATGTTAAATCCAAAAACACCACGACTACAGATTATGAAACCACAAAAAAATTGCGCGGGACTAATGTTGCCAACGAAAAAACATAGAAACTACTATCTAACATTTAATATTACAGCTTCATGGCCCCATGTTCAGTATTTGAATCAGTATTTTTTGTAATGGTATCACTCAATTGCCAGGGCTCCTACCAGGGAGCAACTTGACAAATATAAATTATCTCTAATAGCGAGGTTGAGGACCGACTGATATTTGGGGCTTATGAAAAAAAGATGAGTGGAGAAAGTAGGAAGAATGTTGCAAAAAAGCATTTAAAATGCAAAATGGTTTTTAGAAAAGCATTTAAAATGCAAAATGGAAAATACCCATTTTGCATTTTGCATTTCCATTTGAAATGGATTTATTTGAAATAAAGCACATCTCTGCTCCTAGCACACTAAAATATATTTAATTCGCTTGGAAAGCAAACACTGAATCCTAATATAATTCTAGCTTGTCGTTTCGTCACTTGCAAACATATTTATTTTATCTGTGAAAGAGCCAAAATTTCATTTCAAATGTCATCATTTCGATTTTCATTTATTTACAGGAAATCCTTATATGACTTATTTTTATAGTGAAAAACAATTATTTTGCCGAAAATTTTTACAATATCATTAAAGAATAATTATAATAATAATAACATTAAGGAGAAACAATTTTTCTCTAAATGTAATTAGCTACCCTGGGGAAAATTTAGGATAAATATATAAAATTAATAAATATAAATAAATCAACTCATTATCTGGTAAGATGATACAATTTAAAAAAAAACATAATTTAATAAAACATAGTGGTTTCACAGAAATCGTTTTACATTCCTTAATGTTGTGCGGAGAAATATGATATAAACGGCGTTAGAAAGAGAAAAGACCATGCTTTATATTCAAATCTAGAAGTTTACCACAGAAAAATTCAAATGTGCATCTTTACAAAACCAAAGGTATCGACCATAATTTGAAAAAAATGAGAAATTTGTAATAATTTTTTTTATATGAAACGGCAAAAAAATAATATGACTGTAAAGTTTGAAATATATTTGTCTAAAAAAATGTGTTTTTTAATATTTTTTCACTATCAGTAATTTGGGTTACAGAAAACGTAAAATGAGCCATTTAATTTTATTTTTTATGCTCGCAGTAAAAAAATTTACATTGAAAAAATATATGTTTATTTCTAATAATAAAATATGAGAGCGTATGTCATCACCTTTCTAAAACTGTTTTAAGTTTTCGAATACGTT
The DNA here is from genome assembly GCF_061612785.1 of Hesperophylax consimilis. Classification (NCBI taxonomy): domain Eukaryota; kingdom Metazoa; phylum Arthropoda; class Insecta; order Trichoptera; family Limnephilidae; genus Hesperophylax; species Hesperophylax consimilis. The sequence continues at coordinate 13,277,176 of NC_142865.1, forward strand.
AAGAAATATTCAATTTATTTAGTTTTTATTGCAAAGCCGAAAAACTCTGACCGTCTGACAGAACATGACAGGCATGAGGAGTTTGAATATTTTTTACTGAGTAGATTTCAATTTTCTACAATTACCTACAGTTGTGACAGACAGTTTATAATCTATTTTGGATGCCTTGCACTTAAATTAGTGCATCTCATTGCTAATGTACATTTTTGTATCGTGTTTAATTAATACATCTCCCAATAATCGTTTGGTGTAAACGGCAAACCTCTGAGTTCAAGAAAGGTTGTAATAAATATTACATTTCACAATGGCTTTGTTTGACCCGTCGAACAAAAAACAAGAAAGCCCGCTCGGCAGCCGTACGTAATTATTGGGTAATTAGGCTACTGCCATTTTACACATTAAACGCGAGTACAAAGGGGAAAAAGTACGGAGCAGGAGCAGAGTGTAGGAAGAACGAAGTTGATGTAATTATCAAAGTAAAAGGGGGAATTGAAAACGAAGATCAAATTTTTACATTTTCAGAAATTGAAGTTCAAATATAAAGACGCGGAAGGACAAGAATACAAATGTCATAGGTGTGAATGATTTATACCCTCTTCTGATTTGTTTTTATATGAATAAGTGTAATAAGTTGAGTATTTAAGCGATAGATGGCGCTAGTCATAAAGCTTACTCCAGAGTCCGTCAGATGTCGCTAGAGTGTAACAGATTGTGAGGTTATAGTGACAGGGAACAAGCTTCTCGAACGAGAGAATTACCAACCCTCAGGTAATGAACAGTGTAGCTAAATCCAGACCTATTATTACTAACGTAAATAAACACAATTATAAGTAGAACCTTTTACTTTTTAACAAAGAGTTTCCAACACTTAAATCTGCAAAGTAAGGCAGATATAACAAGTTACAAGAGTTCAGAGTCAGTAGAATGATGGCATCCCCACATGGGGAGTTTTATGAGGATGAAAGGAGCAGGAAGGGAAGGAGATAGCGAAAAGAGCGTTTGGAAAGTACCTGGCTATTCACAACCGGTGACTAAACATAACAATTTTATTTTATTTTATTTTATTTTTATGTGAATACCGCTGCTCGCAACCGTCTGGAGCCAAAGATACTGTGGCCTCCCCTATTGGGTTATGTTGTGAAGCTGAAGGTACTGGGGAGAGGAAGAAAGTGGGGGACTACCTGCCTATTCAGATCTGATCACCAAACACAGCTCAAGCCATTTTAAGCAACGTTTCAATTCTGAATTGTGGTCTTACAACAACGCGATACTGAGAGTATCTTCCACTCTAGAAAGTGCCGCAAATATACCATATATTATTTTAAATGATTTAATCGTGAAATAACACATATTAATAAAATAAAATTTACTTGCGCACGCCCATATAAACCAGCGACCCCGGGATTTCCAGTCGAGAACCTTACCCTCGACCACGGAGGCCGTCGAAATAAAATAAAAAAGTAATTTTAATCAACGTTTCAATACTGAATGGTGGTATTTAACCATTTAACCAAAAAACAAATTGCTGGGTTTCAAACTAGTCACCGATAGGTCCATTATTATAATTTATATTTGAAATAATTCGAAGATTACCGTTTTCCCCAAAAACCCAAGCAAAAGCAAAACGTTCATCGATTCTAAATTGATAACTAGAATCATTCTCAACTCCATCTCCCTTAAAATAAGAAGTGACAATATAATCCCCAATCAATAAGATCCGATAATTAAATGATCCTATAAATAAATGATTCGACGGAAATAAATTGATCCCCGCGGTAATAACAGTGTTTCTTCGACAGTTGCGCTGTTTGCAATCGTTTAAATCAGTGGTTTCCAACCTAGGCCATATCGACCACGAATGAGCCATTTAAGCCGCCTTTGGGGCGATCAAGAGTAAAAAAAAATGCTCTGATGGGCGATTTTAAAGTGATTTTAGGCAATGAGCATACTTTTTGCGCGTAATTTATCATAAACATAGTAGATAATTCAGAGCATTTTTGTTGAGATCTATTTACGTTATGTATGTAAGGTTGAAGATGTGTTCGGTGTTGAAATTAAACCATGTATTATTTTATAATAGATTTATTCTGTTGCCGGGATAAAACAACCGTGAATAAATTTCAACAATATTTTATATATCACACAAGTAAATAATTAATCACAACAGACAGAGCAAGGATTATTTAAGTAATCGCGGCGCGAAAGGATTAAGTTGTTTTGATTAGGGCGTTAAAGATATGTAGAAAGTAGACTGCCTGAGTACCTTCCCGCTGAAGCTTATATAAGGTGCGAATGCATCGAGAATCATCCAGCGGGTAGGTAGATGGGCAGTACCTACGGTGTTCGCTAGTAGGTTCCAATGCCATTCATGTTGCACCTAAGAACGTTCCCTAACATTCTAGTTAATATCGCTACAATATGTTGCCGCCCGTAACGCTGAAGATTCTAGCGGTCGCCAAATGCCTGTAGGAATAGCATGGTAGTTTCCGGTACCGTACGGCTTGACCTCTAGGCAACGGCCGAAGTGTCCAGTAGGTTCTACGACGACTTAGGTACCTAGTAGTGGCGTACCACTACAGATGCAATTTTAAATGTGACTTACCGGACTATAAGAACGAACAGCAAGTATTGGTTTGTCCTTGGGTCAAGTAAAAAAATCATCTGCGACGCTTTCTTTGTACTGGCTGCGATCAATAATTTGGATGGTTTGCGTTTTATAGGAGATGTGCTTCAAAAAAATTGGAAACCCCTGGTTTAACTAACGATACCTAGGAAACCAACTGATCAAATATTTACGTTGGCGTAATTATTATTACGGATTTCACCGGGAGAGTACCCACCAACGTATAAATGAAAACGTGGTATCGGGATTACCGAATACCTACTACAGAATAACAGTATTGTCAGGGATACTGCTTTTTCCAGAAGTAAAATGTTATGGAAAGTTGCTCCCCAGAAATTATTTAAAAAAACACAAACAAAAAAAAGATAAAATTATCTTTCGGTGTATGCATTTAAAATAAACATTACTATTTATAAATAATTTAATTTTTAATATCAAACGAGAAAAATGTTGTCAAAAACGCTAACCACATTTTTACTTAAATTTATACTCCAATCATAGAAAAAATGAGAGAACTCGATATATCGAAAAAACGTTCGTTTTGTTTGGGGAATTTGTAAGAAAACTGTACCTTCACTTGTATCTCGTTTTTAAAGTTAAACTGATTGTTACGGTAGCGCCGAGAAATTTGAATTATTTATTCACTTTGGTTATTTTTAGGATTTTATTAATGGATTGCAGTTGAGGCAATTTGGAAAGAACTATTATTTCTCTTTTTAACGTCAAAAATTAAGTATTTTTACATGAAAGGAAAAAAGATAAAAATACTTTCATAAAATATGGACGCCTGGTCATATTTGACCCTCAAACGCTGGAGGGGTTAAAATTGAAATAAATTGAATAAAATAAATAACGACAAAAGCTTTACGCAAGTCAAACGCAAACGCACAACGCTTCACATAGATGCCAACGGAAATGAAATATTAAATTAACATTACTTCGCAAAACCAAACATCAACCCGAAAACCCGTTCTTATGAGACCGTAAAGCAGATTTTATTCGTCCGAGTCGCTTTTAATTCCGTGAATCTTTTATGGAGAAATAATAAGAGTAGTACTAAGGGTTGTGCGCAAGGGAACGAGATGTTACTGCATAATACATCCGAAACGGATTAACAAGTCATTATGGGCCGGTGATTGTTTTCGGGGCTTCATCACGACTTCGTTAATTTATCACGAAGGGAGATCGTGGGTTAGGAGAAGTGGGCCGCTAAAGAGTGGCGAGAGGAATTTATTTAAGAGTTAGTCAAATTCATGTAGGAACCTTGCAAGCTCGTCTGGACGAAATCCGCTTGTCCGCACAACGCACGTGGCATATACATAATTTAGCAGTCAAAAAGGGCAAAATAAAGTGTATAAAATTTAGTTATGACTATGAAGACAGAATATTATATTCGGTGTCCGGACAAAATAGACGTAGTAATGAATATGAATTATTTGGTGACCGGATAAATCATCAAAATTATAATTCATCACATCTTTAAAAAGTTATATAGAGTCATCAAAAAGTGATGAAACAAAAACTTTATTAACTGGGTTAAGTAGGTTAGGTTAAAAAAAAATTTTTTTTCATCGTTTTTAATGACTATATACCACTTTTAAAAGTGTGTTGCATAGTCCACTGTGTTGAGTTAGCATGGAACCGAGTTATTTATTTATTTTATTTTAGTTATTTGTACATATTTAAAGTTTACAAATTACTTACAATGTAGTTTTAATGGTTTCCGGCGACCCATTATAATATTTCATCACTTTTTAGAATGATTTGAGTACTGGCCTAGTCCTTTTTTGGTAGTCTGATTTCTTTGTACGTCCTCGTGCTATGTCTGTGAACGTCGTTGCTGTATATCATTCTGTTTGAAAAGTATTTTGGTAACAGGTTATATATTATTTTATGTATAAATATCATCGCGTTCAAGGTCAGCATCTGTTTCATCTGTTAACCAATTGGATACTCTAACATTGAAGTTACTTTTGAAAATCTATTTCTCCTAAGTATTATTCTCATGGCTCTATTTTGGAGAATTTATTTAGGGCGATGCACTACGTCGTGTAATATTTAGAATCGAGCCGCTATCAATAACAACCCTTACGTAGATGGCGATAAGGCTTAAATTCCCGCATCTAACCATCCACCTGTTTTGATTTATGCATGAAAAAAACATGGCCAAAAAGTGCCTTTTATTTTATATTGTGGATGTTCAGGCATAAATATTTAATTTTTTTTCGATCATTTTATAAATAACTTAATTTGCTACATTATACAATAAAATCATAACCGAAAATGGGTTCGTAAGTAGGAGATTTTGAACTTTAAAGCAGTTTTCATAGGCCTTTACATTATTTTTTTCTGGGCTTATAACAAGACTTATCTAAAAAATACTCGATTATTTCAAAGGCCAAGATGTATTCTACTCGCAGTATTTAATTAAAGCATGTGAAACATTCCTAGGCGACCAAATTTTCAAACCAAAAACACATGATTTTGCATTACTACGTATGGCATCGCCTTAAACACTGTACATACAAAACATGATAGTGAATATATGCATAGTAAATTGTATTTCTTAGTCCTCCTCACTAGGGTGACATGTGCTGAGGCGGATTAAAGTTATTCATTTCTGTTTTATTAGTTTTCTATGTATTTTTAATGTTTTTTTCAGTTTTTTTTTTCATTAATCTCTTTCAGCCGAGTTTTTATTCTTGATTTGTAATCATTCAAATTTTCTATTCGCTTTATATCTAAAGGAAGGATATCGTGGGGTTTTGTCGCAAAATAAATGTAGTTTCTTTGTCCGAATGTGGTTTTATGACTTGGAATATTTGTAATGACATTGTAATTTGATCTAGCGTAATGAATACGCGATATTGCAGAGGATTCAGTATTTTAGTTTTGATAGTATATTTTTATCAGATATTTGTTGTACATTTGGTACATCAAAACTATCGAAAATTTCATTAGAAGGCGTTCTTATGGGTAGTTAAAAAATGGAGCAATAATTTAGAGTATATTAGTGATTGTAGTTTTTCTGGAAATTTATAATTTAAAATTTTAATATTTTTTCCGGAGACAGAGATTTTCTTTTGTTTTTACTCAGTCCAGTTTAATCTAGTATAAATCCTAAGGACGGGTTCTTTCACAGAATTTCAGTTCAAAGTTACTTCTCAAGTTTCGTAAAGGTTATTTTCAAGATATGTTATTATTTCAGTTTTATGAAACACCTGGATAGTAATGATATAATAACAGAACTGGAATAGAAAAATCACACAACTTGAAAATCAACTTTAAAATTTGATGAATTGTTCAAATTCTGTGAAACAACCTATCCTAAGTATTTCATCGTATCAGTAGCATTTTCAATTATAAATTAATGTATAATACCTAACATGCAATGTGTAAAAAACGTACCGTACCTATGAGATGGACGTCGTAGAAATCAAACTTAGTTTTAATATACTGCAAAAGTTTAGTATAATGCATCACTTAAAAAAATATACATATTTATGTAATTAAAACCTTAATCCAATTATCAAGATATAATACGTATCAATGAATAAATTCAAGTTAATTGTTAGAAAAAAAAATAATGTTAATACCTTTGGGTATATTAAAAAATTGTAAAAATGAGAGATTTCTTACAATCAAACTGAATTGTACTGAGTTTTGTAAGACACTATATAAAATACAAATGTAAAAACAACTGAATAAATAAATATTTAAAAAAACATCGATTTTAATTTTACGTTCACTGCATGTCTTATGCTCGACTAAACATTTTGTTTTTATTTTTATTTAATTTAAGCTTATTTATTTGAAGCCATTTTGAAAATTTTTCCAGTTCCAGGGTGTTTAATCTCGAAAATATTGTGATGTGTGTAGTATATATTTAAAAAAATATATTAATATCGTGAAACTTACCAAATCGGAAGGTGAATTTAAATAATCTTAGTAAAGGTTGGGAAAACTCACCTGTAACAAAAAGAAAAATCATGAATTAATAATAATATCATTTTTAATAAATGTATTAATAAAGTTTATTATAAAACCTATTAATAATAATTATATTCTAATAATAACATAAACTTTATAAAACAGTACATATTTAAAAAAAACATCGTAATATTATAGTGACAATTACAGGATAACAAAAGCATCACTGAATAGATAATGAGAGAAGATAACAAGAAAATAGAAGACCTTATGAAATAGAACTTAATAATTATATATAAATTGCAAAGATATACGAATATATTCTATTTTTTATGAAGCTAAATAAGTAATCTTAAAAATAAATAAAAAAATTATATGAGGCTTTCCTGTAAATAAATACACATTTTTTACTTTCACCAATGTGGCGAAACGAGATATTGGAAAAATATTATGATACTTGCACTCCTTGCCAATAAATTTCCTTGCTAAATAAATAATATCTAAATACGCCATTAAGTTACAAAATACAATAAAACCGGTGTATATCGGCACACTACGGGTACACACGTCAGTAATCCGCGGTGGATTTTTCAGCACACTACGGGTACAAACGTCAGAAATCCACGGTGGATTTCTTGGCACAGGGTTAATACCCACATAAGTAGTTCTGTAACTACTAACCCCATATAATATCTAGAACCGCATAGTTTCTCCTCAGCATCCTTGTTATAACAAGGAACTAGAAGCACATTGAGATCAAGATGCACGGCCGGGCACGTGCCAAGTGCCAAGTGCCAAGTAGGGGGCAAAATTGAATTTTGGCGAGGAACGGAAGTGGGATCAAACTGGAGTAGCAGATATCTTCAGTCTGTATACAAACACATAAACTTACACACATACACGCAAACGGGAAGGCGGGAAAACGTGACACTTTTCCAAGATGGCGCAGATGGGCTGATGATCATTTGGGTAGAAATAGTAAAAATAATAGTTAATATAGAATGGCAGAGACTTCATTATAACTAAAATTTCAAAGTTTGTTCCTACTAGTGCCAGTGTTATTTAGAGAATGATAGAAGTCGGGGACGCCCTAGAAAAACATGGATAATACAATCTCGAAACATTGCCGAGTCCTCTAGTAATTATTAATTAAAGTATCATATGATTTTTTTTATTTTATTCTATTTTGTACACGGTGTCCGGAAACTCGTATTACGTGCTGGAAACACACTTGAAGTCGATTTTGTGACAAAATTTTATTTTATTAAAGTTTATAAATCGAGCCTCAAGTTTAAATTGTCAATGTCAGATTTGAAAAAAAAATCGGTTGCTAGGGAGTTAATACGAGCTATTGTATTTTAAAATGCTTCGAAGAATAGCTCCCGAATTGGACTGAATAGTGAATTGTATGACGTCACGAGACACCATTCAACACGTTCACCTTGAAAAGTTACCAAAATTCACATTGAAAGCTAATAACTTCTTTATTTTTGGATTCATCGAAAAACTAATAATTTTCCTGGCTCTCAACTCTTTAAATTAATATGATACATTTTCATCAAAATAAACAAACAAAAAATTGACGACCTAATTCAGACGTGATTTCTCTAGCATAAACTGAAAATTGCGATGTTAAAACAAAGTTAATGAATAATAAAAACTTACGAAAGAACGATCAAAAATAATTCTAGATACAATAGAATTTACAACACGAATGAAAAGAAGAAAAAAATCAACGAAGCGCTTACAAAATATTCAAATACTTTCACAAGAAAAAACTACCCATCATAATATTTCATTCGGTTAACGCCGCAGATTCAATTCAAGGGATGAGAAAATGTTTTTATTTTATTTCTTTAACGCGTTATTTCTATTATGCAAATTGTATCGTTTACCGCAATTGGGATTCGTGGCAGTCCCCATTAGAGTGGTCGGTCTGCAATTTGTACTCCATTACATTGTATTCAGTCATCCCTTGCGGGGTATCACTCATGTTCAACCCCTCATGAAGAAGTGCGGGTAGAATATAATGTATGTATTCAGTGTAATGACGGTACAGAATAATCTCAGATAATAATGATAACACTACGAAGAGCTTGAAATGAATTTTACATTATGTACGTATGTCGTATGTATATAGTCGTACAATAAGCAAGAACTTGAATAGCATGCAGAATATTTATTTATTTTTCGGAATAACTTTATTGAGTAAAACCTCGAATTGTAATATTTAATTATTGAAGACAATATTAGCGATTTCTAAACGAAAATCTGAAACAGAAAAATCAGAAAAGGATACGCTCACATCTAGGACTCGAACCCAGGACCCTTGTCTTGCCGGGACACCGCTCTACCACTGAGCTAATGGGACCCTATCCCCCTCGGTCACTTTTAATTGTATCATACTTCGAATAAGAACTACCAACATTGTCTTCATTTTTTTTCACCTGCAAGACAAGGGTCCTGGGTTCGAGTCCTAGATGTGAGCGTATCCTTTTCTGATTTTTCTGTTTCAGATATTCGTTTAGAAATCGCTAATATTGTCTTCAATAATTAAATGTAGAATATTTGGTTACATTATACGAATGCCAATATTCATCTCCAAACCGGGATTGTAACTGCCAATGCCTCGAAAAATTAAATAAAAACTAACCTTTCACATATTAATAATACCAAAAATATGATTCGTAAATCTATATACTTTTTTCAAACATATTTGCAAGTTCCTCAATATAAAACTTTTAAAATCGGTATATTTTTACTCTCTCTGCCAATCACACATAAAATACGGAATTAAGGCTTGGGGTAGTGCGTCCTCTACCGCCCTCGATCCCATCATTACCTCCTCAGGCCTCTGACATACTTTGAAATAAGATTGGAGTATTTCCGCATAGCAATAAAATCTAAATAAGCAATAGCAATAAAATCTTTTGGACGAAAAACTAAGTTTCACCAATCATATCCATCAAATTGTGAACAAAGGTATGAAAACACTAGGCTTCGTATTAAGAACAACTAAAAACTTTAATTCTTTACAAGCCATTAAACAATTATACGTATCTCTAGTAAGAAGTCTAATTGAATATAACTCAGTAGTTTGGTCTCCATCTTACAAAATTCACATTAACAACATTGAGCGAATACAAAAAATATTTCTACGTTTTATAAATTTTAAATTAAATATCCCTGTCGCAGACTTAAAATACAATTTTTTATTAAATACTCTAAAAATACATACATTAGAAGATAGACGTAAAATAAACGATTTAACGTTCTTATTCAAAATACTTAACTCTAAATTCGACTGTTGTGAACTCCTGCAACTTATAAACATACATACACCCACAGTAACAACACGACAAAATACAATATTCTACAGCAGCACACATAAGCGTAACTACATTGCCCACTCTCCGATACAACGGCTTCACACCATGGGAAATCATTACTTGGGTGATGTTGACATATTCAATACCAACTTGGCAAGTTTTGTGGATCATTTAAAACATTTATTTCAACAATACTCCTAAACACATCATGTAAACCTACAAATAGCTGTAATTTTCTGTTTTTTTGTTTCTTGTGTTTGTATGACTTGTTGCATAGCTTTTATCAAATGTAATTTTATTCTTATTTTTTATGTTTCAAAGTATCTTTCAAATTAAAATTATACTACCAACCATGTAAAAGCCCTCTGGGCGTTAAATAAATAAAAATAAATAAATAACTAGAATATTTCTGACGTATCTTACTTTTGGTCCTTTCGTATTGAAATAATTAATGAAAATATCACCAAGTTTCAAAATACTTTTTCAAATTGCTTTCGGAACGTTTGGTTTCATAAGGTGGACATTTTTATTCTTCCGTGGTTTTTTTTGGTGTTTCTTTATCCATAAAAATTTGCAGTTTTTTACATTATTATTACAGTTTTTTGTGGTCTACAGCCACCATACTAGGATCATGCCCGTATTATGGTAGCAACTTCTGGATTTGAATATAAAGCGTGGTGTTTTCTCTTTCTAACACCGTTTAGATCACATTTCTCATCATGACAACGATTTCAATGAGATCGATTTCTATGAATTGTTACCAAAAGCGAACAAGTTAGACTGAAGGATTACTAACTACTAAGGCACCAAATAGTTCTGAAACTTACTCTTTCTGTCAGCACTGATAGGATATTTAACACTATTAACGTTGTGGATATACAGCAGAACTTTGCTCAAATACATTCTGGTAAATTTGCACAAAACACAAATAAAATCAAAGAATAAAGAGCTTTGGAAAGAATTAAAAAAAATATATATTTAAGGTATGTAAGTAGTAAGGTATGTAATATAAATTTTATGATTTTAAAGTAAGATTAATTTACAAACATACTTTATTGGAAGCGAGGTCTATTACTGTTCAAGTTGATTTGAGAAATAAACTACTTGTCTTGAAAATTCGACAATTTGATCACAAGCAGATAATAAAGTAAACTAAATAAGAAGAAAACAGAAAGAGGCATAAGTTTTTCCTTCCGAGTATAAATTGCCGTTTCATGGGCTAGCCATTCACCCCCTAATGATCTGCCTTTCACGCCGCAGGCTGTACTACCCTAAGAGAAAGGAAATTTTATATGGTAGCAACAGTGTTAAACAGGGTGGCTATTTGAACCTTATGAATATAGGACCTCAAAGCTCGGCTGTGAAAAACAAACGTTACCTAGATTGAAAACCTACAAATAATTTATTTATTTTATTGAACAAGAAGATAACTAACTAACCATCACACCGTTTCCCCGAAGGGGTAGGCAGAGAGGACGGACCCCCAAACAACTCGGTCTTGGCACACACTTCTTCCCTCATTCGCATTCATACATCGTCTCATACATACTCCTCTATTATTCTGACTCGTGACATGTCATATATTCTCCTTACACTCCTTTCTTCGCTCATTTGCTCTACATGCCACAAACCATCTAAGCGTCCCTTTAATAATCTTACTCATTACGCTTACATCAGCCTTGCACTCTTTGCGGATCTCCACATTTCTCACAAGATCATACATGGTTTTACGACACATAAGCCTCAGGGATCTCATTTCTACAGCATTCACTCTAGAAGAAGAAGATAATACTTGTAAATCTAAACAAGACATGAAACAGAAAAAGACAAAGAAAAATAAAACAACGGTTTCAACTGGGAATCGAACCCAAGATGTCTGTCCTGCCAGGACAACGTCTTTATCTACTCGACCATTGGGACCTAATAATTACACGTCATTTTGTCAAATATTTCGAAATTCGACTTGGATGTGCAGACGCATTAGCAGCCAAGATCCCGGGCACCCACGCTAGGTCACCAAACCAAGAGAACTTGGGGTGAAATTTGGCAGAGGTGTTGATTATTGAATAAATGGTTGTGAAATGAATTTTGATTATTTATTAATTATCTATGTTTATTTATTTATTTACTGGACAATTTGTATAGCGCCGCTTTTGTGAGATATCACCTCAGGGGCGCTTTACAGTTGATGCAGGTATTACAAAAAATATAAATATTGCAAAAATAAAGTGAAGTTAAGTTAAGTAAAATGAAGTACAGGAACAGGTGACAAGAAGACTCTGCAGCGAAAGAGTCCACCGCGTCCACCAACAGTGCCAGCACGAGGTTCGTCATCCGTCCAGGTATGTGTCTGCTTGGCAGCACCGCTGTGACGTTCGACGAAGATATAAAATGGAGACTCTGCAGCAAGAATCCTATGTGGTGAAGAAACTGGACCAGCTGCTGCAGCGAGAGAGTCCACCGCGTCCACCAACAGTGCCAGCACGAGGTTCGTCATCCATCCAGGTGTTTGTCTGCTGCTTATAAAGCGCTAACACCTCACATAGATAAGAGACCCTGGCGGCACTGCTGTGACGTTCGGCAATTCCGTCATTCATCTCCATGTAATCCTGTTCCTGGTGATTGTTGAAGTGGTGCATTCTGTCCGCAATAAAAAGCGACGGTCGGGATAATAAATTACCCTGGGCTTATCAAAACACTTGCCTTCAGAGTTACCGAGAATTCCGTTGAAAATATCTGGGGTGCATTTACCGATCGACGTTCGTTTCGAATGACGAATATTTTGGAGCAAAATTTCCGAATATTCACTTTCCAAACACTGCACTCAAATCACATATTATAAAATTCAAATAACTGGTTGTTAAGTTTATTTTTATTTAAGTTAAAATGTTGATTAATTGATTTTTAAAAATAATTTCAAAGGGATGTTGCCTCATTTCCCTTAAAAATATTTTTAAAAAAACACAAAGCGGTTGGAGGACGCGTTAGGACGCGTCCGTCTGCCACGAAGGGCGCTATACATCTCTAAGCAAATTTATTTATTACACCACTTAAAGCCAAAATAAATCACTTTCAACATAAATGATTTAAAGACAGAGAAAGTTATTTAAAATTTCAACTAGTAAAAGTAACGGTTTTATCTCCCCTTAAGCTTATTCAATTTACTGAAATATTCTCTCTTGTAACAAAATGTAAAAACTGTAAATGACGAGCGCTTTAAAACTAGTGTAAATTTCACTTCACTTCCGAGTTTATTCGGGTCTGTGTTCTGCACACAGGAGAGACAATTCCTAGAAGTTACCTATAATTATCTATTGAAAGAACTTGACTTTTGAAAATTTACATAAAATCTTTAGAAGCACCTGTGCTTTAGTAATTGACCATCTGCACAAGATAGAATTCGATATTTCGACACACGGACACGTCAACAACACATTTCAGTAAGTGTGATCTATACCGATTGAAAGGAAAACATTTATTTTATGTACACACACTTTTAGAATAAAAATTTACATACGTAAAAAATGTTTAAAAAAAATAAGTTTAGGGAAACCACAAAAGGCACTACTGCCTGTGCGTGGGTAAAATACAAAATAAGAAAAATAAATAAACTTATTAAACAAAATAAAATACAAAATCAAACGAGTTGTAATGTAAATTTACGTTGAATTAAAGTAAAGTTACGGTGTAGTAATGTAATATTGTTGTGAAGAAGTGAAAATATTTACATGGTGTTTATAGTGCAGTTGAGTGGTTTCGGTTTCAGTCTGTATTTTGGAGTCAGTATTTTATCTATTTCTGATCTCCCTACGTTTTGTATCTAGCTTTTTATTCGAGAGTTAAATGCTATAATATTTTTGTAAGTTTTGAACAAGAGTGGGATATTGATGTAGAGTTTATTACCATAATTTTTGGGAACATTTTTTCCCAAATTTTGTATTTATAGTTGCTTGTTGGATATGTTTTTGACCGTGAGATCTAGTGTTTCTAATATACATGTTAGTTGTTATTCCTTGTTTTTTTTTATATATTTATTTATGAATATTAAAGAGTATAAAGTAAGGGAAAATAATTGAGCTTACTTCGGGGAAACGGACGGTGGACACACTATAAGTTTATCTGTCCAGAGGTTCTACAGATCCCGTAGTTAATATCTTACTGTCGGAACAAGCGACTAGTACCAAAACCTCCTAGATCCCAAGGCTGGGACACTCATTCAAAGCAGCCTCCTAACTTGTATAAGATTTAAGAAATACTTTCGTCGTAAGTTTTTTTGTTCAATTTATTAAAACATCTTAAAATGTATAACAAATAAATAAAAATACATTTTTGAAGGTTTCCTCACAAGAAGGAGGCTGATTTGTTCAGTGTCCCGGCATTGTGATCTGGGGGGTTGTGCTAGTACTACCTGCTACTTACTCTGCGGGTAAATTTAATAAAGAAAATAATATAAAACAAGAACAAAGAAATTTCACTTTTATATTTGGCCTTTAAGGAGTTTTTGAGAGACGAATCATCAAGATTAAAGGGTGTTTGAAACACGTTTCAAGATGGTTTCGCGTCTCTTCTTGGAGTGTTTCATTCAGAAAAAAATGTAACTACAATGGAAAGTATAAAACGTTACTAGGGGGATGATAATGCCGATGGTTGGACTGTTCCATAATTGGGTTGCCTAATAATAAGAAAATATATTGTCAGCCGAAGGGTGTAAGTATGGCTTTATTCCAAATTTATGGGAATATTTTAAAGAATTTGCAATGAAATTTAAAGAGACTGTCTTGAAAGTTTAGTAAGATAATACGCGAGTAAAGTTAGTACTTTTTTTAAGATCTCTGGTATAGGATTGTTCACAATCTGCATAAACAAAATGAAAATTAATTTAATTTAAAAAATAGCGCGAAATATTTATTTGTAGGGTTAAACCTAAAAAGATTATCATGCTAATTTCGGTAAGAGGTAGAAGTTATTTGGCCTTACTTAATACAAAGATAAAGCGAATAGAAATATGGGATAAGGATAGGAGGTTCTCTCGATACATTCTATACTAATGCATTAATTTGTATGTCGTTAGTTATACATGTGGGCAAATGATGAAGTTGCTCATTCTTCCCTTCGAAGACTTGACATAATTATTTAATTAAACAAAAACGTACTCGATATGAATAACCTATAAATATACACATAAGAGTATATCTTCATTTTGGCTTAATTTTGCGAGACAATTAACTTATCTATTTGTATTGTAATGTCATCTACCAATAGGATGCATGATCTGGCAATAAGTTTGGGGGGTACTATTGACATATTTATTGACTCCATTTATAGAATTAAGCGTAATCAATACCAACACTTTGTTGAATCTTACAAATTATAATAGCGTTGGTAATTTAGTTTTAGTCATTTTTCTTATATGTAGTATTGTTCTAGTATCTATATTATTAATGTTACTGTTACATGTTTTAAAAATATTATTTTATACTCATTAGATTTAATTTTTTTTTTTGTATAATTTTCGATATGCTACTAGATACAATTCTGTTTTAAAATGCAGGTAAAAGGCTGGGCGTTATACCTAATAAAATAAATAAAAATAAAACTTGTAATTAAACTTCTCCGTCATTTACAATCTGTATGTAGATAATCATCGATATACATCGAACGTATAAAAAATGGACTAATGAAAATTCCTCTATCAGCTTTGAAAATTAAATTTGCTTCCGGCTCAAATCTGATATTCAGGAGTATTATGATTGCAGAGAAGGTATTCACTGAACACAACTGAAAGGATAACTGCTAATTCAATCATTTTTATTCGCCCGCCTTCAATACGATTTATAACGTAATAATAATCAATGCGAGCGTGACGGGAAGAGCAGGCTGAGTACATACCCATTGAATGGGGAAAGAGACAAAACTAGGGAAGGAGCAGAGGGAGAAAACCAAGATTACTAAAAGTGAATATTTTGTTAAACATATATATACATATGGGTTTTAACGGATGTACTTAACATACTTTAAACAGTGATTCCCGGCATTATTGGAGTAAAAAATGTTAATAAAGTTTTAATGACTTTTGTACGTATATATTTTTTTATTCCAAATGTTGTCACTAGTCACTCAGCCAAGTAGCAGCCCAAACCCTCACTCCGACCCCAACTGTCCAACGCCTACTGATTTTTTTAAATATTTGAAGAAAAAAATTATTTCATGTACTTTTTTTACCCCGAATAATGTCAGGAATCACTGGTTAAAATAAGTAAAATGCGTCTCTTAAGACCCCGTATATACCGTCATACACAGTGATTCAGGATCATGCCGCGAAACTTCGGCGTGTGATTGATTATTCATAAAAAAATTGTGTTAAAATTTTTTTTCCATCAGTACCAAAATAAAAAAAAGTTATGATAAAACGTCTTCACCAAGCGTTCGTATAAACGCATCTTTATAATTATTATTTCTCCGCGCTCGGTCAGATGTTCTAGTGTTCTGATTTTGAATTTACCATATTTTAAACAAAAATTGGAACATGCTTTTAGAAATGAATAACCGCTGTTACTAGGCACGTACCAAACGCTTCTCAGATGTTATCCGAACACGTGCTTACGACTCGCAAAAGTAAAGCTGCGATGACAACAGATAATTTCTATTACAATTCTTCGTTATGATTTTTTTCTTAGATTATTATGAATAATCAGCCCCCACAGTTTCGCGGCATGAGCGTGGAACACATAATACATCAGCGGTGTCAGGACAACATTGCACAGGCGTGACCAGTGATAGAATTGCATACGGAGAAAATTACACGCGGACGAAAGCTCAAGTGGAGGGAATTCCTCCCACTAAAATAACACATCACATATAATTCATCCCACTAAAATACATCTCACTTATAATTCCTCCCACTAAAATTACACATCACACATAATTTCTCCCACTAAAATTACACATCACACATAATTTCTCCCACTACAATTTCACAACACACATAATTCATACCACTAAAATTACACATCATATTTAATTCATCCCACTAAAATACACCTCACATATAATTACTCCCACTAAAAATACACATCACACATAATTCCTCCCACTAACATTACACATCACACATAATTTCTCACACTAAAATTACACATCACACATAATTCATCCCACTAAAATTACACATCATATATAATTCATCCCACTAAAATACACCTCACACATAATTCCTCCTACTAAAATTACACCTCACATATAATTTGTGTGCTAAATAAATTTCATATTATTGGTTGACTTTTAGTTACTTTCAAAAACTTTTGATAAAATCAATGACAAAAAAATTCGAACGCTTTTATAAAATTAACCTCTTTTATGTGAAACCCGCATACCCAAATTGGGGTATGTGTGAGGCTGAAGATAGTGGGGAGGGGAAGGAATGGGGAAGAGGAAGCTAAGGAAGTACCTGGCTATTCGGATATGGTAACTTAACACGGCCAAAGCCATTTCTGAATGTTGGTTTTACACCAGGGCGATACTGAGAGTATCTTCCACTGTGGAACGTGCCGCAAATATACTATATATTATTTTAAATTGTGAAATGACACAAATTAATCAGTTGAAATTTACTTGCGAACGCCGGGATTTGAACCCGCGACCTCCGGCTTGCTAATCAAGAGCCTTACCCCTCGACCACGGAGGCCCGTCAAAAACAATCCTTGACAAATCAGTTCCAATTTTGAAAATAAGCCAATAATTATAAATAATTTTCAGTCAAATATTATATTAGAGGTACCTAGGTACTGCATTCTTCAGATTCACACAATCAGTTTCAATTTTGAAAAAGACACTGAAATTCGAAGCAAATTTGAGTTAATTGAACCACATTTCACACAGGACTAACTAAATTTGTAGCACAGACAACCGTCATTAGTATTGTATCAATTTTCAATCGAACCTCTTTATATAGTTTCAAGCTCGGGGTTGTCGACTACTGGCTTAAAACGTAGAGAAAACTGTGAATAGAGAGCCTGCAAGAGTAATTAGTGATAATTCCAATGTGAAGGATGAATGCGCCCAAGGAATTTTAATTAAGCGCACAAGTAGGTTATTAAAACACGGGAGTAGACACTCTAGGGAGTACCAGCCCACTATGCCTACCACTGAAGAGGAAAACTGCTAGAAGTGCGGCCGTGAGCCTTAAGTAGACCCAACTTTTCATTACATCTTATCTCTCTTATTCCTCACAAGTGGCGGTTTTCTTTAGGGTGCGTCTGTGCAGTGAACTCCAATGTATATTAAAATTGTTATTTCAATTTCTACAGCGTTTTCGAATAAGAGGTGTTATTTTGAATAGCCCGCTATTTCTGTAGATGTTACTATTGAAGCTGCCATTTTTTGACATTTGACAAGTAGAAACTACGCCATTAATAAAAATGGAACGATACACGCTTCAACAACGCATTGAAATTATTAAAATTCACTTGAGTGAATCAAATGCAAATCATCTTGAGTGATGAGGCCCATTTCCACCTCGGTGGCTTCGTCAACAAGCAAAATTGTCGCATCTGGGGCTCGGAAAACCCAAGAGTTATTGTTGAAAAGCCTTTCTATCCTCAACGTGTGACTGTTTGGTGCTCTTTATGGTCTAGCGGAGTCATTGGACCTTACTTTTTCTAAAATGAGGCTGGAGCAACAGTTACGGTGAATGGATTGCGCTATCGACAGATGATTAATGATTTTTTATGGCCGGAATTGGATGGTATTGATCTGGACAACGTTTCCGTTCAACAAGACGGCGCTACGTGCCACACAAGCAACGAAACCATTGATCTTTTACGATTGAATATCAGAATAACACCTCTTATTGGAAAACCCTGTACATAGTCAATTTATTGGTATTTTAAACTTTTACGTAGACCTCTCACGTGTAAGAATGTCAATTCATAGAAAATCTTAGACGTATGAGCCAGTGTTTGTCGATTTCTTATTTATTGCATTATCAATATCGGTCTAGCTATCAAAAGCGCGCCCGTGGTCGTAAAATCAGTACAAATCATCGGTAGTTACACCTATCAATACGATATTGTAAAGTTATCGATTTTATCGTTCTAGATCATCTGGACTCTAGGAGGAATCGAAAGGTCTTATATAAACTGCCGACAGCAGTATTTTTCATACATTGCATTATCAATATCGGTCTAGCTATCAAAAGCGCGACCGTGCTTAAGAAATCGGTATGAATCATCGGTAGTTACGATTATTTCTTCGTGCTAGACACCCTGGGCTCTAGGAGAAAACGAAAGGACTTATATTGACCTGCCGACAACAGTATTTTTCGAAGCGGGATATATCACATTCCCAGGGATTACGTGTTCAGTGTTGCCTGTGTGAAGGTAGTGACGGTAGGTGAGGGTTGGTTATTTTAATATGAAGCGATGCTTTCCAAACCAGACGCGATTAAAATATGATATAAATTTAGAAGGGATGGATTTAGACTGTCACTTTGAGTCGTAATTAGAAAGGTGGAAGAATTTGAAATTGTCAAATACTTTGCCAGAATTTGTTGAATGACGTGAGGCTTCATTTTGTCGTTTGGATGAAGAGGTTGTCTTCTACAGACGATTATATTTTAATATAAAGGACGCACAATTTATACTATCTACATAGCTATAAAGGTATTTCAAATTAATTTGTAGGTTTGAATATTATCCCTTGACAGGATGCAGAGACATCCACCGTAGATTTATAATAATGTATCTTAATATTATTCTGGATTGTCGTTACGTCACTTGCAAATATGTTTATTTTATCTGTGAAAAAGCGCTAATAATTTTCATTTTCAAGTCACAGTACTGTATTTATTTACAGAAAATACCTCAACTTTTTTTATTTTAAGGAGCGCTTATTTAAGTGGATAATATAATAAATCTCAAAAATTTATTCGTAAGTCTTCATCACATTACATTTTTTAAACATTTCCCTGAACATGTAAACAGCTATCCTGGAGAAACTAGTGACTGGATAACTCATAAAAATGACAATTCAACACATCTTCAAAAAGTGATATAAATTAATGAAAAAAAAATAGGTTAATTAGGTTAGGTTTATAGGTTATTTTTTTTCATCGCTTGTTATGGCTTTATAACATTTTTTAGGCCACCTCTGTGAACTCTTCCTTGGCGGAGCGTTCAGGGAACAAAGGGGGTTTGGAGAGGATATATATACACTGTGGAATCAGAAGACAAAGCCTCATATCCAATGACAACCCTGATGAACTTCATAAAAGGGACCGGACGACTGTTTATTTATTTATTTAATATCAACGGTATAAATATACCATAAACAATAAATCAAATACAATGACATCAGAAAGTATAAAATGATAGAAACTCTATAATGATATTAAAGTAAGAGATGCAGGTACACGCAAAACTACAAAAAAGTAGACTTTCTAGGTTTAATTAATATTTATTGAAAATATATGATGCAGTTAAATAGATTCGCCACATCTGCTTATCTATTACTTTGACGGCCGGCGTGGTCTAGTGGTATACGCTTTTGACTACAGATCCGAAGGTCGCGGGTTCGAACCCGGCGTGCGCAAATAAATTTTATTTGATTAATTTGTGTTATTTCACAATTAATTAATTTAAAATAATATATAGTATATTTGCGGCACGTTCCAGAGTGGAAGATACTCTCAGTATCGCCCTGGTGTAAGACCACCATTCAGAATTGAAACGTTGCTTGAAATGGCTTTAGCCGTGTTTGGTGACCAGATCTGAATAGCCAGGTACTTCCCCACCTTCCTCTTCCCCATCTCCCTCCCCTCCCCAATACCCTCAGCCTCACAACATACCCCAATTGGGGATGCCATAGTCTCACTGGCTCCAGACGGGAGCAGTTGGGACTCTTGTGCGGTAATACTGTAAAAAAAAAAAAAAAAAAAAAAAAAAAAAAAAAAAAAAAAAAAAAAAAAAAAAAAAAAAAAAAAAAAAAAAAAAAAAAAAAAAAAACTTCATGTAATTTAGGTATAAGTGAGTATTTTCAATGCTCAACCCTGGTATTGATACATTTAAACATTATTTTGGAACGAGTAGCTCGCGCAAGTACATGAAATTCATTGAGGTTAAGTAAATTAGGGCTGCCTATACTACCAATTACGATTTTGAACATTTTAAAGGAATGAGGAGATAGCACAATGGGCATTTGGCCTAAGTGTTCACGGGAACTATTTATATGTAAACCGTCTCCGCTCTATTATAAAAATATATATATTTAAAGAGGTATGTTGAATTGTTACTGTGTTGAGTTATCATGGAAACATTACACAGATTTCCCAAATACAATACCTTGACATCTACCATAAACGTACATTTTATCTAAAATCAATTCAACCCAGAAAACCCCTTTTCCTGTAATCACACAACAATTCCCATAGTAGTATTACAATACAATATAATTTAAATTACTAACCTTAACAAGATAGTAAATCATTCCATACACCGATATCAACATTAAACAGATTTCCCAAATACAATACGTGGACATTAACGTACATTTTAATCGGAAAATGAGTTATTCGATATCACTACCTAACTACCTTACCTAAACTATCTTACCTATTCTGTCGGGGTAATTAATTTACAAAGTTCGTCGGGTCGGGATACACCTACCGAACCTGTGGTAATTTAACGTATTTATATCAGGTATATAATAATTCATCACGTATCGACACTAGGTAGATACGTTTTAAGGTTTCGGCACCCTGATACGGCGATTCGAAGATAATACGGAGCGTTTGCGGTAGAATTGCGGAAGGGATTCGCTGAAAATATGTAGATATTTATAGACGAAACACAGGTACATATTTATGACGGCTCTTTCATACGATATAATTAAGTTACTGAGGGAATTTTCTTCAATTACTCTCTGATCGTAGTTTTTCTTCGCTAAAATTCTTAAATGATAAAAATTATCCCTGATCACTCTCCACAATTGACACTTGCGGGAAAGGATAAAACTGAATACCAAGGGGGGAAAAGGGGTCAGTTAAAATCCTAAATTGAAGAAACAATGTTATCTAGTGCCATTACTATGTATCTTTCATACTTCAAGGTTGTTTTAGCATCAACCATTGATATCATGAACTGTGACGGTTAATTTGATTGTTTATGGCAGGCAAGAATCATGGGGGTTCGAGGGCAAATAGACGATTTTTTTTTCATCGCATAAAACATTAAGGCGATGCCATACGTAATAATGCAAAATCATGTGTTTTTGGTTTGAAAATTTGGTCGCCTAGAAATGTTTCAGATGCTTTAATTAAATACTGAGAGTAGAATATATCTTGTCCTTTGACAAAATCGAGTATTTTTTAGATAAGTCTTTTTATAAGCCCAGAAAAAAATGATGTATAAGGCCTATGAAAACTGCTTTAAAGTTCAATATCTCCTACTTACGAACCCATTTTCGGTTATGATTTTACTGTATAATGTGGAAAATTAAGTTATTTATAAAATGATCGAAAATTGTTTTTGATAGCGGCTCAATTAAAAATATTACACGACGTAGTGCATCGCCTTAACAACGAATGTCATTGGCAAAATACAGACTTTAAAATTTAAATTCTGATTTTCGAAATTTTTTCTTCAATAATTCAAATTCCTTGCTTTTCGACCAATAAGAACGCTTTATTATTTTATCATGGTCGCATAGCTTAGTTCAAAATAATAGCACACTGTAGTTCACCTTTTCTAACCATGTTTCCTTAGTTTGACTCCACCCCCATCCAAATCTACACCCCTAATATCAAAACTGCTAGTAAAATTTTACGTTAGTTTTACAAACGCTAGTTATGGCTACGCAGTAAGCGTTCAAAAAGAAGAAGAAGATGGTTTTAAAGGTATATTTATACATAAGTGAATACAAAAGTTAGAGGAAACGTGCTAATATTAAAATAAAACGATAGTAATTAAGCGAAAATTGTGAATAAAACACGACTGGTTTAAAATAAAACAAAAATCTCTCGACAAATGCCTAAACTGAATTTTTCATACCTATAACATTTTAACACCTTTTCTGTATATTTTATCCTGTTTAAATCAAGTGCTTTCTATTATTGTAGCATTCTATGCCTTAAGAAAATTTCAGCTGTATCACATTCAATGTCGTTTTGTATACATATTGTTGTGTTTTTAAATGTAATACTAATATTCGCCTATGTACCACTTGTGTACTTATAATCTCATGTGTCACATTATTGTAAAAGCCTTTTATGGCGTTTAATAAATAAATAAAAAATAAATAAAAAAAATAACATGTTAAATAACGGATAAAAGCGTTTTTTATAAACATTTTATAGCATTCTTTGAGATTTGTTTTCAATCGTGAGAATTTCGTATAATTACCGTTTCGGCTCTACAAATGTACAGATATTATCTTCAAAAACAATATAAGTATATATGTTTTTAGGAACTTAAAAACTTAAAACGTCTTTCTCATAATAGATAATACGGGAGGGATCGTAACAGGTTAATAGAAAACGTAGCACATAATCACGCATTATGTAGAAAACGGCCGTAATACCACAGTATTAGTGGCTGGCAGATTTTTAAACCCCCTGGGATTAGGGAAGTATTACTATCGTATTAAGACGGAGATCACGGACTTTGTTAACAATCTGCTTGATTTGACAAATATCGATCGCTCGCGCAATGAAAATGTAAAAAAGCAGTAATACCCATTGGCAGCACTATCAGATGTATAATTTAAATTGAAATATCTATTTAGCAAAGCAAATACAGAACGCATAATCAAATTGGCCAAATTTCGAAGATATTCAAAGCAGACCGGGTCAGAATCATCTAAAGAATCGTGAGGTTAGCAACTAAACGCGAAATGCAAAAATGACCGTGTTCTTGAGGATTGGAACAAAATGATGCGAGCCTGAAATTTTTTGCATTTTGCATTATTACGAGTAAATATTTTAACCCTAGCAGTATACGACCCTCTTCACCGTTATGGCAGCGCTGCAGCGGCGTATTAGGGAATCTTTATAAGAACTGAATGTGTTCAGCAAAAATATGTTATAAATCGGTAGAAATTCGGAATGCGGGGGCTTAATGACTCGGACGAACGTGCCTAAATCGGCAGCACATTATAAAAAGTAAGTAATAAATGTACATTTATAAATTAAACTCGTCAAAAACAAAATACAGGGTTTCCAATAAGAGGTGTTATTTTGATATTCAATCGTAAAAGCTCAATGGTTTCGTTGCTTGTGTGGCACGTAGCGCCGTCTTGTTGAAAGTAAACGTTGTCCAGATCAATACCATCCATTTCCGGCCATAAAAAATCATTAATCATCTCTCGATAGCGCAATCCATTCACCGTAACTGTTGCTCCAGCCTCATTTTCGAAAAAGTAAGGTCCAATGACTCCGCGGACCATAAACTGCACCAAACAGTCACACGTTGAGGATAGAGAGGCTTTTTAACAAAAACTATTGGGTTTGCCGTTTTCCGTTTGGGTCGAGCCCCAGATGCGACAATTTCGCTTGTTGACGAAACCACCGAGGTGGAAATGGGCCTCATCTCTCAAGATGATTTGCATTTGATTCACTCAAGTGAATTTTAATAATTTCAATGCGTTGTTGAAGCGTGTATCGTTCCATTTTTATTAATGGCGTAGTTTCTACTTGTCAAATGTTCAAAAATGATAGCTTCAGAAGTAACATCTACCGAAATAGAGGGGTATTCAAAATAACACCTCTTATTGGAAAACCCTGTAGTACAATAAGCGCTACTGAATGTAAAATATGTAAATCAACCATTTCAGGAAAGAGAAAATGTATCATATTGATTTAAAATGAGCCGAAAACCGTAAGGGGAGAGGTATTATTTCAAGTCAAACCAATTTTAGAAAATATATTACTATTTTCGCTGGAAAATCCCCATTATTTAAGAAATGTGCGGAGTAGTGCGAAGTAAGAGGCATTTCCACGAGCCTAATGAAATCTGGTAATTTGCAGGGAAAACAGATTATTCATTTGTAACTGCGAAGGCTGGGGCCGTAACTAAATGATTGGAGGAATGAACAGTGTAAGGTCATTCAGCATTCTAATGGCCCACCAAAAGTACTTACTACTTGAAATAGCACATACCGTTAACTCTTGACTCCGTAGGTATTGCAGCGCTACTGAAATATTCATGAAGGAGCAAGTGGATTCTTTTAGAACACTGCCGCAACCGCGAAGGAAACCTATTGCGCAGACTATAACGAAAATAGAACAGTTTCACTAAAGCAACAAAACTTTATAACCGACAGGTCTGGCGCCATGAAATTTGACAAACCCTAAACTCTACTTCTGTCATGTAGTGTAATTTTGTAATGTAATTATGTAATGTAATTTCATGCTGTAAGACGAACTACCAAAATAATTCTATATACAGGAGTCCGGGGTAAAATGCGCTAACTTCAGGGGGTGATTCTACATGATAGCACAAGTAAAAAAATGATAAATCACTTTATTCTAAATTCAAACGTTTTAAGGTAGTTTTTAAGTAAAAATGTTGAATTCTTTGTATGGGAAAATAAATTTTCTTCTATGGAAAAATATTTTTGTATGGGAAAATAAACATTGGAATTTCGTATTATTATTGGAGTTATTATGTTTTTTCCTTCTACCATTATAGAATGACCTCCCGAACTTAGCGCACTTTATGAAATGTGTAGGTATAATTCTTTTATTTAAAATTTTATTTATTTATTTATTACACGCCCTAGTGGACTTTTCTTTAAAAAAAATACAAGCATTTTGTATCAGAGTAAACACTTAAAAATTAATACAATAAAGCATTATTTAAACGTAATGACAAAAATGAATCCTCACGCATACAATTGAGTTTAAAAGATTCAACAAAACAAAATAGTAGAAGCGGAGAAGTTATATGGGTACATAAGTCTATTTGTGTCTAGAAAAATAAAAGTGATAGAATATACAACATTTATACTTATTAGTTTTCAAATGAAATATATCACCCAGATCAGAATATTTGTTTCCGAGATTGTGAAGTCTCGGAATCGGAGAATTTTGGTAAGCTAGTGTCCTGGTGTTATTGAAGTAAAAAGGTAAGAAATGGCGGCATGATATTTTGGGAACATGGATATTGATACATTGAAGTAATTCGGGACAGTCAATTTTAAAATGTAGTATTCTTTGTAACAGTATTAAATCTGTCCTTATTCTTCTTTCTGAAAGTTTCAATAGAGATATTTTATCCAAGAGGTAATTGTAATTTATGTTTTGTATAGGAATATGCAATTTATAATTTATAAACCTTAGAAACTTCCGTTGAATCTTTTCAATATTATCTGAATGAATATTGAAAAATGGAGACCATAACGTAGAGTTATACTCAAGTTGGCATCTGACAAGGGTTTTATATAACATAATAAATGTTCCTAAATTATTGAAATCTTTTCCAGCTCTCAAAACAAAGCGAAGAGTCTTTAGGGCGAATTTTTGACGAATGTCGTAATTTTTCAACTTTACTAACGGTTTGTTATTTGTTTTTGGGGTGTTATGCCGTGTTGCGCTAACTCCTTCTTTAGCCAACGTTTCGGACAACATTGCAGTGTCCATCATCAGGGCAGATGTGTTATTGTACAATAACACATCTGCCCTGATGATGGACACTGCAATGTTGTCCGAAACGTTGGCTAAAGAAGGAGTTAGCGCAACACGGCATAACACCCCAAAAACAAATAACAAAAATACTTTTGGCCGTGAAAATCTTAAATCATATTTTACTAACGGTATTCATTTGAAATGTATATTTCTGATCGTCTATAAATTAAATACGTTTGTTTTCGAAAGGCAATGATCCTGAGAAAAATCTTTATTTTTATAAATACTTTCAGCTTCACAAATCCTACAATTTTTGTAATATCCCGTGATTTATAGTAGCAAATAAACATGTAAGAGGTGACATTATTGTGTCATGTTACGTTGAAACAACAAAATATTAATAGCAAAGCAGAAGTGTATATATAAAGGTCGGTTCCATGATAACTATTCAATATGACTATGACTATTCAACACACCTTTAAAAAGTGATATAAAGTCATTAAAAACGATTAAATTTTTTTTTAAACCTAACCTAACCTAACCTACTTAACCCAATTATTAAAGTTTTTGTTTCATCTCTTTCCATGACTTTATATAACTTTTTAAAGATGTGGTGAATTATCATATTGATAATTTATCCGGTCACCAAAAGGTCATGGGGCAGTTCACCATTTTGTGACTGCATCAATAGATAGTTGCTAAACTGTAAATTAACTTTGAAATTTGATAAATTCTGTGAAACGATTGGTCCTTGGTTTATCTCCCTGGAATAGGTAGCTGGGGGCTTTACAATCCGGACACAGCGTGCGTTTTTAAATGGTATTTAAAGTCTTATCGCTGCGATCCGATTTGGCCGGGGAAGCTGGCTGTGACCGTATCAGTATTGTTTGGCATCCACCCCCGGACGACAGAAGAGATATTACACTAAATAATAGCACCTGGGATGTGGCATAGGCAACGTTACGTAACGTGTGAATTAAAAAAAAAACGTTAATTCCTTTCGACAAAGGCAGTAGTCCCACGGGTCGGTAGTTGGTAGGGGATCGACAAAAACCGAGTGTCGTAAAGACGCGATGTATGTTGCATGATCCTCGGCACACGGCAGATAAGCTATGTAGCTTGTACTTTGGAAAAATGTCGGTATTGCAGATTTCTGTTTTCGCATTACCACCTTCACACTAAATGTCATTATCTTAATAAGATAATGATAATTAGAGACCGGATTATATGCAACAAAAATAGCCCAAAATATGCATGCAAATATGCAATAAAAATAGCTAAAATATGCACGAAAATCCATAAAAAGGGTCAAAATATGCAACATGATGAACATACAGGAAGTCGTATTTTTACATATTTTTATTTTATTTTAGTAAGCTATTAGTTCTCAAGGATAACAATTATATTTTCGAAAATATCAATTATAAAATATATTTAACAATAAAATTTAGAATTTACCTTTAAAAACGTATATGACTAAGTACAGTTCTAAATGTTCTGTAGACAAATTGTGTCTACGATCGCTTAATATATTTTTGTAAGCGGAAAAGGAACGTTCTACGTCTACTGATGTGGCTGGACAGAATTTAAATTTGGGTGCGATTTTTGAACTTATTGTTCCGGGCAACATTTCACCTGCCCCGTTGATGAAGTTATCAATTTGGCACAAAGGTTCAAACCCTGGGTTATTATTCAGTATGTTTTCAAATTTTTCTTTGAGTTTACTCGGGAATAGCTTTGGCAACGAGGAATTCATGAGGCGAATTTCCTTCATAACCTGAATAGATGCATTCAACGCCAATCCATGAGTTTCAAGCGTTTTTATACTTGCAGGTATGTAGGCGAAATGAGTGGTAATCATAGCTAGGTTTTTTTTAATACTGGCGTCGTCAAATGATTCTTTGCACTGGAAAACTGCCAAAGCCTCTGCACTATCGAAGTCATTGATAACACCCTAGATGGCTTCAAAATGTTCATGGTAAAACATCGCAGCTTCGATCCATATACCCCAACGTGTTATTATTGGCTCAGGAGGTAAAGGGATATTTGGCAGTTTTAATTGTAGGCCTTTATATGAGCAGGCGCCTTAAAAGACACTTTCTTTGCTGATGAAATCAGGTTATTTACATTCGCAAACGTGGATCTCACTTCTTCGGCGAGTCTGTGAATTCCGTGAGCAAAACACGTCACATGAATCAAATTGGGAAAAAATACTTGGAGGGCTTTGCCTGCTTTGAACATATAGGGGGCAGCATCTGAGAGCAACACATACACATTTTCATCCGCAGAAGATTCAGGAAATATTTTTTTTATACCCTCATTTACAAATCTGGCGATCGTAGAATGATTTGCCTTTTCAAGTTCTCTGCAGGCCACCAAATAGGAAGGTGAAGGTTCAAGTTTTAATGCACCAACAATCAAATTTGCAATGTAACGGCCGCAAGTGTCGGTGGTTTCGTCAGCTGAAATCCATATGATGTTATCCTTGAGTTCATTGCGTATTTCTTCCAGCACATGTAGATAAATTGATGGTATGTAATTTTTACGTAAAGTAGATTCATCCGGTATATTTTGATTAATGCAATATTTTCTGAGAAAATCCTTCAAGGCAGGATTTGTCAGTTTGTATAAAGGGATATTGCTTGCAAGAAATGCTTCACATAGATCCATGCTAAAGTGATTTTGTTGTTTACCTTTGGAGGTTACTTCACTGTTACTGCTACTTGCCACTGTAAAAACTTGCTGTCGTGGGCCCTTCTTCTGCACTCCTGCGATATGAACACTGGTTTTGACATGCTGGTCTATTTGGAACTTTTTTGTGCTAGAAATGTTTTTCTCGCAAACTCGGCAGTATAAAACTTTTCCGTCGTATGTAAATATTCCAGGATATCCACGTATGGGCACTTTTTTTATCAGGGGGCATGGTTCACTTTCACAATGTGCAAACAAACAAAACACTAGACGAAACTCTAAAGAACAGCGCGTGCGACCAGTCAAAAACAAAATTCGCAATTCACTGAATTACCATAAAAATATACCAAATCACCCCTCATACGAATGAATGAATTGTTTTCGGCAATTAGCCGAATTAAGCCGAGTAGGCGCGAGCGCAGGCGAAGATGAGAGAGGTTCCCCCCCCCCTCCGGCCGCCGGCCGTAGCGATCAGTAAGATCAGTTATCAGTTCTTCGCTCAGCTTCGCTGGCCGCGCGCCTTGCTATCTGACGTCTATAGTGTCGCTATGTGAGGCATCTGAACGATATCAAGCGTAAATATGCAAGATCTCAAATTATTTGCTAAAATATGCAACTACCGCTGAAAAGGGTCTAAATATGCATTTGCATATGCAAATATGCAAATGCATATAATCCGGTCTCTAATGATAATAAATAAATAATATAAAAAATAATGATAAGTAAATCAATTTGACTATAATATAGTCAAATTGATTTACGAGTGCTATTGTAATAGGTTATTTAATATTTGAACATAAATTATAATTTAATACGTGAAATATCACGGATACTTATAATTCTAATTTTTAAAAACCCAGATAAAATAATTTCCTGTTTAAATATTATGTTATAGGTAGGTACATAATTTATTTCGTGTCTGAATCCTTTACAAAATGATATACAATTTTGAAAATGAACTTTCAATAAAATATTCAAAGCATATCCGAGTTATAGAGTTCATCGAACCAGAGTTACAGACAGACGCACAAGCGAAATAAGTATTTTTTATAATTTATGAGCGGCCGGCATTCGTCTGTTTTCGTCGACCCATTTAGTTGTCATTTCTCCTAGTTTCATTCACATTCATAGTTTCTTATATGCAAACTTCTGTTATTTCGAATATACTATACTTGATTATAAAGCATATATTTAAAGAAACATTTTTTTTAAATTTCAAACCAAAAAAATACACACATAACTTGTGGATATATATAGATCTGTGGGCTCTCGGAATAAAGCAAACGGTTTTTGTCGATACTTTACCGACCTGTGGGACGACGCTCTTAATGTGAAGGATTTAAACAGGGCAGGCTTTCAACGATTTCAAATAGTAGAAATTACAAGGGAATTTACACATCCTTTGTTTAACAGTAAATTCTAGAAGCACATTTCCATGTTTATCTAAGAATATAATTGTTCTGTGGCGAATAATGAACTTGAGCATGATAATACTATACTATTTTCATTACACATGAACTTAATATTATAATATACGCACAGTACATGACGTTATCAACTGAAGTTTCGACATAATGATATAAAGCAAGTTAGTACAGCCACTCGTACCTACGGAGTTCAATATACAAAAGCTAACAGAATTCCGAAGACTCTTCGGAGTTACCTAATTAGGAATGCTGAACATGTTTACAAACAAGGATAACATTATAATACGGTTTAGTAAGAGAGAGTCTAGGAGGAAAGGATTTGTTCTATTCCTAGAAGTCTAGAGGATGCTGCGAACGTGGCACAACAGATGACCGCTGGAATTACAAGATCATGGAAAAGGCATCATTGGAATTAGCAGAAGACGTCCACAAATGAGATGACTACCTGAAAAATGGCCGGCTGTTGCTTTTTAAAGTGATTACCTCACAAACAAGATTATTGACGGACTCCGCGGGCGAGGGGTAAGGCTCTCGACTACTAATCATGAGGTCGCAGGTTCATATCAAAAATTATTATTTTTTTTATATTTTTTTTTATATTCTAGATAAAAGAAAATTACATTTTTCACTTATTTAACTAGAAATAACATATATATATTACACATAAATATATTACACACTGATATTATTCACTTTCATTGTTTTGTTGATTGAGCATAAAACTGAACAATTTTTTTTTTAAATGTACCTATACTTTTTTCATTTTTAATTTCGTCTGGGAGGCAATTGTATATGTTGCTCCCCTCGTAACCAATGGATTGCTTGCCATAATGAGTATGTATGGTGTTTAAATGTATTTTATCGTGTTGCCGTGTAAATTGTGTGTGTACTTGGGACGTTTTAATGAGTTCTGTATTTGTATGTATGAGTTTATTATTTATTTTGTAAATAAGAAGACATGTATTATATTCATATAATTTCCTTAATTTTAATAGTTTTGTTTCTATTTATAATTTTTTTGTTGATGTTCTAGATTTGAAGTGAAATAGTTTTTTGATTACTTTGTTTTGTGTTACCTGTAGTTCGTTTATATATGTTTCACATGTATTTCCCCAGATTTCAACCAAGTAGTTTAAATGTGAGTGTACGAGGCTATAATATAAACCTTTTTTAATTTTATTTGGTAACAGATATGATATCCGTCTGAATACGCTAATTACGGGGTGATTTTATCTTTAATATCTTGAATATGCTGTTTAAAAGTTAGGTGTTTATCAATGCACAGTCCAAGATATTTCTCCTGTATCAGGATTTGCAGGTTGATTAATAGTATACATGCTGTATGCTGTAGACGTTGACTGAATAACTATAGAAGTAGATTGAATGCTATATAAATGAGATCCCTGAGGTGTATGTGTGGCAAAACAAAAGCGTAATGAGTAAGATTAAGAAACGGACGGTTAGATTGTTTTTGAATGTTGAGCGAATGAACAAAGAAAGGAGTGTAAGGAGAATATATGACACGAATGTGAATGGTAGAAGAAGTCAGAGACGCCCGAGAAAGACATGGCACGATCAAGTGAACCAGATACTAAAATTACCCATCAGAACCCCCTCAAAAGATATTTTTAAGTGTGACATTCTAAATTTAAAACAAAATATGCCAAGAATATTTTAATACATCATTTTAAAAACAGAAAATCTTCTAATGAAACTCGGATACATGATACAAGAGCCTCAAAAAGGGATATACGAGATGTTCCAAAATTCAAGACAAGTTTTGGCCAAAGAAACCACATATATCTGGCAACCAAACTTTACAACATCTTTCCTCCAAGTTTGAAAAAGATAGAAAAGATAAATAAGCAAAATCAAAACATGGGTGAAAGAAA
Organism: Hesperophylax consimilis; assembly: GCF_061612785.1. NCBI lineage: Eukaryota > Metazoa > Arthropoda > Insecta > Trichoptera > Limnephilidae > Hesperophylax > Hesperophylax consimilis. Next base: position 13,309,683 of record NC_142865.1, read on the forward strand.
TTAATGCAGACATACTAGAAAATGTATTAAAAACATCATAGAAACTAAATAACAGAAAATCAAAGAAATCTACCAGTCCGCCTCAGCACAGGACTACCTAGTGAGGAGGACTAAGAACAAACAGATGAAATATTATAGATTATCATATATTGTAACTCTCATCAAACCTGTAATTAAATAGACACTAATAAAAAATAAAATAAAATAGTAAAAAGATACTTGGGTCAAGCTATATCAAGGGTGGAATATCAGAAGAGTATGTATAAGACGATATTTAAATGTGAACGAAGCAAGGAATGTGTGCCAAAACCGAGTTGTTTGACGGTCCGTTTCCTCTGCCCACCCCTGCGGAGAAACGGTGCGACTGTCAGTTAGTCATATTTGCGACACGTTCCTGAGTGGAACTCTCACTACCTATGGCTAGAGATGGCAAAATTTCGTTTTAACTAAAAACGCGAAAAAATATTTATGTTTCGAAAATAGGGCATTTATAAGTTTTCTTTGCGTTTCAAGGCATTTGAAAGTGTTTCCAGTGATTTCTATTTCGCGAATTAACGCGAAAAACGTGATTTTGGCCGTATTTCAGCTAAATTATTCTATTTAGCGAAATTGGCGCGAATTTCCCGAAAATACCGGGTATTAAAATAATATGTGAGAATTTCAAAAAATCAATATGTACATTACGATTTTTTATAATTTTGTTTTTTTTTTTTTTTTTTTTTTTTTTTTTATTAAATTTAATATAATTACATTTATTACAATATAAGATATGGGTAGTCCCACAAAGCTGTGATAATCAGCTTGTCTGTAGGTTCTACCATTTAATGTTATAACATAATACACATTAGCTTAAGTTTAAATATTAATACCAAATATAATGTTTAGGATAGATAAACGTTTTGTTCATTTATTAACCACTTTTTTGTCAGTTTAGGGCAGGGTTCCTCATTATTTTTCAAGTTAAAGTTTTCGTTAAATTTGTTATAAATCACAGGTATCAAATAGTCAAGTGTTCTGCTACCATACTTATTTGATATTATATTTACTATTTTATGTGTAAATATTTAATATTTTTGTACTGTAGGCTAAAATTGCTTTTTGACATTACACAAATTGTGCGAAATAAATTACGCCTATTGATGTTAATCGCAATCTGCATTTGTTGTGTTTGTGTTCGACCCGTACTTAGAGTTTCCTTCCTTATTAATTTAATATTAAAATTAATTATTTATAATCTTTCACATGGAAATACTTGCAAATGAAGGTAAACATATATTTTACCAAAAATACTTAAAATATGCGTTAAAAACACTCAGGAAATACATTTTTTTTCTATATTGCTGCAAAACGCTAAATTATGCCTCAAAATGCTATAAAACGCTAAATTTCCAATTTTTAATGCTAAAAAATCTGAAAATTAATGCTAAATTTTGCCATCTCTACCTATGGCCCATTAAAAATGGAAACGTTACTTGAAATGTCTATCGTGTTTGGTGACCAGATCTGAATAGCCAGGGACTTCCCCCATCTCCTTACCTCCCCGCTACTTTAAGCCTCACAACATACCCAAATTGGGGATGACATAGTATCATTGGCTACAGGTATTAACATAATTTAAAAATAAAACAAGAACGTTTTGCAGATGGCCCTGATGTAAGCCAAAATTCGATAGGAAAGGGCACTACAAAATTCCCGACTGCTAGTGGAGATCTTTGCTTTAAATTACCTAAGCCGTTTTATTTTTATTTTTTTTATTTATTTCTATACATACATTACAGTGTCTACCAAATATTTACATTTGTATATAATACATAAATTTAGAACTGTTGTTAATAAGGTGGTTATGTTTACATGGTACATGTATTTATTTTCTTATATAAGTGTAAGTTGGGATTTTAAATTTTTTAATGGTTATTGTACATTGTTATTTAAAGAAAAAGGAAAAAATATTTATTTATATGCACATATATACATACACCCATGTATACATGCATGTACACTTACACAACCAGAAAAGAGAGTTATGTATTTGATCTTTTCCTGCATAATAGCATGTCTTAGACTTTTAAAAAAAAAAATTTTGTTTTTCTTTTATTTTTATTTCTTCTTTATTCTTTTTATTTTTTTTTGTCTTCTGCTTTCTACTTTAACATTTTTATATTTTCTATTTCCATTATAATTCATTCTAATATAATCTTTCATACTTTAAACATGTATAAATATTTAATTCATATATTAACACTAGACCTCACATACTAACTATATACCACTGGTCGCCACGAGACAGGCAGTCGCCTAGTGTGGTGATTTAATGAATCACATGTAAGAAAATGTATTATTGTATTATCATGTATTCTATAAATAAATAAATACACATACATACATAAATACACATATATGCATGCATACACACATATAAATAAACACATGTATACATACATACGTTCACATTCATCCATGATTATGTTTGGTTTGGTGTTATAATGTTTTGTATAAAGTGGATATCTTGTTTGTTGATCCAGGCTGTGATCAGTTTTTTGTGGAATGTTTGTGTATGTATTTCCCATTACTAGTAGTTTCAGAGTGGTGGGCATACAATTAAAAAGTTTTGTAGCGTTAAACTTGAAGTGTCTTTGTCCGTGTGTGGTGTATGTTATCGGTATGTATGTTTGATGACTAGATTTTGATAACCAGGTGCTTTACAACTATCATCTAACTCATCTTCTTCCCCTCCACATCTCCTTAAGCCACCCCCATGTTGGGACTGATTTTTTTTTATTTGAACACAAACGCATAATAAATATAATGGTAAATAATGAATATTTATTTGAATGAGCAAAACGGAGTTCCCACTCAGTGTTGGAAAAAACGTTTCGAATATGTTTACATCACGATACGTATCGGAAAACACAGAAAACAGACGGGAAGGCGATAAGCGGAAAATGCGATACACAAAAATAAAACAAAAAGCCTGCGACATATCGCCGCGAGGCAAAAATAGAAAAAAGCAAAGGGGAAAATGTGAGAGAAAATTTCCATAGAAAACCTCCCATAAATATAAAAATTGCGACGGGCAACGCTAATCTCTTATCAACGGACGGGAAATTCCCAGATTATACCCGTACAGGAAAATCGCAGCTGACAATAGAAACTTTTTCCTCATATTTGGGGAAATTTTATGAATATTTTGCAGGGACATATAAAGATGCGTATCGCAAATTTATGAAGGGATGGTTGTGATTTTTATTAACAGATAAGGGACGTAAATAAGCCAAGCTTAAACAAAGATAAATGGGATGTCAGATTTCAATATTAAACAGGACCCTTTGAAGCCGTTACATATATCTCAATTGAATCAGCAGAGAATAAAATCCTATAAAGGAATAATTTATTTTTTAATGGTGCGCTGTGGAGTTATGAAACCAAACCAGATATATAATAATTATTAACTGACCGTAGAGAAGCCCTGTTTTAACTCAACCGTTTTAATTTCAATTTGTTTGTACGTTCCGTTTCCGTTTCAAATTGGTGGCCGTTTTAATAGTTCAGTAGAGATTCTTTTTTCAAACGTGAAATCGTCGGGTTTATTTGGACTCTTTCATTCGCATTTTTTCAATATTATGGTACTTACCTCTGCCAGAAGAAAGTTTGGAGATAGAATTGTCATTGCAATAGTGACGTTCCTTTAGACAAATTATATAACTCCTTATTTGAAATTTAAAAAAATGTTACATAAAATATATGCTTTATATTCGGAATAACAAAAGTTTGTATATAAGACACTATGAATGTGAATGAAACAAGAAGAAAGGCGTCAGCCTCACAAGATCTCTTTTGTCTACTCTCAGTAAATTATCAAAAATGCAAATTTTGGCTGTGCATCTGTCTCTAGCTCTGGTTCGATGAACTCTGGAACTTGAATTTTTTTTAAATTGGAAAGCATTATGCTCCTTGGTTCGCCCCCATCTTGAATATGCTTGTGTTATTTGGTCTCATTTTTATGCTGCCCACATTCGACGCATTGAATCTATTCAACATCGGTTCTTAAGAGGGATTGCTAGGAGGCTAGGTTTAGAAAATGGCAAATACTCATACGATGAAATTGAACTAACTCTAAACCTCTCTCCTTTGGAAGTCCGTCGGGAAAGAAATTACCTCATTTGCTTCTTCAAAATTATGGTACTCGTATTATTGATTCACCTACTCTACTGCAACTCATTCCCTTCAATATCCCCTCGCACAGACTCAGAAATAATAAACTGCTCTTCCTCAACCATCATTCGACAAATTATGGATATTATTCACCACTGTCCAGAATGTGTAGACTGGTCAACTTAAGTCAAAACCTTAACTTTTTGGGATAAGTCTTAATGATTTTTGCCAGTCGCTAAACAAATGACGGAATATTTAAGTGTCCTGTGTAGGGTTGCCATCCGTCCCGATATATCGGGACTGTCACCTTTATTGAGCTATCTGTCCCGACGTCCCGAAAAAAGCCTTAAATGTCCCGATTGAAATTACGCAATGCAAATTTTAATTTTCCGTACGTCCCATAGCCCAGAGACTGTGGAGTCGATTTTACAGTGTCAAGTCAATTATAACATGACTTGTACAGAGTTCTACAATTATGTTGAAAGGTACCCAGAATTATTGAGAAAAGCGAAATCTTCTGAAAAGTATGGCCAGCCAAGTACTTCTGCTAGTACCAATTAAAGTAACCTATAAAACAAACATATTTACTTACTTATTATAAAATAAAGAAATTGTTTAAGTATTACAACATTTTTATTTGCTCCATCCTGAAACGTCCCGACGAGACCCTGGCCGAATATGGCAACCCTAGTCCTGTGGTCCTGACCCACGGCGTATTCTTGACTTGATTCGACTTGTCACTTTATTTTATTATACATATTATATCTGCCTTATGTCTTTGCTTTCATGTACCTTTGTCTACTCCTGTATTTTTCTTTTTACTTTATTCGTGTTATTATTTTGTAATTTGGACGATGACCGTTAGTAAATAAATAAATAAATGTCAAGTATTCAGACAAGAAATAAATTAGGTCCGTACCTATAACATAATATTTAAACAGGAAATTATTTTAACTGGGTTTTTCGAAATTGTAATTGTAATATCCCGTGATTTGTCACGCGTCTGCGCTAGAAAATAATCAAACACACAAACTTCGGCTGTCGATGCATGGGTGCATGCGTGAAGCAATGCCTGCATATTCCCACGTAATGCGTAAAATTATTCAGTTCAATGAATTTTCCAAATATAAACTGAATCTGAAGTAAATCATATCAAACAGTTTTACTTGGGTTATGTCTCAATGTTGTGAAGTACAAATATTAGTACGTAGAATAGAATATTCTTAAAATATTGAAGACAATATTAGTGATTTTTAAACGAAAATCTGAAACAGAAAAATCAGAAAGGGAAACGGTCACATCTGGGACTCGAACCCAGGACCCTTGTCTTTCCGGGACAATGCTCTACCAACTGCGCTAATGGGACCCTATTCCCCTCGGTCACTTTTAACTGTATCATACTTCGAATAAGAACTACCAACATTGTCTTCATTTTTTCACCGCACATTTTTATTGGCAACTATCTTTATGCATGATCGCAAGATTCAGATTTTTCTGTTTCAGATTTTCGTTTAAAAATCACTAATATTGTCTTCAATATTTAAATATTACAATTTGAGGTTTTACTCAATAAAGTTATTCCGAAAAAATTAATAAGAATATTCTTAAGTAGTTTTAGACTAGATATAAAATGTTAAATATTATAACTACATAAAATATACATTAAAAAAAGACAAGTGACACAGTACGTGCCAACATTACTTTATTAATTCAAAGTTCTTTATTTGAAACGTGTATTTCTTTTGTTCAAATTTTTGACAGATGTCGTAAGTTACTGACATTCGAAAGGTAAATTTCTTAAAATATTTTTTAATAAATACTTTCAGCTAATATAAATTATAATATCACGTGCTTTTCACGGGTCTACGCTAGTAAAACACATAATTATGAAAAGCCTGCATGATTCGGTAAACACCGTTAAATCATCATATTAGTCACTCCCTAATGAACCAAAGCTTCTCAAAACTCGAAGCATAATCCTTCACACTTTCAAACAACAAATAAGGGCGAAGAAGAGGACTACTACGAATTATAAGTGCGTAATTACTTCAACAGAGTGGCTACAATTATTCAACCTGACAAGACGAGGGATGAGCAATGGTGACGAAAAATAAGAGCGAAAGTCAGAGGCGGACTAAGAATCAAATTAGGCCTAAAATATAATACAGAGACCAAAGCTTTTGAAGTTAGGGTATTTTCTAGAGGGGAGTATGAAAATTGGTCTGGAAGAGACCAAAGTTAAAGGAAGGACGAAATTCAAAGGTTTACGATACATTTAGAGAATGTCAAGAGCTCCATCCTGACACAGTAAAGTGTTAGCAACGCGTTACCTAGAAATATGTCCGTACTTAGGACTGAGGCCAACGGAAGTGGCGCCATCTGTGATCCGATACAGTTTTATTCACTCACACGTAAAAATCGTCCGAAATTCGCTCTACTGAATAATATGTTCACTATGATATTTTTGACGCGTGTGTCAAACCAGTCATGGGCATCTTCATTGAAGGCGCTGGTCGTAAGTGTAACTAAAAAATGTAGCTTCGGCCTACTTTCAAAATGGAGGCAAATATTAAATAATTACAACTTCTGCGATTATGATAGTAATTGTGTTATTGTCATCCACACTCCAGATACATCTGACATGTATTATACCGAGTTACATTGAGAGTCAATGTTATAAAGATATAAAAAAGGAAAAAAAATGATTCCTGTAGAACTGAAACATGCGAAATTTGATAGTACATTAATATTAAAAAGAGATTGGTCCAACTGTCACAACCACAAATCTTACATAATATCACATCACCCAAGTATTGACTGTCTCCATTCGCGCCCTTGTTAATAATCGTGCATTGTACCTAATTGACGCGGGTCCATTGAAACCTGATTGTCCTGATTTAGTGTAGTAAACTGATATTCTTGATTGTTGATTATTGCAGCCCGAACAAATGCAAGCCCGTCGGCACTTCCATATTCTGTCGCTGGTTCAATCCGCCCTCGTCAGAACCGTACCAAGTCACATCCTAGTAGTTGGAGAAGAAACGGGGGGGAACACGAATTAGCGAGTATTAATTATGACGCGGTGAGGATCACAATCTGTCACTCGTATGACAGCCCCTGAAAACACTGAGTAATAATTCACCGGGGAAAAGCGCCCGCGCCCGTGGTTTGAGTGCCCCTGACGAAAAGTGGCACTTTCAAAGCCATTCTATTGAATTGAACTTGAGATATGTTTTGAATGGGAATAATATTATACAATACAGAATAAGACATATTGATTCAAGTTTATTTATTTAGCAGAACCACTATCGTATAATGTAAGGACGAATTATTCAACGTAGGTAGTTCACTTTTAGGATTATCTGTTGCGGGAAGATCTTTGAGTCTTCGTCGGTCCTTTGAAAGCCATCGAATTGAATTGTACTTGAGATATGTTTTGTCTGTAGAATAAAAGAGATTTGATACAACTTGCGTAATGTATAGGTAGGCTTTTAAATCCATCAAGATATCAACTCAGCTTCGTAGGTCGATGTTTAAATCGAATTGAACCTAATCCACTTTCAGGACATTATGATTCGTTGCGGGAAGACCGTTCAGTGATCGGCGATCATTTGAAAACCATTGAATTAAATTGTTGTTGAGAAATGTTTTGAAAGCGATGTTATTGGAACAATATGCGAAGTTATTATAACAGGATTAATAGAATTTTATTTATTTAGCAGAAATCATATCGTTCGACGAATACAAGGACGGTTTTTTTTTATAGAATTTGAACAATTCATCAAATTTCAATGTTTTCAAAGTTCTGTGAAAGTCCTATTGAAGTTCTGTTGCTATCCGAGTACATACTGTGAAACAAGCGGCACAGGATGAATTATTATTAATAATAATAATAAATTTATTTCACATAAAAATCATACAATAAAACATGCGGAAACTTTGACTAGCCAACTAGGAATGGATCCTGTTTTAGGCCAGTCAAATTGACAAGTTTAGTTCATATTATAATTTAGCACTTAATATAAAACAAAACCGGTAGAGTAAAGTAAAAAAAAAAACAGGAGTTATAAGGTAGAAAAAATGGGAAGGGAAGTTTATAATATAGTTGGATGATTAGAAAATAATCGATAGCATTGATAAATAAAGTACAGATTAATACAGAATTGACAATTGTGTTCGGAGGTGATAAATATGTGTTTTTGTATTGTATGGACTTTAAAAAATTATGTATCAGTGTTTAACTTTAACTATGATTTTTTTAAATTCTGTGAAACCACCCGTCCTTACGTAACATAGGTTGAATATTTATAAAACTAATTGAACTTTGCAGGGAGATAATAATTGAAACTTCAGCATCTCAGCTAAGAGATGATGATGCTGATACAATACAAAAAAAAATCAAGTTTTTTTTTTTACGAAGATGTAGATTTTTTTAGATAGATGGATTGAGAAAGGAGTGTGTATGAATCGTAAGAAGCAGTTCCAAGAAATATAGTCCAGTCAAGATGTACATCCGTGCTTGCAAAAGGTCCAGTCATTCTGAATTTTTTATATGTTGTTAGGACCTAAACCAGTATTAAAAAAAAAAATTTGCAACTTCGAAAGTGCTGTGCGAGCGGCGGTGGACCTAAAAAACCAGGAAATTTTCGGATTTTTTTCAGTTTTTGCTCAATATCTCAGTAAAGGAAGGGTCTGACCGGTGTAGTCTACATATATACTTTTAAAGAAAACTAAATTTGCTATAATTTGAGACCAAAGCAAGCTATATAAAACCATTGGTTTTCAAGATACAGTTCTTCAAAAATAGGCAATTTTTTCGAAATGGTCACTTATTTTGTAAAATAATTTCTAAAATTCGCATCTCACGTCAAATATTGTATGAAATAAAGTTGTTGTAAATTTAATAAGCTTTTATTTGAGACTAGATTGATATCTGTAGACTAAACGGTTCTCTCAAAAATGGCAGATAACCAAAAACAGTCATAAGTGGGTTTTGGGTGAAATGCAAATAAACTGTTCTCGCGTCTTTTTATGGTTTTATTGTGCTGCGAAGTAAATCCATTAATCATCGTGGGTTTATCCTAGGGTTATAATATAATTACGACTATTTCAAATTTTAAGTACCCATCAGTACCTATACCCATGGGTACCCATATGAATGGGCACGCATATTCACGAGCTGTTCGAGCCCACATTTTGGCAAACCTCACACTGGCCAGCATTGTTTTTTATCAGGTTGACATAACTCTTGAGGAGCGAGACGAGACTGCAAAATTGCTGCGAGACACTGAAAGGTCTCTCACTAAATCAGCAGAAGAAATTGATACCTACCAAATACTAAAGGCAAAATTTAAAAGTGCCTTAGAGAAAATTAAAGCGAATGGTCCAACATTACAGTTGTGGGTCCAATACTTTCGTATGACCACTTTGATAAAACTACTCATCCAGGCAGAGCGTGCTGGTGATTGGAACCTTCATTTGTACACTGTCCACAAGATGCTCCCTTTTTTCCACGCAGCTGGACATTTTTTGTATGCCAAGAGCGCGCACCTCTATCTTCAGGATATGATGGCTCTATAAGATCGGATGGATAAAAGTGAATACGACATGTTCACAAAAGGATCCTTCACCATTTGCCGGTCTGACAAGTTTTGGTCTGGGCTGTGGTCAGACCTAACAATTGAGCAGAAACTGATGCAATCCATGAAAACCTACGGTGGGTTGACCCAAGGAAGAGGAATCTCCGAAAGTGTTCTGGCAAGGTGGACAACAGGAATGGTGTTTATGTTGAACATTTGTGAAGAACTGGAAAGTTTTTGCAGCTTATCATGTCATACTAGAGAGCAGCATGTAGACATGAGACCTTCTCGAATCATCCGAGATAATAGTGATGTGGAAAAACTAAAAAACTGGTTTGCTCTCCACCCTTCATTTCCCAAAACTGACAGTTTAATTTCTATCAGTAGTGGTTTACTGGCAGGTCCTGAAATTAATTGCCACACAGCCCAGAGAGTTGGAACGGAAGGAGTAATGAAAATTGTGGGGAAAATGTACGACAAGGTAGTAATAAAACGGAAAAAAAAGTTACCACACTGGCATCGATCACCTCAACCGTTAAACTGCCGGACAAAAACAGAAGAGTGGCTGTGGATCCGCTCACAATTTTCCAGCGAGTGTATATTGCAAAGAAATCTGAATAGGATTTACAGGATGACCTTAAGTATGAGTTGGCCCCGTTCCCGATGTCTCTGTTCAATGAACAAGGGATGCGCAAGGGCACAAAATCTACTCTGTACTCTGCCTTTACTCCTCTTTCCAGCCACACGCCGATAGATGCCAGCACTCACGTCATTTTGGATGTTGGCTACCTCTTGCACAAGGTCGTGTGGCAGCGGAAAAGCACGGTTCGAGCACTTTTGGCGCGTTATACCACCTACGTCCAAAACCACTTTGGGAAGAACGTCTCCATCGTTTTTGACGGCTACCCCGAAGATGCTACCAAAAAAAACACCAAAACAGCGGAACGACTCCGGCGCTACGCAGCTCATTCCAGCTACGAATTCACTTTCGATGAATCCACAGTAATTCAAATTGCTCAAGAGCATGTTTTGGGCAATGAAAACAATAAGAGACGCCTTATAACTCTTCTCTGTGACGCCTTTCAGAAGGAGGGAGTAGAAGTGGCTGTTGCCGAAGAAGATGCTGATCGAGAGATCGTCATGAAGGCGTTATCAAAAAGAGCAGATGCCAATCGGGTCGTCATAGTGGGAGAAGATGTCGACCTGCTCGTGCTTCTCAATGGTTTAGGCGCTGAAGAGACAAACGTCTATCTTCAGAAGAGCACGAAGGGTGAAACTGGTTGCTGTCACTACTCTACGACCTCCTACAACAACCAGGACTCCCGACAATTACCAGGAACGGTACTATTTACCCACGCGTTTGCCGGGTGCGATACCACCTAAGCACCGTTTGGCCAAGGAAACACCAAAATCAGCACACTTCTGAGCAAGAGTGAACCACTTGCTGAGCAAGTGGAGGTCTTCCTTCGGCCAGACTCTACCCCACAAGCCGTGAGTGAAGCAGGCATCAAGTGCTTCGTGGCTCTATATGGGGGTGACATCGCGAGGGATACTTTGGATTTCCTGAGGTATAAGACGTTTGTCACTTCAACAAACATAAACCTCGCCCGTTTGCCACCGACGGAAGATGCTGCAGGCCACCATGCAGCAAGGTGCTACCTCCAAGTGCAGAAGTGGCGGGGAGTCAACTTGAATCCCACTGAATGGGGGTGGAAGCTGTCTTCTCAAGGACTCACCCCCATCCCCACCACGATGGATCCCGCACCACCTGCCCTTTTGCGAAAAATTTCGTGTAAATGCAATAAAGGATGCTCTGGGAGCTGCTCGTGTAGAAAGGCTGGGCTCCACTGCTCAGTCCTCTGTCAGTCATGCGGTGGCAAATTTTGCATTAACGTCCCGGATGTGGAGCTGAAATGCTCGGACGATGAAGATGACCCGACTACAGACTGGGCGCCTCTCCCAGCTAAGATAAAAAGAAATACATGATTTGGCAACCAAGACACAATACCTACATGATTTATATTAGTTTTATTTTTTGTGTACATGTAATTTGTCCTTATAGTAGGTACCATGATGTTTGTACAAGCATTTTGGTATGTAGGTATATAAAACAATGTTTGAAGATGACGTAATTCCCGATAGATGTAATATCTTTTATTTTTTTCATCAAAAATCTGTTAACTGTTTGATAAATAAAACCATAAAAAGACGCGAGAACAGTTTATTTGCATTTCACCCAAAACCCACTTATGACTGTTTTTGGTTATCTGCCATTTTTGAGAGAACCGTTAAGTCTACAGATATCAATCTAGTTTTAAATGAAAGCTAATTAAATTTACAACAACTTTATTTCATACAATATTTGACGTGAGATGCGTATTTTAGAAATTATTTTACAAAATAAGTGACCATTTCGAAAAAATTTCACTTTTTGGAAAAAATTGCCTATTTTTGAAGAACTGTATCTTGAAAAACAATGGTTTTATATAGCTTGCTTTGGTCTCGAATTATAGCAAATTTAGTTTTCTTTAAAAGTATATATACCAACTACACCGGTCAGACCCTTCCTTTACTGAGATATTGAGCATAAAATGAAAAAAAACGAAAATTTCCTGGTTTTTTAGGTCCACCGCCGCTCGCACAGCACTTTCGAAGTTGCAAAATTTTTTTTTTAATACTGGTTTAGGTCCTAACAACATATAAAAAATTCAGAATGACTGGACCTTTTGCAAGCACAACCCCCTTTTCATGTTTAACTTGACTGGACTAATAGTCATGTGGCGGTAAAATGAACAATAACGAAAAAATTTCAAAATAATACAAAATTAAAAATACGTCCGAACTGGGGTAGATATCGGAATACACATTCATGGAGATAGAGGTCATCCCCTCGTTACCATTTAGCCCTAAATTACTCCGTTACCTATTCAGTTCGGTCCATCTATTTTGGATGTAGATATCTCAATATATATTTGGATCACCCAGTATACCGAAGTTCAAGTATACCAATTAGATATTCTGTGTGGAGAATAAATTATCTGGAATTCAATGTTTTTTTTTTATCTGTTTCGAATACCAAAAACTTCAGCAAAATTAAATTATCCCGATACTAGTAGAGACTTTCTGATCTTAATGAATGTTTTATAAAATTTGGGTCCCAACGCCTGTGTCAGATTTCGATAATTTAAGTTAGAATGTATTATGAAATATGTAAAATTTAAAGCTATAAATACCTACAAACCCGTTCAAGGTTGATAAAAATGTGTCCTAGCTATAATGTGTATATCAAAATAATTTTTCATCATATCGTAGGCCAAGGAATCGACAATTGCCTTTCGCGAAAAGATCACATATTTGACACTTTCTAGAATTGATATTAATTAGCATGTATCATTTTCAACGCCCTCGAGGTGATTTTAGACGAAAACGGCCAAATAAAAAATAAAAAAAATTAGCGAAATATTATTATGAAAATCTTGACACTTCTCAAACAACAATTGATAGGATATTTTACTAACGCCTTTTATCACGCCGTGTTCCCGATGGGTAGGCAGAGAGGACAGACCGCCGAACAACTCAGTCTTGGCACACACTTCTTGCCTCATTCACATTCATACATACTCTTCTATAATTCTGACTCTTGACATAGCTTGACTCAAGTATCTGGTACACTTGATCGTGCCATGTCTTTCTTGGGCGACCCCGACTTCTTCTATCACTCACATTTGCGTCATATATTCTCCTTACACTCCTTTCTTCATTCATTCGCTCTACATGGCCAAACCGTCCCCTTCTTAATCTTACTCCTTACGCTTTTTTTATTTTTTTTTTTATAGTGTCACCTCACAAGAGTCCCAACTGCTCCCGTCTGGAGCCAGTGAGACTATGGCATCCCCAATTGGGGGATGTTGTGAGGCTGAAGGTAAGTGGGGAAGGGAAAGAGGAAGGTGGGGAAGTACCTGGCTATTCAGATCTAGTCACTAAACACGGCTAAAGCCATTTGGAGCAACGTTTCAATTCTGAATGGTGGTCTTACACCAGGGCGATACTGGTAGTATCTTCCACTCTGGAACGTGCCGCAAATATACTATATATTATATTTTAATTAATTAATTGTGAAATAACACAAATTAATCAAATAAAATTTATTTGCGCACGCCGGGTTCGAACCCGCGACCTTCGGAATGGCAGTCCAATGCGTTACCACTGGACTATGCCGGCCGTCACGCTTACATCAGCCTTGCATTCTTTGCGGATTCTCCACATCGTAAATGGTGTTACCACACATACGCCTCAGGGATCTCATGTCTACAGCATTCAGTCTACTTTAATCCTTCCTCCGCCAGTTCCATGTATTACTGCTATACATCAGGGTAGGTACCAGCACTCCACTGTGGACTACTAGCTTCGATATTTTAACACATCATTTTCTAGAGTTAGCTTTAAAAACAGGAAAGTTGTATAAAATCCATTTATACGTTAACAATATTTAGGATTCGAAATGCATGTACCAACCAGCAACAGAATCTAGTCGAATCATTTATTTTTATACTTTCGTTTCTTTGAACCATAAAATCCAAGAATCTTATGTGTTAACACCACTTTAACAAAAGGCAAAACAAAATAAATCATTCATAAAATCCTCGAAATTCCGTAACTCAAAAATAAAATCTTTGTATTCTTGGTGAGCCGATACATCGTCCTTTTAGGGCTCGCAACGCCAAATACACGAAATGCTAAAATCCTGAATTCGCACGAGTTATTCGACAGTCACTAATGCGGGGCCGAGGCACGCAAGAAGCAGTAATAATAATAATAGTAGTAGTACTAATGCAGAAGAACAAGAAGGCTTTGAATATAAATACGGAGGCCCGCACGATTGATGCCGGCCCATGAAATAATATGCAGGACGGAAATGTTGCTTCGCAGTAGACTCGGCTCGCAAGCGCTGCGTGCATTGGGTACAGTGTTGCCAACTCAACTACTTCAAAATATGCTAGAGTGATGGGAAAAATATGCCAGAAAAATGCTAAATTACTTTAAAAAATGCCAAAAAGAAGCTAACATAAATTTAACTTAGAAATAAAATATCAATATCTTCATCTTCTTCTTCTTAATTAACAGCAGCTGATGTGGAAGGCTGAGAGACGGAGTCGTAACTTTCTTTGGTCCCAATGCAGCGTAGTACTTCGTCAGGAACAGTGTAAGAATAACAGCACTTTCCTGCTCTCTTTAGGCCATATCTTACGTACAAAATGACATTCAGGGTTCTCACCGCCAAACGATTTCGGAGTTTTGTTTTTATAGTATAGAGAATCAACAAACGCCCGAAAAACTGTTGTCCATAGTGCAAGTGAGGTGAGGAGACCGACAAAGTTATCGATATCATTTTTGTTAGTTAAAAAATTGGTTTTTATTATTTTCATGTTTTTGTAAAAATAAGCCAAATAAATATATATGCTAAAAGCATAATAGTTATGCTAAACATGGAGTAATTATGCCAAATTTAGCATATAATATGCTTACTTGGCAACACTGATTGGGTACGTATTGTGCTACGTATACATCCGCGACCCGAACTGCCGAACTGAACCGCAACTTATGGGAAAGAAACGAAGCAACCGCAAATGGCGCGAAACCAGTAAACGCGAGCCGCTTGCAGTTGATTCGTTCCTTTCCCGTAATTCGTGGTACGGTTCGCGTTTCGGTTCGCAAATGTATACGTACCTTTGCAGAATCATATTAATGCTTCCACTTCCAACTCTCGACGGTTGCAATTCCACACACTTTTAAAAAGTGATATAGTCACTAAAAGCGATGAAAAAAAAACTGACTCGTAGACTTAACCCGCAACCTATTGAACCTGGTTTTTTATTCATCACTTTTCATGACTTTTCACACCTTTCAAAAGTGGGTTTCGACCCATTGTTGCCATTGTCCCGATTGTCCGATTATTCATAATAATAATAATATATAATATGAAAGTTATAATTGGTAAGAATAATAATTTAAATACATTAAAATTCAGCTGTATATCTGTAACGACTGTGCAATCCAATTTTATCCTAATTTGCGTAAAAAATAAAACTACAATATATTTTGTCGAATTATGGTTTTATTATCTAGAGTTCTAGAGGAAGAAGGGAAAATAATAAATATAACGAAGTAGATTACCACAATCTCAAATTTAAACAATGTTCTAGTCGCCTCTATCTTTCTACTTAGGTATTAAGCGATGCGATACCATACGAGTGTGCTACCCCAGCCAGGAGCAATAGGCTCAGCCACACGTACACTTCGGAGCGGCGGTACCACGCGGCACTCCAGGCCGTCACGCAAAAAAGTCTCAAAATAGACTGCTCTATACTTAACTTTCCTGCGCGGTGGCCAGGAGTGGCGCGTAGTATCGCCGCTCCGAAGTGTACGTGTGGCAGAGCCCGTGCTAGTATTATACAGGATGTATCGGCACGTACCCGACAAATTTTAACCAGCTATTCCTTAGCATATTTGGAGTAAAAAATCTTATGTGCACTTTGCTGTCCGGTAACGTTTTTTTTTAATAAAAAATTTACTATTCATATTTTCACCACATGTCACCACTGTTTTATCCTTTGTCAAAGTTTGAAAACCCATCTGGCAATATTTTATTCGATTTCCGTTGAATAATGCACGTGTGTACCTATATTGGCGCACTTTTACAATCACAACGAAATGGCACGGAACCATTCGTCTCATTTTTAACTATTATTATTTAGTGTGTGCGAAGGAGCGAAGACGCTTTTCGACATACTTGCTTATAACAGCTGTTGAACCCGAAAAGCAATGCCATTGACAGTGATGTAGTGTGGAAATTTTTAATTTTTTTGTTTTTAATTGAAAAAAAATACTACCGGACAGCAAAGTGCCCATAACATTTTTTACTCCAAATGTGCTAAGGAATAGCTGGTTAAAGTTTGTCGGGTTAGTGCCGATACAACCTGTATAAAATATGTCATTCAAGTAGCTTGCGTTGCAAATTCAAAGAGGATAAATAAATTGCTTTCAAGTTAAGAAAATTTGAAAGCAGCGAACATTAAGATAAATAGGCCTAGTCTACTTCTCGAACTGCAGAAGTCCATCATTTTCCCATCGTTCAAGGCGGACACTTGTTACCACGAGGGGTGTGGGAGAACGACCCCGACCCCGAGCGACCGAAGGGGGCGGCGGGAAGGAGATGGGGAGGGTAACGGGATGATTTACGACAGTGGAGAATTTCAATAAGGCCATCCTTTGAGCTGGATGAAATTTTTAAAAAGGACACTTAGTAACGCAGCCATTAGCTCCGCAAAGAAACCGTGAATTAGCGTTTTTCTACGGAGCATAAATACAGTGAGGCGAAGCGCTGTTGCTTATTTATTTATTTTATTTATTATGCGGTCACAACAGAAGGCGCGGAAGCTAGGAAATTTTATGTTGAGGCTCGATGTATTTTATATACTAGCTAGATATATTTAGCTCGTTTGATGCAATAACGACATAAGCCAAACATAACCAATATATTCATATAATGAAATAATGACTTATTTGGTCAAAATAAACTATTTTTATTTTCCTTTTACTAGTAGGACTACATACCTGAACTACCAAAAGTAGACGCAAGACAGCAGTAAGGACGGGTTGTTTCACGAAATTTTAACAATACATTAATTTTCTTAAAGTGTGCCATTCAAGTTCTGTTATTAAATTATTATGGGCCAATTGCTTCACAGAACTAAAATGATAACACAACTTGAATAGAACTTTTGAAGAACTTGAAAATTAATTGTGAAATTTGATGAAATGTTCAAATTCTATCCCAAGTGTCCGTATTGTTTTACAATTACTAAAAATATTTAAAACCTGTTTTCGTCATTATTGCAGCAAACGAGCGATATTTTGAAAGGGAAGCCAATACATAAACATGATGTTAAAAGAACACCCCCTCAAGTTTTGTCCGCTGGAGGCAATCGTCTATATTTTTCGAATATGAAGGGGTTTACCTACTCGTAGATAAATCTTAGAAAATCTTCAAATCAACTTTTTTCTTGTATTTTTCTTATAAATAACTTGGTGATCGCCTTAACTATCAAGATTTTAAAGTTCTTATTTGTTTCGTATGGTGTGGGGGTTCCGAGGGGAAGATCTAGGTCAGTGAGCCAGTCTAGGGCCTCAGGCTTCGCCCTGTGGACTTCATCAATCCCCCCGAGGAATTAATGCGGCGAGCATTCTTTAACCACGTGTCCGGTGGTCTGTACCGCACCGCATTCACACATCGCCGACTCTAAGGCCCCACATGTGCATCATGTGGGCACAGCGGCTGTAAGAGAACCTTATCCTATTGATGGCGGACCAGAGTTTACGAGGCAGTGAGAATCCAGGGTGCCTCGTAATGGGATTTTTTGAAGTAAAGTTTTCGTTTTCTAATACTTGGGAATCTTCACTTTGGTGTCGTGTTTTGGTGCAATCCTTATTCCCGCGACAAATATCACAAATACAGTGACAGTCCCAATTTTGGTGGTCTTGCCTTGTTTGAGAACCATTATTATTATTAATTATAATTTATTATTATTTATTTAATTAAAGGCCCATTGAGCTCTTACATACATATACATAAAAAAGTAAGGAGTATAAGTGGGTATACGAGTATAACAATATCATAATAACAAACCGAGGAAATTAAGGATTAAAAATTGAATATATCGAACGAGCATGTATTATTCCCCAGATGATGTACAAGAATTGTGCATAAAATTGGTGCGATGAGCAACGACATGAAATGGAGCATGGAGTATAGTGTTGAATTTATTGGATATACGATAATTAATTATGCTCGTGAGATCAGGGATGTCTAAACGTCCAATAATTATTTTAAATTGTTAGAAGTTTTCTTGAGTACAATTCTTACGTCTGGAACCCACATTACAATATTTAAGGAATAGCTATTACAAAGAATACAAAATAAATTCTTACGCTTCCAAGGACGGGTTGTTTCAGAGATTTTAAACAATTCTTAAAATTTAAAAGTTGATTTTCAAGTTCTGTGAAAGGTCTGTCAAGAAACTGGCCTATTATGATAGGACTGGCCTATTGTGGGGAATCCAGTACTGAGTGAGCAATACCCCACACAAAAAGCATTCTGAAATTTAGGGAAATATAAAAATTTCGGGCATAACATCACTGCTGATGTAGCACCCATAAATATTTTGACGATTTACCGATTTTTATATCTAATTTAGCGATATTTTTCAGCCAAATCTACCGATTTTCACTCTCGCGGTATGACATCACTGGTCCCCAGATCACAATGCATTATGTCTCATTGTTCATTATCTTGTTATAACTTGCATAGTCACAACCAAGACACCTGCAGCTTACTTTCAAAGGATTTGGCATAAAACATACATTTTAAGAAACAGTACCGCTGTCTCTGACGTAAATACAACATCACTTAAGAAATTGACTTAGCTCTTTAAAGCGTTCGCGTTGCATAAACACAACTATGGCATATTGAAAACAGTAATAATTCCTACAAAGTGTGCGGAACCAACACAATGTTTTATGTTGCATATTATTTTACGTTTGTTTGAGCTTTACTCTCAGAGAACAAAGGATAGTTACGATTTAGCAAGATTTTAACTGTTAGCCTTCGGACGACTGATTTTTGATGCTACTAAAACTTCACCAGTGTGGAGCAGGCATTATGTTATTTCTTCTCACGAAAACACATATAGCCTGACGAATTTAATTTTTCATGCGGCAAAAGAGAAACAACAGAAAGAACTTAATTTTTTTGGCAAACGTTTTTATATCCATAATATGTACAGTGAGTGATGCCCCCATGTATCGATCTGTACCTTGATTCTCAGGACTCTGAAGTGTATGTTACAGGTATCACAGGTATGTTACAGGAGTTAGGTTGAATACAGCACTTACTTGCACAGATCCAACGCTTGCACAGCATTTGTCAAACATGTTATTCGACTTCTAAAAGAAAGTTAAAGAGAAAATTGGAAAAGGTTATTTTAACAATGAAAACAACACGCTGTATACCTTTTCATTCTTCGATGATCGCATACTAAGTGAACTTGTTGTACCTTTCTAGCTAAAAACAAAAAGTAGACGTTAGAGCCCGTTCTCACGGCAGTACGTCTTTAACGTATCACCGCACGTCACAGACGGATACGTGATTTGCAATCCGTGAAGAAAAAATATTATTCCCTATCAGCCGAAAGAGTCCAGTATCTATACTAACTTTGTAAAATCACCATCGGAGGAAAACCAGAAGATACTGGGTGCGTTCACTTCACGACGAAATACGAAAGACGAATCGCAAAAAAACACAGGTTCACTAATGTGAACTCGATCATATATCTTCGCACGTTTTCAAAAACCGGATACGTCTTCTTTTGCTGACAAAGACGTATGTCGCGAAGTGACGTAATGCGTCATTTTTCACGACACGTTATTAAGGCGATGCCATACGTCGTATAATATTTTGAATCGAGCCGCCATCCATAACACTCCTTACGTAGATGGCGATAAGGCTTAAATTCCCGCTTAACACCATCCAGCTGTTTTGATTTAGGCAAGAAAAAAACATGGCCAAAAAGTGTCTTTTATTTAATTTTGTGGAGGTTCAGGCATAAATATTTAAATGTTTTCCGATCATTTTATAAAGAACTTAATTTGCCACATTATACAATAAAACCATAACCGAAAATGGGTTCGTAAGTAGGAAATTTTGAACTTTAAAGCCGTTTTCATAGGCCTTATAAATTATTTTTTCTGGGCTTATAAAAAGACTTATGTAAAAAATACTCGATTATTTCAAAGGCCAAGATGTATTATACTCGCGGTCAGTGGCGGCCAGCTAATATGTGCTCCCGAGCGCCGAACAACCAACAAGATTTCCGACATGGCTAATCACAATACGAAACTCGGTTCGTTTATAATATCTCATTCAAAAGGTACCTACTTATTAGGCGCGCTTAACTTGCAGACCGACTTTGACTTGTGCCTATGTTCGTAGCAGTTCGTTTTCGATTGCGATCCAAAATTTAACTGCTTTGTCGCATATTCTGTGGAACAGTCGAAAGCGTGGGTACATACCAGTGCATACTATTCTTTGCAAATAATACCATATCATGGACGGCGTTCGGGGTTTTACCACCACATCAGAAGGAACGGTTTATTCAGTAGAAAGTTAAACTAAAACGCGTATGTTTTATATTAAACTTGACACTGTACAAAACATGATAGTGAATATATGTATAGTAAATTGTATTTCTTAGTCCTCCTCACTAGGGTGACCTGTGCTGAGGCGGACTAAAGTAATTCATTTCTGTTTTATTAGTTTTCTATGTATCTATTTTTAAGGTTTTTTTCAGTTTTTTTTTTCATTAATCTCTATAGAAGTTTTTAGGCCACTAAAAAATCTTAAATAAATAATGATAATTTTTTTATTATCTTCCTTTTTGTGTAACAAATAGAGATAGTGATATCCTCACTGGGATCTCCGTTGCGAAGGATTTCATTTATCTATTAGGAGGATGGATAATCACGGTGTTTTTTTTATTGAAGGTTGAGTGGTTTCGGTTTCAGTCTGATCTGGTGTTAATATATTTTATATCTCCGACTCCCTTGTCTTGTGTTGCTTTTATTTGAGATTTAAATATTATAAAATTGTTGTTTAGTACCACAGTAAAAGAACTTTTTTTGCCCAAAATAACAAACTAACTAACCATCACGCCGTTTCTCCACTGGGGTAGGCAGAGAGGACGGACCGCCAAACAACTCGGTCTTGACACACACTCCTTGCCTTATTCACATTCATACGTCGTTTCAAACATTCTCTTATATTATTCTGACTCTTGACATGGCCTGATTCACTTGATCGTGTCATGTCTTCCTCAGGCATCCCCGACTTGCTGCCATTCACATTAAATGTTTGCCCAATAATTACGTTAAATACGTACTGCCGTGGGAACGGGCTCAAAGCAATGCAAAATACTGTTTTTGAATTACGTTTGAAAAAAAATAACTATCGGAATTGTGGGTATAATAACACGGGCATTAGCCTAGTATGGTAGTTAAAAATGTCTAAAAATGTAACATGTAAACATTTATTAAATAATAAAAAATAAAAAAATAAAATTATGCACATTTTGTGTATTGACACACAATTCTAAGATTATGTTGTTTGAATCAACCCTAATTATTACGCGAACTGTGTCTTACAATGGTGCTCATTATATTCAACATTGGCATTGGTCTCTTCTGTGGTTTAAAATAATTTTGCAGAGTGTATTTCATCTAAAAATATAACACAGGTATCTCATGATTGAAGGTGGTAATATTCAGTAAAAATAACCCGGAAAATTGCTTTTCATCCAAAGTGCTCAGTTTAGTAGAACAACCTCCTGGGAAGTTTCGTAATTTTCTTTAATTAAAATTAACTCCTTGGCGTTGAAAGAGCTACTAGCAGAACCACCGATTATTATCATTGTTAGCAAAAAAATCATACGGGAAATGCTAAACAAACAATAGAAGCCTTTTTAAAGAACGCAGTTGTTGTTTTGTATGTCAATGCATTAATTATCAAAAAATAATAGTTCAATTCAGACTTTAATTAGTGCATCACTACAGTCGAGTTTCGGCATAAAAAGATATAAGAAAAATGTGATCGTATTGATGATAACAAACTGTGATTTACCATTTATTTATTTTTATTTATTTTATTTGGTACAATATTTTTTACATTTTAAGTTTTCCAGTAATGTAGGCCTCACTGGGTGGCTTGCCCGTGCTGAGGCCTTCATTTTATAATATGAAAATATAATATACATAATACATTTAAAGAGAAAATAATACATTTAAAATTAAAAATACATAATAATATATTTAAAAATAAAAAAAATAATACATTGAAAATAATCTTGTGTGTTTTTGAGTGATGTGTGTTTATATTGGTTTTGTGTGTTACGTGTAGGTTTTGTTTTTATTTTATGATATGACATTTTGGTAATATTGTCTTTTTTGTTCTTTAATCCATTTTTTAATTTTGTGTGTGAATTTATTTTTATTTTCCTCAATTTTAATTTCAAATTTTACACTGTTGAAAGCTTTTATAGCATGGTATTGGTAGTGTCTTTGTCCAAAGCTTGAATTTATTGTCGGAGTTTTTATGTTTTCTTTGTACGCTAGTCTAACTGGTCTGTTAGTGTTATTTTGTGTATGTTGAAATTTATTTTTTTGTCAAAAATGTATTATTAAATGTATCAATATTACCTATTTGCCCCTAAAATCAGTAAAAATCGATGTTTTTAACCCTTCAGGCCAGTGGCATATTGACCGTTATATTTCTATATGCTGTCCTAAAGACGGAGAATTTGTGGGTATTTCTGCTTTCAATAAAATCCAAATAAATGGTTTATTTTATGATGTATTCGAAAACTAAATACTGTTTTTGAAATGAGAATACGCTTATTATTAGAAATAAAGGATCGTTTTTAAAACATTAAAATTTTAAAATTAAACATAAAAAAGTTGATATACCTATATATAAACTAAAATAACTGAAAAAAAACACGTTTTATTAGACAAATGCATCATAAACATTACTGCAACCACATTTTTATTTTCATTTCATGTAAATTTTAATCATTATGTGATTAACTTCTATATTTGAATATAAGGCTTGGTGTTTTCTCTTTCCAACACCGTTTAGTTCATATTTCTAACTATGACGGTAAGGGAGACGCAACGATTTCTGTAAGACCATATGCGCTGTTCCGAAAATCTAACAAATTAACTCTACGGGTAATAGCGGTTTATTTCCAAAACCGAACAAATTAACCTGAGAAATTAGTGGCATATAGGTACCTACATTAATTAAAAAAAAAAAACTATTAATAAAAAAGCACGTATCCGTACTATATATTTGATATACCTTATGATTAAAAAATATATATGCTGTTAAAATATGACGCACTGTTTGGTGCGGTTTGAGGTCCGGCGGAGTCATTGGACCTTACTTTTTCGAAAATGAGGCTGGAGCAACAGTTACGGTGAATGGATTGCGCTATCGAGAGATGATTAATGATTTTTTATGGCCGGAATTGGATGGCATTGATCTGGACAACGTTTACTTTCAACAAGACGGCGCTACGTGCCACACAAGCAACGAAACCATTGATCTTTTACGATTGAATATCAAAATAACACCTCTTATTGGAAAACCCAGTAATAAGTATTGTCTGAAAAAGGCCGCGCAGCAGGAACAATCAAAAACAGAACATCATCAAAATATTTTCGACAACTGCGGGAGCCTTTCGTTCTTTCATATCCACCATTACTTTTGTGTTCCCCAAACGAAGTCCACGATGAAAAATTAATTGGAAACGCCGGAACCGCAGAACATAAAACACATAGAAGGGTGATCTATACCGATTTGAAAGAAAACCTAGGTCTAAAAAGACCTTTCGATTTCGAGCCTTCAGACAGGCGAATAAAATTGATGTTCTGTTCAGAAAGGACTTAGATATTTATTTATAATCATTAAAGGTACATTTTGGCTGTCCGTGCGTGGTTGTTTGTGCCCGTGAAATCTGCTTTGAATTAAAATGTCACTTCATAAATTGGAACTGATTGTGCGAAGAAAGCAGACAAGCTATAATATAACCTACATATTATATAAAATTTCAACAAAAACATATTTTAATTGCATTTAAATTTTTAGTTATCGTTTTCCGAATTATAATAATATCTCGTGACTTTTCACGAGTCTGCGCTAGTACATAAATTACTAATTTTGTTTGTATATGATATGCGTTTGTTAATCCTGCATGATATATCTGGTTCAATTAATGAATTTGCTGTGAATTTAAGTATCATTCTCAAAATTGGAAATGATCGTTTGAAGTCCTCTGAAAAGCGATAAAATAGGTTGAAATTATTTTAACGGTCATTTTCAAAATCGGAACTGACTCACAGACTCTCTTCAATCTTGTGATTTTCTGCGCTAAGAATAATATGATAACAGTTCATTTCAAAGCGCAGTTTTGTGAGCTTTGAAATTTGTTCATGAATTTCATCCGAAGTGGAATAAAATTTATCTTTCTTCTGTCACACGGAAACGTTCACAACACACTTTTGTCAATTGTCTTCAGTGGCCGAAACATTGCATCGACGTGCATTCAATTTTCTGTGCAGTTTGCAATGACACGTAGTCTGAAAATATGGTCACGCCTCAACCAACCGTTGTTGTCCAGTTGGAACAATGACCAATTCTAATTGAGCGTATCAGAATAAACCGGGGATAGCGTCATAACAGCATTTTTCAATTACAGGAAATTCTATGAAATTTTCAATCGGTGCACGTTTGCTGGAAATGAAATTGTGTTTTGTTTACGAAAAGCGTCCAACGCAAGCAATTTTATTTTATCACTAGCGCAGACTCATGAAACATAACTGGATTGTCTGAATTCTCGCCATATCAGTTCCAATTTTGAAAATGGAAATTAAAATAATTTTCTGTTCATAATATTAATTTTCAAATACGTGTATTATCGCTTTTTTGAACTCTTCAAAGAGACAGATCCAATTTTGAAAATGTAAGTGTCATTTCGTGTTGTTTCTCAGAATTTGAACAATATATTTCAAGGTAAAAAATTCATGTTCTATTGCAATTCTGTTAATATTTCATCAAGGGTCGACTGTTTTACAGTAATTACAATAATAACAGAACTTGAATAGGACTTTCAAAGATCTTCAATATTAATTCTGAAAATTGATGAATACTTAAATTCTGTAAAACAATCCGTCCTTAAATTCATAGCAAATTTGAGTTCTGGAGTTCATCATTGAACCAGAGATACAGACAGTAACTCAATATTTTAGACTTCAATTGTAGTTCAATTTATGAAGTGTTTCTTAATACGGAATTGTGAATACGGCACAAGAGTCCCAACTTCTCGGAGCCAGGGGGACCATCATCAACCGAGGTATGCTGTGAAGTTGAAGCGTGCGGGTAGGGGGAGTGAGATAAGGTAAAATTAAGTATGAGGCTATTTAGATCTGGTTACTATACACGACTAAAGCCATTTCAAGCAAGGCACGTTTCGATTTTGAATGGTGCTCCTTCACCGGGGCCACATAAATAGTATCTACTAAACTTGAGCATGATGAAATAGGTCATTATTTTTTCAGCACATGCTAAGTCATTTAAAAATTAAATCACAATTTATTTTGTTACAAGGTAATTCCGAAAGCTTTCAAATTTCCTTCGCTAACGAATTTCAGCAGGTGTATCGTAAAATATTATCAGAAAACGTATACCAAAACAAGTCATAAACCATTCTCAGTTAATTAAACCTTCATATATTCATTTACGGCTCGTTTCTATAAGGGTGGCTATATTCCCGCGGGGGCTGAGAGGGTATTTGGAGAGGGAAGAGGTTGTATACAAAACGCTTACAGGAAACGGATAAGTTAAACAATTACGTTCGTATCCGAAACGGAAACGAATTTATATTCAATGGACGAGATTAGAAGATATATTTAGCATATTATGAATATTTTATTAAGATTTTAGTAGTTGGATGAAATTCTGCCCCAGGTACTTGTAGTATTGTATATTTGTATGTCGTTCTTTGTTCCAGAGTGAAAGTATAAGAAAATGTTTTGAAAGGGTGATATACAGGGTGTCCGGAAACTCGTAGTACAAGCGGGAAACTGGTGAATCTACATCACATTTGGAGTCGATTTTGTAGTATAATTTTTTTTTATTTGAGCTTTCGTTATCGAGTAAATCGAGTTTGAAGTTGATTTTTTTTTTTTTTTTTTTTTTTTTTTAATCAAATTCTTATAAATTATTACTGAAGATCAAAGTACCCAACTAATTAAAACTATTTGAAAGTAAAACAAATGAAGAAACTCGGATTTGAAGCATTATTTTGAAATCACCCTTCATTTAACCCGGTGTAATCATAAAATATTTCTGCTCTGCAGGGTTAAAACATCTGTTATTCAACCCTAAACACCAGAAAAAACTTTAACCCTAAAATAGCCGAAAAATTTTTTTTTTTGGTTTTTTTTTTTTTTTGAAAATGCTCAAAAAAAAAAACTTTATGTTTTTTTGGGTTCCCCATGTGGTGTAGATTCTCCAGTTCCCCGCTTGTACTACGAGTTTCCGGACACCGTGTATAAAGAAGAATGTTAGAGGGTGCGAGCTAGTAAAAAAAAGATTATAATTAATAGGCGTAAGCGAAAATACTTAATAAAGCATGACTTATTTAAAATTAGCATTTAAATAAACACTATGAATTTTTCATAACATTTTAAATAAAATTACCAAATGTGGTTTACGTAATTTTCGGAGCATACTTCGCGATTTTTTTCTATAAAGAGAATCTGATATAATTAATTACTTTTTCAACTCAAATAAATAAATAGATTAAAAAAACACACAATTTTTAAGAGCTTAAAAAATTTAAATGTTTAAAGGGAAATATTATATACATCGGTAAAATTCGGAATAGTGGACAAAAATTGATATCGCTGCAATCGTTTAAAAGATTTTATTTTTTGCAAGGAAGATAATTTATTAAAAGGAGATGTTTTGTGTATCCATCCGTCAGACTATAAACTACAACATTATTTTTGTATTATTGCAGATTGGATAATTTTTGGTAAAGTTATGATGCCTGGTTTTCATCGGTAGTCCATTTACACCCGTAAAAAATGATGTTAATATTAAAAGTATTTTTTCTTCTTCTTACAGTTGAAAAGTTATAATATATTTTTGAATTTACTCGGTTTTCAGTACGCTCGTCAGTCCTTAACTTAAAACTAATTTTAATTAATTTTAACCATTTTTTTTATTTTTTTTATTACAAGATAATACATTATAAAATGATAACAAAGTTATAATGTTTTATTCCCAGTGAGTTTATAAAACTCATTTCGGGAAAGACAACATTAGATGAAGAAAAATAAAGAAAAAATAATAAAACAAGAAAAATACATAAAATACATTAAAATAAATAAACGCAGATGTTATTATGGAGTTCCAGAGAAAGATTGTGTTAGTCATTAATGAAACTGCTAAGGAAATAGCTTTTAAGAGCTTTTGCCAATGATTTTTTGTTCGTTGCCGGAAGTTTTAAATTACTAGGTAATGCGTTATATTGCTTATGAATTAATAAATTTATTTGAATTTATAAATGTTAACTCATCTTGATAATTTAATTTAAAAAAAACTTTTTATAATAATTCAGAAAAAAAACATCACACACTCTGGCAAAAAGGGTAGGTACAATTTACTTTAATGAATAAATTATATATACCATCATCATGTCACGTTTGAAGGTTCGTTCAAAAATAGCCACAGCACTAAAAATAATTGAATCGATTTCTAAAAGGCAGCCGATAAGTATTAGCAAGTAATCGACCCCTTTCCGTTAATTGAAGCGGATGTAGGTTAGCATTTAATTTAAGGCCCTCAGGAGTCGAAGTTCGAACTGATGGGGGGAAGTGTAAGGGGTGGTAACGGTGGCTGTAGTGGGGCGAGGAGGTAATTCGATTAAGTTCGACGCCATGTCTCGTTGGAATGAGGTTGAAACAAGGATAGATTTCTGAAGAACACAATAAGAACGATTGAATCTTTTATTTAACTTCTAGGAAAGACACCAATAAAATAATAACACGAGTATATTTTGTAAACTAGTAACTTCGTTGATAATCTTTTTTTGTAAAACGCAAAGTTGTTTAAAAGTTCATATTGTATTTATTTATTGCTAAGCCTGTATCGAGGTTGACAATTTGCATTTGAGTGAAGCAAACATAGCGTAATCACAAACATAGAGTAATACTACATACAAACACAAAATATTTCAAAGGGAAAGAACATAAATATGTATTAGATGAGTCACCAAATGGGTAAATTGACAGTATATTGTAACAATATTTGAACCATAACTACTTATTATTCATTATTCCCAAGAAGAAACAAATAGATAATAAAGACAGCTAGGGTGACTCAGTAATTCAGTTATTAGCAAATGGAAAAAAATCGGTCGATGTGATAAATAATAACAATAATTGGATAATTTGTACAGCGCCACAAACTAAAACTTATGTGGGTATTCCTTATAATGTCTCCTAATCTAATCCTGAGATTACACAAAGCTTTTACACAAGCATTTTTGGTCACCAGTAAAAGGGGTTATTAACGGTAAGTTTTTGTACCGTAAAGGTCACTAATAAATGAAACGCGGTAACATTATAATGTTTCATTGTTGGGGTGGCGGAAAACGCGTTTTCCACATTAATTATTCACATTTATGCACTGCGCGTAACAAGTTAATAAATAATGAGTACAACAAGTTAATAAATAATTAATACGACGCCAGGACGTACAGCGTTGTGTCCTTGCTCCGAACATACCAGGGGTAGATAATAATTTGTCACAATATAGCCATTTGTCAAGAGCATTACGATTCACCCAATAGTCTCCCGATCAGATGCGGCTCATGACTGAAATCAAAATGTATCTAGTATCTAATATAGGTTAAGCGAATTAATTAATACAGAAACTGCAATTCATTCACTAAGATGCATTTATACAATAATTCTACATAGCCAGCTTTCGCAAAATCATCTCGATGGTAAAGTACACGTAATTCATCGCTGAAAATCTCGCGAAACCCTTTAAATTCACCGCGCACGAGTGCCAATGTGTGAATGTTATGGCGCTAACATTCTAAACTTATTATTCCTAAACGAATTCCTTCCAGAGAAACGCATTGGATTACGCGTGACCAAAGTGGTGCAGAATTAAGTGGCCTTTGCGTATTCGTCGGTAGAGCACGGGATGAGTTATATACCTGGACTGCTCCAATAAGTGATTTGCCGTTATGAGCGCAGTCTGTCTCGCTCTTGTCACCTTTCGGTGGACCAATTTGTCTCGATGCCGCCCGAAGTTGTCCCCCGTGTAGAGTGGTAAAACAAAGTTTTGTGTGTAACGAAATATGAACGACTCGTTTTCGCTAGCGCGGGAGTCGTGTACTAGGAGATAACTCAAATAATGACCTGAAGATATCAGATTTTAAACAAGTAGTATTTCGTGTAATAATCGTTGATTTGATCTCGCTCTTCGACGGTATATTTGAACAGCATTACAAAGGAAGTCTGTATATATTTTTTAAAATTTGGCTGCAGCTTGCCGACCAATGCAGAGGGTAGGGGGATGATAACAGCGATATAATACAACTTACGGATCGATGATGAAGGGTGGTTTTCGTGGGTTGTCAATGTTGAAATTACTAGCTGTAGCGTAGAAATTTAGGGGATGAAGACTTACCTGTGGAAAAGAGAGAACAATACATTAGATGGTTCATCATTTTAAAAGAGAGAAGGCAATAAAAAAATCGATTCGTAAAAAGTAAACATAAATTCTGTCTTTCATTTTCAAACTGAAGCACAATGGGCGAAATGGTGATTCTAGCTGTAATTACGATCCTAAATCAAAGCCCGCAAATTCCAAGAAAAATTATTCAGTGTTAAGTGCTGGTTGGATACATTGGTGTATCAATAAGGGATTAGAGCACGTAGTCATTAAAAGTAAGCCGATAAACAAGCAATTTGTTGAATGTTTTCTATGAGCGTGTGGTAAGACGATTCCAAAGTATACATATCATAAGTATAGGATCAAAATACGAATTTCACGTATTTAAAATATTTTTTTATGGATCATCGCGATTTTTTAAGGAAAGTAAAAGATTTTCACATTTCATTCGCATACAATTGAAATTGCATTCAAATCGCAACCATAGAAAGACAACCCTTCAAAGAGTTAAAACATATGTAAGAACGGAGAGAGTAATAAGAACAAATTGATAACAAATTAAATTGTATCAATTAAAGCGTAGGTAGGTAAGTAGATTTATTTACAAGTTCGTATTTCATTTGGTTCATTCACAAATATACTAAAAAAACGTTACAAATTCTATAAAAGATATTTTATTTAATCAACGCTAGAATCGATATTTCAATCCGTGTGCGAATATTCTAATATACAGTACCTATCCCTAAACCTACAAAGGATAGTAATAGGTATGAATCTCTCAACTTTTCAATCATTTTTAAGGGTTGTTTTGGATTTCAAACAATTGGAAATGCCAACAATAGAAAACCAAACCTAAGCAGAGAATAAGAAGAAAAATGGTTTATAAATCAAACGGAATCCAATTTACGAGAATAATCAACTTATGTAGTAGGTATACAAGAATGAATTTTGTATAACAAGGAGGTACATACTTAGGGCGTCACACGTCGTTCGTCAAACGTAAGTACGCGTTTTTGTCAAACGTCAGCCAGGCATAAAACACGTCTTAGGGTGAAAGAGCTGTGGAGGGTATTTTGAAAAACAGGTTACCTGGAAAACCAATGTTTTTAGAAATCGAGAAAATTCTGAACGATGATTTTCAATTTGGGAGGCGGGTATAGGTGACGCCGCCCCGGGAATCATTTATTGGATAACCAACACCTCTGCCATAGATCACCTCAAGTGGTTTGCTAAGTTTAGTGACGCACGTTCAGGTAAGCAGGGTTCCCGGGTGTTGTTTTTCTAGGTCTTGGCGGCGGATACGTCTGCCCACTTGACCATTGAGACCATTTGACCTCTCTTTTTCAATCCATCGCCTTGAACCGCAGTGGGAGGGATGGATTCATACGTCCGCCATTTCTGGACACTCTGACACCTAGATTCCTACCCAACCCTCATACCTTTTCCTTCCCTAAACTACCTCTCCTACCTTTCCTTGAAAAGACCCTCCACACGGCATCTCTAAGGATGATATAGGCCGTGAGGAAAATAATTTCTCTGGGAGCAAAAGTAAAAGTCTCTGAATTTGAGGCTTACTGAGCACACCTTGCAACCGCTGAAATCACGGCTTAAAAAACCAGGAAAAGATTCGGTCGCATCTAGGAAATGAACTCAGGACCTCAGCCTTGCCGGGGCTTTGCTTTGCCACTGAGCTAATCCAACACTATTCCCTTCTAACTTTATCATACTTCGAACAAGAACTATCAACAGCATCTTCATTTTCTTAACTCATCCATCTTTATATATGATTGCAAGATTGTTTCAGAACTAAATGCAATCTAAATAGTGTCATGGTTTTCATTGTTTGGTTCATTGCTATTAAATAATCTGATCCTGTTCCTCACACCCTACGATTAAATAATCTACCAAGACGAGATTTCCTAAATACGAGATCACCCACCTCCTCCCCACCGGCAGATTACGCTCGTGGTAAAAGCAATTTAAAAATCTGCTTACCGCGGTATATAATAATGTATTGTGTAATACTTTGCCTTCGAAAGAAAATCTACATACGCAATATTATTAGAAATGGTACAGCACCGCGAAGGACGTAAACTAGGAGGTAAACACAAATAAAAATTCCTTAAAATAATGGTTTTGGAAACTTTAAATAAATTATGAAGAGTCCTCGCCTACCTCTTTTCGATCACATTGCCTCCCCAACCCCTCAGTCTCCGCAACATACCCCCATAGGGGATGTCTTAGTCACTAAAACATCCCCGATGAACTAAGACTTAGTGCAATAAAATCCCCCCTGAATTAAACATAAAATCTTGTAATATTTACTACATAGGCCCAATAATAATTAAATGGTTGATTGGACTGGGCAGAGGAGAATCTGAAAAAATGTTAAAAAACGTCACATAATAAATAGACATAGTATAGACATAGACTAATCACACACTATATGTATCTTCCACTATTCTAATTATTGCTCATACACAACAGCTCAAGTTCGATTCTATCATAAGATTGTAACGATTAAACATCACAAATTAAAACATTAATGAGATAAATTATAGACACAGACAAATCACACACTTACTTTCACATATTTTTGTTCCTTGGAACGGGCAATTTGCCTAGTTAGGAAACAATAATTTCGACCTGATAAGGTACAATAATCTATAATCACTAAAAATATTTTAATTATATCTTGTATCATATTGTACTGTGTGTAAATCCAAAGGAATAAATAAATAAATAAAATAAAATTGTAAAACAACTGACTGCGGTGATTTGGGAGCAGATGGGAATCTTGTGTGGTATTTATACAAAACAAATCTTGGCACTGAGGACAATTCTTTTATGTGAAAAAGCAACAAATTACATTTTGTTAGTGCCTAGGGGATGCTTTATTAAATTATAAAACGCCTACAAAAAATATAAATTTCAGAAAGTTAATTATACTCTCATTGGCTATTTTGTATGAATACCGCACAAGTCCCAACTGCTCCCAATCGGGTACTATCGGCTACTGTCGGGTATAGGTAAGTATATGTTCCGAATAATTTCTAAGGGTATAACATGGGTTGTATTTTTTCTAAATAAATGAAAATAAGGGTATAATTTTGCTGATTTATTAAAATCAGATTGCAGGCCGTTTCCCGTTAAACTTTTAGCACATTCCAAACACATTGGAACAAGTATTTCTGCACCTGCATTTGCCCTAATAATATATAATGATGAACTGCGAAATTTTTAATGTTTAATGTAAAATATTCTTCTTCTTACAACATGTGTAATTGTAATTTGTTGTTCTTTTCTACCAAATATATATAGTATGCAATGCAACGAACAGTTAATGTTTTAAAACTTTATTATTATATTTTTCCGACTTTATGTCCGGGTTAAATCTTCCCCATAGGAAAAACTAAACCCTTCCACACACTTTTCCACAAATGATCATCTAGTCAATCCACATTATGCATTATATAAGCAAAATAAATACAAAACAATACAAGAACAACACGTCAACTCACCAGAGATCAAATGGTAAAATAATTCACCGACTCCAAATATTTTCCTATCAGAGGGTTCGGCTCGGTAGAACTCCTAACAGGGCCTATAAATCCTAATGATCCTTCAACATGAATATTTAAAAAATCTTTCGTAATCCTACATCTCTTTAAAATGACTGATTTTTGCATTTTAATATATAAATTTTTTGATAGATCTAATACGCCTAAATTTTTAATGAGAGAGCTAGCTATAATGTAAGTAGCCGAAATAACAAATAACAAATCTCTAATTTTATTATTATTATTATTTTAATTTTCAAAAACTCTTTGAGTATTAAACTATTTTTTGTTTTATTCTTTCTATCTCTTTCTTTTTTCACTTTAGTTGTACAAATATGTATGTTTCCTGTTTTCAACAGGATTATCAATAATTTGAAGAGATTCTCAATAAATTAGTATCCACACTCATACTACCTCAAAGAGACAAAAGGAATGTCAATAAATAGACCATTCAAACGGCATAGCCAAAGATGACATAGGCCCTGAGGATTTTTTTTCTTCAGGACCTCCTGTTTGGAGCTAATGTAACAATCATTTCACAAAATATCCACTATATGAATGCTTCAATAATATTACTCAAGGAGTTAATACGGTAAAGAGATAAATAATACATCGATATTGGCCTAAATATCACTAAAAACAAACTAGAAACACTATTTGAAACCCTGAACAAACTTAAAATCGTGTCAATACAAAACACGAAACAGAAAGCTAATAAATCATAGGCGGGACCCTTATCAGCACGGAGCACACGACCCACCAAAGTGGATTAGAATATAAACAAAGTACTGTGACATTTAAAGAACATGAGCGGGGGTTTACCTACATGAAAACATCACATAAGCAAGTCAAGTAACCCCGAAAGTTAAGCAATGTTTATGTTAGTCAGATATTATCGGTTTATAATTTTGACTATATCGCAATATAGTCTTTTTGGCGTCTTTTTCGTAATTCATTATTTTATTTTATTCAGGAACCGTACAGTATACTCGTATAATGGTGAATATAAAATAAACAAGGTTTTTAAACATCGGAAAATTGTATTTTTGCACTTTGATTCAATAAAATAACAGTGTTGACGAGATTCTAACATTTTACATAGTGTTTTTCGATGTCATAAGCGGGTAATCTTAACACTCAGTCCCAGTGTTAATTCAAATTAACATGAACTTAGTGAATTTTTTTACCGTAACGATAGCGATTTAGAAAAGCCATGTTTTTGTTTTCTTAAAGCTTGTAATCTTATTCCCGCCACAACAACGATAAATATTTGTCATCTGCTGATTGCGAGTTTCTGCCGTCATTGGTTACTTAATTTAAGGTAAGATATCAATATTTTCTACTCGAATTACAAATATTTTAACGCATTAAGATGTGTTCTATGTTCTATAATAATAACATCAGTTCAATTCACTGTTCACGGTAATTAGCCATAATATTGTAAATGAATTTCAATGTTCATTCAAATTAACACTGGTAGTGACGGACATGTGTTCGACTAGTATGGCGAATTTTTAAACATTTATTATCCTAGATTATTTCTTTATTTCTGAATTATTTTTAGTTAAAATGTTATTTGTTTGTACCTTAGAGATTATCACTACATAGTAAATGTGCATTTTTGACATGAAACAGTTATTTATATTACTTTTTTGTTATGTTTATTTTACCTTACTATTTATAAAATACTCTCTGACGTCCAATGTTAATCCAAATAAAAATAGAATAATTAAAAAAAAAATTAAATATCAAAAATTTTCAATGATTTTCTGAGGTATTATCAAGCTTTACATATTTTATATATGAGTAAACAATAATGCGGGTGTGAAAGGGTTAAGAATAAAAAACGTCTCCCATACAAAATACAGCACCGGTTGATTAAAAAACATAGGCCGACTGGTGACTTGTGACGTCACGGGTCACGTCCATAGAGTGTTTTTAAGTGACAAGAAAATTATTTTAACTGTAAAAAATATAACAATAAAAAAAATGTAAAAAGGTTTTAAGTTAGACGGTCATTATTGATTAAAACAAAAAAAAAAAAAAAAATGGACTGCAGTTCCTCATTACAAGATTATCCAACTAAACTGTTGTTAGTGGGAAGATTTGTGTAAGACGTGACAGAAGAATACTTGATTGGTACGAGCTCAGTTATAGGTGAAGATTGCCTCGATTATTGCTAAAAAGTTGAGCCATGAATATTTTTCATTCATTCAAGACCTTGCCTTCAAGCGTACATCTGATTACAGATAGATTCATGGTTACTTTTCTACAAGCCATACAGAAAAAAATATAACTCTCAGCGCAAAACCATAAAGCGTTTATATTTGAATATAATACTATTTTTTTAAATTAAAATGCTTTAACGGTCGTCACAAAAATAATGGAAAATTTACAATTGCTGTTAAGAGCAATCATTTAACTATAATAATAAATTAATATGGCAGCAATTTGCGATAAGATTAATAATAATTATTATTTATTACCACTAGCCGAATGCCAACAGCAATATTAATAGTATCGTTATTTAGTTTATTTATTAATCCCGCCAACAATGAGTATCGTGAAATAAAACAAAGCGAAATTAATTTGCCGGCTTTGATTTGAATATTGTTTTAATGCGCTCGGAACAATGAGTTTCAATTCGGAAAAATAAACAAGCGGTCTGGACTTTAACAAAACAAGTTATTATTAATTTATGAGTCGAAATGTACAAAGGGTTATAATTTCTTACGAGGCAATGGTTAAGAAATTGGCAACCTTCGTGGTTAAAACACCGAACTTGGAAGGTGACGATGTTTGGATCGATTCCACTCGAAATTAATAAAAAATCATTGCAAACAATAAAATTCCAAAAAAAATCTCTTCTTTTTACTAATGTTTAGAAAATATAGTGTACAAGGGGTTTAGCTTTTCCCATTTACTTCTTTTTTGAAAACCCGTTTGAAAAAAAAAACTGGAATCTAGAAAATTTAATTTTGAACAAAAATAACATTCGTTAGGGTGGCCACCCCAGATAAAGGGCCGCGGACCCGATCTAAGCCGCAGTTGAAATATAAATTTTAATGGAATACCAACGGGTATTAAAAACGTTAGATTCAAAATCAACGACAAATACTTAATAAATAACCAAAAATATATCCGGTTAACAATAACTTTATTAGCTATCCCGCAGCCAAGTGGGGGGGAGTAGGCAGAAGCCAAAATTACTATCCTCCTTATATTAGCTTAAATACTTGACATATCATTTTAGTATTACACGTATTCCTGCGCAAATACATAAGTTACCATTAATAGTTGGGATTTCTATAGTTTAAAAGCCCATAAGACAGAAAAATCATTTTCAATTTGAAAATCATGAACAATTTTCAAATTTCGAACATGAAATTAAAGTTCTGTTATTATTTCATCATGGGCCGGTTGTTTCACAGTACTTGGAATAGGACTTCCACAGAACTTGAATAATAAGAAATTTATATGTTTGAAATTTAAGCCTCCGCATTTCGAATTTCTATTTCACATTTCTCTTGAACCCGATTGAAGATCATGTCTGTACATTTGTAGAGCCGAAACGGAAATTATATGAAATTGTGCTCCGAAAATTATTAAAAACACATTGTGTTCTGTTATTTAACATGTTAAAGGTATGCAAAAAATCAAATTGGAACTTTAAATGCAAATTTTAAGATATTTTTGCTATATTTTAAATCGTGTTTTATCAAACATGTTCACAATTTCCGCTTAAGGCGATGCACTACGTCGTGTAATATTTTAAACTGAGCCGCTATCAATAACAACCCTTACGTAAATGGCGATAAGGTTTAAATTCCCGCTTAACACCATCCGCCTGTTTTGATTTATGCAAGAAAAAAACATGGCCAAAAAGTGCCTTTTATTTTATTTTGTGGATGTTCAGGCATAAATATTTAATTTTTTTCGATCATTTTATAAATAACTTAATTTGCCACATTATACAATAAAATCATAACCGAAAATGGGTTTATAAGTAGGAGATTTTGAACTTTAAAGCAGTTTTCATAGGCCTTTACATTATTTTTTTCTGGGCTTATAAAAAGACTTATCTAAAAAATACTCGATTATTTCAAAGGCCAAGATTTATTCTACTCTCAGTATTTAATTAAGCATCTGAAACATTTCTAGGCGACCAAATTTTGAAACCAAAAACACATGATTTTGCATTACTACGTATGGCATCGCCTTAATTATTATTATTTTTAATACGAACGCACTCCCTGTAACATTCGTATTTTCATATCTCTCTTACTTCTTCTTTTTGAACGCTTACTAAGGAGCCTTAATGAATTTTTAAAATTCTGTGAAACAACCCGTCCTAAGAATTACACACTCAGGGTTCACACCCTTCGCAACGTGGGCCCTCTTTAAGCTGCTTATCGCCTTTTTAGTACTCTCTGGCCGTAGTTGTAATTTGATTTTCATTTTAGAGAACCTGGTTCAGATTCAATATTAACCATAAATACTTGAATAAAAAATAATAATGCTATCAAGAATTACATATTATAGGTATTGTTTAGGGAGGTCCCTCCCTACCTCTATTTTCGGACCCCTATATACAGGGTTTTCTAATAAGAGGTGTTATTTTGAATAGCCCGCTATTTCGGTAGATGTTACTTTTGAAGCTGTCATTTTTTGACATTTGACAAGTAGAAACTACGTCATTAATAAAAATGGAACGATACACGCTTCAACAACGCATTGAAATTATTAAAATTCACTTGAGTGAATCAAATGCAAATCATCTTGAGTGATGAGGCCCATTGTCGCATCTGGGGCTCTGAAAACCAAAGAGTTATTGTTGAAAAGCCTCTCTATTCTCAACGTGTGAATGTTTGGTGCGGTTTATGGTCCGGCGGAGTCATTGGACCTTACTTTTTCGAAAATGAGGCTGGAGCAACCAGTTACGGTGAATGGATTGCGCTATCGAGAGATGATTCATGTTTTTTTATGGCCGCAATTGGATGGTATTGATCTGGACAACGTTTACTTTCAACAAGACGGCGCTACGTGCCACATAAGCAACGAAACCATTGATCTTTTATGATTGAATATCAAAATAACACTTCTTATTGGAAAACCCTGTATAAGCCGCTTACATTCTTTTCAGTACACACTGGTCGCAGAGTTGTAATTTAACCGAATACGAACACAATGAGCTGTAAAATAAGCACAAAGAGCAAACATTGATTCGAGGAGAACGAATGAATGAATGATAAGGTGCAAAATTATTTTGACGATTGGTAAAATATAATAAATTAATTAATTCTAACTTGTTTAAACGCCACCTTGGTAGAATGAACGATTCCCGCAGTCAAGCGGTTACGACACGTGGATGCATCATATAAAAGCTACAACAGCATAATCTCTGTAATAGAAAACACTATAAACCGAACCTACTTATCCGAACCACCGGTTGACAGGTAAATATCAGACGCGTTATCCATTTGAGATATTTCGGCAGCACGACTATAAGTCAGCGATTTAACTAACTCTCTTCAATATTGTTTTAAAGTTAAATGTCTTATTTTCGTCGATTGACAGCAAATACTATTAAACAAGCAATATTTATTTGATAAAATTGCGCCGCGAAACGGCGCTTGTGGTTGCCTCCTTTCGTTCTTTTTGCATAATACGTGGTTCGGTTCGCAAACGATTACATATAAACAAACACACTTTGCTCGATCAAAAGGAAGTACAAGCATTTGATTTAATTAGTATACGTTTTTTCGATAAAAACAATGCACGACCTTTGAACTTAAAAATAATACTGATATGAGTGAGGTAAATAGCTGTCGTATTGTCACAAATCGTCGGGCATTTACCGAGCATCCGAGCCCTAAAAAATTTTCCGAATGGATAACACGTCTGGTATTTACGAATATGCTGACCCCGGTGGGTGGTTGGAAAACAAAAGATGTTAACCATTGAAGAAAATCGTGTATTCTAAAGACATTAGAAAGTGGAAAGAGTTGTACGAAGTTAGCAAGGAATATAAAATTGGTAAAACCAACGTATCCGATTAATAAGAAAAAAATGATAAAATTTCGACTATTTACGTAAATTTCTCAAATGTTCCGAAAATCCAGCTGTTTCTTAAAGATTTCAGTAATCCGAAAATTCTTTAAACCGAACGGGCCACATTTTTAATTATTCGGATTATTTGGACTAAACTTCACCTACATATATGAAGAATGAGTTAATGGTGAATGTAAGTCTAAAGTCATGGTGTTTGAAAGAGACAGTACGAAAACAGCGTGCAATATAGTTGTGAATGAGGAATACTTGGAGCAGGTGGATGAGTTTGTGCATTTGGGCGGTATGTTTACGAGAGATGGAAAGGATGACAGAAATATTGAAAGAAGGGTAAATGCAGGTAACTACATTAATGGAGGACTGAAAGCAGTTGGCGCTAACAAAAAATGGTACGAAGAAGCGAAGCTAGAAATTCCCAATGGAGTGCTGGTACCTACCCTGATGTACGGCAGTGAGGCATGGAACTGGCAGAGAAAGGATGAAAGTAGACTGAATGGTGAAGAAATAAGATCCCTGAGGCGAGTGTGTAGTAAAATCATGTATGATGGTGTGAGAAATGTGGAAATCCGCAAAGAGTGTAAGGCTGATTTAAGCGTAATGAGTAAAATTAAGAAAGAGACGCTTTGATTGTTTGGGCATGTAGAGCGAATGAGCGGAGAAAGGAGTGTAAGGTGAATATATGACGCAAATGCGAATGGTAGCAGAAGGATGCCAGAGGAAGACATGGCACGATCAATTTTATTTTTGGACATTGCTGTAGTTTAAGGTTATTTTGTGTGGCATTTCCACCTTCAACATTTTTCTGTATGGAATTTAATAAAACAAAATCACTATGCAAACAATATAAAATAATAATTACAAAACGAAAAACAGCATAGTATATCCGAGTTAATGTAACTTGAAAACTCGTCTATAAATTCAATGAAGTGTGTGGGCATAGAAATATCCGTCTGAAACAGTAAAGTATAATAAGAGGATTGCAGTAGGATGAGGATAAGTAGATATTCCATAGGTAGCAGATCATGAATAAATATGCTTTTCCAAAGTTCATTCAACTGATAAAAGCCAGAAAAAGAAAAAATATTCAAGTTGGAAAGAAAAATGTGCTGGTTATAGTACCAGGGTACATTCCTTTGAACAAAAAGCCGATGGTTCCTGAAACAAACAACTCAAAACAAATAACTACAAACCTTTACGGTAAATTCATTTGGCCTGAGTGGAATGGGAGAAACGTATAACGTTGGCCTAATAGAAATGCTATACGTTTCTAAAACTATACGGGTATTTTAAGGTATGTTTAACCATTTGTTACCCACAAAGTTTGCAATGGAAAAATTGGATTGGAAAAAATATATTTATTTTCATTTAATGGATATTATCAAAAATAAAATACTGCAAAAAAAAACAACCCACAAAAAACAATGTTTTTTAAATCATAAATACATCTATTTAAAAATGACTTTTAAAAATTAAAAACCAAAAATAATTGGTTTGAATATTGACTACTGTAGGTGATTTTCGCCAAAAGAGGATAGAATGCATTGTTATCAACAACGAGGGTACCTGACGACTTTCAGCTCAATTGGATGTCGGAAAGTGTGTAAATTTGCGCTTCCAAGATGTGCATTCATTCATTGCAAATAGATGTATTTAAAAAGGAAATAACCGACATTTTTTTACTGACGTATTGCGCAGTTGTTGTACGAGTCACTATTGGCTACAATATCCCAGTAACCCCCTCACAACACTACCCTTACAAGGCGTTGGTTAGCATTAACATTAACACATAAAGCCGACACGGCGTAGTGCAGAGGGTGTGACTCGAAGAACGTTTTCAATAGTAAACAATGAAATATCTCACTACATGAAAACTTTCTTGTATCCATTTTGACGTTTTACAAACTATTGCGAGTGGGTAACAGGTAAAAATTAGGGTAAAACCGCACGAGTCGCCTGCAGGGCACAGCAGAAACAAGAAAACAAGCTAAAGCCATCTTAAGCAACATTTCGATTTTAAAGGGTTGTCATCTATAAAGCAATTAAACATAAGTATATTGATTACTTCGGGGCTAATATTTAAGACATCAAAACATTAAAGCCATTAAGACCACCCCTTTATTTATTATAAAGCCTTTTTAATGGCATTCTAGGACGGTCCTAACACATTATAATATTTCATCAGCGACATGCTGGATTTATTTCCTCATTTAACAATACCATTATTATTTTTGTATCAGCAAAAAAAAAACATTTCAAAAGAAATATTCCGTACGGCCGGATGAGTTTCGTTTTAGGGAATATGACTCTAATTGCTTTTTAGATAAATGTTCAACAAACTTTCGTCGGGAGAATAATTTTTAAGAAATTTTGAAATACATTTTGAAAAGAAAATCTGAGAGCATCACATTTATCAAATGAAGGTATCTGTTTACCTACTTGCAGTGGCATTTCGGAGATTTTATCACTAAATATAACCCGTAAACGGAAATAAAAAGTGGCACACTAT
Organism: Hesperophylax consimilis; assembly: GCF_061612785.1. Taxonomy (NCBI): domain Eukaryota; kingdom Metazoa; phylum Arthropoda; class Insecta; order Trichoptera; family Limnephilidae; genus Hesperophylax; species Hesperophylax consimilis. Next base: position 13,351,911 of record NC_142865.1, read on the forward strand.
TTATATAAAACTGACCAACACCAACGTCAACTTTAGAAAAATGTTTTTCTATCATAATTATTGTATTGTATTGAATTACCTGCAATAGTTTATTTATTTTTACAGTTTGGAATAATTCTCAAACGAATGTTTGAAACAGGAAAATCAGAAAAAGGTCCTTAGTTCAATTCCTAGGTGCGACCGTAAGTTTTTCATTTGAGAATCGCTAATATTGTTGTCAATGATTTGAATTTTATTTATTTTTATTACAGATATGAATTATTTAAAAAAACAGTTAAAAACCCTGCTCTATATTTTATAGGTAGGTACACACACAGTCAATTTCTGATTTTTACTACTTTAAACGTGTAGGTATTTATTTCAATGAGTGCCTAAATCTGTACTCATCTGCCCCGATGAAGATACACTGTGCTGTCTGAAACATTGAAGGGAAGCAGGGCAACAAGCACAACAACCCAACAATTATTCAGGATAATACTTTTGGACGTGAAAATCTAAAATCATATTTAACCAAACATTCATTAAGCACACACGAACAATCCATAATTTAAATCCATTTAAATAAAAATTAACTTGTGTAATTCTCTCTGTATGTAATTTTCTATAAGTGTATTTGCCGTCTATGTGTCATCCTGACAATGTAATCAATACCAATGTACGTGAAATTCACGCCAGTGTAATTTCATCGCACCCTGTATCTGTATAATATAGAGGAAGGAACATTGACTATATCATGCCTTGTACTCTGGAATATAAACGGTTCCCATTATAAAGATGAGTCCTATATTAAATCCCCGTCATTGCGAGGAATTTTCCTCTTTTTGATACTACTTTCTATCCCATTGTCAAAATTATATTTTCATTTTAAGTTATTAAGAAAAAATCCTCTTTATCAACGAATAAATTTTACATTAAATACTAGCAAAGACTCGTCAAAAATCAGGGGATATTATAATAAGATGTGTGAGCTGAAAGTATATATATAACATATTTGCCACAGGATCATTTGCTATGAAAAAAATTATTAGACGATCAGAAAGTTACTTTTCGAACGATCTCTTTAAGTAAACTTTAAAGAATAAAGATATTGGAGAAAATTAAATCAAGTTGTTAATTACGTACCATCTCCCCCTGCTGGGTGTAATATATCTAATATATCTCACTTATCTTAATAAGGTGTTCATTAAGAGGAAGCTACAAGCCAACAATTTGTATATTCTTGGTATATCTTATATCGTAGGTAATAGGCATTAAAATCGCTTGACAAAAGGAGTCTAGAAACGTTCGATTTCAAGCAAAAAACTGTTTTTTTTATTTATTTTGTAAATAATTTTATAAGAAAGCAAAAAAGTTAATCAAGTGAAACAGTCACAGATAATCTGGATATAATACTGTATTTTTTTTAAATTGTTTCCTTTACGCGTTCGTACATTTCTATTTGAAAAAATATTTTGTTAGTAGTTTGCATTTATTGAGTTTTTTTTTGAGTAATTTATTTTTTATTTGTATTCTACTCGAGCGAAGCGATAGGAAAACCTTCAATTTATCTAAAGCATATTTTTTTGTATCCATAATGTGCACCAATTCGTTATAAAGATTAATAAAAATAGTGATTCGGCATTAAGCCTCGTCTTAAGGAGTTATTTTCACAAAAGTGTTTTTATGTTTATGTTTTTTTCTGTATGTAACATGAATTTTATGTGGAAACTTTACTAGATAATGCAAACACGTAAAATTTAATTATTTATACAAAATTGTAAAACTGTTTGACAATGCAGGAATACCTAATATGAAATAGCTGTTTAAAACAACAAACCAAAAATAATTGATGGAAGATTACAGTTTAAAATAATATTGTAAACAATAAAAATATGTACAAAAGAGTAAAAACAGTACCTTTCAATCTGCTAAGTGATGGTGTTCACAAAAAATACCTTGAGAGTAAGTATCCATTACTTGAATTCGTACAAAAGGGATCTTACAGAAATCATTACTTTCATAATATCTCCAAGCGACCGAACACTCTTAGTTTTATGAAACGATGTTGTAAGCATTAAGAGGAACGTCTGCTCGGTCTTTTTCAAACAAAACTTAAGTTTGGATTTGAGGTCGAAATACCCAACCAAATATGTAAATAAAAATTTTAAGGCGATGCACTACGTCGTGTAATATTTTAAATTGAGCCGCTATCAATAACAACCCTTACGTAGATGGCGATAAGGTTTAAATTCCCGCAAAACACCATCCGCCTGTTTTGATTTATGCAAGAAAAATACATGGCCAAAAAGTGCCTTTTATTTTATTTTGTGGATGTTCAGGCATAAATATTTAATTATTTTTCGATCATTTTATAAACAACTTAATTTTCCACACTATACAATAAAATCATAACCGAAAATTGGTTCGTAAGTAGGAGATTTTGAACTTTAACGCAGTTTTCATAGACCTTATACATTATTTTTTTCTGGGCTCATAAAAAGACTTATCTAAAAAATACTCGATTATTTCAAAGGCAAAGATGTATTCTACTCGCGGTATTTAATTAAAGCATCTGAAACATTTCTAGGCGACCAAATTTTAAAACCAAAAACACATGATTTTACATTACTACGTATGGCATCGCCTTAATGTTCGTTTGTTCAAAATCTTAAATCTCGGAAAGTTCTTTACCGATTGCTTCGGAATTTTGACACAACTTTGCTTTCGAATACGCATGTTTTTTAACGTACCTATTTTATATAGATGTCACCTGCGACAAGATGTTTACAAGTCTGTTTGATGTTTACAAGCCATTAAACTATTATACGTATCTCTAGTAAGAAGTCTAATTGAATATAACTCAGTAGTTTGGTCTCCATCTTACAAAATTCACATTAATAACATTGAGCGAATACAAAAAAAAATTCTACGTTTTATAAATTTTAAATTAAATATTTCTGTCGAAGACTTAAAATACAATTTCTTATTAAATACTCTAAAAATACATACATTAGAAGATAGACGTAAAATAAACGATTTAACGTTCTTATTCAAAATACTTAACTCTAAATTCGACTGTTGTGAACTCCTGCAACTTATAAACATACATACACCCACAGTAACAACACGACAAAATACAATATTCTACAGCAGCACACATAAGCGTAACTACATTGCCCACTCTCCGATACAACGACTTCACACCACGGGAAATCATTACTTGGGTGATGTTGATATATTCAATACCAACTTGGCAAGTTTTGTGGATCATTTAAAACATTTATTTCAACAATACTCCTAAACATATCATATAAACCTACAAATGGCTGTAATTTTCTGTTTTTGTTTCTTGTGTTTATATGACTTGTTGCATAGCTTTCATCAAATGTAAATTTTTTATGTTTCAATGTATCTGTCAAATTAAAATTATACTACCAACCATGTAAAAGCCCTCTGGGCGTTAAATAAATAAATAAAAAATAAAAGCAACAAACGCTTTTGTTTCTCTATCTGCACAGACACTGGGCCACAACAATAGATGGACAGTTAGTCAAATAATATACTGTTTAATAGCAAGGTATAGCAAATATCTAGTACAGATATGTGCTATTAATTTAAATGTTTCAAATTATAAAAAACGCTATTAAAAAAAAATCTTTAGGTATTTTAGAAGCAACTTTGGCATTTTTGTGAGTAATGTAATTATTAAAAAAAATGCTCTATTTGCCATAAAAATATGATCAAATGTAAATTTAAAAAGCGTTTTCAAGAGCGTTAATTTAAATTACAAATGACCGATTTAGGTTTGAAAATAAATTTGCTGTATGTATATAAATTTTAAAAAATTTACAAAAAAAACCGCTTTAAATACAATGTTTTAATTTGAAATTTTATATTATCACGTATTTTTTTTAATAATTACAATTATCTCACAAAAACTGCCAAAGTAGCCTCTAAAATCGGTAAAAATCAAATTCTTCTTTCATATCCCATATTATATCATAATTCAATACACACAAAAAAAATAGCACATATCCGTACTAGATATTCGCTATTCCATTTAATAAAAAATGATTATTTAGTTTGTTTGGTTATTTTGGCTTCAAATCCAAATTTAAATTTTGTATGAAAAAGGTCGAGCAGCCGTTCCTCTTAAGGTTCAGAATTCGATGGTTGTTAAGACGTTATACTTTATGTAGCGAGACAATAAAAGCACGAGATTTTTCCCCGTCAACATTATCCGAAATCCGACCGAGATTTCGCCTCTCGTTGAGCCGATGCGCCCTTTTAGGACCTTATCTCCTCCGCTTCGACATGACCGTAAACTGGCACGCTTTATGCCCTCCATTACCAGGGCAGGTTTTAAAATTCGAAAATTCGAGCAGAGAAATTCAGGTGCATCACGCGAACCCGAAAATCCTAGTTCCTTGATTATGTAATCATAATACGTGTTGGAGATTTGGGTCACAATAAAGATTGTAGTAACAAGTGCTACATCAAAACTAAACGCAGAAAACACTTAATTGAAGATTGACACTGTAACGCTATCCGAAATCCGAGGTGGATAGCCAAACATTGTTAATAAATAAATAAATTTCTCATTAACATTCACACATCATCTCATACGTACTCTTCTACTATTCTGACACTTGACATGGCCCGACTCACACACACACTTTACACGGCAACACGATAAAATACATTTAAACACCATGCATACTCATTATGGCAAGCAATCCATTGGTTACGAGGGGAGCAACATATATAATTGCCTCCCAGATGAAATTAAAAATGAAAAAAGTATAGGTACATTTAAAAAAAAATTGTTCAGTTTTATGCTCAATCAACAAAACAATGAAAGTGAATAATATCGGTGTGTAATATATTTATGTGTAATATATATGTTATTTCCAGAGATGTGCTTTATTTCAAATAAATCCATTTCAAATGGAAATGCTAAATGCAAAATTGGTATTTTCCATTTTGCATTTTAAATGCTTTTCTCAATGCATTTTCCATTTTAAATGCTTTTTTGCAACATTCTTCCTACTATCTCCACTCATCTTTTTTTCATAAGCCCCAAATATCAGTCGGTCCTCAACCTCGCTATGAGAGATAATTTACATTTGTCAAGTTGCTCCCTGGTAAGAGCCCTGGCAATTTAGTGAAACCATTACAAAAAATACTGAACATGGGGCCATGACGGTGTAATATTAAATGTTAGATAGCAGTTTCTATGTTTTTACGTTGGCAACATTAGTCCCGCGCAAATTTTTTTGTGGTTTCATAATCTGTAGTCGTTGTGTTTTTGGATTTACCATCATGTAATATATTTGTTCTACATTGATGTCCATTACTAAATGACAAAATTGTTTAAAAATTCTATAATTATTTCAATTGTTTGATCTGAGAAACCATTTTTCATTTTCAATGCATTTTGAAAATAGGTATTTTGCATTTTGCATTTGAAATGCTTTTCCTAAAACCATTTTGTATTTTGCATTTTCAAATGGAAAAGTTTTGACCCATTTCCATTTTGCATTTCAAATGGTTTTGGGTACCCATTTTCCACATCTCTGGTTATTTCTAGTTAAATAAGTGAAAAATGTAATTTTCTTTTATCTAGAATAAAAATATAAAAAAATGAAAAGTATCTGATTCACTCGATCGTGCCATTTCTTCCTCAGGCGTCACCAACTTCTTCTACCATTCACATTTGCCTCATATATTCTCATTACACTCTTACAATCTTAGCGTCCCTTTATTCATCTTAATCATTAAGCTTACATTAGCCTTGCATTCTCTACACTTCTCACACGATCATACATGGTTTTACCCACAGACATAGGAATTAATAGACGAGAAGATAATGGCGAGGGGTAAAATCAACTGTTGAAGAACGAAGGGAGTGAAGCTGACTGTGATTCGTCAATAAATCAATCTGACAGTAAATAGGCATCTCGAATTATAATATCACCATTTACTTCTTAAAAGTAAAACCTGCTTTTGAATGAATAGACATTTTTACATGGGAGCGCAAATTACTCGCCACGTTATGAACAAATTTGCGAAGTCCAAATTCGGCAAAAAAATTCGGTTCTATTTTCAGAGTCGAATATTTCGCTTAAGTATTTAGTTAAGACACTTTTATAAATGTTCATAATTTACTTCCCAGCAACCAACCAGCTTTGTGTTTCGCGTCCAGACGTTTCTCGATGTGTTAGTAACAACTGATTCATATTATACGATGTGAATATGCTTAAAATAAAGTAAAATAATGCTTATATATGGAATGTAATACGAAAATTGGGTTTATTCTCTTTTTCACATCTATTTTTACAAGTTTTCATAGTACAAGTCAACATTTTGCCGTGTTATTTCGTAAAATGAACCGATGATGCCTCGACCATAGTTCGCACAAGAATGATGACGTCACGTTTTCAAATTTCACTTGAGGCCATACGCGAGCACAGCCGGCGCCAATGGAACCGGTATGGGGAGTGGGGATAATACGCTTTTAATCACTTAGGGCAGGTCTACTAATATTCATATGTCTATGGTTTTACCACACTCACGCTTCAGATATCTCATTTCTACAGCATTCAGTCTACTTCCTTTGCGAGTTCCATGCCTCATGCCATACTTCAGGGTAGATACCAGCACTCCATTGTAGATTGCTAATCTTGCTTCATTGGACCATTTTCTGTTCTGTGCCAACCGCATTCGGAGTTACCGATACAGTTTTCGACAAGGCTCGCTATTCATCAAGGAATTACCAAAAACTGATAACGATTATACTTTTGGCCGTCAAAATCTGAAAACGTATCATATTTAAACCACTTCAAATCGTACAATATTCAAGATGAATCAACAATCTAATCTCGTGCATTCATTAGTTTATAAGACAAGGTTTTTTATGCATAGCACACAAGATAACAAATTATTATAAGCAGTAATTAGGCGCTTGAAATATCCATATAAATTGACAATATCTCCCGAGTAAAAATATTGGATGATGTATAAAAAATTTGTATGGATATTTCAAGCGACTAATTATTATTGCTTGTATTATTTTTTTTCCTCGTCTTATAAATATTAGTTTATCATTAAAAAAATAATAATATTTGACAAGTCAAAATATTTTACCAACAAATGAAGATATATTATGTCTCGACGTGGGAAATTTAGCACTAACAAAGCCTTTCCTACAAAATAAAATTGGTTGTTTACAGGTGAAAAAAATATAATAAGCAGTAATATTGTTGATTGAAGTTCTATTGCATATTGAATTATTTGGCGTGTTGGAAATAAGCCGACGTAGCTTTGTGGTTCAGAGCACCTGACCGGACATCAGAAGGTGTGGGTTCAATTCCCGTCGGCAGCATTTATTTTTACTCGGGAGTTATTTTCAATTTGTGTGGATATTTCAAGCGACTAATTTATTGCTTGTAATAATTTGTCGTGCATTAATATTCTTATTTTTATCTCTTCTGTTTTATAAAGTTTAATAACTAAGTACTATATTATTTAAGTTATATTTTTATTTTCAGTTAGTTTCTTTCTTATACTAATGATATTTGTAATACGTTATTTATTTAAGTAAACTTGACCATCGGGACCTATTTATTAAACGTGATATTTGTCAATATAATATTTCAATTTTAGCATTAACAATATTATCTTGCAACTAATCTTTTTATAGTTATATTTCTGTTTGGTGTTGATGTCATTTACAGAAGTTTATTATATTTCTCTTCGGTTTTGTACAGATTATTCGCACATTTCAGAACACCTTCGTAACCTTCACTGGCTCAAGTGCCCTGAAAGAATCCAGTACAAACTGTGCTGGATGGTGTTTAAATCCATCAATGAAATGCCCCCACCCTACATCTCTGAACTATGCGTCCCGGAAAACACTGGTCTGAGGCAGTCAACACTTAGATCAGCAACATCATCAGCTGTAACCTAAACGCAAGCCAAATACTAAGTTTGGTGATCACGCTTCCGGAGTATCTGGGCCGAAGGCTTGGAATAAACTCCCTCCGGAACTAAGATCCATAACAAGTCCAACAGAATTCAGGTCTTAACTAAAAACTTACCTTTTTAAGCTGTCATTCCCTTAAATTAAATATACTATTCCTAAGAGAAAGTCCAGTTATTTTCAATTTTCCAATTATGTCCTAAATCCTGTATCTAAATTTTGCTAATAAACAATTAGATAATGTTAATTAAGTGTTAATCTCAAGTGACCTACCAGGTAAGTATGTTACCTACTGTATATTATCTTCATAAATAAGTATATTATATATTTGTACAGCGCCCTTTAGGTGATTTTGCACAATAAAAATCATCCAAATATTATGAGTAATAGTAAGAATCGTGGCTCCCTTATCAGGCACAAGAGCTCCTCTTTTCTGATAAGGTATACATGACCATATATGAACCTTAATATTATATTTTGCAAAATATGTATGTATTAATGTAACCCATATGATGTATATTAAAATAATAAAAAAAAAAAAAAAAATATTATTATTATTTATAAGTTATGAGTTATGATGCCAAAAAAATGAAGATGAAATAAATGTTCCATGTAACAAATAAATCACTTCTACATTGAAAAATAATCACATTTAGACCACTTCAAACCATGATATTTACATTATACACATTATTACAAGTATACAAAGACACTCGCGTAAATTGAAGAGAATTTTCATAAAACTTCTCCTCTCATTACACTCAAACACTTAGTTCCTGCGCATCATCAGAATAATTTATTCATCTCGCTGACAGGAGTCGAGAAGTGGTTAGTCGACGGTGAGCGCTTTGGGAGAGGAAATAGGGATATTATGTGAGGAAGGAAATCCAGGACGTAATGTAGGCTGGATAAGGACACGTCTTTAGAGGACTACAGATTGGCGATAAAGTAAATACGAAATTAAATTAAATACGTGAGTACTGCACACGAACATGATATAAAGTATTGCTAATGTATTAAGAATCTCTTCAAATTATTCGTAATCCCGTTAACAAAGGGACTGCAGGCCATTAACGAATGAATTGATAGGTTTCATAAAAGTATTTTTTTTATAGGTTTGATAGGTGTTCTAATAGTTTAGCATGTGTTATCACGATATCGGAACACGTGTTCACAAAAATGATAATATTTCCGCATTTCGTCATTGTATATTATCAACACAAGTGCAGGTGCATGAAAACGTGTTCCGATGTGTTAGGAATTTACTAAAAGTTTATCAGGAAAGGCCTGCAATCTCGTTTTTAACAGGATTACAAAAAAATTAAATATATTTTCAATAAATTAGAAATACTGATTTTTATCTGTGCACAAGAGTCCCAATTGCTAGAGACTGTGGCACTCGCAATTGCAATATATCTAAAAGTCCGGCAATCATAGATCCATGGGAATATTCTAAGGCTGAGCTGGGGAAGAGGAAGTTAGGAAAGTTTCTGGCTATTCAGACCTTGTGACCAAAAACGTCTAAAGCCATTTAAAGCAACGTTTCGATTCTAAACGGTGAAATGACTTTAAGCGCACTTGAAGTGAAATGACACTAAACTGCGCTATATAAATGGTATATTATTATTAAGGGAGAAAACGATTTCTATGAGTTGTTTCCAAAAGCGTTCAAATTGACTGAACAGCTGCAAAACCGAACAAATTAAGCCTTGAGGGTAAATCTAATTGATTTGTCAGTATTTTCTATAGATTTCCTTATATATAATGAATAATTTTCTCTTCTATCAACATAATAATCTTAACAATCCTTAGATTTGTTTTGTGTCGCTCTCTCGCGTGGGATTTTGGCATAATTTACAAAGTACACGGTGTTCTTTAAGTGTTAATTTGTTTTGTTTTTTATTTAATTTGTGTTTTATAGTGCGAAATGTTTATGCAAATTTCAGTGGGTATCGTGATAAAAAAATTCTCGGAGAATTTTGAATTTTACTACCTCCTGTTTATTGCGTGTACACTCATTAAGATTCTCGCGTTGTAACACTTACGTGTTTAATTAAATCTAATCCTTGAAATGCTGTCAACTTTTGTTAAATTTGTCGGCGATGTACAGTTCTATGTCTGCAACTATTATTATTATGCAATTTATTATTCTCCAGCTTGAAATCTGTGATTATTGTTAATTTAAAAATTTTAACTTAAAAGTTTATATCGACTTGCTTACACACAAATTTAGAATAGTCGCGAACCAAATGAAATCCTTAACTTTACTAAAAATGTATGTCAAGGCGATGCACTACATCATAACCGAAAACGGGTTCGTAAGTAGGAGATTTTTAACTTTAAAGCAGTTTTCATAGGCCTTATACATTATTTTTTTCTGGGCTTATAAAAAGACTTATCTAAAAAAAACTCGATTATTTCAAAGGCTAAGACGTATTCTACTCGCAGTATTTAATTAAAGCATCTGAAACATGTCTAGGCGACCAAATTTTCAAACCAAAAACACATGATTTTGCATTACTACGTATGGCATCGCCTTAAATTATTTATTTAAACAGAAAAATAATAGGACTTGAAGACCTCCGTGGTCGAGGGGTAAGGCTCTCGTCTAGCAAACCGGAGGTCGCGGGTTAAAGCCCCGGCATGCGCAAGTAAATATTATTTGATTAATTTAGTGTTATTTCACAATTTTCTCATTTAAAATAATGTTCAGTAAATTTGCGGCACGTTCCAGAGTGTAAGATGCTCTCAGTATCGCCCTGGTGTAACTAACTAACTAACCATCACGCACATTCCCCGCAGGGGTAGGCAGAGAGGACGGACCGCCAAACAACTCGGTCTTGGCACACACTCCTTGCCTCATTCACATTCATGTAAATCCTCGACTTTATATTGCCGTTAAATAAAAAATAAAAATAAATAGTTGTCTCCATTAGATATTTATGTTGAAATCAGGTATTTTGTAAAGAGCCTTTGCATGCAGCGGAATTCGATTATTTTTATTATTTTCAGATTTTAGACAAGTAAAGAAAATCAGGTAACTTGCCATCGGTACGTGCCAAGGGTACGGGATCGTTCAATAGTGTTAAATATTAAAATGAATAATGCAACTCTTAACCTATAATTAGCGCTATCCGGCAAGTAAACGATCAATAAAATAACAGTTAAACTAATTGGCACTGAAAGCCTTCTTTATCCTCTAATTAGCGCTAATGTCGTGAAAAATTAGACAGATGTGAGAAATGTAAAAGATAAGGGTTCCGACTGTTCGGAGCCAGTAGGATTATGGCATCGGGGTGGAGTGGGTGGACAAGGAGATGGAGAAGAGGACGGCGGTGCTAAGTTTAATAGTTAGACTAATATACTTAATAGTTAGTTAGTTAGACGGCTACACCAGAACTAAACGCCGAAAACCACATTAAGAGGATTAACGCTTGCAAAACGGAATCACTTCTACGTACATAAACACACTTCACCACAAATCTGATGAGGCTGTCAATATGACTACTTAACGCACGGAGAAAAATGAGAAAGTATAGCTAATTTATTAAGAATCTCTTCAAATTATTGCTAATCCGGTTAAATACGGAATTGCAGGATTTTCAAATGGTCAGGTGATCAAGTGTCAAGTGATCAGGTTTCCTCGTAAAATGTTAGTAAATTACAAATATAAAACAAAATGCAAAAATATTGGTATTTCGTGAGCACGTGTTACGACATGGTGTAAATATATTCATAATTCACTAAAAGTTTATCAGGAAACCTGTCAATTCCTACAAACCCGTTTTTAACCGGTTAAATAATTTTAAATAATTTAGTTTACCAATAATTTGAAGAGATTCTTAATAAATTATCAATACTTACTTCATTCTTCTTCATCATTTTTCTCCTTGCGCTCTCCGAAACGTTGGCTAAAGAAGAACGAAGTGCAACACGGCATAATAACCCAAAAATGAATCACGATAATACTGTCTAATCGATAATCTTAATCATATCCGGAAAAGAGGAAGTTTTAGAAGATGTTTTTACTTATGGTGATATTCATTTTTCGGGTATCATGCCGTGTTGCGCTACCTCCTTCTTTAGACAACGTTTCGGACAGCATTACAGTATCCATCATCAGGGCAGATGTTTTCACTATACATTTTTAGTATACTTACTTATTTTGTCAATTGTTTGTGAATAGAGTAGGAATAATAATCCGAGATGAGAAAACAAAAATATTGTTTCGATTTTTCGACCGACAGATGCAAATAATGCAGAAAGGGAACATTGAACAAGTAAGCCAAGGACAATACTTTGTAGATTAAAAAGTGATACAAAAAAGACCATTTCACAAACAAAAAGAGAGAAACTTTTAAGAGTTCAATTTCATTTGCATTTTGAGTGGGTATAAATAGATTGGGCAAAAATATCTTGACAACAAAAGATGCACAGCTTCCAACAGTACAATCCATTCTCAAACAGAAATACCTAATATACTCCAGTTTATTCCGTTACCGGAATAATCATACTCGAATAAAACCCGCCTCTCCGAGAGAAGTAGTTCTAACGCGAATTTATGCAAAAGAGAGGAATGTGAATCCTTCGTTTGTACTCCCGCCTGTGTGAGAGACGAGCGGAACGCAAGCAGAAAGTAGAAACGCTTGTAGCTCCCGACAATCACTTTGGAGTGTCGGCGGCACGGTACTGCCAAAGTGCAGTTCAAGCTCTCTTCGGGGTGAATCTCTCGAGCAGACGTTTATTAGAATTATTATTCTTCAATGCTTGTTTTGAGATAACTTTGTGTTGTGGAGGTTTGCTCTGTTGCTTTGGTTATATTACATAATTTGTTTAATGTTGTGCGTATTAATAGTTTACAGTAACATACCGGAATAAAAAATAAAATTCATAAAACTTACGCGAGATCTATGACTCATTGAAAGATTTAAATCCAAAATCAATTTCTTTTTTTGGATTTTTCGAGACTACAAAAAGCCCAAACAAGACACTCAAAATCACTTTTTACTAAATTTTATAATGATTTTCCTATTAGAAACATCTTCTCTAACCTACAAATTTGTACCTATGCAACACACATATACGTACAAAAATCGCCTAACACGTAAGGCATTCCCACATTCAATTTAAGCATTAGTGTTTCATAAGGGATGACAAATTGATTATGTTTAACACCTCTGGTCACGTAGTGCTTTGTCACGAAACATCAAGAATCGCTGAATCACGCTGTGCTATATCTGTCACCAATAGATACGTCCTCACGACCTCATAAAACTCGTTCTTCTTTTTTATTTAGGTTAGACAAATGGTGTAAAAAGCCTTAGAAAGAGAGAACACAAAGCTTTTTCTTTGAATTTAAAAGTTATCCATAAGTATACGTTAAAAAATTTGACATTGAAATTCAAGCAAGAATATTTCTAAGTAAAACTCTAATCTGACATTTCTAGACCCTATAGATTAACGCTTACGAGGGGTTAAAGAACACTGATGACAAATAAACAAACAAAACTTCTATACAAACTAAAAATAAAAATAAAAACATAAATCTAAGAAACCGTACTAAATAATGATTGAACAATGTCCGTCAGCTATCCGTCACCACCGGAAGATGTCAGGAGTCGCCGTTAAAACATTCATCGTTCTATTTTCAAATCCATCTGCGGCACTTCAGACGGCCAGACCGAAGTGCTGCTCCAACTTCTCTACAGTATAGACCAGGGTTCGGCAAACAACGGCACGCGGGCCAAATGATTTACAGAGGATACATACCGCCAAAAAATTCGGTCTTGGCAGATACTCCTCGCTTCATTCTCATTCACACTATTTTGACATTTGACGTGGCCTGACTCAAATAAATTGATTCACTTCCTCTGGAGTCCCCGAATTCTACCATTCACGTTCGCGTCAAATATTCTCCAAAGCAAAGAAAAAATTAAAATTTCGCACTATAAGAAAAAAGCCGATAGTACATTAACCAAAATATCTTAAAAAATGTCATTTATATCAAAACAGCCAGTGTCCAACTCTCTGTGAAACAAAAGAAACAAAAAAATAGTTTGACATCTCCGTTCCATTATTTGATCTGCTGTCTATTTATCGGTGGCTGAGAGATTTAAGTGTCACGTTGTTGGTAGGCAAATCCGGACACGTCATGTTGCATAAGCTATCTGCGTCTCCAGTCCTCAAGTTCAGTCCTGTCCACTTTTCTCTTCTTTCATCCTTAATTTCTCAAATTCTCATTAGGATGAAACAATAGGAATTGGAATTAGGAACTTTTATGTCAACACAGACAATACATAAAATATAAAATTTTGGACTGACTGTGAATTATTTTAAGTAAATACATTAAAATCAATCAATTGCCTTCTAATTTTAAGTGTATCAATGTTGTAATATTTAGGGTGTATGACCATGAAGATAAGATGGTCATAAAGATCATAATAAGCATTTTTTAAACAGATTTTAAGCTATTTTCATAGTGGCTTTGATTTGCAATAACGCGAATTCCAAATAGTGCTTCCACATTCCAGTTTACTAATAATTATAGCGTTGTTAACCCTTAATATGCCAAGAGATCCACGGTGGATTTCCTAATAGCTCACTGCACTTGCTTTGATTTTATGGTATTTAGAAACATAAGAGCTGTAATAAACCTTTGTTTTCGCTTAGCGAGGAAATAATGTAGGTATATAATATTTATTAAGATTATTCTAGCTTGTCGCCTCGTCACTTGCAAATATGTTTATTTTATCTACGAAAAGTGCGTGGCAAAATTCCATATCAAATACCATATTTTTATTTCATTACATTTCCTTTATAACATTAGAGAGAATTTTTTTTCTCTAAATCTCTAAATATAAGAAGCTCTAGGGAAACAACACAGGATTGACATATACTCTTTCAATAAATAATCAATATAACACATTATCTGGTAAGTCGTTCATATTCACAAAAACATAATTTTGCAAACAAAAAATAAGTTATTACGAAAATCGTGTCAGCCAGTGTGCGGCTGGCGATTGGCATTTAATCCCCTGTATACGAAAGGTTACATCAAATAAATGACTTTACAAGAGTTTGTCGAGCCCTGTTTAGACTCCACATTACTGATTGCTGCTTTTCTCTCACTGAATATGCGATTAGCTACGGACTACGGACGGAGAGTGACTGGAAATAGATCTGGAGGAATGTTAGCGACGGATTGTCAGAACTATTGTTGTGTTTGATTTATTGTGGTGATATTTGTATTGTGAATCACTCAATATGTTATGCTCTTTGATGCGAATCTTTCAAAGCAAAAACGAATTTATTAGCAAGCGTTTTGCTTACTAATTAAGAGCAAAATGTAAGGTTTGCCCAGTTGATAATCGAGGGGAAGGTTAACGGAAGACGTCGCACTTCATGGCTTATGGGTGTTTTACACTATGCTTTTATTCATACCGATCCCCATATGGAAACTATTTTGGGACTCATATGTATAATCTTTCCTTTCCTCGATCGTTATTTCCATACTTGCAATTTCATATAGATAGTTGCCATCAGTGGCGGCACGTGACTTTTGAGTGTGATAATGTGCTAAAGTTTGAAATATTCGACATTATTGATGTTGTTTAGTTCAAACCAATTTGTTTTTTTTATTTTTTAATAATTTTTTTGTTGAAAATTTTGAGGAAAAACGAATTTTCGGAAAAAACCCTAGTACACACAAAAGTCACGAACCAGCAGTTGCCATTAGAGAAGAAAATTTATTAAATAATATTTTGGGACGGTACTAAATTTTCAAAAAATGAGATTTTGAACAAAATTATACTATATCACACAACATCTGTCAGTTGCTTTTGCCTTTGCAGTCAATAAATCATTTAAAAAACACAGAGAATTCATAAAACAAGTTCACAATCATTAATAAACACATATTATAGTTTTGTTTAATCGTTATCGAGTTTAATTTGTAGAACTCCATTTTAATTATATGTTTTTCTTTTATATTAACATTCAATTTATAACACAAAAAACTTTATTAAAAAACAATTTCTGTTTTTTTAATAAAGTAATAAACGTAATAATTATCATTATTACGGTTGACATCTGTTAAGCATTCTGAAGGCATTATCAAACTGCCAGTTATTCCGTCATTATCAGAAAGAAAAATCACATTGTAATAATTTTATCAACATTTTAAATATAAAACGAATTATATTTTTACTACAAAGTGTTAGCGTATTGACATCATAATGAGGTAATTTATTATACCTGCACGTTTCGACGCTTAAATACCACTTTACAACTTTATTAAGTCTTTTTTAGTAGTTTTTACATATGCATCGTAAAAATTATAAATTAATACAGTATATATTTACTATACATAACTAAACAATCTCAGTAACAATCTTTTGTATTTGTTAAGTAATAAATTAAATTCCACTGACTCAGTATAATTATTTAAGTATTCTGGGCAATGAGGAATACACATGGGAGTACCAGAATCTCTGCACTGAAATAAAGACTTCTAGTATTACGTAGTGGAATCCGAAAGCTTATCAAATGCATCATTTAGAATGGTATATATAAATACCAAGTCAGTGATAATACTTATGTGAGTCAATTTAAGCATATTCATTTCATTTAAAGGAGTGTTGTAGTTCAACAAAATTGCTGGAATACCATAGACATATGAATATTAGTAGACCTGCCCTAAGTGATTAAAAGCGTATTATCCCCACTCCCCATACCGGTTCCATTGGAGCCGGCTGGGCTCGCGTATGGCCTCAAGTGAAATTTGAAAACGTGACGTCATCATTCTTGTGCGAACTATGGTCGAGGCATCATCGGTTCATTTTACGAAATAACACGGCAAAATGTTGACTTGTGATATGAAAACTTGTAAAAATAGACGTGAAAAAGAGAATAAACCCAATTGTCGTATTACATTCCATAAGTAAGCATTATTTTACTTTATTTTAAGCTTATTCACACCGTATTATATGGATCAGTTTTAGAAACAAATACTATCACATCACAATGTAGCGATTCTCAAGTGTGCTCATCGTTGTTTACTGGGGTAAGTAAATTATGAAACATTTGTAAAAGTGTCTTAACTAAATACTCTGAAACTAACTACGACTCTGCAAACAGAAGAAATTTACTTTGCCGAATTTGGACTTCGTAAATTAGTTCATAACGTGGCGAGTAATTTGCGCTCCCATGTAAAAATGTCTATTCATTCAAAAGCAGATTTTACTTTTAAGAAGTAAATGGTGATATTATAATGCGAGATGCCTATTTACTGTCAGATTGATTTATTGACGAATCACAGTCAGCTTAACCCCCTTCGTTCTTCAACAGTTGATTTTACCCCTCGCCATTATCTTCTCGTCTATTAATTCCTATGTCTGTGTGGAATACCAATTTTAAAACTTACAAAACATAAGAATTTATTTTGTATTCTTTCAATAGCTTGTACACGAACATTGAAATGTGGGTTCCATACGGGAGAATTGAATTCATGTTGACTTCCAACAAAGGCAAAATATAACAGTTTAATACACTTAGGACGGGTTGTTTTGGAGAATTTGAAGAATTCTTTAAATTTCAAAGTTAATTTTCAAGTTCTGTGAAAGATTTTTTCAAGTTCTGTTATTATTTCAGTTCTGTCAAGCAACTAGCCTATACTGATTTAATAACAGAACTTGAATAAGACTTTCACAGAACCCGAAAATGAACGTTGAAATTTGATGAATTGTTCAAATTCTCCGAAACAACCCGTCTGTTTTTGTTGAAATTTCTAGTTAACGTAGTTATAAAAACCAACATTTGTAATCCTAAATATTGTCTCTCTTCCACTCTGAAACAAGGTGCAAATTAAAATACCATGTTTTATTTAAATTTCCCATATGGAATAAATAACGCTTACCCGCTTACCGCTGAGCCATGGAGGTTGCCGATCAATTGTATAATCTCCTTTTTTTACAACAAAACCTTCAATTTCCACAGCAGTCTTTCAGAAGTTTAATAAGAGGATCTAAAACTTACCTGCGAACAAGAGAAATAAAGACGTTAGATATCTTGTAAATAATATCCGACACAAGAAGCTTACAATGGTTGACTTAACAGTATTACGTTATCAGTAAACATTTCAATGTCCTCAGACAATCGGCTTATACCAAGTAAGCGGTTAACATGAGATTTTTGAATACATTACTACTGAAAGGACTTCTGCATAAGTCAATGAACTTATAATACCCAGACTTATTCTAATGCAAGGCCAGCAGTATATGCACGGTGTCCGGAAACCAGTAGTACAAGCGGGAAACTGATGAAACTATATCACATTATTTGAATTCGATTTTGTGGTAGGTATAACTTTTTGATTTGAACTTTCTTTTTCACCAGTAGATTCACCAGTTTTCCGGTTTTAGTACGAGTTTCCGGACACCGCGTATTGAAATAAATATTCAGAAATTATTATTCAAGAAAGCGCCCTCGAGGTGATTTTGCACAAAAACGGCGTTAAACAAATTATCCAAATATTATTTTCGTGATTCGTAAAACGATGAGCAGATTATTTTATTTATTTATTTCTAACAAAACACATTTGGCAAAATACATATATTTAGACAATAGATAGGTAGTCCCGCGAAGCCGCATGGCTGCTTGTCTGCAGGTTCTACCTCAATATAAATCCATTTATATACAAAGATATACATACTTTCAACGGTACAAAAATATTTTAATAGCCTTCCCGAAGAATAAAATAAAAAAATAACATATTTGGTATCATTCAAGAAAAATGTCAAATTATTCTTAAAGTTTACAACCTCACCTTTTTTATAACCTATACAATTGCACGCTCTTTTCTAATTAGCAGCAAAAATTTATGGTGTTCTGCAAAACGCGTTGACCATTGATAAATAAATACATTATGCACTACAAGCGACTGATTTATGGGAATTATCTAGGTACTATACAGCATTTTATTTAAACAACCATGGCGGCTACGTAGTCTATTCCACCCAGCACCAAAGCTATCGAGTGGTTTACGCGACAAATACACCTACGTCATTTTCAAAAAAGACAAAAAATCTAAAAGTTCTGGAGCTAAATGACTGCACAGTGCACATCCAATATAAAGTAACAGAGCCATGTGGAGTGCAGCCAAAGATCTACTGAAAACATAAGTCGTTCCACCAACTTGATTGTACCTACATCTTATACGTTTTGTTAATCTGTCGGAGATAATAAAGAAGTTGGTACAGCGGTGGAATGTTTCTTGGCTCGCCAAGATGCTAGGCCACAATGGTTTCGAGTTGCTATCTTGTGTAAATATATAAGGCTGTTTGTTTATCAGTGGAGGCAATTTCAGCATTAATAAAGGGAGATACTAAATCTAAGATGATAATGAATCACAGTGAGTCATAAATATGACCATCATCATTTTTTCAGACTGATTCGTGGATGGTTTGAAAACTCGGTCATCATGGAGAGCATTAATTTCTATGTTCCCGATGATTATCTCCGTCACCGACAACATAGACTATTTAATCTCCCGGCCTGCAGAACTAACTTGCCAATGGTCATGCCTGTGGGGAGAGCAATCTTGCTGTTGAACAGAATCAATTATTTAGCAGCAATGAAGCTGCCTTTAAAAAGCAAGCTATATTATTACTAGTATAGTTGATAGGTATACCCCTGTTTATATTAATGTAAGAATTTTTATTACTGAATGTATTTTAAAAACGCAATAAAATCAACATTATTGTAATGTTTTTAAAATGAATAAACTGAATTGAATTGAATTGAATCATGTATCGGTCAGCGATTTCTTCAATTCTTCCTAATCGACGTGCCATTTCTTGGCGTAGGTCGGTGATATTCATTTTGAAAGCAAGTGCTAGAAACAATGGATGTTAATAATAGCAGCAGTATTCTGAAATACTAATTGCCCATACATAAATATTATGAATAAGCGACAGAGCATTTAACGCGCTGGGTTCAAATTCTTAGAATGACCTGCCATTAAGTCAGAGGTCAGAAACTAGCTTTGAAAACAAGAGCAATTCGCAAGCACTGACTAGCACGGCTAGCAAGCCGAAGGTTGCGGGTTCAAGTAAACACAGTAAACCAGCGTGCGCAAGTAAATTTTATTTGATTAATTTGTTTTATTTCACAATTTATTAATTCAAAATAATATAAAGTATACTTGCAGAACGTTCCAGAGTGGAAGATACTCTCAGTATCGCCATGGTGTGGTAAGACCACCATTCGAAATTGAAAATTGAAATGGCTTTAGCCGAATTTGGTGTTCATTCAGGAATAGCCAGGTACTTTCCCATCACCTTCCCCTCCCCATTACATTCAGCCTCACAACATACCCCCAATAGGGGATGCAATAGTCTCACCGGCTCCAAAGGGTCGGGAGCAGTTGGGACTCTTGTGCGGAATTCACATTGAATTACTACAGACATGTAGCACTAAACATCTTTTTCCTTCTTGAGTAAACTTTGGAAAAAAATTCAAAGTTACTATTCAAGGTTTGTTATTATCCAAAAACCGGCCCATGATGAAATAATGACAACTTGAATAAAACTTTCACAGAATGTAAATTTCATCATTTAAATTTGATGAATTGTTCAAATTCTGCGAAACCACCCGTTATTATAGTGTTCATCATGGAATATATTATGCAGAGAAATGTAATTCGAATGTGTTGCACTGAGGGGATGATTCAGGTTCTACTTAAGGATGGACTTGACCTTAAAATTAATGACGAAATGGGCGTTTCAGGTTCTACTTAAGAATAAGGAATTGTCCTTAACCTAAAAATTAACGACTGAATGGGCGATTCCGAAGGATAGGAAATTGTCCAAAATCTTCAAAATCCAGTTTTTTCGGATGACATCGAAAAAGTGGTTAATTTTAAGGAGAAGGACAATACCGCAATAATTAATCCTCGATAATAAATATTGTTTCAAACTAATAATATAACCTCTCTAAGTTGAGCCCTATTTTTTTAACCACCTTGGTTGAGGTTTTAAGCCTGTGACAGACCACGCTATATTTTCGTGGGCTGGCCTGTTTCAGCGTATCGCTCGCTATACATTCGCATTGGTAGTGTATCCAAAATGATTTTTTCTTTTGTAATTTCGATTTTTTATTTCAAGATTTTCAGGAAATTTCAGTTTGACTGAAATTTGATTTCCAGAAAATCTTCATACAAAAAAACGTATTTTCGAAAGAAAAAAAAATCCTTTTCAGCTACAACATTTTTTGAAATATTTAGCACTCTAGTACATCCAAAAGTCGCGAGCCACCACTGAGTGTATGGCGAGAGATATGCTTAAATAGACTAAGCCATGATGCGTAATGTATCGTCTACCTATTTCTCAGAAAAAAAACTTATTTATATCACAATACATAACTCGAAATGAAATTTCTCCGTATCGGAAGAATTATAACAGAATTACAAGATTATTTTCCGAGTTTCTCCTCTATACAATTACACGATGCGTACAATATTGTAAGCTCTTAGCAATCATATTACTTTCAGTTACAATGGAATCCAAAAGCTTTGAAGAGGGCTTGCTGAATTATTCTGCGCAAATAGGTTGCTGCGAAGGCTCTTGTACAATAAATAAAATAATTATATCGGGAATGGAAAACGATTCTTTCGCGAAAACTGAGTCGGAGAATGTTTTTTAAAATTGTACTTTGTACTCCGAGGAATTTAAGGAAGGCTTACCGATAAAAATACATGAATATTACAAAAATTGCTGCAGCGAAAACTTTCATTCGAGAATCAAATTTGTATACTTCGTACGAGGATTTTTCGTTTACTTTTGTACTAACCCTTTAAAACTGTGGGAAAATAGATACCACATATTTTCATAATTTGCTAACGTGCTGAGGGAGGAGTATCATTACCACAAAATACTACAGAACATACATATTAACAGTCAAAAAGTGTATATCATGTTTAAAAAAAAATTAGAGTGACAGCTATCAATGTTATTCTGTGTCATTTGCGCAAGTTTGTCGTGCTTTGGAGGAAGTTTTGTCCAGAATTTTTGCAAAAAATCCGGTAAATGCTTTTTATGGAGTAATTTGTATAGTTGAGAGTTGATCTCTTAGTGAAAGTTTTTTTTTTTTTTTTTTATATATTTACTCCACACAGGAGGCCCCGAAGAAAATAATTTCCCTCAGGGCCTATGTCATCTTTGGGGATGCTGTGTGGAGGGTCTTTTTGTGGAGAGGAAGGAGTGAACATGGGTCTTGAAGAGTCCCATGTTGTAGGAGGGAGGAAACACAGAGGCCGGCAGTTCGTTCCACAGCCGAGCTGTTGAACTTAAGAACGAATCGTAGAAGCGACCCGTTCTCATGTGACAAGTGTCAACTGTGTACAAATGTTGGGCGCGCGTTTGGCGTGTATCCCGACTACGCACCGGTGCCGAAGGGATCAATGACGCTAGTTCCTCAGAGCATCTTCCATTGTAATACCGATAGAACAAGGACAGCATACCTACCTGACGCCTGTGCTCTAAAGATTGCAGTCTGTTTGTTAAGATTGGGGAATCTATCAAACGGACCGCCCGTTTCTGCACAGAGTCAAGGGTTTTTTTCAGGTATTTTGGGGCTCCAGACCAGAGATGGCTGCCAAATTCGACAGTAGGGCGCACTTGCGATTTGTACAGGGTGAGCAGTTGTGTACTATTAAAGTATCTGCGGGCCCTGTACAGTACGCCCAGCTTCTGAGAGGCCAACTTTACTCTGGCTTCGATGGAGCCCCCGTACCTGAGCTGGTCACTTATAGTTACACCAAGCATATCAATGGAAGGCCTGTTCGGAAGATTGCTTCCGTTGAAGGAGACTAGATTATCATTTGGATCCCTTTTAGACGTAATCAGACAGGATTGGGTCTTTGAAACATTAAATTCGACGAGATTATTTTTACCCCAGGAGGAAATACTCTCGAGATAACCGTCCATTCTCTGCTTCAAAGCCCTCCGAGCCGTTGGAGTTTGTGTGCCCTTTGGGGGCTTGTCAAACAAAAAGTTATCATGAACTGTACTGTCATCCGCGTAACAATGAATCGGTGCACATGTCAAAAGGTCATTGATGTGCAACAAAAACAAAGTCGGAGACAGAACCGATCCCTGTGGGACGCCAGCATTTATAGAGTGCGAGGAAGAGGTGAAACCGTCAGCAACCGCCTGAATCGACCTATCCCTTAAAAAGTCAGCAATCCACGTACACAGGGATGCGGGAAGTCCGTAAGAATGCAATTTGTTGACAAGTCCTCGGTGCCAGACCCGGTCAAAGGCCTTGGATATGTCTAGTGCGACCGTTTGGGTCTCACCGTGACCTTCCAGGCACCGCCCCCAAACATGCGTCACATACGCGAGAAGATCACCGCACGAGCGGTTCCGCCGGAATCCGTATTGACGGTCGTTGATAATTTTGTTCTTCTCGAGGTATGTGAGCAGTTTGTCGTTGATCACTCGTTCCATCACACAAATCGAAAGTCTACTGATTGTAATATTGTGTATTGTCCTAACGGGATTCTGGGAGATTATGTACCACATAATTTACCAAAAAAAAGGTGGTAAAAAATATGCACGTTTTCCTTATCTCATCAGGCCTTCCAAAGAACTCCAGCAAGGAGGGTTTAAGGCCCGTCAATTTTGGCAAATGTAGCGTGGATGGTTTTATTAAGAGATATTGAAAAAGGGAAGAAAACAGAGAAGTCGGTAAAGCATTCCACAGCCGTTGAGCATAATAACTTCAAATCGATGTGGAAAATTACCGTTAACTGCGCACACAAGGCTCGCGTTTAGCGTGTCTCCCGGTGTAAAAGGTTTCACAGTGTTCCTTCGAAGCACCTTTAATTAAAATAACCATATAATAAACACTTTAATTTCATCAGACATACCTATATGTTGCGCATTCCGTTCGTTTATTTAGGAGAATCTATCAAACAAATTACCATGTTAAACAAAAATTTATTATTTTCAGAGTCTTGAATTCAAAAGAAAAAATACTTAACGATAAAGTGTTCACTGTTCTTTTCATCTTTGATACAGGGATGAAGATGGTTCTAAGTGTGTATTTTGTCGCATGGTATTTATTTGTGATAATGTAAGATAAAAAATACTGTCACTGAGCAACAGATATTGACAATAGTAACGAATTGGAAATACCCAATCATATTTCTGTGCTCCTGATATTTCGTTCAAGCTGTGAAAATTTTACACAAAATAACTACGTCATTTCTGAGCCCCTGATATTTTGTGCCTGTTGATAAGTTCACGTTTTGAGGTTTATTTTATTAAAAAAATACATAGCGCAGACCCGTGAATATTTACGGGATATTATAATCTCAAGACCATTAAAATAATTTTCTGTCGAAATATTACAATATTAAGGGCAGATAATACAATCCCATCTGAATTATTGTACAAGTGTAATTTTTCTGAGTAACAAAACACAAATGAAGAGAATGTAAATAATCCAGAAGAGAGGCATGAGGTCAATACTGTGTTGTAGCAGGTACACCAGGATAAAAACCATGCAACGTCAACTCAATCCTTAAAGTTTGTGGCAACGATTAGTTTATAATACCTAAGTGTTTATTTACAAGTTAAAAAATAAAATGTTACCTGACTTTATGTCAAAGAATGTTAGAATTAATAGTACAGTTCATTTAAATCCTATGAGAAACTGCAACGATTTTAGGCTTCCTAAAACACATTAATCGGGAACACAAAACAATATTTATTATAAAGGTTTTAAAATGTTCAATGAACTCTCGGTAATTGTTAAGGAAGCTAAAGTCTTGCAGTTTTTCGTGGATTATGCCTTAATGTGTGAAGTCCAAATTTTAGTATGTAAGTAGTAAATAATAATATAGTAGTCCTAGAAAATAATATATTAGGAATAAGATGTAAAATTTTATAACTAAATAAAATGTACAATAAAAAAAGAAAGTGTACTTTATTTCGCGTCTGAATTTTTCACACAATCAGTTCCAATTTTGAAAATGATACTTAAATTCAAACCAAAAATTCATTTGAGATTGAGAAATTAGTATTTTTGATATCTTCGTCGGATCTTAAAAAAAAGAACTCGGTAAATTATTTGCTAAATTTGCTAAACAGAAAAAAATAAGAAATTACAGCGATAGAGACGTAACTCCATTTTACAGATTGTATTCCAGTTTATATTTAGTTAGATACATTCCTCCCATTCTGGGGTGGTCAGTAGCAGCCAAAGATATTAGAAGAACGAGATGTGCTATGAGCAGTTCATACTGTGTGGAATTGTTTTGCCGAGTGTCGCCGGTTTTGTTCACCAATACTACTGCACACCTTCGCTTACGCTAAGGTATCCGCACTAATACATACAACAGATTTCTGTGCGTACACGTCCCGATACCGTTCAAAGTACCCTAATTAGGTAGTACTCCGCCTACGGTCCAGCGGCCAACATAGCACATCTCGTTCTTCTAATATCTTTGGTAGCAGCAATAGTTTCACTAAGGGTGGGTATTGAAACAACCCTTTAAATGTTAAAGTTCAACAGACGGGGCGGGAATTAGGACAACAATAGACAGTGGGCGAGCCCGGCCAGCATCTTGGAAATACATCCAGATTGTTCCACATTCATTTATACTGCGGTACTAGAAATCCATGAAGGAATTTTGTGGGCGAATTGAACAATATTGGAACAATTATAAGATAATATTACGAAACCTATATAAAAAGAGATTCATGATTTCATTGAATTTATTACAATAACTTTTGAAGGTAACATCACATCAACGTAATATTTGATCATGGTAGAAGAAATATACATAAATATACCACCTTGGATTTTTCTATAGACCTTTTTAAGATATACAATTCCGTAGCACATTACTTTAAGGCGATGCCATACGTAGTAATGCAATATCATGTGTTTTTGGTTTGAAAATTTGGTTGCCTAGAAATGTTTCAGATGCTTTAATTAAATAACTGCGAGTAGAATACATCTTGGCCTTTGAAATAATCGAGTATTTTTTAGATAAGTCTTTTTATAAGCTCAGAAAAAAATAATGTATAAGGCCTATTAAAACTGCTTTAAAGTTCAAAATCTCTTACTTACGAACCCATTTTCGGTTATAATTTTATTGTATAATGTGGCAAATTAAATTATTTATAAAATGATCGAAAAAAAATTTAATATTTACGCCTGAACATCCACAAAATAAAATAAAAGACACTTTTTAGCCATGTTTTTTTCTTGCATAAATCAAAGCAGGCGGATGGTGTTAAGCGGGAATTTAAACCTTATCGCCATCTAAGTAAGGGTTGTTATTGATAGCGGCTCAATTTAAAATATTACACGACGTAGTGCATCGCCTTAAAGTGAAAACCCTATCAAAATCCGTTGGGTACTTAAGAAAAAATAAGCGCCAAGTCAAACACGGGGATAGCGACTTTATTTTATACTATATAGAGATTTATTACGACGTCAAAGTTAGAAACATTACGACTCAATAACATCACTAATTATTTCGAACCGTCGAGCCACGTTCTGAGAGGGTAAGCGGAGATGATGGGGCTCACGACAACTCATTTAGATCACCCGACTATTTCCCTGACAACTTCGCACTCGGACCCATCAATCATTTTAATGAGGTGCACCACACTCAACAATGGACCACGTAACGAACCGAAAAAACAACTAAAAAATTAACTTGTAAATTTAACTTGTTAATTTGCATTCTACGAAAAACGCTGCAAAAATAATACCTACAATCAATCATTATAATGATCTGAAAACTAAACAATGGTCAACTGAAGAAAGTTGAAAAATTGGTGGCGGAAAAAAATTGAATAAATTGTAAACTATTCATAAGGTACCTTACCAAGGAAATATAAATGTACAGAAGACTGCAAAATATATTTAACAAACGCATCAAACATACTAATTTCGGAAGTGGGTCTATCTGTGAGTTGTAATGCTCGAATTTGTTTTGAATTTAAGTGCGAGTTTCAATATTGGAACTGATTGTAATGATGTACATACTTCTTTAGCCAACGTTTCGAATTGCATTACAGAGTCTATCATCAGGGCAGATGTGTAGATGTGTGTGTTCTAGAGTTCATTGAACCGGAGCTAACAGACACACATCCAAAATTAGTATTTTTGTGTAGACTGTGGGAACAAACACAATATCACACCTGCCCCGATGATGGACACTGTAATGGTGTCCGAAACGTTGGCTAAAGGAGATAGCGCAACACGGCATAGTATCCAAATAAATCACTATAGTACTTAATTTAATAAAAATCTCAAATCATATAAGAAACTGATTGTGTTAAGAATTCAGACAAGCGATTAAGTACCTGACCTACCATTAATATAATACTATTTTAATTCTATATTTGAAATGTATATTCTTTTGTTTAAATTTCTTAGGGTTAACCTTAACGAGTAAAGTACGATTTCGTGTTTGTCGTTATGAATATGAATAAATAATTTGGTCCGTATAAAAACAATTACTTTAAGAGAGGCATACAAATAAAATATTGGATTGGACCACCGATATAACATTGTATTTGTCTGTTTTTCTTGAAAGAATCGAGTTTTTACACGGACAAAAACTATTAATTAATATTCTAGAGGCGCAAAAAAAGAATTGATCTTAATATTTTGAAGCATAACTTGCGAGTGTTTTTTTCTAAAATAACTAAATTGGCGACATATAAAAAATAGCAGTTTATGAATAATTTTATGTTTACCCTAAACATTAGCTATAGGTTGTTTTTTTAGATAGGATAAATGTTATTTATATTATAGGTAGAGACACCCATTCATAGCTTTAATTTTTAAGAAATGCAGCATTAATTATTGAAAAAATAGCTTTTATAGCTTTAATTTTGCATTTTCATAGCGTTTGTAGCTAAATAGGAAAAAGTCAAGGAATGGGTGTCGGCAAGGGGGAAAAACAATTAAATTAGCAAAATAACTAACATGATTATTATATTATTGATTGAAACTCAACATGGCACATGTTTCTACAATAGAGCGTGTCATGTTCGTTCTACGATCTGTCAATACAAGATTATAGCGACTAAAAAATCTTTTTTATTGTCGCTAAAAACACCATTTATCGCTTTAATTCGCGAAAATATCGTTAATGCTATGAGTGGGTGTCTCTATCTACAGGTAGGTTTTTTAGCTAGGTTAGATGTTAGCTATAGGTAGGTTTTTTAGCTGGGTTAGATGTTAGCTAAAGGTAGGTTTTTTAGCCAGGTTAGATGTTAGTTATATATAGGTTTTTTAGCTAGGTTAGATGTTAGCTAAAGGTAGGTTTTTTAGCCAGGTTAGATGTTAGTTATATATAGTTTTTTTAGCTAGGTTATATGTTAGCTATAAGTAGGTTTTTTAGCGAGGTTAGATGTTAGTTTAAAGTAGGTTTTTTAGCTAGGTTAGATATTAGCTATAGGTAGGTTTTTTAGCCAAGTTAGATGTTAGCTATAGGTAGGTTTTTAGCTAGGTTAGATGTTAGCTATAGGTAAATTTTTAGCTAAGTTAGATGTTAGCTATAGGCAGGTTTTTTAGTTAGTTTAGATGTTAGCTATATGTAGGATTTTTCTGGTTGTTTTGATTTTATTTGGACAACCTACAACTTTTAATGGTTTCTTATTAATTATTTTATCAAGACACTGAACGATTTTTAAAATAATGATTTGTTTACATTAAATAATGGAAATTTAAAAAAAAACTTGTGACGTCGCGATTTCACAATTGTACACAACAAAAACATTATAGGTATATTTAACGTTCCAATATTTCTGCAGCTGGCTGGCGGAACAGAACAACAGTCATAAACAAACATAAGATTCTTATAATAATGCGCTACATAATGCTTACAATATTTCAGCAGAACTGACGAAATTCAACAGGTGGATATCGTTAACTTTATTTCTATTACAAGAGATATCCTCTCGTTCGTCTCATTTTTTACAAGAGTATCATTAAAATGACAGCATTATGCTACGTATAAAGAGGACAATATTTCCGCGAGCCGAGCCACGCTTCAAGCCTGTGACAGACGACGCTATATTCTCGTGGGTCGGCTTATTTCAGCATATCTTTTAATCAATTAATCCCAATGGGAATGTATGGCGAGCAATATGCTTAAATAAGACAATCCATGATGCGTTTAGCGAAATCTGTCAGCCCCATTGTGAGAAAGGAACGAAACAACCGCAAACCTTAACCTTACAAGCTATAAATTATTATCTTTTTGGTAAACTAATGTTTAAGACAAGATTTTTTTATGCATAGCACAAAGGGTAACAATTATTTTACAAGCAATAATTATTCGCCTGAAACACTCATCCACATTGAAAAATCTCCTGATAAAAGATACATAACGCCAACGGGACACATATAAAATAAAGTTGGTTGTTTCAGGTGGAAAAAAAATGTAACAAGTAGTAATTGTTGAATGAAACACTAGTATATATTGAATTCTTTCGCGGATAAGAGATAAGCCCCCATAGCTCAGTGGTCAGAGCTGTCGACCGGTCTCGTTGGCGTCATGTATCTTTTATCAGGAGATTGTTCAATGTGGATGAGTGTTTCAGGCTAATAATTATTGCTTGTAAAATAATTGTTACAAGCTATAATCAAAAGACGCATATGATCTTATGATAGATATCCTGTCTTTTATTATACTACAATATTCTGTTTTACATAATTCTGATCTGTTCATTCTGTCCATTTCTTAACACAAGGCGGAAAACTATAATTGGTTGTATTTTTTGTATAATGTAAGACATGATAATATTCAACAGTTGACATCAAAAACAACATCACAAAGATAACTAAATAAATAACGTTATAGTGATTAACTTCAGGTTAGCGTGCCTCCTTCTATGGCCAACGTTACAGTGTCCACCTTCAGGGCAGATATGTAGATTTCCAGTCACGACGGATACTGTAACGTTGCCAAAACGTGTGCAAAAACAGTTGTGTGGTGGTTTATGCTCTCTGTCCACTCCTGCGGCGAAACAGTGTGATGGTTAGTTGGTTAAAAGTTAGTTCGTTAGTAGGGGTGCCAACGAATTAACGCTGTGTATTTTTGTTTGTTGCTGTCTGTATCAGTGTTTTTAAAACATTGACAAGCGATCTGCGAATGTCAATGTCAATGTACCCCTAAATGGGAAGGTTGTGATAGACTCAACTAAAAGTCGATAAAATTATCTTAAAATTTAAATTTAAGGCGTCAAAAGTACAGACGACAGTCACCAAAGAGTTAAGCAGGCTACGAGTTTGCCAGTAAACCACCTCAACCAAGGTCGGGACACTTAACCAGGGTGTTGAAGTTTGAAGTTGAAGTCACTTGACTTTCTTTAACCAGTGATCCTGACATTATTTAGAGTAAATATAATATACCTTCCAATTCCTGTTAATTAAACTTAAGAGGAAGCTACAAGCCAAAAATGTGTATATTCTTGGTATACCTTATATTGTAGGTAATAGGCATTAAAATCGCTTGACAAGCGGAGTCTAGAAACGTTCGATTTCAAGCACAAACTGGTTTTTATTTATTTTGTAAATAATTTTAAAGAAAGCAAAAAAGTTAATCAAGTGAAACTGTCACAGATAATCTTAGCTATAATACTGTATTTTTTAAACGTTGTTTCCTTCACGCGTTCATACCTATTGAACAAATATTTTTTTTAGTAGTTAACATTTATATTTTTATTTGTATTCTACCTTAAATTTTTCAAAAGCATATTTTTTGGTATTCATAATGTACACCAATTCGTTATAAAGATTAATAAAAATAGTGATTTAGCATTAAGCTTCGCCTTAATACAAATCATGTCAAATTCGTGTTGAAATAAGAAGCCATTTGCAAAAACTAAAGAACCTTCCGATAGGGTGATGAATTTAAATAAGAGGCCAACGAGAATCATCCTGGCCTGGGTTGCGATGGTATTGCTGCCAGTCTCGCGTCCAATGGACCAAAACCGTTAACGATCCCTGGGACCCGAGAGACCAATAACGTGTGTCGCGTTGGGACATTAGGCCAACAATGACGGGACAAGACAAAGAGAGATTATTAGGAGGTAAGACTTCGCAGTTAATAATACTATTATTATTGCGGATGTAATATTCGTAAGCAGGTATACTAGATTGTTTGGCTGGCATCAAAGAACCATTTTAATGTACGTAGACACATGAAGAAAATGAGTGTTGCTAATTTATTAAATATCTCTTCAAATTATTCGTAATCCGGTTTAAAATTGTATTGCATGCCCTGAACATAAATTGAAAGGTTTCCTGATAAAATTTTAATAAAATACGAATAATTTGAAGAGATGTTTAATAAATTACCCACATGAGTGTTGCTAATTTATTAAACATCTCTTCAAATTATTCGTAATCCGGTTTAAAATTGTTTTGCAGGCCCTGAACATGGATTGAAAGGTTTTCTGATAAAATTTTAATAAAATACGAATGTATTATATATGTTCCTAAAAAAACAAATATTTCGTCTCTATAAATCGTCACTTTGGTTAGACAAATTTCTAACTGAACAATACCTTATTCTGAGTTATGGGGTTCCTAACATTACACTGTTAATTTCTCATAACGTCTATAACAAATGCTGAATTTATGGTTTGATCTAATATATAATATTTTAGTTCTCCATTGTAAACTAAGAAATTTTTAAATTGCGTGTTTATTTTAGATTCTAGAACTTGTGAAGTTAGAACCTTGTTCGACCAGCAAGGACACAATATTTCACTTTACAAGTTCTAACGTTACTTGGAACCTTATTCAACAAGTCTGAATAGTTTTTGCTGCTGTGATACTATGAACTGTAAAAATTAAAGTACGCATTATTGGTGTAATATATTTGTATTGAAAACTAGATTACTTAAAAATTTATTTAATTAATTTATTTATTGGAGTCTTTTCTTTTCTTTCGAATTTTATCTTTCGTTTTCGAGTAAATCGTGCCCGAAGTTGGATTTTTTTACGTCAAATTTGATAAAAAAATTGTTCACCATGTGGTCACTATCTGCTGTTTATAGTATTTTAAAATGTGTTGAAGCACAGACCCGGCTCCAAAACATAACCGTTCAGTTGCGAAAAAAGGAATAAAATTGAAAAAAATATAATATATCGGAAAGCTAATATCGAAAAAGAGGTTTTCTTGGGTTCTCCGTGTGATATAAATTGTAGATGTTAGCACTAGTTGACGGTTGATGCTGAATTCCCAGTTTCTGTAAAGTGATCATCGTCATTTCGTCATTATATATTATCAAAGCAAACTCAGGTGCATGAACACCTGTTCCGATATATTAGGAATTAACAAAAGTTTAAATATTGAAGACAATATTAGTGATTTCTAAACGAAAATCTGAAACAGAAAAATCAGAAAAGGAAACGGTCACATCTGGGACTCGAACCCAGGACCCTTGTCTTTCCGTGACAGTGCTCTACCAACTGAGCTAATGGGACCCTATTCCCCTCGGTCATTTTTAACTGTGTCATACTTCGAATAAGAACTACTATGATACAGTTAAAAAGTATGATACGGATAAAAATGACCGAGGGGAATAGGGTCTCATTAGCTCAGTTGGTAGAGCACTGTCACGGAAAGACAAGGGTCCTGGGTTCGAGTCCCAGATGTGACCGTTTCCTTTTCTGATTTTTCTGTTTCAGATTTTCGTTTAAAAATCACTAATATTGTCTTCAATATTTAAATATTACAATTTGAGGTTTTACTCAATAAAGTCATTCCAAAAAATAAATAACAAAAGTTTGTTAGGAAACGGCCTGCAATCCCCTTTTTTACAAGATTACCTACCAATAATTTGAAGAGATTAATATTATTTTTTAATAAAGATAAACTTATGTTTACAAGACAAGGTTTTTCATGCAAAGACTATTATAAGCAATAATTATTAGCCTGATTCTGAAACACAGAAATACCTATAAATTGAAAAATCTTCGGAGAAAAATAAATGTCGACGACGCACAGTGGGCTGAAAATCGCCTTTCATAGCCATAGAGACTTGAATTTTCAAGGGTATTTTTTTGGCTAGAAATGGATTCTGCTGATCATTACTATGCTATAAAATTTCGTACGAAGCAATTGCGTGTAAAAATGAAGGAGTCATCATTTTTTTAAGAACAATTTGTATGGCACTGACATTAAAATGAGGCTATCTCTGGAATCATAAGGTTGACCATTATATCCTTAGACACAGATATACTATTATTTATTTGTATTTTTTTACATACTTCGTATTGTGGCGCAACTTGCGATTTTTTTTTTAAATCCTCAAAGTTTGAAAAAAAACTTTTTTATGTTGATGATTCATTTTAATGCTTAAATGCTTTACATATGAGTATGCTTTGTCTAGTTTAAAATATGTTATTTATACTGCAAGCCTAAAAAAGCGACGGGAATTGAATCCGCACCCTTCTGATTGCCGGTCAGTTTGATTTTTGACAAATATTTGAAAATTCGACGCATGAGGAATGCAGTTATCCTTTCATCGCCTCACTTTTTAACAGACAGACCATATTTTACGCTTTTAATTAAATAATTATTTTTAAATTTTCGGTGTTTTTTTTTTGCTTATGTGCTAATTTAAATTGTATGTAATTTGATTTTTATTCATCAGTGACCGCACCTGGTAAACTATTTAATGGTGTTTAAAAATATGCATGACATTTTCATCGGTTCAAATGTGAATGTGGACTAGAGGTGGGTCCTATGAGTAGGTACTTTTCGTTACTGGGTACAATGAAATACCGGTGACAAAATACTCAAAAGTATTTTTAATACCGACCTGAGGATTGATTCGGAATAAGTCCTGAATTCTGTCCACATATTTCCCACAATTTTTTCTACGTAAGCTTGATTCCCCCACTAATTGTTCGAAATCCATGGGGGGGGGGGGGGTTGTTAGAGAATTTCTGTAAAACATAATATTAAAAATATATATATATATATATATTAAAAAAATTAAAAAAAAAAAACATAAATCATATTTACTGTTAGTTACTATCACTACAGAATTTCATTGTATAACATTCTAACTCATATTCACGACTGTTTGTTGAATTTACATTCGTATTATTATTTTTCTTATTTGCTGCTTTATTCTGTTTTTTTTCCTATTTTTATTAAATATTCTAGTTTACAGGTTATTTTTATGTTTCTAAATATCCATCTGTGAACATTAATAATTGGTCTGTTTTTTTGTTATACTCTTATGTATATTGTATTACTAAGACTGTTTATGTTCCTCAAATAAATAAATAATTCCCCACTTGTGAAATTATGAAAATGAAAAAAATTTCCCCACAAACAAATATTCATATGTGAAAAATACCCGTCAAAAATACCAACTAAATATACACAACTAAATATACACATCAAAATTACCCATCAAAAATACCTGGTAAATGTACCTATTAAAAATATTTAGTCTCGGTATAAAATACTTGTAAGTATTTTGGAGATTTGTCACAAGTACAAAGTATCGCATGAAAATACCCGGTACTTTTACTGGGTAAGATAAATACGCCTCACCTCTAATGTGGACCAGAGTTGTCAATGCATATGAAATGCATATGAAATATCCACAAGAGATGAAGAGATGTTCAAATTCCCCACAAGTTCCTTTACCTCCAAAATGAAAAAAAATTGTATTAATACTAATGATAAGAGTTTATTCCAGAATGTATGCAGGGGTAGTGCAATGCAATACATTCTATATTTAACTTTTGAAATTAGAATTTATTTTTTATTATCTAGTCATTTTCGGATTTTAACATTTACTTGCGCACACCGTGAAATGAACCCGCGAACTCCGGATTGTTCAGTACGATACAGTACAATACAGTAATACCTATTCACATAGTGGTCACCTTCCGAAATCGTTAAATCCATGTGACGGAAACTGCCGAACATAGTCGAAACGTGCCGAAGTCTAGTCTCCAACTGTCGAACATAAATCATTGGAGCACTGTCAGCTCCCTGGTGAAATGACTGTGCTATGACGGTTCCGGAGCGCGAAGTCCAGCGATAAACAACTTTCTGTAGCTTATTTAGTAGAAAATAAAAACCCGCTGTCGTAGTTTGAAAACTTCAACGGTTCTTTTTGAAAATAACAGAGGGCGCCACTTCCGTTTACAACAATCGTAAACTATACAGTCATTAAGAAAATAATAATCATATTATTAATAACTTTTAATTATTCGGAATCTAAAAAAACATACATTTTTATATCAAATAATGTATCATGTTTTAACAATGCGTATTTAACTATATATCTACCGTAAAACATTAACCCTTACCACTCCATTATTTTTTTAATATTTTTTATTAGCCAACTCCAATTTAAATAGTGGCAAAACATTGATTTATTGATAGGCAGTTACAAAAAAATCCGTTAAAAACTCATTCGTTATGATTTATACTTCAAATAAAAAAACAGTTTACAGAAAACATTATGGACTAATTATATTTTTGCATAGTATGGTACTTTTTAAAATATTCTCCAGGATGGAGACCAGGTTTTCTGGAACAGGTCTCACAAAACCACACTGTTTTGCATCTTCCTTCTGTGCTGTTAACACTACCATCATCAGGATCTTCAAAATCACAAGCAACAGGCTCGTACTCACTTTTTTTTTTTTTTTTTTTTTATAGTGAATACCTCACAAGAGTCCCAACTACTCCCGTCTGGAGCCAGTGAGACTATGGCATTCCCAATTGGGGGATGTTGTGAGGCTGAAGGTAAGTGGGGAAGGGAAAGAGGAAGGTGGGGAAGTACCTGGCTATTTAGATCTAGTCACTAAACACGGCTAAAGCCATTTGGAGCAACGTTTCAATTCTGAATGGTGGTCTTACACCAGGGCGATACTGGTAGTATCTTCCACTCTGGAACGTGCCGCAAATATGCTATATATTATTTTAATTAATTAATTGTGAAATAACACAAATTAATCAAATAAAATTTATTTGCGCACGCCGGGTTCGAACCCGCGACCTTCGGAATGGCAGTCCAATGCGTTACCACTGGACTATGCCGGCCGTCACTGTAACTTTTATAAGATTCATCTTCCGAAAACACCTGCTATTCACATAACATATCACGCCAAGGTCCCGCCATTTTAGCTTATGTGAATTTGCATCTTAATTAACCCTTAACACTCTAATATATATATTATTAACCCTTAACACTCATTTGTCTGATGCCAGCCGACATCACTATTTGTACGCTTCAACTCAGTTGTCGGCTGGCGGCCGACAAGATAAGACGTGCGCGCGCGGTGTATTTTCGTGCGTAAAACTTTACACGTGACGTTGTTTCTTGTGATTATTCGATAAAAAAAAATTAATTCAGGTTTTCATAAGATTTTGTCGGGTGCCAGCCTACATCACTATTTGTACGCTTCCACTCACTACAAGATAAGACGTGCGCGCGTGGTGTATTTTTGTGCGTAAAACTTTACACTTGACGTTGTTTCTTGTGATTATTCGATAAAAAACATTTAAATTCACGTTTTCATAAGATTTTGACTGTTTTCCGTTTTTATTTTTTATTTTACTACAAAATATCCTTTGCAAATTCACATAACCTAAAATGTCGGGAACTTGGCGTGATATGGCATCTGAATACCAAGTGTTTTCGGAAGATGAATCTTATGAAAGTGACAGTGAGTACGAGCCTGTTGCTTGTGATTTTGAAGATCCTGATGATGGTAGTGTTAACAGCACAGAAGGAAGACGAGAAACAGTGAGGTTTTGTGAGACCTGTTCCAGAAAACCTGGTCTCCATCCTGGAGAATATTTTAAAAAGTACCATACTATGCAAAAATATAATTAGTCCATAATGTTTTCTGTAAACTGTTTTTTATTTGAAGTATAAATCATAAGAATGAATAGCAGCTAGCAGCCTTCGGGACTTGGGTTGTGCACCACTGTCCTAGCACCATACATCACACGAACCGCCTCAACTTGCTCCATTGTTCGTCCGCCACTGCCGTGTCACTCCGGGCGCCGTATTGTTGTCATGTTGCTATGAGAGGCATTAGTATGAATATAATATTAGGTACAAGAGGTGATCTCGAAGATGATGACATGAGGCGGCCGGACTCTTGTACTCTTAGAACTGTGAAAATTAATACAAATTGTAAATTGCGGAAATAACTTGCAGAATAAGGAGAACAAATGAAATCATTGCAAAGAGTCCCTCTTCAACTAACAACTAATGTAATTCCACTTAGAGATTTGTTTTACTCTTACTAAGGCAAATAAATACATATTACTAAAAGATTATTCATTGGATGAGATGATATTGATATATCTAAAAGAAACATGAAACGGAACAACACACACAAATTTAAAAGTGTTTCATGTTTTGATTAGATTTATTAGTATTATCCCATTCTCCAATGATATCTTTTACATGGATGGGTATAACCTAAGAAAAGGTTGTTCCTAAATAATTATTTATTCAAAACATCAACATTTTCACAATTGATAGGAATACAAGTTAGAGAAGTTATTATCTATTAAATATTGATTATTGGATTATTTTTTCACACTGTGCACCACAACATCAATATTCAGTCCCAATTTGGGCCCGAAATGGCTTTTATATGAGGATATATATTTTAAGTAAATAAAATTCATTGATAAAAAAACTATAAAAAATATGTTTTTTCCCATTTTTAATTTTTAAATGATTACTGAAGGGGTTAAGAATTATACGTATAATAATATTTGGCTAATTTATATAGCGCCGTTTTCATGGGAAAAAAACCTCAAAGGCGCTGTACCAATATATTTCTTTAATAGTAAATAGTAGGTTTAATTAATGAAAATAAACTCTTTTTTATTTTTCGAAATAACTTTATTGAGTAAAACCTCAAATTGTAATATTTAATTATTGAAGACAATATTAGCGATTTCTAAACGAAAATCTGAAACGGAAAAATCAGAAAAGGATACGGTCACATCTAGGACTCGAAC
The DNA here is from genome assembly GCF_061612785.1 of Hesperophylax consimilis. Classification (NCBI taxonomy): domain Eukaryota; kingdom Metazoa; phylum Arthropoda; class Insecta; order Trichoptera; family Limnephilidae; genus Hesperophylax; species Hesperophylax consimilis. Next base: position 13,389,932 of record NC_142865.1, read on the forward strand.
CCAGGACCCTTGTCTTTCGTCCTGGGTTCGAGTCCTAGATGTGACCGTATCCTTTTCTGATTTTTCTGTTTCAGATTTTCGTTTAGAAATCGCTAATATTGTCTTTAATAATTAAATAAAATAATCTCTATTTTAAAGGATTTAAGATTTTTAATGAGCTACCAACAGAAGATGTTAAAGAAGCTAAAAGCCTTACTGCTTTTCTTGGGTTATGCCTTAATAAAGAAGAAGTTTTAGATGTATTAGATATAAAAATGTAATTTTTTATAAATAAATAAAAAAAATAAAAATTATGATAACTGGTACCTATCAAATTCTTTATGGGTTAATTTGATAAAGTAGGTAATATTTATCTAGCAATGAGGAAAACTTATTTATTAAATAAAATAATTAATTATTTTAGCGAAGCCTTTAACAATATCACGAAAGAATCAGAAATTATTGATATAAAAGAAGAAAAGAAAAAAATCTTTTATAACTATGGTAAAGCGTAATAATTATTTCCTTAAATAATAAATTAATTCAACCTATCTTTGAAACGCTTTGATACGTAGGTACTTGAAACGCTATAAATAACCCACATGTATGTATAAAAAAATAAGGTTGTACGTTGTGGGTTATATTCATTAGTAATTTTACTTCAGGTGCCCGAAACTAGAAGTTGAATTAATAAAGTGTCGTAAAAACTATAGGCTTAAACAAAAAAAGAAAGGTAGTTATTTCATAAAGAGAGGAACATAATCATTTCAATAAAGTGGCAAAATGTCAACACGGAATATTTGTTTTATCAAAGACTAAAGTAATTGCTTTCTTCGATAATTAAATAACAATTTATTAAAAGCATGTACATAACTGAAACTTCATTTATATTTGCAATTTATTTATAATTAGTAATACCAATTTGGTTCATATACCATAATACGTTATATTAAAGAAGTTATTTAATGAAATTATTCTAATAGTTGGAATCTGGTGATGTTGATTTACTGAGAAAAAAAAAATCAAAAAAATAAAAGTTAGTAAGATAAAATTAAAAAGATAAAAAAAATTAAAAAAAGCTAAAAAAATATCGCCCCCGGGTGGACTCGAACCACCAACCTTTCGGTTAACAGCCGAACGCGCTAACCAATTGCGCCACGGAGGCCATGCAAGCTAGCGACAAAATAAGCGTATTTATACCAAGGCGCTCTCAGATAACCGCGCGCTAACGAAAATAAACACGCATACGTCATACTTTACAAGCGTCGATTGCTTCACGCATAATTTATTAATTATTAATAAGTGATCATTTTTTTTAATAACCCATTTTAATTATAATAATATGAAATTTTTCAATAGGTAGAACGATTTTTAAGACAAATAAAAAAATATTTATGGATGTTTTAATTTTTTTTTCATATTATTTTTTTTACTATTTATTATTACCTTATTAAAAAATATTATTTAAAATTTACGGAAGTATTTTTAAATTAGAGTAGCATTTTATTCATTAATAAAAATAAAAATGCGTCAGGATTGTTAAAAAAAAAAAATGGCGGATTGAGGATTCGAACCTCGGACCTCTGAGTTATGGGCATACGTCAACCGTTCAGAACAAAATTGTATAATTTGAAAAAATGTTAGGCGTTATTGGTTGAAATTTAAATGGCTTTAGTGTTTTTTTATGTAGGTATATGTGTATTTAATATAAATAAGTATTTAATGTGTATCATTTTAATTTAAAGAAACTTAACATTGGATAGTAAATAAAATAAAAATGTATTACCTTTATAATTAAAAAAATAAAGTTATATGAATTATGGCTAAAAGTATTAACACATTTGAAGATTTATTAAGGCCCTTTTTAGGGTTTTTACATATGAATAGTAAAAAATATTTGCTATAGATAACTAAATTATCTCGGTAACTATTGTTGTTATCAAATTTAATTTGTAGAACTGCGATTTAAAGTTTTTCTATTATATATTTAACAGTTTTATTATTTAGCTTATAAAAAAATCTGTTTATTTGTAAGCAAGTCATGCTGTGCAATAATAATTAATTAAATAATAACATTATTCATTTTTATGTATGATTTATTTTATTTAGGAGAAATCAACAGTTTAATGGCGATTTGTAAAAGGGACAATCCTTGGAAATTTTAAAGGGTATTTTTCCCGTGTTTTAGACTCAGTTCCATATAGGTAAACCACCCAAGGTGTAACCTAAAAAACAGATCAACAACCGCTGCACATTTCATACAGATAAAATAAAATAACATAACCTGTGTAAAAGTATACCTAGCCATAAGTAGATAAAATAGGACAAACTAATTTAATATAACCACAGCAAATTGCACATACATAACAATACAATCTAATCTAACCATTGCACATTGCATAGATAAAAAATAGAACAACCTAATGTAATATAGCCATAGCGAATTTTAGGTAATTGAAATTGGACAATCTACTCTAATCATTGCACATTGTAGGTAAGTATATACGATGAAAAATGAGTATTACTAATTTATTAAGAGGAAGCTACAAGCCAAAAATGTGTATATTCTTGGTATACCTTATATCGTAGGTAATAGGCATAAAAATAGCTTGACAAACGGAGTCTAGAAACGTTCGATTTCAATCATAAAACTGTTTTTTTTTATTTATTTTGTAAATAATTTTATAAGAAAGCAAAAAAGTTAATCACGTGAAACTGTCACAGATAATCTTAGCTATAATACTATTTTTTTAAGTTGCTTCCTTTATGCGTTAATACATTTCTACTGAAAAAAAAAAATTTTTTAGTAGTTTGCATTTATATTTTTTATTGAGTAATTTATTTTTTTTATTTGTATTCTACTTACGCGAAACGATAGGAAAACCTTCAATTTATCTAAAGCATATTTTTTTGGTATTCATAATGTACACCAATTCGTTATAAAGATCAATCAAAATAGTGATTTGGCATTAAGCTTCGCCTTAAAAATCTTTTCACAATATTGGTAATCCGGTTAAAATCGGGATTGCAGGCCGTTTTCTGTTATTTTTTTCAGTAAATTCCTAATTTATCGGAACACGTGTTATGCACCTGCATTTGTCTTGATAATATTTAATGACGAAATGTCAAAATATTTAGATTTTTGTGAACACGTGTTAGTACAAATAGTTTCTCAGGAAATCTATTCATTCATTTGTTAAGGGCCTGCAATTCCCTTTTTAGCCAGATTACCAAAAATTTTAAGATATTCTTAATAAATTAGCAATACTCATTTTTCTATGTGATTCCTATGTCTGTGGTGTAGGTACATAAATATGACAACCTAATCTAACCACACATTGCAGTAAGATAGAATAGGACAACCTAACATAATATAGCCAGCAAATTTTAGGTAAATAAAATATTACAATCTATGCTAACTATTGCACATTATATGTAGCTATATAAAGTAGGACAACCTAATCTAACCACACAACGCAGATCGATAGAATAGGATGACCTAACTTAAGCCAGCGAATTTTAGGTAAATAAAATAGGACAATCTATATTAACTAATGCACATTATAGGTAGATATACAAAGTAGGATAACCTAATCTACTTGGTGTAACTATAAGTGACCAGCTCAGGTACGGGGGCTCCATCGAAGCCAGAGTAAAGTTGGCCTCTCAGAAGCTGGGCGTACTGTACAGGGCCCGCAGATACTTTAATAGTACACAACTGCTGACCCTGTACAAATCGCAAGTGGACCCTACTGTCGAATTTGGCAGCCATCTCTGGTCCGGAGCCCCTAAATACCTGAAAAAAACCCTTGACTCTGTGCAGAAACGGGCGGTCCGTTTGATAGATTCCCCAATCTTAACAAACGGACTGCAATCTTTAGAGCACAGGCGTCAGGTAGGTATGCTGTCCTTGTTCTATCGGTATTACAATGGAAGATGCTCTGAGGAACTAGCGTAGCGTCGTTGATCCCTTCGGCACCGGTGCGTAGTCGGGATACACGCCAAACGCGCGCCCAACATTTGTACACGGTTGACATTTGTCACATGAGAACGGGTCGCTTCTACGATTCGTTCTTAGGTTCAACAGCTCGGCTGTGGAACGAACTGCCGGCCTCTGTGTTTCCTCCCTCCTACAACTTGGGACTCTTCAAGACCCATGTTCACTCCTTCCTCTCCACAAAAAGACCCTCCACACAGCATCCCCAAAGATGACATAGGCCTTGAGGGAAATTATTTTCTTCAGGGCCTCCTGTGTGGAGTTAATATAAAACAAAACAAAAAAATAACCACACATTGCAGGTCGACAGTATAGGACAACCTAACTTAATATAGCCAGCGAATATTAGGTAAATAAAATAGGACAATCTATGCTAACTATTGCATATTATAGGTAGATATATAAAGTGGCACAACCTAATCTAATATAGCCATAGCGAATTTTAGGTAAATGCATCTTGTAGGTGGTAGGTACATAAAATAAACCATTGCACATTGTTTCAAGTTGTTAGATATCTGATATTCTAGTGTTGGCTCAGTTCTAGGATGGTGATAAGGTCACAGAGGCGATAAAGACCGCATTGTCAGACTGGAAGACAAATTGAAATTCAAATAATTGAGGACAAACTATCTAACAGTGTAATTATATTACTACAAGACAAGTGTCAATTCGGAGAATGTCACAGACGGAAGTGCGGGTTAAATTGAATCTAATTAAAATGATTGCATAACACTTGTTAGAATATAACATTACAATAATTAATGTTATCACCTTGGCAATAGTGCAGAGCCGGGCAAACAAGAGAACGCACTGATGGCTGATGTGCAGAAACAGAATTTGAAAACATTACCAATTCAAGATTCTCGAAACATTCCGAATAACTTCGGTAAAGCTGCGCAGTAAACGAAGGCCAATGCACATTCTTTAGTTTTCCAAGCTCTACAGATCGACACATGCCAAAAAAGTATTGCCACTAAAGAAATAATGTTATTTGTTATTCAACTGAACAATACTTTAAAATCAAACTGTATCGATAATACATTCGGAAGGCGGCACAGCTGTCACGCGTAATAAAAATTACACAGCAGAACTTGTTTACAGTAAACCATTTTAAGGTTAAACTCAACGCTCGTTGTATTCTACGTGTTCACAGATGGCGTTAATTAATTAATTTTGTTTAAATACGCTTTTGAAAGGTATTGCTTTACAATATTAAGACAAATCATTTGTTTGCGCCCGTATATACGCAATATGAATATGAATCAATAGTTTTGTTCGTTAAAAGACTTAATTCTTTCGAGAAAGGCACACAAATACAATATTTTACCGATGATTCAATCCAATATTGTATTTGTATGCCTTTCTCGATAGAATTGAGTTTTTATATGGACAAAACTATTTATTCATATTCATATTGCGTATATGAGGGCGCTAACAAATAATTTGTCTTAATACTGTAAAGCAATACCTTGCAAAAGCGTATTTAAACAAAATTAATTAATTAACGCCATCTGTGAACACGTAGAATACAACGAGCGTTGCGTTTAACCTTAATCTCTAAATAGTATAAAATAAAGTCACTAACTGCGTCTGTTTGTGCGGTTAGGATTTTGATAGCTATCCGGTAACATTTTTTTAATTAAAAATTTATTATTCATATTTTCACCACATGTCACCAATGTTTTATCCTTTGTCAAAGTTTGAAAACCCGTCTGGCAATATTTTGTTCGAGTTTCGTTGAATAATGTACGTATGTACCTACATTGGCGCGCTTTTACAATCACAACGAAATGGCATGGCACCATTCGTCTCATTTTTAACTATTATTATTTAGTGTGTATGAAAGAGCGAGGACACTTTTTGACACACTTGCTAATAACAGCTGTTGAACACGAGAAGCAATTCAAATGACAGTGACGGAGTGTGGATTTTTTATTTATTTTTTGTTTTTAATGGAAAAAAAATGTTACCGGACAGCAAAGCGCACATTACATTTTTTACTCCAAATGTGCTGAGGAATAGCTGGTTAAAGTTTGTCGGGTACTTGCCGATACACCTGTATACATACATATAATCCATGCAGATTATAATTATAGAAAGTGGAGAAAAATCGACGTTTTTCACAGAACTCCGAGCAACGACGGGTACGTGTCGGCTTTTTTTTATTATTATTATTATTTTTTATTTTTTTTTATTATTTTTTTTTTTATTTTTTTTTTTTTATTGAATAAATAGTTAATACGTATCAACAAACAAGTCCTGCTAAGCCAATTGAATTGGCTTGTCAACAGGTGCTTAAAGTTTAGTTACCTACATATACATTTTTATAAGTTATAATTTACATCTTATATCTACAGAATCAACAATTTTTTCATACGATTTTTCATACATATTAAAGTAAATATTTTTTTCCGATAGCCAATTTTTCACCATATATTTAACCTTATTAGTTAATAATATTCAATGCCCAGACTTGCGGCATAAGATTCAGTTTAATGTACTCGCGCGCTCCTCACGCTTTTCTGTCCTATTCAAAGTAGATCGATGCAAAACCGTCTAGTCAATTTAATTTAATTTACCTATTTCAATGTCACCATTCACAAACAAAATAATATCATAGGTAAATTAATGATATCGACATTTTTAATGTAACTAATTCGATGATTAAAACATACTAAAATAAAAAAAATTATATTTAAGATATTATTTATGAAAATATGTTTCAGATCTTTAATTAAATACTGCGAGTCGAATACATCTTGGCCTTTGAAATAATCGAGTATTTTTTAGATAAGTATTTTTATAAGCCCAGAAAAAAATAATGTAAAGGCCTATGAAAACTGCTTTAAAGTTCAAAATGTCCTACTTAAGAACCCATTTTCGGTTATGATTTTATTGTATAATGTGGCAAATTATTGATTATAAAATGATCGAAAAAAATTAAATATTTATGCCTGAACATCCACAAAATAAAATAAAAGGCACTTTTTGGCCATGTTTTTTTCTTTGCATAAATCAAAACAGGCGGATGGTGTTAAGCGGGAATTTAAACCTTATAGCCATCTACATAAGGGTTGTTATTAATACCGGCTCAATTTAAAATATTACACGACGTAGTGCATCGCCTTAAAGATTTTTTTTTTTGCAACCATTTTGTAATCAAAATTGTAAACATTTACGTAATGTAAAAGCCCCCATGGGCACATGATAATATTATTTACCAACCAATAGATTTCTCAACCAACCGATAGATTTTCTCAGGAGAAACATTTAACCTATTTCGATTATTTTGAAGTCGAGTCTCGAGCAAAAGCGATTAGAGAAAAGTCAACAAACAAACGCTTTCGGTTTGTACATTAAAAATATTATGATTGAGTAGTAATTATTTTTGCCTGTGGCGCGTGGCCTCTTGTGTTTACGCTGACGCTTTTCAATTACAGCAGAGTAAACAATAAAATTATTTTTATTTGAATTCGGAACATTCCTCTACTCGAGATAACGCATATCTACCGTTACTGCTACATAAACCAATTTCTTTATTGTCTTTTTAAAAAACGTCTATTTAAATTTCACTTTTGTTTTCGGTAATAAATTAATGCAAATCTTGGAAGTGGAATTTAACCCACTTCAAGACATCCAATCGAGCTGAAACTCAGCAGATAGACTCGTTGTCGAAGATACTTGGTGGTAATAGTACGCACACGCAGTTTTCTACGCGTTTCTCTGAAACCGGATGACATTATAGCAGTTAACATACAAAAAAAAATGTCGGTCCTATCCGATCGGCATTTGGCTCAGTTGGTACAGTTGTCGACACCAGTTCCTGGGTAGGAAAGTTCAATACTCAGTCAAGCCAATTATTTAAGTTTTAAAAGACACTGCCCTCACCCAAATTCGAAATTATTGATCCAACAAAAATATTGAGCGATTATATTATAATATAAGTGTAGGTATAATCATATGTATTTAAATTAACTTTTAAAATGACCCCACCTTTTTCCAATTGTTAATATGTATTCGGTGACCGGATAAATCATCACAATGATAATTCATCACATCTTTAAAAAGTTATAGTATAAAGACATGGAAAGTGATGAAACAAAAACTTTATTAACTGGGTTAAGTAGGTTAGGTTAGGTTAAAAAAAAAATTTCATCGTTTTTAATGAATTTATATCACTTTTTAAAAGTGTGTTGAATTGTCACTGTGTTGAGTTATCATGGAACCATGTATTCTTGGTTATAGTTGCAAATTTCTTAAATAAAGATATTTTCATTATTATTATATGGTTATAAAAAAAAATATGTTAAAAAAAACTTTGTTCTTACGGGTTGATTTTTTATACTGTGAAATAACATATAAAACTTTAATTTTAATAATTTGCGGATGTCCTGCTAATCCGCGATTTCTGGGTTCGGAGATAATGAACTTAATTATGAAGAAGATAGATACTAATAAATGTAAATGAAACATGAAATGAAAAGACATAGCTATAAGAGCTATTATAAAACTTTACTAATGCTTTTGGTTTAACCAAACCTCCCCCTCTCATCTTCTTTCCCTCCCTACTTCCTGCAGCATCACAATACTTCCCAAAACGAGGAGCGTTTTTTTTTCAAAACTCAACAACGCTGGACCGAATATTTCCGTATGTGAATACTAGGCAACATATTTTATTTTTATTTTTTAGACACCCCTGCCATAGGTCACCCCAAGTAGTTCGTTACGTTTGGTGACTTAGTAGGGGTGCCCGGGTTCATGGGGTGATGTTTGTCTAGGTCTTGGCGGCAGATGCGTTTTCCAACCTACAGAGGGGCGAGTCGGATCGGGAGACTGGTTGAAGGAGATCTTTTGTCCTCTCTATCCGGACTCTCTCGATCCATCGCCTTCCACCGCGGTGGGAGGGATGCATTCATACGTACGTCACTCCTGGACACCATTGACCCCTTGATTCCTACCCACCCCTCATACCCTTTTCCTTCCCAGAACTTTTCCGTGGGCAGTTGATACGTTTGTGCGGTATTCTTATGAAAAAAGAATTCATTTCTTTTCTTTCATCCTCAATAAAATACCACTTAAAAATACAAGTAACATCGAACGAATTAAAATGTCAACAATTCGCTCTAAAATTACCTATACTAAATTTAATCACCATAGTTGATGGGTTAATGGTAAATATAATAAAAATTATGAGGTGGCAACACTGAAATGGTTCAACCTACTTCATCACCATTGTTTACACATGTGCAAACTGTTTTATGAATTTTATGGAAACATTATGATGTTTAAAGTTTATTTGATTTATCGTATGATTCGCTCGTTTGAAAGAACGCTGAAGAACTACTACACAGAGATTTGCAATCAAAGAAATAAGCAGATATGAAAGCCGAATAAATTGTTTACCGGGTCAATGGAGTGTATATCAAATGTGAGGTTTTGATTTCGTACAAACAGAGTAAATTTTGATAATATGTAATATAATTTTGGTTAAGTCTGCACAAAATACTAGACTATCCGTACTAGTTTAGTATCCGTACTAGAGATATTTGCTATTCGTGCTAGATATTTGCTATCCGTACTAGTTTAGTATTCGTACTAGTTTAGTATCCGTACTAGATATTTGCTATTCGTACTAGTTTAGTATTCGTACTAGTTTAGTATCCGTAATAGATATTTGCTACACATTTTGATTAAAAAAATAATTAATGTAATTGGAATTATTATTTATATATATTTTTTATTATGTTTTCAAAGATATGTCCATCAATGTAATATATCATTAAAGAAGAAAATAATACCAATAACATCTAAACGACATATCTTATCAAGAACTTGGAACCTGTTAGAACTTATGATCTCATTTCAAATCAATTCACTAATCACGATTCTTAATCTTCTAGTACATAGTAAGTTAGTCAATGGTACCTGGCTATTGGAAGCGCCGCAAGGCAGCGGAGTCAAATCACCCGATGAAACACGTGCCTGAATACCTGAGTTTGCAATTAACCCCAGAATCAAAGGGGCTTTGGGTAGCCGTCGCTCGGGACATAAGTCGCATAAGGACCCCGTGAACTCTGTGTCCTCTGATTGAATGTCAGCAACTGGAAGACTTAACCACATCTTCACATCAAATTGTAGGTATAAACCATAGATATCCAAATTAATATACGAGCCAATCAGGGAAAGGGGAACAAACCAAATTACGCGGTGATTTATAAATACAATTAATTAGGTCCCATTAGGTCCTCGAAAATAAAAACTGCTCACGAATTACTAGTCCTTTTTAAGATGGCGCGCAAATTGCTGGCTGCGTAAAAAAACTTAACTACTACATATCCCAAATCGGGTAAACAAAAGTTCGGGCTTGTTTTAAAAACTTTATATTATAATAATTAAAATAAAATAACTTTGTTTAAATACCACTTTATAATTATGTATACCCACAAAGTGTTTGCTACAAGTGAAAAAAAAAAAAAAAAACTTTATATTATGTTCCACTGTTTGGTTAGCCACTGACAAATGTGTAATAATTTACTGACCTCACTCAATTTTAGCGTCGCTATGCCAAATGAAAGAACATTCAGAATCTGCGTAGAAAAAATCCACAACAGACATACTTGATATGTATATTGTATATTATACTGTGAAGTATTTACCATTTCAAGTAGGTATCGAATGCGTTGGTATTTTGCCATTACTTATTAGTTTTTTTTTCTTTAGATACAAGAGACATTTTTTTTTTTACTTTATTTATTTTCATTTCTTTACACATATTATACATATTAATAGATAGTATAAAATAACATAATATATAATACCAAATAGTTTACAAAAAGAAATGAAAACCCACTAAGGCACTGACTGCCTGAGTGTGGGTAATATAAAACGATTACTATTTTTCAAGTACCTAAAGTATAATATACATTAGTAGAAAAAGTTTTTTTGTTTGTTTATAGTTATTATAAAAAGTAAAGAGAAAACATTATGTACAATAGTTTATAAAGTTTCAGCAAGTGAGTTGTAGAAAGGATAAATAAATTTATAGTAAAAGCGTTTCAATATCTGCGTCAATCAGCCATAATTTTACCTCTTTAATATATTCTATCTTTTTATTTATCATTTGAGTTTGTAGTGGTAGAAGGTTAAATGTACGAGGACCAATGAAACTGCTATGCGTCTGCATTAATTTAGTATTGGTTTGGGGGGTGTAAAATATATTATTTGTTCTTTTGCTCATTCTGTTTTCATTTATTTTGAAATTGTTTTTGTTTTTAAATAGATATTTCATAGTTTGTAATATAAATAATTTACGAATGTTAAATAATTTAGATTCCTTGTATAATAGGTCGGTCGAAAATGTTTTATTTTTGTTATATATGACTTTAATTATGTGCTTTTGAATTATTTGTAGAGGCTTAATAAATGTATCAGGTGCACCACCCCATCCTATTATGCCATACGTGATTGCAGATTGCACCAGGGAGAAGTAGATCATTTTCAATTTTTCAGCGTTTAAAATTTCCTTGAGTCTATAAAATATGTAGGTTAGATATCTTAGTTTAGAGGTGGTTTGATTAATATGAGATTTCCAATTAAGATTAATATCTATTGATACTCCTAAATATTTTATATTTTTGACATTAGCGAGTTCGTTGCACAGGAAGCACATTTCTTGATTGCAAGTTGTATTATGGATTCTAATTTTAAGGTTGTCTTTTGGTTTGTTTTTGATGTTTTTATAAAAAGGTAAGTAAAATGTTTTGCTGTAGTTTAAGACAAGTTTGTTGTATTTTAACCATTTTGAAACAAGTGAAATACATACAGTTGCATTCGAAAAAGATTATTTTACTTCTTTCTTTTAAACTTCTATTTTATAATACATATCAGTATTTTTATATATATTTATTTTTTATATACCTTACGAATAAATTATGGTCTTACTGGTTTGCAACAAACATGAAAAATTGTATGCATATACAAATGTACAATGTACATACTTACTTTATATTTGAAACTTTGCTTTATTTACAGTATGAGTTGTTATTATTTGGATTTGATGTTAATCTTAGAATTATAATTTGATTTTTTTTTGTATGTAGTTATGCTATTATCAATGTACAGGGTTTTCCAATAAGAGTTGTTATTTTGATATTCAATCGTAAAAGATCAATGGTTTCGTTGCTTGTGAAGCACGTAGCGCCGTCTTGTTGAAAGAAAACGTTGTCCAGATCGATACCGTCCAATTCCGGCCATAAAAAATCATTAATCATCTCTCGATAGCGCAAACCATTCACCGTAACTGTTGCTCCAGCCTCATTTTTGAAAAAGTAAGGTCCAATGACTCCGCCGGACCATAAACCGCACAAAACAGTCACACGTTGAGGATAGAGAGGCTTTCCAACAATAACTCTTGGGTTTTCCGAGCCCCAGATGCGATAATTTTGCTTGTTGACGAAGCCATCGAGGTGGAAATGGGCCTCATCACTCAAGATGATTTGCATTTGATTCACTCAAGTGAATTTTAATAATTTCAACGCGTAGTTGAAGCGTGTATCGTTCCATTTTTATTAATGGCGTAGTTTCTACTTGTCAAATGTAAAAAAATGACAGCTTCAAAAGTAACATCTACCGAAATAGCGAGCTATTCAAAATAACACCTCTTAAAGGAAAACCCTGTATTATTATGTTCAGTGGTGTAAGGATAACCGATATCTGTTATAATATTGAATGATTAATAATTCTGAATCTAATTCAAAATTATAAAAAAATCAACCAAAAAATACGTATAAAAGTTGTTTTATCGACATTCTTAATTAACCCTTCCGAAATATCGAACCGAAGAAATGCGTACATCACAAATTAATGCACGAGAATAGAATGTATCGAGAGCATCTCCTATTCCCCATCCTATCTTCCTCTTCCTCTCTCTCTTCCCATTACCTTCTTGTTAGTTTAATATAAAATAAAATTCCTCTAACAAATATTAGCATAAGAAACATTTTAGGCTTAACCCTATTCCACTTATAATAAAAGCTACTAATAAATAATGTCAGAATTTAAAAACCACTCGGAAAAAAGCAACCCACAAAAAACAAAGTTTTTTGTTGAATGCTTTAAAACTTTAAAAAATGGTGTGACTGAGGATTGAACCTACCTACCCAGGAATGAGGATCGACAACACTACAAACCTCGACAATTATCGATCGGGTAGGACCGACATTTATTTGGTATATTTACTGTAGCAATGTAATCCGATTTCAGAGAAATGCTTATAAGTCATCCACAACAAGACTACCTGCCGAGTTTCAGTTCAATCCGATGTCAGGAAGTGGGTTCATTTCCGCTTCCAAGATTTGCATTCAGTCACTACCGAAAAAAAAATTTAAAAAATTAAAATAGGCGTAATTAAAAACACCGGCTTGAGTTTTGAAGGTCCTAGTTTTACTTGCCGGCTTCCTCGTGATTTAGGTTCTTGCATAATATATTATTATGACTCGCGTAGTCAAAGAATTTGTAGTTGGAACCAAGATAAAAACAATTGTTTTCTTAAGGCGATGCCATACGTATTAATAATGCAAAATCATGTGTTTTTGGTTTGAAAATTTGGTCGCCTAGAAATGCTTCAGATGCTTTAATTAAATACAGCGAGTAGAATACATCTTGGCCTTTGAAATAATCGAGTATTTTTTAGATAAGTCTTTTTATAAGCCCAGAAAAAAATAGTGTAAAAGCCTATGAAAACTGCTTTAAAGTTCAAAATATCCTTCTTACGAACCCATTTTCGGTTATGATTTTATTGTATAGTGTGGAAAATTAAGTTATTTTTAAAATGATCGAAAAAAAATTAAATATTTATGCCTGAACATCCACAAAATAAAATAAAAGGCACTTTTCGGCCATGTTTTTTTCTTGCATAAATCAAAACAGGCGGATTGTGTTAAGCGGGAATTTAAACCTTATCGCCATCTACATAAGGGTTGTTGTCTGCAATAGCGGCTCAATTTAAAATATTACATGACGTAGTGCATCGCCTTAATGAAGTAAACGACATTTTTGTCAGTTCAAGAAAGATTTCAAAGCTTATAACGAAATTTATGAAAAGATGAAAACGTTGAGTTGTCCTGTGGAGTAAATTTCAGAGACAAAATAAAATGTGTAAGTACATATTTTGTATAACACCAGAGCTCACCGATCAAGAGTTTTTTACTGCTTCAGACGATATGATTTATAGATTCAATTAATTTAACAACATTAGAATAAAATGTAAGGAATTGAGGGAGAAAATGTTGTGTTGTAAAGAAGGCCAGCAATGCCTCATCTGGGCTTTGTCCCATCTATTACCAGTCGCCCTCTATTCACAAGTTAATTGAAATTGAAATTATGATAAATCCAGGGGCGTGCCGCAGCAGAATCACTAGGGTTGCCAGATGTCGGGTTTTGGACCGGACAAAACGGTTTTTTGAACGGCTGTCAGGTCTAGAAAATTTCGGAAAACCGGTCAATAGAATGTCCGGTTTTTTTTAAATACACGACATAATATACCTCACTCGCGAGATAATTTACAGAGCAAAAGCCGTGAGCGATTCTGGCGGGTTGTAGCAAGACTTGCTCAAATCTGTTTGAAAATGGTACAATATGTGTGCAGTGTTCCCGTCTCCAATGCCTTCGTAGAAAGAGTTTTTAGTGTAATGGGTAATGTATGGACTGACGAAAGAAATCTACTATGTGTGAATACCGTAAAAAGCGAATTACATGTTTCCTTCAATTTAATTTTTTTTTGCCATTCTACAAATAATTCAACACTCCTCACACACCAACAGTAAACCAGTTTTTAATTCTGACATACACCAGCACAAAACACGAACACAAAATCAAATACATTTATCGTCATCTACTTACACGACCTAATTTGGAATTAACTCCTTACAATACTTTGCACATAAACAATATAACGCATTACCTAGAAATGTAAAACTTCCGGCAACGAACAAAAAAACATTGGCAAAAGCTCTCAAAAGCTATTTCCTTAGCAATTTCATAAATGACTAACACAATCTTTCTCTAGAACTCCATAATAACATCTGCGTTTATTTATTTTAATGTATTTTATTTATTTGTCTTGTCCTTAATCTAATGTTGTCTTTCCCGAAATGAGTTTTATAAACTCACTGGGAATAATACATTATTGCTTTGTTTTCATTTTTTAATGTATTATCTTGTAATAAAATAAAATAAATGTCAGTTGCACTGATTTAAATATACAATTTCAGGCAATAAACGATTATTTAAAGTACTAGCATCTAGTGGCAAATATGTTAAAAAGTGATTGTATGCTTACCAATAGCAATAATAAATATAAGTTTTAATGTTTACCAAGTGTTTCATTGTGTTCATCCTCAGAAATTTTCGGTAATTTTCTGTGTTTGTTTTGGCCAAAATCAAAGGGGTTTATGATTATCAAATGACCCTTTGATTTTCGACAGTAAAATGATTTTCGATAAAAAATGTTCGGTTTTTTTATCTGGACTATCTGGCAACCCTAAGTAACACCAGCGGCTAGCATCTGTCCAGGGGCGTACCGTAAGGTTTGCCACCGCCAAAGTGAGTAGGAAGGAACCAGTTACTTGCATTATAACCGTCTGCGCTAGTCTTAGAGAATATTGCCGCTACAGTTTGTAATATTGAATTTCTAATTTAATTAAGACGACAGTGGCCGAGTGGCGGCAATACTGGGGATTACATACAGGGATGTTTATAACTGTTTGTAGAATTTATTAAAAGCAGATACGAGCTTCATTGGACTAACTAATTCAGTAAGAAATTGTGAAATAAGAAATTGGCACCATTAATCATTGATATTGAATTTAGTGGAATAATTCTTTTAACGTGATTTATTTATTTATTCAAACGCCATATAATGGCTTTTACAATACAGTGGTAATCGAATTACAAGCGTACAGTGATAAACAGGATAATAATAGCAATAAATTAAAGAACAATTAATGTGTAAACAAAAACACCATTGCAAGTGATGCAGTTATTAATATAAGTGCTGTAAGACAATGCATAATTCAAAATAAATATATACCAGTGTAACTATAGTTGGAACTACTTTATACTAGGTTTGTATAAGACGAAGTATGAGGTGTCTATGATAATAGTCAGTAGTGAGTTTATTGTTACCCACAAAATTAATTGTAATTGGAACTCAACAAAGAGTAGGCATCGAATCAACATAATATTTAATCCCTAAAGCCTCTGACATTTTGCCATGCTCTTACGAGAAGTGTCAGAATATATTTTCACGTTACATTTGATTCCCGATAAATGCGTTATTTCTTACGTATTTCAAAATACAATACTGTTCCTAGAAGCAGACTCTTTCAGATTTTAGCATTAAATATTTATTGTTATTAAGTTTAATTTGTAGAACTCCATTTTATTTTTTTATTTTTTATATATACAATAATATTATTATTGGGTTTATAAAAACAGTTTATTTTTAAACAAGTTCTGCTGTGTAATTATTATTACGCGTGACAGCTGTTTCGCCCTCTGAAGGCATTATCAAACTGTCAGACTGTCACAGTTTGATAATGCCTTCAGAGGGCGAAACAGCTGTCACGCGTAATAATAATTACACAGCAGAACTTGTTTAAAAATAAACTGTTTTTATAAACCCAATAATTTAGCATTAAAAATCAACGTCAGTATTTAAAAAAAATATTAAATTCAAACAAAGATAAAGTTTTTAAAATCACTTAACGATGGTTAACTAAACGAATTTAATTGGACAAAGGCTTTATAAAAGTTATTGTCACTTCTCTTGCTTTTCATTTAATATAAAATATATCTCTTAATAGTATAAAATAAAGTCGTTCTCCGCATCTGTCTGTTTGTGCGCTTAGTTCTTCTAAACTACGCAACGGAAATTGATGGGGTTTTTATCATTTAGAGAATTTCTTCCGGAAGGTTTATATAATAATAATATATTTATTTAAGAAATTTGCAACTATATCTAAGAACACATGTTAACAAATGGAAAAAGTTAAAGTTTCTCATAACCTGCCTCACTAGGCTAGCGGCTAGCCTGTATCGAAGCAGCCATTTTAAAACTTAATTTGCTGTCATACCCTTAAATTAAATATACCATTCCTAAATCCTGTATCTAAATTTCGCTAATAAACAATTAGTTAATGTTAATTAAGTGTTAACCTCAAGTGACCTACCAGGTAAGTATTGTACTGTATATTATCTCCATATATAGTTAGTAATAACATAGATCATTGTAGAAACGTATAATATATTTGTACGGCGCTATACAAATCATCCAAATATTATTATTATTATTATAAAATACATATGAGTATATCTACATTTATATTATAATATAATCGCTCAATATTTTTGTTGGATCAATAATTTCGAATTTGGGTGAGGGCACTAGTAAAGGCCCTATTATTATTTTTTATCCAAAGTATAATGTTCTTTTTGAAATTTGTTTGAGTATCACATTTTTTGTGTTCTCTGGAAGAGTATTGCACAATCTTGTTGCAATAAACCTAAAATTCTTTGATCGAAGCAGTATGCATAACAGGAATTTTGAATAAATCTTTGTTATTGTTTCGAGTACAGCGAGTATTTAAACTGCATATTATATTCATAGAAAGTAGAGAAAAGACGGTGTTTTGTAATCAAGTCATAAAAAAATATTTTCTGAAGCTTACATTGCTAACACTGGGTAAACCTAATGAGATACCTTATAACAATGTGCTACGGAATTGTATATCTTACAGTCTACAGAAAAGTCCACGGTGGTACATCCTAAGGATAACCCCCAGCCACGCCGGGTTTATGTCAGCTTGTTTATTTAAAAAAAATAAACCTTCACAAATATATTTCAAATGTATTTTTAATGCAAACTGAAAGCGCGGTATTGTCTCTTTCTAACACTGTTTAAATTATATTTCTCACCCTAATACAAAATGAGATGGCAAAACTTTTACGAGGCCGTACCAGCCTGGAATATATCTCAAAAAAAAAATGTATCTCGTCTGTGAAGAATATCTACCAGAATTGTCCAAGGGGTTGATCATTGATCCCTTCGGCACCGGTGCGTAGTCGGGATACACGCCAAACGCGCGCCCAATATTTGTACACGGTTGACATTTGTCACATGAGAACGGGTCGCTTCTACGATTCGTTCTTAAGTTCAACAGCTCGGCTGTGGAACGAACTGCCGGCCTCTGTGTTTCCTCCCTCAGGGTGGCCACAAAAAACGGATTTCAAAATTCCCTGATAATTCCAGGTTTTCCAGGGCAGTTTCTATATTTTTCCCTGATATGTTTTATTTGGTATAAGGACATATCGTTCAAAATTTTATTTTTGAAACACGATTTTCATCTACGCCAGAAAATTAGAACAGATACATAAATAAAGGGAATTCCGTCATCTAAAGCATTTATTATTTCCTTGCACCACAATGATCTATTCAAAACAAAATACACTTATTACAAATTTATGATATTTCGCCTGAAGACAATTTGTGTACAAATGAAAAGACCAGACAAAAATAGACAAATAAACAAAAGTAAGTACAGTAGAACCCCGATAATTCGAAAAAACGCGTAATTCGAAATTTTAGCCAAAAAAATTTCCGCAGAAAATTTTTTTCATACAATTTTTTTTTTAATTCGAAATTCGTTAGTTCGTAATTCGAAATTTATTTTTGTCCGCGCACGAAAATTTGTTCGTGAAATTCGAAAAAATTTGATTTTTGCGAAAATAAATCATAATATTTCGTAAATCTGAATCTAAAAGTCAGCCGTGGCGGTAAAACGCCGAAAAATTTTTACGTGGTTATACATCGTCCTAATTAGTATTATTATTTTGTAAATCTGAATCGATTTACACTGGAATGTTGTATTTTTTCAAATTTATTTCGAATATCCGAGTTTGAAGGGCCGAGAAAATACGTTTTACGCGGATATATGTCATATTTTTACGAGTTTACACCAAATATCTGTATTTAAAGGGTCAGCCGCGACGAAACTCGGCCGCGAAATTTCGATTTACGCGTAAATGTATCGTATATTTACGAATTTATTTCGAATATTTGAATTTAAATGGCCCGCTGCGACGGAAATCGGCCGCGAAATCTCGATTTACGTGTAAATATATCGTATTTTTACGAATTTATTTCGAATATCTGAATTTTAAAAGGCCCGCCGCGACGGAAATCGGACGCGAAATTTCAATTTACGCGGAAATATATCGTATTTTTACTAACTTTACTTCGAATATCCGAGTTAAAAAATACGGCGCGACGGAAATCGGCCGAAAAATTTCGATTCACGCCGAAATATGACATATTTTTACGAATTTACTTCAAATATCTGAACTTAAAAGGCCGGCCGCGACGAAAAACTGCCGATAAAATTCGATTTACGCGGAAATATTTCATATTTTTACGAATTTACATCAAATATCTTAATTTAAAGGGTCGGCCGCGCATTCTCGATTTACACGGAAATATATCGTATTTTTGCGTTTTTTTTTCGAATCTGAATTTTAGGAGCCGGCCGCGACGAAATACGGCCGCGAATTCTCGTTTAACGCGGAAATATATCGTATTTTTACGAATTTAAATTCAGATATTTGAAATAATGGGCCGGCTGCGACGGAAAATTACCGCGAAATCTCGATTTACGCGGAAATATATAGCATTTTTACGAATTTATTGCGAATATCTGAATTTAAAGGACCCGCCGCTACGGTAATCGGCAGCGAAAATAAAGAAATAATTGGTATTAATACGAATTTACAACTAAAATACCACCCGGATTTGAAGAGGCGGCCGAGAAAATCGATTTTCGGCGTATTTTTTTTTTTTTTTTCATAAAAATTCGAATTACGTGGGAATTCGTTAATTCGAAATTTGATTTTTGATGTCCCGTGGATTTCGAATTTACGAGGTTCTACTGTATTGACGCTTTGTAAAAATGTTGATAATGATGATCTTTAAATTTTATTACGACCGTACTGGGTGTCCGACCCTTTTGACACTTTGTTGTAACTTTGCTAGCTTTTTCTTTACAGATTTCGCACCTACATAGTATAGGGGAAAAAAGGCGGGTGGTTTACAACATGATTGTGTTGCAAGGGCTATTTACGAAAATAATAATAAAAAATACCTACTTATCTAGTTTGTCTTTGTCGGCATATCTTTTGTTACACACGCCGCTAGTAAAAGTAATAAAACACAACTTTGGGACTTCACAAATCGTAAATAACGAATTTCGTTTTATTTTTGGAATTCCCTGATATTTTAAGAATATTTTAAAATTCCCTGACATTTCCCTGATAATTCCCGGTTCGGTAAAATTCCCTGATAATTCCCGGTTTTCCCGGTTTTCCAGGTCTGTGGCCACCCTGTCCCTCCTAGAACATGGGACTCTTCAAGACCAATGTTCACTCCTTCCTCTCCACAAAAAGACCCTCCACACAGCATCCCCAAAGATGACATAGGCCCTGAGGGAAATTATTTTCTTCAGGGCCTCCTGTGTGGAGTTAATATAAAAAAGGGGTTAATCGTTTAAGATACTGATGATTTTTTTCCTATCCTAATGGAGGTTGGCTTACACCAAGAAAATCTTCACCCAGCAAACATCAACTTGAAACACTGACAACAATCTTCCTCGGTTTAATTAAAATCCACAACACATAGTTTCTGGTGCTCCCCTCCTGTGGTCATTCCCGTTACCACCCTATACATTCCAGCCGTATTAACATCCCAGTATTATTCAGTGACGTTACACAATTTAGTGTATTATAATAATTCGCTGAGGGGGGGTTTAATATACTTCCCTTAGCGTGGTCTTAGCTTTATTAATATGCTTGAATTAGAAGTTACTGTACCACACAGGCCAGACGAAACAGTGTTGAGCAGAGACTGAGTGAAAAATAATCCTTAATTAGCAAAATTTATGTTAATTTTATCTAATATTGCGGCACAACGTTGGCGGGATTTTGCAAAAATTATTACAGCAATCTGTTCTCAGCGGAGAATTTTTAGTAGAAATAATGTACCGCACTTGCTTGTTATTGAAACAAAGTTGACATTACTGATCGTTTGGTAACGCGGTTAAAAATAGCTGTAACGAAATGGGTAAAATGCACAATTCAATTGAAGAGTGATTTTCATATATCTATATCTACATAATACTGAATTACCATGTTATATCATTTGTATCAATGAAAGTCCGTATACACGGTGTCCGGAACTTGCAGCACAAGCGGGAACATCACATTATTAGTAGATTTTATAGAATAAAACTTGTTTGATTTGAGTTTTTAGTTTTCCAGTGAAACTTTTTTTAATTATTGAAGACAATATTAGCGATTTCTAAACGAAAATCTGAAACAGAAAAATCAGAAAAGGATACGGTCACATCTAGGACTCGAACCTACGACCCTTGTCTTTCCGGGACACCGCTCTACCAACTGAGCTAATGGGACCCTATCCCCCTCGGTCACTCTTTTAACTGTATCATACTTCGAATAAGAACTACCAACATTGTCTTCATTTTTTCACTGCACATTTTTATTGACAAAAATAAGATAGGTTTATCTAAAAAGACGCTGTCTAGATTGAATTTAGTTCGGGTTGAATCTTGCGATCATACATAAAGATGGTTAAAATATTGTATCTCCAAATTTGAACGAAAAAAAGGTTATTGAAATTTACTTGATTATAGCCTATAATTTTTTGGGTTCAAACATTGCACCTTTTAAACCTACAGTCCCATTGTAAATCCTCCAGACAATGATTTTATAATATTTAATATTTGGCTAATTTATATAGCGCCGTTTTCGTGAGAAATCACCTCAAGGGCGCTGAGCACAGACATTGTATTACCTTTACAATTATATATATACATATATATAATTTATATTTACATTTATGCTAAACGAAAGTCTATGCCAAAATATTGTATTTACATCAGACACTGTAATATAGAACTAAAAACTTATTTTTATATTACACAATGTATTTTTTTAAGTTCTCCAATCATTATGTTAGTTTTCTCATATATGGTATGATGTACGGTTATACAATATTTTAACTCTAAGTCATCGAAAAAAAAACCAGTGACATTATTGTTTAATCATTTAAGTAAATTTTAATTACTTAAGTACCCAACTACCCAATACGTTTCTAGTTAAATTCAAATCACACTCCACGAGTTTTACATTCCGTACGAATAATATTCAATTACTTTCCACGAAATCTTATTCATATTTTGCACGAACGTGCAACAGCAATAATATACAGGGTGTCCGGAAACTCGTAGTACAAGCGGGAAACTGGTGAATCTACATCACATTTGGAGTCGATTTTGTAGTATATTTTTTTTTGATTTGAGCTTTCGTTATCGAGTAAATCGAGTTAGAAGTTGATTATAAATTATTACTGAAGATCAAAGTACCCAACTAATTAAAACTATTTGAAAGTAAAACAAATGAAGAAACTCGGATTTGAAGCATTATTTTGAAATCACCCTTCATTTAACCCGGTGTAATCATAAAATATTTCTGCTCTGCAGGGTTAAAACATCTGTTGTTCAACCCTAAACACCAGAAAAAACTTTAACCCTAAAATAGCCGAAAAATATTTTTTTTTGGTTTTTTTTTTTTTTTTTGTGAAAATGCTCAAAAAAAAAAATTTTATGTTTTTTTGGGTTCCCCATGTGGTGTTGATTCTCCAGTTTCCCGCTTGTACTACGAGTTTCCGGACACCGTGTATACGTGTTATAATAATAACATGGGACGAATAACTCACTCACACGTGAACAATTACCACTGAAGATATAAACCGACAGAGGTGTGTTGTGGGCGTGTTTGTTCCCGAAGTAACGGTCTCCATGGACGGAGGGTAAGACTCTCGACTAGCAATCCGAAGGTAGAAGGTTCAAATCCCAGCGTGCGGAAGTACATTTTATTTGATGAATTTGTGTTATTTTACAATTTATTCATTTAAAATAATATACAACATACTTGCGGAACGTTTCAGAGTGGATGATACTCTCAGTATCGCCCTAGTGTTAGATTGATATATTCAGAATTGAAAAGTTGCTTGAAATGGTTTTAGCCGTGTTTGGTAACATTTCGCCGGAGTCAGTTTTACTGACTCCGGCGGTTGGGAGCAGTTGTGACTCCTCAAACGAGCTGCCGGCCTCTGTGTTTCCTCCCTCCTTCAACACGGGACTCTTCAAGACCCATGTTCACTCCTTCCTCTCCACAAAAAAGACCCTCCACACAGCATCCCCAAAGATGACATAGGCCCTGAGGGAAATTATTTTCTTCAGGGCCTCCTGTGTGGAGTTAATATAAAAAATAAAAAATAAGAAAAAGCTGAAGCGTAACTTTAATTATTGAAGACAATATTAGCGATTCTTAAACGGAAATTTTGAAAATCTCCTTCGGTCATATGTAAATGAATCACACTTCGAATAAGAACTACCAACATTATCTTCATTTTCTCACCGCACATTTTTATTGACAACTATCTTTATGTATGATCACAAGATTCAACTCGAACTAAATGCAATCTAGACTATCGCTAATATTGTCAGATATTGTCTAAACAGATAATTCACTGGACTGTCTGGGGCCTAGGAGTCGGTGGAATCGGTGTTCAAATCGGTATAGAGATACTTCTAGATATTTTTTATTCAGTGTCAATTACGCATTAAAGTCACGATTCCACAGATCTCAGGTCTGTTTTGTGGAACGTTGGATTTAAGACTTTATTTTCTTCCACTGGTGGAACTGATAGAGAAGTAATCGCATTGCTTTGATTTCAGCCAGAAAATAAGGCGAACATTATGCCTAACAGTGATATCGCGTAATGGAGCCCATTGGAACAGAGCATGCAAAATTACCGATAAATCGATTTAAATATGAATATCGGTAATTTAGTCATTAGTTTGTCGGTAATATTAAGAGGCATGATAAATGCAAGATTACTCAAATAAAAATAAATGATAATATATGTGAAGATTAATGTTACAGAAGAAGACGTCGCATTTCATGGCTTCGTAATCTAGGTGACTGTTACGAGTGCAGTTGTTCGGGGCTGCAGACTGCAGATTGAAAATTGCTATGATGTTAGTCAACTTACGATAGGAGAGAGCACCAGAAGGAGTTAATTTATAAGTAATTTTTGTATTTTTTTACAAATTTCACTTACCCGATTTCAAAAATATAATGTAATATATCTGGAACTTACCTGGAACAAAAAGAGAAGAGAAAATTAACAAAAACATTTAGAAGTTTTCAAGTCAATTAAAAACACTTTTAATTGCGCTTATAGTGGATAGTTATTAATTTATTAATTTTGAGTTAACCATCTATGGACCCCATCCCCACTTTAATCAGTCTCAAGCAATTTTCCAAATTGAGGAAGCCCTAGACCCACTAGCTCCGGGCAATTAGTAATCTTGCGCGGCAAAACAAGAATTTAATAAAAAATTTGCTACTCTTAATTTAACTCAAAACCGTGAATGAATATTTCAAAAGGAAATAATTTCTGATTATTGAAGACAATATTAGCGATTTCTAAACGAAAATCTGAAACAGAAAAATCAGAAAAGGATATGGTCACATCTAGGACTCTAACCCAGGACCCTTGCATTGACGGGGCACCGCTCTACCACTGAGCTAATGACCCCCTATCCGCTTCGGTCACTTTTAACTGTATCATACTTCGAATAAGAACTACCAACAATGTCTTCATTTTTTCACCGCATGTTATTTATTGGCAACTATCTTTATGTATGATCGCAAGATTCAACCCGAACTAAATGCAATCTAGACAGCGTCTTTTTAGATAAACCTATCTTATTTGATATAAATAATTTCATTTCAACCACATCTAAAATGACGTTTTCTCCAACTTTTTGATTTTTGGCCGCTTTAACCTACAAAATAACCTTTAAATATTCTAAAATAATCACGCGAAAACACGAACACATACACTTAAACAATTTGCAAATCGTTAAACAATATATAAAACAAACTCTTCAGTAAACCCAGATACCCCCACGGAAAAACTATGCCAAGAAATGAACTTATAGAAAATTAGAAAATTGTACAAATATAACATAATATGCCTTTTAATTACGATCACTCGTTATTTACATCAACTAAAAAATTATGAACTAATTTGGCTTTGAATGTGTCAAAATTAAAATCGAAAATATCAGTGACATCTATTACTTCATTACCTACTTTATGTATTATCTCCATAACAGAATTGAACACGAAGTTATTGTTGGTAAATAATATATTCTATCTAGTATGCTTCGGAGGTACGTACAGGTAGATTATAATGACAACAAATTAAAGTATAAAATATATTCCATCTAGTATGCTTTGGGGGTACATACAGGTAGATATAATGACAAAAAATGTAAGTATAAAATATATTCCATCCAGTATGCTTCGGAGGTACATACAGGTAGGTATAATGACAACAAATGTAAGTTTAAAATATATTCCATCTAGTATGCTTCGGAGGCACATACAAGAAGATATAATTACAACAAATGTAAGTATAAAATATATTCCATCTAGTATGCTTCGGAGGTACATGCAGGTAGATTAAATGACAACAAATTTAAGTATAAAATATATTCCATCTAGTGTGCTTCGGAGATAATGACAACAAATGTAAGCATAATATCAATCTTAATATTATTACAACAAATTTTCAAAACTCTCATGTAAATAATTTTTTTAGGAAAGACAAGTGACGCAAGGATGAATTTTATCGGCGATGATAAAAATAAAGCAACCTTCAAGTAATGACAATCTGTCATGTGTTGGGAGTGGGATAAACCCTCAACAAAAGGATTATTTACTACCCCTAAAATCCGAAATCAAATAAAACGGTACCACATGCAAAAAAATAACTGAGTGCGGTTGACGTGTGTTTCGGATCAGGCCAATCTACGGAATAGATAGGACTTCAATATACTTTTTCTAAGACATTGACGAACGTTTTGTATGATTCACAAGAAAGATAAGAAAAGATAATTCAAGTTTTAACGTAACACATGCTTCTTTAGGGTAAATATTATTACGTAAATAAACGGTTTTAGAAAATTAATCTAATTAACCATCACAAGGGTAGGCAGAGAGGATAGAACGCCAAACAACTCGGTCTTGGTAAACATTGCTTGCTACGTTCACATTCATACATTGTCTCATGCATAACCGTAATGTACCAATGATTCAATCCAATATTGTATTTGTATGCCTTTCTCGAAAGAATTGGGATTTTTAACGAACAAAACTATTCATTCATATTCATATTGCGTATGTACAGGCGCAAAAATATGATTTGTTTTAATAATGCAAAGCAATACCTTGCAAAAAGAGTATTTAAAAAAATAGTAATAATAACGCCATTTATGAACATGTGCGTTTGACCTTAATTTTTAATTAATTTAATTATTAATCAGGGAAAATTATTCAAAATTTCAAAATGGTATTTACAAATTTGAGAAAAGTGTGTTGTATGGATGTAGGTAGGTACCTACCTGCCTAGTAGATAGTAGTAAATCAAAGTATACAATAAAAAATACGAATATTAATAAAAGATTATTAAAAAATAATCGTAGAACAATGATGAGTGGTTTTACGGGTATTACAATAAAGCCTGCTCACCTACGCATCAGTGCACTAGCGGAAACTCGGCGGACAAGAGCGGAACACCCGTTCACAGTTGACGTCGGCACCACGAGAACTTTTTCATAATACGGCACGCGTGTGGAACAACTATTTACAATCTTCTTTCTTATTCATTTTACAGGTAACCTCTCTCACAACTTCGGCCGATCGGATGGCGATATAGTTCCCCTGGCTTTACACTGCACAGAAAGAATGGGGAACGCTTCCCATTCCCATTTTATTCTTAAGCATTCATACCTCAATTTGTCAGAAAGTCTGACAATTGAAGAGTATTTCCGCTTCTCGATTAAATCTAAATAAATGGTAACGAATTATTAGAAGCAATAATTAGTCGTCTGAAATATTCATAAAAATTGTAAATATCTCCCGAGTAAAAATAAATGCCGCGGACGGGAATTGAACCCGCACCTGCTGATATCCGGTCAGGTGCTCTGGACCACTGAGCTACGTCGGCTTATTTTCAACAATCCAAATAATTCAATATGTACTAGTACTTCAATCAACAATTACAGCTTATTATATTTTTTCACGTGTAAATTACAGCTTATTATATTTTTTTCACGTGTAAACAACCAACTTTATTTTTGTAGGAAAAGCTTTATTAGTCCAAAATTTCCCACAAGATGGCGTCGAGAGATATTATATCTACATTTGTTGGAGAAATATTTTGACTTTTCAAATATTATAATTTTATTATGATGATAAACGTTGGCGGCATTTATTTTTACTCGGGCGATATTTTCAATTTGTATGGATTGCTTATAATAATTTGTTATCCTTTCTGCTATGCACCTTGTATTATAAACATTAGTTTATCATTATAGAAAAATAATAAATAAATGGGATATTTCTAAACGTATTCGAAAAATAAAAACTGTTTTTGAAAGGTGATGAAATAAGCTTTCAAATTGTTTCATTCAAAATAAACATTTCATTTTGAAATCAAGCATAAAAAAAGTTTAAAAATGGCTCACCTTACATTTTTTCGTCTTAACATTGAAATAAAATTACTGATTTTAAACACATATTTTATCAGACAAATGTATTATAAACATTATTGTTACATCAGTAATCAGAGTGATTAAAAAATTAAATGATCATTTTTAAACAATCCTCGCATTTGAATAATTTAAAAGTAAATGTAGCATAACATTAACTATAAATCAATAGTTACTTCAGTAAAAAAAAACCAGTAATACCCTACAAAGAAAAAAATATTGTCGAAGCAGAAAAGTGAAAAAAATTTTTAAACGCTTCTTTATAAAAAATGGCATAGATACGGTTAGGTTAGGTGCTTGTAGATAATTACGCTTGGCGGAAACATGAAAAATAAATCGGAGAGATACAGAAGTGCAATTCTCTGTCTAATAAAATACAAAATACGTTACATAAGTCATTACCAAACTGCAGCAGATAATAATTATGCACAATGCCTGGTTTTCACGATTGGCCATGCGAACATTGGGCGCAAATTGCAGATGGAGACGATTTAATATAATCATATATTATCAATTATTGAAGACAATATTAGCTATTTCTAAACGAAAATCTGAAACAGAAAAATCAGAAAAGGATACGGTCACATCTAGGACTCGAACCCAGGACCCTTGCCTTGCCGGGGCAACGCTCTACCACTGAGCTAACGGGACCCTATCCCCCTCGGTCACTTTTAACTGTATCATACTTCGAATAAGAACTACCAACAATGTCTTCATTTTTCACCGCACATTGTTTATTGGCAACTATTTTTATGTATGATCGCAATTTGAGGTTTTACTCAAGAAAGTTATTAGTTATTACAAAAAAATAAACATATATTATCAGTTTGATAATGAATTTTTAGAAAAAGCTGTCACGCGTAGTAATAATTAAAGAGCAGAATCTGTTTACAAATAAACTGTGATTTTGTAAATTGAATACTAACATTATTGGATATATAAAAGAAAAAAAACATAAAAGAGAGAAATCTTCCTGTTTCAGAATCAGAGATGTGCTTTATTTCAATTAAATCCATTTCAAATGGAAATGCAAAATGCATATTTTCCATTTTGCATTTTAAATGCTTTTCTCAATGCATTTTCCATTTTAAATGTTTTTTTGCAACATTCTTCATACTTTCTCCACTCATCTTTTTTTCATAAGCCCCAAATATCAGTCAGTCCTCAACCTCGCTATGAGAGATAATTTACATTTGTCAAGTTGCTCCCTGGTAGGAGCCCTGGCAATTGAGTGATACCATTACAAAAAATACTGATTCAAATACTGAATATGGCCATGACGCTGTAATATTAAAAGTTAGATAGCAGTTTCTATGTTTTTACGTTGGCAACATTAGTCCCGCGCAAATTTTTTTTGGTTTCATAATCTGTAGTCGTAGTGTTTTTGGATTTACCATCATGTAATATGTTTGTTCGACATTGATGTCCATTATCAAATGACAAAATTGTTTAAAATCCTATAAATATTTTAACTAAGCATTTTGAAAATAGGTATTTTGCATTTTGCATTTGAAATGCTTTTCTAAAATCCATTTTGCATTTTGCATTTTCAAATGGAAAAGTTTTGACCCATTTCCATTTTTCATTTGAAATGGTTTTGGGTACCCATTTTGCACATCTCTGAACAGAATCAATTCGTATATCGATATAGAGTCAGTAAAGTTGATTTTAAACGACAAGCCTTGCTGCTGCTAATTATATTTAAAAGATTTAGTTTATTTTATAAATTACATACTTTTGCATTCTACATGGAGAAAACTTACTGATATTGTTAACTAGCTGTACCCCGCCACGCGTTGCGGTTGCTCAGTCTGACTTTTTTTATTTTTTATTTTTTATTTTTTTTTATAGTGAATACCTCACAAGAGTCCCAACTGCTCCCGTCTGGAGCCAGTGAGACTATGGCATCCCCAATTGGGGGATGTTGTGAGGCTGAAGGTAAGTGGGGAAGGGAAAGAGGAAGGTGGGGAAGTACCTGGCTATTCAGATCTAGTCACTAAACACGGCTAAAGCCATTTGGAGCAACGTTTCAATTCTGAATGGTGGTCTTACACCAGGGCGATACTGGTAGTATCTTCCACTCTGGAACGTGCCGCAAATATACTATATATTATTTTAATTAATTAATTGTGAAATAACACAAATTAATCAAATAAAATTTATTTGCGCACGCCGGGTTCGAACCCGCGACCTTCGGAATGGCAGTCCAATGCGTTACCACTGGACTACTCGCCCTTCCCTGTGCAGATAGGGAAACAATAGCGCGTGTCACTTTAACGTCCAACAGAAGGCGCTGTTTTTAAACAAAAAAAAACATGTTTTTACCGGTCACATATTTATAATATAGGTATATAAAAACACACGCGTGTTGTGTAAAAATTTCAAAGCAATCGGTGAAAAATTTTCAGAGACTTAAGATTATGAAGAAACGAACATTTACATTTTTATTTATATTTATATAGATTTATTGAGAAACTCTTAAAATTATTCGTTTTCCGTTTAAAAACGGGATGGCAAGCCCTCAACGGATGAATCGATATGTTTCCTGATAAACTATTAATAAAATACCAATGATTTGTCACGATGTCGGGACACATGTTCATAAAAATCCTAACATTTCAGCATTTCGCATGTGTCATTATTATATTATTAATAAAAACATGTTCCGATATTATTACAAATTTACTTTAAGTTTGTCAGGAAGTGGCCTGCATTCCCTTTTTCAATACATCAGCAATACTCATTTTTCTCCGCGTATATTTCATATTGCTTTTTAATATGATTTAAAACGCATTAAAATGTAAATTTTGTAACGTTTTAAAAATAATAATATTAAACATTTTATTGAAATATAAACCCGACTTACGTTATTCTCAGCATTTTGAATCGGAAATATGTGTATATTAACAAAAAAAAAATCAAGATATAATCGTTACACCTGGTACCAGAGTCAACTTGTTACATTTCCAATATCAAACATTAAAAAAAAGGTAATCGCAAGTAATTCTGAAACATATTACCGTGTAAGGCAAATTCAATAATTTCCATGCGTGGATACAAGCCGTTTGCACCGTGCAATGTGAATGTTTGGAGAAATGCACGCTGCATTCTCTGCACTGGTTGCAGTAGTATGCACCTACCAGTTGTATTAATGCCGTTTACCTTCCCAACAGCCCACGTCCATTTTAAACTGGCTTATATTATGATACTCGCACATGTAGCATGGGCGCAGCGAACGAAAGGGCAGTTTGGGTTAACGCATAGGAATCTTTCCTGCCAGGGGTCTTACCAGACAAACTTTCCTCCCTATATACTAGTTCTCAATTAGGGCGGTATTAATTAAATAAACAGCATAGAACTTGTTCTTTTTTTGCATTGCTTATATGCCCTACATTTTTGTTTTATATAAATTTAACATTTTTAAATTTTTAACCAGGTGTCTAAAAACGTACCGTTTTTTATCTTATTTTAGACAATACACACTAAATTAATGCTTCTCCAACAATATTTATCTAAATTTAACATTTCCTAATTTTCTCTCAATAACATGGCAATGAAATATGTTTACTGTACATTCCTGTCACCTACCTTAGAACAGGTCACACCTAGTGAGATAGATTATGTAAAACATACAATTAAATTATATAGATAATTACTTATGGTAACTTCTAATCATGTTAACCTCTTATTTTATGTAAAAAGATAAGAACTGTTTTTCAAAAAACGCCGATTTATAAAAAAAAAAAAAATTATATTAAAATTATTATTAGTGTATAACCTTTTCCCCGCCTTGCAATACACGTATTCGTAAATCTTCATTAAAATTTTTTTTTATGTATAATTTCTTATTTGTTTGTAATCTAAAAGAAATTTAATAAGGAAATTATTAATATTCATGTTTAAATACGAAATCGACCAAATAATGTGCGTAGCTCATGATAGATATACTTATGACAGCAGATTACAGCGTTGAAGTAAGATCATTTTACAGTTTCCAAATAGTAAAGTTAAGTTATCTCACTCCATACTTCATTGATAAAAATAGTATAAATATAAAACTACATATAGATGATACGAAACAATGAAAGAAAAAAGAATATAAATAACGAGTTATAAATAGTGATTTTTGGCATTGACATGCCTCTTGAATTCTTCAAGGCTACTATTAAAAATATCGATAGTCTTGGAGGCGTTGTTTAACAGCGCCATACCTCGTGTCATGCTAGCCGAGCCAGTATGTCCGTTCTGCCAAGTGGCAGAATCTAATCCTCTTGCTACTCTCTGTGAGAGTTCTAGAAGATTAGAGACGGTGGACTTATTTGATAGAAATCCGTGTTGGTTTCCTCAAAGAAACGGTTTAATTTGTTGTTTAGCTTTTCGCAAATTATTGTTTCGAATATTTTTGGGAGTATTGACAAAACCGCTACTGGTCTATAGTTCTGGACGTCCGTTTTTGTTCCAGATTTATGTATCGGGCTAACCTTGGTAAGTTTCCAGGATTACTCCGGGCAAAGAGAGGGGGTCAATTATTTAATTAAGTCGATTGCCCAGGGGCTGAAAAAGTCTCGAGTACGCGACTGGCGCAGAGTACAGTGGTAGCCACGGTCCGCTGGGCCATTGCATATTTAATCCGGATCTCACCGATGCTGCAGTTGGGTCAGAATGCAAATTGCACTAACGGGATGAACGAACTTGCTTCCAAAAGGATATTGGCGATGCTGTAGTGGAATAGTGAAATTCAACAAAACAACTTATTTCACAAAAAATATTTTACTATTAAATATAACACTGAAGAAGAATATAATACTAATAAATCTAAACGAGGAAGACACACAAAAAATAAACAGATAACGGTCACAACTAGGAATCGAACCCAGGATCTATTGTTAAATATAATGTCAAGCAATTTCATTAAAATTGGTTAATGTGCACTCGTGTGTGTGCATGAGTGCCACCAAAGGTTTATAAATGCATTGTCATTGACAACGAGTCGATCTGCCGAGTTTCAGCTCGATCGGAAGTCGGGAAGTGGGTTAATTTCCACTTCATTTATTCATCAAAACAAAACAAAATTGAAATTAAAATAGATGTATTTAATTTAATTTAAATATATTCATTCTATTTTAAGTATCCATATTAAAGGTTTAGTATAATATATTATATATACATTTGAGTTGTCTATGGTTTTATTTAACTAATTTTATTTTAGCAATTTTTTAATCCATTTAACTTTGATTGTTTTCTTATGAAAACGTTAGCTGAGCGAAATATTGTAAATTCTACAAGATAAACCTTTAAACAAAGATTACTTTGTAACTTGACAATGACTTCTTAACAATAAAGGATTTACAATTTAAAAGTAGTTATCGAACGTCTTACCAAATTTCCACAGTAATAATTAAATCTGTTACCTATTGAATAGTTTCAGATAAAAAGTTCGTTGGAACTACGTCGCAAAAACCATTACCTTACTTCTTTAAACATAATCGATTATAAAAACCCCATTAAGTCTGGTAAACTTTTAAATAGGAGTTTAAACCGTAATCAATTTCCAAAGTTTTATTTGTTTTTTTTTTCTTAAACAACGTTATTGTAAACAAGTATTATTCTTGAATATCAAACAGGAACAGAGTTGATGATAGATACAAACCGCCATACTACGTGGCAACATTAGCTAGGTGTAAACTAATAAACATACATTAATCATTATTTGATTTGCCATCATATCGACTGCGGAAAATTATTTTTTTCGGCAAAAATACTTACCATTACTAGTGATGGGTAAATTCCCAGGAAATTATTTTTAGGGAATATTTTCGACACTGGGAATATTGCGGGATTTAAAAAAAATCTAAATGGTGAAATCCCTGTGACACAGTTGTGTCTCGATTGTATGCGTTTTACCTAAATTCACTTTGAAAGCACATAACTTCGTCATTTTTAGAGATATCGAAATACTAATTTTAATGTGGTTATTAACTTTTTGAATATAATACATTTTCACAAAAAAGACAACATTCCCGACTTTGGGGAATTTACATCAGGACGGGGAATATTCCCGGTTGCACATCACTAACCATGACTGAAACAAACAGGTCTCCAAATACCGGTAAGGGCCCGTATTATGATATCTAGATGTTGTGGCCGATAGTAGAAATTCCAAGATTCCGAGACCTGCCAATTTAGTTATCTGCCCGCTAAGGTGGTTCTATCAGGAATAATAAATTATTAGTGGGAGGTGAAGCTGTCAGATAGGTTACCTGATAATGGCAGATGGTACGCATAATCATTCCTAATTGGAGGAAGAAAATTTGCAAGTATCGCATTGAAAAATGCTGTTATTTATAAAACGTTAATTCTACAAATTCGTGAATGTTTTCGTTGGCTGATTTAATTTTTTCATATTGGAATAATATGGTTCTATCTTCTATGTGATAGAGCACTGTTATGATATAATCAAATATAACATAGCTTCCTATAGAGCACATTATCGCATAACATCACTGTGATCCAGATGGAGCCTTGCTAATCTAATGAAATAATAATAATATTTAATAAAAATAACAGCATGTGCAACATGTCATTTAAGATTTAAAAAATATATATTATTCAAAGGTAGCGATTGTCTTGCTATCTGTGACTCGATATCTAATCGTTGCAAACATACATGGCTCTTTTACAGAAAACAAAAATAAGTAAAAAGAGAACTATTGCATTCTTATCTGCAACTTACAACACCTTTTCTAAGTATGTAAAAAAACGACTTAAACTATTAAAATTCAATATCATTCAAAAGAACGAAAATCAATATATTTCTCACATTACACAATAAAGGCAAGCGTTTGGTAAAGAACACTTGCTTTTATCCCGACTAACAATATTCAGGACAAGATTTGGTAATTAGAACTCTAATTGTGATACTTTTACAAGCATTCAAAGAGAAACATCTTCCACCGGTTTACTCAAAACTCACAAAGTAGGGAACAATGTATAATATAAAAAGAATTCCATACAACAGTCACTTAACAGATAATTCCTAGAATTGTGATCTAAACCGAATTGAAAGGAAACTGGTGTCGCCAGTTTACATAATATAATAATATTAGAAGCACAATGGAATACAATAAGAGTACAATACAACAAAGATCATAGATAATTGTTTCGGTTACCGAGGTCGTGGGTCGAGGTCGTGCATTGCCAGCAAGATGTTTACGTTTAAAATCAATTATTTTTATGCTACAATGAGGCCATAAAATGACAAATTAATTTTTTCAAATTTTATAAAACTCCCAAAATTCGCAATCCGTTAACACCCCAATATAAAACAAATGATAATTCAAAATCCCCATGAAGGGCGATGAACTTACGGCGTAATTTATTTATCTCCTGCCATGTTATGTCAATATGGATATATTGAACACTTAAATAAAAAATAAATACCAACTTTACTTTCGCCAATAATCTTATAATAAATGTTACATCAATAGTTATTTGTAGCTAGGTACCTACCATTCTCTTCGTTCGTTTTTACTGTTTTCCAGTTCGTATTATATTCTTTGTACTGCGTTATAAGATTATAGTATGTAAACGAATGATAAATATAAAAAAATATCTACCTATCTTCCCCAATTTACTTTCTTATAAAAAGTGTGTTTATCTGAAGTGGCCAGATAAGTTTGTTTTCTGATAGAGATAGATATTAGATAGAGCTCAGGAAATCAAAATTGTACAGCGCCCTAATGGTGGTTTTTTACAAAAATTGTGCTATACAAATTATTATCACTGTTACATTGTACAATACTTGCATGTAGCCCTGAATAATAATAATAATAATATTTGGCTACTTTATATAGCGCCGTTTTCGTGAGAAATCACCTCAAGGGCGCTGTACAAATATATTTCTTAAATATTTAATAAAGGATTAAAGGAATAAAGGATTAATAATTTATATATTTAGAAATAACGGCACAAGTGCGAATGATAGTTATTGACAGCCATAGTACAACAAAGAAAGAAGAAAGAAAAGAAAAATGATAAGATTATATAAGTTTAAAAGACAAAAAAAGAAAAAATAATATACATGAGAAAAAAGTTAATGAACAAAAATTAAGAAGAAACAAAAACAAAACAAAAAACCCGATATGCAGTGACC
Organism: Hesperophylax consimilis; assembly: GCF_061612785.1. Classification (NCBI taxonomy): domain Eukaryota; kingdom Metazoa; phylum Arthropoda; class Insecta; order Trichoptera; family Limnephilidae; genus Hesperophylax; species Hesperophylax consimilis. Next base: position 13,425,813 of record NC_142865.1, read on the forward strand.
TCATTAAAATATGCACTTATAAAATGTTTAATTATTAAAGCTTTATACATTAATAGAGGCATATTAAAAACATCAGCTAACATAGCATATGAGATACCAATGGTAAAATACCAATCTATTAACAACAGAATTGTAGCCAAAAACCGTAGTTTAATTGTGAGAATAATACATACTAGGGAAACATTGATCTAAGGGCAGGAAATTGAAATTAATTAATATTATTATATTGCGTAACAACAGACTTTGCGACTTTCAAAATGATCGTTATTTAAAAAGTTTGATCAATTTCACCAGAAGTAGGGGAAACTTGATCTTACATCTGTGTCTTGAACACATAGACACGGCCACGAGACATTTCTATCGGTTTATTTCTTCAGTGTATACAGTCCTACATATTGAGAAATAATGTAAACGTTTTGGATGGATACCATACTGCATGAAATTCGGTAAAGAATAGTTCTATATCTGTTGTGATGCCTGGCACGCTTTGCATTGTAACATTCTAAGTTTTAAGGTTAGCATTAGGTATTTATTATTTGTAGACAAGAAGAAAACGTCTCGCTCCAGTCAAGCGGCACTGAATTAAAAAGCGCATCGGATAGGGGAACACCGACTGTAATACATACTACTTGCATAAATCAAAATGTAAAACAACTTTAGTAAGATAATTAGATGACAAGGTAACTAAAGATGTAACGGTTAATTGTAGTGACGGTAACGGGCCTTAAAGATATAGTTTTTTTAAACTTCTTTGTGGTGAAATACTTAACCTGGTTAAAGAAATAGACCCATAAATATCAATAAGGGTTCACACTTATTATGTCCAGATAAGGTTGCAGATAGAGGAAGCAACGAAGATGCAAAAACCTACAAATATCTTTACTAGTAGTTCTGGGAACAATAGACCTCGCGTCCAAAAAAGTGTGTATCTAATTTTATCTTATTTCACAAATCAAAACCAAAATTTCCTTTGAGATCATAAAAGCTGTAAGTACAGGGTTTTCCAATAAGAGGTGTTATTTTGATAAGCCCGCTATTTCGGTAGATGTTACTTTTGAAGCTGTCATTTTTAGACATTTGACAAGTAGAAACTACGCCATTAATAAAAATGGAACGATACACGCTTCAACAACGCATTGAAATGATTAAAATTCACTTGAGTGAATCAAATGCAAATTATCTTGAGTGATTAGGCCCATTTCCACCTCGGTGGCTTCGTCAACAAGCAAAATTGTCGCATATGGGGCTCGGAAAACCCAAGAGTTATTGTTGAAAAGCCTCTCTATCATCAGCAATTACATTGCGAACTCCCCAATACAACGGTTTCACACTATCGGAAAAAAATACTTAGGTGATGTCGATAAATTTAAGATTAACTATGCGAATCTTGTGGATCACGTAAAAGACTTATTTCAACACTATTCCTAAATGGACGTCGTATGTTTGTAAACCAATCAAATCGCTGTATTTTTTAATTTATGTTCTTGTTCTTTTTAATTTTGTTTTTGTTAATTTTATTTTTATTATTTCTTTCTCATGTTTCAAAATTGTCTGTCATCAAAATTGTACCACCTACATGTAAAAGTCCTCTGGGCGTTAAATAAATAAATAGATTAACATTAGAGAGAGAAAAAACTGCACACATTTTTTATTAATATATAAACGCATTATCTGGTAAGAAGTTAAAATTTATAAAAAATCATCTTGCTAAAAAAAAGTTATTACGAAAATAGTGTCAGCTGATGTACGGCATCCTAAGGGTTAAAACTAGCATAGTCATAGTATTGCTAAGCATTCGGTTCTTAGTAATTATGAGTTAAATTTGAGAGGAAAACTGGACCTAAGTATACGAATGAGTTCATTATAAGTTCGCTCAATTCAATTGGTGAAACCCGACCAGTGATATCTATAAACTGCGGTCAAGATGCAAAGGAAACGTCGCATCTTAATTAATCGAATCGTTAGTCACTACAGCAAGAAGGTAGTTTGGTAAAAATAGCAAATGCTCTTTGATCGCTACAGAACACTGAACGGTATAAAATACTAAATCGACAACGTTTGGCAGACATTATATTGTCCAGCATACAGGGTGACTGGAATTTAATATATTAAAAATACAATACCAAAACAAACAATCGTTTTATATTATGTCATTAGGTCTCGCGTTCAAACAGGATATTTTTAATTTTCTCTCATTTAATAAATCAAAACCAAAATTTCCTCTGAAATCATAAAATTTGTAAGTACGTGTTTGTACTTAATACTTAATTATAGGCAAATCTAACATTTAACGTAACATTTTTTTTGTATTCCAAATAAGCAATCATATAATTTTTTTCAAAGAAACCTCACTATCTCAAAGACAATTCTTTTTTCAAACTACAGGGTTTTCCAATGAGAGGTGTTATTTTGAATAGCCCGCTATTTCGGTAGATGTTACTTTTGAAGTTGTCATTTTTTGACATTTGACAATTAGAAACTACGCCATTGATAAAAATGGAACGATACACGATTCAACAACGCATTGAAATTATTAAAATTCACTTGGGTGAATCAAATGCAAATCATCTTGAGTGATGAGGCCCATTTCCACCCCGGTGGCTTCGTCAACAAGCAAAATTGTCGCATCTGGGGCTCGGAAAACCCAAGAGTTTATTTATTTATTTTGTAAGAAACAAACAGCTTTTATATAATATGCAGTGATAGATATAAATATACAAGTTAATTAAAGTCAAGCCACAGAAGTTTTTTATGTTAAAGTGCATTAGAAATGAGGTTTTAGTTTCTTAAAATTAATTTGGTGTTAAAGGAAGGGGAGAGGAAGAGGAAAATAGGAAGAGGATAGGAAGAGGAAAATAGGAAGAGGATAGGAGATGCTGCCGATACATTCCATAATCTCATATTAATATTAATTTATTGTTGAAAAGCCTCTCTATCCTCAACGTGTGACTGTTTGGTGCGGTTTATGGTCCAGCGGAGTCATTGGACCTTACTTTTTCGAAAATGAAGCTGGAGCAACAGTTACGGTGAATGGATCGCTATCGAGAGATGATTAATCATTTTTTATGGCCGGGATTGGATGGTATTGATCTGGACAACGTTTACTTTCAACAAGACGGCGATACGTGCTACACAAGCAACGAAACAATTGATCTTTTACGATTGAATATTAAAATACCACCTCTTATTGGAAAACCTTGTATCTTCAGGCTGGTAGGTAGGTACCATAATATTGAAAAATGAGAATAAGAAAGTCCAAATAAACGCGACGATTTCACATTTGAAAAATAATTTTTATTGAATATTAAAACGGCCACGATCTTGAAACGAAAAAGGAACGTACAAACAATTATTATTTTTATTTTTAAGTGGTGACTAGTCATTATTTTTTTCACACCGAGATTAGTTATTTACAACACATCGATATTAGCACATTCAACTTTACATATTATAGCTGCCACATTTTAGACAAAGACCTAAAATACGCAATATTAATTTTCAATGAGTTCAGATGAAATGAGGTCCTGAGGAAAATAATTTCACTCGGGCCTTTGTCATCTGTAAGGATTCCGTGCATTACATATACAATAGATAATACACACCATTAATGCATTCCCTGTATTTGAAACAAAACTGTTGGGAGGCGAGTTAGCTAAGAGCTTCACAGATGCACTCATAGAGGGCAGTGCAAAGAGCTTGCTTGAAAGTCCGCAAGATGGCAGCTAGTAGCCAGTAGTCGCCAGGGCCAGTTAGGCTGCTTCCTGACAAACTTGGTGTTTGCAGATCTTATTTAGCTAGCTCCTAGTTAGGTCGACCATCGAAGTCACTCTTGTAATACGCGAAGTATTGAATTGATTTAATATGAAGAACTTATTCTCTAAAATCTCCTTCCACGACGTGTTGGAGAACTGTTTATAAGTCGGAACTGACTTATACCTGTGATTCTTGCCTATTTAGTAACTATGCGCTCTCCATAAAATATCATAATGATAATGAAACACAGTTTTGTATTGGAAATTTAAGGCCCGATTGGCCAGACTTTTGGGTCTGTGATCTCCTATACGCGCCTTAAATATTATACATTAAATACCAAACAACCTGTATCTGTATAGTGTATTCCAAACGCGTGCGTGACCCGAACGCTCAATCACAGGCGAGACGAACAAAGAAAGAAGCAATGATCTACGAACAGAGAAGATGAAAATTCTGCGCTATATTTAGCGGCCGCCGATACTTGACACACAACACAACACGGTACGCATGGACGGAGTTCCGGCTAAGCACAGTACAATTGTACATACACTGAACGAACTATAAATACTGCCATAATATCGACGGTGAGAAATACAAAAACGTAAGTACAGGGTTTTCCAATAAGAGGTGTTATTTTGATATTCAATCGTAAAAGATCAATGGTTTCGTTGCTTGTGTGGCACGTAGCGCCGTCTTGTTGAAAGTAAACGTTGTCCAGATCAATACCATCCAATTCCGGCCATAAAAAATCATTAATCATCTCTCGATAGCGCAATCCATTCACCGTAACTGTTGCTCCAGCCTCAATTGTACATACACTGAACGAACTATAAATACTGCCATAATATCGACGGTGAGAAATACAAAAACGTAAGTACAGGGTTTTCCAATAAGAGGTGTTATTTTGATATTCAATCGTAAAAGATCAATGGTTTCGTTGCTTGTGTGGCACGTAGCGCCGTCTTGTTGAAAGTAAACGTTGTCCAGATCAATACCATCCAATTCCGGCCATAAAAAATCATTAATCATCTCTCGATAACGCAATCCATTCACCGTAACTGTTGCTCCAGCCTCATTTTCGAAAAAGTAAGGTCCAATGACTCCGCCGGACCATAAACCGCACCAAACAGTCACACATTGAAGATAGAGAGGCTTTTCAACAATAACTCTTGGGTTTTCCGAGCACCAGATGCGACACTTTGGCTTGTTGACGAAGCCACCGAGGTGGAAATGGGCCTCATCACTCAAGATGATTTGCATTTGATTCACTCAAGTGAATTTTAATAATTTCAATGCGTTGTTGAAGCGTGTATCGTTCCATTTTAATTAATGGCGTAGTTTCTACTTGTCAAATGTCAAAAAATGACAGCTTCAAAAGTAACATCTACCGAAATAGCGGGCTATTCAAAATAACACCTCTTATTGGAAAACCCTGTAGGTTTGCCTGCATAGAAACTCAAATCTCTCAAATAAGGCATGCAAATACAATTTTGGATTGAATCACCTATACGATATTGTATTTGTATGCCTTTCTTGAAGAATTGAGTTTTTATACGCACAAAACTATTTATTCATATTCATATTACGTACGTATTCATATAACATCTACCGAAATAGCGGGCTATTCAAAATAACGCCTCTTATTGGAAAACCCTGTACAAATAATGAGCTTTTAAGTTAATAATTCTATTCGTAACACAAATATGCTCCCCACATACTACGGGTAATAAAATAATTTAAAACTTATCTCATTATATGAATGTAAAAATAGAAATACAAGAACGCATCGTCTCTTACATTTTTAAATATTATGATGCTATGCCGTTTGTCTTGTGAAAGATTAGAAACACAAAAACGTATTTTTTTAAATAATAAACTAATGTTTATAAGACAAGGTTTTTTATGCATGGCACAACGGATAAAAAAATATTATATGCAATAATTATTCGCCTGAAATATGCATAACAATTGAAAATATCTCCGGGGAAAAAATAAATGCTGCTGACGGGAATTGAACCCACAGCCTTCTGACTGCCGGTCAGCTACTCTGAACCTTTTACTCGGAAATTAATAAAAATTAAAAAATATATATATATATATATATTAAAAAAATATTTTCAATTTGTATGGATATTTCAGGCGAATAATTGTGGCTTAAAATAATTTGTCACAGACGAGGTATCATGGGCTTAAATTTTTATTGTATTAGCGGCGGCGTTTATCGCAATAATTTTATTGTCGAATCATTAGTTTTCTCCCTTTTTAACCAGTAGTTTAAACAATACAATTTGTTATTAATTTAATGATATGAATACTAGGAAGCAACTGTCGGGGATCAATTGTCCGAGGGATGAACTGTCCGGGGGATAGTTTGTCCGCGGGAACGGGGAAGAAGTGTCGAGGAATCAACTTTACTATCGGGGGACCAATAATCGTTTCACCGGAAAAACTGTATGTCAGTAGAACATGTAGCATTTTACAACAACATTTTTTTTAGCCTAGAGAAAAGATACGTATTTTGCTAGGTGTGAAATTAGGCCAAAATGTGATAATCCTACTCGCGGTAGATACGCACTTTAACAAAAAAACAAAGCATACAGATTAAAAGGATTGATTTTGAATGTATCTAATAGAAGGAGTTGCATTTTGGATACCGACACGTTTTACCAAAAAAATACCAATCACATTATGTTAAATCACAACGAAACTAAAGAAACCCGCAGCTCTTGCAAGGGAATACTAAAATTAAAAATAAATAAAACACAATGAAAACCCATCCAAACTTCGTTATTTTCCTAGCTCATTCATTCCGGCTCACATTCGTATTTAATTACAAAATTATCCAGCAAAAACAGACCGAGCAGAAACCTCAAATTTTCAACAGACCCTTCCCTAAAATAATAATGAGCCCGTGTGTTACGGCCAACCCCGAACCCAACCTCCGAACCAAAAAGAACTGAGTAACGCATAACACTTTTTCTCTGCACTCGTACGCTTGAATTTCTTCCATGTTAATAATTCAGAAAAGAAATATGCTATGTTCTACGTAAGGATTTAAGAATAAAATTGCAAAACAGAGCAAGAAGATGACTTTTAAAGTGTGATAATCCCGACTGCTCGAAGCCAGTGGCAAACCAATCGAGGGGAGCTTTGTGAAGATGAAGAAAGTAGGTTAGAGGAGAAAGGGAAGAGGAAGGCTGAGAAGTACCTGACAATTCAATTCTGTTATATTTAGATTTATACATTATATGTAAGATCAGTTATTCCAAACATGCGCGTTATCGCCCCTCCCCCAAGAATAGGTATCAAATAATTCAATATGTACTAGTACTTCAATCAACAATTACTGCTTATTATATTTTTTCACCTGTAAACAACCAACTTTATTTGTCGTGTTGGGAATAAGCCGACGTAGCTCAGTGATCCAGAGCACCTGATTGGACATCAGGTGCGGGTTCAATTCCCGTCGGCAGCATTTATTTTTACTCGGGAGATATTTTAAATTAGTATGGATATTTCAGGCGACTAATTAGTGTTTATAATAATTTGTAAAACAATATGGCGTCCAATCTTATTCCAAAACCTTATATCTTATCATAAAAAGATTTTGTGGACTGAAAACAGTTGCGTTGGCCTAGAAATTCCAGACAGAAAGAGCAGTGCATTTTACCCGGAACCAAAGTTATTTTGCCGCTTCAAACTAATATATATTTTTGAGTTATGTTTTTGCATTGATTCTTCCCTCTTTTGGGTGTTATAGAATCACCTTTACATACAATTCCTACGAACCACAATAACTGTCCCTTAACGCACAAACCCAGAGAACAAGAAAATAAACAGATTTGAAAATAACAATCACTTGGCTTTGAACACTAGAGTCCTCCAACAAATCAAACGCAATCTTTCCACTTGACAGAACCCTGTTATTTTTCAGTATGTATGTTTTTACGCAATCCAATTCGTGTCTGGCTTGCTTTCGACTTGAAAAATACATGTTTATCTGCCTACCCGTCAGACGTGCGAGGCGCGGGCCACGGAGTTAAGTGGAAATGTCTAATTCAAATAGATCATAAAAACCAATGGCACTATTATTATTTATTGAAGAGCATTCCAAATGAGGAATTCTAATGTCTGTCCATCATCAGTCTAATTATACATTTTTTAACAGGGTAAAACCGCCGTTCCACTAGGTCGGTATTGGTAGGCAATCGACATAAACCATAAGATCCTGCATAGAAAATACCACACGTTGACCGAAAAAAGTGGTACTAATATGAAACAAATCTATATTAAGGCGATGCCATACGTAGTAATGCAAAATTTTGTGTTTTTGGATTGAAAATTTGGTCGCCTAGAAATGTTTCAGATGCTTTGATTAAATACTGCGAGTAGAATACATCTTGGCCTTTGAAATAGATAATAATAGATAATCGAGTGTTTTTTAGATAAGTCTTTTTATAAGCCCAGAAAAAAATAATGTACAAGGCCTATGAAAACTGCTTTAAAGTTCAAAATCTCCTACTTATGAACCCATTTTCGGTTAAGATTTTATTGTATAATGTGGAAAATTAAGTTATTTATAAAATTATCGAAAAAAAATTCAATATTTATGCCTGAACATCGACAAAATAATATAAAAAGCACTTTTTGGCCATGTTTTTTTGTTGCATAAATCAAAACAGGCGGATGGTGTTAAGCGGGATTTTAAACCTTATCGCCATCTACGTAAGGGTTATTATTGATAGCGGCTCAATTTAAAATAGTACACGACGTAGTGCATCGCCTTAACCCTTTAGGCCTCGGAAGGACATTACAACCACAAACATCATATGCCATTATAGCTTCTGAAGGTCAGATCTGACCGGGGCGTCAATACATTATTAAAGTATTTTAATCTTTTTTTCTGTAATGCGTAGATAGGTGATTTGTTCGTCATTGGAAAGATAAATAATTATTCTTCACAGTGTGTATCAAATATTTATACATTATTACATGAATAAAATTTTTTTAAATTGTTTAAGTCATAATTACGAATTGGCGGCATTTTTTCATTGACTGTCTAAAAAATGATTATTTTTTTTTAACATTTTGAACAGAATTTTTGTTATTTTCAAAATTGGAACTGGTTGCGTAAAGAATTCAGACCATCGATAACTTATGTATAATTTCTACACATAATATAACATTTTGAACAGAAGATTATCTTAGTCATTTTCAAAAATGGAACAGATGTGTCAAGATTTCAGACAAGCGATAAAATACCAACCCACGTAAATTTCTGTGAAACAACTGGGCCTAACTAACTAGATCTCTAAACATAATATTCTGTTATTTTTCAAGGGTCTGCGCTAGTTATGCATAAAATTGATAAAATTTCGAATGGGCTTCTAAACCCTAAACAACCATGTTTTTAACCATATTCAACATAACCACGCTTCTCCCAAAAAGGTATTTAAAGTTTCTTAGCAGGTGGATTAAAAAAACCCAAATAACATTTAAATATAATTATTACACACCATTGGTAACTCTTATGCTATGTTAGCTGATGATTTTAATACGCCTCTATTGAAGTATAAATTTGTACTAATTAAACAATAAAATTAAGCGGTGCACATTTTAACGAGGTCACTGCATAACAGATTTTTCGATTTTGTTTCTTTATTTCTTTCATTAACTTTGTACTAATGTGTATCCTTTTTTCTTTTGTCTTGTTTACTTATGATTAATATTGAAACAGTCTTATGATTATTCCAAATCCCAGTTCCTACTCAAATTGCCCATTCTCTTTTTTTTCGTTCCAAAAAATCTCACCTTGGAAGCAATCAAGAAAAAAGATTTGAAAAAAGACCTACGCCAGTATCATTTAGTTTTAGGTTTAAATTTTCGTTGTCGTTGAAAAGTCCTTTTTATTTTCGCTCCTCGTAACAATTAATCTGAGTAAAATAGTGTAAATTATCATTACCAAGTTAAATACATCAAATAGTGTCGTGCGGTGATTGTAAAAGTGTTCGTATTGTGGAAATCCATAACATGAATGGTTCTTATGAGATGTCCATCTATGAGCAATGAGTAACGTACAGAATCTTCCAGAAACCAACAGGACCCCAAAAGAAACAAACATCATTCACAAGGTTAACGTACAGAATCTTCCAGAAACCAACAGGACCCCACAAGAAACAAACATCATTCACAAGGTTAACGTACAGAATCTTCCAGAAACCAACAGGACCCCACAAGAAACAAACATCATTCACAAGGTTAACTTACAGAATCTTCCAGAAACCAACAGGACCCCACAAGAAACAAACATCATTCAGAAGGTTAACGTACAGAATCTTCCAGAAACCAACAGGATCCCACAAGAAACAAACATCATTCACAAGGCTAACGTACAGAATCTTCCAGAAACCGACAGGACCCCAAAAGAAACAAACATCATTCACAAGTTTAACGTACAGAATCTTCCAGAAACCAACAGGACCCCACAAGAAACAAACATCATTTACAAGGTTAACGTATAGAATGTTCCAGAAACCAACAGGATCCCAAAAGAAACAAACATCATTCACAAGGTAAAGGTCTCCTTTTCATCACTCCTAATATTCCTTGCGATAAATAATCACTTTTTCTCGTTAAAATCCAATCCATTACAAGTACCAATCGTCAGGTACGAAACAACTTATATAAAAAAAAATGTAATCTTATAATTTTTTTTTCTTTCATCTTTCTATATTGTACTATGACTGTCAACAACTATCATGTATGTAAATGGCAATGTGCAGTTAAGTCCAAATAAATAAATAAACAAATAATATTATTATTGTCGGATGTGATAATTGTCCATCATAGGCATTGAAGCACGTTGCATTTTACGATAACACTCTACTTTGTACCTACTTTTATGTATGTTAACATCGCTTCATGACAGTATTGGCATCCCGCCACGTCAACTACTATTCCGTCTAAATACTACTAATTTGATAAACTCCCATCGGCCTGTCAAAATTAATAAGGTCGAATGGTCTGACCAATGGGCTGATTCCACGAAGGGGCAGACAGGCTAGGTGGGATGCCACGCCTCTAGGTCTTGGCAAACAATTTATCTGGGTAATTTTACATTCATACTTTGTGAAAATCAATATAATGTGTTACATACATACCAGAGACAATGCTGACTCAATGTGGCTGAATAAACATATTGTAAGTTGTACGGAGCATACATTTATTCATTTATTAACGCCCTTTTTAGGGGTTTTTACATAGGAATACTAATGTTTGGTGGATGGTTTTTACCCATGGCTGTTTCCAACAGCAACTATCTCGGAAATGCTGGGTATCTGGAACCCAAAAGCTTTTCAGATATAAGCAATATTCGCTGCCGCTGTGGGTAGCGGAAAACATCAAGCCGGATTCCGCCGGGTATTTGTATGAGCTTTCGCGGCTAACGCGAAATTGGAACTCCACCAATTCCGCTTGGATAGGCGGTATATTTCCCTCAGGGCCTGTCATCTTTGGGGATGCTGGGTGTCCTTTTCCACGAGTCATTCACCAAATTTAAGCACAAAGTGTTCTTTAATTGTAACACGTTAACTTTTTTCGTACTATAGTTTTGGTTCCATAATATTTCATCAAAATGAAAATTCAACACACCTCCAAAAAGTGATATAGTTTTTTTAAATTTTTTTATTGAATAAATAGTTAATACATATCAACAAACAAGTCCTGCTAAGCCAATTGAATTGGCTTGTCAACAGGTGCTTAAAGTTTAGTTTTATATACATTTTTATAAGTTATAATTTACATCTTATATCTACAGAATCAACAATTTTTTAATACAATTTTTCATACATATTAAAGTAAATAATTTTTTTCCGATAGCCAATTTTTCACCATATATTTAACCTTATTCATAGATTTACATTGCTTTATAGTGTCGGGTAATAAATTAAATATCTTCGGTAAGTTGTAATGAAAAGTGATGAAACAAAAACTAGGTTTAATAGTTACCTATGTAATCTATTTAACCTAGTTTTTGTTTCATCACTTTTCATGACTTAATATCACTTTTTAGAGGTGCGTTGAATTGTCATTATGATGACATACCCGGTCCCCATACATAACTGCTTCAGTAAAAATATTTAGTATTTATTTAGTGATAAATTTAAGAAAATAAAAATAATAAAGAAATTACTGACTCTGTATAATTATTTCCTTCGGAGTTTAGGAGTACATAATATGATAGAGAAAATCCTTCCGTCCGACCAACAAATAGTTAAATAAGAAAATCTTTTTTTTTTTAAAAGGTGAACAAAAAGTGACAATATGCCCCAGTGGCATTATGCCCCAGTCAGTAACAACTTACCCAAGTGACAATGAGAGACGAGGTAAGTAGTCCCATTTTCCCTGAAAGGAACAACCCGGACGACGTATTTACAAAGCCTATAACTAGTAGACGTTGTACAAGACGGAGACCTAATGAAAAAAATGTTTTCGGCTTCGGCAGACTTCCTGATCTTAGTAAAATATCCAAAAAAAACCGCGAATTTTTTTACATGATTGTTTACTTTTAAAAAATACCACGTTCCACCCTCTCTTCAAATGGCATCAGATTTTTTTTATTTATATACTCGTACATACAGTTTACAGGTAAATGAATGGTAACTGCGAGTAATACAAAAATGTTCATCATATAAAACATGGTAGTAGATTGGAAAATATCAGCAACTGTGTGTAATGTTTTGTGAATACCTCATTAGGAGAACCTGTGATGAGGTATTTACATGTTTTGGTAAAGTGTTATTGTATATTAGGTTAGTAGCAGTTAAATTAAGTTAAACTTTGTAAATAATGTTGTACAAACAAAACAATAGGCTTTGCAGATGATTTTGTACAAAAATAGCTACTTTTTGAATTTTATTTCAAGTATATTTCTAAAATTTAAAATCTATTCTTAAAGTACTATAAAAATATTCTATTACCTACGTACTAATATTTGGACTTAACAATATTGAGACATAACCCCCAAGACTTATGGCTTCCTTAATATTTAAAGGGAGTTAGTTCATTGAACATTTTGAAAGCTTTATAATAAATATTGTTTTGTGTTGCCGATAAATCTGTCTTAGGAAGCCTAAAATCGTTGCAGCTTCTCGTAGGATAGCCTTGGACTGTACTATTAAATTTACTATTTTACTATGTCAGTCGTCACCGCTACTGAAACGGTATAGGCTTTGTAAATATGCGCCCGGGCGAAGAAAGAATGCGATGGATCCCGGATAGCAGATTGAAATCTATCCAACTTTCTAGATGGAGAAACTTCCTTGGTCCTCCCGACAGACACAAAGGCGCCGCGGGAAGCTGGGAAAGTTTTATAGATTCGTTTACGAGATAAATGATGCATATTCTCGGCTGAGATGATATTGCTCAGCCAGCGAAAGCGCGGTGAAATATTATTTCTTTGAGTGTGCAGGACACCTGTATGCCACAGGTAAAATCGAACTTTGTCATGTAAACTCCATTCCCGGTCCGACTGTTGCTCCCAATCAGTGAAACTAGCAAAACTTAACGCGTTTATGAACTGCGAGAAACGATGAAACAATCGCAAACTATTCGCGCTATTTGCAGTTGGTTCGTTCCTTTTCCATGATTCGTGGTTCGACTCGCAAGTGTATACGCGCCAAAATACAACCTGTTTTGCAAATCTTTTTTCCAACCTGCCTTCAACTCCAGCAACAGTGTTACAAATAATAATTCAACTATTCTTACACACTTACATACTACATATGATTATTTGAACAAAATATGGTCATTCGGTTCCATTGATTTAACCGTCGGTCACTTAAAATCTTAAAATTATTAAAAAATATTTTTTAATTTACAGACCAACACGTCTTTATCACGAATTCCCGTATCGCGGGCACCCGATCTTTCTATTTCCCTCCCCACTTTATTCAGCAGCGCAACACATCCCAAATTGAGAAAAACATAGTCCCATTGGTTCCTGGTATGAACCTAGGAACTCTCGTGCGGTAATTACATAAAAAACTTAATTTAATATTAAACGAAGATCTAACAAACAATAATATATAATACAAACCACATTTCTCGTAGGCAGACCTATATTCAATTCCGTCTGTGCAGCTTACGCATTGAAGCAGTTTATTAAGTGTTTTCACTAGACGACATTATCGGTTCGTTGATGAAAGGGGAGGAAATGGAGGTGTAAGAAAGAGTGTCAATATTTTTATTTCATTTACTAGTGAGGGGACAGAATTTCTTGATATAAATGCTACTTTTTTATTTTTTCTGCCCTCCTCTAGTGATATCTTTTCTATGTAGATGGACGGATGTACACTAGGGTGGATCGCCATTGTATGGAATTTTTTATTTTTTATAAATTAGTTTTCGCGGGGTGCGGAATAGATGCTCTAGGTACATACAATGAAGCAAACAAAATATCAATTTAAATTTTTGATAGCAAGTACTGCCCCAAAGCAGTTGAATTTTTTAAAATCTGGTAAAAAATTGTCCCTTTATAAAACAGTTGTGTGTCAATATTAATACTTTAATTTTTACTTTTACATTTTATAATGAATAAAAATTGCCGCGCCTTAAATAATAATATTAAAAAAATGCGATAATATATATTTTCCCGCGAAAATTTGACAAATTGCCGAGTCCACTTTCTCGCGCCTCGCTCGCGCACCGCGCATCTTTAGATCAACCGTCCATATCTCGCAGTACAGTTTCAAGTTTTACTTACTTTGATCTTCCAACTGACCAACATTACTTTGCTTCATCTACTCCTTCTTCTTATGTAATAAATCCAACAGACAATGGACTATCTGTTGTATCCAGAACATTGGATCGATACAGTATTTCTGATCAGGCAGGTGCTGACATCGTCTGCGCTACATTGCAAGATATTCGATTAGTGACAACAGACAACAAACGTGATCGATCGTAATAAGATTCGACGTGCTCGTGCCAAAACTAGGACCACACTGACTGTCATCAACCAGCCCCATTTTGATTTGTGCATTTGCATATCGTTTGATGGTCAAAGGATAAAACATTAATCATGGAGGATGGACGCAGAAAAGTTGTGATAGAAGAACATATCAGTCTATTGAAAGAACCTAGCTCACAATACATTGACCACATGGGCGTTAAGTTCGGCGATGCTAAAACAATAGCTCACAAATTGTGTGCATATTTTGTGGCAAAATCCATTGATTTAGCGTGCATCGTGGCTATCGGATGTGACGGAACAGCAGTTAATACAGGAACTAAGTCTGGCATTATTCGACTTCTTGAAGGAAAATTCCATCATCCACTTCATTTCTCGGTCTTTCAGTTACATGCTAAAGAGTTAAGTTTGAGACACCTTTTCGAATACCTTGATGGATTGACAACGGGTCCTAGAAGCTTTAGCGGCCAACTAGTAAAGTTACTCAAGAACTGTGAACATCTTCCTGTGATAGAATTTCAAACAATATAATGCAACTTACCTATGAACCTTACTTATGAAATAACAAAATCCCGTGACGACCTTAACACAGACCAGTTTTATTTATTGGAAATGTGCCGAGCAATCACCGAAGGACAATGTAATGAAACCTTAGCGAAAAGAAACCCGGGTAAAATCTGTCATTCGCGTTGGTTAACAACAGCCAATACTATTCTTCAACTTTACACATCGACCAAGAATCCGACAGAAATCAGGTGATATTGACTGAATCTGTGCTAAGAGTGTATGCTCCGATGTGGTTTAAAATAAAAACACAACCTTCGAGACAACCAAGAGCAGACTTCAACCGGCGAGATACCTCCACGAAACGATAAAATTGTCTCGTTATCTTCCAGAGCTTTTGAAAAAGGTGGTAGATCCCGTAATTCAACGCATCGGGTATTTTGGCCAAGTAAAAATATACTTATTAGTATGTTAAATGACGAACGAAGACAGATTAGAGAGTTGGCTCTCAGACGGATTCTAAGTATCCGAGAACTTACGTTGGGGTTCTCTCCAATAAGAGTATTTAAGCTACTTACTTTAAATTTCAACACAGAAGACTATATTGTCTTGATCTACTGGGAAAAACCATGAGAAGCACCTCTTACAAAACTGATATCTAGCGAGACAATAATTGATGCCACTGTAGACCACGAAATTATCGAATCCAACATTTTGTTCAAGTTCCGATTGATGCCCTGTCACATGCAAGCCACGGAAAGATGCATCAAAGTGGTAACGGCATCATGCTCTGCTGTTTGTGGCCATGAAAGACGTGAAGGGTGGATACAAAACAAGCTAGAATCTTGTCGTATAATGCCAGTATCAAATTCGAAGAAGGACTATAAAATACAATAACTTTTATGATTTTTGACTATATTTTTTAACAGTGTTTGTGATTTTTTTGTGTAGCAATGGTACTTTTATTGTTTCTTAATTAGTAGATAATATTATTAGTAAATGAAAAGTATTTTTTTAAATATTTTAACTACTTTTATTGAGCAAAGATTAAACCCTTCTTTTTCTAGTTTCACGCTTTTTTTTAAAAATTTGAATTGACTTGGGGCAGTACTTGCACTCAAAATATCTTAATGCTGTCATAATGACTTTTAAAAGTATCCCCATAGAGCATCCATTCCACACCCCGCTGCTAAGAAAAACATAAAAACAAAAAATCGATCCACCCTAATGTACACAAGGGTTAAACTTATGGCTATTGATGTAAAATACAATAGGTTCACCTTGTTTTATTATTTTAAAAACAAACAATACATATGTATACTTTTCTATAAATCCAGCTAACACATTGGGCGCATTTTGCCCCCGTGTTCTAAAATTAATTATGAAACACCCTAATATTATAGAACTTCCGTCTTCTTCCGGCGCTAGTAAAATTAGAAAGAGTATTTATCGATGTATTTTTGATGTAAGTTTCTAGATATATGTCATTGAGACGGTAGTAGTTATAGACCTTAGTCGTAAGTAACTAGATATAAGTCCTAGATGTAAGTCACCAGTTTTAGTATTTATTATTTCATAATATATTTGTACAGCGCCATTGAGGTGCCATTTTTCACGAAAACGGGGCTATATAAATTAGCCAAATATTATTATTATTTAGGTTATCGTGGACTCTCACCTACCAGTGACGTGAATAAAGACTGAAAATCTGTGCCTACAGCAAGAAAGTAGTAAATAATATTATAGTAGTCCTAGAAAATAATATATTAGGTATAAGATGTAAAATTTTATAACTAAATAAAAAATACATAAAAAAACGAACCATAATAATAAATGTAAAGTTCTTTTGAAAAGATTTTAAAATTATTTTTTACAGGTTGATTTGCACTCTCATTTATTACGTTGGACACATCCGCACAAGATGGTAATAAAATAGCCGTATGTATATAATTTTATTTTTTTTTGTTCCACCAAATACCCTTAGAATAGTATACCTGTCATTGGCGGAATCCCTAATAAGATATGGAATAACTTCATGGGGACATTCAACAAAAACAAATCTTCTTTCAGACCAAAATGTACAATATTCTTTGGTAAAATTATTATTAAACAAAACTAAATACGAACAAAGACATGACGTGCCAAAGTCATTACTATACAATTTTGTAAATTTATCATCTGTTCGTGCTTTATTGTGGCTTAAAATTGCGAGTCAACATACATCTCAATCTGAACATAATAGAATAGTGACACATATTCATAATACAAGACAAATTGCAAACGATGGACTTGTAGTTCCCAGATTCCTGAATAAATACGGTCAAAGAACTCTAGAATACATCGTTCCAATAATTTACAACATGTTACCAAACTCAATAAAAAGCTGTGAATTGACTCACAAAAGGAAATGTATGTAAAAAATGGTTATGTGAAAGAATTTTTTTGTACTAATGTAATTATGTGTATATTTTATGTACTTGTTAAAATTGTACATGTATTTAAAAAGTAATTGTTAAAAGAACCCGTTGACAAACTGATATCAATCAGTTTAACGGGACTTAATTGTAAAAAAATGTATTTTTGAAAGTTAATAAATAAAAAGATGAAAAAAATTCAATGCACAATACATACATACCCGAAATTGTAAAACATACACACATTTTTGTTTACAGTGCAAGGCACGCTACTGATAAATACATAGGTTAAGTCATAAAAACATGCATAGTTTTAAGTCGCTAGCTATTAATCTTAGTTATAAGACCCTAGTTATCAATTTATTAATCGAAGTCTTAGTGATAGGGTTAAATGTATAAATTAACTTGTTAAACGCCCTTGGGGTGATTTTCTCCATAAAATGGCGCTATAGAAATAATACGATAATTATTTTGACTGTATTTAAAGTTTGATAATGACATCGAAATCGAAACGGCCCTAGGTACCCCACAAACAATGCAACAAGGAAATTAGCAAAACTTAGTAATCTTAATATATAAAAATCATATTTAAAAAAAAAAAATTACGTGTCACTGTGTTCGTACACGCTAATCTCCGAAACTGCCAACCCGATTTCAATGAAATTTTGTAAATGTTTATGGGTTGGTTTCAGCTTCAAATATATGAAAGTTTTGGACCCAATAGGTAGCGCTGTTGTTGTTGAGATCTAAAAAAAAATTCAATGAAAATTTTATTTTTTTTAAGAATTCTCATCCAAAAATACATCCATCCACAAACTTTAACTTCTCTACATAGAGGGCGGTCTGTGGAAGGACAACTTCTGTATATTGAAAAATACATTACAAATGGTTGAGTTAAATTCTAACTGGTTTCTAATATTAATATATAAAAAAAAATTTCAAAGTTTGTTCTTATTAGTGCCAGGAGTGTTTAGAGATGTTTAAATCGTAGAAGAAGTCGGGGACGCCCGAGGAATACTTAACGCAATATCTCTGCACTGCAATGAGATACGGAGTAGAATTAAAGTCGATGTAATGTAGTTTTTTAACAGTAACATTGTGGTATAAAGTAGTGAATGGTGAAAGAAGACGGAGGCGCCCGAGAAAGACATAAGTACACTAGTAATAATATATTTTACAAAGCTTGCAACTTTGACATTATTAGCGAGTTGGAGAAATTCTTAATTCAACACAAATGAAAGAAAGCAAACACTAACTACAGAATTTCATTATCTTTTAGTACCAGATAAATATTGAAGAGAATTCACCATGGGAAATCTCTACGTGGTTGGAGGAAAATTTACCCAGAAAAACCTTTGCATTATGAAGAAATAAAAATGAATTCAAATATTTCTAACAAAGCATTAACAAAAGTTGCAAAACTCTTACATAAAATTACATTATTATTTTTCCGTCTTCCATTTTTTTTTCCTTTTCTTTCTCTACAAGCAATGATAAAATAAGCATGAGTATTATAATTCAAAACGAGAGCTTTATAAAAACAAAACAATATTAGAAAATTTTCAGACTCGAAATGTAAATATACGGAATATAAAAATAACTTTAAGAGACCCGAAATTTAATTAAAAACTGTGAAAAATTCGTCCCCGTCAAAAAGCGAACAAAATCTTTGTCAAAGGGAAAATTAGCAAATGCTTTAATCATTAATTTCAACCGGTGGCGAAAAAGGATGCAAAAAAGGCTTTGACGGTGTATATTATTCCGTAAAAGTCTCCTTGAAACGGAAGCACACCCAAAGTTTCCACAAAGGGTTGGTTTGGGCATACGAACTAGGGTTGCTACTAAATTATAGTCGATGTTTGATACTACAAATATGTTGTCACCATCGTTGTCCGAAATCAATGAAAAAATTCAGGTATATTTCAGAATTCAATAGGTTATTTAATGTTTATTTCAGACGGTTAGTTATATAAAGTTAGTCGTCAAGTTTTGTATATTTTTTGTTTTTAGATAACTAATAGATAATATTTTCCACAGACACAATGATTTTAGCTACTTATTTCAGCAGTTTCTCAGTAATCAATGTTTTTGAATTTATTATATTATATTTGACCAAAGATCTCATATGTTTATACTACAAAATACCATCATATAAACACAATATGTAACACAATAAGAAACATAATAAACGCAGAATCAGAACGGTTCGTGGTTTTATTTTTTCAATTCTTCTTAATGATTTGAAAACCTATACAAGAATCAAAGGATTGAAACGAAAAACTACACTGGGTGAAAAATAATGTAGAACTTCTTTATAGAATTACTAAAAATATTCTAGAATACCTTTAACGGCAACAGACAATAATGTAAATAAGCATTGCATAGCTAGTCAATTAATTCAACGCTTCAAAAACCTTTTGAATCATCCAAATAATTCACAAAAGTTTATCTTAGCATTAAACTAAGCGTCCATTCTACACATTTCTCCACAAGTGAAGATTCGATGTTTCCCAACAACGATATTGATTTGAAACATCCTAGAATCGACACATCGATGTTCGCACTTCTAATATGGGCCCTATTGGACACCTACTATTTCAAGTTCTTGATTAAGTTACCTAGTCTTTGTCGCGATTGTCAAAAATTCTTTCTCGCATTGTTGGCGAGGAGATGAAAAAATGCCGATATTATAAATTGGATTTTTGTCAGCGACGGATAAAGTTAAGAAATATTATTATCGGTTTACTTCGTTATTGTTCATCGGAATGTATTGAAAAACTTTGCAATTTATTGGCTCTTTGTTAACAGCGAAATTGAATTGATAAAGAAATTGAATTAAAAGCCAATTTAATAGTAGGAATTTCAGTTTTTTTTTCTTTATTCACATAAATATTTTTGTATGAAGTTTTTCATGATTATCGACTACCAGACTAGACACAATAATTAACGTAGTTTTACAGATTGTAACAGCACGTACCCAAAGGATTTCAACCCATCAATTCTTTAGTACATTTGGAGTCAAATATTCATGTCGTTTTGCGTTCACACTGCTACACGTCGCGATGGAATCACGTGATACGCGCTCTGTCTCACATGTTACCGTGCAACTCGAACGAGACTAAGAGCGTATCATGTGACCCGCTGGACTGTACCCAACTACTCAGTTGCAAAAGTGTACAAAACTGGACACTTTTGGAAGATGCCTATGTCCAAAGCTTGACTCCAGAAGGTTTTTTATAAATTTAATATACAGGGTTTTCCAATAAGAGTTGTTATTTTGATATTCAATCGTAAAAGATCAATGGTTTCGTTGCTTGTGTGGCACGTAGCGCCGTCTTGTTGAAATTAAACGTTGTCCACATCAATACCATCCAATTCCGGCCATAAAAAATCATTAATCATCTCTCGATAGCGCAATCCATTCACCGTAACTGTTGCTCCAGCCTCATTTTCAAAAAATTAAGGTCCAATGACTCCGTCGGACCATAAACCGCACCAAACAGTCACACGTTGAGGATAGAGAGGCTTTTCAACAATGTCTCTTGGGTTTTCCGAGCCCCAGATGCGACAATTTTGCTTGTTGACGAAGCCACCGAGGTGGAAATGGGCATCATAACTCAAGATGATTTGCATTCGATTCACTCAAGTGAATTTTAATAATTTCAATGCATTGTTGAAGGGTGTATCGTTCCATTTTTATTAAAGGCGTAGTTTCTACTTGTCAGATGTCAAAAAATGACAGCTTCAAAAGTAAAATCTACCGAAATAGCGGGCTATTCAAAATAACACCTCTAATTGGAAAACCCTGTACTTGTACATATTACAAAACATTAAAAAAACACAGAAAGTTTAAGGCTAGTTAGTCAGGTTTTTTTTAAACAAAACTCCCCAATGCAATTAAGTTAATAAAATTAAAATAAAATAAAATTAAATTATTTCTCATGTATGAATTTGGGAGTAGCGCTATTATGGTTTATAAGTAAGAAAAAATACAATATTTGAAGTACACAAGTTTATGAAGAAGTAGAAGACTCGCACAACTCAACATACCGAGATAGACTTTAAAAGGCACAAATTTTTATGCTACGTAATCACTGATTCAAGAAATAAATTTTAGTATACAACCTTTGAACTCCATCAAATATTCACGTGCAATTTCGGAAAAGATAGACTGCATGAACACTCACCTGTAAGAAAAGAGAAATAAACATAAAAATTAGATTGCAAGTTAAATGTTTTTAAATACAAGAACAATAAAATAATGCGGAGGACACTTGATGATAAAGTGGTAGACAATTTTAATATTGCGCCGGTGAAAGGTCACTTAGGTAACTTAGAAGGGGTTTCCGAGTTCACGAGGTCGGGTTTGTCCAGGTCTTGGCAGCAGATGCGTCTGCCAACCAAGTAATGCATTGCAGTGAGATGGATGGATTTGTACGTCCGATTGACTGAATGACCCCCAGCCCTCATATAAGTTTTCGTCCCAGAACTTCCTCTCCCACTGTTTCTTAAAAAGACAATCCACACACCATCCCTAAGGATTACAAAGGCCATGAGGGAAATTATTTTCCTCAACACCATGAGGAGATAATGCAAAAAATTTGAAAGGTTCTTTGAAATAATTCCCTTAAAGAACAAAATCTGAGCAAAACCCACAAAACGCAGTAACACACATAAGATTATACTGTACCACAGAGGTTCCCAACCTTTTTGTACTATAGAGCACATTCTAAAATATCGGTAGGGTGGCGGGCACCACCTATTTTTAATCGACAAATTCGGGGCAGCAATCGCAATCAAAATGAAAACAACGCGGTTCCAGGCGGGGAATGCTATTTGCACATCACTCCTTGTACATGCCGAAAACCCGAAGTGAGCCGATGATCGTTTGGCTGTCAGTTTGGCTGTCGGGGCCATGCTTATTGCTTTCACTGACAGACAGAGCTGGCAGAGTGGTATACCATGTGTTTTGGCGCCTTCGGCGTTCATCGGCTCAGTTCGTGGCGTTCGTTCACTTTGGGTTTTCTGCGTGTACAAGGAGTGATGTGCAAATAGAACTCTCCGTTCCAGGCTAGCGTGAAGAGTGCTGTCTGGCTCGCCGCTAGACAGATTGCGACAAGTACTGTCAGCAAAGGAACCACTCATATATACAATATCGCAAACATACGAACGTATTTGATAAACCTAGGCACTCAAAAAATTAAAACTCTAACAAATAAATAAAAATAACTGACATTTTTAATAAATGTTTTTGAAAAAATTATTTCACTGTCGAATAGTGGCGGGCACATACGGATCGTTCCGCGGGCGCGATGGTGACCGCGGGCACGGGGTTGGGAACCCCTGCAGTGTACCACATAGTGGAGTATGGCTTACCCAGAGGCCAGCAAAGTAACGTCGTGTAGAGCGGGCCCCTGTGCGGTTACGATAAGGGAATAATAAACGACTGAAAAACCAGCCACCCTCATGTACATGTTAAGCTGACGGTCAAATGATAAAAGGGAATAATTCAAACGTATGAAAAAAGGTAGGTACAGCACAATCGTCTGGAGCCAGTGAGACTATGGCATATCCAAGTAGGGTATGATGTGAGACTGAAGGTAGTAAGGAAGGGAAGAATAGGGGGAAGAGAAATAATATAAGAGTAATACTATTAGTATCGTTATTTTTTAATGATAAACTAATGTTTATAAGAAAAGGTTTTTTATGCATAGCACAAAGGATAACAAATAATTATAAGCAATAATTAGTCGCTTGAAATATCCACACAAATTGAAAATATCTCCCGAGTAAAAATAAATGCCGCCGACCGGATTTGAACCCGCGCCGTCTGATGTCCGGTCAGGTGCTCTGAGACCACTGAGCTACGTCTGCTTGTTTTTATGTGACACCTCACAAGAGCGTCCCTGCCTGTGCAGTGTACAGACAGGGGAACTATGTCACCACCCGGTTGGGCGGCGTTGTGAGGCGGAATAAGGTAGGGGCTGTGGGAAGGGATTTGTTAATGCGGGCCTTGCTTATTGCTTACAATAATTTGTTAACTATAAGTATCGCCCTGGTGAATGACCACAATTACGAGTCGAAATTGCTCGAAATGACTTTGTGTATTGGAATCCGTGTTTGGTGACCAGATCTGTATAGCCAGGTATTTCTCTTCCCCGTCTCCTTCCCTTCACACTACCTTAAGCCTCACAACATACCATAATTTGATATGCCACAATCTCACTGGCTCCAGACGGTTGGATGTAGTTGGGACATTTTGTAAAATTTTATGAATTTGGGATACTCCTTTTTGCCTTTACATCGCCGATAGTATTCTAGGAGTGGTGTGCTGTACATGGGTTAAAAAATACCATACATTACACTTATATCAATTTTTGACCAAAGAAAGGACATATATCATTCGAGAGGAAAGCGGGCATTTGATAAAAACGAGCTCTGTGGCGAATGGGTGCGGGTCGTCGATATTTCATTGAATTGGTATCATGTTTGAGGGGCTCAATTGCTTTATGGCCACAAAATACTCTATATCAAAAATGTTTTTTTACGACAAGTAATTTCAGATGTAGCTTCCATCGCTTTGTGGTAGAAGAGTTTACTTAAGAGGAAGCTACAGCACAAAAGGGGTTTTAATTTTATTTTGTAAACAATTTTATAAGAAAGCAAAAAAGTTAATCAAGGGAAACTGTGACAGATAATCTTAGCTTTGATATTGTATTTTTTAAAGCTATTTTTTTTACGTTTTCAAACATTACATTTTAATTTTTTTATTGATGAAGCTTCAATTTATTATTATTATTTTTTTTTTATTATTTTTTTTTTAGTTAGTTACATTTTTTATATTATAATTTTACTGGTCTTCCATTAAAAGCCTTAGCTTGTGGATGGAAGAAGAGTTAACATATTTTGAGTTATCTAAAGCATATTTTTTTGGTATTCATAATATAAACCAATTTGTTATTAAGATTAATCGAAAATAGTGATTGAGCATAAAGCTTCGCCTTCAGAAAGCTTACGAGGTCTCACTAAATTCAAGGAAAATGGGGAAGCAAAATGACGTTGTTGGTCTTATTGAAAAAAACATATGATCAACAAATTATTATGAACAATAATTATTAGCCTATGAGTAGTATGTAGTAGTAATCGTAGTACGTTGCGAGGCCGAATGTAGCGTGGAGGGGAAGGAGATGGGCAAGAGGAAGGTGGGAAAGTACCAGGCTATTCAGAACTGGTCACCAAACACGTCTAAAGCCTTTTCAAGCAACGTTTCAATTCGGAATGGTGGTCTTACACCAGGGCGATACTGAGAGTATCATCAACTCTGGAACCTGCCGCATATATATTATTTTAAATTAGTAATTTGTGTAACAACACAAATTAATAAAAAAAAATTTTTTGCGCATGCCGGGATTTGAACCCGCGACCTCCCGTTTGCTAGTCGAGAGCCTTACCCCTCGACCAGGGAGGCCGTCATCTTCGAGAAAAATAAATGCCGGTCGGGTGCATTAAGACACTATGCTACGTCGCCTTATTTCAATTTCTCGCACTAGTTCATT
The DNA here is from genome assembly GCF_061612785.1 of Hesperophylax consimilis. Taxonomy (NCBI): domain Eukaryota; kingdom Metazoa; phylum Arthropoda; class Insecta; order Trichoptera; family Limnephilidae; genus Hesperophylax; species Hesperophylax consimilis. Next base: position 13,451,009 of record NC_142865.1, read on the forward strand.
TCTACGCTTTGTGATATTCTCAGGTTCGCCGACTGACCCACAATTATTTACTAAAAATGGCTGAGATTTAGATTTGTTTTAGCTGGATCTCTGTATAGCTTTGTTAATGCTTTTGACACCAGGTGCTGCGTTTGATATTTGACCAAACGATCGCTTTGGGTCAAATTTACGACCCATAAACGACCAGCTATATTTTTGTTATCCTACTTAATATAATACACAGGGTTTTCCAATAAGAGGTGTTATTTTGAATAGCCCGGTATTTCGGTAGATGTTACTTTGAAGCTGTCATTTTTTGATATTTGACAAGCAGAAACTACGCCATTAATAAAAATAGAACGATACACGCTTCAACAACGCATTGAAATTATTAAAATTCACTTAAGTGAATCAAATGCAAATCATCTTGAGTGATGAGGCCCATTTCCACCTCGGTGGCTTCGTCAACAAGCAAAATTGTCGCATCTGGGGCTCGGAAAACCCAAGAGTTATTGTTGAAAAGCCTCTCTATCCTCAACATGTAACTGTTTGGTGCGGTTTATGGTCCGGCGGAGTCATTGGACCTTACTTTTTCGAAAATGAGGCTGGAGCAACAGTTGCGCTATCGAGAGATGATTAATGATTTTTTATGGCCGGAATTGGATGGTATTGATCTAGACAACGTTTACTTTCAACAAGACGGCGCTACGTGCCACACAAGCAACGAAACCATTGATCTTTTACGATTGAATATCAAAATAACACCTCTTATTGGAAAACCCTGTAGTTACTCTTTCCTCTCCTTAAATTTAACATCCTCAAAGCTCCTCAAACTTCCTTAATATTAATAAATATATTTAAATTTAAAAAAACACGACTATTTCTCTCTCAACTCACTAAGTCTCTCTTCTCTCTATTCCTTGTCCTCCCATATTTCTCAAGTATTGGAATATTTAAATCTTAAAATTAAATTAAATTCCAAACTTTCAATGACGAAAAGTTTTCAATGATTTTGCAGGTATGTAATCTCGTTATAAATTTGTTCATCTTCTCGTCTTCATTTCCAAGGAGATCTGTAATTTGTGTTTATGGGTCCTTGAGCACTAGAAAATCTCATTTATTAAGATTATTATATTCCCCTTTTGGATATGGCTGTAGTAGACGAGTCCTGGGGGGTGACTTTTCTCTTTTTTTTCGCCAGAACCTTACAGTCGGTTACATTTTTTTCCTCCAAGTATCAGTTTCAATTAAATATTCAACTGAGAAGTTAATCTTCAAGATGTCTTTGAATGTTTTTAAAATATTTGATTGAGGTAATTTATACCCTTAGCATCAATAACGCGGCAAGTCTGTTTACACAAATTGTTTTATGCATCTGACCGATTTCACGTCAAAGTAGACACTGACTGGTATTTAGGCTGGAAATAGTGCCACGCGTACCGTAGATCGATCGACGACGTTATATTGACGAGCATGACCGATGTTATCTTCAATCGTTCGTCTACACATTACGGCAAGCAATCGACGTGCACGCAGCACTATTTACTTTGATGTTGTCGGCGAATCTGAGAATACCACAAAGCATAGAAATGAAATAGTACGTATTCATACATAATTGATTTGAGTTTAAAAACTTAAAACGGGTTTTTTCACGGAATTTGAACAATTCTTCAAATTTCTAGTTGATTTACAAGTTCTGTTAAGGTTCTATTGAGTTCTATTATTATATCATAGTTGCTTCAGTTAAACTGAAATAATAACAGAACTTGAATAGAACTTTCGCAGAACTTGAAAATCATTTACTTGCACGACTAAATTTGGAATTAACTCCTTACAATAAATTGCACAGAAGCAATACAATGCATTACTTAGCAATCTAAAATTTCCGGCAACGGACAAAAAACATTGGCAAAAGCTCTTAAAAGCTTTTTCCTCAGCAGTTTTATTATTTGGAACTCCAAAATAGCTTCTGCGTTTATTTATTTTAATGTATTTATCTTGTCTTATCTTTAATCTAATGTTGTTTTTCCCGAAATGAGTTTTGTAAACTCACTGGTAATAATGTATTATAAATTTACTATCATTTTGTAATGTGTAATAATAAATAAAAATAAAATAAAATAAGACTTTATGAAATTTGGTGAATTGTTCAAATTTTGTGAAAAACACATCCTCGGTGTTCAAGGGAAGTATGGTAAAGACGGTAAAAATTCTGAATGCGGGGTCAAAGTTCAAAGGCCAGAGTCAAAGTTCTCACCACTTTGCCACGCAGCTTGCCAATTCTTATCTGCATCTTAAATTGCTTTTGTAAAGTGATAATGTACCCCAACCCGACGAGTCTACAGTACATAATATATTTGTCTTCAGCCAACAACGACGAGTGAAAAATGTGCGGCGTCCCGACTACGATCATTTAATGAACTTACTTCTAGTTCGATCGCGTTTAAATTATGTGTCACCTTAACTTTTGAAACAGGGATGAGGAAACATTTTAACTTTAATTTATATTTCTTTATTTTTATCTATTTTTGTACTTACCAAAAATACACACATACACTTTTTGTTGTATAAACCGGTGACCGGATAAATCATCACAATGATAATTCATCACATCTTTAAAAAGTTACTTTATTAACTGGGTTAAGTAGGTTAGATAAGGTAAGGTTAAAAAAAAATTTTCATCATTTCTAATCACTTTATATCACTTTTTAAAAGCGTGTTGAATTGTCACTGTGTTGAGTTATCATGGAACCGTATAAACCATATCACGACCTCGTGATGAGCCTGTTTCTACGTGATAGAAATTTAATCATTTTTTGTACATATTAATAAGGAAATGAGAAGAAAAAAGAAATGTATAGAATTCAAAGAAAAAAAATAGAAAAAATAACGATTTTATTGTATTTTTTATTAATTTGCGTTAGTGTATGGAATTTTTATATCATTGATCAATAAAATAACTTCAGTTTAAGACTAAAATAAATAAATAAATAAAAACTATATAATATAAACAGTTCTAATAAATTGCAACCTACTCAAGATTAAGGGTGATTTTTTGTAAATATTTCTAAAGTACATTTAATCACGGAATGGGTATCAATGAAAGCAATAAGAGAAAGTGATGTTACTCAATCTAAACAGCTGAAAGCAAAAATAATAAAAAAACAACCCGTAAAAACAGTGTTTAAATAAAAAATTTCAACTATAATAAATCTACTTTTATTAATAAATTCGTAAGCAGATTTTATTTTCGATGGCTGTAAAGTGACATTACAACGCGAGTTGCCTATATACTGTCAGATTCATTTATTCAAAAATCGCAGAAGACGGAGACGGTTACACCGCCCCCGCGCTGTTTTATCAATTTGAATGTCTATGGGAAGATTCAACGAATTTTGGTAGAACTGTAGATTTTTATCAGTAGATTTATCTAAGTTTCTGTAGGAATTGCGTCACTCACTCAATTTGTTTTTTGTTATTGACAGAAAAGAATAGCAGCAAATAAATAGAAAACTTATAAAATAAGTACATTTTTTTAAATTATCCTGTTGATTATAAAGCCGAAAATCCATTTGTGCGTTAATTTGCGTGCAAAAACTCTTGACCTCTGGCAAATGACATTTAAACAGCTATTTCTGCCTTAGGTATATCGAATCAAATTAAAAATACACAGAGAAAACTTATTGATGTAAAATACAGATAATTTATTAAAAATCTGGTCAAATTATTCGTTTTCGTGTTAAAAACGGGATTGTAGGCCTTTAACGAATGAATTGTTAAAAAATATCTGTTAAAAGCGGATGTTTTTCATGCAAATATTTATATTGACATTGTCGCATTCCGTCGTGATATTTATTAGGAAAAGAACACATGTTTTCGATATATTGTGAATAACTAATAATTTATCAGGAAATTGGCGTGCATGATCATTTTTCCCTTGGACATTTTCAAGTTCAAACAAATTGGAAAATGCGCTATATTCAATAGATCAACGTGAAAAAGATTGCCAGGTAGTTAATCTTCTCTTGGGAGGACCGCGGGCCGTAGGCTGGCCAGCCCTTTTCCACACCCATTAGGCGTGAGTGCTGCGCTCACCCTCGCATTATAAGATACCCTTACCTAATTCGGGGACAAAACATTATTACGAGAATTCGATTGTTAATATCCAATTCAAAGGGCGAGAGGAGTTCGTTAAAAGCATTTTAAAATGTAATTTATTACAATATAACGTGACAAATTATAGGTATCGCGGCGAATATTGATGCGAACACGGTAAGCATTTAGATGCATTGCTTGCAGACAACATGTTTCGAACTTGTTATTCGAGTTCAGAAAAGAAAATTCCCTTTAAAATTATGTAAAAAATTTAGTTTTTTTTTTAATATTAGGTACTGTCTTCGTGTAATCCGGTCATAAGCAGTAAACTTTTGAAGTTAAACTTCTTTACGCGCGTCATGCATTTTCGAGGACCGGAGTAAAACCGACTCATGACCGTCACGAAAAACCGTGATCATTTGGTCGTGGGGGTACGGGACCCCCACCACCGCTCACCGTTCACTGTCGCTCTCTCACCGTAGTCGCTTACTGAGGTGAGGGAGCCACTGACGAACGTTCTCTCTCTCTCTCTTCTCTCTTTTCCTCTCTCTCTAGCCAACGACGCCACGCCAGGCATCAGCTGCTTGCTTCGTGTACTGCGCGATGAGTGTAATACGAGTGAAATACGTAATTGATTGTGGTTTATTCGATTTGGAACAGAGTTTTAGTGTCAAAAATGAGTAGTGACGAGATAGAAGTGAGAAAAACATTCGTGGCACAAGAGGAAATATCCCCTGAAAATCACCAAAGAAGAAGAGAGACTGATTCACACGGTGATGACATTAACGTAAGGTAAACATAACCAAGAAGAGTGGATAAATATCTCACAAAATAGTATTGTTGTTGTAATAGCATGATAGGATTGTTTAACATATTGGCGAGATTCGGATAAGAATGAAAAAAGAGAGAATGAAATGAAAAGAGAGAGAGAAGAATACTAAAAGTTTCACTTCCGTCGTGCGTAGGCTTGCCACACACTGTATTTTTATTTATAGTCCCAACTGCTCGCAACCGTCTGTAGTCAGAGAGACTGCGGCATCCTCCATTGGGCTGAAGGTAGTGAAGAGGGGAAGGAAATGGTGAAGAAGGTAGGGATACCTGGAAAGCACCTGGATATTCAGATCTGGACACTAAACAAGGCAATAGCCATTTCTACAACGTTTCAATTCAAAATGGCAGTCTTACACCAGAGCGATACTGAGAGTATCTTCCACTCCGGACGTGCTATACTGTACATTTTTTTAAATTAATACATTATGAAATAACACAAATTCATCAAATAAAATTTACTAGCGCACGCCAGAATTTGAACCCGCTACCTCCGGATTGCTAGTCGACAACCTTACTCAGTACCTTAAACCTTACATTAGTTTCTTTACTCCACGTTAGTGTGCGATCAAAATATATTTTTTAAATATCTCCGAGATTGTTTGAATGTTGTATGAATACTGTAGCAAATAAGAAAAAAAAAATTGTACCTAATATTTAAAACTGTAACTAATATATAATAATTTCCATATAAATAAAATTGTTAAATGTTCGTTAGTTCAAATTTTTAAGTCTCCAAAAATTCGTCAACGATTGTTTTGAAATTTTGACGCAATATTTGCATTCGAATACGCCTGTGTTTTTATATATATATATATTATATAGCGCCCTTGAGGCGATTTCTCACGAAAACGGCGCTATATAAATTAGCCAAATATTATTAAATATTATAGATGTCTCCATTAATGAATAACTGAACGCAGTTGGCGCTAACAAAAAATTGTCCAGAGAAGCGATGTTAGCAGTCCACAATGGAGTGCTGGTACCTACCCTGATGTACGGAAGTGAGGCATGAAACTGGCCGAGAAAGGATGAAAGTAGATTGAATGCTGTTGAAATAAAATCCCTGAGGCGTATGTGTGGTAAAACCATGTATGATGTGAGAAATGTGGAGATCCACAAAGAGTGCAAGGCTGATGTAAGCGTAATGAATAAGATTAAGAAAGGGGCTCTTAGATGGTTTGGGCATGAAGAGCGAATGAGCGAAGAAAGGATATATGATGCAAATGCGAATGGTAGCAGAAGTCGGGGACGCCCGAGGAAGAGATGGCACGACCAAGTGAATCAGATACTCGAGTCGGGCCATGTCAAGAGTCAGAATAATAGAAGAGTATGTACGAGACGATGTATGAATGTGAAGTGTGTGCCAAGACCGATTTGTTTGGCGGTCCGTCCTCTCTGCCTACACCTGCGGCGAAACGGCGTGGAGGTTAGTTAGTTTAGATGTCACCCGTGAGAGGAATAAAACATGCTATTTTTGAAATAGAGCAAATCTGTTGTGCGTAAAAGCAACACGCGATATTATTTCTCTACCTGCACAAACAGACGCCTCGCGTGGCGGGGCACAGCTAGTATCCTAATAATATTAACAAAATTTCCTTTTAAAATAGAAATAAGTTATTGGGTTTCTTAAAACCCACCTCACCAACAGCGTAGGAATTTGTCACCTCAATAATGCAGGGTTAACTTATTTAAGAAAGTACCTATAATACATAGGCATAAGCAGATAAATTCAGGGTCGCCAATAAACTGCATCATTTATAATATGTTATTTTTACTATTGCACCCGCATTACGGACCCGGGGTTATTACATGAATAAATGAGAATAAACAGGGTCCAAGGGTTGTAAACGTAGTGGAAATTGAAAAAGGTTGTCATTTGCTTTACGGAGGCGACATTCGTTTTACGGCAATTTTTATCTACTTTACAGCGGACGTAAACTGCAATATAAATGAGGTAGGTATACCGGCATTAAAATAATGTGTAATATTTTTAACAAGATACAGACTGACACCTAATGGAGACCTCGCCACCGACATCGATTCATTCACAGCGATACGGGAGAATTTTACAGATATTTCAGACGTCATTTTACGTATCCTTGGTTCGAAACCCGGTTTAATAAGGTTCGATCAAGTAATTAAGTTTGTAATCATGTACTTACATATATACACGTTGTCCGGAAACGAGTGGTACAAAACTGGAGAATTCACATCACATTTGGAGTCGATTTTGTGGTTTATATATATTTTTTAAATTTGATCATCGTTTTCGAGTAAATCGATTGCGAAGTTAAAAGTGGCTTTTAGGTTTTTTTTTAAATCAGTCGCTAGGCGGTTACCACCAGCCTTTTAATATATTTTGAAATGTGTCAAAGCGTAGAGACTGCTCCAAAAGTTTTTTGAATCTTTATTTGACGAAAAAAGAAAAAAAAAATTACCATGTAGGTGATGTAGATTTCATACTTTCCCGCCTGCACTAATATTTTCCGGATACCATCTCGTTCCGTATTGTAAATAATCTCAGTATCGTCCTTGTGACTGACCAGCATTCAGAATCAAAACGTCAATCTTAACAAACATAATCTCAGTCGTCTCCTATCCGTCCAACTTTATTATGTTACCGAAATTACGAATGCCATAGTCTAGTCTAGGTAGCAAAGGGCAATTGGGCCTTTTATTGCGCCAGTTCAAAAAACCTTTTATTTCGTACAGGTCTTGCTTTATTTTATGAACTTTATGTGAGGTTATACTGTCTTGTATAGGGTGAGAAATTTTGCGGCAACGACAGGTGATAAAGGTGGCAATTTGTGGCAAAAAATTGTTCGACAAAGGTGCGAATTTTTACGGCACTACACAGTTCTAAGCATTTTAAAGATTCCTTTGTAAAAACTCCCGACATTTATCTACAACAGCGTTCAGCGGTCGCTCGCAACATTAATAAAACTATTGTTCAACGGAAAGAAAGGAAAAAAAAAACAATAATTCCCTGCATAATTTAAAACGAATTATTTTTGAGGTGAAGTATAAAAAAAAGAAATTTAAAAGCAATATTAAGGGCTTTGGAATATGAGTAGGAATCGAGTACAATAAATTTGAGTGGTACCTTCACCACATCAAATGTGATCTCTGCTGACTTTAGGCTAGACGGGAAAATTGGGCGTAAAATCAGTTCGATAATTCAATACAAACGAATGCTTTATTCATTTCAAAGTACAAACATAATTCGTTCCATCACGAACAATGATGTACACCGTCTACTAAAGTCGGGAATATATTTATTTTTTACTAAGAAAGTTATTCTGAATGAGGTTGACTGTTTTTATGAAAATGTATTATACTTTTGGGGATTTGGCAGTGAGAAAATGAAAGAGGAAGGTTGTGATGTCACAGCGTTTATTTGAGTGAGTCAGTAGCGAAGGTTGTGAGATGACTCCGGACCGATGACGATAATATCAGGTGTAAGTGGCGATGACGACAGTGGAATGGTCGAGGCGGTAAAGTCGGTTCGACACCGCGTTGATGGAGACTGGACTTGAGGATGTGTTCAGCACTGGGGATGATGTGGAGTTTTCCGGGTACTCCAGGTACCGGAAGGATGAAAGTAGATTGGATGCTGTGGAAATTGGATCCCTGAGGCGTATAAAGCTATGTATAATCGTGTGAGAAATTCGGAGATTCGCAAATAAAGCAGGACTGATGCAAGCGCAATGAGTAAGATTAAGAAAGGGACGTTTAGATGCTTTGGGCATGTAGAGCGAATTAATGAATAAAGGGGTGGACGCCCGGGGAAAACATGGCACCAAACACTTCAATCGGGCAATGTCAATAGTCAGAATAACAAAAGAGTATATATGGAGTGAATGAGGCAAGGAGTGTGTGTCAAGACCGAGTTGTTTGGCAGTCTGGGTCTTCTCTGCCTACTCCAGCGTGTTAGTTAGTTAGTTAACTCGGTGGCGCCATGTCGAAGCGATGGTTCTCCGACTTGAACAGGACAAGGGGAAGAAGTTGAGATGGGGTGTGTCTGTAATAATAACTTAAGCCGTAGAAAGAATCGACCAATTCAATAGGCACCTCTACAAAACGGCACAGATACATCCCATAAATTTCTATAATCCATACTTCAGGTTTAGCGAACCACCCCTAAAACGTAAAGGGTAAAACCATCCACCACATTCATATAATGTAATAAAATATAAAGCCTTACAATAAAACACACTCTTTTAGCAATTCGGTATTCGATAGGGGAGAGAACACGCGAATAAATCCGCATTTATTGGTGTCGGATCGACCTTGCGACTCGGATAAGTTCGTTCCCAATACGGCCTCCGAGTGTACTTACCAACCACATTACCATACAAACTCTGCTCTCTTACAATTTTATTTACTCCTGGTAGATTTTTGAGGAAAAAGCGACGGGTAAGCTTATTTAAAGCGTTTTTACGGTGCGAAAACTTTGAACAATTGGCATGGAAACAGATTTTACTAAAATGATTCTAAAAAATGTTTTAATTAAAACTGGTGGTCTTTCCTATAAGAGGTTGGCTATCACCAGGACAATCAATGTGCCGGCTGCAAGCCCGGTTCTGCTGAACTATACTCGCACCAGTAGCAAGGTATTCAACCAAGACCCAGCACATTGCGTCAATTGTTGAAGCTCTGTTGGATATTTACATTCTTAGGCTCGACAGCTGTTCCGCCATACGAAAGCATTGTCAAATTGTAAAAACAGAGAACTTATTTGAGATTATGTATTATAAATTAATTTATCTGCGAATGTATATTTTATTTTAATTGCAGAAACAAACAGTACATAATTACATAGAGGAAAATAGTTACAAAGTTATACAAGTTAATACAATAATTAGTACTAATGACATGTCGTTAGCATATATACATATGTGGTATACTATATATTTTACTTAAGGCGATGGACTACGTCGTGTAATATTTTAAATTGAGGTGCTATCAATAACAACCCTTACGTAGATGGCGATAAGGTTTAAATTCTCGCTTAACACAATCCGCCTGTTTTGATTTATGCAAGAAAAAAACATGGCCAAAAAGTACCTTTTGTTTTATTTTGTGGATGTTCAGGCATAAATATTAAATTTTTTTTCGATCATTTTATAAATAACTTAATTTGCCACACTATACAATAAAATCATAACCGAAAATGGGTTTGTAAGTAGGAGATTTTGAACTTTAAAGCAGTTTTCTTAGGCCTTATACATTATTTTTTTCTGGGCTTATAAAAATACTTGATCATTTCAAAGGCCAAGATGTATTATTTTACTTGCAGTATTTAATTAAAGCATCTGAAACATTTCTAGGCGACCAAAGTTTCAAAACAAAAACACGTGATTTTACATTACTACGTATGGCATCGCCTTAAGTTAAGTTAGTAAGTAAGTTAGGGAAGGAGAGAGGTGTGAGTGTGTGTGTGTGTGTGTGTACGTGTGCATGTGGATGTGTGTGTTATGTGTGGGAATTCAGTGTGCTAAAAAAGTTTTTCTTGAATAGAGAATTTTTCTGGAGAGAATCAAAAAATATATCAGTATTTGTGCTTGTTTGAATTGAGTTGAATGTTTGAAGGATGCGAGAAATGGGGGAATTGGCTGCAGCGTTTGTTTTATTATATTATTAAGTGTTACAGCTTTTTCACCACCCAAAGGCAATTTTTAAACTGTAACTAAAAGAGACGTATCAGCGTAGTGCATCAATTCATTCAGCTCTAATGTTAATGTTTATTTGTTTCCACAAAATTTTATCTAAGAAAGGTTGATTTTATTTTTTCAAAAATTTTATGAACTTTAAAATCAAATCATAGTAGCCACCCAGTTACACATAACACGAAATTATTCGACCCAACCCATTTCAAAAGATATCCATAGAGGTACATTTGCGCGTAGGAAGAAATTAGGAAAAATAATAATAACATCAAACCCAGTGTTAGTTGTGTCCACTGTCCTTAAAATGGCAGCCGTATCATAAAATGTCCGCAACCTTTAAACCCTTCCCGCATTTTAAAGCACACAAAGAGCTTGGAAAATTCACGACGTAATTTTGTCTTGTTGGTCCCCTTATGAATTTCTGCAGTCCTGTTAAGGTTTATGGCGTGGAAAACTAGACACTAGACCAAGCTTTGACAAGAAAACATTTGAAATATTGGTTTATAAGAGCAACCGCAAGATACCCTGAATCGATAGAGGGAAGTTCTTCATCAAACGACACTACGGAGATTATTTAAACATTGTTTCAGGATAACTATACGTTAGGCCAATTATACGTTAAAACACTACTTAACTACATTTTTGACAAAAAAAATAAATTTCAACATACACAAAATAACACAAACAGACCAGTTAGACTATCGTACAAAGAAAACATAAAAACTCCGACAATAAATTCAAGCTTTGGACAAAGACACTACCAATACCATGCTATAAAAGCTTTCAACAGTGTAAGATTTGAAATTAAAATTGAGGAAAATAAAAATAAATTCACACACAAAATTACAAAATGGATTAAAGAACAAAAAAGACAATATTACCAAAATGTCATAGCATAAAATAAAAAGAAAACCTACACGTAACACACAAAACCAATCAAACACACATCACTCACAAACCCACAAGATTATTTTCAATGTATTATTTTTTTAATTTTAAATATATTTTTATGTATTATGTATTTTTAATTTTAAATGTATTATGTAGATTATATTTTCATATTAAAAAAGTATTATATTAGACAAAGAAACTCTGAATTTTTAGCAATAAAATTATATAATAAACTCCCTCTCAACATCAAACAAAGGAAAACGAAAAATAACTACATTGGACATCAAATCTTGGCTTAAGGAAATATCGGAAGAAGAACTAGCTAATATATTTAAAACATCATCTTAGTTGCTGAAAACGTATACTAACATATATAGTCCCCCTCAGCACAGGATCTCCTAGTGAGGAGGACTTCAATGATCTGTTTTAATTTTATATATATATATATATTTTATTTCATGTGCCATACAAAAATGTACCTAACTATTTAAAAAAATAACTAAAAATAAATACATAAATAAAATAAAATGAAGGCCTCAGCACGGGCAAGCCACCCAGTGAGGCCTACATTACTGGAAAACTTAAAATGTAAAAAATATTGTACCAAATAAAAAAAAATAAAAATAAAACTAACTAACTAACCATCACGCCGTTTCCCTGCAGGGGTGGGAGGAGAGGACAGACCGTCAATCAACTCGGTCTTGGAACACACTCCTTGCCTCATTCAAATTCATACTCTTCTATTATTCTGACTCTTGACATGGCCCGACTCTAGTATCTGATTCATTTGGTCGTGCCATGTTTTCCTCGTCCCTAGCTTCTGCTACCTTTCACATTTGCATCGTATATTCTCCTTACACTCCTTTCTTCGCTCATTCGCTCTAAACGCCCAAACCATATGAGTGTCCCTTTCTTGTTCTTACAAATTACGCTTACATCAGCCTTCCAATCTTTGCGGATCTCCACATTTCTCATACGATCATACAAGGCTAATAATTGTTGCATAAAAATAATACTAATATGATCGTTTCCTTTTTTGTGTGAAAATGTAAAAATTATATTTCGATAAGCGCCGATCTACCGGTAATAAACTGAAAAAAAAATCACACAAACACATCGGCTGACATTATACGTACCTCTGAGCAAAAACAGCGTTTATCCGCAATGTTCAACAATAAATTTTATTTAAAAATTCACTCCAAGCACAAAATATTCCACCCCCGTGAACCTAGGGATCCCAACTAAGTGTTTTCCAAATGCGTGGACCTCTAATATCTAAAAACAAAGCTTTACGTGGTCCATTAGAGTATCGTTTCCGTATACGGCGGCAATCTGTTGCTCCGGGTAGCAGAAGTGCGAGGAGATTTCAGTAGGCACACGAGAGGGAAGGAAAGAAAGTAGTATAAAGTTCTTGAAAACACTGCATTATTCAACGGGCGACCGCTGGGTATTGGGAACGTGCCGAAAAATAAAACAAGAAAAAATAAGCACATATTTTAACCCCTAGAGCAATTTTGGGAGATATTTCTCCCAGACAACAAACACCCTTAGTCTTTTTATGAGATATTTCTTCCAGCCTGATCCGGACTTGTTCATCTCATTTTGTTTCAATTTTATATTCTTTATGATATAACAGTCTTCATACATTCATTGACAGTGTTAGAAATGTTTACAACATTGGACCAATAAAATAACGACATTAAAAATTTTGGACTAGTTAAAAAAAAAAACCTAACAATATAGTACAGACAGTTTTGATAAATTACAACCACTTAAAGGTAAACAAAGTGTTTTTTGTAATATTTTATAGAAATAGGATGTAAACATGAAATGGGTATCGATAATAACAATGAGAGAAAGAGATGTCATTCAATTCAAGCTGCTGTTATTGAATTATGCTCTTATTAAAACACACTTCATTCAATTCAAACTGACAGTATAACAGGAAAAAGAAGGAAATGCGATGAAAAAAATATCAATAAAATAATAAGTTTTCTGACATATTCAACAAATGTAATTTTTTCAAGAATGTTATGAATTTAGTCGGGTTCGTGTTAAACAAATCGATGTCTGTTCATAGTAATTAAACATGCTATTTACGGTGAGATATATTATTTAAACAATGTTAGAAAAAGAGAACGCTTTAACATATTAAAGATTACCTTGGAAGCTGCCGAAAAATTAAAAATAACTCTATGAAAAAAACATTTTACATTCGAAAAATATTGGTCAAGATTTGCAATTTTAATATTTTTTAACATAAAATGAAAAGAGGCACTTTGTAATAATAAAATCCGTAAGAGTCTTTCTGCGTTAAAAAACAGCGAATTTATGGCAATCTAATGAATTTTATTCAAGAGAAATACATTGCAAAATATCAGAAACTTCAGGGGTTAAATACGAGAGAAATAAGATAAGCAGGATTTTAATACACGCGAAAGGTTCGGTGGGTCGTAAAGGGCGGTATTCAACAATAAACTGATTGGGAATTTGGTTATAAGAGGGTGGATATTGTGCGCATGCAAAATATAAAGAATCTAGTAAGAAAAGATGTAAGTAAACTTTAGTAAAAAACCTTTTCAAATTCTGGAAAGAGAAAAACAAACAGGTGTGAATGAATGTTTTCGAAAATCCTGTGTGCAAGTTTTTGGAGTCCCAATACGAGGATTTACGCCAATCACTTTGTTTTTATTGTGAACTGTAATCAATATTCGATGTAATTCGACGGCCGGCATAGTCCAGTGGTAACGCATTGGACTGCCATTCCGAAGGTCGCGGGTTCGAACCCGGCGTGCGCAAATAAATTTTATTTGATTAATTTGTGTTATTTCACAATTAATTAATTAAAATAATATATAGTATATTTGCGGCACGTTCCAGAGTGGAAGATACTACCAGTATCGCCCTGGTGTAAGACCACCATTCAGAATTGAAACGTTGCTCCAAATGGCTTTAGCCGTGTTTAGTGACTAGATCTGAATAGCCAGGTACTTCCCCACCTTCCTCTTTCCCTTCCCCACTTACCTTCAGCCTCACAACATCCTCCAATTGGGAATGCCATAGTCTCACTGGCTCCAGACGGGAGCAGTTGGGACTCTTGTGAGGTATTCACTATAAAAAAAAATAAATAAAAATTTGATATAACTAACAATTATTGCTTGTAAAATAATTGTTACCCTTTGTTCTATGCATAGAGTTGATCAACGGTCCCGTTGGCGTCATGTATCTTTTATCAGGAGATTTTTCAATGTGGATGAGTGTTTCAGGCCAATAATTATTGCTTGTAAAATAATTGTTACCCTTTGTTCTATGCATAAAAATCTTGTCTTAAACATAAGTTTACCAAAAAAAAATAATAATTTGATATAACTATTGAGGTAGCTGTGGTTAACAGGCAGGAGCATGATGTATTATCAAGGCAATGATGAAATATTTGGATTTATAAGAACATCCGTTCATGACAATCTGCGTTCGATTTTCATGAACACGTATTACTACATATATTATTTTTTTTTTTATAAAGAAAGACAAACATTCCCGGGTTACGAATAACCTGACAATATTTGAAAATCTCCTACTACCACCACAGTAAACTGAAAATGTTGCTTGTGTTGTGATGGAGGACTTAGCCAGCCGAGGAATTGAACACACTACGCCTGAGTGGGACCCAAGCGCAATGTCAACTCGGCCACCGACCGGTCGACATCATGATACTTAGGCGAAGCTTAGTGCTAAATTTAAATCACTATTTTGATTAATCTTTTTTAACGAATTGGTGTACCTACCTACCTACATTACGAATACCAAATATATGCTTCAGATAAATTGAAGGTTGTCCTATCATTTCGCTTGAGTAGAATAAAAAAATAAAAATAAATACTTAATAAAAAATATTAATGTAAACTACTAAAAAAATTATTTTTTCAATAGAAATGTATGAACGCGTAAAGGAAACAACTTTAAAAAATACAGTATTATAGCTAAGATTATCTGTGACAGTTTCACTTGATTAACTTTTTTTGCTTTCTTATAAAATTATTTACAAAATAAATAAAAACCAGTTTTGTGCTTGAAATCGAACGTTTCTAGACTCCGTTTGTCAAGCGATTTTAATGCCTATGGTTCCATGATTACTCAACACAGTGACTATTCGACACACCTCTAAAAAGTGATATAAAGTCATTAAAAACGACGAAAAAAAAATTAAACCTAACCTTACCTACTTAACCCAGTTAATAAAGTTTTTGTTTCATCAGTTTCCATGACTTTATATAACTTTTTAAAGATGTGATGAATTATCATTTTGATGATTTATCCGGTCACCCTACAATATAAGGTATAACAAGAATATACACGTTTTTGGCTTGTAGTCTCATCTAAATCCAGTTTTCAACCGGAATTAACAACAATTTGAATAGATTATCAATAAATTAGCACTAGTAATTTTTCTCCGTGTACGTTCGGGTCTTACATTCATCAGAGACATACGTTAACACTTATCCCATAGTCTTCGACCTACGTTAATTAAACCAATATTATAAGTCTACGCGTTTACTACTGCCTCTGAAAATCCATGATTACGTCATTTTTACAAGCGGTAAAAGGAAGCTAATCTAGCACGCTTAGCATGACCAGATTTTCTACACTATTCAATAAAACCCTTACGCAGGTAATAAATCATCACAATAAAACACACCGACAAAAGTGATGATAACAGTCGCCGATAAAACTTGTTTACAGCACGTACGAAAAGCACTAAAATATGTTAACTACCTATATTATTTGTGTCGACAACAAATAAGAAAACGTTAACATAAGATTCACTAATTTAAAGAACAAAAAAGTACGGTCGCAAACTGCAGGGGTTATGATTTATGACACGAAGAGATTGAAATCACATACTCGTGTTGATTCTTCGAATTGATACGCCTACGTGAGAAGTTCGATATACGGACCAATCTATATAAATAAAATTGTTCAAAATCTTAAATCTCCGAAAATTCTTCACCGATTGCTTTGAAATTTTGACAAAACGTTGAATTCGAATATGCGTGTGTTTTTATTTACCTACATTACATAGATGACATACGTGCCAAGTAAAAACAATCTTTTTAAAACAGCGCCATCTGTTGGACTTAAAAGCAACACTCGCATAGCGAGCCCTGCCAAGTGGGCTGCTGTTAAGTTCTTGCCAGTATGAAATGTTTAATTGTATAAACGAAAAATAACTACTTTTAATTTAAAAAAATTACGAATTCAGAAAAAATTATACCCGGACATCTTGTTTTTACGCGAATTAAATGTAAAATGTATTCAAGCACGCGATCTCTGGATTCGCAGTCGAGGATCCTAACCACTCGACCACGGAAGTCGGGTATACTTTCGAATTAAAATCCGAAATAAAGTCCTTAAAGTTATTTTAACCCTCAAACCGAGTTAAAAGTTTCCTGATGAAAGTATTCCGGTAGGTACCCAGAAATGGGGTGGTTTACAACATATATAAAAAACATGTAAAAAAAATAGTCTAAAATAAAACCGCTATCCGTGTCTGTCTGTTTGTGCGCTTTGTTCTTCTAAACTATTAAAAAATTATTTAAAACTGTTCTTATTTTTTCATATTTCTCGAGTAAAATTTTTATCTCTAAATTAACTTTCAACAAAAACTTTATATTGCGCTGATGCGATTATTCTTATTTTTATTTCTATTATCCCTAACATTATTATTTTTATTTGTATCCTACCTTATTTTAATATTTTTTTTATCTTTATTTTTACAAGATTCACCTACTTCAACTCCTTTCCTGTATGTAATCATCTACCTAATATTATATATTCAGAATTGGTTATTTATGAAGGGAAAGAACTATTTTAAAGAATGCCTGACAGCATTAAATTAAGTTCGTTTGCTTTATTATTCTTTTTTTTCATTTCAATGCTGTTTAAAATTTTTTTTTGAAATAATTAATTAATTTATCTTTATTTTCATCTCTTTCTTATTTTCAGTTAAACCTATTAAACCTATACCTATTTTACAAATACATTGCATTTCACAAAATAATATATTAACAAATGAAACATGTATTACATTTATACAGGGTGTATCGGCACGTACCCGACAAACTTTAACCAGCTATTCCTTAGCATATTTGGAGTAAAAAATCTAATGTGCACTTTGCTGTCCGGTAACGTTTTTTTTTAATAAAAATTTTACTAAAAATTTTTAATAAAAATTTTACTATTCATATTTTCACCACATGTCACCACTGTTTTATCCTTTGTCAAAGTTTGAAAACCCATCTGGCAATATTTTATACGAATTCCATTGAATAATGTACGTGGTACCTATATTGGCGCACTTTTACAATCACAACGAAATGGCACGGCACCATCCGTCTCATTTTTAACTATTATTATTTAGTGTGTGCGAAAGAGCGAAGACGCTTTTCGACATACTTGCTTATAACAGCTGTTGAACACGAAAAGCAATGCAGTGATGTAGTGTGGAAATTTTTAAGTTTTTAGTTTTTAATTGAAAAAAATGTTACCGGACAACAAAGTGCCCATAACATTTTTTACTCCAAAGTAATAAGGAATATGGTTAAAGTTTGTCGGGTTAGTGCCGATACACCCTGTATAATAATTTTAAAAGTTTTATTTAAAATTCTGATATATAATTATTTTTATGCGTGATAACTGTTTCGCTTTCAAAAACAATGGATTCAGAAGGAGAAAACAAATGGTGAAATAAATTGCGGAAAAATACAAAAAGGCCTTTAACTTAATTTGTAAGGCAGTATATGTATAAAAAAACAGAAGATATCCATTAGTAGCAATATTTTTGGCTTTTTAATAAATAAAAATATAACCGAAGAACGAAATGACTTCTAAATTTTTAGTCCAAATAAGCTTAGGAATCGCTAAAATCAATTAAAGTCTTTTTGTGTACACTATATAGATATATTGCTTAAAACAAAGCATATAATACGTAATTCAATTAAATTTAAACAATGGAATCCAACCCACAAATGAAAACTTTCAAAAACAGTAAATAATAATATTAATTTCAATTTCAACGGGATTCGAATCCGCAACTTACATATCGGGAGAATGGGGTTTGTATTTTGTATAAGGGGTGAAAGGGAGAAGGAAGGCAACCCTTCGCCTCTTCGTTTTCATCTGCAGGGGATGAAACGTCGGCCCGCCCGCGACTAAATTGTGGGGCGCATTTCCATAATAATGCCCGTCCATGAATGCCAATGGGCGGCCCGCCCACACCCCAATTCCGCCCTACACTCCGCCCGATAGTACGATATGGAGAATGGGAAATTGAGGATGTAGTATTTAAGCGGATAAATTGTACAAGTAAAACATTATAATTTTATCATTGTATTATGTGTGACGACTAAAAGATTTAATAGGGCGGGGAAATTCCTGCAGCTCGATTATCCAATTCAGATCGCTCGCTATTGCGATCGAGAGTACGTTCATTGGTCGACTTTCTTATTCTTGAGTCTGGTCGAAGGTACTTAGACGCCGAACGTTATTCCGCTCAAACAACGAGCGGGTCGAACCAAACGACACCAACGTAGTTTTTAGTTTTTGAGATACATGTATTTGAGAATGCACGGAGAGTACCCGCGATTCATGCATCACGAAGATTTGCTTGCCGAAACGCGCTACCAAAGTCTCCACTCGAGGAGGAGTGGGGCCCTTGCAGTAACGGCGTACAAAATTTTTAATAATTTAATAGATAGCCCATACCTTCTGGAATGCTATAAGTTGTTCGTACCGAACAACCACAGCCAGGGACGGCACCATGATCTGATATGTATCCCACGTGGCAGAACGGACGTACTGTCTCGGCATAGCATGACACGAGGTATGGCGCTGTTAAACAACGCCTCCAAGACTATCGATATTTTTAATAGTAGCCTTGAAGAATTCAAGAGGCATGTCAATGCCAAAAATCACTATTTATAACTTGTTATTTCTATTTTTTTTCTTTCATTGTTTCGTATCATCTATATGTAGTTAATGTTACGTGTGTATTGTAAATGGACACACAGTCTGTAATACACAAGCAAAAAAAAAACTTGTGATCAACGGCTGTCAATATCTAGTCTATTGTATCCTAACATAAGGCGATGCCATACGTAGTAATGCAAAATCATGTGTTTTTGGTTTGAAAATGTGGTTGCCTAGATATGTTTCAGATGCTTTAATTAAATACTGCGAGTAGAATACATCTTGGACTTTGAAATAATCGAGTATTTTTTAGATAAGTCTTTTTATAAGCCCAGTAAAAAATAATGTATAAGGCCTATGAAAACTGCTTTAAAGTTCAAAATATCCTACTTACGAACCCATTTTTCGGTTATGATTTTATTGTATAATGTGGCAAATTAAGTTATTTATAAAATGATCGAAAAAAATTACATATTTATGCCTGAACATCCACAAAATAAAATAAAAGGCACTTTTTGGCCATGTTTTTTTCTTGCATAAATCAAAACAGGCGAATGGTATTAAGCGGGAATTTAAACCTTATCGCCATCTACGTAAGGGTTATTATTGATAGCGGCTCAATTTAAAATATTACACGATGTAGTGCATCGCCTTAAGATCGTATCCCACGCGCTCCTCGAAGGACAAGCATCGTATATTTTTACAAAGTTCTTATAAAATCTCATAAAATGGCCGATTTACCGGCGATGTTGGCTTCAATACATAATGTAGAGCAATCTGAAGCAGCTGCTTTGAGACTAATTTGACAGACGAAGACCCTGTCACGAATTATAAGCTTAAGAAAGCCTTAGCACGTCGGCTGGTAGTAATTGTGTCTCTGTTTATACACCCCATCCCGTCCTTCAGCTCTAGATGTCGAAACTAAAGTGAGCACAAAAATGACGCGGTGACGTTTTGTTTATGACATTTAAAACTATCACCAAAATCATATCAACATAGAAAATAAAAAAACTCCAGAAACTTGGACAGTATTCACAGAGCTGCAAATATAACCATCTCGTCAACCCTTCGACATTCAAGAATACTTATAAACGAAATATTCGATAAATTTCGTCGAGACGAAGGGAATTTTTTCGTTCGTTGATGGCGCACAACGAATAACTCTTGATCGCTATTGGAGTATCGAGCCCCAGTAAATAAAGTGGTTCAGTTCACTCTCAACGGAGTAACACAATATTTTAACCAAGCATAATATATTATATTCATTTGTTTATAGTAACTAACTAACCACCACGCTGTTTCCCGGCAGGGGTAGGCAATAGGCATAGAGGGTAGACTGTCACACAACTCTGTCTCGGCACACACTCCTTGCTTCAGTCACACCCACATATCGTCCCATACATTATCTTCTGTTATTCTGTACGTGTTTGTGTTGGTGTTACCTCATGATTTCTTCATCTTCATGTTTGTCAACCTGATCTTAGTGTGTTTTAATTTCGTCATCTTCATGTTTGTTGATTTCCTTATCTTCAAGTTTGTCGACTACAAGTTGTGTTGGTGTTACATCATGTTTTCATCACCTTCATGTTTTTCTACCTCATCTGCGTATCAGTTGATTTCCTCGTCTTCAAGTTTGTCGACCTTATCTTCGTGTGTTTTGATTTCGCCATCTTCATGTTTGTTGATTTCCTCATCTTCAAGTTTGTCGACTGTAAGTTGTGTTGGTGTTACATCATGTTTTCATCACGTTCATTTTTTTCTACCTCATCTTCGTATTAATTGATTTCCTCGTCTTCAACTTTGTCGGCCTTATCTTCGTGTGTTTTGATTTCGCCATCTTCATGTTTATTGATTTCCTCTTCCATCTTCGTGTTTGTAGACCTCATATTTAAGTTTGTTGATTTCCTTATCTTCAAGTTTGTTAATGTAAGCTGTGTTGTTGTTATTACTTAATAATTTGATGATCTCCTCATCTTAGTTTTTACTTTGTCATAGTTTTGGTGTTGAATTAAATATCCTTGGTATTTTTGATTTCATAGCAATTAATAATTAATACTGAGAGTTTTTCCACAGCCAATTTTGAAACAGCGATTATAGGTTCTAGAACGAACGCCGAACCAGACGTAGTTCCATTATACTAAAAAGTCCACTATTACGATTAAATGTCACGCATTTTTTAAAACAAGTCTTATAGGGTTTACAGAACGATCTTTTGCAGAAAGTAACAAGAAGTGAAGGGGGATTTCAAAGGTAAACGAAACAAGAACTTGATATAATTGGCCCAACCAAAGAGTATGGATACTAGAGAGACAGCATGTGAAGTGTGCCCGCGCGCTCCAAGTGTGAATTTTGTGGAATTTTACGGAGACGGCTGACATTAGCTTTTACACCTCGGTCGCGTATTGAGCTCCTAGTAAAACGTTGATAAAACATAGAAAAATGGTCAACTGCGCCGTAAAATTGTGTAAAAGCAATTCTGTGAAGAAAATTAAGAAGAAAGACGGCCTTACCTTTCACATATAAGTATTTAAACACCGCTCAATTAGACATTTTATAGTTAATTTTTTGACGAGTTCATTTCAACCGCCATCACGCCAGCACGCCATCTCGGAACCACGTGGCGGACGAATGTCAATGGGCCGAATCAGTCAACTTATTTTATAATAATTAAAAATTACCAATAAACCTTTATTTTTATTTATTATAACACACGTTTATAATGATTTGTCTTGTATGGTGACCTGATAAATCAACACAACGACGATTCAACACGAATTTTAAAAGTGGTATAAAGTCATGGAAAGTGATGAAACAAAAACTTTATTAACTGGGTTAAGTAGGTTAGGTTAGTTAGGTTTTTTTTCCTTCGTTTTTAATGACTTTATAATGTACTTTTAAAATGTGTGTTGAATTGTCGATGTGTTGATCAGGGAACCGTCTGTATATATATATACCTAGGTCGTACTTTAAATCCTAGTTTTGTGAACAATCGCGCATGTGCGCGCGTCGGTACGACGAGATGTGTGTCACTATTTTAGGTTTTCGATAAATAACTCTTAAAAGTTCACTTGTATCACATTTTATTTTTTTCCGGTGTAGATAAATATTCTAAGATATTCCGTGTTTTTTATCGTATTTTTGGAACCATGGATTGATGTTTATATTTATTCATTTTGTATCATGCCTATAAATTGTGTTTATAACATAATATTTTATTAATTATTTAAAATTGTTATTCATGTCTCCTGTACTTATCTTTAATTTGATTTTTTTTCTTCTTTTTTTTGTTATCACTGTAAAACTGTAGAGTTTTTTTCTTATATTATTTACGACCACTCCTTTCCTTAAAGTCAAGCACCAGCTTCCATAGGGAAATTGTACTATGCAAATCTGTTGATAAAATAAAATAATACTACCTAACTCTATATTATCAAGTTATTCGTAATCCGGAAATTTTTGTCTTTCTTTGAAAATAAATCTTTATATATGTATATATAAGAAATCTCGTGTCATGGTGTTTGTGGTCGCACTCCTCCGAAACGGCTCGACCGATTTTTATGAAAGTTTGTAAGTATATTTTTTAGGTATGAGAATAGGTCGTAAAGTATATTTCTTACCAATAGGTGATTATGTGTCCCTATTCAGAAAAAAATAGGGTGTCCCTATCTAAAAATAATTTATATGGCAGAACAACGTTTCCGGGTCAGCTAGTATATATATAGTTGATACACTGTAACACTGTAAAGTTATTTAATTTGACTTTAATGTCGTTTTTAGTGTTTTTATTAGAGTTTTTTCATCCAACTCTTTCAGCCAGATTTTTATTTTTTATTTGTATTCATGAAACTTTTCCAATATTTTTTTTATCTGGAGGAAGGATGTTGTCAATTTTTGTTACAAAATAAATTAAGTTTCTTCATCGCAATATGGGTTTATAACTTGCAATGTTTTCTGTCTTTTTGATTCGTCTAGTGTGATGGATAAGTTTTAAGTTTTTTCTTATATTATTAACGACAACTCCTTTCCTAAAAGTCAAGCACCAGTTTACATTAGAAAAGAATATAATAATGCACAAAATTGTACTCTGCAAATATGTTGATTATTTAAAATAATTCTATCTAATACAAAAAAAAAATCTATTCAAACTGATGAATTGCGCAATATTAGCACCAAGGAATGGCGCTGCGAGTTTCAGCAAGTTAATAACATTAGTTTTTCACCCAATTGCACTTGCTATACATTCCCTGAAGATTGATACCGATTTATTTGGACGCGCACTACACGATTCGATCATAATCTTGATTTGGCAAAAAAAGAGTTACGTGAAATCAGATTTAGGTAATTTACAATAACATGTATGGTACAATAAATAAATAAACAATATGTATGTCTTTTTTTACTTCCGTTTCTGCACTAGTTAATTTTATATCTTTACCAACATTCTTTGTTTGGCAAATAATGCGTAATGCGCTGTATGCCCAAAATGTGATAAAAAATTAAGGATGTTTTTTTAATAAAAAATAAATAAAATAATGTGCAGCCCGTTCACAGTTCGGCCCTTAACTCTGACCCACGGCCCCCTCCGCGCTCGCTTACCGCTCTTCCCCGTCTCTATCCCCTCCCACAAGGGCGTTGAAAATTATGGGAGCTTCATTGGTTTTGCGTATTATTTAATACATCTCGACAAATTATGCCGCTTCCATTGATCCTAGTTCCATGGGCCCAACAGAAAAGTATCGTAAGTCAGGTAAAATTTAAAAAAAAAACAGTGCAAATCGTAAATACAGCATTTTGAAATAATTCGATAATTTTTTTTACATCTAAAAAGAAAGACAAACATTTCGGGGTTACAAAAAACCTGACAATATTTGAAAATCTCCTACTACCATCACGGTAAGCGGAAAATGTTGGCTGTGTCGTGATGTCGTGGAGGAGATAATTAGCCAGATCTCAGTAGCTCAGTGGTTAGAACGTTGGCCTGGTAGGACAGAGGTCCTGGGTTCGATCTCCAGTTGCGACCGTTACCTATTTTTTATTTACTGTATTTTTTTCATGTTTCATGTAGATACATTAATATTATCTTATTCTTCAATCATTAAATATTATTATCAGCACCCTTGAGGTGATTTTTCACGAAAACGAAAATTATTATTTATTATATCAATCATTAATAATTACATTGATTTGTACATCTAACCTCTAAAATATATTCCAATTAATTAAATGAAAACAAATCTTTAAACGAAGTTTCAATATCCTATTGAAGATATTGTATTTCAATGGAAGATGTTCAGGTGAACTGGCATCATTGTTCCCTTTGGCACCAGTGGCAAACATTTGTTAACAGTTGATATTTTTGTCAAAAAACGGGTTGGTTTTACGACTCGTTCGGGTTTTCAACAACTCGTCTGTGGGATAATTTGCTTCTGCTTCCCTCCTATACAATATGGGTCTCTTCAAGACCAAGTCTCATTCATTCCTGTCCTCAAAGAGACCCTCCACACAACATTCCCAAAGATGACACACAGGAGGTCCAGACGGAAATAATTTCCCTCGGAACCGTTGTAAAAAAAAGTGTTTTCTGATTTTTGTAAATTATTATAATGTTGTTTTTTTAAGACTTGCATTCCTATTCCAGTGTAGTCTTTGAAATATCAGTGTATTAAGTATCCGTTTGTACACCGGGCGGGCACGTTGCCTGTCGAGTGGAAAATTGCAAAATTGCATTCGGGCGCACTACTCACGAGGGCGGCACATTCCGTCGTGACGGGCGGCAAAATATCGCACCGCACACATCGCAAAAAGTCGCACAGCGTACAGCTGCCGATATTAGCACTATGGGAAACCAATTGATATTCATAGCTGAATAAATACAAGTCCCGATATGTGCATTGCACGTATTGTTAAGAGTTGAAAAAAAATCTAATTTGTTTTTGAATATAAGAGATGGCAGCACTTCAGTTTGCAGCTAGTACGTGGAAAGAGTGCATACGAAGGACGTTAAGGTATTAATACATATGGAATGATTTGAACAACAATAGATTGGATTTAATTTTTCGATTTTTTTAAAATTGATAGATTGGCCCTACCACTTTCCACTCAAGTGGAATATATTGCTTAAGTGTTAAAGGACTTAGCTAGCAGACAATTAAACCTGCGATGCCTGGAACCCGACGCATTTGTCCACTCAGCTACTAACTTCACTTTCCTGAAGAAGTTATCTTCCCAGTGTAAACCTGTTTTTGGAACCTAACCTGACTTTTCAACAAATCAAAATAAAATAAATACTCGCAGGCAAGTACCTACCTACATATTTCTTAGAATAATATAATATATTTTTAAACAAACCTCGAGTTCTCTGGACAGTGCATTTGAATGTTGTTGATGAGATTAAATACTGGATCGAAACTTACCTGTGAACAAAAGAAATACAAACATTAGATTTCATGTACAAAAATATTCATAAGAAGTTTATTATATAGTCGGTAAAATCTGTAAAAAATTTAATTTCTTCAGTCAAATCAAATTATGAGAGAACTTATCATCAACAGCGAAGCAAACATGATATTTTAAATATTGACCTTACTAATATTAGAACTTCAAAAAGAATCAAAAAGAAGAATGTCAAAGCCTTTTAACGTACGGTTTATCAGCCTGGGGGGGAGCCGCTGACAAGTTTTTTAAGCCCCTCAACACAACTCATAAAACACTAATTAGGATTATGTTCAAAAAACCATATATACATACAACGGAAAATCTCGTAATTACAAATAATATACTAGATGTTAGGAAAGTATTCATTAACCGTTTGGGTGCCAATCGTCGATTTTCGTCGATTCGTGTTTTAACGAAGATTGCCGATCGTCGATTTCCGTCGATTGCGTCAGTCGTGTTCTGATTCGCGCGAAAAACCTCTGTGCGTAAAATTCTCATTTTTTCGAAACGCCTGGACTTCGGGATCCTCCTCCGCGTGATTCTAAACCAATATTCTTTAATAAAACACCGAAAAAATCATTGAAATCCTTGAAAATTCAAAGAATTTATGGGGTTTTAAAAAAATATATAGTTTCATAAAAAAGAATGTTTTTTTGGTGGCATTTTACAAGCAACTGTATGAATTTTTTTGGCACTCAAACGGTTAAAAAGATCATTCAAATAAACTGCATAAAATCCTCACCATGCCACGTAAATCACCCACATAACACAAGGGCAAAATCACGGAATCATTTTTAGTGCCAAAAATTAATTCAACCTTTGTCAAAAAGCACGAATCCTTCCTAGCACCTTACATCTTCAACACCTTCCTAAAAGAAACCACTTAATGCAACACTCATAAACACCCAAACAGTTTACTTAAACATTTCAACTCATGTTTACTACACAAAAAAGAGCATGCATCAGCAAATTTCTAGCAATCCCTTCTTAGTCTAATTTTCATTCCTTATTTACATACATGTGTTATTTACATTTATAAGGATTTACTCTTTCTTATTAAAACTGCTTATGTTTTACACATGCCTAGTTTATCAATACCTAAATCTGTTGTTTAAACTATTTTTTCATATGTTATTATTATAAGATTTAGACGCTACCATTTTGTAAATTCAAAGTTCCTACGAAATTCCTGTTTTTATGTAACTATGTATGTATGTAACTATATATGGAATGCTCCATGTATATATTGATATATATTTGTATAAATGTATGTATATGTGTAAGCAAATATAATAATATTATGTACCCGCCTCAGAACAGAAATCTTCTAGTGAGGCGGGTTACTTTCATGTTTGTAATATTGATCATGTTATTACAATAAACGCCCGGGTTGCCGGCAATTTAAAAAAAAAAGTGTTCTAAAAAGAGCTGTACCTCATCTGCTTATGCTTGTTATATCAAGAACAAACTGTCCTGAGATTTATAATGATATCTACTACCAAATACTGTTAAATAGTCAAATAAATCAAGGAAAAGTCTGAATTCTTGATTGTTGACAAATAAGTTCCAATTTTTTAAAATAATTAATTATTTTGTTATAGGTGGGTATTTTATCCCTTGTCAGAATCCTACACGCAACTGATTCCAACAATGAAAATGATGCTTAAATTCAAAGCAAATTTGAGAACCAGATATCACGCAGGACTAACTAAGGAACAGTAGAGACATCTGAAACAAGTACGTTTGATAATATATACACAGATTATCTACCTACTTAGTGCAGTTAACACCTGTCAAAATATCTCCCGACCTTTAGTTGAAATTGAAGTTATTTAAAGTTTTAAAATAGTGCAAAAACAAAAAAAACAACAGTAGAAGTGAACAAAACAGTGTTTCCCTGATAAATTCAACATAAATAAAATAAAATAACAATTAAAAACTCTATCTAACTACCTAAAACTGATCAAGAACATTATCTAGTGTCAAATAGTGTTTTCATATATTAAATAGACGCAAAAAGTGATTCTCAAGGAAAATTCATGTGATTTTAAATTATATTCTGATACATTCAACAACAATATAAAAAAGCGAAACTTAAAAAATTCATAAATTATTCGTTATAAATTTAAATAATTATTTAAATATTGTCGTACTACACCATCTATCGACAAATGGACCAAGCGGAATCAGTCACCTACCGAGCAATATCTTTCAAAAACTAGAAGTAAGCCAATAGATGTCACTACAGTGTTAATTTAATAAAAATTTAATATGGAGGAATTAATAGAAAACATAAGAATCGATATTAATAAAATAACAACTGTAAAAGACTCAAAAATAAAACAAAGTATGGAAAACAATATTAAAAAGCTGGAAGAAGCAATAAAATGTGAACAATTAAAACTACAAAATAAAATAATTCAATTGCAAGACCAAATAATTATTAATAATGAAAATTACAGTCAAAAATTAGAAAAAATAATCACAACAAATCAAAATGTTAAAACATACGCTGAAGTTAGCGCGCAACACAAATCTCCGGTTTTATATCCCATTATTATAAGCTCAATAAACGAAAAAGAAGACATCAAGGAAATAATAACTAAGAACGTAAAGATATCAAACACTGGCGTTGGTATTGCTAGCATCAGAAAAACATCGAAAAACCAACTTATAATTAACCTTAATAAAGAAGAAGATAGGATTAAGACAAAAAACGAAATAGAAAAAATGAACCTAGAAGGAATAAACGTGGGCGATTTAAAAAAGAAAAGTCCTTGTATGATTTTCAAAGGAATCGACGAGAATTATAATAATGGAGAATTTATGAATGACTTAATCCTACAAAACGAAGACATAAAAACAATATATATGGAAGAAAAAATTAAAATAAAAGGAACAATCAACATAAAAAAATATAAACAAAAAAACATTATTATCGAATGCACTGGAGACATTAGAAATTTACTAATAAAAAAACAAAAAGTAAACCTGGGTTTCTCCCAAATAAAGGTGGAAGACTGCAACCCACTAATGCAGTGCTTCCACTGCCAAAAATATGGCCACACAGCCACGCGCTGTCTAAGAATAAATGAAAAACCTATTTGCCCTCATTGCGCTGGAGATCACGGCATTAGAGACTGTACAAACAAAACTGAAGTCCCAAAGTGCATAAACTGCACAAATAACAATATTTTGAAAAAAAGTTCTTTTCCAACAAATCATAAAGCAAACAATGAAGAATGCAAACAACGCATAAAAATGTTACAATTTGCAAAGGAACGAATCAATTACAACTAACATGGATGATTACATTGCAAAAAAAATTGACCAAAACTACAACATTGCAGAAGAAATATGCGAAAACGTTACCAAAATTAACAAATGGTGTCAAAATAGGGATTCTACTTTTTTAGTGCTGAATATGAACATAAGAAGTATCTCAAGAAATCTAGATGAATTATTAATACATATTAATAATTTAAATACATCACCGGTGTGCATAGGGTTAACTGAAACACACTCCAACAGCGATCAATACATAAGTGCGCTACCCAACTACCGAGGAATAGCAACTAAAAAATCTATAAACAAAAATAGTGGAATAATTATGTTTGTACGTGACGATTGTGAAGTGATAAACACAGAAGAAGTAAATATTGAATTTGTCAACTGTTTAAAAATAGAAATTAAATTTAAAAATTCTATTTATAGAATCATTTCAATATACCGCACACACAAATCAAACATAACGAATTTTACAAACGAACTTTATCTATACCTGAATAATTTAACAAAGATTTTTACGATTATATGTGGTGACTTTAACATAAATATTTCTAATAACCATAATTCTATAGAAAAAAATAACTTCTTGAACATGATGACTCATCTTAACTTCAAATCGTGCATCAACAACTATACCCGTGAAGTACCAAATCAAACGCCATCTTGTCTAGACCATATTTGGTGTAATGTAAACCTGAATTATATAAAAAATATCAAATCCTCAACCTGGAAGATAAATATAACTGATCATCACGCAACCCTTTTTAACTATGAAACAAAAAATAAAACAAAAAACCTACCTAAATCAAGTACCACAAAAACCACATTAAACTACCAACTATTAGAAAAATCACTCATAACCGAAAAATGGACTGAAATAATAAACAGTGAGTGCGCCAATCAATGTGCATCATTATTTGAAAAAAAATTATCAGAACACATTTTAAATGCCTCTGAAATTAAAAATCTGCATCAAAACTCTAAAACAAAGAAAATAAAACCCTGGATCACTATCGGATTAGTGAAAGCAGTTAGAAAAAAAAACAAACTTTACAAATTAGCTAATCAACCGACTGCCAAAAAATCAATTATTTCTTATTATAAAAAATATAAAAACATCTTAACAACTTTAATTCGAAAAACGAAAAACAGCTACTACTCCCAATTAATTCTAGATGCTAAAAACAATAATAAAAAAATATGGACTACAATAAACGAAATAATAAATAAGAATAGAAAGAACAGTTGTGTATCCGAAATTTCAGATGGGAAAAAAACGTATAATGTCCAACTTGACACCAAAAAATGCTGTAATATTCTAAACAACTATTTTGCAAATGTCGGTAAAAATCTGGCTAACGCCATCAAAACATGTCCCAACAGTAATAAAAAGAATCCCCACGCTTCCCAACACCAATATAATAATTTCAACAAAATAACAGAAACTGATGTCGGAAAAATTATCGATGATTTAAGGGGGGGTTCCACACCCGGTTATGACAACATAGATGTAAACGTATTAAAAACAATGAAACAATATCTAATTTACCCCCTAACTCATATAATAAATACAAGCCTTATAAAAGGTGTATTTCCTGATAACTACAAAAGAACAATAATAACACCGATTTATAAAGCTGACTGCCCAAACGACCCACAAAATTACCGCCCTATATCCCTTTTATCAAATATATCAAAAATATTCGAAAAAATTGTAAAAAATCAAATCTGGTCCTTCCTAGAACAACATAAAATTATTAATTCAAAACAGTATGGTTTCAAAAAAAATACCAGCACCCACGATGCTATTGCAAAAATAACAAATTTTATATATACCGCCCTAGACTCAAATGAAAAATGCATTGGAATATTTATTGACCTTAAAAAAGCATTTGATAGTATTTCACACACTAACTTAATAAAAAAAATAAAATTAATTGGAATAAATGGAACGGTACTATCCTGGATCATAAGCTTTTTGGAAAATAGACCACAGCAAGTAAAATTATTAAATGAATTAAGTGATTCCGAAAGTAATAACTTCTCGATACCACAAGGCACAGTTTTAGGACCACTTTTGTTCATATTATATGTAAATGATATATTTGAAGTTGCTAAATACGGGGAAATTGTCTCATATGCAGATGACACAGTGCTTCTTCTAAAAGCAAACACATGGTTAGAACTGAACAAAAAGGCTAATTCAGACATCAATGAATTGAAAACATGGTTTGACAATAACCTACTAACGTTAAACTCTAAAAAAACACACTACATACCATTTTTCATAAACAAACCAAATACGCCGCATGAAATAAACATTCGAATTCACTCTGCACCAAGCACTCAACAACACCACTGTAACTTACTATGTACTAATATTGAAATTAAAACTTCAACCAAATATCTAGGGATCACTATTGACCAATGCCTAAAATGGATACCACATATAACCATTCTCAAAAACAGAGTACGAAAATTAACCTTAATTTTTAGCTGCTTGAGACATATTCTAAATAAAGAACTACTGAGAATGACGTACTTCGCATTCTGTCAATCCATAATCCAATATGGTATAATAGGATGGGGGGGCGCCTATAAAACTCACACACAACCTCTTTACATTGCGCAAAAACTAATAATTAAAATAATATTAAAGAAATCATTTTTATATTCATCTGAACTCATTTTCAAAGAATTTAAAGTCAGAAAATTAAATACTCTTTTCCTGTATCACGCAACCTTACAAGTTTACAAAGATGATATCCTAAACAAAACCGTACCATTCAAAAACATAGCAAATCTCAGGCAAAAATACATGTTACCAATTCCGATTTGTAAAAAAACTTTGGGTCAGCAAAACTACAAATACTTAGGAACAAATTTCTTCAATAAATTGCCAGAAAATATAAGATCACTAAATGATAGTTTCAAAGAATTCAAAACACAATTAAAAAAATATACTGAAAACCTAAACTAAATTAAAAAAAAATAATAAATAAAAGAAAAACAAAAACAAAAAATTAAAAAATTAAATAAAAATCTAAGAAACTAAATAAATAATACCTCATCCCATACACACAAGCAATTGCTTTTTATGGGAGAACATTGAAAAATAAAAAATTTTAATCATATCATAATATCTTATCTTATTACTAGTGAAATATATATATGTATATCACACATTGTAAATTTGTTTATTGAATAAATTGAATTTGTTTAAAAAAAAAAAAAAAAAAAAAAAATATCTACTCACATTGAACTCTCAGCGTGAAGGACATTATACAATATACATTCTCTTGTACAATAAAAATATAATACAGTACAACAGGAATGCGAAATTTATAAATATAAAATAGATTCGTTCTATTATTCGAATCGAGTCAACCGTAAAGAATCACAAGACGAAATGCATCACGAGAATTATACATTACAGCGACACGTAATCAACATACAACGTGTTAATTAGTGAAATCAAAAACAAGAGATAATTAAACAAAATGTGCTATTTCTTGCTGGGCATGTTTTTACGAGCTTTGAGTACAGAGTGCCTACAAATGAACAGGAAATGTTTGATTAAAAATGATATCTTCGTCAGAGATGTGCTTTATTTCAAATAAATCCATTTCAAATGGAAATGCAAAATGGGTATTTTCCATTTTGCATTTTAAATGCTTTTCTAAAAACCATTTTGCATTTTGCATTTTAAATGCTTTTCACAATGCATTTTCCATTTTAAATGCTTTTTTGCAACATTCTTCCTACTATCTCCACTCATCTTTTTTTCATAAGCCCCAAATATCAGTCGGTCCTCAACCTCGCTATGAGAGATAATTTACATTTGTCAAGTTGCTCCCTGGTAGGAGCCCTGGCAATTGAGTGATAACATTACAAAAAATACTGATTCAAATACTGAACATGGGGCCATGACGCTGTAATATTAAATGTTAGATAGCAGTTTCTATGTTTTTACGTTGGCAACATTAGTCCCGCGCAAATTTTTTGTGGTTTCATAATCTGTAGTCGTGTTGTTTTTGGATTTACCATCATGTAATATGTTTGTTTTACATTGATGTCCATTATTAAATGACAAAATTGTTTAAAAATTCTATAATTATTTTAATTGTTTGAATGAGAAACCATTTTGCATTTTTAATGCATTTTGAAAATAGGTATTTTGCATTTTGCATTTAAAATGCTTTTCTAAAAACCATTTTGCATTTTCAAATGGAAAAGTTTTGACCCATTTCCATTTTGCATTTCAAATGGTTTTGGGTACCCATTTTGCACATCTCTGATCTTCGTACATTACTTGTGAATACAATGGAATTTAATCACTCTTAAGGATTCGACGTTTCACAGAATTTTAAAATTTCATCAAATTTCAAAGTGCTTTGTTAAAATATTTCATAATGGGCCAGTTCACAGTCCTTGGACAATAACAGAACTCGAATGGGACTTTCACATAACTTGAATATTAATTTTGAAATTTGATAAATTCTTCAAATTCTGCGAAACAACCCGTCCTTGATATTTTTAACAATTGAAAAATATATCTTAACTGGCGCAGATAATAGGAATATTATAATTCTTGAATTGATAATTGCACGTTAGCTAAAAAGCGCATACCCTTGAAAAATCATGAAAACTGAGTTTACCTGTCAAGAATAACCCTAAGAAATTTCAAACGAAATACAAATTTCAAATATAGAATTAAAATAATTTTCTGGTTAAAAAATATTTTACAATATGTAGGTCATCGCATGTCTGAATTCTCGACACATCAGTTCTCGAAGATTTTCGGTAAATCATTCGAAAAACTGTAACAATTTGTAAGGACCGTAGAGTTAAATTCAAAGGGGAACAGATTAATTTATGCACAGTGATTTTGCGACCACACGATTCTCGAACATTTATGAATAGTCCCGTTGCACTCTTCGATAAATTTAATCGTCCATTACTGTGACGTTGAGGGCGCAATTCGAATGATTTACAGCCGGGAAGCATTCCGTCTAAATTTATGTCGAACTATTACAGCTGAGGTTCACTCTGAGCTAAGTCACGCTGCGATATAATGCATTGGACAGTGCGCTCCGCTTTCTTAAACAGTCAAAAATGGCAAGAAAAATATTTTTGCACGCACTGTTATTTGTTCAATTTAATTATTTGTATTCAAAATTATTAAATCTCTAATGGACAGCCCTGAATTATTATCAATCACTTAAATGAATGTACCTGCCAGACTTACTGGAAGCAGACACTTTGAAATATAACAATAACCTCGATACCAACTACTCTACTTATTCACCAATTCCAAGCATTTTATCACCTTGCAAACAAACGCTGTTAAGGCGATGCACACGTCGTGTAATATTTTAAATTGAGCAGCTATCAATAACAACCCTTACGTAGATTGCGATAAGGTTTAAATTCCCGCTTAACACCATCCGCCTGTTTTGATTTATGCAAGAAAAAAACATGGCCAAAAAGTGTCTTATTTTATTTTGTCGATGTTCAGGCATAAATATTTGTTTTTTTTTCGATCATTTTATAAATAACTTAATTTGACCCAATATACAATAAAATTATAACCGAAAATGGGTTCGTAAGAAAGAGATTTTGAACATTAAAGCAGTTTTCATAGGCCTTATACATTTTTTTTTTCTGGGCTTATAAAAAAGACTTATCTAAAAAATACTCGATTATTTCAAAGGCCAAGATGTATTCTACTCGCAGTATTTAATTAAAGCATCTGAAACATTTCTAGGCGACCAAATTTTCAAACCAAAAACACATGATCGCCTTAACTTATTGATGTTGGGTTTTGATAATTTTGTGGCCCACAAAAGGCAACTAATTTCAGACCTATTTGCTCGTTATTAACTTTTATTATTTCGTGTCTTTTTTTCTAAATCTTTTCTATATTCCTTCGTACGAGTACATCGCATACTACTTTTTAGTTTTATTTTGTTTTAAGCACACACTTGCATGTATGAATGTATTTAACTGTATGCATGTACGAACATACTTGATTTATATATTCTTATTTTTTGTTGTTGTTTCTCTAAATCGTATAAAATAAAGTCGCTCTACGTGTCTGTCTATTTGTGCGCTCAGTGCTTCTAAACTACGCAACGGATTTTGATAAGGTGTTTTCAATCATTTAGAGAATTTTTTCCGCAAGGTTTACATACATACAATAATAAACAATAATGATAATAATAATATAATACATGCATATTCTATTTATAGAAAGCAGAGAAAAGTCGAAGTTTTATAATCAAGTCGTAAAAATATGTTTTCGGGTACGCTGTACACATTGTTAACGCTGGCTAAGCCTTATGAGATACATCAAAATAATGTACTACGGAATTGTATGTCTTAAAAAGGACTACAATCATAGACATATGAATATTAGTAGACCTGCCCTAAGTGATTAAAAGCGTATTATCCCCACTCCCCATACCGGTTCCATTGGAACCGGCTGTGCTCGCGTATGGCCTCAAGTGAAATTTGAAAACATGACGTCATCATTCTTGTGCGAACTATGGTCGAGGCATCATCGGTTCATTTTACGAAATAACACGGCAAAATGTTGACTTGTGATATGAAAACTTGTAAAAATAGATGTGAAAAAGAGAATAAACCCAATTGTCGTATTACATTCCATAAGTAAGCATTATTTTACTTTATTTTAAGCTTATTCACACCGTATTATATGGATCAGTTTTAGAAACATATACTATCACATCACAATGTAGCGATTCTCAAGTGTGCTCATCGTTGTTTACTGGGGTAAGTAAATTATGAAACATTTGTAAAGGTGTCTTAACTAAATACTCTGAAACTAAATACGACTCTGCAAACAGAAGAAATTTACTTTGCCGAATTTGGACTTCGCAAATTAGTTCATAACGTGGCGAGTAATTTGCGCTCCCATGTAAAAATGTCTATTCATTCAAAAGCAGATTTTACTTTTAAGAAGTAAATGGTGATATTATAATGCGAGATGCCTATTTACTGTCAGATTGATTTATTGACGAATCACAGTCAGCCTTACCCCCTTCGTTCTTCAACAGTTGATTTTACCCCTCGCCATTATCTTCTCGTCTATTAATTCCTATGTCTGTGACTACAATGGTACACATGTCTATCTCCCAAGGATAACCCCCAGCAACGCCGGGTACACGTCAACTAGTTAAAAATAAAAACCTT
Organism: Hesperophylax consimilis; assembly: GCF_061612785.1. Taxonomy (NCBI): domain Eukaryota; kingdom Metazoa; phylum Arthropoda; class Insecta; order Trichoptera; family Limnephilidae; genus Hesperophylax; species Hesperophylax consimilis. The sequence continues at coordinate 13,487,377 of NC_142865.1, forward strand.
CTGTTGGCACTGTTATTACGCAGTAAATCATGTAAAATATGTATCATGCACAGACATATGAATATATAGACTAGAAATTAAAGGTGAGGGGTAAAATCAACTGTTGAAGAACGAAGGGGGTAAAGCTGACTGTGATTCGTCAATAAATCAATCTGACAGTATATAGGCATCTCGCATTATAACATCACCATTTAGTTAATAAAATCTGCTTTTGAATGAATAGACATTTTTACATGGGAGCGCAAATTACTCGCCACGTTATGAACAAATTTGCGAAGTCCAAATTCGGCAAAAAAAAATTTCTTCTATTTTCAGAGTCGAATATTTTGTTTACGTATTTAGTTGACACTTTTATAAGGGTTCATAATTTACTTCCCAGTAACAACGATGCGCACACTTGAGATTCGCTACATTCGACCGTTGTTGGCTCGATGTGATAGTATATGTTTCTACAACTGATTCATATTATACGACGTGAATAAGCTTAAAATGATGCTTACATAATATGGAATGTAATACGACAATTGGGTTTATTCTCTTTTTCACATCTATTTTTACAAGTTTTCATATCACAAGCCACTATTTTGCCGTGTTATTTCATAAAATGCCTCGACCATAGCTCGACGCTAGTTCGAACAAGAATGATGACGTCACATTCTCAAGATTCACGGGAAGCCATACGCGAGCCGATCCGGCTCCAATGGAACCGGTATGGGGAGTGGGGAATAATACGCTTTTAATCACTTAGGGCAGGTCTACTAATATTCATATGTCTATGATATCATGTAAAATTGGACAAAGAAGAAATGCAATGAAATGAAAATTGAAATTGATGGCGAAATTATTGAAAATGTTATCGATATTAACTACTTAGATTCCAAACTAACCTTTTAGAGCATGCTGAGTATACTCAAAAGAAAATCAGAAAGAAGGTTTCTTTTTTGGGCAGAACAAATCCATTATTGCTCAAACCTCAACATTATAACATTTAAATCTCAAATAAAAAGCTGGATACTTAATATAGGGAGATCTGAAATAGAAAATATACCGATATCAAACACAGACTAAAAACGAATCTACTAAACTGAACTATACAAAAAAACACTATCTTACTAAGGTAAGTTTTTAGATTCTCACGGCCAAAAGCATTTTTGTTGTTTGTTTTGGGGGTGTTATGCCGTGTTGCGCTAACTCCTTCTTTAGCCGACGTTTCGGACAGCGTTGCAGTGTCCATCATCAGGGCAGATCCGGTAGATCCGAAGATGTGATCCGGTAGATCTACCGGATCTGCCCTGATGATGGACACTGCAACGCTGTCCGAAACGTCGGCTAAAGAAGGAGTTAGCGCAACACGGCATAACACCCCCAAAACAAACAACAAAAAAAACTATCTTACTAATTTTAAAATTATTAAAAAAATATATATTATACATGATAAATGTTTATATATAATTCATATGTTACTTTGTTGTAATATTAATTTCTTATAATTAAATTATAATATGTAAATGAAATCCTCAGCACGGGAGATCCCAGTGAGGATATAATTATCTCTATATGTTTTCTAAGAAAAGAAGACAATAAATCATTATTATAATTATTTTATTTTAACTACTGCTCAACGATTCTTTTCTTATGTAATGACAGTAAAATAAACATATATAATTATTTGGCGGGTTGGGAATAACCCGACGTAGCTCAGTGGTCCAGAGCACCTGACCGGACATCAGAAGATGCGGGTTCTATTCCCATTGGCGGCATTTTAATTTAATAGGGATATATTTTAAATTTGTATGGATATTTCAGGTGAGTAATTAATGCTTATAGTAATTTGTTATCCTTTGTGCTATGCATAAGAACCTTATCTTATAAACATTAGTTTATCATTAAAAAATAACAAAATAAGTTGCTAATTCTCCAAAATAGAACTTAGGCGAAATAGATTTTCAAAAAGTAACTAAAATGTTAAAGAAACTAACTTGACTAACAGTGAAACAGATGGTGAACTTAAACACGATGAGATTTATACACAAAAAAATAAATAAACTTTAACCAAAATATTTTTCAATTAAAATTATGAACAACAAGTACATTCACAAACATAAATCAAGATGTGCAAGGAAATTAGGCTACCAAAAAAGACAAAGCCAATACACAATATAGTTTAATGTACAAATTAATACAATATTATAATGCGCTGCTGGAAAGTCTGCGGTAAGAGTCTATTGGTCTGAGGTACGAGAATACTTTTTGATATGTCGCTGTTTTGCTCGTTGCTCGATAATAATTATTATTATAGTCGCATTATGTTGCGAGTTTAAAATATGTGGGACAAGAAGATAGGAAATTGGAATGTTGGGAAGTTCCTGACCATAAATACGGCTCAGTCAATTTAAGCAGCGTTTAATTTAAATCAAAGCAATGCTTGAATTTGATCGAAGGGAACACAATTCTGAAACTTGTACACTTTCTTCGCCCAGAAATAAAACGTTAAACACAAAGGGCGAATATACTCTATACATACGGTGTCCGGAAACTCGTAGTATAAGCGGAAAACTGATCAATCTAGATCACATTTGGAGCCGGTTCTGCGGTATAAATTAGAGCTATCGTTTTCGGGTAATGGTGCTGACACATTACGCCATACGCATCAACGCAGGGCCTATATCACCATATCGCTCGCCATACAATACCATACAGACATGTCAGACCTGACAGATGATGTGTTATAAGTGCATGATCTGCTAGCCAGGCGATATTTGAAAACGATGTGACCCCCTCTCCTGCCGTAGGGAACTGTCGTGATTACGCGGCTGTCAGTTGTCAAGGTGACAGATCCCGTACAAATAAATGATATTCCGCGGAAGCTCCCCAATTGATCTGACCACCTCTCCTGCCGTAGGGAGAGGAAGGTTATAGAGTAGTGTGACACATTAAGATATAATCTTTATAGGCCACGCCCAAAAATGTGATGTAGATTCACTAGTTTCCGTTTATACTACGTGTTTACGGACAACTGCCTTTAAAACAAGATGAAGGTCAGTGTATAAATGCAATTTCTAAAAAGCACCCCCATCCTTATTCCTTAAAGCAAATAAAGTCCGGGCAACGTTGGGGTGCTTCAGCTAGTTGATAATATTTTTGTTGGCAGATGTGGCGTCACAATACTTACCAATTGATCACGATGGTCAATCAAGTGTATTTATCAATAATTTTAGCGATTTCGTAAGTGTTAGTTTTTTTGCATACTTTTGTTTACTTTTTTGTTGGGTTTCTCCACCTCCGATTGAAATGACATTGTTACGTCATATACTTTTTGATCATCACGTCACTACTCACGGGGCAAATCCGGCATAAATATCAAAGTGCAAACTAAAACTTATTTGAACAATTCATAAAAATAATTTAAAAAAAACTTATCCATTAAAAGTCTTTTGGAGGATTGTGATTATCGCCAATTTCAATGGGTTGTTGGCTGAATTATTATGCAAAAATGAGAATAGGCCACTTGCATGGATTTCATAACGACTTGGAAAAAATCGTGTGGATAGATCTTTTTACTAAGATTACGAAAATGTTAGTAAAATTTTGTAGAAATGTACATTTATTTTTATTTTTAAATAAATAAATCCATTATTTGGGCTCGTGTCGTCACTACATGAAAATGTCCCGTCTACTGAAAATGTTCCTATTAATTTTGTAAAATTCCACACTGATTTAATTTTTTTATATGGCATCACTTTGATTTCAGGCGAATTTTTTAATTCGTTCACTAGATTTATTGTTTTTTCTCTGCGAACTTTTCATTTGGTTTGAATTTTTGACAGATGTGAAGAGAACCCCGTACAATTTAGATGTCGATACGTGTTTTAGAGGTATAATGGTTATGGTGCTGATTTTATCAAAATCAAATTTTATAATATTCTTATTATTATTATAATTTACAAGTACAAGTATATTACATTGGATTTATTAATATAGACGTTGTACATTATAATGATTTATGATCAATAAGATGGATCAAGGAAAAAAATATTTATGAGATGTAATATTTTTGGTATGCCTCGTTATTCTGCTGTGTCATTCGTGTGGAAAACGTTCTTTTTTTAAAAATGATTTTCGGCTATTTAATCATTGTTTTTTCTCACCTATAAAATTATGTCCCGTCTTTCCGGTTTATAAAAAAAGGTCTGATTTTTCGGATTGAAATTTTCAAAAAATCCCCAGGGTTTCAAAAATACGATTAAAAAAATAATAATAGTACAGAATGTCTTAGAATATTTTCCTTAACCGGAAAAAAAATTTATAAAATATGATGCAAGTGGCCTATTCGGATATCTTCAATTTAGTTTTTATTTTAACAAAACTCACGTTACAATAATTTTATGAATAAAACAGATCGCGTACGTTAGAGGAGATTTTAGGGCTAAACCGGCGGCTAGACCACTGGAGATAGAATGAATTATTTGCCGCGCGAGGTATCGCGCGCAGGTTCACAGTGATACCAACCTCACAAGAATGTGGGTAAAAGTAATGTTGTCATTATTTTCGGGAGATGTAGACTCCCTATAATTTACCCTACAGTCTATTATTATGGTTTATGCTTGGAGAAATTCTTCAGAAAATTTAAAAAGTGTTTTTTTTCCGTCGGTTAATCAAAAAGGAATAAAATGATGGTCTTAATACTTAGAGCAGATGGCATAGGAAGCAGTGTCAGGAGAATATACTCACGCCGAGAAAGTGGACGATGGAAAAAGTCTACGACTTTGTAATAAACTCAAAAACAATATTAGGTCTGAGGCAGTCAACTCTTAGATCAGCAACATCATCAGCTGTAGGCAGACTGATGGAACCTAAGCGCAAGCCAAATACTAAGTTTGGTGATCGCGCTTTCGGAGCATCTGGGCCGAAGGCTTGGAAAAAACTCCCCTCGGAACTAAGATCCATAACAAGGCCGACACAATTCAGGTCTAAACTAAAAACTTACATTTTTTTTAAGCTGTCATACCTTTAAATTAAATATACTATTCCTGAAAGAAAGTCCAATTATAACAAATTTTCCAATTATGTCCTAAATTTCGCTAACAAACAATTAGTTAATTAAGTGTTAATCTCAAGTGACATACCAGGTAATTATGGTACTGTATATTATCTCCATATACTATTTCATCCACATACTGTGTGGATCAAATTCAACAATATTTTTATTTATATATGTGTTTTAATCAGTCATTTCCTGCACTATTTACGAGTATAATTTCGTAAATATTGTTATATATGTATGTAAAAGCCTTAATAGGCGTAAAATAAATAAAAAATAAATATATAGTTAGTAGATCATTGTAGAAATGTAGTATATATTTGTACAGCGCCCTTGAGGTGATTTTGCACAAAAACGGCGCTATGTAAATCGTCCAAATATTATTATTATAGCTAGATACTAAATGGAGCGAGAATAAATAAAAATACTAATTTCAGCTGTCGGTGATGAACGTTTAATTTAAAAGATTGGAACTACTTATTATCAATATCAGACAAGCGATAAAGTAGGTACCAATATAATTTAATTAATTAATAAGTATTCGAAAAGAGCATTGTTTTGTTCAAAAATGTTTGACAGGTGCTTATATGAATTAATAGAACGAAGATATGATTTTAATATTTCTTTTTTTGACTGGGCATGGTATGTGGTTTGGGCAAGTAGAGCGAATGAGCGAGGAAAGGAGTCTAAGGAGAATATATGATGCGAATGCGAATGGTAGCAGAAGTCGGGGACGCCCGAGGAAGACATGGCACGATCAAGTGCATCACATACTCGAGTCGGGCCATGTCAAGAGTCAGAACAATAGAAGAGTATGTATGAGACCATGTATGAATGTGAATGAGGCACGAAGAAGTGTGTGCCAAGAACGAGTTGTTTAGCGGTCTGTCCTCTCTGCCTACCCCTGGGGGGAAACGGCGTGATGGTTAGTTAGATAGTTAGTCTATTTTTGATACTGACAATTCGTGAAATTCCATTATATATCAATAATGAAAAAAAAATTAAAGTAGCCTACAAGTATTTAAATTTATTTATTTTTTATAATATTGATTACATTTTATGATTTTGACTGTCCATCTAGGAAGGATTCCCGTTTCAGGACAGTCAAATTTACAGGTTTCAAGTTATCCTAGACGAATACAGGATTTAAGACTAGCTAAAATAAGTATGTTAAAATGAAGATACAAAAAAAGATACATATAGGCGTTCGTGATTTCAAATTACATTTTTTAGTATCATTTCGGAATCAGTCCTGCCTAGATCCAACAACCATTTTGTCACTCTTGGACCGAAGGATGACAATTCACACAGTTTCAGCTGAGAGGGGATTTTATTATATATTTTAGGACCGAGATATGAGAATATTTTTTGATAAGCCGCTCTGTTGCTTGTTGGAACGGAAAGGTCATTCCTTCCTTAGAAGTTAGCTTCTGGTTTGAAGATTGTGTTCGGCTGTTTTCATTTTTTTTTTTTTTATGAACATGGATTACAATTTTTTTATATATATTAAACACCAATGGATTAAATTTTATTGGTTTGCTCATTGCTCATCTGTGAGGAGCTTATATTATCAAGTTTGAGTCATCAACGTTGAAAATCATCCATATCTCGTAATCCCCACTGAGTAGGTAATTCATAGAAGTGTGGTTTAAACCGATGTCGTCAATTCAGGTAAGCCCCAGATAGACCGATGAAATTGTTTATATGGTCATGAAAAAATTTCAATATTTTAAAAAGGAAAAAAAGTAAGCTCCGAAAATTATTAAAAACATGTTTTGTTTTGTTATTTAATATGTTATAGGCATGACAAAATTCACGGTGTATATTTAAATGCAACTAAAGCATTTGTCGAGAGATTTTTACTCTATTTCAAAGGAGTCGTGTTTTATTAAATATTTTCACCATTTTCGCTTAATTATTATCGTTTTTTTAATATTAGCTCCCTCTAATATTCGTATTTACATTTCTCCCTTTCAAATCATCTTTGAACGCTTACTACGGGGCCTTAATGTATAGTGGTCTAAAAATGTACGATGAAATGCCAGAAAGTCTGAAGAATGAATGTATTTGCTTTCATTGTTATTCTTATCGTAAAATATATAATACTACAAACAATGAAATGTAACCGCGCATATGCAGGGTTTTCCAAAAAGAGGTGTTGTTTTGATATTCAATCGTAAAAGATCAATGCTTTCGTTGCTTGTGTGGCACGTGGCACGTAGGTAAACGTTGTCCAGATCAATACCACCCAATTCCGGCCATAAAAAATCATTAATCATCTCTCGAGAGCGCAATCCATTCACCGGAACTTTTGCTCCAGCCTCATTTTCGAAAAAGAAAGGTCCAATGACTCCGCCGGACCATAAACCGCACCAAACAGTTACAAGTTGAGGATAGAGAGGCTTTTCAACAATAACGCTTGGGTTTTCCGAGCCCCGGATGCGACAATTTTGCTTGTTGACGAAGCCACCGAGGTGGTAATGGGCCTCATCACTCAAGATGATTTGCATTTGATTCACTCAAGTGAATTTTAATAATTTCAATGCGTTGTTGGAGCGTGTATCGTTCCATTTTTATTAATGGCGTAGTTTCTACTTGTCAAATGTCAAAAAATGACAGCTTCAAAAGTAACATATACCGAAATAGCGGGCTATTCAAAATAACATCTCTTATTGGAAAACCCTGTATTAGAAAATTAATATATGACATCTTAAAAAAAAAGAAGCCTCATGATATTCATTCGCATTTTCAAGCACCGAAGTTTATTTGATTATACAAGAGTGAGAGTTAGTAGTTTAGTACGTAATTATTATTATTGTGAGCAATTCATGATGATGAGGCAGTGATTTCCATCGTTACACACGTATCATTACTGTCGGGATATAGACACAAATATACATCACAGCAAACAGAACATTAATAGCGTAATACCTGTGGAGGAAAACTTCAGAAAGAGCGATGAAAGAGCGGTGGAACGGTTACATTTTGGAAATACTTATTAGGACCCAGACTTTCTACTGACATATTATAACATACTTCCATTGAACACTTGAAGTGTTCTGGCGTCCGAACAACTCGGGAAGTTTTGAGACAAAAAGTTGATCACCATGTCGAGAAGGTTCGTGCCTGGGGTACGGTCAACCTGGTTAGCTTCAACGTCTGAAAAACTCAAGCGTGTCTGATTTCGGCAAAGAGGGAGATCAATGACTGTCTGGTGCATTTGTTGGAAGCATCCTCCCCAATAAAGAGTCAATTGAAATGCTTGGAGTAAGTATATATAGTAATTAGACCAGCTCAAGTATTCCAAGTAAATCTGGTTTCCAACAAACTGGGAATCTTATATAGTGCTAGCAGATTCTTGAATATATTAATTTATAAAATATACAAAAACATAAAACGAGGACGTGCAATGAAATCAGGCTACCAAAAAAGACAAGGCGAATACTCAGAATAGTATTCTATATAAAGGGATGAAGGACTATAATGCGCTGCCAGAAAGTACCATCTGCACCAATTGGAAGGTTCAAGATGTTGCGTAGGAGCCATATCAAGCAGGAGAAAATATAGCATCTTAAGCCCGCTTGAACTTGATTCTGTGCAAAGGAGGGCGGTCCGTCTGATTGACGATCCGTTGACAAACCGATTGCCATCTCAAATGCACAGACGCAATGTAGGCATGCTGAATCTGTTCTACAGGTATTTTAATGGAGCCTGCTCTAAGGATCTAAAAACATTGATCCCGGTACACCGGTACACATGCGTGAAACTCTACAGACACGGATGATGCTTCATGAGAACGGGTAGTTTCTTCGACTCCTCCTTATGTAAGTTGACTCGTATGTGGAACAAGCTACCGGCATCTGTTTCTCCTCCTTCATATAATCCGGCCCTCTTCATAACCATTATATATCATTATATACCATTATATGCATTATATATCATAGTCATCATAGGTACTATGTAAAACTTTATCGGACTGTCAAGCAGTGTCGCACATTATTATTATACACGCGATTCTCCCATTTATTACTTTTGTTTCCTTTTCATATTATAATAGTATATATTTTATTCTTTTCATTTTCTAATAGTATATACCTTTCTAATTTTTTTTTATTTTATTTTTAACAAACTCTTATTGCCTTTCAGACATTTTATAAGCACTTCATTCTTGCTTATACTACTTTATTGTATATTATTACATATAATTTCTTACTTTGACTTAATACTATACTACAGATTGCTACTTATATTTTATTTATATCTCTTTTTTTCATACTTTTAACCTTAATACTATTTACTGATTATACCATTATACTTACATTTATATTGTTGCATTCCGTATGTTGCTGTACTATTCTCTATGTGAAAATAAATAACCCGCATTAATAAATCCTTTCCTACAGCCCCTAGCTTAACCGCCTCAAAACTTAGTTCCCCTGTCTTGACAATGTACGTACAGGCGCTATTGTGAGGTGTCACACTATATATAAATATTTTTTTTGCTCAAATATCATACTATATAAATTACGTTGTATTGATGGGATACTGGAGTGATTATTTTCTCGTTATTTTTTACACTCAAATACGACGACTATATAATTCAACGCGAATCGAAATCTCATGCAAACAGACGATATGTTTCATTTTTAGTGAAAATCATCTTGTTTTGGTTCCCTTTAGAATTGATTTCATACATTTTCTGTATCCAATTCATGTACACGGTCTACGACGTAATTCTTGCGTTAAACATCCCTTCGATTAGGGCCCGATTTACGAGTGTTTTCTCTGCTGGGCCGTTGCCTTCAGCCAGCTACCAAATGGCGAACGATTTCCGCAACATTTAATATGGAAATCGCTGTAAATAACACTGAACGAGAAGGGGAAGAAGATGGAGGGTTTGTATCGAAGCTTAACTAAAGGGTGAACAGAGAAGAATTATTTTCAAACATACTAATTATTACGGTTGTGGGTCTATCTGTGCGTGATTGTAACTCTTGTTCAATGAACTCGCATTTATCCTTGAAATTAAGTGTCATTTTTTAAAATTGGAACTGAATATGACGAAGAATTCAGACAAGCGATTAAATACCGACCTATATGATATAGTGATTTGTTTTTGGGGTATTATGCCGTGTTTCGTTACCTCCTTCTTTAGCCAACGTTTCGGACAGTATTGCAGTGTCCATCATCAGGGCAGATGTGTACTCTAAGGTTGTGTGCTTATGTATGAAGATGCGCTACCGTGGTGTTCACGTAGAATAAAAAAGGAAGTAGCGAAACACGGCATAATACCCCAAAAACAAATCACTATAATACTTTTGGCCGTGAAAATCTCAAATCATACCTATATGATATTTTAACAGAAAATTATTTCAATTGTAATTTTCAAAATTGACAGACAACACAATGTTTGGTTCGACAAATGATTTTGAATATCCTCATTCCTCGTTAAAAAAAATCTAACATAAAAATTTGGATGAAAAAAGATAATAGAGCTTACACCCCAAATTCGAAGTTATTGATTTAACCAAACCATAATTAGATATTATAAAATAATGCAAAATTATTGCCTCTTCACAGGCTTGCCTCATGAGGAGAGCCATGAGAAACCTCAACTAATTACTACGAGTTTCTATTATTTACATTTTTCATTTTATTTTCCATTGTTCATTTTATGTATCTGATTTATAAACCACTATTCACTATAATATATTGAAACTTTTAGTATGCCAAAACGTCCATTGTAGATTCCCTAGTAGCTCGACACACGTGCCTCGATGTTATGGTATTTTGAACCTTAATATTTTTTTATTCCTTTGGTAAGGAAATAATGTATCTTTATATTATTCTAGTCTGTCGTTTCGTCACTTGCAAACATGTTTATTTTATCTGTATTATTGTATAATGCATTATTTAGGTTTATTACATTTGTTCTACATCCATTTTTATACTCGTTACATAATTCGGCTTTTAAATTTGTTACTTCTGCTTTTTATATTTTAGTCTACATTCACTAAATACTTAGTTGCATATTACCAAATCAATCATCTGTGAACATTTATATGAGGCTTTCCTGTAAATAAATACAGTATAACTTTAAAAGAAAAAGACTAAATACAGGTCTAAACTAAAAACTTACCTTTTTAAGCTCTCGTACCCTTAAATAAAAAATATACCATTCCTGAGAGAAAGTCCAGTTATATTCAATTTTCCAATTATGTCCTAAATCCTGTATCTAGATTTCGCTAATAAACAATTATATAATGTTAATTAAGTGTTAATCTCAAGTGACCTACCAGGTAAGTATTGTACTGTATATTATCTCCATAAATAGTTAAGTAATAACATTTACTACTTACATCTAGAAGTAATATTGTTTAAATCTTGTGTTGTTTCTTTATAAATTATTTACCTTAATTAACATGTACATAATTGAACTAGAATTCCCTCGCCAAACACAAGAGCATTGTCTCTTTATGGTGAGGAAAGGCTACTTTAATTTCTATTGTTTTATATCTTTTTTTATCCCGTATACTTATCTATGTAAAAATATATTTTTTCAAATATTAAACAAACAAACAAAATTAAAAAATTGATCACTGTATTATAGGTTTGTACAGCGCCCTTGAGGTGATTTTGCACAAAAACGGCGCTATACAAGTCATCCAATTATTATTATTTAGTTGTATATTACCAAATCAATCATCTGTGAACATTTGTAATTGGTCTTTTTCTTTTCCATCCTCCTTTGTATATTAAATTAATATTAAGACTGTTTATGTTCCATAAAACCAATAAATAAATGTATGAAAAAGTGCGTCGTAATATTCCATGTCAAATATCAAAACTTTTCATTTTAAAGTTATACTGTATTAATTTACAGAAAAGCCTCATATAATTTATTTTTGTTGTGAAGAAAGTTTATTTAGCTAAATAATTGAGTAAATTTTAAGAATATTTTCGTATATCTTCAACACATAAGGCTGCGAATAACGGGACAAAATTTGTCCCGTATTTCCGCACCCTTTTGTATTTTTATAGCAGTAGAGAATAAAAATATTTCTCTGAATATAAATAGTTATTCTGAGGATATTTACATAAACATCAACTTGCAAAACACGAGTTCTTGCGAAAAAAGTAATTGGCATTTTACCCCCGGCATACTTAGATTATTTGTACAGCGCCGTTTTCATGAGATAATCACCTCAAGAGCGCTTAACAACTTAATGTATGCATTTAATCTATTCCTATCACTTATACTTAAAACTTATTACTAGTGGCTTATAACTTTCATTAATTTCTAGTGATTTACAAGTAATACTTTTAATTATTTTTATAAGCAATAATTATTAGCCTGAAACACTCATCCACATAGAAAAATCTCCTGATAAAAGATACATGACGCCAACGGGACATGAACCCGTGTCCTTTCGATTTCAGTGATGTATCTTTTATCAGGAGATTTTTCAATGTGGATGAGTGTTTCAGGCTAATAATTATTGCTTATAAAAATAATTGTTATCCTTTGTGCTATGCATAGATAAATCTTGTCTTAAACATTAGATTACAAAAAAAAAATAATAATAATTAATACTTTTAATGAGTAGGGTTAACATGCATTTTCAGTTATATTTGCTTATTAATTACAATAAAAATATTATTAATACTCTTTCACCAAAAACACATCGCAAAGATGTCATGAACAAAACCAAGATACAAAATTAGATTTAAATATTTTCGCAAATTTTAGCGGGTAAACACTCTGTATCACTCTGGAAGTAAGCGTTTTTGCTGAGTGAAGTAAAAATACATGACTCGAGAAAGTATGTGGTTAGGAAAATTTGGGTACGAAGAATTATTTCGGCAGATAGATAACTTTATACTCGAGAGAAGAAGCAAGTACGAGATGATTCTAATCTCACGGCGCGTAGTACCTACGCGAAACGAAGTTTTTGATGTCAGCTATAATATATTTACATATTTTTGCTGTTGTGTTTGAGACGGAAAAATGTTTTTGCGCCATGTCATGTCGACGTTCATTGGCGGATACGCAATCGTGCAAGTAACCCGCGACACAATCGGTGTTTGCCTAACGACCCGGAAACATTTAGAGACGGTGGGACCAACGGGAGTAAAAATAAATTGTGGGGAAGGGAGTTTTGTAACTTCTTGTAACACTTAGCGGGAATGGTAGTAACCGTTTTCACAATTTTCTAAAGCACGATGGTGATAAGGAGTATTCATTCCAATCTAATTCGTGAAGTTCATCAATTTTATTTATTTATCTACGCCATAAGATGTATCACACATCAATGTGTGTGTGCTCTAATGATGGTACAATCTTATAATATTAATAGTAGCTGGTTCGAATCAGGTGCGACCAAACTTGATTTTTGTCACAAGTTTTTTTAAAAACCGCGCCACTTACTGCTTATTATTTATACGACCGTAGATTATCAGACCGCTAAAATGTCGCTACCTACGTTCGAATCTTCGTGGGTCTCCGCTGCTCTCGTTCAACTCATAATTATTGCATTTAATTAAAAACCATTCAAAGGCTAATTTCACCACATACATTTTCTGGTCGATCATATCCTGTGCTACTAACCATTCATCCTGTGGTTATGTCTACGGTAACCGGATAAATCATCACAATGATAATTCATCACATCTTTAAAAAGTTATATAAAGTGATGAAACAAAAATTTTATTAACTGGGTTATGTAGTGAGGGTAGGTTAAATTTTTTTTTTCATAGTTTCTAATGACTTTATATCACTTTTTAAAAGTGTGTTGAATTGTCTCTGTGTTGAGTTATCATGGAACCATGTCAACATAACCTGTATGGGGGAGAAAGGAACCACCATCAGTGCTGGGGAAAAATGTTAAGTCGTTGATTCCAATATCTTATAATCAAAATATAGATCAAATATTTAATCTATATTTTGATAATTAAAGATTATAAGACATTAAGATAGACTTTAAATCCTTCTGACCACCTCAACATTTAAAAGAATCATTAGCATTCCACAAACTATCAACATTAGAAGACAGAAAAGATATTTCCGACAAAAAAAATTTTATTCTAAATTATCCACAACGCTGTTGACAAAGACTACCTTCTGGAAAATGTTAACTTCCACGGTCCAGTTCGGAACACACGGTCAAACAAACTATTCCACATCTCACACTCACCAACTAACTACACACACCATTCATTTTTCAGAAGTAAAGTTTTTTTACACCTTTTTTGCTTCTGTTTTGTTTGTTTTTGAACTGGTACATTTTAAATTATGTTAAATCTTTATAAAAAATAAAAAACCTGATGTTTTTAGTTTCATTTTTGTTAAAAAAAACCGAGTATTAAGTGGTTAAATCGTCAAATTCCTTGTGTAGATACATTTAAAAAGAATGTTAAATTATTTCTGCCATCCGAGGATTTTCAACATATTCTTTCATCTTTGTCCTTTTAAATTTTGGCATAATATTTAAAATAAGTTTATTTTTTCATCCTTTATTTTTATAATGTAAATTATTTTTTCTCTCTTTCTTTCTTCTCTATTTTAAGAAATAATAGTTTATTATAATTTTTCTTGCAATTAAATATCAAGGTATATCATGGTCACCCTAAATGTTTACAACACTATACTGTAATGAATAGGCTGATAGGTACCATGTAGGTATCCAATTCGTAGAATCGTCAATGTAACAATATTCTTATCTTAATATATAATCTTTGTGTTATGTTTTTATTATTATTTTGTAAAATTACTAACCTTTCCTTATATGTGGTGTGTACACTAAACTGCGCTATATAAATTCCATGTTATTATTATTATTGCTTCTAATAACTTTAATAACTCTATAAATATAATAAATTCTGGATTCAGATTTTAGGCATTCCTCCGTTATACATCTATGCACTGAATTAAAAAATAATATTTTACATTGTTTTCAAATTCAATTAAAAATCAGAGATTTTTGTTAAAAATAGGGAACAAATACACCAATACAATCAACCGTGTGATACTAATACGCGAAGAGTGTGAGAGGAAAAAAAAGAGGAAATGACACGCTATTGATGTCCCGCTTTAATTCGCTATGCGAGAACATGAGACATCCACACGTCTGCAGTTGTATTTTGATTTAGACCATCGATACCTACGACCGCACAGCTGTGTGCCAGCCTCTAGCCAGTTGGCCGCGAACCGTCGTTAAATGTGGACCCCTCGCACGTTTCTTTAGCATCTGCCGATGGTTTTTTCCATGTTTTCAGCAATTAAATTACAATTATTATCACTTTTGATATAAAATAAAATAAACATAATCGATTAGCAATGAATATTAATATTTTTCCGATATTAAATCGCTTATTTTGAAATGTGTATTGACTACACAGCACCGGAACGCGTGAATTTTTTTAGCACCGTAAGGAAAAGGTTAACCTCAATACAGGCTTGTCCTAGTGAGGTTAAAAACTCTAACCTAAAAAATTATAGATACAATGTAAAGATACGATAAATAAATAAATAAATTGAAACAATATTAAAAACTAAAGAAAATATAAAATATTTGATTGAGACGACACTCGAACCTCTACTCTATTTGGAAGTAACGAATTTACCAACCTTGATAACGAATTATTTTTACATTCCGCATTTTCATCAATCTCATAAATAATTATTTAAATTTTAAATACTAATTAGGTATCATCCCACAACGAAACGGCCAATTTTAATATTTTGCAATCATCCGACTGACCCAGTAATTCCCTCTACCCGTATTCGGAAATACGGGTAGAGGGAATTACTGGGTCAGTCGGATGATACCTAATTAGTATCATCGTTGTGGGATGATACTAATTAGGTATCATCCCACAACGAAACTGCCAATTTTAATATTTTGCAATCATCCGACTGACCCAGTAATCCCCTCTACCCGTATTCAGAAACCTCGGGTTATCCAACCCTCCCGATAACGACCCTCTAATAAAGAAGTCCGGCCATCCCTTAGCGGGACCTATCCCCAGATACCGGCACAAGGTGCCTGCCACCTAGCAGAGTTTAACTTGCGACTAGCTGCGCGGCGCGTGACTTGAATTCAAGGGAAATGTGGGTTATTTTCTTACGTATTATTTGATGCAAGGGTGAAATCTGTTGGAAGCATTACTATCTGGAGGATAACGCCTTATTGTTATAACTTAAAAGTAATCCAGTGCAAAATAATTCTAGACGACGTGTTTTTGTTTTGAAATTTGATCGCCAGGAGTGCTATTGATGCTATAATTAAATACTGTTAATTCAACAAGCCTTTCGTTAGCGGGTCATTTTTAAATAATAAAAAAACAATTTGAAATGAAAATTGAACTTGAAAAAATCTCCCATTTACAAAAGGTTGGATTGTACAGGGTTTTCCAATAAGAGGTGTTATTTTGATATTCAATCGTAAAAGATCAATGGGTTAGTTGCTTGTGTGGCACGTAGCGCCGTCTTGTTGAAAGTAAACGTTGTCCAGATCAATACCATCCAATTCCGGCCATAAAAAATCATTAATCATCTCTCGTTAGCGCAATCCATTCACCGTAACTATTGCTCCAGCCTCTTTTTCGAAAAAGTAAGGTCCAATTACTCCGCCGGACCATAAATCGCACCAAACAGTCACACGTTGAGGATAGAGAGGCTTTTTAAAAATAACTCTTGGGTTTTCCGAGCCCCAGATGCGACAATTTTGCTTGTTGACGAAGCCACCGAGGTGGAAATGGGCCTCATCACTCAAGATGATTTGCATTTGATTCATTCAAGTGAATTTTAATAATTTTAATGCATCGTTGAAGCGTGTACAGTTCCATTTTTATTAATGGCGTAGTTTCTACTTGTCAAATGTCAAAAAATGTCAGCTTCAAAAGTAACATCTACCGAAATAGCGGGCTATTCAAAATAACACCTCTTATTGGAAACCCTGTATAACGTGGCAAATTAAATTCTCTGGAGTTATCAATTTAACGTTCTTAATCGATTGGACAAAAACCGTACTAGTTATAAAAATACGAAAATTCTAATATCTTGATCATACTATGAAGAACGACAAATACAAAATAACCCAATTGATAATCACACTTCAAAATCGAAGTGACTGTACGAATGCAGTTCCGCAGAGTGAAGATTAGGTACCTCTTCCCTTAACAGGTATATCACGAATAAGATTGACGTGCGTAACGTTGAAAATACTTTAACCAGCGATATTAACAACAAAATTTTCTCTTTTGATTGACACATACAGCCTAAGATACATGGACATGACAAGCGACCCGTACGTTAATGCAAACTTGCTTTAAAAAGGAATTAACCCACAGCGGGAAGGATCAACAGACCTAGGCTTACATCAATTACTGTACAAACACCAAAAGCCTTTGCGCAAGGGGACAGGCAGGGGGCCTAAAATGTGTGGATAGCCTAAGACCTCCTTAATACAACCCGAGCGGATTAGAGGCTTTAGATACATCATTTTAATCCAGTATCATAACATTACATAGGACGACGAATACTGAAAAGGAATGTAATGTGCAAAAAAAAAAGCTGAAAAGTAACAACGACGTCTGTCCTTGAGGCAAGATATCCAGGAGTTCTAGCACGAACATATCTTTAAATTGACAGAGTACTTGCATAATTTTTTGTTTAAATTACTTTGCATAATTATGGTGTTTTTTTTTTTAAACCGCTATTTGTATTTCACTTTTGTTTTCGTGAATGAATGCAAACATTAGAAGTGGAAACCAACAAACTCCCGATTGAGCTGAAACTCGGAAAATATGCACGACTTGTTGTCGTGAATTCTATCAACTTTTGGTGGCAATCACGCACACACGCGCGGACATATAAGCGTTTCTTTGAGATTCGATGACATGAATGCAGTTAATATACGCAGTAAATGTAGGTCTTATCCAATCGGGATTTGGCTCAGTTGGTAGAGTTGTCGACTCCAGTTCCCGTGTAGAAAGGTTCAATCCTCAATTAAACTAAGTTTGAAAAGACATTTCAAATTATGTTTTATAGTACCTACAAAAATTTTGGTTGCTGTTTTATAAATAAAATATTTGCTAACCTAACTTATTATTTTATAATGTTTTGTTTTGTCACTGTTTTGTTTTATCCGGTTACCAAATCAAACGAATTGGATTGAGAATAAGAAGAACGGAACGTAACCTACCTTATTTCGAATACTTTATATAAGTTTATTACAAATAAGCCAGGAATTCCACAAGGCTCCCATTTGGGACATTTTTTATTCATTATTAAGCAGAATCCAAGCGATAAACTAAGTTGTCGATATTAGTATATCAATATCGGTAGCACGACTGGATCTGCATATATCGAGAATTTCATCAACATCGATTAAAAAATGACTATTTGTTAATATTGTTCATTGGGTATATTTACACTGTCCATGCGGTCATTCGGTGCTTTTCAATTATAATGACCACGACCGTTAATGATTTTAGCACACACTGGATCTTATTATATTGCGTATTATTTGTCTGCTCGTAATGTAATTGCAAGATTAAAAAGTTGGTGGCGAAAATGATTGCACGGCTGACAGAGTCATAAAGGTTATTGAAAAATAAATAACTAATTTGGAAAAAAAATATGTTCGGGACAAAGTTTAACTCCCACTAGGGAGTGATAAAAGAACGCGCGTAACACGAAATTTGGCAAATTTAATCATTCTAATGGACATGCCTCGATAACGTAATCCTGTTATACGTCTACTATCGGCGGAAAAACTCCCTGCACGGTACTATCCGCTACAGAAATATCCGATTAACTGGTCGATAGACCCTTAACTCCAGGCCTCAGGCCAATTCTGTCAGAAGATCGGAGTATTTCCGCTTTGCAATAAAATTCAAATAAATGGAATATTTCTGAACGGATCCGAAAACTGAACAACTGTTTTAGGAAGGTGATGAGATAGATGAGATTTAAGATTTTATTATTAGAAATAAAGACAAATATTATTAGACAAATGTTTTTTTTATATCACCAAGTTTTTAATCGTTTCATGTTAAAATAATTAATAAAAAATTCACAAAGTTATTTTCAAATTGCGGTCCCGACATTTGGTTTCATAAAGGTGCGCATTTTAATTATATTATTGTTCTAACTCCTATTTTTAACTCTGATTTTAATATAAAGCTAGTTTTCTAGTTTTCTCTTTCTAACAGTTTTCTAGCTAGTTCTTTTTCTAGCTAGTTTTCTCTTTCTAACACCGTTTAGATCATATTTCTCACCACAACAGTAAGGGAGATACTGATTTCTGTGAGATCATATGAGTTGTTCCCAAAAACCAACAAATTAGCCTGAGGAAGGCATTGGTAGTTAGTTAGCTGCTAGACGCATAAATACGAACTTTTCTCGAAAACAACTGTTAATTCTTACGCTAACTCAAATTATAAGACTATTAAAAGCGCAGACCAGTGAAAAAACACGGGATATTATAATTTTAATATTGGTCTCCGGACGTCCTTCCTTATCAAAATTTTTTTAAGAAATCACAAATTTACTATTCGAATCAACACGGTTAGTAAGCTTTAAAAATTATTGTTCAGATCTGTTAAAAATGTAAACAAAGGAAATATACATTTCAAAAACAGAAATATTTTTACTAATTATTAAAATAAAATAATTTCCTTTATCCATTTTTATTATTAATTTGGAAAATAAGAAGTTCATTGAACTTAAATAATTTTTCGAATTACGCAGATATACAGGGTGTATCGGCACTAACCCGACAAACTTTAACCAGCTATTCCTTAGCACATTTGGAGTAAAAAATGTTATGTGCACTTTGCTGTCCGGTAACGTTTTTTTTTAATAAAAAATTAATTAAACATATTTTCACCACATGTCACCACTGTTTTATCCTTTGTCAAAATTTGAAAGCAACATCGCAACTCTCGCGTGTTGCTGCGAACGAAGCCCGTATTACATAATCCAGTACCAGAAAAGAAATATTTTATTTAACAATAATGATTATTCACATTTTTCGTATGCGAATCACTGATTGTCTTCTTGTATTGTACACATCAGTTTTATTTTTGTATCTAAATTGTTTCACCTCTGGAATGCTTTGGTTTCACCTCTTACGCGTTTCACGTATTAAATAGTCTAATTTTGAAACTAAGAAACTAATTAGTAGATTTCCTGAATTTATAATCGAAGTCCAATAATTCTGAGCACTTTTAAAAACAATTTTCCTCACTTAGGTACTTATCAATAATAATAATTGGATTATTTGAACAGCGCCGTTGTTTTTTAAATCACCGTAAGTGCTCTGTCAAAATGTTACTTGCTAGGCTATCCTACAACGTATATTTTTTAATAAATTTAGTTATTTACAACTTCGCGGAATGTGATTTATGAATATTATTGCTTATGTTAAAAGCCTTCCAGAATTACCGGAATATAACGAGCAGCTTGACACACTTAAGTTTATTTCCACTAATTTGAAGGTACAAAGAATGTATAGTTTTAAAAACAATCCCGATGAATCAAAAAACGGTTCATATAAAACTGCTGCGCAACACACTGAGACAAAGGAAAGCACTCACACAAACGTCATGACTGCATTGGATTGACCACCTGCAAATGAATGCTGCCAGATTGCTAATTTATTTAAACAATAATTATTAAATTTTATTTAAAATATCGCAATTTTTTTAAAAAATCGACAATAAATTACAACTATAATTTAAAAAAAATATTCTTAACCCCACGCTTTTTCGTAATTGATTAATTAATTCAGAATTTAAACGTTGCTTGAAATGACTAGCCGTATTTGGTGACCAGATCTGAATATCCAGGTTCAGAATTTAAACGTTGCTTGAAATGACTAGCCGTATTTGGTGACCAGATCTGAATATCCAGGTTTAGAATTTAAACGTTGCTTGAAATGACTAGCCGTATTTGGTGACCAGATCTGAATATCCAGGTTCAGAATTTAAACGTTGCTTGAAATGACTAGCCGTATTTGGTGACCAGATCTGAATATCCAGGTTTAGAATTTAAACGTTGCTTGAAATGACTAGCCGTATTTGGTGACCAGATCTGAATATCCAGGTTCAGAATTTAAACGTTGCTTGAAATGACTAGCCGTATTTGGTGACCAGATCTGAATATCCAGGTTTAGAATTTAAACGTTACTTGAAATGACTAGCCGTATTTGGTGACCAGATCTGAATATCCAGGTTCAGAATTTAAACGTTGCTTGAAATGACTAGCCGTATTTGGTGACCAGATCTGAATATCCAGGTTTAGAATTTAAACGTTGCTTGAAATGACTAGCCGTATTTGGTGACCAGATCTGAATATCCAGGTACTTCCTCACCTTCCACTCCTTCCCTTAGCCATAAAACTTACCCCAATTCAACATAAAAATTGTTTAAATTATCGGATGTAATGAAATGCATAATAATTAGACCCCAAAATACTTAATTATTCAGGGAAATAAACCCCTGAGTCATCAGTTGGAAATACCAACGACATTAAGTGAAATTAACAATGCAATAATCCTATTATTGCATTGTTTAAAATTTCACTTAATTATTAGCATTAGCAAATAATATTGGGATTAGCAAATAATAATTTACGACAATTTACTCGGAAATCAATAAAGCCAGAATAATAAAAAAAGAAAGTTATCACTTACGTCGTCTGTAAGTGGCTTTACCAAAGTTTGATAATGCCGTCAGAAGGTGAAACAGCTGTCACGCGTAATAATAATTACAACTAGCAGAACTTGTTTATAAACACACTGTTTTTATAAATTTTTTAATAAGACTGTTAAAATAAAAAAAATCTCTAAATTGAAATGGAGTTCTACAAACTAAACTTAAAATCAAATAAATTTATTGCGAAGGTTCAAAGTACTGTACTGTAATATTATATTAAATAATTTTTACGTGTTTAATTATTGTTTAAAGTCAGATTAAAGCGATTAAAAAACCCACCTGGCAATTCTTATTCGAGTTTCGTTGTTTTTACGTATTGGCGCGCTTACAAGCATCAGTCGTCTCATTTTTAACCATTAATATTTAGTGTGTAGGAAAGAGAGAAGACGCTTTTCGACACACTTGTCGAAAAACTTGTTGAATGCCGACGGGCATACTCTTCTACAGATTTTATTAAATATTGATATGTAGGTAATATTGATGTGTAAATGAATGACATTGTGAGAATTTTACCAATAAATAATAAATGAAAATGCGGACATGTAGTTTATGTTAATTTTTTTATTGGAGCATTTGTTCGAAGTGACTACCATTATTTTCGATGCAAGCGTGTAGTCTTGTTATATTTTGATTATTTAAGTTTGCAGGATTTGCTTTAATTTCTGCAGCGGCTTCCATCACTCGTTCGAGCAGTTGCTCTCTTGAGGCTATTGGCTTAGCATACACTTTTTCCTTGAGAGCCCCCCACAGGTAGTAATCCAGGGGGGTCAGGTCGGGTGATCTTGGTGGCCAAGCAATGGCCGGACTTCCACGGCCTATCCAACGACCAGGAAACTCGACATCCAAGTAGTTCCGCACGGCAATCGAATAGTGTGGTGGGGCTCCATCGTGCTGGAACCACATTCTCCGTAGTAATTCGAGGTTCACATCTTCCAGAATCTCGCCCAGTTGCACTTGTAAGAACTCCAAATACATCGGTCCATTTAGTCTGGGAGGCAACTCGATTGGACCGAGTATTTGATTTCCCAGGATTCCTGCCCACATGTTGATGGAAAATCTGTCCTGGCTCGACGACTCCCGAACAAGCTTGGGGTTTTGTTCAGCCCAATGGTGCAAGTTGTGCACATTTAGCACTCCTGTTTTAGTGAACTGTGCTTCGTCGGTAAACAATATGTTTTTCATGAAGTCTGCATCTCTTATGACATTATGCAGCATTCTTCTGCAGTACACGACTCTGGAAAAGTGGTCATTCTCCATGAGGCCTTGGCAGCGCCTATAGTGAAAAGGTTTGAGCCCGTGCTTCTTCAGAACTCTCCATACCGCCATGTGTTCCCTGTGTCCTATCATCAGAGCGACCCGACGCACGGACAGCGTGGGGTCTTCGGTAATTAAGTTCAGGATTCTCTCCTCAACTGCCACAGGAACGATGTTGTGTCCTCCGCCGGCGCCTTCAATCCGTCCGATGCCACAGTCACGCAATTGTTGATACATCTGAAACAAAACAACAAATAACAACTGCTTTTATTATTCAGCTCAGTAATAATGTCAAATAAACAATCGCGGGCTTTTTCACTCATTTTATTTTTAAAGAACACTTATTTTAGGCACATATCAGAAAACTTACGTTTTCTCTTCATTTATTTCATTTTTTTATAGTAAAATGTATAACAAAGTGTTTTAAATTATAATTTTCTTAACTAGGTACGGTTGATATCTTGGATTCACAGGGGTGAAATTGAATTCAAGTAATTTAAATAATCCCATGGTGAGAAAGGGAGTGAATTCAATTGCAGTGAATGATGCATTTATTAGAGATTAAAATTAATTAACTTTTTAAAACGCCGTTTAGTGACCACTGAACACAAATCACCTAAAGTACAATTTACATTTTTAAAGTTGGTGGCCCCTTGTTATGTTTTTAATGTTCCCAGTTTAAATTTCAAAAGCGCTTTTTGGCATTATCAATGAATGTAAATAGTTTCAATAAACAATTGATAGGGTACAAACCTGGACAAAGGTAGCATGGTGTGGGACGCGTCTTCCAGGAAACCTCATGCGATACTCCCTTACGGCTGCTCGTGAATTTCCATTGCAAAATCCATAAACAAAAACAATATCTGCTTGCTCGGCAGGTGGATAATTGAGGGGCATATTTCAACAGTAAAAACTTAGATAACAAAACAAAAACGAAACTAGAAACTTGATGACATGCGAACTCCCAAAACAGCACTGACCACTGATACGAGACGGGGTGGCGGGAACCACACGGGACTTGAGACAGAATATGTGTGAAAGAGATGACAGTAGCGCGGCGTTGCCAATTATTTTACCCCTATACTGTGGGCAGTAGCGGAGTGTGGAAATTTTATTTATTTTTTGTTTTTAAAAGAAAAAAAATGTTACCGGACAGCAAAGTGTACATAACATTTTTTACTCCAAATGTGCTAAGGAATAGCTGGTTAAAGTTTGTCGGGTTAGTGCCGATACACCCTGTATTTCACATCACACATGCATGCATGCACCGACAACCGAGGTTAGCATATTTAATAAATAAATGAATAATCAGTAGCCGAGTGCGTCGGTTTCCCATTCAGGTTCAAATAACATTGTATATCAATGTTTCCCCTCTAAAATGGTAGTAGCAGGAGAAATTGTCAAGTCGTTAGTAATCTGAAATACTTTAAAAAACGAAATGAAGGAAAACGGTTGTCGGCAATTTACATAAGATTTTTCGACTCAAACGTCCCAGACAGGCCAATGAAATTGTTAATCTGTTCAAAAAAAAAATCATACTTTAAAATGTTTATTTCTGGGGCTTAAAGTTAAAAATGCTCATGTTGAATTTTGTAAATCGCACTTGAATGAAGATTGTTCATTGAATTATTGGCATATAAAACGTCGAAACAATATTTAGACTTCTTCTTTAGATAGATTGTTTCGTTATGACGTTTGTAATTTCTCTGGCATTATCAGTTCTGCTCCCACCAACCATAGAGCAGGAATTCAAACACCACGCTTGATTTTGTACACGGAACGGCACAAACCTAGGAAAAGGTTTGGCAAGTAAAACTTCAACCGTCATCGACTAAAGGTCGGAGAGAAAAACCGCCGTTTAATCTCATTATTCGTAGCACATTCTCGCCGAGTGTGTGCATTAGATCATGTGTAAAAGGGTGACTTGTGATTAAGCGAACGTTCTTCCCAAGTACGGGCCCCGCTGGACATCAAACTAAAGAATCACCAAACCTGGTAAGTGCAGAAATCTGGCGATTATTTTGTGTATTGGTTGGGGTAGCGCAATCTCCATTACAAATTACAAGACTCCTGGAAGAGAGAAAGGATAATGCCTTTCTATGTCCAAATTACGGTGACGCAATTCCAGCGTTCTCGCACATAGGTCACATTTCGTCAATCTAGAGACATATCTTCATAGCATTCAAATAAGGAACGTTTTAGAGTAACTTAGTTTAAGAGTACTTTCTGGGACCTAAATCAAACTATCAAAAACTGACATAGGCACTTTTAGCATCAAGGCGATAGATGTCGTCGTGTAATATTTAGAATCGGGCCGCCAACAATAACACTCCTTATGTAGATGGCGATAAGGTTTAAATTCCCGCTTAGCACATGTCGCCTGTTTTGATTTATGCAAGAAACAAACATTTGCCAAGTTTAGGGATAAATATTAAAATGTTTGGGGATCTGGTGAGGAGACACGCAATGAAAGATGTTGTGAAGGTCACAGTGTTGTATACAGTGTTGTATTTGAGTTAGGTCGCCGTATATGATTTGACTTGAGGACAGATGATGAAGACTCCGGATGCAGGCGGTGAAGTGTTGGTCAATGTGCGGGTCAGTGAGTCGACGCTGCTGCTGGTGACCGGACTCGTTGACGTAGTAGACTCCAGTACTAACAGGGAAGCCGAAGGTTCGGTGGACCTGGTCGGCGGTTGTGCGGGAGGTGTATAGACCGGCGAGGATGCCTCGTGGTCTAGGTGCGTGGATGTAGCGCTGGTCAGATGTGCTGGAACCATGGCGCTGTGATCCGGTGTGGCGCTGGCCAGGAACGATGGCCGGGGCCAGGGCGCTGTGATGATCCCGATGAAGTCCATGATTGAACCGTGCAAAGCCGGGTGTTATCGCCCGGCGCGCAGCGGAGGGGCGCGGGTTGTCAATCGCGAAGTCTTGTAAATTGTTGAACGACTGATGACTGACTGACTTACTAGTTCCTTCACGCTGTCGCTTTTATAAGGTGAAGAAGCTTCTCGAACATTTTGGTTGCTATGCAGATATTGCCAAACCGAAATAAAAAAAAAAAATAAAAGAACATCCAAGAAGCTTGTTTGGAAGAAAATCGAAACTTCTAAAATTACGTTCGAATCAAGTAGTGGCGTACCACTACAAATGTTTTGAGATCATTTTCTAAAAACACTGAATTTCCCACACTATACAATAAAACCAGAACCGAAAATGGGGTCGCAAGGGGAAGATTTTGAACTTCAAAGCAGTTTTTACAGACCAGATACTTTTTTTGAGTTTATAAAAACTTAGAAAAAACGGCTCGATTGTTAAAAAAGTCAAGACGTCTTCTACTACAAGATGGCATCTAAAATATTTCTAAGCGAACAAATTTGCATTACTTCGTAGTGCTTCGCTTTAACCCCATGGTTTAATTTCAGCTGCAGTAAGTAAAATTGCAATTTTTTACGACTACTTTTCTGTCTGAACGATTCCGTTGTCAGTATAAGACAAACGTTGAATCTTACAAAACCTACATGTAATTCTACAGGTGATAGTAGGCAGATACCTATATTTTTCAGCGATATCAAATTACATTGTTTGCGTTCCACAGCGTCGATTCGCCTAACGAAATGAAAGGCGAAACGGAGGGTCGGTCAACTGACTTTAACGGGCGGAATATGAAAATTATAAAATAAATTAAAGAAAGTCGAAACTACTGAAAATTGACATTGGTTGTCGCTATGGGGTGGTGTGACTGTACGCTGTACCTTGCATAAAATCAGCTGTTAAATGTGAGGAGATAATATGAAACGATGACAAAATAGAAAGTTAGGTTAGGTTAAGATAGACAATTGATGAACACACCTAAACTAACCAATTATATTAAATCTAAACAATTATTCTAAAACGAATTTTAGTTCCAACTAACTTACCCAAAGGTCTTCCAAATATTTTCATTCACCTTTACAAGTTTTCTTTATTTCTGTTACTATAAAAATATAAAGATGACATAGGCCCCGAGGAATATAATTTCCCTCAGTGCCTATGTCATCTTCGGAGATGCTGTGTGAAGGATTCATGTCGGTAAAATTCGGAATGTATAATTCATAATTTTTTATCCTCAAGTGCTTCAAAATTTCCAACAGAAATTTAATACAATAATTAATGTTCAGGTCGAATCGAAACCGGTTGTTTTATATATTTAAAATATACGTAGGTTAGAGTCATTCATGAATGAGCCGCAAAATTGAGCTAGCTCTTTTTAATGAGCCGTATTCGTACGACACCCGGCAAATCGTACCACGGCTCAATTGTACGTTTAGTACTCTACTTTATCTGGAGATGTTTTAGAAAAATAACGCCACTAAAATTATCAAATATATAATTAATTAATATTTTAATTTGGGGCAGAAAAATGCGTTATCCTTTCTGTTCCAGGATAAGGATGAGAAGTTTAATTTGAAGAGGAGATTGTGCTACCCCAACCAACGCACTAAGTAATCGCCAGATTTCTGTAACTACCAGCTTGGTGATTCTTTAGTTTGATGTCCAGCGGGGACCGCACTTGGGAAGAACGTTCGATTAATCACAAGTCACCTTTTTTTACATGAGCTAATGCGCACAATCGGCGAGCATTGGTGCCACGAATAATGAGAGTAAAACGGCGGTTTTTCACTCTGGTCTTTTGTCGATGATGGTTGAATTATTACTTGCCGCACTTCTTTCTGTGCGTGCCTGTCATGTACCAAAATCAATAGCGGAGTTTGAATTCCTGCTCTATGGTTGGTGGAAGCAGAACAAAGTTGATAATGCCAGAAAAATGACAAACGTCATTACGAAACACAGGTATTAATAGTTATTACATACTCAGAGACGTGCACATATGCACCTATACCTACTAACTACGTAGCATCTTATTTTCTACCAAAAATCATACGTATCGGGTGTAGCCGTGTAGCGGAGGAACCGTCGATCAAATGCGACGACTCCTTGAGCCGTACGAAAATATTGAGCTGGTACTGTAGCTCCCGTTCTTAATAAAAATTAGCCATGACCCATCGCTAATGCAGATATCAATAAAGTGGTATTCGAAGAACGTTATTTTATTCTAATGATAATCATGAATAACCCACAAAGTGATTGCCATATTTAGAAATAAGAGAAAACAGCTATCCAAAACAATAGTCCATATTTTGCAAGAGACTGTTCATTCTTCTTCATTTGTGAGTGTATTAATTTGAACGATGATTCAGCCAGTGCCAGTGGTGGTGGGTAGCACAGAAATAGCAGTTATAATTAATTACCATAAATCAATTTCAGAATCAGAAACCGCTCAGTTTAATGTTTAATGTCGGTTTTGTATGAATTCATAGTCAGAGCAGACGAGAATAATACATGGGCTGTGAACGGGCAGGGAGGGTCAAGCCACAATTATTGCAAAATACTATACAAATAGATCTAACCAGTCATTTTCCGGCTAGACCGAGGGAATAGAAGGCCGAACAAGTCTATTGTGACACATACTCCTTGCTTATTTAAACATTGCTAATAAGTAGTACTGTCCTGAATTTTCGCACTATATCATCTTTTCCTTATAATGCACTCGGCGTCACAAAATCGCACATCTTCGAAAATAAGTTTCAAGCGTTAAGTTTCCCCGAGCCAATATACAGGGTGTATCGGCAAGTACCCGACAAACTTTAACCAGCTATTCCTCAGCACATTTGGAGTAAAAAATGTTATGGGCGCTTTGCTGTCCGGTAATATTTTTTTTCCATTAAAAACTAAAAATATATAAAAAAAATCCACACTCCGTCACTGTCATTTGCCTTGTTTCTCGCGTTCAACAGCTGTTATTAGCAAGTGCGTAAAAAAGTGTCCTCGCTCTTTCGTACACACTAAATAATAATAGTTAAAAATGAGACGAATGGTGCTGTGCCATTTCGTTGTAATTGTAAATGCGCGCCAACGTAGGTACGTACGTACATTATTCAACGAAACTCGAACAAAATATTGCCAGACGGGTTTTCAAACTTTGACAAAGGATAAAACATTGGTGACATGTGGTGAAAATATGAATAGTAAATTTTTTATTAAAAAAAATGTTACCGGACAGCAAAGTGCCAATAACATTTTTTACTCCAAATGTGCTAAGGAATAGCTGGTTAAAGTTTGTCGGGTACGTGCCGATACATCCTGTATCTAAACCAAACAATATTTACATCAATTGAAAGTACATTTAATTACCTCTTAACAGAAAAATAGTTTCATTTCATAAACGATACGAATTTTCCGATTACGGGACGTTAAAAAAATGTTGTGCATATACTCCGTGCAGGTGCCATAAACTGTGTCATCTTCCTGGACTATAAAACGAGTAGTTTAAGTCAAATGTAGGTCATTCACTATCGGAAAGTTGAAGAGGACACACGCGAATAATTAGCGCTAGAAAAAAAACTCCTTAAAATGGACACTACTGCAATCAGGGATGCGACAGAGCGATGTTGCTTGGCAACTAAACATAAGCCGTTTTGAGGTTTTCCAGCAGTTTCAAGAGACTTGTGGCTTCATCCGGAGGCATGGATCAGAGCGACGACGCTGCACCTCCGAAAGAGACGCTTTATTGTCTCATAACTATAGAAACTACGTAGCTCTGTTTATCTTACCAAAGTTTTGTAATTTTCTTAGTATTATATTATTCCATCTTGCATGGTGGAGTGTCTAGTTTCCACTTTATTTCGTTTTGACATTGTTTTTGTTTAAGAGGTTGTGTTTTATTGGTGACCGGATAACTCATCAAAATGATAATTAATCACATCTTTAAAAAGTTATATAAAGTCATGGAAAGTGATGAAACAAAAACTTTATTAACTTTGTTAAGTAGGTTAGGTTTAATTTTTTTTCATCGCATCTAATGATTTTATATCACTTTTTAAAAGTGTGTTGAATTGTGACTGTGTTGAGTTATCATGGAACCCTTTTATTATGTCTTTTTTTTGATTTTGTTGTTCAAAACATTGAATCATCCACATTGAAAAATCTCCTGATAAAAGATACATGACGCGAACGGGACTCGAACCCGTGTCCCTTCAATTTCCGGTCGACAGCTCTGACCACTGAGCTATGGCGGCTTATCTCTTATCCGCGAAATAATTTAATATATACTAGTGTTCATTCAACAATTACTGCTTGTTACATTTTTTTTTATTTAGATGTTCTTTGTAAAAAAATAATAAAATAACATGTAAAAGTCCAGCCGGGCGTACTTAACTATTTATGGAGATAATATACAGTACAATACATACCTGGTAGGTCACTTGAGATTAACACTTAATTAACATTATCTAATTGTTTATTAGCGAAACTTAGATACAGGATTTAGGACATAATTGGAAAATTGAATATAACTGGACTTTCTCTTGGGAATGATATATTTAATTTAAGGGTACGACAGCTTAAAAAGGTAAGTTTTTAGTTTAGACCTGAATTCTGTTGGACTTGTTATGGATCTTAGTTCCGGAGGGAGTTTATTCCAAGCCTTCGGCCCAGATACTCCGAAAGCGCGATCACCAAACTTAGTATTGGGCTTGCGCATAGATTCTATCAGTCTGCCTACAGCTGATGATGTTGCTGATCTAAGAGTTGACTGCCTTTATTATAAACAGGTAAACGTAACCAGTAAGTTTCCAAGTTATCTTGTGTTAGTGCATGCAAAAATTTCAAAAACCCCGAGATCAAAATGATAAAACTTGCAACTTGCGTACTTATGAAAAGATATTACGGTGAAGCACGACGTAATTTTCTAAGACTTTAAGTACAATGTTGCCGGAAAATTTCCGCAACTTAAAACGCGGTACAGTTGTTAAGTGTAAGAAACTATCGTCGGAGCATCTATTTTACTTGCATTAAGTAATTATGTAGAACAAAGTTTTAACTAGCAATTCAGTCTTGCGCCAACCGCCGAAGCGAGCGCACGTCTTTTCAAAGCTACGCCGTGCTCGCGGGATTGGAAAGAGTATTGTCACCGCTTATTTTTTTGCAAGAAATAAGAAGTTTCGGTAACAATCTTCTAAGACGACCGTTGGGTAATTAACAATATTTTTTCTATGGTTGCAATGTCCCACCTTGATGGGAAGAAGGCTGAGATATCTGAGGAGTTAAAAACCATGTCGTGGAACCGAAAGGCATGGCCAAACAATCAAAGACAAATCTGAAAACCTTTATTTAAGACTACCATCAAAGGAATACGTTGAAACACGGGAAACAGCACATAATGGACCTATCTACGGCTGAGTGCTTACAAAAGCTATACCTATCAATAAGAAGGTAACCGGGAACTCAGAACAGTGTCAAATCAAGACACTCTTGAAAAGTGATATAAAGTCACGAAAAGTGATGAAAAAAACTGAGTTATACAGGGTGTATCGGCACGTACCCGACAAACTTTAACCAGCTATTCCTTAGCATATTTGGAGTAAAAAATCTTATGTGCACTTTGCTGTCCGGTAACGTTTTTTTTTTTATAAAAAATTTACTATTCATATTTTCACCACTGTTTTATCCTTTGTCAAAGTTTGAAAACCCATCTGGCAAATATTTTATTCGAATTCCGTTGAATAATGCACGTGTGTACCTATATTGGCGCACACTTACAATCACAACGAAATGGCACGGCACCATTCGTCTCATTTTTAACTATTATTATTTAGTGTGTGCGAAAGAGCGAAGACGCTTTTTGACATACTTGCTTATAACAGCTGTTGAACACGAAACGCAATGCCAATGACAGTGATGTAGTGTGGAAATTTTAATTTTTTTGTTTTTTATTGAAAAAAAAATGCTACCGGACAGCAAAGTGCCCATAACATTTTTTACTCCAAATGTGCTAAGGAATAGCTGGTTAAAGTTTGTCGGGTTAGTGCCGATACACCCTGTATAAGTTTACGTTTACACTCGGACGATTTTAGGCATACTATAGTAAGTTTGCAAAACGTTTTGATCGATAGCTTGCCATAATGTACCAAATTTATAAAAAACCTAAAAATATGGGATAAAACGTGGTGAACTCTAGGTGGATTCATTGGCTTTAAACCACAGTAAGCAGTTTATGTTTCGGCATTATTTCATATTTTGAGGAATGATATTAATTAAATCTAAAACTGAACACCCATCGCTACAGTGATTTTGAGGAATGATATTAATTAAATCTAAAACTGAACACCCATCGCTACAGTGATTTTGAGGAATGATATTAATTAAATCGAAAACTGAACACCCATCGCTAGATACAGTGATTTTGAGGAATGATATTAATTAAATCTAAAACTGAACACCCATCGCTACAGTGATTATAAGCTTATATAATCACTTTTATTGAATTGTACTTATCACGTTTCAACGTGTGTTGAATTGTTACTGTCCTGAGTCGACACGGAACCAATTCTACTACATATTATATGTGACATATTATATATGACATATTATATATGACATATTACATAAGACATATTACATATGACATATGACATATTATATGTGACACATTATACATGACATATTATATTGCACGCCAAGCGGTAGGATAAAATCGTCTACATGAGAGGCCGAAGACAAAAATTCCTGACGGAGGCACTGGATTGTTGTTTGTCCTCAAATATTTCTCAAGCAACGAAAAGTTTTCTTTGTAGACGGTAGATAAATACACTAAAGCATTGCGTTATTTCGCTCCACCTCACTAAAAGCAATAAAAGACAGAAGACACACATGCGCACATTTTAAAGATGGCGAAAATACTGGTACAACTAAAACTCTGAACAAATTCATCTCAATATAACTACAAAATAAAATCCTGTCTTGAAGTTTGCGATTCTTCCATTTTGCAAATTTCTTTTTAATTAAGAACCTTTGAAGTTCACGAATAAATAGGAAATGAATTAATAGCTAACAAGGCAAAACTTTCTACAATTACATCCGCAAGCACTCGATATTATTTTTTCTTTATTAATTTAGTACAGTGCGGAGAATTTGATGTCCTATAACAATACTTCATAGCGTGACCTTCGCCCGTTTATTTATTATTCACTCAGGGTATAAAAGGCGTAATTACATGGAAATGAAAAAATAATAATTTGCCTGCTAAATTGGAATCATTATGAGAATTATTGAGCTTAATTAAACTAATAAATTTGTAGAAAGTAGAGAAAAGTTGATGTTTATCGTAGAATTCAAATCCTCAAAATATTCTCCAAATCATTCACAACCCAGAGCAACGCCGGGTATATGTCAGCTAGTTTAATATAATTTTATACTAAATGGTGCTTTGAACGAACCGAACACCCCTCTTATCCCACAGTAATCACAATACAGTACACCACCACACAAGCAAGAATCTTTTAAGAATGATTCTACTGCACTACTGGTCAAAGAAAGTATTTTCGTGTGAAGCTTTTGGGAAGGATGCAAGAATATAGGAAGTTCAGAGAAGAAAAAGCTATTTGGATGTCGTCATTAAACATAGCTAAAGCCATTTTAATCAATGCTACGAATTATGAATCCGAATGGTGGTCATCACTCTGATATGTTGTTAAAATACGAAATTTTATATTTTATTTAAATCGTTATGCGAAATAACTCATTTTTTTTTAAATTATCTTACTCTCTTTGCAAATTTGGGTACAAATATACCTATAGCCAAGGAGCTTGCCGATCTGACATGGAGAGAGTAATCTCTAGTACCCACCTATATTGCAATTACGAATAACCCTGGCGAAATTGAATATAATAAAGTAAAAATCCATTGGTAGGTAGGTACTTCCCATTCAATATTTATTTATTTATTTATCGGTAAAGGTAAGAGACAAACAGCTTATACATAAAATATAAATATATACATGTTAAATACAGTCAAGCCAAAAAAGTCTCCTATATTAAAATTGATTGGAGATGGAGTTTTATTGCATAAAAAAAAAAATATATATTTTAGTTGAGGAGGGGAGGAATAGGAATTAAGGATGAGGATAGGAGATGCTCTGGATACATTCCATACTATTGTATTAATTTTCGATCGTACGAGTTATTTCTAATCGATAATTGTGAAGTGTATTGCTAAAAATGTCTATGTTTTGAAATTTAGTATTATATTGGGCACATATACGTGTGGAATTGGTGATTTTTTTCTAAAGTTAGTTCTATATGTAGGTAAATGAAACAAATGGGATTGCCGTGTTGATCTTGTTGGAATATGAATATTTATTAAATTCATTAGCTCTGGTGAGTCGAGGCCATTGTTAAGAATTACACAATACATATTCCCAATACCAAAAATGTCACAGAAACATCATTACAGGATACTAACATTGGTTGTGCGTGTGTACTGCGTAATTCTGGTTCAATGAATTCTGTAACTCGGAATTGCTGTGAATTTAAAAATCATTTTGGAACATTGGAACTGATTGTGTGAAGAATTCATAGTAGCGATCAAGTACCTACTTACAATACATAGAATAAAGAAGAAAAGTGCCTTCCGTAAAAATTAGAATGGAAACAAATGTTCCGTTTAGTGCAATAGCCCAGCGCTCCGCCTTACTTACACTCGCCTGACATCGTAGATGAATCCATCATAAACAAGGTTTTGCATTGGAAATTTAAGCCTCGATTAGGCAAATATTTGATTCACGAAACACCCCCACAAGACGCTTCTTGTGTATTATTTATTCCATGCTATAATATAATATTTTCATATAAGATTATTTTAATTGACATTTTCTAAATTGGAACTGATTTGTCAAGAATTCAAACTATCCCGTAGTTTTTCACGGTTCTGTGCTAGTCATCACAATAAAAAATCTTTATAAATATCTAAATACAGAAAAAAGTCACTAAAAGTGCTTCGCCTCTGTTTGTTTCAAGTCTGCAAAAGGATTGAATTGTAACTGTGCAATCAAATGCGCAAAAAGTTGAATTGTAACTGTGCAATCACGTGTGCAAAAGGATTGAATTGTAACTGTGCAATCAAATGCGCAAAAAGGTTGAATTGTAACTGTGCCATCGAGTGTGCAAAAATATTGAATTGTAACTGTGGAATCAAGTGCGCAAAAAGATTGAATTGTAACTGTGCAATCGAGTGTGCAAAAATATTGAATTGTAACTGTGCAATCAAGTGCGCAAAAAGATTGAATTGTAACTGTGCAATCAAGTCCTCAGGATCGATTTTCAAATTGATATCAAGCAAGGGTTAGATTTAGCCGCACCGCAAACAATAAAGGTAATAGAAATCATCTTAATTTAGCAGCGTCCTCTCCCCATCTCTCGAGACGCCGATTAAAATCGATCGCTGACGGAGCGGTGGAAGAATATAAAAATAATAAAAACCGATGGCAGATGAGAAGCCACTGCCCGTTGGAAGAGGCAATAGACTGAGATAGAAACTAGAAACCGAACCCTCGAGGGGTGGTTTCACTGAACAGGATAAACAGTAGAAGTGTGATGCGGGCGTGCCGTGTGACTGAAATAAGCTCAAATTTCAATTATTTATGTTAATAGTTAATAGTATACAACTGCTGCCCTGTACAAATCGCAAATACGCCCCACTATTGAATTTGGTAGAAACCTCTATCTCTGATCTGGGATTCCAAAATACTTAATTTTTCAACTTTATTTTAGCCATTTATACATAGTAGATAACAAATGTCTAAGTTATTATTAATTACATACATACATAAATTATTACATTTTTATTATTTTCTTTTGGTTAATATGGTTGCTACAATGAAGTTCCTACAATTATAATATTTCATTCCTTTATATGGTAAACCATTTTTGTATTTCCTTGGTCCTTTTTTTGGTAACCTAATTTCATTGCAAGTTCTTGTGTTCATTGTGTTTTATCTGTAAATTTCCTTGCTGAACACAATTTTCTTTGAAGAGCATTTTGGTAATAGGTGGTTTATTATTTTTTGTACAAATATCATCGCGTTCAAGGTGAGCATCTGTTTCACCAATTAGCCAATTTAGTTGCTTTAACCTTTTAATTACTTTCGAATTGCATTTAGTTACTTGAAAAACTCTTGACTGTGCAGAATTAGGCGGTCAATTTGAGAGTTTTCCCTATTTTAACAAACGGATTGAAAATTTTAGAGCACAAGGCGTCAGGTGGGAATGCTGTCCATGTTATGCCATATTTCAATCCCGAGGAACTATCGTCATTGATTCATTCGGGACCGGTGCAAT
Organism: Hesperophylax consimilis; assembly: GCF_061612785.1. Lineage (NCBI taxonomy): Eukaryota > Metazoa > Arthropoda > Insecta > Trichoptera > Limnephilidae > Hesperophylax > Hesperophylax consimilis. The sequence continues at coordinate 13,523,609 of NC_142865.1, forward strand.
GTCGGAAAACAATTTTTTTTTAATAGATGTTCCGTCACGCCGATTTGCTTTTGACAGGTCGTGTGCTGACCAATAGTATGGTCAGATTTTGAACTGTACAGTTTGAATTCACACACGTCAACTATAATCACGGAGTGCCGTGAGCCGTACAATCGCATCGAAACGTTCGTCTTGTCAAAACCAATGTGTGTACTATCGCCGGTTATTTATCGGAATAATCCCTTAAACGTATTTTATCGCAACACTCGCAATCCAATTCAACATAACGAGTGCTACCGTACAACGATCACCGTTCCAGTGCTGAAAGATGATTATCTAGATGCAGATTTCGTTCGCCACCCGGTAAGCTGACTGTGAATTAACCTTACAAATTGTGTTATCGCATTCGCTTGTCATAAGCCATAGGCTTTATCCATGCTTTATCTGTGTGGAATAGCCCTTTAAAATACGGCTATCCCAACCCTTGTTCGTTCCTCGAACAATGGATGTATTTATTTTTTTTGGTTTGACTGAGGATTGAGCCATCCATCCTCCTAGAGGTCTATTACTGCTGTGAACTTGAATGTTTTTTAAAACAAAAACTAAAAAAAATTGAATGAAGACTGAACCATGTTTTCTGGGGACTGAAGTCAACCGTGCTACAGCTGAGCCAAATTCCGATTTGTTAGACTGCTCTAATGTCATCCAATGTCGGCGCGCGGGACATGTCCGACCAATTCGCGGCCGCAGAGGGCAACATCACGTTAAGGGACAGGGAAAGGGCGTCGTAACGTCCTGGCTATAGGTACAGGGTGTGACGCTGGACGTTTTAAGTTATGGAGGGAAAGCGGATCCTTACCGCTGTTCCGCGAAATCATTGAAGCTACTCATATCCCCCTTTACAGAGAGAAAAACGAATCATATGCAAGACCTCAAAAGAAAGCACAATTCGCGATTATTTTCAACAGAATCAAAAGGGAAGAATTTTCGGTAAATTCGCGGCCGCAGGGGGGACATCGACGACTAACGATGCGGGCAAGTCCGCACGTCCGTCATTATCGCGTCACGGAACAGGGAAAGGGCGTCGTAACGTCCCGGCTATAGGGGGTGACGCCGGACGTTTTACGTTATGAAGCGGAACCTCTTGAACAGCGGTTCTTAATCGGTGTTGAAGAAGATTGAAGCGCATTAGCGGTTTTAGTTTTATTAAAAATGTTGTCAACCAACAGGTTCATTATCAAGAAGAAGATTCCGATTGATATGGTCAGAAGCGTAAAAAACTTTTTTGTAATCGTGAACTAAATTTAAGGATCAAAATGGTCCGTTGTTGTTTTATATATTCTGAAAGCTTAAGAAAGTGCTGTTTTACCTCGACCATTTGGCATTTCATCTGTCGATTTGTTTGTACATTTCTAAAATCTGCTGCATCCACTATATTATTCAAGCAAGCCTTACTTTGACTAAATGGCTATTATAGTACTACCTGTCTTAAGAATGTTTGAAGAGAGAATTGCCATCGAGAGTGACATTTCTTTGAAAAAACGATATAATTCCACATTTGAAATACAAAAAGTATGTATTACATAAAATTAAGTTGGCAGGTATTAAGTACCTACTTACAAATTTTGGTTTTATTTCATTAAATAAGAGAAAATTACTGTTCACGGAACGGCTCTAGTGGTAAAATTGTACTAGACGTAGAATGGAAAAAACCTCTAATATTAACGTTAACCAAGTAACGACGAGGAACGAAAAATAATACAACATTAGCTAACTAATAACTGATTATTCGTGCTACGTGGCTTAGAAAAGGTTAAGAACTGCTGCCCACGAATAAGGATTACGCTAACTATGGTACGGGTTGTTCCAAATTAAATGTCACCCTCACGCACCAGGGTCCGGCCTAACTACCGGTGTTATTGAACAAGTTTATTATGACAAGAATGGTTGGACCATTCGTTCTTACTACTACTTAGCACTTGAACTCGTGGAGGCTCAGAAGAAGAGTGGATGGTAGAAATGGACTTACCAGCAAGTTGTTGAAATTATCAAATCTTCATTTTATGTCTTCATCCTATATATATATATCGAGATTTTACCGAAGATTGCATAATTGAAAATGATTGGTATTAAGTATTGAACAAAGAAACGTCTGCACCCACGCGCCCTCCTGAAATCGCGGTTTGCAATTCCGCAGTCCCGCGGGGTTTTACCAAATTTGACCGTGCGGATTTGCACAATTGAATAAAAAATGAATGCTATTTTGATTTGCACACGCTTGGTATTAGCAATATTAGCAGTGTCAATATTTGACAGTGAAAGAGGAACTCATTCGGATGCTAGGAAGAGAGCATAGAACTGCATCTCGAGCTCGGAAACTTCAAGACCAACACTCTATTTCGAAGAAAGAGATGGTTCCTTAAGAACTAAGAAATAAATAAACCAAAATGTCTAAAACTCGCAAGGTTTGCAGTGCAAAGAAAGATACATCTTCACCTTTAGCAACCACGTCTGGCGCTATTGATTCACCGTCGGCGCATCAGTCAATGATTAACATTGACACTGACTCATTAATCAATTTTTTTGAGTCGAAACTTGAAATCATGCGCAATGAAAACAAGAAAGCAATTGACGCTGTTCAGTTAAAATTAGATGCGCTGTCTAACGAGTGGAAGGATCAATACACAAAAATTCTGGGATGTGTGAGCGTTCTCCAAGAAGAAAACTCAAACCTCCGGCAAGAAGTCCAGTCACTCCGAGATGCACAAGATGAGATGGAGCAGCGCAGCAGAATATGCAATGTAGACATCCATGGGATTCCCGAAGCAAAGGGCGAAAATTTGATGACATTAATAGAAAAAATAGGATCCAACATAAACGTCCCGCTTCCAAGTAGCTGTGTGGTTTCTGCGCATCGCGTCGCTCGCGGCCACTCCTCGCCCTCCAACCGTCCACGCAATATAGTCGTCCAGCTCTCCACAAAGCGACTTCGTGATGATGTCATCGCTGCAGCAAGGACTCGCCGCGGCCTTACCACGGAACAATTAGGATTTGGTGCTCCCACCACCAATTTTTATATAAATGAGCACCTTACATTGAAAAATAAAATCCTATTTGCCAAAACACGAGCCGCCGGAAAAGCTAACGGCTTTAAATACATATGGGTGCGGAACGGCAGTATTCTGGCGAAGAGGAACGATCTCTCTCGGGTTTTCACCATTCGCCGTGAAGGAGACCTTCAAAAGATAATCACACATGAAAACATGTGACTACAAACATGTTACTGCTGTCTTCGGTATCCGCTTTCTCACAGTATTCTGTATCCTGTAATTTGTTTCTTTCAAAGCTACTTTATATTTTTGTTTACCGCGCAATATCCCTATAACTTTAAACCAATACCATGTTTCTCACATATTCATTCACATTCTAAAATGTCAACATATTTCACATTCCTTGATCTAATAAGTAGTCTATGTTTTTTATATAATTTCGAAGCCTCATATGCCCTGCATAATGTATCACTCGTGCGATTGTGGAATATGTCAAACGGCACTCCTACTCTGGTAAAATGATCTCATCATCATCTATATCCGTTTATTACCAGAACTGTGGTGGTATTAGGACCAAAACCCAGGAGCTACTAATTAATGTATTATCGAATAACTACGACGTTATAGTTCTAGTTGAAACATGGCTTGTAGCAAGTATAAATACGGCTGAATTCATAGATTCGCGTTACACGGTGTTCCGACGTGATAAGGACCGTACACTCACTGGTAAAATGGACGGAGGCGGTGTGTTGGTAGCAGTGCGCAAGGAGCTTGCATCTTCCCGGCTCGATGACTGGGAAAATGGTCAAATCGAACAAATCTTCATTTCTATTCCGGTAAGGTCTTTCAATCTCATCATATGTGCAGTATACATACCTCCTGCCTCACAACCTACGGTCTATGATACGTTCTCCGAAAACCTGGAATCTGTATATTCATCACAACCAAATAATACTTTTTGTGTACTAGGAGATATGAATCTACCAACTCTGACTTGGTCATTTTCCGAAGACAGCAGTCAAGGTCTCGCCTCCTCAAATACGGCTGCATCGAAAACTTTGCTTCAAGCAATGTCATTGATGGACTTACTCCAATATAACTGTATACCAAACCATAATAAAAAATACTTAGACCTCGTATTCTACAGTCGCGAAACAAATGTTAAACGTAGCAACAACCCTCTCCTCTCAGAGGATAGACACCACCCAGCCCTTGAATTTGATATATCCTTCGTAATTCAACCAAAAATCAAAAACAAAATACAGCGTAGGCGCAATTTCAGGAAAGCTAATTATGCTCAGATTAATGAGGACATTAATTGTATTGATTGGTTATCTGAAATCGCAAATTTACCAGCCGAAAAAGCAGTAGATCGATTCTATTTAAAAATAAACAGTGTAATTGATAAGCTTATTCCAGTATTGGCACGACGAAATGACAAATTCCCCATATGGTTTACTCCAGAACTTATTAGGTTATCAAGGAAAAAAGATAAAGTCTGGCTCAAATGGAAGACATATAAAGGTCTTTCTGACTATCGTGAATTTTCCTTCTTACGTGCTACATACAAAAAATTGACTTATGAAACCCGAAGGTTATTTTTTGACAACATCGAAAGTTCATTCCAAAATAATATCAAAAGCTTTTGGTCATACATATCCTCATTAAAATCGTCTGATGGATACCCTGCTGCAATGTCCTTCGAAGGGCGCAAATCTAACGATGCCCAGGAAATTTGTGATATGTTCTCTGAATTCTTTAAGTCAACATTTGAACCTTCCTCTATCAATGACCCAATTATTAACATTGACCAACTCGAGGAAGTTCAGGACTCTGGACTTGCGCACATTCACACAATTAAACTAACGGAAAAAGAAGTGCAATCGAGTTTAAAATCGATAGACATAAACAAGGGTGCGGGTCACGATGGAATACCGGCGTTTTTCCTTAGATCTGCTGCGTCGTCACTGTGTGTGCCGCTTACCATAATATTTAATAAATGCCTGAGTGATGGGGTTTTCCCTGATAGATGGAAGTTGGCCTATATTATACCGGTCCACAAGGGTGACTCGCGTCAAAGAGTGGAAAACTATAGGCCAATATCCATTCTCTCGGCGATCCCTAAACTATTGGAAAGACTTGTCCATGACAATATATATCCCCAGCTTGCTGCCAAAATTACTGAACAACAACACGGGTTTGTAAAAGGCAAATCTACCACGAGTAATTTACTTATTTACTCAAATTTCTTATTTACTAACATGGATCGAGGCCACCAGGTAGATGCAATATATTGCGATTTCAAAAAAGCTTTCGACAAGGTTGACCACCTTATTCTTATTAAAAAAATTATGTACAACGGAATTAGAGGAAATTTATTACGTTGGTTTATCTCATATTTAACAAAAAGACAACCAGCCGTATCATTACGAGGACAGACTTCTACATGGGAACCAGTTACTTCTGGCGTGCCACAGGGGTCAATCCTGGGTCCGCTGTTGTTTATTCTTTTTATTAACACTGTTACTAAATGTTTCATGCATTGTTTATATCTTTTGTACGCTGACGACATAAAAATATTTGCCATTGTTCGAAATTTAAACGATTGTCTTCTCATACAAAGCGACTTAGTAAGGTTCGAAACGTTTTGCAATGAAAACAAAATTTACCTAAGTTACAATAAATGTAAACAAATAAGTTTTACTAAAAATCACAACGCTATCAAACACAATTATTGTATTGGTAATTATTTACTCGAGCGCGTTTACTGTATAAGAGATCTAGGCGTACTTTTTGATTCCAAACTCCACTTCGATGCGCACATAGATAATATTGTGAATAAAGCTTACAGCATGCTAGGATTTGTCATCAGAAACAGCCGTGAATTTCGAAAACCTGAAACATATCTTCTTCTTTACCACACTCTGGTCCGTTCTCAACTTGAATACTGCACCTCCATATGGAATCCACTTTACGATATCTATAAAGAAAATATTCAAAATATTCAAAAGAAATTTCTGCGATGCCTCAATTACAGAATGAGCGCACCCAAACGTGGGTACATAAATATGCTCTCGAGTTATAACGTCTCCACTCTATCTAACCGGCGAACATACCTTGATCTCATGACTCTGTATAAAATCTGTAACAACGTTATTGACTGTCCCGACTTACTGAAATTGATAAACTTCAAAGTACCACCCAGAGTAACAAGGCTTAACGACTTATTCCACATTAGCAGGACGCGTACAAATGCTGGTGTCAGGGATCCAATCAGAAGAATGTGCGAATCACTTAATCAGAATCAAAACCTCAAGGACTCTGACTTATTTTTTGATACACGCACCACTACTTTTAGTAGAAAAATGAAGACTGTTTTCCTACAAAGTTCAAAGTAAACAACTTAGATATACTTCGTTTAAATATATTTATATATTTTTTACTTTCTGTTTAACATTGTTTATCTATTTATATACATATATTTTTTTTTTGTTTTACCCTCTAAATTTTTTCAAAAATAATTTGTAAATTCTTAAAAGGATATTGCGCATTTCTTTCATATCTCTATTTGTAAAATAATATTCTTATGTATATATTTTTCCCCTATTTATAAGTGAAAATATTTGTAAATGTTTTCTGCTGTTTAAGTTAATTCGTGAGAAATAGTTTGGATGCAGGTGAATTCTCTAGTTGATGTTTCGTATATATTTTTGTCAATTGATATCTGTATCTGTTTTTTCTCCTTAATAAAAAAAAAAAAATAAAAAATAAAAAAAAAAACGGATAAATCCAAGGGAGATAACTCGTAGCTTCTTGATTTCAGTCGCACCAACTAGTGTGGAAGCGTTTTCCGCTGCTGGGTTTTTGTGCACAAATTTAATGTCCCTTTACAAATATGTGACAGGACTATGGTGTTTACGATCTTATTTTTTCTTCAAAGCCTTCTTAAATGACTAATTACTATTATGCACCGTGTCAATGTTTTTTTAAAATAATATTACAGCAAAGATGATTGATACCAAAAAATAAAAAAAATATTTATGAAATGTTGGCTTTATTTAATTTTTACACCTCTTAGCAAAAATCCCGCAATCCGGAGGGATTCGAAACGATGCGGGAATTTCAAATCCTACTCGTAATATTGGTGACAACTGGGTTCTCAATAGGTATTGCCAAATAACGGGATACAAATTAATTGAGATTTTAACACAGAATGACAAAGCAACAAAACAAACCAAAACCAAACCCTTATTAATGATTGTAGCGAAAACTAAACTGACTAAATCAGTCCAAAACGTTACAACGACAGGTGAGCAATAAATCAGTCTGTCGCATCCCAATCCCGGTGACAGAACACAGCCTTGTCTTACTCGACCGCGATTTCACCCATTCCCCTGGTCCACAATAGAGATCTACCAATCTACCACAATCTACTAAATCTACCACAGAGCCTCAATTGGCGCCAACAATAGAAACATTGATCCGTCTGTCTAAATGGAATCTTAGAGTACAAAAACCCAAAATAAACAATAGACTCTGAACACGTTCAATCCCCCGTTTAGTGGAAGAGATTAATTTTCATTAGGGATTTAAACTCGAGGCACCATTAACATCAATAACTCAATTCTAATTATGCAAGTCACACGGTTACGATGAAAATCTTAGCGCTAATACATCGGAGTGAAATTTAACTTTTAGCTGACTGATTTCGGTACACTGTTTTTGGCTACAGCTGAAGATATAATAAAGAAACTGATTAAAAAAATGAGATATTCGTTAAACTGTCAAACTGTCTTCATCTAGTGAATCTAGTCAATAGTCGACATAACTGACACAATCTCAAAAGATGAGCAGGACAAAATAAATGAAAGGGAGCAGCTTACAAAACTAGCCTAACCCTTATAGAAATTGTTCAAAAACCAATAATAAAAATAATTCTAAAAAAAACCTCCATAATTCCTCACTGAAGGCGTATTCGAAGAATTCATAGTTCCTACATTTAAACATTTATTTATGAAAAATTCAATTATTCAAATTATAAAAGAAAAATATAAATACTCATTCATAGCTGAAACTCGAACCAGACTTAAACATATATTTGCATGCCCTAAACTACACACTTCTTTTGCCCAGCACTATTATACCTTATACCCACCCACCAAGGAAAACATTTCTTTAATAAATTACCAGAAGAAATTAGAAGCATTAATGATTAAAAACAAATATTGAACGATATAAAAACATATTTTAGGGAAATCGGAAAACAAAAAAACTGACTCCCATAGTTTCACTTCAAAATTTCACAAATTATCCTACTATATTCTATTTATCCTCCATAATGATTTTTTTCTTCCTTCCAAATACAATAATTTGTATGGATTTTAATTTTGTAATTGTTTTTACTTTGTAACCTAGTTATATTATTTTTTCGCAAATGTACACTCCTCTTCCATCCACAAGCAAATGCTTTTAATGGAAGTGTAGTATAAATTAAAACAGTATGACTTGTAGATATATTTATTGTAAAAAACACAAATAATAAACAAATACAAACCTTGAGTGGGACTGCTGGAATTCCAACATCATGGGATTGCGTTTTTGAGAAAGAGAAATTAAATTTGCCACACACAAACGAGATGGACTTACGACCTAAAGAACACATTAGATGAAGGCATATGTCCGAAGCTATAAGCTAGAAAGTTAATTAAAAAAATTTGTAAAAGGGACCAAAAGGCTTTTTGAACTCATGTAACAATAACCAAATTAAATCTCCACACAAGGAGCTAAGGCTCACTAAGCCCGAACAATCTTTTGGAAAAGTGAACTTAGTGGCACATATAAGCATATGATACACAGATGGGGCTTGACCGGTTCGGTGCCAATCACTCCCATAGGCGGACCAAGCACATGTAATTTTGATGGTAACAAAAGCTTGTGTCAGCGAATGTGTTCACGGATTCCAAACTGTGTGAATGTGGAGAAATACAAACTAAGAACATATTGTATAAGAATATTCACTTCGTCAGGGTTCTAGAGGCACATCTGTGCTGAACACGTGACCCCGATGCCGTCGACTAGCTGATTGTTCATTATGACCTCCACCAACTCTTCAACATTCAAAGAAGAAGAATTTCATCACTAAATAAAATAGATGTGGGCATGCTGTGTCTGTTCTACAGGTATTTCAATGGGGCCTGCTCCAAGGAGCTAGCAGCATTGATTCCTGATGCACCGGTGCACGTGCGCGAAACTCGACGGACACGAACTGAACACCCGTTCACGGTTGACGTTCGCTTCATGAGAACGGGCCGTTTTTACGACTCGTTTTTGTGTAAGTCGGCTCGTATGTGGAACGAGCTACCGGCATCTGTTTTTCCTCCCTCCTATAATCCGAGCCTCTTCAAGGCCCGCATTAACAAATCCCTTCCTACAGCCCCTACCTTATTCCTCCTCACAACGCCGCCCAATTGGGTGGTGACATAGTTCCCCTGTCTGTACACTGCACAGGCAGGGACAGTCTTGTGAGGTGTCACATATAAAAAATAAAAAAAAAAATATTTTTTTTTTATTTATTGTAAAATAAAAATATTCGTCCGGTATCTAACGGGTCGGTCAATACACAAGAAAAACAAAGCCGGTCTTACCCATTTTCTTGGGTTTCTTTTTAGAACAAAGGGAGAAATTATCCGAATTAACGCGGTGCCCCCAACTCCGCTATATCGCCTATTGTTGTCCGGTCTTACCCCACCCGACCCTACAATGATCATTGCCATTATCATTAGTGAGAGCTAAACCCGTGCAGAGGTAGTATATTATCTATCTGAAAGTTTACACTAAATATTAAGGGCCAGTTATTTAACAGAATTTAAAAAATTCATAAAATTTTCGAGTTCTGTTATTATATCATCATGGGCCATTTGCTTCACAAAACTGAAATTATTTATTTATTTATCCATTCACGCCATCAAGACTTTTATATGTATACAATGTTTATAATAACAGAACTTCCCTTAACGGAAAAAAATGTGAAACAACCCGTCCTAACAGCCATATTTTATAGTGCTTGATAACAATTTTGAAAACATATTATTGTAAGATAAATCATGCATTTCTGACAGTTCAAAAATATTCGCAAAATTAAGCCAGGTAAGATTAAATTCATAGGCCCACTGTATAATATAGGTTAGACAAGAACGTCAATGATGAATAGATAGGTTAGACAAGAACGTCAATGATTAATAGATAGGTTAGACAAGAATGTCAATGATGAATAGATAGGTTAGACAAGAACGTCAATGATTATTGATGAATGTATGGGTTAGACAAGAACGTCAATGAATAGATAGGTTAGACAAGAACTTCAATGATGAATAGATAGGTTAAACAAGAACGTCAATGATGAGTAGATAGGTTAGACAAGAACGTCAATGATGGATAGACAGGTTAGGTTAGGCAAGAACGCCCGCGGTGGAAGATAGTTTGACAGAAGTAACAGAATCAAGGAAGATTATTGTCCACCGCATAATTCTTCGGGATTGTTCGTTGAGCATTGCCACGACCAGTCTTAATGAATCACAGGAACCACATTCATCATGTCGAAAATTAGAAGGCGGTAGGAAGAGGATATCATCCGTTTACAAGTCTGATATTATCTTGAAAATGGTGTCTGGTAAACCAATCACCCAACATAAATAGTAACTAAATACCCGCCATCGCCTAACAGAGAAAACGACACCATCCTTAAAATATTACTGCATTTAACAAAGGGTTGTTTAACGCGCTGTTAAAACCGTCTAGGGCCGTCTGTTTCAACGCTAGCTATAGTAAAAGTAAGAATAAAAGTAAATGCTATAGTTAAATTTCACCAAAATGCGTTTTTCAATCAATTTAACTCCTGGTTTTACGTCACTTTTAACTTTTGTTTTAACTTCCCGAAATCCGAGAGTTACTCGCGAGTTATTCGCGATTCTCGAGTTACTCCGCCATTTCGACATATTTGACAGTTCTATACGTATATAAGTAAGGTTCTTCTGTTGAGTGTTGTTACGAAACGATTATTAATCATGATTAATATTATCGAAGATGACAGTAGTGAAGATGAATTCGTCATGCAATATGTTTTACAGCGAAAGCCAAAAACATTTCGACCCCGTGTTAATAATATGGTCATTTGGGATGATTCCGAATTTTTGGCACGGTATCGCATGTCGAAAGAGCTTGCAAAATTTGTGACGGATCAAATTGAGGGAGATATTGCGACTACTGGAAGGTAAATTATATTTTTTTCCGTGTAATATCGTATATATTATAACAGGTCGTCATTTATTTTTAAATACTCACAGAAATATTTTTCTAGGAACAAAACAATGTAATAAAAATATATCTTTTTTCATAAACTTTGGTATAAAACTTATTATTATATTAAACCCTGTATATAATGTTTCAATATACATATTATAATTGAAAATAAACTATGTAATAAATATATAACTTTTTTTACAAAGTTTGGTTGGAATTATTAATCAAAGGAAACTAGCCCCTCCAATACTCTCAAGAAATTATTCCTAAAACTATAAATCGATCTTCATCATGTAAGTAAAAATTAAATTCTGAAATAAAAAATTCGTACACAATAAAAAACAATAAGTCAGAAGAGGTTATAATGACGCACAACAAACTTCTGTATTTTGACAGTCACTTAACCAGAGATCATATTTAATCTTCGGTGTGGCCGTACCAAAAAATAATGCCGTGCGTTTTTCCACGTAATTTCGAGGAATATTCTGCTTTTTAGACTGGCCACACTAGTAACTGTTACTTTTGCATAAAGGCACTTGAAACAGCGCGCGGTCCGATTTAACATTCTTGTTACTTTAACTGACAGTTGAATTTTTAACTTAGCTCACGATTTAGCATTCTGTTGAAACAGACGGCCCCTAGACGAATAAAAGACTATGAAGAATTACGTAGTTTCATTTAAACATAAAAAGAATAGAAAATATTAACGATCATTTAAACTTAGTACCCCAAACATTGATTTGAATAGTTTTCAGTTTGTATGTAAATATTAATTATTATTGCCAACAAAGAATATTTTGTAGAAATCAAAGCAAAAATAATGAAAACTGAATTCGTGTTTATTTTCGACTCACAAAACATAACACATTTATCACACAAAATATCGAGGAAAATACTAACAAGAGCAAACTACGTTAATTAATTCTTCGATCGATACAATTTTTTTATGTGAATACCGCACAAGATACCCAAGTACTCCCAACCGTCTGGAGCCAGTGAGACTATTACATCCCCAGTTGGGTTATGCTGTGAGGCTGAAGATAGGGGGGAGGGGAAGGAGATGGGTAAGAGGACGGTGGGGAGTACTTGGCTAAGCACGGATAACCAAATTTCAAGCAACATTTTAATTCCGAATGTTGGTCTTACACCAGGGCGATACTGAGACTATCTTCCACTCAGGAACTTGCCGCAAATATATTATTTTAAATGAGTAAGGGGGTATTTCACTATCTCTGATTATGTTCTGAGTAAGCACTAATCCGCGGATTAGTCATTTTTTCGTTTTCACTATATCTGAATAACGCTAACGCTCGGGTTAAAGTTCGATTTGACTAATCAGTGCTCGAACTTCACGTTAGGCGCTATTCCTCGAATCAAAGATGGCGTCAAAACATTCCGAGTTTGACAGCTGAGAAGTGAGTCGAATTTTGTTGAATGAATTTGAATGCTTGTATGATCCATCCTGAATTATTTGATTGTGTTCAAAATAAGAAACAATGTATTAATTCGACACGAATCTATCTTAAAATGACCTGATAATCAACATAACATAACCAAAAAAATGCACACTTCGCGGTGTGCGGACTGTGACGCATGACAGCCGTGGCAGTAGATGGAGTAACTGCAAACATTTTGCGATGTTGCCAGACTATTTCGAGTGTTATCTATCCGGAAGCTCGAAACAATGGTGAAACGGTCGCCGTTGAATAACGAAGTTATTCTGATCTTTAAAGCCAGCCAACGGATAGCTAGTCAGATATTTAGCCCGACATAGTGAAATACCCCCTAAATCGTGAAACAACACAAATTAATCAAACAAAATTTACTTGCGCACGCAGGGATTTGAACCCGCGACCTATGGCTTGCTTGCTAGTCGTGGCACTCGACCATCGATCGCAGAAATAATTTGCGTATCATGCTGAAAAACGAAGTTCTATACTTTTAAAAGATTGAATATTCAAACATGTTTAAAAGACTTACAAACGAGCGAATGTCGTGTTAAAATAAACTACTTACTAACTATGAACATATTTTAATCCGTAGTAAGTTTCTTTAAAAACTTCTATAGAAATATTCTTTATACGAGTATACCACCTGTCCAGGATCAAGAATAAAATATCTACAACGCCTTCTTTTCTTGAGAACAAATGGCAGATTACTTATTACTGACATTTACAGGAGGTATAACATACCAGTGTTGTCACCTCATTGTATCAGATGCATCGAAGAGGAAATAGAGAGGATGTCTTCGAGACTTACCTGAAAAGAAGAAAACAAACTTTAGATTTCACAAATCAATTTTAAAACAAGTCAAAATATCTAAAATGGATTACTTTTAACTAGCAATAATTTGGGAGTATGGGTACCACTGCCCCGGGGGCCATTCATTGGTCACAGGTCACTTGGCAGGGATGCCTGAGACCATGGGGTGAGGTTGGTCCAGGTGTTTTTTATTTATCTATTTATTGACGCCCTATTGGGCTTTTATGTACATAACAATTACAAATTTCATTTTTAACAACAGTATAAAACAAACAATAGAAAATCGAAATAAAATATAATGATTTCTCATACATTATTTACATTTAAAAAATGGTTGACTAATTTGGCTTTAAATGTAATGAAGTTTAAATTGAATATGTCAGCGACATCACTTAGTTCATTGCCCAACCTATGTATTCTTTCTAACACAGAATTCGTAGCGAAATTATTGTTGTAGAATAAAATATTCCGTCTAGTATATTTTGGAGGTATACGTAAAGATAGCAAATTTAAAGTGTCAGGGCAGTCCAACATTGAATGAACAATTTTATATAATAAAAGGAGATCAAATATTTTTCGCCTTTCAGATAATTTCGATAAGTTAAGTTTACTGCGTAAATTGACATAATTGATTTCAATAATAGGAATACCAATTTTGAAATTAATAAAACGTAAAAATTTATTTAGAATTTTTTCAATTTGTAAACAATGTGAGTTGAAATGAGGACACCAAATGGTTGAATTGTATTTAACCTGACTTCTAACCAGAGATGTGTATAGTAATTTTACAGTTTTTATGTTATTAAAGTCTTAAGCGATTCTGAGAATAAATCCAAGCATTTGTATTGGTAGCAGATGTGTCTTGTGAGTTGCGTGGCGGTCATCGCCAGTACCGCAGTGGGAGGAATGAATTCACACGTAACTCCTGAACACGCTGACCCCCGGATTCCTACCCACCCCTCACACCCTTTTCTTTCAGAGAATTTCCTGTGCTTTGTTTACTTAAGGCGATGCACTAAGTCGTGTGATATTCTAAATTCAGCCGCTAACAATAAGAACCCTTACGAAGATGGCTATAAGGTTTAAATTCCCGCTTAACACCATCCGCCTGTTTTGATTTATGCAAGAAAAAAACATGGCCAAAAAGTGCCTTTTATTTTATTTTGTGGATGTTCAGACATAAATATTTAATTTTTTTCCGATCGTTTTATAAATAAATTAATTTGCCACATTATACAATAAAATTATAACGGAAAATGGTTTCGTAATTAGGAGATTTTGAACATTAAAGCAGTTTTCATAGGCCTTATACATTATTTTTTTCTGGGCTTATAAAAAGACTTATCTAAAAAATACTCGACAATTTTAAAGGCCAAGATGTATTCTACTCGCAGTATTTAATTAAAGCATGTGAAACATTTCTAGGCGACCAAATTTTCAAACCAAAAACATATGATTTTGCATTACTGTGTGTGGCATCGCCTTAAAGGACACTCTTGTGTGGAGTTAACGTAAAAACAATTTAAACTGTGGTAATGCGAACATGCTAGTCAAGTTAGGATTAAAATATCGCAAATTGCTAAAATAAATACATCGGCAATTACAGTTCAAGTGATAATAATTTATCTGCCTATCTCATGTGAACTCGAGAATATAATTGAGCATAGAACAAACGTAAGATTCTGAAGGTCCCAAAGGGCTCGATAGTTTGGCATTCCCCAATATTGGAGGTGACATAGTTCCACTGGCACCAAACATTATGTAATGACTGTGCTGTAATAAAATAAATTAAATACTTTTTAATAACCTTACTTGCGGTAGGGCAGTGACTCGACACAACGTGGTGTCACACAAGTCACGCAAAGACTCGTTAAAGATAAGTATATAAAAAACTCAAATAAGATTAAAAAAAATATGTAAATGGTGTTTCATTATTGTTATCATATGATATAGGGCCTGGTGGAAGAATGAATCAACTGCAGAAATCTTGTACACTGTATCGCTGTCCGAAACATTGGCTAAAGAAAGAGGAAACTCAACAAGGTATAATAACCCAAAAAATCACAGTAACATTTCATATGATTTACGTAATAAATAAATTACTATTTTAACAAATAAAAAATTTGTACCTACTATATTTAAACAAAGTTCATACTATGAGTATCGTGGTGAATGACCACGATTCAAATCGTAGCATTGCGTCGATTGAAATGGTTTCAGCCGTTGTAAGTGACCAGAACCGAATAGCCGGAAACTTACCAACCTTCATCTTTCCCACTTCCTTCTTTCCCCCACTTCCTTCCAGCTCACCCTCACTTTGCCAAATTCTGAATGCCACAGTCACTCTGCACCGAGCAGTTAAGACTCTTGCGAAGCTAATTATTATTTTTCATTAAAAAAATATTGTTACTAAAAGTTATAACATGGACAGATTAATCATTAATTTACAGCATAAGATTTGTTATTTTAACATTTTTAACATTTGGAAGAGAGGTAAGAATTCTTAACGTTGGGAAGATATGCATGAATTCTTAACGTTTGGGAAGATAGGTAAGAATTCTTAACGTTTAAGAATATAGGTAAGAATTCTTAACGTTGGGAAGATAGGTATGAATTCTTAACGTTTGGGAAGATAGGTAAGAATTCTTAACGTTTAGGAAGATAGGTAAGAATTCTTAACGTTAGGAAGATAGGTATGAATTCTTAACGTTTGGGAAGATAGGTAAGAATTCTTAAAGTTTAGGAAGATAGGTAAGAATTCTTAACGTTAGGAAGATAGGTATGAATTCTTAACGTTTGGGAAGATAGGTAAGAATTCTTAACGTTTGAGAATATAGGTAAGAATTCTTAACGATGGGAAGATAGGTATGAATTCATAACGTTTGGGAAGATAGGTAAGAATTCTTAACGTTTAGGAAGATAGGTAAGAATTCTTAACGTTAGGAAGATAGGTATGAATTCTTAAAGTTTGGGAAGATAGGTAAGAATTCTTAACGTTTGAGAATATAGGTAAGAATTCTTAAAGTTTAGGAAGATAGGTAAGAATTCTTAACGTTGGGAAGATAGGATTGAATTCTTAACGTTTGGGAAGATAGGTAAGAATAAAAAAATTTAGAAACTTCATTAATCAGCACAAATCCTCTTGTCGTGCTTTGCTGTGCTAGAACATCTGTTCTGCCGTTTGGTATCTTGATGAAGTCGTGACGACGACTATTTGAGTACATTAAAAAAACTGAAAATGTCTCCGTCGGGTTTCGCTTATCTCCTTCCGTTACAATAATAAAATTCCCTCTCTTAAATCTGACACGACTACATTATATTTATTTAACTATTTCTAGACCTATTTAAATTTATGTATGATTATTTGCAAACAAAATGTAAATATAAATATTGGCGAGGATGGATTTTTTATAAACTATACTCGTTAGTATTTCTTGTACCTAAGGCCTAAATTTATTACAAAAAGATAATTTAAATACAAAGCTCTATATATATATATAGAATGTGTGGGAACTTGTACCAGACACCGCGATAAAATAAATGACAAGTAATCCTTATCTTAAGCTTATCATTATGAACACTTGATAATCATTATTTGCTTAGTACGAACCTGTTCTGGTTTAGTAACGTAAAAAGGTTTTAAAATATATTAATGCGATGTACTTAATTCATCGTCTTGTGTTTTTGGTTTGAAAATTTGATCGCCTAGAAATATTATTTATTTATTGTTTAGGAACATTTACATTATTTGAAAATGTTCACATCATGCACAGTTTAAGTGTCATTATTAGACATCGGATTATATGCACTAACAAAGTGCCAAAATATGCATGCAAATATGCACTAAAAAAGGCCAAAATATGCACTAAAAACTCTTGATTTGCCCAAAATATGCACAATCAAAATCAAAAAAAAAAATATATTTTTATATATTTTAATTAAAGACCATACAAAAACAGCGAAATATTCTTAAAATTATGCATAGTTTTTGTGACAATATACAACTAAGGACGGGTTGTTTCGGAGAATTTGAACAATTCATCAAATTTCAACGTTCATTTTCAAGTTCTGTGAAAGATTTTTTCAAGTTCTGTTTTTATTTCAGTTTTGTCAAGCAACTAGCCTACAATGATATAATAACAGAACTTGAATAGGACTTTCACAGAACCCGAAAATGAACATTGAAATTTGATGAATTGTTCAAATTCTCCGAAACAACCCGTCCTAAGTATTTTTCCAAAATTTCGAGCTCAAATTTGTAACGTTTGTCACCCAGTATTAATTTGTACGCCGAAAACGACCTCTCTACATCAACTGACGTCATTGGACAAAATTTAAAATTTGGCGCCATTTCTGGAGATATCTGTAGGCAGGGTATGACCTGTGCCGTTGATGTAGGCATTAATGTTCTTCATATCTTCAAGACTCCGGTTTTTAAGCAAAATAGAGTTTAACTTTTTACGAATCTTTTCTGATATTGAATTAGGAAGGGCGTTGGCGAATTCGATCATTGTTTCCAGTATTTCTATTGCTTTAATTAGAGGAAGGTTTTTTGTTTCCAATTTTTTTTATGGTATCTGGTAACTTGTGGAAATGTGTTGAGATGAGGGCGATATTCTGTTTAATGGATGCGTCTTCAAATGCTTGCTTGCTTGAATGAATTGCAATGGCCTCAGAACTGTCAATCGGTATAGCTTTTGTAAGGTGATTTATGCATAACAATCCCTACCGTGTTTCAGTCAGTCAGCCACCGCGCTCGTGCCCCTACCGTCCGAGTCACCTAGCTCCCTATACGTAGATGATACCTCCCGCTATTAAACGAAATATGCACGATTTGGGGAAAAGGCTGAAATATGCATTAACGTCGTAATTAGAGAGTTATATGCATTTGCATATGCAAATATGCAAATGCATATAATCCGATGTCTAGTCATTATACACTACGTATTAACAAAAAATATAAACAGCAAAACGTGACCAAAGGCAAAAAAAGAAAGAAGAGATATCAAAAACAAAACCTACAGATAAATATATGATCCAAAAAACAAAAGCAACAAAAATAAAACAGAAAACAGATAGAGTAAATAAAAAAAAACAAACAAACATTCACAATCTATTGCTACTTTGCTTTTTTAAATAAGCGAGACTATTTGCATATAATATCTATGTAGTTACACTCAATAGAATTGTACAGACGACACATTCGAGACAGTGGATTGAAGTATACAATATTGTTCTTAAATAATTCTAGATGGAATATATTCCGACTCCTTAGATTACGTCTATTAGGAACTTTAATAAGAATATTGCTCACACAATGAGTTGTTTCAGCTTGTCATGAATAATTATTATAGATTCTAATAATTATTGGGTGGAGAACAAACCTTGGCCCTCGCTTCAATTGAGCATTTTAAATAATTTATCAATAAAATTTGATTTGAAGTGCAAAATCTCCTACTTACGAACCCCTGTTTGGATACGATTTTATTGTACAATGTGGCAAATTATGTACTTCAGATTATGATCGGAAAATGTTTTAATATAAAATAAAACATGCATTTTGCGATGTTTTAATTTTGCACAACTGCCTCGGGGTGATTTAATCACTAAATGGCGCTATTCAAAGCTGACCAGTCAGCATTTTTCAAAAATTATTATTACAGGCCTATTTTGTAAAATACTATCTCCACCACATAGGAGGTCACTCTTACCAGTCACGTAGAATACAGATCCATCATCACTCTTACCAGCAATGTAGAATATAAAGTCGTATGCACTCTTACCAATCACGTAAAATACAAAGCCATTTGCACTATTACCAGTCGCCTAAAATCCTATCTCCACAAAGGAGGTAACTCTTACCAGTCAAGTAGAATACAGAGCCATCATCACTTTTACCAGCCACGTACAAAACGAAGCCATTATTTGCACTCTTACCAGTCACGTAGATTAAAGCCACAGTGAGGAGTTTTGTTCTACAACGACAATCTTCCCCTGGATTATCAGTTGGGTAATCCACATACTATAATCTTGTATAATCTATCTGCTACGTTCCATAACTCCTACAGGAATCCACAGATTACACATTACTGCCGTGTAACTAAAACTTATGACAGTTCAGCGAAGATGCGCCGAAGAAAGTTATCGAATGAATTTTACGACGGAAACTTTAGAAATTGCAGTCATACCTTGTAAGTTCAGTTCTTTGTGATGGATCGTCTCAGTTTTATAACGAATCGAGGAAACAATTTCAAAATGTAAACAAGATGTAACCGAACGAAAACGAAATACTTTAACTTTTCAATTCGTGAGTGCATTTTTCAGATAATCTCGGGTAAAATAGTAATTTAATTTCGGGATTATAATAATTTGTTATCCTTTGTGATACGCAAAAAAACTTGTCTTATAAACATTAGTTTATCATTAAAAACATAATAAAATTTACATTCTTAAACATGTATTTCGGGAGAATCTTATTTTTTAGCTTAAGTGTAAATATTAGGGTATTGTAAATTATTCGCTGCTTCACACTTAACATTCTTAGTATTTTCCGCATATCACTTACTACAATTCTATACTGCTCGCATGCCTCTAACGATATTTTATAATACAGGGTTTTCCAATAAGAGGTGTTATTTTGAAAAGCCCGCTATTTCGGTAGATGTTACTTTTGAAGCTGTCATTTTTTGACATTTAACAAGTAGAAACTACGCCATTAATAAAAATGGAACGATACACGCTTCAACAACGCACTGAAATTATTAAAATTCACTTGAGTGAATCAAATGCAAATCATCTTGAGTGATGAGGCCCATTTCCACCTCGGTGACTTCGTCAACAAGCAAAATTTTCGCATCTGGGGCTCGGAAAACCCAAGAGTTATTGTTGAAAAGCCTCTCTATCCTCAACGTGTGACTGTTTGGTGCGGTTTATGGTCCGGCAGAGTCATTAAACCTTACTTTTTCGAAAATGAGGCTGGAGCAACAGTTACGGTGAATGGATTGCGCTATCGAGAGATGATTTATGATGTTTTATGGCCGGAATCAAATGGTATTGATCTGGACAACGTTTAACTTCAACAAGACGGCGCTACTTGCCACACAAGCAACGAAACCATTGATCTTTTAAGATTGAATATCAAAATAACACCTCTTATTGGAAAACCCTGTACATCAAGCGATAAAGTACCTGCATATTCGTGAATATTTTTCCTTGATCATTCTGCAATAAATGTCCTTTTTCTGATGTGTTATTTACATAAACTTTCAGCTTCACAAATTCTATAATTATAATATGTCTGCGCTAGTTAATAAATAAAAACGTCAATAAATATGGTTTTGTCGCAAATTTGATGGATTATTTACATTTTAATTATTCAAATTGTGTCAGAAAGTAACCTCATAGAATAGAACCATTAATTTCTTCCTCGTTACTATTTGATCTATTTCATTGAATAAAAGCGAACGGCCCGAGCGAAGATTGCGCAAGCCGATAAATTTCCTTTGTCTTCCGAACCACAACAAATATTTTATGAAGCTATAAAAGCGAGAGGATAAAACCAGACTGGTGCACCGCGCGACCCCGTGATGGGAACCAAACAGCGAAGATACAAGATAATAATATTTACTTTGTTGATTTCATAACTTTTTCTGATCAGGGTTAAAAACACCCGGAGTCTTATTCTAACCAATGATATTAAAATTAGCCTTCGAACACAGAGGTCGCGGGTTCTTCTCACATACAACTGCACTCCACACCAGCAAACAAATTCTAGTTCAAACACAATCAGCCTTACTAAAATAAGTCATTTCAAAATAAATCGTTAAACATTTTTGTTACACACTGTAAAAGTTTAGATTCGAGTTGGTACTAATCAAAAAAATTTTAACTGGGCTCAGAAAGAACTGGCAACGTCGCATTTCAGCAGACTGATACTGAAAAAAAACACCCGGAGTCTTATTTCAAGCAATGATATGAATATTAGCCTTCGAAAACAGAGGTCGCGGGTTCTTCTTACATACAACTGCACTCCACACCAGCAAAAATATTCTAGTTCAAACACAATACACAATCAGCCTTGCTAAAAAAAAATAACTTCACAACCGTTAAACGTTTTTGTTGCACACTGTAAAAGTTTAGATTCGAGTTGGTACTAATAAAAAATATCTTTAACTGGACTCCAAAAGAACTGGCAACGTCGCATTTCAGAAGACTGATACGTGAAATTTCCGCCTTGAAAAAATTAGGACATTATTTTATAATTGACTGTTGTGACGCGTGAATAAGAATTCTATGAAAGTAGTGTTTTATAATATCATAAATGTTTTATATAATTTTAGATCTTGTAATCACAGGGTAAATATGACATAAAGGATCAGTCAGTCCAAAAGATTAAACTCAAGTCTACCCTTTCTTCTATATGTGATTAAAGTCATATTTATCCCGGTTCGTCTCCAGTTAGACAAAGTTTTAGCCGTTAACCCTGGGTGATAATATTAAACCCAAGTTACCGCTGCCATGAAGTACGGACCGCGGTAAGTGCATAACGCGGCTTCAGAATGAGGGTAGTTTTAAATTAAAACCACTGGACATTTTGTAATGATGTTTTAGTTCTATGAGACAGAAATTTGTAAGGGTGAAAACAGAGGTTAAAAACAACATACAAAACTGTAGAAATATTTATTTTAGAACAGGTTAAAATTTTTTTAATTAGGAAATAAGGTACATATAAAATAGTATTTAAATTAAGTTTTTTTTTTTTTTTTTTTATAGTGAATACCTCACAAGAGTCCCAACTGCTCCCGTCTGGAGCCAGTGACACTATGGCATCCCCAATTGGGAGATGTTGTGAGGCTGAAGGTAAGTGGGGAAGGGAAAGAGGAAGGTGAGGAAGTACCTGGCTATTCAGATCTAGTCACTAAACACGGCTAAAGCCATTTGGAGCAACGTTTCAATTCTGAATGGTGGTCTTACACCAGGGCGATACTGGTAGTATCTTCCACTCTGGTAGTTTGTACATATTACGAGATTACTACTCGTCTTGGAAGGGATAGCTTGCGATTGGAAGAAGAGTGTACAGTACATTAGTGTAGTAATTAAAAATATGATAGGTACATAAGGTATAAGTAATTAAAAATATGATAGGTACATGTGTTATGAGTTGTAGTAAGTACATTGCAGTAAGAAAGTAAAAAAATATATATTTCAAATGTTTGGTAAATGTGATACAAATTAAGTACTTATATGAAACTAAATATTTCATAACAACGTATCTAAAATATTTTAAACCTGTTTTCATGTAGTTACAACGTATAAATAGTTAAAAAAATGATATTATGTGCATATTTGGAGAAGAAAATGTCACTTTTGGAAAAGGAGTGAGATATAGGTGATGTTTTAAGATCAATTCATGTGGAAACAGTTGTCTTTAAAATATTTTTTTCATAGTGTTAAATGTTAATAATTTTTAATTTTTATGTGTACGATATCGCTAAAGGGCGCTTAAAATTAAGATGATTTCAAGTATGTAAGTGACTTACTTTGTTTGCATAAAATAATAAACGCTTAATTTTATCCCGCAACCATTATCGAAATTATAATTTCGAGAGTGCCTAGTAAAGAGAGTGAGAAAATATTAATATTTCGTGAAAGAAATAATATTTACTAATTACTTACTAAAAAAATAACTCAGTGGTTGGGTTGTGGAACCTCATTTAATAAGATTTTAACCGTTGACTTAAAATCTTGGTTTTCAAATAGATTCACTGGTATTTCAGTCAGCTATCAGCTAGGGATAAATTGTAAAAAGGAAAAAAAAAGCGTTTAAATTTGCACAATACTACAAAGATATGGAAATTTAATGATACAACATTTACATACGGTGAAGTGAACACATGGACACAGCGAAGGAAGCGGATAGACGTACTTAAAATTAGATTGATTAATCCTTAGATTGTATGAGAACCCTCCATATTTCATTAGTTAGAAGTGAAGTGGAATATAATTCACCTATTTGGTTCCCTTTGTATAAAGTTCACTAAAACAATATAGAAAGAATTCAGCACATTTTTCTTAGATACGTAAATTATAAGCTCAAAATTACAATTGAATATATTAATTATGTCATTTTGATGAATCAATTGCATCTAATAACGATGTCTGACAGGAGAATTACGTCAGACCAGGTTGTGTTCCACAGAGTCATTAACAACTTAATTGATAGTCCTGCCATCGTTGCCACTATTAAATTCCAAGTGCCGACTAGGAACACAAGACAACTAATCAACTTTCAGACACTCTTACTAACCAATAGGATGCAAGATCTGTGCAACCAGTTTGGGGATACAATTGACATATTTACTAACTCCGTTTATAGAATTAAGTGCAATCTATACCAGCACTTTGTTGAATCCTACAAATTATAGCAGCGTTGGTAATGCAGTTATAGTGATTTGTTTTATATGTAGTATTTTTCTAGTTTCTATATTATTTTATGTTACTTTTAAATGTTTTACTAATATTGTTTCATATTCGGTTTGTCAGTTTAACGTTATTTCATGCTTTAAAAACTTCTTATAATATATAACTTATTGATATTCTGTTCTTAAAATCCATGTAAAAGATCGGCCGGGCGTAAAACCGAATAAAATAAAACCAATGCTGGAAAAAATGCCCAGGATAACATGGACAGCCAGGCGGACTAATACATATATCCAATTTGGAAGAGCTTGGCATGTACAACATACACTCGACAACATACACTTCGTCAACATAAATCTCACATCATCGAAAACAAGTTTCCAGCGTAAGTTTCCCCGAGAAAATACATCTAACGCGAACAATATTGATATCAATTGAAAGTACATTTAACGACCCCTTGTCAGATTTCATAGTTTCATTTCAGAAACGATACAAATTTTCCAACTACGGGAAGGACAAATTTTGCGAATTTATTATACGACTCCTTAAAATGGACACCACTGCTGACGAAGCCGCTCAAGTGGTGGCACTACTGCAATCAGGGATGCGGCAGTGCGTCGTTGCTCGGTAACTAAACGTAAGCCGTATTGCCGTTCGACGGGTTTTCCAGCGGTTTCAAGAGGCTGGTGGCTTCATCCGGAGGCATGGATCAGGGGGACGACACTGTGCATCTGAAAGAGACGATCGCTTCACTGTCTCATAAGATTTTACAATAGGTGCTTTTTTTGTCGCCGAGAATACTATCAACTGTCCGCCTATAACATATACTGAGATACTTTGGACGCGTTACTCGTTAATAATAATAACGTAACATTTATATAGCGCAGTTTGTGTTATTTGACTTCAAATGCGCTACTGCGAACTGATTGAAAATTTAAGCCAAGTAGCCAAGTTGATGGCAGAAGAAGGAGATGAAGATAAATAATTTATTTATTTATTTAGACGCCGTAAAAGGCTTTTACAATATACATGAATTATGTTTACAGTGGTTCACAGGAGCGAAACAGTATTATGTCAAACAGAATAATTACTGAGAAATTATGTTGAAAATTAAACAAAAATAACATCTGGTATACATAGGTACATTAGCATTTTTATTTTCAATCCGTACAGTAGTTAAGTATTGAGGTTATTGTTACCTTCAATATTGAATTTGGTTGAATATGCTGAGAACTAAGAGTTAGCTCTATTGAATCAGGGCTGTCAGTAAGACATCTCATAACAATTTTGGGAAAAATTATAGTTTTGATTACGTACATATATAAAATTATTAGATAACACTCTTCTGTCTGATATCTGATGTAAGTGCATTGTTTAGGTTCTGTGATAACTTATGAATAGAATGGTATTATGCCTAATAACATTGATAATTACGACAGAGGTATGTTATTATAGCCTTCTTATAGCTATATTCCGTGCAGTTGAACACATCTACTACTTCTGAGAAAGCATTGCCAACTGCATGCAATCTAGGTATAAGGGAGTTTCTAAATGACGCAGTCCTGATATTGTTATTAAAATTAAAAAGAATTTTGGATCGAGTGGTTCTAGTGGGTATATGGAAGGTAATTAGGCTTAATATATCAGGGCTGTCTATAATACCATTGACAATTTTAAAAATAAAAGTCAAATCGGAAATAAGTCTTCTATCTGAGAGTTTAAGTAGGTTTAATTCTTTCATCAAGTGATTGTAATTTATTGATTCTATAGGTAGACCGAGTTTATAGTTAATGTATCTTAGGAATTTATGCTGAATTTTTTCAATAGAATCGGAGTGGATTTTAAAGTAAGGACACCAAATAGGAGAATTATATTCGATTTGACTTCGAACAAGTGAGGAATATAAGATTTTTAGTGTTGAAATATTTTTAAAGTCTCTGCCATTTCGGAGAATGAAGCCGAGCATTTTTAATCCTTTGTTGGTGACTGTTTCTACATGTGAAAGAAAGTTAAATTTTGAATCGAAAATAATGCCGAGATCGTTAATTTCACTTACAGAGGCGAGAGAAACATTGTTAATTTTGTATTGATAGTTAAGGGGTTGTTTTGTTCTGAAAAATCTTATAATTTGGCATTTACTAATATTGAGATAAAGTTTGTTAGTTTTGCACCAATCTTGAAGTTTATTTAAATTTATTTGAATGTGAATACAGTCATTTATTGTTTTTATAATTTTAAATGTGCCCCAAGGCAGTGTGTTGGGCCCACTTCTGTTTCTAATATACATTAACTCGTTATGCAATTTGGATACTGGTGGCACTATAATATCTTTTGCCGATGAAACGGTTATCATATTTGCAGATGAAAATTTGAATTCAACATTTGAAAAAGCAAATCATGGTATAAATGAAATAAAACACTGGTTAGATTCCAACCTCCTCACTCTAAATATTGAGAAAACTAAATACTTACTTTTTTCTATACGCAAACCTAATCTCCCTCAAAACTATCATAAACTTACCATACATTCATGTTCACAGAACTTCAACATGGCTACATCACCTCACAAAAATTGTTCATGCGATAACCTTATAATATCAAACGAAATTAAGTACTTGGGGGTCATTATAGACAATCAACTGCGATGGGAGGCCCATATAAATTCTACAACAAAAAGGCTTCGCAAATTATGCTACATTTTCTACTCTCTCAGATCTATCCTTAACCTACAAACACTAAGATGTGTATACTTTGCACTTTTTCAATCAATTACTACATATGGTATAGTGGGATGGGGAGGTTGTGCAAAAACGATTCTTCATCCCATGGTTTTAATTCAAAAACTGTTACTAAGGATAATATTCAAATGTAAGCCAACAAACCCATCAGAACCACTTTTTAGAAAACTCAGAATATTAGATATTCGACAATTATATGTTAAGACCATTCTCATATACATACGGAAAAATGACTTGGTGAATAAAACACAACAAAAAATTAACACCCGTTACTCGTCACACCTAAAATGTAAAATTCCCCAAACGAAAACAGCTTTCGCCCAGCGGCAGTTTTCTTATATTGCTCCCAAAATATTCAACTCGCTGAGTATTGATATCAGAAAATCAAAAACTCACAATTTGTATGTCATAAGTGTTCAAAATTGGTTAATTATAAAGGGAAGGAACTTTTTCAAGGAATGCCTGCCATCATTAAATTAAGCTCATTTTCTTTATTAGTCATTTTTGTTTTTCATTCAATTCTGTAAAGAAAAAAGTTTAATAATTAATTAATTAATCTTTATTTTCATTATTTCAACAAGTTCATTTTCATAATTTCTACTTTATTTTCATTATTTTAACAAGTAAAGTAACCTATTTATTTGCTGATTGTGTTCATTTTATCTCATTAATATCAACAGTTTAAAATACGGTTGATGTACACTTGAGCAATCTACTGAACTGGGAACCAGTAAAAGTGTCACCTATTATACACATACATTGCATGTAAGAAAAAAAATACTTAGATTAACAAGTTATCAAATATTACATTTATATAATTATATAAACCTATGTATATAAATTTCGACTACCATAATACGGGCGTGTGTCTAGTGTGGTAGTCGAAAAGCATGTAAAAACTGTACACATTAATATTTCATGAATAAAGAAAAAAAAAAAAAAAAAAATAGTTTAAGGTCATCGGCAAAAAGTAGCACTTCAACATTTTTATCAAATACAGTAACAATATCGTTTATGAAAAGGAGAAACAGTATTGGGCCTAAATGTGACCCTTGGGGTACACCGCTAGTAGCTATGAATTTGTGTGAAAGGTTAGAATTATTTTTTACTTGAAATTTCTATTTGTTAAGTAGCTATTTATCCATTCCAATAGTTTACCCTCAATTCCGATTTGACTAAGTTTATTGAGAAGAATTTTGTGGTTAACTTTGTCAAACGCTTTTACAAAGTCTGTATATATTGAGTCGACTTGGGTTTTGTTTTCGAGTGAACATGCTATAAAATTTTCATATAAGGAGAGATTTGTTAGTGTGGATCTGCCTGGCATAAATCCATGTTGATTAGTTACAATGATGTTGTTAATATGTATGGAGATTTTATCGAGGATAAGTTTTTCAAACAGTTTGGGGATAGTTGAGAGCATGCAAATGGGTCGGTAATTAGTGACATCATGAATATCGCCTTTTTTAAATACAGGTGTTAGATAGCAATTTTTCCATAGGTCGGGGAAGCAGCCAGAATTTAATGATTGGTTAAATATATGACATAGTGGATTGGCTATTATTGATGCACAGTTAATTAGAAAGGCAGGACTAATTTTGTCAGGACCCGCTTTTTTCTGTCGAGTGTTTTTATTTTGGGTATAACATCAGGAACATTTATATGTAAAGCGGGAATGTGGACCGATTTATTTGGATGAAAGGGTGGAAGTAAGTATAATCTCAAATGCGTTGGAGTGATCAATTATCACGTGCGTCCGGAACGTCAGTATCCTTGTACCTCCGCGCAGCGTAGTACTGCGAAGAGTGGTGAAGCCTTGTCCACCATTCTCCACTGCATTAGAGAAATACCATTCAAAATTTAAATTGCACGTAACTAAAATAAAGCATTCTAAGGGTAGGATATGTTTCCACTTTTTATTAATTTTTATCAACCCCTTTCCGCTACATTAAGCTCTGTTTAAAAGGGTGGAGAGTGCGAAGGGGGAGGAGGGGAGCGGTCGATAACCCCTTTTTTCTCTTTTCTTAAGCATTCGATGAACTTCCCAGAACTAAGTGCAGTAAGTTTAAACAAAGCATTTAAAAACAAGCTTTTTATCCGAGCTTTATTTCCCGCCAAAACCCCCAGCCCCTTGGAAAAGAGTGGAGTGGATTTATTCATATATTTACTAGGCTCTAGAAAAAGTATTCAATCTTATTATTATAATGAAACTTTTTTCCGGTTCAAATGAATAAATAGGGTCGCAGAGCACAGGTGCCAATGTGTATCGAAATAAGGTTCGAACATCAAAATAAAGCGATCCCTGGCGAACAAATCTATACTTACTATAAACTAGAAAACCGATTACAAGTAGCTCCAAAACTTCCAATAACAGTATGCTCTGTCATTAAATTTGGTTAGCTTTTCCTGTGTAGGTACTGCGGATTACATCATGAGCAATGTAGATTTAAAATTTCCAAATAAGTGTCAACATTATTTCTACTTGGGCAACACCGGGAATAAGTTAGTAAATTAATGATAATTTTTTTTTACTACCTTCCTTTTTTGTAATAAATAAAGATAATGAATGATACCTCACTGGAATCTCCCGCAAATAATAAAACATAATATGATCAATATATAGAAATCCTTTAAAAAATAAAAATTAAGATTATAAATATATTACACGGTGTTTTTAAGTGCAGTTGAATGGTTTCGGTTATTCACGTGTGGGGTATTTATCAATCATCAAACCTCACGGTAAAAAGAGAAATTACTGTTCATAAAGGCGAAACAGCAATCGCAGATTTTAAAAATAAAATAAAGGCTGTTGAGGGTTTATAAAACAAAGACTTGGTATTGCTCAATGAAAATAAACCATTTTTAATGCCATGTTTTTCATTCTAAACTGCCACGCACAACATCGACACTTCATTACCTTCAAAATAAAAACTCATTACGAAATACATCGATTTTCTAAAATAACTTTTATGACAGGAATCCCTTCAAAACGCTGTCAAATTTTCTTTTCTCCGCAAACAAAAGAAGGGCTGTAATCATTACGCGCTTTTTCCACGACGCCAGCGTCAGATGATTATGTAGGTAACTTAGCCATAGAAAAAGCGCAGAAACGTCAAAATTGACAGCTGTCAGATTTGACACATTCACCACTTAGGGATTGTCAATTTAGAAAACAAAAACTCAGCGCTTGTCTGAAACAGCTGCGTCATCATTCGCCAACCCCCATGCTCACGAGCAAATTTCAAAATAAAAGGTTTGACGTATAATACACATCTGAAGAAATAAAAATATTAACTATTATTGTAGACAGTTTAGCAGTAGACTATATTTCTGATGTTCTCTAATTTAATAAGCCAAAATCATAAGATTTGTAAGTAGGCATTTAAATATATACCATATATTTTATGTAGCATTTTTTAAATTCGAAAAAGGAATCATACAATTTGTCTAAAGAAACGTCACAATCTTTTTCTTTTTTTAAACTTTCTTCAGATATGTACCATAATACCTACTGATTATTCCTATCTGACAGATCTTAGTAGGGTCTACGTTTATGCGAACTCTGTCGGGATAACAAGGCAGTATCCAACACGGCCATTATCTTGAACCGGAACCGGAACGTACATTCATGTTTTCAAACAAACCAAAAAATCAATCCGTAAAAAAAAGTAGACAACTCTATCAACCTTGCCAAATGCCGATCGGGTAGGACCGACATTTATTTCATATACTTACTTCATCCTATTTCATAGAAATGTGTATATGTCCGTGCGTGCACGTGTTTGCCACCAAAAGTTGATTGAATGCATCGGTATCGACAACTAGACTAGTTGTCGAGTATCAGCTCGATCGGATGACGGGAAGTGGGTTAATTTCCGCTTCCAAGACTTGTATTAATTTATTACCGAAAACAAAAGTGAATTTCAAATAGATGTACTTAAAAAGCCAAAAAAGGTCCAGATATAAGATGGTACCTACGGGATTGATTGGTTTTAACTAAAATCTCTATAAACAAATGACTTGGACTTATTATTAAATACCTAATTTATTAGATTAGACAAGATTAGTCTCTTCAAGACCCCGGTTCACCACTTTCCTTCCTTTCTTCAGAAATACCACAGAATCCCTAAAGACGACATTCCTGTGTGGAGTCCCTACATATTACTTTAAAATCAATACATTACGCGATACAAATTTCGTCAGTTTAATTAAAAACTCAATATGTATTATTAAGTTGCCATCTTTTGCAACTTGTTTGAACAGTGATGAGATATTATTTGTCGGGTAAGCAAAAGTTGGAATGATGAATCATTAAAATATTCGCAGAATGGAATATTCGCAAAGTGATCAAAGCCGATCGGTAAAACTCAAAAGGTCGGTGATCTCTGAGATAAACCCAATCGGCTTTGGGTGGGATTACAAAATTTCACGTCGAATATGCTTAACATTTTAAATACAATCACGCAAAGCCAAAACATCCCGTGAAATTTTTAAGGTAAACTTAAAATAATTCATATTCTTCTCTTTCATAGATGGCGCTAATTTAGTTATGCTTTAAAATATTAAGATGAATTATTGGTTTGCGCCCGTACATACGCAATATGAATATGAATAAATAGTTTTGTGCGTATAAAAACTCAATTATTCAAGAAAGGCATACAAATACAATATTGTATAGGTGATATTTATTCCCTGCACTGTGCAGTCGGTTCATTACTGAATTTATTTCTGCTTTGGTACCTGCAATGTTACAATGGTAAGGTACCTTCTGACGAACCGTTCTACTAGGCACATGATCAGCCTAAGGAGTTCAGGGGAGTCAAACATGTTATTAACAATTTTGTAAAGAAAAAATGGATCAGAACATATTCTTCTATCTTTTAATGTGGCAAGGCCCATGACTTTCAACAGTGAGGTGTAGTTTATGTTTTCTATAGGAATTCATAATCTATAATTTATGTTTCGTAAAAATTTATGTTGGATTCGCTCGATGAATATTGTAAAATGGATTCCAAATGGTTGAGTTGAATTCTAAATGGCTTCTGACAATGGATGAATACAATATTTTTAAAGTTTTTAAATTTTGAAATCTTTTGTTGTTCTTAATATGAAACCCAACATTTGCATCGCTTTAGTGGTTATATTGTTAATGTGGGAGATAAATGTTAATTTGGTGTCAAATATTATCCCCAGGTCTTTTATTTCGGGTACAGATACTAAGACTTGATTGTTCATACAGTATGTGAAAATCAATGGGTTCTTCTTCCTATAAAATCTCATGACACAACATACCCCGATTGGGGATGCCATAATCTCACTGGCTCCTGACGGTTGGGACTCTTGTGCGGTATTCACATTAAAAAATCTTCAATCAAATTCAAGCGTCCCAACACAAACTTCAATAAAACCGTCACAGTGAATTCACAAACATCAAATCTAGACTATTTGTACACCAATTTATTATTCCGCCGAATATTTACAAGGCCCCATTTTTGTACTTCAGTCGTGTAACCCCACTGGGGGGAAGAGGATAAAGGATAATGGTAAGCGAGGGCGGCCCAATTCTCCAGGGAAATCTGAATTGAATGTCACAAGTTCCATCCATCATTATTTTAGTTTGGATTTGTTTATAACAAGTCAAAATGTTTCGCTGACAAATGTAGATATAATATGCCATCTAGTGGGAAATTTAGCACTAACAAAGTCTTTCTTCCAAAATAAAGTTGGTTGTTTACAGATAAAAAAAAATAATAAGCATGTTGTTGATTGAAGTACTAGTACATATTGAATTATTTGGCGGGTTGGAAATAAGCTGACGTGGCTCAGTGGTCCAGAGCGTCTGACCGGACATCAGAAGGCGCGGGTTCAATTCCCGTCGGCGGCATTTATTTTTACTCGGGAGATATTTTCAATTTGTATTGATATTACAGGCGACTAATTATTGCTTATAATAATTTAATAATATTATTGGTAAAAAATCCTAAAAATATATATATTTTTTAATTACGTTTCATCAGAGTGAAAGGGAATTTTTATCGTTGAAGTACTAAATGATAGGTTGAGATTGTAAAATTTTTTTTTAAAATGTGGTAAAAGTATGTTGTTAGTCCCACCAGTAAACAATCTAAGTTTTTGAAAACTTAAGACTGAGGGCCAGCTGTTTCGTTGAACTTGAATAATGACAGAACTTGAATAGAATTTTCACAGTACCTTAATATAAACTTTGAAATTTGATGGTATGTTCAAGTTCTGCAAAACTGCTTATAGACAAAGAAGTGTGTCAGCAGGTCAATTTCACAATAATAATTACACTATTAACACTAAAGCACAAATTTAACGAGAAACCACAATATATTAAAGTTGTGGAATAATAACATTACAAGTGACTAAAATGCGATAGATAGACATAGGTACTCATAAGCATACACACAACATACTCAAAGACTCTAAGCCATTTATTTTTATCGATTTATAAATACCTGTACAGGTATTTATACTAACACTACGTCTCTGTTTGCAGGAAGCGTTGCATGTACTAGGGTGAACGGTCGGTGGTTTTACGGGGTGGTTTGATATCACAAAAGGTGTTAAGCAAGCTGCGTAATATCGCCGTGGTTATTTAATCTATACATGGATAATTGAATGCAAGAATTACGAATTACTACCGGACGCGGGTTCCCTATATAAAGCAGCTACGTCGCTGTACCAAGTCAGTCTCAGACAAGATAAATAAGCAGAAGAGATATTCGACGTAAAGAATGAAGAACCTACTTCCTGGTTATATCCAATAATAGCCCATTTCGACATAATCTCTTCATACGATATGATACCAGGGGAAAGAGCTTTGAACTTTTTCATATTATAATAAAGATATAGGGAGATTGTTAGATCGAGGAGGGTTGCGAGGGAAGTAAGGTAATACATCGATGCCGCCCTGATAGTTAAAGCCATTTTAAGTAACTACCTCGGGGTAGTAAAATGAAAATGCAATAATAGTGAATAGTTCGAACGGCCTACTAATAGTGGCACAGTAAGCGATTTTTTTTTCTGAAAGATCTGAAATGCTTTTTAGATTTCAGG
This sequence comes from Hesperophylax consimilis, assembly GCF_061612785.1. Classification (NCBI taxonomy): domain Eukaryota; kingdom Metazoa; phylum Arthropoda; class Insecta; order Trichoptera; family Limnephilidae; genus Hesperophylax; species Hesperophylax consimilis. The sequence continues at coordinate 13,557,435 of NC_142865.1, forward strand.
AAAAGCTTTTATTCCGAATGGTTGGGGGGGGGGGGGGAATTAATAGCGGAGCTATTAGCATACTAGATAAAGTCCCCGGCGCACAGTGGACTGGAAATCGCCTTTCATAGACATAGAGACTTGAATTTTCAAGGGTATTTGAGCTGTTTTGGTTTATAGTGTCAATAAAATATTGTAAACTATACAAAGCATACTCATATGTAAAGCATTTAAGCATTAAAATGAATCATCAACACAAAAAAGTTTTTTTTCAACTTTGAGGATTTAAAAAAAAAGCGCAAGTTGCGCCACAATACGAAGTCTGTCAAAAAATACAAATAAATAGTAGTATATCTATCTGTGTGTAAGGATATAATGGCCAACCTTATGATTCCAGAGATAGCCTCATTTTTAATGTCAGTGCCATACAAATTTTTCTTAAAAAAATGATAACTACTTCATTTGTACTCGCAATTGCTTAATACGAAATTTTATAGCATAATAATGATTAGCAAAATCCATTTCTAACCAAAAAAAATACCCTTGAAAATTTAAGTCACTTTGTCTATGAAAGGCGATTTTCAGCCCACTGTGCGGCGTCGCCCGGGCTTTACACAATTTTTTTCGATTTCAAATGTACACCGTACTTTTTTATTTTATTTGGAACGTGCGAAATAAGTATTCAAATTCTACCTTAATGGGTGGGGTGGACAGCAGTAGACAGTGACTCTCTTCTTGTTTTGATGATCAAATGTGCAAAAGTTCATCAATCTCGGAATAAACATGTTGATTTGTGTAAAAAATAAAATCCACGACGCCCGCCCGCCACAAACACCCTTCTTTATATGAATACGTGTTCACAGAAGGTCAACATGCAAATATATTATGGTGTGATATTACAAATGGCAAGAGAACAATGCAATTTTTAATTTCTCCAAATTTGGGTGAGAAGAAAAACGAAAAACGGCTACAACATTAATGTGATGAATTTTTGGGCTATTATGCCGTGTTGCGCTTCCTCCTTCTTTATTCAACGTTTCAGACAGCGTTACAGGGTCCATTATCAGGGTAGATGTGTAGATTGTGGTGAAATGTTTTGTATGCAAGAGTGTTGCTATGATGCAAGCGGTTATTCTTATAATGTGGTTTTCTGCTTTTAGTTTTGACGTAGCATACCGGTGTTTGACGGTTAGTTTACATATTACAGATGCATATCGAGACCAATATTTTAAAATTAAAAAGGTTACTGTATTATTGATATGTCACTGATTTCTCTTCTTATACACACCAACTTATATAACCAACTATCACCGCTATTTCATTTCTTATATAGCCGACCTATATACAGGATGTATCGGCAAGTATCCGACAAACTTTAACCAGCTATTCTTCAGCACATTTGGAGTAAAAAATGAAATGGGCGCATTGCTGTCCGGTAACATTTTTTTTCCATTAAATACAAAAAATAAATTAAAAAATCCACACTCCCGTCACTGTCAATTGAATTGTTTTTCGTGTTCAACAGCTGTTATTAGCAAGTGTGTCAAAAAGTGTCCTCGCTCTTTCGTACACACTAAATTATAATAGTTAAAAATGAGACGAATGGTGCCGTGCCATTTCGTTGTGATTGTAAAAGCGCGCCAACGTAGGTACGTACGTACATTATTCAACGAAACTCGAACAAAATATTGCCAGACGGGTTTTCAAACTTTGACAAAGGATAAAACATTGGTGTGAAAATTGTGGTGAAAATATGAATAGTAAATTTTTTATTAAAAAAAATGTTACCGGACAGCAAAGTGCCCATAACATTTTTTACTCCAAATGTGCTAAGGAATAGCTGGTTAAAGTTTGTCGGGTACGTGCCGATACACCCTGTATAGCATGAACTTTTGTATTTATTTTTTACTTGTTAATTTATAAAATAGACAACAATCTGGGGTTACGAAAAACCTGGTATTTCTATAGTTTCTCCCTACTCCCATCATCAAGAGCTAAAACTGTTGCTTGGGCTTAGCTTGCAGAACCCGTAGCGGCACCTGGAGGCGAACCAACGCCTTGGACCACTCGGCTACAAGCCGATCATAAATACATAGTAGAAATGTAATACACAGTTAAATATCGAAAACCTGGCGCATACATGTGTTAAGGCCAAGCTTAATGCTAAATCACTATTTTGATTAATCTTTATAACGAATTAGTGCACACTATGAATACCAAAAAATATGAATAGATAAATTGAAGGTTTTACTATCGTTTCGCTTGAATAGAATACAAATAAATAAATAAATTAATCAATAAAAAATATATATGTAAACGACTAAAAAAAGCCATTTTTTTCAATAGAAATGTATGGAGGCGTAAAGGAAACAACTTTTAAAAAATACAGTATTATAGCTAAGATTTTCTGTGACAGTTTCACTTGATTAGCTTTCTGTTTTCTTACAAAATTATTTACAAAATAAATAAAAACCACTTTTGTGCTTGAAATCGAACGATTCTAGACTACGTTTGTCAAGCAATTTTAGTGCTTATTACCTACAACATATGTTATACCAAGTATATACACATTTTTGGCTTGTAGCTTCCTCTTAAGTGCAGTTTTAAGTAAAAGAATTACGTGTTTTGAAAAGCATTTATGGAGATAACTGACTTTGTAAATAGACGTTTGGTGGGAAAATTAGATTACTTACTGCATCTAAAGTGTGTGAAAAGCTAATATTGCTTTACATACTATAATTAACCTGAAGTATTCTTATAAATTGAATTTTAAATTTATTTATTCAAAAAAACAGTTTTGAACATAAAAAACATACTCTGCACATCTCACTAGAGCATTCTTGATTGCCATCAATCCATATCAGCTGTATTAGCTCTGCAAGATAATCGAAAGTTGTCTTATCTTAAGGCGATGCACTACGTCGTGTAATATTTTAAATTGAGCCGCTATCAATAACAACCCTTACGTAGATGCCTATAAGGTTTAAATTCCCGCTTAACACCATCCGCCTGTTTTGATTTATGCAAGAAAAAAACATGGCCAAAAAGTGCCGTTTATTTTATTTTGTGGATGTTCAGGCATAAATATTTATTTTTTTTCGATCATTTTATAAATAACTTAATTTGCCACATTAAACAATAAAATCATAACCGAATATGGGTTCGTAAGTAGGATATTTTGAACTTTAAAGCAGTTTTCATAGGCCTTATACATTATTTTTTTCTGAGGTTATAAAAAAGCTTATCTAAAAAATACTCGATTATTTCAAAGGCCAAGATGTATTCTACTCGCAGTATTTAATTAAAGCATCTGAAACATTTCAAGGCGACCAAATTTTCAAACCAAAAACACATGATTTTGCATAACTACGTATGGCATCGCCTTAAATACAATGTATTTAATGTACTCATGCATTTAATAGGTGTATGTACAATTTTAATGCCTCTAATAATGATGTTCGTAATTACGCCATAAATTGTTTATGAGCATTCAGTAGTCAGACTCATCCAGTAAAGAGGTGAATGGCTGGATTTTATGGTATCGAATTAGCAAACATGGTACAGTACTGCTTTAATAAAGTACTTAATTCGGAGTTTATTATTATCTGTTGTAAGAGCTAATTTGTTCTTTCACAGCAAACGGTAGATTTAACAATATAACAAAACTTAATTATTCTATTAACATTGACGTAACAATGCATATTTAGACTTGCTATTATTTCACAGAATTAAGACTAAGGCCCATTGTCCACGTAACCGCACGTCATACGCACGCTTTCGCCAATTGACGATTGCAAGACGAATGCTTGCATCTTGCGTAGAAACAATGAAATCTGTGTCCACGAAGCGGCAACGTCACGTCAGCCGCTCGTCATGCGTTCGTAATGCGGTGCGCGCGGCAACATGTCACTACTCGACCGACTCGTCAGACGGACGCTTGCAGTATTCTGTCATCAGTGGTCCAACAGTAAAGACAAAATTTTGGTACTTATGTTTAGTCATTCGGTAAAATGATTGAAATACAGAATCATCTTCTGATAACTCTCTGGCAGCAACAAACAATCTACAATTTATATTTCTTTCGATGCATGGATGAATCCAGTACTTTCTTCGCCTGTTTCGCCGTCTTCTAATAAAATTGTATGCTATAATCACTTCATCATCATCACTTGACATTTATACGTAGCAAAGTAAGAAAACACCCTTATGTTACGTATAGGGTATAATATACGTGAGCCGAACTGACGAACTGAACCTCAACTTATAGGAAAGGAACGAAACAACCGCAAATGGCGCGAAAAGCCACTTGCATTTGTTTCGTTCCTTTCTCGTAATTCATGGCTCGATTTGCAAATGTATACGTACCATTACGCATCCAGAAATTTCTTAATTCAAACGTTATTTCATCTACGTCAAATAAAGGCAGACATTCAAAGAATATGAGTGTAGGACCGAAAAACGTGACCGAAAAACGTGACCGAAAAACCGACGTGGCGTTTTCGTATTTAAAAAATTGCGTTCATTACTACATTCTACATCAAAGGTGTAACTGAGGTGACAAGATATGTTTACTCGCTTACACTAAGACGAATACGGAATACTGTATGAGACCATCTACTGCTAGTAGGTTATATAGGGTTTTCCAATAAGAGGTGTTATTTTGATATTCAATCGTAAAAGATCAATGGTTTCGTTGCTTGTGTGGCACGCAGCGCCGTCTTGTTGAAAGTAAACGTTGTCCAGATCAATACCATCCAATTCCGGCCATAAAAAATCATTAATCATCTCTCGATAGCGCAATCCATTCACCGTAACTGTTGCTCCAGCCTCATTTTCGAAAAAGTAAGGTCCAATAACTCCGCCGGACCATAAACCTCACCAAACAGTCACATGTTGAGAATAGAGAGGCTTTTTAACAATAACTCTTGGGTTTTCCGAGCCCCAGATGCGACAATTTTGCTTGTTGACGAAGCCACCGAGGTGGAAATGGGCTTCATCACTCAAGATGACTTGCATTTGATTCACTCAAGTGAATTTTAATAATTTCAATGCGTTGTTGAAGCGTGTATCGTTCCATTTTTATTAATGGCGTAGTTTCTACTTGTCAAATGTCAAAAAATGACAGCTTCAAAAGTAACATCTACCGAAAAAGCGGGGTATTCAAAATAACACCTCTTATTGGAAAACCTTGTATTTCTTATGTGTTGCTACGTTCGCTATTTCACTTTCTCTAATGGCGCTGAAGATCTCCTGAAATAATAATAAAAAATTATTTCCGTGTATTTACGAATGAAACATTTCTCCTCGACTTCTTATATTATTTGACGTATGCCTACAACACATTCTCATCACCAAATACAGCATTTTGGCACTTTTTATGCAATTAGTCAGAGGTAACACACGACAGTACGATAATTAGCGTTTCTTTTGCTTGCCACTTTAAGAGCTCTACAACGCGTCTATATGTATTGTTACGTCATTGTAATTAAAAATATCTGTGAATTGTGATGATAACATACAAATATATAACAATATATCTTCGTGTCACCTGTTCCTGTACTTCATTTTACTTAACTTAACTTCACTCTATTTTTGTAATATTTATATTTTTTGTAATACCTGCATCAACTGTAAAGCGCCCCTGAGGTGATATCTCACAAAAGCGGCGCTATACAAATTATCCAATAAATAAATAAATAAATAAAATAAAAGCTATAAGCTATATTAACAGTTTTTTTTAAATACATTATTACAAAAACTATTGATCAAATTATCTTGATGGCAGTAAGGTTTCATAAGTAAACATCTTCGTTGCTGTTAAAAACTACAATAAATCGATTTGATTAATTAATTAATTCAACCCCGTATCTCATACCAGTGCCGAGATAATGTGTAATAATGAAACAACGTTACAGTAAGAAACAACCATAATATTTATGATGCCCCACGCACAATATGATACGATACGAATGACGGGTTTTAATAAATTAAAGTGGTGTACCTATAAGAACCCAGGGTTTAATGTATAAACACATTTTTTTATAAAGACCTAATTGCAAATTTATTTTTGAAATCGGGAGAGAAACGTAAACAGTTAAACAAAAAGCCACAGTTCAATTCGTCGGTCTTTTCGTTTACAACAAAGCACCATTCAAACAAAGTAACATAATAAAACATTTCAAATCAGCGTTAAATCCACAAGAACGCAAGTTTGAATAAGTAGCATCCATTCACTGAAGAGGAAAACCGGTGGAAGTTTATCGTATGCGTGTCCGTGTGCCCCTATTAATTTTAATTATTCTCTATTTCTGGTCAAATTAACAAGTCTTAAATATCGAAAATCTTTCGTTGACAAAATCATCAATTTCATTGGTCTGTCTGGGCCATGGCAGTCGTAAGGTCTTATCGGACAATTTCACGCGAGGCCGCCAATACAGACTTCTAATACTTCCCAGGTGCAGAACTAACTTACCAACTGCCTCGCAACTTTAAGCACGAAGTATCTTTTGACTTTTAATTTTGTGTACTTACACGTAACCTTTTTTTCTTACATTATCGACAATAACTATATTTTTTGTAATTTTCTAATCACTTTTACAATGTTTGCAAAATAAATATATAAATAAAAATATTAAATATTTTTTTAAATGTAAATCGGGGACACCGAAGAGTCAAATCGAAAAAAATGTGTTATGGGCGTTTCCGTGTGCCCGAAGTAAGTTTATTTTTTGCTTATTCTTACGCAAAGAATTCAAGACTGATGTAAGCGTAGCGGGTAAGAAACGCGATTTATTCAAATCTTTTTCAAAACTGGATAGCATGCCGTTTCCTAATAAACTTTAAGTACATACATAATATATCGGAAAATGTGTTCATGCACCTGCATTTGCCTTGATAATATACAATGACGAAATGCGGAAAAAAAAAGGATTTTTTCGAACACGTGTTCCGACATTGTGATAATACATTCGTATTTTACTCAAAGTTTACTAGGAAACCTATCAATTCATTCGTTAAGCGCCTGCAATCCCGTTTTTTAATCGGATTACGAATACTTTGAAGAGATTCTTAATAAAAAAGCAATATTCAAAATTAGTAATTTTTCTCCGTGTGACAGAAGCAAGGAATATGTGCCAAAACCTACTTGTTTGGCGGTCCGTCTTCTATGCCAACCCCTGCGGGGAAACTGCAGGATGGATAGTTAATTACTCTTGGTGAAATTGGTCAAACATCTCCAAATATCGAAGTAATCAAATTGTACATAAATTGGCGACATCCATTTTCTTTTGGAATATAGACAGTCACACTTGTAGGGATTATCTTTGTTCAGGATTGTTCAGTGGAAGTATCCATTGAAATCAGAGATTACTGAAGAAGGTTAAACTTTGTTATCATTCTTCAACTTCAACAGGCGAAAAGGGGGAGAGAAGGAGGTTAAGCAGGTGGTTGGTTTGTTGCTGAAAAGTGGAAAGGGCTACGTAGATAATTTATATCCGCTCGCCGACAAAAGTAATATTACATCGGCGCAAAACGACATTAATTACTAGACTCGAAAACGAAACAAACTAAATCAAATAAAATACACAGGATGTTTCATAATTTATTTATTTGTTAGATACTAAAAAATATAATTATACATTGATACAATAAATGTGCAATTAAAAATCTGAGTTGACATCGCGTTTGGGTTCCACCCAGGCGTAGTGTGTTCAATTTTTCGAAAAAAACACCTCTTATTGGAAAATCCTGTATTTATCTAATCTTATTTTTTATATATTTTTCTCACTATGCTACAGTAATATTAAAAGCTTTAAAATATTTGTTTGGACCTCTTAAAGCACGTAGCGTGGGCGTGCCGGGACCTTGTGCCTGATTTTCGCTATATCCCGCTAAAAGAATTTCGAATTTTTACACCCGTAAAGTTTTTGTTTCTAATTTTAACTTTTTCTAGAGAAATGTGCACAAAATACAAAAAGGTGGAACTTAAAAATTACAAGCACTTTTCGCTTTAAATTTAGCAGTTGCAAGTACAGGGTATTCCAATAAGAGGTGTTATTTTGATATTCAATCGTAAAAGATCAATGGTTTCGTTGCTTGTGTGGTACGTAGCGCCGTCTTGTTGAAAGTAAACGTTGTCCAGATCAATACCATCCAATTCCGGTCATAAAAAATCATTAATCATCTCTCGATAGCGCAATCCATTCACCGTAACTGTTGCTCCAGCCTCATTTTCGAAAAAGTAAGGTCCAAAGACTCCGCCGGACCATAAACCGCACCAAACAGTCACACGTTGAGGATAGAGAGGCTTTTCAACAATAACTCTTGGGTTTTCCGAGCCCCAGGTGTGACAATTTTGCTCGTTGACGAAGCCACCGAGGTGGAAATGGGCCTCATCACTCAAGATGATTTGCATTTGATTCACTCAAGTGAATTTTAATAATTTCAATGCGTTGTTGATGAAAACGATAAATATCCCACATCCCGACATCCGATCGAGCTGAAACTCGGCAGATAGAGTCGTTGTCGTTAAGGCGATGCCATACGTAGTAATGCAAAATCATGTGTTTTTGGTTTGAAAATTTGGTCGCCTAGAAAAGTTTCAGATGCTTTAATTAAATACTGCGAGTAGAATACATCTTGGCCTTTGAAACAATCGAGTATTTTTAGATAAGTATTTTTATAAGCCCAGAAAAAAATTAATGTAAAGGCCTATGAAAACTGCTTTAAAGTTCAAAATATCCTACTTACGAACCCATTTTCGGATTTGATTTTATTGTATAATGTGGCAAATTAAGTTATTTATAAAATTATAGAATAAAAATTATGTCTAAACATCCACAAAATAAAATAAAAGGCACTTTTTGGCCATGTTTTTTTCTTGCATAAATCAAAACATGCGGGTGGTGTTAAGCGGGAATTTAAACCTTATCGCCATCTACGTAAGGGTTGTTTTTGATAGCGGCTCAATTTAAAATATTACACGACGTAGTGCATCGCCTTAAAAATAAATAAAGTTGCTTGATTAACAGAATTATTTTATTTGTATGTAATACTGCACAATAATTCTAACAGTCGGAGGCCAGTGGAACTACGGAACTAGATAATGTTGCGAGATTCAAGAAGTGGGGAGGAGGAAGGTGGAGCGAAAATGAAAGGTTAGGATTACCTGACAATTCAGATCTCTGGTCATTACCTAACTGCTACGCCAGGTGTTTGCACAAAATATGAAAATCAAATAACTCTGTCTTGTAACACTCTCATTGCAAAATTTCATCGTCTCACACAATATAATTAATTTTCACAAACGATCCCGGGTTATGAATAACCTGAAAATATTTGAGAAACTCCTTCTACCTCTACAGTAAGCGGAAAATGTTGCTTGTATTGTGATGGAGGACTTAGCCAGCCGAGGAATTGACTCACAACGCCGGGGTGGGACCCAAAAGTCATCATCGTTGTTTTAGAAAATAGTGTATTTGTTAAAATAAGCACCATAAAAACACGAAACCCCGTGTGTAAGTAAATATAAAGCTCGTCCCACACGATGTGTTATTAAATTTAAAAGCGATGTATTTAGGCCACGTTTCGCGAAGCACTTTTCCCCAGGGGCGGGACAAATTTAAGCGATATTCTAGCAACCTTCTCCAGACAATGGGGCTTGTTATTCACAAACCGTGACACGGCGGCAGTGCCAGGGGAAATATGTATCTTCTGTTTATCTCAAGGTGCGTAGGGAGTTTAATAGGCAATCCATCGGGTTAGGTGTTTAGGCAAATTCTCTAAGTTTAGAGCTTATCTAAACTAGGGGCTTATCTGGAAGATATATATCGATATGAATTTCAGACTAGGAAAATTGCAACTTAAAATGCCAGTCGTGCTATGTAGGGTAACAATGTAGTTGGGCAAATTCTCGGAGCTAAGCTTAACTAAGAATCTCAGCTAACCTAATCCGTACATGTTTACATTTATGCAGGTAGATGTTTTTGACCAATAAGATTGTGCTTAATTGGATAAAACTGTCTTTATCTGTTTAAAAATTTAAAAAAAAATTGGTAGGTTGTGCATGGTTAAAAGAGAAAAAAAACTAAAAATTCGTTTACCATAAAAATGCATTCTAAACGATGTCGTGAGTGCTTCAAAACACCTGTAAATTACAAAAGTTGTTTGCTCGTTCGCAAATATCAAGAAAAAAAAACAATATTTATATTTATAAAATTGTTAATGGACAGACATATAGTAATGGATAGCAGCCCTGATATACTTAGGCTAATTAACTTCCACATACCAACGAGAAACACTCGATTAAAAATTATGTTCAACAACTATATGAGGACTGAGTTATTTAGACACTTGCTTCTACCTATAGATCGCTTGCATTTGACAATACTTTCTCAGAAATAGTACATGCGTTCAGCACACACCTTCTTGATGACAGTCCCATTATCTGGTGCAGAAGCAGAAATAGTGTTTTCCGTGTATATTTAAAAAAAAGTCTTCTTAAAATAGTTAGTATGTTACCCTTTCGATACCTTTTTAATAATATTACTTGTACCAAAGGTGACAGATACCAAATAATAAAAATTAAATATGATATGTTAGCAATATTTCTATTTAAAATCTCTGAATAAAAATCCTGTAGGATTTATAAATTCTAACTCACATCCCGCGGGATTTGAAAAAGGTGCGGGATTTGCAAACCCTAGCAGTGACGACAAGCGCCTAAGGGTTATTCCTGAGAACAAATGTTTTCCTGGATTAAGAAGTAGTGTAGCGTTGGCTTAGGTATTCACGAGAGATTCGCGAAATACTTGCGATACACGTAAACCTCACGACAAGTTCCAATTGGGCTCTAATCCAGGATTAGACAGGCGACAAAAAACCGGGCCTTAATACATTGGAGAGTAGGGTAGCTCATTGCTTACAACAGTTACAGTAATAAATGTAATGTTGTACAGTTAATCGAAGGGATTGGAATTAGTAAGAGCCTTTGAGGCAGAGCGGTAAGCTTCTTGGCTCCGGACCCAGACATCGAGGATTTCAAATAAAATATTTTTTTATGTAAAATTCAGACAAGTGATTTATTCTTGGGGTACTATGCCGTATTGAGCTACATCCTTATTTAGTCAACGTTTCGAACAGCATTACAGTGTCATTTATCGGAGGCAGATGGCTAAACGAAGATTGTGTGATTATGTAGATACCCGTATTGCCAGCTCCAATCCTCTAAGAGCTGGTATTACATTATAATTTAAAATGGTTTTCTCCGTTTAATTTTACCAAGAGCTATTGGGCTTAGTTCACATCTTCCCCGATGATGAACACTGTAAAGCTGTCCGAAACGTTGGCTAAAGAAGGAGGTAGCGCAACACGGCATAATACACCAAAAATAAATCACTAGGTAGTATAATACTAGGTCTGCGTTAGTGTTTTATAAAATTTTCTTAGTAGTGACACAGGTGTGATTATAGATTGAACAGATTTTACTCGCAATTTTAAACGCCCTGTTGTTACCACGGAATGAAAATGCTTAAATTTTCCTTTTTGAAAAGTTGTTAACTAATGACTCTATCCAAGTTCCACGGAAAAGGCGGACGGTGGAGTGGGTGGTGGTAGGGCGAGAGTGAGAGAGAGAGGATGGGGGAGAAGATCAGCAGGATAAATTCCCCGATTCTTCTGCAAAACCACAACACAATAATAACGCCTTTATAATATTATTCAAGTGATAAATGATTACGTCTTGTCGGCATAAAGCATCTAAGTGGTTGTTGGGAAATGTGATTGTGACTTCGGGGAATTGAATGTTGAATGATGGGACAGATTTGATCAAATGTACAATAATTGTTTGATATTGCCTCTTTCGAGGTTTGATTTGTTTCAATTGTTTGATATTTTGGAGTGGTCCAAAACGACGAGTTTGCCTCCCAGGCGTCGCACAGAGGGAGGAGAACTGTTCCTAGAAAATGAAGTCAGAATGTACGAAATTATTAATTTGAATAAAATAAAATTTTAACCTTCAAACCTCGAAAGGACATTACTAGCCACAAGCAAATAATTTTACATTAGAGCCGCTTTGGATCAGGTCTGACCCGGGGGCATAGGGAGGTAAAACCGACTCTTGCGCAGCAAGCATGGCAAGACGGGACGACGCTTTTGCCAGCCTCGTGCGCTCTTCCCGCCCGGCCGCCAAAACTCTGTGCGGTGTATTTTCTTCTATTCTCACTAAAATGTGCAGTGGATCTATTTATTCTAGACTAGCTGACGTGTACCCAGTGTTGCTGGGTGTTATCCTTGGGAGATAGATATATACCACCGTGGACTTTTCTGTAGTCCTTTTTAAGATATACAATTCTGTAGTACATTATTTTAAGGAATCTCATAAGGTTTAGCTAGCGTTAGCAATGTAAGCGTCCAAACATTTTTTTTGACTTGATTACAAAATATTGACTTTTCTCTACATTCTATAAATATAATATGCGTGGATTATTATATTTATTATATATAAACCTTCAGGAAAAAGTCTCTAAATGGTAGTGAAAACCTATCACAATCGGATAGCGACTTTATTTTATACTATTTAGAGATGATAATGAATCATTAATTGGTAAAATATTTCTTTGTGCAATCAATAAATAAAATCAAAATTATAAATACATGTTTACTTTCACTTTCACGTCAGCAAAAATCAATTTCGATGATTCACATCTGCAAGGCGTCCCTCTTTTTAAACCTTTTTTATGTTTGATTTAAAACTCTAAATATATCTCTGAACAAAAATATCCTCTCTTCTATATATTCTTTATCTAAAATTGCCCTCTTTAGTTCAATATTCATCCCACCTAAGTCTGAACTCGACTACAATCTTCCATATGATTATGAAATGAGCCCATTGAAATAAAAATTAACATATAAATTTGCCTTCCCTCTCTCCGTAATTTGAAATGATGGCCTAGAACACTCTTGAAAGGTGAAAAATTAAAATAAACTACGAAATACTTTCATGAACACTCTCTGCGGAGAATTTGCGTTGTGGACTGGTTTAAACTGACTTCGCATAACAAGTGCATTTTCAAAAAGCTTTGTTCGAGAAAAGAATTCATTGATTTATTGTATATAGACACCCGGAGCACAGAAGGCTCCACGGGTGAAGAATTTTATCGCTTTCAAACGCCTCGCTTTAAGTACGTATCGCAAGCTCTTACAACGACTGAACTTGGAATATAAAGCGACACAGCGATGTCGTTCCGCATGCGAGACACGTGCTTTGCGAACAGAAAATAAAATCGGACGTGAAGTTGAAAACTATGTCTTGCCAAGCAGTTATTATTATGAATCTGAACTGTACTCTTGAAATTTTGTATTTTTGTAAATTCCACTAAAAACTTGCGTAATGGTGTTTAACTTGCGAAAACAGAATTCTCTGCTGCGAATTTATCGTTCAATGGGACTAGTTCTGATCACAGAGACAACTCTCCACCCTAAGCTATTATTCCAGTCAGTGGGGAGTTTTGCCCTACAAAAGATGAAGAAGTAGCGATAATAAACATTTTTTTATAAGTCTATTGGGTAACGAGCTACAGTGGTAGAAAGATAATTTTTTCTTGATAAAATTTGTAAAGAAATTACCTCAGATTGTGTAAACGTATTTCCACGCCACAATATAATTATATAACAGTCTATGTCACTCAAAAAGGAATGCGCAAATGAACAAAATCATAATTTTATGGTGTTCACGAACACTTTTCAATAGTAGCAAAACTACAGGGTTTTCCAATAAGAGGTGTTATGAGTTTATTTATTACACTGTTATACGTGGTGGAATTATATAGTATTAAAATAGAAAATAAAACATTTTTTAACTTATTTCCACTTGTTTATTTTACCAGTACCGGTTTCGTCCTATTATGGACATCTTCAGGCTGGCAATTGAAATTCTTTTGTTACAGAATTTATACAAAATTAGGTAAATTATGTACCTACCTTGACATTGTGTACCTAATTTTGTATAAATTCTGTAACAAAAGAATTTCAATTGCCAGCCTGAAGATGTCCATAATAGGACGAAACCGGTACTGGTAAAATAAACAAGTGGAAATAAGTTTAAAAATGTTTTATTTTCTATTTTAAGAGGTGTTATTTTGAATAGCCCGCTATTTCGGTAGATGTTACTTTTGAAGCTGTCATTTTTTGACATTTGACAGGTAGAAACTACGCCATTGATAAAAATGGAACGATACACGCTTCAACAACGCATTGAAATTATTAAAATTCACTTGAGTGAATCAAATGCAAATCATCTTGAGTGATGAGGCCCATTTCCACCTCGGTGGCTTCGTCAACAAGCAAAATTGTCGCATCTGGGGCTCGGAAAACCCAAGAGTTATTGTTGAAAAGCCTCTCTATCCTCAACGTGTGACTATTTGGTGCGGTTTATGGTCCGGCGGAGTCATGGGACCTTACTTTTTCGAAAATGAGGCTGGAGCAATAGTTACGGTGAATGGATTGCGCTTTCGAGAGATGATTAATGATTTTTTATGGCCGGAATTGGATGGTATTGATCTGGACAACGTTTACTTTCAACAAGACGGCGCTACGTGCCACACAAGCAACGAAACCATTGATCTTTTACGATTGAATATCAAAATAACACCTCTTATTGGAAAACCCTGTACTTTCTTTTGCATGGCAAAGCCTTTTTTTGCCCTCACTGACTGGATTATATAATCCTTTCAAGTTTGCGCATAATACAACATTTTTTAAATTTTATTTAATCATTGAAAACAATATAAGCGACTCTAAAACTAAAATTTGAAACAGAAAAATCAGAAAAGGTCGAAAAGTGTCTAGGAATTAAACCCAGGTCCAGTCAAGTATGGGAAGAGTAATTTTTATTTTCGGAATAATTCATGAGTAAAACCTCAAATTGTAATAATAATTGAAAATTTGAAATATTTATTTATTTATTAACAGACATCGTCCAAATTACAAAATAATAACACGAATAAACTAAAATGAAAAATACAGGAATAGACAAAGGTACATGAAAGCAAAGACATAAGGCAGATATAATATAAGAAAATAAAGTGACAAGTCGAATCAAGTCAAGAATACGCCGTGGGTCAGGACCACAGGACCCTTATAATATTCCGTCACTTGTTTAGCGACTGGCAAAAATCATTCAGACTTATCCCAAAAAAGTTAAGGTTTTGACTTGAGTTAACCAGTCTACACATTCTGGACAATGGTGAATAGTATACAAAATTTGTCGAATGATGGTTGAGGAAGAACAGTTCATTATTTCTGAGTATGTACGAGGGGATATTGAAGGGAATGAGTTGCAGTAGAGTAGGTGAATCAATAATACCATTTATAATTTTGAAGAAGCAAATGAGGTCATTTCTTTCCCGACGGACTTCCAAAGGAGAGAGGTTTAGAGTAAGTTCAATATAAAAAAAATACGGTCACATTTAAGAATTTTTATTTATTTACTATTTTTATATGCCCATGGGGCTTTTAGATTGGGTAGATTTTTACAATTTTGTACATAAAGGTTACAAACAATGGTAGCAAATAATAATTTATCATCTTGCATTGTTTCACAATTGGATAAAATTTAAAAATTAATAACTGAAATTATCAGAAATAATTATTATCTTGAAATAAAAAAATATTGAGGTATGTTTTAAACATCGAAAATGTTTCATTAAAAATGTCGGTAGATATCATTGGTATATATTTATTTGCAAAACTATGCAGGCGATTTCGTATGTGAATGGTAACATTGAAATAGGTCCTCATACTAAGTGTGTCAAGTAGGTACTCTTAAATTGACCAGACTCGCAATAGTCTGCCATGGCGATGGGATAGCTTCACTCGTAAAATATATAATGGTTAATGATTCGTTTCTGCCATGAGAAATTATAATATTTGGAATTTTTCCTGGTGAACAAAAGAAAGGTGTCTCGACTTCGGTACTTTTGACCAGTTTGCGAATTTTCAAAACTCAGTAGTTTTGTTTTTAATTTAACGCCCGACTGATCCCAACCGCCTAGAGCCAGTGATACTTGTTGTGAGGCTGAAGGTGGTGTGTAGGGCAAGAGGAAGGTGGGGAAGTACCTGGCTATTTAGATCTGTTCACCAAACACGGCAAAAGCCATTTCAAGCAACGATCATGATGAAAGCGCTAGTAAGAAAATAAAAATGTTGCAACACCAATAAGTACCAACGAATTTAATGGACGGAGAAACAAAACACAACAAAGCAAAGGTATTCAATCACAGCATCGAGTTTGTTGTTTTGAATGGAATATACTCCTGTCGTTCTTAATAACAGTCTGCGAACCATGAACTATGCCAAAGCGATTTCCAATAATCGCTTAGGGCCCAATATTGACCGGCAAGATGCTCTATGAAGAAAACGTCATTATTAACGAGATATGAGTGAACAACTCATTCTATTCACAGGGGTGATTCATATTTGTAAAAGGTGTAGACACGTAAAGCTTCGATCTTGGTTGCGTTCAGGTATCAGACCTTAGATTAAATTACAAAACTATCGAGGATAGGTATATATATAAAAACGCATAGACGATAGATCACAGTCATTATCATGACTCGATAAACTACAAGATTACCGACGGTATGATACAGACGATTGGTCCACATCATGACGCGATACATTACAAGATTACCGACGGTATGATACAGACGATTGGTAACATCATGACGCGATACATTACAAGATTACCGACGGTATTATACAGACGATTGGTAACATCATGACGCGATAAATTACAATATTACTGACGATATGATATAGATTTATACACGATGGTAACATCATGACGCGATACATTACAAGATTAACAACGATATTTATTTATTTTTATTTATTTATTTAACGTCCAGAGGGCTTTTACATGGTTGGTAGTATAATTTTAATTTGACAAATACTTTCAAACATAAAAAATAAGAATAAAATTACATTTGATAAAAGCTATGTAACAAGTTATACAAACACAAGAAACAAAAACAGAAAATTACAGCTATTTGATATGATACAGAAGATTGGTTACATCATGAGCCGATAAATTACAATATTACTGACGATATGATATAAATTTATACACGATGGTAACATCATGACGCGATACATTACAAGATTAACAACGATATGATACAGAAGATTGGTTACATCATGAGCCGATAAATTACAATATTACTGACAATATGATATAGATTTATACACGATGGTAACATCATGACGCGATACATTACAAGATTAACAACGATATGATACAGAAGATTGGTTACATCATGAGCCGATAAATTACAATATTACCGATGATATGATATAGACTTATACACGATGGTAACATCATGATACAGACAATTGGTGACATCATGAGGCGATAAATTACAATTTTTTTTAAAGTTTCTTTATTCATTGAATTGTTTCTTACATGCATTGAGCATTTTTCGACCACCATGCTAGGCACATGCATGTGTTATTGTGGTCGTGGTCTGTACAATATTACCGACGATTTGATATAGACTTATACACGATGGTAACATCATGACGCGATACATTACAAGATTAACAAGGATATGATACAGATGTTGGTAACATCATGAGGCGATAAACTACAAGATTACGCAAATAAAAATTTATGGGAAGATAGAGAAAGACGTAAGGATTATAATCAATTCAAAAATAAAATAAATTTACTATCTTAAATAATTTAGCTAATTAAAATCAAGATGAGATCTCATTATATTATATTATTAAAAAATATCTCCCCATTTTATATGTTTAAAAATAGTTCTTCTCATAAACATATGCATGTTACGTTTTAACTTGTATTTATTTTTCGTTTACAAAAAAGTGTTAGACTCTCGTAAAGGTAAATATGTTTAATTATAATTTGATATACGAATTATTATGTTAATTTAAATAATTACCTTGTATGTTATAAAATTAATAAAAATTTTAAAAAAACGTCTTGACTTCATGGTTTTATGTGACTGGCACGATTGCAGTTCCGGGCTGCAGATTAATGGTGAAGATTGTGTTAATAGAAAATCTGAGAGGCACAATAGGAATGCTAACACGGATTGAAGACGATGGTGGATAAAGCGAAAAAGGATATAAAAAAATCATAAAAACAAGAGGTACTAAATATCTGAACAAAACATTAACAGTGAGTGACAGTATATTTTCGATGGCGCGAGTTGTTTGCTTTTGTAGGTTTGTTTGTTGTCAGAAGCCTATACAAGATAGTACCAACACGACGAAAGACATATGTGTTGTTGTTAAATAAAAAATACATAGCTAATGGGAAGACACACAAGCTCGTAGAATTGGTGGTTTACAAGACATTGTTGCCTAGGAAAGATTTTTTTTACATGATGTGTCATTTTAATGTCACAACATTGGTTTTTTGAATAATTTGTGTTTTGCAATTGAATAAATACTGTTTTGTTTGATTGCTAGTTAAAGAAAATATAACGATAATAAAAAACAACAAAAAATAACAATTCCGAGATTTCCTTTCCATACAGCCTTACTAAAAACGTGGTGTAAATATTACGCGACGCGTAAGGACATACCAGCGAAAAACTTGACTTATTATCATGGCGTTTTCTTGGTTAAAAATGGTCTTAAACCAGGCTCAAGGCCGGCTTTACCGCACCAACGTTGAACGGGCGTGCAAGAATCTAATTAGTAACAGCCTTACCGTCTTACTAATCAGATTCTTACAACGTTCTTTACATTACAACTTACGTCAAGTTTTTTACTGTTCTGACCTTACGCGCCGATTTTTACACCATGTTTATTGTAAAACTATTAGAGTTTAACCGAGGCGTAACATTTGTACCATTTGAGGGACTGCTAACATTCCAAAGGCAGCTATTTAAAAGATCGGTACGGAGGCTATTCCACACCCGCTCTATTATTTCCACACCATTCAGAATCTAAAAGTTCTCGGGAATGATAACAGCCGTGTTTAGTGGCTAGATCTGAATAGCATAGTGATTTCCCCTTCCCACCCCTTTTAGCCTCACAACATATGGAGATCCCACTCCTACAGTCATAGTTCCACACTATTCAGAATCTAAACGTTGTGTTTAGTGCCCAGATCTAGAATAGCCAGGATCTTCCCAACCTTCTTCCTCCATTCAACCACACAACATTCTCTAAATGGGGATGCCGTAGTCCCAATGGCTCCGGACAGTTAGACAGTTGGGAGCAGTTGGGACTCTGGTGCGGAAATTCAGATTTTAAAGATTCTCCTGACTTGAAATATAAATACTTCCAAAACATTGAGATATGAACGGAATATTTATTCGACACATCATTCAGCAAATTTAAACAAGTCATTACCCAATTTATTTCAGAAAGAATAACATCAAATTTAATATAATTTAACTATGGAAACTACGTAGCTATGTTTATCTTACCAACTTATCTTAGTACGTATTGTAATTTTTCTATTGTTATATTTTTCCATCTTGCATGGTGAAGTATCTAATTTCGATTTTTACTTTGTTTTTGTTTTAGAGGTTGTTTTTTTTTTTATTTTGTCTTCTATTTTCTTTTTGCTTTGATTTTTTTTATCTCGCTTTAAGGCGATGCCATACGTAGTAATGCAAAATAAAGTAGAGACACCTAGAGACACGTAGAGGTATTGCTTTGCTAAAATATTTTTTCCAACTAATAAACGGTCACTTATCTAATAATGAGATACTGGCCCAATTAATTTTTTTTGTACCAGAGTCTCACTCTCGAGAACGTCATCACAATCTTCTATATAGTAGAACAAGCCGCACTAATTTATTAATGAACTCACCTGTGGGGAGAGTTACGTGCTTTTTGAATGCGGTAGATAAAAAATTAGATTTATTTTTTGTGTCCTATAGCGCATTTGCGAGATTTTTGGCATTGCATATACACTGCATAAATGGTACGATTATAACGTCTTAGGCTTTATTACCTGTAATTGTTATAAATAAATGTACAATATTTTTATATAAAAAAATTTAAAAAAATCATGTGTTTTTAGTTTGAAAATTTGGTCGCCTAGAAATGTTTCAGATGCTTTAATTAAATACTGCGAGTAGAATACATCTTGGTCTTTGAAATAATCAAGAATTTTTTAGATAAGTCTTTTTATAAGCCCAGAAAAAAATAATGTTTAAGGCCTATGAAAACTGCTTTAATGTTCAAAATCTCCTACTTAAGAACCCATTTTCGGTTATGATTTTATTGTATAATGTGGCAAATTAAGTTATTTATAAAATGATCGAGAAAAAATTAAATATTTATGCCTGAACATCCACAAAATAAAATAAAAGGCACTCTTTGGCCATGTTTTTTTCTTGCATAAATCAAAACAGGCGGATGGTGTTAAGCGGGAATTTAAAGCTTATCGCCATCTACGTAAGGATTGTTATTGATAGCGGCTCAATTTAAAATATTACACGACGTAGTGCATCGCCATAAAAAAAACACGTAAAAGCCCAGCCGGTCGTGAAATTAGAAATAAATATTGGTAGAACCCTACCATTGATAAATGGAATTATAAGATTCCTTAACAAAATGTCAAGTCGCAACGAGCTTGTAACTACGTAAGCATTAATTCAATAAATAAATACAGTCGGCACTCGATTTGTAGAGATTCCATCGATACAGTTTGTTAGGGTGAAGCCACCCAGTTAACCGGCACCTAAGTAAAATAGAGTCAACGGCCGAGATGACATTCCTCGATACTGTCCTGTCATTCAATCGACACGCGAAATGTCGATTTCGATTTATGTTGCCTGAAATCAATTGTTTCCACGACAAATAATACTCACAGACAAGCCATTATGATTCCATGATAAGGCGATAAATTATAAGAGAAGTGTGTTAAATAGAAATCAACCGTACGTCATTTATATACGACCTGAAAATACGTCTGCAATCTTTCTTTTGGACGTTCTTAGACTTATACGAGTATATATATTGATACGTATTAATACTTCAATTAATTTGTATTCGACAAATTTTATAAATACACCCAAGGGGCGTATAGAAAGCTATAAAATAACAGGCTTATTTATTTTAGGATTTAGACTGACTTCAACTCCCTTCAAGACGTTTAAGTTTTGATCAAATTCTATTTAAAAATCTGAATTATGGCCAGGATTCGTCTGAGCTGAACAATTCTATAAAATTACGGGTAGCATCAAGACCAAACCGACTTTTTTTCGTTTGCCCTCATGCAAAACTAACCTTGGGGAAATTTCACCATATATGTTGGCAGTATAAGACATAATTTAATAATATTGACGTTCGTAATAATAACCTTCAGAAATATCGAAGTAATTCGTGCGATCACAAATGAATGCGCGAGTATATCGAGAGCATCTCCTACTCCCCATCCTATATTATTTTTCTATTTGCCTTCTTGTTAGTTTAATGTAAAATAAAACTCCATATCTAACAGACCTTGGCATAAGAAACTTATTGGACTTAACCTCGTCTAATCTCTCATAATCTAATCTCGACTCCGAAATCTGCGATAAAAATTCTATCTCCTATTTCCGATAGGCGTACACGAATTCGAGTGATCGACTTTTAAGAATAGTACCCCAGATCATGTAGTCCATGAGTTTTCGTACGTCGGATTTCGTAAAGGTTAACAAAGTATGTTTACGTACACGCTAAATATATATTAGTATTTAGCAAACCCCACTAACAAACATTTTACAAAAACTCGATTAGAGGTCACGCAGGCGATAGCCTACTAGAAATTCAAATTTCATGCAAAAAGACCACTTTGTTTTAGTTTCGATGACATATAATGTATTGCTTCATAAGGCTTTCCCACAGACGTAGTATTTTTATATTTTTTGAAGATAAAGAATGATTAATGATAAATAATTAATGGCAAACATTTTAAAAATCTCCTACAACACCACAGCAAGCGGAAAATATTGCTTGTGTCGTGGTGGAGGCGGAGGAGCCAGCCGAGGAATAGGGTACTAGGGTACACTGTCCGATCAACATAATCAGCTTTATGACATTCGAGAATGATTTGTCTACTATTCGTTCGTCTTTTCAAAATGACGGCGAAGGGAGTTTAAGAATAGGGCTCCATCCAGACCATGTAATGTTTCAGTAGGTCGAGACTAGGTACATTATAATAATTTAATTTTGTCTTAGCCGATTGAGAAAACAATAATTTAAAAAAAACATTTGTGTATCCCAAGTATAATTCAAATTTCATGCCGAAAAGAAACTCGTAGACTTTTGATCAGATTTTAACAAAAGGCATCAAAAGTGTGACATTAGAAGTGGAAAAAACTCGTTCGTCTTTGCAGAATAGTACCCCAGGATTTTCGATTCTCCAATCCAGGCCGCTCGCAATCGCCGTCGAAAGTACATACACTGGTCGAAGTTCTTATTCTTCAGTCTCGTAGAAGGTATATACTTACATTCACCAAACTTCTAAAGTCATTCCACTCTTACAACGAGTGGGTCGAACCACTCGTTGTAAGAGTGGAATGACTTCGTCGAGAATCGAGGCCTTGATCATTTTGTATTTCTGTGCGTCGATGTTCGTAAGGTTAACAAAGTATGTGTACATTACAATAATTTATTTTGGTATTCCGCATTGCCGACTGAAGGCTCTGCGGTAAAGGTGGAAGGACAAAGGAAACGAAAGAAAAACAGCATAGAGCCTCAAAAGAAAGAAGTGCCTCTTTACCTTCATAAATATGCACACACTTACAGCGGGCGGGGTGAAGACAGTCACGGGCAAAGTAAGGTAGGCAACTAAAATAAAGATTAGTTTTTATATTATAGACTAGCGCAGATCCGTAAAAATCGCGGGATACGATAACACGGCCTCCGTGGGTCGAGAGATTAGACTCTCGACCAGCAATCCGGAGGTCGCGGAATCATATCCCGGTGTGGACAAGTAAATTGTATTTAATTAATTTGTTTTATTTCACAATTTATTAATTTGAAATAATACCTATATAGCAAATATATTTTCTGCACGGCACGAGATTTGTCAAAAATTTCAAATATATATATAAATAAAAATGTAAATAAATTATTATAAGCAATAATTAGTCGTGAGTAATATCAACACAAATTGAAAATATCTCCCGAGTAAAAATAAATGCCGCCGACGGGAATTGAACACGCCTCTTCTGATGTCCGGTCAGACGCTCTGGACCACTGAGCCACGTCGGCTTATTACGACTAATTATTGGTAATAATAATTTATTATTATTCTTTTTGCTGTGCATAAAAACTTTGTCTTATAAACATTAGTTTATCATTAAAAAATATAAAAATGTAAATGTTCGTTTGTTCAAAATCTTAAATCTCCGAAAGTTCTTCGCAGATTGCTTTGAAAATTTGACACAACTTTGCATTAGAATACGCGTTTTATATAGACGTCACCTGTGACCTGTGACAAGTAAAAACATTTTTTTTAAACAGCGCCATCTGTTGGACGTTTAAGCAACACGTACTATTGTTTCTATATCTGCACATACAGACTGAGCTACGGCAACGCATGGCGGGGTACAGCTAATTTCAAATAAACATTAATTTAATTAATTTCAAAATGAACATTGCTTTGTAATAGAATAATTTTACGTATTACGCAAGAATACTTCACATTAATTCACGCATGCATCCAAGCACCGACAGTCAAAATTAGTACGTTTGATTTTTAATGACATAATTTCAGCACTCCATCATCAAATATGTTTTCGATACAAACAAGAAAATGATTATTGGGTTTATTTATTTTGTTCTTTAAAAAGAAAGACAAACATTCCCGGGTTACAAATAACCTGACAATATTTGAAAATCTCCTACTACCACCACAGAAAGCTGATAATTTTGCTTGTGTTGTGATGGAGGACTTAGCCAGCCGAGAAATTAAACACACTACGCCTGGGTGGGACCCAAACGCGATGTCAACTCGGCCACCGACCGGTCAACTCGATTTGAACTCAGTACTTTTGCTGTTCGTTGTCTGCTCTAATCAGCGAGCTATCGCGTTTATATCGTACCTATTCGGTACCAGACGTGTACACGTTCCTACTTTATAATACATGATGTTACACAGATGTGGCGAATTTCCTTACGGTTCCTATTTGAGTAAAAAGCAATGAATAAAATTACACAGATTACATTTAGGTGAGTATTTGAAGGATAAAAGCAATGAATAAAATTACAAACTTTAAACTTTAGTACCAAGATACTGTGTTAATCATTAAACTTTAATGGCACAGCATGAATTAAATCTCGATAAGCTTGCTGATAGTTTATAATTTGTCACGAAAAAAACTTGATTTAAAATTATACGGTACAAGTATATTTATAAAAATACAATAAAACATTAATTACAAATAAATATATAAAATGTAAACATACTATATGATTTATAATAAAATTATTCACAATCAGGATGTAGGAAAAAAAAGTTAACTAATAACTGTTTACAAAAACTATATGATTTTTTTTTAAAGTTCTTTAGGTGCTATAAAAAATATCTGCAACTTCTGCATATTGGTTACCTAAGGCAGTGTTCCGCGAACTTTTTGTGTTCAAGGTACACCTATCAAATCAAGAAATTTTAGAGGTACACCAAAGAAAAAAAGCAATATTTATTTATTAGTAAAATCAATATACCTAATATGAAAAGATGTTTAGTGAGAAATGTGAGCCTGTTCAACTGAGCACAGGAGATCAAAATTTGAAGCAATCGTTTATAAGGCTGCTCTCATCTCTTCATTGATCGTCCTCAGGCGTTCTCTTTTTTTATTTAATAGTAGTGAGTTGAAAATCCCAATTCGAATAAATAGGTTGTGGCAAATGGTAATATATTTTCAACAGCATGCTTTGAAAGCAGTGGATACTCATTTTTTATATGCAGCCAAAAATGTGTTAGCTCTACTTTGGAAAATTTTAGTTTTAATGTCCGATCAGTTTTAAACTCCATGAATTCTTTCTGCTCGTTTATCGGCAAGTGTCCAAGGGAAATTTTATCCGAGAGTGGATATAATTCGACAATTATTCGTAAATACAAAACCGTAATCTGGCCATCGAGAGTGAAGAGAGACATATTATAATACAATTCAAATAAATAAATAAATTAATTAAATAGTTTTATTGGTCATATGTATTGTACATATAGATTTGTATTAATCGACGAACCGGTGGACACTGTTAGCCATAAATTGTTAAATAGTTTGTCTAGACCAGGGGTTCCCAACCTTTTTGTACTCTAGAGCAGTGCTCCGCAACCGGTGTGCCGTGGCACACTGGTGTGCCGTGAGCCGGTTACAGGTGTGCCGCGGTCAAATTCAATGAATTTGACATTTTACAATATTTCATTACGTATTTGATACACAATGACAAAATATTTTTCATAATATTGTCTATTTTTTATTGTCTGCCGATACTGTTAAAAGACGTATTCACAATATATTAGGAACACCGATTAGAAAACTGTTATTGGCTGAAAAATTTGCGCTTCAGATCGACGAAACAACCGATATTAAAAATAAAGCACAGCTGATAGCTATTGTACGTTTCGTTAACGAGGACTTTATTAAAGATCATTATTTATTTTGTAAGGAGGTTCAAAACGAACTAACGGTGAAGAAATTTTTCAAGTAACCGATGATTTCTTCAAAATGTATAATATTAAATGGAGCGATTGCATTACTGTTTGCACGGATGGCGATGTGGCAATGACGGGTAGTAAAAAGGGTTTTGTCTCTTGTGTAAAACAAAAAATCCAACGTTACAATTTACACACTGCTGAATACATTGCGAAGCATTGATGGTCAAAAATTTACCGGAGGAACTTTTGAACACGATAAATGAATTCATTAAAATCGTAAACATAATTAAATCAAGAGCCCTAAACTCGCGAATCTTTGGAATACTCTGTGCAGAAATGGGAGTCAAATATGAATCCTTATTGTTTTATACTGAAATTCGTTGGCTATCCCGAGGCAAGGTTTTGGCTAGATTGTTCTAGCTTCTTCACCAGGTGCGTGAGTTTTTTTTAAATCAAAATACGCCCGAACTATATCAGCACCTCGATGATCATTACTGGATAGCCAAACTTGCATACATGGCTGATATATTCGAGCATTTGAATGAACTTAATAATGAACTATGGCAGAAAGAGTTGCAAAAAGGATGTTTGGAAATGTACCAAAGAACCAACAATAGTACAATTGAAAACAAACAATTAACTGTGGATCTGGCCCAACAACATTTAAATATGCTTCAGCAGAAATTTGGTCAGTATTTTTATTCCATTAATACCGAACAATACGATTGGATTCGAAATCCTTTTGCAACCAATGCAATAAATTCTACAGAACACTGCCTCTGCAAATTCGAGAGCAATTTACAGATTTTAATAATCACATGACATTAAAACTTCACTTCTCCGAAGATCCATTAGATGTTTTCTGGATTTACGTTAAAAAATAATATCCTCGCATTTCCGTCAAAGCATTCCATTTTCAACGACATATTTATGTGAGCAAAGTTTTTCAACGCTTGTATTAATTAAAAATGATAATCGGTCATGCTTAAAAGGTCTTGACCAAGAACTTCGGGTTGCGCTTTCAAAAATCGAGCCGAATATAAAACTTTTGTGTTCATGAAACAAGCGCAGGTTAATTTGACAATTAATCGCTCATTAATTTATTATTATTTTTAATAATTATTAAGATTGCTCAAAAATAAATATGTTATGGTTATATGTATGTATGTATACTTTTCAAATAAAAAACAAGAAATCAATTTAATACCTATATATTTTAGCTTTCGGTGTGCCGCGGATTTCTAGGAAGAAATTTGGTGTGTCGTGGGTGAGCAAAGGTTGCGGAGCACTGCTCTAGAGCACATTCTAAAATATCGGTAGGGTGGCGGGCACCACCCATTTTTAATCGACAAACTCGGGGCAGCAATCGCAATCAAAATGACAACAGCGCGGTTCCAGGCGGGGAATGCTATTTGCACATCACTCCTTGTACACCCCGAAAACCCGAAGTGAGCCGATGATCGTCGAACCGATCGGGACGGTACAAGCACGTGTCAGTTTGGCTGTCGGGGCCATGCTTATTGCTTTCACTGAGAGACAGAGCTGGCAGAGTCATGTGCCATGTTTTTTGGTGCCTTCGGCGATCATCGGCTCAGTTCGTGGCGTTCGTTCACTTCGGGGTTTTCTGCGTGTACAAGGAGTGATGTGCAAATAGAACTCTCTGTTCCTGGCTAGCGTGAATAGTGCAGTCTGGCTCGCCGCTAGACAGGTTGCGAAAAGTACTGTCAGCAAAGGAACCACTCATACATACAATATCGCAAACATACAAACGTATTAAATAAACCTAGGTTCTTAAAGAAAATTGAAACTCTAACAAATAAATAAAAGTAATTCACATTTTTAATTAATGTTTATAAAAAAATTATTTCACTGTCGAATAGTGGCGGGCACATACGAATCGTTCCGCGGGCGCCATGGTGCACGCGGGCACGGGGTTGGGAACCCCTGGTCTAGACTATAGTTAGTAATAAGATAGAGCATTATATAAATTTATTATATATTTATTTGTACAGCGCCCGTAAGGTGATTTTTCACAAAAACTGCATTACAAATCGTCCAAAAATTATTATTATTTGTTCGAGTCTAATAATTTGATCATCACTGTACGTCTGGCAGTTTATTGATTGTGATTCTATCTATTGAAATCGAAGTACCCATGTAACGAAGCGTATAATAATTACACGGTGAGAACTAACAGGTGTACTGTTGTATTCTTGAACAGGTGCCACTAGGAAATATCCTTTATGGCTTACGAAATGTCCGAAAACATGTCAATTACAAACATAATTATTACATCAAAAACGATTCAAACCGTATAAAAAAATAAATATAATAATGTCTGTAAGAATTATGACACTAGGTATTTTTTAAATCAATTTCCTGACACATTGCGCGACTGTCCACGGATTGGTTTATCGCAAGTAACAAATAATATTACAAACTTAGGGTGAAGTTAAAATGTCGTAAGTTCGATATTGAATTTATAGATTTGTGACATGGATGTCTTTTTTGCACAAATTTTTTTCAATATAGAACTTTTTAAGTGTAAAATGAAGTATATCTCACTGGGATATTTCTTGTGTCGAGAGTTTACGTATTATGTATGATATTTTCCACATGTCCTACAACGTATTTAAACGTGAAATATTATTATTCAAGACTTAACATTGTAAATCTAAATTTGAAACTTTTTTCTTTGTCCCACTTGTAAATGTATTAGTTATTCACTTTTTTGTAAATTTTAATCATCGATATTGCAATGTTCTGGTTCATACTGTTTTTGCAAATAAACAAATTAAAAAAAAAAAAAAAACTTTCGAATAGAACTCTGGGGTCAAGAAAACACTTGGGTCATTATTTGTGATACATAAACAATTAGCTCTGATTAGTCCTGTATTACCGACAGCTATGTGCCATCTACGGTTAACCTCTTAAACTACTATCAAGTGCCATCTATGAGTAACCTCTAAAACTACTATCTAGGATATCATAGTACCAAAGAATTAAAAATACTAATTTCGGTTGAATCCGTCTATATGTCTGTAACTCCAGTTCAATGAACTCTATGATCGTTTTCAAAATTGAAAGTATTTGTTTGTAGGATTCAGACAAGCGGTACCTATACCTAAAATATAATATTTTTGTGTGAAAAATATATTAATTCTTATTTTCGAAATTGGAACTGATTTGTCGAGAATTCAGACTATCCGCGATTTTTCACGGGTCCTGCGCCAGGTATAAATAATAAATGTGAACCTGTCGACAAGAACAAAATACCAGGAGCACAGAAATGTAATATACCTTCAGTATGGCTAGATGGAAGGAAAATGGATGTTAGTCGTAGCGTCAAATACCTGGGACATTATCACAGACGACCTGAAAGACACCGAGGATATGGAAATGCAAAGAAGAGTGATATCCGTTAGAGCAGGTATGCTGTCAAGGCGTTTTTACTTTTGCAGTTATTATTATTATTAGTTACTATTATACTATTCAACGAATTCTGCACTTCGTTGTACACGTTAGAACTGTGGTTGGAGTACACTGCATCCCAATGGTATAAGCTAAAAGTTGATGACAATAATGTTTATCGCCAACTATTCAGCCTACCGAGATACTGCAGCGCTACGGAAATGTTCTTGGAGGAACGAGTGCACTCTTTCAGAGCGCTTCTCCGCCACCACATGGGAAGCTTATGGCGCAGACTACGCCAATCAAATAACACAATCATCACCACCATGGTTGCGTTGATGGAGTCCCCCCTGATGGCCCTCTGGAGAAGGGAGATATCCAAATATCCTCCAAAATTCCGTGATTGTTTATCTTTTCTCACTTAAATTCCGCATTTTTTGTGCCTATGTATGTATTATTATTTTTCTTATTTTATATGTTATTTTAAAATATGGAATGTATTGCATTCCACTATCTCTGCATACATTCTGGAATAAATTCTTATTACTATCTATTTATTTATTTGTAAGAAACAAACAGCTTTTACATAATATACAATGATAGATATAAATATACAAGTTAACTAAGTCAAGCCACAGAAGTTTCTTATGCTAAAGTTCATTGGAAATGAAGTTTTAATATCTTAAAATTATTTTTTTGTTAAAGGAAGGGGAGAGGAAGAGGAAAATAAGAAGAGGATAGGAGATGCTCCCGATACATTCCATACTCTCATATTAATAATCGATCGTATGCATTACTTCATATCGATATTTCTTTAGGTTATTACCAAAAATGTCAATGCAGTAAAATTTTGTATTATATTGTGCACATATACGAGGAATTGGGGAATTTTTATTATTATTATTTATTATAAGGTAGTTAGTGTTAACTTCCGCAGTGGCGCACATAATATACAAAATAATAATAAACGTCAAAATGTGAACCTCCGGCAAGAACAAAGTACCAGGAGCACAAAAACATGATTGGGTATTTCGATTTCATTATTATCATAAACTTGAATTGCTCAGTGACAAGTACCTCTATCTATGCAACTTAGTTATAAACCTTAGTTACAAAAACATGATTGGGTATTTCGATTTCATTATTATCATAAACTTGAATTGCTCAGTGACAAGTACCTCTATCTATGCAACTTAGTTATAAACCAAAAGTAATTAAGTCTAAGTGTTCAATGCATAAATTAACTTGTTAAGCGCCCTTGAGGTGATTTTCACACGAAAACGGCGCTATATAAATAATCCAATCATTATTATTATTTATTATTACCTAGTTGTTAAAAATCTCATGTCAAGGAAACCATTAACCTGTTAACCGGGGAGTTCAGTTTTGAATAACGCAGCATATAACGGGCGCGAACTCTTTCACTAGGACGTATCAATACGTCACGCCCGGTGGATGTTAATTTTTTTTTTTATTTTTTTTTTTATTTATGCATCAAAAAAAGTGAAAACATCGAATTAAAAAAATAGAATATTTACAAACAATTATAAAGATTACAAAAAAATATAAAAAAGTTATAATTACAGAACAATAAATAAAAGCACACAGATAAAAGAGAAACATTGAGTTTAAAAAATAAAAATATTTAAAAATTAAAAACTCAATTTCCGTGTGATATGTTCGGAAATATACGTCCCGCTCGTTCCAGGGCGCAACATATATTTCAAGGACGTATTTATACGTCCTACCCGTACCCGATACTGTTTACATTTGACGTATATATACGTCCCGCCCGGTTAACAGGTAAATATAAATTTTTTAAAACCTTTTTTCATTTCAAGTGATTTTTAGCGGGTCTGCGCTAGTTCTTAATAAAATATTAAAAGAATATTAGTAAGCAGTATTATTGTAAATTTATAATTAAAAAGCTTTACAAGAGAAGTTGCAGTGAGATATTGTGTTTAACTTTGTATGTGTACCTACTTAGTTTTTGATACAAACGGCTGATTTATCAGACCCAAACAATTTAACCCCTGGTCAATTTTGGGAGATTTTCTTCACCGACAACCGTAGTCTTTTTGGGAGATAAGTACCCCAGCCTCACACGGTCTCATAAAAATCGTGCTATCTCATTTTGTATTACGGTGAGAAATATGATTAGAACAGTTTTAGAAATAAAGAAACCCGCGCTTTAGTTTGCCTCGAAAATTTATCATGAACACTCAAGAAAAAGTGAAATAATTGTTCGAAACTCTGTGGTCTAGAAGTGGGATCTTTAAATCGGTTCCATGATAACTCATCAAAATGACAATTCAACACACATATAAAAAGTGCTATAAAGTTATGAAAAGTGAAAAAACAAAAATTGGGTTAAATAGTTACATATGTCACCTATTTAATCTAGTTTTTGTTTCATCACTTTTCATAACTTTATAGCACTTTTTATAGGTGTGTTGAATAGTCATTTTGATGAGTTATCCGATCACCCTTTAGATCATATATAATTTGGTTGTCCCTCTCTAAACAAATATCCTCTCTTAATCGAGCCTTATCTAAAATTGCTTCCCCTCCATTAAACTCCTAATCTCTTTTGTCTGAATTAGACTCCGATCTTCCATACAATTTTGAAATTTTCCCATTTAAACAAAATTGATATATAAATTCACCTTCCCTCTCTCCATAATTTGAAATGATGGCCTAGAACGATGAAAGCCAGGAAAAATTGAAAAAAAAACATTGAGCATTAAAATGAAAAACAGTGAAGTGACAATAATTTACTTGAGTTCAAAATATTGATATTTTCAATTGCACATGTCGATTGTAGTACTAAAATTTGAAAGCCTTTCAAGAGGCTGCATCAGGAGGGGGGTACAGGAAAAACAATATTAAGCTCGTTTTTAAAGGCATGGAAATCTATTTTACGTGTTATTATAAAGAACCCTTTCAGATATTCAAGCGGCGCTCTTTTCATGAAATTCAATGTACTCGTTTTATAAAAAAAGATAATAATGCATGTTCATAAAAATATAATCAATACGAAAACCATCAAACACAAACATCAGACTAGAAGTATGGAAAGAAATGACATTTTTGTTCCAAAGAGCAACACAGCGACTTATCAAGGAGTATTCTCGTGCCTCGGACCAAAAATATATAATAAAATCCCTTCAAAACTTAAATTGCGTGAATTGTCATGCTTCAGTATAAAAATAGCAAAATGGTTATTAGATTTAGGCAGGACAGATTCGGAAACACAATTAAAAAATGACATTACATTAAATATGAATTAATATGATATATATTTTTTTAATTAAAATTTGATATTACGTAAAAAACAATAAAAATTGATGCCGTGATTAGTTTTTTTAGAACAGGTACTGCCTAGTTAGAAACAAATGTTGACTGGGCCATAATAATTATTTGGCCTAATATGTTACTAATAAATTTTCTGTACCAAATGTACAATAAAAAATAAATCTGTTTTCAAGTATTTCATTTTGAAATAGTTCAAAAACAGCGAATTTATCCGGAATCAATGGTAAAGTGAAAATATTATCCGCGGAATCTGTATTCTGGCAGTTTTCCTAAGAGAAGTACATTGCAAAATGTCAGAGGCTTTAGGGTTTAACACGTTATTTGGAAACACCTTTGTCAAACAGGGCTAAAAAAACAGTTCGCAGTTATTAATTTACATCTGACTGTACAAAATTCTATTCATAAATAAACAGAAAATTCAAACAGTCACACGGCAAAATACAAACAAATAATTTATTCCCCCTTCCTATTATTTATGGGCTGTTGGTTAGTAGGTTTGTTAGATTGTTTATGTGAGTTTTCCAGGATACCGCCGTCGGTAAACATAATGTTAAAGTTACAAACTTTCATTTGTACTGTACACATTACGATAGTGTCGTTAAGCGGGACCTAAAACAGTACCCTGTGGAATGCCTCGGAATAATTTAAGATGGATGTTTTTATGACGTTAATAAGTTTTTGAGAACTAATCTACAGTGTCTACAGAAATAGTAAATAATCTTTGCAACAAACACGACGTACAACGCTATTTCACACAAAATTACAAAATAAATGCAGCATCTAATTCGCCAATTAACCACGCTCTTCATATTTTCTATAATATTAAATAACATCGACTCTTTTTCGGATTCACTGCCTATATTTAAAAGGAGCATCATGTCAGTGACACACACAGACACACCCTCACATACACTCACACACACTCACACACACATCTATACACTACACACGTCACCCGGTTATTACTAAATTTACAAACCAAAGACATTACAATAAAACATCAAAGGTACCATCAAATATTTAATATCTTTAAATTGTTTAACAAACACTATACTGTAACCAATGTATTGTTTGTTTTTTGTAATATAAAATTTAATAAAAAAAACTGCACGGAATATAATTACAAGAAGGCTATAATGATATACCTCGAATGTATGTACGTACATAAACTAGTAATAATCCCGTGAACACGATCAGAACCTGGCGAAATGTTTCCCAGCTGTACAACAGTGCAGAATTGATCAATGACGATGACCACGGGGGAAAAACAAGAAATGCCCGTTAAAATCCCAAATTGAATTAACAATGCCCTCTGACATTACTGTTTTCACTTTTTTTCTTGTGTGTTTTTATTTTTATATCTAGTATAAACCTTTACTAACCACTAACAACTTATTTGTGATGATTCCTATGACATTTAGGCACACTTTACAATACATCTAAAACTTATTCTTTGAGACATAACTTATTATATCATTAAGGCATAACCCACGAAAAGCAGCAAGGCTAATTAGCTTCTTTAACGTCTGTCGGTAGTCCATTGATCATCCTTTAAAATAGAGATTATTTTGGGTTCCTGACAAATTTGTTTTCGGAAGTCTAAAATCTCCACAGTTTCTCGTGGGGTATTTGTGTTTGATTGTACAAGAAAAGGACACTAGAGCAGTAATTTAAATGAGATGCTACTATACTATTATAAATCAATTTACTTGTATTTACATCTAATTTATTCCATAATAATTGTTCTTAAAAAATTTATCTTTTTTGCCATTTTCTTATCTAATAATTCAAAGTTAGAGTTGATTTTCTGTTATAATTGCTTAAGGGTTTGCAACAAACATCGCTGTCAAAAACTATAGAGATTTATTTGATTATTTATGTGAGGGAAGATTCATGAACGTCCGCGCGCAAATAGACAAAAATCAATACTGACGATGGTGGTAAAATAATTTTAACAATGAATGTCAGTGAAAAAATACCGAAATATAACTGAAATGGCATACAATAATGTTTTTTAAATCATTTTAGCACGCAAATATGTTTTTATGAAATAATGTGTAATAAGGAAATCTATTATATTTGCGGAGAGAAGGAATTATTTTAGTCCTTGAACATGCTCGATACTTATATATATTTTATTACGAATCCTTCAAGGTGCAATTTCATTTTAAAAGCCGGTGTATGTATGTGTATAAAATAAATATATAAGCCCAAGCTGAAATCAATAAATAATATTGCCGACATACAATCCTTCTTCTTACTTAACCGAAGTATTACTGTACCTTCGTCAGTGTTTCAATCACTCTGTGTTCTCGACATCATTTATCAATACAAATTAAACCTTTCCCGGCGGTCGTGCTTACGTGGGATTACATGCCCAAACCTTCTAACCTCCCTTAACCCTTTACAAAACTACTCTTCCAGGAATTACTCGAGTGACAAGATTGAGACAATCACCCGCAGACAGCCTTCACAGATAACAGTCGAGAAAGTATCTACATTAATTTGATGTGAGTACTTTTCTAGCAGAAAGTGTGGCTGGAGCGAGTTGACAAGACTTTAAACAAGATAAAACGCTGGGACCAATCTCGAGTTCGATACAAACTGTAGTAGTCCTTGACATAATTAATATGAACTATCAGACATGACGTGACATACAAATATTCAAGAACAATACGGCCTATTTAGTGATTATTCATCCAGTATATTTCCTGACCTAAAGTTAATTAAATCAAATTAAATTAAAAGAAAGTTATTATGAATTATGGTGTCTTGCTTAACGAAATTATTTTATATTTAAAGAATTAATAAGGACAATAAAATTAGTTTTTTGATATCTCAAAAAATGAGGAAGTTATGAGATTTTAAGTAAACTTGAGTAAAATGCTTTCATAATTCGGCAATCATCGGAATTTTTTGTCGTACGACCACAACACGCAAATGTGTACAGTAAAGAGTATGTTGGCATTTCTGACAACACATATATTATAGGTAGCTCAATTAGAGGGCAGGCGAATTAACACAAACGAAGGATTTTGTGTATTGGTGCGTACAGCTGATAAACAACTTTTTTGTCCAATTTACTTCTACTCGTTGTTTCTAGCGAGAAAGGAGTAAAAAGTGTATAAAATCTTCGAATATGAATAATCGAAGATGTTCTGTTTAATTATTTAAAAAATCAACTTTTTTCTAATGTCGAATAACAAGATCTAAACGCATCTGTATTGTATTCTGTTCGGGTAGCAATACTTATGAAACGATACGTTGAATGTCAATCAGAATTATATATTACTAAAGTATCGATAAAAGTTCGATTCCAGTTTGATCATTCAATATTGTTTCTTTACATTGTATCTTTTTTGACGTTAGAATTTTAAACCTCACTAGGACAAGCCTGTGTTAAGGTTAATAATTTAAAAAAATAATAAAAATGACACAAAGATTATATATTAAGAGAAATTATTGTTACATTAACGTTTCTACGAATTGGGTACCTGTATGGTACCTATTAATCTAATTCCAGCCAATTCATTACAGTATGATGTAGTAAACTTGTAGGGTGACCATGATGTACATTGATATTTGATTGCAAAAACAATTCAACAAACTATTATTTTAAAAAGGAGAGAATAACAATGATTCGTTTAATAAGTTTTACCTGCCTTGTATATCGAGTTCTCAGCAATATGTCTATGTGACCGCTAATAAAGTATCCGGTAGTTTCAATTCATCAGCATTGAACGGTCGGGGATTAGTTTGAATCACTTCAGATTGATTCGATCGGTCTTGGAGAAATTGGCGTGAGAAACTTACCTGAAACAAGAAGAAAGGGTACAATTAGAAATTTTAAATTTTAAGACGTGGCTTATTAATAAAAACGTCCAAAAACATGTGTAATTAACATTCTTGAGGCAATATTTTCCGAAAAACGACGCTAGAAGAAATGGCTAAATGAATCGAAATATATAGACAAGACAATATTCGGGAGAATGGAAAAAGTTAGTTGGTGTTAGGAGGTGCTGCTGGAATAAGCCCTACGCAAGACACACGAAGGACCAGTTCCAAACTATGTTAAGAGGAAGCTACAAGTCAAAAATGTGTATCTTCTTGGTATACCTTATATCGTAGGTAATAGGCATTAAAATCGCTTGACAAACGGAGTTTAGTAACGTTCGATTTCAAGCACAAAACTGGTTTTTATATATTTGTAAATAATTTTGTAAGAAAGCAAAAAAGTTAATCAAGTGAAACTGTCACAGATAATCTTAGCTATAATACTTTTTTTTAGTTGTTTCCTTAATGCGTTCATACATTTCTACTGAAAAAAAATATTTTTTAGTAGTTTATATTTATATTTTTTAGTAAGTAATTTATTTTTTTATTTGTATTCTACTTAAGCGAAGCGATAGGAAAACCTTCAATTTATCTAAAGCATATTTTTTGGTATTCATAATGAACACCAATTCGTTACAAAGATTAATCATAATAGTGATTTGGCATAATCAAGCGAAACTGTCACAGATAATCTTAGCTATAATACTGTATTTTTTAAGTTGTTTCCTTTACGAGTTCATACATTTCTATTGAAAAAATGTTTTTTTTTTGTAGTGTACATTTATATTTTTTATTGAGTAATTTATATTTTTATTTGTATTCTACTCAAGCGAAACGATAGGAAAACCTTCAATTTATCTAAAGCATGTTTTTTGGTATTCATAATGAACACCAATTCGTTACAAAGATTTTAATCATAATAGTGATTTGGCATTAAGCTTCGCCTTACGTTATACATCAATCCACCTGGCCTGGGGTATTATTTTATACGGTTCCATGATCACTTCCATGAACTCCTCAAAATGACAATTCAACACACAAAGTCATTAAAAGTGATGAAACCAAAATTAGGTTAAATAGTCACATTTATGTAACCTATTTAACCTCGTTTTGTTTCATCACTTTTATTATAACACTTTTTATAGATGTGTTGAATTGCCATTTTGATGAGTCACCATTTTACATTTAGCTCTGATGAGATTCAAAAGCGCATAATGTCACTTTATTGAGATCCTGCAACAATTATACCGGTCATGGTGATATTTTGGGATGGGTATATTGCGTAGGTAAGACAATTGCAGGATTTGAGAATTCTTATCAACTAAATATTCTTATTTTTGAACGTTTATAACAGAGCATTAAGCACTTTTTTGACGTAGAGAAAATTTCTTCTTGTGGCGGGTATATTAACATACGACAACACAAATGTAAGTTGAAGCTAAAAGCCAAATGACACTAACCAGATCTAAATAACCAGGTCTCCCCCATCCCATATCGCTGGCTTTAGGCAATATTATATAAGACACCATTAAAACAAAAAAGTATATAGTAAAAATCACTCAGCAGAACTTTTCACATCTACTTAGAAGAAGATTACTTCTGCCGGCAAACGAGCCGTGGCCGAAACGCCTTTATATTTCAATTTCTCCAACATTAGGAGTTCGAAAGCAACTATGTATATAGATACTGTCCGTCGAGATGGTGAAGACACCGTAAAAAAATTAATACAACTAAATCAAAAAAATCCATCATATTTGGATAGCTTTGTTCTGTAATTTCTTGATTTTTGCATTTTCTAGGTCAACGAAACAATTTTCAGGTCGCAATGCTAATTCCATTGTTAGGAAATGAGCGTACCTACCTAACTATATCAAAAATAAGACAAATATTAAATAGCCTTATTTTAGTTCTAAACTTTGCAATACGAAAAATATTGTTAAAATTGAAATCTACTGCAAAGCGAAGAATCTGGTTCCCAAAACTTAAGTTGATAGTTATTTATAAATCCAAAGCATCATCCTTTAAAAAAACAAATATATCGTCTTAGCTGAAAATAACTGTTAGAGGATAATAAATAAAAACAAATATTAGAGATCTAAACATAACCTAGCATCGTTATGCCTTTCCTATTGATTTCCTTGATTTATTGTTGTCCACCTACCTAATTCCCACCTCCCATGCCGACTATGTGCGGGTAGTTCAGTTGAAAATCACAAGTTATCCTAAACTGTGTCTGATTACGGAGCCCCCCCTAGTTCGACAATGTCGAAACTGTAAGAGCGGGAGCACACAGAGAGCGGTCAGAGTTCTGCGTTCTAGTGACCGTTGACCGCTCAAGAGTTCCAAAGCACACAAGCGGCGTTCAAATTCTCGCGTTCTAGTTTCGTTTGGGTCTTTGCATATGCAACATGTCACTAGAAAGTTCATCATCCGATGAAGAATTATTGCTCTTGTGGAGCTTAGCAGCTTCTAAAAAGAAAAGGAAGTATTGGGTGCACCCAATCAACACAACGCGAGAAGAACAAGGCGAATTTACTAGTATTTTTCAGGATTTACTTAAAGATGAACAACGATTCTATATTTATTTTCGAATGTCGATTAATAGTTTAAATGGATTGTATAACATCATACAACCCGATATCGAAAAACAAAATACTAACTGGAGGAACTGTGTTTCATCAAAAGAAAGGCTGGCTGTATTTTTAAGGTATGTATTTATTTATTAAGGATAAGAAAAGACATTAGAATATTTAGAAATAATAACAAAATACACGAATAAATAATTTTACATCACTTAAATCGTATAATAAACTCCTTTCCCCAACCAATTCAATGAACTTTTCCGTGTTTGTAACCTCAGACATCGCGGCGTTCTGGCGTTCTCTGCCTCGGCGGGAAAATAACTCTTAGAACGCGACGTTCCGTTTTGGCCGCCGCGGTCTGACTGCCCGCTGTGTGCGTTGTTGTTATAGTATCAGTACATTCTAATGAACGCCGAACGCGGAACTCGGAACTCCTGACCGCTCTCTGTGTGCTCCCGCTCTAAGGCCGTAGTCAGCTCGCGAGTTTGTGGTGGTGAAAAAAGTGCATTGTATTTGAACCAGCGCAATTGACAAAAGCAGAGGAATAACAGAAACAGTAAGTCGGCATTCCGGAATTCCAATCCTCTTCTATCCGCCGTGCGACGGTACCTTGATTCTGTCCGCAACAACAGGAATCTGTAGGTACAAATGTGAGAAGACTGAATAAATTACATAAACCACAAAAATTGTTTTTCTACGTAAACCTTCTTTCACCTGTCCGTATCGGAAATGTACAAGGTAGTGAAACGAAATTGGCGAAGGTGATGAAATCACTTATCTGGTGGACGGTAGATACGAAAAGATCTTAGTTAGTTGTAATTGCCATGTCAACAACAGACAGCAAAGAGATAATAAATGTATCAGCAGTCTTCACTACTTTGGTGGATAGCCCATAGACATCCACAATACTAAACTTCTTCTGATATCTACCATCGGACTTAAGTCTTTAGGAATAACAACAGTAGTAGACTCGTGGGTCCGGAAAGTTCGGAGGGTTGAGAAAAGGAATGAGGGATGAAATATAAGGCAGCAGATTAGGCCGAGATAAAAAAGAGGGTCAGGGTCCAGCAATTTTAAAGATTTGAGGATTCAATAATTTTAAAAAGTTATTTTCTTAAAGTTAAAGTAAATGATCATTTTTATTTAACGCCGGCGGGTGTGAAGCCAGGCGATCGTGGGTTAAAACAGGTAACCTAGAATTACCTAGTAAACAAAACGATCCTTTTGCAAATCACTAGAGACATGAGAATTTCGAAAATTTATACGCCAAATTTGTAGCCGGGATTAACATAGATATTACACAAAGTGTTACGAAAACTTTGATGGAATAATTGTCTTTATAACCGTTAATATTAAAAAAAGATATTACACAAAGTGTTAACGAAAACTTTGATAGAATAATTGTCTTTATAACCGTTCATATTAAAAAAGATATTACACAAAGTGTTTACGAAAACTTTGATAGAATAATTGTCTTTATAACCGTTAATATTAAAAAAGATATTACACAAAGTGTTTACGAAAACCTTGTTAAAATAATAGTCTTTATCACCGTTTATATTAATAAAGAAATTACACAAAGTGTTTACGAAAACCTTGTTAGAATACTTGTCTTTATCACCGTTAATATTAATAAAGAAATTACATAAAGTGTTTACGAAAACTTTGTTAGAATAATTGTTTTTATCACCGTTAATTTTGGTCTAATTTTTAGAGTTAGTTAGATATTTTTTCATCCGAACAATTTTTTTTTCTAAGAAGATAATACTTATAAATCTAAACGAAACATGAAATAGAACAAGACACAGAAAAATAAAAAAAGATAACGGTCCCAACTAGTAATCTAATCCGGGAGATCTTGTCTTACCGGGACAGGCATCATAAACCACTCGACCATTGGTACCTATTTATTAATCGTCATATTTGTCGATCTCATAATTCAAATTCAGAATTAACAACATCTTGCTACTAATTTTTCCCATATATTTGGCATCTACCTTTTTTTATTTTCAGTGTCTTGTTCTATTTCATATGTCGTTACAATTGAATAGTATTATCGTCTTCTTATAGATATATTACTTTGATGGGTATAGGGAACCTTCAAAATAAGTTAAAGAAAAAGTTGTTTTTGAAAATTATTTTTTATATTCGAAATATCAAATATCAGCATTAGAAGTGAAATGACACTAAACTGCGCTATATAAATGTAATGTAATCACTTATCAGTTCTATAAAATTTAAAACACGTTTATTAGTAGGGCTCATCGTAATTAATTAACAACGCTGCAGTGCAAATATTAGAACACCTTCATGGGTCAGTAGATCTAACTGAAATCAAAAAATTCTAACAAAATAAATGTTTAATTTCTTTGAATTGGATTATTTGTGTACATTACAACTCTTCATGATTTGTAATTCACATAGTACCTACGTAGAGATGCGAGACAAATCGGCGGTAAACTTTTAAGCGGAGAGTCACAACTTCACAGGCAGCCATAATAATATTAGCTAATTAAATTACTCAGGGTTCGCGCGGAACACCCGAGACAGTAAAAATATCATTCATATGTCCGCGGCATTTAATTAATATTAAATCGGTATGTACGGGTGTGTAGTATTAGCCCGTTTAGCAAAGTAATGAACACGTCTGAGGGTTAATTGAAAACATACAAATTGAAATATTATTATTCTGCCAAAGTTGTGTAACATTTTGAAGCAGTACATTGTACCGATTGTCAACCATTGGTTAGAGAACATATACACAATATTTTATTTTCAACTAGCTGAACCCCGTCACGCGTAGCTGTGGCTCAGTCTATCTGTGCACATAGAGAAACAATAGCGCGTTTTGTTTTTACGTCCGACAGATGGCGGTGTTTCTTTAAAAAAAAACATGTGTTTACCTGTCACATGTGACATCTATACAGGGTGTATCGGCACGTACCCGACAAACTTTTACCAGCTATTCCTTAGCACATTTGGAGTAAAAAATGTTATGGGCACTTTGCTGTCCGGTAACATTTTTTTTAAATAAAAAAAATATTATTCATATTTTCACCACATGTCACCAATGTTTTATCCTTTGTCAAAGTTTGAAAACCCATCTGGCAATATTTTGTTCGAGTTTAGTTGAATAATGTACGTACGTACCTACGTTGGCGCGCTTTTACAATCACAACGAAATGGCACGGCACCATTCGTCTCATTTTATTATTTAGTGTGTACGAAAGAGCGAGGACACTTTTTGACACATTTGCTAATAACAGCTGTTGAACACGAGAAACAATGCAAATGACAGTGACGGAGTGTGGATTTTTTATTTATTTTTTGTTTTTAATAGAAAAAAAATGTTACCGGACAGCAAAGCGCCCATAACATAAATGTGCTGAGGAATAGCTGGTTAAAGTTTGTCGGGTACTTGCCGATACACCCTGTATAATACTAGCTGTACTCCGCCACGCGTTACCGTCTGTCTGCGCAGATAGAGAAATAAATAGCAGATTGATGGCACTTTAAAAAAAACTTGTTTTTAACTGTCCTGTCACATAAAAACACTCGTGTATTTGAATGTAACATTTTGTCAAAATTTCAAAGCAATCAGTGAAGAACTTGAGGAGATTTATTTATATTTATTTTTAATTAAACATTAATGTGTAATGTTTGGAACGAGCCCATTTTCAGATAAATTGATAGTCTTCAGAAAATAGAAATATTTAATTACATTAAGGCTTCGGAAAAACAAACCTCACCTAAAAGTAAGTTACTCAACCCTCGGGACTCTTTAAGTTTTTATATTTAGTTTGTCTTAAGATGTCATTATCTCCTTACAATTATTTTTTAAAATTTTCTTCAGGCACGTAACGTACTGTAACTCTGACGGGATAAAAAGGTTGTAATCCAATATGGCCAACATTTTGAATCGGAACCGGAACTTAACAAACACATTTAAAGACAGATGAAATGCCAAAGGGCACGTATGGACGAGAGAATCAAAAAATTGTGCCGGTAATGGTTTGTGATATTCCATCCACAGTGCAGATTTTTTGTTAAACTACAAAAATCAATATGTCCTTTATCCGAAGCTCGCTATGCTATGACATTTTTCGTAAAAAAATGATGAATTTGATCAAAGGAAGGTTGGGAAAAGTTCCAACATTATAAAGGGTTTTCCAATAGGAGGTGTTATTTTGATATTCAAACGTAAAAGATCAATGGAGTCGTTGCTTGTGTGGTCGTAGCGCCGTCTTGTTGAAAGTAAACGTTGTCCAGATCAATACCATCCAATTCCGGCCATAAAAAATCATTAATCATCTCTAGATAGCGCAATCCATTCACCGTAACTGTTGCTCCAGCCTCATTTAAAAAAAAAGTAAGGTCCAATGACTCCGCCGGACCATAAACCGCACCAAACAGTCACACGTTGAGGATAGAGAGGCTTTTCAACAATAATTCTTGGGTTTTCCGAGCCCCAGATGCGACAATGTTGCTTGTTGACGAAGCCATCGAGGTGGAAATGGGCCTCATCACTCAAGATGATTCGAATTTGATTCACTCAAGTGAATTTTAATAATTTCAATGCGTTGTTGAAGCGTGTATCGTTCCATTTTTATTAATGGCGTAGTTTCTACTTGTCAAATGTCAAAAAATGACAGCTTTAATAGTAACATCTACCGAAATAGCGGGCTATTCAAAATAACACCTCTTATTGGAAAACCCTGAATTATCATTTCCAAACATAGCCAAAGCTATATCGGGAAGTCTATAGCCGCAGAGCGATGCAGAGACGATACAATTTAAATTATTTTCTAGTTTTTAACCTGCGACTTCTGCGTTAAAATTTAAATCACAAAAAGCACCCTCACAATGTTGAAATCAACACCAAATATAATACAGTGTTCGATGCCACGTGTATACCGCCCCTGTTTTTCCGAGTAAAGTTGGTTGCGGAACCGCAAAGGGCCCCGTCACGTAAACCCGGCCGTATGAAAAACAACAAGCTCCGTACGAGGCGGCCGGCCAGCGGGCCCGGAGTTAAGTTGTTATTTGTTTCCAGGTCTGGGTGTACCGTATACACTGTGTTTTATAAACTATATACATACACGGCGTTGTTGAACTTGCTCTGGCGAGGTCCGAAGTCAATTTTAAAACGAGGGGAGGACTTATCTGGATATATTGTAAATAGATAGATGTCAAACTAATAAATCAATCTTATCTTATTTGTGGGTGTGTGGTTATGTTTTATTTATGCAAATCTACCATTGATGAAATTTTGCACACTTCACCTTCAAAATCGGAGGAAGGTCACTGCCTACGTGAGATTTCAAAAACTACCATCATCCCCTTTTCTCAACCCTTAAGGCAGAATTTTAATACTTCTTGGTGAAACTGCACAATTGATAGTCAACGATAGGGTAAAAGGTAGAAAATTATTCTCTACACCTGATTTTGAAACTCTGCGTAAAGCCCAGGTAACACCGGAAATTTCAGCAAGTCTATTTTTTTTTTTTTTTTTTGGTACAATATTTTTTACATTTCAAAGTTTTCCAGTAATGTTGGCCTCACTGGGTGGCTTGCCCGTGCTGAGGCTTTCATTTTATAATATGAAAATATAATCTACATAATACATAAATATAATCTTGTGTGTTTGTGAGTGATGTGTGTTTATATTGGTTTTGTGTGTTACGTAAAGGTTTTATTTTTATTTTATGCTATGACATTTTGGTAATATTGTCTTTTTTAATCTTTAATCCATTTTGAAATTTTGTGTGTGAATTTATTTTTATTTTCCTTAATTTTAATTTCAAGTTTTACACTGTTGAAAGCTTTTATAGCATGGTATTGGTAGTGTCTTTGTCCAAAGCTTGAATTTACTGTCGGAGTTTTGATGTTTTCTTTGTACGCTT
The DNA here is from genome assembly GCF_061612785.1 of Hesperophylax consimilis. Classification (NCBI taxonomy): domain Eukaryota; kingdom Metazoa; phylum Arthropoda; class Insecta; order Trichoptera; family Limnephilidae; genus Hesperophylax; species Hesperophylax consimilis. The sequence goes on from NC_142865.1 coordinate 13,602,092, forward strand.
GTCTAACTGGTCTGTTAGTGTTATTTTGTGTATGTTGAAAATTTTTTTTTGTCGTAAATGTAGTTTAGTAGTGTTTTAACGTATAATTGGCGTATATCTAGTACATCACAGCTGTTGAATATTTGGTCTGTATTTTTTTAGTATTACCTTTAAGATCGTTTTCTGTGCGGTTTCTATGTAATTGATAGCCGAGTTGTTGCTCCTCCCCAAGCAATAATTCCATACTAGAAGGGTATCCCGGTGTGGCTTTGTTTTTGATGGACATACATATTTTTAAATAAATTATCACCCCATAAAGCAGAATAAAGCCCGGTCAACGCTGTGTGCTTCAGTTAGTTGGTTATTAAAAATTAGAAACATACTTTCTTGGACGCTAGGTCTACTGTTTATTTTAAATTTATTTAAATGTTATCTCACTTTCTTAATTACGTGTCCAACGAAACGCTTTGTAAGTAAAAACACATCCTGTAATCCAGATTCTGTGCAAGATTGCTAGACTGCAAGACTTTTCAACCCTTACAGGTCGAGGGATCGCGAAACCAACATTGTGTTGAATTTGCATAATTCCATAATCCGGTTGAGCGAAAGTTTCACCGGGTAGGTTGGTGCACGCCAAGACTCTCAGTTCCTGTTCACAGTTTACTTTGGACACCCACCAGGGGAGCAGAAATCGCAGGAGATTCAAAATTCAACCACCAACTTTGAAACTTGCAAAACTCATCAGTTTACCTGTTCGTGCCAATTTGGGACAGTTCCCCATACGATGTCCTATTGGAATTCATTTGGTAATTTGACACAGATTAATTTCCCCCAGTTATTATGCAGTAAATATCTAGAAACCGCAAACCAAGGAAAGCGTGGTGCATACGGAGCGCAAAATAACTTGGTTGACTTGCGATTAAAGATCGCCAGTTAGAATTTTACTACACCTGCCGCACAATCTTGACATAAATCCCTTTATGAAACATAGGTAGGTAATAACTTCGGTAGTGGGTTTGTCTGTGATTGATTGTATCTCTGGTTCAATGATCTCCGATTTGTTTTGAATTTAAGTCATTTTCAAAATTAAAACTGATCCGAGTCAAGAATTCAGAAACCGATTAAGTACCTACCTATCTTCTTCTATATAAATAAAAATATTCAGAAACCGATTAAGTACCTACCTATCTTCTTCTATATAAATAAAAATATTCGTTTGTTCAAAATCTTAAATCCGATTGCTTTGAAATTTTGACACAAAGTTGCATTCAAATAGGAGTGTGTTTTTATATACCCATATAACATGGGTAAAATATGTCACCTGTGACAGGTAAAAACATGTTTTTTTTAAAACAGCGCCATCTGTTATTCTTAAAAGCAACACGCGCTATTGTTCTCTATCTACAGACAGACCTGGAAATAGGAACGCGTGGCGGGGTACAGCTAATAAAATATTTTTTTAGTAACCGGGCAACCCAGGACAGAGGAAATTCAACACACTCGAAAATTAAATAAGCTCATAAAAAGTGATGAAAAAAACTAGGTTATATAGATTAGGTTATAGGCAGTGGCGGCTTGTGACTTTTGGGTGTAATAGAGTGCTAATATTATAAAAAATGGCATTGGTGATGTTTTTATGACTGGAAACGGTTTTTCGAATATTTTTTTCAGGTACCACATCAATAATATTAGCACTCTAGTAACCCAAAAGACACGAGCCGCAACTGGTTACAGGACATTTTTTCATCACCTTTCAAAAGTGTGTTGAATTGCCACTGTCCTGAGTTGCCACGGAAACATTAGTTTAATTCTACATTTGAAATGTGTATTTCCTGATGTTCAACGGTCTGTGCTTTTTCATTTTTTAATTTACTAATTTCAAATGCCACGGAACCTTTAGTTTAATTTTACATTTGAAATGTGTATTTCCTGATGTTCAACGGTCTGTGCTTTTTAATTTTTTAATTTCCTAATTTCAAATGTAGAATTAAACTAATAGTTGACACGGAAACATTAGTTTAATTCTACATTTGAAATGTGAATTTTCTGATATTCAACGGTCTGTGCTTTTTTATTTTTTTATTTACTAATTTCAAATGTAGAATTAAACTTATAGTTTATAATTCTACATTTGAAATGTGTATTTCCTGATATTCAACGGCCTGTGCTTTTTCATTTTTTTAATTTGCTAATTTCAAATGTAGAATTAAACTAATAGTTGCCACGGAAACATTAGTTTAATTCTACATTTGAAATGTGTATTTCCTGATATTCAACGGCCTGTGCTTTTTCATTTTTTTATTTACTAATTTCAAATGTAGAATTAAACTAATAGTTGCCACGGAAACATTAGTTTAATTCTACATTTGAAATGTGTATTTCCTGATATCCAACGGCCTGTGCTTTTTCATTTTTTAATTTACTAATTACAAATGTAGAATTAAACTAATAGTTGCCACGGAAACATTAGTTTAATTCTACATTTGAAATGTGTATTTCCTGATATCCAACGGCCTGTGCTTTTTAATTTTTTAATTTACTAATTACAAATGTAGAATTAAACTAATAATTGCCACGGAAACATTTGTTTAATTCTACATTTGAAATGTGTATTTCCTGATATTCAACGGCCTGTGCTTTTTCATTTTTTAATTCACTAATTTCAAATGTTGAATTAAACTATTATGCCACGGAACCATTAGTTTAATTCTACATTTGAAATGTGTATTTACTGGTATTCAACGGTCTGTGCTTTTTCATTTTTTAATTTACTAATTTCAAATGCCACGGAACCTTTAGTTTAATTTTACATTTGAAATGTGTATTTCCTGATATTCAACGGTCTGTGCTTTTTAATTTTTTAATTTCCTAATTTCAAATGTAGAATTAAACTAATAGTTGACACGGAAACATTGGTTTAATTCTACATTTGAAATGTGAATTTTCTGATATTCAACGGTCTGTGCTTTTTCATTTTTTTTTATTTACTAATTTCAAATGTAGAATTAAACTTATAGTTGTCACGGAACCATTAGTTTAATTCTACATTTGAAATGTGTATTTCATGATATTGAACGGCCTGTGCTTTTTAATTTACTAATTTCAAATGTAGAATTAAACTAATAGTTGCCACGGAAACATTAGTTTAATTCTACATTTGAAATGTGTATTTCCTGATATTCAACGGCCTGTGCTTTTTCATTTTTTTATTTACTAATTTCAAATGTAGAATTAAACTAATAATTGCCACGGAAACATTAGTTTAATTCTACATTTGAAATGTGTATTTCCTGATATTCAACGGCCTGTGCTTTTTCATTTTTTAATTTACTAATTACAAATGTAGAATTAAACTAATAGTTGCCACGGAAACATTAGTTAAATTCTACATTTGAAATGTGTATTTCCTGATATTCAACGGCCTGTGCTTTTTCATTTTTTAATTCACTAATTTCAAATGTTGAATTAAACTATTATGCCACGGAACCATTAGTTTAATTCTACATTTGAAATGTGTATTTCCTGGTATTCAACGGCCTGTGCTTTTTCACTTTTTAATTTACTAATTTCAAATGTAGAATTAAACTACTAGTTGCCACGGAAACATTTGTTTAATTCTACATTTGAAATGTGGATTTCCTGATATTCAACGGTCTGTGCTTTTTCATTTTACTAATTAACAAATCGCGTGATTTTTCACGGATCTTTGTTAATATATTTGTAAATATTAGTGAAAAGATAAAGAATTCTAAAGAACGACAGAAAACAAGTGTGCTCGATTTGAACTTGTATTACTTTCCTGAGCGATGCCATCATAATAATAACAACTCGCATAAATATTCACGCATAAATTAACCTTTATCGGTACATAATACATTGACAAAGTGCCTAAATACTAAATAATCGACCAGAACGCAATTTATGCAAAGTTTCTTAAATGTAATTTACTAATAGCCACTTTCACAAATAAAAAATGGCAGCGAAAGCTATTAAAAGTACACCCTTAGCGGGAAAACTAAGAACTTAGAAGGATTACTTAATTAAATTTCAGCTACATTTTTAAACCAAACGTTCGCTCACTGCCAAAAGACATAAAAAATATACTCAAAGTAAATGTTTAAAAGATTTAATTAACAGAAAAGAACCACGAAAATAAGAAAACTTTAATATCTTGGTAACATCAGACGGGGCGAAAAATACAAGACTACCCAAATGATAATCCAGGGGAAAATGTATTTAAGACGTGGTGGAGAAAAACGCGTGGCATCGAAACTTGCGTGACTGGTATAAGAGAAATAGATTATTAACGGGATGCAGAGCTAGTCGTGTTCGGTGACAGATCTGAACAGCCAGGTATTTATTGGCCTTTCTCTTCCCCACTCCACGCCCTTATGTACGCGCACGTGGTCATAAGTAACCAGTTATAAATCTTAGTCACTAGCTATATGTCTTATGCTGCCAGTACACGTTGGGCTAATGCGCTGGCCCAACGTATAAAGGACGACTTGGTGTATATTGGCTGTTGCACCCGTTGGCCGCCAACGTTGGCCCAATCGTCTGAAGTCAGTGCGACTATGGCATCCGCAATTGGTGCTATGAAGCTGAAGGTAGTAAATAGGAAGGGGAAGGAGATTGAGAAAGAGGAAGGTGAGGAAGTACCTGGCTATTCAGATCTGGTCACCAAACACGGCTAAAACCATTTTAAGCAACGTACCTTGAACTAGAAACTGTCGTTTTCAAAATTGGAACTGATTTATTGAAGAATTCAGGGAACCTATAATGCGTATAATTTATTTATTCATTTACGCCCTGATGGGCTTTTACCAAAGTAGTTAACAAGTAATACAGTTGTGTTACATAGTTTACAATAAATTATGATTTTTAATTAAATTAAGGTAAATTCCAATTAATAGTGTGGATTACGGAAAGCTAAATATGTTTTGTTTTTTTAAATTTTTTTTTTTTTTAATACTTTTATAGTGACGTATTGCCCATCTCTCTAGGTGTGGAACGCCTGTGTTGTGATGGCAATTTTTAAAGTAGTTGTTAATAAAATAAAATCAGTATTTTTTGTTTTTTTTTTATTAAAATTATACAATTCAAGAATGAATGTAGAAGGTGGAGGCGAAGCAATAATAATTTTAAGTAATTAATTAATAAAGTTTAAGTATTAAGGAACATATAAAAACAAAAGTGTATTCACTACGGAGTTGTGAATTCATACATCTCAGTAAAATGATGAAGATTTCGTTTTATAACTAATACGGAATATTTAAGCATGTCTACAATATTCCCAAATTTATTGCCAAAATGATGTAGTCTATTTATAGGTGTATGAGCTTCATAGTTGGTTTTAAAAATGTCACAGAAAAATGTAGCACTTTGCCTCGTATTTCTAGTCGGTACATAAAATTTTATTTTGGAGAGAATTTCAGGGTTGACAATGGAATTATTAATAATTATATTTAAAAGTACAAGGTCAGAGATGATCCGCCTATCTGATAGCGTTATTAAGTTAAGTTGTTTCATCAAAAGAACATAGTTTTTTTTTTTTTTTTTTAAAGTGAATACCTCACAAGAGTCCCAACTGCTCCCGTCTGGAGCCAGTGAGACTATGGCATCCCCAATTGGGGGATGTTGTGAGGCTGAAGGTAAGTGGGGAAGGGAAATAGGAAGGTGGGGAAGTACCTGGCTATTCAGATCTAGTCACTAAACACGGCTAAAGCCATTTGGAGCAACGTTTCAATTCTGAATGGTGGTCTTACACCAGGGCGATACTGGTAGTATCTTCCACTCTGGAACGTGCCGCAAATATACTATATATTATTTTAATTAATTAATTGTGAAATAACACAAATTAATCAAATAAAATTTATTTGCGCACGCCGGGTTCGAACCCGCGACCTTCGGAATGGCAGTCCAATGCGTTACCACTGGACTATACCGGCCGTTTAATATTTTGAATTGGAATATTCAGTTTAAAGTTAATAAATCTTAGAAATTTGTGCTGTACCCTTTCAATATTGTCAGAATGCGTTTTGTACAATGGGGACCAAATAGGCGAATTATACTCTACCTGGCTTCTTACTAAAGAAGTGTACAATGTTTTCAAACATTCAAGTGACTTGAAAACAGAAAAATATTATAATTGCCTTTTTAAACTGATTTATCGAGAATTCAAACTATCCAGTAATTTGGTCTCCGCTTGTATTTTAATAATTTGTAAAAGTTCTGAAACTGAACCAACATTAAATGGCTTTAGCCGTGTTTAGTGACGAGATTTAAATTAGGGATGCGATGGTCCCACTTACTCCTCCGGCCAATTGGGACAATTATGGGGTGTTTAAATAATTTAAAAAAAAATACACTTTCCACACCCTCAACTTCTACCAGCTTCTTCTTTCCTCTATCGTTATAATTATCAAAAATATATTCTCTCTTCTCTCCCCGCCAAAGCAAACCAACCCTTTCACGCCCGACCGGCGGGATTGATGGAGCGGGGCTAATGGCTTCCCGTTCTTCCTGAGTATCCGCTTAGACGCGAGGGGGTTAGGTCGGGTGGCTAAGGTGGCAGAGTATCTGCCCGAAGTCTCTCTTGAAAGAAATTTAAATGCGTTATAAAACTGACGGAATAAAGAATCTTTTGTAGAAAGATGGAGTACTAAATTTGAAAGATGAGCGAGTGTCCTCATTGTAATATTTAATCATTGAAGAAGATATTATCAACAACGCTCAATGAAAATATGAGTACATAGTGAATAACAATAACAGTCACAACTCGTAGTCGAACACGGATCCTCTAGTCCAATGGTTCCAAACGGGGGGCTGTGCCGACCCCCCAGGGACCTTGGTCTTCCAGGAGGACGGTGGTGCCCTTGAGGGAAAATAGGGGGCGGTGAAAGGCTACAAGAGGGCGGTGAAAGACTGAAATGATTTTTTTTCACGACATGTTTTGACATAATAATATTAAAATAGTTTTTGGACTAGTTTTTTTTTGCCTATTTTAGGTTCTCAGGTTCTAGTTTGGGTTAAATAAGAAAAGAAAAACTAACCATTTAACTTTGACATCTATAACAATGGCCTTGATTTTAATTTGAACGAAGTAAATACTAAAATGCATTATTTTCCATTTTCGGTTACTGAAATAGTTGTTCCTCATTTGTAACAACTGATACAAAGTGTTTCAAAAATAATATGTGCCTGTAAAGGACGCCCGCTACAATGTATCATAACATGACCGTGCTATGACCGAGCCGCGAATTGCAGGAAAGGAACAAAGCAACCACAAGCTGCGTTTGTGGTTGCTTCGTACATACCTTTCCCATATTTCGCGGCTCGGTCATGGTATGATACGTTGTAGTTTAACCGTGTCCGCTTTTTCTGTATATTACATAAGAATACCCCTGATTTACTTAGTACTAAGTACTTTACAAAGATTAATCTTAAAATAAAAGCCTGCTTATGTTTGTGCTAGCAAAACGTGAAAAGTAGTCGACCGATGTCGCTGAAATTTTCAATGTTTGTTCTTATTAGTGTCCGGAGTGTTTAGAGAGTGGTTTAAATTGTAGAAGAAGTCGGGGACGCTCGAGGAATACGCAATATCACTTCACTACAGTGAGATACGGAGTCGAATTGAAGTCCATGTAATGTGTATTTTTTGAACATTGTGCTATACAGGAGTGAATGGTGAAAGAAGTTAGAGACGCCCGAGAAAGACATTAGCAATAGCGAAGCACTGCGGGGTCGACTAGTGAATAAAAAGAAATTGAATATCTATATTTTATGTATATAATTTCTATGAATATAATTTTCAATTAAGGCGATGCCATACGTAGTAATTCAAAATCATGTGTTTTTGGTTTGAAAATTTGGTCGCCTAGAAATGTTTCAGATGCTTTAATTAAATACTTCGAGTAGAATACATCTTGGCCTTTGAAATAATAGAGTATTTTTTAGTTAAGTCTTTTTATAAGCCCAGAAAAAAAGAATGTAAAGGCCTATGAAAACTGCTTTAAAGTTCAAAATATCCTACTTACGAACCATTTTCGGTTATGATTTTATTGTATAATGTGGCAAATTAAGTTATTTATAAAAAATTAAATATTTATGACGGAACATCCACAAAATAAAATAAAAGGCACTTTTTGGCCATGTTTTTTTCTTGCATAAATCAAAACAGGCGGATGGTGTTAAGCGGGAATTTAAACCTTATCGCCACCCACGTAAGGGTTGTTATTGATAGCGGCTCAATTTAAAATATTACTCGACGTAGTGCATCGCCTTAGAAGTGTTATCTACTAAACAGTGTTCATCTCAAGTGACTTCCCACGTGAGTACGGTATATATGTTATCTGCCTGTACAGAATATAAATAAATAACAATATATGTACATTCTAACGCACCATCACGTTCATTGGTCAAATGCATTGTACATATAGTTTTGTAATTGGGATCGACGTTGACTCAATAGCTTTGTATTAGTGATCGACGAACCGGTGGATGTAATTAATCTAACGCCCGTTCGTGACCGGAGGGGACCCAGCAGCAGCGTTTGGGGCGCATTGGATGCCCTCTCCAGCCGGACTCTCCCAGCCTATCGCCTAGCACCGCAGTGGGTGGGCTGGAACCAAACGCTCATCACTCCTGGACAGCCTGAACCCCATATTCCTACCCACTCCTCACACCTTTCCATTCCAGACCTTCCTTTCACTTCATACCCTTAAAAACAAAAAAAAAAACAAAAAAAACAAAAAAATTAAAATCATGAATATACATAAAAACAAACATAACATCTTTACAGCGGCGAGTAGCAGGCGTCCCCGGTGCGGGCCAAAACTGTTGGTAAATTTTGCCAACATTCGCGGCCTGCACACAAATTTAAATTCCGTCCATCACCATCTTTTGTCCCAACGTCCCAACCTTCTTTTCCTATCCGAAACTCAGATAGCCGAGCCGTCAGACTCCTCCTATCTGGACTGTCCGGGCTTTACCCTCGCAAGCAAATTCCGACTGAAAGGAGGAGTCTGCCTCTATAGTCGAGCTGACGTCAACTGTGTGCGACTATTGAGTCTGGAAAACTCCAGATTCGACGTAATGTGGGTGCGCGTCAATCTTGCCAGTACGGCAAGATTCTACGCATGTCTATACCGCTCACCGAACCATAGCGAATCAGACACTTCCGAGCTCTTCAAACATTTGAGCGATACTATTGATGATCTCTTGCCCCGCTACCCTTCGGCCGAGTTTGTTGTTCTGGGGGACTTCAACGTTCATAACGAACCATGGTTGAAGTTCTCAGGCCCAACGGACTCGGCTGGCCGACAGGCGGAATCCTTTGCCATTTGCTACGGATTAGAGCAATTGGTTCAGGAGCCTACAAGGGTTCCTGATGTCCAGACTCACCGCTCCAATCTGTTAGACCTATTCTTAACTACTGTGCCACACGGTTATAAGATTGACGTCACAGCGCCTCTGGGATCATCTGACCACTGCCTAGTGACGACATCAATCCCCGTTAGCCTCAGACCAACCAATGAGAGGCTGAGGAGAAAAGTGTGGCACTATAGGTCAGCAGATTGGTTCGGTATGCGGGCCCATTTCAATTCTTTTCCGTGGTCAGCTGTTTGTTTTCGGACTTCGGACCCTTCAAGATGTGCCCAGGAGATTGGTGAAGTCATCAATTCGGCGATGGATGGCTTCATACAATCGACTACTAAAGAAACTGGTGTGGGCTCAAAGCCGTGGTTCAGTCGACAATGCTCCGAAGCAGTTCGACGAAAAAACGCGGCTTACCGAGCCTACAACACATCTCGAACGCCCGAAAGCAGATCAGCATACAACAAATCGGCAAAGGAATGCAAGAGAATCATCAATAGGTCAAAATTCGAACACGACCTGCAGATCAGCAAAAAGCTGGCTGCCTGCCCGCATGGCAGCAGAGCATTCTGGTCGCTTGCGGGCTCAATAGGTCGAAATTTTTGCAAACCCAGTTTGCCACCTCTTACCAGACCTGACGGCTCACTAGCAAACACCGCCACCGAAAAGGCAAACCTTTTAGGGAAAATGTTTGCGGAAAACTCGACCCTCGACGACGGGGGTGCTGTTCCGCCGTCGGTTCCTCACTGCGGCTTCTATATGAAAAAGCTGAGGATCCGGCATCGGGATGTACTCCACGTCATACGGGGGCTCGATGTTAACAAAGCTAGTGGACCTGATGGAATACCTGCCCTGGTATTGCAGAGGTGTGCTGCGGAAATAGTTCCAGTTTTGACAAAGCTCTTCAAAATGTCCCTGAAGTGTGGCACTGTGCCCTCTGGTTGGAAAAAAGCGGTAATTCACCCTATTCCCAAGAAAGGTGACCGCTCCAACCCGGCCAACTACCGCCCCATAGCGATCACATCAGTTCTGTCCAAAGTGATGGAACGTGTGATCAACGACAAACTGCTCACATACCTCGAGAAGAACAAAATTATCAACGACCGTCAATACGGATTCCGGCGGAACCGCTCGTGCGGTGATCTTCTCGCTTATGTGACGCATGTTTGGGGGCGGTGCCTGGAACGTCACGGTGAGACCCAAACGGTCGCACTAGACATATCCAAGGCCTTTGACCGGGTCTGGCACCGAGGACTTGTCAACAAATTGCATTCTTACGGACTTCCCGCATCCCTGTGTACGTGGATTGCTGACTTTTTAAGGGATAGGTCGATTCAGGCGGTTGCTGACGGTTTCACCTCTTCCTCGCACTCCATAAATGCTGGCGTCCCACAGGGATCGGTTCTGTCTCCGACTTTGTTTTTGTTGCACATCAATGACCTTTTGACATGTGCACCGATTCATTGTTACGCGGATGACAGTACAGTTCATGATAGCTTTTTGTTTGACAAGCCCCCAAAGGGCACACAAACTCCAACGGCTCGGAGGGCTTTGAAGCAGAGAATGGACGGTTATCTCGAGAGTATTTCCTCCTGGGGTAAAAATAATCTCGTCGAATTTAATGTTTCAAAGACCCAATCCTGTCTGATTACGTCTAAAAGGGATCCAAATGATAATCTAGTCTCCTTCAACGGAAGCAATCTTCCGAACAGGCCTTCCATTGATATGCTTGGTGTAACTATAAGTGACCAGCTCAGGTACGGGGGCTCCATCGAAGCTAGAGTAAAGTTGGCCTCTCAGAAGCTGGGCGTACTGTACAGGGCCCGCAGATACTTTAATAGTACACAACTGCTCACCCTGTACAAATCGCAAGTGCGCCCTACTGTCGAATTTGGCAGCCATCTCTGGTCTGGAGCCCCAAAATACCTGAAAAAAACCCTTGACTCTGTGCAGAAACGGGCGGTCCGTTTGATAGATTCCCCAATCTTAACAAACGGACTGCAATCTTTAGAGCACAGGCGTCAGGTAGGTATGCTGTCCTTGTTCTATCGGTATTACAATGGAAGATGCTCTGAGGAACTAGCGTCATTGATCCCTTCGGCACCGGTGCGTAGTCGGGATACACGCCAAACGCGCGCCCAACATTTGTACACAGTTGACACTTGTCACATGAGAACGAGTCGCTTCTATGATTCGTTCTTAAGTTCAACAGCTCGGCTGTGGAACGAACTGCCGGCCTCTGTGTTTCCTCCCTCCTACAACATGGGACTCTTCAAGACCCATGTTCACTCCTTCCTCTCCACAAAAAGACCCTCCACACAGCATCCCCAAAGATGACATAGGCCCTGAGGGAAATTATTTTCTTCAGGGCCTCCTGTGTGGAGTAAATATAAAAAAAAAAAAAAAAAAAATAGTTTGTATAGTCTATACTAAGTAATATATTATACAGGGTGTCCGGAAACTCGTAGTACAAGCGGGAAACTGGTGAATCTACATCACATTTGGAGTCGATTTTGTAGTATATTTTTTTTTTATTTGAGCTTTCGTTATCGAGTAAATCGAGTTTGAAGTTGATTTTTTTTTTTTAATCAAATTCTTATAAATTATTACTGAAGATCAAAGTACCCAACTAATTAAAACTATTTGAAAGTAAAACAAATGAAGAAACTCGGATTTGAAGCATTATTTTGAAATCATCCTTCATTTAACCCGGTGTAATCATAAAATATTTCTGCTCTGTAGGGTTAAAACATCTGTTATTCAACCCTAAACACCAGAAAAAACTTTAACCCTAAAATAGCCGAAAAATATTTTTTTTTTGGTTTTTTTTTTTTTTTTGAAAATGCTCAAATCAAAAAACTTTATGTTTTTTTGGGTTCCCCATGTGGTGTACATTCTCCAGTTTCCCGCTTGTACTACGAGTTTCCGGACACCGTGTATATTTGTGCAGCCCTCTGAGGTGATTTTTCACAAAAACGACGCTATACAAATCATCAAAATATTATTACATTAAGGTCACCTTGTAAAGGTTGCCAATCATTTAGAAAAAAACAATAAATATCTCTAAAAGCTCTAACGACTGTATCACCGCGCACAATTTCATTGTTCTGCTAAATAATGCATTCACAACTAAACGAAAGATTTTTTACTGAGATAATTTTAACAATGGGGTAGAAAGTAGAATCAAATAGGTAGAAATTTATCACAAGGACGGGGATTTAATCTAGGACTCATCTTCATAATGGGAACCGTTTATATTCCAGAGTAACGAATGATATAGCCACGTTCTGTTCTCTATACAGGGTGTATCTGCACGTACCCGACAAACTTTAACCAGCTATTCCTTAGCACATTTGGAGTATAAAATGTTATGGGCACTTTACTTTCCGGTAACATTTTTTTAAATAAAAAATTTACTATTCATATTTTCACCACATGTCACCACTGTTTTATCCTTTGTCAAAGTTTGAAAATCCACCTGGCAATATTTTATTCGAGTTTCGTTGAATAATATACGTACGTACCTACATTAGCGCGCTTTTACGATCACAACGAAATGGCATGGCACCATTCGTCTCATTTTTAGCTATTATTATTTAGTGTGTATGAAAGAGCGAACACGCTTTTTGACACACTTGCTAATAACAGCTGTTGAACACGAGAAACAATGCCAATGACAGTGACGGAGTGTGGATTTTTTTTATCATTTTTTGTTTTTAATTGAAAAAAAAATGTTACCTGACAGCAAAGTGCCCATAACATTTTTTACTCCAAATGTGCTAAGGAAAAGCTGGTTAAAGTTTGTCGGGTACGTGCCCATACTACACCCTGTATAATTACAGATACAGGGTGTGACTGGACGTACCAGACTTTAACAATTTCCAAACTTATCTGAAGTTTAAAAAATAAACAAATGCAATTATGACATTAAAGTAGACGATTGTACACGCTGCTTACAGACTATAAGAAATGCCTAGAACGTTTCAAATTTCTTTTTGAAATTATAAATAACCTTGTAGAATCTTCCACATTAACCGTAAAGGAACGCATTACATTTGCGAAACCGAAACGCGAACCGTACCACGAATTACGGGAAAAGGAACAAATCAACTGAAAGCGGCGTTTCGCGCTGTTTGCGGTTGCTTCGTTTCTTTCCCATAAGTTTAGGTTCAATTCGGCTCGCGGATGTATACGTAGCATAAAATCAACATCAATCACTGTCTACTAAGAAACCACGAAACTTTCCATATTCCTTTTCAAAGAACCAACTTAACCTTCTCATTACCTCTTGTGTGAATGTGTCGACTATACACGAAGTCCATAAATTCGCAGTACAAGCGAGAAACTTCCAAAGATGGATTTTTGAAATAAGAAGTGTTTTTTTTTTAATTGGTCAAAAAATTCCAACTTCAGACTGGATTTACTCGAAAACGAAAACTCGAATCAAAAAAATTATTCCACAAAATCGACCACTTACCATTTGTACTACGAGACACATTCTAAAGAAAACATTCACTGTAATTTCTCGAATCTCTTGTTTTCACTTGACCCAAATGTCTTTTGGTTTTTTGTCGTTGTCTGTTTTAATAGTAGATTCTGTGTTCGTATTTTTTGAAGGAATCAAAATTCAAAAAAACTAAGGCCAACATTTAAAATTATAGATGGAGGGTGAAAATATTAAAGATCTTGGGTACCCCCGTTGGCAACGGAAGGGTTAAGTCCACCGGGAACATCCTGAATAAATATATAACATTATAGATGGATATCGGAGAAGGGGTATTCTATCCGACCGCAGACCAGGCGACCATCTATCATTGATTCGGAGCAACGCTGAACCGGTGGTTGGTTGTTTTGCAACACTTCATCGGTGTCGGGTCTATTGTCATTATTTAGAGTAGGAGATATCTACAAAAAAGGGACAGCCTTGGTGAACACCCTCCATTAGGGATACAATACCAGAATGGCAAGGTTACAACACCACCATTGGCGTAGCGACAAAAGGTACCTGGCAAGATTGTAAACTAAGAACTCACCCTACATAATTCATAGTTGAATAATAATAATAAGCTTTTTTTCTCAAATGTTGTGTTTGTACAGGGTTTTCCAATAAGAGGTGTTATTTTGAATAGCCCGCTATTTCGGTAGATGTTACTTTTGAAGCTATAATTTTTTGACATTTGACAAGTAGAAACTACGCCATTATTTAAAAATGGAACGATACACGCTTCAACAACGCATTGAAATTATTAAAATTCACTTGAGTGAATCAAATGCAAATCATCTCTAGTGATGTGATGAGGCCCATTTCCACCTCGGTGGCTTCGTCAACAAGCAAAATTGTCGCATCTGGGGTTCGGAAAACCCAAGAGTTATTGTTAAAAAGCCTCTTTAGCCTCAACGTGTGACTGTTTGGTGCGGTTTATGGTCCGGCGGAGTCATTGGACCTTACTTTTTTTTAAATGAGGATGGAGCAACAGTTACGGTGAATGGATTGCGCTATCGAGAGATGATTAATGATTTATTATGGCCGGAATTGGATGGTATTGATCTGGACAACGTTTACTTTCAACAAGACGGCGCTACGTGCCACACAAGCAACGAAACCATTGATCTTTTACGATTGAATATCAAAATAACACCTCTTATTGGAAAACCCTGTTGTTGGTTGCTAGATTGTTTTTGACCCTGAGATCTAGTGTTTCTAATATATATTATATGTTAGTCGTTATTTCTTGAGTTTTGTATTTACGATTGTAAAGGAGTATTGTTTTAGAATAGAGTTGTACTTACAGGGATTTTCAGAATAACTTTCATTATTATTATTTTTTTAATAATAAACTAATGTTTATAAGACAAGGTTTTTAAGCATATCACAAAAGATAATAAATTATTATAAGCAATAATTAGTCGCCTGCAATATCAATACAAATTGAAAATATCTCCCGAGTAAAAATAAATTTCCGTTGGCGGCATTTATTTTTACTCGGGAGATATTTTCATTAACTTTAATTATAGTTTTTTGGGTTTTAATGAGTTATTTTAGGATATTGTCATTTTCACTTCCGCATACTATAATACCGTAGTAGAACTACTAGCACGTAAACAGTGTGCGTGGCGAAAAAGCGTATTTAAATTGTAGGAAATTTTACGAAAATTATTTTAGTTACGAATATTTTGTTCGAAAGTTGATAGTTTTTGAGGTATAGTAAAAAAAACATTTTTTTGGGGTTTTTTTTGTTAAAACTCAAATTCCAACCAACTATTTTGTTTGTTGGCAAAACTCGGATTCAGTAATCAGTATCACCGCAAAACACATAAATGACGATAAACTCAGGATTTATTTTGTCACAAACTGTCTATTGAGCTGGACTATATTGGATCAAATTATCAACACAATATTGTATTTGTATTCCTTTCTTGAGAGCATTCAGTTTTCATAAAGACAAAACTGTTTATCCGTAGGTACTCATATTGCGCGCGTACCAACAAACAATTCATCATAATATTTTAACTAGCCATGTATGTACGCGAAGATTACAATTTGAAAAACTTGTCTCATAGCACAATTCCGGATTATTTTGAATTTTTTTAAACTACCTACAATACAAATATAGAGAATATTAGAACAGTAATGAGGTGCAATAATTATTTTAAAAATTAGTTAACTTGCCATTTTTTAGCATTCTTCCTCATCCCTCTTTAACCCCGAAGAAAACGGTTTAATTGTTATGAAGTATATTATAATTTTTAAATTGTCGATAATCTTGATAATGTATCCGAAATGTTCTCGAAATTTCCGAATACGAAATCCCGTCGCGTTTTTCAAGAAGCGTCCTCCATTTTCCGACTCATTAAACGAAATTTCAAAAGAGTAGTAGTTTTTTATGTCGTTTTTAAACGTAAATTTTAATGGTGCTATTTCATAGGTCGTTAACATTAACACGTAAATATTTTCTTTTCAATCCCGAATAACATCATCGTAAAGCATAGTTTAGGTCATTAATGATGATTTGAAAAGAGTAATAGATAATTTTTAAAAAAATAATTGGTTCAATTGGAAAGTCGAATACCATTGTGACCGGTGTAATGTACAGACTACGTAGATTGCTTCCCACAGCCATACTGCGATCATTGTACTATGCTATGATTCACTCCCACTTGGCATATCTTTCGAGTATCTGGGGCTTTGCTACCAAAAAAATGATATCGGAGGTGCAAATAATCCAAAATAGAGCCATGCGTAACATTTTTGGCTTGCCTTGGGATATACCTGTTAAAGATATTTACCGTCACGCACTTGTTTTGCCATTTAAGATGGTTCCTAGCTTTGAGATAACAAACACCATTTTAAATATTATTCAGTGTAACACCCACACAAATATAAATCTGAACTATAACAACGATGTTCACCAATATAATACACGACAACACAACAAACTACATATATCAAAAATACACTCAACAAAGTTCGGACTGAAATCATTAGAATATATTGCCTACACTAACTATAACAAATTGCCTGAAGAATTAAGACAGGTATATATGCCTCTAACAAATCTCGAAACGATATATTGAAATCCTATTTTTTCAAATGTTATTTGGAAAACGAGTCATAAGTACGTACAAACTCTGTTCTGATTAGCCGTCTTAATTATCTCCAAATACCAAACTTTGTACATCCAGAGATGATGAGCTTTTTTAATCTTCTCATGTATTTCGAATGTAAAACATCTTATATTAGGCCTGTTTATTTTTGACCCCGTACTTTTTAATGTATTTTCCTGATTTTGTTTTTATGCATTTATATAGTCCATCATTGAGGATACTTTTTCAACTTTTTGACACCAACAGTACATAAATCAAATGAGTGATTATAAAAATTCATAAAGTCTTATAAGACAATTTTTTTTTTGTAACATATCTGTAAAGTGATTATTCATATGTTGTGTCTGTATGTTGCTTCTGTGAAATGTTTTGTGAATGTTTTCTTCGTACATTGTGTCTGCACATTGGGTTGGGTTGGTTATTTTTAATTTTTAATCTAATTTTTCTGTACAAAACTCTTTTTTTAAATTTTTTTACTCTTCTATTTGAAAACTACCAATTGGCGATCCCTTAATGAGTTTAATAACTCATGGGAATACAACATCGTTTGTTGTATGTTTAAAAAAAAAAAAAAAATTAAGGTTTTCTTTATGGGAACAATGCATGCTAAGTCAGTAGGATTGTAGTTAAGTATAGCCCCACAAAAAGATAATTTTAGATAATTAAGAAAGAGGGAGGTTGGGAGGAATGTATCTGGCAATTTTTCAATAATGGTTGTATAACATGACATGAATAACATGACTATCCTTCCGTTTTGAAAGGAACCGTCCTATTTTGAAAGGAACCTTCCTTTTTTGAAAGGAACCGTCAATTTTGAAAGGAACCGTCCTATTTTGAAAGGAACCTTCCTGTTTTGAAAATAACCGTCCATTTTGAAAGGAACCGTCCCGTTTTGAAAGGAACCTTCCAGTTTTGAAAATAACCGTCCATTTTGAAAGGAACCGTCCCGTTTTGAAAGGCACCGTCCTATTTTAAAAGAAACCGTACCTTTTCGAAAGGAACTGTCCCGTTTTGAAAGGCACCGTCCTATTTTAAAAGAAACCGTACCTTTTCGAAAGGAACTGTCCCGTTTTGAAAGGCACCGTCCTATTTTAAAAGGAACCGTCTTGTTTTCAGGGAACATGTACCGTTGTCCCGAAGGAAAGCGTCTGGACGCGGAAATGTCCCCTTTTCACAAAGCTTCGTGACATCAAATTGAGAACAAAAGATTATCTCAACCTTATTAGAGTCCTAGAAAAACAAATAGTATTAGAAGAGTGAACTATACCGATTAAAATAAAACTGATGTCGCCAATCAGATAAGCTACTAAGACCTTTCGACTCCTAGGCCCCAGACAGACACAGATATTTGCACATCTGTTAATGTAGGATTAGTTGGAAGAAATCGACAGCCAATAATTAATTGCTGTAAATCCTCACCTTAATTAAATAAGTACTACACACATTGCAATTTCTATTTTATAATTATTATTCTTTTTTCCAGTACGATTCGGTCTTTGTCCTCACGATAAATTAACAGGCCTTATTAATGAAACATCAGTTTGAGAATGTTTTATCGATTTGCCTTAATAATAATATTTAATGACGATACAAAGATTTTTCGGATTTTTATGAGCACGTGTTGCGACATCATGATATTCGTAATTTACTAAAAGTTTATCATGACACCTGTTAGGTAATTCATTCGTAAGGCTTGCAATCCCGTTTCTGACCGGAATTATCAATAATTTAAAGAGATTATTGATAAATTAGCAGCAATTTGTCTCCGTGTACTACGAACTACATGTCACTGATAAAAACCATTCATAACATGCATTAAAATAATATATGTCAGTTAATGATTTTCATTAAAAAAAATAAGTGATAAACCTTTCACACATAAGTGAAGACTAAAAACCGCAAGAGAAATCTTGCTTCTAAAACCGGTTGGAAAGGATATAAACATGAATATTATTAGTTGGTAGGTACCTAATTGTATAGGCAGTCTGCAATGAACAGATAATCTCTAGAAGTATGATCTATACAGATTTGAATGAAAACTGACGTTACCCATTTTCCTAAAGCCCGCCACAGATAGATGCACACGGCTACATTTCACACGTGGCTTAAGCTTTGTGCACTATGAACCACTATACATCAACACAGCGGGCCACACGCATGTTACGCACGGCTGCATGGGTATGTGACGTCAGAGGCAAACGCGAGGGTTGAAGCGGATTCGCCGGCCGAGCGAAGACATAGGCACGTTGCGAGTCCATGGCAGCCATGTTTCTTCCCCACTCTCCCGCTAATAAAGACATACTGATATAATGTCACTAAATACATAATAATTTTCACTAAATCAAATTCGTCTTCAGATTCTTCATTTGATGAACTATCAAGTAAAAATATTAACATTTTGCCGGCAGACGGGCGTTGTCGTGGCGCACATCAGCTGGCAATGTGTAGATACATAGCCCTGTATCTAAATTTCGCCAATAAACAATTAGATAATGTTAATTAAGTGTTAATCTCAAGTGACCTACCAGGTAAGTATTGTACTGTATATTTTCTCCATGAATAGTTAAGTAATAACATAGATCACTGTAGAAATGTATTATATGTTTGTACAGCGCCCTTGAGGTGATTTTGCACAAAAACGGCGCTTTACAAGTCATCCAATTATTATTATTATTATTATATCAAGCCACGTAGCTCTCGTGCAGCATCGTGGCAATCTATCAGTGGAGAGCTTAAGACCTTTCGATTCCCAGGCCTCAAGGAAAATTATTATGTATTCAAGAAAGAATTTAGAAATTTCATCAATTATCACAAGAAGGAAGGGAATATTGCCCTTAATTCTGGAGAAGACAGCACATACGAGACACGCCTACACTTATACACATATACTTCTATCGGGTTATCTCTTCGGTGGTGGCTGTCTGGAAAACGATTCCACGGAGAGCAGAAAGCCATCGAGTCTGCAAATAACGTAGCTTTCTTACGGTAATGGGAATTGTACATCAAATGGCAATGCAGTCGTCTCAAACCATTTGAATATGATAGCCAATAATACTAAAACTAGACCCGGTAAATATCACCTCAAAGCCGATTTACTAAGCTAGAAGATATCTTATAGTAAGGTAAAAATATATAATAATAATACAGAGTGCAATAATGATCAGACATGTTGTAGTGATCTTAAAAGTGGCAAGCGAAAGATACTGTAATTCCATTGATTTACTAAATTTAGACGAGACATAAAGCGAACAAATAGGTTCCGCTTTTTGACGTAGGTACAACACTCTCAACGCTCTAACTAAAACTACCGATTCCTGACTACATGCACCGCTTATCGCGTTATAATAGTGGAAGTTTTGACGAAATATTAGTAAGCAGTGGCGCATCCAATTTAGCAGTTTTATAACTATTTTTTATGACTTTCAATTTTGGGGCTCCCCAGGACTTCAGGAACAAATCTAAATGAATGCCCGAAATTCACAAAAATCCCGTAAATATTAATAGAGACCATGGAGCTACGCTCAGTAGTTCTTGGTATCCGGTAATTGACGGCTACACCAGAACTAAACGCAGAAAACCACTTTAAAATTATACGTTGATATCAGCTCTTAGAGTGTTGGAACTGGACACGGTATCACGGTATTCTTCATACATAAGCACACATTTCACCACAATATGATGCTAGACAATGCAATGCTGTCCGAAACGTTGGCCAAAGAAGGCGGTAGCGCAACACGGCATAATACCCCAAAAACAAATCACTATCATACTTTTGGCCGTGAAAATCTCAAATCATAATTATTTAGATTTAGATAGCGTTTTAACGAGATAGCGAACGCAGTAACACTAAGGTATAATTTTGTTGTTTGAAGATTTTCAGGAAATACGTGCGGCGCACGGCAAAACTGAAATTTCCAGAAAAGGTTCACACACAAATTTTTTTTTGTAAAAATAATAAAATAGTTTTGGACTAAACAGCAGCATCAATAATGTCGATTTTTTCTAACTTAGCACTCTATCACACTCAAATGTCACTAGCCGCCACGAGTCATACCGCGTTCCGTATTCATCTTATGGTACATAGACATCCGCGAGCTAAACTGCCGAACTTTACCTAAACTTAAGGGAAAGAAACGAAGCAACCGAAAATGGCCGAAACGCCGCTTGCAGTTCATTCGTTCCTTTCCTGTAATTCGTGGTACGGTTCGCGTTTCGGTTCGCAAATGTATACGTACCCTTAGTGTTAGCGTTTCTTCTCTCTCAACCACATTAACCACAACTCGCTGCATCTTTTTAAATAGGAAAACGCTTCCCGGTCCAATACCTTTTCGTTCATCTACACATTTTCTGTGAATGTCTATCTTTGTCATACATGGAACAAAAATGTGTATATTCTTGGTATACCTTATATCGTAGGTAATAGGCATTAAAATCGCTTGACGGAGTCAAGAAATGTTCCATTTCAAGCAAAAAACTGGTTTTTATTTATTTTGTAAATAATTTTATAAGAAAGCAAAAAATTTTATCAAGTGCAACTGTTACAGATAATCTTAGGTATGGTACTGTATTTTTTAAAAGTTGTTTCCTTTTTGTGTTCATACATTTCTATTGAAAAAAAATATTTTTAGTAGTTTGGCATTTATATTTTTTATTGAGTAACTTATTTTTTAATTTGTAAGCGAAACGATAGGAAAACCTTCAATTTATCTAAAGCATATATTTTTGGTATTCATAATGTACACCAATTCGTTATAAAGATTAATCAAAATAGTGATTTGGCATTAAGCTTTGCCTTAAATTAAGAATTTACTGGAAACAATAGTTTTTTATGATTGCTACATTTTCTGTTTCTGTCTAGATGTGTTGTAAAGCCATTGTTCAAGTTACTTCAAAATGCTCTTGGTTGTTTGGTAAGCATCTTGCACCTGGGTTAAGAGGTCGCAGGTTCAAAACCCGACAGGGACCAGCGAAAATTAATTTAATACAAAATGTTTTAACTATCTATCTTTCTATCATCCTCACAACAAATCCAAATTGCCATAGAACCACTGGCTTCGGGTAGCTCTGCGCTATTCACATTAAAACAAAAACCTTTGAAACTAGTATAAGTAATGGTTACGATGCATCGCGATCGTGATAATATCTTAATTAGAAAACTAAATTGATTAGTATAAACTGAGTCAATATTAGATGCAACTGGTTGGCAAAGTTTGCTCAGGAGTAAGTATATAGAGGCTGCGGGTTTACGGATGCAATCTCTCGAAGCAACCAAGGAGAAGTAGTTTTACATGAGATCCGGTATTTATGAGTGACAGTGTACGGTAAACCGATTTCAATTTTAGTTTAAGACCTTTCAAAGGATGTTAAAAATTATTGTCAGATAAATTATGTGATTCAGCACAAGAGTTCTGACTGCTAGTAGCAAGTGAGACTATAGAACCCAGATTTGGAGATTGTTCTAAGGATGTAAAGGAGATGATTAAGTGGAAGTAGGTTGTGGTTATTTAGATCTAGTAACATAAAACTTAGAGTGGTCATTCAAATAAATTTTCCATATATAAATTCTCTTACTAAGTCAGTACAATAAACAAAATTTATTTTTATTTTTATAGATATATATTAAAAACAATACGTAACAAAATGAACCTTTGTCTGTCCAACTGGGAAGGATTCCCGTTTCAGGACAGCCAAATTGTGTATTTAGTACATAATATTCTTACAATGGAATGGTGATGCTGTCAAAACAAATTTTGGGAACATTGTTGATTGCATTCGAAGTGACAGGATGGTTTCTTTATCCTTGAAAGAATCGCAAAGATTTAATTTATTACCAGGGTCAATTTGGATAAAATTAGTAATTACATTCAGAACAGATGAATGGTTTCTTTCGGCACATCACAAGTTTGAGATTCTTTTCAGGGCATTTTGGAGAACATTTACAATTGTATAGTTAGAATTTCCACATTTATAAATCAGTATAAGACATATGAATCCTATAGTACTTTTTTAAATTAATTTTAATACATTCGACACGATTGTAGGTCAGTACAATAACCTAAATACATTTAATATATACGACACGATGGTAGGTCAGTCCAATAACTAACTAACTAACTAACCATCACGCCGTTTCTCCGCAGGGGTAGGAAGAGATGAACTCGGTCTTGGCACACACTTCTTGCCTTATTCACATTCACACATCCTCTTCTATTATTCTGACTCTGGACATGGCCCGACTCGAGTACCTGATTCCTTACACTCCTATCTTCGCTCATTCGCTCTACTTGCCCCAACCATCTAAGCGTCCCTTTCTAATCTTACAATAACCTAAATACATTAAATACATACGACACGATTGCCCCACAATTGACTGCTCTGCAAATCGTTGCCTTTACTTTCGACGTCGTAGATTATTCAAAGCATTCTCGAACCCTCGTGGTGCCAAAAATATGATCACGTCGTTTGTCTCAAGCTCGTCGAAATGATACCTGGATTTCATGATAGGGCAAGTCTGTATCTACTGGAGTCGGTGCCTAAAACATTTTTAGACGCATTAATTTATTTACCATCGCCGGTATCTGAAATCGCTCTAACTCGTTAACCTCTAGGCCCAGAGACAAGGATCTTACTCTACCACGTGGGTCGAAAATTGATTATTGATCCACAAAGGAGCAATTTTGTCAGGCCCTTTCTCAGAATTGAGTGGCATGCACATCATTATACCCACCACTAAATACTACCCTTAAAACGTTGTTCACATAAATTCTCTTCCGCCCTTATTACAGTTTAGCCAATCAGGTCTTCATTAAATCTGTGCTACAAATATAAACAGAAACCGAACATATAATCCCTAGGAGTGTGGTATTTACCGATTTGTTTGAAAACGGAAATTACAAAAGAGTTTACAACTGTTCTCAAGCAAATTAAATTGATTATATCTGTTCTAGAGATATGAAGAAAATGTGTGATCAGTTTCAGCAGAAATGCATCTTCGCTTATTTGAGGCCCACACCGCAAAACACCGATTTAAAAGAAAACTGATCTTTCGACCCACAAGGCTCCGTAGTAAGCATACATACGAATGTTAAGAGAAAGAGCGATAGTATATTAAAAAAAATAACGATAATAACTAAGCGAAAATTGTGAAAATATTAATTTAAAATAGAGCGAAAATCTCTCGACAAATGCCTCTAGGTTGTATTTAAAGCTAGTGTGATTTTTTTCATAAATATAACATAGTAACAGTGTACAATAGATGATTATAATATAGTGTAATACGTCTGGTACTTAGTCCAAAGCTAAACTCGATAACAACGCGCAACAACTTCTTCTACAGGGTTTTCCAATAAGAGGTGTTATTTTGATATTCAATCGTAAAAGATCAATGGTTTCGTTGCTTGTGTGGCACGTAGCGCCATCTTATTGAAAGTAAACGTTGTCCAGAACAATACCATCCAATTCCGGCCATAAAAAATCATTAATCATCTCTCGATAGCGCAATCCATTCACCGTAACTGTTGCTCCAGCCTCATTTTCGAAAAAGTAAGGTCCAATGACTCCGCTGGACCATAAACCGCACCAAACAGTCACACGTTGAGGATAGAGAGGCTTTTCAACAATAACAACAACATTTTGCTTGTTGACGAAGCCACCGAGGTGGAAATGGGCCTCATCACTCAAGATGATTTGCATTTGATTCACTCAAGTGAATTTTAATAATTTCAATGCGTTGTTGAAGCGTGTATCGTTCCATTTTTATTAATGGCGTAGTTTCTACTTGTCAAATGTCAAAAAATGACAGCTTCAAAGGAAACATCTACAGAAATAGCGGGCTATTCAAAATAACACCTCTTATTGGAAAACCCTGTAGTTTAATTGAATATGGAAGGCCAACTTGGGTTGTGTAGTTAGCCTAATGGTTAATTATCTTAGACTCCAGAAAAGTCAGTAAAATTGACAATCTGTTCAAGAAACAATATCAATTTTTGAAAATGTTTAATCGTTTTCACGAGAAGTCAGAAGGAATTAAGCCGACATCTGGTACAAGGACACGCCCACAATGCACTCTTATCGTTTTATCTCTTCAATATGTCCAGAAGTCCATGATGACAATGTGGTTAAATACGTCTGGTACTTAGGACAAAACTAAAGCCGATAATACGACGCTCAACAACTGCTTAGAGTTCAATTGAATATGGGACAGCCAACATGTGTTGTGTAGTTACTATTAGTAATGTATTTAGCCAAATTAATGGTTTACCATCTTAGGTCCCAGATAAGTCAGTGAAATTGAAAAAAAAAATTGATTTTTGAAAATGTTAGATAATTTTTACAAACAGTAAGGAAAAATTTAATTGACATATGGCACAGAGATGAGCCCACTATGTACTCTTAAAGTTTATCTCAAGTGTGTACAGTAAACTATGATGATAATAATAGTTCTAATACGTCTGGTACTTAGTCCGGAGCTAAATCCGATAAGACGGCGCTCAACAACTGTTTCTAGTTTAATTGACGTGGGGCGGCCAACATGTATTGTATAGTTACTAGTAATTTCAAAATTGTTTTCTGTCTTAGGCTCCAGAAATTCAGTGAAATTGATTATCTGTTCAAGAAAAAAATTCGTCCAGAAGTCAGAATTTCTTGGAAGTGAGAAAAATTGAGCTTATTTTGGGAACACGCCCACAGCGCACTTCTACCGATTTATCTCTTCAGTGTATACATTAGTAGACCATGATGATAATATGGTGTAATACGTCTGGTACTTAGTCTAGTACTAAAGCCGATAAGACGGCGCACGGTACTCAACTGGTTCTAGTTTCGCCCAAAGTGAATAACATGGGGTAGCCACGTTGGTCAACTTGTGCTTGTAGGTACGCGATAAGCTTATGTGTTGTGTAGGTACAATGCCAAATGGTTTATTGTAACAATGTCATTACTGTAAACTCTACAAAAATGCCGTGTATTTATATGTTTTACCAGAAAGATTCACAAATTGAAGCGTTTACAACGTTTTTAAACGGAAAAAACCAAACCATATCCAACCTATACACAAACATTTGAGTTGTTCACACGGCAGTAAAAATTAATAAATAAATTTCGGTAAATGTTAGGATTTGCCAATTTTCGGGTTAATACATAACCTTACACAACATAATAATAATAATAATATTTGGCTAATTTATATAGCGCCGTTTTCGTGAGAAATCACCTCAAGGGCGCTGTACAAATATATTTCTTAAATAGTTAATACTAGAACTACTGACTTATCTCTAAGACTTATATCTAGTGACTTACGACTAAGGCCTATAACTACTATCTTTACGACATATATACGAGTATTTACATATTTAGCAACTTACAACTAAAATTAATATTAACAATCTAATCTTACTAACGCCAGAAGAAGAAGGAAGTTCCATTATATTAGGGTGTTTTATGGTTAGCTGGATATATATGTTAAATGAATGAAATTAATGAATAAAATCAATCGTCAATCTTAAACGCATTTAGATGATTCATCTGCCAACAATTAAACCGATTGACTTGTTATGTTCCCGCTGATATTATCCATTGTCCATTGGTAGGCAAGTTAATAGAAAAATTGAATAAACGGAATCGCTAGATAATGTAACAATTTCAGTATAAAAAATGAAAAAATATATATATTTGGATAGAATGACGGATTTATGGAAATGAGTGTCTGAAAAAGTGAGTTTTTAGTTTGGATCTAAATTCTGTTGGGCTGGTTATACATCTCAATTCCATAGGAAGTTTATTCCAAGCCTTAGGGCCGGATACTCCAAATGCACGATCACCAAACTTAGTGTTCGGATTTCGCTTAGGCTCTTTCAACCTTCCAATTGCAGATGATTTCGCTGATCTAAGACTTGACTGCCTTAGACCAGTATTTTCCGGAATGCATAGCTCAGTAATATACGGTGGCGCCATTTCGTTGATAGCTTTAAACACCATCCAGCATAGCTTGTACTGGATCCTTTCAGGACACTTCAGCCAGTGAAGATTTCGGAGGTGCTCCGAAATGTGCGAAAACTTGGGTACCCCGGTGATAAGCCTTGCTGCGGCGTTGAACACTGATTGTAGTTTATCAGTTTCGCATTTAGGAAGATTTGCATAAATGCCGTTGCAATAGTCAAGACGTGATACTATATATGAGTTCACAAGTAATTTAGTTGCCTCTGTTGAAAGGTTCCTACGAACTGATTTAAGTTGTCTAAGGTAGAAGAACCCCGTGCTAACGGTCTTATTTACCTGACTTTTTAAAGAAAGGTCTGAATCCAGATAAACTCCCAGAAGTTTGACGGTTGTTTTAGCAGTTACGTCGTTGCCGGAAATAGCGATTGGTGAGTTTTCTATTAAATGTTGGCGTCTATGTGTGGCTGCCCAGAGAAACTCCGTTTTTGAAGGATTTAGCTTAAGTTTATTTGAGGACATCCAGAGATTGATTGCTTCTAGACACTCAGCTGTGCGAATTTTTAGGCCGTCGATCTCATTTGGTGAGCAGTAAAAGTATATTTGCTGATCGTCAGCATAACAGTGAGATAAAAGACCAAATGACTCGATAATTTTTGCGACGTCATTTGTAAAAAGAATGAAGAGAAGTGGACCCAAAACGGATCCCTGGGGTACCCCTGAAGAGAGTTTTGTGAAGTTGGACTGTTTATTTCCAACCTTTACTGCTTGCGAGCGATTGGATAGATAGGATTCTAGCCAATATTTGATGTTAGAATGTAAACCAAACGTTACTTCTAGTCTCTTAATGAGAAAGTCGTGGTCAATGGTATCAAATGCAGCGCTCATATCCAAAAGTGAAATAAGTGCTAACTTACCTGACTCTATGGCAAGGGTTATATCTGACAGGACACGAAGTAATCCGGTTTCTGTTGAGTGGAACCTCCTATATGCAGATTGACGATTGGTGATTAATTTATTCAGATTTAAGTGGGAGATTATTTGAGAAGCCACAATTTTTTCTAGGAGTTTAGCTACGAAAGGCAGATTTGATACAGGTCGATAATTACCCAGGTTGTCAGCATCAAGTTGTGGTTTTTTAATAATTGGAGTAACTACAGCAGACTTAAGTGGCTCCGGGAAGTCACCTGTGCTTAGGGACTTATTAAACACGTGAACTAGGAAAGGGGATAACACGCTGCAACATTTCTTGAGAAGCCACGTTGGGATAGGGTCAAGAGTACATTGTTTGTTTGGCGAACTAAGGATCAACTTTCCTACTTCTTCCAGCGTTGTAGGTTCAAAAGATGACAGTATCCTTGTGGAATTGGCTGTAAATCTTGGCGGAGGGGCAGAAGATGTGGAGGCGCGTATGGTTTCTATTTTTTCACAGAAAAACTTAGAGAAGGCCTGCGGTGTAATTTCTGTAGCAGTTGGAACAGTATTACCAGCGATGATAGTTTTGATCGAGTTCCAGAGACGTCGTGGATTTTTCCGCTCAGAGTCAATTTTATTGATCCAATAATCTGATCTTTTGGCACTTATTCTGCTTCTGTACTCATTTTGTGCATTTATCCACTCATCTCGTGTAGTAAAATCGGGGTTTCTTCTGTATGACCTCTCTAGTTTCCTCATTCGCCTTTTCTGGCTTCGGCACTCTTCGTCGAACCAGCCGTCAGACTTCCGAACTTTCCGCGTTTTCGAGGTGGTTGGAGCATATTTTATTAATAAATTTGAAAGAGTGGTGTTATACTCCTCGATGAGATCTGTCGTCGTCTTAATTTCCCAGTTGCTTTCTTTGCATAGAGAAGAATTTTTGAGATCTTCAAGGAAATTTTCCAAATTAAATTTACGCCATTCCCTCGATTCTATTGTTTTATATGACACTTTTGGCGGGTTGAAATGAATTTCGGTGCGGACAAGTCGATGATCTGATAAGCCTATATCACAGACTTTAGCGATCAGTGGTGGGCTATTACACATGGATACAAAAATGTCTATAATTCCACCAGCATCATGAGTTGGTTCGTTGACCCATTGCCGGAGTCCAAAACTATCCAGTAAGTCGATGAATTTGATAGCGTTGGGTGATGTCTCGCGCTCGAGGTGAATATTTATATCACCCGTGATGATGAGAGTTTCGGAAAGACCCACTGCCCATTCCAAAAAACACAAAAACTCCTTAAAAAATTCTACACATATCGTTTTCGAACCGGGTCGGTACAGTGTTAATAGTATAAATGACGATCCCGCAGAAGAAACACGGCAGCCAATGTACTCAAATGTACTGAATGTGCCATTTTCGACCCTGGTAAGCCGCAGTCCTTGTCGGGCTATTATCACGACACCCCCATGATTTACATGTGATATATTATTAGAGTGTTCCGTAGCTCTGGGTCGAGCCTGCTCCAGAACGACATACCCAAGAGCTTGAAGTCTTTTGATTGAATAAGATTCACTGTTTTCATGCCAGCTTTCTGTGATGGTGAGTATGTGGAGTTTTTGATCTTTAAAAACATCATCCACCTCCTCTAACTTGTTGTTCAGAGAACGTGCGTTCCAGGAACCCACCGCAAGCCGTCTGCTTCTAAAATTCACATGCCGTTCTGATCGAATTTTATTCAAGTTCAGATTGTCACATTTATCAGAATCGCATAAGGCTTCAGAAGCTAGGATGCTCCGTTTGTCAGTTGGTATGACCACTTGAATACCCTGTTCTGATAGAGAGTTAATATTATTAGAGTTATTGTTAGTTTTAAAGTCTTGTTCCTTCCTGCATAGATATTTTTTCCTGTTTTGTCCTCCACGACAACCCCGGTACCTAGCTTTCACATTTGGGTCACGCACAAGGTTGTACAAGGTTACTTTTGCGGCAACCAGAGGGTCCAACAATACACGTTTATTTTTAAAACTTAATAGTGTTGCCCGATTATACACAATAGTAGTGTTTATATTATGCATTGCATAACAAAGTAAACATCGTAAATCACTGCACTACAAACTGAACACTTGGGATTAGTTGCAGGGTCCAGCCACGTGCGGTATGCACATGTGTCCAGTTGACCATCGGATGGAAGCGGATTGTGTTTTAAGAAACGAGAGTTTTTAAAATAATATATGAGTTATTTTATTAAAAGTTCAATTAAGCTAGAAACTGCGATATTAAAATTATTTTGATTATGTACACTTAACCTAAAAATGATTACGGTTATTTTTAGATATTTACACAATTTAACAAACAAGGACTTCCCAATATTTTCAAAATATTTCTAGGAGCGATAGAAAAAAGCAGCCGGCAAGCTTCGAGAGCGCCAGAGAACACATAACATTACATTACGTGAACAGTAAACCTCGCCACCAAAAAGTTAAATAATAACAAACCAAAATTTTGTTCTGAAATCATAAGTTTGTAAGTAGGTACTTAAATACCCACCCTACTTAATTATATAAAAATTCAAATAATGAATAATTAATTATACAATTTAGCGTCATTATCTCAATGACAATTCTTTTTTTCAAACTTTCTTATGTAGGTATGATAATATTAAATAAAATGCGAATATGAGAGTCCAAATAAACACGACGACTGAATAAAGAATCTTTACGGAACCATCAACTGTTACATGGGGTGAGATTTGTCCAGGTCTGCTTGGCGGGCCGAATCGGGAGGGAAATATTTATATTTAATTCCTCATTATATATTATGAAAGTAAGTGTACAATTTGCGTGTCTCTAAAAGTCAGCTTTACAGCTTAAAAAGGTAAGTTTTTAGTTTAAACCTGAATTCTGTTGGATTTGTTATGGATCTTTGGAGATCAGGAGAGAGGCACGAAATGAAAGAAAGTTGTGAAGGTCACATGTGTTTATTGGTGAGTCAGTTGCCGTGACGAGGAGATGATGTAGGACAAATGTTGAATACTCCGGTTGCTGCGATGATGTGGTGGTCGAGCGCGGGTCAGTGAGTCGACGCCGGGCGCTGGTGACCGGGACTCGATGAAGGTCAGGCACTGGCGAAGAACGTAGGTCTTCAGGCACTCCAGTGCTGTCGAGACGGCCGAAGGTGCGACGGACCTTGTAGGCGGTTGAGCGGGAACGATGTAGACCAGTGAGGATGCTGCGTGTCCTCGTGGTGGTCATGGTAGCGTGGAAGAAGCGCTGGTCAGAGACACTGGAACCAGGGCGCTTGTAATCCGAGTAGCGCTGGCCATGGACGTGGCCGAGGCGCTATGGTGGTGTCCCGATAGAGTCCATGATGGTACGGGCGAAACCGGGAATATTGTCCTTTGCGCTAGTAAGAGTAGCGCGGGTTATCACTCGTTGAGCCTTGTAGACTGACGGCGGAATGATGACTGACTGACTGACTCGCTGCGTCGGGCTTATTTATACTACACGGCCGACGGCGGCAGTAGGTAGGTGGATGGCAACTAAATCCTAGGCACTCGCACAGACTGTATGTTTCAGGAACCTTCGATAGCGTGGCAATTATGCATAGGCGGCAGACTCGCTCCTTCTGGCGAGTTCTCGTACTGTGTAAGACGGCCCGTGACGTATTGTCACCTGGTAGACAAGTAGGTCTTGTAGTACGTAGGTTACTTTGTTTACGTTGCGATTTGAATTGCAGGTACATAATTCGGGAGTAGGTACTAAGTAGGTCGAGCGGTTTATTATTAATTATTCAATGGATTATTCTCGACGCCACAGATCTTATGTAGTTCCGGAGGGAGTTTATTCCAAGCCTTCGGCCCAGATGCTCCGAAAGCGCGATCACCAAACTTAGTATTCGGCTTGCGTTTAGGTTCCATCAGTCTGCCTACAGCTGCTGATGTTGCTGATCTAAGAGTTGACTTGCCTCAGACCAGTGTTTTCTGGGACGCATAGTTCAGATATGTAGGGTAGGAGCATTTCATTGATGGATTTAAACACCATCCAGCAAAATTTGTACTGGATTCTTTCAAGGTACTTGAGCCAGTGAAGGTTACGAAGGTGTTCTGAAATGTGCGAATATTTTGAAACCCCGGTTATGAGCCGCGCTGCTGCATTAAACACTGATTGAAGTTTGTCAATTTGATATTTTGAAGACTAGCATAAACTGCGTTGCAGTAATCGAAATGTGAGACGTAAGAGTTGATAAGTAGTTTTGTTGCTTCTGTAGGAAGATTTCTTCGGACAGACTTGAGTTGTCTTATGTGAAAAAAAAACGGTGCTTACAGTCCTATTTATTTGACTTTTAAACGAAAAGTCTGAATCTAAATTGACACCGAGAAGTTTGACTGTTGTTTTTGGGATGATATCGTTCCCGGAAATAGAAATAGGTGAATCGTCTATGAAATGTTGACGTTTGTTTGTGGCCGCCCAGAGAAACTCAGTCTTAGATGGATTCAGCTTCAGCCTGTTTGAAGGCTTCCAACGAGTTATTGCTTCTAGACATTCAGTTATACGGATCTTGAGACTGTTGATTTCGTTTGGAGTGCAGTGAAAATAAACTTGCTGATCTTCAGCGTAGCAGTGAGACAAGAGACCGAATGACTCGATTATTTGGCGACTAAAATAATAAAACAAGGTGAACCTATTGTATTTTATATCAACAGGCATAAGTTTTTCTCTTACATACATTGGTAACTGTTTACCATTCATTGTATCTATGTACTGTGTGCTTATAAAACAATAAAACAAGGTGAACCTATTGTATTTTATATCAATTGGCATAAGTTTTACCCTTACATACATCCATCCATCTACATAGAGAAGTCAGATTACGTATAATTACATAGATAAAGTTCACCGCAGTTTAACCAGTAACCGACGGTCGAAGTTTTAATAGTAATCCTAACTTAAACATAACTTAAGTTTGCCTTTCCGGCTTTGGTTTCATAGTTCGTCGCCGCGGCTAAAGCTACTCTGCGAAACTTACAAGGTTAATAATACTCATATATCGATGGCGAACAAGAAAATGATATTTTTAATTACCGATGAAATCTTCAACAATTTTAACATAATGTCAATGAAACAACTCTATTCTAAAACAATACTCTTTTACTTTCATAACAGGTAAGTATGGTACTGTATATTATCTGCCTGTGCCAAGTGTAAATAAATAAGAATAATAATATATGTACATTCTAGCATCACGTTAATAGTGATTGACGAACCGGTGGATGCAATCTATTAACTTATTAACAATAATTGATAATAGTTTAACCAGACTATAGTTAGTACTAACATAGATCCTTGTAGAGATGTATTATATATTTGTACAGCGCCCTTGAGGTGTTTTTACACTAAAACGGCGCTATACAATTCGTTCAAATATTATTATTATAAATATGAACACACAAGAAGAAATCTGTAGAGATGTTGGACTTCCAAAAACAAATTTGTCGAGAACTCGAAATAATCTCTATTTTAAAGGATTTAAGATTTTTAATGAACTACCGACAGATGTTAAAGAGGCTAAAAGCCTTCCTGCTGTTCGTGGGTTATGCCTAAATATTATAAAAATGAATATTTTTAGATGTATTGTAAAATTTATTTACGCCCTAATGGGCTTTTACAAAAGTAGTTAACAAGTAATACAGTTGTGTTACATAGTTTACAATAAATTATGATTTTTGATTAAATTAAGGTAAATTCAAATTAATAGTGTGGATTACGGAAAGCTAAATATGTATTAAGGAACATATAAATATAAAAAACAAAAGCGTATTCACAACGGAGTTGTAAATTCATACATTTTAGTAAAATAATTAAAAAGATTTCGTTTTATAACTAATACGGAATCTTTAAACATGTCTACAATATTCCTAAATTTATTGCCAAAATGATGTAGTCTATTTATAGGTGTATGAGCTTCATAGTGGGTTTCAAAATTGTCACAGAAAAATGTAGCACTATGCCTCGTATTATGCATTTAGTCGGTACGTAAAATTTTATTTAGGCTGAGAATTTCAGGGCTGTCAATGGAATTATTAATAATTTTATTTAAAAGTACAAGGTCAGAGATGATCCGCCTATCATTCAAATATTAAGTTAAGTTGTTTCATCAAAAGAACATAGTTAATATTTTGAATTGGAATATTCAGTTTAAAGTTAATAAATCTTAGAAATTTGTGCTGCACCCTTTCAATATTGTCAGAATGCGTTTTATACAATGGGGACCAAATAGGCGAATTATACTCTACCTGGCTTTTTACTAAAGAAAATGTTTTTAATGTCGTAGAAATATTTTTTTAAAAGGTTTATAAGATATAAAAATGTATTTTTTTTAACTAAATAAAAACACGCATATAAGAAAGTTAACCTCCAACAAGCAACTACGAATACAACATTTGGACAAAAAGCTTCTTATAATTTGTTACTGCTCTAAAACAAAATCCCACTCTCATTCTAACACAAGTCAAATAAAGCTGGATACAAAATAAAGGAAGATCAGAATTTCATTTTATTTATTGCAAAATAATATAACATTTCAAATTATTATATGATGTTTTTTTCCTAATACTACCACTCCATAAGGTGAGCTCTAGGAGCTCGTGTTTATGGGAGGAGAATTTACATACAAAACCAAATTATGCTTAAAAGGCGATATGAATATAATAATAGTCAAAGATTTAGGTACATAACTACAAACGTAATTCAACGTACTAATTAACATAACTCAATATTGAAACTACAAACAAACGTAATTCAATATGCACAGTTTAATAGAATTAATAACAATAGCCAACGTTTTTTTATTAAATGTTAGATAGCATATATTAAGCAAACGTACATTAAGGGTAGGATTTATCGTTATCCAATTTCAGAGAGTTAATTTGCTTTTTGAATTGTTCATATTTCAAGTTTCGGTTACATTAATTTTGTTTTTGGACAATAATACAGGGTTTTCCAATAAGAGGTGTTATTTTGATATTCAACCGTAAAATATCAATGGTTTCGTTGCTTGTGTGGCACGTAGCGCCGTCTTGTTGAAAGTAAACGTTGTCCAGATCAATACCATCCAATTCCGGCCATAAAAAATCATTAATCATCTCTCGATAGCGCAATCCATTCACCGTAACTTTTGCTCCATCCTCATTTAAAAAAAATAAGGTCCAATGACTCCGCCGGACCATAAACCGCACCAAACAGTCACACGTTGAGGATAGAGAGGCTTTTCAACAATAACTCTTGGGTTTTCCGAGCCCCAGATGCGACAATTTTGCTTGTTGACGAAGCCACCGAGGTGGAAATGGGCCTCATCACTCAAGATGATTTGCATTTGATTCACTCAAGTGAATTTTAATAATTTCAATGCGTTGTTGAAACGTGTATCGTTCCATTTTTATAAATGGCGTAGTTTCTAATTGTCAAATGTCAAAAAATGACAGTTTCAAAAGTAACATCTACCGAAATAGCGGGCTATTCAAAATAACACCTCTTATTGGAAAACTCTGTATATTGTGAGATTTCACTAACACCAAATACTGAAACGGAAACAACTCAGAGCACCAAAAAAATCACAACATAATAATATAGTTTTATTTTTTTTTATTTTTTATTTTTTATATATACAATAATATTATTATTGGGTTTATAAAAACAGTTTATTTTTAAACAAGTTCTGCTGTGTAATTATTATTACGCGTGACAGCTGTTTCGCCCTCTGAAGGCATTATCAAACTGTGGGTAGCCCACTTACAGACGATACATTTATATTATTTCTAGGTAGGTATTTTAATTTCATTTACTGATTTCTTAATTGATTTCTAAGTAAAATATTAAAAATTATTAATGGTTATTACCCCAGCAAAGTTTCCCCAATTAGTGTAAAAGTCAATGAATATCAAAGTAATACAAATACGGAGTTTTATATAAAAACTATTAACCTATCAGGTGAAACTTTTGAAGAGGATGAAATAAATTTACTAGATAAAGGCTTCAAATATAAAATAAATTCGGATATCACTAAAAAACAAATTGAATGTTTGGCAATCGACACAGAAATTTCTCTGTCTAAAATAAAAAAAAAAAAAATAACGGCTTACCTAAACAAATAACAGCGGATATATTGAGAAAAACTTTGAAATCAACCAGTAAAAATAAAAATAAATTCAATATAAAAGAAACGGAAATTTTAAATGATATTAAAGCCAAAATTAAAAATAGCGACCTCACAATTACTAAAGCGGATAAGGGAAATTCCGTCGTTATATTAAACAAAATTGATTACTTAAATAAAGTAGAAGCATTCCTAAAACTGGAAGACTTTGAAATCTTAAAAAAGGACCCAACGGACAAAATTTCAGTAAACGTGCGCAACCTAATAAATAATTGCCAATCAATATTCCCAAATAAATTCGCTAGAAGAAGTGCAATGGTGATGAATCCAAGGGCTCCTGCATTATACGGACAACCTAAAATTCACAAGGATAATATCCCCATACGTCCCGTTGTTTCTTTTATAAACGCCCCAACGACAATACTCGCCAAAAAACTTAACTTTCTTTTCAAACAACATACTAAATTCTACCCAAAACATAGCGTTAAAAATTCTCTCGAACTTGTAAATAAAATAAAAAACATTAATCTACCGCACAATTGCCAGTTCATATCTTTAGACGTGGTCAGTCTCTTTAGCAATATCCCTATTCAAGAATGCCTTAAAATCATTGAAGATATTTTAGACGAATCTAATATAAACCCAGTTACTAAAAAAGACTTATTCGATCTATTTAAAATTTGTGTTGAAACTAACTACTTTGAGTTTAATGATAAATTCTATCAACAAAACGACGGATTACCAATGGGATCGCCCCTCAGTCCACTTCTTGCAGAAATATTCATGGATTACATTGAAAAACAAATTTTAAATTCAATCTTTAGCAAACACATAATATACTATGTTCGTTATGTTGACGACATTTTGGTCTGTTGGAAAGGTACCAACAGACAATTAGATCTTTTTGTCACATTTGCTAACTCCATCAACCGTAAAATCTGCTTTACGGTTGAAAGAGAGTGTAATAATAAAATTAATTTTTTAGACCTAACTATCGGTAGAGAAAATAATAAACATACGTTTGAAATTTTCCGTAAGCCTACGTTTACAGATACGACCATTAATTATAAATCTTTACACCCATGGTCACATAAATTATCTGCCTACCACTCAATGGTACATAGGCTTACTAATATCCCACTCGACAAGAAAGCATACGAGAAGGAAAAAAATACAATCCTAACTATTGCTAAAAATAATGGCTTCAAGGGTAGAGACATTGAAAAAATAATTAATAATAACAAACACAAAAATAACCTTAAATTAATTTATCCAACGACTAATAATAAGACGAATAATAAATTCGGGTGTTTAGAATTCATCGGACAGACATCTAATAAAATTGCCAAAGTCCTCAAAAAGTGTGGTTTAGATATTGCCTTCCGCACAAATAACAACTTAGGATCATCTCTTAAAAACTCAAAAAGTAAGGTACTCAAATTACAAAATAGTGGCATTTATAAACTCCAGTGTGACGAATGCAACGCTGTTTATGTTGGACAAACGGGCCGGTCCTTTAACACTAGGTTTAAAGAACATATAAGATCTTTTAAAAATAATAATAAAATACAATCTCAATTTGCCAAACATCTCCTAGATGAAAATCACTCACTTAATGATAATAATAAACCAACTCCGTTACACGTACTAAATAAAGGCCGTAAACTGAATCTTTTAGAGCAATTAGAAATTAACAAAAACTCTAATAATCCGAAAGCTATTCTAATTAATGAACAAACAAATATAATTCGTTCACCCCTACTAGATATCTTCAAACCTAATGCAAATATGAGTGCACTATGAAGTACTTAATTATGCTATTAAAATAACCCTATGAGTCATCGTTTGGGAATAACTAACATAAAGACATTCAGTCAAATTTAAACATTACACTAATTGGGGAAACTTTGCTGGGGTAATAACCATTAATAATTTTTAATATTTTACTTAGAAATCAATTAAGAAATCAGTAAATGAAATTAAAATACCTACCTAGAAATAATATAAATGTATCGTCTGTAAGTGGGCTACCCACAGTTTGATAATGCCTTCAGAGGGCGAAACAGCTGTCACGCGTAATAATAATTACACAGCAGAACTTGTTTAAAAATAAACTGTTTTTATAAACCCAATAATAATATTATTGTATATATAAAAAATAAAAAAATAAAATGGAGTTCTACAAATTAAACTTAATAACAATAAATAATAATATAGTGATTT
The DNA here is from genome assembly GCF_061612785.1 of Hesperophylax consimilis. Classification (NCBI taxonomy): domain Eukaryota; kingdom Metazoa; phylum Arthropoda; class Insecta; order Trichoptera; family Limnephilidae; genus Hesperophylax; species Hesperophylax consimilis. The sequence goes on from NC_142865.1 coordinate 13,640,283, forward strand.
ATAATTACAGAAATTCGTTTCGGTATCTTTATAAATTTCATTTCAATCAAACATGATGGCGATATACAATGTCAGGCAGTGCAACAGAAGACAGATGGGCTAGAATCTAAGTACTAAGTCAGTGGCGACAAGGGTTTGCATGTAAATCTACATGGAAGGCATTTCTAGTGTGTATTATCTATTCAGTAAGGAGATGGCATCGTCACAGGTGATGAACTTGCGGTCGTATCTTAATCACGCGTCTGCTGTAAAGCGCACAGCACACAGCCTGCGAGCTGCGGATCTGGTGGTTTCCTTCCGTCGCACAGCCTTAATCCACCCACCCAACAACCCCCCACGCCCCTCCTCTCTAGGAGATATCTAGCAAAGACGTGAGAAGAGATCGGCAACCTGTTACGGGTAAAGGTTGACGCGAACAAAAACTGACGGAATAATGTGTGACCACGGACACCTAATAACATATTTGTTTCAAGCTTTCATACTGTTCGTTTTTGAACGCAAACAGTTTGCATCCATGTAAATATATTAGACTGAGCGTAGAGAAATCCCGTTCTGACGCGACAACTAATTTTTCTTTTCTTTCATTCAACGTTTATTTTACCTTTACAATAATTTTATGTCTTCCCGGTCACTAAACAAATGAAAGTCCTTATTATGGTGTCCGAGAATTGAAGCATAGGTAAAGAAAAATATAAATCAAATCATAAAATAAAATACTGCTAAAGCCATTTTAAACAACACGGAGAAAACTAACTGATATAAAATATTGTTAATTTATTAAAATTCTGGTCATATTATTAATTTTCCTAATGAAAACGGGATTGTAGGTATTTAGCGAATGAATTGACAGATTTCATAACAAACTTTTGAGGATTGTGATTATCGCCAATTTAAATGGGTTGTTGGCCGAATTATTCTGTGGTTCTCCAATCCGCAGAATCCAAGGTTGCGTGATTACTCTCGGTGTGTAATAATGAAAATCGAATATTTTCAATTTAGTTTTTATTTTAAGAAAACTCACGTTACAATAATTTTACGAACAAAACAGATCGAGTACGTTAGAGGAGATTTCATGCTAAACCGACGGCTAAACCACTGGAGAGAGAATGAAATATTTGCCGCGCGAGGTATCGCGCGCAGGTTGACAGTGATACCAGTCTCACATAAATATGGGTAAAAGTAATGTTGTTATTATTTTCGAGAGATGTAAACTCCCTGTAATTTACCCTATTAAACTATCAGTAAAGCAAGAATACGAAATGAGATAGCGGAACACGTGTTCTTAAAATTTATATTTCGTCCATTATATTTATTAGGACAAGGCCACCTGCATGATTGACTAATAATTTACCAGAAAATGGACATGCAGTCACATTTTAAACAGTATTTTGATAAATCATCCATACTCATCTTTCTTCTTGTATTCTGCGTGGCGTTTTTACATCAGGGCGGCACTGAAAATATTTAACACATTGGAAAGTGCTGGATATTGTTACAAATAAATAAATAATATTATGAATGGATAAATAGTGAAATAATAAATTAATTAAATAAAGTTGATGGATGAACCCGCGACGTACGGATCCGTAGCCGAGGATAGTAACCACTGAACCACGAAGGCGGTACAAGAGGTTTTCCACCCCTCAATAACAGCCTTCCTTCCCACATACATCATATTCCGTCGTTAACTGATAAGAAACTATGTTCGTACTACAAATACTCATACTAGGTGTGTAATACATATACCTAATACGAGTATCTTCAGGAAAGTAAACATATCTCCCGACATAATGATCGTTTAACAAGATCTAATCTCGAAGATGCTGTAGTTATGCCAGGTTTCGGTGATTTCAGGGTTGTTGTCGCGCGTATAAGCAGCGAACGAGATAAAAAATACTGTTTTTTTATCGACATCCGACATATAAAAATTTGGGTTAGAATATGATTTTTATGAGAAATAGAGTGAGCGATATCTGAAATTATGCGAAATCTATATTCCAGCTTGGGAAAAATCTTCACGTGAATAATAAATATAACACAAGTCTAGTAAACGGGGCCATGGTCAGTGGTACTATGATATGTTATATAAGATGGAAGATAATGTATTTGAAATGTGATTCAGTGTGTGATGAATCTGGTTATTTCGATCTAGTCACGAAACAGGCCCAGTTCAAATTGTGGTGTCCGGGTCTGGAGTGAAGATCAAGGATTATTAATATATTATACAGGGTGTATCGGCACGTACCGACAAACTTTAATTAGCTATTCCTTAGTACATTTGGAGTAAAAAATGTTATGGGCACTTTGGGCTGTCCGGTAACATTTTTTTTTCAATTAAAAACAAAAAATAAAAAATTTCCGCACTCCGTCGCTGTCATTGTTTCACGTGTTCAACAGCTGTTATTAGCAAGTATGTCGAAAAGCGTCTTCGCTCTTTCGTACACACTAAATATTAATAGTTAAAAATGAGACGAATGGTGCCGTGCCATTTCGTTGTGATTGTAAAAGCGCGCCAATGTAGGTACATACGTACATTATTCAACGAAACTCGAATAAAATATTGCCAAATGGGTTTTCAAACTTTGACAAAGGATAAAATAGTGGTGACATGTGGTGAAAATACGAATAATAATATTTATTAAAAAAAAACGTTACCGAACAGAAAAGTGGCCATAACATTTTTTACTACATATATGCTGAGGAATCGCTGGTTAAAATTTGTCGGGTACGTGCTGATACACCCTGTATATCAGCACACATATATGTATATATATATATATATATATATATATATATATTTTATATTTTACATTAACTCCACACATGAGGCCCTGATTCTCCGTGGAGGGTCTTTTTGTGGAAAGGAACGAATGAACCTGGATCTTTAAGAGACCCATGTTGTAGGAGGGAGGAAACACAGAGGCCGGCAAATCATTCCACAGTTGTGCTGTTGAACGCAAGAACGAGTCGTAGAAACGACCGATCTCATGCGACAAATGACAATTGTGTACAAATAGGCGCGCGTTTGGGGCTCCAGACTAGAGGTGGCTGCCAAATTCAACCGTGTGAGCACTTTCGATTTGTAAAGGAGGGAGGGGTATTCGATACGCTATAGCGTCAACCTTCCTCCCTCTTCATAAAGCACTATTGAGGTGATTTCTCACGAAAACGGCGCTATATAAATTAGCCAAATATTATTATTATTTTCCTTCCGGCAAAAAATATTTCCAAATTGGGGTGCCGTAATCTCACTGACTCTACAGTTGAGCTAGTTTATAATTCATTAATATTTATTAAGTCAAACTGAAACCTAAAATGGTAATAATAATATTTTCGAGCCACTCCCTGATTATTATGTTTTAATTGAAGAGAATTATTAATACTAATACGTCAAGTTTAAGGGCTCAATCAATCAATAAGTAAGTAAATCTATTTTTACCCCAACAGCGAATGAATACATAATAGACAAAGCATCGAAACTGTTCGTAGAATCAAAATGCCATGAAAAGCAGTATTGTATGTAATCCACAATTCGTTATAAATTATACACACCTACATAATAAATGACTTGTACACAACTACCGAAGAATCTATGATAGAATTAAGGTATTTTCAGTGCTGATTGTCAATTTACTAAATGCATATTAGAAGAAACCAAGGGTAATTTTTTTTAAAGAAAGAAACATTCCCGGGTTTCGAATAACCTGTCAATGGTGATGTTGTCGCACAGTGGGCTGAAAATCTCCTTTCATAGACAAAGAGACTTGAATTTTCAAGGGTATTTTTTTTGGCTAGAAATGGATTCTGCTGATCATTGCTATGAGTTGAAAGTTGCGCCACAATACGAAGTATGTCAAAAAAATACAAATAAATATTAGTATATCTGTGTGTAAGGATATAATGGCCAACCTTATAGTTCCAGAGATAGCCTCATTTTTAATCTCAGTGCCATACAAATTTTTCTTAAAAAAATGATAACTCCTTAATTTTACACGCAATTGCTTCGTACGAAATTTTATAGCATAGTAATGGTCAGCAGAATCCATTTCTAGCCAAAAAAAATACCCTTGAAAATTCATGTCTCTATGTCTATGAAAGGTGATTTTCATCCCACTGTGTGCCGGTGGGGAGGGCAATCTTGGTCACTGGTTCATGCAACCATGTAATTTAAAAAAATAAAATATGTACAACTGTTTGTTACTGTACAACAATAAAATAAAATTAGAATGCGTAGGACTCAGGTCTCTATGTTCCTGATGACTACTTTAGCGTCATTATAGATTATTCTATCTTCCTGCCTGGATAAATGGGAGGAATATATTGCTCCAAATCCTCGCCTCACTGACCATTTCGATTCCACATTTCCATCGCTGTCTCTGCCTTAGAAGACATGGCACGATTAAGTAATTAAGTCAGGTCATATCAAGAATCTAAATAACACAAGGTTATTGTATAAGACGATGTAAGAATGCGAAGTGTGTGTCAAAACCGAGTTGTTTGGCGGTCCATCCTCTCTGCTTACACGGAGAAAACTTTCTGATATAAAACATTGCTAATTTATGAAGAATGTCTTCAAATTATTCTTAATTCGGTTGAAAACGGGATTGCAGGCCTTTAACAAATGAAATGACAGGTTTCCTTATAAACTTTCAGTAAAACACGATGTGTTCCGAATACGTGTTCATAAAAATTCTAATATTTTCGCATGTAGTCATTGCAGGAAAATGTGGGTGCATGAACACGTATTACGGTATATTATAAATTAACTAAAATTTTAACAGGAAATGGCCTGCAATCCCGTTTTAACCGGATTTTAATATATGAGCAGTATCTACTCATTTTTCTTCGTATACCACTGCTCAGAAACGGTTTGTTAGTTAGCTAGTCATAAAATTTTGGTATAATTTAAGCATTATAGCCCCTGAAAACATTCAACAGGGTAGTTTGTCAGCATTGTATACTCACGCACAATATTAAACGCAACCCTCAAAGGAAATGCGAAAAAATCACGAAAGACGTCCACCCCCCTTACCGACAGCCATTTATCGAATATCGGTCACGAATACGACATTAAATTAGAAATTACCGATGATTTTTCAAAGAACCATAACTCGAAACGATCGCCCGTTAAAAGCTGAGGGCGATTACGTCGAAACAAGAGAGCGCGAGGCACGCTCCGAGCGTAAAAAATAAATACACAGACCGGAACACAATCCGCTTTTGCTGAGTGTATTGATTGGTATCTGAAAATACTACAACTATTACTGTTTGTGTATTGAACGGGATCTAGTCCAGCGCATTAAATCGTTATAGGAACCAGCGTCTTGTTTCAGGAAACTTGTCTGTGAGTGTTGAGGTAAGTCCTGACACGATAACCTCAGGATAGAAAAAAATGTGTAAAGAGATAAAAGTTTGGTACTAGGCTAGTCAGTTTCTTTAAGAACAAACGCAAAAGATTTAGAGTGGCTGTATCGACATGCTCACGATCGCAATTCATCACATCTACCCCAAGAACTTTTTTATGTTTTATATCCATCATCAAGGCAGATGTGTAACGTTGTCCGAAACGTTGGCTAAAGAAGGAGTTAGCGCAACACGGCATAACACCCCAAAAACAAATAACAAAAATACTTTTGGCCGTGAAAATCTTAAATCAACTTTTTTCATCCCTTCATTTGTCGATACCCTCATGCACATAATTGTGATGTTGCGTGTTGTAATTTTATACGATTTAATAAAAGTCCAAAAAATGTAATTGTCCCGAAAAAAGCACGATTTAAAATGAAAAGCTCCTGTCAGAAAAACTTACCGACAGAATAACGCCCAGAAAGAAAAATGTCTTGCCAAAAAACATTTCAACTCTACATTTTGAAATTTATTTTCTCAAGCGAACTGGCAAATATTTTTGCATTACATTCGATCTCAGATAGATTCGTCTTTTCAAAAAAAAAATACTGGAGGCAGATGACAGATTACAAATCGACTATGCAATTAAAAATATTAAATTTTTTATCGCTCACCGATGGTTTTTGTCGTGCGAACGTAATAACCACTTTACACGAAACTAAAAAACTTATTTAATTAGACAAAGTAATTTTTTTCGTTAAAATAAAAATATTTAATAAAAAATTAGCAAAAATTGACATATTTGAAATCTTTTTCAAACGCTAAATGTTGTTTCATTGAATTATGTCAATTTTTTCAAAAAATATTTGGCAAATATTTCATTCTCTCTCCAGTGGTTTAGCCGCCGGTTTAGCATGAAATCTCCTCTAACGTACGCGATCTGTATTAAATGAAAATACAAAGCGTGGTGTTCTCTTTTTCTGAAATTGTTTAAATCGTACTATTATATCTCACCGTAATACAAAATAAAATTGCATTACTTTTATAAGACAATGTCAGGCTGGGAGCAATATCCCCCAAAAAGACTGATGTTTGACGTCTAAGAGAAATATCTCCCAAAATTGCTCAAGGTGTTAACAGAAGAGCGACTTCATAGTTTGGCGCAGCTTCGTGAGTATGAAAGAAGAACCAGTCTTTCTTACGTTACGTAACATTATGCAAATAAATGAAAAATAGAATCTTTGTGCTGTTATGTGGAAAATACGTGTAGTGTTGAAGTTAAAAACGTCAAACAGCTCATATCACGTACAAAATGACCTCAAAACACTATCCCGTTGGTTTTTAATAACCCTTTCAAAGCAGATTATGTAAAAATTCGGCAGCGAAAAATATTTTATCGGGTAGTTTCGAAACGTGAACGCTTCCGTTTTCACGTTTCTCCCCTGCGCTGTAACGGCATCATATTTCTCTTGTATAAGCAGAGTAAAATAAAAATAAAATAAACAACGACGAAATGTGACATTGGATTTAATCGCGGCATTGTCGTATCGTAATACTAGATAGAACGCAATCTAACAATTTTGATCGAATGAAGAGGATAACGTTAAATCTATAAAAAAAAAAATTAAATTTGTTCCACTTAATTATTTACATCACATTGATTAAGTACTGCGCATGTCCCACTAGGAAATCCTGTATTGAGAGTAGGCGAAGTTTATAACAAAAATAAAAACACAATATTACATTTAAAAGTCAATCAGCATCGTACCATTGGAAATACATAATTATAACGAGTGGAGAAGCAGTCGACTTAAAATTAGTTGGAATTAAATTTTAAAATTAAAAATCAAAAATAATGGACAGAAGAGACATCTCTGGTCAGTTTTGTATAGATTTTGCTCTGCAGGTGAGTGATAATGAATTACAGTCATCTTTGCATTAATCAGATGGATTCATCCGAATTATATCGTTTGTCAAAAGAGGTCAATTTAAGACTAAAATGATTAAAATATTTTTTGTCACAATAATGTGACAGTACGTTAGAATTACAATGTGTTGATTCTTTTATTATTCTAAATTTCACTCTCTTGAGAGCTGGTGGTGACAGATTAAAATTTCATACTGCGAATGCAAATATTATTGTGCCGATCACCAGTCCGCTGCCGAATTTGAAGATTAATGAGCTAAACTCAATGCGAGTGATATTTCTGGTGAGTCTTCTGTTTTTATGTAATTGGTGGTTGGATTATAAGTTGTTACTTCTCCTGCAGAGTGAATTTAATAATCAACCTTTTTTCATAGGGAATTAATTTCCCTGATGGTCTGTGCTACTAACAAGCCAGATCATCACCAACGAGGTTTTAGTAAAATGGTTCATGTTTCATCTGTCTTTGTTCATGATCCAAGACTTGCGGTCTTACAAAAAAAACATGGTGAAAATAGTATACAATTGATAACCGACCGTGGGCGAAAACCTTACTAATTTTATTTTATTTTATTGATACATGAAAGAGAGTACATGTGGTTTTTTGTGATATTTCACCCTCCATGCTAGGGATTTTTCATGCTAGGGATATTTCACCCTCCATGCCTGTGTTATGGCGGGTGAATTTTACAGTTTGCGGACATAGAATCTATACATTACTATAATATAAAATAGAGAAATAAGAAAAATGATGTATAGCTAGATTGGGTTGCGAGAAGAGGATGGAGAAGTTAGAGAATTTTAAGAAATTATAACTGAAACATAAAATAGAAACTGACATAAAATAGTTTATGGAAAAATACATAAGATGTATTACATTGCTTATCCAGTTGTATAAACTTCAAATAATAACAATTTCTCATCGAATTTCAAAATTTTTAAAGAAAATTATTTGTACTGCCATTTTCAAAATCGGAAACGACTTGTCTAGAATTCAGATAATCCTTGATTTTTCACGGGTGAAATAATAAAAAAGTAAAAACGTTTACCTGTCGTTAGGAACAAAATACGAGGAGCACAGAAATGTTGTAGGGTAATTTGTGCAGATTTTCACAGTGGCTCTAATGTCGCAATTAACATGTTATAAATATTAATATAAATCAAAATAATAATAAACGCCAAAACGTGAACCTCCGACCAAAATAAAATACCAGGAGCACAAAAATATGATTGGGTATTTCCATTCGGTTATTACTTTAAACCTTTATTGCTCAGCGTCAGTAGTTGTTTAAAATCACAAAACGAAGAAAACATTTTATATTTAAAAAAAATACACTTTTTTTCACGTTCATATACAATATTATCGAATATTCCCAAAGCTACGTTCAATGTATTAGTAATCTCCGTGTCTTTATCCAACTTCTTAACAACACTACGCAGTAAACATAAATAATCACTCCCTTATCCCTTGGCCATTTCTTGCGATAATATATTCCGAATTACCCATCCAGCTCGCAACTCAATCGAATCGGTAAACTCGAGCGGATTAGTCGACAAAATATCGACTAAGACCACTGAACGAAAAATACCTGGAAGTGTAATCTATTACAACCCATTTGAAAGAAAACTGATATCGCCAATTCGGTTCCATGATAAAATGGAATAAAGAAGTAAAACGTGTACCCGGCGTTACTGGGGGTTATCCTTAGGATATAAACATACACCACCACGAATTTTTCTGTAGGACTTTTTAAGATATACAATTCCGTAGTACATTATTTTGATGTATATCATAAGGTTTAGCCAGCGTTAGCAATGTAGTGCTCGAAAACATATTTTTACGACTTGATTATAAAACATCGAGTTTTCTATACATTATATAATTACAATATGCATGTATTATACAGGGTTTTCCAATAAGAGGTGTTATTTTGAATAGCCCGCTATTTCGGTAGATGTTACTTTTAAAGCTGTCATTTTTTGACATTTGACAAGTAGAAACTAAGACATTAATAAAAATGGAACGATACACGCTTCAACAACGCATTGAAATTATTAAAATTCACTTGAGTGAATCAAATGCAAATCATCTTGAGTGATGAGGCCAATTTCCACCTCGGTGGCTTCGTCAACAAGCAAAATTGTCGCATCTAGGGCCCGGAAAACCCAAGAGTTATTGTTGAAAAGCCTTTCTATCCTCAACGTGTGACTCTTTGGTGCGCTTTATGTTCCGGCGGAGTCATTGGACCTTACTTTTTAGAAAATTAGGTTGGAGCAACAGTTACGGTGAACGGATTGCGCTATCGAGAGATGATTAATGATTTTTTATAGCCGGAATTGGATGGTACTGATCTGGACAAGACGGCGCTACGTGCCACACAAGCGACGAAACCATTGATCTTTTACGATTGAATATCAAAATAACACCTCTTATTGGAAAACCCTGTATATGAAAACCTTCCGGAAGAAATTCTCCAAATGATAGTGAAAACAATCAATATATGTTGCGCAGTTTAGAAGAACTAAGTGCACAAATAGACAGACGGGGTTAGCGACTTTCTTTTATACTATTTAGAGTTGTATTAAAATACGTATTTTAAAACTTATATGTCCACGTGTGTATGCGTGATTGCCTTGTCGAATGCATTGTCATCAACAGCCAGTTTCAGTCAGAGTTTCAACTCGATCGGACGTCGGGAAATGAATTAATTTCCACTTCACATTAATATATGAGGACTATTTGTTTTATCTCACGTCTGCTGAAATTTAACCAACATATTTAAATATCGCAATTATTTCACTTTTTTTTAAATCGGACTAGAGTCCTTCCAACTCTGTGGAGCCCATCGGACTATGGTGTCCCTAATGAAGAAGCGTTCAAAATTCTAAAATTGCTTTACCAAGTTCCGCATGTTTCGTATTATTTATTTGGTTTTACTATTAAACTGTTGATACATTAAAAACTGTTAAGCTTCTTGTAAATTTTGAAATCATATTTTTTAACAATAATATCTGAGTTTTATTTGTAAATACATCTATTCTAATTTCGATTTTTTTTTCGTAACTTTTTACTAATGTATATCACTTTTTCTTTGGTTTCATTTACTTTCTTATATTTTAATTGTACTATGACTGTCAGTAAGTATCATGTATATAAATGGCACTTGTGCCGTTAAATCTAAATAAATAAAATGAGCTGACTTCGGGCTCACGGACACGCCCCCTATACATTTCTATGGGTTTACTCTTAAGTGTCCAAGACCCCAAGTTTCATAAGACTACAGAGTTTCCGGAGCGCCTTTCGCGCGAGAGAGAGGGCGAAACTTTTTAAACTACTCCTTCTCTTCCATCTCCTTTCCACCCTCTCTCGCGCTCTACACGTAATATATTCCCCGTCATTCTCTCTGAATTCTCCGGTTTTCTCACACAGTTCAACAATGCGAACGTTTGCCCAACAGAAGAGGCGAGCAGTAGGGGTGGAATGTTCTAATAAGCATCGATATCATATTGGAAACATCGCTTCGTAAGCGATTAGGAGTCATTTTCACAATTGAAAACCGAAACAACGAACTCCATTCGGATTAACCCTTTCACACTTAAATGCATATTTTGACAGAACTATAAAGTGCTATTGTATTATATCGCCTATAAATTTGTTTGCATTCAAAATATCACCATACTTCATATTGTCGCAGACAAAAAAGATAACGAAAATACATATAGTTTTTTAATAATATATTTTTACAATTTTTTAAAATTATTTTCCGTATTTTTCCAAATGTCACGCATAACACTAATACTATTTTAAAATAATTTTTTTTTGTGTACATCAGTACAAATTTCATAACTCTTCTTGAAAACCATATGTTTTGGTAATGTTTATTATATATTTTATTAAATGCAAAACATGATTTTTATAAAATGATTTTTAGCTATGTATGTATGAGCCGGAAGTACGGAAAATAATAATCGTGTAAAGCATTTTTTTTTTCATATGGGTCCCGAAATAGTTTAAACTGCCTCCGTGGTCGACAGGTAAAGCTCTCGAACAGCGATCCGAATTAAAATTCCGGCGTGCGCAAGATAATTTTATTTGATGAATTTGTGTTATTTCACAATTTATTCATCTTGCGGCACCAGAGTGGAACGTATACTCTCGGTATACATAATACCAACATTCAGAATTGAAACGTTGCTTGAAATGTCTTTAGCCATGTTTGGTGACAAGATCTGAATGGCCAGTTACTCCTCCTCCTTCATCTTCCCCATCTACTTCCACTCCCCACTCTTTTTTATTGATATATTATAAGTATTTTTTTATAAAATATAATTGGAAATGTGAGCCTCAATGGGTGCTTTACCCGTGCTGAGTCTCCCATTACCTTCAGCCTTTCAACATACCCCAAATGGGGATACCATAGTCTCACTGGCATAGATACCATTGTCTCACTTCATACGGTTGAGAGCAGTTCCCATATGGGGGATCGGTGTGAAAAAAAACATCGTGTAAAACGCCCACTATGCCCTAAAGTTATTTCAACCTCCGTTGTTTATTAAATTATATTTAAAAAATAATAACGAGAGCTTGTCTTTCCGGAGCCTAAGGCCCATTGTCCACGTAACCGCACGTCATACGCACGCTTTCGTCAATTGACGATTGCAAGACGAATGCTTGCATCTTGCGTAGAAATAATGAAATCTGTGTCCACGAAGCGGCAACGTCACGTCAGCCGCTCGTCATGCGTTCGTAATGCGGTGCGCGCGGCAACATGTCACTACTCGACCGACCGCATTGCAGTATTTTTTCTTCGTATCAGTGGTCCAACAGTAGAAACTAAATTTTGGTACGTATGTTTAGTCATTCGGTAAAATGATTGAAATACAGAATCATCTTCTGATAACTCTTTGGCAGCAACAAACAATCTGCAATTTATATTTATTTCGATGTATGGATGAATCCAGTACTTTCTTCGCCTGTTTCGTCGTCTTCTAATAAAATTGTATGCAATATTAGTGATTTCTAAACGAAAATCTGAAACAGAAAAATCAGAAAAGGAAACGGTCACATCTGGGACTCGAACCCAGGACCCTTGTCTTTCCGGGACAGTGCTCCACCAACTGAGCTAATGGGACCCTATTCCCCTCGGTCACTTTTAACTGTATCATACTTCGAATAAGAACTACTAACATTGTCTTCATTTTTCACCGCCCATTTTTATTGGCAACTATCTTTATGTATGATCGCAAGATTCAACCCGAACTAAATGCAATCCAGACAGCGTCTTTTTTAGCTAAACCTATCTTATTTTTTATTTTTAATGTGTGACATCTGTTGACTTTTCTGCAAGTCTAGAATGAATATTTATTTTTCGGAATAACTTTATTGAGTAAAACCTCAAATTGTAATATTTAAATATTGAAGACAATATTAGTGATTTCTAAACGAAAATCTGAAACAGAAAAATCAGAAAATCTTGCGATCAAAGATAGTTGCCAATAAAAATGTGCGGTGAAAAAATGAAGACAATGTTAGTAGTTCTTATTCGAAGTATGATACAGTTAAAAGTGACCGAGGGGAATAGGGTCCCATTAGCTCAGTTGGTAGAGCACTGTCCCGGAAAGACAAGGGTCCTGGGTTCGAGTCCCAGATGTGACCGTTTCCTTTTCTGATTTTTCTGTTTCAGATTTTCGTTTAGAAATCACTAATATTGTCTTCAATATTTAAATATTACAATTTGAGGTTTTACTCAATAAAGTTATTCCGAAAATAAAAATTGTATGCTATAATCACTTCATCGTCATCACTTCCATTTTCACAACAAAATACGTGCTTTCTCGATGCTAGTTGAAAGAAAACTGTGACGTTTTGTAACGTGACTGACTATTGCATTAAGCAGCGTGGACATAACAAATATGCAAAATACGCCTATCTTCTATAAGATTTGTAGGTTACATGCATCCTACAAAAGACGACTGTGTGGACAATGGGCCTAAGAGATTACCACTCTGCTGCGGATGACGTCATTGATAAATAAGATATAATTTGAAAATATCGATGCTTACTTGACACCCCTAGCAGTGGTTGGGAAAATACGAGTGAAGGAACGTGGCTTCGAAAGGGAAAATAAAATGGAGTGGACGATATTGAGCGAAATGAAATAATACTAATAACGGAAAGTTTTTAAAGACTCCTCTCGTAAGCGATCCTTCGGGGAAAATATGAAGCTTCGGGACGGAATATCCTAAAAGAATTGGTAATTAGATTTTTTGCCTCGTTTTTTCTTTTCAGCGTGTGACAGGAGAAATAAAATTGGCTAGATTATACCAGTTGCTGGTCACGTATAAAAGTAACTTAATAGAGTTCTAGATGAAGAAAAAAAAAATTTGTAAATGTACTATGTAAGTTTAGTGTCACGTTGGTATTCGTCAATGATAGGATTTTCGTATAAACGATCGATACAAAATGAACATCACTAAATCAATTATATATAAAAAATACTAATTTCAGTTTTGAAATTTATGTTTGAAATAATTTTTTTTTAAATTTCTGAGGGTCTAACTTTAAACATTTTCAAGAAAACGTTAACTAGATGTAATAACACAATATGACCGGTCGAGTTGACATCGCGTTTGGGTCCCACCCAGGCGTAGTGTGTTCAATTCCTCGGCTGGCTAAGTCCTCCATCACGAAACAAGCAACATTGGTGTTAACAACAACTGTGGTGGTAGAAGGATATTTTCAAATATTGTCAGGTTATTCATAACCTGCGAATGTTTGACTTTCTTTTGAAAAAAAAAATAATAAAATAACATGTTTTTTCACAGGTCAACTAACTAACTAACCATCACGCCGTTTCCCCGCAGGGATAGGTAGGCAGAGAGGACGCACCGCCAAACAACTCGGTCTTGGCACTCACTCCTTGCCTCATTCACATTCATCCATACTCTCATACATACTCTTCTATTATTTTGACTCTTGACATGACCCGACTTAAGTATCTGAATCACTTCTGCTACCATTCACATTTGCGTCATATATTCTCCTTGCACTCCTTTCTTCACCAATTCGCTCTACATACCCAAACCATCTAAGCGCCCTTTCTTAATCTTACTCATTACGTTTACATCAGCCTTGCACCCTTTGCGGATCTCCACATTTCTCACACGATCATACCTTGTTTTACCATAAATACTCCTCAGGGATCTCATTTCTACGGCATTCAGTCTGCTTTCTTACTTTCTCTGCCAGTTACATTTCTTACTTCCTTACATCAGGGTAGGTAACAGCACTCCATTGTGGACTACTAGCTTCGCTTCTTTGGACAATTTTTTGTTAGCGCCAACTGTGTTCAGTCCTCCATTAATGGAATTACCTGCATTTACCCTTCTTTCAAAATCTCTGTCAGCCTTCCCATCTCTCGTAAACATACTTCCTAAATACACAAACTCATCCACCTGCTCCAAGTATTCCTCATTCACAGCTATATTGCGCACTGTTTTCGTACTCTCTCCTTCAAACACCATTACTTTAGACTTACTTACATTCATCATTAACTCATTCTTCATACATACTTCGCGCGCTGGTAAATAAAAACCTTATAGATAGTGTTCCGTCAAAATAGTTTTGAATCTCAAGCTGAAAGAGATATTACTATGTCCTTTTCCAATAGTGACTTATTTAAATGCTTCTCAAAAGTTTTGGTCACGTTTTTGGAAGTGAACGGATGTTTAAAGTAGGCACAATCAGATTTCAGATAAATGGTTGCACGTTGCAAATGCAACTGCTGATGATGTCATAAAACTTTAAGAAATAAAAATTTACATACCAAATATCTACATACCAATTGACCATTGATCTCCCGGGGACGTGTAAAAGAATTCTTGTTAACATTGTTAGACTTACCTGCAAAGAAAAAAAGAAGATATTTAGTAAAACAGAAATTAAATTGTTCAAAAAATACATTTTTACAATTTATGTAGGAACCTAAGGAATTCATATATATATGTTTTGTTATGTGAATACCGCACAAGAGTCCCAACTGCTCTCAACCGACTAGAGCCAGTGAAACTATGGCATCCCCAATTAGGGTATGGTGTGAGACTGAATGTGGAGGGGTGGGGAAGGTGATGGATGTGAGGGAGGTGGGGGAGTACCTGACTATTCAGATCTGGTCACCAAACGCGGCTAAAGCCATTTTAAGCAACGTTTCAATTCTGAATGGTGGTCTTACGACAGGGCGATACTGAGAGTATCTTCCAGTCTGGAACGTGCCGCAAGTGTGCTATATATATGATAAAAAATGAATATATTGTGAAACAACACAAACTAATCAAATATAATTTACTTGTGTACGCCGGGATTTGAACCCGTGACATTCAGCATGCTAGTCGATAGCCTTAACCCTCGACCACGAAAGCCGTCATAATATTAATAAAAATATACATAACATAGTAATATAATGTACCAACTCTAGTTCTGTAAACAGAAGGGTTCCATGATAAATCAACACATCGACAATTCAACACACATTTAAAAAGTGATATAAAGTCATTAGAAACTTTAGCTGGGCGTACTGTACAGGGCCCGCAGATACCTAGATTTAATGGTACACAACTGCTGACCCTGTACAAATCGCAAGTGCGCCCTACTGTCGAATTTGGCAGCCATCTCTGGTCCGGAGCCCCTAAATACCTGAAAAAAACCCTTGACTCTTTGCAGAAACGGGCGGTCCGTTTGATAGATTCCCCAATCTTAACAAACGGACTGTTATCTTTAGAGCACAGGCGTCAGGTAGGTATGCTGTCCTTGTTCTATCGGCATTACAATGGAAGATGCTCTGAGGAACTAGCGTCATTGATCCCTTCGGCACCGGTGCGTAGTCGGGATACACGCCAAACGCGCGCCCAACATTTGTACACAGTTGACATTTGTCATATGAGAACGGGTCGCTTCTACGATTCGTTCTTAAGTTCAACAGCTCGGCTGTGGAACGAACTGCCGGCCTCTGTGTTTCCTCCCTCCTACAACATGGGACTCTCCAAGACCCATGTTCACTCCTTCCTCTCCACAATAAGACCCTCCACACAGCTTCCCCAAAGATGACATAGGCCCTGAGGGAAATTATTTTCTTCAGGGCCTCCTGTGTGGAGTTAATATAAAAAAAAAGGTTGAAAAAAAAATTTAAACCTAACCTACTTAACCCAATTAATAAAGTTTTCTTTTCATCACTTTCCATGACTTTATAAAACTTTTTAAAGATGAGATGAATTATCATTTCCTTGTATCCAAAAAAGTATGTATCTAATTTTCTCTTGTTTAATAATAAAACCACAATTACTTCTGAAATTATAAGATTTGTAAGTAGGTACTTAAATACGTACCTATTTAATTATAAACCATATATTTCAGGTATCATTTAAAAAATTACAAATATGGAATTAAACATTTTGTCCAAAGAAACGTCACTATTTCAATGACAATACTTTCTTCATAATATTGTAAAAAGTTCAAATCAAAACGACGATTTTACATCTTTACTGAACCAAACAAATTATCAGACAGACGAAATGCAAACGCTACGCTCGGTCAGCAAATTGTTAGGTCGTTTCACCGGAGGGGTAGGCAGAGAGAACAGACCACCACACGGATATACACTCCTCCGCTATCATACTGTTAATTTATAATAAAAAATCCTGTCAAATTATTCGTTTTCAAGTTTAAAAGGGCTTGGTTTAATGAATGAATTGACAGATTTCATAACAAACTATCAGTAAAGCTCGAATATGTTATGAGAAAGTCTGTTCAGATAAACGTTATATACAGGGTTTTCCAATAAGAGGTGTTATTTGTTATTTAATCGTAAAAGATTAATGGTTTCGTTGCTTGTGTGGCACGTAGCGCCGTCTTGTTGAAAGTAAACGTTGTCCAGATCAATACCATCCAATTCCGGCCATAAAAAAATCATTAATCATCTCTCGATAGCGCAATCCATTCACCGTAACTGTTGCTCCGGCCTCATTTTCGAAAAATTAAGGTCCAATGACTCCGCCGGACCATAAACCGCACCAAACAGTCACACGTTGAGGATAAGGAAGCTTTTCAACAATAACTCTTGGGTTTTCCGAGCCCCAGATGCGACAATTTTGCTTGTTGACGAAGCCACCGAGGTGGATATGGGCCTCATCCATAGACATATGAATATTAGTAGACCTGCCCTAAGTGATTAAAAGCGTATTATTCCCCACTCCCCATAACGGTTCCATTGGAGCCGGCTGGGCTCGCGTATGGCTTCCCGTGAATCTTGAGAATGTGACGTCATCATTCTTGTTCGAACTAGCGTCGAGCTATGGTCGAGGCATTTAACGAAATAACACGGCAAAATGGTGGCTTGTGATATGAAAACTTGTAAAAATAGATGTGAAAAAGAGAATAAACCCAATTGTCGTATTACATTCCATATGTAAGCATTATTTTAAGCTTATTCACATCGTATAATATGGATCAGTTGTAGAAACATATACTATCACATCGAGATACATCTGGACGCAAAATACAAAGCCGTATGCATAAGAATCAGGGATGTGCCTTTGCCTTTTGCGCTTTAGGTACCACGTGTTAGGTACGCGCTTATTTCGTATGTACGGTACTGCTGGAACGAGAAGGAGTGCATATCACGTAATGCGCTAGGTTATACCTAGTGGCGATGTGTGATAGAAAACCATGTTTTTTGTTTTTAATTGAAAAAATGTCATCGGAAGGCAAAATAATGTCCAAATTTTTACTCCAAATACTCTTAGGAATCGCTGGTAAAAACTGTGTGTATATAATTTCATTTGTTTTTTAGTTGTTTTACTTTTCTTTCTTAAAGATTTCAATATTTTATTATTAATAGGAACGTAGCGGTTGTGACAACCCTCCAACATTGGTCGAGGGTAGAATGTAGAGATTCCCAAGTGTGCGCATCGTTGTTACTGGGAAGTAAATTATGAACACTTATAAAAGTGTCTTAACTAAATACGTAAACAAAATATTCGACTCTGAAAATAGAAGAATTTTTTTTGCCGAATTTGGACTTCGCAAATTTGTTCATAACGTGGCGAGTAATTTGCGTTCTCATGTAAAAATGTCTATTCATTCAAAAGCAGATTTTACTTTTAAGAACTAAATGATGATATTAAAATGCGAGATGCCTATATACTGTCAGATTGATTTATTGACGAATCACAGTCAGCTTTACCCCCTTCGTTCTTCAACAGTTGATTTTACCCCTCACCTTTAATTTCTAGTCTATATATTCATATGTCTGTGGCCTCATCACTCAAGATGATTTGCATTTGATTCACTCAAGTGAATTTTAATAATTTCAATGCGTTGTTGAAGCGTGTATTGTTCCATTTTTATTAATGGCGTAGTTTTTACTTGTCAAATGTTAAAAAATGACAGCTTTAAAAGTAACATCTACCGAAATAGCGGGCTATTCAAAATAACACCTCTTATTGGAAAACCCTGTAGATTATACTATTCAGTATTATGCTTTAAATGATTAAATTAACATTCATTACACAACAAAGGAACGACTGCATAAATCTATGAATGAATTATGAACAAGTGGAAAACGCACACAAGTCGTATTCCATAAAATATTTTATCTAGGAAAATGAATGGATTAATAAATTCCACCGTTTCGGGTCTATTTCCACGCTTCGTGAAAGAGGGGAAGTTTTCATCAGAAAATGGGGGACACGCTCAAAAATAATCATACTTTCCCGAAAGTTACGTCGCGGAGATGGCGTCAAAATTCCGTAAGGGCGGTTTCAAGGCTTAGCTACCAATGGAACGGCCAAGTATGATTTTATTCAAGTCACAGGGGAATATTTATGCAAGGAACAATGTTATTTTGTGAGTAAGTTAAGAACTTTTTAAATTAATATAAGAATAATAAAAATTCAAAAATATATTGTGAATACTCGTATATATGCATACATTATGATTATTACTCGTTATTTACATTGATTTATTTGGCTTTGAATGTGTCTATATCATACGTATCCAGAATTATGTAAATTAATTACGTAAAATTCAAAAATACACCCTGACCCCGAAATATTTAGATACCGTGTCGCCGACACATTAAATATATTTAATTAAATTAACTCTCTGAAATAATATGCCATACGTAATAAGTAAAGAGATAAGATACTGATATAATAACAAATCCTGAAACACATCTAAATAAACATCTATTTCTTTACCCGGAACCACCAGACGAGGAAGTGACCATCGCGATGAGACTGTTTCATTATTTACGTTGCCCCCCTCCACTGTTCACCGGATGGAATTCGCACTCTCAATGGCCAAAACCTACAGCCAATAACAGCAAGGGAGCATAATTACGAGTTCAAAATAACCATTTCGGATAACGTCAGACTAAATTACGGGAAACTGGTAGTAATTATGACCGGGAAATAAATATCAACATCAAAAAATGACTATATGCTAAAATAACAACCTGAAAACTTACACTTAACTGTATTTTTTGCACTTTGAAAAAATTTTGAATCCAAAAATGACAAGCATCAAAGCCGATATGTAAAACTGTATATTTTATTGTAAAATAAATAAACGAGATTTAGGGTGATGGTTTAGGTGAGTTGAACTGACCTATTTAGAGGTATTGCCCCATAACGTTGCATCCTCCTCGGACTTTCACAAATAATCCCGCAAGATTCCGTCATACAATTGTATTTTTAAGTTAAATTCATTTACCACGGAAATAAAAATAAAATTGGTTGAGCTTATTTTTTTCCTTAGTTCAGAATGGACTCGCGAATTTCTGGTCTTTCTATGAAAGTGTGAAACGTGAAAGAAAAATGAGTGCACATATTCGAAAATAAATGACAAGCATACTTTAAACATAAAATATTATTTTAAAAAAAAACCTTGCAAATATTTGTTCACACACCATATTTAAATTTACTATATACTAATGAAATGTCGGTTTTATCAGCACACTCAGAATAATCCTCCCCCTAAAAGCAGTTGACTATACAACATTCATTACTTATCTATTCTATTTTATTCCGACCAAACAGAATCATTGAAGCATAGACTCCGCCGATAAGCAGTGCTGCAGAGCAGGGACTCGATTCTCGAAGAAGTCATTCCATTCGAACAAGGAGTGGTTCGACCCACTCGTTCGAGTGGAATGACTTTTGACGTATGTAAGTTTGTACCTTCGAATAAGAACGTCGACCAATGTATGTACTTTCGACGGCGATTGCGAGCGGCCTGGATTGGAGAATCGATACCCTGAGCGCAAAAAACGTGGGAACGTTGACGTACAATTCGCCAGTCGCACAATCAACGCTCTCATTGTAGGAGATGAATGGAGGCCAGTGCATCCCCTAAAAACACCACCCGCCCCCTCACTCCTTCATTCAACAACAACAATAATTCACAACACACCCAGTAAAGCAGAACGGGCCGTTGACAAAGGAAACACGAGATGAGTAATGAGATGTTTAGGAATTGATATTTTTACATTCATATAAAAATATAATATACTATTATAAACATTTGCATATATTTACACCTCATTCAATGCGGTGTTTTTTTTTTTTTACTTTGAGTATAAATAAACTGGTTAGAGACTAGCATTGAGAGCAAAAAAGAAGCTACGAATGAAAATTTAAAGATGTGTTAACGTCTGTGCGGATTTTTTCATACAAAACTTAAGTTTAGATGTGAGGACAAAACACACATAGATCTTTTTAAAATCATAAGTTATATTTCTAGGGCAGTTCCAACCACAGGTCTATCCAATACACCAGTGCCGCACTTAGCATATTTTTGTGCTTCACTTCTTCACTTACTTCGTTAAGATTCTGATGTTATTTTAGGTTATTGTCTCGTCTCAAGAGATAGTTTGTATGCGGAAAGGTCATGGATGAATTTCCGTGTCCAGCGGGATATAATCTCGAAGAGAGAGGCGAATAAAACGAAATCGTACGAGTAGTGAGATGTGAAATACACACACACTTTACACGGCAACACGATAAAATACATTTAAACACCATGCATACTCATTATGGCAAGCAATCCATTGGTTACGAGGGGAGCAACATATATAATTGCCTCCCAGACGAAATTAAAAATGAAAACAGTATAGTTACATTTCAAAAGAAATATTCAGTTTTATGCTCCATCAACAAAACAATGAAAAAGAATAATATCCACGTGTAATATATTTATGTGTAATATATATGTTATTTCTAGTTAAATAAGTGAAAAATGTAATTTTCTTTTATCTAGAATAAAAATATTAAAAAAAAAATGAAATGAGAAGAAGGCGGAAGAGAAGGTATTTTGAAAATTATGTAAAATTCAACAATACTATCTCCGAAGTACAGCGGTCTTCTCTGTATGTGTGTTGTGTAAATATCATGTGAATCGAGTGTATATAAATATAAAATGATAATAATAACTTATGATATTCATCATCAGTTAGATTACAAAACGTTGGTCTGCCAAAGAATAAAAGACTACAACATAGGTAACATTGTCGACATGATCCTCAATTACCAATCTTGTATCTGTTGTGTCTATGGCACGGTGTGAAGTGAATTGAAAGTGACAAAGAACACCTGTGAATGATAAAAATAAATGAGTATCTCACTTCACAGCTTGTTCACAAGAGTGTTGTGTTTATCTGTTTAGTTTGGGAGTAATAAATAATAAATGAACAGTGATATTAAATTTCCGTAAGTGCGATGAAACTCAGACGAACTCCGTAGCAGATTAGTAAGAGCATTGTTTGTCAAACTGTTAATGCCGCGACTGTAGCTGCAAAAAAAAATTAAATAAAACTTCGACCCCCTCCCTATATTTTATAAAATTTACATTACTAAGATTTTAGTTGAGACTCAAAACCAACGAATTAAATATACATAATTGTCTTACTTCTACATATCTCTCTTAAGAGGACGCTACAAGCCAAAAATATGTATATTATTGGTATGCCTTATTTCGAGACGAATATAGGTAATAATAATTAAAATCGCTTGGCAAACGGATTCAAGAAACGCTCGATTTCAAGTGCAAAAGTGGTTTTTATTTATTTTGTAAACAATTTTATAAGAACTCAAAAAAGTTAATCATGGGAAACTGTCACAGATAATCTTAGCTATAATAAAGTAATTTTTTAAAGTTGTTTCATTTATGCGTTCATACATATATTTTTATTTTTTTAATAAAGAAATACAAACATTCCCGGGTTACGAATAACCTGACAATATTTGAAAATCTCCTACTACCACCACAGAAAGCTGAAAATTTTGCTTGTATTGTGATGGAGGACTTAGCCAGTCGAGGAATTGAACACACTACGCCTGGGTGGGACCCAAACGCGATGTCAACTCGGTCACCGACCGGTTTATCTATTGAATAAATACATTTTTTAGTAGTTTACATTTATATATTTTTGAGTAAATACAATTTTTATTTGATTTCTACTCAAGGGAAACGATAGGGAAATCATCAATTTATCTAAAGCATATTTTTGGTATTCATAATGTAAACCAATTCGTTATAAAGATTAATGGAAAATCACTATTTAGCATTAAACTTCGTCTTAATATATAATAAGCCGGGAATCGCATCGATAGGACGCCAGCAAACCTGGTGTTACTCAATAGAGAACTTTTAAGTGCCTAAGTAATTAGATAATAACATTAATTCGGCAAAACAGCACTTCGACGAATAACTAAATGAGAGAGACCCATTTAACTAAGTCGTAAAATGAAAGCAAGCAGACTTTTTAAAATAACTTTATTTTGAAACGGGTCTGAATTAAAACAATAAAAAAACTTTTAACAGAACACACTTTTTTGATTAAATTATCCAAACCCTTCTCGCAATGGAAATGACAAAAAAAAAATTTACGCGAGTCCTTTGAATTTTTCTAAAAATAAAATGTTTCGTGCATTGAGCTACGCATTCTTTTCAAAAAGAGGTAAATGAACAATTTTTATGTTCAAGCGCAATCCAAACCTAATCTTGTTTCTAAGCACTTGTTAAGGCGATGCACTACGTCGTGTAATATTTTAAATTGAGCCGCTATCAATAAAAACCCTTACTTGGATGGCGATAAGGATTAAATTCCCGCTTAACACCATCCGCCTGTTTTGATTTATGCAAGAAAAAAACATGGCCAAAAAGTGCCTTTTATTTTATTTTGTGGATGTTCAGGCATAAATATTTTTTTTTTCAATCATTTTATAGATGACTTAATTTGCCACATTATACAATAAAATCATAACCGAAAATGGGTTCGTAAGTAGGACATTTTGAACTTTAAAGCAGTTTCATAGGCCTTATACATTATTTTTTTCTGAGTTTATAAAAATATTTATCTAAAAAATACTCGATTATTTCAAAAGCCAAGATGTATTCTACTCGCGGTATTTAATTAAAGCATCTGAAAAATTTCTAGGCGACAAAATTTTCAAACCAAAAACACATGATTTTTCATTACTACGTATGGCATCGCCTTAATTCAAAGCGTTTGAAATATTAAAATGCTTCTTTTTTTTTTGTTATTTGTTTTTGGGGTATTATGCCGTGTTGCGCTAACTCCTTCTTTAGCCAACGTTTCGGACAGCATTGCAGTGTCCATCATCAGGGTCTGCCCTGATGATTGACAAAATAACACATCTGCCCTGATGATGGACACTGCAATGCTGTCCGAAACGTTGGCTAAAGAAGGAGTTAGCGCAACACGGCATAATACTCCAAAAACAAATAACAAAAATACTTTTGGCCGTGAAAATCTTAAATCATATTTTTATTAAAATGCTGTCAGACCGAATAAGACGTGCCCTGACACTAAATCCGGGTATCATTTGAACGAGCTGGAGGCAAACCACGTGACCATATTTTTGGCACCGGGAGGGTTCGAGAATGCTTTGAATAATCTACGACGTCAGTCGTCCGTTGAACGCCGAGGAGCGCACGTTGTAATAACCAGACCCTGAGCAGAAAAGCAAAGTTCGGTAAAGCAACGCAACGTTTTGCAGCGCAGTCCATTGTTGGACTTTTCTGTGCAATTTTCGTAAAAAACGTTAAAAAAAACCCGAAACATCTTCATAACGTAAATACCCTTAGAACTCTTTACTGCTCCTTAGTTCGCCCCCATCTTGAATATGCTTGTGTTATTTGGTCTCCTTTTTATTCTTGTCCACATTCGACGCATTGAATCTGTTCAACATCGGTACTTAAGACGGATTGCTAGGAGGCTAGGTTTAGAAAAAGGCAAATACTCATATGATGAAATTGAACTAACTCTAAACCTCTCTCCTTTGGAAGTCCGTCGGGAAAGAAATGACTTCATTTGCTTCTTCAAAATTATAAATGGTATTATTGATTCACCTACTCTATTGCAACTCATTCCCTTCAATATCCCCTCGCAAAGACTCTGAAATAATGAACTGCTCTTCCTCAACCATCATTCGACAAATTATGGATATTATTCACCATTGTCCAGAATGTGTAGACTGGTCAACTCATGTCAAAACCTTAACTTTTTTGGGATAAGTCTAAATGATTTTTGCCAGTCGCTAAACAAGAGACGGAATATTATAAGTGTCCTGTGGTCCTGACCCACGGCGTATTCTTGACTTGATTCGACTTGTCACTTTATTTTCTTATATTATATCTACCATATGTCTTTGCTTTCATGTACCTTTGTTTACTCCTATATTTTTCATTTGACTTTATTCGTGTTATTATTTTGTAATTTGGACGATGTCCGTTAATAAATAAATAAATAAATAAATAAATAAATAAATATCGGGTTGCGTAGCGACGCTCAAATGATTGAGGTGGGTAAATCATAACAGATTTGTAAAAGTATACAACTAAATAGGGTAACAATATATTCAGTTTTGGAAACAAACCCGAACTTGTGTTTTGAACGCGATTTGGGATCAGTAGTTATTTTTTTTACGCAGCCAGCTATTTGCGCGATATTGAAAAAGGGGCTAGTATTTCGTAAGCAGATTTTATTTTCGTGGACTAAATGGTGATATTACAATGCGAGTTGCCTGTATACTGACAGATTCATTAATTGAAAGGGGGACGGTCACGCCCTAAAATGGTGTCTCCCCCCTTCCCTAATGGGCTAGTCCATTAATTTGGATGTCTAGGTGTTAGACAATCTACCAATTTCCTAATTATCTTTATGCAGTCAAATTTCAAGTGCAATGATTTTTATAGCGTTAGTTTGTGATTTCGCGCTTTACGATGATGCGAACGTGACTATTAGATGAATTCAGGGACGCCCGAGGAAGACATGGAACGATCAAGTGAAACAAATGTTTGCGTCAGGCCATGTCCAAAGACAGAATAACAGAAGGGTACGTACGATGAATGCTAACGAAGCAAGTAGTATATGTCAAGACCGAGTTGTTGAGCGGTCCATCCTCTCTGCCAACCCCCGCGGGAAACGGCGTTATGGGTAAAAGATAATAATAATAATAATAAAAGTGTTTATTCCGGTATGTGGGGAGGTTAGTGCAGTCCCACACATTCCATAGAGAGATACAAAAAATATTTTTTTTTTTTTTTATTGAATAAATAGTTAATACATAATATCAACAAACAAGTCCTGCTAAGCCGATTGAATTGGCTTGTCAACAGGTGCTTAAAGTTAGTTTCAAATACATTTTTTAAAGTTATAATTTACATCTTATATCTACAGAATTAACAATTTTTCATACATATTAAAATAAATATTTTTTTCCGATAGCCAATTTTTCACCATATATTTAACCTTATTCATAGATTTACATTGCTTTATAGCGTCAGGTAATAAATTAAATATCTTCGGTATGTTGTATTCAAACGTTCTATGTCCGTATTTATTATTAAATTTCGGAACTATTAACCCGTCATTGCGCGTGAATCTAGTACTGTATTTATGTTCTAATTTTTCTTTATGCTGCGGGGTAAATATATACTGAATTATTATTTTTTGCCATAGTATAGCCTTAACAGGTAAAATTTTGGCACTCTGAAACAGCAACGGTGTATTATGTCTCTGTTTAAAAATATTAGGGACGACTAGTAATTTTACAATTGCGTTTTGTACAACTTGGACTTGTTTCAGATTGGTTATACTAGTATTTCCCCATATGGTTAATCCATATCTTATAATAGATTCTGCCATTGACATATAAATTATTTTAAGTGTTTCAATTGATAGGAAAAAAATTTATGTGTACATTCTGCCAGCAATTGATCTGAGTCTTTTACAGGTTTTTTTAATATGTTTGTCCCATTTGAAAAAGCAATCTACTGTAACACCAAGATAGACATATTCTGTAACTAATTCTAAGCTTTCACATTTACAATTAGTCGGGATATTTTTATGGATGCAATTAAAACTATGAGAAATAATATGAGGATTAAATTGAAATCTGGCATTAGGTGATCTTATATGCATAACTTTGGTTTTTTTTAGCATTTATTAATAGTCCTGCATCATGTGACCATTTACAAAGTTGATTAAAGATCAAAAAAAAAAAAAAAAAAAAAAAAAAAAAAAAAGAATAAATTGACAATAAAATAGAATAAAATGATAAAATAAATAGAATAATAGAAAGTTGAAGCCTTTAGGGAGCCGTGACTATATTAGGCGCTAGTTTTTTCTCCAGTGTGCGTCAATGCTGGAGGATGGAGTGAGGCGGGCTTCCATAGTGAGGATATTTCCAGAGCTTCTTATCCTTTCCCCCATTCCTGCCACCCTGGATCTAATAAGGGCTGCATATCCGGGAACTCGCCCCTCCGTGAACATACGGGAAGCGCTGCAGTATCTGGGGAGACATAACATTGTGCGGTAGGCGTTGTTGTATTGGACCCGTAGTCTTTCTATACTACTCTTTTTGTAGTTTGCCCATAGTTCGCACGTGTACAACGTTGCGCAGAAGGAAAGGAAGAGTCCTTTTTACTGCGGTACTGCAAAGGCGAAATCTTCTACTGATCATGTTTGTTTTAACGCTGAGAGCTCGCCTTTGTCTATCGATATCATCATCGTCCATCAGATTACTGGTGATTATGTGTCCAAGGTATTTAGTTCCTTCGGTCACCTTCAAGTTCACACCGTTCAAGGTAGCTGGAGGAATATTTTTCGGGCGTTATTTTATATCAATGAGCATGGTAACACTTAGAGTAACAAAATCTAAAAAATATTTTCGCGGAGTGAAAATTTAGCGTGCGGATAAAATAACAGTGATATTGCATTTATATTGCATCTAGTGAAGTCCTTACTAAGATAACCGTTAAGCGCAATATTAACCGCGAACGAAGCTAAGCTAAGCTAGTCAAGGTATCACATATACATAAAAAAGGATATGTCTATCCAAGACACTTTCTAGGTTGCAAACCAATTTCGTCAGAAACTTTGTTTTCATTTAAAAAGGTAGATGCCAAAAAACATGGGAAAAATTAGTTGCAAGATAATATTGTTAATTCTGAATTGAAAATATGACGTTTAATAAATATGTCCCAATGGTCAAGTTGGTTAAGACGTCTGTCCCGGTAAGACAAGATATATTGAGTTAGATTCCTAGTTGTGACCGTTTTCTTTATACTTGTCTTTGTCTTGTATTGTTTCATGTTTCGTTTAAATTTATTAGTATTATCTTCTTCTTCAATAATATATTACATTGATGGGTTTCAAAATAAGTTAAAATGAAAAAGTTGTTCCTGTATATTAAATTCATTGGCCATTTTACTACAAAGGTCGTCCTGTCTGTATACGATACATTTACAAAGCTTTATACAAAATCATACTACATAACATATTTAAGGCTCCGAAAATTTTATAATTAAAAAATTCAACCCTCTGCCCCGTAGCTTTTGATCGCACGGTGGGAAGCTGGGGAGGGGGGTGGATTTTGCAGTTGGGAGGGGGGTGGATTTTGCAGTTGGGTGGGAAGGGTGGTGTTGTGGGTGGTGTAGGGAGAGAAACTTTTTCTTTGGCAAGCAGGGACAATGGGCTTATTCGCCGTTCCGTGGGCTTTGACCCTTGACAACGGACGTGAAGGATAATCAGTCAAAGACCTGAATTAGAGATAACATGTGCAGTTATAACCAAAATACAACTACATCACTGATTAACAAACCACTTGGGGGCAGTTGTTTCGCGGGATTTAAACAATTCGTCAAACTTCGAAGTTCATTTTCAAGTTCTGCTATTTCACATAAATTTTGAAATGATAACAGCACCTGAATAGAACTTTCACACAAGTTGAAATTAACTTTAGATATAACAAATTTGTAAAATTCCATAAACAACTAGCCCTTAGTAAAACTATGTTCATAATTAAAAATTTTGTTTAGTTTATATCATTTACAAAACGCAGTCTTTTTGAACCAAGTTTTTTTTTTAATTTAATTTTAAATAGATATCGGTTATAACTTTACTGAACTTTAGGTCACCGACAAATCTGTCTTCTATCTATTTATATAAAGAAGAGCTTCTGTGGCGGGCGGCGTGGATTTGATTTTTATACAAATCTATAGTTTTATTACGATATTGATGAAATTTTACACACTTGACTTTCCAAACAAGAAGGATACCCCCATCCCTTAAAGCAAAATTTTGATACTTCTTGATGAAATTTTGCAGAGTTTCCGTTCAAAATAGGAGGAAAATTACCGTCTAAATCTGATTTAGAGAAAATCGGTGTAAAGCCCGGGCAATGCCGGGGACTTCATCTAGTAGAACATAATAAATAATAACAATATAACAGAGCCCAGGTCATTGATAAAAAGAGATCGGGAGTACCACAGATCCCTGTGGTACTCCCGATGTTGCAACGGAATGGAGACGACTCGTTCTGATTAATTAGTACTATTGTTTTATTTTCCAGCGAAATATTTTAGCCATCGAAATAAGGCCATGTCAAACTATTTTATCAAACTTTTGAAGTAAAATCTAATGGTGAACCTTCATCATGAGCATAAGGCTTCTGGCATCCAGCTTTGGAGATAGGTCTCCATATTTTTTTTCGGCTCTGTATCCGAAGCAATATCTCATCAAATCTTAAGCCAATCTCATCTGAGGGCGACCTCGTTCCCATCCTTTCCAATTCTTTGGTAAACTTTATCGATTGTTATTCATAAAAGCAGTCCCTTTAAAATCATACCACGTCAGAAAAATCGTTAACCCGCACGTGGTGTAATCCGCAGAATTCTTACTTACTGACCCATTTAATTAAATTGAATCACGTTTTAAGGGCTTTATCGTCAAATTAGCATGGCGCATTTTTCGAGACCGGAAAAGTAATTATAAACATTATTAATTAAATCACCATTGTTCTCCGCGGTACTCGCAAGCAGACCGTTCTTTTGAAAGGGATCGTAATATGTATATTAAATTTTGGAATGTGCGGTTAAACGAAAAATGCTACATTTAAAACAACCAAATGGGAAAATGAGAAAGCTTCGTTATAGATGTATATATTATACTTAATTTATATTCAATGGTTTACCCTTTTGAATCGTTAGACCTTTTCTGTAAGTCTTTATGAAATATCAATACATACAACAAAAAAGGGCATGTACGTGTTATATAATCGAAAAATAGTCGATTTAGGTCCTTCTTCCACCCAAGTATCCGACACAAGTTGCCAATATCTTGGCGACTACAGCCGTACATCTGCACGGAGGTTCTTACATACACGTTGCAGATTTTTTGTAAATTTGTCCGCGATACCAAAGTCCCGCGACCAGCCGGGCGAGGTTCTCAAAACGAAACTTCAAACATGACGTCACTTGTGTCAGAAATTTTGTTTTCACACAATGGATGTGCTTTTGGATTAATGCTAGGAACAAAACAGTCAACAAATAATGACAAGATATAAAATGTTAGCCAAACTAACAACAACAAGTCAAAAACTGTTTTGGAGAAATTAATTATCAAATTAGCAGAAATATATTTTCAGACACAGGGAATTTACACCTAACTGGGAAATTTCTATAAACCAGTGAGCTGTCGTAGCAACCTTCAGACCTGCCATAATCTTCCGCTATGTGAACATGTTTTTCAAACTGTACAATTTAATTAATGAACCAGGAAATTGACGGCCTAGGTGGACGAAGGGTAAGGCTATCGACTAGCTATTCTAAGGTCGCGGGTTCAAATCCCGGCGCGCGCAATTAAATTCTGTTTGATTTAAAATAAGATATAGTATAATTGCGGCACGTTCCAGATTGGAAGATACTCTCAGTATCGACCAACATTCAGAATTGAAAAGTTGCTTGAAATGGTTTGGCCGTGTTTGGTGAACAAATCTAGACATAGCCAGGTACTTCTCTCACTTTCCTCTTCCCCACCCTTAAACCTTCAGTCTTACAGCATACTCCAATTAAGGATGCCATAGTCTCAGTGGTTCGAGACTCTTGGGAGCAGTTGGGACTCATTTTAAAAAGAAGAAAACATTTTGATTCGTAAAATGGCGATTACTTGACCGGTTAGTTGCTGAGTTGAGAAATGCGTTTGGTTTCCATCCTGGCAAGGTGCGTTAATTACTCTTCTAGATCCTCAAATTGAAATAAAAAATAACTATTTACACAGCCTTAATGCCTAATTATATTCCAATATTGTTTATGAATCCCACCATCTCCTAGATTCATGATTTGTGACGAAAAACATTATATCAATATTTTTACTTGAATCTAAAACAAAAAATACTTGAGACTACGAAGCTAAAAGTTATAAATCCGAGTTTCCGAGTATGTGTGGGAGTAATGGCCATAGAAAGCAGAACCCTATCAATTGTTCAAACAAACCCGCATGAAAACGAAAATAATCCTTGTTATTCTTACGTTCGGGCATTCGATGAGTTGGACCGTTTGTTTGCCCCTGTCCAGGCGAACGATGTTTGATTCGGAAATATCGTCGTTAGGTTGACGTTTATTGCCCTCCCCAGAATGAAATCCATCGAGTATTTAAAGCACTGACTATTTTAATAGTATGACCTGCTTAGACTGTAAGTAAATTATTAATAAACGCACATAACCGTTAAGACGTTAAAACCAGTCAAAACGAGAAAAATTAGTATTAATAATTTATTAAAAATCTGTGTAAATTATTGATAATCCGGTTAAAAACGTGAATGCGGGCCGTTTCCTGATAAATTATGAGTAAATTCCTAACACATCAGAATACGTGTTGATGCACCTGCACTTGCCTTGATAATATACAATGACGAAATGCGAAAATGTTTTTTATGAACACGTGTTCCCACATCATGATAATTCGTCATGAATTCGTCATTCGTCATCACGTTCGTATTTTACTAAAAGTTTATTTGGAAACCTATACCTACATTCACTCGTAAAGGGCCTTCAATCCCGTTCTTACCCGGATTACAAATAATTTGAAGATATTCTTAATAAATTAACAATATTCAATGTTAATATTTTTTCTCCTTGTGAACTTGGTTAAAACGTATGCAACGCTGTCTTGTGACGTCACACGAGACACGATTCTGTACAATTCATTATACGAATGACGATGCTGCAGTACCGCCGTGCATCTACAGTGATGTCACACACTTTTTGGTCTTATTTATACGGCTTAAATCTTCGGTATCTTCAAAAAGTTCTCTAAACAGCGTGTTCTAATTAATATGATAAATTTGTAAAGAGCTTAATGAAAAAAACATTAAAAACGATATAGAAAACAAATAAAATAGAAATGAACAACTTTAGTCCACATCAGCACAGGTCACCCTAGTGAGGAGGTCTAAGAAATACAATTTACTATACATATATTCACTATCATATTTTGTAGGTACAATGTTTAAATAGTCGCCATAAAAATATATGAAAAAAATTTGAGTGCAGTCGGAGAATTTGAAAACGAGCTTGTGCAGAATTCCCACAAAACAAAATAAAAAAACATCTTTCAAGAATTACACATCAAAACCTCGTTCATCTTTTCTGAAAAGCTTGTAGGCATAAATTCTGCAATTCGTCAAGAATATAATCCCGGTTTTCTTAAATTAATTGTAGATATACATCCAGGTGTCCTGGTCCCAGGTCCACGACTTTCCCCAGAATGCAATCTCGCGTGGATTTACAAGGGCGAACGGAAGATTCTAGCGGGAGACAGAGCTGGAACATTGCACGCGGAGCAAACATCGAACAATTCCCGTAGGCTATAGAGAAGCGGAAAACCATAATACATTATGTACTGTGAGGTGGAGTGGATTGGCAAGCGGCGGTATGCAAGAGCGAAATGAAACTGAAAAAAATCATCAATTTTCCAATCACAATTTATTGCTGATCGTAAATCGGAAGTTTGAATGAAGTAAAGCGCTGTCCAGATACTATAGGCTACAAGTGTTGATGTAGTTATATTGGTCGATGGCTACAGGCCCTAAAACCCAGGATTTTCATGTGTTATGAACCAAGACCATGGAATTCGTGGCACATACCATAAGAAAATGAAGTCTATAGACTTAAAAACTACTGGAGTTATTTCGCTGAAAATTTTATGTTTGTTCTTATTGTGTGACTTAATCAAAATTTACATGGCTCTCTGCCAATCACTGTTAGAATACGGTATTATCGGATGGGGCAGTGCAAATAAAAATATACTAAATCCACTAATTAAAACTCAAAAAGCCATAATGCAAATTATACTGAAAGTTCCTGTAAGAACTAGCACTTGACGAAATCTTCACCAATCTTAACATCATGTCAATTAAACAACTATATTCTAAAACTATACTCAATTACATTCATAAGTACAAAACCCAAGAAATAACAACAAACACGTACAATAGAAACACTAGATCTCATGGTCAAAAACTTATCCAACAAATAACTACTAATACAACTTTTGGGCAAAAAAGCTTCTTATATCATAGTATTAAACTCTACGATAAAATACCACTCTCACTCAAAAACCTCAACATTATAACATTTAAATCTCAAATAAAAAGCTGGATACTTAATATAGGAAGATCTGAAATAGAAAATATACTGATATCAAACACAGACCAAAACCTAATCTACTAAACTGAACTATACAAAAAAAAACACTTTCTTATTTTTTTTTTTTTTTTTTTTTATAAGCAATAATTGTTCGCATGAAACACTCGTCCACATTGAAAAATCTCCTGATAAAAAATATCAGGAGATTTTTATTTTTTATCAGGAGATTTTTTCAATGTGGATGAGTGTTTCATGCGAACAATTATTGCTTATAAAAATAATTGTTATCCTTTGTGCTATGCATAAATAAAATCTTATCTTAAAAACATTAATTTATCAAAAAAATAATAATTACTTTCTTACTTATTTTAAAAATGACTTTAAAAAAAATAAAAAATTATACTACATGATATATGTTTATAATTAAATTCATATGTTACTTTGTTGTAATATTAATTTAATTATAATATGTAAATGAAATCCTCAGCACGGGAGATCCCAGTGAGGATATCATTATCTCTATATGTCACTAAGAAAAGAAGACAATTTTTTTTTTTAAACTTCCGATTTAGTTGTCCGGGTTAAGTCTTCCCCAAAGGAAAAACTTAACCCTTCCACTCACTTTTCCACAAATGATCAGCTAGTCAATCAACACTATGTAAGTGCATTATATAAGTAAAATAAATACAAAACAATACAAGAACAACAACACGTCAAATCACCAGATATCAAATGGGAAAAAAAATACACCGTCTCCAGATATTTTCATATCAGAGGGTTCGGCTCGGTAGAACTTCTAACAGGGCCTATAAATCCTACTGATCCCTCAACATAAATATTTAAAAAATCTTTTGTTATCCTACATGTATTCAAAATGACCGACTTTTGCATCTTTATATATAAATTTTTTGATAGATCTAATACGCCTAAATTTTTTAATTAGAGAGCTAGGTATAATGCCAGTAGCCGAAATAACGAATGGTAATATTTTTATAGTCTGAGAATGCCAAATTCTTTTTATTTCATTTCCTAAATCTGTGTATTTTCTTATTTTTTCACTAACTGATTTTTGAATATTACAGGAATTTGGAATAGCAACATCAATGATATAAGTTATTTTTTTTAATTTTGTCATGTAAAACTATATCGGGTCTATTATGACTAATCGCTCGGTCTGTTAGTATAGTTTTATCATAATATATTTTATAAAATTCGTTTTCTAAAAATGAATTTGGTTCGTATTCATAGTATGGTACTATATTACGGCAGTCAATCAAGTTATGTTTAATTACCAAATTTTGGTGAATTATTTTTAAAACTTGATTGTGCCTAAATGTATACTCGGACGGTGCTAATATAGAACATCCAGATATAATATGTTCTATAGTTTCCGGAAAAGCCAAACATTTTCTACACAAATCATCAATTTGATTTGTATCTTTGATTATATGCTTTCTATAATTTTTAGTATTAATGACTCTATCCTGAATGGCAAGCATAAATCCTTCTATTTCTGCGCTCAACTCTCCAATACTCAACCATTTGTTTGACGAAATTTTGTCAACATACGTTTGGTTGAGATAATAATTATATTATTATTATTATTAGTGTTAGGATTATTAAGGGACGACCGAGGAAGATTAAACGCATTTAAACTCTGCACCGGAATGAGATCCGAATGAGCCGAATAAAAGTCGATATAATTTAGTTTTTTTAATAGTAGATGTGAATGATGGAAGTCGGGGACGCCCTAAGAAGATTTTTCACGATAAATTGAAACAAAAACTTGTAAAAAACATCGATTTTTTTAGAAAGATATTATTTTCAAAAATAGAAGCGCTTTTGAGGTACACTCGAATTATCAACTTCAAAACATTACTCAAACCATTTGTAACCCCAAGCAAAGCCGGGTACACTTAATCTAGTTATATAATAAAATTATTTTGAAAATCGGATCCCAGAGTGCTGAAATTATATTAACATATATATATTTGTAATCATTGACGAAGATAATGTCAAGCAAGAACTGTAAACGAAAATATGATTATTAAAAAGGTAGCCGTCGCAAACATTTTTGCACTATTATGTAAATTAGCATTTTTTTATATTTTTTAATTCTTTACACTTCATACCACAAATTAGAAACTTTCCAAACTCTGCGAAATCTAAAAATATTCATTTTACAGGACTTGGTAAAAAGTAATACTCGAACCTGTTTAACCGGACGAGAA
The DNA here is from genome assembly GCF_061612785.1 of Hesperophylax consimilis. Lineage (NCBI taxonomy): Eukaryota > Metazoa > Arthropoda > Insecta > Trichoptera > Limnephilidae > Hesperophylax > Hesperophylax consimilis. Next base: position 13,675,789 of record NC_142865.1, read on the forward strand.
ACATATAAACAGAATTTCGTCTGTGGCGCATTAGAAAACTTATTGTACACAGAGTGTATCGGCACTAACCCGACAAACTTTAACCAGCTATTCCTTAGCACATTTGGAGTAAAAAATGTTATGGGCACTTTGCTGTCCGGTAGCATTTTTTTTTCAATTAAAAACAAAAAAAAATAAAAATTTCCACACTACATCACTGTCATTGGCATTGCTTTTCGTGTTCAACAGCTGTTATAAGCAAGTATGTCTAAAAGCGTCTTCGCTCTTTCGCACACACTAAATAATTTTAGTTAAAAATGAGACGAATGGTGCCGTGCCATTTCGTTGTGATTGTAAAAGTGCGCCAATATAGGTACACACGTGCATTATTCAACGGAATTCGAATAAAATATTGCCCAGATGGGTTTTCAAACTTTGACAAAGGATAAAACAGTGGTGACATGTGGTGAAAATATGAATAATAATTTTTTTATTAAAAGCAAAGTGCACATAAGATTTTTTACTCCAAATATGCTAAGGAATAGCTGGTTAAAGTTTGTCGGGTACGTGCCGATACACCCTGTATATATTACTTTTATTTCATTTATTTGAAGATACGAGCAAACGCGAAAGTATATCTAAAAACGGACTCCGGACAAATAAAGGCCAGTAAGACAAAACGAATACCACAGCCATGAAAAAATACTATAATTACACAAAGCTGAAATGTTCTCGACCCCTGCTACATAAGTTTCAAAGGACGATGATATTGCGAAATATCTTCTGCCTTTATATCCACAGAATATAGGAAGGATCAGCGCTGTGATAGATGGATCTAACATCTACAGTATCTACGATATCTACAGCATCTACCGTACCTACGGGAGCTACGGAATCTAAGATACCCACGTTATCTACCGTGTCTACGGCGTAGAGAGCATTGTTACCGTAAATATCAATCACCGGTTGATCCCTCCGTAGCGTGCTACGCCAATCCCGTATGCAGTGAACGACACTCATGTGTGCATTTCGTCTTAGTTAGGATTATTGTTTGAAAATCCCGCGGGATAGAATTTATTAATAATAAACAATGTTATTTATTAAATAATTAATCAATTTACAGCATAATAGTATTACAGAGTATAATCAATAATGTTAACTAAAATAATTCATACAATTAGTTTTCACTGCTTTTGATTTTTTAATGTTCCTCTTCTATAGAAGCTGGCACTTGTGTCTAGAAGAGTGGTGAGCATCAAGATTAAGAGTATTTAGGGTTTGTAATTATGAATGTTAAATTTTATAATTACTTGAAAAAAAAACAGTTTCATCATTTTGGTATTTTTACATTGAACTTCTCTTTAATTGCTTTTAGTGGGTGTTTATCGTTTTCTATTGTTCTGATATTTTCGGGTAGTCTGTTGAAGTATTTTTTTCCTAGATTTATGTAATGGATGTTGAGCAAAAGTGGTGTTAAATTTTTCTGTTGGAAATATATGTTTTAGACGAGTACGACTCTCAGTTGAAAAGCTGTGATTTTGTTTTACTTTTATTATTTGAGTTATTATGTTTTTTTTTGACACGATCATTAAATTTGAATACTTTAAATTCTTCAAAAATTATGTGTGTTGGATAATCTCTTATTTTTTTCAGTATTATTTTTTTTAATTAGACGTTGTACAATTTCAACAGGGAGTAGATTTGTTTTGTATGCAGCTCCCCAGCTGATTACAGCGTATTGGAGATTTGATTGTACTAAAGCGTGGTAGACTGAAGTTAGAATTTCCAATAAGAGAAAATTACGAATTTTCAAAAATATTTAAATTAATTTTCTTATTTTGTTGACGGTTTGGTTGATTTGATCCTTCCAGTTTAGGTTATTGTCTATTATTATTAAGTATTTAATTTTATTTGAAATTTTCAATGTGAAACAGTTTATTGTACAGTTTTTATGTTTTTTAAAATTGTCGTTTATAATTATGTCAAAATTTTGTGGAACGTCATTTGATTTTATTGCAAATGGTAAAACGTGAGTTTTTTCGCTATTTAGAGATAGTAAGTTTATGTCATTAATCCGGTGTAATTTTATTAAGGGGTATTAAATTGAAATATTGCGAACATTTCGTATTTCATATTTGATAGCAATCGTCTTTGATTCTAGTATGTTGAACAAAGCAAAACAATATAGGAAAAGTTAATTAAAAGATCTGAGTTTTTAATTAACTTTTCATTTATTTATTTGCTTTGTTTAACATAGTAATATGTTTCCTTTTAGACCAATTTTGCTTTCTAATTTAATTTTTAATTTATTTATTTAGACGTCCATTTGGCTTTTTTAATCCATAACTGATCATTTAAGTAATACTGCATATGAAATCGACGATTGTCATAATTCGCATGAAGACGAAAAAGAGAAAAGATACTAGAACGATGATGCCACCTCTTTCTGGGACAATTATATTTTGCATTTTAAAGGAATCCATGTTACTGGAATTAAAAATCAAGAGAGCAAGTTTTATTCCACACACGATGCAATTTTGTTAGAAAGCTGTCGAAAACTGGTTGAAATCTATTGTTACTGGTAGCTTTACTAAATCCTCGTTCATACTTGCTCAGATATAGGTAGATAGAACCTTATTTAGCCAACATTTAGGACAGCGTGTCCATCTGCCCTGATGATGGACACGCTGCTAGAAATGATGGTTAAATGTGAACAGGGATTAAAGGTGGTGTTAAGATTTGTTTGGGCTTGATGAAGTCTTCAATAACAGACGCATGGTTTTTTTTTTGTTTTTACTGCACAAACTGCATTTCACTTTATTTAATGTTACAAAGAGTTAAATTATTCCCGACCCGGACAAAACACTTTTACTAATGGCCTGTAGACCATAATGACTGCTTGTTACTATTTTATAGGAGAGCAGAAGAAGGAATCCAGTCGGCGAGGCTTTTTATAATCTAACCAAGTAAAACACATTGACAAGCTAATTGTAAACAAACACTGTCAAAGAAAGCCAATGGATAAGGCAAAACATCTGTTTTATCTGTTAGCCCTAGTTTTACCTCTGACCGCTAGGTGCTAGGCAGGAGCCTGTAAAGTAACTGGTGGTGAACTTTGCTAATGGTTCGTACATTTTTAACAGGTGGGATAATATATTAAATAAGAACGCTTATAAATTTACTTACAAGTATATTTACAATCAGTTAACACTCATAAATTAAATATTGACTTTTTATCAAGAAGATGGAGAGCGAACGCGGGAGCACTTCGCGAGCCGTTGTAATCTCTGACATAACGCCAATCATCACGTCCGCTATCGGTGGACGAGCCGCCAACAGAAGATATTCTATCGGAAGGTCGCTGCTGTGTTTGCTTCCCACGGAAGGAAGCGCAACACGGCATAGTAACCCAAAAATGAACCACGATAATACACTTTCGGCCGTGAAAACTTCAAATCATATTGGGTTGGAAATAGTATGATACGCCCGACCGCAGTCCCCTCTTACTCCACAGTAGTCCTAAGATACAACAGACCACTACACAAGCAAGAATCTCTTTAAATTTATTCTACCGTAGGTATGTGGTTTTAATTAGTTCATTATTTTATTTTTTAAATAAAACATTGTTAAATATTTGTAAAAAAAATCTATTTTAATTACCCATTGACAACTTTTATCACATGGATGGTGACATAGAACAAAACGGTCCTCGGAGACTCGGCGTGGCTCGGCGTGGCTCGGCTAGGTAGTGTGTGCCCCTAATTTAGACTGCGTCAAAAATGGATTCATCCAAATGACTCGGATCCAAACAGTTCTGTGTGTGTCCAGCTTAACCCTTCAGTACTTTCAACACTTGTGTTCAGCTTGCAATGTTTTCTGTGTATTTCAAATTCGCTATATACAGGGTTTTCCAATAAGAGGTGTTATTTTGATATTTTTCCCGAAAAAGATCAATGGTTCGTTGCTTGTGTGGCACTTAGCGCCGTCTTGTTGAAAGTAAACGTTGTCCAGATCAATACCATCCAATTCCGGCCATGAAAAAATCATTAATCATCTCTCTATAGCGCAATCCATTCACCGTAACTGTTGCTCCAGCCTCATTTTCGAAAAAGTAAGGTCCAATGACTCCGCCGGACCATAAACCGCACCAAACAGTCACACGTTGAGGATAGAGAGGCTTTTCAATAAATTATCTTCAATAACAATAACTATTGGGTTTTCCGAGCCCCAGATGCGACAAATTTGCTTGTTGACGAAGCCACCGAGGTGGAAATGGGCCTCATCACTCAAGATGATTTGCATTTGATTCACTCAAGTGAATTTTAATAATTTCAATGCGTTGTCGAAGCGTGTATCGTTCCATTTTTATTAATGGCGTAGTTTCTACTTGTCAATTGTCAAAAAATGACAGCTTCAAAAGTAACATCTACAGAAATAGCGGGCTATTAAAAATAACATCTCGTATTGGAAAACCCTATACATAATATTTTTTCATTTTTCCGTAAAAACAAATACAGTTTTCGAAACTAGATACAATTATCTTTACAATTTCAAAATAATTCAATTTTAATATCAAACGTGAAAAATGTTGTCAACCACATTTTTACTCCAATCGTAGAAAAATTGAGAGAACTCGATATTTCGAAAACACATTCGCATTGTTTGGGGAAATCGTAAGAAAACTGTAACTTCACGTATATCTCGTTCATATAACAAAAATATTTTTTATAGTTTAACCGATGGTTACGATAGCGGCGCGAAACGTGAATTATTAATTTTGGATATTTTTAGGTTTTTATTAATGGCATTTCAACATCGGTTCTTAAGAGGGATTGCTAGGAGGCTAGGTTTAGAAAAAGGCAAATACTCATATGATGAAATTGAACTAACTCTAAACCTCTCTCCTTTGGAAGTCCGTCGGGAAAGAAATGACCTCATTTGCTTCTTCAAAATTATAAATGGTATTATTGATTCACCTACTCTACTGCAACTCATTCCCTTCAATATCCCCTCGCAAAGACTCAGAAATAATGAACTGCTCCTCCTCAACCATCATTCGACAAATTATGGATATTATTCACCATTGTCCAGAATGTGTAGACTGGTCAACTCAAGTCAAAACCTTAACTTTTTGGGATAAGTCTGAATGATTTTTGCCAGTCGCTAAACAAGTGACGGAATATTATAAGTGTCCTGTTGTCCTGACCCACGGCGTATTCTTGACTTGATTCGACTTGTCACTTTATTTTGTTATATTTTATCTACCACATGTCTTTGCTTTCATGTACCTTTGTCTGCTCCTGTATTTTTCATTTTACTTTATTCGTGTTATTATTTTGTAATTTGGACGATGTCCGTTAATAAATAAATAAATATTGGAAAGAATTATTATTTCTCTTTCTAACGTCAAAAAAATTACGCCTTTCCGCATGATGGAAAAAAGATTAAAATAATATCATATATGATCCTAAAACGCTGGAGGGGTTAACGAAAATGCATCTCAGACAAAACCGCATTATTTAATAATCACACTAAAAAAAACCATAATGTTCAATTCTTTCTCAGCTGTTTTGACGAGACGTTAAAACAGGAACAAACTATGATACGAATAACTCTTGTCAAGCTCCAAGAACAAATTATATTTTCCGACGAATCTCATTTTACGCGATTCCTGACAGCCAGTTTTACAACATAAATAATAACTTACGGAGAAATTCCTCTACAACTCTTCTTGACACTGAACTGAAAATATTAAGAAGTGTGATCTATATCGATTTGAAAGAAAACTGATCGCCAATTTACGTAAGACCTCTATACTCCTAGACACCAGGCAAGCCAATAAAATTGATTACCTACCCAAGAAGGAAGTTGAATAAATGATTAATTTTTATTACCCATAAAAATTCGCGGGATATTATAATAGTAGTATTTGTAAAACTGATTGGCTTTATAAAAAAAATATTTTCGTCTTTCAAAAGAAATTTACCTTTACAACGTGATGTATGGTAATAAGTTGGGTATTCAAGCGATAGATGGCACTAGTCATAAAGCTTACTCCAGAGTCCGACAGATGTCGCTAGAGTGTAGCAATTGCCTGTGGGATATTGTTGACAGACAACAAGCTTCCAGAAACAGAGAATTACCGACCCTCGGGTAATGAACAGTGTAGCTAAATCCAGACCTATTTATTGTACGTAAATAAACACAATTATAAGTAGAACCTTTTACTTTATCAAAGAGTTCCCAACAGAGTAATCTGCAAGTAAAGCAGAGACATAACAGTAAACTTGAAAATTTACGACATCTATCTAATGACGTTTAAAATGCAATTAAAAAAATGTAGCACCGCTTATGAATAGGATGGCCTATCAAATGAAATAGCTATATTAACAGCCCGCTAAAGTGTGTCCACTGGACCTAGTTCAGTGAAACCATGCGCGTTGAATCAGCAACGTACCTTCGCTATGTTCATTCATGTAAGTATCTGTCAACAGAATAAAAATAAATACACAATTCAATTCAAATCTATATAAATAAAAATGTAAATGTTCGTTTGTTAAAAATCTTAAATCTCGGAAAGTTCTTTACCGATTGTTTTGAAATTTTGACACAACGTTGCATTCGAATACGCGTGTGTTTTTACATATTAGCATATTACCCATACTTAAAAGCAAAATGCGCTATTGTTTCTCTATCTGCACAGACAGACTGAGCCACAGCAACGCGTGGGGCGGGGTACAGCTAGCAAATAATAAAAATATTTTTAAATAATTTTGATACCTACTCAATCTTTTGTCTGATATTCAAATTAAGAAAATTAAGGACGGGTTGTTTCGGAGAATTTGAACAATTCATCAAATTTCAACGTTCATTTTCAAGTTCTGTGAAAGATTTTTTCAAGTTCTGTTTTTATTTCAGTTTTGTATGTTGGCCGCCGGACCGTAGCCGGAGTACTACCTAATTAGAGTACTTTGAACGGTATCGGGACGTGTACGCACAGAAATCTGTTCTATGTATTAGTGCGGATACCTTAGCGCAAGCTAAGGTGTGCAGTAGTATTGGTGAACAAAACCGGCGACACTCGGCAAAACAATTCCACTCAGTACGAACTGCTCATAGCACATCTCGTTCTTCTAATATCTTTGGTTTTGTCAAGCAACTAGCCTACAATGATATAATAACAAAACTTGAATAGTACTTTCACAGAACCCGAAAATGAACGTTGAAATTTGATGAATTGTTCAAATTCTCCGAAACAACCCGTCCTTAAAGTACATTGAACTTGAATAATTGTATGCATTACGCAAGGAATACAATTTCAAATCACGCACTCATGCACCGATAAAGATAAATTAGTATGTTAAACGATGAATTTCACTAGATGTAAGGAGAAATTAAGAAGCCTACTTCAGGCACACGGAAACGTCCAAGACATACGTCTTTCGTTATATCTGTTCTGTGATTTCTGAACACCTCGCTGAAGGAATCCAAAGAATTGATTTACGATGGGTAGGAATTAAAAAAATCCTCGCAGAATGCCAAGAATGTTTATGCCCACCTTTAATATTTCTGAGCGATTGAGATTTAACTAAATTGGGTGGATTTACCAAGAGATAGCGGGTGGTTAAGGGTTTCTATAGTAATGGATAAATACCTGAATAAATAATCACTGGAGTTAAGAGTTTAAAAGTACTAGATTATTCAGCAAGGTGGAGGAGTATATTATTAATACAACAATTTGAAAAATACGGGATACAGTCCACACATAAATATTTCAATGAAATGAAAACAATACGAGATAATTTTTTTTTTGAAAAAGACAAACATTCCCGGGTTACGAATAACCTGACAATATTGGAAAATCGTACCACCACAGTAAGTTGAAAATGTTGCTTGTGTTGTGATGGAGGACTTGGCCAGTCGAGGAATTGAACACACTATGCCTGGGTGGGACCCAAACGCGATGTCAACTCGGCCACCGACCGGTCAAAATTCTCCATATGACTAATAAAGGAAAACGCTTTGATAACTTAGAAATAACGAAATTTCTTATTAATAATAATAAATATAGTAGTAAAAAAAGAAAAACCATTATCTTAGTCTCATCTTGGATATTACGCTCCTATTTACCATCCGTTCTTGTCTAATTTATCTCCTGTACATTTCACTAATCTCTAGTCACGCCTCCACCCCCACTTCAACACCTAATAATATATGTTCACCATTATTTTGTAATGTTTCTTTTAGTATATATTTTTCCCTGGGGACGGGACGGTATTTAATAAAAATTATTGACATGTTCCAAACCAAAGTTCATCAGCATACAAAGTATACTGAAAATTAAGGCATAAGAATAGACAAATAATCCCAGACAAAAATTTTGTATTTATTAATTTCATTTTTGCCTACTTGTACATCCAAGTTTACAAATGTCTAATTTATTATAACTTACATACAAACATTATTACATTTTTATCCAGCTTGAATCCATCAATTGGTGCAGACTTTATAGTTTCATAAATATTGCATTCCTTTGTATAGTAAACTGTGTTGTGTATTGGCTATAATATAACAACTTTAAATAAGAATAATATATTAAAAGAAGAATTAAAAAACGAGCTTAGATGAATTGGACATAATATACACTGAATTGAAGGAGAAATTAGTATCAGGATATGAACATTGTATGAATGAGAATTAAGCAAGGAGTGTGTGCCAAGACAAGTGGTTGCACTTATCTCTGCCTACTGCTTCGGGAAAATGCAGTGTTGGTTGGACCTATAAGCTCTCTCAATTTTTGGGTACGCACGGATAAAACTGATAAAATATTGAAACTCTGATCAAATTATTCGTATTCCTGTTAAAAACGAGACTGGAGGCCTTCGACGAATGAATTCACAGATCTCCTAGCAAGCTATCAGTGAAAAACTAATGTATTATGAGGATGTCGGAACACGTGTTCATAAAAATCTAATAAATTCGCATTATATTTATCAGAATAAACGCGGCTATAAGAACACGTGTCGCGATATATTCTGAATTTACTCATATTTTGTTAGGAAATGGCGAGACATCATCTCGTTTTAACAGGATTTTAATAAATCAGCAATACTCATTTTTCTCCATGCAGGATAACATTTTTACTTTTCCCATCTTTTCTTCGTTATGCAATATAAAGAACCACTCGATCGTAATAATTATAAAACAAATGGCCCATGTAATCACCCACAGAATCCCACAGTGAAACACCCCATATAAATACGTGGTATTTATTCAACCCCCTCCCTCGGGGTAGTTTTCATCGTGACCGTTTCGTGGATCATTAGCATAAGGTTTATTTCTTTTCCTTCGTTTTTTTGTCGACCAAGAGCGGAAAGCAACAGTGACTCTAAACATTATTCTTAAGGGGATTTGGCAGACGAGGGAAGAAAAATAAAGAAGTAAAATAGATCCATTATGAAAAGCAGGCTTGTCTGCCTGTCTCTTTAATCTAGTAAAACAAATAATAACAAATAACAGTGAGACCTGTGGAAAGTTGACTTTCAACGGAAATTAATGATCGAGGGTTCCCTCTGGGTTTGGATGCCCTGAGGAGGATTTTTTTAAAGGAAATATATGTGTGAACTTGTTATGAATGGTTCTTGACGATAAAAAATAATTCACAACAAAACACCAAGTATCAATTTAGACTAAAAGCTCTTCTAATCAGGAACGCGTGGGTCTAGCACGGCCTGGAGGCTAATATTGTTTCTATTATGCTCTCAAAATCTCTCCGCTTCGCGAAACCTCACAGTTCCACTACCTTGGTACACCCACCATGGAGGGGCGACCCTATATACTACCGAAATCTGTCGGATAAGTCTATAAGCTTTAAGGCGATGCACTACGTTGTGTAATATTTTAAATAGAGCCGCTATCAATAACAACCCTTACGTAGATGGCGATAAGGTTGAAATTCCCGCTTAACACCATCCGTCTGTTTTGATTTATGCAAGTAAAAAACATGGCCAAAAAGTGCGTTTTTTTGTGAATGTTCAGGCATAAATATTTAATTTTTTCACGATCATTTTATAAATAACTTAATTTGACACATTAAACAATAAAATAATAACCGAAAATGGGTTCGTAAGTAGGAGATTTTGAACTTTAAAGCAGTTTTCATTGGCCTATACATTACTTTTTTCTGGGCTTATAAAAAGAATTATAAAAAAATACTCGATTATTTCAAAGGCCAAGATGTATTCTACTCGCAGTATTTAATTAAAGCATCTGAAACATTTCTAGGCGACCAAATTTTCAAACCAAAAATACATGATTTTACGTTACTACGTATGGCATCGCCTTAAGATATACCACTAGAGCCATCTATGTCGTTTAGCTCGAAATGTCACAAACATGCTGCTGTACGGGGGAGAAAATACAGAGGGCCACAAAATATTCGTAGTATTGAAACCATCCGTTCGGATGTCAGTCATTTTTTGAGATGCTATGTGCATGGTTTTGTTAAAGACAGGAATTAGTGAAACTGGGCTTAAAAGAGACATGTTATAGGAATAAGCGAATAAGTCGGTAAATCATTCCACAACTGAGCTTTTGTCATAAAAACGACACGATATCACGAGGCGAATGTCCACTATGTACAGACGTTGAACGTGGATCTATAAAACTCATAAAACTAGTTCTTCGGAGCACCTTCCATAGAAGTGCCTGTAGGACAAGCACAGCGTTCCAACCCAACGTTTGTGTTCTAAGACTCTGCAATTAGTCTGATAAGACGGAAAATTATTAAACGAATTTCTGCAGAGTCAAGAACATTTTAAGATAACCTAGTGGTTGTCAAACTCAACAGTGGGATTTTCGCTTGCGATCTATACAAGGTCAGCAGTTGTTCACTATTGTAGCATCTTAACAATATTTCAAAGGTATTTTTGGCACACTCTGAATATTATTTACTTTACCACTTACTTTATTGCATGAATATATCAATATTTACTTTTAAACGGTAGATAGTTAATTTGTTTCTTATTTCCTTTTTACAAATATCACAAAGATATCGTTCAATGCCAGTGATACTAAAAACGTAGTTTCGTAGATGGTGACTTTCGGTGGATGGCAGCTAGCCAAAATATTATTATGGTCTTGTTTTTGTTTGGATGTATGTGGTAACGATTTGGGATATCATAATATGAAATTGGATGATTCAATTTTGGTTTGGTCAAGCGGTAAGTTAGTTTGATAATAAAATGTACTGTAAACATCGCTGTGGGAGTTTAAATTGGAATATCGCCTCTGAATAGGTTATGTTATTTAATTATTGAAGACAATATTAGCGATACTTAAGCGAAAATATGAAACAGAAAAAGATAACGTCACATCTAGGACTTGACTCCAGGACACTTGCCTTTCCGGGCACTTCTTGGGGCGTTCCCCTTTTCCGAGGAATCTTGCGATCATATATAAAGATAGCAGCCAATAAAAATGTGCGGTGAGAAAATGAAGATAATAAGTTCTTATTCGAAGTATGATACAGTTAAATATGACCGAAGGAGATAGGGTCCCATTAGCTCAGTTGGTAGAGCGGTGCCCCGGCAAGGCAAGGGTTTTGGGTGCAAGTCCTAGATGTGACCGTATCTTTTTCAGAGGTGGCCACTGGATAGCTTATTCAACTTTCGACAGCAACGGGTTGACAATATCAGTAATCAAAACACAAAATAAATTGTACAGACTAATCACGAACGTTTGTGGCTACCGCCCACATGTAGTTGGTACACACCAAATTCAACTACCTATCGAACTTAAGAACTTGAGATTGGCTACTCTATAACACAATTCAAAGGTGTTGACCAACCTTGTAGTTATAAGGTTTCTTTACTTTAGCTTAGTTGGTAGCATCCTCGAGAGGAGATCTTAGGTATGGGGGCCAGATACTAACAATGGTCGAGAAAATAATTTTTTTAAATAACTCTGCATCAGAGAGTTCGGTTTTACCCGAACATCTCTAGGAGGGATGTCGCATTTCTGATGATGGCTTATAATCTTCTAAATGGTTTCTTATCAATACTAGACATTCTGGATAAAATAGGATTCTATGTTTAGGATAATTTCACGTGAGACTGGCAAAAAAGGCTTGTCATACTTTCCAGGTGCAGAATTACCAATGCTGATGCCCCTGTGAAGGAAATATGAATATTTTCCGCATGTCCTTCCACATGTTTAACTCTTGACAGGCCAATATGCCAAACAAAACGTCTGTAACCAAGTGGGTCTTCCGACGACCCCATGCATTTTTTGTCTTATGGGCTTTTAAACTACAGAAATCCCAATTATTCAGTCAATTATTAATGGTAGCTAATGTATTTGCGCAGAAATACGTAAGAATACTAAAATTATATGTCAAGTATTTAAGCTAATATAAGGAGGATAGTAATATTGGGTACTACATACTCCCCCACTTGGCTACGGAATAGTTAAGCCCGAAATGTTATTTAACATTAAATAATATGTACCTACGTAAGCAAGTACCTTTTTGTCCTACAGGTAACCCTATATATATCATATTTTTTGGTAATTTGATTTGTCCCTTTTGCAATGTATTGGTTTTTATACTGTTTTTGAAAAAGAAAATTAAACACTTACATGAAATGCAGTGTCAAGAAGTTTAATCAATAATTGATGGGGCTACAGGGTTGACATTCGCGAAACAACAAGGTACAAAATTGTTTTATAGTAAAATGAGATGAAAATGCATGAAAATTTGATATGAAAACGTATGTGTCAAATAGTTTCATAAAAAAATTGAGGTATAGTGGCAATCTGTTACAGGGCTCGGAACCATAACATAAAACAAATAAAAAAGTAACATAAAAAACTTGACTTGTTAGCGAAGCCATAAACCATTAACTCAGAAATTGAACGATAAATGGGGGCGGTCCACTGTTAAACTGAAAACACGCCATTCGATAGTAATATTATATGCCACTTAGTATCAGTAATGGTTTCCACAAGAAAAAAGATTGGGGTAAAAGAAGTGTACGGTAGAGCGGTCACGAAACATATCGATTGATGCAGCAATAAAACGTTTGATTTTACTTAAAACGGCACCAACATTAAAATAAATAGTAATCTGAAAACATTGGGTTGATACATAACAGAACACACCCCTGGTTAAAGATAATTACATATACATAGATTCAATCTAATACACTTGCGCGCTCCACACGCTCTTCTGTTCAATTCAAAAATGTTCAATCTATACAAATAAATATCTAAGGACGGGTTGATTCGAAGAATTTGAACAATTCATCAAATTTCAACGTTTATTTTCGGGTTCTGTGAAAGTCCTATTCAAGTTCTGTTATTATATCATTGTAGGATAGTTGCTTTAAAAAACTGAAATATAAACAGAACCTGAAAAAATCTTTCACAGAACTTGAAAATGAGCGTTGAAATTTGATGAATTGTTCAAATTCTCCGAAACAACCCGTCCTAAATGTTCGTTCGTTCATAATCTTAAATCTAAGAGAGTTCTTCACTGATTACTTTGAAATTTCGAGAGGACGTTGCATTCGAATAAGCGTGTGTTTTTATATAACTGTATTATATAGATGTCAGCTATGACAAGTAAAAACATGTTTTTTTTAATAGCGCTTATATTGGACGTAAAAACAACACGCGCTATTGTTTCTCTATCTGCACAGATCAACTATTAACATTGGCACAGACAGATCCGTGGCAGGTACAGCTAGCGCCATAGACATATGAATATTAGTAGACCTGCCCTAAGTGATTAAAAGCGTATTATTCCCCACTCCCCATACCGGGTTCCATTGGAGCCGGCTGGGCTCGCGTATCATTCTTGTTCGAACTAGCGTCGAGCTATGGTCGAGGCATTTTACGAAATAACACGGCAAAATAGTGGCTTGTGATATGAAAACTTGTAAAAATAGATGTGAAAAAGAGAATAAACCCAATTGTCGTATTACATTCCATATGTAAGCATCATTTTAAGCTTATTCACGTCGTATAATATGAATCAGTTGTAGAAACATATACTATCACATGGAGCCAACATTGGTCGAATGTAGCGATTCTCAAGTGTGCGCATCGTTGTTACTGGGAAGTAAATTATGAACACTTATAAAAGTGTCTTAACTAAATACGTAAACAAAATATTCGACTCTGAAAATAGAAGAAAATTTTTTTTGCCGAATTTGGACTTCGCAAATTTGTTCATAACGTGGCGAGTAATTTGCGCTCCCATGTAAAAATGTCTATTCATTCAAAAGCAGATTTTACTTTTAAGAACTAAATGGTGATATTATAATGCGAGATGCCTATATACTGTCAGATTGATTTATTGACGAATCACAGTCAGCTTTACCCCCTTCGTTCTTCAACAGTTGATTTTACCCCTCACCTTTAATTTCTAGTCTATATATTCATATGTCTGTGGCTAGCGCAAAATAAACTGTAAACAAAATTCTTGCTTGAACAATGTAATAATTACAGTAAAATTTTATCAAAAGTGGACATATTTAATTGCGAGCTAAATAAATACTTAAAAAATTCATAAAAGGGTGTTTTTCAAACAAAGTACTGAGTAACCTTTCTAATGTTTTAAGTCTTGTTTTCAATTCAAAATTTATTTTATTGGGGAAACAAACAGTTTATTTAATAATAAAAAAATCATTTAAGGCGATGCACTAAGTCGTGTAATATTTTAAATTGAGCCGCTATCAATAACAACCCTTACGTAGATGGCGATAAGGTTTAAATTCCCGCTTAACACCATCCGCCTGTTTTGATTTATGCAAGAAAAAAACATGACCAAAAAGTGCCTTTTATTTTATTTTGTGGATGTTCGGGCATAAATATTCAATTTTTTTTCGATCATTTTATAAATAACTTCATTTGCCACATTATACAATAAAATCATAACCGAAAATGGGTTCGTAAGTAGGAGATTTTGAACTTTAAAGCAGTTTTCATATGCCTTATAGATTTTTTTTGGGCTTATAAATAGACTTATCTAAAAAATACTCGATTATTTCCAAGATGTATTCTACTCGCAGTATTCAATTAAAGTATCTGAAACATTTCTAGGCGACCAAATTTTCAAACCAAAAACACATGATTTTACATGAATACATATGGCATCGCCTTAAGCGAGTAGCTGGTGCTAAGACAGAATCGTATAGCGGACCATTCTCTCTGCCTACCATATTGGGAAAAAAAACGTTTAGTGTGAATTCGCATCTCTCTAAAATATCTGAATAAACTTCAAAGTTCTCCGTCTGAAAAGTGTTAAGTAGTTAAAAAGTAATAATAATTAATATTTGCATAAGTGAAACAAATTCTTCTTAATTTAACGTGCCACCATCTCTTTTGCCCTTCCCCAAACCGAGAACACGCAATCTTTGATTCCGATCAATATTAATAAGCGAAACTTTCCAGCTAATGATTTCGGCAAAGTTATATTGCGGAGAGGAAGTAATGCTGCGAAGATGTTATCAGATTTACCCGTGGAATAAAATTATAACGTTCATAAGTTGAATTATTCTTGATTCTCGCAATGCTGATTTGGCATTTCTTGATTGTGTCGTAGATGCATCTTTGAGCCACATCGGCATTGACGATTCCTATAAATAAATAATGTATTTAACAAAAAAACAGCATCAGACAGGGTTTTCCAATAAAAGGTGTTATTTTTAATAGCCCGCTATTTCGGTAGATGTTACTTTTGAAGCTGTCATTTTTTGACATTTTGGCAAGTAGAAAGTACGCCATTAATAATAATGTCACGATACACGCTTCAACAACCCATTGAAATTATTAAAATTCACTTGAGTGAATCAAATGCAAATCATCTTGAGTGATGAGGCCCATTTCCTCAATTTGGGCATGTTGTGAAATTGAAGGTAGTGGAGGAGGGGTGGAGATGGCGAAGAGAAAGGTGGGGAAGAACCTCGCTATTCAGATCTGGTCACCAAACACAGCCAAAGCTATTTCATGCAACGTTTCAACATTGAATGGTGGTCTTACACCAGGGTGATACTGAGAGTATCTTCCACTCTGGAAGAACGTGGCGCAAATTTACCTACTATCCAAAATTAATTAAATTTGGAAAGCTAAAATAATATTTATTTATTTGAGGAACATAAACAGTCTTAGTAATACAATATACATAAGATGATAACAAAATAACAGACCAATTATTAATGTTCACAGATATATATTCAGAAACATAAAATTAACCTGTAAACTAGAATATTTCATAAAAATAGAAAAAAAAAACAGAATAAAGCAGCAAATAAGAAAAATAATAATACGAATGTAAATTCAACAAACGATAAACCTATAATATGCCTACAATAAACAGCAATAAATAAAAGTGATTAATAACTATACTTAAATAGACTTGGGTTGGAACGGGAAAGGGGAGGAGAGGGATAAGGAAAAGTTGCCACGCAAGTAATATTAAAATATTAGGTACAATCAATTTATCAGTCGTTAATATGAGTTAGAATGTGATACAATGAAATTCTGTAGTGATAGTAACTAGCAGTGAATGTGTCAGCACGAGTGTCAATGTTTGCAAATTTATTATTACAGTAATTAAATGTCCTTTGCATAAATTCATTTTGATTGGAATTGGTATTGCATCTATCAATGTAGAAAAGGGTATTTTGTCTGCTATATATAATCTCTAAATAATATAAAATAAAGTCGCTATCCGCGTATGTCTGTTTGTGAGCTTAGTTTTTCTAAACTACGCAACGCAATTTTGATAGGGTTTTCACTACATTTAGAGAATTTCTTCCTTAGGAAGGTTTACATATATGACCCATGGGTATTATATTTATAGAAAGTATAGAAAAGTAGATGTTTTATAATCAAGATGTAACGCTGGCTAAACCTCATGAGATAAATCAAAATATTGTACATCTTAAAAAGGTCTACAGAAAAATTCGCAATGATATAAATCTATCTCCTAAGGATAAACCCCAGAAACGCCGGGTATATGTCAGCTAGTTTATACAGGGTGTCCGGAAACTCGTAGTACAAGCGGGAAACTGGTGAATCTACATCACATTTGGAGTCGATTTTGTAGTATATATTTTTTTGATTTGAGCTTTCGTTATCGAGTAAATCGAGTTAGAAGTTGATTTTTTTTTTTTTTTAATCAAATTCTTATAAATTATTACTAAAGATCAAAGTACCCAACTAATTAAAACTATTTTAAAGTAAAACAAATGAAGAAACTCGGATTTGAAGCATTATTTTGAAATCACCCTTCATTTAACCCGGTGTAATCATAAAATATTTCTGCTCTGCAGGGTTAAAACATCTGTTATTCAACCCTTAACACCAGAAAAAACTTTAACCCTAAAATAGCCGAAAAATATTTTTTTTTGGTTTTTTTTTTTTTTTTTGAAAATGCTCAAATCAAAAAACTTTATGTTTTTTTGGGTTCCCCATGTGGTGTAGATTCTCCAGTTTCCCGCTTGTACTACGAGTTTCCGGACACCGTGTATATATAAATAAATATATAAATAAATATCTAAAAAAGCGATTTAATATGGTTTTAGCAGCATGGATTTTTTTTACGTGTAGTTTACTGAAAATCTTAAGTTTTGATTACTAATCAACTTGGGGAGAGTGCGGTCCTCAAACACAATTATATTTTATCTCAGGATTTAAATAAATTATGCTGATTAAAGGCTGGGACAGGTCCTTCATCGTCCTTGAATCAAAATCAAAAACAGACACGGATATTTTATGTAAATCTCTCTCCGTTCATCTTCAGTTCCCCTTAGCCTTTTCGCTAATACGATGACATTTATAAATTTAATGCCGGACTTTTTGAATTTCAAAGGTGTAGGTTCTACTCTAAAGGAAAATCGGTGGCTGACAGATAACGTAACAGTTCGTGACAGAAGTGTCCGAAATAAACAGCCTCCGGGTTTTTGGCGAAACCCTTTAAAGTTTAAACCTTGAGAAATTAATAATATTATGGCAAATTATAATACAGGTACTTCACAGGAAAATTGTAAAATAAGCAATTCTCGTTGTTCAGGTATTTGGAGTCGGTAATTTATAATATACGGTCTAGTTTGTTCGCTTTTTATAACAACTCACTTAGGTCTCATAGACATCTTTGTGTCTCCATTACTGTCATGCTAGGAAATATGATGTAAACGGTGTTAGAAAGAGAAAACACTACGCTTTATATTCAAACCTAAAAATGTACCCCAGAAGAACTTAAGTGTACACCTCTATGAAACCAAAGGTTCCGATCGTTATTTGAAAATTTTTATGAAACTCGTAAATTTTTAATTAATTATTTTATACGAAACGACAAAAAATAAGGTGGCAATAGCGATTATAACACAATTGTTTAATAAAATAAATGTGAATGTTTTTTTTACTGTCAGTTATCTTAAATAGAAAACAAAAAGTAAGATGAGCCATTTAAAAAATATATATATTTTATGTTTACATTCAAAATTTTTATATTTCAATAATGATACGTTTGTTTATAATAATACAATTTAAAAGCGCATTTAATCACCTCTCAAAACCAGTTTTTAGTTTTCGGATACGTTCAGAAATATTCCATTTATTTAGATTTTTATGCAAAGCGGAAACAATATGCCAGAGACCTGAGCGGTTAATAGTAATAATAAATTGGCCAACATTACGAAGCGCCAATGATACCCTGAAGGCTAACAAACGAATTGGATACGGAGATAATATTTTTAAATTAAGCCCTTGAAAATGTTTTTTCACAAATGGACAATATTTAAAAAAAAAATCATTTTAATGCAATTATGTAGTGTGACATTCTAAACGCCGTTTCTATTGCAAACCACTTTCTTAAACAATTTAGCACCTCCTTTCCTCACATTCCTATAGCATCTTTTGGCACAACACATATAAAAGCATTTCTTTGTCTCTTCCCTCCAGCTAAATGCGTCCGTCTCTATTCTCTATTCATAAAAACCTATTAATTACGTTTTTTTCCCATCTCTAAATCACTACAACATGTCTCCTATACAGAGCATTATTCTGGCAAAGATAAAGGAACGGATTTTATAGGCTCCTAAGCGTCTGGGAAACGGAGTTGTTTTTTTGTAACTGTTACAATATTTCATACGGAACTGTTTGATTTACGATGCTCCTCTTTGAACTATTAAATCGCTTTTTTCTACCATTGTTAGTTGTTTTAGTGTCTCTTTTAATTGTTCCATTTTTAACGATCATTAAAAGTTCATATCTGCATTCCAAGACGCATATAAAAAATATACAGTAATTCAAGATCATGTGTGTAATTTTATCACAGCAAAGAAGGGTAAAATCATGTTTTTTTAAAAATTTTATGCTTCAATTAGCCTTTGAAATAATCTAACATACTGAGTGTTTTTTATAAGCCCAGGAAAAAATAAGTACCAGACCTATAAAACCTTTTTTATTGTTTTTGTATTTAATTCGTAGAACTCCATTTAATAAAAAAAAATTATATTATTATTAAGTTCTGCAAGTATTTTTTGGTTTTTGTTATTGATACAGCTGTTTCGGCTTTCAAGGCCATTTTAAAACTGTTGTAACAATAACAAAAACATTGACATTTTTGGTAATAACCTAAAGAAATATCGATATGAAGTAATGCGTACGATCGATTATTAATATGAGAGTGTGGAATGTATCGGGAGCATCTCCTATCCTCTTCCTATTTTCCTCTTCCTCTCCCTTTCCTTTAACACAAAATTAATTTTAAGATATTAAAACTTCATTTCCAACGAACTTTAGCATAAGAAACTTCTGTGGTTTGACTTCAGTTAACTTGTATATTTATATTTATCATTGTACATTTTGTAAAAGCTGTTTGTTTCTTACAAATAAATAAATAAATAATAAATGTATTATAGTCAACATTACTGTACTTACGAATAAAACATTCCACTCGGGGGACATATTAACGAAATCTTCAAATATTGGTAGACTTACCTGTAACAAAAGAAACATTTATTTAGTAAAAAAAATAAATTAAAACTAAACTAATAATACATAAATTTTATATGCATATGATTCTACGTGATTGGTATTGAGATTTTAAAACTTCGCTAATAATACATGTACCATATCATTTTATAAACTGAAAAAAAAATCAATTTAAACTCCTCTTCCATTCACAAGCAAATGTTATTGCATCTCACTCAACATAAATAATGTTTCTTCTCATAAAAATCACTCACTAGGACTAAGCCTGTATCGAGGATAACAATTTAAATTTGAGTGAAGCAAACATAGAGTAATCACAAACATAAAGTAATACTACATACAACACACAAAATATTTCAAAAAGAAAGAAAAATATGTATTAGGTGAGTTACCAGATGGGTAATTTGACAGGATATTGTTACAGTATTTGAAGCATAACTAATCGTTAATCATTATTCCCAAGAATAAACAAAGTAGATATTAAAAACAGCTAGGGTGACATTCAGTTTTTAGCAAATGGGACTTACTTAAAATCTTGATGGAAGAGTAGTAAAATATTTATTAATTTATTGATATCATTTTTATTTTGTTTATCTCCTTTTAATTTAAAGTTGTTCTTTTATATATTAAATAATATTATTATGAATGTATAAAAATACAGTTCATTCATAAACAAGTTCTGCTGTGCAATTATTAGTGTTGCGCGTGACAGCCGTCTCGCCTTCTGAAGGCACTATCCAACAGTGATGAAGCCACTTACAGAAGATATATTTATATTACTTCTATATACTTATTTGTAATGAAAATAAAATTTTCCAAATTAAAAATTCTAACGAATAAATTGTTGGAAATTATTGAAGGTTAATAATAAGCACGCGCAGTTATAGCGAAAAGGCTGTCACGCGTAATAATTATTTCACAGTAGAATTTTTTTTACGAATTAACAGTTTTATTTCAAAATGAAATAACAATATTATTGAATACATTAAAGATTAACTTAATTTTTTTATTATAATACATATTTTTTAATGTTTCAAGATTTCATGAGAAACCGACTTAAATTATGCATATTTGATAATCTCCTATGTACTCTTTCTTCTTCACGTACAGTGACTTTAGGGTTTTCCAATAAGAGGTGTTATTTTGAATAGCCCGCTATTTCGGTAGATGTTACTTTTGAAGCTGTCATTTTTTGACATTTGACAAGTAGAAACTACGCCATTAATAAAAATTGAACGATACACGCTTCAACAACGCATTGAAATTATTAAAATTCACTTGAGTGAATCAAATCCAAATCATCTTGAGTGATGCGGCCCATTTCCAGTATTTCCACCTCGGTGGCTTCGTCAACAAACAAAATTGTCGCATCTGGGGCTCGGAAAACCCAAGAGTTATTGTTGAAAAGCCTCTCTATCCTCAACGTGTGACTGTTTGGTGCGATTTGTGGTCCGGCGGGGTCATTGGACCTTACTTTTTCGAAAATGAGGCTGGAGCAACAGTTACGGTGAATGGATTGCGCTATCGAGAGATGATTAATGATTTTTTATGGCCGGAATTGGATGGTATTGATCTGGACAACGTTCACTTTCAACAATTCAACAAGACGGCGCTACGTGCCACACAAGCAACGAAACCATTGATCTTTTACGATTGAATATCAAAATAACATTTCTTATTGGAAAACCCTGTATGTAAGTACCTACCCTAAGCTTACCTTTTCCCAGACGATTTTTGTTTGAGTATCAAATGATGGCAATTCATAAGCAACTGAAGGAAATCGGATGGTAATATTGATTGGGTAAGTAAACGACCCCTAAAATTGAAAATACAACTCTAGGTACATACCGTACATTGGTCGGTTACATAAATTCAGAAAACAGGACAAATCGTGAATTTCATTCAATTTCCACCGTACAAGACTTCACACCGACAGTTTTCCGGCTTTATAGTTAAGATCATTATTGTGCTCGAAACCTTCAGTGGTAGATTTTTAGATGCTGTGTGGAGGGTATTTTTAAGGAGAGGAAAGAGTGAATATGGGTCTTGAAAAGACCCATGATGTAGGAAAGAGGAAACACTGAGAGCCGAGCTTTTTAACACAAGAACGAGTCGTAGAAGCTACCCGTTCTCATATGACAAATGGCGAACGTGTACGAATGTTGGGAGCGCGTTTGGCGTGTTTCCCGATTAAGCACCGGTGCCGAAGGGACCTATGACGCTAGTTCCTCGGAGCATCTTCCATTTTAATACCGGTAGAACAAGGACAGCATACCTACCTGACGCCTGTCCTCCAATGATTACAATCCGCCTGTTAAGATAGGTGAATCTAACAATCGGACAGCCCGTTTTTGCACAGAGTCAAGGGCGTTTTTTCCAGTATTTTGGTGCTCCGGACCAGAGGTGGCTGCCAAATTCAACAGAGGGTCGCACTTTGTACTATCTGCAGTATCTGCGGGCCCTGTACAGTTATACAGTACGTCCAGTGAGGCTACCTTTACTCTGGCTTCCATGCCTGAGCTGGTCATTTAGAGTTACACCAACCAAGATGTTTTATTACATAGCTTTTGAGTCAATTCCACCCTTCGAATTACCAAATTTGAGTAAGTACCCGAAATCCTGAATAGAAAAAATTGTGTAAATATCATACTCCAGAGTTCAGCGTTCCCTAGTTTCATTTGCTTACAAAAATATTTGTACTTTACATATAAGATAAATCTTATTTATTCGAATACCAATTTATCGTTTATCTACACAAAATAAAATTTAAAAAACAAACTGAGACGCAATGATAATCCACCAAAGCCTGATACATTGAGCCCTCGGCAGACCGATTACGTAACCCCACAGCCCAAAAAAAACACAAACGGCATGTAACATGGACCGTACAACGCCGGGTACGTAATCGCGTAATCCACGATCTGATCAAATTGTCAGATATACATAAAAGGGAAACAGTTCAGGGAAAGAAATAGAAAAAATGCGGAAGTCGTGGATTTTTAATTTGAGCGAATCGTGATCAATTCAATGTTGTATTTCTTATGAGA
This sequence comes from Hesperophylax consimilis, assembly GCF_061612785.1. Lineage (NCBI taxonomy): Eukaryota > Metazoa > Arthropoda > Insecta > Trichoptera > Limnephilidae > Hesperophylax > Hesperophylax consimilis. The sequence goes on from NC_142865.1 coordinate 13,698,816, forward strand.
ATACTGCACAAGAATCCCAAGTGTTTGGAGCCAGTGGGACCACAGCATTCTCAATTGTACTAGGCTCCACTTCTATTTAATAGCCATCCAGATCACATTAAGTCGTCGAATTCAAGAGAATTTACAACATATTCTTTAATCTTTGTCCTTTTAAATTGTGGCATAATATGCTTATATGTATATTTTTTCATTCTTTTCCTTTTATGATGTTTCTTTCTCTCCTTTTAAAAATAATAGTTTGTTTTGCGACCTTCGAATTGCTAGTCGAGACCCTTACCCCCTCGACCACGGGGGCCGTCAATGGTTTGAAATGGTTTTAACCGTGTTCAGTGACCAAATCTGTATATAATATAAGGTACTTCCAAACCCTCCTCTTCCCCATCTCCCTGTCATCCACATTTGCTTCAGCCTCACAACATACCTTAATATTATTGTTACTAAGTGTATTAAACTGTTTGCCGTTGTCAGAAGTTACAATTCTCCCGTCTAGAACCCACTTTATAATATTCATATAAAAGCTATTGAAAGAATATTAAATAAATTCTTGCGTTTCCTAAGTTTTAAAATGAAAATTCCAGCAATTTCGTTAAACTAGAACAATCTTTTAAATTAAATAAATATGCTTATATTTGACTAAGGATTTTCACTGACTTTGTATTTCTATATAAAATTCTAAATGATGCATTTGAGAGTCCAGAATTGCCTGCATTGATATGCTTTCGGATTACACTACGTAATACTAGAAGTCGGGATTTATTTCAGTGCAGAAATTCTGGTACTAACTACCATATGTATCCCTCATTGTCCAAAATACATATGGAGGCAAATAATTTTACCGAGTCAATGGACATCTTTGAATTATCACTTAACAAATACAAAATTTTACTGAGGCAGTTTAGTCATGTAATTACTGCTTTAATTTTTATGTATTGTAATGATTTTTAGTATTTATATGTAAAAGCCCCTAAAAGGGCGTACATAAATAAATACATAACAATTTATATATAAAAATGCAAAAATCAGTCATTTTAAATACATGTAGGATAAAGAAAGATTTTTTAAATATTTATGTTGAGGGATCAGTAGGATTTATAGGCCCTGTTAGGAGTTCTACCGAGCCGAACCCTCTGATATGAAAATATCTGGAGTCGGTGAATTATTTTCCCATTTGATCTCTGGTGAGTTGACGTGTTGTTCTTGTATTGTTTTGTATTTATTTTGCTTATATAATACACTTGCATAATGTTGATTGACTAGATGATCATTTGTGGAAAAGTGTGTGGAAGGGTTTAGTTTTTCCTATGGGGGAAGATTTAACCCGGACATAAAATCGGAAATATAAATATAGTAAGTACAAATCTTTAAACCGGCGCGTTATTTTCCTTAAATTAAATTGGCAGTTAGAAATTTGTTCACGTGTTTTCGCTGATTCCAGCTTTTGTAACAAAGTAATTAAAACTTTGGCAAACTTATTGAAGTTTCGAATCAGTGGATTCACAAAATCGGACCCCTTTAGTGCTTAGCAAAAAAATGACCATTTCAAATTTTAATTATTGTCGTAATCAAGATATGCCGACCTCTGGGCCGAGGGGTAGTTAGGGTGGGTTGACACAGGGATAATTCGACCAATCCTGTCGAAGCCGGAAGGTCGGCCATCGGTCATCTGGGATTATCCCAGTGATCTAAGGGATTTACTACCCCTGCCAAACAGGGGCGTAACGTGATTCAGTTACGACTTATAGAGAAAAATAATGAGTGTACATTATGCATTTTTTTTAAAATCCGTACAAATTTAACAAATGCCCACGTAGGAACTATTAATAATCTCATTTTAGGCACTGGAAACATTTTGTTATTCGCACACTGGGACGCATGCGCGTTCCAGCAAACCATCCAGTGCGTTTTGAAAGTCCTTGTCGGAACTTCATCCTGTTTAGAGTGGCTTACATTAGCTTATTACATTTGCAATATATTGGGTTCACATCTAAAAGCTTAGCACCCAAGAGGGTCTATCTATAAACTAAAAAAAAATTATAAATTCATTGTTTATTTGTGAAAAACGGAGATTTTATTATATCAGTTGCGATGTAGCATCGTGTTAAAAAATACTTATTTTAATCATAAATTGATTGAGGTTTGACTGAAAAATGTCCATCTCGAAAGGAAGATGGTTTAAAAGCATAGTCATTCTCCCCGTATGGCATGATCATTGGTAGTTTGGTCCTCCCTCTTGGAAAAATAAAAAGCCTGTGCTGCCTAGCTCTGGTGAAGTTAACGGGGAAATAAAACGTAATACGTTTCAGAACATCAGGATTGCAAATGTGTGCATTGAGCAGTAGAAGTGAGTCGTTCGCGAACGAGTCGGCTCAGTGAACCGGATCTTTACACCGATCCGTAAGATCCGGTTCCCAAATCATCCGCTCACTCGTTCGCGGATCGGTAGTGACTCACCCGTTCGGGAACGGTGAGCCGGTGACCCGGTGACCCGGTGATCCGCTTCACTCGTTCGCGAACGAAGAGCCGGTGAGCCGGTGAGCCGGTGACCCGGTGACCCGCTTCAGTCGTTCGCGAACGGTGAGCCGGTGAGCAGGTGACCCGCCAGACCCGAAGAGCCGACTCACCCGTTCGCGAACGAAGATCCGCATACATCGTTCAACGGATCTCACGGCTCGCGGGTCACTACTGACGTACTGACCGGATTGATCATATATATGACATAATAATACTGGTATTCCCGCTTGCATAACATTTTAGTTGTTGTGTCGGCACTTATTTAGTTTATTATAACAGGAACAAGGAAGAGTTATATTATGTTCATGGTTTATTTTCAGTTAATCATTGATATCGAAATAATCGTAAAAAAGTAATGTTGGCATTGAGTACTTACATGAACGACGTTTAGCTATCATTCTCACACCGAAGTATTTTGTTTCACAACACAATTTTTATATTATTATTGCACTTATTTGGGACAGAATTAATTTAAAATAGATTTAAGTTTATTTTCATTGTTCTATATTTTGATTCCATTCACCAATTGATTTTTTTAAACTTAATTTGAAGAAATTTTTTCAATATTATTGATATAGATTATAGATTTTAATTTAAAAATAACACATCTGACAATTTTTGTGGCCACAGAAAAATGATTCCAAATTTCACTCTTTTTTCTTGTGGAAATCATGGTAAATTTAAATTAAAGCTATTAAAAAGTTCGTAATTATGTTTTCCGGGTAAAAAAAAACTAAAAAGCGATAAGAAACGTGATTCAACGATTACCGTACGATTGAAGTTTGACGTTTTGTACCAAAAACCTAACAAAACAAAAGATTTCTCGATTTCATTTTTTCATTCTAATAAAAGGGTATTCCAATAAAATTGGGAATCCCCTTTGAATGTAATCATAAATATACGATATATTGATCGATTTTTCTGGGCAAAATTTTGTCTTCGAAATATATAATATTCCCAAAGAAGCAAAAATGTCGGAATGTTTCCTCACGATAGCAAGGTCCCATCTGACGAAGCGCAGTCCTGAGAAATGACCTTTAAAGCATTTATCTTTTCAGCTCATTCTTCCGGAGGGAGCTTTGTCAGACGCAACCTGTTATGAAACATCATAAAACCCTAAAAATATTTTAAGTGCAACTTTTATAAAAGAAAAATGAAATCTCATGGTTTCATGTTTAAATACTTTTATTTTATAAGCAATAATTATTAGCCTAAAACACTCATCCACATTGAAAAATCTCCTGATAAAAGATACATGACACATCTCTTATCCGCGAAATAATTCAATATATACTAGTGTTTCAGGCTAATAATTATTGCTTATAAAATAATTGTTACCCTTTGTGCTATGCATAAAAAATCTTGTCTTAAATATTAGTTTACCAAAAAAAAATAATAAATACTTATAATTTCACCAAAACATAAAAATAGCACATTGTATAATAAACGATCCAATTTGATTTCGGTCACAATGTACAATTAAAATAAATTTCACTAGCGAATCTTAAACATCTTAGGACACTGTAGAGTGTAGAACACATGTCGATTTCAATATCTGTACCATTGTATAATATCGACGACTACACGTATGTATTCTTTTATCGCGAAGAACTTTGTTTTTATTTTATTTATGGAGGGGGGGGGGGGGGGGGGGTTCAATCGAGCCGGTTCACTGAAGCGGATCTTTCAGGTGAACGGGACCCAGTGAACCGGCTCCCTCAACTGAGCCGCTTCGCCCATCTCTATTGAGCAGGTTATGTGCTACTAACATCATTGCATTTTTCTCTTAATGTCTAGACCAGTCTTTCTCAAAGTGGGCGATAACGCCCCCTCGGCGCTGGAGGCTTTCGGGGGGGCAGTAGAAGGCTCAAATAAAATTAGGGGTCGTTAAAGAAATCTAGAGGGGCGACGGCAGAAAAAATCCATATTTATAAATCCGACGGAATCTAGCTCAATTAAATAATAATAGTTTGTTTTACTTCCTTATAACAAAACATTTTGTTAATTAGTTTTAGATTAATTAAAACACTAATAATGGAATGAAATTTTTTCTATCACCGTCATCGATTGCTTCCTCAAAAATTGTATGCAACTGTAACGGACCATCCACCTTCAGTTAGACTGTTTTTAAGATACGCAACAGATGGTAATGTAAAAAGGTAAGTAAAAAAAATATGGGGGCACTAGAGTTTTGTTTTTAATCTCAAAGTGGGCGGTGGTCGAAATAAGTTTGAGAGCCTGTGGTCTATACGATCTAGTCCTAGCATTCCAGCGAGAAAGTCAGAGGGTCTCCTCACATAACTAACTAAATAGCTAACCATCACGCCGTTTCCCCGCAGGGATAGACAGATAGTATGGATCGCCAAACAACTCGCTCTTGACACTCCTTGCTTCGTCCACATTCATGCATCGTCTTACATAATAATCAATTATTCTCGAGCTTGTGGAAGAGTAGTCTAAAGTTAAACATTTCCGTTACTTCATCAAAGCACAAGAGTCAATCTGTTTCCTCCTAAATAATAATAAAATAAATATTGGACAATTTTTATAGAGCCGCTTTTGTGAGTTATCACCTCAGGGGCGCTTTACAGTTGATGCAGGTATTAAAAATATATAAATATTACCAAAATAAGGTGAAGTTAAGTAAAGTAAAATAAAGAACAGGAACAGGTGACATGAAGATGGAAGATGGAGACTCTGCAGCAAGAATCCTAAGTGGTGAAGAAACTGGACCAGCTGCTACAGCGAGAGAGTCCACCAGCAGTGCCAACACGAGGTTCGTCATCCATCCAGGTATGTGTCTGCTGCTAATAAAGCGCTGACACAATATCCTCACATAGATAACAGACCTTGGCAGCACCGCTGTGACGTTCGACGAAGATAGAAGATGGAGACTCTGCTGCAAGAATCCTAGGTGGTAAAGGAACTGTACCAGCTGCTGCAGCGAGAGAGACTACCTGTAAGAGTCCCATCTATAATAATAATAATGATGATTGGATCATTTCTATAGGGCCGTTTTCGTAAGAAAATCACCTCAGGGGATTTACATTTACACTCAAACTGATTAAACACCCTTTAAGCAAACACATGACTCGCATTCCCATTCCATTTAATTTACTTAATTAAAAAATCAAAAAGCTTTGTACTACAATAATTATTATGTATTATGACGTGTACCCGAGGTTGCTGGGGGTTATCCTTAGGAGACAAAATTTTAATATTTCAAAAATTATATGATCAGAAGTTTTTTTATTTTTTTTTATTTGGTATAATATTTTTTTTACATTTCATAGTTTTCCAGTAATGTTGGCCTCACTGGGTGGCTTGCCCGTGCTGAGGCCTTCATTTTATAATATGAAAATATAATCTAAATACAATCTACAATATAAGATAAAATAATACATTTAATATATAATCTTGTGTGTTTGTGAGTGATGTGTGTTTTTATATTGGTTTTGTGTGTTACGTGTAGGTATTATTTTTATTTTATGCTATGACATTTTGGTAATATTGTCTTTTTTGTTCTTTAATCCATTTTGTGATTTTGTGTGTGAATTTATTTTTATTTTCCTCAATTTTAATTTCAATTTTTAGACTGTTGAAAGCTTTTATAGCATGGTATTGGTAGTGTCTTTGTCCAAAGCTTGAATTTACTGTCGGAGTTTTTATGTTTTCTTTGTACGCTTGTCTAACTGGTCTGTTAGTGTTATTTTGTGTATGTTGAAATTTAATTTTTTTAGTAGTGTTTTAACGTATAATTGGCGTATATCTAGTACGTCACAGCTGTTGAATATTTGGTCTGTATCGGTCAGTCTATGTTTTTTTAGTATTATCTTTAAGATCGTTTTCTGTGCGGTTTCTATGTAATTGATAGCCGAGTTTGTTGCTCCTCCCCAATTGGCAGAGTGCAAAATATATTGTTTTCAATTGTTTTATTTTATATATGTTTCTTATGTTTAGGAAAATGTGTATTGTTTTGAGAAGTTTATTTGTGATTTGTTTGATGTGAGGTATCCATCTAAGGTTATGGACAATTACGATTAATTTTATTGTGCAAATCGGAAATACTTCTGACGGAATATGCCAGAGGCCTGAGGGGATAACCCTCCTAATTGATCGCATGATCACTTTTATTATCTACTAGGAGTCTCATCTCATCTTGATACGTCGTGTCCAGTTTCCGTGCCGAGTTTATTTGTCAAATACTCGCGTATCAGTTTAGTATCAATTCGAGCACGGACAAGTAGGTACCGTGTCTACTTACACGTATCTTTTTAGCGAAAGGTTAATTTTTTTCTAAGAACACTTCAAATAAAAATGTACTTCGTCATGTGTGCACCATCCCATAAAACGAGGCAACCTTTGTACATAAATAAAAAAAAAATAGTAAGTACAATCTGGATTGTGTGGCTTAAAACTTATTTCACAAGATTGGCGGTATAAAAAGCCAGGAATTTAGGAAGCATACCGACATCATGATGACTATGCGAAATCTATTTTTTTCTTACTGAACAAATAAAACAACGCTGTATCTTGTTTTTTTGTTTGTTAGCTAAATGGTATATTATTCCAAAATATGAATACCGTTGTAGATATGTGGAATATTTAAAGTATATTTTTGTGATTCTTATCATCGTACTAAAAATGTGTAATTTTAAAAATCGCAAATTCCGAAACGGTTCCAAGTGGCTAGAATTAGAAAACGATATTCGGTAGTTGGCGGGTGTGACGTCAACAACGCCTCGAACAAAAACAACATGTCAAATAAAATAATAGCACATTTCAAAACGTTATGGAGATTTTATTCGTCGGAATATTTTTCGAGTGTAAAAAAACAGTGAAAATATTGATTAATCAAATAACATCATATAAAAATGATTTCGCAAACAGGAATTTTTTTTTAAATTTGATAGTAAGGAAGGGGTTATTCCAAAATTTTTTAACAATTCATCAAATTTCAAAGTTGATTTTAAAGTTACGTGAAGGTCCTATTCAAGTTCTGTTTTATTTGAGTTTTGTGAAGCAACTGGCCAATGATAATATAATAACAGATGATTTTTTGATGAATTGTTCAAATTCTGTGACAAAACCCGCGTCCTTAGAATTTGATAGTTAGATTTTTTGTTGGTTCAGAAAACATATTGTCCGCTAATAGTTATCGTAATAATGGTCTCATTTTGTTTATTTATAAATTTTCATCCAAGTTTCATCAATTATTATTCAGTCCCAAAACCTAATCTAGTTCCATAATTAATCTCTTTTCTTACCTGGAATCGAAGTATTATTACCACTTTCTTTGCAAAAAGAGCATTACATGCGAGAGAGGGGACGACAAACAATGACCCTCGTTCGGCAAAAGGCACCAAACGCGTAAAACATCCAATCTTTGAACAATTTTTTCACATTACTATCGGTGTGAACTTAATGAACACCAAAATTCACAAATCTATTCATGGCGAGTGGATCGAATCAAAAACTTTGATTACAACTACAAAATTATCACTATTTGGGAGGTGGGCATGGGTACCGCCGCCCCGGAAACCATTTACAGGATAACCGACACCTCTGCTTAGGTCACTCAGAGCGGTTCCCTCCGTTTGGAGACCAAGCAGGGGTGCCCGGGTTTATGGGGAAGAAGGATTGAGGGAGACCTTTTGACCATTCCAGAATGATTCTCTCGGAACATCGCCTTACACCTAAGGGATGGATTTATACGTCAGTCACTTTTGGACATAGTGACCCCAGATTTCTACCTACCCCTCATACCTTTTTCCTTCACAGAACTTACCCTTCATTTCCTTAAAAGACCCTTCACACAGCATACCCAACGATGAAAGGACCCGAAAGAAATTAATTTTCTCTCTGCCTCTTATGTGGAGCTAATAAAAAAATCACAATAACTTATTGACCTTTTAAGGTCGGGTGGAGTCTTTAAATACGATGTGTGCGTAGGTTGTATTTATTTATTCCTTTAGATTTACACACAGTACAATATGATACAAGATATAATTAAAATATTTTTAGTGATTATAGATTATTGTACCTTATCAGGTCGAAATTATTGGTTCCTAACTAGGCAAATTGCCCGTTCCAAGGAACCAAAATATGTGAAAGTAAGTGATTATACTATAGTAAGTATACGATTGAAATTAAAAGTAATTAGATAAAACTTTTATTTTATCAATAATACATTACCCATTTATTTTCAATGTACCTTCGACTTGTACCGGATTAGTTATACTCGATTAAAAAAATGGATTATAACTAATGTTTTTATGTGAATACAGCACGACAAATTGCTCCTAACCGTCTGGAGCCAGTGAGACTATGGTATCCCCAATTGTGGTATGTTCTAAGACTGAAGGTAGTAGGGATGGAAAGAAGATGGGGAAGAGGAAGTTGGGAAGTACCTGGCTTTTCAGATCTAGTCTCATAACGCGACTAAAGCCATTTCAAAGTATTACATCAAGGTGATACCGAGAGTATCTTCCACTCTGGAACGTGCAGCAAATATACTAATATATATCATTTAAAATCATAAGCAATTAGACTAATAAAATTTACTTGCGGACGCCGGGATTTGAACCCGTGACCTCTAGTTTGCTAGTAGAGAGCCTTACCTCTCGACCACGGGCGCCGCCCAATTGTTGTGAACGATAAAGAATATTCGTTCATATGAACGAATATACACGAACGGACACTTTGCTGGTATAGTATCGTCGGAAAGACTCAACCAGGGTAACAGGGCACGATGACACGATTGAAATCGTAATGATGACATAAAAAACGCCGAGGGTTGAAATGAACGTGTACATTATACACATACACCCTCAAACTTAGCAAGGGTGTGTGCAGAGCCATAAATATTAAAGACGGAATATTCCCGAAACTTCTATGAGATTTCAAATTCTACTCAATCAGTATCCTATCAATTTTTTTAACATATTGTCTATGACATTAACATTGACATTTTTTCGGATTCACTGCCCAAATTCAAACGTGGCATCATGTCAATAATTTAAAGAATTCAATGCGCATACATACAGACACACACACACACCCTCTCACACGTCACACACACACCTATAAACTATACAAGTCACCTGGTAATTAAGGAATAAACATACCACTTAGCAGACATTACAAGGAAACATATCATAGGTACACAACATGAAGTATCTTATTCCTGTATATTGTTTCATCTCTGTAAATCATGTACTGTTTGTTTCAATAATATAAAATAAAATAAAAATATGGTAGACCTGGTTGCATTACATATAGTCATTAACAACTTAATTTACAGCCCTGCCATTGTCACCACTATTAAAGTCCACGTACCGACTAGGAACGCTATCAGACACACTCACTAACCAATAAGATACATGATCTGGGCAACAAGTTATAGAATTAAACGTAATCCGCACCTGCACTTTGTTGAACCTAGAAAATATGTACCTATAGTATTGTTCTAGTTTCTATTTTATTTTATGTTACTGTTACATGTAATAATAACTAATATTGTTTCATATTAAGTTTATCAGTATTGTCATGCTATTTTCATGCTTTAAAAAATGTACGTTTTCGATAGATCACTATGTACATTCTGTTATTATAATCGAGGTAAAAGCAAAAAATAACAATAAAATAAAAATTAGCTAACAAAAAATAGTTTTTAGTTATATTTCACATCCTGATGAAGCTCGACCGTAGCGAAACCGGTAGATGTAATAATAATAAAGTCGTGGTTAATAAACAAAGTGTTTTATTTGATTTAATATATAATGTCTAACCACAAAGTGATTGCTTCCTACGAAAAAATAACAACCCTTACGTAGATGGCGATAAGGTTTAAATTCCCGCTTAACACCATCCGCCTGTTTTGATGTATGCAAGTAAAAAACATGGTCAAAAAGTGCCTTTTATTTTATTTTGTGGATGTTCAGGCACAAATATTTAAATGTAATTCGATCATTTTATAAATAACTTAATTTGCCACATTATACAATAAAATCATAACCGAAAATGGGTTCGTAAGTAGGAGATTTTGAACTTTAAAGCAGTTTTCATGAGCCTACACATTATTTTTTTCTGGGCTTATAAAAAGACTAATATAAAAAATACTCGATTATTTCAAAGGTCAAGATGTATTCAACTCGAAGTATTTAATTAAAGCATCTGAAACATTTCTAGGCGACCAAATTTTCAAACCAAAAACACATGATTTTGAATTACTACGTATGGCATCGCCTTAATATGAAATCACTATTTTCGATTAGTCTTTACCAGTGGCGGTTCGTGGTCTTTTTAACAGGGGGTTCAGAAATTCAAGAGAAGATAAACATATCTAATTAAAATTTACTTACTGTTGTCCTTCGTCAAATAGTCGAATACGGCAGCAGTCACACAACTTAAATAAAGTTAGTGGGAGGGGTACCTACATACTATTGTTTTTAAATCACTTTACACTAGACACAATTATTAGATAATGAGAAAAGTTTTATAGGAATTAAATTGTTTAATTTTTTATAGCACTCAATGTATGTTGCTAATTATTATTGTCTTTTCGAGAAGAATAATTTCGTAGAGTATATAATAGATATTTTAAAACATGGGGCGTTTGCCGAAACTTTCGCAAATATAATTAAGGAATATAACGACTTATATAAAAAAAAATACGAAAACAGAAATCAAAATCGGTCTACTTCAATAGGTAGTAGATTTACAAATGCCATAAGCAAACGGTTGGAGAAATGCAGAAACAAGAAAACAAAAATATGTACAAAAATGACTACAAAGTTAAATACCATAATATAACATAAAAAATAACACTTAACTTGCATCCCTATGGTTCAAAGGTCAAACGTCGGCCGGTTATTCCGCGAAGTTTTCGGGTTTCTTCGGTTACATTCTTCAATGTTCGGAGGTCACGTGATATCATAACGCGTGTTCGACGCACACACTTTGTCTTAATTTTGCAAAGAAAGACCAAATTTTGTATATGTCACCCGTCATAGGGTCTGTACCGGCTAAGATTCTTTTGTATGAAGAGTTTGGAGCGGATTTCAACTCGCACAAACATGGAATAGGTATTGTATTTTTCGGTGGCGCGGGTATTGAAGGCGAAATTTTAATAACGTGCTATCTATAATGTGCTTATATTATTATAAAACGAGTTTGTTTTATTTTCTCATCTTTTTAATGGGGGTTCGCCGCACAAACGCACTTTAGAGAAAACCGCCACTGGTCTTTACTACGAGTCATTTTGCATTATGAATACCAAAAAAACATGCTATGGATAAATTGAAGCTTGCCCTGTCTTTTCGCTTGAGTAGAATTGAAATAAAATTGTTACTTTAATTAATTACTTTACAAAAAAATATAAGCGTAAACTACTTTTTCATTATAAATGTATGAAAGCATAGAAGAAACAATATTGGAAATAAATACAGTTTTATGTCTAAGATTATCTGACAGTTTCCCTGGATTACGTTTTTTTTGTTTCTTACAAAATTTTAAATAACCACTTTTTCGCTAAAATAGACTCCGTTTGCAGCGCAATTTTTATGGGTTTTACCTATATTTGTAGTAATATAAGGCACACTAAGAATATACACTTTATATTTTCTACTTCTCGCTTATTGTCCTAAATTTAATAATGTGCCATCAAAAAAATTGTTATGTTATTGATTATTTTTTTACAGTTTTTGTGTACGCAATACCAAATGCCCTGAACATTATATAATACACTTATGACAGATATCTTATATATATAAAATATAAGGCCACGCGGCGTGGGAGCATCGGGCCGTGACAATAAAGAGTTGCCATTCGTATAAAAAACGTGATCGCCATAAAAAATAATCCTGGGTGGTGGGTTGTTTTGCTGACAGCCCATTGGTACTACTATTGGTAGGGGAAGTTTCACGAAACATAGGGCTGAGAATTGCAAATATAATAAATCAATAATGAATAAAATACTTCGCAATACTAAATATCGGCAAAGTCTGGCAATAGAACGAAAGCTTTACTGCAGTCTTAAAATTTATGCGGTTAATAATAATAAGCGGTTCCGTAGACCTTTATGTAACTTTAATTCCGAGTATTTCGCGGTGTCAAACTTGGACGGTTCCATGATAACTCTTCAAAATGACAATTCAGTGGTAGTTACATATGTAACCTTTTTAACTTGGTGTTTGTTTCATCACTTTTCATAACTTTATAACACTTTTTATAGGTGTGTTCAATTATCATTTTGATGAGTTATCCGGTCACCGTGATGATGGTTTTGTTATCTTTCGATGCAATGAAATATAAATTTCATTTGAAATACCGTAACATTCTTGAGTTACGCAAAACGCGACTTACTTAAATTGGCAGGTACTTAAAAATGAAATGTCGAAATATAAAATCTGAGAGGAGCTACATAACATTTTACACTTAATTTGTTATAACATTTTGTATGCGTAAATGGCATTGTCCATCAAAACTCATCAAAATGACAGTTCAACACGCCCATAAAAAGTGTTATAAAGTTATCAAAAGTGATGAAACAAAAACTAGGTTAAATAGGTCATATGTGTAACTATTTAACCTAGTTTTTGTTCGTTGGAGTTTTGCCGTTTGTATGCAACATATTATTCAAATAAAGACGACAAACTAAGCCATTCAGGCATTTATAAATTAAATTGTAATAATTGTGCGGCATTTTATATCGGTAAGACAACACGTAATGTTAATATAAGGATTAAAGAGCATCTTCGTTGTCTCAATAATAACGGTTTCTCTGAATTTGCCAATCATCTGATTAGTAAAGATCATTCTTTCTGTCATAACACAGGCGCTAATATTTTACATACAAACGGGCATAGTAACAGACCCAATAATCTTGAAGCACTGGAAATAAAAAAAGCTGTAAAAACCCAAAAGTCCTATTCTTAATAATCAATTAGATATATCAAGTACAGTGGTGCCTCACACAACGAACGCCTCGCACAGCGAATGCTGCACACAACGAACTTCCTTTTCGTTCATTTCACGATTCATACAACGAACTTCGCTTCACACAACGAACTTCGCTTCACACAACGAAGTCGCCCGATCTTCTACGATCACTGCCGATTAATTGCATCCTCCCGCGCAGGCAGTCGTTAGACTCGTTAGTCACTGCGTAGTACGCTTAACTTACGCACGTATCGCAGCAATCGTTCTTCATTACGAATTAAATCGCACACGTATCACGGCAGTCGTCCCTTTAAGATAAACTCAACATTTTTTTTATATGATGGGTTCTAAAAAAAGCAGGAAGGTGATTTCTCTTTTGCGCACCATCGGCGGAAAATGGATGAAGATGTGCAAGATTCGATTATTTCTTAAAATTAAAAAATGTGTGTTTTTTTCATTATGTTTTTAGATGTATCTAAATAAAAATAATAACAAAAAATTTATCTTTTTTTTATGTCATCTTACCATATTTTATGCTACAGAACGAATTATTTTTTTTAACATGTATTGTTATGGGAAAACGCGTTTCACATAACGAACTTTTCGCATAACGAACTTGCTCCTGGAACGAATTAAGTTCGTTGTGTGAGGCACCACTGTAGTCCAATATTAAGTATGTTTCCAATAAACCATTAAAAAATGTCCAAGTTCTCCTTATCACCATGTCAGTTGATGCTTTGTTTCTCCATATATATTATTATAATCCATTAGTCTACATAATTATCTTTCGGTTTTTCCCATGTATTTTGTACTTGTGTAAATGTATTGTACGATTTCTCTGTGTTTGTTATATTTATATCATGTTGTCTCCCTCAACATTTTTTTTATATATAAGCTCACACTTTGTACTTCTTGTCTAGTAATAATTTGTACCCTGAAAATGCTTGAGTAAAGCGAAACCGGTCGGTTATAAAAATTATTAAAAACTCGTGGTTTTAAAACAAAAAGTATTTTATAGTTATTTATTTTTGGGGTATTATGCAGTGTTGCGCTACCTCCTTCTTTAGCCAACGTTTCGGACAGCATTACAGTGTTCATCATCGAGGCAGATGTGGGACTTCCTACACATCTGCCCTGAAGATGGACCCTGTAATGCTGTTCGAAACGTTGGCTAAAGAAGGAGGTAGCGCAACACGGCATAATACTCCAAAAATTACATTAAATACAATGACATGTTCATTCATGAGATTCGCCCGAAAATCTTTCCGAAACGAAAAGAAAAAAAGAAGAAAATAACACATATTATTATTTGTGCGATTATTTAAAACATACAATCATTAGAAGTCGAAATATTTCAAAAACATTGATCGGATACAATACAACCGAGATTTTATCGTTATGGTTTCGTGTTGTATCTTTTATGTAACAAAAATGACCGTCGTTATACGAAGCTAATATCATGTTTTTTAGAAAAAAAATCCAGAATTATGTCCCACGTATTCAAAGCGTAATTCGATTGATAACGTGCTTGGACTCCGTCCATTATCAATAAAAACGTGCCTAAAAAATAACCCTTTGTGTGTTTGACAACCGTTTAACGAGGGAAAAGTGTTCAATTTTTAAACAAAAGCCCCCTTGCATATGTATATACTCGTATATAACCGCGGTGTAAATAATATTACGCGGTGATACTGAAAAACTCGACTTATTAGCACGGCGAAGGTATGGATACCCGGGCCTTAAACCGGGCTTATGGCCGGCTTATACCAACGCACCAGAACATAATAAAGGCGGAAGGTGCATATTATTTAACTGTATTGACGATTTCGAGAAAACCGATATATTCACCAATTTCATTCGTATAAATAAATTAACCCGTAAAAAGTTTTTTTATTATAAGACATATATTTTAAAACTATTATAATTGAAATAAATTGTTTTATTGAGGATTAATCTTTTCTACCTAGAAACTGGAGTCGACAACTCTACCAACTTCGTCAAATGCCGATCGGGTAGAACCGATATTTATTTGGTATATTAACGGATGTAATGTTGTCAGATTGCAGTGAAATGCGTATATGTGTGTGTACTTGATTGCCACAAAAAGTTGATAGAATGCATTGTCAATGACAAAGAGTTTATTTGCTGAGTTTCAGCTCGTTCGGATGTCGGGAAGTGGGTTAATTTCCGCTCCCAAGATTTGAATTCATTCATTACCGAAAATAAAATTAAAATTAGTCCAATCTTGACTTTCTTATAACATAGTATGCTGAGGATCATTTCTGAAGTCCAATGTTGAACCACTAAATATTACTCAAAAATTGATCCTTAAAGTGATTTACAAAAAAATTCTGTTCTCCATCCAACCTACTTTATAAGGAATGTAATGTTATGTGTATAAAACAGCTATATATCACTCAAATACTTTGTCGATTTTTTATCAATATTAAATTTGCTGAAAGAACACAACAAATGCGGACAACTAGAATTTAATTAGCTCTACATTGAACTTTGTGGCGGTACATACTAAAACTTCTTTTGGTCAAAAATCAGGCACTACTTATGTTTAATATTCTTCCACATCATATAAAGTCTACCAATTCCATAGTTAAATTAAAAAAAGTTAATTAAGGTTTTTGTATTGACAGACGATTGTCTTAATATTTTTTCATCCTTGTCTTTTCTTAAATAATAAGATTTTATATATGTCCCATTTGCTAAAAACTGAATGTCACCCTGTCTGTCTTTATTATCTACTTTGCTTTTTTTTAATAATGATTAGTTATGGTTCAAATATTGTTACAATATACTGTCAAATTACCCATCTGGTAACACATCTAATACTTATTTTTTTCTTTAATTTTTAAATATTTTGTGTTTGTATGTAAAATTACTTTATGTTGGTGATTACTCTTATATTTGTTTAACTCAAATGTAAATTGTTAACCTCGATACAGGCTTAGTCCTAGTGCGATAAAAAAGTGTTTTATGTATAGTAAGATGCAATAAATAAATAGACGAATTTAGAATTTAATATCTACATTCATCGAATAAATAGTAGATCTAAATTGCCGTTAAAATCCTTTTAAAACCGATGAAATAAAACACTCGCACCGTTGGGGATTAAAGTTCAGATGAAAATTACGGTTCATTTATCATCAGTCGAAATTCCAGTGCACATTTAGGCTGGACAATGGGCTAGGGCGGTTGCGGAAATTTAAATTCTGTGGAAACTGCGAACTAAAAAAATCACGTTGTAAGCTGTAATCGATGGAATAGAATTAATGGGATGGGACTGTGCGGTTAAGAAAATGAAGCGGATCGGTTGGTCTAGCGAGCTTTTAATTTTTCATATTAACTCCACACAGAAGTGGAAATTAATTCCCTCAGGGGCCTATGTCATCATTTCGAATGTTACGTAGTCTTTTTGAGGAAAGGAAAGAATGAACCTAGGTAAAGAAAACATTGAGGCAGGAGAATCATTTCATGGTCACACATAGTTCACTGTACAGGTTTTCTCAAGAGGAGTGTAAGGATGATATACAGGGTTTTACAATAAGAGGTGTTATTTTGATATTCAATCGTAAAAGATCAATGGAGTCGTTGCTTGTGTGGCACGTAGCGCCGACTTGTTGAAAGTAAACGTTGTCCAGATCAATACCAACCAATTCTCATCAATAATTCGACTACCATAATACGGACATGTGTCTAGTGTGGTAGTCGAAAAGCATGTAAAAAACATGTATCCTAATATATTTTTATGAATAAAGAAAATAAAAAAAAAAAAAAAATAAAAAATCATCTCTCGATAGCGCAATCCATTCACCGTAACTGTTGCTCCAGCCTCATTTTCGAAAAAGTAAGGTTCAATGACTCCGCCGGGCCATAAACCGCACCAAACAGTCGCACGTTGAGGATAAGGAGAGTTTTCAACAATAACTCTTGGGTTTTCCGAGCCCCAGATACGACAATTTTGCTTGTTGACGAAGCCACCGAGGTGGAAATGGGCCTTATCACTCAAGATGATTTGCATTTGATTCACTCAAGTGAATTTTAATAATTTAAATGCGTTGTTGAAGCGTGTATCGTTGCATTTTTACTAATGGCGTAGTTTCTACTTGTCAAATGTCAAAAAAATGACAGCTTCAAAAGTAACGTCTACCGAAATAGCGGGCTATTCAAAATAACACCACTTATTGGAAAACCCTGCAGATAATTAAAAATCAATGTACATGAACTAATGTTGCGCCTTATACAATGTGTTCCACGCTCATGCCGCGAAAATTTAGGGGTGATGGGGTTATTCTTGATAATCTAAGAAAAAATTCTATTAAAGTTTTTTAAACAAAAAAATTGGATTTACCAAAAAATTATAAATTAATTCTAGGGCATTTCCCACGTTGGCCGTTTGCCACTCAAGTTTCCACCTATCTTCTGGGGTGAGAGGTAATCGGAGGAGCCTCTCTCCTTCCGCCCAGAAGGGCTATCGGGACTTCAAGCAGCATGCCGGATGGGAGACGACATCTTCGTGCAAAGGTATTGCGCTTCTATGTTTGATATTAAAAAGTATTTTTTGGAAAGATCAATGTTTTTTCAATCGATGCAAAGATTTCAAAGATAATTTAATTTAGTTTCTAAAATAGTATTTATTTTAACGACAACTTCAAAAAGAAGTAATATGTAGCACATTTAAGATACCTCGGTAGCATTCGGAAATTCCAAGAAAATTCACAATATCGTTGAGACTTGCTGGTAAAAATATTTAAAACCTGAAGGGTTAAAGGATATTTTCTAAGAAGCTTAATTAACGGGTGATACCATCTTTCTTTGGAATTCTCTAATTTTTGTATATCATTTTTAATATATTTACGAAATATTTTTCAATTAACTGTCTGACTACCTAGTCTGTTTTAAAATCTATTTTACTAAGATTTATCTAACACATTTAATCCCAATGGCAGCATTAGTGCATTTAAGCGTACAGCGGAGTTAAACCATTGTGCATTGTAAAGTTTGAATGGTAAATAGAAGCAGATTACGATGCGGATTAAAACCAAACACAGAACGTGGAGAGATTGCAATCGGATTACCTTTATACACAAAATATAGACGAAATACCAACACGAACTAACGATTACAATTTAAATTATTATCACAAACAAACAATTTGGGAGGCGGGTTTGGGTACCGCCGACGCGGAAACCATTTATTGGATAACCAACACCACTGCCATAAGTCACCCCAAGTGGTTCATGGATGACATGTTCAGGATGCGCCTGCCCTTCAACTGCGTGGCGTGCCAGATCGGAAGAGGACGGTTTGGGGAGATCCTTTGACCTCTCCAACTGGTCTCTCGACCCATCGCCTTGCGCTGCAGTGGAAGGGACATATTCCTATCTCCGTCACTCTTGAATACACTGATCCCTAGATTCCTACCAAACCCTAATACAGGGTTTTCCAATAAGAGGTGTTATTTTGATATTCAATCGTAAAAGATCAATGGTTTCATTGCTTGTGTGGCACGTAGCGCCGTCTTGTTGAAAGTAAACGTTGTCCAGATCAATACCATCCATTTCGGGCCATAAAAAATCATTAATCATCTCTCGATAGCGCAATCCATTCACCGTGACTGTTGCTCCAGCCTCATTTTCGAAAAAGTTAGGTCCAACGACTCCGCCGAACCATAAACCGCACCAAACAGTCACACGTTGAGGATAGAGAGGCTTTTCAACAATAACTCTTGGGTTTTCCGAGCCCCAGATGCGACAATTTTGCTTGTTGACGAAGCCACCGAGGTGGAAATGGGCCTCATCACTCAAGGTGATTTGCATTTGATTCACTCAAGTGAATTTTAATAATTTCAATGCGTTGTTGAAGCGTGTATCGTTCCATTTTTATTAATGGCGTAGTTTCTACTTGTCAAATATCAAAAAATGACAGCTTCAAAAGTAAC
Source organism: Hesperophylax consimilis (assembly GCF_061612785.1). Lineage (NCBI taxonomy): Eukaryota > Metazoa > Arthropoda > Insecta > Trichoptera > Limnephilidae > Hesperophylax > Hesperophylax consimilis. The sequence continues at coordinate 13,718,221 of NC_142865.1, forward strand.
ATCTACCGAAATAGCGGGCTATTCAAAATAACACCTCTTATTGGAAAAACCTGTACCTTTTACCTTCCCAGAACTTTCTCTCCTTCGTTTCCTTAAAAAGACCCTCTACACAGCAATCCAAAAAAAAAAAATAGTTTTGCACTGCATAAAAACATTTGTAATGTAAAAAAAATAATTCATTGTATTGTACTATTTGACTACAGTTTGCTATTTCTCAAAATGTAGGAACAGGAGGAATGAAGCGCGAGCAGAACCACGAAATATGGGAAAGAAACGAATCAACCGCATTTTCCCTGTTTATACGCAGCATTATGCACCGAAAGTAAAATAAATTATGAAATACACGTTCACGGAACGAGAAATGCATAAGATTCTCAGGAAAAAACCAAGCAAAGAAAAATCACTTTTGTGTCGGTACATAATATGGCGACATGTTATGTAAGTGCAATGCATCTTTATAATGATACATGTACTGGCTGACGTTTAACCGGTCGAGCAGCGGAAATTTTTCCGTTTTTATACAATTAAAAAACGTAAGGTGGTCGCGGTAGAAGTGGATGGTGAGAAGCGGCCTTTTGATTTATTTCACTTGATCGCGCCATTCTTCCTGGGACGTCCCCGAACTCTTTTACCATTCTCTTCAAAATCATATAATTTCCTTACATTTCTTCCTTCTGCTCTGCATTACCAAATCATCCAAGCGTCCCTTTCTTAATCTCATATATTAAGTTTTCATCATCTTGCAAAAAATGGAAATAAAATAGATTTAGTATGCTGGGAGCATTTTTTAAGGTCCAAAATACCATAAAATCAAGGGAAGTACGGTGAGCTACCAGCAAATCCACGGTGGATTCGTTGGCACACTACGGGTACAAATATCAGAAATCCACGGTGGATTCCCTGGCATACTATGGCTACAAATGTCAGAAATCCAGAATGGATTCGCTGGCACGCTACGGGTACAAATGTCAGAAATCCACGGTGGATATCTTGGCACACTGCAGGTTAAAGAATCAAATTAAATTATATCTATTCCTTAAGTAAAACATTGCCATGAATAACATCGGGAAATTAAAAGCAAATATCTTTCCGACTGATTCGATGACTTTTTTTCCATTCAATCGGAAAAAAATCCACAAGCGGAGGGTATTTTATTCCCCGATAGCGATTGGACCAGAGGTGCCGTAAAGTCCCAATGAATTCTCACATCAAATTAGGTGACTCGACAGAATCAGCGTGCAAAGTTAACCCCCAGGATACGAGAAAATTTGGTTAAAGAGTTGTGAAGGATACAGAAATATAAAAATATCCATAAACCGTGGATATACGTGAAACGAAAACGAATAAAAGAGATAAATTTCGAAGTGTAATAAAATATAAATAAATACAGAAAATGCATAAGGAATTAGATAGTAAACGTTAAAATTTTTATCTACGAAGTTCTTAACAATTTACTAGCAACTTTCTTTAGAGACAAACTACATTACAGTAAAGAATTCCACACGCACCATACAAGACAGAAAGAAAGCATTCTAAAAAGGTTGAACAAATAAAAATAAAAACAGAATTGTTTACTGTATAAAGACATTCAAATGTATAGCTAAGTTCTCAGTGAAATTAAAAATGTACCTATATTAAGCATATTTAAATAAGAAAGAGTAAGTATTAGAAATATATAAGCATGTGTAAATTAAAATGTCTATATACGAGGGTGGGTCAATAAGTCCTTAGAAAAGCCGACAGGTGACGCGACTAGTACTGTAAGCGGTTTGTTTTCATGCAGCGGCACTACCGATTCAGTATGCTGCGAAGTTTCAAGCAGATTGGTCGGGTTGTTGCGTGTTTCTCGTACATTTAAAAAAAAAAATTGCTTGTTTACAAAAATGGAGAAAATTGAGTTTAGAGCTGTTATTAAACATTTTAATATAAAAGGGTTAACAGCAAAGAAAATAAAAAATGAGTTGGATTTAGTTCACGGCACATCTGCTCCTTCACTTGCAACTATTTATAACTGGTTAAATGAATTTAAACGTGGTCGTACATCAACAAAGGATGAACCACGCTCAGGACGTCCTGTAGAGGTGACTACACCAGAAACGATCAATAAAATCCACGATATGGTGTTAAGTGACCAAAGATTAAAGTTGAGTGAGATAATTGAGGTTACAGGGATCTCAAAAGGTAGCGTCATTTCTATTTTACATGACAAATTGGGCATGAAAAAAATTTCTGCAAGATGGGTGCCGCGTTTGCTCACAGTCGATAATAAACGCAATAGGGTGGTGGCCTCTAAAGCCCTGTTGTCGCTCATGCAACGCAATCCGGATGAATTTTTTCGTCGCTTTGTGACTGTAGATGAAACATGGATACACCACTATACTCTCAAGACGAAAGAACAGTCAAAGCAGTGGATTGCGAAAGGCGAACCATGTCCAAAGAAGGCGAAAACCGTAAAATCAGCTGGTAAGGTTATGGCTACTGTATTTTGGGATGCACGTGGAATTATTTTCGTTGACTATTTGGAAAAAGGAAAAACAATAACAGGGGATTATTATGCATCTTTATTGAACCAGCTAAAAAACAAAATTGAAGAAAAACAGCCTCATTTAAACAGGAAAAAAATCCTCTTTCATCAGGACAATGCCCGTGTTCACACATGTTTACGATCAATGGCTAAAATTGAAGAATTGAAGTTCGAATTGGTCGACCACCCACCGTATTCGCCAGATTTAGCCCCCAGTGACTTTTTCCTTTTCCCAAACTTAAAAAAATGGCTAAGTGGACAACGTTTTTTTTTCAAATGAAGAAGTCATCGATCGGACAAATGCTTATTTTGAGGACCTTCCGAAAACTTATTTTTCTGACGGTTTAAAAAAATTGAGAAACGTCTAACCAAGTGTATTGAGCTCCAAGGAGATTATGTTGAGAAATAAAAAAAAAATACAAAAATACTAACTGTTTTAATGCTTTTTTCTAAGGACTTATTGACCCACCCTCGTATCAGACCACATGACGTGGATCTATTTTAAGTTTGATTATTAAACAAAAATAAAAGATTTTTTCAAACAATGCCAATTTACGTAACAATATGATCGCACCCAACACTTCAAATTGTATTGGGCACCGGCTTTAACATTCGGGAGCCTCATTCGATATAATGTCGAGGTATTGCAAAAGACAACACTTGAAAAGTCAGCATTTTCTTCTCCAGAAGGTCCTCTCCCATTTTGGGACGACTAGCAGAAACATGTCCCTTGCCCGATTTAGGGTGCGAGCACTATCGGAACGAGATTTGGCAGAGGGAATAGTCAGATAATTTCAGCAGTTAACTTGGTGGGCGAACAGTTTGCAGATAAACAAAATATGCCATGACGTGGTGTTATTTATTGCGTGCGCCAAGATGAGCGATATACACTGGGATACACGTATAACTATAATAAAACTTATATAAATTCAGGTACGAGTTGTCTCGATACAGGAACTGCTCCCAGTGAAAAAAAGGTGTAACAAAAAATACTAATAATAAATAAATATAAGTTTCTAATGTTCTGAGGCACTTCTGCGAATTCACTTTGAAAATTTGAGAAATCGCTTTCCAAATAATATAATTACATCCAGATAGGTAGTAAATGATTTTTATAAAAATGCTTTCATTGAAAACCACTTTACTGATACTGATAAACAAATACATATAAAACACCAACCGGTTTCGGTTTAGCCTGAACCTTTCTCAGGGCAGTAAATATATACTAAAATTAATACAGAATTAGAGAAAATTAAGAAACATATAAGAGGGGGATAGAACATCAACTATGGTAGTGGGGGGAACATGGTTGATTTTTTTGTTTGTTTATTTGACATTTGCAACTGACTGCAAAATAGAACTAAGAATTTAAAAAAATTCTAATAAACGTTAATCGAAGCATGTTAAACATTTCCAATGTAGTTTTTTCATCACTTGTGGAGTAAAGTGTCCCCAGCTTGTAATTTGCACTGAGGCACATAGTTTTGTAATCGCGACGATCAAAGTTACGCAAGCCAGCCAGAGTGCCGCCGCTGAACCATCGCCCAAAGTTGTTCCTTGAACAAAGTTACCTCTGCATGATGCAGATTTTTAATTAGTTTTCAGAGTCAAAAAGGTCTCGATTGCGTTTTCAGAGGTTTATACGTTTATGAAGGAAATTGAGTTCCCGGACTATTTTATACAATACTAGAGCAAACTAGTGAAATATCGAGGAATGTTATAATTGCAGGATGTGTGAAGCTGAAAGTATTTATAAAATATTAATTATAAGTAATAAGTTCAGATCACGCACCCATGCACCGACAACCGAAATTAGAATGTTTAATTTCGGTAACTGGGCAACTCGCTACACTTATGAAAGGGGATATAGTCATGAAAAAAACTAGGTTCTTTTCTTCAATTGACAGTCCTTAATTTTCATTAAAAAAATATTTTTGCGACTACATAAAACATTGTACGTACAAAATATTACTTAACCGCCGCACTTTATAAATCATGGCACAAGTATAGATCATGGAAATTACCTTACCTAATCTAACCGCCGCACTTTTAGGTTCAGATCATGGAAATTATTTAACCTAACAGTCGCACTTTGAGGTACAGATCATGGAAATTACCTAACCTAACCGCCGCACTTTTAGGTACAGATAATGGAAATTACCTAACCTAAACTAACCGCGATACTTTTAGGCACATATCATGGAGATTACGCTTTGTTTCAACAATTTCTTCAAGAATCAACATGTACATACACAAAATTAGGTTCTAAGAGTTGGGTTAATTGAGCATTTATGCATATTTAGATTGGAACAAAACTTTGGCAAGTGTCATTCCGTACAAAAAAAGTCCAAAATTGCGGCAAAGGGATCGTCTTATAAGGTGAATTTTGAACTTTGATTGAATAAAAATGGAATTATTATGAATATTTTACCAAATAATTTTACGTAAATCGTTGTTTCTTGTAGTAATTAAGTTGAAACGAAACGTGATTTCCGTAATACGTGTCTATTAAAAGTGCGGCGGTTAGTGAAATATTTGCCGATATTTCTTAGTCCTCCTCACTAGCGTATCCTGTGCTGAGGCGGACTAAAGTTATTGTCGTTTTTAGTGTTTTTTTGTTGACCTCTTTCAGCCAGATTATCATTCTTGATTGAGTTGGCATGGAACCTTAATTTCATTGATTTAGGGTTGTCCCAAAAGCTGTTGCTGTTTTAACCGTTTTGCTTGACATTTAACTAAGATCTTATTTTAATTTATGCCACTTTAACTAATCCCAGGTATACCCACGCACTGGCTTTGTTATGCATCGCAAAAATCCACCCCTCCGTACGATAAACGGACTCCTAACGAAACAGACGTGTTGTTATTTTATTCTACTCAAGGCGCTGAGGCGACAACCAATGACCTAAGGCAGAAGCAGAGGAGTGCTACACCCGTATGGTAAACGGACTCTTCACGAATTGTTGTTCTACTTAAGACGCTGAGGCGGCAACCGATGACCTAAGTAAGAAGGAGAGGGGTACTCACCACAGTGATGGGGTAGGCCGGATTGACTATGCTGTAGAGCAGGATGTGGTTGGGCCTGGCGGGCACGTCCGCCCTCTTCCGTCGAGGCTCGCCGCCGAACGCGCCTCCGTTACTCTGCAAAGGTTAAAAACAAACATTCTATTGAAAAAATATTACATGGGATTAAAAAGATCATTAATCCCTACAGAGTTCTAGGGTCATATATGACCGAGTGTGGGGCCGTTCAAGTATTATGTAAGCACTATAGGGGGGCAGGGGTGTCTTTGCTTTGCTTATTTTTGATGACATGGGGGGGGGGGGTCGAGATAGTGATTACGTCAGCACTGCTCAGCAGTAGTTATTTATTTTTACACATTGGCAACCCACACATTATCTATGTTTGAAAACCGAATACATATTCGGGGATTCCCACATATAATTAATACGTTTAGGTACTCGCTTAAAAAACAGAATACATTAACAGAAAAATGCATATAGGTACCAATTTTTACGTAATCATGGGAGGGGGGGGTAAGAGCTTTGCTTACTTTTGGTGGCAAGGGGGAAGAGGGGGTAAATAATTGTAATAAATCTGCTTACGTAATACTTGAACGGCCCCTGTCCATATTTTGCAAAAGTTTATATTTTTTCTATCATGCGGAAATCCGTATTTTTTGACGTCAGAAAGAGAAATAATAATTCTTTCCAGTTTGCCTCCAATATTTATACTGAATGCGATAAATAAAATCCCAAAAATAACCAAAATGAATCATTCATACTTCATGTCGCCATCGTAACAATCGGTTTATGTTTAAAAGTTATTTCTTATTTTTTATTATATTCGAGATAAAAGTGAAGTTACAGTTTTCCAAATTCCTCACACAAAACGAATGTATTTCGAGTTATCTCAATTTTTCTACGATTGGAGTAAAAAATTAAGTAAAGATATGGTTAGTGTTTTTTAGAACATTTTGCACGTATGATATAATTTTTTTTTTAAAATATCTTTTTCTCCTTTCTAAAACAGTATTTGTTTTTACGGCAAATTTGGTCAATGGCTAAGTTGTCATCGCGTTTGGGTCCCACCCAGGCGCGGCGTGTTCGGTTCCTCAGCTGTCCAAGTCCCGCATCACAACACAACCAACATTTTGCGCTTACTGTGGTGGAAGTGGGAGATTTTCAAATATTGTCGGCTTATTCGTAACCCGGGAATGTGTGTCTTTCTTTTTTAAATACAAAAAAACACTTTGAGGGTGGAAGAAAATAAATCAAATATCGCAACTCCAAAACAGTGGGATATATTAATTAACCCTTCGGGCTTTTAAATACTTTTACATACAAGTCCCAACGACGACGGTGAAATTTCTAACGTAATTTCGGAATGCTACAGAGTTGTTTATTAAAATTTGCTATATATTCTTGGTTAATATTATATATTAAATTGTCGTAAAAACAAATACTTTTAGAAACGAAAAAAAATATCAGATGTTTGCATTAGAAATAAACGTTGATATTCCTTTAATAATAAATTTTCAATATCAAAAACAAACAAACTCGAAATGTCAATAATTTTTAAAGAATTCGGTATTTGAAAACACATTCCTTCTGCGTAGGAATAGGTAAGAAAACTGTCACTTCAAATTTTATGCCGTTTGTACAATTAAAAATATATTTTTACTGTCAATGAAAAAATAGCCCCCAAATTATAAGATTTTGTCCATGGAATCGAGTATAAATATTTTATTATAATGGAGAAGAATAATTATATTTCTTTCCAACGACGAACAAATCACATATCTTCGCGCTATATAAAAATATACTTTTATAATGATAAGATGCCCCGGTCAGATCTGTCCTTCAGAGGCTCTGAAGTATGAATATGATGTTTGTGGCTAGAAATGTCCTATCGAGGCTTGAAGGGCTAAGTAAATACTTTTCGTATATATTTCTTGTTTTGTAAATTTTTCGTTTCATGTAATCTTTTGATTTGAATAATTTTTTTAATTCATATTCCTTTCTCACATATTTAATTAACTTATTCCATGTTATGCTGTCTCAGTAGAGGTAAAGCCACAAGGAGGAAATCCATAATTGGTTTTATTTTACTATATAATACTTATGTACAAACTGATTAAATGTAATACTGTCGATTTCCCGAAAATTAATAAATAAATAACATTTGATCAACAGGTATGTATATCTCAGTGATGCTCTGAATAGCCAGAAACTTCAATACTGAGATTTTAATTTTAATCCAGTCATAATTTTTTTATTACAGTGGATAACCAACACCTGCCAATCTGCCATAGGTTACCAATCTACCAACAACCAATCTACCATAGGTTACCCCAAGTGGTTCGCTACGTTTGTTGAGTTAGCAAAGGTGCCCGGGTTCATGGGGTTAGGTTTGTCTAGGTCTTGACGGCGGATGCGACTGCCCACCTGCTATGTGGCGGGCCGGATTTAGAGAGATTGGATGCGGGAGATCTAACTCTCCAACAGGACTCTCTCGACCCATCGCATTGCACCGCGGTGGGAGGGGTGAATTCAAACGACCGTCACTCTTGGACACACTGACCGCGAGATTCCTAACCCACCCATCATACCCTTTTTTCTTCCCAGATCTTCCACTCATTTCTTTCCTTAAAAAAAACTCTCTACATAGCATACCAACCAGAGCAAAAGATGAAATAGATCCTGAGGTTAATTATTTACCTCATGGCCTCTTGTGTGGAGCTAATGCAAAAAATATACTTTTCTTAGATAATATTTGGTCAACAGCAAATCTCAGTGTTGCTGTGAGTAACAGGAAAATACAATACTGAGATTTTAAGTGCAAAAGAGGCTTTTTACGCGATATTTCAGTGATTTATACTCAAAAGCAATTTTTCAGAGATATCATCTAACTATGTATATTTTTTCATCCTTGTCCTTTTATCCTGTATTTCTTTTTTTTCTGTTCTCTGGTACTTTTTAAAATAATAGTCTATTATATTTTTTTTATAATTAAATATCAATGTATATCATGGTTACCCTACATGTTTAACTATATTATATTGTAATCAGAGATGTGCTTTATTTCAAATAAATCCATTTCAAATGGAAATGCAAAATGCAAAATGGGTATTTTCAATTTTGCATTTTAAATGCTTTTCTCAATGCATTTTCCATTTTAAATGCTTTTTTGCAACATTCTTCCTACTATCTCCACTCATCTTTTTTCATAAGCCCCAAATATCAGTCGGTCCTCAAACTCGCTATGAGAGATAATTTCCATTTGTCAAGTTGCTCCCTGTTTGGAGCCCTGGCAATTGAGTGATACTATTACAAAAAATACTGATTCAAATACTGAACATGGGGCCATGACGCTGTAATATTAAATGTTAGATAGCAGTTTCTACGTTTTTACGTTGGCAACATTAGTCCAGCGCAAATTTTTTGTGGTTTCATAATCTGTAGTCGTGGTGTTTTTGGATTTACCATCATGTAATATGTTTGTTCTACATTGATGTCCATTATTAAATGACAAAATTGTTAAAAAATTCTATAATTATTTTAATTGTTTGACCTGAGAAACCATTTTCCATTTTCAATGCATTTTGAAAATGGGTATTTTGCATTTTGCATTTGAAATGCTTTTCTAAAAACCATTTTGCATTTTCAAATGGAAAAGTTTTGACCCATTTCCATTTTGCATTTCAAATGGTTTTGGGTACCCATTTTGCACATCTCTGGTTGTAATGAATTGGCTGGAATTAGCTTAATAGGTACCCAATTCGTAGAAACATTAATGTACCAATATTGTTCTCTCAATATACAGGTTTTCCAATAAGAGGTGTTATTTTGAATAGTCCGCTATTTAGGTAGATGTTACTTTTGAAGCTGTCATTTTTTGACATTTGACAAGTAGAAACTACACCATTAATAAAAATGGAACGATATACGCTTCAACAACGCGTTGAAATTATTAAAATTCACTTGAGTGAATCAGATGCAAACCATCTTGAGTGATGAGGCCCATTTCCACCTCGTTGGCTTCGTCAACAAGCAAAATTGTCGCATCTGGGGCTCGGAAAACCCAAGAGTTATTGTTGAAAAGCCTCTCTATCTTCAACGTGTGACTGTTTGGTGCGAGTTATGGTCCGGCGGAGTCATTGGACCTTACTTTTTCGAAAATGAGGCTGGAGCAACAGTTACGGTGAATGGATTGCGCTATCGAGAGATGATTAATGATTTTTTTATGGCCGGAATTGGATGGTATTGATGTGGACAACGTTTAATTTCAACAAGACGGCGCTACGTGCCACACAAGCAACGAAACCTTTGATCTTTTACGATTGAATTTCAAAATAACACCTCTTATTGGAAAACCCTGTATAATCATTGTTATTTTTTTTTTTTTTTTTTGTAAAATGTATTAACCTCAACACGGGCTTGTCCTAGTGAGGTTAAAAATTCTAACTAAAAAAATATTTACAATGTAAAGAAACAATAAACTGTTACTTCGGGGTAGCGATGTGTATCTATTTTTCATCCTTAACAATTTATAGTAAAATCATTAAAATGTGGACAGACGCTGGGTTAGCCACACATGCCGTATCCTTTTTCTCACCGCCATTACATTATGTATTTAAATAACTCGCAAATCAGGATTCCGCTATGCCTCCCCTAAGGTACCACCATGCAACCGTTGTCTTCCCAGTAAGGCTCATACAACATGTAGGAAGCAGCTCTCTTAATAATAAACCGACCTCGACGGTGAATCGTAGGCACTTTAGTCCTGTGTAGTAACGTAGTACCTTCTCACGCAGTGCTTATTTTTCTCTGGAGAATATTTTTACAAAAGAGAAAGCTCGTCTGATGAATTTATTGAAAACATCCAAGAAAATGGTTTTTTTTTGGCGGTATATGAAAGAATTAAAAATTCATGAAACTGTTTTTTTGTGCGTGTTTTTTTCTTCACCCTTGATAGTTACGATGAATAATTTACTGCACTCCTCCCATACCTGATTTAGTCTCTTAGCAGCTTTCGCCAATTAAAACTGAGCGAATGCTAAGGTTAGTAAAATTTATATTAATGCATTACTAAGGACAGGTTGTTTCTGAGAATTTTAACAATTCTTCAAATTTTAAAATTAATTTTCAAGTTCTGTAAAAGATTTTTTCAAGTTGTTGTTATTATTTTATTTCTGTCAAGCAACTATGATACAATAACAGAACCTGCATAGGATTTTCACAGAATAAGAAAATGAACGTTGAAATTGGATGAATTGTTTAAATTACAAATAAATTTAAATTACGCCCAACATTTGTACACAGTTGACACTTGTCACATGAGAACGGGTCGCTTCTACGATTCGTTCTCAAGTTCAACAGCTCGGCTGTGGAACGAACTGCCGGCCTCTGTGTTTCCTCCCTCCTACAATATGGGACTCTTCAAGACCCATGTTCACTCCTTCCTCTCCACAAAAAGACCCTCCACACAGCATCCCCAAAGATGACATAGGCCCTGAGGGAAATTATTTTCTTCAGGACCTCCTGTGTGGAGTAAATATATTAAAAAAAAAAAAAAAAATTCTCCGAAACAACCCGACCTTAGATTTAGACGTTTCAACCATCTTTGTCATGCCATTATGATTGTTTAACATTTGAAAGTCTCCGTAAAGTGTCGATTTTCAGCCCGTTTCAGCATTTGATCAAATTGTGATCTGCCGTCTAGCGCAACAACTTTACCTCTATGCTTAACGGCTAGTCGAAATTCCATCACACTGAAACACCGAAACGGGCCGAGAATCTGCGTTTAATAAAGACCGGTCAAATGTCAACTTTTTAAAATGGCGCTATCTAATATGACGAAGTTTGAAAGAACCGAACCTAAGCGAAAATAATTATCCAACTAAGCCCGTTATCACAATCAACATAAACCAAATACTGTAAGACCCTGCGCAGAATTGAATTGCGCCGAAGACCTTACTAAAACGAACTTAATTTTCTGCGCAGGTTCTTACAGCACTCGGTTTATGTCGATTGCTTACCGACCCGTGGGACGACGGTCTAACATAAATCACTATCGTATGTAATTTATTCACAGGTTATTTACTACATTAGGAAAATGTGTCACATGTGAAAAATCACGCGATATATGAATAAAAAATAATTGTTTTTTTTTTAAATGCAATGGCCTTGAAGGTAACTAAACTGACCATTACACCACCGACTAATATAAGAACGGCGGCATAAATAATATGTACTGAAAATAAAAATTAAGTTTTTTTAAATTTTAGTATGTTACCCACGTAGCGACGCAATTAGCCAATTATGAGAAACTTCCGAAACTCGATGCAATTAGGAAACTATTATCCATTTTAGGGTTGCCGAATCGATTTATTTTGAAAATCAGTGGTAGTCGGAAGCGTGTATATTGGAAAAACGTCCTAGATCAAGAAACACAAACACACTACAACAGCTTTGTTGTAGTGTGTAAGCTGTAACCTTTGTAAAACCGGGTGTTTTAAATAGTTACACAAGGACAACAGTACTAAAGAGCGTAGAGGGTGTAACAAGATATATGTATCGTGCACATCGCGGACGTAATTCCAGCAAGAGAGCTCAGTTCCGTGGAAATGGATATATTAAAAATTCACAAGTCAGATTTGCTGAAACAAATTGAGCGTTACCCCTCCACCGGTGCAAAACACACCAACGTGTGATTTTTTTTATTAACTTCTACGTTGTAAAAAGCGTAACTGTTAGAAATACAGAGTTTTCCAATAAGAGGTGTTATTTTGAATAGTCCGCTATTTCGGTAGATGTGTCTTTTGTAGATGTCATTTTTTGACATTTGACTAGTAGAAACTGCGCTATTAATAAAAATGGAACGATACACGCTTCAACAACGCATTGAAATTATTAAAATTCACTTGAGTGAATCAAATGCAAATCATCTTGAGTGATGAGGCCCATTTCCACCTCGGTGGCTTCTTCAACAAGCAAAATTGTCGCATCTGGGGCTCGGGAAACCCAAGAGTTATTGTTGAAAAGCCTCTCTGTCCTCAACGTGTGACTGTTTGGTGCGGTTTATTGTCCGGCGGAGTCATTGGACCTTACCTTTCGAAAATGAGGCTGGAGCAACAGTTACGGTGAATGGATTGCGCTATCGAGAGATGATTAATGATTTTTTATGGCCGGAATTGGATGGTATTGATCTGGACAATGTTTACTTTCAACAAGACGGCGCTACGTGCCACACAAGCAACGAAACCATTGATCTTTTACGATTGAATATCAAAATAACACCTCTTATAGGAAAACTACTTCACAAGTGAATTGATTCGAGCTGAACACAGTTGCATAAACCCAACAACTCAACACAGAAAAAGCTAAGTGAATTTCATGACACCATAGCTCATAGTTCAAGAGTTTTTCTACGGGCCAAACACACACAGATTATCTGCTTAGAGTTATTCAACATTATTACTGCACATTATCACGTTTGGTTATTTAAAAGAAACAACCAAATTATATAATAATTAAACCTGGTATGTAAATTTGATTGTGTACACAGAGTTTAATGAACTTAAAAATCTCACGTCGAAATCTGCTAACATTGCCAGTGAAATGATTAACGATTGAGACCAAGAACTCAGCGTGTTTAATATTCAAATAACGATTACTCTTATAAACACTGTCTTAGAAGCGCTGAACAGGTAATACCTAGAAGTAGAGATGCAACGAATTTATTTTTATTTTTTATATTAACTCCACACAGGAGGCCCTGAAGAAAATAATTTCCTTCAGGGCCTATTTCATCTTTGGGGATGCTGTGTGGAGAGGAAGGAGTGAACACGGGTCTTGAAGAGTCCCATGTTGTAGGAGGGACGAAACACAGAGGCCGGCAGTTCGTTCCACAGCCGAGCTGTTGAACTTAAGAACGAATCGTAGAAGCGACCCGTTCTCATGTGACAAATGTCAACCGTGTACAAATGTTGGGCGCGCGTTTGGCGTGTATCCCGACTACGCACCGGTGCCGAAGGGATCAATGACGCTAGTTCCTCAGAGCATCTTCCATTGTAATACCGATAGAACAATGACAGCATACCTACCTGACGCCTGTGCTCTAAAGATTGCAGTCCGTTTGTTAAGATTGGGGAATCTATCAAACGGACCGCCCGTTTTTGCACAGAGTCAAGGGTTTTTTTCAGGTATTTAGGGGCTCCGGACCAGAGATGGCTGCCAAATTCGACAGTAGGGCGCACTTGCGATTTGTACAGGGTCAGCAGTTGTGTACTATTAAAGTATCTGCGGGCCCTGTACAGTACGCCCAGCTTCTGAGAGGCCAGCTTTACTCTGGCTTCGATGGAGCCCCCGTACGAATAGTGATTTAGCCGAATACCGAATATTCGACTGCGCTCTCGGCCGAAGCGCGTGTCTGCGTATGTTTATGCTCGCAAAACTCGAAAAGTAGTTGACGGATTTCGATAAAAATTTCAAAGCTTGTTCTTGGTTTGTTTGGTCGAGGGATAACGTCCTCAACTACGTATCCGGGGGTTGCATGTCGCGGAGTCGAATGGAATTACTGCCGCGCCAGTCATATGTACTGTACATAGGGTAAATGAAATAGTTAAAATTTAATTATAATTCGATTTCTAGACTATGTAGACGAGGATGTGGCGAACTTACTTCATAATTTGTTTATGAACGATGACATTGAAAAAGGTCCGTATGCCTAGTTTGTCGAGTAGGTACTCTAATATTGACTAGACTCGGGAGTTCGCAACACTCGGGCTCCGAATTAACAATTATATTTAAGGCGATGCACTACGTCGTGTAATATTTTAAATTGAGCCGATATCAATAACAACCCTTACGTAGATGGCGATAAGGTTTAAATTCCCGCTTAACACCATCCGCCAGTTTTGATTTATGCAAGAAAAAAACATGGCTAAAAAGTGCCTTTTATTTTATTTTGTGGATGATCTGGCATAAATATTTAATTTTTTTTCGATCATTTTATAAATAACTTAATTTGCCACATTATACAATAAAATCATAAGCGAAAATGGGTTCGTAAATAGGAGATTTTGAACTTTAAAGCAGTTTTCATAGGCCTTTACATTATTTTTTTCTGGGCTTATAAAAAGACATATCTAAAAAATACTCGATTATTTCAAAGGCCAAGATGTATTCTACTCGCAGTATTTAATTAAAGCATCTGAAACATTTCTAGGCGACAAAATTTTCAAACCAAAAAGACATGATTTTGAATTACTACGTATGGCATCGCCTTAAGTGTTGTTTTTAAGGTATTTAGTAAAAAAAGTGTAGTTTATTGTAGAAAGCATTTTTTATTACAGGCATACATAGTACTTGATTATTATTCCTGAATTCTTATTGTTCCTTGCTTAACTCACATGCATACATCAGCACATACATATAATAATTATCTATTACGTATTATGAATATTTACATGACTCGAGTGTGTATTTAATTAACTCCCAGACTTAGCTTAACGGGCTAAGCTCTAATGAAAGTCGCATGCAAGGACTAGCGGTAAAAATCCACGTCAGCGGGATGTAAGCAACTAGTTATCGTAAATGACATGACGGTAAATATCCTCAACAAAGGTCACGAGCTCGAATCTCGTCATCCACAAATCATTGCATCATTTTTTTTTTTTTTTAAACTTCCGATTTAGTTGTCCGGGTTAAGTCTTCCCCAAAGGAAAAACTTAACCCTTCCACTCACTTTTCCACAAATGATCAGCTAGTCAATCAACACTATGTAAGTGCATTATATAAGTAAAATAAATACAAAACAATACAAGAACAACAACACGTCAAATCACCAGATATCAAATGGGAAAAAAAAATTCACCGTCTCCAGATATTTTCATATCAGAGGGTTCGGCTCGGTAGAACTTCTAACAGGGCCTATAAATCCTACTGATCCCTCAACATAAATATTTAAAAAATCTTTTGTTATCCTACATGTATTCAAAATGACCGACTTTTGCATCTTTATATATAAATTTTTTGATAGATCTAATACGCCTAAATTTTTAATTAGAGAGCTAGGTATAATGCCAGTAGCCGAAATAACGAATGGTAATATTTTTATAGTCTGAGAATGCCAAATTCTTTTTATTTCATTTCCTAAATCTGTGTATTTTCTTATTTTTTCACTAACAGATTTTTGAATATTACAGGAATTTGGAATAGCAACATCAATGATATAAGTAATTTTTTTAATTTTGTCATGTAAAACTATATCGGGTCTATTATGACTAATCGCTCGGTCTGTTAGTATAGTTTTATCATAATATATTTTATAAAATTCGTTTTCTAAAAATGAATTTGGTTCGTATTCATAATATGGTACTACATTACGGCAGTCAATCAAGTTATGTTTAATTACCAAATTTTGGTGAATTATTTTTAAAACTTGATTGTGCCTAAATGTATACTCGGACGGTGCTAATATAGAACATCCCGATATAATATGTTCTATAGTTTCCGGAAAGGCCAAACATTTTCTACACAAATCATCAATTTGATTTGTATCTTTGATTATATCAGGGTGGCCACAAAAAACGGATTTCAAAATTCCCTGATAATTCCAGGTTTTCCAGGGCAGTTTCTATATTTTTCCCTGATATAAGGATATAACGTTCAAAATTTTATTTTTGAAACACGATTATCATCTTCGCCAGAAAATTAGAACAGAGACATAAATAAAGGGAATTCCGTCATCTAAAGCATTTATTATTTCTTTGCACCACAATGATCTATTCAAAACAAAATACACTTGTTACAAATTTATGATATTTCGCCTGAAGACAATTTGTGTACAAATGAAAATACCAGACAAAAATAGACAAATAAACAAAAAATATTAACATTAAAAGAGATACTAACAAAGTATCACATGAAAGAAGCAACAATATTAGGGAACAGTTTAGAATATTAATAATTTAAAAAAAAACAATATACCCTTTGGGTAAGCAGTTGGGACATTAGATAATACAAATAAAAATATGGTAATAGAGAAAATTGAACCATAGCATTTGACTAAAGCTTAGAAGGTGATTTATTATGTATTTACACGAAACTATGATATAAATAGTGATGCAATGTCATTTTAGAAATACTAAAATCCATGATTTAAATGTTAAAATACCTATAAAAAACACACACACCAATTAGTTGACAGATCGTGTATAGGTATCATTATTATTAATAATAATAAGAACAGATAGATGTAAAAGAAAGGGTAAAATTTCCACAACATACAATATTGTAGTGAAAATGAATAAATGTGAAATCAAAATCTATGCCTTCTTTTAGCAACAAGATAGAAGAATTACTAACTTAGAATGGAAATCATCAAACATATTACATATACAGAATTTTACACCAAGAACAAAACTAAACCATTACATTAGAACCCCGTTAATTCGAACCCCGATAATTCGAAAAAACGCGTAATTCGAAATTTTCGCCAAAAAAATCAAAAAAAATTTCATACAAAACGGTTATTTAATTCGAAACTCGTTAATTCGTAATTCGAAATTTATTTTTGTCCGCGCACGAAAATTTGTTCGAGTAATTCAAAAAAATTTGATTTTGCGAAAATAAATCATAATATTTCGTAAATCTGAATCTAAAAGTCAGCCGTGGCGGTAAACCGCCGAAAAATGTATTTTTACGTGGTTATACATCGTCCTAATTAGTATTATTATTTTGTAAATCTGAATCGATTTACACTGGAATGTCGTATTTTTTCAAATTTATTTCGAATATCCGAGTTTGAAGTGCCTAGAAAATACGTTTTACGCGGATATATCTCGTAGTTTTACGAGTTTACACCAAATATCAGAATTAAAAGTGTCGA
This sequence comes from Hesperophylax consimilis, assembly GCF_061612785.1. NCBI lineage: Eukaryota > Metazoa > Arthropoda > Insecta > Trichoptera > Limnephilidae > Hesperophylax > Hesperophylax consimilis. The sequence continues at coordinate 13,735,641 of NC_142865.1, forward strand.
CCGCGACGAAACTCGTCCGCGAAATTTCGATTTACGCGTAAATGTATCGTATATTTACGAATTTATTTCGAATATTTGAATTTCAAATGGCCCGCCGCGACGGATATCGGCCGCGAAATCTCGATTTACGAGTAAATATATCTTATTTTTACGAATTTATTTCGAATATATGAATTTTAAAGGGCTCGCCGCGACGGAAATCGGACGCGAAATTTCAATTTTACGCGGAAATATATCGTATCTTTACTAACTTCACTTCGAATATCCGAGTTAAAAAATAAGGCGCGACGGAAATCGGGCGAAAAATTTTTATTCACGCCGAAATGACATATTTTTACGAATTTACTTCAAATATCTGAACTTAAAAGGCCGGCCATGACGAAAAACTGCCGATAAAATTCGATGTACGCGGAAATATATCATATTTTTACGAATTAACATCAAATATCTGAATTTAAAGGGTTGGCCGCGACGGAAATCGGCGGCGCATTCTCGATTTACACGGAAATATATCGTATTTTTGCGAATTTATTTCGAATATCTGAATTTAAAGAGCCGGCCGCGACGGAATACGGCCGCGAATTATCGATTTACGCGGAAATATATCGTATTTTTACGAATATCTCAATTTAAAGGGTAGGCCGCGACCGAAAATATCCGCGAAATCTCGATTTACGCGTAAATATATAGCATTTTTACGAATTTATTGCGAATATCTGAATTTAAAGGGCCGGCCGCTACATAAATAAATAAAGAAATAATTGGTATTAATACGAATTTACTCCTAAAATACCACCCGGATTAGAAGAGGCGGCCGAGAAAATCGATTTTCGGCGTATTTTTTTTTCATAAAATTTCGAATTACGTGGGAATTCGTTAATTCAAAAATTGATTTTTGATGTCCCGTGGATTTCGAATTAACGGGGTTCTACTGTATTTACATCAACAAAATGTAAAAAATAAAAGACAGTCAATAAAACAGAACTAGAATAAAATATGGTACCACGGGACAAAAAAAAACACGTCTTGATTTTCACTGAGAAACTGATCCAACTTACTGCACCGAGATTTACTTTTTACTTCCCTTATGATCATAGAATAGATATACCACATACCATTCTGTATCCAGCTGAGTCCAGGAAGTACCGATTTTAGTAAAAAAAAGTAAGTATTGACACTTTGTAAAAATGTTGATAATGATGATCTTTAAATTTTATTACGACCGCACTGGGTGTCCGACCCTTTTGACACTTTGTTGTAACTTTGCTAGATTTTTCTTTAGAGATTTCGCACCTACATAGTATAGGGAAAAACCAAGGCGGGGGGTTTACGACATGATTGTGTTGGGCTATTTACGAAAATAATAATAAAAAAATACCTACTTATATAGTTTGTCTTTGTCAGCATATCTTTTGTTACACACGCCGCAAGTAAAAGTAATAAAACACAACTTTGGGACTTCACAAATCGTAAATAACGAATTTCGTTTTATTTTTGGAATTCCCTGATATTTTAAGAATATTTTGAAATTCCCTGACATTTCCCTGATAATTCCCGGTTCGGTAAAATTCCCTGATAATTCCCGGTTTTCCCGGTTTTCCAGGTCTGTGGCCACCCTGTATATGCTTTCTATAATTTTTAGTATTAATGACTCTATCCTGAATTGCAAGCATAAATCCTTCTATTTCTGCGCTCAACTCTCCAATACTCAACCATTTGTTTGACTTAATTTTGTCAACATACGTTTGGTTGAGATAATTGAAGTGTTTTGCGTGTAAAATTTTATTTGACCAGGAATCTAATAATTCCTGGTTGGGATTTATAAAAATGTTGGCATTCTCATCGTATAAATTTAAAGGTGTAATATTTCTATCTGCCTTGCAAATTATTTTGTGCATTTCTGAGCTATGAGCTTTCCTATGGAAAAAAGTTCTTAGCATTTCTACCTGATTATGTTTCAAAGAAGTTATTTTGACTATACCTCTACCTCCTAAATTTCTTGGTAAATTAACTCGTTCTATAGCTGAATTTGGATGATGGCAATTAAACTTTGTTAGCGTAGTTCTAATTAATCTTTCTAAGTTATCTAAATCTGTATTAGACCATTTAAATATTATTATTCGATAAAATATAAAAATTGTCTATATTTGCATGACTTTAAAAACATACGGATGTCATCAAATTTTTGATATAAATTAAATACACTAGATCAGAGGTCGGCAAAGTGCGGCTCCGGAGCCGCATGCGGCTCTTTAGCCTCTTAAGTGCGGCTCCCGCGCAAAAGTTCACGGAAAGGCGCGCAAGACGCGCCGATGGTATCAGCGGGTGACGCCTGTGGGGTGCGCGGTGCGAGGGAGACTCTTCTCGCGTTTCAATAAGTCTGGTTTTCGTTGGATAGCAGTCACCTCGCCAGTCACGTTTGTCGCGCACGTGTAACAAGGGTTTTTTTCCATCCAGCTGCACATTCTACATTTTTATATGATAATCATTTATATTATAATGTTATTTATTTAGTGTTGGTGTCGGAAAAAAATTATATTATAATATGGTAGTTATTTAGTATTGGTGACGGAAAAAAAAATTTTTTGGGATTTTTTTATAGGTCCCCTATTTCACATGACTTGTTGAGTTGAGTGGACCGAGACTTTCGCGTTTATTCAAAACTTAGATGGCCTTCCGACATGTCTTATTTGTAAGGAAAAATTGGCGCATAACAAGAAGTGAAATTTGGGGAGACATTTAAAAATAAACACACTTCATTTAGCAATAAATATCCTGTCGGTAATGCAAGGAAGAAAGCAGTTGAGGAACCGTACACAGACGGCGAATACATTAAAAGTTTTTTGTTGTTGTTTGTTTTTTGAAGAACTATTTCGGGATTTTAAGAACAAGGCAGAAATTTAAAAAAAAATTAAAGAGTTCCGTTGTCTGCCAAAACAGTGAAAGATAGAACACTTAAAATGTCTTCGAATATAACCATCCAGCAAATCGAAGATCTAAAATTGGTTTAGGCTTTATCAATAGTAGTTGACGAGTCTTGTGACATAAATGATACAGCGCAAGTTTCGATTTTTGTAAGATTTATTTCTCATTCAGGTCCTAAAGAAGAACTTTTAGGATTATTGCCACTCAAAGGTCAGACGAGTGGAGAGGATATTGCAAACGCTGTAATTGGATGCATGGATAAACATCAAATTTCTCTCGAAAAAATTGTGTCGATTTCAACAGACGGGGCCAAAAGTACGACCGGCCACAGAAAGGGGTTTGTTGCTCTTTTGAAAGAAAAAAATAATCACGAGATACTTGCTTACCATTGCATCATTCATCAAGAAGCGCTTTGTGTGCAGACATTTCCAAAATAAATTTGTAAGGTTATGGAATTGGTGATTACGATTGTTAACTCCATTTTAGCTAAAGCTCTTAATCATAGCCAATTCAAAGAATTTTTAGTTGAAATTGAGAGTGAGTACGGTGATCTTCTGATTCATAACAAGGTACGTTGGTTATCAAGAGGGAACGTTTTAAAGCGTTTCAAATTGCTGTTTACAGAAATCAAAGCATTTCTCCTTGAGAAGGGTGTTAACTATCCAGAACTAACAGACGATAAGTGGATTCAAAACTTTTATTTCATGGTAGACGTTACGTCTCATCTAAATAAAATCATTTTTTTCGATGTTAGAAGAAGTCGTTTTATTTGAAAACAAATTATCCCTCTTTGCTGAAGATTTTGCAAGGGAAACATTGTTTCACTTTCCGAGTCTGCTGAAGCATCGCCAAGAAAATAATTCTTTCATTGACAAGCACTACTAAATATGGAGCTCTAAATTTGAACGTTTTTGTGTTGATTTATAAATACTGGAGAAGAAAAAATGTGAGCTTAGTTCACAACACAAGTGGTCTACCTTGAAAGACCTAGAGAAGGAAGACATGATCATATTCAACGCTTGGAATAGTATTCCCAACTCTTATGACCAGCTGAAAAAACTCGCTTTTTCTGTACTATCCCTTTTCGGTTCTACATATTCATGCGAACAATCTTTTCAAGCATGAACTTTATCAAGAGTAAACTGAGAAGTCGTCTTATTGATGATAACCTGGAATCGTGCCTAAAATTAGAACAACAACATACAAACCTGACTTACTCAAACTTTCGAAGGAGATGCAAGGGCATGGTTCGCATTAAGTACTTATTATGATTGTCATTGTCATGGTTTAATATATATTATTTTTAATATGTTTTTTAAATTTTTCTTTGTACAATATTTTACGTTACTTAAATCTTACAAAACTGATCAATCATTTTGATTGTAAGAAATTTCTCATTTTGCCTGTTTATTCGTTTGAAATAAAATAATTATATCTCAACTTAATATTTGAATAGGTAATACATCATAATTACGTAATAGTGTGATACTGTATATTAAAATACTTAACTGATTATTATAATGCTTTTATAATTGGCTCTTATTTTTTTTTTAAATCGTTGTATTGTACATATTTGGCTCTTTGGCAAATAAGTTTGCCGACCTCTGCACTAGATGAACACTAAATGAGGCCCTTTTTGTTTCTTTTGTAAATAATAATCTCAACTTCCGTAGTTCCTATTTGGGAGGCGGGTATGGGTAACGCCGCCCCGGGAACCATTTATTGGATAACCAACACCTCTGCCATAGACCACCCCAAGTGGTCCGCTGCGTTTGTTGATTTAGATATAAATACAATAATAAATATACATTTTATATTTATTTTCATCAGAGATAATGTTTTATTTATTTATTTTTATTTAAGTACATAAAACAGGCATGGTGCCCAAAAATTTACATACATGGATGTTTAAATACATAATAATAAAAAAAATAGTAACAAAATGAATAAGCTAAATATGCAGAAGTAAATAACAAATAAGAATGGATAAAAAGGTAAATACAAATATGTTCATAAACGATTTGTTATTGTCACACCTGTACTGGTGAGACACTGATTAGGTAGGTACAATGTTGCTTCTCTTTAAATAATCGGCTTCATCACAATATGATTAAAGGTAATACTTTTTTTTGAAGTGTTTAAATTGGTAATTTAAAATGTCTATGTCATTATTAGAGCCATGTATAATGTTATAATTTCTTAATGTTCGCGGTACAGGGGAAAAATATCCTGTATTTGTGTGGTAGGCTTTAATATAGAAAATGTCTTTCATCCTCCTTGTTAATTTTCTTGATGGTATATTGATGTTAATTTGGAATAAAATGTTTGGTGTATCAACTGATGCATGTACAATTTTGTGTAGAAGCAGTACGTCAGAAAGTTTACGTCTGACCGTCAGTGAGTGTAGTTTATAGTGTAACATATTATGTAACACAATCTAACAAGGCTAGCATTTTGAATATGTTTTATAGTGTTTTTTTATTAAATATATTTCAAGAGCGCTCGTGCCGCGTTTCAATTCAATTCTGTTTAAAATAAGGACAATTAGTAATAGTATTCACGATTTTATACAGAAACATACATAAACCAACCATCTACATAAATGTTCATTTGTTTAAAATCCTAATCTCCGAAAGTTCTTCACCCATTGCTCTGAAATTTTTACACAAACGTCTGTTTTTTATATACCTACCTACATTATTTAGATGTCACCTGTGACAGGTAAAAACATGCTTTAAAAAAACAGAGCCATCTGTTGGATGTAAAAGCAACATGCGCTATTGTTTCTCTATCTGCACGGACATACTTAGTGAGGTGCAGCTAGTATTATATAAACTGTTGATTTCCCAAACCTTAAATAAATGCAAAAATAATATTTTATTAAGTTTTACAATACGTACATCAAATACAATAAGCAAAATGACAAACAAAATGCTTCCATTTAAACCTACTCGATAGCCGTTAGACAATTTAAAAATCATACAAATACAGGTTTTCCAATAAGAGGTGTTATTTTGATATTCAAAGAGAAATGCCATTTTTTAATATAAATGATCGGATGTTTATTTCATTATAAAGAGGAAAGTATGCCGTTAATAGTTTAAAATAACATCAGTCAAATGACCACCACGACCACGCCTACAGGACCATATCCTTTTCATGAAATTTTCCATAACCAAATCGCAAAGTGGCTGCCTTATGTCCTCGATAGCCTCACGAATTCCATCTTTGAGGTCTTGAATCGACGCTGGGCTGTTGGCATAGACCTTCTCTTTCATATGGCCCCAAGGAAGAAGTCGCAAGGTGTTAAATCACAAGATCTCGGTGGCCAATTGTGATCACCTCTTCGAGAGATAACACGGTCCGGAAACCTTTCCCGTAAAAGATCAATGGTTTTGTTGCTTGTGTGGCACGTAGCGTCGTCTTGTTGAAAGTAAACGTTGTCCAGATCAATACCATTCAATTCCGGCCATAAAAAATCATTAATTCATTAATTAATATTCAAAATAACACCTCTTATTGGAAAACCCAGTACTAAAGCCGGTATAATTAGTATAGGCAAAATGGTCAAAATCTCTATACTAGCTAAGAGTGATGATTTTGGATCACCCATGTTGTCGCTTATGTAATTATTCCGTGTGGGAGCTCTGTTTCGATACAATCATTATTTACTTACTGCGCATGTACTTATTTACTTGTAAAATAACTTTTTGTTATTATGATTTCCGATTTTATGTCCGGGTTAAATCTTTCCCATAGGAAAAAATAAACCCTTCCACACACTTTTCCACAAATGATCATCTAGTCAATCAACATTATGCAAGTGCATTATATAAGCAAAATAAATACAAAACAATACAAGAACAACACGTCAACTCACCAGAGATCAAATGAGAAAATAATTCACCGACTCCAGATATTTTCATATCAGAGGGTTCGGCTCGGTAGAACTCCTAACAGGGCCTATAAATCCTACCGATCCGTCAACATAAATATTTAAAAAATCTTTCGTTATCCTACATGTATTCAAAATGACCGACTTTTGCATTTTTATACTATATAAATTTTTTGATAGAACTAATACGCCTAAATTTTTAATGAGAGAGCTAGGTATAATGCCAGTAGCCGAAAAAACAAATGGTAATATTTTTATAGTCTGAGAATGCCAAATTATTTTTATCTCATTTCCTAAATCTGTATATTTTCTTTTTTTTTAAATTTTGTCATGTAAAACTATATCGGGTCTATTATGACTAATCGTTCGGTCTGTTAGTATAGTTTTATCATAATTTGGTCCGTATTCATAATATGGTATTATATTACGGCAGTCAATCAAGTTATGTTTAATTACCAAACTTTGGTGAATTATTTTTAAAACTTGTTTATGCCTTAATGTATACTCGGACGGTGCTAGTATATAACATCCCGATATAATATGTTTTATAGTTTCCGGAAAAGCCAAACATTTTCTACATAAATCATCAATTTGATTTGTATCTTTGATTATATGCTTTCTATATGTTTTAGTATTAATGACTCTATCCTGAATGGCAAGCATAAATCCTTCTATTTCTGCGCTCAACTCTCCAATACTCAACCATTTGTTTGACGAAAATTTGTCAACATACGTTTGGTTGAGATAATTGAAGTGTTTTGCGTGTAAATTTTTATTTGGCCAGGAATCTAATAATTCCTGGTTGGGATTTATAAAAATGTTGGCATTCTCGTCGTATAATTTTAAAAATGTAATGTTTCTATCTGCCTTGCAAATTATTTTGTGCATTTCTGAGCTATGAGCTTTCCAATGGAAAAAAAATTCTTAGCATTTCTACCTGATTATGTTTCAACAAATTCTTTTGACTATACCTCTACCTCCTAAATTTCCAGGTAAATTAATTCGTTCTATAGCTGAATTTGGATGATGGCAATTAAACTTTGTTAGCGTAGTTCTAATTAATCTTTCTAAGTTATCTAAATCTGTATTGGACCATTTAATTAAGCCAAATGAGTACGTTAATAGAGGTATTGCCCAAGTATTTATTGCTTTTACTAAATTTTTAGCAGATAGATTGCATTTTAAAATTTTCCTGATCCTAGTTTGAAATTTAATCCTAATATCATTTTTAATACTAGTATGTTCTAATCTATTTGATTGTGGGTATCCTAAATACTAAAACCTCATCCCTTTTCATATTAGTAATTTGGAAATTTCTAAATATATTCTCTCGTCCCCATCTACAATTTTGCCTTTCTCTATATGGATCGTTCTACATTTATCTAAACCAAAAGTCATTTTGATGTCATCTGAAAAGTTTTTAACTATTTCGATCATTTTCTCTAAATTTTGTTCAGAATTTGAAAATAATTTTATATCATCCATAAACAATAAATGCGAAATTGTACTACTCTCCCTTGTATTATCATATATTAATATCTATTTATTATTATTATGCACTTATTACGTATTAATAACGAATTTAGTTTATTCTTATATATGTAAATAATCTGTTGATTTTCCCAAATAAATAAAATAAAATTACCTACTATCTACTTCATTCTTGTATTATTATTTACTTTAATTATTATCTAGCTAATTTGTTTACCTATTTTTATTTTTAATATTATTTACTTACCTATCGGTTATTATTAACCTATTTTTATTCAGTTGTTTTATTTTTTCTTATAATTTATTATTCATACTATCCATCTTGTAATTGTTAGTATGGCTACCCTACGCTTGTGTCTGATAAGCCAGCACAGGTACCTTGTACTTAAGTTAACAGAAGAATATTATTGTTGCCAACTTACTATAAACGTACTGCCCAATGCTTCTTTTGTGAAAAAAAATTTTTTTTAGTAGTTTACATTTATATTTTTTATTGAGTAATTATTTTTTTATTGGTATTTTACTCAAGCGAAACGATAGGAAAACCTTCAATTTATCTAAAGCCCATTTTTGGTATTCATAATGTACACCAATTCGTTATAAAGATTAATCAAAATAGTGATTTAGCGTTAAGCTTCGCCTTAAATGCTTAAATTGATGTACGGGCGGTTTTTCACTGACTTGGTATTTCTATACAAAATTCTAAATGATGCATTTGAAAGTCCAGAATTGCTCGCATATTGATGGGTTTTCGGATTCCACTACGTAATACTAGAAGTCAGGATTTATTTCAGTGCAGAAATTCTGGGACTAACAACCATATGCATTCCTTATTGCCTAAAATACTAATGGAGGGAAATAATTATACCGGGTCAATAGACATCTTCAATTTAACACTTAACAAATACAGAATATTGTTACCGACAGTATCAATTATGTATAATAAATACTATATAATATACATATGTAAAAGCCCCTAAAAAGGGTGTTAATAAATAAATAAAAATTAAGAGAAATACGAACGGACACGGGACGAGAAATGCAAAAATAATAAAAGTTGACTAATACGAAAAATCAAACCAAACAATTAAATTCCAATAGAAGTGAGTCACATTTATAAATAATATAATTTAATTAAGAAAGTTTGTTACCAAATGTATATCAATCTATAATATGTAGGTAGGTATATAACTTATCAGTTATTTACACATAATAAAAAAAACACACACTTATAATTTTAATCAGATATAGGGCGTTAATAAATAAATAAGAATTATGAGAAACACGAACGGACACGGGACGAGAAATGCAAAAATAATAAAATTGACTAATACGAAAAATCAAACCAAACAATGAAATTCCAATAGAAATGAGTCAAATTTAATAATATAATTTAATTAAGAAAGTTTGTTACCAAATATACATCAATCTATAATATGTGTATAACATTACATATGAGTTATTTATACATAATAAATAAAACACACTTATAATTTTTAATCACATATAAGCTTTAATTTTTTCTTATCACTTTTTGTAAATATTAAGATAGTATTATTTTGATACGGAAGATAGTTACTAACTAACAATTACGCCGTACTCTAGGGGTAGGCAGAGAGGATACACCGCCAAACAACTCTACATTTTGGCAAACATTCACTTCATTCAAATTTATTCATTTATATAAAACTAATTTTAAATATTCAAGAAAATTTTCTTTATAGGTTGGTGGTTCCACGCTTTATTTATGAATCATTTAATTATAAGAAAATAGAATCTAATAAGAATTGAACACTAATTTTACTGATATTATCGTTGATAAGTTTTGGGTTATAAGTTCTTTATCTAAATTCATTAGATAATATTGATTTCAACATTGATAACTGTCGTTCGCACTATTTTAGATTATGAATTGATGTGATTTGAGCATTTGATACGAGTTTTACATCGATAATTAAACATTTAATATTTATTTTAGATTATTAATAATCGGACAAGTGCTTTTTAAAACTAATAACGTAATTTGATAACAGAATAACTTCGATAATTTTAACTTCACATTACGAATCTTTTAGGCAACGAATTCTACGAGTGTTTACATCACCAAAAAATAAATCAAATTGTGTTAATATAATAACGATATTGATTGAAATAATTCGATCCTAATTTTAAAAAAAACTCATTTCGTTTAAAATATTTTCACTGTTTAAGGTTATGAATTGCACTTACTCTAATTTTGGGCATAGTTTTGATACTTGTTGACAAATAATGGTAAAATACAATAAAAATTGATTATAATGTTATATTAATTAATTAAATGCAAACTACTTAGGTGTTTATAACCAACAATCACATTTTAAACAAACAATCCCGCTTCGACACGTGACCGACCCATTGTTTTGTTAACAGGTAGCATGTTTAGAATTAACTACTGACTTTGCAGACAGATTGTTACGTAAAGAGGGTATTTTTATAAAACACGAAACAAATGAACACATTTCACTCTTATTATTATCAAACCGCCTCGTTAAATTATGTACATAATACACCGCCACCAAACATGTATCACTGATAAAAAACAATACCTCTTCACAGAGGATTTTTTGATACAAAACTTGCACTTAAATTCACAATTCAGGGTTTGGGATGAGCACACGACAATTGCACAAAAATTAAAGGGTAAAATCGTCGATAAATACTGAGTATTTCCTGAAAACATCGAGCGTAAAATCTGTGTGTACTAAACTGAGAAACACTACGGCCATTTTTTTCACGGCGGCTCTTGTCAAACGCAGAAATTTTTCGGCGGTAGGGTGTCATTATAGGTAGTTTTTTGGTGTTATACTTACGCGTTCGACGTCTATTTCGCTTCCCGTGCACAATCTTTTACTTCCATTGCCGTTATACGCCATTTTACACGCGAGATATAAGAAACGCGCACACAACCGTAACTTTACCGTGGTTCGGGAATGACTGAAGTCGCGACCGGCTGGTACCGGCTGACGACTGAGCCCGCGCGAATCCACTTGGCCTATATTTTTAAGTGTTGTCGTAGTGTAAAAAATCTGCTCACTTTGTGCAATAATTAAATTGCACGTTGGCTGTTGATTACACATTTTTATATATTTGTTTCTGTTTACACGTATAAACTTAAGCCATCACATCATTTCTCCGAGTGGGTGAGTAGAGAGGATGGACTGCCTATATTGTTTCATAAATCTGCTCTTCTGTTAAATATATGTTATATACGGAAATGAAAGCTAAATTGTAGCATTGACAATTTACAACAGAAGTACGGTAAATATAATCACACTAATAAAACTAGACGAAGATTGAATAGTAAATAACCATACTACGCGTCATATTGAACACACTGCAAACTTTATGACGCATCTAATTGACTAAAGATGTATACGGCGCTATCAAAACCGTTCAAATCCCAACAGAAATCATTGTCTTACTATGTGTTTTCACTGGCAGTGAAATTTGAACAGCTAATATTGTAACATGTTGAAAAAATAAATTGACAATGAACGTATGAAAATACTAACAAAATTGAAACAATGAGAAATGTATTCCCCCCTTTGGTCGATTTCTAAGACATAGAAATTGAAGATGAGAAATTCGTGATGAGTATTTGCACTTTTTAGTAACTACTAGAAGAATGAATATGAAATATCACAAATTCATTCTTATATAATCAATACATTTCAATTTGGGAGGCGGGTATGGGTACCGCCACCCGGAAACTATTTATTGGATAACCAACACCTCTGCCATATGTCGCCCCAAGTGGTTCGCTGCGTTTGGTGATTTAGCAGGGGTGCCTGGGGTTCGTGGGGTGAGTCGTTTATGAAGGTCTTTGCGGCGGAAAAGTCTGCCCACCTACTGCGTGATGGGTCGGATCGGGAGACACTGGTTGTAGGAAAACCCTTTTACTTCTCCAACAGGACTCCATCGACCCATCGGCTTGCACCCAAAATTTCTACCCACCCCTCAAACGCGTTTCCTTCCCAGAGATTCCTGTCCTTATTTTCCTTAAAGAGACCCCCCACACAACGTCCCCAAAGATGACATAGGCGACGAGGGATATTATTTTCCTGAGAGCCTCCTGTATAGAGCTGGTGTAAAAAAAACATATTACCACCATGCTTTTACGTTCATTCATCACGCTTCCAATACAATTTATTCATAATTGTAAAAAGCATTCACTTTGTGGCTCATCATAATTTACAATAAAAATACATAAATTTGTTTTATATATTAATCTTTATTGATCAAGTCAAGCACTAGTTCCTATATCTCTTAAAATCACAAGAGTTAATAACATATTATTCATAGGCAACGTTTTCTTTTGCAATATCCATCTAGTGTTGAAATAGAATTATGCGCTATAAAATATGCCTGTTAAAAAATTCAAAATGGTCACACTCACCAGAAAAATGTTCATTTTTTAAATATTTACGCATAAGATATATTAGGAAAGGGTTAAATGTAAGAAATATGAACAAGATAATCCAACCATCTTGCCGGGAAAATAATCGAATCGTGGAGTTTAGGAGCGAAATCGTGTAATGCTACGTTTACATACGCGAGCCGAACTGTGGAACTGAACCTCAACTTATGGGAAAGGAATGAAGCAACCGCAATGGCACGAAACGCCGCTTGCAGTTGTTTCTTTGCTTTCCCGTAATTCGTGGCTCGGTTCGCGTTTCGGTTCGCAAATGTATACCTTACCATAATAAAATTTTCCTTTCATTGAAAACTAATCTAATACATTTTTATTTAGAGGCGATAAATAAAGTCCGCAAATTATTTTCTGAGACTGGCAACACCCATGTCTGTCAAATTTGACGACTATAATGTCAGTCGTTGGCTTTCCAATGAATATTAGAATAATCTTCGACATTTATGTTGAAATCGAATCGAAGTGTTATTTTAATAAAATATTTGTAGTAAGCGTATACATCTACCCTGAAAGAATACCAATAATACTAAAATACGAAAGCGGCCACTGTGCTACGCAAAACATAAGTTTGCTGACATTGGTTTTTCATCACTTCGTTTACTATGATTTTAATAATATCACGCAAAAACACCCGTCTTCAGATATAATCTTCTGAGCTAGCTATTTTTCAACAATTTTTAACAAAAATTTAACAAATTTTAAAGTTTATTTAAGTTCTGTGATAGTTATATTCAAGGTCTGTTATTATTTCATTATGGGCCAGTTGGTGTTTCTCAGTATCTACTCGAATAGTAACAAAACTTGAATAGAACTTTTACAGGTGTTGAATATTAACTTTGAAATTTGATAAATTTTTCATGTTCTGTGAAACAACTAGCCCTTAAGGCGATGCCATACGTAATGCAAAATCATGTGTTTTTGGTCGCCTAGTGTTTCAGATGCTTTTATTACATACTGCGAGTAGAATACATCTTGGCCTTTGAAATGATCGAGTATTTTTTAGATAAGTCTTTTTATAAGCCCAGAAAAAAATAATGTATAAGGCCTATGAAAACTGCTTTAAAGTTCAAAATCTCCTACTTACGAACCCATTTTCGGTTATGATTTTATTGTATAATGTGGTAAATTAAGTTATTTATAAAATGATCGAATTACATTTAAATATTTGTGCCTGAACATCCACAAAATAAAATAAAAGGCACTTTTTGACCATGTTTTTTACTTGCATACATCAAAACAGGCGGATGGTGTTAAGCGGGAATTTAAACCTTATCGCCATCTACGTAAGGGTTATTATTGATAGCGGCTCAATTTAAAATATTATACGACGTAGTGCATCGCCTTAATGTTGTATGTTCGAATGTATACAATACCTACTTTACTGAATTAGGAAAAGTTTCCATACTCCGTCTACTTCTAAATACGCATAAATTATTTGAATAACATTGATGGCTTCCATGGTCAAAGGGTAAGGCTCTCGACCAGCAAGACGGAGGCCGCTTGTTCAAATCCCAGCATGTAAATATTATTTGTGTTATTTCACAATTTACTCATTTAAAATAGTATATAGCATATTTCCAGTACACTCCAGAGTGGGAGATACTCTCAGTATCGCCCTGGTATAAAACCACCATTCGGAAATGAAACATTGCTTGAAATGGCTTTCGCCGTGTTTGGTGACCAGATCTGAACAACCAGATACTTCCCCACCTTCCTTTTCTCCATCTCCTTCCCTTCCCCACTACCTTCAACCTCACAACATACCTCAATTGGGTTTAGCCTAAAAAAAAATTTGAGAGCGGTAAGATTTTTGTCGATTTATTTTTTTTATTTTCAAAAGAAAGATAAACATTCCTGGGTTACGAATAAACTTACAATATTTGAAAATTTTTTACTACCATCACAGTAAGAAAATGTTGCTTGTGTCGTGATGGAGGACTTAGCCAGCTGAGGAATTGAACACACTACGCCTGGGTGGGACCCAAACGCGATGTCAACTCAGTCACCGGCTGGTCAAAATAATAATAATATATCTTATTGTTAAATTTCATGTTTTTTATTTTTAAGTTATATAAATTATTTCACGTTTTTTGTAACAGGATTACTAAATTTGTAATACACATAAAAAATTTGTCAGTTGTAATGTTGGTTTACATTCCAATCTACATGGAAGGCATTTATATTTGAAGGTGTGTATTTTTTAACCCTTGGCCGGACCTGACCGTCTTATGCCTCGCCACCACTGACATCCTAACATGAAATCCGGGTATCATTTCGATGAGCTGGAGACAAACCATATGATCAGAAGCATCACAGGAGCCATGAGAACCACTCCAATACTAGCCATGGGAGTGCTGCTGAACCTACCCCCACTAAACATAGAAATAGAGGGGGCGGCGATGGCGGCAGCCTACAGGTTACATTGCAATGGCCAATGGAGAGGAGAGTTGCCCAGAAACAGTCACACGGAGATAGGAATAAGACTGAGGGCAATTAGTCCGACGGCTGGGATGAAGCAGGACGGCAAGCAAGCCGAATACTTCTTCGGACAGCTGTTTAAAGTGACGTACCCCACAAGGGAGGAATGGGACTCGGTCCCAGGTCCAAACTCCAAACAGGAACTAATCTGGTTCACAGACGGGTCCAAGATGGAGGAAGGAACAGGGGCCGGGGTCTGTCTACAGGGATCTAAGAGGGAACTCAGTATACCTCTAGGAATGCACTGCACTGTGTTTCAAGCTGAGATGAAAGCCATCTTAGCCTGCGCACAGGAGAATATGAGTATCGGGTACAGAAATAAGAACATAAATATATGTTCGGATAGCCAGGCGGCCTTAATGGCACTGGAAAGTAACCGATGCGACTCCAGACTGGTGATGGAATGCAGGACTATCCTTATAGAACTGGCGACCATCAATAAAGTAACCCTGCTCTGGGTACCAGGACATAAGGTATTGAGGGCAACGAGCGGGCTGACGAACTAGCAAGGAAAGGGGCGAAAGCACCACTTGCGGGATCCGAGCCGGCCGTAGGAGTAGCAGCTTGCCACACCAAACTACATATCAAGAGGTGGGTCAAATCCCAACACTGGAAGGAATGGAAGAAGGCACCCGGAATGAGGCAATCTAAAGTACTCATAAACGGACTGGACCCTAACCGAACCAGGCAACTACTCGATATGGACAGAAACTCACTGAGGGAACTGGTAGGACTATTAACGGGACACTGCCATCTCAGGAGACACATGCAACTGTTGGGAGTGGAAAACACCAACATCTGTAGGAAATGTGAAGAGGAGGAAGAGACTCCAATTCACCTATGGTGCCAATGTCCCGCTCTGCTGGGAATAAGTCTCAGATACCTGGGAAGAGACAGTGTGGAACCAGAAGACATCGCCACATATCCAATGACAGCCCTGGCGAACTTCATAAAAGGGACCGGGTGACTGTTAAAGGAATGAGGTAAAATGGGAGATAGTACAATGGGCCTATGGCCTAAGTGCTCGCGGGGAACGTAAGTACACCGCATCCGACTTTAAAAAAAAAAAAAAATCATATGTTTGGCACCGTGAGAGTTCGAGAATGCTTTGAATATTCTACGACAACAGTCATATGTTGAACGCCGAAGAGCACACACTAAAATATCCAGACCCTGCGCAGAAAAGTAAAGTTTGTTATAGTATTGCAGTCTATCGTGGGACTTTTCTACGCAGGATCTGAATATTTGTTCTTTAACGAATCACCTGGCGCAGCGATGCTTCAATTGATAGCGGCCGGTAAAACATAACACATTTGTAAAAGTGTCTTTTTTTTTTATTTTTATATAAACTCCGCACAGGAGGCCCAGAAGAAAATAATTTCCCTCAGGGCCTATATCATCTTTAGGGATGCTGTGTGGAGGGTCTTTTTGTGGAGAGGAAGGAGTGAACATGGGTCTTGAAGAGTCCCAAGTTGTAGGAGGGAGGAAACACAGAGGCCGGCAGTTCGTTCCAGAGCCGAGCTGTTGAACCTAAGAACGAATCGTAGAAGCGACCCGTTCTCATGTGACAAATGTCAACTGTGTACAAATGTTGGGCGCGCGTTTGGCGCGTATCCCGACTACGCACCGGTGCCGAAGGGATCAATGACGCCAGTTCCTCAGAACATCTTCCATTGTAATACCGATAGAACAAGGACAGCAAATTAAATAATGTCACAAAATGTTAAATTTTGGAAACAAGCCTAAACTTTTGTTTTAATTTGAGATATGTAGTTAAGTTTTTACACAGCCAGCAATTTGTACGCCATTCTAAAAAGAACTAGTAATTCGTACACAGATTTTTGTTCCACGCATGACATTTCATGCTCATATTGAGACAGCATGTAGCACTTCACTGAGAATTCTGGGCTTTGTTCTACGCACTGCAAGGAATTTTAGAGATAACCGGGTGCTTATAGTTTTATTTAATTCCTTAGTAAGGAGTAGACTTGAAAGTGGGTCGGTGATTTGGAGTCCACACCAGGTAAACTATTCTCTCATGTTGGAGAGAGTTCAGCAGAAATTCTTGAGATTTCTCTACATGAGGGAGTATGACTACTACCCGTGGCTCTATCCCACTGACTTTCTTTTGAGTATGCTCGGAATTAACTATCTACGGGTCAGGAGTGCGAATTGCTACACATTTCTTTAGACTGATTCGTGGATGGTTTGAAAACTCGGTAATCATGGAGAGCATTCATTTCTATGTTCCCGATGGTTATCTACGTCACCGACAACATAGACTATTTTATCTCCCGGCCTGCAGAACTAACTTGCCAATGGTCATGCCTGTGGGGAGAGCAATCTTGCTGTTGAACAGAATCAATTCGGATATCCAC
Source organism: Hesperophylax consimilis (assembly GCF_061612785.1). Lineage (NCBI taxonomy): Eukaryota > Metazoa > Arthropoda > Insecta > Trichoptera > Limnephilidae > Hesperophylax > Hesperophylax consimilis. The sequence continues at coordinate 13,753,276 of NC_142865.1, forward strand.
ATTTTTAGCATCAATGAAGCTTCCTTTAAAAGGCAAGCTCTATTATTACTGGTATACATAGTTGATATACACACTGTTAATATAAATCTAAGAATTCTTATTGCAAAAATATTTTTAAAACGCATTTTTTTTTTTTTTTTTTTTTAATTTTTATTCCAGATCTCGGGGAGGGTGGTGCAATCCCACGAGCTCCATATTATACATAGAATATATATAAAGAAATTAACTTTGATTAAATTAAATTTGAAACTAACAATTTTGTATTGTTTTTGAGATGAATAAACAAAATTGAATTGAATTGAAAACAGCATTAATTTTAAACGCCCACTCCACCGGCTCCGCATCACTTGGTTTGTTCCCCTCGCCCTTATGGGCATCTCTGTCTATTCCTTAGTCTGTGCTCTTAACACTCCTTTAATCTGTACCCTTATTCAGTGGCGGCTCGAGCACTTCGATGGTGGGATTGACATTTTTTTTCATGTACTGAAACCTCACTTACCGGAGAATATAATATAAAATTTATTAAACAAAGTTGTTTATGGACAAGTCATACACACAAGATGTCTAAACCCAAAATCAATTAAATTCTTTATAGGTATATGCCGATGTATAATATAGTGTATAAAGATCATGCAAAATCTTGCAAGATTATCATCAAACTTAATTTGAACGCGTCGGATTCCTCTTGGAAACTATGTAATGATGGGGTTTAATGATCTGTGCCCACTGGCTATTTGAAATGCACAAACAAGTGCTCATGCATCGTTTTGCGGATTGTCTACGATCGAGAAATAAACGCAAGGAATATGCCCAAATGCTTAGAAGGATACATCGGAATATCTCCTCGTGTGCGCTAGGTTTTGCGCACAAAGAAATGCATCAAAGGACTATAGATTTGCGTTGCTACGCCCTGGTCGTCGCTATGCGCTGGTCGTCACTAGTAAGCTTCACGACATGGCGTGGTGGGGACGTTTGTCTCTTGAAAATGTTCGTGAATAAATTTTTATATCATAAAATACTGTAAAAATTTATATTTCTGCAAATGTTAATTGATTCTATAATCAAATAATTCATTCATTTTGGTTTCGGTATAGTATAGACTTTTTTTTTCTTTTAGTAGATTTCATGTAAATGTGGTGGAGATTGTCCCCATTGTTTCTGTGAAGAACTGCCACTGCGATTATTATAAAGAAGTATCTTTTTAATTTCATTTCATTGCCGGCAACCCGGGCATCTATTGAACATTTAATTTGATACATATGTGTGTATATTACCCTCCTCACTAGACGATGTCTGTTCTGAGACAGGTAAGATCTTTGGTTGTTTCCTATTTTCCAGCCTTGTTACATGTCCTGCCCAGGGGAATCGTCCCAGTTCTATTATACCGCACAAAAGTCCCAACTGCACCCAATCGTCTGGAGCAGTGAAACTGTGGCATCCCAATAGGGGTACATTGTGAGGCTGAAGGTAGCGGGGAGGGGAAGAGGAAGGTGGGGAAGTATAATAAATAGTATAACTCAAGGTCGTATTTAATCCATAATAATATTTTTCTCAAAACACTGTATCTGTATATGTATTATTATAAACAAAGATCATTAGATTATTATGGACAGTAACTAAGCATGTTATAAGATCCTTCAATGTTTAAGATAAGATGCTGAATGCTGTTGAGTGACTCAAATACATTTCTCACCATCTCTATGCAGCCATCATCTATTTTCCAACCATAGGTAGAAGAAAACTTTGATTATACATGGTAGAGCTCGGTCAATCAATAGTTTTACACAACTCGGGTCGCTTCCGACCTACTGGTGTCGTGAGTGGGTTGTGAAAACCCGTTCTTTGGGTGGGTTTACGGGTGCTACGCCGCCCGGCGTACCAGTTTATGGACTACCCGAAACCCAAAAGCCGAATACCCGTCACCTGGTTACTTTCACTTTCATTTGCTGTAGTTAGGTAGTAGATCCTATAACTGTTAGACCATGCCATGATGTGAAATTGTGTAAAACTCTTCACATTCCAAAATAAAATAAATATGACTTAAAATATCCACTTAAAATAGTTCAAAGATTGATAATTAAAGTAATATTGAAAAAACCATCCAAATTTTCTACTGAGATTCTCTTTTCAATATTCAATGTACCCACAATAGACAATATATATATAAAAAATATTCAATTCTACAAATTTATAAAGAAATACATTTAAATAACTTACAATTCAATTCATCAGCAAGATATCAAAAAACTATCAAAATCCCAAAACTTAATACAAAGCACACACAAAATACCTATCTCTATCTAGGTATAACATATTTTAACATCCTTCCATTATATCTAAAAAATATTGAAGATATTCAGGAATTTAAAATAAAATTAAAAAAATACCTAAAACTACTATAAAAGTCCATATCTTACTCTTATTATTATTTCGTTCAAATCTTGAAACTGTATTATTGATAAATCTTGCCTATTTCTTACTTATCCCTTTGGTTTTGCAAATATATTATTTACTTACTTACATGATTCCATATAATTGAGCTAGGATTCACTCACCAAACACAAGAGCCTCGTCTCTTTATGGTGAGGAAAAGCTATTATTATTTACCTTTATAACACTGTATAGTATGTATAAATTGTATATTTATTGTAAAAAACATACAAATATAAAATAAATAAAAAAAAAATGACAATTTATTTTTCGGAATAACTTTATTGAGTAAAACCTCAAATTGTAATATTTAATTATTGAAGACAATATTAGCGATTTCTAAACGAAAATCTGAAACAGAAAAATCAGAAAAGGATACGGTCACATCTAGGACACGAACCCAGGACCCTTGTCCTTCCGGGACACTGCTCTACAAACTGAGCTAATGGGACCCTATCCCCCTCTTATCTATCCCCATGTTTTTCCGGGACACGGGTGTCCCGGAAAGACAAGGGACCGTATCCTTTTCTGATTTTTCTGTTTCAGATTTTCGTTTAGAAATCGCTAATATTGTCTTCAATAATTAAATATGACAATGTTTGCTTCCGCTGTCTTCATACTAGCAATGGGTCATGACTAATTTTATTAAGAGCAGGATCCACGGTACCAGGTATTTTCGTTCAAATTCAAACTTAATTGAACGGGAGCTGTGAGCTTAGAGCTTATGAGCAATGAGAATACTGTGCTCGCCCGATACGGCTCCCCCGATACGGCTTCCAGCTCCCAGCGTAAGTTTATGAATGATCGTTTGACTCTTAGTACCAGTACGCCGCTCGTACCCTGAGAAAAATAAGGTGCTAGGTAGTTAGTAGATATAGTCAATGACTAAAACAAATATCCTGTGTAGTTACCAGAGATGTGCAAAATGGGTACCCAAAACCATTTGAAATGCAAAATGGAAATGGGTCAAAACTTTTCCATTTGAAAATGCAAAATGCAAAATGGTTTTTAGAAAGGCATTTCAAATGCAAAATGCAAAATACCTATTTTCAAAATGCATTGAAAATGCAAAATGGTTTCTCAGGTCAAACAATTAAAATAATTATAGAATTTTTAACCAATTTTGTCATTTAATAATGAACATCAATGAAGAACAAACATATTACATGATGGTAAATCCAAAAACACCACGACTACCATAGACATATGAATATTAGTAGACCTGCCCTAAGTGATTAAAAGCGTATTATTCCCCACTCCCCATACCGGTTCCATTGGAGCCGGCTGGGCTCGCGTATGGCTTCCCGTGAATCTTGAGAATGTGACGTCATCATTCTTGTGCGAACTAGTGTCAAGCTATAGTCGAGTTCATTTTACGAAATAACACGGCAAAATGGTGGCTTGCGCTATGAAAACTTGTAAAAATAGAAGTGAAAAAGAGAATAAACCCAATTGTCGTATTACATTCCGTAGGTAAGCATTATTTTACTTTGTTTTAAGCTTATTCACATCGTATAATATGGATCAGTTTTAGAAACATATACTATCACGCGATGGACGCGAAACACAAAGCCGTGCACAAGAATCAGGGATGTGCATTCGCCTTTTGCGCTTTGATAAAATACATAATAGTATCATTTGGAACTCTGTCGTATTAATAAAGGATAATAAACCAATCATTTTTAAATTTATTCCACTTTAATAGCGTTATTACAAAACGAGTTTTGAATTTTACACAACTCATAAACAACACTTAATATAGGATAAATGGTTGGTTATCAATTGTGAAAAATTGGTATGTTTGGAAGAAAAATGTAGATACAGTGAGCATTTTTGGAATGAAAAATGTATGTGTCATTTTGCTGTCCGATGATATTTTTTTATCCATTAAAATTGAAAATATTATATTTTTCTATCGCACGTCGCCACCGATCATATATTATCTTTGGATTATACTATCACACGTCGCAACGGACCACGTGTTAGGTCCGCGCTTGTTTCGTATGTACGGTACTGCTGGAACGAGAAAGAGTGCATATCACGTAATGCGCTAGGTTATACTGAGTGGCGATGTGTGATAGAAAATCATGGTTTTTGTTTTTAATTGAAAAAGTGTCATCGGACGGCAAAATGATGTCCAAATTTTTACTCCAAATACTCTTAGGAATCGCTGGTAAAAGCTGTGTGTATATAATTTCATTTGTTTTTTTAGTTGTTTTACATTTCTATTATCTTCTTAAAAGTGAAATGTTATATATTTTCTTAAAGCTTTAATTATTTTATTATTAATAGTAACAGAACGGTTGTGACAACCCTCCAACATTGGTCGAATGTAGCGATTCTCAAGTGAGCTAATCGTTTTTACTGGGAAGTAAATTATGAAACATTTATAAAAGTGTCTTAACTAAATACTCTGAAACTAACTACGACTCTGAAAATAGAAGAAATTTACTTTGGCGAATTTGGACTTCGCAAATTTGTTCATAACGTGGCGAGTAATTTGCGCTCCCATGCAAAAATGTCTATTCATTCAAAAGCAGATTTTATTTTTAAGAACTAAATGGTGATATTATAATGCGAGATGCCTATACACGGTGTCCGGAAACTCGTAGTACAAGCGGGAAACTGGAGAATCTACACCACATGGGGAACCCAAAAAAACATAAAGTTTTTTGATTTGAGCATTTTCAAAAAAAAAAAAAAACCAAAAAAAAATATTTTTCGGCTATTTTAGGGTTAAAGTTTTTTTCTGGTGTTTAGGGTTGAATAACAGATGTTTTAACCCTGTAGAGCAGAAATATTTTATGATTACACCGGGTTAAATGAAGGGTGATTTCAAAATAATGCTTCAAATCCGAGTTTCTTCATTTGTTTTACTTTCAAATAGTTTTAATTAGTTGGGTACTTTGATCTTCAGTAATAATTTATAAGAATTTGATTAAAAAAAAAAAAAAAAAAATCAACTTCAAACTCGATTTACTCGATAACGAAAGCTCAAATAAAAAAAAAATATACTACAAAATCGACTCCAAATGTGATGTAGATTCACCAGTTTCCCGCTTGTACTACGAGTTTCCGGACACCCTGTATACTGTAAGATTGATTTATTGACGAATCACAGTCAGCTTTCCCCTCTGCGTCTCGCAACTGATGGTTTTACCCCTCACCTTTAGGTTCTAGTCTATTATATGTCTGTGACGACTACAGATTATTAAACCACAAAAAATTTGCGCGGGACTAATGTTGCCAACGTAAAAACATAGAAACTGCTCTCTAATATTTAATATTAGAGCGTCATGGCTCCATGTTCAGTATTTGAATCAGTATTTTTTGTAATGGTATCACTCAATTGCCAGGTCTCCTACCAGGGAGCAACTTGACAAATGTAAATTATCTCTCATAGCGAGGTTGAAGACCGACTGATATTTGGGGCTTATGAAAAAAAGATGAGTGGAGATAGTAGGAAGAATGTTGCAAAAAGGCATTTGAAATGGAAAATGCATTGAGAAAAGCATTTAAAATGCAAAATGCAAAATGGTTTTTAGAAAAGCATTTAAAATGCAAAATGGAAAATACCAATTTTGCATTTTGCATTTCCATTTGAAATGGATTTATTTGAAATAAAGCACATCTCTGGTAGTTACACATGTCCAAGTCCAGATGTCGGACTGTACGATGCCGTTCAAGTCTCTGAGGTTGTAATAACAATTAATTCTTTGGGGATCAACTGTCCAATGGATCAACTATCCAGGGGATCAAATGTCCTAGGGATCAATCGTTAGGAAACCATCGAGAATCCAAGGATTTTAGAGTGCATGAGTCTCTATCTTACTATCTGAGATAGCGTTATCATACATTATTCTATCTTCCTTTCTGTAGGACCAAAGTGTTAATGGTTCTGCCAGTTGGGACGCATAGAGGGATATTTTGTAACTGTATAGAATACCTATGTTAGCAACAAATTTTAGAAGTGAGATTCAAAAGACAAATCTATTTCAAAGCTCCATACCATTTGTTAGAGATAACACTGTTAGCTGAAAATAGTTCTGTAAACAAAGAAATTTCAAACAGAAAAAGTTGGACACATTTTTTTAGAACCTCCTTAAACTGTTCCTTTTTGGGGCCTTCAGGGAACCAAGGGGGAGTGGAGAGGAGAACTGAGGCTCTCTTCCCTCGTGGGCCTTCAGGGAACCAAAGTGAGTGGAAAAGAGAGCTGAGGACACCTTAGTGAACTCTTCTTTCTTGGGGCTTTCAGGGAACCAACGGGGAGTACACTCATCCCTCGTGGGGCCTTCAGAACCTAGGGGGGATAAATAGGGGAGCTGAGGCAACCTCTGTAGATTCTTTCCTTGTGGGGTCTTCAGGGAATCAAGGGGCAGTGGAGAGGATTGCTGAGGCCACCTCCGTGGACTATATGCTCTGGGGGCCTTCACGGTTCCAAAAAAGAGGGACTTCTTATGGAAAAAAACCTTACCGCTTCAGGATATCCAGGGCATCCATACGCGGGGAAACAGGGACCTTCACGGGACCTGGAAACAAACTCAAGGGAATTAGGTAAAATCGGAGATGGCACAGTGGGCTTAGATAAAAAAAGTTTTAAAAAAATCATAAAAACAATATTTCGGTTGTCGGTGCTTGAAGTGAAATACTCTTGCGTGAAATTATTCACGTTCAATGAGCCCAAATTTGCTTGCTTTTCAAAATTACAACCGAAGCCATAAAGTAGGTATATATACCTACCTAAAATAAGTAAATTATTTTATTTTTATTTTAACTAGCTGCACCCCGTCACCGGTTGTTGTGGCTCTGTCGGTCTGTGCAAATAAAGAAACAATAGCGCGTGTTGCTTTTACGAACAACAGATGGCGCTGGTTTAGAAAAAAAAGTTTTTATCTGTCACAGGTGACATCTTTATAATATAGGTATATAAAAACATACGCATATTCGAGTGCAACGTTGTGTCAACATTACAAAGCAATCAGTAAAGACCTTTCGCAAATTCAATTATTTTTACATTTTTATTTTTATAGATAGGATGATTCTGAATTTTAAACATTTCTTTTGTTTACTAACTTTTTTTTTGTTTCATTCGAAAGGTTGTCAACAAAAATATAATAATAATTATAAAGAAAGTATGTTATATTATTTTTATTTATGTTACGTTATGTTGTGACCTAAAAGGCAATTTTAGGTTCATGATGGCTACCAACGCTGTACTACGTATTGGTGGTTTCCTATTGGTTGAAGTTATAATAACGAGTTTGGCAGGTGATAACTAAAAAGAGGGACACATAAAATAACAAGGGGTTGATGAAAAAACCTAAGGGTGGTGCTACAGTTGATTTATGATTCTTATTAATACAGGATTTTCCAATAAGAGGTGTTATTTTGAATAGCCCGTTATTTCGGTAGATGTTACTTTTGAAGCTGTCATTTTTTGACATTTAACAAGTAGAAACTACGCCACTAATAAAAACGGAACGATACACGCTTCAACAAAAATTTCAACAGAAATTATTTAAATTCACTTGAGTGAATCAAATGCAAATCATCTTGAGTGATGAGGCCCATTTCCACCTCGGTGGCTTCGTCAACAAGCGAAATTGTCGCATCTGTGGCTCGGAAAACCCAAGAGGGTCAATCCGCACCAAATCATCCATAAAATTTTGGATTTGTCACCCACCATCTCAGATTTTGATGAAACTTTAAATTTTTAATCCTTCCATATAGATAAGAAAATATACCAAATTTTACCTTCCTACCTCAACTCGTTTTTTTTTTATGGGCAGTTGAAGTTTGGGCAAAATAAGCGTTTTTACATATTCCGAGCACTCCGGAAGAGCTTGTACCTTCAATGAAAAAGAATTGTATCTTTGTCATTTATAGTGCAAATGCAATGAAAATTTTCAATATTATCAAGAAAACTATGCTGATTGCAGAAAAAAATAAATAAACCCTTTACATTTATCTACTTGACTTTAAAAAATTACCAAAAGTAATTTTTTAAGTAATTTTTGTGACGGAAAAGGTACTTTACAAAAAAGCAATATCTCGGGAAGGTACAGGGTTAATGAAGTAATTTTTTTTTTATTCATTCCTACAAATAGCATAGAATCACATACAAAAATAAAATTCATGGCATTTTACTTGCTTCAATAAATAAAATCCATTTTAAACTTTTTTCAAACTTTTTGTAATTTTTTTTTTATTCTTATCTACAATAAACATAGTACAACCTAAAAAAATAAAACTCCTGGTATTTTGTGTGCTTCACAGTGTAGAAACGTTTTTAAAATGAGAAATCTTAATCATTCAGAATTGTTCCAAGTTTTTTAAAATCTAGATACTGTATTTGCAAATAAAAAAAGTCAAACTTATTCGGTCCTTTACAACATGCTGGTAAGCTTGCAATGTAAGCTTAAGGCACCAACAAAATAATGTACCTTGTTCCTTACCCTGAATGCATACACCATAGCAATATTTTATAACAAGATCAACTTTTTAACTCTTTTCAATACAAAGTTAACTCTTTAAAAAACAAATACAATAAAAATAAAACAGGCAATGTAGGATTAGGTTAAATGAAAGTACAATACAATAATATTGTTTACAAATAAATGTTCAAGTTCATTTTTTACTTTTATTCTTGATCTGACCCATAAGATGGTTGAACTTTTGATCAGCATGATGAACGTCTTTTTCAAGAAAGTAGTAAGCTCTTCCTGAACCTTTTGCTGTGGGAGGGTCAACGATATTAAAAATATTTTGTAGTGGAACAAAACAAATATCTTCTTTTTGATGTGGCCAGTAAAAGGATGGAGCTGGGCCAAAAGGATGCATAAACTTGATTGATACATCACACTCGTCTTCATCTTTGGAAACCACAAGTCCAAAAAACCAATGGTTGTCATATACGCAAGCTACATAAGAGTTTGTACAAATTTGTACCATACTTAGTTGCTCAGAGCGATTTCGTTCCCCACTGAAGTTAAAAATCAAAGCATAATCTGAATCTGAACGTATCCTTTTTGTGCCAACTTCATTTTCAGACAGAGGAACAAAGCAGTGGAAACCTCGAGTGCCTGGTATTGTTTTAGCTTGTGAAAAACGCTGCTGTAATTGTTGCCTGCAAGTGAATAAGCTTTCTTTTCTCAGCAAGTAAAAATATATATTTTCTACTCTCGACTGACAAAACTTAAAAGTTTTGTCTACAGTTGTGATAGTGTTGCCAGGGCCAAGTTGCAAACTTTCTCTAGTTAGAAGACGTTTTACTGTTCCACCTATTCCATCACAGGGAGATTTCCCATGACTCGTAGCAAAAAACGACCAACATGCTTTCAAGTTGAAGTCTTTTTGATGGTGACACAGATTTAAAAAGGTTTTGCAGTTTTTATATTGCGCTGCGCAACCATCAGTAAAATAATGAACACTTTGAATTTGGGGAAATTTTTGATTTAAAAATTGAGCAACAATTTTTTGAGTTTCGTAAACGAAACTTACATCATGTTCCAAGTCATCTGAAATTACACACAAGCTTGACACTGTGAGATCTTTGCCAGGCTCTTCACAAGTGTAAATTACCACTGGGTGGAGTGAACAACTGTCTTGCGTCCAGTGGTAACCCTGGACTTCATTCTGGATAACATAGGAGAAGTTTTCACTGAAGTCTAATAACACAACAGCTTCATTTATCTGAAGCTGTGCTTTTAGGGACTCTTTGAGATATTTTGATTGAGACTTTGTTATAAAAGAATGAGGAAGAAGTTTTACAAGACTCTTCACAAGATGTTCTACATATTCATGAAAGGGAACTGTAACTGAAACCTGCTGTGTTCTATCAGTAGTTACCCATGCACTGTATGTAATTTCATCTTCTTGGTCCCATTCTTCAAATTTTTCTAACAAATGTTTTTTAAGATTTTCACTAGATGTTGAACACTTATCGCAATGTCGAAGCATACAGTCTCTATTGTTCTTTGAGCACACTAAGTAGTCCATTAAATCATTGTACGTTTCTTCACTGTCACAAGCATTAAGAAGCAACACTACATTTTGATGAATTGCACAAACGCAGACAGAATGAGAGCCTGGAGAACCTACTGGCACACACCATTTGGGACGCAACCAACAAAATTTCGAAATCCCAATTTTTGAAGCAGGGTATTCAAACTTGAAGGTAGCATAAAGTTCATTCAGGTTACAAAGCAATAGTCTTTTGTTGTTCATAAACATTTTTGGTTATGCTAACTTTATCTTTTTTCCCTGGCATAACATGAGAAAATTCATCGTTTTGGTAGAAATTTTTAACCAAAGTAACTGTTCCTTGGTCTAATGGTTTTCCTTTTTTTGGATCAGGTAAAGCAATGATACCATTTTCATTTAGTAGCTCTCGTGCTTTACGAACTGAGTATTCACCAACACTGAATTCTTCAGCAACCTTTTTTCTACTCCACGAAGTTGGAGCGAGAGTTAGAAGCTGAATTCTCTCACGGCGTGTAACTTGTGTTTCCAATTTTTTTTTAACCAACTCAACAAGCCTGTCCATGTCATTAGCTTTTTCTTGAATACATCTTGGTATTTTTGCATCACATTTTACTGGGGAAAATTCTTTTTCTAAAACTTTACTTACTTTTTTCTTTAAGGTTGAACAAGCAGAATCTAACTTCCGTTTAGCGTAACTAGACTTACTGTGGGATGGTATTGCATGTAGTTTAAATGGAGATTCTCCAATGTCAGTTAAAGAAGTGTTGATTTCTTGTAAAAAAAATTCTTTGTTTAAAACATTTTCAACTTCACTTATGTCTTCTTGAAAAGTGTTAAGCTCTTCAATTTCATTGTTAAGGTTTTGGCTCTTACTAATTTTTGCTCTGCATGCATTACAAATTTTTTGTCCAGGGATTGCTTTATTAGTTACTTTTAGAATGGTATTAATGTTCTCTGAAAATTCCAAGGATACTGTTCTTAAAGTTTTTGTAATTTTCCTTTTGTGGCTTTGGAACGGGTCAAAACAAGCTTTTTGAAATGTTTCATATTTATTTAAGTTAAATATTCTGTGGTGCTCACAAATGTTGAAAACCAAGTCTGTAGATACAAAACTTCTTTGTTGAATAAGCTTTTTTTCAAATTCACTTAACAAATCCACACTCGTTAATTTCTCTGACTTAGTATAACTTTTTTTGTGACATTCAGTACCATTATGTTGTCCCACACTACATTTAACTAAACTTGTTTCGATTAGAGACATTTTAACAACGTACACCATAACATGAAACAACTACTGTATTTATATAGATGATCACTGCTTTGAAGCTGACTCAGAACTAAGCATGTCAGAGGAAACAAAGCATGTAGTATCCTGCAAACTTAGTGATGAGGCAGATAGTAATTTTCATGTTCTGTCTTGTTCTTGTTGCAGATACATCATTTCCATGTAGTGACTTGTCTCTAGGACTGTTTCTTTGATATTAGTCCATTCATTCAACCTATATTACTAGCTATATACCTAAACTATAACTTGCCCAATTACAAACTAAAAATAGATATTAAAAAAATCACAAAAAGTTTGAAAAAAGTTTAAAATGGATTTTATTTATTTTTGTATCTAGATTTAAAAAAACCTAGAACAATTCTGTATGATAAAGATTTCTTATTTTAAAAACGTTTCTACACTGTGAAGCACACAAAATACCAGGAGTTTTATTTTTTTAGGTTGTACTATGTTTATTGTAGATAAGAATAAAAAAAAATTACAAAAAGTTTGAAAAAAGTTTAAATGGATTTTATTTATTGAAGCAAGTAAAATGCCATGAATTTTATTTTTGTATGTGATTCTTTGCTATTTGTAGATATGAATAAAAAAAAATTACTTCATTAACACTGTACCTTCCCGAGATATTGCTTTTTTGTAAAGTACCTTTTCCGTCCCAAAAATTACTTAAAAAATTACTTTTGGTAATTAAAGTCAAGTAGATAAATGTAAAGGGTTTATTTATTTTTTTCTGCAATCAGCATAGTTTTCTTGATAATATTGAAAATTTTCATTGCATTTGCACTATAAATGACAAAGATACAATTCTTTTTCATTGAAGGTACAGGCTCTTCCGGAGTGCTCGGAATATGTAAAAACGCTTATTTTGCCCAAACTTCAACTGCCCATAAAAAAAAAACGAGTTGAGGTAGGAAGGTAAAATTTGGTATATTTTCTTATCTATATGGAAGGATTAAAAATTTAAAGTTTCATCAAAATCTGAGATGGTGGGTGACATGGCCTGGATGATTTGGTGCGGATTGACCCAAGAGTTATTGTTGAAAAGCATCTCTATTCTCAACGTGTGACTGTTTGGTGCGGTTTATGGTCGGGCGAAGTCATTGGACCTTACTTTTTCGAAAATGAGGCTGGAGCAACAGTTACGGTGAATGGATTGCGCTACCGAGAGATGATTAATGATTTTTTATGGCCGGAATTGGATGGTATCGATCTGGACAACGTTTACTTTCAACAAGACGGCGCTACGTGCCACACAAGCAACGAAACCATTAATCTTTTACGATTGAATATCAAAATAACACCTCTTATTGGAAAACCTGTACTATGTAAGATTCTCATGCATATTAATTTTTTGTTTTAAATGGCTAACCTTATATTTTTCGTCTGAGCACTGAAAACAAACAAAAAATGAATTAAAAAAATATTTCATAAAGGTTTCAACCACCTCACTTTTTTGTTGTTTCATATTAAAATCTTATATACATATAGAATTTCGTCCTGCGCATGTTTGCACTAGCAAAACTCGAAAAGTAGTCGACAGATAGCGCTGAAAATTTAAAAGTGTGTTCTTATTAGTGCCAGGAGTGTTTTTTGGTTGGTTTGAATGGTAGAAAAAATGGTAAAAAATTCCTCGGCTGGCTAAGTCCTCCATCACAACACAAGCAACATTTTCAGCTTACTGTGGTGGTAGTAGGAGATTTTCAAATATTGTCAGGTTATTCGTAACCCGGGAATGTTTGTCTTTCTTTTAAAAAAATAAATTACATTAATTAAAGTCGATGAAATGTAGTTTTTTAACAATATCATTGTGGTATACAGTAGTGAATGGTGGAATAAATCGGAGGCGAAAGACATTACTGACATTAGTAATAGCAAAGCATTGCGAGGCAACTAGTACCTACTTAATATAAAATTCACAAAGTTTTGTAATTTTTTATGAATTTGCGGTCGGAACCTTTGGTCTCATATAAGTGTACATTTTAATTCTCTTGTGGTTAAAGCGTGGTATTTTCTTTTTCAAATACCGTTTATCCATATTTCTAACCATTACAGTAAAGGTGATACAAAGATTTGTATGAGATCATATATTATGGTAGACGGAAAAAAACAGCGTATTCAAAAGGTAAAATGATGATACGATGAGGATTTTTTGTAAACTTGTCGAATTCCGTTGCATGCAAAGGCTCTTTTAAAAAAAACACACTTGATTTCAACTTAAATATCTAATTGAGACAACATTTAAGTCGAGGGTTTAAGAAAACATGCACAAAATAGGTTTTTGTAGTGAAATTATGAGTTATTTTAATAATCTATGCGTATTTCCTAACCTTCAAACATAACTTTGAAGAAAAAATTGAATTTTAATGCATCTTTTATCATGCCCCACACAAATATAGTTATTTGTTGTAGTAATTAAGTAACCAAGTGTTATTTATAATTTTTGCGTGTTGAGCGGGCAGCGGAATTCGAAAAGTTTATCGAATTTATATTTTATTTTAGTTAATACAAGGAGAAATGTTACAATACAGGATAGTAAAAAAATTAATTCTATGACAAAAATAGGGCAGTTAAATAATGTCAAATCAAGACAGGAACAAGGTTTTGATGGAGTTTACGACTTTTGCCACCAACCTTTTTTTAACGCTATACAAGAGTAAGTAGCTATATAAAGTAAAACTCTTGTTTTTTTCTTGGGTTGTTGGTTGTACAAAAGTTGTACCTTCAATGCTGTTTTAAATAATAACCATTTTAATAATTTTTGCGAATTTTGTAATGCCAAAAAATCGCCTTATAACATCCAGCCGTTTAAAAAGTGAATTTAATCGTCGTGTGTTGATGATATTTAATTTTGTGCTAATATTTATTTTAATCAATTTTTAAATAAATAATACTAATATGATTGGTTATTTATTATTACCAAGGTAGGTGCCAATCACCGTAATTATTTTTTTTTACGTATTTACATGGCTACTAAAAATGCTCACTCTTCGGTCATACGACAAACCCAATATGCATTGTGATTGGTGCAAACGTTGGCGTCATTACAAACTGAAAGCGGAAATATCCAATCAGAGAGCTTCAAATTCGCTTATATTGTAACAGACAACGGGCGCCACTGTCGTTTATTTTCAGGGTCAATTTTAAAATCACAAAAGTATGTAAGCAGAATTCGTTAGTTCTTAATTTGATCACAGGTAATACAATTTAAGCTTACTTTTGCATTGGCGCTCATCTGCGTTCACTTGTCAACTTCCTGCCGCCATGCTGTTTTGCTGTTAGCATTGGTCCGCGGTGTATTCGGTTATCAAATGGATTAGTATCCGTATATAAACATTTCGTCGGTATATTATATTAACTGCTTCGTTTCTGGTAAGTATTAGTATCCATTTCCTCAAAATGGACCCCGCAAAAATGAAAGTGGTCGAGTTGAAGGCGGAACTGAGCGTGCTGGGCTTGGATGTAAAAGGAAATAAGGCCGTGCTCGTTGATCGGCTGAAGAAAGCGTTGGAATCCAGCGGAGGACTAGGTAAATATACAATATGAATCCCCTTTCTCATCTCCATATCCAAAATGGATTGATTAAAGCGTTATATAACGAAATCTCAGCACAAATCATTTTCCCGCTCAGTACTTTATGCATAATATTATCAACCGCCGGTCATTTTTGCATTGCTAAATAAATGAAGTCATGATTGCAAAACATCTCAATTCGAAATCTTGGTCGACGTTTGTTTATCGTATGTACTTTTTAAAATTATTCGAGTATCAAAATAAGTGTATAATATCAAAAATGCCTATTCTGTAAATGAAGCCTGGATGCTGTCCAACTTCCGATATTACAGGGTTCAGAACTAATAAATTGATGTTTATTAATAAATTCATTGATAAAAACATTCAGTTAGGATATTTTCTCAAAAAAATTATCTTACACAATTTGTTTTTATATTGGAGAGTGGGGCGGTTGTCAAACATGCCGACATTGGGTTCCGATCGTAATGTTACATTTCCCATCGAATAATACAATAATCCTTGAGTGCCGTCTCTAGTTCACATAAAATATCGCTATAAAATCGTTATCGCTTTAGTTTTACTAGTTATAGTTCTGCAAAACGTCGGACTTGCAAATACAATTTTGCGCCAACCATTGTTATTTGTTAGGTTAGTTGTGTATATTCGTTGTGATAAACGCGGAATACGACATTGCTGTTAAATTTGAGAATGAATCCCATTGTTCATTATTAAATCGTTGCAAAATAAGTTAAAAAGTCGTTAAAACTTCATGGATTGTTCATGTTAAGGTAAAGTACATTTTTGCTTAGCATGTGCATAAATCAATATCTCTAGATGTGAGTAATTTACTTGTTTTGCATTGTGACTTATAATAATTATGTTTAGGTTTCATAACATTTTTGTACTTTTGATGTATCATTGCATTCAATGATTGTTTTTTTATTTCACCAATTTTTAATTCAGATCAAATAATTCTTCAACATGGAATGGAATAATTTTTTTAAATTTAAAAATCCAATGACACTACAATATATCTAGACTCGTTATTGTCTCAAAAACTAGAGATAAAATGTGGCAAGTAGGAAAAACTCGCTTTTTTCTATGAATTCTTAATTCAAACGTTGCTTATGTGTGACACATTGTCATATGTCACATTCAAAGAATAAGCGTGAATGAACGAAATAAACGATAACAGGCAGCGTTTTTGTATTTGCGTTGAATTTTACATTCTACATCACGGGCGTGACTGAGATAACATGATGCGCTTACTCGTTTACACCATAAGACCACCACGGAAAACTGTATGAGACGACCTGCTAGATTGTGCTTCTTATACTTATGTATTGCTATGTTCGCTATCCTAATTAATCTAATCACACTGAAAATCTTCAGGAAACAATCGAAATAATTGTATTTGTTATAATAATAAAATAATTTGTGAGTATTAAACGAATGAAATCTTATTCTTTTGTTATTAACTATTGTTTTCTGAATAATAAAAACATTTTGTCGTCACATACGAGAGCATTTTGAAACTTTTTAATAGGTAACAACGTAACGCGACGTGTGGTAGTATAGTACTAAAACTACAAGCTCGAAAGCAATAGAATTGTCTTGCATTTGGCTTGCCACTTTGAGATTTTTACAGCGCGTCTATATATTGTAACGTCATTGAAAAAATCAGTTTTTCAATTCTGAAAATTCTGTAATTCTGGTCAACACTATAAGTCCACCAAGAAAAGAGCATAAAGTTTTATAGATGCAATGTCGACATCCAATTAAGTTGACGTGAAGCATAAAAAAACAGTTAAATCTAGAAAATTAATTCATATCGTCGGTTTTCTGCCAGAAGTCATTAAGTGACATTTTTTTAAAAACTGATATGGAAGTCGCAATCTACCTTTTTTTTCATGCTTTATTCAGTAAATAAGTAATTAGGTCTAGTTACTTATTTGCTGAAATTTAACTAATTGAGCACTATAAAGCCGGGAATACACATGCCTGTAGCTGGCACACTTGCATGCCAGCTCCTTGCACATGCCAGCTACTATCATGTGTATACGCTAACTTGCATGCCTGTACCTGCCTTGCCAGTAGATTGCACAACATTTGATTTACTGGCATGCAAGTTGAGGGAGGGGACGAGGGGGGCTATGAAACCGGCATGTGTGAATGTCGTGACAAGTACGGGCATGCCAGTAGCTGACCTGTTGTTCGCCGCGGCCTTTTCTCTCATTAAATTAGCCACACATTGTACTGCCAATTGCAATACGATGATATTTAATTCCCTTCGAATGTTTTCCATTGCCAAAAAGCTTGAGACTACTCAGTCTCAGAGTGATTTGAGACACGTACTGTCTAGTGACTGGCATGTGTATACGTCTTGCAAATACAGGCATGCAAGGACGCAACTGGCATGCAAGTTTAACTTGCATGTGTATTCTCATTGCGCCAGTAGCTTGCACATGCCAGTAGCTTGCATGCAAGCTACTGGTCCATTTTACAGGCATGTGTATCGCCGCCTTAATAGTTGAGTGTATATAAAATACCAATAATAATTGTTAATATAAAATATTTTAATGACTTTTGAAAGTGTAATAATGTGGGGAAATGCACATAAAATATGTCTAAAAATTACACCTAAAAATCATAATTAGTGGAGATAGTCTACGGCGAATTCTTCCGGCCGATGGTCAACACTATAGAAGCTGAGATGGATAGTGGTGGAGTGGTTGCGGTGATGAAGTCGGTAGCACCGTCCATATCTGCTTCTACAGTGTTGACCATCGGCCTGGAGGATTCGCCGTCGACAGCAGTCTATCGCTAAGGAATCACCTACACAGCATTATCATTTCCAGACAGCCCGGCGATGTCTTCGAACTTTCGAGTGCTGATTAAATTAAGCAGTTCTTCTCAAGTTACGCATTGTCTGGAACATTCCCGGTTTTACAAGACACAAGTGGCTCTATACAGGGTGTATCGGCACTAACCCGACAAACTTTAACCAGCTATTCCTTAGCACATTTGGAGTAAAAAATGTTATGGGCACTTTGCTGTCCGGTAGTACTTTTTTTTCAATTAAAAACAAAAAAATTTAAAATTTCCACACTACATCACTGTCATTGGCATTGCGTTTCGTGTTCAACAGCTGTTATAATAAGCAAGTATGTCAAAAAGCGTATTCGCTCTTTCGCACACACTAAATAATAGTTAAAAATGAGACGAATGGTGCCGTGCCATTTCGTTGTGATTGTAAGTGTGCGCCAATATAGGTACACACGTGCATTATTCAACGGAATTCGAATAAAATATTTGCCAGATGGGTTTTCAAACTTTGACAAAGGATAAAATAGTGGTGACATGTGGTGAAAATATGAATAGTAAATTTTTTATTAAAAAAAAAACGTCACAGGACAGCAAAGTGCACATAAGATTTTTTACTCCAAATATTCTAAGGAATAGCTGGTTAAAGTTTGTCGGGTACGTGCCGATACACCCTGTATAGGCGCGGCTGCACTACAGCTCAGTCTTAGTCACTCAGTCAGTCAGTCTCGGAACAGTGTACACAGCGAGAACTCGGAGTTGCGCCTAGACCTGGTGACTCTTTGCTGGCCTGCGCCCTGCCTTGGCCTTGCCTTGTTTCTTTAAATGCTACATAACTCGAATGTCGATACTAAAATTTTATTATATAGAAATAGTAATGTTTATTATATGCATACACTGGAAATGTAATTTTATCGAGTTTCTAAACCAGTATTTGTTTTTAGGGAAAATAAAAAATAAGATATATTTGAAATACACAGAAAACATTGCAAACTAAAAAAATGTGATTAAAGTACTGAAGGGTTAAATTTTGCTTAGATATTATTTTGATGTTTTGGATTGTAAAATTATATTGCTAGAACGATGCCAGTGCACATATCAAGTTATCAATGTTAAAGGTGACGAATGCATTAGTTCTATGCAGATTAGAATTTATTGTCATGATGTAAAATGAACACTTTGTTTAGTCCAGATTTGTAAACAGTACAATTTAGAGGTCTTTTCGAATGGAAATAATATTATTCTATTATGTTGACGCTGACACTCTCAATTTATATCATTGTAAAGTGAAATTGTCTATTTTTTTAACCGCAACTTGGACATAAAGTCATAAAAGGTGGTTAAATCCTTATATTTTACCATTTATTTATATTTTAATAAAACTAGTCTTGTTTTAACAAAAATTGGTTACATCCAGCTGATATTATGTACTTTCAATATAGGTCTAATTCATTTCAGTGCAGGAATTGCTAACCTGATTTTTTTTGGCGCCATCTATGTTTCATAATATTACATGTACAAGCTGTTGAAAGAATACAAAACAAATTCTTACATTTTATAAATTTTAAAATGGGTATTCCAGCAATTATGTCGAACTACAACACTTTGTTAAATTATATGAATATGCACAAATTGCCAGAAGAATTTTCACTGACTATATAAAATATCTATATAAAATTCTCAATGATTTAGTTGATAGTCCGGTATTGCTAGAATTGATAAGCTTCCGGATTCCACAATGTAATACAAGTCAGGATTTATTTCAGTACAGAAATTCTGGGACTAACTTCCATATATATTCCTCTTTGCCCAGAATACTAATGGAGGTAATCAATTATACCAAGTCAGTGGACATTTTCAATTTATCTTTAAACAATTAAATGTTGTTAATGAAGCAATTCAGTTATGTACAATAAATGATGTATATTTCTTAATATTCATTTGTAAAAGCCCCAAAATGGGGCGTTAAATAATAAAAAATAATAATAATAATAATTCCCATTATAAAATTTAACTATTTCTCTATTTCGTTTTGTTGTTTTCTCGAACTTTTTCAGTGATGGTTTTTGGTTTTGACAATGTTTGATTTTGAGGTACAGAATTATAGAATACATATTCCTGCTTCCCTTCTGGAATACATTATTATTATTATCATTAAATTTGTAATACATAATTGAAATGTACCTACCTTAAAAATGAGTCCCAATAGAAGTGTCTGCCGTTAGCGCTCAATGCGAAAATCACAGGTTTGTTGAGATTAGAAAGTACTTTCTTCCTCTGCCAGTTCCATGCCACATTGCCTTACATCGTTAATGAATTAATCATTAATATTGTTGTTTATTCCAGTGCACGCCGACACAACCATCGCCGACACATCGACCGAGGAGCTGGACGACACGGTCGGCGGTGATTCCCCTCCTCGCAGGAAACCCGGCCCCGCATCCCGAACCCGCAGGCGCCTGTCTTCCGCAGAGCCCCCCGCCACCCCTACCAGGGTATTTACCTTCAGCTACTCCTATTGCTAAAACTGATGTGTTCTGGTGATGCAGTGCTGATTTCCAACAGCAATTAGTTAGTTACTTCTGGTGCAAAACTTAAAGATGTAGGCTTGGGTGTGGAAATGAACAATCTGAAAGTACATTTTCTGTTGTAGTGTAGTATTGAAGATCTACAGTCTCTAATGTCATCAATGTAAGTCCAAATAATAATAAATAATAATACTTGGATGACTTGTATAGCGCCGTTTTTGTGCAAAAACATCTCAAGGGTCTCAAAGTCTTGGTGGATACTTTAAAATAGTGTGAATCTGAGGTTCCCAAACTTTTTTGCCCCGTAGACCACTTGCCAAAAAATTTTTCTTTCGTAGACCCCCTGCCTGCCGAATATTGAATTTTCCTAAAACTATTGACGTCCCATGTGATAATCATTTATATTTTTCCTAAAAAGATTCCCTTCCCTTGCCTGTCCAACAAATGGGTGGCGGTATAGTTCCTCTGTCTTTACACTGTGCAGACAGGGGCGCCCTTGTGAGGTATTACACCAAATGAAAATGAAGCAGGATAAGCAACGGGAATTTCTTTCTGTAGCTGGCCCTACAGAACGGCCCCTTAAGTTCTTTGTTAGTCATTCCTGTTAGTTCTTCTTGTCACATGATATCCGATTCTTCAACGTTCCATTTCCATAGTCAAAATGTCCTCAGACTTAGTTTTGAAGTCTGTGTGCCTTTAAATGTTGAACGTCATTATTACCCCGGACGTTTTTCAAAAAAAGTTGGGGAACTAGGTAAATTCGCGGCTTCCAATAAACAATGTTTTGCTTGAATAAATTAATTCTGACGAGAAAAGGAACGTAGACTCTATTTATATACCTCAATAAACAACTTCACGAAATATAAAAATACAAATATCAAATATGTAATTTCTCAGTCTATTATATGTTTGTTAGGTCTATCGTGTCATTTACGGAACTCCTAAATGTTGACTTGTGGTAAATGGGGGTCCGCTCGTATGTACCCCCATTTGAATCTCGTGGACCCCCAATTTTTTTTCTCGCTGACATAGACCCCCAGCAAGCCGATATCGACCCCTGGGGGTCCATATAGACCACTTTGGGAACCTCTGGTGTGAATGATGGATTCTCGGAAAAGGTGGATGAGTTTGTGTATTTGGGAAGTACGTTTATGAGATATACTAAGTCTGACAAGGTTGGTTGGCACCAACAAATACTAATTGTCCTAAGAAGTGAAGCTAACAGTACACAATTGAGTACTGATTCTAACCTTGATGTAAGGCAGTGAGGCATGGAACTGGCAGAGAAGGAAGAAAGTTGACTGAATGCCATATAAATGAGATCTTTGAAGTGTATGTTTGGTAAATTTTATGCATGATCGTGTGAAAGATGTGGAAATTAGGAAAGAATGTAGGCTGATGTTATAAAGATTAAGATAAAGAGTAAGATTAAGGAAAATAAAGGGATGCCCAGAGGGTTTGGATATGTAGAGAATACATGACGTAGAAGTGAATGGTCGAAGAAGTTAGGGAAGCCCGAGGAAATGGCTTGAGAAATCTTTATTTTGTAAGGTAACTTCTGTCACTCTTAAAAATCTCATTTGGGCTATTGTTAAAATATGTTGTGTTATTTACAGTCGAGCCGTCGGGGAGGTGTTCGAGACTCCACGGAGACATCTGTGAAGAGTGCGGTGATCCCTGAGGAAAGCAGCCAGAAGATTGTCTCTCTGGACAGCGAATCCGACTCTGAGAGCTCTTCAACTACCGCAAAAAGGTTTGTCATCTCATTTAGCTTCTCAGCTTTAATTGCTACCATTGTTCCGTGTGTTTCATGTTAAACCAGAATATTAAAGAAAATTGAGAAAAAATCTATCGTGTAATCACTAATGTAACCTTTTATTTTACCACATTCTGTTCACTGTCCTCTTGTATCGGGTTACCGATTTGGTAATTCTTTGATGAACTAATTTGATTATAATAATATATGTTTTTTAGTGTATCAAAGGTAGAGCCCACAAAGGCAGCCGTTCCTGCTAAAGAACCTCTACCCGTCATAAAGGAGGTGCCTGTTGCCCAGTCTCCTGCCAAGGAGCCACCAGCACAACAATCTCCCGCAAAACCTACCCCGGCCACACAATCACCTAAAGAGGTTGTTGCGCAATCCCCTGCCAAACCTGTGGAGCAGGCAAAACAGGACAAATCCCCCGAAAAACCCACTGTACCATCGCCTGCCAAACCCGTCGAGCAGTCCCCCGTCAAACCCACACAGCAGGCGCCTGCCAAAACAGTAGAATCATCGCCAGTCAAACCTACACTACAATCGCCTGCAAAACCGGCTGAGAAATCTCCCGTCAAACCCACACAGCAGTCACCTGCGAAACCGGCAGAGAAATCTCCCATCAAACCAACACAACAATCGCCTGCTAAACCGGTAGAACAATCACCTGCCAAACCTGTAGAATCATCGCCTGCCAAACCAGCTGAGAAACTTGTTGAGAAATCTCCAGCTAAACCCGTAGAGAAATCGCCTGCGAAGCCAGCTGATAAGCCGACGATGAAACCAGAGCAGGCCAAGGTGGAGAAGATGGTGGTGGATGAACCAACTGTTGTAGAAGCCAAGGAGTCGGTGGAAGAAGATAAGGTCGAGGAAGTCGAGGATTCCGCTTGCCCGCTGAAGCCAAAGACTCCAGTGAAGGAAGCCACTGCTAAAGAAGACAAGAAGAAGTCTCCCCAGAAGGAAGAACAGCCAGGGAAAGGTGAGATTTATATTTGTTTTGTATTTTTCCGTGTGATTAATGTGGTCACGTGCAATCAAGCTTAGTATCAGATTTCATTGCCTGCCACCCACCCACCCGGGTGTTAACATAATTATTTATACATCTTATGATAAGTGACCCGCCTATGGAGGTTGGTCTCTTGTGAACTAAATGAAATACTGAAGGTCGAAACCCTTTTCAGTTGAGGCTATGGAGGTTGAAGAAGGCGCCAAACCTTTAGAAGAGAAGCCCAAGGAAGGAGAGGAAGAGAAACCTGATGAGAATAGCTCTAGAAGAGAGGTGAGTTTCTTTTAAATCACTAAATCATCCCAGCTTATTCTGGCCGACAAGTCTACAACATATTACATGTCTGTTTTTGTACTATCAGGATTCGAGGCGAGACCGTGGAGACAGAGACAGAAGAAGCGGCAGAAGAGATAAGCACAGCCGCTGGGGCGGTCAGGCTGAAAATTCAGAGGGAGGAGAGAAGGAGGTATTTCAATTAATTCAATACTGTTGAAGAAAACTGTTATTTTTAAAAACATCACCTCAGAAACTGATTTGATCCAATACATTTTTTCCGTCCTAGAATGTGATGCTTCTATGTCAAACTTATAGAACATATGGGATAAACAGTGAAATCTTGATGGATTCATTGACTTTAAACCGCAGTAAGCAGTTTCATACGTTTCCGTATTATGTATTATTTTGAGGAATGGTATTAATTAAATAATACATTTACCATGACACCAATCGCCCGAGTGTATATTTTCTGCTATCTTTGTCGCAATTTTCCTTTGATTCATCTCCATACTTAATACATAATACACTATTAAAATATTACCAATTGAAAAAAATGCATTATGCCAAAAGTACTGACTTGTCCTGTAAATAAATAAATTACTCAATACTCTTTAATCCTCAGTAATATTACTCTGGTGCATATAACACATTTGATCTTTCTGATTATCGCGTCTTTCGCATACTGTGGGTTTAATTTAGCTTCTAAAGAAAGAAACGTGCAATAATTACAAATCTGCCACTGCCCCGTAGGAAAACTCTCGCGATGGCGAAGACGCACCCAGAGAGCGCGATGGTGAGGACAGACGAGAGCGATCTCGTCGGTCATCTGAGCGCCGGCCCCAGCGTGAGCCCTCACCACGCCGCAAGAGCCCCACACGCATTCCCGAGCCGGATGTGCCCACCGACAAGGTCACAATCTCCTGGTGTAAGTACTAACTGACCAACCACCTCATCGAATAATAGTGGAAAAAATCCTAAATTCTTTAACCTTTCCTCATCTGTGGTGTGTATTTACTACACATTGCTTCTAATAACTTTAATAACTCTATAAATATAATTAATTCTGGGTTCAGATTTTAGGTATTCCTCCGTTATACATTTATGCACTGAATTAAAAAATAATAGATTACATATTTTTTAAATTCAATTGAAAATCAGAGTTTTTTTGTTAAAAATCGGGAACTAATACACCAATACAATCAACCGTGTGATACTAAATACGCGAAGAGTGTGAAAGGAAATGACACGCTATTGATGTCCCGCTTTAATTCGCTATGCGGGAACATGAGACATCCACACTTCTGCAGTTGTAGTTTTGATTTAGACTATCGATACCTACGACCGCACAGCTGTGTCTGTGCCAGCCGCTAGCCGCGCTGCTAGGCAGTTGGCCGCAAACCGTCGTTAGATTTGGACCTCTCGCACGTTTCTTTAGCATCTGCCGATGGTTTTTTCATGTTTTCAGCAATTAAATTACAATTATTATAACTTTTGATATAAAATATAATAAACATAATCGATTAGCTATGAATATTCATATTTTTCTGATATTAAATCGCTTATTTTGAGATGTGTATTGACTACACAGCACCGTAACGCGTGTATTTTTTTAGCACAGTAAGGGAAAGGTTAAAAAAAGAAGATAGAGACGCTTTGCAAATTTGTGATATTTTTTTATGCTGTGAGTAACTATATACTACAGGGTCAGGGTAAAGTTGTTCCAATTTAAATAATTCAATTGATTGTGAAAACCCTTGCTTAACAAGTCGCCTCCTGGCATAACTGTTCTGCGCTATTCAAATCGCTCACCTATCTCAAATAAGTGTTAAATAATTAGAATGTTTTCCACTTCATTTTCAATTAATGCATACGTATTGAAAAATCAAAGACAATTTGTTGGATTTTTTCTGCAGTGGTCTGGAACTGCAAATAAATCATCAAAATCTACTCGCACTTCACTTGCAAAGAAATCATCAGTCAAACATACAGGTAAATTTAATAATCCGTACTTGTTTTTTTTGTAGACGACAGTGACTTGAATCTGCATATTGAGGTCCCAGAACTGAGTGCTGCCGTGCCACTTACCGAGGGAGGCTTTGGCCACTGCTGGGCTGGAGCCAGGGCTTCACACGGAGTCACCGAGGGGAAAGTGTGCTATGAGGTAACCTTGCCATCAGACATAGGATTATATGCAATATCTATTCCAAAACATATGCCTACTTTACATATAAGGAATATGTCTTTTAGAACCTGTTCATTGGGAAACTTTTGATTTCACAAACAAAAATACTTATTTCGGTTGTGTGTGACTGTCTGTAACTCCGTTTCAATGAGTTCTAGAACTTGGATTTGCTTTGAATTTTAATGTCATTTTCAAAATTTTAACTGATTTTGAGAATAATTATTATATAAGGCAAGTGAAAACATAATTTACCTAAAACCTCTGGATTCCAGGACCCCAGACATCTAATGCAATCATCCATTCAATTCCACCCAAAGTAAAATAAAATTGAGCTTAATTCTTACACAAACAGGTAGAGAATCTTGCAAACAGAGAAAGACTGTCAAAGAGAAAGAGAGCAGATATCAATTTTATTAGGAGACAAGGTCAACCAGGCCTGGATTCCCAAAGCATTCCGCATAACTTTGGCAAAGCTGCACTGTGCACGACGAAGGGCCTAGTGCATTCTTTAGTTTGCTAAGCTCTAGCTGCGTTTTATATGGTAATCTTTTATGTTAGGTTCGCTTGGAGAACATGCAGACCCCCGCAGACTCCGGCAGCCCGGCCATCAGGTTTGGCTGGTCCACCCTGGCTTCCTCCCTGCACCTGGGCGAGGGCCCTCTGAGTTGGGGCTTTGAAAGTTCCGGCCGGAAGATCAACAATTCCGAGTTTTCCGAGTACGCTGAGAAACTCAACGAGAAGGACGTGGTTGGGGTTTATTTGGTAAGTTATATGTTCAAAAATAATTTCAGTGCAACTAGTTTGTTGCATATTGAGTCCTCATTTAGATTTAAAAAAAAAACAGTTTTTGGTCAACATTTTCATATATTCTTATTGAGGGTCTAATCACGTCCCTTGTAAATTGCTCTAAAGAAGAAACGTTAAGAAAAAAAAGAAGGAATGAACCTTTTTTTAAAGTTTTGACATTTGAATTATCATGATTTATTTTTGGGGAATTATGCATTATTAAGCGGTGTGTTTAGGGTTTATTACACACCACTTAATAATGCATAGTACCCCAAAAATAAATCAATCTATGTAATACTTTTGGCCGTGAAAATCTCAAATCATATCTTTGACATTTGACTTCATAGAAGAAATTGAAAAACATAACTGCATTTAAAGTGAATTGTCTATTGTGGACTGCGTCTACACTGAGTTAAAACTGACAATCTTATGCAAAATGTACAGCCCCACATGACAAATTAAAGTAAAATGAAATAATTAGACAAAGAATCATATAACATTGTTTTTCCACACATGTTTATGGAATCTCATTTCTACAGTGTTCAGTTTACTTTAATCCTTCCTCAGCACTAATAGTAAATAAGTTTTGTTAATTCCCAGGATCTGGAGTCCAGCCCGTGCACTGTGTCGTACACCATCAACGGCAAGGAGCAAGGCACTGCCTTTGAGTTTGAGTCGGATCTGCTGGAGGGTGCCGCTGTGTTCCCCCACGTGCTCAGCCGCAATTGCTGCTACAAGGCAAACTACGGCCACGACAAGTTCAGCCTGCTCACCAAGACCAAGGTGGTGAAACGGGCCATCGAGGTGCCCATCGAGACTGTCGTTGAGGAGAAGAGAGGTGATTATTTGCTTTTTAATCACTTACTTTGATGATGTTCTCAGTATCCTGGGAGAGTCCAAGTGTTGCTTAAAATTGTTTAGTTACTGGATGTGAGAATAGCCAGTGACTTCCGAATCGTCCTTTTCGTTTTTTCTTTCTTTACTTCCTGTCCCCCTTCTTCTTCCCTTACGACTTATCTTTCGACTTCCCATCAACTTCCCTTCTGCTTTCCCTTCCCATCCTTACTTCCCACAACCTCATAATATTCCCCAAATAGGTATGTCATAAGTGCTCGGGTTCAGGGCAGTTGGATCACTTGAATTTGCTTTAAAAAATGGAGATTTTTAAAACTGTTTGGTCTTCCAGTGAAAGATCAGAAAGAGAGGGAGGCGCAGAAGCTGATAGACGATGCCCAGAAGGAGAAGGATGACGACAGGAAGAGGAGGGAAGACCGCCAGAGGGAGCGCTCCAGGAATGAGCCCAAGGTTTGTATCTTTCTATGATTAATTAACAATCACCAAATCACTGCTGTCAATTGACTATCGGAATTCTCGTAGATAGTTAGGACAAGGCTACCCTTATACAATGAACAATATAAAGTTGTAATATTTGAATTATTATCCTTCTTAGAATCCCTACTGATTTGCCTATTTGTGAACTATCCTGCGCGGTTATCCTGCACAGGGCATAATCCCTTTCGCTAAAACATTTTAGATACAATGCACTTCCACTGGCCTTTAGACAGAACATAAATTATTATATACATTAAACACCAAGTCTTAGATCCCCTGCCAATACAGATCAAATATTGATATTCAATATCAACATTGTTATTAGTAATGGTAAACTTATGTTTTTTAAATGTACAATTATGTTTTAAAACACGATTGTGTTGTAAACATGAATTAATTTTATTTTTAAACTGCGACTGCTCTCAACACAGTATTTTCTAATGGGACAGTCACAGTACCCATGCAATATAAGGAGGTTCTGTTTTGTATTTGAAAAGTAATGCAAAAAGGTAATAATATTGTTTGTACGTTTAGGAGAAACGAAGACGCACCGACCACAAAGACGACAAGGAGAAGGAACGTGAGGAGAAGGACAAGGATTCTAGCAAGGCGGAAACCAAGGACGCCCCGGCCAAGGAAAACGGCCAGCTAGGGGACTCGCCGGCCAAGAACGGCAAGGGTTCGGAGAAGTACGACCCTCTGGACTGCATCGACGATGTGGAAAAAGAGGAAAGCGCTGAAGGTGGGTTGGAATTATTATTCTACCTATCGGTACCCCGGTCAGAAGTCACTAGTAACTTCCTCTCATTTCATCCACTTCAATCCCTTATACCAAGTCCTGAGAGTCCTTATACAAAGTCTCGAGAGTCCTTCCCTCCTCATGTTTTGAAGGTCAAATGTGCAATATTTAAAGTTTTTTTAATTTTGAAGTTTGTATTGAATTGCTTTTGAATCATGAAATATGTTCAAGAAATCAAGGATATTGTTCAGTTAGAAAAAAGGTTTTGAAACTTGTAGTACCTATCCACA
The DNA here is from genome assembly GCF_061612785.1 of Hesperophylax consimilis. Lineage (NCBI taxonomy): Eukaryota > Metazoa > Arthropoda > Insecta > Trichoptera > Limnephilidae > Hesperophylax > Hesperophylax consimilis. Next base: position 13,782,202 of record NC_142865.1, read on the forward strand.
CGTATGATACTAATAATCTTTGAACAGTAATGTTAATAAAGTTATTTTTTTTCAGTCAAAGCTGAGGTCGTTAAAGAAGAAGCCAAACCCGACTCTGACGTCAAAGTCGAGGCTAAGGAGGAAAAAAAAGAAGAACCCACCAAGCCGGCGGTCAAAGAAGATGCCACTGAGGCAAAACCCGCAGAAGGCACAGCCGTTGCGGAAGATAAAGTGGAAGAGGCCGTCGCCACTCCTGCTCCCGTAGAAGACGATAAGAAGAAGCCTGAAGAAATGGAAGTGGAAGCCAAAGTTGAAGAGAGTCTGCCTGATGGAGTGGCGGAAGCTCTGGCTGAAGGAAAGACGACCGTTACGAGGTTTGTTAATTTATTTTTATAATTATATATGGATGATTTGTATAGTGGGCTTTCTGTAAAAAATCATGTCAAACACTCTTTATGCTGAAGCTTTATTTATTTAAAACAATAATGTAGAATTACAAACAACAACAAACAACAGTTGCCAAAGACTATATAACACTTAAGGAATATATCCCATTCATTAGGCTAATTTGTTCACTTGTCGGAACAGCTCATATTATCCTCTCCGTTGTCTCCCTTATTGTCCTGCTGAGAAATATGATCTAAACGGTGTTAGAAAGAGAGCGCCTTACATTCAAAGCTAGAAATTAACCACAGAATTATTAAATTGTACACATCTGAGAAACCAAAGGTACCAATAGCAATTTGAGAACATTTCACTTTGTCAGACAAAAAAGCAAAAGGTGAGCCATATTTAAAACTTTTTATGTTTGCATTAAAAAATTGAATATTTCTATAATGATATATTTATTTCTAATACGTAATAAAATTTGACTGAAATTAACATTCAGAAAATTCCATTTTCTTTGGATTTAATTGCAAAGTGGAAATACACACAAATACCGATAGAATATGCCAGAGGCCTGAGGGGTTAAGCGAGATAGATTTAAAGGAGAATGATGAGGAAGAATATCTTTCATATTATAATATAATATCAGGAAGCAGAGGTGGACTCCGGCAGTGAGGTAGATTCTGAGGGGAGTGGTGATGAAGAAGACTTTGCACCACACCTCGCTGTTGGGGTCTAAGTCAAGCAGGGGTTGGACTCAGTGGCGGCTCGTGACTTTTGCGTGTACTACAGTGCTAATATTACAAAAAATGGCATTATTGATGTTGTTGTGCCTGAAAACGATTTTTTATGTTTGATGAAAATTTTTTGAAAACATTTTAAAATTATTGTTTTTTTTAATCGAAAATTTGCAGGTACTTGAAAATTCAATTCTTCCATATATTTATTATTCCCACCCTCTTCAGCTTACACATTTGGTTCATGGTTATTTTTTGTAAAATCTCCAGGTTTGAGCTGGATATTGAGATTGATGGAGAGGAAGCCAAGATGTTGGAAGGATACCTCTACATCGGGCTGGTGCCTCTGGAGAAGCTGGTTCCTGGACCCCAGAGACCAGGCTCTGAGGAGGAGTGCCAGGTACCGCCTTTTCCAACACACATACATACTTTTAATTATTTCATGCCAACATCTTGTCCTTGTTTTATTGTCCATGTCGGATTTTCGTACAAATCTAAAGTTTTATTCTAATATTGATGAAATTTTGCACACTTCAAAGGAGGAGGAAGGTCACCGTCTACATGTTACTTTCAAAAACTGCACCAAGCCCGAGCAACACCAAGTGTTGCTAGTTTGCTAATAAAAAAGACTTAAATTGTGTTACTAATTTAATACACTTTTCATTATTTGTTATAAATCAGTGATCATTGAATCCTGTGTTAGTCCATTATTATTATGACCATGTATATTATATATCCCAAGTTTCAGTTGGTTTGCTTCAATAGAGCCTTTTAATTTATGAAATGATTGTATGATTATTAATGGTGACTATTTCCATCATCAGGTCATCATGATGTGTGGTCTGCCCGGATCAGGCAAGTCCCACTGGGCCCAGGAGTATGTGGCTGTGAACCAGGATAAGAGGTTCAACATCTTGGGGAACACCAGTCTGATTGACAGGATGAAGGTATGAACACAGATTTTATTTCAGAAGATTAATTAAACACCACTGGTAAATTGTTTATCAGGTGCGATCATGGATTTATTTTTGCCTTTTGGTTCAATACAATAACATTAGTTACGAGATGCTAACATTTTACCTAGCGTTCGTCAATGTTAAAAGCGTGAAATCTTAAGAATAAAAAATTTTCGACTCCCTTACAAAATACAGTGCCGGTTGAAATAAAAAGTAGGCTTTTGAGTCTGGTAACGTCACGCATCACACGTCCATAGATTTGGTGCCATTTTGGGAGACCCGAATAATTGTAACTTTCAAAAATTATTTTAACTATTAAATAGCTAATAATAACTATTATATAGAAGGTTACTAAAGTTATTAATTTAATTCAATTAGGTGCGCCTTCTATGTCGTTTTTAGTGCTGATATTGAGGTTATTTTATTGGCCTTTTTCAGCCAGACTTAATTCTTGACTTGTACTGGTTAAGCTTTTATATCTGGGGGAAGGGTAGTAATAAAGTTGACAATAATTGATTGGTGTGAATTCCCTAGGTGGACTGCAAGCCCTTCAAGGCCCAGTTTGAAGGTCGCTGGGATGCGGTGATCGCCAAGGTCACCAAATGTGTGGTGAAGCTGATTGAGGTCGCCCACAATCGCCGCCGCAACTACATCCTCGACCAGGTAACATTCTAAACACTTCACATCTTCATGTCTACGACGGTGTTCAAACTGTGCTCGAGTCGAGCTCACAGATATCCTCGGACACAAGAGTGTTGTCCACAATATCACAATTTACATCGGGGACAAACGTGAACCCATTTGTTATGATTAAGATGATAGATTAAAGGATTCAGCCTCCTCACTTCAGATTTCACTAGTAATTGTCACTCATCCGATTATAGTTATTTTAGATACAGTGAAACCTCTATCTATCGTTTTAGAAAAGACCTGTTGAAAAAAGCCATGAACGCGGAAAATGAACTTTACTTAGTTTGTAACTTTATTGCTGTACATATATTATGGAGAACATATATTGAAGTATGCAATTTTTTCACCGATGGTTCATTTGGAAACGCTCGAAACCTAGATAAGTAAAAATATTGCACGCGCAGAACATTTGACACGGTTTGACGACAACTAGGTGTGGTAATGGTGAGTGGTTTATTTATGGACTAATGCCAGGAGCGGCCGCCGCCGGCAGAAGCGACTAAATCGTTATCTCTCTCTTTCCAATGTTCCGCTCATTGTTTACAGAACCGATAATCGAAACCAAGCATTTAGTTATGGAATGTGGTTTTAAAATGTATGTTCATTTAAGATTTATAAATGATTGATAGGGGATAAAATATGTATAAAAAAAAACTGCATGATTTTCAACGATGAATGCTATAAAATGATGCATAATAGAACGATGCAATCTTTGTTTTGTATGATGTAAATTCGAGACTGGAATAAATATGGGAAAACAGTCATTCGATGAACGATCGATCGAGGTTTCACTGTACACAAAATTCATTCGATGACCGTCAAAATTGACATTTAGCGTCATTTTAAATTTTCGTCATTTGAACATTCTCCGTTAAATACCGATTCTCTGCCCATTTTAGCTTTTGTTATTATCTGATGACAATTTGATCAAAATCTGTAGCGGGCAGAGAACCGACTTATAAAGGGGACGTTAAAATGTAAAAAATTCTAAATGGTTTTGAACATTGATTTGATGGTCTACAACACCCGAACGAAAATTTAAATAGGAATCCATAATTATGAAGTAAATATGAATTACGAATTGTAAACAAATCTCAAAAAATTTTGAGGTACCAATTTTTTTCTGCCATGGAGAAATTTGTTGTTTGTAGAAATGTATTATTTTTTAAAATGACTTTTGAATGTCCAATGCTTATTATTTGGCGATTGCATTTAGAAATATTAACAAAGCAAAAACAATCCATCTAATTATCATTGGCTTTCTTCCAAACTGAATAAGTGATATTTGAAATGTACCATTCTCCCTTTTATTTATTTTTACTGTATGCGCTCAACAACTTAGCAAAAATCAAGCCAGTTTTTGGGTGTTGAAATTTTGAATACATTTATTCGTTGGGGGTTCGCTTGCTGTCCTTGTGTCCAGACGTGTAATTCTACCAAGGTAAGAAAACAAGGTAAAAGGTTTGTGTGTACATCTGGAGACAAGAAGGCCAATCCAACGGAAGGTACTGGTATAGTATGCTGTGAGTATATTTATTACCTCTCATTCCTCTAGTCAAATTTAATCAGTCTTTAGGTCTATTTTGGAAAACGGTAAGTGGGGAAGAAGTTGAACACTTGTAGCGCTGAGTGGATTTGTAAAAGCGAGCGCAACTTATGAACTGATTATTCGACCTGTAATGAGATACATAATAATATATAAATTGCAGAATTTTGGAGAATCAAGACCCGAAGAGTGAAGATTTTAATATATTATGGAAAATAAGCAAACAAATTGCTCCATTCTGATGCCAATTTCCAAGTATTTTGAAATTCAGAGTGGAGTCTAGGTATTTCTGTTTTCTTCCACCATTAAATGTTTTCTTATCATAAATAATAGTGCAATTTACATGTTTGCATTTTGATATTAAGAAAGTTGCCAACAGATTTGATAAACTCGCTGATTTTGTTTTTTAGGTTTCGGCTTTATTCTTGCAGATTAAATAGCATTTGCAACCAGCAGCTCACATTATTTCTTTTTATTTCTTTGGTTCAGAAATAATTCATTTTTTGTATTATTTTTCTTCATTTTTAATAGACACATCTACAAGGTGGGGCAAAAGTAATCACCCTATTGGAAAACGCTATAACTTTTGCAAATGGCGCCAAATGTCAATTCTTTTTTGACATTTGTGAAGTAAACAAACGCAGAATACAAATCGACAAGACATGAATCGGTTTACTCCGCAAAAACGCGGAATAATTGTTTCCATTTTTTTTTAATGGAAACCTTAAGGAGAATATTCGCCAGGAATGCGAGAACCTGTCGCCCGAAGTTCTGGCAAGAGTGATGGAAAATGCCATAAAACGGGCCCGTATGGTCATCAACTCTGGCGGCGGCCACTTGGATTAAATAAACAAATTTCACAAGCAGTACCAAAGTTTATCATAAAAAAAATTACAGCAAAAGAACATCGGGTGATTACTTTTGCCCCACCTTGTATATTGACAATTTTTATTTTTAAAATTGTCATAAATTAATTTCTGTTTTATAAAAGGATTGTCTACAATTCTATGTATTTAAATATTGCACAGTGCACATAAATTCAAACAAGCATTCTGGAATATATTATGAAAAACTGAAAGTTCCTCGTAAAAAGGCTATTTAAGGCATTTCTTCAAGTTTAAAAAAAAAATAAAACACTGTATTTTTTGTTGCATTAATTTATACTTTAAATTTTAATTTGTCATTTACCACACATAATACTGTCGAACTTGGTTATAACGATCACGGCAATAGCAAGTTCACGGCTATAATGAGCAATTACAAAATGATATTTTAGTTCTGGCTTTTCTTCATATAATTGTTGGCTGTTGTGACGAGGTCAAGGTCGACTGATAACTGTGAAAATAATTTTGTCAACACATTTCTGAATACTTGAATGGGTCGTCGAGTCTGAAAATAAAGGAATAGTTGGGAATTATTCTCAAAGTAAGTGGTAACAAACAAAAGAGCCATTAGCTGCCCTGCGCACAATGGCGCTTGGCGTTAATTTCCTATCCCGTTAGGGAAGGTTTCATATTTTTATGGCACTACCTAAGGCACTATATAAGATCTGCATAGTCATGCGAAATTTGAGCTTTGCTAATTTGTTACCGTTTTATGTCTTCTTTTGTATTATAACTCATCGTCAATTTTGTTTTAAAAACAAATAAATATTTGTTTAAAAGGACCAAGTTACGAGTACGTACATCACTGCACGGTGTAAATTTATGATAGTGATGCACAACTTTTTCAGCAGAGGCGCCTATTTTGCCTATTTTTCAAACAAGTGGATTCTTTTTTGTTTTTGTTGAGGGGAAGAGCTTGATGGCGAAATTCAAGATTTAGGGTTTCTGTTGATTTTTTAGAACTTGTTTAGCAAACCGGTTCTTCAAATTTAGTTCCATTTAGGACATGTAGCTTAAATAAACCAACGCTCTTTTATTTTAATTCTATTTTGTACCTACTTCATAATGGCTTACATCTATATACTGTTAGTATCTCGTGTATAATACAGATATTCTCCTATGTAAACTGCATCATTTATCACTTTTATGTAAAAGCCTTTTTAGGCGTGTAAATAAATAATAAAATGTTCTCAGCCAGGGTTTTCAAGAAGTAACCCAAAAATTTTGATTCTTCTCTATAGCCATGTGGGCCGTATGTAATTGACATGCAGACTGCAAGAATTTTCCGCAGGTTGTGTATCACTGTTTTGTGACATGAAAACATAACAATCCGGCAAGATATGTAGTTATTTATGACAAGTGAGATTTTACAAGCGGTACAATACACCCAAGCTGAGACAATTTAGTGATATTTTTCTTGGAAGCATTGAACCAGGTGATGATAATTATAATGCGTTTGTTTTAAGGAGGAAATTGAGAAGCATGAAAGCGAAATCTAAAAAAAAATCATTTATTATAAATTTGGTTAGTGAAAAGTTTTTGTTTAACTACTCCTCGTATTTTGAAAATATACTGTACATTTGCGAATATATTGATAGGTACATACGACTTTTAAAAAACATGTTTTGGAAATAACGAGTAATGGGTATAAGGATCAAATTTAGTCAGTCCCCTCGTGCTCGTTATTTGGTCAGTCCCCTCGTGCTCGTTATTTGGTCAGTCCCCTCGTGCTCGTTATTTGGTCAGTCCCCTCGTGCTCGTTATTTGGTCAGTCCCCTCGTGCTCGTTATTTGGTCAGTTCCCTCGTGCTCGTTATTTGGTCAGTCCCCTCGTGCTCGTTATTTGGTCAGTCCCCTCGTGCTCGTTATTTGGTCAGTTCCCTCGTGCTCGTTATTTGGTCAGTCCCCTCGTGCTCGTTATTTGGTCAGTCCCCTCGTGCTCGTTATTTGGTCAGTCCCCTCGTGCTCGTTATTTGGTCAGTTCCCTCGTGCTCGTTATTTGGTCAGTCCCCTCGTGCTCGTTATTTGGTCAGTCCCCTCGTGCTCGTTATTTGGTCAGTCCCCTCGTGCTCGTTATTTGGTCAGTTCCCTCGTGCTCGTTATTTGGTCAGTCCCCTCGTGCTCGTTATTTGGTCAGTCCCCTCGTGCTCGTTATTTGGTCAGTCCCCTCGTGCTCGTTATTTGGTCAGTCCCCTCGTGCTCGTTATTTGGTCAGTCCCCTCGTCCTCGTTATAACCAAGTTTGACTGTATATAGACGATAAAATGGTCATTAAAATAATATCTCCATTCAAAGAAAAATAATGTTGACTTACAAATATTTTTCTTCCACAGGCACACGTAAAATTAAGTATTTTTAACTAGGGATATCCTTATAAATATGCATAACATTTCTAGTTTATGTTTCTGTTTTGGAAATCTTACTTAAAATGAGTAATTTTTAATACTTTCACTGTGTAAAATTGTAGCTAAGAAACTAACTTTAAGAATAATCTTTACTATTATAACTATCAGCTGTGATTTTCATCATTTTTAATGACTTCATCACATTTCAAAAGTGTGTTGAACTGCCACTATTCTGAGTTGTATAGGAACCGGGTACAATATTATAATTCGTAAGCAGATTTTATTTTCGAGGACTAAATAATGATATCAGAATGTGAGTTGCCTGTATACTCTCGGATTCATTTATTGACAAATCACAGAAAGGGAGACGGTCACGTCGCCTCCTCACCCGGAGCAACTTGGTTTGTTCCTCCCTTTTCCCCGACAGGCTGGTCTATGGGATGTCTACGAATCACTCTGTAAAAATAGGAATTTTTATTTTTTTACAGGTTTAAATTTCACTCCATGAAAACTAATCTATTTAACATTTTCGTTAGTTTTTACAAGTTTTTGTTGGGGATAGAAATAAAAAAGAATAAAATCTAAACCATTTGCAGTACAAACTTTTGTCTAAAAAGGATACTTAATTTTTTTTGATTACATGCAAGGTTCAGATTATTCAATCTTTTTTTTTTTTTTTTTTTTTTACTGTCAGTCAAAATATAAAAAAAATGTTTTATCAATATCCTACACCAAACTCGAGAGTTAGTTATTACACTATTTTGTAATGCCATTATATGAAGTTTATTTTTGTAAGAATATTAAATTTAAAAAAAAATTCAGTCCTTGTGTGGAAAAACAGCATTATGTAAAAAGTTCCGAGTTATGTTCTGAGATATTGACTATTAAACATTTCATTTGACGTTAGCTAGCATATATATGCATTTAATTTATGCGTAATAAACAGAGATGTGCAAAATGGGTACCCAAAACCATTTGAAATGCAAAATGGAAATGGGTCAAAACTTTTCCATTTGAAAATGCAAAATGGTTTTTAGAAAAGCATTTCAAATGCAAAATACCTATTTTCAAAATGCATTGAAAATGCAAAATGGTTTCTCAGGTCAAACAATTAAAATAATTATAGAATTTTTAAACAATTTTGTCATTTAGTAATGGACATCAATGTAGAACAAATATATTACATGATGGTAAACCCAAAAACATTACATGATGGTAAATCCAAAAACACCACGACTACAGAATATGAAACCACAAAAAATTTGCGCGGGACTAATGTTGCCAACGTAAAAACATAGAAACTGCCATCTAACATTTAATATTACAGCGTCATGGCCCCATGTTCATTATTTGAATCAGTATTTTTTGTAATGGTATCACTCAATTGCCAGGGCTCCTACCAGGGAGCAACTTGACAAATGTAAATTATCTCTCATAGCGAGGTTGAGGACCGACTGATATTTGGGGCTTAAAAAAGATGAGTGGAGATAGTAGGAAGAATGTTGCAAAAAAGCATTTAAAATGGAATATGCATTGAGAAAAGCATTTAAAATGCAAAATGGTTTTTAGAAAAGCATTTAAAATGCAAAATGGAAAATACCCATTTTGTATTTCCATTTGAAATGGATTTATTTGAAATAAAGCACATCTCTGGTAATAAAGAATTTCTATTAATAGACAATATGTTTTATGTATTTTAATTAATTTACTCCTCAAGTTTTGAGTACACTAAAAGTAAATGGAAAACAAAAAAAATAATGCCCTTTTTTCCATAAATCAATATGCATTTGCGTTTTCTCCAGGTTTGTTTCTACGAAATTAGTTTATTCAGCATCTGTTTCCAGTTTGACTGATGAATTTACCAGGAACCAGTCACACACGAAAATAATTAGTGATTGGACAAAACTGCAATATACTTTTCAGCCAATCAGCACTCTTGGGCTTCACAGAAAAAAATATCAAATAATTACAAGTAATCCAAGCGCCGTCCACACAAACCGTCTGTTTCAAATCGATTTGACTTGACCGTCGTTTGGAGATTCTAAAACAATTTTAGGCGTTATTTCGATAAGGCAATTTTTCCACGTAAGGGCAGTTCAGAGTCTGCAATGGCAATGTTTAGTTGTTAATTTGCTGTATTACATAATTATTCTCTGCTTTTGGATTGTAAGAATGATTGTAGAGAGGAATATATTACATTTTGACTAGCGGCAGGTGGAGGAAGATTCGATAACATACTACTTTGGCCGTGTTCAGATTTCTATAGATCTATTATGGTGGCAATGAATGTATTCTTTTTATGTTTATTTCAACGAGTTTATCAAATCTGTTGCAAACACAAAGGTATGCAATATACCACAAAGTATGAACAATAATGATTAGTAGTGGAGGTAAAGAGAAATGCTTGAATTTGGTTGTTTGTAACAACAAAGTGGTGGGGGTATAACCAACACCAACCCCAACCCCAACCAACAAACCAACAATATCCCTCCGCTCCAACGGAAGAAAACTAAAATTGAAAACCGTCTAAATTAAATCTGTTTTGCTCTCTATCATATATCCGGAAATCTACCCAATGGATGCTGCCTAACTTGGACTGCCCGATGTCTGATGACCCCTCACCTCGATGTCTTCTTGTGGTATCAAACTCAAAACACATAATCTTGACAACGTGGAAATACTAAATACCAAAAAAAACATAATAATTCGTCGCTGGATCACAATGGACCGTGTGCACCCGCACCGTCTCTGTGTGAATGATGAATGTCTCTGGATGAACATCAACAACAGACTAATGTCTACCCGTCGGCTCAGCGGCGCAAAATGCGCGATTTCAACAACGGATACAAGCGAACGGCCGTCGTCATTGTGCCGGCCGAGGATACCTTCGCCGAGCGCCAAAAGTTGCGCGAAGAAAGGGATGGCAAGGATGTTCCTGATGGGGCCGTGCTAGAAATGAAAGGTACGCAATAAACAAACAAACATTCAACCAACGCTACAATGTTTAAAAAAAAAATTACTTGTGTGTGCGACATAATATATATTATTTCACACATTTTCTTTGAGTTTTCACGATTTGAACAGTTTTTTAAAATTTTATTTTCTCCTATCTTTAAAAATTGCCATACAAATGTCGCACATGTCTGATATCACACTAAAAAATCTTGTTTTATCTTGCCTATTTTTATTTATTTAGTTTTTTTCCTTTTTATTATACCTTTGCTGTTGTTACCTGAGCCTCAATTATTTTTAAACAACACTAAAAGTAAAAGTTAAAATGTTGATTATGAAACAGCAAAGTTAAATATAATTTTTCTTTACCACTTTTCACTTGTTCCGATAATCTGTGCTTCCCGCTCCCAGTTCCTCTGTTTTCTTGATTTTAAAATGGTGACACGATTTTGATTTATTGATGCAAACTTTTACTTTTTGACTTCGCTATTTTCCAAATACACTTCCGATCATGTCTCATTATTTCTCTTTGGTGGTTTTGATTAATCTGGTATTACATGTCTTGTACTATTTTCTTTGCAAACAAACAATTCTAATATATTTGGTTCTAGATATTGAAAGTTTTTACTAATAAAAATTATTTAGGGAAAGGGGCACTTCTCAAATTTGTGCGGCAGAAATTCCTGTGTGTTGATTTTGATCTTTTCAACATTCGGCGCTTTCTGACATGGGACGCAGTTCTTAACCATAATATATTTTTTGATAGATTTATGCAAATTTTGAATCCAGCGTACATATAAAAATTATTCCTGTTTATTTTCCCCTCTGTATTGGCTCGAATTGGATACCAATGCATCAATACGTCAGTGCTAAATGTTCTTTTGAGTTCTTCCTAATATTATCATTAGAACTTTAAAATATACTTTTGGTATAATGAAGGATCTAGGAGGATTGGACATAATATCAATTTAGTTTCATTGCCTTCGACACATTTATATAACCCGAAGCAAAAGTTTCCATCTCGCATTGATTCCCCCAAAGCGCAAATGTACTTGTTATCTCTGTAGTACCATTGAATATTAGCTCTTATGCGCAGTCTTATGTGCGTTTCAACAACGTAGTCGTTGGCAATAGAGTTCACACTTGTAAAAGATATCAGCTCACGCTCTACTCTATAGCGCACTATTTCTGGATACTGATGTGGAACCTCCAAAATGTCTTTCAAACAACTATTTTCTTTGACGTTTCATTGGAAATTTAAAGATTTTTTATTTAATTACTCTAATATATATATGTATGAAATATAAGTGAGATGTAGAATATTTAGTTAGTCCTCCTCGCTAGGAGATGCTGTGCCTAGGAGAAGTAGGTTTTGGATGGAGGGTTTCCAGCATCTTTTATAGTAAAACTTCATGGTTGGTTGGGTAGGGTTTCTCCAGTTACTTCTATGACGATGTTCCTAATTACTAAATAGTAATACCTTAAACAAAGATTTAATAAATGTAGCTATTTTCTGTTTTAGTTTTTTTGATACTGGGTGGACGTTAGTTACATAAGTTTAATGGAATTTATTTATCCAAAGGTACTTAGGTATATTTAGCTTGTCTATTTGCTTGGTTCTGGTTTTATGATTATGTGAGGAGTTTGCCTTTTTGTCCTTTTTGAGGCGATGAACCAGAATACTTTGGCATTATGGGGATCTTTAATATGGAAAGGATTGTCCTATATCGGAATAAACAACATGGAACTGTAAAATATGATTACTTTGGGAACAGTCACAAACTCGCTGAACATTTAATTCTTAGAAGTGTGTTAGGGAAACCCGTTTTTGGAGAGTTCTAATTTGAGAAGAAATAACAGTTACATTTGTGGTTTGCTCGAGGATGAACTAGTTAGGATGGTGAATATGAATAGAGGTTGCTACAATGCGTGCGTTGTACCATTCCAGCCAACTTCGTGCTGCCGGAGAAGTGCATGTGGCTAGACGAGGTGGTGTTCTCGGAGCAAGGCGAAGAGGAGTCCAAGAAGACGGTGGCCAGCTACAACCGCGAAGGGCGGCAGGCGGGCTTCGGGCCCAACCAGAACATGGGCGGGGGGCGCGGCGGGAGCAGCGGCAGCTCTCGAGGCGGCCAGGGCGGGGGAGGTGGCAACCGACGCCGCTTTGATTCCGACAGAGGGCGGTACGACCGTGGGCGCCAGGGCGGAGGGGGCGGTGGACCCATGAGGAGGAATGACCGGCGAGGTAAATTTATTTATGTTCTTAACCAGTCAACTGTTTTTTCAATTTCAGGTGAAGATTTCAATTGAAGTTGTGATTCCTTGTGCGCTCATTTCACAAAGTCTTTTTTTTTTTTGTTGTTTTATACTTGCATTAAAATACTAAATAAAATATGTAATTATTATAATGCAATTAAACCTGAAATAAGGATTATGCAATTCAAAGGAGGCGAAATATTTGTTATTTGCAAAAAAACAACTATTTTGTGACATTGCGTAAATTTTATTTGACTAATAATTGGTGTTATTTCACAATATCAATTAAAAATAACGTATAGTATATGTACGGCACCTTCCAGAGTGTAAGATACTCAGTATCGCCCTAGTTTAAGGACCAATATTCAGAATTCAAACGTCGCTTGAAATGGCTTTAACCAAGTTAACAGATCTGAAAAGTCAGGTACTTCCCCAACTTCCTCTTCCCCTTTCCCTTCCTACAACCTTTAGTGTCACAACATATGATAGGATGCCGTAGTCTCACTAGCTTGTTTGGTATTCACATCTAAAATTTATCATCAATGAATTATATAGCTGTTAAATTATATTTTTTGGGAATATTTAAAATGTGAAGCTGGTATTGTGTAAGCTTATGGAGAAATTAAAGATTTAAACAAGGTAATGTAAGGTTCCATTTTGGGTACGGGAATGTTAATTTGAGTGTGTTTTAATTCTAGATGACCGTCGCGGAGGTGGAGGCGGCGGCTGGTCCGGAGGCCGTGGCTGGGAGGGAGGCCGCGGAGAGGGGGGCGGCGGGGGCTGGGGCCGAGACATGCCTCCCCATGGAGGCGGACGCGACCAACGCTCTCGGGAGCCCTACCGTCAGGGCGGCGAGCGCTGGTCTCAGCAGGGCCGGTACGTTACACTCATCTCAATACATGCTTAATTAATTAATTTATTTATTTACTATTTTAGAGACTAAGGACGGGTTGTTTCGGAGAATTTGAACAATTTTTCAAATTTGATGAATTGTTCAAATTCTCCGAAACAACCCGTCCTAACAGTACATAGATGAAATGTGATAAACTATTTACAAGGTTTTGGGAATTTTTAATACAAGGATCGTTACCAATGACGGCAAGTCTCTTATGAAATATCTGTTTAGTGATTATATACATTTTACTGCTACATGGTGATTATATACATTTTACTCCACTACTTGGGCTGGAATTTGCTTGTTTTGCTTATTTTCTAGTTTCTTATTTACCATGCACGGTAAATAAGAAGCTAGAAAATAAGTTGAATTAATTGGAGATGGTTCGTGACTCATTTTATTAAGAGCAGGAGTCATGGTACCAGCTCAATATTTTTATACCATTGTGAGATCCAACGCAATTGAAAGGGAGCCTTTAGCTCAGAGCTATGAGCAATGAGCATACTGTGCTTGCCCAACTTCCCAACGTATACTTATGAATGATCGTACCGGTACCTCCTGGTCACTAAGGCCATGAAGTATCTGTATGGATAATTCAGGTATTACTTGTATCACCGTTCCAAATGTGAACTGTGTCTCATTTGTGACTTGTTTCAGTGGTGGTGGAGGCGGACGTGACAGCCGTGCCAATGACGCACCCCGCCGTGCACCAAGCAGCGGCGAGCAGCAGCCGCGCGGGCCGGCCGGGGGTGCCGGGGGCAGGGGGGGCGCACCCCCCCTTCCCTATCACCGTCAGGCCGGACCCGGAGCATCCGCCGTGCCTGCGAGGGGTGGTCCTGCGGCACCCGCCAGGCAGAACTACAACAGGGTATGTAAAAAACAATATTTATTTCAACTCAAACCTTCTAATTATCCCTGGAGATGTTACTGTGCTGCTGTTTCAAATTTTTCACTTATTTTTATTGAGTCGTTGATGTCAACCATAGACAAACAAAACAATAAACCTCTTCATGAGGGAAAGGGAAACATTTCAGTTTGGGCGGAGCGGGGAGGTGGCATGTCCACCTCCCTTTTAAGTGATTTGTGGCAACTTACGTTGTTGTATCAGTATTTGGTCTAAATCGATAATAAAATCTGCTTGCAAAGAAATCCCAAATCGGGTAAACAAAAGTTCGGGCTTGTTTCCAAAATTGTTTGTTATAATATTTAGTTAGGACACTTTTATAATTGTGTTAATTTACTCACCTCACTTATTTTTTGCTTCGCTACGCAACTCAATGTAGATGATGATATTGTAGATGATTGGGGTAAAAATGAACATTGAGTAGTGATGCCGCCGGGTCCCGTTTGAGGAACCGGGTCCTGTGGGAACCGGGTACCCGGCGGCATCACTAACATTGAGACCCTGCGAAGAAAAGTCCCACAATCTACCGCGCTGCAAACAGTTACCCTACTACCAGAGATGTGCTTTATTTCAAATAAATCAATTTCAAATGGAAATGCAAAATGGGTATTTTCCATTTTGCATTTTAAATGCTTTTCTAAAAACCATTTTGCATTTTAAATGCTTTTCTCAATGCATTTTCCATTTTAAATGCTTTTTTGCAACATTCTTCCTACTATCTCCACTCATCTTTTTTTTCATAAGCCCCAAATATCAGTCGTTCCTCAACCTCGCTATGAAAGATAATTTCCATTTGTCAAGTTGCTCCCTGGTAGGAGCCCTGGCAATTGAGTGATACCATTACAAAAATACTGATTCAAATACTGAACATGGGGCCATGATGCTGTAATATTAAATGTTAGATAGCAGTTTCTATGTTTTTACGTTAGCAACATTAGTCCCGCGCAAATTTTTTGTGGTTTCATAATCTGTAGTCTTGGTGTTTTTGGATTTACCATCATGTAATATATTTGTTCTACATTGATGTCCATTATTAAATGACAAAATTGTTTAAAAATTCTATATTTATTTTAATTGTTTGAGCTGAGAAACCATTTTGCATTTTCAATGCATTTTGAAAATAGGCATTTTGCATTTGAAATGCTTTTCTAAAAAACCATTTTGCATTTTTCATTTTCAAATGGAAAAGTTTTGATCCATTTCCATTTTGCATTTCAAATGGTTTTGGGTACCCATTTTGCACATCTCTGCCTACTACATTAGCGAACTTATCTGATTAATTTCACATGTGTTCTTTTCAGCAGTCAACGTATGACTAATGTCATAGTTTATTCAAAGCATTCTCTCAAAATATAATAAATTGATAGGCTAGCTTTAGACTTGTAAGTTTTTTCGTAAATTTACGACTTCTAGCCAATGGGCATATTGCATTTTGAAAATCCAATATGCCCATTGGCTAGAAGTCGTAAATTTACGAAAAAACTTACAAGTCTAAAGCTAGCCTTACTCTGTACTTACCTTCGTGGATAAGACTATTGAGGTATTTTTTGGGGAGGTGTGATATAATGTACATACACGTCTTTTAGCCAAGGACACAATATAACACAGCGGACAGGGAAGTCAAATTTAGTATGTAGTACATACTTCAAAGACTGCCTTTTCTCTGAAGAGATGGTTCCACTCCGAGACAATTGATTATCAGAACTGCCACAGCATATAAAACTTGAGAAGTATGAATATAATTGTATGTTGTTTGTTTGCACAGAGCAATTCAGGTGGGCAGCAGGGAGGCGGAGGTAACTGGCAACAGCAGCAACAGCAGCAGGGCTGGGGCGGTGGGCAGCAGCAACAGGGCTGGCCGCAGCAGCACTGGGGTGGGGGCGGGCAGCA
Organism: Hesperophylax consimilis; assembly: GCF_061612785.1. NCBI lineage: Eukaryota > Metazoa > Arthropoda > Insecta > Trichoptera > Limnephilidae > Hesperophylax > Hesperophylax consimilis. Next base: position 13,798,618 of record NC_142865.1, read on the forward strand.
GGGCTGGCAGAACACAAGCTGGGGAGCCAACTGGAACCAGTGGAACAACTGGAACAGCCAGCAGCAGCAGGGGCAGGGCCAGGGCCAGGCGCAGCAGGGCCAGTGGGGCAAGGCCGGGCAGGCAGGGCAGGCCGGTCAGGCTGGGCAGGCCGGACAGGCTGCGCAGGCGGGCGGAGACCCCGGCCAGTGGGGCACCTGGTCGCAGCAGCAGCAGGGCTACTGGGGGCAGCAGCAGTGGCCGCAGCAGGTAACACAATCTCTCATTGAATCAACCAAACAAAGAATTGTTTAGTTCCTACAACCTAATGGTCAATCTATTCACCCACCAAATGATTTTTTAATAGCCAACAGACTAGGTCCAGTCGACCAATCCTCCAACCAAATGATTAAATAATGGTTATTTAATCTTTACGTACCCCAGGGTACGGTAAGGTAAAAATCACATTTCACCCGAAGGGGGTCCTACATCTTGAAATTATTGCCCTTTCCAATAGCACTCTGATATTATTTTTTTAAGCCCACTGTTTCGACTGGACAACGCCTATCCTCGCGAAGCAGTCAATCAGTAACCCTTCGCCGTTAAGGAGTCGAAAAGAATATTCCATAAACAGAAAACATTTTGGTTAAGGCCAACCAACATGTAGACAATACCATCTCTAAATAGTCGTAATATATCTGTTTAGGTCTTCTAAACTACACAACGGATTATGACAGGGTTTTCACTTTTCAGAGAATTTATTCCCCAAGGTTTATATAATACACGTTTACTATATTTATAGAAAGTAGAGAAAAGTCAATGTTTTGTAATCAAGTCAAATATTATTGTGCGCTTACATTGCTAACGCTGGCTGAACCTTGAAATTGTGTATCTTAAAAAGGCCTACAGAAAAGTCCACAATGGTATATGTCTAATCTCCTAAGGATAACCCTGAGCAACACCGGGTACACATCAGCTAGTACTATAATAAAGTGACATTTTATTGTTTGTGTTTAACAAAGCCAGTAGAAGTAAGATCCAAAGGCAAAATGAATGTATAAGGTCGACATTGCAATTGCAGTAATTCAGGCATCAGGCTCCTGGGGGTCAAGTAATGCAAAATGGTCAAAGAGCTATTACAAACATCATTGTAGCCTTATACTGTTGTCCAGTAACCAATCTACATAAACCTAATGCTGTAACTGCTATAGGTTCAATAGTAGATAGTACATGTCTGTCCACGTATTCTGCATTTCATTCTGATTAGGATATCCAACCACACCAGAGCGCCATCTGCTTTGAGCTTTCCACTGTACATTTCTTTGAATTACCTTTTCATATAGTTTTTGGTGTAGGGTATGTTTTCAGTTAAAACCAGTTTATATACTGTTACGTAATACGATCGCTTAACAACTTGTGTTACCCCACTTTCCCCCATGGCCACGGTCATGTTAAATGCACGTGATAGACCACCCACGGCGACCGCTAGGCCTCCAGCCTATCTCGCCTCGGGCAACGCCAGTCACCATTCTACTTGGGCCTCGTGCAGTCGCGGTCCCTGCGTCCCGGCTTGGCAATTATTAATACGCCCGAACCTTGCGTAGTTCTCGCGTGTTTAAACCAACTCAATTATTGTAATCAATAGTTTGCCGTATCATTCTTAAACATGTTCTGGATCCGTTATATATTCGGCCCGTTGGAAGTCGTTTGTATTACCGTTAAATTCACCTGTTTCCTCGTTCGTGTGGTCTGACCGGACCGCGGACCCTTCATTTATCATGCCTTGGCGAACCAGTAAGCATCTTCAGTATACCCTTTCTTGTGTTCAAATCGGTAAATTCATGTAGCAATCCCCGTTTCACCCGGTCGTCCTAGAGAGAGGAAGAGAGAGAGTCAGATTCAATTCAACCCTGTGTTTCTTTAGAAAATGTTAAATATACCTGTGTCCTTCATATTCATGATTAATTATTGCTTTGACTTGCCCCATCCCTGACCGATGGACGAAGAAATGAATTAAGAAGCTCCCCACCCCTGATGGATTCGAGTTCTCATCGGCCTACCTTTTTACACTGAGCTAGCAAATTGCATTACACCTGGTTCAAGTCCAGATGGGTAACCTATTACTTAGCACTGGTTTCCAACTAGGAGCCTAAACATAATATAGCAATACTCTTAATTAGGGAAAAGTCTTACCATATAAACTTAAAATGTATATGAATAATAAGATTTATTATCTGGTCAACAGAAAACAATTGCGAAAAAATCATTAAGGTGCAGTTCTGCCAATTCTCAGTCGACGATGAGTGGTATTTTGAGTATTTTCTGTTTCAACGTTTCTTCAAGAGGTTATTAACATATTAAAAAATGGTAATGAGATTTTTTGTTTTAAAGTGCGGATTGATTACTAAATAGTTTTTGTAGGATTACCTAAATTATAGTATATAGAGCATGTGATGTAAAAAACAACTTAGATATCGCATAAAACTGGGGGATGTGTATTTTCCCCGATGGTGGCCAACATCCTGTTTGTCAATGAATCCATCAATCCCTTTAAACCTCTCCCCCTGTAATCCACCATGAGTAATAATAATGAGGACATTATCACAGCAATACGGCAACAAGGCGGTTGCGGGCGCCAAGACCGTGGGCACACCAGCCGCCGGAGCGCAAGCCAGCGGGGCCGCGGCCCAACAGCAGACCGCCGCCTCACAGCAACAGATATGGGCCCAGTACGCGCAGGCCTATGCGCAACAGGTCAGCAAATGGGACTATTAATGGGAATTACTAATTTCCCAACTTTCTCCCTAACCTTAATCTCCCTCTCCTCCCCTCCCCCGCTGACTCCCTTCAGCCACACAACATGCTCCATGCCATTGGGTAGAGCCAGTCCCACTGACCCCAGGTACCTTGGATTCTTATGCGGTGTTTATATTCAAACAAATTCTTCATTGAATCCCATTGCGATATTTAATTTTTGTTCAACTCACATGACATTGCTTATCTTAACTTTTATTGCATAAGTTATTTTATTGACTGAGCGTAGCAAAGTCCTTTTTTAACTCTGCCAAAGTCCATTTTTAACTCTTAGTCTTCAAAGTACAACATTGCAAAGTATTTTTCAGATTAAGGCATTTTTAACAATAAAAGCTAAATTTATGCATCATTTTCTAGGTTATTTTTAGAAAACCGTGGATTAAATTACTCAACCCTCAAATCTTCTCAAACAAATAGAATTGCAATATTTTACATCAAAATTTTGAAAAACAAATATAACCACTTTCATATAAAATTAATATTCATTTTAATGGTCTCGTAATGAACATTTTGTGGCTTGAAGGGTTTTACCAAACCACAGTCAATATGGGGTTTATATATGATATGATAGATATGCCCCCATTTTGTGTCGAATTATAAAATGTGGACGCTTTGTATATGATTAAAAGTGAATTATTTATTTGCAGGGATACGCAACAATGGGCAACACAGCGGCCCCGGCTGAAAAGAAATAATCATCTCCCCCCGAACAGTATTGATTGTAGAAACACCACCCTAATGCTGGTGGTCTGCAGTATGGACACTTTGTGATTATATGGTGGAAACTCTGTTTTATTCGTTAGGTTTAATCTAAAATTACATGTGTAACAATAATAATATACTTTCCTAAGTGCATATATTTTAAGAGAAAAATGTGTGTTGTTGGGATGTCTGTTTTATTAGTAATAATATTACTCTAGTTTAACCATTCATCGTTTGACTCTTTGATAGCCTGAAGGTTTGAGGCCTAAACTAACCATAAACACCTGACTTTAAATTATTTCAATCATTTGCCCAGTGGAACTTTCTTATAAGGCTTTTTTAGGTATCGGAAAACAAACTTCTTTTGTCATCCGATTGGGTCCATAAGGGTGAGGAATCGACGTAAACTGAAAAACCTGCCCAGGAAGGTATAGTTGGCTAAGGTCGGCAGCACAGTCGCACGGTTTACATAGATTCCTTACCCTTACCGACCCAATAGACAACGGGCTAAGTATTATGAGGGTTTTTACTGGATACATATTTTTCAAAAAGGGCATGCGTCATATCAAAGTGAAAATAAAACGGCATCCTTTGCCAGTGAAGTCCTGTTTCTCTCGGTCTGCACAAGTTGATATAAACTATACCTTCAAATATTCTGAATGTTTTGTTGCATAACTAAATCTTATGTACTAGCTTTGCGTTTAATAAATAAATGAATTACTTAACTGGATTTGTGTCTGTGCTCGAGGAACATTTATAGTTCCAGCATAGTAAGTTATATACTTTATTACTGCTTAACTAGTTCCTAAAAACTTTATTATAATAAATCTGCATAACTGCTTACAGACAAACCTGTTGAAGTTCTATCAATAATATTTTTGACAAAACCTTGTTTCTCTAGTTTTGTGGTTAATAAAGAAATCGCTCGTTTTGGATCTGTTCTCGAGGAACATTTACAAGAAGCTGCCAGACGTTCAGTAACAATACTGTTGAAAATTGATAACGCGTATAGCATTGTGCATGAATTGGCCTTGCCAATGGACGCTGTTCAGCATCTATATATCGATATGTAATGAATTTAATTTTATTTTTATAATGGAAATCTCTTGCATTTGGTTGAAAAATTGAAAAAAAAAATTTTAGTGTTGCTACTAAACTTGGAGATAAATGAAATTAGTAATTTTGAAAATGTAAATGGACGACATAACGGAATGGTACAAATAATAAATGACGAGTTTTAATTTTTTTTGATTTGTATCTGATAACGATTTTTTTTTCCTTGTTTTTAAGAAACGTTGCATTAAACGTGGATAAAGTGGAACCATTCTGAATGTGGTGGATAATTTACTCTTTGCACTGAATACTGTAAAACAATATTCACTCAAACCTCAATCATGGCAACAAAGACAGAAGATACATAGGTGTCCATTTCAGTGATGATCGGAATGCTTATATGTATTGGTTCAACTGTTAAAATGGAAACGTGTAATGAATTATTGAAGTATGAAATTTTTGTTTAGAAAAATAATGTACAAATTTCTGCAATAAAAAATATCTTTTTATACACTTTTTCATTGTAGAATTATCCCACACTTGGATTATTAAATTAGGATGCATTTTTATATATTATTGTTTTATGGTATGCAGTGAGGACTATGGATATACATATTATAATACATGATATTATTTTGTCCTTAGTGTTTCCTTGTTTGACACATGTTCTTTTGGTTTTGTTCTTTTTTTACTGTAAATACATATATCATTTGTTATAGTAATTTGACGTATAAGTGGAAATAAACTTAGATAAAATATATGATAGTTCTTTGATTTCTTGACATCTCCCATTTCTCAACTCGTATTATGTAAATTTATTTGTTTTTCAATCCCAACTTTCCCATCCCCAATCCTTTGAGTCTCGCAACGTACCCCAGTGTGGATGCCCATAGTCTCACTGGCCCCTGGCGGTTGGTACTCTTGAGTAGTGTTCACATAAAAAAACAAACAAAAGTATAATCACCCTTGAAGTTGGTATTCCTGATTTGTAATATCTCGCATCGGACAATGATCCCAATGTGCCCATACTTCGAACGCCAAAGCTGACTACATCTGTAACCTCAATGCTAATTCAATAATAATGGTTGCTCCACGCCAACATTTTAGTTATTTCTGATGTATTACAAAGATCTCAAATATTTCTAGAGGGATCCATACGGATGTAAGTTATTGATATTTAAGATTAATAAAAACAGGACCTCACAAGTAAAACATATTTTAATTACTAGATTTTATTTTTCCGGATGATGAATCCCTAGTAGCTTCCCGATGGAAACTGTGATGAAATAGGTTTCTTCCAAAAGAAAATGTATTTAATGAAAGCTAAACCTCAATTACGAAGAAATCATCACACTAGAGACACCTAGCGAACTTTATTGAAATAAATGCAGGAGACTGTAATTGGAAAAAAGAGGCGTTTTAGTGGGATGTGTCTACCCAAATTTATTACTAAAATTAGCCAATCACAGTGGGTTTTTGACAGGACAAAGGAGAAATCTACATTATTTATTAACATGGGAACGAAGACATCGAGTCAAAGGATAATGCACTATAAGATAAACATGTTCTCACGGGGGAAACATTGGTCATAAACTTTCGGTGTAAGAAACGAAGAGAGATTGATACAAATGAAAAAAAAGGATTGATTGTCATTCGAAATCAAATAAAGTATGATAGACTGTTATCTGGAAGGGGCAAGAAACTTCTAATAAGTGAAATTAACGCGTGAGGGTAGAGTAGACTCAGGAGAACCCGAAAAAAACTGTGTAGAGAGGTGAAAACAAGACAAAACTAAGTGATTTAATTATAGTTTTGAATGATGGAGGGAAATACATCTACAGATCAACAAGAAAAACGCGTAATCGATATGCAAATTTGAGAGGATCGTACTAGGAAACTACCGGCCGAGGAACCAATGGTTTTGGATCGATGAGATTAAATACAATGGCCTGATTCATAAATTTATGTGTTTATATCGAAATAAACAATACAAGATCCACGATCATTAGAAGGACAATTAAGATGGAATTGGTCATAAAATTTAACATGGGACATATGGGACTATTTATTTAAAACCAAATGCATTAGATTGACAGGCAGACACATTAGCTACAATTGATGGCTGAGGTACAAAGATTTTATAATAATTACTCCATATAAATCAAAAATTAATGACTATTTTTTGAGGGAACAAGATGCAATACGGGTAACGCCTTAATATTTAATTAATTTACAGTGGCGAAACGGTGAAAGGGGGGGAAAATAATGTTCATTTCGGGTCTAATGACATTAAGGTGCATAAAGATTGAGGTGGTTAGGAGTACTACCCTGTACACTTAAACTGAGATAATGCATAAAGATATAAATGAAAACATTTGAACTCTGTTTTCCAAGCGAAATTCGAATAGAAAGTTTGGCCTTGGAAGAAAGGACGCATACAGACCGACAGATTGGCAAGAACTGGAATATACACGAAAATAGCAGCATTATGAAGTTGATTTCGGCATCATAGGAGCGTGGAGATGAATTTAAAGTGCCATAATAACCAGAGGAAGGATGAAATAAACGTAAGCACTAATAAACATGATTGGATTGAGGGAATCCAATGCGAACATGAACTTGCCTGCTAAGACAGGAACAATAGTGACTGAATTATGAAGCGCAATCCCGAAAAGAACAAAAATTAGAGGGAAAATTATTTATAAGATAAAGAATTAGATAAGGAACGTTGAATGTGAAGTGTGCGTAGGGAGTACGGTAATGGACTGATTATATTCCCAGAAAAATAAACGAAATTAAGCACAGCTAGAAAAACACATCTAACCTTACGACGAACTCTATGAAAACAATTAAAGGATGCTGATCCAGCCCTGCAACTGCAGAGGACAAAGACGGTAAATTTGAAGGCGTAGCCGAGAGATGACTATGTCGTATGAATAAGTGACCAGATTTAAATAATCAAAACTAGTGGCACATATGTTCCAATTTACGAGTTGATTGATGATCTATTTGCCTGAAGGGTGAAATCGACTTAAGTCATTTTGGTATTGAAGACAGTATAAAAACGAGTGCGCGAGAGGATTCGAGACAGTTCTCGGGGAATTTTGTGAGGCTTGAAAGGACGGGAAGTGCGAATTACGCGTGTGTGTACGTCGAGAAAGGTAACTAATAAGTCCCTGGACTTAGGAGATTTTCAATAAAAGTATTAAATTCAGTTTTAAGTCTCTTTGAAAAAAAATCCAATCAGTGAAATTTGAACAAGTCAGTTTTAATTAATTAAACAGTGTTAATAAAGTAGGGTTATATTCAGTGACTTTCAATAAAAGTTAAATTCAGTTATTCCAAATCCTCTTTGAAAATCCCATCAGTGAAATCCTATAATAAAATAGAGTTTAAACTCAGTGTTTAGGAGTGTTAATGTGAAAAGTGCAAAAAAGTGATTTGTAAATTATTTAAATTCTAAACTAATTATTTCATTCAAAGTGAAAATCATTTAAATTCAATTTAAGTGTTTTATCGGATATCTAAAGTGAACGTGATCGCGTCTTGATATTTAAAAATAGATTATAATTTAGTATCAATTTTGGAAAAAAAATATTAATAGTAGATACGAACATCATTAGCTTAAAAAGAAACACAATTTAGACAGTTCGAAAAGTAATATCAATGATTAGATTTGATTAAATTTAATCTCTTTGTGATTTTATTATTCAGTTAAAATAAGTACGAAGAGAATTCGGAAGGATTAAAAAAAAAAGTGAAAATGATAAAAATAAATATTGTCTCTTTGTTTAAAAAGTAATAATGAAATAAATTTGAAAATAAAGGATTCATCGGATACTTTAAAGTTAAGTTTAAAATTAAAATAAACGTTACCTCTTTGTCTTAAAATAGTGTTTCGGGAAAAATAACAATAATCACTCTCCTTTGTTTCGAAATAAAAGGAGTAATAATAATACGATTAGTTCAGATTTTGTATAAATAATAATACTAAATATCTTATCATTGTTTGCGATATATTTTGGAAAGTATTAACCTCAGTCCTTACGTCAATCAACATTTACGAAAACTAAATCAAAACTTTAAAGCCGCGGTCAAATGAAAAAGAAATGGTAGTCACGAATCAATTTAATTAAGACTACATTCTAAACAGCAAGTAGGTAATATTTTGGAACCTTGATCGCAAATTTCGTGTAAACCCGAACGGATATATTTGCATGATCGATCAAGGTGGGTGAGTCAAAAGAAATCAAAATATAAGATAAAAATTCAGAAATCAAAAGACAACGTTCCTGAGAGCCGAGAGGGGAGAGAAAATCATGGGCGACAACGTTCCTGAAAGCCGAGAAATCATAAAAATGAAATCTTATAATATTTTATATTTTATATATATAGGTTATAATTCGGTCCAGCCTCTGGTTGCGATATTTCAGCAACTAGATCTATCCCAAGAATTAGGTACATATGATACCTATAATATGGTATAACTTTGTACCATTTCACATATAAAGATGTATATATCACGAATACCTATTATCACACTTGTGTCATGCACAAATGTCTACTTCAAATACCTATTACCACATTCGTGTCAAAAACAAATACCTACTTCCAAATATCCTTTCAAAATTAGGTAAACCTTATTTACCAACATGTACCATGAAAATCCAAAAACGATAATGTACGATTTGTCTTCTAAACTATCAGCTGATAGTAGATATTATGTCACTGATAGCAGATACAAATATAACCCACAAAGAATTCATAAGACCCTAAAATAGGTCAAAGTCCTCTTAATTACACGAACTGCATTCCAGTCGAACTCTAAAATAAATAAAACATCGTGTCCGGTAAGGGCAGGTTTCTCAAAGCTAGTCTTTCATACCAAATCACAGCAAGCATATTCATGTGTGTTTTATACACTGGCTAGAAGTCAAAATAATATCAATAAGAAAACATCCTAAATACCTAACTACGTACGTCAGAGATGAATAGCTCACTCAAGATACCTATTCGGTTAATTATGGTTCAATTAAGTCGCACATACTAGTTATGTGATCATATCCTAAGTGACCAAATCTAAGCGTCATAATAATTTTGTACGTATGAGTACAACCTATTTCCACCCAATGTTAAATAACTCAGTCAAATTCAATCAAAAGAGGGGGTGGTCACTCCTTATAAAATCCATCAACGAAAACAAAAAAAAATGTGGTTGTCAGACCGCGATACCAAAACTGTCAAACAAACAAACAAGTATATTACTTAGTATATCGTATTTATTCGTATTTCCTATTAGTATTTATGTATCGAGATATCGGACTCAGGACTCACAACCCTGGGATTTGAGATTCTTGGTTCCCAATGTTTCATGTGAGAAAATGTTACATTGTGAATTATAAAAAAAACGTATGTATACATATATGTATTTGAATGTATAATCCACTGGGTGATGTGAACCCGCCTACAGCTGGCGTTTTAGGCCTAAGAATGGTCATGTCACATCGCTTCTTGGAGTGGTGGCAAGCCTAGGAAACTTGTCATTACAACAACCGTGAGTATATGATTGTTCAGAAGACGAAACCGGTTCGCTTCAGTAGTCGTAAATCCGGAGGTGATGGAATTTGGAGTGTACTGGACCCAGGGGAGGTTCGATCGTAGCGCTAGAGGGTTGTGGATCTGGAGGTGTGGGAAAGCCTCGCAAGTACCTACCACTAGAGGCACCTGACGACGGTGTGAAAGTCTTATTCGACCTTGGTTCACCCGGTTATATTGCAGGAGGAGGCGCCAAATTATTAACAGCAATATTGCTTTCCGAGTTCGTCTTCGTACAAAATCATAAACACTAACCATACTTACAAAGATTAAATCAACATGTATGTACCCCACAGGTCGTCGCAGAATTGGAGAGAATTTTGGAGAACATATGTTTCATAACTAATATTGTACTAACCTATATTCGATTGTTTTAACTATATATGTATGCTATGACACTAAATTAAATGTTATGTATTTTCCACAGGTTTTACGGTTTCTAAAGGAATTAGAACTAGGAGATAGGGATTATCAGGAAAAATTTAGTTAGGTTAAATGATACCAGCGTTCGCAATATCTCGACGTAATCCAATCTCCTTACCCAATCACTAACCTGAAAAGAACCAAAGTTACCACAAAATGAAAGTAATTAAAATCCTATATCATAAATCAAAAAAATTACACAACGTTTGATGGAATTTAATTACAATATAAATACGAAAATATTTGCGTTCAAGGCCGTAAATAACGTATTAATTAGTTAAGTACATATGTCTATAAAGATATATAGTACAAGAGAGCTTTAAGTGGCTTTCTGTAGTTATCAAAGAAATTAAGGGTCCAATTTTCATGGAGGCTTATGTGTTGTAGGGGAAGAATTTTCCAACCCTACGAACACATATGTAAAGCCTTAGAAAAGAAAAACAAATATCGATCATAGCCAAGAGAGAAGAAAATTCTATTTGTTTTAAACAAAAAAAAAAGGAAATATATAAAATTACTCTCACACCCAAAAAGGTGAAACATTACAAACCCTCTATAAAAATTCAAGATTTTAGTATTAACGCTGATCAGAAATAATTAAAACAAACCCCACGGAAAGATCGATTTTCTAGGTCCGCTAAGGCAAAGTCGATTGTAGGTCTGTCTATACACTGGGCTATGCACCAAATATTGTTTTTACACAATCACTTGTCGTAAGATTTCCACTGTATTTTAGAGATTAGATGGGGCGAATTCAATCGTAGGTCTGTCCAATACTACAGGGCTGCGCGTCGCATTTTTTTGTGTACGGTTGCTTCACTTTTGTGAAATGGCTTTAGCCGTGTTTCGTGACCAGATTTGAATTGCTAGATTAAGATCACCCTCCTCTTCTCCATCTCCTCACAACATACATACACAATTAGGAATGCTATAGCCCCACTGGCTCTAGATGTTTGGGAGCAGTTAAATAGGGCGTGATCAAAGATATTAGAAGAACGAGATATGCTATGTTGGCCGCCGGACCGTAGGCGGAGTACTACCTAATTAGGGTACTTTGAACGGTATCGGGACGTGTACGCACAGAAATCTGTTCTATGTATTAGTGCGGATACCTTAGCGTAAGCGAAGGTGTGCAGTAGTATTGGTGAACAAAACCGGCGACACTGGGCAAAACAATTCCACACAGTATGAACTGCTCATAGCACATCTCGTTCTTCTAATATCTTTGAGCGTGATAGACATGTGTAATTAATTTTCCGAAAATTCCTAAGAAGCGACTATTAAAGAGTCATAAAATATGTGTTTGTTCCTTTAAATAATAAGTTCTCATGTTCTAACGAAGAAGCGAAGGCCGATGCAATTAATTTTAATAAATTTTCCGCCTTTTCAGGTATCATGGATTCTTGTTAGGAGATAAGAATGTTCACCCCTATTAAAATTATTACCCATATTAAACACATTTGAGATATGTATGTACCATTTTGCCCAATAGATAGAGAAAAGATTGGTGCAAGCAGTCATCCTCATCCAACAGTACCAGGGAAAAGTAATATGTTGTTTTATTGACCATCTTCCTACAGGACCTCAATTCTCGACGAATTCATTCCACTCGAAAAATGAGTGGTGTGACCCATTCGTTCTAGTGGAATAACTTATGACGTTTGGCATATGTAAGAACGTACCTTTGACGAGACTCAAAAATAAGAACGTCGACCAATGTATGTATTTTTGACGGCGTTTGCTAGCGGCCAGGATTGGAGAATCGATACCGTGATCCTACAAAACTCCTGCTGCCATTACAAGCTGGACGCTGTCTGAAAAACTCTGGAATTAAGGTGTCCAAGTGTTCCGGTGTTCTGCTGACTTTCATAACAGCATTTATGCGAGCTTCATTTGTCGCATACATGCGATATTCATGTTTAAAATCAACCCTCAAAAACAAAGTTTTTTTTACTAAAATACAACTGTTTTATTAATAGACTAGCTTTACCCCGCAACGCGTTGCTGTGGTTCACTCTGCCTGTGCTGATAGAGAAACAATATCGCGTGTTGCTTTTACAACCAACAGATAGCGCTGTTTAAAAAAAACATAGTTTTACCTGTCACAGGTACATCTACATACACGCATATTCGAATGCAACATTGTGTCAAAATTTCAAAGCAATCGATGAAAAACTTTCAGAGATTTAAGATTTTGAACAAATGAACATTTACATAGATGTATTTCAAAATACTCTTTGGTTGGACAGAGGATTGATTATCCTCCCCAGGGACTGGATTCAACCGCGCTAACAACTGAAACAAATCTCGATTTGAAAGGACCGACATTTATTTAGAATATTAACTGGTGTAATGTATTCTAATTTCAGATAAATGCGTGTGTGTCTGCGTGTGTAAGCACCATTGCCACCAAAAGTTGTCATCGTCAATAGAGTCGAGTTTTAGCTCGATCGGATGTTTCTCTGAAGTGGGATAATTTCTCTTTCCAAGATTTGCATTAATTTATTCACGAAAACAAAAGTGAAAATTAAATAAATGTGCTTTAAAAAAATAAACCACTGAAAACAATTTTTTAGTCTTTTAAAAATAAAAATAAATAAATTGGTTTAACTGTATTAAGTATTAAGTCCACAACTCTACCAACTTCGCCAAATGCCGATCGGGTAGGACCGACATTTATTTTATAAATTAAATGCTGTAATTTTAAGTAATCTCAGAGAAATGTGTATATCCACGTGTGTATGCGAGATTGCCACCAAAAGTTGATAGAATGCATTGTCATCGATAATGAAGTATATCTGCTCGATCGGATGTCGGGAAGTGGGTTAATTACCACTTCAAAGATTCATTCATTCACGTAAACAAAAATGAAATTCAAATAAATGCATATGAAAGATACTGGACAACCTTGCACACTCTCATAATGTACCTGCAATGTTGTTTCATTCGTAAAAGGTGTACGAATCCCAAAGTCCCACGTTTGTTGCATTATTTTACAGTTTCGCCACATTATCACATTCCTGATGCCATCTCGTTATCTGAAAAAACCTGTATTTAATACGCGGAACATGTTATTAACTGCTCAGAATTATCAATAACAACTCGATTCTGTTCTACTATTAATTATAATTTCATTATCACCGAGGTTAAGGTTTTTGCGATTGACTTACGAAATACCCGGAACAGTAAAAATGATTTTATTTACAAGAATAAGTTTTTTCAGTACCTACTTAAAGCTCCATAGTAAGCGTTCAAAAGAAAAAGAAAATGATTTGAAAGGAGATTCGTAAATAAGGTAGCGCGCTAATATTAAAAAAATCTAATAATAACTAAGCGAAAACTGTGAAAATATTTAATAAATCACGACTGATATAAAAAATAGCAAAAATCTCTTCAAATGCCTAAGTTGCATATAAAGATACACTGTGAATTTTTTCATACCTCTAACATGACAAAACACAGAATTAAATGTGTTTTTAATAATTTTCGGAGCACACTTTGCGAATTTTTCTTTCGAAGGAACTTCATATAATTATTATCGTTTCGGCTCTACAAATGTACTGATATTATCTCCAAAAACAACACATATTTTTAGGAACTTAAAAACTTAGTGTTTAAGAAAATTCGCAAAAAAATCGGTTGAAATTCGGAATGCGGTGGGCTAAACCGGTCGGTACCCCTGAGTGGGGATCTGGGAGGTATTCGGAATGCGGGGGTTAAACCGGTACCCCCCAGTGGGGATCTTGGAGATATTCGGAATGCGGGGGCTAAACCGGTATCCCTGAGTGGGGATCTGGGAGGTATTCGGAATGCGGGGGCTAAACCGGTACCCCCGAGTGGGAATCTAGGAGATATTCGGAATGCGGGGGCTAAACCGGTACCCCTGAGTGGAGATCTGGGAGGTATTTGGAATGCGGGACTAAACCGGAACCCCCGAGTGGGGATTTAGGAGATATTCGGAATGCGGGGGCTAAACCGGTACCCCCGAGTGGGGATTTAGGAGATATTCGGAATGCGGGGCTAAACCGGTACCCCCGAGTGGGGATCTCGGAGGTATTGGCTCAACTCGAACAAGTACATAGTGAGCAGTAGCTCGGATTCAAAATGGATGCTTCTATTTTTCTCTCATTTTATAAACCAATACAAAATATCCTCAGAAATCATAAGATTTGTTTAATGTAAGAATGATATATGTATTACGCAACTGCGAATGTTAGAAGAAGTCCGGGACGCCCGAGGATGAAATAGCACGATTAAGGGAATCAGATACCTGAGTCGGGCCATGTCAAGAGTCGGAATTACAGAAAAGTATGTATCAGATGATGTATAATGTGAATGAAGCAAGGCGTGTGTGCCAAGACCGAGTTGTTTGGCGGTCCGTCTTCTGCTCACCCCCGCGGGGAAACGGTGTGTTGGTTACTTAGTTATTTTGGTATTATCAAAATTACAAATTTCGGTCGTGGGTCTGTCTGCCTGTGCAGCTTTCGTTCAATGAACTCGAATTTGTTTTGAATTGAAATGTCGTTCTCAAAATTAGAAATGATTTTATGAAGAATTCAGACAAGCCTGAACTTACCAACATATAACATTTAAATTGTAATTTTCAAATTTGGAACTGATGTGTCAAGAATCTATCTATCCGGTTGTATGAAGAATTCAGACTAGTGATAAGTTACCTATCTATAGTATAACAATTTAATTGTGATTTTCAAAATTGGAACTGATATGTCAAGAGCGTATCTCGTGATTTGCGTTAGTTTTTATAATATTTTGGAAACTAGGAAGTGGCCTTAACATGAAACATAATAAAATTAAACACTTAAAATTTTTGGACATCACTTTAATTTTTATAACACTACAACCGGTTGTGGCGAAACCGGTTTTAGTATTTATGTATAATAATAGCCACATAAAAGAAATCGGTAATCTAAAAAGTTTTAATCAAATTCTTGTCATCAAAAATAGTTGTCGCGATTTGTAATTTATTATTATTAAATTAGCCAAATATTATTATAATGTACATAATAAGGAAGTTGAGTGAAAAATATTTTGACTTATAAAAAATATGTTCATGTAGATCAAAAAATATCGATTCTAAATATATAAATATATTTCTATATTATTATTCTTACAATTAGTTAAACGTTCTTGAAAAAGCATTCAATAGCAATATACTGTATACGCTCCACGATTGGTCGAAAGAATTCTGTCGTCACATGTGTCGTGACTTGTACGTACAACGGAACACCTATGGTGCATCTCTTTCTATTACATGAGAGATGGTCGATTTAGATGAGAGAGGTGTATAGGCCAAAGGTTTATTTGGGTTTGTCAAATATATGTACGTATTTGTTATTATTATTATATGAAATGGATTTCTAAAGATACATATTCGTATAGTGCTTTATAATAATATGTTGTTTATTGCATAACTTAGATGTTTTTATTATTATACATGTCACAAAGCATGTGATACACTTCAGGCCGCCGGCCGCTCAGAAAAGTCTCACAGTGAACTGGGCTGTAAACCGTTATTTTACTTTTGGTCTTTACTTTTCTGCGCGGTGGTCCTGAATTCGCGCGGGGAACGTCAACAAGTAGCGACGGCGATACCGTACAAGTACCGTATCGGGCGTGAAAAGCAAATATTCTAACTTAAAATATTAATTTAACTATGAAATCTTAATCAATTTTCTTTTTTTTTTAATAACATCAATTATAATAGACGGTTAACATTGGTAAAAAAATTACTGGAATTCCTTGTTGAAGAATTAAATTTTTTTCCATACATAATGCTTAAGCGACGTGGTTTTCACAGTTCTAATGACGTCACACTACACCCCGCCTGTTACCGCTCGGATTCCGCTCGTTTTGGCGGGCTTAATAAAATTTAAACTTTGAGAATTAATTTAACTATGAAAACAAACTTTAAAAAAAAAAAAAAAATACCAGTATTTAAGTTTGAATGCGAACATTGATAAAAAAAAATAAAAAAAATGGACTCAACTTCCTTATTATTGTATTATCACAGGTCAGCATTTAATGCCTCTTTCCACAACAGCTTTTTCCCAGAAGTTGTAATCTGACTCACTTAGTGTGTTGTCATCACACTGGTTATTATTCTTATCTCCTACGTAGCAGGTAGGGTGATTACCTTCATTAAAATATTTTCTGTTCAAACGTAAGTCATACACATCTACTGCGCTGATGATTGGAGGGAGACAAGCACACTTCCAAGGGTTCCCATGAAGAGATACCGCTGTGCCCAGCTTCCCTTTGAAGAAGCTAGCTGGGAGGTACGTGAGCCTATTGCACTCAACTGCGAAGTAATTCAGATCTCCAACATGGAGCAAGTCTTCTGGGAGACGGGTTAACATATTGTTTTGAAGTTCCAGCCTTTTCAACCGCTTTAAAGGAACAAACGTCAGGATGTTTAAACTCGTCAGTCGATTGTTTTGCAGATTCAAGTTTTCTAAAAGCGCGTTGTTTTGAAACAGGGTATTATCCAATGTTGACAGCTGATTTCCGGCCAAGTTTAAAGTTTCCAACTTTCTAAGATCCGTGAAGAATGTGTCGAAGAAACTGGCCATCAGGTTGTAGGATAGATCTAGCTCTTCGATCGTGGTCATTTCTGCGAACAGTTTCTCGTACATCCATGCGAACTTGTTGTGTGCCAAGTTTAACGTTCTGAGTTTGTTTGTAAACCAGAAACTTTCCACGTGCAAGTGGGTGATATTGTTGTAGGAAAGATCCAGCGTTTCCAGTCCTATTTTGAACACTCCTGGCCTGAAGAGGTCGCCGATACGGTTATGCGACATGTTTACAAAAGTCATACTTTCTATGAGGCTACCGACTCCATCAGCTGTGATATAGTTGTAAGAGAGATCCAGATAGGTGACAGAAGTACCTTTGAATGTGTTCCTTGGTACATTGCGTATTTTTGAATGGGACATTATCACAGTGCGAAGATTCGTAGCAGTTTCGAAACACCTATCTCCGAGCTTGACCTCGGTTTCCGTAGCATTTATAGATTTCAACACTCCACCGACATTGAACTTGGTGAAATCAATGTTGTAAGCGTTATTACGCGACAGGTCGACAATCTGAAGTTTGTTGAAAGAATTAAGATTGGTCAATGAAAATACGTCAAAAGGTACGCCGACATTCGACAAGTCCAAGGAATAAAGATTCGGCACTTTGGAAAGGAGAGATTTCCCTTTACATTTTCCGGTACTGGATAGTCGTAATGTTTCCAGATTTCCCAAGTATATAAATTCCTCTCCTGAAAAGCAGAGGTCAGGATTTCCAGACAAATCCAGATTAGTCAAAGAGCTTGCGTTTGAGAACAACTCCGGCGATAGTGTTAGCAATTTTGCATTTTTTAGCACGACAGTTTTAATCCTCTCCCAGTCGACATTCCGGAATGTATCAGTTAATGTGGTGTCTGCCACATCAGATTGTTTTTTCCTCGTAAGGATATAGTTCTTCTTTTCTCCGACAGCGCGGCACACTAATGTATCCAGGTTCCATTTGGATCTGTCACAATTCAATTCACTGACGCTTATTTGACCTTGCAACAACACGGCGATGATTAGAAGGAAGTGATGAAAGGTCAACATAGTGAGAGAAATCTTGCACGATCACTGCACTCGCGTGACTGCGGACACAGCCTCACCATGGGAACTGAATTCTGGATGCTGCTTACGTCTTGAAATAGGATAACTTATTTAATACAAATAATAACATAAATACGACCCCGCAGGGCCGGAGTGAGAACTAACGGTTGAAAGGGCAATATCTAATTATTTTTTTTAGCAAGACTTTAATTAGTTATTGCAGAACAAAAACCCATCAAACAACCTATTTGATAAAATTAGGGTCTTGGATATTCGCCAGTTATTTACAATTAGAATTTGAACAATTCATCAAATTTCAAAGTTGATTTTCAAGTTCTGTGAAAGGTCTATTCAAGTTCTGTTATTATTTCAGTTTTGTGAAATAACTGGCTAATAATTATATAATAAGAGAACTTGAATAGAACCTTCACAGAACTTGATAACAAATGGAAAAATAACCTGCTGGTAAATCCACAACATCAAGCACACACCCGTCTTCATCAAACCTGGGATGCGTGCTCCCTAAAACTAGAACCACATTCGCTTAGCGACAATCTGGTTCATTGCTCCTAAAATATACAATGCCTTAAACACCGATATAAATCCAATTAATTCTACATCCTTTTTTACTATCCGTGTTCAACATTGGCGAGCTTTTTTTTAAGAATACACGAGTTTAAAAAAAAAGTTTTAACTAGAAAAAAAATATAATTTCTTTTTTCATATCGCTAAATTCAGATGTGACCGTAAATAGGTACATTTCTAGATAAGTACGTACCACAATTAAACTGTGTTAAAGAATTTTTATTTTTTGGAATAACTTTATTGAGTTAAACCTCAAATTGCACTATTAATTAATTTTTTTTGTATTTATTTTAATCTTACTTTTAATATTTTTATTTATATTTAATTCTTAAAAATCCTTTAATCAATTAGTTTAATCTTAATTTTTATTTCTTATACGGTTTCTATAATAAAATATATTTTTTGTTTTTGTTTTACCATAACATGTCCCCCATCCCGTTCCCTTATGTTTTATTATTTGTTCTACAAAATATATTTTTTATATATTATATTTTATATATATATTATATAAATCATGTACGACTACCATAATACGGGCATGAGCCTAGTATGATAGTTGAGAAAATCACCAAAATTGTAATCTTTTAAAATTTAGAAAATAATATGTATATTTTTTTTATAAGACTTTCGGTTGAGACACGTGGTCTTTTTAAAGTTTGAACACGGGAGTCTTTCCTTCTTTGATTTGTCATAAAATGAATTTGACAATATACAGGCAACTCGTATTGTAATATCAACATTCAGTCGTCGAAAATAATAATCTGCTTACAAATAGTTAGTCCTGTTTACAAATGGCTCGCAAATTTGACCACAAATCCCAAATCGGGTATACAAAAGTTTGGGGCCTTGTTTCCAAAATACAAAATTTTGTAACACTATTTAGTTAGACACTTTTACAAATGTGTTATAATTTATCCACGTCACTCATTTTTGCGTCGCTGCGCCAGGCGGTTCGTTTAAAAACGAACATTCAGATTCTACGCGGAAAAGTCACCCAGTGGACAGCGCAGCAGACGTTTGCCTTACTTTTGCGAACTTTACTTTTCTGCGCAGGGCCTGGTTATTTCAATGTCAGCTCTTCGGCGGTCAATGTACGGCTGGGAAAACGTCAAAACGTGGAATAAAAAAATGTTTGTAATTAATTGCTTGTGTTTAGTTAAAATAAATGTAAATTAATTTTTTTTATTTTTATTTAAGTATTTAGATAGAAAAAAAATATTATAGCGTTGATAATATTATGTTAAACTTTATTTTTTATATTCCAAAAGGCTATTTTATACTTATGAGAGATAAGGATCTAAAGTCAGTTTTTTATTTCAAGTTTAAAAATGGTTATTTTTGTTCCTAATACTTGATCTTCATTGTTGTTATTATTTAAATTTACGAATCTGTATAGTATGATTACTGTATAATAATAACTAGCCATTTAATAAAAAAAGATTCGAAATTTTTAAATTAGAAATTCATATGTCATACGGCATATATTCTGGTCTAGTAATGTGTAATTTCTATCACCTAAGAAATTCTAAAAGTACTATAGGATTCATATGTCTTGATTATAAATGTAAAAATTCTAACTATACAATTGTAAATGTTCTCCAAAATGCCTTGGAAAGAATCTCAGACTTGTGATGTCCCGAAAGAAACCATTCATCTGTTCTGAATGCAATTACTAATGTTATCCAAATTGACCCTGGTAATAAATTACATCTTTGCGATTCTTTCAAGGATAAAGAAACCATCCTGTCACTTCGAATGCAATCAACAATGTTCCCAAAATTTGTTTTGACAGCATCGCCATTCCATTGTAAGAATATTATGTACTAAATACACAATTTGGCTGTCCTGAAACGGGAATCCTTCCCAGTTGGACAGACAAAGGTTCATTTTGTTATGCATTGTTTGTAATTTATATATATAAAATAAATAACAAAAAAAAATATTTATCTGTGCGTGTCTTTCCTATTGTATCCGAGTACACATCTGTAGAGTGATCCTTGATAAGCAAGTTACACTGGTTTTTCCAGCAAATAATAATAGCGAAACTAGAATTATACATTGATTATGATATAGCTATAGTGCTGGCCGCTCGTTGGAGGGCACGGAGTAAACAACATAGACATTTTAGACTACACTCATAGAGCATATTATAGCATAGAGCAGTGTTCCTCAAACTTTTTGTGTTCAAGATACACCTATCAAATCAAGAAATTTTAGAGGTACACCAAAGAAAAAAGCAACGTTTATTTAAAATTTATTTACAACTAAAATTAATATACCTAATACAAAAAGATGTTTAGTTAGAAATGTGAGCCTGTTTAACTGAGCACAGGCGATCGAAATTTGGAGCAATCGTTGATAAGGCTGCTCTCATCTCTTCATTGATCGTCCTCAGGCGTTCTCTTTTTTTCGATTTAATTGTAGTGAGTAGTGAGTTGAAAATCCCAATTCGAATAAGAAGATTGTGGCAAATTATAATATATTTTCAACAGCATGCTTTGAAAGCAGTGGATACTCATTTTTTTATATGCAGCCAAAAATATGCTACTTTGGAAAATTTTAGTTTTAATTTCCGAATAGTTTTTAAGGCGTATTAACCAGCGACCGAGAATTCGAATTTCGTCAAAAGACAGTCTCACGATCGGAAGTTTTTTAGAACGAGACAGAAATACCATATTCATTCCACTGCCAGCCGTATACTCCGCGCGGCGGTCGAAACCTACAGCATGGTTCCGATGAAATAACAATTATTGTGTTTGAATTTTCGGTTGTAGCTTTCTTCCTAATAAGTAGTTACATACATATTTGTAAATTATACGTCGGAGTGCGTAAACATAAATAAATACAAATGTAGTGCGTTGACATAGCAGGTACAAAATAGGTAGGTATTTGAATAAACTTTTTTTTTTTAATTTTTCAAATATTTTTATTCACTTGTTTTTTTTAAAATTTTATTTTACATAGGTTTTACAAAAGTGATTAACATTAAGTTTGATTGTAAAAAATCTCTCGTCTTACATATTTATCCGTTTGTAAGATAGGTATTACCAGTAAGTTTTATTTCTAATACTTAAAGTAATTATATCAAAATAACCTTGTTTTTTTTCTTCTAAAACAAGAAGCTCAATTCACAATATGACATTATTAAACTGACAAAAAGTAACACTAAAAATACTAAATATGTTGAATTATACCAATGTAATAGGGAATTGGACAATAGAATAGAAATTATTAACAAAAACATGATTTGAATCGCACATCACGATTCAAAACCGTTATTTTGACGGGAATCATATACGCATAGACTAGAATGCGGCATTGCCTGCTCTTTTGTAGCTAGTTAAATATATTTATATGAGGAAGATTTCGAAACAGAAATTGTACAGCTTAATGTGTAACTAAGAAAATTTTATTACAAATAAGTTTACATGGAAATGGAATTAATCTCCTTCGAAGTACTGTGCTTGACTAGAGATATACTTATCCCAACGTTGAATCCATGACTGGAAACATTTTACCACGAGTTACCCGACACCGTGTGTACAAGGTACTGTTGCATACGTGTTGCTCGCGCAACGTCGGGTAGTAAATTATGGTTTATGATTATCGCGGTAATTACAGTTGAATCGGTCACCGTAATATACCATGCATTTCCCGACACCATAATAATAATAATAATAATAATTGGATGACTTGTATAGCGCCGTTTTTGTGCAAAATCACCTCAAGGGCGCTGAAATCACCTCAAGGGCGCTGGTATACAAGGGTATGGTTTTGTGCGTGTAACTCGCGTATTGCCGGGAATTATTGATATTTTATAATTACCGCGATATTCACGGTTTCAGTCACCGTAATTTCACCACGAGTTTCCCGACACCGTGTACACGTGGTAATGTTGCATGCGCGTAAATCGCGCAACACCGGGTAATAAATGCTTGTTTATAATTACCGCGGTAATTAGAGTTGAATCGGTCACAGTAATATACTACGCGTTTCCCGACACCATGTACACAAGGGTATGGTTTTGTGCGTGTAACTCGCGTAACGCCGGGAATAATTGCTAGTTTATAAATACCCCGATATTGACGGTTTCGGTCACCATAATATCCATGATTCACAATATATTGTAGGTATTACCTATTTACATAATAAAATAATAATAATATTAATGTAAATTACACATACCGACGGAATTTTAGAGACAATATTTGCTTCAGAATCACAACCATTCGTCGGTAGGTGATTATTTTCCCTGAAAATTAAACAACACAAAATTATCGCTAAATGTTATAAAAAATATATGCGTATTCTGACTGATTCGTTTGAACGACCCTGTAGCATATAGAGTACGTACAATGTACAAGGATAATTAAATATGACTAACCCTTTTTTTTCTGCAAATATTTCTCCCATGTACGTTTTTGATGACGAAATTTTTGTTTTCTTATAAAAATTTTGTCCGATAGTATTTTTCTCCTCATTTTTAAACGAGGAATTTCGTTAAAATGTTATCAAGTAGACTGGCGTGGAATAGACGTCTGCTCGCCGCGCTGTCGCAGCGGGGAATGATAAAATTTCGGCTTGCGCCGAGGTAATCAGAAACAACGAACAAACAATAAACGCGAATCGAAATTAATTACTATTATATACTTTAAGAATATATTTCTTGGTCATAAATTATTTTTAATGTTTCAATAATATCATAGTAAATTATTTTTGTAAAAAGATCTCAACTATACCAATTTGTAAGGTCATAAATAAATAGTCAAATTGAGGGATTTTCGTCACAAAACGCGTCCTCGGATTTATTTATTAGTAATTTTATTTGAAATAAAAACAAAATTCTTATACATATATATGATAGATAATTTATTGATTGTTTATACTGTATTATTATATGATTTGAAATATTTGTTGTATGATACAACTTCGCCTTTGAAAATGCAACAAATCTGCATATCGTCCAACGGTAACACTTTATTATGGTATGAAAATAATATCATTTTCCAAAATTTTACAACTTACTTTACAAGATAAAATAACGATCTTTCGAAATCAATTTGTGTTTTTTTCTAGAAAAGTGTCCATACGTCTAAAAGTGACCTCAAAAATGCCAAATTTCAGGTCAAGTCTACCTATTTCGCCTTAACTCCATGAATTCTTCCTGTTTGTTTATCGATAAGTGTCCAAGGGAAATGTTATACGAGAGTGGATTTCGTACCCAGTCCGTAGGTTGTAGGTCACACTTAGGAAAAGAACAGTTCATTTTTTCTGCTAATAGCTCCAAGTGTTTCACTATCAAAGCCTGCATTTTTTTCTGAATCATGACATTTGGAAACAATTCATTACTACCATTATCAGTGTGGCTGATCCATAATACCAATGTAGCTTTCAATTTTAGAAGCAAGACGTTAAAATATAAGAATTCCTACCTTGCATTTTTCTGTTGAGCTCATTTAAATGAGTGATTATGTCCGCCAGATAAGCAAGTGTTACTACCAATTCTTCTTTTTTAAACACAGAAGCAAAATCTGAACCCTGGGCCTTTAAAAATGTCTGGGACTCATTTTTTAGCTCGTAAATCCGAAATAACACTTTTACGCGAGAAAGCCATGGTAGGTACTTTTGTATGAACAGAAATGACTGATGATCTGCTCCCATTTGCTTACTTATTATCTTCAAAGTACCTTAAATTTTTCCGCAGCACACCAACTGATGACCACGGTACACCAGTGTGCCGCGGCACACGCTTTGCGGAACACTGGCATAGAGGAGCGATCGGAAAACTTTTTTGCTAAGAGCCAAATAGAAAAAAAAATTTGCTGGCCAAGAAGCAAACTTAAGGACATCTAGATAATTCTAGGTTAAAACATTTTTATTTATTGGGCTTAAATTTATTTATATTGTTATTTAATACACTTACCTACATATTAAAATTAATTAAAAATACATATTTACATTAAAATTTCATTTTAGTTTAAAAAAAATTATTATTTTCACTATGAAGGAAAATTTAATTTATTTAAAAATGATGTCCTGTATGAACTTTGGCTCAAAGGAACCAGGGACACGTTTGTTTTGAAAATGTATTTTTATGGTATAATCCACTTTTTACCTAATCAATATTATAGTTCACCAGCTTAAAGTTAACGTTTTTTGGCATCCTGAAAAAGGACTTAATTATTACATCCGTAAACTGAACACGGAACTTTATTTTTTGAAAAATCAATATTGATAAAAAAATATTTCGAAAGAGCTAAACACTGCCACCGAGTTCTAAATAAATACAATTTGCCGTCATTGAAAGGAATGCCAAAGTCAATATGCTACATTAGCGCCTCTAGCAGCCAGAATTTTTAACATTGCCACTATTTCATTGGAGTTGGACGTTTTACTATTATTTTTTAATTAATTTATTTATTTACATACAGTATAAACAATACGTACCAGTTAAACAAGTATATTAAAAGTCAGTGTCTGTAACTGTCTTGACACAAATTGATAAAATGCCAATTTCCTGATAAAATATTAATTATTCAGAATTTATCGAGAACACGTGTTCTTTTCTTAATAAATTTCAAGACGAAATGCGACAATATCAGTATGTCAATAACAATACTAATATTTGTACATCAACTCATTTGTTAAAGGCCTGCAGTCCCGTTTTAACAGGACAATTTTTATATCAGTAATTTTTTTCCGTGTAGGAGTGTTTTGTGAATATCTCACTAGGAGAACCTGTTATTTTTCCAAAAAATGTTTAACCATCCCATTCCAGAGCGGGGTACTAAACTTCCCCCAAAGAGTTTATTATTATTTTTATATAATTATTTTTACATAAAACGTGAAATTAGGATATTATAGGGTATTTGATGTGAATGAAGTTTTTGAAGATGTTGCTGTCAATGTACTATCGGCCATTTTCTAAAAGTATTTTCTTTAATAAAAAAAAAACTTTGTATTTTGATGTTTGAAAATGTAAAATCCATTATTAGATCGCGGTACGTAGCTTGACGACCCCTGGCGCAGAGCACAGATCATTAAAACATACCTACCTATCATTATAACATGTCTACCACACTTGAACCACTTGAAGACCACAAATAGTTGTTTAAAAATTGTAAGATCTGTTATTGAATCTGAGCAGGAAAACTGTTGATCTAAAAACCTGTTTCTTGACTCACCTTATATCGTAACGAAAAGTAATTAATCTCTAAATAATATAAATATAGATGCTACCCGCGTCTGTCTGTTTATGCGCTTCGTTCTTCTAAACTACGCAACTAATCTTGATAAGGTTTTCACTGTCATTTAGAAAATTTTTTCCGGAAGGTTTATATATAGGTTTATATGTGATTCATACTTGCATACTTATGTTTCTATAAAATAGTATTTTTTAGTTATTTTATTATTATTTCATGTATGATTCATACTTGCATACTTATGTTTCTATAAAATAGTATTTTTTAGTTATTTTAAGTTATTTTTATTATTATTTCATGTGTGATTCATACTTGCATACTTATGTTTCTATAAAATAGTATTTTTTAGTTATTTTATTATTATTTCATGTATGATTCATACTTGCATACTTATGTTTCTATAAAATAGTATTTTTTAGTTATTTTAAGTTATTTTTATTATTATTTCATGTGTGATTCATACTTGCATACTTATGTTTCTATAAAATAGTATTTTTTAGTTATTTTATTATTATTTCATATATGATTCATACTTGCATACTTATGTTTCTATAAAATAGTATTTTTTAGTTATTTTAAGTTATTTTTATTATTATTTCATGTGTGATTCATACTTGCATACTTATGTTTCTATAAAATAGTATTTTTTAGTTCTTTTAAGTTATTTTTATTATTATTTCATGTGTGATTCATACTTGCATACTTATGTTTCTATAAAATTATATTTATTTATTATTATTTTATAGTTCTTTTAAGTTATTTTTTATTATTATTTCATGTATGATTCATACTTACATACTTATGTTTCTATAAAATAGTATTTTTTACTTCTCTTATGTTATTTTTATTATTATTTCATGTATAACTACCACAACACGGGTATTAGCCTAGTATGGTAGTTAAAAAAATGTCAAAAATGTAACATGTAAACATTTATTAAATAATAAATTATAAAAAATATATATATGTATATAATACATTTGTTTATTGTTTTTATTTATTAATAAAAAAGGATACACGAATTACATTATACATAATATAAAACAGTTTTTAATTACATAATATAATATGATATAATATAAGTATTTGATGTACCCGATGTACCCCCATAAATAAGCAAGGCTTGAGTGTATGGGGGGTAAATACATGCATATGATATTTATAGAAAGTAGAGAATAGTCGATGTTTTGATATCAAGTCGTAAACAAATTATTTTCGAGCCACAAAGTTATTGAATAAATTATTAATATTTTAATTAATCTAAATAACATTTTTGATCGGCAACGTCGCAAATGTCAAATATGATAGTCTACAATCTCGGCTGTTGCAAATCAAAATACGCATGCAAAATGTGCAATTATTGTGTATATCGTTCTGTCATTTTAATTAATTCTATATTCTATGCTAAAACGATTGATGAATATATGTAATTAGGAAGATAACCTATAATCATTTAAATTGTAGTTTACAAGCGTAATTTTATCGTTGTTATTGGTAATCTCCATGAATTTTAATATATTTTAATAGCGCAAATATGTGAAAAATCACAGAATGTTATTAAGTGTAGGATACAATTATTGTATAACAATGAGAACGTATTGCGAGCGGTATGCTGAAATAGGCGAAGCGACGAGTATATAGCGTGGTCTGTCACAGGCTTAAACTAAAAAAATATTTCTAAATATTATACAGGGTTTACCAATAAGAGGTGTTATTTTGATATTCAATCGTAAAAGATCAATGGTTTCGTTGCTTGTGTGGCACGTAGTGCCGTTTTGTTGAAAGTAAACGTTGTCCAAATCAATACCATCCAATTCCGGCCATAAAAAATCATTAATCATCTCTCGATAGGGCAATCCATTCACCGTAACTGTTGCTCCAGCCTCATTTTCGAAAAAGTAAGATCCAATGACTCCTCCGGACCATAAACCGCACCAAAAAGTCACACGTTGAGGATAGAGAGGCTTTTCAACAATAATTCTTGGGTTTTCCGAGCCCCAGATGCGACAATTTTGCTTGTTGACGAAGCCACCGAGGTGGAAATGGGCCTCATCACTCAAGATGATTTGCATTTGATTCACTCAAGTGAATTTTAATAATTTCAATGCGTTGTTGAAGCGTGTATCGTCCATTTTTATTAATGGCGTAGTTTCTACTTATCAAATGTCACAAAATGACAGCTGCAAAAGTAACATCTACCGAAATAGCGGGCTATTCTAAATAACACCTCTTATTGGAAAAGCCTGTATAATTGATAGGTTGGACGACCTCCCTGGTCAAGAGATAAGACTCCCGACTAGCAATCCAGAAGTCACGGGTTCAAATCTCGGAGTACGAAAATAAATTTTTGATCAATTTGTATTATTTCATAAGTAATACGTAGTATATTTGAAGTAAGTTCCAGAATAGTAGATACTCTCAATATCGCCATGGTGAAAGACCACCATTCTGAATCGAAAGATTGCTTGAAATGACTTTAGTCATGTTTGGTGACCAGATCTGAATTGCCAGAATCAGATAACCCCATCTCCTTCTTCTTCTCACTACATTCAGCCTCACAACATACCTATCCTAATTGGGGATGCTACTAATTGGGTGTCACTGGCTCCAGGCGGTTTCGAGCAGTAGGGACTCTTGTGCGGTATAAAAAAGGTGCTTACACACAATCAGTACCAATTTTGAAAATGAAAATTATAATAATTTTCTGGTAATCATAGGTGGGTACTTTAAAGCTTGTCTAAATTCTTCACAGCATTTGTTCCACATTTTGAAAATGAGGATAACATTAAAATTAAATTCGAGTTCATTGAACCAGAGTTAAAAAGGCAGACAGACACACAGCTGAAAAAAGCATTTTTGATTACAAAAAACACACTTCAATGTTTTTTTTACACATTAACAATAATTAAGATTCTGAAGGAATTTTCAAATTCAAATTCAAAATTCAAAAAAATATTTATTGCACCAAAAGAGTACAAAGGGTATAACTTATAGGCTACATCCTATTTCTTCCAGCTAACCCAAAAAAAAAGAAATATGTAAAATAAACTAAGTTTGTTTTACATATTTGGGTTGTGTTTAATTTATTTATTTCTTCCTGTCTTCATACGGCTACACACCAATGTACTACGAGGAAGATTGCAAGTTTGAGGTACTTGTAAGTATAAAAATCTATGGATAACCGTAAACAAACAACAGCTGATTCAGACAGCTTCAAACTTTATACCAAAATAAGTGACAATTAAGCAAATCAACACAGTAATCCAATAAAAACCTAAAAACCAGTGTTACGTAAAACAAAGTGACAGTTTATCCGGTAGTGGCAGTGTAAAATAACTACACATTTTGTTAAAATAAATATATGCCAAACTACAAGTCATTGTAAACCAAAGACAATTTATGGATTTGAATTTGTGAAAAAAAAGAAGAAGAAGAAAAAAAAGTGTCATTTTTGTCATAGACTAAACAACCAAATTATATATTTTAATTATTTTAATAAGGGGCATTTATGAACAAACAATAGAAATTTTCCAACGAATTAAATAAATAAATACAACATCAAGAAAATGTCCAAATCTCGCAGCAAGTTTTCCAACGTGAAGAAAGTACTGACAACATCGTCATCACTAACAACCGCGTCTGGCACAATGGACTCTCCGTCGGAGGCTCATCAGTCGATGATTAACATTGACAGCGACTCTATCTTGGAATTTATCAATTCCAAATTTGAAGAAATGAAGGAAGTTATGCTCAACAAAATTGCATCAGAGCTGCAAGAAATAAAAAGCTTTACTAACTTCGTTAACGAAAAATACGATGACATAATACACAAACTGTCAAAAATCATGGATACACCAAATCAAGTAAATAAACTCAAGGAAGAACTAGCCGAAAAAGAAAAAAGATTGGCTGCAGTAGAAGTTCACCTGGCAGATCTGGAACAATCAGCCCTATTGAACAGTATAGAAATAAGCGGTATAAAATTGCAAGACAACTTATCCCCAGTCCATACTGTGACGCGGATCGCGGAGCTCGCGGGCGTCATAATGGCACCAGAGGATACCTACAAAATTACAACCAACAAATCAAATGATCAAAAAAAATCACGATTAATTTCGCAGACATCACAAAAGCACGCACCATGTTAGCTGCTAAATATAGTGATCCGATAAAAAAATTCAACGGGGAAGGAGCCCAATACGTTTACCTAAATGCAGCACTAACGCCTTATTATAAAAATCTACACTGGAATGCCAGAAAAAGGGCACAAGAAAAAGAATATAAGTACGTATGGGTGAAATCGGGAAAAATTTTGGTAAGAAAAACAAATGACTCAAAGGTGGTTGAAATAAGACACCTAAACGATTTACCTACTAAGATGATTTAAAAAGAAGAAAAAAAAACTTATTACACTATTTACTCAATATGTTTATTATGGCTTCTACAAAGATAAAAACCAATTTTTAACGGTAATTAACCGTAATATACCAACACCTGATATACCAAAAAAATTTGCATCTCTGAGAAATGCAACTCCAAAACTGATTAAAATCAAATTTAAAAATCCAAATGGTCGAGATAAGTTTTTGGAAACAGATAAAAATTGCAATAAAAAAACAGAGAAAAATGAAGTGAGACGGAACATTAACAAAACAGGATTCGCAAGACGGCGTGGACCTATACACATAAATGAACATCTAGCCACTCACACAACAAGAAAACTATATCTCTACAAACTATTTGCAAGAAACTACCTTTTCACCTACTTATGGAGTACAACAAGGCGAGTATATATTCGCCATCGATCAACCGACTCGCGAGCAATTCAATCTAACTCAGAAAATACCACCAACCTCATTGAAGAACAACTAGAGGAAAACCAACAAATTGATGACATAAGTACAACAGCGGAAGAAATTGTTCCTGAAGTAGGCGCCAAACTGTATCCTTATATTACTTCGTACTTATAACCATAATAACCATAAACATTCCCAAATCTTATGTAGATTATCATGTTTGGCTTTCCATCCAAATTTCTATTTTTATCCTTGTAAAAAATGATTTCTGCACTGAATTTTGACTTAGAAACAATAAATAACACAGAATACACTTTTAACCAAGCAAAAGAATACAAACTCCTTGTCTCAGGAAAACACAGTTTAAGCATAATATGTCAAAACATAAGAAGTATTCAAAAGAACTTTGATAGTTTCTGTGTCCTACTAAATGAAATAGATATAAGTTTCGATATCATTATCCTAAGTGAATGCTGGTTAGGTGATTCTTACACCAACTTAAACTTAAATGACTATACCACATTCCAGACCACAAGACACATAAATCAAAATGATGGTATAGTAATTTTTGTCAAAGATTCAATAAAATCTTTCATATCAGAAATTAACATAACTGAAGCAAACTGCATTCAAATATCCCTTGGCCCATGTCTTTCTATATTTGCTATATACAGACCACCTTGCTACAACAATCTCTCCCCTTTCTTAAATTCCTTAAATAAACTTCTTGAAGAACATAAAAAAACTCAACAAATAATTATTGCTGGTGACGTGAATATTAAAATATTAAACTGCCTACCAAAAACTACGGAATTCTTAAATCTTTTTACTCACTACGGACTTAAATCTACAATAAACTCGCCAACAAGAACTACATCACCCTCCAAATCCTGCATCGATCATATATTCGTTAAAACTATAAGAAAAACTTTTTCATCCATTATTCGCTCAACTGTCACTGACCATTTTACAACTACATTAAACATACATATTAACAAAGAACAAAGTAAAAACAAAAATGACAACATGCAAGACAAAATAAACTTTAAGTCCCTAAAATCGGATATTCACGATGAACCTTGGACTAACGTACTAAATGAAATAGACCCAAACACAGCGCTGAACACATTTATAAATACGGTTGAAACCTACATAGCCAAACACCCCACAAAAAATCCACAAAAGAACTACACACAAAAAGAAAAAAAAAATAACACCATGGATCACGAAAGGAATAGTCAACAGTATTCATAAAAGAGATGCAATGCATATGCGAGTCCACAAAAACCCGAATGATAACAAACTAAAGAATGATTACTTACTGTATAGAAACCTGTGTAATAAGTTAATTAAACAAGCCAAATACAAATATTACAAAAAAGAAATAAAAATCGCCAAAAATGATCCTAAAAAAATTTGGGAAATTGTAAGAAATATTACTTATTCCACTCTGAAGAAAGATTCACATATCAAATAACTATTAATAAACGGAGACAAAGTCTTAACAAACAATGAACCTAATAAAATAGCTAATTTTATTAACACACAATTCTCAAAAGTTGGCTCTACCTTAGCGGAAAAAATTCTTAAAAAAAACTCTACATCAGAAGACTCTTTATCCAAACTTTGCTCTTCCATACGACCAAATCACTCGTTTAATGCTTATCAAGTAAATGCAAAGGAAATCTCGGATCTTATTAAATCTCTCAAACCAAATTGCGCGATGGGACCGGATAACATTTCCAATCAAATACTGATAAATCTACGAGAATACATACTTATACCGCTTCAACACATTTTCAACCAAAGTTTTAGGCTCGGAATTGTCACTGATCACTTAAAAATAGGATGAATTACTCCAATACATAAATCGGGAGACAAAACTCTGATATTAAATTACAGACCAATCACTTTGCTAAACTCACTATCTAAACTTCTAGAAAAAGCTATGAAAAAAAGATTAATTGCGTACCTTGAAAAACACAACCTGCTCTTACGCCGTCAATTTGGATTTCATGCCAAAATGGGTACAGAAGATGCTTTATCAGAATTAACCAACTACATAGTGAAAAGCATAGATGGCGGATAAAAGGTGATTGGGGTGTTCTTAGACCTAGCAAAAGCTTTCGACACCATTTCGCATAACTTACTACAACAAAAACTCAAAAATATCGGTATAACTGGTCAACCGCTAAAATGGTTTGTCAGCTACATTGAAAAGAGACAGCAAATAGTAAAAATAAATAAATACAGCAGTGACAAAGCAGATATCAGGTATGGAGTACCGCAAGGCAGCGTTTTGGGTCCCATACTATTCCTCATATATATAAATAGTCTAACTGAGATAAACCTAGGAAAAATTGAGTACAAAGTAATCAGTTATGCAGACGACACTGCAATTTTGTTCAAGGCACAATCATGGGAAAAGGTATTCAAAAATACAGAAACAGGGATGACTGTAGTAAATAAATGGCAACAAAATAATCTACTAACACTGAACATTTCAAAAACAAAATATCTAACTTTTAGCAAAACAAAGGCTGGTCAACCACATAGCCAACCACAACTACATTAACCCCTGCACCAATATTTCGTCAAATAACACATGCTGTACTTGTGACAAAATTGTTTATGCAGACAATATTAAATATCTAGATTTAACTGTTGACCATAAACTAAAATGGGATATCCATATTAATATATTATCAAAAAAAATACGAAAATTATCATACATCTTCAAAACAATACGAAACATCATGTCATTAAATCAACTAAAAAATATATATTTCGCACTCTGTCAAAGTATTTTAGCGTATGGAATATCAGTTTGGGGAGGAGCAGCAGATACTTACCTCAATTCTCTTAAAATAAATCACAAAACAATAATTAGAATTATGTTTAAAAAACCTTACCAACATCCGACGGAACAGCTAATGATCAAAAACAAATTACTAGACGTAAATAAACTATTCATAAGGAAGATCATTTACAAAAACTGTATCAAAACTTCACATCTCCACATACCTCACTCGCAAAACACAAGAGCAAAAATTAATAAGCACTTTCAAGTTCCCCATATCAAATCAAATTTTACAAAAAACACGAATCTTACCTAGCACCACACATTTTCAATACCTTCCTAACACAAACAAAAACTTACGTCACCCCAAATAATTTGAATTGGCTGTTCAAAAGATTTGTATTATGGCTGAATGAAAAGGAAAGAACAGATATTCAAAATATTCTAAATAAATAACATTTCATACAATTTCTCACGAAATTATATAATATTCAAATAAAACAAATGCGAGAAACTGAAATTTTGCAATACTAATTATCATGTAACCGCTATATCTATATTCAATTGTCACAAAATTTAATTTACTTTTATCTATGTTACATAGGCAATCTTCTCATGGAATGTAACTAATAAAAAAAAAAAGTATGTATGTAAATATTTAATATACCACCACATAATTGTATCTTTTTGTCTTTTTACATACATTTTTTTTTTTTTTTTTAAAAGAAAGACAAACATTCTTGGGTTACGAATAACCCAACAATGTTTGAAAATCTCCTACTACCACCACAGAAAGCCGAAAATGTTGCTTGTGTTGTGATGGAGGACTTAGCCAGCCGAGGAATCGAACACGCGACGCTCGGGTGAGACCCAAGCGCTATGCCCACTCAACCACTGACCGGTATATATATATATTTTTTTAAATACATACATTTCTTTTGGAACAAATATAATATGTGATTTACCCGCCTCGGAACAGACTTTGTCTAGTGAGGCGGGTAAAAGAAAAGAAAACAATGTAAACAACCATGAAATTAAATAAACGCCCGGGTTGCCGGCACTGAAACTGAAAAAAGGTCATGGGGCAATGTTACTACGAAATGCCACTAATTTAACACTAACTTCGAAATTTTAAACAAAAAAATTGCTAAAAAGTTTAATTTCTTAAGTAGGATAAAAGGAAAATTGGACATTAAAACAAGAATATTGGTCTACAATACCACTGTAGCATACCATCTGAATTATTGTACAAGTGTAATATTTCTAAGTAACAAAACCCAAATTAAGAGAATGGAAGTAATCCAGAACAGAGGCATGAGGTCAATACTGTGTTGTTGCAGGTACACCAGAATAAAAACCATGCAACGTCAACTCAATCTTTTAAATGTGTGGCAACGATTAGTTTATAATACCTTAGTGTTTATTTATAAGCTTAAAAATAAAATGTTTCCTGACTATATGTCAAAGAATGTTAGAATTAATAGTGCAGTTCATTTATATCCTACGAGAAACTGCAAGGATTTTAGGCTTCCTAAAACACATTTATCGGGAACACAAAACAATATTTATTATAAAGGTTTTAAAATGTTCAATGAACTCCCGGTAATTGTTAAGGAAGCTAAAAGTCTTGCAGTTTTTCGTGGATTATGTCTCAATGTTGTGAAATCTAAATTTTAGTATGTAAGTAGTAAATAATATTGTAGTAGTCATAGAAAATAATATATTAGGTATAAGATGTAAAATTTTATAACTATATAAAATATACATTAAAAAAAAAAACTATTTTGCGACATGCGTCAAAAGATTTTTGCTGAACTGTCTGTACGTGACATTAAAAATGTAGATGGTCAATGCAGCAGGAGTCGCTCTGTTGATTGGCGCGTTCTGATGGGTAGAAGTTCTCTTGTTAGCAGAGGCGGCTGTAGGGAACCAGGCATTGTAGGTCATTTGTGTGACTAATCTTTATTTGATATTGTGAAAAATGTAGGTAGATACGGCATGAGTCCGTGAATCAAAATACATATTATGTTAAATATAGTAAATTGGAAATAACTACTCAATCCATGTACTGGCGGCAAATTATTTAAAAGAGATTCTGTTTAAATGTAGTTGTGCACAACATTAAAGTAAATAAAATAAGAGTTTGAAACGTACGTCCGCAGTATCCAAAGATACTGGGTACGAAGCTAAGAGTATGGTGGTTCGGTGGTGCGAATCTACGCGACGTTTATCAATTCCATTTAAGTTTAGACTTGCGATTCTATTTGACAATGATCTTTTAAGTTTTTTTGTTTTGTTTCATTCTTCAGCTTTATACTAAATAGATAATAATAAATAAATAATTATTCTAAACCTTTTACGAACTGTCCAATTGGAAAACAACCATTTTTCCACACACGACAAGCGTGTAAAATGATAAACCGACGTAAGTTTATGTCACCATCTCTTTAAAACATATAATATTCATCATGCTGTCCTCCTCACGGCCATGACCTAAGCGTCCCTAAGCTTTCTTCGGTACCTAATTTCTACAAAGACGAAAGACATAGTGCCGTCTCGTTTATTCTATGGTGCGCATAGGGACAGAAGATTCCAAAGCCGGGGATATTCTTTAAATTGACCCAGCAAATCGTGTGGACTTGTGAATGAAAGCTTCTATTAGAGTCACTAGTAGGTACAATAGATGTCACTGCTCGTCACTCGCCGCCGCCGCTCGCAGCCTGCTATTTCGCGGTACATTTCAAATAAATTAAGAATAAGACCAGTTGATTTGATGCCCATCATTTATTATTATTGGTGTCTTATAATTTTGGGGGGTCAAACACCAATTAACTAAGGGAAGAACCGCCCCTGCTTGTTAGCCACGTATGAGTAATATTATATAAATCTGGCGCAGCCGATAGAGGAAGTTACAAATTTGTAACGGGGTTGTAAAAAAAGTGAACACTACAGGAACTGCATGCTAAGTCACCGCAAAAGGGCACGCGATTATCTTCTTCGAGTCCATCCAAGGGGAAGAAGAAGTGAAATCACCGCAAAAGGGCGCGTGACGTGACCACCAATACGATAGCGTGATCTTCGTCTGGAGACGATTTCGATTACCGCGAAAGGGCGTGTAATCATCATGTTATTCTGACTCTTGACATATTGAAGTGAATCACCGATACAGTATTATATTTGTACGACTTTCTTGAAGGAATGGAGTTTATATAAGAAACAAAACTATTAATTCCCATTGCGTATGTACGGGTAGACAAATTATTCAACTTTATATTTTAAAGTATAACTTGCAATATGTGTTTGTTTCATAAAATAATTAAATTAGCCCCATCTACGATAGAGCAGATTGTGAGTTCTAAATGAAGTAGACCTTTAATGCCTAGAATCCATATATATGGTTAGTTTTGGTTATGGCTACCACCGCCCCGAGAACCATTTATTAGATAACCAACACCTCTGCCCTAGGTCTTCAAGAGGCTCGCTACGTTTACAGATTTAGCAGGGGTTCCCGGGTTCACGGGGTGAGGATTGTCTAGGTCTAGGCTGGACAGATTTGGAGAGACTTGTTGAGGGAGATATTTTTATTTCTCCAGTAGGACGCTCTCGACCCATCACCTTGCACCGAAGTGGGAGATATGAGGGATACCTTTTTCCTTCCTAGATCTTCATCTCCTTCCTTTCCTCAAAATAACTCTCCACACAGCATCCAAAGATGACATAGGCCCGGAAAGAAATTATTTTCCTCAGGATCTCCTGTGTGAAGCTTTTAAAATCATCAAAGTCATCAAAATCATCAAACAAATACTAATATGATCTATCGACAACTTCTACGGTAGTGCGTTAAACTCACTGGCTCTAGACAAGGGATTAAAGTAAATTAAAGTACACACTATACCATATTATTATTTACATCTCTTTACGGATTGTAAGACAGTTTCTGAATCAAAACTAAGATTGAAATTGTTTTAGTCATTTTTAATGACATTTGAATAGCCACTAACTCCCCCTGTTCTTCCTTTCTTCATCCCCTTACCTATCACTTAAAAAATCCTAAATTAAGCTTGCTTTAGTCTCCGGGCAGTAGAAACAAGAATGTTATTTATAGACTTGGATATCAATTGTGCTTCCGTTCACTACACAAAATTATGTTGAGACTAGACGATATCCTAAAATAAAGCCAGAATCTTAATGACGTAAGTGAAACAGTCGTGCACAAAAATATGCGACGCGCGGCTCTGGTATATTGGACAGACCTGCGGTTGAATTTGCTCTATCAAATCTCTAAAATAAAGTAGGAATCTTAACGACATTACTGATGAAGTCGTGTTATAACAATATTCGGTGCGCGGCCCAGCTTAATGGACGGACCTACGGTTGACTTTACCGTATCAGGCCTGGAAAATCGATCTTTCCGTGGGGTTAATTTTATTACTTCTGACTAACGAATTACTAAAATCTCAAATATTTCTAGAGGGATTCCTCGGGAAGTTACTAATTGATTGTCTAGAAAAATAAAATATGGTCCTCACCGCTTATTTTATAGTTGAAAAACTTTTTATAAAATTTTCAATCCGTTGTACTTCAAATATTTTTATGCTCGGCTGCTGTTTTTATTAATCTCAAATATAAATAACTCACATCCGTATTGACCCCTCTATAAGCATTTGAGATTTTAGTAATACTTTATCAGAAATAATTAAAATGTGAGCCTCGAGCACTCCCCCATTATTAGAGTCATATGTCGCCTTAAGGTATGTCCACAGTATTAATTATATTATAGTGTCAGCATTTGATACCGGTGTTAGCGATGGCCGTTTTCCAATTCTCTTAATTTCCTGATAAATGTTTATTGTTTTATGTCGTTAGTAGGGATAGTTTTATTTTCTCCAACATGATGCGACAATATCGCTTGTCTAACTGCAAGTGATAAATGTCTCTAGGCATTTACATATATATTTTTATTTTATTTTATTGAAATAAAAACAATATGAGTTACAGTGTGCACATTTACAGGGTTTTCCAATAAGAGGTGTTATTTTGAATAGCCCGCTATTTCGGTAGATGTTACTTTTGAAGCTGTGTTTTTTGACATTTGACAAGTAGAAACTACGCCATTAATAAAAATGGAACGATACACGCTTCAAAAACGCATTGAAATTATTAAAATTCACTTGAGTGAATCAAATGCAAATCATCTTGAGTGATGAGGCCCATTTCCACCTCGGTGGCTTCGTCACCAAGCAAAATTTTCTCATCTGGGGCTCGGAAAACCCAAGAGTTATTGTTGAAAAGCCTTTCTATCCTCAACGTGTGACTGTTTGGTGCGGTTTATGGTCCGGCGGAGTAATTGGACCATACTTTTTCGAAAATGAGGCTGGAGCAACAGTTACGGTGAATGGATTGCGCTATTGAGAGACGTTTAATGATTTTTTTATGGCCGGAATTGGATGGTATTAATCTGGATAACGTTTAGTTACAACAAGACGGCGCTACGTGCTACACAAGCAACGAAACCATTGATCTTTTACGATTGAATATCAAAATAACACTTCTTATTGGAAAACCCTGTATTTTACAAAATATTAAAAAGTCATCTTTTTCAGTCTTGCATAACCTATCAGAAAAGAGGAACTCTTGTGCCTGATAAGAGAGCTACGATTCTCTGGTTGTATATAGTGGTATGTTAATGTTAAAGTTTTTTTTTGAAAAAGTGTTTAATTTTATTTATTTGTTATTCCAGTCGAACAACGAGTGGTTAGAGTGGAATAACTTATGAAGTTTTGCATATGTAAGTACGTACCTTCGACGAGACCATGGCGAGACTCAAAAAGAAGAACGTCGACCAATGTATGTACTTTTAACGGCAATTGACAACGGCGAGGATTGGAGAAGCGACCTGATCAGTGGCGGCGTAGGGTAGATTGGCACCCGGGGCGGTTTTGTATTGAGCACCCCTACTTAAAATAAAACACCGAATACTAAACATGCTTACGAGACTTTATTTTACTGAAATATTCGATGACATTATCAACATTTATTTTCCTGTCTCTTTCAATTGATAAAATCGAAAGATTGGTTAGTCGCGCTTGGCTCATTGTGGATCTTAAATAAGATTTTATTAATTTTAACTTTGAAAAGCTTCTTTCATATGAAGCCACCGAAACACAGATTGTCAAAAAAATCTTAGACACAGCGCTAAACTTGGAACTGACTCAGAATAGCTCCATTTTACAATGAATCTGAGGAGCTCCAATGTAGTCCATTGAACTGCTTCGTGGGCAGAAATGTTGGCGGCTCCTAAATGGCACCTCAATCGTAATATCTCCAACACGATATCCTCTGCTGAAAATTCATCGTAAATTTTTAATAAATTTGGAACCATTCCACGAAGATCTCCTTCTGGTTATGTTACCAACGTTTTTGTCTGAACAAAACTAAATGTAACCAGAATAAAATCCATTGCCCTGTAACGATGCAGCTCGTCTGGTAATGTAAGACCAGCATCTCGGGCCATTTCTCCGGGCATACGTTTACGAAATCTCCTGCTTCCTCTTTTTCCTTCAATCGGAATGTCAAAGTCCTCACATATTTTTGTTGCGTAGCAAATAGCCTTTTCCACTATTTGATTGCGTTGACTTTGAATAAAAATTTTAAGGGCCTTAATCTTTACTACACACTTTTCTAATGATAGCCCAGATGTTTGAATATACTGTTGCGTCTGATTAACTTCTTCTAGTACTTCACACCAAAAGGAAAGATATCATAGAAAACTGAAATCACACAAAGCTGGTATGAGTGTTGATGCTGCTTCCCTTGTCTCAGCATTTTCTTTACTAGTGTTGGGATCACACATATCTTCGAGTGTTGTTACAAGCTTCTCAAAATTATTCTTCAATTGTTTAACAGCGTCGTGATGAGCACTCCATCTTGTCTCTGATAGCCGTTTAACGGACACGCCTACATTTTTCATTAATATTTCCCACCGATATGTGGATGATGAAAAGAACGTGTAAACTCTTTCTACAGTTCCGAAAAAAGTTAAACTTGAAGAAACGCTACCAAAAGAGTGCACTCCACATAGATTAGGCGAATAATTTGCACAAGGCGAAAACAACGTTTTCGGATTGCGTTCTTTGATTTTTGCTTGTACACCACCACTCCGCGGTGAACAGGGGAGGAGGTCATTTTAATTACGGAGCTGCCTAAACGGGCAGATGACAGCTGTCAATTCATTACAAAGAAATGGAATTTCATGGCAGCTCTCTAATTCGTCTGACTCCTTCCCCTACCATAGGAAAAATATTTTATAGCGTCGTGTGACGGTAGAAAAGATAAGCGCTCGCGGTTGAAAAGATAACTGTTTGCGTTTTTATAGCTGTGTGTGACGCAGGTCATATTTGGCTGCACAAGTGTGTTGTCGTTTTCACCCCTTGGTCCTTGGTACCCGGGGCGGACCGCCCCCCCCGCCCCCCATTTACGCCGCCACTGGACCTGATCCTACAAAACTCC
This sequence comes from Hesperophylax consimilis, assembly GCF_061612785.1. Classification (NCBI taxonomy): domain Eukaryota; kingdom Metazoa; phylum Arthropoda; class Insecta; order Trichoptera; family Limnephilidae; genus Hesperophylax; species Hesperophylax consimilis. The sequence continues at coordinate 13,839,690 of NC_142865.1, forward strand.
TGCTGCCATTACAAGCTGGACTCAGTCTGAACAACTCTTGGATTAAGGTGTCCAAGTGTTCCGGTGTTCTGTTGACTTTTATAACAGCATTTATGCGAGCTTCATTTGACCCATACATGCGGAATTCATCTTTAAAATCAACCCTTAAAAACTTTTTTTTAAATAAATATATATAAATTTATATTTTTTAAGGGCGGAGAAGGTTTACACGTAGTTCCGTGTGAGCACTTAGGGCATAGGCCCATTATGCTATCTCCCATTTTACCTCAATCCTTCAGCAACAACCCAGTCCCTTTAATAAAGTTCACCAGGGTTGTTATTGGGTATGTGGCTATGTCTTCTAGTTCTACTGTATGTCTCCCTAGGTATCTGAGCCTAGTTACCACCAGAGCAGGACATTGGCACCATAGGTGAATTAGAGTCTCTTCATGCTCTTCACATTTACTGCATCTATTGGTGTTTTCCACTCCCAATATCCGCATGTGTCTCCTGAGATGGCAGTGTCCCGTTAGTAGTCCTACCAGTTCCCTCAGCGAGTTTCTGTTCATATCAAGTAGTTTCTTGGTTCATCTAGGGTCTAGTCCTAGAAACCTTTTAGATTTTATTAATACGTTAAACCCCCGTTATTAGAGTCTTATGTCGCCTTAAGTGTAAGAAGGTTTTTGCCGAACCATATTAACATCTTCATTCGCTAATTTGTTAACTAGTTCCCGTGTTTGACATAGTTAATAATACAATATCATTTGCACAGGAGATTAATTCACCTATACAGGGTGTATCGGCACTAACCCGACAAACTTTAACCAGCTATTCCTTAGCACATTTGGAGTAAAAAATGTTATGGGCACTTTGCTGTCCGGTAGCATTTTTTTTTCAATTAAAAACAAAAAAATTTAAAATTTCCACACTACATCACTGTCATTGGCATTGCGTTTCGTGTTAAACAGCTGTTATAAGCAAGTGTGTCAAAAAGCGTCTTCGCTCTTTCGCACACACTAAATAATAATAGTTAAAAATGAGACGAATGGTGCCGTGCTATTTCGTTGTGACTGTAAACGTGCGCCAATATAGGTACACACGTGCATTATTCAACGGAATTCGAATAAAATATTTGCCAGATGGGTTTTAAAACTTTATCAAAGGATAAAACAGTGGTGACATGTGGTGAAAATATGAATAATAAATTTTTTATTAAAAAAAAACGTTACCGGACAGCAAAGTGCACATAAGATTTTTTACTCCAAATATGCTAAGGAATAGCTGGTTAAAGTTTGTCGGGTACGTGCCGATACACCCTGTATAATAGGTAGAAATAATTATGGTCGAAGAACCTTCCCTTGAGGGATGCCAAAATGATTTTCATTTATGATTGAGTTTATGTAATTATATGTTTGCAACACAAGGTTTGATATTGAATCAAAATTTGATACCAGTGTTAGAGATGGCTGTTTCCCAATTCGCATAATTTCCCGGTAAAAGTTTGTTATCATCGTCAGTCAGTCAGTCATCTTGCTCTTATTCTGTACAACGTAAGTGTACGAACACAAAGATCGCGTGTTTCGGCTTTCAGATTAGCCGGCGAGTAAGCGGCCGACTGGCGCAGGCGCGCCGACAAGAATGTTTTTATCTAAACGTGTGAGAACGCACATAGTAAAGGCAGGTTCAGACTTGTGTCCGCGCGCTGGCGCGCCGAGAAGCTTTACCTGAATGAATTCTTAATTCCTACTCGCCGGTGCGGCCGGTTAGTGAAGCTTGTTTTGGAAGCTAGTGTCAAAACATAAATAAACGAGTCCTGTCAAAATAAGCGACTTACTAATTGCTGCTGTTTTTAACAAATCGCCGATCTGGGATAAAAGAAACAGTTTACATAGCAACAGAAATGTTGTCGACAAGTGCTGGAAAGAAATCAGTAAGCATATGAATGAAAATGGTACGAATAAAAGTACGAACTGAGAAAATTTTATAATAACCTCAAATGTCACGAGTGAAATAAGGTATATTTAAAAAATCTTTCTTTTTCAGCCTTAAGCTCACTAAACAAGTGATGATATTCACCATACACCGTACAGCGCCCCTGAGGTGATATTTCGCAAAAGCGGCGCTATAAAAATCATCCAATAAATAAATAAATAATAAATAAAATGGCTTTTTCTACTACTATTAATTGGAAGAATACCAATTGTTTTGTTTCTTAATGTCAAGAAAGAATTCTCCAAAAGTAAAAAATCTTCTTCCGACGAGCTTGATATTTTGTTAAAACTGACAGCTGCTATCAGGCTACCGCGCAAATGGCGCGGATTTTACTGGCGTTCTATGTGTCCACAACTCGGCACCAGTCTTCTCCGGCGGACTCAGGCACTGAGCGCTGGTAATCTGAAAGCCGAAACACGCGTTCTTTGTGTTCGTACACTAACACGCGATGTGACAGTATCGCTTGTCTAGCTGCAAATGATAAATTTCCGAGGCCATTTAATAAGGTTTATTATTGTGTCATCATTTGATAGCGGTGTTAGCGATGGCCGTTTCCCAATTAGAGTAATCTGCCTGTAAAAGTGTATTATTTAAAAAGATGAAAAACTTTTAAAGTACTGTTTTATTAATGTTTCAGAATTATTTCAGTACCTTAACCATTAATTTCAGGAACCCACTTTTGTTTTCCTTAATGCTACGTTTATCTAGAAGGATTTTAAACATTTTCATGAAAAAATATGAAATAGTTTTTTTCATAAACAGATCATGTCCACAAAAACACATTTTCGCGACGCTGTGCGTCGTTCGCTTGAGTTATTATGTACAAGGTGGGACAAAAGTAATGTCATAATGTGAAATAAAAAATGGGCTCTGTTTTCACAGAAACTTTATTTGAATGTGTAAAATTGATAACATTTTAAAGTTGAAAAAATTATATAGGTCAAATGACCACCTCCTGAGTCTTTGCACATTTGTGCTCGTTTTACTGCATTTTGTATAGTTGCTCGCAAAACATCTGGCTCCAAATTGGCGATTTCATCTTCATTGTTGGCTTTCAAGCCTTGTGGTTTTTTTTGTAGTTAAGTATTACATGTAGGAAAATGCACGAGAACCACAGATACCAGAGTAACAACTGATAATTGAGTAAATTAGTCAAGCTTTGGTAAAATCGAAACTAATTAACTGTTTATCATGTCCCATCGCCACAGGGGTAGGCAGAGACGATTAACCGACACACAACTCTGTCTTGATGCAAACTTCTTGCTTCTTTCATATTCATAGGTCGTCTCATACATGTTATTCTATTATTCTGACTCCTTAAAATAATAGAAAGCATTTGATTCACTTTGTCATTTGACACCCACTTCTTGCTTCTTTCACATTCATGCATCGCCTCATATATATTTTGCGTATTTCTAAAATTTGACATGATCAGTCTCAAGTATTTGATTCTCTTGGTCGTTTGGCAGTTACTTTTTGTTTCTTTCACATTTATACATCGTCTCATACATATTGTTCCGCTATTCTGACTTTTAACACGTTTGACTCGTTTAAAATTTCTTTTTAAGTACAACAAAAAAATCAAGACTGAGTCATTTAGATACTCACTTGTACCTAGATAACATGCAGTTGACGATAATTTCGCAGAAATTGTAGATGTGTTCAACTGCACGGAATTTAGTAACAAGAAGGCAATAGTAATATACTCAATACTTTCGGTACATCAATTATAAAATTAATATTTCCATCGAATTTAATAACAACCGATTTTTTTGGTGAAGAAGAACAAGGATGAATACAGGAATGGATAGAATGTAGGTATGTTCCCTCATATATCGGCGATTGGGGCCTCAGTACCTACGGGTAAAATACCAACTGACGCCCACATTGTCTAAGATGAGATTTGGACTTCATTTTAGGGTATTGTATCATCTTAAGAACAAGGATGAATACAGCAATGGATAATATGTAGGTATATTCCCTCATATATCGGCGATTGGGGCCTCGGTACGGTTAAACACCCACAGGCGCTCACATTGTCTAAGTTAAGATTTGGAATTTATTTTAGGGTATTGTATCATCTTAAGAACAAGGATGAATACAGCAATGGATAATATGTAGGTATATTCCCTCATATATCGGCGATTGGGGCCTCGGTACGGTTAAACACCCACAGGCGCTCACATTGTCTAAGTTAAAATTTGGACTTCATTTTAGGGTATTGTATCATCTTAAGAACAAGGATGAATACAGGAATGGATAGAATGTAGGTATGTTCCCTCATATATCGGCGATTGGGGCCTCAGTATGGGTAAAACACCAACTGACGCTCACATTGTCTAAGATGAGATTTGGACTTCATTTTAGGGTATTGTATCATCTTAAGAACAAGGATGAATACAGGAATGGATAGTATGTATGTATATTCTCTCATATATCTGCGATTGGGGCCTCGGTACGGGTAAACACCCACTGGCGCTCACATTGTCTCAGTTAAGATTTGGAATTTATTGTTTATCTATTTACACAAACAGACCGAGTCACAGCAACTCGCGTGGCGAGGTACAGCTAGTACCAAAATAATGTCGCTAACCGCGTCTGTCTGTGCGCTTAGTTCTTCTAAACTACGCCACTAATTTTGATGAGGATTTTCACTATCATTTAGAAAATTTCTTCTGTAAGGTTTATATTTAATACATGTTTATTGTATTTATAGAAATTAGAGAAAAGTCGAGCAACGCCAGATACACTTGTAAAATGTAACTCAATTTTATTATATTGCGGTAAATTAAATAAAAAAATACGTATTAAATTACTGGCGAAGTCAATTTAGTAATGAATTTTAGGTTGCAAAGAGATTTTACTGAATGCATTTTAAAATCCAATGTGTAGGTACGTCATCAGAATCAAAGTCATCGAAAAACTCCGAAATAATTGATTCTCGGAGTGAATAAACCTGTTTACTTTGTATTTTGGCCATTCTGTTGTGTTCAAGTCTCAGATTAATAACATATTTTTCTTGCTAGGTTTCAATTTCTAAAATTTGTTTTTCTTAGAATACAAGTTATCGGGAGGGAGATTGAGATATCTGATGTGGGATCGTGTGATATTATTTATCTCAGATTTACAGACCAACTGCGCAAATAAATAATGTACGGACAATATTTTTTTACAGGCCGGTAAGGAATTGAACTCCCAGGTATTCTAAAAAAACCCGCGTATTGGTGATGACGTAGCAAACTAACCGTTCAGCCGCCAAACAACCCTGTCTTGGCAACACTTCTTGTTTCATTCACACTCATACATCGTCTCATAAATACTCTTCTGTTATTCTGACACTTAAAATATTGGACTGAATCACCTATACCGTATTATATTTTAAATAAAACTATTTATTCATATTCATATTATGAATAAAACTATTTATTCATATTCATATTATGAATAAAACTATTTATTCATATTCAAATTATGAATAAAACTATTTATTTATATTGATATTATGAATAAAACTATTTATTCATATTCATATTATAAATAAAACTATTTTTTTATATTCATATTATGAATAAAACTATTTATTCATATTCATATTATGAATCAAACTATTTATTTATATTCATATTATGAATAAAACTATTTATTCATATTCAAATTATAAATAAAAGTATTTATTTATATTCATATTATGAATAAAACTATTTATTCATAATTATATTATAAATAAAACTATTTATTTATATTCATATTGTGAATAAAACTATTTATTCATATTCATATTGCGTATGCACGGGCGCAAACAAATAATTCATCTTAATATTGTAACTTGTGAAAAGTGTTTGTTTCTTAAAATAATTAAAAAACAGGATACATGATTTTAAGCTCAACTCGTAAAATAATTCCCTTAAACATTGAAAATAACAACCTGCAAATCCTGATACAGGTGAAATATCTTGGACTGTGCATTGATAAACACCTAACTTTTAAACAGCATATTCAAGATATTAAAGATAAAATCACCCCCTTAATTAGCGTATTCAGCCGGATATCATATATGTTACCAAATAAAATTAAAAAAAGGTTTATATTATCGCCTCGTACACTCACATTTAAACTACTTGGTTGAAATCTGGGGAAATACATGTGAAACATATATAAACGAACTACAGGTAACACAAAACAAAGTAATCAAAAAACTATTTCACTTCAAATCTAGAACATCAACTAAAAAATTATATATGGAAACAAAACTATTAAAATTAAGAAAATCATATGAATATAATATATGTCTTCTTATTTACAAAATAAATAATAAACTCATACATACAAATACAGAACTCATTAAAACGTCCCAAGTACACACACACTTTACTCGGCAACACGATAAAATACATTTAAACACCATACATACTCATTATGGCAAGCAATCCATTGGTTACGAGGGAAGCAACATATACAATTGCCTCCCAGGCGAAATTAAAAATGAAAAAAGTATAGGTACATTTAAAAAAAAAATTGTTCAGTTTTATGCTCAATCAACAAAACAATGAAAGTGAATAATATCAGTGTGTAATATATTTATGTGTAATATTATATGTTATTTCTAGTTAAATAAGTGAAAAATGTAATTTTCTTTTATCAAGAATAAAAAAAATAAAAAGAGCAGATTATGAATTCTTTAAAGCGAAACTTTGATGCCGAGAATCCATGTATTAGGTTGGTTGTAAAATCATCAAATGAATTCTTATATCTATCAACAACTCTACGGCAGAGCGTCTAGCTCATTGTCTCTAGACCAGGGTTCTGGTATTCAAAACCCTATAGGGACAAATAAAAATAATGTTACAGTACTATGGGTTTAATCACATAAACAATTAAAATAAATTAAACTAAATAATATTATTTGCATCTCTTTCCGGATGGTAATACATTATCTGTATCAAATCTTAGATCGAAATTGCTTTAGTCACTTTTAGTTACCATTTGAATAGTCACTAACACTTTCTGTCCTTCATTTCCTCATTCCCTTAGCTATCACTTATATCACTCACTAAAATTCTAAATTAAGATTGGCATAGTCCCACCGGTTTTAAGCTGTAGAGACTTTTGAGGTATATCACACAATATCGAATAATGTTATTGAATATTAATTTTTCGAAGAAAATTTCTTATGAAAGCTTATCACTTTGTGATGTCATTATTTATTAGAATAATACACAAATAACTTTGTTTACATCACTTTAATATTTATAACCTCTATATGTTTCATGAACAATGTTCACCTCATCAGGAGTAAGTATTTACATTGAGTGATGTAAACAAAGTTATTTGTGTATTATTCTAATTATTGAATGACTTAGGTATCTCTTTTGTTTCCGTTTACTACACAAAAACTTTGTTGAGGCATGTTCACAGTATTATTATATCAGCATTTGATACCGCTGTTAGCCATGGAAGTTTCCCAATTTTCGTAATGTTCTGGTAGAAGTTTATTGTTTTACTTCACGATAAACTTCTACCAGAAAATTTGGAAACTTCCTGGGAGAAGTTTATCGTGAAGTAAAACAATAAACTTCTACCGTGAAGTAAAAGAATAAATTTTCTGGTAGAGGTTTATTGTTTTACTTCACGATCACAGACATTCAAATTAAAAGAGTAGCGCGGGAGTCGGCGGGACCGCCCCACCTTCGGTGATTTGTCAATAAATGAATCTGACAGTATAGAGGCAATTCGTATTGTAATATCACTATTCCTCGGTTAGGTCCTCGTTAGTAAAATTATTTTTACAATTTTCTGTTTAGTTAGACATTTTTACAAATGTATACACCACACGTGATTCGTTTAAGAACGAATATCTGAAAAGGATGTGAATTCTGTGTAGAAAAGTAACACAATGGACAGCGCTGCAAACCCTAGCTTTACTTTTCGGCGCATGGTCTGGTGATTTCAATATACACTCTTCGGCGGTCAATGTACGACTGATGTCGTAGTTTATTCAAACATTCTCGAACCCTGTTTTGCATCCAGCTCATCGAAACAATACCCAGATTTCATACAAGCGCAATTCTATTAATTTGTATGCCTATGGTCATGATGCTTTTATTCTCTCCAATGAAACACGTGGTGTGATAATACCACTTGTCTTTCTGCAAGGTACTTATGAATAATTGTATACAGACCACACAAAGTTTTTTTACTGTGTCAGCATTTGATACCGGTGTTAGCGATGGCCGTTTCCCAATTCGCGTAATCTGCTGGTAAAAGTGTATTATCGTTGCAGTGTTTGGTATTATTCTTCTCTCCAATGTAGCAGATGGGATAATTGCCTTCGTTGAAATATCGCTTGTCCACTTTTAATTCGTATATTTCCAAGGCATCGATTATTGGAGGAAGACAGGAACATTTCCAAGGGTTTCCGTGAATAGATACAATAGTGCCCGGTTTCCCCTTGAAGAAGCTACCTGAGAGGTATGTCATCCTGTTACAGGAAAGCAAAAATGTTTGCAGATCTAACACAGAAAAAAAATCTTCCGGGAGCCTGTTTAACTTGTTGTTCCGCAAATCCAGAATTCTCAACCGTTTTAACGGTACGAACGTAAGAATGTTCAACGTTGCTATATTATTATTTTGAAGGTATAGGTTTTCGAGATTTTCATTTTTATGAAAAATATTGTTGCTTAAAGCAGCGATTAAATTTCCAGCTAGATTGAGAGTTTCCAAGTTTTTGAGGTCATCGAAAAAAGATTCTCCGAAGGTGTACAGCACGTTGTGAGACAGATCTAAAAACATGAGGGCTGGTAGGTCTGCCAATAGTCTTACGTACATCCAATGAAACTTGTTGTGAGACAAGATTAATGTTTTCAGCTTGTTTGTCAATGAAAAACTTTCAGCGTGCATGTGATCTAGTTTATTAAACGACAAGTCCAGGGTTTCCAGAGATTTCTTGAAGATTCCAGGCTTAAACACATCATCTATTTTATTATGAGAAATATTCACATAACTCATAGATTCTGTCAGACTATTTAGAGCCGCAGCAGAGAGAGTATTGGAGGAGATATCCAGGAAAGATATTGCAGTTCCTTCAAACGAATCTTTCGGAATGATGCGTATTCTGGAGCCTGACATAATCAAAGTTCTCAAACTGACAGCATCCACGAAACAGCGATTACCAACTTTTACTTTCGTTTGCGAAGTGTTTAGAGATACGACCACTCCTCCTACATTAAACTTCGTAAAATCGATTTCAAAATTATGATTGCGTGAGATATCCAATATCTTGAGCCTTGGGAAATAATTTAAATTACTCAAGGAAAACATGTCGAAAAGTACACGCACATTGGACAAATCCAAAGAATGAAGATGCGGTAATTCAGATAATAAAGATTGTTTTCCGCACCTCCCAGTTCCAGACAGACGCAATGTCTGTAGTTTTTTCAAGTGAACAAACTCTTTTCCAAAGAAGCAGAGGTCGGGGTTTTCGGATAGATCGAGGTTGACTAAAGCACTGGCGTTTACAAACAGGTCTGGCGTAAATTTCAACAACTTCGCATTCTTTGCTTTGAACGATTTGACTTTAGTCCAGTCGAATTTTCTGAACGTTTCCGTGGTTTTTGTGTCAGCGAGGTCAGACTGTTTGGTAATATCGAGAATATAGTTGTCATTTTCCCCGATGGCGTGACACTCCAATGTTTCCAAGTTCCAAGGTGATATTGCACAGTTTAACTCACAGTAACTGGTTCGCACCAGCAACATAAACAGTAGAAGGAAGCCACGAAGCGACATTACTTTCGCTTTAAAATTTAAATCACTTCACTTTCACGGACTCGGACTTATCGCATAATGCGTGTAACTTGAAAACTGCACAGAAGAGGCTGCGTTGCCACTGGATCGATTGGTTTACGGAATGCCTGCGCTAAACACGAGACACAGGGCCGGTACAGTGAGTGACCGTTCAACTAGTGACCAAACCGGGTCCTGCTGACAAGTGGATAGCGAATTTGACTACAACAACGTGCAAGTACGTCTGATTCGCAACTTTGGCTGGACAAAACTACGATTTCAAAAATCTAAAACGACTAAATTCGTTTAATTCAATTGCCAGAAGTCAGGGAAGGCACTGAAGAGGTAAATCAATAGTATTTTGTATTAATTAAGTATTTTGTGGGCGTGTGCGTGTGCCCTTAGTAGACTACATATTTCCATTGAAAGTGAATATAAACACGATTTTAATTCCACTATTTATCTGGATTGAATTTAATAAAAAATATTAACGTTTCATGGGATGAAAAATCACAATGTTAACTTTGTTCGACGTGCAATATATTATACTTCAGTGTTAAGTCATAAAATTGGTTTATTAATATTTATTACAATATTTACTGGCTGGCGCTTTCAGAGTTACCCTGGTGAAAGGTCACCGTTTACGCTGGAAATGATTACACGCGTATGTACGTCGCTTGAGGTAATATGAAGGTGAATAAAAGAAAAACTATGGGGCTACGTTTTTTATTTTTATTTTATTTTATAAGATAATATATTACAAAATGATAACAAATTTATAATGTATTATTCCCAGTGAGTTTACAAATCTCATTTTGGGAAAGACAACATTAGATTAAAGACAAGACAACATAAATACATTCAAATAAATAAACTAAGAAGTTATTTTGGAGTTCCAAAGAAAGAATGTGTCAGTCATTAATAAAACTGCTGAGGAAATAGCTTTTAAGAGCTTTTGCCAATGTTTTTTTGTTCGCTGCCGGAAGTTTTAGATTACTAGGTAATGCGTTGTTTTGCTTCCGTGCAATGCATTGTAAGGAGTTAATTTTAAATTTACATGATTTGCTACGTGCTGCGTACGAGGACCAATAGTCCAGCTATATCTGAATTGCCAGTTATTTCCTACTTTCCGATTTCATTAAATTGTTTTGAATCCAACTCCCTTTCTCAAAAAACAATTTTGAAACAAGTGCATTTTTGAAGCAGGGATAAAAATTTTCAACTACAGAAATGCTCTGTTTCAGAAATAATTCCACGAATTTTCGATAAAAATACATTTTTTTGGATTTAAAATGAATTTTAAACATGCTGGGAGTGTGATGGATTATTTCTAAAAAAACGCCATTCTGTTTTTTTTTCTTCATGCATTTTAAAGTCTTCCACGGTACTATTGAAAAATGTCCTTCACAACACAGGTAAACTCCTAGCGTGGTTAGCAATATGCATTCTCTTGTAATAAAAAAACATGTTATTTATGTTTTACCAAACCCGTCATTACCATACAATCCACATTATTAATAAGAGGTAATATTGTTTGTATGAAATGCAAAAACTTTGTACCATAACTTCTTAATAATTTATAATCCTTGTTTAGTAAATTGTTAATTTAAGAGGAAACAAGCCAAAAATATGTATATTCTTTGTATACCTTATATTGTAGGTAATAGGCATTAAAATCGCTTGACAAACGGAGTCTAGAAACGTTCGATTTCAAGCACGAAACTGGTTTTTATTTATTTTGTAAATAAATTTTATAAGAAAGCAAAAAAGTTAATCAAGTGAAACTGTCACAGATAATCTTAGCTATAATATTTTATTTTTTAAAAGTTGTTTCCTTTACGCGTTCATACATTTATATTAAAAAAAATATTTTTTTTAGTAGTTTACATTTATATTTTTAATTGAGTAATTTTTTTATTTTATTTGTATTCTACTCAAGCGAAACGATAGGAAAATCTTTGATTTATCGAAAGCATATTTTTTTGTATTCATAATGTATACCAATTCCTTATAAAGGTTAATCAAAATAGTGATTTAGCATTAAGCTTCGCCTTAATAAAAAAAAAATATTTATGGATACAGTTAACAACATAAAAAATAACAAATATATTTGAAAAATATTTGGTCCTTTGTGTTGTAATGAATTGCGTAGTTAAGTTTCAATTTGACATTGAATCGGACAATCGTTGTCGTTAAGTATTATTTTGCAAACAGGAAAATCCACGAAAACCACCGATACCAGAGTAATAATACCTGTGACTTAAATCGAATAAACTAGTCAAGCACTGAAACTAATTAACTATTTATCATGCTCTATCCGCCGGGGTAAGCAAAGACTAATGATCGACATTTGATACAAACCTCTTGCTTCTTTCACATTCATGCATCTTCTCATACATATCCTCCTATTATTCTGACTCTTCAGATGCCCAGACTCAAAAATTTGATTCAGTTGGTCGTTCGGCTCTCACTTCTTGATTTTTCACATTCATTTTCAGAATCACCCTGGTGAATCATCACCATTTAGAATCGAATGGTTTAGGTAGGTGCTTAAAATGGATTTAGTCGCGTTAAGTGATCATATCTTAATTGCCAGGTAGTTCCATTTGTTCTATTTAAAATCTTCTTTGCCTTCCCGATTGCTTGCTAAAGAGTATCATGCGAACAATTTACGCGTAAGTGAATGGACGAATTCGGGGACGTCTAAGGAGGACGTCAAGCACAAAAGCGGTCATGTTAATTAATGTTAATGTTATTTTTAATATGATATTTCGAGCCCGGAGATAATGGCATCCTCAATTAAGGGTATATTGTCAGGCTGAAGGAAGTTGTTAAGGGAAAGAGATGGAGTGGAAGAAAGTGATGGGGAAAGGAACGCTGAATTTACCACTAAGCATGGCAATAGCCGTCAAATGTTATGAATAATGTTAATATTTCGTTTAAGAATAATGCAAATTTACCAGAGAGATACTGAGAGTATTTTTATTTCGTAGACATTACACGATACGCCATAAGTTTTCGATCAATAACAATTTATAATAAAACACGTTTTTCGTTCGTGTATAGATTCACCTCTGTGTTTTTTTTATTATAAGCAAGTCACACAGGTTTTTCGACATTTAAAAATCTAATCGAAACATTCCACAAATAAATTGCAAAAAACCCCTGTGAGGTTATGGCGATTCTTTAACCCATCAGGCCTCTGGCATACTGACAGACCGTTATGTTTATTTGTGTGTATTTCCGCTACTCAATGAATATTGAGGATATTTCTAAAAACTAAAAACTGTTTTTGAGAGGTGTTGAAATACACTTATTAATACACTTTGAATGTATATATATAATATGAAATAATAAAATTATTAATTCAAACATAAAAAAAACGTTTTAAAATAGCCCACCTCGCGTCAAACACTTAAATTACTGATAAAAAAACATGTCACCTAACTTTTTGGCATTTCTTACAAAAATGATAAATAAAAAAATCACAAAGTTTCACAAACTTTTCTCAAATTGCGGTCGGAACATTTGGTTTAATAGAGATGTTCATTTTAATTATTCTTTATTTAAAATTTGTATTTGAATACAAAGCTTGGTGTGTCTCTTTCTAACACCGTTTAGTTCATATTTCTAACTATGAAGGTAAGGGAGACACAACGATTTCTAAATCTGTTATGAGCTATACCAAAAAGCAATTATACAATACATTGCTCATAAGCAATATAACGCATTACCTAGTATTCTAAAACTTCCGGCAACGAACAAAAAACGTTGGCAAAAGTTCTTAAAAGTATTTCCTCAGCAGTTTTAGTAATGACTGACACATTCTTTCTTTGGAACTCCAAAATAAATTCTGCGTTTATTTATTTTAATGTATCTATGTTGTCTTGTATTTAATATAATGTTGTCTTTCCCGAAATGAGTTTTGAAAACTGACTGGGAATAATACATTATAACTTATTATTTTGTAATAAATAAAAAAAAAACAAAAAAATTATGAACTGTTCTAAAAAGCGTACAAGCTAGCCAGAATATTATTTTTTCGGTGACACATTATAGCAAGATAACGAAAATTATTTGCTGTATGATAATTGTAAGCCTTTGTTACCTATCTCACTATAATTTATTTATTTATTTTAATATCAACGGTATAAAATAAACCATATACAATAAATTATAAACAGTGACATCAGAAAATATACAATTAACAGAAACTCTAGATGGATATAAAAAGTTAGAGATACAAGTACATGCAAAACTTATAGGTAGACTAGGTTAGATTAGTATTGATTGAAATATATGATAGTATAGATACATGATATAATATATTACAATAGCTAAAATGAATGCATTTATATTCAGGTTTTGGTTGAAAGTAAGTAAGTACCAATCAAGCTGTTGGTTCACCTTATTGACCCAAGTTTCCTCTGTTGCCCCAGGCAGTTCATTTTATATACATATTATATTTATTTGACTTTTTACGTAAGTATGAGTAGACATTTAGTAGACATTTTAGTGGTCATGATTTAAAACATATGATAATAAAGCCTTTTTATAATATATAATAATATTTCTTTGCGTCCCGTTCTGAGGTAGTTGACAGGAATGCACAAAGTGAATGTTAAAGGCTACTTTTGCAGGTCAATTTTTAAAGTGGAACTTAATGTAACTTTTTTGTTTTGTATCTTAGTTACATAACTTTAACACAACATTACAAACCGCTTCTCTCATAAAATTAATATTATTAATAATGAGATAATAAGTAAGCGGTCATATTTAAAAAAACTTCAGTTTTTAAAAAATTCACAATTAGTAATCATTTCGTGGTTAGACATAATTGTAATTTTGAAAACTTAGCCAATGACCGTTAGAACTGGGCGTTTCAGTTTATTTACAAGTTCTATTCATGCTCTGTTATTATATCATTATTGGCCAGTTTTATCACAAGAGTGTTTGCGTTTGTAAATTCTAACCGTAATGTAAGATGTACAGTAGAATAATTTCAAAGAAATTCGAATCAGCCAATCTGCACAAACTGAGTGCTGTAAGACCAAAGATATTAGAAGAACGAGATATGCTATGTTGGCTGCCGGACCGTAGGCGGAGTACTACCTAATTAGGGTACTTTGAATACTATCGGGACGTGTACGCACAGAAATCTGTTCTATGTATTAGTGCGGATACCTTAGCGTAAGCGAAGGTGTGCAGTAGTATTGGTGAACAAAACCGGCGACACTGGGCAAAACAATTCCACACAGTATGAACTGCTCATAGCACATCTCGTTCTTCTAATATCTTTGTGTAAGACCATGCGCAGAAAATTAAGTTATCTCTAGTAAGGTAACCGTCTGCAGCGCAGTAGAGTATAGAACTTTTCTGCGCAGGGTCTTGCAGCATTTGTTTTATGTCGATTGGTTACCGACCCGTGGGATGACTGGCTAAGTTGGACCACTGCAGGGTAATTTGTAAAAAGGGGCTGCGGGCGGGTGTTCCAAATTATTTCGAACTATTTTGAAATGATTATTATCAATAAAATTTTTGATAATTATTTAAAAAAAATTATTACAGTTCAAACATCCTGCTTTGAAACCTTCGCATTTGCTCGTACATTTAATCTCTTGAAATTGTATCTATGTTTGTTATGTTACCTAAATTTTTTCATTGTAATTTTTTTAATAAGATGTACGGTATGTATACGACAGATGGCAAGGCTGATAGGTATATTGAAATAAGGGTAAATGCTCGTGGAGGACTGAATACGGTTGGCGCTAACAAAAAACTGTCCAAAGAAGCGAAGCTAGCAGTCCACAATAGAGCGCTGGTACCTATCTTGATGTATGGAACTGGCAGATGAAGGATGAAAGTAGACTGAATGCTGTATTCCTCAAACATCATCGCGTGGAGGATCAATCTTTGGAGTGGAAGGAAGTATATACACACTTCAAAATAGGCCTGTAATCTATAACTATACACGTCACACCTTCTTTGCATTTTGCGCTCTGTTATCAAAATGCTGTAATGTTCAGTAATAAAGAAATCAAATACATTTCTTTTAATCTTATCGGTACACGTCACATGTGTATCAATGATATACCAATTGTTTGAAACTAAATGTCGATAAATGCAAAATTATGTCCTTCTATAGATCAAAAAAACAATTGTCTTCGAATACTTAATAATATTTGCTTAACAACTGTTACATCTATTAAAGACCTTGGTGTCTCTCTTGATAGCAAGCTTTTTTTTCGAGATCACATAACTGCAATCGTTAATAAATCCCTCAAACTACTTGGTTTCATCACTAGAATCACTTCGGACTTAAAAAAAAAAGTAAATACCCTTAGAACTCTTTACTGCTCCTTGGTTCGCCCCATCTTGAATATGCTTGTGTTATTTGGTCTCCTTTTTATGCTGTCCACATTCGACGCATTGAATCTGTTCAACATCGGTTCTTAAGAGGGATTGCTATGATATGATGAAATTGAACTAACTCTAAACCTTTCTCCTTTAGAAGTCCGTCGGGAAAGTAATGACCTCATTTGCTTCTTCAAAATTATAAATGGTATTATTGATTCACCTACTCTACTGCAACTCATTCCCTTCAATATCCCCTCGCACAGACTCAGAAATAATGAACTGCTCTTTCTCAACCATCATTCGACAAATTATGGATATTATTCACCATTGTCCAGAATGTGTAGACTGGTCAACTCAAATCAAAACCTTAACTTTTTTCGGATAAGTCTGAATGATTTTTGCCAGTCGCTAAACAAGTGACGGAATATTATAAGTGTCCTGTGGTCCTGACCCACGGCGTAGTCTTGACTTGATTCGACTTGTCACTTTATTCTCTCATATTATTATTATTAACTCCACACAGGAGGCCCTGAAGAAAATAATTTCCCTAAGGAATGTCATCTTTGGGGATGCTGTGTGGAGGGTCTTTTTGTGGAGAGGAAGGGGTGAACATGGGTTTTGAAGAGTCCCATGTTGTAGGAGGGAGGAAACACAGAGGCCGGCAGTTCGTTCCACAGCCGAGCTGTTGAACTTAAGAACGAATCGTAGAAGCGACCCGTTCTCATGTGACAAATGTCAACTGTGTACAAATGTTGGGCGCGCGTTTGGCGTGTATCCCGACTACGCACCGGTGCCGAAGGGATCAATGACGCTAGTTCCTCAGAGCATCTTCCATTGTAATACCGATAGAACAAGGACAGCATACCTACCTGACGCCTGTGCTCTAAAGATTGCAGTCCGTTTGTTAAGATTGGGGAATCTATCAAACGGACCGCCCGTTTTCGCACAGAGTCAAGGGTTTTTTTTCAGGTATTTAGGGGCTTCGGACCAGAGATGGCTGCCAAATTCGACAGTAGGGCGCACTTGCGATTTGTACAGGGTCAGCAGTTGTGTATTATTAAAGTATCTGCGGGCCCTGTACAGTACGCCCAGCTTCTGAGAGGCCAACTTTACTCTGGCTTCGATGGAGCCCCCGTACCTGAGCTGGTCACTTATAGTTATACCAAGCATATCAATGGAAGGCCTGTTCGGAAGATTGCTTCCGTTGAAGGAGACTAGATTATCATTTGGATCCCTTTTAGACGTAATCAGACAGGATTGGGTCTTTGAAACATTAAATTCGACGAGATTATTTTTACCCCAGGAGGAAATACTCTCGAGATAACCGTCCATTCTCTGCTTCAAAGCCCTCCGAGCCGTTGGAGTTATAATATCTGCCTTATGTCTTTGCTTTCATGTACCTTTGTCTACTCTTGTATTTTTCATTTTAATGTATTCGTGTTATTATTTTGTAATTTGGACAATGTCCGTTAATAAATAAATAAATACCTAGTAAAAACCCAGTGGATGGTTTTGAGAAAAACAATATTTCTTACAACATAATTCATTTGGTATTTTCACGAGTTTTTGATTTCCTAGAGCAGGCAATCTACCTAGCTAACTCTTCGACTATTCAATGACGAATGCCTACAAGCAAATGGTAGGTATTTTGAGGTTGCGCCAGTGTAAATAAATGTTTCCATCTTTGCAGACGTAGATTTAAAAAATAGTGACCAAAAAATACTAAAAAAAACTAATAATTACTCGCTGTTTACAAGCTACGAGATATTTAAAAAAATTTATACCCTTCAAGAGTTTCAAGTGCTCGGAGCCAGTGGAACTATGGACTTTTATGTTTTGACTGGAAGAGGTAAGGAAGAAGCTTGGTAAGTACAAGATCTCTCCGCTTTACATCTATTAGCCCATTCAGAGCAATGTGACAATTCTGAAAAACGACTTTTTCAATGACGAAAGAGAGAGTGTCCATCACTTTAAAACGTGTCACAGATATGCTTTATATAACATGGGATGTAATGTAACTTGCAGTTAAAAGCACAAACACACTTTTTTTTAAAAACTCACGTCGGGTTTTGATCCCTCAACCTCTGAAACTGGATCTCAATCGCTAAGCCATGTAGGATAATTACATCAATATCTGTAGGTCGTCAAATATTTATTTATAAAAAAAACTACACAAGAAAATCATAAGTCCAGTACTAAGTCATTCCTGTGTCGAGGTGTGCAGATTTAGAATAATAGCAAATAAAAAATAACTGCTGTGAGTACATTTATAGTTGACAACAATAACATTCTTTATAAACCAAATGAGTATTACAAATTAATTGTGGTTGCTTATCAGCCACATTCATAGGATGACCATACTTACGAGTACAAGAGGGAGAGCATGAACAATCTTAAAAAGTAAATGAAAATCGTTGAAATCGAAATTGAAATATCGTTACGTATGTAATAATAAGTAAAGAATAAAAATTTAATGATAGTAAATAAAAAAATATTGTCGCTATCTGGTCTGTCTGTTTCTGCGCTTATTTCTTTTGAACTAAAGGACGGATTTTTAAAGGGTTTTATACAATAAAAGAAGATCAAATATTTTTCGCCTTTGTGATAATTTGAATAAATTTAATTAACTTCGTAAGTTTACATAATTGATTAAAAAAAAAATTATATTACACGCCCATAGTGGCTTTTACACACATGTGATATAATTATAATAATTTAACACTAATATAACAAAAGCTAACATTAATATTCATTTATGAGGTATGTTATTATATCCTTCTTGTAACTACATTCCGTGCAGTTGAACACATCAACTACTTCTGAGAAAACATTGCCAACTGCATGCAATCTAGGTACAAGCGAGTATCTAAATTACTCACTCCTGATAATTTTGTTGCAATTAAAAAGAATTTTAGATCTACTAGTTCTAGGTATATGAAAGGTAATTAGACTTAAATAAATCAGGGCTGTCTTTAATACCATTACCAATTTTATAAATAAAAATCAAGTCGGAAACAAGTCTTCTATCTGAGAGTTTTAATAAGTTTAGTTCTTTCATCAAGTGATTGTAGTTTGATGTGTCAATTAGTAGACCGAGTTTAAAGTTGATGAATCTTAGGAATTTATGCTGATTTTTTTCAATGGAGTCAGAGTGGATTTTGAAGTGAAGGGGTTACCAGATAAAAGAATTATATTCGACTTGACTACGAACTAGAGAAGAATATAATATTTTTAATGTTGAAATATTACGAAAATCTCTGCCATTTCGAAGAATGAAACCAAGCATTTTTAATCCTTTGTTGATAACTGAATTTATATGTGAAAGAAAGTTAAATTTTGATCTTCTAATCAGAAAAATTCAATTATAATAAGGAAGTGTCCGTGATTTCAGTTTTTTTGTATGTATAGAATATTTTTGAATACCCTTTCCAGTTTTCTGCGGTCACTTTCTTGCATCATAATTTAGGTAATGCTAAATGTGGTCAATTTGTCAGTTTGTTGACGTCCCATTTTATGAGATAATAATAAAATGATAAATATGATGTATTTACAGTAGCGGGTGTTTATCTTGAAACGTGATTACTTTATGAAAATAATTTGTGACGGAACTGGCAGAAGATGGAAAAAAATCGTAGAAATGATATACAACTCCAGATAAACAAATATTATTCACAATAAATATCCTGGCATGTAGCACCATTCTGATTGAAGTAGAGGACTTAAAATTTGCGTAAAAAACTGCGATTTTTAACATTTTGAAATACTATGGATACGCATACTATGGATACCGCATACTATGGATACGTATACTCAATAATAAAATATGGAATAATTTTTTGGGGAAACTCAGCAAACGCCAGAGATGTTTTTATCATCCAAAAGAGATGCCTACGAACAATTACAAACTCTGATCACCGGGATTCATGTAGACCAATTATAATGGAGATATATATAATGGAGTTATGCCTGTTAGTTCGATCATCTCCAGAAAAGTTTCCACAAAAAAACTCAACACATAAACACGCTACAAGGTTCACAGAAAACTTATTAATCCCAAAAGCAAACAAAACTATATTTCAAAAAGGACCACACTACATGGCCATTAAAGTATATAACAACCGTCCACGTAGCATCAAACAAATAACCGACATACTTAAATTTAAATCATCACTAAAAACATTTCTTTTAAACAATTGTCACTACACCTTAAATGAATACCTTACATAAATTAAATACCTCTGTTTTTTATTTTTTATTTACATACATTTGTTAACATGTAATTGTTGGATTATGTAATATAATGTGTATTTGTTGGGTTAGCTGGAAGAAATAGGATGTAACCTATAAGCTATACCCTTTGTACTCTTTTTGTGCAATAAATACGTTTCTGAATTTTGAATCTCATCCATAATAGTCTTCATATTACAAATCAACCAAAAGCCATAATAAAAAACAGGTAATCAATAAATAAAACATTGAACATTCCGATAACACACACCACACACGGACAAAGACACTTTCAATACTACGCAACCAAACTTTTTAACAGTATGCCCATTACTTTGAAACAATTAATGACTACAAATACATCTACAAACTTTCTCAAAAAAACATATCGTAGCCTGGATAAAAAATCCAGATATTCACTTTATTCAAAAGATTATAATTCAAACCAAACATAACCAAAATATAATAAGTAAAATTGAATATTATACACGTTCTTCAAGAATTATCCAAAAATACATACACTCACATATAAATGTGTTTTCATGTTTCTGTGAAAAAAAAAAAAGCTTTCTACTACAACACATAAATACCTGTGAGGTGTTCACGTAACATACAATATCACCCACATGCAGTTTTACCTATATCAACCTATGTTCTTTATTTTTTATAATTTTTTTCTGTACTTTTTTCTCTGTACTACAATATAAACCACTGTAATCATTTGTAAAATGTGTATTCAAGAATAGACAAATAAATAAATAAAAAAACAGTAGTTTGGTTTGGCAGAAGAAAAAGAAATGCGTTCATCTATTAAAATTACAGAAAAAAAACGTTTAATTTTGTGACATGCGTACGAGTCGTAAATAACGATCTAAATACTGATTTTTGAAAATAATTTTTAATTAATTATCATGATGAAATATAATACAAATGATTTTTGAGTACCGGTCTCACTGAGAATTTCCTGGGTCAAGATAGGCGAGAACAGGCTTGGAATGTCGGACGGATGTGGTTAATGCTTTAGGTATAGTTAAATGGACTGAATTGTTAATAAACTGATAACAACTCTTTTATTGAATTTCAAGAACAATTAAAGTTGCGTATTAAAGACTGAAGTAAAAACATCTAGTTTGGGTCGTCGCGTTGTGGAGTTTGAAATTATCCTGTCAAAAATGTCGTGTGCAAAAAGCGCGTTTTCTATTTTTATGTTAATATTGGTGCAAACAAGTTTTTGTGAACTTTATTGTGAAGTCTCACCGTGGTCTGCAGAGACTTTGCGTTGCTCTCCGATTGGAGATACAGGAAATCACATCGTAGAGAAGAGCAGAAGGTTAAATTACGTCGAAAAAACTCTAACAGATGATTTTAAAAAGTACAATTGGCTAAGAATCATAACATTTATTTTGAGGGATTCAAAGTTGTATAGTTTATCTCCAGACTTGTTCGTCAACGCAAGTGAATTGATCAATCTGGACCTCTCTGGGAATCCCGATTTGTGTTTCAAAGGAGGAGAATTCGAGCATTTGAACAATCTGCAAACTTTGCAATTGTCGGGTTCAAGTCAATGTACAGAGCCTTCTTTGCTGTCAAATGTCCCTAATCTACGCGCTTTGGACCTCTCAAATCTTAGAGCCAGTTCTTCCATATTTTCACTGCGCAATTTGAGCTCTTTCGCTAGACTGGAACACGTTGACCTCTCTCGAAACATTCAAATTGATTTCACGACGTTTAGATTCGGAGGATCTGTGACCCATTTGGATGCTTCAAAAACAATAGTGACGCTGGGAAAAAAGTGTTTAGAGAATGCTGTCAACCTACAGACCCTTTTGTTGTCTCAATCGGGTATATTGAAAATCCCGAGAAGTGCTTTCACAGGCACAGCAATAAAGCACTTGGATCTCTCTTACAACTCCATTCGATTCGACAGTCTGTTGAGTCTGACGAACACCATGACCTTTGTGAACGCATCGCATAACAGAATCAGCGATTTATTTAGAGGTGGGGTCTTCCCGCAACAACTGGAAACCCTAGACCTTTCGTTCAACAACATCAGCGCCGTTGACGTCGATACTTTCGAGAAGACAAACAAGCTTTTAACTCTGAACATGGCCCACAATAAACTCTTCTGGTTTTATGAAAAAGCGTTTTTGGGCTTAACAGAGTTAAAAACATTGGATTTATCGTTCAACCAGCTTGCCAACTTTCACGTCAACATCTTCGTTGCCCTAAACAAACTGGAAACATTGAACCTGGCTGGAAACGAGTTTAAAACATTGGACCTCGCACTTTTTCAGAAAACTACGCAAATCAAACATATGTACTTGCAAGAAAACCATATTCAAACTCTCAATATTTTAACATTCGCACATTTAAATCAGCTGAGGACTTTGGACTTAAGAAACAACAAATTATTGCGTATACCTGAAGGTTTACCCAATGTGGGAAAAATTAAAACTTTATCAATATCTTGTAATAAGTTGTCGTATATTCCCGCGAATTTCTTCGTGGGACAGTACGGAATACAAGTAACTTTGCGAGGAAACCCTTGGAAGTGTGGATGCTTGATCCCAGTTTTAAACAATTTAAGGGGTGCAGAAGTTGATCAGATAGGTTTTACTGATGGCAGCCACCCCACCTGCTTCATGGGGGAGGGGAATCATTCCGAATGTAATGATAATTCTCTTAGTGAAGATGAATATTTGAGTTGGGAGATGGCTATTAAAGGAAACCGTATAACGTGCTGAAGTATTTAGGCTATCAAGACTTGTTGGAGAAATTAGTGTAATTGATTTAAATAAACAGGACTCGTGTTGTGATCTTGTGAATAGTGTAATCGATGCAAAAGGGCAACCACAATAATCGTAAATCAGTTACTAATTATCACAAGGAGTAATGTATAGTGAAATAATATCGCTTTTTACAACGACAATAAGTTTCCTAGATTATCGTTGTGGCCTTAATGCTGGCTCAGATTACAATGTTTTTTTTTTAAGTTTGCACTTGCACAGTTTTTTCTTCAATCTAAAATCTTAAAGTTTATTTATTAGACACACTAGAGGAGTTTTACATTACATTTTAAAAGGTGTTTGTATCACTGAATATTCTAAAGACTTAGGACGGGTTGTTTCACAGAATTTGAACAATTCATCAAATTTTATAGTTGATTTTCAAGTTCTGTTAAGGTTATATTATAGTTCTGTAATTATATAGGGGTTTCAGATAACTGAAATAGTAACAGAACTTGAATAGAACCCATTGTTAAAATTCTGTGAAGCAACCCATCCTTAAAAAATTTGAAACAATCTAATGAAAAAAATATCAAATTAAATACATTTGTAAAAAACACGGAATCAGAAAATTCGACAAGCCAGTGTCCTGGTGTTGTTAAAGTAATAAAATCAATATTTAATAAATATCGGCAAGATCTTTCGGGAACATTGATATTGATTCATTGAAGCAATTCAGGACAATCAATTTTGTAACGTAGAATTTTATGTAATAGTGTTAAATCTACGCTTTTTATTTTTCTGAATGTTTCATTTGAGTTATTTATTTCGGGAAAGGAGGATTACATAGGTTTTCGGGTAAAACTTTCAGTAACTACAAACTACGGGTATAAAATATGATTTAAGATTTTCACGGCCAAAAGTATTTTACATCTGTTCATTAAATAACACATCTGCCCTGATGATGGACACTGCAATGCTGTCCGAAACTTTGGCTAAAGAAGGAGTTAGCGCAACACGGCTTAACACCCCAAAAACAAATAGCAAAAATACGGGTAAAAAGTCCAGAAAAAAACAAGATTAAATAAATTAAAATTGCAATTTTTTTCATAAAATGGCGCCCTAAGCACTGCAAAGATCGCCATTGTTGTTTAGAAATTTAAAAAGAAAATATTTAAAAAAATATATTAAAAGACATTATAGAAATTATTTTTTATAAAAAAAATAAGGTTAATCATTATATGTATTAGTTATTAGCTAGAAGAGTAAATGTTTAAATCAATCAATCAATATCAATTAATTAATAATTAATTAATTAATTGATTTGTTTCCAAAATGTGGTTGGTGAATTTAGAATAATTATTTCTATGCGAACATCTTTTTTTGTTTATTTGTTTTTAATTAGTTTTAAAAAATTATTTATTTCTACGACAATAAGTAAACTTTACAGTACATCTAAAACTTTTCTTTATATGTAGTATTTGGGCATAACTCACGAAAAGCAGCAAGGCTTTAAGCTTCTTTAACATCTGTCGGTAGTTCATTAAAAATCTTAAATTCGTTAAAATAGAGATTATTTTGTTTTGTTTTTTATTATAATTTGTTTTCGGAAGTCTAAAATCTCCACAGTTTCTCGTGGGGTAGCCATGTATTGCGAAATTAAAATTTACACCATTAAACATGTATTTCGGGGCATCTAATTTTTTAGCCTTAAATATAAATATTAGGGTTTTGTGAATTATTCGCTGCCTCACACTTAACATTCCTATTTTTTTTACAGAATCTTTATCTTAGAATACCTACTACAATTCAATACTGCTCGCATGCCTCTATTTTAAATTATTTGCGATTTACTTATCTTTGTTTGATTGCACAGTAAGAGGACAAACTTTATGCCTCAACTATAATATTAAAGTTTCTAGAAGTCTCTTACCTATACAAAA
This sequence comes from Hesperophylax consimilis, assembly GCF_061612785.1. NCBI lineage: Eukaryota > Metazoa > Arthropoda > Insecta > Trichoptera > Limnephilidae > Hesperophylax > Hesperophylax consimilis. The sequence continues at coordinate 13,864,693 of NC_142865.1, forward strand.
AGTTACCAATCGTAATAAATTAACTAATAAACCCCGATTGGTTTGAAAGATCATCCTATTATTAATATTTACACACAAAAAAATATAAATTCAAAAAAAATGTTAATAGTATAAAAATCTTGTTGGATAGTCTTTGGGATGTTTTTAATTAATAAATTTATACTATTTTTCTCCACTTCTTAACATTGTCAACTTTCCTTGGATAAACGTAAGATCTAATAAACTTTTTCATATTTTTTGTGTTTAACACTTTATGATTTATGACCGTTATTCATTGCAATATTATATATATGTTTAAATTATTTAAAGATAAGGGAACTTAAACTAATCTACTATGTATGAAAAGTTGTTAATTTTTTAGCAAATGGATGGTTCGATGTTTTATGCATAACAATATCTGCGTATATATCTTTAAATGTTAAATTCAAATTTATTTTTTGACAATGGAAATACAGATCCAATAAAATTATGCCATAATGTTTTTTTTCTTGTTTCTAATAACGAGGGTTTACTCGACGTTAACATTTTAATTATTTCTGATAAACGTATTACTAAAATCCCAAATGTTTCTAGAGCGATTCCTACGGATGTAAATTATTGATATTTAAGATTAATAAAAATAGGACCTTAGTATTAAAATATTTTATCTAAAATGGTTAGAAAATTTTATGAAACGTTTTTCAACCTTAAAATTAGGGGTGAGTAGGAGATTTTAATTTTTTTATGTTTTATATATTCAATAATATTATTATTGGGTTTATAAAAACAGTTTATTTTTAAACAAGTTCTGCTGTGTAATTATTATTACGCGTGACAGCTGTTTCGCCCTCTGAAGGCATTATCAAACTGTGGGTAGCCCACTTACAGACGATATATTTATATTATTTGTAGATAGGTATTTTAATTTCAATTACTGATTTCTTAATTGATTTCTGAGTAAAATGTTAGAAATTATTAATGGTTATTACCCCAGTAAAGTTTCCCCAATTACTGTAATGTTTAAATTTGACTGAATGTCTTTATGTTAGTTATTCCCAAACGATGACTCATTGGGTTATTTTAATAGCATAATTAAGTACTTCATAGTGCACTCATATTTGCACTACGTTTGAAGATATCTAGTAGGGGTGAACGAATTATATTTGTTTGTTCGCACAGGAGATTTTACTTTTCTAACTTGTAAATTACTTGTATTCACTTGTAAATTACTTATATTGACTTCTAAATTACTTGTATTCACTTCTAAATTACTTGTATTCACTTGTAAACTACTTTTATTCACTTGTAAATTACTTGTATTCACTTGTAAATTACTATCATCTACTATTATTTTATCTCTCCTATCTTATAATATGTACATTTAAATGCAACTTTATATGTACAATTAATAATTTTTTTAAAGTTTTTAATATTTTTTTTTGTAATCTAAACATTAAAAAACTCCCCTTTTCACTGTATTATGCAGTACATATTGTAAAATATATATCATGTAAAAACAAATCAGGGCGTTTATAATATAATAAACCTACATCTATATATATAAAAATAAAAATGTTAATATTCGTTTTGTTCAAAATTTTAAATTTCCGAAAGTTCTTCAACGATTGATTTTCAACGTTGCCTTCGAATACGCGTGTGTTTTTATATACCTATATTATATAAATGTCACCTGTGTCAGGTAAAATATGTTTTTTTTAAACACCTTTTATTGGTTCTCTATCTGCACAGTCAAGCTGAGCCACAGCAACGCGTGTCGGGGTGCAACTAGTAAACAATTTACTTAAGTTATACTATAAATATAAATAGTATAATTTAAGTAAACAATAGATATATCATTGAAGAAGAAAACAATAATAAAAATTCTAAATCAGACTGCTCGTGCGCAGGATCGAATTGCATACGCTGCCGCCGCTTACGAAAACAATATGAATATTACGAAAAAAAGTGATAAATTAATTATTAATGAACTTCTAACGTTTCTTCAAAACAAAATCGATGTCTTAGACGAACTAACCGCGGTTCAAATATGCTCCAATCATTTCTCAGAAGACGAAGTGGAGGCTGCGAAAGACATTCTGTGCAGTGAAACAGTTGAACGCAGGATTATGAAGAAAGGCGAAGGTAGGAAGTGTAAGAATTTATATGATATCATTAAAATACTGAAGGAAACAGAGAATGAAGCTCTACCGACATTTGTGGCTCAGAATCTAACAAACTACCGCCTGTCAATTTCGATCACGTAGATGTCACTAGTCTCCTAAAAGATATCATGGCATTAAAGGGTAACTAACCACAATTCAGACACAAATGTCCAAACGAAGCGAACGAAAGAACGAGACAGAGAAAAAAAAAGATAAATAGGAAATAATATTTTAACTATACAGGGTGTATCGGCACTAACCCGACAAACTTTAACCAGCTATTCCTTAGCACATTTGGAGTAAAAAATGTTATGTATGTTGGGCACTTTGCTGTCCGGTAGCATTTTTTTTTCAATTAAAAACAAAAAAATTTAAAATTTCCACACTACATCATTGTCATTGGCATTGCGTTTCGTGTTAAACAGCTGTTATAAGCAAGTATGTCAAAAAGCGTCTTCGCTCTTTCGCAAACACTAAATAATAATAGTTAAAAATGAGACGAATGGTGCCGTGCCATTTCGTTGTGATTTTAAAAGTGCGCCAATATAGTTACACACGTACATTATTCAACGGAATTCGAATAAAATATTTGCCAGATGGGCTTTCAAACTTTGACAAAGGATAAAACAGTGGTGACATGTGGTGAAAATATGAATAGTAAATTTTTTATTAAAAAAAAAACGTTACCGGACAGCAAAGTGCACATAAGATTTTTTACTCCAAATATGCTAAGGAATAGCTGGTTAAAGTTTGTCGGGTACGTGCCGATACACCCTGTATAGTAAAATAACTAGATCTTTATCTTTTTATTTCCTGTGTCTGGTTTTGTTTCTTGTTTCATTTAGATTCGTTAATATTTTTTCAATGATTTACTACATTGATGATTGATGGGTTGATGATTGAAAGTTGTTCCAATAAAAAATAAATATTTTTAATGACTTTTATGTTAGTAATAATAATTGTGTTATTAGATTCTGAGAGCTAAATGTAAATTCAGTAAAAGGAAACATCCACCGCATTTTAAAAAGTAGTTAACTGTTATAAAAAAACACGGCAAACAACACCTTATATTTGAATTATGCGTTTCAATTTAGGTATCATTTTAAAAGTTCTCCATGAAGAAAATATATATTTATTTTTTGATTGACTCCCTTTTACATATAAAATCATTGCTTATTGCACTACTGAATACTAAGAAATATACATTATTTATTGTACATAACTGAATTTCTTCATTAACAACATTTTATATTTGTTTAAAGATAAATTAAAGATGTCCACTGACTTTAGTATTCTGGGAATTCATAGAGGAATACGTATGGTAGTTAGTCCCAGAATTTCTGCACTGAAATAAATCCTGACTTTGTAGCGCACCGTTTGTACGCTTGCCACTACACCATCTCTTTTCCCCGTACAGCGCCATCCTGCTCACCCAAACCTAGGCGAACTAGGCTGCGCAGACGCCCTCTGCGCATTTCCCACTCTCGAGTCGCCACATAAACCACGCCCCGCCACAAGGAATGGCCTATATAAAGAGCTGCAGACCTCAATTCAGCCAGTTCGTCTGCAGCTCGCCCTTAGCTAGTACACTCTCTTAGTTGCGCTTCGTCCTGTGGTACGACCCTCTAAGCAGAACACAGTCACCGCCGCCCGTTACCATAACGGCACAAGTCAGTTTTGTTGCTCCCAAAGACTAATCGGCAAGGTTCCCTCCGATCCCGTGCTCAGTTAATTATTATTGTGATTTGATACATTGTGACTATTTTTACTATATGTGATCTGTGAACTTACCTTAAAATAAATAAAGTTTAACCAACAATTGTGTTATAAATTCTAATATAAAGTTATGGAATTCGGAAGCTTATCATTCTAGCAATACCGGACTATCAACTAAATCATTTAGAATTTTATATAGAAATATTAAGTCAGTGAAAATTCTTCTGTCTGACAATTTGAGCATATTCATATAATTTAACAGAGTGTTGTAGTTCTATATAATTTCTGGAATACCCATTTTAAAATTTATAAAACGTAAGAATTTGTTTTGTATTCTTTCAACAGCTTGTACATGTATATTATAGTGTGGGTTCCAGACAGGAGAATTGTAGTCAAGTTGACTTCTTACATAGGCAAAATATAACAATTTAATACTCTTTATATTGTTAAAATTACTGGTTAGCCTAGTTATAAATCCCAACATTTCTAAGTCCTTATTAGAGATTTCTGTTATGTGGTTAACAAATGAAAGGTTTCATTGAAAAGTGATGCCTAAGTTTTTGATTTGTGTTGATGTCTCAAGAGCATCGTTATCAATGTTGCTATCAAAAATCACTGAATTATTTATTCGAAAACATCTAACTATTTGAAATTTTGAGATATTTAAGTAAAGTCTATTTTCATTACACAAAATTACTAATTATATGTACGTGTTTGAAAATCAAAAATGTCTCTCAACATCTACTGATATAACAAGAGCAATTAACTGATATAACTGTCTCAATCGGGTATATTGAGAATCCCGAGAAGTGCTTTCTTAGGCACATCAATAAAGCACTTGGATCTCACTTACAACTCCATTCGATTCGACAGTCTGTTGAGTCTGACGAGTCTGTTGAGTGACTAAACAAAGTGAATAGGCTAATAAAATATGATAATATTTTTATGAAATAACACTAAGTTATCCCTTTCAGACCCGAGCCTAGTTCACAAACAATTTTTAGTTTTTCGTTGTAGTAATGTGATTATGGGTAACAAAAAAAGAAAAAAAAGAATTTTTTTATATTTTTTATTAATCAATTTCTCTTGGAAAAGCCATACTCACAATTGTGAGTACTGGGTCTCAAGAATTTCCAAAAAGAGATACTGTTTTAACAAAATATTCGAAGTAAGTTATCAAAAATCAATGATTATTTGCTATGAAACTTTAAGAAACAGTTGACATCTTTTGATAGGCATAAGTAGACATCACATTTTATACATTTGGTGCGAGATCGCTTTGAACATCCCTCCAGTCTGCAACACCTTGGAACTTTGAGAGTCGACAATGGGCCAGTGCTCATACCCGTCGTACCTCTTGTCTTCAAATGGAATTGCAGCTGGTTGGTATCTTTTTGAAGGTGACTGTATTGTTTGGGTGCTCGTTTCAGCATCTGCATCAAACTTTCGTTTGGGTGGCAGTCCTCCAAGCAAATACTCTCCAATCGTCAGCCTAAAATCCAGCAGGTCCAGTATATCTTTTTTTCTGTAATTATTTTCGTTGCAAACTCTTCTGTACTCATTCCAGCTATTTACGATAGCTAAGTCAAACATATGAATAATTACTTTTAACGTCCATTTCTTTGTCTTGACCCAAGTCCTGTAACATTCCAGACTTTGTAACATCACAACTATCGACTCCATCCATTTTTTCATTGTATAGTTTTACAACAGCTGGGCACTGAACTTGTATGTGTTTTTTTTCAGTTTTATCCCATCTTTCAACTTGAGTACTGGGCGTACTACCTACAAAGGAAGATGCCATTAGAATAGATTTGCTGTCTTTCAATTTCACAATAGAAATAGCATCATCTGATCGGCATATTTCTTCAAAATCCCCTTTCTTCATTTGTTTATCTGGGGTAAACTTGAAGCCTTTAAATCTGTTAGGCATAATGGTGCCTGTGCCATAAATTTTTTTCTCCTTTTAGTTTATCAAATAAAGGCATTGTTGTGAAATAACGATCAAAGAAGACAGAGCTTTCTTCTGGCAGAGTTGAAACAAGTCGCAAAATTACTGCAGGACCTAGACCTAATGTTCGATCGGGTAATGGTGTATTCGCACCTTGGTATATCTCGAAATCCAACACTGTTCCATTGGAACCAGTCATTACGAAATTTTTCAGTCCGGTTGGACGAGGTTTGTTTCTTACAAATTGGCGAACGGCACATCTTCCTAGAAATGGTATCATTTGCTCGTCAATTGAGTAAAACCCAAAGTCTCTCTCAATAGAAAGACATCTGTCTCTCACTGTTTTTATCACTGGATCAATTTTGCAAAAAATATTATTAGCATGGCCTGCATTTTCAGCAAATGTGTCAACGAAGTGTAAATTGACGCGGAACATAAAAAATCTGTCACGACTCATTGCTGATGCAATCGGATCAAATCGAAATCGAGAATGCCAATGTAGCTTGATCCTCGGAAATTTAATACAGCCAATCAGGGCATTTATACCAAAAAACTTTTTTATTTCAGAAGAAGAAGTTTTCAGTATGTTTCCAGTTTTATTTAAATAATATTGTGCAGTGTGTTTCGCTCCCAGCTCAAAAAGCTCCTGCGTAAAATACCTCTCAAAGAATGCGACTGGTGATATTACTTGAGAAGGTACTTTCAATGTTGGTGTTGTTGTCTTTCTCACAAAAGATCTTTTCCTCCACTGGTAGTTTCTTTGTGCTGGTGGTTGATTATCCGGTTCTTCGTCTGGCTCAGCATCAGATGAACTGCTTACGGTTCTATTTTGTGGGGTCCATTCATCTTCGTTATCATCATCGCTAAATAACTCAATATCTGATTCATTTCCGTTCATAAGCAAGTCAGTAATGGCATCTGGATCATTTATAAGATTCTCCATGGTCTGTAAATAAAATACAAATCATAAAAACACAGTAAAAACAAAGGCATTTTATTTAATGAATACAAATATCTTATACCATACATTACTTACATTGGCAGGGTAGAGAACCAGAGCTCACAAACGTGAGTTGTAAAATTCAAATGTATCTAATCAATACAAAATAAACTTTTAACTTGTAATAGAGCTACACTATTGTTTACTACACTCTTGACCAACGATAACTTCAATAATAATTGAAATAAGTTGAATAAAAGCAAAGTTATGAGCAAAAACAGGGAGAACCACAAGACTTTATCGAACTGTCATAAAAGTGCAACAAAAGAATCCTGGTGTTGCCACCGCATAGAAATTTTACCCAATTAAAAAATATTTTTCAAGTACCCATCCATGCTCACAAACGATCGAGACTGGTCACACACCCATAGAAGCATTGCACCGTCAGAAATTAAATCAGTAACTTACCCTCACAAAAGTGAGTACAGGGTCTGAAAGGGTTATTCCAAAAAATAAATATTATTCCTAGACTTGCAGGAAAGTCAATAGATGTCGCACATTAAAATAAAAAAATAAGGTATGTTTATCTAAAGACACTGTCTACATTGCATTTAGTTCGGGTTGAATCTTGCGATCATACATAAAGATAGTTGCCAATAAAAATGCGCGGTGGGAAAAATGAAGACAATGTTGGTAGTTCTTAGTCGAAGTATGATACAGTTAAATATGACCGAGGAGATAGGGTCCCATTAGCTCAGTTGGTAGAGCGGTGCCCCGACAAGGCAAGGGTACTGGGTTCGAGTCCTAGATGTGACCGTATATTTTCTGTTTCAGATTTTCGAATCGCTAATATTGTCTTCGATAATTAAATAAAAATATTTACTTTAATAACGTAATAGCGCTGTGGATACAACTAATGACCAAAGAAAATACCCCTATACAACAGAAAAAATTATGTTAATGTTATAAAATTAATGTACTTCTATTTTTATACTCCGTATTTTTTAAAAATATCTTTCAAGTGTGCCAGAGCGGCGATGAGAGGGGGTCGGTAAGATTACATTTTTAACATCTTGTCGAAATTGTCAGCATAAAATAAAGCGACGTCAAGGCATGTGCTCCAACAGTATATGGAGGTAACTGAAGATTTAGAAACTTCTTTTTGTAAAATTGTCAGCATAAAATAAAGCGACGTCAACGCATGTGCTCCAACAGTATATGAAGGTAACTGAAGATTTAGAAACTTCTTTTTGTAAAATTGTCAGCATAAAATAAAGCGACGTCAAGGCATGTGCTCCAACAGTATATGGAGGTAACTGAAGATTTAGAAACTTCTTTTTGTAAAATTGTCAGCATAAAATAAAGCGACGTCAAGGCATGTGCTCCAACAGTATATGGAGGTAACTGAAGATTTAGAAACTTCTTTTTGTAAAATTGTCAGCATAAAATAAAGCGACGTCAAGGCATGTGCTCCAACAGTATATGGAGGTAACTGAATATTTAGAAACTTCTTTTTGTAAAATTGTCAGCATAAAATAAAGCGACGTCAAGGCATGTGCTCCAACAGTATATGGAGGTAACTGAAGATTTAGAAACTTCTTTTTGTAAAATTGTCAGCATAAAATAAAGCGACGTCAACGCATGTGCTCCAACAGTATATGGAGGTAACTGAAGATTTAGAAACTTATTTTTGTAAAATTGTCAGCATAAAATAAAGCAACGTCAAGGCATGTGCTCCAACAGTATATGGAGGTAACTGAAGATTTAGAAACTTCTTTTTGTAAAATTGTCAGCATAAAATAAAGCGACGTCAACGCATGTGCTCCAACAGTATATGGAGGTAACTGAAGATTTAGAAACTTCTTTTTGTAAAATTGTCAGCATAAAATAAAGCGACGTCAAGGCATGTGCTCCAACAGTATATGGAGGTAACTGAAGATTTAGAAACTTCTTTTTGTAAAATTGTCAGCATAAAATAAAGCGACGTCAAGGCATGTGCTCCAACAGTATATGGAGGTAACTGAAGATTTAGAAACTTCTTTTTGTAAAATTGTCAGCATAAAATAAAGCGACGTCAAGGCATGTGCTCCAACAGTATATGGAGGTAACTGAAGATTTAGAAACTTCTTTTTGTAAAATTGTCAGCATAAAATAAAGCGACGTCAACGCATGTGCTCCAACAGTATATGGAGGTAACTGAAGATTTAGAAACTTTTTTTTGTAAAATTGTCAGCATAAAATAAAGCGACGTCAAGGCATGTGCTCCAACAGTATATGGAGGTAACTGAAGATTTAGAAACTTCTTTTTGTAAAATTGTCAGCATAAAATAAAGCGACGTCAAGGCATGTGCTCCAACAGTATATGGAGGTAACTGAAGATTTAGAAACTTCTTTTTGTAAAATTGTCAGCATAAAATAAAGCGACGTCAACGCATGTGCTCCAACAGTATATGGAGGTAACTGAAGATTTAGAAACTTTTTTTTGTAAAATTGTCAGCATAAAATAAAGCGACGTCAAGGCATGTGCTCCAACAGTATATGGAGGTAACTGAAGATTTAGAAACTTCTTTTTGTAAAATTGTCAGCATAAAATAAAGCGACGTCAAGGCATGTGCTCCAACAGTATATGGAGGTAACTGAAGATTTAGAAACTTCTTTTTGTAAAATTGTCAGCATAAAATAAAGCGACGTCAAGGCATGTGCTCCAACAGTATATGGAGGTAACTGAAGATTTAGAAACTTCTTTTTGTAAAATTGTCAGCATAAAATAAAGCGACGTCAAGGCATGTGCTCCAACAGTATATGGAGGTAACTGAAGATTTAGAAACTTCTTTTTGTAAAATTGTCAGCATAAAATAAAGCGACGTCAAGGCATGTGCTCCAACAGTATATGGAGGTAACTGAAGATTTAGAAACTTCTTTTTGTAAAATTGTCAGCATAAAATAAAGCGACGTCAAGGCATGTGCTCCAACAGTATATGGAGGTAACTGAAGATTTAGAAACTTCTTTTTGTAAAATTGTCAGCATAAAATAAAGCGACGTCAACGCATGTGCTCCAACAGTATATGGAGGTAACTGAAGATTTAGAAACTTCTTTTTGTAAAATTGTCAGCATAAAATAAAGCGACGTCAAGGCATGTGCTCCAACAGTATATGGAGGTAACTGAAGATTTAGAAACTTCTTTTTGTAAAATTGTCAGCATAAAATAAAGCGACGTCAACGCATGTGCTCCAACAGTATATGGAGGTAACTGAAGATTTAGAAACTTCTTTTTGTAAAATTGTCAGCATAAAATAAAGCGACGTCAAGGCATGTGCTCCAACAGTATATGGAGGTAACTGAAGATTTAGAAACTTCTTTTTGTAAAATTGTCAGCATAAAATAAAGCGACGTCAAGGCATGTGCTCCAACAGTATATGGAGGTAACTGAAGATTTAGAAACTTCTTTTTGTAAAATTGTCAGCATAAAATAAAGCGACGTCAAGGCATGTGCTCCAACAGTATATGGAGGTAACTGAAGATTTAGAAACTTTTTTTTGTAAAATTGTCAGCATAAAATAAAGCGACGTCAAGGCATGTGCTCCAACAGTATATGGAGGTAACTGAAGATTTAGAAACTTCTTTTTGTAAAATTGTCAGCATAAAATAAAGCGACGTCAAGGCATGTGCTCCAACAGTATATGGAGGTAACTGAAGATTTAGAAACTTCTTTTTGTAAAATTGTCAGCATAAAATAAAGCGACGTCAAGGCATGTGCTCCAACAGTATATGGAGGTAACTGAAGATTTAGAAACTTCTTTTTGTAAAATTGTCAGCATAAAATAAAGCGACGTCAAGGCATGTGCTCCAACAGTATATGGAGGTAACTGAAGATTTAGAAACTTCTTTTTGTAAAATTGTCAGCATAAAATAAAGCGACGTCAAGGCATGTGCTCCAACAGTATATGGAGGTAACTGAAGATTTAGAAACTTCTTTTTGTAAAATTGTCAGCATAAAATAAAGCGACGTCAAGGCATGTGCTCCAACAGTATATGGAGGTAACTGAAGATTTAGAAACTTCTTTTTGTAAAATTGTCAGCATAAAATAAAGCGACGTCAAGGCATGTGCTCCAACAGTATATGGAGGTAACTGAAGATTTAGAAACTTCTTTTTGTAAAATTGTCAGCATAAAATAAAGCGACGTCAACGCATGTGCTCCAACAGTATATGGAGGTAACTGAAGATTTAGAAACTTCTTTTTGTAAAATTGTCAGCATAAAATAAAGCGACGTCAAGGCATGTGCTCCAACAGTATATGGAGGTAACTGAAGATTTAGAAACTTCTTTTTGTAAAATTGTCAGCATAAAATAAAGCGACGTCAACGCATGTGCTCCAACAGTATATGGAGGTAACTGAAGATTTAGAAACTTCTTTTTGTAAAATTGTCAGCATAAAATAAAGCGACGTCAAGGCATGTGCTCCAACAGTATATGGAGGTAACTGAAGATTTAGAAACTTCTTTTTGTAAAATTGTCAGCATAAAATAAAGCGACGTCAAGGCATGTGCTCCAACAGTATATGGAGGTAACTGAAGATTTAGAAACTTCTTTTTGTAAAATTGTCAGCATAAAATAAAGCGACGTCAAGGCATGTGCTCCAACAGTATATGGAGGTAACTGAAGATTTAGAAACTTCTTTTTGTAAAATTGTCAGCATAAAATAAAGCGACGTCAACGCATGTGCTCCAACAGTATATGGAGGTAACTGAAGATTTAGAAACTTCTTTTTGTAAAATTGTCAGCATAAAATAAAGCGACGTCAAGGCATGTGCTCCAACAGTATATGGAGGTAACTGAAAATTTAGAAACTTCTTTTTGTAAAATTGTCAGCATAAAATAAAGCGACGTCAAGGCATGTGCTCCAACAGTATATGGAGGTAACTGAAGATTTAGAAACTTCTTTTTGTAAAATTGTCAGCATAAAATAAAGCGACGTCAAGGCATGTGCTCCAACAGTATATGGAGGTAACTGAAGATTTAGAAACTTCTTTTTGTAAAATTGTCAGCATAAAATAAAGCGACGTCAAGGCATGTGCTCCAACAGTATATGGAGGTAACTGAAGATTTAGAAATTTCTTTTTGTAAAATTGTCAGCATAAAATAAAGCGACGTCAAGGCATGTGCTCCAACAGTATATGGAGGTAACTGAAGATTTAGATTTTTTTTTGTAAAATTTAATTTTTTTTTTTTTTCATAGGAAGCAATTACTTTGTGGTTAGACATTATATTATAAAATAAAACACAAACACTTTGTATTTAACCACGAATTTATTATTTCATATATCGACCGGTTTCACTTCGACCAAGCTTCTTCAGGATATAATAATAACTAAATGCTAAGACAGAGTTATGGCTTATATATAAGAGTGACAGAGGGAGAAAGAACAAAATTAGAGGGAGACAAAATATTTGACATAGGTAAAATGGATAATCAATTAGTGGGAGGGAGACAACAATACAATAATCAATTACTGGGGGGGAAACATCAATACACATCATAATCCCAAGTAAATGAACAAACAACAGTTAACTGTAATCTATGAGATATTAAAAAAAGGAATTTTTTGTTGTGTTTTACATTAACTAAAGGACAATATTTAGATATATATGATAATATTAATAATGAATCACGCTACAACACATATATACTATCATGGGTTAGGATGGATTGCGGGAAATAAGTTAAAAATAGGACTATAGGGTGTATTTTTTTGATTTGATAAGTTAATTTGATTATTAAGTAAGTATTCTGACATATTTGTATTTAAAGATTTCATAATTTATAAAGCTTCTAAGTTATCTAGTTTTATACCTATACTATTTTTATGTAAGATGCGAGTTCCTGAAATTTTATTAAATGTATGATCTGTTGAGATCAAGTGATTTGCCAGCTCATCCTAACCCATGATCGTATATATGTGTTGTAGCGTAATTCATTATTAATATTATCATATATATCTAAATATTGTCCTTAAGTTAATGTAAAACACAACAAAAAATTCCCTTTTTTAATATCTCATAGATTACAGTTAACTGTTGTTTGTTCATTTACTTGGGATTATGATGTGTATTGATGTTTCCCCCCCCAGTAATTGATTATTGTATTGTTGTCTCCCTCCCACTAATTGATTATCCATTTTACCTATGTCAAATATTTTGTCTCCCTCTAATTTTGTTCTTTCTCCCTCTGTCACTCTTATATATAAGCCATAACTCTGTCTTAGCATTTAGTTATTATTATATCCTGAAGAAGCTTGGTCGAAGTGAAACCGGTCGATATATGAAATAATAAATTCGTGGTTAAATACAAAGTGTTTGTGTTTTATTTTATAATTTAAAATTTTTGTTAGTGTTGGAGTTTTTAGTAATCCTTTTTTTTTAAATACTGTTGATAAGTTCATTTACCACGAGAAACTGAAAACTTTGAATGAAAAAATACATTTGCACATAAAAATATAAAAAATACATACGCGCTGATAATGTAAAATAATAATTATGAAAAATAAGAAAAAAAATTTTTTTTTGCATTTTTTCCGGTCTCCAATTACCACAATGCCCCGAGACATCCTGATTGGTGGTAGGTAAAGTTGACAGGCTTGGAATAACAAACGGATGTGGTTAATGCTACTTAAATAGACTGATTATTTTTAAACTATGAACTTATTTATTGACGTTCAAGAACAATAATGTCTAAGTTTTGCATTGAGGCCCGAAGTTTAAACGTCTCTGATGTTGGACCGTAGCGCGGTGAAGTTTCAAAGATAGTATGTTATCAAAAAATGTCGTGTGCAACAAGTGTATTTTGGTCCCTTCTGTTATTATTTGTGGAAACTAGTTTTTGTAAACTAAACTGTGAAGTCTCACCATGGTCTGCAGAGACATTGCGTTGCTCTCCGATTGGAAATAAAGGAAATCACATCGTGGAGAATAGCAAAAGATCTAACTACGTAGAAAAAACTTTGACAGCTGATTTTAAAAAGTACAACTGGCAAAGAATTATAACATTTATCTTGAGGGATTCAAATCTGTATAGTTTATCTCCAGACTTGTTCGTCAACGCAAGTGAATTGATCAATCTGGACCTCTCTGGGAATCCCGATTTGTGTTTCAAAGGAGGAGAATTCGTGCATCTGAAAAATCTACAAACTTTGCAATTGTCGGGTTCAAATCAATGTACAGAGCCTTCTTTGCTGTCAAACGTCCCTAATCTACGCGCTTTGGACCTCTCAAATCTTAGAGCCAGTTTTTCCATATTTTCACTGCGCAATCTGAGCTCCTTCGCTAAACTGGAGCACGTTGACCTCTCGCGAAACCTTCACATTGATTTCACGACGTTTAAATTCGGAGGAGCTGTGACCCATTTGGATGCTTCAAAAACAACAGTGACGCTGGGAAAAAAGTGTTTAGAGAATGCTGTCAACCTGCAGACCCTTCTTTTGTCTCATTCGGGTATATTGAAAATCCCAAGAAGTACTTTCACAGGCACAGCAATAAAGTACTTGGATCTCTCTTACAACTCCATTCGATTCGACAGTCTGTTGAGTCTAACGAATACGATGACCTTTGTGAACGCATCGCATAACAGCATCAGCGATTTATTCAGAGGCGGGGTCTTCCCGCAACAACTGGAAACCCTGGACCTTTCGTTCAACAACATCAGCGCCCTTCACATCAATACTTTCGAGAACACAAACAAACTTTTGACCCTAAACTTTGCCCACAATAACTTTTTCTTTTTTTACGAAAAAGCATTTTTGGGCTTGAGAATGTTAAAAACATTAGATTTATCATACAACCAGCTCGGCAACTTCTACGTCAACACCTTCATTGACTTACAAAACATGGAAACATTAAACCTGGCTGGAAACAAGATTTACACAATGGACCCCGCGCTTTTTCAGAAAATTTCCTTAATCAAACATATATACCTGCAAGAAAACCATCTTGAAGCGCTCAATATTATGATATTCGCAAATTTAAAAGACCTGAGAACCCTGGACTTAAGCAACAACGAATTATTGCGTATACCTGAAGGCTTACTAAAAGTGGGAAACATCAAAACTTTAGTAATGTCTTGCAATAAATTATCGTATATTCCCACTGACTTCTTCGTGGGACAGTACGGAACGCACGTATCTTTGCAAGGAAACCCTTGGAAGTGTGGATGTTTGATCCAAGTTTTAAATAATTTAAGGATCGCAAAAGTTGATCGGATAGGTTTTACTGATGGCATCCACCCAACCTGCTTTGTGGGGAAGGGTAATTACTCCGAATGTAATGATAATTCTCTGAGTGACGATGATTATTCAAGTTGGCAGTTGGCCGTCAAAGAAAATGGCATTACGTGCTGAAGTGTTCAGGGTTTCAAGAACTGAGAGCAAAAATCAATGAACATGAATTACACAGGACTCGTGTTGTGTTTTAAAAGTTTGTGAAAAGTGTCAACATCTATGCAAAATGGCAACATTATAGTTATAAATCGTAAATCACGAGGAATAAGATTATTTAAATCAAATAACATTGCTTTTGAATGTGATAATAAGGTGCTTACCCAGATCAATCATCATTGTAGTTCGGCTTCAGTACAGGGACTGATTATAATAACATGGAATTTATATAGCGCAGTTTAGTGTCATTTCACTTCAAGTGCGCTTAACTACTCGTATAACAAACTTAAAAAAAAATGGTAATTCAGTATTAATGGTTCTTAAAATTATTCCTACAGTGTGCCTTACCCAATACAGATCTAATATTATAACACTAAATACACTGTTTATACAAAGTGATGACAAAACTTAGAATAACAATAACAGCAGGACAGGACAAAACACGAATATTAAAACTAAAACATAACATAAAACAGGAGGCAGATTGTGCTCAGAAATGAGAGTTACATCATTACATTCATTCATATCTGCATAAGCGTAGATTTTATCCAATACGAATTTTTTATAATTGTTTTTGTCCGAATTTATTTTGTTACGTCGAAATTGTAACATAATATAAGTAAATCACTCAAACTATAGTATTCCCAGGCAGAACTCGTATGCACGTCACCATGGAATATTCGATAGGAAAATACGTCGTAAGTTGCTTCCTACAATACTGATGGATGACAGTGACCATTATAACGTCGGTACAACTGTTTGTTTCCCTTATAAACTAACATTAAAAAAACGGAACCCTTTCATTACGATGACAGTTGAATTCAAAGTGTTACAAATCAAGAAATAATTCGTCCCAGACAGGATAATATTTATATTTTTACGGTAAAATCTGTAACGAATAATTAGGCACTTAATGTTACATGTCTACCCCATCCTGTGCGAATTCTATTACCATTATTTACGTTTTTGAAATATACCCTTTTTTAATACGACAGATTATTAATCTAATTCCAGTACAATCTTCTCATTCTGACACTCTCAACATCTAGGAAGATAATTAGACAACAAAGTCTTAACGCTATTTAAAGAGTAACTAAATATCTACTGTTTCAAAAATTGCATTTAACAACACTATTCCTCGTGTCATGCTATATTGTACTAGAACATCTGTTCTACCGTGTGGTATCTTTTCAAGTCGTGACGACGATAAGTCATAGCATTCCAAGAGAAATGGACTGTCAATAAAGTTATGAATAATGTTAATAAAAACATTTATTACCAGTTTTAATTTGTACCTTGATGATGCTTGAGCAAAGCGAAACCGGTCGGTAAATGAATTAATTTAAAACTAGTATTTTTATTAAAAAATGTTATTTTTATTAAATCCAGAAAAAAAATATCTGGTACATCCACATGCGAACGCATGGAACTTATCCGAGGTTCATACACCATATGAACTATATGACTTACTTGAAGCAACAAATGCATTGATGTATTATACTAGATTAGCCCTGTCTAGTTAAATTTATTTTCAAAATGACAACACATAGCGTACGTCACAAATATGGAGATGAACTTAACAACCCAAATCTGTATAAACTCCCTGTACAATGTACAAGCGTTCAAACTCGTAAGCGAAACCAAGGAACAGCGTTCATTTTGCTACCGAGGTGGTTACAATGCTTGGACCTTTTCATAAATGTGCACGTGAACGAAACCAAAATTGTGTTGGGGTTATTTTTCAATGGATATCCCGTGTCTAATCTAATATTAGTCTATGAAAAAATTGTTTTAGCCTAGAAACTAGACGTTATGCAATATTATTGTTGAAGAAAGCAATCATTTTATTGTTTGTTATATTTAATATTTCTATTTATGATACTGTGGCAATTTGTGGTGGAATTCCATTGTAATTGAAACAAAATTAAAACTTTTTTCACTTGCCTTATTTTTTGACCGTGACCGGTTTCAACTTCAGCTTATTATCAGACTGCTACAATTATTCCTTAAATTATGGTTTAAATGCATAACATTTGAGGGAATGAGTGGGATGAAATAATTAACTGTTTATTTATTAATTAACGTCCTTTTTCGGGATTTTTACAAATGAATATTCAGTACATAACTGAATTGTTTTATTAGCAACATTTTATATTTGTTTAAAGATAAATTGAAGATGTCCACTGACTTGGTATAATTGTTTTCCTCCACTAGTATTCTGGGCAAAGAGGAGTATATATGGTAGTTTGTCCCAGAATTTCTGCAGTGAAATAAATAATAATTTTTAGTATTACGTTGTGGAATATCATGCTTTATTTTTTTGTATTATTTTCGATAGCTCAATAATAATAATATTTGGATGATTTGTCTAGCTCCGTTTTTGGGCAAAATAACCTAAATGGCACTGTACAAACATATAATACACCTCTACAATGATATATGGAGATAATATATAGTCCAATACTTACCTGGTAGGTCACTTGAAATTAATAATATTAAACTAATTGTTTATTAGCGAATTTTAGATAGGTATATTCGGTTTTTAAAATCCATGCAAAAGCCTGGCTGCTCGTAAAACCAAATATAATAAAATTGACAGGAATGGTGTAAATTGTTTTAATTATAAATATATGGATTTTACAATCTTCTATGCTATGATGTTTCACAATTGAATTTTGTAGCGCGCCGTTTTTACTCTCGCCACTACACCATCTCTTTCCCCCGTACAGCGCCTTCCCGCTCACCCATACCTAGGCAAACTAGGCTGCGCAGACGCCCTCTGCGCATCTCCCACTCTCGAGTCGCCACATAAGCCACGCCCCTCTACAAGGAATGGCCTATATAAGGAGCGAAACGTCGTAATTCAACCAGTTCGTCTGAAGCTCGCCCTTGGCTAGTACACTCTCTTAGTTGCGCCTCGTCCTTTGGCACGACCCTCTAAGGAGTATTCTACTTCCATAAGCAAAGCACCAACCAGACCCCGATTGCTGCCTTAGTTGCGCTTCGTCCTATGGTACGACCCTCTAAGCAGACCACAGTCGCCGCCGCTCGTCACCATAATTTCCAATTAATGGTTATTATCAGCAGGCCTAATTACCTCGGTTTTAGAGAATCATTTACTATCTATTTAGGGAATACCATAATTAAGGTGACACAATACCCTGATAGCGGGGATTTCCCCCATGCTCACATTTGAATTATTTCTGATGTACGTATTACTAAAATCTTAAATGTTTTCTTGTACATATTTTCTTTTTACAAACAAATTATATTATTTGGCTTTCAGTCATGCCAATTTTGGGAACTGTAAAATTGGAAGTGGTTGTGAAGAATTCACACATGCCATAAATACCTATCTATAGCTGATGTAATATTCTAGCAAAAAAATGCTTTATTTTAAATTGCAAGCTGATTTTTCAAGAATTCACAGGTTCTGCCCTAGTATAAGATATTACACAAAGTGAAAGGTATAAAATTTTAGATCTTCGAAAGTTTTGCTCGTACGTATACGTACGTTTCAGTTAAATATGGGAAAGCAGAACACAAAAGGAGTTTTATCGCGAACAAAATTACAGCACCAAGGAAAATGCTTAACGGATTGGAGATGGTACTACTGAAATACACACATAAAATAAGATTTTTGGGATAAGTTTTCTACAGAACATAATTGTACAATGTCAGTTTAAATAATTTTTAATTTGTAGGTATATACATATATGCGCAGTCGAAAAACTTTAATTGAGCAAATTGAATTTGGAGTATAAAATGTAGATTAATGTTGGTTTCATGTGACATGTTTTTATTTTTACCGAAATGCATTTTATACATCAAATAGGTAAACTAAGGAATAGCTGGTGAAAGTAAAGTAAGCGTTTCATTTGTAAAAACATTATATTTTTATACTGTTCCGTATGTGGAACTTATAATTTTGATATCAAAATAACAATGTAAATTTGTACCTATTAACTTCCGCCCATGTATTGTAAGTTCTTCCCTTCCCACAGTGAGTTTTATAACTCATCGGGATTGCTTTAGCAAGAAAAAAAAAATCATTAATAATTAAAAACATGAGTTTTTTTTTCTATCAAAAACTTCTATCAAAAGTGTCTACCAAATAAATATACATTTATTAACCAAAAAAGGATTTGTGATTTATATTTTTTTGGGATCCCTTACAAATTTTTTCACTGTACGTAGATACCACGAATTTCAAAACAAAATTATGCAATTCATTAAATAATGCTAATATTAATTATTATTATTATTATCGTACAGAAATTTATATTTATAAAACTTGTCCGTGTGAAATCAAACCATGTCACACTGTGCAATATTTGGTCCGGCGCGGCGCGCAAATGAAACTTGATACGAAATGGTTCGGTATCTGGCTCCGCCCACTTAAAGCGCGTTCACGCCCATAACTAATATTTTTTTGGCGTCTTATTTCGCCTTAAATGGTTTTCACCTAATTACAGTTGTGAGACAGGTGTCTATTTCTAATATTATTGTATTCTTGAAATAGAAACAGTCTAACATAACAAATTTCAATTTAAAAAATCCATTAAAGTATTCTTATTCCAATATTTTTTGTATTCTTGGTAACATGAGATTTTTTAATGGAAATTCCAAAGTCTAACTTTAATAAATTAAACTGTTTTCATGTTCTGATGATAAACCCCAGGAGTTGTTGCTGCAGTGAGCCGTAATATGTAGTCCGAAAATGTCGGTTTGGAATCAAAGATGATAACGATATCGTTTGCCCTTTAATGCTGTATCTGTAGTTCAGGTTGCATTTTTAAGCAGTCTTGGTAAGAAATTATTTGCATCAGAAGTTTGAAGTCATCTGAAAATAGAAGACATCTGCCATATTTTACACAGTCCTGGATATCGTCTATAAGAATGAGGAACAACAAAGGACTAAGGTTTGACGCCTCGGGAATACCTGGCAATGCATGGAATTTTTTAGATTTATGTCCATTTATAAAAACATATTGGTTTCTGGATTTAAAATATGAGGCTTTTTTACTTGTTTTCATAACTGAAAATTTAATATAACGATTTATAACGATGCCCAAAATAATAAAGTACAGGTTATACAAAATAGGGGGATGAGGATTATTTTAAAATGCAACATTTTTACTAGAGTTAAAATTATGTTAAAAAATTAAATATGATGACAACCAAGCAACATATATTATATAATACCTTGGCAATGATGTATAAGCTTCAAAATAATATGCTCCCAAATTATCTGCAGAGATATATAATGTACCATGAAAATGTTCACAATTATCCTACGAGAAGACGCAGAGATTTTAGGCTTCCCAAAACTAAACTTTCGTGCACACAAAACAGCGCGTTTTATAAAGGGCAAAAACTTTATAATAACCTACAGGGAGCCCCAAGCCTTAGCAATTTTCGTAGGACATGTGCTTTATATGCCAAAAATATTTTTTTATTGTTGAACATACTCACCAATATTATTTTAGTCACCTAGATATCTTATATAATGTAATTTTGTGTATTTATCTTTTTCTCTTAAAATCTAATTAAAAATGGTATTTTTTGTATTTTTTATATTTTCCTACTAGATGTATGAAAAAATTTGCGTATATCTTAATAAAGATTCAAAAACAAAACAAAACAAATGTAAATTGAACACCTTATGAAATAGAACTTATTTAGGCATTGATAATAGTACTGTCTTGCATTTTCACTTTATGTTATTTTTTTAACATTACCTAATAGTCGTCTTACTAACCATATATCTAAAAATATACTGTTATCTTTTTATTTCATACTATACATATGTTGGGGACGGATAATCAACTTACCGTCGCACAGCGGATAGAAAAGAATTGGAATTCCGGAATGCCAATAACAATAATTAAATATTTATCCCTAATAATAAATAAATATTCATGCCCAGGCAAGGCGAGTGTCCTGGGTTAGAGTCCTAGATGTGACCGTATCTTTTTCTGATTTTTCTGTTTCAAATTTTCGTTTAGGAATCGCTAATATTGTCCTTCAATAATTAAGTAAAAATTATACTTCAATAAACGCTGATTTATCGACTGAACTGAAAAAAAGGTTACCTCAAAAAGGTTTCTTCATTTAACAAAGTTTTGGATTTTTTTAAATATCAGATTACTTTCCTAAATCAATCCCCTAATAACGGAAATCAAAATATTTAAAGATTATATCAATTTTTAGCTTTTTCAATGAAAAGTGAATGTTTTGGACACATTATTTACTTTTATTATAAATGTTGAGGTTGATAGTATTTTGGCATTAATGTATAATGTAGAGTTTATATTGCATGGATTTTTTTAGTACGTAGTAGTAAGTAGGTACACGATATATCAAAACCACCTCAAAACAGATCGGACACTGAATTATGTTGGCCTCAGTGTTGCCAACTCAACAACTTCAAAATATGCTAGAGTGATGGAAAAATATGCCAGAAAAATGCTAAATTACTTTAAAAAATGCGAAAAGAAAAGCTAACATAAATTTAACTTAGAAATAAAATCAGTGAAATAAAATATCAATTTCTTCATCTTCATCTTCTTCTTCTTCATTAACAGCAGCTGATGTGGAAGGCTGAGAGACGGAGTCGTAACTTTCTTTGGTCCCAATGCAGCGTAGTACTTCGTCAGGAACAGTGTAAGAATAACAGCACTTTCCTGCTCTCTTTAGGCCAAATCTCACGTACAAAATGGCATTCAAGGTTCTCACCGCCAAACGATTTCGGAGTTTTGTTTTGACGAGACTCATTTGGCTAAATACACGTTCAATGTCCGCATTTGAATGCGGCAATGTTAAAATAGACATTGCAAACTGACATAAATCACCGAAGGGGTTATTATTAGCTGCATCTTTATATTGCATGACTTCATTCCAAAACTCTACAGTGGAAGTCAAGGATTCCCATTTAATGTGAACTATGTTTCTCCATTGAGACACCAATTTTTCAATCGAAGGTTCATTTAGTCGGAACTCTTGGGCTATTTCTACAATGGATGGTTTTACTACTTTTAAAGAATCTTTATCTTTATCGCCCGAAAAAGTGTTGTCCATAGTGCAAGTGAGGTGGGGAGACCGACAAAGTTATCGATATCATTTTTGTTAGTTAAAAAATTGGTTTTTATTATTTTCATGTTTCTGTAAAAATAAGCCAAATAAATATGCTATATGCTGAAAGCATAATAGTTATGCTAAACATGGAGTAATTATGCCAAATTTAGCATATAATATGCTAACTTGGCAACACTGGTTGGCCTCCTATCTATCTTAACATTCCAACATAATTACAGATTACTCTCAGGTCAGCAAATGTTCTAATCGTTAAATGTCAGATAAAATGTTTTGCTTCTGGAAGCGGTTGAGATTCCCGTGTCCGCGAGTGTAAATCGTGATGAAAGACAAACAAATAAACGAAGGAATATGTTATTATTTAAAAAAATGATATATTAATGTTTATAAGACAAGGTTTTACGCATGGCACAAAGGATAACAAATTATTATAAGCAATAATTAGTCGCCTGAAATATCAATACAAATTTTAAAATATCTCCCGAGTAAAAATAAATGCCGCCGACTAATGCCACTTAAATGCAACTAAATAATGCGACTAAATGCCGCCGACTAAACATTGCTTATAATAATTTGTTATCGTTTGTGCTATGCATAAAACCTTGTCTTATAAACATTAGTTTATATAAAAAAAAAAAAAAATTTGGTCGAAAGTCGAAATATTTCACCAACAAATGTAGATATAATATGTCTCGACTCCATCTAGTGGGAAATTTAGCACAAACAAAGAATTTCCTAAAAAAATAAAGTTGGTTGTTTACAGGTGAAAATATAATAAGCAGTAATTGTTGATTGAATTATTAGTACATATTGAATTATTTGGCGGGTTGAAAATAAGCCGACATGGCTCAGTGGTCCAGAGCACCTGAACGGACAGCAGAAGGTGCGGGTTCAATTCTCGTCGGCGGCATTTATTTTTACTCGGGAGATATTTTCAATTTTGTATTGATATTTCAGGCGACTAATTATTGCTTATAATAAGAAGGAATTTGTGTTCTGAAAGTTTCTCCTGTGAATCCCTACAGTGTGACAGTAAACGAATAAGAAAAAGGCATCGCTGGCGTTCATCAAACTCTGAAAGTTTTGCTTCTTTGAACTATCCAAGAACTATTCACAGAGAATTCAGCCTTAAAGAATATGTGGAATAATTAACGTAATTTTAAACCACCGGGCCCCACCATTTCTCTTAAAGAATCCTTAATGCCTGCACCTCCCAGAGATATTAGAGCGTCTTCAATGGCTTAAAAATATTAGAGCAATGTAATGTCATTAAGGACCACCTTGCCAATTCGGATTTTAAAGAGATCGGGATGAATTTTGACTTGCAGCATATGATTCTGCGTCTGTTCAACATGCCTCTATCAAAAAATCCTTCGCGGCGATAACGCATACAGCGTAGTATACTTGCCATCAGAAGATATGAAAAATGTCAAAGATTGGAGGTGTTTTTATTCTACAGTATCTGGTAATATTAATATCTAATGAATGTACAGTTTAGGAATGTTGTAAGCGAATGCGGAGCCCTCCGTTATTTAAAAAAAGAACCAATGACTTTTTCAAACAGTAAACGGCGTCAGCGGGTTTTTATCTCCAACTTTGGTATTATTAATAAAAAATACATAAATGTATTCATTTAATAATGTTTTTGTTACATATGTTCTTAAACGATTTGATAATAAAACATGTATATTTTAGTATGACCTGTGAACTTGATTGTGGGTAAAACCTCAATAAATAATAATTGTAATACGAATGGTAATTGTTGTTATCTACAATAATGTTGAGGAAGTTTAGGTTTAATGTTTTTAGAGCCAATTGGTTAGCATAAGTCGGATAGTTGACATTCAAGAACAATAAAGGCAGGAAGTTGTGCAAAAAAGACTGAAGATTAAACATCTCTGATAAAGGGGCGTCGCGTCGTGGAGTTTCAAAGATAGTTACCAAAAAATGTCGGGTGCAACAAGTGTATTTTGTTTCTTTTTGTTAATGTTCGTGAAAAATAGTTTTTGTGAACTTAATTGTGAAGTTTCACCGTGGTCTGCAGAGACTTTGCGTTGCTTTGCGATTGGAGATACAGGAAATCACATCGTTGAGAAGAGCAGAAGGTTAAATTACGTCGAAAAAACTCTAACAGATGATTTTAAAAAGTATAATTGGCGAAGAATCATAACATTCATCTTGAGGGATGCAAAGTTGTATAGTTTATCTCCAGACTTGTTCGTCAACGCAAGTGAATTGATCAATCTGGATCTCTCTGGAAATCCCGATTTGTGTTTCAAAGGAGGCGAATTCGTGCATCTGAAAAATCTACAAACATTGCAATTGTCGGGTTCAAGTCGATGTACAGAGTCTTCTTTGCTGTCAAACGTCACTAATCTACGCGCTTTAAACCTCTCAAATCTTAGAGCCAGTTCGTCCATATTTTCACTGCGCGATCTGAGCTCCTTCACTAGACTGGAACACGTTGACCTCTCTCGAAACATTCAAATTGATTTCACGACGTTTAAATTCGGAGGATCTGTGACCCATTTGGATGCTTCAAAAACAAGAGTGACGCTGGGAAAAAAGTGTTTAGAGAATGCTGTCAACCTACAGACTCTTTTGTTGTCTCAATCGGGTATATTGAAAATCCCGAGAAGTGCTTTCACTGGCACAGCAATAAAGCATTTGGATCTCTCTTACAACTCGATTCAATTCAACAGTTTGTTGAGTCTGACAAACACCATGACCTTTGTGAACGCATCGCATAACAACATCAGTGATTTATTCAAAGGCGGGGTCTTCCCGGAACAACTGGAAACCCTGGACCTTTCGTTCAATAACCTAAGCTCCCTCGTTGTCGATACTTTCGAGAAGACGAACAAACTTTTAACCCTGGACATGGCCCACAATAAACTCTTCTGGTTTTATGAAAAAGTGTTTTTGGGCTTAGTAGAGTTAAGAATATTGGATTTATCGTACAACCAGCTCGCAAACTTCCACGTCAAAATCTTTATTGACCTCCAAAACATGGAAACATTGAATTTGGCTGGGAACGAGTTTTACACATTGAACCCGGCGCTTTTTGAGAAAACTACGCGAATCAAACATATGTACCTACAAGAAAACCATCTTCAAACGCTCAATATTTTGACATTCGCAAATTTAAAAGAGCTGAGGACTTTGGACTTGAGAAACAACGAACTATTGCGTATACCTGAAGGCTTACTCAAGGTGGGAAATATCAAAACTTTAGTAATGTCTTGCAATAAATTTTCGTATATTCCCTCCGACTTCTTCGTGGGACAACAGTACGGAAAACACGTATCTTATTTGAAAGGAAACCCTTGGAAGTGTGGATGTTTGATCCCAGTTTTAAACAATTTAAAGGGCGCAGAAGTTGATCGGACAGGTTTTACTGATGGCAGCCACCCAACCTGCTTTGTGGGGAAGGGTAATTATTCCGAATGTAATGATAATTCTCTGAGTGACGATGATTATTTAAGTTGGCAGTTGGCCGTCAAAGAAAATGGCATTACATGCTGAAGTATTCAGGCTTTCAAGAACTGAGAGCTGAAATCAATGAAAATGAATTACACAGGACTCGTGTTGTGTTTTTGTGAAAAGTGTTTACGTTACGCAAAAAGGCACATAATAATAAATAGTATGTCAGTTATCACGAGAAAGAAGAGATAGTGGAATATGGCAGGACATTTGACATTCTTGTATCTTCTGTCTTCTTCGTTTTTATACAGACAGGAGATCGTTAAGAAGGAAGATTTTCATGCACGACTTTTAGGACGATTGTCGATGATGTGCATACGATGTCTACCTGGGGCTAGTATACCAGTACATTGTTGTAATACCGTTTGAAGAAATTCTTTAAAGCCTAAACACATTATGATATATGCATCAACTCTTATTTGGTAGTGGCTTATGCAGAGTATATGCTGAAGTGTCACATTACGACATAATCTTCCTCAGGAGAGGGTCAGATCAATTGGGGAACTGCCGCGGAATATCATTTCTTTGTATGGGATCTTTCACCTTGACAGATGACAGCCGCTTGGGCATGGCGCTCCGTAAATTGATCTGATCTGAGGGGGTCGCATCATTTTCAAATACCTCCTGGTAGCAAATCACAGCCTATCATTGTTGCCACGCCCACACTTATAACACATCTGTCAGGTGTGACAGGTCTGTCTAAGATTGTATGGCGAGCGATATAATGTTATATAAAACGCTTTGCTGCGTGTAGCGTGTTGTGTCTCCCCAATTATTCAAATCAAAACATTAAACCAATGGCGTAGAGAAGGATTACATCGGTTTACAGCACTGGTAAGATCGCCATTGTTGCCACAAGTTCTGCTATAGATCAGCGGAAAAGACCAAAGATAGGTTGTAAATGTAAAATGATGACCTTATGAAACTAGTTATTAGTTATACATTATATTTCTTTTTATATTACCTAATCGTCGTCTTACTAACCATTTGTCTAAAAATGTACTGTTTTTCTTCTTTTACACAACTCATTCTTCTCGATCAATATTTATCTAAATTCAACATTTTCTAAATCTGTCGATAACATGGCAATGAAATGTTTTACTGTACATTCCTGTCTCCTCAGAGCAGGTTACAGACTAGTTTCATCTCCAGAACAGGTAACAGGTTAGTTTCCTAAGGGACTATGTCATCTTTGGGGATGCTCTGTGGAGGGTTTCTAAAAAGGAAATGAAAGAGAGTAATATCTGGGAAGGAAAAAGGTATTAGGGGTGGGTAGAAACCCTTAACTTACCCCCCCTTCCCTTATATTCTAATACTAAATCGATGATTTTGTGTATAATTATTTGTTAATGATTAAGTACCCTGTATTGAATATCATCTACTTCGATCGATAAAAGTTTTATCGATAATATCGGTAACTTGTCATAATTCCCAAGCATGACTGCAGATCGCCAACGAAAAAATAACATTTCATAACGACTTAGTGTTATTAATTTAGTCGACGTGAACTGTTGTTTGTGCATTAGTGCAATCGTGCTGGGAAACGATGACAAGTTATCGACAGAATCGATAAATCCTCTATCGATCGATTGATGACCTGTTTTGTTTTAATCTCTTTCGTCAGTTTCTTTAAGTACACTTCATGAAGTATCCTTTCTTTTCACGAAACTATGTACATCATGATGTGACACCTATTAACCTATTATGTATTCATTACTTCCGCCATGGATGAAACCACAGTATCCTCCTTGAATACCTCAAGGACGACATAGTGTTTTTAATTATGACGGCATAATAACACTTTCCGAATACATGCGAACATCTCAGCACAGTGAAGTGAAGTGTTTCTAGTGAAGTGTCAACAAAACTCATGTAAATTCTATATATATATATTTAGAATTTACGGCACAAGTGCCATTTACATACAAAAGTTTTTATTTTATATTTTTATACACACATAGATAGTACAGTATTAAATTTTGTAAATTAAATAAAATAACAGTAAAGAAAGAAGCAATGACAATAGCCTGTTATGTAGTGACCTCATTAAAATAAGTGGCGTTCAAATGTGTTATTAGTGCAGCTTTATACTTTTCAAGGGGAATATTAAAAGTATCTGCGATTTTAGCATAAAAGTTCCCAAGTGTGTGCAATCTATTTATAACTGAGTTATATCCTGAGACTGTGTTATAATTGTCGCAATAATACATACTAGAGAACCTTGATCTAATGGTAGGTACATGAAATTGAATCAAAATTAATATGTCAGGGCTATTCAACTGATAATTTATAATTTTGTATAAAAATATAAGATCAAAATTTTTTCTTTAATCACTTGATTCTAAGACATTACCTATATTGATGATAAAAACTTATACTTAATAATATAGATTATAACCAGAAAATTGATAAAATAGTAACAACATGCCAGCGTCAAAGACCGAAAGATGGTAAGCCTCTAAGTTTTATTTATACATTTATTATCTTAAAATTATTATTATTTACATTACTGACCCATATCTTGCCCTAACACTATTATAAAATTTTATTGTTACAACATATCACCATATACTTTTAGCGCATTACCTTTCCATCTAAAGTGTTGTTTGTTCAATATTTGCACTATCGACGTATACCTAAATATTATATCGACTGCATACATTCCTCATTATTTAAAAATCATTATCAAACGAAGAATAAATCAAATTATTGAGTATTATAAACTAAATATATACTAACTAAATTCACAAATACCTTCTGTGTATGTAATAAATTCTATAGAAAAAATTAAAATTTATTATTTCAAAAGTCAAGCTAGGATACTATTGCACAAATAATGATGGTTTTACTGCTATTAATACCTACTGAAAAAAATTTCACATTTTAACATACGTAATGAAAAATATAAATCTAAACGAAATAGATTAAATCTAAACATTGAAGAATATGTATTTGAAAAAGCCAAAATCCTAAAAAGTCTAAAAAAAATTTAAATCTAAACGAAATCGATAAAATCTAAACATTGAAGAATATGTATTTAAAAAAGCCTAAATCCTAAAAAGCCTAAAAAATTATAAATCTAAACGAAATCGATAAAATCTAAACATTGAAGAATATGTATTTGAAAAAGCCTAAATCCTAAAAAGCCTAAAAAAAATATAAATCTAAACGAAATCGATAAAATCTAAACATTGAAGAATATGTATTTGAAAAAGCCTAAATCCTAAAAAGCCTAAAAAATTTTTAAATCTAAACGAAATCGATAAAATCTAAACATTGAAGAATATGTATTTGAAAAAGCCTAAATCCTAAAAAGCCTAAAAAAAATAAAAATCTAAACGAAATCGATAAAATCTAAACATTGAAGAATATGTATTTGAAAAAGCCTAAAAAAATATAAATCTAAACGAAATCGATAAAATCTAAACATTGAAGAATATGTATGTGAAACAGCCATAGAATGCAGTAAAATCTATAAAAATATAAAAAAATCTACTTTCAATCTTACACCTAAACATAAAAAGTGTAAATAAAAACAAGGATGAATTTTCGGTACCTCTAAATACACTCTGTTCACAACCAGATTTTATAATACTATCCGAAGCCCATATACATTCTAACATAAATATACCAAATATCCCAAACTACAAGCAATATGTAACAAATTACGAAGATGTAGTTACGAAGTTTCTAGGGAATCAGAAGGACCGGAACTTTTAAAATATCGTAGAAAATATGTTGTTCAATTTTAAAAATCTGGGAAGCTCAATGAGTTTAAAACTCCATTTTTTAAACTCCCATTTGGATTACTTCCCGGAAAATCTTGGTGCAGTTAGTGAAGAGCAATGTGAGAGGTTTCACCAAGATATCAAGGAAATTGAGAGAAGGTATCAAGGTCGATGGGATACAAATATGATGGGCGACTACTGCTGGATGCTGCATAAGGAAAATATAACGTCCCACAAACGAAAAAACACAAAACGAAGCTTCCAAAACTAAAAAAAGTAGATTTTATAAAGATTTATAATTGTATATAATGTAAATAAAATATATTATGACTTAAAATTAATAAAATTTGTATAATTTTATGATTTTTTTCTTTTGAAAATTCCCTACAGAAGTAGTGTAAGGCGGGTTTTGCCTATATTTTAATTTCCACTTTGCGGAAAATCCTTACGTGATGGGTCGAAATGGATGGCATTCTATAATTCAGCATACCGAAATACATATAATTCAACCATTACCATTTAAAAAAAAATTAAAAAATGTCAATTTGCAGACCTGTGTTATCAGATTAATAAAAATAGTGGAATTGTAGTAATGAAAAATTTACCGATACCAACGTTACCGAAATACCTATGTGTAACGTAAACTGTCTGTCAAACAATTTTAATGTAAATAATATGCCCTTTAATATAATCGCAATGTATCAAACACACAGCTCTAATGTAACCTTATTTATAGAAGCGTTAAAAATATCTCTGTAATAAGAATAATTTAAATTGTATCGTAATAGGTGACTTGAATATTAATACTGGCCCAAATAATCACTGTAAAAATAAAATGGATTATATAAATGCTATGAATGAAATATGTTAGAGAAATTACAAAACAAGCACCATCGTGCCTAGATCATATTTGGAGCAATATTAAACACACAGAAAAAAATAAATCTATCATATGGAAAAACGACATAACAGATCATAATACGAATAAAATTGTTTATGGTTTATGTAGAAACTTAAAAATTTATGATTCTGGAAAAAATGTTAACATCATTTCAAAACTGAACTATCAAAAATTAAA
Organism: Hesperophylax consimilis; assembly: GCF_061612785.1. Lineage (NCBI taxonomy): Eukaryota > Metazoa > Arthropoda > Insecta > Trichoptera > Limnephilidae > Hesperophylax > Hesperophylax consimilis. Next base: position 13,895,255 of record NC_142865.1, read on the forward strand.
TAATAAATTACGTAATGAATCATGGACGTCAATACTAAATTGCCAAAACTCTGATACATTTGCAAATTATTTCGAAGAAACATTAAATGATGGAAAATTAAACCATGGATTACGCAAGGCTTAGTTATATCTATCCGGAAAAAAGAAAAACTCTCCATTCAAACAAAAAAAACTAACAATAATCACATCAAAATTGAATATAAAATATTTCGAAACAAACTCACAAAAAATATTTATTTATTTATTTATACGCCTATTGGGCTTTTACATACATAGTTAATAACAAAAATAATATTCTGAAGATTGCAAGTTCACAAAAGTAATAGTAAAAATACATATAACCATATCCATTTGACATATTATAACAGCAAGTAAATAGTACAAAAATAAGAATATTCCTACTCCTAAATTATACAGACTTAAATTAGTTAATAAAGCTAAATATTATTAAAGACACGAAAGAAATATATTATAAAGATAATATAATCCTTACAAAGAAAAACCCTAAAAAAACATGGAACACTATAAACGAAATTATAAATAAAAATAAATCAATTACAAATGTTATAAACAAAACTGGAACCATATTAAATGCTATCCGAGAATCAAAAAAGTGTTCAAATATTTTCAACAATTTTTTCGAAAACGTCGGACAAAAACTTGCATACAAAATCGATCGAAATTATCAACCAGATGATATTCATGAAGATAAACTCAGTGATAACAATCTATCAGTTTTTAAATCGACTACGGAGAAAACATAATAAAATCACTAAAAATGGTGCTGCACCTGGATATGAGGGTGTAACTACAGAAATCTGTAAAAAAATATTCTAACTCATCAACTAAACCAATTAATCATATAATTAATGTAAACATTGAAAGTGGAATATTCCCATCAAACTAAAAAAATCCATTATAAAACCTGTTATAAATCAATTAATCAAGAAATAAACAATTACCGCCCAATGTCGTTAATATCCAATGTAGCCAAAAAATAGGAAAGAGTAATAATGAATCAAATTGTAGATTACATGGAAATAAAAAGTTATAATCCCCAGTCAATACGGTTTCAGAGAAAAATTGAGTACGCAAGACGTAATAGCGGAATGAACTAGAGTTATTTATAAAGCATTGGATAAAGGGAAAAAATGCTTAAGTATATTCATTGTTACATCAATATTACACACAAAATTAATCAACAAACTAAATAATTTAGGAATAACTGACAAAGCTAAATCGTGAATAAACACAGTTGTCTATATCAAAGAACCCAGCAAGTGAAAGTAAACAACGAGTTAAGTGATATAGAAAAAAATAGTGTCGGAATCCCACAAGGAACTGTGTTGGGCCCAATACTATTCATATTATATGTAAATTAACTTTTTGAATTCCCAATTATCGGAAAGATTATATCTTATGCGGATGATACAGTATTAACGATTGAAGAAAACTCCTGGAAAAAGGCCGAAATATCGGCAAATAATGCAATTAATTTCATTAAACAATGGTTTGACTAAAAATTTCTCTCTTTAAATGTTGAAAAAGCTAAATATCTACCTCTGAGCCTAACAGAGAATATTTCAAATATAAATGGAAACATTAAAGTTCACGACAGAAATTGCCTACGTAAAATCACACATGTAACTCAAATTGTATACATATTAGTAGTAGAGAACAATTAAAATATCTCGGAATAATTATCGACAGTAAAATCAAATAAACTCCACAATAAAAATAATAAGGAAACTAATAAATAAATTCTTCAGACTTACGACGGGTTGTTTCGGAGAATTTGAATAATTCATCAAATTTCAACGTTCATTTCCGGGTTCTGTGAAAGTCCTATTCAAGTTCTGTTAATATATCATTATAGGCTATTTACTTGACAGAACTGAAATAAAAACAGAACTTGAAAAAATCTTTCGCATAACTGGAAAATGAGCGTTGAAATTTGATGAATTGTTCAAATTCTCCGAAACAACCCGTCTTTAGAAATACTACCTCATTAGAAATAGTAAAAGAAATTTACTTTGTACTTGCGCACTCTGTACTACAATATGGAATCATAGCTTGGAGAGGTTATTATTACATAAATCATCCCTTCTCCCACTCGAAACAATTCAAAAAATTCTTATAAAAATTATCATAAAAAAACCGTACTACCCAACAATAAATGTTTTCCAAGAATTCGCTGTTCCCCCACTTACAAAAATTTACGACAAAATTGCACTGCTGCAGCTACTTATTCTTTTTTGAAAACTATTTTTAGTGAAAATAATACCCTGCTGAGGAAAATAATAATACTGCTAAGTATTAGCATAAGGTATACTTCTGTTGGTGGTCTAACTGTACCACCCGTACAAACCACAACAGCACAGAATCACTATGTATATAAATAAATAAAATTATTTAATCAATTACCCGCTGATATGCGAACAGAAAAAAATACGACAAATATAAAAAAAGGTTAAATCTTATTTTTGTAGTTCCACCATTTAATTTTAACTTTCTCTTAGATATATTCTTGACTGTTTTGTTATTCCTGATGTTTTATGTACATCCTATATAATTTCTCGTTTTAATTACCTTATAATTCTTAAAAAATATTATAAGTCTAAATCTATAATATGTCAAATTCTTAAGTTATTGATAAGGATTTTTAAGTTATTAATAAGTTGTTCGCTCCTAACCACAAGCGTCAGTTTTTGTAGGAGAGTGTATAAAATATGTAAGCTATAATATGTCCTATTTAAAAAAAATTATATTAAAAAATAGCAATAAAATACGTCCTGTTTTCATCGAGTTTTCTTAGCCTAGCAACACTGAGGGTGTTTGAATGAGTGTCTTTTTTATATTTGAAAACTGTAATGATTAATTTGGACGTATTATATAGAAATAGGAGGTAACGATTTTTTGCAAATTTTAAACATATTTGGACTCGTTTCTTTAGTGCGCTAAGTGACGGTGCTAGAAGAACCATATCATCTGCGTACCAACTGTCTATTTGTAAATACACTGTAACCTCTGTATTCATTATAATAATTGTATAAATATTTATAATGGAGTATATAATTAGAGCTACATAATCATCTACACTAAACAACATATTTATCAGTGGATACTATTTTACTTTTTGGATAAGTATATGCAAACGACTACACCATAGCGAGGAATTTAAAGTTGTCAAATATAATCAACAAGGAGATCTTCTTCAAAAAACAAAAATGTTTCAAAGAAATAAAAATACTATTCAAATTGCATACACACAGAGAAATGTATTTACAAAAGGTAAACAATGTAAACAAAAAAAACACAAATACAAAGAAAACATTTTATAAAAAAATATAATATCGATATTTCAATGTGATCTTTGGCATTGCTTATCATTGGCCAGTGTCTCATAATTAGGAGAGTATGACGATAATTCTGTTAGCAAACAATCATAATTACGCTCATCGGTGAGTCGAGATATATATCTTACTTTTATTAAGTTCATGTTTGAAAACAATGATTCGCATAAATATATCGAACCGAAAAATGATTCAATTTTATATGCCGCTTTTTTTCAAAAATGGGAACTTTTCTCTGTTCACTGTATTCCAAAAGTCCTCTGATATTAAGAATTTTGGCAAAATATCATTCTTAAGGTCCAAACTTTCTAACTCTAGTTCTTCTGTCTTACCTTGTACAAAATCTGCAATACATGCGGCCATTTCCATTATATTTATTTGGCAAGTAAAAGGATTAATACAGGAGTAAACAATTGGCTCGATATGTGCAAACTGCAAAAATCTCTCTTCAAACTGTTTTTAACACCTCAACATTCATACAATATCGCAAACATACGAACGTATTTAATAAACCTAGGCACTCAAAATTAAAACTCTAACAAATAAATAAAAATAAATCATATTTTTAATTAATGTTTATGAAAAATTCTTTCACTGTCGAATAGTGGCGGGCACATACGAATCGGGCACGGGGTTGGGAATCCCTGTTGTAGACAAACGGCGTGGTGTCCAGGAATTCCATTACAGTTGGTTTTACAAAAATAATCTCACTTCCAGAGCAAGTGTGGCCTTGTTACCCACGGCTCTACGACAAGAAGCCCGTCCACACAGGATCGGTAGATGTCCTTCAATTACAAAAATAATCTCACTTCCAGAGCAAGTATGGCCTTGTTAACCACGACTCCACGACAAGAAGCCCGTCCACACAGGATCGGTAGATGTCCTTCAATTACAAAAATAATCTCACTTCCAGAGCAAGTTTGGCCTTGTTGACCACGGCTCCACGAAAAGAAGCCCGTCCACACAGGATCGGTAGATGTCCTTCAATTACAAAAATAATCTCACTTCCAGAGCAAGTTTGGCCTCGTTGACCACGGCTCCACGAAAAGAAGCCCGTCCACACAGGATCGGTAGATGTCCTTCAATTACAAAAATAATCTCACTTCCAGAGCAAGTTTGGCCTCGTTGACCACGGCTCCACGAAAAGAAGCCCGTCCACACAGGATCGGTAGATGTCCTTCAATTACAAAAATAATCTCACTTCCAGAGCAAGTGTGGCCTCGTTAACCACGGCTCCACGACAAGAAGCCCGTCCACACAGGATCGGTAGATGTCCTTCAATTACAAAAATAATCTCACTTCCAGAGCAAGTGTGGCCTCGTTAACCACGGCTCCACGACAAGAAGCCCGTCCACACAGGATCGGTAGATGTCCTTCAATTACAAAAATAATCTCACTTCCAGAGCAAGTGTGGCCTTGTTAACCACGGCTCCACGACAAGAAGCCCGTCCACACAGGATCGGTAGATGTCCTTCAATTACAAAATCCGTCAATCCAGAGGTTGCCCATAGCTCCCGAGCGGTATGCCGGAAAAATAATAATCACACAATCTTTGGCCAAAACTCCCAAGATATCATAAAAACTCCCCAGATATCATAAGAACTCCACAGATATCGTTAAAACTCCCCAGATATCACAAAAACTCCTTAGATATCATAAAAAACTCCCCAGATATAATAAAAAAACTCCCCAGATATCATAAAAAAACTCCCCAGATTCGAAAAATTCGCTCCTTAGAATTGAATGTAATAGGCTAGAGTTTCCCCACCCCTGCCCTAATAGTATCACTACATGAGCACCGCACAAGAGTCCCAACTGCTCTCAACAGCCTATAGCTAGTTAAACTGTAACATCCACATGGGAGGGAAAGGAGATGGAGAATAGGATGGTGGGGGAATTACCTGATTATTTTGATCTGGTCTCCAACAAGGCTAAAGCCAATTCAAGCAAATATTTAATAATATATAAATAAAAAACCTTTTATGTGTCCACGTCGGGTTTTTAACCCTCGTTCTTTGGTTCTACAGACAATGAGCTTACCACACTTTCACGCAGCTCGTCATGGTTAATTTAAAAGAAGAACAATTTCGTTTATAAATAATATATTTATTTTTACAGTTTTGTTACAGTTTTTAATAATGTTTACATAATTTTAAAACATTGAATTATATAATATTTCCTAACTACGCAAGCGTTACAAACTTCCTAAATATGTATATCTCCCTTCGTTTCTTCTACACATGAATACAATAATATATGAATTTTATAAAAAAATTACACAATACAAACATTCAATATCTCCTTCGATGTAACAGTTTTAAATGATGAAATACAACGTTCAAAAGGACAATTAAAACATTGAAATGAAGAATTCTAAATTAGAATATGTCTTTCATAATTAGAGTTTCTTAAACAATTAAATGAACCATTCGAATTTCGGAAGTTATGTAGTACAACACGACGAAAACATTTGAAATTCGAATTAAGTAGACAATGAAATTAAAAATTCATTGTCCGAACACCGTGAAAGTAAACATTTGAATTTAGCAAACAATGAAAAAAATATATAATTCGAATTTTAATGAAATAAAGAATTTAGAATTCAGTGAATGGTTTTACTTTTAAACAATATTTTTTTTAAAATTTTACTTTAAAATAAAAAAAGTGCTTCAGTTAATTAAAGTATTATAAATGTACATAGTTTAATATAAAACAAGAAATTTTAGTCATTTTTAAACACATTTGTTCCATCTTTTGACACAATGTATCAAAATAACAGCGTCTGAAAAAGTCGTATAAATTATGAAAATTTATGATATTTACACTATTTCTGTTTTTCAATAGATGTACACTGGTTCAAAACAAATGTATGTTTTATATCTAAATTATGGCAAGCCAAAAAGGAAATTCTATAAACAAAAACAAAATTCAAAATGCCACAATAAATTTTATCATTTAGTATTTATATAATTTATTTACAATAAAACATTTATAAATATAAGTATAAAAAGCTGGGCTCATTGCTTTTTAAACTAATATTTAAACTATTTTTCATTACAAAATAATTTTTATATACGATTTCTTAAAAACTACGACAGTGTTAAATTGTTTTTGTAAAACTCAAAATAAATGTCGCTGCTTTCGCCGATCTAACTAAATTCAAGTATACTTTAAACTAATGTAGGCAAGTATCTAAAACGGAACATCTACTTGTCTGATTAAACCATCGCTTAGCGTTGAACTGTCAAAGTTACATAAAAATTTATAATTATTTTTCGGTTGAAATCATTGTGTTATGAAAAGTTAAATAATTTTTTTGTTATATGTAAACTACACTATTTTAAGGCTCCGTAGTAAGCTTTTAAAAAGAAGATGTTTTATAGGGAGATATGAAAATACGAATGTTAATAAAACGATAATGATTAAACGAAATTTGTGATTATATTTAATAAAACACTCTAATGTCTAAAGTTATTTAGGTATGTTTTTATTTACATAATTTAAAATGTCTTGAAATGCCCTAATGTTTGCACATGTCCTAAACCAGTTGGCATGTATTTAATTTAATACTGCTCCGTCACAAGTTATCCTGCGGTAGATATCGCCTAGATAGCAAAGAGTCGGTGGAATATTTCTGAACGCATCCGAAACTGTTTTTGAAAGTTGATGAAATTCGCTCTCGATTTATAAATACCATAAATTTTTTTAAATATTAAAATTTTGAATGCAAACATCATTAAACCAGAGTGGAAGATACTACCAGTATCGCCCTGGTGTAAGACCACCATTCAGAATTGAAACGTTGCTCCAAATGGCTTTAGCCGTGTTTAGTGACTAGATCTGAATAGCCAGGTACTTCCCCACCTTCCTCTTTCCCTTCCCCACTTACCTTCAGCCTCACAAAATCCCCCAATTGGGGATGCCATAGTCTCACTGGCTCCAGACGGGAACAGTTGGGACTCTTGTGAGGTACTCACTATAAAAAAAAAAAAAAGATAGAGCCAGTATCGCCTCGGTAAATTTAGAATCGAAACATTACTTGAAACTGTTAGTGACCATGTACATTCCAACCTCACTCTTCCCCATTCTTTTCCATTCCCAGTTCCGCCTTGCAACATACCCTGATTGGGGATGCCATAGTCCCAATTGTTCCGGACATTGATTTGAAACACTTAGAGCAGTATTCGCGTAAAATGAAATTATAATTACTTAAAAATTTTCCCACTGAACAAAACTTCTCAAAAATGTGATCCAAAACAACTGTCACAAATTTACATAAGAGACACACCAAGGAAATTGATTACATTTTCAAAAAAAGAAATCTGATATTTAATTTTTTTAAATATTTTTACCGAAGTAAGACAAATTTGATCTTACTTCGGACACACATGAACCCAGAACACTCTGTCTGTTTATCTATTCAGTGGACCCTCCGAAAATAATTCAAGTACATTTTGAATTTCTGAAATCTGGATCTTTTCCGCTTGACGGGAAATGAAAATACGTAACATTTATTTTTTTAAATATTATCAGGTCGGCGCATAAAGCCTCGTTGATACGGTTTGATGAATGTAATTTATATTGAAGGGTCGCAGAAATTTGGCATTATGATCATATTTTAAGATGACATTTTGATGGGAATTAGAATATCTCTAAAATATTGGATATTTTTTTAAGGACACTCTGAAAATTAGTAAAAAAAATTGTTGATTGATTTAAAAAAAAAATTGTAATATTAATAATATAAGTATGAGGAGGTGCCAGTTTGTAGAGACCTTTTATATTAACCAAGATACTTTTTTCCTTTCCAGAACTTACTCCCCTGCGTCGCCAAAGGTAACATAGACTCAATGTTAAAAAAGGTTGATAGGTGGTGGATATTCGACTTGTCTGGGAGTTGGGACAGAACGGGTTCGAAGTTAAAAAATCAGAAAAAAAAATTACCAAATTTTTCGCCATAGAAAATGCAGTAGTGGCAAGCGAAGTTGTGTCAGAAGAAATGGCTAGCAGTCGATAACGGAGTTTTGATAACACTCCTAACAAATGACGCAATGATAGAGAACTTATATAAATATATTATAGGTAGGTATACTATCTAAGCGGCTATGTAATAAAAGATATGCTTTTGGTATGTGTCGGTGGAAGCAAAGGCGGAGCTGTGTATATGTGAGCTGCAGTATTATAATTGAACGATGTTATTAACCTCTTAAGGACCACGCCCGAGTATACTCGGGCGGCTATTATGTGCCAGAATTCGGAATTCATACTATAGAATTTTTTTAATTATTTTTTCACACTATGCACCACAACATCAATATTCAGTCCCATTTTGGGCCCGAATATGGCTTTTATATGAGGATATATATTTTAAGTAAATAAAATTAATTGATTTTTAATTTTTAAATGATTACTGAAGGGGTTAAACATAATAATTTCGGTTGTCGGTGCATGGGCGCGTGTTTTGAAAATTGTATCACTGCGTAATATGTAAAATTATTCAAGTTAAATTAACTTTTGATTTTTAAAATTGTAATTTTTTAAAAATCATGAAAGACAAGCGATAAAGTAGAAGCGAAAATTATTCTATTAATTAAAGATATATTTTTTAAAAGTGTATTGATTTAGTTTTAATGTTTGACAGATGCTTCGATGAATTTATTAATTAAGTCAACGATTGTGGTTCTACTGAACTAGGTCCAGTGGACATACTTTAGATAAACGTTCATATAAATATTCTTTTAATGGGTACCCATTGTCTTGTATTTTTATAATTTCGTGTCCTAATTTGTCAAATTTACTAACATTCTTCTTTTAAGAGACAATGATTTGTGAGGCAATTATAATAAAAAATACTCGTAGCTTCACAAATCCTTCAATTTTAATATAACGATGTATCTGACTCAAGTATTAGATTCACTTGATCCAACCATGTCTTCTTAGTGCGTACCCGAATTCTTCAACTCACTTTTTATGCATCAGATTAGCAGAACCTATTAGCAGAGATCACTGAGGCGTATGTGTGGTTAAACCATACGTGGTCATGAGGATGCAAGGCTGATGTAAGCGTACTGAGTAAGATTAAGAAAGGGATGATTATATGGTTTGGGCATGTAGAGCGCATGAACGAAGAAAGGAGTGTAAGGAGAATATATGACGCGAATGTTAATGGTAGCAGAAGTCAGGGATGGAAAACATGGCACGACCATGTTAACCAGAAATTTGAGTCAGAATAACATAAGAGTATGTATTAGACGATGCATGGATGTGAATGAGGCAGGGAGTTGTGCCAAGACCAAGTTCGACTTCTCTGCCTACCTGGTTGGTGATTTTCACGGGTCTGCTCTAGTATGTTACTACTTTCGGTTCACGGCCCATCTCCATTAGAAGCTTTGAAGGTGATCGGAGAAAGATCATTTTTTGAAAGTGATAAATTTGTATTTTAATGTTTTAAACAACGGACTTGCCATAAGAAGAATGTCATATGAAGATAAATTCATTCTCTTGTCTAGGTATCGAGGGAAGGATGTGAAAACCCAAAAAGGACGCAGGAGAAAACCCCGAAGGCTTCACTTACATTAATTCATATTTCAGCTGTCACATATCAAAATGACATGAAGCGACGGATGAACATCGAGCAAGTTCTGTAAACAGTAGAATTCGCGTAAAAAAACATGATTCTAATTTTATCTAAAACCGAAACTAAAATTTCCTCTGAAACCATAAGATTTGTAAGTAGGTTTTTAAATACCTACCTACTTGATGATAAACAAAACACATAAAAGGCTTTACATATCTCCCTGCAATCGGAATCGATTTTAGAAATATTGTTGGCCGGGATAAAATTGGCGGCTTCTCTACACACTTGTCCCTGCAGCAGAGTGAAACTGATCGCGCAGTGAAGCCCTCGTCGATCAACATGGAATATAGGAATGACTCTGGCACTTTCTTTCCGATCTGATATCGGTCCAGATTTTTTAATTGATCGCGGTGATCAAAGAAGGGATTTATGTTGCTCCCTACAGGGAGGATTACCGGGAGGTGTGTAAGGCCTTTTAAGTTACTTTTCCCATTTCAAATTAAGAATTATGGAAACTTTGGCGCCAATGTTTTTTCCCTGTTGGGAACAAAGCTTGGCTACCTGGGAAGACACCAGAAGAACCAGAAGAAATAGTAACTTAACCAACAAACACCCTGGTTAACTTTAATCAAATTCTGTTAACGGAATGAGGTAAAGTGAGAGATAAAGCAATGGGTGAGTGTTCACGGGAACCATACGTTAACCGTCTCCGTTCATTATAAAAAAGATTTATTCAATTTTTCTAAACAAATGTAACCTTTTCAATGACAATTATTTTTCAAACTTTCGTCAGGCAGGAAGGTATCTTAATATTGAAAAAAATGTAAATAAGTAAGTCCTCAACAGCCTCCGTGGTCGAGGGGTAAGGCTCTCGACTAGCAAGCGGGAGGTCGCGGGTTCAATCCCGTCGTGCGCAAATAAATTTTGTTGTTTAAGTTGTGTTATTTCACAAAATACTTATTAATTAAAATATATAGTATATTTGCGGCATGTTCCAGAGTGGAAGGTACTCTCATTGTCGCCCTGCTTTAAGACCACCTTCAGAATTGAAAAGTTGCTTGAAATGGTTTTGGCCGGGCACTTTCCCTCCTTCCGCAGTTAGGACTCTTGAGCGGTTTCACATAAAAAAAGTCCAAAATAAACACTAAGGCTTCACTTAAAGTGATTTGTTTTTAAGGTATTATGCCGTGTTGCGCTACCTCATTCTTTAGCCAAAGTTTCAGACAGTATTGCAGTGTCCACCATGAAGGCAGATGTGCAGTTTTAAAAGATATTTAGACAAAAGTAGACGAATAATTTGGTTTTTCGGAATGATTTTTTTCAAAATCTCAATTTTTTTATCATTACTCAAATGTGTAAGTAGATTAACTCGAAAAGATTTCAATATAGAAGCCTAATGGGCGTCTATACATTGTGTTATAAATAAATACATAACGCAATCGATAAATTGTAGTTTTACATTTACAATTACTGCGTTTTCCCTTGTTCAAACATTTCCCCGTGTTCCGGAAAAGTGTGTTTATTTTTCAAAATTCAAAATGAAAATTGTGCTTCAATGTTTGAGCGAGAGCATCATTTTAATTTAACTTTAAACATTTCCGTTTTCATTACGGTCTGATGAAAATGATAAAACGTGGAATAAACGTGCAGTAAAACTGCAGAACGAATCCCCGAAGGTTTACTGTGAAATTTACAAAAATAATATTTATGATATTTTTATTTTGGCATCCTTTGTGTGCAGGTAAAAGGATGGTTTGGGATGCGGAAGCAGGCCTTTGAAATTTTGTAGTGACAATTTGCAAATTGGAAATCGGCGTATCAGCGACAAGGGTAGTTAAAAAAATCATTGACGAAGATAATGTCAACAAGTCTCAGACCGCAGCTGTAGGACCACAATATGAAAGACATGGACACAGCATAATTGTTACTAATCATTATGAGATGATTATCCTGATAAGAGAGGACGTAACACCAGAGGACGTAATTACTTGATGAGATTGGTTATTGATCGAATGGTCCAAAGGTTGGGCTACCACTTTGGAGTCGCGGGTTCAATCTTATTAAATCTAAGTCCTCCATCATTGCAGAATCAATATTTTCACTTGTAAAGATGGGAGTAGAATGAAATCAAATATGGTTAGGTTAACTCTAAAACGGGAGTCAAAATTATCATCGAACACAGTTCGATTATCAAACCCTTGAACAAATCTTCTAGCGAAATGATTTCGCCAGCACGTATTATTAGCAGTATAAAGTTAACAGTTTCGATGGCCTACTTCTATACGGAGGTAAAAAAAAATAAAATTCGTTAGTGATGCAATTTTGTTACGAGCTCTGCTACTGTTTCAATGGAGGAACAACACAAATATTGTCCAGTTTGGTAGGGTAGGTTATTATATAGCGTACACAAACAATAAGTTGAATCAATGTTTATTTTGTATTGCTCTTTTAATTATGAAATTTAGAAAAATTTGATAAAAGTCTGGATAAATATTCTAAAACGTGGGACCCGGTTAGTAAAAATAATTTCTTTCTTTCAGTCAAATAATAATGACAAGTAAGTATTTTGGTTTGCGGAAATGGAAAAATTGCATTTTATTAGTTATTTTGTTAACACTTAAATCGATTGTTCATTTAGCGGCCATTGTTATTGATGTGAAAGTTTTAAGGTAATTTATATAATAAGTCTACTCTTATTTAACCCAAAATAACTTGAAAATAAATTAACCCTAATATAGGAAATTTGTTTGAGTTAATACATAAAAATTAAAAAAAAAACAAACTATTTTATTATTATTGTAACAAAAAAATACTTCAAATTATACGTTTTAACAAAGAAATATCTCTAAAAATACATTCTTTTTGATTTCCGGAAAATGAAATACATACTTCTCATTATTATTACTGACGCAAATTGTTTTTCAAACAATATGTGCCTAGTAACTGTGTCTCACTTTTCTGTTTATTTACCCTATGTCAGTTTGTTTATTCACTTGAGCCTTGCATTCAAATTACAGTTAAAAAATATTTCAATCGCTATTTTTAGGAAACTGTGATTTATGAGATGTTACCGTATAAAAATATAGGTCTTTGGGTTGTGAGAAGTACGAAGAGGCATATTGTACGGGTTCTAGACAGTGCCTTGTGGTACACCGCCCAGAAGAAAATAATAATTACCTATAATATATTTCTCGTGGAAAAGAGCTTGACGAAACGAAAATTCAATACGTGGTGAAAAAAATACGTTAAATAGATGTGTTACATTGATTTGTGGTAGTTGTAACCATTTTCATCCTAAAAAAGGTAATTATTCAATTGTATTCTGCAATAGAATTGTAGAATTATTTGGGATTACTGCCTTTAAAACACGGTAGTCAGGAGGGAATACTGTATTTGTTATACTGGTATTTTAATTGAAACTGCTCTGATTAACTAGTGTGATTGATTTTTCGGCATCGTTTCACAGCCGGTCTCCATGTCAAACACGTTCTTAAAGTTTGTACATGGTTTTTTGTGCTACGAGAAGACTGATATTGTACGGCGTTCCATCCTCTCAACCTACCCCTGATGTGAATCATTGATCACGTAGGTATATGAACTTCATTTTATTCACCGTATATGACTTCCGAATAGGAATATTGGGCCTAGATTTTCCGGACACGATGATTCCCCACATGGAAAATCTCGCACTTTGAGAACTTTGAACACTGATTATTCCGCATATTTTAATACGTTTTCATACGAAATTACGATCACATCAACTCGAGATTCCTCTACGAATACATTGTCCGAATCAGCTGCCATGTGATGTAGTAAAGATTGTATAGGACTGGCAGGAGGGAGAAGTAGCGAGAAGAAATTTGCATATAAATGTGGAAGTAAGAGTAAAAATGAGAAGGGACGGACCAGTGGCGTGTGGATTGTCCCCGGGGGGCAAAACAATTTTTTTTTGACAGTTTTGTAAAATGATTTGATTTGAATATCAGACGTGCCGAAAAAATGATTTATTTTGAAAAATTCGATAGAATATTGAATTTGTCGACTAAAATTTGATGGAAAATATGATTTATTTTTATATGAATACTGAATGACCGGACCTAGTGGGACTATGATCGCTTTAATTGGATTTTTTTGTTGGAGTGGAGGGGGGGGGAATAAGATAAAATTAAGGAGGTTTTACCCGTTAAAAGCAACTTTAAGAAATGTTTCGAGAGAGAGATCTGCATAACTAATATTTTATAATTAATAAATATGGAGAAACGAGAAACGGGGGAAACGTATCCCAAATTTGCTGTCAAATACATGGACGACAAAAATTGTACATAATTATTCAAAATAACCATATATATTTTCTTCATAGAAATAACAAGCACTTCATGAAAGAATTAAAATTATTAAAACTGTCAGACAGAAGACTTGTTTCTGACTCGGATTCGTTAATTAATATTGATATTGTTTACAAATACACTAGTATCCGTAGATTGTATGCATTTAATTGTATAAATATACCTGTGAGAATGTTTTAACTATGCTGTGTGCCTTTGTTTGTATGTATGCGTTTTTTAATTTTTTTTTATTGAAGGAAGTTACGATGTAAGAACAAGTCTTAATTATATTATTATTATTAAAATATACACAAAGAAATATATAACAAATTAAAAATCAGCTGGAATAGATCCATTACCGGGAGGAAAGAATGGACGAGTCACGAGGGTGGTCGAATTAAGCGTCGTTTCATGCAAGAGCGTCGTCCCGTCTTGCCATGCTTGCTACGCAAGAATCGTTTTTTTTTTAAAATCAAGGATTTGTGGGGTAAGAGGGGACTGCGGGCGGGTGTTTCTAAAAACTCTTTGAATCATTCCATACTGTCGGTGGGCACAGATACATTCAAACGTATCCTCTTTAAAATTATTTGGCTGTATTTAGGAGTCGTCTATGTAATACGTGACACAAATATGAAATTTTAAAAATCTTCTCACGTTTCTTTATCACGTTCATCTACCGCGTAGTTAAATTACGTCATACTGAGCAAAATACCACCAACCCACCCAAATAATCAGTTAGTATGTAGCTAAGTGAACAGATGCGTCAGGTTCCCACAAAGGAGTCGCGGGCTTAATCGTCTCAAATATCGTCATGTTAAATATACAGAAAATATGAATACAGTTAATAAACACTTTTAATAGAAAAAAAACACTTAGTATTAGTTACATAATAATGAGAAAAAAGGATTTTGGTTTCCCGAAACGGAAAACAATGCATTTGAAGAGTTATTTCGTTAAAATTAAAATTTTAAGTTATACTTGGCGGCAATTGTTGTGGATTTGAAAGTTTAATATTTAGTTTTTTTTCTTTATTTAACTAGAATATGAACCTATGATCCCAACATAATTTTTTAGGTTCTTAGTTTGTGTTTAGTTAAAAATAAACCAAAAAATTGGCCTAAAATACCATTTTAACGTGTGAAAAAAGATATATTAACCATTTTTTATCGAAAGCTAAATACTTACATCTCATTGTTATCTAACTGATATAGAGTTTAAAAATAAATTAAAAGTGAGAATTAACCTTGTCCATATTTCATGTAAGCAAATAAATTTAAAACTATATATTTCTACGAATATAGCGTATATTTGAATGGACATCGATGTCGCCAATGATTCCAGTCCATGTAGCACGCGCTCTGTCTCTATTACATTTGTCTGACATCGTATATCGCCATCCCGGTCGTAATTTAAATTTAATAAAGATGATGAAACACAGTATTTCTGTTTTTTTTTGTTGTTTGTTTTTTGGGTGTTATGCCGTGTTGCGCTAACTCCTTCTTTAGCCGACGTTTCGGACAGCGTTGCAGTGTCCATCATGTGGGCAGATCCGGTAGATCCGAGGATGTGTAGATCTGATGATGGACACTGCAACTCTGTCCGAAACGTCGGCTAAAGAAGGAGTTAGCGCAACATGGCATAACACCCCAAAAACAAACAACAAAAATGCTTTTGGCCGTGAAAATCTAAAAACTTACCTCACAGTATTTCTGTATTTGAAATTTAAGACCCGATTGGCCAGAATTTTGTACCACGAAACACACCCGTATTACATTTCTTGTTCTTATTTATTCTATGTTAAGAGTGGAATTTTTAGTATGGGAAAGTTATATAATAGAAAATTTAACGTATATTTCTCATAAATTAAAAATTACTCAATTTTTTTTTAAATCTCAATACTACAATGGAACTGAACAGAACATACTGAAAAAAGATACAATTTTCAATATCCTAACAACGTTCCCTAAATTCGGTGCAACTTGTAAATGGTAGCATAGGTGGAATTTGTGTAAGCCCATTTAGTTTTTTTTCTGGGTACGCCTCTGCCATCGGGGCAGTGAAATGTTTTTTCATACTTATTGAATAAAATGTTTTGCAAAAAGGCGAGGTATTTTATTCCAAGTTCAGGAGAAACGCTTTGGGAAATGAAATTTTCAGAGAGAACTTGCGAGCAACGATTATAGTCCAAGAATTCATATTATCTACAAATAACATGAAAATATGTGAAAAAAACTTTTACTTTCATCACTATAAGTGGAAAATGTTTTTTGTGCTATAATAATAATAATAATAATAATAGTGTTTTATTATCTTTTTTTTGTGTAACAAATAGATATAATGATATCCTCACTGGGATCTCCCGTGCTTATTATATTATTATTATTATTATCTAATGGAGGACTCTGCTATAGTGATTGAATCCACAACGTCTAGGGGGCAACCTGATGCATTTGTCAACTTATCTACTAACCGGTAGGTACTAATCATTAATCGAAATTTTATGATTATTTTTTTTACATTATCTCCACACGGGAGGCAAAACGCAGGCTCTGAAATAATTTCCCATATTTCCCATATGGCCTATGTCATCTTTGAGGGTGGTGTATGGTGGGTATTTTCTGTAAAGAAAGGAGTGAAGTTGAGTCTTGAAGAGACCCATGTTTGGTCGAAGAAACGATTCGTTTTTATGCGACAAATGAAAAATGCTGAGAGTGCATTTGGCGAGTTTCCTGACTGTGCACCGGTGATCAATGCCGCTAGTTAGTCGCTAGCGTCTTCCATTAAAATACCGGTAGAACAAGGACGGCATTCCCACCCAACGCCTGTGATTGCAATAAATGCTGTAAAGATTGCAATACAATTGTTAAGAAATGAAAATCTATCAAATGGACCATGATGGTTTTTCAGGTATTTTGGGGCTCCAGACCAGAGGTGGCTGCCAAATTCAATAGTGGGGCGCATTTATACAAGGTTGGCAGTTCCGTACTATCTGCAGTATCTGCGGGCCCTGTTCATTAGGCCCTGCTTCTGTAAGGATAACATAACAAAGTTGTTTAATTTTGTAAATGATAAGTTCTTAATAATTCTGGATACAGTCGCCATCTATGGATTGTTTGAATAATTGATTATTAGAAATGGTGTGAATCTGCACTAACGTTCTAGAGCTCTAACCCTGTCGATAAACAGTTGCTTCTTTTTCGTTGTGTATTTCCGAATCTGTCAATGGTTTAGTATTTTAACCTATAAAGGGACTGGTTACCAGTCAAAAAGTGTTCTTTCTTCAGAAATTTATTACAGTAAACAGTGTTGATTTGTACAAGGGTCGGGCCCGTTATCGATAAATTGTTTTTGTCAACGTTGATATTATAAAAAGCATGTTTTGTGATTCAAAATAAAAAAAAGTTAAAATACGCTCCACGTGTTTCCAGTAAAGTCCATAAACCAGAAAAATATACATGGTTGCAAAGGCAAATAATGTTGGGAAATTCTGTATTTTAAATGCGGATATCTTCGAACTTACGAACTCCTAGCAACATCTAAACCTCGTAGTATAAAACTTCTTGATAGATATTTTGCAATCCCTAAACCTGTATCAATTTACCAGAAGCGCAATGCAGGGCACGTTTATAATATGTAAATATGTATTTAGCCGCCATTAGGTAGACTCGGCATTCCATCCTAGTCTTGTTCAAATTCAAATCAAGAACTGTGAACACCTTCCCGCGCAAACTTTCCGGAAGCCGGAAGTGAGGGACAATATTTGAATATGGCGGTGTTTCCGTGCCAGCGAATAGAACCGGAAATTGCATAAATTATGTGGCAGAACTACGTGCGCGCGCAACGTAAAAAGATATTTATGCACATTATTTATTTATGCATATTATTAGAAGTCCATTACCGGATAAATAAAATTTCCATATTTGTTCGACTGCATAATTGCACGAATATCACATGATATTTATTTCGTTACTAAAGTTGTATTAATTCATATAGGTACCAGCAGATGGCACTGATGATTTGAGATTTGAACCGAAAAGCACTGCCTTTTTCGACACAAACATAAAGAATCGTTCCTTGAATGTTCATCTTTTTAAATGGAATAATGACAAAATTTGATTATGACGTGTGCTTCCGTTTCGCATATTTAGTTCCTTCCTTAGAAACCTTATAGCAGTGCGGTCAGTGCGGCGCACGCGGAATTGCTATTCTTAGTTAATATTATTGAAAGTGATTTATCCCAAATTTAATATTATAATATTTTTATTTTATGCGAGTAAGGTAGGGCAGGCGGTACTTATGAGCTTGTACTCACAATAATTTCGGTCAAAAGTCAATCACCCACGTCAGGCCAGGTACAGACTACTAGAAATTTTGTAGCCTATACCAACTGAATTATCCGTATGGAAACTCTGAGCTAAAGTGGTGCCATCTCGGCACGACAAATAAATGTAAATGATGTAAATGTGTCTTCGGGTATTTCTGCCTCGCCGAAGAGTTCCGAGGCATTGACGAGCGCCGCTCATGTTTAGGAGAGATTTCAATATAATGGTTAACATCAATCCAGATAAATTGATGTTCTAATGCGACATTTCTCAATGAGCGATATGGAATCCGCTCGCACCACATGATTTATGACAACTTAATATGTGATACAAATTAAACTCAATATTTTGATAGTATATTGGTTGGTAATGTTAATTACTTTTAAATTGACCGAAATTTAGGAAGTGAGTAACTTCAACGCTTCTAAGCGCTAGTCGCCACTTCCGATGTTCCTATATGGATGGGACGTATTTGGTTCAAAGTCATTGTATTTGTTCGATAAGTTACGACAACTCCGTGAAAATTAGATGTGAGCGGTAATTTTTTAAACAAAAGAAAGTGTTTTCGTAGATGAGAAGAGGGAAGGCTGATATTAAACGAATTGGGATTGAAGGGGGATGTTTAAAGGAGCAACTGTATGCAGTTGACGCCGGTAAAAAGATATCAAGGGAAGTTGGGCTAGAGGACCACAATGAAGGGTTGATACCAATCGAGGTAGGTGAATCAGTGAAACATGGAACGGACAGAGAAAGGACGGAAATTGATTGAGTGCTGTAGAAATTAGATCCCTGATGATCACGTGTGGTAAAACCATGTAAGTACCTAAGAACAAATAATAAATGCACGTGAAATTCCAGACATTTAGGTCAAATTTTTTACGCAAAAATTCACTTATGACAAAGTCATTAAATGGCCATTTAGCGCAATTTTGTTTTTTGACATTTTAAAGGTCCCCGTTAAACGACGATCATTGTAATAATATTCAAATTGTGAAAAGCTGACAAGCTTAACAGCTTGATAGTTGTCCCTTTCTGCTGTTCACCATTAAGTGTGAACATTTGTTCAAAAGCTGAAACGGACTTATGACGGGTTGTTTCACGGAATTTGAACAATTCACCAAATTTAAAAGTTAATTTTCAAGTTCTGTGAAGGTTCTATTCAAGTTCTAGTACTGACCAGTTTCTTCACAAAACTGAAATGATAACATAACTTGAAAATAACTTTCACAAAAATAGAAAATCCACTTAAACATTTGATGAATTGTTCAAATTTTATACATTTTTATAAGAATCAGCATTTAACGGAGACATTCAATTGCCAAAAAATAAAATGGCGCTGATACCTAATGTTACATTTTAATTTCTATGAAACAACCCTTCCTAAGTCTGTGCATTTTTATGAAGCGAAGGTTCACAGTTCAATTAAAATTATGTTGCTCTCAAAGTAATTTTTTCTCTAAAAATAATTTAATTTGTTATATTATTTACCATAATCAAAATAGTTTTAATGGGTTAAATGTTTAAAAAAAAACAGACAACCCATATTCATTCAAATGACAAGACAAAAAATAAAATGTTATTTAAACAAAGGTATATAATAATATAATATATGTACAATATATTTAAAAAAAGATTCCTATCCTACACAATTTTAAAGTTACATCTTTCAATAAAATTTCTTAACATTTTATGATTAATTAAGTATTGAAGTCATGTGCACATTTATAGGAGTTTTACCACAATCACCTACCAACGAAATAATGTTATAAATATGTAATTATACTATTTTGATTCTACGTAACTACTCCTTTTGTTATAAATTACTTCAAAACGTTCATCATCCATTCTTTAATTTTAAAATTATAACAAATTTTAAGCATTCATTCATATTTTTTCGTAGTATTCGTTTCATTCATGAAAAATCAATGTAATATTCAAATCATTCATTTTATAAATTACTTTTCTAATCTTTCATTGTCCATTTTATAAACGAATTATAACTCGAAACATTCATTTCATAAAATAAATAAAAATATTATCATTCAATTTATACGCAAAATTAGTGTCAATTCACATTAATTTAATAAATGAATGTAATATAATTTTCATTTGTCATTCATTTTATAACTCACAAAATTCTAAATATTCATAATTCATTTCGCACATTATTATAAGTTTATTAGATAAATTGTACAATATTTTTAAAAATCATTTTTGAAAAACTGTAAGTAATAATTGAATCATTCAACATTCATTTGTAATATTCAAAACATTCACTAATCATTTTACAAATTGAAGATGATTTAATCATCATCATTAATTTCATAAAAGTAATATATTATTCGCATCGTTCATTTAATAAATCATAAAATTTTCGCAAAACTTAATATTTCTATCATTTTAAACAATGTATAATATTCTTATAGTAAAATCATCATTCATTTTATGAATGAGGTACCCTTTATCATTCATTTTGATGTAGGACTCCTTAATATTAACATTCATCACAATTGGTTTTTTTTTAATTAAGAGAGTTCAATTTATAATGTAAAAATAATATTATTTATCATTCATTTAAACATATTTCATTCATTTTATAAATACAGAAATTTTCTAAAAAAATTATCATACTTTTTGTAAATGAAAAAATATTCCAAACATTTATCATTCATTTCATAAATGAAAAAGTATTCTAAACGTTTATCATTCATTCAACAAAATATTATTCAAAGTTTTCATTCATTTTATAAATGATGAAAGATTATTTATCATTGATTTAATAAATGACAAAATATACTAAACATTTTTAGTTCATTTTCTAAATGAGATAATATTCTAAACATTTATCATTCATTTAATAAATGACAAAATATTATTAATCTTTATAATTCATTTAATAAACGACATAATATTCTAAACATTTATCATTCATTTTATAAATGAAAAATATTTTAAACATTTATCATTGATTTTACAAATGACAAAATATTATTAAAATTTATCGTACATTTTATAAATGAGAAAATAGTCTAAAAATTTTTCATTCCTTTTATAAATGAGAAAATATTCTAAACATTTATCATTCATTTTATAAATTACGTAATATATTTTTACCATTCGTTATATAAATTATTTTTGATCATACTTAACTATCTACTTGCAATACAATTCTCATTACTCTTTACTGTACTCATTCTTGATTATATAATCCTTTAAACTAGGTTTATAATATTGTTTGTAAAATTTATACATTAAATTGATAACACACTAGAAATATAAGTATTTTTTTCTCTAATCTAGGCATGTAATTCAAATAAAAAAGTAGGATTTTAATTCTGATAAAAAGTGTGCCTCTAAAAATAAAGGTTTAGTGGGTTTAGATATTTCGAAAAAAAAAATGTAGTATTCAAATAAAATTATATACTTTAACTGTTTTACTAATCCATGTAAAATAATTACTTTATTTTCTAAAATATATTTTGCAACATTTTTTTTCTCTAAAAAAAAATATATCGCGTTAACCTCTTGACTACAGCCTACTACAATGGCAGTTCAGGGAATAGAAACATAACTTACCTTACGATGCACTGCATATGCAGTTGTGCTAGGACTAACAGTTATACTGGCTGTTTCTAGGGATTATTTTTGATGATTCTATTTTAATTTTGTGCATTGACTGATCGTTTTAGCGTATTTATACGCAAACCAGAAATAAATACGAAAAATGCTACTTTTTGTTGTGTTTCATATTGTAATTGTAATTACTGAATATTTGACGCCTTTTTGGTATAAAACAGTCGAATATATTATTCTAAATAATGCCCTTATCATATACACCGTGTTTCAAGCTCATATAGCGAAACTTCAGAAGATATAATATGAAATTCAAAGCTTTTGTTTTTCCTGCTTCCATCTCAAAGAAAATAGGTGAACACGTGCTTCTATAGTTGACGAGCGTAACCTTCGTAAGTAAAAAAAGAAAGCTGGGCTCAAGCTACCTTTAAAAATAAGAATCGCTCTGTTTGAAAACATAAATATTCACCCCTTGAAAGTTTCGTGAGATAAACTAGAAACTCGGCGTATAAAACATTATTTTCCATATGTCTGTAGGTATATTGTTAACACTATGTATACAATGTTTTCTGTAATTTCTAGAGCACAGTTCATTCTATATATCTGTAGGTGCATTGTTTATACTACACAATGTTTTCAGTAATTTCTATAAAACAGTATCTTCTATATGTCTGTAGGTGTATTGTTTATACTATACAATGTTTTCTATAATTTCTAGAGCACAGTTTCATTGGTACAAGTCCTGGGCCCGTTGACCAGCGAATATCTACTGGATCCCCCATTCTTCCTGTTGGTAGTCCCTCCTCTAACAAACAGCTCTTTGAAAGTCTCCCTGAATTGCCTGGACATCCCGCAATAGATTGCAAAGTTGACAGGGTAAGACGCCATGATAAAAAAGTTGGTAATCAAAATGAGAATATTAGCAATGTTGTAGTTTAGAATTTCTTTTACAGAGCTTGATATAATGTGCAGAATAGTCACGATCGCAACAGGAATTTCAACCATCAAGAACACTGTGACTACAACAATCAACATTAGAGTGGTACAATTGGAATCTCGTAGCTTTTTGCATTCAGATTTGCGGTTCTCCTTGAAAAGTTTTCGTCGTCTGCGTTGGGCGTCCCTCATGGCTCTGAAAAGGAGCACGTTTAAAACCACGAGGGATACGCAGGGGATGAGGTGCACGAAGATGACTCTGAACATGTAGTAAGTGGTGAAATAGATGTCTTGGGTGACGTACTCATCCACCCAGAGCGAGATGGAGCCTCGGCAGACGTCCTCCACTCGGCCATTCCAGAGGATCCTAACGGGCTGGTAGGTGCGATCGAAGAACCGCGTAGACTGATGCAGCAAAGCGCCAATACCTATGTAAGTCAGGCACTTGGTCACGCGTGGCATCGTACACCTGAAACAATAAGAAACATTTCATTAGTTGGTATAAATTGATTACTGATACGAGTAGAAAGTGTAAGGTAGCAGTTTCTTGACGAATAAGATATTTAAATTGGCGGGCAAAGTGTTCAAATTAGCGTGCTGGACCCCTTCCCCGTTTGATGACAAAATAGTCACTATATACTATATACTCACACACTCCACTTGGCGCCACAACTCTTGGGCCACGTGGCATATTTAAATATCTGGACACTAAAAAAGCCTTAAGCCTTGGCCTTTTTAGAAAATTTTTCAAGAAGTGTTATATCTGACTTCAAATAACAGAATTCTAAATGGGCACTGAGAATGTCGACACAGACATCGGAGCTCGGAGTTTTCTGGCACCGTATGCCGTAAGGAATATGATATAATAACTAGTATGCGTATCCACCATTTCAATGGGTAATTCTCGCACCATCCATAGAATAATTATGTCAATGAGAGAAGCTGGTCACATCTGATAACCCACTCGGCATAAAATCAATTCTGTGCATAATTTCGCCATCGCGGCGAAACGGCCATAATTCTCAGCGCTTTTTCATGAAAATGGAAAGAAAGCGGATTTTTCGGTCTACTTACTTAAATCAATGACTTAATATAAACTAGGTTAGTCTGTGTGGTACGAAACAATTCTGAATGAAAACAATTTTGATACATTATGTCTAATCACCTCTCTCTTGCACACTGCTATGGCATGGTGTTGATGTATACAGAAGTCAACACGGTATTATTGTGATGTATGGTAAAAAGTTGGGTATTCGAGCGATAGATGGCACAAGTCAGAAAGCTTACTCCAGAGTCCGACAGATGTCGCTAAAGTGTAGCAATTGCCTGTGGGGTATCCTTGTCAGACTTCAAGCTTCGAGCTTCGAGAAACAGAGAATTACCAACCCTCGGGTAATGAACAGTGTAGCTAAATCCAGACTTATTAATTGTAACGTAAATAAACGCAATTATAGTAAAGAACCTTTTACTTTTTCAAGGAGTTCCCAATACAGAAATCTGCAAGTAAGCAGAAATATAACACTTATTATTGTTGTTATTAGTAACAAGTACTTATATTTTAGCTGACTTCTACCCGCCGTAGCTCGGGGTTACGAATGTTTTAGGATAAGAGTAAAGTTTTGAGGTTGTGACTTATTGTATACCAACATAAAAACTAGGTTCACTTGTATTGTAGAAATTATATTGTTGTAATGAATTGAAAACGTTTACTTTTTCATTTATTGTTATTAGTAACAAGTATTTATGTATTAACTGACTTCCGGCGTAGCTCGGGGTGACGAATGTTTGAGAATAAGAGTAAAGTTTTGAGGTTGTGACTTATTGTATACCTATTATAGTATTTGTTTCACTTGATCGTGCTATGTCTTCCTTGGGCGTCACCATATTATTTCAATTTTCTTTTAAAAAAATCCATTTATCGTTATATTAATTTACGTATCTCATTTCAGTTCACACGGAGAACTGTTAAAAACGGAATGTTGGCCGTTTTCTGATAAGCTGCAAAATTTTAATGTATCAGAACACGTATTCATGCACTAATAATATGCCTTAATAATATACAGGGTTTTACAATAAGAGGTGTTATTTTGAATAGCCCGCTATTTCGGTAGATGTTACTTTTGAAGCTGTCGTTTTTTGACATTTGACAAGTAGAAACTACGCCATTAATAAAAATGGAACAATACACGCTTCAACAAGGCATTGAAATTATTCAAATTCAATTGAGTGAATCAAATGCAAATCATCTTGAGTGATGAGGCTCATTTCCACCTCGGTGGCTTCGTCAACAAGCAAAATTGTCGCATCTGGGGCTCGGAAAACCCAAGATTTATTATTGAAAAGCCTCTTTATCCTCAACGTGTGACTGTTTGGTGCGGTTTATGGTCCGGCGGAGTCATTGGACCTTACTTTTTCGAAAATGAGGCTGGAGCAACAGTTATGGTGAATGGATTGCGCTATCGAGAGATGATTAATGATTTTTTATAGCCGGAATTGGATGGTATTGATCTGGAAAACGTTTACTTTCAACGAGACGGCGCTACGTGCCACACAAGCAACAAAACCATTGATCTTTTACGATTGAATATAAAAATAACACCTCTTATTGGAAAACCCTGTATAATGACATATAATGACATCGTCATTATACATTCCTGTTTTACTAAAAGTTTAATAGTAAGCCTATCAATTCATGCGTCAAGGGCCTGTGATCCCGTTTTTAACCAAATTACGAATAATTTGTAGCAAATACAATTTTTTCTCCATATAGAGATAATGCGTTAAGGCTTCCTACGGCGTCTTGTTCTTCTACGATTCGAACTTAAACATTATCAAACATGCTGTATATAGTTTTCTGTGCGCGATTGTTTGTCCCCGTGAAATATTCATGTATGAAATTTAAAATCTCATTAAATGAAGTCAAATTTGATTTAAAATTAAGAGTTAATTTTTAAAATTGGAACTGATTGTTCAGACGAGAAATAAAATGGGTACCTACCTACATAGAACCAAAAAATTATTAATTTTTAAAAAGTAAATTTATAATCACCTATTAATATGAATATTGTAAATTATTAATATTTTCAGCTTCACAAATCCGTACACTTATAATATCCCGTGATTTTTAGTATTAACTAATTTGTTTATCAGCATGGACTGTTCCACTGTGAACATGTGTATTAATACCTTAGTGAAAACCTATTATTGGTTAAATAATTTAACACTTACTACACCATACCTTGTAATAATTATAACTGTTGGTTTTCCAAATAAAATAAAATAAAAAATAAAATACTTGTATTGTCTGCCTAGTGTATTGTATTTCAAGGGGTCTATTCATGAACATATTTATAAGTCCGGACCACTTCTATTCCAAAATTATAATTTCAAATTTCAAACAGGACCGAATTGGAGAAAAGCGAATTGTCTCTTTTTTGCTTAGGACAAGTTCTTTTCTAGGATGAAGGAACAATTCTGAGGCTGTGTTCTACCGGATTTAGTAATTTTTCTCACGACAGCTTTAAAGTTGTTTGTAAGTTGCTTCAAATTCATTGAAAAACCCAATTTTGGACTAGGGCCTAGATTTACGGGGCAGAATCGAATGACATTTTGTATGTTTAGTACAGTACGTTTTTTTTCTAATTTAAATTATATAAAATTGTAACATTTATTTCATCACTTTTAACACTTCTACTCCTTCACCAATTGTTCTGTCGTTTTGGGTTTGCCCGTCCCCCCGTACTACACCCCTTTAACCTCTAATTGTTCTAGAAATATGTACATTTTGTATAGGTATATTATAGTGGCGAAAACAGAGTAATTTGATTTTCTGACTTGAAAAAAAATAATTATATATTTTCATGAAATGAGAAAAAAATAAAACATTTTCATGAAATAAGAAAAAAAAATTATTAATTTTTAAAATTTTTTTATTAAAAGTTTTTTTTATTACAGAGTTTAGTGTTAACGTATACGTGTTTAGTGTTAACGTATACGTAGTGTTAACCTATACGTGTTTAACGTAGTTTTAACTACGTTGTGTTAACGTATGTTAACTATGTTAACTACATTGTTACGTATGTTAACTATGTATGTTAACTACGTTGTGTTAACGTATACGTGTTTAGTGTTAACGTAACGTAATCTACCTACAGAGTTTAGTGTTAACGTATTTTTATGTCTGCATCAAATTAATAAAAAAAACACCAGAAAACTAAAGCGATGACCGTGCATCAAACCGTTTTTATCTCGTGAAGTTGCTCTTTTTCAGTGATTTTGTCTTCTTAAAAAACTGACACAAACTGTCAACCTATTTTGAAATAAGCCAGGCTCTATAAAACACAAAAGTGCAATCTTTAAAGAAACTTACGGCTGTTGTTCCCAATCCTACTGATCAACTGTTGAACCGAATTTTTGGCTCAACATTCCATGCACAATTACGCTCTTCCCAATGCAACTCTCATATCAGGCTAGAGGAACTAAACAGCTGGATCAAAGCTGGATTGACCTCTGGCTCAGTAAAAGGATTAGTTATAAAAAGTGTCAACGGAGTGAAAAATGACAGCGAAATGTCGAACGTCCTTTAGTTCACGCATTCTTTTTCGTATTGCGTATTGACAATTTCATTATTATCTTTAGTATCAAATTAATATGGACTGTGAATATGAAGATATCAATGATAATATTTATAGTAGATATTACGGAATTGACGTACGTAATGCACGATAATATCCAGTTACACAGGCGGCGACAGCCAAACAAAATGACAACGATTTCTTCTGTTTTCGATTATCAAAAATGCCGTATGGTGTTGTAAACTCCATAATATAAATTTTCCCATTCTGCTTGCTACTTTTTGGTTTTTATTTTGCTCAAGTTGCTTAGTTTCATGTTAACACACGGAGAAGAAACATCAATCGTCAAATTTGTATTAATGTACCTATTATCGCGCTTTCGGAGCATTGGTAAAAGTCAAGCTAATGCTTTATTTTTAATATATTTACATGCGTTTGTTAAAACAAATAAAAAGTCGGTTTATGTATTACGGTACTTAAAACAAATTATCTGTATTAATAATAAGTAAAATAATAATTCATCAATATTAATTTAACATTGAAAGTTTATACTTTGTTGTCATTTTATTGTCTGTGAAAGTGGGCGGGGCCACTTAAGATTACCAACGATAAAGATGTTTGGAAACAGGCGAATCGAGCGTTACTAAATAAATGGCTTGGCTGATTGGAGCTTCAGATTGATCGATCTAAAAGTTGGGAACAACGGCCGTTAGAGTCATTTGACATCATATAATCAATATTATCCATCGCGAAATAACTTTTCTTATATTAAATTCTCCATGAATACACAGTGCATCGTATGTACTAAAAAATTGACAATACATCTGATTTCATATCTTGTGCTGTTTTTGAAAACGTCTACCATCTCATTTGCGCCGAGATTGTAGAAACCTCACGCTGTGCAGCTAGAAAGTTACAATGGAAATGCAAAAAATGCTTGAAGATTGTAAAAAAATTACAAAGGTAACATTTTGTTATGTGATGTCATAAATGATCAAGAGCCATCTATCGTCAAACATGCCAAGCAGACAATACAACTGTAGCAGTTATTTCTAGCCCGCTACAGAGTCATAGCAACAATCAGTGCCCATCTCTGATTTACGGCTGTTTTAAAGGAGGGCAACTTCGCCACAACATGAGACGGGTTGGCGGTCAGCACAGCCACTTCAACAACAACGTTGTGGAGCAGAGAAGACACGAGCCACCTCATGAGCCGACACGACATATTACGAGTTTTGATGACGAGGCAGATTAGCTATTTTTGCCTTGGTCATCCATCGTTCTACATATAAAATATTAGCTTTGCCGATGGCACTGCTTGGCGCCCCTTATTACCATTTATCAGGTTAGTTAAATTTTAAATGTCACCATCTTTTTGTCACTCTCAATGTAACTTTAAATTTCCAATCGTGCATTCAACCTTCTCATGGTTGATGCACACGCCTGAGATATTTGCTATTGATTAAAGAGTTCTTATGTTATTTAAAAGATGTAGAAATAAATGTCGTATTTTGGAATCATTTTCTCCTTTCTTTTATTTACGACACTATGTTACCACATCACCTCATGATCTGGCTATAATAACGCCCTACGTGGTAATATTGGCTGCAATGGCGCTCCAACGTGTTTAAACCCGGTTGGCATTTAATTTATTTTTTTCGATCTCGTTGACATTGAGGGTTGGCAGTAATTTTTGACGTGTGACATTTTTAACTGGCTTGATAAAGGTTATTTTTATGTCGGCTCATGGGGGTCTTTCTCTGTTGTGCAACGTTCTCGTCCGTGTTTCTATTTTAAAAATTGCTTTCTTAATAATTATTTTAAGATAATTACTATAATTATATCTAATATACTTTTGGCCGTGAATACTCTGCGAGATGTGGTGGGTATCTCGTATATTTTTAATTGTGTTGTAATGTTGATCCAGATTCCCACATCTGATTTATAGTATTGGTATAATATGTAATGATTCACCTGGCTCTTTCTTTTAAAATTTCTTTAAAATTTTTTTTTTTAAATTAAATTAATTTTGATTTAATTTTCATCATATAATTAATTGGTGATATTAAATTCTATGCCTGTTGATACTCCAGGATTCATAGCGAATTTCTTTATTTATTTTATATTTTTATTTTGTGTATTGTATTTCGTATTGTTCACCTTGATAAAATTATATTCAGATGGGTACTCCGTCCACGGACGTGACTAATAGCGTCAATATGCTTACTTTTGAGTTTCTAGGTATTCAGGTACACCTACTGACAATGCGTTTAGACGAGACGCAGTTTACAATACTCCGATGCTAAAATGGGTAAAATTTTATGTCGAGGGCCGCTCTATATTTTTGCTGCCGCACATAACACGGCATACAATAACATTTATTACTTTTTGCAAGGAATTCGCTCCGTGTCGCTAGGTAAGTGAAATATTATTTTCGTCACTTTTATTATTGTTTTTGTGACTCATCATTTTGCACGCGAAATGCGTCGTAATTTTATTCAGTTTTATTACTTATTGCAAGGATTCGATCGCGTATATTTTAAAAATTTTGTTAAATTCAAATAATAAATTTATATGTTACATTTTTCGCTTTTTGTGTCCAACTCTTTTCGGAGGATTTATTTGGTACATTTGCTCGAAATTCTGTACGTTAATTTTGTTACATAATATAACTTCGTAATAATTTTACATAAAATTTAACTGTTACATTTCGTCGTTTGTTGTCCAACTCTCCGGAGGATTTATTTGGCACATTTGCTCGAAATTTGTATATTAATTTTTGTCACAAAATACTTAACTTCATAATAATTTTTGTCACAAAATATTTAACTTCATAATAATTTCTTTGAAATTTTAATGTTACATTTTACAATCCTGATAATAATACTTCAAAAGTTATTATATTAATTTCACGATGTTTGCTGATGTTTAAATAATAATTATCCGCGGTAGAAATTTTTTTTCTCATCAAATTTAGTGTTCAGAATTTTTAGTGTTGAACATTAATATTGTTGACTCCAATGTTGTATTTCATTGTATTGTCACGGGTTTTGTAATCCAGCTTGTAATGAGGGATCATTGTATTCCGATCGCAACTAAACGGCGACTTTTTAATAATTATCTACTTTTAACTACGCAGTAGTAAAATTTTTCAATAAATTTCCAATTTTTTGTTTTGTAGTGAATATTAATAAATTATACACTTACATTCATTTTGAGATTCTTCTTGGAACTAGCTTTCATAATTTATAATATGATAATTAATAATGAAATAATTAATTTATAATTATTTTTCATAAAATATTTTGGAATTTTAATTTTTTACATTTAATTTTTTTTTAAATTCTTGATTTTTAAATTTAAATTTTTCAGTTTTCTGTACTGTTTAATTGGTGAGTTTTGTTATCTATCTCACATTGAGGATATGGTAGATCTCAATTCACGCTTTTTGAATGTTATCGGACTTTGGAATTTTTATTAATTAATAAATGTTAATTCTTTAAACGTCATTATTTACAACTTCGTTTAAGAGGATCTCATGGTTATATTTTAGGTCTCTTTTGTGGTTTTATACCGCGCTTTTGTTTAAATTCTTCGTTTTGGTAATAATTTTGCGAAATTATTTTTTTGGCTTTTACATTAATTATAATATTACTACCGCCATCTTTAGTAACTCTACGCTACTTTTAACTTCGTGATATTTTCAACTTCTTGGGTTTGTGTTTTTGATGGATTTTTCTTCAACTTTACTTTATTGTTCTTATGAACATTTTAAAATTCTATTTATTGAATTTTTTTTTTTGCAACATTACAATCAACTGGTAGTCAGAGTTGCTTTTAAATTTCCGAAACGGTTCAGTGGGCTCGCTTTACAAGAATTCATCTTTTAACAATATTCTTTCGCTACTATAGAATGTTTTGTTCTGAATTCTTATAATTTTTTTTTTTTTTTTTTAGCAAGGTGAACATTATGTCCTGTGTTGTGTTGTCAGTGAATGTACTTGTGATTATTTATTATGATTATTGAGGATTTGTTTCTCACATTTATTGAGGATTTGTTTCTCACATTTATGGTTGAGTCTGCACATAATACGCTACAATATACCATAACTGGGTCTCGTTATGTGATAACACCCATGTTACAAGCTTTTAGCTTTAACATTTACCATGATAGCTTAATCAGGTTATAATAGATACATTACCATGATAGCTTAATCAGCTTATAATAGATACATTCTCATGATAGCTTATTCAGCTTATAATAGATACATTACCATGATAGCTTAATCAGCTTATAATAGATACATTCTCATGATAGCTTAATCAGCTTATAATAGATACAAACCATGATAGCTGATCGGCTGATAACAGATATATTTTATGTGTTTATTTATTATGTCATGTATATGTTTACGTATTTCATGTTTTGTGTTATGTTTCGTCGATTTTCAACGGTATTCCTCAGTCTCTGACTGGTTCGCTCCGTGACGAAGGAATATGTGCATGAAAATGAAATAATTAATAGATTAATTTCTATTTACTTTTGGCATACTCTTCAATATTTATTACAAGAAAATTTATTGATATTGATTTTCTATTTAATATTCACTTCTACTCTACTGCCATCTATTGTCAAGTAGTGCAAAACTTTTAATTACCATTGCTTTTGGTTTGATCTGCCATCTGTTGACAAGATGAGCCGAATTTTCGATAACAAATTCTGATTTCAGTTTGAACAATCATCTTCAACTTGCTGCCATCTATTGACAAGATGTGCGTAACCTTTTAAATACAAAGGCGTATTTTGGTTTGATTATTAACTTTTATTATCTACGGGTACACTGTGATATATTTGCATAATTCATTTTCAATTTTAAATTTTTCGTTTATGAAAATTGTTTTTACTTATTTATTATCATTATATCAGTCATCATGACGTTTAACTATTATAGGTTTTTTTGACCTTTTTATTTATTTTTATAATATTATTGTCAAAGTACAATTCTGTGATAACTTTTCTTTTACAACACAGTTTGTTAAAAACTTTTTTTTTTTAAATTTTTACAACATAATCTTGTTAATGTTTTTAAATGTTTTAGTGAATCTAAATCTTTTGTGTTCAGAACAATGCTTCTTTTATGCACACTCTTTCTTTGATAAGGGCCTGCCAATTTGCGAATCTTTCTTTTTTTTTCTTTCATCGGTGACCAAGGGTTGGTTAGGTTTAGATTTCTTCAATCATCGAGAAAACTTCTCCATGCTATGTCAACTGAAGACATCCGGACCATACTCTTCCTTCTTCATCTCCATGCTGTGTCAACTGAAGACATCCGGACCTTACGCTTCCGTCTTCATATCTATGCTGCGTCCAACTGTTATTACCTGGAGCACAGTCTTTCTTCGTCATCTGCTGGCCATTACTCTGGATACTGAAATTTCAACATCAGAACTTTAACCATATCAATGCTGCCTTCCTCGGGGTTCAATCGTTCCAGACCATGCTGAACTTCAGGAACATTTTCAATGCTGAAGCCTTTTACTACCCGCCAAGACCGCACTACACATTTCTGCTGCTGGAGGGTGAATCGACTTTGTCAAGAGGTGTCAGGCGAACCTCAGACTTATAGCCATAAGTCCTTTGGCTAAGGGGGCATTGTAGCAGTTATTTCTAGCCCGCTACAGAGTCATAGCAACAATCAGTGCCCATCTCTGATTTACGGCTGTTTTAAAGGAAGGCAACTTCGCCACAACATGAGACGGGTTGGCGGTCAGCACAGCCACTTCAACAACAACGTTGTGGAGCAGAGAAGACACGAGCCAACTCATGAGCCGACACGACATATTACGAGTTTTGATGACGACGCAGATTAGCTATTTTTGCCTTGGTCATCCATCGTTCTACATATAAAATATTAGCTTTGCCGATGGCACTGCTTGGCGCCCCTTATTACCATTTATCAGGTTAGTTAAATTTTAAATGTCACCATCTTTTTGTCACTCTCAATGTAACTTTAAATTTCCAATCGTGCATTCAACCTTCGGTTGATGCACACGCCTGAGATATTTGCTATTGATTAAAGAGTTCTTATGTTATTTAAAAGATGTAGAAATAAATGTCGTATTTTGGAATCATTTCCTCCTTTCTTTTATTTACGACACTATGTTACCACATCACCTCATGATCTGGCTATAATAACGCCCTAGGTGGTAATATTGGCTACACAACCATCAACATCTGCAAGCATTCAGTCAAGCGGCACTGAAAATTTTCCAACTTCAACCATAGATGGCGTTAATAAAAATAATGCTCTTCTCACTTCTGAATTATTTATAAAGGAACTATCCAATTTTAAAACAGCTATAATGGAATTTGTGGAAAAAATTGACTCATTACCCAAAAATATGAATCAATCATTTCGCAAAAGAAATAATCATAAATTCAATTCAATTTATATCGGATCAACACGATGATTTAAAAAATCGCATAGTCGAGATTGAAACATCTCAGAAACAAGTCAATACTGATATAATGGAAGTAAATAGGGATAATTCTGTCCTATAAAACACTATTTCGAAACAAAATGAGAAAATTGATCGACTAGAGTACTATAGTCAAATATTCTCATATCTATCAGAGGTGTTCCTGAATCAAGCGTTGAAAATAATATGGAAGTACTGAAAAAATATCCAAAATTATCAATTACGAAGGTACCGCCACACCATTATAGTCTGAAATAACAAAAATCTAAAGATTGGAACCAAAACTTTAGAAAAAAATCCCAGGTGCATTATAGCGACGTTCAACAGCATTCAAGCTCGCGATGAAGTCTTAAACGAAATAAAGAATTATAAGAAATTTACTACGATCAACACTAACAAACTAAACACAGTTGACCTTGGGCTATCGCAAGAAAACAGACGCATTTATGTATCCGAAAATTTAATACCAAAAGGAAAATTTTTATTATCTCAAACAAAAAATTTGCAAGAGATAACAACTTCAAACACTCTTGGTCGAATTCAGGACGTATTTTAATGAGACAAACTGATACCTCCAAAATTATAACAATAACCAATGTCCTAGATCTTGATCGAGAAAAACGTCAATTAATATGACTAATGATACAAGGGATTTCATCGCGTGATTCATCACTAGATTCAACACAACCTCGCCAGTTTCAACAGTAATGTCATCGCGTGCTTCATCACTAGATTCGACACAACCTCGCCAGTTTCAACAGTAATGTCATCGCGTGCTTCATCACTAGATTCAACACCACCTCGCCAGTTTCAACAGTGATTTCATCGCGTGCTTCATCACTAGATCCAACACAACATCCTAGTTTTATTAGTGATTATTTTATTATATTTTTTTATTTTTATTTATTCTTAAATAAATTAGTATTACAAAGGTATAGTACATTGTCCTCCACGCTAAGAGTTCACCTGTATTGTGGAGAAATTTTTCAATTGTAAAGTTATATAATAGTAAGCAATATAGTGGAGATTAGTTATACAGAGAAACAATAAAATTTAAAATATAATATAGATTTTAACATAGTTTTAACAAAAACAAATAAGAAATAAAAATTAAATATTTAAAATGATTGTAGCCAGTTCCATATGAGTTTTTTGTATTTTGTAAGCTTAGATGTTTTATATTGTGTTGGAAGTGAATTGTATAGTTTTATAGCCTGGAATCTGTAGTGTTTTTGTCCAAAGGATGTGTTGGTTTTTGGTATTAGTAGTTGGTGTGCATGTCTTGTTCTAGTATTGCGAGAAGTTTGTGAATTTTTAAGTGTGTTTAGGTTCTTGTAAAGGAAAGTAAGTATTTGTTTTGAATATAATTTTTGAATCTTCAACACTGGGAATCTTTTGAATATGATTGAAGTGGGTGATAGTATAAGTACTTTGAGTATTACTTGTAGGTTTTCTGAGCTTTATACAGTGTATCTATGTATTTTTTACTGGCAATAATGCCGTATTCTATTATGGATTGTGCTATTGTGATGTATATATTCTTTATATCACATATGTTTAGTGATTACATCGCGTGTTTCATCACAAGTTTCATCGTATGTTTCATCACTGATTTCATCACAGGTTACATCGCTGAATTCATCACTGGATTAATAATAATAATACATATATTTTTTTAATTTACAATATTTGATATTACGCATCAAACAACACAAATAAAGGTCATGATTAGTTTCTTAGAACCAGGCATAATATCGCATCCTCTACACTTTTGAAATAGTTACGGAATGTTTTTTTAAGTTTCAAAGAGAACCAGGCATAATATCGCATCCTCTACACTTCTGAAATAGTTACGGAATGTTTTTTTAAGTTTCAAAGTGAAGCTGGCATTTTATGTCCTATTTTCGATCTCCAGATTAAATCCAGAATCTAGAATCCAAGATGCTATGATCGAATGCGGCGGCTGTGAAATGTAAAAAATGCTCACTTTGAATGATATTTTTTATTTTTTGTAACTTTAAAGTTTTCCTTATTTTAAAGAATTTATTTCTGAAGACATTTTTCACAGTAGACTTATTAGTGTTTTTTTTTGTTTTACGTCCAGACGGTCTTTTACATGGATTTAAGAATAGAATATACCCAGCGAGCTATCGAAAATTATTCACAAAGTTTTTAAAGCATGAAATAACACTAAACTGCTAAACTGAATACGAAGCAATGTTAGTAACATATGTAACAGAAACATAAAATAATATAAAAACTAGAACAATACTACATGGTTTTCCAATAAGAGGTTTTATTTTGTTAGATGTTACTTTTGAAGCTGTCATTTTTTGACATTTGACAAGTAGAAACTACGCCATTAATAAAAATGGATAATAAGTGGAGTGGTAAAGTAAAATGGAATAAGAATAACGATACAAGACGTATTGGAATTATTAAAATTCACTCGAGTGAATCAAATGCAAATCATCTTGAGTGATGAGGCCCATTTCCACCTCGGTGGCTTCGTCAACAAGCAAAATTGTCGTATCTGGGGCTCGGAAAACCCAAGAGTTATTGTTGAAAAGCCTCTCTATTCTCAACGTGTGCCAGTTTGGTGCGATTTATGGTCCGGCGTAGTCATTGGACCTTATTTTTTCGAAAATGCGGCTGGAGCAACAGTTACAGTGAATGGATTGCTCTATCGAGGGATGATTCATGATTTTTTATGGTCAGAATTGGATGGTATTGATCTGGACAACGTTTAATTTCAACAAAACGGTGCTACTTTCCACACAAGCAACGAAACCATTGATATTTTATTTATAAATTGAGCCGCTATCAATAACAACCCTTACGTAGATGGCGATAAGGTTTAAATTCCCGCTTAACACCATCCGCCGGTTTTGATTTATGCAAGAAAAAAAACATTGCCAAAAAATGCCTTTTATTTTATTTTGTGGATGTTCAGGTATAAATATTAAAAAATTTTCCGATCATTTTATAAATAACTTAATTTGCCACATTATACAATAAAATTATAACCGAAAATGGGTTCGTAAGTAGGAGATTTTGAACTTTAAAGCAGTTTTCATAGGCATTATACATAATTTTTTTTGGGTTTATAAAAAGACTTATCAAAAAATACTCAAATTTTCAAACCAAAAACACATGACTTTGCATTACGATGTATTGCATCGCCTTAAACATGATCACAGAATTTTTTAAATTTTCATTATTTTTTTTCTAGAACAATTTTATTTTTATTTTTTAATGATAAACTAATGTTTTAAAGACAAGGTTTTAAACATAGCACAAAGGATAACAAATAATTATATGCAATAATTAGTCGCCTGACATATCAATACAAAATAAAAACATCTCCCGAGTAAAAATAAATGTCGCCAACGGGAATTGAACCCGTTCCTTCTTAGGTGCTCTGAAACAGACATAGCTCAGTGGTTTCAGAGCACCTGACCGGACATCAGAAGGCACGGGTTCAATTCCCGTTTGCGGCATTTATTTTTACACGGGAGATATTTTCAATTTGTATTGATATTTCAGGTGACTAATTATTATTGCTTATAATTATTTGTTAGTTGTATTTTTTATTATTTATGTTAAAGATGTACTACGTGTAAGTAACAGTTGTCTGAGCGTTATACAAAGGTATTCATTATTTTTTTTTGTATATCATAAAAAAATCTTTATGTTTACACAAACAGTTAGCTTCTGCACGAAAATTCCATAATAACTTGTAAAGTGAATATTTTCCAACAAATTGGAAACATGGGGTTCGCCAAGCGTTTTGTATAAAAACCTTGCCAATTTTTTTTTTAAACCTTTATCGAGAGACAAACCCAATTGTGAGGCATACATGTAGGAAACAAGCAAATATTGGATAGATATAAAAAATATATTCCCGTAGATTAAAAATATGCTACAAAATTGTGTTTAAACGGTTTTCATTTTTTACTAGAGATGCAAATAAATGCCCCGATAGAAAACCCATTATTGAAAATCATAAAGTCTTTGCAAATTGTTTTCGTGATTATTTTGTAAAGCTCATTTTGAATTTAACGTAACGGAATTTAAAATATTCGTGTTTGATATAAAGCTAGATAACCGATTTATCATTTCCGATTTTATGTCCGAGTTAAATCTTCCCCACAGGAAAAACTAAACCCTTCCACACACTTTTCCACAAATGATCATCTAGTCGATCGACATTATGCAAGTGCATTATATAAGCAAAATAAATACAAAACAATACAAGAACAACACGTCAACTCACCAGAGATCAAATGGGAAAATAATTCACCGACTCCAGATATTTTCATATCAGAGGGTTCGGCTCGGTAGAACTCCTAACAGAGCCTATAAATCCTACTGATCCCTCAACATAAATATTTAAAAAATCTTTCGTTATCCTACATGTATTCAAAATGACCGACTTTTGCATCTTTATATATAAATTTTTTGATAGATCTAATACGCCTAAATTTTGAATGAGAGCTAGGTATAATGCCAGTAGCCGAAATAACAAATGGTAATATTTTTATAGATTATTATTATTATTTATTGAAAGTTTTTGATACATTGCAAAGATTATAAAATACAGGAAAACATTACATGAAATTACAAAAATAAAAGGTAATTTAAAAAAAATCCGCACTCAAAGCCAAAACAGGTTTTAGCGTTGGGCGGGAAATAAAAATTAATAAATATATATATATATATTTTTTTTAAATATTTATGTTGAGGGATCAGTAGTCAACACGTCAACTCACCAGAGTTGACGTGTTGTTTTTGTATTGTTTTGTATTTATTTTGCTTATATAATGCACTTGCATAATGTTAATTGATTAGATGATCATTTGTGGAAAAGTGTGTGGAAGGGTTTATTTTTTGCTATGGGGAAGATTTAACCCGGACATAAAATCAGAAAAAAAACTTTTATTTTAAGTAATAATTATGTGTGGATGTTCGAGGTTTGACGTAAAATAGCTTTTGATTACTTTGTTTTGTGTTGCCTGTAGTTCAATTATATGTGTTTTAAATGCGTTTCCCCAGATTTAAATCAAGTAGTTTAAATGAGAATGTACGAGACTATAATATTTATTTATTTATTAACGCCCTAATGGGCTTAAAAAAAATAAGTAACAAGTAATACAGTTGTGTTAGGTACATAGTTTACAATAAATAATGGTTTATGATTATGTTAAGGTAAATTAAAATTAATAGTGTGGATTACGGAAAGCAAAATAGGTATTAAGAAATATAGAAATATAAAAATAAAAGTGTATTCACTACGGAATAGTGAATTCATACATCTCAGTTAAGTGATTAAAAAGATTTCGTTTTATAACTAATACGGAATCTTTAAACATGTCTACAATATTACCAAATTTATTGCCAAAATGATGTAGTCTATATATAGGTGTATGAGCTTCATAGTTGGTTTTAAAATTGTCACAGAAAAATGTTGCACTTTGCCTCGTATTTCTGGTCGGTACGTAAAATTTTATTTTGTCGAGAATTTCTGGGTTGGCAATGCAATTATTAATAATTTTATTTAATAGTACCAGATCAGAGATGATCCGCCTATCTGACAGCGTTATTAAGATAAGTTGTTTCATTAAAAGGACATAGTTAATATTTTGAATTGGAATATTCAGTTTAAAGTTAATAAATCTTAGAAATGGGGACCAGGTAGGTGAATTATACTCTACCTGACTTCTTACTAAAGAAGTGTACAATGTTTTCAAACATTCAAGTGACTTGAAATCACTCGCCCTTCTGCATATGAAACCAAGCATTTTTATAGCTCTCTTTGTTATATCATTTATATGCAGAGTAAATGTTATCTTTTCATCAAATATAACAACTCAAGTCCCTGATCTGAGCAACTGATGTCAATAGTACATTATTTAAAGAGTATTCATAAGTAAAATGACTTTGGATTTTACGAAAACGAATAACTTGGCACTTTTGAATATTAAGAAATAATGAGTTGATCACACACCAATGATACAATTTATCCAAATTAGATTGTAAAATATGGCAATCCTCTATACTACGTATCATTCTATATATTTTGAAATCACTAGCGAAGAGCAGAACTTGTACATCTTTAAATACACTAACAATGTCATTTGTAAATAATAAAAACAGAATCAGAATATATATATATAGAAATTTTGTAATATTATTTGGTAACCGATATGATAACCGGCTAAATACGCTAACTAAGGGGGTGATTTTGTCTTAAATTGACTCTATCCTGAGTTCCCATGGAACCATCTCAAACACGCTTGATTTGATGTTCATTGATATATTGTTTCATTATTATTTAATATAATAACTTCATTAAGGCACCATCTGTGATTTTATTTACTCACTAACAAGCCGATCTTCGGTTTCTCTATTTCTTGTTCTTGTAACTAAAGCTATAACAAGTTATAACAACTGTTTGCCTTTCATTCCGGGTCGCTGATCGCCACCCTCTTATTGCCCCCACCCCTCGGCTTCATATTAAATAATAGTTTTAGAGAGTATTGTACAGTCAGAGAATAGATTGCGAATAATATTTTCAATGGGCGTTAAACTATCTATATAAATAAAAAGGCAATTTTCGTACATGTGTGCCTTATAGACTGCAAAACTACTGTACCCATTATGCTGAAAATTTAAAAATTTGTTCTTATTAGTGCTATGAGTGTTTAGAGAGTGGTTCGACAGGTAGAGGAAGTCGGGACACTAGAGAAAGACTTAACGCATTATCTTTGTCTTGAAATGAGATACAGAATCTAATAAATGTCGATGTAATGCAGTTTTTCCTCGGGGAACGCACGAGGGAGACTTCACGCATTATCTCAGGATTGGAATCATATACGTAATGGAATCAAAGTCAATATAATGTAGTTTTTCCCCGGGGGACGCCCGAGGGCGACTTAACGCATTATCTCTGGATTGAAATCATATACGTAATGGAATCAAAGTCAATATAATGTAGTTTTTCCTCGGGGGACGCCCGAGGGAGACTTAACGCATTATTTCTGGATTGGAATCATATACGTAATGGAATCAAAGTCAATATAATGTAGTTTTTCCTCGAGGGACGCCCGAGGAAGACTTAACGCATTATCTCTGGATTGGAATCATATACGTAATGGAATCAAAGTCAATATAATGTAGTTTTTCCTCGGGGGACGCCCGAGGGAGACTTCACGCATTATCTCTGGATTGAAATCATATACGTAATGGAATCAAAGTCCAT
The DNA here is from genome assembly GCF_061612785.1 of Hesperophylax consimilis. Lineage (NCBI taxonomy): Eukaryota > Metazoa > Arthropoda > Insecta > Trichoptera > Limnephilidae > Hesperophylax > Hesperophylax consimilis. The sequence goes on from NC_142865.1 coordinate 13,936,656, forward strand.
ATTATGTAGTTTTTTTTACGGTAAAAATGTGGATTTCTTTGATGAATTACATGAATAAATTGTCTGTAATGGTTAAAGATGTCACAAAATACGGATAAAGTCACTTCAAGCAACGCAAGGTTTCCAATCTGAAAGGTGTAGGTAACTGTGGTTTCACGAGAAAAGTTAATTTTTTTTTATGTTGCGATGATATCCTACCATATCCTCTTCTGCACTATAATCTATACTTTTCTTTAATCAAACGTACAAACAGGGAAAGGATACCTACTCAAGTTAACAACTTCATTTGCTATAATTTTCTCTGTGCAGGTCAATATTTGTGTTATGAATGAGATACCGGAGTAGCACTGAACATATTATAATCCCTAGAAACGTGAAGTGGCCGTATCCGTATGCCAGAAGTAAGATAAAATTTTCCTTACTTCTGATGAAATTGATCGAACTTTTTTTAAACATCCAAATCCTTTTTTGAGTGAAAAAATTATTATTACATTAGCCTGTCTAAGGCCTAGGAGTCGAAAGGTGGTTGCGCCAATGCGCAATAGACATTAATTTATACAAACATCTCATACACACATACCTGCGACCACTGTACTGAGATAGTATTATTGTCCTTTGTCCTACCTTCCTTTCCATTCCTGTTCATTTTATGTGCCCTTTGGTAATCAGTATGTTTCAATAACCCTAACCGCTCACAATTAACCGCATCCGCGCGAGATCTCATCTCCCTTATCTTATTACATTATCATTCGCGCCGATATCGTGCAAGCCGCTTCGTGTTAAGTGACATTGTTGTGAGGAGAAAAGACAGGAAGAAGCGAGTGCCTTTTCCTAATGGTGAGTCCTTCCTTTATCGGTACAACAAATATTGTCTTATGTGCAGTGGTCATTGCTCAATCATCGAAGGTCCTTCGACAATCATTTCTTACACTATCATAAAAACAACTTCATAACTTCTTATACACCAAAAGGTCTTGTAAATTGTCAATTATTGGGAATTGGCGACATAAGTTTTCTTTAGACTCCTAGACTGATTAGTTGGTCAAATAAGAATTTCACTATTTTAAAATGTTGATCGATTTCATTAGAAGTGAGTAAATATTGAATTTATTTCAGCACACCGACACATCCAAAAGACATTTCTGTCAGTCTATCTCTTCAGCGCTAAAGAGCACATCTACCAGTGGCGTACCCTTTCACTAATTCCCGGACCCTTCGCCCTTTAATCTTTGTTAACTAGAGGCAAATACTAGGAGACGAATTATCATAACAAAATATTTAAAAAAAGACAAGTATTATTAAAATAGTTTTCTGTTCAAATATTGCATTATAGGTTGGTACCTACTTTATCTTTTACAAGAATTTTTCGCAAAATCAGTTCCGATATTGAAAATGATACTAGCTTGGCGCCAAGATCCTTTGATGTGTGCACGAAACCAACAATAATCGGGTTGACAAGTCGAAATCGGAGGCCAACGCGTGCATACATTAAGTGGTCCTGTACACGTTGGGCTAACGCATTGGATCAATGTTGGCACCAACCCGCCAAGGTGTGAACGATGGTGGGTTGGCCCAAAATGGGTTGGTCCAAAATCCTTTGATGTGTGCATGAAAATGACAATAATCGTGTAGGAGGCCAACGTGTTTATACGCCAAGTGGTCCTGGTCACGTTGGGCCAGCGCTTTGTGCCAATTTTGGCGACCCACCAAACGGTTGAACGCTGTTGGCGCCAAGATCCTTCAGAATCCAAAGTTGGTAGCCAATGCGTGCATACGTCAAGCAGTCCTGTACACGTTGGGCCAGTGTACTACGCGCTCTGTCTCACATTTACGAGCCATAACGCCAGCCGAACCATGAATTATGGGAAAGGAAAGAACCAACCCCAAGCGACGGTTTGCGCCTTTTGCGGTTGCTTCGTTCCTTTCCCAAGATTCTTGGTTCGGCTCACAGGTGTATACGCAACATAAGGTGCTCCTGGAACGAGACGGAGTGCTAATCACGTGATATGCTAGGTTGTACCCAATGGCGTGATGGAAAAAGTATGTTTTTTGTTAAAATTTTGTTAAATTACTTCTTCAGGAATCGCTGATTAAAGTATTTCGGGTACGTTCTGATACACCCTGTACGGCCAAAGTTTTTCCTGCAGCTGCACAGTGCCATTACAAAATATCCGTAAGTAGTAAAACACACATAATAGGAAAAGGTAGGTAAGGCATGATCGCGTGTCGAGTGTCGCTGTGCTACGAAGAAACTACACGAACTGTCAATCGGCTACGCAATGAAAGTTATGCATTTGGTTTGCAGATTGAAATAAAAGCGGGGCACTGATGTGCCTAGACGCCTGTGATAGCCTTATAATATGTGAACAGTTTAAGCGACATTTATGCGCGCAGTACATGAAGAAAAATTAGTGATAAAAATATTGCTAATTCATTAAGAATCTCTTCAAATCGCGATTCAGGCTTTTAACGAATGAATTGATAGGTTTCCTGATAAAATTTTACCCGATGTCGGAACACATGTTTATAAAATTCCTAACATTTATAGCCGGATTACAAAAAATAACAAAACTCATTTTTCTCCGCGTATAAATCGTCTTCCTTCTTTCTGTTATCTACGAATTACAAGCAAAACCATCAATACACGACAATATTTCACAACAAACTATGAATCATCAAAATAAACCAATGAAAAATCAATGGGACTTAATTAGCGCAAATAAAATTAATTACAGCAAATAATATTCGTGTGATAATCCCACCGGGTAAACAAATTATGTTCATCGACACGATTTGGTAGACAAACACACATAAAATCTCTTAATGAGAGAAATATTATCCGCAAATATTATTATTTATGATACGGTTTATTTGTGATTCTGTGTTCGTAATTCCGTGGCTTGTTTATAAATGGGTAATATCAGTTTTTCAAATTTCACGAGGCATATGTAGAATTAGATGTTATGCGACACAAGACTATTATAACTGGGGTTTGCACGAGGCTCACATTTTAATTGATTCTGACGAATTCATAACTATAATATATATTTATATCGATACCGGCGGATGTAATTTTTTTATATTTAAGATTAATACTTTTGACCGTGATACAGGTATCAAAGTCCTAAATATAAATGGAATAGGTTTTTAAACAATTAAGGGCCGGTTTTATAACCATCCGTTACGCTTAATACCATTTTTAATTAATATTTGGTCTACCACCTGATTTTGCCGTTTTATAAACGTTCGCCAGGTCAACGATTGGTTTCATTTCGATTTATGCATAACCCACTGATTTCGGTGAGTTAAATGGGCAACGACCCGTTTTGTTGGCGCTCAAATGCTTTTTGACAGCTGTCAGCAGGTAGTTGTTGTATTGTTGGTTGTCTTTTGCCCGGCGTTCGCTCATTTGAAACCGTGCACTATTTTAATTAAAAGATAGTAGGTATAACGTAATTTGACTTTGTGAAATGGATTCCTCATCAAGCAGTGGAAGTGGTGACGGGCGTTTGGCATTTCTTGGAGACACTTCATCTATTAACAGTGAAGAAGAAGCTGCAGGAAGACGCAGGCGTCCGCGTATTTTCATGGATAGACTGGACTATTTCAATTATTTTGCCGACATCGATTTCAAAGTGAGATTTCGTTTGTCAAAAAGTACCGTAGGTCTAATTTTAAATATAATTGGATAATATAAAGTGGGTTAATATTGTGTGAACAAATACTGCAAACCGCTCCAAACTTTCGAAATAACGACCGCTTTTGACAGCTAAAGTAATAACCATAGATGAAAACAATATCAGAGACAATTATTTACCAAAAACATTGCCAGTAAAAATACTTTTGGACCAAATGTAACCGTTGACCGCTGATAATGCAAATTTGTTTATAGTACCCAAAAGAAGATAACGAACGGATAGCGGTCCGCTAACGAAAAACGGTTCGTTACGTAACAGAAATTTGGTACTTCGTTTATAAAACCGGCCCTAAGAAGCTTTGGAAATAAAAAAAATATGTTAAAATTATTAATAACCAATTAAATTTAACTGTCAGCCCAATTCTTAGTATGTTCCCCATTACTTCACTTATCCCAAGTTCCCCTCCCCCACTTCTCTCCAACAACTGACGGTCTGTCCCACTCTAGTATACTGCCTCTTTCTTATTTAATAATTTATGTATTATATGTGTACTTCTGTATTTAATAGAATACTTTTTATAACTGTCCTGATGATGTAACGGAGGTAGTGAAACCGACAGACAGTAAAGTTTATCAATAAAGTGACCTAAAACCAAGTATTTTCATTTCATTTATTTAAAATGTCAAGTCACTCTGTGTTTGCTTCTTTCGAAAAATGATTTTTTTTTTAATGCTAAACTAATGTTTATAAGACAAGGTTTTATGCATAGCATAAAGAATAAGAAATAATTATTGCTTTGTTATGAATTATTTCGTTTATCATGTTGTTGTGCACGTTTAGATGTTATTTGTCTCGTGGTAACAAATCACAGAAATAAATAACAAAATCCAATTAATTTTAATTAAGGACACCTGCAGACGAGAGACTTCGAGTCCCGGCGACAGTTGAACAACTATTCCAAAATTCACACAAATTCAAAAAATGTCTCCCAACTGTGTGCGCACCTCCATATATCGGAATGTAATTTTATGCCTGCAACTGTTGCAACGCATCTGTTTCCGCAACCTCTATCGCAAAGTCTCTCGTCTACGTGCGCCTTAATTATTAATTTTGTACTTAATATATTACAACAACAAAACACTTCGTTCAAAAACTTCAGCTTAAAATTAGTAGTATTAATTTATTTTCGAAACATTTACACAGGTATAAGAGGTAATACCGTAGCAATGTATTGCGCCTGAATACTTCAAAATGTGCAATTTATTGTACTTTAATGTTAAACCTTTTGCATACAACTAAATTCTAGGCGCAGCGAAGTGCAGATATCTCGAGAGCACTCGGGTTGTGCAAATTAATGATATTTTAGTCGAGACCAGTTGCGGCTCGTGTCTTTTGGGTGTACTAGAGTGCTGATATTACAAAAATTGAATTATTGATGTTGTTGTAGCTGAAAATGATTTCGTATTTTTTTTTCGAAAATTTATTTTTTTGTATGAAGATTTTCAGGAAATCCGTGCGGCGCTGAAATTTCCTGAAAATCTTCAAACGAAAAATCGAATTTTCGAAAAAAAAAAAACGTTTTGGACTAAAAAACATCAATATTGTTGAATTTTTCAAACTTAGCACTCTATCAAAGTGAAAAGTCACAAGCCGCCACTGGCGAGGCAACTATTAAATGTAACTGTCTTGCTCGCAATGTCGACTAATAACCAATATTGTTTGGTTTAAGACTTTTATTGTGCGGATGTTGGTTGTTGTGCTAGGATCTTGTCCTGTTTATTAATTTTTCAAAAACCTAGCACAGCCGATAAAGAAAATTAGAAACAAAAAAATAGTTGGCACGCGTATGCGTATTATTGCGTATATGTCCGCGTGATTGTTACGGACTACCAAGCTTATGGTAAAAATAACAATACGTGGTAAGTTACAGATTATCATAATATTAACGAAACATTCATGGGTACAAAACGAACTCTCTCAAGCAGGATCTCGTAAAAATTTTCTTTTGAAATTTCTTCACTTCAAGCTCCGATACTTGAGAATGCTACTCACTGTTATACCCTATAAGGTAAGCGAGGTCACTGTCCCTGTCAGAAAGTAACAATCAACTGAGTCTGCATTGACCATTGACATTTACAGACAGTTCATCAACTATATTTTGATGCATGGCATCTTTTTATACTTAGCACTCCTCAAATTTGTATTTTTTTTCGTAATTTATTTTATTTTAAATGCACATTTACAGTTATACATTAGAAGTGAGTCGTTCGCGAACGAGTCGGCTCAGTGAACCGGATCTTTACACCGATCCGTAAGATCCGGTTCCCAAATCAGCCGCTCACTCGTTCGCGGATCGGTAGTGACTCACCCGTTCGGGAACGGTGAGCCGGTGACCCGGTGACCCGCTTCACTCGTTCGCGAACGAAGAGCCGGTGAGCCGGTGAGCCGGTGAGCCGGTGAGCCGGTGAGCCGGTGACCCGGTGACCCGCTTCACTCGTTCGCGAACGGTGAGCCGGTGAGCAGGTGACCCGCCAGACCCGAAGAGCCGACTCACCCGTTCGCGAACGAAGATCCGCATACATCGTTCAACGGATCTCACGGCTCGCGGGTCACTACTGACGTACTGACCGGATTGATTATATATACGACATAATAATACTGGTATTCCCGCTTGCATAACATTTTTGTTGTTGTGTCGGCACTTATTTAGTTTATTATAACAGGAACAAGGAAGAGTTATATTATGTTCATGGTTTATTTTCAGTTAATCATTGATATCGAAATAATCGTAAAAAAGTAATGTTGGCATTGAGTACTTACATGAACGACGTTTAGCTATTATTCTCACACCGAAGTATTTTGTTTCACAACACAATTTTTATATTATTATTACACTTATTTGGGACAGAATTAATTTAAAATAAATTTAAGTTTATTTTCATTGTTCTATATTTTGATTCCATTCACCAATTGATTTTTTAAAACTTAATTTAAAGAAATTTTTTCAATGGTATTGATATAGATTATAGATTTTAATTTAAAAATAACACATCTGACAATTTTTGTGGCCGCAGAAAAATGATTCCAAATTTCACTCTTTTTTCTTGTGGAAATCGTGGTAAATTTATATTAAAGCTATTATAAAGTTCGTAATTATGTTTTCCGGGTAAAAAAAACTAAAAAGCGATAAGAAACGTGATTCAACGATTACCGTACGATTGAAGTTTGACGTTTTGTACCAAAAACCTAACAAAACAAAAGATTTCATTTTTTCATTCTAATAAAAGGGTATTCCAATAAAATTGGGAATCCCCTTTGAATATAATCATAAATATACGATATATTGATCGATTTTTCTGGACAAAAAATTTGTCTTCGAAATATATAATATTCCCAAAGAAGCAAAAATGTCGGAATGTTTCCTCACGATAGCAAGGTCCCATCTGACGAAGCGCAGTCCTGAGAAATGACCTTTAAAGCATTTATCTTTTCAGCTCATTCTTCCGGAGGGAGCTTTGTCAGACGCAACCTGTTATGAAACATCATAAAACCCTAAAAATATTTTAAATGCAACTTTTATAAAAGAAAAATGAAATCTCATGGTTTCATGTTTAAATACTTTTATTTTATAAGCAATAATTATTAGCCTAAAACACTCATCCACATTGAAAAATCTCCTGATAAAAGATACATGACGCCAACGGGACTTGAACCCGTGTCCTTTCGATTTCCGGTCGACAGCTCTGACCACTGAGCTATGGCGGCTTATCTCTTATCCGCGAAATAATTCAATATATACTAGTGTTTCAGGCTAATAATTATTGCTTATAAAATAATTGTTACCCTTTGTGCTATGCATAAAAAATCTTGTCTTAAACATTAGTTTACCAAAAAAAAAAAAAAAAAACTTTTAATTTCACCAAAACATAAAAATAGCACATTGTATAATAAACGATCCAATTTGATTTCGGTCACAATGTACAATTAAAATAAATTTCACTAGCGAATCTTAAACATCTTAGGACACTGTAGAGTGTAGAACACAATGTCGATTTCAATATCTGTACCATTGTATAATATCGACGACTACACGTATGTATTCTTTTATTTTATTTATGGATGGGGGGGGGGGGGGGGGGGGGTTCAATCGAGCCGGTTCACTGAAGCGGATCTTTCAGGTGAACGGGACCCAGTGAACCGGCTCCCTCAACTGAGCCGCTTCGCCCATCTCTATTATACATAACCAATAAAAAATATACATTTTATTTTATTAAGTAATAATCCGCGTTTTTGAACTGTTGAATATTTATGATTTAATATTTTCACGGCCAAAAGTATTTTTGCTATTTGTTTTTGAGGTATTATGCCGTGTTTCGCTAACTCCTTCTTTAGCCAACGTTTCGGACAGCATTGCAGTATCCATCATCAGAGCAGATGTGTTATTTGAGGTTGTGGTGAAATGCGAGCTTATGTATGGGGATGTGATACCGTGTTGCCAGCTCCAACCCTCTGAGCCAACATTAACGTATAATTTTTTTTTTTAAAGTGGTTAGTGTTGAATATTTAATTAGAAAATATCAATATCAGGGGACAGGTAATTTAGTAACAGAATCATTTTTCCGAGCGCCATTACTAATGGTAAGTTAGTTCTGCATTTTGGGACGACAAAGGTTCTGTGCCTGCGCGCTCTTGTGTGATTGTCGGGGACATAAAACTCTAATTTTTCTATTATATCGGGAATAGAGATGTTACCGTTTAGAAGTTTATATGCTGTTGTCAGCAAAGCAGTTTTCCTTCTATCGGTGAGGCTATTAATACCCAGCATTCCGGACAAAAATGCTGATATATTGGCGCATAACCGCTTTATGGAGAAATAAATAAATATCTAGTTAGTTCGGTTCTTTTGTAAAATAAATTACAAAAAACTTCATTACTTTGATGGAACAAAGAACATTAGTGAGCGCGGGAACAATATGTTACTTTGTTTCAGAACCAGCTACAAGAATATGGAAAACGCTAAGTACAGGGTTTTCCAATAAGAGGTGTTATTTTGACTAGCACTCTATTTCGGTAGATGATACTTTTGAAGCTGTCATTTTTTAACATTTGACAAGTAAAAACTACGTTATTAATATAAATGGAACAATACACGCTTCAAAAACGCATTGAAATTATTAAAATTCACTTGAGTGAATCAAATGCAAATCATCTTGAGTGATGAGGCCCATTTCCACCTCGGTGGCTTCGTCAACAAGCAAAATTGTCGCATCTGCAAAAGCAAAACCCAAGAATTATTGTTGAAAAGCCTCTTTATCTTCAACGTGTGATTTTTTGGTGCGGTTTATGGTCCGGCGGAGTCGTTGGACCTTACTTTTTTGAAAATGAGGCTGGAGAAACAGTTACGGTGAATGGATTGCGCTATCGAGAGATGATTAATAATTTTTTATGGCCGAAATTGGATGGTATTGATCTGGATAACGTTCACCTTCAACAAACGGCAGTACATGCCACACAAGCAACGAAAACATTGATCTTTTACGATTGAATATCAAAATAACACCTCTTATTGGAAAACCCTGTACTTCACATTCATTCAGGATAAGTAAATTATCTACAAAGGAATTCAAATGTCCAATTAAAATAACATAAGGAAATAACGGAAGAGAACTTCTGTTCTAGCTAAGGGAACTCTGAAGAGTTAGAGTTGCATTTCAGTAGTTGCACGAGGAATTATTATAATGAGAGAAATGAACAATGGAAGAATTAAAAATAAAACCAAACGTACATCATTACGTTCATGTTTATATTATAATTATTTATTTATTTATTGATTTTATTTTAGTAATTTGTACATTTAAGTTTACAAATGACTAATTAATTGTTACATATAAATATACTGTGTTTTTTTTCTTGAATTATGATTACAAAGTTTCTTTAAGGCTCCGTAGTAAGCGTTCAAAGATGGTTTGAAAGGAAGATATGTAAATACGAATGTTAGAGGGAGCGCGCTAATATTAAAAAAAAAACAATTATAATGAAGGGAAAATTGTGAAAATATTTAATAAAATACGACTCGTTTGAAATAGGGCAAAAATATCTCGATAAATAAGTTGCGTTTAAAGATACAAGATGATTTTTTTTCATACCTATAACATATTAAATAACAGAACATAACGTTTTTTTAAATATAATTTTATAGCTTGTTTTGCGATGCTTTGCGATTTTTGTCTATCGAGGGAATTTCATATTATTACCGCTTCGGCTTACAAATATGTAAGATAACAGTCTCAACTGGGAATCGAACCCAGGATCTCTATCTTACTGAGACAACGTAATGCGTAAATTATTATATTCTCTTATAATTTTATATCAACTCGAGTATGATTTGAGATTTTCACGGCCAAAAGTATTATAGTGATTAGTTTTTGGGGTATTATGCCGTGTTGCGCTATCTCCTTCTAATCTGACAGATATGTGATCAGATTACCCATCTGCCCTGATGATGGACACTGTATTGCTGTCCGAAACGTTGGCTAGAGAAAAAGATAGCGCATAACGGCATAATACCCCAAATCACTATGACTATATCAACTCGTTGGAATATTTTTTAAATTTTTAGTCTATAGGCCGGTGAACATTATTTAAGAGGAAGCTACAAGCCAAAAATGTGTAAATTCTTGGTATACCACATACTGTAGGTAATAGGAATTAAAATCGCTTGACAAACGGAGTCTAAAAACGTTCGATTTCAAGCCAAAAACTGGCCTTTATTTATTTTGTAAATAATTTTACAAGAAAGCGAAAAAAGTTAAACAAATGAAACTGTCACAAATAATCTTAGCTATAATACTGTATTTTTTTTAAAATTTTCCTTTACGCGTTCATACATTTCCATTGAAATAATGTTTTTTTTAGTAGTTTACATTTATATTTTTTATTGAGTAATTTATTTTATTATTTGTATTCTACTCAAGCAAAGCGATAGTGTAACTCTCAATGTATCTAAAGTATATTTTTTGGTATTCATAATGTACACCAATTCGTTATAAAGATTAATCGATTAAATGATTTAGCATTAAGCTTCGCCTTAAATTGAATTAGCCAGCGTAAGTTTTGTTTAATTTGAAAAGGAAATTAAATATTCAGAGAAACTAAGCTGTATTTTTTTCGAACAACTTTCAAACAGGTTAATTAAGGGGAATCAGAAGAAAAGGGATGTTTAATAGCTTGAAAAATATCTGAAATTCGCTAATTTGAAAATCGTCTAGGTACCTAACTATAACACGTAGAAACTATAAAAGGTAACAGGGGGTAAAGTGTAGTGTAAATGTAATGTGTTTGTTTCGAGCTGCGTAAGACTCGCCCCGCTATGCCCCCCCCTCCATACTAACTTTGGGATGTGATTATATATGATAGTTAAAGTCAAAAAAAAAAAAAACATATTTTCGAAAGTACATTATTTTTTCAATACAAAAATATTAAAAATAATTACTTAAAAAAATTGGTACTTATTTTTTAAAGATTTTTTTTTGTCTTTATTACCTTATTAAGCGATGCACTACGTCGTGTAATATTTTAAATTGTGCCGCTATCAATAAAAACCCTTACGTAAATGGCGATACGGCTTAAATTCCCGCTTCTAACAATCCACCTGTTTTGATTTATGCAAGAAAAAAACATGGCCAAAAAGTGCCCTTTATTTTATGTTGTGGATGTTCAGGCATAAATATATATTTTTTTTCGATCATTTTATAAATAACTTAATTTGCCACATTATACAATAAAACCATAACCAAAAATGGGTTCGTAAGTAGGAGATTTTGAACTTTATAGCAGTTTTCATAGGCCTTTACATTATTTTTTTCTGGGCTTATAAAAATACTTATCAAAAAAAAACTCGATTATTTCAAAGGCCAAGATGTATTCTACTCGCAGTATTTAATTAAAGCATCTGAAACATTTCTAGGCGACCAAATTTTCAAACCAAAAACACATGATTTTGAATTACTACGTATGGCATCGCCTTAAGGTATAATCCATCTGCCGTTAAAGTGTTTTTTTAATACTTGTCCTGTTTGGCGGCTTCTCTAGTCTAGTCAAGGGATTGATACCCTCAGGTAGTATGGTAGTTTCTCAAGTGTGGTAGATACTTTCAGTATAGCCGCGGTGATTTATTTTTAACAATTGATTTTTCTTACACCTGATTTATCCATTATAATTAGATTACGGTTACATATGGACGACCTCGGTGGTCAAGCGGTCAAAATTTTTAAATTGAGCTGCTATCAATAACAACCCTTACGTAGATGGCAATAAGGTTGAAATTCTTCTCAACACCATCCGCCTGTTTTGATGTATGCAAGAAAAAAACATGGCCAAAAAGTGCCTTTTATTTTATTTTGTGTAAGTTCAGGCATAAATACTAAATTTTTTTCAATCATTTTATAGATAAATTAATTTTCCACATTATACAAGAAAATCATAACCGAAAATGGGTTCGTAAGTAACTAACTAACTAACTAACTAACTAACCATCACGCCGTTTCCCCGCAGGGGTAGGCAGAGAGGACGGACCGCCAAACAACTCGCTCTTGGCACACACTTCTTGCCTCATTCACATTCATACATCGTCTCATACATACTCTTCTATTGTTCTGACTCTTGACATGGCCCGACTCAAGTATCTGATTCACTTGGTCGTGCCATGTCTTCCTCGGGCGTCCCCGACTTCTGCTACCATTCACATTTGCATCATATATTCTCCTTACACTTCTTTCTTCGCTCATTCGCTCTACATGCCCAAACCATCTAAGCGTCCCTTTCTTGATCTTACTCATTACGCTTACATCAGCCTTGCACTCTTTGCTGATATCCACATTCCTCACACGATCATACATGGTTTTACCACACATACGCCTCAGGGATCTCATTTCAACAGCATTCAATCTACTTTCATCCTTTCCTTGCCAGTTCCATGCCTCACTTCCATACATCAGGGTAGGTACCAGCACTCCATTGTGGACTGCTAACTTCGCTTCTTTGGACAATTTTTTGTTAGCGCCTACGGCGTTTAGTCCTCCATTAACGGAATTACCTGCATTTACCCTTCTTTCGATATCTCTGTCAGCCTTCCCATCCCTCGTAAACATACTTCCTAAATACACAAACTCATCCACCTGCTCCAAGTATTCCCCATTCACAATTATATTGCACACTGTTTTCGTACTCTCTCTTTCAAACACCATTACTTTAGACTTACTTACATTCATCATTAACTCATTCTTCATGCATACTTCGTTCATCCTAGACACGAGAGACTGTAGATCATTTATACTATTAGCAATCAGCACCGCATCATCAGCATACAACAGGCAACATACTTTAAAATTATTCAAATTCGCGCCCAATCCCACCTCTTTCAATTCTTGCATACAATTATCCATGTATAGATTGAATAACCACGGTGACATTACGCAGCCTTGTTTAACACCTTTTGTGATATCAAACCACCCCGTAAAACCACCGTTTACCCTAACACATGCAACGCTTCCCTCATACAGAGACGCAATTGCCTGAATCAGATTCGTATTCACTCCATACTTGGACAACACCTTCCATAGCTTTTTCCTGTCGACTCGGTCGTATGCTTTTTGTAAATCTACAAAGGCACAGAAAAGTTTCTGGTTTTTTGCCAGAAACTTCTCAGTGAGCATACGCAATGAGAAGATCTGGTCCATGCACCCCCTTCCACTCATGAAAGCACCTTGCACATCCCATATTTTATCCTTTGTTTTCTTTCTTACTCTTTCAATCAAAATTCTACCATACAGCTTGCCAACTGAACTAAGCAGGCTAATAGCCCTATGATTCCCACATTCCATACGTGACCCTTTACCTTTGTATAATGGCATGATCACAGCCCTTCTCCAATCTAAAGGCGTGTAACCTTCCTTTAAACATTGGTTAAAAAGATTGCACAACCATGTGAGAATTACACGGCTACCTCCTTTAAAATATTCAGCAGCAATATTGTCAAACCCAACAGCCTTACCATTCTTCATACATTTAATCGAGTTTTCTATCTCATCCATGCTAATTTCGGTAACATTCACTCCATCGTCATTCATATCTGATTCGCCACTGGAATCACTGTCATTCACTTCGCTTTCGAAGACTTCCTCGAAATAATTCATCCATCTCTCTTTTATTTTTTCCTCATTCGTCAACATTTTTCCATCTTTTGATTTTATCACTTTCATGCTTCCGTTTTCTGGGCCACTCCGGGACCTTTTGACTTCTTTCCAAAACAACTTAATGTTTTCTTGGAAATGGTTAGTCATTTTCATTCCTTCTTCCTCTTCCAGGCGTTTCTTTCGTTCTTTCACTCCAACTCTTACTTTTTTCTTACATTCCTTATATACTTCTTTCGCTCGATACTTCTCTTCGCTGGAAGCACTGCCAGCCGCAATCAGACACAACCATGCTTTCTTCTTTTCTGAGACCAGTGCTTTAATCTCATCATCCCACCATGCATCACCTTTCTTCCTACCTTGCGTACTTATTCCGCAAACCTCCCTAGCAGATTCACAAAGACACACTTTTATGTGGTTCCATGTTTCGTCTATGCTTAGACCATCCATTTCCTTCGCATTCAATCTTATCTCTGCACAATTCACATACTTACTTCTCACATTATCGTTTTGCAGTTTTTCTATTTTGACTCTTGTCGGAGCTGGTACCGTTTTCACTTTAGAGCGCCAACCGCGAAAGAGGTTTACTCTCGACACTACAAGAAAGTGGTCAGTTTCGACCTCAGCCCCTCTGAAAACTCTTGTGTCCTCGGTAACAGCTCTCAACCTAGAGTCAATTACTACAAAATCAATAATTGACCTCTCATTTCCTCTTTCCCACGTATATTGGTGGATACCTTTATGATCGAAGAAAGTATTCGACACAAACAGGTTCCACTCTAAACATACTTCAAGCATTCTGTTCCCGTTGTCATTCGTTCTTTTATCCCCAAACATACCTAAGACCGAATCAAATCCGTCACGTCTAATTCCCACCCACCCATTCAAATCGCCTGCCATTATAATCCTTTCGTTCATATTTTTTAGTCTCATTACAACATTCACACCAGTCCAAAAATCATCTTTCACTTCATCGCTTTCAGAATTAACAGGGGCGTAGCAAATAACAAGAAACACCCTTGTCAAACCGATTTTAAATCTGATCCACATTATTCTCGGACTTACACATTCATACTGCAACATACATTCAATCATTCTGGGAGACAGTAGCGCTGCAACACCTTGACAAGCCCTCTCCGTATCTGGTCTCCCAGACCAAATGACGAGCCTATCATTATGCTGCATTGTACCGCTACCTTTTTTCATACTCTCTGTTATACAAAGTACGTCCAAACATTTGCTCACCATAGTATCACACAGTTCGTTCATCTTTCTTTCCATTCCTCCTCTAATGTTCCATGTACCAATTCGACATTGATCACGTTCCGTCCTCCTCTTTGCGCCACCGAAGGGTTGGCGATGTGATGGATAGCGAACCTCATCGACATCTTTGTCGGCCATTCCCTTCCAAGTACTACTTAAACATCTTAATTATACAACTTATCATATCGTTACACACATAAAACAAATAATACATATTTATACGCTTAATATAACATTTAACTTAACAAATAAACTACCACTAAAAATAGTTATTTTATCACTATATAATTGTTTTAAAACACTCCATGTAGACAGCAAACCAAAGAGCGCGGGTTCATTCCGATTTCATCCTTCATTTCCGATGTCATTATTCCACGCGCGGAAGGGCACGAGCGGTGGGGAGCGGAGGTTGCGGCAGGGGTTGCATGAGTCGCCAAATGACTCTTTTCTTGTGCGGGTTCAGGGTAGATTCCGAGAAACGATGATTCTGTGGCCTAAGCAATGTCATATGGCCCACATTCTATAACGGCACTGAATAAGCACTGTATGCGTCGGACAGCGGGGTTTGCAGTATTGGTGCGGGTGGACGAGGGGCAAGGGGCAAGGGCCGAAGGGATGATCACATCTGGTGAATGTTCAAAGCACTGATCTCGTATTATAGGCACAGGAATTCACACATCTTAGGATTAACAAAATTATTTGTCACCTTTTCTTAAAGTCGTTATACGTCCACACTGGTCACAGTAAAATTAGTTTTTAGTACACTTAAGCAACTTAAATACAGTAAGGAACATTTATTGACACTTTTAAGGGCGGAATATATGAAATTTCACTTGTAATTGTCGAAGAAAGACGAGACCGACCAAAACGCGTCAGGCTGCTCCGAGAGAGCCCGACCTACCGTAAGTAGGAGATTTTAAACTTTAAAGCAGTTTTCATATGCCTTATACATAATTTTTTTCTGGGCTTATGAAAAGACTTATCTAAAAAATACTCAATTATTTCAAAGGTCAAGATGTATTCTACTCGCAGTATTTAATTAAAGTATCTGAAACATTTCTAGGCGACCACATTTTCAAACCAAAAACACATGATTTTGCATTACTACGTATGGCAGCGCCTTAAATAATTTTGTGTTATTTCATATGAATCCAAGCGCAGGTAAAAGAACACAATTCAGAAATGAAACAAACCTTTCTTGAAATTGCGTTTACCGCGTTTAATGATCTGATCTGAATAACCATGTGCTTCTTTACCATCCTCTCTCTCATCTCCTTCCCATCCCTACTTCTTTCAGCCTCACAACTTGGGGTGTAAGTTGAAAATGGTATAGTCACAAAATTAGATACCTATATAAAAAAACATTAATTAAGCTTTTTAATTTAATCACCGTTTATATAAAGTTCATTAAAATAACTGAAATTGAGAAAATACACTATTTGAAAAGAAAATTTACTGAATTTGTTTTCATAATGCCGATATTATTAAACGGGTTATAAAATTAAAATAAATAAACCGGCAAAGCAGAGCGCAAAATTCTGCTTTTAAAGCGCTAAAAATATACAATAGAGGGACAATCGACCAACATTTAGTAAATTATTCTAGGACTGAACGTGAAAAACTACTCCAGTTAGAAATACCCCATTGAAGATACGTGTCGAAACCAGTTAAAGACTTGATGAAAGGAAATACTGTTCTGTTAATGCAGTTAATTAAACATTTAACGTCATTAATTAACACAGTACGTGCGAACTATTTATTTTTGGAATAACTTAGTGAGTAAAACATCAAATTGCAATATTTAATTATTGAAGACAATATTAGCGATTGGTAAACGAAAATTTGAAACGGAAAAATATTCGGTCGCATCTAGGACTTGAACCCAGGAACTTCACCTTGTTGGGGCGCCACTCTACCAACTGATAAAATTAATATAGTGTTGGTGGTTCTTATTCGAAGTATGATATAGTTAAACATGACCGAAGTACAGGGTTTTTCAATGAGAGGTGTTATTTTGATATTCAATCGGAAAAGATCAATGGTTTCGTTGCTTGTGTGGCACGTAGCGCCGTCTTGTTGAAAGTAAACGTTGTAACGTTGTGCATCAAAACCATTCGATTCTGGCCATAAAAAATCATTAATCATCTCTCGATGGCGATCCATTCACCGTAACTGTTGCTCCAGCCTCATTTTCGAAAAAGTAAGGTCCAATGACTCCACAAGACCATAAATCGCACCAAACAGTCACACGTTGAGGATAGAGAGGCTTTTCAACAATAAATCTTGGCTTTTCCGAGCACCAGACGCGACAATTTTGCTTTTTGACTAAGCCACCGAGGTGGAAATGGGCCTCATCACTCTGAGATGAGGATGATTTGCATTTGATTCACTCAAGTGAATTTTAATAATTTAAATGCGTTGTTAAAGCGTGTATCGTTCCATTTTTATTAATGGCGTAGTTTCTACTTGTTAAATGTCAAAAAATGACAGCTTCAAAAGTAACATCTACCGAAATAGCGGGCTATTCAAAATAACACCTCTTATTGGAAAACCCTGTAGATATGGTCCCATTAGCTCAGTTTGTGGAGTGGCGCCTCGGCAAGGCAAGGGTCTTACGTTAAAGTCGTAGATGCGACCGTATATTTTCTGTTTCAAATTCAGCGAGACAGCGGGTTTCTCTGTCGAGTTTCAGCTTGATCGGATGTTGGAAAGTGGGTTATTATCTGCTCCCAAGAATTGCATTTATTCATTCTTTCCCGAAAACAAAAGTGAAATTCAAATAGACATATTTAAAAATGGCGTTAAAACGTTTTGACGACCTCCATGGTTTAGTGATTGAGGAGTTAGACTTTCGATTAGCAATCTATCAATCCGAAGGTCGTGGGTTCAATTCCAGGCTTGTGCAAGTAGTTTAACTGAATTAATTTGTGTTCCTATAAAGATATACCACCGCGGACTTTTCTGTAAACCTTTTTGAGATATACAATTCCGTAGTACATTATTTTAAGGTATCTCATAAAGTTTAGCCAGCTTTAGGAATGTAGGATACAAAAAATATTTTTTTACGACTTGTTAACAAAACATCGACTTTTTTCTACTTTATATAAAGATAATATGCATAAATTATATATATAAACCTTAAGAGAAAAAATCTTTAAAATATAGTGAAAACCATATTAAAATTTGTTGCGTAGTTTAGAAGAACTTAGCCTACAAACAGACAGACACGGAAAGCGACTTTATTTTCTACTTTTTAAAGATTTGCGGCACGTTCCAGAGTGGAAGATACTTCCAGTATCGCCTGGGTGAAAGACCACAAATGGCTTTAGCCGTGTTTGGTGCCCAGATAAATAGCCAGATACTTCCTCTTACCTATCTTCATCTCTTCCGCACTACCTTTCGTCTCACAACATACCCCAATTGGGGATGCCATAGTCTCACTAGCTGTAGACGGTTGAGGAACTCTGCAGTGTTTACATAAAAGTCTTGGTTTGACCCGACTGAAGCATTTGATTCACTTATTATTTGTGCCAAGACTTTTAGGGCGTTCCGAACATTTTCCATTCACGGCTTCATAATATATTTTCCTGTCATTATTTTTCTTGGCATTCCGTCTACTTGCAACACCAAACAAGTGTCTTGTTACCGGTCATATTTTATATTAATGCCATCCAGAACTTTGCAGATTTTCTGCGCGCCAATACTCGGTCCTCGAGTAATGTTCGGGATGGGCAGAGCATGAAACTGTCACCAAGGCATGGGCACACAAAGGATTACAGGTTCTACTAATTGTAGTGAAATGAAAGATGATAGTTTTGTTTTTGCACATTATAAATCATGGAGAATATATTTAAGTTAACATGTTACATATAATGAGTCGGCACTTACCCCCAGGGATCAAAAATTGGTTTTTAATTCTAACTAAACTGACTAACCACTGAATAACGGGAAGTGAGCGGGGAGCTTCTATCCGGCCGGCGGTGGTCTGTCCCAGACGGATCCAGCTGGCACCATCAGGGCTTTGGTCCGAGAGTAACGTGTCCAGGAGACGGGTCCAGCGTCTCCGACAAGGTGACTGATAAGCGATTCTGGAGCGTAACGGGTCTAGCATTTAAGGAGTGAATCCATCAATTGAGGAGCTGATCGGCAGATTACTTGAGCGGGTGCCGTCCGGGCGTGTGATTTTATTATCCGTTTCTCGTTTAGAAAAATACGGCTTGTATAGCGCCACTTGAGGTAAATGCTTCAATTCGCGGAATCCGCGGAATACCGATTTGCGAGGGATCGCGTATATAATCTTCAGTAGAACATTTGTGATTTTCACGAGCACACACACGGTGAACCATTATACGGACGTTTATTTAAAAGAACCTGCACCGACTGGGTTTTTGTAAAAAAACCGAATAACCCGCATCAGGAATACTGATGTACACATTTTTAATACGATCGCCCATCCAGGGTACAAATGAATTATCATCTAATTGACTGTGCGATCATTACACGGCCGCCCCGCTCGTGTAACAATTCCAGAGTACCAAAGAAAAGGAGACGGAAACAAACAATAGACTCCCCGGCGGTCTATGTGTTGCCAGACCGTGCTCTCTATAATTTTAATCGAAATTAATGCTAACAATGGTACTTGTTCTGAAGAGGTGTTTTAAATAAGACTTAACACCGCTTCATAACATTACCCCCCGCGCCACACAAATGTTTGTCCCCAAACATTAATACAACCCTAAAAAAAACTACAACTGCAATAACTAAGCTTCAAAAGATCCTCTGGGTTTCTAAAAAAAAACAATCAACAATTATACATGAGCATCATAATTTGTAAGATAAGTAAGGAATAAGACAAAATCTACGATTTGGATAGCAAAACTTATGATGAATGGGTGTGCCGCAGCTCCAATCGCACCCATCGAGCGTGCAGCCGGATGGTTGAGCCTGTGATTCAGCCATTCTAGAACTTAAAGATAACTTAAGATTAATGTAACTTAATTACAAATTTTAGAAGATATTACGTGAACGGAGTCTGCAAGCACCCACAGTATCGGAATACCGGGTGATGATAAATTGACGATTGTCGAAGACTGCCGTTAGCGTTACATCTGTTACGGAAAATATTCTTAAACAAAATTGTAGGTAAACCTGTAGGTATATAAAAAAAATATTATTGTTCTTCTCAACACATCTAAACAACTTAAGCGTTAAAGCTTCACTGGCCCTTTAATAGGGCGATAAGCCACTCAGGCAACACTTTTTTAGGGAGGTAAACCAACCCTCACTTTTCACTGAGTCTACTTCTCCGTTGGAGATAAAATACACTTCGAAGAAATTCTATCTACTCTACCTGACCTGGTTATTGGGTAAGTTTTTCGAAGAGAATTTATACAATAAGACAAAATAATCATCCTTGGAAAGCATTATTTCGTAATAGTAGAAAAACTTTTAACCTTTACACGCACGCAGGTGTGTAAGGTGGTTTAATCGAGTGGAACTGTCAACAACCAATCTTATAGATGTGGTGCAATTAGTAGTAGTATACATCCATTGTTGTAAATGGTGTCATTGGTCGAAGATTGTATACATCCATTGTTGTAAATGGTGCAATTGGTAGAAAATTGTATACATCCATTGTTGTAAATGGTGCAATTGGTAGAAAATTGTATACATCCATTGTTGTAAATGGTGCAATTGGTAGAAAATTGTATACATGCATTGTTGTAAATGGTGCAATTGGTAGAAAATTGTATTATTGTACTAATTTATAGATAAAACCTACTTTTACTTAATATAACTAAAGTTATAGAAGGAATTTACGGAAAAGACATATGCTGAACCAGCTCTTATAATTGTATCATTAATTACTATGAAATTATTAAACAAAATATCAAGAGTACTACCATAAGTATACCATTTCCAAACATGACAAGATAATTATAATAAAGTAAACAAAAATATATTTGGTAAAATTCAATTCTTAATAATAAAATTTTAAAAACTGCTTAGAAAACAAAGATGTACTGGACCGGTACATCTTCACTTTCTAAGTAACGGGCGAACGTATACAATATGCACATAAGTATATATTAAGAAACCTAGAATATACGGGGATAGTGGGAAAGTATCACCGTGCATTCCAAGATTTGGGCAGTTTATATATCCCATGCTACCTAACTTTCACTTGTTTAGTCAAAGCCATATTTGACGTCGTTTTTTTTTTTTATTTATTTTTTTTTTTTTTTTTTTTAATTATTGTCTTTTAATTATTTTTTTTTTAGTTATTATACTAACCATTTTACGAAATTTCTATATTTTCTAAAAGAAAATTAACTAGGACAGGACTAAGGACTGTCATAATGCTGGGTCGCTCCAACTCGGGTGATCAAGCCGCTTTGTGCTCCCGTGCATTGAAAAATATTTGAAATATTAATTAATTGAGAGTACTTGGTAGGGTGGCCAGACCCACCAAAGCACTATCAGAAACATATTAATCCGGTATATTTTCTGACTTGACGATGTCTTTCACGTGAAAGTTACCAGTTTCCTTACCTTTGAGGTCTGCTAATGTATAGATTAAGTCTGATTTTTTCTTCACGACTATATTTTGCACAAAGCGTGGAGCTAGTTTCTGTGCAAAGTAATTTAAAGCGTTTGATTGGACGAAATTTCTACGCCAAACCCTGTCTCCGACTTGAAAACTAACATGTTTTCTCCGCAGGTTATAATGGTTTGCTCCTTTTTGGTAAGCTTTTAGTAAAGCATCTGAGACTTGCTCATAAACTGATGACAGTTCTTCTAATTTTTGTGCGTAGGTTCTCTGACTAGTACAATTTTGTGAATTAGGTTCCGTATCAGCTATAGGGTTACGATGCAAATCACCGTCTAATATTTGCTCCCGACCATGCATTAGAAAATAAGGTGTAAAACCCGTAGCGCAATTTACGGAATTGTTCATAGCTGATTGTATTTGTGGTAAAAATTTTGACCAATTACGGTGGTCTGATTCAACTAATATCGATAATGCGGTGCCCAAAGTTTGGTTATATCTCTCTACCACATTATTTTGAGGGGTATAATAAGAGTTATAAAACGAAGGTGGTATATTATAATTATTTAATAAGTCCTTAAATTCTTTGGATACAAACTGACGGCCGTTATCACAAACAATGGTGCGCGGTACGCCATGTACAAGAAAGATACTTTCTTCTAAACTCTTCACAATGCTTCGCGCGGTACCTTTGCGCAACGGAAACAGCCAGGTAAACTTTGAAAAAACATCGACACAGGATAAAATAACGGTAAAACCAGAGTAACTTCTCGGTAATGGACCTACCAAATCCAACGATAACATTTGCATTGGACGTGTAACTTTTTTTGGATGTGATGAAATACCGTTAGGTGAGGCCGTACTGATTTTGTGGGCCTTACAGACCGTACAGCGATTTACAAATTGTTTAATGTCTCTGTACATATTTGGCCAAAAATACCGTAATTGTACTTTTTTATAAGTTTTAAAAACGCCGGGGTGACAAGATCGAATAGACTCGTGAACACTACTTAAAATGTCTAATCTTTTTTCTTGAGGAATTACTTTTTTCCACGCAGTGTCTTCACACAGTGCTAAACGAGTTTTCGTGTGACGAAATAGTTCGTTATCCCGAATTTGGAAGTTCTGAAAACGTTGGGGAAATTCTTGACAACCCTTCCAAATATTTTGATACCACTCATCTTGAATATTTCCTGAATCTATAATGGAGATTTCGGCAAGATCCATTCGCGAAAGGACATCTGGGACTATGTGTTGAGTACCTTTACGATGGATTACATCAAACGAGAATTGGGATAGGCGTGAACTCCAACGCGCGAGACGACCGCTGGGGTTGGACAGAGAACCTAACCATTTTAGACTTGAGTGGTCGGTTACAACTGTAAAATGAGTTCCTTCAATGTATGGTCTAAAGTGTGTAACGGAGTCTAGTACGGCTAAAAGTTCACGCTCAGTTATTCCATAATTACGTTCGTGAACGTTTAAGCATCTCGAAAAATAAGCAATAGGGTGCTCCTGTCCATCTATAGTTTGAATTAATACCCCCCCAATGCCTACGGAGCTTGCGTCACAGTGTATAGCGAAGGGTTTCGAAAAATCTGGACAACTTAAGACTGGGGCAGAAGTAAGTGCTTGCTTTAGTGCAATAAATGCGGATTCAGCTTCCGGTGACCATTTAAAATTACTAATTCCCTTTTTTGAACCAGTAATACTTGTTAAAGGAGCTGCAATGCTTGAAAATCCCCTGATAAACCGTCTAAAGTAACCGCACAGGCCAATAAATGCCCGAATTTGTTTAGCATTTTTCGGTATAGGAAAATCTTTAATACTATCTATCTTACTTGGATCAGTGCGAAGTCCCTGGGAATCTACCATATAGCCCAAGTATTTAAGCTCGGCTTTACAAAATTCTGACTTTTTTAAGTTAATGGTGAGACCCGCGTCTCGTAGACGTTCGTACACCCGATTTAACAAGTTTAAATGTGATTTCAAGTCTTCCGATACTAATATAAGGTCATCTAAATAGCAAAAAACATTATCATCGAAATCAGGTCCAAACAATGCATCCGCTAGTCTTTGTAATTCGCTAGGAGCATTTTTCAAACCAAACGGCATGCGAGTGAACTCAAAGAGGCCCCGCCCAGGAACAACAAATGCTGTCTTTTCACATGATTTTTTGTCCAAGGCTATTTGCCAAAATGCCTTGGAGAGGTCAATCGAGGAAACATATCTGGCACCGCCCAGTTTATCTAGGATACGCGCAATATAGGGAAGAGGGTAACTATCACGTACCGTGACGTTATTAATTTTTCGAGAATCAAGGCAAAATCTAGCTGTTCCGTCTTTTTTTGTTACAATTATTACTGGACTGGACCATGGTGAACGAGAAGGTTGAATAACCCCTAATTTTAGCATTTCATCAACTTCTGTTTCTAATTGTTTCTGCCGTGCGGGTGAAAGAGGGTAATACCGCTGTTTGATGGGTGGTTCTGTTGTAATTATTTTGTGTTTAACTAAGTGTGTTAGACCTAACCCCTTTTTTTCAAAAGAAATTGACTCGAATTTTTTAACTATTTTAGAGAGTTCCCTGTTCTCTTCAATAGTTAGGGATGAGGCTGGCCGAATAGCCCGCAACCCACTAATATTTCCTTCCGAAACAGGAAGAGTAGCTTTCGAAAACAGTTCCGGTGCGATGTGGAACTCCTTCCAAAAGTTAACTCCTAGAATAATTGAAGGCGACAATGTCGGGATGACGTAGAAAAGAATTTCCTTTGTGGATGATTTATACGTGACCGGCAATGACATTGTCCCTAAGACTGGTTGGTTTGAACCGTCCGCTGTATAAACACTAAACTTAACTTTAACTAACTTAATACCTAATTCCTTAAAAATTTTATAACTATTGCCTCCTAGACATGACAATGAAGCGCCGCTGTCTAGCATTCCGCTGTAGAAATTATTTATAATATGTACATAAGTATAAGGACGGTTATCATTTTCAATAGCCATCTCCCGTGGCAGCGGGCCCACTGTTCCGGTTGATGGGGATGAAAGAAATTTATCAACTATTCGGAGCCAACTCTCCCACTCGCTTTTCCTCTGCGCCAAGGACGGCTTGTAGCAAGAGAGACTCCGACCTAGTTTTTTGACTTTTTATGAGCTTTGTCATTGATAGCTCCCACTTTAGGATTGTTAGACCTTGAATTTTTCTTCCTGCAATCTTCTATAACGTGTCCCGATAGTTTACAATATGAACAGAATGGTTTATTGTAAAACGTTCTAGAATTTTCGTGCGCAGTTTTTGTATATGTGTTAGAAGTAGAAGAAGACGGTTTATTGTATTTATAATTATTATCTTTGTTTCCAAGACTAACTTTAGTATAGTTGTTGGAATAATTGTTGTTATTTGGTTTTCTGTACTGATTTTGGCTATAACCTTGGTGTCTATGAATATTATTATTATTAAAATTAGGTGTTTGTCTAGCAGTACTATCAAATTTCTCAGGTTTATTAGTGACAGGTAAGTCTACTTTTGGTTGAGAAACGTTGAAAGATACGAAATCATCCGACAGTGTTGCATAAGATTCCAAGTTGCCTGCATGAGTAGTCAATTGATCGAATGTCGATATATCTCTTGAGACTAGTAAATTTGTATACATAGGCAATAAAGCTTTTTTTGCCAACCGCAAAAGTTCTAATTCCGGTAGTTTAGCTTCAAGCATATTGTTTAATGACTTCATTCTGAGAGTGAATTCTAGCACTGACATACCTTTAGGTTGTGTCATGTCAAATAGTTTTACCTTAAGATCTGTTTGAAGGTCGTTTGCTTCAAATTGTCTTATCAAAAGTTTTGAAAGATCGTCCCATTTCAAATCCTGAGTGTAAATAGACCTGAACCACAGGAGTGCTAAACCTTCTAAAAGATCAGGAAAAACGCGTACAAGATGATCCTGGTTAAAATTTTTTGTCCTACATTTCTCCTCAATCAATAGTAAGAATTCCCTTACACTACTTTTTCCGTCATATTTCAGTTTCCAACCGTCTACGTTATTTGAGTGTGAGTCTCTATAAATAATCTTTGTTTGTTTAATTATGTGGGCTTTCTTAATGGTTGTGTCGTCTAATTCAGAATCCGATGATTCAGAATTCACTTCACTTATAGCAGGTATTTTAATCTCTTTATTATAAGCGCGCGCCTGTAAACGTAACTCATGAGAAGTCGACGATGGATCAATATTCCTGTCTTTAAGTTCTTTAATGAGAACCTCCTTCGAAGCCCCATTGATATTTGGTATTGGTATTGGTGAAGACATGATTACGTTCTTTGATGTTCAGATAAAAAGAAAGAAGTAAAGGAAGAGAAAAATAAAACAATTATTGTTAAAAAAAAAAAATTAAGGTATTTAATTTTTTGTTTATAAAACAAAAGAAACTCTTCATTGACGGCTGTAGTATCATTAGACGTAATAATAGCTCAACTTCTATTGTACAATTGTGAAAAAAAACAAAAAAAAATGTTAAAAAAAATATGCTCCACCCTAATGAGAATTGCGAAAAATGGACCACCCTATTATATTGTGAAACGTTATTAAACGTCGGCCTAATGTAATTGTCGATCAAAGATATCATTTAATTTGGGCGAAAAAAAAAATGACGTAGGTATGTATATAAATAATATTGAGTGTTTGTTGACTTACGAGTAATTAAAACGCATATCGATTGTAATGTGGACTTACAATTTGTATTGTAGAACGCCGACATAAATGTTTTTAATATTATGTATATTAGCGTTAAAATCTAATAATATTATAAAACGCAAATATGCCTTGATCAAACAAGTGAATGACATCGTAAAATAATCGTAAATAATTATGAATTAGACAGTTTGACATAACCTCCCATATAATCATCTTGTTTACCAATTAGTGTTGACATAAAATTTGACAGCAACAAAAGCATAGATAAATCATAGATTTCATGAAAGATGAAAGTTTACGCAAGATTTTACCATAGAATAACGCAAATTATGAATTATCGTTACAAGAATACTGAGTGTATTTGAGGTTATGAAACAATATACAAATCACTAGACATATGTGATACAATATTATGTCAATTAATCATGAAACATTTCACCAAAATCAGCACAACATGCAATCACCACGAGCCAAAACACGTTGAGGCGCCAATTTGTTACCGGTCATATTTTATATTAATGCCATCCAGAACTTTGCAGATTTTCTGCGCGCCAATACTCGGTCCTCGAGTAATGTTCGGGATGGGCAGAGCATGAAACTGTCACCAAGGCATGGGCACACAAAGGATTACAGGTTCTACTAATTGTAGTGAAATGAAAGATGATAGTTTTGTTTTTGCACATTATAAATCATGGAGAATATATTTAAGTTAACATGTTACATATAATGAGTCGGCACTTACCCCCAGGGATCAAAAATTGGTTTTTAATTCTAACTAAACTGACTAACCACTGAATAACGGGAAGTGAGCGGGGAGCTTCTATCCGGCCGGCGGTGGTCTGTCCCAGACGGATCCAGCTGGCACCATCAGGGCTTTGGTCCGAGAGTAACGTGTCCAGGAGACGGGTCCAGCGTCTCCGACAAGGTGACTGATAAGCGATTCTGGAGCGTAACGGGTCTAGCATTTAAGGAGTGAATCCATCAATTGAGGAGCTGATCGGCAGATTACTTGAGCGGGTGCCGTCCGGGCGTGTGATTTTATTATCCGTTTCTCGTTTAGAAAAATACGGCTTGTATAGCGCCACTTGAGGTAAATGCTTCAATTCGCGGAATCCGCGGAATACCGATTTGCGAGGGATCGCGTATATAATCTTAAGTAGAACATTTGTGATTTTCACGAGCACACACACGGTGAACCATTATACGGACGTTTATTTAAAAGAACCTGCACCGACTTGGTTTTTGTAAAAAAACCGAATAACCCGCATCAGGAATACTGATGTACACATTTTTAATACGATCGCCCATCCAGGGTACAAATGAATTATCATCTAATTGACTGTGCGATCATTACACGGCCGCCCCGCTCGTGTAACAATTCCAGAGTACCAAAGAAAAGGAGACGGAAACAAACAATAGACTCCCCGGCGGTCTATGTGTTGCCAGACCGTGCTCTCTATAATTTTAATCGAAATTAATGCTAACAATGGTACTTGTTCTGAAGAGGTGTTTTAAATAATTACTTTTAAATAAGACTTAACACCGCTTCATAACAGTCTCTTTCTGAAGCGTGTTAATTATTATACATGCACATTGTTTTACCGCATATACGCCTGAAAGATCTTACTAGTTTTACTACACATACATCACAGGGTTCTCGTTTGTCCAATATGAACGCAAGTTATATAACCAATATGTACCATTATTTTCATCGAACCTTTTTCCGTTAATTTAACAGCTATCGTGAGAAACACGAATAAATAAGGGCTTAAACTGCCACAGAAAGATCTCCGTTAAATAACCATTAATTTATCTTTCTGTCCGAGCTTCCTTTAATGGTATTCTGCAGATATTTAGTGTTTTTTTCCAGGCAAGCGTTCATTACTAGCACTCAGGATCTTCAGCGTTGCGATAAATATTATTATTTTCCCGATAAATGCGGAGAACGAAAGAAAAAAACTGTCTATTAGCCGATTGGAAAGTTTATCAGCCAGTTTCCTGAGGCACGTACAGTTGATTTAATTCGGACTCGAAAGGTAAATTTTTATGTTATGTGCATTTTATTTGATTCTAAATGTTTCTTCAACTAATATTAATAAATTATCAATTGAGGATTGCCAACGTTTTTTAAGAATATTGGTTGTAAAAATTTCTTCAAATTATTGATAATACGATGAAAAATGGGATTGCAGGCCTTAAACGAATGAAGTAACAGGATTCCTGATAAAGTTTCAGAAAATTTAGAATACCTTTAGAATTTTTTTTTGCAAGTTTTTCATAAATAACCATCCCCCAAAATATCGCGGTATTTACGTGGAACACGGTGTTTAGTTGACTTTTTCGTGTGATATTAGCGATTGGAATAGGAAAGTTCAACATAATAGGCGTTTTACACGTTCGTTTTTTTCCGTACAGGTTCCTCACAGGTAGTTTTTTCATAGTATGGATTCGTGATGAAATGAAAGAAGAAAGAGAAAGGAAATTTGTACTGATTTTCGCACAGTTTAAAATGGCGGACATTATTTTACATAATCTGTAATTTTTTACACATCTATATTATGTGGAAATATTGCATGTTTATTTAGTTTTATACCTAAAACACTGATTAAAAGACTATAATAAGTGTTTGTTAATGACTGTGAACGCGTATCACTGTTGATATTTATGAGATGTTGACGACAACTGAGATGGCAACTTACAAATGCTTTCATGACGAGATATTGCCATTTACGATGTGTTGCCATTTTATGACATTACCCTCTCAAAATATTATTTCTTAAAAAAAAGGTTTTGAGTTTTCTTTGAATTTTTCTTCAAGTGGATCAAAATTTTCAATATTTTTTTACAAAAATGAACATACTTTCTACACAGGTAACAATACTTTTCCTCAAATAACCGTATTCATTCTCTCACCCACGTTTCGTATTCAAACCGCCCGATTCCCATTAAACCTCTAATTAATCAGTTTTTATTAAATTTCTCGCAAATCGCCGAAAACAAAATCATTATTTTTCACTCTTTTAAAAATAAGCCTTAATTATTAGGGTAGCCTGTTTTAATGAAGACAAATGCCTTCAAAGAAACCTCCTTCTCTATAAATCAGAAGAACTTTGGATGTTTTTATGAAGAGCTTATTGAATTAGGACGATCTGAATTTTTTTGCTCGGCATCTTTCGCCACTTTTTACCAATCAATCTGAGCTGAGAATAAAGTGTGTCACATAATTGTCGCTAAGTTTATTTTTACATTTGTGTTAATTCTGCACAAGTGTTTAGACTATTTGGTGGCCAGATCTGAATAGCAATACCCAATCTAACTTCGTCATCATCTTCCACATCTTCTTCCTAATCGCCTTACCTGTATTTTTCTCCATTTTCTTCCCAAACTTCTATCTCATGTTCTTCATATACTTTCCCACCTTCTTCCCAATCTTTTCCCCATCTTCTCCACCTACTTCCCCATCTTCTCCACCTACTTCCCCATCTTATGCCCGTTCTTTTCCTATATTCTCGATCTACTTCCCCATATTCTTCCCAATCTTTTCTCCCATCTTCTCCACATACTTCCCCATCTTCTCCACCTACTTCCCCATCTTATGCCTGTTCTTCTCCTATATTCTCGATCTACTTCCCCATATTCTTCCCAATCTTTTCCCCCATCTTCTCCACCTACTTCCCCATCTTATGCCCGTTCTTCTCCTATATTCTCGATCTACTTCCCCATATTCTTTCCCACTTTATTCCCTTTAGTTTTTCACAATTTATTCTCCATCTTCTTTCCCATCTTATTCCCATATCATCTTCCTCTTCGCCTTCACTATCTTCTTACCCATCTTCTTTCTAATCCTCTTTCACATCTTATTTCCATTTCGTCTTCCTCATCGCCTTTTCTATCTTCTTCCCAATATTCTTTCCCGTCTTCTCCATCTAATCCCCCATATTCTTCCGTATTCTCTTCCACATCTTATTTCCATTTCGTCTTCCTCATCGCCTTCTCTATCTTCTTCCCAATATTCTTTCCCGTCTTCTCCATCTAATCCCCCATATTCTTCCGTATCCTCTTCCACATCTTATTTCCATTTCGTCTTCCTCATCGCCTTCTCTTTCTTCTTCTCAATATTCTTTCCCGCCATCTCCATCTGCTCCCCCATATTCTTCCTAATCCTCTTCCACATCTTATTTCCATTTCGTCTTCCTCATCGCCTTCTCTATCTTCTTCCCAATATTCTTTCCCGCCTTCTCCATCTACTCCCCCATATTCTTCCTAATCTTCTTTACCATCCTCTCCATATATTTCCCTACCTTCTTCCCATTCTTATCTCGCCATCTTCTCTATCCACTTCCCCAAATTTTTCCTATATTTTTCATAAATTCTTCCCTATCTTCTTCCCTATCTCCTTCCTCATCGTCTCCCCCGTTTTTTTCCCATCTTCGCCATTT
Source organism: Hesperophylax consimilis (assembly GCF_061612785.1). NCBI lineage: Eukaryota > Metazoa > Arthropoda > Insecta > Trichoptera > Limnephilidae > Hesperophylax > Hesperophylax consimilis. Next base: position 13,967,433 of record NC_142865.1, read on the forward strand.
ACTAACCCATATTCCTCCCGATCTTCTTATACTTCCCTTTATTTTTCCTGAAAGGCTTGCTGAAAAATACGAACAACATTAAAATTTTATAAATATTAAACATCTCTGCCCTCCCTTACAGAGAATGAAAATGTAGGCCTGCTCAAAAGCAAGTAAAATAGATTGTTATTTCAGGAACTACTCACACTGAACATGACATCTCTAGAAGGATGATATGTAACGATTTAAAAGAACACAACAACTGATGCGACCAAATTGACTTCTTCTCAAGAAAGAAAAAAAAAGAAAATTTGAAAAATAGTGTCATTATTTAATACAAGCCTTTTGGCTCCTAGGCTCCAGATAGATCAACAGAATAAATAGCCAATTAGAACAGTTTTGGTATGCGTGTTTTCAAATCCTTTTTGAAATCAATAATTTTTGACGAAAATATTAAAATTACACAGTTTTAGTACGATAATCATAATGATAACTACAAAATCTTAAATCTTCCATACAATTTAAACAGTATTTATTTTAACGGTATTCAATTGAATATCTGTACAGAGAAAGAATTTGGATATTTTAAAATTATGGTAAATTTCAGCTATTTTATTAAATTTCAGCTATTTTATTCTAATTTCAGATATTTTAAATAGGTAAGTTGAGAAATAATAAGGTAAGTTGAGTTTATTTATGATACATGGAAACGCCCACCAAACCCTTCTGTCGGGTTGATTTTTTCAGTGACCACGCAGCCGAATTCATTTATAATAATTTGTCAGACTTGCGAGGGTAGGCAAGTGGAAGGATGGGATGAAAGAAGAAGTTAATGTATCGGAAGCGAGATCGTTAAGAACAACGTGTGCTAAGTCTCTGTAAAGAATACAAGATAAGAAATAATAAGGAATTAAAACAAAGGGTGTACGGGTAACAGAATTAAGAATATGGTATTAGTTGAAATGTGAATAGTATTGTCTTGAAAGATTTTAGGGTGTTAACCTGATGGATGGCACTGTATCAGATATGTGTTTATGATGCGGCTGTTGCAAATATGATTTATGTAGTTTCACAGTCGCGAAAGTCGGATACAAAGAATCTAAACTATTCTGTCTCCGTAAACTATTTGTTTTGCAAACTATGAAATATATCTTTAAAACAAAAATAAATTCTAAATAAATTAAAACAGAATCAACATTAGAAATAATAGTGTATTTTATAATCCCCGAACGAACACAAAACAAATGCAAACACACTGCGGTTTCATTGGACTTCGTACTTTCAATCTTTTACCGAAAAATATTTAAGTGATTACTAAACTTCTATCATTTAGTGATTAAGAGGAAGCTACAAGCCAAAAATGTGTATATTTTTGGTATACCTTATATCGTAGGTAATAGGCATTAAAATCGCTTGACAAACGGAGTCTAGAAACGTTCGATTTTAAGCAAAAAACTAGTTTTTATTTATTTTGTGAATAATTTTATAAGAAAGTTAAAAAGTTAATCAACTGTCACAGATAATCTTAGCTATAATACTGTATTTTTAAAAAGTTGTTTCCTTTACGCGTTCATAAATTTCTATTGAAAAAATATTTTTTTAGTAGTTTGCATTTATATTTTTCATTGAGTAATTTATTTTTTTTATTTCTATTCTACTCAAGCGAAACGATAGGAAAACCTTCAATTTATCTAAAGCATATTTTGTGGTATTCATAATGAACAGGGTGTTAAGGGACGCACTTGACTTGCTTGATTACTCGATTCCTGTTATTATGTGGAGGAAAAAATGGAAATGAAATTTTTTGTGATATTTTTGATGTTCTTTTTTTTAACAAACTTTAAAAAGTCACTTTAAAAAGTCACCGAAGACCAAAATTTCATATTAATTTTTACTCCATAATCAGGGAGTACTGGTTAAAGTATGTCAGGTACGTTCCTTAACACCCTGTAGGTATATTATTTTCGAAGCACAAATTTCAAAATTACACTTCATCATTTTTGTATGCTAATTAATCAACACTCTTTCAAGAATTCATCAGTTGGTATAAGATTAATAAAATTCAGACGATAAACACTTTGGATTTTAAAAACTTCATTCTTATCCAAGATTAATTACTTGAGAGTGTTAATTAAAAAAAACGTTATTTTAAATTAAAGGTTTAATTAATTTTGTACTTCTTCTTCTTCTTTATGTGCCGTATCAGGTCCCCCCGACGTTGGCGATCACTCTTGAAAATGTCTCTTTGTCTTGCGCTGCCCGGAATAGCTCCTCCACACTTCTAATGCCGGTCCACTCTCGTATGTTTCGCAGCCAAGACATTTGTCTCCTACCAGGCCCTCTGTGACCCTCTATCTGTACGATAAATGAATATATATATATATATATTTTTTTTTTTTAAATGTGAAACCTTACAAGAAAACCTCCCAATTAGTCCTAACCGCGTGGAGCCAGTGAGACTATGGCATCTCCAATTGGGGTATATTTTGAGGCTTAGGGAGGGGAAGGAGATGGGAAAGAAGAAGGTTGTAATTTACCTGGCTATTCAAATCTGGTCACCAAACACAGCCAAAGCAATTTCAAGCAACGTTTCAATTCTAAAAAGTGGTCCATACGTCAGAGAGATACTGAGAGTATCTTCGAATCTGGAACGTGCCACAAATATACTTCGAATCTGGAACGTGCCACAAATATACTTCGAATCTGGAACGTGCCACAAATATACTTCGAATCTGGAACGTGTCACAAATATACTTCGAATCTGGAACGTGCCACAAATATACTTCGAATCTAGAACGTGCAACAAATATACGATAATATTTTAACTAACCCAATCACTAAAATCCGATTGAGCTGAAACTCGGCGGATGCACTCGTTGATCACAAAGCATTCTTTTAACATTAGGTATCAATCACAAATATACGATCATTAAATTACAGCAAAATATACGAAATAAATGTCGGTCCGACTCGCCCGCGATTTGGCTCAGTTGTTAGCGAGGTTGACTCCAGTCCCCGGGGAAGAAGGTTAAATCCCCGGTCACCTCATTTTTTTTTAGTTTTAGATTTTCAAAAAATTGAAAAATAGAGAGAAAAAAATGATTACGGTTTTTTTTTATCAAGATACTGTTAAAAATGTGACTACATGACCGTTTCTTTTATATGATTCAGAATATTAGTCATTAAGAATATATATGAACAAGTGTTCAACGCAGAATAGATATGAAAGACGAGATGCGAAAATATTATTATTCTGAAGGACACGTGTTCCGATTTCCTCATAAAAAAGCCGTGCTTTACTGATAGTTTGTTATGAAATTTGTCAAATCACTCATTATAAGCCTCTAGTCCTGTTTTTAACAGAGAAACGAGTAATTTGACTAGATTTTTAATTAATTAATAATTTTTCACATCAGTTTTCTCCGTGTAGTAAAAAATCTTTGTTTTTATGGGTTGAATTTTTGTTGTTTGAAGAATTAAATTACATTTTCAGATTTATTTTATTTTTTATCACCCGCAGATTTTAAAAATTATTTAACGCACCCCTGCGGTGATGAAGCGATATTCGAAAATTGGGTAAGACTCAATTCTGTCACTGTCACTTGTCCTGCATGTTGTCTCGTGTCACTTGTCACTTGTCGCTTAACAGTTATTTATTATTACGGAAAACCGATGGAAATATTTATGGAAGGTTTTTAAACGTAAAAAGGTTGTTGAAAAAAACAGCGCGATATTATAAATTTTCGAGACAGTGTTTTTGAGTTGCGTGGATTTATATTAAAAATAATTTGTTTCAATACAAACAAAATATATGAAATGTCTGCTTTCCATTCTATAATTCATAGATTAGTTAGTGTACCCCTATCTCTTAACAATTTTCAAGGGAACTCAATATCATTAAACAAATTGCAACCAATAATGGATATAACACCAATTTAATTGAAAACATTCTTAATAAAAAATATAAGAATAAATTCCTTAAATCATACAAACATTCTTAATAAAAAATATCCTATACAAAAGGATGAGAATAAGAAAAAATGGAGGAAAATTATGTATTTTAATAATAAAGTTTCTAATTCCTTAACAAAAAATGTACCTAATGAAATTCTTCCTATATTTTATTCAAATAACAAACTTAAAAATTAAATAGTAAATAATAAAGATAGAGATTCAATAATGAAAAAATCTGGAATATATAAATTGAAGTGTAATGATTGTGGTTTCTTTTATATAGGTAAAACTTCGAGAAACTTTGAAATAAGGATTAAAGAACATATGAAATCTTTAAACAATAACAGTTTCTCGGAGTTTGCCAACCATTTGTTGGAAACTAGTCATACCTTTAACTTCAATAGTGGAATAGAATTAATACATTGTAATGTCAATGGCATTCAGTTGGATAAACTAGAAATTTTAGAGATTAGAAAGAGTGTGAATGCAAAATTGAATATTATTAACAATCAAAAATGACAAAATTTAAATGACCCAATATTAAACCTATTCCCTTTGTAAATTGTTCCATATTGCTTCTCTTTCCCCTATCCATTCTCATCTTTTCATTGTTGCCATTGTCTATGTCTATTATTTTTTAATGACACCATTGTCCATGTCTATTATTTATAATTAGTATTATTAAAACCCTGAAGAAGTGAGCGTTGTTCATGAAACATGTTGGTATTTATAAACAATAAAAGTGGTAATTAAAAGTATTTTAATAATTTCAAATATATGTGTCACATATTTATTTATTCTTATTTGAAGTAAAATTAAACCTTTCTTCTTTACAAAAAACGTAGGAAAAACTTTGATCTCATCTGCATTTTCAAAATTATCAACAGACTCATCTATGTTGTTGAAATTCACCCCTTTCAATATCTCAGAAATAATGAATTGCTTTTCCTCAATCAACACTCCACAAATTATGGATACCAATGTCCAGAATGGCCAGACTTGTCAACTCAAGTCAAAGCCTTGAATTTTTTGAAGTAATGATGTTTGTCAGTCATTATGCAAGTAATATTTTGTATTGATGTGGCAGAAGACATGAACTCTGTTCTTGACTTGTCATGAAATTATCTTTATTTTATTGTTTTAAAATGGAAACATTTGTGCATCTGGCTATTCATGGAATCCTTCAAATTTTTCTCCAGCACCAATTGTTACACATAATAACATGGTATGTAGTTCGTTCTAATTGATTTATATCTATGGTTTCGATGTGTGGCACCTCCAGTACTTATTTACTTAACAATTGTGTATCGCGATATTGCTAAAATTGGATTTTTCGATATTTTGGTTGCCAAATCTGCGATCTAGGACAGAGTATGGGAAGGCAAATCTGGGGAAGAGCTCATTCCTTGTACGACAGTAAGATTTGGTCCATCTCTGGACTGAAATCGCTGAATAACGCCATCATTACCTGGAGATTGGAGACTGGATTATTGGAGGATTTGTAATCGAAAATTGTCTTCTTAACATGGAACCACGATTAACTTGGCCGCTCCCACCTGGAAGTCACTAATTGTTTTTTAAATTCAACAGAATTTTATTGCTGCCTGCCATGCTATTCATTAACTACGCTTCAGTCGGCACCATATTAGCATAAGCAAGCCATTTTGCCAGACAGTTTAATTTTAGGATGTTTTTGTTTTATTTCAATATACCTACATTTTTCTAAAATATTAACACTCTTTCTTTTGAAAAACACCCCATCCGTTTTCAGAGCACTAGAGAAGGATTCTTTATTAAAATATTGAAGACAATATTAGTGATTTCTAAACGAAAATCTGAAAAATCAGAAAAAGAAACACACACATCTGGGACTCGAACCCAGGACCCTTGTCTTTCCGTGACAGTGCTCTACCAACTGAGCTAATGGGGCCCTATTCCCCTCGGTCATTTTTAACTGTATCATACTTCGAATAACAACTACTAACATTGTCTTCATTTTTTCACCGCACATTTATTCTTTATTACATTATATTTTATTTGTTCCTAATTAATTAATTAAAATTCTCCGACTTAATATTTATGTTCAAAATCGTAATTGGTAGTATAGGCAGCCCTAATTTACTGATGAATTGAATGAATTTCATGTGCCTACTTGCGCGAGCTACTCTTTCCAAAATAATGTTTAAATGTATCAATACCAGTGTTGAGCATTGAAAATACTCACTTATACCTAAATTACATGAAGTTAGTAATAGATAAGCAGATGTGGCGGATCTCTTAAACTGCAAGAAGGCTATAATATCATATATTTTCAATAAATATTAATTAAACCTAGAAAGTCTACTTAGAAGTTTTGCGTGTACCTGCATCTCTTACTTTAATATCATTATAGAGTTTCTGATCATTTTATACTTTCTGATGTCATTGTATTTGATTTATTGTTTATGGTATATTTATACCGTTGTTATTAAATAAATAATCTAATCCCAAGGTAACACCATAGACATAAGAGACATTCTATATTATTTCTATGGCGTCTATCTACTACTTGCCATGTCAAGAGTCAGAACAATAGAAGAGTATGTATGAGACGATGTATGAATGTGAATGAGGCAAGGAGTGTGTGCCAAGACCGAGTTGTTTGGCGGTCCGTCCTCTCTGCCTACCCCTGCGGGGAAACGGCGTGATGGTTAGTTAGTTAGTTAGTTTTTTCTATCTACTATACCTTCAATTTAAATCCATTATCTACACAATACAAAAAAAATCATTTCTAATGTTTTTAAATGGAACAAAGAAATTGTGTGGAGTTATCAAATGAAAGAGAATGAAAGGGGCAAAGTATGTGTAACAAAACAAAACCAGTCGCTTTAAAATTCACGTGGAACGAGAATCATGTAGCCCAATATACCACATCCGAGAGATGTGAACATTGTAAAGTAGTGAGGGTGGGAAACGGAAGGGAAAAGATAGAAGAGAAAAGAGAAGAGGAAGGAGAAGGTTTCCGTTTGTTGGCAGAGGTCGCTCCCTCGCACAAAACAACTCATTAGTCCGTGTCTTTCTAAAGAAAACAGCCGGGCTACAGAAGCGGAGCGGGGTTTATAAACTTTGGTCTGTCGGCAGTAGGAATTGCGAATCCGGCGGTGTTTGGTAAAGTTCAGATTTTTAAAACTCAAAATCACAATTTCTATTTCAATTACCGATAGCAATCACTAAAACAGTGTCAGGAAACTAGTGATTCAAGTTCAAATCATCGATTATTGTATCTAACGGTAAATGATAACAAGATTTAGAACGGGTTGCTCCCGAGAATTTGAACAATTTGAATCAAATTTTTACGTTAATATTCCAGTTCTATGAAAGTCCCATTTAAGTCCTATCATTAACCAAATAAGCAATAAAAATATAATTTTCACGGAATTTAATTTTGAAATTAGATGAATTGTTCAAATTCTGTAAAATAGTCTGTCCTAAGCTTACTTATATTTCAATAAACAAATCAAATATGTGTTAACAGACCAATTTTCCATCTTAATTCACTCGCAAAATAAATTGATTTGAAAACCCAGCCTCGTTTCTCTCTGCACGTGCACAGAATCTGTACAAGGGCTGATATAAAGCAATAAAGACATTAAAAGGCTTTTGCCTCGGGGGAGGTGACGGAGGTTGCAGGGTAAAAGGAGAGAAATTGATAAGGTAGTCGCTGATTATAACCTTACTAGCGAAGACCACTGAAAAATGGGACCGCAGAGAGGACGGACAGCCAAACAAGTGTTGGCACACAATCCTTGTGCACACAATCAATTTTGTAATATCCTTGATATTAGTGTATGAGCTCACAAATAGATGGCACTATATTAGTCCATTAGGTTACCCATTGATGGCAATAAATGCCGAGAATAATAGGATTATAAATAAGGTTTGAACCTCAATGTCGAGGTCCACTTTATTCCAACCGCCTGCTAATTGAGATAACAGAACCATTGTCACTCTATCACAAAAAAGTTCTAGTGTTTTGTTGATGCCGGAGTTTTATTTACTAAGAGAGTTTGTGAGAAAACCCCTGAGAAACAACACATTCATTAACAATAAAAACTAAATATGTGACATTTAGTATATCATCAAAAAGTCAGCCTTCTGACACTCATAATCTAATTATACATAATTGTCTGCTAAATTGTAATTGCCACCCCTTGGAAAGTGTAGATTGTATCATGTATCTAGGTGTAAGGATTGATAAATTTTTAAAATGGAATGACCATATCGATATGTTAACAAAAAATATTAGGAGACTTCTATTTATTTTTAAAGAACTGTGACACATATTGGACAAAGAGAAATTAAAAACTGTCTATTTTGCCTTAGTCCAATCTCGACTTTCTTATAACATAGTATGCTGGGGATCATGTCTAAAGTCCAATGTTGAACCACTAAATATTACTAAAAAATTGATCCTTAAAGTAATGTAAAAAAATAATTCTGTTATCCATCCAACCTACTTTATAAGGAATGTAATGTTATGTGTATAAAACAGCTATATATCACTTAAATACTTTGTCGTTTTTTTATCAATATTACATTTGCTGAAAGAACACAACAAATGCGGACAACTGGAATTAGCTCTACATTGAACTTTGTGGCGGTACATACGAAAACTTCTTTTGGTCAAAGAAATTATTTATACCAGGCACCACTTATGTTAAATATTCTTCCAAATCATATTAAGTCTACCAATTCCTTAGTTAAATTTAAAAATTTAATTAAGATTTTTGTATTGACAGACAATTGTCTTAATATTTTTTCATCCTTGTCCTTTCTTAAATAATAAGATTTTATATAAGTCCCATTTACTAAAAACTGAATGTCACCCTATCTGTCTTTATTATCTACTTTGCTTCTTCTTTTGAATAATGATTAATGATTAGTTATGGTTCAAATATTGTTACAATATACTGTCAAATTACCCATCTGGTAACACATCTAATACTTATTTTTTTCTTTAATTTTGAAATATTTTGTGTTTGTATGTAGAATTAATTTATGTTTGTGATAACTCTTATGTTTGCTTCACTCAAATGTAAATTGTTAACCTCGATACAGGCTTAGTCCTAGTGAGGTTGATTTTTATGTGAAAAAAAAGTGTTTTATGTATAGTGAGATGCAATAAATAAATAAATCAAAAAACCAATGCCAATAAGTAATATTTGCGATTTTTTTACGTATTTGAGATAAAATAACGATATGCATATGCAATATTATATCACATAAAAAATAGACAGAACAACCAGAACTGTGTGTTCAAATATCACATTTACCCTCAATTATAGTGTTGTTATTCAGTCTTAGTTTTAATACTGCCCATCAGATGTCAGCAGCGTGTGTAAATCTAAGTTATTATTATCCAGTTTAGGTAGTTTTAAGATATTTCCATAGGTGGCGGTACTTACCCTACATGACAGAGACAACATGTCGGCTGTACCCGAATGATAACAACTACAGCCGATGCTTGCTGATACCTAGATAGACAGCCGAGTTCGAGTGGCTTCCTTCGTTAGAATAACTGTGAGTGGTTTATTTATGAAATAACTAGTCTCATATACAGCGGATGTATGTCCTACAAGATATTAATTATATTAACCTTACAATATTAAAGTAACTGGTATTCTTTGATGAAATAAAAATATTATTGAAAACTCCTGATCTCAAAGTCTATTTCTCATTAAGACGACAATTAACAATACACAAGTACATTACATTACATTACGCTACTTTTGGACAAGCACAGTTAATCCAGACAAAAAATCGACCTTAACTGGAACAAATTAGGGGAAAGCTGAATTTTTGCATGTAAATAATACCAACTGCAGGGAGTATTTTCACAAAAGTCCCCACTCCTCCACATATTCCCCCCCCCCTGTCCCTCGCCAAACATTTAAACTAAAGAAACCACGGAAAAAGTCAAGATACAAGTAAGATGCTCCCCGTATACCTTAACGAGGCAAAAATAAATACATGTTCGAACGTGAAATACTTGGGGCACATTATTAATGAAGACCTATCGGACGATGGCGATATCGAACGACAAAAGAGAAGCCTAAGCATAGTATCTAATATGATTGCCTGCAGATTTTGCAAATGCAGCAATACCGTTAAAAAAATACTGTTCAACGCATTCTGTACTGGCCTGTATACGTGTGAGACATGGTGTCACTACCGAACTTGCTCGATGGAACGACTCCGAATTCAATATAATGACGCCTGTAGAATCATATTTGGATACCGAAGATACAGCAGCGCATCGACAATGTTCACGGAACTAGGACTGAATGGATTTGCCGGCCTGATGAGACACCGGGTCACTGGAGCAAGGATGCGGCTAATGGCCTCCGCCAACACGTTGGTGACCGCAGCCTACCAGCACCAAGCGCCACTCCTGAGTGAGAGCTGGGCCCAAGCGCACTCAAGACCACACCCTGCATAGTTGTCCTTATTTGTTAATTTATTATATCTATTATACAAAAAAAATCCATATCTATATGGGACGTGTAGGATTGCACAAACCTCCCCACATCCTGGAATAAAATATTATTATTAGCAGGAAGAGATCAAACCGACAGGAAAAATAACATATTCACGTGATATTCTTCTCATATTCTTTTTTCACGGGTTATGATAATCGTAGGATTTGTGAAGCTGAAAGTATTATAAAAAATATATTTAACTCAGAATCATTGCCTATCAAAAGATGAAATTTACGATTTGAAATTTACACATCTGACGGCCTCCGTAAACGAGAGGTAAGGCTCTCGACTAGCTATCAGAATTCACGGATTCCAATCCCGGCGTGTGCAAACAAATTATAATTGATGCATTTGTTTTATTTCACAATAAATTTATTCATTAAAAATAATATGTAATATAATTGCGACACGTTCCAGAGTGAAAGAACTGAAGACACTCTGAGTATCGCCCTGGTGTAAGACCACCATTCAGGATTGAAACGTTTCATGAAACGGCTTTCTCCATCATTCTGCTTCCCTCTTCACTAAGGTAGTGCGTCACAACATTCCTTAAAAAAATAATTTACAATCACGAGATACACGGACACGGGACGAGAAATGCAAAGTAACTTAGATTGTCCACAAGGAAGAAATCTCGTGTACCGAGCCGTACAACTATACAACAAAATCCCGAATGAAACTACTAAGACTGAAAATATGATTTATTTGATTAAAAATATTTATAGATTTGGCCAAATAACGTTAATTTTTATATGTGTTTCTAGAATTATTAGCACACACGACGATGTGAGCTAACTTTAGATTAATAATTAATAAATAAATAGATATTACACGGTCTGCAAATAATATTCGAGAAAAGTTTTGTAATTCCGAAAGAAGTTTGATTAATTTTGTACTTTTCAATCTGTTGCTATAAACTGCGAATAAAACAAATACATTGTGAAGTTAATTCTTTGGAACTTGTTTAGAAAAATCAACAAACGCAAGTTCTTTGACTATTTCCTTGGAAAAAAACCATCGAGACGTAATAAAATTATGCATAAAATGGCATAAATTCAAAGCGGAATTCTTAAGAAAATTCCTGCCACATGCCACTCTGTAAAAAACTCTCATAAATATCAAACAAACCTACAAGACATGCTGAAAGTATTGAAGGCTTTATTCTTTGGAATTAAAATCATCAAACTGGAAATAAATCATTCAAAGACAAGTTAGGCAAAGCATATAAAAAAATATGATGAAAACTCCGACCGTTAATACAAGCTTTGGACAAAGAGACCACAAATTACAGGCAGTGAAATCATTCGACAATCTTTCACTCGATACAACAAATTAGGTTAATATGAAAACATCATAAAAAAATTATAACGTAAAGTAGTAACATGTATACATTATAAAGAATACCATTACAATACACACTTCATTATATTCAATCGTACTGCAGAAACTTTAATAGTCCACAACTGCTTACCCTGTACAAATAGCAAGGGCGCGTCACGGTTGAATTTGGCAGCCACCTCTGGTCTTGAGCTCCAAAATAACCTGAAAAAACCCTCGACTCAATGCAGAAACTGGCGGTCCGTTTGATAGATTATCCTATTTTAACAAACGAATTGCAATCTTTAAAGCACCGGCGTGGGATGGGGATACTGTCCTTGCTGAGTTCCTTTGAGGAATAGCGTCATTGATTCATTGATCTTTTGGCACCAGTGCACAGTCGGAAAACACGTACCCAACATTTGTACACAGTTGAAATTTATCACATAAGAACGGGTCATTTCTACGACTCGTTCTTGAGTTCAATAGCTCGGCTGTGGAACGATTTGCCGGCCTCTGTATTTCTTCCCTTCTATAACATGGGTCTCTTCAAGACCCTCCACACAGCATCCTCAAAGATGACAAAGGCACTGGAGTGGAGTTAAAGTAAAAAAAAGTATTATTTTTTTTCACTGATTTTGGATAAAAAATTATAAAATTTTGTTTTCTACTCGCACTGTGCTTCCCTAAATTTTCGTCTTCGAGGTAAATTTTTCTGGAGTTATAATATCTTACGTAATATATCGTGATTGATGGTACTCGGCGCGCGACTCGAAATAAATCTGCCGAAATTTTCTTTCGCGCGAACATTACAGATTGATGCATTTATTCACAATTTAGAAATATTTGAAAAATAATAACTTTATAATAATAGTTCATCTGAAAACATGTGCGCCGCCGACTTTTATTTCATTCACTTGTGTGTCATGTAATCTCTTGACACTTATTTCCATCAATTTTACATCCTGTCACTTTCGTCATTCCCAGCTGCTCCCAACCGTCTGGAGTCGTCATGTTATGTCGGTATGTTGAGAAGCTGAATGTACCGGGAGGGGAAGGAGATGGGGAAGAGGAAGATGGGGATGTATCTGGATATTCAGGTCAGGTCAAAAAATACAGCGATAACCATTTTAATATTGAATTGTCGCCAGGGCGATTCTGATAACGAAAAATTCAATCCTACACTGGGTAGACGCACCGACATTTCGTTCTATGTGTATTTCACACGATGTTTTTTTTTAATACTAATTTCCATATTGATATTATCAACCTATAAAAAAAAATTGATGTCAAAATATCTATGTAAAATTGTACCTATTAACTCTATTAGATTACCTAAGATTAGATCTATGTATTGTAAGTTCCTCCCGTCCTAAAATGAGTTTTTTAAATGTGATTGCTTTAACAAGAAAAAAAATTATAAAAAAAAAATCTTTTCAAACGTATACAGATTGTCAAAACCTTGAATATAATCATAGATTACTTTAAATCATCTGTCATTTGCACATTATCAAAATTGACAGACTTGCCCTAACATAAAATCCGGTAATCATTTCGACAAGCTGGAGCTGAAGGGAAATCAAGTGACCATATTTTTGGCACGAGGAGGGTTCAGGAATACTTCAAAAATTAGAAAACACCGAAGAGTGAACATTGAAATAACCAGATCCTGCAGATAAAAGTAAAGTTCGCCAAAGTTAGGAGTGCAGTCCACTATGGGACTTTTCTGCGCTGGATCTGAAGGTTCGTAAATGACTGTTAAAAAACTGAACCGCTTTCAAATTCAAATGGATAGCTTAGAAATAGTGTAGATTGCGGGATCGTGTTTTGGCAGAATGTTATGATGCAGGGCTAGACTCCTTTTGTTTTAATATTTTATTCATTAATTTATTCTGCATCATCACATTTATCCTCGCCGATTCTCTAACCTAGTTAGGAACTGGGCGATTGTCGCGGGTATTGGTTTTGGTAAAATTTCGAATCATAATTTAAAATTTAAAATCTGTACCGGGCGGAAACAGAAAAAAACAAAAACACTTCCTTGCCTGCAGAGAAACCAGAGAGTGGGGCCTGATCTCTCGGCAGACGACAGTCACAGTTTTCCGGAGTGAAATTGTTTGGGAATGGTTTCCCTTTAATCGGAGTGGCGAAGTCTAGTTTTATAGAGCCGTATACATGGAGTAAAATACGAGGTTCCATAGTGGAATTGGTTCCGTGGCTAGTTCGAATATTGTAACCACGCGGCATCATGAATCGCAAACGGAGTCAGACGTGTGATCTGCTTGAATCCGACCCATCCTTTATGGGATGAAGAAGCCAGTGGCTTGAAATGTTGTGCCCGGTTACCGGAAGCCTAAGGATGGTATTCTTTCTCGCGGTTTGGCACTACGCCGACCGCATTTTCACCAGGGCCGTAGGGAGGCCTATTTTTCCTTGCATAAAGGGAATCCTCGCCAGGATACACGGATGAGACCGCGGGCACCAGATTCCTCTTCCTCAGTCGCCAGATTGCCAGTTTCCTGCCACGGACAGTCGCCAGGAGGCGGAACTGACTCTTCCTCTTGCTCCGTCTGGAGCCCCCTGGAGCTCAGCCTGATGAGGTGCTGCTCCAGCTCGAGTGGGATGTTACTTAATTAGCTAGATAGATAAAGCGTGGTCGGAACCTTGGGGGTAAGCTTGTATCTGGCTTTTATTATATTGTTTTCATTATAACTCACACGGTAGAGTGTATAGACTTGTATTGTATTCGAAATAATATACATTAATGTTACTCTAAACCTTCTTTCCTTGACTCTAAATTACACATTGTAACCTGACACATTTCTGGTTTCGAACCCAACCCCCTGAGAACCCTGGGATCACAAACATTCTTGTGGGTATCTGACCCTCAAGAATTGGCGCTTCCAGTACTGGATAAAGTTTGTGATTCCACATTCATTATTATAACCTGAAATGTCTTGTGAGTATTGTAGGTTGCACGTAGCAGGTAACCATAGCAACTACTCAACGTAGCAATTGGCGACCCACTTAAAACACGGCTATAAATGTGTCAGGATTGTGTTTTTTTTTGGATGGTTTAGGGTTATTTTGTTCTCTTGGAGCTCTGATACATAACCTAAAATGTTAAACTTGTTTGTTAAATGTTAACCCGATAACTGTAAAAGTGAAATTGTTATCGCATGATTGTATGAATTTCTTATGTGCGTTGTTTTAAGGAATTGTGTGAATGTTAGGGATCATTCCTCCTTTATGGTACCGTTAAATAATAAATTGAAACATGTTTATTTATTAATGCAGTTGACAACTGAATATTATTATTATTATACACAAATAACAACGCATATCGAAGTAACGGGAGTCGGTTCATTGCCATTAGTTCATAGCATGGCTTGCGTCTTCGCTAATAATTTCAAATAATAAATGTGTATTCTAATTAGGTAATTGTTTTCATTTTGAAAAGTGATTCTTTTTTTTCTCGTGTGGATTTAATACGTGAATAAATAATATTATATTATAATACATTGTTCAGTATTACAATAGTACGGAAAAACCAGGGCTGGCAAAGAAATAAATATTTTATCAAGGTTGCCACAAATTTTTTCAAGGTTGCCACAAAATATATATTTTTTTTACCTTATTTATCAAGGTTGCCACAAATATTTTTCAGGGTTGCGAAATTTATTTTTATTAATTTTTAATTGGAAAAAGGTACGCACTATACTGATGTGTTTCTACTTAATATACTTCTTTTGAGTTTTTGCTTTCTAGTATTGTCATAATATGTTATAGACAAGTTCTTTCGGATTTCGGAAACTAACGGTCATCTTCTTTTTCTATTTTATATCAAGTATAACTTCTGACGTCATCATGTCTACTCCAATTCCGAATGTGAAAAACGCTTCTAAGGAGGAGCTAATTAAGGAACTAACGGCGCGGTCAATCAAACCAGATAATACATTCCAAGCGTTACGCGCACAAGCGCGCGCTTTTAATAAAAAACAAAAACAAATTTCTAATGCAGATTCAGAGAATAATGATTCAGAATGTGACTCCGAAGTTGAAACGACGGGTAATAATTCGGACGGGGAAATAAATAGTGAAGTTAAAGGGAAGGTTACCCTAATTAAAGAAACCAAAATAATTTATAAGGAATCTTCGTCGCGTGGGCTTGGTAACTGGGATTACAAGTTCGATGGTAAAACCTGTGTGCGGGACTTTTTGAGTTTGTTAGATGAACGTTGCAGATCACGGGGCATTACGCACAAAGAAATAGTGAAATCTTTTAATGAAATTCTAGATGGTCTTGCCTTACTGTGGTATAGGTCTATTTACACCCCAGATTTAAAGTGGGATGACCTATCCAAGCTATTAATCAACCAGTTCGAGGGAGAGGGTAAACAGATTGAATTAAAAACAGAACTTTTTAATTTGAAACAGCCTAAGGGTATGTCTGTTTTTGAGTTTACTTTGAGAATGAAGGCCCTCAATAATAAACTTGATGCCAAACTGCCAGAAGCAGAACTGCTGCAATTAGCAATGAAGGCACTGCTACCATCATATGCAAACTTACTAGCAGCAAGAGATTTTATCTCTTTCGAAGATCTCTCTAAGGCAGCAACAAAATTAGAATCACTAACTGAAGCTTCAACGTCTTCTTCTTCTAATAAAAAAGTGGTTGAACTACCAGAAAAATATAGTAACTTTAGAAAGTATTCGTCTTTCAATAATAAGGCTAGTTTCAATAATAGTCACAACACTTCGACTTTTCATCAAAAACAACAAAGTCATCAGAATACGTACAATAATGATATTTTCACGCGTAAGACGTCTTCTCTTCCAAATAATAAGATTATTTGTGACTTTTGTAAGAAAAGTGGGCATAAGGTAACGGAATGCTGGAAGAAAGCCTTCAATTCTAAAAATGCTAACGTTGGTACCGTACATACTGGTAGCAAGAATCACACTCAAAAAAACTAGCTTGGAGTCAATCTGGACACGCCCCTCCCTGTGCGCAAAGGGAACGGGAGTGGCAGAGTTGGCTCCGACTGGTTCGTCAGTTTTTGTCAACACCGTCTTCTGGGGTGGTGGGCCCGCTACCACAGAAGCCGGAGGTTGTGGGAGATAATCGTCCATTCGTTAATATATATATATTAGATAATACGTTTTCTGCTCTCTTAGACAGTGGAGCAACAGTCTCTTGTTTAGGGGGAGATAGTTTTAAGCAATTTGTAGATTTAGGCGTAGAATTAGAAAAAGTTGATTTTAAAGTTAAAACAGCTGACGGTTCGAGTCAGTCTGTTCTGGGTACTTTAACCTTGCCGGTGACGTACAGGACAATCACGAAGGAGGTTGTCTTTTACGTCATCCTATCATTATCACCTGATTTTATCTTAGGAGTCAACTTTTGGAGGCAGTTTCGAATCGCACCGGAACTGTTTCCAGAAGTTCACGAACCTGACCATGAAGGTCACCTTAATGAATTAAGAGCAATACGGCCGGCTTCTTCATTATCTGTTTCTGAGAGTAAAGCTCTTTCGAAAATGATTAATAAATTCGAATCTATTTCTTACGAAAGGAAAGGTCTGGGTTTAACTCATTTAGTAAAACATAAAATCGTTACCAATGGTCCGCCGATTAAGCAGCGCTACTATCCTCTGTCTCCGGCAAGACAAAGGCAACTTGACGCGGAAGTGGACGAGATGCTAAATTTGGGAGTAATCCGTCCCTCTCGTTCACCGTGGTCTAGCCCAGTTGTTATTGTACAGAAGAAGGATGGGACAGGGAGATTTTGCCTGGATTCCAGGAAAATTAATAATGTCACGGTCAGAGATAGTTATCCACTACCTCATATCGCACGTATCTTGGACAAACTTGGTGGCGCAAGATATGTGTCTTCGATAGACTTGAGTAAGGCCTTTTGGCAGGTAGCGCTGGATAAAGACTCTTGCGAGAAAACGGCATTCGTCGTCCCAGGTCGGGGACTCTTCGAATTTACTCGTATGCCGTTTGGGTTAAAAAATGCACCCTCTGAACTCCAAAGACTGGCTGACGCTCTTTTTGGACCTGAATTTGATGATAACGCTTTCTGTTATCTGGACGATTTAATTTTAATATCGGAAGATTTTAATTCACATATGAGACTACTTAATAAAGTTTTCGAAAGACTGAGAGACGCGGGTCTCACAATAAATCAAAAAAAATCAGAGTTCTGTAAATCGGAGCTTAAGTACTTGGGGTACATAGTAGATTCACAGGGGCTTCGCACGGACCCGGTAAAAATTGAAAGCATTAAGGATTTCCCTATTCCAAAAAACGCGAAAGGAATTCGAGCTTTTATTGGCCTTTCAGGGTATTTTAGACGTTTTATCAAAGGCTTCTCCAGTATAGCCGCTCCGTTAACAAAGCTTACTGGATCAAAGAATGGAGTCAGTAAATTTAAGTGGACTCCAGAAGCTGATAAAGCGTTTAATGATCTAAAACAAGCTCTTATTAGTGCTCCAGTTCTAAGCTGCCCAAATTTTTCTGAACCGTTCGCGATTCATTGCGATGCAAGCTCCGTTGGAATTGGTGGTGTTCTAATTCAAAATATAGACGGTGCCGAACACCCGATCGCGTACTATTCACGTTGTCTTAATACCCACGAACGTAACTATGGCATCACGGAAAGAGAGCTTTTAGCGGTATTAGATTCTGTCACCCATTTTAGACCCTACATAGAAGGGGCTCATTTCACGGTAATTACAGACCATTCGAGCCTGAAATGGCTTGGATCCTTGTCAAACCCAAGTGGTCGTCTGGCGCGTTGGAGCACTCGTCTTTGTCAGTTTTCCTTTGACGTCATCCATCGTAAAGGTACGCAGCATATTGTACCAGACGTACTTTCTCGCATGGATCTCGCGCTAATTTCGGGTCTTGACTCTCAACCTACGTCGGACAAATGGTACCAAAATGCATGGCAAGGTTGCCAGGATTTTCCTCAAAGATTTTCTAACTTCCAAATTAAAGATAACGAATTGTATCGCCATACGAAAACTCAATTAGCCTTACGGGAGGACACTGCTTGGAAGAAGGTGATTCCTCAGGAAAATAGGAAAGCTATTATTTCAGACTCCCATGAGTCGACTCGTTCATGTCATCCAGGAGTTTTTAAAACATATAAAAAGTTACAACTTCGCTATTTTTGGCCTAACATGTACAAAGATGTCAAAGAATTTATTAGTCATTGTGCTGTTTGCAAAGCGCATAAAATCAGCACGGCACCACCGAACGGTTTATCTTCTAACCCAAAAAAAGTAACAAGGCCTATGCAGATGCTATCTTTAGATTTGGTAGGACCTTTGCCTCGTAGTTATTCAGGACATACGGTAATTTTAACTTGCGTTGATGTTTTCTCTAAATTCACGTGGTTATTTCCGCTGCGCAAAGGCACCGCGGGAAGCATAGTAAAGAATTTAGAGGAAAATATTTTCCTAGTACACGGTGTACCGAAAACTATTATTTGTGACAACGGGCCCCAATTCATCTCAAAGGAATTTAAGGACCTCCTTAAGAGTTATAATGTTCCACCCCCATTTTATAACTCGTATTATACTCCACAGAATAATGTCGTCGAAAGATACAACCAAACTCTTGGCACCGCGTTGTCAATCCTGGTGGAATCAGACCACCGTAACTGGGCTAAATTTCTGCCACAGGTTCAGTCCGCAATGAACAACACTGTTAATTGCGCGACAAATTATACACCGTACTTCCTTATGCACGGCAGGGAGCAAATTCTCGACGGAGATTTGCACCGTATACCTATAGATAATGGGGAAATTAACTCGGAAAGAGGAGCTTCGCCCTCCGCTTATGCTCAAAGGCTACAGGGTCTAGCAAACATATACAAGCAGGTTTCAGACGCTTTGTTCAAAGCCTACAAGACGGGAGCGAATCGTTATAACTTACGCAGAAGAAACGTCACATTTCAAGTAGGGGACGTCGTGTGGAGACGAAACTTTGTTCAGTCAAACGCATTAAATTACTTCTCTCAAAAATTGTCCCCACGCTTCGTGCAAAATGTTATAATAAAGAAGAAATCGGATCTAGTGTATACCCTGGCAGACCTTACAGGAAAAATATCTGGCGATTTCCATGTAAAGGATATCGTCAAGACGGACAATGTTCCGGTATAAATTCTTTTCGAACATCAGTGCCTCCGAAGGTCTGGCCAACTTTCGTGAGGATTGATATTATTAATAATTAAGAACTTCGGTTCCTTATTAGAATTTCTAAGCACGGAAAACTTCACCGGCCTGATCAACCGAGTTGAAGAATTCCCATGCCATCTGACAAACTTTGGTCCTGTCATAATTTCATTTCGGAAGAAATGTTTAAATACCTCGCGAGGGCGTTTTTTTTTTTTTTAATATATCTGTTATTGTTAATTATAAGCTACTTGCTTAAAACAATTAACCATCAACTCCGGTATGAATGCTCGAATTGAATGGACTAGAAATAAACCTTATTAGAATTAGTAATAATTAATGTAGTATTTATTTATTAGCAATAATTTATTTATTTACTTAAACTTAAGTACACAACAGACTCCAAGTGAACAAATGAACACTCATTTAAAAATATTATGAATTTTGTATAATGAAATTGGCTAATATACCTTAACATGTAGTATGTGTTAGGATATAACATCTTGAAATGTAAGGAGTTACATTCCCACTGTCTCTTTCGTTTCATGATGGTGAAAACAAAGAAGCATTGTCTACAAATTACGTGCTTGAACACTGGTTGTTCTCGTTTCATCATTAATATGTAAACGGATATTTTTGTTATTGTTTTACAGTAAATGTCTTGATGGGTCATGAAAATATATTAAAGACTGCACCAAGCGGTGCACTGAACATTTAATCTCCTAGTGATAAAATGGAGCTGTTCGCTTTATTGCTGATGAAACGAGACATAACTTACTTGTTTTCCTTTATAAGTACGGTTCTGACTTATAATGTGGAACGATATCCCACCACCGATCCTTCCACATTTTAAGCCACTTCTTTCATATTATGATTCTTGAACCTGATTTTTCTGTATTTTGTCAAGATCAGAACATACGAAGATGTTTTGAAACCTTCCGTAGGTTCTGACCTAGGTTTAATCTATAAATGTTAATTTTATTTGTTGCTGATTCTTTGACTTCTCAACAGTCATTTCTGTGTACACACTTGTTGTACTTGTTACAAATAATTTTTTTTTTTAATTTTAAAAATTGCATTGCATTAAATCTTGCTACCATGTAAGTAACATGAGATGTTCCTTTCCTATTGTTTTAGAATTTTTATTATAAACTCTAAGTTTATTATACATAATTGTTGTTACAGTCCTGCGAGACTTATTATTAACAATTTTTTTTTTGAACAACTGTTTACAGAGAAAACCATAAGTTGTTTCATAAAAATATCGATTACGCCTTCGTTACTGTTGGACGTATACCTAGATCACTGCACTAATAATAGTTGCATATCACTTAACCCGATTGCACCTTCTATATTGATGGCTGTATACTGTATTAATTTGGCTCCATTCTTATGCGATGGTTGTTGACTGCTTAACACTCTTGTTGAATTAAGATTGTGTATTTTCATTAACTGCTCTGTTCTCTTATGGATACCCCCATACGACCTAGTTAGGTAGATTAGGTATAAACATCGACAAAGTGTTTTCTTATCTCCTATGGAGAAGTAGAGTCAGTGATAAGTGAGGGTTGCTATGCACCCTAAAAAGTGTTGCCTGACGGGCTTATAACCCTATTTTGGGTCAGTGATGCATTATCGCATTTGGTTGTATAAAATGAATGTGATAGACAGTCAGTTATTTGGTTAGTTATAAATGTGGCGTCTGTATTAATTAAGTCTTACTTTTATTAATTATGTACTAATTATTTTTATAAATGTAACGTCAACGGTTGTCCATGACGCTAAGTCAATTAGTCTTCACCCAGCATATTCAAGCTGTGGGTGTTGGCGGATCCCGTTCACGTAACATTGGTTGTTATGTTTAGATTAAGTTTTTAAGTTTAGTTCCTACAATATTATAGTTATTTAAGTAAGAATGGCTGCACCGCAATCCTGTTCATCCTGCCTTACGTTCGATGAAGTGCGACCGGATTTGCGGCACGCCCATTCGCTATTCTCACTTTGGTTTAATTTTGTTATATGAATACTTCCTATTGATGGTTATTATTATCTACTGGTATTTTATTGATCACTTTGTTTTTTTTTCTGTTGTAGTAGACCCTTGGACCGACCTAGAAAGAATAGGGTTAGGTTATTTCGACAATTTTATATGTTTGAGGGCAAACATTTGGTGGCGAGGGGGGTAATGTTATGATGCAGGGCTAGACTCCTTTTGTTTTAATATTTTATTCATTAATTTATTCTGCATCATCACATTTATCCTCGCCGATTCTCTAACCTAGTTAGGAACTGGGCGATTGTCGCGGGTATTGGTTTTGGTAAAATTTCGAATCATAATTTAAAATTTAAAATCTGTACCGGGCGGAAACAGAAAAAAAACAAAAACACTTCCTTGCCTGCAGAGAAACCAGAGAGTGGGGCCTGATCTCTCGGCAGACGACAGTCACAGTTTTCCGGAGTGAAATTGTTTGGGAATGGTTTCCCTTTAATCGGAGTGGCGAAGTCTAGTTTTATAGAGTCGTATAAATGGAGTAAAATACGAGGTTCCATAGTGGAATTGGTTCCGTGGCTAGTTCGAATATTGTAACCACGCGGCATCATGAATCGCAAACGGAGTCAGACGTGTGATCTGCTTGAATCCGACCCATCCTTTATGGGATGAAGAAGCCAGTGGCTTGAAATGTTGTGCCCGGTTACCGGAAGCCTAAGGATGGTATTCTTTCTCGCGGTTTGGCACTACGCCGACCGCATTTTCACCAGGGCCGTAGGGAGGCCTATTTTTCCTTGCATAAAGGGAATCCTCGCCAGGATACACGGATGAGACCGCGGGCACCAGATTCCTCTTCCTCAGTCGCCAGATTGCCAGTTTCCTGCCACGGACAGTCGCCAGGAGGCGGAACTGACTCTTCCTCTTGCTCCGTCTGGAGCCCCCTGGAGCTCAGCCTGATGAGGTGCTGCTCCAGCTCGAGTGGGATGTTACTTAATTAGCTAGATAGATAAAGCGTGGTCGGAACCTTGGGGGTAGGCTTGTATCTGGCTTTTATTATATTGTTTTCATTATAACTCACACGGTAGAGTGTATAGACTTGTATTGTATTCGAAATAATATACATTAATGTTACTCTAAACCTTCTTTCCTTGACTCTAAATTACACATTGTAACCTGACACATTTCTGGTTTCGAACCCAACCCCCTGAGAACCCTGGGATCACAAACATTCTTGTGGGTATCTGACCCTCAAGAATTGGCGCTTCCAGTACTGGATAAAGTTTGTGATTCCACATTCATTATTATAACCTGAAATGTCTGGTGAGTATTGTAGGTTGCACGTAGCAGGTAACCATAGCAACTACTCAACGTAGCAATTGGCGACCCACTTAAAACAATTGCGCCTTAAAACAAGAGTTCAGGCAAGTTACTTAGCTTAGAAGTAGTGTGGATTGCGAGATCGTGTTTTGGCAGGCGCCAGTCAATTGCGCCTTAAAACAGGAGTTCAGGCAAGTTGCTTAGCTTAGAAGTAGTGTAGATTGCGGGATCGTGTTTTGGCAGGCGCCAGTCAATTACGCCTTAAAACAGGAGTTAAGGCAAGTTGCTTAGCTTAGAAGTAGTGTAGATTGCGGGATCGTGTTTTGGTAGGCGCCAGTCAATTGCGCCTTAAAACAGGAGTTCAGGCAAGTTGCTTAGCTTAGAAGTAGTGTAGATTGCGGGATCGTGTTTTGGGAGGCGCCAGTCAATTACGCCTTAAAACATGAGTTTAGGCAAGTTGCTTAGCTTAGAAGTAGTGTAGATTGAGGGATCTTGTTTTGGCAGGCGCCAGTCAATTGCGTCTTAAAACAGGAGTTCAGGCAAGTTGCATAGCTTAGAAGTAGTGTAGATTGAGGGATCGTGTTTTGGCAGGCGCCAGTCAATTGCGCCTTAAAACAGGAGTTCAGGCAAGTTGCTTAGCTTAGAAGTAGTGTAGATTGCGGGATCGTGTTTTGGCAGGCGCCAGTCAATTACGCCTTAAAACAGGAGTTCAGGCAAGTTGCTTAGCTTAGAAGTAGTGTAGATTGCGGGATCGTGTTTTGGTAGGCGCCAGTCAATTGCGCCTTAAAACAGGAGTTCAGGCAAGTTGCTTAGCTTAGAAGTAGTGTAGATTGCGGGATCGTGTTTTGGGAGGCGCCAGTCAATTACGCCTTAAAACATGAGTTTAGGCAAGTTGCTTAGCTTAGAAGTAGTGTAGATTGAGGGATCTTGTTTTGGCAGGCGCCAGTCAATTGCGTCTTAAAACAGGAGTTCAGGCAAGTTGCTTAGCTTAGAAGTAGTGTAGATTGAGGGATCTTGTTTTGGCAGGCGCCAGTCAATTGCGCCTTAAAACAGGAGTTCAGGCAAGTTGCTTAGCTTAGAAGTAGTGTAGATTGCGGGATCGTGTTTTGGAAGGCGCCAGTCAATTACGCCTTAAAACATGAGTTTAGGCAAGTTGCTTAGCTTAGAAGTAGTGTAGATTGAGGGATCTTGTTTTGGCAGGCGCCAGTCAATTGCGTCTTAAAACAGGAGTTCAGGCAAGTTGCTTAGCTTAGAAGTAGTGTAGATTGAGGGATCTTGTTTTGGCAGGCGCCAGTCAATTGCGCCTTAAAACAGGAGTTCAGGCTAGTGGATTAGCTTAGAAGTAGTGTAGATTGCGGGATCGTGTTTCGCTAGGCGCCTGTTTTTTTGATCCTTGAAATTTGTGTTCAGAACAGCTGCATAGCTTAAAATTAGTGTTGATTGCGGGATCGTGTTTTGGCAGGCGCCAGTCAATTGCGCCTTAAAACAGGAGTTCAGGTTAGCTGATTAGCTTAGAAGTAATGTAGATTTCGGGACCGTGTTTTGCTTGGCGCATATTTATTGCGCCTTGAAACTCGAGTTCAGACCAGCTGCACAGCTTGAAAGTAGTGTTGATTGCAGGTTCATGTTTTGGCAGGCGCCAAAAGATTATGACAAATTTGTAAAAATATTCAAATTTCGAAACAGGCAGAAATTTTGTTCACCAATTTAGGATTTTGCAGTTAAGTTTTTTACGCAGCCAGCAATTTGCGCGCCATTGTAATAAGGACTAGTAATTCGAAAGCAGATTTTATTTTCGCGAATAACATGGTTGTTTCATTGAGTTAACTTGGTTTGGTGCGCTTTCCCTTATGGCCTAGTCTATTAATTTGGATGTCTATGGTCATTTGCTTTTATAGTTACCATTAACAAATCATTAACAAACATTCTAAATTCGCAATAACAAACAGTAATTCACGTTCACAAACAGCTATTTTACACGTTCACAAACAGTTATTTTACACGTTCACAAACAGTTGTTTTCCACGTTCACAAACAGTAATTTTGCACGTTCACAAACAGTTATTTTACACGTTCAAAATCGGTTTATAAAAGCATGTGTCTTCTTATCAACTAACTAACTAACCATCACGCCGTTTCCCCGCAGGGGTAGGCAGAGAGGATGGACCTCCAAACAACCCGGTCTTGGCACACATTGTTTGCCTGATTCACATTCATACATCGTCCCAAATATGCTCTTCTATTATTCTGACTCTTTTCAGTCAATATTTTAAATTTAAAACACGCAATATTTCCACGTAATATAGTAATGTAAAATAGTGACAGACGACATATGTCAAATAATGTCCGCCATCTCAAACTGTACATCAAACTATAATAGGTACCAAAATAGAAAAATTTTGCTTTTTTCATCCCGAATCCGAATGTAAAGATGAATCTCAAACATTCTAAAATAGAAATCTGAACTAAGTTTGTACTTTCATCAAAAACATTTTGCTCGATTGGATTAAATCTATTTGTACCGGATGTCAGAAACACACATCATCAATCTGTAGCTATTATGTATATGGCATCATAAGTTAATGCTTTACACTTTACACGTGTAGGAATTCAACACCCATTTTTTCTCCAATTCCATAAGTAACGTATTATTTGTCCACACGTCGAATATAATAATATTATTTTTTATTAAAGGTAAACATGTTTTTACAAGACAAGGTTATATGCAGAGCACAAAGGACAACAAATTATTAAAAGCAATCATTTTTAGCCTGAAAGAATAATATATTGAAAAAAAATATTCCGACAAAAAATATTATTTTATTTGATATGAAAATGTTTAAATTGTTAGAAAGAACGATTTTCAGTTTCTTTGCATTTCTATATACAACTCGACATGATGCATTTGATGGTTCATAATTAATTGCTTTGATAAGCTTTCAGATTCCACTACGTAATACTAAAAGTAGGAATTTATTTTAGTGTGAAAATTCAAGGACTAACTTATGGACGGAAATAATATACGGAGTCAGTGGAACAAATTAACAAATACAAAAGATTGTTAATGAGGCAGTTTAGTTATTTATAATAAATACTGTATTATTTTTACTATTCATATGTAAAAGCCCTTAAAAACTACGTTAATTAATAAAAAAATCTATATAAATAAAAATTTTTGAAATAATTAAAAACACTTTGTTTTTAATTATTTAGTAAATTAATAAATTGGTGCCACAAAGTGAATTTGAAAAATTTGAAGAAAAGAAAAAAATGTTCTTCGCCGAATGTTTTGAAATTTTGACACAACGCTGCATTGGAATACGCATCTATTTTATTAAATACTTATATTATATACAGCGTTTTCCAATAAGAGGTGTAATTTTAAATAGCCCGCTATTTCGGTAGATGTTACTTTTGAAGCTGTCATTTTTTGACATTTGACAAATAGAAACTACGCCATTAATAAAAATGGAACGATACACGCTTCAACAACGCATTGAAATTATTAAAATTCACTTGAATAAATCCAATGCAAATCATCTTGAATGATGAGGCCCATTTCCACCTCGGTGGCATCGTCAACAAGCAAAATTGTCGCATCTGGGGCTCGGCAAACCCAAGAGTTATTGTTGAAAAGCCGCTCTATCCTCAACGTGTGACTGTTTGGTGCGGTTTATGGTCCGGTGGAGTCATTGGACCTTACTTTTTCGAAAATGAGGCTGGAGCAACAGTTACGGTGAATGGATTGCGCTATCGAGAGATGATTAATGATTTTTTATGGCCGGAATCGGATGGTATTGATCTGGACAACGTTTACTTTCAACAAGACGACGCTACGTGCCACACAAGCAACGAAACTATTGATCTTTTACGATTGAACATCAAAATAACACCTCTTATTAGAAAACCCTGATAGGACTGATAGACTGTTGACTGAAGATAGGACTTTGTAAATGTCACCTGTGACAGGTTAAAACATCCTTTAAAAAAAAACAGCTCCATTTGTTAGACGTAAAAGCAACCCACGCTATTTTGTTTCTCTATCTGCACAGATAGACTGAGCTACAGCGCTTGGCGATATACAGCTAGTAAATAATAATTTGTGTAGCTTAGGTGAAAGATCACACCAAGATCGTTTTTCTAATATAATTTCATCGGCACTATTTAATTAATTGCAGCATAAATAAATATATAGAAAACATGCTTACCTGGCAGGTCACTTCAGATAAACACAGTTTCATTAAATGTTAAAGCTTGGAGAAGATATGACTTTGCACGTAGAGGTATATTATATTTCGTATATTAAAGACACTGAACATTGTACAATTTTAATGGATGCTACTTTATCCTCCATTACAGTTGATATTACATTTATTAGAAGATTACTGGCAAAATGAGATTTCATAATTATTTTGAATATTTTCTAAATTAGATTTTTGTTTTCGCCATTTGGACATCAAGATCTAACTAACTAACAAAAAACTAAAACCTTCCACACAATTTTCCACAAATGATCGTCTAGTCAATCCACATTATGCAAGTGCATTATATAATCATAATAAATACAAAATAATACAAGAACAACACGTCGAATCACCCAAAATCGAATGGGAAAATAATTCACCGACTCCAGATATTTTCATATCAGAAAGTTCGGCTCGGTAGAACTTCTAATTGGACCTATAAATCCTACTGATCTCTCAATATAAATATTTAAAAAAATAATTCGTTATCCTACATGTATTTAAAATTACTGATTTTTGCATTTTTATATATAAATTCTTTGACAGATCTAATATGCCTAAATTTCAAATGAGAGAGCTAGGTATAATGCCAGTAGCCGAAATAACAAATGGTAATATTTTTTTAGTCTGAGAATGACAAATTCTTTTTATCTCATTTCCTAAATTTGTGTATTTTCTTATTTTTTTTAATATAGATCTAGTCTAGAAACGTTCGATTTCAAGCAAAACACTGTTTTTTAAAATTCATTTTTTAAACAATTTTATTAGAAAGCAAAAAAGTGATTCAAGTGAAACTGTCACAGATAATCTTAGCTATAATAATGTATTTTTTAAAAGTCGTTTTCTTTATGCCTTCATTCATTTATATTGAAAAAAAAATTTAGTAGTTTAAATTTATATTTTTTATCGAGTACTTTATTTTTTTATTTGTATTCTACTCAAGCGAAACGATAGGAAAACCTTTAATTTATCTAAAGCATATTTTTTGGTATTCATAATGTACAACGATTCGTTATACAGATTAATCAAAATAGTGATTTAGCAAAGCTTCGCCTTAGTACAAATAGATGCATTACGGTAAAAATCTTAGTTTTTGAATGGTTGATTTTAGAGTATTTACAACTCTGGAATTTTCCGCAACTATCTTTATTATCTCCTAAAAAAGAATTACGAAGGGTTTGTTTTTTATACAAATCTACAGTTTGGATTTGAGAATGATGAAATTGTACGGTTCACCTTCAAAACAAGAGGAAAAAAACTGTCTAAATAAGATAAAATCATTTCAATTTTTAACCCTTGGAATGCAAAAAGCAAAATTTCAATCGAACACCGTACACCGGTAGACTCTATTTTCGTGAAAACTTACTTGTTTCTTTAAAAATTGATGTTTTCTTTTAATTTTTCTGTTCTACCAGTTAATACGTTTATATATTTATTTAAAAACACATATCTCCAGGATAGTCAGAAAAATGTTTTGTTTTGTCTTTCTTATTTTATAAAAAAATGAAACGAAAATATGTTTGAGATTTATTGTATTTCCAGTTAAATTCCAGTGAGATTTTCCTGTAAATGAATACACTACCATGACATTTGAAATGAAATTTTGCGTGCGCTTTTTCACAGATAAAATAAAATTTTTGCAACTGAAAAAACAGCACGCTAAAATAATATTAATATACTTTATTTCCTTGCCAAGCGAATACGATATATTTTTGTATACTACAAGCACTTTATTAAGGTTCATTTAGACGTACATTTGATTTCTTTACACAACTAAAATTACATTTCTACAAAATAGTCCATTCCGCGAGTTGGAACAAAGTTTTCAGCGCGGCTTTGTCTAGAACCTGCTACAGAAATAAGGTTCTATTTCGGCCGGCGGCAGAGTGAAAAGAGGCATAAAATATTCACTTTCCCTCTGATAGGCTCTAGATTACTCCGGAAACACATGTCCATCCCGTCAGGTGGGCGGTAGATGGAAATTGCAAAGTTACATAAGTCTTTGTTGTAGGAAAACACTATGACGGTAACTGCAACTTGTCAATAATGTAACTAGATTTCAGGTTTAAATTAATTTATAATCGAGTATACTATATACGTATACTACTCAATAGTAGTGAGTAGTACTCATAGCTCGGTGGTCGTCAAACTTATTAGTCAAAAGAACCAAATATCAGCAGTATCTACAAGGAGTTAAATTTCTTTAGGAGCCGGTTAAAACTAAGTATTCCGAATAAAACAATATGATATTATGTAAAATTCTTCATAATTATCTTATTTATTAAATTTACAAAAAAACCGTTTTATTAATTACAAATCTAAAGTACGTATTAAGGTGAAGCTTAATGCCAAATCACTATTTTGATTAATCTTTATAACGAATTGGTGAACATTATGAATACCAAAAATATGCTTTAGATACATTGAAGGTTTTCCTATCGCTTCGCTTGGGTAGAATACAAATAAAAAAATAACTTACTAAATAAAACATATAAATGTAAACTATTAAAAAATTTTTTTTCCAATATAAATGTATGAAGGCATAAAGGAAACAACTTTTAAAAATATATTATTATAGCTAAGATTATCTGTGACAGTTTCACTTGATTAACTTTTTTGCTTTCTTATAAAATAATTTAAAAAATAAATAAAAAAACAGTTTTGTGCTTGAAATCGAACGTTTGTCAAGCGATTTGAATGCCTATTACCTACAATAAGGTATTCCAAGAATATACACATTTTTGGCTTGTAGCTTCCTCTTAAGTTATTTATTTAGAACTATAGAAATAAAGTAATAAAATAATTAGAGTAGAAACAAAAACAAAAAAAACTGTTATGCAGTGGTTTCGTTTAAATATGCACGGCTAAAATGTTAAATAAGTACATATTTATAGATAAATAGAGGCATTTTAAAAACATCAGCTAACATATCATATGAGTTGCCAGTAGTAGAGTAGTATGTAATCTATTTATAACAGAATTGTAGGCTGAAACCGTAGTATAATTGTTACGATAATACATTCTAGCTAACCTTGATCTTATGGTAGAAGCATGAAAGTGAATGAAACTAACTAGCCATTACACCGTTTCTTCGCAGGGGTAGGCAGAGAGGACGGACCGCCAAACAACTCGGTCTTTGCACACAATCCTTGCCTCATTCACATTCATACATCGTCTCATACATGCTCTTCTATTATTCTGACTATTGACATGGCCCGACTCGAGTATCTGATTCACTCGATCGTGCCATGTCTTCCTCCGGCGTCCCCGACTTCTGCTACCGTTCGCATTTGCGTCGTATATTCTCCTTACATTCCTTTCTTCGCTCATTCGCTCTACATACCCAAAAACCTTGCATTCTTTGCGGATCTCCACATTTAATACATGGTTTCGCCACACATATATTCCTCAGGGATATCATTTCATTTCAACATTAATATATCAAGGCTATCAAACTGAAAATTTAAAATTTTACATAAAAATATTCAAAATCTAAAATTAATAAAACACAATAAAAATTTGCATTGGACTTTTTCAATGATATTAATATGATTATTAAAGACAGTTGACAAAATTGTAGAGTTATATTCTATTATACTTATAACGACAAATGTGTACAGAATTTTTAATGTGTGAATATTTAAAAAACCCTTACTATATGTTCGAAGAACGAACATGGGTTGTGACAGGCGATGCAAAAACACAATGCGTAACGTTACTTCACAATCAACTTACCGCGAGGCGATGGTGAAATCTGCGTAGTGAGCATCATCTGTCAGCACTGGAACGTTTAGCGTGGTTTGTTAGCACTCGTTATTTAAAATTAAATTGCGATAAAATACGTAAGGTAATTATTTCGATAAAGAACCGGCGATGGAGTTTTGACAGGACGAACGGTTTTTGTGCGACTGGGTCGGCTCACGGCTCTCCGTGGTTTTAGCTGACGTGGGCGAACTTAAACTATACAGTTTAAATTCTGACGATACGATTGGTTAGTACACGGCCTGTCAAAAGCAATCGGCGTTACGGAACACTATAAAACCCAAAATTTTCATAGCCCTGTTAGCAATAGAAGTTATATGAGATACAAAACAGAGTTTGTGGTAAAAGATGCTGCCTAGGTCAAGTATTTCGACTTCAAAGATTTAGTCGACATTACACAGTGAATGGTTCCATGATAACTCAATACAGTGACAATTCAACACACTTTTAAAGTCATTAGAAACGATTAAACTTAACATAACCTAACCTAACCTACTTAACCCAGTTAATAAAGTTTTTGTTTCATCACTTTCCATGACTTTATATAACTTTTTAAAGATGTGATGAATTATCATTGTGATGATTTATCCAGTGATCCCCTAACCTAATCCAACCCAAACTTAAATAACCTATCCCAACAGGATGAACTATTTAAATATATTTTCATGAATTTATTTAAATATATTTTATACCTAGCCAAGTTCTATACCAATATAACCTAACCTATCCTAATGCTTTTTTACTGTTGTTTTCAAAGTATATTATATAAATCAAGTAAGTTATTTTTTATTTATTTATCAATATAAAGTTTATTACATGTATTTTTCGACATCTGTCGCATTAGGGTACACCTGTGTCGAGACAGACGTATTCAGATACTTAAAGAATATTTACATGCATAACTAAATCAAAATACAAATTACAAAGTTGTATACACTTTCAACCATGGAGAGAATAGAATAAAGTGTAGGTACAGGGACGACAATATTATAAATGCATATGAAAAATAAATGCATTTAGTTGGAGGACGTAGTTACAAAGGGGCTTTTATAAAATTATTGATTCTAATATTTTATTTTGTATGTGTAACCTAACCTAACCTAACCCATCCCAACCTCACATATCCTATCCCAACAGAAAGAATCGACATACCTAGCCTAGTATGTTCTATCCCAATATAACCTGACCTAACCTAACATAACCTATCGCCGTTTGTACTGTTCTTTAAAGTATATTATATTAATCGTGTGTCGATTTAAGACTTGCGTAATTTATAACGAATACGTAAATAAATCAACATAGTATCTAACCTAAACTAATCTAACATAAAAACTAACCGAAAGAGCGTAGGCATAGATAAAGAAGAACACAAGAAATTAATTGTGGGTGTGTTTCCTGATCCAAATATTTGCCTAATCGAGACTTAAATTTCTAGTACAAAACTGTTCTTAAGAAAATCAAATGGGATTGACATCTACGATATCAGGCGAGTATAAGCGAGACAGAGTGCCAGGCTATTGAGCTAAACGGAACAAATTTGTATGGAAGTCACTTCTAGTTTTCTTCTTTATTCTATGTGGAGATTGGACAAATGATGAAATTAGAAATGCGACGCCGCGCTGTTAGGTTATTTTTTATTTTTTTTTTATTTTTTTTTATTTATTTATTTAACGCCCAGAGGGCTTTTACATGGTTGGTAGTATAATTTTAATTTGACAAATACTTTCAAACATAAAAAATAAGAATAAAATTACATTTGATAAAAGCTATGCAACAAGTCATACAAACACAAGAAACAAAAACAGAAAATTACAGCTATTTGTTGGTTTACATGATTTGTTTAGGAGTATTGTTGAAATAAATGTTTTAAATGATCCACAAAACTTGCCAAGTTGGTATTGAATATGTCAACATCACCCAAGTAATGATTTCCCATGGTGTGAAGTCGTTGTATCGGAGAGTGGGCAATGTAGTTACGCTTATGTGTGCTGCTGTAGAATATTGTATTTTGTCGTGTTGTTACTGTGGGTGTATGTATGTTTATAAGTTGCAGGAGTTCACAACAGTCGAATTTAGAGTTAAGTATTTTGAATAAGAACGTTAAATCGTTTATTTTACGTCTATCTTCTAATGTATGTATTTTTAGAGTATTTAGTAAGAAATTGTATTTTAAGTCTTCGACAGGGATATTTAATTTAAAATTTATAAAACGTAGAAATTTTTTTTGTATTCGCTCAATGTTGTTAATGTGAATTTTATAAGATGGAGACCAAACTACTGAGTTATATTCAATTAGACTTCTTACTAGAGATACGTATAATAGTTTAATGGCTTGCAAAGAATTAAAGTTTTTAGTTGTTCTTAATACAAAGCCTAGTGTTTTCATACCTTTGTTCACAATTTGATGGATATGATTGGTGAAACTTAGTTTTTCATCCAAAATAATTCCAAGATCTCTCATTTCCGTGACTCTTTCTAAAGCTATGTTATTGATGGAATATTCGAATAAAACAGGATTTTTGTTTCTGAAGAAAGTCAAGGTTTTGCACTTTACTACATTTAAAAATAAATTATTTTGAACGCACCAATCTCTAAAGTTACTAATATTTGACTGTAGTATATGGCAATGATTTATATCAGTTATTTTCTTGTATAGTTTGACGTCATCTGCAAAGAGCAATACCTCGACATCGTTGAAGCAATTGGTTATATCATTGATGAAAATGAGGAACAAAACCGGGCCAAGGTGACTACCTTGCGGTAGGCCACTGGTAGCCCGGAAAGCTTTCGACATCCAAGATTTTATTTTAACGAACAGTTTACGATTTGACAAATAGCTACTAAACCATTTTAGCATGTTATCCCTTATTCCTAGAGCAAATAGTTTTTGGATTAGTAGTTTATGGGATACTTTGTCGAATGCCTTCGAAAAGTCTGTATATATACAGTCGACTTGTTTATTTTCTGCAAATGATTGTATAATGAAGTTTTGAAATACCGTTAAGTTAGTTGCGGTGGATCTTCCTTTGATAAAACCGTGCTGTTTTTGATTAATTAATTTTATTAATTTGGGATAGATTTCATCAAGGACCAATGATTCAAAAAGCTTTGGCAGTACTGACTGTATACAAATGGGGCGATAATTAGCTATGTCAGTATCGTCTCCTTTTTTGTAGATCGGTGTAATGAAGCTAGATTTCCAGCGGTCTGGAAAATGTCCAAGGGACAAGAGACGGTTAAATAGTAATGTAAGTGGTTTAGATAATGTATTAGAGCATGTTTTGAGGAATATTGGTGGAATGTTGTCTGGGCCAGCGGATTTGTCAGTGTCTAAGGAAAGTAATTTTTGTTCGCAACACTTTTGTGTGATTTGGCAGTTTGTTAAGTTTGTGGTCATATTAAATTTGTATTCGGGTATTTTATCATCTGGAGTGTCTTCATCATATACATTTTTGAAGAAGTCCGAAAAAAGGTTTACAATATCCTGTGTATTGTTTGCACTGATTCCATTCATATGCATTATTGGCGGGTAGTCTGTGTTTTCATTGTTCATTTTTTTAAGAAATTTCCAAAGGTTTTTGGATTTAAAGACAGTGTCCTCGACAGAGGTTATGTACATTTTGTAACATTGTTTGGAAAGATCTTTACATTTTTTCCTAGTTTCGCTAAAGATTATATAATCATTTATGGATTTACTTTGTTTGAATTTTTTGTGTTGACTCTTTTTTTGCTGAAGAGAGGCTGTAAGCTCTGATGAAAACCAAACCGGGTAGGTATAGCTTCTCGGTGTGTAAAAAGGTACATAGGATTCAATAGTATTAGAAAAATATAAATAAAGTTTATCTAACGATTCATCAACGCTTTCATCGGATAAAAAAGACCAGTCTGTATTTGAGAAATAGGAGTTAATTGAGTCGAAGTCGGCTCGTTTAAAGTTTAGGACGCTTTGTGAAGGTTTCCTTTCATTATCACATATCATATTTAATTTAATGTATAGGGGAGGATGATGATTATCTATAGGTAGAAGTGGATCATTTGAGAGTTCAACAGACATTTTAGGATAGTTTGATAAAGCTAAGTCTAATAAGCGATTGTTACTGTTATATATAAAATTATGTTGATGAAAGTTTAGAAAGTTTACCATGTCCAAAATTTCACGTGCACGATCGTTTTCACTTTCGTTTATGATGAGACCACAGTTATTTGCTTTCCATATTAAGTTTGGTAAGTTATAATCCCCAAGAATAACAATTTTCGAGTCAGGATATTTTGATGAAATTGTTTCGATGTCTTGACAGTGGTTTCTATATGACTGAGGGTCAGAAAGTGGTGGTAGATAGGCCGTTCCAAATATAATTTTCTCGAGAGGAGTCGTTATTTGCACAAAAATATGTTCGATGTTATTGTGTTTCGTGGTTAATTTTCTTGCTGACAACTTCTGTTTTATTGCAATTAAAACTCCTCCACCTCTTGACTTGGAACTTGATCTGACGTTTCTGTCGCAACGAAATACTTTGTAGTTAGTAAGACCGAGTTCAGTCGATTTGATTTCCGAGTTTAGCCAGGTTTCCGTAAGTATAATGATGTCATGATGATGAGAAGGTAGAGCTGCTTGTAGGTCATCGAGTTTTGATCGCAGTCCGCGGATGTTTTGATAATAGATTTTTATGGTTCTGGTTCGGTTAGGTGGGATTTCTTGAATATTTTTGTAACTTCCTAGTTTTTTGGTCGATTCGGCACGATTCGGGGGGTGGAGTTAATGTATTTTATGGTGACATCTTCACCATTTTCTTTCCTTTTTTCCAGCTGAACCCTCAGATCGCTCAGAAATTTTTGTTGCGCCGGTGTTGAGTCGGGGTAAATTCTGACATTGTTCTTGAGAAGACTTCGTTTGCTTAGAATATTTCTGGATTGTGTTGAATTTTGTAGTTCTATTTTTATTGGTCTAGGCTTGTCATTTAATAATTTTCCAACTCTATAAAATTTAGAAATATTTTCATTTGCTGAATTGTCGATTACACCGATTATACTGGTGACAGCTGCCTGGTCATCCAAGATTATATTCAAACTTCCTCTTTCCCATCTCCATCCTCACTGCATAAAGCATCACAATATATTTCTATTTGGAAATGTCCAACTGAATCCGAGAAGTTTAGATAAATAACGTTAACTTTAGCTAAATGAAACCCAAATGAAAATATCTATTTGCGTTACAGTAAAACTCCATAATTCCGGCTCTTTATACAATAGTAATAATGCTCTAAAGACGTGCCTTGACTGTAGTAGTACCAGTGAACATCAAATCCCTAGAAAAGAGATCTACACCGATTTGAAAGAAAACGGCTGTCACCCCAGACAGATGTATGAAGTTTATAATCCATTCAGTAAAAAAATCCATATCTTAAAATTAGTAAGGAAGCTTAGTATTTGGGAATACTGATAAGTCCATAGAGGCAATACCAGTTCAATTTAATTAAAAGGAATTGTTAACTGCGATTAGCTTCAATTTCGGTTCTACTTAAGGATAAGGAATCGTCCTTGATAAAATTAGACTTAACTTTATTAAATTACCTTAAAATTAACGACCTTTTTTGCTGTCATCCAGAGAACTCGATTAGTAGTTAAGGAGTAACTCGTTAATAATTTTAAGATTAAGGACAATTCCTTAAACTTAAGTATAACTACAATCGCTTCTCTTCTCTCCGGTGGCAGCAGAATTGTCTCTTTCCTTAAAATTAACGTATTTTATTATTTCAGTTCTCTGAGATGAGGGCGATAAATATGTTAATTCAATGGTTAAGTACAATTCAGTTTCCTTATTATCCTTAAACAGAACCGAAATCACCCCTTTTCTCTTGGATGACAGCAGAATTGTCCTTAACCTAAAATGATAATAAATTAACTTTGTGTTAAAGCCTTACGTGACACATTACGATATATAATGCCCGCATAAATTGCCATGTACGTATTTATGTCGTTGAATCACAGTTAACATAAAAGTGATTCCGGCTTAAAGGTAAGGAATCGTCCTTAATCTTAAATTTTTCGACTTTTCACTGTCATTCGATAGAACTGGAATCGCAGTTAGCGAAAAAGTCGTTAATTTTAAGGTTGAGAACAATTTTTCTGTCATTTTATAGGACTGGAATCACAGTTAAGGTAGAAGTCGTTAATGATTTGAAGGTTAAGGATGATTCCTTATCCTTAGTAGAATCTCGGAATCTCCTCCGCAGTTCTCTCGGATAATTTTAAAGTTAAGGACAATTCCTTATCGTCAAGTACAACTGCTCCTCAGGTTACATTTCTATCGGATTATCTCTCCAGTCTGTAGTGCCAACCTACTGAGCAGTGAAGTCATTATTGAAATAACGCGACCCAGCGAAAGAGTAATGACTGGAGGGGGAACTACGTATATTTCATGGGATATCAACTCGGCAAATAATGGAATTATAAATTAGGTGCAATTCACTAGACTTCTAGAAGTAGTACCTACACTAGCGTTGAATGTACCTTCAACTAAAGGATATCTAAAGCTGTGTTTGGAGCCGTCCAAATAGGCGTACCCCGAAAACAAAAGTTACACGGAAAAAAATGAGTATTTATTAAAATCCTTTTAAAACGGGACAGCAGGCCGTTTCCTAATAAAATTTGGGATATGTACATAGGGAAATTGCAGAATTTGAGATTTCGAATTAAGTATTTGCGAATGCATACTTACCAATCCCATATATTCACATGCGATTGAAAGAATCCAAAATAAATTTTTAAGATATGTAAATTTTAAAATGGGCATTCCTAGAGAAAACCTAAATAACGATAACGTAATTTGTTCGTTAAATTTAATAAAATTATCTGATCGCAGAATTATTTCCGATTTAACCTGTTTGTATAAAATCTTTTATTCAATGTTTGATACACCTGATTTATTATATGTAATCTCTTTTCATACTCCAAGCAGGTCGGTTACAAGACAGTACCTACCATATTATTGTAGCAATTCTATATCAACGTCCCAATATCACACTCATGTGCGACGGATTCAACAGCTAGGAAACAAATACTACGATGTTGTTATTATAGTTGGATAGTTGGAGAATTACCTTGCCGGCGGAACGCACGTATTACGCCGCGCGCCGTTTGTTTTTGAATATTCATTCCGAATACTATTACTTCGCCAAAAAAATGAGCGATCCAAGTTTATTTATGAATGAGCTTCATGTGCTCACTAATATAATAAAAGTGTTGAGCACCAAAGTTGACAGCCTAACAGCTGATGTTAAAGAAATAAAGTCAATACTACTAGTCGGTAGTGATAAAAGTGTACCTACATCGCGAGGCGAGGTAGATACATCGCTTACCGCCCGCCGCTGGGCCGATGTCACTGCCCCCCCGCCCCCGCCCCCGCCGCCGCCCGGTCACCCGGCCGCCCGCACAGAGCAGAAAGGTACCGTAAACAAAGGCCGAATGTCTACCCGTGCTACAGCTAGAGCAAAGGAAGGCGAAACAACTCAAGTTTCAAGTCAAGTTTCTGGGACCATCGACAAGGGGAAGAGGCCGCTGTCCGGCCCATCTAAACCGAAGAAGATGTCAACTCCCGTTGCCCAACCTACCGATACTGTAACATCAAAGACTGCAGAAACCGATACAGCTGAATCCGAATCTGAAACGGAAGCTTATACCTCCACTTCGGCTAACACCAATTGGCGCCGAGTCACGCATAGGAAAAAAAGACGACCAGTACTTCATGGTACCGCGACTGAGCATAAAGGCCTCATAGCCGTTGAAAGGCGCAAGTATATTCATGCCTGGCAATTCGATGTCAACACTACGGTTGAGGATATTGTAAAATTCCTTCTCAATATAAACAAAGAAATTGTTTACGATGTTGTCAAATTGACAGCCAAAGCTGACTACGCCTCTTTCCGGATCGGAGTCCCGGAATCGAAGCTTTCGTTTTATATGGACCCGAACGTATGGCCAAATCATGTTGCATTCAATGAGTGGTTTTTTCGGAGAAATTTTGCAACCAATGATAAAACGAAACACTCTAAGAGTGAGAAATAATTCTAACCTCTCTATATATTATCAAAACGTTCGAGGGTTAAATACGAAATTGGCAGTATTTAAAAACAACCTATTTGCTCGAGATAGCTTAGATTTAATAGCAATCACTGAATCGTGGCTGAAACCAAGTGTGCATAATTCAGAGCTATTTCCAGAGAATTATGTTGTCTTTCGTCGTGACCGCCTCACACGAGCGGGGGGTGTCGTCCTGGCTGTTCGTGCTGATTCTGTAACCCATGCTGAGAGGATTTATTCAATGGACCTCCCCGACACTGAATCCCTGTGGGTGAAGCTATCCTTGAAATCTTCAACTGTTTTCGTATGTGTGATATATGTGCCACCTCGTTCTTCAACTTCGTTATACTACAACATGTTTGAAAAAATAGAAAGTAATTATAATCTTCTCAGTGACAAAAATATCTTAATATTAGGTGATTTGAACCTCCCTTCCTGTAACTCCAATATTGTGAACATGTTTAATTATTTTAAATGTTTCTACGGTTTGCAAGAATATAACTTGATATGCAATGATTATAATAACACTCTGGATATAGTTTTATGTAATGCCAAGGATCTTATAAAGTGTGTTGAGAAATGTCATGACCCTATTACAAACGAGGATAAGCACCACCCTGCTTTGTCTATAAGTATTAGTGAGGCTCACTCAGGTGTTTCAAGTTCATGTCTAAACCCAAGTCCAATAGAAGTTCCCTCCTATCACGGAGCTAGAACCATAAACGCATGGAGATTCAACAAAGGAAATTTCCACTTATTATATGAATTGCTTTCTAAATGCTCATGGCAACCGGTCTGCCAAAGTTCAACAGACATAAATGCATTATGTACAAATTTTTACAATTCAATTTACAATATATTCGACAAGTGTATACCCATTTCCACACCTCGCACTACGACACACAGAGTATATCCTAAGTGGTACACAAATAGTATCATTTCAAATATTAAAATTAAACATATTTTTCATAA
This sequence comes from Hesperophylax consimilis, assembly GCF_061612785.1. NCBI lineage: Eukaryota > Metazoa > Arthropoda > Insecta > Trichoptera > Limnephilidae > Hesperophylax > Hesperophylax consimilis. Next base: position 14,007,751 of record NC_142865.1, read on the forward strand.
GCAATGGAAAAAAACACGTCACAACTTGGACTATGCTAATTTTTCAGCCTATCGCTCCATCGTAAAACATGAAATCAGTGAAGCTTTTAAAAATCATTTAACTTCAATGGAAGAAAAATTATCTATAGATCCCAAACAGTTTTGGAAGTACATTAAGGATCTAAAAAAATCTAACAACTCATTTAAGTCTATGATTCTTGACGGAGAGGAATTGACTACTGATGATAAAATCGCTAATAGTTTTGCAACCTTTTTTCATCTGTTTACAAAAATGTCCAACCAACTCTCAATATTGACTCTACCCTTCACACTGTACAGATTGGGCCCTCATTCGACCTGGTCAGTATTTCAGAAAAAGATGTTAAGGAGGCACTCTCAAATTTAAAGAAACCTCACTCCATCGGTCCTGACAATATTCCAACATTTATACTAAAGGGTTGTTCCGACCTTTTAATACCACCATTATGTCATCTCTTCAATGTATGCCTAAAAAACGGGATTCTCCCAGACATCTGGAGATTAACTAAAATAACCCCTATCTACAAGAAGGGAGACAAACGCGATATCCGGAATTATCGACCAGTTGCCGTTCTATGTTCCATCATGAAAATATTCGAGAAAATTCTACATAAATATATACTTAATCACGTTAATCCAATTCTTGATGACCGTCAATATGGTTTTAGACCCCAGATGTCAGTAACATCAAACCTCTTATGCATCTCAGATTTCTTATCACAAACTCTCGACAATCGGGGACAGGTGGATGTTGCTTATTTCGACCTGGAAAAAGCATTCGACAAGGTTGACATCGACATTCTTCTAAATAAGCTAGCTTCATTTGGTTTTTCCAAAAGACTACTCTGTTTTTTTGCTTCATATTTTCGAAATCGTAGACAGTTTGTTTATTATAAGGGTTCCAGTTCTTTGGAATTCATAGTTTTTTCTGGAGTTCCTCAGGGGTCCATCCTTGGACCACTTCTGTTTCTGATTTTTATTAACGATATTGGTTCAGTCATCACACATTCGCTGTATTTACTATTTGCAGATGACTTGAAACTGTATCGCTCAATAAAAAATCATCTTGACTGTATTCTCCTTCAATGTGACATTGACTGCGTCTCAAACTGGGCCAAAATAAATGGCTTGAACTTCAGTACACCCAAGTGCAATATCGTCTCGTATACAAGATCAAAGAAACCGCATGTATTTGAATATACAATCAATGAAATTATTCTCCAACACCTAAACCAAATCAAAGACCTAGGAGTTATTTACGACACCAAACTAACTTTTCACCAACACATCGATGATTTAATAAGCAGAGCATACAGGCTTCTCGGCTTCGTAATTAGAAACTCATATCCGTTTCGTAACACAAAAACACTGACGTTATTATATAACACACTAGTCCTAAGTGTACTTGAATCAAACTCGATCATCTGGGCTCCACATGAATTAACATACACTTTACGCATTGAAAGAGTCCATAAAAAATTTTTAAGGTTTTTATTCTCGCGGCTCTATGGACGTTACCCTTGGCTTTACCCATCGATTTATATATTAGGCATGACCAATTACCACTCCCTAGAGACACGTAGAGGTATTGCTTTGCTTAAATATTTTTTCCAACTAATAAACGGTCACTTATCTAATAATGAGATACTGGCCCAATTAAATTTTTTTGTACCAGAGTCTCACTCTCGAGGACGTCATCACAATCTTCTATATAGTAGAGCAAGCCGCACTAATTTATTAATGAACTCACCTGTAGGGAGAGCTACGTACTTTTTGAATGCGGTAGATAAAAAATTAGATTTATTTTTTGTGTCCTATAGCGCATTTGTGAGATTTTTGGCATTGCATATACACTGCATAAATGGTACAATTATAACGTCTTAGGCTTTATTACCTGTAATTGTTATAAATAAATGTACAAATTATAAATAAATAAATAAATAAATAAATAAATAAATAAATAAATAAATAAATAAATATATTTAGTACATCAATTTCAATATATAAGCATACCCTATTGAAGTTTTTTTTCATCAAGTAGTGGAATATTTTAATAAAGGTATTAAATTTGATTTGACTAACATATAATAATTATGTCAACTGAAACAGAAAAAAATATTTTGGATTTTTTATGTTTTGTGCCAGCATGCTGTGTAGATCAAGTTCAGTGATATTTTGACTTTATATTTATTTTTCTGCAATTGTTTTAAATAGTCGTTTCCTGCACTATTTTCATGTTTAATTTCGTAAATATTTTTTTATATATATGTATGTAAAAGCCTTAATAGGCGTGAAATAAATAAATTATATATATTGCGTGAACAGCACTGATCTTTATTTTAATTATATTTAAATTATAACAATTAATTGTTTTAATCTTGAATCTATGCCTGATTTTATAACTGGTTATATTCGCCTCTTATCAGCAATCGACTCATTCAGTCTTACATTGTAGATGAATTGTGGTGAATCGATAATATATTTCACATTTATGTAGATGAATTGGGGTGAATCGACAGTATATTTCACATTTATGTAGATGAATTGTGGTGAATCCATAATATATTTCACATTTATGAAGATGAATTGTGGTGAATCGATAATATATTTCACATTTATGTAGATGAATTGTGGTGAATCGATAATATATTTCACATTTGTGTAAATTAATTGTGGTGAATAGATAATATATTTCACATTAATGAAGATGAATTGTGGTAAATCGATAATATAATTCACATTTATGTAGATAAATTGTGGTGCTCTAGTGAGATATATCTGGTTGAGCATTGTATGTTACTTGAACCCATTTTGTATATTTAATAGTGGATGGTACTCTCAGTATCGCCCAGTTGAGACAAAACACTCTAGAATAATTGAGCTATATGGCTAAGTACACTCTTTTCTTCTTTATTATATTAATGGATATTGCCTTTTCACGTTTATAAATCAAATGTACTAGCAGGAGTCTTTTTAAAATTAAATTAAAAAAAATATTGAGTAATTTGATTAATTAAAATTTTTATTTATTTGCGTAAAATAAACGACATAACTTTTTTATTCCAGATTCTGCAAATCATAAACTTACGAATACCTAAAATAACAACACGACAAAATACACTATTCCACTGCAACACACATTAGCGCAATTACATTGCGAACTCCCCAATACAACGGTTTCACACTATGGGAAACCAATACTTTGGTGATGTCGATATATTTAATATTAACTTTGCGAATTTTGTGGATTACGTAAAAATACTTATTTCAACACTATTCCTAAATGGAAGTTATATTTTTGTAAACCAATCAAATCGCTGTATTTTTTAATTTATGTTCTTGTTATTTTTAAATTTGTTTCTTGCATTTATTATTTTTTTAATGTAATTTTATATTTATTATTTCTTTCTCGTGTTTCAAAATTGTCCGTCATTAAAATTGTACCACATACATTTAAAAGCTCTCTGGGCGTTAAATAAATAAATATAAATAAATTTATATAAGGCTGCGAGATTAAGAATTAAGGCTGGTCAAGATTAAGGCTGTTGTAAAGAATTACACCACTTTCAACTTAATCTTCAACAACCTATTTGAAATTTGAACTCGATTTATGAAGTTTGATAGCTGTAAACAATGTAAATTTTAGCCATTTTTCATGTTATTTCGGCGCCCAAGAGAATCTGTCAATTTCAAAATTGAACACAAAAATGCTCAATCTCCCAAAATCACGATTCACTTTTACTAACAATAATAAACCATTTCGTAACTATAATAGCCAGATGACATAAAAATAATTTTGGTTAAATATTAATTATAATTTCTTAAGCTCGGTTGAAGTACGGTATTTTATGAAATCATCACTGGAAAATTAATAATCTCGGTTGCAGTACGGTATTTTATGAAATCATCACTGGAATAAATTAATAACCTCTGTTACAGCATGGTATTTTATGAAATCATCACTGGAATAACTTAATAAGCTCTGTGGTAGTACGGTATTTTATGAAATCATCAGTGGAATAAATTAATAAGCTCGGTTAAGCACGGTATTGTATGAAATCATCACTGGAGTAAATTAATAAGCTCGGTTGCAATACGCTATTTTATGAAAACAACCATTAGAATAAATTAATAAGCTGTTCAAACCACCTGTTCTCAAATCTAAATCGTTGGACTCTACCTCCCAAGACATAGACTGATCTCAATTGCCACAACCATTGCACGATTATTCGAACGTCTATTATTAAACAGTATCGGAGCCAGTCTGGAAACCTACGACAGCCAAATGGGATTCAAAAAGCAAACTGCTACCGATACTGATATATTTACGGTAAAAAGAACCCTGGAATACTACAGGAATAAAAAGACCACCTCATATGCATGTTTCTTAGACCTGAGCAAGGCCTTCGACAGGGTTTCTCACCCTCTGCTATGGGCTAAACTCAGAGAAAGAGGCATATCATCGGAGGTCATACATATCCTCGACTCGTGGCACAGACAGCAGGAAAACCTAGTAAGATGGAAGGATGATTTTTCCGAACCTTTCCTCCTAAAGAGTGGCGTCAGACAGGGAGGATGCATGTCACCGATACTGTTCAATCTGTACATGGACGAACTCACCGAAAGGCTAAACAATGCAGGAGTAGGCTGCCACATCGGAGGACAGTGTCTGAGTAACGTCAGTTATGCGGACGATATGGTCCTGATGGCACCATCTATAAGGGGACTGCGCATTCTTCTGAAAATCTGTGAAGAGTATGCTGAAGAAACAAATATGTTGTATAACCCCGCTAAAACGGCTCTATTGGTCATAAGACATGGGCAAGGCCCGAAAAATATTCCTCCAGCTACCTTGAACGGTGTGAACTTGAAGGTGACCGAAGGAACTAAATACCTTGGACACATAATCACCAGTAATCTGATGGACGATGATGAACTCGATAGACAAAGGCGAGCTCTCAGCGTTAAAGCAAACATGCTCAGTAGAAGATTTCGCCTTTGCAGTACCGCAGTAAAAAGGACGCTCTTCCTTTCCTTCTGCGCAAAGTTGTACACGTGCGAACTATGGGCAAACTACAAAAAGAGTAGTATAGAAAGACTACGGGTCCAATACAACAACGCCTTCCGCACAATGTTTTGTCTCCCCAGATACTGCAGCGCTTCCCGTATGTTCACGGAGGGGCGAGTTCCCGGATATGCAGCCCTTATTAGATCCAGGGTGGCAGGAATGAGGGAAAGGATAAGAAGCTCTGGAAATATCCTCACTATGGAAGCCCGCCTCACTCCATCCTCCAGCATTTACGCACACTGGAGAAAAATACTAGCGCCTAATATAGTCACGGCTCCCTAAAGGCTTCAACTTTCTATTATTCTATTTATTTTATCATTTTATTTTATTTCATTTTCAATTTATTCTGTTTTCTTTTCGTTGTCTTTCTGTTCTATCTTTTTGTTTTTGATTATATATTTCATTGTATGTCTATATGGAATGTGTGGGACTGCACTAACCTCCCCACATACCGGAATAAACACCTTATTATTATTATTATTATAATAAATCAGTTAAAATAGTATCTATCACTTTTCAACAAATTATAGTGTACATTCAACATATAAATTAAACATAAGAATATGAAAATGTAATTTTATCGAATTTATTTGGGAGATGGTTGAAGATCATTGAATAGTTTTATTCCATTATTTACAAAATGATGTTGGGCTGCTGTTGAGCATAACCGTGGTACTGTTAGTCCTTCTACAGTGTTATTTTTTAACACGATAACGAAATAACGATAAATAGGGCCCTCTTTACATTCTTCATAACCATTATAAATAAATAATTTGAGTAAATCTTTTAGAAAATGTCATCCGTTTGTCCAAATTTAAACAGGTTTCTGATTAGTAATTTTCCCCTTATAAAATCACTATTAAAATTACATTAACACCTTGAGGCAATTTTGGAATACATGCTTTAAGGCGATGCCATACGTAGTAATTCAAAATCATGTGTTTTTGGTTTGAAAATTTGGTCGCCTAGAAATGTTTCAGATGCTTTAATTAAATACTGCGAGTAGAATACATCTTGGCCTTTGAAATAATCGAGTATTTTTTAGATATGTCTTTTTATAAGCCCAGAAAAAACTAATGTAAAGGCCTATGAAAACTGCTTTAAAGTTCGAAATTTCCTACTTACGAAGCCATTTTCGGTTATGATTTTTTTGTATAATGTGGCGAATTAAGTTATTTATAAAAATATCGAAAACAATTAAATATTTGTGCCTGAAAATCCACAAAATAAAATAAAAGGCACTTTTCGACCATGTTTTTTTCTTGCATAAATCAAAACAGGCGGATGGTGTTAAGCGGGAATTTAAACCTTATAGCCATTAACAACGTAAGGGTGTTATTGATAGCGGCTCAATTTAAAATATTACACGACGTAGTGCATCGCCTTAATGACTCGAAACAACTGTAGAGCCTTTTTGGGAGATATACACCCCAACTTCTCATAAAAGTTATGCTATCTTATTTTGTATTATGGTGAGGAATACACCAAGCTATACAATTAGAGGTCCTGTGGGATACTAGTATCTCGTCGACACGTGTTCCACCATTAGAATGCGATAACTGGTGGACGTAGATCGGATTCGGTAGTTTTAGTTACAGCTTTGGGAGCGTTGGAGGCCAATGGGAGATTACAAATTAGAACCTCTTTTTAGCTTCACACATCAATGGACAAATATAATTTTAATAGGGTCCGAAAGAGAGAGATAGAGAATACCACGCTTTAGTTGGGATTAAAAAAATTACCGCACAGGCCCCTGTACCGGACAGCAGATGGATGTACCTAATAATTAATTAATAATTAAGAAAATGAATATTCTGATATCACACATTTTACGATGAAGAATCCTTTGAGGCTTATCTCGCACGATGAGTCATCCTGCTAAGAATTTAAAGCACCGTACACGTGTCATATCGCCAGTTCAAGGATGAATTACTCGCACGATAAACCGTGGGACCTCAGTATATGTTTAGATTTAAGAATAATTACTCCACATTAACACGTGTAGAAATTGTTGAATTCGAACCCAATAAATACGCAAACAACTGGCTCAACCAGTCAGTTGTCCAAGGTACCCCCAGAGGAAACCGGCATTTACAGTCAATCCCCAACAAACACAAAATATCACTAATAAACCGGTCAGAAAAGCGTATAAAAAAAACATAAAAACTCCGACGGTAAACACTACCTTTGGACAAAGACACCATAAATACCACGCAATTAAAGCATTCAACAGTCTTCCACTTGAAACAAAAATTGAGGAAAATAAAAATAAATTCAAACACAAAATAAAAAAATGGATTAAAGAACAAAAAAGACAATATTTCCAAAATTCTATAACATAAGAGAATAAAACATATACACGCAACACAAAAAATGTATAAGGCAAGCGGCACGCACAAGCACATAGATCATTGTAAATGCCGATTTCCATTCTCTTCTAATGTTTTTATTTTGGTGTGAGAATTGAATTTTGATTTCTAATCTTTATTTTTGATGTAAATTTATCTTTATTTTAATGTTGTTTTTTGTTTAAATGTATAAATTCGCATATTTTAAAATGGGGGCCTCAGCACGGGTGAACAACCCAGTGAGGCCAACGTTGCTGAATTGAAATGTAAAGTACTGTAGAGTAATGTATCAATAAATAAATAAAATAAATAAATGTCACTGGCGTAGGTGTCCAGTACAGCTCCCAATTTTTTTAAATAATTCTAGGAAACAACATTTAGCATTTGAAAAAGATTTGTTAAGGTTTGCAAATATATAAATAAACATTTTTGTATAAAATGAAAACAATGAAGTGACAGTGACTTTTATAATCCCTTATCGAATTAATTACAATTTACAATATAAAAAGCAGTAATAATAATTTATAACATAAAAAAGTAGTAATTACAATTGACAACATAAAAAAGTAGTAATAACAATTTACAACATAAAAAAGTAGTAATTACAATTTACAACAAAAAAGTAATAATTACAATTTGCAACATAAAAAAACAATTGGTAAGCAAGAAAACAATCGTAATTTTTAATTGTATGTAATATTAAATCGGAAAGTGTGTCATATGCTTTCAAAAAAAATGTTTTAATTTGGAATGCGTTCATTAACGGCGAATCTATTGGAAAATGAATGTCAACCGGAAATATTTATAAATAAATTATGAATCTGACTGATCATTTAAAGTAACTTGACGACAAAATCTCAGAATACCCTTGGTGTTGACAGTTACAATTTTTGATCAGAAATGTTCAATTGGTTCATTTGATTTGATTTTCATAAAATATTTAAATAAAAATAAAGGTCAATATTTATGACAGCGAAAACATCAACGGTATTATCGAAATAAAGAGAAAACAAGCACATTTTGACACTGCGTCAGAGCAAAGGTCAGATTGTATGCAATAATGCCCCAATTACCATATATCTAGTTCGTTAGTCAGTATAATACAGTGATTCCCAAATGTGGACTATATCACCCCCCTGAGGGCGTTGCTTGGTGAGATCCATTGGGGGCGCTATGGCCTCTAGGGCAAATAAGGGGGCGGCGAATGACTCAAATGGGCGTCAGATGCAATAAAAAAAATCATAATAAATTCAAATAAATCGTAGATTTACACCATCGCAAGAATCTTGCATATGAACCGTTCAATTATGTTCCGTTCGTATGGTCTACCTAAGATTGTGGCTGATAAGCCAACAATGGTACTTTTTAATACTTATTTAGTTAGTATAATGTTATTTTTGCCAACTTTAAATGTACTGCCTAGCTGTAATTTTATTTTGAATAACTGTAGAATTTGTAATTTGTAATAGTATTACGGGTTCAATTCCCGTTGGCGGCATTTATTTTTACTCTGGAGTTATTTTCAATTTGTATTGATAGTTCAGGCGACTAATTATTGCTTATAATTATTTGTTATTCTTTCTGCTATGCATAAAACCTTGTCTTATAAACACAATTTCACAATTAATTAATTAAAATAATATATAGTATATTTGCGGCACGTTCCAGAGTGGAAGATACTACCAGTATCGCCCTGGTGTAAGACCACCATTCAGAATTGAAACGTTGCTCCAAATGGCTTTAGCCGTCTTTAGTGACTAGATCTGAATAGCCAGGTACTTCCCCACCTTCCTCTTTCCCTTCCCCACTTACCTTCAGCCTCACAACATCCCCCAATTGGGGATGCCATAGTCTCACTGGCTCCAGACGGGAGCAGTTGGGACTCTTGTGAGGTATTCACTATAAAAAAAAAAAAAAAATAAAAAAAAAAAAATTAGTTTATCGTTAAAAAATAATAATATTTTACAAGTCAAAAATATTTCACCAATAAATGAAGATATTATATGTCTCGACGCCATCTAGTGAGAAATTTAGCACTAACAAAGCCTTTCATACAAAATAAAGTTGGTTGTTTACAGGTGGAAAAATATAATAAACAGTAATTGTTGATTGAGGTACTAGTATATATTGAATCATTTGGCGGGTTGGAAATAAGCCGACATTGCTCAGTGGTTTCAGAGCACCTGACCGGACATCAGAAGGCACGGGTTCAATTCCTGTTGGCGGCATTTATTTTTACTCGGGAGATATTTTCAATTTGCATTGATATTTCAGGCGACAGATTATTGCTTATAATTATTTGTAGTAATTTTGTAGGTTATGCTAAGCTTACATGTATTTTTTCTTTATGTTTTATTAACATTTTAAAGCTGTACATATCGACACAGGAATTCCCTAGCAAAACAAGCTGCTTATGATTTTGTTGTAATATTCTTTTTTTTAATGCAAAAAATTTGTGATTGGGCATTATGGATGCATTAATAGTTTTTTTTATAATATTGTGTAAAAAAAACTTTTTTTCGAATTTATAAGTGAAAAATGTGAGAAAAGAATTAAACTAGTAGAAGATCAAACCCGAAACGCCCGGATACGAACAGATAACTACCTACGTACCAACGGGTTGGTCATGATTGTTTAATTTTGTAAATGATAAGTTCTTAATAATTCTGGATACAGTCGCCATCTATGGATTGTTTGAATAATTGATTATTAGAAATGGTGTGAATCTGCACTAACGTTCTAGAGCTCTAACCCTGTCGACAAACAGTTGCTTCTTTTTCATTGTGTATTTCCGAATCAGTCAATGGTTTAGTATTTTAACCTATAAAGGGACTGTTACCAGTCAAAAAGTGTTCTTTCATTCAGAAATTTATTACAGTAAACAGTGTTTATCTGTACAAGGGTCGGGCCCGTTATCAATAATAATAATAATAATATATTTTATTTAGGTAAGTTTACATATTACAACTATACATACATATTATGGTGTACATTGATTGTAACTTTTATATTTAAGGTTATAAAATTAACAAAAATGAAGAATTATTAAAACAAACATAATATTGTGAAGGTAAATAGAAAATAAAAGTACAGTTGTGGTTTCTCAAATACCGCCTCACTAGGCTAGCCTGTGTTGAGGCAGAATTTTTCGTGATAGTACCTAATACCATTGAACATACCTATACTTGTATTAAGAAGTATTCGCTTAATAATGTGGTGACTTCAATAACTGCGAATTTGGGTGAATGCACCGGTAAAGGCCCTATTCTTATTTTTAATCCAAATTTTTACATTATCTTTGAAATTTTTATGTGAATAACATTGTTTTATGCTATCTGGAAGAATGTTGTAGAGTCTTGTCGCAAAGTATTTAAAGTTTCGTTGACCAAACGTAGTATGTGTTATAGGAATTTGTAGTAAGATTTTGTTGTTGCTTCGAGTACATCGTGTATTTGAACTTTTTATGTAGTAATTATGTATATTTGAGTATAGATGAGTTAGGATAGTTTTTGCATATAGCTGCCGAACATCAAACACATTCATAAATCAATATCAATAAATTGTTATTGTCAACGTTTATATTATAAAAAGCATGTTTTGTGATTCAAAGTAAAAAAAAAATTAAAATACGCTCCAAGTGTTTCCAATTAAGTCCATAAACCAGAAAAATATACAATGATTTCAAAGCATGTAATTTTAGTGGAAGACAAATAAACTTGGAAATGGGCGCTGAGCAAGATAAGGTTGGGAATCTCTGGTATAATGTGTCGCCTAGAGTGTAGGTGTGAAACTGGTTAAGGAGATAGGCTCGGTCTCACTTGGTAATTTGCCTGAATATGCAATCAGTGGAGACGTTAACTCACTTAACAGATTGCCAGCGTCGTGTCGCTTCCCCATGACAAACCTAAATAAATAGCAAAGGGAAATTAAGAAAACAACTATGTTCAAGGATTCCGGTGTCACACGACAAATATAGATTTTAATAGAAATTAATTTTAAGGCATATTTATAGAAATTTCCTTATTAATTAACCCTTCAACTCCTCCATCAATTCTTTTGCTCTTCGAACCCCTCACCCAATAACCCAATTACAGACATCTGTACCCGGTGTCCAGAAACTAGCTGTACCACCGGTAAACTGGAATATCTACCTTATGGACATATATTTTGCAAGAAAACTTCACTACATTCTTCCTTCAGATATAAAACCAAAAGAAAAATAGTTTAAGGTTAAACATAACGTACGTTATAATCTACACGTTTATAGATGGCGTTAATTAAATTATTTTATGAAATACAATTTTTGCAAGTTATGCTTTAACATATTAAAACAAATTATTTATTTGCGCCAGTACATACGCAATATGAATAAATAGTTTTATCCACACAATACTCAATTCTATCAAGAAAGACATGAAAATACAATATTGTATAGGTGATCAATCTATAATTTAAAATTATAGTTATAATGAGTTTTTTAAAATATATAATGCATCTAAAAAATAAAAACAATAGGACAGTTCAACCATGAATATATCCGAGTTAAATTTTTTAACTCATTTCCAGAAAAAATTAGAAACATGAATGCAAATATAAACGAATTCAAAAGCCACCTTAAAAAGTATTCCGAACGGTTGAACTGAATCATATCAAATATAAACCAATATAACAACACCCCCCATACACACAAGCCCTGCTTATTTATGGGGGTACATCAAATACTTATATTATATTATATTATGTAATTAATTACTGTACTACATTGTGTAATGTAATTCGTGTATCTTTTTTTTTACTAATAAAAAAAATCTATTTTCAATTTTCCACCTACAGCTAGAAGCCAATTTCAAAGAATTAATATTTTAGTTTAACAGAGGACTGAACCTTTCTCCCAAGAACTAGAGTTAACACCGCTAATACCTTAGCCAAATCCCCATCCTACTGAAATTTATTTCGTATTTTTGTAATTATTTTTTTATAGTTATGTTTAACTACTGGAATTTTTAAAACATTTGTGTTCTAATTACGGGCACATATGAAAACTAAAAAAAAACAAATATAGGTACGAATAAAAAAAACTAATAAACAACAATTATCACATTTTATTATAATAACAGTACTCAAATAACTTCTTAAACGCGCGGCAGTGTACTTCGAACATTGACTTTACATTGACGAATGTCGGCGGACGGTGAATAGCTAGGGTAGGCAAAGTCTACCGAATTAAATCGGAACTCCCTTGGCGCGGCGCATCCCCTTTCCTCACCGCGGCGTATATGCCCTTATTATCTAAAATTCATTTACGGAGCCACGTTTTGCATTCAGATAGGAATTCGTCCCAATTAAACGGAATGGTGTCCCAGATAAGTAAATTACTTCCTTGAGTTTTGGACCAAATAACCGGCTGTTCCGGTAAACCGGTGTAACAACTAAGCAGAATCAACTGTAATATTCTGAGAAATTGTAAATAAAACAAAAATAAAAAAAATGCCGTTCACAACATGAAGTTTCCTCTAAATGAACAATTTTCTTCCTAACTAACAAACTAACCATCATGCCGGTTCCCCGCAAGGGTAGGCGGAGAAGACGGACCGCCAAACAACTCGGTCTTGGCACACACTTCTTGCCTCATTCTCATTCATACATTATCTCATACATACTCTTCTATTATTCTGACTCTTGAAATGGACCGACTCAAGTATCTGATTCACTTGATAGTGCCATGTCTTCCTTTGGCGTCCCCGACTTCTGCTACCATTCGCATTTGCGTCATATATTATCCTTACACGCCTTTCTTGGCTCATTCATTCTACATGCCCAAACCACTAAGCGTACTTTTCTTAAACTTACTCATTACGCTTACATCAGCCTTGCATTCTTTGAGGATCTCCACATTTCTCACACGATCATACATGTTTTTACCACACATCAGCCTCAGGGACCTCATTTCAACAGCACTCAGTCTAATTCCATCCTTTCTCTGCCAGTTCCATGCCGCACTTCCATACATCAGGGTAGGTACAAACACTCCATTGTGGACAGCTAACTTCCTTTCTTTGGACAATTTTTTGTTAGCGCCAATTGCGTTCAATCTTCCATTACTGGAGTTATCTTCCCAGAAATCACATCTTAGGTTCAAGGAAGTTAAAGGTTTTACAATGACGAATTCCTTAGAAAACATATTATGACTTTAATAATATATTTACATTCATAAAGAACAGATTTTGAAATGTGTCCCTATCTATCCTAATAACCATATATACAGGGTTTTCCAATAAGAGGTGTTATTTTGATATTCAATCGAAAAGATCAATGGTTTCGTTGCTTGTGTGGCACGTAGCGCCGTCTTGTTGAAAGTAAACGTTGTCCAGATTAATACCATTCAATTCCGGCCATAAAAAATCATTAATCATCTCTCGATAGCGCAATCCATTCACCGTAACTGTTGTTCCAGCCTCATTTTCGAAAAAGTAAGATCCAATGACTCTGCCGGACCATAAACCGCACCAAACAGTAACACGTTGAAGATAGAGAGGCTTTTCATCAATAATTCTTGGGTTTTCTGAGCCCCAGAGTTGAGAACTTGAGTAAATCAAATCAAGATGATTTGCATTTGATTCACTCAAGTGAATTTTAATAATTTCAATGCGTTGTTGAAGCGTATATCGTTCCATTTTTATCAATGGCGTAGTTTCTACTTGTCAAATGTTAAAAAATGACAGCTTCAAAAGTAACATCTCTTATTGGAAAACCCTGTATAAATACCTAATACCTATAAATCGATTTTTTTTATATTAGAGTTAGATTTTGTTATAAACCTAATTATACAGTTTTTTTCCAAGATAAGAGTTGCTCATTACTGCTCTAGACGGTTGGAAGCAGTTAGGAATATTGCGGTATTCTCATTTTTTTTTTCATAAAATACGAAGAAAATTTACATCGTTTCAGACATCCTTTTTCATTTTCATCAAAGGAGATAATATTCAGTTGCTAAGGAATTAGTTAAAATACCCTATCTGTTTGGAACACGAATAAGGAGAATGGGTTTATAGAAGCTATGGCGAAATGTCCGCCTTTGTATATCGAGTTTGTTATTCAAATTGATTTAAAACAGAATTAAATTTGAATTTTATATCAGGCTAGTTAAAGAAGCAATCTTCAAGTTTACAAAAGTAACTCGAGAAAATGTTGCGAGTCAACAACAAAGGGTCAGCAAACTTATCAAATCAAAAGGTAATTTTTGAAGAGGTATAAAACATATTTTATTATTGTATATTGAGTTAGTTCGTATTACATTTTAGATGAAAGATACAATTTTTTTTTGGAAAATCAAATCTAAGGTATGAGATACAAACTTACCCGACAAATTCGTTGTGAGTGAGAACAAGGTGGCAACGTAGTGATCCGTCCGTATCCATTGAAACTACATGTAAACAACAACATTAGGCAGAGAGTTTTACGTTTACGATTATGCTACAATTCGTATGTTTTAAACCAAATTCAGAAAGAAAACTGTACTAAAATTAACAAAATGTAATTACACTTTGAAAGACTAAATTATTCAATTATTAATCACTTAACTAATGTCATTGCTTCATTTAACTAAATTTCAAAATGTCCACATTCCATCATTTAACTCGTCGTGTAGATCGTCGTTTACATCATGTAGCCGGTAAGCTTAATAAAGGTCTGCCTATTCTTTTTGGATGAAGCCAGAAATTGTCACAGTGAATAAAATTACAATACAATGTTAAAAGTAAGTCTTTGGACAAAACAAGCACAGAATAAAGATAAAGACACACTGTAAGATAGAGACACACTATATTAACACGTTTTGATTTAAGTAATCAAGTTTTTACAGTTAAACACTGCTAAATACATTACTTTATCAGATCCTCTGCGAATAAAATAAAAGTTATTGTCACGAAGCGCTGCAATTAAATACACCGACGAAACGACAGCTTTTGGGTGCGTGACGGTAGATTTGGCAACACCGCAAAATAATAATGCCAGACGCACACGGCGCGGCGGACCAATTTTACCTGAAAAGTACCCTTAAACGTTGTAAAAAAAGTACAAGTACAAGTAAAAAAGTCATTAAACTTACTTGTACTTATATTGTATCACATAGAATCAACTCCCAAAGTTAGTGCACTTTACCCTAGGACACCTTGTATAAACTAATTTGTACGTGGTTACATTTCGTTGTATTTAAAATTATATTTTGCAGGAAGCATATAAATTTAATTTTAATGCATTAATTCTTAAAACTTATCATTATACATTTTTTAAAAATCGAACTCCAAGGAACTAGAAGTACCAGTAGTCAAATCGAACACCAAGGAACTAGAAGAGCTAGTACTAAAACGAAACTCCAAGGAGCTAGAAAAACTAGTAGTAAAATGGAACTCCAAGGAACTAGAGGAACTAGTAGTAAAATGGAACTCCAAGGAACTAGAAGAACTAGTAGTAAAATTGATCTCTAAGGACCTAGAAGAACTAGTAGTTAAATGAAACTGCAGGGAACAAGAGTCATTGATTTCTTCGGCTCCGGCGTTCAGTCGGAAAACACTCCAAACGAGCTCTTAACATATATCTGTACACAGTTGAAATTCGTTACAACAACATTGACAACAGTTTCGACTCGTTTTCGAGTTAAACAGCTCGGCTGTGGAATGATTTACCGGCCTCCACAGCATCCCCAAAGATAACTCAGTCTCCCCCAAGGAGTTAGTGTAGAAATAATAATAATAGAAAAATAACAACTTTTTTTATATATAATAAAATGGCGAACACATTTCCACAGCTCCGTGAGAAAACGAATATATATTTTAATGCCTTTTCCACATCTTATCTCTTGAAGATGGATTTAGTCGAGTTCAGTCCAGTTCATCCGCCATGAAAAGCTCGTAACTGTCTGGTTGGTATGAATAGAGTCAATCTTCCATTGTTGTCGGAAACTTAACCAAACGAGACCAGACGTTCAAAAACTTGTTTGTTTACAGCGATCAATCAAAAGGATAAACTTAGCACTTGGTTTCAATTTAATTACCACAAGAAGTGAAGAACTATTTATGTAGTGAGGGTAAAAGATGCATTAAAATTACACTTCTCAATTAAGTTTGAAGGTTAGGAAATACGCATCCATTAAATAGTTGTCTCCATTAGATATTTAAGTTGAAATCAAGAATTGTTTTTTTAAAGAGCCTTTGCGTGCAGCGGAATTCGACAACTTTAACATCACAAGTACCAACTGCTCCAAAACCGTCTAAACCCAGTGAGACTATGGCATCCCTAATTGGGGTATGTTTTGAGGCTGAAGGTAGTGTGGAGGGAAAGGAGATGAGGAGAGGAAGCTGGGGAAGTACCTGGCTATTCAGATGAGGACACCAAATACATTTCAAGCAACATTTCAATTCTGAATGGTGGTCCTTCACCAGGGCGATATTGGAAGTACGAGGGTACGTTTTTAAGTTCGCGGAATGGGTAGGTAGATGATTAGTCGGAGTGTCGCTGAGTTAAGTACTAATTGAGCAACTCATTATTAGTATAAATACCAGGTTTTATCGTAATTAGGTCATTAGTCTTTGAGCTATCGTCGACCAAACAAGTCAAACAAGGGGAGAATTGTGAATATGGAGAAAAGCGAGTTCCGCACTGTTATAAAATTCCTTCCTACCAAACAAGGAAAATCAGTTCAGATCATACTTGAAGAGATGTCATCCGTTTACGGGGATTTCTTGTACAAGTGGCATACCCTCTTTAAACAAGGCAGGGAGTCGCTTGAATCTTGAATGAAATTGAAATTTTATCTTCCTCCCTGGAATATGTCGCAAATAATATATTATTTTATATGAACGAATTGTGAAATTTATGAAATAAAAAGCCTCTCTTACCCCTCAAACACTGAGGCCATCAAGCTAAGCATATTGCATAACATAATTTATGGTAGAAAATGATATCGACTTGGTTATTCCAATCTGTTCGCTAAAATGGTTAAAGTCAGATAATATTATAACAGATTTTCACGGCCAGAAGTATTATCGCGATAACTTTTAAGTTAGTATGTAGTGTTGCGCTACCTCTTTCTTAAGCCAACGTCTCGGAAACGTCACAGCGTCCATCATCAGTCCATTACTTTTACTTAGGATTTGTTTCAGATGTCCTGGGAAGACGCAAAACGCATGGAGCACAAAAACCACTTTAACTGTCATGTTCTTGATATTCAGTAATTTACGGCTACACCAAAACTCAACTTGTCCTTGTACATTAATAAACACACACTTCACGAAAATCTATACATTCATCTGCCCTGAAGCCTGTGATACTACATACAGATGTATACAGAATGTTCCGTCACGCCGATTTGCTTTTGACAGGCCGTGTGCTGACCAATAGTATGGTCAAATTTTGAACTGTACAGTTTGAAATCACACACGTCAACTATAATCATGGAGTGCCGTGAGCCGTACAATCGCATCGAAACGTTCGTCTTGTCAAAACCAATGTGTGTACTATCGCCGGTTATTTATCGGAATAATCCCTTAAACGTATTTTATCGCAATTATCGCAATCCAATTCAACATAACGAGTGCTACCGTACAACGATCACCGTTCCAGTGCTGACAGATGATTCTCGAGATGCAGATTTCGTTCGCCACTCGGTAAGCTGACTGTGAATTTACCTAACAAATTGTGTTATCGCATTCGCCTGTCATAAGCCATAGGCGTTATCCATGCTTTATCTGTGTGGAATAGCCCTTTAAAATACGGCTATCCCGACCCTTGTTCGTTCCTTGAACACAGACTATCAAGCGTTTTATGGGCGTGGCCAATACAGATTCTTGTGTTGTAGTGTCACACGAAGCTATAATATTTCTCTCCTCCTTTTACGGGATTTTCAAATTTCTTTTAATGGATTTGTCACCTTGACAGCTTACATCCGCGTGACCGTGGCCTCAAATTGATCGCATCGTTTTCAAATAACGCCTGGCTAGCAGATCACAGCATATCATCTAGGTTACGCCCACACTTATAACACATCATCTGTCTGGTGTAACATGGCTTTATAGTTATAGGATAGCGAGCGATATGGCAATGTAAGCCTTGCCCGAAAAACGCTTGATGCGTATAGCATCGTTTGGCAGCACCATTATGATGGACACTTTAACGCTGTTCAAATTGTTAGCTAAAGTAAAAGAAACCGCCACACGGCGTAGTAACCCAAAAATCAAAGACCATTATGTCAAACATGTTTGAGAATGTGTGGTCTAAAGAACTTTCATGAACAGTTACGTTATAGTTCGACGTCTTGCTTAGAGAAGTTACCACTAGAAATTCGTCTAGGGTGTTATCCACCCCACAGTTGAAAAACAATTATTATGGGAATATAATGTCTGTGTTGTCCTCGATGGATTAAACTTTAAGTGTGAGGCAAAGTTTCAGTCAGGGCCGGATTGGCTAAAAATACGGATATAATGTACAATCACAAGGCGTAAAAAAAGTATCAAATATTATTATTTTTAATGATATACTAGTGTTAACAACACAAGGTTTTATGCATAGCACAACGGATAAAATATTATTGTTAAGCAGGTAGGTAACGTTTTAGTGAAAAATATAAAAAAAAAACATTTACCTATTTTGAGTTGAAAATGTATTTTTTGGATGTAACTTTTTACTCCATTTTTCTTGATAGTCAGTAATTGACGGCTACACCAACACTAAACGTCGAAACCTTCAGTGAAATACCGGCCATTCTACGTTAATAAACACACACTTCACGACAATCTACACATGGATCTGCCCTGAAGCCCTTGTCAGACTATACTAAACGCATCTAGCTTTTTATGGGCGTGGCTAATACATATTGTTTTGTTGTAGTGTCACACGAAGCCATAATCTTCCCCTTTTACGGGATTTATAATTTCTTTTATAGCATATGTCACCTTGACAGCTTGTCAAGGCTTGTCTTGACTGTGGCAGCCCCAAATTGATAATTTTAAAATATCGCCTGGCTAGCTGTTAAGAACAAGCCACATAAATGTTAGTATTAATTCTTAGGACATGTAAAAAATTCAATAACTTTAGAACAATGAAAATCCTATATTTTGCTTATGTCCGCAGCTTACTAGAATACGCGTCACAAGTTTGGAACCCGCAATACATATCACATGTAGAAATTCTAGAACGTGTTCAGAATCGTTTTCTACGATACTTGGATTTCCGCAGCTACCGCCCACATCTAAGTCACCAAGATTCAGCAGCGTACTTCAATATACCATCATTAGAAGTTCGAAGAAGCTCGGCCGATGTACTCTTTCTTCAAAAAATAGCCAGGTCCGTTGTTGATTGCCCAGAACTCCTAGAACGAATACAAATACGAGTTCCTAATAGACAAACCAGATCAAACATGATTTTTAGCCTCCCTCGATGCAACACTAATTCTAAGCAGAATTATTTCATCTATCGTGCGTCCAACACTTTCAACACACACTATTCACAATTTGACATATTTAACTCTACACCACACTCCTTAAAATCCCACAGACACTCTCTCGATACCTTACAATAACAATAACTACAGATACCATAAACATAACCTAATCGATCCCCCCCCCATCCTACCCCCTCCCTATTCCCTCCTAAATAACTTGTCTCTTGAAATGTAATTTTCCTTAGTAAATATCTCGGAATCACTACACTTGTATACAATACCTATGTGGAAACCTGTAAATGGTTTAATTATTGCAACTCGATTATTATTATGCTTTTATTAATGTAAACTGTTGGTATCCCAAATAAAATAAATAAATAAAAGTAAAGTAGGTATTTAGTGTAATTTGAAATGATTTAAAAATAGTGAAAATAATGATATTCAGCTAATTTTAGTAATAACACTAATAATTTTTAACCTTTTAAAAATAAGACAGTTTTTTATACCATGTTTTCATAGTTCTTTTACAATTATTAGAATGTTTTATAACTTTTATAATTATTATAACTTTTGTAAGTACTTTTAGCCAGAATAGGAAATAAACTATAGGAAAACGAATTTCTTCTGCAGGCAATCTAAGAAAAGATGACTGTTATTTGATGTCAGATTGATCGATATAATAATATTTTGGCCTTGAAATGTGGAATATCGCCAAGGTGAAAAACCACCGTAAAGAATCGAAACGTTACTTGAAAAGGCTTTGACGTGTTTGTTCCCTCAATACATTCAACCTTACAACATTCTCCATACAATTACACATAAAACATTCAATTACGTTTTTATCACAATAATGCTGCAGTTCTTTCTTAAACACTACATAATAGCTGTAGAAAATGAGACAATGTACAAAGGAAAAATGTAATCAATATCATACATCTATCATCACATGTAAGATGACACGGTTGTTTGCGACATCTCACGGGTCAGAGAAAAGCAATTGATTTTCCTCTCTGTATAATTAACACATGTGATTCCCGATGCACGTCTGAATGCCCTACACAAAAGCAGAGTAATGTGTAATTACACAATAAAGCGTACTCAAGGCAGTAATCCTCCGGGTAATGGGTTAGTGGGGCCCACACTATCGTTGCTTTATCCTATAATACAAATAGTATCAGATGATCTCTCTCGGCGAACGACACTTGAGATTATTTTGCACTTTCTACGGCGTATTCGTTGAACCGTCGCATCTGGCTAGGTTTTGACAGTGCATTAGGTACTTGAAAACTTTTCTTCGGCGATCTAGTGGAACTGTCACGTCGTGCTAGAGAAAGAGGTACTTGAACACTTGTCGCGAGTGTTACCTACTCAAGAACGCTCCAGACCCGAAGATAACACCGAGCACACCCAGCATCCGGCTATACATCTTATCTAGCGGTGTCTACACTTGGTGATCCACCAAATAACATTATCATCATCGACGATGGACCCGGACGTGGGAGCGCGTGACCGCCCGCACAATACCCTATCAACGAGAGCACCGATAAATAGGACCGCAACACCTCACAGGGTGTCAATCTTCAGTTAACAAGACTACTTGTCAATATTGTTGTTAGATTCTCCATCTGAAATTACGTTTAAATCGCTTGTAATTGTGTGTTTTATAAATAAATATTGTTACTTCACCGTCTCATAATTTTATTTAGTTAAAATAAAATAAAGGAAAACCAAGAAAGTTAACTCGAGCGGGGATCGAACACTCATTGTTCAGATTCAAATATTAATATTTGATTCCCGGCTCTGTGATTTTTGAAGTGAAACTTCTTTACGCGCGTCATGCAATTTCGAGGACCGGAGTAAAACCGACTCATGACCGAAACGAAAATGCGGGTACCCCCACCACCGATTAAAGTTCATTTGATCTAGTCAAAGTTTTGAAGTAACATATAAATGCTTCTTAGCTCATCCCGACAACTGGCGTTGGTGGTGTAATGGTCAGCATAGTTGCCTTCCAAGCAGTTGATCCGAGTTCGATTCTCGGCCATCGCACATTATTTTTTTGTTTTTAACGCCTTTTTCATTCAATATCTTATTTTTTAGTAGGTCAGAACATTTTTTAAAAGAAAATAATATTGCAAAATAATAAAAACACTTATCTCACTGTGATAAAACATTACTCCGCTAGAGCGCGCTTTGCGTTATTGTGTTGGATTAAAATTATTATCTAATCCGTATATTATGATAATTGTATTACATTTATTTAATTAATTTATTTATTTTGATAATATGTAATAATTTACAGAAAAAAAAATTAAAACTATCTCCCTCTGATAAAATATCCGTTCGCTAGAGCGCACTACGCGATCTTGTGTGGGATTCTATTTCTGTACATTGTACATTATTTTTAAAAATATATTATATTTTGGGTGTGATGTAGGTAACATTATAAAACATAACAAGCTCTCATATTTTCAGAACCTACATAATATAATCAATTTATGCGGCTTTGCTTACAGTTGGTGCTCAGCGTGGTTGGCTTTCAATCAGTTAAGCGAGGTTCGATTCTCGGCAGTGGCATTTTTGAAGTGAAACCTTGTTGAGGTGGGGGAGCCGCTCACGAACGTTCTCTCTCTTCTCTTCTTTCCTCTCTCTCAGACACCAGCGAACTGCGCCACGCCAAGCATCAGCTGAAACTAGAAGTTTCACTTCTGTCTTGCGTAGGCTTGACACACCCACTTTTTCCTTATTTACCCCACAAAGAAGGCCCTGAGCAAAATAATTTTCCTCAGGGCCTATGTTATCTTTTGGGATGTTTTGTGAAGGATATTTTTTAAGGGGAGGTAGTTCTGCGAAGGTAAAAGGGTTGTGTAGGAATCAAGGGATCGGCGTGTCCAGGAGTGACGGATATATCTCTACCACTGCGTTGAAAAAGGATGGGTCGAGAGACCAGTTGGATGTTTACCAGTTATGACCAGTTATGTTTTTATTTATGTTTTCGTTTCAGATGACACATACACTTCACTTTGACTTTGGTTCAAGATTTTGTTTATGATAGCCTGCGATAAGCGAGCCCTATAGGTCTGAGACAGAGGTATGAAATCATTGGATCACGACACAATAAAAGAAATTGTAATTTTTTTTTTTTTATGGCTTTATCTAGGTATTAGAGCCGGGAAAGAGTCTAGAGGGGTCGAGAAGATGCACTCAGTGGCATGAATAGCCAAGAAGTGACTAGAAGGGACTAAAATAGACTAGGAGAGATGAGGTGATTTTGCACAAGAGCGGCGCTGTATAAATCGTCCAAATATTATTATTATTATTATTAATAGAGACTAGATATGATGGACTCGCTGAACGTTACAGCGGTGCTGCCCAGGTCTGTTATCTATGTGAGGATATTATTTCAGCGCTCTTTATTAGCAGCAGACACATACCTGAACGGATGACGAACCACGTGCTGGCGCTGTTGGTGGACGCGAAGGACTCTATCCCTGCAGCAGCTGGTCCAGTTTCTTCACCACCTAGGATTCTTGCTGCAGAGTCTCCATTTTCTATCTTCGTTGAACGTCACAGCGGTGCTGCCAAGGTCTGTTATCTATGTGAGGATATTGTGTCAGCGCTTTAATAGCAGCAGACACATGTCAGCGCTTTATTAGCAGCAGACACATACCTGAACGGATGACGAACCTCGTGCTGGCACTGTTGGTGGACGCGGTAATCTCTCTCGATGCAGCAGCAGGTCCAGTTTCTTCACCACCTAGGATTCTTGCTGCAGAGTCTCCATCTTCTATCTTCGTCGAACGTCACAGCGGTGCTGCCAAGGTCTGTTATCTATGTGAGGATATTGTGTCAGCGCTTTAATAGCAGCAGACACATGTCAGCGCTTTATTAGCAGCAGACACATACCTGAACGGATGACGAACCTCGTGCTGGCACTGTTGGTGGACGCGGTAGTGTCTCTCGCTGCGGCAGCTGGTCCAGCCTCTTCACCATCTAGGATTCTTGCTGCAGAGTCTCCATCTTCTGTCTTCATGTCACCTGTTCCTGTTCTTCATTTTACTTTACTTAACTTCACTTTATTTTGGTAATATATATATATTTTTTTGTAATACCTGCATCAACTGTAAAGCGCCCCTGAGGTGATAACTCACAAAAGCGGCGCTATAAAAATTGTCCAATATTATTATTATATTATTATTATTATTCCCAAACCAGCCTCTCTCGATCTGGCACGCCACGCAGCTGGTGAGCAGGTGCATTCTAAACACAACTCACCCGATGATCCCGGGCACCCCTTGCTTATTCACCAAACTTAGCCAACCACTTGGGGTGACCTATGGCAAATGTGTTGGTTATTCAATAAATGGTTCCCGGGGTGGCATTATGCAAACCCGTATCCCAAATTGAACGCTAAGAATGAAACATAGCAATCACATGTACAGGGTTTTCCAATAAGAGGTGTTATTTTGATATTCAATCGTAAAATATTAATGGTTTCGTTGCTTGTGTGGCACGTAACGCCGTCTTGTTGAAAGTAAACGTTGTCCAGATCAATACCATCCAATTCCGGCCATAAAAAATCATTAATCATCTCTCAATAGCGCAACCCATTCACCTTAACTGTTGCTCCAGCCTCATTTTCGAAATAGTAAGGTCCAATGACTCCGCTGGACCATAAACCTCACCAAAAAGTCACACGTTGAAGATAGAGAGGCTTTTCAACAATAACTCTTGGGTTTTCTGAGCCCCAGAAGCGACAATTTTGCATGTTGACGAAGCCACCGAGGTGGATATGAGAGTCATCACTCAAGATGATTTGCATTTGATTCACTCAAGTGAATTTTGCGTGTATCGTTCCATTTTTATTAATGGCGTAGTTTCTACTTGTCAAATGTCAAGAAAGCAGTGGCGGCTCGTGACTTTTGGGTGTAATAGAGTGCTAATATTATAAAAAATGGCATTTCTGATGTTGTTATAGCTGAAAATGATTTTTTATTTTTTTTTCGAAAATCGATTTTTTGTATGAAGATTTTCAGGAAATTTCAGTATCGCCGTGCGCCGCACGGAATTCCTGAAAATCTTCATACAAAAAATCAATTTTTCTAAAAAAAAAAAAAAATCATTTTCAGCTACAACAACATCAATTAAGCCATTTTTAGTAATATTAGCACTCTAGTAACCCAAAAGTCACGAGCCGCCACTGCAAGAAAGACGGCTTCAAAAGTAACATCTACCGAAATAGCGGGCTATTCAAAATAACACCTCTTATTGGAGAACCCTGTATTAATGAAATGTAACACTGCTACCGTTGCCGTGAGAATTATAAAGCGCCAATTGGCCACAAGTAAATTTCTAAGTCCGACCCTGTATCCACTGGTGTTCCAACTTATCTAACTGAAGTATCTACGTATTAGCAAATAATAATTTGGAGTAAATAGGGGATAACAATATGATTCTATTGATCGACTGAATATCACAAAGCCAAAATTTCCTAGTCTTGGCATTAATCAGGTTTACCCTGTAATTTTAGATATCCCTAACATTTAGTCTGGATTACAAACGGGATCAAAGACGTTCAGTAAACGTAAAATCAACAATCATGAATTATAGCTGTAGTTATATTAAAGATAGTTTTGGTATCGGCTATGAACCGTGAAAAATGACGGGACATTATAATTGTAGGATTTGTGAAGCTGAAAGTATTTACTATCTATAATGATCAGCGTGTACCTTGATAGCAAACTTATATTTAATAAGCACATTGACTCAATCGTTAATAGGTTGTATAAAATGCATGGTTTCGTTCTACGTGTAAGTAAAATATTCAGTAATCCGCGTACAATTGTAATGTTATATTTCGCATTAGTCAGAAGTACACTGGAATATGCATCGCTTAATTAGAATCCACAATATAAACTTTTCATAGATAGTATAGAACGTATCCAAAACAAATTAAAAAAATATATTACCCCCGAGTGTACATTTGAAACTTTGCAGCGAAGACGAGCAGTAGCTGACTCAATATTTATACACAGAATTTTAAACAATGACATTGACATACCTTTGCAATACAGTACATACAGTGCTATTCCACACGCTAAATTATAAAACAAATGCAGCATCTAATTCGCCAATTAACCGAGCTCTTCATACTCTACATAAATAATATAATTTCAATTTGTCTAAACTCTAACATTGACATTTTTTCGGATTCACTGCCCAAATTCAAACGTGGCTTAATGTCAATAATTTAAACTATATATAATATAGACACACACACAAACACTCACACATACATTATACACGTCACACACACACACACACACACCTATAAACTACACAAGTTACCTGGTAATTAAGGAATAAACAAAGAAAATAATAAAAAAAGAAAATTTGTACTTACTTCATTTACTATACTCTTAGAGTACTTTTTATGATTTATCTCTAAATTGTATAAATAATACACTTGTACACTTTTATTTGACACTGAGCATTATCTGTATACAAAAAATATCTTTTATACTTTTTCCTTATTTAAATGTAAAACAATATTTAAAATTGTTATCTACCAGTCAATCTGTGAGAAATAGTTAGGATGCAGGCGAATTCTAAAGTTATTTTTATACAAAATTATCTTTTAATTACTGTCTGTATCTGTGTTTTCTCCTTAAATACATAAATAAATAAAAATAAACATACCAATTAGCAGACATTACAATGAAACATATCATAGGTGCACAACATGAAGTATCTTATTCCTGTATATTGTTTCAACTCTGTAAATCATGTACTGTTTTTTTCGATAATACAAAATAAATAAAAATAAAATAAAATCCTTGATATTATTGTAGTAGCTCACCAGATTAGCAGTAGATGGCGTTAGCTTACGAATATTGTAGAGATCAATTGTTTAATAAATTAGGTGGGAACCTCAATGTCGGGTTTACATTTTTCCAACCGCCTGCTAAATAGGACACCAGAGCTCTTTGTCAAAATATCATATTAATAAATATATATTCTAAAACTTCCGGTAATTGTTTGGTTTCGGTTGTCTCCTTATTGTACCTTTTTAAAGTGTCTGCTCAGAAAATTCTCATTTCTGAGCACAAACTGCCTCCTGTTTTATATTATGTTTTAGTTATAATATTCGTGTTTTGTCCTGTCCTGCTGTTATTATTATTCAATGTTTTGTCATCACTTTGTATAAACAGTGTATTTAGTGTTATAATATTAGATCTGTATTGGGTAAGCCATATAGTAGGAATAATTTTAAGAACCACTAATACTGAATTACCATTTTTTTAAAGTTTGTTATACGAGTAGTTAAGCTCACTTGAAGTGAAATGACACTAAACTGCGCTATATAAATGCCATGTTATTATTATTAAAAATCAGTGTTTTACGCAAAGTCTTTTGTTTAAGCCGGAGTTTTATTGAATAAGAGAGTTTTTCGAAAAACCCGTAGATACAACATCTTCCAATGACATTATCAAAATACAAGATACGTTATATTCATGCTTATTGAATAAAAATGTTGCATAAGAAAAGAATATGAATTCAAAGATTATGTATTGCGTATATATATGAATGAAAAATGATCATTTAAAAAATATTATATTATACAGGGTGTATCGGCACATTTAGAATGTTTTTTCAATAACATTTTGTTTCAATTAAAAACAAAAAAATATAAAAAAAACCACACTCCGTCACTGTCATTGGCAGTGTTTCTCGAGTTCAACAGCTGTTATTAGCAAGTGTGTCAAAAAGCGTGTTTGCTCTTTCATACACACTAAATAATAATAGTTAAAAATGAGACGAATGCTGCCATGCCATTTCGTTGTGATCCCAAAAGCGCGCCAATGTAGGTACGTACGTATATTATTAAACGAAACTCGAATAAAATATTGCCAGATGGGTTTTCAAACTGTGACAAAGGATAAAACAGTGGTGACATGTGGTGAAAATATGAATGGTAAATTTTTTATTAAAAAAATTTTTTACCGGACAGCAAAGTGTCCATAACATTTTTTACTCCAAATGTGCCAAGGAATAGCTGGTTAAAGTTTGTCGGGTACGTGCCGATACACCCTGTATATATGAACAGCCCGCTGGAATGTCCACTGAACTTATCTTCCCCCAATCAAATCATCTAAGTAACTGCCAAATATTTAACCAGAATAAAGAATTATAAATTAAAAAAATAATTTTGCCACCTTTTATATCGCTTTTCTAATATGATTTATACTATCAAATCCGATTTGGAAAAATGAAAATTCATTCAACTTGAATAATTTTACGAACTACGCTGGAATACTATAAAACACCCACGTACCGACAACAAACAAAAATTAACAAAAAGTTGCCTCCAAAATGATGATAAATAGAATTAATTATAGGCAAGTATTTTATAATTTATAATACAAATAAATGAAACAGCTCACATCCGATATCAGATATTTATTATACCTTTTGATGTAAAAAAAAATTACATAAGTATTTTGGCCCGAATACCAAAATTTAGTTTTATATTAAAAGGCCGCACAATTATGACTACCACAACACGGGCATTAGCCTAGTGTGATAGTCAAAAGAAAATGTTCTGCATCATCGTGTAAATTTTTATAAAAGAAAAATAATAATTATTCCCATTACGACGAGACAATGCCCTAAAATAAAGTCAGAAACTTAATTTCAATTCAATTCAATTCAATTAGTTTATTCCTTTAAAAACATTACAAAATTACATTTTATTTCGTTTTTAAGTACATTTGTAAAATGGTATTACATAATAAGTGGTGTATAAACTATACCAGCATTAATTACATTAATTACTCTAATAACGGGGGTTTGCTCGACGCTCACATTTTAATTATTTTTGATGAACGTATTACTAAAATCTCAAATGTTTCTAGAGGGATCCCTCGGGAAGTAACTAATTCATTGTCTAGAAAAATAAAATCTGGTGCTTACCGCTAATTTCATAGTTCAAAGACGTTTAATAAAAATTTCAAACCGTTTTACATAAAATATTTTAATGGTAACGTCCTGTTTTTGTTAATCTTAAATTTAAATAACCCGTAGAGATCCCTCTAGAAACATTTGAGATTTTAGTAATACGTTCATCAAAAATAATTAAAATGTGAGCGTCGAGCAA
Source organism: Hesperophylax consimilis (assembly GCF_061612785.1). Lineage (NCBI taxonomy): Eukaryota > Metazoa > Arthropoda > Insecta > Trichoptera > Limnephilidae > Hesperophylax > Hesperophylax consimilis. The sequence continues at coordinate 14,036,778 of NC_142865.1, forward strand.
ACCCCCGTTATTAGAGTCTTATGTCGCCTTAAGAGGAAGCTACAAGCCAAAAATGTGTATATTCTTGGTATACCTTATGTCGCAGGTAATAGGCATAAAAATCGACTGACAAACGAAGTCTCGAAATTTTCGATTTGAAGCAAAAAAGTGGTTTTTATTTATTTTGCAAATAATTTTACAAAAAAGCAAAAAAGTTAAACAAGTAAAACTGTCACAGATAATATTAGTTATAATACTGTATGTTTTAAAATTGTTTCCTTCACGCGTTCATACAATTCTATTGAAAAAATGTTTTTTTTTTGTAGTTTATATTTATATTTTTTTATTTGTATTCTACTTAAACGAAGCGATAGTTTAACCTTCAATTTATCTAAAGCATATTTTTTTGGTATTCATAATGTACACCAATTCACCAATAGTGATTTAGCATTAAGCTTCGCCTTAGCAAAGTTCCCAAATAAAATAAAGATAGTTGAATAGAATGGAAATAGTTTACTAACATCGCGCCCTGGGGTTCGAAAATATCACGCAAAGCCACTGTGGTAACTGGCAACTACCAAATAATAATACAAGTTTGTAGAACTTTACTACAATCGAAATCTTTGATCACTTATATAACTAGGAACTAGTTTAAGTATCAAGTTTCTTCAGTAATTCAGCTGCGGGCTCTATGATTTCGGATTATGCGACTCTAAAGTTTGTTTGTTCGACTCAAACCAATAGTCTTAAATTATTCTATAAAAGTACTGATCAATGATTTAAAAAAATGTATTTGTATCATAGACATATGAATATTAGTAGACCTGCCCTAAGTGATTAAAAGCGTATTATCCCCACTCCCCATACCGGTTCCATTGGAGCCGGCTGTGCTCGCTTATGGCCTCAAGTGAAATTTGAAAACGTGACGTCATCATTCTTGTGCGAACTATGGTCGAGGCATCATCGGTTCATTTTACGAAATAACACGGCAAAATGTTGACTTGTACTATGAAAACTTGTAAAAATAGATGTGAAAAAGAGAATAAACCCAATTGTCGTATTACATTCCATATATAAGCATTATTTTACTTTATTTTAAGCATATTCACATCGTATAATATGAATCAGTTGTTACTATCACATCGAGAAACGTCTGGACGCGAAACGCAAAGCTGGTTGGTTGCTGGGAAGTAAATTATGAACATTTATAAAAGTGTCTTAACTAATTACTTAAACGAAATATTCGACTCTGAAAATAGAACCGAATTTTTTTGCCGAATTTGGACTTCGCAAATTTGTTCATAACGTGGCGAGTAATTTGCGCTCCCATGTAAAAATGTCTATTCATTCAAAAGCAGATTTTACTTTTAAGAAGTAAATGGTGATATTATAATGCGAGATGCCTATTTACTGTCAGATTGATTTATTGACGAATCACAGTCAGCTTCACTCTCTTCGTTCTTCAACAGTTGATTTTACCCCTCGCCATTATCTTCTCGTCTATTAATTCCTATGTCTGTGATTTGTATAAAAATTGTTAAATGGGTGCTTCGCTGACATTTTGGCTTTCCAAAATCTGTTTGAGATTGAGTCGATTAAAAAAATACTAATAAATACGGGCAACGAAAATTCACTTATCTTGTACCTTTTATATTTTATAAGATAAATATTATATTTGTATTTATTGGGTTAGTTGGAAGAAATAGGATGTAACCTATAAGCTATACCCTTTGTACTCTGTATTTTGGTGCAATAAAAAAATAAAATGTAAAAAAGCGAATCAATCTGCACCGATGAACTAAAAAAAATGTGAAAATTGTTAATAGATCAAGATATTTTATATTGATATAATTTATAAATGGGTTTTCCAATAAGAGGTGTTATTTTGAATAGCCCGCTATTTCGGTAGATATTAATTTTGAAGCTGTCATTTTTTGACATTTGACAAGTAGAAACTACGTCATAATTAAAAATGGAACGATACACGCTTCAACATTGCATTGAAATTATTCAAATTCACTTGAGTGAATCAAATGCAAATCATCTTGAGTGATGAGGCCCATTTCCACCTCGGTGGCTTCGTCAGCAAGCAAAATTGTCGCATCTCGGGCTCGAATACCCCAAGAGTTATTGTTGAAAAGCATTTTATTCTCAACGTGTGACTGTTTGGTGCGGTTTATGGTCCGGCGCAGTCATTGGACCTTACTTTTTCGAAAAAGAGGCTGGAGCAACAGTTACGGTGAATGGATTGCGCTATCGAGAGATGATAAATGATTTTTTATGGACGGAATTGGATGGTATTGATCTGGACAACGTTTACTTTCAACAAGACGGCGCTAAGTGCCACACAAGCAACGAAACCATTGATCGTTTACGATTGAATATCAAAATACCTCTTATTGGAAAACCCTGTACATTGATGTCCTTTGATGGTATGTATGCATGTAATTGTATAAATATGCCTGAGAGTATGTTTAAATAATGTTATGCGCCTTTGAGTTTGTGTCTGCCTATGAATATATGTAAAAAGGAAACGGGGTTTCCTTTTCTGATTTTTCTGTTTCAGATTTTCGTTTAAAAATCACTAATATTGTCTTCAATATTTAAATATTACAATTTGAGGTTTTACTCAATAAAGTTATTCCGAAAAATAAGTAAAGTATTTTTATTTAGGTCATGGAATTAGAGTTGACCAAAAGAACACAACCTTACAATTGTTAGTTTTGGTGTATACATGATTTTGACAATGATATCCATACGTTCTAGGTCTTCCATGGGACACACATGTGAAAGAAAACTTTTCAATTTCCGGTATCCTTCCAATCACAGTCCTTCCCAAACATGAAATCGCGACCACTATCCTACAAATTACCTAACAATCAACCCACACTAATATCAAGTTACTTTACAATCAAGACATCCACAACCACAATACTGGAATAACAATAAAATCCCCATTCCTCTAACACACACTACGAAATATGGAATAAAATCTCTTAACTATATTGCCTACACACTCTATAACTCTCTTCCAGATATGTATAAGAGCCGCCAGCATAATCCAAAAATTCAAAGTAAGGCTTTAAAAAAATATTTTTTATAAACATATAAAAACAAAAATACATAATTCTTGTCGTGTTGTAATTTGTTTTGTTTCTTTTTCCCACTTGATAAAATCTGATCTTACTATACGTGTATAATTTTTTTTATTTTTTTTATTATTATTTTTTTTTTATTTTTTTTTTAATTATTTTTTTTTTTTTTTAAGATTGCTTTAAGATTGCTAGTTAACAATCGAAACCGGTAGCAAAGTAAACAAAATTTAAGAAACAAATGTACATTGGAAAATAAAACCTAATAAAACCGAAAAATCTCTGCGTTCATTGCTACTGTTTTTCAGTTCGTATTATATGATTTTACTGTTGTTATTTTCTGTAAACAAATGTAATAAATAAATACCTACGGGCCCCCAAAAGCTTACCCAGTCTGCCGAAGTAAAATTCACGGCACTGTCTTTAACTTCAAGTGTAGATAAACCGAATATTAACTTTGAAGTCGTGAAAATAAGTTGGATTTCATCGATAGCATCTGTACCTTGGGTTTTGATTGGAAATGTTTTGAAGATGATTTGAGTCGTGCGTTAATTTTGATTCGCAATAAATCAAACCAAATTACTTCCGTTAAATCCATAAAGGTGAAAAGATAACAATTCAGGATCGAACAGCCAAGTCCTTCCGAATCTTCATCTTCCCCATATCATTCAAAATTCCTACTCCCTACAGAATCACAATATACCCCAATTAGAGATGCTATATTTAAAAATGAAAAAGTTATTTAAATGATTGCAATATGAATTTGGTAATTTAAATTGTACGGGTCGACGTGGTAGTTAATTTTAGTATTTTTTAAAGTCATTTTTAGTTCATATTAGTATTTTAGTCATCTTTAGTTAGTTTTAGTATTTTATGGTTGTGTTAGTTAATTTGATAACTAGGTCCCGAAGGTCGAGTGGTTAATTATTATGTTTTTTATTAAGTTTTTAACCCAGCAGGACTAGGAGGGTAGTGCAATCCCAGTCTGCCATATTACTTGATATATCGTCACCTTAAAGCAATAGTGGGATATCTTGAAAAATGCTGTTCTGAGATAATAGGACTTTTAGGTTTGCGTGAGCTCTAGCAGCATCAAATTAACTAATCTTGCAGATTAATGATATAGTATAAGAGAGGTAAATTATTTAACATCAACACAAAATTGTAATAATAGAAAAATAATTAATTTTTTCATACTAATTTTGACAAAGTATACGTAAATCTGGAAATATCTCACTGTTGCGTGGAGTGTTTGGTAATCATCTCAAATTATCTCAGTGTAGCATAGTAATAATATTACGAGTTTAGATGGATAAATGAATTAATAATTGTTCCTCGGGAGATTTTTTCAATGTGTACGACTGTTTCAGGCTAATAATTGCTTTAAATAATTAATAATTGCTTTAAATAATTAATAATTCTTATTTCTGCATGTTTTTCCATGATGTTTATAATCATAAATACATTTTCAACAGTACACACCCACCTACTCCTATAGTTTGTCAATACGACAATTGACGATAGTAAGGTGGAATAAAAATGAAAAAAATATATATTTGTGCTTATAAATTTATTTATGAGAAGCGTTATATAATGTATATAACAAAAATATCAGAAAAACCTTAAGGATAAAAGTATGTAACAAAATTAACAGAAAACCAAGAATAAAAAGTAGGTATGTATCAAAAATAACAGAAAACCTTTAGAATAAAGGTATGTAATTTTTTTTACAGAAAACTTTAAGAACAAAAAAATAAAACAAATATGTGTTGATTCCCTGGAAACCTACAATGAACCTTCATCGTTATTTTTTTCTTGTACATCGCAGTCTGTATTAGCAGTATTAATTAATTCAAAACAAATTATGAGGTTTTTTTGGTATAACACCACTTTGGCAAACAAATAAAAAATCACGATTTTTATTCGGTGGAATTGTAGGTGGAGCTGTATAAGCTGGTCCTAGAATTATACTTTTCTCATTCCAAGCATTATTTAGTCGCTCTCTCACATAAATGCTCTGATTAAATGGATCCTCGGTGTAGGTGCTTTTGTATTTGATAACTAACGATTCGTCTTTAGTGATCTGTAAAATCTTAACTTTATTCCAAATACATTTATTTTTGTCCATGTTTATTGAGAAATTTTTTCCAGTATTCTCACATACCTTCTTCCAGTCAATGAAGTCCGTTGTTTCCATTTCTGTTAACTTATAACGAGGTTCATTCTTCTTGGAACACTTTATGATCATCGCTAACTCCGTTGGAATAAATATTAGGCCTTGTTTTAAAATCCTGACCTTTTCTCTGTCGATGCAATAATGAATGGAGTCTCCTTTGTTTCCTGAGTGCCCAACAATTAGGTATATATGGGTAATGATTTGAATATCAAGTGTTCATACTGCATGCATGTACATAGAAAATAAATAAAATTGTTTTTATTCTGTGCCACACAGTTATCAGAATAAAATATCACTTCCCGTATCCCTTGGCAAAGGTCTTTTAAAAATGTGTACACGCAGGTAGATATTTCAATTGGGCATCTTTTAGCTACACCCTCATGCCGCATGTAACAATGGCCCTGTCTTGTTTGGTATTGTAAATACAGAAGTTATAACGTTTAACTTGCTCTTATAAAAAAATAGATATATTGCCATTTGGCAACGGCATAACAGCTTGAAAGTCATAAATGGCAACTACAGTATCATCAGTGGTCTTGGTAATGTTTTTATCTTTTTCTTGTCGAGATAGCTTTACATTCTGAATGTGTTCAGAATATTATTATTTTTTCTAATATATCATTTGCAGTACTATAGTTGTATTATACACAAAATCCACAAAGGTTCTTTTTTGGTTAAAAAAAATATATATTGAATTTATATCTTGATGGGATATTTTATTTTATTTATTTATTTAACGCCCAGAGGGCTTTTACATGGTTGGTAGTATAATTTTAATTTGACAAATACTTTCAAACATAAAAAAAATAAGAATAAAATTACATTTGATAAAAGCTATGCAACAAGTCATACAAACACAAGAAACAAAAACAGAAAATTACAGCTATTTGTTGGTTTACATGATTTGTTTAGGAGTATTGTTGAAATAAATGTTTTAAATGATCCACAAAACTTGCCAAGTTGGTATTGAATATGTCAACATCACCCAAGTAATGATTTCCCATGGTGTGAAGTCGTTGTATCGGAGAGTGGGCAATGTAGTTACGCTTATGTGTGCTGCTGTAGAATATTGTATTTTGAATTTGTTATTGAATTGTAATTTAATATTGAATTTGGTATTGAATTGTATGTAGAGTGTATAACATAGAGATTACCTACCGAGACACACTTCTATTTGTACAAAGTGTACATCTTTTGGATATTTGGAGATCCGAGATGATCCTGCACGATAATAGTGCGATTCCACTCTACTAAAGCTGTTGATGTGATTCATAACACCATCAACTAAATCATCCTTTTGCAGGAAGCTGTCTGTTTTCTTTTTTAATGCAGTGCTTATGGTATTATTGCTTATATCTAAGGTTGCCATAAAAAAATCTTACACATACGTATGTTATGTCCATCTCTCTCAAAATAATAACCACTATTAGCTAGCATTCATGGAATCATAAATATTAAAATATTTTAATCGATCAACTTCCAAAACAGATTCAGAACATTTGTATTTACAATTAGTACACAGTACAGGCTTAATTTGTTTTGCTCTGCGTATTTTTCCTGACTTTGCTACATACTCCTGACCAGTATTCACCTTCAGTTTATTTATGTTTCTCTTCCAAGATCACCCAACTTGTTGAAAACTATAGAGCTACAGTGAGACAATAAATTTATTTCAGTATTTTAAACGACCTTTTGAAAGCAACAGTGGGACAACATCAATATCTCAGTGTTGCTCTGAGTGACCGAACATTTCAATACTGAGATTTTACTTGTAACACTGGCAATTTTTTTTTTACAAAATATCCCAGTAATGCATCATGTAGAGCTCAAAATTTTACATCGAACTGCATACTTATCTCAAAAGTGTATTTTTCGAAGATATCCCACTATTGCTTTAAGGTGACGAATATACAAGAGAGAAATAAGAACAATGACAAATAAAAATAAAATTAACAAATAATACATAATAGACAGGTAGCTAATGATAACACAAAAAAGCATTATAGGAATAAGATAAATTAATGTTAAACTAAATGAAATTAAATAATCGACCATCAGAGAGTCCGTCGCATAGTCTGCATCCATCGCTCATTAAGTGGAGATAATGATCGCCCATCAGGGAGGTCGTCGCATCGTCTGCATACATCGCCCATTAAGTGGAGATAATGATCGCCACCCTCCCTTCTGTGAACATCGTGGAGGCACTGCAAAACCTCAGTAGTTGCATAAGTTGCCTGTATACGTTGTTGTAGCACACCCTCAGCTTATCCCATTGCGCTACTGGATATTGTGTCCACAGTTCTGGCAGTGCATTACGTCTTAAAGAGCAATTTTGTAACATCTTCGATATAATGGTAGAAACGCCTTGAGAGCATTCCTGCCCTTATACTGATTGCTCTCTTTTATCGTTCCATATATTACATATCCTTCATGTCGTCTGTAAGGATATGTCCTAAATATTTAACATGTAAGGCCACAAGTTCATTACCTTCAAGACGGATTGGTGGAACTGGTGCAACTTGTGAATTGACAACTGAAGATCCTGGAATCGATTCCTAGTTGTGATCGTTATCTTTTTTATTTTCCGTGTATTGTTCTGTTATATCTTTTGCCTAGATTTATCAGTATTATCTTCTTCTTCATTGAAAAATTAACATATTTCTTAATCACCACATCACTTGTTTAAATATTCGATCCTTAACGAAAAGGCATTATTTTATTTTTTTATGTGTAGGTATACCCAATAAAAAATACCTTACTGATAATAAACGGTATTTGAGTGAACACAATACCATTCATTCAATTAATGATTTAATCAAAAAGTAATGCATCAGCTCAATATATTATTCAGTAGAATTCCGTACTAGGCTCAATATATTATTCAGTAGAATAATATATTGAGCCTAGTACGGCAGCTTTAATAAATTATTCACAACATTGCTGTGTTTTCTCACCACAGAATTTTCAATCAATATGTTCGATTCGTCTATCCGTAATTAATAACGAATGAGCTACTTGCATGTGATTATTATTAAAATACGTAATTCTAAATCGTTCGATGCTTTTTAAATCGTATTTTAATCAAAAGGGTATCCAAAGTACTCATAGACAGACTAGACCCAAGGAGAACCAGACAACTATGCAATATGGACAGAAACTCACTGAGGGAACTGGTAGGACTGCTAACAGGACACTGCCATCTCAGGATGCACATGCGGTTGTTGGGAGTGGAAAACACCGACAGATGGAGGAAATGTGAAGAGGATGAAGAGACTCCAATTGACCTTTGGTGCCAATGTCCCGTTCTGTTGGGAACAAGGCTCAGATACCTGGGGAGACACATGGTAGAACCAGAAGACGTAGTCACATATCCAATGAAAACCCTGGTAAACTTCATTAAAGGTACCGGATTACTGTTAAAGGAATGAGGTAAAATGGGAGATAGCACAATGGACCTATGTACTAAATGCTCGTCGGAACTACATCTAAACCACCTCCGCTCTATAAATAAATAAGATCGGACACACAACCCATCGTCTTGCACCGCAGTGTGAGGGGTGGATTGAAACGTCGGTCACTCTTGGACACACTGACCCCCAGATTCCTACTCAGCCTTCACATTCCTACTACTTTTCTTTCCTTAAAAAACCCCTGGTAATAGGCCCAGAACCAGAAGACATAGCCACATCCAATGAAAGGAAAAGGAATGAGGTAAATTGGGATATAGCACAATGGGCCTATAGCCTAACAGTGGCGGTTCTTCCCTTAGGTCAATTGGTATTTGACCCCTCAAAATTATAAGACAACAATAATAATAAATTATATGCATCATCTCAAGAGAACCTTGCGTTAACCGTCACCTATTCAAAAAAAATCATACGGCTTAAATATAAACAATTCTTATGAAAGCTTTTCAGGAAAGGTGATTTTTTTAAAAACATTATCATCCATACAAATACAATAAGAGAGCTGATGTGATATACTGTTGGCCAAGATATACTTGTGTTATTCCAGATGTCAGTGACTGAAATATATCTAATTATTGAAGACAATATTAGCGATTTTTAAACGAAAATTTGAAAGAGAAAAATCAAAAAAGATACAGTCGCATGACTTCAGCATCTCAATAAAGTCAGAATAAATGGCATATTTCAGAACATATTCGAAAAATAAATACTTTTTTTAAAAAAGGCGGTGAATTACGCTTTCAAATATTTTCATTAAAATTAAACATTTAATTATTAAAATTTCCATGAGACCATGAGTTGCATGAACAAATTGACTATACGGATAATAGCTGTTTTTTTCCAAATCTGAAAAAATTAGCACGAGGAGTTATAAAGCATATTAGTAATAAGGAGATGTAATGCGCCTGTCTCGCTAGGAAAATTTGTGTTGAGAGCTGATGTGCGATATTTGATCCCGATTGGGTTATTTGCCTCCCGGCTATTTACAGACGTGTCCTCTCCGCTAGCAGTTTGCACTAAGGAGAAACAACAAGCAGGGATTCGATTATCCTGGTCGGAGGGTGTAAAAAAGAGCTTAAATTCATCGCAGACTTTAATCACAATACGGGGACAGTGATTAATCACTTTTAAGTGGTTTTTTGTGAATTGACAAGATTAAAAGTGGAGGGAGGAGTGTGACACAAGAAGAGGTAGCAGGATGTTTTCTCTTCGAGGGAATTTCATTAGATTACTTTTCAACTCATCATGTGAATAGAGATTATATAAAAAAAACCAATACATTTGCGTTCAAAGGGAAGTACATTATAATATACGTCTAGCTTTGGTAGAAATTCAGAATAGAAGGGAGGTAACTATGTAGAAACATTATGCACAATGTACATTTGTGTAAATATTGTAGAACCAAAATGTAGATAGGTACGTATTACAACCCCAGCAATAAATCTGATTTCAATTAACAGACTTATCTCGTCACAGCAATCTATAGCACAATTCGCAACTTCTCGCTTCCTTTGCTCGATAATTTAGAGAGAGAGTTATTTATTGTTCTTGCTAGATGTCACTGAATTACAGAAACGTGAATAATATTATGGGTGTGTCCGTGTTCCAAAAGAAAATTCAATTTTCTAAACATCTGGTAAAATTGCTTGAACATCATGTATGTATGCAATTTGATAAGATTTGAGATTTTCATGAGCAAAATCAATATATATATATATATATTATAAAAGTAAGTGTACAATCGTGCCGCTAAAAGTAAGAAACGAGTCCCGGTATTATCAAGGGAGTTATATGGTGTGGTAGCCCTCTATCTCCCATCCATGAAGAAGGTTCCAGTTTTTACCTGAAAGGCGTGCTTTCGAAGAAACAGGGTTTTCCAATAAGAAGTGTTTTTTTGAATAGCCCGCAATTTCGGTAGATGTTACTTTTGAAGCTGTTATTTTTTAACATTTGACAAGTAGAAACTACGCCATTAATAAAAATGGAACGATACACGCTTCAACAACGCATTAAAATTATTAAAATTCACTTGAGTGAATCAAATGCAAACCATCTTGAGTGATGAGGCACATTTCCACCTCGGTGGCTTCGTCAACAATCAAAATTGTCGCATCTGGGGCTCGGAAAACCCAAAAGTTATTGTTGAAAAGCCTCTCCATCCTCAAAGTGTGACTGTTTGGTGCGGTTTATGGTCAGGCGGAGTCATTGGACCTTACTTTTTCGAAAATGAGGCTGGAGCAACAGTTACGGTGCATGGATTGCGCTATTGAGAGATGATTAATGATTTTTTATGGCTGCAATTGGATGGTATTGATCTGAACAACGTTTAATTTCAACAAGACGGCGTTACGTGCCACACAAGCAACGAAACCATTGATCTTTTACGATTGAATATCAAAATAACACCTCTTATTGGAAAACCCTGTATAAGGTTTCTCATATCCCTTCTTAAGGTTTCGCCCTCTAGAAATTTTTAGAACAGCCCAGAACATTCGAGAGTATTTGAAAGCATTTCACAACATTCCACATCCAACATCCCGGAACTTTCTGGAATGAAGTGGAATGTTTGGGCAGAGTCTGGAACATCCCAGATCAGAATGATTTTAACTAGTAATTTATCAGGAAATTCGTAATCGTTACAATACATTGGCTTCTTTAAATAGTATAAAACAAAGTCACTATCCGCGTCTGTCTGTTGTGCGCTTAGTTCTTCTTAACTATGAAACAGGGTTTGATTTTTACTATCATTTAACGAATTTCTCCCGGCAGGCTTATATACGAGGCGTATCCAGAAAGTAAGTGTACTGAGGCTCTCACGACCGAACGAATTTTATTTTCGACATGTTGGCTACATTTACATGTAGCCTGACTTTTCCCGTCCGCAACGAGACCGTTTTAAGGTCAGTACGTTGAGAAATGTCGACGCGACAACACGTTTCGTGAAAAACGTCAATACAATCTCCCGCCAAGTGCGAAATACGCGGCGTCATCCGTTATCACGTTTGGAAGGGAAAACCTTCGTTTGAGGTTTATAATTTGGTGAAAACTGCATATGGTGATAAAGCTATGAATCGTACGAGTATGTGCAAGTGGTATCGCGAGTTTAAAAATGGTTCTCACCTCTTCACCCTCCGCCAAAAAGTTCAAAATCACAATTTCAGCCAAGAAAATTATGGCATCCGTGTTTTGGGACTGTCAAGGCATAATTTTGATTGAATATCTGCCTCAAGGGAGACCATCAACTCTGCAAGATACTGTGAGACCCTAAAAAAATGCGGGAGGCGTTTCAAAACAAGAGGAGAGGCATGCTGACAAAGGGAGTCAGCATGCTGCACGACAATGCCAGACCACACACGGCCAGCGAAACGAAGGAACTGCTTGCTTCGTTTAAATGGGATGTCCTAAATCACCGCGCGCATTGTCCTGACTTAGCACCTTCAGATTTTTATCTCTTTACCTCCCTGAAGCTGTACATGGGTGGAAAAAGGTTTTCAACAGACGAGGAGGTAAAGGGGGAGGTGGAGAAGTGGACGAAGGGGTTGGCGGGAAACTAATTCGAGGAAGGCATCAAAAAGTTGATACCCCGCTTCACCACCTGCATTGAGAGGAATGGCGACTATGTCGAAAAATAGCTTACATATGTACTACGGTAACCATGTAATTTTTATGTTTCAATAAAGAAAATTGTAACCTACAAAAATTCAGTACACTTACTTTCTGGATATGCCTCGTATATATATAATATATGAATATTATATTTATTGATAGTAAGAAAAGTCGAACAATGCCGGGTCCGTAAGCTAGTTATGAATAATTTATGGGTTATATTCATCCAAAAGGATCTGAAATATCCGGACAAATGAGAACAATTAATTGAAACCGGTCATTACTTGGAATTGTTCCTGAATACCTGGGAATACCCAAAACGCATAGAGCACGCCTATTTACCGAGGCAATTGAAATCTGGTTTATTTTTCTGTGGAATGCCAACGAAATATTTGCCGCGTTTTTAGTGTCAAAGCGTCTTCTTTCATTATTTTTGATATAAATTGATTATGGAAATAATAGATTTGAGGTATCATCAGAAAGATAGTTTTATCTACATTATTTTGATGTAATTTTTACAATATTTTACCCAAGAAAAGTGATGAAAATTAACTTCGTAAGAAATGTCAAAATTTTTACGTCATAATGAATAATTATATTTTTAGCATTATTTATTTACAGGTTTCTTGTACAAAATAATATTATTAGTAACAACAGTTGTATAAACTACCGAAATCTGGAAGAATTGTTATCATATACTTATATAATGCGACACAAAATTTTTTTAATTTAAATAGTTTACACATCTGCCCCTATGATGGAACAGTAAAGCTGTCCGAAACGTTGGATAGAGAAGAAGGAAGCGCAACACGGCGTTATAACCTAAAAATGAATAGCGATAATTATAACAATCAATTTTATTTGTAAATCGGTAACGATCATAGTTCTGGGAATTTTCTGTTCGGTTGTAGATACCATCGTAACATGGCTATTATTTAACAGAATGAAATCCAATCACAAACTTTTAATGAACTCTTAACTTCAAATAATTATGATTTCAAATCGTTAAAATAATCGAAAATAATAAAATAAATATTTAAATCGTCAAACTTCATTAAGTTTTATTTTTGATATATTTGAATTGAAAACCTTATTGGCTGAGCAGTAAGCTCATTGGCTTTGAGCCAGAACTCTTGCCTTTAATACCCTGATGAGGGTAATGTATTTCAAAATGTATGTATTATGAAATATAAAATAAATGTAGCGTAATTTCTCAGTCCTCCTTACTAGAAGATTCTGTGCTAAGGGGAACTAGATCTTGGGTAGAATGTTTTAAGCGTCTTATATAGTTCAAATTCATTGTGTTTTTTTATTAAGGTGAGATTTGATGAACTTAATGTAGTGATTTTTTAGAATTTGTCGGATACTGGGTGAGAGTTTGTTTGATTCACTCATCATCATTATTATTTGATCCATTTGATCGATCCATGCCTTCTTCAGACGTTCCAGACTTCTTCTCTCATTAACTTTCACGTCATATATCTTCTTACAGTCCTTATTCGTACATTCATTTTTAAGAACCATGATCATGTGTTTGACAAGTAGAAACTACGCCATTCATAAAAATGCAACGATACACGCTTCAACAACGCATTGAAATGATCAAAATTCACTTGAGTGAATCAAATGCAAATCATTTTAAGTGATGAGGCGCATTTCCACCTCGGTGGCTTCGTCAACAAGCAAAATTGTCGCAACTGGGGCTCGGAAAACCCAAGAGTTATTGTTGAAAAGCCTCTCTATTCTCAACGTGTGACTGTTTGGTGCGGTTTATGGTCCGGCGGAGTCATTGGACCTTACTTTTTTGAAAATGAGGCTGGAGCAACAGTTACGGTGAATGGATTGCACTATCGAGAGATGATTAATGATTTTTTATGGCCGGAATTGGATGATATTGATTTGGACAACGTTTACTTTCAACAAGACGATGCTACGTGCCACACAAGCAACGAAACCATTGGTCTTTTACGATTGAATATCAAAATAACACCTCTTATTGGAAAACACTGTATATATCAGACATATAAGAACTGCTTTAAAGTGTGAAATATCCTACTTACGAAATTCTTTTTGGTCATGGTTTTATTGTATAATGTTGAAAAATAAGTTGTATTGGAGATGATCGGAAAAAAATAATTTTCCCACCTGAACTTCACAAAATAAAATAAAAAACGCTATTTGACGTTGTTTTTTGCATTAATCAAAACAGGCGTTTTGTGTAAAGCGGGAATTTGAACCTTAATTGAATTAATTAAATGTTACACGATGTGGTGCATCGCCTTAAGCTTACGCTTTGATTTCTTTCCGGGTCTTCCCATGTGTAACATGGTAACCCACGGTTTTAGCACACATCAGGCATCGTATTTATAGAGCATTCGTTCTATTTTCATCCCTCCTTTTCCAGTTCCATGTCTGACGCGGTACATCAATTTAATACCATTGATACAAATTAAGAGTTGCTGCCGATGCAATATTGTGTCAGTTTTGCATGACATGGAGTTCATCATTTTTAATTCAATAAATACAACCGGACCAAGCCACACAACGCATCGAGCCGCTCCCAATTAGCAAATAACTAATTAAATTAAACAGTCAAAGGCAATAGAGTGGATGAAATCAATTGTGACTATAATACTGTATTTGGACATCCACTTCAAAGGATTATCCTCTCGCTATAGGCTCTCAACGAGCGTCATGGAAAGTGCGAACTATTGGTTTCTTTCAAATAGATTTAAGGGGGTGGCTGATTATGCTATAAGTTCAAAGCGTTTTATATAACTCCATATTGCTCGCCATACAATCCTATAGAGACCTGTCACACCTAAAAATATAATGTTTTACAAGTGTGAGCGAGGCGACGATATATTTGAAAATTATGCGACCCCCATCTCCTACCAACGGCAGGAGAAGGGGTTATAACAATTAAAGGAGCGCCGTAATACGCGGCTGTCGTCTGTCAAAGTGATAGATCCCATACAAAGAAATGATATTCCGCGGCAGTCCCCCAATCAATCTGAACCCTTCTCCTGAGGAAGATTATAGTAGTGTGTCAGTCCAACATATAATACGTATATGCCACGCCTAATTGTGTCTAAGGTCTTAAACGTTAACAGAAAAAAGTCAAATTAATGTTTGATATAATTTGTAATCAATAAAATTATATTTATTTAGGTTTTTATAAACGCAAGTTATTGCTTGGCGCTTGGAATATTTTTTATTACTAGGGCATTTTTGCCAAAGTTTGTACATTGCGTTTCTGTCATATTTCCGACGATTTTGATGCCTTTTTTCATACATATTGTAGAAGAATATTGGAGAGATATTTACACGAAAATGTATTTTTTTTATTTTTATTTTTTTTATTTTATTTATTATAAATTTTTAAAGATACAGGTATATGCAGTCCCACAAAGCTGTCACACATGACGGCTTGTCTGTAGGTTCTACAAATAATATATATAAAACATTTTTAATTTTTAATACATGTATGACACAAAATTATACAATAAACAATATCACAAAATAATATATATCAAAGTACCTACCTATATACAAATTATTTAGGCAGGTACGTTGAGATGTTCAGGAATACATCAATAATAATGTTCAGAGATACATTGATTCGTCGCTTATTAGCCAACGCTTAGTGTTTTTGGGGCAGGGTCTCTCATTATTCTGAGGTTTAAAATAATTATTAAATTTATTGAAAATCTCTGGTATTAAATATTTAAGCGTTCGGCTTCCATACTTATTTGTTACTCTTGGAATAATGAGGCCCTTATTTTCAGTGAATCTTGTTGTGTGATTATGCACCGGTTGCTTTTTATATTTGCTATCTCCCTCATTATCCATTATAATAATGTACCAAAGAAGACCCTTTATTGGAAGTAGGCCCTCAGAACCATACAGTAGTTTTAGATTACTTCTTTGTCTGTAGATATTCGGTGGTACAATTTTTTTTATTATAGCAATTTGTAAGTTTTGTATATATTTAATATAAATATTGCTTGAGTGCCCCCAAGTTCGTATGCCATATCTGAGTATGGATTCGACCATAGAAAAATAAATTATTTTAAGAGTACAATGAGGCAAAACAAATTTCAGTTTATAAAAATTACTTGCAAAAGATCGGAGCTGGTTACAGATTTTAGCCACTTGTTTATCCCATTTAAATTTATTGTCTACTATTAGTCCCAGATAAGTATATTCGTTAGTAAAGTCAATTGTTTCACAGTGGCAAATATTTTCAATTTTTCTATGTATACATTCAGAATTATGAGCAATTATTTTGGGTATATTCCATATTCCCAGGCTTGGTGATTTTACATACATACATTTTGTTTTTTTAACATTAATAATTAAACCAACATCATGAGCCCATTTAAGTAGCTCGTTAAAGTCACTTTGCAATTGTTGAATAGCTATGATAGGATTTTCATTGGATACTACAAGTGCAGTATCGTCAGCAAAAATGAATCTAAAGGCCTTTTTAAAGAGTTTTGACATAACAATAACATATATAATGTACAATTTTGGACCTAAAATTGATCCTTGCGGTACTCCTAATTTAATATGTCTTCCTTTACTCATATCATTTAAAATCTTTACGTTCATTTTTCTATTAGTTAAGTAGTTTTTAAAGAATGAGAGGAGTTTACCCCGGATTCCAATGTTTTCAAGAACCTTAATTAATTGTATATGGCTGAGAGTGTCAAAAGCTTTTGAGTAGTCAATAAAAAGCACCAGTACATGTTTTTTAGAATTAAGTTGAGAATTTATAAAATCAGAAAATTTTTCCAGCAATTTATCACAACTTTTTTTTTTCTGGAACCCGTACTGGCATTCATCTATAATATTCAAATTATTCAAATATTTATCTAAATTTATCGAAATATATTTTTCTAAAAATTTTTCTAGTGCCGGGAGAATAGAAATTGGCCTGTAATTGTTAATTTCGGAGTGATCTCCATTTTTGAAAATAGGTCTTACAATGCTATTTTTTAATTCATCGGGGATGAGGCTGGTATCGATTATTCTGTTGATAAAGTGAGCAATAACAGGGCTAAGTAATTTGACATGTTTTTTTTAAATCAAACATACGAATTAGATCTATGCCCGGTGACTTTGAATTTTTCATACCTCCGATAATATATTCAATTTGCTTAGCATTAGCTCTAGGTAAGTACATTGAATGCGGTAGGGATTCTTGCAAGTGATTAGACGCTCGGAAATCACATTCATGTAACAACTTATTAACTCCTTCATCAAAAAAGTTAGCAAAATTTTCTGCCACTGCATCAGAAGATTGTGACTTTAGGAAATATTTAGATAAGACTTCATCGCAACCAGATTTATTTTTCCTACCCAAAATTGTATTAATTTCATTCCATGTTTTTTTAATGTTCTTGAAACAGTGATTAAATTTGTTATTATAGTATGCCTTTTTTGTGTTTAATATTTGTTTATTAAGTTTATTTCTATATTTTTTGAAAGAGATTTCATATTTTTTATTATTAGGCGTGTTTTTCCACTTTTTCCACATGGAATCTCGTATTAGAATACTTTCAGCGAGACTGTCATTCATCCAAGTTTTTTGGTTATTTCGAAATTTTTTTGTTTTTAATTTTGTAAAGGTACTTTTTTCATAAATATTTTTAAAAATCGATTTTAATTCTGCATAAATAATGTTTGGTTCAGACAATTTTAACATTGCATTCCAATCGGTGATTTCGATCAATAAATCAATCCTTTTGTCCGATAGTGCAGTGTAATACTCTTGGTGCGATTTGTCGACGGTACATTTATCATAGTAACAGAAGTTAATACTAGCTGCAGTTAGGTAGTGGTCAGCTATTATTGAATCGCATACGCATGAACTGATTTCGGTCGTCTCCTTCACTCTTACATAGATATGGTCTAAACATGAAGCCGTTACATAATTAGTCAATATCGCTTCTCTAGTCACATCATTTATACATCTGGTCATTCCAAAATGAGACATGAGGTTTTCATATTGCATAGTTATGGGTTCGTGTACATTTAATAAGTTAATATTCGTATCACCTAGAACCAATACGGATTCTTTTATATCAATATTTCCCAATATTGTCTCCAGCTCATCAAGAAATAATTTTTTTTTTGTATTTGGCGGTCTATATATTGCTAAAAGATGTAAGCGAATATGTTTGTTTACTGAAATGGTTCCGTAAACGCATTCAAAATTATTAGTCATAATATTTATTTTTTCAAATGTAAGGTGATCTTTCACGTACACAATAATACCGCCACCCGATCTTTTTGTTCGACAAAAATGGTACGAATTAAATCCCGGTAATTTATAAAGATTTATATTATTTTCATTAATAGACGTTTCGCATAGCGAAATTAAGTCGATGTTTCTCAAAGAGCTAGAAACAATTAATAGTAAAGTGTCCCAATATTTAGATAAAGATCGTATATTTAAGTTGAGGGCAGTTATTTTATTATTTCCTAACACATGTTTTTTTGTAGCCCAGTTTTCAAAAATTGACGTGCGTTCATAATCTATTTCTGCTGAATCAAAATCACAGTTCAAGTCACCCATATAGAATAATATTTTAATTGGCAGCAATAATATATAAACATGTATTGGGATTTATAAATATAAATACGATAGATACATAACAATATAGCAGTTAGTATTTCCGATATGTTCCAGGTTAGATTATAGTTTAATCAGTTAAATAAATTTAATCAGTTAAATACAACTTAAGAACCCGTTAATATTTTAAATTAATTATTTAGATCAAAATAAAGTGTGTTTTTACCAAGTATTATTTCTACATTCAATTAAACAAAGTTAATTTTGCATTGTAGGTAATTAAGATTAATTTTATGGTGTCTTTAAATAGCTTGCATAATTAACATATTATTGAAAATTTACAGTTTTTACATAAATTTGGACCAACATTGAAAAAATCTAGTTTTACTTTTGTGCTAAAAATCCGTTAGTTCCATTCCGTGGCCACATTTACATTTTGACATATATTTTATAACGCCCTTTTGAAGGGCTTTTACATGGGAATAGTTTATGAAATTATATAAAATTACACTATCATCAACCGTTCTATTTTTATTTTTTATACATAACTGAAGTGCACTAGCAACAATCCATTAGTCAACATTATTTCTCTCCATTAATATTCTGTAAAGAAACGAAATGAAAAATATACTAATGTCAAAAACAAGTAAAAAATAGAGGATAAATGTCCATTTCCACAGCTGAGGTATTTCGAACAGAAATAATAATAATATCACTGTATGAAAAGGTCTAATCCTGTGATGGGAAAGCCGGCATACACAATTATACTCACAATTGATTTCCTACACATCATTATGCCATTTTGACTGCTGAATTTTTAATTTGCTATTTGATAGCGGCTCTGCACGTTGTGCAGCTTACTTTTGAAGTAGCCAATCATGTTTAGATAGTGTTTATTTTTTTTAATGCCGCACAGAGTCATTGGTATGATATCATCTCCATTTGGAGTGTATAGTGAGGCTGAAAAGAATGGGGAAGAGAAGGAGAAGGGATAGAAGAAGTTTTGAGAATTTACTGACTATTTAAATGTGGTCAGCAAACATGGTTAAAGTCATCTCGATTCTTAATCATGGTCTTTCACCAGAAAGCAGGCGGGGGTAACCAGGAACCGCCCAGGAACTATTTATTTGCTAGCCAAAACCTCTGCCATAAGTCACAGATCTTGCTTCATCCATATTCAAACATTGCATAAAATATTTTCTTTATCTATTAGTTGTCTGCAACGGGCAAAAAGCTGATTTTAGGCACAAACATTCAAACATACATATACTTTAATACATTTGTGGGCACACACTCATTGCTTCATCCACATTTAAACATCACATAATAAATATAAAAATAGGCACACACCTCCTGTTAATCCACATTCAAACATTTCATCACACCCCAGATTTTTACCCATTAGTTTCGGGCAAAAGCAAAGTATTGACACACACTCTTTGTTTCATCCACATGCAACCGCCCTTCAATTTATATCGAACCAAAGGTTCTTTTTCGTTTGAATTCGGACCTGCCTATTTCGTATGGAAAATCCTATACAAGAATTAAGCCCCTAATCGTATGGAAAAAATTCAGACCATTTGTGATGTTTTTATATATCGATCCGTTCAAATTGTCGCTGGTGTGGCATGTCTGATTTTGGCCTTTAAGTTTATGGTTCACTTCGTTTAGTGACTTAGCATGTTTAGATGTTTAGATGCCTGTATAGCATGTTTAGATGCCTGTATTCATGGGGTGATGCTTAGTCAAATCCGTGGATGTTACTATCTTGTCCTTGCGGGCTGGAACGGGAGAGATCGTTCGAGGCCATATTACTTCTCCAGACGGAACTGGGAGGGATGGATTCACACGTCCGTCACTCCTAGACACCCAAATGACCACCAGTTTCCCACCCCTTTTACTTATTCCTTCCCAGTAGGTACTTCCTCTACTTAGTTTCCTTAACTCTTGACCGGCCAAGATGCCAAACAAAACGTCTGTAACCAAGTGGGTTTTCCGACGACCCCATGCATTTTTTGTCTTATGGGCTTTTAAACTATAGAAATTACAATTATTAATGGTAACCTATGTATTTTCGCAGGAAAACGTAAAATACTAAAACGATATGTCAAGTATTTAAGCTAATATAAGGAGCACAGTAATTTAGGTTACTACCTACTCCCCTACTTGGCTGCGGGATAGTTAAGGCGATGCACTACGTCGTGTAACATTTTAAATTGAGCCGTTATCAATAACAACCCTTACGTAGATGGCGATACGGCTTAAATTCCCGCTTCTAACCATCCACCTGTTTTGATTTATGCAAGAAAAAAACATGGCCAAAAAGTATCTTTTATTTTATTCTGTGGATGTTCAGGCGTAAATATTTAATTTTTTTTTGATCATTTTATAAATAACTTAATTTGCCACATTATACAATAAAATTATAACCGAAAATGGGTTCGTAAGTAGGAGATTTTGAACTTTAAAGCAGTTTTAATAGGCATTATATCATCTTTACATTATTTTTTTCTGGGCTTATAACAAAATTTATCTAAAAAATACTCGATTATTTCGAAGGTCAGGATGTATTCTACTTGCAGTATTTAATTAAAGCATCTGAAACATTTCTAGGCGACCAAATTTTCAAACCAAAAACACATGATTTTGCATTACTACGTATGGCATCGCCTTAAACAGACCCTCCACATAAAACCACCAAAGATGAAGGCCTCCCGTATGAAGTCAATATAGAATAGGGCGATACTGAAATAAATAAAATCTCTTTATTATAGATTCAATTGATAAATTGATGCAGTTTGTAAATAGTTTTCAAAATTTAATTTGATTAATGAAATAAAATATTGAATAATTATAAATTCTATGTTCAGTTATTTATACAAATTATGATTGTTGAGATTATACCGCTATAAACTATAAAAAGTAATTGACTGGCATTTCAAACAGATCGGATTTATTAGATTACCGGACTTTCTACGAAATACCTCTATAAGTTAATTTTACTATGGGTCCTCAAATCTTCCACTTAAACCGAGCTTCCCAAGCTCAGATTTAAAGCTCTCACAACTGATGCCAAATAATAAATAAACAGGAAAATTGGGACCATTGAAAGGAATCCAATTTCTATACTAGATTGGCTCTCTTGCTATGTAATACGAATAAATAGGGTCTAATGAGGGTAAGCCGCCAAAATCGTAAAGATGTTAATATCTTTTCACAGGGAGGTTTTAATGTGCTTACTCTGAGCACTAAATACAAGTTTGGAGCATAAATCCATTTCACTAAATTTAAAAACCTACTAGTAGTTCTTATTTGAAGTATGATACAGTTAAAAGTGACCGAGGGGAATAGGGTCCCATTAGCTCAGTTGGTAGAGCACTGTCCCGGAAAGACAAGGGTCCTGGGTTCGAGTCCCAGATGTGACCGTTTCCTTTTCTGATTTTTCTGTTTCAGATTTTCGTTTAGAAATCACTAATATTGTCTTCAATATTTAAATATTACAATTTGAGGTTTTACTCAATAAAGTTATTCCGAAAAATAAATATTAGTAATAATTCATATAAATTTACATTTGCTAAAGATGGTAAGCCTTCAACGAATTTAAACGATGCAAAGGCAAACATTTCTGCGCGCAACAAGTGTCAAAATCAATGTTACTTGGGTATGAAATTAATTGCGAGTGCATCATACGTTTGCCAAAACAAAGCATTGTTCGAAATGGACAGGGCACTACCATCTATCAGAGTTTCGTCAAACAAAGGGTGGTAGAATGGTCGGGTGGGGGTTACACAGACTCCTCCAATGGTTCATAGCCCATCTCTATTTATATTATCTATGGCGCAATCTATATCGATGTTTTAAACTCAGTTAGAAGGTAATAGCCAGTCGTAAATATGTTCATTATCTGGAAGGGGATTATCTGAATAATTGCACTACTGTAGAATTCTGGTCCCGAGTTGGAATCTTCGCAAGGTATTAGAGGAATAATTCAGAGCTGGAGCTAAGATTTATAAAGTCCTAAATAAATTAGACTGATGATGGTAATTGAGTCAAATAAGTTAATTCTTATTTCTTAGTTGAAATGGGGTATCTATTTAATACGAAATTTCAATAAAGAAATGCCAATTAAACTAAGTCAGTTAATTTTGAAAATGCAATAAGGCAGAGTTTTGGCTTTGAATTGATGTTCAAAATAAGAGGAAGGTCACAGCTTGTAAAATATTAAGAAAAACTCTGCGTGTCCAATTCCAGGCAACGCTGGCGACTTCTACTAGTTTAAAGCGAAATAATACTTGAAAAAAATATTAGTTATAGGCGTTTCCAAAGAGTGGACGCGCTTCCAGTGGGCGGAGCAAGAGACTGAACCATTTATTATTTTGAGTATCGAGTTTCATTACTATAAGTATTGAAGTAACGTATGACCGAGTTTGCTTTAGCGGGACTGAAAATGGATCTTTCCGAGTGGTATATTTTTATTAATTCTTTTAATTATTTTAATGAATACGTTAATAAAATCACTAATGTTTCTAGAGGGATTCCTCGGGAAGTTACTAATTCATCGTCTACAAAAATAAAATCAGGTGCTTCCCGCTCATCTTATAGTTGAAAAACGTTTTATAAAATTAGCAAACCGTTTAACATAAGATATGTAATGGTAATGTCCTATTTTTATTAATCTTAAATATAAATAATTTGCATCCCTAGGAATCTCTCTAGACACATTTAAGAGTTTAGTAATACGTTCATCAGAAATAATTAAAATGTGAACGTTGGGGCAAATTCCCGTTATCAGGGTTTTGTGTCACCTTAATCATAAATACCTACATCAGGATATGGTTGCGCCAATACGCAATAGACATTAATTATACACACATCTCATGCACACATACACACATACCTGCGACCACTGTACTGAGATAGTATTGTTGTTCCTTTGTTCCTACCTTCCTTCCCATTCCTGCTAATTTATGTGCCCTTTGGTAGTCAGTATGTTGCAATAACCCAAACCGCTAACAATAAACCGCATCCGCTCGAGATCTCGTCTCCCTTATCTTACGAAATTATTATTCGCGACGATATAGTGCAATCCGCTTGTGTTAAGTGACATTGTTGTGAAGAAAAGACGGGAAGAAACAAGTGCCCCTTTCCCAATGGTGAGTCCTTCCTGTATCCATACAACAAATATTATCTTATGTGCAGTGGGCATTGCTCAATCATTCAAGGTCCTTCGACAATCATTTTTTACACTAACATAAAAAACAACTACATAACTTCTTACACACCAAAGTTGGTCCTTCGAGCCGGATATTGAACCGTAATTTCCGTAATTTCGGTAATAAACCATAAGAGTGTTATTGCGTTTTACATACCCGCGTAATCAATTAATAATTACCCGCATTTTATTTCTGGAGATTCCTATCCGATATTACTGGATGAATTGAATGGAAATAACATATTTACCCGCAAATAGAATAGATTTATAATATATGCCAATACCGCTATTTAATATCTATTTCTAATAATAATACCGATATTGTTATATCAACCGCATTTAAAATTAACCGCATTTCATTATAAATTATTTGGTTATTGTAATACATCCCAGTATTGGATGTATTATACATAAAAATAATAATACTTTAATAAGACGTAAAGTGATAAATTTGGTCTACCCGCATTATCTATACTTAACCCTTCACGGCACCCGCACTGAGTTAACCCTACGGGCATAAAAGTTAATTTATTGAATAAAAATTAAATATCAATCAATTTATTTTCTATAAATATTATTATTATAATATTTTTTACCGCATTATATAATAAAATAACCAGAATCAGAAAATGGCTACAAGCGCGTCAGGGTCGTCACGTGACGAAAGACTCTTGAAACGTTTAAATGCCAAATTGGCCGCTAATTTTGCATGTTTACAATCAGTCTTCGACAAGATGAAGAAGGCTTCTGATAGTGTTAACAATCGGCAATCTTTTTTATCAGGCGCAAGTACACTAGAAAGAATTCGGTCCGAATTTATAACGCTTCTAGATGAAAAGGTTAATTGTGAACTGGAATTGAACCCAGAAGCAGTCGCTGAATATTCTCAATTAAATGCTTTTGAGGAAATTTTCGGCATTATTAAATATACCGAAGCGAACATGCTGGCCAATCCGGTTGAAAAACCTCGCCGTCAAATTAAATTACCGCCTTTAGAAATAGCGTGCTTTGACGGAAAATTAGAAAATTGGCCTCTTTTCTATGAGACTTATATCTCGGTTATCCATTCAAATTATTCATCGGATAATTCAGAAAAGATGCAGTATCTGATGTCCAAGTTGACGGGAAAAGCTTTAAATATTTGCAAAACTATCACACCTACCGGTACAAATTATCAAGTGATATGGGACGCATTGTGCACCAAATATAATGATCCACGCGTTCTCGCTGAGTCATACTTTGATCGATTGCTGAAAATACCTGCTGTTACTTCGGTTACGCCCGCTTCGCTAGAAAAATTTGCAGATACATACGCGACTAACATTGCCGCACTGAAACAGTTACGAATCAAAGATCTCGCAGAATTTATATTGCTACAACTGGGCCTTAAACGTCTTGACATAGAGACAGTGAAGGCTTTCGAATCGTCTATTCGGAATGATGAAATTTTCCCGTCCAGCTCTGATTTAATTGATTTTGTGAGAGGACAGCAACGAATCCTTAATCGCGCGCAAATCGCACAACCTACGTCGAGCCGTCTTGGCTCAAATAATAATAATTCCGCAAAGACATTTATTAATGTCGAAAAAGGCGACAATCACTCTGTCGAAATTTGTTTTTGTTGTCAAAGGGGATCGCACCCTTTGTATCAATGCTCTAAATTTAATGGTTTAGAACCACGCGAGCGATTTAATTTAATCAAGTCATCGAATATACGAGTTTGCGTGAACTGCCTCAGTACTAGGCACGGCACAAAAGCGTGCAAATCAAAGAGTACGTGCAAATCATGCACTCTCAACCACCATAGTTTGTTGCATTTCAAACAAACTGATCAGCGAAAACCACAACGAGACCAAATACCGTCTCCCGCGTCGCCAGCAGACGTCGATAATGACGATTCAAATTCTGCAAGCCCGGTATCACTGTGCGTGACAAATTCATTTACTAGAGCAAATACTACTGCACTCTTAGGAACTGCCGTTTGCACTACCCGAGATGCTAAGGGCCAGGTGCAGACAATACGCGCTCTGATAGATAGCGGCTCCCAAAGGGATATTATTACGCGTAAATGCTGTTTACGTTTGAATCTCACGGTGCGATCATCGCAAGGCACTTACGTCACGGGAATAGGCGACTCAAGAAATTTGACAAAGGGCATGACTTGTCTAAAATTATACTCTCGCTACGACGACACTCACTCGTATATGATTGAACCTTATGTAGTAGAAACTATAACTAGTGAGTTGCCTACTGTTAACGTCAACCGCGCCTCGTTGTCGTATCTCGACAATTTGCCCTTAGCAGATAATACTTTCCACACGCCCGGTGAGATTGATATTATCTTGGGATGTGACATGTTTGCTCGCATTTTTAAAGCAAACAAAATATCAGGTTATCCCGGCCAGCCAATTGCTATCGAAACTACTTTGGGCTATCTCATCCTAGGCACTGCTCCAACGATGACTGAAACCCCAAGTATAAACGCCACACCATCATTTTGTACGTTCGCGAAAAATGATGACCTTTGCCTTTCGCGCTTCTTCGAATTGGAAGACATTCCAGACGAGAAATTTTTAACGCCTGATGAACAGGAATGTGAAGACATTTTTAAACTCACCACTTCCCGTGACACGACAGGTCGTTACATTGTTGCGTTCCCGTTTCGTAACAGTCCTTCTATCCTCGGTGAATCGTTGCCAGCCGCTGAGCGCCGGTTCCGATCTCTCGAACGCCGATTAATAGCTCAACCCGCTATAAAATTAGAGTACGACAAAATATTGCGCGAATACCTACAGAAAGGGTACATTTCGCCTGTCGATAATTCTGACTTACCCCATTACGTCATTCCGCATCATATTGTAGTTCGCGAGGACAAATTAACTACCAAAATCCGCATGGTTCTGGACGCGAGCATGAAATCCGATTTGGGCTACTCGCTCAACGACATTCTACATACCGGTAAGAATTTACAAGGTGATTTGTTTCGGATTATACTTAAGTTCCGATTGTTTGCAGTAGCTATAACCGCTGACATAAAACAAATGTATCTTCAAATTGTAGTGCAAGAAGAATGCCGTCGTTATCAGCGAATGCTGTATAGATTTAACAATAGCGACCCTTTACAATTGTTCGAATTTAATCGCGTCACATTCGGCATGTCTTGTAGCCCATTTTTGGCAATGCGTACACTGCGCCAACTCGCGTCGCATGAACGACCTCGTTTTCCACTTGCTGCAAACTTGGTGGAAAATGGCTCTTTCTATATGGACGATTTCGTCACCAGTTGTTCGTCGGTCGAGGAAGCCTCCGAGTTATCGACGGAATTAATTCAGCTGTTCGCTGCTGGAGGATTTGACCTTGTAAAGTTCTCTAGCAATTCTCCTAATCTTTTGTCCACGATTCCTTCAGCGCGTCGTGTTAAGGAACATGTGGAATTTAATTCTGATGAAAACCTAAAAATACTAGGGCTTCATTGGATACCCGCTTCAGATAATTTCGTATTTGTTGTAAACTCCAACGAAAGAATTTGTACTAAACGAAACATTCTCTCGACGATTGCTCGTCTTTGGGATTTGATGGGTTTCGTTGCACCAGTTGTATTATTAGCCAAGCTTATAATTAAGTCTCTTTGGGAATACAAGCTTGATTGGGACGATACTCCTCCTGGAACTGTTGTCACGCTTTGGCGACAGTTTGAAAAAGAATTGCCATTACTGCAATCTATTAAAATTCCTCGTTTTGTAGGAATCGAACACCAATGTATACTAACCCTTATCGGGTTTTCAGACGCAAGTGAACGCGCATTCGGAGGTGTTATTTACTTACATGTTTACTGTCCGAATACTGATAAAACCACAATTAGTTTATTATGTGCCAAATCCAAAGTCGCTCCTGCTAAGACGATTTCACTTGCGCGATTAGAACTATGTGGAGCACTAATACTTGCGCGATTAATGCATACGGTCAGTAATACCTACGCATCAAATTCAAGAGCTCATACGACATTAGCTTTTTGCGACAGCACGGTTGCTCTAGCGTGGATAAATTCACCGCCTGCGAAATGGCAGACCTTCGTTGCCAATCGGGTGTCACAAATACAAAAACACCTGGGGGCTGAATGCTTCTATCATATAAAAGGGAAAGACAATCCCGCCGACTGCCTGTCGCGTGGTCTCACCCCCGCTCAACTCATAGACCATCCGTTATGGTTTAATGGCCCCGCATTCGCTCAGTTACCTAAAAATGATTGGCCTTTACAGCGTTTTGATTCGAAATCTGTATCTGATCCACCCGAACTGAAAACTAAAGTTTTGATGTCCGTTCAAAACAATAACCGCCTCAAAACAATTGCTCCACCTTTACTGTGTGCACTAGCTTCTCGTGTTAGTTCATGGCCGAAATTAATTCGGATTGTAATCTATGTTTTTCGTTTCATTAAGAAATTACCGCGAACATTCGAATTAAGTCATATCTTAACTGCAGAAATAGCTGTTATAAAATCAATACAGCAAGAACATTTCTCCGAAGATATAAAGGCAGTCAATGATGGGAAGAAGGTTCGGCGAGCTATTGCAAAATTGAATCCGTTTCTTCATCACGGTATTCTAAGGGTAGGAGGCAGATTAAAAAACGCTGAAATAGAATTTGACAGTCGTCATCCCATTCTATTACCCGCGCGTGATCATGTAGTCGATTTAATAATAGATTACTATCATATAAAGAACCTACATACGGGTCCCACTTTACTCATGTCTCTACTAAGACAGAGATTCTGGATACTTTCATCGCGTAATCTGGTCCGGAAGCGCGTCCATCGGTGCAATACGTGCTTCAAAGTTAAGCCTAAACCACAATTCCCAATAATGGGAGATTTACCCGCTTGTCGCGTCCGCGAAGCTAAGGCTTTTCTACACACAGGTGTTGACTACGCTGGCCCGCTACAAATAATCCCTTATAGACGTCGGGGGGTCCGAAGTCAAAAGGCATACATTTGCATATTTATCTGCCTAGTGACCCGTGCGGTTCATATCGAACTCGCTTCAGATCTTTCCACCGAAGTCTTTCTCAACGCTTTCAAGCGTTTTTTATCTAGACGTGGTCCTGTGAGTGTAATGTACTCCGATAATGGAACGAACTTCGTGGGAGCTAAGTCTCATTTAAACTCTTTATTCGATCTAATAGAGTCTCGTAATTATAAGAAGGAACTCTCAAATAATCTACGGGAAAACCGCATCGAATGGAAAATGAATCCTCCTCAAGCTCCACACTTTGGTGGAATCTGGGAAAGTAACATTAAATGCCTGAAGAGTTATTTAAATAAAATCGTAGGCACCTCTCTACTGACTTACGAAGAGATGCAGACAGTGCTTTCTCAGATTGAAGCAATTTTAAACTCACGTCCGCTGTCGGTACTTAGTGTCACCGATGTTTCAGCTCCGTTACCTTTAACACCCGCGCATTTTTTAACACTTACGCCGTTAAAATCTCTACCCGCCGCTGACTTGTCCAACGAGTCCGTAAACTTACTGCAAAGGAAGCATCTCGTCGATCATCTCGTCCAGACTTTCTGGAACCGCTGGCGTATGGAATATTTAAATACTTTACAATCGCGGCAGAAATGGAACACGAGTTCAAACCCGGTAACGGCAGGCACAATTGTAATGATGAAGTGTGAAAATATTGCGCCTCTTCAATGGCCTATTGGCATAATAGTCAACGTATATCCCGGTTTGGACGGAGTGACCCGTGTTGCTGATGTCAAAACGAACACCGGCATATACCGCAGAGCAGTAGTAAAACTCTGCCCTTTACCGTCGCAATAATAGTCCTTGGCAACTTGGTCATCAGATGGTACATCTATGGCCCTCTTTTTTTATTTTCTACATTATTCTATTTAATTTAGTTTAAATTTACCGCTGATTAATTTTATTACTAAATTAATACAATAGCATCACATATTAACATTTTTCTGACCTTTTTACAAATTAATACTAATTTTACCGCGTGTTACTACAATTTTGTTCGTTTTAACGTTAAAGCGTACTGACCTTTTTATGGTTTATGGAAGTGGATTCTTTCATCCCCTTCCAGGCGGGGGGCATGGTTGCGCCAATACGCAATAGACATTAATTATACACACATCTCATGCACACATACACACATACCTGCGACCACTGTACTGAGATAGTATTGTTGTTCCTTTGTTCCTACCTTCCTTCCCATTCCTGCTAATTTATGTGCCCTTTGGTAGTCAGTATGTTGCAATAACCCAAACCGCTAACAATAAACCGCATCCGCTCGAGATCTCGTCTCCCTTATCTTACGAAATTATTATTCGCGACGATATAGTGCAATCCGCTTGTGTTAAGTGACATTGTTGTGAAGAAAAGACGGGAAGAAACAAGTGCCCCTTTCCCAATGGTGAGTCCTTCCTGTATCCATACAACAAATATTATCTTATGTGCAGTGGGCATTGCTCAATCATTCAAGGTCCTTCGACAATCATTTTTTACACTAACATAAAAAACAACTACATAACTTCTTACACACCAGGATACAAAGTATAATGATAAATTAGAATGTCGTTTAATTACAAACAACTAAGCATAGACAAAATATTATTAATATTAATAGGAATCACGTAAAATAATTATTTTAAATAACATAAACTTTTAACTGTATTTTTAATTTCTAAAATATATTTTTCCCATCTTTCTTAAATCGGACAGAATGTCTAGGACAGCCTTGCATTGTACATTGTAGATTAAGGAACCATGTATATTACAGTTGATAACACTCCGTTCAATAGAAATAAGACTTACTTGGATTTGGATTTTTGGGATTTGTCCTTTCACCGTAAAACAAAAATAAGACAAACACAACTTTTTTTCGCTATGCGACTTTTGATGAAACCTTTGCAATGTAAGGGGGATCTAACTCACCAAGTTCTGGCAACTGGGGCGTGGCAGACGTAAATGTATCTCTGGACTGCTAGCGCTAGTGTCAGCCATATGCTAGCTGTGTGGAACATGGCTGGTATCACCTGGAAAACAAAACGAAAATTACGAATTAATCAAATAATTTGTATGTAATAAATATCTCGTAAAAACGTGTAAGTAGCTATTTTTAACAGCTTACTTAAAAAATTGTTTAAAAGATTATTTTTTAAATTTATTTTAAATTTATTGTTGTTACAATATATATAGACGTGACGTAGAAATCTCAAAGTGGCAAGCCAAAAGTAAGACAATTGCATTGCTTCCGATTTGATAGTTTTAGTACTAAACTGCGACGCCTCGCGTAAGGTAAAGTAAATTGCATTAAAAAAGTGCCAAAAGGCCAACGAAATATGATTTCATTCGTAAATACATAAAAATCATTTATTATTATAAAAATACAATTATTTCCACCGCCTTTAGAGAAAGTGAGATAGTGACCGTAGCAACACGTAAGTACAAGAAAGACAACCTAATAGCAGAAAGTCGTCTCATACAGTATTCCGTGTTTGCCTTAAAGTGTAAGCGAGTAAGCGCATTTTGTTATCTCAGTTACACACGTGATGAAGAATGTAGTATACGACGCAAATACGAAAACCGAATATCATTTATTTCTAAAATAAAATAATTAAAACACTTTGTTTTTACCACGATAATCTTTATTTTTTATATAAAGTCAACATGTTTTGAGAACGATGTAAAAACGATGTAAAAACAAAGTGTTTTAATTATTTTATTAATAAAATGGTGCCACAAAGTGAATTTGCAAAATTTGAAGAAATCATTTATTTCGTTCATACACACATATTCTTTGAATGTCTTGTCTTTGTCATACATGAACAACGTTTCAATTAAGAATCTAGTGGAAACATAAGAGTGTTTCTTAATTGTCACATTTTATCTTGAGTTTGGGAGACATGATGTATTCCCAGAAGGCTTTTACGTACAATGTAGTGTTACTTTTTTTGAGAAAATACAATGAACATAATAATTAAAATTCACAATAGTTAACAAAATACAGGAAACAGAAAATATAAACATATAACATAAAAATAGATAATCTGCATTGACAGATCAAATCCTCAAAGATGTCATCGACCCTGTGGGATATTATTTTCCTCAGGTCCTCTTGTGTCGAGTTTAGGGAAAACAAAAAATCCAATAATTAGAGACTCGATAAGAGTAAAATTAAAAAGAGTAAACTTTCTGATAAAAAATATTGCTTATTTTATTAGGAATCTGTTTAAATTATTTGTATTGCTGTTAAAAATGGAGATGTAGGCCATAACGAATGAATTGATAGGTATGTTGATAAACTTTAAGAAAAAATACCAACGTTTTGAAACGATGTCCAAAATCTTTATTTATTTATTTTATTTATTACAACATAATACATTACAAAATGATAACAAATTTATAATGTATTATTCCCAGTGAGTTTACAAAACTCATTTCGGTAATCAATAAGACAAACGCGAGAGCTTGAACACGTGTTCCGATGTTATTTATCTATTTTATTACCAATTATTTTTATAAGCAATAATTGTTCGCCTGAAACACTCATCCACATTGAAAAATTTTTTTGATAAAAAATACATGACGCCAACGGGACTCGAACCCGTGTCCATTCGATTTCCGGTCGAAAAAAAAAAAAAAAAAAAAAAAAATTGTTATCCTTTGTGCTATGCATAAATAAAATCTTGTCTTAAAAACATTAATTTATCAATAAATATTTTATTTTATTAAGTAATAATCGCATTTTTGAACTGTTGAATATTTAATTAGAAAATATCTATATCAGGGGACAGTTAATTTAGTAACAGAATCATTTTTCCGAGCGGCATTACTAATGGTAAGTTAGTTCTGCATTTTGGAACGACAATGGTTCTGTGCCTGCGCGCTCTTGTGTAATTGTCGGGGACATAAAACTATATTTTTCTATTATATCGGGAATACAGATGTTACCGTTTAGAAGTTTATATGCTGTTGTCAGCAAAGCAGTTTTCCTTCCATCGGTGAGGCTATTAAAACCCAGCATTCTGGACAAAAAGGCTGATGGATATAACCAGGGATAATATCCGAAGTATCTATGATATAAATATCTCAGAAACTTCTTTTGTACTTTGTCTATCACTTGAGGGTAGGTTAAATCCATTGGTCCCCATGTTACAGAACCACTTTCCAAAATGCTACGTACTAAATTATAGTACAGCACACAAATCGCGGCCGAGCTGCAAAAATGTCTGGAGTTGCTTAGCACAAATCCTAGCATTCTTAAAGCTTTGTTGCGTTTCTATGTGGACGTGAAATGTTAGTTGCGTATCAAATGAGATTCACAAACCTCTCGAAATAACAATGTGCTGAAGAGATGAATAAGACTTTTTGTAGTTATAGTAAATCGTTTTGTTTGCCTTGGTGTAGCACATAATGGAGCATTTCTTAATATTAAATCCTAATTTATTGATATGATAACATTCGACCGTAGAATTTATATCGCTTTGTAGCTGCAAGCAATTTACAAAGATTTTTATTAAAATGAATAGTTTCATGTCATCCGCGAATAAGAGAAACTTAGAAAATTTTATGCAATGGATAATGTCGTTTATAAATAGCGAGAAAAGTAAGGGTCCAAGATTCGACCCCTGTGGAACTCCAGAGTTTGTGATGAAGTTGGGAGAGTTACGTATTGTTGTCTATTTGAGAAATAACTTACAAATAGACATAGAAGTTTCGCTGAAAATCCAAATTGGTCGAGTTTATTTAGGAGAGTAAGCGGATCTACCGAATCAAAGGCTTTTGCGAAATCGTTGTACGATACATCTACTTGATAGTTACTATCAAAAGCTTTAGATATGTACTCCGAAAAAACCATAAGATTAGACACAGTAGATTTGCCAGATCTAAAACCGTGTTGCTGGTCAATTATAAAGGGTTCAACATGGGTATAAATGAATTAATGAATTATTAGTTCAAACAACTTGGCTGGAGAGGATAGGATCGCCACTGGTATGTAATGAGAGACTGAAGCCTTATAACCAGTTTTATGTAACGGTGTAACTTTAGAGATTTTCCACAGGTCTGGGAATATTCCGGAGTTAAGTGAGAGATTATAAATTTACGCGAGAGGTGTTAATAAGGGCTCAAAGCATCCCTTAAACACGGATGACGGAATAAGATCCGGTCCAAAAGAAGTTTTAGATTTTAATTCTTTAACAGCAGCGGTGATGTCAGTGTTTGTGATATTTTGAATATTAACATTCTGTGCTATTATTGGCGTATTTTTTCTAGGTATAATTTTTAAAATTTCATGTCCGCAGCTTCCTTACTATAAGTTGATTTAAAATAGTCTGCAAATTAATTTATTATGAAATTGCTAACACTTTATCAAGAAGCGGCTTGGAGTCCCGTTCTTAACAGAATTACCAATAATTTTAAAAGATTCTTAATAAATTAGCCATACTCATTTTTCTCCGTGCAAACTTAATTACATCATATCATGCAGTTTGTTGATTTTAATGTGACACTTTGCAAAAGCGCCCCTGTCTGTACAGCGAAAAGGTAGGAACACTATGTCGCCACTCGGTTGGGCAGTTATGAGGCAGGTTAAGGTAGGGGCTGTAGGAATAGATTTATTAATGCGGCTCTTGAAGATGCCCGGATTTCATGAAGGAGGAAAAACAGATGCCGGTAGCTCGTTTCACATACTTAAATACAAAAAACGAGTCGAAGAAACGACCCGTTCTCATGAAGCCAACATCAACTGTGAGCAGGTGCATATCCATCGAGTTTCACACACGTGCACCGGAGTTCAATTCTGCTAGCTTCATAGAGCAGACTCAATTATATATCCGTATAACAGACTATGCATGACCACACTGCATCAGAGATGGCAGTCGGTCTGTTAACAACGTATTGTCAATCAGCTAGTCACTATCAAAGATCTGCGAGCCCAATACAAGACGTCCAGTTTCTTGGAAGTCAGATATCCTCGGGCTTCTATAGTGCCCGATACTTGAGCCGTTTTGATATACTCTCTGTGATTTATATCAATATTACTTCAGCATTTATTAACGATATTATTATGAATACTTAAGTGAACAAATAGATTATAATTTTAAATTTCACGTAACTGAAAAACAACCATTAATGTAGGTTAAGGCGAAGCTTAATGCCAAATCACTATTTTGATTAATCTTTATAACGAATTGGTGTACATTATGAATACCAAAAAAATAGTTTTAGATAAATTGAAGGTTTTCCTATCGCTTCGCTTGAGTAGAATATAAATAAAAAAATAAATTACTCAATAAAAAATATAAATGAAAACTACTAAAAAATATTTTTTTTCAATAGAAATGTATGAACGCAAAAAGGAAATAACTTTTTAAAAATACAGTATTATAGCTAAGATTATCTGTGACAGTTTCACTTGATTAACTTTTTTGCTTTCTTATAAAATTATTTACAAAATAAATAAAAACCAGTTTATTGCTTGAAATGGAACGTTTCTAGACTCAGTTTGTCAAAAGATTGTAATGCTTATTACCTACGATACAGTATACCAAGAATATACACATTTTTGGCTTGTAGCTTCCTCTTAAATGGTTGTTTATAAGCTGTGCAAAATTTAAAAAAAGGTTTATTTATCAAAGGGAGTAATACAATAGTCCTTATAAAAATGTTAACAAACGTCGAGTAGTACCGAAGCGCTTTAAAACGTTGTAATATAAACTAATTAAAATTAATTGATCACTAATACGTTCTTCGACATTAAAAAAAACGCCTTGTTAATGAATATAAGAAGCCTAATTAAAAAAGTATTTTCTGTACAGTAATATGTACCTTCAATTGTAATTACTAATAAGTCTTTATAAATCGTCCAACGCTTAAGCGACAATAGGTTTTGGATTGTTAATTAAAATATCAAAGATCTCTTCCAATTCTCATTTACAAATGAAATAAAAATATATTTTTTACGTATTTACATAATTAAGAACCCGCATTCCAAATCTACACCATATTTCTATTAAAAACTTTTATAGCCTCTTTAAAATTATAATATCTTATTTGCTAAGTTGAAAAGGTAATTATATACAAGGAGGGGCAAAAGTAATCACCCTATTGGAAAACGCTATAACTTTTGCAAATGGCGCCAAATGTCAATTCGGTTTTGACATTTGTGAAGTAAAAAAACGCGGAATACAAATCGATAAGACATAAATCGGTTTACTCCGCAAGAACGCGGAATATTGTTTCCATTTTTTTTGCGCACAATTCGTCGGTTGTGTTGGCGCAGCGTGAATTTCGTCGCAGATTTTCTGTACAAACTGGTCACTCGCTTTGAAGAGACTGGGACAACATGAGATGTTCCCAAGGCTGGCCGCCCCCGAAGCGGCCGTTCTGCTGAGAATATCGCTGCTGTTGCCCAAGATGTCGAAGATGAGCCCGGAACATCGACCAGACGACGTGCCACGCAATTGGGCATTGGCCGGCAGTCCCTACGCAGAATTTTGGTGAAAAATTTGAAGATGTTTCCTTACAAAGTGCAGACAGTGCATCAGCTGTTAGCTGTTGACCACCAAACGCTTACAACCTACGCCCAAGCCATCCTGAACCTCAACGAAGAGGTAGACGATTTTTGGAATGAATTCTAATGGATCAAATAAACAAATTTCACGAGCAGTACCAAAGTTTATCATTAAAAAAATTGCAGCAAAAGAATATCGGGTGATTACTTTTGCCCCACAGAAAAAAATCATAAAATATGCTCAGAAAATTGTTAACAACGAATTTGGTTCTGATATTTAACGTGTTATAGGTATGAAAAACTCCCGATGTTTCTTTGAATGCCATTTAAGACATTTGTCGAGAGATATGTGATCTATTTTAAATTAGCCATATTTCATTAAATATTTTCACTTACGCCTATTATCTCATCTCACCTCCCTTTCAAACCATCTTCTTCTTCTTTTTGAACGCTTACTACGGATCTTTAAGACAAGACAATACCCTAAAATAAAGCCAGAATCTTAACGACTTAAGTGAAGCAGCCGTGCACAAAAATATACGGCGCGCGTCTCTGGTGTATTGGACAGAACTGAGGTTGAATTTGCCCTAGCACATCTCTAAAATATCTCATAATAACGACATAACTGATAAAGTCGTGTAAAAAACGATATTCAGCGTGCAGCCCGGCGTAATGGACGGACCTACCGTCAACTTTGCACTAGCAGGTCTAGAAAATCGTTCTTTCCGTGGGGTTTATTTTGATAATTTCTGATACAGTATTACTAAAACCTCAAATCTTTCTAGAGGGATCTCTAGGGGAGCTACTAATTCGTTGTATAGAAAAATAAAATCTTGTGCTTACCGCTAATTTTACGCTTGAAAACCGATTTATATAAAATAATAATTTTAATGATTAGGTCCAGTTTTTATAATATTAATAATTTACATCCTTTGGGACCCCTCTAGAAAAATTGAGATTTTAGTAATAAGTTCATCAAAAATAATTAAAATGTGAGCGTAGTGCCCTTTTTTAAATTGTTATAAATAACAGACAAGAAATCCAAAACAGAAATCTGCTCTCCAGTACGATTTTCCGACCCCTGACTTAGGTTACTGCATTCCGCATTCCACATATAAGTAATTATGCACCATGATTACAACGCAGACGTAAACACCATGGTATATTATTCTGTTCGCATACCAGTTACTCGCTGATTTAACTGTGAATTACCTACGGTCATTAACAGCTCGGAGGGCTTTGAAGCAGAGAATAGACTGTTACCCAAGGCGTATTTTTAAAGTATACAGTGTTAAACAGAGGTAAACATTTAGAAAACTAAAAGGTAATGTTGGTATGTGTGTGCGCTATAAACTCAAAAACTAATGGACTGATTTCGCTCAAAATTTGTTCTGATTAGTGCCTAGAATTGTAACGTTAAAAAATTATGCAAATTTAAATTGCCAAAGTAGTGCCCGATTTTTGAAAGTTTTTCGGGTGGCTGCCCTGCGATCGGTTGTATGGAGCGGGTGGAAAGGACCGGTGACAATACGGGGGCAAAAACGAACGGACGCGCGGTTTTTTTGGAAGACGATTCCGCGGCGCCGACATTGGCTTGACTATTTTATTAATTAAAAAGTAGACTAGTTGAGACGAGTTCCAAACGCGCCATTGGGGCGATTGAGTGTGTACGTTGCGTTTTGCCAGACAAATTTATACCAAAAAATGAAAAACAGCACGCGGATACCATCAACCGATCCTTCGAAGAATGAAGGATACAGACATTCCGTGTAAATTAACCAAACATAAAACAAATGTTTTGACTCCTGCGCGAGATCAGCCTGTTCTTTGTTGGAGTTTTGTTGTTCGGTGAGTGTTTTTGAAGTATAATTCCTTGGAGACTACACTGGATTACCAAGCATGCTGTCGGGGTGACACAAAGATGAATCCTCATTGTCCCCGCGTAGCCTGCCAAACGTTCAATGGATGCTGGTTAATTGAAGATGGCCTCGCGCACTCCTTTCGACGAATCTCTACCTTGAGCTAACTCATTCGGATTTCGCGGGGACCTGTCGTCCTGGTCACCGCTGGCTGACTCTCCAGACACCCTCAGACAGGACAACATGATCAAGGTTCTTCAATGCTTTCACCCATTCTGCTCTCCTTGCCTTAGCCCCATCATAGCCCTGGTGATTGACAAGGGTCCATGCTCATCAGACATGACAAAGTGTTTAGGGAGTAATTTGAATTGCAGAATAAGTCGCGAACGCAAGAGAAAGACTTATCGTCGGAATGAGACATGAAGTGTAATAAAAGTCGATATAAATAATTTTTAATAGTATCAATTTTGTTAACACATTTACAGTACCAAATGGTAGAAAACTTTATAAAATTCAAGAATATTTTTGTATTGAATTTGGGAGCCACCTCTGGGCTGGAGCCCCACAGTACTTAGTAAACCTGCTTGATTTTCAATCAAAGTAGGGGGGTCCATACATGGACATACTGAGACTGTTCTACAGATATTTTAATGGAGCCTAAGGAGCTAGCAGTATTGATCCCAATTTTTATAACATTAGAGAGAAAAAAACATTTCTCGGAATATGTAAAAAAAATACTTTATAAATACATTATCTGAAAGTATTTAAGTCGTTGTTGAAAGTAAACGTTGTACAGATCAATACCATTCAATTCCGGCCATAAAAAAATCATTAATTATCTCTCGATAGCGATCCATTCACCGTAACTGTTGCTCCAGCCTCATTTTCGAAAAAGTAAGGTCCAATGACTTCGCCGGACCATAAACCGCACCAAACAGTCACACGTTGAGAATAAAAAGGATTTCCAACAATAAATCTTGGGTTTTCCAAGCCCCAAATGCGACAATTTTGCTTGTTGACGAAGCCACCGAGGTGGAAATGGGCCTCATCACTCAAGATGATTTGCATTTGTTTCACTCAAGTGAATTTTAATAATTTAAATGCGTTGTTGAAGCGTTTATCGTTCCATTTTTATTAATGGCGTAATTTCTTCTTGTCAAATGTTAAAAAATGACAGCTTCAAAAGTAACATCTACCGAAATAGCGGACTATTCAAAATAACACCTCTTATTGGAAAACCCAGTATATTATCTGGCAGCTCTTAATTTCTTCTTTACCGGCAATGCGGAACGCGAACGGAAAAAAATTCTAAATTTATAAGGAAATACATTTTATTTACATATATATATATATATATATATATATATATATATATATCAAAATGAACGTTTGTTTGTTTGTTAAGAGTGTTTAGATAGTGGTTCAAATAGTAGAAGAAATCGGAAACGTCCGAGAAAGACTTACAACACTATCTCTGCACTGGAATGAGATATTTAGTCGAATTAAAGATCGAATTTATATCGATAACGTAGTGTTATAATGGTAACAGTGCGGTATACAGTGGTGAAAGGCAGAAAAAGTCAGAGACACCCGAGGAAGACAAACACTTATGACAATACGATAATATTGTTAATTTATTAAAAATCTGGTCAAATTTTTCGTTTTCCTGTTAGAAATGGGACTGGAGGTCTATAAAGAATGAGTTGACAAATTTCATAACAAACTATAAGTAAAGCACGACTATGTCATGAGGAAATCGGAACACGTGTTCTTCAGAATAATAATATTTTCGCATCTCGTCCTTTATATCTATTCTGGGTTAAACACGTGTTCATATATAATCTGAATAATATAAAAGAAACAGTCATGTAGTCACATTTTTAACAATTAATATGAGTAAGTTTAGAGATTGGTGCGTTCAAAATAATTTATTTTTAAATGTAGTAAAGTGCAAAACCTTGACTTTCTTCAGAAACAAAAATCCTGTTTTATTCGAATATTCCATCAATAACATAGCTTTAGAAAGAGTCACGGAAATGAGAGATCTTTTGGACGAAAAACTAAGTTTCACCAATCGTATCCATCAAATTGTGAACAAATGTATGAAAACACTAGGCTTCGTATTAAGAACAACTAAAACTTTAATTCTTTACAAGCCATTAAACTATTGTACTCGTAAGTATCTCTAGTAAGAAGTCTAATTGAATATAACTCAGTAGTTTGGTCTCCATCTTACAAAATTCACATTAACAACATTGAGCGAATACAAAAAAAAATTCTACGTTTTATAAATTTTAAATTAAATATCCCTGTCGAAGACTTAGGACGGGTTGTTTCGGAGAATCTGAACAATTCATCAAATTTCAACGTTCATTTTCAAGTTCTGTGAAAGATTTTTTCAAGTTCTGTTTTTATTTCAGTTTTGTCAAGCAACTAGCCTATAATGATATAAAAACAGAACTTGAATAAGTCTTTCACAGAACCCGAAAATGAACGTTGAAATTTGATGAATTGTTCAAATTCTCCGAAACAACCCGTCCTTAAAATACAATTTCTTATTAAATACTCTAAAAATACAAACATTAGAAGATAGACGTAAAACAAACGATTTAACGTTCCTATTCAAAATACTTAACTCTAAATTCGACTGTTGTGAACTCCTGCAACTTATAAACATACAAACACCCACAGTAACAACACGACAAAATACAATATTCTACAGCAGCACACATAAGCGAAACTACATTGCCCACTCTCCGATACAACGACTTCACACCATGGGAAATCATTACTTGGGTGATGTTGACATATTCAATACCAACTTGGCAAGTTTTGTGGATCATTTAAAACATTTATTTCAACAATACTCCTAAAAACATCATGTAAACCTACAAATAGCTGTAATTTTCTGTTTTTGTGTCTTGTGTTTGTATGACTTGTTGCATAGCTTTTATAAAATGTAATTTTATTCTTATTTTTTATGTTTCAAAGTATCTGTCAAATTAAAACTATACTACCAACCATGTAAAAGCCCTCGGGGCGTTAAATAAAGAAATAAATATCTTGATAAAAAAGCCGTTATCATTTTTCTCTCTCCATCTATCTAGTGATATAATAAATCACACAAGGTGGTGTTCATGAATGGTGTACTCAGGCGTCCATATAATGCGCAGGTGGCTTGTGTACTGTCCTCTCCACAAGTCAGTCTGTGGGATCAAGTGACCCTTGTGGGTAGGATGTAGGGTTCTTCTGGGCCTTTTCACGTCCTCGTGACATGCATTGTGCTTTATTAGCGTCATTCTTCATTGTGTGGAAATCAAAATCATATATTTTAACGCGGGCGTTTTTAAAAACGAAGGTCTCGCCAGTTGTTGCCGAATGTTTAAAAAATATATCTCGTCTAACCGTTGCTTGTTAGTGAGCTTACGTTATCGAACGGGAATCAAATGCTTGTACGATCCAATGATAATTACGATCTTTTGGCTTACAGGTCTTCTAAATAAATTAGAAAAAAGAAGGGCGAAAAAAATTATGTTTAGACTTTAGCGGGTGGCCGAAACACGGAGTTATTATTTTTTACGCAGTTAAGTCAGTCAGCAAGGTGAGAAAAAAACCCGGCGATGCCATACGTAGTAATGCAAAATCATGTGTTTTTGGTTTGAAAATTTGGTCGCCTAGAAATGTTTCAGATAATTTAATTAAATACTGGGAGTAGAATACATTTTGGCCTTTGAAATAATCGAGTATTTTTTAAGTCTTTTTATAAGCCCAGAAAAAAATAATGTATAAGGCCTCTGAAAACTGCTTTAAAGTTCAAAATCTCCTACTTACGAACCCATTTTCGGTTATGATTTTATTGTATAATGTAGAAAATTAAGTTATTTATAAAATGATCGAAAAAAAATTAAATATTTATGCCTGAACATCCACAAAATAAAATAAAAGGCACTTTTTGGCCATGTTTTTTTCATGCATACCTAAATCAAAACAGGTGGATGGTTAGAAGCGGGAATTTAAGCCGTATCGCCATCTACGTAAGGGTTGTTATTGATAGCGGCTCGATTTAAAATATTACACGACGTACTGCATCGCCTTAAATGGAAATCGGACCAGCAGACTGCAGAATACTGCTTTAATGTCAAGGGGTTACATCACTTCACAGCTTTGTGTAATCAAAATGGATTAAACAGAAGTTCGTGCTCAGACATTGATTTTCTCGCGAGCGTTTGACAAATTCTTGAATCCAATTCCGCAAAGCCAGGCGGAGTGCCTTCGACCGCTTTGGAGCTGCCTGTAACCGCCTGGGATACGTCTCGAAAATGTCTGGGATCATTGGAAAGTCGCACAGTGGTCGAGAATCAAATCGGTAACAACATTTTAACTATTTATTGTGTTAGTTCAAGCTACGTAATATAGATGGCACGAGTGCCAGAGGCTCATAAAGTTTTAAAAGTCATTCAGATGTCTCTGGTATATAGGTTCGCCCCTCCAGTTCAGAAGCAAGGTGAGCTAGAAGATAGGTTTCTACCAAAAGAGAGATTTTGAGAGTATAACAGAGAGTAAGTTGGCCTCCAGCCTATCCTAAATAAAGATATTAAAGTCTTATGTCGAAATTAAAACAGATGGTTACAAAATCATATTTTTAAATGTTCTAACGTAGCAAAACAGGTTTATATTAGCTGGGTTATAGCTCTACAACCAAGAAATATTAGTAATAAAATTTTTGATTCTTTTATCTTCACAAATTTTTATTACGTAAAAATAATTAACTGGATAAAAATAAACTGTCGAAAAATGATTGTTTTGTCTTTTATATTATAATTTTATCTTAATTCAGGGGAATTTGTTTAAACGTTTTCAAATAAAGAAAAGTTAATTTTTTCTTAATTCAGGGGAATTGGTTTAAACGTTTTCAAATAAAGAAATGTCAATTTTATCTTAATTCAGGGGAATTTGTTCAAACTTTTTCAAATATAGAAATTATTTCCTGAAAAGACAATCAATTCATCTGGTCTGTCTGGGGCCTAGGAGTCGAACAGTTTTGTGTCGATTGGTGACATCAGTTTTTTAAAATCGGTACAGATAACCATTTTCGGGATTGTCTGTTTACTGTTAATATTTTTCGTGAATACTACTCGTAGGCGATCAGAGCTAGAGAATTGACGGGTTGTTTCGGACAATTTGAATAATTCTTTAAATTTCAAAGTTCATTTTCAAGTTGTGTAAGATTTTTTCAAGTCCTGTTTTTATTTAAATTCTGTCAAGCAACTATGTAATAATGATATAATAACAGAAATTGAACACGACTTTCACAGAACCGGAAAATGAACGTTAAAATTTGATGAATTGCTCAAATTCTCCGAAACAACCAGTTCTAAGTAATGAAAATGATAATCTGCTTATTCTGGAATGTGGGGAGGTTTGTTCAATCGAACATATCCCAATGTGCATACATAAAGTAAGAACAAAAAAACGTTAAGCATTAGATTGACGTGGCCAAAAACTTTCTCCAGTCGGCTGCGATGTTAGAGTATGGACTCTGGCGGGGTTCCATGATAATATTTTTTTCTTAATTTTTGAACTTATACTTTAAAATGTTAAACTTTTTATTTATGTTAACCACATATGTTGTGTCGTTTGTATATTTAAATAAATAAATAGATAAGGACATTTTCGGATTTGTTTGTCCTCTCCCTTAAATATGCTACCCGGGCTCTTATGAGGGCTGCAACACTAGCATAGCTAGAATATTGTAAATTTACATTTCAAAACTCTTTATTTCTAACATACACTTGTAAAACACACTATAAGAAACATCGTTGCAACAATTTTTAGTGGAACATATTGATTACACGTTTAAAAATTCAAATTTAATATACATTTAGTGTGTATATTTTTAAGTGTCATTTCAACCGCCATGCTAGGGATGTGGGCTGTATTATAGCGGGTGAAGTTTAAACATTAAAATATAATAATGAAAATATTATAATATGATTAAATTACACAATTCAGATTTAGTTATTTTATTTGATAATTTTACTAAGAAAATTGGATAAAGGATGAGAGAGACATATGAAGGGAGATTGGTTGGTTAGAGTGTAGAATATATGTGTGTTATAATTGATATGTATTGCAGATGTAAGGAATCATACAGTTATTTATGTTTTGAAAGTATGGAGCTGTATTGAAATGTATTGCAGATGTAAAGAATCATACAGTTATTTATGTTTTGAAAGTATGGAGCTAGGTTTAAAATTTTAAGTAGTCAGGGAGGAGGTTGAAGATTTTTGGATTTGGATTTCTGGTGATGTGATTGTGTTGTAAGAGT
Source organism: Hesperophylax consimilis (assembly GCF_061612785.1). Taxonomy (NCBI): domain Eukaryota; kingdom Metazoa; phylum Arthropoda; class Insecta; order Trichoptera; family Limnephilidae; genus Hesperophylax; species Hesperophylax consimilis. The sequence continues at coordinate 14,081,599 of NC_142865.1, forward strand.
ATTTTTGTTTAATTGTGTTCGTACAAAAAATGTGTTGAATGCGTGAAGCATAGATTGAAGATGGAGGAATATCTTGTCGGTCGCTTGTTAATAACACGAATTACAATTAATTTAACAAAAGATAGTAAAAGTATGAAATATTTTTGTCACTATTGGATTCGATTTTTAATCACAGTGCGGCGGTTACGACACGAGGAACAATGCACAAGGAACAAGGACTAGGAAGTGAACGAGGAGACGTCGGGCGCCCAACAAGACAGCCTGAGCCAGGATTACAAGTGTAGACAATGTTTGTTTTTGTTTCAGGGTGATGCTGAGAGAAATCCTTACAGGCTGTTTAAAATGCATTTTTACGTAAAACTGCATGTTTTCGCGAGGGAGTCAAGAGAATATTTTTTTTTAAATACCTACATCTATTTGAATTTCACTCTTGTTGATGGAATGAATGCACATCTTGAGCGACCAACTGAAACTCTGCAGATAGATTCGTTGTCAATAACAATACATTATATCATGGCAATTACGTACACACGCTCGGACATATACGTATTTCTCTAAATTTGGATGTCAATATATGAAATAAATGTCAGACCTACGCGCTTGGCTTTTGGCGAGGTTGTTAGAGCGGTTGACTCCTATCCCTGGGAAGGAAGATTAATTCCTCAGTAAAACCATAAAAATATATTCAATGTTAAGTTTTAAAAGACATTTAAAATCTATTATACGAGTACTACTGTGTTGGGATAGGCTGTTTGAGGTTGGACTGGGTTGTTCTAGGTCGGGCTAGGCTGTTCTAGGTTGGGCTAAGCTGTTCTATGTTGGGCTAGGTTGTTCTAGGTTGGGCTAGGATACTCTAGGTTGGGCTAAGCTGTTCTAGGTTGGGCTAGGTTGTTCTAGGTTGGGCTAGGATTTTTTTTGGCTAGGCTAGGCAGTTTTGGTTGAGAGGTTGTTGTAGTTTGGGTTAAGATGGCCTGGTTTGGGCTAGGCTGTCCTAGTTTGGGCTAGACTGGGTTCGTTTGGTGAAGGTTGGCCTGGGTCGGGATAGGCTGTTCTAGGTTAGGCTAGGCTGCTCCCGTTTGGGCAAGCTGGGGAAAGGTTGAGCTGGGTTAGGTTAGGTTGGACTAGGTTAAGCTAGGTTGGGCTCGGCAGTTCTAGATTGGCCTATGGTTGAGCTAGATAAATAAGATAAATAAATTCTGCTCATGTAAGATTTCGATATAATATGCAAATTATATATAAATGAAATACTTATTAACATCCCTTTTAATCAATAATAATCTACATGTTTTAAAGCCATTGATTATTAATCGCCACAAAGTAATTAACTATTTAGGCGATTAAATATTGAAGTAATCAAATATTGAAGTAATTAATAATTGAAGTAATTAACTATTGAAGAAGTAATATGCAAATGTTTAACCACTTTGAACAGAATAAAAGTAAGAAAAATTGAGTTCTGGGAAACGGAACATGCCCACAACATATTTATTTCGCTTCACTTCTTCGTGAATATTTTCGATTTATTTTCTGACTCTTGGTAACACAAACGCAGGCATGTTAACATTATTTCGAAAAACATACAGAGTTAGGCACGAGCGGCCATTAAATTATAATGTGGGTTCGGAACTTGGTTAAATTATTCAACTTTTTGATTAAAACGGCACGTCTATAAAATGTTTTAATATGAATACCGCACAAGAATCTCAACAGCTCCCAACCGTTTGTAGCCAGTGAGAATATGGCATCCCCAATTGGGGTATGTTATTAGGCTGGAGTTAGTGGAGAGAGAGATGAGATGGGAAGAGAAGGTGAGGATGTACCTGGCTAATCAGATCTGATCACCAAACACGGCCAAAGTCATTAAAAGCAAGGAAATTCAATTTGGGAGACGTGTGTTGGAACTCATTTATTGGATATCCAACACCTCTGTCATAGGTCACCCCAAGTGATTCGCTTCGGTTGGTGGCTTAGAAGGGGTGCCCGGGATCATGGGAAGAGGTTTATCTAGATTATGGCGGCGGATGCGTCTCCCACCTACCACATGGTGGGTCAAATCGAGAAAAAATGGTTGATGGAGGCTTTTTGGCCTTTCCAGCAATACTTCTCCGACCCATAGCCTGGCCCCTGGTGGGGGGATGGATTCATAAATCAGAATCCTATCGTTATTTCCCAGAAGTTCATTTCATTCCTGTCCTTAAAGAGACCATCCACATGGATTCCTCTGACATAACACAGGCTCTACAATAATATTAAGTGTTCATCATCTTTTTTTATTGTTGTAAAAAATAGTAATAAGGATATCCTCACTGTGATCTGCAATACTGAAGATTTAATTTTCATATATTTAAAATTTTGTAGTTTAGACAATATGAATTAATTATAAATTTATGAAATAATTATAAATATATTACATGGTGTTTTTTTGTAAAGTTGAGAGGTTTCATCCTGTATTGGATGTCAGTATATTATCTTTTTCTGATCTCCCTATGTTTTGTATCCCGTTTTTATTTGAGATTTAAATTTTTAAATATTGTTGTGAGTTTTGAAAGAGAGAGAGATTTTTTGCCAAAATGTTGTTCTCGTATTTGTAGTTGCTTGTTGTAAATGTTTTTGATATTGACATGTAGTGGTTTTAATATATGTGTTAGTCGTTATTTCTTGTGTTTTGTATAAATGAATGTAAGGAGTAGTGTTTTAGATTAGAGTTGTTTAAGTGACATGAAGTTAAGTTTGTTGAAGATTTCGTCAGTGCTAGTTCTTAGTTCTTACAGAGACTTTCAGAATAATTTTCATTATGCCTATTTGGGTTTTAATGAGTGATTTTAGGATATTGTCATTTAATAATAATAATAAAATAATAATTGAATGACTTTTACAGCGCCGTTTTTGTGCAAAATCACCTCAAGGGCTCTTTACAAATTTATAATACATTTCTACAGTGATCTATGTTATTACTAACTATTTATGGAGATAATATACAGTACCATACTTACTTGGTAGGTCACATGAGATTAACACTTAATTAAAATTATCTAATTGTTTATTAGCGAAATTTAGATACAGGATTTAGGACAAAATTGGAAAATTAGATATAACTTGACATTCTCTCAGGAATGGTATATTTAATTTAATTAAAAAGGTAAGTTTTTAGCTAAGACCTGAATTTTGTTGGAATTGTTATGTGATTTTAGTTCCGGAGGGAGTTTATTCCAAGCTTTCGGCCCAGATAATCCGAAAGCGCGATCACCAAACTTAGTATTTGGCTTGCGCTTAGGTTCCATCCATAGACTAATAAATACATCAATGGTTCCATCAGTCTGCCTACAGTTGATGCTCTGCCCCATCCAAAAATACTGTATTCTAAGAGCGATTGGCAACGAGCCATGTATATCTTTATTAAGTCTGCTTTACTTAGGAAAATTTCTAATGGTTTTGAAGTTACAACTCAGTTAAAATTATTTTCCTCAGTTCCTCCTGTGTGAAGCTAATGTAAAAAATGATACGACTGATAGTACGAGTATCTACCACTCTGAAACGTGTCGCAAATAAAATACTCAAATTAATAACGTGATCAGGCTGAGAAGTAAACATCCCAACATTCTACAATACCTTAAGACGAATTTTGAAGAGTCACGTGTTCAAGTCAGTGCCATCCAGCATTGACAGTTTGCAAATGGGGGCGACTGTTGTTGACACTCGTTGTTACTGCTGATTTGCGTATTGTTTTGCCGCAAGTATGTTAAATAAACAGAGAAGTTTACTTGGCGCCAGCACAGACTTCATAATTTGGTTGTCGCGCACCCGGACCTGTACCTTAGTCTCCCTTCATACATTATCACTATTTTTTATGTGAATGAATTATTAATTATGTTAAGAATGAATATTATACAATGAATAAGATAAATTATTAATTATGTTAAGAATGAATATTATAGAATGAATAAGATAAATTATTAATTATGTGGAGACATTTTGGTCATATTTAAATTAAACACTGATATCTTGACAAAGAAACCATTAGCTTTGAAACATGTAGATTAACATGACGTACCCCCATACACACAAGCCCTGCTTATTTATAGGGGTACATTAAATACTTATATTATATTATGTAATTAATAACTGTATTATATTGTGTAATGTAATTCGTGTATCTTTTTTAATTAATAAAAAAAATTATTAACTAAAGTGGTATAAATAAATTGTACAATAAATAACTAAATCTTATAAAACAAAGGCGTAATCCGCTTCTGTATGTCTGTGCGCTTAGTTCTTCTAAACGACACAACAGATTTTGATAGTGTTTTCACTATCATGAAGAGAATTTCTTTCGAAAGGTTTATATACATAAAACATGCATGTTATATTTTAAAAAGTAGAAAAAAGTCAATGTTTTGTATAAAAGTATTGAACATATATTTTCGGGCGCTTACATTGCCAACGCTGGCTAAACCTTATTAGATACATCAAAATAATGTACTACCGAATCGTATATCTTAAAAAGGCCCACAAAAATTATGCAATTGTGTATGTCTTTCTCCTGAGGATAAACCCCAACAAGGCCGGGTAAACGTCAGCTAGTTTATATATAAACTATTTTTCCCATGTCGTCCTTGATATATATGACCAAATAGACTGATTTTTTTTTTTAAAATAGCAGTATGAAAACGATTCAGTGAAAAAAATTGATAGTGCGAAAAAATTATGATTTTTTTTAGCATTATTCCTTGAAAGATTACTTGTTTTTTACGTCTCTATAGTATCCAATGGACAAAAGTGTTTTTTTCTGTAATTAACAAAAAAAGTTTTTCTCTCTTTGTTAAAAACCCTAAGGGGTAGAAAAGTTTTGGGATATCATTTAAAAGTTTGTAATTGAGCTTAGTTTGCAATTTTGAATAACTATTAATTATACAGGGTTTTCCAATAAGAGGTGTTATTTTGATATTTAATCGTAAAAGATCAATGGTTTCGTTGCTTGTGTGGCACGTAGCGCCGTTTTGTTGAAAGTAAACGTTGTCCAGATCAATAACATCCAATTCCGGCTATAAAAAAATCATTAATAATCTCTCGATAGCGCAATCCATTCACCGTAACTGTTGCTCCAGCCTCATTTTCGAAAAAGTAAGGTCCAATGTCTCCGTCGGACCATAAACCGCACCAAACAGTCACACGTTGAAGATATAAAGGCTTTTCAACAATAACTCTTGGGTTTTCCGAGCCCCAGATGCGACAATGAAGATGGAAATGGGCCTCATCACTCAAGATGATTTGCATTTGATTCACTCAAGTGAATTTTAATAATTTCAATGCGTCGTTGAAGCGTGTATCGTTCCATTTTTATTGATGACGTAGTTTTTACTTGTAAAATGTCAAAAAATGACAGCTTTTAAAATAACATCTACCGATATTTCGGTAGATGTTCGCTATTGCGAGCTATTCAAAATATCACCTCTTATTGGAAAACCCTGTATTTATCAACGTCAGATCCTTTGCTGCAGAGTCTCGTCTCAAAATGTCTGCCCACAGGCACTTTATATATAGAATATATACAGACACATTTATAAACACGTTGCAGCTGTCACTAGAATAATTAATACATTATTAATTACAGTCTAACCAGTCTAGACAAAAGTTTTTCAAACCCACTTGCATAAAATCATTCGTTTATAAAAGTACCACCAAGATGGATTATTAGTATTAAATGATCCTGACGTAAATGCATGAAATTTATTAATTGGAATATAAGATACAATATCCATTAATTTGTATTATTTTTAAATGATAAATTAACGTTTATAAGACATAATTATAAGGATAACAAATAATTATAAGCAATAATTAGTCATCCGAAATAATAATACAAATTGAAAATATCTCCCGAGTGAAAATAAATTCCGCCAACGGGAATTGAACCCGTGCCTTCTGATGTCCAGTCAGGTACTCTGTATCCACTGAGCTATGTCGGCTTATTTCCAACCCACCAAATGATTCAGTATCTATTAACATTATTTTGATGTATCTCATAAGGTTTAGCCAGCGTTGGCAATTTAGTGCCCAAAAAAATATTTTACGCCTTGATTATAAAACATCGACTTTTTTCTACTTTCTTTTAAGATAATATGCATGTTTCATATTTGTAAACCTTTCGGAAAAAAATCTTATCAAAATCCGTTGCGTAGTTTAGAAGAACTAAGCGCACAAACATGCAGACGCGGACTTTATTTTATGGATACTATTTGGAAATTTAGATATGAACTCAGTAAAGCAAAAAGTCCATAGATATGTTGCATATTATTTTCTCTGCCTAACACCGCTGTGAAAGAAACTAATTTCCTATTTCCTCGTTCAAAATTCTTAATTTTAATCTCAGACCTTTCAATATTTTTTTGTATAAAATCACAGAACCACCTAACCTTTAGAGGAATTAGGATATATCCTTATTTAAAACCAACCATCTTTTAATATCACGCCTGATTGCTAAAAAGGAGGCTTTAATTTTAGCAAAAGCGAATAAGAACTTTAAAACTTTATGAGCAGAATATTCTCAAAGCTATTTATTAAGAATTTAAGCGAAGTCCATTTTAAACCCTTCGTGCTTTGAACTTAGTTAAAAGGATAAAAAAGTGGGTTCTAATACACATTTTCTTTAAAGTTTTAATTGCTTTGCTTATTACTTTGCATTCATAAGAAGTAATTGGACAGTGCTAAGGACCTTATATTAGTACTTGTATAAACCGTGCGTTAGTTTGCCTTATTTTTTCCTTAGTCACATCTTACCTTCACATATGCCGATGAAATAAAGATATATATTTTTTCTTACTGTCTCCCTCACAACTTAAGCATCCCTTAGCTTTCTTTGGTACCTAATTTTTATTTCGACGAAAGACATTGTGCCATCTCGTTTATTCTATGGCGCGCATAGGGACAGAAGATGCCAAAGGGGACATTCTCCAGGTTCGATTCCACCGCTCGCAGCTCTGCTGTTTCGCGGTACATTTAAAATATATTAAGATTAAGCTGTTTTGATGCAAATAATTTATTATTATTGTTATCTTATAATTTTGGGGGTCAAACACCAATTGACCTAAGGAAAAAACCACAACTGTTGGGTCATAGGCCCATTGTGCTATCTCCCATTTTACCTCAATCCTTTAACAACAACCCAGTCCCTTTAATAAAGTTCACCAGGGTTGTCATTGGATATGTGGCTATGTCTTTTGGTTCTACAATGTGTCTTCCCAGCTTGGTTCCCAACAGGGCGGGACATTGTCACCAAAGGTGAATTGGAGTCTCTTCATCCTCTTCACATTTTTTGCATCTGTTGGTGTTTTCCACTCTCAACAACTACATGTGCCTCCTGAGATGGCAGTATCCCGTTATTAGTCCCACCAGTTCCCTCAATGAGTGCACTGTCCACATTGAGTAGTTGTCTGGTTCAAGATCTAAATGTATTACAGTGAGATTGGGTGGTAATCATTTGTGAAATTGTGGAAAGGTATTACATAATACACTAAGTAAGAGAGTGGCACGTAAAATTATCAAATATAATATAATGTACAATATGGCATTATAGGAAAGGGTGGAACTTATAAAAGATACACACAACCGCTGTATATAGTGCAAAAAATAATATTATGACGAGACAATACCCCTTAATAACGTCGAAATCTTAATCTTAGAAGTCATGCACTGACATATGCGAAGCGCGGCTCTGGCGTATTGGACAGATATTCGGTTGAATTCGCCCTAGCAAATCTTTAAAATAAAGTGGAAATCTTAATGACATAAGAGATGTAGTCGCGTAAAAACAATATTTGGTGCACGGCCCGGCGTATTGGACGAACCTACGGTCGACTTTGCCCTAGCAGGCCTAGAAAATTGATCTTTCCGTGGGTTGATTTTAATTATTTCTGATGAAAGTCTAAATTAAATCTCTGATGTTTCTAGAGGGGTCCCTCGGGAAGTTACTAATTCACTGTGTAGAAAAATAAAATCTGATGCTAACCGCTAATTTTATAATTGAAAAACTTTTTTTTTAAATTTTAAAACCTTTTTACAAAAAAAAAAATATTGGTAAGGTTCTGTTTTATTTAATCTCAAATATAAATACTTAAATTCGTAGGTAGAAAAACATATTATTCTTACGAATTGATCAAAATTACAATCAAAAATATAAAAAGAATCTTGTAAAATAATGATGTAGTTAACAGAATAGCCGGGACGAGTCAGTGCTACCAGAGATCGGACAACACTCTTGTCCAGGCCGTTGCCCAGTGGCAGGGAGCGCCTCTACACCAGAGATGGAGAATTTCACTCAAGCCACCATAAAGTCCTAATATGCTCATCAATTTATTCATTTTTTATTTATTTCTTTATTGATTTTTTATGTATCAACTTAAATGTAAACTTTTATGGCAGGCAGAACATTGCACACACAGCTTTGTCCACCTGAAATAAACAATATTATTATTATTATTATAGTCTGACTAGAGGTTTTTTTAAATATTGGACAATTTTTGATTATTTATTAAAAATATAAATATTTTTTTAATTTTCATAAAAATTTTTGAAATACTGCAATTCATTTATTTAAAAAGAAAATCCTTCCATCAAACTATTACTACTACATTATTTTAAAAGATTCCTTTTTCTTTTTGAAGATTGGATAATTTTTGGGGAAGTAATGATATCGAAAAGTAAGCACCATGGTTTTCATCAGTGGTCCATTTTTACCCTTAAAATTTAATAATATAATTTTACAAAATTTTTTTTTTTTCTCATGGCTGAAAAGTCACTGGTGATATTGTAGAGCGGTTTTTTTAAACGGATCAATTTTTTAATCGTCGTCGGTCATGCTCGGGACATCGATAAACAGAGAGACCTTCAGCAACTACGTTATTTCGAGTACAGGCCTTTGCTCGTCGCGGATTTCAAATGTCACGTGATCAAGTCAGTGCCATCGAGCAATTACAGTTAACAAGTTTGTGGTTTACTGGTTGTTACTGCAGATTTGTGTATTTTTAAAGATTAGCTATTTAATTAGACTATTTTTAAATGGTCGATGTTACTTAGCAAAAGCATTGACTTCGAATAACTTTTATCATAAACTCGAATGTAATGTTATGTTCACCATTATTCGATCAGTTATATTTTATACATACTGATTGTTGCCTAGTAATTTTGTAAAATATTAAACATGACGCATTTTTAATACTGTCAACTTGACCATACATCAGGGTTGGTATCACAACTCCGTAGTGAACTCTGCCCCTTTGCTGCTATCTCCGAAAACTTTTTGCTAACAACTACAAGTTCAGTCTACAATTTCTTGAATAATTAATTCCTTTCATTCTTCTCCTTTATCAGCATTAACAAGAGAAGATTCGCTCTTGCGATCTAACTTTGTCAAGTTCTCAAACTCACCCACTTGCCCTGTGTAAGGATTCAGCGTTCACAACTATAATACTATAACGCTGTTTTCGCTTCCTATCTGCATTCATCATTATAGCATTCTGTAATCATGAATGATTTATTCAACTGTATTAATTACATTGGTGACGTTCTGTGTCTCTCTCATTAAGAAATCCTGTGTAAAGTGCAAGCGCAGTTGATAACGCAATCATTAATTACATTGGTGACGTTCTGTGTCTCTCTCATTAGGAAATCCTGTGTAAAGTGCAAGCGCAGTTGATAACGCAAGCAGATTATAATAAAGATAACATCGTATTATTGCATTAAAAATACCAGGCAATCAGCATTGTACCATTGGAAATATACACTCATAGCCGCTAGAGCAATAGGTGTTCGGTTTTCCATATGGTAAAGAAAATATTAACATGGAAACATATTTAAGCTGCTTACTGCGGTTTAAAGCCAATGACCGCACCTAGATTTCACTATTTATACCACGTTTTTAAAGTTGTTGAAGTTTGATCTGTATTGGCTGATGATCCCAGATGTAGGATGGGCCGTTTCACAGAAATTGAAAAATTCGTAAAAATTTTATTTCCGTTTCTATTTTAAGTCTGTGAAATAACTGTCCCATGGTTGAACAATAGCAGAACTTAAATAGAACTTTCACGAATGGAATTTGAAAATTGAAATGTAATGAATTGTTCAAATTCTGTGAAATAAACCGTTCTCAATGTCTAATTTATAGTTAGAATAATTTGTGTTCTGTCTAATGGCCAGTTGAAGTACATTAAACATGTAGCATTGTTGCAAAGTATCTAAAATTTATTTGTCCCAAAGTTATTTTAGCGAAAGAGATAAGTTAGGGTTTGTATCCCTTGGTTCTAGTATCACAAGCTTTTAGGACTTTGTCAAAAATAGTTGTGTGTTTGAAGAGGTTTGATAGTATGTTTTCAGCGTAAAGTTTCCTAATGTCCAAAACACAGATTTTCCTAAAGATTTCGTCCGAACTCCTTGCGATCGGTAGTTTTAGAGTTAGTTAGTTAGTTTTAAGATCCAGAAATGATAAAAAATACGTTTTGTTCTGTTATTTAATATGTTACAGGCATGGAAAATTTCACAGTGTATCTTTGAATGAAACTGTAGTGTTACGCCACTACTTGACTCGAACGTTATTCTAGAAGTTTTCAAACAAGCTTCTTGGATTTTCTTTTATTTTTTTAATATTTTTTTCTGTAGAGGAATGTTCGAGAATGTTTTATTTTTGAACGAAATGGTCAGTACAGTACCAGCAACCGCGACATCGAGATCAAATTATTTTGCCTACGTGACGCTCTTTGGAACATTCTCGAACCTTCCTTTCGTAAATCATTTTGTTGTATTTTCTACGTTTATTTATTGTTTTCGAATGAATTGTTAAAAACCGCTTCAGCCAAATTTCGTAGTTATTTATTAATAAAAAGAATACCGAACTTAACTACAAAACCAAAACATTTTTTAGGAGATTTTTGTTCTATTTCAAACGAGTCGTGTTTTATTAAATATTTTCACCATTTTCGCTTAATTATTATCGTTTTTTAATATTAGCGCGCTCCCTCTATACATATCGCATTTAAATATCTCTACATAGAGCCTAAATAAATAAAAAATAATAAGACGATAGCATTTTCATAGATAATGATATATCGTTATTAACGTTTACTATACAGTGATGAATTAATTTTGTTGTAAATGTATAAAAAATTAAAACTAAAATATCGGCAACATCTATTTTTTTAAATTTTTTTATTTATTTATTTATTCAAAAAACAGTTTTTACATAAAAAACATACTCTGCATATCTCACTAGGGCATTTCTGTATCAAGATGTGCAGCTTTACAATAATATCACTTTAAAAAATACATATATGTAAACTTAAAATAATAACAACATTAAATTTAAACCAAAAAAAGAAAAGTTTATGACACGGTCGTTTCAAGACCGGTAGATAAAAATAAACAAAATTTTAGTAACAAATGTATGAAAAATAAAAACAAAAATGTCAACGTAAGTCAATGTATGTCAATGTAAGTAAGTTGGCAACAATAAAATTCTTCTGTTAACTAAATTATTAGTTCATTGCTTAAGTCTGTGAATCCTTTACATTGCAGAATTCAACACAGAGTTATTGTTATGAAACAATATGTTCCACCTAGTATGCTTCCGAGTATTGTTGTAATATCCTTGATGTTACTATAAGAGCTGATCCATAGATGGCGCTAAATATTAGTCTATTATGCTTCCCATAGATGGCGAGTATTTACTATTTATTATTATTTATTATTATTACACGCCCTAATGGGCTTTTACACACCACAAAGTTTAATAGTAGAGTATCACAGTTATTATAGATTCTACAAAATTAAAACAATAAAGGAAACATAATACAACGAAAAAAGAAAAAAATATTAAATGTTACAACAAAAGCATATAATAAAATAAGATACATTAGTAAAAATGATAAGAAGTCTCACATAAATAGATATTCAAAATAAAAATAAAAATATATATATTGCGGAAATTATAGATGTCTATTTGTGTCTCGATCTATAAAAGAATTGAAATAAACAATATTTATATTGATTATTTTTAAGATGAAATATATCTCCCAGATCAGAGTATTTATTTCCGAGACTGTGAAGTCTTGGAATTGGGGAATTTTGATAAGACAGTGTCCTGGTGTTGTAAAAATAAAAGGGTAGTAAATTTCGGCAAGATCTTTTGGGTATGTGGATGCTGATTAATTGGAGTAACTCAGGACAGTCAATTTTGTAATGAAGTATTTTATGTAGTACTATTAAATCTGTGTTTATTCTTCTTTCAGAAAGTTTTAATAAGGACAATTTATCTAGTAAGTAGTTATAATCAATGTTTTCTACAGGAATATGCAATTTATAGTTTATATACTTCAAGAACTTATGTTGAATCTTTTCAATATTATCGGAATGAATATTGTAAAAGGGAGACCATAACGTAGAGTTATACTCTAGTTGGCATCTAACAAGGGTTTTGTACAACATGATAAATGTGCCTAAATTATTGAAGTCTTTTGAAATTCTCAAAACAATTCCAAGAGTCTTAAGAGCCTTATTGATAATGTTATTAATATGATACACAAAAGTTAGTTTGCTATCGAACAATATACCTAGGTCAATAATTTCACTGACGCAATTTAAGTTTTTATCATTTAATGTATATTGAAAAAATATTGGATTATTTATTCTGTAAAAATTAATGAACTGACATTTCTTTATGTTCAATGCAAGTTTGTTGATAGAGCACCATTCAAAAAGATTTCTCAAATTAGTTTGTAATATAATGCAATCATTTATGTTATTAATCTCTTTATAAAGTTTCAAATCATCAGCAAAAAGTAATACTTTTATGTTAGTAAATATATCAACAATGTCATTTATGAATATAATAAACAAAATGGGCCCCAAATGAGAGCCTTGTGGCACTCCACTTGTGGCTATAAATGTGTATGAATTTGTGCCATTTATTTTCACACTAAGACTTCTATTGGACAAATAACTAATAAACCAATTTAATAAACTACCATAAACTCCAAGTGTGGCTAATTTATTAATTAATATTTTGTGACACACCTTATCAAAGGCCTTGCTAAAATCAGTGTATATTGAGTCAACCTGGCATCTGTTTGCTAAAGAATTGGATATGAAGTTTTCGTATATTAGTAAATTTCGTATATTAAAGTAGATTTATTTGAACAAAAGCCATGTTGGTAGGAAGTTATAATTTTTTGTATGTTGGAAGTTATCTTAGAGAGTACAATTTTTTCAAAAAGTTTGGGTATCGCTGATTGGATACATATCGGTCTATAATTTGTAATGTCCGTTTTGTCCCCTTTTTTTAAAATAGGGGTAAGAAAACTGTGTTTCCATGTATCAGGGAAACAACCTGTTTCTAGAGACTGATTAAAAATTAGGAAAAGAGGAACAGTTAGGCCGTTTAAACATTCCTTAATTAACACCGGTGGAATATTATCAGGTCCAGCATTTTTTCTAACATCTAACAAATTTACATGCTTTTTGATATCATTAATTTCTATGCGTATTTCAGATATATCCAGACTAAGATTTGATGAGAATTGGGGAATTTCGTTGCTAGGTATATCCTCTTCATATACAGACTTAAAATAATCGGCGAATAAGTTTACAATGTTTTCATCATTACAACCAATTTTCCCATTGAAGTTCATACAAGGAGGAATACCCAAGTGTAATTCCAAAAATGTTTTATGTTTACACGAATATCATTTTCAATTTTATCAATATAATTTTTATAGCACAATTTTGAGATTTTACAACACTCCTTTCTTAACAATTGAAATTTATTGTAATCACTTGACATTCTGGATCGCTTGTAATTTATATGAGCAATTTTCTTTTTATATGTTATGTGATCAATTCGGGGCTAAACCAGTTTGGAAAATGAGAAATTTTATTACGTCGAATGGGCACAAAATTTGCAATAGCATCATTAAGAATAGAATAAAATGTATTGACATTATTGTTAATATCTGTGTTTTCAAGAAAAGACCAGTCTGTTGAATTTAAGAAATCAGAAATTTTAGGAAAATTTGCTTTATAAAAATTATAATGCGACTTGACATTTTTAAGATAAGTGTTGTTAATAAATGGAATAGTTATATCAAGAGGAGGATGGTAGAGGTCTACAGGCAATAGTTCATCCAAGGATTTACATACGGTAGCAGTGGGCTCACTGCAAAACACTAGATCAAGAAGACGACTATTTATATTAGTGACAGTGTTTAATTGTGGGATTGATAAGTAATTCGACATACCCAGAATCTCTCTTTCGCTGAGATTTGTAGTTGACGAATTAACACCAGATAATTCGGGGTCGTCATGGTTCCAACATATATTTGGCAAGTTATAATCACCTATTATTACAAGTTTAGCACTAGGATATTTAAACCTTAAAATTTCTACATCTTCCACGTGATTCTTATAAAGCTGTAAATTAGAAGATGGCGGGAAATATACACATCCTAATATTAACTTGCCAGCATTTTTATTTTCGAGCAACACGAATATTTGTTCAACATCACTATTTTTAATTTTAAGCACTTTCGAAGTAACCCTTTTGTGGACAGCTATCAGGACTCCTCCGCCTCTTGTATTGGAGCTGGTTTTTAGACTCCGGTCTACTCGATAGATGTTGTGATTTTGAAATCCAAGTTCAGCCGAGAAGATTGATGGGATTAACCAAGTTTCCGTTAACATGATGACGTCGTGTGAGAAAGTCGGAACATTTATTCTGAAATCATTTAATTTAGTTCTGATGCCTCTGATATTCTGATAGTATAGGTTACATTTATTTAGTTGGAGTTTTTTGGCAAAACATTGATAATTTTGGGGAGGTTATTAATATATTTTATAGTTAAATTTGGTTCGCCATTTTTCTTTCTAGTTTCTAGTTCGTTCCGAAGTATCATAAGTTGTTTTCTTTGTTGACTCGTCTGATCGTTGCCGGCTTTAACACCATCTTTGAAATTTTTGTTATTAATTAAGATTGTCCGGACTAAATGCTCCTCATTGAGTTCTATCTTGATTGGTCTACATTTATTTGAAATTTTCTTCGTTCCCAACCTGTACATTTTAATGTCTTGAGTATTAATGGTAATATTAATATTTTTCAGAGCCGTAGTAACTTTTTTAACATCATCGGAAATATTTATAGATGTTAGATCTGACGTACTCTCCGGGACATTGAAGAGAATTACGTTTTTTGCACGAAGCTTCCTCTCTTCAATTTCGGTTAATACTTCACAAATATTAGGTGGAGGATTTGTGGAGTTAGTATCAGTAGATTGAGTAAGAGCTGCACTTTTTAAGGTCGATAATTCTCCTTCGAGAATACCCATCCGGACGGCCATTAATCCTGTTGTTCCCAAGAGTTCCGTTGTTAAAGGTGTTATTTTTCCCATTTGTTCCTTTGTGAATTTGTTACCCGGGTCATTTATAATTTTGATAAGGGAACTAAGTAGATCTTTTGCCTTTGTCATGTAGTTGAGCGAGTTTTCGTTTAGATCCATGTTTTATAAGAGTTAAGACGATGTTTACACTATTCTTTGAAAAAATTGACACTAGCGCCTATTTCCCGCAATCAGTTAAACACGATTCAAAAAATGATGACACTATTAGCCAATAGCGAGAAAATGATGACACTTGCAACCAACGACAAACTTATTTTTTGCGCCTGCGCGTTGTGAACGTTTATGATTTCAGAAATGTTTTTATTTAATATTTTTAAAACACGATAATGCACAGCACACAATATATTTAAGAAATATAACTGACTGATTACTGAAAACACCAAGTAATATAAAGTATTTAACACTTTTTGTTTGTATTTACTTGTAAATCCTTACTGTTTATGCAATTTTAATATGGAGCGTATTTCACTGTGAACTCTAGGCGGTAGGTGATAAATTATCTCGATTATTATTGATATTATTATTGATATTATTGATATTGTAAAGGATCAAGTGTATGTAAATAAGGTGGGAACATCAAGGTCGGGGTCCACATTATTCCAACAGCTTGATAGTTAAGATATTATTGCCCATTAATTGTCTATCTTATCTATCCAAATAAAGTCGAAAGTCGTTAACCCTGGAGTTCTTATTAAATTAAGAGTTTGAAATAAGCTCTGAGTTACAACAATTAATATCTAAGTTATAAAGATAGGATCTAAGGTTGGTAGAGCGATGCCCCGGCAAGGCATGGTTCAAGTCCTAGATGTGACCTATCTTTTTCTGAATTTTCTGTTTCAAATTTCCGTTTAGGAATCGCTAATATTGTCTTCAATAATTAAATTAAATTTACTTGCGCACGCCGGGATTTCAACCCGCGACCTTCGGCTTGCTAGTCGAGAGCATTATCCCTCAACCAAGAAGGCCCTCTAATTCATCTTTTCAGAAATCGAAAACACCTTTGATATATTTGGGTCTGATAAATAAATAAGTTTACAATTGTCATCTCAAATCATCCCTGAAAACTTTTCGAAAAAGTTTCACCAAAACGTAAATTGGAATTTTACTTTGAAGTGTTTCGGAGGTGTCAGAAATTCTTTTTGATTTTCCAAGAAAAAGCCCCGAGGAATAAAAAAAATAGATTACGTCTTAAAGTTTGATCTTTGTCATGCCAATTTGGTTTTAGATACCCCTTTCCTGTAACTCCGGAAAGATTAGTTGGCTTAATCTAAAGTTGAATTTCACAACTCCATCTTAAATAACTCGCTCCAATCTGTGGTAGCTTGATCCACTTAGTTTGATGAAAGGTCGTATCGGCATTTTGTCATAATGATGAAGATAGAAAATACTCATGTAAAGGTGTTCAGCAAGGCTCTGTAATGTGACCGTGGTTATTCAATATGCACATGGATTATTACAGTATGCAAAAAATGATAGATGTGGGCTTGGGTGTGAAAAATTGCACGATGACGGTACGGTGCTGATGTCTCTCGTGTCTTGTGTCTAAGATTGTGAGGTAAGAAAAGTCACTTCTTTTGACTTTTGAAGTTTAAAATGAGACAACGATCGACGATTCTATTACAGTATAGCGTGGTTTCATCCAGCTTTTCTCCATATTAGAATTGATGATGGTGTCTAAGCAGTAATTTCTTTCAGGATATTCCAGAATTGCATTCATAAAATGCATAGCTACCCGACGAGTATTATTTTTATATTAAATAGGTCACAAGCATGAATAATATTCCACCAGAAGCATTAGAATAATATTGGCGCAGCCGGTAGCCCATCAACTCATTCTGCGTACATACGTAGTACATTCGGTGTTTGGTTTCAAAATGAGAATATGTTTAGTTCCTATCGAGATGTCATTTATCCAGTTACTACCTAAGTAGTTCATTAACCTTAAGCTTGCTGGAAAAATATTTGAAATTTGGAACAATGGCAAGAACATAGTGCAAATTCGAGTGCATTTGTTTTGAAAACACTACGGGTATAACTTCGATCGAAAATTGGAACCGTAAATATTTTGACCGCACATTGTTGCCTAACTATATACACCAATGAAAAACTCTGAAAGTTTATGGAATAAACTGGAGGCCGTAATGGATCGTGATTATATCATGCAAGGTAGATTTCCATCGTCCTTTCATATTCATTAATAATTTAACCTGTATCTATAATTTATTGTCTTGCTGAAATAACAATGCTACATGTAACTGAGTTTTTCGTATCCTGACGTGAGGTAATATTTTGAAATTTAAAAAGTTTTTATTTTAAAATATTTTAGGCCAATAAGTAGGCTCCGAAAAAGAATTGTACTGTCTATGGTTAATAGATAACAAATTTGTTCCATACAAAAAACCCGAAGATATCGATTTAGTGAGTGGTTTATTTATGGATTGGGACTACCTTGAAAGCAAGTTGCTGATGTTTTTTGTGTACATAATCTTGTTGAAAAGTAAAAAAAAAAGAAATTTAAATCTTGAGGGTGCTTAATATCTTTTAAGTACTCATTTGTTTTATTGTGGCGATAATTACTGCGAGGTATCTCGGTGGAACTCATTATATTGTTATTGTGTTGTGCTCTCCTTCGCAAAGATACAGTGTTCAGTGATTGGTCATCCCGTTTTCCCATCTTCTATAACTTGTTCACTCCTACACATATCCAATTCCAACAACCACGATTTCATTTCATCTCGTTTAAATTATGTACAGTCTACACCCATGTTCATCTAAAGCTGTAATTCGTAAGCATTTTAGATGCAACATTCAGCATACACAGGAGTTAATGGTGAATGTAAAGGTAAATCCAAAGTCGTGGTGTTTGAAAGAGAGAGGGTACGTTAAAAGTGTGCAAGTTGGTGCTGACAAAAAACTGTCCAAATAAGCGAAGCTAACAGTCCACAGTGGAGCGTTGATGCCAACCTTGATAAGTATTTGAGTGAGGCATGGAACTGGAAGAGAAGGATGATAGTTTATTGAATGCTGTAGAAATGAGATCTCTGAGGCAAATGTGTACTAAAACTACTTATGACCATGTTGAACATGTAGAGATCAAGAAAGCAAGGCTGATTTAGACGTAATGGATAGTATTAAAAAAGTGACGCTTGGATGGTTTAGGCATGTAGAGGATGATGATCAAAGAAAATAATTTACGGAGAATGACGCCAATGTGAATGGAAGAAGAAGTCGGGACTTCCGAGGAAGACATGACACAAATACTTAAGTCGGGTCAAGAACATAGTCAGAATAACAGAAATGCACGTATGAGACAATGTGTGAATGTGAATGAAACAATTTATGTGTGCCAAAACGGAATTTTGTGACAGTCTATTCTAAATTCATATCCAATGGGAAAGGGCGTGATGCTTAGGTAGTTGGTTACAGATTAAAGATTATAATCCTCCTTGATGGTTCTTTCTTATAGAAAACCTGCAGTGAAAGAATTTCATAAATTGTTTTATGTAAGACTGGGTAAAATGCATGAATATGGTAAAACTTGAGAAAATATCTAAAAGTTTTAAAACTTTGCTGGAAAATGTAACTTGTGGAATTAAAATGGAACATGATTTTGAGAATCTAATTGAGCATGAAGCCGTTGTAAGATTTCTGAAAGAATTTAACAAGGTGCCGACGGTTGGAAAAGTACTAACCATAATGCCTGTAATATAATAAAAGTTTTTGGACTCGTGCCAGAAAATGGGTCACACAGTTTTTATTTCAACGAAAGACTTGTCTGTGTAGTAAAATAATTGAGCATGAATTCTGTAATATCTTCGATATTTTTAAAAGATGGCAATAGATTAGTCTATTAGAATACCCACAGATGGCGTTTTAGAAAATAATGTGATAATAAATATAATGAAAACCTCACGAGAGGTCCATGTTATTCCAACCGCCTGCTAATTCAGACACTAGAGCCATTACCACCCTCACAATAAAAGTCCATAGAGTTTTGTTGAAGCCAGAGTTTTATTTATTAAGAGAGTTTGTGAAAAAAACCCCGGAGATGCAATAAATACAAAATTCAAATAGTAAATTAAGGAGCGTGTTAAGAGGATGAACCATTGGAATAAATAAAAATCCTACCAAGATAATTATATTTAACCTTTACTGTGCTAAAAAAATCCACTCGTTCCGGTGCTGTGTAGTCAATACACATCTCAGAATAAGCGATTTAATATCGGAAAAATATGAATATTCATAGCTTTTCGCTTATGTTTATTATATTTTACATCAAAACTGATAATAATTGTAATTTAATTGCTGAAAACATGAAAAAACCATCGGCAGATGCAAAAAAAACTTGCGAGGGGTCCACATCTAACGACGGTCCGCAACCGACTGGCTGGCGGCTAGCACACACACAGCTATGCGGTCGTAGGTATCGATGGTCTAAATCAAAATACAACGCGGACATGTGGATTTCTCATGTTCCCGCATAGCGAACTAAAGCGGGACATCAATAGCGTCATTTCCTCGCACACTCTTCGCGTAGCAGTGTCACACGGTTGATTGTATTGGTGTATTTGTTTCTGATTTTTAACAAAAATCTCTGATTTTTAATTGAATTTGAAAACTATGTAAAGTTTTATTTTTTAATTCAGTGCATAAATGTATAGTGTATAGCATAAATGTGTATGTATAAATGTATGTAAGGCCCATAGTGTACGGCTAATTTGTAATGTTCTTTATTACATAACAACAAATAAATTTGTGATTACAGAATTTCATTTATTTCTGAACCAAATCTCATGCAAAGACTGTATGCACTCTACTCTACCAAGGATTCAGGAATATCTTATATAAAAAAATGTATGTAAATTACCAACCTCGGAACAGACTTCTTCTGGTGAGGCGATTAATACTCGTACTTCATGTAAATAAATATTACAATAAAATAATGGCTTGGGTTGCTGGCATTGAAATTGAAGTGGTCGTGCCATGTCAGAATAACACAAGGATATGTACGAGGCGGTTTATGAATGTGAATGAAGCAAGGAGTGTGTGCCCAGATCAAGTTTTTTGGCGGTACATCCTCTCTTCTAACTACACCTGCGGGTAATAGTTATAGGTAATATTACGGATAGTTTGTTAACTTCATTACTACGTATATTCGTACTATTTGTATGAATAAATTATTTACTGTATGTATTATGATTATTGAACCCATACAAATGAATCCATTTGAGCGTCCAAATAAATTGAAAAAAAAATGACCAAAAAAAAATCAAATTTTAACAATTTTGAGTTTGACCATTGACCAAATTTGAGTTTCACCATTGATCAAATTTTAATAATTTTAAATTTGATCGCTGACCAAATTTTAATAGTTTTGAATTTGACAATTGATAAATTTTAACAATTTTTAATTTCACCACTAGCCAAAATTTAAAACTTTTAAATTTGAAAAATATTGATAATAAATGATTTAAAATAGAAAATATAAGATATTAGACAAAATCGTGTACGGCACACAATCACCTTGGTTGGACAGGCTTCAAAATTCACTTTATTCTCAGATGTGAGGTGTCATAGTTTGCAAAGACTATTTTTTTAAACTATTTACCAATCTATGATTTTGAGGTTGAATCTTGTGTAAAGCAATTTATTTTAACATATTTTAGACTAGCTGACGTGTTCCCAGCGTTGCTGAGAGTTATCCTTATCCTAGATCATATAACATCACGTAGTACATTATTTTGATGTGTCTCAGGTTTAGCCAGCGTTAGCAATGTAAAAGCCCGAAAATATTGTTTTACGACTTGATTAAAAAACATCATCTTCTCTCTAATTTCCATAAATATAATACGCGTGTATTACATATATAACATAGTATGCTGGGGATCATGTCTAAAGTCCAATGTTGAACCACTAAATATTACTCAAAAATTGATCCTTAAAGTGATGTACAAAAAAACTTATGTTATCCATCCAACCTACTTTATAAGGAATGTAATGTTATGTGCATATAACAGCCATATATCACTCAAATACTTTGTCGATTTTTTATCAATATTAAATTTGCTGAAAGAACACAACAAATGCGGAAAACTAGAATTAGCTCTACATTGAACTTTGTGGCTGTAATACTAAAACTTCTTTTGGTCAAAGAAATTATTTATATCAGGCACCACTTATGTTTAATATTCTTCCAAATCATATTAAGTCTACCAATTCCTTAGTTAAATTTAAAAAGTTAATTAAGGTTTTTGTATTGACAGACAATTGTCTTAATATTTTTTCATCCGTGTCCTTTCTTAAATAATAAGATTTTATACAAGTCCCATTTGCTATAAACTGAATGTCATTCTATCTGTCTTTATTATATTCTTTGCTTCTTCTTTTGAATAATGATTAGTTATGGTTCAAATGTTGTTACAATATACTGTCAAATTACCCATCTGGTAACACATCTAATACTTATTTTTTCTTTAATTTTGAAATATTTTGTGTTTGTATGTAGAATACCTTTATGTTTGTGATTACTCTTATGTTTGCTTCACTAAAATGTAAATTGTTAACCTCGATACAGGCTTAGTCCTAGTAAGGTTGATTTTTCTGTAAAAAAAGTGTTTTATGAATAGTGAGATGCAATAAATATAAAAAACCTTCCGATAAAAATTCTTTAAACGATTGTTAAAGCCCTATCAAAATCCGTTGCGTAGTTCAGAAGAACTAAGCGAAAATATTTCTATGGGTTGTAATACATAAATATGCAGATGCTAGATATAACACGGTAAAGCGAAATTGGAACCCTATCCAACTAAAGTAACGAACTATGTATTTTATCTTTTTTCCATCAAGGGGGAATACGTAACTTTTACAAAAGAGAAATAAAAATTCCTTCCAGTTTTTCCCAGATGCCATTAATAAAATCCTAAAAATAGCCCAAATAAATAATTCATATTTCGCGTCGCTATCGTAACAATCGGTTTGGTCAAGTCGCAATCTCATCTTAATATTTATTTTGTAATTCTTGTAACTTTTTTCTCTTTATCTTAATAAAGTTTTAGCCCCAACACCAATTGGAGAAGATGAGATTTAATCCACTTATATAACTAACAGCATGTACGCACTCGCATCCTTCTACCAACACTGTATACCTAGACATTGGGGGTCTAGAGTCATTTTTATAAAAAGTAGCTTCCTTTATAAATAAAACATTAGAGTCTTAGGCAAAAGAGAAAAACATCTGTTTCCTCAGAACGCCGTGGAAAAGTGGTGGGCTACCTACAAAATGACAAGTTTAAAATTAATGTGTTTTAGAAATTTATGTTGAATTTTATAAAAAAGATGGACAAAACTTTCACCTCCTCGCGTTTCTAACTGAATACATAATTTTCGCAAGTTTCCTTCGGTAAACAGATTATTAATGATGCAAAGAAGATCGCAGGTTTACAAGTATCAAACTGCGAAGAAATTCCTTAGTCTTCTCATATTTTAATAACAGGTTCCATATTTCCAAGTGCTTTACTTTAAACTTCAAACTTTCCAAAGAGTTACAGGATCTTAGATCTGGGAGCTTACATCACAACACATTATTGAAAAAGTTCCAAACTGTTGGCTGAAAGCTTCCTGTGTGTAGAACCACTGAAGTCATAAACTAACAGAAGTGTGTTGTATATTTTTTGATAAAACTGGTCTCTATGGACCCTCATACAACACAATAAATTTGCCCAGTTGTAAAAAAATTAGGTCTCTCTCAGAGACTTTTAGGCACAGATGATGGAATTTGTTTAAAAAATTACAACAACAAACTATTTACATACACAGAATATAAAAGAACATAAGAAGTAACAAAAGAATTTCAATTGCCAGCCTGAAGATGTCCATAATAGGACGAAACCGGTACTGGTAAAATAAACAAGTGGAAATAAGTTAAAAAATATTTTATTTTCTATTTTAATACACAAAATAGAAAATTTGGTTCTTAGGTTGGGTTAATTAAGTAATTTGTGCTTTTGTTTTTAATGAGTTTTATTATTCCAATGTAGATTTGTTACGTATAAATTTTATTAATTAGCGACCGGTTTCGACACGTCCGTGTCATTAACTAACTATTTTAAAACTAAATTTTTAAGTGTAGAAATATGGGGTTTAATTTAGTTTGGTTCTTTGGTGGGAGGGGATTTGAGGGAGGGGGAGGGGGTTAAGAGGGAAACGGATGGAGGAGTCAACATAACGGGGAACACTGTCAATAGAGGTGATTTGCAAGGTGCTATTATTTTATTAAGTATATTATTTGTTACATAGTGAATGCCAAAGAAATACAAATAATTTGTGCTTATTTAGATTTTGACTAAACTCACTACATACGAAATAGTTCAAAATATAGACAAAATGATCGTTTTATAAGTTGAATTTTGAACTTAAGGCGATGCACTACGTAGTGTAATATTTTTAATTGAGCCGCTATCAATAACACCCCTTACGTAGATGGCGATAAGGTTTAAATTCCCGCAAAACACCATCCGCCTATTTGATTTATGAAAGAAAAAAACATGGACAAAAAGTGCCTTTTATTTTATTTTGTGGGTGTTCAGGCATAAATATTTAATTTTTTTTCGATCATTTTATAAATAACTTTATTTGCCACACTATACAATAAAATTATAACCCAAAATAGGTTCATAAGTAGGAGGTTTTGAACTTTAAATCAGTTTTCATAGGCCTTATACATTATTTTTTTCTGGGCTTATAAAAAGACTTATTCAAAAAATACTCGATTATTTCAAAGGCCAAGATGTATTCTACTCGCAGTATTTAATTAAAACATCTGAAACATTTCTAGGCGACCAAATTTTCAAACCAAAATCACATGATTTGGAATTACTACGTATGTCATCGCCTTAAAAATGGAATTATAATGCACCTTTTACCATCTATCCCGACGTAAATCGTTGTTTCTTGTAGTAATTAAGTTGAAATTAAGTGTAGTTTTCATATTCTGTGCCTATTAAGAGTGCGGCGGTTAGGTAATTATATCATATATCAAGATATAATATAAGAAATATTAATTATACAGTAAGTAATATATTTTGGGTTTGAAATTATATATTTAATGAAAAAACACATTTTGTATTACATCACTTTGCATTAAAAGTAACTATACATAAGTGGTGTGTTACAAAATTTGTTATATGTAACTTTATACCACATTAATTTTTTTTTGTATCGAGATTTTATTGATTATTGAGATCTGAATATTTATTTGTATTCAGATTTTATTGATTATTGAGATCTGAATATTTTCTGTATTGAGAATTAATTGATTATTGAGATCGGAATATTTTCTCTATTGAGAATTAATTGACTATTGAGATCTGAATATTTTTTTGTATTAAGATTTTTTTGATTATTGAGATCTGAATATTTTTTAACTGGGCTAATTTTTTGTGGTTTACGTAGGTCCATATAGACAACTTAATACGAAATTTTGATTTTCCTTTTAAACTTTCGAAATTGTTTGAATAGATAAATAATTTTCATGGACTGTCTGGGGCCCAAGAGTCTGTGGTTTTTATTTGTTATTTTTAAAGAAAAAAATAACATTGGTCAATTTTTATAGCACCGTTTATCAAAGAATCACATTAGACGCTTAACAATTCTATTTATGACACTTTGATATTTTATGCATTCAAAACAAACATTATAAAACCTTCTAGGCATTGTCCGTTCATTGTATTGAACGTATCAGCGCAGGGGATGTACGACAGATATTCAAAAGTCTTTGGAGTTTTACCGGGAATTATCGTGTTAAAACAGTCACAAGTAATTTTGTTTTCACCTCCCAGACAACCATCGACAAAACATGTTATGATCGGGCTGGGTTAATGAATGTTACTTTAAATAAAGTAAGTATTTACTTATCACGTTATCTGTCCTATTCTCCTATATGTAAGCACGTAGGACTGAACGTCATACGTTGAATTTTATTTTGGTGTAAGTATGTTTTTGATCCGTGATATTTATTTATTTATTTACGCCTATTAAGGCTTTTACATACATGTAAAACAATATTTAAGAAATTATACTCATAAATAGTGCAGGAAATGACTTTGATACACACAGTATGTAGGTACAAAAATAAATATAAAAAATCTCAGCCGACAAAATACTGTTAACGTGCAAAATACTGCAATGCTGTCAATTTAAATAGCTTTATCAAAATATTCCACTACTTGATTAAAAAAACTTCAATAAGGTATGCTTATATGATGAAATTGATGTACTAAATATATCAACAACATCGGAGTATTTGTTTCCTAGCTGTTGAATCCGTCGCATAGGAGTGTGATATTGGGACGTTGATATAGAATTGCTACAATAATATGGAAGGTACTGTCTTGTAACCGACCTGCTTGGAGTATGAAAAGAGATTAGGTACATATAATAAATCAGATGTTGTCAGTTTGTACAGTTTTAATTCAATGTGTAACTTAAACACCATTTGACGGTCGGAAATCTTTTTTTATTAGTAAGATTGTTTAGCATTCTCATGGAAAGTTCGATAATCCTAATTTCGTCATAGTTAGACATTAAAAATACTGTTATTTTCGTTAGGTAACTAAAAACTTTAAATGTAAAACTGCGTACTTCAGATATTTATGATAACCTAGCAATTTGCTTAATTCCCAGATAATTACGCGGATTGCATGGATTTCGTTTACAACATTGTACTATTATTATTATTATCAAGCGAAAACTTTACGGAGGTTCTATTAATATTCGAAGGAAATAATAATTATTATTCTGAGGGAATAATTTATTTGAGAAACTTTCCCCTTTTACCTCTACTCTCAACTCTCCATTTCGCGCGGATTGAATTAAACTTGGGAGGAGATTTCAATTAGAACTTAAAATAAATTGAATCCTAAATTGTCTCGGTTTAATTATTGTGGAGACTTGTCGTTAGGTACTATTTTAAAAGAGAATTGTTTCATGTTTATTTTGGAGATTTAAACGTTTAACGATGAGAACCTAAATGATATATACTCGTATATCGAATACTTTACAATTTTAAATACATGTATTTGAATTTTACTTTTGTTTTCGGTAATGATTGAATGCAAATCTTGGATGCGGAAATTAACCTACTTCCTGACATCAGATCGCGATAAAACTCAGCAGATAGACTCGTTGTCAATGTCAATGCATTCTGTCGACTTTTGGTGGCAAAAATGAAACCACAAGATATGTTACTGAGGAAATTGGCCGCGGTAACATATCTTCACTCTATTAATATAACGATTGAATGTAAATCTTGGATGCGGAAATTAACCTCCCCACCCCTTAGAAAGTGTAGATTGTATCATGTATCTAGGTGTAAAGATTGATAAATTTTTAAAATGGAATGACCATATCGATATGTTAACAAAAAATATCAGGAGACTTACATTTATTTTTAAAGAACTGCGACACAAAGAGAAATTAAAAACTGTCTATTTTGCCTTAGTCCAATCTCGACTTTCTTATAACATAGTATGCTGGGGATCATGTCTAAAGTCCAATGTTGAACCACTAAATATTACTCAAAAATTGATCTTTAAAGTAATGTACAAAAAAAAATTCTGTTATCCATCCAACTTACTTTATAAGGAATGTAATGTTATGTGTATAAAACAGCTATATATCACTCAAATACTTTGTCGATTTTTTATCAATATTAAATTTGCTGAAAGAACACAACAAATGCGGACAACTAGAATTAGCTCTACATTGAACTTTGTGGCGATACATACTAAAACTTCTTTTTGTCAAAAAAATTATTTATATCAGGCACCACTTATGTTTAATATTCTTCCAAATCATATTCAGTTTACCAATTCCTTAGTTAAATTTAAAAATTTAATTAAGATTTTTGTATTGACAGACAATTGTCTTAATATTTTTTCATCCTTGTTCTTTCTTAAATAATAAGATTTTATATAAGTCCCATTTACTAAAAACTGAATGTCACCCTATCTGTCTTTATTATCTACTTTGCTTCTTCTTTTGAATAATGATTAATGATTAGTTATGGTTCAAATATTGTTACAACATACTGTCAAATTACCCATCTGGTAACACATCTAATACTTATTTTTTTCTTTAATTTTGAAATATTTTGTGTTTGTATGTAGAATTAATTTATGTTTGTGATTACTCTTATGTTTGCTTCACTCAAATGTAAATTTTTAACCTCGATACAGGCTTAGTCCTGGTGAGGTTGATTTTTATGAGAAAAAAAGTGTTTTATGTATAGTGAGATGCAATAAATAAATAAAAATAAAAAAAACTACTTCCCAAGATCTGATCGAGATAAAACTCAGCAGATAGACTCGTTGTCAAGTCAATGCATTCTGTCAACTTTTGGTGGCAAAAGTGAAACCACAAGATATTTTACTGAGGAAATTGGCCTCAGTAACATATCTTCACTCTATTAATGTAATAATTGAATGCAAATTTTGGATGCGGAAATTAACTTACTTTTAGAAATAATTATAACCTACTTTTAGAAATAATACGATCACGTATAAGTAACAGATGGTTACTCCTTCAAGGCTCCTACAAGGACTCTAATTTTTTGGTATAAACGAAGCTACATTTAATATAATCTAGACCAAGCGCATTGACAGTGTTTAATCAACTAGGGCAGAATCGCCTGATGAGACACCGGGTCACTGGAGCCAGGATGCGGCTAATGGCCTCCGCCAACACGTTGGTGACCGCAGCCTACCAGCACCAAGCGCCACTACTGAGTGAGCGCTGGGCCCAAGCTCACTCAAGACCACGCCCTGCCATTGAAGTATTGTATTTAGATAAGACATGAACCGAAAAATTATGTTCCGTTTTTTTTACCTGACCTCCAACTCCCCAACCCTCTAACTAAAATTACTTACTGAATCTGGTCTATTAATCTTTTTTTTTTTTTTTTTATTAATATCAATAGCAAAATTTGTACATTATGTAGGTTTAAAGTATAATATAAGTATATTTTTTGTATTTTTTTCACAGTCCTCCTCACTAGGGTTTCCTGTTCTGAGGCGGCCTGTAGTTTTTCTTAAATTTTTGTATTTAGTTTTGAATTGTCTTTACATTGTCTTCATAATGTTTGTAAGTTGATTGTTACTTTGATCTCTAAGCCATGTTTTGACTTTTGTTTTAAATATACTCATTTCGTTTATTTTTTTGGTTTCCTTTGGTAGAGCATTGAACAATTTTATAGCATGGAATTTATTATTTCTCTGTCCAAAGGATGTGTTTAAACTGGGAGTAATCAGGATATTTTCGCTTTTTGCCCTGGTTGTGTATTTATGTTGGGCAGTGGAGTATTCGGATATGTTTTTTTTCAGTTTAAATAAAATATTTTTTGAATATAGTTTCTGTACATTGTAAACATTGAAGTTTTTGAATATTTCTTCTGTCGGAGTTCTAAGCGGAACTTTCAGTATAGTCTTTAATACTCCTTTTTGTGCTATATTGAGCCGCTCTGTGTGAGTGCTCAAGGCAGACCCCCATCCAGTTATTCCGTACTCTATTTGTGATTGACACAAAGCATAGTATACTTTTTTAATATCGTTTATATTGAGGATATTGCGAATGTTTCTAAAGAAGTATATGTACCTGGTTAGTTTTTTTGTAATTACATCTATATGTGAGTTCCAACGGAGATTATCATCAATTTCAATTCCAAGATATTTGATGCTTTTGGAGTGTGCTATAGTGGGACAGAGGCATGATAAGCCTTGATTTTTTTGATAAATTCCTTGGCATGAATGTAATTTGAGATTAAGGTCCTCCGACGGCTGCCCTCTGGCTGTTTTAGAAAATGTCAGATATTTTGTTTTATTGACATTAAGCGTCAGGGAGTTTCTTTCAAGCCAGTTTTGCAGGAGACCAAGTCCGTGTTCAGCTTCTTTGTAGGTATTTATCCAATCTTTTTCTTTAAATAAAATTACTGTGTCATCAGCAAAACTAATGATTTTTCCTCTTGTTTCTAGGTTACAGATATCATTAATGTATATTAAAAATAATATCGGACCTAGTACGCTTCCTTGTGGTACTCCATGGTTGATTAGGAGAGGTTTGCTTTTTCTTTTGTTAATTTGGACGCTCTGTGTACGCTCCGTCATATAGCTTTTTAGTAAGTTTAGTGTTGTACATGACATACCAATTTTTGAAAGTTTTGAAAAAAGTATTTTGTGATCTATTGTGTCAAAAGCCTTTTGTAAGTCTATGAAGATTGCCAAAGTTTTTTCTCCACTGTCTAAACTTTTAGTGATCATATCGGTAATTTTTTCTATGGCGTCACTAGTACTTAAGTTCTCCCTAAATCCATACTGAGTTTTTGATAATTTTTTATTGTCTTCTAAGTAGGATAAGAGTTGTTTTTTTAGTATTCTTTCCAATATTTTTGAAAATGCATTTAGTAGGCTTATTGGTCGGTAATTGTTTATGTCATTTTTACATCCTTGTTTAAATATTGGTATAACAATCGCTTTTTTGAGGGCTGTAGGGAATATGCTATTCGTTATAGACATGTTGACTAAGTATGTAAGTGGTTCGATAAGTTCTTTACAGAGATATTTTATTGCGTTGGTTGAGATTGTGTCCTCCCCCGAAGAAATATTTGATTTTAAAGAAGAAATTGTGTTTTTGATATCGTCAGCTGTAATTTGTTTAAAATTGAGCTGATTTCCTTGCTCAGGTGGTTCGTTTATTTGTACATCTTCGTTACATTTTGTAACTTGCTTTGCTAGATTTGATCCTATATTTATGAAAAAAATTATTGACGTATTCAAGTATTTGGTCAGGATTATCAGCGTATGTCCTGGGAACATTGTTTATATTCAGCACGTCAATTGATGTAACGTTGGCAGATTTAGAACTGGTTATTTCATTTATTATTTGCCACATTTTCCTGGGATTTTGTTTACAATCTACAATTTTTTTCTTATAGTAGGTTTCTTTTGTATACATAATAACTTTTTTGCAAATGTTTCTGTATCTTTTGTAGTATCTTAACATGTGTATATCGTATGGAATTTTTTTAAGTTTCTTGTGTAACTCGTCTCTTTTTCTTATGCAGTTTATAACATTCTGTGTAATCCATGGTTTAATATGTACATTTTTGTGTGAGATTTTCTTAGTAATTTTTGTGGTATTAGATAGTATATTATTCTGAAGAAGTTCTATGAAATAATTCCATGCATCATTTGTATTGTTCATGCTTTGCAGTTTTTTCCAATCGGTACATTGTAGATTATGTTTAATGATATTCCAGTTGATTTCTGTTTTTTCTGTTGTTAATGGTTTTTTCTTCATTTTATTTGACTTGTTTATTTTTATTGAAAGCATAGTTGTATAATGATCGGTTATAGTTGAATTAAATACAACAGTTTGAGTAATGTCTTTTGTTTTACTCATTATATGGTCTATGCAACTTTCACTGTTGTCCACTTTTCGAGTAGGAACATTTATTAAGCTTTCCAGTCCATGGGATGCTAGCATCTGCAGATATTGAATTCGCTTAGGGTGTCCATTTTCTAAAATATTTATATTTACATCTCCAATAATAAATATGTTTTTCGTTTCTTTAAGAAGGCAGAGTTCCTCGTCTACGGATTTAAGGAACTGGTCGATGTTTCTTGTTGAGGGCGATCGATAGATTGCTAATATAGCTTTTTCTTTACTGATTTTAATTTTTAAACAATTGGCATTTGTGATAATAATTTCTTCAACTTCGGCTTTTATTTCATTTTTAATGTATATAATTACACCATCGTTTTGTTTTTTGTTATTCAAACTTGAGTAGGTTGTATATCCAGCAATTTCCAATTTCATGTATTTATGATTTATCCAACATTCAGTAAGTATTATTATTTGAAAATTAACTTTTAAATATTTCAATAAAATTTGCAATTCATCAAAATTTTTTCTTATGCTTCTTATGTTTTTGTGTAGTATATTGAAAGAGTTGTTATTTAAATTCGATAGATCATTTGGTTCCGAGGTTAATATAATGTCAGCCATTTTTATATCTTTTTTCGTAATCGTTTTTGTGCCCTTTTGTTATACAATATTTTTTATATCATCTACATGTTTTATATAAATTATTTTTTCGGTTGGCATTCTTCGCGTCATTATTTTTCCATCTTTGAACCAAACGTAGGAGTACATTTTTTCATTGGCAGATTTTTTCGTTTTCCAGAGCAGTTCCCTTTGATATGGGCTCAGTTCCTCTGCAATATAGATTGGTTCGGTGGAGATATCTTTTATAGCTGCATAATTAATATTTTTCCTTTTAGAAAGAAGATTGTCTCTTGTCTTTTTTTCCGCAAATTCCACTAGCAGTTTCGGTGGCGCATTGTTCCTTCTATCATGTGTCCTTTTTATATCAATTATATCATTGTGCTGGATTTCCATTCCTGCCGCCGCCGCAACTCTTTTTACTATCTCCATCTGCTGCTCTCCATTTTTTTGGGGAATGCCCGCTATTTCTAAGAAATTAGACCGAGATTTGTATTCGAGGTCTGAAATTTTTATTTCAAGTTGTTTAATAATGATATTCTTTTCCTGGTGTTCCTTTTTTATGTTTTCAAAATCATTTTCAATTTTTTTATTTTGTATAATTGTTATTTCTAGTTTTTTTATTAGTTCATCGTACTGACTACTCATAAAATCAATGCTTTTTTGAGTGTCCTGGGTTTGTTTTTCAATTTTTGATATAATTTCTTTTTTCATGGATTCAAATTTTTTTTCAATAATCTGTATAATTTTATCAATGTTAAATTTTTCTTCGGTTTCCGTTATAACTCCCTTTCCTCTTGTATTTGCCATTTTCTATTTTTTTTTTTTTTTTTTTCGGTTTATTAATTATATTTTTATTAATGTTGGAACAAAAATGCCCCTAAGTATATATTAATTTATGTAAATTGTCTATGGCAAAATAGTTTTGTATTGTCTATGGTTATTGTATATTTTCACCAAAGTTGATTTTGGGTTACAATGACAATACTCTTTTTGCACTTCAATTTACAAATGATTGAATTTACAAATGATTGAATCTGGTGTTGTAGTTTCAGGCGCCCCCCATAATTATTCTTAATTTCTTTTTATTTTTTATTTTTTGTATATCAAGTTCATTGAATTTGCGTAATTATTGTAAATTTTATTTATTTTTAGATTAAAATTTGATTTATTCACGTGATAACTGTTTATTTTTATGAATCTCAAACTCACTTGTATTTCTTAAATATTCACATATCTATTATGCAATCAATATGTATCTCCTGGAATAAAAAGCATTATTATTTATAGCCTATCAGATGCTACGACTTGAACTTATCAGTTCCAATTTAAAAAATTAAAACTTTATTGAACTTGAATGATTTCACGCATTACGAATAAAATTTCCAATCACGCACTCATGCACCGAAAACCGAAATGAATATTTTTATAATTTTATTGAGATTTTGGTCGCTTATATATTGGTCGTTTTTATTACTAAAATGTGAAATAAAAATAGAGTTGACAATGACATCATCGTTATAATTTATTATTCAAACTAATGAAGCAATTACATTACGTCCGTTCCATTACAAAATGTACAGGCACTATAATTTTCACCAGGCCAGTACAACAGTAATTTCCCGATTGTGTGGTCAAAACTACAACCATTAATCACATCAAATTAACGGCTTTTGTGAAAAATATCCGGGTTTATATACCCCGATTGCTTTGTCAACGTCACGCGTGACATTATGTGATAATCCTCTTATAAAAATGGTCGATTTTGAGTGCCACTCAGAATAATAAGCTTTTTTTCACCAAATGGTATTTTTTTGAAGGTTCATTCATCCCTTTGTTTTCGTAGATCATTACATATTATTTTTTTATTTGAATAACTTTTCTACTTAATAACTTTGGAAGGTTATACACATCAATGTAATATATCACTAAAGAAGAAGATAATACTTATAAATCTAAATGAAACATGAAACAGAACAAGACAGAGAAAAATAAAAAGGTAACGGTCTGAACCGGGAATCAAACCCAGGAATTTTGTCTTACCGGGACAACGCCTCTAACCACACAGCCATTTTGTCGATCTAATTCAAATTCAGATTTAAGAATAGGATCTTGCAATTATCGGTGGATCCTGCAGACAAGCTGGCATGTGACAGCTTTGTTGGTCTACCTATTTTGTTAAATAAAAAAGTGTTATACATATTGATTTAAATAAATAAAAGAATAAATAAATAAAAAAAACTATTTTTTCACATATTTTTGAAGCTATCTTTTTGAATGATCATAGAGTTCTAAAGAGTTGGTACAATTAAAACCTAGATAGTGTATCGGATATACATATCGGATTTTTATTTATATGGAACACCTTTTATATCGATAAAAATGAATAATAAGCTCCAAATGGCCTAGTGGTTAGATGCGTAAGACAGAGTTCCTGGATTCGATTCTCAGTTCAGACCGTTACATTATTATTTTTTCTATGTCCTATTCTGTTTCATATTTCGTTTAGATTCTTTAGTATTAACTTCTTCTTGAATGATAGGCATTATTTTATTTATTTAACTGTTGAAAAAAGAAATCATTTATGAAATAAAATAGATTTTTTCTGTAATGAAATGTTTTGGATTATATCTATTTTAAAATAACGAAATAAAGCAGTGGGCTTGAATTTTCGTCAGTAATTTACGAGAGTGTTGGATTTGGGCGTAGTCAAATAAATAAGTAATTATTCATATATTGGAAATCAAAATTTAAACTTAAAATTGAGTCCGGCTGGAAGGACCAAAATTTACGTAACGAGGCGAATCATATGCAACACACATCGGTACAGAACCGTCACTGTTTAAAGGTATCAGATTGCCTATAGTATCCATATTCGGACACTGTACACGACCTGACTAATGATTCTTTGATCCTAGACCTCTACCATTATTTTATTCATGATTCCAGGTTTTATAGCCATTTGCTATACATGTAAGTAACAACCAACAATCTAAGCGTCCTTATCGTAATACTGTTAAATTTTCTTACATCGGTCATGCTTTGTTTTCGGAACTTCTTATTGAATTCATTTCTACTACTGCCAGTCTAATTTCGCACCTTCTCTGCTAGTTCCATGACTCACTGTCATACATCAGGGTTGGTATAGTTTAGACTGATAAGAACGTTGGCTCCTTTGAACTCTGTCATGTCTTTGAAATAGTTTTAACATACGTACGCATCAGGGCTCTTACTTTTACTTTGCTTCACTTCATCCTTTCACTACTAGTTCAACGTCTTACTTCTATCCTATATCAGGATCATGTCAGAACTGTGGGTAGATTACACTACATCCCAATGGCACAAGCATAAAGTCGTTTACAATAATGCTTATCGCCAATCATTCCGCCTACCGATATACTGCCAGCCCTATGGAAATGTTCCTAGAGGGACGAGTTTCACTCTCAGAGCGCTTCTCCGCCACCACATGGGAAGCTTATGGCGCAGACTACGCCAATCAAATAACACTATCATCACTGCCATTGGAGACGGGAGATTGTTCACATATTTTTCACTTCTATTCCGCATTGCCTATCTGTGTTTTCTTATTATTTGTCTGTTATTTTAAAATATGGAAAGTCTTGCATTGCACTAACCCTGCACAAATTATGAAATAAACTATTTTTATTATTAAAAAATGAGGTTGTCACGCAGTGTTCAGAACTAATTGATTGCAGTTATTCATTCTCCTCACACATCACACCTGAAACCTCTCGCCCCACGTCTCACGCTTCACGCTACACGTCTCATGCCTCACGCCTCACGCCTCACGCCTCACGACTCACGACTCACGCCTCACGCCCTACACCTAGCGCCTTGCGCGTCATTTAAATATTTGAGATTTAACAAAGAGTCTGCGCCAAGACAGAGTTGTGTGGCGGTGTTGTCATCTCTGCCTACCCCTGCAGAGCTACGGAATGGTTAGTTAGGATTTGTTTTAGGTAGGTACATTTATAAATAGATTTTATTACACTTTATTTTTAATATTGTGGGGTTGAATTTAACCATCCTGAAGATTTCTTCACAGCTATTGCAAGTTTCACGTATAAAATATTTTACTAAGCCAAAAGAATCGAGTGCCAGACAAAATGCCTCCACTTTAAAGTTGGCTCAAAGTTGCGACTTTTATATCGCATTTTGAAGTATATTCCATTCACAAAAGTTTTGGTTGACCGAAACATTTTTAGAACGTGGTTAGCTTAGACAATATAACTGGAGAGAAACGATGAAATTATGATATTTTTTTCGTTTGAATCATCGTATAGAATTCAAAACTATGTAAATGAAGAAAAACTATATAATTGCAAGATTTAGTATTCCACAAAAAAATCCTTCTTTAGTACCGTATATTGTACTCGAAAGATTCAACAATGAAATGTTATGAAAATGAATTATAAAATACATTTAATTACCTATCGAATATTGCACCGCCCACCATTAGGCGAGAGACAACAACCCTCAAGGAATACAAAAAGGCAGTGAACAACAATATTCCAAGAAAACCTAACAAACCCCCCAGCCAGCCGCTTTATGTCTACACATAGAGTAAGAAAGAGGAGAGGTGCCCATAAGGGTGAGGGCGGAGACCATTTAGTGCGCGTACATTAAATCTGCTCACGAATTACTACTCCTTTTTACAAAGGCGCGCAATTTGCTGGTTGCGTAAAAAAATTAACAACAAATCCCAAATCAAAACAAAAGTTCGGGCTTGTCTCCAAACCGAATATTTTGTTACACTATTTAGATAGCCACTTTTACAAATGCCTCAAATTTAATTTTTATTATTTTATTTATTCAAAAATATTGTTATAGGATTTATAAAAACAGTTTATTTTTAAACAAGTTCTGCTGTGTAATTATTACTACGCGTGACAGCTGTTTCGCCCTCTGAAGGGATTATCAAACTGTGGGTAGCCTACTTACGGACGATACATTAATATTATTTCTAGATAGGTTTTTTAATTTCAATTACTGATTTCCTAATTGATTTCTGAGTAAAATGTTAGAAATTATTAATGGTTACTACCCCAATAAAGTTTCCCCAATTACTGTAATGTTTAAATTTGACTGAAGGTCTTTATGTTAGTTATTCCTAAACGATGACTCATAGGGTTATTTTAATAGCATAATTAAGTACTTCATAATGAACTCGTATTTGCACTAGGTTTCAAGATATCTAGTAGGGGTGAACGAATTTTATTTGTTTGTTCATTTATTAAAATAGCTTTCGGATTATTAGAGTTTTTGTTAATTTCTAACTGCTCTAAAAGATTCAGTTTACGGCCTTTATTTTGTACGTGTAACGGCGTCAAATTTACTAGCCTCACTCGTTTTAGCATCGCTAATCCGATTTGAAGGCGGTTCAGTATTTTTTTATTACGAAGAAAACTCCCACAATGGACTGCACAACTCTACTTTTCTGCGCAGGATCAGGCAATTTTAATGCGTGTTCTTTGGCGTTTAACGCGCCACTGATATCTTATATATTCGAAGGATTCTGGAACCCACAGGTGCCAAAAAATGGTCACGTGGTTTGTCTGCAACTTGTCAACACGGCATAATAACCCAACAAAAACTTTTCGTTCCTAGTTTTCCACCAGGGCAATACTGAGAGAATTTACGAGGTGGAAGTGCACAATTTAATATATTTTTTAAATATAAATGTGAAAAACCACTAATGTACTTTTTTCGACGGTCAGTGCGAACAAAATTCTCGTCAACATGATTTCGCTTTTTGCTTTTCTATAAACTTTCTAGAGTAACTAATATTCCCAGAGTAACTCATCCTCCAATATTTTTTCGCTAGCCCATTTGGTGCAAAAGTAAAATAAACTTTGAAAACCAACTATGCCTAACTCAAGTTGTAGACTTGCTACACTTACCAAACTCCCTAACTCGAGTTAGATCGTGAGCTTTTGGTTCTGGACTAAGATATTTGATATGGTCAGTTTAGGGTGAGGACCAAATGCCACTGGAATAAGTTGGAATAAGTTTAAAAACTTTTCGAAAAAGTTTATAGAATCATTCTGAAAGAATAAAAAATTTAATCATCGCAAAAAATTGAAAAATCGCGGGATGTTCTGAATTCTTGAAAAATCAGTTCCAATTTTATAAATCACATTTGAAAAGAATTTATTACGAAGTAAATAATGTGACGTCATGTCTTATTTTCTAATTAAATAGCTTAATGATGGAATTGAAGTTACGAGTTGAAATTAGCGATGTTTCAAATAACACCAGAATTCGTATGTTTTTTATGGCTCCATTTGATGCCCAACAAGCAGATTTTTTTAATGTTTTTTAAGAATTTTTCGTGTTTTACACCAAGCAAAAAATTGGAAATTTATATCGGCGCTGCCATAGCTTTGCGCAGAGTTTTTCAAAATTAATTATAGAAATGAATTTTCTTATTATTTTTAATGTTAAGTTTGCAAAATTTTATCAAGGAATTTCAAAATTATAATTTAAGGGTGTGAAAAAATATGGGGGTGGTTCACGTCGAGGTTGATCCACTTAAATACGAGTATATATTTATTTATTTAATATCCACCGTATAAATATACCATAAACAATAATTGCATATAACCCCCTTTACACACGAGTTTTTGACTGAAATATATATATATATATATATATTTTTTCACTGATTCAATCTGTATTGCAATATGGAATTGTTGGCTGAGACGAAGTATTCAAAACCTCTCTCTTGCCTGTAGAAATCATCCAGAGAATATTAATAAAAACAATTTCAAATAAGACATATGATTACCCCACCATCATATTATTTATAGAATTTAAAGTCCCTTCTCTGCTAATCATTTAAAAAAAACATCACTTTTACAATTTCATAAAGATTCTTTCAACAACGAAAACCAAATAATTTTTTCAAACAGCAACATACCAAATGTGCAAGGTTCTATAACCTCCCCGTGCTGCAAAACCACCACAGCCCAAACATTTTATAAATATAGTGGAGTGAAATGGTTTAACGAATTACCTCTAGATGTAAGATAACAAAAAAAATGATGAAATTCAAAAACACAATTAAAAATGTAATTCAGCAGTATTTCTTTAATTATTACACTTTTAAAATAATATCATAATTCTGTAAAATAATATTAGATATCCTTTTTTTCTGCTTTCTTCTTTTTTTCTCTCCTCCTTTTTTCGAATAGTAATTAATTACGTTTCTCCACCTTTTTAACACGAGCGTTTGCTGAAAGAAAAGGTGTGTTACTTTACTCTTTCTGATATAAAAAAAAAACAACAGTATAATAACAATCAAATACTAGAAACATTTTTTTAAATGGCATTTGACTGTGACATTTGATCGTTAAATGACGACAGAAAGTATCAAATTAATACAAGCTCTAGAAGGATACACAAGTATAAGTATACTTGGGTAAAATTAATATTGATTGAAAAAATATGATATTGTAGCCTTCTTGTACCTACCTTCTGTATCCACCACATCTGGCTATCTATTACTAATTTCATGTAATCTGGGTACAAGCGAGTTTTTGAAATGCTTAATCCTGGTATCGTTACTAATACTTAAACAGGATTTCGGAATGAGTTGCTCAATATTTAATAAAATAATAATAGTTGATACAGTGTGTATAATTTCTATCACCTAAGAAATTCTAAAAATATAGAACTATAGGATTCATATGTCTTATACTGATTTATATATGTTGAAATTCTAACTATACAATTGTAAATGTTCTCCAAAATGCCCTGGAAAGAATCTCAGACTTGTGATGTCCCGAAAGAAACCATTCATCTGTTCTGAATGCAATTACTAATGTTATCCAAATTGATCCTGGTAATAAATTACATCTTTGCGATTCTTTCAAGGATAAAGAAACCATCTTGTCACTTCGAGTGCAATCAACAATGTTCTCAAAATTTGTTTTGACAGCATCGCCATTCCATTGTAAGAATATTATGTACTAAATATACAATTTGGCTGTCCTGAAACGGGAATCCTTCCCAGTTGGACGGACAAAGGTTCATTTTGTTTTGTATTGTTTGTAATTTATATATATATATAAAAATAAATTAAGTTAGGGGTATTTTTCGTTATTACATAGTTGTAGTACCTATTACGTATGTCCATAAAATATCATTACATAATTTCGCCTTTGAAAATCAACTTCGATAGGTATATGATAATCTCGTAGGTATTTTACTGTATACGATGTATGAATGTGAATGAGGCAAGGAGTGTGTGCCAAGACCGAGTTGTTTGGCGGTCCGTTCTCTCTGCCTACCCCTGCGGGGAAACGGCGTGATGGTTAGTTAGTGAGTTTTCGTAGGTATTTGAAATTCAATGAGGTTAAGGTACAGAATTTCGTCAAACTCGGAATAAAACTGTAGATTTGCATAACAAAATTTAAACAAAGCCACAGAACAACGCAACAGACAATTTTCCTTGTGTATATTCAGTGTTCCACGCTCATACGAAATGCAAAACTTTGGGGGGTGGATATTGATAATAATCTTTTTTGGTGTTTATCCAAAACAAAGTGTTTTTTAACACGTTTTTTCTAATTACCAATTTAAAAAAAAGAAAAAAAATAATTGTCCTCTGTAATCGTAGCTTTACTTTTGCGAGTAACGCACGTGTTCGGATAAAAAAAAGACCACCCCTTCTAAATCTTAAATATAACAGCGGACCGAGTGGGGAGAAAAAAAATAAAGGTGTATTTAAACATAAAAATAAGAAATCTATCTTAACTTTTTAATTTGGGCACTAACGGAAAAAAATGTCGAATGCAAGTTTTTCATGATAACCTCAAAGAAGAAGATACATTTATTTTGCCAATTTTTCCATTGATGACCATATTATTATAGAAACGTGAAGAAAATACCATTCGAACATAATATTAGGGTGGAAAAGCACTCCACCCTAACCGCCGTTGTTCAAACCAACTACAGCTTTTCCCGGAGTACCGTTAGATGTCTGTACGGTGTACGGCGGGTTTAGCAAATGCACGGAGCTAAGTACAACCCTTCTGGACCCAATTCCCAAGACAAAAGCCCCTAACACCTCAAACGTGGCACTCGAAATATTGGCAGTCTGTCACGGACCGCAGCCACCCCGATCCTCTCTCTTATTCGGAGATCTCCAAACTTGTTTTAAACTTTTAACAGGGGATCTAGCACAGTGAATTCGATAACTTTAGAATATTGGATCTATAGTCGTAACTACCCATGCTTTTATAACGATTTTCCGAGCACGGTCACGCTGTTGATATCCAGACCGATAAATGTAACGCAATAAATAAGAAGTCGACGAACGCTGGCAAAGCCGTAGGTATCTTTAAATATTATAAAATAAAGTCTATCTGTTTCACTATCACTATGTTTTGTCTCACTATCATTTAGAAAGTTTCTTCCGAAAGGTTTGTGTATATAATACATGTATATTATATTTATAGAAATTAGAGAAACATCAATGTTTTGTAATTAAGTCAGTAAAAATATATTCGGGCGCTACATTGCTAATGCTGTCTAAACCTTATGAGATAAATCAACATAATGTACTACGTAATTGAATATCATTTTTTTTTTTTTTTTTAATATTTTTATTTATTT
Organism: Hesperophylax consimilis; assembly: GCF_061612785.1. NCBI lineage: Eukaryota > Metazoa > Arthropoda > Insecta > Trichoptera > Limnephilidae > Hesperophylax > Hesperophylax consimilis. The sequence goes on from NC_142865.1 coordinate 14,122,725, forward strand.
TATAAAATACAGAATAATGTTTAAATTTACATAGTAAGAACATATTTCAATAAAAATTAACATGTTTACCTTTACAAGAGTCTAAAACTCGTGTGTAAAGGGAAAATAATAAAAACTTAACATACATATGTAAATAGAAGAAAAAAAGAATCATAAAAACATATAAAGTGAAGAGATTTTAGTTTTTTTATATAATAATTTATAAAATAATTTAGTGAGATATCATCGTCATTCTAATTCGTTAAATTATTTATTGTAGTGAAGTTAATTTTATTTTTAAATTTATTAAAATCCGGTTCTAATCTCATCTCAGTCGTTAATTTATTAAACCATACCACTCCAGTGTACGTGTAATAGTGTTGTGCAAAACTGGTATGCATTAATGGAGTCCATAAGCGACCCATTGTATTTTGCCTATTGCTCTCGACACGAACCATGGCATGGTGTGACTTCTTATACAGATCTTTGTGGATTTGAAGTAGCGTATTTTTCGTATATGTATTTTTTAGTGATGGGACTTGAAAATCTTGGAAAAGTTGTAAGGTTGGGTAGTCTGGTGGTTTTTTTATTAAAATTTTTATTAACAGCCTTTGAGTGATTTCCAGCGGTAAAAGTGATGATTTGTAAGCTCCCCCCCACGCAACGATACCATACTGTATTATTGAATGGGCTAGAGCGTAGTAAATATTTTTAAGAATTTTTAAGTTAAGTATATTTCTTAGACTAATAAATATGTAAATGAGTTTTCTTAATCTATTTATGATATTGTTTATATGAGTTTTCCACTTAAGTTGACTATCTATTATTACACCTAAATATTTAATTTCATTTTTATTTCCTATGGATAAACAGTCATTATTTTGGCAAGTAGATTTTTTTGATATGCATTTTTTTTAATGTATTTTAATATTTAATGTAATAAAAGGGTTTATTTTGTTTATACTAAAAATTATATAATATGTTTTTTCAATATTTAATGTTAATAAGTTTTTATCAAACCATTCTTTTAACGTATTGATATCATTGTTAGCAATTATTTCAAGTTCATTCAATGAATTCGCTTGAAATATAATTGCAGTATCATCTGCATATGAAATGAGTTTTCCTGTTAATGGTAATTTAAAGATATTATTAACATATAATATGAATAGAAGAGGGCCCAATATGGTGCCTTGTGGTATTCCAAAGTCACTTGTGTTCGGTTCACTGAGAGTGTTATTTATTTTTACATATTGACTTCTAGAGTTCAGGAAACTTTCTATCCACATTTTGGCATTATCTATAATTCCTATTTTGTTAAGCTTGTAGAGTAATTTTTTGTGACTTATGCTGTCGAAGGCTTTCTTTAGGTCTATGAATATTGCAAGAGATTTTTTGCCTTTGTCTAGTGCTTGATGTATTTTTGTTGTTAAATCTATGATTGCGTCCTGTGTGCTTATTTTTTCGCGAAATCCAAATTGTTGGTCACTCAATATATTATTAGTTTCAATAAATTTTAGCAGTTGCTTTTTTGCTACCTTTTCAAAATTTTTTGAGATATTTGATAATACTGATATAGGTCGGTAGTTATTAATTTCTTTAGTATCACCTGATTTAAAAATCGGTGAAATAATAGTTTTTTTGTAAATAGATGGAAAGATTCCTTTTTTAAGACTATTATTTATGATATGTGTAATAGGTTTTTTCAAAAAGTTAAGATTTTTTTTCAGAATTTCAACGGTTACCCCATCAAAACCTGGTGCTGACTCAGTTTTTAGGTTTTGTATTATAACAACAGTTTCTTGTTCGGTTATCGTTTCGAATGTTTTTACCGTTTTATTTAATGAAACTACTGGAATTCCTGATGTGGTGGTATTATCTATGTTGTTAGTAATTTCGTTTGCGAGATTTTTTCCGACATTTGAAAAAAAATTATTGAAAGCATTCGCACATAGTTTTGGGTTATCAGAAACTTGCATCATATTATTGTTAATGTGCAGCTTTAAAATGTCACTTGTCTTTCTTTTTTTATCAATTATTTCATTTATTGTTTTCCAAATTTTTTTACCACTGTTACCTGAATTTAACATCTTTTGTTTGTAGAATTCTTCTTTGGTCATTTTAATTAGTGCCGTTAGTTTATTTCTGTATTTTTTAAAGTGTAAAATAATCGAATTATTTAGTGGGAATTTTTTTGTAAGTTTAAATAATTTTTCTTTTTCTCTAATGGAAACCACTAGACCATGGGTAATCCATGGTTTAATTTTTTTGAATTTTTTTTTATATATTTTTTTGTGTATTTCACAGCTTGAATCTTTTATATGCTTTTGTAAGGTGTCATGAAATTTTAAAGCACTATTATTTACATCTTCTGTGCAGAATATAGATTCCCATGTTTCGTGCGACAGTTTTTCATGAAGTATTTGTTGGTTTATCGATATTTTAGGCATGTTAGATTTATTACTATTATTAATGTTTTGTTTTTCTATGTTAAGGTTAAGAATACATGTATGATGGTCCGTTATGTTGTTTCTCCATATTATTGTTTGAAGATTATCAATGTAGTTGGAATTACACCATATGTGATCAATACATGATGGTATTTGATTATTAAATTCTCTAGTATATTTATTAATACAGGGTTTAAAATTTAAAGCGGTCATCATGTTTATATAATTGTCCTTTTCAATAGTGTGATTATTTTCAGCAATGTTAATATTAATATCGCCAATTAGAAAATTATTTGTACATTTATTATTTAAAATAATATTATTCAATTCTCCAATAAAAGTGGATATAACAGCAGAGTGTGTCCTGTATATTGATATTATTTGTATAGGTAGTTTATTATTAATGCTCAGTCTTATAATAATACAGTTTGCATTAGTCATATTAGTTTCAGTAAAGAGTACGTCTTTAAATATCGTCTTCGTGTATATAACAATACCACTATTTTTGTTAATATAATGTGAGCTCTGAAAGTAGTTGTAATTGGGGAGAGTTGGGATGATTGAGTTGGTGTTTAAATGTGCTTCAGTCAGTATGATTATGTCAGGATATTTGTTTAATAAATTTAGGTTTACTAGAAAATGATCAAAATTTTTCTTTATAGATCGTATGTTTAGATGCATTACGGTAAATGAATCTGGAGTCGTTTGAAGTATTGTGTTACAGTCATTAGAGTTGTCACAAATTACATTTTTTACGTAAATTTTTTTTTCCAGATGTTGAATAATGTAGTCATCCATTTCTAGTTTTAGCAAAAGGATTAAATAATATATAAGCGTTTGATGCATTTTTGTTCAGTGAAGCGAAGGAATATATTTTAAAAATATTATGATATTGGTAATCGTATTGTATATAGTTTTTAAACGGTTGTGAAATGTTTTCTTTAAACACATTTAAAGTTTTGAAGAATTTAAACGATATTATAATTTGTAGTATACAATGAGAGTTTTTCGTAAATGGAAATAAATTGATATGTAAATTATTGGGAATTAATATACAGAATTTTATATAAAGTACTGAAGGTATATTATAGTTTTTATAATACAATCTAACTAGTAAATTAGTTTTATGATATAGTCAGAATTCTATTTTTTCCAAAGCTATTTTAAGCATTCTTTGATAATATGGGCAAGCTTTATTATTTGCTAGGTGATTTGTTGGTATTTTTAGATTGAATCTTTCATTTGTTGTGGCACAATTTTTACATTTTGGAGAAGTTTCCTTATTTTCACAGTCCTTGTAGGAGTGGTCTCCTGCACTGCATCATAAAAGGCCTACAGAAAAATCCAAGATGGTATATATCTATCTCTTAAGGATAACCCACAGAACGCCGGGTACACATCAGCTAGAATTTAATATTTTATATATGTAAACCTTCCAGAAGAAAACCTCTAAATGATAGTGAAAATACTATCAAAATCTCTTAGGTAGTTTAGAAGAACTAAGCGCATAAAGAGACAGACGCGGATAACGACTTTATTTTACTATTTAGAGAAAAAAAAGAGAAAGTATACTTTTTTTGGACGCCGGGTCTACTACTATTCACAGAATTACTGGTTATATGTTTGTCGCTCTGATTCGATGTCCAACTTTGATAAATTATATTTTTTTGGTCTTGTTTGGCAATCACTGTTCAAATTCATCAACTAACTGAAAGGGGATCGATCTCAATCCGTCCAACTGACAGCCAGACGTCTCACCTCTGGGTTGTTGATCATTTCAAAAACCAAAACATACAAATGATAAATTAAGAATTGACAATATTTTCAATTGTATTGAGTCACATGGGGTAAAAATTCGCGGTGGACAATAATTACATGTGGTATTAAAATCATGTATTCAAGACTCAAAGAATTTTTTTTCTTTTCTTTATTAAATAATTAATTAATTTACAGGGTAGAATCATTAATGTTAACTATAATAATTCATAAAATTAGTTTTCACTGCTTTTGATTTTTTAATGTTCCTCTTCTATACAAGCTGGCGCTTGTGTCTAGAAGAGTGGTGAGTGTCAAGATGAAGAATATTTAGTGTTTGTAATTATGATTTAAGGAAATATGGATATTAAAATGAAGATAGTTTCATCATTTTGGTATTTTTACGTTGTACTTCTCTTTAAACGCTTTTAGTAGGTGTTCATCGTTTTCGATTGTTCTGATATTTTCGGGTAGACTGTTGAAGTATTTTTTCTGTACAACATGTGTCATTTAACCCATGAGGTGCCTGGCATATTCTGTCAAGTATTTCCACTCTCAATAAAATCCAAATAATTTGAGCAGCCTCTCTGCCAATCCGCAGGGGTAGGCAGAGAGAACGGACCGCGAAACAACTCGGTCTTGACACACACACCTTGCCTCATTCACATTTATACCTCGTCTCATACATACTCTTCTATTATTCTGACTTTTAATATGGCCCGACTCAAGTTTCTGATTCACTTGATCGTGCTATGTGTTCCTCGGGCGTCCCCGACTTCTGCAACCATTAGCATTTGCATATAGTTAACTACGTAAGTATCTATGTACTTTTATACAGATATTTTGAATTTCAGAATTATCAGAAATTTTGGTAGAGATTTATTATGAAATAAGAGAAAATAAGAAGCAAATTTCTTTGGATGCGAGGTTCACAGTTCACAAAACTACTAGTTATTTTTTAATAACGGTCAATTATATCTATATTTTTTTAAAATTTCTCTATTACAAAAATTCGCTAAAAACCCTTAAAAATGATCAAAAACACGTTTTGTTCTGTTATTTAACGTGTTGGCATGAAAAATTCAGAGTGTATCTTGGAATGCTTTTTCCAATTTGGTAGGCGGGAATGGGTACCGCCGCCCTGGGAACCATTTATTGGATGACCAACACCTCTGCCACAGGTCACCCCAAGTGGTTCGCTACGTTTGGTGACTTAGCAGGGGTGCCCGGGTTCATGGGTTAAGGTTTGCCCAGGTCTTGAGGGAGACCCTTTACAACCGGTTACCGCTGTCCGGGCCGCTCGATAGTACAGGGGCCCGACCCTCAGGCTCACGACTAAGGGTGGGCTGCCCCATCAGCGAGTGAAAAAACCCCGCCACTGCTGTTGTGCCGGTTCGTGACCGGAGGGGACCCAGCAGCAGCGTTTGGGGCGCATTGGATGCCCTCTCCAGCCGGACTCTCCCAGCCTATCGCCTAGCACCGCAGTGGGTGGGCTGGAACCAAACGCTCATCACTCCTGGACAGCCTGAACCCCATATTCCTACCCACCCCTCATACCTTTCCATTCCAGACCTTCCTTTCACTTCATACCCTTAAAAAAAAAAAAAAAAAAAAAAAACAAAAAATTAAAATCATGAATATACATAAAAACAAACTTAACATCTTTACAGCGGCGAGTAGCAGGCGTCCCCGGTGCGGGCCGAAACTGTTGGTAAATTTTGCCAACATTCGCGGCCTGCACACAAATTTAAATTCCGTCCATCACCATCTTTTGTCCCAACGTCCCAACCTTCTTTTCCTATCCAAAACTCAGATAGCCGAGCCGCCAGACTCCTCCTATCTGGACTGCCCGGGCTTTACCCTCGCAAGCAAATTCCGACTGAAAGGAGGAGTCTGCCTCTATAGTCGAGCTGACGTCAACTGTGTGCGACTATTGAGTCTGGAAAACTCCAGATTCGACGTAATGTGGGTGCGCGTCAATCTTGCCAGTACGGCAAGATTCTACGCATGTCTATACCGCTCACCGAACCATAGCGAATCAGACACTTCCGAGCTCTTCAAACATTTGAGCGATACTATTGATGATCTCTTGCCCCGCTACCCTTCGGCCGAGTTTGTTGTTCTGGGGGACTTCAACGTTCATAACGAACCATGGTTGAAGTTCTCAGGCCCAACGGACTCGGCTGGCCGACAGGCGGAATCCTTTGCCATTTGCTACGGATTAGAGCAATTGGTTCAGGAGCCTACAAGGGTTCCTGATGTCCAGACTCACCGCTCCAATCTGTTAGACCTATTCTTAACTACTGTGCCACACGGTTATAAGATTGACGTCACAGCGCCTCTGGGATCATCTGACCACTGCCTAGTGACGACATCAATCCCCGTTAGCCTCAGACCATCGACAACATCACTATTAGCCAAAATCACAACCAGGCATAATGGCAACTACCAATAAAGTCCAAACACGATCAAAACAAACCGAATCACCACATCGAACTGATGCCTGTGCAGACCAGCAATATGATAAATTTATAAAGTATGTCGATAAAAAGATGGAGGATTTAAAGCAACAACTATTCAAAAAAATTGAAGATGAGACACTGAACATAAGAAAAATTTTTGAATTTGATATATCAGATATGAAAAAAAGTGTTGACCTCAGCCGTCAATATCTCATAAACATGACAGAAAAAATTGATGAAGCAAGCAAATCTCTTGAATTCGATGATAAACAACATTTCAAAGAAAAATTAAGGAAACATGAACCAATTGTTATAATTAAACCTAAAAATCATGAACAAAAAAACACAAAAACACAAGAGGACATAAAGAACAACATAGATCCAGTTGATGTGGGCGTGGCCGGAATCAAGAATTTCAAAAAAGGATCAGTTATAGTGGAATTAAAAAACACAGAGGCAACAAAAAAGATCCGAAAAGAAGTTATCACTAAGCTTGGGGATAGGTATGATGTTGATATTCCTAAACCCAAGAATCCAACAGTAAAAGTGATAGGATTGACGGATAAATATACCGCCGAAGAAATAGAAAATAAAATAAGGATGCAAAATGATTATATAGACAAGGAAAACTCAAAAATATCGGTAAAATTTATAAAAGAAAATAAAAAAAGTAGTGAAAACAATAACTTTACTGTATTCATAGAAGTAGATGGAAAAACACACTCAAAAATGTTAGAGGAAGCGAAGATAAATATTGGATGGAATAGATGTGCTGTCTTCGATCATCTCTCAGTTTTGAGATGTTTCAATTGCAACGGATACAGACATAAAGCAGGCGTTTGTAAAAATAAAAAATCATGCGGAAGATGCTCAAATGAACATGATACGTCAGACTGTCAGGAAAATAGTGAAAAAATCAAATGTGTAAATTGCAAACTGACAAATGAAAAACTTTCATTAAATTTGAATGATAATCACCATGCATGGAGCAAAGAGTGTCCTATTTACAAAAGAAACATAGAATCGGAGAAGAGAAAAATTGATTTTTTAGGATAAAAAAAAAGACAAACGTATACTATTTAAATATTTCAAGTCTTTTGGCCCACGTAAATGAAATTGAAGTTTTATTACAAGAAATGAAACCAGAAATTTTAATGTTAAGTGAAACATGTATAACCAGTGATATTTACGATTCTGAAGTATCATTTATTGGGTATTCAACTGTAAGATGCAATTCATTTAGTCGGCATACGGGAGGAGTTCTAATGATTATTAAAAATGGTATATCTTTTAAAATAATATCAAATGAAGTGTTTGATGAAAAAAATACATGGATACTGGCAGTACAAATAAGAAAAAACTTTATTAAAGGAACATACGCTGTATTATACCACTCACCAAACCAAAGCCATTCAAAATTTTTAGATTTTTTCGAAAGTTGGTGTAGTAAAAACATGAAAAATCAAGATATGTTTTATGTAACCGGTGACTTTAACATTGACATGAAAGTCAAGAATACCTACAGTAATAGACTTCAGAGTTTAGTGAATTATCTAGGAATGAAACAACTTGTGACCAAACCAACTAGAATCTCAAATACATCAGAAAGCATTATTGATTTAGTCATAACAAATCATTTTTACTTGAATGTTAATGTTATGGATACTCCAAAAATATCTGACCACGAAAATATATTAACAATATTTGAAACGACCACAAGTCCGAAGCCACAGGGAATACGAAATATAACGTATAGAAAAAAAAAATAACTATAATAAGGATACATTGTGTACAGCATTACAAAACAAAAAATGGATCTGCGATACCCAAGGAAATTTAGACGGAAAAGCCGATGAACTAGTAGGACATCTGAAAACAGTAGTAAATGAGCTAATGCCTTTAACTAATATTATATTAAAAGATACAAATAAATGGTATACGAAATCCTTACATATTCTACAAAAACAAAGGGATACAGCCTATAAAGCCTGTAAAATACAATTCACTGAAGAAAGGTGGGAAACTTATAAGAAACTTAGAAACATGTACAGTACAGAAATAAAACATACCAAAAATTCGTATATCAGGCAAAAAATAATTACCTCTCAAAGTGACTCAAGAAAAATGTGGACTACACTTAAAGAAATTATAAGCGGCAAACAGAGGGAAAACATTAAAGAAGTTCGGTTTCCAGATGGAGTTGAAGATGATACACTTAAAATAGCCCAAAAATTTAACACAAATTTTGTACTTAGTGTCGAAAACATAAATAAGAGTATTCCATTAGTCGCAGATACCTCTTCTCAATCATCGGAAAAAAGAGAGAATAAAAATATTTTCAGGTTTAATAAAATTGACAATGAGTATTTAATGAAAATCATTAAAACAATGAAACCAAAATCATCGCCGGATGGAATTACTATAAGCATAATCAAAGATGCACTGCCAGCTATAGGAGATAGATTAGTTGCACTAATAAATGAATCTCTGACTAAGGGAATTTTTCCGCAGTCATGGAAAACCTCCATAATAACACCAGTGCCCAAAATAATAAATGCTAAAAATTTCGAAGACTTCAGACCAATAAATGGATTGCCTAAATATGAACAATTACTAGAATGCATTGTGAAAGAACAGATGAGTAAATTTATAGAAAAAAATAACATCCTAGTAAAAGAACAATCTGGGTTTAGAAATAAATATTCCTGTGAAACAGCAATAAATTATGTGATAAATGAATGGAAAACAGCTATGGATCAGAAGAAAATCACAATAGCAGTGTTCTTGGATTTTAGACGTGCTTTTGAAACGATAGACAGAGAAAGACTAATAATGAAATTGAAGGACATAGGAATCCGTGCTAATGAATTGCAGTGGTTTATTGATTACTTAAAAAATAGAAAACAAAAAACCAAAATTGGAGATACTATCTCTGAAGAACAAGAAATCAACATTGGAGTTCCTCAAGGATCTGTTTTGGGACCGCTCCTATTTATTTTATATATTAATGATATAGTGAAGTGCTTAAAGTACTGTTCCATCAAACTTTTTGCAGATGACACACTTTTATATATTATAGCAAATAATATTGAAGATGCGTTGTCAAAAATACAAAATGATCTTAATGAATTATCTAAGTGGTTAAACATAAATAAATTGAAATTAAATGTAACTAAAAGTAAATTTATGGTATTAGGGAAAAAACTAAACGTAAATACTGTCCTAAATATAGACAATCAAAATATGGAAGAAGTAAAAGAAATTAAATACCTGGGAATCATAATAGATAACAAGTTAAAATTTAACACTAACTTTGAAATTTTAAATAAAAAAATGGCGAAAAAGGTTCATTTCTTAAGTAGGATAAAAGGAAAATTGGACATTAAAACAAGGATATTGGTCTACAATACCACTGTAGCATCCCATCTAAATTATTGTACAAGTGTAATATTTCTAAGTAACAAAACCCAAATTAAGAGAATGGAAGTAATCCAGAACAGAGGCATGAGGTCAATACTGTGTTGTAGCAGGTACACCAGAATAAAAACCATGCAACGTCAACTCAATATTTTAAGTGTGTGGCAACGATAAGTTTATAATACCTTAGTGTTTATTTATAAGCTAAAAAATAAAATGTTACCTGACTATATGTCAAAGAATGTTAAAATTAATAGTGCAGTTCATTTATATCCTACGAGAAACTGCAACGATTTTAGGCTTCCTAAAACACACTTATCAGAAACACAAAACAATATTTATTATAAAGGTTTTAAAATGTTCAATGAACTCCCGGTAATTGTTAAGGAAGCTAAAAGTCTTGCAGTTTTTCGTGGATTATGTCTCAATGTTGTTAAATCTAAATTTTAGTATGTAAGAAGTAAATAATATTGTAGTAGTCATAGAAAATAATATATTAGGTATAAGATGTAAACTCTTATAACTAAATAAAATATACATTAAAAAAAAAAAAAAAAAAAAAAAGACCAACCAATGAGAGGCTGAGGAGAAAAGTGTGGCACTATAGGTCAGCAGATTGGTTCGGTATGCGGGCCCATTTCAATGCTTTTCCGTGGTCAGCTGTTTGTTTTCGGACTTCGGACCCTTCAAGATGTGCCCAGGAGATTGGTGAAGTCATCAATTCGGCGATGGATGGCTTCATACAATCGACTACTAAAGAAACTGGTGTGGGCTCAAAGCCGTGGTTCAGTCGACAATGCTCCGAAGCAGTTCGACGAAAAAACGCGGCTTACCGAGCCTACAACACATCTCGAACGCCCAAAAGCAGATCAGCATACAACAAATCGGCAAAGGAATGCAAGAGAATCATCAATAGGTCAAAATTCGAACACGACCTGCAGATCAGCAAAAAGCTGGCTGCCTGCCCGCATGGCAGCAGAGCATTCTGGTCGCTTGCGGGCTCAATAGGTCGAAATTTTTGCAAACCCAGTTTGCCACCTCTTACCAGACCTGACGGCTCACTAGCAAACACTGCCACCGAAAAGGCAAACCTTTTAGGGAAAATGTTTGCGGAAAACTCGACCCTCGACGACGGGGGTGCTGTTCCGCCGTCGGTTCCTCACTGCGGCTTCTATATGAAAAAGCTGAGGATCCGGCATCGGGATGTACTCCACGTCATACGGGGGCTCGATGTTAACAAAGCTAGTGGACCTGATGGAATACCTGCCCTGGTATTGCAGAGGTGTGCTGCGGAAATAGTTCCAGTTTTGACAAAGCTCTTCAAAATGTCCCTGAAGTGTGGCACTGTGCCCTCTGGTTGGAAAAAAGCGGTAATTCACCCTATTCCCAAGAAAGGTGACCGCTCCAACCCGGCCAACTACCGCCCCATAGCGATCACATCAGTTCTGTCCAAAGTGATGGAACGTGTGATCAACGACAAACTGCTCACATACCTCGAGAAGAACAAAATTATCAACGACCGTCAATACGGATTCCGGCGGAACCGCTCGTGCGGTGATCTTCTCGCGTATGTGACGCATGTTTGGGGGCGGTGCCTGGAACGTCACGGTGAGACCCAAACGGTCGCACTAGACATATCCAAGGCCTTTGACCGGGTCTGGCACCGAGGACTTGTCAACAAATTGCATTCTTACGGACTTCCCGCATCCCTGTGTACGTGGATTGCTGACTTTTTAAGGGATAGGTCGATTCAGGCGGTTGCTGACGGTTTCACCTCTTCCTCGCACTCTATAAATGCTGGCGTCCCACAGGGATCGGTTCTGTCTCCGACTTTGTTTTTGTTGCACATCAATGACCTTTTGACATGTGCACCGATTCATTGTTACGCGGATGACAGTACAGTTCATGATAGCTTTTTGTTTGACAAGCCCCCAAAGGGCACACAAACTCCAACGGCTCGGAGGGCTTTGAAGCAGAGAATGGACGGTTATCTCGAGAGTATTTCCTCCTGGGGTAAAAATAATCTCGTCGAATTTAATGTTTCAAAGACCCAATCCTGTCTGATTACGTCTAAAAGGGATCCAAATGATAATATAGTCTCCTTCAACGGAAGCAATCTTCCGAACAGGCCTTCCATTGATATGCTTGGTGTAACTATAAGTGACCAGCTCAGGTACGGGGGCTCCATCGAAGCCAGAGTAAAGTTGGCCTCTCAGAAGCTGGGCGTACTGTACAGGGCCCGCAGATACTTTAATAGTACACAACTGCTCACCCTGTACAAATCGCAAGTGCGCCCTACGGTCGAATTTGGCAGCCATCTCTGGTCTGGAGCCCCTAAATACCTGAAAAAAACCCTTGACTCTGTGCAGAAACGGGCGGTCCGTTTGATAGATTCCCCAATCTTAACAAACGGACTGCAATCTTTAGAGCACAGGCGTCAGGTAGGTATGCTGTCCTTGTTCTATCGGTATTACAATGGAAGATGCTCTGAGGAACTAGCGTCATTGATCCCTTCGGCACCGGTGCGTAGTCGGGATACACGCCAAACGCGCGCCCAACATTTGTACACAGTTGACACTTGTCACATGAGAACGGGTCGCTTCTACGATTCGTTCTTAAGTTCAACAGCTCGGCTGTGGAACGAACTGCCGGCCTCTGTGTTTCCTCCCTCCTACAACATGGGACTCTTCAAGACCCATGTTCACTCCTTCCTCTCCACAAAAAGACCCTCCACACAGCATCCCCAAAGATGACATAGGCCCTGAGGGAAATTATTTTCTTCAGGGCCTCCTGTGTGGAGTAAATATAAAAAAAAAGTTTTTTGCTCTATTTCATACAAATCGTGTTTTTTAAAAATATTTTCACCATTTAATAATTATCATTTTCTAATATTAACGCGCTTCCTCTAACATTCGTATTTACATAACTCCCTTTCGAACCATCTTTGAACGCTTACTACGGGGCCTCAAGCAAACATAATGTAAAAGGAGAAGTCACAATATAGAAAATAAATAAAAAAGAATAACAGATAGTTATAACAGAGTCAACATACTTATAGGTACACAATGTACTTAAACACACTCACAGGCATTCACATACTCAAAAGCACATAACACACTTAAACATACTTATAGGCATACACACACTCAAAAGCGCATAAAATACTTAAACATACTTATAGGCATACACACACTCAAAAGCACATAAAATACTTACACATACTTATAGGCATACACACACTCAAAAGCACATAACATACTTAAACATACTCATAGGCATACACACACTCAAAAGCACATAAAATACTTAAACATACTTATAGGCATACACACACTCAAAAGCACACAAACTACTTAAACATACTCATAGGAATACACACACTCAAAAGCACACAAAATACTTAAACATACTAATAGGAATACACACACTCAAAAGCACATAAAATACTTAAACATACTTATAGGCATACACACACTCAAAAGCACATAACATAACAAATTATTATAAGCAATAATTAGTCGCCTGAAATATCCATACAAAATGAAAATATCTCCCGAGTAAAAATAAATGCCGCTGACGGGAATTGAACCCGCACCTTCTGATGTCTTGTCAGGTGCTCTGGACCACTGAGCTACGTCGGCTTATTTAAAACACGCAAAATAATTCAATATGTACACTAGTACTTCAATCAACAATTACTGCTTATTATGTTTTTTCCACCTGTAAACAACCAACTTTATTTTGTAGGAAAGGCTTTGTGAGTGCTAAATTTCCCACTAGATGGCGTCGAGACATATTATATCTGCATTTCTTAAATTATTTCAAAAAATTTCATCATCAAATTTAGATATAATATTCAAAAGCATACACACACTCAAAAGCACATAACATACTTAAACACACTCATAGGCATATGAATAAAATTAGATGCATTCAATAAATGAATTCTAATGTATTCATAAACAATACAATCACATATTTAACTGTTTTTTGAGTGCAGGTTGATTCGATTTTTATATCCATTAGCATCTTATTTAATAAAGAAGGTACAAGATAAGCAAATGTTCGCTGGCCGTAAGTGTTAGTAATTTTTGGAAAGGACATACCATGATTTGGACTAAATCTTGCATTGCATGTGTGATCTATTAAACTACACAAATATAGTATTTAAGAATCACTCATACACAATAATATATACGTATAAAAATTCAATTCAATTTGTTTATTCCTTTAAAAACATTACAAAAATAAATTTAATTAGTTTTTAACAACATTCGTAAAGTGGTATAACATAATAAATAAGTGGTGTATCAGCTATACCAGCATCAATAGAGCTTGCCTTTTAAAGGCAGCTTCACCTTCAGCTATATATGTCGATATCCGAATTGATTCTGTTCAACAGCAAAACTGCTCTCCCCACCGGCATGACCTGCAGGCAAGTTAGTCCTGCAGGCCAGGAGATAAACCAGTCTATGCTGTCGGTGACGGAGATAACCATCAGGAACATAGAGACTAATACTCTCCATGATAGTCGGATTTTTAAAGCATCACGAATCAGTTTGAAGAAATGTTATACAATATGCACATCTCTTCTGACTCGTAGATGGATACCGAGCATGCCCAAGAAAAAGTCAGTAGGATAGAGCCATGGATAGTAGACATACTCCATCATGTAGAAGAATCTCACAAATAAAATCCATGATTAACAAATCACCAAAGTGAAGCAATAAAGATAAACGCCATAATAGTAAAAATTCAGTTAATACAAAGAACAGATAAGTGAGAAAGTAGAAAATATCTAAACAATTCGCTGTGCAAACTTCCGACCGAGCTTCCTCAAGGCTAATGACGACCTCAAACACAAAACCATTCCATCATTAAATATATATTAAACTCCCCGGCATCGTATGTCGGTGAATCACTTAACCTAACTCGCCCCAGTGGGTTAGACCAACACCCAGAGCACCCTTCCGCGAGCCCTAAAAGCCTTAATTCCGTCCACCCCACAGACATTCAAATTTATAGAAGAGTCAATTAGGGAAATGAGAACAAACCAACTTGCAAGGAGCGCGGGAGGCGGCTTGACCGTCCCATTTTAGATATTTTTTACAATGGCGCCCAAATTACTAACTGACTATATATCCCAAATCGAATACAGAAAAGTTCGGACTTTTTACCAAATGCGTTATAATTTACCCACTGCACTCAATTTAGCGTCGCTTCGCCAGGGGATTCGTTTAAGAACGAACATTCAGATTATGAAAAATGGACTGCCCTGCAAATCTTCACCTTTTTTAAACGAACATTACTTTTTGGAGCAGGTTTGGTTATTTCAATATGCGCTCTTCGGTTGTCAATGTACGACTGATATCATAGTTTCTGTAACGTATTTTTGAACCCTCCTGGTTCCAAAAATATGGTCACATGGTTTGTCTCCAGCTCGTCGAAATGATACCCATATTTCATGTTAGAGCAAGTCTATTAATTTTAGTGTCTATGTTCCAACCCAACCCAGCTTTTGCTAATATCTCATACTGGATTCACAGAGATCGAGTTACACAAGGATTAGACGAAGTTATAATGGTAAAAGCATTGCGCTAACTGCTTCGGGTAAGCAAGATTATAACAAGGCCTTAATGAGTGCCTTAATTTATAAATTTTCCAACTTAGATTAACCTGCGCTCATATAAGCATTTGAAAATGCCAACTTTATGTAAAGAAAGACTCAGAGACTGGGAAGAACTAGAGTGAGAAGTCACTGATGTAAATAAGTTACAATCCAAGATGCGGTATTTGAGAAATCTCAACTAACTGCACTTTTATTTTCTTTTTACCTTCATAATATTATGTTTGTATTTTTCTGTTAATTTTATAACCTTAAAAATAAAAGTTACAAATCAATGTACACCATAATATGTATTAATAGTTGTAATGTGTAAACTTTCCTAAATAAAGATATTATTATTATTATTATTATTAATCTTGAGCTGTACCAAATAATGTTGCTTGTAAAGTCTTCAACAACCAGGATTTATAAAACTGGAACTAAACCATCAAGCAGAAAATGTAGCAAAAACTAGAAGACACGTGTTCATGCACCTGCATTTGTCCGACATTTCAATAAAATCATTTTAACTGCTATTTTAATTTTATTAAAAATTATTAAATCTCTAATTGACAGCCCTGAATTATTGGGATTCATTTATCTGAATGTACCTTCCAGACTAACTCGAAGCAGACACTTTTAAATGCAACAATACACTCAATAGTAACTAATCTATTAATACATCAATTCCAAAAACTAATCACATTGCAAACAAACGATGTTAACTTATTGATGTTTGGTGTTATTAATTTTGTGGGCTTCAAAAGGCAACTAATTTCAAACCTATTTGCTCGTTAATAACTTTTTTTTATTATTTAACTTAATTTTTTTTACCTTCCTCTATACCTTTCTAAGAGTACATCACATATTCTTTTTTAGTTTATTTTGTTTTTAACACACATTTTAATAACTGTATAGATTTACGAACATACTTTTATATATTGTTATTTTTGTTGTTTTTTAAAAATTAAAACCTTCTTTTGGCACTGTATTGTGCCGTAAATTATGTAAAATATGTATATTGTAAAAGCTCATCAGGGCTTAAATAAATAAATAAAAATATGAATTTTTAAATAATAATATTTTATGTAAGTCCCATTTGCTAAAAACTGAATGTCACCCTATCTGTCTTTATTATCTACTTTGCTTCTTCTTTTGAATAATGATTAATGATTATTTATGGTTTAAATATTGTTACAATATACTGTCAAATTACCCATCTGGTAACACATCTAATACTTATTTTTTCTTTATTTTTAAATATTTTTTGTTTGTATGTAGAATTACTTTATGTTTGTGATTACTTTTATGTTTGCTTTACTCAAATATAAATTGTTAACCTCGGTACAGGCTTAGTCCTAGTGAGTGATATGCAATAAATAAATAAATTGTAAATATTATTAAGTGAATAAATAAATTAAAAATAAATAATTAACACATTCGTGTTTTCCTGAATTCTAGAACATCTATCAATTCCTTCGTTAAAGGCCTGTATTCCCGTTTTTAACCGGATTACGAATAATTTGAAGAGATTCTTAATAAATAAGAAATATTTTATATCAGTAAGTTTACTCCGTTTGGTCTTACACCAGGGAGATACTGAAAGTATCTACCTCTCTGAAACGTGCCGCAAATATTAAGAATTTTAAATGAATTGCTGAAGAATTGCTTCACTACTTACTATCTGCCTACCCCCACGGAGATAACATGTGATTGAAGCGCTTTAGTTAGTTGGATAGTTAAGATTGTGGAAATTAGATTTTTTAAATATGTAATATTGCATTCAATAGGAATTGTGCTTGTAAACTACGCACTAAAAATAGCGTACTAGAACTATCTTACCACTGAGCCCAAAAAAGGTATTGGAAATAAAATAATTTTTGAAACCGTATTACATATTTTCCGAATAATCCTTTTGAAAACGAGCCCCAAATTCCACTGCAAGACAAATTTCAAACGCTTCAAAAATTCGCATTTGTCGAATGGCAATACTTTTTGCTGGAAATGTTTTTTACTGTTGCGCTTGGAAATAAATAATGTACTAAAGCAATGTGCAGAAGGGTGGACTGGTCATGTATAGAGACTAAAAAAAGATATAGTTATTTCAGGGGTAGTAAAAGTTTCGTAAACTTTTTATAGGGAGATACAGATTTTTATAGGGTTTTCACTATCATTTAGAAAATTTCTTTCGGAAGGTTTATATTTATAATCTTCTATAGAAGCTGGAACTTGTGTCTAGAAGAGTGGTGAGCATCAAGATTAAGAATATTTAGTGTTTGTAATTATGAAAATTAAAATTTATAATTAATTAAAAAGATAGTTTCATCATTTTGATGAATTCGATCTGTGTAATGTAAGTATAAAATAAGATAAAATGTGACATTTAAGTGAAGTTTTAAACTAGACGTAAAAATATAGTACTTAGAAAAAAGAATTTTTATTAAAGTGTATAAAAATTGTGCAATCATAAACATAAACAAAAATCAAAAACAAAGACAAGGGCATTAATGTATAGTATTGCACAATCGATGTAAGTATAAATATAAATGGCTGTTGATTTTTTTGACAAATGGATTTACAAGATTTTTTTTTTGAACCATGACTTGAGACATAATGGAGTATGCCAAATCCCACCATGAAATATTCAATTCAATTTCAATTCGATTTGTTTATTCCGTTAAAAACATTACAAAATTACATTTTAATTCGTTTTTAAGTACGTAGTTAATATAATATTTCATAATAAGCGGTCTATCAACTATACCTGCATCAATAGAGCTTGCCTTTTAAAGGCAGCTTCACCTCTAACTAAATATGTCGATATTCGAATTGATTCTGTTCACCAGCAAGACTGCTCTCCCCACCGGCATGACCATTGGCAAGTTAGTTCTGCAGGCTGGGAGATAAAACAGTCTATGCTGTCGGTGACGGAGATAACCATCAGGAACATAGAGACTAATACTCTCCATGATAGTTGGATTTTCAAACCATCCACGAATCAGTTTGAAGAAGTGTGATACAATATGCACATCTCTTCTGACCCGTAGATGGTTCATACCGAGCATGCCCAAGAGAAAGTCAATAGGATAGTGGCCATACTCCCACAGAAAGAGGAATCTCAGAAATTACATAATATAATACAGTGAGGATGCTGATGATAAATAATTGACTTAATGCGAAATGTTTGAGATCCTTGACGATTCGAAATTCGATAAAAAAAAATTCTGACGGGCCACCCTATTGTGCAGTCGACAAGCCGGCGGTACAGAAACTGGAATTGCTAAATCCAAATTTTTATTTATTATTGAACCCTTGTGAACGTCTTCAGAGAGTGGAAAAGGTTTCCCTCACAACGAAAAATATATTTTATTTTTCTATTTAAGAATTCGTTTTATTCTGGCATTCGTATGTATTATGTGGGGAAAAGCCGCGAGTGACTTAATACAGTAGAAACTCGGTATAAAAGGAGTTTTTTTTTTCGTAAAATTGAAGTGCCTATTATTATGACGGCCTCCGTGATAACGATCCTTAGCCACGAATTCGGAGGTCACGGGTTAAAAAAGTATATTTTTCTTCACTTTCAGAGTGCAAGATGCTTTCAGTATCGCCCTGGAGAAAGACAACCATTCAGAATCAAAACGTTGTTCGAAATGGATTTAGTGTTTGGCCAATGTATGCCATAGTCTCACTGCTTCTAGACGGTTTGGAGCAGTAGGGACTCTTATGCATAGATATTCACAAAAAATCTTTCTATCTCTTAACATTTTTATTGATCAAATTTATTTGTATTAGCAAACATTCTCTATCATCCAGAAAACGATCTTCAAGTTATTCTATTTTGGGTTTTGAAATATTTATACAGGGTGTATCGGCACTAACCCGACAAACTTTAACGAGCTATTCCTTAGCACATTTGGAGTAAAAAATGTTTAAGGGCACTTTGCTGTCCGGTAGCATTTTTTTTCAATTAAAAACAAAAAAAATAAAAATTTCCACACTACATCACTGTCATTGGCTTTGCTTTTCGTGTTCAACAGCTGTTATAAGCAAGTATGTCGAAAAGCGTCTTCGCTCTTTCGCACACACTAAATAATAATAGTTAAAAATGAGACGAATGGTGCCGTGCCATTTCGTTGTGATTGTAAAAGTGCGCCAATATAGGTACACACGCGCATTATTCAATGGAATTCGAATAAAATATTGCCAGATGGGTTTTCAAACTTTGACAAAGGATAAAACAGTGGTGACATGTGGTGAAAATATGAATAATAATTTTTTTATTAAAAAAAACGTTACCGGACAGCAAAGTGCACATAAGATGTTTTACTCCAAATATGCTAAGGAATAGCTGGTTAAAGTTTGTCGGGTACGTGCCGATACACCCTGTATACATGTAAACGATTTTTTTACCAGATTTGCTGATCTTAAGCGATTCCCACACATCCGAAGCCTGTCATTAAAATTGTCAGCCCATAACATCTGTAAGCGAGCTCTGTGTCTTTTTCGCATCCAAAGACGTCATCCGTTAATAATACATCCAGTTATCATCAGAATATATAAATAAGTTAATGACCCAGATGCAATTATAGCCGTGTTTGATGGCATTATAAGAAGGAAGCTGGAATACTTATGCTGTATGGTAATCTATGGACTGCGCACCAAACTAAATATATAAATGCGTTAAAATAAATCCAGAACAATCTTTAGGAATGTCTATATGCAGACGCTTGGAACTTATCCGAGGTTAAAACACCATTTTGATTTAATTGAGGCAACGAATAGATTCAGCCTAGAATTAGATTTCTTTGATTTTTTTTATATATTTTTATTTATTTTTTTATTTATTTATTTATTATTTTTTTTAAAGAAAGATAAACATTCCCGGGTTCAAAGAACCTGACAATATTTGAAAATCTCCAACTACCACCACAGTAAGCTGAAAATATTGCTTGTGTTGTGATGGAGGACTAGCCGAGGAATTGAACACACTACGCCTGGATGGGACCCAAACGCGATGTCAACTCGGCCACTGACCGGTCGAATGTATCTATTTATCTCTCATTTAATAAATCACACGAAAAAATCCTCTGAAATCATAAGATTTGTAAGTAGGTATTTAAATACCCTCATATTTAATAATAAACCATATATTTTAGTAACATTAAAAAATATTTAAAATATGGAAATATACAATTTGTCCAAAGAAACGTTATCATCTCAATGACATTCTTTTTAAGCTTTCTCCCGGCAGGTAGATACTGTAGATAAGTAGGAACAACAATTTAACATTTAAAAAAAGAATCTTCAAATATTACCATTAAAAAAGCCACCCTCTTTTACTGGAAACGGAACGTACTAAGAACTTTGCAAAACGGTCGAGTTAAAACAGAACTTCGCTATGATCAGGGCTTAAAATATCAGCATAGCGATGTACAACTCAACCCTCATTGGAAATCACACAGCCAATAACTTTCTTCTTCCCCTCCCCCTGCCTATGACCAAAGACCGGCGATCAAAGGCAGTGCCTTTGAGGACGCTGGGTGCTGCGGATTGGACTCGATAAAGGAGACAACGCTAGCCAAACCACCCACTACAACACCCTTCTTCTGTTGGGAACAGGGGTATTCAAGCAAGACCCTCAAGCCCATCTTATTTTTTATATTCATTACACTAAAAATAGATCCACTTCATAAATATGGTCTAATATAAACATAGCTTTAATTATTACATACACCATTTTTACATTTTTCTTTAAAATTTTGTAATAGGTTCATTTTAAGTTTCACTGGGAAATAAGCAATTCATTTGGATTTCCTTTAAACAGTTAACAATTCTATGTTTTTGTTTTGTGCATTTATTTTAGTGTAATGTTTTCTTTCTGTCTTGCATGGCGTGTGTGTAAGTCTTTATTGTAATGTACAGGGTTTTCTAATAAGAGGTGTGATTTTGAATAGCCCGCTATTTCCGTAGATGTTACTTTTGAAGCTGTCATTTTTTGACATTTGACAAGTAAAAACTACGCCATTAATAAAAAAATGGCACGATACACGCTTCAACAAAGCATTGAAATTATTAAAATTCACTTGAGTGAATCAAATGCAAATCATCTTGAGTGATGAGGCCTATTTCCACCTCGGTGGCTTCGTCAACAAGCAAAGTTGTCGCATCTGGGGCTCGGAAAACCCAAGAATTATCGTTAAAAAGCCTCTCTATCCTCAACGTTTGACTGCTTGGTGCGGTTTATGGTCCGGCGGAGTCATTGGACCTTACTTTTTTGAAAATGAGGCTGGAGCAACAGTTACGGTGAATGGATTGCGCTATCGAGAGATGATTAATGATTTTGTATGGCAGGAATTGGATGATATTGATCTGGACAACGTTTACACAAGCAACGAAACCATTGATCTTTTACGATTAAATATCAAAATAACACCTCTTATTGGAAAACCCTGTAGTTTTTCGCTAGAGTAAATTGTTAAAAACTTAATAACGTAATATTATACCTAATTTATTTAAAGCATTTTCTGTAATGATTTATATTAGATTTCCTGGATTATTTTGAGTTTTTTAAGCTACCTACGATACCAATATAGAGAATACTTATCCGGCCTGAGAAATACGTAAAATAGTCCACGCGCGTTTTCAGGGATTGGATGTTTAAAAGAGGCTCAAAGCCGTTCCGTAAGCAGGTATACACATTGATGTATTATATTTAGATGAGACACGATGCGTTAAAACAGGTTCTACTTTTTTTACCTCAAATTGACCTCCCGAGCGTTCTAACTAAAACTATGGAATTCGGTCTACGCGCACCGCTTATCGCGTTCACATGGAACACTTTTCTACGACATATTGGTACGCAATAGCGCCTCTAATTGTATAGATCTATGGGTATACACCATTTGACTAATTTACCTAAAATATTTTTGTTACGTGAAAAACTTTTTAGGAATGGTCACATACTAAGGTCCCGCCAGCGATAAAACGCTTTTGTTTTGACTAAATATTTAAATATATCTCGTGACCCAAGGGTTGTGGCGCCAAGTGGCGTGCATAAGAACATGACAATACGAATGGTTCTAAAAATGTTTCACTTTCCGTTACTTCTTAGTGCGGTTACGTTATCGAGCGGGGAGTGGGTCATTCTTGACTTAAAGCTACGTAGTAAGCATTCAAAAAGAAGAGAAACAAAGTTTGAAAGGGAGATATGTAAAAACAAATGTTAGAGGGAGCGCGCTAATATTACAGTTTAGACGTAAGCGACAATATTTAACTAAGCATGATTTATTTAAAATTGGAGAAGCAGTCGATTTAAAATTTAAAATTTAATTTAAAATTAGTGTGAATTAGTTTTGAAAATATAAACATTTATGAATTAATTAATTTTTAATATATATTTTGGACGAAAGAGACATCTCTGGTCAATTTTGGATAGATTTTGCTCTGCAGGTGAGTGATAAATGAATTACAGTCACCCTTTGCATTGATCAGTTGGATTCATCCCGGATTGTGTCATTTGTCAAAAGAGGTCTATTTAAGACAAAAATGATTGAAATACTTTTTTTGTGACAGTAATGTGACATACGTGTGGAATTGCAAATGTGCTAATTCATCATCATTAATAATTCTACTCTCTTGAGAGCTGTTTGAAATCTTATAATCTCCTAGTGCGAATGCAAATATATTATAGTGCTGATCTGCCGTTTTTTTTTTGCTGCCAAATTCAAAGAGCAAGGAGAAGAACTCAATTGCAAGTGGGATTCTCTGGTGAGTCTTTCTGTTTATATGTATTTGGTGGCTGGTTTATAAGTTGACTTCTCCTGAAAAGTGAATTCATTGATCAATCCATTTTTTTTCTCATAGGGAATTAAAATATTCCCTGATGGTCTGTGCTATTTATAATCCAGATTATCACCAAAAATAATGAAAAAACTGTCGAAAAATGTCTTAAGAGAAAGATTTTTTTTTTTCATACTTATAACACATTTTAAAACTGTTTTTTCTGTTGATGAAATTTAATGTAATTAATTTTTCAATTAGGTAAATGCGTAGATTTTGTCTTAAAAAATGACATATTCTTTTTTCAGAGGAAAATCTTGAAGTGTTTGAGAAATTCGGAATGCGGGCCTAAAGTTTTGAACCCCTGAGAGAGGCTATTCTCAGATATTCCGTATGTGAGAAAATACATGTCTTTTCGTCAAAAAGCCTTTGAAATGTTGATGAAAATAGTTTGATTCAAAGTATAAATAGTAATCCTTTTGTTTCCATTAATAAAATTACATAACATTAATAGTGCGGTCAACAGAAAAATATTGCAGAAAAAATTCTGTGTTTTGTGAATAATTTTAGTAGGCGGGTATGAGTACCACAGCCCCGGGAATCATTTAGTGGATAACCAACGGTAACCGGATAAATCATCACATCTTTAAAAAGTTATATAAAGTCATGGAAAGTGATGAAACAAAAACTTTATTATGTGGGTTATGTAGGTTAGGTTAGGTAAGGATAAAAAAAAAATTTCATAGTTTCTAATGACTTTATATCACTTTTTAAAAGTGTGTTGAATTGTCACCGTGTTGAGTTATCATGGAACCATAACCAACACCTCTGCCATAGGTCACCCCAAGAGGTTTGTTTGGTGATTTAGCAGGGTGCCCGGGTTCATGTGGTGAGGATTGTCTAGGTCTTGGCGGAGGATGCGTATGTTCACCTTATAACGGTTGGGACTACATAAGCCACGTTGCCGTCATTTATAACGGGATATTGAGGTTGCAAGGCACTTTGTCGCCTTTGTAACAAGTTATGTGGTAACAAAGTGTAGAAATAAAAGAAGAAAGGAAATGATTCCAAGATACAATATTTATTTCTACAACTCTAAATAACATGAGAACTCTTTAAATCAATAGTAAATATCTCAGGGGTGTGCATCATCCGAAGGATTGAATGCACGGTTGGAAAATTTAAAATTACATTGAGAGATTGACAATAAGGTTGGTGACATTAAAATTTTTTTTATTTTTATTTTATTTATTTATTTAGACGCCGTAAAAGGCTATTACAATATACATGAGTTATGTTTACAGTGGTTCACAGGAGCGAAACAGTATTATGTTAAACAGAATAATTACTGAGAAATTATGTTGAAAATTAAACAAGAATAACATCTGGTATACATAGGTACAATAGTATTTTTATTTTCAATCCGTACAGTAATTTAGTATTGAGGTTATTGTTACCTTCAATATTGGATTTGGTTTTTATTTGGTTGATTTAACTGACCTGATAAACGTAAAAGGGCGCCAAGCAGTGCAATCTAGCAAAGCTAAAATTTTAATCAGTAGAGCGTTGGATGACCAAGGTAAAAAAAAGCTAACTGCGACGTCATCGTAGCTCGTAATAATATGTCGACCCATGAGGTGGCTCGTGTCTTATCTGCGTCACAACGTCCCGGTACCGCAGCCTGTTGAATACTGACGCGTGGAAGTGGCCGTCCTGTCCGCAAGCCCGTCTCCCGTTTCCTCTTGAAGTTGCCATGTGGCAAAGCAGCCGTAAATCAGAGATGGGAACTGATTACTGCTATAACTCTGTGTTATTTCACAATTAATTAATTAAAATAATATATAGTATATTTGCGGCACGTTCCAGAGTGGAAGATACTACCAGTATCGCCCTGGTGTAAGACCACCATTCAGAATTGAAACGTTGCTCCAAATGGCTTTTGCCGTGTTTAGTGACTAGATCTGAATAGCCAGGTACTTCCCCACCTTCCTCTTTCCCTTCCCCACTTACCTTCAGCCTCACAACATCCCCCAATTGGGGATGCCATAGTCTCACTGGCTCCAGACGGGAGCAGTTGGGACTCTTGTGAGGTATTAACTATAAAAAAAAAAAAAAAAAAAAGCGGACTAGATATAACTGCTACAACCTAGTGGCCGGTTTTGGAAAGACTGGTTGATGGATATCTTTTTATCTCTCCAGCAAGACTCTCTCGACGCATTGCCTTCCACCGCAGTGGAAGGGATGGATTCATAAGTTAGTCACTCTTGTACATACTTACCCCCAAATTCCTACCCAGCCAGATCACAGATTTCCCGTTCCGTCCTTTCCTTAAAAAAATTCTCCACACACCATTCCCAAAAATGACATAGGCCCTTAGGTAATGTAACAAATAGGTTAACTTACAAAAAAATTCTCTCATAGTAACCAAATGAAATGGTTTTCTATTTTCATACGTATATAGTGGGTTAGCAAGAAAAAATCTATTAAGGCGATGCACTACGTAGTAATGCAAAATCACGTGTTTTTGGTTTGAAAATTTGATCGCCTAGAAATGTTTCAGATGCTTTAATTAAATACTGCGAGTAGAATACATCTTGGCCTTTGAAATAATCGATTATTTTTTAGATAAGTCTTTTTATAAGCCCAGAAAAAATAATGTATAGGCCTATGAAAACTCAAACCCATTTTCGGTTATGATTTTATTGTATAATGTGGCAAATTAAGTTATTTATAAAATGATCGGAAAAAAATTAAATATTTATGCCTGAACATCCACAAAATAAAAGAAAAGGCAATTTTTGGCCATTGTTTTTTCTTGCATAAATCAAAACAGGCGGATGGTGTTAAGCGGGAATTTAAACCTTATCGCCATCTACGTAAGGGTTGTTATTCGTAGCGGCTCAATTTAAAATATTACACGACGTAGTGCATCGCCTTAAATCATTTGAACACTATCACCAAATAACCTATAATATTAATAATACGTCTAACTCCAGTAAAATATTGGCAGTATCGACAACGCTGGCCGCTAGAGGCGCTAATTTAGCATATTGACGTTGACATTTCGTTCAATGGCGGCGAATTGAATTAATTTAGTACCTACTTGGTGGCGGTAGTTTGTGATTTCTATTTTGTGGTTTGGATCGGATGTATTAATTACAAACAATAAAAACACTAATTATAATTGGGGGAAATTGAATTGAATTAATAATAAATAATTAATTACAATAAATAATTATTACCCAATATTAATGTTAGGTCCTCATTAAAGCAAGCCTAAATAGAATTAATTATAATAAATGCATAAAATATACAAGCACAATCAACAACTAGAAATAATTTTAAAATTTTTTTCTCATACCATCATGTAGAACCTCCCAAAGTTAGTGCATATTACTTCATTAATTGTTTTATTTTTATTAAAGTCTAAACGGCATCGGGATGTACTCCACGTCATACGGGGGCTCGATGTTAACAAAGCTAGTGGACCTGATGGAATACCTGCCCTGGTATTGCAGAGGTGTGCTGCGGAAATAGTTCCAGTTTTGACAAAGCTCTTCAAAATGTCCCTGAAGTGTGGCACTGTGCCCTCTGGTTGGAAAAAAGCGGTAATTCACCCTATTCCCAAGAAAGGTGACCGCTCCAACCCGGCCAACTACCGCCCCATAGCGATCACATCAGTTCTGTCCAAAGTGATGGAACGTGTGATCAACGACAAACTGCTCACATACCTCGAGAAGAACAAAATTATCAACGACCGTCAATACGGATTCCGGCGGAACCGCTCGTGCGGTGATCTTCTCGCGTATGTGACGCATGTTTGGGGGCGGTGCCTGGAACGTCACGATGAGACCCAAACGGTCGCACTAGACATATCCAAGGCCTTTGACCGGGTCTGGCACCGAGGACTTGTCAACAAATTGCATTCTTACGGACTTCCCGCATCCCTGTGTACGTGGATTGCTGACTTTTTAAGGGATAGGTCGATTCAGGCGGTTGCTGATGGTTTCACCTCTTCCTCGCACTCCATAAATGCTGGCGTCCCACAGGGATCGGTTCTGTCTCCGACTTTGTTTTTGTTGCACATCAATGACTTTTTGACATGTGCACCGATTCATTGTTACGCGGATGACAGTACAGTTCATGATAGCTTTTTGTTTGACAAGCCCCCAAAGGGCACACAAACTCCGACGGCTCGGAGGGCTTTGAAGCAGAGAATGGACGGTTATCTCGAGAGTATTTCCTCCTGGGGTAAAAATAATCTCGTCGAATTTAATGTTTCAAAGACCCAATCCTGTCTGATTACGTCTAAAAGGGATCCAAATGATAATCTAGTCTCCTTCAACGGAAGCAATCTTCCGAACAGGCCTTCTATTGATATGCTTGGTGTAACTATAAGTGACCAGCTCAGGTACGGGGGCTCCATCGAAGCCAGAGTAAAGTTGGCCTCTCAGAAGCTGGGCGTACTGTACAGGGCCCGCAGATACTTTAATAGTACACAACTGCTCACCCTGTACAAATCGCAAGTGCGCCCCACTGTCGAATTTGGCAGCCATCTCTGGTCTGGATCCCCAAAATACCTGAAAAAACCCTTGACTCTGTGCAGAAACGGGCGGTCCGTTTGATAGATTCACCAATCTTAACAAACGGACTGCAATCTTTAGAGCACAGGCGTCAGGTAGGTATGCTGTCCTTGTTCTATCGGTATTACAATGGAAGATGCTCTGAGGAACTAGCGTCATTGATCCCTTCGGCACCGGTGCGTAGTCGGGATACACGCCAAACGCGCGCCCAACATTTGTACACAGTTGACACTTGTCACATGAGAACGGGTCGCTTCTACGATTCGTTCTTAAGTTCAACAGCTCGGCTGTGGAACGAACTGCCGGCCTCTGTGTTTCCTTCCTCCTACAACATGGGACTCTTCAAGACCCATGTTCACTCCTTCCTCTCCACAAAAAGACCCTCCACACAGCATCCCCAAAGATGACATAGGCCCTGAGGGAAATTATTTTCTTCAGGGCCTCCTGTGTGGAGTAAATATAAAAAAATAAATAAAAAAAAAACGAAACACGCTGTATGTTTATGCATCTGTGTGAGTACTGTGATAGAGTAAACTAATATTGATAGACTTCTACCATCTAAAAATATTTCATCTAATATTATAAAACGATATATCATAATAAATGTCAAAGTATGCCAGTCATAAATAGTTGTAATATAAATAGTTTATTTGCTATCTTTAGACATCTTTGGATCTCACCTTTTGAAATGTCAAATTTCAAGCATTTATTTCGTTTCTCACATAACACATATTATGTACATCACACTTCTTCCTACGTCACATTTACAGTAGGTACTCGTTTGGGTAGTACCTACATCATATTATTTTACGCGAAGTATAAATAAATATTGTTATTTTTTGTTTTTTCTTTTAACCAGTTGCACGATGGTTTGCCAACCTCCTCCGTGGCGGCCCGGATCAGAAGAGAATGATTGAAGGAGACCATTTGACCTTTCCAGCTGGACTCTTTCGACCCATCGCTTGCACTGTAGTTGGAGAGATGGATTTATACGTCCGTCAATCCTGGACACATTGAACCCCAGATTCCTACCCACCACACCTCATACCTCTCTCCTTCCCAGACATTCCACTTCTCCATTTCTCTAAAAAGAGCATCCACACAGCATTCACAAAGATGACATGTATGGAACTAATGTGGAAAAAAATTAGGTCTCATCGCTCAATTTCGATGTAAATTAAGAAATTATAAATAAAAACTACAAATACGAGGATATTATATGAAATATAGGTTTATTCACTGGTTTTAAACCACAATAATCAGTTTGCATGTTACCGTTTTATTATAATATATAATATAATTTTTAGAAAGAGCGCGACCGATTCCAAAACCGAATGCATAACGTATGTTAAACTATATAAGAGTAGAATTTGAAAGCTTAGCCAAAATTAAAAGGTTTCCCAAATATAAAATAAGTTATAAGAACCTCAAATCTATATCTTCTCTATCTCTATTTTCTCGCCACGGTTTTACCGCAATCTACCAGCTACCTGTCAAAACCAAATATTTCACTTTGGTTTAGTACAATTTATAAATGAAATAGCTTTGAAAACATTATTAGAATGTGCCCTTCAAACTTGTATTTATTTGACAAAATTCAGACACAGCTTTGTTAAGACGAGACAATACTCTAAAATAAAGTCGGAATCATATCGACGTAAGTGAAGAAGACGTGTACAAATATATGCGGTGCGCGGCCCGGCATATTGGATGGACCTACGGTCGAATTTTCCCTAGCAAATCTCCAAAATAAAGTTGTAATTTTAAAGAAAGCATGTACAAACATACACATTTTATAAATACGGACGTATTTGCCCTAGCAGGCCTAGAAAATGGATTTTTCGCGGAGTACATTTTAATTAATGCTCATAAACGTATTACTAAGATTGCGGATGTTTCCGACTGAATCTCTAGGGAAATTAGTAATTATCGTCAATTTTTTTGATAAAATCGTTTTTTCAATGGTAAAGTACTGTTTTTATTAATCTATGCAAATAAAAATGTATATGATCGTTTGTTCAACATATTAAATTCTTCTATGATTGCTTTGAAATTTTGACATGACGTTGTATTCGAATTCACGCCCATATATTTATATACCCATTTATCTTCTTTATAAATAAAAATGTAAATGTTCGTTTGTTCAAAATTTATATCTCTGAAAGCTCTTCCCCGATTGCTTTGTAATTTTGACACAGCGTTGCATTATATACCAATATTATATACATGTCACCTGTGGCAGGTAAGAACGCGCGTTTTTGAAAAATAGCGCCATCTGTTGAACATAAAAGCAACTCGCGATATTGTTTCTTGCGATCTGTTTTTCTATCTGCAGAGACAGACTGAGCCACAGAAATGCGTTGTGGGTAAAGCTTGTCTAAAATATAAATAGCTTACATAAAATATAAAATTTACTATTGCACTCTGGGATTTGAACCAGCGACCTTCGGCTTGCTGATCAAGAGCCTTACCCCTAAACCACGGAGGCCGTAATTGTTTCACATTAAAAAAAACTTTTTGAACAATCTCTTCTCCTAATAATTTGGCATGTTTTGCAGACCAATAAATTTGTATTCCAATTATTTTGGAAGTATTTTTCCGTTGCATATCAAGGAAGAGGAAAACTTAGAGAAAGGTTTGGTGGGTGTGTCCGAGTACAGGAATAAACAAAAAAAATGTACTTCTGCTGAAATTGACAAATAATGGTTGTTTATTTATTTTTCGGAATAAATTTATTGAGTAAAACCTCAAATTATAATATTTAAATATTGAAGACAATATTA
Source organism: Hesperophylax consimilis (assembly GCF_061612785.1). NCBI lineage: Eukaryota > Metazoa > Arthropoda > Insecta > Trichoptera > Limnephilidae > Hesperophylax > Hesperophylax consimilis. The sequence goes on from NC_142865.1 coordinate 14,153,538, forward strand.
GTGATTTCTGAACGAAAATCTGAAACAGAAAAATCAGAAAAGGATACGGTCTGCCAATAAATATGTGCGGTGAAAAAATGAAGACAGTATTGGTAGTTCTTATTCGAAGTATGATACAGTTAAAAGTGACCGAGGGGGATAGGGTCCCATTAGCTCAGTTGGTAGAGCAGTGTCCCGGAAAGATAAGGGTCCTGGGTTTGTGTCCTAGATGTGAACGTATCCTTTTCTGATTTTTCTGTTTCAGATTTTCGTTTAGAAATCACTAATATTGTCTTCAATATTTAAAAAATGGTTGTTTGGTTTTAAAATAAGAATATACTTAGTTCTTACCGGGATGTTACTTATCCAGTTCCCACTTATCCTAACCATAACCTTTCTGGAAAAGTATTTGAAATTTGGGCGAATTTTTATAACATAGTGCAAGTTCTAGTACATTTGTTTTGAAAACAGAAGAAAGATTGGGACCAGCTTGGAAGCAAGCTGTGGTTGTTGATTCAACAAGGATTAAAAAAAGGATATTTACTACCTTGAAGTGCATAATATTGTTTAAGTACTCATTCGTTTTTTTTGTTGCGATAATTACCTGGTGGTTCCGCGGTGGAACTCACTATATTGTGATTGTGTTGTGTGCTACTTTGCGCAGATACAGTGGAAAGTGATTGGTCATCCTGTTATCTCTCATTCTATACATTGTTCATTTCTACACATATTATCCATCAATAGAAAAAAAAATCTAATCCAATGGCCTGTCTGTGGCTTAAAAGTTGGAAGGTATTTTTTAAATGTAAATGGCAACATTAGATTTCTTTCAAATCGGTATAGATTGCAATTCTATGGATTATTGGTTGGTTCAGTGTTTCAAATCATATTGTATTTATGGAAATGTTTCGTTACTTGAAAACTCAATTAAAAATTTGGAGTGGCGACTACTTCGATGCTATACAATTCCAATAATTTTCAAGTACTGACTAACTAGGTATATCGAATACCAAGTTAGAACCATTACACTCGAAAATAATCGAATAGAGAGAGACTCCGTCGTCAAGCGGTTAAGATTCTCGACTATGAATTAAGAGGTCGCGGGTTTGAATCTTGTAGTTACTTTTGACGGCCTTCGTGGTCGAAGGTAAGGCTTTCAACTAGCAATCAGAATGTCGCGGGCTTAAATCCAGTAAATTTTATTTTATGAATTTTTGTTATTTCACAATTCATTCACTAAAAATAATAAATAGTATACTTGCGGCACGTTTCAGAGTGGAAGATTCTCTCAGTATCGCCCTGGTATAAATTTGCTTGAAATGGCTTTAGCCGTTTTTGGTGATCAGATCTATCTCCTGCAAATCTTACTTTCTTCAGCCTCACAACATACCCCAATTTGTGATGACATAGTCCCATTGGCTCTAGACGGTTTGGAGCAGTTGGGACTTTTTTGCGGTATTCACACATAAAATGTAATAAAAAATGTATGCAACCATATTGATGGCAATGGGGCGGAACTAGCAGACAAGGAGAAATAGAAAAAGTGGAGTAATGCTTCTCCAGTAGAGGGATGTTCGCGCTCTTACCTCGAGGGACAAAACGTTTTGATATAACCTCTGCGAGTGTAACTTAATATATAGTTTATCCAAAATTACAGCCTATTAAATGACCTTAACGACTTTACCCTACCTAAAGTAACAACTATTATTTCAGATAGGTACATTTCTACTCTTAGTATTGCTCTGGTGAAAGATCACACTTCAGAATCGAAATGATGCTTGAAACGACTTTAGTCAATATTTTGTGACCAGATCTGAATAGCTAGGTACCCACTTACCTTCCTCTTCCCAAACCCCTTCCCTTTCCCAATATCCCCTCGGCCTGACGACATACCAAAATTGAAGGCTCTCGAGCCGTATTCAAAATGAAAATAAGATGATTATCTATATACAGCTTTAATCTTTGATTGAAACATCATAGTTTTCGCAGTACTTTTAGAAGGCCACTAAGAGTTTTTCAGGTAAATAGGAGCTCCAGACCATCAAACTCAGCAATATTACTCCAACCGTGGTATTAATTATTTTCCTCGCCTGTAAAGGTCATAACCGCGTGCAATTCAATTTTAACTGGCGTGACCTCTCTATTAAACTTTAATGAAGACCGGAACGGAATTGGACCCTAAAAGCAATGCAGAGAATGACGATCAACTATTTATTAATGGACTCAACTACTGGAAATGGAAACGATATTAACGCTATGGAAGATTTTAGATCATATTGAATCAGTCTCTGTTAGAAATTGAGGTGATGTTTGGAATTATTTAGGTTTAGACTTTGATTTTTTTTATAGTCTCATATTGTCTTGCAATATAGCTCCATTATTTTGACTACTTCTAAACAGAACCATATTTCAGAAATAGAAAAAGAACAAAAGAGGTTAATGAATTACCTCTATATGAGAGAACATAGGTACTATCCATTCCTGTATCCATCCTAGTTCATTAAGACGCACGCGCAAAAATATTTTTATGGAAGCATTTTCTTGAAACTAATGTCTATTTATTTATTTAAAATTATTAAAATTCACTTGAGTGAATCAAATGCAAATCATCTTGAGTGATGGGGCCCATTTCCACCTCGGTGGCTTCGTCAACAAGCAAAATTGTCGCATCTGGGGCTCGGAAGACCCAAGAGTTATTGTTGAAAAGCCTCTCTATCCTCGACGTGTGACTGTTTGGTGCAGTTTATGGTCCGGCGGAGTCATTGGACCTTACTTTTTCGAAAATGAGGCTGGAGCAACAGTTACGGTGAATGGATTGCGCTATCGAGAAATGATTAATGATTTTTCATGGCTGAAATTGGATGTTATTGATCTGGACAACGTTTACTTTCAACAAGACGGCGCTACGTGCCGTCTTGTTGAACGAAACCATTGATCTTTTACGATTGAATATCAAAATAACACCTCTTATTGGAAAACCCTGTACATTCGTTTGATGTATCACATAAGGTTTAGCCAGCGTTAGCGTAAGCGCCCGAAAATATTTTTTTACGCCTTGATTTCAAAATATCGACTTTTCACTATTTTTTATAAATGAAATATGCGTGTATTATACAATATACTATACATATATAAAACTTCCGAAAAATAATTTCTAAATCATAGTGAAAACCATATCAAAATCCGTTGCGTAGTTTAGAAGAACTAAGCACACGAACGGACAGACGCAGAAAGTGACTTTATTTTATACTACATATAATATTTAGAGAACAGAGAATTTCAATAGACCATTTAGCGAATTTTACAGGAGACTTTTTTTTTGTTTTTAGAGGCAAATTCTAAAAAATTCTCGATTTTGGTAATTTCGTTTAACACATATGTGTAACAGGAAATCATTAAAGATCATTTGTCGAAGATTGAAGCTATAATAATGTCCATATTATGACTTTAAAGGTGGACGTTGAACATGGCTTGAAAATGATGAATGATTATTTTGGATATTGAACATATCGTTTGGAGATTGAACAATTCGGCTCCCATAAGTTTGAGGTATTTTTTGTTCAATTAGCCAATTAGTGGTAAAATGCATATACAATGTGATTTTCAGATTTCAAATACTTTACTTTTATCTTAGTTAGTAGTTGACTTAAAGTATTACTTTAAAATATACAAACAGAGTCCTTGAGTTGATTTTTCACAAAAACTGCTCTATATAAATCATCCAATATTTTGGAAGTTTTTTTTTTTACCGCTAATATACTACTATTGGTTGTCGGTGCATGCGTGATGTAAATTATTCTTACATCGTACGTATTACGGCCTCCGTGGTCTAGGGGTACTCTTGACTAGAAATCAGGAGGTCGTGGATTCAAATCCCGGCGTGCGCAAGTAAATTTTATTTGACTCATTTATGTTATTTTCACAAATTATTCATTTAAAATAACATATAGTCTATTTGCGGCATGTTCCAGAGAGGAAGATATGGTGTAAAGACTACCATAAGAATTGAAATGGCTTTAGCCGTGTTTGGTGATCAGATCTGAATAGATACTCACATACCATCTCTCTTCTCCTTCATCCTCCTTCCTCTCTTTCTCCTCTCCATCTCCTTCCCCTCCACACTACCTTCAGCCTCACAATATACTAATATACCCCGATTGGGGATTCCATAGTCTCACTGGCTCCAGATGGTTGGGAGCAGTGGAGATTGTGTGCGGCATTCCATAAAAAAAATCCCGAGTGATGCGTAAAACTATTGAAGTTCAATTTTCAGTTGAAAATTTGTTATATTTTTATTGTTTCGTTACCTACATTTGATAAATGTAATTTTTAAAGTTTACTTACTTTAGAAAGATTTTTTTTCTTTCGGAAGGTCTTATTTGCCGTGAGCTTATTATTTATGTTGATTTTCGTGAGTAAAATATTATTTTTTTTAAATAGGTACTTTCAGCTCTTAAAATCCTAAAATTATAATATCCCGCAATTTGGGTTATGGGTGTGCGCTATTTAACATTACATTTATTGTTGTTAGTCGTTTGCCTAGTTTGTTTTATTGTATTTCCTACATAAGAATACGTTTATTGTTTTTTATGTGACTAAAAAAAACAAAAAATCAGAAACTTTTAATTGAATGAATTCAAAATTGAAATATTTGGACTTCGTTTTCATCAGCGATCTCAGCAGTGATAACGGACAAAATATGTGTCGTAGATGTCTTTCAATCAGACTATGAGGACAGTCGACTTTTTGCACATTTTCATGTCCTTGTTCTTTTGTTGTATTTCTTGAATAAAAATAAGTTTTAATGCACTAATATAATTTATTAATACTCATTTTAGGTAAAAATCCTAAGTTTGTAAATAAATAATTGAATAAATAAATAATAAATGAAGCATCCTGTATATTTGCCTAGCGAATTCAAGAAGTACATGTAAAATATGGTGAAAAAGCCTATAATTGACATAATTTTAACACTTACCTTTCTATTTGAGCTACTGTTCTAAGGTTTATTGATTCTGGAGTCGGTGAAGTCATTTTTTAGTTCAATAACAGTATATATTCGCAATTAAACGTATTTTTAGTGGAACAATTTAGTTGTTAGAAAACAACTAAAAATCAACATGGCCGCACATTTTAACTAGCCGGCTCCTGATTGGTTGACAGTGGAGATTGAACATTCAAGACCTCAACGTTCGGCGGGATGTTGAACAAATATCTATAAAATTTAAAAAAATATTATATTCATAACTTTGAGTGTTTGAATATTCAATATCCAGGAGATTGAACAAATAAGAACTGAAACATTTTTCCGTGTGTGTTTAAATGTCACTTAAAAACCAAAAAATATGTTTTTTTTAGCTTCATTAATGCGCAATAGGCTAATGAACACATTGGCATTCATAACTTAGTTTTGCAAAAAAAGGTCTATTGAACATACAAGAACTAGGACAGCGAACAGTGAACTGAATTTATTCTCCATGCATACAATTAAAATTAACAAAATGAATTTATGAACCAATTTGCATATTTAAATAAAGGAGTGTTCAATTGTATTAAAATTGATTGAATTTTGTTATTATTTGTATTCAGTTGACCTTTGTTATGCTATTTTATCATTGGTTGGCCTGAAAATCGTCGATAAACCTTTTTTTAACCCTTCAAGCTAATTTATTCGCTTTTTTTAACAGCTCATAGAAATGTTGTATCTCCCTTGCTATTATAATGATGAAAAATATGATCTATACGATTTTAGAAAGAAAAAAACGACGGCACATTTATAAATAAAGAAATTAACCACAGAATAATGAAAATGTATACCTATTTGGAACCAAAGGTTACGACCGCAATTTGAGATAAAATTATGAAACTAATGAGTTTTTTATTAATTATTTTTGTATTATACAATGAAAAAAAATGTGACAGTAATGTATATAATACATTTGACTATTAAAAAAAGTTTTTTTGTTATCTGTTATTTTAGTTCAGGCGTTTATAGGAAAAAACGTAAAGTGAGAAATATTTTAAATTTTTTTTGTTTGCATTAAAATTTTTTTGAATAATAAAATTTAAAAGCGTATTTTATCACCTTTCAAAAACAGTTTTCAGTTTTTGGATACGTTTAGAAATGTTCAATTTATTTGGATTTTGGAAATTGGAAATTCACACAAATTCCCCTGACATATAACAGCATCGTTAAGAAACATAAAACAGACAACATGGCACAAGTCTGAAGGGTTAATTGAAATTTTTTTCATGACAAAAAATATGAAATTTGTTTTATTATAATGTTGTAGCATCGAGAAGAATCCATTGAATAATTAATAATAAGCAGCTCGACGCTACTTAGGTACGTACTTGCTACTTAGGTACGTACTTGCAGTCAAAATCAAAACAAAGCAACCTACGTACTACAAGCATCTACTTGTCTATTGGCGACAATAGTATCGCAAATCAGTCTGGAATGTTACGAGGACTCGCCAGAAGGTTCGAGTCTACCGCCTAGGCATAATTGCCATGCCGCTGAAATTTCGCAAAAGGCCCAGACTGAGCGAGTGCCTCGAATTTAGTTGCAATTAACTACCCGCTGTTGCCACCGGCCGAACAGTATAAATAAGCCCGACGCAGCGAGTCAGTCAGTCAGTCATCAGTCCGCCGTCATTTAGCAAGAATCAACGAGTGATAACCCGCGCTCCTCTTACTAGCGCAAAGGAAAATTTACCCGGCTTTGCCCGTACAATCATGGACTCCATCGGGACATCATCTTAGCGCCTTGGCCCAGATCAACTGCCTACAAGGTCCGCCGCACCTTCAGCCTTCCCGTCAGCACTGGAGTATAGATTCGCCAGATCGCCAGTGCCTGACAGTCATCGAGTCCGGTCTCAACGCGCCGTCGCCAACTACCGCCTAGACCACATCACCGCAGCAACCGGAGTATTCAACTTTTGTCCTACATCATCTCCTCGTCTCGGCAACTGACTCAATAAACACAGTGACTTTCACGACACGCCTTTCATTTTGTGCTTCACACCACCTGATCCCCAAAATGTATTAAATAGATTTATTATTGAAGAAGATAATACTAAACGAAACATGAAACAGAACGAGACACAGAAAATTATAATTATATATATATATATATATATATATATATATATATATATATATATATATATATATATATATATCATTTTTTTCCTTTATAAAAGGTACCTGCATCAGTAGCCGTTTTAAAGTCGAAATCAGTGTACACCAATGGCGTTGATCAACGGCTCTCAGAAAACACAGAAAACCTTAGATATTATGCAATAAATATCGTTTCAAGATGAAAATTGTAAATAATAAATTCGAGACGTCTAGTACTACTTTGCAAAAACAAACTTTATTGTCGTCTCAAAAAAAAAACAAAATTTATCTTTGTATAAATTGCACCAATGGCTGACTTAAATTAAAATGCAGAAAAAACTGTGTAATAAATTAATACATTCCTTCGCAAGCAAAAAATTCTAAGAACAAAATTCTTGACTTCTAGTTATAGCACCTCCTTAGCTTTGCGAAACCAACTATACTGTCGTAAAAAATAATAAAATAACAATCTTTTCCATTTAACAAAAGTACACTAATGGCCGTCTTCAAGCAGTAACTAATGGGTACACCAATGGCGTCGAGCACCAACATTATAAAATGCGGAAAATCATATAATTACGTTGGTGTAATAAAATAAATTAACAAATACCTATTAAGCTAAAAATAAAATAATGAAATTAGAAAATTTTAGAATTAAACGTCATCAACTCTATTATTATCGTGACATGAAATTTCTTTTTACGTAAGGTACACCAATGGCCGTCTTCAAGTAGTAACGAACCGGAACACAGATAATTGCGTCTATCGCCAACTCTCAGAGAGCGACGGAACTCGTAGTTGTGCGAAAAATTAATAAAGGACTTCATAAGCGGAAAACTTAAGACTTTTTATTTCTTGTCAGAGAAATCCCAATGAGTTACAAAACTCATTTTAGGAAGGGAGTGACGTACTATACATAAATGCATAATAATAATAACATGGCATTTATATAGCGCAGTTTAGTGTCATTTCACTTCAAGTGCGCTTAACTACTCGTATAACAAACTTTAAAAAAATGGTAATTCAGTATTATTGGTTCTTAAAATTATTCCAACAGTGTGCCTTACCCAATACAGATCTAATATTATAACACTAAATACACTGTTTATACAAAGTGATGACAAAACTTAGAATAACAATAACAGCAGGACAGGACAAAACACGAATATTAAAACTAAAACATAACATACCTAAAACAGGAGGCAGTGTCTGCTCAGAAATGAGAATTTTTTGAGCAGACATTTTAAAAAGGTACAATAAGGAGACAACCGAAACCAAACAATTACCGGAAGTTTTAGAATATGGCTTATTGTAAAATATTGAAAAGAAGTTAAAATTTATAAATGGTAAGATTTTTTAAATAATTTTGTTACTTACATACTTTGCATACTTATAGTAACTTATTGCACATGACATGTAGGGTGAGGTAATATTCCGTAGGTATTTTGATATCAACATTATAAGTTTCACATACAATAAAGTATAAAACAAAAATAAAAAGAGTTTAAGAAGAACATTTGAGGCTCCCACCGCTTTCCCACCCCGGTATAAGTAACAGATGGTTACTCCTTTAGGGTACACAAAAGGACTCTAATATTTATATTGATAAAAGACTCTAGGTATACAACGATTCTAGACCTCAAATGTCCCTGCATGAGGGGTTAGTTAGCACTATGCAAGATGCTCAGGTTAGTATAAGTGTTAATAGTCTATATGAGACATTGTTAGTTTTTAAACATCAGATAAACGCAAAACAAGTATGTACAAAAGGAATCAGATTCTCCGAGTCGGCAGTCCCTCACAGGTGCAATCAGACTTCGTTTGGTCCACAGGTGAGGTTCGACAACCACTCACGCTTGCGGTGACCATCTGATTTTGCCCCAAAGAAAGAGATAAGCTGATATATAGGCTGTGAGCAGCCAAATACCCTAAAGAAGAAATCGAGCGTCAGACGGGAGAGGAGCGCAAGAAAAGTGGTCTAGCTCTTGCAGACCTCACGACAGCCAAGAGCACCACGAGGCGCGACTCGTGATCCATACACCATGTCCAGAGGATAAAAGAGCAGCCAGTTTTTCTGCAGAGACGACGGTCTGTGATCCACGCCCTCGAAGGGCTGGGACAAAACATTACATAAAAAGTTCAGTTTCAACAATCTAAAACTACGTCGACCGTGATTGCTTGTAACCTGTAAGAATCTACATTAAAAACTACGAAATGGTAAATAGATAGGCAAAAAGGAAATAAAAAACAAACAGAAATAAAGAGCAAGCCCTTTCCCTGTTCCGACCGCAGAAGAAGAACACGAGAAAATCAAAGAAATAAACAAACAAGGATATACATATAACCTTGTAAGGTAAGCCTGTAATTTACAGATAGATACTTATCCAGCCATATAATTCGTAGGTAAAAATAAATTATGGATGCTTATTAATTAAAACCACAAACACAGGGAAATTAAAAAAAACTTCTAGTACTCAGCTCTGTAAAATCAACACTTTTAGACAAATTTTCAAATGTTAATGTTACCCCTTGGTAAAAGGTACACCAATGGCCGCCTTAAAACTGTTTCTAACCAGCCGGTACACCAATGGCGTCGTTAGAATATTGTTTGCTTCTAGCGTCGTTTGAGAAGCTATCATTACCATAGACAGAGTTCCACTGTGACCGTTTTGCCGCCGTTTGGTCTTTCATTATGATCGGTCACACTGTGCGGGCGTGTTCGGAATTAGCAAGCTTTGTGTACTATCACCACTGAACAGATAAACAGATAGAAATGCTTTGCGGACGTGTCCGCGTGCCCAAGTTCTTCTTATAGGTGGCGCAAAAAACTTACGATTCTGTGTATAAGCGTATTTGCATACACTTCTGACAAGAATTTCTTTGGAAACGCCCCCGAGAAACAACAGTTTGTTGTGCTTAAGCCTAATTATTGGCTAGAATGTTCCGTGACAAATCTGAACAGTGACAAATTTTATTATTTTATTACTTTTGAATAGTATAAATTAAATTAAAAGTAAAAGAAAAGAAAAAGCTTACTGTTTTCGATTCAACTCTGACTCCAATATTTAAACCTACCTCTTGTGAAATTGGTCGAACATTTTCAAATACCGAAATTCTGTCTTGAATAGATAGTAAATTTCATTGACCTGTCTGTGGTCTAGGTGTGGAAATTGGCAAAATTCTTTCAAATCGGTCACACTTCTAGCCATTATCTGTTCAGTGCTATCAAAAAAGTCCCCGAACACACTGGGCTTAGGTAATAACATGGGACGTTTTGATTGTAAGAACTTTGTTAGTTATTTTCGAAACCCTACCCAATCCTTTGGGGAAACGTCGTTATTTGACCTCATTATAATAATTTGCAAGGCCGCTTTATGGAACCGATTTTGGCTTTCCACGGTTCCTCGCTTTTATTTACATTAAGATCCATGCTCCATTTCATGTAGTTGCTTCTCGCACTAATTTAGGTACAATTCTGGTTTACAAAGATAGAATCATATGTAATATGAAACTTGTACTATCAACATATTTAATTTAAAGAATATTACTTCCTTTAAAGCAGATCTATACACATAAAAAATCACTTTTTTAGTGCCAGCAGTGTTTAGAGTGTCGTGTGAATAGTAGAACGTTCGAGAAAGACTGAAGACGAAACAATACCCTAAAATAAAGCTAGAATCTTAACGATGTAAGTGAAGCAGACTTGAACAAAGATAAACGACGTGAAAACTCGAAAAACGAGGTACGGTACGATCAAGGGAGTTATATGGAGTGGTAGCCCTCTATCCCCCATCCACGAAGAAGGTTCCCGTTTTTACCTGAAGGGCGTGCTTTTGAAGATATAAGGGATGGAAACTTCGCCCTGTAGAAATGTTTAGAACAGTCCGGATCATTCGAGAGTATTCGAGGGCATTCCACAACATTCAAGAACATCCCTGAAAATTCTGAAATTTTGTGTAATGTTCGGGAATAGTATGGAACGTTCGGGAACATCCCAGATCATAATGAACTAAAAACGGGATTACAGGCTGTTTCCTGATAAACTTTTAGTAAATTCGTAATTGTGACAATACATTCCCATCTCTAAATAATATAAAACAAAGTCACTATCTGCGTGTGTCTGTTTGTGCGCTTAGTTCTTCTTAACAATGCAACGGAGTTTGATAGGACTACCATTTAGAAAATTTCTTCCGGAAGGTTTATATATATAATACATCGATATTATATATATAACGCCGGGTACACGTCAGATAGTTCTTAAAATAATTTACAATGTTCAATCGGCGCTGTATTTTATATGGGAGTTGTGACGTTTTTTATTCTTTGGTTAAGAGACTTATTTACTTTTAATATTGAAGAACACTATGTAAAATGTTAGCATCTTGTCACCAATGTTATCGTTTTGAATCAACGAGCAAAAATGCATCCATAACTGCACCTGATAAACAATTTACCGGTGTTTAAAAACCTGTATTAAAATATTTTCAAAGGTACAAATGTGAATGTGGACCAGTGTTGCCAATACATAGGTACGTTTTAAAATGCACACAGTTGTTGAAGAGATTTTCAAATTAAGTACATTTATCTCCAAAATTAAACGAAAGTTTTTTTTTATTATGTAGTCATTTTCCAATTTTGCCTATCGTTCGGGCTTTGAAAAAAGCTCTTTTGAAAATTTGAAACTAAATATAGCGAGTTCGCACAATTATTGTAAATATTATTTTACAATATGTTTGGATAATCAACAAATGCCTAGAATCTCCGCATTTTCATCACAAATAGGTATTCCCCACAAAAAACAGAATTGTTAATTATTTCCCTGTAATTCAGAGAATTTTCCCGGCGAAAAACAAAACTGTTGAATATTTCCACTTCGTATATACAAAATTATATACGAAGTGGAAAACCTGATAATAATAATGATAATTGGATTATTTATATAGCGCCGTTTTCTTTATAAAATTACCTCGAGGGCGCTTAACAACTTAATTTATGCATTTAATCTACTTTCCTACCACTTAGACTTGTAACTTAATACTAGTGACTTATAACTTGTGGCTTATAATTAAAAGGGTTAATGTCTAGTGCTTTACAACTAATAATTTTAACTTTGACTTAAAACTATACATATTTTTATGACCGAGTGGGTATTTAAACAATACTGTTATAATGATGTGGATTTCTAAACCATAGATTTATTATGGTTATGAGGGAACTTCTGGTTCAGTTGTGCCAACCAAACGAATTATGAATTCTACGTACAATAATATTTAATAAAACTTTTATACTAAGAGTTCTCTGTCTTTGCACTGTCCCTACAGTGTAAAGACAGAGGAACGATATAGCCACCTGGTTGGGCAGCGTTGTGAGGCGGATTAAGGTGGGGGCTGTTGGAAGGGATTTATTAATGCTAGTCTTAAAGAGGCCCGAATTATACCATCGTTAAAATCAGATGCCATTAGCTCGTTCCACGTACGAGCAGTCTTACGCAATAATGAGTCGAAGAAACGACCCGTTCTCATGAAGCCAACATCAACAACTATGAATGGGCGTTCGCCAAGTCTCACGAATGTGTACCGGTACACCCAAGGTCAATGCTGCTACCTTCTTAGAGAAAATGCCATTAAAATTTCCTGTAGAACAGACTCAGAATGCCTACATTGCTTCTTGCGTCAGAGATAGCAATCGGTCTGTTAATAACGGAATGTCAATCAGACTGACGTACCGCCCCACAGTGGGCTGAAAATCGCCTTTCATAGACATAGAGACTTGAATTTTCAAGGGTATTTTTTTTGGCTAGAAATGGATTCTGCTGATCATTACTATGCTATAAAATTTCGTACGAAGCAATTGCGTGTACAAATGAAGGAGTTATAATTTTTTTAAGAAAAAATTGTATGGCACTGACATTAAAAATGAGGCTATCTCTGGAATCATTTTTAATGTCAGTGCGATACAATTTTTCTTAAAAAAATGATAACTCCTTCATTTGTACACGCAATTGCTTCGTACGAAATTTTATAGCATAGTAAAGATCAGCAAAATCCATTTCTAGCCAAAAAAATACCCTTGAAAATTCAAGTCTCTATGTCTATGAAAGGCTATTTTCAGCCCACTGTGCGCCCTCCTTTGTACAGAATCAATTTTTTTTTCAAATGAAACTTAACAAAAAAAATCATCATAGGTGGCCACTGGGTTCAACCTAGCGCATCACGTGATACGCACCCCGTCTCGTTCCAGCAGAGCGGTAACATATGAGATAAGCGCGGATTATGTGATCCGTCGCAACATGTAGTAGCGACATATGGTAGAAAAATTTATTTTTGGTTTTTAATGAAAAAAAACCATCGAAAATCAAAATGACATGTACATTTTTACTTCAATCGTTGATAAAAGTCTTTCAGGTACGTGCTGGTGCACCCTGTACATATACCACTCCTGTAACTATTAATTTATTTGCATTTCTGTACATTCCGCTATTATGGGATATGCAATATCAACCGCAACCGCCATTATCATAGCTGTCACTCCGAGGCGGCCTGACGTCATACTGTAACATGGCGGATATATTTATATAAAACAAAATAGCGGCTGCCCACAGCCACCATTTGAATAATTTCCAACATTATTTTTAACGTTTCCACCGTCAGCTGCCTGGAAAAACAATATTCACTTGTATCAGTGAAATGTAGTGACAGATTCCTGTTATATTAATACATATAACGGTAGTGAAATGCAATGGCATTCAGAAAATTTGTAAATTTTCATTTTAACTAACAAACTACCTAACCATCAGAGTAATTATAGAGGATATACCGATACACAATTTCTTGCCTCCGGCTCCAAAAGCGAGAACTTCTGCCTGTCAAAACGCACCACTCAAAAAAACGACAATTCTGAAACCATAAGACAAAAGCATTCAATTTGGTTGAGCGGCTGTATCAATCTGGTTAAGTTGAACGTAAATTTACACCGTGTGGAGATTCGTTGTATACGATCATGTTAAACGATTGTACTGCCAGAACATCCAACAACCATCAAACCACCCAACCAAGTTGAATCGTCGAGTGGTTGAACCAACTTTAATCAGTCTGCTTAGAAAGTCGTCGTGCGTGACGGATTTTTTTTTAACATTATATGATGATTTAACTTATTTGTGGGATACTACAAGCAAGATTTACTCTGATAGAGATGCCAGGAACGAAGCTCTAGTGATATTTTTGAAGCAGTTCTAATATTTTGAAAAGGTTGCAATGAATGAAACCCGTAAAAAGATATATCTTTATTTTATATTATTGAAACAAACAGTACATGATTTACAGAGATGAAACAATATACAGGAATAAGATACTTCATGATAGGTACCTATGATATGTTTCCTTATAATGTCTGCTAAGTGGTATGTTTATTCCTTAATTACTTGATGACTTGTGTGTAATGCATGTGTGAGTGTTTGTGTGTATGTGTCTATATGTATACATTGAATAGTTTAAATTATTGACATGATGCCACGTTTGAATTTGGGCAGTGAATCCGAAAAAATGTCAATATTAGAGTTAAGACAAATATTATTTAGAATATGAAGAGCTCGGTTAATTGTCGAATTAGATGCTGAATTTGTTTTATAATTTAGCGTGTGGAATTGCACTGTATATCGTGTACGTCTTAAAGGTATGTTAAAGTTAAAAAGGGACAGAAGTTCAGTACAGTCAATGTCATTGTTTAATATTCTGTGTATAAATATTGAGTCAGCTACTGCTCGTCTTCGCTGCAAAGTTTCAAATGTACACTCGAAGGTAATATATTTTATAAATTTGTTTTGGATACGTTCTATACTATCTATGTAAAGTTTATATTGTGGATTCCAAATAAGCGATGCATATTCCAGTGTACTTCTGACTAATGCGAAATATAACATTACAATTGTACGCGGATTATTGAATATTTTACTCACACGTAGCACGAAATCAAGCATTTTATACGACCTGTTAACGATTGAGTCAATGTGCTTATTAAATATAAGTTTGCTATCAAGGTAAACCTCGAGGTCTATAAATTCCGTTTTAGAGATGACAGGTTCATTGTTGAGTGAATATGAGTACTTAATTACCTGTTTATTTCTGGTGAATGTCATAGTGGGACATTTAGAAACGTTTATATCTAGACAGTTTTATTCTTTTGGTAAAGTCATTATTTTGCCTACATTTGTCCTTGTCTTTCCTTGTTAATAGTAAAACAATGTAGAAGACATGCTGCGTGTGTTCTCCAGAGCCAACTGACGAAAGTGAACCAACCATTGCGTTGTCTGTACCCAACGCTCAACGGTTGACACACACCCGTTGAACCAACCAAATTGAGTGGTCTATATAGGGGCTTAACCGACAGCATCTATAAACTTGTAATTTTTTTTGAAGTGAAACTTCTTTACGCGCGTCATGCAATTTCGAGGACCGGAGTAAAACCAACTCATGACCGTCACAAAAAACCGTGATCATTTCGCTATAGGAGCTTAGCTAATATTATATACCTAGTTTAGGTCACTCTCCAAACTCAACTTCGCGGTCTAGAGGCAGAGCGCCCGAGTGTCGTCGTGAAGAACCGAGGTTCGATCCCCGCTTTAAGGATTTTTCTTTTCTTTTTCTGATTTTTTTAATACGAGGAAAAGTGATAAAATGCTCTCGTGCTGCGACTTTTAGATATTTTGACTATATGATATTTTGGTTGAAATATAGCTTACAAATCGAGCCGGTAGAGTCGCTCGGTATTTTGATTAATTATTTTTATTTTTAATCATTAAAATTTCTAATCAAGGCCGATAACGCGACTAATTACCCACGCAGACGTACGTGACAAGTTTTTTTAGTAAAAAACACAGCCGTAAGTGAGTTTTTCAAAATTTCCAGACTTCATACGGGTATGAGACTGTTAAAACACGATAGATCTTTTCCAAAACGGACAAATATACGGAAATATTTTGAAAAACGACAGATATGACTTCACACTGCCGATATATCTTCGATTTGACCCTATATAAAGCGTTAACGAGACGTTATGTGATATTATTCATTTGCCGTGTTTGAAAACAAAAATTTGCGCTCGACAAGTCAATCTAGGAGTACACGTTGTATACGCGGTTCTCGTCGCGCAAGATACCTCTCCTCGCGGTCTAGAGGCAGAGCGTTCGACACTCGTTATGCAGGACCCGGGTTCGAATCCCATATTTTTATAACTTTTAATTTTTTTATCACATGCTACTTATAAATATGTCAATAGACAGAAATGAAAAGAGAGAGAGAAGAATACTAAAAGTTTCACTTCCGTCGTGCGTAGGCTTGCCACACACTGTATTTTTTATTTTTGGCTATCGGCACAAGTGCCATTTACACAAATGATCGTTATTGAGAATACAATATAGAAATAAAAAAGAAATAAATAAGTTTACAAGACAAAAGAAAAAATAAAATATCTTAGTACAAAGTTAATGAAGAAATAAAAAAGAAACAAAAGAAACTGTTTTAATTGTTCGTCAAAATATGTACAGCTAATGTGTTTATTTAGTACAGCTTTAGACTTCAATAGAGGTATATAAAAAAAAAACATCAGCTAAGAGTTAATTATGGTGTGTGATGTACCTATTTACAACAGAATTGTAGCCTGAATCTGAAGTGTAATTGTCAGAATAAACGAACTAGGAAACCTCCGTATTGGTAGGAATTTGCAATACCAGAGCTACCTCAAATATTGAAATAAATACGGTCAAAGAGCCTTCAATGCCCCTAAATTTTTCAACATGTTACCAAACTCTTTAAAAAAATGTGAACTAATATTCAGAAGAATTTTTTGTTTGTATTTATTTTTGTAGAATAAATTAATGAGCAAAGCCTCAAACTGAAGACAATGTGCGCGCTTTTAAAACGAAAATTTGAAACAGTAAAAATATGGTCATATCTAGGACCTAGTTTCAAAACATCAACGTTTATTTTTTTAAATAGCAGACGGCGCCACTTCCGTCTACAACAATTTAAACTGTACAGGCATTCCGATACTAATACTATCAGATCTTAAAACAAAAAATATAAGTAGATTGTTATTAAACCCGTTGTAACCCGTTGACAAACTGCCATCTAGCAGTTGAACGGGATTTCATTTAAATAACAGAAGAACGGTTTTATGGAGAATATCAAAAATAAATAAATACAAAGGTTATTTTTTTTCATTGTCCGTTTTCTACTGTTTTGTTTTATCCGTTTTTTGACTGAAATTGGTGCTCCATACACATGACTGAAGTCTTTCTCGTCGCGTCTCACTGTAATCTACGGCGGGACAAAGAAACATTAATCTTTTATGTTTTCAGATTACGGGATTCTCTATTCGAGGCTCCCATTTCATAATATACCGCGATTAAAGAACTTACAGTACAGCTAGGTCCAATATAACTAAGGATCGCCCTGCTAAAAGACATTTTGAAATAATGAATAGATATTTACGTTGACTTTATCTGAATAACGACCATATCCTACAACCAGTGCCAATATTATTTTGTATCTTATAAAAGTAGGTAACATAGAACACTTCTGTTATTCCGTTAAAATTTTACTCATAATAGATAATACGGGGTGATAAGAACGGGTGGATAAAAAAACGTTACTCTTAAAAACGTTACTATCATGTGCATGCATACTGCATATATACATACCGAAAATTTTCAAACTGCCCGATTTCCAGGTATAAAAACGTATTATGATAGTTTTTAGACGGATATCGATCGGTCACGCAATGAAAATGTTAAAAAGCAGTAATACCCATTTGCAGCAATATTGGAGGAATATTTTAAATCGACACATCGAATTACCAAAGGAAATACGGAACGCATAATTGGCAGAATTTCGGAGCAATTAAAAATATACCGGGTCAATAACATAGCAAATGTCACCTGAACAAACGTGAAGTTATTATCAAAACGTGAAATACGAAAATAACATTTGTTTTGAGGATTGCAACAAAGTGGTGCTAGCCTAAAAAAATCTTGTATGAATATTATTATGAATATTATCACTTCATCGTATAGTTATGCCAACGCTGCAGCGGCGTAACAGGGAATCTTAATACGTAAGACTGTTAAGGCGATGCATTACGTCGTGTAATATTTTAAATTGAGCCGCTATCAATAACAACCCTTACGTTGATGGTGATAAGGTTTAAATTCCCGCTTAACACCATCCGCCTGTTTTGATTTATACAAAAAAAAAAAATTGCCGAAAAGTGCCTTTTATTTTATTTTGTGGATGTTCAGGCATAAATATTAAATTTTTTTTCGATCATTTTATAAATAACTTGATTTGCCACATTATACAATAAAATCATAACCGAAAAAGGGTTTGTAAGTGGGAGATTTTGAACTTTAAAGCAGTTTTCATAGGCCTTTACATTATTTTTTTCTGGACTTATAAAAAGATTAATCTAAAAAACACTCGATTATTTCAAAGGCCAAGATGTATTCTACTCGCGGTATTTAATTAAAGCATCTGAAACATTTCTAGGCGACAAAATTTGCAAACCAAAAACACATGATTTTGCACAACTACGTATGGCATCGTCAATGTTGTGTAATGATTGACTGTACCTACTTAGTGTGGCGAACTAAGTCTAGCTTGGACGATGATCTGGGTAGAAAGAAGCTGATTGAGAACTCGTTGCTGTATTTAAGGGCTGGTCTATTTTAACGTAATTTTCATGTAATGTAATTAATCCAGTGGATTATTAACTTTCTGAAACATATTTTCTTCGATATAATTTTTTTTTATTTTTTATTTTTTATTATTTTAATATAGATTATAGTTACATTAATACATACATATTTTGAAAAATATAATATTTAGGTACATAATTGGTCATGTATACCTTATCAGAAAAGAGGAGCTCTTGTGCCTGATAAGGGAGCCACGATTCTTACTTAGATACAATGTTATAATATGATGTTATGTGTAAAATATAAATATAATAACTTGTTGGTTCGTAATACAGCGCAATTCGGAAGGGAGATTATTGTAGTTTTTTATGGCTTGGTAAATATAATGGTTTTGCATTTGAGTTGTTTTAAAGATTGGCGTAATAAATTGATTTCCATTTCTCATCAGTTTGTAAAATTTTTAATATTCTGTGTTATTTTTTTCTTTACACATTTTTATAATTGAAGTTTGCTTAAATATATTATCAATATTTGGTACTGGAAACAATTTAAAAAGCAATTTTGTTGGGAAAGTAGAGTTTTTAATAAAGTATTACCTTTATAATATTTTTTTGCGAGACTTTTACTGAGTTTAGGTTGTTTTTATTAGATCCTCCCCAACCTATGATTCCGTAAATAAGCAGGGAGTGGACAAGAGCATAATATACATTTTTTAGTATTTTCACATTTAAAATATTTCTTAACCTAACAAATATATATATAAATTTCCTTATTCTCTTTACTAACTCCGTAATATGGCTTTTCCATTTCAAATTTTCATCGATGATCACACCAAGATATTTAATTTCAGAAGAAGAGTTGATTACAGTACAAATAGGATGAGGGAGTTTACAGTTGACATTGTCACAACTTTCATAATGGATTATGATATTTACTTTGTGTTTAGGTATTTTTTGTAGTGAAAATAATACATAATGTTGTTTTTTTGGCATTAAGTGTGAGTAGGTTATTATCAAACCATGATTTTAAGATATTAATACATTCATTTGCAAGTTTGTTAACTAGTTCCCATGTTTGACCTTTTATTAATGAAACAGTATCATCAGCATAAGAGATTAATTCACCTTTGATTTTCTGTTGGAAAATGTCATTTACATACATTAGAAATAGTAATGGTCCGAGGACCGTGCCTTGATGTACTAAAGGTTTGGTTTAATTTTACAATTTGAGGTCTCTCTGTTAAGTAGCTTTGTATCCATTTAAGAGCTATGTGGTCAATGCCATTTTCTTTTAATTTTAATATAAGTCTTTCATGGGAAATGCTGTCAAATGCTTTCTTTAAGTCAATAAAAATTCCTATAATCCAAAAATCATATGAACAGAAACGATGTTTTTTAAGAAATCACGAATTACATGAGGCGATCCTATTTTAGTATGAAATCGGGTCTTAATTTTTTGGGTCTGGTCGCCTGCAAATAGAAATGAACCTTATAGTCCGTTAAAATTGATTTACATAGTGGTCGTTTTTGCCTGCAGACCCCCGATTTATTTATTTTGAAACATAAGATTTGAATTTGACCAATAAGAGGGCCAATCAGATTTATTGTTTTATAGATACTTAGTTACCTATTTCCTAAAAAAATTCTTACCTTAGGCATATTATATCTGGATCTGGGAAGTATAAGACACCATGTCCACTTTTTTACGACACGGACCTTTATATGTGGTGTAGGTTTAAATGTTTCTCTCCATCTAAGGTTATAAGACAAAAATTAAAATTTTATGTAATAAGTAAAATATCAGTGATTTCAAAAACACCATATCCCATATATCTGTGATCACTTAGAGGCGTACAACATTTTGTCGACAAAAAAACTATGTGAAAATAGTGTGGAAGGGAAAGGAGATGTAGAAGAGGTAGTTGGGGAAGTACGTGGCTCTGCAGATCTGGTCAACAAACAAGATTATAGCTATTTGAATCTAGACTAGATGTCTATGACAATGCATTCTGTTTTTTTTTGCAACTTTTGGTGGCACTCATGCACAGACACGTGCGCACATATCCATTTTTATGAAATTGAATGATATTATGTTTAAAAATTTACAGCAGTCAATATACGAAATAAATATCGGTATTCTCCAACTAAGGTGTTATTTATTAAGAACTTTTGAATCCATTTCCTGGGGAGCAAGGTTCAATCCTCAGTGAAACCATAAAAAAATCGAAATTGACTACTAGCCGGTCCAAGAGATGGCGCAACTAGGTCAAAAATTGAAAATAGATGTATCATGGTAATAAAAACTTCATGAGAACAACTGTAAAACCCAGTATTAATAAATACATAAATGTGGCTAGATCTTTCGATGAAATTCTATCTCACATTATTTTCGTTACATATACACAAACCCAAAGTTTATACCCTTCGTGCATCCGACAGTACAAAGTTATAAAGTTCCTGACGTAATCCAAACGGAAACATTGCTGGTCTTATGCCATTTTCTGCTTTATTACAGACAGTTCTCTGGTTGTTCAACCCGGTGCACAATCGATCTAAACTCAACATTAGGTGGCCAAAAATTCTTCTTTGAAATCCTAAAATGTAAGAATTAAAATACTCACGTGCAAACCTATGCGAAACTTATAAGAATTAAAAACAAAATTAAGGCATTAAATTTCTTTTTACAGGATAAATAATATGAAACGAAGATGCAAAAAAAAGGTGAAATAAAGACCAAAAATTGGAATAATATATGACTTTTTCAGTGGAAGTTTTAAACCATTCATACAATTACATTTTAACATACATAAGATAGGTACTAATGTTTTACAGAAGTATATAAATGTATGTCGCTGCTGAAGGCCGCCATTTTGCTGAAGTGGTATTAAAAATCTTAATGAAAAAATAGGGTTATAAGCAGATCATAATAAAAAGAGTGTTAAGTCTCTAAATTTATTAGTTTCACCTGTATAACCGCTTCGTATGGTATTTGTGTGCATCTGAAACTACCGTTTGCTTATTTGGCTCGATGTACGAAGATCATCGTTTTTCTTTGAATATCATTATTGATACATCCTTCAAGGGTATTTTGAATTATGAATAGAGGGAAGGTGAATTTATATATTAATTATGTTTAATATAATATTCAATATTATATTCAATATTCAACATAAGTTCCTGAAGTAAGTATATAAACTATAAATTGCATATTCCTGTAGAAAACATTGATTATAACTACTTACTTGATAAATTGTCCCTATTAAAACTTTCAGAAAGAAGAATTAACACAGATTTAATAGTACTACATAAAATACTTCATTACAAAATTGACTGCCCTGAGTTACTCCAATTAATTAGTATCCACAAACCCAAAAGATCTTGCCGAAATTTACTACCCTTTTATTTTTACAACACCAGGACACTGTCTTATCAAAATTCCCCGATTCCAAGACTTCAAAGTCTCGGAAATAAATACTCTGATCTGGGAGATATATTTCATCTTAAAAATAATCAATATAAATATTGTTTATTTCAATTCTTTTATATATCGAGACACAAATAGACATCTATAATTTCCGCAATATATATATTTTTATTTTTATTTTGAATATCTATTTATGTGAGACTTCTTATCATTTTTACTAATATATCCTTTTTTATTATATGCTTTTGTTGTAACATTTAATATTTTTTCTTTTTTCGTTTTATTACTTTTCCTTTATTGTTTTAATTTTGTAGAATTTATAATAACTGTGATAATCTACTATTAAACTTTGTAGTGTGTAAAAGCCCATTAGGGCGTGTAATAGTAAATAAATAAATTCTCAATTTCAAAATTATATGGAAGATTGGAGTCGAATTCAGACTTTGAATGGAGGGGAGGAATTTTGGATAGGGCTTGATAGGATAATGGATATTCGCTTAGAGAGGGACAACCAAAAAATATGTAATCAAAAGTCACCACTTATACCATTATTTCTAAGAAATATCGACACGAAATCCACTGATTATGCAATGGAAAAAAAAACTTCACACAAACGAGCTGTTGGAAAAAAAATGTTTTGAAATGTGTAAATGTGGATGAAAATTTCTGTTAATTATATTGTTTACAAAAATTGTTTTGGCCAGTTTAAGTTGGAAATTGAACCTATGTGCGGCAGGAGTGAAGATTCCGGTCCTGTCAAGTTGTCTGATAAAACTACGGATATCATTAAAGTTTTTACTCCATAGTGCTTGACGTAATAATGGGTCTGTTCATAGTTTGTAGCTTTTTGGTTTACATTGGAAAAAATTAAATGGACCAAAATAGATTTGTCAATTCCAAATTGATTCATAAGATGGAAAAACGTTATAAAAATCAGCGTTTGATGACTTTTAATAATTTTGTATTATGTATAAATATCCGATTTTTTTGTAACTAGATTATCTCACGCAATTGATTTGACTGTAAAATCCCAGTGAAAATTAATTTATATAAACAAAATAGAGCTGGTTTCGCAAATATTATATGCAATTCATTTTGTGCTTTTGATTTTAGATTAGATTTTATTTAGACGGTAATCAATATTTGACACCACAATTGGGGTAACTGTTGTTGACAAGAAGAATCAGAAACGGATTCTAACTTATCCTTGATCTTTTCGATCGATATTATGGCTTTGAGATCCCCCCTTATTCGACGTACAGTTAAAAGTGACCGAAAGGGATAGGGTCCCATTAGCTCAGTGGTAGAGCGGTGCCCCGGCAAGGCAAGGGTCCTGGGTTCGAGTCCTAGATGTGACCGTATCCTTTTCTGATTTTCTGTTACAGATTTTCGTTTAGAAATCGCTAATATTGTCTTCATAATTAGTTATAATATAAATAAGAGGCTGACTGAATTTAGTGTCCTCGCCTGACTTGAGCTGGTTTTAATTGAACCCGCTACTAGAAGTCAACAATTCAGTACTATAAGACTCTAAGCTATTCATTCTGCATTCTGTGTGCAGAACAAAAGTTCTGTCAGATAATTTTATTTGAGCGAAGGTTTATCTCAATCCGGAACGCTGTGTTTAATATGTAAAACGCCATTATTCCCCGGACAGCGGTGGATTAAGTTGCCAAAGACAACTGGCTTGTCTGCTCCTTTCACACATATACGAAGAGTAGTTTTGATAGTTTGTCGATAGTTTTCGAAATTGCATTCGAACGAAATTCGTACAAGTCTTCTGTCAAAGGATTCTTGTCAATTTTCAAATGGTTGAATCTTTCAAATTTCATATTTGTAATAAATAGTTACTTTGTGGCTCGTCATAATTTACAATAAAAGATATAAATTTTTTTAGACCACTTTAATTTCAATTGAACTCTACTGGTTTCGGAAGCACACTTCCTTTGTCAGGAGAATATTAAAACTAACCTATGATACAAAATATTGACAGATATATACACAAAAAATATAATTTAGGTGTTTGAGTGGGAGGTTAACAAAGGGGGACGGGTATTTGCGGGAATTCCGGCAATAACAGAGCAGTTTACTGGAAATATATCTAGAATGGGACTGAACGATAATTGAATTTGGTTATTCAATATAATAGCGTTATTATTTAGGGTTTTTTGATTTCAAGGGCTTCTAAGTTATCTAATCTTTAAATTAAGCCACAATTATTATAGGTTAGTTTTAATATTCTCCTGACGAAGGAAGGGTTGGTGATAATCTGGCGTGTAAATAGCACAGACCATCAAATAATATTTTAAATCCCTATAAATAAAATGGATTGATCAATGAATTCACTCTGCAGGAGAACACAACTTATAACCCAGCCACCAAAATACATATGAACAGAAAGACTCACCAGAAAATAGCACTTGCAATAGAGTTTTGCTCCTTGATCTTCAATCAGCACAAAATATATTTGAGTTCGCACTAGGAGATTATAATGTGTCACCAGCTCTCAAGAGAATAGAATTATTAAAGAAGATAAATCAACACATTGTAATAATAAGCACTGCACATTATTGTGACAAAAAATATTTCAATCATTTTTGTCTTAAATAGACCTCTTTTGACAAATGATACAACCCGGATGAATCCAACTGATCAATGCAAAAGGTGTCGGTAATCGGTTATCATTCACCTGCAGAGCAAAATCCATCCAAAAATGATCAGAGATGTCTCCTTTGTCCATTATATATATTAAAAATTAATTAATTCATATATGTATTTTAATAATTAATTCACACTAATTTTAAATTAAATTTTAAATTTTAAACCGACTGCTTATCCAAGGGTGCTTCCGAAACCGGTAAAGTGCAATTAAAATTAAAGTGGTCTAAAACAAATTTATATCTTTTATTGTATTTTAAATTTCGTTTTTTTCAATACTCACAACAACAGAAAACAGCATTATCATTGTTGTATCTCCGGGGTGTTCTCTCAAAATCTCTGAATCAATAAAACTCCGACAACAACGAAGACTTTTAATGTGATAAATTGTCAATGGCTATGATATCTTAATTAGCAGGTATGGTATTTTGGAAGGCTGGCATAAATGCCATTACAGTAATCGAGACGAGAAACTTCGTAAGAGTTGATAAGTAGTTTTGTTGCTTCTGTAAGAAGGTTTCTCCGGACAGACTTGAGATGTTTTAGGTGAAAAAAACCAGTGCCAACAGTCCTATTATTTGATTTTTAAACGAAATTTCCGAATCTAAATTGACACCGAGAAGTTTGACTGTTGTTTTTGGGATGATATCTTTGCCGGAAATAGAAATAGGTGAATCGTCTATGAATTGTTGACGTTGTTTGTGGCCGCCCAGAGAAACTCAGTCTTAGGTGGATTCAGCTTCAGTTTGTTTAAAGACATCCAACGAGTTATTGCTTCTAGACATTTAATTATACGGTTCTTGAGACTCTATTGATTTCGTTTGGAGCGCAGTAAAAATAAACTTGCTGATCCTAACTAACCATTGCCTTCGTTATTGGATTCTTGCGGCCCTTAATAACGAAAGCCAAATGAAAATTAATTTGATTAATTAATGTTATTACAAAATTTATTTATTAAAATCTTATATATACTATATTTGAGGCACATTCCACAGTGGTAGATACTTTTGGTTTGCTCCTTGAAATAGATTTTGCAGTGTTTGGTGTTAATATCTGAAAGGTAAGACTCTTCCCCATGTTCCTCTTCCATATTTCTTTCCATCCTCACTACCTTCAGCCTGCCTACATACCCCAATTGGGGATGCCATAGTCTCACTGGCTCCAGACCGTTTGGAGCAGTTGGTACTCTTGTAAATACTCATATGAAATATTAATAACATCTCAACGACCCTTTTTTCATCACAATGTGCAAATATGTATCATTTAATATCCTCTACTAATTTGTTTTACATTAACGCCACAAGGGAGGTACGAGGGAAAACAATTTCCCTCAGGGCCTATTTCATCTTTGAGGATGCTGTGCGGAGGGTATTTATTAAGGAGATGAAGGATAAGAAGTTCTGGGAAGGAGAATGGTATGAGGAGTGACTCCCACTGCAGCGCAAGGCGATGGGCTGAGAGACCAGTTGTAGAAATCAAAAGGTCTCCCCAAACCAGTCTCTCCCGATCTGGCACCCTACACAGCTGGTAGGTAGGCGCATCCAGAACATACCTCACCCGATGAATCCGGGCATCCCTGTCAAATCACCAAACGTAACTAACCACTTGATGTGACGAATGGCAGAGGTGTTGGATATCCAATAAATGGTTCCAGGGGCAGCGTTACCAAAGTCCACCTCCCATTGATATAGATGAATCAGAAGATTTATATTTTTATTATGATGCGAGCTTGCTAAATCCCGACGAGTTACAAAACTCGTTGTAGGACTAGAGGAACTTACAATACATAGGTGGGGGTCAATAGGTACAATTTTACATTAGTATTTTGATAACAAAATTTTAGATTAAGTTTCACATAAGAAACAGTACAAAAATAGAAAAATGTAGGTTAAGTAGAACAAACAAGAAGAAACAAAAAAGGAAACAGACAGAGATACACACAAAATCACAGAACCAAGGTAGGAATTTAGAAGAAGGTACTTACCCACTGAAACATTAGTAAAAATATATTATGCTAGATACAGGGTATAAGAAAAGGAGAGAGAAATAAATAAAACAAAGATTACGTACTTTCGTTTCTATATGTTTAGAAAAAAAATTTTTTTACAGCCCTACTTTGAATTTATGGATTATGCTGGCTTCTTCTTCTTCTTCCTAGCACTATCCCAACTCATTGCCTAGGTAGGCTGTTGGGGTCGGCTCTTCTCGTTCTCAGGTTATAGCTTCTTCGGTTCTGAGTGTCGCTTTCATCTAGGCCGTTTCTTTGTAGGATTTTGGAGCATTGGGTCATCCAGGAGTTCTTTGGTCTACCTCTGGATGACTGTCTTTGAAGCTCTATAGACATTGCCTGCTTCACAGTGTGGTCTGGTGGTCTCCGTCTTATGTGCCCATACCATCTTAACTGTCGTTCCTCTAGCTTACTGTTTATGTCAGTGACACCCAGGGTACCACGAATTGGATTATGCTGGCTGTTTTTAGACATATCTGGAAGAGAGTTATAGAGTGTGTAGGCAATATAGTTCAGACATAACTATTACAATTGTAGGATTTCTGAGGCTGAAAGTATTTATAAAAACACATATTTTTAACAGATAATGTTTTTGTATACATTTTTAAAGTAAAGTAGTACATATACAATCTGCCATAGTGTATTTTTTTTCCAGAATAACTACTGTATGCAGAATTTTTTTTATGGTGCCTACCGATCTGCGCGACTGGTTAATTCATATACGCATCTGTCAAACATTAAATAAAGAAGTTTGTTTGTTTTATGAATTTTAACTTAAGCGTAAGACAATTTCAGCTGACTGACAGCTATTTCGTCGTTCAAATTTATTTTATAACTAAGAAAAACCTATATATATATAAATGTAAGGACGTATTGTTTCAGAGGGTGACCGGATAAATCGTCAAAATGATAATTCATCACATTTTTAAAACGTTATATAAAATCAGTTTAAGTTTCAGTGCCGGCAACCCGGGCGTTTAATTAAGGTTGGTTCTGTACAGATGTTTTTTTTTTCATTACCCTCCTCACTAGACAAAGTCTGTTCTGAGGCTGGTAATTAACAATTTATATATAAACCAAATGTTTAGTAAAAATAGTAAAATAAAAATAATAAGAAAAAATAGTAGTAAAAAAATGAGTAATATAAAAATAGAAAAATAAGTGTAGTACTATATGTGTTGAAAAATTATGTATAAAAATATGAAATGAGTATTTCGTATTATAATTAATTGAAAAATTTTGTAATTTTGATAGAATTTGTGTGCAGTATGTTTTGTAAAATGCATTAGATGCTTAGAATATTTCTAATAGCTCTTCTTTCTTTTACCATCAACCAGTTTACAAATCTTTTGAACACCCAATTCAAATTATTTGGTAAGACGGAAGTTTTAGTTTGGGTTAGGAACATGTTGAATATGCGAAGAGCCAGGTAAGATTCATGTCTTTTAGCGAAATTTGATTTGATATACGGTACTTGTAATTGTTTGTGTGTAATTGCTCTCGTGTTTTTTTTTTCAGTTTTTGTAGATGATCTTCTTTATGAACAGTTTATATATGTCTAATAAGTTATTTTCAATCATTAGCTCTTCTGTCGGATGTTGATAAGGCTTTCTAAACATAATTCGAATTATTGATTTATTATTAATTTTAAAGGATTTGAGATGAGTGTATTGAGATGAGTCATGGAAATTATTGAGTCATGGAAAGTGATGAAACAAAAACTTTATTAACTGGGTTAAGTAGGTTAGGTTAGTTTTACTTTTTTTCCATCGTTTCTAATGACTTTATATCAATTTTTAAAGGTGTGTTGAATTGTCACCGTGTTGAGTTATCATGCAACCGTTTAAAAAAAAAGTTTGTATGTGATTTAAAAAGGAACACCCTGTATTCCAAAACTATTTAGGTAATGTAATATTAAATAATATGTTTGGGCGGAGAGCCTAAATTCCGCCCACCCGCGCCGTATGTCGGCGGGCGGCTAATTTCGCAGAGGCCACTTTAGGGCGGATATTCGGACTTTGGTAATAAAACGGACTCTGGCTAAAATATGTGACAATTCTAGTTTGAAACTCTAAGTGGCAATCCTCCTGCCGCATTTCGTCCTTGTTATGGCGAAGTCCTTTTTGGTATATTTAATTACGTTTTTATTATGCGAATTTACCATGAAAAGCGTAAAATTACGCATTACTCTGATGTGCCGAACGTAAAACTACAGGGTTTTCCAATAAGAGGTGTTATTTTGATATTAAGTCGTAAAAGATCAATGGTTTCGTTGCTTGTGTGGCACGTAGCGCCGTCTTGTTGAAAGTAAACATTGTTCAGATTAATACCATCTAATTCCGGCCATGAAAAATCATTAATCATCTCTCGATAGCGCAATCCATTCACCGTAACTGTTGCTCCAGCCTCATGTTCAAAAAAGTAAGGTCCAATGACTCCACCGGACCATAAACCGCACCAAACAGTCACACGTTGAGAGTAAAAAGGCTTTTCAACAATAATTTTTGGGTTTTCAGAGCCTCAGATGCGACAATTTTGCTTGTTGACGAAGCCACCGAGGTGGAAATGGGCCTCATCATTGAAGATGATTTGCATTTGATTCACTCAAGTGAATTTTAATAATTTCAATGCATTGTTGAAGCGTGTATCGTTCCATTTTTATCAATGGCGTAGTTTTTACTTGTCAAATGTAAAAAAAATAACAGCTTCAAAAGTAACATCTACCGAAATAGCGGGCTATTCAAAATAACACCTCTTATTGGAAAACCCTGT
Organism: Hesperophylax consimilis; assembly: GCF_061612785.1. NCBI lineage: Eukaryota > Metazoa > Arthropoda > Insecta > Trichoptera > Limnephilidae > Hesperophylax > Hesperophylax consimilis. Next base: position 14,183,189 of record NC_142865.1, read on the forward strand.
ATTTCAATTACAATTTTTGGTTAGTTTTATTTCATCTTCCTCTTGGCCCAAGACCTCCATCATTGTACTAGTAACATTGCCCATTATTATAATAACGGCCTCCGTGGTCGTGGGGTAAGCTAGCTAGATAAAATATCAATCAGGAAGTCTTTTAAATCCCGGCGTGCGCAAGTAAATTTATTTGTTTAGTTTGTGTTTTCACAAATTATTAATTAAAAAAATAATATATAGTAAATTTGCAGCACTGTTCCAGAATCGCCTTGGCGTTCGACCACCATTTAGAATTGAAACGGCCTTAACCGTGTTTGGTGATCATACTTGAATAGCCAGGTACTTCCCTACCTTTCTCTTCTCCATCTCCTTCCCCTCCTCACTACCTTCAGCCTCCCAAATTGGGGATGCCATAGTTACTGGCTCCAGACGGCTGGGAGTAGTTGGGACCCTTGTGCTGTATTCACATTAATATATTTTAAGAAGGTCGTAGGAAATCAACTGATTGAATTGTTTTCAATTGTCGAGAGCCATAGAAAGTGTTAATTTGCATAAATCTATCTAAAGATTTAAAAACAAAAAAAAAACAAATAAAAATAAAATATGACAAATAATACAAACCCAGTCAAGAGACAAAAGATGATCAAAAAGAGACATAAAAGAAACAAAAGTGAAATAGATAGATACATAGAAGAGACAAAAGAGAATCAAATAGAGACATAAAAGATCCAAACGAGAATCAAATAGTGACATAAAAGAGACAAAAGAGTGTAACGTTAAAAAATTATGCAAATTTAAATTTTCAAAGTAGTGCCTGATTATTGTTTTGTTGAAAGTTTTTCGGGTGGCTGCCCTACGATCGTGGTACGGAGCAGGCTAGATAACGTGGGTAGAAAGGACGGGTGACGGGGGAAAATCGAACGGACGCGCGGATTTTTTGGAAGACGATTCCGCGGCGCTGAGATTGGTTTGACTATTTCATATTAAGACGTAGACTAGTTGAGGCGAGTTCCAAACGCGCCATTGGAACTATTGAGTGTGTACGTTGCGTTTTGCCAGACCAATTTATAACAAAAAATGAAAAAGAGCACGCGGATACCATCAACCAATCCTTTGGAGAATGAAGGATACAGACTTTCCGTGTAGACTAACCAAACATAAAACAAACGTTTTGACTCCTGTGCAAGATCAGCCTGTTCTTTGTTCGAGTGTTGTTATTCAGTGAGATTAAAATATACAATCAGTTATTTGGATTATAAAATAGTTTTATTTGTGAGTGTTTTTGAATTATAATTCCTTGGAGACTACACTGGATTACCAAGCGTGATTTCGGGGTGACACAAAGATGAATCCTCATTGTCTCCGCGTAGCCTGCCAAACGTTCAATGGATGCTGGTTAATTGAGGATGGCCTCGCGCACTCCTTCCCACGAATCTCTACCTTTAACTAACTCATTCGGATTTCGCGGGAACCTGTGATCAAGGTTCTTCAATGCTTTCACACATTCTGCCCTCCTTGCCTTAGCCCCATCCTAGCCCTGGTGATTGAAAAGGGTCCATATTCATCAGACGTGACATTGGCGCCCAACGTGGGGCAGCTACCCGAAAAACTTTCAACAGAACAAAACATATCATAACATTTCAATAATCGGACACTACTTTGGCAATTTAAATTTGCGTAATTTATTAACGTTACAAGAGAATCAAATAGTGACATAAAAGAAAAAAAAGATAATCAAATAGAGACATAAAAATACAAATAGAGATACCCAAGAAGTGATACTAATAATAATAAGAGTTTATTCCGGAATGTATTCAGAGGTAGTTAATTTCCATATTATATAAATACAAGACAAAAAATAAGAAAACAGAGATAGGCAATGCGGAATAAAAACAAAAAATGTGTTCAAGCAGCCGTTTATGGAGGATATTTGAACAACTCCCGTCTTCAGAGGACCAGCAGGGGGTACTCCATACCCAGGCAACCATAGCAGTGATGTTAGTGTTATTTGAATACATAATATAATTAGCGCAACATACTTTTTTAATCCATATAAATATCGATGAAAATGTCTACTTCAGCACACTTTATCAAAATAAATTAAGTATCTGTTTTTATATTAATTATTCATCAAAATAGTAATCTTGAAATACATTAAATTGATTTCTGTGACTTAAAGTCAATAAATCCCTCAATATTTGATAGTTTATACCTTATTTTTAGGTTTTATAAATTTGGCATATTATGGCAAGCGATAGCACGAAAAGTTTTTGCAAACATGGCACAATATACCATAAATCGCTCGAGTGAATATGTACACAACTTCTATTTTTTATAACGTCTCACTCCTACGTACTTCCAATGTAATTATTTTGTTATATAAGTGTTTTCAGATTTATAAGACAATCAAAAAGTGATCCGTTTTCTGTTTGTTCAATTATCATGATTAGCACGTTCAACAGACAGGTTTTCGGCAAGCATTATTTTATCAGGGAATACGACAAAGTTAAATTTAGTTATATATGTGTTAATGGAGGGAAATTCAATTTCTGATTAACATATTTGCTTTAATTGCAGAAGAAAGTTTTAATTGCTTTCGGTATTTTTCCCTAAAATTTATAATCGTTTTATTCACGTGGTTACTCGTTTCTGAAAAGTTTTAATTCATTTTTTACATTAATTATAAAAATATTGTCTTCGATAATCACAAATTCACTCTGTGACTTCATTTTAATTTAATGAAAAATCACTTAACAATGGTTTCTTCATAATGATAAACGTATAAAGAAGATTAATAAATATAATAATAGATAAATAAGTACATACAAACTAAAATATTACAGTGATAGTTACGTACAATTTTATTAATTACCTACTTCAAATACTTTCGTTTATTATATTACACCACAATGAAATAATACTTTTTTTAAGAAAAGAAATAGCTAAATGCACAGTTATTGCCGACAATTTATAGTAATAGCCCACAATATGACACTGATGGCCACTTAAGTAATTTGAAAAAAATAATGATTTTTTTTTTTTTTACATTAACTCCACACATTTATATTTTTAGTTTAAATTTATCTTAATCTTATTTTTAATTCTTCACCAACATTATATATATTTTCTTTAAATGTATTATAAAGATTTTTTGTATTCTAAAATGGAGGTCTCTGCACGGTTAAGCCACCCAGTGAGGCCAACATTACTAAATTGTATTAAGAAATGTAAAATATTGTAGCAAAATAAATAAATAAACAGGGGGCCTCGAGGAAAATAATTTCCCTCAGGTCCTATATCATCTTTGGGAATGCTATGTGGAGGCTCTTTTAGATGAGATGAAGGAAAATAAGGAGTCTTTAAGAGACCCATGTTGTATGTGGGAGGAAATACAGATGCTGGCAAATCGTTCCACAACCCCGAGCTGTTGAACTCATGAAGGAGTCGTAGAAGCGACCCATTATCGTGTGACAAATGACAACCGTTTATATTTATACTGGGCGTGTTTCCCCACAATGCACCCGTGTCGAATGGATCGATGACGCTAGTACCTCGGAGTATCTTACATTGTAATACAAATAACAGTTATTGCTTATTTGTGCATAGTGATAGCCCATAATAATGACAGTGATAGCCAACTTTTAAAAGTGTTATAAAAACAACTTCAAGACTGCACACATTTATTTAATTTAATTATCAATAAAATATTAAGATAATATAAGAAATACCTGCAAAATTGAATAAAAAAACTTGGATGCGCTTCACGAAATCTGTTTTCATTTTTTAACATCATCGATGTATCTGCCAATGTGGTGGTTTGTTGATTCATATTGAACTAATAGAGACGTCGGTTTTAACATCGAGGCTGTATCTGCCGATGTGGCGGTTTGTTGATTCACATTGAACTAATAGAGACGTCTGTTTTAACATCGAGGCTCTATCTGCCGATATGGCGGTTTGTTGATTCAAATTGAACTAATATTTTTATTTTTATTTTTTTATTTTATTTATTAGCACACTTTTATTTTTATCATACTTTTATAGTGACGTATTGCCATCTCACTAGTTGTGGAACGCATAGATAATAATAGAGACGTCTGTTTTAAAATCGTGGCTGTATTTGTCGATGTGGCGGTTTGTTGTTTCGATTGAACTAAAAGACACGTCTGTTTTAACATCGTCCCTGTATCTGCCGATATGACGGTTTGTCGATTCACATTGAACTAATAGACACGTCTGTTTTAACATCGTCGTCCCTGTATCTGCCGATATGACGGTTTGTCGATTCACATTGAACTAATAGACACGTCTGTTTTAACATCGTGGCTGTATCTGCCAATGTGGTGGTTTGTTGATTCATATTGAACTAATAGAGACGTCTGTTTTCACATCGTGCCTGTATCTGCCGATGTGGCGGTTTGTTGATTCACATGGAACTAATAGAGACGTCTGTTTTAGCATCGTGGCTGTATCTGCCGATGTGGCGGTTCGTTGATTCACATGGAACTAATAGAGACGTCTGTTTTAGCATCGTGTCTGTATCTGCCAATGTGGCGGTTTGTTGATTCACATTGAACTAATAGAGACGTCTGTTTTAACGTCGTGGCTGTATTTGCCGATGTGGCGGTTTGTTGATTCACATTGGCAGATCACTTTCGTCGTCCCTGTATCTGCCGATATGACGGTTTGTCGATTCACATTGAACTAATAGACACGTCTGTTTTAACATCGTGGCTGTATCTGCCGATGTGACGGTTTGTCGATTCACATTGAACTAATAGACACGTCTGTTTTAACATCGTGGCTGTATCTGCCGATGTGGTGGTTTGTTGATTCATATTGAACTAATAGAGACGTCTGTTTTCACATCGTGCCTGTATCTGCCGATGTGGCGGTTTGTTGATTCATATTGAACTAATAGAGACGTCTGTTTTAGCATCGTGGCTGTATCAGCCGATGTGGCGGTTTGTTGATTCACATGGAACTAATAGAGACGTCTGTTTTAGCATCGTGGCTGTATCTGTAGATGTGGCGGTTTGTTGATTCACATGGAACTAATAGAGACGTCTGTTTTAGCATCGTGTCTGTATCTGCCAATGTGGCGGTTTGTTGATTCACATTGAACTAATAGAGACGTCTGTTTTAACGTCGTGGCTGTATTTGCCGATGTGGCGGTTTGTTGATTCACATTTAACTAATAGAGACGTCTGATAAGGTTCCATAGTAAGCGTCAAAAAGAAGAAGAAGATCGTTACAAAGTGAGATGTTTGTAAATACGAATGACAGAGGTAGCGTGCTAATATATTTTTTTTATAATTAATATGCGTAAGCGAAAATATTTAATAAAGCGTGAATTATTTATAATAAGGCAAAAATATCTTAATTAGCATTTAAAGAAACACTGTGAATTTTTTTATATCTATAACATGATATAACACAACCAGATATGCATATAATTACCTATTTAACTAAGAAAATGTATTGAAATTACCTTAAAAAATAACATATATTTTTTCAAGAGCTTAAAGCTTAAACTGTTCAAAGAAATTAAAATGCAGTAGAAATTTTATAAGCCGGATATTAAGTCATATTTAAGCTTAAAAAGGTGATCATTTGATGTATTTTACTATATGAATTATTTAGGTTAGTGAGAAAATAACAATCAAAGTGAGAGTGGACAATCACTGGTGGCGGGCAATAATAGTCTAGTTTACCCTACACGTAATCTTTACAGATTTATTCCACGGTCCATAATAAAAGTTGTAAAAATATGATTTGTGTATTTTTAGGATACGTTTAACGCATACCCAACTACTCCTACAATGTTGTGTAACTTAGTGCCGTACGATGTAAACACTTTTTATGATCGCTCCTTAATCTTACGTACGAATGTCTTTAAACGGGACGGTGGAAAGTGGGAGTGAATATTTCTCAAACGAAACTAGAGCAAAATACTTATACTGTGGTATGGATTTTATATCAGAAATGTGTACAGTATACTCTTGATTTACTGGCAAACACTGTTATATTCCAAAAAATGAATACAGTAGAATCTCTATTTATCGGGATATATTCAATAAAAAAACCCGTTTGTCAGATTTCTCAGGTAATCCCAATATGATAAAAACATTTTTAAAGAAAATAGGACAGTAATATTAAGGAATTCAAATCCAAGAAAACCGAACTTGTCTCGATTATGTGGTATTGTGAACATGCTCCTAGCATACTTAAATATATTTTATTCGCTTGGCAAGGAAATAATGTACAGGGTTTTCCAATAAGAGGTGTTATTTTGAGTAGCCCGCTATTTCGGTAGATGTTACTTTTGAAGCTGTCATTTTTTAACATTTGACAAGTAGAAACTACGCCATTAATAAAAATGGAACGATACACGCTTCAACAACGCATTGAAATTATTAAAATTCACTTGAGTGAATCAAATGCAAATCATCTTGAGTGATGAGGCCCATTTCCACCTCGGTGGCTTCGTCAACAAGCAAAATTGTCGCATCTGGGGCTCGGGAAACCCAAGAGTTATTGTTGAAAAGCCTCTCTATCCTCAACGTGTGACTGTTTGGTGCGGTTTATTGTCCGGCGGAGTCATTGGACCTTACTTTTTCGAAAATGAGGCTGGAGCAACAGTTACGGTGAATGGATTGCGCTATCAAGAGATGATTAATGATTTTTTATGGCCGGAATTGGATGGTATTGATCCGGACAACGTTTACTTTCAACAAAACGGCGCTACGTGCCACACAAGCAACGAAACCACTGAACAAAATAACACCTCTTATTGGAAAACCCTGAATTATGCGCTTCGTATATTATCTTCTTAACGAAAAAATATTTTATAAGAATCTAAGTGCTCAAGAGAAATATGTTTTATATCAGTAGAAATTCTGAATGCGGGGCGTTAACTCCTCCAGCGTTTTAGAGTCATACGAGTATATGACCGGGTGTCCATATTTTATAAGAGTATTTTTATCTTTTTTTCTATCACGCGAAAATACGTGATTTTTTGAAGTTAGAAAGAAAAATGATAATGCTTTCGAGTGTGCTTCAAATATTTATACTGAATGCCATTAATAAAATCCTAAAAATAACCAAAAGAATCATTCATATTTGCGCCGCTATCGTAACAGTCGGTTAATTCTTATTTTTTTATTAAATTAACGAGAAAAAAGTCATGTTACAGTTTTCTCACAAATTCCACAAACAAAACAAATGTGTTTTCGAAATATCGAGTTCCCTCAATTTTTCTGTAATTGGAGTAAAAAATTAAGTAATAATGTGGTTAGAGTTTTCGACAATATTTTTCGCGTTTGATATTAAAATTTTATTATTTAGAAATAGTAATGTATATATTAATTGCATACACCGGAAAGATGATTTTATTTTGTTTCTAAAACAGTATTTTTTTTAAGGAAAATTTTAAAAATTAGATGTAAATGGCGCATTTGAAAGAAAATATTGCAAACTAAACCAATGTGTTGAAAGTACTGAAAGGTTAAGGTGAAGCTTAATGCCAAATCACTATTTTTATTAATATTTATAACGAATTGGTGTACATTATGAAAACCAAAAAATATGCTTTAGTTAAATTGAAGGTTTTCCTATCGCTTCGCTTGAGTAGAAACAAATAAAAAAATAAATGCAAACTACCACAAAAATATTTTTTCAATAGAAATGTATGAAAGCACAAAGGAAACAACTTTTAAAAATACAGTTTTATGGCTCCGATTATCTGTGACAGTTACACTTGATTAAATTTTTTGCTTTCTTATAAAATTATTTACAAAATAAATAAAAACCAGTTTTTTGCTTGAAATCGAACGTTTCTAGACTCCGTTTGTAAAGCGATTTTAATCCCTATTACCTACGATATAAGGTATACCAAGAATATACACATTTTTGGCTTGTAGCTTTCTCTTACGCATTAAAGAAATGAATTAAGCCGCTTCCCGATTAGTCCGAACCCAGAAAATCGAGATTCTCCTGTATTTCGAATAAATACCTTTAGCCAAATAGAAAAATCATTTTTGTTTATTTCCTAATAACATCATGTATCACGTACAATAAACTTTATAGATTTTAATACAGACCATAAAGGCAAGACGTGGGACGAGTCTTGTGCAGAAATATTGTCGCTCGTAAAATAAAATATGAATTATTTTATTATTATGTGAAATGTTATGTGTTAATACAGCATATGGAAAGCGCACGTGTGTTATTGGATATATAAAAAAAAATAATGATACAATAAATAAAATTTTTGCCTTTTTTATTGTGTGCTTTAAGAATGAGAAAAGAAAAGTCATGAGTCCGTGAAATGATTTGGAAATTTTTGGTTTTTTACTGTTGAAACTAACTATGAAACTATTCGCTGAAGAGGTAGGCAGAGAGGATGAAACGCCACTCAACTCTGTCTTGGCCATTGAGCTATACAATTAGAGGCGCTATTGGGTATTAATATCTCGTCGAAACTCGTCGATGAGCGGTACGCGTAGACCGGATTCGGTAGTATTAGTTAGAGGTCAGTTGGAGGTGTGATATCTTAATTTTGGAGGCGGGTATGAACCATTTATTGGATAGCTGAAAACCCTACCATAGGTCACATTAGTGGTTTGATACGTTTGGTAACTTAGCAGGGGTGCTCTGGTTCATGGGATGTGGTTTGTCTAGATCTTGGCGGCAGTTGCGTTTGACCACCTACCGCGCAGCGGGCCGGATCGGGAGAAGCTGGTTGAAGGAGACCTTTTGACCTCTTCAGCCGGACTATCTTAACCCATTGCCTTACACAACAGTGGGAGGGATGGATTTATTTGTCCGTTACTCCTAGACACATTGATATACGGATTAATTCCCACCCTCATACCGTTTTACTTCAAAGAATTTCACACAGTATCCTCAAAGATGGCCCATAGATTTTTTTTTCAAGGCTTCCTGTCTGGAGCTAATGCATAAAAGAAAAGTGGAACCTATTTTTATGATTCATGTCTCATCTAGAAGTAATGCATCAATGGTCTTGGCACACATCCACTATGCAGTGCCGGTTCGTGGCTTATCTCACAGGGAGTTCAATCGGTATATAAAAGTAAGTTAAAAATATCTGGAGGTATTTTACATACTGTACATATTTTTCCATAGATCTTAAAGATTTTCATCACATCACTGCAACAGAGATTGGCGACCTAGCAACAAAATACAATTTGTCGATTTATTAAAACTTTAATTAAATATTAATGTCTTACATGATATCTTCGAAATTGTAGAGAATGGACGCAACATACCTGTAACAAAAGAAAAAAACCAAGTTAATCATAAGTGCTCCATTTACATCGATTTTTTTAGTAAAATGATGTGTGATGTAATGTAGTACTCTCAGAAACTATGAATACATTTAAAATATTTATTTTATTTTATTTAAACGCCCATAGGGCTTTCACCTATAGTAATGTACATCTTTATTTTTTAAGTTATACAGATGACATTAAAAAAATCTGTGTTCGCAAAATACAGGTTACATAAAAAAATATCAGAGTTAACAAAATATGTTACATAAAATATAAGAGTTTAAAAAATATAGGTATGGATAGAGTACAAATAAGTGAGACGAAAAATAGCAAATCTGCCAAAATCCTCCAAATCAACCATAATGATAATAAGAAAGTGTAACAATAGTATACAAATTAGGTAAAAATAATTCGCACATACTCCGTTTAAAGTTTGCCAAGTTCAAATTATTGTCAAATACATTTATATTGTTTAAGTATTTGTTACCAAGACTGTGTAAACGTTGTATTGGAGAGTGAAAACTATATTTGGAATGAGATGTATGTATGTAAAATGTTGATATTTGCCTAGGTATGTGGAGATATATTAAATGCAGGAGTTCACAGCAATCGAATTTAGAGTTCAATAAGTTTAATAAAAAGGTTAGGTCGTTTATTTTTCTTCTGTTTTCTTATGTCGGAATATTTAAAAGATTCAATAATAACTGGTAATTTATGTGTTCTAAAGGGATGTTAAGTTTAAAATTGACGAAGCGTAGAAATTTTCTTTGGATTCTTTCAACATTACGAATATGTACATTATAGAAGGGCGACCAAACTATGAGTTATGTCCTATCAGGCTTCTAACAAGGGATATGTACAATAGTTTTATGATTTGTAAAGATTCAATGTTTTTAATTGTTCTTAATATAAAACCTAATGTTTTCATACCCTTATTCTGAATGTGGGCCGTAAAGTCTAGTTTGTCATCCATTATTATGCCAAGATCTCGCATTTCTTTTACTCTTTCTAAATTTGTTTTATTTATTGAATAGCCAAAAAATTGTGAAAGATTTAATGTGTATTTTCTGATCATGATTAAAATCTCACTAAAAATATATTTTCAATTATAATTACTGATTTAAAAAACGATCTAAAACCGTACATTCCGAAACGTTTCCAACTGGCTACAACGTCATTATTACATAGGAAACGCCAATGTCTGGTGAGACGGCTGACACCAACGTCATCCAGCGTGACGTCGAATAAAATTGGCGGAGATCGGGAATGGCAGATTTTATATCAAAATAGAAAATTTATTCGTCAGCAAGAAAGTAAAATAAAAATTCAAAAAACAGTGAAAATATCTTTTTTGCCCCAAGGATTCCAAATTTAAATCAGTATAGAAATCGCTGAAGTAGTCTCGGATAGGGAATTCAACGATAATGACTGAATAACCAACTCACTCTCACGTCATTTCCCCGTAAGGGTAGGCAGATAGGATGGACCGCCAAAAAAACTTGGTCATTGCACACACTCCTTGCTTCGTTCACATTTGTAATCGTCTCTCGAATACCCATCTATTATCTTGAAATGGTCCGATTCAAGTGTTTCGTTAACTTGATAGTGATATATATTCATCGGGTTGTCCCCGTTTCCTTCTATCATGCACATTTGCGTCATGTATTCACTTTGCAATACTCAAGTATTTGGTTCACTTGATAGTGCCATATCTTCATTAAGTTGTCCCCGTCTTTTTATATCATGCACATTTGAGTCATGTATTCATTTTGCAACACTATTTCAGTATTTGGTTCACTTGATAGTGCCAAATCTTCATTAAGTTGTCCCCGTCTTCTTCTATCATGCACATTTGCGTCATGTATACACTTTGCAACACTCAAGTATTTGGTTCACTTGATAGTGCCATATCTTCATTAAGTTGTACCAGTCTTCTTCTATCATGCACATTTGCGTCATGTATCCACTTTGCAACACTCAAGTATTTGGTTCACTTGATAGTGCCATATCTTAATCGGGTTGTCCCCGTCTTATTCTATCGTGCACATTTGCGTCATGAATTCACTTTGCAAACACTTTTTACCCCACAAACGCTTCAGCGAACTCATTTCTACAGCGTTCAGTCTACTTTCATCCTTCTTCTGCTATTTCTATGCCTCACTGACACACACACTGGGGTTAGTACCAGCACTCCATTGTGGACTACAAGCCTCACTTCTTTAGACAGTTCATCGTTACCGACAATAGCGTGTTCTTCAATAATAGAGTTTCTTGCAATTACCCATCTTACAATATCAACCTTTCCATTTCTTGTAAATATTATTATTTTTTTATAATGATAAACTACCATTATGAAAAAAATAATAAAGTAAATAAAGTTGGTCGTTTACAGATGAAAAAATATAATAAGCAGTAATTGTTTATTGAATTATTAGAACATATTGGATTATTTGGCGTGTTGAAAATAAGCCGACGTAGCTCAGTGGTCCAGAGCATCTGACCGGACATCAGAAGGTGCGGGTTCAATTCCCATCGGTGGCATTTATTTTTGCTCGAGAGATATTTTCAATTTGTATGTACATTTCAGGCGACTAATTTATTGCTTATAATAATTTGTTATCCTTTGTGCTTCGCATAAAAAACCTGGTCTTATAAACATTAGTTTATCATAATACAAAAATAATATTTGACAAGTCTAAATATTTCACCAACAAATGTAGATATAATATTTCTCGACCCCAACTAGTGGGAAATATGATTTAAGATTTTCACTGCAAAAAGTATTTTTTTTTATTTGTTTTTGGGGTGTTATGCCGTGTTGCGCTAACTCCTTCTTTAGCCAACGTTTCGGACAGCATTGAGTGTCAGCAATGTGAGCTTATGTATGAGGCTGTGATACCGTGTTGCCAGCTCCAACCCTCTGAGCTGACATTAAAGTATAATTTTTTTATAGTGGTTTTCTTCGTTTAGCTCTGGTGTAGCCGTCAATTACCGGATACCAAGAACTATTGAGCTTAGCTAAAGAAGGAGTTAGCGCAACGCGGCATAATACCCCAAAAACAAATAACAAAAAAAATCTTATGGGAAATTTAGCACTAACTAAGCCTTTCCTACAAAAATAAAGTTGGTTGTTTACAGGTGAATAAATGTAATAAGCAGTAATTGTTGATTGAAGTATTAGGCGTGTTGGAAATAAGCCGACATAGCTATGTTGTCCAGAACACCTGACCGGACATCAGAAGGTGCGAGTTCAATTTATTTCAATTTGTATGGTATAACTTGTTAATATACTTCATCTGTTCCTTCATTCACAAACTCATCCACCTGCTCTAAGTGGTCATTATTCACAACTGTATTGCACACATGTATAGTTGGGAAATCAGTATTACCTGAAATTAAAATTGACTCGTCGAAAAATAACTTTTATAAAACTCTGTAAAACTCCCAGTGACCCATTTAAAAACTCGTTCCGGCTGCACGGTTGTTTGAGAGAACTTTATCTGTCAAGGATGTTGTTTGTAGGTAACTACGTTTCAATGGAAACTTCTGTCTGTTCCACTACATTAGTTTTAGACTCTCTACATAAATTGAAACGTCAGCAGAACTAACCCTTTGAAACTGTTTGTTGCTTTTGAAATGTTTCAGTTTTACCTAAATTTTAACCCTTAAATGCAGGTTTATTAATTTTTCTGGAAAAAAATATATTTTGCTGATATTTACATGCGTATGCAAGGAAATATAAAGAATTTTATTTTTTTGTAATTTTTTAATGATATTTGATTAAAAAAAATTGTTGCAGGTTTACAAAACCATGTATTTAATATAAATTAATATAAACAATTTACGTATGAAAAAAAAAATAATAAAAAAATTTCTCAAAACTAATGAGTGTACCGGAAAAATACGAGTTATTACATATAAGTATTGTATTATTGTATCTACTTACCTAAGAAAATCAAAATAATAACAGCAAAACAAAACTGTAATTCTAACCTCCAACCAATTTTCAAGAATCTTCACTTTGTTAAAGAAAAAGTGACAGATGACAAAAAATTTTGAAAAAAAAAGATGATGCCACTCGATAAAATATATTACATTAAATTAAATCTGAGAAAAATTGTAGGATTTTTTGTTAAGCGGAAAGCATTCATACAATATTTGACTATCAAAAAAAATTATTTTCAATTTTCTCTATGATATAAGTAGCTAACGTGTACCCGGAATTGCTGAGAGATAGAAATATACCATAAAGGACTTTTCTGTAGGTCTTTATAAGCTATACAATTTCGTAGTACATTATTTTGATGATTCCTATAAGGTTTAGCCAGCGTTAGCAATGTAAGGCTTGATTACAAAATGTCGATTTTTATCCACTTTCCATAATTATTATACATGTAAACCTTCCGGGAGAAATTCACTAAATGATAGTGAAAACTCTTTTAAAATCCGTTGCGTGGTTTAGAAGAACTACACGCACAAACGCGGATAGCAATTTTTTTATATAATGTTATTAATAACTTAATAAATAAAATTTCAAATTGTGGTATTTTATCATTAGAGACAGAATTAACAAACTCAAAAGAAAAATGTGAAACAGAAAAGCGTCTAGGAACTGAACCCAGGACTTCTTCCTTGCCGGGGAAGTGCCCTGACCACTGAGATAATTTGACCGTATCAAAATTCGTCTGATAGTTACCAAAATTATATTCATTTAATGAAGGTATATTTTTTGGCTGCTTTCTTTAAATATGATTGCAAGATTCTACCCCAGCTAAATGCAATCGAAATAGGAAAGGTTGTTTTACAGAAATTAAAATTTAAACTTTTCATCAAATAGCCATTTAGCGTCATTTTGTTTTTTGATAGTTAGAGGTCCCCTTCAAATACTGATTCTATGTCCGTTTCAGCTTTTGAACAAATCAACAGAAGAGGACAACTATCATGTTGTTAAGCTTTTTAGGTTATTACAATTTGATAGAAAGGTGAATCGCACCTAGAATCGGTGTTTGACGGGGACCTCTCATATGTCATAAGAACAAAATGGCGCTAAGCTGCCATTTAATGACTAAGGATGTTTCAAGGAATTTGAACAAATCTTTAAATTTCAATGTTAACTTTCAAGTTCTGTGAAAGGTCTTTTCGAGTTCTGTTAACATATTAGTTAAGCCAAGTAACTGGAATACAATGATATAAAAACAGAAGTTGAATAGGAAATTCAAGGAACCCTAAGATGAACGTTGTAACTTTTCACCTTCACAGACAACGACATTGTAAATAAATAAAAGTGTTAAAAATGTTCGAATGGGGCGTTTCATAGAATTTTAATAATTCATCAAATTTCAAGGTTGATTTTCAAGTTCTGTGAAAGGTCTTTTCAAGTTCTGTTAACATATTAGTTAAGCAAAGTAACTGGCCTACAATGATATAAAAACAGAACTTGAATATGAAATTCAAGGAACCCTAAAATGAACTTTGCAACTTTTCACCTTCACAGACAACGACATTGTAAATAAATAAAAGTGTAAAAAATGTTAGGATGGGACGTTTGATAGAATTTTAACAATTCATCAAATTTCAAGGTTGATTTTCAAGTTCTGTGAAGGTTCTTTTGAGGTTCTGTTATTATTTCAGTTTTGTGAAGCAACTGGTTAATAATGATATATTAATAAAACTTGAATAGAACCTTTACAGAACTTGAAAAATAATTCAAATTCCGTGATTAGACATACGTGAATTTCGGCACAACAACTGGCCCTCAGTAAACTTTCAAAATCATTAATGATTAGAGATTTTGATCAGAATTTAAATTTTTGACTTTATAAACATTTACAAAAAAATATGCTTTTTAAATGACGAATGATTAATTTATAACATAATATTAATATTTTATTGCTTCTCTGATACGATTTAATCATTTCCGATTTTGAAAATGAAAAGTTCATTTGAATTGAACAATATAAAGCATTACGAATGAATACAATTTCAAATCACTCACGCACTCATGCACCAACACCTGAAATTAATAGGTATATGCATAGGTAAAAGCAAAACGTAGAACCAACGACTTCAACTGTCTGCGGCCAGTGGAATTATAAAATACTAAATTGGGGAAGTACCTGGATATTCAGATCCAGTCACAAAGCGCGGCTAGTGCCATTTAAAACTCCGACAGAAAATTCAAGCTTTGGACAAAGACACTACCAATACCATGCAATAAAAGCTTTCAACAGTTTAAAACTTGAAATTAAAATTGAAGAAAGTAAAAATAAATTCACACACAAAATTACAAAATGGATTAAAGAACAAAAAAGACAATATTACCAAAATTTCATAGCAAAAAATACAAATAAAACCTTCACGTAACACACAAAACCAATATAAACACACATCACTCACAAACACACAAGATTATTTTCAATGTACTTTTTTTTTTAATTTTAAATATATTATTATGTATTTTTAATTTTAAATGTATAATTTTTCTCATTAAATGTATTATGTAGTTTATATTTCATATTATAAAATGAAGGCCTCAGCACGGGCAAGCCGTGAGGCCTACATTACTGGAAAACCTGAATTGTAAAAAATATTGTACCTAATAAAAAAAAAAAAAACAATGTTTCGATTCAGAATGCTTGTCTTTCACCGTTATATTGTAAAGAATCTAGCACTCAAAGTACACCCATAGATGGTTCTAGGTGAGTATATTAAGCTACCCATAGATGGCGTTAGCTGTCCAGAATAAAATTTTGATATATAAGATAAGATCTCAAGGTCGGGGTCCAGATTATTCCAACCGCCTGTTAATTAAAATATCAGAATCCATAAATCTATCACAATAAAAGTATTTTGTTAAAGAGTTTTATTGTATCAGAGATTTTGCGAGAAAACCCCGGAGACACAACAGTTACATGCCAACCTTGCTCTTAAGAGGAAGCTACAAGCCAAAAATGTGTATATTCTTGGTATACCTTATATTGTAGGTAATAGGCATTAAAATCGCTTGACAAACGGAGTCTAGAAACTTTCGATTTCAAGCACAAAACTGGTTTTTATTTATTTTATTAATAATTTTATAAGAAAGCAAAAAAGTTAATCAAGTGAAACTGTCACAGATAATCTTAGCTATAATAATGTATATTTTTTTAAGTTTTCCTTTATGCGTTCATACATTTCAATTGAAATTTTTTTTTTTAGTAGTTTACATTTATATTTTTTATGGAGTAATTTATCTTTTTATTTGTATTTTACTCAAGCGAAACAATAGGAAAACCTTCAATTTATCTACAAAATATTTGTATTAATTTATATCTTATTAATTCGGTATTCATAAGGTACACCAATTCGTTACAAATATTAATCAAAATAGTGATTTAGCATTAAGCTTCGCCTTAAAGTGGTGTTGGCGTAAATTACAAAGAAAAAAATAACCTCAGAAAAATGGGAAGACAACTCTTTTAGATCACGTCTAATGTAATTTTTTTTCTCAGGGTTCTGAAAAACCCTCAGAAACATTTCAATTCAACTTGTTATTTCCAATAACAGGAATATCTTTCTATTTTATAACCGCACACTGAACAAATAATCACTAGAAGTGTCATCTTTACCGATCTAAAAGAAACTGATGTCATCAAATTTCATTTTATATTCGGGCGCCTCCGACTTCTATAATTATTATCTCCGAGAAAGACACTAGCAGTAGCGAAGCATTTAGTGGGATCCACTAGTACCTATTTATATTTCATCTAGAATACATTTCTATAGGTTTGTGTCTTCAGTGTTATCAGATCACATAGGGTGTAAATAATTTTGTTCACTTCCTCAGCATAAAAACCCCAGAGAGTTCGAATTTCGAATAGATAGGCTTCCTTTATTGAATTACGGATAACGTGAACAATATTACGTAGCTGTTGAGAAGTAAGTCAAGCGATGAGAATCACTGAAAACTATTATAATGTTACATAGCTGTTGAAAAGTTAGTTAAACTATAAGATTCACTGAAAACTGTTATAATGTTACATAGCTGTCGAAAAGTTAGTCAAACTATAAGAATCACTGAAAACTATTATAATGTTACATAGCTGTTAAAAAGTTAGTTAAACTATAAGAATCACTGAAAACTGTTATAATGTTACATAGCTGTTGAAAAGTTAGTTAAACTATAAGAATCACTGAAAACCGTTATAATGTTACATAGCTGTTGAAAAGTTAGTCAAACTATAAGAATCACGGAAAATGTAAAACGATAATTGTTGCGAGCGTTCTATGTGCCCGAAAACGGTTCAATTTATCTTTCTTCCCTTGAACATGATCTTGTTTTTACAAATTCTTTCTTTAAAATGTATCATTAACCTGTCTGGTGCCTAGGAGTCGAAGGTTTTATGTGTGTGATAAAAGATTTTAATGGGCGTGTCCCCGTGCCAGAAACAAAGCTAATTTTATCCTAAATTCTGATGAAATTGATCAAGTTTTAAAATATCGACATTCTTTCTTGAAAAGATGTTTAAATTCATTGGCCTATTTGGAAAGTACCTACTGTAATATTGGTATAGATAACACTTACATGTAGAGATTATTCACTTCAAACCAAACATGACACAATTTAATTAATATTTAAATAATAAATTTGGATCTACTAAAAACAGATTATTGTTGAATAATTATTTGTTAATGTTTTTAAACACTGGCATTAATTGTCATCTTCTTTTTATTTTGTTATATTCTCGTTTCATTTCATGTAGTATCCTTTTATTTTCACTACTGCATTGTATCTATATTATAAATATGTAATATGTTCAACTCAAGTTAACTGCTACTAACCTAATATTTAATACTGCCGCCTTTGATCACAACACAGTGTCATCCTTGTCTCCAAGAGAATACTGTGTTTTATCAATGACCGCAGAATAACACTTTAATTGATAACAATATGCGAACACCTCAGCACAGGTTCTACAGTAAGGTGTTCACATAATACCACTACCAACCTCTTATATACCAACAGTTCTATAGTTTTTCTATACCACGAGAGATAGGAAAAGAAAAACGTTATGTAAAATATATTTTTTGTCTTTGGTGATAATTAATATACATAATCTAACGTACTTAATTCTTCTATTTACCTCTAATTGCTACACATATATTATTTTTTTTAACAGTTTTCTTTTACTTGCCTCTTTTTTTATTGCAATTGACATCTCTATAACATTTTGATGAATATCCGTTTCATTGACATTGTGGTAAAAAATAAACAATTCTATAAATTTATTAGAATTAACTTATTGAAGCATTTAACTCTTGATGTGCCCACCCAAAGTTTTTAACGCGCACCATCGGATTATATTTTCGTCATAACTTAGTTGTTTTTTTTTTTTGCAATATGATTTTATATATAATATATTGTATTGTCTTACTAGATAATGTGTTTATATACAGGGCGTCCGCGGGTAAAGTGGACTAACTTCGGGCGGTCATTTTACATGATGGAAGAAGAAAAAGTGATGAAAAATTTTATTCGAAATTCCAACATTTTAAAGTAGTTTATAAAGGTAAGAATATTTATAATAAATACTCTTCTATTGAATATATTGCATGAAATGAATTATATGCGGATAAAAACATTGGAATTTCGAAAACAATTATTTTTCTTTTACACTTCTATCGTAATGTAGAATCACCTCCCGATATTAGCGCATTTTACCCTCAGACGCACTGTAGTGTTCGTGTACTTGTAAACGTTTTATAAATGTTGTTTTCGTGTGTATAAGTCCATTTGGAATAAAGAACAATTTTCTAATTTTGAATTAGTTATTTTTTGGTATAGTTTTTTCGTGAGGGTTTCTGGGTTATAATTGAAGAGTTTTTTTTAATAAATTTATTCTGTGATCTTTGCAAATCGTTTGAATATATATTGTGTGTGTGTTTTACCCATATTTCTATTAAACTAGACTGGGACTGGATTAAATTGCTGGATGAAATAATTCTTTCTTCTGTCACTCTGCGACTAAACAAATCCTCCATTTATTTCGTCTGCATTTGAATCAAACTTATACCCATTTAAGTTTTTATTCGTTTTACAAAATAATATTTTCAACCATAAAAGTAGCTATAACTTACAGTTCTGTATGGGAAGCCATATATTGGGAGTAATAACTCCCCAAGCTATTGATAGAGAACTCACTTATAGATCCCCAATAAAATGATTGTTACTTCATTTATATGGTGTTATACGATACTTTAAAAATGTTAAAACGAGAATAAAAAATAATTATAACGATACTAAGAGATACAAAATCACGGTCTAGTCCAGAGGTTCCCAAAGTGGTCTATATAGACCCCCAGGGGTCGATATCGGCTTGCGGGGGGTCTATGTCAGTGAGAAAAAAATTTGGGGGTCCACGAGATTCAAATGGGGATAGATACGAGCGGACCCCCATTTACCTTAAGTCAACATTTAGGAGTTCCGTAAATGACACAATACACCTAACACAAATAACACAGTTTGCGTAAAACTAATAATAGACTGAGAAATTACTTATTTGATATTTGTATTTTTATGTTTCGTAAAGTTGTTTATTGAGGTATATAAATAAAATTATACGTTCCTTTTCTTGTCAGTATTAATATATTCAAGCAAAACATTGCAAATCGGAAGCCGCGAATTTTCCTAGATTCCCAACTTGTTTTTGAAAAACGTCCTGGGTAATAATGACGTTCAAAATTTAAATATTCTTCACACAGACTTCAAAACTAAATTTAAGGACATTTTGACTGTGGAAGTGGAATTTTGAAGAATCGGATATCCTATGGCAAGAAGAACTGATCGGAATAAGCCCTAACAAAGAACTTAAGGCGCAGTTCTGTAGGGCCAGCTACAGAAAGAAATTCCCGTTGGTTATCCTGCTCCATTTTCATTTGGTGTAATACCTCACAAGGGCGCCCCTGTCTCCACAACGTAAAGACAGGAACTATAACCGCCACCCGGTTGTTGGACAGGCAAGGTAAGGGAATCTTCTTACGAAAAAGAGAAATGATTATCACATGGGACTTTAATAGTTTTAGGAAAATTCAACATTCGGCACGCAGGGGGTCTACGGAAAAAAATATATTTGGCAAGTGGTCTACGGGGCAAAAAAGTTTGGGAACCTCTGGTCTAGTCCATAATCCTACTATGTATAGAGAGCACATTACATAAAGAGAACATTTTTTCATAATCGCCTTCACATAATTGTATTTTTTTTTGCCTGATATCAATTTTAGGAAACGGATTTGTAATTGTTCTATTTAATTTAAGTACGTTTTATATATATAATCTTTTGATTCTTAAAATATTCTTAGGACAGGTTATTTCGGAGAATTTGAACGATTCATCAAATTATAACGTTTATTTTCGGGTTCTGTGAAAGTACCATTCAAATTCTGTTATTAGAGGCTACTTGCTTGACAGAACTGAAATAAAAACAGAACTTGAAAAAATCTAAAATTAATGCACCTCAAAAATGCTATAATGGGTATAATTTGCTATGATAGACACATCAAATGCTACAATATTAACTGCGTATCACAACTTATGTGAATGTAGCAGATTCATTACCTACACATTCTCATTTATAAAAGCGATGTAATGAACAATGACATGCGAATTATAAAGTTTTCACTGGAGGAGGAGTTCCACATGCTTTTCTCTTTCCCTAAAACACTTTTATCACGAAGAACATCTTCACGAAACGAACTTTATTTTCAAATTATTATCATATAATCTATTCATCTATTTGGCTTGTGTATCATTTCGAACTTAAAATGAACTTTGGAAGTTGTTGAACCCTCTGAATGAAAACTTTGAGAGTTATTTGAACATTATTTAATAAATCGTTACTTATGTTTTGTTCAATACCGTTTAACTCAGTGATGGGCAAAGTACGGCCCGCGGGCCAAGTCCGGCCCGCCAGGCTAGTCAATCCGGCCCGCGACATTGTTTTGAATAACCCTACCAAAATTTACCAATTGAACAAAATGTATTTTCTACGTAGATAGAATAGAATACTTAAAGGTTTCCTTCTCATTGTGTTTTAAGTACGGTATTATTGCATCTAATATTAGTTTGCACACAACCTCGCGCTTTGCAGATCGGTAGCATGGCGATGTAAAGTGCAATGCGTGTGTTGCTCGGCTAAGTTCGGGACAAATCGGGCGCTACCATTTTCATTTCCTCTGTTGTCAAGGTCAGTGTTCAATGTTCATCAGTGTAGTTCGGACAGTCACGACGCGACGTCGCGTGCGTAGTCAGTGTCAAGTCACCTCTGCGGCTGTATGCCTGGCTTGTGTTTCTATGATTGTGCTTTTTTGGTAGTGTTTTCAAGGCCCTGTCAAAATCAAGTTTCCCAAACCTGAAATCTCACGCTCAGAAGATAATTGCGATGTTTGCATCTTCCTACATCTGTGAACAGGTGTTTTCTACTATGAAGCATCGCAAAAACAGTGTTAGAAACCGATTGACTGATCAGTGATCACCATTTAGCTTCACTACTGCGAATCAGCTCATCCCAGTTTTTACCAGATTATGATAAACTTTTAGAAGCTCAGCCACAGTTTCATATGTCACATACGCCTTCATACTCTTCTAAAGAATAATCAATTTTTGTTACTTTTTTACCATTTTAGCATATAACGTACTCAATATTATGCATGATGTAAAAATTAAAAAATAAAGTACTTATATCACTTATAAAAAATTATTTTATTACATTTTTTTTCCGGCCCGCCTAGATAATTTTTTATTTTATCTGGCCCTTTCCTTAAAAAGTTTGCCCATCTCTGGACTTTAACTAGTATTTTTTTCAAATAATGAAGATGTTTCATTTAAAGTTATGAAGAGTGAAAGTCAATTTATATATTTCTCTTGTTTAAATTGGTAAATTTCATAATTATATGGAAGATTGGAGCCGAATTCAGACTTAGAAGAGATGATATGTTGAATGGAGGGGAGGCATTTTTAGATAAGGTTAGTGTTATTCAGTGTTAAAGGGGATACAGCACCGTTCGAAAAAAACGTAGGCTTTTTGAGATTGGTGACTGGTAGATTTGGTACGATTTTGGGAGACCAGAAAAATTAAAATTTTTGAAAACTGTTATAACTTTTAAAACTGGCATTAACAATAAAAAATTACACGTATTTAAGTTAGGATGTCATTATTGATTAAAATATATATAGAAAATGGAATAGTGTTCCTTATTTTCTAAGAGTCGGGCTACCGAATTTCAAAATAGCTTCAGATCAAAGCAATTGCGTCAATAATTCTCAGATTTGTGCCTTTTGAGCCGATAAAGCAGTTTTAATTACTCAATCCATCCATCTTACGTCGAATTTTGTGAATGGTCCATCAACCAGAAATCTTTGAGTCATCTTATTAATTAGTATAAAGTTGTTAACTCTAATTTTGTAAAGCGCCTTTGAAGTGATATTTAAGTTTGGACTGAGAATTTTAGCAATAAGTAATCTTTACATTATGCGCTGCTTCTTTTATTCGCTGTTCTTTTATCCGATTTTCTATTATCTACGGCCGAGATACGACAAAAAAAAACAAAATTTTGTCTTTTGTCGTTTAATAAGAGATGATTTGAAAAGGTAAATATTACAGATTTTTTTAATAAATGGGGGTTTAAGATAAAATGGTGAGCATTAACAAGACTTAGGTGAAAGTTTTTATCAACATTATCGATAGTTTGTGGACTTATGTCCGTCATTCCTGAACACACTGACCACCAGATTTATACCCACCCTTCATACCTTTACATCATTTTCTTGAAAGGATCCTCCACAATGTATCCTTAAAGCTGAAACAGTCCTTGAGTTAATTGTTTTTTTGCAAATCAAAAGGGCTATATGTTTTATCATTGAAATAATGAATAAATTGAACATATAAACTCCCACCTATCTATTGTAAGGTCCTACAGTGAGTTTTGTTACTATCGGGATTGCTCTAGCAAGAAATACATACATTTAGATATTTTTTGACAATTGCGTTTAGAGGGTTATACAGGGTGTATTGGCACGTACCTGACAAACTTTAACCAGCTATTCCTTACCAAATTTGGAGTAAAAAATGTTATTGGCACTTTGCTGTCCGGTAACATTTTTTTTAATAAAAAATTTACTATTCATATTTTCACCACATGTCACCATTTATCCTTTGTCAAAGTTTGAAAACCCATCTGGCAATATTTTATTCGAGTTTCGTTGAATAATATACGTACGTACCTGCATTGGCGCGCTTTTACAATCACAACGAAATGGCATGGCACCATTCGTCTCATTTTTAGCTATTATTATTTAGTGTGTATGAAAGAGCGAACACGCTTTTTGACACACTTGCTAAAAACAACTGTTGAACACGAGAAACAATGCCAATGACAGTGACGGAGTGTGGATTTTTTAATAATTTTTTGTTTTTAATTGAAAAAAAATGTTACCTGACAGCAAAGTGCCCATAACATTTTTTACTCTAAATGTGCTAAGGAAAAGCTGGTTAAAGTCTGTCGGGTACGTGCCGATAAACCCTGTATATGGAGTAGAGTAGAAGACTAGAAGTGCTTTCTATATAAAATTGAATGCAAACAAATGTTCCACTTGGCCCAATAGCCCAGCGCTCCGTTTCATCGAAGATTTCCGTCCCATTTGAATTTCGTAAACACAGTTTTGTATTGGAAATTTATGTCTAGATTGCGCAAATTTGGATCATGAAACAAGCCTTTAAGGAATTTCTATGGTTTTATTTCGGAATGGCAGTGCTAAGAACATATGCAGCCCTTGTTAGCGGCATCCTGGAATATAGCTATCATTTGGGCCCCTTCTGAACAAAAACCATATCCTAGAAATAAAAAAATGCAAAAGAGGTTTATGTGTTATTTAAATATGAGAGAATGTAGTAACTATCTATTCCTATACATTACCTGTTAATAGAAAGTTACAAGCCAAAAATGTGTATATTATTGGTATACCTTATATTGTAGGTAATAGGCATTAAAATCGCTTGACAAACGGAGTCTAGAAACGTTCGATTTCAAGCATAAAACTGGTTTTTATTTATTTTGTAAATATTTTTTTAAGAAAGCAAAAAAGTTAATCAAGTGAAACTGTCACAGAAAATCTTAGCTATAATTCTGTATTTTTCAAAAGTTGTTTCTTTTACGCGTTCATCCATTTCTATTGAAAACATATATTTTTTAGTAGTTTACTTTTAAATTTTTTATTGAGTGATTTATTTTTTATTTGTATTCTACTCAAGCAAAACGATAGGAAAACCTCCTATTTATCTAAAGCATTTTTTTGGTATTCGTAATATACACCAATTCGTTATAAAGATTAATCAAAATAGTGATTGAGCATTAAGCTTCGCCTTGAACAAGGATGGCCTTGTTCACTAATTTCTGGAGCTATTCAGTCCCTAACAAGTATACACGTGGTAGATCTCATACACTTTTAGGTAAAGTGTAAAAGTTTAAGTAAGCTGCTTAAGGCGATGCCATACGTAGTAATGCAAAATCATGTGTTTTTGGTTTGAAAATTTGGTCGCCTAGAATTGTTTCAGATGCTTTAATTAAATACTGCGAGTAGAATATATCTTGGCCTTCGAAATGATCGAGTATTTTCTAGATAAGTCTTTTATAAGCCCAGAAAAAAATAATGTAAAGGCCTATGAAAACTGCTTTAAAGTTCAAAATCTCCTACTTACGAACCCATTTTCGGTTATGATTTTATTGTATAATGCGGCAAATTAAGTTATTTATGCAATGATCGAAATTTTTTTTAATATTTATGCCTGAAAATCCACAAAATAAAATAAAAGTCATTTTTGGCCATGTTTTTTTCTTGCATAAATCAAAACAGGCGGATTGTGTTAAGCGGGAATTTAAACCTTATCGCCATCTCCGTAAGGGTTGTTATTGATAGCGGCTCAATTTAAAATATTACACGACGTAGTGTATCGCCTTAATGATTCTGCATTGACCATCGATGTTTGAAAAGTCACTGACTTACTTACTTCAACAACTATCTTTTGACATGTCACAAAAAAGTATAAAACTGCCCACATGACCCTTTATACTTACATCTACTGGGTTTTCCAATAAGAGTTGTTATTTTGAATAGCCCGCTATTTCGGTAGATGTTACTTTTAAAGCTGTCATTTTTTGACATTTGACAAGTAGAAACTACGCCATAAATAAAAATGGATTGATACACGCTTTAAAAACGCATTGAAATTATTAAAATTCACTTGAATGAATCAAATGCAAATAATCTTGAGTGATGATGCCCATTTCCACCTCGTTGGCTTCGTCAACAAGCAAAATTGTCGCATCTGGGGCTCGGAAAACCCTAGAGTTATTGTTAAAAAAGCCTCTCTATCCTCAAATTGTGACAGTTTGGTGCGGTTTATGGTCCGGCGGAGTCATTGGATCTTACTTTTTCGAAAATGAGGCTGGAGCAACAGTTACGGTGAATGGATTGCGCTATCGAGAGATGATTAATGATTTTTTATGGCCGGAATTTGATGGTATTAATTTGGACAACGTTTACTTTCAACAAAACGGCGCTACGTACCACACAAGCAACGAAACCATTGATCTTTTACGATTGAATATCAAAATAACACCTCTTATTGGAAAACCCTGTTTCATTTTTGTGATCTTCTCAGTAATATTTTGGCTCGTAACTGTTTTATGGAGAACATTAATAATTATGTATCTACGACCATATAAAAGATTCCCTGCCTCGTGGCAATTTCTTCGAATCAAACAAACCCAGTTTTGCAGTGAAAATACATTTTTGTATCAGTTTTTAATTAAAAAAATAATTAAAGAATTCAATTCTTTTCCACGAAAATTTTAAATTAGAAGGAATTATTAATATTGGTAGGTATATTTTTATCTGCGAATATTGTGTAGGTATTTAAGTTATTATTTGAATTGTTTTCTGAAAAAAAAATTGGAGTTAAATTATTCAAAGAAAATTTCAGATTTTTAACTAATTGTAGAAATTTTGTATTACTAATTGAAATTTTAATTGCGATGTCACGTATATAAAAATTGCCCGCGAATGTTTGTGCTCGCAAAATTCGAAAAGTAGTAACACAGATATCGCTGAAAATTTCTAAGTTTGTTTTTATTAGTGCCAATAGTGTTTAGAGAGCAGTTTGATGGTAAAAGATGTCGTGGACGCCCGAGGAATACCTAACAAAATATCTTCGCACTGGAATGAGATACGGAGTCCAATAAAAGACTATCTAATGTAGTTTTCTAAGAGAACATTGTGGTATACATTAGTGGATGGAGAAAGAAGTTGACGACCCCTGAAAAAGACATGATCAATGGCGTAGCAGGGTCTACTAGTAGAAAATAAAACACTTATGTGTGCTGGTAGATGAAAATTATTATTGAAAACATCTTTTTGTTCAAGGATACTGGGCAGCTGTGGTTAACAGTAAAATGAAAAATGATTTTGACTTACTCGTGGTTTTTTCGATCTATATTACAGCCTTGAGGGACTCTGCTGATTATCACTGCACAAGCTTCCGTAAAGACTAGAATTAAATGCACTGAAGGGAGTCCTTCAAGGGACAAGGGAGTCCTTTAAGGTTGGTTCTGTACAGATGTTTTTTTTTCATTACCCTCCTCACTAGACATTAGACACAGGTAATTAACAATTTATATATAAACCAAATGTTTAGTAAAAAATAGTAAAATAAAAATAATAAGAAAAAATAGTAGTAAAAAAATGAGCAATATAAAAATAGAAAAATAAGTGTAGTACTATATGTGTTGAAAATTTATGTATAAAAATATGAAATGAGTATTTCGTATTATAATTAATTGTAAAATTTTGTAATTTTGATAGAATTTGTGTGCAGTATGGTTTGTAAAATGCATTAGATGTTTAGAATATTTCTAATATCTGTTCTTTCTTTTACCATCAACCAGTTTACAAATCTTTTGAACACCCAATTCAAATTATTTGGTAAGACGTAAGTTTTAGTTTGGGTTAGGAACATGTTGAATATGTGAGGAGCCAGGTAAGATTCATGTCTTATAGCGAAATTTGATTTGATATACGGTACTTGTAATTGTTTGTGTGTAATTGCTCTCGTGTTTTGCGAGTGAGTTATGTGATGTGGTAATTTTTTTATGCAGTTTTTGTAGATGATCTTCTTTATGAACAGTTTATTTATGTTTAATAAGTTATTTTCAATCATTAGCTGTTCTGTCGGATGTTGATAAGGCTTTCTAAACACTGCCAAGGTTTTCT
This sequence comes from Hesperophylax consimilis, assembly GCF_061612785.1. Taxonomy (NCBI): domain Eukaryota; kingdom Metazoa; phylum Arthropoda; class Insecta; order Trichoptera; family Limnephilidae; genus Hesperophylax; species Hesperophylax consimilis. The sequence goes on from NC_142865.1 coordinate 14,210,774, forward strand.
TAACATACTGGTAGTAAATAAATTGTTGCAAATGTGACTGCATGTAGTTACTCCACACTGTCAGACAGGGACAGGTAATTGGGTAATGAGTAAATGGGTGAAGGAATGAAGGAAAACATGATAGGGGGAGATAAATATAGTTGCGTCGATAGATACAATATAGGTTGTAAACTTTGTTTCGAATGCATCATGATTTTAAATAAAAAATGTTCATTTTTTACTTTTTGATTTATGTAGTAGAAGTGTCGCAACTACCTGCATATTGTGTGAAGTTAATGATGGAGTGTAAGAAGAAGGTGAAGGTTGAAGAGCCTAGCACATAGCTAAAGCTATTTCAATCGCCGCAATGTGTTGATTCTGAATTATGGTCAACAAAAACAACACTGAGAGTTTCTTTTACTCTGAATTGAGCTGATCAGTAATTATCATTTTGTAATAAGACTAAACTTGGCTACGAAACCGGATGTCACGGATTAAATAATGTAAGAAAATTTTATTTTATTAATTTCTGTTATTTCACAAATTGTTCATTTTCAATTATTAAAAAAATTATTACGGTATGTGGGAGGTTGGTGCGATCCCACACGTGCCATATAGATACACACATTGATTGTATATTTGAAGCACGTTCCAGAATAGAGGATACTTTCAGTATCACCCTGTAGAAAGTTCACCAATGTTGCTTGAAAAGGCTTCACAACATACCCTAATTGGGGATGCCATAATCAATGTCAACTAAACAAATAATAGTAACATATCAGTAGCATTATTAAAGTTATCACAAAAAAACCTTACAGATTCTCGACAATATAGTTATTTAAAGACTTCACCATACTGAACATATAGCAACTATGCATAAAAATTATATATTTATTGCCAAAAAGACAAACTTAACCATCATACTAAACAACACAATTACGAAACAAGAAACAGACATCAACACATGACCCCGAAGATAAATACCACCTATGGACAAAGACATTTTAATAATCTGGCCCCAAAAAATTTCAATTTAATGGAAAAAGATGTTAAAGACCTGGCAACAAGTGTAAATATAAGACAAAAAATCCATACATGGATAGTCAACAAAGGCATTGTATAGCGGACAGATAACATCTATAATACATACAATTATAGCACGCTCCCACCTGAATTTTTCTCTTTTATTCTCATTCATTTATTTGTAATTTCATTATTTCTCATGTTTTTTTTTTTATTTTTTATCTTTTTTATTTATCTTTTCTGTATATCTTTTTATTTATATCTTTGATTCTATGTAAATTCGAATTATCTAAAATTAGATTGGAAACCCTTGGAACAAGCTCACCTAGTGAGGTGGATACTACAAACAAAAAGGAATGTTAATTTATTGGTTAGTAAATAATACAAATATCCAACAAGCAACTAAAAATACAAAATTTGGGCAAAAAAACTTCCTTTTCAATGGTACTAAACTCTACAAAAAATACCACTCTCATTCAAAACTCACATTTTATAAGAACATAAAAATCTCAAATAAAAAGCTGGATTAAAAACGTATGGAGATCAGAAATAAAAAAATATATACTGACACAAAATACAGACTGAAACCGAAGCTGCTAACTGCATTAAAACACCATGTAATATATTTTAAGTTTTCAGAAAAAACACTACTTAATATATTCATACTTACTTCACATTAAACACACTTCTAAATTTGAATCATATGTAATCAAAATAGTCAGCACGGGAAGTCCCAGTGAGGATATCATTATCTCCATGTGTTACAACAAAGAAAAATTATAAAATATTTATTGTTAAAATATTATTATTATTTCAAAATTAAATAGACGCCGTCCACAATTCATAAAAAAATAATTTTATTTTTATTTATTACACGCCCTAGTGGGCTTTTCTTTAAAAAAATACAAGCATTTTGTATCAGAGTAAACACTTAAAAATTAATACAATAAAGAAGAATGTAAACATAATGGCAAAAATGAATCCTCACGCATATAATTGAATTTAAAAGATTCAACAAAACAAAATAGTAGAAGCGGAGAAGTTATATGGGTTCATAGGTCTATTTGTGTCTAGAAGAATAAAAGTGATAGAATATACAACATTTAAACTGATTAGTTTTCAAATGAAATTTATCACCCAGATCAGAATATTTATTTCCGAAATTGTGAAGTCTCGGAATCGGAGAATTTTGGTAAGCTAGTGTCCTGGTGTTATTGAAGTAAAATGTTAAGAAATGTCGGCATGATTTTTTGGGAACATGGATATTGATACATTGAAGTAATTCGGGACAGTCAATTTTAAAATGTAGTATTCTTTGTAACAGTATTAAATTTGTGCTTATTCTTCTTTCTGAAAGTTTCAATAGAGAAATTTATCCAAGAGGTAATTGTAATTTATGTTTTGTATAGCAATATGCAATTTATAATTTATAAACTTTAGAAACTTCCGTTGAATCTTTTCAATGTTATCCGAATGAATATTGAAAAATGGAGACCATAACCTTGAGTTACACTCAATCAATTAATACTTATTGTTTGCGAAATTACTCAAAATTCGCTTTTTTTTAATTTTTTTGTCTTCGTATTAAAATAGGTTATCGAAAAAGATATAACACAAAAAACCACTTCAATTTAACTCTTTGAATTTCAACTCAATCGAAGATTATGTCGCAGCGCTCCAGATAAGTGAAACGTCAGTTAAGTAAACTCAAGTTAAGTAAAGTCCAGTTAAGTGAAAGCCCTAGCTAATTCCCGGCTTAGCGGAGTGGCGGCGTTAAGTGACGTTAAGTAATCTGGAACAAGCTATCTCGACGAGATAATCTGCTTAAGGTCAGAGCAAACTCCTAATCTCTTCGATTAAAAATAGCCAGACTCTAATCGAATAACGAAAATGGTCTTAGAATTAATTAATTCTTGCGTATCTTTGCTGTTTTTCAGCTCAACAGTGGTAGATACTCTCACTATCGTCATGTTGACCATTATTAGGCATTTTAAAATCTTTATCTTTCGTATCTCCTTCAAGACGGCCTCCGTGGTTGAGGGGTAAGGCTCTCGACTAGCAAGCTGGAGGTCGCAGATTCAAATCCCGGCATGCACAGGTAAATTTTATTTAAGGCGATGCCATACGTAGTAATGCAGAATCATGTGTTTTTGGTTTGAAAATTTGGTCGCCTAGAAATGTTTCAGATGCTTTAATTAAATACTGCGAGTAGAATGCATCTTGGCCTTTGAAATAATCCAGTATTTTTTAGATAAGTCTTTTTATAAGCCCAGAAAAAAATAATGTAAATGACTATGAAAATTGCTGTAAAGTTCGAAATCTCCTACTTACGAACGATTTTATTGTATAATGTAGCAAATTAAGTTATTTATAAAATGATCGAAAAAAATTAAATATTTATGCCTGAACAATGAACATCCACAAAATAAAATAAACGGCACTTTTTGGCCATGTTTTTTTCTTACATAAATCAAAACAGGCGGATGGTTTTAAGCGGGAATTTAAAACTTATCGCCATCTACGTAAGGGTTGTTATTGATAGCGGCTCAATTTAAAATATTACACGACGTAGTGCATCGCCTTAATTTATTTATGTTATTTCACAATTAAAAAATGACGGCCGGCATAGTCCAGTGGTAACTCATTTGACTGCCATTCCGAAGGTCGCGGGTTCGAACCCGGCGTGCGCAAATAAATTTTATTTGATTAATTTGTGTTATTTCACAATTAATTAATTAAAATAATATATAGTATATTTGCGGCACGTTCCAGAGTGGAAGATACTACCAGTATCGCCCTGATGTAAGACCACCATTCAGAATTGAAACGTTGCTCCAAATGGCTTTAGCCGTGTTTAGTGACTAGATCTGAATAGCCAGGTACTTCCCCACCTTCCTCTTTCCCTTCCCCACTTACCTTCAGCCTCACAACATCCCCCAATTGGGGATGCCATAGTCTCACTGGCTCCAGACGGGAGCAGTTGGGACTCTTGTGAGGTATTCACTATAAAAAAAAAAAAAAAACATATATATAATATTTGCGGCACGTGCCAGAGGGGATGATACTCTCAGTGTCGCCCTTGTGTAAGACCACCATTCAGAATTGAAACGTTGCTTGAAATGGCTTTGGCCGTGTTTGATAACCATACCTGAATAGCTAGGTACTGTCCCACCTCCCTCCTCTGCATCTCCTTCCCCTCTCTGCTACCTCGAGCCTAACAATATACCACAATCGGGGATACCATAGTCTCACTGGCTCCAGATAGTTTGGAACAGAACTCTTGTGCAGTTACACATTAAAACAAAAAAAACGTCACAAAATACAAAAAAATTGGGAATGCAACAGTTTCACAGGCTTCGAGTAGTTGGGACTCATTTACTCTACTCTGGTGGTAAAATTAAATAAATCAATTAACATTTTATGTGAATACCGTGCATGAGTACCAAATTCTCAAGTTGTGAGGCTGTAGATTGTGGGGATGGGAAGAAAATGGGAAAAAGGAAGGTGATAATCTTCCTGACTATTCAGATGTGACCAACAAACACGGTAAAACCCATTTAAAGCAACTCTTCGATTCTGTATGGTGATCTTTCACCAAGGAGTTGCGTAAAGTTATACAAATCTGTTAATTTGTTCGAACAGTTTAGTCAACTTGAATACAATTCTCCCATCACAACCCACATTACAGTATTATTACTAAATGATAAAAAGACATAGAACGTCAAAGAAGAGTACTGAGTGTGCGAGCTAACATGCTTGCCAGAAGATTCAACAAATGCAGTCCTCCGGTGAATGCGCAACTTTTCCAAACATATTGCATGAGCTTCTACACAAGCGAGCTATGGACGACATACACACAAGGCGTCATGAACACACTCCGAGTACAGTACAACCACGCATATAGAGCCCTATTTGGCCTCCCCTGGCGATGCAGCGCCTCACAGATGTTCACCGAAGGAAGGGTGCATGGGTTCGCAGCTTTGATGCGCCACAGAATAGCCGGGACGAGTCAGCGCTACCAGAGATCGGACAACACTCTTGTCCAGGCCGTTGCCCAGTGGCAGGGAGCGCCTCTACACCAGAGATGGAGAATTTCACTCAAGCCACCATAAAGTCCTAATGTGCTCATCGATGTATTCATTTTTTATTTATTATTTTTATTTATTTCTTTATTCATTTTCTTTTTATGTATTAACTTAAATGTAAACTTATATGGCAGGCAGAGCATTGCACACACCGCTCTGTTCAGCGGAAATAAACATTATTATTATTATTATTCATGTACAAGCTATTGAAAGAATACAAAACAAATTACGTTTTTTTACTTAAGTTTTAAAATGGGTATTCCAGCAATTTTGTTGAACTACGATGCTCTTATCATATGAAAGTGCTTAAATTTTATGACGGATGGATTTTCACTGACTTAGTATTTCTATATAAACTTCTAAATGATGCATTTGAGAGTCCAGTATTGCTTGCATTAAAATTTCGAATTCCACTACGTAATACTACAATTCGGAATTTATTTTAGTGCAGAAATTCTGGTACTAATTACCATATGCATTCCTCATTGCCCAAAACATTTATAGAGGCAAATAATTATACCAAGTCAGTGGACATATTTAATTTATCACTTGACAAATACAAAGATTGATACTGAAACAGTTTCGTTAGGATCGTAACTGTTCCGTCACGCCGATTTGCTTTTTACAGGCCGTGTGCTAACCATTAGTATGGTCAGATTTTGAACTGTACAGTTTGAAATCACACACGTCAACTATAATCACGGAGTGCCGTGAGCCGTACAATCGCATCGAAACGTTCGTCTTATCAAAACCAATGTGTGTACTATCGCCGGTTATTTATCGGAATAATCCCTTAAACGTATTTTATCGCAATTATCGCAATCCAATTCAACATAACGAGTGCTACCGTACAACGATCACCGTTTTAGTGCTGACAGATGATTCTCGAGTTGCAGATTTCGTTCGCCACCTGGTAAGCTGACTGTGAATTAACCATACAAATTGTGTTATCGCATTCGCCTGTCATAAGCCATAGGCGTTATGCATGCTTTATCTGTGTGGAATAGCCCTTTAAAATACGGCTATCCCAACCCTTGTTTGTTCCTCGAACAGTAACCATTCAACTACGGATGCCGTCATTTTGAGGCAAAATGGATTATCAATGGGAAAGACCAAGAGAAGAGGAATGATGGGAAATATCTAGTGACCAGATGCTGACCCTGTACAAGTCTCAAATCCGCCCAACTATTGAATTTGGGAGCCACCTTTGGGCTGGTGCCCCAAAATACTTAATAAACCTGCTTGAATCAGTGCAAAGGAGAGCGATCTGTCTGATTGACAATCCGTTGTTAACAGACCGATTGCCTTTTCTAATTCATAGACGCAATGTAGGCATGCTGTGTCTGTTCCACAGGTATTTCAATGGAGCCTGCTCCAAGGAGCTAGCAGCATTAATTCCTGATGCACCGGTGCACGAGCGCGAAACTCGATGGACACGAACTGAACACCCGTTCACGGTTGACGTTGGCTTCGTGAGAACGGGCCGTTTTTACGACTCGTTTTTGTGTAAGTTGGCTCGTATGTGGAACGAGCTACCGGCATCTGTTTTTCCCCCCTCCTATAATCCGAGCCTCTTCAAGGCCCGCATTAACAAATTCCTTCCTACAGCCTCTACCTTATTCCGCCTCACAACGCCGCCCAACTGGGTGGTGACATAGTTCCCCTGCCTGCAATTAAAATATTTTTTTCCATTCGGAATGAATGTTTTTCACCAAAGCGATACTGAGAGTACCTACTTATCTAGCACTCGATCATAGTGCAAGAAAATATTTCACCCTGTTTATGGTAGAAGCATGGAGAAATCAAATAACTCCTCACCGGAATCCCTGATAATTTTTTTTTCTCTTCGGTGTCTACATTATCTCTAGGGATGTTGTTTGAATGATCTTTTCGAGGAGAGGAAGGAGTGAACATTGTTCTTGAAGACGAGTTGGAATGATTTTTTTTACATTTAAGATTTTTGGTCCGGTTAACCTCCTCGGACCTAAAACTTTTTTTGGTGAATTTGAATTTTAAAAGTAAATCGCAGAAATTTATTTAATTTATTTAAAATTAATATTATGATTACATAGTTTTTCGTATAGATCTTTGTAGAAGACGCTGGGTCTCTAGCATAAATGTTATGGAACAATATTATTATGACCTTTTGCAAAGCGTTTTATTAAAGTTGAGAGACATTTTAGATTTTATCAATTTTTCACAGACATATATAAAAAAATATATCGATTTGGTGTTATAAAATGTAATTAATAATAATAGTTAAGCTAAAAATATAGTAAACACAACAAACTTTCCAATTTCTGAACCAGCAAAAAATACCTGTCATTTTAAAACTACCATAAAACCGTTCTATTAGCATTTATTTGAAAATTCATTTTAAATATAAAATTGGCCTCTATGATGAACAGTTCAAACACGAAACTAGTTTGAATTAACAACAATCTTGGAATCACACCACTTTTCCGGACACTTTTTATGTCGACCACAGGAGACAATTGGTCTGAGGAGGTTAACGGACATGAAGTATTTTGTGTACTGTAAATTATAATCTACATACTTTTTTTAAGTGTTCTAAAATGATTTCAGATTATTCGCCCCTTGTTCAGCAGTCGATTCGTAATGTAATGATAATTTATTATAATGTTACGCTGTTTCGTTCTAGAATTTAAATAATTTAAAGATTTCTTTTGTTATTTGAATTCTTAAAAAGCTTTTAGCTGTTGATTTTATAACTGTTTCTGTATTTTAAGTTGATTTATTTTGCTAATGTTTCATAAATAATGTAACACTTTATAGACATTAACATTTCCTCATTTTATAAGGGGTGTAAGGATATCGTGATACATGTGAAAATTTGGTAAATATACATCGCATTTGAAGTCGATTTTGTAACATAAATTTTTTTGATTTAAATTTAAGTCTCCGGACAAATTGTATCAGATTTTTTTCAGATCAATTTCAATAAAATCTATCGCTTGGGGTTTAATATGAGCTGTTTAATGTATTTTAAAATGTGTCGAAACGTAGACCTTGCTCGAAAAGTTTTCTGCTTGTACTACTAGTTTCCAGACACCATGTATAAAATGTTTGTTTTTAATTCGAAACGATAGTGGAAGGTGGAAAATTGTGGAATACGTTTTTTGTAACATGCATCCCGATTTAATTCATCTACAACCTTACTTATAAAGATTAAGCTATACTCCGCTGCAACGTTGGTATAGCCAGCTATACGAGAAAAAGAGGTTATACTGCTTAGGTTAAAATAGTAACTCATAAAAATATTCATGTAAGATTTTGTTAGATTTCTTTTATTAGGTTCTGAACCTCAAAACAGGGTCATTTTCGCATTTCACATTTTGATGCCAACTTCACGTTTCTTCAGAAGATATTGTTAAGTCATTGACCTGGTCTGTTTTGATTTGGATCGAAATCCGGCCAATTCGATTAATCAACATTTCTATGTTAAATATTGCTCTGATGGAACTACAAACGGGTATAACTGCTTTTTATTATATTTTCATTACGCGACAGATCGATATTTGTTAAACTTCTTCGGGCATTCTTCATATTGCTGGCGGTATCGTGACGCTATACTAAGAGATCAGCCGATATAAATCGGACAGCTACTAATACGGCTGGTATACACATCCGCAGCGATTATGAGTAACGTTTTCCACTATACCGACCTTATACGCCCGTATAATATTTATGCCGCGATTATGAGTATATATAAGACGGCTAAAGCGGTAGACAATTTGGGCATTGTCGTGGTGAAAGGGGTTATCAAGGTCTTGGCGGTGAATTCGTGTGCACAATTACTGCGTGGCGGGCCGGATTGGGAGAATCAGGTTGAGGGAAACCGTTTGACCTCTTCATCTGGACTCTCTTGGCCCATAGCCTTGCACCACAGTGAGATCCGTCATTCGTTCCGTCCGTCATTCCTGGAGCCACTGAACCCTAGATTCCTACACACCCCTTACACATTTTACCTTCCCTAAACTTCATCTCTTTCCTTTACTTAAAAAGACCCTCCACACATCATCCCCAAAAACGAAATGACGCAAAAAAATTATGATCTTTAGAGCACAGGCTGTGGGAATGCTGTCCTTGTCCTACAGGTATTTCAGTGAAAGATGCTTCGAGGAACTAGCGTTATCGATCCCTTGGTACGACTATAACCCTGAAACATTGGTACAAGAACGGATCGTTTCTACGACTAATTTTTGAGATTTCTGCGTTTCCTTCCTCCTAAAATATGTGTTTCTTCAAGACCCAGGTTCACTTTGTGCTTTCCAACATAAAGACTGTGTACACATTTATTTTTATTTTGTTTTTAAATAGAGACGGGTTACGAATGACTTGACTTTTTTTTTGTCAGTAATTTTTTTTTAACTTAACCTAACCTTACTTAACCTAACCTACTTAACCCAGCTAATAAAGTTTTTGTTTCATCACTTTCCATGACTTTATATAACTTTTTAAAGATGTGATTAATTTTCATTTTGATGATTTATCCGGTTACCATGAAAATCTCCTACTACCACCACAGTAAGCGGAAAATGTTTGCTTGTGTTGTGGTTTTATTTATTTATATATTTATACGCCCATTGGGCTTTTACATACATAGTTCTTAAGAAAAATATTCTGAATATTGTAAGTTCACAATAGTAACAGTAATAATACATTTAACCATATCCATTTGACATATTATAACAGCAAGTAAATAGTAAATGCATACAACAATTATTTGTACGTATTATATTTAATAGTACACAACTGCTGACCCTGTACAAATCGCAAGTGCGCCCTACTGTCGAATTTGGCAGCCATCTCTGGTCCGGAGCCCCTAAATACCTGAAAAAAACCCTTGACTCTGTGCAAAAACGGGCGGTCCGTTTGATAGATTCCCCAATCTTGACAAACGGACTGCAATCTTTAGAGCACAGGCGTCAGGTAGGTATGCTGTCCTTGTTCTATCGGTATTACAATGGAAGATGCTCTGAGGAACTAGCGTCATTGATCCCTTCGGCACCGGTGCGTAGTCGGGATACACGCCAAACGCGCGCCCAACATTTGTACACGGTTGACATTTGTCACATGAGAACGGGTCGCTTCTACGATTCGTTCTTAGGTTCAACAGCTCGGCTGTGGAACGAACTGCCGGCCTCTGTGTTTCCTCCCTCCTACAACATGGGACTCTTCAAGACTCATGTTCACTCCTTCCTCTCCACAAAAAGACCCTCCACACAGCATCCCCAAAGATGACATAGGCCCTGAGGGAAATTATTTTCTTTAGGGCCTCCTGTGTGGAGTTAATATAAAAAAAGGTATAAACCTCTTGTAAAAAAATAAGAATATGTATTGTTAACAAAATATAGAGCGTTTGACTTGTTATCGTGGCCTGTTAAATCGAGGGCGTTCGGTTTGCCATTTTACATACACATTTTAAATAGTTTATATAAAAAATATTGTGAAGATTATAAGTATAGAATAGTAAAATCAATAATATAACCTTCACCATTTGACATATAAAAGCAAGCAAAAAGCAAATGGAAACATGATAGTTTGTAGGTATAAGCCTGTTGTAAGAAAATAAGAATACGCCTACTTCTAAGGTATAAAGATGAAAATCGTTTATAAAAATGTTAAGTTTAGTAATACTAGGTAGTAGTTGTATTAACATAATATGTATGCGACACATAAAAGCTATTGTATATATTTATTCATTCATTTAAACATCTATTCACGAACTAGTTCGTAAATTGATAAATAAATAAAAATAACATTGTTACTAAATGATTACAGTAATTACATATGAATAATAATGCAGTTGTAGTAATTTGCAAAAAGACTACACCTATAATTGTGTAAATCTTGAGGAAATAATTCGATGATAGGTGCAATAGCTAGATGTTTATTGGTTTATTATAAGAGTTCTAATAAATTGGTTTTAAATTTGGAAACCGATTGGAAACGATAGACATCGATTGAACTATATTTGTTTCCAAGTGTATGAAGCCTTTGAATTGTGGAGTTTACGAAGTAATTATTGGCAGATTTGGTAACAAAATATAGAGCATTTAAACGGGTATCGTGGGTAGGTATACGCAAATTAATTAAGCTCGTTAAATCGAGGGCGTCCAGGCAGCCATTTGATATATTGAAAAGGCAAACTAAGTCACTCACTGTGCGTCTTGTAGTTAAAATCGCTTAGGTTTAGTAATTCCATTAGACATGTATAATTAAGTTCTTCGATTGGTATTCCAAGTTTGTAATTAATAAACCTTAGAAACTTATGTTGTACTCTTTCGATTTTTTGCTGATGGGTCTTATAAAATGGAGCCCGGATTGTTACAGCAATTTGAAGGAATTAATTGTTTTAATCATCCTCAGAATGTACCCCAGGCATTTCACGGCCTTGTTGGTTATTTCATTTATATGAGGAACATAAGTTAATTTACTGTCAAATATTGTACCAAGGTCCTTAATTTGTTTTACTCTTTTTAGAAAATTGTTGTTGATGCTATATTGATATTTAATGGGATTATTGATTCGGGTAAAAGTTATTGATTGACATTTTTCAATATTGAGAACCAGTTCATTAAGGGTGCACCACTCTTCTAGCCTCACAAGATTTGATTGCAATACGCTACAGTCATTATGATTAGTTATTGTTATGTAAATTTTTAAATCGTCCGCAAATAAAAATATCATAACTCCATCAAAGATGGTAGTTATGTCGTTGATAAACAAGGAAAATAACACTGGGTCCAGATGTGACCCCTGTGGGACTACGGTGAAGATTTCAAATTGATGTGAAAAATGTGAATTGATTTTTACTGATATTTTTCTTTTGTGAAGGTAGTTTTCGAACCATCATAAAATATGCCCAGTTATGCATAGGGATCTTAGTTTTTTTATAAGAATTTTATGTGAGACTTTATCGAAAGCCTTACTAAAGTCTGTATCCACTACGTCTGTTTGAAGACGATTGTTCATGGAATTAGTTATATATTCCTGATATATCATTAAGTTTGTTAGAGTAGATCTTTTTGCTATGAAGCCATGTTGTCGATGTGAAATTACTTTATTGATTTCAGGCGAGAGTTTAGAGAACAGGGCAGATTAAAGTATTTTTGGGATTGACGACTGGATACATATAGGTCTATAGTTGGATATAGAGGACTTAGCCATCTCAGGGATTGAACACAATATGCCTGAGTGGGACCCAAACGCGATGTCAACTCAGCCAACGACCCGTTATCCACAAATACGACACAGGCCCTGAGGGAAATTATTTTTCTCAGGACCTCTAGCGATGACATAAAAAAGGCCATAATTAGTACCTACGTTGTTGTCTTTTGTGTTTTTTCTAAAAAAAAAACAGCGTCTAAGCAATTCACGGTTCGGAAACTAACCTTGTGTGTGGAGAGACTTCCCTTTGCCGTTATAACAACATCTAATCAATAAGACGCCCACCCTCCTCAGAAATTCCTACTTGTTATTTGAACAGATGAATTCAATATCTTCCGTCTTCGGTACAGCAATACAACCTCTTCGGTACAGTCTTATAGCCACTGAAACAATAAATTGATAGAAGTTTGCTGCGGGCATTTCCGTATGCGTGAACTAAGCTCCAATTTTCCTTAATTCTATTGCATTTATTTTTATTTGTTTATTTAAGTGAAAATATATTACACAGTAATAATATTTGTAATACAGTAGCTGACGTATAAATGGCGTTGCTCGGGGTTGTGAATGGTTTGCGGTAAGGTTTTAAGGCGATGCCATACGTAGTAATGCAAGATCATGTGTTTTTGGTTTGAAAATTTGGCCGCCTAGAAATGTTTCAGATGCTTTAATTAAATACTGCGAGTAGAATACATCTTTGCCTTTGAAATAATCAAGACTTTTTTAGATAAGTCTTGCTATAAGCCCAGAAAAAAATAATGTAAAGGCCTATGAAAACTGCTTTAAAGTTCAAAATCTCCTACTTACGAACCCATTTTCGGTTATAATTTTATTGTATAATGTAGCAAATTAAATTATTTATAAAATGATCGAAAAAAAAATAAATTTATGCCTGAACATCCACAAAATAAAATAAAAGGCACTTTTTGGCCATGTTTTTTCATGCATAAATCAAAACAGGTGGATGGTTAGAAGCGGAAATTTAAGCCCTATCGCCATCTACGTAAGGGTTGTTATTGATAGCGGCTCGATTTAAAATATTACACGACGTAGTGCATCGCCTTAAAGTTATGAATGTGTACCGAAAAACTGGAAGCATTTTTTAAGGCGGAAACAATGTTATTTTACAAGATTAAAAAGTGTACGGGCGTTCTCCTTACACCCCTTTCTTTGTTCATCATAACCCCCACATTTTACCACTTCAACTCATTTCATCATGCAATGTCTTTTTCCGTCGTACCCGACTTTTTATACCATTCAAAACACAACTTAAACACTCCTGGCACTAATAAAATCGAACTTTGAAATTTTCATAGAAATCAATCGAGTAGTTTTTGAGTCGGGCACAAACAAAGAATCATTGATTTTCGAGTCGGGCACAAACAAAGAATCATTGATTTTTTATGTGCGAGTATAAGAAGATTATTCCTAATGATTTTAATAAATCTCATTTCGGGAAAGACAACATTATCCAATACGGAAACTATTTTTACGAGTACATAAGAATACGAATTTAAAAGTGAGCTCAATGAAGGGTTGTACAAAGATTTTAAAACAGACTAGACAGGTTTAACACAGTTAATTGAAAAATATTTCAAATATCATTAAGAAAGATACACAAAAGTGCCAAAGAAAGATTGTGTCACTGGTTCATAAATCTGATGAGAATATATCCTTTGAAAGCTTTTGCCAATGTTTTTTTTGTTTGTTACTGGAAGTTTTAGGTTACTGTGTAATGGATTTGTATTGCGTATGTGCAATTTGATTTTGTGATAGTGTTTTGTAATATTGGATGTTGGAATCAAAAGTTGGTTTGGTGTTTGTGTGTGAGGGTGAATTCTAAAACTTCCGGTAATTGTTTGGTTTCGGTTGCCTCCTTATTGTACCTTTTTAAAATATCTGCTCAGAAGATTCTCGTTTCTGAAGCAGAATAATTTTTGTAATACCTGCATCAACTGTAAAGCGCCCCTGAAGTGATATCTCACAAAAGCGGAGCTATAAAAATTGTCCAATTTTTATTATTAATGAGTGTATAGCCAGTATAGAATAGTTTCGTGGTACATCCTCTCTACAGTGAAATGAATCGCCGTAATGGTTAGTTAGTTCAAAATTTTAAGAGGCGCGAGCCAATATGTTTACGTATAAAAAAAGTAATTTTGGGGTTAGTTTTCCGAGGGATTAATGCCCCACTAATCACTGGTTAGGTTAGGTTAGTTTAAGGGTAGCAACGGAGGATACTTTCAATTATCGCCACGTTTCCTATAATGCAATCCTACCCCTCAATAACACAATATAACAATGTATAAACTTACCCCAATCTACAATATTATAACAGTGGGTAAACTCGCCCCAAACTATGATGTTATGTTATGGATAATGGGGGTCTTTTTCACTCCCTTATTTTTAGAAAGGTAACTAAATTCGTTATAGTTATTGGGACATCCTGTAGATGGTGGCTTGAGATGATACTCATAGAATTTTAATAATCTTGTTTTGTCCTGTCCTGCTGTTATTGTTATTCTAAGTTTTGTCATCAATTTGTATAAACAGTGTATTTCGTGTTATAATATTAGATCTGTATTGGGTAAGGCACACTGTAGGAATAATTTTAAGAACCACTAATACTGAATTACCATTTTTAAGTTTGTTATAGTTAAGCGCACTTGAAGTGAAATGACACTAAACTGCGCTATATAAATGCCATGTTATTATTATTATTGAGAGCTTTTGGCAATGTTTTTTGTTTGTTACTGTAAGTTTTAGGTTACTAGGTAATACGTTTGTATTGTGTATGTGTAATTTATTGTAAGGAGTTAATTCCAAATTTAATCGTGTTTGTGGATGACAGTAAATGTATTTGATTTTGTGATATTGTTTGAAAAGCTAGTTTGGTGTTTGTGTGTTAATTATTAGTAGAATGGCAGTTATGATGTTATATTTTGACAGAATCAGAAAGGAAATTAAATTTGATTAAAAATTATGAATTTTCTTTCTTGAACATGTAATAATCCATTTAATAAATTCTCTGGGGCCTAATAGTCAAAAGGCATGTATTTGATGCACGTGTATTGCGGCATGTTTGTATGTCCTCAGTAAAATTATATTAAACTTACTTCTGTTTATTTTCATATTTAGATTGTATTTCTTGGACCGATAGTAATCAATTTTAAATCCATCAATGAAATGGCCCCACCCTATATCTCTGGACTATGCATCCCGGAAAACACTGGTCTGAGGCAGTCAACTCTTAGATCAGCAACTTCATCAACTGTAGGCAGACTGATGGAACCTAAGCGCAAACCAAATACTAAGTTTGGTGATCGCGCTTTCGGAGTATCTGGGCCGAAGGCTTGGAATAAACTCCCTCCAGAACTAAGATCCATAACAAAACCAACAGAATTCAGGTCTTAACTAAAAACTTACCTTTTTAAGCTGTCATACCCTTAAATTAAATAAACCATTCCTGAGAGAAAGTCCAGTTAAATCCAATTATGTCCTAAATCCTGTATCTAAATTACACTAATAAACAATTAGTTAATGTTAATTAAGTGTTTATCTCAAATGACCTACCAGGTAAATATTGTACTGTATATTATCTCCATACATAGTTAATAATAACATAGTAGTAATACAGCGCAAGTACAGCGCCCTTGAGGTGATTTTGCACAAAAACCGTGATATAAAAGTCATCCAAATATTATTATTATTATCTATTTAATAATTTCTCAGGGGCCTAGTGTATTTTGAACATGTCCGTGTATACATGGTAAAATCAAATTTTCCTTCTGTTGCATTTGTTCGAAGGTTTTCAAATATTGAAAAATTTTATTCAGAAATCTAGAAATCGAAGTCTTATTTGAAATACATTTTCTTTGAAATCGGTATGGATCACAATTCTAGAAATCTCCGGTTCATTGCTCAAAGCCATAGAAGATGTGAATAATATATCATTTCTAGAATTTTTCCATTGATTTGAATCCAAATCTTATATCTGATATTGGATATTACGTAAATATATGTAAATCATGCAACAGTGAAAGTACTAGAGTGGAAATGAGAGATTTCACTATGCCGTTCAATATCAGGAGAAGTTGGATGTTTTTACAGTAAATAGGGGGAAATAGGAGAGCGATGAGATGCAGAAATGTTTTTTTTTAATGCACAATTTATAACCATTGTCTACTATTTTTTTCACCCCGTTAAGAGCATATTCTGAATGATTTTAATGGTGATCAGACTTTTAATCACCCGTCAGTTGATCCCTCGCAATGCTTGATCCCTCTGCCGGTTGATCCCCAAAATAATTATTTATTTTGTACTAAATGCGTTTCATATAAATTTTAAATTTATAACTATGGTCTACGTTTTTTATATCCGGTTACGGGCATCTTTAAAATGATTTAAATGGTGATCAAAACGTCGTTGATCCCGCGGACAGTTGATCCCCGAGAATTGACCCCCGGACAGTTTATCCCCCGTAAAGTTGACCCCCACAGTCGTTTGATCCCCCGGGCGATTGATCCCTTTGCCAGTTGATCCCTAAAATACTATTTCCGTCGTACTTCCTGGTAATGTATGTACGAGGCGTATCCAGAAAGTAAGTGTACTGAGGCTCTCACGACCGAATGAATTTTACTTTCGACATGTTGGCTACATTTACGTGTAGCCTGACTCTTCCCCTCCGCAACGAGACCGGTTCAAGGTCAGTACGTTGAGAAATGTCGACGCGACAACACGTTTTGTGAAAAATGTCAATCCAATCTCCCGCCAAGTGTGAAATACGCGGCGTCATCCGTTATCTCGTTCGGAAGGGAAAACCTTCGTTTGAGGTTTATAATTTGGTGAAAACTGCATATGGTGATAAAGCTATGAATTGTACGAGTATGTACAAGTGGTATCGCGAGTTTAAAAATGGTTCTCACCTCTCCACCCTCCGCCAAAAAGTTCAAAACCACAATTTCAGCCAAGAAAATTATGACATCCGTGTTTTGGGACTGTCAAGGCATAATTTTGATTGAATATCTGCCTCAAGGGGAGACCATCAACTCTGCGAGATACTGTGAGACTCTAAAAAAATTTCGGAAGGCGATTCAAAACAAGAGGAGAGGCATTCTGACAAAGGGAGTAAGCCTGCTGCACGACAATGCCAGACCACACATGGCCAACGCAACGAAGGAACTGCTTGCTTAGTTTAAATGGGATGTCTTAAACCACCCCGCGCATTCTCCTGACCTAGCACCTTAAGATTTTTATCTCTTTACCTCCCTGAAGCTGTAAGTGGGTGGAAAAAGGTATTCAACCGACGAGGAGGTAAAGGGGGAGGTGGAGAAGTGGACGAAGGGGTTGGTGGAAAACTACTTCGAGGAAGGCATCAAAAAAGTTGTTACCCCACTTCACCACCTGCATTGAGAGGAATGGCGACTATGTCGAAAAATAGCTTACATATGTACTACGGTAACCATGTAATTTTTATGTTTCAATAAAAAAAATTGTAAGCTACAAAAATTCAGTACACTTACTTTCTGGATACGCCTCGTATATATGTACAGATGATATACGGCCATTAAACAAAAGCCGATATGTGAAGGTAGGTAGTTATATCTATGCTATCACACTCGGTTATGTTAACCCTAAATAACTAAACTGTTTTTATTGTTTCATTGTTACTACACTTTCGTCGAGTGGACTACGCAATAAAACACTAGAAATAAATCAAAAATATTTAATTAAGATAGGAAATTGTTACATGGCACAAAAGTAAGGTTTATAATGAACAAATTAAGTACAAATTAATATCAGTCTACACAGTGACTACACATGTCAACATTATGTGGACCACAAATAGCCTTTCTACATCTGGTGCAATGGTGTTTGGTCATCCTCCGTGCCTTGGATGGACACAGGAAGCAAATTTTAGGCACGTTTGACGTAGATGGAACCGGAACTTCTATTGTAGAAGATTCGCCAACATTAACAATTAATATAAGAATATATGAATGTACGTACCTTAAAAATAAAAATTGTTGTTATAACTAAACTTTCGTCCAGCGGACGACGCGATGGTCATAGGGCACGTCCTAGTATGCGTGTGACTGCAATCGCGTCACGTGCTGCACTGTTTACTCAAATTAGGAAGGTAACGAAAGAGTCAAGGTCGGAGAGCGGGGTGAAGTAGGTGATTTCGAATTTCGCCGAGTAGCGCGTCGTCGCCACGACTAGCGATTAGTTATCTAGGGTTAAAGGTATAATGAATTGTGTAAGTGTATAGTATAGTGTGGTTATTGTGTATTTTACCAAAGCCGACTGTACATATAATAATAATAATAATTGGATGACTTGTATAGCGCCGTTTTTTTGCAAAATCACCTCAAGGGCGCAGTATAAATTTTTAATACATTTCTACAGTGATCTATGTTATTACTATGGAGATAATAAACAGTGCAATACTTACCTGGTAGGTCACTTGAGATTAACACTTAATTAACATTAACTAATTGTTTATTAGCGAAATTTAGATACAGGATTTAGGACATTATTGGATATAACTGGACTTTCTCTCAGGAATGGTATATTTAATTTAAGGGTATGACAGCTAAAAAAGGTAAGTTTTTAGTTTAGACCTGAATTCTGTTGGACTTGTTATGGATCTTAGTTCCAGAGGGAGTTTATTCCAAGCCTTGGGCCCAGATACTCCGAAAGCGCGATCACCAAACTTAATATTTGGCTTGCGCTTAGGTTCCATCAGTCTGCCTACAGCTGATGATGTAGTTGATCTAAGAGTTGACTGCCTCAGACCAGTGTTTTCCGGGACGCATAGTTCAGAGATGTAGGGTGGGGCCATTTCATTGATGTATTTAAACACTATCCAGCTCAATTTGTACTGGATTCTTTCAGGGCACTTGAGCCAGTGAAGGTTACGAAGGTGTTCTGAAATGTGCGAATATTTTGAAACCCCGGTTATGAGCCGCGCTGCTGCATTAAACACTGATTTAAGTTTGTCAATTTGATATTTTGGAAGGCTTGCATAAATGCCGTTGCAGTAATCCGTTATATTAGTATATATAAGTATTCCGTTCGTCTTTTTATCAATATTACTGAATTTTCTAATGTAGTCGTAAAATCACTCGGCACACGTTGCCAGGGAAAAATACAATAGAAATAATCTTTCGGGGCATCAATTTTTCAACAAAATTTCATCAACCAACACCTCTGCCCTAATTTACCCCAAGTGTTACCAGCAGGGGTGGCCGGGTTCATCGGGTGTAGTGTGTTCAGATCTTATAAACAGTTTGTGCAAAGAATAAATAAATTGATAACGATCCAAGAAAATGACCAATTCACGCTATTATTCAATCAACCCCTATTTACACACAATACTAAAAAAAATATAAATCCCATCTTAAACAATCATCATTCTATGATTGAACTTATTCACAACCCTAAGCTCGTAATTTTACCAAAGTAGCACGGGGCGCATTTGTATTATGAACTCAAATGATTTGTTTTCCACGCCCCCGTACACAAATATTACCACGCGCGTGGGAAAGCGTGGCGAGGCTTTCTGAGGCAGGTTTTCCGTAAATATAAATGTTTATTTCACGTTTCATGTATAGTTTTATGTACGTTACCTGATTTTGTCGGTATTGCAGACATATATATAGATTTACATTTTTTGTAAAACATGCAAATTACGTGTTTATGGTCTGAAAACTTGATCACTTAAAAATATTATTGGTGGTGTAATTGAATACGACCAGGAGAACACATCTTGGCCTTTGAAATTAAATTTAATCATTGAAATTAATTTGTTAATGTGATCCGCAGAGCATGTAGAGAATAAACGGAGAAATGATTGTACCGAGAATATATGACGCGTATGTGAATGGTATAAGTCGGGGACACCCGAGGAAGACATGATGGAACGATCAAGTGAACAAGACACTTGAGTAAGGCCATGTAAAGAAGTTAGAATAACAGAAGAGTATATGTGAGGCAATGTATGATTGTGAATGAGACAAGGAGTGGGTGCCAAGACCGAGTTGTTTGGCGGCCCGTGATATCTGCCTAGCCTTGCTGCGAGACGGCGTGATGGTTAGTTATATGGTAAAAGTAATTCCATCCCTCTGAATTATTGAATGGGCTAGAGTATAGTTTACGTATTTTTTTAAATTATTTTTAAACTTCTGCAATCTACATACAATATAACATTCTATGGAATTTTATACATGTTTATTGCTTGCAGCGGTTTAAATTACCTCAAGTGGTAGGTACAGGTCCAAGCACTGTGCAAAACCAAGAGATTATCCAACACACCTAATTTTTGAAGAATTTAAAGCATTAAAATTTAATGATCTTGTCAAAAAAAACACAATAAATCAAATAATAAAAGAAAAACAAAATCACAGCTTTTTAACTGAAAGTCATACTCGTCAAAAATATATATTTCCAGCACAAAAATGTAACACCACTTTTGCTCAACATCATTACATATATCTAGGGAAAAAATACTTCAACAGCCTACCCGAAAATATCAGAACAATAGAAAACGATAAACACCTACTAAAGCAATTAAAAATAAGTTCAATGTAAAAATACCAAAATGATGAAACTATCTTTGTAATTAATTATAAATTTTAATATTCATATTTACAAACACAAAATATTCTACATCTTGATTAACAAGTCTTCTAGACACAAGCGCCAGCTTCTATAGAAGAGGAACATTAAAAAATCAAAAGCAGTGAAAACTAATTGTATGTAATATCTTTGTTAACATTATTGATTATACTATGTAAATTGATTAATTTAATAAATATATATAATGATATTTTCCTTGTGATTTGAACGACACAGTCAATTAAAACACAATTGAGTTTCTCTGTAAGTAAAGTAGAGGTTTATTTTGTTAATCTCACAAGATTTACATAAAGAAAAGCATTCAGTAACAAAACATTATCTGTAATAAGGAAAGAAACGACATTTAATGTTATTAATTGTTATGTAAATTCCTTAATCACAATCGCGATAGCAATACCAATTATTGAAATTATTCCCATCAATCTGCTTTGTCACAACCCATAGATTATTTTTACTATGTCTTAAACCATAGATTACGAAATATCGAGTCGACTGTGTAGGTACTGTGGCGCACATCCAGCCAGTGACAGTCCACGACACACACAGCCACAATGACGAGACAAGCTCGGCATTGCCTTGAATTAAAGAAAATTATATTTTTCCTTACATATATATTATATAAAAAAAAAACAAAAAAATTATAGGAGTTCACGTGTAATTTATGAGCAATTTTTTTCTCTCAGAATTATTACAGACAGCGTAAAGATAGAAGTATTATTTTATCTAGGTGAATAACCAATATACCTTGGGGTGAAAATAATTCTAAAACGAGCTTTTAATAACATTTATTAAATGTGAAACCGCTCAAGAGTCCCAACTGCTCCCAAACGTCTGTAGTCAATGATAATATGGCATCCCCAATTGGGGTATGTTGTGAGGCTGAAAGTAATAAGGAGGAGAAGGAGATAGGGAAGAGGAAGGCGTGGAAGTATCTGGCTAGTCAGATCTGGTCACCAAACATGGCCACAACCACTTCAAGTAACTTTTTTAATTCTGAATTTTAGTCTCACATCAGAGCGATAATTAGAGTTAAATAACACAAATTAATAAAATAAAATTTACTTGTGCACGCCCTATTGGAACCTGCAACCTCCAGCTTGCTAGTCGAGAGCCTTACCACTTCACCACGTAGACCGTCGAGAATAAATCAATTTTCTTGCTTGCCAAAATGTTTTTTAATCAAATATGTCTGAAAAACGTGCGCAAAGTGGTTAGTGGATTTTTGTGCGGTTTACAAAAAAACTCGAAATATTTATCTAATTATGTATAAATTTTTGAAATTGGCTTATTCACGCGTACCTTCTATAAACACAGCATATTATTTTCATTATTTCAACCCGGACCTCTCTAGACAAAATACTAGGTGCGCCACTGAGGTGGAATGATTGACAATGGTAATTGGTTTATAATGGAAGGAACATTTTTTACATGAATTTACCTGCTGACAAACTGATACAAATTCCCATTGTATAAAAATAATATTAGGCCATAAAAAATGGTTTCAGTTTCTTTTGTATGCATAATTATCATTTAAAATTTCTAAATTCAACAAAAGTAGGTAATGTGGTTGACTGAAAAAAGTACGGAATATTCTAAATCTGTCACTATGTACTTGTACATTCATACTTCTGACAAAATTATATAATGTCAACGAATGCCTGCTGTATTAATTCCCCAGCGGGATTGCTGAGGAATAAATACAGCGGGAATGAATACTTGAAGCCCTAGAGTGGCTCAATGACCTACATGTTACCCTCTGACTCCCCCACCATACGAAAGAAGAAGAAAAATCGTATTCAGCTTGTTTGTTATGTTCATTATCACGTACCTACTTATAAATTCATGAATTTTCGCTATTAATTTATTCCTGAACCAACTCTCACGCAAAAATAACTAACTGTATACGCTCTACCCAGGAATATCTTAAATATTAAAATACATGCAAATTACCCACCTCAGAACAGACTTGTCTAACGAAAAGGAAAAAGAAATTATGTAAATAAATATTACATTAAAATAAAACCCCTAGTTTCTGGCACTGAAATTGAATTAAATTGAGTTTACAGAATGGTAGATACCCGCCAGGTGACTAAGAACATCACTCAGAAACAAAATGTTGCTATAAAAATGGCTAAAGCCATGCTGTGTGACCAGATTTGATTAGCCAAGTACTTCCCGAACTTCCAATCTCATTCCACTGACTCCGTTTACCCTTGGCAGTTTACGTACTATACGTAACTAGATAACGGATTAGGCATTATGGAAAGGGCGATATAAATTATCACTGTAACTAGATAAAGGATTAGGCATTATGAAAAAGGTGAAATAAATTATCACTGAAACTAAATAACGGATTGGACATTATGAAAAGGGTGAAATAACTTATCACTGTAACTAGATAACAGATTACGCATTATGAAAAGGGCAATATAAATTATCACTAATAATAATAATAATAATAATAATTGGATAATTTGCAGAGCGCCGTTTTTGTGAAAAATCACCTCAAGGGCGCTGTAACTAGATAACGGATTAGGCATTATGAAAAGGGCGAAATAACTTATCACTGTAACTAGACAACGGATTACGCATTATGAAAAGGGCGAAATAACTTTTCACTGTAACTAGATAACAGATTACGCATTATGAAAAGGGCGATATAACTTATCACTGTAACTAGACAACGGATTAGGCATTATGAAAAGGGCGAAAAATGCGTGCATATTTATTTATTAATTTTAATATCTATTTATTCATTTACAATTATTTTGTGTAGCCTATGTGGTGATTGAAGGTGTCAAATTAAAACAATATATCACATTATAACAGGAGAAGGGATAATAAAAATATAAGTTATATTTATAACAGATGCAGTCGTCATTTGCTAGTAAAATATTAACTTTAAATGCAAAAAGTTGCATTATCAATGACAAAATTTACAAAATTTAATTTATTTAAATGATTAAATTTCAAATTTTATTAACACAGATTTTTAGATTTAAATTCGGCCTTTGTGTTCAGTATCTATTTGGGACCATGTACACTAATTTTCATTTCAATTTTGTAAAAATTACATAAGTAACCACTCATTTAAAAGTAATGTGTTTCTTGAGGTGACAAAACCACAAATCAATACTAGCAGAATCAAAATCGTGGGATTTAATCGAATTCTACGAATAGATTACCTCAAATATTACCCAACAAATAAACACGATTCGTGTTATAATACAACATTATATGTAAGGTTGTTAAATTTGGTAATAATGACCTTGTAATAAACGTATTGGGGTTGATACCAAGGACGTATTATCACCTCCAATTTAACATACATAATTTCCACCGAATAAATAACCACAAGAACTTAAACTGTTTGTTTTTAAGTGAATAACGCTCGAAAGTTCTGTAGCAAATATTAAATTTCTTTCACCATTGGGGTCACCAATATTGTGGTAGATATTTAGGCGTTAAATGCGTTTTAAATAAAACGATTTAAATATTATAAAGATTGACTTTAATAAACAATTAAATTTACAAAGCGATTTTTATTTATTTATTTATTTTACATGTATATAAATTACAAACAATACAAAAAAATGAACCTTTGTCTGTCCAACTGGGAAGGATTCCCGTTTCAGGACAGCCAAATTGTGCATTAAGTACATAATATTCTTACAATGGTATGGCGATGCTGTCAAAACAGATTTTGAGAACATTGTTGCTTGCATTCGAAGTGCCAGGATAGTTTCTTTATCCTTGAAAGAATCGCAAAGATGTAATTTATTACCAGGGTCAATTTGGATAACATTAGTAATTGCATTCAGAACAGATGAATGGTTTCTTTCGGGACATCATAAGTCTGAGATTCTTTCCAGGGCATTTTGGAGAACATTTAAAATTGTATAGTTAGAATTTCCACATTTATAAATCAGTATAAGACATATGAAACCTATAGTATATACTATATTTTTAGAATTTCTTAGGTGATAGAAGTTACACATTACTAGACCAGAATATATGCCGTATGACATATGAATTTCCAATTTTAAAATTTCCAATCTTTATTTATTAAATGGATTATCAGAAGGTTTCGGAAAACGCGGGAGATTATTACGTGGGAATTACATGCTATGCGTCAAGCCAATCAAAACGGAATGAATTTCTTACAAGGATTTTCAAAATGCACTGTTTTTTCAAAACGCGCATGCGTCCCAGTGTGGCGATTAAAAAAATGTCGTCTGCGTCTAAAATTAGATTATTAATATTTCTTACAGCTCCTCCGGAGCCAGAGGGACTATTGCATCCCCTATTTGGGCAGATTGTGAGGCTGCAGAGAGTATGAAAGGTAAAGAGATGGAGAAAAGAAAAGGTGATAAAGTACTTGGCTCTTCAAATCTGATCACAAAACGCGATTAAAGTAAGTTAAAATAATGTTTCAATTCTGAAAATTTCTATCTTTTGTTAAAAAAATGGAAGAAAACTGATGTCGCTAATTTACATGAGACCTGTCGGCTCCTAAGCTAATATAAACAGGCTAACATAATTGATAATCTGCTTAAGAAAAGATTGTGATATTTATTTATTTCAACCATGAAGGCTGTTACGTTTACACGTTGTTATAGGTAAGAAGTTTGGGACTACAATAATAACGGTCTTACTAAAAAAAACGCTTCACGTCCGTTAAACTGTGTTTTTGTTACGCATTGTACAAAGACTGTACAATTTTTAATTATTACTAATAAAAAATGTCTTTAACTGGCTTCGAAAGATCCGGCAACATAGCATTTTGAAAGACTGACGCATGCGCCTGATGAGCCATGTATTTTTCGCTGGAAAATGACAGATGTTTTTGTTTTGTCGTGTATTTACTATTATTTGTGCTATTTTTAGTCAATTATACCATCGTAAAAGGTAAGGTTTCTTCGGATTTATATTTTTTAAATTGTCGTTTACTGAAAGTTATTTTATTAAATAACTTAAATGCTTTATGCCTTATGTAGGTAAATAAAATTTAGAAAAAAAACAAGGTTTATATTGTGCCAAAATGAATCCAAAACATCAGATTTCTTAAATATAATATTTTTTATTGGTATGAGCGTGATGAAAAGTGAAGTGACAGTTTACTTGCAAATTCCTTATAAAATGATTTTGTTTTATTTTTTACTTCTCTGAAATTTTTCGTATTTTAAATTAGAAATATTGTCCTTTTTTAAATATTAAAGTATATTTTTGAAATACAAAAAACTAAAAGGTAATTTGAACAAATTTTTAAAAATCGTATTTGTTTTTAGGACATCTTAAAAATAATGATATACCTATATATAATACCAGTGGGGCCGGGCAGATGTGGTCCTGCCACAAAACGCCTTCAATGTAGGGAAGTTAACATTTGTGGTTGTATGTATTTTTAGATGAGAAATCTGAAATAAAACATCGTTGAAATTCGATGATAAATTATGTTATTTCTAGTTTATACAATAAATAAACAGCTATTTTTGATTGGAAAATCAATGTTTATATCTTATATCTTTCCACGAACTATTTTATGTCAGCTTGTATTTTAAGTTTCAATTAGTACATACACGCTCATTTATCAATTGAATAAAATTTTCATCACGTTTTTAGTAAGACCGTAAGTGTACACAACAAAATAAACTGACTCTGATCGATATATGCAGGTACAATACAAGTTGTCATAGAGAGTTCTGCTGTACAAAGCAGTTCAATCACTGCATAACCAGGCCGTTGCCCAGTGGCAGGGAGCGCCTCTACACCAGATATGGAGAATTTCACTCAAGCCACCATAAAGTCCTAATGTGTTGTCACGTAATAGATCCCTAACGCATTCAAAAGACCCGCGAACCTAAAATTAAGACGCAGACAGTTGGTACCACTGGCATTTGCGCATGGAACTGCCTCGATCATCGGCCGTTATCACTGTAAATCCAACCTTGGTCTCGACACCATGTGTGGGCAGTTCGCAACGTAAACGCTCACGGAACGTTTTCGTTCTTAACGACATGTGTGTTTGTTTTACTTTTAAATGCAGTCTTGAACAAGAAGTGCCGGCTACATCATTGAAGACCGATTCGCACGCGATGGCGCGTAAAAGGAGCACCATCACGGTAATAACTGTGAGTAACGCCGCCAAAGTCTTTTCACTATAGCATCACCGGGAACGACACACGTAAGCACGTTATTTAACCATTTTCTCATTATGTGCCTATATTTCTTGTAATGTCCTGATAAACAAGCTTGGCAGCCAGAACAAAATACGAGAGAGATTGTCCAATTCTTACAGCCAGGAAATAATATAGGATGTTAACTGTGTCCTCATTTGTGTCCTTAAATGTACCTGTTGCATGTGAATATAACCATCTATTATCCCAATTGGAGTTTGTAATGATCTGCCCTTTCTACTTCAAACTTCTCCTTCTTCTCTTCTTTCTACGATAAATTTCCTTTAAGTCCCATAGGTAACTTTTCCATAAGGCTTTGGTTATGTATATATCCGGGGTAGGAAGGTCCTCCCTGCCGTCTTTCAATCCCTTGCCTCTCTCTTTATTACACACCCCTTCAAGTGTGTACATCCTAGTTTGTCTACGTGACGTACGACCTTGAACGTACTCATTTCACGTGACGGCTCAGTATAAAAAGGCTTCACCGAACGTTGTGTTGGGTTTTTGTTTCTCGGTTTAGAAACCTAGTTATCTATATATGTGTGGTATCCCTTGGTTCTTTTGAGATAGAGTGAGTTGAATTCATTACCGCTGTGTTTTAAAACCATTTTATAAACCTTATCTTCTAAGTCGCCTGCTCCCCCCCCACTAGCTACTCGATTCTACCTATCGTAGGGTAATGTGAATATAATAAAGTGTTAGATTTTATATATGTGATATACATACGATAAGTTTATGGTGTTAGTTGTCGGCGCCATCCATGTATATATTTTGGGAGGGGAAGGAGAGGAAAGGAAATGAAATTTTTTCAAGCTAAGATTGACTCCTCCTCTTACCAAACAAAACTGATGGATGATAATTTGAGCAAGGCGATCGATATCTGCGTGTCTGGATATCACAACCGGCCGGGTCTCCCCTTGTTCCAAATCGGCAACCTTCACGCCAGAATAAAGAAAACCAGGTCTCATCACCAATTTCAGAATTGCCCCAATCTCAAACACCTCCAGGATAACCTACTTTACTGAGTGTAGAAGGGGAAAGCCATGACATCCCTTGTCACGAATCTAGTCGCGAAAGTGTGACACGTAAGGTCCTAAGTTACGAGCCACCTCTAGAAAACATTGTAACTCCCACGTCGTCGGGGATTTACATCCCTTTCTAGGTCAATACATATATAACACACGACGATCTTGTCGACATTTTGCCCGCTTATTAACGATAGGTTGTGTGCCTACCCATTCAGCCAATTATCATGTGAGATATATGTAAGGTCTACTCGATATGCCAAATTTGGGATGAGGACTGTCTGTATTTTAATATTTGGTTCCAGTATTTATTTTATGAGGTTACTAGCATCCTCGTGTATTAGGTATGGGTAACTCCTACTGAATACCTATCCTCTCAGGTAAGGTATAAACGGATAATTGGTTTGATTTTTTGCATTTAATTTAAAGAGGCTGCCTACCTCTCGAAAGGTACCTGTTGAGAAAAGTTGTTCGGTTGGTAGTTTTATTTCGGAGATTACCATCTCCCTCTTCCGACTTTAGATTTGTTTTTGTGCATCCCAATTCGTAACTTAGAAAGTCAAACAATAGATGAAAAGTATTAAATTAGAAAAGTCAAATAACAGAAGAAAAGTTTTCATTTTGTTCCGTCTGGTTGCATCCGAACGCTTTCAATTCGGGACGGCATACGCTAGCAAAACTTCCCCTTTGACTGACTGTACCTGCGTCTTGTCCTATATATGAAAAGGTCGTTGACTCGTCTCTCGCTCACAGCTGATTGACAATGCGTCTAGCGTATCCCTTCTTATGGGAAGATTATTTGGGTTGCAGGCGTTGCAAACTCGGTTCCTGTACCTCGGTTGTATCCTATTATTAAAAGGGTCCTCTGAAATTTAATAAATAATATAAAAAAACTCACCCTGTTAGTCACCTCCAAATCCTCGTGTGAAACTTACCTGGTTACACTATATAGCTAAATCACTTTAATTTTCGACCTCCTCCCTACGCTTATAAAAGGGTAATTAAATATTCCTGTAAATAAAATTGTACCTCCCTAATCTGTTAGGATTCGAACCCACAGTTAATAATCTATTTGATTCTCTGGTTTTCGGTCTCCGTGGATAGAATGCCATCTCGCCAAATCAATAACTTAGCCCGATTAAACACTTCCTGCCTTTAAGTACATTCACTCTGCTTTAAAAACGCAATCATTATTTTTATTATTTTCATGTTTTTAAGACAAGCAATCTAGTTCGAACTGTATACGAAATCACGTTTAAATCAACACAACTTTATAACACAATCGCGATTGCACAACACCTGGCGCCCCTGAGGTGGGTTTTTACAAAACGGCGCTCTACAAATTATCCAATTATTATTATTGTCATTATTATTAATTGTTTTCCCACTGAGTCGAACCACTTTCACTTCACACAAACACTAGTTCAATAATATTTCACTTTAATTCAATATACAACAAAGCTTTCTAACACTATTTGAATTCACTAATCAACTGCAATTTCATACAACACTTCTGATTTGAATTCATTTCTTGGAGCTCCCAACGTACCCACGTTCAAGAACTGACTGCCCGTCCCTGCGCCCTGTCCCGTGTGAATGTGTTTACTCCAGGCCTGTCTGTCCATAAATCTCCCGTCGTTGTCTAAACAAAATTTTTTTTGAGCACGTTCGTTTCGTTTATTTTATGTGAGTGTCCAAAACATCACAGCCTCCCTTTAGTTCTAAGCCCAGCGGGTAATCTCGCTTCCTCGTGTTAGTCGATGGGATTAGAAATAACTATAGGTAATTTACATTTCTCGAATACCTCTGTATTTATTTTTTATTTTTATTTTAAATTTTATTTTAATTCTTCCAAAATGTTGAGCGCCCCTGTTCTTCGTTTCTAACCTAGCATCTGTTTATTTTTTGGTTCCCGTGATTATCGGCTTGTTCTGCTGGTGAGTTTTTTCCCGCCCTCAGCTTTTTCAAGTGTTTTTGTGTCTCTATGGGTAGAAATTCAATATGTCATGTAACACTTGTTTATTTTCGAATTTTAAACTCCGAGTTTTGTTTATTACATAATAGTGCTTGACTTAACTTTGTGTTTTTTCATCTCAATGCGTTATTTGTATTATATTCGAGTGTTATTTATTTCCATGTTGATTTGTTTTTATTTTGTGTCCTCGGCTGTGATCCGATGGTTTTTTGTCCGTCTGTGTTATTTATGACTTAAACATTCTCTGCCTTTTAGATCTGGAATAAACAATAATTGTTTACAGTTATTCTAATATCAATGGTATAAAATATGCCATATACTTCACGATATCCGATGCAATGTTTATTTTAGATTTGTCCCAGCTATCTTATTCTTGTGTTATAATTAATCCGATTTCGATGTTTGTTTATCCTTTGGCTTCGTTGTTTATGAACATTTTAGATGTTTTTTGTCGTCACAATGAATTCAATGTTTTCCGGGTCTGTCTGTTTATTCTATTTTGCCTTTGAAGTACGATGTCTCTGTTATCATTTTTGACGATAGGTACCATTTCTTTTGCTGTTAATGTGAATTAATAAGGTTTATGAAATCCATTTTTTTTCTCAACAACAGTAATGAACTCAAGCCAGCTTTTATATCTATCTCTCCTGGTTTGCGGCATCAGATGTAATGATCTGCCCTTTCTACTTCAAACTTCTCCTTCTTCTCTTCTTTCTACGATAAATTTCCTTTAAGTCCCATAGGTAACTTTTCCATAAGGCTTTGGTTATGTATATATCCGGGGTAGGAAGGTCCTCCCTGCCGTCTTTCAATCCCTTGCCTCTCTCTTTATTACACACCCCTTCAAGTGTGTACATCCTAGTTTGTCTACGTGACGTACGACCTTGAACGTACTCATTTCACGTGACGGCTCAGTATAAAAAGGCTTCACCGAACGTTGTGTTGGGTTTTTGTTTCTCGGTTTAGAAACCTAGTTATCTATATATGTGTGGTATCCCTTGGTTCTTTTGAGATAGAGTGAGTTGAATTCATTACCGCTGTGTTTTAAAACCATTTTATAAACCTTATCTTCTAAGTCGCCTGCTCCCCCCCCACTAGCTACTCGATTCTACCTATCGTAGGGTAATGTGAATATAATAAAGTGTTAGATTTTATATATGTGATATACATACGATAAGTTTATGGTGTTAGTTGTCGGCGCCATCCATGTATATATTTTGGGAGGGGAAGGAGAGGAAAGGAAATGAAATTTTTTCAAGCTAAGATTGACTCCTCCTCTTACCAAACAAAACTGATGGATGATAATTTGAGCAAGGCGATCGATATCTGCGTGTCTGGATATCACAACCGGCCGGGTCTCCCCTTGTTCCAAATCGGCAACCTTCACGCCAGAATAAAGAAAACCAGGTCTCATCACCAATTTCAGAATTGCCCCAATCTCAAACACCTCCAGGATAACCTACTTTACTGAGTGTAGAAGGGGAAAGCCATGACATCCCTTGTCACGAATCTAGTCGCGAAAGTGTGACACGTAAGGTCCTAAGTTACGAGCCACCTCTAGAAAACATTGTAACTCCCACGTCGTCGGGGATTTACATCCCTTTCTAGGTCAATACATATATAACACACGACGATCTTGTCGACATTTTGCCCGCTTATTAACGATAGGTTGTGTGCCTACCCATTCAGCCAATTATCATGTGAGATATATGTAAGGTCTACTCGATATGCCAAATTTGGGATGAGGACTGTCTGTATTTTAATATTTGGTTCCAGTATTTATTTTATGAGGTTACTAGCATCCTCGTGTATTAGGTATGGGTAACTCCTACTGAATACCTATCCTCTCAGGTAAGGTATAAACGGATAATTGGTTTGATTTTTTGCATTTAATTTAAAGAGGCTGCCTACCTCTCGAAAGGTACCTGTTGAGAAAAGTTGTTCGGTTGGTAGTTTTATTTCGGAGATTACCATCTCCCTCTTCCGACTTTAGATTTGTTTTTGTGCATCCCAATTCGTAACTTAGAAAGTCAAACAATAGATGAAAAGTATTAAATTAGAAAAGTCAAATAACAGAAGAAAAGTTTTCATTTTGTTCCGTCTGGTTGCATCCGAACGCTTTCAATTCGGGACGGCATACGCTAGCAAAACTTCCCCTTTGACTGACTGTACCTGCGTCTTGTCCTATATATGAAAAGGTCGTTGACTCGTCTCTCGCTCACAGCTGATTGACAATGCGTCTAGCGTATCCCTTCTTATGGGAAGATTATTTGGGTTGCAGGCGTTGCAAACTCGGTTCCTGTACCTCGGTTGTATCCTATTATTAAAAGGGTCCTCTGAAATTTAATAAATAATATAAAAAAACTCACCCTGTTAGTCACCTCCAAATCCTCGTGTGAAACTTACCTGGTTACACTATATAGCTAAATCACTTTAATTTTCGACCTCCTCCCTACGCTTATAAAAGGGTAATTAAATATTCCTGTAAATAAAATTGTACCTCCCTAATCTGTTAGGATTCGAACCCACAGTTAATAATCTATTTGATTCTCTGGTTTTCGGTCTCCGTGGATAGAATGCCATCTCGCCAAATCAATAACTTAGCCCGATTAAACACTTCCTGCCTTTAAGTACATTCACTCTGCTTTAAAAACGCAATCATTATTTTTATTATTTTCATGTTTTTAAGACAAGCAATCTAGTTCGAACTGTATACGAAATCACGTTTAAATCAACACAACTTTATAACACAATCGCGATTGCACAACACCTGGCGCCCCTGAGGTGGGTTTTTACAAAACGGCGCTCTACAAATTATCCAATTATTATTATTGTCATTATTATTAATTGTTTTCCCACTGAGTCGAACCACTTTCACTTCACACAAACACTAGTTCAATAATATTTCACTTTAATTCAATATACAACAAAGCTTTCTAACACTATTTGAATTCACTAATCAACTGCAATTTCATACAACACTTCTGATTTGAATTCATTTCTTGGAGCTCCCAACGTACCCACGTTCAAGAACTGACTGCCCGTCCCTGCGCCCTGTCCCGTGTGAATGTGTTTACTCCAGGCCTGTCTGTCCATAAATCTCCCGTCGTTGTCTAAACAAAATTTTTTTTGAGCACGTTCGTTTCGTTTATTTTATGTGAGTGTCCAAAACATCACAGCCTCCCTTTAGTTCTAAGCCCAGCGGGTAATCTCGCTTCCTCGTGTTAGTCGATGGGATTAGAAATAACTATAGGTAATTTACATTTCTCGAATACCTCTGTATTTATTTTTTATTTTTATTTTAAATTTTATTTTAATTCTTCCAAAATGTTGAGCGCCCCTGTTCTTCGTTTCTAACCTAGCATCTGTTTATTTTTTGGTTCCCGTGATTATCGGCTTGTTCTGCTGGTGAGTTTTTTCCCGCCCTCAGCTTTTTCAAGTGTTTTTGTGTCTCTATGGGTAGAAATTCAATATGTCATGTAACACTTGTTTATTTTCGAATTTTAAACTCCGAGTTTTGTTTATTACATAATAGTGCTTGACTTAACTTTGTGTTTTTTCATCTCAATGCGTTATTTGTATTATATTCGAGTGTTATTTATTTCCATGTTGATTTGTTTTTATTTTGTGTCCTCGGCTGTGATCCGATGGTTTTTTGTCCGTCTGTGTTATTTATGACTTAAACATTCTCTGCCTTTTAGATCTGGAATAAACAATAATTGTTTACAGTTATTCTAATATCAATGGTATAAAATATGCCATATACTTCACGATATCCGATGCAATGTTTATTTTAGATTTGTCCCAGCTATCTTATTCTTGTGTTATAATTAATCCGATTTCGATGTTTGTTTATCCTTTGGCTTCGTTGTTTATGAACATTTTAGATGTTTTTTGTCGTCACAATGAATTCAATGTTTTCCGGGTCTGTCTGTTTATTCTATTTTGCCTTTGAAGTACGATGTCTCTGTTATCATTTTTGACGATAGGTACCATTTCTTTTGCTGTTAATGTGAATTAATAAGGTTTATGAAATCCATTTTTTTTCTCAACAACAGTAATGAACTCAAGCCAGCTTTTATATCTATCTCTCCTGGTTTGCGGCATCAGATGTAATGATCTGCCCTTTCTACTTCAAACTTCTCCTTCTTCTCTTCTTTCTACGATAAATTTCCTTTAAGTCCCATAGGTAACTTTTCCATAAGGCTTTGGTTATGTATATATCCGGGGTAGGAAGGTCCTCCCTGCCGTCTTTCAATCCCTTGCCTCTCTCTTTATTACACACCCCTTCAAGTGTGTACATCCTAGTTTGTCTACGTGACGTACGACCTTGAACGTACTCATTTCACGTGACGGCTCAGTATAAAAAGGCTTCACCGAACGTTGTGTTGGGTTTTTGTTTCTCGGTTTAGAAACCTAGTTATCTATATATGTGTGGTATCCCTTGGTTCTTTTGAGATAGAGTGAGTTGAATTCATTACCGCTGTGTTTTAAAACCATTTTATAAACCTTATCTTCTAAGTCGCCTGCTCCCCCCCCACTAGCTACTCGATTCTACCTATCGTAGGGTAATGTGAATATAATAAAGTGTTAGATTTTATATATGTGATATACATACGATAAGTTTATGGTGTTAGTTGTCGGCGCCATCCATGTATATATTTTGGGAGGGGAAGGAGAGGAAAGGAAATGAAATTTTTTCAAGCTAAGATTGACTCCTCCTCTTACCAAACAAAACTGATGGATGATAATTTGAGCAAGGCGATCGATATCTGCGTGTCTGGATATCACAACCGGCCGGGTCTCCCCTTGTTCCAAATCGGCAACCTTCACGCCAGAATAAAGAAAACCAGGTCTCATCACCAATTTCAGAATTGCCCCAATCTCAAACACCTCCAGGATAACCTACTTTACTGAGTGTAGAAGGGGAAAGCCATGACATCCCTTGTCACGAATCTAGTCGCGAAAGTGTGACACGTAAGGTCCTAAGTTACGAGCCACCTCTAGAAAACATTGTAACTCCCACGTCGTCGGGGATTTACATCCCTTTCTAGGTCAATACATATATAACACACGACGATCTTGTCGACATTTTGCCCGCTTATTAACGATAGGTTGTGTGCCTACCCATTCAGCCAATTATCATGTGAGATATATGTAAGGTCTACTCGATATGCCAAATTTGGGATGAGGACTGTCTGTATTTTAATATTTGGTTCCAGTATTTATTTTATGAGGTTACTAGCATCCTCGTGTATTAGGTATGGGTAACTCCTACTGAATACCTATCCTCTCAGGTAAGGTATAAACGGATAATTGGTTTGATTTTTTGCATTTAATTTAAAGAGGCTGCCTACCTCTCGAAAGGTACCTGTTGAGAAAAGTTGTTCGGTTGGTAGTTTTATTTCGGAGATTACCATCTCCCTCTTCCGACTTTAGATTTGTTTTTGTGCATCCCAATTCGTAACTTAGAAAGTCAAACAATAGATGAAAAGTATTAAATTAGAAATCAGAAATAAATCAGAAATCAACTGGAATATCATTAAACATAACCTACAATGTACCGATTGGAAAAAACTGCAATGTATGAACAATACAAATGATGCATGGAATTATTTCATAGAACTTCTTCAGAATAATATACTATCTAATACCACAAAAATTACTAAGAAAATCTCACACAAAAATGTACATATTAAACCATGGATTACACAGAATGTTATAAACTGCATAAGAAAAAGAGACGAGTTACACAAGAAACTTAAAAAAATTCCATACGATATACACATGTTAAGATACTACAAAAGATACAGAAACATTTGCAAAAAAGTTATTATGTGTACAAAAGAAACCTACTATAAGAAAAAAATTGTAGATTGTAAACAAAATCCCAGGAAAATGTGGCAAATAATAAATGAAATAACCAGTTCTAAATCTGCCAACGTTACATCAATTGACGTGCTGAATATAAACAATGTTCCCAGGACATACGCTGATAATCCTGACCAAATACTTGAATACGTCAATAATTTTTTCATAAATATAGGATCAAATCTAGCAAAGCAAGTTACAAAATGTAATGAAGATGTACAAATAAACGAACCACCTGAGCAAGGAAATCAGCTCAATTTTAAACAAATTACAGCTGACGATATCAAAAACACAATTTCTTCTTTAAAATCAAATATTTCTTCGGGGGAGGACACAATCTCAACCAACGCAATAAAATATCTCTGTAAAGAACTTATCGAACCACTTACATACTTAGTCAACATGTCTATAACGAATAGCATATTCCCTACAGCCCTCAAAAAAGCGATTGTTATACCAATATTTAAACAAGGATGTAAAAATGACATAAACAATTACCGACCAATAAGCCTACTAAATGCATTTTCAAAAATATTGGAAAGAATACTAAAAAAACAACTCTTATCCTACTTAGAAGACAATAAAAAATTATCAAAAACTCAGTATGGATTTAGGGAGAACTTAAGTACTAGTGACGCCATAGAAAAAATTACCGATATGATCACTAAAAGTTTAGACAGTGGAGAAAAAACTTTGGCAATCTTCATAGACTTACAAAAGGCTTTTGACACAATAGATCACAAAATACTTTTTTCAAAACTTTCAAAAATTGGTATGTCATGTACAACACTAAACTTACTAAAAAGCTATATGACGGAGCGTACACAGAGCGTCCAAATTAACAAGAGAAAAAGCAAACCTCTCCTAATCAACCATGGAGTACCACAAGGAAGCGTACTAGGTCCGATATTATTTTTAATATACATTAATGATATCTGTAACCTAGAAACAAGAGGAAAAATCATTAGTTTTGCTGATGACACAGTAATTTTATTTAAAGAAAAAGATTGGATAAATACCTACAAAGAAGCTGAACACGGACTTGGTCTCCTGCAAAACTGGCTTAAAAGAAACTCCCTGACGCTTAATGTCAATAAAACAAAATATCTGACATTTTCTAAAACAGCCAGAGGGCAGCCGTCAGAGGACCTTAATCTCAAATTACATTCATGCCAAGGAATTTATCAAAAAAATCAAGGCTTATCATGCCTCTGTCCCACTATAGCACACTCCAAAAGCATCAAATATCTTGGAATTGAAATTGATGATAATCTCCGTTGGAACTCACATATAGATGTAATTACAAAAAAACTAACCAGGTACATATACTTTTTTAGAAACATTCGCAATATCCTCAATATAAACGATATTAAAAAAGTATACTATGCTTTGTGTCAATCACAAATAGAGTACGGAATAACTGGATGGGGGTCTGCCTTGAGCACTCACACAGAGCGGCTCAATATAGCACAAAAAGGAGTATTAAAGACTATACTGAAAGTTCCGCTTAGAACTCCGACAGAAGAAATATTCAAAAACTTCAATGTTTACAATGTACAGAAACTATATTCAAAAAATATTTTATTTAAACTGAAAAAAAACATATCCGAATACTCCACTGCCCAACATAAATACACAACCAGGGCAAAAAGCGAAAATATCCTGATTACTCCCAGTTTGAACACATCCTTTGGACAGAGAAATAATAAATTCCATGCTATAAAATTGTTCAATGCTCTACCAAATGAAACCAAAAAAATAAACGAAATGAGTTTATTTAAAACAAAAGTCAAAACATGGCTTAGAGATCAAAGTAATAATCAACTTACAAACATTATGAAGACAATGTAAAGACAATTCAAAACTAAATACAAAAATTTAAGAAAAACTACAGGCCGCCTCAGAACAGGAAACCCTAGTGAGGAGGACTGTGAAACAAATACAAAAAATATACTTATATTATACTTTAAACCTACATAATGTACAAATTTTGCTATTGATATTAATAAAAAAAAAAAAAAAAAAAAAAAGAAAAGTCAAATAACAGAAGAAAAGTTTTCATTTTGTTCCGTCTGGTTGCATCCGAACGCTTTCAATTCGGGACGGCATACGCTAGCAAAACTTCCCCTTTGACTGACTGTACCTGCGTCTTGTCCTATATATGAAAAGGTCGTTGACTCGTCTCTCGCTCACAGCTGATTGACAATGCGTCTAGCGTATCCCTTCTTATGGGAAGATTATTTGGGTTGCAGGCGTTGCAAACTCGGTTCCTGTACCTCGGTTGTATCCTATTATTAAAAGGGTCCTCTGAAATTTAATAAATAATATAAAAAAACTCACCCTGTTAGTCACCTCCAAATCCTCGTGTGAAACTTACCTGGTTACACTATATAGCTAAATCACTTTAATTTTCGACCTCCTCCCTACGCTTATAAAAGGGTAATTAAATATTCCTGTAAATAAAATTGTACCTCCCTAATCTGTTAGGATTCGAACCCACAGTTAATAATCTATTTGATTCTCTGGTTTTCGGTCTCCGTGGATAGAATGCCATCTCGCCAAATCAATAACTTAGCCCGATTAAACACTTCCTGCCTTTAAGTACATTCACTCTGCTTTAAAAACGCAATCATTATTTTTATTATTTTCATGTTTTTAAGACAAGCAATCTAGTTCGAACTGTATACGAAATCACGTTTAAATCAACACAACTTTATAACACAATCGCGATTGCACAACACCTGGCGCCCCTGAGGTGGGTTTTTACAAAACGGCGCTCTACAAATTATCCAATTATTATTATTGTCATTATTATTAATTGTTTTCCCACTGAGTCGAACCACTTTCACTTCACACAAACACTAGTTCAATAATATTTCACTTTAATTCAATATACAACAAAGCTTTCTAACACTATTTGAATTCACTAATCAACTGCAATTTCACACAACACTTCTGATTTGAATTCATTTCTTGGAGCTCCCAACGTACCCACGTTCAAGAACTGACTGCCCGTCCCTGCGCCCTGTCCCGTGTGAATGTGTTTACTCCAGGCCTGTCTGTCCATAAATCTCCCGTCGTTGTCTAAACAAAATTTTTTTTGAGCACGTTCGTTTCGTTTATTTTATGTGAGTGTTCAAAACATCACAAGTTTCATTTGACGAGAGAAGTGTGGTCTGAATTGTTGGAATCATCCCCCGCATAAAGACATTTTGCCGACCCTTCCTGAATTAATTAGTTTCTCTAATCTCTACGCTGAGCTGAATGCCGAAGCCTATGTGAAACCCCCTCAAATCCACAACACTGGCTCACAATACGGGGCCCTCAAATTCACAACACTGGCGCCCCAAATTCACAACACTGGCGCATAACGTGGGACCCTCAAATTCACAACAGTGTTCATCAATTTATTCATTTTTTATTTATTTCTATATTGATTTTTTTTATGTATTAACTTAAATGTAAACTTTAATGGCAGGCAGAACATTGCACACACCGCTCTGTCCAGTTCAAATAAATATTATAATTATAATTATTATAAACTAACAAATAGTACAAAATAAGTATTCAAGGTATTTTGAAAGTACTTGCAGAGCAATGAGTAGTAATTTATAAAAATGAACATCAACAGTTTGTTTGTATTTGGTCAATTATTTATTAGATGAGATTGGGTGTTTTACAACACAAAGCTAAATTAATACAGAACTGTACCGACTGTATAGAAATTCTGTCTCTAATTAATTTAAACATTCCTTTGAAACGTACACAACACACGGCGCTATTTCACACGCTTAATTACCAAACAAATAGAGCGTATATTTCCCCAATTAACCGTGTTCCTCACATATTCAATAATATTTGTTTAAATTCTAATATCAACATTTTTTGGGATTCACTGCCTAAATTCAAACGTGGCATTATGTCAATTATATTATAAACAGTTTAATGAGCATACATATACATACACACTCATACAAACACATACACATCACATGTCACCCGGTAATTACTGAATATACATACTGGACATTAAAAGGAAAAATATCATAGGGTCCTTATAATATTTAATACACATGCCGTGAAATATTTAATATCTGTAAATTGTTTCATCGCTGTTACCATTGTACTGTTTGTTTATATAATATAAAGGAAATAAATACAATAAATGTGATAATAGGTTCACATAAAGAAGTATGGAGAATCTAAAGTTGTACAATGCAGTTAAATGATTATTGTGATATATATTGATGATAATTTTAAAAATAAACAATTAATGTTTGTTTGAAAATGTTTGGTCAATTTAATGAGAAGTAAGAAAATAATTAGCTTACTTTGGAGAAGACCACAATACGCTTCCATTAAATTATCTATGGTATTAATAAAATATTCTCTACCGCTAGCAAATATTTGAATTGGCTTAGATAATACGCGTTTAAGTACATTATTATATAGTTTAAATTACAAAAGGTAGTAGGTCCCAAGTTAATTCGAATTAAACTGCTAACTGGATAATTTTGGACATTTTATTTTACCAACACACTTTTAAAAGACCTAATTAAGGATATCCCAAAGTAAATTTACACGTTAAACATAAACCAGGACTCATTAGCATCCCCTGTGAATTCGCGTTACATTTGAAATACATTTTTGAGTGACTTATTGCGTAAAATTATAATACTTGTTTAGGTAGTTAAATCTTGAGGGTAATTCCAATAATATAACATACTTAAAGGCACGATGTACCCAATCCCTCTCCTTAACATGAACAATAAATTAAAAATTCTTTGTTATCATTTACTGTTATATGTATAATAATAATAATAAAATTTGGATGATTTGTATAGCGCCGTTTTTGTACAAAATCACCTCAAGGGCGCTGTTGTGAGGACGCGTCATCTTATTCTGATGACAAATTTCGTTCTATCTCGATTTTAAATTATTTTCTTGTACTTATTTATTCTAACCCCACACAGAAGGTCAAGATAAAAATAATTTCCCTCGTGTCATCTGTTGGGATGCTGTGTGGAGGGTCTAAAGGGTATACTTTGATCGACAACTAAATTTCATTAATAATTTTAAAATTACATTAAATGAATACAATGTTGGGTTTTGTATTAACAATACGCAGCCAATTAAAAATATTTGTTTAGTATTTTTAATTTTTTACGGTTATTACAACAATCCGGTTCCTACTTAAATTTCCCTCCACTGTTTTTATTCCATTTACAAAAGGTCTAACCTTCGAAAAAAGTAGAAAGAAGATTTGAAAAAAGAAGGCCAAAAGCAATTGTCTTTTTTTTTTAATTGATGTTATTTTCGTTGTTGCATATCATTGCATATTTGTAGCTCCTTCGTAATAATTATCGAAAAACAGTTTAATTTATCTGACCAAATCATCATGCATTAAATAAATATTTATATTATCGAGAGTGATAAAAAACCGTTCATGTTGTGAAACAACTAATAAACTAAAGTGCTCACAGAACATTCAAAACCAACACAAGAACTTCCAATTGAAGCCACGACATTCACAAGGTAAAGACCTCCTTTCCCACTCCTATTTTCCTTTTGATAAACACGATTGTTTATTTTTATTTTCTTGTTAAAAATAACAGTCCATCCGTTGAGCACCAATCGATTTGGTATTCTGTATTATTCAAACTATGAAAAAAATTGTACATGTCATTAGATAGGAGTCACATCGAGTACAACTCATCAGTGTGAGCACCAAGTTACGCTATTCATGAACTCACGATAGAAAGAATTAAAATTAAATTTTATTAATTTTACAATAAGTATCACAAGGAAATGTGTCAATTATGATTATCTACTATGTCAAATAAATTTATTAAAATTATTCGAACATGAGCTAATGATTTAACTTGTTTATACAAAATCATAAACTCAATAATTGACGGCTCTGACAAATTACTCGTATTTTACTCTATTTCATTCCACATACCTCGCAAACCAACTTTGAAGCAATATCTACTGTATTATTGAAACAATTCCAACACGGCATCTTTTATAATGCGACTTCAACTTTTATAATGTTTTTTCTCATTAAATGTGTTTTCTAGTTTCGTATAAAGTGTTAAATAAAGTTTTCAAGAAAAAAAACATCGAAAAACGGTTAAAAAGTTGAGATGTATTTGCATTCAAAATTTTATTTTTGTTGAGTCCTAATGAGGGTTTTATTTGCTCTCAAAAACTATACATATTTCATTCGGGAATACGTTAAAAAACAGTGAATCTATTTGAAATTGAACTTTAAGCGGAAATATACGATGATATGTTTTTTTTAACGAAGAGTTAGCGACTGTCAAAAAAAAATAGCAAAGTTCTGGAAGATCTGGGTATTCAAAACTGACTTTCTACTGTATGCCCACATCGTTAAATTTTTATATTAATGTGTTTATTGCACAAGAGTTCCGACTAGTCGATCGTAATGGACCCGATCCTTTTGACCCGATCTTATGATATACCCGATCATTAGTGGTTTATACCACTGATGATCGATGAAGTCATTATTTAAAAAAAGATTCCTTTATTTGATCGACGGTCTATCAAGTCAGTCAGCTCTCGTGAAGGGAGTAGTGGGCGACCATAGATGAATACATTTTGTAGACCAGGCGTCTCAAATCTAGTTCTCGCAATACAGAAATATAGATATATAGTAGACGGGCATTTTCGAAATTGTTTTCAAGTAGGTACATTGCGTTTTTGTCATGTACCATGATTTTAATTCATTTTTCATGGTTGAGCAGTATAAAATATTTGAAAGTTGTGAATTTTGTATTAAAATTTATTAATTTACTTTTAGTTACATATGAATGTTAAACATTTTTTTTATTTATTATATATGGACTTTTT
Source organism: Hesperophylax consimilis (assembly GCF_061612785.1). NCBI lineage: Eukaryota > Metazoa > Arthropoda > Insecta > Trichoptera > Limnephilidae > Hesperophylax > Hesperophylax consimilis. The sequence continues at coordinate 14,253,609 of NC_142865.1, forward strand.
GTGTTAATCAATGAATAAAAAAACACAAGTAGATGCCGTATACACCGATTTCAGTAAGGCTTTCGACAAAGTTAGTCACCCTATCTTAATGAATAAACTGGATAAAATCGGCATACGCGAAAATCTGCTTCGTTGGTTAGAATCATATTTATCAAATAGAAGTCAATTAGTTACTGTTAACGGTTTTAACTCTTCCCCAATATTAGTTACGTCAGGCGTTCCACAAGGATTACGCCTTGGACCCTTGCTTTTCTTAATCTTCATTAACGACCTTACATGTAAACTCCACTGTAATTTTTCTATATACGCTGACGACCTCAAGATATATAAAGCAATTAAATCTATGGAAGATTGTGAACTCTTACAACAAGACCTTAACACATTACCTGCCTGGTGTATTGACAATGAAATGGAATTGAATATAGCTAAGTGCAAAGTTATAAATTTCACCAAGAACACCACCAAAACTCTATACTCATATAGTATATGTGGTCACAATCTGGAAACAGGTGAATCGATCAAAGATTTAGGAATTATATTCGACAACAAACTAAAGTTCAACCAACACATAGAATACATTGTAAATAAATCAAATAAAGTACTAGGTTTTATTGTAAGATCAACTAAACTGTTCAAGAACTCTTCTTCTTCTTCTTCAATGGCGCTACAGCCCATTTCGAGCCTTGGCCTCCTTTAACATGAGCCTCCACCGCCCTCTGTCCTCGGCCGTCGTCTTCCAATCTGCAACATGGAGTAGTCCTCTGGCATCTTTCCTGACATCGTCCTCCCATCTCAGCCTAGGTCTGCCCGCCTTTCGTTTGCCTCCCGGGTGTCCTGTTAAAACCTTCTTTGGTACACGTGTGCTTGGCATTCGGTGCACATGTCCGGCCCATCTTAGTCTTTGGAGCCGTAAATGAGTAGAGAGTCTGGGAGCTTGGTAGATGTCATATAGCTCCTTATTGTGGCGGATTCTCCATGCCTCTCCCTCTCGCACCGCTCCTAAGATTCTTCGAAGTACCTTTCTTTCGAAAGTGTCCAGCCGTTCCGCAGACTTTGCTGTCAGTGTTCCCGCCTCACATCCATAGGCCAGGACCGTTCTAATAATTGTTTTGTACAGGGTTATTTTGGTTTTCCTATGGACGTTTCGGGATTTGAACACTGGCAGCAACGCGAAGTAAGTGTTGTTAGCGGCTGTGATGCGCTTTCTTACTTCTACTGGGTCTTCGTTGTCCTGCGTTATGATGGAGCCCAGGTAGGCAAACTCTTCGACCACTTCAAAGTTATAGGAGTTTTTAAAATTCACTTTATCTTTTATTCTGCGGTATGGGGTTCTGGTTTGCATCATGATTTTAGTTTTGTTCTCATTGATTTGCAAGCCCACCTCTCTTGCTGCAGTCTCCAAAGGGTCAAACACCTCTCTTACAGCCTGTAAGGATCTTCCAACAATGTTAAGGTCGTCTGCATATCCAACTATTTGATTGCTTTTGTAGCAAATGTTTGAGTCGGTAGCAATCATTGTCTTCCTCACGACGTGCTCCAGAACAATATTGAAAAGAGTGGGAGCTAAGCCATCACCTTGTTTCAGCCCCTGGGAGACGTTAAAATCCTCCGTTGTTTCACCTCCTATCCTTACTCGACATCGTGAACCAACCATTGTTGCTTTTACAAGCTTGACTATTTTGGGCGGTATACCAAAATTTAGGAGTATTTCATATATTTTCTCCCTATCTATACTGTCATATGCCTGTTTGAAGTCAACAAATAGTTGATATATGTCGATATCGAATTCCCAGCATTTTGTCAGGATTTGTCGAGTAGTAAAGAGTTGATCAGTGGTGGATCTCCCCCTCCTAAAACCTGCCTGATACTCTCCCAGCAAGTTCTCTGAATGACGTTCTAGTCTTTCTTTCAAAATTGTTGTGAAGATTTTATACGCTGTACAAAGTAGCGATATTCCTCTGTGATTTTCACATTTCAATTTGTCTCCCTTTTTATGTATGGGGCATATTATACTAGTTTGCCACTCTTCTGGTACTCTTTCGGCGGTTCAAGAACTCTAATAGCTTAATACTTCTATTCAATTCGTTAATCCGTAGTGTTTTTGAGTACGGGTCAACAGTCTAGAATCCACATTACATTACACAGGTATCCAGACTCGAATCTGTCCAAAGAAAATTTACACGGATTTTGTCTTATCGATCAGGTGTCTACCATCTTCTAAATGGGTATGAACAAAGACTTACATATTTCAAACTAGAGAGTTTAGTTAAAAGACGAAATATAAATGACCTCTTAATGCTTTACAAAATTGTGAATAATCGTGTAAATAGTAACTTAGTCAATCAAATCAATTTTTACGCCAGGCCTAAATATACTAGAAATATGAACATATTTTGGACCGAAATTTTTGCCAATAACACTGGATATTTTAATCCCATGTCTAGAATGTCTCGATCATACAATGATCTTGCTAAAACACACACTGTCATAGATATTTTTGCAAATAATTTAACTTGTTTCAAGAAATATATCCACGATTTAGAAAACAAAAAAATAAGAAAAAAATAAAATAAAACACATTAGTCTAGGGATATTTATAATTTTTTATTTTTTTATTTTGTAATCCATAATTAATGTTTTTATAAATATCCTGTTTGTGTCTCGAATAAATAAAATAAAATAAAATAAAAGGAAGTGCGTTTTTATCATGTCCAATTTCTACATTCATTTAAATAAAGTCTGATTTCGTTTTTAATTTAAGGTATGTAAGAAGATTTCTGTAGTTTCTTAAAGTGTTAGTATTTACATAATTTTGACCAGCATTGAAAAAGAGCGTTTGACATTTCTGGAATAAGATCAGTTCATTGATTATATTACTATAAAATGGTTTTTTATGCATAACTTAATGCCCCAGCAACAATCTTATGTATTTATTAAATTATAAATTGAAGAATGTCTAGTGAAGAATCCACATTATAACACTCCATCAGTATTCTGGGCAATAAGAACTACATATTATGGCAGTTTGTTGCAGAATTTCTGCACTGAAAAACACATGACTTATAGTAATCTGGTATTTATGAAAACATTTATACATTTTGCTAAAATGCACATATCATGAAACCGAAGTTACAAATCATATCAGATGAACCGTTTCTATTTCTACCTCGCGAGAATTAGACTCAAATCGTCTGATTTACACACAATTGGTACATCTATAGTCCTCGTCCACACTGCGGTAGTGCATTCGATCTATAAATAATTTTTTTTTTATATATTAAAGTACCTGATCTAATATTGCATACTTTTGACCCGATCACTTCACCGGTGGGTCTCGATCGAACCAGGATTAGCCAAAATTTGCTTCTAACTGTCCAGAGTAAAATTGGAGTATTTGTGAAGCTAAACGGAACTGGAATAGAAAGGAAGGTTGTTTAGTACCTGACCATTCAGATCTGATTATTAAATACGACGAAAGCCGTTTAAATCAACGTATGCTAGTATGCATACTCGTAGAATGTGTTTCACATGGACTGAAAGTGTTATATTCTACTTAAAAACGAGGAACAGATATTATTTATGAGCACATTAATTTATTTTAATTTTTATGAAAATTTTCCAATAAATTTAATGTTATTTTTGCCTACGCCAAGTTTCTAACCTACAACCTCTAGTTCCACAGTCCATATTCAAGGAGCTTACTAATAAAAGGCATTGTATGAGAACAATTTTAACATCATATAATTCAATTACTAGGGAATTTGGCTTGAACAGGCTTTGAAAAGAACAGAACATAATATTAATGGCACAGGCAATTTCAGAACTTTTTATTAAGGTGTCCATAAATTACTGACAGAACTAAACTCGGAGTAAAATTGTAAAAAGATAATTAATGCAGAACATATTAAAATAATAACTGCCGAAGTAATGATATTTATGGTAATTTAATTGGTTTGGTGAAGCCTTAATTTCTAAAAACTGAATTTTAATGTTTATTATTAATTTGGTTGAAAAATTATTACAATATTTCTTTGAAAATTTTTACATCGACTATCAAAATATTTAGTCCAGTAGAATATTATTTGCAATCTTCCTCACTAGGGATTACCTTTCCGAGAGTGACTATAGGGAGTTGTGTTGGCGTTACATAATGATTTCATCATCATCATGTTTGTCGACTTCATTTTGCGTTTGTTGATTTCGTCAACTTCATATTTGTCGACCCCATCCCGTGTTTATTGATTTCATCATCTTCATGTTTGTAGACCTAATCTTGTGTCTGTTGATTTCATCATCTTCATATTTGTAGACCTCATCTCGTGTTTATTGATTTCGTCATCTTCATATTTGTAGACCTCATCTCGTGTTTGTTGATTTCGTCATCTTCATGTTTATAGACATCATCATATGTTGATTTACTTATCTTCGTGTTTGTTGACTCTAGGTTGTGTTGGTATTACTTCATATTTTTTAATGATTACCTCATCTTCATGTTTACTTAACCACATTTAATGCTGTATTCAAACTGGTTTTTCTCTATCGCATTTTTAATTTTATTAAAGGGTATTAGAAAGTTTTTAGAAATCAAATGTAGACAGTTTTTTAACTTTATATTTTGAAAGTCAAGTGTGCAAAATTTAATCGTATCTCGGAATAAAACATTGATAGTGCCGCCGGGGACACTCTATATATACCCATTGGTACATAGAAAGAAGAAAAAGAAGTAAGCGAAAATTGACCTTACTTCGGGCAGAGGAAATATAAAAAACAACCTTATTTTTATGTGAACACTGCACAATAGTCCCAACTGATCCCAACCGTCTAGAGCCAGTGAGACTATGGCATCCTTAATTGCAGTATGTTGTGAAGCTGAAGGTAGTGGGGAGGGAAAGGAAACGGGGAGTACCTGGCTACTCAGATCTAGTCACCAAACACAGCTAAAGCCATTTCAAGCAACTTTTCCATTCTGAATGGTGGTCTTACACCAGGGCGATACTGAGAGTATCGTTTACCTCGAATGTGTCGCAAATTGTGAAATAACACAAAGTCTTCAAATAAAATCCACTTTCGCATGCCGGGATTTGAACCCGGAACCTTCGGATTGCTAGTCAAGAGTCTCACCCCTAGACCACAGAGTGGTTCTATGGGTTTTTCGCTTAAGTTAAAACCTTATTATAAATAACAATGATTTTGCTATTTACAGGGTTTTGAACTCGTGACCTCTATGCCCAGAGTCTAGGATCTTTCCGCTTTGCTACGGAGGTCTTAAGGTCACCAGTTAGGTACTAAATAAACATCTCTGAAGCAAAACGAGCATTGCTTGTGATTTGCCTAACAGATGTAGATCTAGTAGGCTCTGTAGTGGTCTAGACTCTAAACCAGGTCTGGGGAACCTTTTTGCCGCCAAGGGCTATTTTGATATTATTTGTGTTTCCATCGCTGGCCGGACATGAATATACATTTATACTCTCACCGTCATGAACAAATAATAAAAAATTAGCCTGCTTTGTAAATAATAGTGGACAATATTTTTTGACCATTTGGACAATATTTTTGTCTTTTTGAACAAATATTTGTTCCATCGTGTTCAATGGGACAAATTGGACAGTATTCTTATTCTTTTGAACAAATTTTTGTGCAATTGAACAATATTAGGAGGGTAGTAATTTTTTGAACAATTTTTTTTAACCAATGTTCTTGAACTGTACGGTTTGGAATCACACACGTCAGCTACAATCACGGAGTGCCGTGAGCCGTACTATCGTATTGAAACGTTCGTCTTGTCAAAACCAATGTATGTACTATCGCCGGTTATTTATCGGAATAATCCCTTAAACGTATTTTATCGCAATCCAATTCAACATAACGAGTGCTACCGTACAACGATCACCGTTCCAGTGCTGACAGATGATTCTCAAGATGCAGATTTCGTGCGCCACCCGGTAAACTGACTGTGAATTAACCTTACAAATTGTGTTATCGCATTCGCCTGTCATAAGCCATAGGCGTTATCCACGCTTTATCTGTGTGGAATAGCCCTTTAAAATACGGCTATCCCAACCCTTGTTCGTTCCTCAAACAACCAACATTTGAACATGTTTGTTGCTTGTTTGAAATATTTGTGGATGTTAGTGGAATTATATGGATGTTTGTGGATATTGGTCAATTTTTGTGGAAAACATGTTAATAAATTAAATAATAAGAAAATAAATGTTATAAAATATTTTTCGCTTATTTATTTAAATGATTAGTACAAGTGACTAAAATAAAAATGTTATCAATATGAAATACTTGGTTTTACTTCGCGGCTTCGCTCGCATGGTATTGGGGAGAATTTACTCTACAAAGAATTTTCCAACGAGAGTGAAAAGTTTGTTCAATATGAATACTAGCCTATGTCACTTTTCAGTCGTTCAATTATCTTTGTGTAAAAAAAATCACGTCGATCGATCGCTTCGTTGTGACGTGAAAGAAGGACAAACAAACAAACACACTTTCAAACTTATAATATTAATGTATATATATATATTTTTTTTTAAGAAAGAAAAACATTCCCGGGTTACGAATAACCTGACAATACTTGAAAATCTCCTACTACCACCACAGTAAGCTGAAAATGTTGCTTGTGCTGTGATGGAGGACTTAGCCAGCCGAGGAATTGAACACACTACGCCTGAGTGGGACCCAAGCGCGATGTCAACTTGGCCACCGACCGGTCGGTATATATTATATATTGGTAAGCAGTTAAGATATTAGATTTGTGTTATTGATTATTGATATTTGTAGAGATATTTGTGGATATTTGTGAATGTTTTGAATATTTTTAGTTATAAAATGAAAATATTTTTGCCTATTTTGGTAAATTTTGTCTCATCGATATTGTATACTCGAGATATTTTTTAACAATAAATTAATTGTGGTTTTTGACAGATATTTGGGCAAATTTGTGAATATTTGTCGATGTTTTTCAATGTTTGAGTATATCTGTGGATATATTATGATGTCTGTGGATATTCATAATTTTTACCGATATACATATATTGTTAACCGTGAAAAAAAGGACGACTATGGAAAATTTTATTTATATTTTGTTGTTATCAGGGTTTTCTAGCTTCAGACTTCTGCTTAACAATTTATAAATTGTACAATCGTGTAAATCAATAAACATCATTACATCTAACAATAACAATACAAGTTATAGGAATCGGTCAACTACATAGGTTCTGTTTTTTCTCTGGTTGGTGTTGTGGGCCAAACTAAAGATGGATACGTCGCGGGGGCAGAGGTTACCCACCTCTGCTTTAGATTGTACCCCACCAACAGCCTTGAGCTTAGTTGCAAGCCCTAAAACACTAATTTAAAACCAATTTTTAAAAATATATTCATAATACTTGATTTGTTTTTCCTTGACAAAATTTTTTTTTTTTTAATTTAATTAAGCTCTTATTACAAAGCACGTAATAATTAAGTTCTTAATTCAAAGCACCTAAGAATAAGAGCTTCATACAAATCATGTAATAATCAATCTCTTAATTTAAAGCATATTAAGGACTTATGCTATTAATACAAAGCACATAAGAACTATGATATTAATACGAAGAACGTAAGAATTGAGATCTTAATCAAAGAATGTAAGAATTTTTTTCCGCGTGCAACAAATATTTATTATAATTTTATTGAAAAAACTTCGATTCCCAATGGAGCCTGTCACCTTTTTTATTTTTCTTTGTCTTGTTCTGTTCTATGATTGTTTAGATTTATTAATATCATCTTCTTCTTCATTGAATTATTTATTTATCCATTAAAGAAAATATGACTGCTTTTGTGTTTCCTCCCTCCGTCTATCTCTTTATGTACCGGAGTTCACACTTTTATTTCCTTAAAAACACCCTCCATACAGCATCCCTTAATATGACAAGGGTCTCGTATGTGATTTCTATACATTTCCCGTGAGTGGCTTCCTCATTGATACTTCGCAGATCGACTAATGGAAATCTAAGGGTTGAAAAAAATTACACTACCCTTAGGTACCCTTCTATTCTACCACCCCAATCTTCCTTCCAACCTCTTTTCATCAACCCCAACGTTTCTCTTACCTGGTAAATAGTACTGTATCACAAAATGAATAACCGTTGGAAATAACCGTTAAAAGGCTTTGCGCCTAACGGTTATTTCCAACGGAAACTAACTTAACGCCTAACCCAGTTGACAAATGTTATCAACATTATAATTTATAATAAGAATGTTAAACCATTGTTGAATGAAGAATTGTTGTTTAATCATGATATTATTGTCATAAGACGACTCTAAACTCTTACTAGTCACCATCTAAACCATTCTGGTGTGGCAAACGTATTTTTTAAGATCCATGTATTTGAATTTCAATTTTGTTTTCTTGAATATATGAATGTGAATCTTGGAAATGGGAATTAACCAATTTCCCAACATCACATTAAACTGATACTCGGCAGATACACTCTTTGTCGATGGCAATGCATTTTTTCAACTTTTGATTGCGCTCACACAAAAGATGAACTCAAAATTTAATATAGATATATTTAAAATTACTAATATGGCGCGTTTGTCATGTTTTCCGGACGTGCACCGATACTGAAGGGATCAATAATAGTATTTTTAATTGAAATAGTGGTAAAAAAACAAAAGGTCCATCTGTGCATGGATTGTTTTCCGATATTTTGGGACTCCAGACCAGAGATGACTGATAATTTAACAATGGGGCGCATTTTTGTACAGCAGTTGTGTTCTGCGGGCCTGTAAAAAACTCCAGCTTCTGAGAAACTAACTTTTAAAGGTCACCGTGATGACGTTAATGACAGAATTTTTTAAACAGTTCGGCGTTCCAAGCATACAAAAAAATCTATGCCATATAAATCTGGTGTATCATCTTGAAAATTGGAAGACAAATACCTCGCATAATCATAAAACCAGACCAAACAAATATAAAAGCTAAATATAACAAATTGTTATATTTACTTTGGACAAGGGAATTAATAATTGTAAAATAATATAACTACCGTCCAGTGGCAGCTCGTGACTTTTTTTGTTTGTTTTTTTAATTAAAATGCATGGAAAACAAAAAATGAACTATCGTTTATAGATATCAACCGGGACCGAAGTCCTTCGTCATTCGCCTCTAGTTCTCAACCATTCCTGTCATGCTTCAATTCTCTTCTACGTAGTCTGTCTACTTCTTCATCGGCCTGCCTCTGGGTCACTTCCAGTGGAACATATTTTTAATGTCCTGTCATCTTTCAACATGTCCAACAGCTGCACGGTTTATCAACTCCAAAAAACGTTATTAATGCGTCTGGAGACGATCAATATCAATTGTCAATGGTTATGTCTATTGAAAATTGATATTGATTGTTTCCAGACGCATTAATATCAATTGTCAATAGTTATGTCAATCGACATCGTTAATGCGATGGACATTTGATAATATTGATCGTTTCCTGAGTAAATTGAAGCAATTGACAATTATTGGATTTGCCCATTGACGTGTATTTTGATGTAGCGCGTAGACAACATAGACAAACAACATGGATGCTTAGGAATGGTCGTTTTGCTGTGCGATTGACAATCGTTCTTTCAATCGCTCTATTAATAAAGACCCTTGGCATTCGGTTTCGTCACGGATACCGCAATTGTCCTGTGTTATGGAAAGAAAAATCCAAATATAATCCTTGTTTGTACTTCACTATATCATGGCAGCTTTACATTATGTTTCCGCAGACGTCCACAAAGCAACTGGTGCGTAAGTATTGACGAGTCGATTGAAGTTCCGCTAATCGCACTTCAATACACATTGAGAATTATTAATATTGATCGTTTCCGATCTACTTATTTATGTTCTAATTTACTTGTTCTTTCGAAAAGATAGGTAGAAATATATATAAAAAAACACTGATTACATCCCAATAAAAATAAATGTAGTTGCATTTTTAAAATAATAATTAAAGTATTCGTTCAATCACATTTTTTTAAGGTTTCAATATTTAAAAAATTACATTATTGATGTTGTTGTAACTTTTTTTTTTCTAAAATTCAGTTTTTTGTTTGATAATTTTCAGGAAATTGATGCAGTGCACTGTCAAACTGAAATTTCTTGAAAATCTTTATACAAAAACCGAATTTTCTAAAAAAAAAATATTTTCTCTGTTAAACATTCACTTTGCTCTCTATCATAGTCAAAAGTCACGATTCGCTACTGCTTACTTCCACCCAGTATAAAACAAACGTAATCAATTAATATGTTGTTTTGCACAACACTATTACACGTACATTGGACTGGTGTGGTTTAATCAACTAACGACAGAGATGAGATTAGAACCGGACTATAAAAATAAAATAAACTTCACTACCTTAAATAATTTAGTGAATTATAATGAAGATGACATCTCACTGTATTATTTTATATATTAATGTATAAATAAACTAAAATTTCTTCACTTTATATGTTTTTAATAAAAATATATAAAAACTTATTAAGAATTTTTTTCTCCTATTTACACATGTATGTTAAGTTTTTATTTTTTTACCTTTACACACGAGTTTAAGACTCTTATAAAGGTAAACATGTTAATTTTTATTTGAAATATGTTCTTACTATGTAAATTCAAAAAATTATACTGTATTTTATAAAATAAATAAAAATATTTAAAAAAAACTACACTTAATAGAGGAAATCATCGCTTATGGAATTATCAAAAAAAAGCGACTAGTATTTTAAAAAGACATCGCGATAGAAGGTATTGAAATAACCCTCCCCAAACCATGAAGTTGAATCATAAAAGTCGCTGAAAACCCTTTATAAAAAAATATTATTATATGTATTTCTGACTCATATTTTCTTAAAATGTTTAAATTGTGTAATAAAAAATCAAAAATAAACCAGTTTATCTTTATTGAGAATACGTGGAATATTTACACTCCTACGGAAAACTTTAAATAATACTAAGCAGTTCGCAAATCTGTGGAAATAATACTAAAAAATATAATATTTTTTTACAAAATTAATTGCAATTTTCAACCGTTAACGACGTTAACGTTTTTTTGAAATATTTCAACGCCAAGCAGATAATAACTGTTAATGTTCGCTTTCAAGTACCCTCCCTAACATGAATCGGAAATAACGTTCCATCCGATTTGAAACCCTTTTAAATTGGTTCAAGGTAAATAAGTGGCTTTAAACGAGATAATCATTTATGAGGAAAAATTTAATTGCCAAGTTAAAGTTAAGTTATTAATGGTTTGTGTAAATAATATTCCTCTCGACTTCAACCTAATTCAACACGTAAATAAAATAAATTACATTGAGGAGTTTAAAATCATGTAAAAACAATAAGGGGAATTTATTTACCTCATGTATGGATTTTTCGAATTGTGCTATTGCCGATGAGTTTGCGTTTAGTTGGTAGAATAAAATAAAAATGCAGATAATTGCTACAAGGACTGTACCACATTGCAAGCAATCACTTATGGCATCAAGGTCTGGTGAGTCTGCGATTCAGATACCATCTGCCCGCACAGAGGTCAAATTTACACCGGTCAACTTCCAGCTGCTCTTCGTGAAGTGAATAAAGGTAAATGAGTGGTGTTGACAAGTATCCCTTGATCCCTTCGGCACCGCTGAGGAAGAAGAGCCGTCAACCACGGTTTTTCAATTCAATTCAATTCGTCAATCACAATTGTTCTTCCCCTCAGAAAGTCCGCAATCCAACTACGCAGGGTTGGGTGGATCCCATACGATGGTAACTTCCCGATAAGCGCCCGGTGCCAGACTCTGTCAAAGGCTTTGGAGATATCCAACCCAACGGTTTGAGTTTCACCAAAACGCTCAATGTATCGGTATTACAATGGAAGATGCTCTGAGGAACTAGCGTCATTGATCCCTTCGGCACCGGTGCGTAGTCGGGATACACGCCCAACATTTGTACACGGTTGACATTTGTCACATGAGAACGGGTCGCTTCTACGATTCGTTCTTAAGTTCAACAGCTCGGCTATGGAACGAGCTGCCGGCCTCTGTGTTTCCTCCCTCCTACAACATGGGACTCTTCAAGACCCATGTTCAATCCTTCCTCTCCACAAAAAGACCCTCCACACAGCATCCCCAAAGATGACATAGGCCCTGAGGGAAATTATTTTCTTCAGGGCCTCCTGTGTGGAGTTAATATTAAAAAAAAATCGCTTTACCGGCCGAACCGTATACGATGATAACTTTTTTATGTCTCCCGACTTGGCCAGAATTCTAATCGAAAAGGACGAAAGGGGCCATCGTTGTTACTGTACACGTAAATACAACATATATACCACATATTGACACATTCATACACATTATTTGCACACTTGCCTATATATAAAACTAGTTTGATAGCCCAAACCTCTTAAATGGCCTGGTCAGGCCACATTGCCCATCCAAAGGGGTAAAAGTAAATTTCCCATCGGAGGGTTAAAAAATATACGTTATAAAATATAATTTTATGTGTAATGAAATGTATTCATGTAAATATTAGTTTATATAAGCCTAATGTTTTATGAACTCACTTAATAAAAAAAAAAAAATATTGATTGGTGACATTCTGTTCGCGCTGTACATTGTACAATACTAATTATAATTCATGGCCCAGTTGACAATTAACAAACAATTCATGAATGAAAGCAACATATTTTTTATTCAAGGATGTTCATTTTGAAATCCAACAATTGGCTAATAGTGAAACGCGATGATATTTATACTTTATAAATAATAAACAACGTATTACCAAAATACGTTTCAAATAAAATTATTTACATCATTCACAGACACACATACAATAATGTGCAATGAAATAAGGCCACCAAAAATAGTTTACTGTACAAAAGAATGCCATATTATAATTCGCTGTCGGAAACCATCAAGTCTGCACCAATTGATAGATTCAAGCTCGATTGTGGGAGCCATATTAATCAAATAAAATGTAATAATATATATTTGTTAAAAATAACAAATTAGAAATTTGTAAACTTTGACGTACAAATAAAACAAACACTAAAAGCAATGATAAAAATAACCCTCCATCAAAAGAAATTTTCAGTTTTTTCAGTTTTTATAAAACTCTGCGCAAAAAATGCTCTACTCAAACTTAAAGACAAAAAAGTACCCTATAACAAACAAACTTACAACGACTAAAACATCAAATCTATTGAACCTCTCAACATTAAATACCTCTTTTGGCCATAAAAATCACAATTTCAATGCTATTTCCCTTCCATATGAAATTAAAAACACCAAGGAGAAAGTTTTAAAAAGACATCAATATATGGCTCACTGAACATGAATATGAGGAAATAATTTAAATTATGAAGTAGGAGTAAGGAAATTATGATGTTATATCCTTACAACATCCTACAGTCCACATCGGAATATGGATAGCTACTGAAAAGGACTGTTTAAAACAAATAATTGGTCTTTGCAAACATTTTGATAGAGACTTACTGTTCCAGTTTTTCACACCAAAAAAGAAAAAAAGCACAAGTCTTTGTATTATAACATTGGCGCCCAACGTGGTGCTGTTTGAGCACGAATTCCCTGAAGTAGCACTTAATTTTCCACTCCAATCAACCGATATTTATTTAGTCCCGGTGAACTTATTGTATGCCGTTTGCGTTTTTACAGTGGGAAGTTCAATTGGCAAAGTGCACCCGGTGCGCACAGAGGTTCGGATGACAACATTAGCTGGACAAAAATACGATTTGAGAAGCCTTATTAAATATAAATTGATAAACCCCATTGACAAACAAAACATTACACTTTTCACTATAGTTGTTTTCTACCCTACATACACCATACAAAAATCATCATTATATCTTGATAGATTAAAAAAAGTGTGTACTTGTTGCAACATCAAGTACAAACTCGCTTTTCAGTAAACCTGGGATGCAAGGTCACAAAAACTAGAACGATGTTCAGCGACAATTCTGGTTCACCGCCCTTAAAATATACAATGCATTGAGCACCGATATAAAATCAACTCATAAGATATCCCTTTTTACTATACGTGTTCAACGCTGGATATTTGAAAGGGGGTGAGAATTCTTTGAAGAATTTTTAAAGATTTTCTAAAACTATTTAAAAAAAATAATTATAAAATATATAAATTGTATCTTCACCTTTATATTATTTTAATACTTTTTTAGTATTTTTTCGCATTGTATAATTTGTATGACTACCATAACACGGGAATTAGCCTAGTAAGGTAGTTGAAAATTGTTATGTTTAAAAATCTATCAAATAAAAGGAAAGAAAAATAGATGGACGGCTTTTTTTACACTAAGCCAAGACAGGAGACCTCCAGCAAAATAATTGCCTTCAGGGCCTGTGTCATCTTTAATAATAATAATTAATGATTATTGGATGACTTGTATAGCGCCGTTTTTGTGCTAAATCACCTCAAGAGCGCTGTACAAACTTATAATACATTTCTACAGTGATCTATGTTATTAATTAACTATTTATGGAGAATATATACAGTACAATACCTGGTAGGTCACTTGAGATTAACACTTAATAGTCACTTGAGATTAACCTGGTAGGTCACTTGAGATTAACACTTAATTAACATTATCTAATTGTTTATTGGCGAAATTGAGATACAGGATTTAGGACTTAATTGAAAAATTGAATATAACTGGACTTTCTCTTAGGAATGGTAATTTAATTTATGGGTACGACAGCTTAAAAAGGTAAGTTTTTAGTTTAGACCTGAATTCTGTTGGAGTTGTTATGGATCTTAGTTCCGGAGGGAGTTTATTCCAAGCCTTCGGCCCAGATACTCCGAAAGCGCGATCACCAAACTTAGTATTTGGCTTGCGCTAAGGTTCTATCAGTCTGTCAACAGCTGATGATGTTGCTGATCTAAGAATTGACTGCCTCAGACCAGTGTTTTCCGGGACGCATAGTTCAGAGATGTAGGGTGGGGCCATTTCATTGATGGATTTAAACACCATCCAGCACAGTTTGTACTGGATTCTTTCAGGGCACTTGAGCCAGTGAAGGTTACGAAGGTGTTCTAAAATGTGCGAATATTTTGAAACTCTGGTAATGAGCCGTGCTGCTGCATTAAACACTGATTGAAGTTTGTCAATTTGATATTTTGGAAGGCTGGCATAAATGCCGTTGCAGTAATCGAGACGTGAGACTACGTAAGAGTTCTTAAGTAGTTTTGTTGCTTCTGTAGGAAGGTTTCTTCGGACAGACTTGAGTTGTCTTAGGTGAAAAAAACCGGTGCTTACAGTCCTATTTATTTGACTTTTAAACGAAAAAAGTTTGACTGTTGTTTTTGGGATGGAGATCTTTTTAAAGTAAATTAAGCAGAGGAAGTTTTGGGAAGGTAAAAGGTATGAGAAATGGGTAAAAATCTAAGGATCAGTGTGTCCACAAGTGACGGATTGACTGATTGATGATTATATCACTCCCAATGTGGCGCAAGGCGATTTGTCGAGAGTCCAGTTGGAGAGATCGAATGGTCTCCCCAAACTAGCCTCTCCCGATCTGGCACCCCATGTGGGTGACAGGTAGGCAGTCGCATCCCGAACAGACCTATTCCGATGTACCTGGGCACCCCTGCTAAATCTCTAAACGAAGCGAACCATTACTACATCATAAATTTGAATATTTATAAAATGCCCTATTTGGCACGATTTTAAACAGCTGTGTGTTGTGACTTGTTTTCTATGATTCCAGCAATCAATGTAAGTATACTGTTTTTTTTATAAGATATTACAATGAAACAACTTTTTTCACAAAGATTTTTGGCCAGCTAAGGTTGCGGTTCGGACTCTTGTGGGGTGATTGCAAAGGAAATGGGTTATGACTTATGCTGTTTGCTGCGCTTTTCCAACCTTTCAATTTAATCACTATTCAATATTTTTTTTATTTTTTTTATAGTGAATACCTCACAAGAGTCCCAACTGCTCCCTCATTGACTTTTTCGTTACAGGAAAATCATACTTTCAAGTTAAATAAGGTCACCAAAGAACCTAAGAATATGGCATTTGTGGTCTTATAACAAATAATTCTATTGGTTTAAATCCGATTGGTATTGATAAAGTCATGTATTTGATAACCTACGTCGTGGAGCAAAAAGCGAATTTTGCCGCTTTTACTAGAATAACGCGAATTTCGCAATTTTCTAGCGAGTAACGAAAATTTTCTGACATTTTAAAATAAGAAAGTAATATTATAAATTCCCAATTAATATTTCTTTGTATGGACAAAAAAAATAAATTATCAATTTATAATATAACTTTCTTAGGGTTTTATGGTTTCGGAAAGTTTGATGCGTTTTTATGATAATTTTTCAAAAAGTTACTTTTTATTAATAAGTAATCAATTATTAATAAAAAAATCATATCATAATATTTACACTGTGTTTCAGAGTGATACACTAAGTATCATCACCCACAAACGAAACTTTGCTTCAAATTTCTTTGGTCGTATTTGGTGACCAGATCTGAATACTCAGATAACTCCCAACCTTCCTCTTTCCCACATTTTTACCCTTTCCACTCTAATCAGCCGAACAAAATAAAATGATTGGGAATGCTATATTCTCACTGGCTCCTGACAATCGGACGCAATTGGAACTCTAACAAACAAACAAAAAAATATTTTTCGACAGTAAAAACTTTCATTTTTAAGAAATATGAGGAGGGAAGATAAGTCTAGGTGAATCAAGAAAGGGCGAGAAGATGCATAAAGAGCCAAAAATAGTCAAGAAGAATCACAAAGAGCCGAAAAAGCCTATGTTAATCAAGAAGGAGCGAGAAGACGCAAGAAGAGTCAAGGCGATCCAAGAATAGAGAAAAGCCTAAGCTAGTCAAGAAAAACGAGAAAATCCAAGAAGTAGCAAGAAGAGTGAAGACGAGCTAGGAAGAGTCAAGAAGAATCAAAAAGAACCTCGAAGAACTAAAAAGAGGTAAGAAGATGATAAACTAAGAAAAAAACAACAATCAATCAATCCTGTATTCCTGCCCATCCTTAATTCCAATATTGGCTTATTTGGTTCTCTTACTTAATCTTTCATTTCTAAGAAGAAAATCATTCCATTTGATTGTATTTTATTAGAACAAGGTATTTTCTACTCCCGAAAGACCACTTTCTGAACTATAATAGAATTAGTTTTAAACTCTCATCAATCTTCTCTAAAAAAACTATCGATTTATTGGTTTTAGCCATTTGTCTTCCAAGACAGTTGTCAAATCATTATTCACACTATTTTCGGCAAAAAATCTATTTGCCCGAAAAATCCATTTGGCAGTTAAAAAATAATCGGACACCCATTTTCCGAACCCTTATTTTCTGGGAAGGCTTTATAAACACATCCGTTTATCCCTTTTATATTGTGATATTATACCCTTGTATATAATTTGACCGTTTGGTAGAAGAGATGACAAATGCGTCCTGATACATGAACACTTTTAATGCTTTGCTAGCTTAGTCCTCCATCATTGCAAAATCAACATTTTTCGCTTTTAATAATTGCAGTTGGTAGGAGTTTTTTAAAATACTTTCAGGTTATTTGTAACACGGGAGTGCTTGTTATTAATTTTAAAAAAAAAGTATAAATATTTTATTTAATTTGGGAGGTGAGTTTTGGTACCACCGCCCCAGGAACCATTTGTTGGATAACGAACACCTCTGCAATAGGTCAACACAAATGTTTCGCTACGTTTGGTGTTTTAGTAGGGGTGCCCAGGTTCATAGGATGAGGTGGGGAGGCTGGTTTGGGGAGAACCTTCACCTGGTCTCTCTCGACCCATCTCCTTATGCCGCAGCGGGAGAGATAGATACGAGCATCCGTCACTCCTGGACAAACTGATCTCTTAATTCTTATCCACCCCTAATACCTTTTTTCTTGTCATATCTTCCTATTTTTCCTTCCCTTAAAAATAACTTCCACAACACAACCTGTGTGGGGTTGTGTAAAAAAAGTACTGTATCTATACACCCTAGGAATGTGACATAATATTTAATATGAGTTACTGCAGTACTAAAGTGTTATATAAAAATATATTTTTTTAAATGTAAAACCGCACAAGAGTCCCAACTGCTCCCAACCGCCTGGAGCCAGTGAGACTATGGCATCCCCAATTAAGGTATGTTGTAAGGATAAAGATAATAAGGAGAGGAAAGAGATTTGGAAGAGGAAGGTAGGAAAGTACATGGATATTCAGATCTAGTCACAAAACACGGCTAAATCCATTTCAAGCAATGTTTCAATTCTGAATGGGGTTTTACACCAGGGCGATACTGGAAGTATCTTACACTCCGGAACGTGCCGCAAGTATACCATTTATTATTTTAAATGAGTAAATTTTGAAATAAGACAAATTATTTAAATAAAATTTACTTGCGCGCGCCGGAGTAATGACTTACGACCTCTGGCTTGCTAGTCGAGAGTCTTACCTCTCAAACACGGTAGCCGTTAAATATATACACATATTTGTTTTATTTATTTAGACGTCCGTTATTGAGATATAAAAAAGTTTAAAAAAATATAAGTACCTACATTAGGAAGTTATAATATGTTGAGGCGATGCACTACGTCGTGTAATATTTTAAATTGAGCCGCTATCAATAATAACCCTTACGTAGATGGTGATAAGGTTTAAATTCCCGCTTAACATCATCCGCCTGTTTTGATTTATGCAAGAAAAAAACATGGCCAAAAAGTGCCTTTTATTTTATTTTGTGGATGTTCAGGCATAAATATTTAATTTGTTTCCGATCATTTTATAAATAACTTAATTTGCCACATTATACAATAAAATCATATCCGAAAATAGGTTTTTAAGTAGGAAATTTTGAACTTTAAAGCAGTTTTCATAGGCCTTATACATTATTTTTTTCTGGGCTTAAAAAAAGACTTAAATAAAAAATACTCGATTATTTCAAAGGCTGAGATGTATTCTACTCGCAGTATTTAATTAAAGCATATGAAACATTTCTAGGCGACCAAATTTTCAAACCAAAACACATGATTTTGCATTACTACTAAGTGCATCGCCTTAATAATTTAGTTTTGGAAAAACTTAATGATTAAAACCTCAAATTGTAATATTTAATTATTGAAGACAATATTAGCGATTTTTAAACGAAAATTTCATCATAAATCAGATAATACATGCGACAGTATTTTACAATTTCAATTTTATCTAGTAGGAGATTAAGCATTAACAATACCTTTTCTACAACAATAAAGTTGGCTGTTTTTAAGTGAAAAAATCTAGAAAGCAATAATTGTTGAATAAAAAATAATATTCCATTTTTAGTTACTTTGCGGATTTATAATAAGCCGATGTAGCGGAACGGTAAAGCAGCTGACCGGCAATCAGAAGGCTGCGGGAATAGACAGGAACATATACAATACATTTTTAACATAACTAATACTAACAATTTTCATTCACTAGAAGAGACATTTCATTCACACAGATACCAGTGGTTTAATTTTCGATTTTAATAATATGATCGATACAGCTTAAAATGATGTAGACAATCTTGTAGGTGAAATAATGATTGGTTCCAATAGTTATGAAAAGACAAAACTGAAATAATTTTTGAGTTTTCATATTACTTAACTCTAAAGTATCAATATTTATGTCCAAAAATAAAATGATGTCAAGCAGTGCACTCAGTGATTAAAGGAATTTACCTGTGTGAGCCTGGGACGGAGGTTTTGTACAGTTTTTTTTTTAAATTTAAACTCATAAGTAAAGAAAATTTTTCGAGAAAATTAATGAGTCCTTAATAGTTAAATTGGGTTCTGTATTGTCATGTTCTGTGTTTTTTTTTCGTAAATAATAATATTATTTATTTGCCAAGAGAAAAATTTTACATATTTTTAACATAAATTCTATTGATAAAAATGTCACTGCTCAGCTATGCATTCCGTATCTCTCCGGGAATGCAGCTGGTTTTCAGCAGTGCCTCCAATAAAATAATAATAATATATACATATTTAGGTATAATAATGAACAATGAAATTATTTTAACAATAAAAACTCAAATCAACACGAACAAATAAAAATAGAAATAGTAGGTAT
The DNA here is from genome assembly GCF_061612785.1 of Hesperophylax consimilis. NCBI lineage: Eukaryota > Metazoa > Arthropoda > Insecta > Trichoptera > Limnephilidae > Hesperophylax > Hesperophylax consimilis. The sequence continues at coordinate 14,273,715 of NC_142865.1, forward strand.
GCAAATCAGTGCAAATTAATAATTTAGTCAACAAAAATTCAAAATAAACAATATACAACATAGCAACCACATATAGCTAAGTATCCCCTTAATTGTAACGATAGTAACCATTCGAAACATAGCTTTTTGAAGCAATGCAACGATGTCGATATTCGGGTTGACAGTGGTACTTGGTTCCACAGCTTTGACGACGAATAGCTATAACTACTCTCAAACACAGTAGTTTTATGTTTGGGGAAAACGAGTAAGTGGTTTCTTTGACGCGTACTATGTGTATGAGAGTCAGGGGACAGCTGCAATCTGTCAAACAGATAGGCAGGAACCTTTGAATTCATTAAATTAAACATTTGACACAATTGGTGTAATTTCCTTCTGTTCGACTTATTTAGAATCTGATGCCGATATAGGTAAGGCGAGATATGATCGCGTCTCGGTACATTATAACAATATATAACATTAAATCAATAACCATCAATAATATATAACATTGACGGGTATGCCGAAAGCCTTGTTACCAATGTAGGACCTGTAGTTTATCATCAGGTTTATTGTAAGGTCCCTGTGATTTGCGGTGCGTTTCAATCCGTAAATCCGTGATCAGTAGATATTTGGGGAGATGTTGATTTCTATTTAATTTGTGAGAATTATTTTTACGAAAAACAATACGCGTTTTACGCGGGAATCGGTGGCAAAGAGATAATGTGACTAACAGGGACGAACGCTAAAACCGGAATAGATTTACTTCGTCATGATCGACGGTAATCAGAGATTCCACAGATTACTCCGCGAGCCATCTGTATACATTAAAGTAGTCCCACAAAAGTTATTCCAATGAAATCAAATACATAAATGGCTTCACCAAAACTAAACGCAGAAAACCACATTGAGAGGATTTCGACGATTCTATCACATCTGCCTGGACGAAAGCATTATTTTCATTTTGTACAATGTTTGCTAGCTTTCCACACTCTTACCCTATTTATTCCGTAGATATCCTCCGGGAGTTTCTTTACCGCCCGCCACGGCTAGTGACAAACTGCTCCCCGACACAGGACCAGCGCCGCGCGTGCGAATACGCATTTATTCTCATTTGTCCGGTAAGTTAATCCGGCAGGCGCAGTGTGCGGGGTGCGCTGAAAGGGTTAACCCGATAGAATTGCGAAGAGGGCGGGTCCGTTTGTCCAAAGTGAGTTCAAATTGATCAAACAAAATATGTTAAATAACATAACCACCTCTAGAATTGAAGATCACATGATAGGAAGTACATAATATTGCATATTTACTGAAAATATTAATTTAAAATGTGTACAAGTGCTATCATGTCTGAGGTCAATATTAGTTTCTAATAATTATAATATTATTTTTTGGATGATTTGTATAGCGCCGTTTTTGTGCAAAATCACCTCAAGGGCGCGCTAGGCAGATTGTATGTTTTAGCCGAACCCTCCACATATGCCTAGTGAATTATCCTGTAATGAATATGGTTTTTCTTCAACTTAGTTACATACATTTTATATATGTCAGCGGGTTATGGGAATTTAAAATTATGAAAAATTAGTTTAATTCACTCGCGATATCATTCAATCGATCGAACTAGAACCGATATGAATAGAATACGCTGTACGCTTCATAAGAATGTATTTTTAAAGCATCGTATATGCTGTCCCTCTTCCGTTATTGACAATTAGTAGGCGTAACAATACAAAGGGCTGTTCCTCACCGATGCACAAACGCATTTAATGCTAAACTTTTTTATTTATGTCAATTGCATATTATATATATTCAGGCAATAATTCCATATTCTTTTATTGATTGGAAAAGTGCAAAATGTGTTGTTTTCAATTGTTTTATTTTATACACGGTGTCCGGAAACTCGTAGTACAAGCGGGAAACTGGAGAATCTACACCACATGGGGAACCCAAAAAACATAAAGTTTTTTGATTTGAGCATTTTCACAAAAAAAAAAAAAAAAACCAAAAAAATATATTTTCGGCTATTTTAGGGTTAAAGTTTTTTCTGGTGTTTAGGGTTGAACAACAGATGTTTTAACCCTGCAGAGCAGAAATATTTTATGATTACACCGGGTTAAATGAAGGGTGATTTCAAAATAATGCTTCAAATCCGAGTTTCTTCATTTGTTTTACTTTAAAATAGTTTTAATTAGTTGGGTACTTTGATCTTCAGTAATATTTTATAAGAATTTGATTAAAAAAAAAAAAAAAAAAAAATCAATTTCAAATTCGATTTACTCGATAACGAAAGCTCAAATCAAAAAAAAATATACTACAAAATCGACTCCAAATGTGATGTAGATTCACCAGTTTCCCGCTTGTACTACGAGTTTCCGGACACCCTGTATATGTTTCTTGTGTTTATGAAAAGGTGTATTGTTTTGAGGAGTTTATTTGTGATTTGTTTGATGTGATGTATTTTAATTTATCTCGTGATTCATTCGTGATTCGTCTAATTTTTGATCAAATCTTATTGTTTAAAATCCTAAATAATGGTCAGGAATCACCAAAACTTACCAATTTAATAAATCTTCATATTCCGTCTAGATCAACCCGACAATCAGATTTATTTTATTTACCCTCGTGTAGAAAAAATATTCGAAAAAATTCCCCAATTCCTCGTTGCACAATATAATACAAAATTTTACAGCATTGACATTTTTTGGTAATAACATAAAGAAATATCGATATAAAGTAATGCGTACGATCGATTATTAATATGAGAGTATGGAATATATCAGGAGCATCTCCTATCCTCTTCCTATTTTCCTCTTCCTCTCCCCTTCCTTTAAAACAAAATTAAGTTTAAGTTATTAAAACTTCATTTTCAATGAACTTTAACTCAAAAAACTTCTGTGGCTTGACTTCAGTTAACTTGTATATTTATATTTATCATTGTATATGTATTATGTAAAAGCTGTTTGTTTCTTACAAATAAATAAAACCAATATCGAAATTATTTCTTACAATATATTTTAATTATTTATAATCAGTATAGAAAACGTTTCTATGAATTTTCTGCTCGGTGATAACGCGTACGTCTAGGGAACTAGAGACCGAGAACAAACAAAACAAACTCTCATAGTTAAAATAATAATGTTTAACGTAGACCTTGCGCTATTATAAAGTAAAATATATTATTATTCAAACATTGGGGTAGTTTTTTTTTGTATACGAGTGAACTTTTTGGGTTAAACCACAGGAGAGAATTTAAAATGTGAATAGCTACCGAACAGCTCTTTATCAAGTTTCTATGGTTTAGGGGTCTCAAAAGTTGAGCATTATAATTAAACATACTAATTACGGTCGTTGGTGAATGGGTGATGTGATATTTTCCCGCCTAATGCGTAAAATTATATAAGTTCAATGAGATTTTTATCTTCAAACTTGGAACTGATAATTAGTATGTAAATCATATAAGACAAGCGAAAAAATTAATAAATCATTTATAAGAAAATAAAATTTTGTGTATAAACCGCTATAATCAAAAGGATTGAATTGTTTCGAAATCAATGGTTTCTTCAGGATATGAATATTGTAATTAAAATTAAGTAATTTAAAAATAGACAAATAAATATCTACCGATAGACTTATTAAATGAGAGGTGATTAATTAGTTATTATAATTTAAAAAAATTGTTAAATAAATTATATTATCATAAATAGTTAATAAGCATATTTATTTATACATAAAAACTTTTATAAATTTATTTATCGTTTTTTTCAATTTATACTTTTTTTAAAGTTAGAATTTTTTACCTCACTAGGACAAGCCTGTGTTGAGGTTAATAATTTTACAAAACATTAAAAACAATAGTACAAAGATTATAAAAGATTTAAAATAGTACAAATAGTAAAAAAAATAATACAAATATTAAGATAACAATATTGTTACATTGATGTTTCTACGAATTGGATACCTACATGGTACCTGTCAGCCTATGCATTACAGTATAATGTTGTAAACATGTAGGGTGACCATGATATTTAATTGCAATAAAAATGTAACAAACAATTATTTTTAAAAACAGAGAAGAAAGAAAGAGAGAAAAATATAATTTACATTATAAAAAGAAAAGGATGAAAAAATAAACTTATTAAAAATATTATGCCACAATTTAAAAGGACAAAGATGAAAGAATATGTTGGAAATCCTCGGATGGCAGAAATAATTTAACATTCTTTTTAAATGTACACAAGGAATTTGACGATTTAATGTGATCTGTTCTGCTTTTAAATAGAAGTGGAGCCTTGTACAAATAATGTCTTTACCCAAATGAGGATTTAGGGTGAATTGCCACAAAGTTCAGACCAGAGCCAATTCTTGTAGTACGAATTTGTTGAGTTCTTTTCGCAGAACTAATATTGTAAAAAAATCTGCATAGCGTTTGTATGATAAATTAATATAACAGAATCAAGGATATGTTTAAATAATAAAATAATATGTTTAAAAAATTAAAATTAATTTTATTTTTTTCGTTTAGACGTCTTATTTATTTTTTCATTCAGTTATATTAATAAATAAAAATGTTGTACACATAAATGTGCTGGTTTATAAACGTAAGATTAGATAAAATGAAAATGCAAAAATATATTTGGATGGCTATTAAAAAAAAATGGTTATTAACCAACTAACCTTCACGAAATTTCCCCGAAGGGTAGGCAGAGAGGACTGACTGCCAACACACACTCCTTGCCTCATTTACATTCATAAATCGGCTCATACGTACTCTTCTATTATTCTGACTTTTGACATGGGCTGACTCAAGTATTTGGTTCACTTGTTCGTGCCATGTCTTCCCGGGACGTTCCCGATTTCTTCCACCGTTCACATTTGTGTCATAAATTCTTTTTTCACTCCTTTCTTCTTTCATTCGTTCCACATGTCCAAACCACTTATGCGTCTCCACATCTCCGCATATCTCACACGATCACATAAGGTTTTGTCACATATACGCCTCGGGGATCTCATTTCTACAGCATTCAGTCTACTTTCATCCTACCTATGCTTCATGTTATGCATCTGTTCCATGCCTCACTTCCATACGTTAGGGTAGGTACCAGCAATTCATTGTGAACTACTAGCTTCGCTTCTTTGAACAGTTGTTTGCAAGCGCCAACCGCGTTCAGTCCTACATTAATGAAGTTACCTGCATTTACCCTTGTTTTAATATCTCCGTCAGCCTTCCTATCTCTCGTAAACATAAAATAGCATTAATTCAATAATCTAACTTCAAATTTACTGCTTGAGTTCCACCACGGGAAATGATATGATGCTCCCCGATATGATGCTCCCCGTGTATCATAATGATATAAAAATAAAAACGTCTAAGAACATAAAATAATTAGGACATATCACTGATGAAGACTTATCGGACGATGGCGATATTGAACGACAAAAGACAAGTATCAGCATAGTGTTTAATATGATTGACCGATGATTTTATAAATGCAGCAATTATGTAGAAAAAGCATTGTTCAATGCATTTTGTACTAGCCTGTGTACTTGTGAGACATGTTTTCACTACCAAAATTGCTCGATGGGACGACTTCGAATTCAATAAAATAACGTTTCTAGAATTATATTTGGATACAGAGGATGCAGCAGAGTATCGACAATATTTACAGAACTAGGACTGATGAGACACTGGGCCAACGGAGACAGGATACAGCTAATGGCCTAAGAAAACACGGTGGTGACTGCAGCATATCAGCACCAAGCGCCACCCCCGAGTGAGCACTGAGGTCAAGCTTACACAACCCGATATAATTAATCATAATTGATAATTTTTAGTTTTACTTTTATTTCTTAAAAAATCTTTTATTATTATTTAAAATGTAAGTATAATGGGTCGTGTAAGATTGCACTAAACTCCCCACATCCTGAAATAAATATTAATATTATTAATAATAATTGAAAACACCCCAAAGACTCCTCTTTAATTTGAAAAACAAATAATCAAAGTAGCACATATCCGTACTAGATATTTGTAATACCTTTTTTACTAAAAGTTATTATTCAGTTTGGTTCAGAATTTTGGCCTTTTGGGGATCAGGTGAGAAGGCACGGAATAAAAGGCGTGTGGTGAAGGTCACTGTGTTTATTGAGTCAGTTGCCGAGACGAGGAGATGAAGTAGGACATATGTTGAATACTCCGGTTGCTGCGATGATGTGCTGGTCAGGCGCGGGTCAGTGAGTCGACGCCGGACGCTAGTGACCGGGACTCGATGACTGTCAGGCACTGGCGATCTGGGGAATCAATACTCTAGTGCTGACGGAGGCCGAAGGTGCGGCGGACCTTGTAGGCGGTTGAACGGGAGCGGCGTAGACCAGTGAGGATGCTGCGTGTCCTCGTGGTGGTCATGTTGGCGTGGAAGAAGCGCTGGTCAGAGACGCTGGAACCAGGGCGCTTGTAATCCGAGTTGCGCTTGCCAGGGACGGCGATCTGGACAAGGCGCTATGATGGTGTCCCGATGGAGTCCATGATGGTACGGGCAAAGCCGGGTACGTTGTCCTTCGCGCTAGTAAGAGGAGCGCGGGTGATCACTCGTTGAGCCTCGTTGACTGACGGCTGATAGATAACTGACTGACTTGCTGCGTCCGGCTTATTTATACTGTTCGGCCGGTGGCAACAGCAGGTAGTTAAATGGCAACTAAAACCTAGGCACTCGCACAGTCTGTATGTTTCAGGAACCTTCGACAGCGCGGCAATTATGCATAGGCGGTAGACTCGAACCTTCTGGCGAGTTCTCGTAATGTGAAAGACGGCCTGTGACGTATTGTCGCCTGGTAGACAAGTAGGTGCTTGTTTTGTTTACGATTCCGGCTGAGTAGCTCAGGAGTAGGTACTAAGTAGGTCGAGCGGTTTATTATTAATTATTCAATGGATTCTTTTCGACGCTACAGCCTTATATCCAAATTAAAGTTTTGTATGAAAAAGCCGGGCAGCCGTTCCTCTTAAAATTGAAATGCTTACATATATCCTCCGTGTGTGTTTTCACTTGTTGGGTGTGAACGAAAATTTACGTTAAGCCAAAGATTATCCCAAATAAAAAGGTTTATTTGAAAAATTGCTCGTATAATGCGTAATACGTATCATTTATTTCCATTTGTTCGGCAAGGCTATTCTCGCTGACGCTATGTGCGGGGAGATTACACAGCTGGAGGTATTTTGTTATTGCTTGGGCTTGGAAACAAACAAAAATGTTTGCGATATTTGAAAAGGTGTTATTAATGAACATAGTTTAATTTAAATGAAATTATTTAAGGTTAGCAATTATTGTTAATGAAATTGTATGTGATATCATAATATATCGGAACACGTGTTCATTTAGCTGCGTTCAATCTGTTATTTAATGATGAATATTGAATTGTATTTCTTTTTTTTGATCCAGGTATTTTAACTACCTTGTTTATTACTTGATAGTGTTACATTTATATTGTCCCTTACTAAAGTTCTCACTTTAGTAAGGATTATCGATTTTCTTACAATTACAATCTCAATAGATTATTGATTTTCTTACAATCATTTACATATTTTTTTTTATCGAACTATACAAAATAAATGGTTACTCTGACAACAAACAGATAGCTACGCTACTTAAGTTACCTGTAATTTGATAATAACAGGATAATACTTGTAACTCTATACCTATGTTAATGGCACATGTTGTGCCGTATGTTTTTTAAAATAAATAAATAATGATGAAATGCGAATATTAGAATTTTTATAAACACATGTTCCAAAGTCGCCATAAAACATTCGAGTTTTCCTGATAGTTTGTTAGGAAATCTGACAATTCATTCGTTTAAAAGTTGCAGTCCCGTTTATACGTTCCAAAAAAAATAGTTATTTTTGAAGATAACTAACTAACTAACTGACCATCACGCCGTTCCCCGCAGGGGTAGGCAGAGAGGACGGACCGCCACACAACTCGGTCTTGGCACACACTCCTTGCCTCATTCACATTCATACATCGTCTCATATTATTCTGACCCTTCATTACTCATCTCTTCTATTATTCTGACTCTTGACATGGCCCGACTCAAGTATCTGATTCACTTGATCGTGCCATATCTTCCTCGGGCGTCCCCGACTTTTGCTACCATTCGCATTTGCATCATATATACTCCTTACACTCCTTTCTTCGCTCATTCCATCTACATGCCCAAACCATCTAAGCGTTCCTTTCTTGATCTTACTCATTACGCTTACATCAGCCTTGCACTCTTTGCTGATCTCCACATTCCTCACACGATCACACATGGTTTTACCACACATAAGCAAGATAATATTTTGAAGATAATATCAAAACATTTTTTATGCCGAAACGTTAATTCTATGAAATTCCCTCGATACAAAATAATCGCTAAGTAAGCTCCGAAAATTATTAAAAAGACGTTTTGTTCTGTTATTTAATATGTTATAGGCATGAAAAAATTCACAGTGCCTCTTTAAATGCAACTAAAGTAGAGATTTTTACTCCATTTCAAACGAGTAGCTTTTTATTAAATATTTTCACAATTTTCGCTTAATTATTATCGTTTTTTTAATATTAGCTCGCTTCCTCTAAAATTCGTATAAACATATCTCCCTTTCAAACCATCTTTGAACCCTACTACGGGGCCTTAACAGGAATACGATTAATATATGTTTTTAATAAATCGGCAAAACTTCATATCAGGAGTCATTAAGGACTCAATCAGCTCGCAGCAGCTGACTTTTCTAACAAACTTCAAACTTGAAAACACTTAAGCCTTAACTAAGGAGGAAATAGAAAAAAATAGTATTTGGAAATAATATTAATATTTTCCATTGTCCAATTCTCTTCACAGTACGGAGTGCCCTTATATCGAAGGGTTGGGTTAGGTTAGGTTAGGTAATTTAGGTTCCACGCAATCTTTGCCCGTTTATTTGGTTGAATTATTACACGCTGAATTATTTTCATAAGTAATTCATTCGGGGGCGTCTCTCGTGCCGGCCACAAGTACAAATGTAATAAATACGTCTATACTCTGTTAACCAACACCCCATCAACCGAATCAGTAGTATTATACAAATATACTCTGTTAACCAACACCGCAACCAACCGAATCAGTAGTATTATACAAATATACTCTGTTAACCAACACCGCAACCAACCGAATCAGTAGTATTATACAGATATACTCTGTTAACCAACACCGCAACCAACCGGATCAGCAGTATTATAGAGATATAATCTGTTAACCAACACCGCAACCAACCGGATCAGTAGTATAGTACAGATATACTCTATTAACCAGCACCGCAACCAACCGAATCAGTAGTATTATACGTCTATAGTCGGTTAACCAACAACGCAACCAATCGAATCAGTAGTATTATACGTCTTTACCTGTTAATCAGCACCGCAACCAATCGAATCAGTAGTATTATACAGATTTACAAATGTACAAATGTATTAGGTAGATTAAAAAATATTAATTTCGATATCATCGATTGCTATAGGCCAGTGCAATTAGCGATTCGCGATCGAAGTAATTCCGGTAGTCCCAATTTTTTTATATGTTATATAAACTGATGCCCTGATGTAAAATCTGAGTTTCCGACCTTGGCGCACCTGTGCTCGTGCCGCCATTTTGAAAAAACTGGCCGAAATCGGGCCAAAATCTAATTTTTCCCAAATACCTCATTTCCAATGCAAATTTCGGCTAAAGTATATTTAAAAGTATAATAGAACATAAAATAACCTACAACTTTTGTAAAAACAAATTTCTTCTATCTCTAATAGGTACCGAGGTAGAAAGTCGTAAAGGTGCGTATATTTTTGAAAAAATAAGTTTTTTGCGCGACTAGATTTGGTTTTTTATAAATACCTCGTTTCCAGTACAATTTTGTGAAAAATTTATTGATAATAATTTTGTAGAAAATAAAATTTCGTTAAAGAAATAGGTATATAATTTATATTTTTTATCTCTATTACGTATCCAAACTCTAATCCACCAAAACCAGGCCAAAAATTGAAACAGAGGTTAGGTGTTTTAAACTTGGCATTCCTTGATTTTATTTTTCTTTAACAATTATTGTTCTAAGAACATATACGTTGACAACAATCGTCATGCCTGTGTCAGACCTAGCTATAAATATAGTAGATAGACTATTTCAGCATATCGGTCGCCATACATTCCCAATGGGAAGACCACTAAAATAGGCCAAGCCACTACATTTGTGCTCGCAGCTTGGTCTGACATGCCTATCAACGTAATCACAACATACATTTAAGATTATTAATACAATTAAGATGATAAGGTACATAAAAAAGATAAAAAATTGGTATTTTCGTAAAATTAACATTTATTGACATTCTTTTCTTTATTAGTTAAGTTGTCAGCATAACAAAAAATAAAATTAATGGTAGATCAGTTTAGACAGAAGTACGAGCCCTAGACTATAGTTTCTTACTTCTGGCCCTGAATAGCTTCTTCATCCGTCTTATCACCCAAATTTGTGGCGACTGGGTCATCATATTCCTCGTCATCGTCATCAACGAAGGCTTCTACAGCATTCTCGCAGGAGTTGCCATTGCAATGAATGCAGAGTAGGGAACATTTCAAACCCGACTTTCTGCAGGTGCACTTTCCAGCGCAACCTTTTTTGCATTGACATGATGTGAAGTTCAGCAAGGCCTGAGGTGCAGCTTCCTTCAACATTGTTACTGGAGTAAGTAACCCAACAGCATCCTTTTTCCACCCCCATTCAGTCGGATCTTTATCGTGACCAAACCAAGTCTGCACTTGCAAGTATGTTCTTGAAGCGTGTTGCTGGTGTTGCATCTTTGGTGGGTGGTAGCCTGGATAAATTGAATTTGTTCTTTTTTACTCCTTTGACAAAAATGATGTACCTTAAATTTTCCAAATTTGATTTCTCGTTGCCGCCATACAAAAGTGCAAATAGTTGTTCGGCAGCCAAAGTGATTGTTTCTGTCTTTGCTTTCGGGTCTTGAAATACACGAACAAGTTCATTCACTGAGTGGTTCTTGAGAAGAATATTACAAAATTTGTGTTTGTCTTGACCGAACGGAGCTCCAGTTGTATCGCAACCACTTATGGCATGAAAGAATAAAATGTTTTCAACTATTTCAATGTGTTTAAAACATTTGTTCTAGTACAACGCGTTAGGTGATTTACCTTTTCCAACTTTTTGGTAATATATGTTGGGAGGTGAGAGAGCTGTGAGGAGTACCAGCAGATCAATATCCTGACCAACGATTATGACTACATCATGTTGAGATGACAACGAATTTGCTGTGTTCACTATGAGAACGTCAGCATCCTCTTCAGCTTGTACTGTCGTTATGCGGGATCGTGCAAATGAGGTTCTGAGTAGGGAAATAAAACGAGACTTGTTCTTCTCATTTCCCAGAAACTTTTCCTGTGGCACTTGTGGGTGCATGCTTTCAAAAACCAAAACTTCAGCAGAAGTTGTAACTCTGGCACGCCATGCTCTTTCCACCCCTTTAATGCTTTTCTTTTCCATAGAATCTGGGTATCCATCGAATACCACTACTGCATTGGATCCATAATGATTTTGTACATACCTGACATATTGCTGGAAAATTACTGAAAAAGGTTGAGCACGACCCCATACAACTTTGTGCAGTAAATATCCTCCATCAATTAGGTGTATTTTACTGCTTCCCAGTTCTGTATTATTTGGTAGAGGGTTGAATGATGAATAAAATATAGACTTCGTTCCTTTGCGCATGCCTTCCTCTGAGAAAAAAGACAATGGTACAGGAGAGAGTTCATATTGAAAATATTCTTTAAGTTTACTTTCAGACCTTTTGGCAATACACATATGATGGAATAGCATTAATTTAATGGATCTATTGCCATAGTCACACCCTGATTTTTGACACTGCTGGTCACCGCCGCAAGAAAAACTATCGCATCATTACGTTTTAAGTGTAGGTTTCCAAAGTTCTGGTTGATAACTTTAGACATAGCTAATTTCCTCATCTTTTCAGCCATGTGACAAGTGACTTTGCTATCCCCGATTGTGCCACTGCTAATAGACATAATCACGTTTGTTTTAGGAAATGGTTCATGGCAAGCAAACCAATCAATAAGAGTTTGAACGTCTCGATCATCCCTCTTAATTCTTGTAGGCCTCATCTCTACATGTTGCTCTGACGTTCCTGATTCAATCCCACTCGATACCCTCACAAATATTATGCAGATAAACCAATCCAGGAGGGGAGAAGTAGAAGGGTGGGGGGTAGCCCCCCCATACCGAAGTGCCCTCTAGTAAATTTATAGATGTATGTATTTAAAAATGCAAACAAAAATCTAATAACGTGATAATAAACCGTGATAGATTTTCTGTGCGTACCTACCTAGATTTGTTTATTCTTTATATCGGTAAAAAAAATTATATAAACATAAAAACTACAGAGCTTTTTTTAAAATTTTATGTTTTACATAATTGGTATCAATTAAATTTTCATGAAATTCCACTGGAAACGAGGTATTTATAAAAAACCAAACCTAGTCGCGCAAAAAACTTGTTTTTTCAAAAATATACGCACCTTTACGACTTTCTACCTCGATATCTATTAGAGATAGAAGAAATTTGTTTTAACAAAAGTTGTAGGTTATTTTATGTTCTATCATACTTGCAAAAATATTTTAGCCGAAATTTGCATTGAAAATGAGGTATTTGGGAAAAACTAGATTTTGGCCCGATTTCGGCCAGTTTTTTCAAAATGGCGGCGCGAGCACAGGTGCGCCAAGGTCGGAAACTCAGATTTTACATCAGGGCATCAGTTTATATAACATATAAAAAAATTGGGACTACCGGAATTACTTCGATCGCGACCCCCTTTTTGGCGCTAATTGCACTGGCCTAATAGTCCAAGGTCCCATCTTGGGTTAAATTTATTATAGGTAATTTTGTTAACATCACGTGTAAAATTTATCACAGGCAGCGTTATTTTAAATTGGCTGTCATTCAAATATTTCCAGTGAACTTTAACGGCTGTCATTAACACGCAATCAACGCGTCGTTTCTTTGCAGAAGTAAGTAGAGAGGCTGGATCGCTAAATTACTCCAATTCTATAAGTTATTTTTACCAAACAACTACTGTTAGAGGCGGCACCACGATCTGATACTCATACCACATGGCAAAATAAACGTGTTGGCACTGCAGCATGACGATGGGTATGGTGATGATAAAAAACTTTTCACAAATCTTGAAGGTATCAAGAGACATTTTGTGTCTTAGTCATGTACCTATGGATATTTTAATGATTAAAATTACTGAATATTATAATTACATAATTATTAATTTAAATAAAATAAAAAAATAACAAATTTATAATTAAAAAAAAATATTGCTATGGTAGAGTATCGAACCTCGATTAACTGCTTGGAAGTAAACTATGCTGGCTGTTATACCATCAACTATGGTAAGAACTGAGGCATTAATTCGTTACGTGTACTGAAAATAAGATTGATGTGGATATTTTTTAAAATTTTACAATGTTACCTCTATCACATCCAAAATTCTATTGTTTAAGAACATGGTATTTTTATAAACAATAACAACTGTCATATTTTTGATGTGAATACTGTACAAGCGTCTATTGCTCCCAACCGTCTGAAGATAGTGAGATTATGGGATCCCCTATTGGGATATGTTGTGATGCTGAAGGGAGATGGGAGTGGAAAGATATGGAGAACATGAAGATGGGGAAGTACCAAGATATTCAAATCAAAGCCATTTAAAGCAACGGTGCAATTCTGAATGCTCTGGGCGGCTTTGAGGGTATTTTCCACTCTGGCGCTTTGTTTATTTATTCATAAAATGGTGCATTACAATAGAATCCTCCACAGTTCACCTCACTAGGGAACTCCTGTGTCGAGATAAACAGCAAAACAATTATATTTAATTAAATAAGTAAAGTACATTATACAAACAAAGATTTGGATAGTACCGAATATGGGGTTTCTAAGCTGATTTATGACAAAATCCACAATACGGGCAATCCAAAATCACTACACTCAGATAGTATCGATTTTTTAACGATTTTATTCAATATATTTAACGAACTTATAGTTTTTATATTTTCACTGAGCATATTATAAAGCAACGGAGCTTTATAAGAAAAAATCCTTTGCCCAAACGGATGTACAAGTATTTTTGGCCGATACATTAACCCTTCAGGCTAAGTATTTTTATCTTTTTTTTTCTATAATGCGTAGATATGTGATTTGTTCGTCATGGGAAAGATTAACAGTATTTTTTTCAGTGTGTCTCAAATATTTCTACAATTGTCAATATGTATGATAAGTAATGGCAGGATTTTTTCAGGAATGTTAAAAAATCATTTGTATTTTATTTTTATTGAATAATCGGCATATAAAGTGAAGTGACAGTTTTCTTACTAATTATCCACACAAAAGGATTGTGTTTTATAAATATAGAATTCTTTAAAAATTATGAACGTTTCGAGTCAAAATGTCCCGGTAAGTTTTTTTGTTAACATTTTCAAGTTTGATATTAAAAAAATGTTTTTAAGATATATCAATATTTATTTCAATTACAAACATTTCAAAGATAATTTTTTCTAGTTTTTAAAATGGTGTTTATTTCAACCACAACGTAAAAAAGCAATACTTCGATACCTCGGAAGAATTCCAAAATTTTATGAAATATCGCTATGTCGTTGGGACTTGTTAGTAAAAATATTTGTTATATCTCTGCTTACTAGCAGATTTCTGCGTGTTGGGAACTCTTGATAAAGTAAAAGGTTCTTTACAATAATTACGTTTATTTACGTTACAATAAATTAAGTCTGGATTTAACTACACTGTTCATTACCCGAGGGTTGGTAATTCTCTGTTTCTAGAAGCTTGAAGTCTGACAATAATATCCCACAGGCAATTGCTACACTCTAGCGACATCTGTCGGACTCTGGACTAAGCTTTCTGACTAGTGCCATCTATCGCTTGGACACCCAACTTATGACCATACATTACAATATTTAAAAACACTAGATTGGGTTAAAGAATAACCCGATCTAGTGTTGCTCACTTGTTGTGATTTTTTGGCAGTATCAATGTTGTTGAAAAATTTACAGAGAGCCTGTTTTATGTACTTTCTGACATAATATTACTTTCACTAAGTATATAATATCAGTGATGAATTCGAAATAAACTTTTCTTATACATTAGTATTATTGTTATTTATCCTGGCATACATTTATTGTTATATCAAGGCTGAAACTTGTTAAGGCTGAATCTTGAAAGTTTTTTCGGCCCATTTTCTTGCTCAACAACCCAAATACTATTTAAAATACCTTACCTAATATATCTTCGGGATCAAGAAGTATAAAAGCGACATACCTGAAACAAAGGAAAATTCAAAATTAATTCAAAATATTTCTTATTAAGATGAAACTGCTCTTAAAATTTGTTTTTACATTTTCCTAACTTACAATGTCTAAACACTTTGATGTCTTAAGAAGTGAAATCAAATAACTGTTAACTGGTTGAGAAATCAAATCGTAAAATAATACAATTTATTTCAAAATGACTACACAGAAAGCCCTGAAGAAAAAAACTTCCCTTAAGGCCTATGTCATCTTTTGCGATGCTGTGTTGATGGTCTTTTTAGGAAAGAAAGTTCTGGGAAGGAAAAAGGTGTGAGGGTTGGGTTATCTTGGGCTCAGTGTAACCAGAAGCGACGGATGTATGAATAAATGCGTCCTTTTATAGTTCGAGGCGATATTCTGAAAATTCTGCTGGAGAGGTCATTAGGTTTTACCCATTAGGTTTTTTTATTCTTAAAAATATTTGTATTATAAAGGTAAAGTATATTGTCCTCCACGCTAGGAGTTCACTTTTGTTGTGGAGGACTTTTTCAATTGTAAAGTTACATAATACTAAAACAATACAGTGGAGTTAGTTACACAATGTAACAATAAAAATTAAAATATAAAATCGATTTTTCCATAGTTATAGCAAAAAAAATGTGTGAAATATAAAAAAAATTAAATATTAAAAGGATTGTAGCCAGTTCCATATGTGTTTGTATTCTGTAAGATTAGATGTTTTATATTGTGTTGGAATTGAATTACGAGCATATAGTTTTATAGCCTGGAATCTGTAGTGTTTTTGTCCAAAGGATGTGTTGGTTTTTGGTATTAGTAGTTGGTGTGCATGTCTTGTTCTGGTATTGCAAGAAGTTTGTGAAATTTTAAATGTGTTTAGGTTCTTGTAAAGGAAAGTAAGTATTTGTTTTGAATATAATTTTTGTATCTTCAACACTGGGAATTTTTTGAATATGGTTGAAGTGGGTGCTAGTATTGGTACTTTAAGTATTACTTTTATTAAGGTTTTCTGAGCTTTATTCAGTGTGTCTATGTATTTTTTACCGGCATAGCCCCAGGCAATAATGCCGTATTCCATTATGGATTGTGCTATTGCGAGGTATATATTCTTTATATCAAATATGTTTAGTATATTTCTAGTATATTTTTAGTATATTATGTTTGGTATATTTTTTGACCTCAACCAGTCGATCCAGCTTGTTATGCAGAAGGTAGGCAAATGCATCCGCCTCAACAAACCTCACCCCATGAAACCGAGTACCTCTGGTATGTCATCAAACGTAGAAAATCACTTGGGGTGACCTTTGGAAGAGGTGTTGGTTATACAATGGCTCCCGGGGTGACGGTAACACAAATTATTTAAATAATGTTTCTCTGCCTCCTTTTCAATGTTTTCAAGTTGAAATTCCGAGAACAAAGAGCTATTATTCAACCGTAACCTTCACCTTTATCATCTGCCCACCCCTTCGGGGAGTGTGGACAGTTCTGGGAGTTAACACATAACGTTGGATCCCTTAAAGCCCTTCTTTTAAATCCCATAATACCCATCAAAGAGCTTCGTGTCGCTTTCGAAAAGTAAATGTCAAAAACGTTCACGTCACGAAATCGTTCGGACGTCCTTCAAACACTGTGCAAATAATTTCTAGAAGTGGTCTTTATACCGATTTGATAGGTTACAAAAGACTTTTTTATTCCCAGGCCCCAGCAGGAAAATGATACTGATAATCTACTCATCAATTTAACAGGTAATATTGCGCATTTTTTCTATCAGTGTTTTTTTTAATGAGAACGCCGCACTGCGTCTTAACTGCTCCCAACTCTCTAGAGCCAGTGAGACGATGGCATCCTCAATTGTAGTACGTTCTGAGGCTGAATTTAGTAGGGAGGGGAAGGGTATGGGAAATTAGAAGGTGGGGGAGGATCTGGGTATTCAGATCGGGTCACAAAACACTTTTGAATTGTGCTCTTACACCAGGACGATACTGAGAATATCTTCCACTCTGTCGCAAGTATACTATAATTTATTTTAAAATTTAAAAATGTGAAAATACGCTTGTTTATATACTCGCGCTCCCCGGGATTTGAACCAGCGACCTTCGACTTGCTGGTGAGAGCCTTACTCCTTGACCACGGAGGCTGTCAACACAGGACTGAAGTCACTGAAGAAATAAACCGATGGAATTATGTTTTGAGCATGTCTCTGTGCCAGAAAAAAACAAAAATTTTCATTTTCAAAAGAGAAGAAAAAGAAAGAGATTGAGCCACAGGAAGGTTTTGATATTGTTCTGGATTTTCAGAGCTGGAGGTCTGGGAAGGTTGATCGATAAAGCCCTATGTCCATACAATATATTCTAAATTCAAAATATATGGTCAGTTAGAGATATTTGCGAACACGGTCACATTGATAAGAAATGTTCCGACGGCCGATCGTCAAATTTTTGCGCAGCCTCCATAGTATTAGATAACTTTTGACTGTCAATACCGCACCCCGGGATCGCTAGGGATCTATATCGCACAACTCAAAATATAACTGATGAGACACCGGGTCACTGAAGCCAGGAAGCGGCTAATGGCCTCCGTCAACACGTTGGTGACCTCAGCCTTCCAGTACCAAACGCCACTCCTGAGTGAGCGCTGGGCCCAAGCTCACTCAAGACCACGCCCTGCATAGTTGTAAATTACTCTGTTGTTAATTCATTCTTCTTCATATATTTTTTCATTTTTCCCATACCTATTGTACAAAAAATTATGTATATATATATGGGACGTGTGGGATTGCACTAACCTCCACATATCCTGGAATAAAAATTATTTTTATTATTACCTTTTTCGGGAGAGCTTTTTAAATATTTCGTTTTAGTGTGATTAATCAGTTTATTAACAAATAAATAACATTGTTTTATGAAATTTGGGAAACTGTTATGCAATTTCGTTGCGTATCTGAGTTTCAGAAATTTCTTTAATTTTTAAGGCATTTATAAGTTTTATGAAATTTTTTTTTAATAATATATTTTTTAAATAAAAATAGGTAAGTTTTATTTTATAACTGTGTTTTTAATATTAAATTGCGGATAAATAACAAAAAACAAAACAAAAAATATTTCTTCAACTTACAAAGAAAAATAGGTACCTACACAGAATTTTACTATAGTCAACATCACCAGCTGTAGCTGTATCAGCATCAGCAATAGTCAATACCCATAATTCATTATAATCAACATCACCAGCTGTAGTTTTATCAGAATCAGCAATAGTAGAAACCCATAATTTATCATAATCAACATCACCAGCTGTAGTTGTATCAGAATCAGCAATAGTAGAAACCCATAATTTATCATAATCAACATCACTAGCTGTAGTTGTATCAAAATCAGCAATAGTAGAAACTCATAATTTATCATAATCAACATCACCAGCTGTAGCTGTATCAGCATCAGCAATAGTCAAACACATAATTTTTGATAATTCTGATGATAATGGCTTGGAATGAGTTGTGCCTGGTGAATTATATTAGCTGCAGAAAAATCTGGTGGGATAAGGTATGAAAAGGACAGAATCATAGCATCTTATATATCTCTTTACCCTTCAAGCCTCGGAAAAAAGACATTACTGGCCACAAACATCATATTTCTTAGATACTTAAATTTAAAGCTCAAAATTCCAATTGAATACATTAATTATTTCAGTTTGATTAATTAATTGCATCAAATAACGATGTCTAATAGCCGAATTATGTCAGAACTGGTTGTGTTACACAGAGTCATTAACAACTTAATTGACAGTCCTACAATCGTTACCACTATTAGATTCCATGTGCTCACTAGGAACACAAGACAAAACGTAATGCCTTCTGCAATACATACACAACTAACTATCAGACACACTCAATAACCAATAGAATGCATGATCTGTGCAATAAGTACTATTGATATATTTATTGACTCCATTTATAGAATTAAGCGTAATCTATACCAGCACTTTGTTGAATCCTACAAAGTATGGTAGCGTTGGTAATATAGTTTTAGTGATTAGTCTTTTATGTAGTATTGTTCTAGTTTCTGTATTATTTAATGTTACTGTTACATGTTTAACTAATATTATTTCATATTCAGTTTATGAGTTTACTGTTATATCATGCTTTAAATTTTTTTATAAAATTTTCGATAGCGCACTGGGTATGTTCTGTTCTTAAAATCCACGTAAAAGCCCGGATGGGCGTAAAATCAAATAAAATATTTCATTAAAGACTCTGAAGGACAAATCTGACCGGGCCGTCCATACATTGTTAAAAAGTATTTTTATATTTATTTCTGTATTTCGAGTACGTGTCATTTGTTTGTTGTAAGAAAGATAAATAATTATTCTTCTCAGTTTGTCTCAAGTACACATTCATTTATACACATCTTTGTCGTGAACAGATAATCAATATTTATCATAGTCCTATTACTAGAAAGGTCTTATTTAAGCTGCCCATAGCAAATATGTTTCAATTCGGTAAAGAATACACTTCTATGGGTTGTCTGCTCAGTGTCGTTCAAGCTTGTATTTGCAAGGGTGAAAACTTTACTGCGTGACTTTGGGATATTGGAAAAAGAAATTAAATCTAACAGGTGATATTATTTTCAGTTCTAGCGTGCTTTTTTATGTGTTGGTATTCCTGTATATTTTCGTTAAATGTTTCTCATCTAATTACAATAAAACCAAATTAAAAATTTAAACACAACAGAGAGAAATGTGGAAACCAGCAAATAATGCAAGGCTAATACACCTAATGTAAGCGTAATGGGCATGTGGAGCAAACGAACGAAGAAAGTGAAATGAGAATATAGACGAAAATGTGGTATGGTAAAAGAAACAGCGAAGAAGAAGACATGGCACGATCACGGGATCTTTATGTATTTATATTTTCAGATAACATTGAAAAGATTCAACGGAAGTTTCTAAGGTTTATAAATTATAAATTGCATATTCCTATATAAAACATAAATTACAATTACCTCTTGGATAACTTGTCTCTATTGAAACTTTCAGAAAGAAGAATAAGCACAGATTTAATACTGTTACAAAGAATACTACATTTTAAAATTGACTGTCCCGAATTACTTCAATGTATCAATATCCATGTTCCCAAAAAATCATGCCGACATTTCTTACTTTTTTACTTCAATAACACCAGGACACTAGCTTACCAAAATTATCCGATTATTATCCAAATATTCTGATCTGGGTGATATATTTCATTTGAAAACTAATCAGTATAAATGTTGTATATTCTATCACTTTTATTCTTCTATACACAAATAGACCTATGTACCCATATAACTTCTCCGCTTCTACTATTTTGTTATGTTGAATCTTTCAAATTCAATTATATGCGTAAGGATTCATTTGCCATTATGTTTACATTCTTCTTTATTGTATTAATTTTTAAGTGTTTACTCTGATACAAAATGCTTGTATTTTTTTAAAAGAAAAGCCCACTAGGGCGTGTAATAAATAAATAAATATTTGAGTCGGGCCACGTCAAGAGTCAGAGTAATAGAAGACTATGTATGAGACTATTTATGAAGGTGTGTGTGCTAAGACAGATTTTTTGGCGGTTCGTCAATTCTGCCTACCTCTGCACTACAATGTACATTGTGGACACTTAACATGTATTCTTAGTTATAGTTGCAATTTTCATATATATACAGGGTTTTCCAATAAGAGGTGTTATTTTGATATTCAATCGCAAAAGATCAATGGTTTCATTGCTTGTGTGGCACGTAGCGCCGTCTTGTTGAAAGTAAACGTTGTCCAGATCAATACCATCCAATACCCGCTATAAAAAAATCATAAATCATCTCTCGATAGCGCAATCCATTCACCGTAACTGTTGTTCCAGCCTCATTTTCGAAAAAGTAAGGTCCAATGACTCCGCCGGACCATAAACCGCACCAAACAGTCACACGTTCAGGATAAAGAGGCTTTTCAACAATAACTCTTGGGTTTTCCGAGCCCCAGATGCGACAATTTTGCTTGTTGACAAAGCCACCGAGGTGGAAATGGACCTCATCACTCTGAGATGAGGATGATTTGCATTTGATTCAATCAAGTGAATTTTAATAATTTCAATGCGTTGTTAAAGCGTGTATCGTTCCTTTTTATTAATGGCGTAGTTTCTACTTGTCAAGTGTCAAAAAATGACCGCACCAAACAGTCACACGTTGAAGACATGGAGGCTTTTCAACAATAATTCTTGGGTTTTCCGAGCCCCAATGCGACAATTTTGCTTGTTGACGAAGCCACCGAGGTGGAAATGGGCCTCATCACTCAAGATGATTAGCATATGATTCACTCAAGTGAATTTTAATAATTTCAATGCATTTTTGAAGCGTGTATCGTTCCATTTTTATTAATGACGTAGTTTCTACTTGTCAAATTTTAAATGACAGCTTCAAAAGTAACATTTACCGAAATAGCGGGATATTCAAAATAACACCTCTTATTGGAAAACCCCGTTATATATTTTAATGGACATGATAATTCAATTTAAAAAGTCTGCTCACTTTAGCCCATAGACTTGTGCAAAGTTGTAGAAAGGGAATATTTCCACAATTTATTTGTGGTTACGATTTCATGGAAACATGAATTTTGAGTTACAGCTTGAGGTATAGTACAGTTTGCAAGCGGCCGTGTTAATACCGTTAAACTGCCCGGAGCCAATAGATAATGCCATCCCCAATCATTGGGGTGTGTTGCTAAGCTGAAGTTTACAAGTTGTGGAACTTTCCACCCTATCGGGAACATTATCCCATTGGAAAATTGTGGGGATAGCTACTCGGTTTTTATTAAATATGTGTTATCTTTTAAAATAATTATAATAAGATTTTATTACAGAATGTATGCAGGGCTGGTGTAATGCTATACATTACATATATTAAAATAACAGAAAAGTAATAAGAATGCACAGATAGGCAATGCGGAATAAAAGTGAAAAATGTGTGCAACCAGCCGTTTATGGAGGATATTTGAACATCTTCCGACTCCAGAGTGCCATCAGGGGGAACTTCATCCAGATAACCATGGCAGTGATGATAATATTATTTGATTGGCATAGTCTGCGCCATAAGCTTCCCATGTGGTGGCGGAGAAGCGATCTGAAAGAGAGCACCAGTCCCTCCAGGAATATTTCCGTAACGCTGCAGTATCTTGGTAGGCGGAATAGTTAGCGATAAGCATTATTGTAAGCGACTTTTAGCTTGTGCAATTGGGATGTAGTGTAATCTACCCACAGTTCTGACGTGTACACGGAAGTGCATGTGCGTTAAATAGTATCCATTAGACATTTGTACTGCAATAGTAAGAACGTCTTGAACGCATACCTGCTCTAACAGATATTTATATCTGGTAAGTTTTTAGATTCTCACGGCCAAAAGCATTTTTGTTGTTTGTTTTTGGGGTGTTATGCCGTGTTGCGCTAACTCCTTCTTTAGCCGACGTTTCGGACAGCGTTGCAGTGTCCATCATCAGGGCAGATCCGGCACACATCTTCGGATCTACCGGATCTGCCCTGATGATGGACACTGCAACGCTGTCCGAAACGTCGGCTAAAGAAGGAGTTAGCGCAACACGGCATAACACCCCAAAAACAAACAACAAAGATATTTATATCTATATATTTCAGGTCGTCTGTGATAATATGTCCCAAGTATTTGACGCTACGACTAACATCCATTTTCCTTCCGTCTAGCCATATGAAAATGTAATGCCGCTGTCTATCATTTTAGCGACTACACGACTAAATTACACAAGCATGAAGATCACGTACCAATAAATGTTGCATATCTAACTGCGAGATTTGTACGACTCTTTTTTTCAAATTCCTCTTTAAAAAGTATTAAATTAATAACGCACACACTTAAACTCTGGACCTTATTAATTCCTAACTTCTCAGAGAAAGGTGGTACGTGACATCATCATTGTAGTATCTTCTCGTCTTTTTCGTTTTTATACAAGACGCATGAGAAGGAATATTTTTGTCTGTTCAGAGGAAGCTACAAGCCGAAAATGTGTATATTCTTGGTATACCATATATTGTATGTAATATTATTAAAATCGCTTGACAAACGGAGTCTAGAAACGTTCGATATCAGGCACAAAAAGTGGTTTTTATTTATTTTGTAAATAATTTTATAAGAAAACAAAAAAGTTAATCAAGTGAAACTGTCACAGATAATCTAAGCTATAAAACTGTATTTTTTTAAAGTTGTTTCCTTTACACGTTCATAAATTTCTATTGAAAAAAATGTTTTTTTTCGTAGTTTACATTTATATTTTTTATCGAGTAATTTATTTCTTTATTTGTATTTTACTCAAGCAAAACGATAGGAAAACCTTCAATTTATCTAAAGCATTTTTTTTGGTATTCACAATGTAAACCAATTCGTTATACAGATTAATCAAAATAGTGATTTAGCATTAAACTTTGTTTTCATTGGCGCCCTTTTAGGTGTTTTTACACGAGAACATAAAAAATTATTCAGTATTATATATTTAACATTTTTTTAAAGTGAATACCGCACATGAGTCTTAACTGCTCCTAACCGTACGGAGCCAGTGGCATCCCCAATGAACGTATGTACTGAGGCTGAAGGTAGTGGCGAGGGGAGGGAAACACAGGTGAACTCCTAGCGTGGAGGACAATATACTAAAACATTGTTTAACAAATATATTAAAGAATAAATAAATAAAAAATAAAAAAATGAGGAAGAAGAAGGCACGAGAATTACCTGGCTATTCAGATCTTGTCACTAAGAACGTCTGAAGCAATTTCAAACAAAGTTTCAAATCTGAAAGGTGATCGTCCACCAGGGTGACACTGAGAGAATCTTTCACTCTGGAACGTGCCACAAATATGCTGTATATTATTATAAATAAATGAATTGTAAAATAACACAAATTCATAAAATAGAACTTACTTGCGCACGCCGGAATTTAAGCTCACGACCTTCAGATTGCTAGTTGAGAGTCTTACCTCTCAACCACGGAGGACGTCACAAATAACTGAAATGCTTCAGAATTTAACTAATGTTTAAAGAAGGGTTACACGCCTTTAGATTGGAGAAGGGCTGTGATCATGCCATTATACATAGGTAAAGAGTCACGTATGCAATGTGGGAATCATCTGTTAAGTTCAGTTGGCAAGCTGTATGGTAGAATTTTGATTGAAAGGGTAAGAAAGGAAACAAAGAATAAAATATGGGGTGTACAAGGTGCTTTTATGAGTTGAAGGGGGTGCATGAACCAGATCTTCTCATTGCGTATGCTCACCGAGAAGTTTCTGGCACAAAACCAGAAACTTTTCTGTGGCTTTGTAGATCTACAAAAAGCATACGACCGAGTAGACAGGAAAAGCTATGGAAGGTGTTGTCCAAGTATGGAGTGAATACGAATCTGACTCAGGCAATTGCGTCTCTGTGTGAAGGAAGTTGCATGTGTTAGGATAAACGGTGGTTTCACGGGGTGGTTTGATATCACAAAAGGTGTTAAGCAAGGCTGAGTAATGTCACCGTGGTTATTCAATCTATACATAATTGTATGCAAGAATTGAAAGAGGTGCGATTGGGCGCAAATTTGAGTAATCTGAAAGTATGTTGTCTGTTGTATGCTGATGATGCGGTGCTGATTGCTAATAGTGTGAATGATCTGCAGTCTCTCGTGTCTAGGAAGAACGAAATTTGCATGAAAAATGAGTTAATGATGAATGTAAGTAAGTCCAAAGTAATGGTGTTTGAAAGAGAGAGTACGAAAACAGTGTGCAATATAGCTGTGAATGAGGAATACTTGGAGCAGGTGGATGAATTTGTGCATTTAGGAAGTATGTTTACGGGAGATGGGAGAGGCTTACAGAGATATTGAAAGAAGGGTAAATGCAGGTAACTCCATTAATGGAGGACTGAACGCAGTTGGCGCTAACAAAATTATCCAAAGAAGCGAAGTTAGCAGAAAGGATGAAAGTAGATTGAGTGCTGTTGAAATGAGATCCCTGAGGCGTATGTGTGGTAAAACCATGTATGATCGTGTGAGGAATGTGGAGAACCGCAAAGAGTGCAAACTGATGTAAGCGTAATGAGTAAGATTAAGAAAGGGACGCATATGTGGTTTGGGCATGTAGAGCGAATGAGCGAAGATAGGAGTGTAAGGAGAATATACGATGCAAATGTGAATGGTAGCAGAAGTCGGGGATGCCCGAGGAAGACATGGCACGACCAAGTGAATTAGATACTTGAGTCGGGTCATATCAAGAGTCAGAATAACAAAAGAGTAAGTATGTGACGATGTATGAATGTGAATGAGGCAAGGAGTGTGTGCCAAGACCGAGTTGTTTGGTGGTCCGTCCTCTCTGCCTACCCCTGCGGGGAAACGGCGTGATGGTAAGTTAGTTAGTTACTTAGCTTCAAAATTGTTTTTGTAATATATTGAAGATATCTACTGACTCCACTGAGAATCATTTTCATCCATTAGTATGATTTTTAAATTTACACAACTGATAACAATTAATGTAGGGTTAGGTTGTTTATCAGTTGTGTAAAATTCAAAACACATTTAATAGTATGGTGGTCTAAAATATAAACGCATTAAAAACAGATTTTTGTTCGAGGGTCATGCCGAAATTATGTAGGCGTGAATTTCACATACTCCTGTCAAAATTATACATGGCATCATTACACATCCCACTGATTACGAATAAATTTTTATTTTTTATGGATAAAATATTTTATAAATAATTACGACAGACCTAAATGTGTAAAATACAATATCATGTTGAGTTTTCATAAATAAAACAGGAATACAATTTTATTACACAGGTTGTGGGTTTGATTTCGTAAAAAATGTATGAAATAATGCTTCACTTCTGACATTCCTGACAGTGTTTAAAATAAATAAAGGAATAGCGCCAAATGTCATTACGCTGGTGACACCTCGACTTGATGTAACATCTATTTACGGAATACGTAAAAAGTACGTGAAAAAATAATGAAATTCTGTCGTGCTTTTTATCTTCTAATAATATACGTGGAATCTTTTGCATGTTTAGGGGAAAATATTAACATTTTTTGGTATAATTTTTTTGATGCTATGCAGTAATAATAATGATAATGATTTGATAACTGTCTGACAGGAGAATTATTTCAGACCTGATTGTGATACACAGAGTCATTAACAAGTTTATTGATAGTCCTGCCATCGTTGCCACTATTAAATTCCATGTGCCGACTAGGAATACAAGACCAAATATAACATTCTTCTGCATTACATACACGACCAACTACCAGACACACTCACTGACCAATAAGATGCATGATCTAGGCAACAAGTGTGGGGGTGCTATTGATTTATTTATTGACTCCATTTATAGAATAAAGCATAATCTATACCAACACTTTGTCGACTCCTACAAATTAGAGTAGCGTTGGTAAATTAGTTCTAATGTTTTGTCTTATGTGTAGTGTTGTTGTAATTTCTTTTTTACTTCATGTTACTCTTTCCTTTTTACTGATATTGCTTCATATTCAGTTTTTTTTAAAAAATTATTTCTTAATATTTTCTCATTATATTTGTAATCACAATTATACAATTATGTGTTTTGTACCTACTTGACAATGGATAACATCTATTTACTGTCAGTTTCTCCTGTATAATACAGATATTCTCCTATGTACACTGCATCGTGTATCAATTTTATGTAAAAGCCTTTTAAGGTGTATATAAAGGGTTTTCCAATAAAAGGTGTTATTTTGAATATTAATGAAGGAATTATTGATTTTTTTATGGCCGGAATTGGATGGTATTGATCTAGACAACGTTTACTTTCAAAAAGACGGCGCTACGTGCCACACAAGCAACTTTACCATTGATCTTTTACGGGAAAAGTTTCCGGACCGTGTTATCTCTCGAAGAGGTGATCACAATTGGCCACCGAGATCTTGTGATGTAACACCTTGCGACGCCTTCCTTTGGGGCCACGTAAAAGAAAAGGTCTACGCCAACAGCCAAGCGTCGATTCAAGACCTCAAAGATGGAATTCGTGAGGCTATCGAGGACATAAGGCAGTAACTTTGCGATTTGGTTATGGAAAATTTCATGAAAAGGATATGGTCCTGTAGGCGTGGTCGTGGTGGTCATTTGACCAATGTTATTTTTCACTATTAACGGCATACCTTCCTCTTTATAATGAAATAAACATTCGATAATTTATATTAAAAAATGCCATTTTTCTTTGAATATCAAAATAACACCTCTTATTGGAAAACCCTGTATAATCAAATAAATAAATAAATAATTTGTATAGCGCAGTTTTTGTGAAAAATCACCTAAAGATTGCTGGACAATTTATTAGGAATTCTTAGGCTCTATCAAATTTTATCATTTACAAACATAAACATAAAGAAAAAAAATCTTTTCTGGCAGATCACTTAAGATAAACGCACTTTTATACATCAATTTAAAATTTGATATATCGTTGTGAAATCATGTTTTCTATTAAGTTGTTTGTGCGTATAATTACGGTTTATAATTAATTGTAGGTAACTACCTACAAAAGTCAAGATTTCAGAGAAAACATTATTTTTTGGAAGTGGGTTTTATTGTACACAGAACTGGTTACTATACTATCATTTCCAGCCGAATATAATTTTAAAGTCTAAACGAAACATGAAATAAAACAAGACACAGAAAATAAAAAAGGTAACGATCGCTAAAAGAAATCGAACCCATTCTTTTCCTATCGAGACAACGCTTTTAACCACTTAGCCATATTATTATAGCTACTGTCATTTTTCTCAATCTCAAAATCTTAATCTAAGAATTAACAATATCACCCTTATATTAATTCTCACATTTTTTGCTTGATAATAAAGTTTAAATGAATACATCTTTCGGCCAGAAGAACCACTATTTCCATGCTATAAAATTATATAATGCCCTTCCTATTGAAATTAAAAACACCATGGATATAGAAAAGTTTAAAAAAGACATCAAATTATAGCTAACTTAACATGAAGATGAGGAAATCATTAAATTTATGAAGTAACCCCAACGCAACCTACAGACAACAAACATAAATACTTTTTGCTTAATTTATTTTATATTTTGTGGGAACCAACAAATTAGAAGATGAGGAAATCATGATCAACACAAATACAACAAACTACAGTCCGCCTCGGAACAGGAATACCTAGTGAGGAGGACTGAGAACAAACTACATCACTTTATAACTTTTTTTACTTCATATTGTATCTTTTTTACTTTACTTTATATTGCCGTTAAATAAAAAAAAATACGTTTGTAAACTAGACAGTATCTCAGATATTCCGTTTACTTACCTATCCGAAAATACACAAAAGCCTAAAAAAACATCATTTATTGGTTCAGATAAACTGCACAATATTCCAAAAATTAAGGATGTCATAGTCATACTGGCTCCAGAATGTTGGGAATCTTAAATCTAGAATCTAGTCTATAAAATCTATTTTTCTAATCACTTACTAGATTTTAGTAAAATATTTGAGTTTAAAATATCGATAATTTTAGCAAAATCCTATTTGAATTCTGTCAATGAAAAGCATGTACCGCGCGTTAACAGGTCTAATATGATATGATTCGAGCCATGTTCGATAATTTTAAATCTGTTCAACCCCCCCCCCCCCTTCTCCTTACCACGCCTCAAACCTCCTGCCAACCAGCCCAAACCAATACCTCCTACATCCCCACGGGGGTACCGCCCAAACACCCCACCTGTCAGACAACTGTCACGTCACATCGCGCGAACTTCACTCCGTTAAATTAAAAATGGCCACCGGAATTCCATAGAGAAAGAGGAGATTGATAGAACATAGATGCATAGAGGAAAATACATTAGAATATAATTAGATTAAAAAAAGACATGGAGAGAGAGTAAGTTAGGTACAAATATATTATTAGGCCTGAATGATGGTCAGATAATGAAAGTTATGAATTAACCCCCAGAACGCCGGGTTTTTCGCAATAACTTCCTGAACGATGGTCAGATAATGAAAGTTATGAATTAACCCCCAGAACGCAGGGATTTTCGCAATAACTTCCGTCCGTAAACACTGACAAATAATTCAAAACATAAAGGTAACTCTAAGTTGATAGAAGTGCCACACACCAAAGCCATAGATAAAATACAGGGTTTTCCAATAAGAGGTGTTATTTTGATATTCAAAGAAAAATGCCATTCTTTAATATAAATTATTGAATGTTTATTTCATTATAAAGGAGAAGGTAAGCCGTTAATAGTGAAAAATAACATTAGTCAAATGACAACCACGACCACGCCTACAGGACCATATCCTTTTCATGAAATTTTCCATAACCAAATCGCAAAGTGGCTGCCTTATGTCCTCGATAGCCTCACGAATTCCATCTTTGAGGTTTTGAATCGAGACGCTGGGCTGTTGGCGTAGACCTTTTTTTCACGTGGATCCAAAGGAAGAAGTCGCAAGGTGTTAAATCACAAGATCTCGGTGGCCAATTTTGATCACCTCTTCGAGAGATAACACGGTCCGGAAACTTTTCCCGTAAAAGATTAATGGTTTCGTTGCTTGTGTGGCACGTAACGCCGTTTTGTTGAAAGTAAACGTTGTCCGGATCAATACCATCCAATTTTGGCCATAAAAAATAATTTCTTATTGGAAACAAAACACCTCTTATTGGAAAACCCTATACATCTAAAGGGATCGACTCATCCTGTTACAATATACTTTATATAATAGCCTCCTTTTTGGAGTAACGTTATGAACATATTTAAAATAAAAAAAAAATTAATTGAGGTATAGTAGGCTTATTAGTATGGCCAGTATTTTTTTATTTCTATCAGCATTTAATGATCACAGACAACGATGACTTTCAAATTTTATACAAGCTCTCAACTGACCTACCGTCAGACATATTCATAAACACACAACTATTTATTCCCTCTCTGCCTTTTTTAATGCTGAATGATAAATAGTTCGTTTGATCATCGCTTCTCAACCTTTCTAGTGTCGCGATTCCCTAAAAAGCCAAAAAATAAGTACGACCCTTCATTACATATTTTAACACATTCGCTGGCACAAGCTTTTGTTGCCATTAAAAATACATATGAATGATCCTCCCTCGAGAGTGATTGGCACTGAACTGGTTAACGTTTATCAAAGTTTTACATTACTAAAGTGAAAAGAACGTATTCAATTAAAAAATTTTCAGTTCAATTTGTTTATTCCTTTAAAAACATTACAAAATAACATTTTAATTAGTTTTTAAGAACACTTGTAAAATGGTATTACATAATAAATAAATGGTGCATCAACTATACCAGCATCAATAGAGCTTGCCTTTTAAAGGTAGCTTTACGATGCTAAAAATGTCGATATCCGAATTGATTCTGTTCAACAGCAAGACTGCTCTCCCCACCGACATAACCATTGGCAAAATAGTCCTGCAGGCCGGGAGATAAAATAGTCTATGTTGTCGGTGACGGACATAACCATCAGGAACATAGTGACTAATACTCTCCACGAATCAGTTTGAAGAAGTGTGATACAATATGCACATCTCTTCTGATCCGTAGATGGTTCATACCGAGCATGCCCAAGAGAAAGTCAGTAGGATAGAGCCAAGGGTAGTAGCCATACTTCCTCAGGTAGAGGAATCTCAGAATTATTGTAGAAAGTATTGTTTGGGAAGGCTTGCAACTAACTAATATAAATATAGACTGACAAAACTCTACAGCCAAAATTGTTGTTTCAAGATTTGAATAAATAGTGTGACGATGTGAATAGGAAAGCTTAGTAACGTGTAAAACAACATCAATCATTTTTGCCACTCTTACTTATGCGAAAAGACTTCTCGTCGATAGTGGTTTTAAAATAATAATAATGACTATCCATTTAATAAATAAAGATTCGAAATT
The DNA here is from genome assembly GCF_061612785.1 of Hesperophylax consimilis. Lineage (NCBI taxonomy): Eukaryota > Metazoa > Arthropoda > Insecta > Trichoptera > Limnephilidae > Hesperophylax > Hesperophylax consimilis. Next base: position 14,305,060 of record NC_142865.1, read on the forward strand.
TTAAAATTGGAAATTCATAAGTCATACGGCATATATTCTGGTCTAGTAATGTGTAATTTCTATCACCTAAGAAATTCTAAAAATATAGTACTATAGGATTCATGTCTTATACTGATTTATAAATGTGGAAATTATAACTATACAATTGTAAATGTTCTCCAAAATGCCCTGGAAAGAATCTCAGACTAGTGATGTCCTGAAAGAAACCATTTATCTGTTCTGAATGCAATTATTAATGTTATCCATATTGACCCTGGTAATAAGTGACATCTTTGCGATTCTTTCAAGGATAAAGAAACCATCTTGTCACCTCGAATGCAATCAACAATGTTCTCAAAATTTGTTTTGACAGCATCGCCATTCCATTGTAAGAATATTGTGTACTAAATACACAATTTAGCTGTCCTGAAACGGGAATCCTTCCCAGTTGGACAGACAAAGGTTCATTTTGTTTTGTGTTGTTTGTAATTTAAATAAAAATATAATGAAAATAAATAATCGCCTCTTATCATTATTTGAAAATAATTAAATTCTTATTAAAATTTTGTAATATGGATAATATGTTTTCTGAAATAATAAAAATATATTAAAAGGTATTTTTAAGTCTAATTGAGTGGCTTCGGTTTCAGTCTGTATTTGATGTTAGTAATTAATTTTTTTATTTTTTTTAAAAAGAAAGTCAAACATTCCCGGGTTACGAATAACCTGACAATATTTGAAAATCTCCTACTACCACCACAGTAGGCTGAAAATGCTGCTTGTGTTGTGATGGAGGACTTAGCCAGCCGAGGAATTGAACACACTACGCCCGAGTGAGACCCAAGCGCGATGTCAACTCGGCCACCGACCGGTCAAATAGTATTTTATCTATTTCTGATCTCCAGTTTTATATGATGCTTTTTATTTGAGATTTAAATGTTATTTTTATTGTTGGGAGTTTTGAATGAGAGTAGAATTGTACTGTAGAGTTTATTAATAGTATAGGAAGCTTTTTTGCCCGATTTTTATCTGTAGTCGCTTGTTGGATATGTTTACGATATTAAGATCGTTGAAGTTTCGTAAGTGCTAATGTTAGTTTTTGCACGGGTTTTAATTAGTGATTTCAGGCAATTGTCATTTGTACTGCCCCATCCAACAATTAATTAACACTTATATATTTATTAGTTTATTTGGAAGCAGGCGTAACCTATGGTTATAGCTTAGAATATTTCGTGGAGATGACTGATTTTTTGCCACATTCTTACCTAAACCTGACTGCGATACCTCTTATTCCGCGTTGAGAAACCTCGTGTTGAGAAACTGTGCGTTAGATGAATTAACTTACATTTCATAAAATATTTTTCAACGTTTTCATCAGTTTTGACACGATCAATATAAATACATGTCACCTCAAACCTTTTCTAGTAAAAAACATGACAGTTGTTTGGAAGCGATGACTAGTCGCATTTCATAGGGGTGCGGTTCTATGAGCTATTTATGATGTAGATTATAAAATCGTTTTATTTGAACCTGGAACAATTTACTTTATTTAAAGAGGTTTTGAAATGATTTTCAAGGAGAAAGTCAAAGTTTTCAGGTTACGCATAATTTGACACAATAATACTGCATCTTAAGGAGGCGAAGTAAAGTCGAAGGCGATTGCAAAGCAGTTTGAAGCGATATAAAGCAAAGCGATGCGTGTAACGGTTTTAAATCCTCAACTTCCGTTACTAACACTGATTTGAAGATCTAGGTAATCGTATCGATGCGTACCAACACAACTAAGATGACATCTGCCTTTGGCTCGCTAGTCGCTGAGGAGTTCAGATCCAGCAGAGCGGCAGGGAACACGTTATTGTTACGAAGACATAGGGTTTTCCAATAAGAAGTGTTATTTTGATATTCAATCGTAAAAGATCAATGGTTTCGTTGCTTGTGTGGCATGTAGCGCCATCTTGTTGAAAGTAAACGCTGTCCAGATCAGTACCATCTAATTCCGACTGTAAAAAATCATTAATCATCTCTCGATAGCGCAATCCATTCACCGTAATTGTTGCTCCAGCCTCATTTTCGAATAAGTAAGGTCCAATGACTCCGCCGGATCATAAACCGCACCAAACAGTCAAACGTTGAGAGTAAAGAGGCTTTTCAACAATAACTCTTGGGTTTTCCGAGCCCCAGATGCGACAATTTTGCTGGTTGACCAAGCCACCGAGGTGGAAATGGGCCTCATCACTCAAGATGATTTGCATTTGATTCACTCAAGTAAATTTTAATAATTTGAATGCGTTGGTGAAGCGTGTATCGTTCCATTTTTATTAATGGCGTAGTTTTTACTTGTCAAATGTCAAAAACGACAGCTTTAAAAGTAACATCTACTGAAATAGCGGGCTATTCAAAATAACACCTCTTATTGGAAAACCCTAAATAACACCTCTTATTGGAAAACCCTAAATAACACCTCTTATTGGAAAACCCTAAATAACACCCCTTATTGGAAAACTCTAAACCAGGGCGAGTCTTGGCGACGCAACTTATTTCGACTCGTATAAAAAAAATCATCATATTATTGAGTTATAATTTTTAGTCAATCATCTAGCATATTTTAATAATTACTTGTTTGTTATGTTTAAACAAACTGGCGCCCTATAAATTAATTAATTATTCGACTTACTTAAATATAATATTGTGGTGAAAATTTGTAAATTAACTCATAGAAATTATCATCGAGTTTCTGACCACCCTAAAGATGTAAATAAAAGTCCTTCTTCTAACTTAAATTTAAATATTAAAAAATCTATTTCGTTACCTTGATTTTCATTTACATTATAATCTTGCTCATTTTTATATTTCATTTATGTTTTTCTACCATAATTATTAATCTTTAAAATTTTTAACTGTTACATTTGGCTATAACTACAGGTTTTCCAATAAGAGGTGTTATTTTAAATAGCCCGATATTTCGGAAGATGTTACTTTTGAAGCTGTCATTTGACATTTGACAAGTAGAAACTACGCCATTTATAAAAATGGAACGATACACGCTTCAACAGCGCATTGAAATTATTAAAATGCACTTGAGTGAATCAAATGCAAATCGTCTTGAGTGATGAGGCCCATTTCCACCTCGGTGGCTTCGTCAACAAGCAAAATTGTCGCATCTGGGGCTCGGAAAACCCACGAGTTATTGTTGATAAGCCTCTCTTTTTTCAACGTGTGACTGTTAGGTGCGGTTTATGGTCCGGCGGAGTCATTGGACCTTACTTATTCGAAAATGAGGCTGGAGCAACAGTTACGGTGAATGGATTGCGCTATCGAGAGATGATTAATGATTTTTTATCGCCGGAATTAGATGGCATTGATCTGGACAACGTTTACTTTCAACAATACGGCGTTACGTGCTACACAAGCAATGAAACAATTGATCTTTTACGATTGAATATCAAAATAACACCTCTTATCGGAAAACCCTGTACTATAATAATATTTTATTAATTCTATTATATTTTACATGCGTAGCGGCAACACTGTCCCACGTGCCCAACGCCTGCTCCTGTTTCTGCTGAGGAAAGATTGATAGTGACTTTGAGGCGCGAAATTAACAAAAGTTGTTTGATCTTTTATTAAATTAAAACATTTAAATAATACACAATAATTGTTCGACGTGTTCACTTCGCGCGAAAATATTAAACGCACTGATCGCGTTGATCAAGTCCCGCCATTGTGACGTTTATTTGTCACATAGAACACTTCCAAGTGGCGGTGACCATTAATTAGAGTGGAGTGACTTTTTTGTTTTAGAATTTCTAAATCCCTATATGTTTGATCTGCGATGACATTTTCAGGTGTCGCGGTTAACCTTAAATTTTCCAAAAGCCTTTTTTTTCATGTTATTAGTTACTCCCTGCAAAGCGTAATTTAAGAAACTTTTATTATGTTATTTACGGTAGCACGCGTGTTCGATCATTGTTTCTCGTTATTGCAACACTATCTAATGAGTTCCGTCAAAACAAACAGACATAAATCAATACTTCATTATGTATTTAAAAGTAATCCTTATTATTCATTGTTACACACGGTTCCATGATAACTCAACACAGTGACAATTCAACACACCTTTTAAAAAGTGATATAAAGTCATTAGAAACGATGAAAAAAAAAAACCAAACTAACCTAACCCTCTTAATCCAGTTAATAAAGTTTTTGTTTCATAACTATATTAAATATCCCTGTCGAAGACTTAAAATACAATTTCATATTAAATACTCTAAAAATACATACATTAGAAGATAGACGTAAAATAAACGATTTAACGTTCTTATTCAAGATACTTAACTCTAAATTCGACTGTTGTGAACTCCTGCAACTTATAAACATACATACACCCACAGTAACAACACGACAAAATACAATATTCTACAGCAGCACACATAAGCGTAACTACATTGCCCACTCTCCGATACAACGACTTCACACCATGGGAAATCATTACTTGGATGATGTTGACATATTCAATACCAATTAGGCAAGTTTTGTGGATCATTTAAAACATTTATTTCAACAATACTCCTAAACACATCATGTAAACCTACAAATAGCTGTAATTTTCTGTTTTTGTTTCTTGTGTTTGTATGACTTGTTGCATAGCTTTTATCAAATGTAATTTTATTCTTATTTTTTATGTTTCAAAGTATCTGTCAAATTAAAATTATACTACCAACCCATCGATACTTCAATCTAGGTCGCTCGTAATCACCGTCGAAATTGCATACATTGGTCGATATTCTTATTTTTGAGTGTCATCGAAGGTACACACTTAAAAACGCCAAAAGTCATTCCACTCGAATGGGTCGAACCACTCGTTGATCGAGTGGAATGAATTCATCGAGAATCGAGGCTATGAACACGTACATCGATAGAAGTGAGGTCAAATTTATCTTACTGAAATTGAAATGAAATTATTATTGAAACATCTTGAACAAACAATTTCATCGGTTTTTCAATTTCATCTGGCCGTTTTGCGAATTATCCACAACCTTTTTCTTTTAAATCTTTATGAAGTACACTTCTAGAAACGTACAGACAAAGTCGCCAGATTTTGTTCCACTGGCGCAGTGCTGATATACCGGTGAGTAGTATTGGGAATTTCATTAGTTCACAGTCGCTCAACGCGTCCGGTTTCATTTTTACTTTCCTCTTTGGTACCGTGAAGTTAATTGCCAAATTGACGGGTTTGAATTTTTTTATTTGCGGGCGCATGTAATTGGGGTTTCTGAAAATTGGGATATTGACGGGTTGATTGGTGACGTTTGATCAGTGATCAAACATACATAATATAGTCAGATATCGACTGTGGATTTTTAAAACCCTTCTAGCCATAAAAAGAAAATTGTACAGGAGACGATTAAAACGAATATTTACAAATTTGTAACACTTTATAAAAATTTCTTTATATTATTTAATAAACAGGCAGCATTCTGCTGTTTTAATTTGAGTTGTTGAGTCATTTAGTTGTTTTAATTTTAAAAAAGTAATCCTTTCTTCTCTCCAAATAATAATATAACCGAACTTTATATTAGTAGAATTGATGACATGTTGTGGAAGATTGTTCCATGCATCCACTACTCTATTTGCAAAGAATTGTTTTCTAGGATTGGATGCAAAAGGCGTTTTGTTGATTTATATATAGTATCCTCGGAGAGTTATATGTGTTGGTGGTGAAGATTTGTTGGATGCCAGAGAAACTATATAATAATGTCCAGATAAAATTTCGAAAGTCTCAATCAAGTCACCTCTCTCTCGTATTTCTTTTACCGTTAAAACTCTTGGTATCTTAGATCTATATCTTTTTGGTATTTTAGGTCTATATCTTTTAAAGCTCTTGGTATCTTAGGTATAACTTTTAAAGCTTTTGGTATCGTAGATTTATATATTTTAAAGCTCTTGGTATCTTAGATGTATATCTTTTAAAGCTCTTGGTATCTTAGATTTATACTCTTAAAGCTCTCGGTATCTAAGATTTAGGTCTTTTGCAAAATATGAACTCAATATTTGAAAAGCATATTCCAGGACAGGTTACACATATTTTTATCATCAAGTTCGATGTTAGGTTAAGGAAGGCTTTTCTGATTAAATAAGTTATCGACAATCCCAGAGATATGCGGTTCTTATATATATTTATATATTTTATATTTTTGTTTATTGCAGAAACAAACAGTACATAATTACATAGATGACAATAGTTACAAAATTATAAAAGTTAGTACAATAATTGGTACCAATGACAAGTCGCTGACATATATGCATATGAGGTATATTATATTATTTCAAGTCTTTTGGTATGCTAACTCCAGGTCTCTTTGGTCACTGCTTTTAGAGGTTTTCCATATGAGGTAGATAACTGGTGATGGTGATGTGACAATATTTTTTTAAATAAAATATGATTCTAAACGAGAATTTTATACAAACAATAGTTTAGGTAACTTTTTATTGATCGGGAAGGATCAAAATTTCCGAAAAATGTGGCTTGAAGGGTTTTACCAAAACACAGTCGATATTAGTTGACAGGCATATCAAATAAATTGTTAATTCACGATCTGCCAAAGTAAGGCAAGAAAAAAGGAATTATACGGTTGAACGAAATTGTTGATTTCTATGTGAATCAACTATCTGAATTTAGTGAGACTATGGCATCCTTAAAGGTTATATTGGATCGTATCTGGCTATACACCAGAGTAAAAGATACTCTCAGTATTGCAACATTGCTTGAGATAGCCGTGTTTGGTGACCAGATCTGAATAGTCAGGTACTTCCCCACCTTCCTCTTCTCGATTGGGATCAGTTAGAGTCTTGTGCGGTACTCGCATAAAAAGAAATACCAGTCGACTGATTTTTGGCATATTACGGCAAGTTTGAAAAAACCTCATCGCTTGCCATTTTGTGCAAAATTTAAAGAACTTGAAAATATGGGATACACAGTCAAATCTAGGTGGATTCATTGGCTTTAAACCACAGTGAGCAGTTTTAGATGTTTCCATATTAATATTTTAAAGAATGATATTAATCAAAAAATACGGTAAATAAAATATAAACATACACACCAATAGCTCTATTGGATATTGTAGTTATTTATTTAATGGTATTTACTTAGATATACATAATAAACTAATTAAAAAATATATTGAGAAATACAAAAAGTTCTCTTAAATTGTTTATACTCCGAGGTTAACTAAAGAAAATTGCGCCCAGAATTACCAAAACAACATTGCTTCCAGACCACACATCGTTTCCTTTCCTTAACTGTACTAACCAGAATCCTTTTTCACCCTTTTTCCGTACCCCCGCATCCCCAAGCAGTGCAGGACCCAAAACCTAAACCCAAGACCCGAGACTAGCACCACTTTAAATAATTGATTCCAGAGCCGTCTGGAAAAGCAAATTATTTCAAGATATACTCCAGAGCTTTTACTTGATACTCGCTGTCTTCTTCCTGCGAAGTACAATTGTATAGCGTACAGGTGGGTTCAAAAATATCTTGGAAGCATGTGCATAAAACGTGATGTTATTTTAAAAAAACTTTGCTACATATTTCATACAAAAGTTCATTTGGAATTTGAGTTTGAAATACCCAACCAAACTGAATTTAAAAAAAAATTAAAATTTATATCAAATATCAGTTAGGGACGGGAACTATTTTATTTAGTATTTTTTTAACTTAATTATTTTTCTGTTTGACATTTTTCGTTTAGTAGTTGTTAATATTATCTATTTTATTTGCTTGGTTTGATAATTATTAAAAGTAAGCCATTTTATTTTAAAAATTTTCTGGCTTTCACCCTTCAAGGGTGTTCTAGGCTATCATTTCAAATTATGGAGAGAGGGGCAGAAAATTTATGTGTCAATTTTTTTAAATGTGCAAATTTCTAAATTGTATGGAAGATTGGAGTCGAGCTCAAATATAGAAGAGATGATATGAACGGAAGGGAGGCAATTTTAGATAAGGCTTGCTACAAGAGAGGATATTTGATAATAGAGACAAACAAAATGTGATCGATTGTAATCTAAGGTTCCTTCTTCTAGACTACAAAAAATACCTTCTGTGGAGTCAAGCACGTGAATTTTAAAAAGGTTTGAAAGAACTTTTCATGATTTCAGTCCATTGATAAAGTTTGGTAAATTCGGTCATTTGAATTTTTATGTTTGATTTCTAAGGACGGGTTGTTTCAGAGAATTCGAACAATTCTTCAAATTTCAAAATTAATTTTCTAGTTTTGTTATGAGTTCAGTTCTGGCCTATAACGATATAATAACAGAACTTGAATAGGATATTCACAGACCCCGAAAATGATCTTTGAAATTTGACAAATTGTTGAAATCCCATGAAACCACTCATCCTAAGAGATACGAATCGCGCGTTGGGTTAAATCGGTAAATTTACTAGGAAATTTTTGATTGATTTTAACATGAGCATTGTTTTTTAAGGCACTTTCAGTTGGGATATCGGAATAACAAACATACTGGGCGATAGTCCTTACAGTATTCTACTTAAAGAAACAAAAAATGTTGTTTTACAAGTTTCAGGGTTTTCGTTCATACTGTACTAGCTGATATACCCGGCGTTGCTCAGGGAATTATTTATTTATTTAGAATTTACGGCACAAGTGCCATTTACATACAAAGTTTTTATTTTATTTTTTTACATATAGATAGTGCAGTGATGAGAAAATTAAAGAATTAAAATGACAGTAAGGAAAGAAGCAATGACAATAGCCTGTTATGTAGTGACTTCATTAAAATAAGTGGCGTTAAAATGTGTTATTAGTGCAGCTTTATACATTACAAGTTGAATATTAAAAGTATCTGCGATTTTAGCATAAAAGTTCCCAAGTGTGTGCAATCTATTTATAACTGAGTTTTATCCTGAGACTGTGGTATAATTGTCACAATAATACGTACTAGAAGACCTTGATCTAATGGTAGGTACATGAAATTGAATCAACATTAATATGTCAGGGCTATCCAACAGATAATTTACAATTTTGTATAAAAATGTAAGATCAAATTTTTTCTTCTATCACTTAACTTAAGCAATTTCAATGAATGTAATAAGAAATCATAATTCTAAAGGAATTCCAAGCCTAAAATTAGTACACATCAAAAATTTGCGTTGTACTCTTTCAATGGTATTAATGTGATTAAGACATGTGACCAAATTGTAGAGTTGTATTCTAGAATACTTCTAACGAAAGAATTTCGGGAGAGAGGTTTTGGGTACAGTTTTGAGGTTGTGAATTATAGAGTACCTGATAACTGGGTGCATTTTTAAGGTGGATATAAAATGATTGTATTGAAATAAGTATATGTTGAATAAGTATATAAAATGATTGTATTGAAATAAGTATATGTTGAATAAGTATATAAAATGATTGTATTGAAATAAGTATATGTTGAATAAGTATATAAAATGATTGTATTGAAATAAGTGTATGTTGAATAAGTATATAAAATGATTGTATTGAAATAAGTATATGTTGAATAAGTATATAAAATGATTGTATTGAAATAAGTATATGTTGAATAAGTATATAAAATGATTGTATTGAAATAAGTGTATGTTGAATAAGTATATAAAATGATTGTATTGAAATAAGTATATGTTGAATAAGTATATAAAATGATTGTATTGAAATAAGTATATGTTGAATAAGTTTATAAAATGATTGTATTGAAATAAGTGTATGTTGAATAAGTATATAAAATGATTGTATTGAAATAAGTGTATGTTGAATAAGTATATAAAATGATTGTATTGAAATAAGTATATGTTGAATAAGTATATAAAATGATTGTATTGAAATAAGTATATGTTGAATAAGTACATAAAATGATTGTATTGAAATAAGTATATGTTGAATAAGTACATAAAATGATTGTATTGAAATAAGTATATGTTGAATAAGTATATAAAATGATTGTGTTGAAATAAGTATATGTTGAATAAGTATATAAAATGATTGTATTGAAATAAGTATATGTTGCCCTTGATCGTGACGTGTTTTCCTCGGATGTCTTCGAATTCTTCAACCACTTGCTTCCAAGTCATATATTCTCTTTACGCCAATTTCACTGACGTCTCATTTTACCATAAATAATTATTTGATTCATGGTCGGTGACGGTTTGACCGGTCAGTGGCCGAGTTGACATCGCGTTTGGGTCCCACCCAGGCGTAGTGTGTTCAATTCCTCGGCTGGCTAAGTCCTCCATCACAACACAAGCAACATTTTCAGCTTACTGTGGAGGTAGTAGGAGATTTTCAAATATTGTCAGGTTATTCGTAAACCGAAAAAAAAAGGTCTTCCTCGACTTTTTCTACAATTCAATTCATATAGTATAATGAAATCCACATTTTTACTGTTAAGAACTACATAATGTCGATTTTAATTGTACTCTATCAAGTGCAGAGATAAGATATTTTTCGAGCGTCACCGACTTCTTCTACAATTCAAAAAACATTCTTTGTAAACACTTCTGATACTAATAAGAACAAACTTTGAAATTTTCAGCAAAATCGGATGAATGGTATAGGAATGTATGGGAAAAACAAAGAAACATTCATTTGTATATATATATATATACAGGGTGTATCGGCACGTACCCGACAAACTTTTACAAGCTATTCCTTAGCACATTTGGAGTAAAAAATCTTATGGGCACTTTGCTGTCCGGTAACATTTTTTTTAATAAAAAATTTACTATTCATATTTTCATCACATGTCACCACTGTTTTATCTTTTGTCAAAGTTTGAAAACCCATCTGGCAATATTTTGTTCGAGTTTCGTTGAATAATGTACGTACGTACCTACGTTGGCGCGCTTTTACAATCACAACGAAATGGCACGACACCATTCGTCTCATTTTTAACTATTATTATTTAGTGTGTACGAAAGAGCGAGGACATTTTTTGACACACTTGCTAATAACAGCTCTTGAACACGAGAAACCGTGCAAATGACAGTGACGGAGTGTGGATTTTTTATTTATTTTTTTTGTGTTTAATGGAAAAAAAAATGTTACCGGACAGCAAAGCGCCCATAACATTTTTTATTCCAAATGTACTGAGGAATAGCTGGTTAAAGTTTGTCGGGTACTTGCCGATACTCCCTGTATAGAGTGTACTTTCATTATTCCTTTTTCAGTTCCGTGCTTCAGAACCCTCCTGTGGTCTAGCTTTCATTGACAGCCTTTATTAGTGACCACAACGTTCTTTCTTCCATCTATTGAAATTCCTGCATTCTCCTTCGTCCTTTTGTCCTTTCCAGGCTTTCCGTTCCTCTTGAGCTTAATATTTCCAGAGCACGCAAATACATCCACTTGCTGCAATAAGTAGTTAGGAATGATATTCAATTTACTTGTTAGTTAGAAATAATATACTATACTAAGTTAAGCTAGCTGAAGTTCTCCACGTTGGTTGCCCGGGCTTTACGCAGAGTTATTCGAAATCAGAGGGAGACATTTAATTAGTTTACAAAATTTCAAGAAGTGTGAAAATTCTGCTAAATGTAAAAGTCGATAAGGTTGTTTTTATAAAATATCATGAATAAAAAAAATTTGAAGATAAAGCGTGCAAAATTTCATCAATTTCAGAACAAAATTGTAGTTTGCATAAACAAAACAAACAACACACGCCTCATCGGGCACTTTTCTTTATGTATATGTTAACGAAAGTGTAAAATAAGAATATAACAAATTCTTATTTTACATTTACGTTAACATAAGAATTTTTTACAGAAAGCATTCTTTATGTATACGTTAACGGAAATGTAAAATAAGAATATAACAAATAAAACAACGTGTTTTATTACAGAAAGCATTATTTTTATACATTTCCTAATACAATATTGGAATAATATACAACTCCTAGGAAATGTATACATTTCTTAGGATATCTATGAATTAAATAATTTTTAAAACAATATTTTATACATTTCCTAAATAACTTCGGAATTGAATACATTTCCTAGGAGTTGTGTACAATTCCTAGATATCACACATTTTCGGTAACATATACAGGGTGTATCGGCACGTACCCGACAAACTTTAACCAGCTATTCCTTAGCACATTTGGAGTAAAAAATGTTATGGGCCAGCCTCATGTTCGAAAAAGTAAGGTCCAATGACGCCGCCGGACCATAAACCGCACCAAACAGTCACACATTGAGGTTAGAGAGGCGTTTTAACAATAACTCTTGGGTTGGGATGCGACAATTTTGCTCGTTGACAAGCCACCGAGGTGGAAATGGGCCCCATCACTCAAGATGATTTGCATTTGATTCACTCAAGTGAATTTTAATAATTTCAATGCGTTGTTGAAGCGTGTATTTTTATTAATGGCGTAGTTTCTACTTGTCAAATGTCAAAAAATGACAGCTTCAAAAAGTAACATCTACCGAAATAGCGGGAAATATTAGAAAACCCTATAGTTGCACTTGCTTAAGTTGTCTCTCTTATCCCAGATCGAATAAAAATTTAACAGCTTTTATGAGAAGGATAGTCATTCAAATAATATGTTTATTGTTGGGCCGCTATAAAGTAGGTCCACTGGACATAGTGCATTGAAACCACGCGTGTTGTTTCAGTAACATATCTTCACTGACTAACTAACTAACTAACCATCACGCCGTTTCCTCACAGGGGTAGGCAGAGAGGACGGACCGCCAAACAACTCGGTCTTGGCACACACTCCTTGCCTCATTCACATCCATACATCTGTATCTGTATATTGTATCTGATTCACTTGGTCGTGCCATGTCTTCCTCGGGCGTTCCCTACTTCTGCTACCATTCACATTTGCATCGTATATTCTCCTTACACTCCTTTCTTCGCTCATTCGCCCTATATGCCCAAACCATCTAAGCGTACCTTTCTTGATCTTACTCATTACGCTTACATCAGCCTTGCACTCTTTGCGGATCTCCACATTCCTCACACGATCATACATGGTTTTACCACACATACGCTTCAGGGATCTCATTTCAACAGCATTCAATCTACTTTCATCCTTTTTTTGCCAGTTCCATGCCTCACATTCATACATCAGGGTAGGTACCAGCAGTCCATTGTGGACTGCTAACTTCGCTTCTTTGGACAATTTTTTGTTAGCGCCAACTGCGTTCAGTCCTCCATTAATGGAGTTACCTGCATTTACTCTTCTTTCAATATCTCTGTCAACCTTCCCATCTCTCGTAAACATGCTTCCTAAATACACAAACTCATCCACCTGCTCCAAGTATTCCTCATTCACGGCTATATTGCACCCTGTTTTCGTACTCTCTCTTTCAAACACCATGACTTTAGACTTACTTACATTCATCATTAACTCATTCTTCATGCATACTTCGTTCATCCTAGACACGAGAGACTGCAGATCATCCATACTATTAGCAATCAGCACCGCATCATCAGCATACAAGAGGCAACATACTTTCAAATTACAAAGTTAACAATTCATCTGTCAACATTTAAATAAAGAATTATTAATTTATAAAATAATTTTTATTCACATGATTTTTAAGTATCAGTTCCAATTATGAAAATTAAAAGGTCATTGAACTTGAATAATTCGCAAATTACGCAGGAATAAAACATCAAATCACGCACCCTTACACCGAGAACCGAAAATAGTATGTTTCATTTGAAATCACGATGGCTGTGAAAATTTCAAATCGTAGCTAAAGCTGTTTCAAATCACGAATCAATCTTGAAGTAGAATCTAGTTTTTGACTCCAATCACTTCGTTTTAATTTATTTACTTTTGAAAGAGTGGTAATGTATTATTTCACAGTGCTTTCACTCAAACGAAGTATTGAATTACGTAAGTCTAAACTTAAACTTTAGGGTGCACAGTTTACACCCGCACTGTGCAAGCGGGTTCCCTACAGAGCATCGGACCATCCCCGTAATAAGATGGAACCTTCCACTAAAATCCGCTAAAGCCATTTAATGCAACATTTGGCAAAGTTGCAACAAACTATTTCAAGAGTAATATACAAAATCGAAACATTTGCCGTGTTTAGTTACCTGATCTGAACATCCAGATACTTACCAACCTTCTTTTGGCCCATCTCCTTCCGCTCCCACTTCCTTCAGCTTTACAATCCGTGGTCTTCGGGTCGATGCAAGAAGAATTTATTACTGAACTGCAATATCAATTTATTTTGGATGTTGTTTTTTTCTTTTTATTTTTCCACCACCCTGTTGCTTAGAGTTGAAAACATCTCGACACCCGATCAATTAGACTAAAAGCAGTGCTCTACTGCCACCCAGTACAAGCCACTGCCACAGAGTACCGTAACATGGGGTGGCTTTGATCAATTTCCAACTTTTATACTAAGTCACCTTTCGGAGTGGGACTTTAAAATATTACTATGATATGCAGGTTATAATCGATATAAGTTTTAAAGTAAGATGTATATCTAACCCAAACATTATTGATATCAATGTACAAATGTAAAAACAAATATTATGTTGAAAAATTGGCTCGCTGAAAGAAATAGTTTGTAGGTATTAGAGTCTAATACAATCTATTGGTAGATACTATCACTGTTGTGTATATGTTTTTATATTTTTAAAACAAACTGTTATTTTTTATTGTTATCACTGTTGTCATTAAGTAAAATAAGTTTTATCTTTTTAAAATATTTTTTATGTGAAAAGCTGCCATCGACAAACTACTGAAAAGTAGTTTATTGGAACTTTTCTGTATTTTATTTTATTATTTACTGTAATATATATTTTTATCTTGCTTTCTTTAAAAAAAAAAGAAAAAATTGAAAATATATTTAATGATTTCTTATGAGACAACATTTTCATTTCATAAACGATACAACTTTTCCGAGTACGGGAAGTTAAAAAAATGTTGCGCGTATACTTACAAGTGAAACAACTTGTGTCATCTTCCTGGGCTATAAAAGCAACAGTTTAATATATAAACAATCCCTTAAAATGTACACTACTGCTGACGAAGCTCAAGTGGTGGCACTACTGCAATCAGAGAGTGTTATGTTGTTCGGCAACTTAACTTAAGTTGTTTTGCAGTTCGACGGGTTTTCCGGCGGTTTTAAGAGATTGGTGGCTTCATCTCAAGGCGTGGATCAGGGCGTCGACGCTACACATTCGAAAAAGACGATCACTTCATTGTCTCATAAAATTTTGCAATAGGTGCGATTTTTGTGACGCCGAGTATATATCTGATGTGTTTTACAATATAAATGATGCGAAACTTTTATAACCCTTAAGAAATACCTAAAAAAACATCAACCGAAAGCAAGAAACAATTATTTTAACACTTATTTTCAAAGCTTAGTTGTATTCAAGTTGTCCAAAAAAATAACATCAAAAAAATTAATCCGTTGAAGACAAAGTTTTTTTACTATAATATCTACATGAATTTTATAATTTCTTTTAAGGCTGAGGATTCGTTCCCAGATACCGAATTCAAAAGCGCTACCGAACTTAGATGCTGAGTGATTAGGAACATCATTTCAAATAGATATATTTAAGTAGCAGTTAATCTCTAAGATTAAAAGGGGTATTTAAATTTAAAAAAAACATAACAATAACAAAGGTAATTTAATTTAATTTTGTACAACGATTTAAAATGTGCCATTTTAGGTTAGCCGCAAAAACGACAAGTTCAAATCAGGAGATTTTTTATTTTTTATCAGGAGATTTTTTCAATGTGGATGAGTGTTTCAGGCGAACAATTATTGCTTATAAAAATAATTGTTATCCTTTGTGCTATGCATAAATAAAATCTTGTCTTAAAAACATTAATTTATCAAAAAAAAATAATAACGACAAGTTCATTTTTATTCGTGAATTCGGCTACTTTGACGTCACGACGGGTGACGTTGGCCACAGACATTGGCGTTTTCTATGTCAGAATGACGTTGTAGGCAGTTGGAACAGTTTCATAATGGGTGGTTTTGGATCGTTTTTAAAATAATTAATTCTAAAAAAAATTTGGTACAATGATCAGAAACAGAAAAATGAACTTTTGATCTGCCGCACATTTTTACCGATTATATCAGCGATTATCAAAGTCACGAAAAGATTTCAAAGTCACCCCATATTACGGTACCATACCAACAGTGGCATTTAGGGGTGAATGTCCTCTGATACCTTTAGGGTTCATAATATTGAAGAAACGATTCATTTCTGAATTGTGATAATATTATTTCGCAAAGCAGTAAAATAAAAAAAATGCTTTATGAAACTAAGATGTATTTATTTAGAACTAGCGCTACCCCGCCATTGCTGTGGCGCAGTATGTCTGTGCAGATAGATAAACAATAGCGCGTGTTGCTTTCACGCCAGTTTTTCATAGATATATAAAAACACATGCGTATTCAAATGCAAGGTTGTATCAATATTTCAAAGGAATCGGTTAAGAAATTTTGGAGAGTTAAGATTTTGAACAAGCGAACATTTACGCAAATATTTATATTGATTGATAGATAACTTCTGTAATTTTATCCAATTTCAGAAAAATGCGTATATATGCGTGATTTAAACTAAAAGTTAGTAGAATGCATTGTCATTAAATTTTGAAATCTGAAGATTGTGAAGAATTTCCGGAGATTTAAGATTAGAACAAACGAAATTTTCAAATCTGAATAAACGATTTTTTTTATATAGATTTAAATAAAATATAGATAGATAGATAGATTAAGGGCATAATTCGCAGTGCAAAAATAATGTAAAATGTAGAAAAAAGAAATATTTATAGATAGAATTTTTAAAAGAAAACAAAATAAAATAAAAAATATTGTACATTCGTGCAAAGTAAATGAAATCAATGAAGAAAAACAAAAACCTTTTATGCAGTGACCTCGTTAAAAAATACCCACTGCTAAAGTGTTTAATTAGTACCGCTTCATACCTAAGACTAGAGACATACTTAATAATCAGCAACATTAGCATAAGAGTTACCAATGGTGTTTAATCCATACATATTATAAAAGTAAGTGTACAATGTGCGTGCTGCTTAAACTCAGAAACGAGTCGCGGTACGATCAAGGGAGTTATATGGTGTGGTAGCCCTCATTCCCCCATCCATGAAGAAGGTTCCCGTTTTTACCCGAAGGGCTTGCTTTTGAAGATATAAGGGCAGAAACTTTCAGATTGCCTAGAACAATACAGAACATTCGAGAGTATTCATTTCACAACATCCCAGAAAATTTTGGAATGTTGTGGAATGTTCGACAATAGTCTGGAACGATCGTGAACATCTCGGAACATCCCAGATCTTAATGGGATAAAAAACAGGATTACAGGCCGTTTATTTATAAACTTTGAGTAAATTCGTAATCGTGGCAATAGATTGATATCTCTAAATAATATTAAACAAAGTCATCATCCGCGTCTGTCTGTTTGTGCGCAACGGAGTTTGATGGGGTTTTCAAGTTTATAATACAGGGTTTTCCAATAAGAAGTGTTATTTTGAATAGCCCGCTATTTCGGTAAATGTTACTTTTAAAGCTGTTATTTTTTAACATTTGATAAGTAAAAACTACGCCATTAATAAAAATGGAACGATACACGCATCAACAATGAATTGACATTATTAAAATTCACTTGAGTGAATCAAATGCAAATAATCTTGAGTGATGAGGACCATTTCCACCTCGGTAGCTTCGTCAACAAGCAAAATTGTCGCATCTGGGGCTCGGAAAACCCAAGAATTATTGTTAAAAAGCCTCTTTATCCTCAATGTGTGACTGTTTGGTGCGGTTTATGGTTCGGCGGAGTCATTGGACCTCACTTTTTCGAAAATGAGGCTGGAGCAACAGTTACGGTGAATGGAAAGCTATCGAGAGCTGATTAATGATTTTTTATGGCCAAAATTGGATGGTATTGATCTGGACAACGTTTGCTTTCAACAAAACGGCGTTACGCGCCACACAAGCAACGAAACCATTGATCTTTTACGATTGAATTTCGAAATAACACCTCTTATTGGAAAACCAAAATGGATATTTTATTTATTGAAAGTACAAAACATTCAAGTAAGTCTATATATATTTTTTAACATTATTCATATAATGCATATGATATAAGTTACCATACATAGTTTTTTTACATGCTTTTCGAGTTCTACACTAGGCAAATTCTCGTATTATGGTAGTCGAAATTTTAATTCATTGGCGTAATGCGGAGATCTACAATTGTTCGCTCAGTTTAGCAAAATGCACAAGTATAATCCAACCTTATTATAAACTGTTGTTTTCCCTAAATCAAAATCTCTAAATAGTATAAAACAAAGTCACTATCAGCGTCTGTCTGTTTGTGTTTTTAGTTCTTCTAAACTATGCAACGGAGTTTGATAGGGTTTTCGCTATAATTTAGAAAATTTCTTCCGAAAGGTGTGTATATCTATAATACATTGATACCGTACCATGTGTAGTGGTACGCCACTACTCGAGTCGGACGGTGTCAAGTACTACTTACTATACAGTTCCATGCGATAAGGTACCTATGCCGTCATAGAACATACTGGAAGTTTCAACCGTTGATCAGCGTTACGGGTGGCAATGTTTGTAGCCATAGCACCTAGGATGTTCAGGAACGTTCTTGGGACGCCACCACACTCAATTTTAGTGTCACTACGCTTGGCAATCCGTTTAAGAAAGAACATTCATATTCAGCGCAAAAAAGTTCCACAATGAACAACGCTGCAAACATTTGTCGGGTTATTATAATGTACGCTTTTCGGTGGTCAATCTACGACTGATATCGTAAGCATTTTGGTACCATCCTGGTTCCAAAAAGATGGTCGCGTGGTATGTCTCCATCTCGTCGAAATGACACCCAGATTTCATGTTATGGCATGTCTATTAATTTGAATGTCTGACCATGAATTATTTTCAATGTACAGATCAGTTAAATAATTAATCTATTTTGCGTACAATTCATAAATATACATAAAATTTAAGGTAATGGGTAAGTGAGAAAACTAATGACTAATGACGTAAGCTCATAATAAATTATTATTCAAAGCAACCCATTAATCAAGGCTAGAAGATTATTTGGGATATAGAATAATTATTGTTAATGATTAATTGGTATGAAATTAATTATACAGTATACGACAAATTATTAATTTAAATTATTGTACGCAGATAGATTGATGAGCAGTCTTACAAAGAACGAAGCGGGCCATTATACAGGGTGTCGGGTATTTGGTGCAAAATAATTGTGTTCGTTATGAAAAATCACAAGAAAAATGTGTTTTTAGAGAAATAATAGTGCGTGTTGGTTTTACGTTAAATAGCGTTGCTGTTTAAAAAAGCACGTTTTTAACTGTCACACCCATGTATATAAAAACACAAGCGTATTCAAAGTTGTGTTAAAATTTCAAAGCAATCGGTTACGAAATTTCGGAGATTTAAGATTTTGAACAGAGATGTGCTTTATTCAAAATAAATCCATTTCAAATGGAAACGCAAAATGCAAAATGGGTATTTTCCATTTTATATTTTAAATGCTTTTCTAAAAACCATTTTGCATTTTAAATGCTTTTCTCAATGCATTTTCCATTTTAATTGCTTTTTAGCAACATTCTTCCTACTATCTCCACTCATCTTTTTTTCATAAGCCCCAAATATCAGTCGGTCCTCAACCTCGCTATGAGAGATAATTTACATTTGTCAAGTTGCTCCCTGGTAGGAGCCCTGGCAATTGAGTGATACCATTACAAAAAGTACTGATTCAAATACAGACCATCGGGCCATGACGCTGTAATAATAGCAGTTTCTATGTTTTTACATTGGCAACATTAGTCCCGCGCAAATTTTTTGTGGTTTCATAATCTCTAGTCGTGGTGTTTTTGGATTTACCATCATGTAATATGTTTGTTCTACATTGATGTCCATTATTAAATGACAAAATTGTTTAAAAATTCTATAATTATTTTAATAGCTTGACCTGAGAAACCATTTTGCATTTTCGATGCATTTTGAAATTAAGTATTTTGCATTATGCATTTCAAATGCTTTTCTAAAAACCATTTTGCATTTTGCATTTTCAAATGGAAAAGTTTTGACTCATTTCCATTTTGCATTTCAAATGGTTTTGGGTACCCATTTTGCACATCTCTGATTTTGAACAAACGAACATTTACATTTTTATTTATATAATATAGATGAAGCATTTATTCATCTTGGCTTATATATTACAGGTAAAATGGTGCTGATTTATAGTAGATAAAATGACAAAATACGTAGATTCATTAATCTTTAAAAAAAATTAAATATAAATCTTTTATATATAAACTTTTGAAACTAAATATTTCTTTCACGTTTATACAATTCTTTAAGGATTTAATAACAGCCTTTTTGTAAAGGATTATGCGGATTTACCGATTGACACTGATATATATTTTTATTAGTATTCTGAAGATTTATCTACCAGTGGGAATAAAATTAAGTACCTTTGGTTCAACCGTAAAAACTGAGAAAACGTAAAAAATTCGACAAAAAATTTAGAATCTCTTAGAAAATCTTTTCCAAAATAAAAATAAAGTTAATATATACCATTATTTTAGGACGACCTCGTTATACGTTATGCTGCGCGGTCTTTTTTATACAAAATTTAAATTTGGATTTGAGCCCCATATTCCCAACCAAAGTACATCATTATTTTTTAAATCAAAAGGATTAGCAAATATCTAGTATGGTTATGTTCTTATTTATTTATTTTTGGTTTAAATTATAAAATGTAGGCAATGAAGTTTTTTTAAATTTTATTTGAATACGGCACAAGAGTCCCAACTGCTCCGAAACGTCTGGAGCCAGTGAAACTATTGCAACCCCAATTGGGGTATGTTGTGAGCCGGAATGTTGTGGAGAGGGGAAGCAGATGAGGAAGAGGAAGGAGAGGAGTACCTGGCTATTCAGATCTGGTCACCAAACTTGGCTAAAAACATTTAAACCAAAGTTTCAAGTTGAATGGTGTGATGAAAGGCTTTAAATCACAGTGAGGAAAAAACAGATAAACCATAGCTGCAAAAAAAAAAAAAAATGCAAATTATTTATGAAAAACGGACATACTAACGACATCTGGCGGAGAAAGAATTGATCCAGCTTGCTTGCAGTAGACTCCTGTAATAGTTGAAATTATATCGAGGTTCTAAGACGAAAGCAGAGAGGTCGTAAAATCGTCTAGGACTAGACAGGGCTTCCCCTTTTCTAGGCCTAAAAATAAACAATGAAGGTTGTCAACCAATAGATCTAAACAAAGAGCTATAAAAATTTTGAGTAACCAATCAGTGAACGAAGGGGGGTGTGTCTACGAAAGACAAAGGATTGAACCTTGGACCCGACATTAAAAAAGATAATTAATTGCATTTCCGTTCCCACAAAAATTAGAGGTGAACGCACTATGGCATAAACACTGACGTTCAAGGCGACAAACTCTAGGAAATGTTTACAATAACCGAGACATTTAGGTGATGGCGAACCGTTGAAATCGAGTGCTTTGAAGATTTTACAAATTGAAAAACACACGCACGAAAATGCAATGGAAAATTTATAAACGTGATAGTATAAAAAAGGGGCGGGAAAAGCGAAGGAAAGTTACTGGCGGAATTTCAACTGTAGTGCAATTATTTATGATAGAAGGAGGGTGTCATGTTCGATAAAAATCGTACTAAAGAGAGGAGTGAGTGTTGGAAACAATGGAAATAAATCGTTATCAATTTAAGATGAAACGGACATATTGGTAAATCAATTTTGAATGAAAAATCTCGCAAAAAAAAATACACTTTTAGAAAAGTGCGGCGATCGAATGGAAGGATAGTACAGGGATTTTGGACTGCTACGAAGGTTCTAGGAAAATGAAAATTGAGTATTAGAAGAAGACAGTAAAATTAAACATATATCGATAGATTAGATTCAGGAAAAGTAGACATTTTCATGATTATTAGGTTAGATATATATTAGAGTTACCCAATATTACGGAGGGATCGAAACAAGACAAAAGGTTGGCGGTCTCATGTATATTTTGAAGGGTAAACAATCGAAATCCGAACATGATTTTTATTTACGTTAAGGTAATAAACGATTGGAAAAGCGATTAACTTTAACGTTGGTCTTATGAAGTATTTAGATTAGTCAAAAGAGATAAAAATTAATAGGTTTGAAATTAAACTAAATTTACGAGTCTGGTACCAAAATTTTAAACGTAAACAGGTGTCCAGACATATAATTTATGTGAAATCTTGTAAGTGAGGGATGGAGGATGGGGCGGAGATTGGATCAGGCAATAAAAGTGACAGATATCCCAGAGTCAAATTAGGTATATCTCCCATAGAAGTGTGGAAAACTATATATTAATTAATAATAAATGAAGTATGAAATTTCCCAGGAGACCACACACATCGGGAAAAGTGAAGAAAAGATAACAGGAAGGGTAAAGAACGGAGATAGGAAATGATCCATGTGGAGAAAAGCGATACAATTCGAATTTATCCGTGAAATTAATAAATACGACTTGGAAAATGAGTAATTATAAGAGTTATGAGAAATGACATAAGAATCAAGAAGAAATTGTGCAAGAAAACGTCGCGGATAAAAGAAAATCCAAGAAGATAAGGAAAAATTCAAATCTGCGGCATTAAGAGAGAAAGTACTGGTGAAAATGGAAAAGCCCATATAAGGGACAATAAAATTGAGTAGAATTCAGACGAATCGAAATTCAAAAATGCGTAGTAAAGATTTCAGCATGGATTTAAACAATTTCGCACGAGATGCATAAAATTGAGATCTATATATATGTTATTGAGGACGGACCTATCGCGAATTGAGAAAAAAAGGGAACGCAAAATCATGAGATTTTAACTACATTTTTGTATGAACAGAGGACAAAGGGAGCTTGGGCGATTAACACAGACTTACCCGATTCGGACCCTATCGACTTAGATTTGTGAGATAAAAACTAACTACCGCCCAGAGCCGGAAAGCAGAACATCTTATGGAAGGACAATCGATATTGGTGGAAGGGGTGTTTGGATTTACGAGTTGATAGGAGATAGAATTAAGCATCAAGAGAAATTCAGATACGTCTTTTGGAACCTGAGAGGGGTATAAAAGATGGAACTCATCAGTCAGGAGGGCAGTCGCGCCGAGGGTTTGAAAAGTTGTTACATGGCAGTACTACGTCTATTGGTAAAATTCTAGTGAAATAATCTAAGTGTTAAATTCTGAACAAGTACCTGGACTTAGAAAGTTTTGTAAAAAGTCTTAAATTCAGTTTCTAAATTCTGAAAACCCCACCAGTGAAGTTTTGTTAAATCAGTTTAATTTGGTTAAACAGTGAAAAAAAATATAATTTAAACTCAGTGCTTAAAAGTGTTAAGTGAAGTGCAAAAAGTGAATTGTGAATTAATTAAAAATTTAAAAATAATTATTTCATTCAAAGTGAAAACATTCAAATTAAATTTAAGAGTTTGTTATCGTTAATCTAAAGTGAACGTGATCGCGTATTGATATTTAAAAATAGATTATAATTTAACGTCAATTTGGTTAAAAAATAATAATAATAGTAATAAATACTTCATCTTAGGTTAAAAGAAACACAAAAACAAAAAAAAAAAGGATTCGATAATAATAAACGTTTAAACCTTTGTTCTAAAATTAATAGTAAGAGGGAAAAAATTTAATTTATTAAGAAGTTAATTAAAAGTTTGCACAATTCGGAATAAATTTTCTTATCAATTTATATAAAAAGAAATTTAGAATTAATAAATTGTTCAATTAAAATCCATCGTGCGTATAGCGACAGTGTTAAAAGTGTTTGTCGTTTTAACCGGAATTTTAATCATCAGTCTATCATTTCGAAAAAGAATTTGAAACAACTATCATTCAAAAGCTTAAACTAGAAAGGTGTTATTAAATCAACGGGTTTTCTGAATTAGGATTTCGTTCGGAAGAAAAATTAAATATCAGCTAATTTATATGATTCAAGCGAGAATAAAATATTAAATAGGAATAAATAGTCGAAAAGATTTATTTTGAAATTAGTTGAAAAATACAATTAATTAGGTAGGATTTCTTCATCAAGGTTGTTGTGTACTACCCGACCGGAAATACCTTGACGTGGGTGAGTTTTCCTTTTATAAATAATTTTCAGGTCCCAGGAGACACAGAAGGGCTGTGAAGTGGAAGTATATCAATTGAATATTAAATTAAAACAACAAAACAAAGAATTACACATTAATATATGTATATTGTATATTTGTATATATATTTATAAATATAAAATAAAATATTGTATATAAAGAATATATATATGAGTAATGTAATTATATATATGTATTTTATTTATTAATCGAAACATCGAAATGGTAGCGATTTTTAATACCTACCCGAGGACATATCTATATTATTGAAAAAGAAAATATGTATTTATTAATATTCAAGACCATGTAGAATCATGTACCTTATATTTATTTATTAATATATGTAATCTTATTTAACGTATTTTGACAATCGAGATATGTGTACATATATATATATTTATATTATTTTCACTTAACTTCTAGTAAATTTACTAAATTCGGAAAATGAAATATATAGTTTAACTTCAATAAAGGATTTAAAAATATTTTAATTAATAGTGCACAATAAAAGTTAAGAGGCACAAATGACTTCTAAGGAATTTTAAAATAAACAAATCTCACATTTAGGTTAGTGTGTCAGGAGATGTTTATATTATTTGTTTACAAAACAAAGGATCACTGGAGAATTGGGTCAACCGCATAGTTTGAAAACGACCTTGGCCATAATTAGTTAGTCACAAAGGATTTTATTAATTACCCGAAACAGCTGGAAGATGCGTGTTCTCAAATACTTATCAATCACAAACGACAATTGAAAAATCACGGGTTAGCCAGATTTATATCAAAAAATTACATGAAACATTTGAATACCATTGATTAGATAATCGCACAGTTTTATTAGTTACCTGAAACAGCTGGAAGCTGCGTGCTTACAAATACTTATCATTCACAATCGACAATTGAAAAATCACGGGTTAGCCAGATTTATATCGAATAATTATACGAAACATTTGAATTTTATTGATTGGGTGCTCATACAAAACCCCATCAGTTGCCTGAGATATTTGAGGGTCGAGTACTCTCTAATGTGGCAATCAACCACTTGAAACAATTGGAAAATCACGGGATAGGATGAACAAAAATTAATGTTGAACCCTGGAGGTAAAATTTAAAACAAATACAGTTCATCAATAGGAGGCAGTGGTCGCTCCTACAACAAGACCATTAACCAAACCAAATAGAGATGACGATTCTCTTAAATAAAAACGTCAAAACCAAACAAACAAAAGCTTGGAGTTCGATAGCTCTCCAAAACAAACTATCAAATATGACCTTATTCTACTAGTATTTATTAGTATCACCTTATTAGTACGTATATATTCGGTTACCAGACCTAGAGCTTCGCAGAGTTCTTGGCGCGAGATCCGAGCTCGGGATGCGAGGTAGATAGCCTCGTATTGCGAGTTATAAACCTTTCCCAAACTGTATGTATACATATATTTATTCGTATGTACTGTTTACTGGAGAATGCGGACCTGCATACAGCTTGCATTTTAGGTCTTATAGACCACCCTCGCATTTTCTCTTAAACGTGGAATGAGGATTCACGACCCGTAAGTCCACACCAACCGTGAGTATATGATTGTATATAGGACGAAACCGGTTCGCCCTAAGTAAATTGTAGTCCAAGGAGGGGTCGGAATTTGGGGGTATCGGGACCCGGGGGGAAACTTGAATGCAGTACATGATGACGTGGAAGGCTTCTTGGGACACGATAACTTAGGTATCAATCAAGGAGCCGTGTCAAAGGATTGTGCAAATTTCTAGTCCACTCCCGATCATCTCGTTTACTTGATGGAGGATTGGAGCCAAATTATGCCAGCAAATGGGCTATTCCGAGTTCGTCAAATATGCAATTAACTAATTACATTAACCTACTAAATCAATCTTTACATGTACCTTATAGCAGCAGAATCAAAAAGGAGTGGCGCCAAACAGACCCAAGAGTTTACCAAAATCAAATTTACTAACAATTAACCATTTGAGTTATATTAAATTACCTGTCCAAATAAACATGTATAATATCTTTTATCAGCGTTTAACTACGATTTTGTTAGGGTGCAGGGAATCAGAATAATTACAATAGGAAAGTTAGCTCATTCAGAAAATTCATTTAAGTCTAGGTTTGCAATAGAAAGACTAATTCAACTTTGAACTCAACACCTCGATCAGAACCAAGAGGGTTACCACAAAAATGAAAGTAATTAAAATCCTATATCATAAATCAAAAAATTACACAACGTTTGATGGAATTTAATTACAATATAAATACGAAAATTATTTGCGTTCAAGTTCGTAAATAACGTATTAATTAGTTGAGTACATATGTCTATGAAGATATATAGTACAAGAGAGCTTTAAGTAGCTTTCTTTAGATATCAAAGAAAAGGGTCCAATTTTCATGGAGGCTTATGTGTTGTAGGGGAGGAATTTTCCATCCCTGCGAACACATATGCAAAGCCTTAGAGAAAAAATTAAATATCGGTCATAGCCAAGAGAGAAGAAAATTTTATATTGTTTTAAACAAAAAAAAAAAGAAATATTTAAAATTACTCTCACACCCAAAAAGGTGAAACATTACAACTGGTGCCGTGACCAGGAGGTTCAGGTTTTATAAGTCTTTGAGAGAAAAAAAAAACAAAGTTATTGGTCAACCTATTGCAAAAACGGAGAAAATAATAATAATAAATAGAACGAAATTAATTAAAGAGTTAACACAACAAAAAAAAAAAATTATCAGAAAAGTGCGACATTACATAAATATACAGTGAAATTTAAAAATAAATAGATTAACGTAAACAAACAATAAATCCAAAAAGAAAGTGTTAACGAATAAATCTTATAATACAAAAAGTGTCCTTATAAATAAAAATGTGTTAATTCAAATGACCGTGAACTTTAGAGTCAATAAAAATTCTTTTCATACGATAATATAAACAATAAGAAAGGATATGTGGGTTAATGATGTCATTCACTCGAGAGGAATGCGTTCCGTAAACAAAAACATTGTTTATGTTTTGGATTCACCGAACAAATCGGAATGTTGATATGAAGCAAGTTTAATAAACAAGACTAACACGAAAAACATCGAACGTATTGTGACAGCAAAGAACATCGAAAAATTGATAAGATAAACATCGGGCGTAAACACATCGATGTTTTTAAAAAAAGGTCGGAAACATCGTTAAATAATACGTATCACTCTGAAGAACAAAAATTAAATAACAAACGTCGAGATTAAATAAACAATGACCCAAAAACGAGATAAACATAAACATTGCATTTGGATATCGTGAAGTATTAACGTAAACAATTATTGTTTATCTTATATCCGAAAATACAGACCAGCGGCGGTCTGTGGAAATTTAACAAATTATTCACAAAGTCAGGAAAAGAAATTATTATTTTTATCGCTAGACATTCGACAGAATTATTAGAAGGATAGAAAGGTTTAGAGAAATTAAATTGATTAATGTTTTGCAACACCCAATGTACCTTACTAGATATCATTGGTTTTGCAAAAATAATGATTACGAAAAATATAAAATTGATTAATATCAATTGATAAACAAAAAACAAAAAAATATGTTTTTGATTAACATTAATATCATTATAAAACAAAAGAAAAACAATTATTTTGAGATGTTGGGGTGTAATATATTAGGATCATGTTATAACATAATAAATAGCGGAAATATTACACCCATATCATGTGATAGATAGATCTATAATAACAATAATATCAAAATAGAAAAGTGTAATTGTATTACATCATAGTTAATCATTAGGACCACGTGTTAGATTCAAATGGTCGCGCTACGTGCCGCCAATGTAGATACTTGTTGTCAGGATCACAAATCTCGATAATCGACAGAGACATTAATGAGGGTGAAACATTTGATGTTTTGTTTTGTGAGGTAAGATTAATCTTACATAATATAATTTACCATATAAACGGGTAAGTTGAAATAACGTAAGATTTACTCATGATAATTTTGTTGACATTCGGGTCAGGTAGTTGACTATTAAAACATATTTTAAGACACAGAGAACCCAGTCAATGGATTCGATAAAGAATTCAAGTATAGGCCAAACAAATAAACGTTGTTTTGAAAAGACAAAGTGTTATTTGAGAATTCGAGTTTCAATTTCAAAGAAAAAAAAAAAAAAAAAACAATTCAGAGTCGGCTCGAGATTTTAATGTCGTTGACGAATGTTTATGATGGGATATATATATGTGTATATATATACCTATTTAAAGGAAATTCATGTTAGGCATTGAAAAAAAAAAATCATAATAGATTTTACAAATCTTGCAAATTGAATATGGATTTTGCAAATTGGAAATAGATTTTGACGAATCAGGTGATGAAATACAAGAGAAAAAATCTAGAAAAACAAAAAAAAAATAGAAAAACGAGAAGGGAAATATTGTTACCAGAGAACTGCGAAATAGTGTAGTGATATTAAAAATAAAATAGATCAATAAATAAAATATAAATAAAAGTGAAAAAGTGCTCGCATGCAACAGACTGCGTTACGTAAACAAACGAAAGCAATTAAACACGATTCATTATGACGGGACAGTGAACCCACAAAATAGGACTCATGTTGTTTATAAAACTAACCCTCGCGCCTTTGAGAATATAAACAAAGTAAGAGATTTACGACTTGGATTCAACGCGAAGGAATTTTAAACGTAAACCAACTTGGTCCTTCATGAACGAACGGGTGACACATTAAGATAAACAAAGCGAAAAAGGATAAGATAAAAGTGATATTCAGATGAAACGAAGGATAACGTAAATAATCCTTATAGATAAGGATAAACATTGGATAAAGATAAAAGATAAATTATGATTTATCTAACGGGATAAAAGTGTTAGGATTTGCGGACACTTATTATGAAATACAAATATCGGAGCTTAAATCAAGTATAGATCAAACAAATAAGCGTTGTTTTGAAACAACAAAAGTGTTAGTTGTGAATTCAACTTTCAACTTCAAAGAAAAATTACAATTCAGACGGCACCGAGATAAGCCACTTGACAGTGAATGAAAATAAATAAAATGGTCTAGACAAGTAATAAACGGAAGCGCGTAGAATTGGAATTTGCAGCAACTGATAACACGGAGCAGGGGTACTCAACAGTTTGGAATTGGAAAAAAAAAAAAAAATTTTCATTAAAGAAAAAAAAAAAGATTGAAGAATAAAACGTCAAGAAACGCTTGTTGTGAAAAGGGAGGTCTTAGTCCAACCAGGTTGAGGACCACCTAAACACGCGAGTCGAGGGGCGTGTGTTTTTTCCCAGAAAAAAAAGAGATTAATTTTGAGTTTATCAAAATTAGAGAAATTCCATAAAATAAAATCTACGCGAAAAGAAAATAGAAAATACAATGTGATTCAAAGTCAAGGTTGTTAACAATCCAAACAGGATGGAAAGAGAGATAGGGAATAGCAGAATGAGGGGGGGGGAGAAAGGAAATAACAGAATGGAAAGAGAGATAGGGAGTAACAGAATGAGGGGGGGGGAGAAAGGAAATAACAGAATGGAGAGAGAGATAGGGAATGATAGAGTGAGGTAGAGAAAGGAAATAACAGGAAGTGATGTAGGAAAAGGAATAACAGAACGAAGGGGGGAGAAAAGCTAGACTACATTTTGAACACAATTTCGATGTCTAAAGTAGTATACAACGTTAGCCACAGCAAATTGAGTTCAGAGGGGGGAACTGTGATGAAAGGCTTTAAATCACAGTGAGGAAAAAACAGATAAACCATAGCTGCAAAAAAAAAAAAATATGCAAATTATTTATGAAAAACGGACATACTAACGACATCTGGCGGAGAAAGAATTGATCCAGCTTGCTTGCAGTAGACTCCTGTAATAGTTGAAATTATATCGAGGTTCTAAGACGAAAGCAGAGAGGTCGTAAAATCGTCTAGGACTAGACAGGGCTTCCCCTTTTCTAGGCCTAAAAATAAACAATGAAGGTTGTCAACCAATAGATCTAAACAAAGAGCTATAAAAATTTTGAGTAACCAATCAGTGAACGAAGGGGGGTGTGTCTACGAAAGACAAAGGATTGAACCTTGGACCCGACATTAAAAAAGATAATTAATTGCATTTCCGTTCCCACAAAAATTAGAGGTGAACGCACTATGGCATAAACACTGACGTTCAAGGCGACAAACTCTAGGAAATGTTTACAATAACCGAGACATTTAGGTGATGGCGAACCGTTGAAATCGAGTGCTTTGAAGATTTTACAAATTGAAAAACACACGCACGAAAATGCAATGGAAAATTTATAAACGTGATAGTATAAAAAAGGGGCGGGAAAAGCGAAGGAAAGTTACTGGCGGAATTTCAACTGTAGTGCAATTATTTATGATAGAAGGAGGGTGTCATGTTCGATAAAAATCGTACTAAAGAGAGGAGTGAGTGTTGGAAACAATGGAAATAAATCGTTATCAATTTAAGATGAAACGGACATATTGGTAAATCAATTTTGAATGAAAAATCTCGCAAAAAAAAATACACTTTTAGAAAAGTGCGGCGATCGAATGGAAGGATAGTACAGGGATTTTGGACTGCTACGAAGGTTCTAGGAAAATGAAAATTGAGTATTAGAAGAAGACAGTAAAATTAAACATATATCGATAGATTAGATTCAGGAAAAGTAGACATTTTCATGATTATTAGGTTAGATATATATTAGAGTTACCCAATATTACGGAGGGATCGAAACAAGACAAAAGGTTGGCGGTCTCATGTATATTTTGAAGGGTAAACAATCGAAATCCGAACATGATTTTTATTTACGTTAAGGTAATAAACGATTGGAAAAGCGATTAACTTTAACGTTGGTCTTATGAAGTATTTAGATTAGTCAAAAGAGATAAAAATTAATAGGTTTGAAATTAAACTAAATTTACGAGTCTGGTACCAAAATTTTAAACGTAAACAGGTGTCCAGACATATAATTTATGTGAAATCTTGTAAGTGAGGGATGGAGGATGGGGCGGAGATTGGATCAGGCAATAAAAGTGACAGATATCCCAGAGTCAAATTAGGTATATCTCCCATAGAAGTGTGGAAAACTATATATTAATTAATAATAAATGAAGTATGAAATTTCCCAGGAGACCACACACATCGGGAAAAGTGAAGAAAAGATAACAGGAAGGGTAAAGAACGGAGATAGGAAATGATCCATGTGGAGAAAAGCGATACAATTCGAATTTATCCGTGAAATTAATAAATACGACTTGGAAAATGAGTAATTATAAGAGTTATGAGAAATGACATAAGAATCAAGAAGAAATTGTGCAAGAAAACGTCGCGGATAAAAGAAAATCCAAGAAGATAAGGAAAAATTCAAATCTGCGGCATTAAGAGAGAAAGTACTGGTGAAAATGGAAAAGCCCATATAAGGGACAATAAAATTGAGTAGAATTCAGACGAATCGAAATTCAAAAATGCGTAGTAAAGATTTCAGCATGGATTTAAACAATTTCGCACGAGATGCATAAAATTGAGATCTATATATATGTTATTGAGGACGGACCTATCGCGAATTGAGAAAAAAAGGGAACGCAAAATCATGAGATTTTAACTACATTTTTGTATGAACAGAGGACAAAGGGAGCTTGGGCGATTAACACAGACTTACCCGATTCGGACCCTATCGACTTAGATTTGTGAGATAAAAACTAACTACCGCCCAGAGCCGGAAAGCAGAACATCTTATGGAAGGACAATCGATATTGGTGGAAGGGGTGTTTGGATTTACGAGTTGATAGGAGATAGAATTAAGCATCAAGAGAAATTCAGATACGTCTTTTGGAACCTGAGAGGGGTATAAAAGATGGAACTCATCAGTCAGGAGGGCAGTCGCGCCGAGGGTTTGAAAAGTTGTTACATGGCAGTACTACGTCTATTGGTAAAATTCTAGTGAAATAATCTAAGTGTTAAATTCTGAACAAGTACCTGGACTTAGAAAGTTTTGTAAAAAGTCTTAAATTCAGTTTCTAAATTCTGAAAACCCCACCAGTGAAGTTTTGTTAAATCAGTTTAATTTGGTTAAACAGTGAAAAAAAATATAATTTAAACTCAGTGCTTAAAAGTGTTAAGTGAAGTGCAAAAAGTGAATTGTGAATTAATTAAAAATTTAAAAATAATTATTTCATTCAAAGTGAAAACATTCAAATTAAATTTAAGAGTTTGTTATCGTTAATCTAAAGTGAACGTGATCGCGTATTGATATTTAAAAATAGATTATAATTTAACGTCAATTTGGTTAAAAAATAATAATAATAGTAATAAATACTTCATCTTAGGTTAAAAGAAACACAAAAACAAAAAAAAAAAGGATTCGATAATAATAAACGTTTAAACCTTTGTTCTAAAATTAATAGTAAGAGGGAAAAAATTTAATTTATTAAGAAGTTAATTAAAAGTTTGCACAATTCGGAATAAATTTTCTTATCAATTTATATAAAAAGAAATTTAGAATTAATAAATTGTTCAATTAAAATCCATCGTGCGTATAGCGACAGTGTTAAAAGTGTTTGTCGTTTTAACCGGAATTTTAATCATCAGTCTATCATTTCGAAAAAGAATTTGAAACAACTATCATTCAAAAGCTTAAACTAGAAAGGTGTTATTAAATCAACGGGTTTTCTGAATTAGGATTTCGTTCGGAAGAAAAATTAAATATCAGCTAATTTATATGATTCAAGCGAGAATAAAATATTAAATAGGAATAAATAGTCGAAAAGATTTATTTTGAAATTAGTTGAAAAATACAATTAATTAGGTAGGATTTCTTCATCAAGGTTGTTGTGTACTACCCGACCGGAAATACCTTGACGTGGGTGAGTTTTCCTTTTATAAATAATTTTCAGGTCCCAGGAGACACAGAAGGGCTGTGAAGTGGAAGTATATCAATTGAATATTAAATTAAAACAACAAAACAAAGAATTACACATTAATATATGTATATTGTATATTTGTATATATATTTATAAATATAAAATAAAATATTGTATATAAAGAATATATATATGAGTAATGTAATTATATATATGTATTTTATTTATTAATCGAAACATCGAAATGGTAGCGATTTTTAATACCTACCCGAGGACATATCTATATTATTGAAAAAGAAAATATGTATTTATTAATATTCAAGACCATGTAGAATCATGTACCTTATATTTATTTATTAATATATGTAATCTTATTTAACGTATTTTGACAATCGAGATATGTGTACATATATATATATATTTATATTATTTTCACTTAACTTCTAGTAAATTTACTAAATTCGGAAAATGAAATATATAGTTTAACTTCAATAAAGGATTTAAAAATATTTTAATTAATAGTGCACAATAAAAGTTAAGAGGCACAAATGACTTCTAAGGAATTTTAAAATAAACAAATCTCACATTTAGGTTAGTGTGTCAGGAGATGTTTATATTATTTGTTTACAAAACAAAGGATCACTGGAGAATTGGGTCAACCGCATAGTTTGAAAACGACCTTGGCCATAATTAGTTAGTCACAAAGGATTTTATTAATTACCCGAAACAGCTGGAAGATGCGTGTTCTCAAATACTTATCAATCACAAACGACAATTGAAAAATCACGGGTTAGCCAGATTTATATCAAAAAATTACATGAAACATTTGAATACCATTGATTAGATAATCGCACAGTTTTATTAGTTACCTGAAACAGCTGGAAGCTGCGTGCTTACAAATACTTATCATTCACAATCGACAATTGAAAAATCACGGGTTAGCCAGATTTATATCGAATAATTATACGAAACATTTGAATTTTATTGATTGGGTGCTCATACAAAACCCCATCAGTTGCCTGAGATATTTGAGGGTCGAGTACTCTCTAATGTGGCAATCAACCACTTGAAACAATTGGAAAATCACGGGATAGGATGAACAAAAATTAATGTTGAACCCTGGAGGTAAAATTTAAAACAAATACAGTTCATCAATAGGAGGCAGTGGTCGCTCCTACAACAAGACCATTAACCAAACCAAATAGAGATGACGATTCTCTTAAATAAAAACGTCAAAACCAAACAAACAAAAGCTTGGAGTTCGATAGCTCTCCAAAACAAACTATCAAATATGACCTTATTCTACTAGTATTTATTAGTATCACCTTATTAGTACGTATATATTCGGTTACCAGACCTAGAGCTTCGCAGAGTTCTTGGCGCGAGATCCGAGCTCGGGATGCGAGGTAGATAGCCTCGTATTGCGAGTTATAAACCTTTCCCAAACTGTATGTATACATATATTTATTCGTATGTACTGTTTACTGGAGAATGCGGACCTGCATACAGCTTGCATTTTAGGTCTTATAGACCACCCTCGCATTTTCTCTTAAACGTGGAATGAGGATTCACGACCCGTAAGTCCACACCAACCGTGAGTATATGATTGTATATAGGACGAAACCGGTTCGCCCTAAGTAAATTGTAGTCCAAGGAGGGGTCGGAATTTGGGGGTATCGGGACCCGGGGGGAAACTTGAATGCAGTACATGATGACGTGGAAGGCTTCTTGGGACACGATAACTTAGGTATCAATCAAGGAGCCGTGTCAAAGGATTGTGCAAATTTCTAGTCCACTCCCGATCATCTCGTTTACTTGATGGAGGATTGGAGCCAAATTATGCCAGCAAATGGGCTATTCCGAGTTCGTCAAATATGCAATTAACTAATTACATTAACCTACTAAATCAATCTTTACATGTACCTTATAGCAGCAGAATCAAAAAGGAGTGGCGCCAAACAGACCCAAGAGTTTACCAAAATCAAATTTACTAACAATTAACCATTTGAGTTATATTAAATTACCTGTCCAAATAAACATGTATAATATCTTTTATCAGCGTTTAACTACGATTTTGTTAGGGTGCAGGGAATCAGAATAATTACAATAGGAAAGTTAGCTCATTCAGAAAATTCATTTAAGTCTAGGTTTGCAATAGAAAGACTAATTCAACTTTGAACTCAACACCTCGATCAGAACCAAGAGGGTTACCACAAAAATGAAAGTAATTAAAATCCTATATCATAAATCAAAAAATTACACAACGTTTGATGGAATTTAATTACAATATAAATACGAAAATTATTTGCGTTCAAGTTCGTAAATAACGTATTAATTAGTTGAGTACATATGTCTATGAAGATATATAGTACAAGAGAGCTTTAAGTAGCTTTCTTTAGATATCAAAGAAAAGGGTCCAATTTTCATGGAGGCTTATGTGTTGTAGGGGAGGAATTTTCCATCCCTGCGAACACATATGCAAAGCCTTAGAGAAAAAATTAAATATCGGTCATAGCCAAGAGAGAAGAAAATTTTATATTGTTTTAAACAAAAAAAAAAAGAAATATTTAAAATTACTCTCACACCCAAAAAGGTGAAACATTACAATGGTGATCTTACAACAGGGCGATATTGAGAGTATCTTCTACTCGGGAACGTGACGTAAGTATACTAGATATTATTTTAAAATTAATAAATTGTGAAATAACACAAATAAATTAAATTAAATTTACTTGCGCACGCCGGGGTTTGAACCCGGCATTCAGCTTGCTAGTCGAGAGTTTTACCCCTCAATTATGTAATTCCACATCTGCCCTGATGATGGATACTGTAATACTGTCCTAAGCGTTGTCTACAGAAGGAGGTAGCGGAGGTAACACGGCATAATATTTTAAAAATATATCATTATAATACCTTTGGTCGTGAAAATCACAAATCATCAATCTAAATATAAAATTGTTTATATTTTCTTCTAATTTTTTTCTTCTTGTAATAATAATAACTAGCAGTTAAAAACCCGCTCCGCGGGTTTTTGCTGCTAGGCCCTGCGGGCGACACTTGGTTGGGCTGCGCCCAGTTTAAGTGATATTAACAACAGTTACATTTAATAGATAGATATTAGGTCATTCACAGAGAGAGGGTGAGTATATATTGTTAAAACACGGAACAGGAAGGAGTTAATGAATAATAACATGCTCAATTTAGGCATAATAAGAATGACAGTTGTTTGAATAAATGAAATTTTACGTATTTGTGATGGATTATTTCAAATGAAACACTATTATTGACTACATGTCTACAACTGATATTAACTGTTATGGTACCTAATATAATTTGCTCATAGGAGACTTGCAGTGCTTAAATATGTGTTACAACCGTCAATGTCTATAAGTTGAATCAATATCGTATAGTTTGTCACAACAATTAAAGATAGTTACAACAAAGTTGACTGAAATAATACATTATTACATATTGATTAATTGTACCCGTGTTTATGGATAAAAGGAGGGTAATGGTGCAATGTGATTAGCAGTCGGTTTAATTAAATGGTGTGAATTTTACTCCAACTGGTGGTAATTCTTTTCCTAAAACTGTTACTTTATCTAATAAAGTTTAAAGTTAGATTATATATACACCTTCATCAGGAGAGTAAAAATCTATATATAAAGGTAGATTATTACAATATAGCGCCCCTGAGGTAATATCTCACAAAAGCGGCGCCATGCAAATTGTCCAATTAATAAATAAATATAATGTTTACATTTTATTATGTCCGTATGCATTGATATACAATGGAAATAGATAAAATAATGTTATCCGATTAAACTTTATTTTATTAAAAAACAAATAACTTTTTTAACTTCACTTTATTATATACAACCAATACATGTTTCATGAACGAAGTATACACCGAAGTCAAAAATTAAATATAGATTACAATTGGAAAAAAGAAGTGGAAGAAGGGGGGAGGGGTAAGAGTAGGCTGGGTTTATAAGAATTATGAATTACAATATGAAAGACCAGTTAAGTGGGAAAATATTTAAAAGAGAGTTTATAAAAAAAAATTCTTGTTAATTACATCTACTTTTATAAACATGTTCTCTTATTTCTAAAATTTCGAAATTATTTATTTGTGATGCTTTATATCCTGTGTGAAGTATTTTAAGACCTGAAATTTTTTTTTGCATATAACCATAAAACAATATATTCATAAGACAAATAACATTTAATAACGGTTATTCTAATAAATTGATAGTTGAAATACTAAATAAAATAATTAAACATATTATCTTCAAACGGTATTTTTACCCTAGTTCTTAAGATATAAATAAACAATGGCGTAGAATTCTGTTTGTGGATAACGACACTTCTAAAATGATATATATAAACATTCCTGGTACTATTCAACCGGCGTTTTACACTAATAACAGAATGAATAAATATATTCTTAATAATATAGATTGCGAAAATCAAACAAAAAAATCAGGAGTTTATAAACTCAATTGGGCTGGATTTGTAATTTATTTTACAAAGGTAGAACCAATAGAAACTTTGAAGTCAGAACTAAAAAATATCTCAGGGTTCTAAATGGAAATAGTGAATATGAGTTTGCAAATCATCTTTTGAATCACACTTTCGATAAAAATTCAGGTCTTAAAATACTTCACTCAGGATTAAAGCATCGCAAATAAATAATTTAGAAATTTTAGAAATTAGAAAACATGTCAATATAAAATCAGATGTAATTAATAAGCAAAAAAAAAATATAAATAATAATGAAAAATGCCATTGCAAAGTAGAACTAAACTTCCAAATCTTATTATTAAATGCTTGATGTTCAAGTAATTTTGCATATTTAAATATACGCGCCAGTCATTTGATTCGTTTCTTCACCGCCAGAGGGGCGCTCTGTCGGCCACCTAGCCGCGATGCGTATCGGGAATCGGCCATATTGAATTAACGCCTGCTTTTTTCGTCAAACGTCAAACGTAATCACGTAATTGTGGATAATTTTCACTGTAATGTAATTAATCCAATGGATTATGAACTTTCTAAGACATATTTTCTTCAATATTATCCAAAAATTGTATGAGCAGAAACGATATTTTTAAGAAATATCGTATTACATGTGGCGATTCTATTTCAGTATGAAATGGTGTCTTAATCTTTAAAGTCTTATTTAAAAACAATTTGAATTTGACCAATCACAGGGCCTACACCGTCCAGACGCTGGAGTAATAATATTATCAGATTCAAAATTATGGGAAGCATATTATGATCAAAGATACAAATCAAATTGATGATTTATGTAGAAAATCTTTGTCTTTTCCGGAAAGTATAGAACATATTATATCGGGATGTTCTATATTAGTCCGAGTAAACATTTAGACATAATCAAGTTTTAAAAATAATTCACCAAAGTTTGGAAACTAAACATAACTTGATTGACTGCCGTAATATACTCGTAGTACCATATTATGAATACGAACCAAATTCATTTTTAGAAAATGAATTTTATAAA
Organism: Hesperophylax consimilis; assembly: GCF_061612785.1. Classification (NCBI taxonomy): domain Eukaryota; kingdom Metazoa; phylum Arthropoda; class Insecta; order Trichoptera; family Limnephilidae; genus Hesperophylax; species Hesperophylax consimilis. Next base: position 14,343,612 of record NC_142865.1, read on the forward strand.
ATATATTACGATGAAATATATTATGAACGATTATTCATAATAGACCCGATATAGTTTTACATGACAAAATTTAAAAAAAATAACTTATATCGTTGATGACGCTATTCCAAATTCCAGTAATATTCAAAAATCTGTTTCTGAAAAAAATAAGAAAATACACAGATTAAGGAAATGACATTAAAAGAATTTGGCATTCTCAGACTATAAAAATATTACCATTTGTTATTTCGGCTACTGGTAATATACCTAGGTCTCTCATTCAAAATTTAGGCGTATTGGATCTGTCGAAGAATTATACATAAAAATGCAAAAATCAGTCAATTTAAATACATGTAGGATCTCTGGTGAGTTGACGTGTGGTTCTTCTATTGTTTTGTATTTATTATGCTTATATAATGCACTTGCATAGTGTCGATTGATTTACTAGATGATCATTAGTGGAAAAGTGTGTGAAAGGGTTTAGTTTTTCCTGTGGGGAAGATTTAACCCGGACATAAAGTCGGAAAAATAAAAAAAAAGATAAAAGAAATGTTTAGCAAATTGTAATAACGTACGTGATATTTTAAAATGGTTCATATTATCTCATAGACATTAATTATTGACAAAATAGGGACTGACAAGAGGGATTATGTGTGAGATTTGTCGTCACTTTACCATATCCATATTTCCACCGCGTTCAGTGAACAAAAATTTATTAAACCACAAAGGAATCCATCAACCCTGAAAAGCTTGTAAAATTCACCCCGCAACCACCGAACAGGTAATCACAAGAAGTGTGATCTACACCGAATTGACATAAACAGAATATTCAACATCTTTGACCTACTAGGTATACGACAATAATACATAAACACACAACTAAACTATATTTTTTAACAAAAAAAAAACAATTTCAACAAACACAAACTATTACTAATAGACCAGTTAGATAAGCGTACAAAACTCAAGCTTTGGACAAAGACACTACAAATAATACCAAGTAATAAAATTTTTCAACAATTTTTAGCTCGATTTAAAAAGTTTGGAAAAAAACATTTTCATTACAAAATAAAAGATTGATTAAAGAACAATATATTTAACAAAAAAAAAAATAACGTTGACTGCTGATATTTAATTATGAATTATAATAAATATTATAATTTATATATTTATATGTAGAAAAAAATAATGTTTTTTCTTTTATTTCAAATTATCTTTTTAATGAATATTATTAAATTGTAAAATGGAAGCCTTAGCACGGGTAAAGTAACCTGTGAGGCTTACATTATAAAGTAATGTTTTAAAATATGTGTTGAATCTAATTAAAAAATATGGACAGTCCAATAAAATTAAAAATTTTTGGCTACAACAAATATTTTTGATATTTCGTAAAATCAATTTCACCAGAAGTGTGATTCAACCGCAACGTTTGTATATCTACAATTTTTAATTTAACTTTTCTATAATAAGAAGAAGATAATACTAAAAATCTAAATGAAACAGAACAAGACAAAGAAAATAAAATAAAAAACGAATTCAACTGGGAATCGAATTCAGGATCTCTGTCTTAATGGAAAAACATCTTATCCAATTGACCATTGAGATCTTATTATTATACGTCAAATTTTTTGATCTATTATTTAAAAACCAGAATAAACAATATTACCATGAAATTTTTTTTTCTATATTTTTGAATGATCACAAATTTTAAAAGAATTGGTTTGCAAACTAGATAGTGTCTCGATGAAACATATCCAATATTTATTTCACCTATTGAGTTTTTCTTAAAGTCTAAATTAATAAATTTTATTTTATGTGTCTTGTTTTATTCCATATTTCTTCTAAATTTGTTAGTATATTTTTTTTCGAAGACATATTTCATTGAACCTTCAAAGTTTAAGAAAAGTGTGACAGTAAAAATATTAATATATTTTTTACTCAACAAACATGGTTTTCCAATAAGAGGTGTAATTTTGAATAGCACGCTATTTCGGTAGATGTTACTTTTGAAGCGGTCATTTTTTAACATTTCACAAGTAGAAACTACGCCATTAGTAAAAATGGAACTATACACGCTTCAACAATGCATTGAAATTATTAAAATTCACTTGAGTGAATCAAATGCAAATCATCTTGAGTGATGAGGCCTTTTTCCACCTCGGTGGCTTCGTCAACAAGCAAAATTGTCGCACCTGGGGCTCGGAAAACCCAAGAGTTTTTGTTGAAAAGCCTTTCTATCTTCAACGTGTGACTGTTTGGTGTGGTTTATGGTCCGGCGAAGTCATTGGACCTTACTTTTTCGAAAATGGGGCTGGAGCAACAGTTACGTTGAATGGATTGCGCTATCGAGAGATAACTAATGATTTTCTATGGCCGGAATTAGATGGTATTGATTTGGACAGCGTTTACTTTCAACAAGATGGCATTACGTGCCACACAAGCAACGAAACCATTGATCTTTTACGATTGAATATCAAAATAACACCTCTTATTGGAAAACCCTGTACTTATTGTGTTATTTTTTTGCTTTTTTTTGAAAATTTTTGAAAATCTTTTAAGAAGAACAATATCAGAAGAATTTCTCCAGAATCTATTTATTATATAATTAAAATATAAGGTTAATTCGGGCACACAGACACGCCCAAAACACACATCTACAAGTCTATCCTTTCAATGCAGTACAACGATAAAAATGTCTTGAAATCCGATCGAAAGTTCGAATTTCTCGAATATTAATTTCGTGTGGAGATGTTTTTTACCAAATTAGGGAGGTAGGTAATTTGATTCCCGTAATGAAATCCAAAGATCGGAACGTATTTAGGTTGTTTTTTACGTATTTTTTTCGCAAATACGATTTGCCGTCTGGAGTGGTTTTATATTAAATGAGATATACAGGATGTAACAAGACCTAACCGCCAGACTAGAGTCTTAGTTGGTTAGAACTAACGATTTCCGAGTATATTTGAAGTAAGAAAATTAAATACAATTTTAATCTTAGGTAACTTGACGAGTGATAACAAAAAAATCTGTTACATTTCGCTATATTCGTTAGTTCCATTTGATTGTTTACGAGGATCACTTACTTATACCACGTCCTACCAACACATTATTGAATAGTAAATGGACGTTTGGCACTATGCTTATTTTCGTCCCATTTTCATATGGGTTGATGAAAAATATTTAAGAAACGTAACTGTAAAAAAAAATGTTTTTGTACCATTATATAACTATTTTTATCAATAGATATGTTTTTTTTTATTTGACTGACGATTGAACCTTCCTTACCAAGGACTGGGGTCAACTACGCTAAAAACTGAACCAAATCCAGATTGGGTACGAGGACCAACATTTATTTCTTATAACTACTGTATTATTATTCAATTTCAGATAAATGCGTATATTTCTACGTGTTTATGTTTGATTGCCACCAAAAATTGATAGAATGCATTGTCATTAACAACAAATCGATTTCCCAAGTTTCAGCTTAATCGAATATCGGCAAGTGGGTTAATTTTAATCATGATAATAGATGTATTAAAAAAAATTACGTTTTTTTATATTTTTACCGATTTTCGTACAGTTTACGTTGGCGGACACTTATGTATCATCTATCATTGTTTTTCGTAACTTTATTATATATGTGGAAATGTTGCATGATTATTTAGTTTTACATTTAATAATAAAACGACAATAATTTGTATTATTTACTGATTATGAACGTGTAAAACTGTTATTTTTTTTTAATTTCACGATTATTTGTTGACAACAACGACAAAGTAAATAAGTTCTTGAAGATTTAGGTACGGTCCCAAAATATTATATCTTTTCTAATGCCAACTATTTGTAAGAAAACAATAATCGCGTAAAGCAAAGTTTTTTCATATGGGTACTAATATTTTTTCCATATGATCGTGTAAAGCAAAGTTTTTTTTTATATAAATTCTGATATTTTTTCCATATGATCGTGTAAAGCAAAGTTTTTTCATATAGATTCTGATATTTTTTCCATATGATCGTGTAAAGCAAAGTTTTTTTATATAGATTCTGATATTTTTTCCATATGATCGTGTAAAGCAAAGTTTTTTTTTATATAGATTCTGATATTTTTTCCATATGATCGTGTAAAGCAAAGTTTTTTCATATAGATTCTGATATTTTTTCCATATGATCGTGTAAAGCAAGTTTTTTTCATATGGCTACCGATATTTTATTCCATATGATCATGTAAAGCAAAGTTTTTTCATATGGGTACCTTTATTTTTTTAATATGAAAATCGGTATGAAAAAGGCATTCACGCATAGGGGAGGTGAGCGGTTTATAGGCTGAGTAATCAGAGAGAGATTTTTGTTTATTTGTTTTTTATGGGTGAAGTTTTTTGATACTAAAATGCCATAATCTTATATTTTTTTCTCCAAAGTGTAGGAATTTGCTAGTTACAGACTGTCTGATATTTCTCGTTACACCCTGTATATAGTGTATATTTTTTATGGCGATAGGAACGGTAGGCGGGATGTTTCTTAGGTTGAGTTCGAGCCAATTTATTTCAAGTGCTGCAACCGTAGCTCGTTCATTAGATGTAAGACATATTTTCTTTAACGTTTTCATATCAATCCAATAATGTCAACTAAGGTAACACAATCTTTTTAATAAACAAGTTTATTACATTTTCTATACTTGTCCATCGAGGCAACAGAGTTGTAGATACTCTGATTGTCACCCTGGTGAAAATCACCTTTGCTCAACTTAGCTGTTAAAAAAAATTTCTCTTTAAAAAATGTATATATCATTTTCATATTTGCATTTTGGCCATTTTGTTAATAAAATGCAGAGATGTACTTTATTTTAAATAAATCCATTTCAAATGGAAATGCAAAATGGGTATTTTCCATTTTGAATTTTAAATGTTTTTTTAAAAACCATTTTGCATGTTGCATTTTAAATACTTTTCTCAGAGCATTTTCCATTTTAAATGCTTATTTGCAACATTCTTCCTACTATATCCATTCATCTTTTTTTCCTAAGCCCCAAATATCAGTCGGTCCTCAACCTCGCTATGAGAGATAATTTACATTTGTCAAGTTGCTCGCTGGTAGAAGCCTGGCAATTGAGTGATACCATTACAAAAAATACTGATTCAAATACTGAACATGGGGCCATGACGCTGTTATATTAAATGTTAGATAGCAGTTTCTATGTTTTTACGTTGGCAACATTAGTCCCGCGCAAATTTTTTGTGGTTTCCTAATCTGTAGTCGTGGTGTTTTTGGATTTACCATCATGTAATATATTTGTTCTACATTGATGTCCATTATTAAATGACAAAATTGTTTAAAAATTCTATAATTATTTTAATGGTTTGATCTAAGAAACCATTTTGCATTTTCAATGCATTTTGAAAATAGGTATTTTGCATTTTGCATTTGAAATGCTTTTCTAAAAACCATTTTGCATTTTGCATTTTCAAATGGAAAAGTTTTGACCAATGCATTTCAAATGGTTTTGGGTACCCATTTTGCACATCTCTGATAAAATGATATTAATTTGGCTCTGAATGAAACTGTGCTTAGCTAGATTGACAAAACGGAAGAGTTTATTGAATCATAAACAAGTTAAGACCTCTACATTATAGGTGGCGTTAGAGACAAGTACCTAATACATGGTGTTATTTACAGGTGAAAAAAATATAATAAGCAGTAATTGTTGATTGAAGTAATAGTACATATTGAATTATTTGGCGGGTTGGAACTAAGCCGACGTGGTCCAGAGCGTCTGACCGGACATTAGAAGGCGCGGGTTCAATTCCCGTCGGCGGCATTTATTTTTACTCGGGAGATATTTTCAATTTGTATTGATATTACAGGCGACTAATTATTGCTTATAATAGTTTATTATCCTTTGTTCTATGCATAAAAACCTTGTCTTGTAAACATAAGAAAAAAAATCTACTATTCGCGGATGACATGAAACTGATGAAGGAAATCGAATCAGATTATGATTATTCGAAACTGCAGGCCGACCTCGATTCAATCATGATATGGTCAAACCACATAGTCCAGCTTACCTCGGCTTGCTCCAAAACTCTTGGTTTTGTAATTAGAACTTGCAAACAATTCAATAACAAAGAAGCAATGACCTCCATGTTCAACGGAGTGGTCAGAAGCAAGCTGGAGTAAGCCAGTACTGTCTGGATACCTTATCAACTTAAATACATAAATATGATTGAACAAATTCAAAAAAAATTCCTAAGGTATGTTTACATGCGATCATATGGAATATATCCGAAATTCATGCATCACGTGGAACTGCTAAAGGTGACAAATTACCAAAGCCTGGAGACTAGGCGTAATGCTGGACTCATGGTATTTGAATTAAAGTTACTAAAAAACCTTATCGATTGTCCATATCTCCTGTCATGCTGTGGCTTATTCGTTCCTGATAAATACTGTCGAAATCGTAGCCACGACCTATTCTGTATACCGCAGGGTCGGACAGATGTCATTGCCCAACATAGCATGACAAGAGGTATGACCTTGCTAAATGCCCTACCAGCGGATATAGATGTGTTTAACATCACTGTACCATGTTTTAAAAAAATATGTACATGTATTGTTAGTTATAATAAAATTGTACCATAATTGGACTTACCTGTCTGTCGTACAATAAAAAAATAAATAAAAAATAAATAAATAAATAAGTTTATCATTAAAAAAAAGTACATTTTTTATTATTTACTAGTAGACCCCGCAATACTTCACTATCGCTATTATCTTTCTGACTTCTTTCAACCTTCTCCACTGTATGCCACAATGTTACTACTAAAACTACATTTATTTATTTATTTTATTAATACAAGACTAAGAGGGTACATATGGTTTTTGTGATATTTCACCCTCCATGCTAGGGATGACCCTGTGTTATGGAGGGTGAATTTTAATGTTTGAACAGAATCTAAACATTACTATAATATGAAAAAGAAAAATTATGTAAAGCTAGTTTGGGTTGCAAGGAGAGAATGGAGAAGTTAGAAAATTATAAGAAGATGAAAAACTTGAGAAATTATTAGTAAATAGATAACACTAATTAATTATGTACATAATATACCGCAAAGTTAGGGAATAAGGATATATTATGTTTTGTCTGAAAGGTGATTAAATTTATAGAGTGTAGAATGATTGGGTATTGTAGTTGTATTGTATTCCATGTGTAAGGATCCATTTTGTTATTTGTTTTTTAAAGGAATGGGGTTGACTTACGGTTTTTAGGTTTTCAGGGATAAGGTTAAAGATTTTAAGAGCTAGGAAGAAAAATTGTCTTTGAGCTGACGTGGTATGTAGTGAAGGTACTTTGTAGTGACCGTTGGTTATTGTTCTGGTGGTGTTGTTGTGTTGTAAAAGAGTTTTGTTAAAACAGGAAATGTATTAGCGAAAATTTTAGGTGGAGTTGTCGTATGTTTAAGACCTTCTACTCTATGAGGAGTTGAGTGGAGGGTATCGTAAGCTAGTAGGGATTGGCAGAGAGCGTAGTATACAGTTTTAAGAATTGAGGTTGTGAGGATATTTCTTAGATTTCGAAAAGCATAAGAGAGCTTGCGGATGCGTGGGGTTAGACTGGCCAAGTGCCGATTACATCAACATTAATTTGACTCTGTGTTTCATTCGGTGCAGAGATATTGATTTAAGTATTGCTCGTGTGTCGCCAACTTTTTCTACCGGACATACTCAGGCTGAATTTTTATATAAAGGGTTTCCAATAAGAGGTGTTATTTTGATATTCAATCGTAAAAGATCAATGATTTCGTTGCTTGTGTGGCACTTAGCGCCGTTTTGTTGAAAGAAAAACGTTGTCCAGATCAATACCATCCGATTTTGGCCATAAAAAATAATTAATCATCTCTCGATAGCGCAATCCATTCACCGTAACTGTTGCTCCAGCCTCATTTTCGAAAAAGTAAGGTCCAATGATTCCGCCGGAACATAAACCGCACCTAACAGTCGCACGTTGAGAGAAAAGAAGCTTTTCAACAATAACTCTTTGGTTTTCCGAGCCCCAGATGCGACAATTTTGCTTGTTGATGAAGCCACCGAGGTGGAAATGGGCCTCATCACTCAAAATGATTTGCATTTGATTCACTCAAGTGAATTTTAATCATTTCAATACGTTGTTGAAGCGTGTATCGTTCCATCATTATTAGTGGCGTAGTTTCTTCTTGTCAAATGTCAAAAAATGACAGCTTTAAAAGTAACATCTACCGAAATAGCAGGTTATTCAAAATAACACCTCTCATTAGAAAATCCTGTATTTGGAAAACATTTTCTTTTGATTTTAATATTGCTCCTGCAATCCAGCTTAAATCCATCAATTGGTGCAGACTTTATGGTTTCCGGCATTACATTCCTTATTAGAGTAAACTAATTCGTGTATTCGCTTTGTCCTTTTTAGGTAGCCTAATTTCATTACCATAAATGTTATGTCTATGAATTTTCTTTGTTGTTTACCTTTTTTTTAACAGTATTTTGGTAAAAGGTTTTTATTATTGTATGTGTCAATATCATCGCAGTCATATGATCAAGCGTAGAGATGTAAAAAGCACAGTTATCTTATTTTTAAAGAATTTATGGTTTAAAACGCATTCAGAAAAGGCTACAAAAGACTCACTAACAAATATTTCACGTTAAGCGTTTTTCAAATATCAAATTAGCGTTAAGGCGATGCCATACGTAGTAATGCAAAATCATGTGTTTTTGGTTTGAAAATTTGGTCGCCTAGAAATGTTTCAGATGCTTTAATTAAATACTGCGAGTAGAATACATCTTGACCTTTGAAAAAATCGAGTATTTTTTACATAAGTCTTTTTATAAGCCCAGAAAAAATAGTGTAAAGGCCTATGAAAACTGCTTTAAAGTTCAAAATCTCCTACTTACGAACCTATTTTCGGTTATGATTTTATTGTATTATGTGGAAAATTAAGTTATTTATAAAATGATCAAAAAAATTAAATATTTATGCTTGAACATCGACAAAATAAAATAAAAGGCACTTTTTGGCTATCTTTTTTTCTTGCATAAATCAAAACTGGCGGATGGTGTTAAGCGGGAATTTAAATCTTATCGCCATCTATGTAAGAGTTGTTATTGATAGCGGCTCAATTTAAAATATTACACGAAGTAGTGCATCGCCTTAATCACAACATGTTATTTTTCTAGTATAAATGAGTAACTTCCCGAGGTATTCTTTTAGAAACATCTGAGATTTTAGTAATGTGTTAATTAAATTAATTAAAATAAACCTTGCGGAAAGATCAATTTTCGAGTTCTGTTAGGGCAAGTTCGACCGTAGGTCCTTCCAATACGCATAGAATGCGCGTCGTATATTTTTGTAGACGACTTCTTTACTTACGTCGTTAAGATTCTTACTTTATTCTTATTGTGTCATTTTAACCCGTGAGCCGTACATTTTTATTAATAAACTAGCGCAGAACCATGAAAAATTACGTGATATTCTAATTGCAGCATTGATAGCACGTTAGCTAAAAAGCGCACATCTTTGAAAAATTATAAAACCTTTAGAAATAACACAATTCAAATAAAGAATTAAATTGATTTTCTGGTTAAAAATATTATATACTTGATCGCTTGTATGAATTCTAGACACATCTTTATCGCGAGGTATTTTCTCTCTTGTTTGAATTCTTGACGCGTCAGTTCCAATTTTGATAACGACAAAAAAAATTATATTATAAATAGGTAATTTATCGTTTGTCTGATTTCTCGGCTCAAATAAATCATTCTCAGTTTGAAAAAGTCAAATTCAAAACAAACCCGAGTTCTTTAAAACAGATCACAGACAGAGTCAAAACCGGAAAAATATTTTTTTTAATAATGTGTATTTTTTTAGACACACGCATAAACCTGTGAGCCTCGTATTTTATTTATAAATTTGCTTACTTGTACCCGGCATTGCTAGGGGTTATCTTTAGAAGATAGACATATACAACCGTAGACTTTTCTATAGGCCTTTTTAAGATATACAATTCCATAGTAGTTGTAGTAGTAGTAATTAGTAATGTAGTAGTAATTGCTCGACGCAGAAGAGGAAGATGACTTTTATAAAACTACTTATGGAGGATTTGACGAGGCGGGGGAGGAAAAGGAATATGTGCAAGGATTCGAAGCCGCAGACATGGTGGACTCCGACTTCAGCATTGACGAAGATGATGAGCTCATTTCAGATGACGGAGCGGAGGGAAAACCTGAGAGAAAACGCCCCGCCAACTCCAGAGCTTATAGGAATTCGCCACAAGATGTCGCCACTACCGTTGGCATTTCGCACTTGGACGGGCCCAGGCCACAAATAAATAAGCACAAACTCGACAACCAAAATTTACACATCTTCGGATCTACCGGATCTGCCCTGATGATGGACACTGCAACGCTGTCCGAAACGTCGGCTAAAGAAGGAGTTAGCGCAACACGGCATAACACCCCAAAAACAAACAACAAAAATGCTTTTGGCCGTGAGAATCTAAAAACTTACAATTCCATAGTACATTATTTTGATGTATCTCATAAGGTTTAGCCAGCGTTAGCAATGTAGTGCTAGAAAAAAATATTTACGACTTGATTAAAACATCGACTTTTCTCTACTTTTTATACATATAATATGCATGTATTATATATGTAAGCCTTCTGGAAAAAAAATTCTAAATGATAGTGAAAACTCAATCAAAATCCGTTATACATTTTAGAAGAACTAAGCGCACAAACATACAGCCGCGGATAGCGACTTTATTTTATACTATTTAGAGACGTTACAAACGAAAACAACACAGTTCACGAGATTTTCTCATTATGTTGGTATATCTTTTTTGTTATTTGTGGAAGCTCCGAGCTTTAAGCTTCGTTGAATATAAAAAAAAAACTTTCAAAGGCATCGTTTAATTTTTTCATTGTGCTTTTCCACAATGTATATTTTGACATGTAATTTTCTGCTTCATAGAAGGATAATTTAAAACCGTTACTCTGTTAAAGCTATTGTAAAATATGTGGCCATTACAAAAGACAGCTTACGTAATTTATAATTTGATACGGAACATCCATTTGATAAAAAAATTACAAGCAAATAAAAAAAATTTCAGCCTGTCGTACACTATTTTATTTTATAATAATAATTCGTTTGTACAGGAAAATAAAAATTATATCTAATTTATAAGAATCTCTTCAAATTATTGGTAATCCGGTTAAAAATGAACATGCAGGCCCTTAAGGATTGAATTAATAGGTTTCCTAATAATCTTCTAGTAAAATGCGAATATTTTCGCATTTAATATACAGTTGCAGGAACACGTGTTATGATATATTAAGAATTTACTAAAAGTATCAGGAAACGGCCTACAATACCGTTTTTAAAAGAATTAACGATAATTTGATGAGATTCTTAATAAATCAGTAATACTCTTTGATCTCCGTGTAGGGTAGTAAAATCTTTGGCTGTGTCGTGCGTTCAAATCCCAGTGAGAGTAAACTTAAATAATTTTATTCACTTGGCAAGGAAATCATAAAACTTAATATTATTCTAGCTTGTCGTTTCGTCACTTGGAAACATATTTATTTTCTGTTAAATATAAAATTTCCTGTTAAATATAAACTTTCCTGTTAAATATAAAATTCCGACTTTCAAATCGTTTATTTATTTTGACATTTATAGTTACAAGTTTTACTACAAGTTAAATTGTTCTAAATAAAATTGGACATAGTTAATATACCTATTACGTATGTTCTTAAAATGTCTTGTTAAAGCCGTAGGTGAAAGCAGTGATAACAAATAATTTTAAATAGGAAGAAAGTGTGTGGAGAGTGGAAGCGTTTTATGTTCATATTTCTGTATTCATTTGCAGGAAAGCCTCATTTTATTGTGTTATATAGCTATTATTTAAAAAAAACTCAAAAATATGTTCGTTGAAATTAATAAAATACTTAGTTTTTACCACTTTTATTGTTTATAAATACCAACATGTTTCATGAGCAACGCTCACTTCTTCAGGGTTTTAATAATACTAATTATAAATAATAGACATAGACAATGGTGTCAATAGAGAAATAATAGACATAGACAATGGTGTCACTAAAAAATAATAGACATAGACAATGGCAACAATGAAAAGATGAGAATGGATAGGGGAAAGAGAGGCAATATGTAACAATTTACATTATTTTCGTGTTTCTTCTTAATTATATATTTTTCATAACATTATAATGAAAAAAAAAACATTTTTACGAATATTGGTAGGTATTCTTGAGAAACTAAATAGGTCATTTTTGGATGAGATATCTGAAAAAAAAAATTCATTTAAAATATTTTTTATCCCGAGAATATCGCCACCTATCGGGTTCAAAGCTATCCTATATTTTAAACTGGAACCAACCAGAAATCGGTTGTGCGGTTTCGGAGATTTGCGTGTACGAACACAGTGACACGTGATTTTTATACAGATTGTCCGATTTATAAAACATAATAAATATTATCAAAATTGTGTCAGCAGACAATGATACTAATTGCAGTCAGCCTGTGGTTTGCGTTCCTTGGCTACGAATCCGGAAATTGAAAGTTAAAATCCCGGCGTTCTCTGGAAATTTTTAATTGATTAATTTGGTTAGTACACAATTTATTCATTCAGTACATTCGATATGTAACTTGAAATGGCTTTAGACTTGTTTCATGGCCAGATCTGAATTGCCAGGTAATTTGACTACTTCATCTCCTTCCCCTCTCCACTACCTTCATTCTCACAACATACCCCAATTGGGGATGCCTTAGTCTCACTGGCTCCAGAAGATTGAAAGCGTTTGGTACTCTCGTGCGGTATACGGACAAAAATACGACTTTTTTAATAAAGGTATTGTTAAAAATATGACTGGATGACTATTTCCTAATAAAAATTAGTCATTCATAATATATCTACATATAAAAGTGCTCACGCAGGTGCCCTTATCAGAATAAATAAAATGGAAAAGATGTCAAACTATTATTATTTTGAAGGACAAGTTTTCCTAATTCTTCATAAAATATTCTTGCTTTACTGATAGTTTGTTATGAATGTTGTCGAAGCATTCGTTATAGGCTTCCAGTCCCATTTCTAACTAGAAAACGCATAGTTTGACTAGATACGAAATAAAATAGAAGTCTTATAATCATTGTAACCCACCATTTTACGAGTAATTCTACCAAAATTTGTCAATATTCTATTAATTGCTTTCCACGAAAATACTTGTGTACATTCTCACATCAAAATAGCTAAGATAAATTAGTTTACACTACCATTATCTAGCAGATCCAATATACGCCCATCAAGCATGTGTTTGGTACTACGTTATATGTACACGGTGTTTGGAAACTCGTATCCAGGAAACTAGAAAAATCAGATCTAATTTTTTTTTTCGATCTGAGCATACCGATATTTTTTAACGGTTAAAAGACGGATCTATTCTTTGAGGCATTTCAAAATAAATTATAGATGATGTTAACATTGTAACTCCCTAGCGACGGGTTCATCCAAATAATTCTAACTTCGGAATAGATTTAGACGAAAATGAAAACTTACACCAAATATATACAGGGTTTTCCAATAAGAGGTGTTATTTTGATATTCAATCGTAAAAGATCAATGGTTTCGTTGCTTGTGTGGCACGTAGCGCCATCTTGTTGAAAGTAAACGTTGTCCAAATCAATACCATCCAATTCCGGCCATAAAAAATCATTAATCATCTCTCGATAGCGATCCATTCACCGAAACTGTTGCTCCAGCCTCATTTGAAAAAGTAAGGTCCAATGACTCCGCCGGACCATAAACCGCACCAACCAGTCACACGTTGAGGATAAAAAGGCTTTTCAACAAAAACTCTTGAGTTTTCCGAGCCCCAGATGCGACAATTTTGCTTGTTGACGACATGCAAATAACATGTCTAAGTATACTCCAATACCATATAATAATACAATATAAAACCATTGCATTTATACCTTGATACTGGGTACATCTACTCTAACCGCTGTCAATCGGTTTTCTAATTCTAGAATTCGCCACAAGATGGCGCCACTTCCGTTGGCATTTCGCACTTAGATGGGCCCCAAGCTAACATAAATACTGTGCTTTCAGAATTCACCACAAGATGTCGCCACTTCCGTTGGCATTTCGCACTTGGACGGGCCCAGGCCACAAATAAATAAGCACAAACTCGACAACCAAAATTTACACATCTTCGGATCTACCGGATCTGCCCTGATGATGGACACTGCAACGCTGTCCGAAACGTCGGTTAAAGAAGGAGTTAGCGCAACACGGCATAACACCCTAAAAACAAACAACAAAAATGCTTTTGGCCGTGAGAATCTAAAAACTTACCTGATGTGATTGATGTAGATTTACCAGTTTCGTGTCTGTACTACGAGTTTCCGGACACCGTGTACATGGTTATAACATGCTGCAGCTTACTGTATACAATATTACTAGCATGTAATAATGGTGACGGGTGAAGAGAGACCGATTTGCTAACGTGATGTGAAAAGTGAACACCACTGAGCACGGAACAAGCATCGCTCGGAACAGATTCGCAATATTACCACCGGTTTTGTGCAAAATGCTGCCAAAATCACAGCTTCTCAAATAGTTTGAACAATTTATAATTCACTTAAATAATATTATGCACTCCATGAATGCACACCAGTTTCACACAACACTATTACACGTACACTGGAGTGGTGTAGTTTAATCAACTAACGACAGTGATGGGATTAGAACCGGACTATAATAAATTTAAAAATAAAATAAACTTCACTACCTTAAATAATTTAGCCAATTAGAATGACGATGACATCTCACTACATTATTGCATAAAAAAAACAAAAATCTCTTCACTTTATATGTTTTTTATGATTTTTTTTCTTCCATTTACATATGTAAGTTAAGTTTTTATTTATATTTTTTTCCCTTTACACACGAGTTGACTCTTGTAAAGGTAAACATGTTAATTTTTATTGAAATATGTTCTTACTATGTAAATTTGAATAATTATACTGTATTTTATAAAACAAATAAAAATATTAAAAAAAAGAGCACCCTGTTTTAACTTTACCGTTTGTACGTTTCGTTTCCGTTTCAAGATGGTTGACGTTTTAATAGTTCAATTCTTTATTCAAATTTTAAATCCTGATGGTTTTTCGGATTTTTTTTTCGTATTTTTTATCTGAATGAAAAATCTGAAAAGTCTTTCTTTGGACCAATTGCATAATATAATTCCTTATTTGTTTATAATTAGATAGGTAGGTATTTAAGTAACCAACTTACAAATTTTATAATTTCAAAGGAAATTTTGATATTGGTTTATTATACTAACATACTAGTACCCGGCGTTGCTCGGGGTTATGAATGGTTTGGAGTAAAGTTTAGATGTTGTAAATTGTAGTGTACCTGAAAATTGTCTATTTTTTAGGTGGAAATAATATTATTCAAAAGAATTAAAAAGTTTTTTTTTTGCTTCTGGCATTATACCTAGCTCTCTCATTCAAAATTTAGGCGTATTAGATCTGTCAAAAAATTTAT
This sequence comes from Hesperophylax consimilis, assembly GCF_061612785.1. Lineage (NCBI taxonomy): Eukaryota > Metazoa > Arthropoda > Insecta > Trichoptera > Limnephilidae > Hesperophylax > Hesperophylax consimilis. The sequence continues at coordinate 14,359,184 of NC_142865.1, forward strand.
GTATAAAAATGCAAAAATCAGTCATTTTAAATACATGTAGGATTACGAAAGATATTTAAATATTTATGTTGAGGGATCAGTAAGATTTATAGGTCCAGTTAGGAGTTCTACCGACCCGAACCCTTAGATATGAAAATATCTGGAGTCGGTGAATTTTTTTTCCCATTTGATCTCTGGTGAGTTGACGTGTTGTTCTTGTATTGTTTTATATTTATTATTCTTATATACTACTGTTATAACTATGGAAAAATCGATTTTATATTTTAATTTTTAATGTTTCTCTGTGTAACCAACTCCACTGTGTTGTCTTAGAATTATATAACTTTACAATTGAAAAAGTCCTCCACAACACAGGTGAACTCCTAGCGCGGAGGACAATATACTATACCATTGTTTAACAAATATATTAAAGAATAAATAAAAAAATAAAAAAAAAATAAAAAAAATAAAAAAAAACAAAAATGCACTTGCATAGTGTGGATTGACTAAATGATCGTTTGTGGAAAAGTGTGTGGAATGGTTTAGTTTTTTCCTGTGGGGAAGATTTAACCCAGACATAAAGTCAGAAAAAAAAGTTTTTATTTCTTCATTTTTACATTCACTCCCTTCGGGAGAACGTGTGGAAATTATTTCCCCTCAGGGCCATTGTCTTCATTGGAGATGCTGTAAGGAGAGTTTTTTTTAAGGAAAAGAAGAGGAGGAAGTTCTGAGAAGGAAAAATACATAAGGGGTGGGAATGAATCTAGGGATCTGTATGTCCAGGAGTGACGAATGTATGAATCCATCCCTCCCACTGCGGTGCAAGGCGATGTTCAGGGCAAGTCCTGCTGGAAAGGTTATAGGCTCTCCCTCAATAAACTTGATCGTGCCATGTCTTCCTCTGGCGTCCTCGTCTTTCACCATTCACTACTGTGTACCATATTGTTACCATTAAAAAACTGCATTATGTCGAATTTTATCCGACTCAAGTGCAGAAATAATGCCTTAGGACTTCGTCGGGCGTCTCCGACTATTATTACTACACACCAACACAACATTGTTACTATTAAAAAAACTACTGTAAATCGACTACGCATCTCATTCCAGTGCAGAGATAATGCGTTAAATCTTCCTCGGGCCTACCCGACTATTTCTACCGTTCACTACTGTATACCACATTGTTACTTGTAATGACGTTGTAGCCAGATGAAACCGCACATTCCGCGGTTTTAGATTGTTTTTGAAATCGAAAATTATGAATAAAAAATAAAAATGACAATATTTTTTTAATTCAAATAAATAATGTAAAGAGTTTATCGATCAAAAGCTGCACAGTTTTAGAATCTCTGAGTAAAGTTTCCAGTAAAAGCTGTGTATGTTCAGAGCATTTTCTCTTCTATGGTGGCCATGGTAACGAGGAACCAAGTACGCTGTACGATGCACGGATCACGTGACGCAGGCACGGGGTAGAATTACTTGCGATGGAGGAGAGGGGGAAGATGGGAAGATTCATCTAGTGATGGATGGTGAAGTTCGACAAATCGAAAGAATTCTCGATATTCAGCTCGAACGAATTCTCGACATTCAGCTCGAACGCGAAAAGTGTAGTCCAGACTCCCAGAGGCTAAACAAAAGCGAACAATAAAGTGAAGCAATATAAAATTCCTATTATATTGCGATAATAAAAAAAAGATTTTATGCACTATTCCACGCTTAATTGCATATTTAGTTTTTTTGCGTTGTATGGACTTTGGTGACGAATCGAATGACACAAGCTTTATAATATGGTTGCATGAAAAAATATAACATATTATTTTAAGAAAAGTGAAGGAAAAAAACCTTACCTAAAATAAACTCACTATTTTAATTTTGTTATTAACTTATTCTCGCTTCTATCTAAACGTCATTGTAATAAATCATTGAAGAAGATAATATATATAATCATAAAAATTTCGAAACAGACATAGAAAATAAAAAGGTGTCGGTAGCAACTGTGACTCTTATTGTGTTTTGTTATAAAATGTAGTAGAGAAGGAGAGGTAGTTACTTGTCACCGCGGTTCCAGCTAGCGTAAACCAATGTGGAACCGGTTCCAAAAGCAAATGAAAAAGAATCGGTTGCCCAAAAATAAGTTATATTTTTCAATAAAATAATATGTAATGAATTAATTTTGTTAGAAAGGTTACTCAGGTATTGTTGTTGCCTTAGATAAATTTTCAGTAAAGAGCTTAAGCACAACCTGGTTATTTTATTAACCCGCAGCCAAGTGGGGGAGTAGGTAGTACCCAAAATTACTATACTCCTTATATTTACTTAAATACTTGACATTTCCTTTCAGTATTTTACGTATTCCTGCGCAAATACATAAGTTAAGGCGATGCCATACGTCGTGTAATATTTTGAATCGAGCCGCCATCAATAACACTTCTTACGTAGATGGCGATAAGGCTTAAATTCCCACTTAACACCATCCAGCTGTTTTGACTTAGGCGAGAAAAAAACATGGCCCAAAAGTGACTTTTATTTTATTTTGTGGATGTTCAGGCATAAATATTTAAATTTTTTCCGATCATTTTATAAATAACTTAATCTGCCATATTATACAATAAAACCATAACCGAAAATGGGTTAGTAAGTAGGAGATTTTGAACTTAAAAGCAGTTTTCATAGGCCTTATAAACTATTTTTTTCTGGGCTTATAAAAAGACTTTTGTAAAAAACACTCGATTATTTCAAAGGCCAAGATGTATTTTACTCGCGGTATTTATTTAAAGCATCTGAAACATTTGTAGGCGACCAAATTTTCAATCCAAAAACACATGATTTTGCGTTACTACGTATGGCATCGCCTTAAATTTAATGATTGACTGAATAATCGGTATTCCTATAGCTTAAAATCCCATAATACATAAAAATGCATGGGGTCATCGGAAGACCCATTTGGTTACAGACGTTTTGCCTGCCAAGAGTTAACCGAGTTTTTTTTTACTAATTTTTTTTCTACCTTTTTGAATATGTTTTGTAGGGAATTCATCGCTTTCGACCACTTCACCAACTGATGACAAATATGTAATATTGAAAGTCCATTTCACTTGTTTATTTACCCTTTTCTCCTCTGCTATGTGAAACTAAAGTCAAATTTACAGCAATATTATGTGTCGACATGTCCGGGCATGGCGTATCTATGAGACGTAACGAGGCGTCATCTATCCGTCGGGAGTACAAACAGAGAGCGTTCGATACGTCGGAAACTGAGAATATAACAAGCATAGTTTAATATTGAAGTGTCTTGCATGAAATTGGATAGGGAGGGGGGGATTATGTGGAAGAGTCTGCGAGGGGGATAGATTTTTTTCGAAAGCTTGTGAATTGTTATTCAGATTGTACAATGGAAAAAATCCATCACTTTTTTCGGATAGACTCTACTGATTATTATTTGAACTAACCAAGAAAAATGTAGGATTTTTTTTTTTTTTTTTTAGTTTTTATTTAAAATTTTTAGTCACTTTTCGATAAGTGGTATGTCTCTGCCTTTACTTGCAGATTCCTGTGTGTTGGGAACTCTCGATAAAGTAAAAGGTTTTTTACATTGATGTATTATACTAGATTAGCCCTGTCTAGTTAAATTCATTTTTTAAATAACGCCACATAGCGTACGTCACAAATATGGAGATGAACTTAACAACCCAACTCTGTTTAAACTCCTTGTACAAGCGTTCAAACTCGTAAGCAAAACCACGGAGAATTTTTTGACAGAGGTGTTGTAATAAGGACATAATTCAAATTTAAATATTTGGAACTCGGTTATATTTGTGATTGAAAAAATGAACTTGCCCAGCATAGCTGAGAAGCAAAATAGACCAAAAAAAGGTAAAACGCAATGCACAGTGCCCATTTTGCATCGCGACATAATGCGTGGGCCTTTTCATAAATGTGCATGTGAACCAAATCAAAATTGTGTTGGGGTTATTTTTAAATGAATATGTCGTGTCTAGTCTAATTTAGTCTATGGTTTTTTACAAAAATTACGTTTATTTACGTTACAATAAATTAAGTCTGGATTTAGCTACACTGTTCATTACCCGAGGGTTGGTAATTCTCTGTTTCTAGAAGCTTGAAGTCTGACAAGGATACCCCACAGGCAATTGCTATACTCTAGCGACATCTGTCGGACTCTGGACTAAGCTTTCTGACTAGTGCCATCTATCGCTTGAATACCCAACTTATTACCATACATCACAATTAAAATACTAGGCAAATATGTAAGTATTTTCTTGGTCGAAATTTGTTTACATTATTGAATTAAAAATAAGAGTGACTTATATACCTATAACTTTACTTGATAAGAGAATTGAAATAAAGATTAGATAAAGAGTTTTTTAGAATTAAGTTTAAAAAATCAACAGATTTATTTAAAATTATATTAATGGTTTTTTTGGTTCGACTGAGAATTGAAATCTAAATTCAAATACTGTTTACAATAAATAATAATATAGCAAATTTACTTTTTTTAATGAAGTGAAGCAATCCTTAAAAAGCTTACCCCCCTTTATAAATAATCAATTCTAAACACTTATAGTATCCATAAAGGTGTTCAGTTTTCAATTTCCTTGTATTAATCAATCAATATTCAGTGAATTGAACATTTTGGGTTCAATATAAGAAAACTGTCAATATTTTTAACCACTTAAAGCTTATGAACGAGCGGTGTTCGCGGACGGCGCGTGTATCGTACCGCGACAACCCGAACACTGCTCGCGTGTTTTGACTTGTTTGCGTTATACAAGATAAAAAAACGAACTGCGCTCGCCACTCGCCATTTGACGCTCGTACCTAGAGGTTTGCGCAAAACTTTTCTTCCGTTTTCAAAATTATTTAATTAAAGCATCTGAAATGTTTGAGATGCTTTAATTAAATACTGCGAGTAGAATACATCTTGGCCTTTAAAATAATCGAGCCCAGAAAAACATAATGTAAAGGCCTATGAAAACTGTTTTAAAGTTCAGAATTTCCTACTTACGAACCCATTTTCGGTTATGATTTTATTGTATAATGTGGCAAATTAAGTTATTTATAAAATGATCGAAAAAAAATTAAATATTTTTGGGGATCAGGTAGTGAGAGGCACGAAATAAAAGGCGGTGTCGTGAAGGTCACTGTGTTTATTGAGTCAGTTGCCGTGACGAGAAGATGATGTAGGACAGATGTTGAATACTCCGGTTGCTGCGATGATGTGGTCTAGGCGGTAGTTGGCGACGGTGCGTTGAGACCGGACTCGATGACTGTCAGGCACTGGCGATCTGGGGAATCAATACTCAAGTGCTGACGGAAGGCCGAAGGTGCGGCGGACCTTGTAGGCAGTTGAGCGGGAGCGGCGTAGACCAGTGAGAATGTTGCGTGTCCTCGTGGTGGTCATGGTGGCGTGGAAGAAGCGCTGGTCAGAGACACTGGAACCAGGGCGCTTGTAATCCGAGAAGCGCTGGCCAGGGACGGTGATCTGGGCCAAGGCGCTAAGATGATGTCCCGATAGAGTCCATGATGGTACGGGCGAAGCCGGGTATCTTGTCCTTTGCGGGGAGCGCACCGATCGTCACTCGTGAGATTAGTAAATCGTTGGCGGCAGATTGATGACTGACTGCCTGACTCGCTGCGTCGGGCTTATTTACTGTTCGGCCGGTGGCAACAGCAGGTAGTTAAATGGCAACTAAATCGAGGCCACTCGCTCGGTCTGGGCCTTTCGCGAAGTTTTGGCGGCGCGGCAATTATGCCTAGGCGGTAGACTCGAACCTTCTGGCGAGTTCTCGTAATGTGAAAGGCGGACTGCGACGTATTGTCACCGGTAGACAAGTAGGTGCTTGTAGTAGGTTGCTTGTTTTGTTTACGATTCCGGCTGCGTAGCTCGGGAGTAGGTACTAAGTAGGTCGAGCGGTTTATTATTAATTCAATTAATCTGGATTCTTCGGCTACAAACACCCCCTTCCCACTATTATCCGCGCTTTTGCGGATAATAGTGGGAAGGGGGTCAAATAGTCAAATCTGGATTCTTCTGCTACATATTTATGCCTGAATATCCACAAAATAAAATAAAAGGCACTTTTTGGCCATGTTTATTCCTTGCATAAATCAAAACAGGTGGATGGTGTTAAGCGCGAATTTAAACCTTATCGCCATCTACGTAAGGGTTGTTATTGATAGCGGCTCAATTTAAAATATTTCACGACGTAGTGCATCGTCTCAAATGCATCTTATGTATTTGTCAAGATTTTTTTGCTCTATTTTGAACGAGTCATGTTTTAATTAATATATTCACAATTTTCAATTAATATATTCACTTAATTATTATCGGTTTTTAATATTATTGCGCTCCCTCTTATATTCATATCAACATATTTTATTTTCAAAAAATCTTTTTCGTCTTTTTGAATACTTAATACGGAGCCTAAATTTCGATATATTTCTATTTATCTATTTATTACATCTCAAATTAAACTCACTAGGACCAAGGATGGGTTGTTGCATAGATTTTGAACAGTTCTGTTAAGTAACTGGCCTGTAATGATATAGTAACAGAACTTGAATAGAACATTTACAGAACTCGCAAATGAACGTTGAAATTTGATGAATTGTTCAAATTCTATGTAACAACCAATATTTAGCCTGTATCGAGGTTAACAATTTGCATTTGAGTGAAACAAACATAGAATTATCACAAACATAAAGTAATACTACATACAAAACACAAAATATTTCAAAAATATGTATTAGATGAGTTACCAGATGGGTAATTTGACAGTATATTGTAACAATATTTGAACCATAACTAATCATGCATCATTATTCCCTAGAAGAAACAAGTAGATAATAAAGACAGATAGGGTGACATTCAGTTTTTTAGCAAATGGGACTTATATAAAATGTTATTATATAAGAAAAGAAGAGGATTGAAAAAATATTAAGACAATCATAATAAATAAATATTTAATTACATATTTTAAATTTATTGCATTGAATGAGAAAATTTTGTAAGGGTTCTGTAAGAATTCTATGAGCCTACTGTTAACAGCAGGTTTAAGACAATTTTGAGGCAGAGAAGATTTACGTAATAAAAAATTAGATCATTTAAAAAAAAATAATGCATACAAGTATTTTGTCATTATATCTACTATAAATCAGCACCATTTTACCTGTACTATATAAGCCAAGATGAATAATTGCTTAATCTGTATTACACAAATAAAAACGTCCGTTTGTTCAAAATCTTAAATCTCCGAAAGTTCTTCACCTATTGCTTTGAAATTTTAATACAACGTTGCATTTGAATACGCATTGTAGCAATTCACTTTTGCCCCGCTACCGTTTTAAGACAAACTTAAACAAACTTTAACAAACTCCATCCAAGACCGCCTTCGTCTATGGGACTCGTGCTCTATGGGCTTTCCTAGAAGGAAGCAGAAGAGATAATTTCTTAAAGTCAGTACCAATCGGACAGCCTTGCGGAGAGGGCGCGCCAACTGATGTGATACGAGCGACTGCTCCATTCGACATATTTCACGGGAGACGCTGATTGCGGACATACCTAGTTATATTTAATCGCTAGTCATCGTGTCAATCTCTCACTTATTTACAATTCTTTCCTAAGAATTGTATGGCGCCCATTTCGGTGAATCAGGTCAGATATTTTATGTTATACACAATGTCACATTTTTAACTATTATTGCAACTTAAAAATTCTTTCCGTGCGATCAATTCTTCGAATTGTCACACACCCCTTGAGATCATGCTAATCTTGTTATTTGAGAGTCTCTAGCCCTATTTGTTATTTGTATAAATATAATATTAATCATCGTACCTCTTTTATTCAATAACAAAGCAATCCTCATCATTGTCTTTTACTAATCATGTTACAACGGCCCTAGAGTTGTTGAATTTGTACGTGAGATTATTGCATTAAAGTGGCGACCAATGGTGTCTAAATTATTACTAGCCCAACTGTCACAGTTACAGCGTGTGTTTTTATATACCTATATTATGAAGATGTGACAGGTAAAAACATTTTTTTAAAACAGTTCTATTTGTTAGACGTAAAAGCAAAACGCGCTATTGTTTCTTTATCTGCACAGACAGACTGAGCCAAAGCAACGCGTAGCGGGGCAGAGCTAGTCTCAATAGAGTAGTCCCTGTCGTTGAGTATTTAATCGAATACTGTCCGAGGTGGTGGAATAGGTTATTTATTTTCAATACACTCAAATGTCGGCTATTTCCAAGGCGATTAACCTTAACAATTCTATTGGGGCACGTCTGCGATGGGTTCATTAAAAGGGCGTTAAACAGAGAAAAGGCAGTAAATTCTAGTCGACATTTATTTTTGATTCTACGCGATATGAATATAAAACGCGAATGGGGATATTTTTTATGTGTGCGTTGTGATTATAACATTTTTATTATAATTATTTTTATTAATTTTAAAAGATTACAATTTTCTGATTTTCTCAACTACCATCCTAGGCACATGCCCGTATTATAGTAGTCGTATATGATTTATGTACGAATAACAACATAATATTTTGTAGAAAAAATAATAAAATATAAGGAAAAGAGAAATTGTTGTGGTAAAACCAAAATTTAAAAAATATTTTACTATAGAGACCATATAAGAAATAAAAATAAGGGAAAACTGATTGGTAAAAAGATATTGGTGATGGTCTGGTTTGTAAACCACACAGACCATCAGGGAATAATTAATTCCCAATGAAAAAAAGGTCGATTACAAAAATTCACTCTGCAGGCAGCGAAACAAATTATCATCCAGCCACCAAATACATAGAACAAAGAACTCACCGAATATATCACTCGCATTAAGATGAAAACAATTCCTTATCCTCAAGTTAATCTCCAAATTCGGCAGCGGTCGGCAATCAGCACCATAAAACTTGCATTTGCACCATTAAATAATGATCTGTCACGACAAGCTCTCAATAGAGTAGAATTTTGAATTAAATTTGAATTAACACATTGTAATTCAAAAAAACGAACTGCCACTTTCTTCTGACAAAAATATTTAAATGTTTTTTTCGTAAATCGACTAAACAGGAATAGTGGTGCCCTCTTTTGTCCAACAACATAATTCAGATGAATCCAGCTGTTTAATGCACCGATGACTGAAATTCATTGTCACTCACTTGCAGAACAAAATTCATACAATAACTGACCAGAGATGTCTATAATGTCCACTATTTTTTAAATTTTAATTTTCAAATTTTATGTTAACTAATTTTAAGTCAACTGCTTCTCCAGATATTTTTAAGAAAATAGAAATAAAATATTTAATTTAGTAACATTAAGATACAAGCAAAAATATACCAAATTATTTATTTTTTTCTTCCTTAAAACAGGTTAATCTTAGTACCTATTTACGGCAACTTTATCACATTTTAATTTAGCGATATGAAAAAAAAAATGATAAAGTAATTTTTTTTTAAAAACAGTGTTAGGAACTCATGTATTCTTTTAAAATCTTTGTCACTTTTCAAATAGCCAATGTTGAACACGGATAGTAAAAAAAGATAAAGAATTAAATGATTTTATACCAGTGTTGAATGCATTATATATATATATATATATATATATATATATATATATATATATATATATATATATTTATCCCCTCTCGTACTATGTTGATCTCGCGCGACGGTACGCCAGGTATATGTTGATCCGTTTGCATTTGTTGATCCACCCCGGATATGTTGATCCACTACCCAAGCTGGCATACATATGTAAATCCCTACAGATCAACTTGTGTCATCGAGATTTTGCTGTAAGCCACGCCCATTTTTCGGTCGCATATACATTTTACACGATTTATTTTGTTGATCTATATATTTCTGACAAACTTGACCGCTTGCATGTGTTGTAACTTGTAACCGCCAATTTCGCGCGCGTTGTGGTACTTTTTATATTCCGTTAGAACATCCATATTCTATGAAAATGACTCTGTACTTAAAGAGGATAGACTGCCTCACGCGTATTTATATTGAAATGGAACTTTCAAAAACGTCAAATCCATGCTTAAAAAATCTTTTGAACTTGATTAAACAAAAATGTAATTTTAATGCATCATTTACTACGTTTCGTGACTTAGCAGGGGTGCCCGGGTTCATGGGGTGAGATTTGTCTAAGTCATTTTATAAGAGAAATTTTGAACATTGATTGAATAAAATTTTATTTTAATGTATCTTTTACCATCTCTCCCGACGTAAGTTTCTTGTAATGATTAAGTTGAAACAAAGCGTAATATCCATAATATGTGCCTATTAAAATTGCGGTGATTAGATTGGTGAGAATTTAATTTTTCAAATTTTAAATTGAAATTGCTGAAAAATTTATTCCAATTTGTTTTTTACTAAACATGGCTAAAGTCATTTCAAGCACCGATTCCAACCAACGATGTTTTAGTATATGTTCGTCAATCAACAGGAGCCATAATGTCTGTACATCAGAGCCCTCGAGAATTATTACAATTATGTGTACCGCCGCCCCGGGAGCCATTTATAAGATAACCAATACACCTACCATTAGTCACCGCCAACGATTTAGCGAGATAGTTGTTTATTTTTTGTATTTTTTTACATCGTCTCCACACAGGAGGCCCTAAGGAAAATCGTAACTCTCAAGGCCTATGTCATCTTTGTGAATGCTGTGTTGGGGGTATTTTGAAAGAAAGGAAGGTCAGTGAGTTCTGGGAAGGAAATAGGTATGGATGGGTGGGTAGTATTCTGGAGGTCAGTGTGTTCGAGTGATAAACATAAGATTCCAACTCTCCTACTGCGTTGCAAGGCGATGCGTTGAAAGAGGATTAATCGATCCGGCCCACCACGCATTTGGTAGGCAAGCGCATCCGCCGCCAAGAACCGAACAAACCTCACCCCATAAACCCGGGCACTCCTGCTAAGTCACCAAACATATCAAACTACTTGAGGTGGCTCTCGACTAGCAATCCGTAGGTCGCGGGTTCAAATAAATTTTATTAAAATTAATTTGCACTATTTTACAATTAGTGTTTGGTTATATCTGAATAGCCAGGTACTCTCCCACCTTCCTCCTCGTCATCTCCTTTGAGGTCACCTTTGAGGATGCCATAGTCTCACTGGCTCCAGACGGAAGTTTTTGTAAGTCTCCATATTCAAATTCGGCGGTATGATTTTTTTATGTGACACCTCTCACTAGAGCGCCCCTGTCTTTACACGTTAAATACATAGAAACTATGTCGCCATCCGGTTGGGCAGCGTTATGAGGCGGGTTAAGGTAGGGGCTGTAGGAATGAATTTATTAATGCGGGTCTTAAAGAGGCCCGGATTATATTGATAGCTCGTTCCACATGCGAGCCGACTTACGATAAAACGAGTCGGAGAAACGACCCGTTCATATATGTATAGATAACATCAACTTTACTGTGAACCTGTGTTCCGCTCGTGTCCGTCGAGTATCACGCACGTGCACGGTGCACCGGGGATCAATGCTGCTAGCTCCTTTTAACAGGCTCTAATAAAATATCTGTAGAATAGACACAGCATACGCACATTTCGTCATACATGATTTTACCGTACATATGCCTCAGGGATCTCATTTCTACAGTATTCAGTCTACTTTCAGCCTTCTTCTGCCAATTCCATGCCTCATTTCCATATATTAGGGTAGGTACCAGCACTCCATTGTGGACTGCTAGCTTCGCTTCTTTGGACAGTTTTTAGTTAGCTCCAACCGCGTCCAATCATCCATTAATTACCCATTATAACCAAGAAGTATAATCGACTCCAAATGTGATGTAGATTCACCAGTTTCCCGCTTGTACTACGAGTTTCCGGACACCCTGTATATGAACGGGTCGTTTCTCCAACTCGTTTTATTGTAAGTCGGCTCGCATGTGGAACGAGCTATCGGCATCTGTTTTTCCTCCTCCATATAATCCGGGCCTCTTTAAGACCCGCATTAATAAATTCATTCCTACAGACCCTACCTTAACCCGCCCCATAACGCTGCCCAACTGGGTGGCGACATAGTTTCTCTGTATTTAACGTGTAAAGACAGGGGCGCTCTAGTGAGATGTGTCACATAAAAAAGTCATACCTCCGAATTTGAATATGGAGACATACAAAATGATCTATATTATAAGTTATAACCAATGAATTCACACAATTTTTATCGATTATCACTTTTTATTAGGATTTTAAAAAAATCGTAAACTTTATAATCACATAACTCTTGAAAAGAAAGTCCCAATGATTGGCATAAATCATTCAAATCGAATAAACATTATTTTTTAAATATTAATATTCTGTTTAAATTATTGTCACATCTTACCGGAAATCGTTATATTTTAAAGTTCTCTAAATAAAATTAAATCTTAAAACAGAAGAAGAAAAAGTTTTTTTTTATGAATGAGATAAAACTTTACCCCAAACAACGTGTAAATATATTAATTAAAATCAAAATATAAACTTCACATTAGGAAAGAGGACAACGAACAAATAATTACATTGACTAAGTGTTACGGACGGACATGCACTTGAGCAAGACTTGGGAGCTGTACTCACAGAAACTTTAAAAAAACTTGGGTTTATTTGTAGTACGGGGTCAATTATTATTATTATTATTATGTAATGAGCAGGCAGCATTCTGCTGATGCGCTCATATCTGATTTTACAACAAGTTTGACAGTAATTGAGTTGTACTGGTATAATTATCCCCCGAAAACATTAAAACGGAAACAATATAAACTACTTTTTTAAAAGAAAGACATACATTCCCGGGTTTCGAATAACCTGGCAATATTTGAAAATCTCCTACTACCACCACAGTCAGCTGAAAATGTTGCTTGTGTTGTGATGGAGGACTTAAACATTAGTTTAAGGAAAAAAAGGATTTTAAGGAAAAGGAGGTTTAAGGAAAAATTAGGAAAAAAAATTCTTGTCTTAAACATTAGTTTACAAAAAAAAATAATAATTAATATCTTATTTCTGATTGTTTTTATTATAATTTCATTTAGAGTATCATCTAGCATCGTGCCGCAGTTAACCTGTAATCATAAATGATGCGTTTGCTTGAATAGGTATATATTGAGTTTATAGTTTTTCACTGATCCATTTATGTAGGTATGTTTTACATTTTTAACGGTGAATGGTTTTGTTTTGTAATGTTTTATCAAATAAAATTGTAAAAAATAAGGTATTTTTAATAACTTCAAATTGTTAAAAATAAGGTATTTTTAAAGTATTGAAATCCAATCTTGAAATAAATATTTTTTTATTGTAGCCTGAGAATTCCCCGTTTTTGATAAACAATATTTATGAGAGATCTGGAAACGGTATTTATAAACTCGTAATAGGATACATATGAGAAACCGGAGAATTTCTCTCTTTTTCTTAGTAATGACGGCCCCCATGGTCAAATGGTTGAGATTCTGGGTCGCGGGTTCAAAATCCCAGCAAGCGCAAATTAATTAAATAATTATGTGATATTTCATAAATAATTCATAAAATATAATGCATTTAATATAATATATTTTCCGCACGGCCAAGGATGGGAAATGCGTTCAGTATTGCCCTGAACAAAAACCACCATTTAGAATAGAAACGTCATCATACTAGGAGGCTATCTCTTTTATGGTGACCATTTATAGGGATTGATTAAATAAACTGAAAATTGCAAAATTATAATAGAAAATAGAAAAAGACATTCGTAATATAAAACATAATTTTAATATAATTTTAAAATATCTTACACACATAATATCGTAGTAAAATGAAGAAATTTACAAAAAGACAAAAAACACACCTCAAAATATTATATTTTTACAAAAATACACCTCAACATTTTGGAAACACATAAGGTAGGTACCTACTTTATAATAAATGAGTTTTATGAAACAAACATTAGATATTAGCAAAAATGATTACACATATAGTATAATGAACATACCTATTACTGGTAAACAAGACATGTTGATCATCCAGTTGATTGGTCAGACATCTCTAAATACAAAGTTTTGAGATAATGAGGAAAGCAATGTTCGAATGCTCGCCATAAACCAAATATTATTTACATGTGTCTGTATTTTATAAATTAAATATGCTATAAAAAAATAACACCGGGAAGTATAACGGTTCGGTACATTAGTACGACATTTTTAAATTTTCTACAAATAACCCAGAAAACATATCTTTTGTTTGTTTTTTCATTTTACATATAACTGTATACTCAACTCAAATTCCGATTCTTCGGAGATGTCTGACTAATCAACTGGACGATCGTTATATTTACATATTATACACAAATCGCGTGATGAAAATCACAACTTGAAATGTAAGATATTTACTCTTTATCGTATTATTACAAAGAATTTTTTTTCTTGAGCCAGTGGAATGTTACATATACACACGGCACGAGTTCCCAAAATTGAAGATGAAATAAACGAAAATTATAACCTAGCTAGAAGACAATAACTTTTTAAATAAAAATTCACAATTTAGAAAAACACACACAACACGATGAAAGTTAAACCCAAACAACATGGAATAAAATCAGCATTATTAAATAGCGAATAATTCTGTCAGTTATTAATTTTGGTACATACATATCCCAAACTTTAATTTATTGGTAAATCGAATAAATATACTCCAGAATAAATTGTATGAAAAAATGAAATGCAAAGTGATTACCAAGAAATAATCTAATCTAAAATTGGGATCATATTTATAAAAGAAGACAAAACAAAAACAAGCTGACGTTAACAACACAATTTTTGCGTAATTTGATGGAAAAACATAAAATATAATGTTATAAGAAGGTACAGTAACTATTGGATATGATGTCCGGTTTTTGACAACATTTCACTTGTAAGATATTATAGCGTAATGACTCCTGGATATATACTTATTGCACAAGACTGCAAAAGTGAACTAGATGTTCTGGAAAACATTGTAAAATTGATATCAAGTTATCAATAAACAATCGCATAAATTAACAATTTCCAAATGACCACTATGCTTTGAGCAATTGAAACCTTTATACATAAATTTAAATGGAAAATGAGAAAAGTGCACCACGTCTAAAACAGTAGAGGGACTTCTTATAAAAAAGTGATAAACAGAGAAATGATTAAAAGCACAAAAGATATGGTCGAAAAATGTTTGTTTTCTTATAGAAAAATATGTTGTTCATTTACCAAATGTTAGTAAGTGACTACATGCACTATCATGAATGCTTTAATTATTTAAAATACACGTAATTTATTATTAAAAACTATAATATTAATATGAAATAAACAAAACGGATTTTTATGCAAAATATTTTCCAACGTGATCATTTTAAAAATGAAACAATTCGACTGAGAATACACCAAGATAACACAAACAACCAGTACACTAATTGAGTTTGTGTAATCAAATGAACGTGAACAAATTCTAAAATACTAGACAAACCTAAAATTACAGATCATGGCACCATTAGTATAGTGATGACTTGAAAAAGAAACAGCAAAAATACTAGAAAAAGTGAATAATAGAAGAAATTTCTAAAGGTCGGATATGCTTATTACAAAAATGACAGATTGTTTGTTAATTTTAAAGTTCTATGAAATTTCTATTCAAGTTCTGTTATGATATCAGTATAGGCCAGGTACTTCACAGAACTGAAATAATATCGGAACTTGAATAGAACTTTCGCAGAACCTGAAAATTAACATCAAAATTTGATGAATTGTTTAAAATCTGTCAAAAGATCCGTCCTAAGCAACTTTTATTATTTTAACAACATTCATTATTGGCATTGTCCTTGATAGTTTTACAGTTAGTACAAAAATTTTCTTGGACCCTGTGCAGAACACAAATAGATTTCCTGCAAGTATAACAACACAGCTTAGTTTTTCTATCAATGTTGCGCGGGCAAAGATAACACCGTCTTCGTATTGCCTTGGTAGGTAAAACTTGTACTTCATTTAATACAATATCGTCGCTTGTGCTCGGCATAACTTTTTCAAATAATTCAAAGCCGTATTGCTGCGCTTTGTGAAATTTTACACCGCTTTCTTTTCTACTTTTAATGTTGTTTTTCACTAAGTCCATGGCCAACTCCCTGATAAAGATTTTTCGTCTGCTTCGGTCATTTGAATGCCATTCTGGATATTTAGTGATCCAAATAACATAAGCATTCAAGGCAGCCATATCTAAAATCTCCATGAAAATACGAAATGGCCACCTTCTTGTCGACCTAACGCAGGAATATTCCCTTGTCATTTTGTCCCCGGTGTCTACAGCCCCCTTTGTTGAGTTGTAATGTAATATTATATCTGGCTTTTTTGACTCTGACGCTGATGAAATTTTGTCGTCGTGGAATTCGGTTGAAAGAAGAGCCACTGCACTCTTCTTTTTCGGCACATAAGAAACAATTGTAAGTGAATCGGTAAAACCAAAAAGGCTTGTATGTAATTCCCTTTGCGGAGAAGGTAAAAATTCTTTTGGAATTTCTCTTTTATTCGACCTCAATGTACCAGTCAGCGTCAAATTATCATCCAATAATTTATTGGCAAGAGGTATTGACGTGACAAAGTTGTCTGTCGTAACACCTCTTCCAGAACCGTAATATGGTGCTACTAAGTCAGTTACGACTCGTAACCCCTGATTTACTTCTCGGGCATTGCCAATTTTGCCCGTGTATACTTGAGTATTTAAAATATAGGCTGTTTTGGCATCAGCTGCCACCCATATTTTAATTCCGTATCGTCCAGGTTTGCTTTTCATGTATACACGGAAAGGACATGATCCCCGGTACGTCGCCAAACGTTCGTCTACGGTGATGTGGGAATCCGGGGAGTAATTTCTAGTGCAAGCTGCGTTAAATTTTTCATAAATTGATTTTATCGCCTCCAGTTTTGTCCCACTTTGTGCGATTCTTTCGTGCCTAGTCACTCTATCATCAAATCGTAGAGTACTAAATAAGAATGCAAATCTATCTCTAGACATAGCTGCTGTATAAAAAAATTGCCTAAATAGATCATTCGTTGTCCACAACTCTTTCAACTGCATCTTTCTGCAACGGTTTCTCCCAGCAGCAAGCAATATGCCGATAAAGGATTTAATTTCATCCGTAGAAATTGATGCATCATCGGCTGTGCCCTTGTTTTCCCTCACACAAAAACGTTGGGTTTCAGTAACTATTTCTTTGAGAATATCGTCAGTAATAAACAATGAAAATGCGTCTCCAATAGATGAAATATTTTTGCTTTCATTTGTCAGGCCAGGACGAGAGTAAACAATATTGTGTTGCCTACTACGGGATTGTGTCGGAGGAACGGAACTCCACTTAAATCCAGATTTGGAAGTAAAAGATTTTTCTTCCGTTTCATCAGTAATCTTTTCGGCATCTTCGTCAGAGGTGTCGGATTCACTTTCAGAAGAACTTTCAAAAGAAACATGATCTTCAATGTCCGATGTGTTTTGAATGTTTTCAAATTCAAAATCACTGTTTGACTCATCACTACCAGAGTCTTTCTCTAATAACGCTCGCACCTGCTCAGCGTTTAAAAAATTTTTGGGCATTTTTTTAGAATTGTGTTAATTTAAAAAGTAAGTAGGTAAACTTGATATCGTAACTGAATCTGCAATCAGAGCCTGCAATCTGTAATCAGAAAAAAGTAATTATGTAGCATCAACCCACTTACTTTTCAATAATAACTAACTAAATATCTAATCATCACGTCGTTTCCCGCAGGGGTACCTAGGCAGAGAGGACAAACCGCCAAAAACTCGGTCTTGGTACACACTCTTTGCCTCATTCACATTCATATATATATGAGACGATATATGAATATATATATACAGTCAAACTTGGTTATAGCGAGCACAAAAAACTAAATTTTCTCCTTAGAGCGATTACTCGTTTTATCCAAAATAGGTTTTCTAAAAGTCGTAAGTATCTACCTACCTGCCCCTACTATTAATATATGTGTAGTGTATTAGAAAACAACACTTTTATTCATAAAATTTATAATCAATGATTGTTTTTAATTTTTCGTTTTCCCGCTCCACAATTCCTTTCTCAAAACAATCAACACATTATAACTACCTTTACCTGGTTCGAGGCTTCCAAGAAAAATAACATTAAATTGCCAGTCGTAATATAATCAATAGCATGGGCATATTGTAATTTTACTCATTGCACTTACATCAGCCTTGCATTCTTTGCAGATTTCCACATTTCTCATACGATCAAATATGGTTTTACCACACATACTCCTCAGGGATCTCATATCAACAGCATTCAGTCTACTTTCATCATCATCATCTGCCAGTTCCATGCCTCACTGCCATACATCAGGGTAGGTACAAGCATTCCACTGTGGACTACTAGCTTCGCTTCTTTAGACAGCTTTTTGTTGGCGCCAACGGAATTCAGTCCTCCATTAATGGAGTTACCTGCATTTACCCATCTTTCAATATCTCTATCAGCCTTCCCATCTGAGATTGATATTCTCAAAATATCTCAAATCGAAAATTTATGCATCCAAAAAATAACCATGGGTGCCTTCCGTTGATTATGTGTTTACATTTTTATGTTTTTAATAATCTATCAAATAACGAAGATAAAATAAAATAAATAACAAAAACATCTTGAAATTATTATTTCACATAAAGAAAAGAATTAAATGATACCTTTTTGTTAATTATAATTAATGTAAGACTAAATTTAACGCTTCTTGAGGTGAATTTTCACAAAAACGGCGCTATTTAAATCATATGGTCATATTCTAATGCGTGAAAAACTAGTAGGTACTATTAGTACTACTAGTAGTACGATTATTCTATAAATTGTATGGTTTGAGCAATGGAATACATAATGTTTACATGAAAATAAATTTAGAATTAATATAATAATTTTTATCATAAAATAAAAGAATATGGGAACCAAATGAACATTTTGAGTAAAAACGCAAAAACAAGCTGCAATAATATGCAGTTATAATAATAATACACCGAGAAATTTTGACACTGATACCATCAATAAAAGCAAACTATTAAAATGCAATATTTTAATATTGTGGAGAATAAATAATGTTTATGAATGTAAGTAAGTCCAAAGTCATGGTATTTGAAAGAGAGAGTATGAAAACAGTGTGCAATATATTTGTGAATGATGAATACTTGGAGCAAGTGGATGAGTTTGTGTATTTGGGAAGTATGTTTACGAGAGATGGGAAGGCTGATAGGGATATTGAAAGAAGGGTGAATGCAGGTAACTCCATAAATGGTGGGTTAAATGCCGTAGGCGCCAACAAAAAGCTGTCCAAAGAAGCAAAGCTGGCAGTCCACAATGGAGTGCTGGTACCTACCCTGATGTATGGCAGTGAAGCATGGAACTGGCAGAGGAAGGATGAAAGTAGGCTGAATGCTGTAGAGATGAGATCCCTGAGGCGTACGTGTGGTAAAACCATGTATGATCGTGTGAGTAATGTGGATATCCGCAAAGAATGCAAGGCTGATGTGAGCGTAATGAGTAAAATTAAGAAAGGGACCCTCAGATGGTTTGGGCATGTAGAGCAAATGAATGAAGAAAGGAGCGTAAGGAGAATATATGACGCAAGTGTGAATGGTGTAAGAAGTAGGGGACGCCCGAGGAAGACATGGCACGATCAAGTGAATCAGATACTTGAGTCGGGTCATGTCAAGAGTCAGAAAAATAGAAGAGTATGTATGAGACGATGTATGAATGTGAATGAGGCAAAGAGTGTGTGCCAAGACCGAGTTGTTTGGCGGTCCGTCCTCTCTGCCTACCCCTGCGGGGAAACGGCGTGATGGTTAGTTAGTTAGTTAGTTAGTTAACACCCCTGAAACATATACTTTTATACGCCATTGCATAAGATAAATGTACTTACCAATCTGAAGACGCCCGTAGCACTGTGAAACTGGTCCGTTCCCAAAGAGAATTATTTAACACCAAAACACAAGTTAGCAATAACCGAAAACACTATTTATTCGCTGCAGTCTTCAATCATACTGTACTTTAAACTTTTGAGCAAGTTCTATCTTCCAAATTCCAACAAATTTTAAAAAATAATTGTCTCTTTCTGGTCTATTTGTATTTCATACGACAAACAGAGACGGATGCAATTTTAATTGTGTTCCTAAAATGTGTTGCTCATAGAATGTATAAGGACACCTGCGCCGGATGTTACCCAGACGAAATGGTCTGGGACCGCCAAGTGAATATCTTAGTATTTCAAAAGGACATATGAGAAGCGCTGTGTCACCGATTCGGATTAAGTCCTTTCCATTAATAACTAAGAAATTACTTACTATCCCTTAAAAATTGTTCAGTTACCGCCTCTCCCATTTCAATTCCGGTCAATCATTAAGTAAAGCAAAATGGTAAAGTGATAATAAGAATACTAGCGTGACTCAATTATAACGGTATAGCCCTTTTTATTACAATGCAAAATTTATCTTTCGGCTACCGGCTTCGGCAGGATCTTCGTCCAGTTCGTGGAAACGATTATAAAGTCCCGCCCCGTAAAAAATATTCTATCAGATTTAGATGTAATTTATTTAATATCTTAAAAAGTAGTAATGCGATATAATTTTTTTAAATGCAGATCGATGGCATCCTCAATTGGGGTTGTTGTGAGACTGAAGATATTGTGAACCTCGAAGGAGATGAGGAAGTTGGGAGAGTACTTGGCTCTTCAGATCTGGTTGCCAAACACTCATTGTAAAATACTACAAATTAATTTTAGTAAAATTTATTTGAGCCCGCGACCTTCGGATTGCTAGTCGATAGCCTTACCCCTCGATAACGGAGGCCGTCATTTAGGAACGTTTTAAATTATGTTTTACATTTGAAAGTAGACGTTTATTACAATTTGGGAGGAGGGTATGTGCACCGCCGCCCCGGGAACCATTTATTGGATAACCTACACTTCTGCCATAGGTCTCCCCAAGTTGTTGGATATGTTTGGTGACTTATCAGGTGTGCCCGAGTTTATGGGGTGAGGTATGTGAGGGGCTTGGCGGCGGATGCGCCTGCCTAATAACTGCGAGGTGGGCCGGATCGATTAGTCCTCTTTCAACGCATGGCCTTGCAACGCAGTAGGAGAGTTGGATTCTTATGTATATCACTCAATCACACTGAACCCCAGATTACTACCCACCCATCATACCTATTTACTTCCCAGAACCCACTCTCCTTCCTTTCCTTCAAAATTCCCCCAACACAGCATTCACAAAGATGACATAGGCCCTGAGGGTTACGATTTTCCTCAGGGCCTCCTGAGTGGATATGTTGTAAAAAATATAAGAAATAAACAACAATCTCGCTAAACGTTGACGGTGACCTATGGTAGGGGTGTTGGTTATCTAATAAATGGTTCCCGGGGCGGCGGTACACATAATTGTAATAGTTCTCGAGGGCTCTGATGTACAGACATTATGGCTCCTGTTGATTGACGAACATATACTAAAACATCGTTGGTTGGAATCGTAGCTTGAAATGACTTTAGCCATGTTTAGTAATAAACAAATTAGAATAGATTTTTTAGCAATCATAATTTAAAATTTGTAAAATTTAATTCTCACCAATCTAATCGCCGCAATTTTAATAGGCACATATTATGGATATTACGCTTTGTTTCAACTTAATCATTACAAGAAACTTACGTCGGGAGAGATGGTAAAAGATACATTAAATAAAAATTTTATTCAATCAAAGTTCAAAATTTCTCTTATAAAATGACCCAGACAAACCTCACCCTATGAACCCGAGCACCCCTGCTAAGTCACGAAACGTAGTAAATGATGTATTAAATTTACAATTTTTGTTTAATCAAGTTCAAAAGATTTTTTTAGCATGGATTTGACGTTTGCGAAAGTTCCATTTCAATATAAATACTCGTGAGGCAGTCTATCCTCTGTAAGTATAAAGTCATTTTCATAGAATATGGATGTACTAACAGGATCTAAAAAGTACGACAACGCGCGCGAAATTGGCGGTTAAGTTACAACGCATGCAAGCCGTCAAGTTTGTCAGAAATATATGGATCAACAAAATAAATCGTGTAAAATGTATATGCGACCGAAAAATGGGCGTGGCTTACAGCTAAATCTCGATGACACAAGTTGATCTGTAGGGATTTACATATGTATGCCAGCTTGGGTAATGGATCAACATATCCGGGGTGG
The DNA here is from genome assembly GCF_061612785.1 of Hesperophylax consimilis. Classification (NCBI taxonomy): domain Eukaryota; kingdom Metazoa; phylum Arthropoda; class Insecta; order Trichoptera; family Limnephilidae; genus Hesperophylax; species Hesperophylax consimilis. The sequence goes on from NC_142865.1 coordinate 14,381,389, forward strand.
ATCAACAAATGCAAACGGATCAACAAATACCTGGCGTACCGTCGCGCGAGATCAACATAGTACGAGAGGGGATAAATATATATATATATATATATATATATATACACACATATTATATATATATATATATATATATATCTCGCTACATTTGTTGCGTCCGACCCCTAAAAACTCCATAGCATTGTAGCGTCCACCGACTTACAGCGTCCGATATACGGACGCTGCAATGTTTTGACGTCAAAATTGGCCAGAACGATGCTTACCCCATGTAGAATCGTTTGGCAAAAATTTTTGTGGAAGCAAAAAATCTCTCGGAATGTCTGGAAACGAATATTGAACGTTTGAAATTTTGCCGACAGGTTCGCTACACAATGTATATATCGAGCAGTGTATGTTTTTATTCATTTCTACGATCTTGCCGCGTCCACGAAGTAATATAATTTTCGATACATAACGACGATCTTGCTGCGTCTACGCATTACGTCGATAGTATTGCGTCCTCGAGACCGATTACGAGTAGATATTATTTTATATACATATCGACGGTCGTACTGCATCCACACATTACGTCGATAGTATTGCGTCCCCATGGCCGTTCGCGAGTAGATATTATTTTGAATACATTACGATAGTCTTGCTGCGTCCACGCATTACGTCGATAGTACTGCGTCCCCGTAGCCACTCATGAGAATATACTATTTTTAACACATAATGACAATCGTGCTGCTTCCATGCATCACGTCGATAGTATTGCGTCCCAGTGAACGATCACGAGTAGATATTATTTTGAATATACGACAACGGTCGAAATAATTTTCAATACATAACGACGATCGTACTGCGTCTACGCATTACGTCGATAGTATTGCGTCCTCGAGACCGATTACAAGTAGATATTATTTAATATACATAACGACGGTTGTGCTGCATCCACGCATTACTTTGATAGTATTGCGTCCCCATGGCCGATCATGCTGAAATATTATTATGAATATATAACGACGGTTTTGCTGCGTCCACACATTATTTCGATAGTACTGCGTCCCGTGGCCATTCACGAGTGCATTGTTATGTATTATTTGAGCGTTTGGTTGAGTAAATCATCAGATTTGGCAACATTGGGTTAATTTACAACGATGCCGCTTGACATTCAGAACTAAGAAGCGTCCTCCGTGGTTTTTAATGCATAACGAGGATCGTGCTGCGTCCACGCATTACTTCGATAGTACTGCGTCCCCGTTGCCATTTGCGAGTACATTGTTGTATATTATTTGAGAGTTTGGTTGGGTAAATCATCAGATTTGGCAACATTGGGTTAATTTACAACGATGCCGCTTGATGCTCAGAACTAAGAAGCATCCTGCGTGGTTTTTAATGCATAACGACGATCGTGCTGCGTTTACGCATTACGTTGGTAGTATTGCGTCCGTTCACGAATAGATATTATTTTTAATACATATCGATGGTAGTGCTATATCCACGCATTACATCGATAGTATTGCGTACCTGTGGCCGATCTAGATTAGGTATTATTTTTAATTAATGAAGACAATATTAGCGAAATTCAATCGAACATCTGAAACGGAAAAATCTGAAAAAGGCACTGTCACATTTGGGACTCGAACCCAGGACCTTTGGGTTTCCGAGCCGTGACCCTACCAACTGAGATAATGTGTCCCTATCTGATTCGGTCATATTTACTGTAATATACTTCGACTTAGAATTACCAACAGAGTGAAAGTTACTCCCAGTATCGCCCTGGTGTAAGACCACCATTCAGAATTGAAACGTTGCTCCAAGTGGCTTTAGCCGTGTTTAGTAACTAGATCTGAATAGCCAGGTACTTCCCCACCTTTCTCTTCCCCATCTCTTCCCCTTCAATATACCCCAATTGGGGATGCCATAGTCTCAGTAGCTCCAGACGGGAGCAGTTGGGACTCTTGTGAGATATTCACTATAAAAGTAAAACATACTTAATCTTAATTTTCTTAACGCATATTTTTATTGGCTGCTATCTTTATGTATCATTGCAGGATTCAACTCGAACTAAATGCTATCTGGATAGTGTCTTGGATACATTTATCAATTTTTAATTAATATGCAACACCTATTGACTTTTCTTCATGTCTAGGATGATTATTATTTTATATTATATCTCTACACTATGTTTTCAAAACTCGTATGAGCGGAGTTTACACAAACACACTATTTTACATTGAAATCATTATCGAACGAAGAACGAAACAATATTGTTTTTTGAAGAACATTCGGTGGTAGCGAAACCCGGTCGAAACAAAATATAAAAAATAAAAGTGGTGTTTACAAAGTTATTGTTAAATTATTATTTAATTGCAAAGAAAATCGATTTAAAATTCTCTAATACCACCTCAACTTTTCTTATTGTTTGATATTATTTATTTTATTTCAGGGAAATCAACAGTTTACAATGTGGTTCATTAATACATGTGTAATTTACCTAACTAAGAAACCAATTACAGATTTCCTCAATATACTATTCTATTATGTATCTAAAAATTTAAACACTATACTTACAAGAACTAAAAAATACTAAATTTATCGAAGAAAACAAACACTTTGTAGCTTGACATTATACAAAATGAAACAAATACCTTGTTTTAAAAGACTTTATTTTAATTTATATTTCGTTGACCGGTTTGGATTGAACACAAATATTGTGATAAATAAATATAAAGTGGTTTAAAACAAAGTACGGTTTTATTTTGTAAAAAATATAACGTTATTCAAGAGGGAGCTTATTATAACATAATATATGTCATTAGTCATTATATAGTATAATTACATTTTATGCAGTTTGGTACACGTTTAATACATTTTAAATTGAGTTTTTAAATTTATTTTGGTTACATTGAGAATCAGAGAGAATGTTATTATACATATGTTGAACATATTCTTCTAAGACAAGCATTTTTATTTGAATTGGTTTTACAGTGTTTTTCTTTAAATAGATTACATGAGCGTGTGTGCCGTGTAGGTACTTTCAAATCAATTCTGCTTAATAAACTCCACATATTATGTTTCTACGTATCATTTCTTGGTATTATTTATATCTAACCTGTTTTTATTACTTTTTTTTGTATTTTCTTGTAAGGTTATTAAGAGTTTTTGTAATAATATTTGCAATATAAATATATGTAAAAATATATAGTTGTCCTCTCCTAAGCACAAGCATCTGATTTATCAGAAAAGTGATTGAAATATTATATAATATTATGTTGTTTAATATTGTAACACCAAAGATGTTAAGAAATAAAAAAAATATATTTATATATATTTTTATTTTTAACTTTATGGTATTAATAAGTTTAACTCATTAATTGAAATAATGCAATTTGAGGTTGAACTAATTAAGTTAAATATAAAAACAGATATTATTATATTGAATACGAAACGACAGAAGTGCTGCGTCGATGGTATTGTATCCTCGTGACCAATCAAGAATAGATATTATTTTGTATACATAACGACGGCCGTGCTGCGTCCACGCATTACGTCGATAGTATTGCGTCCTCGTGTCAGTTTGCGAATATATATATTTTTATGTATTGTTTGAGCCTTTGGTGAAGCAAAACGGTAGATTTGGCAACATTCAGTTCATTTACAACGATGCCACATAGCACTCAGAATTAAAAATCACCCTGCGCGGGTGGACATTTTTGTAAGATGGTTTACAGTAGACGGTAAATTTATATCCCGACCTAAAAAGGTCCGACCGCCTTCTGCAATGGAGCGAACTGGCGAATTATGAAATGATACATTTTTATTCAGGATATGTAAAAATGATTGTCGCACGCCTGCGCCTAGTAGATACTTTTGTATACAAGATATTCATTCAAAATTCTCACTATCAATAGACAGTTTTTTGTCAGGTCTGGTGTGTTTCTGGATGTCAAAAAAATAAAACATATATATATACATATATTTTTTTATATACCGCACAAGAGTCTCAACCGCTCCCGTCTGGAACAACGAGACTGTGGCATCCCCAATCTGAGTACTAGGGTGAAGGTATTGGGGGGGGGGGAAGAAGATGGGGAAGAGAAATGTAGAAAAGTACCTGGCTATTTATATCTGGTCACCAAACACGGCAAAAGCTTAGAAATAACGTTTCCATTCGGAATGGTGGTCTCACATCAGGGCGATACTGAGAGTATATTTCACTCTGGAACGTGCTGCAAACACACTTTATATTATGTTTAATGTATTAATTGTGAAATAACACAAACAAATAAAAAAATATTCGGGCACGCCGGGTTTGACCGTCAGATTACGGGATTCGGATTGCGAGTTGAGAGTCTTACCTCTCAACCACAGATGCTGTATTTAATTAATTAATTCACTATGAACGTGAAAAGTTCACTAGAAGAGTAAGAAATATTTTGTGTTGTTTATTTATTTGTTAATTTATTTATTACACCTAATAGACTTTTAAATTCTAGTTTAATAGTTGAGTATCGCAGTTATTATAAATTCTTCAAAATTAAAACAATAGAGAAAACAAAATAGAATGAAAAAAAATGTTACGAAAAAGCGTATAATAAAATAAGATACATTGGTAAAAATGATAAGAAGTCTCACATAAGTAGATATTCAAAATGAACAAAAGATTGCAAAAAATATAGATGTCTATTTGTCTAGATATATAAAAGAATTAAAATAAACAATATTTATATTGATTATTTTTAAGGTGAAATATATCTCCCATATCAGAATAAGTCATGCAATCCTAAGGGGTTTTATAATATAAGGGGCATAACAACGGCCTAAATGTACCTTTTGAAACTCTCAAAACAAATCCAAGAGTCTTAAGGGCCTTATATACGGAAGACGTAAAAATGAAATCGACCTTCAAAACGCCATGTAACAAACAAATAATATACACTTGGACGCTAGAATAAATTATTCAGTATGGACGTGAAACCTTTATTAGAATAGTCAGCAATATACGGAAGACGTAACAATTGAATTAGAGTGAACGGACGTGAAACCTATATTAAAAGGAACCTTCAATATATAAAAAATATACACCCGGACGTGAGTATGTACGTGACGCTAGAAATGTATGAATGTGTAATAAACATCAAAACCTGCATTATTATGAATATTAAAAAAATATGATATTAGCGATTATTGTGAGTAAAACATAGTGCAATATTCACAAAAACAATCTAAAAAAAAGAACTAGAAGTGCTGGACGCCCAAAGACGGATTTACGCACGGACGCAATAAATGTTGTGGGACCTATATATATATATATATATATATATATATATATTTATCCCCTCTCGTACTATGTTGATCTCGCGCGACGGTACGCCAGGTATATGTTGATCCGATTGCATTTGTTGATCCACCCCGGATATGTTGATCCACTACCCAAGCTGGCATACATATGTAAATCCCTACAGATCAACTTGTGTCATCGAGATTTTGCTGTAAGCCACGCCCATTTTTCGGTCGCATATACATTTTACACGATTTATTTTGTTGATCTATATATTTCTGACAAACTTGACCGCTTGCATGTGTTGTAACTTGTAACCGCCAATTTCGCGCGCGTTGTGGTACTTTTTAGATTCCGTTAGAACATCCATATTCTATGAAAATGACTCTGTACTTAAAGAGGATAGACTGCCTCACGCGTATTTATATTGAAATGGAACTTTCAAAAACGTCAAATCCATGCTTAAAAAATCTTTTGAACTTGATTAAAAAAAAATGTAATTTTAATGCATCATTTACTACGTTTCGTGACTTAGCAGGGGTGCCCGGGTTCATGGGGTGAGATTTGTCTAAGTCATTTTATAAGAGAAATTTTGAACATTGATTGAATAAAATTTTATTTTAATGTATCTTTTACCATCTCTCCCGACGTAAGTTTCTTGTAATGATTAAGTTGAAACAAAGCGTAATATCCATAATATGTGCCTATTAAAATTGCGGTGATTAGATTGGTGAGAATTTAATTTTTCAAATTTTAAATTGAAATTGCTGAAAAATTTATTCCAATTTGTTTTTTACTAAACATGGCTAAAGTCATTTCAAGCACCGATTCCAACCAACGATGTTTTAGTATATGTTCGTCAATCAACAGGAGCCATAATGTCTGTACATCAGAGCCCTCGAGAATTATTACAATTATGTGTACCGCCGCCCCGGGAGCCAATATATTAGATAACCAATACACCTACCATTAGTCACCGCCAACGTTTAAGCGAGGTAGTTGTTTATTTTTTGTATTTTTTTACATCGTCTCCACACAGGAGGCCCTAAGGAAAATCGTAACCCTCAAGGCCTATGTCATCTTTGTGAATGCTGTGTTGGGGGTATTTTGAAAGAAAGGAAGGTCAGTGAGTTCTGGGAAGGAAATAGGTATGGATGGGTGGGTAGTATTCTGGGGGTCAGTGTGTTCGAGTGATAAACATAAGATTCCAACTCTCCTACTGCGTTGCAAGGCGATGCGTTGAAAGAGGATTAATCGATCCGGCCCACCACGCATTTGGTAGGCAAGCGCATCCGCCGCCAAGAACCGAACAAACCTCACCCCATAAACCCGGGCACTCCTGCTAAGTCACCAAACATATCAAACTACTTGAGGTGGCTCTCGACTAGCAATCCGTAGGTCGCGGGTCCAAATAAATTTTATTAAAATTAATTTGCACTATTTTGCAATTAGTGTTTGGTTATATCTGAATAGCCAGGTACTCTCCCACCTTCCTCCTCGTCATCTCCTTTGAGGTCTCCTTTGAGGATGCCATAGTCTCACTGGCTCCAGACGGAAGTTTTTGTAAGTCTCCATATTCAAATTCGGCGGTATGATTTTTTTATGTGACACCTCTCACTAGAGCGCCCCTGTCTTTACACGTTAAATACATAGAAACTATGTCGCCAACCGGTTGGGCAGCGTTATGAGGCGGGTTAAGGTAGGGGCTGTAGGAATGAATTTATTAATGCTGGTCTTAGCACAGACACAGCATACGCACATTTCGTCATACATGATTTTATCGCACATATGCCTCAGGGATCTCATTTATACAGTATTCTGTCTACTTTCAGCCTTCTTCTGCCAATTCCATGCCTCATTTCCATATATTAGGGTTGGTACCAGCACTCCATTGTGGACTGCTAGCTTCGCTTCTTTGGACAGTTTTTAGTTAGCTCCAACCGCGTCCAATCATCCATTAATTACCCATTATAACCAAGAACCCGGCCTCCCCTACTAAGTCACGAAGCGTAATCAGGAGAGATGGTAATAGATGCAAGTTCAAAATTTCCCATATAACATTATGCCTTTTGCTGCCATTTTGGATTTTGATGGTCGAAAGGTATCCCTCAACCAGTCTCTTTCGATCCGGCCCGCCACGCAGTAGGTATTTTTTATGGATTTGATTTTTGCGAAAGTTTCGTTTCAATCTAAATACGCATACATTTCTTATAAACAATTCAAGCAACATATATTAGGGTAGGTACCAGCACTCCATTGTGGACTGCTAGCTTCGCTTCTTTGGACAGTTTTTAGTTAGCTCCAACCGCGTCCAATCATCCATTAATTACCCATTATAACCAAGAACCCGGCCTCCCCTACTAAGTCACGAAGCGTAATCAGGAGAGATGGTAAAAGATACAGGTTCAAAATTTCCTACATAACATTATTCCTTTTGCCGCCATTTTGGATTTTTATGGTCGAAAGGTATCCCTCAACCAGTTTATTTCGATCCGGCCCGCCACGCAGTAGATGGGAAAACGCATCCGCCGCCAGGACCTAGACAAACCTCACCCTATGAACCCGTGTACCCCTGCTAAGTTATGATTTTTTTATGGATTTGTTTTTGCGAAATTTTCGTTTCGATCTAAATACGCATACATTTCTTATAAACAATTCAAGCAACACACGTCATTATGATTTGAAACCGTACCATTTCACAGTCATTTCATGCGATATTCGACTCTAGAGACTAATACTTTGAGTTCAATATCACAAAAGATTACGGAATCACATAAAACCTTGTGATGAACAGTCCACCGATTGCCCCTTGATTGGTTCATTTAGTAAAACCATATATAGGGACACAGATCAACTTTGTCTAATAACTTCTTACCTGGATCAACATACTACGGGAATAGATCAATATATATGAGATCAACATACATAAGTATGCCAATTTGGGTAGATCAACATACTACGGGAATAGATCAATATATATGAGATCAACATATGTATGCCAATTTGGGTAGATCAACATAAATTATGCATCCGATTTCCATACAAATTTTGAAAATTTTACTAACAGTATATCATATGGTTTTTCTGGCAAACTGGCAACATTGATAAGTATTGTACCACTGTTGTCAATTCATTCAGATGTATTCCATAATAGCCAAGTTATATGGTGTTTAAGGTGGATCAACATAGTCTAACAACTTCTTACTGGATCAACATAATACGGGAAGAGGACAATATATATATATATATATATATATATAATATGTGTGTATATATATATATATATATATATATATATATATATATATATATATTTATCCCCTCTCGTACTATGTTGATCTCGAGCGACGGTACGCCAGGTATATGTTGATCCGTTTGCATTTGTTGATCCACTCCGGATATGTTGATCCATTACCCAAGCTGGCATACATATGTAAATCCCTGCAGATCAACTTGTGTCATCGAGATTTAGCTGTAAGCCACGCCCATTTTTCGGTCGCATATACATTTTACACGATTTATTTTGTTGATCTATATATTTCTGACCAACTTGACGGCTTGCATGCATTGTAACTTGTATTTCGCGCGCGTTGTGGTACTTTTTAGATTCTGTTAGAACATCCATATTCTATGAAAATGACTTTGTACTTAAAGAGGATAGACTGCCTCACGCATATTTATATTGAAATGGAACTTTCGCAAACGTCAAATCCATGCTTAAAAAATCTTTTGAACTTGATTAAACAAAAATATAACTTTAATGCTTCATTTACTACGTTTCGTGACTAAGCAGGGGTGCCCGGGTTCATGGGGTGAGGTTCATTGAGTCATTTTAAAAGAGAAATTTTGAACATTGATTGAATCAAATTTTATTTTAATGTATCTTTTACCATCTCTCCCGACGTAAGTTTCTTGTAATGATTAAGTTGAAACAAAGCGTAATATCCATAATTTGTGCCTATTAAAATTGCGGCGATTAGATTGGTGAGAATTTAATTTTTCAAATTTTAAATTAAAATTGCTGAAAAAATTATTCCAATTTGTTTTTTATTAAACATGGCTAAAGTCATTTCAAGCACCGATTCCAACCAACGATGTTTTAGTATATGTTCGTCAATCAACAGGAGCCATAATGTCTGTACATCAGAGCCCTCGAGAATTATTACAATTATGTATACCGCCGCCCCGGGAACCATTTATTAGATAACCAATACAATTTAGCGAGATAGTTGTTTATTTTTTGTATTTTTTTACATCGTCTCCACACAGGAGGCCCTTAGGAAAATCTTAACTCTCAAGGCCTATGTCATCTTTGTGAATGCTGTGTTGGGGTATTTTGAAAGAAAGGAAGGACAGTGAGTTCTGGGAAGGAAATAGGTATGATGGGTGGGTAGTAATCTGGGGGTCAGTGTGTTCGAGTGATAAACATAAAAATCCAACTCTCCTACTGCGTTGCAAGGCGATGCGTTGAAAGAGGATTAATCGATCCGGCCCACCACGCATTTGGTAGGCAAGCGCATCCGCCGCCAAGAACCGAACAAACCTCACCCTATAAACCCGGGCACTCCTGCTAAGTCACTAAACATATCAAACTACTTGAGGTGGCTCTCGACTAGCAATCCGAAGGTCGCGGGTTCAAATAAATTTTATTAAAATTAATTTGCATTATTTTACAATTAGGGTTTGGTGACCATATCTGAATAGCCAGGTTCTCTCCCACCTTCCTCCTCCTCATCTCCTTCGAGGTCTCCTTTGAGGATGCCATAGTCTCACTGGCTCCAGACGGGAGCGTATAGGACTGTATGACTCTGGTGCGGTATTCACACAAGTTTTTATTTGTAAAAAATGAAACAAATATTATAATCAGATATCATATTTCCTACAAAAAGCCACAGCTGCTAACTTCGAGAAGTTGAATAAAGTATTTTTAGCACACAAATTGCAGAAGTAGAACTAACACGTGCAGTTTATAGTAATACCAACTAAAAGATAAGATAAAACACTTCAATATATTTTATTTAAATTTTGATAATTCCTTCATGCTTCATGCTTTAGTGTTTAATAAAAAAATACAAATCATATCACACTACATCTTAACTTAAAGGTGGATATGTTTTTATACACAAAAAAGGTTTATTTGTATATTCTCTGTATGAAAACTATTTTCGTTAAAAAAATAATACTGTATTGAAAATGTGATCAGACCAAAACTTCGTTGTTAAAACAATGCAGCTGCGGACTGCCGGGCTCAGAGTATTATTATTATTATTATTAATATTATTACTCTAAGCTGCCGGGATGTGACAACACCCTGATTATAATACATTTAACCCATATAATAATTATAATTTTATTTGTTTTGTCTTTGATAATCAACGGCTATGGAATTCTGCGTCTTGCCACCGCGATACTATTGATTACTAAACACGACGAAATATTTCAAAACGACTTATTAACGATTCCGGAATGTACTTTATTCATAATTGTTTTAAGAATTTATCTGTTTCTTTAGACAATTTATTTTTAAAAGTGCTTATAAAATACGTTTTATTACTTATCCACTGGAGCCATTTCTGCCATATTTTGCCAATATTGTGCAATATCTTAGTTTTACCTCTAGGTACACAATAGAGTGGGTACTTATGGAATCTAAAAATACGGGATTATTGATTAAATCTAGGTGGATTCGTTAGCTTTAAACCGCATTTAGTAGTTTATATGGTTTCTATGTTAATGTTTTTGGGGGATGATTATACCGGTACAATTGACCCCGTATTACAACTAAACTCCAGTTTCTGTGAGTACAGCTCCCAAGTTTTATAAGCTCAAGTGCATGTCCGTCCGTAACACTTAGTCAATGTACTTATTTGTTCGTTGTCCTCTCTTTCCTAATGTGAAGGTGCTATTATAATTTTAATCAATATATATACATGTTATTTGGGGGAAAGTTTTATCTCAATCATAAAAAAAAACTTTTTCTCTTTATTTTTTTATTGAGATTAAAGCAAACTATCATATTAACATTAATTTGTTTTGTTATTTTATTACATTAAATAGTTACGGTTCGTGATAAAACTGATTTACTTGAGGCCAGATAGTGTATTACGTTAAACATAATTGAAATTTTGAAAAGTAATTTTTTCTACTAATTAAAAAATATTATTTTCCTCGTCATTCCGTAAAAGCTGCAATGACCCCGGGGTCGGGATCATTGCAGCTTTTCACTCGATCGGTTTATGAGTATATAGCTTAATTTATATGAGATTAAAAAAATAAGAATTTGGTAGACAACTAGTTTTCTGCCGTTGATTATGAGTATTTTTATCGTAAGCCTAAGTTTTTATCGCAAGACGTAGAAAATGCTTAAAGTCAAATTGGTTCAATTGGCCCATTTTATAATATTCATTGGGCCACTGTGAAAACAACTTCACATAAAATATAATCGAACAAATTGATTAAATATAATTGCATTTGTAACCACCTTGTAGCTGTTTTTTTAGTTTATGCTTTATAGAAAGATGCCGACTTCCGGTCATATTGTTTTATAATATTAAATATGAGATGATTTTAAAAGAATCATCTTTAGAGCTATTCGAAACATTCGCAAAAATCAAATCCATAAAAAAATCATAACTTAGCAGGGGTACACTGTTGCGTTTGCTCAGCTACTGCGTGGCGGGCCGGATCGAAAGAGACTGGTTGAGGGATACCTTTTGGCCAAAAAAATCTAAAATGGCGGCAAAAAGAATAATGTTATATGGTATATTTTGAACTTCTTACTACCTCTCCTGATTACGCTTCGTGACTTAGTAGGGGTGGCCGGGTTCTTGATTATAATGGGTAATTATTTAAAATGGGTAATCACCGGATGATTGAACGCGGTTGGAGATAGCAAAAACTGTCCAAAGAAGCGAAACTCCACAATGGAGTGCTGGTACCTACCCTAATATATGGAAGTGAGGCATGGAACTGGTAGAAGAAGGCTGAAAGTAGACTGAATACTGTAGAAATGAGATCCCTGATGCATATGTGCGGTAAAATCATGTATGACGAAATCTATTCTACAGGTATTTTATTAGAGCCTGTTAAAAGGAGCTAGCAGCATTGATCCCCGGACGGACACGAGCGGAACGCACGTTCAAAATAAAGTTGATGTTGTCTTTATGAGAAAGGGTCGTTTTTCCAACTCGTTTTTGAGTAAAGTCCGCTCGTGTGTGTGTTTTTTCCTCCATATAATACGGGCCTCTTTCAGATCCGCATTAATAAATTCATCCCTACAGCCCCTACCTTAACCCGCCTTATAACGCTGCCCAACTGGGTGGTGACATAGTTTCTCTGTATTTAAAGTGTGAAGACAGGGGCGCTCTTGTGATAGGTGTCACATAAAAAATCATACTTGCGAATTTGAATATAAAGACAAACAAAATGATCATTTTGATGATTTATCCGGTCATCTCCGGTAAGATGTAACAATCGTTTATACAGAATATTAATATTTGAAGTTGAGTTGAGTTGAGTTGTGCGATTACATTTTGTAAGTCTCCATATTCAAATTCGGCGGTATGATTTTTTTATGTGACACCTTTCACTAGAGCGCCCCTGTCTTTACACTCTAAATACAGATAAACTATGTCGCCAACCGGTTGGGCAGCGTTATGAGGCGGGTTAAGGTAGGGGCTGTAGGAATGAATGTATTAATGCTGGTCTTAAAGAGGCGCGAATTATATTGAGGAGGAAAAACAGATGCTGATAGCTCGTTCCACATGCGAGCCGACTTACGGTAAAACGAGTCGGAGAAACGACCCGTTCATATATAGATAACATCAACTTTACTGTGAACTGTGTTCCGCTCGTGTCCGTCGAGTATCACTGGGGATCAAGGCTGCTAGCTCCTTTTAACAGGCTCTTATAAAATATCTGTAAAATAGACACAGCATACGCACATTTTGTCATACATGATTTTACTGCACATATTTTTTTTTTTTTTTTTAAAAGAAAGACAAACATTCCCAGGTTACGAATAACCCAACAATGTTTGAAAATCTCCTACTACCACCACAGAAAGCCGAAAATGTTGCTTGTGTTGTGATGGAGGACTTAGCCAGCCGAGGAATCGAACACGCGACGCTCGGGTGAGACCCAAGCGCTATGCCCACTCAACCACTGACCGGTCTCAGGGATCTCATTTCTACAGTATTCTGTCTACTTTCAGCCTTCTTCTGCCAATTCTGTGCCTCATTTCCATATATTAGGGTAGGTACCAGCACTCCATTGTGGACTGCTAGCTTCGCTTCTTTGGACAGTTTTTAGTTAGCTCCAACCGCGTCCAATCATACATTAATTACCCATTATAATCAAGAACCCGGCCTCCCCTACTAAGTCACGAAGCGTAATCAGGAGAGATGGTAAAAGATACAGGTTCAAAATTTCCTACATAACATTATTCCTTTTGCGGCCATTTTGGATTTTTATGATCGAAAGGTATCCCTCAACCAGTTTCTTTCGATCCGGCCCGCCACGCAGTAAATGGGCAATCGCATCCGCCGCCAGGACCTAGACAAACCTCACCCAATGAACCCGTTTTTTTTGTTTTTGAATCTTTATTTAGATGTATGCAAATTTTTTCATACATCTAGTAGGAAAATGTAAAAAAATACAAGAAATAACAATTACATTTTAAAAGAAAAAGATAAATACACAAAATTATATTATATAAGATATCTAGGTGACTAAAATAATGTACCCCTGCTAAGTTATGATTTTTTTATGGATTTGTTTTTGCGAAATTTTCGTTTCAATCTAAATACGCATACATTTCTTATAAACAATTCAAGCAACAAACAGTCGAATGAACACGTCATTTTTATTTGAAACGGTACCATCTCACAGTCATTTCATGCGATATTCGACTCTAGAGACTAATACTTTGAGTTCAATATCACAAAAGATTACGGAATCACATAAAACCTTGTGATGAACAGTCCACCGATTGCCCCTTGATTGGTTCATTTAGTAAAACCATATATAGGGACACAGATCAACTTTGTCTAATAACTTCTTACCTGGATTAACATACTACGGGAATAGATCAATATATATGAGATCAACATAAGTATGCCAATTTGGGTAGATCAATATATATGAGATCAACATAAGTATGCCAATTTGGGTAGATCAACATAAATTATGCATCCGATTTCCATACAAATTTTGAAAATTTTATTAACAGTATATCAAATGGTTTTTCTGGCAAACTGGCAACATTGATAATTATTGTACCACTGTTGCCAATTCATTCAGATGTATTCCACAATAGCCAAGTTATATGGTGTTAAAGGTGGATCAACTTAGTCTAACAACTTCTTACTGGATCAACATACTACGGGAAGAGGTCAATATATATATATATATATATATATTTATATTAACTCCACACAGGAGGCCCTGAAGAAAATAATTTTCCTCAGGGCCTATGTCATCTTTGGGGATGCTGTGTGGAGGGTCTTTTGGTGGAAAGGAAGGTGTGAACATGGGTCTTGAAGAGTCCCATGTTGTAGAAGGGAGGAAACACAGAAGCCGGCAGTTCGTTCCACAGCCGAGCTGTTGAACTTAAAAACGAATCGTAGAAGCAACCCGTTCTCATATGACAAATGTCAACTGTGTACAAATGTTGGGCGCGCGTTTGGCGTGTATCCCGACTACGAACCGGTGCCGAAGGGATCAATGACGCTAGTTCCTCAGAGCATCTTCCATTGTAATACCGATAGAACAGGGACAGCATACCTACCTGACGCCTGTGCTCTAAAGATTGTAGTCCGTTTGTTAAGATTGGGGAATCTATCAAACGGACCGCCCATTTTTGCACAGAGTCAAGGGTTTTTTCAGGTATTTAGGGGCTCCGGACCAGAGATGGCTGAAAAATTCGACAGTAGGGCGCACTTGCGATTTGTACAGGGTCAGCAATTGTGTACTATTAAAGTATCTGCGTACCCTGTACAGTACGCCCAGCTTCTGAGAGGCCAGCTTTACTCTGGTTTCGATGGAGCCCCCATACCTGAGCTGGTCACTTATAGTTACACCAAGCATATCAATGGAAGGCCTGTTCGGAAGATTGCTTCCGTTGAAGGAGACTAGATTATCATTAAGATCCCTTTTAGACGTAATCAGACAGGATTGGGTCTTTGAAACATTAAATTCGACGAGATTATTTTTACCCCAGTAGGAAACACTCGAGATAACCGTCCATTCTCTGCTTCAAAGCCCTCCGAGCCGTTGGAGTTTGTGATATGATGCACTTTTACTGAGATAATACAGGCGGAGACCTCTAGCGGCAGAGTCGAAAAATAAGTAATTACGATCAAATGGATGGGTGGATGAAGCTTTACAGGGTAGAGGGCAGATGTCTCTGTGAGGTAGAGAGATGGACCAATCGTAGGCCTCGATTTAATCTCCCACCAATCAAGAGGATCCAGAGAAAGCGGGGCGGCAGGTGGGAGTGGTTTACCAAGACAGACAAAGGAATGGACTTTGAACCGGGAGGAGCTACCTCGATTTATTACAGGAAAAAAACGGGAACCTTGGTAGAGGGTAGTGCGATGACGTCATGGGTTTGGAATGCAAGGGTGTGGCGGAACGCGATCGTAAACCATCGACGGACGAGGCGGACGTGTTTCAAGAAGGGTAACGGACATAACACGAAACGAACTGGGGACTGAGAGAAATTGGTAGAATCTTACGTTAAGACATGCCGGAAGTGGAAATCATTGGGGGAGAGGGCAGTTACACGCGTCACTTAAAAGAAAACAACAGAAATAAAGGGAAAACAGGCAAATTACGTAAGAAAAGTGGAAAAAAAAAGCAAACATTGGACTTCAATCGTAAGTATGACGTAGGACCGCAAAGTAACAGCGTTGAGGTTACGAGAGAATGATGGCGCGAAGTCAGTTGTGAAAGGGATACCAAGGGAAAAAAGGTTGGCGATGTCAGACACTTGAAAGCACTGATTTTGAAAAAAAATACGGACATGGTTTTGGGCCATTAGGACGCTGATAACGACCCAACGAGGTGATAAAATTAACCCGCGTCTTATGGAGACGAAAATACATTAAAATTAATGTATAAACAATTAGTGGGGAAATTATGAGAGAGTACGTTCGGGTTTGTTATGACAGGTGATTAAAGCCTCTGATCGATGCGAGATGAAGTAGGAGAACAAGACAGAAGATGGGAGTATAGAGGTAACAACCGAGGCGACGCCCAAAATTACAGGGAGGGGTCGCGAAAATCCAGTAATAATTCTTAAAAAAAAAACTGACCGAAAGAATAGACAGGATATCAAACCGATGCGGACTAGAACGTGGAATAAAAATATAAACGAGATGATGTAAACTGGGACGTCTCAACTAAAAGCAAGTATCGATGGAAGCCTTAAATAGAAATAATCGAAAAAAAATAGAATAGCTATATTAGACCGTTTGTAAGGGAAGAGAACTAAATGTTAGAAGTAGGAGACGATCGTACGCGGGAGACTTAACACACTGAGAGGAGGAAACGGACGTGTACACCGTTTGAATTGTCGGGAGGAGTTGGTTTGGAAGGTAGAGGGGGAAACGGACGTGTACACCGTTTGAATTGTCGGGAGGAGTTGGTTTGGAAGGTAGAGGGGGAAACGGACGTGTACACCGTTTGGATTGTCGGGAGGAATTGGTTTGGAGGGTAGAGGGGGAAACGGACGTGTACATCGTTTAAATTGTCGAAGGCATAGGGAAGAAGATCAAAGCTAAGCTCGTGAAAGCGTTGAAAACAAAGCGTATCACATCATAAACGACGGCCATTAAATAAATTGTGCGGACACGATAGCATTTAAAATTAAAAAGGCCGGAATTCACATTACAAAAAGACAGCTCGCGCTAGAGCGTAATAAAGAAAACGCCGTATGGGAATACGAGACCGCTCCCCAGTCCGCGTCTGATCTTTTTGTCGCATGAGACGAATGCCAGGGTGTTAACTTTCTTGAAATGATCAGAATGGCCTAATTAGCATGATGCGACTATGGGCTAAATAGAAAAGAACATACGAGTCGATAAAGGTTAGAATAGCATGTATTTGACGTGATTAATGAGGAAACGGGACTATAAAAGAGCTGAATTTAGAAAAAACGGGGAGTCCTTTCGTGAATTTTGAGGGAGTTGAAAATCGCCGGGAACCGTTCAAACACGTCGCGCTGCTTGGTAATTATTTGTGGACTTAGGGAAATTCTCTAGTCAAAAACGTACGGTTAGATTCAGTGTTTGGAAAAAAATAATATTCGCATCGGACCTTAGAGAATTTTAGAACTTCAAAGAATTAGTTAAACACAGTATTTGGCGTGATAGTAAATAAAGGTTGAAAATTTAATTAATTTAAATTCAGTGAAAAAAAAAAGATTAGTAACGACACTACGGTGTCGCGTTATAAGCCGAGTTGTTAATACGAAGTGTTGAAAGGGAGAGGGAAAACGGTTATAATCCGAGACTAACGCGATCCTTCGTTGTAAGGAATTTAAACTAGAAAAAAAAATGATAATAATAATAATTAAAGATAAAATAATATTAATATCGGAACCAGAGAATTTAGAACCTCGGGGAATTATTCAGATTCGGTGTTCATGACGATTTACGATTTTAAACTAGAAAAAAAATGATAATAATAATAATTAAAGATAAAATAATATTTATATCGGAACCAGAGAATTTAGAACCTCGGGGAATTATTCAGAGTCGGTGTTCATGACGATTTACGAATTTAAACTAGAAAAATGATAAAAATAAAAAAATAATACATTTAATGCTGGTATGAAAAGGGAAAAATTTAAATCGCTTACTCGATTAACGTTCGATAAATAATAACCATACCTCGCTATAATGAAATAGTAAGAACCCAAAAATAGCAAATAGTAAGAACAAAAAAAAAAGTTATTACTGAGATTAGAGAACTCAATTCAGTGAGATAATCAGGTTGCGCGTTGAGATTAAACGTTTACAATCTTATAGAGAAATTATTGATAGGTGGACGGAGACAAAAGAACAGGTTGTTTTGCCGTCGATTATCCCGGTGGATTAGAGGAGGGGCGGGCTCAGGTAAGTGATTTGCACAATTATAATATATTTGCAGGCCAAGGGTGGAGGTTACTGTTCCTGCAGCTATCTGAAGGCGCCAGTTGGGACCGTAATTGTGTACGTATTATCAAATGACATATGTACGTGTATGTACGAATGAATGCGTAAGCTGATAAAATAAATATCATTTGTTCCATGACGAAACAATTATCAATTATTATGGGGACTAGGACCGTCATCGGAGTCCGTCATTAGGGCTCATTGTAGGTAAAGTACCTATTTATCGTGGAGATAATTCAAATAATTGGGTACAACGCTCGCAACACGATAATACAAAGGAAAAAAAAAAATATATCCATTTCAAACCGGCTTTAAAATAGACAGGGCATTGACTCGAGTTGGGCGGAGGACAGGTTGATTTATTAGGGTCTGAAAGTGCAAACGGCCTGGAAGATTAAATGGGACACTAGGAACAGCTGAGTCGGAAATGTAGGGTTGGTTCCAAAAAAAAAATACGGCGGATGGATGAATGGCGGCTTGGGTAATAAAGACTTGCTTCGAGGGTACGAACATAGCTAAAACCATTTAACGGGCGGAACAAAAAAATCAGACGGTGTCTGAGAATAATTAAAGTAATTTTGAGCAGCGATTGAGGGTCTACGAACATAGCTAGAGTCATTCAACGGGAGGAACCAAAAATCAGACGGTGTCTGAGAATAATTAAAGTATCTTGAACAGCAATTGAGGGTCTACGAACATAGCTAAAACCATTTAACGGGCGGAGCACAAGGTCAGACGGTGTCTGAGAATAATTGAAGAAATTTTGAGCTGCAATTGAAAGTCTACGAACATAGCTAAATTCACTTAACGGGAGGATCCCAAGATCAGGTGGAGCCTGAGGGAAATTGAATAAACAGGGCGGCAGACTGGAGACCGGAGGAGTCTGGGAACATGGCTAAAGGTCATATCTGAGTTGGTGATCTCTATAAATAAAATCATCGAACAAACAAAACCATAATATATTATGTGTATCGTAATTATTAGCATTTATATTAGTATTTATGTATCAAGCGAACTGGTTGGAATTCACAACTCCTTCTCGGCGATGCTTGGTCTGGAATGTACTGTATAAATAGTACATTGCAGATTATAAAAACAAAACAAAGTAAATTTATATATATTTCTTGATATGTACTGTCTGCAGGGGGGATGTATGTGGTCTGGTAACTATCGGGATGATACACTACGGCTGCATACACGCCCTCTCAGAGGATGGGAAGCAGCCTAGGAAACTGCTCTCCACAAAGACCGCAAGTATATTTTTGCATATAGAACGAAACCGGTTCGTACTAAGTAGACGTAATTCTCGGAGGAGTTGGAATCTGGGAGCGTGAGACCCTGTTGAGATTTGGACGTAGTATGTGACGACCACAGGAATGGTCAACTAGGACACGGTGACTTAGGCACCAACTAGGAGATTGGGTCGAGTGATCATGCCAAACCCAGGTCGATACGGATCATTTTCACGTCTTGCAGGAGGAAGGAGCCAGATTTTTGCTAGCAAAGTAATATTCCGAGTTCGTCATATATGCAATAACCGAATCATACTAACACGCTGGAAATTAGTCCCATGTTATCCCATCTAGTAGGAGAGGTCGGCGATCCAGAGGTCCCGGAGGACAAACTATGATTGTAATGTACTAACAAATTATGTTTGATTTTCGATTTGTGTATTAAGGCTTTATGACAGGTCGGTAGGACGGCCTAGTAGAACTTCTAAGGAGATCAGAGTAGGGAAGGTAGACAGTATGGAGAAAGCGGGGGTTTTAGGTATTTTGATCCAATTTCGATTCGTTAACTTTGAAATTAACAACTCTGACCTCACCCCTGTCCTAAAGAGAACTAGGGGTTACCAAACAAAGTAATTAAAAACCCGATACCATAAAGCAAAAAAATCACACAACGTTTGGTGGGATTTAATTACAACTAAATACGAGGGAGTTACGTTGAAGGTCGTAACCGGCGTATTAATTAACTAAGTACATTTGTCTTTATATAAATGTATATATATTACTTGAGAACCATGAGTAGCCTTCGTAGCTACCGAAGGGAGAAAGAGTTCTGAGGATATTTTAATGCCGGTGGCCTAAGGTCACTTAGGTATTACAAAAAAAATTAAATTCAAAGGGTGAAAGGAAGAGTCATCTCAAGTTTGTGTGCCCTTTGGGGGCTTGTCAAACAAAAAGCTATCATGAACTGTACTGTCATCCGCGTAGGAATGAATCGGTGCACATGTCAAAAGGTCATTGATGTGCAACAAAAACAAAGTCGGAGACAGAACCGATCCCTGTGGGACGTCAGCATTTATAGAGTATGAGGAAGAGGTGAAACCGTCAGCAACTGCCTGAATCGACCTATCCCTTAAAAAGTCAGCAATCCACGTACACAGGGATGCGGGAAGTCCGTAAGAAGGTAATTTGTTGACAAGTTCTCGATGCCAGACCCGGTCAAAGGCCTTGGATATGTCTAGTGCGACAGTTTGGGTCTCACCGTGACGTTCCAGGCACCGCCACCAAACATGCGTCACATACGCGAAAAGATCATCGCACGAGTGGTTCCGCCGGAATCCGTATTGATGGTCGTTGATAATTTTGTTCTTCTCGAGGTATGTGAGCAGTTTTTCGTTGATCACACGTTCCATCACTTTGGACAGAACTGATGTAATCGCTATGGGGCGTTAGTTGGCCGGGTTGGAGCGGTCATCTTTCTTGGGAATAGGGCGAATGACCGCTTTTTTCCAACCAGAGGGCACAGTGCCACACTTCTGGGACATTTTGAAGAGCTTTGTCAAAACTGGAACTATTTCGGCAGCACACTTCTGCAATACCAGGGCAGGTATTCCATCAGGTCCACTAGCTTTGTTAACATCGAGCCCCCGTATAACGTGGGGTACATCCCGATGCCGGATCCTCAGCTTGTTCATATAGAAGCTGCAGTGAGGAACCGACGGCGGAACAGCACCTCCGTCATCGAGGGTCGAGTTTTCCGCAAACATTTTCCCTAATAGGTTAGTCTTTTCGGTGGCAGTTTCGGTTTTCGGTGGCGGGCCATGCGGGCAGGCAGCCAGCTTTTTGCTGATCTGCAGGTCGTGTTCGAATTTTGACCTATTAATAATTCTCTTGCATTCGTTTGCCGATTTGTTGTATGCTGATCTGCTTTCGGGCGTTCGAGATGTGTTGTAGGCTCGGTAAGCCCCGTTTTTTCGTCGAACTGCTTCGGAGCATTGTCGACTGAACCACGGCTTTGAACCCACACCAGTTTCTTTAGTAGTTGATTGTATGAAGCCATCCATCGCCGATTTGATGACTTCACCAATCTCCTGGGCACATCTTGAAGGGTCCGAAGTCTGAAAACAAACAGCTGACCACGGAAAAGCGTTGAAATGGGCCTGCATACCGAACCAATCTGCTGACCTATAGTGCCACACTTTTCTCCTCAGCCTCTCATTGGTTGGTCTGAAGTTAACGGGGATTGATGTCGTCACTAGGCAGTGGTCGGATGATCCCAGAGGCGCTGTGACGTCAATCTTATAACCGTGTGGCACAGTAGTTAAGAATAGATCTAACAGATTGGAGCGGTGAGTCTGGACATCAGGAACCCTCGTAGGCTCCTGAACCAGTTGCTTTAATCCTTAGCAAATGGCAAAGGATTCCGCCTGTCGGCCAGCCGAGTCCGTTGGGCCTGAGAACTTCAACCATTGTTCGTTATGAACATTGAAGTGCCCCAGAACAATAAACTCGGCCGAAGGGTAGCGGGGCAAGAGATCATCAATAGTATCGCTCAAATGTTTGAAGAGTTCGGAAGTGTCTGATTCGCTATGGTTTGGTGAGCGGTATAGACATGCGTAGAATCTTGCCGTACTGACAAGATTGACGCGCACCCACATTATGTCGAATCTGGAGTTTTCCAGACTCAATAGTCGTACACAGTTGACGTCAGCTCGACTATAGAGGCAGACTCCTCCTTTGAGTCGGAACTTGCTTGCAAGGGTAAAGCCCGGGCAGTCCAGATAAGAGGAGTCTGGCGGCTCGGCTATCTGAGTTTCGGATAGGAAAAGAAGGTTGGGACGTTGGGACAAAAGATGGATGCATATTTTAGGAGCGATTAACTAGAATTATCGTAGAACGATTTTATATTATATACTAGCTGCACCCCACCACGTGTTGCTGTAGAACGGTCTGTCTGCGCAGATAGAGAAACAATAGCACGTTTTTATTTTACTTCCAACAGATTGCGCTGTTTTCAAAAAGAGCATAGTTTTATATATCTCAAGGGACATTTATATAATAAAGGTATATTATTTATTTATTTGGTACAATATTTTTTCCATTTCAAAGTTTTCCAGTAATGTTGGCCTCACTGGGTGGCTTGCCCGTGCTGAGGCCTTCATTTTATAATATGAAAATATAATCTACATAATACAATACATAAAGAGAAAATAATACATTTAAAATATAATCTAGTGTGTTTGTGAGTGATGTGTGTTTATATTGGTTTTGTGTGTTACGTGTAGGTTTTATTTTTATTTTATGCTATGACATTTTGATAATATTGTCTTTTTTGTTCTTTAATCCATTTTGTAATTTTGTGTGTGAATTTATTTTTATTTTCCTCAATTTTAATTTCAAGTTTTACACGGTTGAAAGCTTTTATAGCATGGTATTGGTAGTGTCTTTGTCCAAAGCTTGAATTTACTGTCGGAGTTTTTATGTTTTCTTTGTCCGCTTGTCTAACTGGTCTGTTAGTGTTATTTTGTGTATGTTGAAATTTTTTTTTTTTGTCAAAAATGTAGTTTAGTATTGTTTTAACGTATAATTGGCGTATATCTAGTACGTCACAGCTGTTGAATATTTGGTCTGTATCAGTCAGTCTATGTTTTTTTAGTATTATCTTAAAGATCGTTTTCTGTTCGGTTTCTATGTAATTGATAGCCGAGTTTGTTGCTCCTCCCCAAGCAATAACTCCATATTCTATTATTGATTGTCAAAGTGCAAAATATATTGTTTTATTTTATATATGTTTCTTATGTTTATAAAACACATACGCATATTTCAATGCAACGTTGTGTTAAAAATTCAAAGCAATCAGTGAACAACTTTAGGACATTTAAGATTTTGAACGAACGAACATTTCGTTTTTATTTATATTGCCCTATTTGCATTTTCTCTTAATTGTTAACGTGTTTCAATGTTAGCGCGCTCCCTCTAACATTCGTATTTACATATCTCCCTTTCAAACCATCTTTGAACGCTTACTACGGGGCCTTAATCTATTGTTGATCACGAATATGAGAAAATATCTTACAAAATTGTGGTACAGTGGTCATTATTTTAAATCTACACGCAGATCTAATATCGTGCTCAGTCGCATTGCTGCTGATGTCGAGTTCCTACGCATTTTTCCAAAATTAACTAACCTATCGTTCAATTAGTTTAGCAAAGACGTCAGTCTTTTCCGCCATAAATAAAAACAATTTCCACTAGAATAAGAAAATAACTTTAACCTTTATCCTCTCGTCCTTCTTAAGAGCATGAACCGTGAAAAAGTACTCCAAACTCATCCATCTGAAATATCATTTTTCCGCCACATGAATCGTTTTTGAACTCTACTGGAAATATTTTAGTTAACAAAGACCACAATATTTGTAAGAGTTGAACTTTTGTTTGAGTTTTTTTTTCTAAGTACGAATGTTTATCATCTACTATATCTACTGTCAGGTTTCGCTCAAGTTTACAAATGTAACATACGTTTTTTCGAATTTTTTAAACATGAATACGTAGAACAACCATACGTGGAACTCCCATGTTGAGAATGTAAAATCAAAAAATTTCCCCTATAACCCGTGTACTTTATCAACTCGAAGGTGTACTCCCCACATCTCTACTGCGTGCCACATATTATGCTATGATCCACTCCCACCTGAGTAATCTAGTTAGTATCTGGGGCACCATTACCAAAAAAATTGTTCCGAAATACAAGTTATTCAAAATAGAGCCGTACGTAATATGTATAATCTGCCATGAGATACACATGTCAAAGATATATACTCACTGACACAAATACTTCCTTTTACGATTCTACCAAAGTATAAGATCACAACTGCCATTCTACAAATAATTCAACACACCAACACTAAACCAGTCTTTAATTCCGACATACACCAGCACAAAACACGAACACTAAATCAAATAAACTTATCGTCATCTACTTATACGACTAAATTTAGAATTAACTCCTTCAATACATTGCACATAAGCAGTATAGCGCATTACCTAGTAATCTAAAACTTCCGGCAACGAACAAAAAACATTGGCAAAAGCTCTTAAAAGCTATTTCCTCAGCAGTTTTATTAATGACTGACACATTATTTCTTTGGAACTCCAAAATAACTTTTGCGTTTATTTATTTTAATGTATCTATCTTGTCTTGTCTTTAATATAATGTTGTCTTTCCCGAAATGAGTTTTGTAAACTCAGTGGGAATAATACATTATAACTTATTATTTTTTAATAAAAAAAATAAATAAAAAAAACCTGTTTTTTAACAAAAATCCAGTTACAGGTAAATAATTTTAAAGAGCCTCTTGCTTATTTAGTGGTGTACATTATCGAATTACATCGAAATTAAAAATTTTAACGTTATTGATAAAAGTCACTACAGACGAAGTTTCTTTATATATATATTTCTGGGCTTGCGAGGTTAGAGATTACTGCTGGCGGGTGATCCAAGTTATTTCGAAAAACTTTTTTGAAATTTGTGATTCTATCGGTATACACAAATACATTCAAATTGGTCAAAATGATTTGCTTGTATGTGCTTATACTTATAGAAAACAATATTTGTACGTACTACGGCATTTTTTGATAGTACAAACAGGAAGATTTTACAGACTTGGGACAGTCAAATTTAAACTAAATTTATGATGGAAATGACTTTTGAGCTAAAATCAGTTTTAGTTGACTTTTAGGAATTTATAGTACAGAGCAAAATATGTGAGGAGTAAAAGTCAGGCTTACATACATTAAAAAATATTCAATTTGGAAGGCGCGTATAGTTACCGCCGCTCCAGGAACCATTTATTGGATGACCAATCTAATAGCATAGGTCACCCCAAGTGGTTCGCTACCTTTGGCATCTTATAAGGGGTGGTTCGGGTTTTCATGGGGTGAGGTTTCTCGCGGTCTCGGCGTTGCGGGCAGGATCGGGACAGACTTCTTGATTGAGACCATTTGACCTCTCCAGCAGAACTCCTTACCATCGCTTTGCTCCGCAGTAAGATTCATTGATTGATTGATCGGATCCACATGTCTATCACTACCCACGCCTCGTACCTTTTTTTCCTAGAACTTCTTCTCCTTTTCTATTTTAAAAAAAGCATATTTTTAAAAGGCAGTTTACTTTGTTGGATAGTAAAATTATAATTTAAATATTGAATACACGATATACGAGTGAAAAAAGAAGGCGAATAGATGCAACTAGTTCTAGTCTAGAATTAGACAAACCCTTTTACTAATAAACGTGTTTAAAATTTTACACAACTGATAAATAACCACTTATTGGTTGACAGCAGTATAAAATATAAAACACGTTTAGTTAGGCTGTTAGTACAGTGCAAGGAGTAAAATCATCGCTAAAATTTGCTACATTATTTTATTCTCATCGTAAATCTGGCTTGTTTGTTTGGAGTAAATTGCCACCAGGCGTCCCACGTGCGGATTGCCACAGTAAATAAACAGAAGTGTATAAAATTATTTGTTTAAAGATGTTTAATTAGATAGATATTACGCTGTATTTGATGAAAGCGAATGTAAAACACGATAAACATATTTACTGAACAAACAAACCGATAAACCGTGCTATCATAACATCACAAAGTTTAGAAATGTCTACGCATTTATTTTGAGTCATGGAGCAATAACTTCCGAATTGATTTTCAGTCATCTTTAACTTGTGCTTTTCTTCCGGAAGTATTCTTCCATTTGACCCGATCATTTAGACTCGATTATGAACCGCCAATGATCGATCGTGTCACTTATTCAAAAAAGATTCGATGATTTGAACGATTAGTTGTCAGCTCAGTCAGAGCCCACGATTGGCGTGGCAAGCGAGAATAAATGACTATACATTTTGTATATCTGGCGTCTCGCGACAGAGAAATACTGGTGGTAAATGACTGAAATCTAAAGTAGGCTGTCATTAAAGTCCAAGCCTGAAACCGCAATGAAATCCTTTTCAGATTTAACATCTTTATTTCCTTGTCGTGAAAACGAGACTCGAGACTCCCGGTGAAACGCGATTGCACATCTATACAGTGAAAGGACGTAAAACCTATATTAAAAGGAACCTGTTAACCTGAACCGGGAGTCTCGAGTCTTTTCTTTGGAGAAAGGAAGAAAAATCTTTGCACATCTAAATTTACAAAGAAATACAGTCAAATACTCATAACTTTCAATTCAATACATCAGCAAGATACCAGAAAACTATTAAAATCCCAAAATTTAACACTAAGCTAATTCAAAATACCTATTTTTATCAAGGCATAATTTATTTTAATAACCTTAATAGGGGTCAAAATTCTTCACCGTAATAATAAAAGCAAAAGATTGGATAACTTAGAAGCTCTTGAAATAAAAAATCCCTAAATAATAACGCTAGTATATTGAATAACCAAATTAATTTATCGTTTAGTCCCATTCTAGATATATTTCCAGTAAACAGCTCTGTTATTGCTGGAATTCCCGCAATTACCCGTCCCCCTTTGTTAACCTCCCACTCAAACACTTAAATTATATTTTTTGTGCATATATCTGTCAATATTTTGTATCAAAGGTTAGTTTTAATACTCTCCTGATGAAGGAAGGGTGCTTCCGAAACCGGTAGAGTACAATTAAAATTAAAGTGGTCTAAAACAAATTTATATCTTTTATTGTAAATTATGACGAACCACAAAGTAAATGCTTATTACAAATATGTAAAATTTTATTGTTTAGAAATAGTAATGTTTATTTTAAATGCATATAAAACATTTCAAATTAAACAAATGTGTTGAATGCACTGAAGGGTTAACCATTAAATATTAGAAAATCTGGATGACAATAATAAATCATAATTACGTAGGCCCCAGCCGTAATCCTTGTGGGTCACTACGGATTTTTCCAAAGATTAACCTTTTCAAAGGACCTTTCACCCTTAATGCATAAATACTGTTAGTTAATAATTTACCGCCTAATTGCGTGCTTTCCGACCGTCCTCGTTATCTTGACGTAGGTTTTACAAGCAAATAATAAATTTACAACATTTCGTGAGAAAATCCTAATTCAAGGCATGACGAGACACTTAGTTGATATTTTTGTGCGCATTTCAGGACTATTAGCAGGCCTAACTTGATGGAGAAATAATATCGGAGCATCTGTTCACTGAGGTTCTTTGAATAAAATTTTAAATCGGTTAACCTAACCTTATGTGGCAAAGATTGTTTCTCTGGACATTCTTTATGATGAAAAAGCTATATTATTGTCGTTCGCAATTTGGGTTATGTTTTAGTACCATTCAATTAGTAACCATGTTCTAATTTATTAACAAAATGCGGAGAATATTTTTTTGACAATATTTACTTTCTCTCTCTCCTGAACAAGCTGCTTCACATTGTGAATTATTTTTTTGGTTTTTATAACGTGTTCAAGTTCCTCCTTCTTTGGTATACTTTCGGATAGCCTTACAGAGTCTATCATCATGACAGATGTGCATATTGTGGTGAAGTGATTGTTCATGTAAATATATATACATTTTTTTTTTTTTTTTTTTAAATTTTTTTTTTATAATTTTGATTAAATTTTATGATTTTGACTGTCCAACTAGGAAGGATTCCCGTTTCAGGACAGTCAAATTTACAGGTTTCAAGTTATTCTAGACGAATACAGGATTTAAGACTAGCTAAAATAAGTATGTTAAAACGAAGATACATAAAAAGATACATAAAATTATTTCAAATTACATTTTTTAGTATCATTTCGGAATCAGTCCTGCCTATATCCAACAACCATTTTGTCACTCTTGGACCGAAGGATGACAATTCACATAGTTTCAGCTGAGAGGGGATTTTATTATATATTTTAGGACCGAGATATGAGAATATTTTTGATAAGCCGCTCTGTTGCTTTTTGGAACGGAAAGGTCATTCCTTCCCTTACTTCTGGTTTGATGTTTGTGTTCGGCTGTTTTCATTTTGTTTTTATTTTTATGAACATGGATTACAATTTTTTTTATATAGCACTGTCGGACATCTAGTACATTAAATTCCTTGAAGAGAGCGTCGCTCGAATATCTGAAAGGTTTCTTCATAATAACACGTAAAATAGATTTCTGTGCCTTCAATAACGGGTTTAATGTTGTTATTTCTGCACCTCCCCACCCAATGCAACCGTAGGTTATGATTGAGTTACACAGCCCGTATTATATGTTTTTAAGTCTTGTTTTATATATATATTTTGCTGGTGGGCTGGCGCATCTCAAAACATACCTCACCCGATGATCCGGACACCCCTGCTATATCACCAAACGTAGCAAACCACTTGGTGTGACCTATGGAAAAAGGTGTTGGTTATTCAATAAATTGGTCCGGGGCGGCGGTACCGAAACCCGTCTCCCAAATATAATGTAATGTAGAAGTGATACCGTGTTGCGCGCGTTAATTGTATCAGGTTTTGTATTTCAGTGTGATAATTATTAAAATTGATGTAGTTTTATTTTATATATACATATATATTCTCTTACTTAAAGTTGAAATAATAAGTATCAGTTTGTGATATACTGTCATAAGTAAAAACACAGTGTTGTCCTTGAGATTCTAAAGGAGGATACTGTGTTCCAGCTATGGCGGTAATGTTGTATACATATTCGGTTAGTAGCAGTGTACCTAAATCATAATGATACAAAGACACAATTTAGTGAAAAGAAAATGATACTTCATTAGGTAAACTATATTTATTTATTTATTTTCACATATACGGCACAACATGTGCCATTCACATACTAAATTACAGAGAATAGTACAGCAACATAAGGAATGCAACAATATAAATGTAAGTATAACGGTATAATCAGTAAATAGTAATAAGGTTAAAAGTATGAAAAAAGAGATATAAATAAAATATAAGTAGCAATCTGTAGTATAGTATTAAGTCAAAGTAAGAAATTGTATGTAATAATATACAATAAAGTAGTATAAGCAAGAATGAAGTGCTTATAAATATCTGAAAGGCATTAAGAGTTTGTAAAAAATAAAATAAAATTTTTTAGAAAGGTATATACTATTAGAAAATGAAAAGAATAAAATATATACTATTATAATATGAAAAGGAAACAAAAGTAATAAATGGGAGAATCGCGTGTATAATAATAATGTGCGACACTGCTTGACAGTCCGATAAAGTTTTACATAGTACCTATGATGACTATGATATATAATGCACTGATATCAGCTTCTACCTATCGAGTACTAGTAGTTTTTAATCTGAAGTACATAAACATTATGATGCTATGGTATTACTCGACAATTTTTGTTTTATGCATCTTTTATATGATAATAGAAAATCGGCGTGATCGATGTTGGAATATTCATTGTCTAATCTGTGTAAGCGATGGATTATTGAATTTTGTTCTGCGTTAGTTCCAGTATTGTTGCAATAATAAGGTGACTTGAGTCTAGTTGGTCTACAGGGAACACGGTAGTTTATCAACGAAGTTAATTCAGGGGAGTCAAACTGGTGGTAGCTATATGATGTATAACAAAACAAAAGTAGACGGTAAATAATATTTCGGAGTTTAGTTACGGTGTAGCCGTCAAGTACTGGAAACCAAGAGCTACTAAGCTTAGTCGCGACATCTCCAATAATATTAATGGGTTTTTTGGTGGATTTGGTGGATGGAGTGCTCGATGTGTTTTGGGTCTTACCAGAACATAAAAAAATAATAAATTCAAAGCTATTATCTCAGCTATATTATATTATATTGTCAAATAACTTGTCAAGATTAATTATATGGTGTCGTGATAACCGCTTGCACCTCAACATAATCAAATGTCAAATTATGAGGTTTCATCGAATAAAGAATCCAATATTTTTTGATTAATCCATTAACAATATGTTGTTAGTATCTGTCTCGGAAATTAATGACTTAGGCATTTGGTTTGACACAAAACTTAACTTTATCAAGCATATTGAAATAATAACCAATAAAGCTTTGAAAATGTTGGGATTTATTTTAAGGGTATCTAGTGATTTCAATAATGTAAATACTGTAAAAACATTATATATCTCACTAGTAATGAGTCATGTAGAATACAATTCCACGGTTTGGTCCCCAAATTATGAGGTTCATTCACATGCGATTGAATGAATCCAAAATAAATTTTTAAGATATGTAAATTTCAAAATGGGCATTCTAGAGAAAATCTAAATTACGATAACGTACTTTGTTCATTAAATTTAATAAAATTATCTGATCGCAGAATTATTTCCGATTTAACCTGTTTGTATAAAATCATTAATTCAATGTTCGATACCCCTGATTTATTACATGTAATCTCTTTTCATACTCCAAGCAGGTCGGTTACAAGACAGTACCTACTATATTATTGTAGTAATTCTATATCAACGTCCCAATATCACACTCTTATGCGATGGATTCAACAGCCAGGAAACAAATACTACGATGTTGTTGATATATTTAGTACGTGAATTTCAATATATAAGCATACCCTATTGAAGTTTTTTTCATCAAGTAGTGGAATATTTTAATAAAGGTATTTAATTTGATTTGACTAACAAATAATAATTTTGTCAACTGAAACAGAAAAAAATATTTTGGATTTTTTATGTTTTGTGCCTACATGCTGTGTAGATCAAGTTCAGTGATATTTTGACTTTATATTTATTTTTCTGCAATTGTTTTAAATGGTCGTTTCCTGCACTATTTTCATGTATAATTTCGTTAATATTTTTTATATATATGTATGTAAAAGCCTTAATAGGCGTGAAATAAATAAATATATTGAAGTTATCTACATGAAGATGCTCGAGATAAAGAGTTGAACTTGTATTTATCTCATTAAGTGATCCAGTGGGAAGAAAAGCGGCGAATGCGATCTTAAAAAACGCAGAAACAAAAAAGACAGTACAAAATCTAGAATTTTTTTTTCATCGTTCTACCGTATCCTCACATCTTTATAAACACAAACAAGCATTAGCAGCGTATTTAGCATTCACAACCATGACTTGCGAGGCTGTTATAAAAGGTTTGGCTTTGCCTTCTACCTTAATTTCTTGTACCTTTCCCGTTCTATCCCGTGCATGTACGTACACTGTCTACGTGTATACACGGTACAAATATTGTAAGTACAGTAGGGAGGACACCATTATTTTTATTATTTTTTTTTCGAGATATCTAAAAAATTGCTTATTACTATTTGAAATCACTACTCCCAGTCATGTTTTAAATCGGCCATTTGGAATTTCATACATCCGTAAATTTGCTTGGTACGTTTCGGTTCCGGTTTAAGATGGTTGCCGTGTTGGATACTAAATTTTCACCCCGCCATAGATCGCATAATCGTGGTTTATCAGATCAACGAGCAAATTGGAATAATCAATATTATTTTACCTACCTACCAGAAGAATGTTTAAAAAAATAATGGTCTTTGAGATAGTGACGTTGTTTATGACAAAGTATATAGTTCGTTGGTAATTAAGTAGGAAGGTATTTCAGGGTATCTATTCCAGAGTCTCTACCACGAATTACTCGCTATGCGCCATCTACGAACGAAAATCTCTAGGACTTTTGTCATAAGTTCTATTTATACATTCTTGAGTGTCGCACGGTTGAAAAGATGACTGTGTTGGCAACCCTGTGAATATTGTCTATGTTTCTGATGTGTTTGAGGTTTCTATGTAGTTAATTTGAAATGTCAAAAACAAACCGTTGCCGCGTCGTTCTGTCAACGTTTTTATTTGCTACCGCACTTTTTCTGAAATGAATGGCGGCGAATACATATCGAAATGCCAGAAAAATCTTTTTATAGAGCTGGTTGGTGCAGACGCAGAGTTGATGTCTGGCAAATTTTCATCTATTTTCACCGTCAGGGAATCCAGAAGAAGGTAGACAGAGATCGCCGAGAAGCTGAATGCTCTCGCTGGGGCAAACAAAGATTCCTAAGTTGTTTTAACCCGAGTGGTTAAAACAACTTTGCAGAACTAAACGAATCTGATACCAACTTCGAAAAGCGCGCGGGAAACGATTTTTTTTTGTATAAGGCAATTCACCAGTATGCAATGAGATTTTGACAGTTTTGCCGATCTCTACTGCTTCGACCCACTCGTTGTTTAAGTCGAATGAATTTTGACGTATGGCGTGTAGTATGTACTTTCGGTGAGACTCAAGAATAACATACTCTACCAGTGTATGTACTTTCGGCGGAAATTGCAAACGATCGAGACTGGGGAATAGATACCCAGTACTTACAAATCTTATGATTTTCGAGGTATTGTTATTTGTTAAATAATAGGGAATTTGAAGCATCATTTTTTAGACGTGAAGTCTACTTACTGTTATACTTACACATAGCTACTAGCAATTGAATTTGGATCTGAAATATTCGAGGTCCTTGATATACCTAACCAAATTACAATGTTTTTTTTTCATAACGATCCACCCTAACGAACAAGGCCTACGTGTATACACGTCAGATCTATTGTACAGTGCGGGTAATTTAGGGTGGTTACATCTATGTACACACGTCCGGGGAACACCTTCGTGAGGAAGGGATGTGAATTATGAAGGCGAGTAGAGGCCAGAAAGTCACTCACTATCGTGAGGGTTGTCTAATTTATGAGTGTGTTTATTTATGAATTTCTGGTGTAGAGTTCCAAGAGTTATTCAAGGGTGATGTAATCGCAAAGCAAATCAAGAATAGACTTTAAAATTAATTGTGAACTTGAAGTTGACACAACGATGGTTAGAGATGGTGAACAGAGAGTAAGGAAGGAATCCGACTTACCTCTTTGATGTTCGTCAACGATGTTGCTAGTTGGTTTCACTCACAGGGGATGATTTATTTCACACGCAACTTCCACAACATCTGGGTTGGGTAAGGAACACACTGAGGGAACCGAAATATATTCACTGCACAGTATTCTACCCCGAATTGATATCAGTAAAAGCACTGATCATAAAGCAATGTTCATCAAACCGGTTTCATCAATAAACTGATTTGACAGTTACGTTTATTGTTGTAAATATCACACAAACGTGGGTACAGTCGGATAATGACAGGTACTTGTAGGTAATAGGATGGGAAAATTTCAAGGACAATGTTAAAGGAAGATAGTTGCGTCAACAGGTGGTGTAAACTTTTGGACAAAGAAATATGCAGAAATATGCATATGAAATATATTATTCTATAAAATTATTTAATGTCCTCCCTTTTGAAATAAAAAACATTAAAAGAATAACTGACTTCCAAAGAAACATTAAGAAATGGATTATGGATAAGGGAAGGATGAATATAGATATAATTTTCCAACCCAACAAGGACTAAAGCTTGTATTATGTTTTATTTTTCTCTAAATATTGTTTTTTTAATTTTCTATATAGTATTTTAACATATGTACTTATACTATTTCAAACACACAACCATGTACAATGTGTCTTTAGAACGGGGTACCCCAGTAAGGACACATTATCTTATATAAAAAAATTGTTAAATAAAAAAAAAAAAAAATAAAATAAAATCAAGGACCAGAGACTGATTATATCAAAAACTTATTCAAGGGTGGTGTAATCAGGGACTAGAGACTGATTATATCAAAGACTTATTCAAGGGTGGTGAAATCAGGGACTAGAGACTTATTATATCAAAATGCAATGTTTTATCCGAGATATTAGAAATCTTTAAAATATCAAGTTGGAACCGTCTACAATATTAATTGATGAATTATTTTATAAAATATCACGAACAGCAACACTAATTGCAGTCGCAATTTTGTTTGCATATCAGTTTTGTGGTTTTATTGTGGACTGTACTCAATAATTGACACAGCTAATAGGGTAGCTGTTGTTAACAGTTAGAATTTGAATAGGATTTTGACTTACCCTTGGTCTTGTCGATTGAAATGAGGGAAAAAGATTGGCTATCACTGCCCAAGCTTCCGTAATAGATTACGGGCCGTTTCTTGATAAATACATTGGTTTCTCTAAATAGTGTAAAACAAAGTCATTATCCGCGTGTGTATGTTTATGCGCTTAGTTCTTCTAAAGTATACAACATAGTTAGATAAAGTTGTCACTATCATTTAGAGAATATCTTCCGGAAGGTTTATTTATATAATACATGGATTTTATAGTATTGAATGTATAGAAAAGTAGAGCAATGCCAGGTACATGACAGCTAGTATTATATAAAACCCTTTTCAAATGCCAACTATAGTTGAATTCTACATCATGGTCTCTCCTTTTTAATATTCATTCAGACAAAATTGAAAAGATTCAACATAAGTACCTCAGGTATATAAACTATTGAATATTCCTGTACGAAATATTGACTACAATTACCTCGTTGATAAAATGTCTCTATCGAAACTTTTAGAAAGAAGAATAATTTATTAATATTAATATTACATAAAATAGTGCGTTTACAAAATTGACTGTCCTGAATTGCTTTAATCAATCAATATTCATGTTCCCAAAAAGTTGCCGAAATGTATTACCCGTTTATTTTAACAACACGTAAAATAAACTAAATATACATACATTAAAAGACGTAAAATAAACGATTTAACGTTCTTATTCAAAATACTTAACTCTAAATTCGACTGTTGTGAACTCCTGCAACTTATAAACATACATACACCCACAGTAACAACACGACAAAATACAATATTCTACAGCAGCACATATAAGCGTAACTACATTGCCCACTCTCCGATACAATGACTTCACACCATGGGAAATCATTACTTGGGTGATGTTGACATATTCAATACCAACTTGGCAAGTTTTGTGGATCATTTAAAACATTTATTTCAACAATACTCCTAAACACATCATGTAAACCTACAAATAGCTGTAATTTTCTGTTTATGTTTCTTGTGTTTGTATGACTTGTTGCATAGCTTTTATCAAATATAATTTTATTCTTATTTTTTATGTTTCAAAGTATCTGTCAAATAAAAATTATACTACCAACCATGTAAAAGCCCTCTGGGTGTTAAATAAATAAAAAACACTAGGACACTGGCTTATCAAAATTGCCCGATTGGGAGACTTCAACGGTTATATATTTTCTTTATTGTTTTAATTTTAAGTACTAACATTGTGGTATAAAATATTGATTCAGCACATATCTGACTCTGAGTATAAGAGGAAAGTTGAACATGGGCACAATACTAGGTTCACAAAGAATGAAGGCATGCTTGTACCTAAACATAATAATAAATACGGACACCGAACCCTTGAGTATAGTGTGCCTAAAATATATAATATGCTACCTGGTAATATTAAGAAATGCGAATTTCCAAATAGAGTCAGATATTTGCTGAAAACATGGCTACTAGGTAGAAATAATTTGTATTCGGCGATTTAATGTGTAAGTTTATTGTTATTGTATAAATTAAGGTCTAAGTTGTAATCTGTAAAAAGTTGTAATAAAAATCCTGTTTGACAAACTACTTAACTGTAGTTTAACGGGATATACATGAAGTAAATAAAACATAAGTGTAATAAATAAATATGTTATCTGCTGTGCTCAAAGAACATTAATAATATGCTTTCGAACTATAACACTTCAATCTCTCTAACCGGTGAAAATAACTTTACCTCATGATCCTGTGTAAAGTTTGCAATAACGTTATCGACTGTCCTAACTTCCTCGACCTGATAAACTTTAAAATGCCACTCAAAGCAGGTAGGTTTATCAACTTACTCCACATTTTCCCGACGCGCAAAAATGATGGTGTCAGGGATCGAAAAAGGAGATCAAAAAGAAAAAAATAAATTATTTTATCAGCAATAATTATTAGCCTGAAACAATCATCCACATTGAAAAATCTCCGGATAAAAGATACATGACGCCAACGGGACTTGAACCCGTGTCCTTTCGATTTCCGGTCGACAGCTCTGACCACTGAGCTATGGCGGCTTATCTCTTATCCGCGAAATAATTTAATATATACTAGTGTTTCATTCAACAATTACTGCTTGTTACATTTTTTCACCTGAAACAACCAACTTTATTTTATATGAGAAAGGCATTGTAAGTGCTAACTCTCTCACTAGATGGCGTCGAGACAAATTGTCTACATTTTTGGTGAGAATATTAGAACTTGTCAAATATTAATTATTATTTTTTTGGTAAACTAATGTTTAAGACAAGATCTTTTATGCATAGCACAAAGGGTTAAAAAAATTATAAAATAATTGTTACTCTTAGTGCTATGCATAAAAAATCTTGTCTTAAACATAAGTTTACCAAAAAAAATAATAAAAAATTTAATTCTGAAGAATTCAGACATGAATTTTTTGATACTGATCTTGTTTGATCTGCATGTGTGCAGTACTTTAAGAAGAAAACTAAAATCTGTTTAAAATTACACAACTCCGATGTAACGGGTGTTTTTTTTCAGAGATTTGTTTTTCGAATTGGTTACACTTTTTCCATTTGTGCAAAGTTTTGTTTGCCATTTCACCGTTTTCATGATTACTTTTTCTTCCCCAATTGAATGGCATTACCTTGTTGACCTGTGAATAAGTTTCCAGCATCCTGCCGCTAGTCTACGTCAATAAACTTGGAAGTGGTTAGTCTTGAAAGCTAACATTCGCCGCGTTATTGCCGATATACGACCCCAGCTGCTCGAAAATTAGACTTCTAAATTGCGCTCTATTCGGGTCAGCCGCGATCCCATATCCTTGAAATCATATTTAAACACTAATGGCATAAAATTATCTATACAAAACAGCCAATATCATGGCTTTTACCACGATTTTAAAATGTTAAAAGTTGTTTCAATTTAATTTTAAAGTTATACCTCTAAAAAAAACACTACTTACTTTTCCTCACTTTAAATTTGTGTATTTTTTGTTAATATTAATTTTCTGCTTATCGTGTTAATCTGTGAGCAGTGGCGGTTTTCTCTAAGATGATTTTATGTAGTTAACACCCATTACAAATATGAGGTTATGAGATAAACTTGCATTACCACATTATGGTTAAGAAGCAACTTTTCCAAACATATTGTATGAGCTTCTACACTAGCGAGCTATGGACGACATACACACAAGGCGTCATGAACACACTCCGAGTACAGTACAGCCACGCATACAGAGCCCTATTTGGCCTCCCCTGGCGATGCAGCGCCTCACAGATGTTCACCGAAGGAAGGGTGCATGGGTTCGCTGCTTTGATGCGCCACAGAACAGCCGGGACGATTCAGCGCTACCAGAGATCGGACAACACTCTTGTCCAGGCCGTTGCCCAGTGGCAGGGAGCGCCTCTACAAGTCCTAATGTGCTCATCAATGTATTCATATTTTATTATTTTTATTTATTTCTTTATTGATTTTCTTTTTATGTATGTATTAACTTAAATGTAAACTTTTATGGCAGGCTGAGCATTGCACACACCGCTCTGTACAGCTGAAATAAACATTATTATCAGCGCGCCTATAAATCAAACGCCACCCAAAAATACGAATAAAAAGCCACCCTATATTCCCATGTTGTGCGTTATAGAATCAGCACAAAATAGTTAGTATAAAAAACCAAAACAACACAATGAAAACCTCACGGTGAAATCTTAAAATCGAAAACAAGACGATCTCTGTGCGTCGCGGGAGAATGTTTGAAATCAGTGTCACCGTGTTTGGTGGAGCCATCACCGCCCCGCGCCGGCAGATGAAATATTATTTTTCTTCATAGTATAGTTGTTAGTTATTTATTTTTTCATGAATGACATTATTAGTAAATCTACTAGTAACACACTAGTTTGCTATCGGCTTTCAACTAGATGGCAGTTTCATTTATTAAACTATCTATGAAGATGAACTCTGAGAATTTTATGAAATATATATGTGTGATATCTTCGTTTTATATTCTGAACCCCTCAGTGAAAAATTCCACGAAAAGCCACTGTCTGTGAGAAATCGTTAGGTTGCATGTGAATTCTCAAGTTAATGTTTTGTTAATTACTGTCTATATCTGTGTTTTCTCCTTAGAAAAAAATCTATGCTGGTAGAATCGAGATACCCTTCCACAAGTTTGAAAAAATAACGTTAATCACGGCATACATTAGGACCCTAATTTTTTTTCTAATTTTTTTGCTTAATTTTTGAATGACCCTAGGCCCTGAGTAACACTGCATATCAAACGATTATAAGGGGAAGATATAGTAAATCTATTGTTTAGGGGTGAGTCGAAAACTGACTTTGCGAGTTTTGGAAAAGTTTTGCCGACAGATTTTTCATTTTTAATTTTATTTTATATATTTCAATTCAGCTTATTCATTTTAAAAACATTACAAAATTGTTAATTTTAATGCATTTGCTAGTAAAAATTCTGACATTTCTGTATTATATAGAATTGATTCTGTTCAACATTGGCAAGTTAGTCCTGCAGGCTGGGAGACAGAATGGTCTATGTTGCCAGTGACGGAGATAACCATCGGGAACATAGAAATGAATGCTCTCCATGATAACCGAGTTTTCAAACCATCCACGAATCAGTCTAAAGAAATGTGTAGCAATGCGCACATCCTTCCTGACCCGTAGATAGTTCATTCCAAGCATACCCAAAAGAAAGTCAGTGGGATAGAGCCACGGGTAGTAGCCATACTCCCTCATGTAGAGAAATCTCAAGAATTATAGATATAAGTAGGTACAGTGGTATTATATAAATTACAAATGGGTACAACATATATTTATAATTGCAATCTCACCAAAGAAGAAAATGGTTCTTGTGCTTGGAGAGCGAGTTACACTAATTATAAGAAAAATAGAATAACATCATGCAATAGGTATATACAGGGTTTTCCAATAAGAGGTGTTATTTTTATATTCAATCGTAAAAGATCAATAGTTCCGTTGCTTGTGTAGCTTGTAGCGCCGTTTTTTTTTAATTAAACATTGTCCAAATCAATACCATCCAATTCCGGCCATAAAAAATCATAAATCATCTCTCGATAGCGCAATCCATTCACCGTAACTGTTGCTCCAGCCTCATTTTCAAAAAAGTAAGGTCCAATGACTCCGCCGGACCATAAACCACACCAAACAGTCACACATTGAGGATAAAGAGGCTTTTCAACAATAATTCTTGGGTTTTCCGAGCCCCAGATGCGACAATTTTGCTTGTTGACGAAGCGGGCCGGACGGAAGCGAAATGGGCCTCATCACTCAAGATTATTTGCATTTGATTCACTCAAGTTAATTTTAATAATTTAAGTGTGTTGTTGAAGCGTGTATCGTTCCATTTTTATTAACGGCGTAGTTTTTACTTGTCGAATGTCAAAAAATGACAGCTTTAAAAGTAACATCTACCGAAATAGCGGGCTATTCAAAATAACACCTCTTATTGGAAAACCCTGTATAATAGCAACAATTGAAATTATCTATATGTGTAGGTGTACATAATATATAGGATTCTGTTACATACTAAGTATAAAGCAATTAAGAGAGTTATTAGAAACATCTTAATAAAGTAGATTGATAATAAATCATAAATAAAGAAACGGAAAACAGGCAATTATTTTGTTAATTATTCCTGAAATGTTTAACTTTAGTTTGAGTTTCAGTTTGTTGATATATTTTAATTTCTTTATTTCAATCTGAAGGTTGTTGAAATACTTTATTCCTAAATAGATATGATTGTTTTGCATTAGTTTGGTATTGTGATGTTGTCCTGATATATCTTTTTGATAGATGGGTTTCAAAGTTTTTGATGATATTATCTTTGTAAATTTGGATAATTGCATTTTTCTTGAAAATATCCTCTACTCGAGGCACCCCGAAATCTGCGAATAGCGTTTCTATTGGATACGTGGAGGGTTTATTTGGATGAAGTAACTAAGTTACCTCGTCATTAATACTGCCTTTACGGGGAGCAATAATATGTTATTTGTAAGTCCTGCCCGATTATCAGAACGGAGTACAAACGCTTTTGAGTCCTTTGACGGCTTTGATAGCTTTGACGGCTGTGACCGGTTTACATGATTAACACCTCAGCTCACCTTATATTGTTGTAACAGATGTGTCATTGTCTTTTTCCTTAGTTAAAAAAATATATAAATAACCCGATGCTCTGCAGGGAACCCGCTAGCACAGCGCGGGTGTAAACTGTTGGCTCCAAAATTTAATTGTAGACTAACGGAATACAATACTTCGTAAATGTGAAACAATACATGATTATTATTTTTCAATATTCTTGTTTATTTTTGCAGATTGAATTATTTTTAGTGAAGTTATGATGCCGACAAGGAGGTGCTATGGTTTTCATCAGTGGTCCATTTACACATGTAAAAATAAGTTATTAAAAAAATGTTTTCGCGATATATATGTTTTATCTATATGTTTTCAAATTTACTCGATTTTAAATAACAATATATAAACATAAGTATTTACATATATTAACTAACGATCACACTGACATATTGGGTACTTACCGTAATGAATAATTACTGCACATTATTTTTCCAATCCCATCTCCGCTACACAGAGAAAGGTGACGTTCTGTTAATTGGGATACCTTCATACAAGTATCTACGCATTCCTCTTACCATCAATTAGCTGTGCTGTGTCAGCGCACTGTTTACCTCTGTGCCGTGCCGCTTTGTCTTGCTCGTTTTCCCTCCCAATAAGCAATAACGTCACGTCACGCGCAGTAAGTGGCTGTCTGGTGTGTAACGTAAAGTATATCACGTAGATCGTGTAACGTAGTGTTCTACAACCTGTGTGCCACGAAATGGAAGATAAGCCTGGTATATCAGTTGGTCCGTATCCTCGCAATGTAAGACATTTGTTAAACATAGCTGCTGC
This sequence comes from Hesperophylax consimilis, assembly GCF_061612785.1. Taxonomy (NCBI): domain Eukaryota; kingdom Metazoa; phylum Arthropoda; class Insecta; order Trichoptera; family Limnephilidae; genus Hesperophylax; species Hesperophylax consimilis. The sequence continues at coordinate 14,422,884 of NC_142865.1, forward strand.
TGCCCTCTGTGGGTGTAAGTCTGTTACCGTGGGATTAATTGGCAACAAATAAAAGTAAGGATGGGTTTATTATCTAGAAATAAAAAATATTTAAGAATACTAAAAAATGTATTACCACAAAAAAGACATAATAAAAAATAAATTAATTAGCATCCTACTGCATAATCTGTCTGACAAAGGGCTTGCACAGGTAAAAAGAAGGTGTGATACCAGTTCGTTCTTGATGCGAAGTAGTAGATTCCTGTTCTTTACAGCAACTCCTAGTTTATAATTATAATTTATCCAAAAAATAATCTTGTAGTCCAATGCAAAACAGCCTCACGATGCTGGTCTCCGAGAGGGTCCCTCTTAACCAATGAGGATCGGCAGATGCCATCCGATTCCATCAATCCAATGGTCAATGCTCCATATGCAAAGTTGATGCTTACAAAAATTGGCGAATGTTCGTCGAACCTCAGCCAAGAGGAATGCCCGTTGCTCTGGGCTGGTGATCAAAGAATGGCCACTGCTTCCAATGCAAATCACTGATCCTTGCTCCCTCAGGTTTGGCAACTCTCCAACTCAGAATTCCAGGGCTGTCAATTTGACCAATAGCAAAATGACAATGTGTAGGTACTTAAAGGTCCCACACACCAAGACCATAGATGTGATGTAAGTAAAGTGATGCACACACACTTTGTTACAAATCTTATATGTAACAAGTCTTAAGCTTTGAAGGTTTTTAACCTAACTAAATCAAGGGATTTTTTCGTTGAAAATTCACTAGAAGACTCGAGTCTTAGAGACCTAGATGTGACCGTATCTTATTCTCATTTTTCCGTTTCAGAATTTCGTTTAGGAATTGCTAACATTGTCTTCAATAATTAAATATTACTATTGAAGTTTTACTCGTTAAGTTATTCCAAAAAGTAAGTAGTTATCTCTATGTTTAAGAACATTCTAGTTTAGCCAAACATCTAAGGAAAAAAAGATACTTTGATATTAAATTTGATGCTTTGAAAATTCACTAAACTACAATTCAACTAAAATACGTTCTATGTATTCACATTTCCATGAGTGCCAGTTTTTAATTATTTTCATAGTTTTACGCGATTGGCAGATATAACCTGGCTGCCTCAAGCGATCGCGGTCGAAATACAACGTAAATTAAACCACAATATATATGATTTAAGATTTTCACGGCCAAAAGTATTTTTGTTATTTGTTTTTGGGGTGTTATGCCGTGTTGCGCTAACTCCGCTAGTTCTTGGTATCCGGTAATTGACGGCTACACCAGAGCTAAACGGAGAAAACCACTGAAAATTATACGTTAATTTTAGCTCAGAGGGTTGGAGCTGGCAACACGGTATCACATCCCCATACATAAGCTCACATTTCACCACTATCCAGTTAAGAATTTTTCCTCATAAAACTCATTAATGTAACATAAAATCAGTCAATTAAGTACAACCATCAGATGGTAATAGTAATGAGGCCAAATGAGCCGCAGTACTAGTTAGCTAGAAACATGAAAGGGTATTGCTATTAGCCCTAGCTAGTTAGAGGATTACGAAAGAATACATAAAATGAAAAAAAATCCAACCTCAAATAACACATCTGCCCTGGTGATGGACACTGCAATGCTGTCCGAAACGTTGGCTAAAGAAAAAGTTAGCGCAACACGGCATAACACCCCAAAAACAAATAACAAAAACACAATATATATATATTTTTTTCCACTTGTAGTTTTGTTCACTATGTAATATAATTATAATAATTACAATATTATCTTTGGCAGCTAGAACTAAGTTACCCGTGAAATGTGCAAATAGTATTTAAGAAATGTAATTTTGTTTAATCTGCTAGCGTAGTGAGAAGATGGACATATTTAAGACACTGTTACAAAGAGAGAAAAAACCTTGTTGGGTTAAAATCAATTTTGGCCAAAATATCAAATAGAACCTGTTGTCCCAAGGGCACTCGATAGACGACACTTGAGGTGCACGCTGTGTCAAATTAATAAAGGTTTATGGCCCATTCTTCCTAGTATTTATATTATTATCTACGGCCGTGTGAAAGAAAAAGGTTGTGTAGGACTAACGTAACGCGATCCGGTACTATCCCAGTTCTAAGGGTTCGTACCCGTTTCATTTACCCGGCATATTGAAATGATACAGTCTATGCACAGGTTCTCAAACTTGTTTCGACCACCGCCCACTTTGAGATTTAAAAAAAATCTAGTGCCCCCATATTATATACTTTAAAAACTTTGCGACAAGACTCTTCAACATTCTTCCAGACAGCATAAAACAATGTGATTCACAAAAAAAATTCAAAGATAATGTAAAAATTTGGATCAAAAATAAGAATAGGGCCTTCACCCAAATTTGCAATTATTGAAGTCACCACATTATTGAGCGAATACATCTTTACAAGTATATGTATGTTCAAAGGTATTAGGAACTAACTCGATATTTTTTGCCTCAACACAGGCTAGCCTAGTGAGGTGGTATTTGAGAAACATCAACTGTACTTATATTTTCTTTTTACCTTCACAATATTATGTTTGTATTTTTCTGTTAATTTTATAACCTTAAATAAAATAGTTACAAATCAATGTACACCATAATATGTATGTATAGTTGCAATGTGTAAACTTTCCTGAATAAAGATATTATTATTACGTAATTGTAAAAAGCATTCACTCTAAAATTCTTCACCGTAGTAACAAAGGAAAAAAATTAGATAATTTAGAAGCACTTGAAATCAGAAAATCCCTCAATAATAACTCCAGTATAATAAATAACCAAATTAATCTGTCTTATAGTCCTATTCTAGACATATTTCCAGTTAACCGCTCTGTTCTTCCTGGAATTCCTGTAATTCCCCTTTGAACTTTGTCCACCCCTCCCTCAAACACTTAACATTTTTGTATGTATATGTCAATATTTTGTGTCGTAGATCAGTTTTTAATATTCTGCTGATGAAGGAAGGGTTCTTCCGAAACCGGTAGAGTGAAAATAAAACTATAGTGGTCAAAAAAAAAAATTATGTGTTTTTATTGTAAGATATTATTATTATTTTTTAATTTACCATTATCTGTTGTGTATCTCAAAAACAGTTATTTTTAAACATTAATTATTATATTGGCAGGATAGATAGGGTGTGACCTATTTCTGAGATCAAAGAATGTTTCAATGAGAGGAAATTTAACTCGTACTTAATCATATTTAGAAGAACTTGCAACAACTTTTTTACCTCATATGAGTAAACGAATTCGTACTAAGCGAGTTAGAACAAGTAAGATAATCATTTCAATTCATGCAAGGTCGTAAAAATCGCGTTGTTTAACAAAAACTTGTCAGATCTTGATTTTTACAAACATGGCACGAACTGAGGGTAGATAGTCTGATACAGTTTTCCATACAAACTTTGAGGAACCAATGACGTTGACAGAAAAGATATAATTCCATTATAAGTGTTTAATTTAATTTAAAAACTAACCAACACAGTGGCGAATACCTTGTTTTGTTATAAAATAACTTTTGTTACAAGGAATTTAATTAAATTCACCTAGATTCTGGGTTTTATAGATAGAATTCGTCTGACGTCGCCCCCCAAGATTTCTTTAACGCCCGCTATTTTTTTTTATCATTCTACTACCCCTTACTAACTAACCATCACACCGTTTCAGAGAAGACGGACCGCCAAACAACTCGGTCTTAGCACAAACTCCTTGGTTCGTTCACGATCATACAGCGTGTCATTCATCCTATTGTTCTAAATCTGGAAATGACCCGACTCAAGTATCCGATTCACTTGATTGTGCCATGTCTTCCATTCATATTTGCATCATACATTCTCCTTACAGACTTTCTTCGTCCATTTGCTCTAGATGCCCAAACCATCTCAGCATCCCTTTGACGCTTACGGATTTGACGGATCTCCACTCATGATCATACATGGTTTTACGAACATATGCTTCAAGGATCTCATTTGTACAGCATTTAGTCTACTTTCATCCTTCTTCTGCCAGTTCCATGCCTCACTGCTATACATCAGGGTAGGCACAAGCAGTCCATTGTGGACTGCTAGCTTCGCTTCTTTGGACATGTTCTTGTTAGCGACAACTGCGTTCAGTCCTCCATTAATGGAGTTACCTGCAACTATCTAGCACCTAGCACCTTCAGATTATTATCTCTTTACCTCCCTGAAGCTGTACATAGGTACAAAAAGGTTTTCAACCGACGAAGAGGTGGAAAAATGGACAAAGGGGTTGGCGGGAAACTACTTCGAGGAAGGCATCAAAAAGTAGATATCCCGCTTCACCACCTGCATTGAGAGGAATGGCGACTATGTCGAAAAATACCTTACATATGTACTACGGTAACCATGTGTTTTTTTTTGTTTCAATAAAAAAAAAATTGTAACCTACAAAAATTCAGTACACTTACTTTCTGAATACGCCTCGTACTTCCTAAATACACAAACTCATCCACCTGCTCCAAGTATTCCTCATTCATTCCTCCATTAACGAAGTTACCTGCATTTACCCTTATAGCAATATCTCTGCAAGCCTCCCCTCCTACTCCAAGTATTCATAATTCACAACTAAATTGCACACTGTTTTCATACTCCCTCATTTACTAATTTATTAAGAAGATCTTCACGTTAGTGATAATTCCGATTAAAAACGCGATTCCTGGCGTTACAGATGAATTAACAGGATCCTGATTATCCTTAGTAAATTAGGAAGATATTATCATGATGTCGGAAAGCGTGTTCATGAAAACCCAAATTATTTTAATATTAGATGTAATTACAGTAATGACGTATTGCCCATCTCACTAGGTGTGGAACGCCTGTGTTGAGGTGGCAATTTACAAAGTGGTTGTTAGCTAGGTTTTTGTTTTTACACTGTTTACATTAAATAATGAAAATGACAGATAAAATAAAATCAGTAATTTATTGTATTTTTTATATTATTATTATTTTATTTTTTTGTACAATTCAAGTATGAATGTAGAGGATTAAGACAAAGCGAGAATAATTTTAAGTAATTAAATTTCAGTTTGACAAAACGGCAGAGTGATAAATGGTAAGAAAAAAGCAGATGAAACTTTAGTCAAATGTGCATACCATTCTCCTAATGTATATATATATATATATATATATATATAACTTACTTACCAATGCTTCTTTTGTTGAAATTTTTGTTTTTATTTTTCCTACATTTGTTACAAATATTTGGTTTATTTTTGTCTACAGGTCTCGAAACGACCGTGTCATAAACATTTCTATTTTGGGTATAAATTTAATGTTATTTTTTTTTTTATTTGTTACAATATTTTTTACATTTCAAGTTTTCCTGTAATGTTGGCCTCACCGGGTGGCTTGCCCGTGCGGAGGCCTTAATTTTATAATATGAAAATATAATCTACATAATACATTTAAAGAGAAAATAATACATTTGAAATATAATCTTGTGTGTTTGTGAGTGATGTGTGTTTGTTTGATGTGGTTTTGTGTGTTACGTGTAGGTTTTATTTTTATTTTATGCTATGAAATTTTGGTAATATTGTCTTTTTTGTTCTTTAATCCATTTTGTAATTTTGTGTGTGAATTTATTTTTATTTTCCTCAATTTTAATTTCAAGTTTTACACTGTTGAGAGCTTTTATAGCGTGGTATTGGTAGTGTCTTTGTCCAAAGCTTGAATTTACTGTCGGAGTTTTTATGTTTTCTTTGTACGGTTGGCTAACTGGTCTGTTAGTGTTATTTTGTGTATGTTGAAATTTTATTTTTTTGTCAAATATGTAGTTTAGTAGTGTTTTGACGTATAGTTGATTGTTATTATTATTATATTAAGTTAAAATATATGTATTTTTTAAAATGATTTAATTGTAAAGCTGCACATCTTGATACAGGAATGCCCCCTAGTGAGATGTGCAGAGTATGTTTTTTATGTTAAAAACTGTTTTTTGAATAAATAAATGAAAATGTTTATTGGCATTAATCAATGATTTTACTTTTAACCCTTCAGGTCTCAAAAAGATATTACTAGCCACAAACATCATATTCCACTATAGCTTCTGAAGGTCAGATCTGACCGGGGCGTCAATACATCATAAAAGTATTTTACCTTTTTTCTATAATGCGTAGATATGTGATATGCTCGTCATTTGAAAGATAAATAATTATTCATCACAGTTTGTATAAAATATGTATCCATTATTAATTGAATAAAATTTTTAAAAAATGTCAAAGTGCATGATTACGAATTTCGACATTTTTTTACTGACCAAAATTGAAAATTTAAAAAAATATTTATATTTATATTGGGTATAAAAAGTGAAGTCACAGTTTTATTATTTATTACCTACACAAAAGGAATAATATTATGTTTTATAAATTTTGAATTATTTCAAAATTATGGACGTTCCGAATAAAAATGTTCTGGTATGTTTTTTTTGTTAACATTTTTATGTTTGATATTAAAAATATTAATGTTTTTTCAAATGCAAATATTTGAAAGATAATTTAATCTTGTTCAAATATCTAATCCAATTGTTTAATCAATAAATCCACCTAGATTTCACCGTCCATCCCATATTTTTAAGTTCTATATATTTGGCACATTATGGCAAGCAATTGCTCAAAATTTTTATGCAAACTTGGCATAATATGCCAAAAATATCTCGGGTGGGTAGTTATATCTGCTTTAAAGAAGTGTCAAGGATATTTTGGGTCTCTTACTATCTCTTCCAAAGTTTGCAAGCACTTTTTGATCATTTCCGAGTCATGGAAATAATGGAGTCATGGAAGTCATCCAGTCATGGAAGTCGTGGAGTCATGGAAGTCATGGAGTCATGGAAGTCATGGAATCATGGAAGTCATGGAGTCACGGAAGTCATGGAAGTCATGGAGTCACGGAAGTCATGGAGTCATGGAAGTCATGGAGTCATGGAAGTCATGGAGTCATGGAAGTCATGGAGTCATGGAAGTCATGGAGTCATGGAAGTCATGGAGTCATGGAAACTCTTTTAAAAAATATTAAAAAATAATTGGCGTCCACAGGTCTGGTGTAATCCTTGCTCTACTTTTTTGACGTAATACACGTATTCAAATAACATATTAATTCACGCCTTAGGCATGGCACGATTAAGTGGATTGAATACTTGATTCGATGTCAATCACCTTCCTCCAGTGTCATTGTACCGCTTCCTTAAAATTATATAATTAAGATAGATAAGTGTATTGTATGTATTAAAAAACCTTTAAGACGACAAAATACCATATATAATTTTAACGAAGTAAGTGTAGAAGGCGTCCACAAATATATGCGACTCGCGGCTCCAATGTGTTGGACAGACCTACGGTCGAATATGCTCTGGCAAAACTCAAGTGGGAATCTAAACAACGTAAGTGAATAAGGCGTGTACAAAAATATTCAGCGCGCGGCCCGGCATATTGGACGAACCTGCGGTCGAATTTACCCTAGCAGGCCGAGAAAATTAATCTTTCCGCAGGTTTTTTTTAAATTTATTACTAATATCTCAGATGTTTCTAAAAGAATACCCGGGGAAGTAATTCACTGTCTAGATAAATAAAATCTGGTGCTTAACGCTAATTTTATAAATGTTTATATTTGAAGACAATATTAACGACTCTCAAGCGAAACAAGATTCAGTCGCATTTAGGAATTGAACCACTGAATTTTTATTCAGTTTTAATAAATTATTCAAACCGTCTACGGAAAATAATTTAATTTAAAAGTGCAGTTTTTATTAATCTCAAATTCAGTTCGTATAAAATGCTTGGTTTCGTGCTACGTGTAAGCAAAGTATTCAGTAATCCGCGTACAATCGTAATGTTATATTTCGCATTAGTCAGAAGTACACTGGAATATGCATCGACTATTTGAATCCATAATATAAACTTTACATAGATAGTATAGAACGTATTCAAAACAAATTTATAAAATATATTACCAACAGATTCAACAATAACTTTGAATGTACATTTGAAACTTTTGCGAGAAGTGGCTGACTCAATATTTATACATAGAATTTTAAACTTTAGACTGTACCGAACTTCTGCCCCTTATTAATTTAAACATAACTTTGGAACGTACACGACATATAGTTCTATTTCGCACGCTTAATTATAAAACAAGTGCAATTCGCCAATAAACCGAGCTCTTCATACTCTAAACAATATTTGTCTAAACTCAAACATTGACATTTTTTCGGATTCACTGCCCAAATTCAAACGTGGCATCATGTCAATAATATAAACTGTTCAATGCGCATGCATATAGACAGACACACACAAACACTCACACATAAATTAAACACACACACACACACACCTATATATTACACACGTCACCTGGTAATTTAATTAAGGAATAAACATACCACTTTGCAGAAATTACAAGGAAACATATCATAGGTACCCATCATTGAGTATCTAATTCATGTATATTGTTTCAACACTGTAAATCGTGTACTGTTTGATTCTATAATAAAAAATAAAAATAACTCACACCCATGGGAATCGGTTTGAAGAAAATAGAATTATAATTATAACTGAAATTTGAGCCCTCGAGCATACCCCGTTATAAGAGTCCTGTGTCGTTTTCAATGCCACTACCAGTTAATTAATCAGTCTGCAGTATATACCTACATACGTCCTTAGTTTTCGCTAACTCTGATAAGGATCGTAACTGAAAATGTGTTATTAAATGATATTGGTTGTACACAAAGTTAAACTTTGTTTACGGTTGAACAAGAACGACAAATAATTGTTAAAGTTTGAAACTTTCTTCGATTAGTTCAACGCAAAATGTGTTTGTCTTAGATACATATTTTGATTGCGTCTCTGAACCAAGTTCTCATTAACATTTATAATCAAACCACCACCTTTTATGTGTAGTAAATTTATTTTGTCAAAATAAACGAAACAGTTCACTATGGAGTGCTGATACCAACCCTGAGGTGTAATAAGTGAGGCATGGAAACAGCAGATAAAGGATGAAAGAAGACTGAATACTGTAGAAGTTCGATCCCTGAGCTGTATACCTGTGATTGCTTTATACGATTTTTTTTTTCGTCCAGTTTCTATACGGGTCTTTTCATTAGAATCGGAACGAAAAAAGGACGTGTTTTATTTGGTGGGTATAGATTTTCGAGCGGCTTAAGACGGCGAAAATTATTTTACATATATGACATCTGCATAATTCAAAAAATATATATTTTTTTTTATTATCTACGAATTAAATACAAACAAAAATGTAATTTATTTTTCCTAATTATTCTACTACTCCTTAGGGTGACCTCAAGATGCTCGTGTTTATGGGAGGAATAAGTACGTAAAAAAAATAAAGGTTAATAGACGATGTGATAACAAAATAACTATAAACGTAATTCCTTCGTCATAGTGAATTTCGCGTTTATTTTGGATGATTTGATGACTACAACATAAAACGCAAGTGGCAGATGTGATTTATTATGTCCAATTTTTTGATGATTTAATACCATCCCAAATGTTATCTCTTATTTGTTGGCAATGTAGAAGAACTGCTTTAATTTGACAATTTTTTATACCACTGGTATCACTGCTCGAGCTAGTTGCTAAATCTAACCATGACTAGCATAATTCATTCTGTATCTGGCGTCTTAACCCCGCAGTTGACTACTCCCCACCGTCGTTACACCGCGAGTTCCGTGCGAATCCTCTGTAAAAAATATTCTCATAATACCGTCAGTAAATTCGAGAGTTTTGATCAACATCTCCACAGCAACAATAGAACACCGATTTACGGATTAGGAAGTTGTGTAAATCGAGAGGTTATATTCCAACCTCTCTGATGACAATAAACCTTTCTACAGCAACTATGTGTATGGAGTAGTAATTATAAAAATAATCATCTTGGACAGCAAAAATAACATTCGAAAAGAGAACGGATGGGTATGAAAAAAAGCGTGTAAAACGTCCATTAGAAAGGGACACCATGATTATTTTGCATACCAGTACCCAAATCAGATAAGCACGTACAGAGCATACAAAGTGACCGTGTAATAAGTTTTTTTAAATATGTTAATGTATATATTTTTTAAATGAAACACTGTAACAATAAACAAATAAAATTCAAGAGCGTACCTTAATTAGGAACGCGAAAGCAGATTTGGCACGATCAAGCCAAACAATTACTTGCCTACCCCTATTTTTATTTTTCGTAAGTTATATTTTTTTGGCTCCACATTAATTTAAGCTGCAGAGTGGAAAATGAACTCGTTTTCCTAAAAAAATAATACACAATTTCATGACTCCAATTCTATTCAGGCAAAAAACATTATTTCGCTACACAGTTAAGATTTTCGCTTTCGTTTTTTATTTCCTATGACTCTGAATGAATTGGTTATAGAGTTTTCCATTAGGAAAAAAATCGATAATTTTATCACTACCTTAACACTTAAAATCTAAAATAATGGTTTCAAATTTATCCAATTGACTCAGTAATCACAATCATGGATCGAATAATATCGAGACCATTAAATTTCATTCGAATGAATTTGTATAAATGATCGAGATTTTATTTAGAGAGTCAACCAAATGTTACTCGTTCGTACAATTATTTTTTAGCTAACGGCCCTCTATTCTAGAGGTTTTACGAAGTCTCTATTTTATATAATATAACATTATTTTATTACTCTACATTTATTATTATACTAGCTGTAGCCCGCCACGCGTTGCTGTAGCTCCTTCTAGAACTTTCAAGAGTATTTTCGAACTTTCCGGAATCTTCTATACTAGCCGACACACTCCGCCACTCAGTTTGGAACCTTATAGAACCTTCTTGAACTTTATCCTTCTAGAACCTACTAGAGCCTTCAAAAAAATTCTGGAACCTTCCAGACTCACCGACACAGTTGGCGGGCTCTGACTCTGATTCTGACATAATCTGAAGCATTCGCGGTATTCCCATAATAAATCACATTTTCATCACCCCTACCGAACTCTCTTACTTTCGATGTGACACCAAGGGAATAGTGAATAGTATCTACCATCATAACCACCGGTGACTTTCAGTGGGTGGTTTCTTTTTATAATATATATAAGTTTTACATTGTATTACTATTAATAGTTTTTTCTTATGTGAAACCGAGTCCCGACTGCTCCCATTCGTCAGGAGCTAGTAAGACAACAGACTCTCCAATCGGGGTATGTTGTGAGGTTGAAGGTGAAAAAGATGGAGCAGAGGAAGGTGGGCACTTACCTGGCTAGTCAGATCTGGTCACAAAACACGGTTAAAGTCATTTCAAGCAACGTTTCAATTCTGAACGGTGGTCTTACACCAGGGCAATACTGAGAATATCTTCCACAACGTGCCGCAAATATACTATTTTAAATGAGTAAATTGTGAAGTAACACGAGTTAATCAAATAAAATTTACCTGCGCACGCCGGGATTTGAACCCGCGACCTCCAGCTTGCTAGTCGAGAGCCTTTCCCCTCCACTACGGAGGCCGTTTAGTAATGTATTGGTTAAATTTTGGGGTATTATATATAACTTTTTTTTGGCAACGTTTCAGGCAGCACTACATTGTCCATAATCAGGCGATGGTCTACACATCTGCCCTGGTATGCTGTAAAAAAAACACTATTATACTTTTGGCCGTAAAAATTTCAAATTATTTTTAATGCATCACAATTTTTTTTCGGCAATTTTCTCCGGTTTTCCTAATTAGTACAATGAGTTAAATTTCAATTCAGTTGAATATTTTTATTTTCCATAGTTTCCACAAAATTTTATAAAAACCCCATAGATTTATTCAACCCAACAGAATATAACCCATCTCCCAGAAAGCAATAAACCCACAAGAAGAGATATTAACCCTTAAGTGACGTCGTCGGTCCATGGGACCCATATCTATACTCCTCCCTTCTACCTCTCTCATATTCACTACTGTGTCCTGCGCGTCTGAGTACGTTCCTACATTCTGACTGAGATCGCACAGGAGGACAGACGGCTCCCTAACACAAGTAAAAAATCTATTTACCAGAGTTATATGAGTCCCCTGGACCCACGGCGTCACAATTTTTTTTCTAGTTTTTTTTTTTTTTTTTTTTTTTTTTTTTATTGAAAAATTTTTTGATACATATATATACAGGTACATACATAATAACAAAAAATAAAAGAGAGTAACAAAAAAAATCCCACAAAGGCGAGGCCTGTGCGTGGGCATTATTATTTGTATGTGGATATTTAAAACAGTGGTTTAAATAAAAATAAAATATTGTACATGGTGATTGATTTTACCGTAATTTCAGTTACTTTTTACTAAAATTCCAAAAATATTTAAGTGCTCAATGAATATTAATTGGTACAACAAGTATTAATTGATACAACAAACACATAGCAGACTTTATTATATATCTACTCTTAAAGCTAATTAGTTGTAAGTATAATTAATGGCTTTGTTAATAACTTATAAGAAAAAAATATCTATTTTGGCTGTTTTGAGCCAAGTTTTGATATATTTTTTATATGAATGAAGATTTTGACGAGTGGTCTCTTTAAGGGTTGAACATACTGAATTATAGATTTTTGGAGCAATAAAACTAATGTGTCTCTGGGCCTGTCTAGTTTTACAGTGGGGTATAACATACTCACAGGCGCCACATCTTAGTTTAATTGTCAAGATGGCGAATCAAAACCCCGAACCAAGTACTTTAAATATTACTGTTATCTCAAAGATAGACCCTACCGAGCTTTGGCTATTATTGTAGAAACTGTAACACGAAGTGTAAATTGAAGATTCAATCCCAGATCATGAGAGATGTGTTGCAGTTAGTGTAGATTGTGAATTGTGATTTTACCTATCGTCATCATTTTGATATTCAATATTATTGTTGTTTTTTTTTACATAAGTTTTAAAAGTTTTTCATTGTATTTTTAATTTTATTATTATTTATTTATAAATAATTCATGTGTTAATTCCATTTAAGATAAAAATAGAGGTATTCTAGTCTAGTAGAATTTTGTAAAAATGAAATGGAAATATCATTTTATGTAAAGAGATTCTCATTATTATTTATGGATATGTTTTGTGGAATAAATTTCTAGTTTTTATTTAATATTGCAATACATCTCTGATTTTTCGTAAAGATTTGAGATTGATTATTTATAATAAAAAATAAAACACTACTGAAAATTGCTTAACAAGTTTTGAAATATGGGTCCCAGGGACCCACGACGTCATTTACGTAAATTTTGTTCACCCCGGCACTTAACGGTTAAAATGTAATAAAGCCGCTCCGCCAGCAATAAAACAAAATAAGCCATAAATGTGGAATATTGTATAGAGCCAATAACGCTCATTCCTGACATATGAGGGGTACCCAAAAGAAACCGAACTGTTGCGGGGGGTTTACTTTGCAGTACCGGGCTTCAAAGAGTATTCTAATGGATCGATTGATTTGGAGTCTTTCATTGGATTGTAGCTTTGTTTTAGGGTCTCATCCATAGCACCATGATTCGTCATCCGTGAAGACCTTGGATAAAATGTTTGGGTCATTTAGAACTCTGTTCACGAAAATTAGCCATCTAAAAAACTACGAACAAACAAAACAACAGTCATCAAAAAATTCACACCAGCCGACAGGACAACTTCTCCATCGCAGCGCTTGGTATACTGATTGAGGAAAAGTAGCTGTACTCGGTTTTAACGTTCCCGTTACGAAAAAAACTAAGCCCCCCACAACATCAGTTCGATTTCTTTTGGGTACCCCCACCGTAGATGCTACAATAAACCATAGCCTTGGTTCAAATTCTACCAATCTAAAGATGCCCCTCATGAGATGAAATCGATCCAGTTATTTAAAAAAAAATAATGAAGACCATTTTAAGGATGTTGAAATTCATTAAAAAACGCATATTTTAAAAAAAATAGCCGTCACGGGACGCCTGGCCGATGCGAAACATAGAAATTGATTTTTATTGAAGGAAGTTGAAATGAAAGTAGACAAGTCATTATATTTTTTATAACAAAACAATTCTTTTTATAATTATTTAAATATACTACAAATTAAAAATTCATCATAATTTAGAATAAATTCATTGCCAATTTTAGTGAGAATCGAAACCAATTATTTAACAAAAAACTCATTTAAAACAATGTATTGTATTTGATATGTATTATATTTATGGCAAGTTCCAGGGTGTAAGATACTCTCAATATCGCCCTAGTGTAAGACCACCTTTCAGAATTGAAACGTTGCTTGAAATGGCTTTGGCCGTGTTTGGTGACCAAATCTGAATAGCCAGTTACTCCTCCACCTTACTTTCCCCATCTCCTCCCCACTAGATTCAGCCTCAAAACATACTCCAGTTCGGGATGCCATAGTTTCACTTGCTCCAAAAGGTTTGGAGCAATAGGAACTCTTGTGCGGTTTCACATAAAAATAAATAGTCGCGAGGCTAGCCGAATGATGGGTCGTCCCGTTTCCGTGCAAGAGCGTCGTTCCATCTTGCCACGCTTGTAACGCCAGAGTAATTTATACCAAAATATGTTTCTCATCAAAAATATTTCAAACATTTACTTTGTCCAGCGAATTAACTCATCCTAGTCATGTCAAATAAGAATTACCGTTACTTACTTAAAGTTGCAAAAGGGTAAAGACTCATAAATTGGCAAAAACCAGCCAAGTCTCTAGGCAATTGTGCTCTTCTCGGCATCTCTTATCAGCTCAGAGACCCGCTGCTTTATTAACTACCCCATCTCAACTGGATAATGCACCCTGCATTATTCAACCCTTAGTCCTAGGAGAACAGAAAGGCAACAACTTAAAAGCGGAGCCCAATTCTATTTGAAGTTCATCTCACGAAGGAAATAAACTCCCAAGACATTATTGATGTCTGGAGTCGAAGTGAAGTGTTTGCTTGGGATTGGATTTAAAAAATTCAAATATCATTTTACCATTAATACATACGTCCGAAGATATTTACGAATAATGATATAGAACTGTCAGTAGCAGAGTAGACAAAGCTGTTTGGCCGATGGTCCAAATATGTGGAGGTTCACCAAAGTACAACTTTAAGTCGGACGATAAATTTGTAAAGAATTGAACCCAGTTGTAAGAAAAGTGGAGATATGAAAAAAATACAGGGTGGGGCAAAAGTAATCACCCGATGTTCTTTTGATGTATTTTTTTTAAAAGATAAACTTTGTTACTGCTTGTTATTCATGTCTGGTTGATTTGTATTCTTCGTTTGTTTACTTCACAAATATCCAAACCAATTTTAGGATAACTAATTATTGCTTATAATTATTTGTTATCCTTTATGTTATGCATAAAACCTTGTCTTATAAACGTTAGTTTATCAATAACAAATAATAATATTTGACAAGTCAAAAATATTTCACCAATAAATGAAGATATCATATGTCTCGACGCCATCTAGTGAGAAATTTAGCACTAACAAAGCCATTCCTACAAAAATAAAGTTGGTTGTTTTCAGGTGAAAAAATATAATAAGCAGTAATGGTTGATTGAGGTACTAGTACATATTGAATCATTTGGCGGGTTGGAAATAAGCCGACATAGCTCAGTGGATACAGAGCACCTGACCGGACATCAGAAGGCACGAGTTCATTTCCCGTTGGCGGCATTTATTTTTACTCGGGAGATATTTTCAATTTGTATTAGTATTTCGGATGACTAAATATTGCTTATAATTATTTGTCCAAACCGAATTGACATTTGGCGCCATTTGCAAAAGTTGTAGCGTTTTCCAGGAGGGTGATTACTTTTGCCCCACCCTGTACTAGGCTGATGAAAGCATTATGAGTAAGATTAAGGAAGGAACGCTTAGATGGTATGGGCATGTAAAGCAAATGAATGAAGAAAAAAGTGTAATTATATGACGCGAATATGAATGAAGGCATGAAGAAATCGTGGACGCCCGAGGAATACATGACACAATCAATCAACCAGCTACTTGAGTCGGGCCATGTCAAGAGTCAGAATAATAGAAGAGTATGTATGAGACGATGTATGAATGTGAATAAGGCAGTGAGTGTTTGCCAAGACTGAGTTGTTTGGCGGTTCGTCCTCTCTGACTATCTCTGTGGGGAAACGGCGTGGTGGTTAGTTAGTTAGTTAGGAATTGAACCCAGGACAAAAGAAAAATCAGTAAAGTTTGAAGTCCTGGGTTCAATTCCTACATGCGACCGAATCTTTATATTATCTTCAATGACTAAATATTACTCTTGGAGGTTTTACTCAATAAGTTTTTCCACTGAAAAGATATTGAATATTGATATTTTTTGTAATGCATCATGTATATATTGTTGATGGAACTTAATTGAGTTATTTTGTGTTTATCTTACAATGAAATTATCGTATTATTTAACTGTTTGTTATTTTTTCCACATATATAAATATGTAATGCTTGATAATACCTTAGAAAATTATTTGAAAGATTTTGGAATTTAATTTATTTTGTTTTTTAGAAATTTTTCTATGTTAATTTGGATTGACATTGGATGTCAGGGGGTATTTTTTAAATAGTAAAGTAAAATAAACATAACACAAAAGTCATACAAATAACTGTTTCATGTCAAAAATGTTCATTTACAATGAAGTGATAATCTCTAAGGTACAAACAAATAATATTTTAACTAAAATTCATTGAGAAATAAAGAAATATTCTAAAATAATAAATCTTTAAAAATTTTCCATACTAGTCGAAAACATGTCCGTCACTACCAGTGTTAATTTGAATGAACATTTAAATTCATGTACAATATTCTGGAAAATGACTGTGAATTGAACTAATTTTATTATTATGGAACACATCTTAATGCGTTAAAATATTTATAATTCGAGTAGAAAATATTGATATCTCACCTAACTGAAATTCGATGAAACTTACAATCAGCAGATGTCAAAACATTTATCATTGTTGTGGCGGGAATAAGGAGTTCAATCGAGTGGAAAAAATAGACGCTACAGAAAAGATTACAAGATAAATAAGAAAACAAAAACATGGTTTTTCTAAATCGCTACCGTTAAGGTAAAAAAATTCACAAAGTTCATGTTAATTTGAATTAACAATGGGCCTGAAAGGGTTAAATATTAAAATAAAATCAAGTATTTCATATTTTTTAAGCAATTAGCCTGAAACATCCATATAAATTGAAAAAAATCTTTTGAGATAAAATACATGCATAAAATATATACACATATTTGGTAGAGAACGAAAAATAAAGAATTTTATTTTAATACTGCTGGAACCTTTTTGATACCGTCTTAGGTAAAAACTCTGGTGTGTTACTCTTGTATTGTACTTGCCATAATACTTGACGTCAAAAGAGCAATTAAAATAATCTGCACAGCAATATGTGGTGTAATTTAAATGGCATATTATGCAAAATAAGACTCTTGATTACGTCTATAATTATACCGCTTCGTTCTCTATAACTCCATAGTATTTCCTTATGAAGTATCACCGTGTTAAAGATAAAGCCTTCATTTACCATGAAATAATTTAAATTTTCTATAACAAAGAACATGCTTTTAGAAAATATAAGTGGATATCTAATGAACTATGGTCCTGCTTAGGAATATTTAAGATTGGAGCTTTTGGAAGTTAAGGTTGATAAACATCAGTTTTAGTTAATAAGATTTATTTAATGACAGTGACATCAAACAGTATAAAATGAACATAAGCTTAAGAAAGATTTAAAAGTAAGAAATACAATTATATACAAAACTTATAGGTAGACTAAATATTGATTGAGACGTCATGATAGTACCTAGATTCCGTGTAGTTAAATAGATCAGACAAATCTGCGTATCTATTACTAAATTCATGTAATTAAACATGATTTTGGAACGAGTAGCTCTCGTAGGTATATGGAATTCAATGAGGTTAGGTAAATTCGTCCTGTCTATATTATCATATATAGACAGGTCGGATCAATACATTATGTTTTGAATTTTAGCTGGTTATTAGTATATCAGTTAACTTTAAATTTTTGAAAATATTAGTTATTAGTATATCAGTTAACATCAAATTTTTGAAATTTAGCTGGTTATTAGTATATCAGTTAACTTTAAATTTTTATTTATTTGTGTTCTTATATGTTCTATTATTTTTTATTTATTATTTACAATATTGTATTTGCTGTAAATCTCTCAGGCCACTGGTACAGAACCCTTAGTTTTTTTTTAAATATTTTTTATTATTATTATAATTTTAATTGAAAATATTTTTTTGGATTTTATCATTATTATTTAGTTTATTCTTATATATGTAAATAATCTGTTGATTTTCCCAAATAAATAAAATAAAATAAAATAAAAATAAAATCATTTACAAATTTGAACAAAAATATTAAGTCGGATATAATTCTTCGATACCTAAATTTCGTGCAGTTAAATAGATTCGCCATATTTGCGTACCTATTACTAACTCATTCATTTATTCATGATTTCGGAACGAGTAGCTGTCGTAGGTACATGAAATTCAATGAGGTTACGTAAATTTGGGCTGTCTTTGCTACCATTTACAATTTTTAACAATTTTTAAATTAATAAGTTTTAATAAATTAACTGCAGTCTATGCTTTCAATGGGAATACCGAGTTTAAAATTGTGTGCCTTAAGAATTTGTGTTGAAGTTTTTCAATTGAATCTGAAAGTATTTTAGGTCACTGGAGCCAGGATGCGGCTAATGGCCTCCGCCAACACGTTGGTGACCGCAGCCTACCAGCACCAAGCGCCACTCCTGAGTGAGCGCTGGGCCCAAGCTCACTCAAGACCACGCCCTGCATAGTTGTTAATTTATTCTTCTTCATATATTTTTTCATTTTTCACATACCTACTGTACAAAAAATATGTTTATACACGGTGTCCGGAAACTCGTAGTACGAGCGGGAAACTGGAGAAACTACACCACATGGGGAACCCAAAAAAACATAAAGTTTTTTGATTTGAGCATTTTCAAAAAAAAAAAAAAAACCAAAAAAAAAATATTTTTCGGCTATTTTAGGGTTAAAGTTTTTTCTGGTGTTTAGGGTTGAATAACAGATGTTTTAACCCTGCAGAGCAGAAATATTTTATGATTACACCGGGTTAAATCAAGGGTGATTTCAAAATAATGCTTCAAATCCGAGTTTCTTCATTTGTTTTACTTTCAAATAGTTTTAATTAGTTGGGTACTTTGATTTTCAATCAAATCAACTTCAAACTCGATTTACTCGATAACGAAAGCTCAAATAAAAAAAAAATATACTACAAAATCGACTCCAAATGTGATGTAGATTCACCAGTTTCCCGCTTGTACTACGAGTTTCCGGACACCCTGTATATATATGGGACGTGTGGGATTGCACTAACCTCCCCACATCCTGGAATAAAAATTATTATTATTAAAAGGGGGACCAGATCGAGGAGTCATATGCGGCTTGGCTTCAAACTAAAGAAGTATAAAAAATTACGAGGTTATTATTTATTGTTTCTTTACACTGTATCTTTTTTACTTAAGAATTTTAACCTCACTAGAACAAGCCTGTGTCGAGGGTCGAGGTAAATAATTTTACAAAATAATAAAAATATCAAATATTATATATTACTATAGAATAATATTTTTGCATTATTATTTTTACAAATTGGGTACCTATTAAGCCAGTTCCAGCAAATTCAAATCATCAGAATTTATGTTGATAATTTGATTATAAAAAAATAAAATTTAACTTTTACTTTAAAAAGGACCAGAGATAAGAAAAAAGAGAATTACATTGTAAAAGGACACAAATTAAAAAAAATATATATACAGGGTGTATCGGCACGTACCCGACAAACTTTAACCAGCTATTCCTCAGCACATTTGGAGTAAAAAATGTTATGGGCGCTTTGCTGTCCGATACAACATATTATGAGATACCAAAGCTTTTTTAAAGAGCTTGTATCGCCACGGTGAAAGACAAACATTCAGAATCGAAACATTGCTTTAAATCGTTTCAGCTGCGTTTGGCGACCAGATCTGAATAGACAGGTACTCCCAACCTTCTTCATCCCTGTTTTCTTCCCCTTTCCACTACTTTTATCCTGACAACCATAGATTGAAGAGTTATACAAAAAGTGTATTATGAAATTCGTACTGTGTTTATGAAATACGAATGGGGTAGAGATCTATGATGTCGTAAGTGAGACGGAGCGCTAGGCTGTTGGACTAACTGGAGCATTTTTTATTTCTATTCAACTATTATTTGAATGCACAACAACTCTCAACGATAACTATTACTGTACCTGCTTATATATTTATTGTTTTTGTGTTTAATTCGTAAAACTTGCAAATTTTGAAAAAAAAAATAAAAAAGTACCTGCTTATATTTTCCGTACTTGGCCTATAATGCCATGTAATAAACACACATTATTGTACTTCTGATCAGCTTACCTTATACATTGTATACATGTAAAACCCTTCATTGCGTGAATAAATAAATGAATTTGTATGGAAGGCATTTAAAGTGTTATTCTTTGCTCTCAACTTACTCCAATTGGGGATGCCATAGTCCCACTACCAGCTCCGGTTAGAAAGGAACTGTTAAGGTTAAGACGAGACAATAACCTAAAATAAAGTCAGTATCTTAACGACGTAAGTGAAGAAGCCGCGCACAAAAATATGCTACGCGTGTCCCTGGTGTATTGGACAGACCTACGATTGAATTTGCTCTAGCAAATCTCTAAAATAAAGTGGAAATCTAAATGACATAAGTGATGAAGTCGTGTAAAACAATATTCGGCGCGCGACCCGGCTTAACGGAAGGACTTACGGTCGACTCTGCCCTAGCAGGTCTAGAAAATTTATCTTTCCATGGGATTCATTTTAATTATTTCCGATCGACGTATTACTAAAATTTCAAATGGTTTTAGAGGGAAGTAACTTATTCATCTTCAAAAATAAATAAAATCTAGTGCTTACCGTTATTTTTATAGTTGAAAAGCGTTACATAAAATTTTAAAAACGTTGTACTTACAATGTTTTAATGATAAGGTCCTGGTTTTATTAATCTTAAATATAAATAACTTACATTCTTATGGATTGGTCTAAAAAAATATGTACATTAAATTAAAATGTGAACCTCGAGCAAGCCCTCGTTATTAGTGTCTTATGTCACCAAAATGTGCCTGCGCGCTCCATACGCTCTTCTTTCCTATTCAATGAAAAATAAACTACTGTAAATAAAATTCTTGATTGAACAGACTATGTAATAATTACAATAACATAAAATTAAAATTGGCCTTTTTCATTTGCGAGCTGAATAAATATTTTAATAAATCAATAAATTAGTGTTATTCTAACAAGTGATGGGTAATTTATCTGTAGTTGTTTATAACATAATTTATCGTATCTACATTATGTAGTGCTTACAATGTATTCCGGATTAAAATATTATACTGATCAATGTCTTCATTTTCCATTGCCAGCGTAACTAAAGTTAGCAGTTTAAATTATGAATCCATTAAGGAAGAAAAAGTGACGTAACGAGTTTCTTGTTTATTTTCTAAACGTATTCATCTTTTATGAAAATTCCTTTCCCGAAAAGAAAACGAGATAATTATGAAAATTCAGTTGGCTCTTTGAAACAGAGGTGATAATCCCATCGCATAAAAGTTTTCAAATAATTAAAGAAAAGGTGGGTAATTAGTACTTATGGGCTACTTATCAAAGACATTATTATCATGTTCGTAAAGGCTACAGCTATTTGGATAGCGATGGGTCATGACTAATTTTATTAAGAGTCGGATTCACGGTCCAGCTCAATAACTTTGTACGACTCAAAGAGTGGACTTATTTGAACGGGAACAGCGTACGAGCAATGAGCATTCTGTGTTGGTCCGATACGCTTTGCCCAAGCACAATGCACAAGCTTCCGAAATCAAATGATTCTCTGAGGGAAAATTTAACATATAAACCAAACTTTTCTGAACAGACTGGTAATATCCCACTAATTGGTGTATTTGGTAGAATTGCCCATCTCCTACCAACAGATGTAAAGAGGGGCTTATACTTTAGTTTAATCCAGTCCCATCTAAATTATTTAATAGAAATATGGGGAAACACATACATTACATACCTAAATGATTTACAAACAATACAGAACAAAGTTATTAAAAAAAACTCTTCAATTATAACCCGGACACTCCGGACACAAAAAAACT
Source organism: Hesperophylax consimilis (assembly GCF_061612785.1). Classification (NCBI taxonomy): domain Eukaryota; kingdom Metazoa; phylum Arthropoda; class Insecta; order Trichoptera; family Limnephilidae; genus Hesperophylax; species Hesperophylax consimilis. Next base: position 14,445,099 of record NC_142865.1, read on the forward strand.
ATATCAGAAAATGTAACTTTTGAAAATAAGAAAATTGTACGAATACAACAAATGCCCCCTACACTTATACACACAAACACAACATTTAAACAAACGTCACAAGTACACGAACATTATACTAGGCAACATAACAAATTCTACAGAAAATACTGTAAGGACTGAAAGTAGCAAAAGAAGCATTGGCCACGAGGGTGTACAAAAATACTATCTCCTTCAAGATAACCTTAAAACGGAGAGTATAAATGTATTTAAAAAATAATCTTAAGTTATCAGAACAAAATTAAAAAAAACTACTTTTATGTACTTATTTAAGTTAAGAAAGTGAAATGTAAAATTTCTTTTAACTGAATAAATAAATAAAATAAAATATATAATAAATTTTTTCAATATCACTGATTTAGGAACTCTACACCAATGCTCCGCAACCTTTTCTCACCTACGACACACCAAATTTCTTCCTAGAATTCCGCGGCACACCAAAAGCTAAAATATATAGATATTAAATTGATACACAAAATTTACAATAATTTTTGTTTTTTTATTTGAAAAGTATACATTCATACATACTATTATAAGATATTTATTTTTACGCAATCTTGATTATTATTATAAAATAATAATAAATTAATGAGCGATTCATTGTTAAATTAACCTGCGCTTGTTTCAATGAACACAAAAGTTTTATATTCGGCTCGATTTTTGACAGCGTAACCCGAAGCATGACCGCTTATCATTTTAATAAAACCGTTAAAAAACTTTGCTCACATAAATATGTCGTTGAAAATGGAAGTAGTGTTCAGAATGCTTTGACGGAAATGAAAGGATATTCTTTTTTAACGTAAATCCAGAAAACATTTAATTGATCTTCGGAGAAGTCAAGTTTTAATGTCATGTCATTATTTCAATCTGTAAATTCCACTCGAATTTGCAAAGGCAGTGTTTCCGTAGAATTTATTGCATTGGTTGCAAAAGGATTTCGAATCCAATCGTATTGTTCCGTATTAATGGAATAAAAATATTGACCAAATTTCTGATTTCTGAGGTGCTGAAACAGTTTGGGCATATTTTGATTTAAAAGAAACTGACACACCTCGTGACGAAGCTCAAACAATCTAGCCAAAACTTTGCCTCGGGATAGCGAACGAATTTCAGTATAAAACAATAAGGATTCATATTCGGCTCCCATTTCTGCGCAGAGTATTCCAAAGATTCGCGAGTTTAGGGCTCTTGATTTAATTATGTTTACGATTTTAATGCATTCATTCATCGTGTTCAAAAGTTCCTCTGGTAAATTTTTGACCATCAATGCTTCGCGATGTATGCAGCAGTGTGTAAATTGTAACGTTGGATTTTTTTGTTTTACACAAGAGACAAAACCCTTTTTACTACCCGTCATTGCCGCAGCGCCATCCGTGCAAACAGCAATGCAATTGCTCCATTTAATATTATATATTTTGAAGAAATCATCGGTTACTTGAAAAAAATCTTCACCGATAGTTCGCCCTGGAACCTCCTTACAAAATAAAAAAAAAGTTCTTTAATAAAGTCCTCGTCGACGAAAAGTACAGTAGCTATCAACTGTGCTTTATTTTTAATATCGGTTGTTTCGTTGATCTGAAGCGCAAATTTTTCAGCCAATAACAGTTTTCTAATCAGTGTTTCTGATATATTGTGAATACGTCTTTTAACAGCATCTGCAGACAATGAAAAATATTTTGTCATTGTGTATTAAATACATAATGAAATATTGTAAAATTTCAAATACATTGAATTTGACCGCGGCACACCTGTGTCCGGCTCACGGCACACCAGTGTGCCACGGCACACCGGTTGCGGAGCACTGCTCTACACTGTCAGACAGGTATAGGTAATTGGATAACATGGAATTGGGTGGAGGAATGCAGGAAAACATGATTTAGGCATATATTATTGAAAGCTTATGTTGATTGTATAGAATATTTTGCTTGTGTTATACAAAGGATAAGGATAAGTATCGTTAGGAGACCGGATTACGGCAAGCATCCTGAGAAGGAAGAAGTGTTGGATTTTCACAATACCTGTAGGCATTTGCCGCGGAGGATCTCAGGTGTGTACCAAGTGATTTGTGACCATCATTATATACTCTAAGTTTATCTAAGTGATGCCGTCAAAAGGTCTTATCCTTTGATGGGAAGGTCCGAGTACACTAATATAGTCAGAATTGATTTCATATTGTGTATTTCTTTGATAGTTAACCATACCATTTGCATCTACATTAAATAAATAATCCAAATCGGTTCATCAAAATTCGTTCATATTATTTGCGAGGTTTCAAGTTGTGCGCTTTTGAAAAAGTTTTTCTAACGATCTGGCAAGAGGAATCGAAAAAAAGCTACCGGTTAAAGAATATTAGAAAACACTGAAGTAACAAACCTATAGAAATGTGTAGTGAGCGTGTCCGTATGACAGTAGAAAGCTTAATTCTATCTTACTGGTGATATCTGGTAAATTGATCAAATATTTTCATTTCGTTAAACAAATAGAGTCTATACTCCTTGAAAAAACATTTTGAAACATTTTTCCCGTACGGGAAGTAGTAAGGGGCAAGTGGCGGCTGTCGATGTTGCCCGAATCCTTCTGACCACGAATGAACTCAACGAACGGAGAACATTTAGGTTACCGGTGCGCCAACTTCAAGTGTTCCTTGAGATTTTTACCTAAAAAATCTGAATTACACCACTATTGATTATGGTAGAACCATATTAATCAATGAAAGGTTATACCATTGCTTTCCCTACTTGTACACTATTTCAGCGTGCATGTTTTCATTTTTTCTACATTTCGAAGTCATCGCTAGAGATCTGTGTCTTGGCACTTGTGCATTGGCACTGAAGCCTGTGGTATCTCACAGCGGACGATAAACCGATGTTTGTGGCCCATACTTCGAATGCCAATATTAGCTCTATCTGTATACCTCAATGAGTATTTTTTAAATACGAATTTTTTCTTTTCTCTTTCTTCTTTCTTCAAGGTTTTATTTAAAATCGGCTTGGAAAGATAACAGTTCTAGATATTTTCGTTCAGTGTTGGCGGGCCTTTGATCAGAACTGAAAAACTTTTATCACTTTGAAAACTTTAAAGTTATACAAGAATAATGGCCCCATCCTTAAAAGAAGGGTCGTTTTTTCAAGTTATTGATAAACTCTTTGCAATAAAAAGGTGATGATTAAAAAAAGGAAGATTTTATTGTTTTTTAAAGTGTGTGGTTTCTATTGTATAAAGAATGAGAACTTGAAAGTGAAATAATACAATGTAATGAAGACATACAACAATATTCAACAAACTAATTATATTTTCCAGCTAAATATGCGTTCTTTTCAATAAAAAAATATCATATAAAATTATTTCTAGATAAATACCGTACCATGACTTAAAAATTATGATATTAAACATTTTGCGACGCACTTTTTCAACCAAAAATTAAATATAATTAAATGTAAGTGATGAAACGACAAGCTACAATAATATTGAGATAAATTATTTGTTTGCCAATCGAATACAAAAAAAATATAGTAGGCTGCGATCATTTTTAAGGTTCAAAATACCATTTCATTAGATTAATTTATGTTATTTCACAATTTTTTAATTAAAAAATAATATATAGGATACTTGCGACATGTTTCAGAGTGGAAAATACTCTCAGTATCACCCTGGTATAAGACTACCATTCAGAAACGGAACGTTGCTTGAAAAAACCGTGTCCCAGATTTGAATAGACTGTCACCACGACTTTTTCTGCCTCATCTCTTTCCCCTCTCACTACCTTCAGACATACCCCAATTAATGGTGATGCCATAGTTTCACTTGCTCCAGACGATAGGGAGCAGTTGAGGCTCTTGGAACGAAATAAATTTAAAAAAAAACATAGGTTAATGTAGTGAGCTATTGTGAAATCCACGGTGTTTGTATCGGCACAATAATGTCTTGACGGCCGGCATAGTCCAGTGGTAACGCATTGGACTGCCATTCCGAAGGTCGCGGGTTCGAACCCGGCGTGCGCAAACAAATTTTATTTGATTAATTTGTGTTATTTCACAATTAATTAATTAAAATAATATATAGTATATTTGCGGCACGTTCCAGAGTGGAAGATACTTCCAGTATCGCCCTGGTGTAAGACCACCATTCAGAATTGAAACGTTGCTCCAAATGACTTTAGCCGTGTTTAGTGACTAGATCTGAATAGCCAGATACTTCCCCACCTTCCTCTTTCCCTTCCCCACTTACCTTCAGCCTCACAACATCCCCCAATTGGGGATGCCATAGTCTCACTGGCTCCAGACGGGAGCAGTTGGGACTCTTGTGAGGTATACACAATAAAAAAAAAAAATAAAAAAAAAATAATGCGCAGAATTCACACACGGATTCGCCCGTGTATTCCTGTGATGGACAGATCGGCTCTATCTATCAGTCTGCTGTCCGTCTGTCCGTCACGAGCCGATCTGCGTGTTAATGTACGTAAAGAATTGGCTCTCCGAGCATAACCTCATTCAAAGTCGATGACCATCACGCCATTCAGTGATGGAAAGCCCAAAACGTTTGTTTCCCTAGATTTCAACCTATCGAGTGATTGGTGTTATATAAACACACATATACCATATTATTTAATTGATATAATTCATAAAAATATTAATATAAAAACACATAAAACTGCTTACTGCATTTTAAAGCCAATGAATCCATATTTGGCATATTATTATTTATTAATCGCCCATAAGAGCTTTTACAAACATTTGATAATATGAAAATAACAATTCAGTGAAACAGTAATCAATATTAAAATTTGCATTTAAAATTATACAGAACCTATAGAGAAGAATGGTATTATGCTAAACTTATCTGTTTTTATTGCTGAGGTATGTTATTATAGCCTTCTTGTAAGTATATTCCGTGCAGTTGAACACATCTACAATTAATTAGATATTATGGCAAGCGATCGCTCAAAACGTTTTTACAAACTTAATTTTTTTAAAAATATTTCCAATATTTCAAAATTTTCCAAGATGAGAATTTAGACAATAAAACCAAAAAAAATAAAATTTACCTAGAATTTGTCCTTTTTTTCTTTTCCTTAAAAAGGTTTTTCCCTAGATATTTTATCAACGTAATATGAGAGCCTCGCCGCTCGAATGTCCGGATGCCTGCCTGTGTGTTGCAGACGGCGGATTTGTTCGGTGGACAGACCCGCCGAGCAGATCCGTGTGTGAATTCTGCGCGTAAGAAATTAATAAAAACTTCTTTTTTTTTTCAAATACCGGACAGATTATATGTTGGCTAAGCTATACTTTAACAAATTTCTTATTTTTGTACTATTTACTTGCTGTTATAATATGTCAAATGGATATAATAATAATAATAAATTTATTTCACATAAAAATCATACAATAAAACATGCGGACACTTTGACTAGCCAACTAGGAATGGATCCTGTTTTAGGCCAGTCAAATTGACAAGTTTAGTTCATATTATAATTTAGTACTTAATATAAAACAAAAACCGGTAAAGTAAATAACAACCAGATAGTAGTAATAAAAAGACAGATCACCACAGGAGTTGTAAGGTAGAAAAAAATGGGAAGGGTAGTTTATAAGTTTATAATATAGTTAGATGATTAGAAAATAATCGATAGCATTGATAAATAAATTACAGATTAATACAGAATTGACAATTGTGTTCAGAGGTGATAAATATGTGTTTTTGTATTGTATGGACTTAAAAAAATTATGTATCAGTGTTTTGACAATAATGTACATTTATATTTTTTATAATTTTTTATAATAAGATTATCTATTGATCAACATATCTTCACTTTTTACCCTTCCTAAATCAAGGAGCTAGTCGTTGACCAATTTGTGCAAAACATTTGTACTTTCTGAATGATATTAAATAATTTAGGTCCTAAGTACGAGAATTGCCGTTGCCCAAGGGACGTCGTGGTTTTTATTGGGATTATTGGATTATTCCTTGAAAGTCGGGTGTCGTGAAGGTGGTCGATGGAAGGGAAGTGCTGACGTTGATTTTTTGCAAGTAATATAATCTTTCTAATATACAGTTGTCTAACATCGAGAACTTTTATTTCCGTGAATAATGCATCACTGGGGTACCTGAATGGGTTTTTGAGGATGACTCTTTGTAGTGATTTCTGTGCTTTAACCAGGGAGTCTAATATTGTTTTGGCACATCCACCCCAACCTAGGGATGAATATTCGAGTAAAGAATCACACATGGAATAGTATATTGATTTCATATCTTTTACAGAGAGAATATTTCTGATGGTCATAAGGAGGTGGGTAAGTTTTCTGACTTTTGAGGCAGTTGAGTTAATGTGTTCTTCCCATCTCAGATATTTGTCTATGGTGATTCCTAAATATTTTAAACTATCTACGGATTCTACGTTTTTGCAAGTACAAGTATTCGGTTCATTACAAATGTGAATAGTAATATTCAGTATTTCCTTGGGTTGTCCCGCTTGAGTTGCACTAAAACGCATAAATTTTGTCTTTTCCGTGTTGAGAGTAAGGAGATTATTATCTAGCCAATGTTTAACATTGTTTATCCCAAGTTCGGCTTTTCTATGCGTTTCGAACCAGTTTTTCGCCTCAAATATTAAGACCGTATCGTCAGCAAAAGTGATGATATGATCGGCAAGGTTACTGTTACAAAGATTATTGATATAAATACTAAACAATATCGGTCCTAAAGTACTTCCCTGTGGAACACAAAATTCGATATTGGCTGGATCGCTTAGAGTGCCACTAATATTAACTCTTTGGCTTTGATTTTCTAGATACTTCCTTACCATTTAAGTAACTGCCCCTAAATACCGATTTTTTGAAGTTTTTTTCAAAAGGATTTTGTGCGAGATGGTATCGAAAGCTTTAGCCAGATCCAGAAAGAGCGCGATGCTTTTAATTCCTCGATCTATGTTATTAGAAGTTACTGTTGTAAGATTGCCAATGGCATTTTCGGTACCTAAACCCGGTCGGAAGCCAAATTGTCTTTCAGAAAGAATGTTATTATCTTAAAGGTAAAAGCTAAGACGGTTTTTGACAATTTTCTCTATAATTTTTGAGACCAAATTGACCATAGATATCGGCCGGTAATTTTGAATCTAATATGGTTAAATGTATTTTTACTATTACTTTTGTGAACTTGCAATCTTCAGAATATTATTTTTTTATTAACTATGTATGTAAAAGCCCAATGGGCATATAAATAAATAAACATACACCAGCACAACGACCACAAAATCAAATGCACTTATGTACTCACATCACATTCTTTGGAACTCTCTAACTTTTGTATATAACTCCTAATCAATAAAAAAATATATGATAATAGTAAGTGTACGCCCCTAAAACTCAGAAACGAGTCCCGGTACAATCAAGGGAGTTATATGGTGTGGTAGCCCTCAATCTCCCATCCCAAAGAAGGTTCCCGTTTATACCTGAAGGGCGTGCTTTTGGAGATATAAGGGATGGAAGTTTCGCCCTCTAAAAATTTCTGGAACAGTCCAGAACATTCGAGAGTATTCGAGAGCATTCCAAAACATTCCAGAACATCCCGGTACATTCTGGAATGTTATGGAATGTTCGAGAATAGTCTGTTACATTCGGGAACATCTTAATATATACAAATTCAGGCTGATTATGTTTTTGCTTGCAAAACTCAAAAAGTGGTTGACCGAAATCAATGAACATTTAAAAGTTTGTTGTTATTACTGCCAAGAGTGTTTAGAGATGTCGGAGCAATACTAAATTCAATATATCTGCACCGTAATGAGATAAGCAGTCGAATTAAAGTAGATGAAATGTAGTTTTTTAACAGTAACATTGTGGTACACAGTAGTGAATGGTGGAAGAAGTCAGAGGCGTCCAATAAGGACATTAGCAATAGCGAAGCGTTGCAGAGGATCAAAAATTCTCTTTTAACTTAAATAAATAAAAAAGAAGAAATCAAAAAATAATCACAATAATTGCGAGATGTTTTAAAAATGACAAAATCTTACCTCATTCATGATGTTCCAAGCGTAGCAGGCTTCTATAGGGGTCAGCGGCTTGTAGTGATTTCCAAAGGTGTACATATAAAACAGCCATGGAGCAGGAAACAAGAAGGTGAACATGTCGCACAGAGCCATCGCCATCAAAACTGCATTAGTAGGCGTTCTCATGTGCCTTCTACTTAAAACCACCACTATAAGGGTATTTGCTACAATAGTCGTAGCCAGAAGGAAGGGAGCAATATAACCATACATCGGCTGGGCATATTGTATAGGAAACTCACAAGTTACATTGACAAAATCATTCGAATTGTTACAAGACTCTTGTCCAGTCACATTGATGATATAAGGGAACGTCGTGTTCTGCATACCTTCGAAATAATCGTCAGTAGACGTTGGCATAACAGTTGAGGTATAGTTCAAACTTGGATACATCATGTTGCTATTATCATTGTTGGAATTGTAAATGCTTTCGAAATTTTCAAATCTGTGCTTTGATTCTTGGTTGTGTCGCATTGGATGTCTGATGACATCTCCAGGGATGTCGTTTGATTCAATTGTAGATCTGTTTTGAAAAAACGATAATATGTCTCCTGGCCTATCCGAGTGGCCACCTATATCTGGATGTTGCAACATTTTGAGTTTTTGGTGAAGTTCCTAACAAATACAATTTTTTTTATTTTTGGTTGCAACAAATCCAGAAAATTTTCACAATTTTTAAAACAATGTTTATTTTTGGGCACCGTTATATTAATCTCCCCAATACAAATGATAATTCAAATTTAACACTTGACTTTGATTAGTCTTAAAAAAATACACACTTTCACAAAATTCAAAAATAATCAAAATAAAACAATATTTTTAAAACTGTTTAAAGGAAACAAAACACGTTTTATTCAGGTGTCAAAAACCTTGAAAAAATGTCATCATGATAAATCCGATTCTTACAGTTCTGCACGAGAAACAAAAATACAAAATTTTAAACATATTTTCTTTATGGTATGTTAAAGTGATTAGTAAGTTTTTTTTCAAATTTTCTTATTCATTTGGTCCAAAATGATAATCGTCTTTTTGCTTTCTTTCCAAAACAGGTGCAAAAAGTGGCCTACTTATAACTTCAACCCAGCTTAGATTAGGGTTTTTGACTTTAATGTACAAGATGTAGAAAATAACGTTTAAGAAACACAGGAAGAAAAATACTTTAAGAGATTCGTAATTACGCTCGAAAAAGGTGTTAGCTTGAAGGTTTCTATGGGGAATTGGACGAATTGGGAACCGGGGCTGATTTTGGATTTGGTTGTTGGCTGCATCCTGAGGGTGCCTATTTTGGCGACGCCTTGCAGGAGAATTGTCGCGATTCATTTTTATTAAATTAAAAAAAAAAATTAAAAATTGTTTTAGTCCGCAGCGCAAAAAGATTCTTACAAAAATATCCACCGATTTTATAGATAATTTTAATATGGTTTACATAATTGTTTAGCAATTAAAATAAATCGATGTGTAAGTGAATTTGGTATCTTGAATCTTACGAGATTAAAAATATTTATTTTTGTTGTCTTGGTTAAAAGTTGTAAGTTGATTAGTCACTGTATTATCACTCACTTTAAATTGTTTAGAAAAACTGTGCACTCATCACTTCTATTCCCCGTATTTAACCTGTAACAAAGAAAAATAAAACATTAGTCAAAAACATTAATCGAGTAATTAAAAGGAGTTAATAAATTTCAAAGAATTACATTTTAATGTAGGCTGATTGGAATATTAACATACATACACTAAATAGAAATCCAGTGACAGACCGAAACAAGATTTTCAGCCGAAACCGGAACCGCATTTCGGCTTCTGTTCTAGTTTCAACATCATCATTAGAAAGGTGATTACATTTCCTAGATTTTTTTGAAGTACATTAGTCAATTTCGTAGGAACGCTTTTCTCAGAAAAAAATCAAACTTTTTACTGATTTACCCGAGAACCACGGACATGATGGACTAACTAACAAACTAATTATCACAGTATTTCTCCGCAGGGGTAGTCAGAGAGCACGTCTCACCAAACAACTCGGTCTTGATAAAAACTCACATTCACATTCTCATTCATACATACTCTTCTATTATTCTAACTCTTGACATGGTCCGACTCAAGTATCTGATTAACTTGATCGTGCCATGTCTTCCTCGGGCGTCACCAATTTTTCTACCATTCACATTTGCGACCTATTTTCTCTTTACACCTCTTTCTTTGTTCTTTCGCTCTATATGCGCAAACGATCTGAGCGTAATTTTACGCTTACTTCAGTCTTTCCGCATTTCTCACACGACCACACATACCCCTCGGCCTCAGTTCTACAGCATGGAGTTGGAAATAACAGCTCATTTTAATATAATCTTTAAGTTGCTCTGTCGGCATACACACATTACGAACGCAGGCTTCGTTATCAGCGGCCGAACTGGCCAAAACCGAAAACGAAACTTCAGCCGGTCATTATTTATTTAGCAATGTTAAAACATCACTGTAAATGTTATATGGTATTTAAAATAGTTCTAAGTCGTTTAAAACATGGTTTTAAATGAAAAGAGGGTTGTAATAATTGAAGAGATGAATGATAGCGGGGTAAAGTTCTACAAAATTTAAGTGCTTCAAATTTGAACAGAATTTACAAAAGTTTTAATGTTGGTTAAGAGGCGCTTGTGCAAACGTGTTCCGTCATTTTTTCTTTCCTAAGAAAACCCACAGAATTCGTTAATTTAAACTCTGACCTAACGTCCTTGCCGCAGATGGTAATTATTTTAACAAGTTTTCTAATGTAGGTAATAACTTATTACAAGTCTTCATTTAATAATTCTGGGGTTTGCGGCTAAAAGTGCCAATGTCATTTTTCCAATTTTAAGAGGCCTATTTTTTCAAGTTTTCAAACCACGTATTCCGAAATTACGAAAATTTATTTCCCTTGAACACTTTTTAAGCTCTTAAAATTTTTTTTTTTTTTTGAAGTTAATCTCTTCACATTTGCGGAGATAAAAAAGTAATTATTTACAGGGTTTTCCAATAAGAGGTGTTATTTTGAATAGCCCGCTATTTGGGTAGATGTTACTATTGACATTTTTTGACATTTGACAAGTAAAAACTACGCCATCAATAAAAATGGAACGATACACGCTTCAAAAACGCATTAAAATTATTAAAATTCACTTGAGTGAATCAAATGCAAATCATCTTGAGTGATGAGGCCCATTTCCACCTCGGTGGCTTCGTCAACAAGCAAAATTGTCGCATCTGGGGCTCGGAAAACCCAAGAGTTATTGTTGAAAAGCCTCTCTATCCTCAACGTGTGACTGTTTGGTGCGGTTCATGGTCCGGCGGAGTCATTGGACCTTACTTTTTCGAAAATGAGGCTGGAGCAACAGTTACGGTGAATAGATTGCGCTATCGAGAGATGATTAATGATTTTTATGGCCGGAATTGAATGGTATTGATTTGAACAACGTTTACTTTCAACAAGACGGCGCTACGTGCTACACAAACAATGAAACCATTGATCTTTTACGATTGAATATCAAAATAACAACTCATATTGGAAAACCCTGTATAATTGAATCAATGATTTTTTTTATTTTTGAATTTATGATTATTTATTGTGATATGTTTAGAAAAAAAGTAGTACCAAAGTAAAAGCAAAGTACCCACATGGCTGCTTGTCTGCCGGTTCAACCTTAAGACTTATTCTTAATTTCTACCGATTTATAACATGTTTCTCTTTAACTCTTTAAGTTTTTAATTTCCAAAAAAGAAATTTTATTTTCGAAGATTTTTTCTATACATTTGTTATACCGAAATGTTAATAATATGAAATTCCTTCGATAGAAAAAAAGGCAAAGTCAGTTGCGAAAATTATTAAAAAAAACTTATAGTTTTTTAATATGTTATAGGTATGAAAAAAAATCGCAGCGTATCTTTAAATGCAACTAAATCTAAATGCATACCTAAACATTTATTATGCCGAAACTTTAATTATATGAAATTCTCTCGACAGAAAAAAATTGCAAAATAAGCTACGAAAATTATTAAAAACACGTTTTGTTCTGTTATTTAATATGTTATAGGCATGAAAAAATTCACAGTGTATCTTTATATGCAACTAAAGCATTTTTCAAGATATTTTCGATCTATTTTAAACGAGTCGTATTTTATTAAATATGTTCACCATTTTCGCCTAATTGTAATCGTTTTTCAATATTAGCGCGCTCCCTCTAACATTCGTATTTACATATCTCCCTTTCGAACCATCTTTGAACGCTTACTACGGAGCCTTAATTAATAATATCGAGGAGAAGAATTCTACGAGTACATATTACATTCATAGAAATGTGAAAAATATTATTTGTAATGTGTCAACACCAGAGGAATAATAGGCTGCGGAATAAAAGTTATGGACTAATGTTTTAGACTGTGTAATTAGAAAAATAACTTTACAGATACGAGTTCATGAATTGATCGTTAATTATCCTTTTTTTATGATTTCATTACTGAGTTTCTCATTTTTCTCAAGTGCAAAGTATTTTTTAGTTCGTCAAAAATCACTGGTAGATAATATTCCACTGTTCGGCCACCATGCTTATTAGATATTTTAGTGAATATTATTAATATTAAGACCACAAAATATTTTTTTTTTATATTCAGATCTACCATGTGACATAATAATAAGTTACTTACCCTGCAGGCGGCACTTAGTTGGGCTTCGCCCAGTTTAAGTGATACTAACAACAGTTACATTTAATAGGTAGATATTAGGTCATTCACAGAGAGAGGGTGAGTATATATTGTTAAAACACGGAACAGGAAGTTAACCTATAATAACCCTACCTCACCTAACCTAACCTATCATTTAATTATACATATAAAAGTACATGTCAAATTTAGAGATTTGTTGGCTAATTTTACAATCAACGAAGCGTTTCTAGCTTCCGATTGTGTTTCATGTTTTTTTATTGGGTTGGCAGTTCCTAAACTTCATACAAACAAAAGCGTATGATGCGCAAACTTCATATCGTTGTTCTGTCAAAATAGTGCGAAATTATTATTTACGTAAATAATATTAAATATCAATATTTTTAAAAATCGTAAATGCAAAGAGTTGTTGTTTATTGTCATTAAGTTGAACAAAATGTTTATTTTCTTTTTAAATGCGTTTTAATACGGCAGTTTGGTAGTTTGAACAGATAAAATTGTACGTCTTTGTTATGGATTATTTCAAATTAAATTATTCGCTATTATATCGCCAGAGGTGCGTTCTGTCGGCCAATAGGGAAACTACTCCAGCTGCTGGTAAAGGAGGGAATGACATTTTCAAGGAGCTTTAGATGAACCTATGCGGAATTTGCACGAAACATAAGATTTGAATTCGACCAATCAGAGGGCCGAAACCGTCCAGATGATGGCGTGATAATACTATAACTTATATTGTACACATCCACGACATAAAATGAAATAATACAAAAAAATGTCGCACTCGTCGCACGCCTCTTGCAGTCTGGACTAAATCATTCACAAATTCGAAAAAATCTTATCTTCGTTTGTTCCTCTATTTCTGATGTCGCTGTACCTCTCGAAAGGTGAGCAATGTCATCCTTTAATTTGCAAGCGTTTTCTGTCTTAATTTTCTACATCAAATCAACTATTTTTAGCCGGTCACGTCTTTTAGATCATTTCAGCCATCTATGGTACATTGTAATACATATTAGGTTTTATTATTATTTTTTGAATGACTTAAAAAGTAAAACCTCAAATTGTGATATTTAATCATTGAAGACAATATTAGAAACTTTTGAAGGAAAATCAGAAAAAGATTCGGTCGCATCTGAGAATCGAACCCAGGACCTCAGCCTCGCCGGGGCTTTGCTCTACCACTGAGCTAATTTCTTCGCTATCCCCTTCTCTCATAATTGTATCATACTTCGACAAAGAACTGCTATTATGTAATGTAGATACTGCCTTTGATAAATCGGTCAATTTATTTTTGTTTATGCTTGAAATAAAAGGTAAAGAAGAGTGTTTTCAGGTTTTTTTATCAAATGAAATATAAGAGAAAAATATTATTAAGGAATCTACATAATAATAAAAAGGTTTGTTTATTTTTGTTGAAACAGAGCGGTGAGTGCAATAATCTATCTGCCATATAAAAGTGTGTATCTATATACATTACATAACATGAGTAAAATAAAATGGTAAACATATTTAGCAGTAGTTGTACTACGGTGGCTTGAGGGAAATTCCCCATTTAAGGTGTAGGTGCGCCCTGCCACTGGGCGACGGCCTGGAAAAGAGTATTTTCCGATCTCTGATAGCGCTGACTCTTACCGTCTACAGCAGTAAAACCATCTGCGAACATCTGTGAAGCGCTGCATCGCCAAAGGAGGCCAAACAGCGCCCAGTATGCGAGGTTATACAATACTCAGAATCTGTTCATGACGCTTTGTGTACCTTGTCCATAGTTCGCTAGTATACAAACTCACGCAGTATGTTTGGAATAGTTGCTTCTGCACATGTTGAATCTCCTGGCGAGCATGTTGACTCGCACGCTCAGTACTCAAATCACGGGCAAAACCAATTAGTACACAAATGAATAGAACTAAGATCATGTTTCTATTGAACCGGATGTGATTACTGTTGTTTGTCGTATTATGAACCCTGGAAACTACAACGATATAACATTTAAAACACAAAAAATCACAACAAAACTTGTTTGAGAGACCATCTTTGGGTCGATTGCCGTGTTCTTGATGGAACAAACCAGCAACGAACGTTGTTTATTGCTCTAAATATATTGAGAAATAATATTAAATATTAGCACAAAACACGCATTTTTTAATGTGATTTTTTCTCTCTCGATTATTGTTTCTGAGATAATGGGCGTAATTGTAATCTCTGTCTGAATTTTTTAAAGTGAATTTTTTTCTTTAATTTTTTTTATGTGAAAACCGCAAAAGAGTCGCAACTGCAACTAACCGCCTGAAGCCAGCGAGACTATGGCATTTCCGTGGAGCGTTCCATTGCATTGCATTCTGCTGGAGTCGTTTCACCGAGCAAGTTCGATAGTGACACCATGTCTCACACCTATACAGGCCAGTACAGAATGCGTTGAACAGAGTTGTAAATTTTATGGACAAATGGTAAATGTTGTAATATGGCAATGAAATAACATTCAGTTGGTAACACTACATGCACAGGAAGTAGGTGTCAAAAGTATAAGTCTCTGTAATGGCTGTAATGTGTGTGCTCTGCTACAATAAACGTAATAAATAAACGTACAATAAACGTAATAATCTGCTACAATAACTTATTAAAGATCACCATCTATTATTTATCAAGACTACAGATTAAGGGCCCAGGCACATGTGAAAAGAGGAAAAACATCTTGTAATGATGGAAGGCAATCAGAACATGTTAAAATTGGAGGGGTCAAGAAACTGGAATGTGTGGAAGTTCCAGACTGCAGTATTTTACGTGGACAAGGATGGCTGGATATAGTGGAAGGTCGGAGTACAAAACCTGAAGAAAGTGCACAGAAAATTATTTGGGAAAACAAGGATGCAAAGGCTCAGTCCTTAATAGTCACAAGGATGACAGAAAATGTTATGTTACACATTATATCATGTTCTATTTCAGCGGAAATGTGGAAGAAGTTGCAGAGAGTGTATGAACAAAAAACGGAGACCATCATTCCTATTGTACAACAGCGATTTTTTCAGTACAAATATGAAAAAGTAACAGAAATGTCTGCATTTTTATCAAAAATACAAGAATTACAGAACCAGTTAAAACAATTGGGAGAAGAAATTTCTGAGAAATTTGTAATAACTAAAATACTCATGTCGCTGCCAGAAGAATATTAAAATTTTTTGTGATAATTAGTCATCAATCATGATTGCAGCTACAGAATCTATTAAACGTTTGAAGCACGTAGATATTCGTTTTCACTTTGTCAAAGATCTAGTGAAAAATAATAAAATAAATATAAAATTCATAAAAACTAGCGAACAACCAGCGGATTTTCTCACTAAATCTTTGAGTAAAGAGTTATTTGTACGATTTATTGGAATGTTATTACATTGAGGGAGGATGTTGTAATATGGCAATGAAATAACATTCAGTTGGTAACACTACATGAACAGGAAGTAGGTGTCAAAAGTATAAGTCTCTGTAATGGCTGTAATGTGTGTGCTCTGCTACAATAAACGTTATTTTGGTTATTAAAGATCACCATCTATTATTTATCAAGACTACAGTAAATAAATAAAAATTGAAAGGAACCAACCTCAAATCAGAGCTTACCTAGCAGAAAGAATACAAACTACGTAGGTACAAGATATTTGTGAGTTTTTTCGTATTACGAAGTATTAGTCCCTGGTGCCCGTCAGATTCAAAGAATTTGACAAATAACCGAATGTTTGTACTTGTAAACAACTGGGGACAGAAACCGTGCAAAAACAACAGCATAATTCAACGAATATTCCCCGAGGCGTTGTTTTGCCTTTTTGCTCTTTTGCCACCGCTACGAAACGCTATTGTATCCATCTGCAGCCCTTAGGGGACTGCAGCCAGTATAAAAGCATCATCATAAGATTGGTAGTGTACTGCAATGTTTTCCAGTGCAGCGCGTTGTAAAAGGCATCAACAATATTTTCAATCTTCCGTCCAAATCAGTACGTTTCTCTAAGCAAAAAACTTCGGAGTTTAACGTACTTGAGTATTTTTGAATAAATCAATTTGCATTTCACTTTTATTTTTGGTAATGAATGAATGCAAATCATGGAAGGGAAATTAATAAACTTCCTAAAAATCAAGCTGAAAATCGACATCGGAATAGTTGTCGATGACAATGCATTCTATCGACAAGCGTACTTAAAAGATTTTCTCCGAAATTGGATGAAATCACCTACCCGATCAGCAATTTACGAAGTTGGTAGAGTAGAAGACTCCAATTCCCGGGTAGGAAAGTTCAATCTTCAAGTCAAGCAATTTTTTGCTGTTGTTTTATGTTATAAAAGACATTTTGATATACATGTATATTTTTTATAAATTTCCTTGTTAAACTAAAATTTAAAATAAATGTCGTACCAATTAGAATAAGTATCTATGTAAGTAAGTACCCTTTGCATAACCTAAAAGACAATGTATATTAATATTTCACATTGTAGAGAATGTCGTTTTTTTAATTTAAAAAAAGGTGCGCATGGAGGTTTAGTCCTTGCTTAACCACTCGAGTTATCGCGACGACTCAACGACTGGAATATGAGTTGAGTGATTGGCGTTCGAGTTGGATATATCTCGCCGCCATTTAAAAAAAATATATATTGAGCCAATGAATTCACCTATATTTTACAGATTTATAAAAAAAATATGAAAAAATGGCATATTATGAAGTGCGATCACACGAGACGTTTTTCAAACTCGGCATAATATGCCGAAAATGACTCGAGTGGTTAAATGGTACTTAATGCTGAAATAAACATGGAATAAATAATAAAACTAGAAGTGCCTTCAACACAAATTTGAATGAAAACAAATATCCCATTCATAATAATAATAATAATTATTATTATTTTAGGGTTTAATGCATATAAGAAATTAGGTTATATAAATTTTTACAAAAGATTGTTTTCAAGTATTTATACATAAAAAAAGAAATTTCAAGAAATGTGGAATTTCCAAAAAAATTTTAGGCAGCGGTGAAAGATCTCGTCAATGTGGAGAGACTCTTTCAAGAATCAGAAGAATTTCCCTTCTGAATCTCTCCTCACTGACGCCAAATATATCAATCTCGGAGGAGATTTAAGGCGATGCCATACGTAGTAATGCAAAATCATGTGTTTTTGGTTTGAAAATTTGGTCGCCTAGAAATGTTTCAGATGCTTAAATTAAATACTGCGAGTAGAATACATCTTGGCCTTTAAAATAATCGAGTATTTTTTAGATACGTCTTTTTATAAGTCCAAAAAAAAATAATGTATAAAGCCTGTGAAAACTGTTTAAAGTTCAAAATCTCCTACTTACGAACCCATTTTCGGTTAAGATTTTATTGTATAATGTGGTAAATTAAGTTATCTATAAAATGATCGAAATTTTTTTAAATATTTATGCCTGAGCATCCACAAAATAAAATAAAAGCCACTTTTTGGCCATGTTTTTTTCTTGAATAAATCAAAACAGGCGGATGGTGTTAAGCGGAA
The DNA here is from genome assembly GCF_061612785.1 of Hesperophylax consimilis. NCBI lineage: Eukaryota > Metazoa > Arthropoda > Insecta > Trichoptera > Limnephilidae > Hesperophylax > Hesperophylax consimilis. The sequence continues at coordinate 14,463,363 of NC_142865.1, forward strand.
ATTTAAACCTTATCGCCATCTATGTAAGCGTTGTTATCGATAGCGGCTCAATTTAAAATATTACACGACGTAGTGCATAGCCTTAAGGAGCAATATACTCCTCCCTACCGGGAGAACCATTGGCAGGTTATTTCTGCAGGCAGGAAGATAGAATAATCTATGATGACGTTGTCTAAGATAGTCATCTGGAACATAGAGACTCACGCGCTCCAAAATGGCTGAGTTCTTTAATTTAGCACGTACTCTGTCTCACTTACACTCGCCTAAAATCATGGATCTCTATCCCATTTGAATTTCGTTATAAGAACGGTGAAGTTTCAAATCAAATGAAATCAACCCGTTAAAAACAGAGGGTTTTTTTTTTACTTTTATACGTTTTTTCAAATGTCATTAATAATTTGTTTTTGTTTTGACTGAGGTTTGAACCTTTCTACCCAGGAACTGTAGTCGACAACTCTACCACCCGAGCCAAATCCCGATTTGATAAGACCGACATGTGTGCTTAACTGCTGTAATATCATCGATGTGTGTTTGCGTGATTGCCATAAAAAGTTGAATGAGTTCATTGATTTCGGGAAGTGGGTCTATTTCCGCTTCCAATACAGGGTTTTCCAATAAGAGGTGTTATTTTGAATAGCCCTCTATTTCGGTAGATGTTACTTTTGAGGCTGTCATTTTTTCACATTTGACAAGTAGAAACTACGCCATTAAAAAATTGAATGACACCCGCTTCAACAACACATTGAAATTATTAAAATTCACTTGAGTGAATCAAATGCAAATCATCTTGAGTGATGAGGCCCATTCCCACCTCTGTGGCTTCGTCAACAACCAACATTGTCGCATTTGTGAAAAGCCTATCTATCCTCAAAGTGTGACTGTTGGTGCGGTTTATGGTCCGGCAGAGTCATTGGACCTTATTTTTTCGAAAATGAGGCTGGAGCAACAGTTACGGTGAATGGATTGCGCTATCGAGAGATGATTAATTATTTTTTATGGCCGAAATTGGATGGTATTGATCTGGACAGCGTTTACATTCAACAAGACGCTACGTGCCACACAAACAATGAAACCATTGATCTTTTACGATTGAATATCAAAATATCACCTCTTATTGGAAAACCCTGTATTTACATTCATTCATTATCGAGAACGAAAGAAAAATTCAAATAGATGTTTGAAAAAAAACCAAATCGCGATGATTGACCATTTGATTACAATGATAGGTTTGATTTTCTGCAAAACTAAGTTACAATCAATTATCTCTTCTGTACGGCGTAAAGTCCTCCTTCTGTGCACATCATCTTACATATTATTTCTTCTTATTCTCAAAAACATAAACAAAACAAATTCGACTTGTAATAACCGATCATCACTGGCGATGACACGCGTCACTCTTCATAAAATGAAACGACGAAACAGGTTCTGTATTAAAATCGTAATATTCATCCGAAAAGTGTTTATAAAATAATGACATTTTATTTTAAAAGCTTTTTTTAAGAGGGTCAAAATCTCTGCGGTTTGTTAAGGTAAAAAAACCGCAGGTAGCTTTTTCTTTCAGTGTATTAAAAAAGGTTTTGTAAGCTTTTTCAAACACCTTACATTATACTCCCGGAATAAAACTGCCAACTTTGGAATTTTGAGAAAAACGTTTTGGATTGAAACTGAAATAATAATAATAATAATAATTGGATGACTTGTATAGCGCCGTTTTTGTGCAAAATCACCTCAAGGGCGCTGTACAAACTTATAATACATTTTTACAGTGATCTATGTTATTACTTAACTATTTATGGAGAAAATATACAGTACAATACTAACTTGGTAGGTCACTTGAGATTAACATTTAATTTACATTATCTAATTGTTTATTAGCGAAATTTAGATACAGGATTTAGGACTTAATTGAAAAATTGAATATAACTGGACTTTCTCTTAGGAATGGTATATTTAATTTAAGGGTACGACAGCTTAAAAAGGTAAGTTTTTAGTTTAGACCTGAATTCTGTTGGACTTGTTATGGATCTTAGTTCCGGAGGGAGTTTATTCCAAGCCTTCGGCCCAGATACTCCGAAAGCGCGATCACCAAACTTAGTATTTGGCTTGCGCTTAGGTTCCATCAGTCTGCCTACAGCTGATGATGTTGCTGATCTAAGAGTTGACTGCCCCAGACCAGTGTTTTCCCAGACGCATAGTTCAGAGATGTAGGGTGGGGCCATTTCATTGATGGATTTAAGCCCCATCCAGCCCTTTTTTACTGGATTCTTTCAGGGCACTTGAGCCAGTGAAGGTTACGAACGTGTTCTGAAATGTGCGAAAATTTTGAAACCCCGGTTATGAGCCGTGCTTCTGCATTGAACACTGATTGAAGTTTGTCAATTTGATGTTTTGGAAGGCTGGCATAATAATAATATTATTTTATTACACTCGGATAGTATTTAACTATCCACTTGAAATTACTTTTTTTTAATGATAAACTAATGTTTATATGAAAAGGTTTTACGCATAGCGTAAAGGATAATAAATAATTATAAGCACTAATTGGTCGCCTGAAATACTCATAAAATTACTGCTTATTATATATTTTCACCTGTAAACAATTTTATTTATTTTAATAAAGTTAAATGTAAATAAATTTGATTGTTTACAGGTGAAACTAAGCAGTAATTGTTGATTGAGGTACTAGTATATATTGAATTATTTGGTGGATTAGAAATAAGCCGACATAGCTCTGTGGTTCAGAGCACCTGACCGGACATCAGAATGTACGGGTTCAATTCCCGTTGGTGGCATTTATTTTTACTCGGGAGATATTTTTAATTTGTAATGATATTTCAGGCGACTAATTATTGCTTAAAATTATTTGTTTTCCTCTTGAAAGCTTATCCATAGGATAAAGTATATTTTCTTTACTATTATTGTATATTATTCGGTACTCCAACCTATGGATAGTGGCTATTTATCGGATAAGTTAGTCAGGATTTCTACCTATTGCGAATATTTATTTATTATTTACTAATTATTATCTTCCTAAATCCCAATAAAATAATAAAATTTTGGAGGATCAGGTTTTCGAGGGATCAACTTTACGAGGGATCAAGTGACTGGGGATCAGGCGTCATTGAAATATTAGTCTCAATTTTAGTCCGTTCTTCTTACAATCGTCTGGAGTCAATGAGATTACGATATACGTTATCTTATAAATAGGCTATAAACAGGGTGGTGAAATACCCCCTGATAAAGACAAGCCGATAGAAATACAGATTATCCGGGGGTAAAGTGTACAGACACGCCAGCAACATACAGGTGTCCGGGGGTAAATTGTACAAACTTCAGGAGGTGAATCTACATGAAGGTAGAAATAAAAAAATAAAACTAGGTAAACTTTTGTCGAAATTCCTACATTTGAGGGTAATTTTCAATAATATAAAAATAAATATTCATCTTAAGATACGTTTATTTTTTAATTATACCATCACGTAGAATCTGTGGCGTGTCTCTGTATATCTAGTTAGCTTTGTTTTAGTGACCCGACTCTTGATCCCCCAGCAAATGTTCACCCGACTGTTCCCCCGGACAGTTGATCCACCAGACATTTAATCCCTTTGCCAGTTGATCCCTCAGACACTTGATCACACAAAGGGTTAATACTATTGTCACTACTAGGTAATTAGAGCTATTTTCCGTCAGCTGACCCTCAATAAAAGCATGTCTATTTTGTTATTCGCCGGATTATCATCTCCGCATACTTTTTCGGAGACATTACATTCTTGTTAGCAAAGATTAGCGGATTTCCGCTCAAAACGCTTGCAGCATAAGTACCTTCCTAAATCCTAGTAAAATAATATAATTTTGTGGGATCAGGTTTTCGAGGGATCAAATGTACGAGGGATCAACTATACAAGGGATCAACTGTACGAGGGATCAAGTGACTGTGAAATCAAGCGTCATTGAATCTTTATCTTACTTCAGTCCCAACTTTAGTCCCAATTTTAATCCGAACTTCTTCCAACCGTCTGGAGTAAATGAGATTACGACATCCCCAATTAGGTTCTTGTGAGGCTGAAGGTAGTGGGGAGGAAAGGAAACGAGGAAGAGGAAGATGAGGAAGTACCTGACTATTCGGATCTGATCACCAAACACGGTTGCAGCCATTTCAAGCAGCCTTTCGAATCTTTATGTCATTTTTTCACCTCAGAGCTATACTGAGAATGTATAATTCTCCACAACCCTAGAGCACATTAAAAATTCTTTTAATTATTGAACACAATATTAGCGATTTCTGAACAAAAATCTGAAACAGAAAAATCAGAAAAGGATACGGTCACATCTAGGACTCGAATCCAGGACCCTTGTCTTTCCGGGACACCGCTCTTACCAAAAAAATTGTTGATAACGATACCGATAGTTGCCAATAAAAATGTGCGGTGAAAAAATGAAGACAATGTTGGTAGTTCTTATTCGAAGTATGATACAGTTAAAAGTGACCGAGGGGGATAGGGTCCCATTAGCTCAGTTGGTAGAGCGGTTTCCCGGAAAGACAAGGGTCCTGGGTTCGAGTCCTAGATGTGACCGTATCCTTTTCTGATTTTTCTGTTTCAGATTTTCGTTTAGAAATCGCTAATATTGTCTTCAATAATTAAATATTACAATTAGAGGTTTTACTCAATATAAAATACACGTTTTCAATATGTTATCAGAATCTTACCACCTACTTTCGTTAGCTATTAATGTACAAAACAGACATCTATAACCAAAATATCATACTTGGTTAAAACTTGAAATGTTTTCTTATATGTAAATTAAGTTACGAATATAATTTTTTTCTAGTTTCAACAAAGTCGGTAGGAAATAAAACAGGTATACGAAATATACTAACTTGTGTAATTTTCTTTTTCTTTTACCCATTTTCAAGTTATTACAAAAATAATCTGTTTATTTTTTGCGGGTACCAGACCCTATTATAATGCTTTGTTAAACGCTTTTCATGTAAATTCAAAACGTGTACAGCCGGTAAAGAATTTTCTTTAGCAGATTTTGTTTCGTGGAAAACAAATTCAAAAAAGTCTCTTGAACAAGCAGAAAAAATTATTTCATCATGTTAATAAAGTCGTCCACGTGTTCTTTCTACAGTTTTAGAAATCTGAGTAATTTTGTAACATTTTTAATAGAAGAAAATGACTTTTCAAAGAGAGAACACATTTTTTTTTCTTCTTATTACTGAAACAATGAAAGAAAAAAAACGAGAAGGATTAGATATTATATGATATGGTGATGATAGCCTCCGTGGTTGAGGGGTAAGGCTCTCGACTTGCAAGCTGAAGGTCTCGGGTTCAAATGCCGATGCGCGTAAGTAGATTTGATCTTGTTTATTTGTGCTATGAAGTGTAAAGCATATTTGCGGCACGTTCCACAGTGGAAGATACTATCATCATCTCCCTAGTGTAAGACCCTCATTCAGGATTGAAACGTTGTTTGAAATTGCTTTGGCGGTGTTTGGTGACCAGATCTGAATATCCAGGTACTTCCCTACCGTCCTCTTTCCCATCTTGTTCTCTTTTTCCACTACCTTCAGCCCCACAACACACCTTAATTTGGGATGCCATAGTCTCACTGGCTCCAGAAAGTTGGGAATGTTGTGCGATTTCACATAAATTTTCTATTATTTTTTATTTATTTACGCCCTTGCGGCTTTTAAATAAAACATGTCTCAATAAATAATATTAGTGTCTCAAATGAAGATTATTATTAAAATGCAAAAATCAGTCATATTAAATACAGGGTTTTCCAATAAGAGGTGTTATTTTGAATAGCCCGCTATTTCGGTAGATGTTACTTTTGAAGCTATCATTTTTGACGTTTGACAAGTAGAAACTACGTCATTAATACAAATGGAACGATACACGCTTCAATAACGCATTGATATTATTAAAATTCACTTAAGTGAATCAAATGCAAATCATCTTGAGTGATGAAGCCCATTTCCACCTCGGTGACTTTGTCAACAAGCAAAATTGTCGCATCTGGGGCTCGGAAAACCCAAGAGTTATTGTTGAAAAGCCTCTTTATCCTCAACGTGTGACTGTTTGGTACGGTTCATGGTCCGGCGGAGTCATTGGACCTTACTTTTTCGAAAATGAGGCTGGAGCAACAGTTACGGTGAATGGATTGGGCTATCGAGAGATGATTAATGATTTTTTTATGGCCGGAATTGGATGGTATTGATTTGGACAACGTTTACTTTCAACAAGATGGCGCTACGTGCCACATAAGCAACGAAACCATTGATCTTTTACGATTGAATATCAAAATAACTACTCTTATTGGAAAACCCTGTACATGTAGGATTACGAAAGATTTTTAAAATATTTATATTGAGGGATCGGTATAGGATTTATAGGTCCAATTAGAAGTTATATCGAGCCGAACCCTCTGATATGAAAATATCTGGAGTCGGTGAATTATTTTCCCATTTGATCTCTGTTGATTTGACGTGTTGTTTTTGTATTATTTCGTATTTATTATGCTTATATAATTCACTTGCATAATGTGGATTGAATAGATGATCATTTGTGGAAAAGTGTGGGGCAGATTTAATCAGGACATAGAGTCGAAAAAACTAAAAAAATAGTTCAATTCAAAGCTACACGAATTGGATATATAATTAAATGCTATATAATTACATGCTCCTTGTATTATTTTTAATTCAATAATACGTATTTTCTTTGATATACTTTTTATATTATTTAAATTTTTTCTGTTTTCCACACCTATTTTTTATATTCATATATCTTAAACTTATGTAGATATTTTGCATTATTTTTAATTCTTTTATACTTCATACTTGTTTTAGATGGATAAATTATTTTATTTTATTTTTATATTATTTTGTTTTCATTCAACTTATTTTTAATTTGTATTATTATACTTAACATAAAATTGACCACTACAACACGGGCATGTGCCTAGTGTGGTAGCCAAAAATTTACCCGTTTACTGTAATGTATAAACTTTACTGAATAAAGAAAAAAAAAAAAAAAAAAAAAAAAATTGCATTTGCTTACCGTCGGGTTCCGTTGGAGATCCGGACTTACAATCTAATGGATTGATCTGCCAACTATATGAATGTTTACGAGTACTATTTACAAAGTGAATCTTTCTATATACATTTAGGCAATTTCCTTGAGGTTAAAATAAGCCGCTTGCATAAAACTCTAAACAGTATAAAATAAAATCGCTATCCGCGTCTGTCTGTTTCTTCGCTTAGTTCTTCTAAGCTACCCAGCGGATTTTGATAGGGTTTTTACTATCACTTAGAATTTTTTTTCTTAAAGGTTTATATGTATAATACATGTATCAGGCTTGCCTTGTTTGGGACTATTACACGTCCAAGTTTAAGGCGAAACTTAAAGCTAAATCACTATTTTCGATTAATATTTACAACGAATCTGTTTATATTACGAATACAAAAAAATTGCTTTGGTTAAATAAAAGCTTATCCTATTGTTTCCGTTAACTAAAATAAAAATAAAATTCTAAGTTAATTTATTAAAAAATAAACGGGTTAACTAAAAAAAAAAAATGTTTTTTTAATTACAAATGTATGAATGCATTTAAAAACAACTAAAAAAATTATGGCTAAGATTATCTATGACTGTTTCATTAGATTAATTTTATTTTCTTATGAAATTATTCATGATATAAAAAAAAATCTTTTGCACTTGAAATCGTGAGTTTCTTGATTGCGTTTGCCAAGCGATTTTTTGATCTTTACCTATATTCGTAGCGATATAAGGCACTCTAAGATTATAAACATTTTTGTCTCAATAAGCACAATACAACTACTACGACCACACTCGTACGCTAAAAGTTTCACGTACGAATAATAATTTTCCTTTTTTAATAGTTGCTAAATAAATTCATGGTGTCATTTTAATTATATAATAATAAAATTTCGTAAAGGTAATTATAAATTAATTATTAAATGCAAATGCTGTAAGGGGAAATTAACCCACTTTCTGACATACGATTGAGCTAAAACTCGGCAAATATACTAGCTGTCGATGACGATGGATTCTATCAATTTTTTGTTGCAATCACTTATACGCATTTCTCTGAAATTGGATGACATTAGAGTAGTTAATATACGAAATAAATGTCGGTTCTACCCGATCCGCATTTGGCGACGTTGGTAGAGTTGTAGCCACTAGCTTCTAGTTGGGAAGGTTCAATCTTAAGACAAGTAAAAAATAAGTTTTAATGATATATTTTAGTAAAAAATTATTTTAATGGGTTGATTTAAAAAAAAAAATTTAACAAGTAGATATAATCATTATTATCTTCTTAGGTAATCTAATTACGACTGAAAAAACTAGTAAAACATGTATATTATTAGTGTAATTACTCGTAAAGAAGGCTTTAGTGGGAAACACAGCCTGTGACGTTGTTTGCGGCCAAAAGAAGAACATTATTAAAATTTATCAAATGAAAGCCTCCTAGTTTGTCGCTACACTGTACAGTACTGTACACGGTACGCGGTCTTTATTAAATAAAACCCAAGCTTAACAGAATAAGTGTACCGAAAAGTAACTCAATTTATTACGCATTTTATTTGTATTTTTAAAGACAAGTAAGATAAACAGATTTTAATGTAAGAATTGGTACCTTTTAGGTACGTGAAATTTTCGGTGTAAATAAAATGTCTGAATATAAATTGTTCGTGGTAAATATTATCTGTACTTGGAAAGCAAAACAAATGATGTAAATATTTACAAAAAAAGACTCGTTCAATTTCAACTACTCTCCAAATTTTCAAAAAAAAAATTCTCACTTATTTAAATGAGGATTAGACATTGCCTCGAACCTTCTCATCTATTTAAAAAAATCACGTGCTTGACTCCCCATATTGTACTTTCTGTGGTGTAGAAGTGGGAACTATAGATCACATATTTTTTGGTTGTCCATCTCTTAACAAATATCCTCTCTTCTATCAAGCCTTATCTTAAATTCTCATGTCTTCAATTAGTAACGTTTAGGCTTAAATTAGGCACAAATAAATTAATGTGAATAACTAATATTTGCTCCGTTGTAATTATGTATTTTTACGAATTCCAGTTTTCCAAAGCACTTGATAAGAAATATTCAAAACCGATAAACATTAATTGAGATAACCTCTATGTATTGTCGTCGCACCATTAGTGGATAGTGGGTAGAGGGTAGTGGGTTGTGGGTTGTAGGTAGAGGGTGTGGGTAGTGGGTAGTGGGTAGTGGGTAGTGGGTAGTGGGTAGTAAGTAGTGGGTAGTCGGTAGTGGGTAGTAGGTATTGAGTAGTGGTTAGTGGGTAGAAGGTAGTGGTAGTGGGTAGTAGGTAGTGGTTAGTGGGTAGTGGGTAGTAAGTAGAGGGTAGTGGGTAGTGGGTAGTGGGTAGTGGGTAGTAGGTAGTGGGTAGTGGGTAGTGGGTAGTGGGTAGGTGGTAGTGGGTAGTAAGTAGAGTGTAGTTAGTGGGTAGTGGGTAGTAAGTAGAGGGTAGTGGGTAGTGGGTAGTGGGTAGTAGGTATTGGGTAGTGGGTAGTGGGTAGATGGTAGTGGGTAGTGGGTAGTGGGTAGTGGGTAGTCGGTAGTGGGTAGTGGGTATTGGGTAGTGGGTAGTGGGTAGTTGGTAGTGGGTAGTGGGTAGTAGGTAGTGGGTAGTGGGTAGTAGGTAGTAAGTAGTGGGTAGTGGGTAGTGGGTAGTTGGTAGTTGGTAGTGGGTAGTGGGTAGTGGGTAGTGGGTAGTGGGTAGCCGGGTAGTAGGTAGTGGGTAGTGGGTAGTGGGTAGTGGGTAGTAGGGAGTGGGTAGTGGGTAGTGGGTAGTGGGTAGTGGGTAGTGGGTAGTGGGTAGTAAGTAGAGGGTAGTGGGTAGTGGGTAGTGGGTAGTGGGTAGTGGGTAGTGGGTAGTGGGTAGTGGGTAGTGGGTAGTAGGGAGTGGGTAGTGGGTAGTGGGTAGTGGGTAGTGGGTAGTGGGTAGTGGGTAGTGGGTAGTGGGTAGTGGGTAGTGGGTAGTAGGGAGTGGGTAGTGGGTAGTGGGTAGTGGGTAGTAGGGAGTGGGGAGTGGGTAGTGGGTAGTGGGTAGTAGGTAGTGGGTAGTGGGTAGTAGGTAGTAAGTAGTGGGTAGTGGGTAGTGGGTAGTTGGTAGTTGGTAGTGGGTAGTGGGTAGTGGGTAGTGGGTAGTAGGTAGTGGGTAGTGGGTAGTGGGTAGTAAGTAGAGGGTAGTGGGTAGTGGGTAGTGGGTAGTGGGTAGTAGGTAGTGGGTAGTGGGTAGTGAGTAGTAAGTAGAGGGTAGTGGGTAGTGGGTAGTGGGTAGTAAGTAGTGGGTAGTCGGTAGTGGGTAGTGGGTATTGGGTCGTGGGTAGTGGGTAGTTGGTAGTGGGTAGTGGGTAGCCGGGTAGTAGGTAGTGGGTAGTGGGTAGTGGGTAGTGGGTAGTAGGGAGTGGGTAGTGGGTAGTGGGTAGTGGGTAGTGGGTAGTGGGTAGTGGGTAGTAAGTAGAGGGTAGTGGGTAGTGGGTAGTGGGTAGTGGGTAGTGGGTAGTGGGTAGTGGGTAGTAGGGAGTGGGTAGTGGGTAGTGGGTAGTGGGTAGTGGGTAGTGGGTAGTGGGTAGTGGGTAGTGGGTAGTGGGTAGTGGGTAGTGGGTAGTAGGGAGTGGGTAGTGGGTAGTGGGTAGTGGGTAGTAGGGAGTGGGGAGTGGGTAGTGGGTAGTGGGTAGTGGGTAGTGGGTAGTGGGTAGTGGGTAGTGGGTAGTGGGTAGTGGGTAGTGGGTAGTGGGTAGTGGGTAGTGGGTAGTTGGTAGTGGGTAGTAGGTAGTGGGTAGTGTGATTCGAAAACAGAGTCGTCAGAGCAGACATCCTTATAATGATTGATCCCGGCGATCATATTTAGAACCAATCAAATAGCTGTTTTTTTTAATGCACTAAATATGAGGATTGAGGGCGTGAAAAACGACGTGTAACATTTTAAATTGAGCCGTTGGCAATAACACTCCTTATATAAATGGCGATAAGGTTTAAATTCCCGATTTAAAACCAGCCGCGTGTTTTGAATTTTGCAAGAAAAAACAATCGCCAACTAGAGTTTTATTTTATTTAGCGAATTTCAGGCACAAATTATTGCGATCGTTTTCTAAAGAACTTAATTTTCCAAATTATAAAAAAAAACTTAACTGAAAAAAGGTTTGTATGTAGAAGATTTTGAACTCTAAAACAGTTTTTACTAACCTGATATTCAAAGGACAAGATGAGTACTACTCGAAACATTTAATTAAAGCATTTGAAATATTTCCAAGCCATCAAATTTTCAAACCAAAAACAGATGATTGATGAAAATAATATTTAATATAAAGCAATATTTTACAAAATCTTCTTATCAATAAAGTGATTTTTTCACTAGCTTCCTATCACTAAATCGCTTTTTGATGAGATATTACTGTTAGAGCACCTGTTTCATTTCCCAACGCCGTACATTTAGGGTTTATGTTACACTATCAAAATACAATATCCAATCTGTCTTATCTCAGGTTCTATCCCGGTCCAGATTAGAAAACAATTATTTAGAAGGCTTATTACAGGAATGGAAGGCTGAAACAGGTGGTGGTGATTGCAGTTTCCATAACAACAAAATATCTTAAAATACCTTGGGTATACTGGCAAAAAACGATAACTCAAAAATCGCTGTTTAAAAAAAAAAATTGTACTGTACCAACTCTGTTTATGCTATGTTCCTGCATTTCTCCACCCAATTATCTCTCCCTGTCTACCAGCGTGGAGTACCTAGATACCAACATGAGTGACATTGCAACAATTAATTACACATCACCAGTCTGTTAAGAAAACCGGTGAAGTGAACATGTCCCTTCAATGCGTTTAATTCGAGACTATTATGAAAGCTCGCGTACTGATAACCATCAGTTTCCCTCAAGGCTATAAAATTGATCAAAAAGACCAACGATAAGTAAGAATCATTTTCCAATTCTAACTGTTAACCACAGCTACTCCAATAGTTGCCACAAATATTGACAACAGTCCATAATAAAACCACAAACTGGTTCGCATACAATATTTGTGACTTCAATGTATGTTTATTTATAGCATACTACATTTCCAGACGTTTATATTCTGGCAAAAACACAAAGTTACGAAATAGTAAGTGTTTTTTGTCCGTCAGGTACTTGTTTCAAACTGACTGTTGCACTTTCTTTTGATTGCACACTTCTGCTATAAAAAATAATATTTCACTCGAATTGTGCAAAAAAACAAAAGCAAAAAATAAATGTTATTCTTCGATTACAAAAGTATAGACATGCGAAATGCCTACAGTCAATAACAATCAAGTTGAGTTTTTTTGCCAGAAATGACAAGGACAGATACAAGTGCACATTCTTAGTCAATGTAGACATAATAACGGCAAATCGAGATAACGTTTTTTCGAGTGCAAAAATATTGTTACTTAAAATTTTTTTTTTTTTTTTGACTTGTTTAAGTACTTAGATAGAAAAAAAAATATAATAGCGATGATAATATTTTGTTAAATTTTATTTTTTATCTTCCAAAGGCTATTTTATACTTAAGAGAGATAAGGATCTAAAGTCAGTTTTTATTTCAAGTTTAAAAATGGTTATTTTTTTCCTAATACTTGATCTTCATTGTTGTTATTATTTAAATTAAAATGTACTAATTTTTTGCGCGGTGGTAGCCATTTAATGAATAAAGATTCGAAATTTTAAAATTAGAAATTCATATGTCATACGGCATATATTCCGGTCTAGTAATGTGTAATTTCTATCACCTAAGAAATTTTAAAAATATAGTACTATAGGATTCATATTATGTCTTATACTGATTTATAAATGTGGAAATTCTAACTATAAAATTGTAAATGTTCTCCAAAATGCCCTGGAAAGAATCTCAGACTTGTGATGTCCCGAAAGAAACCATTCATCTGTTCTGAATGCAATTACTAATGTTATTCAAATTGACCCTGGTAATAAATTACATCTTTGCGATTCTTTCAAGGATAAAGAAACCATCCTGTCACTCTTTGAATGCAATCAAAAATGTTCTCAAAATTTGTTTTGACAGCATCGCCATTCCATTGTAAGAATATTATGTACTAAATACACAATTTGGCTGTCCTGAAACGGGAATCCTTCCCAGTTGGACAGACAAATTTTCGTTTTGTTTTGTATTGTTATATACATATATATATATATATATATAAAATAAAATCAATATACTCCGATGATTTAATTTGTTTTAAAATGTTGCATTATAAGTTGCCTTTAATAGAACTTCATTTGGTGAAATGGTTTATCTCTGGATGTTCAAAACGAAGTTGGTCGGTGACATATAAAATATGTATGTTTTTCTCGTTTGTGTAAATTATCTTAAAAATATACAAATATATGTAAAAGATTATTCAATGGGAGTACAAAGATAAATACATATATTATTTGTCAACTTGTTATGCAAATTCTACGACAATGTAACTACACGAAAAAGATTTATTGAATCTAATGATATTTATTATATGTACTTAGGTATTACACTTCTGCTTTATTTTGTCCGTATTCCTTATTATGTATGTAAAAGTCCTATGGGTGTTCAATAATTAAATAATTTTAATTTATTTTTTTGGTAAATTGAATAGTAATATTATTAAATATATTAAAGACAAACCAAAAAATTTAATGAAGTAAATCAAACTATGACGTTCCGAATTGGGGTATGTTGTGAGGATAAAGTAATAATAATAATATATGGATGATTTGTATAGCGCCTTTTTTGTGAAAAAATCACCTAAAGGGCGCTGAACAAATAAACATTACATTTCTACAATGATCTACGTTATTACTAACTATATATGGAGATAATATACAGTACCAGTAAAGTTGGTATTTTGTTCAATTGATCGCGAAATGTTTTTCACGGACGTTCCTGACTTTATCTACCTTCCGCATTCGCGGTATATACCTCCTTACACTCTTATCTTCCTACATTCGTTCTACATGCCCAAACCATATAAGCGTACCTTACTTTATCTTATTCATATGAAGGCTGCCACAGAACTTTGACGGCCTCTGTGGTCGAGGGGTAAGGCTCTCGACTAGTAAGCTGAAGGTCGCGGTTTCAAATCCCTTTTTTAAATGATTAATTTGCGTTATTTCACGATTTACTCATACAAAATATAATATATAATTTATTTGCGGCACGTTCCTGAGTGAAGCATACTCTCAGTATCGCCTTAGAGTAAAAATACCATTAAATGGCTTTGGCTCTGCTTGGTGACCGGATCTGAATAACCACAAATTTTCCCGCTCTTCTCTTTCCCATCTCCTTTGCATACCCACTATACGCCATAATCTCACTGGCTCCAGATGTATGGGACTCTTGTGCACATATTTTTTCACATATTTTTTAATAGCTATATTTTTTTAATAGCGATTTCACATATTTTTTAATAGCTATAAACTTTCCCTCTTTTCTCTTTCCCATATCCTTTGCATACCCACTATACGCCATAATCTCACTGGCTTCACATGTTTGGGAATTTTGTGCGATTTCACATATTTTTTTGAATAGCCATAAACTTTCCCGCTTTTCTCTTTCCCATATCCTTTGCATACCCAATATACGCCATAATCTCACTGGCTTCACATGTTTGGGACTTTTGTGCGATTTCACATATTTTTTTAATAGCTATAAACTTTCCCTCTTTTCTCTTTCCCATATCCTTTGCACACCCACTACACGCCATAATCTCACTGGCTCGAGATGTTTGGGACTCTTGTGCGATTTCACATATTTTTTTGAATAGCCATAAACTTTCCCGCATTTCTCTTTCCCATCTCCTTTGCATACCCACTATACGCCATAATCTCACTGGCTCCAGATGTTTGGGACTGTTGTGCGATTTTATTTTTTTTGAAATGCACTAGCAGTTAAAGCAATCCTAAAAAATATTATCAAATAAATACATCGTTCTTTTAATATATTTCATGTGGCCTGGTTACATTTTTCCGGTTGAAAATTACCCCTCAGGGGATTGGTGAAAAATTTGCCGCGTGTTCCAACAGCATTTTTAAAGGAGATTAATATATCACGTCATATGTTTTTTTTGGTTAGATTGAGTATAATACTCAATTTGACATTTTTAATGCCATCTCACATGACTGAGCGGTCCAGACTGAGTTTAAATCTGCGAGCTATTTCTAAATCACGTAGAGATGTTTAATGTGTCAAACAATATTCTCTGAAATATTTACGTCATTATAAGGGACTTGTTTTTGTTAATTAAATTACCTTATTTATTAGTTTTTTATGCGAAACATATTTTACACGGAGAAAAATGAGCGTTGCTAATTTATTAACACCAGACAATACCGTCAAATAAATTCGGACTCTTAAGAACGTAAGTGAAGAAGTTGTGCACACATATATTTGTCTTTATTCTATACTTTGCTTCTTCTTTTGAATAATGATTAATGATTAGTTATGGTTCAATTATTGTTACAATATACTGTCAAATTACCCATCTGCTAACACATCTAATACTTATTTTTTCTTTAATTTTGAAATATTTTGTGTTTGTATATAGAATTACTTTATGTTCGTGATACTCTTATGTTTGCTTCACTCAAATGTAAATTGCTAACCTCGATAAAGGCTTAGTCCTAGTGAGGTTGATTTTTATGTATAAAAAACGTATTTTATGTATGGTGAGATGCAATAAATAAATAAATATATGAGACGCGCGGCCCTTTGTATTAGACAGATCTACTGTTGAATTTTCCCTAAAAAAACTCTCAAATAAATTAGAAATCTCAAGACTAGACAATACCCTAAAATAAAACAAGAATCCAAACGACGTAAGTGAAGCAGCCGTGTAAAAAAAAATTCGACGCGCGGCCCTTGTGTACTGGACTAACCTGCGGTTGAATTTGTCCGAGCAAATCTCTAAAATAATAACGAGATAAGTGATGAAGTCGTGTTAAAACAATATTCAGCGCGCGTTCCTACATAATAGATGGACCTACGGTCGACTTTGCCCTAGCAAGTCTAGAAAATCGATCTTATAAACGTTTATAAAATTTTAAAAGTTTTACATAAAATATTTTGGTGATAAGGTACTAATGTTATTAATCTTAAATAAAAACAGCTCACATTTGTAGGGATTTCTCTATATATATCGACGTTGGAAAGGCGAAACGGCGTAAGCGACAATTTAGTTAAATATACTGTTTTGATCAGACAAAAATTCTAATCAAAACTCAGATTGACTGGTTTTTTAATATTTTTCGGTAACGCCATTTGCCTAGGAACAAGTGTTTATGGACCTGCGTTTCTCTTAATAATATTAAGTCATGACGAATTGCAAAAAAAGGACTTTTATGTACATGGGTTCCAACATCGACATGGTATTTTACTAAAAGGTTATCAGGAAACCTATCAGTTCATACGTAAAAGCCCGCAATCACGTTCTTAACCGGATTGTGAATAATTTGAAAAGATTCTTAATAAATTTGCATTATTTTTATTACTGATTTTTCTCTGTGCAAGCGTGGCAAAATGGGATGATGAAAAAGGGACAACGCTTTTGCATGGAACGACGATTTATTTGGCCAGCCTCGTGACTTGTCATTTTTTCCCCCCCGACCGCAAAAACTCTATTCAAACATTTCAATGATAATAAAATAATTCATTGTGTTTTTTTATCAAAAAAATTAAGGACTTGTTTACTTTCATTTTCACTTCCAATAAAAAAAAATAATTTCGATGTTTTACATCTGACAGGTATTCCGTAATTGCTCCCATCCATCTAGAGCCAGTGAGACTAAGTCATCCCCAATTGGGGTATGTAGTGAGGCTGATAGTAGTAATGGAAGTAAAGAAATTTGGAAGAGGTATGTGAGGGAGGGGGAGTATCTAGATATTCAGATATGGTCACCAAACATGGATAAAGCAATTCCAAGCATCGGTTAAATTCTGAACGGCGGTCTTTTACCAGGGCAATACTGAAAGTTTCTTCCATTCTACAACATGTAACAAATACAAAATGCATTTTTTTAATCTTTACCCTATTTTTATTTATTTATTTATTCCTTTAGATTTGCACACAGTACAATATGATACAAGATATAATTAAAATATTTTTAGTGATTATAGATTATTTTACCTTATCAGGTCAAAATTATTGGTTCCTAACTAGGCAAATTGCCCGTTCCAAGGAACCAAAATATGTGAAAGTAAGTGTGTGATTTGTCTATGTCTATAATATATCTCATTAATGTTTTAATTTGTGATGTTTAATCGTTACAATCTTATGATAGAATCGAACTTGAGCTGTTGTGTATATTTCAGTTGTGTATGAGCAATAATTAGAATAGTGGAAGATACATATAGTGTGTGATTAGTCTATGTCTATTTATTATGTGACGTTTATAACATTTTTTCAGATTCTCCTCTACCCAGTCCAATCAACCATCTAGTTATTATTGGGCCTATGTAGGAAATATTACAAGATATTATGTTTAAATCAGGGGGAATTTTGTTGTACAGTTTAGGTCCCAATTATGTGTGTCCCAGCTATGTTTCAAATATTTTCCATTCAGTAAAATTGGTATTGTTTTTTGATAATTATGGTATTTAAATGTTGGGTAAATTGCGTTTTAACACATTATTTGATATCATTGGATTATATTATTCACTAGTTGAAGTCCCCGGTGTTAATCGTGCTAAACTCAGAATTTGAACATCAAGTGCTTAATTTTCAAATTTCGTGAACTAAAAATCAATTTCATTGTCCTGTCTTTGGGCTGAGTCCCTAGGTCTTACATGATGTGTTTGTACAGCATTATAATATGGACTTCAATCTACGTCATCCCATCGGACGAAGAAAATAGATATTTTCACACCAATTAGCAGAGAATACATACAGTGTCCAATTAGCAATTAGATATCATTGTGTCTGGTCTGCAAGACTACAAAGCCGAGGGGTATTGCTTTGATGGAATGGGTTACATGGAGTTCAAAGCCACTATAACATGGGGCTACTTTGCAATCTTCGCAAAAGCATCATATAATTTTCGCTCTAACAATTTTTTTCTGGCAACCTAATGTGGAGTTGCAATACAACAAGAGAATATAAAAAAAAAGACATGAACAAAATGAATAAACATAATACACATAAGTACAAAAAGTACAACATAAAATACAATACAGAAATAATAATATTTTTACTTCCAGCTGCATGAATTGGATTTGCAATTCAATTTATCCATAATAGGACCATAAATAATACGAAAGGAACAAAATAAATCAAGTAATATACAGGGTTTTCTAATATGAGGTGTTATTTTGATATTCAATCGTAAAAGATCAGTGGTTTCGTTGCTTGTGTGGCATGTAGCGCCGTTTTGTTGAAAGTAAACGTTGTCCAGATCAATACCATCCAATTTCGGCCACAAAAAATCATTAATCATCTCTCGATAGCGCAATCCATTCACTGTAACTGTTGCTCCTGCCTCATTTTCGACAAAGTAAGGTCCAATGACTCCACCGGACCATAAACCGCACCAAAAAGTCACACGTTGAGGATAAAAAAGCTTTTCAACAATAACTCTTGGGTTTTCCGAGCCCCAGATGCGACAATTTTGCTTGTTGACGAAGCCATCGAGGTGGAAATGGGCCTCATCACTCAAGATGATTTGCATTTGATTCACTCAAGTGAATTTTGATAATTTCAATGCGTTGTTGAAGCTTGTATCGTTCCATTTCTAATAATGACGTAGTTTCTACTTGTCAAATGTTAAAAAATGACAGCTTCAAAAGTATGTAACATCTACCGAAATAGCGGGCTATTCAAAATAACAACTCTTATTGGAAAACCCTGTATTATCTTATTTCAATGTATTTAAGTAGGCCCCCAATTGTATAAAAGATCAACTCGTAGAAAACTGTTGTGTTCCCACAAATAGTTCTCCAACTCGTCGTGGAAGGAGATTTTAGAGAATAAGTTCTTTATATTAAATCGGAGAGACGATACCCTCTTCCATCCCAGTGCCTTGAGGGAACTAAGGAAGAGTGGAGAGGAGAGACGAAGGCCACTTCCCTATTGGGGCCTTCGGGGAACTAAGGAGGAGTGGAGAGAAGCGACGAGACCCTCTTCCCTCGTGAGGCCTTCAAGGAACCAAGGGGGAGTGGAACCAAGGGAGATTAGAGAGGAGAAATGAGACCTGGGAATACACATTGTGGAACCAGAAGACATGGCCACATATCCAATAACTGTCTGGTGAACTTTATAAAAGGGACCGGGTGATTGTTAAAGGATTGAGGTAAAATGGGAGATAGCACAATGGGCCTATGGCCTAAGTGCTCACGGGAACTACGTGTAAACCGTCTCCGCTCTATAAAAAAATAGATCTGCAAACACCATGTTTGTCTGGAAGCAGCCTAACTGGCCCTAGCGACTACTGACTACTAGCTGCCATCTTGCGGACTTCCACGCAAGCTCTTTGCACTGCCCTCTATGAATGCATCTGTGAAACTCTTAGCTAACTCGCTTCCCAACATCGTAACCATAATCTACTTATTTAAAAATGTTTTTAAAACATAAAAAAATGTGTATATACACATGTTTACTTATTGAAGACAATATTTGCGATTCCTGAGCGAAAATTTGAAACAGAAAAATCAAAAAAAGTTACGGTCACATCTTAGACTTGAACCCAGAACCATCTAGGACTTGACTGCTATTTTCATAGCAATAAAAACGTGCAGTGAGAAAACGAAGACAATGTTGGTAGTTCGTATTCTAAGTATGATACATTTAAATATGACCGAAGGAGATAGGGTCCAATTAGCTCAGTTGGAAGAGCGGTGCCCCAGAAAGGAAAGCATCCTGGGTTCAAGTCCTAGATGTGACCGTTTCTTTTTCTGATTTTTCTATTTACAATTTTATTTTAAGAATCGCTTATATTCTCTTCAATAATAATATATTACAATTGGAAGTTTTACTCATTGATATATACATATATATTGGGTTGGCTGAGGATTGTACCTTCCAAGAGACCGTAGTCAACCGCGCTACATACCTTGCTAGATGCCGATCGGGTAGAACCGACATTTAAATCAAATATTAACTCCTGTAATATTATGCGTTTTCAGAGAAATGCGTATATATCCGCTATTGACACCAAATAATTATATAATGCATTGGCATTGATAACAATAATTTTATTGTGGAACTAAAATGTTAGATATTTCTCTCTGAAAAGTGTGTAGATATTTCCCTTTTGTTAAAATTTTTTACTTATTTTTAAATAAAAATGGATTTTCATAAATTATTTTTAATTTTTTAATTGCATGTCGTTCGAAGATTATCCAAAAAAATGATTTGGATTGATTATTCACTTAAAACTGTCCTACGAAAAAAGTTTTTGTAAATATTTTTCTTTGTGAAAATGATCCTCAATTATGGTTTTTTTCTTCTACAACAGAGAATCAATAAAACCCAATAATCCTCCTTCCGTTCTTTAAAAATACTCTCAACACAGCATTCCCAAGAAGTCGCAGACCTCGTTAATAACTCCATGCCCACGTTTAGGCAATGAATTAATCCTTCACATAATTACGTACATACATTTGTAAACATTCTGACACTAGTGGCATCTCCAAACTTACAGACCCTACTCTAGACACTAGACTTACATACTTACAGACACACAGACCCTACAAATTGCGGACCTCAAGTACACCAAAGCATATGTTGCAATATGTATGTAAAGCTTCGTTTACTGTGTGACGTAGTTCCGTATACATTCCGCCCCTGGCATTAATATATTCATAATATTAATTCCAGGGGCGTCGCATTCTTGTGTTAATTGTATGCTGTGCACACGGGCGGCATGATAATCAGGCGCCTCTTAAATGTGTCTCTCTGCATTTGTTGCCGCTTAATTTGGTGACGTACATTAGTGTTGTGTTGCTTGACTTTTCTATAATTTCAATAACTTTAGTGTCCATGTATTTTTTATATATATTCTGTAAACGATAGTGGATACCCTATCAAACTCCGTTGATAGTTTAGAAGAAAACAGACAGACGCGGATAGCGACTTTACTTGACACTATTTTGAGATTTAACCAAGCGGCGTATTTTTATCTCAAGGAAATTGCTCTAATTTTAAACAAGATATATTGATTATATATGTCTTATTATATTATTCGCACAGTTATAATTCGTGAGAATGGGTAGGTATGGAATAAAATGTTTTTTTGAATCAGGCGGGTAGGGAAACACGGGTATCTTTTTATAATATATGTTATATATTAGATTTGAAATGTGAGTTTATTTTGTAATTTTTTTTTCAGTTTTCGTGATTTTTCAAGTTCGTTCGAATGGTAAATTTCTGATCGTCTCTCAAATTTTGACAAAAAAAAATAATTACGTCACAAAGAAAATTGACAATATTTGTATTTGAAAGGAACAAAGCTTGACAACTCTTATAATTATAATTAATATTAATACCGTGATTCTGCACGAGTCGACCAGCACAATCAATTTATTATTAGTTGACAATTTCTAAAATAAAGTAGGTAACAATTTACTTTTTCAAATAAAGGCAGAAATACCCCTCAATTCGACCCTGCATATTTAATAAACGTACCTACTTCATCAGCGGAATTTCACTGGAAAGTACACAGCGTAATGCATCATAATGTGATGTAGGTTATCTTGTTCGGGAGATGCTTTGTGTACACCCTATATAGCTACAGGGTGCCTTTAATCTGCCTTTGATGTGGAACATTATATCTGCACCAGAAACCATATACAGGATGTCCATAAATTTAAGATAGGAAACGTGGGTTGCAAAACTTTGAAGATCTACCGATAATTATTGGAAATATATTAATACATTTTTGTTTTACTGAATTTATGTTTAAGAATAGTTTATTTTTTACATACGTCTCGTACATACTCTTCTGTTATTTAGACTCTTGAAACGTCTCTACTTTAGTATAAAAAATTTAAGAAAATAATAAAATCTTCCTCGAGTACAAGAATTTACTTACTGTCCTAGTAAGGCCATAAGAATCTAAGATAATAACAAAACCTTCCTCGAGTACAAGAATTTACTAACTGTCCTAGTCAGGCCATAAGGATCTAAGATAATAATAAAACCTTCCTCGAGTACAAGAATTTACTTACTGTCCTAGTTAGGCCATAAGAATCTAAGATAATAATAAAACCTTCCTCGAGTACAAGAATTTACTTACTGTCCTAGTTAGGCCATAAGAATCTAAGATAATAAGAAAACCTTCCTCGAGTACAAGAATTTACTTACTGTCCTAGTTAGGCCATAAGAATCTAAGATAATAAACAAAACCTTCTTCGAGTTCAAGAATTTAGTTACTGTCCTAATTAGATATTGAGAATCTGAGAAAACAATAAAGCCTTCCACGAGTACAGAAATTTAGTTATTGTCTTAGTCAGGCCATAAGAACCTAAGATAATGATAAAAACTTCCGGAGTTCAATAATTCAGTTACTGTCTTAGTCAAGCCATAAGAATTTAAGTTAATAATAAAACCTTCTTCGAGTACAAGAATCCAGTTACTGTTCTAGTCAGGCCATGAGAATCTAAGAAATAAAGTATTCCTCGAGTATAAGAGTTCGGTATAGTCAGACCAAGAAAGTCTAAGCAAATAATGAAACCTTTCTCTAGACGAAGAATTGTTGAGGGAGTCGAGACGTTGTTTAAATTACTATATCTGAACATCCAGGAAATTCTGAACATTCATCTTCGTCATTGCTCTTTTTACTTACATCAAACAAACCTTTAATTGGCAATATTAGAGTACCAACCAGTGGCTAAAAAAATATCCTCGCAATGTAATATTATACGCCATGTAATATTACGTATAAACAAAATGTCACATTAATTTGAAAGGTTCCTGACAGATTTACTTTTATCGAGCCTCCCCCAAGCTTTATCATAAGTCTCAGAAGTTTTTTTGTATCCATTTCTCGGCTTTGTGTACATTTTATCTGTATTTTCAAACAAACAATGGGCATATTCCAAAAAACGTATGAAACCGTTTCAATTACTCTCCGTACCAATCAACCCGCAGATCTTTTCAAAACCCCCTATCCAAACTTTTATATCGTACTCGGAAAGTCCTTTATTGCCACAACAATACTTTCTGATCATATTATCATTCAGTTATAGCGACCGTATTCTACAAAATAAGAAGAATTCAATAGAATTTGGAATGGTTGAAAGACGTCCACATTATACGATATTTTGGAAAATACGCCATTCTTTTACTTCCTTCCTAGTACCTACTCGTACTTCTATTAGTATTAGAATTTTTCTTTCCCACTTGAGCGATTTTTGGCAGTGATTGCTTGTCATAGTGTGCCGAATATTTAGATCCTAAAAAAATCTAATAAATGGCGAAATTTATGTGGATTCGTTGGCTTTAAAAGCGCAGTTAGCAGTCCAGATGTAGTCATATTAATGAATTAACTAATCAAATAGTGGTAAATATATATATATATATAAATACAACCTATCGCTCGAGTAGATAGCATAATGTATGGTATTATGGGGATTACATGACGGAATAGGGGATTTTCACTCTTTTTTAATTCTCTAGTAAAATTTAATGATAATGAAAGAATTTTTATTTAAATTAACGTTGACGAATAAATTTTCTACAACAATTCAAAATAAGCCATTTTCGATTTGCCGTTAAAAAGACATGTTCATTTTTATTCAAAGCTGCACCCCTCCACGCATTTCTGTAGCTCAGTCGGTCTGTGCAGATAGAAAAACAATAGCGCGTGTTTCTTTTGCGTCCAGATGTGCAGTTTTTCAAAAAATCATGTACTTACCTGTCACAGGTGACATTTTATTTTATTTTATTTATGTACAAATCTAACTAATTGTAAAAGTACCATTTTCACAGTGATAATGTAGCGCCAAAAACCTTTGAACTCATTGAATTTTCCGAAGAATATGTCGAAATTTTTATCTAATATATTTAAATAGCGTATCGCTCTTCCCACGGGCGAATTCGGGTACAGATTTTTACGATTTGTACTACTCAATCGGCAATATAATATGTTATGGTGACGTGCCCGAGAGTGAGACTCTGGGACAAATAAATTGATTTGCGCCAGAATCTCACCGTTATATAATACAGGTATTTAAAATCACACTAATATTCGAATGCAAAGTTGTGTCAAAATGTCAAAGCAATCAGTAAAGAACTTTCCGAGATTTAAGATGTTGAACAAACGAACATTAACATTTTTTATTATGTAGATTCAGGAGCTTTGACGTCACGCCGTACGCCGGACGAGGTTATTACCAGACATTGGCGTTTTCTAACCCATAATGACGTTTTAGCCAGTTGGAACCATTTGGGAATGTGGGATTATAAATCGTTTTAAATCTTTGAAAGAAATGAAAATTAAAAAGAAATGTTATCAGTAGGATAATCATAATTAGAAAAATAAGTTTTAGGACGGGTTGTGTCGGAGAATTTGAACAATTCATCAAATTTCAACGTTCATTTTCAGGTTCTGTGAAAGATTTTTTCAAGTTCTGTTTTTATTTTAGTTCTGTCAAGCAACTAGCCTATAATGGTATAATAACAGAATTTGAATAGGACTTTCACAGAACCCGTAAATGAACGTTGAAATTTGATGAATTGTTCAAATTCTCCGAAACAACTCGTCCAGTATTCAGTAGTTGTGAAAATACACAATTACAAAGGAAATACCAAATTAACAATTTTTTGAGAGAGTTTCAGACACAACTGAAGGAAGTACTTTTATTTTTTCTTAATTTTTGACGAAATTACATAATTCAAAAAACTTCATAAAACATTTATAGAACAAAAATACAGAGTACAAAGAGTATAGCTTATAGGTTACTTCCTATTTCTTCCAGCTAACCCTACAAATAGACATTATATTACATAACCCAATAATTACATGTTAACAAATGTACTTAAATAAAAAATAGAGGTATTTAATTTATGTAACGTATTCAGTTAAAGTGTAATGACATTTGCTTGAAAGAAATGTCTTTAGTGATGATTTAAATTTGAGTATGTCTTTTATTTGTTTGATGCTACATGGAAGGTTGTTATATACTTTAATGGCCATGTAGTGTGGTTCTTTTTGAAATATAGTTTTGTTTGCTTTTGTGATTAATAAGTTTTCTGTAAACCGTGTAGCGTGTTTATGTGTTGATTTTTTTGTTTGAACTTTTCTGGAGATGATTGAACTAACAGGCATAACTCTATTATATATGTGTCCGTCACTGTCAGAAGATTGAGATTTTTAAAAATTGGTCTACATGAATCCCGGTCATCAGCGTTTGTAATTTTTCGTAGGCACCTCTTTTGGATGATAAAAACATCTTTGGCGTTTACTGAGTTTCCCCAAAAAAGTATTCCGTATTTTATCATTGAGTATATATATATCATACCGAGCAATTACACTTACGGGTATTACGCATGCCAAAAAACCTAACCTAATCTTCTATCTTTCTTTTTTTTTCTAAATGAAATTGGATTGGCACACATTAGGCTTTACTAACAAACATGTTTTTATTTTACACAACTGATTAATAACCATTATTTTGTGGTAAATGATTTTTTTACCAGTTGTGTAAAATTTAACTAGCTAACCATCATGCCGTTTCACTGTAGGGGTGTGCAATATATAATATCTACCGTACCAAAAACTATGATATACGAGTAACACGTGTTACCAACCTATCAACCTTTCACATAGTGTAGCAAAATATTGTGCTGAGCTCCTGTGATCCTGTGATGAGGTGATTGGTGGAGGATTGGGAGGATAAAGAACACTCTCTTCTATTACACATATGCACTGATGATGGACACTGTAATGCTATCAGTTGGAAAAGGAGGGAGGTCGCGAAACACGGCATAACCCAAAAATAAATAACCATAATAAGACATCCACAGCCACAATACTAGGAATAACAATAAATTTCGCATACCACTAACACACACTACGAAATATGATATAAAATCTCTGAACTATATTGCCTACACACTCTATAACTCTTTTCCATATATGTATAAATAAAGCCAGCTTAATACAAAAATTGAAAGTAATGCTTTAACTATTTTTTATTTTTAGAACATATAAAAACGAAAATACGTAATTATTGTAGTGTTGTACTTTGTTTTGATTCTATATCTCTTTTGTTCTTTGCCCTGTATTATTGTTATTATTTTTTTTATCTATTATCGAGCATAATCTATTTTTACCAATTTATTTAGTGGGTAAGTACCTTCTTCTAAATTCCTACCTTGGCTCTGTGCTTATGTGTATATCTCTGTCTGTTTCTTTTGTGTTTCTTCTTGTTTGTTCTACCAAACCTCCTTTTTTCTGTTTGTGTACTATTTCGTGTGTGAAACTTATAATGTTGATTTTAAAATAGTAATATAAAAAAATCCTCTCGACCTACAATTTGTAACACATCGGGATTGCACTAGCAAGAAAAAAATAGTAATAAAAAATTATTTTAAATGTCGCTGAAAATCTCAAATCGTTTATTTAAAAATCGTTTTACAGCTTGTCTGGCTTTTCAATTTTTTTTATCTTCAAATTATTCGTAAGCCAGGAATGTATTTCTGATTTAAAAAAAACCTTATTAGCTTTTATAAAAAAAAATCATTGACACAACTGTCAGACGACTTACGTATATTCCCTTTATTCTGACAGTAACGAAGTTCAGAATAAGGGCGAATTTAGTTGATAGCGTTTCTCATGGTATCCGTCAAACACTGGCATTATTTACTGAAGGCCTAATAAAGAGTCTGTGAGGGATTTGGATTCACTGTGATATCGGCAATCTCTCTGTTTGAAGTCCCGGATTTGTTGAAAACGTATCACGTCCACGATACGTAGGTTTCATTATTAAAAAAATCTCGCTGGTAAAATGAGGATACCTAATGAGTATACATTTAATATTTTAAATGTACATGGCGATTGGTAGATCAACTGATCCAATTTCCTCGTTTTTCAAAAAAAAAGTTCTCTTCTTTATTATGCTTGAATCCCCGGATTACATTTTCTGTGGTCTTGAAGTGGGAACCTTAGATCACATATTTTTTGTTTGTGCCTCTCTAAACAAATATCCTTTCTTCAGCATTATCTAAAATTACCTCCTTTTCGTTCAACATCGCATCTTTTTTAAGCTTGAACTCGACTCCAATCTTTCATATGATTACGAAATTTGCCCATTTAAGTAAAATTTATATATAAATTCCCTCTTTCGATAATTTGAAACAGTGGCCTAGAACACCCTTGAAGGGTGAAAGCCAAAAATATTTAAGAATTTATTTATATTAATTTTTGGAATAACTCAAATAGTAAAAGCTCAAATTGTATTGTTTAGTTATTGAAGACATTATTAGCCATTTATTTAACTGTATGTAACTGGAGATAGGATCCCATTAGCTCAGTTGGTAGAGCGGTGCCCCGGCAAGGAAAAGGTCATGGGTTCGAGTCCTAAATGTGACCGTATCTTTATTATGATTTTTCTGTTCGTTTATGAATTGCTAATAATGTCTTCAATATTTCTTTATATATTTATACCAGTGGATCCCTCGCAGTGCTTCATTATTGCTAATACCTCTGACTTCTTCCACCGCTCACTACTGTATACCATAATGTAACTGTTAAAAAACTACATTACATGGACTTTAATTCTACTCCGTATCCTATAACGGTGCAGAGATATTGCGATAAGTATTCCTCGGGCGTCCCCGACTTTTTCTATCATTTACACATTTTTAAACACTCCTAATAACAACAAAAATTTGAAATTTTCAGCAATATCAGTCGACTAATTTTCGAGTTTAGCGAGTACAAACATACGCAGACTGAATTTTGATATATATATTAAGAGTAGAAAGCAGTTAGAAATTAACTCAACCATTAGGAATGCATTTTTATAATATAAGACTTTATACTGTCACAGACCGGCTCTATGTAAGGAAGTTAAAATTTGTGGTTGTATGTATTTTTGGATGAAAATAGTGAAGAAAAATTTTTTAGGTAAAAAACTTTGATAAAATTTAATTGAAATTGGCTAAACGGTTTAAGAGATAAGCGTGTATACAGTTACACCTGATTTTTGAAGGATTTTAACCAAGGTTTCCTGAGCATATTTGGAGTGATAAAGTGGATGTCATTTTGCGGTCCAATAATATTTTTTTCAAATAATAACAAAAAAAAATCTATTACATATCGCCACTGATCACATTGTTACACGTCGTAACGGGTCACGTGATACTTTTCGTTTAAAAACAGATTTTAATTTTTTGATAATGCCTTTAGAGGGCGAAACAGCTGTCACGCGTAATAATAATTACACAGCAGAACTTGTTTAAATATAAACTGTTTTTATAAACCCAATAATAATATTATTGTATATATAAAAAAATAAAAAATAAAATGGAGTTCTACAAATTAAACTTAATAACAATAAATATAAAAAAGCCTAGTTCTTATTTCTTTAGTTTGCCGGCGCAAAATTTGCGATGATACACAAATAGGTACAACAATTATAAACATCTTTACATTAATTTTTATACATCTAAATAAATATTAAAATATAATGTTTATATATTTATAAAAAAAAATGTATACCATCTACCATACGTCGTTTCCCCAGAGTAACTAGTTATTTTCAAAGTAATGATTTTTTAAGCATATCCTTAACGATAAGCTGGCGTTCAAGAGGTTAAGGTTTTTTTAAATAATTTATTGTGAAAGTGAAAAATGGGATATGGTGCGCACCCTCGAGGTGGGAGGTTTCTACTTCAGGCACCGTATTCGCTTAAAAGGTTCATAAAATTAGAATATTACATACGTTTGTCATTTAAATACATTTGCAGGATAAAATATGATCCTTTTCACGAGATTAATGTTTCTTTTAATGATATAGTATGCAGTATATTTTATAGGTGGGGCCTACTGTAATTGTTATATTTAAAAAAGAGTCTTTGAGACTAGAATTGTTTTTTTTTTTTTTTTTAAATAAAGTCAAACATTCCCAGGTTACGAATAACCTGACAATATTTGAAAATCTCCTACAACCACCACAGTAAGCTGAAAATGTTGCTTGTGTTGTGATGGAGGAATTGAACACACTACGCCTGAGTGGGACCCAAACGCGATGTCAACTCGGCCACCGACCGGTCTCATGTGTTTCAATCAATTAAAAATCATGATTTTTTTGTGCAGAGAGACTGAGTATCTTTTTACAATACGTACGTACACAGAGAAAAAAGAGTTTTGCTTATTTGTTAAGGTGACATAAGATTCTAATAACGGGGTTTGTTCGAAACTCACATTTTAATTATTTCTGATGAACGTATTACTAAAATCTCAAATGTGTCTAGAGGGATCACTACGGACGTAAGTTATTTATTTATAGGATTAATAAAAACAGGACCTACCATTAAAATATATTGTGTAAAACGGTTTGAAAACTTTAAAAAACGTTTTTCAGCTATAAAATTAGAGGTAAGCACCAGATTTTATTTTTGTAGATGGTGAATTAGTAACTTCCCGAGGGATCTCTCTAGAAACATTTGAGGTTTTAGAAATAAGCACATCAGAAATAATTCAAATAAACCCCACAGAAAGATCGATTTTCTAGGCCTTCTGATGTCCATTATTAATGTTATTTTTACACGACTTAATCACTTATTTTGTTGAGATTCCAACTTTATTTAAGAGATTTGGTATGGCAAATTCAACAGCAAGTTTGTCTAATATACCAAGGCCTCGCGTCGTATATTCTTGTGCACGGCTGCTTCACTTACGTCGTTAATATTCTGTCTTTATTTTAGAGTATTGTCTTAAGAATCTCTTCAAATTATCCGTAATCCGGTTAAAAACGGGACTGTACTACTGAACTCAAAAAAGCAGCCGAAGATGTTTAATATTGATATTATTTTTTAACACATTAGTATTCATTGTATATATGTATGTATATGCGTGTAAATATGCCTATGAGTGTGTGTACGTACGTTGTGTGCTTTTAAGTGTATATGCTTATGATTATGTAGAGGGTGTTATATGTATCTGTCTATTTATTTTATGAGTGTATTTTAGTCACGTTGCTTCTTGTTATATATGTGTTTTAGTGGCATAATTAACTACCTAACGTGTTCCCAGCGTTGGTGGGGCTTGTCTGTAACAGATAAGCTGTCGTACCCTTAAATTAAATATACCAATCCTAAGAGAAAGTCCAGTTATATTCAATTTTTCAATTAAGTCCTAAATCCTGTATCTAAATTTCGCCGATAAACAATTAGATAATGTTAATGAAGTGTTAATCTCAAGTGACCTTCCAGGTAAGTATTGTACTGTATATTTTCTCCATAAATAGTTCAGTAATAACATAGATCACTGTCGAATGTATTATAAGTTTGTACAGCGCCCTTGAGGTGTTTTTGCACAAAAACGGCGCTATACAAGTCATCCAAGTATTATTATTATTATTATTATTATAGAATATTACATCTAGAATTTTTCTGTAGTCCTTTTTAAGATATACAATTCCTTAGTACATTATGTTGATGTTTCTCATAAGGTTTAACCAGCGTTAGCAATGTAAGTGCCGAAAGATATATTTTTTACTACTTTATTACAAAACATCGACTTTCTCTACTTTCTATAAATATATTTATTTATTTATTTATTATTGGATAATTTGTATAGCGCCGCTTTTGTGAGATATCACCTCAGGGGCGCTTTACAGTTGCTGCAGGTATTACAGAAAATATAAATATTACAAAAATAGAGTGAAGTTAAGTTAAGTAAAATGAAGTAAAGGAACAGGTGACACGAAGATAGAAGATGGAGACTCTGCAGCAAGAATCCCAGGTGGTGAAGAAACTGGTCCAGCTGCTGCAGCGAAAGAGTCCACCGCGTCCACCAACAGTGCCAGCACGAGGTTCGTCATCCGTCCAGGTATGTGTCTGCTGCTAATAAAGCGCTGACACACTATCCTCTCACAGATACCAGACCTTGGCAGCACCGCTGTGACGTTCTACGAAGATAGAAGATGGAGACTCTGCAGCAAGAATCCTAAGTGGTGAAGGAACTGGACCAGCTGCTGCAGTAAGAGAGTCCACCGCGTCCAACAACAGCGTCCAGGTATGTATCTGCTGCTAATAAAGCGCTGACACCTCACATAGATAAGAGACCCTGGCAGCACCGCTGTGACGTTTGGCAAGTCCATCATTTATCTCCATGTAATCCTGTTCCTGGTAATTGTTGAAGTGGTGCATTCTGTCCGCAATAAAAAGCGACGGTTGGGTAATAAATTGCCCTGGGCTTAGTAAAAAACTTGCCAGTGTCCAAGCTTGCCCAGTTTCCGAGAATTTTGTTGAAAACATCTGGAGTGCATTTACCGGTCGCCGTTCGTTTCGAAAGTCCGATATTTTTGAGCAAATTTCAGAATATTCACTTTAAAACACTGCACTCAAATCACATATTATAAAGTTTATTTTTATTTAAGTTCAAATGTTGATGGATTGATTTTAAAAATAATTTCAAAGGGATGTTGCCTCATTTCCCTTGAAAATACTAAAAAAACACAAAGCGGTTGGAGGAAGCGTTAGGACGCGTCCTGCTGCCACGAAGGGCGCTACAATATAATGTTCATATATAAACCTTTGGAATAAATTCTCTAATTGATAGTGAAAACCTTATCAAAATCCGTTGCGTAATTTAGAAGAACTAAACTCACAAACAGACATATGCGGAAAGCGAATTTGTTTTATGATCTTTAGAGATTTGGTGAATGTGACCTACTGATAAACTGCTTTAGCAGTTTAGTAAATGAATAATTTATTAAGATCTAAGTACGTCTAACTTACAATTACATTAATAACGCGTAGCAAACCCAAATTTTGTATGAATTATTAATTTCTTCTGTCTTCTTTCATTTCTTTTATCCCGTATTTGCCTTTCCTATAACTTCCACCCCAGCGAAATAATCTTACAAATGTTAAAACGGCATCCTTTGATCGGAGTAACTTTTATGTGAGAAGCACAAGAATAATATAAAACCTAAGCTTTTTGCTGTTCTTCTCCGAATTTTCTTGCGGTAAGTCAGTAGAAATGCTAGCATAACGTAGCGGCAGCTGCGTTAATGTTTATTTTAAATATATGTTTGAGTTTCGTTTAGAAGGAAGCTGACTTGATTCTGTTTTTTGTGAATTTAAAATAATCACGGGGTTGTTTTCTGTTGGGGATAATGTGTTGGTTCTTGAGTGTAGAAAATTGTTTATGGCAGTTATTGGTCTGTGAGTGAGGGAATGAACTAAAGACTCTCCATACTAGCGACCGAATTCTTGTTTGAAGTAATACGAATTCTAATGCTGCCTATACATATGCGAGCCAAAATGCCGCATTGAACCTCAACGTATGAGAAAAGAACGAAGCAATCGCAAAAGCGCGAAACGCCATGTTATATATATAAATATATCACACACCATAATTCATGTCATAAAATAACAATTAACTGTGGAATTTGATTACAAAGTGAAGACAGAAAATATAAAATTAGTACTAGAAGGAAATACAAGCACATTCAAAATATTATCACCAAATTTGAGTAGACTTACGTAATATTAGTAATGAATTAGAAGATATGCTAGTATAGCCTTTTTGTACCTAGCTTCTGTGCAGTTAAACAGATCCGCTACATCTGCGTACCTATTACTAACTTCATGTAATCTAGGTACAAGCGAGTGTTTGAAATGCTCATTCTTGGAATTGTTACAATTAAACAGGGTTTTAGAACGGTCAGCTCTTATTGCTGTCTACACAACCTCTTCTTCTTCTCTTCTTCTTCCTAGCACTATCCCAACTCATTGCCTAGGTAGGCTGTTGGGGTCGGCTCTTCTCGTTCTCAGGTTATAGCTTCTTCGGTTCTGAGAGTCGCTTTCATCTAGGCCGTTTTTTTGTAGGATTTTGGAGCATTGGGTCATCCAGGAGTTCTTTGGTCTATCTCTGTCTACACAACCATTTTCAATTTAACTAAAAAATAATAATTTTTTATATTCAACTATCCAAGTGAGGATTTTTATTTTCGGTTATAATTATCATGTTTTTGTTGCAAAATAGTTTTATTTTCGTTATCTTTAAACTAGCTTTAACCCCCAGTAACGCCGGGTATACGTTAGTTAGGAGTTTTCCTCGGGAGACACATACCATCACTGATTTTTGTGTATGCCTTTTTAAGATATAAAATTCCGTAGGACATTATTGTAATGTATCTCATAAGGTTTAGCCAGCGTTAGGAATGTAAGCACTCGAAAATACTTTTTTTATGACTTGATTACAAAACATCGAATTTCTCTACTTTCTATAAATATTATATGAATGTAATATATACATAAACCTTCCGGAAGAAATTTTAAATTAAAAGTCTTCTGGAACTGAGAAAGGATAATGTCTTTTTCTGCCCCAAATTACGGTGACGCAATTCCAACGTCATATCACAATTTCGTTATTAGTTACTATCTGACGTGTAGCCGGTGTTGCTTGACTTTTCTCTACTTTCAATAAATGTAATATCCATTTATTATATATATATATAAACCTTTCGGAAAAAATTCTCTAAACGATAGTGAAAATTCTATCGAAATCCGTTGCGTAGTTTACAAGAACTAAGCGCACAAACAGCCAGACAAGGAGAGCGACTTTGATTTATACAGGTTTTCCAATAAGAGGTGTTATTTTGAATTGCCCGCTATTTCGGTAGATGTTACTTTTGAAGCTGTCATTTTTTCAGCTGACATTTGACAAGTAAAAACTACGCCATTGATAAAAATGGAACTGTAGTGGTACGCAACTACTTCATTCGAACGAAATTCTAGAAGTCTCGATTTTTCCAAACAAGCTTCTTGGATGTTCTTTTATTTATTTGTTTGGAAAATTCTACATAGCAACCAAATTGTTCCAGAAGCTTCTTTACCTTTTAAAAGCGACAGCATGAAGAATCTAGTTAGTCAATCAGTCATTAATCTGCCATCTGTTAAAAAGGTGCTCAACGAGTGATAATCCGCGCACCTCACTTGCGCGAAGGAAATTCTTCCCGGCTCTGCTCATGGACTCCATCGGGACATCATCATAGCGCTTTGGCCCAGATCGCCGTCCCTGGCCAACGCTACATGGATTACAGCGCCTTGGTTCCAGCGTCTCTGACCAGCGCTTCATCCACGTACCATGACCACCACGAGGACACGCAGCATCCTCACTGGTCTACTCAGCTCCCTTTCAACCGCCTACAAGGTCCACCGCACCTTCAGCATTCTCGTCAGCACTGGATTACTGATTGCCAAGATCGCCAGTGCCTGACAGTCGACGAGTCCGGTCACCAGCGCCCGACGTCGACTCACAGACCCGCGCTTGACCTGCCATCACCGCCTGCATCCGGAGGATACTACATCTGTCCAACGTCATCTCATCACAGCTACCTGACTCAACAAATAAACACTCTGACCTTCACAACAACATCTTTCATTCCGTGCCTACTCACCAGATCACCAAAGAACGATACACGCTTCAACAACGCATTGAAATTATTAAAATTCACTTGAGTGAATCAAATGCAAATCATCTGAGTGATGAGGCCCATTTCCACATCGGTGGCTTCGTCAACAAGCGAAATTGTCGCATCTGGGGCTCGGAAAACCCAAGAATTATTGTTGAAAAGCCTTTCTATTCTCAACGTGTGACTGTTTGGTGCGGTTTATGGTCCAGCGGAGTCATTGGACCTTACTTTTTCGAAAATGAGGCTGGAGCAACAATTACAGTGAATAGATTGCGCTATCGAGAGATGATTAATGATTTTTTATGGCCGAAATTGGATAGTATTGATTTAGACAACGTTTAATTTCAACAAAATGGCACTACGTGCCACACAAGCAACGAAACCATTGATATTTTACAATTGAATATCAAAATAACACCTCTTATTGGAAAACCTTGTATAAGTAAAAAAGGTGAAAAACTTTTTTCGAGATTCTAACGTTTTAACCCCTCCAGCGTGTTGGGGTCATATATGACCGGGTGTCCATATTTCATAAAACAATTTTTTCTATCATGCGAAAATACCCATTTTTTGGCGTTATATAGAAAAATAATAAGTCTTCCCAGTTTGCCTCAAATATTTATACTGGAATCCATTAATAAAATCCTAAAAATAGCGAAAATGAACAATTCGTATTTGGCGCCGCTATCGTAACAATCGGTTCAACTTTAAAAATTATTTTTTTATTATATTAACGAGATAAAAGTGAAGATACAGTTTTCTTACAAATTCCCTAAACAAAATGAACGTGTTTTAGAAATATTGAGTTTTCTCAACTTTTTTACGACAACATTTTTCTCGTTTCATATTAAAGATGTATTTTTTAGAAATAGAAATGTTTATTCTAGATACATACACCGGAAAATAATTTTATCTAGTTTTTAAAATAATATTTTTTACGGAAAACTAAAAAAATAAGATGTAGGTATATAGCGCATTTGAAATACACATAAACTGTACAAAAGTGATGTATGTACTGAAGGGTTAAGATAGTTTTTTGGTAAAAAAGAATCACCTTCCAAAGTTAGCGCATTTTACCCCTTAAACCCTGTATATGAACTAGCGTAGGCCCGTGAAATATCACGGCATATAATAAATGAATTTACAAAAAAAATATTTACTTATTTGCATCATTGACTTTCATTCAGTAATGAGTAAGATTGAGAAAGGGACGCTTAGATGGTTTGGGCATGTAGAGCAAATAAACGATGAAGGGAGTTAAAGGAGAATTTATGACGCAAATTTAATTGGTAGAATAAGTCATGGACGCCCAAAGAAGACATGACACGATCAAGTTAACTTAATTGAATCGATGTATTAATATGAATGATTCAATTCAATATGTGTGTTCCATGACTGAGTTGTCTGACGGTTCATCTTCTCTGCCTACCCATATGAGGAAATAGCTTGATGGTTTGTTAGTTAAGTCTGATCTTTACATAGGTGAAATATAATGAAACTGCAAACAATTTGATATACCTTTACACAGTAGATTAATCAAGTTCTTCATTTATTAGATTTTTTAAATTTTGGTACTTACTTAAAGCACTGCCGATTTCACGATATTCGATTGAGATTGTTATGAAATTCCATACCTGAAACAAAGATAAAAAATACATTATTGCTTTTTGTAAAACTACATGCAAAAAGGCGTCTAAGATCCATAAATAGGTAGGTACTTATAATATTTTCAGCTACGAGACATAGATGACTCAAGTTTACGTAGATTTATAGAGGTTATAGAGTTATCCGACAGATGTCGGTAGTATATAGAGTCGCCCCTCCATTGTGGGTACAAAGGTACCGAGAACCGTGAGATTTTGCGAATTCGTGAGATTTTGGGGCCATAATACAGAAGACGCCTACCTCCAGGACGACCTGTACACTATTTCTTCATCAAATTTGTTTTTTTGGTGTAAATAAAGACTCAGAATAAAGTGTTTTATTGTGAAAAATGTGTTTTATTATCAGTGATTTATATACTACACAACAAACTGGCGCAGCCGGTAAGATTTATGAATATGAAAACAACGATACAGCTTAAACTATAAATAATAACATTGTAGAAGAATAAAATCGAAACTAAACATGAAATAGAACAAGATACAGAAACCTAAAAAAGATAAGCCTCACAATTAGGAATCGAACCCAGGATTTCTTGTCTTAACGGTACCGGTACGTCTTAAACTACTCGACCATTGGGATCTATTTATAAAACATCACATTTATCGATCTCATATTTAAAATCCAGAATTGACAATATCATCTTGCAACCAATTTTTATCATATTTTTGGCAGCTACCTTTTATAAAGAATTACGTCCGTTTGTCAAAAACACATTTGTTCAAACGGCTTGTGACTTTTGAGTGTGATAGAGTGCTAAGTTTGAAAAATGCGAAGTTATTGATGTTGTTTATTCCAAAACGGTTTTTTTTTTAAATTCGATTTTTTGCTGAAGATGAAATCTTGATGAAGATTTTCAGGAAATTTCTGTTTGACCGTGCCATTTTTTTTAAATATTAACACCCTGATACACCCAAAAGGCACTTGCCGCTACTGGTTCAAATACTGCTAACAATCGATAGTGCATTATACAGAAGAGAAGAAATCTTACAACATGATTGGAAAATATTTCATTTTTAGCAAAGACGTAAATCCTTGGATACTACTTATATTGGATAACAGCAGTAAGACGTTTACAATGGTAACAGAAAAAAATAAATTGCTAACAAACCAACATATTAGAGTATTTCAGAATAAAGAGGTTAGCCTTTTGTAGACATTATTTGTCGTTTTGTTAAATTTGTCCTTGGAACAGTAAGGTTCTATCTGTCATTTGTATTAAATTGAGAAATTGGTGTTCAAAGTCTGACTCTCGAATAAAACACTCAAACAATGTTGTTAATAAATATTGTAATTCATTTTTGTTACCCTTTAGTATTAAATGCGGTGTAATTATTACGCGGCGCGTAACTTCAGAACAGTTAAGAACTTAACTTTGGTCATGGCGTTTTGTTACTTAAAACGGTTTTAAACTAAGCTCAAGGCCGGCTTTACCACTCTATGCAAAAAGAACGTGAAATTTTGTTGCTTTGAAAATCAGCTTAACTCAGAGTAACATATTTCTGTCTTTTATTATTTGTTTTTGGGGTTTTTTGCGAAAAAACACATCTGCCCTGATGATGGACACTGCAATGCTGTCCGAAACGTTGGCTAAAGAAGGAATTAGCGCAACACGGCATAGCACCCCAAAAACAAATAAAAAAATACTTTTGGCCGTGATAATCTTAAATCATATTTGAGATTTCTGTCTGATTATTTTAATTTATTTTGTTAAATACCAAGTTTGTTTGCACCGAACCATCTTTATTATAATTTTTCTTTTTTTTTGTAATAACAACATTTATACATATTTATATATGATTCAAAATATTATATTTAATGTCTTTATGAAATAGGACCTCTTGTGTCTGATGAGTAAGTCACAATTTTTACTCATCAGACACAAGACACACTTAAAAGTTTGAGTTGACGTTGCATGGTTTTTATCCTGATGTACCTGCTACAACACAGTATTGACCTCATGCCTCTGTTCTGGATTATTTCCACTTTTTTAATTTGTGTTTTGTTACTCAGAAAGATTAAACTTGTGCAACAATTCAGATGGGATGCTCAGTGGTATTTTAGACCAATATCCTTGTTTTTATGTCCAATCGTCCCCTTATCCTACTTAAGAAATTAACCTTTTTCGCAATTTTTTTATTTAAAATTTCAAAATTAGTGTTAAATTTTAACTTTTTATCGATTATGATTCCCAAGTATTTAATTTCTTTTACTTCTCAAATATTTTGATTGTCTTTATTAAAGACAGTATGTACGTTTAGTTTTTTCCCTAATACCAAGAATTTACTTTTAGTTACTTTTAATTTCAATTTATTTATGTTTAACCACTTAGATAATTCATTAAGTTCATTTAGTATTTTTGACAATGCATCTTCAATATTATTTGCTATAATCTATAAAAGTGTGTCATCTGCAAAAAAGTTTGATGGAAGAGTACTTTAAGCACTTCACTATATCATTAATATATAAAATAAATATGAGCGAAAACAGATCCTTGAGGAACTCCAAGGTTAATTTCTTGTTCTTCAGAGATAGTTTCTCCAATTTTGGTTCTTTGTTTTCTATTTTTTGAGTAACCAATAAACCACTGCAATTCATTAGCACGAATTCCTATGTCCTTCGATTTCATTATTAGTCTTTCTCTGTCTATTGTTTCAAAAAGTTTTAATTTTTTTTTTATTTATTTGTTCTGATTGGTTGATAATATAGAGCAATTTAGAAGGGAGATTATTGTAATCTTTGTGGATTAGTTAATATAGGGGTTTTACATCTGTGTTGTTTTAAAATTAGGTGTAATAAATTGATTTCCA
The DNA here is from genome assembly GCF_061612785.1 of Hesperophylax consimilis. Lineage (NCBI taxonomy): Eukaryota > Metazoa > Arthropoda > Insecta > Trichoptera > Limnephilidae > Hesperophylax > Hesperophylax consimilis. The sequence continues at coordinate 14,502,497 of NC_142865.1, forward strand.
TTTCTCATTAGTTTGTAGAATCCTCGTTATTATTAATTTTTAGATGGAACGTTCTTGTCCCAAACACACGAGCTCAAAGAACATCGCAAATGGAACCACGTTTTTCTAAAAATTAAATACGTAAAGTAATTTTATACAACTTTGAACATATTTTTGTTGGCAATAAAGAAAATAACATCTCAAAATTTTTGTGCAAGAAATTCAATTTAAGCGAAATATCATACAGAACCTTACCGTCCCCAGGCCATAAAATCTATTTCTTAAACCTTTTCTTAGGGTAGGTACTACCTCCAAACCCCTTGAAAATCGTAAACCTTAACTTTGGAGGTAACGTAATATATTCATGGTTTTACAATGGACCACCCTTGAGATTTATAAGGGTAGTTTTCCATGATAGAAAAGTAGTTAAATATTTATCATGCCTGATATTATTTTATGTAAATTTTATTTATAGGGTGATTGTTTAACAGTTTTATATTTTTTGTGACAAATAAAAAGGCTTCATTTTTCGGTGACAGCAGTGAGTGCTATGTTCTCTCAATTCGGGGACGATCAGTGGCTGAATTAAGGAGAAGCGGAATATGAAGGTTGGGAAGTATGTGTTTATTCAGAACTAATCATTAAACGATGATCTTGGTGGTAGATCGCTAGGCTTCTTACAGGACCCGAGCACGCGGGTTTGAAACCCAACAAGAGAAAAGAAGATTCATCGTACGAATTATTCGTTGTTCGCTACGTTTGGGAACTGAGGGTTGACCAGACTCACAGGGTGAGGTTTGTTTAAGTCTTGGCGGCGGATGCGTCTATTCACCACTTGCGTGGCGGGCTGGATCGTGAGAGACCGATTAAGGCCCCGTAGCAAGCGTTCAAAGATGGTTTGAAAAGGAGATAATGTAAATGCGGATTGCTAATATTAAAAAAGCGATAATAATTAAGCGAAAATTTTGAAATAAATATTTATTGAAACACGTTTGAAATATAGCAATAATCTCTAGATAAAGTTGCATTGGAAGGTACACTGAAATTTTTCATACCTATAACTTATTAAAAAAATAGAATAAAACGAGATTTTAATAATTTTTGGAACTTTTTTTTCCATCGAGGGAATATCATATAATTACCGTATTTTTTTAATTTTTTTTATTTTTTTTATTTGGTAAAATATTTTTTACATTTCAAGTTTTCTAGTAATGTAGGCCTCACTGGGTGGCTTGCCCGTGCTGAGGCCTTCATTTTATAATATGAAAATTTGATCTACATAATACATGTAAAGAGAAAATTATACATTTAAAATTAAATATTATTAATTTTAAATTAATATGCATTACCATTGTATAGATTTTATCTTAAAAAATAACATAATTTTTTTTAGTACCTTAAAACTAAGCGATTTAAAGAGAAATATGTTATAAATAGGTAGAAATTGGGAATGCAAGGGCTTAGAGGAGACCCTTTGACCTCTTCGGCCGGACTATCTCAATCCAAAATCTTGCACCGAGTTGGAATTGATTGATTCATCACTCACACTGACGTACAAATTCTTATCCACCCCTCACTCCAGATCTTCCTCTCCTACATCTACTTTTTAAAAACCCTCCACACAGCATCCCCAAAGACGGTAAAGGTGCTGAGGAAAATTATTTTCCTCAACCACATACTCAAGGCTTCCTGCGGGAAGTTAATTTTAAAAAAATCGTCACATTTTCATCTCGTTCCTGAATGGTAGATAGGTACGCGATGTAAAATGAGTATTACTAATTTAAGAATCTGTTATGGATAATAATAAATCATTGGTAATCCGTTTGAAAACGGGATTGCAGTCCGTCTCCTGATAAAATTATATTTAATTCGTAATTTTTTTTTAAATTTGAGAACCGCACAAGATCGCCAACTGCTCCCAACCATCTTGAGCTAGTGAAACTATAGCAACCCCAATTGGGGTATGTTGTGAGGCTGAAGATTGTGGGGAGGTGAAGAAGATGGGATAGGGGAAGGTGGAGAGTGTTCACGTGTTCATGCACCTGCGTTTGTCTTGATAATATACTGGGTGTCCGATGGTAAAGTGCGCTAACCTCGGGAGGTAATTCTACGTGATGGTAGAAGTAAAAATGTTAAGGCGATGCCATACGTAGTAATGCAAAATCATATGTTTTTGGTTTGAAAACTTGGTCGTCCAGAAATGTTTCAGATGCTTTAATTAAATACTGCGAGTAGAATACATCTTGGCCTTTGAAATAGTCGAGTAGTTTTTAGATAAGTCTTTTTATAAGCCCAGAAAAAAATAATGTATAAGGCCTATAAAAACTGCTTTAAAGTTCAAAATCTCCTACTTACGAACCCATTTTCTGTTATGATTTTATTGTTTAATGTGGCGAATTAAGTTATTTTTAAAATGATTGAAAAAAAATTAAATATTTATGCCTGAACATCCACAAAATAAAATAAAAGGCACTTTTTGGCCAAGTTTTTTTCTTGCATAAATCAAAACAGGCGGATGGTGTTAAGCGGGAATTTAAACCTTATCGCCATCTACGTATGGGTTGTTATTGATAGCGGCTCAATTTAAAATATTACATGACGTAGTGCATCGCCTTAAACAACTTTTATCTAAATTCCAATATTTATTTTCCCATACAAACAATTACACTTTTTAACCTAAAAACTAAGATATCCCCGGACACCCTATATAATGACGAAATGCGAAAAGGTTAGAATTTTTACGAACACGTGTTCCAATATCCTGACACTACATTGGTATTTTACAAAAAATTTTCAGGAAACCTATCAATTCATTATTTAAGGGCCTGCATTCCCTTTTTAGACCGGATTATTAATAATTTGAACCGATTCTCAATAAATAAGCAATTTTACATGTCAGTAATATTTCTTCATGTACTTTGACGGCCGGCATAGTCCAGTGGTAACGCATTGGACTGCCATTCCGAAGGTCGCGGGTTCGAACCCGGCGTGCGCAAATAAATTTTATTTGATTAATTTGTGTTATTTCACAATTAATTAATTAAAAATAATATATAGTATATTTGCGGCACGTTCCAGAGTGGAAGATACTACCAGTATCGCCCTGGTGTAAGACCACCATTCAGAATTGAAACGTTGCTCCAAATGGCTTTAGCCGTGTTTAGTGACTAGATCTGAATAGCCAGGTACTTCCCCACCTTCCTCTTTCCCTTCCCCACTTACCTTCAGCCTCACAACATCCCCCAATTGGGGATGCCATAGTCTCACTGGCTCCAGACGGGAGCAGTTGGGACTCTTGTGAGGTATTCACTATAAAAAAAAAATAATAAAATAATGATTCAGAAACATAGAAACGTTGCTTGAAATGGCTTTAGTCGTGTTTGGAGACTAGATCTGAATTGAAGGTACCCAACCCAACCATTTTTCATCTCCTCGCCTTAATCCCACTTCAAACTCACAACGGTTGGGACTCTTGTGCGGAACCTATTCAGATTAACCCTTCAAGCTAATTTGTTCGCTTTTGGGAATGACTCATATAACTCATATGTTTTTCCTCCTTCAAATAATCGGGGCTTCTTCAAGACCCGCATTAAGAAAGCCCTTCCTACAGCCCCTACCTTGACCCAACTCACAACGCTGCTCAACCACTGCCCACATAATTTTTTTCACTATCCATAATTTTATTTCAGCTTTATATTTGAGTTTCAAAATTTTAATATTTCAACAGTTGTATGATTATTTTTGACAGTAAAATTTGAACTCACCTTTCAAAAACCATTTTTTTTACTTTTTGGATACGTTCAGTAATATTCCATTCATTTGGATTGTGTTGCGAATCGAAAATACACAACTCTCCGAACTTCTAACAACATCTTTAGAATAATGAATGAATGGTTAACATTTCTCAGTTTTAACAATATTGTATTTTCTGAAATATTGGGGTGAAAAACTTTTTTTATTGATTTATGCGATAAATAAATAATCTCCCAAGCTGGATTTTAAAGGAGGCTCTCGGGCAAAATTATCCAAACAGGAGGCCTCAGACTTCGTAAAGTTTAGGTGATTATATTTATGGAAAATTATGTAATGATTTAATTATCTAGTTACGGCGGTAAGGTGGGATCTTTACTTCACGCAGAAATTAACGCGTAAATACTTTGTATCTCGTTCGTGGTTTCGTGGTTTGGTTTGTTGGAGCGTTCAACCGCAGAGCAAATAGTGTTTGGAATTTGACACGGTGTTTCTACCTGTTTGTTAGACGATCAGGTTAAAATTTCCCGCATGGTTCAAAATTATTTTTTTACGTGTATATATGCACAAAACTCTCAACCATAGTTTCATAGTTTTTTAAAGTTTTCATAGATTTTTGGGGATCAGGTGAGAGGCACGAAATAAAAGGCGTGTCGTGAAGGTCACAGTGTTTATTGAGTCAGTTGCCGTGATGAAGAGATGACGTAGGACAGATGAATTCACCGGATGCTGGCTTTGTTGGCAGGTCAAACGCGGGTCAGTGAGTCGACGCCGGGCGCTGGTGACCGGACTCGTTGACTGTCAGGCACTGGCGATCTGGGGAATCAATACTCCAGTGCTGACGGGAAAGCCGAAGGTGCGGATCTTGTAGGCGGTTGAGCGGGAGCTGCGTAGACCAGTGAAGATGCTGCGTATCCTCGTGGTGGTCATGATGCGTGGATGAAGCGCTGGTCAGAGACGCTGGAACCAGGGCGCTGTAATCCGTGTAGCGCTGGCCAGGGACGTGGCCGAGGCGCTATGATGATGTCCCAATGGAGTCCATGATTTTACGGGCGAAGCCGGGTGTATTGTCCTTCGCGAGGGGGCGCGGGACGCGCCGATCGTCACTCGTGAGATTTGTCCACTGACGGCAGATTGATGACTGACTGACTGCTCGCTGCGTCGGGTTTATTTATACTGTACGGCCGGTGGCAACAGTAGGTAGATGGATTGCAACTAAATCCGAGGCACTCGCACAGTCTGGGTGTTTCGGGAATCTTCGATAGCGCGACAATTATGCAAAGGCGGTAGACTCGAACCTTCTGGCGAGTTGTCGTAATATGCCAGACCGACTTGCGATCGTATTGTCGCTGATAGGCAAGTAGGTGCTTGTAGCAGGTAGGTTGCTTAATTTACCATTCGGCTGTCAGTACGTACCTGCAAGTACGTACCTAATTAGGTCGAGCGGTTTATTATTAATTAGTTAATCTGGATTTTTCTCGACGCCACACATTGAATATGACTTCCTAATTTTATTTTTTTGTAGGAATGTTGAAGGGTAAGGACATTGAATGAGAAATGTTAACTCCTCGGGCTAATTTGCTCGCTTTTGGGAACAGTCCATATAGGTCTCGTAGAAAACATTTTGTCTCCCTTATTACTGTAGGTTTTTTAACTTAACTGCACAAAACTGGTAATTTATTTATTTTTATTTAAGTACATAAAACAGGCATGGTGCCCGAAAAATTACATTCATGGATGTTTAAATACATAATAATAACAAAATGAATAAGCTAAATATGTAGAAGTAAATGACAAATAAGAATGGGTAAAAGGTAAATACAAATATGTTCATAAACGATTTGTTATTGTCACACCTGTACTGGTGAGAATCTGATTAGGTATCTACAAAGTTACTTCTCTTTAAATAAAGGGCTTCATCATAATATCAGCTTAGTATGATTAAAGGTAATACTTAAAGGGTAAAGGTAAAGGTAGTGTTTAAAGTCATTAATTTTTTTAAATTCATCATTAGAGCCACGTATATTGTAAAATGGTATAATTTCTTAATGTTCGCGGTACAGGGAAAACATATCCTGTATTTGTGTGGTAGGCTTTAATATAGAAAATGTCTTTCATCCTCCTTGTTGCTTTTCTTGATGGTATATTTATTTATTTATTTATTTTTATTTTATTTATTTTTATTTTATTAACGCCTAGAAGGCTTTTACATATACATGTTATGGGTTTTGTTGTTCAGTAGCATTATAAAATATTTTAATTACATAGCATAATAAATTGAGTATGAACTTACATAACAATGTGTAGGGTTATTGTTATGGTGTTATTATTTTATAAACATAAGCAAGCAAAGTTTATTGTACAAAGTACGTCGGTTGAATATTTTACAGAACATAGGTTAAACTAATACATAAACTTGAGAAAAATATAACAGATATAGGTAGGTAGTTAAGTAGATACAATTCAAGTATATAGTTACGGTGTTATTGGAATTTGGACAATGAGTTCGATAAGTTTATATAAATATAGTGTAGTTACAAGAGTACAATAATGTAAGTAGGTAATAAACACAAGACAAGTAAGTTTGTTATTATTATTATAAAGATAAACACTACAGTTTGTTGTAAACCATCTTTGTAATCATCAATCTTTATTTTGCCCGATTGGGAATTTTACAAAACAAAGCTTAGTTAATGAAACAATAAAATATGCGTTTGAAAAGAAATTATGAATCTGTTACAAACATTCTAGTATACTGTATTTTAGTTTGTATACTGATTGGTGATGATAAACATCAATTGAGCTATACTTATTACCGAGTATGTGAAGTCTTTGAATAGGTGAGTTTTGAAAATAATTGTTAGCAGATATGGGAACATTATATAGAGCGGTCTGTCGAGTGTCGCGCGTAGGTACACGGAGCGATATAAGACTCGTCAAATCAATGGCGTCCAGTCTGCCATTCGAAATTTTGAAAAGAGATACTAAGTCGCACACTGTGCGTCTCAATGATAAATCGGTTAAATTTAGTAAGTTCATGAGGAAAGTGTAATTAAGATATTCGTTTGGAATTCCTAATTTATAATTAATAAATCGCAGAAATTTATGTTGCACTCTTTCAATTTTTAATTGGTGAATCTTATAAAATGGAGACCAGATTGTTGAGTTATACTCTAGATTACTTCTAACTAAACCAGTGAATAGCAGTTTGAAGGAATTTATTAATTTAAAATTCATATTGATGTTAATTTGGGATAAAATGTTTGGTGTATCAACTGATGCATGTATAATTTTGTGTAGAAGCAGTACGTCAGAAAGTTTACGTCTGACCGTCAGTGAGTTTAGTTTATAGTGCAAAATTCGGTCATTTTATTTTCCAAATTGACCAGATAAATCATCACGATAAGCAATTACACGGGTTAGTTTCCTTTGTATGGATTCAATCCTATAATTATGAATTTCATAATTGGGAGACCAAATTGTTGATGCGTATTCCAGAATACTTCGCACAGTTGATTTATATAATGTTAAAGTTAATTCTTTACTTTTAAAACAATTTGTGATTCTTAGCGTTAATCCTAATACTTGTGATGCACGTTTTGAAATTGTATCTACATGTTTATTGAAGCAAAGTGACGAGTCAAATGTCAAGTCTTTGATTGAAGTTGTGTTTAGAAATATGACTATGACTTCCTAATTTATATTTTTGTAGGAATATTGTGAGGTTGAAGGGAGTGAAAAGTTAAATGAGATGGGAATAGGAAGGTTTCTCCCTTACTGTTAAGGTGGAAAATATGTTTTAAACGGTTTTAAAAAGAGAACACAACACGCTTTATATTCAAATCTAAAACTTAACCACAAAAAAAAATTATGTACATTTTTATTAAAACTAAAGCTGCCGACCGTATATTGAAAAAAAAAATTATGAAACTTTGTGATTTTTTGTTGATTATGTTTGCATGGACCGACAAAATAGTGACGTAATGATTACGTTTATAACAAATTATAATAAGCAATAATAACCAGCCTGAAATACAAATATAAATTGAAAACAATTTCAGAGAAAAAATAAATGCCACCAACGGGAAATGAACCCGACCCTTCAGGTGCACTGAACCGGCTTATTTCGTCTGAAAATATGTTTTTAATTATAATAATTTGTTATACTCTGTGCTTCGCATAAAGAACCGTGTCTTGTAAACATAAGCTTATCTTTAATAAAAAATACGTTTATAAAACATTTTTTTCTAAAAAAGCACATGAGTGTGTTTTTATTTTAAGTTTTAAAAAAAACGTAAGGTGAGTCTATCTAATTGTTTTTAATGTGTTCATTAAAATTAATATATATTTAATGTTTGATAATAAAATCGCCTTTCAAACACAGTTTTTAGTTTTCACAGTTTTGAAACATTAAATATTATTTTTTTAGATTCTATTTCAAAACAGAAATAATAATCTGAGCATCTGACAGAATATGCCAAAGGACTAAAGGGTTAACGATACAATAACCCACGCTTCATTGCAATTTAAAATAAATCCATGAGTAAAAAAGTCAGTTTAACGAATGGATTGCAATATTTCATAATACACCTACCTTGGTTCCGTGTAATTTAAACATGTGTCACATAACACAATAATAAATTGACTTGGCTGTATTACATTGTCAAACAGTACAATATACAAGCAATACACTATTTACCAGCTAGAAGGCGTTTAATGCTAGGTCACAAATCATCTAAAATGACTTCTCAGAAAAATAAAATATTCCGTTTCGCATTATACGCGCGGGAGAAATATTACGGAAATGACGATTTTATCATATTTTCGCATGCAAACTCTAAGACAATAGAACTGCGGAAGATGGCTTACAATCCATCGCACAGTGGACGATTTCGTGACTGTAGCAAAGAAAAAAAAAAGAATTTTTAAATGTAGCAACCCCTTAGTATGGGTTGTATCGCAGAATTTGAAAAATTCATCAAATTTAACGTTCATTTTCGGGTTCTGTGAAAGTTTTATTCTAATTTTGTTATTATACCATTACAGGCTATTTGCTTGACATAACTTAAATAATAACAAAACTTGAAAAAATCTTTCAAAGAACTTAGGAATTAACTTTTAAATTTGAAGAATTGTTCAAATTCTCCGAAACAACCCGTCCTAAATTAATTTTGATGTGTTTCTTTATAAACCAAGTTCTAGATTTCAGAGAGACATTTATAAATATGAAACGAAAAAATATAAGTTTGCATTTGACACCATGTTTATCTTTATTTTAAAACTGTTACGTCTGTGCGAATTTATATGAGTGAAAGCGAGATAGCATGCTTGTGAGATCTTATAAAAGGCCATGCACGTGAGTAGTGTGCCTCTTTTGTTACAACAGCTCCCCAATAAATACTAGTACAAGATCACGGATTATTTACTGAGTTTTCTTCACACGCCACAATAAATGCGCAATACTCCATACACTACAAAAACATTGATTGATAATAAAAATTTTAAAAAAATTTCATCCCTTTTGGAAACGATTTAAAATTTATATTTCGAATAAATTTGACAAAAAGTTAGTAAACTTGAAAAATTTAAAAATCTGTAAAAAAATTTAAACAGAAATGTAAATTTCAAATCCAGAATAATCAAAACATGTATTTTATCGCTTGTCTGAATTGTTCCCACAAACAGGTCGAAATTTACATTTTAAATTCAAAGCAAATCTAAATTCTTGAGTTCGTTGAGCCGGAGTTACAGACAATTTAACAGTCAAAATTAGTATTTTTAATTGCTGTTCCGAAAAAACGGCTTCAAAAATATAATTTTTTGATGTTCGCTTCAGTTTCTAAAATTTTTGACACCTTTTTTGCCTTATTCGGGGGTCAATTATTTCTTTGATCTGTGATTGTAACACGTCTTCTGAAGATATTTTTCCACCAAATTTTAATAACAGTTGAATAATACCTCCAAATCTCCCCTCCCTCCCATAACAAGGTACAATAATGGTAGTAGCCCACAATGCAATACGTCCAGGGTTGTATTTCATGGGCTTTCTGTCATAAATACTACATTCATTTTGGCGTTTCCATTACACCTTAAAATATATCATTTTTTGGATTTGATGCATTGAAACAGATTATAGAAGATTGGTCGTTTGGATTTAAAATTTACAGTTTTTTTGTGTAGTTTATTTAGCAATATTGACTATATACAATAAACACCGTGTTCCCCTCTTATAACTTTGGAACGTGATTATTCACAAAAATCTTTAAAAAACATACTAGTAGTTATAATAAAATAATAAAAGACAAAAGCTCTTGCATTTGAGAAGGGATTTCACGCTCAAATAATATTTTGACGTTAGTAATAAAGTATTGTAAAAAATTATAAAAGCAAAAGAAAATTCAAGATTTATCGATAGCGAAAATATTTTTTAAAAACAATAACAAATATGGACTATTTTGGTGGTTTTCGTCAATTTTTCAAATTAAGCATACATTCACGAACATTTTTCATAATTTTCAAATTATGCACAAATTCATGAATATTTTCGATAATTTTCAAATTATGCACAAATTCATGAAAATTTTCGATAATTTTTCAAATTGTGCATAAATTCTTGAAAATTTTTAATCATTTTCCAATCAGGAATAAATACATGAAAATTTTCGTCAATTTTTCAAACAAGCTTAAATTCATGAACGTTTTTTACAAATTCAAGCCACTATAAAATGCGTGCCTATTCCTTAATGACCTTAATATTATAATTTAATAATAAAACAATAAATAATGTAGTCTCGATAGAATCCGTACTAGATATTTGCTATACCTCAGGATTAAAAAATATGTTTTTCAGTTTGGTTAAGTATTTTAACCTCAAATCCAAATTTAAGTTTTGTATGAAAAGGCCACGCAGCTGTTTCCCCCTTTAAGCGGTTGAGGTTTAACCTTGCTCTTTTTGTGGAGATCTTTTGGTTGTGTTTTATTTCCTATAAAAACACACTCTAATGTGACGTTATCTGCTAATATAAGGGTTGAAAAATTAGCTACATACTGACGATATCAATATGTAAGACTTACATAGTGTAAAATTGTGAACCTCGTTGTGTTTTTCGATAATCTTTATGGTCACTATTGTCGATGGTCACTGAGCGACGTTATGCGAAGTAAAAAACACATATTACGTCACCTAAAACACGTCTAAAATCTTTTTTCATTCCCCCAATCGTCACTTCTACGGTTTCAAAGCAATCATATAGCCAAAAACTTGTGTCTTCAATTAATTATCTTTAATGGTTAGACGGCGCGCTCTGATTGGTTCACGTGATCGCGAGTTGCTATTGGTCGGTTTAATTGGAACACGTGACCGCATCTTGAGCACGTGATTAAATTGAGGATTCGAATAAAAGCAGTGGCGTGCATTCAGTAATTTCAAAGACGTCCAATTACTTGAACTCTGTAAAGTTACCTCGTAATTATTATCGGATAACTTCAGTCTATTTTTTTAACAGTTTTCACCGTCGTTCTTTCACCTCGTTAGGAACGAAAATTCTGTTTAAAGTTTTCAGAGTAAGTAAATAACTAGCTGTCTAGCGATAACGCCATTTAAGGGGTAGGAAGTAGAGAGAATATACCAGAGGTTCCCAACCTTATATATCTCACTTTTCAATTATTTATTTTTTCAAAAAAGTACAAGACGGAAAATTTTTTGAAAAAAGTGAATGTTGCATTTTGGAAGAGAGAGGACAGCAACGCTTTTAAATAGCACGAACAACAGTTTAGTGACGTGGCAGTTATTTTTTTTCACTCTAAGTGGTTCACTACGTTTGGTTACTTCGCAGGTATGCCCGGGTTTATTGGGTGAGCCTGTGAAAATGACCTTTGCTATTTGCATGATATATTATTTATTTATTTATTTAATTATTTTTTCATGTTCTCCGTAAAACGGTTATTCACCAATACATTATGGAGAAGATTACAAATTAGACAAAAAGTATAGCAAAACACATAAAAAGGTCAGTTTCACTACTTTGTGACATACGTCAAAAGATAATTGTTAAACTGCCTGTAGGTTACGTTAAAAATGTCGATGGTCAATGCAGACTCGTTGAGCAGTTCAGTCGCTCTGTTGACTGGGGCGTTCTGATAGGCAGAAGTCCTCGCTTTTGGAGCATAAAAAAGGGTATGGGACCTTCCACGAGTATACTTGTCTGGGACATATAAGTTAATCTCTTTCAAAATAGGTGGATTATGTATAGTTCCAGAGATTATCTTAAAAAAATGTTTTCCTAAAAATATTTTTCGGCGGGCTTCTAATGTATTAAGATCGAGGATTAAGATTATTAAGATTATCAAGGCAAATGCAAGGTGACTTGCATTGCTTCATGGCGAAATGCAATAATATTCGGATTTTCATGAACACGTGCTCCGACATTATGATAATGTACTCGAAATTTACTAAAAGTTTATCAGGAAATCTGATAATTCATTCGTAATTCATTTAACTTGAATTACCAATAATTTGAATATATTCTTAATAAATTAGTAATATTAACTTTTCTCCTAGCACCCACTGTTTGGCAGGCCGGTTCGGAAGGCCCTTTGACCTGTCCAGCAGGACTCTGTCGACCCATCACCTTGCACCGCAGTGTATGAAATGTATTCACACATCTGTCACTCCTAGATACACTGACTCCCAGATTCCTACCCACCCCTTATACCTGCTTTTCCTTCCTAAAATTTCCTCTTTCTCTTCCTTAAAAAAACGCATAACATTGCATCTCCAAAGAGCACATAAGCAATGTGGAACTGATTTAAAAAATGATATTAGATTAGTGTGTGAAATTTCAATTCTCTAAGATTTTTTTTAACCCGGTGATGCAGTATTTCTAAATTTTAAAAAAAAATTCTTAACATTTTTGAAAAATATCATAAACAAAAATATATGGTTCCGTGGCAACTTTTGAAAAGTAATATTAAGACGATGCCATACGTAGTAATGCAAAATCATGTGTTTTTGGTTTGAAAATTTGGTCGCCTAGAAATGTTTCAGATGCTTTAATTAAAAACTGCGAGTAGAATACATCTTGGCCTTTGAAATTATCGAGTATTTTTTAGAAAAGTCTTTTTATAAGCCCAGAATAAAATAATGTATAGGCCTATGAAAACTGCTTTAAAGTTAAAAATCTCCTACTTATGAACCCATTTTCGGTTATGATTTTATTGTATAATGTAGCAAATTAAGTTATTTATAAAATGATCCAAAAAAAAATTAATATTTATGCCTGAACATCCATAAAATAAAATAAAAGGCACTTTTTGGCCATGTTTTTTTCTTGCATAAATCAAAACAGGCGGATGGTGTTAAGCGGGAATTTAAACCTTATCGCCATCTACGTAAGGGTCGTTATTGATAGCGGCTCAATTTAAAATATTACACGACGTAGTGCATGGCCTTAAGTCATTAAAATTGAAGAAATAAAAATTTGCCTCACCTAACCTAACCTAACCTTTTTAACCATTTTTTTTCATAACTTTTCATGAATATTCACAACTAGGTGGCGTCGATATATATATTTTTAGTAAGAAATTTAGTTTTTCGCAATACCTCTCCTACAAACATAAAGTTGGTTGTTTTCAGGTGAAAATATAAAAAGCAATTATTGTTAAATGAAATACTAGTATTTATTGAATTATTTGGAAGTTTGTTTTGTGCTTTGTACTTCGTTAATTATTTATACATTTTTTAAATGTGAAATATCAAAAAAAAGAGGTGACAATATTCTGTGTAGTACATTTGTCTAATAAAATGAGTGGTGCCATTATAATTATTTTTTTTAATTTTCACATAAAAAAATTTAATATTTAAAAAAAAAAAACATTTTTGATGGCAACATTTGAGATATCGCCTTTTAAAGGCAGTTCTTAGTTTTCGCATACGTTCAGAAATGTTACAATTATTTGTATTTTATTGCGAAGTGCCTCGGACCTACTGTCAAAATACGACTAAGGCCTGAGGAGTTAAACATTGGCATTTCTATGTTTGGCAACTAGATCTATGTTACCAGGTTTTCCCAACCTTTGCCTTCTCCATTTCCATCCTCACCCCACTCTCTTTAGCCACAAAACACAGTCTCACACTGGCTCCGGGAATTTATCGCTTTTTACGCTGATGTTTTGATTGATTGTCAAATTTAATTAACTTCACAGAAATATCAAATAGCTGACGCCATCAATATTGATTGAATAATAAATTAATATTATTTTGCATCAGGCAATGCTTTTTATTGCAAGCAATAATTTTTTTTGCAATATTTTAACGGATATAATCTGCGAGAATTAATATCATATTTGATAGGAGTTATATTACTTACTAAAAATGAGACAATGTTTACACACCAGTGGTGTTGCGATAAACTCTCTGGCCCCGGGCAAACATTGGTAAGCAAATAAGTGATTAAGATTTTCCTTTATTGTACAAGGTTTTCCAATAAGTAAAAGATCAATAGTTTCGTTGCATGTGTGGCACGTAGCGCCGTCTTGTTGAAAGTGAACGTTGTCCAGATCAATACCATCTAATTCCGGCCATAATAAATCATTAATCATCTCTCGATAGCGCAATCCATTTACCTTAACTGTTGCTCCGAAAAAGTAAGGTCCAATGACTCCGCTGGACCATAAACCGCACCAAACAGTCACACGTTGAGGATAGAGAGACTTTTCAACAATAATTCTGGGGTTTTACGAGCTCCAAATGCGACAATTTTGCTTGTTGACGAAGCCACCGAGGTGGAAATGGGCCTCATCACTCAAGATGATTTGCATTTGATTCACTCAAGTGAATTTTAATAATTTCAATGCGTTGTTGAAGCGTGTATCGTTCCATTACTATTAATGGCGTAGTTTCTACTTGCCAAATGTCAAAAAATTACATCTTCAAAAGTAACATCTACTGAAATAGCGGGCTATTCAAAATAACACCTCTTAGTCGAAAACTCTGTAATATCCTAAAAGTTCCAAGCCCTTTACGGAACGTAAACGATAATAAAAAATCGTTTTTTGATTAGAATTTACGCGTAGAAATCCAACCAAAAGCACGGAGTAATTATTGCGGGAGTGTTTAAATAAACACGATTTTCACCATGGACTTCCGGCTGAAAATTATGACTTTTCTGTAGGGCAATCTGTACGTACCACTCGTGTACGAACACCAGCAAAAAGTATGGCGGATACTACACGGTTTGTGCGTATGCTACACTCTTAAAACTCTAGTCGCTTGTAAGTATCTTCGTGTACGAATGGCCTAACTTTTCAAGAATTCAAAACACTATGACGAAAAAATTGAGCGAAACAATAATAAACTTAGTGTGTAGATAGAAGAACTGTTCAAATGCATTTAAAATAACTGAAAAGATTCATAATTTAAGAGGAAGCTACAAGCCAAAAGTTTGTATATTCTTGGTATACCTTATATCGTAGGTTATAGGCATTAAAATTGCTTGACAAACTGAGTCTAGAAACGTATGATTTCAAGCACAAAACTGGTTTTCATTTATTTTGTAAATAATGTTATAAGAAAGCAAAAAAGTTAATCAAGTGAAACTGTCACACATAATCTTAGCTATAATACTATATTTTTTTAAATTGTTTCCTTTATGCGTTCATACATTTCTATTGAAATAATTTTTTTTTATTAGTTTTACATTTATATTTTTAATGAGTAATTATTTTTTTTCATTTTTATTCTACTCGAGCGAAACGATAAAAAAACCTTCAATTTATCTAAAGCATATTTTTTGGTATACATAATGTACACCAATTCGTTAGAAAGATTAATCAAAATAGTGATTTGGCATTAAGCTTCGCCTTAAGGAAATAATAACATCCACCAAGTTTGAAATGTTTCGCAAAAATTCAATTATGAAATTTGCATCAAATGGTCACTAGCATAATTTTGTTTCTTTTACATTTAAAATGTTCCCATTAAAAGCTGATTTCAGATCTTTCTAAGCCTCCCCTCTAAATGTTATCAATTGACAAGCACATCAACATGACTGCTTTTTTGCAGATCAAAAAAAAATGCCCCAGTAAAAGACAGTTCCTCGCAACGTCACTGTACAAAACCATATATGTCCAAGTGATGAAAATGGTTCTTTGGTATTGTCATAAATTGATAAAAATAATACTAAATCATCGATCATGATCAATCAACATCATAAGCCACCCCCACACACTGCCATATTATGAAGGTCTCTGACACTTTTCTACAATAATAATAATATTCTCCCAGAACTTTTGTACGCGGTATTTTTTGCACCCCTGTCTGTTGACACGACGGATTAATTTATCATCCGTCTCAATTTATATACCTTTTAAAAAATAACCCACGTTGTGTTTGCCCATCCTCAAAAAGGGTGAAATGCTGGCGTCTTTTGAAAATCTGTCACTAGGGACAATGTGGGAAAGATTAAAAAACGCTTGGTGTCAAGGCTCTGTCAGTTTGTTTCCTGTCAGATTCAGTTGTCCAAAATTTGAATTTGAAAAAAGAATCTATGAATCAGAATGATTCTTTTTTAATTTTTATTACTCAAAATCGAATAAATGGTATAACGCGCACGGTAAAAACAAAGAAACATTGATTTTTTAAAGTGAATATCCAAAAAGGTAATTTAGAAAAAATACGATACCATTTATACAGGAAATAATTTATTTATTTATTAACTAACGCCGTTCTCGGGGATTTTACTTGTGAATAATAAGAAATATATATTATTTATTGTAGATAACTGAATTGCTTCATTAAAATATTTTATATTTGTTTAAAAGATAACTTGAAGATGTCCACTTACTTGGTATAATTGTTTCCCTCCATTAGTATTTTGGGCAAAGAGGAATACATATGGTAGTTGGTCTAATATTAATATTATAATCGTGTATATATAAACGGTGTACCCAATAGTTAAGCTTTTATCCACATCCGAGGATCATGCACCATGTGTATTTACTTGAGGTGATGAATATATTGATATAGTGTTTTATCGAGTGAATTTACAAGGGGAAGAAGATGAATATGTGTTATTGTTGTGTACATGTGTTCTTTTTCTGACACTCAATTAAGCTCGGCTCCTCGAACGATTCAATTAACGTGATGCACCTCGTACTATAAAAAAAATTTCATCAAATTCAAATTTTCAAAATCAAAAGAATATTTACTGCACAAAAATAAAGAGTACCTACAAAGGGTATAGCTTATAGGTTAAATCCTATTTCTTCCAGCTAACCCAAAAAATAAACATTATATTACATAACCCAACAATTACATGTTAACAAATGTTTGTAAATAAAAAAGAAAAAAACAGAGGTATTTAATTTATGTAAGGTATTCATTTAAGGTGTAGTGACATTTGTTTAAAATAAATGTTTTTAGTGATGATTTAAATTTGAGTATGTCGGTTATTTGTTTGATGCTACGTGGAAGGTTGTTATATACTTTAATGGCCATGTAGTGTTGTACTTTTTGAAATATCGTTTTGTTTGCTTTTGGGATTAATAAGTTTTCTGTGAACCTTGTAGCGTGTTTATGTGTTGAGTTTTTTCGTGGGAACTTTTCTGGAGATGATCGAACTAACAGGCATAACTCCATTATATATATGTCCGTCACTGTCAGGAGTTTGAGATTTTTTAAAATTTGTCTACATGAATCCCGGTGATCAGAGTTTGTAATTTTTATCGTTTTTCATCGTATGTTTTATTTCACTTAACCTCTTCATTTATAAAATCACCCAATTTGTATCACCTAAGTCAACAGTGGAAATATTGATACGAACAAATCAATAAGCCATAATTGGAATAGGAGCTTTTAGAAACGAGAGCTTAAATAAAACACTCACCATTTGGCTGCCGATACATAGATAATAGGTGATAACAAACTAATTTGAAGGCTCTATTATCAATTCAGGCTGAAAGGGAAGCCACCTACTTGTACCCTAAATAGGTACTAATTACATCCCGCATTCAATCTAACACATAATACCAACTTACTACCTACTTCAAATTGATTAAATTGCATAGTTTTTGGTTAGTTGTAATCAAATACTTGTATTTTCTAGGAAAATATCTAACTAAGTGCTAAAACACACGCCATTTTATAGCATACAAACCGTACTTCAATAGTTACGTACTCAAGAACCGCACAACGCTCTAGGGCCGCTCCCAACTATTAATTAAATAATTAAGCAGACAAAGGGACAACATGAAGTGTATGAAATCAATTATTATGAATATAATTGGGTATTCCGGCAATTCCGGCCCTCTTAGGCCAACCGTCAAAGGATTTTTTGATAGCATCACCGTTTCCTTTATAGATATTATCATTATTATTTGCGTTTATTCGAGCTGTATTATTAAAAAAATACATTCTATGCGCCAAGCAACTACTTGAGCATTTATAAAAATGAAAAACATATATACTATGGGTTAGAAATCATTGCTTATACCCATTGCCGCAAACGTATGCAGCTACTTTCCTTCCGTTTCTTTCGTTGGTTTGTTCAAGGAATCCGCAATACCGTTACCCACGATGTCAACATATCCATCGGTCTAGATCGGACAATCGATAAAGCCCTATGACAATACGATATTGACTAAAATCATCATCTATGATCAGTGAGCGATATTTGCGAGCACGGCCAACCATTTATAAGAAATGATAGAAAAATTTTAGCACGTCCTCTAAAGTAGCGGATAAGCTATACATACCCTTCTATTGATCTGACTCTTGACATGGCCCGACTCAAGTATCTGATTCACTTGGTCGTGCCATGTCTTCCTCGGGCGTCCCCGACTTCTGCTACCATTCACATTTGCATCGTATATTCTCCTTACACTCCTTTCTTCGCTCATTCGCTCTACATGGCCAAACCATCTAAGCGTCCCTTTCTTGATCTTACTCACTACGCTTACATAAGCCTTGCACTCTTTGCGGATATCCTCATTCCTCACACGATCATACATGGTTTTACCACACATACGCCTCAGGGATCTCATTTCAACAGCATTCAATCTACTTTCATCCTTTCTTTGCCAGTTCCATGCCTCACTTCCATACATCAGGGTAGGTACCAGCACTCCATTGTGGACTGCTATATATGGAGATAATATACAGTACAATACTTACCTGGTAGGTCACTTGAGATTAACACTTAATTAACATTATCTAATTGTTTATCGGCGAAATTTAGATACAGGATTTAAAATACAGGGCCTACTATTCGAATTTCATCCAATTTCCGAGATATTTTCCTTAAAAGTTTGAAGTTTTTAAGCTCTTAAAAAAATAAATGTTATTCTTTAAGATAGTATCTATTTGTTCCAAAAGCCGAAACGGTAATTATTTGAAATTCCCTCGATAGAAATAAATCGCAAAGTATGCTCCGAAAAATATTATTAACACTTTTATTTCTGTTATTTTACAAGTTATATGTATGAAAAAAATCACAATGCTTCTTTTAATGCTACTCAATAGACCCCAAAAGTGATTTTTGTTATTTTTGAAATACGCCGTGATTTATTAAACATTTTCACAACAGTCGCTTACGTCTTATGATTCTAAGCATGATTATTTCAGCCCCTCTCACTTCCTTACGCGCGTACGCTATCTGCCTTTCAGTCACTGCTTAGAGAGCTTCGCGGACGGTCGTGTTGTTCTCCGTTTGAAGATCTGCTCTAATGATTCACAATGCAACGATGTCCGAAATATAATAATATATGGGCCACCTGTTTCAAATAACAATACTCGAACGTGGAATCCAGAAAAAAGCGTGCGAGCGAAAAAAGCTATTGAAAGTTCTGAAACTGTGGGGAATATAATTTAATAAAATAAAATATTTTTTTGTTTTAAAACCACGATATTTATTAATTTAAGAACCGACCGGTTTCGCTTTACTTAAGCATCATCGGGGTACAAATTAATACTAAACAAGAAGTACATAATGTGTGCATATATATAAAAAAATATAGAGGGAGACAACATGATACAAATATAAGCAACACAAAGACGGTCATAAAATACATTAACATAAGTGCACAAGTAATGGAAAAACCGCTAGATAATTATGTAGACTAATGGGTTATACGAATTAATCGGGAGAAACAAAACATCAACTGGCAAGGTGGTAAGGAGGTAAGGAGAACTGGGATTTTTTTATGGGTTTATTGGAAACAGACCTAATATTGGACTACTTGATATGTCTAATTGATTATTAAGTATCTGACTTTTGGTTTTTACAGCTTTTTTAATTTCTAGTGCCTCTAAATTGTTTAGTCTGTTACCATGCCCGTTTTTATGTAAGATGTTAGCACCGGTGCTATGACAGAATGTATGATCTTTATCGATCAAATGATTTGCGAATTCGGAAAAACCGTTATTATTGAGGTTTTATTGATGTTTTGTTTCTCCCGATTTATTCGTATAACCCATTAGTCTACACAATTATCTAGCGGTTTTTCCATTACTTGTGCACTTATGCTAATGTATTTTATGACCGTCTTTGTGTTGCTTATATTTGTATCATGTTGTCTCCCTCTATATTTTGTTATATATATGCACACATTATGTACTTCTTGTTTAGTATTAATTTGTACCCAGATGATGCTTAAGTAAAGCGAAACCGGTCGGTTCTTAAATTAATAAATATCGTGGTTTTAAAACATAAAATATTTTATTTTATTAAATATGTCAAACCACAAAGTGATTGCTTTCTACAATAATACAAGAATATAATTTAGTTCAGTGATGTTATTTTTTATGTCGGAAGGAGGCCCTGAAGAAAATAATTTCTCTCAGAGCCTGTGTCATCTTTGAGAATGCTGTATAGAGGGTCTTTTTTGAGGAGGAGGGAGTGAACCTGTCCTGAATGTCAACTGTACAATTTCTTCCCAGAATTAACTTTATTGTACGTTTTTTGACTAACCGTACCTTGGTGTTCTATTTTCAATAAACTCTTTAATTATGTTTCAGATGTGAAATCTATACTCCGCTACAGAATGTTTTGCCCAAGTCTTGTAAAGATGCAAAGGCACGGACGTAATAATAAAATCATTTGAGCCCTTTACTGTTATTTAAAAGGTCACTTGAAGTGCAGTTATAATCAATGATTTTATTTTTTTCTAGCTTCCACGAATAATCTGAAAAGGCATTATCTAAGGATTATACTCTTAAGGAGAATATAGAAAATGTAGAAAGGTGAAACGGATTTAAGATTTTCGACGAAATTATTGTGTTGTGAAATATTTATTTTGTTATTTATTACTTTATTTTTTTTTTTACAGTTTTACCGTACGCGGTCTTGTTGTAGAGTGGTATATCTAACTGTCATGGAAAGTTTTTTTCTGAGCTTTAAGAGAAAGGTTTCTTAAAGATACTGGAGTTATTCTAGGGCTATGTTAGATTTTTAACATCGATCACCGTAATGCTTGCCTTCCTGAATAAATCTAATTTTATTTAATCATTTACGGCCAAGATGTTTTTGACAATGGTGTGTTTTTATCTTTCTGTATTCCAATCATTTAGCTTTGCTTCTAGGGTTGTGCCCCAGTATTGCTTTTTGGAGACTGTAAACGGATCTCTCGGCATTTAATGAAACTGCAGCAGAACAAAGGCTGTTGCTATATTGACGTTCATGGTATGTTTTGCTCAGATTGACGATAAGGTTTCCAGATCCGCATTTCGCTCGAAGCATGTTTAGGGTAATAAGTTTATAGTTTAGGGTTCTTTCACCGTATTTATGTGAACATTTCAGAACCACCAATCTTTCATTTTGAGTGAATCTTGTGTTTGTGATTAAATTATATTTGACAATTTAAACAAATAATATTTAGAGAAGTTAAAAATAAAATTGAAAGTTCACTGAAAGCTTAAACTATTAAAAGTAGTAATTTCATAAAAATGTAAATAAATAGAGCCCCTTTCACATTTTAGAATGTAATTTTATGTTGCTTACATGTTTTATTGCTCTTTATAAATATTGAATTGTTTAAATGAATAAATAAATAATTACAAAAAAGTCTTCTGATTTGTAAGTCCTCGGGAAGCACTAAGGATCTTTCTATCTATCTTTATAATATAATAAATTTGATGAGCATAAAAATGTAAACGTGTATATAATTTATATAAATGTACAAAAGTAGATATTACACGTGTATAAATATTATATTGCGCATATTATACAAGATGTCGGGGGTAAAGTGCACAAACTTCGGGAGGTGATTCTAATTGATAGTACAAGTAAAAAAGAAAAAAAAAAATTTTTTTGGAATTCCAACGTTTTAAGATAGTTTTCGAGTAAAAAAGTTTAATTTTTTGTATAGAAAAAAAAAAACAATTTCTTCTACGGAAAATAAATTTTTGTGGAAAAAATTTGGAAATTCGAATAATTTCCATTTCATTTTTACTTCTTCTAGCATTTAGAATAACCTCCTGAAGTTTGAGCACTTTACCCCCGGACACCCTATAAAGATAACCATATAAGAAAAACCTTATTGATGTAAAAATATATTTATTGATTTTATAAAAGTTATAAATTACTTTTATAAAAGTGAGAATAGTATTTTAGTAAAGTAAAGTAATTTTTATACCTATACAAATGACTTTCGTAAATGTTTTTTGTAAAATTAAAAAAAAAGAATTAATTAAATCCGTAATAAAACCCATATTTTGAGAACCATCTTCATTTCGACTTCGTTCTCATTTGGTCGGTGCTAACTAAAAATGGTTCTGTTTTTCTAAAATTGCAATAGATGTCGGTAATTTAATTTCATAATCCCCAAAATTATTCCTAATACGAATTCAGACACCTCTGTCGGATTCTTTTAACACTAAATATTGTTTATTTTGTGGGTATTGCCCAAATCTAAATTCTTTACGCGGAAAGCGGGCCCTTATTATCTAATTGTTTATTAGCGAAATTTAGTTACAGGATTTAGGGCATAGTTGGAAAATTGAATATAAGTGGACTTTCTCTCAGGAATGGTATATTTATTTAAGGGTATGACAGCTAAAAAAGGTAAGTTTTTAGTTTAGATCTGAATTCTGTTGTACTTGTTATGGATCTTAGTTCCGAAAAAGTTTATTCCAAGCCTTCGAATCAGATACCCAGAAATTTGCATCACATATTCTCCTTGCACTCCTTTTTTCGCACATACGCCTCAGCAAATTTTTTTAACAGAACAAATAGTGAATACAGACCACAATAACTAATTGATTCCCTTTGTAGAGTAAAACTATGGACTTCCAATCATAGACTAAATTAGACTAGACACGGCATATTCATTTAAAAATAACCCCAACACAATTTTGGTTTGGTTCACATGCACATTTATGAAAAGGCCCACGCATTATGACGCAATGCGAAATGGGCACTGTGCATTGCGTTTTACCTTTTGTTGGTTTATTTTGCTTCTCAGCTATGCTGGGCAAGTTCATTTTTTCAATCACAAAAATAACCGAGTTCCAAATATTTGAATTTGAATTATGTCCATATTACAACACCTCTGACAACAAATTCTCCGTGGTTTTGCTTACGAGTTTGAACGCTTGTACAAGGAGTTTAAACAGTGTTGGGTTGTTAAGTTTTTCTCCATATTTGTGACGTACGCTACGTGGCGTTATTTTTAAAATGAATTTAACTAGACAGGGCTAATCTAGTATAATACATCAATGCTTCCAATACATATTCAGGTTAGTATTTTTTAAATTCTAAATTTTCAATTTATTAATATTTTTACGTAGCTTTACGACGTTCGACGTTTTGGAATATCAATTCAAAGACAATACCTCTAGTGTTGCCAGCGTATATCGATTTCATATTTATTGCGTTTTCAATATAGATCTGGCTATTAACAGCGCGACCGTGCTCAGGAAATCGAAATAAAATCATCGGTACTCACGCCTATCGATCCGATATTTACAAAGTTATTGATTTCACTATTCTAGACTGCCAGGAATATAAATTAGATTTACGCTTTTCTAACCGTTTGAAACGGAGGCTATCTATCAGTTCTTGAATAAAGCATACAAAGTGATGATCAAGATGTGCTTCTGGAGGGAACTGTGAGAGTCGTTCACATTTAACACCATTATATCGCCTTATCTCTTCAGTGTCGAATTCGCATACGAGAAAATTTTATTCTCATTCCATCAAATCGTTCTTCTATAATTGATTACTTCAATTCTAACCATTAATGGAATGGGTTTCCATTAATGGTGATGGGCACAATACACGCCAATTGAATTGTCGATATCGGAAATAGCAGCATTGTTAATAAATTCATGGCATTATGGGAGAATTCACCATATTTATGAAGATAGGAACAGA
Source organism: Hesperophylax consimilis (assembly GCF_061612785.1). Taxonomy (NCBI): domain Eukaryota; kingdom Metazoa; phylum Arthropoda; class Insecta; order Trichoptera; family Limnephilidae; genus Hesperophylax; species Hesperophylax consimilis. The sequence goes on from NC_142865.1 coordinate 14,526,592, forward strand.
ATTAGATTGAATTCAATACATTGCTATAAGTGGAATTGAAAACAAATAATGCAGATTTTTTGAACCGAACGCTTAACTCACAGGAATACATTTGGTTTTCCAATAAGAGGTGTTATTTTGATATTTAATCGTAAAAGATGAATGGTTTCGTTGCTTGTGTGGTACGTAGCGCCGTTTTGTTGAAAGTAAACGTTGTCTCAATCAATATCACCCAATTATGGCCATAAAAAAATATTAATCATCTCTCGATAGCGCAATCCATTCACCGTAACTGTTGCTACAGCCTCATTTTCGAAACAGTAAGGTCCAATGACTTCGCCGGACCATTAGCCGCACCAAACAGTCACACGTTGAGGATAGAGAGGCTTATCAACAATAACTCTTGGGTTTTTCGAGCCCCAGATGCGACAATTTTGTTTGTTGACGAAGCCACCGAGGTGGAAATTGGCCTCATCACTCAAGATGATTTGCATTTGGTTCACTCAAGTGAATTTTAATAATTTCAATGCGTTGTTGAAGCGTGTATTGTTCCATTTTTATTAATGGCGTAGTTTCTACTTATCAGATTTTAAAAAATGACAGCTTCAAAAGTAACATCAACCGAAATAGCGGGATATTCAAAATAACACCTCTTATTGGAAAACCCTGTGCATTGTTTACGTAAAGCTTGTTTCAAACCTTGATTCGACTTAATTCGAGCCTTGTCAAAAGACAGAATAAAAACAGAGTGTATATCAATTTGGGAGGCGAACCTCAACATAGGTCACCCTAAGTGGTTTGCTACGTTTGATGACTTAGCAGTTATGCCCGAGTTCGCAGGGAAAGGTGCGTCCAGGTTTTGCTGGCGGATGGACAAAGTGGAAGGGATGGATTCATGCCTGGGCACACTGACTCCCAGATTCCTCAAATATTCTCCTCAAAAAAACCCTCCACACAGCACCACCAAAGATGAAATTGGCTCTGAAGGAATTGATTTTTATTAGGGCCTCCTGTGTGGCGTTGAAGTAAAAAAGTTTTTCATCAGTATCAATGCAGATTTCATGGTACTACACGAAGTGGATGGTACAAAAAGTCGGGGAGGCCCGAAGAATACATAAATCAATGAATTATTTGTGGTAAAATAAGCTGTACGTGAAGAAAGATGTGTAAAGAGTATGTATGAATGGTAGGAGTCGAGTCAACATTTTAACTTCTCAAGCTAGACTCTCTCGACCCATTGCCTTACACCTCAGTAGAAGGGATGTTTTAATACAAACGTAGTTCTTGAATACACTTACTCCCAAATTCCTACACGTCCATCATAACTTTTTCATTCTCAGCACTTCTTCTGCTTAGTTTTCTTAAAATGACTCTCCACACAGCATCCGCAAAATATGAAATAACCCATGAGGAAAAGTATTTCCAAGGGTCTCTTGTGTGGAGTTAATGTTCTTAAAAAAATAGGACGTTCAAATAATAATATTGTCACGTTGGTACGCTAAGCATAAAAAGATAATTTTTAATATGCATGAGCAAAACAAAAGGCTTTATCAGTTCCCCTCTTTTGTGATTACATTTCTCTTTGTTTCATGTGATTAAACTATATCCTACAGTGTTGGCTACCTTACTGCAACGCCCGTGTAAGCAACGATGAGCTAGCATTATGGATATGAACACCGAAGATACAATCTCTAGAAGGATGATCTGTACCGAATTGAAAGCACACTGCTGTCGTAAATTTACACAAAGATGCCTTAATTCGAGAACTCCAAGGGATATATTCGTTTAGCGAGAAATTCAGTTGAAGCTCTAAACAGAACTAATTATTGACCCAAGAAGCCAACTTAACAAAGAGTGATTTGCGAAAATGATTCCTAAAACCAACGCTATTCTTGGAACTGTGGCGATTCCTAAAACCAATGCATTTCTTGGAAGTATTGCGATTCCTAAAACCAATGCTATTCTTGTAACTATTGCGATTCATAAATTCAACGCGATTCTTGGAACTATTGGGTTTTAGAAATAATTTTCGTAATTTGCTCTTTGTTGAGTTTTATATAACAATATTTTTTAAAGGATACGTATTACCTGAAAATATATCAATTCCTCCTACTACCAGCATTATCTAAAGACAAAGACATTGATCCAATGTTCAAATGGACAATGTCGAAATGGACATACATTCTAATGGACAAAATTAATATTAAAATGGACAAAATATTGACTACTACAAAGTGATTTTTAAAAATGGACGAAATATTGTCCAAAACACCTACTATAAATTAATTATAAAATGGACGGGATCCAAATGGACGAAATATTGTCCAAATTGACCACTGTAAATTAGTTAAAAAATGAACGTAATCCAAATGGACGAAATATTGTCCAAATCAACTACCATACATTAGTTAAAAAATGGACGGAATCCAAATGGACGAAATATTGTCCAATTCGTCTACTACAAATTAGTTAAAAAATGGACAGAATCCAAATGGATAAAATGAATGAGCAAATGGACCAAACACCGTTAAAATTAGTTATTGAATGTAAATTTTGTAAAATAATTCTCAAAAATTATTTAAATGTATTCTCATACGCCTATTCGTCTTTGGTATCCTAAATCCAGCTTTACGCCCGGTGAATACCGTTTTAACCATACAAACGCTATGGTAATAAGTCAAATCTTCTACGTCTGGACAAAATTAATATTAAAACAGACTAAATGTAATGCAAATCTAAAGCCAGCGTTATGCCCAGTTAAGTCCGTTTTAACCATACAAACGCCATGGTTAAAAATCAAGTCTTCTCTCACTGTTCCGACCTCATGCGCCGAATTATATTTACACCGCGTTTATAAGTCCAAAAATGGATATGAAGGCCTTTTTTAAACTTATTTAAAATTATATAATTTCAATAAAGTCCAAATTGCAGTTTTCCAACGGGTCCTTAATAAGAATACAATTGATTTTTTTTTTAAATTTGTGGCCGTTTTGTGGACCCTCCATTCAAAATGTCATCTCTTTTAAGTCTGAATTCGACTCTAAAATTCCAAATAATTTTGTAAATTTGCGAATGTAAACATAATTAATATGAATTCACCTTCACTCTCTCCATAATTTGAAATGATGACCCAGAAACTTTTGAAAAAAAAGATCGGAACAAACAATCTTTTTCACAGGATGTTTTGTTCATAATTTATTTAATGTTTATTTTGAAAAAAATGATTACATTGACATTTAACAACTTTTACAATTAATGATTAACATACCAGATCATTAATCAATTACTTACAATGATCATAGCAGTTGCGAGTGCAGCCTCGTGCTGAAAAAAAACTTATCTTGAATTCACTGAGGTTTTACTGAAACATGTCTATGTCTGAAGAAAGGTGGTTTAATAGCATCTTTATTCTCCCCAGAGTCATGATAATTGGTAGGTTGGTCCTCCCTCTTGGAAAAATAAAAAGCCTGCGCTGCCTAGCTCCGGTGAAGTTATCTGTGACATAAAACGTAATACGTTCCAGAACAGCTGGATTGCAAAAGTGTTTGCAAGCCTTCTGAAAATTGGTTCTAAAATTTTATTGACTTTGTTAACATGTTGTTAATTTTAGGGACATTTTTTTAAGATATCTGGTAATAACAAGTCCGCCGTTTGCAGTTAGTCCTTTTTTAAGAGCACCTAAATGGATAAATGTACAAATGGACAAAATATCAGGTCAAAGACTTTTTGACGACTTTGGCCTCCGTGGTCAAGCGGTAATGCTCTCGACTAGAAATTCAAGGTTCAAACCCCGGCGTGCGCAAGTAAATTAAATTTGATTGATTTGAGTGGAAAATACTCTTAGTATCTCCGTGATATAATACCACCATTTAGAATTGAAACGTTGTTTGAAACGGCTTTAACCGTGTTTGGTGACCAAATCTGAATAGCCAGGTACTTCCTCACCTTCCTCTTCCCCATCTCCTTTGAATAGAAATGAATAGGATGCTATAGTCGCACTGGCTCTAGACAGTTGGGGCGGTATTCATATAAAAATAGAATTGATTAAATATTCAGAAAATAATTTCAATAAAAAAGTAAGGAACATTAAACTTTCTGCGTGCCACACAGACACGCCCACAAAACATTTCTGTCTGTTTATATCTTCAGTGGATATAAAATGGCAGTAATAACAGTAAGGTTCCTGTGCACGGAGTCAACACTATTTGCATTTACTCAGCGTAATAACCCGGCTAAGCTAATTGTGGGCAGGACTGTACAAGACGTTCTAGGTGTGGCCCAATTCATTAGGTAAAGTAATTTAATGCAACAGGTGCTTAATTGGTTTGCAAATTGTAGGTAGAAAATAAAAATGGAGATGGACATGGTTGAATGTGACAACATTGTTGTCACCACAATGTTACACGGAAAAAAAATGAGTATTGTCGATTTTTATCAAGGCAAATGCAGATGCATTAACACGTGTTTGATGTATTAGGAATTTATTAAAAGTTTATCAGGAAACGGCCTGCAATCCTGTTTTTAACCGTATTTCCAACAATTCGGAGAGATTCTTAAATAATAATAAATTAGCAATTCTCATTTTTCTCCGCTGGACAAAGTCATCAAATGTCAATTTTTTAAATATTTAATGGTCCCCGTTAAACGAGATTCTTTGTGATTTTAAGCTTTTTATCGAATAGTAATAATCTGAAAAGGCTAACAACAAGATAGTTGGTCTCTTCTGCTGATCACAATTTGTTCAAAAGCTGAAACGAACTTGAATCTTTCAACTGTAAAACAAAACGAAACGCCGCAGAATGGCCATTTGATGATAATGTTAAATTTGAATTTCTCGGAAACAACCCGTTCTGAGGGTCTTAATAATAAACGTGTTTTAAATTTTACACAACTGATAAACAAATATAAGGGAGTAAGCGAAATTTGGTCTAGGTAGGGAGAGGGTGATATATTCGTAGGAGAGAGTGTGTTACATATATTTTTAATTGGAGAAATTTTAATAACATTTCATTTAATAAAAAACGCTAAAAAATCATAAATAGCACTAGGTTTCAATTTAATTTTTATATTTGGTTAAGAACGGGACAACTGGCCACTCCCTGATAAACTTTTAGCAAATTCGTAAAAATGTAGGAACTCCTTCATTTGTCTTAAAAATATATATTGACGAAATGCGAATATGTTAGAATTTTCATGAACACATCGACATTTTGTATTTTACTAATAGTTTAACAGGAAACCTATCAATTTATTCGTTCAGGGCCTGCAATCCCATTTTTAACGCAATGAATTTCAATAGATTCTTAATTAATTAACGTGTACCGTTTTTAATACTACACTGAGAAAAATGAATAAAGCTAATTATTAAGAATGTCTTCTTGTCAAATTATTAGTAATTCCAGTTTAAAACGGGATTGCAGGTGTTACGAATAGATTAACAGGTTTTTGCGATAAAATTTTAGTAAATTAAAAATATATTATCATGATGTCGGAACACGTGTTCATGTGTAAAAATTTATTTTTATGGGGCGAGAGGAAAAAAATCTCTCTCAACGGTCTCTCAAAAAGGTCTCTCCAAATTAATTTACTAAGAAAGTTTTGTTATCCAATTAATGCATGGTTTGCGGGGCGGCGGTACCCACACCCACCTCCCTATATAACTTAACTGAATACCGTATAAATGAGATTCTCGAACCTACCTAAATCTTACAAAGTGGTAAAATCATTATATAAGATGTATCAAAAAATAAATAATAACAATGCTAACTACTGTAAAAATCTGTGTTTAGCCTAGTAGTCACGTACGGACAAACTGCCCGGCCAGGCAAACGTGACGCCACAGGCATAGCAACGAGCAGGGTATAGATTCTCCAATCCAGGCCGCTCGCAATCTCCGTCGAAAGTACACACATTGGTCAAATTTTAACTTCTTTTCAATATTTTATAATAAGCCATATTCTAAAACTTCCGGTAATTGTTTGGTTTCGGTTGTCTCCTTATTGTACCTTTTAAGTGTCTGTTAAAAAATTATCATTTCTAAGCACAAACTGCCTTCTGTTTCATATTATGTTTTAGTTTTAATATTCGTGTTTTGTCCTGTCCTGCTGTTATTGTTATTCTATGTTTTGTCATCACTTTGTATAAACAGTGTATTTAGTGTTATAATATTAGATTTGTATTGGGTAAGGCACACTGTAGGAATAATTTTAAGAACCACTAATACTGAATTACCATTTTTTTAAAGTTTTTTATACGAGTAGTTAAGCGCACTTTAATGAAATGACACTAAACTGCGCTATATAAATGCAATTTTATTATTATTATTATTGGTCGACAATCTTATTCTTGAATCTCTTCAAACGTCAAAAATCACACCACTCGAGCAGCGAGTGGGTCGAACCACTCGTTCTTCGAGTGGAATGACTTATTCGAGAATCGAGGCCCTGTTATATTTACTTCTTTGCCGGACAGATCCATCCAAACGTTTGTACTCGTGTTTTATAATTTCTATGCTTTTAATTCCTGTTTTAGTTACTTTTAAGTTTTATTATTGAATTTTATCAAATACCAGATTACTAGAAATTGGGACTAACTACCATAATATGTAATTCTTATTGTCCTAAACAGTAAATGAGAGTAATAGCGTGGATTCTTCTATTGACACCTTTAATGTATCACTTGGTAAGAGTTGTGCAAAAAAACGTATACGAGTAATGTGATTTTTTATAATTTTATAAACTATCCTAATTTTAAATCCCTTCTTGGCCATCTTGATACTGCATTATACTGCAATATTAAAAATAAATTTTCTCAGTTCCCATTGTTTAAAACGCTATAGATAGCATGAATACATGAAAAAATAATGTAATTACTATATAATAAGATAGAGTGTGCTGATGTAGACATTTTACTCGATAATTTATATCGATTCAAAAAAATATTCTGCTATTACTAAAAAAACACTTGCGCCCCTACTTGCGACCTTCTTGTATCTTACTTTTCTGTACTACCGGTTTTCCAATAAGAGGTGTTATTTTGATATTTAATCGTAAAATATCAATGGTTTCGTTGCTTGTGTGGCACGTAGCGCCGTCTTGTTGAAAGTAAACGTTGTCCAGATCAATATCATCCAATTCCGGCCATCAAAAATCATTAATCATCTCTCGATAGTGCAATCCATTCACCGTAACTGTTGCTCCAGCCTCATTTTCGAAAAAGTAAGGTCCAATGACTCCGCCGGACCATAAAATGCACCAAACAGTCACACGTTGAGGATATAGAGGCTTTTCAACAATAACTCTTGGGTTTTCCGAGCTCCAGATGCGACAATTTTGCTTGTTGACGAAGCCACCGAGGTGGAAATGGGCCTCATCACTCAAGATGATTTGCATTTGGTTCATTTAAGTGAATTTTAATAATTTCAATGCGTTGTTCAAGCGTGTATCGTTCCATTTTTATTAATGACGTAGTTTCTTCTTGTCAAATGTCAAAAAATAACAGCTTTAAAAGTAACATCTACTGAAATAGCGGGCTATTAAAAATAACAACTCTTATTGGAAAATCCTGTATTTGTCTTTCATATAATTTAATAATTTTTATTTGTTTTACATTTTAATTTATATTTTGATATATGAAAATTAATGTACCTTATCTATTTCTGAGTAGATTTTTATAATTGTTGTACCTATATATTAACTGAGTTTTTATAACTGCACTGATCTCACGTAAGTGAGATCGTCTGTAAAAACCCAGCATAAATAAATAAAAAGCAACTGAAAACGGCGTTAAAAATACATACACGGTCACGAAATGGAACTGACGGATTCCATAACGGAAATGGTAAACGTAATTTTTTTTTCAATGTTTGTCCAAATTTACGTAAATACAAAAAAAAATATGTAAGCTGTTTGGCACCACAAAATTAATCTCATTCACCTAAAATTAATTAATAAATCTGACTATGTTTAATTTGAAGTAGAAATGGGACATGGTGAAAACACGAAACCTTTTTCTTTTTAAGAAATACAAACTTTAACGGGTTAAAAATAACCTGACAATATTTGAAAATTTCTTACTACTACCACAGTAAGAGGAAAATGTTGCTTGTGTTGTGATGGAGGACTTATCCAGCCGAGGAATTAAACACCCTACGCCTGGGTGGGACCCAAGCGCGATGTCAACTCAACCACCGACCGGTTTAGATCTAAAAAAAATCTTTGTCAAACTTTATCAGATGATGAGCCAATTGGATTGGCATGAACTTTCTAAATTCGATACCGTTAATGAGACGCTACACCATTTTTATTCATGTATATATAATGTATTTGACGCTTGCTTCCCTAGGAAACCTCCCAACAGAGGTGGACGTAGATATCCGAAGTGGTTCACTAGAGATACCATCAGGAGCATTGAGAAAAAACATGCTCACCATAAAAAATGGAAAGCTACTGGTGACCAAAATGAGTATGAAATGTTCAGTAATCTCAGAGCAGTTGTTAGAAGAAATGTTCATATAGCATTCCGAACGTATGTCGACTCAATAGAGAGTGATATCAAGCATGATCCCAAGGCATTTTGGGACTACGTAAAATCACTGCGCAAGGATGGTGGTATAACAGACATCATGATGCATGGTGATCGGGAAGTTAGAGGAGCGGATGTAGCCAATGCATTTGCAACCCATTTCCAATCAGTGTACAGTAATGAGCCTCCATTACTAAATCCCATTTCTGCTTCCAAGTTGAATGTGAAGGGAGCCCAAAACATTGATATAAGTCATATAGACGAATCAGATGTTAAATCTTCAATTAATAACATGAAACATACACATTCACTTGGGCCAGACTTTCTTCCAGTATTTTTTTTAAAAGGATGTGTTGAATTTTTAAAAATGCCACTAAGTTTTATATTCAACCTATCTTTAGATACTGGTATATTTCCTGATTCCTGGAAAGTCTCAAAAATTTGTCCCATTTTCAAAAGTGGATCAAAGACATCTGTCGAAAATTTCAGGCCAGTGGCAATACTTTCCGCCCCGGCTAAGTTATTCGAATCGATAATTCATAAACATGTGCTGTTTCAAGTAGAGCCTTTCTTAATATCGGAACAGCATGGGTTTAGAAAAGGTCGATCAACAGATACTAACCTACTGGTACTCACAGATTATGTTTCCAAATCTTTAGATAAGGGCTACCAAGTAGATTGCTCATATAATGATTTCTCGAAGGCATTTGATACCGTAAACCATGACATATTATTAAATAAATTGTCAACTATAGGTTTTTCTTTACGGTTTCTCATATTCTTTGCAAGCTATTTTACTGGAAGAAAGCAATTTGTATCTCATGGAATATTCATGTCAAAATTATTCCTTGTACTCTCAGGCGTTCCACAGGGCTCTAATTTAGGACCGCTCCTCTTTCTAATTTTTATTAACGATATTACAGAAAATATTCTGCATTCCAGGTCACTTCTTTTTGCTGATGACCTAAAACTATTCTTGGAAATTAAAACTTTAGAAGACTGCATTCGACTCCAATCGGACATTAATAGAATTGTTGACTGGAGTAAACGGAATCGGATCGAATTCAATATTTCTAAATGTTTCATTCTTTCTTTCACAAGGGCACGTCATACTTGGTTTTACCGGTATACCATGAATGCCCGAAGTTTAAAACGTGTCTCCACTATGAAAGATCTTGGCATCATGTTTGATAGTAGGCTGACATTTCATGCTCATATCGAAATGACGTGTAGTGCTTCACTGAAAATGCTGGGCTTCGTCCTACGCACTGCGATGAATTTTAGAGACACCCGGGTTCTCCAAGTGCTATACATTGCGTTGGTTAGGAGTAGGCTTGAGAGTGGGTCGGTGGTTTGGAGCCCACATCAGGTGAAGTATTCCCTCATGTTGGAGAGAGTGCAGAAGAAATTTCTGAGATTCCTCTACCTGAGGGAGTATGGCTACTACCCGTGGCTCTATCCTACTGACTTTCTCTTGGGCATGCTCGGTATGAACCATCTACGGGTCAGAAGAGATGTGCATATTGTATCACACTTCTTCAAACTGATTCGTGGATGGTTAGTAAATCCGACTATCATGGAGAGTATTAGTCTCTATGTTCCTGATGGTTATCTCCGTCACCGACAGCATAGACTGTTTTATCTCCCGGCCTGCAGGACTAACTTGCCAATGGTCATGCCGGTGGGGAGAGCAGTCTTGCTGTTGAACAGAATTAATTCGGATATCGACATATTTAGCATCGGTGAAGCTGCCTTTAAAAGGCAAGCTCTATTGATGCTGGTATAGTTTATACACCGCTAACTATTATGTAATACCATTTTACAAATATACTTAAAAACGAAATAAAATGTAATTTTGTAATGTTTTTAAAAGAATAAACAAATTGAATTGAATTGAATTGAATTGAATAAATAATTAGTTAAATATATACAGGTCGGATAGTTATATTTGCTTGACTAAATAAACTTAATTAACTTATTTTCATGTTAAAAATATGAAACTTTACAATATACTACAACATATAAACCTTACCCTTACCCTTTAACTAACATATTTATAATGTCACTAAAAGAAGGTAAATTTCCCACAAAGCTTAAAGAAGCTATTATAATCCCTATTCATAAAACAGGATCAAAAATTAACATTGAAAATTACCGTCCAATCTCAATACTCACGGTATTTAGGAAAACTTTTTGAGCGCATTGTCTACGATCAAATTTACACAACGATTGTTCGTAATATACAAAACCAACAACACGGATTTCTCCAAAAAATATCAGTTCTAATAAACTTAAATTTTACGGAATATTTAACGTGCAATATGGACAATAGAAACCAAGTAGATGTAATCTACACTGATTACTCTAAAACCTTCGATAAGGTAAAACATTTCTTTCTAATTCAAAAATTAAAACAATTAGGCGCCCATGGTGACTTACTCCGGTGGCTCACTTCATACCTTTGGAGTAGACTTCAAAGTGTCTTAGTTGAGGGAACAAAGTCCAGCTTCTTCTCTGTGCCCTCCGGTGTACCTCAAGGTTTTCATTTAGGCTCATTATTATTTAATGTGTATATATACGATATTCACAATTTTTTTTTAGATGCTAATTACCTAGCATATGCAAATGATAAAAAAATAAACTTAGTTATTAAATCAATCAACGACTGCATTAAACTTCAAGAGGACCTCAATCGTCTCTTTGTCTATTGCGAATTAAACAAACATGTTATTAACATCGCAAAATGCAATAAATTAACATTTCCGCGTAATAAAAATAAAATATCCTTTGTATACACACTAAACGGCACACTCATCAATGAAGTAAAATATATCAGGGACCTTGGGGTAACACTGGATGTTAAATTAAACTTTATCCAACACACTGATGACATCATTAACAAAGCCAATAAAATGCTGGGATTTATAATTCGCAAAACAAAACCCTTCTGCAACATAAACACTCTATATTTCCTTTACACCTCATATATTCGCCCGCACCTGGAACACTGTACACCGATCTGGACTCCTTTATACCAAACCCATATCGAAAGAATAGAAAGAATTAAAAAAAATTTAAACACATAAATTATAAACTAAACTTACACTTCTCAAATTATACCGTATCCATTAAATTTCATAATTTTAACTCCCTCCAAACACGACGTCTAATTTTTGATCAAATTTTATTATTTAAAATCCTAAATAATGGTCTGGACTCACCAGAACTTACCAATTTAATAAATCTTCATATTCCGTCTAGATCAACCCGACAATCTGATTTATTTTATCTACCCTCGTTTATACAAACATTCGAAAAAATTCCCCAATTCCTCGTTTATGTGCACAATATAATACAAAATTTTACAGCATTGACATTTTTGGTAATAACCTAAAGAAATATCGATATGAAGTAATGCGTACGATCGATTATTAATATGAGAGTATGGAATGTATCGGGAGCATCTCCTATCCTTTTTCTATTTTCCTCTTCCTCTCCCCTTCCTTTAACACCAAATTAATTTTAAGATATTAAAACTTCATTTCTAATGAACTTTAACATAAGAAACTTCTGTGGCTGGACTTCAGTTAATATATATATCTATCATTGTATATTATATAAAAGCTGTTTGTTTCTTACAAAATAAATATAAATATAAAAAACGAAATGTACAAACTTTGGCGAAAGCGCTCACTTAAAAAGCTGACCTGTAAGGCTGCCCGAAATGTTAGCTAAGGATGGAGAATGCCCAACACGGCATAGTAACCCAAAAATTAATCACGATGAAGCGTGATGTTTTGTTGGTTTATCCATTTCAAGTCATTGCAATATTTTTTCGTCTGTTCGTTCATTTAAACCCTAGCTTTTACACAATGAATTTTAGATACCATATCCAAAATATAACAATGCCTTGAAACCATCTACACTATTTTACGAACTGCCAAAACTTTAACAATTTAAATACATTTATCATTTTAAATCCTACCCTTGTCAGGTGTCAAAAATAATAAAACTCTCCCTTTAATAAATATTCACTATGAAAATATTGAAATTACAAAAGAAAAAAAACATAGGTAGTTACAACATTATTAAATTTATAGGTGGTTACAGGTCAACATTTTAAAGAGACCCTTGCTTGTGTAGCGATGTAATAAATGGATAAAAATATATTTTAAATTACCATATATATATAATATAATATACCAACAATACGTCCGTCAATCCTGAATACACCAATCCCTACATTCCTACCCATCCTTCATACTCTTTTTTCTTCTCAGAACTTCTTCTCCTTTCTTTTATAAAAAAACTCTCCGCACAGCATCCCCTAAGATGACATAGACCCTTAGGAAAATTCTTCTCCTCAGAGCCTTCTGTGTGGGTTTGACGGCCGGCATAGTCCAGTGGTAACGCATTGGACTGCCATTCCGAAGGTCGCGGGATCGAACCCGGCGTGCGCAAATAAATTTTATTTGATTAATTTGTGTTATTTTACAATTAATTAATTAAAATAATATATAGTATATTTGCGGCACGTTCCAGAGTGGAAGATACTACCAGTATCGCCCTGGTGTAAGACCACCATTCAGAATTGAAACGTTGCTCCAAATGGCTTTAGCCGTGTTTAGTGACTAGATCTGAATAGCCAGGTACTTCCCCACCTTCCTCTTTCCCTTCCCCACTTACCTTCAGCCTCACAACATCCCCCAATTGGGGATGCCATAGTCTCACTGGCTCCAGACGGGAGCAGTTGGGACTCTTGTGAGGTATTCACTATAAAAATAAAAATAAATATTGCAGTACGGGATTATTGGGTGGGGAGGGGCTTTTAAGGCTTCTTTACAGCCCATAATTACAATTCAAAAAATAATTATAAAAATAATCCTTAGGAAACCATATGACTCCCCTACTTTAGAGATATTTCGGGAATTTAATGTACCATCTATCACAGAATTGTATAAGAGAATCGCCTTATATCAAATTTATAAAGAATATTTTATTTATAAAATTCACCCCTCAGATAGCATAAGCAATAGATTCAAAACTAATGGCTCAATAGCCATTCCTATGCTTAGAACGACCACGGCTCAGCACCACTATTCGTATTTAGGTGTGAGATGGTACAATATATTATTGTCCAAAAATAAAATTAGTGTAACCGAAACTGTGAATTATGAACAATTCAAAAAGTTAATTAAGTCCCTAAAATTGGATACTGATATATTGTACCCCTAATTTTCTTACACTTACTCAATTTGTAAAAAAAAAATTATATATTAATTTAATTGTCTTTAAAAAACTATTTTTCTAATTTGTTTACCTGATATATTGTACCTACCCTTAATTTCCTCACTTAATCTGTAAGAAGATATATTATTTTAATTATCTTTAAAAACACACTTTTCTCATTTGTGTACCTATGTTAATATTATGTTTGTATTTATATCAAAAGTTTTGAATTATTGTTTAAAAAATCAATAGAACTAAATGTAAATACTCCTCCCATAAACACGAGCTCCTGGAGCTCAACTTATGGAGTAGTAGAATAAAAAAACTAAAAAATTATATATATAAGTCTGCATATTGTTATCATTTATAATGTTAAATAATTTACAAGTAATAAATAAATAAAAAAAATAAAAAAATTAAAAAAACTCGTCAAATGCCGATCGGTTAGTACCGATAATTATTTCGTATATTGACTGCTGTAATGACAAACAATACGCATTAGCCATAAAAATTTGATAGAATGTATTGCCATTGACAACGAGTCTATTTGATTTTTCGATTAGATGACGGGAAAAATGTTAATTTCCACATAATGACGTATTTAAAAAACATAAAAAGAACATTGTCGAATTGAATCGATAGTCTACATTTAAACAAAACTGATAAACATCACTACGCACTTGGTATATTTGGACATTAGCGGTTTAAGAGGGGATTGCGTGCGGGTGTGGGATAATAAGTATGATGTTATAATGAACACATAAGTAATTCTTTCGACCTAAGTTCCAAATACGCCACCGTGTAAAAGCGTAGGTCACTCGCCTCGGGCATGACTGCGGGGCCCAGTGGCGTACTGCACATTACCCGGTGGGCGGGTCAAGCGACGCTATATCTAAAATAATGCCAAGCCATGACTTTTGCCTCCCTTCCAGACAGCTTTTACTCAACACCACCCGAAGCGTGAACAGTGAACATCTTTTAAAATTAACTTTTTATTTTTCATCAAACTTTTAAGGATGGAATTTTTTTGAAAGCTTTGAAGAAGAATTTTCTTATTTTTCGCTTCGTACAGTGTTAACATTTTTTTGTGCTTGATGAAGTGTGCGAGTTGGCATCGCATTGTTTCCCACCCAAGCGTCGTACGTCTAATTCGTGGACTTACTAAGTCATCCATCAGGACACAAGCAAAATTTCACGTTTATTGTTGTGGTAGTGTTTGTTTAATGTTTGTCTAAAAAAATAATATTATCATATAAAAATATGAGGTGCATGCAATAATATAAGTAGATTTAGTTTAAATTAATATTGATTGAAAATATATGATACTATAGCCTTTTTGTACCTTCATCCTCCACATCAGCGTATTTATTATTAACTTCATGTAAACTAGGTACGAGCTAGTGTTTGAAATGCTCAGTCCTGGTATTGTTTCATTTAAACATGATTTTGGAACGATTAGTAACTCTCGTAGGTATATGAAATGCAATAAGGTTAAGTAAATTCGGGCTGTATTTACTACTTAAAGTGGTGAAGAGGAGTATGTTGTGATGTTTTTAAACAAAAATCAAATGAGTATTGTAAAAATATACTTTGATAAATAATATGTACAGACTTCTAAAACAATTGAATCCTTATTATCAAACATTTGTAATGCATTCTTTATTTTCCTTTATTTTTCTTGAACTATGAAAATATTATATGTTTTCACCATACATAGCTAGTCCCTTTTTATAAAAGATTAACTGACGTTTAGCAGCTTTACTCGGGGTTATGAACTTAATTTTTTTTGAAGTAATAGAAAAAGTTAATTTTTTAAGGTAGGTATGTATTTATTTCATTTGATCATGCCATGTCTTCCTCGGGCGACCCCGACTACTTCTACCATTCACTTCCACGTCACATGTTCTCTTATCACCTATTTCTTCGTTCATCACATACGCATCATCTTCACATACATGTCTACCTTGGGCATCCCCGACTTTGTCTATCATTCTCTTCCATGTCATACATTCTCTTTGATATTCAATCGTAAAAGATCAATGGTTTCGTTGTTTGTGTGGCACGCAGCGCCGTCTTGTTGAAAGTAAACGTTGTCCAGATCAATACCATCCAATTTCAGCCATAAAAAATATTAATCATCTCTCAATAGCGCAATCCATTCACCGTAACTGTTGCTCCAGCCTCATTTTCGAAAACGTAAGGTCCAATGACTCCGCCGGACTATAAACTGCACCAAACAGTCACACGCTGATGAAAAAGAAGCTTTTCAATAATAACTCTTGGGTTTTCCGAGCCCCAGATGCGACAATTTTGCTTGTTGACGAAGCCACCGAGGTGGAAATGGGCCTCATCACTCAAGATGATTTTCATTTGATTCACTCAAGTGAATTTTAATAATTTCAATGTGTTGTTGAAGCGTATATCGTTCCATTTTTATTAATGGCGTAGTTTCTGCTTGTCAAATGTCAAAAAATGACAGCTTCAAAAGTAACATCTACCGAAATAGCGGGCTATTCAAAATAACATCTCTTATTGAAAAACCCTGAGAATTGTTACTTTTAAAAAACTACATTATAATAAATACTTAAAGTCGATTCCGTATCTCACTGCAGTACAGTTAATCAGTCTTCATCGGGCATCTCCTTGACTTCTTCTTCCATTGAAACCACTCTCTTAATATTTCTGACACTAATAAAAAAAAGCTTTTAAATTTTCAGCGAAAAGCAGTCCACTAATTTTTTAGTCTCTAGCGCACGGACATACGGACGTTGCCTTTTTTATTTGGATTAAAATGAATTACTTACTTACCTAAATAAATACGAACTTTATTACAAGTTCGCAATAAATTTAATCCTTTCCCTAAAACCCTTCCGTCCCATTAAGTTAATGCCTTATTTTTTTTAAATCGCCCAGTCAACAATAAAAGCAACCACAGAACAGATAACCCCTAGAATTGTCATCTACGGAAAATTGAACGAAAACGATTGCTGCCAATTACCTATTCTATTCTACCCGCAGATCTCGTACAATGCTCAACCAATTTCAACGGATGTAAGGAGAAAGCTTAACCGTTCCTTCCTCAGGGTAAAATATATACCAACTTAACGTTACAAAATAATGGGTGAACAAGTGAATATATTGATTGCAACAATAACATTTGGCTGTCATCAGTTGTTTTGTTTTGCTCCATCTAAAATTAATTTTTTACCATTCTTTTTTGTTTTCTGGCAAAAAAAAAGTGTAGTGTGTTGTGCCTTGAGGTTTCTTCTCCCTCCTGATCTTCCAGGAGTCACTTTTCGCTGCTGATTTCCAGATATTTATAAACTTTTTTACTTCTGTCATTTTTCATACTATTATTGTAGTTGTTTACTGTTGTGAATAATGGAGGAAGATTTCCCTCCTGGACCCCCTACAAAGCCCCCAGATCCCTCTCCAGACCCCCCAGACGGGGAAAATGTAGAAATTTCTGACAGTGATTCTGTCATCTTGACTTCTACCAAAAAAAGGAAATTGACTCCTTCTTCCCCAATAAAACTTGACTCGCCTTCGACTTCACTGTCCCCACCAGCACTTTCTCAACTTCCTCCAACAAACTTTTATTCTCCTCATTCCCGTGGCCCATTCATAGCATACGCCCAAAAAACTGAGCAAGGAAAAACCATCCACCCTCTTGAATTTGGCAAATTCCTCTCAAATAGCAAGAATCTTTCAATCAAACCTGGAGGTGTAAAAGCCGAGGGTCGCTTCCGAATCTCCGTCGAATTCCTCTCAGGGCCAGCTGCCAACAGTTTCATCAAAAATATCTTAATTTCATCTAATTCAAAGTTCAAGGCATATATCCCTACTTTCAATGTCACTCGCATGGGCCTGGTCAGAGGTATCTCGACCGATCTGTCCATCGAAGAAATTCTGTCTTCACTTTCAACCCCCCAACACATTGGCAATCCCATAAAAGCCAGGAGGCTAAATTACAAGGACTCCTCTGAGGGTATAATTACCTGGAAGCCCTCCCAATCTGTTGTTATCACCTTTGAAGGTCAATCTCTTCCCTCCCATATATATTTATTCTTCAACTCATTACCAGTTGAAATGTATACATATCCCACCACTCAATGTTTCAATTGCTGCCGTTTTGGTCATACCAAAGCTGCATGCAGATCTCAACCCAGATGTTTTAAATGTGGAGAAAACCACGCAGCTGACCAATGTCCTTCTTCCTCCTCACCTAAATGTTTTAACTGCTCAGGCTCACATACAGCTATCAACACATCTTGCCCAGAACAATCTCGCCAAAAAAATATTAAAATTTCTATGGCCTCTCAGAACTTGTCTTTTCTGCAGGCTTCTAAATTATTCCCGCCTGTCAAAAAATCATTTGCTGAGGCTTTATCCAGCAACTCCTCATCCAACCCTCTTCCCTCCACTACAACAACTTCTTCTCGTTCAACTAAATTCACATACAAAAACGCTATCTCTAAACCGGCTCCTGGATACGATCAGCAACAACACAACTCACTGCTCTTAAATCCCAATGGTTCACCTCTTTCAAATGCCACAAATGGGTGTGCAAATAATTATAATCCGTCCTCAATGAACTCTCTTAAACTTTCTGAAAAACTCTCCCAAGACAATTCTTCATTTATCCAAACTCTTATTATTCTTCTAATTGACCTTATTTCTTCTCAAACTAATCTACCGTCCAACGCTGCTACTATTATTTCCACATTAAAATCATTTATTCAAAATGGCTCTTCAGGATGTCAGAATACTTCAGTGGAATAGCCGAAGTGCTATTTCTAACAAATCTGATCTCCTTAACCTATTAAATTCCAACTTTATTTCTTTGGCTGCTATCTCGGAGACTTGGTTTACTCCATCCACCCACTTTAATGTGGGAGGGTATTCCTGTCTCCGCGACGATCGCCCGGAAGGTTCGGGCGGCGGTGCTGCCCTTTTTATTAAAAAATCCATATCATTTTCCCCAATAAATAATATCAAACCCCCCAATGCTGACTTCCAAATGGTTGCAGCTAAAATAAAGGACACATCCTTTATTTCAGTCTATCTTCCCCCAACAGCCCACTTCAATAAACAAACTTGGTTGCAAATTGTAAGTCAACTAAGCCCTCCTTTCTTTATATTAGGCGATTTTAATGCCCATTCCCCCGTCTGGGGTTCTGCTTTCTCCGACCGAGATGGTCGAAGTGTGATGGATTTCCTAGATCAATCCAACCTTTTCCTTTTGAATGACGGATCTCCTACTAGGATCTCACGCCCCAGCACAAACCCCAGTGCAGTGGATCTCTCGATATGTTCTACTAGTCTGGCTTCTCTCTCCTCGTGGGTGGTGTCCCCCGACCCTTGCTCCAGTGATCATTTCCCGATCATCATTACTTATCAAACTTCTTTCCAATCGGACAAGTCTCATATTTCGACAAAGATTAAAACGAAACACACCAAATGGGATGAATTTAACTCTCATATGGACAAGTTCCTACTAAATTCACCCGCCACCGATATATTTTCCGTCAAAGATGATTATAATAACTTCAAATCAATGCTCATAACTGCAATAAATAAATCAAATCCTCCCCCTAAAACTAAATCTCTCAAAAAACTCCCTCCAACTCCCTGGTGGGATGAGGAATGTTCCAAAGTAGTAAGAATTCGGAAAGCTAAATCTCTTTCCTATCGTTACAATATGACTATGGAGAACTATCTTATATACAAAAACGCTGAATCCAATGCCAAAAGGGTATTGAGGTCAAAAAAAGATCCGGGTGGTACAACTTTTGCAGTTCAGTATCTCCGAACACTCCAATTTCGGAAGTTTGGTCTATGATCCGAAGATTTCGATCCTCCTTCAGTTCACCATCTCCTCGAGCGTCCCATTCTAAATGGATAGATGAATTCTTGGACAAAATTGCCCCCCCTTCTGTTCCTAACTTAGATGAAATAACGCCCATCTATAATACTCCCATGTCTAATCATTGGCTAGACTCTCCATTCACCTTAATTGAGCTAAAAAATGGTTTATCAACAGTCAAGGACTCATCTCCAGGCAGAGATGGTATACCTTACAGCATAATCAAAAATAGTAATGATAATGTTCTAAACCACTTCTTAAGCATCTTAAATAAAATCTTCCAGACTGGTATAATGCCTGATGACTGGAGTTCTCAAATAATCATCCCTATTTTAAAAACAAACAAATCTCCAAATTTTGGATCCAACTACAGGCCAATCGCTCTTTCATCCACCCTCAGTAAACTTTATGAAAAATTAATTAAAAACCGATTAGAATTTTTTGTCGAGAGTAAACAGCTTCTCTCTCCATCTCAATTTGGGTTTAGGAAAAAAAAATCCACTCAGGATAACCTTGCCATCATCAGCACTGATATTAATTTATCAATTTCCAAACAGGAAGTTTGTCTTGCCGTCTTTATAGATATAGAAGGCGCCTTTGACAATGTTTCCATCCCAATCCTGAAAAAAAAACTTCTAGGCCTTGGCCTTCCCCCCATGTTTGTCCAATCAATTATTAATCTATTTCTAGATAGAAAAATTTTCATTGAACTTCCAGATATTTCTCCTCAAAGTAGGTCTATTTGGAAGGGTTTACCACAAGGCGATGTATTGTCCCCCTTACTGTATAATATATACACATATGATATGCATGCCACTATTCCCCCACAAATAAAAATTATCGAGTTCGCAGATGACATAGCTTTCTTCTTATCATCCAAAATCATCCCTCTTGCCGTCAAATATCTTAACGAAGCCATGAATGCCCTTTGCACATGGCTCACGTTACATGGTCTTGAACTTTCAATCCAAAAGACTCAGTGTGTCACCTTCTCAAACCGCCATAAAAACCCCCCCGTTCAAATTTTATTTAAAAATTCTCCAATCTCCAACGCTTCTGAAGTAAAATTTTTGGGAGTAACATTTGATAGGAAACTTAAATGGTCTTCCCATATTAATAATTTAGTTACTAAATGCGAAAAAAATTTAAATATCATCAGATCATTATCTGGCATTTGGTGGGGAGCTCACCCTACTTGCATTAAGTTGCTTTACAATGCACTTATTCGAAGCCATCTCGACTATGCCTGCCCACTTTTTAGTACTGCCTCAAAAAATGTACTTAATAAATTAGACAAAATTCAATCTAAATCTTTGCGAATAATAACTGGAGCGATGCAATCGTCACCCATCAATTCCCTTCAAGTAGAATGTTCTGATCCTCCTCTTTATTTAAGGCGTCAACTATTTGCTGACAAATTTGTTCTTAAATGTTTAAATTCTAAATGTCATCAGGTTATCCCCAGCTTCTCGTTGTTCATTGACTCAAACCATTCATCTACAATCAGAGCTTCAACTAAACCTATTCCTGACATCTGTAAAAATTTTAAGTCTCTCTCAGAGCTCCACATCATCCAAAATGATCTACTTCCCTTATACAAACTAAAATATAGTCACGTCACCCTATCCCCAACAATATTAGAAGGGATCGGAATCTTTAAAAGTCATTCCAATCTCCCGGCCCGAACTGTCAATAATATGTTCAATGACATTATTTTATCTAAATGGCCCAACTTTTCTCTTTTATTTACTGATGGATCCAAATCTCCCGACTCTCCTAACTGTGGTATAGGTATTAACGTTTACCACAATAATTCTAATGATAGAATATTTCATTCAATTTCAAATCAATTTTCAATATTTTCAGCTGGGTGCATTGCAATAATAGAATCTCTCAAATATATAATCAAAAATAATTTTGAACATTCCCTCGTTCTCTCTGACTCTCTCAGTTCCCTCCAAAAACTTAAATCCAGTCCTCTTCTTCATCCTGATGATCACTTTGTATGCCTTATTCGAGTGATGATAGCATCCATTCAAAGCTCTGGTAAATCTGTAACTCTGATTTGGATTCCTGGACATGTTGGTATCATGGGTAATGATATTGCGGATGCCTTGGCAAAACAAGGAGCGTCCAACCCTGTTGTTACCCTCGTAAACCACATTCCCTTATCTGACATTTTTTCCATCATCAAAGAAAGATCCCGCAATGTTTGGTCAGAGTATTGGCACATTGCTAGTCAATCCAAGGGAGCCTGCTATGCCTCAATACAAAGGACTATACCATCAAAACCGTGGTTTCAGCAATTCCCTCATTTTTCCAAAAAAGAAATTTCTTCACTCATTCGAATGAGGATCGGTCATTGTTCCGTTCCTTCCCATCTTTTTAAAATTCACGTCCTTGACTCCCCAGATTGTACATTCTGTGGTCTAGAAGTGGGAACTTTAGATCACATATTTTTTGGTTGTCCCTCTCTAAACAAATATCCTCTCTTCTATCAAGCCTTAACTAAAATTGCCTCCCCTCCATTCAACATTTCATCTCTTTTAAGTCTGAACTCGACTCCAATTTTCATTATAATTTTGAAATTTGCCTATTTAAATAAAATTAATATTTAAATTCACCTTTCAATACACCTTTCTCAATAATTTTAAATGATGGCCAAGAACACCCTTGAAGGGTGAAAGCCAGAAATAATGGAAAAAAAAAAAAAGTGAATATATTATATTAATAGGTAACATTTATTTTATGAGCAATAATTATTAGCCTGAAACACTCATCCACATTGAAAAATCTCCTGATAAAATATACATGACGCCAACGGGACATGAACCCGTGTCTTTTTGATTTCAGGTCGACAGCTCTGACCACTGAGCTATGGCGGCTTATCTCTTATCCGCGAAATAATTCAATATATACTAGTGTTTCATTCAACAATTACTGCTTGTTACATTTTTTCACCTGAAACAACCAACTTTATTTTATATGAAAAAGGCATTGTAAGTGCTAACTCTCTCACTAGATGGCGTCGAGACAAATTGTCTACATTTTTTGGTGATAGTAAGATACTAGAACTTTTAAATATTAATTATTATTTTTTTCGGTAAACTAATGTTTAAGACAAGATTTTTTATGCATAGCACAAAGGGTAACAATTATTTTATAAGCAATAATTATTATGCTATGCATAAAAAATCTTGTCGTTAACATTAGTTTACAAAAAAAATAAATAATTAATATTAATATGTGTTGAAGTGGGGGCGGAGGCTTGACTTGTGGGAGATATAACGGACGGGGGATGGGGACATATCCAAGATGGGATAATATATTTTTTTGTTTACTGATATGAGATTCATTTTTCTTATGGGAATTCTTAATTTCTAAGGATTCTAAGATAACTACCAAAACCAGTCCGCATTAATATTTTTTTAAATAGCCGTCACGGGACTGGTAGATGTGAAACATCGAAATTGATTTTTATTTTTAACAGGTAGCAGTGCATTTATCTGCGGTTTTTTTTTCTTTATACAGGGTGCGGCAGAGAGGACGGACGTTTTTGAGATGGGTAGTACTCTCCCCTTCCGTCTACGAGAGAGGTGGGGGGGTGCCGCTTGACTCGTTAGTTCTTAGCATTGTTTTACTAGTTGTCGTCATGGAGCCGTGGACGGTGGAGCACCGCGTTTTTGCCTATGATTGTTTCATCCGAAATAATGAGTCAGTCACCGTCGTACAGCGTGATTTTCGTCGCCACTTCAACATTTATCGGAATAGAGCTGTTCCTTCTCAAAACACCATCTTTTGTTGGGTTGAATCACTTCGCAGGCGTGGTGAACTGATCAACAGAAGACCAAGAGGAGCTCCGCGAACAGTTCGAACTCCTGAAAATGGGGACATGGGGACACCTCAAGGCTAGAGTATACGAGAACAAGCCCCGAACTCTGGACGAATTGAAGGACGCAATTCGTGTGGAAGTCGCCCAAGTTGAGAGAGCAATGTTGGAGAGAGTCTACGAGAACCTCCAAGAACGTCTCCAGCACTGCATCAACGATTTCGGCCACCACATGCCTGATGTGATTTTCCACACTTCCATCAATAAATTTGTTTTTGAGTAAAAATGAAATATTTTATGATTTTTTTAAAACCGTCCGTCCTATCTGCCGCACCCTGTATTTACTGTCACTGACACTATTAATGTCACTGTGACACATATTTAAAAAATCAATGTCTTGGCAGCGGGGTGGAAAGAGCCAACAAGTCACGAGACTGGCCGAATATCACGCCACACAAGAATTGGCCTTCCCCGCACAGAGTTTTAGTGGCCGGGCTCTTGTCTCACGAGTATTGCCACGCTTGCTACGTATGAGTCGGTTAGGCACGTTGCTAGGCTCGCCAATAGATGTTTCACATCAAATATGATGGTTAAAAAAAAAAGTATTTCTAATGGATAACTACAACGTTATAGCTACATCAAAAAGTGTACAATTCTATTTGGTTTTCTCTTCAGGGTACGTAATCAACACCCAACGTTCAGAGGTAATCAAAAATAATATATCTTCTATAAAGTGATGAATTTTTTCCATTTTATCTAATCTCTCTTTTGCAGGCCAGGCGATATACGATGTGGGTTGTATGGTGGTTGTATGGAAGATGTATGATGGATGAACGAATGGTGAATGTATGGGTGACAGTATGGTGGAAAGATATCCCCTAGCCTCAATTGAAGCGGGCTTTTCTATTCAATAAGAGAACCCTTTTTCCAGAAATTAGGTTTATGTCGATTGGTGGCCAAAGATTTGACTTCCAGTGAAACTGCCTAAACTCTATAGATAAATATTCATGATATGATTAACCTTACGATCGACAATGTGGCCTAGCCAGGCCATATAATATATGTGGGCTATCAAACTAGTTCTTGGATAATAGATAGATATCAATGTGTTGTAAATGTGTATATAACGGGACAAAACCATGTTTGTACGTACAGTTTTTACCAACCGATGTAAAGTCCTTTTTTCATCAAAAGTCCAACTACGTAAAAAAGTTATCGCAGTATATTATACGGTTCGGCCGGTATAGCGATATTTGTCAACTAAATTTAACACCACTCGTACTCTTTGATTGACTTCACGAAGTTTTCCGGTGAAAATTTTACCTCTGAGCGGGTAGTTGGTATCCGAATCGCAGACCTACTAGACCTTGATGCCACCAGACCTACCAGCCTATCCAGGCCATGTGGTACATTTTTTAAAAATTCTGCCGTCTAAATGCAAACTCATTGGCAATAACACCATTCAACTCAGCTCGCCGTGTTCAATAGTATATCGATACCGCTCGCCAAAAAGCCAACGGAAAACAAAACATTTTTGAAAAATAAAATAGCCTGGCCAGGCCACATTGCCCATCGGAGGGATAAATATAATACGCACCTTTGAATCTTTCTGTACCATATTTTATTTTATTGTAAGCCTAAGAAATATTTAACCAAATTTGATACATACCAACGACCTAGAATTTTGTCTTGGGCTTTCTCGCAAAGCTTGCATGAATATTCAAAGGTTTTATAGCAGAATAACTCTGAGGTCCCGGAGGTCTAACACACACGATCAGTAAAGCCCTATATCAATACAGTATTGACTAAATTCATCATCTTTGATCATTCAGCGATATTTCCAAGCACGGTCAACGATTGATAAGAAATGTTCCGACAGCCGATAGAATAATTTTAGCACGGCCTCCATAGAACCAAATAAGCTTCGGTTAACTGTTAACATAAACTTTGTTTTTAATACTGTCATTCGAAATGCAAAATAACTGGAGTAAAAAATTAAAGAACAGAATTAACGAAAATAACGAAGCTCTTAGAATTGAAAGAAATCTTATATGCGGTGAGTTGAATCCGTCCAGGCCAATGACGCTACATTGGTTAGTGCAGCGCACCTAAATTTGTTCACATAACACTAACTATCTAATTAACCAACTAACCATCACGCCGTTCCCACGCAGGGGTAGGCAGAGAGGATGGACCGCCAAACAACTTCTGGTCTTGGAACATACTTCTTGCCTCATTCATATATCGTCTCATACATATTCTTATATTATTCTTACTCTCGACATGGCCCGACTCAAGTATCTAATTAACTTGGCCATGTCATGTCTTCCTTGGGCGTCCCCGACTTCTGCTACCATTCACATTTGCGTCATACATTCTCCTTACACACCTTTCTTCGCATGCCCACACCATCTAAGCGTCCCTTTCTTAATAACGACATCATCCACTAATTAACTCCCACGTTAGTGTCAAACAGTAAACCCGGACCGCCAATGCGTATTTAGGTTAGTATTTCAATTCAACCTTCAAATTTAGTTTATTAATAATTTTACGTAGCTGAATGACGTTTGACGTTTCAGAATGTCAATTTATGGACAATACCTTAAGTTTTGCCAGCGTACAGCGATTTTTTAATGCATTATCAATATCGGTCGGGATATCAACAGCACGATCGTGCTCGGAAAATCGACTTAAGTTATCGGTAGTCTGGCCTATCGATCCGATATTGTAAAGTTATCGATTTCACTGTGCTAGACCCCCTAGGTTCCGAATCTTTTTCTGGTTTTTCTGTTTCACATTTTTCGTTTCAGAGCTATTAAATATTTCAATCTGTGGTTTTACTCAATAAGTTATTCCACTTTTAAAATATTAAATACAATAAATTTTTCAATTTGTCCACTGGGTTCGGTAACCACATCATACCCTTTCCCACACACGTGTAACGTGCAAGTGTTTGTGATAGATAGCATCTTCCTATACTTGAAAGGAAGGTGATCCTCTTTGATAGACGAATAAAGACGTTCTATATTAAACCATTAATCGAATTGCTACGAATCCATAAAACCGATTATTGTGTGTGAATCGGGGATATAATAAATGAGAAAGATTCAAGATAGGATGACAAAGTCTTCGATTTTTATCAAATTAAACCCTCATGCATGAATATTTCTGAAAAGACCGAGTTCAGATTTAAATAAAATGCAAATAAATGGAATATTTCTGAACATATCTGGTGATGATCTGGTTTGTAAACCACACAGACATTCAGGGAATAATTAATTCCCTATTAAAAAAAAGTTGATTGCAAAAATTCAGTCTGCAGGCAGCGTAACAAATTATCATCCAGCCACCAAAAACATAAAACAGAGAACTCACAGAATATATCACTCGCATTGAGATTGGCAGCAATTCCTAAACCTCAAGGTTTATCTCCAAATTCGGCAGCGGACGGCAATCAGCACAATAAAACTTGCATTTACACCATGAAATAATGATCTTTCACGACAAGCTATCAAGAGAGTAGAATTTTGAATGAAATTTGAATTAATACATTGTAATTCAAAAACTGTTACTTTTCTTGTGACTAAAATATTTAAATCTTTTAGTCGTAAATCGACCAAACAGGAATAGTGGTGCCCTCTTTTGTCAAACAACATAATTCAGATGAATTCAGCTGTTTAATGCACAGATGACTGAATTTCAGTGTCACTTATCTGAGAGCAAAATCCATACAATAATTGACCAGAGATGTCTATCCTGTCCACTATTAAAAACCTAACTAATTTTAACCTAACCTAACCATTTAAAAATATCGCTCATCTTACGTTTTTGTGCTGATAACGAAAAAAATATAAAAACACAAGTTATGGTCACCTCTTTTTTTGTTGTTTTACAAAGTTGTATTGATTTTTTTCAAAATGTTGCGGTCGGATCCTTTGATTTCACAAAAGTGCACATTTTAATCCTTCTTTGGTTAACTTCTTTGAATATAACGGATGTTTTTTTCTTTACACCGTTTAGTTGATGTTCTGACAATAATAGTAAGAGGGTCACAACGATATCTATGAGATCACATGAGTTGTTCCCAAAAGCGAACAAATAAGCCTGATAGGTTAAAAAGAAACTAAAAAGAACTTTTGTATCAATGACTTGCGTAGTACAGATTAGGCACATTAAAAACACAATCTAACATTGCATAAGAGATGAAACCGTAGTATATTTGTCACAATAATACATACTAGAGAAGCTTCATCTAATGGTAGGAACATTTAAGTAGAAAGCAGGTGTGCAGTATTCATAAAAAAATAATTAAAACGTAAGGAATTAGGTTTCTCTATTTTTTTTTATTTTTTGTTTTATTAAGTAAAAGATTATACATTTATATATATTATTTAAGAAATGTTTTGACTGCCCAACTAGGAGGATTCCCGTTTGAGGACAGTCAAATTAGGATGAGTATTAACATTTTGATAAGTTGTTTGATAAGTATAGTATTAAAATAATAATGAAATAATAGGTATATGTACTTTTAACTGGTGCCTAAGTCTACTAACATATTTTGTATAAATATGAATAACAAAGAGAAGAAATAGAATAAAATGAAATTCAATTAAATTATTCAATTAAACATAAGATTAACTGCTGCTTGGGTAGCATTCTAATTTAAAAGTACTAGGTAGGTACATATATACACATAATGATAAAGATTAGAACATAAAGGTATCTTTTACATGGTTTATTTTTTGTTGGAGTTTTTGTAGTTGTTTTTGGTTTGTGTTTGATTTCATTTTTTGTGTAGTAAAAGTTCACTCTCCTTTCTACCTAATTGATGAAACCAATTAGTGGTCAATTTATGGAGAATAGCTGTGTATTCCTTTTTCCTTTTTGCATGAAGTTGTATAGTTTTGGACCTAAGAATGATAAGTGTCTTATTTAAAGTGTCTTATTTAAAGCAAAACATCCTCTAATATTTCTTCACGGTATGGGATCAATAAAAAAAAAACAGTTATATGTTGCTTATTCTTGAAATGGATAAAATAAATAAACTAACGGCTATCCCTTAGATAATTGGCAAGTTATATCCTGTGTCGAAATAACAGTAGGTAGTGTCAGCAATCAAAAAAACATCGTAAAATTTTTGGCAATATTCATTCATATTTATGTTAGAGATGCCATCTGCCATTTTGATAAAACTGAGATTCAAAGTTTCAATTCCGAATAAAACAAAAACACTTTTAGGATACAAAAAAAAAATATTGCAGATGAATTTTCTTCATGTTTAAGAACATTCTTAGCAAAAAACACGTTGTAACAAAAAATAAGTTAAGAAGAAGACTTAGGATGGGTTGTTTTATAGAATTTCAACAATTCATCAAATTTCATAGTTAATTTGCACGTTCTCTGAAAGTCCTCTTTAAGTACCGTTATTATATCATTGTGGGCCGGTTGGTTCACAGAACTGAAATACTAAGAGAACTGGAATAGAATTAACTTTTGTGAAACAGCCCCTCCTTAAATTAAATGCACCGATGAAAATTTCAGTCACGAGCCGCCTCTTGTTATCTAACACAGTCGATCGATAAAGGATTTATCGATAATGTCGATAATTTGTCATCGTTCCAAACAACGACCTACATTTTAAACAACAGAACACTTCAAATGAATTAAGACTACTTAGTCTTGTGAAGTGATGCTTGTTCATTGGTGAACTGCAGTCAAGCTCGGAAACGGTGACAAGTTACTGACATTATCGATAAAACCTAGAACCAAGTATATTTGAAGAAAAAAAAACAAAGAAGAAGACTTTAGTCAAATGCACCGATGGAAATTTCAGTCACGAGCCTCCTCTTGGTATCTAGCACAGTCGATCGATAAAGTATTTATCGATAATTTGTTATCGTTCCAAACATCAAATATTTTAAACAACAGTACACGTCAAATGAATCAAGACCATGTCGTGAAGTGTTGTTTGTTAATTTGCGATCTGCAGTCAAGCTCAGAAACGGAGACAAGTTACCGACATTATCGATAAAATCTTTATAAATCGACGTAATATTATGACAATCTGTATTTTATATAATATACATGTTTAAATGAAATATTGTTTTAATTAAAACATTTGAATTAATTTAACTGCTGTAAAAAAATATAAAGTAACTTATTTCCATAGATAAATCTCACATTTTCAGGAGGTTCTGCCTACGGTATAAAGCTTTTTCCTAACCATTTCTAAAGAAAATTGTGGAAAGTATGATTACACGAAAATAAGAATATTGAAACTTTTTCTTTTATAGATGATTTATCTTCGACATTTCAATAGTTAATCATCCGTGAACAGAAAAATTCTATTTGAATAATATATTCGCCAAGATCTTGTTGAGAGGAATAATTGACATTTTATTTTAACTTTAATAAATCGTAATTATAAGTAGTTTTTGGTCATTTATCAGAGTTTAACAGTGAGGACCTCAGTGGTTGAGCGGTTAAAATCTCCCACTGTGAATTTAGAGGTCGTAGGATCGAATCACGGCTTTTGAAAATAAGTTCTTTAATAAATTATTGTTATGTTTTAAATTTAATTAGTATGTGTTATTGCACATTTAGTTAAAATAAAATACCGTTACATCCTTGATATTAGTGTGTGATCTCACCCATAGATTGATATGATTGTGTCAGCGCTTTATTAGCAGCAGACACATACCTGGACGAATGATGAACCTGGTGCTGACATTGTTGGTGGACGCGATGGACAGCAGCTGGTCCAGTTTCTTCACTACCTAGGATTCTTGCTTCAGATTCTCCATCTTCTATCTTCGTCGAACGTCACAGCGGTGCTGCCAAGGTCTGTTATCTATGTGAGGATATTGTGTCAGCGCTTTATTAGCAGCAGACACATACCTGGACGAATGACGAACCTCGTGCTGGCACTGTTGGTGGACGCAGTGGACTCTCGCTGCAGCAGCTAGTCCAGTTTCTTCACCACCTAGGATTCTTGCTGCAGAGTCTCCATCTTCTATCTTCGTGGCACCTGTTCCTGTAATTCATTTTACTCAACATAACTTCACTTTTTTTGTAATATTTAATTTTGTAATATCTGCATCAACTGTAAAGCGCCTCTGAGGTGATATCTCACAAATGCGGCGCTATACAAATTGTCCAATAAATAAATAAATCGATGGCAGCTGTAAGAATAATGTGATAATAAATAAAGCGAGAACCTTCCGAAGGCGGCTGTTGATGTCGCCCGAATCCTTCCAAACGCGAACGAACTCAATGAACGGAGTTGAAGATGACCGGTACCGCCCGCCACCACGCAAATGCTCCACACCTTTTTAACATTAATAAGTCAATTTAAACGACTACTGATTTTGGGAAAACCCTACCTACCTATCAAAGGTTATACCATTGCTTTCCCTATATTTTCCAGTACCACTAGTACAATATCTTGGCATTTTGTCGTTATCTCGTTTGTGCGTACGCATGTCGGCATTTTGACGTTATCGCCGGAGACTTACTACCGACGAGCGATTGTTACCGACTGATGTCTATGATATCTCACAGTAAATGAACCGATATGCGTGGCCCACACTTCGACCGCCAAAGCTGGCTTTATCTATAATTTCAGTGTCAGAACTTTAAGAAATTTCTCGAATCTCTCGTTGTTGACGCAACTATATACATCTCCCTTTAACACAATATGTATCCTCGTTTCCCCACCCAACCTTTTGTCAGTTACCTGTCCCTGTTTGACAGTATGGAGTTCATACTTAATTGACCTTGCAATAATGGTACCAGTCAGTTTATTACAGAAACTTGTGCGGTGATTAATCCAGTAATCCCTCAGTGCCATAATATCAATTCTCACCAAAACGTGCAGAGTAAAAAAATAGGTAAGTCAGAATCCTACCTCACTGTTACTGTTCACCTGTATTTGTGTCACTTTTTGATTTGATAATCAGTCAATTTTTGAAATTTAAAACTTTTAAGTGCAAATATAACTAAGTTTAAAAAATGATTTAAATCATTGCATAATTTCTGCGTGGAGTAAAGATCCCAACTCACCGCCGCAGCTAAATAATTCAATCATTGCATAATGTCTGCGTGGAGTAAAAATCCCACCCCACCATCGCAGCTAAATAATTAAACCATTGCATAATTTCTACTTAATGTAAAGATCCCACCTCACCACAGCAAAATAATTAAATCATTGCAAAATTTTACAGAATTCACTTAAATTTTACACAGTCTAAGGCTTCATATTTGAATTATTGTAAGGCCCTTCGTACACAGATATACTAACAAGCTAAGTGACCGTAATGCAACCATAAGTAGACTTCCGATATACTACTCTTAAGCTGGTACGCGGCGCTACCCGAATTATACTGAACATGATAATTTTTCACGTGCAGCCGTCGAGTTAGTAATACTATATCAAGTGACTCTAGCGACAAAGACAGTAACATTATTCTTCATTATATTTACAAGCATAAAAAAGGATTTAAAAAAAGATTTTGGGTTCACCCACATAACGAAATAAATGTATTGGCATTTGTCGCTGCCAAGCACCACTCGTACATGAGAATTATGTTTTTCACGCCTTTACCGCTAAATCCTTTCTTACGCATACCGGTAAATTACAGTTATATTAACATGAATAGTTTTCTACCTCCAAAATAAATTTAAAATTCAAATCATGTTCGGTCGTCATTTCTGCAAAATAAGTAGTAGATACGAATTCAACTCGCGTAGCACTGTCAATAGAGCGCAAACTGACGTCAACCTGGTAGTCGACGCGTGGCGTAAATTTCTCATTTTTCTATTGAACAATATTTTCGAATCAATTTACTTTTTTTACTTATTCTGTAAAAATAAATTGTTTACGTTTTTTAATAAATACGAGGAACTGCTTGACCATCCGCCTTACTCACCAGATCTATCCCCAAGCGACTTCTTTTTGTTCCCTAATCTAAAAACTGCGCTCGGAGGACAGAGATTTTCGTCGAATGAGGAGGCATGGGAGAAATGATCACCTTTGTGAACAATTATTTTGCAGAGAAAAACGCCGAATACTTTTTGGATGGGTTAGAGAGATGAGAGCATCGCTGGGAGAAGAGTGTAGAGTTACAAGGAGACTTTGTAGAAAAATAAATAAAAAACTTTAAAAAAAAAATCTTGTTTCATTGTTAGGTCGGAAGTTTTTCAGACCACCCTCGTATTGTGGCCTTACTCCCAATATTTTCATAGAAATTTGTGTTTACTATTGTTTAGATTTGTTTGGGCTTGATGAAGTCTTTAATAACAGACGCATGGTTTTTTTTTTTGTTTTTACTGCACAAAACTGCATTTCACTTTATTTAATGTTACAAAGAGTTAAATTATTCCCGACCCGGACAAAACACTTTTACTAATGGTCTGTAGACCATAATGACTGCTTGTTACTATTTTATAGGAGAGAAGAAGAAGGAATCCAGTCGGCGAGGTTTTTTATAATCTAACCAAGTAAAACACATTGACAAGCTAATTGTAAATAAACACTGTCAAAGAAATATGATTTAAGATTTTCACTGCCAAAAGTATTTTTGTTATTTGTTTTTGGGGTGTTATGCCGTGTTGCGCTAACTCCTTCTTTAGCCAACGTTTCGGACAGCATTGCAGTGTCCATCATCAGGGCAGATGTGTTATTTGAGGTTGTGTTAAAATGTGAGCTTATGTATGAGTTTGTGATACCGTGTTGCCAGCTCCAACCCTCTGAGCTAACATTAACGTATCAATTTTTTTTTTCTCAAATAACACATCTGCCTTGATGATGGACACTGCAATGCTGTCCGAAACGTTGGCTAAAGAAGGAGTTAGCGCAACACGGCATAACACCCCAAAAACAAATAACAAAAAAAACTGTCGAAGAAAGCCAATTGATAAGGCAAAACATCTGTTTTATCTGTTAGCCCTAGTTTTACCTCTGACCGCTAGGTGCTAGGCAGGAGCCTGTAAAGTAACTGGTGGTGAACTTTGCTAATGGTTGGTACATTTTTAACATCTATATATTTTTTCTTTTTTCTCTCAAAAAAACTAATAGTTTATTCTTTTTTATCGGTTACTGTGTTAAAATGTTGGGATGCTTGCAAATTCTCTAATGTACATTTTAATCTACGCGTTCGTAGATGGCACGAAATTAATTATTTCACTCGAATACACCTTTTTACAAGTTATGCTTTTAAATATTGATCCAAATTATTTGTTTGCGCCCATGTATACTCAATATGAATATGCATAAATATTTTTGTCCTTATACAATCTCAATTCTTTCAAGAAAGGCATACAAAGACAATACTGTATCGGTGATTCAATCAAATATTGAATTTATATGCCTTTCTTAAAAGAATTGGGTTGTTATAGGAATGAAACTATTTTTTAAGATTCACATTGCGTATGTATAGGCGCAAACAAATAATTCGTCTTAAAATTTTAAAGCATAACTTGCGGAACGTGTATTTAAGTTAAATAATTAAATAAGCGCCATCTAAGAAAGAGCGGATTTTGAATTCTTTTATGTTTACGATTGACATTTTTTATTGCCAATTTTTATGTTAAGTAAAAAATGAAAAGTACGACAATCGACGTATCTTTTGCTTGCCACTTTGAGATCTCTACAACTTGTATGTTTTTTAATGCCATTG
This sequence comes from Hesperophylax consimilis, assembly GCF_061612785.1. Lineage (NCBI taxonomy): Eukaryota > Metazoa > Arthropoda > Insecta > Trichoptera > Limnephilidae > Hesperophylax > Hesperophylax consimilis. Next base: position 14,560,694 of record NC_142865.1, read on the forward strand.
GTTTTTTGTAATGTATTCGCAATTATTTTTTGTTAATATTTACCAGTAGTCATTTGTATCGCAATCGGAGTTGATTATCAATGTTCGTGCTGTGTTTTATCAAATAATAAAAAAATGGTAGCCGTATTGGATAGCGCCATTTTACCCCGCCAGCGTTACGAGTCGTGAAATCGAAATTATCTACATTACACGAGATATACTATTCACAGAACTACTAGTATCATAATACTATATCTGACCCTAATAGAAAAGGATAAAGAACGAGTATTTTTAAGGACGTATCATTTTGTGACAGAAATAGCACTACGTGGCCCAAGTGCTTCTTGTAGTGGTTTTTCTTGCATTTGCAATGTTCGCGCTTTACATAATAGAAACGGTACTGTTCAGTTTTTCTAAGTCATAAATCAGGAGTTCTTTGTATAGTAAATCGATTTCGCTGTCCGCACGTTTCGGGGGATGGAGTAAAAAATCTGAGCGTAGGCGGAAGTGGGGTATAACCATGTTATTTGCTGTCGTGCGAAGCGCAAATATGGTATTAATTTATTATTTCGGCAATGATATTAAAATATATCTAGACATGTTATTGTCTCACACAATTTAAACAAAATGTGGCAAGTTACGAACACAGTTTACAGTAAATTTTTAATTCACATGTTGTTCCTGTATGACAAAGATATATATATTAAATTTCAGGCAAGCATCGAGAGACAGACCGCGTGCTAAATGGAACTCTTGAACTAAAGGTACTAAGTCAGTATCACTTTTTTTTCCATTCGAAGTTATATGGAAGGAACTACTCTTCCTTACTATGTGGGTGCAAATGATACCAAGTGCTTACTCGCTTTCACTAAGACGAAGTAGGCTGTCTTATATGTTTGACCTGTTTGATTAGAAGAGGGCGCCAAGCAACACATCACGCGTTGTTAAATTTAGATTTGGAGCAAAAACAATGACCAGTGATAACGTTTAACAAAACTGCTGCATCATTCCATGCCGATAAAATGTCGTCTGGAGCGCTTGCTCTTGTCCTTTACCGAATTGCATGGTTCCCAGAAGGCTGCCCGAATGGTACTAAATTTGTCCCGTCGTGTCGTCAGTCTCCAGCTCTCTTCTCGAAGGCGCCAGTGTGCATACGTCACATAATAATAGTGAAATCGTAACAGGGCAACATTGAACTGCTACCGGTGTTGCTACGTTCGCCATCTTACTTTCTCTATTAAAATCGTAGGGAAACCATTGAGATAATTATATTATTAATAATGATAAGTAACTTGCTCATATTTGTTGAAGAAATATAATGCCTTGTTTTTTACCAGTGTTTGCCGCGTAATCGAAACACGTTCTCATCACACAAAAAGGCATTTTGCCACTCACTTACGCAATTTATATATGTAGTTTCACGCGGTGAGTGATAATTTAGTACAAAATCAAAAGTACGACAAGTAGCGTATCTTTCGCTTGCCACTTTGAGATCTCTGCAACACATCAATATATTTTTTTAATGTCATGGGTTTATTGAAATTAATTTCATTTTAGAATACTTTGGTAGTTTTTAATACCGCAAATCGGAGTTGACTCGAACACAATAAGTACTACATGCAGATGCACTGCTTGTGTATAGCACGTTTTAAAATTGTTTTAACAATGTCGCTACGTACACTTCCCATGTATGGATTTAAACAAAGGTCAAAATCATAGCTGTGCCATAAATTGAAAGCCGAAGTAGATTTTAAAGATCAATTTATGTTTATTCATTAAACATAATGTACAGTATACCTGAGGCACGTTTCGCAGTGGAATTACCTCTCAGTATTGCCCTGGTGTAAAACCACCATTCAGAAATGGCTTTAGCCGTGTTTAGCGACAAGATCTGAATATCCAGGTACTCCCCTACCTTCTCTACCCCATCTCCTTCCCTTCCCAACTACCTTCAGCCTCACAACATACCCCAATTGGAGATTCCGTAGTATAACTGGCCCCAGATGAGCAGATGGGACTCTTGGGCGGTATTCACATTATCTCTTGACAAGCCAAGATGCCAAACAATTGTCTGTAATCAACTGGGTTTTCCGACGACCCCATTCATTTTTCTGTCTTATGGGCTTTTAAATTATAGAAATCGCAATTATTCAGTCAATTTATTTTTTTTATTTTATATACATATAAATTACAAACAATACAAAACAAAATGAACCTTTGTCTGTCCAACTGGGAAGAATTCCCGTTTCAGGACAGCCAAATTGTGTATTTAGTACATAATATTCTTACAGTGGAATTGCGACGCTGTCAAAATAAATTTTGAGAACATTGTTGATTGCATTCGAAGTGACAGGATGGTTTCTTTATCCTTGGAAGAATCGCAAAGATTTCATTTATTACCAGGGTCAATTTGGATAACATTAGTAATTGCATTCAGAACAGATGAATAGTTTCTTTCGGGACATCACAAATCTGAGATTCTTTCCAGGGCATTTTGGAGAACATTTACAATTATATAGTTAGAATTTCCACATTTATAAATCAGTATAAGACATATGAATCCTATAGTACTATATTTTTAGAATTTCTTACGTGTTAGAAATTACACATTACTAGACCAGAATATATGACATATGAATTTCCAATTTTAAAATTTCGAATATTTATTCATTAAATGGCTACCACCGCGCAAAAGATTCGTAAATTTAAATTTAAATAATAACAAAAATAAAGATCAAGCTATTAAGAAAAAAAATTAACCATTTTTAAACTTGAAATAAAAAGTAACTTTAGACCCTTATCTCTATTAAGTATAAAATAGCCTTTTGGAAGATAAAAAATAAAATTTTACATAATATTATCAACGCTATTATTTTTTTTTCTATCTAACTACTAAAAAAAACACTTATTAGTTCATATTAGATATGTAATTATTAATGGTAACTTATGTATTTGCGCAGAAATACGTGAAATACTAAAATGATATGTCAAGTATTTAAGCTAATATAAGGAGGATAATAATTTTGGGTACTACCTAATCCCCTACTTGGCTGCGGGATAGGTACAAAAAAAACATTTCAAACTCCAACAATGAACCAAAGGCGTAGGCTATCAAAAAGCAGATGCTCTATAAATTGTCACAAATTGTTTAATTAATTTCAACATACCTCACGCGTGCTCGAAACGACAGTAAATCATATAAAACCTCTGAGATAGCAGAAAAAGGAGGTTTTCAACAACTATTCCAAGTGACCTCTTGATCTCTTGGAATGGGCAGTTGGGCTGTATTGGGGTGCGCGAGGAAGAAAAAGTTAGCCATGAAAGCTACGAACTTTTTATCGTTTATATGAGTACTTTATACGATACGATACGCTAGTTGGATTAAAGGTTTTGAAAAGGAGATTGATGATGACGTGTTAGTTGTTTGTTTTGATGTTGAAATGGTATGCATAAAGATATTGTAAAATAATTAAGTTGTCAGTTTGACTTCTGCAGTTTTAGAGTGAGACGACAACAGACCGTGGTTTATATGCAGTAGTGCGTGCTTTTAAACCCAGAACTGGACTAACTCAGAAGTTGCTCTTTCAATATCAATTATTACTTTTATTTATTTACTTATTTCACGCCTATTAAGGCTTTTACATACATATATATAAAAAATAATTACGATTTTATACATGAAAATAGTGCAGGCGACTATTTAAAACAATTGCAGAAAAATAACTATAAAGTCAAAATATCACTGAACTTGATCTACACAGTATGCAGGCACAAAACATAAAAAATCCAAAATATTTTTTTCTGTTTCAGTTGACAAAATTATTATGTGTTAGTCAAATCAAATTAAATACCTTTATTAAAATATTCCACTACTTGATGAAAAAAAATTTATCGTGTAAATAATAAATCTTGCCGTGAACTGAACGCCATTTCTCTAATTCTACACTATATTCTCATTTTTTACATTAGCTCCACTCGATAGGCTATACCATATTTGGTGATGCTGTGTGGAGGGTCTTTGGAATGGAGGAATTTCGGGGCTATGTGTCTAGGACTATTTACGTAAGAATCCATCCCTCCCAGTGTGGTGCAAGAGAGAGTCCGGTAGGAGAGGTCAAAAGATCTCTTTCAACCAGTCTCTGCCGATCCGGCACGCCATGCAATATGTGGGCACTGTTGGCAGATGCACCAGCCGCCAAGACCTGGTCAAACCTTACCCCATGAACCTAGGAAACCCTGCTAAGTCACCAAACGTAGCGAACCACTTGGGGGTGACCTATGGCGGAGGGGTAGGTTAACCAATAAATGGTTCCGTAGGCGGATAAATATGAGAATTTTTTTCGGATTCAATACCCCTCGCAGTATTTTTTTTTTGAGAATACGGCTCAAGAGTCCCAACTGCTCCGCATTGTTCAGAGTGAGAAGGAAAATAGCATTTCGATTGGGAAGAAGAGGTATGGAAAGTACATAGTTATTCAGATCTGTTCACCAAACACGTCAAAAGCCACTTTAAGTTACCTTTCGATTTTGAATTGTGTTCTTTCACCAAAACAACACTTAGAGTATCTACTCTGGAACGTGCTGCAAATATTAAGAATACTATGGTTCGATGAACTCTAGAACATGGATTTGCTTTGAATTTAAGTGTTATTTTCAAAATTCAAAAATAATTCAGACAAAATTATTTAATTTTATGAATTTGAAATGTGTATTTCTTCTGTTTCACTTTTTTAAAGATCTCGTAATTATTCAAATTTCCTAACGGTGTTCGTTTTAATTTAAATTTTTGAGCGTCTATAAAATGGCCAACGTTTCTTTTTGAAAGGCAAATGTTTTTTTTTTAAATTTTTTACTTTCTTAAAACTACAATCATAATATCCCGTGATTTTTCACGGGTCTGTGCTATTAAAAAATACAAACTTACATACCCTTATTGTGCGTAATGGATGTGTGAAAATATATCCAATTTCAAAGCAGTATCTAAAAATTAATTCTTTTTATCTTTTTTTTGTAATAGCTTTCTCCATTTTATATCTCCGCCCAATAAAGGGTTGTAATAGAACCATTGCCCTTAATTGTGAGGTTGTAATTTTATATAGGGTGGATCCTTTCATTAGAAGCCTAAATATTTATTAGCATGCAATTACCTCCGATCAAAAAATTATAGCCAACAACATCCCTTAGTAAATAAACGTCTGCAAATGCTACAAGCCATAAACTTCCTTTCGAACATCATATAGGATGGGTCAATGATTTAACACACGTAAAAGTGGGGAGTTTTTGAATTGGGGCAAACACAGGGATCAGTGGTGTGTATATGTGTTTTTATATCCCACGGCGGGGGATGCGGTAAGGACAAGGGGCGATATATACCGGTGTTACGTGGCTTCGAAACATGTAGATAAACGCAAAAAATATTTATCAAATTGTGATGTATGGTAATGAGGTTGAGTGTTAATCGATAGATGGCGGTAGACATAAAGCTTACGCCAGAGTCCGTCAGATGTCACTAGGGTGTAACAGGTACTTGCGAGATTATATTATCAGAGAGTAAGCTCTTGGGGCGTGAGATTTACCTACCCTCGGGTAACGAACAGTGTAGTGTAGCCAGACCTTTTATTGTAACTTAAATAAATGCAATTATATTATGAACCTTTTACTAATTTAAGGAGTTCCCAACACCCGAAGTCTGCATAAAAGGATAAAGGATATAAAGGAAGATATAACACAAATATTAATAAATATTTACTAGCGCCCCAATTAAGAAGTAAGGTCATGAAAACTAGGGGTAGAATTTGAATAATTGGTGACCAGTGGAAGTGACAGTGACAGGAAAATATTTGTGACAAATACGAATGACGAAGTGCTTGACTGATTCTTAAGAATAAAAAAAAGAGTACCGAGTAATGGTCGATATTCCAATTCCAGTTACTTCGTCCAAGTGGAACCGGTTAATTTTTTAATATAATATTGGAAAACTAGTCTCGCCAACAAAAAAACTTTCGCACCGGGCTGGGCAAACGCAGCGATTAGTTGAGATTGCATTTACATGTAGTCGATATTCCTGTTCCGATTACCTGGAACTGGTTATTTTATTGACATTTGAAATTGGAAACATCGATATTATTATTTATCTGAGAAACCGGTTAGTTCTTGGAATCGGTTCCTTTTGGAATATTTATCAAAAATTAAAAAAAAACAATAGGAAAATTGAGATTATTATTTAGAATTTTTTTAGGGACCAGTACTTTTTTCGCAGCTTTTTAAAATCACGCCACTGTCTGAAACCCAAACAAGTAGCATAAATAAGCGTTGAAAACCTTGGCTGTTAACTGTCCGTTAACTTTACGGCCTTATTTTCCTGAGCGATATTACGGCAGAGTGTTTTTCAGAGATTCCCACATTGTAAAGTATGTTTTTTTTCTATAGAAATTCTCGGATTTATCGACAGGATTAAAGCAAATTTTTTTTGTTATGGAAAAATTTTCAGATTGAACAATTGTTGGAAAATAAGAATCATCCATTATATATAATTGAGGTGACAAATGCGACTGGTTTTTACCTGGGTGTCGCAGATATAATCCTCAATAATTGCACAAGCAAAGTTTACAAAGTTTTGTAAAAACTGGAACGGTACCATTATTGTTTTTTATAATGTGGGTACCAACACCTCTACCATAGGTCACGCCAAGTGATTCGCTACGTTTGGTGACTGTGCAGGGTTCTCAGGTTCATGGAGTGAAGTAACTCTAGGTTTCAAATGATTACTGCGTGGCGGGCTGGATCAGAAGAGACTGGTAAAGGGAGACTATTTGACTTACTCTCCCGACTAATCGCCTTGCACTGCAGTGGGAAGGACCGATTCACACTCCTGGACCCACCGACCTATATTTTTTCCTCCTACCCGTTTCTCATATTTTTTTCCTTTCCAGATCTTTCTCTACTTCTTTTCATTAATCCACACAGCATGTAAAGTTGACACAGGCCCCAAGGAAAATAGTTTTTCTGAGGCGTCCTGTGTGGAGTTAATGAAAACAAAAGTGAAAAAACACATAAATTTTGAACCAACAGTATATATTTTAGATGTTATGTAATGAGAGTTGCTTTACGCCAGAACTCTCTACTATAAAATCGCTCTCATAAAATACTTGAAGTCATAAAATAAAATTAACGTTTTTTAACGAAATCTTCTATAAATAACGAGGAATAACCTTTGACCAAAAATTTTTATGATGATTGCTAGATAAAAAATTTCCAACACTCTGCTTGGAGAAAAATGGGGTTGGTTTTTAACCCCCATAAAGCCTTTGCGAGAGCTTAAAACAAACAGGCCGATATATTTGATGTTTTGCTTGCAGTGTGTGCTTTAGCCGAATTGAGATTTTGAAGCAATATTGCCTGCGAATTTATTGAAAAGATTTGGCAATTTCATTCGAATTTTTTGCGTTTATAGCTCGACCCACCGTCGAACAAATAATTCTTGTCAAAGTATTATGATGTTGGAAATTCAATCGTAGTTCTCAGGTATAAATCATCGATTTTCGTTTGCCAATTATTTGTGGCACGTTATTGAATGGCCTCTATTCTCTATAAAGTCACGGGTCGAATCACTCGTTGTTCGACTGGAATGACTTTTGAAGTTTGGCGTGTGTTAGTGTGTTCCTTCGACGAGATTCAAGAATAAGAAAGTCGACCAATGCATTTACTTTCGATGGCGATTGCGGGCGGCTGGATTAGAGAATTAATATCCTGGTTAAAGACTAGTAATCATTTTTCTGCCGCCGTAAGCAAAAAGGCAGCCATTTGCGAAAGTCGCACGGAGAAAAGTGAGTTTTGCGAAAATATTAATAATCTCTTCAAATTATTGGTAATCCGGTTAAGAACGGGATTGCTGGCACTTAATGAATGAATTAATAGATTTCCTGATAAACTTTTAGTAAAATACGAATATGATATCACGATGTCGAAACACGTGTTCATAAAAATTCTGATTCTTTCACATTTCGTCATTATACGAGGCGTATCCAGAAAGTAAGTGTACTGAATTTTTGTAGGTTACAAATCTTTTTATTGAAACAAAAAAATTACATGGTTACCGTAATACATATGTAAGCTATTTTTCGACATAGTCGCCATTCCTCTCAATGCAGGTGGTGAAGCGGGGGATCAACTTTGTGATGCCTTCCTCGACGTAGTTTCCCGCCAACACCTTCGTCCACTTTTCCACCTCCTCCTTTACCTCCTCGTCGGTTAAAAACCTTTTTCCACCCATGTACAGCTTCAGGGAGGTAAAGAGATAATAATCTGAAGGTGCTAGGTTAAGGGAATGCGCGGGGTGGTTCAGGATACCCCATTTAAACGAGGCAAGCAGTTCCTTCGTGGCGTTGGCCGTGTGTGGTCTGGCATTGTCGTGCAGCAGGCTGACTCCCTTTGTCAGCATGCCTCTCCTCTTGTTATGAATCACCTTCCGCAATTTTTTTAGGGTCTCACAGTATCTTGCAGAGTTAATGGTCTCCACTTGAGGCAGATATTCAATCAAAATTATGCCTCGACAGTCCCAAAACACGGATGCCACGATTTTCTTGGCTGAAATTGTGGTTTTGAACTTTTTGGTGGAGGGTGAAGACGTGAGAACCGTTTTTAAACTCGCGATACCACTTGTACACCCTCGTACAATTCATAGCTTTATCACCATATGCAGTTTTAACCTCATTATAAACCTCAAACGGAGGTTTTTCCTTCCAAACGAGATAACGGATGACGCCGCGTATTTCGCATTTGGCGGGAGATTGGATTGACATTTTTCACGAAACGTGTTGTCACGTTGACACTTCTCAACGTACTGACCTTGAACAGGTCTCGTTGCGGAGGGGAAGAGTCAGGCTACACGTTAGTGTAGCACATATCTAAAATAAAATTCATTCGGTCGTGAGAGCCTCAGTACACTTACTTTCTGGATATGCCTCGTATATTACTAAGGCAAATGCAGGTGCTCGAACACGTGTTCCGATATATTAGGAATTTACTAAAAGTTTAATAGGAAATGGCATGCAATCCCGTTTATAACCGGATTACCAATAATTTGAAGAGATTCTTAATAAGTTAGCAATACTCATTTTACTGATTTGTTATCTTTATGTTTCGTATTCATCAACTTAATAAAAAAAAAAAGATTTTTACCGAGCACAATGAACCCGATGTTTTTTCGGGTTTTGGTGGCGAATGCGTCCACAAAATCAGATCGCAAGAGACTGGTTGAGGGAGATCTTTTGACCTCTCCAGCAGGTCTCTCTCGGAACATCGCCTTTACACTGCTGTGGGAGGAATGGATTTATACGTCCGTCACTCCGGAATACAAAGACCCCCAAATTCCTTCCCACCATTCATGACTACTCCTTCCCTAAAAAGACCGTCTACGCAGCATTCCTAAAAATACATAGGCCATGAGAGGAATTATCTTCCTTAAGGCCTCCTGTGTGGAGCTAATGTAAAAAAAATCATAAAAAATAAAAACCCATAATTTTTTTATTAGTTTTTTGTATACATACATATGTAACATAATCATGAGTAATTAAGCCTGCAACATTGATTAAAAAACTGTAAAAACACATATATGTATACAATATATAACCTTTACGAGAGTTAAAATACTCATTCAAAATAGTTATTCAATTTTATTTTCTTATGGAAGAAACCACTATATTTGTTGTAGGTAATAAATTTCATATGAAAATAACATTTTTCGTGAAATGTATTCGGTTTAACATTAGATTTAAAATTCTCGTATAGTGTGTAAAACAATGCAAAAAAACTGATAATCATGAAAAAAATACTGTTAATGTCATTGAACACCAAAACCAATGTCTCAACAATAAAAACCAAAATACTTACATAACAATATTTTTTTGTATTTAAGTCACCGCGTTTCTAATTTCTATCGATTTCTAACAAGTTTTTCGTTGACTCTTTCAGTTTTTAAGTTCCAAAAAATACGTTATTTTTGAAGATAATATCTATACATTTGCTGTGCCGAAACGTTCACTATATGAAATTACCTCTACAGAAAAAATCACGAAGTAAGCTCCAAAAATTATGAAAAACACGTTTTGTTCTGTTGTTTAATATGTTATAGGAATGAAAAAATTCAGAGTGTATCTATAAATGCTGCTAAAGGATTCATCGAGAGATTTTTGCTCTATTTCAAACGCGTCGTGTTTTATTAAATATTTTCATCATTTTCGCTCAATTATTATCGTTTTTTTTTAATATTTGCGCGCTCACTCTAACATTCGTATTTACATACGTTCCTTTCAAACCATCGTTGAACGCTTACTTCGGGGTATTAAGTAAGTACTGTATTTTTAAATAATTAAATCGAGTTTCACGAATTAAAACGCAATAAAGAAGTATTATCGTTACCATTTTCAACTAGTTTGAACCATTTTGTTACTTGCTTGCCATACTTACAAATTAATTTGTCTGAGTAACACAGAAATTTCTCCACCAGATTCCCTAGAGTAGCGAGATATTTCTTCATAAAAGTCATGCTATCTCATTTTGTATTACGGTGAGATATATGATTTTTTTATTTATTTTTTTTATTTTTTTTTATTTTTTTTTTTTTTATTGCCGGTAACCCGGGCGTTTATTGACATCAATATTTGTTTACAAATTATGTGCGCTACCCGACTCACTAGACAAATGATTTAAACAGTGTTGTAAAAGGGAGAACACCAAGAGTTTTATGTTCATTTAAAAGTTAACGATAGACGCATAAGAAGTTTTTTTTTTAAATAATTCAATGAAAATAATAAAGAGATTCTACGGGTAATAAAATATTAGAATGCTCTTGAGACCAAGAAGAAAACAATTACAAAAAAGTAGCTCGGAAGACTTGAACTGAATTCATTCAATTCTTCTTGACTGTAATTGCTCCCTAGTGGGGTGCATCTTCTCTTACACCAACTACTCTGTAGAATTGAATTTATCTCGAGTGAAATAAAAGTTTTTATCTAGTTTGACAGAGTTTTATGAGTTGCAGTAAGAATAATCAGATCAATGAAGCAAACGGAATTTTTATCTTTTCTGCAAATCTTTAATGGCATATTTTTATATGTCTGCTAGAGTTCGCGCTTCCGTTTATTGTGGTCGGCTGTCATCTTTACGGGATGCTTTGTGAGGGGTTTTGGTGATGATCTGGTTTGTAAGTCACACAGATCACCAGGGAATAATTAATTCCCTATGAAAAAAAAGGTTGATTACAAAATTTACTCTGCAGAAAAAGTAACAAATTATAATTCACCTACCAAATGTATAAAAACAGAAGACTCACCGAAAATATCACTCGCATTGAGTTTAGCAGCGATTTTTTAATCTTTAAATTCGGCAGCGGACGGCAATCGGAACAATAACACTTGCATTAGCAACATGAAATTATAATCTGTCACGACCAGCTCTCAAGAGAGTAGAATTTAGAATAAAAAAGAATTAACACATTGTAATTCTAAAGTACTGTCACTTTATTGTGACAAAAATATTTTAATCCTTTAGTCTTAAATCGACCAAACTGGAATAGTGATGCCCTCTTTTGTCAAATAATATAATTCGGATGAATCCAGCTGATTAATGCAGAGATAACTCTAATTTATTATCACTTTACCTGCAGAGCAAAATCTATGCGAGAATTCCCAGAGAGGTCTATAGTATCACTATTTTTAATTTTTAATTTAAAATTTTATTTCAAACTGATTTTAAGTCTACTGCTTCTCCAGGTTTTTTTAAGGGAAAGGAACGAGATAAAGTTCTGGAAAGAAAAAAGGTTAGAGGGGTGGGTTTTGAACCTGGGAGTCAATGTATCCAGGAGTGACGGACGTATGAATCCATCCCTCTCACTGCAGTGCAAGAAGATGGGTCGAGAGAGTGCTGTTGGGGAGGTCAAAAGGTCGCCCTCAACCAGTCTCTAATCCAACAAGCCACGCAGCTGGTGGGTCGACGCATCTGCCGCCAAGACCAAGACAAACTTCACCTCATGAACCCGGGCACCACTGCTAAATTACCAAACGTAGCAAACCATTTTGGAAATTCTATGGCAGGGGTGTTAGTTATCCAATAAATGGTTCACATACCCGCCTGCCAAATAAAGATACTATACAGTCTGGTACAGAAGGTGGAATTCAAAAGCCAAGTCTCACAAAATACTAGTCTTCCATAGTAGTCTAGTCTAGGGCACGCACCACTTTCCCGAACCATTTTAAGGACCAGATGAGTCCCTCTATCGATTATAACGTCAAGACTCTAATACTTAATGATTCTAAAAGCCTCCGACTGTCCCTACATGGCACAACATTAATTTATACATACTAGAAACTTTTAAGTGTTCTCATCCAAGGCAGTTTGTTCTTGTTCTTGAAGCTAGTGGAAAGACAATATGTATAAAGGAGAACATTCAAAGGAAGAAGAAACAAGAAATAAAAAAAAAACAAATTTAAACATGTTCCCATAGCAGCGAACTACACAAGAATAGCCTTTGCTTCTGACGCACCACGTGCAGTCCCGACGAGAGCCAGTGAGGATGGGAAGGTGGCCCTACGAAATTTTAACACCTCTGTAGTGGAATCCATAATAGTCCAATGCCAATCCAGGTAAAATCCAGGTAACTCCATTAATGGAGGACTGAACGCAGTTGGCGCTAACAAAAATTGTCCAAAGAAGCGAAGCTAGCAGACCACAATGGAGTGCTGGTACCTACCCTGATGTACAGAAATGAGGCATAAAACTGGTAGAGAAAGGATGAAAGTAAACTGAATGTTGTAGAAATTAGATACCAGAGGGGTATGGTAAAACCATGTATGATCGTGTGAGAAATGTGGAGATCCGAATAGAATGCAAGGCTAATGAGAAAGATCAACAAAGATTGTTTGGGCATATAGAGCGAATGAGCGAAAAATGGAGTGTAATAATAAAAAATGTGAATAGTAGCAGAAGTAGGGGACGTCCGATGAAGACAGATCAAGTGAATCAATCGAGCCTTGTCAAGAGTCAGAATAATAGAAGAGTATGTATGAGACGATGTAATAAGGTGAATGAGGCAAGAAGTGTGTGCCAAGACCGAGTTGTTTGGCAGCTCTCTGCCTAACCCTCTAGAGAAACGGCGTGATGGTTAGTTAGTTAGTATATTATTATATCGCATATCAGCACGTACCCTAAAAACTTTTACTAGCTATTCCTGAGCATATTTGGAGTAAGTCAAAATATTTCGGTAATTTTTTTGCTAACATTTTCATGTCTGATATTAAAAATGTATTTTTTATACATATCGATGTTCATTTAAAATACAAACATTTGAAACATAATTTAATCTTTTTTCTAAAATGGTGTTTCGTTTTACGACAACTTCAAAAATAAGAACCACATTTAAAATATTCAATCAAGCATCGAGAAAATGCATGTGAAATTTAACCGTTGTTGGGACTTGTCAGTAAAAATATTTTAAATCCTGAAGGCCATGAATTAGAATCTAAAATTCAGAAACTTTTTCGTCGGTTTTTGCAATTGCCAAATAAAAAGTAATTTTCATATTTACTTTTTATTATTTCTGTCAGTTAAAGAATATGAACGTAAATACGTTGATGGTATTGACTCTGACCACTGAAACAAAAACCTGTGGAAGCGTGTTGTGGGCGTGTACCCTAAAAAGTTTAATTTCTCCTTGCTTCTCTTGAATTTCATCGAAATTTTGGAAGTACTTTTTTTTACCTGATTTGTTGCTAGCCCAAATCTGATTTGTTGTTAGCCCAATATTCAGAATTGAAAAGTTGCTTGAAAAGGCTTTGGCCGTGTTTGGTGACCAGGCCTGAATAGCCAGGTACTTTCCCAACTTCCTCTATCCTATATCCTACCCCTCTCCGCTACCTTTATCATCATACAAAAGTTCTCTGTTATTATAAAATTCTAGGCATTAATAGAATTTACTTTATATTAATTACTATTCATTATCATAAACATCTCATACCTCGATTTATGTCAGGTCTTATACAAACCTAGTATTCATTCAACTATTACTACACTAGTAGATATTTCTTTTAATTATGTATCGTTTAACTGCACTTCTATTATCAACTGTATCACTTGCAATGATATTTTTTGTACACATTACTTTTTCTGTAATCACTCTATTGTATCACTCTATTATAAAAGCCATTTTATGGCGTTTAAATGAATAAATAACATGCCCCAAATGGGGATGTCATTTTCTTACTGACTCCGGATGGTTGGGAGTCGTTGGGACTGTTGTGAAGTTTCAAATTAAAAAAAAAACGATTAGAACAATTTTCTTTCCAAATTTGACCTAACAATTTTACTTAGTCTCACTGGCTTAAGGCAGTTGCGACTTTGTTGTGGCACATAAAGATAATCCATTTCTTTGGCCAGTCTGTGGCCTAGAAGTCAAAAGGTTTTTCGTATAAACTTATTACAATCAGTATTCTTTAATTTTGGTAAAGATCACACTTCTAGATTTTATCTGTTCGGTGTCCCTAGTCATAAAGGCTGTTTCGGCCCGCGGATTTTATTAGCTTAAGTACTTAGCCCGTGGCATATCTCATAGGCCAAAGGCCACAGGCCATTGACCGCAGCCCGTAGCATACGGACCTATAGACCATAGCCCATAGCACATGAGTCCATTAGGTCTAATGACGCGGTAAGTTGGTAAATAAGCACTTTTAAACAGTGATGAAAAAATGTGTTTTTTTCGAATTGAATTATCGCTCTCAGTCTGAAAGAATTCGGAAAAAATAAAATAAAAATGGAATTGTCAGTAAAAACTACTAAAATTGATTAAATTGTCGACAGTTTTTGTAAAAACCCTTCTTGTGTCAGAAGAAACTTTAACAGTAGTTTGATTTTTGTGAGACGAAGGAAATGTATGCCCGAAACCTGTCTTTGCCGGTGACCGGATAATTCATCACACATTAAAAAGTTATATAAAGTCATGGAAAGTTATGAAACAAAAACCTTATTAACTGGGTTAAGTAGGTCAGGTTAGGTTAAAAAAAATCATCTTTCTAATGACTTTATATTACTTTTTAAAAGTGTGTTGAATTGTCACTGTGTTGAGTTATCATGGAACCGTCTTTGCCAATTTTGTTATAAGAATTAATGAGGTAATCAACACAACACACTTCAGGCGGGTATATTTTGCGCCGCCGCGGACCGCTGGCGCTGGTGACGGGCGAAAATAAAGGTCCAGCGCGAATTATTTTAATTTGTTTTAAATAGCTATATCTTCGAAAATAATGAAAATATTCTAATAAAAACTTCTACAAACTAACTCAGCATATCCAAGCTATAAAATGACTAACCGAAAAATCAATTATTTCGTTAATCTTCAAACACATTGCTTATCAAGTGTCAGGTATTCAATAATAAACGGTGCCTTTTTTTATTTTTTTATTTATTCATTTTATTTTAGTAATTTGTACATTTAAGTTTACAAATTACTAATTAATTTGTTACATATAAATATACTAGATTTTTTCTTGCTTGAACTTTCCAATTGGGGCAGACCTTAAGTTTTCCGGCACCGCATTATAGTATTTCATCCCTTCATATAGTAAACTATTCTGAGTATTCGCTTTGTCCTTTTTTGGTAGCCTGATTTCATTGCACGTCCTTGTTTGATGTTTGTGTATGTCCTTGTTGTATACAATTTTATTTGAAAAATATTTGGGTAGCAGGTTGTTTACTATTTTTTTTACAAATATCATCATGTTCAAGGTCAACATCTGTTTCACCGTTAGCCAATTTAGTTTTTCTAACATTTTATTTACTTTTTAATATCTATTTCGTCTGAGTATTGTTCTCAGTGCCCTATTTTGGAGAATTTGAAATTTATTTTGTTTTTGGTCGTTACACAGGAAAAGGGTAGTTGAGCAGCAGTTAAAATGTGGAGCAATAATGGAGTTATAAATGGTGATTGCAGTTTTTTCGGACAGTTTTTGGCGAATTCTTCCCAAAAAAGATATCTTTTTTCCAATTTTCTTTTGGGTATATTCAGCATGCTAGTTAAAGTTGAGTTTGGAATTTATTATAACTCCGAAGTATTTTATATCGGTAAGATTTGCAATAATTTCACCATCAATTTCGATTTTGCTTTCACTGGATGTCTTCTTATAAATAATTACCATACATTTTGTTTTTTTTTTTGTATTTAATTTGAGCTTATTTATTTTTAGCCATCTTGATACCTTATCTAGTTCATTATTTAAAATATTTATTAGTTCTTCATAGTTTTCTCCAATTATATATATATATGTTATATATATAACATCGGCAAATAGTCGTACTTTGCATTTTGAAAATATTTTCACCATGTCATTAATATAGAGTATGAACAATAGAGGTCCAAGGACTGATCCCTGTGGTACTCCTAATTTATTTTCCATTGGTTTTGAAAATTGATTATTAATTTTTATTACCTGTATTCGGTCTTTCAAATACTCTTTTATTAATTTAGTGGCTGCAGTTGAAAAACCAATTTTTTTAAGCTTTCTTATCAATATTTCTCGATCTATAGTTTCGAATGGAATAGAATATAGTTTTGAATGTTGAAATACCGATGTACACGAAATACTCAAATATAGAAAGAAGAATTTTATTGCAATTTGACAATATGTACTTATAGTTGGGACCTTTAGAAAGAGATTGGAATATAATATTCATAGAAAAACATTGAATAATTTATTCTTTTCTGCCATTGGAATAAAGCCGGCGCAAAAGGTAAAAATATCCTTCCCGTCCTGAAGCAACCATCGACCGAATGGGTAGAAATACCTTTACCATCTGAAAATGTAAGGTGAGTCATTTTGAAAACTTTTTTAGTATATTTCAATTTCAGAAAGTATATTTCATTACCTTTCAAATACAGTTTTTAGTTTTCGGATACATTCAGAAATATTCAATTTAATTGGATTTTATTGCAAAGCGGAAATACTTCAACAGACAGAATATGCCAGAGGTTTGAGAAATCATGGGTATTACGGTCAAATTCTATCATCTGTGTCCCACATGAACTAATTTATGAAATGAAAGAGTCTACAAGATATTTTTAACGTTTTTCTTTTTATTTTTTGGACATTAACCCTGGTTATACGCATCTATTTATATTTTATTCCTGACCAGATTACCACTCCTTAGATACAAGAAGAGGTATTGCTCTGCAGCCTTCCAAAGCTTGAAGGGTTAACTATGTTTATCTATTAGTAACCCTTGTATGTTACAAAGTAGTTTATTTGAGCCAGAATTTATTTTTTCTTTTGAAAGAATATGCCAGAGGCTCGAAAGAACGTTAAAAACGTCGTTATAGAAGATACCGTGATGTAGAACTATGGTAGTCGATCAAAACCTTAAAAACTTTCCCTGTAACTATGCCGGGATTGTAAAGTGGTAACGTCGAAAATCTATACACCAAACAATCGATAGCAAAAAACTATGCATCTCACTGTTTTTTTACTTTATTTTTGTCATGAGTAAATAGTTGTTGTTTTATATAATTCCGTATTGAACTTGATAGGGGAGAGGTATCAATTAGGTTCAGAAAAAAACAAGTGTCTTTGTTATGGTTGTTTTATTTCCAATTATACATCGTTCAATTACCATATCGTATCATTTTTTTTTTTTTTTTTTTTTAATTATTACTATACGTTAGATTATTAAGAGGAAGCTACAAGCCAAAAATGTGTATATTTTTGGTATACGTTATATTGTAGGTAATAAGCATTAAAATCGCTTGAAAAACGGAGTCTAGAAACGTTCAAAACTTGTTTTTATTTATTTTGTAAATAATTTTATAAGAAAGCAAAAAAGTTAATCAAGTGAAACTGTCACAGATAGCCTTAGCTATAATACTTTATGTTTTAAAGTTGTTTTCTTTACTCATTCATACATTTCTATTGAATTTTTTTTTTTGGTTTACATTTTTTTTATTGGTTAATTAATTTTTTAATTTGCATTCTACTCAAGCGAAACGATAGTATAACCTTCAATTTATCTAAAGCATATTTTTTGGTATTCATAATGTACACCAATTCGTTATAAAAATAATCAAAATAGTGATTTAACATTAAGCTTCGCCTTAATTCAATTTCAGTGAAATCTTCTCATTCTGACACTCGAAGGATGGGTTGTTTCACAGAATTTTAACAATTCATCAAATTTCAAAGTAGATTTTCACGTTCTGTAAAGGTTCTATCCAAGTTCTGCTATTATTTCAGTTTTTTGAAGCAACTAACTAATTATGAAATAATAATAGAATATGAATAGAACCTTCACAAAACTTGAAAATCAACTTTGAAATACAATATACTAATTACAACGTTCATTTTCGGGTCTCGTGAAAGTCCTATTCAAGTTCTGATATTATATCACTATAGGCCAGTTACTTCACAGAAGAGAAATAATAATAGAACCTGAAAAGAACTTTCACATAACTTGAAAATTAACTTTGAAATTTGAAGGATGGTTCAAATTTTCTAAAAAAATCCGTGAAAAGGAAATCTTCAATTACCACTAGAATAAGCTCCATAAAATAAATGTTTTTTTACATACTTGTCATGAGCGATTTTTTGTTTTATGTGATTTTCTTATAAATGTCATTTATTTCTCTTTTATGTGTTCTTTTATTAGAAGAAGTAAAGTGAAAAATTAAAATGAATTATTTATAATTTCCAGAAAATAAGTACTGCACTTAACCCCCGGACACTTTGAAGTTAGAACGTGGAAGTTTATTGTAGAATCCAAAGCCAAAAGTACTGAGTCTCCTATCTTTTTTGGCAACCATATTTTGAAACCTCTGTAAGGTTAAGTATAATGTAAAATATAAAGAGGTTCTGAATTTACTAAAAGTGGGGTCACCCAAGCGAATATGTGGAAAATGTATGGGCCCTATGAAAACATAGTTGTGTTTATATTATCTTCAGGTTATCAACCCTCAAATATATATATATAAATATATTTGACTTTTTGGTGCGGTTTATGGTCCGGCGGAGTCATTGGACCTTACTTTTTCGAAAATGAGGCTGAAGCAACAGTTACGGTGAATGGATTGCGCTATCGAGAGATGATTAATGATTTTTTATGGCCGGAATTGGATGGTATTGATCTGGACAGGATCAAGTTTACTTTTAACAAGACGACGCTACGTGCCACACAAGCAACGAAACCATTGATATTTTACGATTGAATATCAAAATAACACCTCTTATTGGAAAACCCTGTACTTACTTTATATTTGAAAATTTGCTTAATTTATAATATCAGGTGTTTTTATTTGGATTTGATGTTAATCTTAGTATTAGCATTTGATTTTTTTTATATATGGTTATGCTATTATCCATGTATTATATTACACATGCATTTTTAACATTTAAAATTCTTCAAGACAATATCAAAAAATTATTAATTTGTTGTAATGAAAATAGACTTTACTTAAATATCTCAAAATGTCAAATAGTTAATAATTCAGTGATTTTTGACTACAACATTGATAACAATGCTCTTGAGACCTTAACACAAATCAAAGACTTAGGCATCAAATCTTTTATTTGTTAACCACATAAAAGCAATCTCTAATAAGGGCTTAAAAATGTTAGGATTTATAACTAGGCTAACTAGAAATTTTTACAATATAAAGAGTATTAAATTGTTATTTTCGCCCATGTAAGAAGTCAACTTGACTACAACTCTCCTGTCTGGAACCCACACTATAATATACATGTACAAGCTGTTGAAAGAATACAAAACAAATTTTACGTTTTATAAATTTTAAAATGGGTATTCCAGCAATTATGTTGGACTACAACACTCTGTTAAATTATATGAATATTCTCAAATTGTCAGACAGAAGAATTTTAACTGACGTGGTATTTCTGTATAAAATTCTAAATGATTTAGTTGATCCGGTATTGTTAGAATTGATAAGCTTCCGGATTATAATCACAACGTAATACTAGAAGTCAGGATTTATTTCAGTAAAGAAATTCTGGGACTAACTACCATATGTATTCCTCTTTGCCCAGAATACTAATGAAGGGAAACAATTAAACCAAGTCAGTGGACATCTTCAATTTATCTTTAAACAGACATAAAATGTTGATAATGAAGCAATTGAGTTATGTACAATAAATAATGTTTATTTTTTTTAATATTCATATTTAAAAGCTCATATCATTTTCCTCTGTAAAAGCCCGATAGGGCGTTGATGAATAATAAATTTAAAAAAATTAAAAATATTTACAATTGAGGAGCGTTTTCAAAATGATAAATATTAACCCAAAACGTTTTTTTTATTTTTTTCTATGTGGGTGTCTACGAAATGGTAAGGACAAAAGGGAATAAAGTTTAAAGTTGTCACTTTGTAACCCCCACCCTTCCCTCTACCTACCCTTCCACTAGTCTCTCCAGTCACCATGCTCTCTCTTCCACTCATGCTTTTTTCTTTTCCTTTTGTTTACATTGTAATTTTCCTCTGTATTTAATTTGGTTTATATTTCCATTGTCCCGAAGAGGGTTGAGAGCAACCGAATCAAAAATAATCATTTAAATATCATATCCATGTATTATATATATTTAAACGTTTCGGAAGAAATTCTCTAAATGATAGTGAAAACTCTATCAAAATCCTTTGCTTAGTGTAGAAGATATAAGCGCATAGGCATAAGCAACAGACAGACGCTCACCTTAACTTTGTTATATACTATTTAGAGATTCCAATGTATTTTCACGATTACAAATTTACTAAAACATTTAATAAAAACACAGGAAACAGCCTGTAATCCCGTTTTAGTTCATTATGATCTGGGATGTTCTCGAATGTTTCAAACTATTCCCAAACATTGTTGATATATTTAGTACATCAATTTCTTTATATAAGCATAGCTTATTAAAGTTTTTTTCATCAAATAGGGGAATATTTTGATAAAGCTATTTAAATTGACAGTATTCTGCACGTTAACAGTATTTTATCGACTGAAACAAAAAATTATTTTGGATTTATTATATTTGTATTTTGTACCTACATACTGTGTGGATCAAATTCAGTAATATCTTTTTTTTATATATGTGTTTTAAACAGTCATTTCCTGCACTATTTACGAGTATAATTTCTAAAATTTTGTTATATATGTATGTAAAAGCCTTAATAGGCGTAAAATAAATAAATAAATTCCACAACATTCCGAAATATTCAAAATGTTTTGGAATGTTGTGGAATATTCTCGAATGTTCTGGACTGTTTTAGACATTCCTAGAGGGCGAAACGTCCAGCCCTCATATCTTCAAAGCACGCCCTTCAGGAAAAAAACAGTAACCTTCTTCATGGATGGGGGATAGAGGGTTACCACACCAAATAACTCCCTTGATTGTACCCGGACTCGTTTCTGAGTTTTAGAAGCACGCACATTGTATACTTGCTTTTATAATATATATTGATTTAATAATAATAATAATAATAATTGGATAATTTGTAGAGCGCCGTTTTTGTGAAAAATCACCTCAACAATGTATACTTCATATTAATTATCCATTTTTTATATATACAGTTCAACGGTAGGTACATATTATGTATGTTATAAATATTCAAATCAACCTACTATGTTAACCCCTCCCCTCAATGTAATTTGCCTATGTATATAAACCCTAGTTTAAGACAAAAATTGTACCAGTCTGAAGATGGCCCTAACAGGCTGAAACCGGTCACGGTCAAATAAAAAACAAGTGGAAAAAAGTTTAAAATTGTGTTCTTTATATATATTTATAATGGAATTCCACCACGAAATAACAGTTTCAAATATTAAAATATTAATTTATTTATAAAGAAACTCAATTCAAAATATTTTCATAATGCGACGAGATAGACGTTAAAGTGTGAAAATTTATTTTGTAACTTGACTACATCAAATGATATCAGTTCATCACGTAAAGTGAGTCCAATGTGTCTAAATTGACTGGACCGGACTGATCGTGTTTTGTGCCCGGAAAAGGGATGGAACGGTACCTACCCCTAAATGTTCAGCGGTGATTTAATTTGTTCCAGGTTGCAGTAAAACAGAAAAAAAATCCGGCCCATTTGCTGTGATACTATCACCAGTGAAAATCCTTTCAAACAATAAAAAATGTTTTAAAATAGTAAAAAAATCAACTCGTAAAAAAATAGTCGTGTTTTTATCATAATACATTAGATAGCATAGTCGCTCTGACTATTTATATATTATTTAGTGTTTAATTGACCCGCCGTCTCTGTTTTCAATGAAATCACTTTCAAAGACTTTTTTTTCGTCAGAATCAAGAATGTTTGCTAACGTTTTCAACGTTGGAAAATTCTATTTATAAAAACACAGGTTGCATGTCAAAGCAGGACTTCGAAGAAAACTAAAGAAAAAAAAAACAAAAATATATTTTAAGATTAATTTTAAAACTGTAAAGAAAATAGGTCTGAATAATGATTGAACCTTCCTATTCGTAATGTTTAAAATGAGTACGGCTTTTTAAAAATAAAAATACTGTCAAAAATGTCACTCCATAACCATTTCTTAATAAAATATTAGTCATTCAGAATATATTTGAGCACGCAGGTAACTTTGTCCGAATAAATATAATGGACGATATGCGATTTTTTTTAAGACGTGTTCCGACTTCGTCATAACATATTCGTGCTTTACCTACTGATAGTCTGTCATGAAATTTGTGATTTTATTTGTTTTAGCCCTCCAGTCCTGTTTTTAACGGGATAATAATAATCATATTTTTAATGAATTAACAATATTTTGTGTCACTTTTGGACATGATTTCTACCAAAAGTTAATTCAATGCATTGTCATCGACAATGAGTCTATTCAGCTTGATAGGATATCGGGAAGTTGGTTAATTTCCGCTTCGGAGGTTTGTATTCATTCATAACGAAAACAGATGAGAAATTCAAAAAGATGTATTTAAAATTGCAATGTCTCTATCAATAATAATTTAAAAAATAATGTTATAAATAATATTATTAATTATTATTTTATTTTTTATTTTATCTAATTTTCTTTTTTTGGTTTTTGAGATATGTATGTATTACTACGCTAAAGCGTTGATGATTATTTCATTTATGTATTATACTATTATTATATGTGCAACTTATCTCCTGCTGACAAGCTACTTGCAGTAGCTTAGCGGGTATAAATAATGTATGTAATTTTCATACAAATAAAAAAAATTTCTTCGTATATTATGTCCTCAATGTCTGTGACAGACTACACTCTAATCGCGCTATATTCTCGTGGCTTGGCCTATTTCAGCATATCGCTCGCCATACATTCTCATTGGGCGAGCGATATGCTGAAATATGCCAGGCCACGATGCATAAAGCGTAATGTGTCGCATACATAAATGATATAAATATTATGCCAACCGGTTTATAAAAACAAAACATTTAATTTAATTGTATAATATATTATACAATTAAATTGGCGTAAACGCCAATGAGGCACTTTGGGTAATATATTGTTTCTTAAAAAAAAGTCACCGGATTCAGAAATGTCAGACTTTATTTTAATGCAAGCGCAGACCCGTGAAAAATGACAAGTCAAAAACAAAATAAATCAAGTTTTAAAATTTAATTTAAAAAATTCTAAAAACGAAAGTGAAAATTATATTTGTCTAAGAATTTTTTTTTTTAAATGTTATAGCTGAGGATCGAATCCAGATCAACTGCTTGGAAGGCGACAACGCTGACCATTACACCACCAATTATTCTAAGAACAGCGGCGTATCGCCCCTGAGGTGATATCACACAAAAGCGGCGCTATACAAATTGTCCAATAAATAAATAAATAGATTTACAAAAAATATTAAGGATGAGAGAATTTGAACAATTCATCAAATTTCAATGTTGTTTTTCAAGTTCTGTGAAGGTTCTATTCAAGTTCTGTTATTATATAATTATTTGTCAGTTTTTTTTATAAAACTTAAATTATTTGAAATAAAGCAAAAATCTCTCGACAAATGCTTTAGTTGCATTTAAAGATACACTGTGAATTTTTTCATGCCTATAACATATTAAATAACTGAAAAAAACGTGTTTTTAATAATTCTCTGAGCTTATTTTCCGATAGTTTTCTATCGAGGGAATTTCATATAGTTCGGCATTTAGATATTATTTTCAAAAAGGACATTTTTTTTTTTTGGAAGTTAAAAACTTAAAAAGGTAAAAGGTATCGAGCGTCCCGACTTTTTCTAACATTCAAACAGCTCTCTAAATACTGCTGGCACTAATAAGAACAAAAAAAAAATTTCAGCGGAATCGGATGAATGGTGTACGGGAAAAACAAAAAAATATAATTTTCTTATATACATTTATTTATTTATTTATTAACGGACATCGTCCAAATTACAAAATAATAACACGAATACAATAAAATGAAAAATACAGGAGTAGACAAAGGTACATGAAAGCAAAGACATAGGATAGATATAATATAAGAAAATAAAGTGACAAGTCGAATCAAGTCAAGAATACGCCGTGGGTCAGGACCACGGGACACTTATAATATTCTGTCACTTGTTTAGCGACTGGCGAAAATCATTCAGACTTATCCCAAAAAAGTTAAGGTTTTGACTTGAGTTGACCAGTCTACACATTCTGGACAATGGTGAATAATATCCACAATTTGTCAAATGATGGTTGAGGAAGAACAGTTCATTATTTCTGAGTCTGTGCGAGGGGATATTGAAGGGGATGAGTTGCATGGGAGATAATTAAATAATATATATATATAGATAATTAAATTTGTGTTCTCTGTCCAATATTTTGACAGTGTGATATTGGTACGAACGTACCAAAGAGGGTTATAACTAATTCATAATCGACGACTTTGTTTGTAGTAAATATAATCGAACTTCGATTATTTTGTCAGTGTAATATTAATCTAAGAGCTCGTGCGCTTGACAGTAATTAATTTTCTGAATATATTTCACTCTCGTGTAATTACTTAAGCAAGTCATTAATTTCGTATTTACGTTAATTTCACACGTGTTTACATGGTCCACTTGAATAACATATTATATTTTGTTTCCAAGTACATTTTAAAATGTTATTTATTTTTGGAATAACTTAACTAAGAATAACTTAGTATAACCGCATTTTGTAATATTTAATTATTAAAGACAATATTAGCGATTCTTGAATGAAAATTTGAAACAGAAAAATTAGATAAAGATACGGTCGCATCTATGATTTGAACCCAAGACCCTCGCTTTGCCGGGGCGCCATTATTATTTATAACATAAATTAATATTCATCTTAGACTTGCAGAAAAGTCAATAGATGTCGCACTTTAACATTAAAATGGGATATATTTATCTAAGACACTGTCTAGATCAGCGTTTCCCAAAAGGTGTTCCGCGGAACCCTGGGGTTCCGTAGAAGCATCACAAGGGTTCCGCGTTCCGTCCGGATTTAACGTATGTATTTAACAAAAAAAATAATGCGCACGGGAGATTGCGCACGCAATGATTTGTATATTGAAAAGTAGTGAAATGTTTGCAATGCAACTCGACGAAAGTACAGATGTCGCTGGACTATCAATACTGCTTGTTTTCGTAAGATACCTCTTCGGGGGATCTATTGAAGAGGATTTGTTTATTTGTGCTCCTTTGGAGACCAACACGACTGGAGAAGAAATTTTCAAAGTCATTGATAATTGAATTGACACATTTTTTCTAATGAATGTACATAACATTCATTGGAACAAATGTGTCGATGTACGTAGCGATGGAGCTGCTGCTTTGACTGGCAAAATAAAAGGTACTGTAACAAGAATTAAGAATGTTGCACCTAAATGCAGAAGCAGTCACTGCGTTTTACATCGACATGCTCTTGTCGTAAAAAAAATACCACACGAGGTAAAGAAAGTTCTCGATCAAGTCGTACAAATTGTGAATTACGTTAAATCACGTCCGCTCCAATTGAGACTTTTTTAAAAAGTGTGTGAAGTCAGCACCAATCACTTCTTCTTCACACGGAAGGCTTTCCAAAGGAAAAGTATTATCAAGATTGTTTGAATTGCGCAACGAACTAGTGGTATTTTTTTTCCAAAGAATCGCTTTCTTCATCTTTGAGTGATCTTGTTCAACTATTGCACGACGAGCAATGGCTAATAAAACTGGCGTATTTGGCAGAAATATTTGATAAACTGAATGTAATTTGCAAGTCATTGCAAGGAAGAAACACAAATACTTTTACAGTAAACGACAAAATCTCTTCTCTTATAAAGAAACTTGTCTTCTGGATAGAATGTGTTGAACAGAAACAGTACCAATGTTTTACTCTTTTAAACGAGTTTCTGGAAAAAAATGAGTTGCAAGTAACCTAAGATGTTGAAAAATGCATTTACGAACATTTGATGGCCCTCAACAAATCTCTGGAAGAGTATTTTCCTGAAAAAAACCTGCAGGACATTGACTGGGTACAGAATCCATTCCTAGTTCACAGGACACCGTCGACTCTTACAGCAACAGAGAACGAGGCTTTGATTGATATCATGTGTTCTTCTTCCTTACAACAAAAGTTTAATTCAGAAAAAACTAATCTGGATGAGTTTTGGATTGGACTTAAAAACGAATATCCAGAAGTCGTCGAGAAGGCTATCACAGTTTTGTTACCGTTTGTAACCACTTACCGATGTGAAACTGGTTTTTCGGCTTACGCTTACACAAAAAACAAATACAGAAACAGACTGGATGCAGCTCCAGATCTTCGTATTCAGCTGTCTGACATAAAGCCTGATTTCAATGCTATTTTAACAAAAAATGTAAAAAGATATCACTCTTCACATTAAATTAAGTTATACACAAAACTTTTGACCCTTTTTTCATGGTAAACATGAAAGTATTCAAACTACAAGTTTATCTTTTTCTTATAAAAATAGGGTTCCGCCTAGAAAAGTATGATCGATAAGGGTTCCGGGGCGAAAAAAAATTGGGAAACGCTGGTCTAGATTACATTTAGTTCGAGTTGAGTCTTGCGACTTTTCGGCAAGTCTAGGATGAATATTTATTGATTATAGTGTACGTCTCACTAGGAAAATCCGTGTTGAGAGCAGGCGCAGTTCTTCAAATCTGTATCGTACCACGTGAAATACGTACTTATTACTCAGGCCTCTGGCATATTCTGTTAGAAGGTCGGAGAATTTTCACTTTGCGATAAAATCCAAATAAATGAAATGTTAACTTATCCGAAAAGTAAAAGTTTTTTTAAACATATAATTTTTTAAATAATTTAATTTTTAATGCAATTTAATGTTTTTTGTAACTAAAGTTTTCAATGAAACGAATAAAAAATATATATTTGACAAGGATATTACAAACGTTTTTTTTCATTTAACCTTTTCGTCGTTTCATATATATATATATTAATAAAAAAAATCTAAATATCTTGTTCTTGAGTTGAACATTTTAATTCTTCTATAGTTAACTTCTTGAGATTTAAATGTAAATCGTGAGGTTTTTTCTTTCTAACACCGTTAAGATAATATTTCTCATTATGACAGTAATCGAGATACAACATTTTCAAAGGGTTAACAGGTTTTAATAAAATCGTCGATATTTTATCTGTCTTAGCTAATGATCCAAGACTGATCTAATTTAGATTTGGAATTTCAGTTCTGTCTAATGGCCAATGGAAGTTCACTATACAGCTTTGTTGCAAGAATCTAAAATTTCTTTGGCCAAAAGTTATAAGTAAGAGATTATGCCCTTTGGATCTAGCACCACGAACAGTTTGTCCAAAATAGTTATGTGTTTTGAGAGGTATGCCAGAATGTTTTTGGCATAAAGCTTCCTAATGTACAACACAAAGATTCTCGTAAAGATTTCATCCGAACTTCTTGCTTGTTTAATACCTATCTAGCCAAATTATTTCGTCTTATTGTCAACATTTTCAAATGAAGTATTTTTTAAAGAAAGATGAACATTTCCTAGTTACGAATAACCACTATTATCATATATCCTACCATCAATACAGTAAAAAAATCTTGCTTGTGCAATGATAAAGGACTTGAACGCAGTAGATTGAACCCATGAAGCTGAAGTGGAAACCAATATCCTTGGACCAATCAGCTACAAGCCAATCTTTCTTAGCAAATATTATAAGAAGTACCTCACAAGAGTTTTTCGGAGCCTGTTAAACGTTGGTTTATCCTTAATATGGAAAAAGTTGTGCGTGTAAAGGTAGTGGGAGGGTAATGAAATGTGAAAGAGGAAGGTTGAAACGTTCCTGACTTTTCAGATCTGGTTTTGGTCGGCCCTTGTGGTTGAGTGGTTACTATTCTTGACTATGAAACCGGAGGACAGGTTCAATTCTCGGCGTGCGCATTCTTTTTATTAGTACCAACTCGAATCTTAATCTTTGCAGTATTTATACAATTTGCAACAAAACAGTTAACGTTCGTGAAATGATTTTTTTTAAAATTTGGTTGTACGTGTGTAGAATGACGAATGTGTGATAAGACACAATTTTTTGCGACACCCACTCTGCCTAACCCTGCGAAGAAATTGCGTGGTAGTTAACCTTTAACTTTTACGTACTTGAAGGTAAAAAAAACACGTATCACCCAAAGGGGGTCACTAAGATCCCCCATATATCGCTCAGCGAACGTGTTTCTTAATACTCTTTTTGCCCTTTCCGATAACACTAAACTAGACAACGCTCACCTTCACCAAGCAGTCAATCGGTAGGTAAACAAATGATTATAATAGACAGTACAAAATCGTGCGCAACTCAAATACATAAAACATTATTATTGTAACCCTTTCCAGTCAAATTCACTTTCTACGTCCGCACTCGTGCCTTTTTTAGTGGTTAATTTCCCCAGAATTGCATAGATATAGTAATTAATATCTTAAAAAATAGTAATCGGGTATTATCGGTTACGTACCGACTAGTTTTTTTAAGATTATCTAAAACATGGAAAATGTATTTAAAAAACAACTTAGATAAGACAAAAAAACTCTCGTTTGGGGGTAATATATTACCCCACTATGGTGCGGGAGCGTTAATTAGTTTGTTTGGTTATTCCTAACAGAGGGTGGTTTTACGTTGAAAAGTTATTAACCCTTCGTCCAACTTTCCACCTTTGTCCGGACTTATAAAAAGGGCATCAACACCATTAAAGACGTGTTCCCTAGATCCCAGATGAAGGCGTTTGTTAATAGCAAACTTTTGGTGTAATTATCCTTTTAGTTTTAATTTATCATCAAACTTTGTACCAGGGAAACTGAAATGATACCTAATCCCTAGAAATGTGATGGTATAATGATTTCGCCAGCTAAATAGTGTAGTTATCAGTAATTCTGAGTAAATGGTTAAGACGAGAAAATATCCTAAAATAAAGCCAGAATCTTAACGACGTAAGTAAAGCAGCCGTGCACAAATATATGCGATGCGTGGCCTTGTTGTATAAGACAGACCTACGGCTGATTTTGTCTTATCAAATCTCTAATATAAAGTGGGAATCTTAACAACATCTAACATCTTAGCGACAAGTGATGAAGTCGTGTAAACACAATATTTGGCGAACGGCCAAGCGTAATGGACGAACTTATGGTCGCCTTTGCCCTAGCAGGCTGAAAAAATCGCTTTTCCGTGGGGTTTTTTTGAATTATTTATGAAAATAATAATAACTAGCAGTTAAAAACCCGCTCCGCGGGTTTTTTTCTGCTAGGCCCTGCGGGCGGCTCTTAGTTGGGCTTCGCCCATTTTAAGTGATATTAACAACAGTTACATTTAATAGATAGATATTAGGACATTCACAGAGAGAGGGTGAGTATATATATTGTTAAAACACGGAACAGGAAGGAGTTAATTAATAATAACATGCTACATTTACGCATAATAAGAATGACAGTTGTTTGAATAAATGAAATTTTACGTATTTGTGATGGATTATTTCAAATTAAACACTATTATTGACTACATGTCTACAACTGATATTAACTCTTATCTTAGGTACCTAATATAATTAGCTCATAGGAGACTTGCAGTGCTTAAATATCCGTCAATGTCTATAAATTGAATCAATATCGTTTAGTTTGTTACAATTAAAGATAGTTATAACAAAGTTGACTTAAATAATAGATTATTACAAATTGATTAATTGTACCCGTGTTTATGAATAAAAGGAGGGTAATTGTGCGATGAGATTAGCAGTCGGTTTAATTAAAAGGTGTTAATTTTACTCCAACTGGTCTTAATTCTTTACCTACAACTGTTACTGTATCTAATAAAGTTTAAAGTAAGATTATAATATATACAACATCACTAGAAAAGTAAAAATCTATATATAAAGGTAGATTATTACAATATAGCGCCCCTGACATTTTATTGTGTATACACCGAAATCAAAAATTAAATATAGATTGCAATTGGGAAATAAGAAGTGGAAGGAAGGAGGAGGGGTAAGAGTAGGCTGGGTTTATAATAATTAGGAATTACAATATCGTTAGACGGGAAAGACCAGTTGAGTGGGAAAATATTTAAAAGAAAGTTTATAAAAAAATTCTTGTTAATTATATCTGCTTTGATATTAACATGTTTCCACATTTCTAAAATTTCGAAACTATTTATAGTGAAGTATTTTGAGACGTGAAAATAACAAATGGCATATAACCATAAAACAAAATATTTATAAGACAAATAGCATTTAATAACGGTTATTCTAATAAATTGATAGTTGAAATACTAAATAAAAAATTAGACATATTCTCTTCAAACGGTCTTTCTAAAGATAGAAATGAACAATGGCGTAGAATTCTGTTTGTGGATAACGATACTTCTAAAATTATATATATAAACTATTCAACTGGCGTTTTACACTAATAACAATGAAGAAATATATTCTTAATAATAAAGATAGCAAAATTCAAACAAAAAAATCGGGAGTTTAAAAACTCAATTGGGATGATTATAATTTCTTTTACAAAGGTAGAACCAAAAGAAACTTTGAAGTCAGAACTAAAGAATATTGCAAGGCTCTAAATGGAAATATTGAATCTGAGTTTGAATAATGATCACACTTTCGATATAAAATTCAGGTATTAAAATACTTCACTCAGGATATAAAGCATCTTAAATAAATTATTTTGAAATTTTAGAAATTAGAAAACATGTCAATATAAAATCAGATATAATTAATAAACAAAAAAAATATAAATAATAATGAAAAATGCCATTACAAAGTGATAAGTTTCCAGAAGAAATCTTCTTATTAAACGCTTGTTAATCGTAAGTAGTCAAATATTGTGAGCTGCATATTTAAATATTCGCGCCATTCATTTGGTTGGTTTTTATACCGCCAGAGGTGCGCTCTGTCGGCCATCTAATCTATAGCCGTGGGTATCGGCCATTGAAGGAACGCGTGATTTTTTCATAAACGTCAAACATAATCACGTAACTGTGGATAATTTTCACTGTAATGTAATTAATCCAATGGATTATGAACTTTCTAAAACATATTTTCTTCTTAAATTATATGAGCAGAAACGATGCTTTTGAAGAAATCTCGTATTATTATGAGGCGATCCTATTTTAGTATGAAATCGTGTCTTAATTTTCAAGTTAGCTGAATTTACCCGAAACAGACAATTTTAATTTGACCAATCAGAGGGCCTACATCGTCCAGACGCTAGGACAATAATACTATCAGATAATATTTGCCTAATTTAAATTGCGCCGTTTTCGTGAGAAATCACCTCATTGGCGCTGTACAAATATAATTCTTATATAGTTAATACTAGAACTACTGACTTAAAACTAGTGACTTACCTCTAAGACTAAGGCCTGTAACTACTGACTTAATGACATATATATTTACATATGAAGAAAATTACAACTAAAATTAAGATTAACAATCTAATTTTACTAGCGCCAGAAGAAGAAGGAAGTTCTATTAAACTAGGGTGTTTTTATTGTTAGCTGGATATATATCTTAAATTAATGAAGTGAATGAATGAAATTTATCGTCGATGAACGTATGATGAACGTATTACTAAAATCTCAAATGTTTCTAGAGGAATCTTGAGTGAAGTTAATAATTCAACATATAAAAAATAAAATCTATTGCTTACCGCTAATTTTAGTGTTGAAAAAAGTTTTATTAAATTTTAAAAGAGTTTTACATGAAATATTTTAATGTTAAGGTCCTGTTTTTATTCATTTTAAATATAAATATCTTATATTCCTAGGAATCCCTTTTTTTTATTCGGTACAATATTTTTTACATTTCAAAGTTTTCCAGTAATGTTGGCCTTACTGGGTGGCTTGCCCGTGCTGAGGCCTTCATTTTATAATATGAAAATATAATCTACATAATACATTTAAAGAGAAAATAATACATTTAAAATTAAAAATACATAATATAAAATAATATATTTAAAATTAAAAAATAATACATTGAAAATAATTTTGTGTGTTTATATTGGTTTTGTGTGTTACGTATAGGTTTTGTTTTTATTTTATGCTATGACATTTTGGTAATATTGTCTTTTTTGTTCTTTAATCCATTTTGTAATATTGTGTGTGAATTTATTTTTACTTTCCTCAATTTTAATTTCAAGTTTTACACTGTTGAAAGCTTTTATAGCATGGTATTGGTAGTGTCTTTGTCCAAAGCTTGAATTTATTGTCGGAGTTTTTATGTTTTCTTTGTACGCTTGTCTAACTGGTCTGTTAGTGTTATTTTGTGTATGTTGAAATTTATTTTTTTTGTCATAAATGTAGTTTAGTAGTGTTTTAACGTATAATTGGCGTATATCTAGTACGTCAGAGCTGTTGAATATTTGCTCTGTATCAGTCAGTCTTTGTTTTTTTAGTATTACCTTTAAGATCGTTTTCTGTGCGGTTTCTATGTAATTGATAGTCGAGTTTGTTGCTCCTCCAAAATTGCTCCTCTTTAAAATCAGTACGCTTATTAGTAATACGTACATAAGAAATAATTAAAATGTAATAAATTAGCAAGCAACATCAAATTTTTTCAATTTGTATTTATCGGATTGAAAGGGTAAAACATAAATAGGTACGAAAATGTATTATTTGAATATGAGAGCAGTATTTTTCATGCCATGGTTCTCTTTTCCACTACAACTCAAGTACTTTTCGCTAACGGTAATTTTTAATCAGAGAATGAACAAGCTTCCGGCCGCCATTTCGCAGTTTTATTTTGGCGCGCATTTATCCGGATGTAGCCGACATTTTCCCGCCTTTGCACCGTTGACCATCAATACTTGCTTCCGCTGTTTTATCGACGGTTTTTTCAAAGTTATATGGCTTTCGGTATTTCTATTACATAGTTCATTGCATTCATTTTAATATTACGATAACAATGAAAATGTTAAAAATAAAAAACTTGTATTTCAAAAGATGTTTCCAATCTTCCGTACTTATAATATACATTCCGTTTTTTAGCTATACCCATAGACATATGAATATTAGTAGACCTGCCCTAAGTGATTAAAAGCGTATTATCCCCACTCCCCATACCGGTTCCATTGAGCCGGCTGGGCTCGCATATGGCCTCAAGTGAAATTTGAAAACGTGACGTCATCATTCTTGTGCGAACTATGGTCGAGGCATCATCGGTTCATTTTACGAAATAACACGGCAAAATGTTGACTTGTGATATGAAAACTTGTAAAAATAGATGTGAAAAAGAGAATAAACCCAATTGTCGTATTACATTCCATAAGTAAGCATTATTTTACTTTATTTTAAGCTTATTCACACCGCATTACATGGATCAGTTTTAGAAACATATACTATCACATCACAATGTAGCGATTCTCAAGTGTGCTTATCGTTGTTTACTGGGGTAAGTAAATTATGAGACATTTGTAAAAGTGTCTTAACTAAATACTCTGAAACTAACTACGACTCTGAAAATAGAAGTTGCCTTACTTTGCCGAATTTGGACTTCGCAAATTAGTTCATAACGTGGCGAGTAATTTGCGCTCCCATGTAGAAATGTCTATTCATTCAAAAGCAGATTTTACTTTTAAGAAGTAAATGGTGATATTATAATGCGAGATGCCTATTTACTGTCAGATTGATTTATTGACGAATCACAGTCAGCTTCACTCCCTTCGTTCTTCAACAGTTGATTTTACCCCTCGCCATTATCTTCTCGTCTATTAATTCCTATGTCTGTGGCTATACCCCACACTCGTTGCTGTAGAAAAGTCTGTCTGTGCAAATAGAGAAACAAAAGCGCATTTTGCTTTTACGTCCAACAGATAACGCTGTTTTTCAAAGAAACATATTTTTTCAACAGATGGCACTGTTTTTTAAAAAAAATGTGTTTTTACCTGTCACGGGTAGCTTCTAAACCAGAGGTTCCCAAAGTGGTCTATATCGACCCCCAGGGGTCGATATCGGCTTGCTGGGGGTCTATGTCAGTGAGAAAAAAAATTTGAGGGTCCACGAGATTCAAATGGGGGTACATACGAGCGGACCCCCATTTACCTTAAGTCAACATTTAGGAGTTCCGTAGATGACACAATAGACCTAAGGGGCTGTTCAAGTATTACGTAAGCAAATTTATTACAATTATTTACCCCCTCTTCCCCCTTGTCATCAAAAGTAAGCAAAGCTCTTACCCCCCCTCCCATGCTTACGTAAAAATTGGTACATATATGCATTTTTCTGTTAATGTATTCTGTTTTTATATTGATTCCTAAGCAGCACATATAAAATAGACTTAGGATAGAGGACTTTAATGCACATAATATTCATTTAAACAAACTTTATTGACACAGTGGGAATCCCCGAATATGTATTCGGTTTTCAAACATAGACAATGTGTGGGTTGCCAATATGTAAAAAAAAATAACTACTGCTGAGCAGTGCTGCCGTAATCACTATCTCGACCCCCCCCCACCCCCCATGTCATCAAAAATAAGCAAAGCAAAGACCCCCCTGCCCCCCTATAGTGCTTACATAATACTTGAACGGCCCCTAACACAAATAACACAGTTTACGTAATACTGATAATAAACTGAGAAATTACTTACTTATTTGATATTTGTATTTTTATATTTCGTAAAGTTGTTTATTGAGGTATATAAATAAAATTACACATTTCTTTTCTTGTCAGCATTAATATATTAAGGCAAAACATTGCACATCGGAAGCCGTGAATTTTCCTAGTTCCCCAACTTGTTTTTGAAAAACGTCCAGGTTAATAATGACGTTTAACATTTAAATGTACTTAACACAACTTAAAACTAAGTTTGAGGACATTTTGACTGAGGAAGTGGAATGTTGAAGAATCGGATATCGTATGACAAGAAGAACTGATCGGAATAAGCACTGACAAAGAACTTAAGGGGTAGTTCTGTAGGACCAGCTACAGAAAGGAATTCCCGTTGCTTATCCTGCTCCATTTTCATTTGGTGTTATACCTCACAAGGGTGCCCCTGTCTGCAAAATGTAAGGACAGAGGAACTATTCCACCACCCGGTTGTAGGGCAGGCAAGGGAAGGGAATCTTCTTACGAAAAAGAGAAATGATTATCACATGGGACGTTAATAGTTTTAGGAAAATTTTATATTCGGCAGGCAGAAGGGTCTACGGAAAAAAAATATATTATCAAGTGGTCTACGGGGCAGAAAAGTTTGGGAACCTCTGGTCTAAACAATAAAGGCATATAAAAACACACGCGTTGTGTCAAAATTTCAAAGCAATCCGTGAAGAACTTTCGAAGATTTAAGATTTTGAACAAACGAAAATTTACATTTTTATTTATATCCATTTTATAGTTTTTAACGCTGAGCCCTACCTGGAGCCGGTGAGACTATGACATCCCCGATTGGGTATGTTGTCAGGCTGAAAAGAGAGGGGAGGGGAAGGAAATGGGGGAAATGAAGGAAGGGAACTGGAAAGTTGGGAAGTAAGTACCTAGTAATTCAAATCTCCTTACCAAACACGGCTAAAGCCATTTCAAGCAACGTTTTGATCAAAAGATTTTATTTATTTATTAATATTTATTTTAATTTATTTATTATTACCAACAAGAACAAATAAATAAAATCAAACTTTTTTCCAAAAAAACTTATAGTAAAAAAAATATATATTTATATTGTTTACATATAACAAAATATTATAACTTAGAATCTAAGTAAGAATCGTGGCTCCCTTATCAGGCACAAGAGCTCTTTTTTTCTGATAAGCTATACATGACCAATTATGAACCTAAATATTATTTTTTGCAAAATATGTATGTATTAATGTAACCCATATGATCTTTATTAGAATAATAAAAAATAATAATAAAAAAATTAACTGTACAAACACATTACAATAATTTAAAAATATAAATATTTCGAGGCTAATTTCCAAAAATTGCATTTTTTAACAAAACTGCCCAACTCAAATGAAAAATAATTTTTCGTGTTTAAATTTTTTTATTAATAGTACATTATAATTAACAAATAGTTATAAAATAGTAGAAATATAATAAAACTTAGTGGATAACGTAATACAAATATCAACACCAACAGAAAGATAATAATTACAAAACATAATATTTAGAAATTTCTCAAATAAATAACATAATACAAATATCATTAGAATAAAAAAAATATAACTTATATCATTGATGTCGCCATACCAAATTCCTGTAATATTCAAAAATCTGTTAGCGAAAAAATAAGAAAATACACAGATTTAGGAAATGAAATAAAAAGAATTTGGCATTCTCAGACTATAAAAATATTACCATTCTTTATTTCGGCTACTGGCATTATACATAGCTCTCTAATTAAAAATTTAGGCGTATTGGATCTATCAAAAAATTTATATACAGGGTGTCCGGAAACTCGTAGTACAAGCGGGAAACTGGTGAATCTACATCACATTTGGAGTCGATTTCGTAGTATATTTTTTTTTATTTGAGCTTTCGTTATCGAGTAAATCGAGTTTGAAGTTGATTTTTTTTTTTTTTTATTTTTTTTTTTTAATCAAATTCTTATAAATTATTACTGAAGATCAAAGTACCCAACTAATTAAAACTATTTGAAAGTAAAACAAATGAAGAAACTCGGATTTGAAGCATTATTTTGAAATCACCCTTCATTTAACCCGGTGTAATCATAAAATATTTCTGCTCTGCAGGGTTAAAACATCTGTTATTCAACCCTAAACACCAGAAAAAACTTTAACCCTAAAATAGCCGAAAAATATTTTTTTTTGGTTTTTTTTTTGCTCAAATCAAAAAACTTTATGTTTTTTTGGGTTCCCCATGTGGTGTAGATTTTCCAGTTTCCCGCTTGTACTACGAGTTTCCGGACACCGTGTATAAAGATGCAAAAGTCGGTCATTTTGAATACATGTAGGATAACAAAAGATTTTTTAAATATTTATGTTGAGGGATCAGTAGGATTTATAGGCCCTGTTAGAAGTTCTACCGAGCCGAACCCTCTGATATGAAAATATCTGGAGACGGTGAATTTTTTTCCCATTTGATATCTGGTGAGTTGACGTGTTGTTGTTCTTGTATTGTTTTATATTTATTTTACTTATATAATGCACTTACATAGTGTTGATTGACTAGCTGATCATTTGTGGAAAAGTGAGTGGAAGGGTTTAGTTTTTCCTATGGGGAAGATTTAACCCGGACAACAAAATCGGAAGCATAAAAAAAATGTTGAAAAAATATAGCTTAAATTATATAACAGTTATTAAACTTATAAAACATAAGAAATATAAATAAAATAAATGTGCTTATTCAACAGGTAATAATATAAGGCATGTACAGAGCTTGGTGACGAAAGACAAACATTTCCAGGTAACGAATAACTTCATTTGTTTTTTAGCTCATTGTTAACTTTTTTTAGCAAATAATTATGAGTTTTAGTATTAATTTTACAGACCAACCGTTTATCGACCTCTGATGTCCCCTTTCAATATTGCCTTTTTCCACCACTTACTACTGTATACCACTATGTTACTGTTAAAAAAACTACATCATATCGACTAATTTGACTCCGTATCTAATTCTGGCGAATAGAGCGTCTCCGATCACTACCATTCAAACCAAT
This sequence comes from Hesperophylax consimilis, assembly GCF_061612785.1. Taxonomy (NCBI): domain Eukaryota; kingdom Metazoa; phylum Arthropoda; class Insecta; order Trichoptera; family Limnephilidae; genus Hesperophylax; species Hesperophylax consimilis. The sequence continues at coordinate 14,598,791 of NC_142865.1, forward strand.
ATCAAAACACTTTTGGCACTAATAACAACAAACTTTTAAATTTTCAACGATATAAATTGACTACTTTTAGAGTTTTGCAAGCACAAACATACGAAGGCTGATTTTTTATATATTACAAGATGACATGTACCCGGTGTTACTGGGAGCTATCTTTAGGAGATAGACATGATATGAAAATTTACCGAATTATTGACAATATTAATGACTGCTTATTATTACAATCAAATCTCATTAGCTTTTCTGATTGGTGTATCCTAAATAAATAAACCCTTAGTGTAAAAAAGTGTCAAGTCATGAGATTTTATACGAAGAAGAACCCATTGATTTTCACATACTGTATGAACAATCAAGTCTTAGTATCTTTACCCGAAATAAAAGACCTGGGGATAATATTTGACACCAAATTAACATTTATCTTCCACATTAACAATATAACCACTAAAGTGATGCAAATGTTGGGTTTCATACATTGATGTATTATACTAGATTAGCCCTGTCTAGTTAAATTCATTTTAAAAATAACGCCACCTAGCGTATGTCACAAATATGGAGATGAACTTAACAACCCAAATCTGTTTAAACTCCTTGTACAAGCGTTCAAACTCGTAAGCGAAACCACGGAGAATTTGTTGTCAGAGGTGTTGTAATATGGACATAATTCAAATTTAAATATTTGGAACTCGGTTATTTTTGTTATTGAAAAAATGAACTTGCCCAGCATAGCTGAGAAGCAAAATAGACCAACAAAAGGTAAAACGCAATGCACAGTGCCCATTTCGCATCGCGACATAATGCGTGGGCCTTTTCATAAATGTGCATGTGAACCAAACCAAAATTGTGTTGGGGTTATTTTTGAATGAATATGCCGTGTCTAGTCAAATTTAGTCTATGGTTTCATATTAAGAACTTCAAAAGATTTCAAAAATTTAAAAATATTGTATTCATCCATTGTCAGAAGCCATTTAGAATTCAACTCAACCATTTGGAATCCATTTTACAAAATTCATGAAAAATCTATCGAGCGAATACAACATAAATTATGGATAAGTAATTCCTATAGAAAACATTAACTACACCTCACTATTGAAAGTCTTGGGCCTTGCCACGTTAAAAGATAGAGAAATATGTTCTGATCTATTTTTTCTTTATAAAATTGTTAATAACATGTTTGACTCCCCTGAAATCCTTAGGCTGATTGACTTTCATGTGCCTAGTAGAACGGTTCGTCAGAAGGTACCTTACTATTGTAACATTGCAGATACTAAAGCAGAAATAAATTCAGTAATGAACCGACTGCACAATGTAGGGAATAAATATCACATGAACACCAACGGTACTGAATGTCTATCAGCCTATAAAAACATTATGTTATTAAATCTGTATGTCTATCTTGATAGCTTTGTAATGTTTATAAATTTTCAATTTATCCAAATTTATAGGAATGTGCATCCTATAGTTTACTCTGTTTGTTGATTTAAGTTAATATTTCTATATTTGGTACATGTTTTATTGCTATATCTCTTTTACTCTCTGATTATATCAAATGTTTTTTAATTGTATCATATGTAAAAGCCCTAATTGGGCGTGTACAAATAAATAAATAAATTAACTACAAATAAATATACCGTTGCAGACTTTTTTGTGGGCCTTTTTAAGATAAAACTTTATCGGACTGTCAAGCAGTGTCGCACATTATTATTATACACGCGATTCTCCCATTTATTACTTTTGTTTCCTTTTCATATTATAATAGTATATATTTTATTCTTTTCATTTTCTAATAGTATATACCTTTCTAAATTTTTTAATTTAATTTTTACAAACTCTTATTGCCTTTTAGACATTTTATAAGCACTTCATTCTTGCTTATACTACTTTATTGTATATTATTACATATAATTTCTTACTTTGACTCAATACTATAGGTACTACAGATTGCTACTTATATTTTATTTATATCTCTTTTTTCATACTTTTAACCTTACTACTATTTACTGATTATACCGTTATACTTACATTTATATTGTTGCATTCCTTATGTTGCTGTACTATTCTCTGTAATTTAGTATGTGAATGGCACATGTTGTGCCGTATTTGTGAAAATAAATAAATAAATAAATATACAATTCCGTAGCACATTATTTTGATGTATCTCATAAGGTTTAGCCAGCGCCAGCGTTGGCAATGTAAACGCCCGAAAATATTTTTTTTATGACTTGATTTCAAAACCTCTACTTTTCTCTACTTTATATAAATGTAAAATGCGTGTATTATACAAATAAACCTTGCGGAAGAAATTTTCTAAATGATAGTGAAAACTCTATCGAAATCCGTTACGTAGTTTAGAAGAACTAAGCGCACAAACAGACAGACGCGGAAAGCGACTATATTTTATACTATTTAGAGAAGATTTAAACGTATTTTTATAACAATATAATATTAACTTATACGACTATTTACGAAAGACGTAGAAAGCTTTGAGAAGAGAAGAGATAATATGAGATGATATTATCGAAGGGCATGACGGCAATAAAGGGATGATAATCCAACAAGGGATGCTGCAAGGATCAGGGTGAATAAAGCACGTGTTTCGAGACTTGCGGCGATTTGGTATTCGATAATCCCTGTAAGCCTTAATCCTTGTTGTCAAAGCGAGTGGTCAGGGAAGCGAACAACTAATACTAGTTGATAGTAATAATGCTCTCAGTTTATTAATAGTACATTTATGTGGCGTATGAACCTGAAGTTTAAATGCCATCTGTATATTTTATTTACTAGTAGTTCTATGAACAGTAAATCTCGTGTCCGAAAAAATATGTTAAAGTTAGCTATGTAGTGAAAGTAAAGCTTATTTGTATAATGTAGTGGATGTAGCAGATTTTTAGTCAACTCTCTAGCCAAAGTTAGCCATCTGGTCGTGGTAAAGCTTGCTTGAATAATAAAGTGGATAGAGCAGATTTTCAGTCAACTCTCTAGCCAAAGTTAGGCATCTGCTCGTGGTAAAGCTTGCTTGAATAGTAAAGTGGATGGTGCAGATTTTCATTCAACTCTCTAGCCAAAGTTAGCCATCTGCTCGTGGTAAAGCTTGCTTGAATAGTAAAGTGGATGGAGCAGATTTTCCGTCAAATCTCTATCCAAAGTTAGCCATCTGCTCGTGGTAAAGCTTGCTTGAATAATAAATTGGATGGAGCAGAGTCTCAGTCAATCTCTTTTCAAAGTTAGCCAAGTAGTCAAAGTAAAGCTTGCTTTGATAATAAAGCAGATGAAGCATATTTTCAGTCAAAATTAGCCCTTTCATCCCCAGTGTTAATTCAAATTAACACGAACTTTTTTACCGTAACGGTAACGATTTAGAAAAGCCATGTATTTGTTTTCTTATAGCTTGTAATCTTTTCTGTGGCGTCTATTTTTCCGCTCTGTTGAAATCCTTCTTCCCGTCACAAAAACGATAAATATTTTGACATCTGCTGATTGTGAGTTTCATCGAATTTCTTCCATTTGAGAATCATTGATTACTCAATTTAAGGTGAGATATAAATATTTTCTACTCGAATCACAAATATTTTAACGCATTAAGATGTGTTCTATAATAATATCATCAGTTCAATTCACTGTTCAGTCATTTTCCAGAATATTGTACATGAATTTAAATGTTCGTTCAAATTAACACTGGTAGTGACGGACATGTTTTTGACTAGTATGGCGAATTTTTAAAGATTAATTATGGATGAATGAATTTTAGTTAAAATGTTATTTGTTTGTACCTTAGAGATTATCACTACATTGTAAATGTGCATTTTTGACATGAAACAGTTATTTGTATTACTTTCGTGTTATGTTTATTTTACCTTACTATTTTAAAATACCCTCTGACGCCCAGTGTTAATCGAAATTAACATAGCATAATTTAAAAAAAAAAGAAATACCAAAAATTTTCAAATAATTTTCTGAGGTATTATCAAGCATTCCATATTTTAAATATGTGGAAACCATAATGCGGATTTGAAAGGGTTAGCTATCTAGTCAAAGTGAGCCTAGCTTAAATACTAAAGTGGAAGCAGAAAAAATGAATGTACAAATAAATGTAGAGAGATCGAAGAAAATGCCAAACGGTCGAGCTAAAATAGGACTTGTAATTAAAGAAACCTCAATAGCCGTTGGAGTCCCGTTGTGTCATATCTGTCACCAAATGACTCGTTCCCACGTCCGCACAAAACCCGATCTATCTTCCTTTCATTTTTGGCCAGACATGTGACACAAACATTTTTAGAAAGAGAGAACACTTAGCTATCTTTTTTTCATTTTATCCTTCCAGTTTTAAAATATTCTTACTAACAATATTGTGAAATTTCTTGGAATCTCGGAATTCTCCCAAGGAATCTAAAATGTGCTATATATTGCATATTTTTGAAGTTGTCGTTAAAAGAAATAACATTTTTGAAACTATATAAAATTATCTTTTAAATTTTTATATTTTAAATAAACATTGATATATCTACAAAATACATTTCGAATAGCAAACATGAAAATGCTAACAAAAAAAATCACCGGGACATTTTGACTAGGAATGTCCATAATTTTGAAGGAATTCGATATTTACAAAAAACATTCCTTTTCACAGGTAATTAGTAAGAAAACTGTCACTTCACTTCTAATCCCGTTTATAAGTTTATAATAAATCACGCCAATTCGTAATAATGCACTTAGACATTTTTTTTCAATTTTCTCTACATGATCATGCATAAATATTTGATATAAACTGAGAAAAAAAATTATTTATCTTTCCACTGACGAACAAATCACACATCTAAGCATTATCAAAAACAATAATAAAAATACTTTTATAATGTATTGACGCCCCGGTCAGATCTGTCCTTCAGAGCCTCTTATGGAATATGATGTTTGTGGCTAGTAGTGTCCTTCCGAGGCCTGGAGGGTTAAAAGTTTATGTGCCAATATAAAAATTTTATGAATTGACAAGCGGGAATACTTCCAAATAAATCTCTAATCTGACAGATTATGTAACTCACATGAAATTAGTCACATTGTCAAGACACGAGGGGTCAAATCATATCATTACCTGATTCACTGAGGTCCTTACCACAAAGCAATTGGAGATGCAGTCGATTTTAAATTTAAAATTTAATTTTAAATTAGTGTGAATTAATTTTTAAAATATAAACATATATGAATTAATTAATTTTTAATATATATAATGGACAAGAGAGACATCTCTGGTCATTTTTGGATGGATTTTGCTCTGCAGGTGAGTGATAGCGGATTACCGACACCTTTGCATTGATCAGATGGATTCATCCAGGTTGTATCATTTGTCAAAAGAGGTCTATTGAAGACTAAAATGTTTGAAATATTTTTTGACAATAATGTGCAGTGCATATTATTACAATGTGCTGATTCATCATTATTAATAATTATACTCTCTTGAGAGCTGTTGACATCTTATAATCACATAGTGCGAATTCAAATATATTTTGTGCTGATCTGCCGTCTGCCACCGAATCTGAAGACCAAGGAGAAGAACTCAATTGCAAGTGCTATTTTCTGGTGAGTCTTTCTGTTTATATGTATTTTGGGGGCTGGTTTATAAATTGTCTTCTCCTGCAGAGTGAATTCATTGATCAATCCATTTTTTCATAGGAAATTAAAATATTCCCTGATGGTCTGTGCTATTTACAAGCCAGATTATCACCAGCAATATTATTATTATTTACTAGATTCCGTAATCTTTGACCTCGCAAAACCCTTCCCCGGTCTATTCGGTCTCTATTTCTATCTCATTCTACTAATCCCACCCTTCAATACCTTGGTCCCTAGTGACAGGCCTCAAAATACATTAAATTTGTTTAATATTCAGAACTTACTAGGTATACAACACGTTGATGAGCAGTAAATGACAATATTCATAAATCTGGGGCGGCTCCTTTGGGCAAGATCTGTGGAAAGGATTGAAAATAGTATTAAACATAAATTAATCTTACTCATAGAGACTCCCTAATACGACGCTACAGCTTTGGTATAGAAATACGGTGAAGAGGGCCGTATGTTGCTCGGGTTAAAATCTTTACTTAATCGTAATATTATCCATGCAAGATTTTTTAGACTACCACCACTTTGTTCCACTCCACAAAAACACAGTCATTTTCGCATTTTGCGTTTAATTGCTAACTTCACGTTTCTTCACATGACATTTGCGATGTCATTGACCCAGTCTGTTTAGAATTGCTTCAAAATTCGGCCAATTCGATTATGCGTTCCGTATTTGTTTTATTAAATCGATATTTCGATTCAAAATATTCTTCTGATAGTGCTGCAAAGGTGTTTTACAGTTTTTTTGTACATTTTCTTTGCGCGACCAATTCATAGCCAATTAGAAAATAATTCCGCTGTCCGGTCTGGTTAAGAACAAATAAACTACATTTTTTTAATTAAATACCTGGTTGCGCCAATGCGCAATAGACCTTAATTTATACATACATCTCATACGCACATACCTGCGACCACTGTACTGAGATAGTATTATTGTCTTTTGTCCTACCTTCTGTTTCCATTTCTGCTAATTTTTTATGTGCCCTTTGGTAATCAGTATGTTGCAATAACCCGAACCGCTCACAATAAACCGCATCCGCGCGAGATCTCATCTCCCTTATCTTATTACATTATCATTTCCGCCGATATAGTGCAAGCCTCTTCGTGTTGACATTGTGACACAAGTGACATTGTTGTGAGGAGAAAAGATAGGAAGAAACGAGTGCCCTTTCCTAATGGTGAGTCCTTCCTTTATCCGTACAACAAATATTGTCTTATGTGCAGTGGTCATTGCTCAATCATCCAACGTCCTTCGACAATCATTTCTTACACTATCATAAAAACAACTTCATAACTTCTTATACACCAATACCTTAACAATATATTCACTTGAGGATCGTCGGTGGATAAGCGACTTGTGCTTCTTTTTTTAAATTGCAAATATGGAGCTCGACTGTTGTGAACTAAGCTGAAGTCTAGTTAATATAAGCGTAACAACTCAACACACTAGGCATAAAGACCAATTTCACTGTCACCGTTCACAAACAAACTACGCCATACCATTTATTATTTTTTTATTTATTTTTTTTTATTTTTTTTATTTAATATTTGTATGTTTTTTACAATAAATATACAATTATACATATTATACAGTGTTATCGGGGTAAATAATAATAGCTTTTCCTCACCATAAAGAGACGAGGCTCTTGTGTTTGGTGAGTGAATCCTAGCTCAATTATATGGAATCATAAGTAAGTAAATAATATATTTGCAAAACCAAAGAGATAAGTAATAAATAGGCAAGATTTATCAATAATACAGTTTCAAGATTTGAAGGAAATAATAATAAGAGTAAGATATGGACTTTTATAGTAGTTTCAGGTAATTTTTTAATTTTATTTTAAGTTCCTGAATATCTTCAATATTTTTTAGATATAATGGAAGGATGTTAAAATATGTTATACCTAGATAGAGATATTTTAGAGGTATTTTGTGTGTGCTTTGTATTAAGTTTTGGGATTTCGATAGTTTTTTGATATCTTGCTGATGAATTGAATTGTAAGTTATTTAACTGTATTTCTTTATAAATTTGTAGAATTGAATATTTTTTATATATATTGTCTGTTGTGGGTACATTGAATATTGAAAAGAGAATCTCAGTAGAAAATTTGGATGGTTTTTTCAATATTACTTTAATTATCAATCTTTGAACTATTTAAAGTGGATTTAATATATTGTTATAAGTTCCTCCCCAGCCAATAATACCATATTGTAATATAGATTGTACAATTGCATAGTACACTCTTTTTTTTCTTTCTTCTATACACCATAAACTTACGCGAACGAATTGGCAAACGAATAAACAAATAATATAGCCATTTGTAACATAACAAATTCGGTGTTCATATCATACCCAAACAAATCTTCCATGTTAAAATATATTATTACCATTTTTTTTTAAATTTTATTCAATTGTTAATCATATGAAACCATTGTTTATTACTAACCCTTGGGTAAAAATTTTTATAATTTAAATATGTTTTTTAATCATATTAATATCAAATTATTTTTATACTAAATAATCAATGTCTATTGAATTTTTAATAAAAATTGAAAGCCTTCATTACTGGCACATACATGAGACTAGGAGAAAGAATTTAATAAGACTCCATTTCAGAAAAAAAAACTCAATAGTCGTTGATGTACAGAGCAAAGAGGATATTTGGCGAATCTCCAAAGGAAATTAATTTAAACTTATATTACGAAAATATCTAATTGATTCATTTTAAAATAAATGTTGTTTTTTTAATAATATGCATGTACATTTGAACATGTAGGGATTTTTGAAGACATCGGTAATTATGAACCATTTTACTAATGTCCAGAATGGCCAGACTTGTCAACTCAAGTCAAAGCCTTAAATTTGTTGACGCGAGTCAAAGACGTAGTTTCATAGAATTTAGTTATGTTTCAAGTTCTGTTAAAGTTTTGATACTTTACCGTTATAGGTAAGAAGCTTAAAAAACTGAAATAATAACAGAACTTTCATAGAACTTAAAAATCAAATTCTTAATTTGAAGAATTCTTCAAATTCTGTGATACAACTGGCCTTAATAATTTTTGTCAATCATTACGTAAGCATTTTGTATTGATATGGTAGAAGTCGTGAACTCTATCAAAACATTATTCCTGTTTTAACTTGACATTATCTTTATTGTCTTTTGTGCCCTATTTTGTCATAGCTGTATTTTGTATCATTTCTCCTTGAATTAACTTCTTGTAACATGTATTGTGTTGTAATTGGCCAAGGTCCGTTGATAAACCAATAAATAAATGACTAATTGAAATGTTACAATGTCAGCACGTCGTCCCACTTGCTAGGTAACGATAAGGAATCGACAAAAACTGGAGACCCTACGAAGAGAAGTCCTCCAATGGCAGCGCTACACATCGTAGTGAACTTTACTTTCTGCACAGGGTCTTCGGTTTTTGTCGATTTTTTATCTTTACCGAGCTAGTGAGACATTTTTTTAAGTGAATACCGCTCAAGAGTCCCAACTGCTCCCAACCGTCAGAAGCAAGTGAGACTATGACATCTCCAATCAAGTATGTTGTGAGGCTTAAGGTAGTGAGGAGGGGAGTGAGATGGGGAAGAAGGAGGTGAGGGAGTACCTGAGTATTCATATCTGGTCATCAAACATTGCCAAAGCCATTTCAAGCAACGTTTCAATTCTGAATGGTGGCCTTACACCGAGGCGATACTGAGGGTATCTTCTTATATTACATTTTATTTCAATTGAATAAATTGTGAAGTAACACAAATTTCTTAAATTTATTTGCGCACGCCACGATTTATACCCGTGACCTTCGTCTTGCTAGAGAGCCTTACCCCTCTACCACGGAGGCCGTCAATGGTAACGATGACATGATTAGTGTTCTGTATAAAAGTTACTTACATTTCCATTTTGGATGGTCTTCTTGGCATTCGATGGAGTTTACTTTGATTTTTCTTACCTGAAACAATTACAAACACATTGTTAGTATTTTATTCAGCAGCATTTTTTTTATATTAGTATAGGCAACTTTTATTTAATAGCTAAAATAATCGCATTGTATAAATGGATTGCTTAACAAAAACATTATCATCCGGAAAGTTTATTAGGGACCCCTACGAGTTATCTGTAAGGAATTTTTAAAATGTGAAAACGGACAAATTTTTAAAAACTACAAAAAAATTAGAAAAATCATTTTTCACCCCAAAAACATGTTTTTTTTTCTCTCTCTCTCTCTCTCTGAGCATTTTCTCGAAAAGAAAAGGTCTAATCGAAAAAAGATATAATAGCACAAACTTAAACCATAAGAAAGATATGCGAAAAATATGCCGATGAGAATAACATGGTCTACAACCTTACTAAATCTGTATTGCTAGTATTAAAGTCAAACGCAAGCCCTACAAAAGTAATACCCGCCAGCCTAAAAGACACGAGAATAACAGATGAATTCCGAGACTTACTTCAGACACATCATAACAGAGGAACTCAGTGATGATTCGGATATTGAGCTGTAGAGAAGATCATATGCATAAGGGGAAATTAACAGTGTAGCCCAAAAGCAAAAGGCAGTCTTTAAAAACATACTGCAAACATACAGCTTATGTATGTAGCTGTGAACCTACTACAATAAAGCGTCTGTAAAAACAATGGAAGTTCAATTCAACAACGCGTACTCCCATGCTTTTTGGATTGTCCCGGTACTGCAGTACCAATGAGATGTTCAAAGAAGGGCGGGTTCACGGATTTCGAGCCCAAATCAGATAACATATCACCAGCTACAGAACACGAACCACGATTGAAAAACTCTCTTGTTATGTGTTATGAGTTGCCCATATCCTCCATTAATCAATCATCCCCACGACTACAAATCATAGAGGATACATCACCACTTCGATCACGCAGCAATATGGTGTCAAACATGCGTTGGTCACGTAAAATCAGAGGTACAAGCATAAACGCCATTGAGAAAAGCATGCCCATAAAAAGAATGGTTAACTACGAAATTGGAGGGAGCGAGATGAAACAGGAGGGGAAGCGGGAATACACGTAGCGGTGAAAATGCACTTCAGTTCGGAGAACCTGGGACTTCAGTTCCGAGATCCCGAGACTTAAGTTGTGAGAGTCGGGAGACACGCCGCCGTCCGCTGTGTGGGTGATCACCCACTCATAGCGGCGAGGCCGAATGCAAATTTACTCTACCTCTGGAGAGTAAGAACCACGCTATGGAGAGCTGATGAGTAACCAGTACGTCCCACATCGGTTCATAGCCGTCGGCGCTTTAAATATATGGTACCTTTGACAAACGTAATGATACAGTGCCCGTTACTTCCAACATACAATTGTTACATACAATAGGTTGAATAAATTTAAAAAAAAATAAATAAATTTAAAAATATGAATAACTTTGTTGCCAGTAAATGGTACATCCGTATATTTTTATTTTATTTTATTTATTTATTTAACGCCCAGGGGGCTTTTACATGGTTGGTAGTATAATTTTAATTTGACAAATACTTTCAAACATAAAAAATAAGAATAAAATTACATTTGATAAAAGCTATGCAACAAGTCATACAAACACAAGAAACAAAAACAGAAAATTACAGCTATTTGTTGGTTTACATGATTTGTTTAGGAGTATTGTTGAAATAAATGTTTTAAATGATCCACAAAACTTGCCAAGTTGGTATTGAATATGTCAACATCACCCAGTAATGATTTCCCATGGTGTGAAGTCGTTGTATCGGAGAGTGGGCAATGTAGTTACGCTTATGTGTGCTGCTGTAGAATATTGTATTTTGTCGTGTTGTTACTGTGGGTTTATGTATGTTTATAAGTTGCAGGAGTTCACAACAGTCGAATTTAGAGTTAAGTATTTTGAATAAGAACGTTAAATCGTTTATTTTACGTCTATCTTCTAATGTATGTATTTTTAGAGTATTTAGTAAGAAATTGTATTTTAAGTCTTCGACAGGGATATTTAAATCAGTATAATCGGTGAAGAGTGTTGAAATTTTGATGATTCCTTGAAAAATGGCCTGAACGTTTATAAAATGTCCACCAGCAACTGGTAATAATCTGGGTAGGTGTAACAGATTATAACAGATGTCAGTACTGACTTCTGGCAGGGTCCCATTTACAAGCGATGTCATAGATGTTTAAAAGTCTTACTTTATTTTCATTATCTTTATTATTTTGTAAATATTTTATTATTTTTCTTTTCTATCTTACAATATTTTGATTTTTACTTTAAATTATAGTTATTATATCTAACTGGTGGGATTGCACCACCCTCCCCGTGGTCTGAAATAAACAAGTTAAACAAAATTGACTCTAAATATAATGTAGATTCGCCAATTTTTCGCTTGTACCACTATATTCCGGACACCATGTAAGTATCATCTTATACAAAGTACATATTGAAAATGGTTTCAAGATTTCAAGAAATTCTAAAATATCTTCACTATTTCACTTTGACTTTATCAAAAATCTGTATTTAATATTTAAGATAGTGAAGACTTAACGGAAAATAAATTTATAATTTGCTAAAGGATTATTTATATTTGTATTAGGTCCACAAATAAATCATTAGAATTGCTTTTGAAGTCCAGATGGCTTACAAAATTAGTTCTGGAAAATAAACAAGAATTGAATATGAATATTGCAAATTAAATAAGGATTTACGAGCATTAGATTTAATCCTCTTGATGATTTTCAAATTTTCGATTGAACCAAACGGCTTAACCATCAACTTTGTTGTCAGAGAGCTTGCTTCATATAAATTTACAATAATTGCAAACGAAGAATGATGGGTCCTGGGTTATACATATTTTGATGAGAAAAAACCTATTTGCTGATGACGTTAAACTATGCAAGAAAATAACAAGTGTCAACGAATGTTTCAATTTACAACATGTAATGTCTGTATGAAGTGCAAGCGAGATAGCATGCTTGCAAGATGCTATAAAAGGCAATGCATACTAGGATCGTGCCTCTTTTGTTACAAGCAGCTCCACAATAAATACCAGTGCATAGATCACCTAAGAGTATCATTATTGTGTACGACCTTCACCGGCTACAATACTCCATACATCACACAACATGATTTGAACAATAACGAACTCCAGTTCATTTTTTAAATTAATTTTTTTATCAATAATGTTAACCTTCTACGTTTAATATTTTTATTGCTAAAGTTAGTTATGGTAGTTAAAATAATTTTAAGAGTTTTAATTTTTCGGGTCTCAAGAAAATGCATGAAATCCACGTACTATATATACTATACTATACCTTTATAATCTACTCATTTTCGGATTTTCATGAAAATTTTAGCTAGCATTCGGGGAACTCTCCACAAATTCATAACACTAATGTGGATGTCGTAGACCATAGATATATTAATCACGTAGACTGGTTCTGATGAATGAGCAAATCCAGTGTTATCAACTACACTTTGTGTTTTAGTGTGCTGATGTTTTATTTGTTTTTAAATAAAGATTTATAAATTCTACGTATATGCTCAGAATCAGCTTTGTTGATTTTTTAAAATTATATTTTTAAGTAATAATATTTTTTCACTAGAGTTCTTTATTAGCTTCATATTTTCAACCAAACAAACCATACATAAATCTTTGAAATATTCATCATGTTGTCCGTTCCAGAAATTAAAATAATAAAATTTTAATAAATTATTCTTTACATAAAAACAATTGAAATAGTCTCAGATAATCGTGATCTTGGAATAACCCTTGGCAATAAACGACAACATAACCTACATAAAATGTAACTAATCACGAATAAGTCCATCCGCACACGACGCAACCAGTTTTTAACGGCGACGAAACCAGTCAATCACAAATCGCCCGCGCTTTTCAATTGCCCTATGCCTTTTTAATTTGTCTATGCCACAAAAGCTGCCAGATTACGTCAGCGACGAAAGCTCTTCATTTAATGTTTCTTTTTATAAAAGGGTGAACCAAGAATCTTCATCTTAGAGGATTCCGAATGTTCTACACCGATTGCTTTGAAATATTGACCCAGCGTTGCATTCAAATACGCGTGTATATCTTTATATACCTATATTATATAGATGTCATCTATGACCGATAAAAACTTATTTGTAAGAGCAAAGAATGCTGTTGTTTCTCTATATGGATTTAATTATAATTCTAAAAATATATTTTACACTTTAAAATTCATTCATTGAGTGCATCCATTATTTGTGAATCTTCACATTTCTCACACGATCACATACGGTTTTACCACATATACGCCTCAAGGATCTCATTTCCACAGCATTCAATCAACTCTCATCGGTAGGAACCTTCTTTAATTATTATTCATAACAATTTTAAAGGCTTCTATAACATAACTAACTAACTAACTAACCATCACGCCGTTTCCCCGCAGGGATAGGCAGAGAATACGGACCGCCAAACAACTCGGTTTGGCACACAGTTCTTGCCTCATTCACATTCATACATCATATTATATATACTCTTCTTTTATTCTTACTCTTGTCATGTCCCGACTTAAGTATCTGATTCACTCGATCGCGCCATGTCTTCCTCGGACGTCCCCGACTTCTGCTACCATTCGCATTTGCGTCATATATTCTCCGTACACTCTTTTCTTCGCTCATTTGCTCTACATGCCCAAACCAATCAAACCAACCAGTCTCTTTCTTTGATCTTACTCATTACGCATCCATCAGCATTGGACTGACTAAAAATTGCAGGTACGATTCTTTAAAGTAGTTTAAGGTATGTTACCTGAGTTTTCTCCGTATAAGTAAGGTGGTAGAAGGCTTTATTACTTCAAAAAGCGTTATCCTGGGGTTGTAAAGCCTCCTGATCTTGGAAAATATTTCCAGTTTGCTCTAAAACCAATCTGAGGTCATTTCTACAGACTTGTTTACAAAGCTTACAGATTCTCGAAGCTTTTGGTTATCGTTTTTATTACAGCACTACTGGCGCAAACCCGTGAAATTTACTGGATATTATAATCGTGGGATTTGTGAAGCCAAAAGTATTTTTTTGGATCATTGCCTTCTAGAAATGTGAAATGTCAATTTTCTTTATAATATTTTTTAACGAATTTACTTTTCGAATCAACACTGTTATTAAACATAAAAATTTACCAAAAATTTTAACAAAATAAACACATTTTTCAAATGCAGAAGAAATAATAATTTACATTTATTTTATTTATTTATAGACTATGGCATCTCCAATTCTTGGGGTATGTTGTGAGGTTGAAGGTGCTGGGCAGGAGAAGGATATAAGGAAAAGGAGGGCGGGTAAGTTCCTGTCTATTCAGATCTGGTTACTAAACACGGCTGCTATTTCAAGCAACGTTTCAATTCTGAATCGTGATATTACACCAAGGCGATACTGAGAGTATCTTCCACTCTGGAACGTGCCGCAAATACACTATATTTATTTTTTAAATGAAGAAATTCCAAGATAACACAAATGAATCAAACAAAATTTACTTGCGCACGCCTGGATTTGAACTTGCGACCGCCAGCCTCGTAGTCGAGACTCTTACCCCTCAACTACGGATACAACGTGAGCTGAAAGTATTTATAAAAAAATCCCTTCCAAAATAAATATTATCAATTTTAGTTTTTGAAAAAATCAGAAACAAATATATCTTTTGAATGAAAACCATATACACATTCAAATTCCGAATTATTAATTAATTGTAAAATAATTTTCTAATAACAGGTAGATACTTCCTTAACAAATTAGTTCAGTATTTATTGTTTTAGAATTTAATTTGTAGAACTACATTATATATTTATTTTTCGGAATAACTTTATTGAGTAAAACCTCAAATTGTAATATTTAATTATTGAAGACAATATTAGCGATTTCTAAACGAAAATCTGAAACAGAAAAATCAGAAAAGGATACGGTCACATCTAGGACTTGAACCCAGGACCCTTGTCTTTCCGGGACACCGCTCTACCAACTGAGCTAATGGGACCCTATCCCCTTCGGTCACTTTTAACTGTATCATACTTCGAATAAGAACGACCAACGTTGTCTTCATTTTTTCACCGCACATTTTTACTGGCAACTATCTTTATGTATGATCGCATGATTCAACCCGAACTAAATGCAATCTAGACAGCGTATTTTAAGATAAACCTATATTATTTTTTTATTTTTAATGTGCGACATCTATTGACTTTTCTGCAAGTCTAGAATGAATATTTATTTTTCGGAATAACTTTATTGAGTAAAACCTCAAATTGTAATATTTAGGGTCATATAAAAAACTATAGAACATATTGTATCGGGTCCTATAGAAACTATTATATCGGGATGTTCTATATTAGCAATTTTATAAAATATATTATATTAAACTATACTAACTATTAGTCATAATAGACCCGATATAGTTTTACATGACAAAATTAAAAAAAAATAACTTATATCATTGATGTCGCTATTCCAAATTCCTGTAATATTAAAAAATCTGTTAATAAAAAAATAAACAGATTTAGGAAATGAGATACTTAAAAAGAATTTGGCATTCTCAGACTATAAAAAATGTTATCATTCGTTATTTCGGCTACTGGCATTGTACCTAGCTCTCTCATTAAAAATTTAGGCTTATTAGATCTATCAAAAAAATTAAATTTAAAAATGCAAAAATCAGTCATTTTAAATACATGTAGGATAACGATTTTTTTTTTAAATATTTATGTTGAGGGATCAGTAGGATTTATAGGCCCTGTTAGGAGTTCTACCGAGCCGAACCCTCTGATATGAAAATATCTGGAGTCGGTGAATTATTTTCCCATTTGATCTCTGGTGAGTTGACGTGTTGTTCTTGTATTGTTTTGTATTTATTTTTCTTATATAATGCACTTGCATAATGTTGATTGACTAGATGATCATTTGTGGAAAAGTGTGTGGAAGGGTTTAGTTTTTCCTATGGGGAAGATTTAGCCCGGACATAAATCGGAAAATTATAAAAGAAAAAAAATAATAATTAGCTCAGTTTTCAAAGCACTTTCCCGGCAAATAAGAGATCCTTAGTCCATTCCCAGATGCGAAATTTTCTTTAATGATTAAAAATCATAATTATTTCGGGAACGATGATATTCGTAATATCTGCAAATCAGCTACATAATCTAACTGTTCTGTTTAAGAAGAACATCTTAATATTCATATCAAGTTGAAATGATGGAATTCCCATCAGACCGACCCCGTCTCTAACTTCTTCCCGTCCCCTTTTTATCCCAAGAGAATGTATTTCTCATACGTCCAAACTCCTCATTCTCGAAGTTCTGTGATGCATGAAAGTCCACGATATTAGGGGAACAAGTTAAGATTTCAGAAATCATTATGTTTCACTAAGCGCTATCCTTTCATAAAATCATCGTTCAAATCTACAGAAACATCTCTCTAAAGGTAGGATGTTTCATAGAATTTGAACATTTCGTTAAATTTCAACGTTCATTTGCGAGTTCTGTGAAAGTCCTATACAAGTTTTGTTATTATAGCATTACAGGCCAGTTATTCGACAGAACTGAAATAAATAAATCTGAAATAAAAAGCTGGATACTTAACATAGGAAGATCTGAAATAGAAAATTTACTGAAATCAAACACAGACTAAAACAGAATCAACTGAACTATACCAAAAAACACTTCATATATATATATATATATACATATATCAAAAAAACATCTTACTTATTTTAAAACTATTAACAAAAAATTATATTGCATGATATATGTTCATAATTAAACTTATTTGTAACTTTGATGTAATATTAATTTTCTTATAATTAAATTATACATAATATGCAAATGAAATCCTCAGCACGGGAGATCCCAGTCATCATTATATCTATTTGTTACACAAAAAAATAATAAAACACTTATTATTATTATTAATAACAGAACTTGAAAAAAATGTTCACAGAAATTGAAAATTATCTTTGAATTTTGAAGAATTGTTCAATTTCCCGAAACAACCCTTCCTGAGTATGGCTTATTTCATAGAATTTGAACAATTCATCAAATTTGAACGTTCATTTGCGAGTTCTTTGAATGTCCTATTCAAGTTCTGCTATTATATCATTATAGGCCAGTTACTTGACAGAACTGAAATAATTACAGAACTTGAAAAGAATTTTCACAGAACTTGAAAATTAACTTTGAAATTTGAAGAATTGTTCAAATTCTCCAAAACAACCCGTCCTAAATGTAAGTTCGCTGACTTTGGAATCAGGGCTTTCATGTTAAAAACCCCGACAAAGGCAATAAGGCATTTTTCATTGATTAATTTTTTTAAAAATAATAATAATAATAATTACTATTAACTCACTAATCGAGTTCTTTAATGACTAAAATTTTAAATTTTAAACACACTTCTAGGTATTTTCTATAGCGTTTAAAAATACATGTTTTTTTTATTAATTTTATTTTAGTAATTTGTACATTTAAGTTTACACATGACTAACTAATTTTTTTTTTGTAAAGTTGGTGATCAGATTTGTATAGCCAGGTACCTTAGCACCTTTCATTTGCCTTCATTGCCTTCTCCCAATTTCTACGAGTTCAAAATATTTTTTTTTAATTTGAAATTTCTATACGTCCATCTACTGGAAAGTATCAAAGAAAAGAAACAATGGCTTTCGTAAATCATGGCGTTACATTTAAAATGACACATTTCTGAATCATGTGCGAACCGACATGTAAAATGAAAAAAAACCTGTTCAGGTAATGGTTGAAGTTTTCCTGAAAATAATGACTTTTGCAGAAAATATTTTATTTACTTAGAGGCACATTGGGCTTTTACATACCTCCAGTAAGAATGAGAGAAAAAACTGATAAAGTTAAGGGTTGTTATTGAAAGTAATCAAGACCGGTCAGTGGCTAAGTTGGCATCGCGTTTGAGTCCCACCCTAGCGTCGTGCCTTTAATTCCTCGGCTGGCTAACTCCTCCATCACTACATAAGATATTTTCAAATATTTTAATGTTATTCGTAACCCGGGAATGTTTGTCTTTCTTTAAACACAATTTTGTGTAAAAAAAAATTGTGCGAGAAGCAACTGCATGAAATGGAGCATGGAGTCTCGTATTAAATTTATTAATTATCAATACTCACCACTCTCACCAGGTCAGGGCTGTCTAAAATATAATAAAATATCGCATATATATCTTTGCTGTGACAATTAAAGTGTACGAGTAGTTTCAGAGAATTTGAAAAATTCATCTAAGGTTCTATTCAAGTTTTGTTATTATTTCAGTTTAGTAAAGCAACTGGCCAATAATGATTAAGTAATAGGTATTAAATAGAACTTCCACAGAATATGTATATCAACTTGGAAATTTGATGAATTGTTCAAATTCTGTGAAACAACGCGTCATCAGTAATTACACTAATTACATTACATGGCTAAAAATTAGATCATAAATTTGAATATAGAATTAATAATTTATGTTCTTTATTTTCGTATCATGATTTTGCTTCAACATTTCTTTTAGATAAATTTCTAGAGACTCTAAAATACTAACAATATAAAAGTACACGACTGGCAAGCCTACCTTCAGGACACGTTCAAACTGTAGAACTATGCTCCTTCAAAGCAGTAATTTAAAACAATGTGTTTCGTTCGATCACAAAGTATATTTTCTAAATATCTACAGTCTACGCTGTCTCTCGTGTCTAGGATGAACGAAGTATGTATGAAGAATAACTTAATGATGTATATGAATAAGTCTAAAGTAATGGTGTTTGAAAGAGAGAGTACGAAAACAGTGTGCAATATAGCTGTGAATGAGGAATACTTAGAGCAGGTGGATCAGTTTGTGTAATTAGGAAGTATGTTTACGAGATATGGGAAGGCTGACAGAGATATTGAAAGCAGGGTAAATGAAAGTAACTACATTAATAGAGGACTGAAAGTTGGCGCTAGCAAAAAATGTCCGAAGAATCGAAGCTATCAGTCCACAATGGAGTGCTGGTACCTACACTGATGTATGAAAGTGAGGCATGGAACTGGCAGAGAAAGGTTGAAAGTAGAATGAATGCTGTAGAAATGAGGTCGCTGAGGCGTATGTGTAGTAAAACTATCCGCAAAGAGTGCATGGCTGATGTAAGCGTAATGAATAAGATTAATAAAGGAAAGCTTAGATAGTTTGGGCATGTAGGGCGAATGAGCTAATAAAGAAGATGAAAATGAAGAAGATGCTTTTGATAATAGAAGAGTATGTATGAGAATGTGAATGAGGCAAGGAGTGTGTGCCAAGACCGAGTTGTTTGGCGGTCCATCCTTTCTGCCTACTTCTGCGGGGAACGGCATGATGGTTAGTTAGTTAAAAAACGTGATTTTTTCTTCTTTGTCACTTTAACCCGTGTTCTCCTGATGCAAAGATATGTCAGTCAAATTCTAAAACTTATCAGACCGAGAAACATCGCTTTTTCATTTATTTGAAAACCGTTGAGGGGAGAAATCCTCTTTTTATTCTTGTCATTGCTTTTATTGAGGGAGGTTTATTTGATCGGCGTAGGTATATTTTAATCAGGATAATAAAGGTTTTACCATTAACCCTCTGTAATAATATATAACTTTGTGTGGCGGAAGGAAAATAGTCCTTCCTTATTGGTACACTGAGAAAAAATAGTTTTACTGATTTATTAAAATCCTGTGAAAAACGGTTAAGTATACCATTTTCCGATAAACTTTTAGTATATAAATAATAAATCAAAACGACCATTAATGCACTTGCGTTTGTCCGGATAGTACACAATGACGAAATGCGAAAACAATACAATTTTTATTTACACATGTTCCAACATCGCCATAACACATTCGTTTTGCTGTTAGTTTATTACGAATCCTGTCAATTCATTCCTTAAAGGCCTCCAATCCCTGTTTTAACCGGAATAATAATAATTTGAAAGAATTCTTAATAAATTTTCAATATTTTAAATCAGTAAGTTTTCTCCGTCTAGATACTGTGAATGTTCTGGTGAATGGCCAACATTCAAAATCGAATCGTCGCGCGTCGTTTCAATTGACTTTAGCCATGTTCGGATACCAGATCAAATTAATATAATTAATAGCCCTGGCTACTTTCCAACCTGCCTCTTTTCCTTCCTAACTCCTTTTATCACTAATTATATATTTATCACATTAATAAAAATATATTAACACGCAAAAACGAGATTCGTGACCTTGGGGTGATCTTCGAAGCAAATCTCTCTTTCAAATCCCACTTATCTGACATTGTCTCCCGCGCCAACAAAATGCTTGGATTTGTTCTTCGTAATGCGAGATCATTTACTAATGGAATTGCAATACGGAGAACATACGAAGCACTTGTCCGCAGCATCCTGGAATACAGCTCCATTATTTGGGCCCCTTCTGAACAAAACCATATCTTAGAAATAGAAAAAAGTACAAAAAATGTTTATGCGTTTCCTGTATATGAGGGAATATATATAATATCCATTCCTGTATCCATCCTTGTTCATAACAGGAATGCTCGATTTCAATACATTAGAAGCCCGCAGAAAAATATTTTTAGGCAAACACTTTTTTAAGCTAATCTCTGGTACAATACACAATCCGCCTATGTTGAAAGAGGTTAACTTTTATGTCCCTAACAATTATACTCGAGGGAGATCCCATGCACTCTTATATGCTCCGAAAGCGAGGACTTCTGCCTATCAGAACGCGCCAATAAACAGAGCGACTCAACTGCTTAACGATTCTGCATTAGCCATCGACATTTTCAACGTAACCAACACAAAATAGTAAAACTGCCTGTGTAAACCTTTTAATTTGTAATCTTCTCCATGATATATTGGTGTATAACCGTTTTATGGAGAACATGAGAAAATAAATAAATAAATAAATAATCGTCTTAATCCTATTATTCCTACTTGACATAGTCCCAACTGCTCTCAACCGTCTGCAGCCAATGAGACAATGGCATCCCCCAACGAAGTATATCGGGAGGCTGAAGGTGGCGGGGAGGGGAAGGAGGAAGTGAGGGAGTACATAGCTATTCATATCTTGTCACCAAAGACGGGTAAAGCCATTTCAAGCAACGTTTAGAATCTGAATAGCGGTCTATCACCAGGGTGGTACTGAAACCATCTACCGCTGTGGAGCATGCCGCAAATACAGGGTTTTCCAATAAGAGGTGTTATTTTAAATACCCCGCTATTTCGGTAGATGTTACTTTTAAAGCTGTTATTTTTTGACATTTGACAAGTAGAAACTACGCCATTAATAAAAATGGAACAATACACGCTTCAACAACGCATTAAAATTATTAAAATTCACTTAAGTAAATCAAATGCAATCATTTTGAGTGATGAGGCTCATTTCTACCTCGTGGCTTCGTCAACAAACAAAATTGTCGCATCTGGGGCTCGGAAAACCCAAAAGTTATTGTTGAAAAGCTTCTCTATTCTCAACGTGTGACTGTTTGGTGCGGTTTATGGTCTGGCGGAGTCATTGGACCTTACTTTTTTGAAAATGAGGCTGGAGCAACAGTTACGGTGAATGGATTGCGCTATCGAGAGATGATTAATGATTTTTTATGGCCGGAATTGGATGGTTTTGATCTGGACAACGTTTAATTTCAATAAAATGGCGCTACGTGCCACACAATCAAAGAAACCATTGATCTTTTACGATTGAATATCAAAATAACACCTCTTATTGGAAAACCCTATAAACATAATAGATTTTATATACTAACATACTTTACAATTTTATATACTTTATATATAACCTATGCGGAAGAAAAGTATTATGCTAACCTTAATTGTTATTATTACTCACATACGTTATTATAGCCTTCTTGTAACTATATTCCAAGATGTTGAACACATCTACAATTATAAATTAAATAAATTTAAAAAAAAAACGCTATCATCAACCTTGTAAGTTTTTTTTCAATGTTAGTATTTATTCGTTTTATGAATTGTCATGTTGTTACAAATACGCCTCATGGATCTCATTTGTACTGCAATATGTTTTCTTTCATCCTTATTCTGCCAGTTGCAAGCATCGCTGTAAGATTGATTGATTGGCATCAGAACTCATATCACGATAAAGACAAGATATCTGAAATAATATCAACAATATCATTTACTGGCTCAAGAAAACAGCTCCGAATCACAATAATTCTGCTCATCTGTCTGATTAGGTGATCTCTGTAACTCCTAGCCTCAGGGGTAAGCCTTAGGCGACAAAGGAATCTTGCTTAATTTTACCTAATACAGGGTTTTCCAATAAGAGGTGTAATTGGTGAATGGATTGCGCTATCGAGAGATGATTAATGATTTTTTTATGACCAGAATTGGATGGTATTGATCTGGACAGCGTTTACTTTCAACAAGACGGCGCTACGTGCCACACAAGCAACGAAACCATTGATCTTTTAAGAAAAGTTTCCGGACTGTTATCTCTCGAAAAGGTGATCACAATTGGCCACCGAGATCTTGTGATTTAACACCTTGCGACTTCTTTCTTTGAGGCAACGTGAAAAAGAAGATCTACGTCAACAGCCCAGCGTCGATTCAAGACCTCATAGATGGAATTCGAGGGGCTATCTAGGACATAAGGCAGCCACTTTGCGATTTGGTTATGGAAAATTTCATGTAAAGGATATGGTCCTGTAGGCGTGGTCGTGGTGGTCATTTGACTGATGTTATTTTTCACTATTAACGGCATACCTTTTTCTTTATAATGAAATAAAAATTTGATCATTTTTATTTAAAAAATGGCATTTTTCTTTGAATATCAAAATAACACCTCTTATTGGAAAACCCTATATTTGAACACTGAGAAACACATGATCTATTATAATGTATTTGAATTCATCTCAACACGTCACATTGCTCCTTTTCAGGAGAGAAAAATTTAATTATATCAATTTATTAGAATATTTACTAAGCTAGTAAGTAACCGATATTATCCCTTCAGGCTAATTTCTGAACAGCTCATATGGTTTCAAAGAAACCGTTGTCTCCCTTACTCTCATGTTTATAAATATGATCTAAACGGCATTAGAAAGAGAAAACACCATGCTTTATGTTCAAATCTAATAAGTTAATCAGATCA
Source organism: Hesperophylax consimilis (assembly GCF_061612785.1). NCBI lineage: Eukaryota > Metazoa > Arthropoda > Insecta > Trichoptera > Limnephilidae > Hesperophylax > Hesperophylax consimilis. Next base: position 14,622,500 of record NC_142865.1, read on the forward strand.
AAAATAAAATTTACACCTCTATGAAATCTAAGTTTTCGAACGAAATTGAATTTTTTACACGAAACGACTACAAAGTGAGGTGACTGTAAATATTTTAAAACCAATTTTCAAACTTTTTTTATGGGTGCATTAAAATTTAAAATATATATATATATGTTTATTTCTAATAATAAAATAAATTTGAAAACTTACTTCATCACCTTTAAAAAAAACGGTTTTTAGTGTTCAAATACGTTTAGAAATATTCCATTTATTTGGATTTAATCGCGAAGCGAAAATACTCCGACCCTCGGACAGAATATTCCAGAGGCCTGAGAGTTTAAAGCTTAAGAGGAAATTACAAGCCAAAAATGTGTATATTCTTTGTATACCTTATATCGTAGGTAATAGGCATTAAAATCGCTTGAAGTCTAGAAACGTTCGATTTTAAGCAAAAACTGTTCTTATTTATTTATTTTGTAAATAATTTTACAAGAAAGCAAAAAATTTAATCAAATGAAACTGTCACAGATAATCTTGGCTATAATACTGTATTTTTTTAAAGTTGTTTCCTTTACGCTTTCATACATTTCTATTGAAAAAATATTTTATTAGTAATTTGCATTTGTATTTTTTATTGAGTAATTTATTTTTTATTTGTATTCTACTCAAGCGAGGCGATAGGAAAACCTTAAATTTATCTAAATCATATTTTTTGGTATTCATAATGTACACCAATTCTTTAAAAAGATTAATCAAAATAGTGATTTGGAATTAAGTTTTGCCTTAAGGTTATTGCAGATATTATGCTTAGTCCCGTCACGTCGCGTCATCTTTATTTATATTTTTTTTGTAGATTTTAATTGCATTTGTTACTAGGCATGGTAACATAATAATAGTATTAAATACTAGTGAATCGTTTCTTTATGTAATATCTACCATCGTTTCCCCTTGCAAACAATGTACAAGTTACAATCTATGTGCCCCGTCACGTGTCTAATACAATACCACGTAGCCAGGGAGGCAGTGAGACAAACAGATATAATTCTATATTGTGTATTCCCTAGAGGTAAGGGTGAAACTATGACCCGTGGTAGAATTGCGAGGGATGAAATAAAATCAGGTATTTTTCTTATATCGCTTAGGGAAATTAGATTTACCTGAAATCATTCCAACAGCGTCTCCAAATAAGACAGATGTGTCTATTGTCAACTAGTTTTTATACAAATGTTGTTGTAAACAAAATAAATTTATTATTATTTTAGTAAATGGTTTACCGAGAGTTCCTGTGACCTTTCGGGCTATTGGGACATTGCGCTAGTTAACCTCATTTCTTCAACAGTAACACGGTCCTTTTGCTAGTACCTACCAGGTGAAGTAATCAAAAACCTCTGCAAACTTTACTCACGCTTAAAATACTACACATATTCCTGGAAAAAAAATTATATTAATTATGCTGGGGGAGAGGGCAGCCCCTGACCCTGCGTGCGCCACTTACGTTGATCGAGTATGTTTTTTGACATAATAAAATCCATCGCCCTCTGTCGAACTCAATCTTTTCAATCCAGGTGATAAGCAACCGCCGATCGTCACCCAGTGAATTTATAAATCAGAAAGTTGGTGAAAACTGGCTTCTTGAGTTCAATGAATTTAGTATACATGCAGCAATAGTGCAAGTGCACTGATATTCGTTTATTAACATCCTCATTTAGTTATAAATTACAGTGACACCTACTGTTTTGAATACATGTACAATTTCTTCATAAATTACAATATGCAATTATCAATTATCAATGTGCTATTATCATAAAAATTTTATTATAATTTCACGAAAACGGCGCTATACAAGTTATCCAATTATTATTATTGTTCAAAATTAGAGACTAACAGAAATTTATTTTTCGAATGAAAACCGTCAGTAAACACGAAAAATCACGAAATCTGTCAAAATTTTAAACAAAAGATATACACATTTTAAATTTTAAATATTATTAAAAAATATTACATTGTTATTGCTTGGTTCTTTAAGCACTAAAGAAATTTCTACAAAATAAAACAAGTAAAAAATTTAAGTATTTGTATTGTAGGTAGAAAATGATATTTTTTGCATTTAAATCAAAGTTCAAGAGTTCATTGAACTAGAGCTACAGACAGACATTTGGAAGGCGGGATTGGGTACCGCCGCCCCTAGAACAATTTATTGGATAAACAACAACACTCTCATGGGTCACACCAAGTGGTTCGCTACGTTTCATGATCTAGCAGGGGTACCCGGATTCATCGGGTGAGGTGTGTCCAGGATGCGCATGCATAAAGAGAAGCTGGTTTGAGGAGACCCTTTGACCTCTCCAACTGGTCTCTTGACCCATCCGAAGGGATATACTATACGTCCGTCACTCCTGGATACACTAATCCCTAGATTTCTACCAAAACTGAATACCTTTTTCCTTCTCAGAACTTTCTTTCTTTCATTTTGTTAAAAAAAACCTCCACACAGTATTCCCAAATATGACATAGTTCCTAAAAATAAATAGTCACACAACCGAAAATTAGTATTTTTCATGATTCTTGTGAAGTAGAGTAAACAACAAATGAGATTCCTCCGTAGAAATAAACTTCCTCATTGAGTTTGCCAGGAGAACCTTCATTAAAATGCAGAAACTTTTTTTTGTATCCAAGATCTCAACCGGAAGTTACAGAAAAGAACTGGACAGCTAATTTCTAGAAGTGCGATCTGTGCTGATTTCAATGACAGACAGTCATCCAGAGGTAGACCAAAGAACTCCTGTATGACCCAATGCTCCAAAATCCTACAAAGAAACGGCCTAGATGAAAGCGACACTCAGAACCGAAGAAGCTATAACCTGAGAACGAGAAGAGCCGACCCCAACAGCCTACCTAGGCAATGAGTTGGGATAGTGCTAGGAAGAAGAAGAAGCGATCTGTGCTGATTTGAAATTAACTGATACCACCAATTTACCTAAGATCTTTATACATTTAGGCCCAGAGATACCAAAAAAATAGTTTTCTCGGCGATGCGGTCCTTTTCCCTTAGATTTGAGGCCAAAATCTATCCAAATATCCAGTACGGATATGTGCTACTTTATTTATTTGAGTCCATAGGCCATTAAAGAAATAAATTATAAAATATAGATCATTAAAGAAATAAATTATAAAATATAGACCATTAAAGAAATAAATTATAAAATATAGACCATTAAAGAAATAAATTATAAAATATAGACCGTTAGAGTGATGGTTTAGGTAAGTTGAACTGACCTAGTTAGGGGTATGGCCACATAATGTTGTCTTCCCCTCGGCAGGCCAACAGGCGAGAGGAAAAATACCTAACTAATTCATTTTCCATTAAAGGGGAGGTTCCCAACACGGAAGACCCGAGTCGAGTTCGCCCTATAAAAATAGAGCCCGATTTGATGTCAAGTCATTTCAACAACTACCTCTGAAAAAGAAACAACTCAGAAAAACCAAAACCAATTCTCCAAGTGAAATATTTAACAGTGTTTTATTCAGTAGTAAAATCAGTTCCCTTCCAGTTTAAAATCAGTTTTGCCCAGTAGTAGATTTATGTGTCAAGACAGATTAAGAAATCAATTCTTCTTTGTACTTTTACGTAACTTCATTCCATTTAAAAAAAAATTTAATATGAAATCAAATTTAATAATATAATTATTAAGTTCTGCAAGTACAATGAACAATGAACTTATGTAAACCCTTGCACAGGAAAAGGCCTTAGATTAAATTTACTTGAACAATTAGAAATCAACAAAAGAACCAATGACCCTAATATAACATTAATTAATAAAGTAAGGAAAATTATTTATTCCCCGCTTCTAAGTATGTTCACAAAACCTAAACAATATAACACATTCAAATAAATTAATAACTGCTACATCATTATTGAACAATTAAGAAAACATTAATGTGGGGAAAACAGACTTCAAAATACCCCCACAGAATATGAAATCTATCGTCACAATTATTTTTATCGGTAAATTGGTTTAACCGGTAGTAAATCATTTTAAATTTGGGAGGGGGTAAAATAAAATCATTTTAATAAGTCGTCTAAACGTGGCTAAACCACAGATTGAAAATGGCCTTGAAAACCGAAACAACTGTAACAATAACAAAAACCAAAAAATACTTGCAGATCTTAATAATTATATTATTAAATTTGATTTTAATTAAATTAAAAAAAAAAATTAAAATGAAGTTCTACGAATTAAACACAAAAACAATAAATAAATTCACTCCATTTTTTCGCCACACTCCCCAAGGCTGATTTCGTGACAAGTTGTGTCCAGCACCATATTGTATACAGTATCTGTACAGACGAATAATTGTCTCGTACATATATATATACATATACCAATATATGGTAGGAGTGTTGGTTAACCAATAAATGGTTTCCAGGGCGGCGGAACCTATACCCGACTCCCAAATTAAGAAGTTTGATCGGTAATTTCATCCGAAGTAATATCAAAATTAATCTTGTTGCAAACACACAGACACGCCCATTACACTTCTATCCGTGTATCTCTTCATTGGCTGTTACCGAGTAAAAAACTTTTTCGATTTTAGAAAACAAATCAGAACTTTCAACCAGAGGCAATCGAATTGACAAAGAGCTACCGAATCTGGATGCGACTATAATGTAAAAAAAACACATAATCACAGACATAGGAATTAATAGACGAGAAGATAATGGCGAGGGGTTAAATCAACTGTTGAAGAACGAAGGGAGTGAAGCTGACTGTGATTCGTCAATAAATCAATCTGACAGTAAATAGGCATCTCGCATTATAATATCACCATTTACTTCTTAAAAGTAAAATCTGCTTTTGAATGAATAGACATTTTTACATGGGAGCGCAAATTACTCGCCACGTTATGAACAAATTTGCGAAGTCCAAATTCGGCAAAAAAATTCGGTTCTATTTTTAGAGTCGAATATTTCGTTTAATTATTTAGTTAAGACACTTTTATAAATGTTCATAATTTACTTCCCAGCAACCAACCAGCTTTTTGTTTCGCGTCCAGACGTTTCTCGATGTGATAGTAACAACTGATTCATATTATACGATGTGAATATGCTTAAAATAAAGTAAAATAATGCTTATATATGGAATGTAATACGACAATTTGGTTTATTCTCTTTTTTACATCTATTTTTACAAGTTTTCATAGTACAAGTCAACATTTTGCCGTGTTATTTCGTAAAATGAACCGATGATGCCTCGACCATAGTTCGCACAAGAATGATGACGTCACGTTTTCAAATTTCACTTGAGGCCATACGCGAGCACAGCCGGCTCCAATGGAACCGGTATGGGGAGTGGGGATAATACGCTTTTAATCACTTAGGGCAGGTCTACTAATATTCATATGTCTATGCACATGATAAATAATGTTGTGTCGTCCTATTTGCAATATTTAACTACATTTCTAACCTGTCATTTCTATTTAACACTTCAGGCCTCTGGCATATTTACCGTTATATTTCTTAAAGAAGCTGTCAAAAAGTCGGAGAGTTTGCCTGTATTTCAGATTCTCTTTAAAATCCAAATACATGGAATATTTCTGGACTTATCCGAAAACTAAGGTGATAAAATACAGTTTAAAATTTTATTATAATAAATAAACATGTAGTTTTAGAAATATTACAATTTGGAATGCGAACACAAAAAAGTTTTTAAAACTGCTCGCTTTACGTTTTTTCGTCTAAACCATAGGTTCTCAACGTGGGCGATAACGCCCCCTTGTGGGCGTTTGAGACTTTCAGGGGGGCAGTAAAATACCCACAGAACATTAGGAGCATTGAGATGACACAGTCAGGGCGTGAGTAGTTAAAAATATAGTTTAAAAAAGACAAAAAACTAACTAATCACGTTAATTTTAATATTGGTTAATGTTTGTTATTGTATGTATTGAAAACATGTTATTGGATCTATTATAATCATACTTTTGTAACATGTTATTGTATTATTGTAATCATATTATTGTATATATTGTAATCATGTTATTGTATTATTGTAATCATGTTATTGTATATATTTTGATCATGTGAAATGTATTGAAATAATACTTTTGTGTGTATTTTAATCATGTTATTGTATATATTTTGATCATGTGAAATGTATTGAAATCATACTTTTGTGTGTTTTTTAATCATGTTATTGTATATATTTTGATCATGTGAAATGAAATCATTCTTTTGTATGTATTGTAATAATGTTATTGTATTATTGTAATCATCATATTGTATGTATTGTAATCATGGTGTTGTATGTATTGTTATCTTGTTATTTTTTTATTTTTTTATTAATACCCCAAACTAGGCAAATACCCGCATTATGGTGGTAATAAATAAGAAAATATAAAAAAAAAAATCATAAGAAAATATAAAAAACATATAAAATAAAATATAAACACAATTATACAATGTTGTATGTATTACAATCATGTTATTGTATGTATTGTTATCTTGTTATTGTATGTATTGTAATCATGTTATTTTATGTATTATTATCATGTCATTGTATGTATTGTACGTCACGTGTGCAAAAATTCACTTATTTCGGTAGTTCGGGAGTGAGAAAATTGAACTAAAAGATTGAGTTACATTCAGATCTACATTAAATTAAATGATACGAAATATATATTTTTTTTAATTATATCCTATCTTTCGACTTTATAGTATTACAGTGTAATAACACGTTTAAATATAATCGTGGCAATGGTTGTTTCAGATTCGAGACAGATGGTAATTAATAAAAAAATGGGGGGGCTCTAAATAAATATTCTCAATGTAGGCTTGCATTCAATAAAAGGTCGAAAATAAAAATAATAGAATCCAATAATATAGACCTAAAACTGAGAATACTCCTCATCAAGACCTATGTATGGAGTATCTTGATGTACGGCTGCGAAACATGGTGCCTATCCGAAAGAGATAAACGGAGACTAGAGGCTTTTGAGATGTGGTCCTATAGAAGACATTTCCTGGAGAGACCATATTACAAATGAGGAGGTTCTCCAAAGAATCGAAGGAGGAAGGCTCCTGCTCAGGACCTTGTCCGAAAGGCGTGCAAGATGGATCGGCCATGTTATACGACAAGAAGGCCTCTTGCATGTCATAATAGAGGGTATGACCGAGGGGACCAACTCTAGGGGACGCCCACGCCGAGAGTACCTGGAGGACCTGCTGGTGGACGTGCGCTGCTCATCATATGCAGAAGTCAAAAGAGCCGCACAAGACAGGGAAGAATGGAAGAGGAGATTAGATAAAATTGCTGCAAACCAATCCCAGGATTGAAACCAGAGAGAGAGAGGCGGTGGGCAAAATAAAGTTGAGTACCTATGGTCTAAACCAAGGCTGCCCAACCCCAGGCCCGCGGGCCACAATGTGGCCCGCGAACGAATTATAAGTGGCCCGCGTGAACCAATTTCAAAAAACCCGCCAATTTGAAAAAGAACGAGAATCAGCGACGAAAAAATCTAACCTGTTGAATGGAATCTTGTAGCCACCCCCCCCCCCCCCCCCATGGAAATCGAAAAATTGTTGTGGGGAATCACATATGATGTTTTTGGGTGCGCGGAATTTTTTCTCAGCGAAGTTCCGTAACCCCCCCCCCCCCATGGAAATAGGAACCGTCAGGTATTCAGTGGCCCGCCAGAAGGTTTGGCAGCCTTGGTCTAAACACTGAACTAAAAGTAAAGGTAACAGTAAAAAATACATATTCTCTCATCAAGCTACCTCACTTTTTATCATTTCATATAAAAATTTCACTGGTTTGACTGAAGATTGAACCTTCCTTTCCGGGGACTGGAGTTATCCGCAATAACAACTAAGCCAGATCCCAATTGGGTAGGACCGACATTTATTTCGTGTATTAACTGCTGTAATGTCATCCAATTTAAGTGAAATGCGTATACGTTGGCTTGTGCGTGCGCGATTATTACCAAAAATTAACAGAATGCGTTGCCATTGACACCAACTTTACCTGCCGAGATTCAGTTTAATCGAGTGTCGAGAAATGGGTTGATTTCCCCTTCCGAGATTTACATTAATTCATGAAAACAAAATAGAACTTCAAATACATAGAAGTATTTAAAAATACAGAGTTTTCCAATCAGAGGTGTAATTTTGATATTCAATCGTAAAAGATCAATGGTTTCGTTGCTTGTGTGGCACGTAGCGCCGTTTTGTTGAAAGTAAACGTTGTCCAGATCAATACCATCCAATTTCGGCATTAAAAAATCATGAATCATCTCTCGATAGCTCAATCCATTCACCGTAACTGTTGCTCCAGCCTCATTTTCGAAAAAGTATGGTCCGATGACCATAAACCGCACCAAACAGTCACACGTTGAGAATAAAGAGGCTTTTCAACAATAACTCTTGGGTTTTCCGAGCCCCAGATGCGACAATTTTGCTTGTTGACGAAGCCACCGATATGGAAATGGGCCTCATCACTCAAGATGATTTGCATTTGATCCACTCAAGTGAATTTTAATAATTTCAATGCGTTGTTGAAGCGTGTATCGTTCCATTTTTATTAATGGCGTAGTTTTTACTTGTCAAATGTTAAAAATTAAAAGCTTCAAAAGTTACATCTACCGATATAGTGGGCTATTCAAAATAACACCTCTTATTGGAAAACCCTGTATATATTATCTTTGGATTATAGCTGAATAATGGCAGATGTTCTTTTGAAGTTCATGTGTAAAACGCGAAAATAAATCCTATCGGAACAAGGTGTAACTATTTATACCACACATCAAAGAGATTTTATATTTCCAAAAAAATAAAAGTTAAAACCAACCTATTATTCGCCTCGCAAACTTCAGAAACGAGACTTGTTTTATGTATCGATAGTTTGCAGCTAGCGGCGTGCGTCAAGCGACTCAATTGAAACTTCGCACGAATCGTAACTCAGTTAGCAGACAGACAAAGTTTCAGATCAAAGTTAGCGAAATGAAACAGCTCGAGAGGAATTACATCAATATCATACCGCAATGCCTGGAGCTGGCATCGGGTCAACTTCGACGTATCTCATGTCTAGCCGAAAGGTTTTTAAAATTAAGTGAAAGATTGTTTTCTTGTGCTGAAGATGAGCCAATAGACAATGTAGGTATTCGAGATACGCAGGGCCGGCCAATGCGGGCGCAATTGAAGCAGTCCGCGTGCGAATTGCCAAGGCGTTGTTAACACATATTTTTTTATTATTTTTCATTGTTATGAAACGACGCAACCCAAAAATACAAATCATCTTAATATCATTGATTACAGCGTATCTACCTAGCATGCGCGGTTCGTCCATACATGCTGTGGATGCTTCGCATCCCTTGCATTTTAGAGTTAAAAGATTTGTACCTCTAGTTGTAAACAGCAATACTGCGATTTAAATATTTTAATATTTCTACAGTGAGCTTAATGTGACTTTTTTACAAAAACGGCGCTGAAAAAAATCATACTAATATAATTATATTAAATGAAAAAATACACTTTGTTAAACACCACTTTTATTTTGAATTAATAAAGAGCCAACCAGGTTTCGCTTAGCTCAAGCTTCGTCAGGGCTTATTATATCAACTAAATTTATTTTCATACATACACATATATATATATATATATATATATATATATATATATATATATATATATATATATATATATATATATATATATATATATATATATATATATATATATAGAAGAAATTAAAGCAATGAGTGAATGAGATAGAAATAAAATAACAAACACGAGTGAAAGAGATAGAAATAAAAGAGCAGACACCTATTGGTGGTAGAACGAGAATTCGCGAATTCGCGAATCATCTTCTAGAAACTAATCATTCATTTGATAAAACCTCTGGGACTAAAATATTACATAAAAATGGAATTGGAATTAGGTTAAACAATTTAGAAGCCCTCGAAATTAAAAAAAGCTGTCAATAATAAATCAAATATAATCAACAATCAAATCAATTTAACTGATAGTCCAATATTTAATTTATTCCTTTAACCTCGGATAAAACTGTTTCCTCCCTTCCCCCTCCCTTCCTACCCATCCTGTAATCAGTCTAAATCCTTTCTCGTTCTAGCACTAATAAGGTGTCTGCTCTTTTATTTCTATCTCTTTCACTCGTGTCTGTTATTTTATTTCTGTCTCCTTCACTCATTGTTTTAACTAACTACGGTTTACAATCTGTAAACCGTATCCAATATGCTAGAACGTACGTTCTTTCCGCGCATGCGCACTGAGACCCGCAAGCCAATATCTTTGCCAACTTTATTCAATATTAATGACAGCATCCAACGTACAAAAACCGTCTTTAATGCTCATATGTATAATGCACACAATCGTATACTCTATTACTAATCTATTGGATTGTAAGCGCGCGCTGCTTTGACAGTTTGCTTTGAGCTCGAAGCAGTTTACTGAAGTCGAATTCTTATTGAAAATTATTAACTTGCGATTTACTTTTTAATGAACACACTCCGAGTACAGTACAACCACGCATACAGAGCCCTATTTGGCCTCCCCTGGCGATGCAGCGCCTCACAGATGTTCACCGAAGGAAGGGTGCATGGGTTCGCTGCTTTGATGCGCCACAGAATAGCCGGGACGAGTCAGCGCTACCAGAGATCGGACAACACTCTTGTCCAGGCCGTTGCCCAGTGGCAGGGAGCGCCTCTACAAGTCCTAATGTGCTCATCAATGTATTCATTTTTATTTATTTCTTTATTGATTTTCTTTTTATGTATTTATTAAGTTAAATGTAAACTTTTATGGCAGGCAGAGCATTGCTCATACCGCTTTGTCCAGCTGAAATAAACATTATTTTATTATTATTTAAATAAATAAAAATGAATTCCCAAAATAAGATGGTTACTTCGCCAGCAAGTTCTAGATGATAATAGTAAATTGAGTGGTTGTATTATTTTTTATTTATTTATAATTTCACGCTCGGCTGGGCTTTTACATGTTATTTAATTTAAAAAAAACATATAAATAAAGAACAAAAAAAAATGTAAAAATAAATGCAAAATCAAAAAGCGAATGGAAGTCAAAATAAAACACAACCTCTAAAACAAAAACAAAGTCAAAAACGAAATAAAGTGTTAACTAGACACTCCACCATGCGAAATGGAATTATGGAATCATTAATGAGAAAAAGTTTTGGACAGTGCTCTACCAACTGAGCTAATGGGACCCTATTCCCCTCGGTCACTTTTAACTGTATCATACTTCGAATAAGAACTACTAACATTGTCTTCATTTTTCTTCAATATTTAAATATTACAATTTGAGGTTTTACTCAATAAAGTTATTCCGAAAAATAAATATTCATTCTAGACTTGCAGAAAAAGTCAACAGATGTCGCACATTAAAAATAAAAAAATAAGATAGGTTTATATAAAAAGACGCTGTCTGGATTGCATTTAGTTCGGGTTGAATCTTGCGATCATACATAAAGATAGTTGCCAATAAAAATGTGCGGTGAAAAAATGAAGACAATGTTAGTAGTTCTTATTCGAAGTATGATACAGTTAAAAGTGACCGAGGGGAATAGGGTCCCATTAGCTCAGTTGGTAGAGCACTGTCCCGTAAAGACAAGGGTCCTGGGTTCATGTCCCAGATGTGACCGTTTCCTTTTCTGATTTTTCTGTTTCAGATTTTCGTTTAGAAATCACTAATATTGTCTTCAATATTTAAATATTACAATTTGAGGTTTTACTCAATAAAGTTATTCCGAAAAATAAACAAATATATTGGGACAAAACACATTTTAGACTTTGAAATAATCCGGTAAAGTATTTCTAAAGGCCGAAAAAATAAAGTATCAGGCTTATTAAAACTTCTTTAAGAGCAAAAAATATTCTTCTTTCAAGAGCTTCATTAGTTCAACTCCGTTTATTAGAGGTAAGATAATGTGCATATTCTTAGTGTGACTTATAACGCCACGAATATAGGTAATAGTCAAAAAATCGCTTGGCAAATGAAGTTTAGAAACGCTCGATTTCAAGCGCAAAGGTGGTTTTTATTTATGATGTGAATAATATTATAAGAAAGAAAAAAAGGTATTTTAAGAAAAGATAATCTTAGACATAATATTGTTTTTTAATACGTTCATACATTTCTAATGAAAAAAATCATTTTATTTTCAAATAGTTTATGCTTACATATTTTATAAAGTATTCAATAATTTTATTTTATTTCTACTCAAGCGAAACTATTGGAAAAACTTTTATTTATACAACGCATATTTTTGGTATCCATAATGCAAACCGATTCGTAGTAAAGATTAAGGCGATGCCGTACGTAGTAATGAAAAATCATTTGTTTTTGGTTTGAAAATTTGGTCGCCTAGAAATGTTTCAGATACTTTAATTAATTACTGTGAGTAGAATACATCTAGACCTTTGAAATAATCGAGCATTTTTTAGATAAGTCTTTTTATAAGCCCAGAAAAAAATAATGTATAGGCCTATGAAAACTGATTTAAAGTTCAAAATCTCCTACTTACGAACCCATTTTCGGTTATAATTTTATTGTATAATATGGCAAATTAAGTTATTTATAAAATGATCGGAAAAAATTAAATATTTATGCCTGAACATCCACAAAATAAAATAAAAGGCACTTTTTGGCCATGTTTTTTTTCTTGCATAAATCAAAACAGGCGGATGGTGTTAAGCGGGAATTTAAACCTTATCGCCAACTATGTAAGGGTTGTTATTGATAGCGGCTCAATTTAAAATATTACACGACGTAGTGCATTGCCTTAAATAAAACATAAAATAAGAACACAAATAAAAACAGTACATAAACAAAATTATCCTTGCTTCACTAACAACAGCAAAAATCACTAATACCTACAACTAAACTGAACAAATGTTTACAAAATGAATGTTATGAAAATTAACAGGATTCATAGCAACAATATGAAAACTTGCAGAATATTAAAAATTATGCAATGTAAGCTGAAATATATATATATATATTTTTTTTATTATTTTAATATAGATCATAGTTACATTAATACATACATATTTTGCAGTATATCATATTTAGGTACATAGTTAGTCATGTATACCTTATCAGAAAAGAGGAGCTCTTGTGCCTGATAAGGGAGCCACGATTCTTACTTAGATTCAATGTTAAATATTATATTATATTTTTAAATATTCTCAAGTTACACTAAAATATGTCCATATCAATAAATTTGGTCGGAGATTAGAAGAAAATTTATAAAGATGAAATAGACATCATAATTAATAGACTCGCCCTTACATGAAATCTGGATATCATTCAATGAGCTGGAGGCAAACCACGTGACCAGAAAAAAAAGGGCACTGAAATGCTAATTCAGAAGTTTGCCAGCCTAATAAATAATGAATTAAATAGTAAAAATCATGTATTAGTCTTATTTATAGATTATTCCAAGGCATTTGACACTATTGATCATAAAAAAATATTGAAAATATTAGAAATCATAGGAATAAGAGGGAAACTTTTAAAACTCTTTGAAAATTACTTGAACAACCGATGCATGAAAATAAAACTTTTGAACACCTTAAGTAAACAAAGGAAAATATTAGCAGGCGTTCCTCAAGGTTCCATATTGGGACCAATTTTATATATTATTTATGTATCTTTTATTAAGTACATTTTTAAACATGTAAAACACTTTGTATATGCGGACGATACTGCATTGGTGATTTCTCGCAGTGATTTGCAATTATGTATTGAACTATTACAAAAAGATTACATTGAACTTTTGAAATGGTCTCACGACTCTGGTTTAATTATAAATGCCAAAAAAACTAAATTGATACATATTAGATCACCCAATGCTAAGGCAAATATTATTACACCTGAAATAAAGACACACACTTCAAATTGCTTACATGTTGGTATTCCTGCAATATGTACATGTGAAAATATTGAACTGGTCACAGAGTATGTATATTTAGGTATTATTATTGATTGTTTTTTAAAATGGGACTTACAAATAAATAAAGTATGTGAACGTCTGAGATCTATTGTTAATAGATTATATAAATTAAAATTCTATGTTCCAATACGTACACTTAGAATAATTTATTTATCACTAGCTGAATCTATTATAAGGTATGGAATCACAGCTTGGGGGCTTTCATGTAAAACAAATATAAACCATGTTCAATCAGTTCAAAATTCACTAGTTAAATTATTAGCTCATAAAAGTTTATACGAACAAAGGCATAATGTTCCATACCTTTATCAGAGGTTCGAGAATGCTTTTAATGAACTATGAGCAGAAAAGTAAAGTTGGCTAAAGTAAGGGAGAGTTTTGTAGTGCTGTCCATTACCGGATCCTCCGAACGAACGAACCGCCTGGAGAAGCGACACTAAAATTGAGTGAGGTGGGTAAATTATAACACATTTGTAAAAGTGTCCAATTAAATAGTGTATCAAAATATTAAATTTTGAAAACAAGCCCCAAACTTTTGTTTACCTTATTTTGCATATTTATTTATTTATTTGGTACATTATTTTTTACAATTTATGTTTTCCAGTAATGTAGGCCTCACTGGGTGGCTTGCCCGTGCTGAGGCCTTCATTTTATAATATGAAAATATAATCTACATATTATTTAAAGAAAAATTAATACATTTAAAAATAAAATAATACATTTAAAAAGAAAATAATACATTTGAAATTAGAAATACGAAATACATAATAATACATTTAAAATTAAAGAATAATATAATAAAAACTAGCAGTTAAAAACCCGCTCCGCGGGTTTCTTTCTGCTAGGCCCTGCGGGCGGCTCTTCGTTGGGCTTCGCCCATTTTAAGTGATATTAACAACAGTTACATTTAATAGATAGATATTAGAACATTCACAGAGAGAGGGTGAGTATATATATATTGTTAAAACACGGAACAGGAAGGAGTTAATTAATAATAACATGCTAAATTTACGCATAATAAGAATGACAGTTGTTTGAATAAATGAAATTTTACGTATTTGTGATGGATTATTTCAAATGAAACACTATTATTCTACAACTGATATTAACTGTTATCGTACCTAATATAATTAGCTCATAGGAGACTTGCAGTGCTTAAATATGTGTTACAACCGTCAATGTCTATAAGTTGAATCAATATCGTTTAGTTTGTCACCATTAAAGATAGTTTTAACAAAGTTGACTTAAATAATAGATTATTACATATTGATTAATTGTACCCGTGTTTATGAATAAAAGGAGGGTAATTGTGCGATGACATTAGCAGTCGGTTTAATTAAAAGGTGTTAATTTTACTCCAACTGGTGGTAATTCTTTACCTACAACTTTTACTGTATCTAATAAAGTTTAAAGCTAGATTATATATACACCTTCATCAGGAGAGTAAAAATCTATATATAAAGGTAGATTGTTACAATATAGCGCCCCTGAGGTGATATCTCACAAAAGCGGCGCTATGCAAATTATCCAATAAATAAATAAATATAATGTTTACATTTTATTGTGTATACACCGAAGTCAAAAATTAAATATAGATTGCAATTGGGAAAGAAGAAGTGGAAGGAGGGGGGAGGGTTAAGAGTAGGCTGGGTTTATAATAATTAGGAATTACAATATCGTTAGACGGGAAAGACCAGTTGATTGGGAAAATATTTAAAAGAGAGTTTATAAAAAAAATCTTGTTAATTATATCTGCTTTTATATTAATATGTATCCTCATTTCTAAAATTTCAAAATTATTTATAGTGAAGTATTTTAAGACCTGAAAAAAACAAATAGCATATAACCATAAAATAGCATTTAATAACGGTTATTCTAATAAATTGATAGTTGAAATACTAAATAAAAAAAATTAAACACATTCTCTTCAAACGGTCTTTCTAAAGATAGAAATAAACAATGGCGTAGAATTCTGTTTGTGGATAACGATACTTCTAAAATTATATATATAAACAATCCTGGTACCATTCAACTGGCGTTTTACACTAATAACAATGAATAAATATATTCTTAATAATAAAGATAGCAAAATTCAAACAAAAAAATCAGGAGTTTAAAAACTCAATTGAGATGATTGTAATTTCTTTTACAAAGGTAGAACCAATAGAAACTTTGAAGTCAGAACTAAAGAATATTGCAGGGCTATAAATGGGAATAGTGAATCTGAGTTTGCAAATAATCTTTTGAATAATGATCACACTTTCGATAAAAGTTCAGGTCTTAAAATACTTCACTCAGGATATAAAGCATCGCAAATAAATAATTTTGAAATTTTAGAAATTAGAAAACATGCCAATATAAAATCAGATATAATTAATAAGAAAAAAAATATACATAATAATGATAAATGCCATTACAAAGTGATAAGCTTCCAGAAGAAATCTTCTTATAAAACGCTTGTTAATGGTAAGTAGTCAAGTATTGTGAGCTGCATATTTAAATATTCGCGCCAGGCATTTGGTTCGTTTTTAAACCGCCAGAGGTGCGCTCTGTCGGCCATCTTGAAGAAACGCGTGAATTTTTATTAACGTCAAACATAATCACGTAACTGTGGAGAATTTTCATTGTAATGTAATTAATACAATGGATTATGAACTTTCTAAAACATATTTTCTTCGATATTATCCAAAAATTATATGAGCAGAAACGATGCTTTTGAAGAAATCTCGTATTATTATGAGGCGATCCTATTTAAGTATGGAATCGTGTCTTAATATTCAAGTTACTCGAAACAGACAATTTTAATTTGACCAATCAGAGGGCCTACATCGTCCAGACGCTGGGACAATAATACTATCAGATCAGATGACATGTGTGTTTGTGAGTGATGTGTGTTTATATTGGTTTTGTGTGTTACGTTTAGGTTTTATTTTTATTTTATGCTATGACATTTTGGTAATATTGTCTTTTTTGTTCTTTAATCCATTTTGTAATTTTGTTTGTGAATTTATTTTTATTTATCAATTTTAATTTCACGTTTTAAACTGTTGAAAGCTTTTATTGCATGGTATTGGTAGTGTCTTTGTCCAAAGCTTGAATTTACTGTCGGAGTTTTTATGTTTTCTTTGTACGCTTGTCTAACTGGTCTGTAAGTGTTATTTTGTGTATGTTGAAATTTATTTTTTTTGTCAAAAATGTAGTTTAGTAGTGTTTTAACGTATAATTGGCGTATATCTAGTACGTCACAGCTGTTGAATATTTGGTCTGTATCGGTCAGTCTATGTTTTTTTAGTATTATCTTTAAGATCGTTTTCTGTGCGGTTTCTATGTAATTGATAGCCGAGTTTGTTGCTCCTCCCCAAGCAATAATTCCATATTCTATTATTGATTGGCAAAGTACAAAATATATTGTTTTCAATTGTTTTATTTTATATATGTTTCTTATGTTTAGGAAAATGTGTATTGTTTTGAGAAGTTTATTTGTGATTTGTTTGATGTGAGGTATCCATCTAAGGTTATGGTCAATATATATATGTAGTTAAGTTTTTTAAAAGGACTAAGTACTTCGTAAGCAGATACTTCCTCATCTTTTTTCCCTCCTTCAATACCTTGAACCTAACAAAATAACTCAATCAATTGAGGATGCCATAATCTGACTAGCTCCAGACGGTTGGGAGCAGTTGGTACTCTGGCGCGGTACACACATTAAAATTAAGCGAAAAAACAATGATGAAAGTTCATCTCGCTTAAAAGAGAGAACATTGTTGGAGCGAAATATCCGATTTCCAAATGGTCATTGCGGTGTAGTATCGTGTT
Source organism: Hesperophylax consimilis (assembly GCF_061612785.1). Classification (NCBI taxonomy): domain Eukaryota; kingdom Metazoa; phylum Arthropoda; class Insecta; order Trichoptera; family Limnephilidae; genus Hesperophylax; species Hesperophylax consimilis. The sequence goes on from NC_142865.1 coordinate 14,640,277, forward strand.
CCTCGCTAAACTGGGATGGATAGCAATTTCCCAGAACCCAAGGGAATATACCCCAGGACTAAGGGCGGTCAGGTTACCCACGCTAGTTTATTCACCGAGGAACTTGATACCTAAAAACCAATAAACCAGGTGATGGCTACTTTGCTGGTTTTACTATATCCATACTAATAATGTTTCGAGGTGTATGCTACCTACCAAGATGGCGATTTTATGTGGCAAGGAACATCTCATAACATTCTGACAGGGAATATTTTTACTTATTTGTAAATAATATTTCAATTTCTCCCATTTTCGTTGAATCTTTTTTTGTTACAACCGGTCTATATCAATCGATCTTGCTATCAACGATCCGTGATAGCAAAATAGACATCAAAACAAAGTAATCCCATTCTTAAAACAACAACAAAACACATTTATCAGTCTCAAAATACACACAAACGTGAGAAATCTGTACGAAATTTTTGAAACACCATTTGAAGGGAAGCCTTTCAATCTGTTTTAATATATAGGGAAAGTTTCGTGAACAAATATACTGCTGAAGTTTCAGACACGTGTAGCGGAAGAAATGAGAGGTTTTGTTTTGGGAAGGCTGACAGAGATATTGAAACAAGGGTAAATGCAGGTATCTCAATTAATGGAAGACTGAACGCAGTTGGCGCTAACAAAAAATTGTCCAAAGAACCAGTCCACAATGGAGTGCTGGTACCTAATAGAACTGGCAGAGAAAGGATGAATGTAGACTGAATGCTGTAGAAATGAGATCCCTGAGGCGTATGTGTGGTAATGATGATGTAACCATGATCGTGTGATAAATGTGGAGATCCGCAAAGAGTGCAAGGCTGATGTAAGAGTAATGAGTAAGATCAAGAAAGGGACGCTTAGATGGTTTGGGCATGTAGAGCAATGAGTGAATAAAGGAGTGCAAGGAGAATATATGATGCAAATGTGAATGGCAGCAGTAATCCCCAACAGAAATCAGAAACAGGTATTACATTATGTAATAGAGGGATTTGGATCACAAGGGCTTAACTATAAATAATGTTGTTTTGAGTTAAGCTTGGTTTTAGTAATGCCATAATCGTATTTATTAGTGACACGAAGCTCCATCTCGTACATACAGCCGTTTTAGAGATATAGTTGGGCATATGAGCATTCCAACCTTTATTTGCGTTTATCTTAAAACCATGTTTTTCTAGATAGGCCAGTATGTTCCTAAAGTCCGTATTTATGTATATAAATTATGACTACCGTATTACTGTCTAGTGTGGTAGTCGAAAAGCATATTGTAAAAAAACTACATTAAAAAACTTATATTATGAATCTAGAAAAAAAAGAATTATGACATCACGCGGTCTTGTTTACCATCCCGAAAATTAAACATAAAACATTTTATTCTCACAAAGGTTTGCCTAGATAATAGATACAAAGGGAGATGTCATGGAAGCTTGTCAACTGTCACCGAACTACGACCAAATTGCTTGAGCGATATTGGCGACACTTTTGTGCCACGCATACGTCAGTCGCGTACAATTATGTACGTCGATGTTGCGTTTAAGAACCATCGGTCCAGCTCGTCAGTGCAACGTCGTCGGCCGAACGAAGGTACGCCTGGCACTATTTTTAGCCCAATACTAATAATGGTTCAATATTCATCCTCCTTGTTTCTTATATCTATGTTACCTTCCGTATTGTGTATTTTAAAGGAACGCAAAAGAATATACGAAGTCTTGTCAGTTCGTTTGAAGCTAAAAATAAAACGTAATAAAAATTTAAAGATCTCAATCCGGGCATGTGCAATCTCGGAGAAGTTTCTCAGCGAAGGCGGGAAGGTTGGTTTTGTTTGAAAAATGGCGTCAGTCACGTGGTCTGATTGCTTTATTACGACACCGCTTAGATTACGTAGATGCAGAGAATACAGAATGTCAGCAATCATCTTGTTAAACATTTTCTTCTGCACATCTATAACTGATACATACATAAAAGTTCAAGCAGTGTCCTAAAAGGCGTCACAATACAAATTCTCACACGTCTTGTAAGAAAACGACAAAGACAAAGGATAATAAAATGTCGAATATCTATTTATATAACCATTGAAATTTTGCGAACATATCGTCGCTGTTAAATCAAACCAGCATATGTGCAAAAATTGAGCTTTTGAGTTGTTGGTGTCAAAGAAAATCTTTTTTTCCGGTCTATTTTAATGTCGAACCGGAATATCGTATAGTTGAATAAAAATCCGTCAGATGGCGTCGGGCCGGTATGCATATATTTTTATCAGAAGAGAGATCTATTACGCAATACGCCGGTCGCTTCAAAACTTTCAAGGAGGAAAGCCATCCATCATGTATGTAAAACTGAATTATCTCACAATAGTACATTTTTATTATTACTCAGATATGACTTATTGGCAGATAATCCGGTTTGCACTTAACATAAGCGTTCATAGCAGTCTCAGCTAAAACAAACCGGCATATATGCCAAAATGTCTGTTTCCGGGAAAATCTATCGCCGAACTTCACAGAGATTATCAAAAAAAAGAAAGGAGTCAAACCTTGCAGGAATCAGCTACTACCAGTACAGAGGTTTTTTCACACCGAAGAAAGATCAGTGTGATGTTTGTCTCATTTACCAAAACATGCAACAAAATAGATAGAATATGAGAATCATATTCTAGAAAAGGACTGGTCCAGACTGGAAAAGGAGAATAACAAGAAAAGCACAGATTCAACCGTCGTAGCAGTATACGACCTACAGGCAGTGCTGTCATGCCCACAGGGGGAGGCTTCTTCCTACTACTGCATTTCAAAGCTAGCCGTTTACAATTTAACAATTGCTGAACTGGGCGACAAATCGGCAAACTGTTACACTTGGGATGAGACACAGGGGAAAAGAGGAGTGATTGAGATTGGGAGCTGTGTGCTGAAATATCTGCAACATTTTAGTGACAAAGCTGACTGTCCAATATACGTCGTCTTTTGAAGCGATAATTGTTGTGGACAACAATAACTTTATGATGGCAATGTACAAATATGCTGTTACAACATTAAAAAACATAAAATCTATCACACACACATTTTTAGTAAAGGGCCACACCCAAAACGAGGGGGTTTCGGCAGTTAAAAGAGCACTCCGAAGAAAAATTACCTTCCCAATGCGCCATGGCCCCATAAAAACGGCAAAGAAAAGTGGCAACCCTTACCTGGTTCATTAGGACTTTTTTTTATATAAAAGCTCTGAAGGAAACCCAAGCGATTTTACCCATTTTGGCCATTCAAATGTTTAAAGTAATTAAAGACGACGGCAACTTTTACTTAAAAACATCCTACGGATCATATGACTGAGAGGAGGTGACGAAAAGGAATAAACGGGGCAATGGGAGCGTGAATCCTGTTCTGATCTCAAAATCAACTGCTGCTTATCTCAAAATCAACTGCGTCCCCCATATATTGCTTAAGATATTAGAATAAAACGCACAAAAGTTTATAATCAATAATTAGTCGCCTAAAATATCCATACAAATTGAAAATATCTCGTCGGCGGTCGACTAATTATTTCTTATAATAATTTGTTATCCTTTGTGCTATGCATAAGAAACCTTGTCTTATAAACATTAGTTTATCATTAAAAAATAATAATTATTAAACTTAACAACTAAATAGTTACAATGTAACGTAGCCTCTAGTTATTCCATCCCTCGTAGCAAAGTTAAAAGTTGATTACTGCTCAAATTCCCGGACGCCGTTGGGCATGCCTCGACACCCGCCTTACGGTGGGCTTTACACAGCAGCTGTTAAGTTGTTGATCTGTTTTTTTTTCTGTGGTATTCTAGGGGTTAAATAACCAAATTATTTTACAGATTATGGTGTTAAGTCGTTAGAAAACGTTCATGACATAATAAAAGAAATTATTTTTTTTAGAAATCACATCAGCTTTCTATAAATGTAATTTTTTTTATTGTTACTCACAACAACAAAATATTCCATTGTAGATTTTACGTCATTTTATTATATTAACCCTATTAACGCCACCCTTTATTTATGAGATTTTAACCGAGTATCACATATGTGACTATGTCACATAGCAAAATATTAAATGAGAATTTGAGTGAAAAATATTATGGCTTAAAAAACAAATATTCATAAGGATAAACAAACGCTGATTCGTATTATGTAAGTTAATTAATAAATCGTAATCAAAACCAAAATATACTAAAACGTTCTGTGATTGGTCGGCGGGTTCTGACAGTACGCAGCTAGCGTCAAAGAATTCGTCAAAATTGTTTCGGTTATCTTATGTTTTTTTTCACACCAACCCGAGTGTGCTTGACCTTGCTGTCAACCGATAAAACGGAGGTACGTATGACGTCACGCGTACCCAGTCAGATTTCGATCGTTCTGGCGGACTTACAAATTATAATACAAACTTTGAAAATTATTTAAACTATGAAATCAACACCCAGGATCTCTTATCTAACCGGGACATTGGGACCTATTTTTATTGCTAAAAATTCATCCCTGCTGATATAAGCAAATACTGGTGCCACTTTCATTATGCCCATACGTCTCGGCGGGGCCAACCTGAAAATCTGCAGCGAAATCAAATATTTGAGGGATGTCATCACCGATGACCTAAATTATAAAAATGACATAGAACGCCAAAGAAGAGTATTGAGTGTGCGAGCTAACATGCTTGCCAGAAGATTCAACAAATGCAGTCCTCCGGTGAAGAAGCAACTTTTCCAAACATACTGTATGAGTTTCTACACTAGCGAGCTATGGACGACATACACACAAGGCGTCATGAACACACTCCGAGTACAGTACAACCACGCATACAGAGCCCTATTTGGCCTCCCCTGTCGATGCAGCGCCTCACAGATGTTCACCGAAGGAAGCGTGCATGGGTTCGCTGCTTTGATGCGCCGCAGAATAGCCGGGACGAGTCAGCGCTACCAGAAATCGGAAAACACTCTTTTCCAGGACGTTGCCCAGTGGCAGGGAGCGCCTCTACACCAGAGATGGAAAATTTCACTCAAGCCACCATAAAGTCCTAATGTGTTCATAAATTCATTCATTTATTTTTATTTTGATTTTTTATGTTTTAACTTTAATATAAACTTTTATGGCAGGCAGAGCATTGCACACACCGCTCTGTCCAGCTGAAATAAACATTATTATTATTAAAAAGGTACTTGCCAAAAATATGGGAAAAATTAGTTGCAAGATGATATTGTTAATTCTGAATTTAAAATATGACACTTCATAAATAAGTCCTAATGGTCGAGTGGTTTAAGACGCCTGTCCCGGTAAGACAAGAGACTTGTTTCGATTCCTAGTTGTGACCGATATCTTTTTATTTTTCTGTGTCTTGTTCTGTTTAATGTTTCGCTTAAATTTATTAGTACTATCTTCTTTTTCAATGAAATAAGTTAATTATTGTTTTGTTATAAATTAATTTATACTCATCCAGTTAACCAATTCAACAGTGGTGCTTTTATCAATAACACGCAATGCCCAGACAAGGGCTTGATTTAATTTCCACAGCGATGAATGAGAATTATAACTCCCAATTAAAAAGTTAGGTTAACAACGGCAATTAGTCGAATATATACCAGTCGGACATTGCTCAAACATAAAGATGAAAGAACAATGGGGATTTTTTTTGAAAAATTCTTAATCCAATTTTCATATCGGAAAAAAAAACTAAAATAAAATTATTGAACCCCGCGGGCTAATTTGTTCGGTTTTGCAAACAATCAACCCGTAGAGTTATTATGTTCGTTTTTGCGAACAGTTCATATGGTCATATAGAAATCTTCGTGTCTTCCTTATTATCATAGTGATAAATACACGGCGTTAGAACGAGAAAACAAAAAGTTTTATATTTAAATCTAGAAATAAACTTTAAAAAAATAATAATGATTTGAGAAAATTTATTACACTTTGTGAATTTTTTATAATTTGTTTTTGTATGAAACGATAAAAAGTTAGGTGATAGTAAATTTTATAATAAATTTGTCTGATAAAATTTCTATTTTTTTTGTTATCAAGTATTTTAGTTCAATGCTTATTTTATGTTTGCATTCAATGTTTTGATATTTAAGATGAATGTTTTAATTTCTAACTCTAAAATATGAAAGTTTATTTCATCACCTTTTAAAAACAGTTTGTTTAGTTTAGATACGTTCAGAAATGTTCCATTTATTTTGATTTTATTGTAAAGCGGATATACACTCAAATTTATTTATTAATTTTCGGGAAATTGACAATATACATTTATTTCAGTTTGTACATAAGTATTACATAGCTAAAATAAAACCAATTATGGATTTACTCCTTGTGACTTTACCTCTAATGAGAAAGCATAATAGAATAAGTAAATAAAATTTGTAAGAAAGGAATATGAAATCAAAAATTTATGCAAAACTAAAGATTATATAAAACGAAAAATTTACAAAACAAAACATTTATCAATACATTTATAGCCATGGAGAGAGGTTGTAGATATAAATCAAATCATAATAGAAATATAAACAATAGAGAAATAACATTATTAACAAAGCATCAGAGAAGTATTCTTTTATGCACCTCTTGTATTTGGTAAGTTCGCAACTAAAAATATCCACCTTGGATAATACGCTATTGTAATTATTGGCGCCTTTAAGAAATACAAAGGTCAAAGTAAAAGGTTAAAGGGTTGAAGTAAATGAAATTTTATAATGTTATTATTATTTTTACTGCTGTTTCGTTGTTCTACTGTGGTTAGTCCACATTTAAGTGACTAATTTATGTGATTTTGTATATCCCTCGATTCACATAAAAAGATTAAACACAGTCAAACACACTAACGATAAATTTTTGAAAAATGTTAGTGAAATATTTCAGTCAAATGCTTGGGTTATAATATGAAACAAATTGATACGTTTTTTGAATGAATATAATGCAAAAGCATCTGCTCAAAAGAACCAACTCTAGAACAAAATGATACATTTACAATGCTATGTGTGGGTTACTTCTAGACTATGCATCCTTAGGTTGGGGTGTATGTGCAAAAACTGTTTTGGACAAATTAGCAAAAGCTAAAAAATCACTACTAAGGGTAATCTTCAAAAAACCATTTATATATCATAGCGATGCACTATTTGAAGAGTTCCGAGTTCTGGATGTTAGACAACTATACATGAGAAAATTAATTTTAAACACCCATCAACAACGCCACCTCTACCCATCTATTAACCACTCTCACGACACCCACCAATCACGGAGAAATCCAATTGTACCACTCACAACTAAAACATCTCTCGCTCAAAGACACTTCTCATTCTTAGGTCCAAAACTATACAACTTCATGCCTGATGCTTGGAAAAGGGAAAACACAGCTATTCTTTATAAATTGACCACTAATTGGTTTCATCAATTAGGTAGAAAGGAGAGTGAACTTTTACTACACAAAAAATTAAATCAAACACAAACCAAAAACAACAACAAAAACGCCAACAAAAAAAAAACATGTTAAAGATACCTTTATGTTCTAATCTTTATCATTATGTGTATATATTTACCTACCAAGTACTTTCAAAGTAGAATGCTACCCAAGCAGCAGTTAATCTTATGTTTAATTATCCAATTCAACATAAAAAATGTATATCCATTAAAATATCCATTTTATTTTATTCTATTTCTTCTCTTTGTTATTCATATTTATAAAAAATATGTTAGTAGGCTAAGGCACCAGTTAAAAGTAAATATACCTATTATTTTAATACTATACTTATCAAACAACTTATCAAAATGTTAATACTCATTCTAATTTGACTGTCCTAAAACGGGAAACCTCTCAGTTGGGCAGTCAAAACATTTCTTAAATAATGTATAATCTTTAACTAATTAAAAAAATGAAGTGTTTTGAGTAAAGCTAAAGCGAAACAAATAATACATTTTTAAAAACGTTTATTGAATTGGAAGAAACCAAGAAGTGAGATGAATTATTACGAATCGAGACCAGCTGATGGTGTCAAAGAAGGGTAAATTATCTTTGCCGTTTGGAATATAAAATGTATTACCTTTGTGTGACCGTTCACTGTTCAGTATGGTCATCAATGAAAATGGATGGTTCGAGATTAAGAAATGTTTAGAAATGTGACAAACAGTAAACCGTGTTAATTAAAAGCAATAAATTTAAAGGTTGGGTTGTTCCACAAAATCTGAACAATTCGTGAAATCTCAAAGTAAATATTCAAGTTCTGTTACCATCCAATTTCTGTGAAACAAATGACCCACGATGAAATAATAACAAAACTTGAATATCCAAAATTAAATATGCAAAAGCTGTTTTATTTTCGTACTATAGTATGAGTCCAAACCGCTCCCAACTATCTGGAGCCAGTGAGACTATAGCATCCATAGTTTGGGTATGTTATGAGGCTGAAGGTTGTGGAAAGCGGAAGGAGATGGATAAGAGGAGAAAGGGAAAGTTCGTGGCTATTCAGATCTGGTCACCAAACACAGCTAAAGTCATTTTAAGCAACTTTTCAATTCCGAATGGTGGTCTTAACACCAGGACAATACTGAGAGTATCTTCCACTCTGGAATATTCCACAAAAATACTTTACTTTATCTTAAATAAGTAAATTAATAAATAACACAAATTAATCAAAACAAAATTACCTGCGCACGCCGGGGTTTGAACCCACAACCTCTGGCTTGCTGTCCAAGATCCTTACCCCTCGACAAAGGAAGCCGTCAGTGGTTTTAATTTAACATAGAATTGACCTTAATCCGGATGACAACAATATTTTATATTTGCTGAAATTGTGAATTGGCTGCTTTCTACATAACTACTTTGAAATTTAATGATTTGTTCATATTCTGTGAAACAACCAATCCTTAGAACGGGTTGTTTCAGAGAATTTTAACAATTCATCAAATTTTACAGGTAATTTTCAAGGACTGCAAAAGTTATATTCAAGTTCTATTATTATTTCAGTTCTGTGAAGCAAGTGGCATATAATAACAGAACTTCAATAGGACTTTCACAGAACTTGAAAATCGACTTTGAAATTTGTTGAATTGATTAAATTTTCTGAAACATCCCGTCCTTAGACTGTGTATTTATGGAGTTTTTGAATAAAATGGTATGCTTTGTCACATTTCTGGCCCATTCTTAATCACAAACCATTAATTTTAACAGCTGATGTTGACGAAGAAAGGTTAATTTTTCTTCGTCCTCATCTGTTTTTACTGTTACCAACTCATGCATGATTGTAATATCCAGACAATAATGTATCATTGTTCTTTACTTATGTGCTATAAAATTGACCAATTTCTTTTGAACAAAAAAATCTAATTATTTTTGCTTGTTTTGCTATTTCAAAAAACATGGAGTTTTTGATATGAAACTCCGTTGAACAACCTGATTAAAATTTTGATAATACCGCTTCTCTGTCGTCAGTTGCAATACAAAAGACTTTGCAAAACATTAACTAAGCTGTTCAACTATTAGTCAATGCACAAAAGGCTTGCTGTCAACTCTACTGAACCAATGTCAGGACTCAATACGTTTACTTTTAAGTCAAATTTGCCTTTCTAGACTGCCTGGTGATTGGTGGATTAATTTACTATTACATTATTTTCATTATGTACCATTATGTGTGGGAACCTAATTCTTGCCAATGGAAGCAATAAGACTACAGTATCTCAAATGATCAGGGTATCTCCTATGCTAGGAACGGAATACTAGCAATTTCGAAGCCTATACCTAGGGTCAACCCAACGGCGCATGCCCATATCAACCCGCTGGAGCTATCTTTACACAAGCTGTAAACTAAGTGGTGCCATCTCGGCGCGAAAAAATGTGTTGTGTCTTAATAAGATATTTCCCGCCTCGCCTAAGGCATTGATGATGATCAATGATGTTTCAGAAAAAATTTAAATTTATTTTTTTACATTACATAACAATTTTTTACAAAGTAAATTTTATAATAACACAATACAAAACTAAAAAACGGTAGAAATGAAAGAAGGAATTGGTAGAAAACTCGCAACAAATTAGCCACATTTGAATAATAAAGACAAATTGAACAAAATACAGGATTTTCCAATAAGAGTTGTTATTTTGAATAGCCCGCTATTTCAGTAGATGTTACTTTGGAAGCTGTAATTTTTTGACATTTGACAAGTAGAAACTACGCCATTGATAAAAATGGAACGATACACGCTTCTTGAAATTATTAAAATTCACTTGAGTGAATCAAATGCAAATCATCTTGAGTGATGAGGCACATTTCCACCTCGGTGGCTTCGTCAACAAGCAAAATTGTCTGGCTGGAGCAACAGTTACGGTGAATGGATTGCGCTATCGAGAGATGATTAATATTTTTTATGGCCGGAATTGGATGGTATTAATCTGGACAGCGTTTACTTTCAACAAGACGGTGCTACGTGCCACACAAGCAACGAAACCATTGATCTTTTACGATTGAATTTCAAAATAACACCTCTTATTTAAAAACCCTGTACAACGCTCAACATCGATGCTCTGCGCGTTAAGATAATAATTAATATTCGCAGTTGAAATTTCTCGGTGTGTGATATGAAAACCGCAAGCACAACGCGACTTGATTGCATAAATAAATACATAAAGTCATGGTTATGCTGCATCCACAATCATAAATATAACACCATCCATCACATGCGATCCAGTAAAACACAAACGCCATCTGCCGGCAGAATCGAGAAATTAATTGGTCCAGTTTTGTGTTGTATCTGGTCTGTTGTCCATTGGCCATTTATTTATACCTCTGCTGCGAAATTTGAAGCCAGCTCGGGATTATGGTTCATTGTTGGAATGAAATTATTAAACGAGAAGGTAAATAGTAACACGAGGTAAATTATATCATATAAAGATAGGCCAGTTTGAACAGATTAGCTAATTTCAGATTAATTAATTTTGAACAGTTTTAATACAAATTTAATTAAAATTATTTACTTAAGCTCTTATTAATTATTTAACGAGCAGGTACACGGGACCGCAGGGCAAATCGTGAAATGATGTAAAGGGAGTTTAGTTTAGCAGGTGAGTATATTTTCTTTTTATTTATTTGAATACGCACAAAAGTTCCAACTACGCCAAACCGCCTGGAGCCAGTGATACTATGGCATCCCCAATTCGAAAAATTTTGAAAATTTTGAAAACTTCTAAAATTTTGTCCAGTACAAGCTACAACTATAAACATAAATGTTAACTTTAATAACAATCATATCGCACCATCCTAAGCTTGTTCACTGCTGGGAATACAACTAGATGCAAATATAAACTGGAAAGAACATGTATCTAAAGTTGTAGCAAAAATCAGTAGCTTTTCTTTTGTTCTAGGCACCCTTAAAAATATCTCAAACATCGTGTCAGTAATCACCGCATACTATGGATACGTATACTCAATGATAAAATACGGAATAGTTTTTTGGGGATACTCAGTAAACGCCAAAGATGTTTTTATCATCCAAAAGAGGTGCCTACGAAAAATTACAAACTCTGATCACCGGGATTCATGTAGACCAATTTAAAAAAATCTTAAACTTCTGACAGTGACGGACATATATATAATGAAGTTATGCCTGTTAGTACGATCATCTCCAGAAAAGTTCCCACAAAAAAACTCAAAACATAAACACGCAACAAGGTTCACAGAAAACCTATTAATACCAAAAGCAAACAAAACTATTTTTCAAAAAGGACCACACTACATGGGCATTAAAGTATATAACAACCTTCCACGTAGCATCAAAAAAATAACCGACATACTTAAATTTAAATCAACACTAAAAACATTTCTTTTAAACACATGTCACTACACCTTAAATAAATACCTTACATGAATTCAATAAGTACCTCTGTTTTTTATTTTTTTATTATTTACTGTTATTTATTTTTATTTATTTGTTAACATGTAATTGTTGGGTTATGTAATATAATGTGTATTTGTTGGGTTAGCTGGAAGAAATAGGATGTAACCTATAGGCTATACCGTTTGTACTCTTTTTGTGCAATAAATATTTTTTGAATTTCAATTTTGAAGTTATTGGTAATAGGAAATATATACTATCTTCCACTCTCGAGAGTGCCGCAAATATACAATATATTATTTTAAATGAATATTTTGTGACATTACAAAAAAAATCTAAGAAAATTTAATTGCCATGCCGAAATTTGAACCCGCGACCTCCATTCGACAACGGAAAACATCATTAATTGTAATATTTGAATGAACCTAAGCTTTTAAAATAAACTTTTTAAAATTTTGCGTTGTTTATTCTTCGTATTTTTTTGTTTAAACGAATAGTGGTTTATAAATAAATCCGCTTACAAAACAATTTTGTTTTACTTGATGCTTGAAGTTAAGTTTGAAGCTTTTCCGAAACTTTTCGAACGAAATAATTTCCGCTTCCTGTCACTGTGTTCAAATATTAATTCAATTCGTCTCTCCCGTCAGGAGGAAAATTGAAGTGAGAATATTAATTCTGTAATTCTCATCTGCCAGGGAGCGATGTTACGATCACCCGGCACTTAGTAATAAGCACTTTAATCCAAGGAAGAACATCTACACGACGATCGGAAAATCTGTATCACATAAAAATACAACTTTTTTGTAATTTACAGAGTGACCGCAAAATATGTATGAATGATTCAATATATCCAAGCTAAAGATGGTAGGATATATCGAATGAAAATTTGGGATCAGTGTTTGCATATTTACGGGCATATGAATATATTCCTTCCACTTTGGAGCAAGGCGATGGGTCGAGATAACAGTCGGAGAGGTAAAAAGGTCTTCCCAAACCAGCCTCTTTAAATAAGGCGTGGTATTAAATGTGATATTTTTACTAACTATGAATACCGTTAAATAATAATAATAATATCTTTATTTAGGAAAGTTTACACATTACAACTATACATACATATTATTGTGTACATTGATTTGTAACTTTTATATTTTTTTAGTACAGTTGTGGTTTCTCAAATACCGCCTCACTAGGCTAGCCTGTGTTGAGGCAAAATTTTTCGTGTTAGTTCCTAATACCATTGAACATACCTATACTTGTATTAAGATGTATTCGCTCAATAATGTGGTGACTTCAATAACTGCGAATTTGGGTGAATGCACCGGTAAAGGCCCTATTCTTATTTTTGATCCAAATTTTTACATTATCTTTGAAACTTTTTTGTGAATCACATTGTTTTATGCTGTCTGGAAGAATGTTGTAGAGTCTTGTAGCAAAGTATTTAAAGTTTCGTTGACCAAACGTAGTATGTGTTATCGGTATTTGTAGTAAGTTTTTGTTGTTGCTTCGAGTACATGGTGTATTTGAACTTTTTACGTAGTAATTATGTATATTTGAGTATAGATGAGTTAGGATAATTTTAGCATATAGCTGCCGAACATCAAACACATTCATAATATTAAAAATCAGATTCGAGTCTGTGTTTATAGGTGACCTTAAAATTATTTTTAAAATTGTTTTCTGAGCCTTAATATGTTTGGAAGATCAAATGTTAACTTTTCTGATTCTGTTAATTGCACTAAAAATGTGTAATTTTAAAATTTTCATTCAATATAATTCAATGTGTAATTTTAAAATTTTCATTCAATATAATTCAATGTGATAATTATTGATTTTCAAAATGGTCTAAAACAGCACATTCTGAAACGGTTTCAACTGGCTGCAACATCATTAACGTCATTATGACATATAAAACGCAAGTCACGAATAAAATGAAAATGTCGGTTTGGCGGCAAATCGAAAATGGCACATTATAAATTTTTTTACATATTGTATTCTTCAATATAAAAATGAAAGAAAAACACTTGAATTTTTTATGTGAAACCGCACAAGAGTCTCAACTGCTCCCAACCGTCGGGAGCAACTGAGGCGATGGATTCACCAATTGTGGTATGTTATGAGGCTGTAGAGAGGGAAGGAGATGGGAAAGAGGAAGGTGGGGAAGTACCTGGCTATTCAGATCTGGTCACTAAACACGGCTAAAGTCATTTCAAGCAACGTTTCAATTCTGAATGGTGGTCTCACACCAGGGCGATACTGAGAGTATCTTCTAATCTGGAAGTGCGGAAAAACACTATTTTTCAGTAATTTTTGAAATAACAGAAATTAATTTAATAAAATTTACTTGGTCACGCTGGGGTTTGAACCCTCGAGCTCCAGCTTGCTATTCGAAAACCTCAGCCCTCGACCGCGGAGGCCTTCAAATACTTTTGGGCAAAAAAGCTTCTTATATCATAGTATTAAACTCTACAATAAAATACCACTCTCACTCAAAAACCTCAACATTATAACATTTAAATCTCAAATAAAAAGCTGGATACTTAATATAGGAAGATCTGAAATAGAAAATATACTGATATCAAACACAGTCTAAAACAGAATCAACTGAACTATACCAAAAAACACTATCTTACTTATTTTAAGCTTATTTAAAAAAAATATACTACATTATATATGTTCATAATTAAATTCATATGTAACTTTGTTGTGATATTAATTTTCTTATAATTAAATTATACATAATATGTAAATTAAATCCTCAGCACGGTAGATCCCAGTGAGGATATCATTATATATATTTGTTACAAAAAAAAATTGATAGTGATATTTTATATTTTATTTAATCCATTATTTTGTGTATGAACTTATTTTTGCTTTCCTCAATTTTATTTTCAAGTGTTAGATTGTTGAAAGCTCTTATAGCGTGGTATTGATAGTGTCTTTGTCCAAAGCTTGTTTTTTTTGTACGCTTGTCTAACTGGTCTGGTAGTGATATTTTTTGTATGTTGAAATTCGTTTATTTTGTCAAAAATTTAGTTTAGTAGTGTTTTAACGTATAATTGGCGTATATCTAGTACGTCACAGCTGTTGAATATTTGGTCAGTACCGGTCAGTCTATGTTTTTTTAGTATTACCTTTGATCGTTTTCTGTGCGATTTCTATGTAATCGATAGCCGAATTTTTTGCTCCTCCCGAAGCAATAATTCCATAGTCTTTGTTCGAACGTGGTTTTACAAGTAACCTTATCTCACTGTTACAGGAGAGTTTCTTCGACTTAACGAAAGCACGCACGTGACATTATAACCATTGTTAATTAAAGACCAAAAAACCCCGATTTGCACTATTTTTTAATCTAGGCCACCAGTTTCTACGTAATCTTACATTTTCGCTTTGACTTTTTTTATTTTGGCCCATCAATTACTTCATTATCAGACCCCAATCTCGGCCTAACAAGGTAAGGAATTAATTACTGGCCCATCCCCATACCTGATCCCTACCCATTCCTTGCCCCTCCTCACTCCATGGCCCAACCATTAATCCTTCAGACTGACGGGGAGATATATGGATTATAATACGTTGAGTATTTGCAACCTGTATAAATATGTGATATGCGGTGGCGTATTAAAAATCACACAAATTTACTGCTAATTCTTAGTTTAAATTCATTTTCATTAAACTACTATTTTGTAACTGTTAATTCTTAATTGAATTCCACTGTCGGTAAAATTACTATTTTGTAACTGTTAATTTTTAGTTGAATTCCATTGCCATTAAAATTACTATTTTGTAACTGTTAATTCTTAGTCGAATTCCATTGTCATTAAAGTTACTATTTTGTTATTGCTAATTCTTTTGTGAATTCCATTGCCATTAAAACTACTATTCTGTAACTGTTAATAACTCCATTGTCATTAAAATTACTATTTTGTAACTGTTAATTCTTAGTTGAATTATATTGCCATAAAAATTACTATTTGTAACTGTTAATTCTTAGTCAAATTCCATTGTCATTATACTATTTTGTAATTGCTAATTATTTTGTGAATTCCACTGTCATTAAAACTACTATTTTGAAACTGTTAATTCTTAGTTGAATTTCAGTGTCATTAAAATTACTATTTTGTAACTGTTAATTCTTAGTTGAATTATATTGCCATTAAAATTACTATTTTGTAACTGTTAATTCTTAGTCGACTTCTATTGACATAAAAAATAACTATTTTGTTACTGTTAATTCTTAGTCGAATTCCATTTCCATTAAAATTACTATTTTGTAATTGCTAATTCTTTTGTAAATTCCATTGTCATTAAAATTATTTTTTTGTGACTGTTAATTCTTAGTTGAATTTCATTGTCATGAGCGAAATAGTAACCTAACAGTATTTAAGTAAAATTAAATTCTAAATATTAGTAATTTACTCAAAATAGAAATTTACTAAAATTAATATTTCATGGAAATATTTTTTTAAATTACTAGTTTACGTATCCGAAATATAATAATAATAAATATGTGCGTACATATTTCTTTCTCGTCTGTACGATGCTGCTGGAACGAGACGGAGTGCATATCACGTGATGCGTTAGGTTGTACCTAGCGGCGACATGTGATGATTTTTGTTTTTAATTTGAAAAAATATCATTGGAGAACAAAATGACATTTATATTTTTAATTGTTGAAGACAACATTAGCTCTACCAACTGAGCTAATGGGACCCTATCTCCTTCGGTCATATTTAACTGTATCATACTTAAAATTAGAACTACCGAAAATGTCTTCATTTTCTCACCGCACATTTTTAAAAGCTGCTATCTTTTAATTATTCCTAATATTTTCGAGTACGGCGACGTTGACGTCACGCTGGCAACGTTCGTGCGAGCCATCTTACCAGCCAGTGGCGTTTCCTGCGTCATAATGACGTTGTAGCCAGTTGGAACCGTTTCGGATTGAGCGGTTACAGAGAGTTTTTAAAATCAATATTTATGAATGATTTATTCCTTCGAGCGGGGTATTAACATTAAAAAAATTTAGTACTTCAGTTTCTACTCCAACTTTCATGTATCCAATCTTCGTTCACTCCCACGTCTATTAAGCGTCACGAAGTTCCCCAATTTGATCTATATCATCTTTGGAGATACTGTGCGGAGGGTATTTTTAAGAAGGGAACTGCGCCATTCTGGAGTTGGACAGATCCGACATCATATGAGAACCGAAAGTTATTATTTATTTTAAATTCGTATATTATACGAAATCTAATGCAAAGTGAATATCATCTTTCCCTTTGACAATTTCCAAGAAAACATTTGATATAAAAACCTGTATTTTTTTTCAAATTATTTATGTTGTAAAATGTACAGTATTTTTCTTGATCTAATTTTCTTGAAAATAAATTCCAAAATCTACGTGAATTAATTTCCATATTTTTAGCATTTTTTTATTTACTGTACAACAGAACATTCATTCCAGTTACAGTACAATTTTACATCAAATCATACAGTACAATTTTACATCATATCAGCATTTATCTAAGTGACTCTTCAATAATTTTTTTAGGTCATTTAGACCAGTGTTCCGCAAACTTTTTATGTTCACGGTACACCTAACTAATCAAGAAATTTTAACGGTACACCAATGAAAAAAAAACAAGGTAAATTTTGGATAGGATTGGCTAGGCTTATTACGAATAACGGCGAACTTTGAGGTTGAACTACGAAAGCTGCATGTCATCATAATTTAAAAAAACATCCCAGGTTTTGAATGGTTTGTTTGGCAAAGCAGGGTTTGTTTAGCCGGGTTTGTTTAGCCGGGTTTGTGTAATTATGATTGATATTTATCACATAACAGAGACATAATGACCGTGAACTGTCACCGAATCGGTTCGAGAAGTGAATTTAAATTTTACGCAATTGATAATTAAAATGCACCTTTTTCCGCCGCCACCAAGCCAAAAAGTTTCCTTTTATAGTAATTACGGCATATCTAAAGTTTTTTTCTAAAAATTATTCGTAATAAGCGTGGCCACTCCGAACCAAAATTTACCAAAAACAATATTTTATTAATATTTATTATTAACCAATCATTACGGACAGGTATAGTTCCAGCACTGTGGAAAAATGGTTTAGTCACACCAATTCCGAAAAAGAAACCAATTTCAAGTATTAGTGATCTCAGACCGATTAGCATATTACCAGCATTATCCAAGGTACTCGAAAAAGTCGTGTTTGAGCAAACAGTAGTCTACGCTGAAACATGCGGGATTATACCTCGTCATCAATCGGGGTTTCGTAAAGGCCACAGCACTACAACAGCTCTGCAATGTATTACAGATGATATTCTTGCCTCCACTGATGCAGGCAAAGCCTCGATACTAGTTCTGCTGGACTTCTCTAAGGCATTTGACTTACTGAGCATTCCATTACTTATTGCAAAGTTGCGTTACTTTGGTTTTGACGATGAAGCAATAAAATGGTTTCAAAATTACTTCAAAGATAGAACTCAGCGCACAGTTTGCAAGGATAGTAATGGGACTCTAAAATATTCATCTGACATTATAATAACAAGTGGGGTACCCCAGGGATCGATACTAGGGCCATTGCTTTTTGCTATATATACCGCTGACATGATGCAATCTATTGAACACTGTGGTTCGCACATGTATGCTGATGACACACAACTATATTTATCGTTTGACGTAAGTAAAACTCATGTGGCAGTGGATATGGTAAATGGTGACCTACGTAGAGTTTGCAGTTGGGCAAAGGAGCACGCGTTACTTCTCAATCCTCAAAAAACTGTTGCTTTATTAATGGGAACTAAGCAAAAAATATCATGCGTAAAAAATGGAGGACATGTTGTAAAAATACATGAAACCACCGTTCCCTTTGTTGATGCTGCGCGCAACCTTGGAATAATGGTGGACGGTAGATTGAGGTATGATGAACATGTTAAAAACAGGTCACAGTGGTGCTACTCGAGGCTTCGTCTATTGTACAATATAAGAGATAACATATCAGTGAAACTACGCAAGATTATTACTGATAGTCTTGTTCTCTCAATATTGGACTATGGAGACTCAGTTTACGGTCCATCTTTATTGAAAAAAACCCAAAAACAAGTACAACGAGTCCAAAATGCATGTGTCCGATATTGCTATAATGTCCCGAGACGCGAGCATATCTCGCCTTACCTCTATCGGCATCGAATACTGAATATGTCGAACAGAAGGAAGTTACATCAAATGTGTCAACTGTTCAACTTGATGAATTCAAAGGTTCCTTCCTATCTGTTTGACAGACTGCAGTGGTCCCGTGACTCACATGCACATAGTACACGCCAAAGAGACCATTTACTTGTTCTCCCCAAACATAAAACTGCTGTTTTTGAGGGTAGTTTTAGCTACTCATCGTCAAAACTCTGGAATAAAATACCACTGCCTATTCGAACAACAACATCGTTGCAGTGCTTTAAGAAGCTCTGCAGCGAATGGTTGCTGACAGCACAGTCAACCGCACAACATCATAATTGATTGAATTTAAAATGAAAGGGACACCTACTTGTGATTATTATTTTTTTTTACTTTTATCTATGTATTTTATGTAAATTTAATCCTGAATTTATATTTTATTTTATTTTAAAGAAATTTGTATTTATCGATTTATAACACATTATATTAAAGGCACTGCTGAAAACCAGCTACATTCCCGGAGAAATCCGGAATGTACAGCTGAGCAGTTGCCCTTTTGACAATATAATCATCTAAATGTATGTGTACAAACTATATGCAAACATGTAAAAAATTATTGTCAAATAAACGTTTTTATTATTATTATTATTATTATAACATGAAAAGATGTTTAATGCGAAATGTGAGCCTGTTTAACTGAATACAGACGATCAAAATTTGGAACAATCGTTGATAACGCTGCTCGCATCTCTTCGTCGATCGTCCTCAGGCGACGACCCAACCAAACACTAGCATTAACGAATGACTACTAAACAAGCAGGCGCAACGTCGCCGTCGTAATTCGTAATGTTATGTTGTCACGCGCATGCACCCCGATAGCTCGTGCGCAGTCACGTGATAATGTAGCAATAGCACCCCACTTATGTAGTGTAGCACACGTGATAATGTAGCGTAGCGGCGTAGCACACGGCCACTTCGCAGCGATCGAGTCCCACCCACGCCACCTCCGGCCGCCGCGCCGCACAGAAAAGTAAAGACCAATTTACAGAGCACTTTGTGAGAAGTGACGCGGGACTCGCGGCACACTTACAAATGGCCACGGCACACCAGTGTGCCGCGGAGCACACTTTGCGGAACACTGATTTAGACTACAGTCACATTTAAATTATTTGCTAGTTCGTTCAACAGCATCATCAATTTTATACATGTATGAAACGGAGTGTCTTTGGGTTTGTCTTTTTTTTAAATCTACATTTTTATTCCGAGATTGCACACTTGACTTTCAAAACAAGAAAAAGGTCCCTGTTTAAATGAATATTTGAAAAAACACCGATCACTTAAAGTGAGATAATGATACTTTTTGATGAAAGTTTGCTCACTTGACGTTCAAAAGAAGAAAAATTATAACTGTCTATGTCTGACTTCGAAAGACTCTCCGTTAAGTACGAGTAACGCCGGGAACTTCAGTTGTATACAGAGGCGGATTTGCCCTTAGGCCTATGTAGGCCCGGGCCTAGGGCGGCTAGATATTAGGGGCGGCCAATCGTGACAAAAAAGTCACAGATGATAACAAGAAATTACTTCCTAAGTACCTAAATATTCTACGTACGAAATAGCGATATGCAAGAGCGTGTTCACACACAGCGCGCCCCCACGCCCCGCAGCCGCCCTCGCCACACCTATCATGCTCCGTCGCTCGCCCGCTCGCGTATTTCCAATCCCTACCGTGATTCAGTTGCGCTAGTGACTGAACCGCGTTAGGTATTGTTATGCATAATACGTGTTCACACACAGAGCTATAATATGCGTGGGATGGCGTATTTCAGCATATCACTCGCCATACTTTCGAATTTGGAATGAATGGACATACGTATGAATACATCCCTCCAACTGCGGTGCAAGGTGATGGGTCAAGATAGTCCGGCTGGAAAAGTCAAAAGGCCTCCCTCACCCAGTCTCTCTCGATCCGGCCCGCCACGCAGCAGGTGGGCAGACGTATCCGCCGCCAAGACCTGGACAAATCTCACCCCATGAACCATGAATGATAATGGCAGGAAAATTAAAACGGTTTTGACCCTAGGAACTTACTGAAAAGTTTGGATACTCCTGGTCAGTATGATGGGTACTGAGAAAGGGGCGGCTACATGGTCTGGGGCCTAGGGCGGCCAAGACTACAAATCCGTCTCTGGTTGTATATATATACATAAATAGCTGCCGTGTATCCGGAGTTACTTGACTTTTCTCTACTGTTAATAAATGTAATATCCATGTTATATATATGCAAACCTTCCGGAAGAAATTCTCTAAATGATGAGAATTAAACGTACAAACAGACAGACGCAGATAGTGACTTTGTTTTATACTATTTAGAGATTCCAATGTATTTTCACGATCACGAATTTACTAAAAGATTATCAGGAAACGGCATGTTATCTCGTTTTTAGTTTTCCCGAACGTTCCAGACTGTTCCCAACACTGTTCTACTGGGTTGCTTTTTCGTGCAAATCTACAGTTTTATTCCGAGATTGATTGATTCACTGTTTATATGAGAGTTCGTTTAACTGCTCCACCTCCCTTTTCTACTCCTTTGGTACTTCTTTGTGAAATTTTGCACAATTGACGTTCAGAATAAAAGAAAAATTTAATGTCTACATCTGATTTCTAAAACTTTGTATAAAGATTTGACAACGACGTTAGTAGATTATAAGTTTGTATCGGCTTACCGTTTACATACACACCACCCATTATACATATAAGAGAGTAAAATATTATTATTGACCCGTGTGTGTAAGGTAAAAGAACTTCGCACATCTCGAAATTGTACAAAATAAAGTCGCTATCCGCGTCTGTCTGTTTGTACCCTTAGTTCTTCTAAACTACGCAACGGATTTTGTTAGAATTTGCACTATCAATTAGAGAATATCTTCCGAAAGACTTACGTATATAATACATTCATATATAATACATTTTTCAGTTTACTATTATTTATAATATATTTGTTTTTAGTTTTATTTCATGTATGATTCATACTTGCATACTTATGTTTCTATAAAATAATATTTTTTAGTTCTTTTAATTAATTTTAATTATTATTTCATGTGTGATTCATACTTGCATACTTATGTTTCTATAAAATAGTATTTTTAGTTCTTTTAAGTTATTTTTATTATTATTTCATGTGTGATTCATACTTGCATACTTATGTTTCTATAAAATAGTATTTTTAGTTCTTTTAAGTTATTTTTATTATTATTTCATGTATGATTCATACTTGCATACTTATTTTTCTATAAAATAGTATTTTTTAATTCTTTTAAATTATTTTTATTATTATTTCATGTATGATTCATACTTGCATACTTATGTTTTTATAAAATAGTATTTTTTAGTTCTTTTATGTTATCTTTATTATTATTTCACGTATAACTACCACAACACGGGCATTAGCCTAGTATGGTAGTTCAAAAAATGTCAAAAAATGTAACATGTAAACATTTATTAAATAATAAAAAAATAAAATATATATATACATAGAAAATAGAGAAAAGTCGATGTTGTGTAATCAAGTCGTAAATACAATATTTTCGGGCGCTTACATTGCTAATTCTGGCCAAACCTTATGAAATACGTCAAAAGAATCTACTACGGAATTGTATATTTTGAAAAATCCTACAAAAACGTCCGCGATGGTATATGTCTATCTCCTTAGATTAACCCCCAACAACGCCGGGTAAACATCAGCTAATAAATAAAAAGTAACAGCCTAAATAATATATAGACGAGGAAATAGTAATAAATATACGTTGCTATCAACACCTCCTATCAATTAATCATCGAAAAGGATTTATACGTTTATAGATAACACAAACCTCATACTGCTTGATATGGATAACTTTTTTCGGTTACACGGAAATGCCCACAAACACCTATATCTCTTCAGTGATTGGGTAATATATTTTCAAAATTGGAATTGTTTGAATAATTCAGAAAAGTGGTAAAACCACCCTGTTAAAAATGTACGAACCATTAGCAAAGTTCACCACCAGTTACTTTACAGGCTCCTGCCTAGCACCTAGCGGTCAGAGGTAAAACTAGGGCTAACAGATAAAACAGATGTTTTGCCTTATCAATTGGCTTTCTTTGACAGTGTTTGTTTACAATTGGCTTGTCAATGTGTTTTACTTGGTTAGATTATAAAAAGCCTCGCCGACTGGATTCCGACTTCTTCTCTCCTATAAAATAGTAACAAGCAGTCATTATGGTCGACAGACCATTAAGTAAAATTGTTTTATCCGGGTCGGGAATAATTTTACTCTTTGTAACATTAAATAAAGTGAAATGCAGTTTTGTGCAGTAAAAAAAATATAATATTTTTAATTAAATCGTTTTCGAAATTGTAACGAATTTGTCACGGTATTTCCGCGCTAGTGGAAAAAAAATTATGGACTACATAGTCACATGAGGAAGAGAAAAAAAATTAACGACTTTGGTCATTTTCCCAGTCAAATGTCACACTGTTAAAATCATAAGTCTAACATAACCTCACATCCGAAGAACTTTTATACTACCAATACATCGTTCTGAAATCCGAGATAATACGTTGTGTGGATTATATAGTCCTTTTTTATATCAAAGTAGAAGTTTCCTGGGTCGATCATGATGTACCCGCTCACTGTAACCCGCTCATTGTAATCCGCCTATTAACCACCAATGAGCGAGCGGGTACTTTTTTTTTAAAAGATTCGTTCTTCGACACCCGTGTTTTGTGATGGGTATCGGAGTTGCGAGCGAATGATGATTTCTTTAGACCTGGCTTTTCAAATCTCATTCTCGCGACAAACAAAAAGAGATGGTAAATACCTTAAATATGCGAACTCTAAAATAGGCTATAATTTTTCACCTACTACCTATCTACTTTAAACGAAATACCCGATCAAAGATCGAGAGTAACTGGTACCCAGGTCTCGGGTAGGACGGGAACTTTCATATTACGGCAGCCTGTGGCAAGCATTCCGCGCATAGGTCTCTGGGTTTCTACTTTGTAGCATCTTTTCCATGTGCAAAAGTACCCGATCACACTACGGGTACTATCGACACTATCGTGGGTCGTGAGCAACCCAATTCGTGTGAAATAATCGATCGATCCTTCTCTGCAGTAAAATCATACATCTGAAAGGCCATTATGCAAAATACATTAAATTAAAATTCTACGTTTTATTTTCAAACTGTACTCATAACTTTATCAATAAAGGTAACTCGATTCTCGAGAGGTGTTCAAATTTAATTAATATTAGATTCAGGAAGACCAGTGGAAAGGTAAACGTACTATGTATAATTAAGGTTGTTCTGAAGTCATCAATGTCACAAACAATTAGCTAGCTTCTTATTATTCAACTTCGAAGCGTTATTTTTGCTTTCTTGTTAGTCAACAAATTTCTGACCAACTTGTTGAAAATTTCTGACGAGAAATTTTAATTAATGGCTTCCTAAGTAAAATTTCAACGTTCGTGACTGAAAAGTATTGACCCTACAAACGCCATCCAACGAAATATCGTTGTTGTTGGAATGGATGAGAACTGACAACAACGATCGTTGTTTGTCTAAATAAATTTTGAAAACAAAGAGAATTGCCACAAATTATCATCGTTTGAGCGCAAATATTGAGGTGAGTAGAACGCTCGTCTAATAGTCACAAGGATAATAACAATAATATTTGGATTATTTATATAGCCCCGTTTTTGTGCAAAATCACCTCAGGGGCGCTGTAAAAATATATAATACACTTCTTCAATGATCTATTAACTACATAATAATAATAATATTTGGCTAATTTATATAGCGCCGTTTTCGTGAGAAATCACCTCAAGGGCGCTGTACAAATATATTTCTTAAATATACATATCGAGATAATATACAGTACCATACCTACCTGGTTGGTCACTTGATATTAACACTTTATAAACATTAACTTATTGTTTATTAGCGAAATTTAGATACAGGATTTAGGACATAATTGGAAAATTGGATATAATTGGACTTTCTCTCAGGAATGGTATATTTAATTTAAGGGTATGACAGCTTAAAAGAGTTACTTTTTAGTTTATACCTGAATTCTGTTGGACTTGTTACGGATCTTACGGAGGCAGTTTATTTCCTCCGGAACTAAGATCCATAACAAGTCCAACAGAATTCAGGTCTAAACTACAAACTTACCTTTTCAGGCTGTCATACCGTTAAATTAAATATACCATTCCTGAGTGAAAGTTAAATTTTATCCAATTTTCCAATGATGTCCTAAATCTTGTACCTAAATTTCGCTAATAAACAATTAGTTAATGTCAAAGAAGTGTTAATCTTAAGTGACCTACTAGGTAAGTATGGTACTGTATATTATCTCCATATAAAGTTAGTAATAACATAGATCATCGTAGAAATGTATTTTTTATTTGTACAGCGCCCTTGAGAAGATTTTCAAATTCAATCATTAGCAAATTATTATTATACACATTAAAAAATATTACACGTTCAAGAAAAGTTCGGCATTCGTAGGGTTAAAACTATGTTCCAGTTATACCAATAAATATTACGTGTGTATTTCATTTACATGCTGATTGTACTTGATGTGATACAGAGATTACAAGTAGGCGGTCACACAATAGCTGATGGCGATTAGTTTACCTTTGTGAAAGGACAAAGAAGCAATTTATTAAATATTACTGTCGTTTATTTTTTCTTTGGTCAAAGTGTTTTTTAGGTCTTTTAATAAATTAGATAAGTTTCTATGGTTGTTGTTAGGGTAGTGAATTTTTAATCTATCACAATGGGTATGTAAATACATAAATTAATACTCGTAAATATCAGCCTTCGTAATTTTTATGCGATTATCATACAATACCACGGTCGAAGCCAGTGGGACAATTACATTACGAAGGTAGAAGGAGGAGGATATGGAAGAAATTGTGAAGAGAATGAAAGAAAAGTAAGAAAGTTTAAATAAAAAGCTTCTTCTTCACAATATTTATTAATTTATTTATTAATTTTCGGGAAATTGACAGTTTACATTTAATCAGTTTGTAGATAAGTATTATTTAGTAAAATAAAACCAATAAAATTATGGATTTCCTCCTTGTGACTTCACCTCTACTGAGAGAGCATAATATGGAATAAGTTATTTAAATTTGTTAAGCTTTGTTTGGGCTTGATGAAGTCTTCAATAACAGACGGATGGTTTTTTTTGTTTTTACTGCACAAAACTGCATTTCACTTTTATTTAATGTTACAAAGAGTTAAATTATTCCCAACCCGGACAAAACACTTTTACTATTGGTCCGTTGACCATAATGACTGCTTGTTACTATTTTATAGGAGAGAAGAAGTGAAAAATCCAGTCGGCGTATAATCTAATCAAGTAACACACATTGACAAGCTAATTGTCAAAACTGTCAAAACAAACACTGTTAAAGAAAGCCAATTGATAAGCAAAACATCTGTTTTATCTGTTAGCCCTAGTTTTACCTCTGACCGCTAGGTGCTAGGCAGAAGTCTGTAAAGTAACTGGTGGTGAACTTTGCTAATGGTTCGAACATTTTCAACAAAATTTGTGAGAAAGGAATATGAATAAAAAAAATTATATAAAATGAAAAATTTCCAAAACAATACATTTATAGCCATGGAGAGAGGTTGTAGATAATATAAATCAAATCATAATAGAGATATAAACAATAGAGACATAAACATTATTCACAAACCATCAGAAAAATATTATTTTATTGACCTCTTGTATTTGGTAAGTTTGCAACTGAAAATATCAACCTTGGATAATACGCTATAGTAAATTATTGGCAAGAATTCTGCTTAGAGTTCGTTTTGCTTTGATCAACCCAGAACAGGACACAACGCGCAGGTACATTGAATGGAATCTTGTTTAGCAACTCTGGGCATTGAATATTATTGTTAACTATTTTATACAGGAATAGTGCATCCTTATGATGCATATAATGCAATAACATAATTCGTCTTTATTTAAACAAGAAACACTTAATGATGATAATAATTGAGAACGAGTTTGTAGGACGACCTGAAGGCCAAAGTCCTCTCTATTAGGCTCTCAAAATCTATCTATTGCAACACGGAGAGAAATCTATGTTTGCCTTACGATAAATTAACAGGTTTTATTGATAAAACCTCAATTAAAGAATGTTTTATCAATTTGCCTTGATAATATATCATGACGATACAAAGAATTTTCGTTGTTTTGCAAAAATATTCGGATTTTCGTAAACACGTGTTCCGACATCATTCGTAATATAATTTACTACCATGTGTGTGGCGTATGAGAAATGTGGACATCCGCAAAGAGTGAAAGGCTGATGTAAGTGTAATGAGTAAGATTAAGAAAGGGACGCTTAGATACAGCCCCAGGATAAAGCTTTCCGAAGTAATAAAGCCTTCTACCACCTTATACAGAGAAAAATCAGGTAACATACCTTAAACTACTTTAAAGAATCGTACCTGCAATTTACAGGCAGTCCAAGGCTGATGGATGCGTAATGAGTGAAATTAAAGAAAGGGACTGGTTGGTTGGATTGGTTTGGGCATGTAGAGTGAATGAGCGAAGAAAGGAGAGTAAAGAGTTTATATTACGCAAATGTGAATGGTAGCAGATGTCAGGAACGTATGGAAGACATGGCACGATCAAGTGAATCAGATACTTGAGTCGGGCCATCTCAAGAGTCAAATTACTAGAAGAGCATGTTGAGACGATGTATGAATGTGAATGAGGCAAGGAGGTGTGCCAAGACCGAGTTTTTTGGCGGTCCAACCTCTCTGCCTACCCCTGCGGGGAAACGGCGTGATGGTTAGTTAGTTAGTGCATCAGATACCTGTTAATTAATTCGTAAGGCCTGCAATTCCGTTTTAAGCTGGAATTACTAATTATTTGAATAAATTCTTAATAAATTAAGAAGTCATTTTTCTCCGTGTAAAAACCTAACTGCTGGCTCAGCTAGCTTCCGAATTGGAGGGGCGAACCTATACACTAGAGACATCTCTTGGAGAACTATGTCAACTTTATGAGTTACTAGCACTAGAGCCATTTATTCATGTAGCTCGAACTATCACTAAAAGCACCTGACTATTGAATATTCAGATATTATGATGACGAAATTAAACGCGTTTCAAGCAACTTCTCGATTGTGACTTACTCAATATCACCCCGATGAAAGTCAGAATTGAAAAGTTTCTTGAAACATCTTTCCAACAAACAGCCTTTTCACTGCAAGAACTTTTCGTCTTTTTGGAATAAAAACGATGCTTACATTAAAAGCAAAACAGGTATCACTGAGTCTGATGGAATGTAAATGAAATACGTATGAAGCTGATAAGCTAGGTAGATACTTCTTAACTCTCCTCTTGCCTATCTCCTTTCTCTACCGCTCCCTTAGACCTCACGATGTACATAACCCAAATCAGGATCCTACAATCCTGTTGACTTTGACAGTAAATGTACAATTCCGCAGCAATCGTATGAAAATAAAAATAAATTGAAATTCTCAAATCCAATAACAAAGCAATCAAGAAAATTTTTCCTTTGCTTGCTTATAATTTAAGTCGTTACTCAATCAATAATATATAATAATTATTATTGTTTTCGTCAAAGCAATAAAGTAGGTCCTCCCCCCACCGTTTTAATGTACTTATCTTTTCTCCCAACTCATATCTTATATTCAAATTCTCATCTGGAAGTTGATTGGTTCAGAGATTATCCCGCTCTTTGGAACAACTGAGTAAGTTGTTAAGAGATTTACCTCCCTTAGAACCAATGACTTAAAATGCACTAGGGCAGTGCAGTAAGTCTGTATACTTGGACTGTATTTTTAATGTGTCATCTCACAAGAGTTCTAAGGTAACGATACACTGGGCCACGTATACAACGTATGCCATATTATGTTCCAATGCCAACATATACACATGACGACGCGACGCAAATTTGAATCGTAATGTGTCGACATTTAATATTTTTTTTTATATTAACTCCACACAGGAGGCCCTGAAGAAAATAATTTCCCTCAGGGCCTATGTCATCTTTGGGGATGCTGTGTGGAGGGTCATTTTGTGGAGAGAGAAAGGAGTGAACATGGGTCTTGAAGAGTCCCATGTTGTAGGAGGGAGGAAACACAGAGGCCGGCAGTTCGTTCCACAACCGAGCTATTGAACTTAAGAACGAATCGTAGAAGCGACCCCTTCTCATGTGACAAATGTCAACCGTGTACAAATGTTGGGCGCGTGTTTGGCGTGTATCACGACTACGCACCGGTGCCGAAGGGATCAATGACGCTAGTTCCTCAGAGCATCTTCCATTGTAATACCGATAGAACAATGACAGCATACCTACCTGACGCCTGTGCTCTAAAGATTGCAGTCTGTTTGTTAAGATTGGGTAATCTATCAAACGAACCGCCCGTTTCTGCACAGTCAAGGGTTTTTTTCAGGTATTTAAGGGCTCCGGACCAGAGATGGCTGCCAAATTCGACAGTAGGGCGCACTTGCGATTTGTACAGGGTCAGCAGTTGTGTACTATTAAAGTATCTGTGGGCCCTGTACAGTACGCCCAGCTTCTGAGAGGCCTTTAGAAAAACTTTACTCCAAGCCATTCCAAACCCAAAAACCTAACCTAACAATTGAATAGATAATCATTTGAATGGAAACTAATATCGCCACTGAATATTTTGGTTCCATCACATTTAGCGCGCGCTCCGTCTCTATTACATTGCCTGACATCAAATATATTTTATCGCCATCCATTTCATTTTCATAATGATGATGAAACACAGTTTTATTTTCGAAATTTACGAACTGATTTGCCAGAATTTTGGATCACGAAATATGCACACATAGCCATACATAACCATAACCATACATAAAAAAAAACCAACGTATAATATATCACACGACGCCACTATCACGTGATATGTGCTCTGTTCGTATGTAACAAGAACTGCTGCTGGAACGAGACGGAGTGTGATGGAAAAAAACATACCATCGGACAACAAAATGACATATACTCCAAATAAGTGGGAAGTGATAAAAAAAAAACGATAAAAATTTCCGAGCGGTCAAAACTAAAATTGACTATACAGTAGAATGTTCCAGTGAATGAGGCCTATTACAAACATGTTATATATACATAATAATTTAGTGCAATAGTAACCATGAAGAAGAAAAGTATTATAATTTTATATATATTTTTAAAGAATTTGGCATTCTCAGACTATAAAAATATCACCATTCGTTATTTCGGCTACTGGCATAATACCTAGCTCCCTCATTAAAAATTTAGGCATATTAGATCTATCAAAAAATTTCTATATAAAAATGCAAAAATCAGTCATTTTAAATACATGTAGGATAACGAAAGATTTTTTAAATATTTATGTTGAGGGATCAGTAGGATTTATAGGCCCTGTTAGAAGTTCTACCGAGCCAAACCCTCTGATATGAAAATATCTGGAGTCGGTGAATTATTTTCCCATTTGATCTCTGGTGAGTTGACGTGTTGTTCTTGTATTGTTTTGTATTTATTTTGCTTATTTAATGCACATGCATAATGTTGATTGACTTGTGGAAAAGTGTGTGGAAGGGTTTAGTTTTTCCTATGGGGAAGATTTAACCCGGACATAAAATCGGAAAAGATATAAAAAATATTTTTTATTGAAGTATGTTATTATAGCCTTCTTGTAACTATATTTTGTGCAGTTTAACAAGAGAGTAGCTGAATGACTCATTTATGATAGCATAAAGAATTTATGATCGAGTAGTTCTAGTTGGTATGTTGAAGTTGACTAGGCTCAGTAAATCAGAATTGTATTCATATATTTTTTTAAATAAAAGTCAAGTTGGAAACAGGTCTTCTATCTGAGAGTTTAAGTAATTGTAATTCTTTCATCAAGTGGTTGTAATTTTTGGTTTCTAAAGGTAGACGAAGTTTATAGTTAACTAGCTGACATGAACCCGGCGTTGCTTGGGGTTATCCTTAGAAGATAATAAAGCACTATACCACTGTGGACCTGTTTTTTGTGTAGACCTTTTTAAGATATACAATTCCGTATTACATTATTTTAATGTATCTCATAAGGTTTAGCCAGTGTTAGCAATGTAAGCGTCCGAAAATATTTTTTACGACTTGATTACAAAACATCAACTTTTCTCTACTTTTTATAAATATAATATGCATGAATTATATGTACAAACTTTTCGAAGGAAATTCTCTATATGATAGTAAAAATTCTATCAAAATCCGTTGAGTTGTTTATAAGAACTAAGTGCACAAACAGACAGACACGGATAGTGAACTTATTTTATACTACAGGGTTTTCCAATAAGAGGTGTTATTTTGATATTCAATCGTAAAAGATCAATGGTTTCGTTGCTTGTGTGGCACGTAGCGCCGTCTTGTTGAATGTAAACGTTGTCTAAATTAATACTTTTCAATTCCGGACATAAAAAAATCATTAATCATCTCTCGATAGCGCAATCCATTCACCGTAACTGTTGCTCCAGCCTCATTTTCGAAAAAGTAAGGTCCAATGATTCCGCTGGACCATAAACCGCACCAAACATTCACACGTTGAGGAAAAAGAGGTTTTTCAACAATAATTTATGGGTTTTCCGAGCCCCAGATGTGACGATTTTGCTTGTTGGCGAAGCCACCGAGGTGGAAATGTGCCTCATCACTCAAGATCAAGGCTGCCCAACCTTTTTAACAGTTGGGCCAAATTGACGATTTTGAATCACTGGCGGGCCACTGAATACCTGACGGTTCCTATTTCCATGGGGGGGGGTGTTGTTAGAAAATTTCTATAAAACATAATTCCTCACAAAAAAAAATTCAAAATGAGTGCTCCCCACCAAATATTTGAAATCCATGGGGGGGGGGGGTTGTTACGAAACTTCGCTGAGAAAAAATTCCGCGCACCCAAAAACATCATATGTGATTCCCCACAACAATTTTTCGAATTCCATGGGGGGGGGGTGGCTACAAGATTCCATTTCGGACGCAAAAAATACTATATCAAAACCGGTGTATTTTTGTTTAAAAAGTAAGTTCAACAGGTTAGATTTTTTCGTCGCTGATTCTCGTTCTGAGTAGCCCAAATAGCGATAAATCGCCTTCGTTGGCAACACTGGTGACCGCGCGCAAGCGGCATTGTTTGTTTTACCGCAGGCCCGCGACACTTTTTCAAATTGGCGGATTGGCGGGTTTTTTGAAAATGGTTCACGCGGGCCACTTATAATTCGATCGCGGGCCACATTATGGCCCGCGGGCCTGGGGTTGGGCAGCCTTGCTCAAGATGATTTGCATTTGATTCACTCAAGTGAATTTTAATAACTTCAATGCGTTGTTGAAGCATGTATTGCTCCATTCTTATCAATGGCGTAGTTTTACTTGTCAAATGTCAAAAAATGACAGCTTTAAAAGTAATATCTACCAAAATAACGGGCTATTCAAAATGACACCTCTTATTGGAAAACCCTGTATTTAGAGATAAATCTGCTGATGTTTTTCATGATTGAAGATGTAAACAAGATTTTGAAGTGTGATTTTTAATCTTGAAGATTTACAAGAAGCAATATTCGGCAAATAGACTCGTCTCGTGAATAGTTCAAAAGAAATTCACAAGAGTTGTTTACAACTTCGCAGTGCTTCTTGAATACTTTGGACTTATTTCAAAACATCCTTCCGTTAAATTAAAAATATTCGAGTCTTTGAACGTTTGAATTTTAATTTACTGAGTTCGTCCATGGCCTTTATTCATATTCAAGTGCGGAAATTCTGGGACTAACTTCCATATATATTCCTTACCGCCCAGAATACTTATGGAGGGAAAAAGATTATACAGAGTATTATATATGGACATCTCCAATTTATCATTAAATAAATACAAAAAAATGTTGCTGATGCAGTTTAGTTTAGTAACTATATTAAATCTCTAAATAGTATGAAACAAAGTCACTATCCGCGTCTATTTGGTTGTGCGCTTAGTTCTTCTAAACCACGCAACGGATTTTGATATCGTTTTCACTACCATTTAGAGATTTTTTCCGGTAGGTTTGTATATATGATACATGTATATTGGTGACTGGATAAATCATCACAATGATAATTCATCACATCTTTAAAAAGTTATATAAAGTCATGGAAAGTGATGAAACAAAAACTTTACTAACTGGGTTAAGTAGGTTAGGTTAGGTTAGGTTAAAAAAAAAATTCATCGTTTCTAATGACTTTATATCACTTTTTAAAAGTGTGTTGAATTGTCACTGTGTTGAGTTATCATGGAACCATATTTTTTTA
Organism: Hesperophylax consimilis; assembly: GCF_061612785.1. Lineage (NCBI taxonomy): Eukaryota > Metazoa > Arthropoda > Insecta > Trichoptera > Limnephilidae > Hesperophylax > Hesperophylax consimilis. The sequence continues at coordinate 14,673,651 of NC_142865.1, forward strand.
CCAGATTTCTTTTGCATATTCTTTATTCTTAATTTAAATATATTTTTTTACTACAAAAATTATTTTAATAATGATTTCCATAGTTGAAATGTGCAATTCAAATTTAAGGGGTAATCTTTACATGTAAAGTCGGATTATGTGATTTTCGCAGATCTGCGTTCGTTGTCGATCTTTATTTCAGATGGATACCACGGAATGTATTGTATTTGTATATATTAAAATTAATAAAATTCTGTACCATAACATTAAAATATTTTACGTAAAGCGGTTAGAAAAAATTTGTAAAACATTATACATTATAAAATTTACGGTAGGTACCAGATTTTATTATTTTAGACGACGAATTTATAAATCAAGGAATCAAGAAAGGACCATTTTCTAGGCCTGTTAGAGCAAATTCGACCGTAAGTCCGTCCAATACGCCCGGACCGCGCGCATATATTGTTTTACACGTCTTCTTCACTTCGGTAAGATTCCGATTCTATTTTTGAGTATTGTGTCGCCAAGCAATCAAAAGATCAAAATACAGTAAATGAAATACTTTGTGACTATAGACACTAATAACGTGTTGTTTCACAGAATTCGAACAATTCATCAAATTTCAAATATAACTTGAAAATTAAATTCGGAATTTGATGAATTGTTCAAATTCTATGAAACATCCCGTCTTAAGTGTATTCGGGCCTTCCTATTAGTGTTCAAGTATTCGTTTATTTTTTTTGGTTGTGAAGGCGTAGCAAATGATAAAGAAAAATCTGGGTGCTACTCTGTTAACCTAACATTACAAAAAATGCAAAGAAGCTTAAAATTCTTGAAAAAAAATTTTTTTGTTCACTTTTGAAGAGCAATGGCCAATCTGGTATATTTTGAGTCAGCCTCAAAACTAAACTTGTCGAATGGACAAGTTTTCAACAAGAGAAATTTACATTTAAATTCAAGAATTTTAAAATTGAGAAATAAATTATTTTCAACGTTGTCAGAAAAAGGATTAAACCAGTAATTAAAATTTTGTCCGAAAATATTTGAACTCAGTAATTGAAATGTAAATTTAGCCTTTGTCAGTAGTCAAAATGCAAAAAATATTTTTAAACATAGTTTAATTAAGTTTACCAGATGAACGGAATTTTATTTTTGAATGAAAATGACTTTCAAGTAATGGATGCATTTTTAAAAATCCTTTTGACTTTTTATTGAAACAAGTGAAAAGGTTTTCGTATAATTATTTTTATAAATATCAACAAATTTATTTAACATTGCTCAATTGCATAATTACTTTCATAGTTTCTTACATAAGTACTAATTTTGTACTTTTAATTATTATATACAATTATTAAACTCCTTCGTACAACAGAACTTTCTATGATAACTTGTATTGCTTATATAATAATAATAATAATGGCATTTTCAGACTATAAAAATATTACCATTTATTATTTCGGCTATTGGCATTATACCTAGATCTCTTATAAAAAATTTAGGCGTATTAGATTTATCAAAAAAGTTATATATAAAAATTCAAAAATCAGTCATTTTAAATACATGTAGGATAATGAAAGATTTTTTTAATATTTATATTGAGGGATCAGTAGGATTTATAGGCCCTGTTAGGAGTTCTACCGAGCCGAACCCTCTGATATGAAAATATCTGGAGTCGGTGAATTATTTTCCCATTTGATCTCTGGTGAATTGACGTGTTGTTCTTGTGTGGTTTTGTATTTATTTTGCTTATATAATGCACTTGCATAATGTTGATTGACTAGATGATCATTTGTGGAAAAGTGTGTGGAAGGGTTTAGTTTTTCCTATGGGGAAGATTTAAACCGGACATAAAATCGTAAAAAAAAATAATAATAATTAAAAAGTTTCCGGAAAAGACAAACATTTTCTGCATAAATCATCAATTTGATTTGTATCTTTGATTATATGCTTCCTATAATTTTTAGTATTAATGACTCTATCCTGAATGGCAAGCATAAATCCTTCTATTTCTGCGCTCAACTCTCCAATACTCAACCATTTGTTTGACGAAAATTTGTCAACATACATTTGGTTGAGATAATTGAAGTTTTTTGCGTGTTAAATTTTATTTTACCAGGAATCTAATAATTCTTGATTGGTATTTATAAAAATGTTGGCATTCTCGTCGTATAAATTTGAAGGTGTAATGTTTCTATCTGCCTTGCAAATTATTTTGTGCATTTCTGAGCTATGAGCTTTTCTATGGAAAAAAAGTTCTTAGCATTTCTACCTGATTATGTTTCAAATATTTTTTATATAAAATAAATTTTATATTCCAGAATGTGGGGAGGTTAGTGCAATCCCACACGTCCCATATAGATAAACATTTAAAAAAAAAATAGTTATAGTTCATACTCAGTTAATTATTTTATGTACTATACACTTATTATTGCACTCCTGAATAAATTACTTACAGTAATGAGTATATGTAAAAGCCTTCAAGTCGTGAATAAATAAAGAAAAAGTCAATTTAAAAATACAATAAGAACTGTCAACACATCGCGGTTTTTTCGTCAAGTCGCAGTATGATTAGAAAAAAATTTTCGGTAAAAACCAACTCTAAAATAAGTATACTACGTTTAGCTTACCTTGATTAGGTTTTCACCATTCAAAGCATTGTTGTGGTTCTCTGGAAAAAATAAAAAATACAAATTTGATTATTTTGAATAACAACAATATTTTCCAAAGAAATAAGAGGATTAACCAACATTCCTTCCAGAATAAAGGTCAGTGTTAGATTTCGTTTATGTTGATTGTTTATTAAACTTTATCCAACACACTGATGGCATCATTAACAAAGCTAATAAAATGCTGGGATTTATAATTCGCATAACAAAACCCTTACATAACATAAACACTCTATATTCCCTTTACACCGCATATATTCGCCCGCACCTGGAACACTGTACACCGATCTGGAATCCTTTATACCAAGTCCATATCGAAAGAATAGAAAGAATTCAAAAAAAAAATTTTAAACACATAAATTTTAAACTAAACTTACACTTCTCAAATTATACCGAATCCATTAAATTTCATAATGTTAACTCCCTCCAAACACGACGTCTAATTTTTGATCAAATCTTATTATTTAAAATCCTAAATAATGGTCTGGACTCACCAGAACTTACCAATTTAATAAATCTTCATATTCCGTTTAGATCAACCCGACAATCTTATTTATTTTATCTACCCTCGTGTAGAAAAAAACATTCGAAAAGATTCCCCAATTCCTCGTATATGTGCACAATATAATACAAAATTTTACAGCATTGACATTTTTGGTAATAAACTAAAGAAATATCGATATGAAGTAATGCGTATGATCGATTATTAATATGAGAGTGTGGAATGTATCGGGAGCATCTCCTATCCTCTTCCTATTTTCCTCTTCCTCTCCCCTTCCTGTAACACCAAATTAAATTTAAGATATTAAAATTTCATTTCTAATGAACTTTAACATAAGAAACTTCTGAGGCTTGACTTTAGTTAACTTGTATATTTATATATATCACTGTATATTATATAAAAGCTGTTTGTTTCTTACAAAATAAATAACCAAAATGTTTCACACATATTGAATAAGAGAGATGTCAAAGAGTCTCCCCTCAACCGGCCTCTTCTGATCAAGCTGTTGGGCTGATACATCCGCCGCCAAGACCTCGACAAACCTCACATCGTGAGTGGGTACCCCTGATAAGTCACCAAAGGTAATGGTAATGAATCATTTAGAGCCATCTACGACAGAGGCGTTAGAAATCCAAAGAATGCATCCTGCATGGGCAGTACCCGTATCTGCATCCCAATTTGAATTTCTTAATGTCTTCTTTGTGCGACCAAACTTTGTCAACCTTTCACTTTCGACTTACATATTCTCCTTCACTCGTTTTACGTTCATCCGCTCTACGTGTCCAGCGTTCCTTTCCTAATGATTGCAACGTTTCGGCCAATCATAGCTTTACCACGCAAACGCCTCTGAGATCTCATTTCTACAGCATTTAGTCTACTTTCATCCTTCCTGTGCCAGTAGGCTTTAGCGCGCTATTGAGGACTGCTAGCATCGCTTCTTTGGACAACTTTTTTTTACTAGCGCCTACCGCGTTCAGTCCCAATTCCCAAATACATGTGATGTATGGTAATAAGTTGAGTATTCAAGCGATAGATGGCACTAGTCAGAAAGCTTACTCCAGAGTCCGACAGATGTCGCTAGAGTGTAGCAATTGCCTGTGGGGTATCCTTGTCAGACTTCAAGCTTCTAGAAACAGAGAATTACCAACCTTCGGGTAATGAACAGTGTAGACAAATCCAGACTTAATTTATTGTAACGTAAATAAACGTTATAATTGTAAAGAACCTTTTACTTTATCAAGAGTTCCCAACACACAAATCTACTAGTAAGCAGAGATATAACAATGCACAAAACCATCTACTTGCTTTAAGTATTAATCGTCTACAACCATGTTTATTGCACGCATATATGATATTAAGAAACGTACATGTGATTCCTGACAATGTTTGGAGTAAAAAATGTATGTAAAAATTGGTCTCCGGTGACTTTTGTTTTGATTTTTTTCCCCACAAAAACATAGAAAATCAGTATGATTTGGACAGCTGGGGTCGATGTGAGGAGTTGGCGAGTTACTAGGCTAAGTGATCAGTGTCAATGTGTGAAAGAATTTATTAAAATAAACAAAAAAAAACCATTGAAATAGTCACCGGAGACCAAAACTTCATGTAAATTTAATATTCCAAATAATTTCAGGAATCACTGATTAAAGTAAGTCAAGTACGTCCCTTAGCACCCGTATAATATATTATATAATGCGGAAATAAGCAGTTTAAATACAGTTGATTAGTTATAGGTCAATGCATAATCCCTTTGTTGATTACGTAACGGCTCTCCTAAATGCCGTAACCAAAATCTTGTATGAGGTATTACGCATTCGATGGTTCAATGAAAGATCTGTTCTACTTGTATTCAGATATTATGTTAATTCCTTTTAATATTGGGGTGTAGATATTTTTGTTTTTTAACTGTAATAATGTGATGTGTTTGGCCACCGAGTTTACCGGAGGGCGTAAAATATTAAATTAATGTTAAAAAAAATTATGTATGCTGGATTCCAGGCTGTTGGCTTACCTTTGCTTCCGGATGAGTTTCGGATGCTGGAAATCACGCATTCAAATGTAAGTGCCTTGAGATAGGATGGTAGTTTCTATGCTGCGTACCATTTGTTATTTTTTGAATGCGTGATTTCCAGCAACCTAAACTCTTCCGGAAGAGTTTCGGATACTAGAAATCACGCATTCAAATGTAAGTTCCTTGAGATAGGTGGTAGTTTCTATCCTGAGTACCATTTGTTATTTTTTGAATGCGTGATTTCCAGCAACCTAAACTCTTCCGGAAGAGTTTCGGATACTAGAAATCACGCATTCAAATGTAAATTCCTTGAGATAGGTGGTAGTTTCTATCTTGAGTACCATTTGTCATTTTTTTCATGTATTAAGGCTTTAGTTGGTTATTCCTGCACCTTGGGGTTGGTTTTTCCAGATTGCCGTCATATAATATGCGTCGCCAACCATCAGATGGAATAGTTTAAACTATTAAAATTGTAATAATTAGTTGATGAAACAGTGGTTTGTCTCATTTTTATAATTTCTGTACTTACTCAGTCTGAAATCAACTATTACTAACACCCCTTCTAGCAGAGATTCCTAACCTTTTCTGGCTCACCGCTAACTTTTTTAGTTTATTTTTCTTCAACACCCTACCCCTACCCACAATTAAAAAAGTATGACATCACAGATGGAAATTCATAAGTTACAAGTTTGCAAGGGGAAGGTCAAGTGGTAGAATTAAAAACAAAATAACCTTTTTTAAAACCGGGCATTGTGGGTTCGATATTCTATCGTGTTAGTCCTCCATCATTACACAAGCCACATTTACCGGTGGATGTTCAATATTTTGAGAATATTTGTAACCCCGTGAATGTACTTCTATAACTGTATTTCTAAATTTAAAAAATAACTTCCTTCACATTAAAAATTATTAAAAATGTATTTTTAAAAATGTAATATCTAATCAAAAAAAGTAGCCACCGTTAAACAAACCATCAATAATACATTATCACTAATTGAACGGCTCATCTACAAGATTCTTGCAATGGTACCTAAGACCTAGTCGATTTCATTAGAATTTTTTTAATCCCTATATCAGCCACCCACCCCGCCACTATTTACCGCTACCGCCACCTTTGATATCACCAACGTCCCCTGGAAGACGGAATCACTGGTCTAGGTTATTTAAAAAAAAATCAACAACAACATAACATAAAAATTATAATGTTCATTTGTTCAAAATCTTAAATCTCCGAAAGTTCTTCACCGATTGTTTTGTTTTTGTTTTTGTTTTTGTTATTGTTATTGTTATTGTTATTGTTATTGTTATTGTTATTGTTATTGTTATTGTTATTGTTATTGTTATTGTTATTGTTATTGTTATTGTTATTGTTATTGTTATTGTTATTGTTATTGTTATTGTTATTGTTATTGTTATTGTTATTGTTATTGTTATTGTTATTGTTACGGTTATTGTTATTGTTATAAGATTGTCGATGATCAGATGCTCGTGTATAAAATTACTAACTCAAAAGTTGACTGCCCGGAGTTGCCGAACAAAATAAATTTCCATGCGCCAATTCGATACAGCAAACAAAATACCCTTTTCTACATTGATAGATGCATTACCAATTCCAACCAAAATGAATTTATGCAAAGGACATGTAACTACTATAATAATAAATTTGCAAATATAGACACTCGTGCTGACATATTCACTGATAGTTACTATCACTACAGAATTTCATTGTATCACATTCTAACTCATATTAACGACTGTTGAATTGATTGTACCTAATATTTTAATATTATGCGTGGCAACTTTTCCTTATCCCTCTCCTCCCCTTTCCCGTTCAAACCCTAGTCTATTTAATTATAGTTATAATCACTTTTACTTATTGCTGTTTATGGTAGGCATATTATAGGTTTATCGTTTACAGGTTAGTTTTATGTTTCTGAATATCTATCTGTGAACAATAATAATTGGTCTGTTTTTTTGTTATCCTCTTATGTATATTGTATTACTAAGTCTGTTTATGTTCCTCAAATAAATAAATAAATATTTCGACACAACGTTGAATTCGAATACGCGCGTGTTTTTATTAACCAATATTATATAAATGTCACCTGTGACAAGTAAAATCATGCTCCTTCTGAAAATCAGCCACATATGTTGAACACAGCCACAACTATTGTTTCTCCACAGCAAAGGGTAACAGAGTGGAGCTAGTAAATAAATAAATTATAAATTTCATCGGCCTGTAATATCATTACAATAAGAAATTGAAATTCGTTGTCGGGATCTCTCTATTTCTAACATCTGGGGACAGATAACAATAATATAAATGGAGATGTAATTTAATACTTCGTGTCTCTGACAGGCTAGGCACTAGACAGCGAATATTGGCACACAAGGCTACCGAAGAGATACACAGAAAGAATTGTGTCATAAACATGTTCGTTTGCCTTATGTAAGCAAAAAATTTCCATACTTCTGATGAAATTAATCACACATTTCAAACGTTGAAAATCTTTGCCGAGACGAAAACCTATTTCGTTAACATCACTAGAGCCTAGGAGTCAAAATGTTTTACGTGATTTTGGAACTAATGGGCGTTTTATACTATGGTCTTTTCCATACCGATCCCTACATGGAAATTATATCGGGGACCATGTAAAAAAACTTTGTTCTACGCAATCATTAGTTCATGCTTACGATCTCATAAGAATAATTGCCATTATATAAGAAATAATATTATCAATAGACAGATAATGGCAATACCTTCATCATAACCATAGATCATATTTGAAAGAAAATAACAAATCAACAAAAATACATATGAAATTCACATTACCAAACAGTAATACACATTCACAATCAGTAATGAACACAATATTTTATAGTATTTTTACCAATATTTTAAATTTAAAATAAATAACACTGTGACATTTCCACATGACTGTGTTTTAGTAAAACCATTCAAGCAACATTTTTGGAAATGTTACTTTTCAGTTGTTTCATACAGAATAGTCTTTAAAGTACAACAAGGTAAAGTTATTTTTGCAAATTAGGCCATTTTTAATACTAAAAACCCGAATGGTTGGAGAAGTCGGTGACGCCCGATGAAGACATGGTACGATCAAGTTAATCAGATACTCCAGTCAGGCCATGTCAAGTATCAGAATAACAGAAGAGTATGCATGAGACGATGTATGAATGTGAATAAAGCAAGAAGTGTGTGCCAAGACCGAATTGTTTGGCGGACCGTCCTCTCTGCCTACCCCTGCGAGGAACGGCGTGATGGTTAGTTAGTTAGTTAAAACCCAATTTCTTTGTACAATTCTTTTTTGGGTTATTTCGAGAAAACCGTTGGTAAAATTATTCAATCCTCAAATCTCTCATAATTACAAATTGAATTACAATATTTCATATCAAAATTTTGAAAACAACTTACCATTTTCATATAATCTTAAATATATTTAACTAGTTTTACAAATTTTAAAATATCGTGTCGTGTAAAATTTTCATTTTGTTACTTGAAGGGTTTTATATTCGATATAGTTACGTCAATCAATGACAGGCGACAAAATTAAAATGTACGAAAAAAGGTTCCAAATAATTACACGTTCTCGTTTCATATTGAACCCATATGGAAACTGGATAAAAAAAAAGAATCGTGTAAAACGACCATAACAAATCGTCTTCTTTTCAAATCGGCATACATTAAACTTTTAGAGATAATGGATTAACAGATTTGTCATTGATAAGGAATTTACTGGATTACCAAAATTTTGATGAGAATTTCAATAAATTAGCAATACTCATTTTTCTCCGTGTTGAAATGGTTTTTGCCGTGTTTGGTAAACAGAACGAAATAGCCATGTACTTCCCACCATTCCTCTTCCGCATTTTCTTCCTTTCTCCGCACCTCGGCTTTATATCGGTGTGGACAACACTTCTAGGAATTACGCATTCGGTGTCTGACGCGGTTAGCTGTTAACTCCGGAATGCTAAGCTAACCCTAGGGGGTGTTTTGTTAAATTTTACCCCTGCGAGAGGTTAAAATGATATCATATGGTAATTTAATTTTAACCCCTGTATAACTGATGGAATTTTTAATGGCTGATTTTTATGGTGTTTAAATGGTAGAGAATGATACGTTCAACGTCACCATGAATTAATAGAGATAAAACTAATTATCATAGGCTTTCAATGGGTAAACAGAAAGGATAAACTGCCACACTTTGCTTTATTCTCTTTCACATATAAATTTAATTTTTTTAGTGTTTATTATTTGTGTTTTTACAATAAATATACAATGTTTACAAGTCATACTGTTTTAATTTATACTACACTTCTATTAAAAGCGTTTACTTGTATATGGAAGAGGAGTGTACATTTGAGAAAAAAATAATATAACTAGGTTACAAAGTAAAAAAAAATTCAAAATTAAAATCCACACAAATTATTGTACAGGGTTTTCCAATAAGAGGTGTTATTTTGAATAGCCCAATATTTCGGTAGATGTTACTTTTAAAGCTATTATTTTTAAACATTTGACAGGTTAAAACTACGTTATTGATAAAAATGGAACAATACACGCTTTAACAACGCATTGTAACTATTAAAATTTACTTGAGTGAATCAAATGCAAATCATCTTGAGTGATTAGGCCCATTTCCACCTCGGTGGCTTCGTCAACAAGCAAAATTGTCGCACTGGGGCTCGGAAAACCCAAGAATTATTGATGAAAAGCCTCTTTATGGTCCGGCGGAGTGATTTGACCTTACTTTTTTGAAAATGAGGCTGGAGCAACAGTTACGGTGAATGGATTGCGCTACCAAGAGATGATTAATGATTTTTTATTGCCGAAATTGGATAAAATTGATCTTGACAACGTTTACTTTCAACAAGACGGCGCTACGTGCCACACAAGCAACGAAACCATTGATTTTTTACGATTGAATATCAAAATAACACCTCTTATTGGAAAACCCTGTATTTGTAAGGAAGAAAAAAAAATATTTTGGAGGATAAATCGAGTATATTAGGATAATTTGTGAGATTTTCAAGTGGAACTAGAGGAATCAGTTTTTTTGCTAACGATTTTCCTAAAATATTTTTTTATATAGATCAATATTTGTTTTTTTATCATTAATGCGTCTTATTTCTTCTGGTAATTTATTAAAGAAATGTTTTCCTTGGTGGCTATAATGGTGCTGGGCAAAAGAAGTGTGTAGTTTAAGGCATGCAAATATATATTTAAGTCTGGTTCGATTTTCAGCTATGAATGAGTATTAATCTTTTTCTTTTATAATTTGAATAATTGAATTTTTCATAAATAAGTGTTTAAATGTAGGAACTATGAATTCTTCGAATACGCGTTCAGTGGGGAAGTCTGGAGATTTGTTTAGTATTATTTTTATTATGACTTTTTGCTTATAAAATTTTACCATTTTATATCTAGTGTGTATCTATTCTAAAACTAGTATAAAGATATTCCATTACCTACGTACTAATAATTGGACTTCACAACATTGAGACATAACCCACAAGACTTTTGGCTTCCTTAACATTTAAAAGCAGTTGATTGAACATTTTGAAACCTTTATAATAAATATTGTTTTGTGTTGCCGATAAATTTGTTTTAGGAAGCCTAAAATCATTGCAGCTTCTTGTAGGATACCCATGGACTGTACTATTAATACTAACACTTTTTAACATATAATCTGGTAACATTTTTTAACTTGTATATAAATACTAGGGTATTACAAACCAAACGTTATAAATCATTTGTTCTCATTAGCTATGATTCTGCTTATACACGTACGAACCCATGAGCGAACTTAGCCATGGATAGGAACGAAGAAATGCTGCTTTCGGCTGTTCAGTTCAACGGTTCTTTCCTTCCCTATAATATGTGGCTCGGCTCGCGCTTTGGTTCATACAAATGGAATTGAACGCCTCTGAGTATTTTAAATGTGCCTTATATTTTTTTGTGTTTTAAGTTGTCGTCAAAACAAATACCAACTAATCAAACATAAAATTATCATACGTAGTGTATTTGAAATAAACATTGAAATATTTCTAAACAATAACATTTTAGTATCAAAAATGAAAACGTTAATAAAAATGTACCGAAACATTTTGACTTCCAAAATTTTGGAACAATTCGAACTTTAAAAAACAAATTCCTTTGATTTAGGGAATTAATAAGAGAACTGTCACTTCAGTTTTTGTAACGTTCACACCGAAAAATGAAATTAAAAAAAAGGTTACAATTGTCAAACAAAAAAATTAGGGGTTTGTGTCATTTTTGCGGATTTGTCTCCTTGAGAAAGGGAACGAGTGTAAGTTCTGGAAAGGAAAAGGTTTGAGGAATGAATAGGAATCTGAGGTCAGTGTATCCAGGAGGTATCTAGCATGGTCGATCAATAAAGGTTTTATCGATAATATCGGTAACTAGTCATCGTTCCCAAGCACAAATGCAGATCAAAAATATCATAACAAAAATCAGTAGCTTTTTTTTGTTCTAGGCACCCTTAAAAATATCTCAAACATCGAGTCAGTAATCACCGCATACTATAGATACGTATACTCAATGATAAAATACGGAATAGTTTTTTGGGGAAACTCAGTAAACGCCAAAGATGTTTTTATCATCCAAAAGAGGTGCCTACAAAAAATTACAAATTATTTTACAAGCAATAATTATTAGCCTGAAACACTCATCCACATCGAAAAATCTCCTGATAAAAGATACATGACGCCAACGGGCCCGACGCCCGACGCCCGACGCCCGGAAATCGAAAGGACACGGATTCAAGTCCCGTTGGCGTCATGTATCTTTTATCAGGAGATTTTTCAATGTGGATGAGTGTTTCAGGTTAATAATTATTGATTGTAAAATAATTGTTACCCTTTGTTCTATGCATAAAAACTCTTGTCTTAAACATTAGTTTACCAAAAAATAATAAAAATTACAAACTCTGATCACCGGCATTCATGTAGACCAGTTTTTAAAAATCTCGAACTTCTGACAGTGACGGACATATATATAATGGAATTATGCCTGTTAGTTCGATCATCTCCAGAAAAGTTCCCACAAAAAAACTCAACACATAAACACGCTACAAGGTTCACAGAAAACTTATTAATCCCAAAAGCAAACAAAACTATATTTCAAAAAGGACCACACTACATGGCTATTAAAGTATATAACAACCTTCCACGTAGCATCAAACAAATAACCGACACACTTAAATTTAAATCAGCACTAAAAACATTTATTTTAAACAAATGTCACTACATCTTAAATGAATACCTTACATAAATTAAATACCTTTGTTTTTTTATTTATTATTTAGGTACATTTGTTAAGGCGATGCATGTCGTGTCATATTTTACATTGAGCCGCTATCAATAACAACCCTTACAAAGATGGCGATAAGGTTTAAATTCCCGCTTAACACAATCCGCCTGTTTTGATTTATGAAAGAAAAAAACATGGCCAAAAGTGCCTTTTATTTTATTTTGTGGATGTTCAGTCATATATATTAATTTTTTTCCGATCATTTTATAAATAACTTAATTTGCCACATTATACAATAAAATCATAACCGAAAATGGGTTCGTAAGTGGGAGATTTTGAACTTTAAAGCAGTTTTCATCTTCCTTATACATTATGTTTTTCTGGGCTTATAAAAAGACTTATATAAAAAACACTCGATTATTTCAAAGGTGAAGATGTATTCTACTCGCAGTATTTAATTGAAGCATCTAAAACATTTCTAAGCGACCAAATTTTCAAACCAAAAACACATCATTTTTCATTACTACGTATGGCATCGCCTTAACATGTAATTGTTGGGTTATGTAATATAAAATGAAATGTCTATTTGTTGGGTTAGCTGGAAGAAATAGGATGTAACCTATAAGCTATACCCTTTGTACTCTGTATTTTTGTGCAATAATTTTTTTTATATTTTAATTTGATCACCAATGAACAAATAATGATTCACAACAACTAAATGTTCTTAATTGTACGTTAGCAATCTGCAGTCGTGCATGTGAATGACGAAAAGTTATCGATATTATCGATAAATTCTCTATCGATCGACCGATACCCAGGGGTGATCGATATATTACTACAAGGCAATGTAAGGTGGTACAATGGCCGATTCAGCCCTGCTGAAGAGGTCAAAAGGTCTCCGTCAACTGTTATTATACTACATTCTTTCAAAAAATAAACATGACCGTGGCTATTATTCCGCTATCCCAATATCTTTTTTAAATTCTATGCACATAATATTTTCCACGCTGCATACATAAATTTTAAGACCATGAAGCTAAAGAAAATTCCTTTGTTAATGGGTTTATATAAACATTTTTCACGTTTACGATTTGAAATGATGGTTTATGATACCGGGTGTTTCATCATTCGCTCCGCTTTTTAATAACTACAGACTGGTTCGTATGTTAAATCCTAGCTAAACCCACCGAATGTCGTTAACACTTTTACTACTGGTAACAGATGCGCCAACCAAATTATTGCATCACATACACTACAGTTAAACACATTAAAGCATTATGACTAATCACAGAATAAAGAAAAATACAAGAAATGCGATGTGGAAGTATTTCGTTTCAGTGAAAGATACTCTCAGTATCGCCCTGGTCTAAGACCACCAATCAGAATCAAAACGTTGCTTGAAATGACTTTAGTTGTGTTTAGTGACCAGTTTGGAATAGGTTCTTCTTCAACTTCTTTTTCCCCGTCTTTTTCCCTCTCTACTATCCCTAATCTCTAGAATTGGCCAATTATTATATCGGGGATTATTAAAGAATAATAGACTATTGACTCAGACCATTGACGTTTATAAAATTTATATCTTTGGGCGATCGTACATTTTTTTCTTCATATTTATTTTGAAGTGTTGTTACAATCTCGTTATAAGTTAACTCTTCAATATTTTTCGGATGAACTGTTTCTTTTAAAATTTAATATTTCTCCGCAACAATAATCAAAGATATCCAACCAATAATACCAAGATTGGATATCTTTGTATTATCAATAATTCAAAGATATCCAACTTTCTCTTTGTCCGTAATATTAATTACTTTTAAATAAATTTGTACACGTTCCGAGACTTTCACAGCTCGACTCGTATTGCAGCACTGGCAAAGTACTCTTAGACATGTTGAAATTATTAAAAAAACAAAGACGAAATCACTGTCTTACATTGGACTTAACATTACTCGTTTTTAATTTAACTTTTTCGATTATCCTCGTCGAATTCTGTACTGGCCTGTATACGTGTGAGACATGGTGTCACTACCGAACTTGCTCGATGGAACGACTCCGAATTCAATATAATGACGCCTGTAGAATCATATTTGGATACCGAAGATACAGCAGCGCATCGACAATGTTCACGGAATTAGGACTAAATGGATTTGCTGGCCTGATGAGACACCGGGTCACTGGAGCCAGGATGCGGCTAATAGCCTCCGCCAACACGTTGGTGACCGCAGCCTACCAGCACCAAGCGCCACTCCGAGTGAGCGCTGGGCCCAAGCTCACTCAAGACCACGCCCTGCATGGTTGTTAATTACTTTGTTGTTAATTTATTCTTCTTCATATATTTTTTCATTTTTCACATACCTACTCTACAAAAAATATGTATATATATTTATATTGTCATGCTGTGGCTTATTCGTTCCTGATAAATACTGTCGAAATCGTAGCCACGACCTATTCTGTATACCGCAGGGTCGGACAGATGTCATTGCCCAACATAGCATGACAAGAGGTATGACCTTGCTAAATGCCCTACCAGCGGATATAGATGTGTTTAATATCACCATACCATGTTTCAAAAAAAATATGTACATGTATTGTTAGTTTTAATAAAATTGTACCATAATTGGACTTACATGTCTGTCGTACAATAAAAATAAAAATAAAAAAATATATATATGGGACGTGTGGGATTGCACTAACCTCCCCAAATCCTGGAATAAAAATTATTATTATTATTATTATAAACGAGTTTAAAAAACTAAATTATTTGAAAAATCTTACCATTCATAAATCTTCACTTCTTTTCAATATTTTATAATAAGCCATATTCTAAAACTCCCGGTAATTGTTTGGTTTCGGTTGCCTCCTTATTGTACCTTTTAAAATGTATGCTCAGAAGATTCTCATTTCTGAGCACAAACTGCCTCCTGTTTTATATTATGTTTTTTGTTTTAATGTTCTTCTTTTGTTGTGTCCTGCTGTTATTGTTATTCTTAATTCTGTCATCACTTTGTATAAACAGTGTATTTAGTGTTACATTATTAGATCTGTATTCGGTAAGGCACACTGTAAGAATAATTTTAAGAACATGACCACGAATACTAAATTACCGTTTTTAAGTTTGTTAATTATAATATAAATTCAATGTTTTTTTTTTATTATTATTCACCCTCACAACTGAAAACTGACGTATTTCGTTTTAGTGGAAAATACTCCCAATATTGCTCTCGTGTAAGACCACAATTAAGAGTTGAAACAAAATGACTTCAGCCGTTTTTAGTCACCAGATCTGAACAGCCAGGAACTTCCCCACCTTGCTCTTTTCCATATCTTCCCCTCCCCACACCTTCAACATCATAAGGTATATGTACTTTGATTTAATAGAAAGCATACAAAAAAATACTCAAGAAATATAACAAAACCATAAATAATATATTTCAAAAAAGACATGATTTATAATATAATTATAATATAACTTTAAAAAAACTCTTCGGCTCAAAACACACATTCTTCTTGTTTAATAATCTTTCTTATCACTACACACACATGCGAAATTAATAAATCGGTCGGTGGCCGAGTTGACATCACGCTTGGGTCTCACTCGGGCGTAGTGAGTTCAATTCCTCGGCTGGCTAAGTCCTCTTTGTTTGAATGGTTTAAATTCTCGCTTAACACCATCCGCCTGTTTTGATTTATGCAAGAAAAAAACATGGCCAAAAAGTGCCTTTTATTTTATTTTGTGGATGTTCACGCATGAATGTTTAATTTTTTTCGATAATTTTATAAATAACTCAATTTTCCACATCATACAATAAAATCATTACAGAAAATGGGTTCGTAAGTAGGAGATTTTTAACTTTAAAGCAATTTTCATAGGCCTTATACATTATTTTTTTCCGGGCTTATAAAAAGGTTTATCTAAAAAATACTCGATTATTTCAAAGGCCAAGATGTATTCTACTCGCAGTATTTAAATAAAGCATCTGAAACATTTCTAGGCGACCAAATTTTCAAACCAAAAACACATGATTTTGCATTACTACGTATGGCATCGCCTTAAAGGTACTCGTACAGTAAATAAATAATTTAAAAATACCAATACCTTTTACATGGTTAGATAGTCCCACCGGCTTTGTGTCCTTATGCAGAAATAACATTTATATCATAATTATTTATATCGCAAATAACCATAGAAACTTTGATGTTTTCGGTATTGATAATTTAAATATTTGATATTTCAAAATCAATTTGTTGAACCAAAACATTGAATATGAAATATTTTCGAGGTAATTCTGCATTGCTTATTTTTAATACGAGGAATTGTAATCGATAGGCTTTGACGTGATATTTATATTAAAGGATTTAATCTAAATTCCTTTTCAGAAATGGCCGATAAAAAGTATTAAATATTTCTATAAAATCATAAAGAGTTTTTATCTGTCACTCAAACAACAAAGAGGAATAGTATCATTTTGATAAATACCCAACCATAAAAAATGATATCTTGAGCAAAAAATTCAATTATCAAACCGGTTTTTGTGAAATACAGGGTTTTCCAATAAGAGGTGTTATTTCGATACTCAATCGTAAAAGATCAATGGTTTCGTTGCTTGTGCGGCACGTAGTGCCATCTTGTTGAAAGTAAACGTTGTCCAGATCAATATCATCCAATTTCGGCTATAAAAAATCATTGATCATCTCTTGATAGCGCAATCCATTCACCGTAACTGTTGCTCCAGCCTCATTTTCTAAAAAGTAAGGTCCAATGACTCCGCCGGACCATGAACCGCACCAAACTGTCACACGTTGAGAAAAGAGAGGCTTTTCAACAATAACTCTTGGGTTTTCCGAGCTCCAAATGCGACAATTTTGCTTGTTGACGAAGCCACCGAGGTGGAAATGGGACTCATCACTCAAGATGATTTGCATTCGATTCACTCAAGTGAATTTTAATAATTTCGATGCGTTGTTGAAGCGTGTATCGTTTCATTTATATTAATGGCGTAGTTTCTACTTGTCAAATATTAAAAAAATGACAGCTTTAAAAGTAACATCTACCGAAATAGCGGGCTATTCAAAATAACACCTCTTATTGGAAAACCCTGTATTTTAACTAGCTGACTCGGCCTTGTTGGGAGTTATCCTTAGGAGATAGCCATATGCCATCCCGGATTTTTCTGTAGCCTTTTTAAGATATACAATTCTGTACTACATTATTTTGATGTATCTCATAAGGTTTAGACAGCGTTAGCAATATAACAGCCCGAAAATATGTTTTTACTATTCGATTACAAAACATCAACTTTTCTTTACTTTATATAAATATATTAAACATCTATAATACATTAAAACCTTCCGAAAGAAATTCTCTTAATAATAGTGACCCCATGATAGATACCCTATCAAACTATTAGAAGAAATAAGCGCACAAGCAGACATACGCGATTAGCGACTTTGTTTAATACTATATATTTTTATAATACAGGGTATCCGGGGGTTAAGTGCATTAACTTCGGGAGGTGATTCTACCTGACGCGCCCAAACTTGGTCAGTCTAAATTGCCGAATTTCGTGTCAATGACTTTTTTTTTGCAAAGGATCTGATAATTTAATGCATCTAGCCGTGTTTATCTTTAAAAACTTGATTGTTTTAATCCAAACTTGTTACTGTAGTGTGCATTTAAAGACTTACTTGAAAGAACATCTTTATTCAGTGCGTGTTTACTCCAGACTTACTTTGAACATTGTGTTATTTGTGCGTAATTTTAACTACTGTGACTTTTAATTTAATGTCTGGCTTCACCCACGAAGAATGGACAGACATTCATTAGGTTTATGGGCTACATGATGTAAATAAAATTCGTTCAATTAGTCAAAAGCAATGACATTAGTAAGTGATTGATTAATAGTTAAATAATTTAATCATTCAAAGTGTTACTACGACTTGTTAAATTTAGTACAGTTCTATTTTGAATTTGGTTTAAAACGTACGAAATGAAGTACAATTATTGTAAACTCAGCGTAATGTTATTGTTTACTTGCGTTTCAATGGATACGGGTCATTTACAACGTTGCCACCTCGTTCTCGGCAACTTCGCAGCGAATTTATGGGGATAAGTTTGTCCACACACTAAGGATTTTTAATAGGTATGTCTTTTTGTATGGGAAAAAAAAGTTGGGATTTCGGAACAAGTCATCTTTTTTACTCCTACCATATTATATCTTATACCTTGTATATTCATCACCAAGATTAAAATATAAATTCTTGAGATTGTGAAGATAAATTGAATTTGTCTATTTTGATGTTGTTATCAATACATCATCGGTGGTCAGTCGATTTTTGCTTTAATACCCGTAGGTGGCAATAACATTTGACAATTGTCAAATTTCAACTAAAAGTTGTTCAATTTATCGGTGTTTTCCACACCCTAGATAAATTTATCCACATATCGGTTAAGGTTTTTTTTTTATTAAATTCCGACTTTGTCTCGCAGGTTACAAAATAGCATTTAGAGACTTTGTAGTGTTTCTACCGTAGCACCGGTCGTAAAAATATTCTATTTGAAAGTTACAAGTAGCGCCGGAAGTAACGAGAAGTAGCATCCGATGTAACGATCCGTTATAATATATCTCCACCTGACAGGTAACGGATAACGGATAGCGAAACGAATAACGATGACCGAGGGCATAACGAATAACGACTTCTGAGCTCAGAAAATGCAGTAAAATCAGCTTTCTAGAATCTAGATAACACTGTTCATTATTGCAATATGTTGGAAAACTACCCTTTTACAAAAAGCAGTTAAAGTTTGACACAGTTAACTCTGTCGGCAGCCAAAAGAGAAACTAAAGTCAGAATAGATTTTTAAGGGATTTTCATCAAAATTTTTGCTTTATAATATTTTAGGGGTTTATTTCGTACTATCAACATCCGTTATAAGTGTCCAAAAAAATAGAAGAAAATTACCGAGGACGGTTTAAAAGGGCGATAGATAAATACAAATGAAAGAGTGAGCGCGCTAATATTTAAGAAAAAACGATTGTAATTAATAGGCGTGAGCGACAGCTACGATAGTATTTAATAAAACACGACTTATTTTTAAAATAGTTCCAAAATCTTACGACTTTTGACTTAATTAGCATTTAAAGAAACACTGAGAATTTTTTCATACCTAGAGCATGTTAAAAACAGATGTGCGTTTTATAATTTCATACGATTACTTTTTCAACTCGTAATCGAATATCTTCAAAAATAACAGATAATAATAAGATTTTTTAGTTTAAAACCTTAAAGTGTTATATGTAGTAGAAATTTTGAAAGCGAGGTAGTGGTAGAGAAGTGCGGGCTTGATAAAAAATATCAAACAAATTAATAATAAATAAAACAATATACAGGATTTTCCAATAAGAGGTGTTATTTTGAATAGCCCGCTATTTCGTTAGATGTTACTTTTGAAGCTGTCATTTTTTGACATTTGACAAGTAGAAACTACGCTTTTAATAAAAATGGAACATCAACGCATTGAAATTGACTTGAGAGAATCAAATGCAAATCATCTTGAGTGATGAGGCCCATTTCCACCTCGGTGGCTTTGTCAACAAGCAAAATTGTCGCATCTGGGGCTCGGAAAACCCAAGAGTTATTGTTGAAAAGCCTCTTTATCTTCAACGTGTTAGTGTTTGGTGCGATTTATGGTCCGGCGGAGTCATTGGACCTTACTTTTTCGAAAATGAGGCTGGAGCAACAGTTACGGTGAATGGATTGCGCTATACAGAAATGATTAATGATTTTTATGGCCGGAATTGGATGGTATTGATCTGGACAACGTTTACTTTCAACAAGACGGCGCTACGTGCCACACAAGCAACGAAACCATTGATCTTTTACGATTGAATATCAAAATAACACCTCTTTTTGGAAAACCCTGTATTATTCATAGAAGCAAAATATATATTTTTTATTGGAAAACTTTTATTGATCCACACATAATAATTTGAGTTAATAGGGCACAGGTATACAGTTTATGGGGACATTATATTTTTTAAGACATATAAAATCGAAAATACGTAATTCTTGTCGTGTTGTACTTTGTTTTGTTTCTTTCTCTCTCCTTTTCTATCCCTGTATTTGTAATCGAGCATAATCTATTTTTACCAATGTATTAGTGGGTAAGTACCTTCTTCTAAATACCTTGGCTCTGTGCTTATGTGTAAATCCCTGTCTGTTTCCTTTTTTGTTTCTTATTGTTTGTTCTACTTATCCTTCTTTTGTCTATTTGTGTACTGTTTTGTATGTGAAACTTATAATGTTGATATCAAAATACAAATTTAAAATTGCACCTATTAACTCACACCTATGTATTGAAAGATCCTCTCGTCCTACAATGAGTTTTGTAACTCGTGGGGATTGTTCTAGCAAGAAATAAATAAATTATTTTCATTTCTATCACTCTGTATTATACATAAATACAAAGTAAGTGATTAAAATTTAAATAATTTAACCGTTCAAAGTGTTACTACAATTTGTTAATTTTCGTAAAGTTCTATTTTGAATTTGGTTGAAAACGTACGGATTGCAGCATAATTGTAAACGTCAAATACTCAGCGTAATGTTATTGTTTACTTGCGTTTCAATGGATACGGGTCATTTACAACGATGCGACCTGGTCCTCGTTTTGTATGTAACACTTAATAATTATGATATTTTTCTATTTTTGTACTTCGTATGTGAAACTTATAATTTTGAAATCAAAATACCAATGTAAAATTTTACATATTAAAATCATAAATTCTTTTCATCTCTATCACTCTGTAATATACATAAATACAGAGTAAATTTATTATATATTCATCTTTCTTTGCCGTCTTTTCAATATCTAGACTCTACGTGCAATAAATTTCTAATTGCTTCCCGGAAACCGTTCCTATCGATTTTCCTTCCACTTCAATAGTTCTAGAACGTAAAAGAAATTCATAGAAGAATGCGGAACACAATACATTTATTTTATTAAAGATAAAATTACGTAATATTTTAAACTTCAAGTGAAGATATGAAAAATGTTACGCTTTATTTATTTTCGATAACAATTATTTTACAAGCAATAATTATTGGCCTGAAACACTCATCCACATTGAAAAATCTCCTGATAAAAGATACGTGACGCCAACGGGACTTGAACCCGTGTCCTTTCGATTTCCGGTCGACAGCTCTGACCACTGAGCTATTGCGGCTTATCTCTTATCCGTGAAATAATTCAATATATACCTACTAGTGTTTCATTGAACAATTACTGCTTGTTACATTTTTTCACCTGAAACAACCAACTTTATTTTATTTGAGAATATTTGACAAGTTCTAGTGTCTTCACCAAAAAATGAAGACAATTTGTCTCGACGCCATCTAGTGAAAGAGTTAGCACTTACAATGCCTTTAAATCCGTAAACTATTTATTTTGCAAACTATGAAATACATCTTTAAAAACAAAAATAAATTCGTAATAAATGAAAACAGAACCAACATTAGAAATAATAATGTATTTTATACTCCCCAAACGAACACAAAACAAATGCAAACACACTGCAGTTTCATTGGACCTCGTACTTTCAATCTTTTACCGAAAAATATTCAAGTGATTACTAAACTTCCTCAATACTTAAAATAATTAAAATTATGGCTTTTCGATACAGCAGTTGAAACTTTTTTTAATTTTATTTGTATCAATTTATGTTTCTCATAAAATATTCACCATATATTACACTAAACACTTATAACTTCACTATACACTATTGTAAACACTTTTTATACAAACCGCTTAGACAAAATGTAATTTTTTTTTATTTTTGTATGCCCACAATTTGTTTATTTCTAGGTACAATAAAATAATAACTTAAATATATTACCCACGCACAGGCTGCGCCTTAGTGGGTTCTCATTATTCGTATTGATTTATATAATATTGAATGTAATTAATGTAAAAATTGGGAAAAATAAATGAATTTAAAAAAATATATATTACTAACACCAACGATGATTGATCTCAAATAACTGTGGAGAATTCTGTCATTAACAGTTTCTAGTGACGATTTTTTTTTCTTGATTGAATGAATAAACGAATGAATGAAATCTTGGAATAGAAAATTAACCCGTTTGTCGACTAGATGATATTGAGCTGAAACTCAGCATTTGATGATAATGCATTCTATAAACTTTTGGTGGCACTCATGCACAGACACACATTTTTTAAAATTGGAAGACATTGTATTTTTTTTAAATTGCAGCAGTTAATATACAAAATAAATGTCGGCACTATCCAATTAGGATTTTGCTAAGGTGTTAGCGTTCTTGACTATAGTTCCTGAGGAGGAAGCTTCAATCCTCAGTATAACCAAAAGAAAAATGTATTATTAAATACATCTACTAATAAAAATCTGTGTTCTATAGTAAGTATACTTTGTTTTTACGGGTTTATCGATAATGATCTTTTTTTATCAAAGTCTTTTTTATAATATTACTAGTACCAAAGATGAATGATACAAAAATCCCCTTAAATGACTTACTATGTTACTTTTTTATCAAATTTTATCAAAACCATTTATTGTTACCAAATAATAATAAAAAACTTTTAAATCTTGTTATTATTTCAATTCAGCACTCCTTAATAAAAATCTCGCGGGATTCGAGAAAGATGCAGAATTTGCAAACCATAATTAGTAAACTCGGTACATATCATGTACAAAATACTATGTGTATCTTTCGTTCGCCCAATATTAGAATTTGGATCAGTAATATGGAATCCCTAATATTAAGGCGATGCACTACGTCGTGTAATATTTTAAATTGGGCCGCTATTAATAACAACCCTTACGTAGATGGCGATAAGGTTTCAATTCCCGCTTAACACCTTCCGCCTGTTTTGAGTTATGAAAGAAAAAAACATGGCCAAAAAGTGCCTTTTATTTTATTTTGTGGATGTTCAGGCATTAATATTTAAATTTTTTTCGATCATTTTATAAATAACTTTATTTTCCACACTATACAATAAAATCATAACCGAAAATGGGTTCGTTAGTAGGAGATTTTGAACTTTAAAGCAGTTTTCATAGGCCTTTACACTATTTTTTTCTGGGCTTATAAAAAGACTTATCTAAAAAATAATTGATTTTATTAAAGGCCAAGATGTATTCTACTCGCAGTATTTAATTAAAGCATCTGAAACATTTCTAGGCTACCAAATTTTCAAACCAAAAACACATGATTATGCATTACTACGTATGGCATCGCCTTAAGTTAATATTGAAAGGTTAGAAGGAATTTTAAGAAAGGTTCTAAAACACTTGGACTTTAAATCCTTCCAACAACCCCAACATTTAAAAGACTCATTAGCATTCCACAAACTATCAACATTAGAAGATAGTAGAGATATATCCGACCAAAAATTTGTATTCAAAATTATCCACAACGTGTTGACAACGACTACCATCTGGAAAGTGTTCATTTCCACTGCCCAGTTTAAAACACACGGTTAACTAACTATTCCACATTCCACACTTAAACCTAACTACACTGTGAGGAAAGAAAATGCAGTAATCTCCTCTAACGATGGACTGAATGTTATATGCGCTAATTAGGAGGAACAGATAAAACAGGATCCGATAAAGGAGAAAATTCGTGCTTTCATCAAACTTTGGTCACACATCCACCTTGACAGTATAACTGAAGATCTGCAGAGTCCGCCTTTGAAATGGGGTGGAACACCCCTCTAGAGGGAGGGGGTGGTGAGAATTTTTAAAAAACATGTTTGCAAACTAGGTCGAGTGAGGTATCATTTACTATGACTTCTTTCATGCTAAATCGAATGAGACCACTCCCATGTTGATACAATTAAATTTGGTGAGATGAGACATGTTTTTTAATAAAGAAACGTAAAAATTATAGGAATTTTACCGGTCGGTGGATCACTTGACATCGCGTTTGGGTCCCACCAAGGCGTACCATCAATATTTTTACAATATTTTTAGCGTACTCTAATTAATGGTAATAGGAGATTTTCAAATATTGTCAGGTTATTCGTAACCCGGGAATGTATAATATCGGCTGAAATGATTAAATATTACAATTTAAATTTTTACTAATTAAGTTATTCAATTTTTTTTAATCATCTTATACTTGTTGAAAAGTCAATTCATGTTGCATATTAAAATAAAAATGTATGTTTTTATCAAATATTTATCTAGATTGCATTTAGTCGGGGAAGAATATTGCTTTCAAACATAAAGATTACAGCCCTTAAAAAGATGCATATTAAGAAAATGAAGACGATATTGATAGTTATTAGTCAAAGTATGATACAATTAAATATGACCGAAGGGAAGAGGGTTGTATTAGTTCAGTGATAAATCAATGCCCCGGCGAGGCTAAGTTCCTGGGTTCAATTCCTAGATGAAACCGAATCTTTTTCTGTTTCAAATTTTCGTTTGAGAATCAGTAATATTGTCATCAAAGATTAACAATAACAAGCATGGCTGGCTGTGAACAAAGCAAGGAGAGTACCAACACAGTGTTGTGTGATGGTGTTTTATCTGCATTATCCTTCGGGAAAATAGCGTGATGATTAGTTAGCTGTTAACATTGATTTTTCTTCTGATGACAACAAGATAAACAAGTTGCCGATTTTCAAGTGAATTTGAAAATGAACTAAAAATCTATTAAGCAAGCTGGTATTCAAATCACGAAACTTGCTAACTTAATCCAGAGTCCGTGTCTTGAAGCCACGAAGGGAGATTTTTACGAAATGTTGATGTTCAACACGAACGTGACCAAAGTTATAATCCCATTATATTAGATCGTCAGCTGTTCTCTTCTGAAGTTCAGTGAAAATTCATCAAAGCGTCGATAAAAATTCTAATAAAATGGTGGTAATTCGACTGGTATTGGATTTGATATTTGACTGCATATTTATCGTAAAAGCTGAATATATTAGTGTCGGTGATAAATCTTCAATCGTTAGCTGTCACAGCACGAATCTCGTAGGATGACCAAATATTTTCAGCTCATTGCTTTCATCAAATCATCAAACTTTCGTTTCTTTCGTTCAATGAGAAAAAAATAACAAACTGTGGGACTACTTTATTTCTTCCCACATGTGGCAATACTAACGCGAATTAATCCGCTGCTATACGCAAGCGAACATGAGAAGAGGAATCTTCATTCCCGTTTTAGCCTTCGATTTAACCGCCAGTACTACCACTCTTTCTGCCACCGTCACCGCGTTCTGTATAAATTATAATATTCGTCCTCACGAATAAACTAAATCAATTGTGCAGACACTTGTTTCAATTTCCCATCTCCTGAACACAATTTACGGTTTGGGCAGGCGCCGTAAATTACAGCTAATTACAGCCCTATACAAAAAACACGACACCATCCCTAAAATAAAGTCGGAATCTTAACGACTTAAGTGATGAAGCCGTGTACAAAAATATGCGACGCATGGCCCCGGTGTATTGGACAGACCTACGGTCGAATTTGCCCTGGCAAATACAAAATAAATAAAATAGGAACCTTAACGACGTAAGTGAAGACGTCATGTTAAAAAATATTCGCGATCCTTTGCGCTCCATAAATTTCAGTAAATATAAAAATCAACCAGTAATAATACCATCAAAAAGCAAATAATAGTAATAAATGTAATACTAACAAAGTACTCAACAGGCTCAAATTTTCGTTCTTTGTATCTCGTCAGATCACATGGTGCGAGCGGATTCCATATGTTTCACCGAGAAATTTCGGCTGGTAATATCAATATTTATCTATACGCGCTAAGCGTTAATCTTGACCGTTGTATTGAAATCTCTCCGCAACATGAGCGGCAGTCATCAATGCCTCGGAACTCTTCGGTGACGCGAGGCGGAAATCCCCGAAGACAAAATAAATTTATTCGTCATGCCGAGATGGCACCACTTTAATTCACAGTTCGCACACGATTCTGTCAGTATAATCTTCAAAATTGCTAGTATTATTTACCTGGCGTTCGGGATAGGATAGACCGACAATATTTTTAGCGCACCACCCATATGACTGCGTAGTTCTTTACCCGACGTTTCGGACAGCGTTACGGTGTCCATTATCAGGGTGAATGGAGGTTGTGGTGCAAGTGCAAGACATTATTTTTCGAATTTTTGTTCAATATAATAATATATATTGGGCTTAAAATACAAATAGTAGCAGAATAAACACGCAATTACTTCTCTTGAGAAAAAAAGACTACCTTCACCTGTATATAAAGGTAGAATAACCGTTTTACGGAGAACATGAAAAATAAATAAATAAATAAATAATTCATTTCAAGCACTTTAGTAATATATTAGGACATTGAAATTCTTGGAGTAAGTACTTGTATATAGGACCGGCTCAAGTATCAGGTTTCTATAGAAGTCCGAGTAAATCTGGCTTCCAAGAAACTAGGCATCTCTAAATACAGGGTTTTCCAAAAAGAGGTGTTATTTTGATATTCAATCGTAAAAGATCAATGGTTTCGTTGCTTCGTGGCACGTAGCGCAGTCTTGTTGAAAGTAAACGTTGTCCAGATCAATACCATCCAATTTCGGCCATAAAAAATCATTAATCATCTCTCGATAGCGCAATCCATTCACGGTAACTGTTGCTCTAGCCTCATTTTCGAAAAAGTAAGGTCCAATGACTCTGCCGGACCATAAACCGCACCAAACAGTCACACGTTGAGGATATGGAGGCTTTTCAACAATAACTCTTGTGTTTTCCGAGCCCCAGATGCGACAATTTTGCTTGTTGACGAAGCCACCGAGGTGGAAATGGGCCTCATCACCCAAGATGATTTGCATTTGATTCACTCAAGTGAATTTTAATAATTTCAATGTGTTGTTGAAGCGTGTATCAATCCATTTTTATTAAAAACAAAGTTTCTACTTGTCAAATGTCAAAAAATGACAGATTCAAAAGTAACGTCTACCGAAATAGCAGGCTATTCAAAATAACACCTCTTATTGGAAAACCTTATAGTATAAAATAAAGTCGCTATCCGTGTTTGTCTGTTTATGCACTTAGTTCTTCTAAACTATGAAACGCATTTTAATAGGGTTTTCACTATGATTTAGAGAACTTCTTCCGGAAGGCTTATATATATTTGGGATCTGGTGAGGAGGCACGGAATGAAAGATGTTGTTGTGAAGGTCAGAGTGTTTATTTGATGAGTCAGGTAGCCGTGATGAGATGACGTTGGACAGATGTAGTATTCTCCGGATGCAGGCGGTGATGGCAGGTCAAGCGCGGGTCTGTGAGTCGACGCCGGACGCTAGTGACCGGACTCGTTTACTGTCAGGCACTGGCGATCTTGGCAATCAGTACTCCAGTGCTGACGAGAATACTGAAGGTGCGGTGGACCTTGTAGGCGGTTGAATGGGAACTGAGTAGACAAGTGAGGATGCTACGTGTCCTCGTGGTGGTCATGGTGAGTGGATGAAGCGCTGGTCAGAGACGCTGGAACCAGGGCGCTGTAATCCACGTAGCGTTGGCCAGGGACGGCGATCTGGGCCAAAGCGCTATGATGATAACCCGATGGAGTCCATGAGCAGAGCCGGGAAGAATGTCGCAGGTCAAATCATCGCGCAGGTGAGGTGCGCGGATTATCACTCGTTGAGCACCTTGTTAACTGATGGCGGATTGATGACTGACTGACTAACTAGATTCTTCATGCTGTCGCTTTTAAAAGGTGAAGAAGCTTCTGGAACAATTTGGTTGCTATGTAGAATTTTCCAAACAAATAAATAAAAGAACATCCAAGAAGCTTGTTTGGAAAAATCGAGACTTCTAGAATTTCGTTCGAATGAAGTAGTTGCGTACCACTACATATATAATCCATACATTTTATATTTGTGGAAATTATATAAATGTCGATGTTTTGTAATCAAGTAGTAAAAAAATATATTTTCGGACGCTTACATTGCTAAAGCTGGCTAAACCTTGTAATGGACCTGTTTGGGGTAAAGGAACGTAAAGATTTTTTTTTTATATAAATTAAAATACGTTCAGAGAATAGGGAGAAACGAACAGACTATGGACATCTTTGGGACATCCTAGAAGCTTTATTATAGAAACCTACGTCGGTAATAGGTGTTAACCACGTAATAATTGAAAAGAGGCGTGATGGAGCTCAACGAATCAGATCATTCCTAAAATCAATTAAATAATTTTTCGCCAATCACGGAGATTAAGGGCGGTCTAAGACACGATACACTCGAGGTTGATTTACTGTTGAGTTTACCTTGGGACCCGGTCTCACGACACGTGCAAAGGCACTTCGACGATAAATTTGCATTCTAAGGCAGAAACGTAGCGATACCCAACCATCGATAACGAAAAAAGGGGGTGACGGTTTGGTGGGAGAAGAGGGGGTTTTTAGAATGTTTTGGTCCAGAAGACATACTACGAGTTGATCCTCGTAGAGAGAATTGTTTACGATCGCTGAACTTCTGAGTGCTCTTTCAAGTGGCCACAGTGAACACAAATTTTAACTTAAGATAGGACGTTTGGCCGAAATTGCCTAATTATATTAACACGGAGGAGATGCAAGTTGGGTAATTAAGAAAAGACATAAAAGTTAATGGGTCACGAAGTCTTTGATTAACGATCAAAATTTTACGACCTTTTTTGCGCGTAAACAAAGTTACGAAGATAATATATTGAAATTCCTGGATGAAGCGAGAAAAGAGTATATGGGTTGGGCTAAAACTAGACGCAAAAAAACTGTAAAAACAGGGATGTACTGGGCGTAGATCACCGAAAAGAAAGGACCAGGAATCGAAAAGAAACCCGAAAGGTAGTTTAGCTCATGATGGAAGAGGTGTCACCGACTCGGGTAGTGGACAGCGATGGATTACGAAAAATTACCAGAAGATATGCGGCGGATATCACGAAAAGAGTCAAAACAGGTAGGCGAAATTACAAAAAACGTGTCGAATCAAATTTTGGAACGAATGCCTACGTATGTCATCACCGAGAGGAAGGTATATGTGTCCTGGGATCACCCACGGATCGTGTAGACACCAATCAAATGCTAGAAGGCAGCACACAAGGAAGGATACTGGATTGCGCAAGCGCTGGACATAATAGGTGAAAAGCTTCCGTTAGTTGGGATAATTTATCGATTATATTATCGATATCAATAGCGAATTCCTCGGAAAGATTTCGAAAACAACGATATAGAAATGAGCTACACCTAGTCTATAGGCCGGAAATCAACCAATATTACGGACACAACACGCGTACGAGAAAAAATAATCAAATAATTTTGCGCAATAATCTACATCGCCGAAAATCATTTACGGGAGGGCGCCCGGAAGTCAGGTCACCGAGTACACGCCTGTACCCGTCTCGGCAGGGGGGTAGGTGTCTACCTCAACTCGGCAGGCGGGGGCCAAAAATCCTGAAACGGGGTTATGCAATTCTAAACTTAACGGGAAGTGAAACCTTGAATTCATAAAGGCGAAAGTCGCACAAATTTTAAGTCGATTTATTCGAAAAAACATTATTAAATAGCGTTGTTTGGAGGGAATCAGGGCTTTTTTCGTTTTAACTCGGTTGGAGTCGGTCTTCGAGATCCTTACGTCGTGACATCTTTTGTGTGCCATTTTAAACTAAACTTATAGAGTTTTAAATGTAGTGAAGTAGTGAGTTTAGAAAATCAAGGTATTTTCATGAAGTTAGAGTGCTTTTAATATTAATTGAAATAATTGGAGTGTTTTAAAATTTAATTAGATTCAACCAAAGGAAAAGGGGTGACTCATAATTAGACAATACCAAATTCACGGGTTGGAGTCTCTTGGTTTGGACTAATATAGAACGATGAAACTCAACTGCAGTAATGTTTAATAATAACGCGTGTGCCATTAGAGGAGGAAAAAATAGAGAACCATAATAATTATCAAATGACCTGACGAAAACGGCTAAGACAAAGTTCTAAATTTATTGTGAAATTGAAGAGACAGTGTTTTTCTTGCGAGCACGGGAAGGATTTTAACGGTTTACACGATATAAGAATTGAGTGAAAAAATCGAAGTGAACGTGGCAGATAATATATGAAAGGTTCTAGGGAGGGGAAGGGGGTTTTGGGTAGATCTCGGCAAATACTTACTTAGATACTCTAAAATAGTCGATAGGGAGAGATATCTAGACTAGGTACAGTGGAGGCCAACAAATACCTATGCATGTCAACTATCAACTTACGGTTAGGGAGGAAGAGATATTCTATTGAAAGAAATGATCCGCTTAAACATTCCGAAATCTAGTATTCGGTAATTTATGTGCTATCTCCGGAGCGGCGTATGAAAGTAGAAATTTTAGCTAGAAAAATTAGATACAATATGGTTATAGTTTCTACCGGCGAGTAGACGGGTGACATAGAGAACCGATTTCGAATTTAATACGAACCTTTAACGGCTTAGGGGCTTCTACTCATACCTACAGTTCCTGGACGCGGATTAATGTACATGTCGTCGATATCCCGACTGGACTGGTAATATAACGATTTTGGGTGAGTGATCTTGCATGAATATATATTTCCAGAACGTTAAAATTGCGACGAAGATGGGGCTGCAACTGATAAAATAGTATCACATTTAGAACTGTTTGCTTGCTTCTAACAGCTGTGTTTAGCACGAGGCCAATGACCTACTTATTTGTAAGCAGTTAGTGGCGACACACGACCCAAAAGGAAGAAAAGGGACCCCATAAATCACTCGACGTCCGTGCCTGACGACAAAAGTCGTACACTCTACCGAGTTGGCGGCCGCGCAGAGGCACCTCAAATCAACATGGAAGCGACTAGCTGCAACCAACTCATGCTCAAAACAAATAAAAAAATAAAATTAATAATATTTGTATAACCTTATATGTTCACTAACAAATTCCTAAATACCTTTGGCCTCGGCTTAGAACTCACCGTTGGAGTATGTTGTCCGTAAGCTTTCGGGGCGTCAACGTTGTATGGAGAATCACGAAGAGTTCGGAAGGTCATCCCTTTTCGCGGAACCGGGTCGGATGAGAGGACACGAGAGGCAGTATGAAAATTAATGTCAAGTTGGAATGTTTGGGCCTTGGTTCGCTGCGAAGGCGTTTAATTGAACGGGCTCCAAGTCTTTCAAAATCGCGTGGAGGGGACGTCGGCGTGATGAACGAGGGTTCAAAATCGGAGGACGAACACATACTAAAGCGGGGTTTACCCGGAGGTTGATGCAACTCGACTGGAAAACCCTCGAGATCCTTTGCAGCAACCTTCGTGAGGTGGATAGTAGGCCTGGCGGCTAGTGGACGTTGAAAGCCTCACCAGAACAAACCTATTTGAAACATGCACGCGTTTAGCATCATGACAAGGGACGCAATGAAAAATTCCCCTTTTACAGTCAGTAAAGTAGTCCGTTGGAGGAAGCGGGGCGGGGTGATTTGGGATATTCCAACAGGTGCATTATCTCTCCCTCTGACGTGAGCGGTCCGGAGGTGTCAAGGCGACTATAAGAAGAAGTTAGACCAGACCTCGGGGAAAGCCAGACACGTATTGGTTCTTGGGGTTTTGCATTTGGAAGAATAGCGACCATTTCATTTGGGGCAGTGAGGTGCCGACCCAGTTTGCAAAAAAAAACCTTTTTCTCGTCATTCAATCTCCTTTTCTCTCGTTTCCACTTCCATCCGCAACACCCAAAGTTTACTAACCACAGCTAAATCCATTTATCTAGTTTCAGTACATCGTTACAGAGGTCGACGAGAGAGTCCCAGTACTTATGCGGAAACAACACACTATTCAACGAAGGGTTTAATAGCC
The DNA here is from genome assembly GCF_061612785.1 of Hesperophylax consimilis. Lineage (NCBI taxonomy): Eukaryota > Metazoa > Arthropoda > Insecta > Trichoptera > Limnephilidae > Hesperophylax > Hesperophylax consimilis. Next base: position 14,705,940 of record NC_142865.1, read on the forward strand.
CGTACACAAGAGGGGGGGGGGGGTACGGTTCTATGTCACAATCTAGAATTTATAAACACGGGGACATTAGGTAAGGGCGGGGATACAAGGAAATTGTAGAGATATGATAGAAACTACTAGGTCAATTAGCAATAGGGTCCAGTATTCGAAAGTTAGGTGAGACACGTACTCGTTTCTTGTAGTACTCGCTGAGGGTCGATGGACGTTTTCCCCACACTTTGGCTAAAAAGAACCGGGAGTTACCATGGAAAGGAGACATTAAATACCTACCACCCCATAACGGTGGGCTTCGAATTAACAAATCACACAACGTGAAGTTAAGGGATTTATTGTAGATCAACCCCAAAGCGAAGGCCTTATTTTACTGTGTCCAATATCGCAGGGGCGGGGGATGTTCAGAGTTAGCTAGGCTCAGCACGATATCATTTTGCAAAAGCGAACTGAACGCTGGGGATAAAGAGGTATAAAAACCTCATTCAAGCGAGTTAGGACAATTAGGAGGTCGAGTCAACACATTTGGTGCCTTGAGAACCAGGAGCCGAGAGTTTTACAAGTTGGGGTGGCTTCATTGACCTTATAAGCGATAGAGGTACGAGTATGGTGTCTCAAGAAAAAAATATACAAATCAGTTAAATGATCATAATTTGAGCAGGGCTCGCATTTAGATGGTGAAACGTAAAGCATCTGACTAGTATTTTGTAGACCGCTTTTAAAAAAAATAATATGAAATGAATATTATTCAAACATTTTAAATGCCTTACGAAAGTGGGTAAAAACCGTACTAATGTCTGTCTGTCGTTTTGAAGAGACTCATTGACTCATGTCACTTGAAAATTATTGCAAACTAAAAGGAACTAATAGACCTTTTCATGATTTACAACGGTCGGGCCATAAATCTTAGAAAGAAAAAATAACCACCGAGCATTTACGAGACCACTTGTATTAGGTAAAAACGGTTTGTTATCTTTGGATAGAGCGATATTAAGGGGAAACCTAACCGGTGAACATTTTGAAGGAAACAGCTTCGAAAATACAAGCTTTCATACAAAAGGGATCCGTCTATCCTCTTAATATAGAGTTAAACTTCGCAATGGGTGGTGATAACAGATAACAGATATTGTATGCGCTTTTGTACGACGTAGGTTGGGGTCTTTGAGTGCCATTTAAATTCGTTGAACGAAGTTTGGAAACGTTATGCGTGCAGACTTCGGTAGTCTCGGAATGTGTATATTACAAAATGGTCGGTAGATAACGGTTTTTCGATACCTAGCAAGCAATATAAAGAGGGAGAAAGTGTGAGATGGTAATAATAATAAGGTAAACCGAAGACTAGTGAGATTTGACTTGGTTACGAATCGGGACAGCCGGGATAGTGAGAGAGGGGAGATAATAATTATTTTGTTATGTTTTCGTAAAGGTTTAAATTAAACGTAGTGAGTACAAGCAGGGATACAATACGTTTGCGTACCACGACGAGTTCATTGAACCTACAGTGAACATTACCGGTGATTACTATCAAATACTTAAGTTCGTTACGTAACGGATGTTTTTCGGTGAAATAAATGCAGTGTTCTTGTGAAGTGAATAGTTACAACCATTGGATATAATCTAACTTAATATTTGAGTAAAGTGAAAACAGTGATATTATGAGAAAAACTACAGCGTGAAATAGTGACTAAATTCTGTGAATAAGAATAAATAAATCCGTTTCAATTAGTTCAACAAGTAAACAAAACACGTTCGGTACAATACGAATATTAAAACAAAAGATAGGTAGTCTCGCAAAACTACTACTTGGATGACTTAGTCATATATTCGTGCGGAAATTTCGATGAACATCTAGGACACATAAGTGCAGTTTTAGGGAGGTTGCGTGTCCAATTCAATAAACCAGATTTAATCCAATTCAAGTGTTGTCAAGGCTTATTGATAACCAGCCGCACATACAGATTATTATTTATTAAAGAAAATGAATGAAGTCACGCGAGGAAAAAAAAAAAAACAGAAAAAAAAACCACATGCAAAATAGCTACGCGTTTTAAATAGATTCATTTTGCGTGCATATCATCATGGGAAAAAAAACATACAACCGAGACTTCAGTCAGGTACCCATAGAACTTTGCTTCGACCCTTTGGGGGTGCAACAAAAACTTAGCCATAAATGTGTAGTTAAGAGGAAACACGTTTACTGACGAAGCGCCTAGAATATAAAGCAAAGTTACGAGTTTTGTGACAAATGAAACCGTGTTTCGTCTTAATGAAATCACGAGTGGTAGGAGGCGGCAGATTTATGAATGGCATTGTGCCTTACGTTTTGTTTAAAGGCATTTGAGTTAAGACACGTACAGGGGCGAACTTCGTGAGAAGCAGATAAGCCAAAAATTAACGGAAGATTGGAAAGAAAAAAAAAGGAAAAGACCCATTCTAGAATTTATTTTGCATTTAGGGAAAATAGGAACATCTCCTCTTAGGGAGGTAAGGGGTACGCAACCTTTGGAGTACGAAAAAAAAAATTGAAAAGGAAGGAAAATGAGTAATCTAAAACTATTGTTAGTAATGATTTCACCAACTAAACACCAAAACGTGTTTATCCGCTGTAATCCTTACTAAAGGGAGGCTGTAATGGACCTGTTTGGGGTAAAGGAACGTAAAGATTTTTTTTTTATATAAATTAAAATACGTTCAGAGAATAGGGAGAAACGAACAGACTATGGACATCTTTGGGACATCCTAGAAGCTTTATTATAGAAACCTACGTCGGTAATAGGTGTTAACCACGTAATAATTGAAAAGAGGCGTGATGGAGCTCAACGAATCAGATCATTCCTAAAATCAATTAAATAATTTTTCGCCAATCACGGAGATTAAGGGCGGTCTAAGACACGATACACTCGAGGTTGATTTACTGTTGAGTTAACCTTGGGACCCGGTCTCACGACACGTGCAAAGGCACTTGGGATTCGACGATAAATTTGCATTCTAAGGCAGAAACGTAGCGATACCCAACCATCGATAACGAAAAAAGGGGGTGACGGTTTGGTGGGAGAAGAGGGGGTTTTTAGAATGTTTTGGTCCAGAAGACATACTACGAGTTGATCCTCGTAGAGAGAATTGTTTACGATCGCTGAACTTCTGAGTGCTCTTTCAAGTGGCCACAGTGAACACAAATTTTAACTTAAGATAGGACGTTTGGCCGAAATTGCCTAATTATATTAACACGGAGGAGATGCAAGTTGGGTAATTAAGAAAAGACATAAAAGTTAATGGGTCACGAAGTCTTTGATTAACGATCAAAATTTTACGACCTTTTTTGCGCGTAAACAAAGTTACGAGGATAATATATTGAAATTCCTGGATGAAGCGAGAAAAGAGTATATGGGTTGGGCTAAAACTAGACGCAAAAAAACTGTAAAAACAGGGATGTACTGGGCGTAGATCACCGAAAAGAAAGGACCAGGAATCGAAAAGAAACCCGAAAGGTAGTTTAGCTCATGATGGAAGAGGTGTCACCGACTCGGGTAGTGGACAGCGATGGATTACGAAAAATTACCAGAAGATATGCGGCGGATATCACGAAAAGAGTCAAAACAGGTAGGCGAAATTACAAAAAACGTGTCGAATCAAATTTTGGAACGAATGCCTACGTATGTCATCACCGAGAGGAAGGTATATGTGTCCTGGGATCACCCACGGATCGTGTAGACACCAATCAAATGCTAGAAGGCAGCACACAAGGAAGGATACTGGATTGCGCAAGCGCTGGACATAATAGGTGAAAAGCTGCCGTTAGTTGGGATAATTTATCGATTATATTATCGATATCAATAGCGAATTCCTCGGAAAGATTTCGAAAACAACGATATAGAAATGAGCTACACCTAGTCTATAGGCCGGAAATCAACCAATATTACGGACACAACACGCGTACGAGAAAAAATAATCAAATAATTTTGCGCAATAATCTACATCGCCGAAAATCATTTACGGGAGGGCGCCCGGAAGTCAGGTCACCGAGTACACGCCTGTACCCGTCTCGGCAGGGGGGTAGGTGTCTACCTCAACTCGGCAGGCGGGGGCCAAAAATCCTGAAACGGGGTTATGCAATTCTAAACTTAACGGGAAGTGAAACCTTGAATTCATAAAGGCGAAAGTCGCACAAATTTTAAGTCGATTTATTCGAAAAAACATTATTAAATAGCGTTGTTTGGAGGGAATCAGGGCTTTTTTCGTTTTAACTCGGTTGGAGTCGGTCTTCGAGATCCTTACGTCGTGACATCTTTTGTGTGCCATTTTAAACTAAACTTATAGAGTTTTAAATGTAGTGAAGTAGTGAGTTTAGAAAATCAAGGTATTTTCATGAAGTTAGAGTGCTTTTAATATTAATTGAAATAATTGGAGTGTTTTAAAATTTAATTAGATTCAACCAAAGGAAAAGGGGTGACTCATAATTAGACAATACCAAATTCACGGGTTGGAGTCTCTTGGTTTGGACTAATATAGAACGATGAAACTCAACTGCAGTAATGTTTAATAATAACGCGTGTGCCATTAGAGGAGGAAAAAATAGAGAACCATAATAATTATCAAATGACCTGACGAAAACGGCTAAGACAAAGTTCTAAATTTATTGTGAAATTGAAGAGACAGTGTTTTTCTTGCGAGCACGGGAAGGATTTTAACGGTTTACACGATATAAGAATTGAGTGAAAAAATCGAAGTGAACGTGGCAGATAATATATGAAAGGTTCTAGGGAGGGGAAGGGGGTTTTGGGTAGATCTCGGCAAATACTTACTTAGATACTCTAAAATAGTCGATAGGGAGAGATATCTAGACTAGGTACAGTGGAGGCCAACAAATACCTATGCATGTCAACTATCAACTTACGGTTAGGGAGGAAGAGATATTCTATTGAAAGAAATGATCCGCTTAAACATTCCGAAATCTAGTATTCGGTAATTTATGTGCTATCTCCGGAGCGGCGTATGAAAGTAGAAATTTTAGCTAGAAAAATTAGATACAATATGGTTATAGTTTCTACCGGCGAGTAGACGGGTGACATAGAGAACCGATTTCGAATTTAATACGAACCTTTAACGGCTTAGGGGCTTCTACTCATACCTACAGTTCCTGGACGCGGATTAATGTACATGTCGTCGATATCCCGACTGGACTGGTAATATAACGATTTTGGGTGAGTGATCTTGCATGAATATATATTTCCAGAACGTTAAAATTGCGACGAAGATGGGGCTGCAACTGATAAAATAGTATCACATTTAGAACTGTTTGCTTGCTTCTAACAGCTGTGTTTAGCACGAGGCCAATGACCTACTTATTTGTAAGCAGTTAGTGGCGACACACGACCCAAAAGGAAGAAAAGGGACCCCATAAATCACTCGACGTCCGTGCCTGACGACAAAAGTCGTACACTCTACCGAGTTGGCGGCCGCGCAGAGGCACCTCAAATCAACATGGAAGCGACTAGCTGCAACCAACTCATGCTCAAAACAAATAAAAAAATAAAATTAATAATATTTGTATAACCTTATATGTTCACTAACAAATTCCTAAATACCTTTGGCCTCGGCTTAGAACTCACCGTTGGAGTATGTTGTCCGTAAGCTGTCTTGGGAAAGCACACAACTTCCTCGGCTCAGAAGATTTTCTACTTTCCTCATCACGCGATTTCGGGGCGTCAACGTTGTATGGAGAATCACGAAGAGTTCGGAAGGTCATCCCTTTTCGCGGAACCGGGTCGGATGAGAGGACACGAGAGGCAGTATGAAAATTAATGTCAAGTTGGAATGTTTGGGCCTTGGTTCGCTGCGAAGGTGTTTAATTGAACGGGCTCCAAGTCTTTCAAAATCGCGTGGAGGGGACGTCGGCGTGATGAACGAGGGTTCAAAATCGGAGGACGAACACATACTAAAGCGGGGTTTACCCGGAGGTTGATGCAACTCGACTGGAAAACCCTCGAGATCCTTTGCAGCAACCTTCGTGAGGTGGATAGTAGGCCTGGCGGCTAGTGGACGTTGAAAGCCTCACCAGAACAAACCTATTTGAAACATGCACGCGTTTAGCATCATGACAAGGGACGCAATGAAAAATTCCCCTTTTACAGTCAGTAAAGTAGTCCGTTGGAGGAAGCGGGGCGGGGTGATTTGGGATATTCCAACAGGTGCATTATCTCTCCCTCTGACGTGAGCGGTCCGGAGGTGTCAAGGCGACTATAAGAAGAAGTTAGACCAGACCTCGGGGAAAGCCAGACACGTATTGGTTCTTGGGGTTTTGCATTTGGAAGAATAGCGACCATTTCATTTGGGGCAGTGAGGTGCCGACCCAGTTTGCAAAAAAAAACCTTTTTCTCGTCATTCAATCTCCTTTTCTCTCGTTTCCACTTCCATCCGCAACACCCAAAGTTTACTAACCACAGCTAAATCCATTTATCTAGTTTCAGTACATCGTTACAGAGGTCGACGAGAGAGTCCCAGTACTTATGCGGAAACAACACACTATTCAACGAAGGGTTTAATAGCCCGTACACAAGAGGGGGGGGGGGTACGGTTCTATGTCACAATCTAGAATTTATAAACACGGGGACATTAGGTAAGGGCGGGGATACAAGGAAATTGTAGAGATATGATAGAAACTACTAGGTCAATTAGCAATAGGGTCCAGTATTCGAAAGTTAGGTGAGACACGTACTCGTTTCTTGTAGTACTCGCTGAGGGTCGATGGACGTTTTCCCCACACTTTGGCTAAAAAGAACCGGGAGTTACCATGGAAAGGAGACATTAAATACCTACCACCCCATAACGGTGGGCTTCGAATTAACAAATCACACAACGTGAAGTTAAGGGATTTATTGTAGATCAACCCCAAAGCGAAGGCCTTATTTTACTGTGTCCAATATCGCAGGGGCGGGGGATGTTCAGAGTTAGCTAGGCTCAGCACGATATCATTTTGCAAAAGCGAACTGAACGCTGGGGATAAAGAGGTATAAAAACCTCATTCAAGCGAGTTAGGACAATTAGGAGGTCGAGTCAACACAACCTTATGAGATACCTTAAAATAATCTACTACGGAATTGTATATCTCAATAAGGTCGACAGAAAAGTCCAGGGTGGTATATGTCCATCTCCTGAAGTAAATCCCCAGCAACACCGGGTACACATCAGATAGTCTTCTGTAAATTGGCCTAGCAGATTCTTCAATAGTGACCAGCTGCTAATCCTGTACAGAATTTCAAATACGCCCGAACTATTGAATTTGTGAGCAACCGTTTAAAACCTAATTGATTCTGTGCAAAAATGTTGTTAACAGACTGTTTGCCATCTCTAATGCCATCTCTAATGCCCGAACGCAATGTATACATGATGAGTCTGTTATATATGTATTTGAATGCAGCCTGCTCTAAAGGGATATCAGCATTTATCCCCGAACGAATGAGAACGGGTAGTATCTTCCATATATGTGTGGAAAGAGCTACCAGCATCTGTGTTTCCTCCTTCAATGGTGTACTTATTACAAGACAATGCACCTGAGTTTCCTCCTTCAATTGTGTACTTATTACAAGACAATGAAGAGAGTCCGTAAACTCTAAGTACAATCTGGAAACTGGTTTATCTATGTCACATTTGGACTCAATTTCGTGGTATTAATTTTTTAATTGTAGCTTTCGTTTTCAACTAAATTAAATCCGAATTTGTAATATTTTCTGTAAAATTTGAAATAAATCTGTCGCTAAGAGGTAAGTATCATCTGTTCGTTATGTTTTAAATAACTATTTTTTTTTTTTTTTATTGACAATTTTTTTTTGATACATACACGGACATGTATAATTATACAAAACATAAAAACGGTAACAAAAAAAATCCCACAAAGACGAAGCCTGTGCGTTGGCACAGTTATGTATTCAAAACAGTGGTTGTTACATTATCTATGATTTAAACGAAAAGAGAAATATGAATAAAGAAAAAATAAATAATTATTGTAGACAATATAAGCGATTTCTAAACGAAAATCTGAAACAGAAAAATCAGAAAAGGATACGGTCACATCTAGGACACGAACCCAGGACCCTTGTCTTGCCGGGACACCGCTCTACCACTGAGCTAATGGGACCGTATCCCCCTCGGTCACTTTTAACTGTATCATACTTCGAATAAGAACTACCAACATGGTGTACATTTTTTCACCGCACATTTTTACTGGCAACTATCTTTATGTATGATCGTAAGATTCAACCCGCAACGTCCTAGATGTGACCGTATCCTTTTCTGATTTTCGTTTAGAAATCGCTAATATTGTCTTCAATAATTAAAATATTACAATTTGAGGTTTTACTCAATAAAGTTATTCCGAAAAATAAAAAATGATTGAAAAAATTGAAAAGGTAACTAACTAACTAACCATCACGCCGTTTCACCGCAGTAGTAGGCAGAAAGGACGGACTGCCAAACAACTCGGCCTTAGCACACACTTCTTGCTTCATTCACATTCATACATCGTCTCATACATACTCTTCTATTATTTAAAGTATCTGATTCACTTGATCGTGCCATATCTTCCTCTTGCGATTTCTGCTATTTGCGTCATACATTATCCTCACACTCCTTTCTCCGGTCATTTTCTCTACATGCACAAGCCATCTAAGCGTCCATTTCTTAATCTTACTCACTACGCTTACCTTGCACTATTTGCGGATCTCCACATTTCTCACACGATCATACATGGTTTTACCACACATACGCTTCAGGGATCTCATTTCAACAGCATTCAGTCTACTTTCATCCTTTCTCTGCCAGTTTCATGCGTCACTTGCAAATGCATAAGGGTAGGTACCAGCACTCCATTGTGGACTGACAGCTTCGCTTATTTGGACATTTTTTTGTTAGCGCATTTACCCTTCTTTCAATATCTCTGTCAGCCTTCCCATCTCTCTAGAACATACTTCCTAAATACATTAACTAATCCACCTGCTCCAAGTATTCCTCATTCACAACTATATTGCACACTGTTTTCGTACTCTCTCTTTCAAACACCACGACTTACGACACACATACATTGATCATTAACTCATTATTCATACATTCTTTATTCATCCTAGATACGAGAAACTATAGATCTTTCATACTGTTAGCAATCAGCACCGCATCATCAGCATACAACAGGCAACATATTAATTAGGAATTCAATATTAACAATACCTATTTACAAAAAATAAGTTTTATTTTATGTAGTTAAGTTTTTACGCAGCAAGTTATTTGCGCGCCATTGTAAAAAGGACTAGTAATTTTTGAATTTTATTTTCGAGAACCGAGGGTTATATTACAACGCGAGTTGTCAGATTCATCTATTGACTAAATTCCTAAAGTGGGACGGTCACGCCACCTCCTAGTTGATTCGCTCCCTTTCCTTGAATGGCTCGTTCATTAATTTTAATATCTTAGCGTTAAATAAATAAAATTTAAATTAAAAAAATATATGAGTCACGTAACCAGATTATTAGTTATATATATTAAAGTCAGATAACAAATAATTGTCTGGACTCACCAGAAATTACCAATTTAATAAATCTTCACATTCCGTCTAGATCAACCCGACAATATGATTTATTTTATCTACCCTCGTGTAGAACAAACATTCGAAAAAATTCCCCAATTCCTCGTTTATGTGCACAATATAATACAAAATTTTACAGCATTGACATTTTTGGTAATAACCTAAAGAAATATCGATATGAAGTAATGCGTACGATCGATTATTAATATGAGAGTATGGAATGTATCTGCAGCATCTCCTTTCCTCTTCCTATTTTCCTCTTCCTCTCCCCTTCCTTTAACACCAAATTATTTTTAAGATACTAAAACTTAATTTCTAATGCACTTTAACATAAGAAACTTCTGTGGCTTGACTTCAGTTAACTTGTATATTTAAATCTATCATTGTATATTATATAAAAGCTGTTTGTTTCTTACAAAATAAACATAATAAATAAACCAGGTTTTTGCTGTATAACCCAGTAACGCCACATCAGTATTGCACCGTACATCGACTATCAAATTTAATGCAGCGAAATGCATTTCTTGATAAATCTTTGACGTTGTCGGGAGGATATTGCATGCATTACACGCGAGCACTCTTACATAACAATACATGCTCACTGCACGTTATACTATGTGGATTAGGCTGAACTAGTGGCGTGCACAGATTTTTTTTACCAGAAAAGCTACTGTAGGCAGTAGGCAAAACAGCAAATTGATTGAAAAACAAAACTTAACAATGACGTTGTAAGTTTTTGCTTAGAATATCTAAGCTGCTCTAGCAGAATTATTCTTAATTCGGATCAATCAATCAACTATCTACATAACCCTTCCATTTATGCATATTACCAGCCATTTTTTTATTATTTTTTATGTGAATACCGCATAGGTCTTATGCCAGTGATACTATGTATATTGTGAGGCTGAAGGTTGTAGGGAGGGGGGTGAGATGGGAAAGAAAGTGGAGGGTACCTGGCTATTCAAATCTGGTGTTACCAAACGCGTCTAAAGCCATTTCAAGCAACATTTCAATTCTATATGGTGGTCTTACTACAGAGCGATACTGAAAGTATCTTCCACTCTGGAACTTGGCACAAGTCAATTTTATATGAATTTAAAATGATGAATTATAAAATAACACAAATTCATCAAATAAATTTTACTTGCGCACAGGATTTGAGCCCGCGACCTTCGGATTCCTAGTCGAGAGCCTTAACCCTCGACTGCAAAGGTCGTTTATTTACATAATTACTGTAAATATATGCAGGAAATTAACCCCTATAATATACAATTTATTTCCTTTGGTTTGACTGACGATTGAACCTTCCTCCCCAGAGACTGGCCCTTAACTGCTGAGAACTCTTAACTGTCGTGAACGCTTAACTGTTGTGAACTCTTAACTGTCGTGAACTCTTAACTGTCGTGAACTCTTAACTGTCGTGAACTCTTAACTGTCGTAAACTCTTAACTGTCGTGAACTCTCAACTGCTGTGAACTCTTAACTGTCGTAAACTCTTAACTGTCGTGAACTCTTAACTGTTGTGAACTCTTAACTGTCGTGAACGCTTAACTGCTGTGAACTCTAAACTGTCGTGAACTCTTAACTTTTGTGAACTCTAAACTGTCGTGAACTCTTAACTGTCGTGAACTCTTAACTGTCGTGAACTCTACTTGGTTTAACAGAGTATTGAACCTTCCTCACTAGAGAATGGAGTCAACAACTATAACACCAAAGCCAAATCACAATCGGATAGTACCGAAATTTATCTTGTACATTAACGATGGTAATTTTTTAAATATAATGTCATCCAATTTCAGAAAAACATTTTGACGGTATATAACTTCAGTACTATTCGATATTTTCTTAAAACTCTAAAATGCATTGCGAGTCCATCCTAACACACATTGCGCGTTAGACCTTGCCCAGTGCAAACTGCACATGCAGTGCGGTGTTCGTGCAGTTTAAAATAGACTAACTGGAAACGCAGTTTGATGGAGTTGTATTAAGTTTGTCTAGCAGATGCCAATCAAGCGGAAGGAATTGCTAATTGCAATCCGAACTTAACGATTGTTATAGGTTTCAAAGAGCTTGTTTATGGATTATGTTGACTTTATACGATACGACCATTACATATCTACCACTGAACTTAAATTCTCTAGACGTGCGATCTCTAACGATGTAATATAAAATTAGTATTTATTTATTTCATTTAAACGCCCATAGGGCTTTTACATACAATGCAATTATGTTTTTTAAATACAATAACAGTAAAGAATTTACATAATATATAAGAATATACAGATTACATAAAATATAAGATTTAACAATGCATAGGTTAACAAAATATAGGTAACATGGAACAAGAGTTTACGAAACTTAGGTAACATGAAATTTAAGTAAATGAAATAAAAAATATATGATCTGCCAATATCCTCCAAATCAATTGAATAAAAAAGGGTGAAATTGTTGTTCACATTAGCCTATAAACTATGTAACTCTAATTAACAATCTCTATTACGCAAGATTAGGATAAGAATCGACAAAAAGTCTAATAGAAAAACATTTAGTTAAGTATTACAATATTAAACCAAGTATCACAATATTAAGTCAAGTATCACAATATTAAACCAAGCATTATAATATTAAACAAAGTATTACAATATTAAGTTAAGTACTATAATATTAAACTAAGTATTATAATATTTATTTATTTAAACGTATTTTGTAGAGTAGTAGAAATAGTTCGCACATACTCCGTTTGATGTTTGCCAAGTTCATATTTGAGATACAGATTTAATAATAATGTGTTTATAGGCTGATAGACATTCAGTACCGTTAGTGTTCACGCAATATTTATTTTCTGCACTGTGTAGTCGGTTCATTACTGAATTTATTTCTGCTTTGGTACCTGCAATAGTGTCACCGATTTGCATGAGAAATTTTTGCTCCTAAGTCCATACAAGTCAGACTGGTGCTGGTGAGTAGTGAGGTAGGTTATATCTAATTCTAATATACCTACTATTATTGTGTCTTTATTAGGTACTGTTCCATTATCATTGAGATACATAGATGGAGACAGCTTTGGCGTTCGAAGTTTGGACCACGCATATCGGATCATTGTCCGATGTGAGGTATCTCGGGCGTCAGTTGGTTACAAGTACTCGCCTGGCACAGGTCTAGGGCAATAACTTCAAAGTGCCGAGTTGCAGCTGAGATATTGTACAAGTCGTCCTAGAAAATTCAGGGAAAGCAGTGGCATAACCTTTCGTCTGTGAGTAGGGTTTTACCATAATCAGTAGTCGTGTAAATTGATGTATTAATCTTAAAAACTCGTGGAGCATTTGCGCGGCGGCACGCTACCGGCAGTCACCTTTGACTCATTCGTTGAGTTTGTTCGCGGTCGGAAGGATTCGGGCGATATCGACAACCACCACACCTCCTTAATACAATATTTCACACTGATAAAACAAAGTTTTATTTTAATTTAATAACACAGGATATCCGGGGGTTAAATGGCGCTAACTTCGGGAGGTGATTCTACATGATACTAGAAGTTTAAAGATAAATAATTTTTTTCGAAATTTCAATGTTTTTTTTTCCCGTACACAAATATTTATTTTCCCATAAAAATAATTCAAATTTGTTACCTAAAAACTACCTTAAAACGTTGGAATTTATAAAAAAAAATATTTCTCATTTTTACTTGAACTACCGTGTAGAACCATCCCCTGAAATTAGCGCATTTTACCCCCGGACACCTGTATAAGAAACCACAAAGTAATTGCTTTCTCCGAAAACAGTTTTGTTTATTGTTTGGAATTTATACGGCTGAAGCATTACGTTTGTACCACAGAACATAAAAATGCCAGAAGTGTGTTTGTCCAATAATTTAAATGAAAACTGATTTCACCTAACAGTGAATTTCACGTAACATCCTTCAACAGGTTTATCTTTAAGGGTAAACCCAATGTACGTTATAATCTACGCGTTCATATATGGCGTTAATTAAAATATTGTATGAAAATATCCTTTTTGCAAGTAATGCCCTAAAATATTAAAACCATTTTTTTGTATGTGCGCCTACATACGCAATATGAAGATTAATAAATAGTTTTTTAACCTGCCTGTGTTGTGATGGAGAGCCTAGCCAGCTAAAACATTGAACTAAAGACGCCTGGGTGGGACCCAAACGCGATGCCAACTCAGCTACTGACCGGCAACAAAATAAAAACCGTCAAACAGCTGTTCACCCGGTCAAGATTTGTCAGTTTCTTAAATAATTTTTTATATAAAACGAAAAAAAAAGTTAATTTGCAATAACATATAAAAACGTTTATCTGAAAATTTTCGTATCAAGTACTAAGGACGGGTTGTGTCGGAGAATTTGAACAATTCATCAAATTTCAACGTTCATTTTCAGGTTCTGTGAAAGATTTTTTCAAGTTCTGTTTTTATTTCAGTTCTGTCAAGCAACTACCCTATAATGATATAATAACAGAATTTGAATAGGATTTTCACAGAACCCGTAAATGAACGTTGAAATTTGATGAATTGTTCAAATTCTCCGAAACAACCCGTCCTAAGTCATTTTTAAAACTTAGTTGTGGTCCATTTTGAATATTTAAATCAGAGAGAAACTTTCATCTGCTTTAAAATCCGGTATATACTTTTTTGGTGCATTCAAAAACAACGATTCTGTTTTAAATTAAATATCAAGTGGAAATATTTGATGATATGATATTTTTGTTTAGCTTCGAGGGGTTGAAAATAAAAATAAAATTGAAAAAGCGATTTCCGGGAACGAATGGTTGAGTTTGCCTACTAGTAAAGTATGTTAGAGAGACGGGATATCTGAAAAGGACGTTGACAGAATGGTAAATGCAGGAAATTCAATTAAAGGTGAACTGAATGCAAAAGTCGTCACTAAAAAACTGTCAAAGGAAGCGAGACTATAGCAGGCTACCAACCCTAGTGTTTGGCAGAGAGTATTCACCCTGATATTAATTTTGTGATTTAATGACTTAGGAGATCTATAAATACGTAACTGTGTATGATTCAATTATGTTATTCTGATAATTCATAGCTAATAGATGTAGCAGATATTTTCAATTTAAATCTTGACACATTCAAAGTCAAATTAGTTCAGCACTTTTAACTTGATTATTAAATGAATATTTGACACAGAAAAATCAGAAAAAGATACGGGATTTGAACTCAGGAACCTCGTCTAATAAAGTCTTCAAAAACTAAATATTTTAATTTGAGGTTTTACTCATCAAGTTATTACAAAAAATAAATATTCATCCTATACTTGCAGAAAAGTCAATATAATATACAATACAATATATATAATGAGAGTAAGGCATATACGATCTCCACCAGCCAAATATACCATCAAGCCTGTAATCAATTCACATTCATTTTAGTGTATTCACAATTTCACACAGCCCTGTAAATGTGGAACCATTAAACTAGTACAAACATACATATATCTGGGGATAACTCTTTACAAGTATATGAAATTGGATAATCATGTAAGTAATATTTGCAAACGTCTACGAGATATTGCGGAGCGAATTTAAAAAATTAATTCATGTCACTGTACGTTAAAAATAATCTATTTGTCACTACCGGAATCTACAGATACCTATTGATTAACGTCTTGGAGGAACTCGTGCAAGACAAATATAGTGTTACATATAAGATTTGTAACAAGGTGTGTGTGCATCACTTTACGTACATCCCATCTATGGTCTTGGTGTGTGTGGGACCTTTAAGTACCTAAACATTGTCATTTTGCTGTTGGTCAAATTGACAGCCCTGGAATTTTGACTTGGGGAGTTGCCAAACCAGAGGGAGGAAGATTCTGTGATTGGCATTGGAAGCAGTGGCCATTCTTTGATCACCAGCCCAGATTTAATTGATTTGATTGATGGAATCAGATCGCATCTGCCGATCCTGATTGGTTAAGAGGGACCCTTTTGAAGACCAGCAGCGTGAGGTGAGCATCGGACTACAACATTATTTTTAGGATAAATTATAAACGGGGAGTTGCTGTGAAGAACAGGAATCTACTACTTCGCATCAACAACGAACTGTTATCACATCTTCATTTTACCTACGCAAGCCCTTTGCCAGAAAGATTATGTAGTAGGATACTAATTTATTTATTTTTACTATTTTTTTGTGGTAATACATTTTAGCATCCTTAAATATTTTTTTTTTCTAGATAATAAACCCATCCTTACTTTTATTTGTTGCCACTTAATCCCACGGTTACAATGGGTTTCATTCAAACAATGCAAAACTCTATAACAAAGCTTTTAACATAATTATTACACGAGTCAGTTAATATATTAGATATTCGAGGGATATTATGGTTTGAAACTGCATGTTAAACCCTATTATTGGATTCAATATATAATTAAAAAGTAGATCAGACACTCATCAGTACTCATAAATGGACCTTTCACAAGGCGAACCAGACAACTACTCAATATGGACAGAAACTCACTGAAGGGAACTGGTGGGACTAATAACGGGACACTGCCGTCTCAGGAGGCTCAAGCAGTTGTCGGGAGTGAAAAACACCAACAGATGTAGGAAATTTGAAGAGGATGAAGAAACTCCGATTCCCTTTAATGCCAATGTCCCGCTCTTTGGGAACAAGGCTCAGATACCTGGGAAAACACACGGTAGAACCAGAAGAAGTAGTCATATATCCAATGACAACCCTGGTAAACTTCATTAAAGGTACCGGATTACTGTTAGAGGAATGAGGTAAAATGGGAGATAGCACAATGGGCCTATGTACTAAATGCTCGTCGGAACTACATCTAAACCACCTCCGCTCTATAAATAAATAAGTTCGGACACACAATCCATCGTCTTGCACCGCAGTGTGAGGGGTGGATTGAAACGTCGGTTACTCTTGGACACACTGACCCCCAGATTCCTACTCAGCCCTCACATTCCTACTCCCTTTCTTTCCTTAAAAAACTCCGGTAATGGGCCCCGAGAGAAATAATATTCCTCAGGGCCTCCTGTGTGGATCTACCGTAAGCCATATATATTTTTTTCAAACATTGTTTTACCACATTTACGACTCAGGGATCCCAGTTCTACAGCATTCAGTTTACTTTCATCCTCCTTTCAGTATTCCACTTCAGCTAAAATTATTTTTTTCAGCAGGAAATCAATAAATATCAGAGCTATAATAAGAGTTATCCGTTCCTATCTAATATTAAGAATGCGAAAATGTGTTTGTTTATTTGTTTGTTTTTGTTCTTTCACGTAGCAACAAAGCGACCGATCGACGTGATTTTTTGCACAAAAACAGTTAAAGAACTAGGAATTGACATATGCAACTTTTCATCCTGAAAAACCATTTCATAACCGTTGAAAAAAATCTTTGTAGAATAATTTCTCCCTAATACCACGCGAGCGAAGCCGCGAGTAGAAGCTGCTATAACTAGGTTAGTTCCGTGTTAAATAACATGATAATCACATTTAAAATTGAAGTATCTTATACTAGAGATTCCTTTCATTCCAATAATAATTAAATTAATATTCGAAATTCGCTTACAACAGTATAAATTACGCGAATCCTTTAGAGCTAACTGATCGATGGTATAAATCACATGATCAAAATCTCTACGTTTCAACTAAACCAGATTATCCAAAATACTGTTCATCTACATTTCTACATTCATTTTTCTCAACTTTCCCCATGCTCATCTCTTTCCTTTACCCATTTCCATCAGCGCAGACAGTGTCCCAACTGCACAAAGCCAGTGGGACTATGAAATCTACAATTTGGGGTAAGCTGTCCGACAGAAGTAGATAGAGTAAAAAGTTTTTTAACGAAAGCTGAAGCAGTAGCAAAGAAGAAGAAGGTATTGTTTTTTTTGCGGATGTCAATGCGAATGTGTAATTGATATTAAAATTTTAACGAGGACGGGTAGAATATAAAGTATTTAAGTAACTTTCGTTAAATGAGTATAAAAATCCAAAAGAGATCAAGCTCTTTCGGGAGTGTGCCGTTTCTCGTTCTTTTTAAGCCTCATATATAACATGTTTGCTGGCGACAAATTGAATGTCCGCTATAAATGTGTTTTTAATTTTATTTTATATACATAGATAAGTTTATTTTTTTATACGTGGATAAGAATAATTTTACATAAATGTTTTTGATTTTATAACTTTGTGGCAGCTGGACGCGTCATGTCGTCTTCCAACCGCTTTGTGTTTTTTTTTAGTATTTTCAAGGGAAATGAGGCAACATCCCTTTGAAATTTTTAAAATCAGTGAATCAAAATTTTAAATTAACTTACCAATTAGTAATCAGAACTTTATAGTAATGTGATTAGAGTGTAGTGTTTTAAAAATGAATAATCAAAAATTGTGCTGTAAAATATTCTAAATTCGGTAAAGTTGAACTTGGGGCGAGAATCGGTACCGGTAGGTACGCCAGATGTTTTCAATGGAATTCTTGGAAACTCTGAAAGCCCTAAATAGTGCCTAGGGTAATTTATCATCCCGTCCGTCGCCTTTTATTATGGGACAATGCACCACTAACATAATCACCAGGAACAAGTGTACAAGGAGATGAACTTATCGAACGTCACAGCGGTGCTGCCAAGGTTTGTTATCAATGTGAGGACATTGTGTCAGCGCTCTATTAGCAGCAGACACATACCTGGACGGATGACAAACCTCGTGCTGGCACTGTTGATGGACTCTCTCGCTGTAGCAGCTGGTCCAGTTTCCTCACCACCTAGGATTCTTGCTGCAGAGTCTCCATCCTCTATCTTCGTCGAATGTCACAGCGGTGCTGCCAAGGTCTGGAATCCATGAGAGGACATTATGTGAGCGCTCTATTAGCAGCAGACACATACCTGGACGGATGACGAACCTCGTGCTGGCACTGTTGGTGGACGCGGTGCACTCTCTCGCTGCAGCAGCTAATCCAGTTTCCTCACCACCTAGGATTCTTGCTGCAGATTCTTCATCTTCGTGTCACCTGTTTCTGTACTTCATTTTATTTAACTTAATTTCAATTTTAATTTGTAAAATTCATACTTTTTTTGTAATATCTGCATTAACTGTAAAGCGCACCTGAGGTGATATCTCACAAAAGCGCCTCTATACAAATCATCCAATAAATAAATAAATAATAAATAAAATAGTGTGTTTTACTTGCCGCGTTTAAAACCGCGTGAAACGACATACACTTGGGACATTGCTAATCCGGATAACAATTCAAATCGCGAAACCACTACGGCTAAGGAACTCACATTTTAAAGTTCCGTTAAAACTTCTGTTATAATTTTGCAGAAACAAAAGAGGTAGTGAAAAGTATGCAGAACATCCGCGTTTGCAGAAACAAAAGCAGACGCCCGTAACATCACTAAGAAATAGAAACTTTTGGTAGTACTTGACTAAACAGATCAATAAACGCGACTACAACCACTTAAAGCAACAAAACAACAAAATTTTAAGATGGTACTAATCTTTACTAAATTGGAGATACATATAATGGTATCAAGTTTACCTGTCAAAAATTTGAACGTGTAAAACCCTGATTTAGTTTTAAACCCTGTTTTAGAGCAATAAATCCTAACTAATCCATTTATCCCGACATAAATCCTTCAGAAAACAGGGCACCAGAGCCCATAAAACACAAATATTTAACGTTATCATTCCACATTTAGGGTCCAGTTTAATTATGCCATATAAAACACATTTCGTTACATTACTATACTTTGTATTCGACCAGTCACCGGACCCTTGGAGGTTAGGGACACCAATTACACCACCCCCGCACTGTGACTAAGGGAATGATTTTAGCAGGACATAATTATAAAGATTCACATTTTTGGTCATTCGCTAAATAGGAAAAGTAAATAATATCTTAACACATTAAAATAATAATTAACATTTTGATTTTAATTACAGAGCTTTACGACATTAATAATTAAATATCATCAGTTTTAGAAGTTCATTAAAAATAAGATTTCCTGCCTTATATGCACAATGTGACAGACAGAATTGTCAGGCTATTGAGAAAGGAAAGTATTAAGACTGTCTTCGGAACAACGACCAAAATACAAGACCTACTGAGGTCTGCAAAGACTAAGTTTCCTCTTCCTGGAGTGTATAAACTCAGATGTTCCGGATGTGACAAGGTCTATGTAGGCCAGACAGAGCGGACTATCTCCAAAAGGATCTCAGAACACTTCAGAGATTGTAAACTCGGCCACCCTGACAAATCGGCGATTGCCGAGCATTTGATTGACACCGGGCATTACTTTGGATTTGTTCCTGAAGTCCTGGGGAGACCTAAAACTTATAGAGCACGGCTGATTACGGAGGCCATTAAAATTCATAAAAATCCCTTAAATATTAATAGAGACGATGGAGCTAAGCTCAATAGTTCTTGGTATCCGGTAATTGACGGATACACCAGAGCTAAACGAAGAAAACCACTATAAAAAAAATATATACTTTAATGTTAGCTCAGAGGGTTGGAGCTGGCAACACGGTATCACAACCTCATACATTAGCTCACATTTCACCACAACCTCAAATAACACATCTGCCCTGATGATGGACACTGAAATGCTGTCCGAAACGTTGGCTAAAGAAGGAGTTAGCGCAACACGACATAACACCCCCAAAACAAATAACAAAAATAGTTAAAAAAATCTTTAAAAACATGAGTTTTTAAAAATAGTAATATTGATTTCCTAAACGTTTGGTAAATGTGAGTACGTCACATTCTAAACAATATGTTGTGAGTTTGAAACATTCTGTAATGTAACCCCTCCTGCGTTTTAGGGTTATATATGACCGGGCTTTCATATTTTTTTAAGTATTTTTATATTTTTTTCCGTCATGTCGAAATGCGTTTTTTTTAAGTCAGAAAGAAAAATAATTATTATTTCCTGTTTACCTCAAATACTGGATGCCATTAATAAATTTTTTTAAATTTCCAAAATGAATAGTTCATATTTCGCGTCGCTATAGTAACAATCTGTATAACTTTAAAAAATATTTTTAATTTTATGAACGAGATAAAAGTGAAGTAACGGTTTTGTACAAATTCACCAAACAAAACGAATGTGCTTTCAAAATATCGAGTTCTCTCAATTTAGGAGTAAAAAATTAAGAAAAAAATGTGGATAGCGTTTTTGACAACATTTCACATTTGATATCAAAATTTTATTATTTAAAAAAATAATTTGTATTTTGAATGTGTACACCGGAATGATAATTTTATCTAGTTTCTAAAACAGTATTTGTTTTTACGGAAAATAAAAAAATAAGATGTATTAATGTTAAAAATAGACGCATTTGAAATACACAGAAAAAATTGCAAACTGAACAAAAGTGTTGAAAGTACTAACAATTTTTTTTCAGTTATTGTTTTTTGTTAATTTATCTGTATAAAATTTATACATAATTGATCACAGAGTAAATAGTTCATATATTTTCATAATTCTACACAAAATAACTCTACTGAAGTATTGTTACCAAGAAACAGGCAGTTGTCTAGTATGATGATTCAATGTGTCAATCCTTTGTAAATGTCAATTAAATACCATGAATATCAAAAATATATCTTTTTATTTAAAGATGTACCCCACAAAATATATGTATGAGAGAAGGGTGTTATTTATTTAGTTTAAAACACTTTTGTGACAGTTTTTCTTTTTGTTTTATTTTTTTTTTAGTACTTATATATTTTTTAAATTTAAACTTTT
This sequence comes from Hesperophylax consimilis, assembly GCF_061612785.1. Lineage (NCBI taxonomy): Eukaryota > Metazoa > Arthropoda > Insecta > Trichoptera > Limnephilidae > Hesperophylax > Hesperophylax consimilis. The sequence continues at coordinate 14,727,252 of NC_142865.1, forward strand.
TTGTTTTTGTAATTCGAAATTTATTGAAATAAAATAAAATATGTGAGCCTCCGTGGTCGAGGGGAAAGGCTCTCGACTAGCGATCTGGAGGTTGCGGATCTAAATCCCGGGGTGCGTAAGTAAATTTTATTTGATAGATTTTTGTTATTTCGCAATGCATTCATTTAAAACAATATATGCGGCACCTACCAGAGTGGAAGACACTTTCAGTTTAGTCCTGATGTAAGACCAACAATCAGAATTGAAACGTTGCTTGAAATGGCTTTAGCCGTGTCTAGTGACTAGATCTGAATAGCCAGATACTCCCCCACGTTTCTCTTCACCATCTCATTTCTTTCCCCACTAGCTTCTGTCTCAAATAATACCCCGATTGGGGATGCCATAGTCTCACTTAATCCAGACGGTTGAGGGCAGTTGTGACTCTTGTGCGATACCACATAAAAAATAAAATTTCAAATTGCAATCCAAACATTTTTTTAAAATTCTTCTTTGGTTAACCTCTAGATTTGAATATAAAGTGTGGTGTTTTCTCTTTCTAACACCGTTTTCTATGATAAATCGTTCTTTAGAAAATTAGCCTGAAAATTTTACGACTTTTACAGTTTTACATAGAGGCTTTTTTAAAAGAGACGCTTAGCTTGTTGGGAAGTAAGAGCTTCATAGATGTACGCACAGATGGCAGTGCATAGAGCTTGCGTGGAAGTCCGCAAGATGGAGCCAGTGGCCAGTAGTCGCCAGGGCCAGTGGGAAGGCTCTCAGAGAATCTTACTATTTCAGATTCCAATTAGCAAGCTTCTAGTTAGGTCGACTATCGAGTCACCATTATAATACGTGAAGTATTAATAAATCCCTGATTAATCTAAAAGAACCATTTAATTATAAACTCCTTCCAAGACGAGTTCCAACACAACAAAAGAGTATTCTGTTATAATTTAAAAACTTCATACGATTGAGTTTAAATGGATTTTTGTTCTGCTCATTGAACAAGCCGGTCCACTGTGTCATAAAACATTTCGGCCATTTATCAAAATCCATTGAGACTGATAATTTGCGACTGTACAAACAGATCACTAAATCCCCGGATTTAAATTGAAACGACTTTATTTTTTAATTATAATCATTATTTCCACGTAACGATGGTAACCCGACAATACTCGTAAGAGAATAAATCGTGTGTTGAGAATGAGGTCGCTGAGGCGTTGATGTTAAATTAAATTATTGTTCGTTATGCGTATCGGTTCCAATTAAATAAATATTTTGGAACTGCGTATAGAATTTATGGATCTATTGTTAAAATGTTAATACAACGACATAACACAGGTGAGAATTATTACACTGCCAGAAAAATTTTTTTTTTACATTTGCTCCACACGGGAAGCTCTCAGGAAAATTTGTTTCCTCAGGGCCTATGTCGTCTGGATGCCGGGTGGAGGGTTTTTAAGGAAGGGGCTAAAGATCTGTTAATAAAAAAGGTATAAGGATGGCTAGGAATCTGGAGTCAGTGTGTCCAGGAGTGACGGACGTTTGAATTCATCCCTCCCACTGGGGTGCAAGGCGATAAATCGAGAGATTTCTGTTGAAGAGGTAAAAATATCTCAGACGCATCTGCCGCCAAAACCTTGACAATTCTCATCTCCCCTGCTAAGTCATCAAACGTAGCGAAACCCTTGGGGTGATCTATGGCAGAGGCGTTGGTTATCCAAAATACAGTGTGTGGCAAGCCTACGCACGACAGAAGTGAAACTTTTAGTATTCTTCTCTCTCTCTCTTCATTTCATTGTCTGCGCGCTGTCCCAGTCGATGCTTGTTTACACACGCTTTGGTTGTAGGCACGACATCCCTACGTCATATTTCACTGTTAGTATAATCTCGCCAATATGTTAAACAATCCTATCATGCTATTACAACAATAATACTATTTTGTGAGATATTTATCCACTCTTCTTGGATATGTTTACCTTACGTTAATGTCATCACTGTGTGAATCAGACTCTCTTCTTCTTTGGTGATTTTCAGGGGATATTTCCTCTTGTGCCACGAATATTTTTCTCACTTTTATCTCGTCACTACTCATTTTTGACACTAAAACTCTGTTCCAAATCGAATAAACAACAATCAATTACGTATTTCACTCGTATTACACTCACCGCGCAGTACACGAAGCAAGCAGAGCTGATGCCTGGCGTGGCGTCGTTGGCTAGAGAGAGAGGAAAAGAGAGAAGAGAGAGAGAGAACGTTCGTCAGTGGCTTCCTCACCTCAGTAAGCGACTACGGTGAGAGAGCGACAGTGAACGGTGAGCGGTGGTGGGGGTCACTTCAATAAATGGTTCCTGGAGCCGCGGAACCGAAATTGCGATTGGAAAGAATTACACTTACTTAAAGAAGATCAACTGAAATCACACATAACTTAACCCCTAGAGTGCTAAAATAACCAATTAGATTACCTAGCATCTCACCGCATTTAGAATTTAAAATATATTTAATTCACCTTGCAAGATAATGATGTATCTTAATATTATTCTAGCTTGTCGTTTTGTCACTTGCAAATATGTTTATTTTATATGTGATAAAGCGCGTTGCAAATTCCATTACAAATGATTTGCAGGAAAGCTTTAAATGAAGGAGAGCCTCAATTTTATCTTGGAAAATATATTCATTTTTATATAACATTAGAAAGAAAAAAAAAATTCTCTGAATACAGGGTGTCCGAGTGGGTAAAGTGTGCTAACTTCAGAGGGTGATTCTACATTGATTTTACATGAAAAATATACAGGATTTTCCAATAAGAGGTGTTATTTTGATATTCAATCGAAAAAAATCACTGGTTGCGTTGCTTGTGTGGTACGTAGCACCGTTTTGTTAAAAGTAAACGTTATTCAGATCAATACCATCCAATTTTGGCCATGAAAAATCATTAATGATCTCTCGATAGCGCAATCCATTCACCGTAACTGTTGCTCCAGCCTTATTTTCGAAAAAGTAAGGTCCAATGACTCCGTCGGACCATAAACCGCACCAAACAGTCACACGTTGAGGATAGAGAGGTTTTTTAACAATAAATTTTGGGTTTTCCGAGCGCCATTTTGCTTGTTGACGAAGCCACCGAGGTGGAAATAGGCCTCATTACTCAAGATGATTTGCATTTGATTCACTCAAGTGAATTTTAATAATTTCAATGCGTTGTTGAAGCGTGTATCGTTCCATTTTTATAAATGACGTAGTTTCTACTTGTCAAATGTTAAAAAATAACAACTTCAAAAGTAACATCTACCGAAATAACGGGCTATTCAAAATAACACTTCTTTTTTGGAAAACCCTGCAAAAATAACTTTATTCGAAATTCCAATTTTTTATGTAATTTTAAGTTACATATATTCATTTGTGGAAAAATATTTGTTTTTAATTATAGAAGACAGTATTACCGATTTCTTAACGAAAATTTGAAACAGAAAAATCAGAAAAGGATACGGTCACATCTAGGTGAAAATATGAAGACAATGTTGGTGGTTCTTATTCGAAGTATGATACAGTTACATATGACCGAAGGAGATAGGGTCCCATTAACTCAGTTGGTAGAGCGGTGCTCCGGCAAGGTAAGGGTCCTGGGTTCGAGTCCTAGATGTGACCGTATCCTTTTCTGATTTTTCTGTTTCAGATTTGATTTAGAAATAGCTAATATTGTCTTCAATAATTAAATATTACAATTTGAGGTTTTACTCAATAATAGTTATTCCAAATAATATATATATTTTTTTATGCAAATAAACATTGATATTTCGAAAACAGAAGTAATAAACCACTTTCATCAAATTTTTGGGAAGGGGGTGGGGGTTTATTTCTGGGAAAGCAAACTTCTGAGAAAAAAAGAAATTCAATACATAAATATCCGTTTTTCTAAAGAAATAACTCTCAAAATGTCATTTTTCGCTGTCGAGGTTGTATACAAAATGAAACTAGATCATCGGAAAAAATCAGCTTAGAAGCAAAACCACTTTTTTAGAGCTGTTGGCCGCAATTTCAAGCCAAATCTAGCTTTAAAAGAACTGAGTTAGCAAAACTGATTTTAACCCTAGCCTTCCAAAAGTAAATGAATCTCTCTAAAACTTTACCTATTTTAAAACAGTTATTTTGGCGTGTGTAATTCGAGTTGCGTAATTTAAAAAGATTAAATTATTTCCTAATACAATACAAAAGACAATAGTTCTATCGACAGCTCAACCGTGCTAGGGATGAGCACGGATGAGCTGTCGATAGCCCGGCTGATATTTACACTAAATAAATAAGAAATCTTTAATTATTGAAGACAATATTAGTGATTTCCAAACGAAAATCTGAAACAGAAAAATCAGAAAAGGATACGGTCACATCTAGGTGAAAAAATGAAGACAATGTTTGTAGTTCTTATTCGAAGTATGATACAGTTAAAAGTGACCGAGGGGAATAGGGTCCCATTAGCTCAGTTGGTAGAGCAGTGTCCCGGAAAGACAAGGGTCCTGGGTTCGGGTCCTAGATGTGACCGTATCCTTTTCTGATTTTTCTGTTTCAGATTTTCGTTTGGAAATCACTAATATTGTCTTCAATAATTAAAGATTTCTTATTTATTTAGTGTAAATATCAGCCGGGCTATCGACAGCTCATCCGTGCTCATCCCTAGCACGGTTGAGCTGTCGATAGAACTATTGTCTTTTTTATTGTATTAGGAAATAATTTAATCTTTTTAAATTACGCAACTCGAATTACACACGCCAAAATAACTGTTTTAAAATAGGTAAAGTTTTAGAGAGATTCATTTACTTTTGGAAGGCTAGGGTTAAAATAGTTCTTATTCGAAGTATGATACAGTTAAAAGTGACCGAGGGGAATAGGGTCCCATTAGCTCAGTTGGTAGAGCAGTGTCCCGGAAAGACAAGGGTCCTGGGTTCGGGTCCTAGATGTGACCGTATCCTTTTCTGATTTTTCTGTTTCAGATTTTCGTTTAGAAATCACTAATATTGTCTTCAATAATTAAATATTACAATTTGAGGTTTTACTCAATAAAGTTATTCCGAAAAAATAAATAAGAAATCGTTTGACGAAGACAAAATTGCACAAATGAATTTAAAGACTTGTTCCAATTAATTCGACGGCCTCCGTGAATGAGTGGTTATGATCTCAGCTACAAATCCGGAGGTCATGTGATCAAATCACGGCTTGCGCAAGCAAATTTAATTTGATTTATTCCTTGTTATCTCTCAATTTAATAATTGAAAAAATAATATATGCAAGTTCCAGAGTGGAATATCCTTTTAGTTTGGCCCCTGTGGTTAACCGTGTTTAGTGACTAGATCTGCCAGCCAGGTACCCAATTTTCCCTCCCCACAACCTTTAACCTCACAGCAGAACCCCAAAAGGGGATGCAATAGGCTCACTAACTACAGACGGTTGAGAGCGTTGGGACTCTGCCCAGATAAAAAAATAATAACGAAAATATGTAAATATTATTTTTGAGGAAAGAGATGATTTAGAATTATATTCTAAACAATTCTTGAATGTATTTAAAGCGTTTACAATGTAAAAATTTAGAGGAAAAACACTAAAAAGTTATGAAGACCTTATTCCAGCAATTAAGTATTTCAATTTAAAATTCAATGGACTGACTTTACCAGTTTTCTACCCTTGTAATTTTTTAAAGCTTTATTTCAAATGCTTTGTTTCAGTTAGTGCAAAACGGACAGGAAAATGGGTACATACAACCTTCGAAATAGTCCGTTATAAAATTTAAAATTCAAGTCAATTTAATTTTATTTTAAGTTTCTGAGTTTTGATACCCGGTTTTGCCCGAGCTTTGCCAGTTTGTGTGTTACTTATTGAAATAAATAATATTGTGTAATGTCAACATTTTATTGGGAATTTTCAGCTTGTGATAAAATTATTTTGTGGGAACTTGAATTGACTTTGAAATCGTCGTATCCTGGAATATAGCTTCATTATTTGGACCCTTAAGAACAAAACCATATCCTATAAAAGAGGTTTAGACGTTACCAATACATGAGAGAATATGCTTACTTTTCGTTTCTGTATCCCTTATATTTTTGTATCCTGTATACCTTATATCGTAGGTAATAGGCATTAAAATCGCTTGACAATCGAAGTCTAGAAACATTCGATTTCAAACACAAAACTGGTTTTTATTTATTTTGTAAATAATTATATAAGAAAGCAAAAAAAAATAATCAAATAAAACTGTCATAGATAATTTTAGCTATAATACTGTATTTTTCAAAAGTTGTTTCCTTTATGCGTTCACACATTTCTATAGAAAAAAATATTTTTTATTAAATAATTTATTGTTTTATTTGGTTTCTACTCAAGCGAAACGATAGGAAAACCTTCAATTTATCTAAAGCATATTTCGGTATTCCAAATATACAACAATTCGTTTACTTCATCGTTTTTATTTACAGTTTGGAATAACTTAATAAGTAAAACCTCAAAATGTAGTAATTTATTATTTAAAACAGGATTAGCGATTTATTCACTAGACTTGTAGAAAAGTCAATAGAAGCCGCACATTAAAATTAAAATAGGATATATTTATCCTAGACACCATCTAGATCGAATCTTGCGATCATACATAAACCAGCCAATAAAAATATATGATAAAAAAATGAAGATAATATTGGTTGTTCTTATTCGAAGTATGATACAGTCAAATAAGACCGAAGCAGATAGGGTCCCATTAGCTCAGTTGGAAGAGCCGCGTCCCGGAAAGACGAGGTTCTTGGGTTCATGTCCTAGATGTGACAGTATCTTTTTGTTTCAAATTTTCGTTTAAAAATCGCTAATATTGTCTACAATATACTAAATACTGGTCCCACTATCATTCTACCCATACGTCTCGGGGGGGCCAACCTGAAAATCTGCAGCGAAATCAAATATTTGGGGCATGTCATCACCCATGACCTAAATGGAAGATGCTCTGAAGAACTAGCGTCATTGATCCCTTCGGCGCCGGTGCGTAGTCGGGATACACGCCAAACGCGCGCCCAACATTTGTACACAGTTGACACTTGTCACATGAGAACGGGTCGCTTCTACGATTCGTTCTTAAGTTCAACAGCTCGGCTGTGGAACGAACTGCCGGCCTCTGTGTTTCCTCCCTCCTACAACATGGGACTCTTCAAGACCCATGTTCACTCCTTCCTCTCCACAAAAAGACCCTCCACACAGCATCCCCAAAGATGACATAGGCCCTGAGGGAAATTATTTTCTTCAGGGCCTCCTGTGTGGAGTAAATATAAAAAAAAAATGATAAAAATGACATAGAACGCAAAAGAAGAGTAGTGAGTGTGCGAGCTAACATGCTTGCCAGAAGATTCAACAAATGCAGTCCTCCGGTGAAGAAGCAACTTTTCCAAACATATTGTGCGAGCATCTACACTAGCGAGCTATGGACAACATACACACAAGGCGTTATGAACACACTCCGAGTACAGTACAAACACGCATACAGAGCCTTATTTGGCCTCCCCTGGCGATGCAGCGCCTCACAGATGTTCACCGAAGGAAGGGTGCATGGGTTCGCTGCTTTGATGCGCCACAGAATAGCCGGGACGAGTCAGCGCTACCAGAGATCGGATAACACTCTTGTCCAGGCCGTTGCCCAGTGGCAGCCAACGCCTCTACAATAGAGATGAAGAATTTCACTAAAGCCACCATAAAGTCCTAATGTGTTCATCAATTTATTCATTTTTAAATTTATTTCTTTATTGTTTTTTTTATGTATTAACTTAAATGCAAACTTTTATGGCAGGCAGAGCATTGCACACACCCAAAGATATTAGAAGAACGAGATTTGCTATGTTGTCCGTCGGACTGTAGGCGGAGTACTACCTAATTAGGGTACTTTGAACGGTATCGGGACGTGTACGCACAGAAATCTGTTCTACGTATTAGTGCGGCTACCTTAGCGTAAGCGAAGGTGTGCAGTAGTATTGGTGAACAAAACCGGCGACACTCGGCAAAACAATTCCACACAGTACGAACTGCTCATAGCACATCTCGTTCTTCTAATATCTTTGCACACACCGCTCTGTCCAGCTGAAATAAGCATTATCATTATTATTATTAATCCACTTATATTCAAAGAGGTTAACTTATATATGTGAGATCCCATGCACTTCAAACTCCGAAAGCGAAGACTTCTGCCTAACAGAATGCCCCAATCAACAGAGCGAATCAACTGCTTAACGATTCTGCATTGATCGACATTTTTAACCTCACTTACAGACAGTTTTTACTTTATGACCTTTTATACTTACTCAAATTTATAATCTTCTCCGTGATATATTGGTACATAACCGTTCACGTAGCGCCGTCTTGTTGAAAGTAAATGTTGTCTAAATCAATAACATCCAATTCCGGCCATAAAAAACCATTAGTCATCTCTCCATAGCGCAATCCATTCACCGTAACTGTTGCTCCAGCCTCATTTTCGATTTAAACTAAGGTCCAATGACTCCGCCGGACCATAAACCGCACCAAACAGTCACACGTTGAGGCTTTTTAACAATAATTCTAGGGTTTTCCGAGCCCCAGATGCGACAATTTTGCTTGTTGACGAAGCCACCGAGGTGGAAATGGGCCTCATCACTCAAGGTGATTTGCATTTGATTCACTCAAGTGAATTTTAATAATTTCAATGCATTGTTGAAGCGTGTATCGTTCCATTTTTATTAATGGCGTAGTTTCTACTTGTCATATGTCAAAAAATGACAGCTTCAAAAGTAACTCTACCGAAATAGAGGGCTATTCAAAATAACACCTCTTATTGGAAAACCCTATAGATATGATACAAATAACAATACAATAAAATATTCAGAATTATACATACTGAAGAAAAATATATCTAGGAATTTAAATTAATTATTTAGGTGCTTCAATACTTCATTTTTAACCCACAAAATAATTAGTGGCCATACTACAATTAAATTTCTAAAAAAAATTGTAAATCTGCAGCACAAACACACGCATGAGACGAGACTCATTGGCTTCAGATGGATGGGAGTAGTTGGGACTCTTGTGCATTATTTACATATTTAAAAAATTAAATTAAAACACATTGTGCGCAATCTCTCTTTAACACTTGTTCCTGCACTTCTCCATCCAATTACTTGTAACCCATTTACCTGTCGCTGTCTGCCAGCGTAGAATACCTCCATTAAATAACATTGCAACAATTTACTATACATGTCAAAACCTGTGCAGTGTACACATTAAGGGGGTATTTCACTATCTCTGATTATGTTCTGACTAAGCACTAATCCGCGGATTAGTCATTTTTTCGTTTTCACTATACGAATAACGCTAACGCTCGGGTTAAAGTTCGATTTGACTAATCAGTGCTCGAACCTCACGTTAGGCGCTATTCCTCGAATCAAAGATGGCGTCAAAACATTCCGAGTTTGACAGCGGAGAAGTGAGTCAAATTTTGTTGCGAATTATTATGGATACCGAGGTTTTTGATTTACAGAAGCAGGTGAAAGGGCGGCGATGCGAAGGCCGCGAGTTTTAAGAGCTCGAATGAATTTGAATGCTTGTATGATCCATCCTGAATTATTTTATTGTGTTCAAAATAAGAAACGATGTATTAATTCGACACGAATCTATCTAAAATGACCTGATAATCAACATAACATAACCAAAAAAATGCTCACTTTGCGGTGTGCGGACTGTGGCGGGAAACTTGTCAATTGGCGTTGACGCTAGCACTCCATAGACATTGCGGCAAAACATGACAGGCGTTGTAGTAGATTGGGTAACTGCAAACATTTTGCGATGTTGCCAGACTATTTTGAGTGTTATCTATCCGGAAGCTCGGCAACAATGGTGAAACGGTCGCCGTTGAATAACGAAGTTATTCTGATCTTTAAATCCAGCCAACGGCTAGCTAGTCAGATATTTAGCCCGACATAGTGAAATACCCCCTTAGTGTTCCCTCAGTACGTTTAATTCGAATCTATTACGGGAGTAATGATGACCAAGCAGTGCCCTAGTCCATAATTTCGATCGAAAAAACCAAGGGTAAGTCAGAATCTTATTCCAATTCTAACGGTTAACCACAACTACCCCAATAGTTGTGTCAAAATATTGATTACAGTTCACAATAAAACCACAAACTGATTCACGTAGAATATTGCGAATCCAAAACATAAATTAAAAATTTTATTTACTTAATATTTTTATCTCCCTATTCCCTTTATCTTATATCCCCCATTCTTTTTCTTCTTAAAAATCCTCTTTGAGTAAGACTTTAAAGTTAAATAAGGTTGTTTGTCCTCTCTTTTTTACCGCTAGCCCTGTAATTATACGATTCGCAAAGTTGCCATGTTCCAAAAATTACCCGCTTCAATTTAAACGATATTTCTTAACGTCTTTATTAATCGGCACTCCGTTGCCTAACGTTTAATTTAACGAACGCGAACGTGTTTGAAATTCGAATCATCTTAACTATGCGATTAATTATTATACGACCACATTACAATATAAATTCGAATACATTAATCGATATCTTTAACGGTTAAAAATCTTCATATCGATGTCAGAAAGTCAAAAGTGAAAATTTAATCAAAAATTAGTTAAGACCAGACATTAAAATAAAGCCAGAATCGTAAAGATACAAATCAAACAGGAGTTCACAAAAATATGTGACGCGTGGCTCTGTTGTATTGGACAGACCTGTGGTTGAATTTGTTATATCAAATCTCTCAAATAAAGAGGGAATCTTAACGACATAAGTATGAAGTCGTGTAAAAACAATATTCGCCGCTCGGCCCGGCGTAATGGACGGACCTATGGTCGACTTTGCCCTAGAAGGCCTAGAAATTAAATCTTTCTATGGGGATTTTTTAAAATTATTTTTGATAAACGTATTACTAAAATCTCATTTTTTTCTAGAAGAATCCCTCGGGAAGTTACAATTTCATCGTCTAGAAAATAAAATCAGTTGCTTATCGCTAATTTAATATTTTACAAAATTTTCAGACCTCTTTGCGTTTTTATTAATCTTAGATATAAATAACTTACATCCGTAGGGATCCCTTTGGAAACATTTAGGGTTTTAGTAATACGTTCATCAGAAATAATTAAAATGTGAACGTCGAACAAACTTCCACTATTAAATTTTTATTTCGCCTTAAACATACAGTTTTGATAAAAAAAATTATCTTATCAAAACTGTTTACTTAACTCATTTTTGAATAAATTGTCGCTTACGCCCTTTTTCCTTTCCGGTGTCGATATATAACACATTTTTCTCGTCTAGAAACCACAGTACTCATTTAAAAGCTATTGAAAAAATACAAAATAAATGATTACGTTTTCTAAATCTTAAAATGGGTATTGCTTAATTTTTGTTGAACTGATTGGTCAAGAATCAATAATTCTGACTATCCCGTGATTTATCACGGTTAAACGCTAGTATTATTCTTAATCTTAAAAAAACAATAATTTAAACATGTTTATGAGAAAGTTCTACCCTCATGTATTGATTTCATATTGTAAATCTTTCTGTTTATGTGAAACTTCTATGCTCATGTGTTCCAATTGAAAATCTCACTATCTATGTTATTATGTTGATGTCTATGCTCATGTGTTTCATATTGTTAATATTGTTTCGTGTATGTGAAACTTGTGTGTCCATGTGTTCCAATTATAAATCTCAGTGTGTATTTTATTATGTTGATGTCTATGCTCATGTGTTTCCTATTGTAAATATTGCTTCTGGTATTTAAAACTTCTATTCTCATGTCTTCCAATTGTAAATCTCACTGTTTATGTTATTATGGTTATGTCTTTGCTCATGTGTTTCATATTGTGAATATTGCTTATGGTTTGTGAAACTTCCATGTCCATGTTTTCCAATTGTACATTTTTTGTTTATGTAAAACTTCTAAGTTCATATGTTCCAATTTTAAATCTCACTATCGATGTTAATATGTTTATGTCTATGCCCATGTGTTTCGTATTGTAAACATTGCTGCTAGTATGTGAAACTTCTATATCCATGTGTTTCAATACTTAATCTTTCAGTTTATGGGAAACATCTTTGCTCATATGTTTCATGAAGTAAATTTTCCTTCTGTTTATGTAAAATGTCTATGCTCATGTGTTTCACATTGTAAATATTCCTTCTGTTTATATGAAACTTTTTTGTTCATGCGTTTCATTCTATAATCTTTCTTTTGTTTATATGAAACTTCCACGCTCATTTATTTGATATTGTCTAGAACTTCCTTCAGTTTATATTGTAAATCTTCCTTCTGTTTACCTGAAATTTCTATGCTCATACATTTTTATTGTGAAAATTCCTTTTGTTTGTGCAAACCTTCTACATTCCACGTTTATAGAAATTTTGTTTAAAACCTAAAACGTGTTATGAGTTCATACCTCACCTAACGTAGGTATTATTTTAGAAATCAATACTACTTCATTTATCTAGAAGCACGATTAAAAATAAAATATTTGAATAAAAGAAAAACTGAAACCTTTTCCCATTTGTAAAACAGATCAAAGAAAAGAAAATATTTTTAATTAACATCGTTATTTCCAACCGCCCTTTGCGTGTAAATCATTTATTTTTTTCATTTTTTAATTACGGATCTTCAAACATTTGAAATGTCAATCAAGTCCGGTAAAAATGTCCAGTTTATTAAAAAAATATTCGCTATCTGTGGGTATATTTTTTAAAACGTAATTAAATATATATTATTTTTAATGATAGGTATTAAAATCATAATACGAATTATTGAATATTCGAGCGAAATTTTATGATTTGAGTTGATTGACATACCCCTTAAAATACCAAACAACTACTGCAGTTTGCGGCACCACGATCTTCTTTAAATTTTTTTTTTTTTAAATGCACCTTCCTTTTTTTCATTTTGTCTAGAAGGCAATTATATATGTTTCCCCTCTCGTAACCAATGGATTGCTTACCATAGGGAGTATGTATGGTGTTTAAAAGGATGTTATCGTGTTGCCGTGTAAAGTATGTATGTACATGGGACGTTTTAATAAGATCTGTATTTGTGTGTATGAGCTTATTATTTATTTTGTAAACAAAGAGACATGTACAGATTATATTCACTAAGTTTTCATAATGTTAACAGTTTCGTTTCAGTATATATATTTTTTTATTTTCTAGATTTGAAGTTAAATAGCTTTTTTAACATTCATAGGTTTGTGTAGTTCATTTATATGCGTTTTTATATGCGTTTCCCAAGATTTCAATCAAGTAGTTGAAATATGAATGAACGAGATTATAATATAGACCGTTTTTAATTTCATTTGGTAACAGATATGATAACCGTCTAAATACGCTAATTAAAGGGATTATTTTATCTTTAATATCTTGAATATGCTGTTTAAATATGTTTATCAATGCACAGCCCAAGATATGTCTCCTGTATCAGGATTTGCAAGTTGTTATATTCAATTTTTAAGGGTACATGAGGAGGAATGATTTTACGGGTTGAGCTTAAAATCATGTATCCTGTTTTTTTAATATTCATAGTTAGGATATTTGATTGGAGCCAACTGTTATTTTTTTCAAGGTCTCTTTGTGCACTACCTATTAAGATGTCGAAATCTTCACCCCAGTAGAAAATTAAAGTATCATCTGCATATATAAAAAAAATACCGTTTTAATCTAAGATATCATTTATAAAAATTTGGAATAGTAGTGGTCCTAGTATGAATCTCTGCGGAACTCCGCAGCTCTTAGCAATATATATTATTTCATGTCGTTCTGGTTAACTTTTATGATGAAGTTCCGGTGTTGCTCAGTATTTATAAAGAGTATAAGAGTGGAGGGACTAGTCCTGACAGTTGAATTTAAGAACAGAAATAAAATGCTATAAAGAATTTACAGGGCACCAGCTCAGAATCATATTATTCTGAACAAATTTATATAAATTATGAAAGTAATCCCAAAAGATACTAATGAATATAAGTCAATCTCAATTTGGAAGGCATCTTACGTAAAATCCTAAGTCCGCCAAGGCCAGCAAGCTTCAACAACCGTCCCGTGTCTCCGAGAATCTCGCCACAACTGACGGAACAAATTGAAACCATACACAGCGCTCTTCACACCCGTAGCTCGCAAATCAAAACGGCAAACTTGAGAATCCTGTCAGCCGCTTTCGGTAGGAACTAAAAAGCAAGACTGCTACAAGGTGAAGACAATAATTTTCATCTTATTCTGAACGTCAAGTGTGCAAAATTTCGTCAAAAAATATCAGTATTGTGTTTAAGTGTACACAAGTTAATCAATCGTAGAATAAAACTGTAATTTTTATTTAAAAAAATCCAAACCGGGAGATTCTTATTTATATATTACATTATTAAAAAGACGTTACTTTATTTTTGCCAATGTTCATGTTTCTACATTTATTTATTCGTGTTCTCCACAAGACAGTTATGAACCAATATTACGGAGATGATCACAAATTTCAAGTATATTTAAGTATAAAAGGTCATGGAGGCAGTTTTACTATTTTGCTATTATTATACGTTAAAAGATATTTGCTGAACTTTCTGTAAATGACTGTGGAAATGTCAACGGTCAATGCAGAAACATTAACCAATTCGCTTGGTTGATTGGCGCGTTGTGAAAAATTCCATGGGATCTCCCACGAGTATATTAATGTTTAGCATATATAAGTTAATCACTTTCGTTTTAAGTGGAATATAATGCATAGTTACAGAAATTAGTTTAAAACATAATTTGCCTAAAAATATTGTTTTTTGAGAATTTTTCTCTAGGGGCTATATTATCTTTTGGGATGATATGTAAAGGGCCTTTTTTAAGGAAAGGAAGTTATGGGAAGGTAAAATGTATGAGGGTTTGTTAGGAATCCAAGGATCAGTATGTCCAGGAGTGACGGATTCCCGATGCAACGCAAGACGATGGGTCAAGAGACCAGTTGAAGTGGTCAAAGAGTCTCACGCCACGCAGCTGGTCGGCAAATGCATCCTAAACACATTTCACCTGGTGAAATTGGTCAGCAAAAATGCTAAATCAACAAACATACCGAACCACTTAGGGTGATCTATGTCAGAGGTTATCCAATAAATAGTTCACGGGGCGGCGGTACCAAAATCCGCCTCCCAAATTGAAAAAAAGAAAGTTAAGAACAAGGATGGATACATTATGCATTGTACTCTTCTCTCATATACAGGGTGTATCGGCACGTACCCGACAAACTTTAACCAGCTATTCCTTAACATATTTGGCGGCGAAACAGCTGTCACGCGTAATAATAATTACACAGCAGAACTTGTTTAAAAATAAACTGTTTTTATAAACCCAATAACAATATTATTGAATATATAAAAAATTTTAAAAAAATAAATGGAGTTCTACAAATTAAACTTAATAAAAATAAATATGAATTTGATTTATTCACATGTTACAACAAACGGATTGCAGTAAGGGAAATAATTTATCTCTTGGTTCATGTCATCTTCGGGGATTCTGTATGGTATGTCGTTTTGAGAAAAGAATGGACTGAGCATTATGTTTCTTGAATAGACCCACGTATTATTATTATTATTTTTAATTTTTTGTTGTGTAAATATAAAATACTGCGTCCATTTACAAAGTACAAAAAGGTTTATGTGCTATACAGGGTGTATCGGCACGTACCCGACAAACTTTGACAAGCTTTTCCTTAGCACATTTGGAGTAAAAAAATTTAAGGGCACTTTACTGTCCGGTAACATTTTTTTCGATTAAAAACAAAAAATTATAAAAAAATCTACACTCCGTCACTGTCATTGGCATTGTTTCTCGTGTTCAACAGCTGTTATTAGCAAGTGTGTCAAAAAGCGCCTTCGCTCTTTCATACACACTAAATAATAATAGTTAAAAATGAAACGAATGGTGCCATGCCATTTCGTTGCGATTGTAAAAGCGCGCCAATGTAGGTACGTACGTATATTATTCAACGAAACTCGAATAAAATATTGCCAGATGGGTTTTTAAACTGTGACAAAGGATAAAACAGTGGTGAAAATATGAATAATAAATTTTTTATTTAAAAAAATGTTACCGGACAGCAAAGTGCCTATAACATTTTTTGCTCACAGTTTGATAATGCCTTCAGAGGGCGAAACAGCTGTCACGCGTAATAATAATTACACAGCAGAACTTGTTTAAAAATAAACTGTTTTTATAAACCCAAATTGATATTAATAATTTGGTTATATTTTTTTGGTGTTCCAAGGCCAATCTCTGAATAGGTTATATATATTTTAATATTTTAAAAGAATTCATTAATCGAAGCGCCATTCCAAAAACAGCCAGTTTTCAAAATTTTAAATAACTGGTCTTTTTTTATAAAACCGCCGCCTTTCATTTTCCGGTTCAAAAGAGATCTTAATTAGTTGGGACTGATTGATTATTCCATCTTGTAAAATGTTTGAAAGTGGGACCTTAAAAGCGAGTGGATTCTGTTCAGATTTTATAAAAATATTTTTGGTAACGACTCAAATTTACTAGGTAGGTAATTTAATGACTAATCTTTATTATAACCCTTTATTATTATTTGATAAATATATTTTTTGGTAACAACTCAAATTTTTTGCAAAAAAAAACATTTATAATTTTTTAACTGTCTTTTTAATTTGTAATCATAATCATACACTACAACAATGTTTTGTATTTTATCCATGTAGTCATGTAAAAATATTTGGGACAAACAGATAATGATTTATTTTTCCAACGACTAACAAACCACATATCTAAGCCTTTATAAAAAATACTTTTATTATGTATGCGCGCCCTGGTCAGATCTGTCCTTCAAAGCCTCTAGTAGATCTGATGTTTATGGCTAGTAATGTATGCACGCCCCGGTCAGATCTGTCTTTCAAAGCCTCTAGTGGATATGATGTTTGTGGCTAGTAATGTATGTACGCCCCGGTCAGATCTGTCCTTCAAAGCCTCTAGTAGATCTGATGTTTATGGCTAGTAATGTATGCACGCCCCGGTCAGATCTGTCCTTCAAAGCCTCTAGTGGATATGATGTTTGTGGCTAGTAATGTATGTACGCCCCGGTCAGATCAGTCCTTCAAAGCCTCAAGTGGATATGATATTTGTGGCTAGTAATGTAAGAACGCCCGTTTAGATCTGTCCTTCAAAGCCTCTAGTGGATATGATGTTTGTGGCTAGTAATGTATGCACGCCCGTTCAGATCTGTCCTTCAAAGCCTCTAGTGGATATGATTTTTGTGGGTAGAAATGTATGCACGCCCCGGTCGGATCTGTCCTTCAGTCTCTAGTAGATATGATGTTTGTGGCTAGTAATGTCCTTCCAAGGCTTGAAGGGTTGAAAAAACACTGAAATTCTTCACTTTTTATTTGAATACTATACATTATTTTGGAGGAGAGTGTGGGTACCGCTGCCCCGGGAATCTTTTATTCGATAACTAACACTCTTGCCATAGGTACCCCAAGTGGTCCGCTACGTTTGGTGACTTAATATGGATGCCGACGTTCATGGGGAGAGGTTTTCCAGGTCTTGGCGGCAGATGCGTTTGGGAAGAGGTTTGTCCAGGTCTTGGCGGCAGATGCGTTTGGGGAGAGGTTTGTCCAGGTCTTGGCGGCAGATGCGTTTGGGGAGAGGTTTGTCCAGGTCTTGGCGGCAGATGCGTTTGGGGAGAGGTTTGTCCAGGTCTTGGCGGCAGATGCGTTTGGGGAGAGGTTTGTCCGGGTCTTGGCGGCAGATGCGTTTGGGGAGAGGTTTGTCCAGGTCTTGGCGGCAGATGCGTTTGGGGAGAGGTTTGTCCGGGTCTTGGCGGCAGATGCGTTTGGGGAGAGGTTTGTCCGGGTCTTGGCGGCAGATGCGTTTGGGAAGAGGTTTGTCCGGGTCTTGGCGGCAGATGAGTTTGCCCACCGTGGCGTACAGTATTGGGAGAGACTGGTAGAGGGAGATCTTTTGACCTCTTCAACCGGACTCTGAAGTCGTGTCCAGGAGTCCGTCACTTCTGGTCACATTGACCCCCTAGATTCATGCTCACCCCTCAAACCTTTTTCCAACCCGGACTTTCTTCTCCTACCTTTCCCTAAAAATGCTCACCACACAGCACACAGCAAAGATGACATAAGCCCAGAGAAAAACTTTTTCCCTAACGTTCGGAGCCAGTAGAACTACGGCACACCCAAAACGTGCATTTTGTGAGGCTAAATTGAGTGGTGACGGGAGGAATATAGAAAAGGGAAAGGTTGGAAAGCACCAGGCTATTCAGATTTAGTCACTAAACGCGGCTTATTCGATTTCAAGCAAATTTTCTGTTCTGAATGGTTGTCTTCTACTAGGGTGATATTGAGAGTATCTACGACTCTATAATAATAATAATAAAGTGTTTATTCCGGTATGTGGGGAGGTTAGTGCAGTCCCACACATTCCATATAAAGATACAACAAAATATATAATCAAAACAAAAAGATAGAACAGAAAAACATAGAAAACAGAATAAATTGAAAATAAAATAGAATAAAATGATAAAATAATAGAATAATAGAAAGTTGAAGTCTTTAGGGAGCCGTGACTATATTAGGCGCTAGTATTTTTCTCCAGTGTGCGTCAATGCTGGAGGATGGAGTGAGGCGGGCTTCCGTAGTGAGGATATTTCCAGAGCTTCTTATCCTTTCCCTCATTCCTGCCACCCTGGATCTAATAAGGGCTGCATATCTGGGAACTCGCCCCTCCGTGAACATACGGGAAGCGCTGCAATATCTGGGGAGACAAAACATTGTGCGGAAGGCGTTGTTGTATTGGACCCGTAGTCTTTCAATACTACTCTTTTTGTAGTTTGCCCATAGTTCGCACGTGTACAGCGTTGCGCAGAAGGAAAGGAAGAGCGTCCATTTTACTGCGGTACTGCAAAGGCGAAATCTTCTACTGAGCATGTTTGCTTTAACGCTGAGAGCTCGCCTTTGTCTATCGATATCATCATCGTCCATTAGATTACTGGTGATTATGTGTCCAAGGTATTATTTTGAAATAGATCGACTGTGCTATACCGTCTTAGTGTCTTCTCCATATAACTGTATATCCAGACAATACTTGTTTCATTCACATTCATACGTGATTTTCTAAAAATCCGTCCCTCTACATAACCTATAGGTACTAGTTGTTTCATTTGCCGCACAGCACTTGTTCGCATATATATTATTCTTTACTTAATTCATACATACTGTTCCACCTAATATTTTCTCACCCGACTTTGCCCGAGGTATAAATTGTTTTTTCTGACTCAACACTTGATAACGCATGGAACAAGCTGTATGACGTCTCGTTATTTTAATATTGCATTGACCTAGAAATCCACTAAAATATTGCATATTTAATGACGCCAGAACTCTTCTTTTCGAATTTAATACATGGATAAAAATGAAAACTAGTAATTTATTTAAAAAATCTCTACAAATAATTCGAAATCCGGTTGAAAACGGGATTACAGGTCGTTTTGTGTAAAACTTTTATAACATTCCTAATACATCGACACACTTGTTAATGCACATTGTATTTATTATCCCAATGTCGAAACCACGTTCATAATATTACATTATTTTCGCATATCGTAGTAACGATATATTACATTCCACTTTTACGAAAAATTTAACAGGAAACCCATCAATTAATTTTTTAAAAGCCTGTAGTCCCGTTTTTCACCAGCTTACAAATAATTTGAAGAGATACATATATATAAGTGTATGGTGCATGTGCAATGTGCATAAACAAGTGTGTCGATGTATTAGGAATGTTATAAAAGTTTTACAGAAAACGACCTGTAATCGCGTTGTTATATATATATATTATAGCAATTTCGAAACCATGTTCATAATATTACAATATTTTCGCATTTCGGTATATATATAACGAAATATTATAGTATTATGAACATGGTTTCGACATTGCGATAATATATATATGTACATTACGTAGTAACCAAATGCGAAAATATTGTAATATTATGAATGTGGTTTCGACATTGCGATAATACATTCCACTTTTTAGAGTTTTTATTTTCTCAAAATCGAAATTGAAAAAGCAAAATTTCTCTGATAATCAATCTTTGTACGAAATGACACGCGCAATTTTACAACTTTATTTCGGTATGCGTTTTAATATGGGAAAAAAATCTCCACGCTAATAAACGTTTAATGAAACTTTTGAAATTGAAAAACTCTCGAAAAATAATTATTCAAGTAAAAAAATATTGGTTAATTCATCTTCCCATCAATTCATCTGTATTTTTCATTAAAAATTCCAATTTTTTCTTTAATTTCCGATCAAGAAAATATTTATATTTATTATTACACAGGCCTACAGTCATGCTAATATTTTTGTCGGACGATAGCAAATATTTAGCAATATTAATATCATACAGGCAATTTTGCTAATTGAATTCGGTTTTCTTGCAATTTTTATTTATTTAACAAATATCAGCTGACGTGTACCCGGCGTCGCTAGGGGTTATCTTTAGGAGAAATCATTACTGTAATATCATTACTGTAAGCCTTTTTAAGATATACATTTCCGTAGTACATTATTTTGAAGTATCTCATAAGGTTTAGCCAGCGTTAGCTCCTAGCCCTCAGCGCCCGAAAATATATTTTTACGTCGTGATTATAAAACCATCGATTTTTCTATATAAAGAATATGCATGTTTCATATATGTAAATCTTTTTTAAGAAAATTCACTAAATGATAGTGAAAATCCAATCAAAATCTCTTTGCTTAGTTTACATAAACGAAGCGTACAAGACAAAAGCGGATATTTAGAGATTATCATTTTCACATTATTTTCTCTCTAACGTAATCAGTATATTTGTTTATTTTATTTAGTACAGGTTATTATATACATTTAAATAATGTTTTTTTCTATCCAACAAGAGTGATCAGGCCAGGCTTTTTAGGACAGCAAAATAAAAATAAATTGAAATATATATTTTGTACAACTAAAAATTTAAAAAAGAGATAAAAACAAAAGAAGGATAAGAAAAGGAGAGAAAGAATAAAAAAATTAAAACATAAAGAGCTTATATTTGATCATCAAAATTTATTAAAATAAAATTGTTTGTTTTTGTTGTTCATTTGCTTTTTTTGTTTTTCTTTTTCTTTTTGTTTTGTTTTTGTTTATATTTATTATGTTAATGCCGACTAAGCTTTATATAGGTCTATGAAATCCCCAATTATTGTATGTTACGTCTAGGGCTTGCGAATTCCGCACCTTTTTCAAATACCGCGATTTTTCTTTAATTTATCCCGCAATCCCGCGGGATTTTAAAATGGTGCGTAATTTGTAAATCCTAGAATTTGGAAACCTTTAGAATTCAGAAATCCCAAGGCAATCGCGGATTTATGTTTATAAGTATTTAATTGAAATAATATTGAATATTATAAAAATACATTAAAAACGTAACGTGATAAATATTTTAAGTAGACTTTAAAATAAAAAATGGTCGAAAAAAATTGAGTCCTCCCCTCACCCATACGTGAATGGGCTTGTGTGCACAAAATCCCAGCAGCGACAAATACCGCACAAGAAAATCCTCAATATCAAATATAGCTGAAACCCGTGGGATTGAGGGATGTGGGATTGCGGGATGCCAGATTGCGGGATGCCAGATTGCGGGATGCCAGATTGCGGGATGCGGGATTGCCAACCCTATTTTTGTGCGAGGGGAAGAATGTTTATGTGATTTTTCACAGATATAGAATTTCTATGATAACGAAATCATTATAACCTATTTTATTGAGTTAATATTTATCATGATACCAGAATGAGGCATAGGTAATTTGCCCTTTACCCTAATACAATTATGTAGATATAATACATTATATACATCGCGGGTTGGGAGTTGAGAGAGTATTGTGCTAAGGGTTAATAATTAACCTTGTTAGTCTTGCTACAATAATATATTCAAATAGGGACTGAAGAGGAATCGGTAGATGAAGGTTGGCATTAGTGGGTACCTGGCATTTCAGATCTAGTTAGTGAATATCAATTAGGAAGGCGAGGATGGGTACAGCCGTCCGGGAACTATTCATTGGATAACCAGCACCTCTGTCATAGGTCACCCTAAGTGGTTCACTGCGTTTGTTAACTTAGCAGGGGTGCCCGATAGGGTGAGATTTGTCCAGGTGCGGTTGAAAGATACCCTTTGACCTCATCAGCTGGACTCTCTCTACTTATGGCCTTGCACCGAGGTGGGAGGCGGGTGAATCAACACGTCACCCTTGAACAGATTCCAGTCATACCTTTTTCTTTCCCCGAACTTCTTCTCCTTCCTTTACAAAAACAGCATCACCCAATACGACTTAGGCCCTGAGAGAAAAGTTAATGTAAAAATAATCTACTCAAAATAAATAAACGAACAGCCTTACTAAAAAAATATCACTTCACAACCGTTAAAAGATGTTTATGTTACACATTGTTTAAAGACTGCAAAAGTTTAGATTCAAGTTAGTACTCATAAAAAAAAACTTTAACTGGGCTCTAAAACAACTGGCAATGTTGATTTTCAGCAGACTGACACGTGAACTTCTTATCTAGAAAAAGTGACATTATTTCGGACATGTTATTTTTTTTAATTGGTTGTCACCCCATGAATTTAATAAGAATATATGAAAGATGTTTTTTAATACCACAAATGTTTTATATATGTTCAAAATCAACGTTCGTATTGCGTTAACAAAAAATTTAAAATGCCTTATCTAGTCGTTGATAACAATAATAATGATAATCTTTGGGAATTATTCTTTTTTTATGGTAAAAATGAGATAAATAGTGAGGCAACCATTTTCTTGCAGATTCCTTCAATAAAAGAAATGTGAGTTCAAAATTTCGCTTTCTCTACAATTTTTCGACGTTTGGAGTAAAAAAAAACGTTTTTTTTTTTAATTTTTCCATGTTTGAAATTACAATATTCTAAGTAATACAAAAATCTAAAAGGTATTATATCTAGTTTTCGTTTTTACGACATCCTCAAAGAGCAGAAATATTTATTAACACCATTAAAATACCTTGTAAATATTCCGAAATTCGATGCGGTATTTCAAGTTTATACAACAGATAAACAACCATCTTTGGCTGTGTAAACATTGTATAAATCAATCTTTCCATAAGCTAGTTCATGTTAGTTTTAATATTAGTAATGTTTTCAGACACAAATGTAATTTTCACCACTTTTTTTAGTAAGGCTGGGTATTCAAACTTAGTTATGATATGCTAATTATTAATAGGTGTACACACAAAAGTGATTTTGCTACATTTAAAAATTTAAAAAGAATTTGTTCATTTTTTGGATTAGTTTAACAACAGGACCTCAGAATAAGGTTACAAAATTGTTATTTTTCCTCCCATTAGAAGACTTTTTGCTCTACGTCACGTAATATTTTAAATTAAGCCGCTATCAATAACAACCCTTACGTAGATGGCGATAAGGTTTAAATTCTAGCTTAACACCATTCGCCTGTTTTGATTTATGCAAGAAAAAAACATGGCCAAAAAGTGCATTTTATTTTATTTTGTGGATGTTCAGGCATAAATTTTTTTTTTTTCGATCACTTGATAAATAACTTAATTTGCCATATCATACAATAAAATGAAAACCGAAAATGGGTTCGTAAGTAGAAGATTTTGAACTTTAAAGAAGTTTTCATAGGCCTTATACATTATTTTTTTCTGGGTTTATAAAAAGACTTATCTAAAAATACTCGATTATTTCAAAGGTCAAGATGTGTTATACTCGCAGTATTTAATTAAAGCACCTGAAACATTTCTAGGCGACCAAATTTTCAAACCAAAAACATATGATTTTGCATTCCTACGCATGGCATCGCCTTAATGTTAAACGTTAAGTTCGTCGTAAACTACCACTTCCATAGATGGCGTTAATGTTATTACTTTATTGATGCTTTACAATATTAAGAATGCAGTATTAGACTGAATCGTCGATAAAATGCTTTATTTGTAGCCTTGAAAATTTTGAAATTTTATACGGACAAAACTATTTATTTATATTCATATCGCATATGTGTGGTTGCAAACTAATAATGTGTCAAATTATTATAAGCAATAATCAGTCGCCTGAAATATCAATAAAAATTGAAAATATCTCCCGAGTAAAAATAAATGCCGCTGACGGGAATTGAACCCGCGCCTTCTGATGTCTGGTCAGGTGCTCTAGACCACTGAGCTACGTCGGCTTATTTCCAACTCGCGCAAAATTCGATTTCTACTAGTACTTTGATAAAAATTACTGTTTATTATTGCTTATAATAATTTGTTATCCTTTGTGCTATGCATAAAATATCTTATAAACATTAGTTTATAATTAAATAATAATAATTTGTCGAATATTATAAAGCATAACTAGCGAAAAGTGTATTTTAATAAAAATATATCCCTTCCACTCCCCACCCTGTATTCCCTTGTGCTCCATACTGTTGTGTAAAAGATGAGCTAGATAAGCTTGGGGCACGACGGGGTGCGGGGTGCGGGGCGTGGGGTGTTTCTTCGTCTGGGGTTATTACAGACAGTTAGTTTACGCCAAAGAAATTAGAAACTTGGCGGAATTACGAACGAAATTGAGACAGGCAGAAGAAATAATAAAAACCAACAGGGTGGCGTTTATGCGACTGAAACAAAACATTTTAAGAAGATGTAGTGTTTGTATTGAGCACGAAGGTAGACATTTTGAAAAAAATTGTTATTCAATAATAAAAAATTAATGACAATTATTATTTATTTTTGTTTTGTTCACAGTTTTCAACAGGTTTTTTGGACTGTGCTTCCGAACAAAACACCCTAAAGATTTTTACAGGGTTAGGAGATGATAAAATCTGCTTAAAAGTTCTTAAAAAAGGTTTAGGCGGATTTTTTTAAAATCTTATTTTAAAAGAATTAAAATTTTATAAGTTAAAAATTTTAATTAACTTTGGGATTCAACATTTTTGATGGCGCAATGGTTTGATCTAACCACAATTATTTTTGTGTCTACAAGACATACTATTACCCAATCAGAAAAAAAATCAAACAAATATCTCAATAATTCATGCTTCTGTGATCAATAATCTCTTAAGTGAAGGTTTCACAAAAAAAATACGAAAAAAAATCAAAACTACAAAAATACAAAAAATCGCGGAACATACGTATGGGTGATTTGGGTAGCCCTAGGGGTTTTCTACCTCTTGTCTTCCGTTTGACACTAAATTTTTGAGACGTCCTGTATAACTCATATTATGTTTTCCTTGTTAGCAACTATAACTGGGCACGTCCTGCAGCTAACGACTGAAAAATCGATCAGCTCGCTCCATCGGCACTGTTGACACATTCCTCTTCCGCTACTCGCAGTATGATGTTTTGAAATCATTAACTATAAAACCCAATGTATTTTACGATGCAACCAATCAACCCAACGGTTAAAAAATAACTCAAATATTTTGTACAACCCGTGGAAAACATGAGAGTGTCATTATACAAACTAACTTAACATTATCTCCGTTTTTTACATTACATATAAAAAAGTGATGCCAAACTAAAATAAAAATAAACTTTTGTGGGTTTAATGGCAATGCATTAAATGGGCTAAAAAAGTAATCTATCCAAAAGAACACAAGTTGTAAAAAGAAATTACACAATAAGTCGACCATTTACAAGTTAAATAGGAGTACCACAAGACACTGTATTGGGTCCATTACTTTTAATCTTGTATATTAACGATATTTTTTAACAAAACCTCAGTAGAAACGTTATTTCTTATGCGATATGATCATCACATAGTAAAGGAGTAGATTTCTGGAATATTGTTAAGGTAAATGCAAGCAATGACATGCAAATTCTAAAATACTGATTCGATACAAACCTTCTCACAATAAATGCAACAAAACCGTATAAATTAATAAGTTCAGAACTTTCCCAAGCATTCATATAATTATTTAACACAACAAAAATTTAACACGTAATTTTTTTTTAAATTCTCTCGTTAAATAAAGTAAGTCTGGTACGTCTTTTTTTACACTCTGTATGGGTAGGTAGGTAACTAAAAAGATTTGATTTATTTTTTAACTTTGTTAAACTATTATCCAATAACAACATAATTCACAGCATATAAGAAGAACTTATCAACAGTGGAAATGAATAAAGAGAATGATTGATGCCTATAAACCAACTTCATCTGAATATAGCAATGACAAATTGAACAAAAACGTACACTAATAATACGATTTTTGAACACGGTTTTGATGTAATACATGACAAAGCAATATCATTTTTTTCTAGTTACAGCATAGACCAACCCTGATGAAGGTAAAGCCAGTATTATTTTAATATAATGTGCAGAATTGTTATTTTGTCTTGTTATGTCGCTATTGGTTCCAAGATAGGTAAACTATCTCTAAGGAACTCTAAGGGACTCTTTCTAAGGAACTAATTGATCATGAAAACACCAAATAAATTATGTTGTAATCATTGTTTTTATTAAAACTATCGGCAAAGTGTGTCGCCTTCATGTAATTTTAAGTGACAGTTTTCCCTCTGCCCAAACCAATTAACCATTTAGTTGACCAAACTGATGTGGAATATTAAGCATATTTTTTTTTGTACAGTGCAACATACAATCCTAACAAAGATGACTTTAATAGAGTCGTAGATAATTAAGTCATAAGCTTTTATCTTCAGTTTTCCTATTCTATCGGAGAATGGCTGTCATCAAAGCAATCTCCAA
Source organism: Hesperophylax consimilis (assembly GCF_061612785.1). NCBI lineage: Eukaryota > Metazoa > Arthropoda > Insecta > Trichoptera > Limnephilidae > Hesperophylax > Hesperophylax consimilis. The sequence goes on from NC_142865.1 coordinate 14,754,027, forward strand.
GGAAATTCAGTTATTGGCCTCGGATTTAAATTAGCTACATCTCCTCATCCCTGGCAATTTCAATGTAAGCCCCTCTTCTGTGAATTGATTCCATTACTTGTGATTAATCCAAGTTCTTGAGTATTTGAATTGAGATACACGTTATTATATGGGCTAGTTATGGGGAACTTTTCGATGAAAGGTGTTAAAATTATAAAAAAACAATCAATTCACAAGAATACTGTTTCAAAACCTTGTGAACATCTCACCAAAAATGGCCTAGTGAGGTGATTACGACACACTATCATATTTATAATATATTTAAACATTGGTAAAATCTTCAGCTCCGGAGATCTAGTGAGAAGTACTAATAAATTAACAACAAAAAAAAACAATTTTTCAAAGTTTTACAGAAACCTCTCAAAGTTTGTCTCAAATATGTATATATTATTCCGTAGGTAAAATTCTTAAAGCTGTCAAAGTGTATGTTTAAAATTGGCGGGATTTTTGTTGACATTTAATAATTTACAAAAAAATGTATTTACGGCATCAAAAGTGAAGTGACAGTTTTCTTATTAATTCCTTTTAGTGTTTTTTAAGTGTCCAATTATTTAAAATTTATTTAGTTTTCTTTTTATATTGAAATTTTATTATTTACAAATATAGTGTTTATTTTAAAAACAAACATCTGAAAGAATTTTTTTGACTATTATTATTATTTCTTGCTTGGGAATAACTTACAATACATAGGTAAGAGTTAATACGTACAATTTTTACATTGGTATTTTGATATCAAAATTATAAATTTCACATACAAAACAGTAAAAAAATGGTGAAAAGGTGGTTAAGTATAACAAACAAGAAAAAACAAAAAAAAAAGGAAACAGACAGAAATATTCACATTAGCATAAAGCCAAAGTTAGAATTTACAAAAAAGTACTTACCCCCTAATTGGTAAATTATTGGTTGATTATTTTATCTGATTTTAAAAATAGTATTTGTACCATAAAATCCACATTGTTAACTACATTAGATCGGCTATAATTCAACTCCGTATCTCATTTCAGTGTATATATAATGCTTTAAGTCTTCCTCGGGCGTCCCCGACGTCTTCTACGATTCAAACCACTATTCAAACACTCCTGGTACTAGAGTGGTACTAATACTAGGCGAAATCGGTCCGGTAGCTAGTCTAAAGGGCACGCACATACAAACATCACCTTGTATACAGATATTCAAGTATATACAGGATTTTCCAATAAGAGGTGTTATTTTGAATAGTCCGCTATTTCGGTAAATGTTACTTTTAAAGCTGTCATTTTTTGACATTTGACAAGTAGAAACTACGCCATTAATAAAAATTAATTAATAAAACGATACACGCTTCAACAACGCATTGAAATTATTAAAATTCACTTGAGTGAATCAAATACAAATCATCTTGAGTGATGAGGCCCATTTCCACCTCCGTGGCTTCGTCAACAAGCAAAATTGTCGCATCTGGGGCTCGGAAAACCCAAGAGTTATTGTTGAAAAGCTTGGTGCGGTTTATAGTCCAGCGGAGTCATTGGACCTTACTTTTTCGAAAATGAGGTTGGAGCAACAGTTACGGTGAATGGATTGCGCTATCGAGAGATGATTAATGATTTTTTATGGCCAGAATAGGATGGTATTGATCTGGATAACGTTTGCTTTCAACAAGACGGCGCTACGTGCCATACAAGCAACGAAACCATTGATATTTTACGATTGAATATCCAAATAACACCTCTTATTGGAAAACCCTATAGTTTATAATTTGGTTATGGTAGTCGGTATATTCTATTAATCCATCTCTAATTGAGTTACACAGCTATATAAGCATTCAATTATTAAATAATCAATCAGTTGGATATATTTATCGGAGTTGTGTAACTCATAAATTCTAACGTATTGCTGCCCTCTGGGAGATCGCGGTCTGCGAGTTTAGAAGTTTGTTACCAGTTTGTTTGCATCAAGCTCCTAACACACATAGAATGGTAACAGACGTGTTTTCGACGATCAGTGTAAAGGTTAAGTCGCTTTTAATATGTTTCTTGTATTGTTCTAGGCTTTTGACCAGTTGAAGATAAGTTCTTGGATCAATTAAATTGTACTATTCAGTAGTACTAAGCACAAAGGGGAATCCGCAGTTTGGATAAAATAGATGATATTTTCTTATTGTTCAACTGTCAGAGGGATCAATTGTCGACGGGCCAACTGTTGGGGATCAACTGTTGGGATAACCAAACATTTACGGATTTGGTTATTTTTGGCATATTATGCCATATTGCGCTTCCTCCTTCTTTAACCAATGTTTTGGACAGCATTATAAAGTCCATCATCAGGGCAGATGTCACATCTGCCGGCACAGGCACGGAACGGCATAATACCCCAAAATAAATTACTATAAAACATACATTTTTTAATGTTTACTGTTTGAAAGATGTAGGTAGATAAGGAGATATCAAAAACGTTACTAATAAATTCTTAACAAAACAGCCTCTGTGGATTATTGCCAACAATTTTCAGGCGATATTTTTATGCCCTCTGGTCTTTTTCTTCCGTCTTTTTATTTTTATCTAGAAACTCTGTCCCAAACAATGAAATTCATCGATAAACAATACTCTCGTCACAATATTGACCTTCCCGTAGAAAAACGTCCCGATCAGTCTATTTATAAATCAGATAAAGACATCGGCCAACCACTCTAAACTGTTGAAAACAATTTTATTAGTAAAACAAACGTTCTATGCTTTTAAAGCAAAAAGACTTTTTTTAAAGAAACATCATACTATCTATCATTTTTCTGACAAACGTTACTTAAATGATTAAGGACTAATACAAACAAATACTTATGTGTGTGGTTAAATTAGGCGTGTGTAATGAGCAAAGAAATTAGGCGTATGTAATGAGCAAAGAATTAGGCGTGTGTGATGAGCAAAGAAAGAAGTGAAAGTGAATGGTGGAAAACGTCGGGAACGCCTGAGAAAGACATGGCGCTATCAAGTGAAAAGACGGCTCGTGACTTCAAACATAACGACCAGTTATATTTAGGTTATTATTTCAAGGGCTTAAGATCTTTAATATAGGAATTTAAGTGAAAATCAGTGAAAAGGTGTATTTCGCATTACAGAACTCCATTTTTGATACATAATGTTTTATAGTGTGTATCTTTAATTTGTAAAAAGGTGTTTCAAATAAATAATTTGGATGACTCTGTGGTTTCTCTTTCCTGTATTATTATTTTACTAGCTGACGTGTACCCGGCGTTGCTGGGGGTTATCTCTAGGATATATATATATATATATAAATCCCGCTACCGATGTGGCGACCTTTCACTTCGCATCCTTTTGACTACCACCGCTTATGGTAGGTTTAGAAACAAAAACGCTGTGAATGTTCACTTATATATAGTTATAGAATAAAGTGATCGTAACAGAATTTGCCATAAATCGTGTTTTAAGGGTATTCATATTTTTGCAAGGTACATACATTTTAGAGTCTTTTGGACACCCTCTCATATTGCTGCCCTTTTGGTAACCGCATATATCTTACGAATATCACAGTACATTACGTTTTTAATAAGGCGTCCGTTCATTACGAACATTTAACGACTTCCGTATATTCCCGTATGCCATACGTTTATATTCCGATGCTTTCAGAATCCTTTTAATTTGGTCTTGATTTGGCACCGGTGTATATCCTATGTATATAACGATACGCTGTCATTGAAAAGACGAGTCCATCCAAACAAAGGTTAATTTGACGACATAATACATTAATTTAATTTGCTTGTCTAGGATGATGCAAATTTAATTTTAAAAGAATAGCATTCCGAAAATTCAAAATGGTGGACGATTTTATGATACATTTTATATTAGAAATAACAGAAAATAACGTAATTATCTCTCTTCACGTCTGTCAAAATTAACTATCGATTTTGGCTTGTATTTTAACGAACCGCTTTGGCTCTAGCGTTATATTTGTCACCAATAAGTATTCTGACTTAGTAGCTGCCTTTCTACGATGGACGACAATTGCGAAAAGGTTTATTTCTTAAAAGAAAGATAATCATTCTCGGATTTCGTAAAACCTATCACTATTTAAAAATCTCCTACTACCGTCATTATAAGCGGCAGATGTTGGTTGCTTATTCAGTGATGGAGGACTTAGCCAGCCAATGAAACCAGCCAGGCCTTGACTGGGTGGGAACAAATGGTATTAGCCAAATGAATTGAATTCACTGACAGTGAAACCGTAAGATTGGTAGAAAATTAATTATTTTTCTATGCTTAGAAACAACAACGAAATTTTGCCAAATTTCATAGTTAGCGGCGGTCATCTCAAGTCAGGTCTCCAGCGACAAAATGTTTTCAAAACATTCGACAAAAACAAAAACATTGGGACAGGGCCACTTTTCGAAATAATTGCATAAAGCCGGGCAAGGCCGGATCATCAGCTTTATATCTATCTACATGCATAATATATAAAGATGTTTGGTTTGGCTTTTTATATAAATCTACAGTTTTATTGCGATGTTGATGAAATTTTGCATACTTGACGATAAGAATAAAATAAAAATTACTACCTACATCCGAATTCTAAAAATTGTGTGTAAAGCCCGGCTAATCTAATATAAATATGTTTCAAAATTTTATTTTAAAATCTGGGAACCCTTTTAAAATTAGTCTCGCGATAAAGGCAAGACAATCTCTCTATATATCTAAACAACACAAAATCCGTATTAGTAAACTAATAATTTTCTCAACTTTTTTGGCGAACAATAAACTTATCACCGTAAATAAACAAGTTATTGTTTAGATAGAACTGAGTTGGATAAAATTATCACGGAATGGTCATATTATTATTAATTTGATTGATCCCCCTTATCTTTATTGGAATCTGTTTCGTCAAAGCTAACAACATCTGACATTAGCGCCCTACCAAATGTTTGTTGGGCGATTGCAATTTTTTCTGATTTTAGATAAAACGATTTCGTTCACTGATATTAGTAATTATCACGAATATTATGTACCTATTTTATGACTCTATTCTACCATTCTAACAAGAAAAAGAGTTGAGTTAGTTTAAGGAAAATTTCATAAACAATTGATTAAGTAAAGGGACCATCGTCCACATTACATCTACTGTCAATAATCAATTATTTTTTTTCATTTAGGACATAATTTTTGTTTTAATTTCCGGCAAATAATCATATTATGATGGTCCGATGCTCTGAAAGGAACCCGCTTGCACAGCGCGGGTGTAAACTGTGCAACCTAAAGTTTAAGTTTAGACTTACGGATTTCAATACTTTTGTTTGTGTGAAAGCACTATGAAATAATACATGATTTTATTTCAATGACAAGCCATAGATTATTAAGATAAATGTATTGATTACATAATATAAGTACTACAATAATATCCTGTTATTATCATATAACATCATTCGATGTGAATTATGCTGACGAATAATAATATATTTTGCATTTATTTTGAAAAAAAAGTTATCCATCTGTTATATAGTTGGCCATCTTCCTAATATATTTATATCTGTCGCATGATTATTAGATTTTCTTTAATTTTTTTGTGGTCTCGTGCTCAACAAATTGTTTTATTTATTTATTATGTGTAATAACACTTTTTTTATAATAATATATAAAAACCACTGAGGATACGTGTTCAAAGAATAGCTGGAATGCTTATAGTAATTTCTCTATCATCATAAATAACATGAATCTTCGTAGACTCTACCGGCTACCCAGATTTCAACTTGCCACTTAAAGAATATTGTACTATTATATCTATCTTTTACGTATCATATTTTATCTTTTATGTACTTCTTTTACACAGTTATTATTATATTATGTACTTTAAACTTGTCATACTACTTTGCACAACTTACCTATAATAACGTACCTAAATTTGTAAAAGACTTTATTGTGTGGCATTTAAAAAAACCAACATAAGATGAAATAAATGGTCTGTCTTTGAAAAAATATTAATGTCACGTGATATTTTAAGATATAATAAACGAATAATCCTGCCATAAGCTAGTTGTAATTTCAACAAGTCCTGGGGCAAGTGACTTGCTAATTCATCAGTTATGCTAATCCTGAAAATCCTCGAAGGGTGTCGTTGTAAGGATATGCCATAGTATCACCATACCATAGTTTCAGCGCCCATGAGGTGATTTTTCAAAATACGATGCTCTAAATATTATCCGAATATTATTATGCACTCAGTGTACACTGTTCACACTTGAGCACGTAGGAACTACATACCTAGTAAAAAAAATATTTTGATTATTTGTAGAGTGTCGTTTTTGTGAAAAACTACCTCAAGGGCCTAAGATATAACTTATTGCAGGAAAAAAATGTTTACTTTACTTAAACCCATTTTTTACATTGAGGCCCTGAGGAATATAATTTACTTCTGAGCCTGAACATGTCTTTTTGAGGAGAGGAAAGACTGTACATGGGTATTAAAGAGACCCATGATGCATGAGGGAGGAAAAACAGAGGCCGGCAAATCATTCCACAATTACTAAATTAATGTATTGATCAATAGATTAATCAGTAGATATTTACACCATGCAATTGGCATACGTAAAATATTTCTCATGTATAACAATAAACATATTAGGGAATACAGGTAGGTATACGAACCAAGTTTTGAGGTTATTTAGAGTAATTAAATATATATACTGTTTTTACAATATTATTCAATAGAACAATTCCTATTGTCATGCTATGCTATGCTTGAAAATCTATTCTGCAGTTTGGTATCTTGAACAATTCGTGTCATGATGACGACTACCTACTGCTCAAGTTTTCAGGCACGTAAATGTCGAAGCATTCCAAGAGTAATAGGCTATCAAATAGAGATACGCACTACTTTATTAAAACTAAGTATTGCACGATATGTATGACGATTTTTCAATTTTTTTCAATGTACCTAGGTAGGGCAGGTGCCCAGCTGCCTACCTACCTAATTAAAGTCTCAACTCTTTCTTCGGTTATTTCTTTAACCTCATCTGTATGATTGGAGGTTGGCTGAGTGTTTTACACCCGCAGAGGGGAGGTTTTCCTTGAGCAGTTAGAGACAAGAGTTTAAGTTCAAAGTGTCGCTTATGGATGGATTCATTAAGTCTGAACTGTACGCGGCATTGCACAGTGCTGAAATCCCATACATGAATAGGTACAAAATTAAAAATGGAAACAAAAATTGTCGCATAAATATATATCACCCAAAACCTGGAAGAGGAAGAAAATAATATCCTAACTGGTGACTTTAATATAAATTTCAAAAATTTGAATGATACATATACTAAAAGACTTAAAAAAATTATCCAAGCATCGGGAATGAAACAACTTGTTAAAAGTGAGACACGAATAACGGATAAATCCAGGACGTTAATTGACCTTGTCATATCCAACAGATTAGATTTGAATGTAAAAGTTCTAGATGAGCCAAAAATAACCGACCATAACCTTATACACATTACAGATAACACAAAAAGAACTAATACGAAAACCAGCAAAGAAATAAAATACAGAAATTATAAAAAATATAACAGTGAAAGGTTAATTGAACTTCTGGGTGATATGAATGAACTTCATCAAATGGAATTTAATGAAAAGTCTAAATCATTAATAAATAACCTTCAAGAAGTAATCGACCAGTTAATACCAATCCAAACTACTAAAATAAGAGGAACAAATAAATGGTATAACATAAAACTACAATCAATACAATATGAAAGAGATAGAATGTACAAAATTGCAAAAATCTCAAGAAACTCACAAGACTGGAAAGCATTCAAAAATGCAAGAAATAAATACTCAAAACAACTGAAAGTTTGTAAGAACGATTACTTCAAAAATAAAATTATCTGTGAAAAAGGAGACACTAAAAAAATGTGGAAAACCATAAAAGGATTAATGCAAACTGAAGATAAAGGGATGAAACATGACATTGAATTTCCACATCAGATACAGGGTAGCATACAGAACTGCTTCAACAAATATTTTGTAAACAGCATAACGGAATTACATCAGAGTATACCAATACTGAAGGAAGACAACCGCGTGAGAAATGTTCCCCTAAACCGAGAAAAACTTGTGTTTAAAGAGATTGATGAAACATATCTTTTACAGATTCTAAACAGCACCAAATCAAAAGAGAGTCCAGATGGAATAAGTTTTACAGTTTTAAGGGATGCAATGCCAGTGATAGGACCTCATCTACTGAACATAATAAATGAATCGTTAAGAAGTGGAAAATTTCCAAACACATGGAAAACATATATTGTGATCCCGATTCCGAAAGTTGTTAATACCAGAAAATGTGAAGAATTTAGACCTATAAATATGTTACCAAAATACGAACAGGTACTAGAAATTGTAATAAAGAAACAACTCGTTGAGTATTTGGAAAAACATCATATATTATGCGACGAACAATCAGGATTCCGTAATAATAACTCTTGTGAAGCTGCAATAAACATTGTGATTGATACATGGAAGAAAGAAACAGATAATAAAAAAATCACCATTGCAGCATTCTTAGATTTTAAAAGAGCATTTGAAACGATAGAAAGGAAAAAACTTTTGGAAAAATTAGAAGATATAGGTCTTTCTGAAGTAGCTCTAAATCTTTTCAAAGAATATCTCCATGAAAGAAAACAGGTAACAAAAGTGGAAAGCTCAGAATCAGAACCGATAGAAAACAACCTCGGTGTTCCACAAGGGTCGGTATTAGGTCCAATTCTATTCATTATTTACATTAATGATATAATTAAAACCATAAAACATTGCAAAATTAGATTATTTGCAGACGATACATTAATCTATATTTCATGTGAAGAGTACACAGATGCAATCAATAAATTAAATGAAGACCTTCAAAATATAGCGAAATGGCTGAAATTAAACAAATTAAAACTGAATGTCAACAAAACAAAATATATGGAAATAGGCAACAAAACGCATAACACAGAGTTAAAATTGACAATTAATGACGAAAAAATTGAAAAAGTAAATGAAATTAAGTACCTAGGTGTGATACTAGATTCAAAACTAACTTTCGCAGCAAATTTTGAATATGTGCTAAAGAAGGTATCTAAAAAAGTCAATTTTCTTAGAAGATTAAGAAATAAACTAAATGGAAACACTACAGAGCTGATTTATAAAACTATAGTTGCTCCACATTTAGATTATTGCTCTACTATGTTATATTTGGCCAATGAAGGAAACTTGAACAAGCTAGATGTTATACAGAATAGAGCTATGAGATGTATACTAGGAAAAGGAAAATACGCAAGCATAGATCAAATGAGAGAACAGCTAAATTGGATTTCTATAAAAAAGAGACTATTATATAATGTGTTAATTTTTGTACATAAAATCATGAACAACCAAATGCCAAAATATTTTAAGGATGAAATTGTTTTTAATAGAGATGTTCATAATTACGAAACCAGAAATGTAAATAGGATTAGATTGCCACATATGAAAAAAACAAAATCACAGAACTGCCTAATGTACAAAGGACTAAAAATGTATGATGAAATGCCTGAAAGTCTGAAGAATGAAGGAAGAATGAATTTATTTAAAAAGAAATGTTATATTTATTGTAAAAATATGTAAAATTACAAAATGAAATATGATCTTGTTTATATTAGTTTATATTCAAATGTATAAACTAACTCAATAAATAATAAAAAAAAAAAAATAAAATAAATAACACTCCAGCAGGTTTGGTGACTAGTGCATGGCGCTAATTAGCAAAGAACTATTTCTCAAAAATAATCTTAGGTAACTATGACAAGGTAATTAGACAATAGTAAAAGTTAGGTTGCTAAACCATTTATTTTACAAAATTCAGAGTTCGAGCATCAGTGTACTTATATTAATATTTGTTTTTTGTATATAGTTTTTGAGTATGGAGGCTACTAACAAAGAATACCCATATTATTAACTAAGACTACCAAAACATTAACAAAGATTAACTTAGATAAACCAAGATAAACTAAGATTAATCAAGTTTAATCGATAATAACCATGATTATAGAAGATTTTTGTAAACCTCTCGGTTACAAATTATTATAAGCAATATTATTGTAAGAGATAAAACTTACAAATTGAAAAATCTCCCGAGAAAAAATACATGCCACCAATGGGACTCGAACCCACGGCCTTCTGATTACCGGTCGGCAGCTCTACCACTGAACTATGGCGGCTTATTTAATACCCACCAAATTAGTCAATTAATCAAGACATATCTCGACGCCCTTAAATGGGAGAATTAGCACCATTGATTGATTAATTAATTAAATTAATTAGCACCGTAATAATTCCTTTACCTACAAAAATGAAGTTGGTTTTTTCAGGTGAGAAAAAAATTAATAAGCAATAATTTTGCTTGCAGAACAATAAGTACACGACTAATTTGGCGGATAAGCCGCCATAGCTCAGAAGTAGAGCTGCTGACCGGTAATCAGAAGGCCGTGGGTTCGAGTTCCATTGGCAGCATGTCACTTTATAGGTGACGTTTCACTTTATAGATAATTTTGCCTTAACTCACTTAACGTAAAAAAAACTTCCAAGTGTAATCGCAGCCTTACAACAATTATTGCTTATAATAATTTGTAATCCTTTTTGCTATGCATAAACCTTACCTTATAAACATTAAGTTAATTCAAAAGAAAATTATTAACCTCTCTGTTTGCTGTCTTATTTTAATTTTTGTTTGTTGTATTTTTTTTATCTAATATAGTTTTATTTTTGTTATTACTAACTTTATTTTGTTTTAAAACTTTCTGTGATGTTAATATTGTACTACCTACATGTAAAACCCCTCAGGACGCTTGTACACCCACTTCCAGTTATATTATTTTGTTCTTCTACTTTTTGCGTCTATCAGTACATTTTTTAATTGAATACCACACAAGAGTCTCAATCGCTCCCGTCTGGAGTCAGTGAGACTATGGCCTATCCCCAATCGGGGAATGTTGTGAGACTGAAGGTAGGTGAGGGGAATGAGACGAGGAAGAGGAAGGTGGGGAAGTACCAGGATATTCAGTTCTGGTCACCAAACACAGCTAAAGCCATTCCAAGCTAGCTTAACAGACTTTAATCGGGAAGGGTAGTTCTACCCGTTCGCGTTCGGTCGATTGATGCTTAACGTCGGAAGGGTATTTCTACCTTCTGCGCCCGCCTCATTTCAATGGCAGAAAAGAAGAAATTATCCGATGTTTTTATATGAATATTACAGTGGGTTGCCATATTAATAGGGACACCTATGGAAAATGTGTTTTTTACACTTTGTGTTCATAAAACACAGATGTTAATGATTTTAGGTGCGGTTATTATTATTTATTTACAAGGACATTGAATTTTGAAAAATTAAACACCGTATTTGTCCTTAATCTACGATTGTTTTATTTTTTTTATTATTTTTAAACATTATCGAACAAAAAGTCAATATTTCGTCATTTCGCCTTTAGCCGCAATAACAGCTTGTACACGCCGTGGTATACTCTCAATGCACAATTTTGCAGTAATCTTTAGGTCAGGAGGATGATGCCACACCCGGATGAGGGTTTCGATGAGCTGCTGCTTCGTTGTGATCACCTCCTTGGCAATCTCCCTCTTGGTGAGCTCCTACAGGTTTTTAATAGGGTTCATGTTAGGGGAAGTCCCCGGCCAAGGTAAAACCTGCACATTTTTTTCAGCCGGGAATGCAGTGACAGTCTTGTCTTTATGACAGGGTGCGGAGTTGTGCATAAAAACGTATTTCTGGCCACCAGGGAACCATTCTCCGACTTGAGGCAGTAATCGATTTTCCAGTATTTGTCTGTACTGATCCTGCCTCATAGTCTCTTGCACGATGTGGAGGCGCCCCATCCCTTTGGAAGAGATGACTGACCACATCATGATACTGGTAGGGTGTTTGATAGTCTCTAGATGGCAGTCCGGCTGAAATTTCTCTCCTGGGCGTCGTCGGACAAACGATGATTAATCCAACAAAATTTGGAATATGGACTCGTCAGAGAAGTACACCTTAAAAAAAGGCCATAATCAAACTAATGGAATTTTTTGAAAGCTTAAAAACCACAAAAATGTTAATAAGCATATTTCAGTTCTCTATAGTCATGTTTTGGTGCGCGTTGGCCCATTCCAGTAGTTTTTTCCTCATATCTACTGTGAGGCGAGGTTTTTTAGCTGGCCGATGACCAATGAGATTCTCCTCAGCCAATATCCTCTGGACTCTCCTTTGGGAGACTTCGATATCTTCTTCGTTGATCATCAAGGTCAAACGAACCCTTCTCTTTTTGCGGTTTTGGAGACAGACGTCTTTGATTTTGCGGCCAGTAAGAGGTGTAGTGATTCGTTTTCTGCCACATTTCCCAATGTGATCCAATTCAAGGGGCAGGTTTTGATTGATTTTCTAATTTATCCTGTTAACCACAGACTTTAAAATACCTGTAATGGCTGCTATATCCCTTTGGGAATGTTGAGTGTTTAACAATAGTGTCTTCACTTCCGGAAATTTTCTTGGGGACATGTCTGAAGACCTAGCCATACTGAAAAAACAGAACATTGGACTCAATATGGAAAAACCATTCACTGAAATAAGATATGAAAAAAAAAATTACAGAAATTAATACATAATTAATAATTATTATTTTTTTGATAAATTAATGTTTTAAAGACAAGATTTTATTTATGCATAGCACAAGGGATAACAATTATTTTTATAAGCAATAATTGTTCGCCTGAAACACTCATCCACATTGAAAAAATCTCCTGATAAAAAATACATGACGCCAACGGGACTCGAACCCGTGTTCATTCGATTTCCGGTCAAAAGCTCTGACCACTGAGCTATGGGGGCTTATTTCTTACCCGAGAAAATATTCAATATATGCTAGTGTTTCATTCAACAATTACTGCTTTTTACATTTTTTTCACCTGAGAAAAAAAAATTTTTTCGAGTCCCGTTGGCGTCATGTATTTTTTATCAGGAGATTTTTTCAATGTGGATGAGTGTTTCAGGCGAACAATTATTGCTTATAAAAATAACATAATTAATAATTACTACCATCTTTGTATAGCTAAACTGTTAAAACTCGTAAATATAATTATAATGTATATATATTTACCAGAACTTCAATCACGCATTTTCACAAAAATGCTGGCCACGTGCAAAAAACCTTAAATTTTCGAGGGATGTGTCACTTTGCGAGTGTTGCCACTTCTTAAAAGTGTCAGTGGTGATACCAGCAACAAAAATAACGAAGGAATGGCCATCATATTCAAGTTATTTAGAAGTAGAGATAACGTAAACATAAAAATCAGGAAATATTGGAACTGTCCCTATTAATATGGCAACCCACTGTATATACCAATCTCTCTGTAAAGGTTCCAACTATACGTACGTAATTATCAAATTGTAATGCAAGTCTTTTTTTAGTATTTATCTTGGAATCTTTTGTGTACATCGATATTTCAACTAACTAACTAACTAACCATCACGCCGTTTCCCCGCAGGGGTAGGCAGAGAGGACGGACCGCCAAACAACTCGGTCTTGGCACACACTCCTTGCCTCATTCACATTAATACATCGTCTCATACATACTCTTCTATTATTCTGACTCTTGACATGGCCCGACTCGAGTATCTGATTCACTTGATCGTGCCATGTCTTTCTCGGGCGTCAAATGACCTATATTATTGAACACCTGACACTTGATAGGTTTTGCGTTTGAAGTACAACGAAATAAGTAATTTAGATAACATATTCTGTTATTATAATAGTTCAATTCCTGGAACGAGAGTTTTTATGTCCCTAAAACTCGAAACAAATCTCTCTATCTCGGTTCCGCACCCACTCAACTACTGAGTGTCTGGCGCATCTAACAAAAGCAGGTATCGGCGAACACAGTTAGGCGGACCATAATAAATATTTACATGCCAGTTTTTAAAAAGCAAATTGTCCTACGGTTGTGTTCTGAGGAGATTATTTTAAATTTCATTTTATAAAATAACCAATATTATTAGCATGTTCCGATGGTTTTTTGGGTGGCAATTGCACACGTGGTATTTGAATGGGTAATAATGTGTTACTCTGACAATACTAGTGATGTGGCAATTGTTTTTGTTTTTATAATGATTTGGGCTTGGTGAAAATATAATAATTTGTAATTTTAAATCAAATAAAACACTTTGTTTATTAACCACGACTTTTTTATTATTACATCTACCGGTTTCGCTACGGTCGAGCTTCATCAGGATGTGAAATATAACAGTTATATTTAACATCCTGATGAAGCTCGACTGTAGCGAAACCGGTACCTAGATGTAATAATAAAAAAGTCGTGGTTAATAAACAAAGTGTTTTATTTGATTTAATATATAATGTCTAACCACAAAGTGATTGCTTCCTACGAAAAAATTTGTAATTTTATAAAATTGAAACCTAGTTTATACTTTAAAAATTGAACCCTAATGACCCAACAATGACTTTGTTTTCGATTTATTAAGTTGCATTAGAAATAATACTTGGTTTTCGGCTAGAAATTTTATAGCTTGGGTATGCTGAGTTAGTATGTAGAAAATTTTATTAAAATATTTCCATTATTTTCGAAGATATAGCGATTTAAAACAAATTAAAGAAACTCGCGCGGGACCTTTATTTTCAGCGGTCTGCCGGCGAAAAAATAACCCGATCAAAGTGTGTTAATAAAACACCAAAACATCATACAAATAAGAATACTGAAGGGGTAAATAAAATCATATAAATAAGTTGCCTTCGTGTGGCGTAACTGAAGTTTTATAAGTACTTGAACACCGAAACAGCCGTCACAAAAATAAATACAAAAATATTTGCAAAACTCAGTTAGGTATCTGTTCTTTCCGGAATGCGATAATTCCTATTCCAAATAGTTTTTGTCATAAGAATTATATTTATTCGTCATTTATTTTTTAAAAGTAGCATAAAAACATATATTATTTCCTCACATGTTCACAAATAATGTCATAGCCTTATATTGTAAAGTACAGTAATATTTTTGGCATGGTATATTTATAAACACGGTGTCTTACAACTATATTATGAAATTCTAAATTAATGTTGCATTGTAAATTACATTTTTAGGACTTGTTTTTAAGTGTTAGGTAAACTACCTACTGAAGCCCTTACCTATTGTCTATCTCAAGTAGGGAAAGCAATAAATCTCCAACATTATATGGCAGCTTAAAATTAGAAGTGTTGAAGTCCCACCCGCTATATCACCGTCCGAACCATAATAAAATTAAATGTGCATCTTCCGAAAAAAATATTTACATTGCTAACGTCATGTTCAATATCTTTTATATTATTATTTCTGTTTTACTCTGTACCCACTTATATTGTATCTACTTTTAATTTTCAACTTATTTTTTAAAAATTTGTTTTTATTTAAATTTATTTAGGAAACTTATAGTCGTACAGTGAAATATAACAATAAACATGAATATGTTATAGACCAATTAAATTCCATGAAATGTTAAAGAAGTACATAATATTAAAAATAGATACAGTTTTCGCATGGTTATAGGTACTAATTGAAAATAATAAAACAAACTACGGAAGTAATAGTATAATTTTCCCAAAAGTAAAAGTGTTTTTAGCTATTAATTATTAATTTAGTGAGTTGCAATTTATTTGATTTTAAGTTGAAAATCTCGTAAGGTATTATAATTTTCACAGATACGTCCTATTATAGAGTTTTGCGCGTATTTGGATTTACAGTGAGGTATTCTAAATAAATCGTTCGATGGTGTTTTGTTTGGGGCAACGAAATGCAATCTTTTCTAACAGATATGATGAATTAACAAGACAGTTCACGATTTTGTAAAAGAATAAAGCATCATAGATTTTTCTGCGTTTATATAAAGCGATAGGGTCAAACCGATGATCACTAAAGCGATACGATAGGTGTTTTATAAATTTGTTTTGGATATTTTCGATTCCAAATGACTGCGGCGAACTCAAGTTGTGACCTTACATATGACATTTATAACACAATTCACTATCCAAACTACTGGAAAAAACTATAAAAAAAAGATTGCTCGCATACCTTGATAAACACAAACTGATCTCAAACAGCCAATTCGGGTTTCAAGCGAAAATGGGAACAGAAGACGCCTTATCGGAACTAACTACTTACATAGTCAAAAACTTATGATGGCGGGTCAAAGGTGGTAGGGGCTTTCTTAGACCTAGCAAAAGCTTTCGACACCATCTCACATAAATTACTACATCAAAAACTCAAAAATATCGGCATAACCGGTCCACCACTAAAATGGTTCATCAACTACATTGAAAATAGACAACAAATAGTAAAAATCAATAAACACGAAAGTGACAAGGTAGGTAACAGGTATGGAGTACCGCAAAGCAGCGTCTTGGGTCCCATACTTTTTCTCATCTACATAAATAGTCTAACTGAGATAAACCTTGGAAAAATAGAGTATAAAGTAATCAGTTACGCAGATGACACTGTAATTTTATTCAAAGCACAATCATGGGAAAATGTCTACAAAAACACAGAAGCAGGGATGACTGAAATAAATAAATGGCTAATGAATAATCTTCTTACACTCAACATTTCTAAAACAAAATACTTGACTTTTAGTAAAACAAAAGCTGGTCAGCCAGATAGTCGCCCACAATTCCATCTTCACCCCTGCACCAATACTTCTACAAATAACACACGCTGTCCTTGTGACAAAATAGATTATGCGGATAATATCAAATATCTCGGCTTAACTGTTGACCATAATCTAAAATCGGATCTCCAAATTAACCCAATAACAAAAAAAATCCGGAAACTATCATACATCTTCAAAACAAAAACAATACAAACAAAACGAAATATTTTATGTCATTAAATCAGCTAAAAAATATATACTTTGCACTTTGTCAAAGTATTCTAATGTATGGTATTTCAGTATGGGGAGTAGCAGCAGACACTCATCTCAAATCCCTTAAAATTAATCATAAATCAATAATTCGAATTATGTTTAGAAAGCCTTATAAACATCCGACAGAACAGCTAATGATTGAAAATAACTTATTTGACATAAATAAACTGTTCATAAAGAAGATCATCTACAAAAACTGCATAAAAAAATTACCGAATCACATAACTCACTAGCAAAACACGAGAGCAATTACACACAAACAATTACAAGTACCGTATATCAAATCAAATTTCGCTAAAAGACACGAATCTTACCTGGCTCCTCACATATTCAACATGTTCCTAACCCAAACTAAAACTTACGTCTTACCAAATAATTTGAATTGGGTGTTCAAAAGATTTGTAAACTGGTTGATGGTAAAACAAAGAACAGATATTAGAAATATTCTAAACATCTAATGCATTTTACAAACCATACTGCACACAAATTCTAACAAAATTTTACAATTAATTATAATTCGAAATACTCATTTCATATTTTTATACATAATTTTTCAACACATATAGTACTACACTTATTTTTCTATTTTTGTATATTACTCATTTTTTTACTCCAATTTTTTCTTATTATTTTTATTTTACTATTTTTTACTAAACATTTGGTTTATATATAAATTGTTAATTACCAGCCTCAGAACAGACTATGTCTAGTGAGGAGGGTAATGAAAAAAAAAACATCTGTACAGAACCAACCTTAAATAAACGCCCCGGTTGCCGGCACTGAAACTGATAATTAGGGTGTGTGCTACGGGGAAAGGCTTTGCTATGCTTATAATAAAGACCATTTCTTTATAAGCTTTTTCTAAAATATTTTCAATATGATCCTTAAATAACTAATTTTAGAATGTAGTATTAATCCAAGAGATCTGATTGTTTCTACCCGTTGTAGGGGTACAAGGTTCAATTTGTAAGTATAATTAATTGGATGTTTTTTACGTGAAAAGGTAATAACATTACATTTGTTTATGTTTAGAAGATAGTTGATTGTTTTCGCAATATTGTTCAATTTTGTTAATGTCTTCTTGTAACTGGTTGCAGTCATCTACGGAGTCAATGCATTTATATAATTTCATGTCATCTACGTAAAATAAGAAACAAGAATGACTAATATTACGTTCCATGTCATTTATACGTAAATTAAACAAGTGTTATGTTCTAAATTATATACACTTAATATTGTGATCCTGAAAAAGTATCCTTGTAAACTTGTATTCA
Source organism: Hesperophylax consimilis (assembly GCF_061612785.1). Lineage (NCBI taxonomy): Eukaryota > Metazoa > Arthropoda > Insecta > Trichoptera > Limnephilidae > Hesperophylax > Hesperophylax consimilis. The sequence continues at coordinate 14,772,275 of NC_142865.1, forward strand.
TGTAAAAGCCTTCAAGGCGTCAATTAATAAGTAAATAAATAAATATAAAACTATTTTGTAAAGGGTAGTTATTTAAATACAGTGGAACCTCTCATAACGAGACTAATTCGTTCCAGAATTTTACTCGTTATGTGAAACACTCGTTGCGAAATAATTTTTCCCATATAAAACAATGTAAAATACAACAATGCGTTCCATGCCGAAAAAATAATCAATTTTTATATTTTTAACATTTATTCAAATAAAATTACATACTAATAAATTGTTAATGAGCCTTACCCTTAGGAGTACAACCTGGAATGCGATTTTGATTTACAAAAATAATAAAAAGATCGAAAAAACTAGTTTATTACTTGTGACTTTATGACAAATAATTGCAGTACAACCCTAGTATGCTATTTCTATTTATAAATTAATAATAAGAATTTTGTTTTCCGAAGACATGTCAATGTAACGGTTTTGTTTATTTTTGTTTGTATGATCATTGTGTATTTTACTTTAAATCTGAGATACTTGCAAGTATAGCCAGGAGCATTCAGAAAGGTGATTGCATTGTGAAGACAGTTGTTAGGTACAGGCGCACCTATTGTTTAGTATTATTGGAGACGCCATGTGAGACTTTGTAGAGAAATTGAAATTAGATTTTTTTTAAATTAGATTTTAATAAAATGAATAAAAAAAAGATGATACCATAAAATTGAAATGCTGTAATTTAAGTCAGAATGTCATTACTAATAATAAAATATAAAAATAATGGACTGGAGTTCCTTATGGTTGTTTGTTTAATGTTCACCAATTAATTGTTTTCTTATTTGTATATTTTTCTGCAATGTTATGAAGGGAAAGGAAGGTCTGGGAAGAAAAGGGTATGAGGAGTGTGTAGTAAACTAGGGATCACAGTGGACAGTAGTGATGGATGGTATGAACCCAACCCACCCATTGCGGTGCAAGGCGATGAGCCGGGAGAATCCGGCAGGAGAGGTCACCCCAAATGTCCCCGAACGCTGTTGCTGGGTCCGCTTCGGTCACGAACCGGCACAACAGTTGCCCAACTAGTTGATGGGGCAGGCAGCACACCCTCAGTCGTCAGTCTGAGGGTCAGGCCCCGGCATTACCGAGCGGCCCTGACCGCGGTAACCGGTTGTAAACGGTCATCGCACCCACCACCAAGACCTGGGCAAACATTACCCCATGAAAACGGACACACCTGCTAAGTCACGAAACGTAGCCAACCACTTGGTGTGACCTATGTCAGGAATGTTGGTCATTAAATGGTTTCCAGGGAAGTGCTACCCATACCCACATTCTAAATTTCTATTTGTGCTTTTTAACTTCTATTTAGAACGAGTTGCTTTCATTGTATCGACAGTAATCAATACTGTATGTAGACAAGACACTAAAATGATTGGTCGCCAAATAAACTCTAAAACGTACAGACGTCCATACTCGGTATTAAATTGAAAATAGATACATTTGAAATAGTAAGACATTCGAGACCACTGGCAAAACATGTGCTGCAACGTCGCAAATAACCAGCCACCGCGAGTTGAAACGAACCGGCAACATTGTACCCTTCACGGTCACCATTTCAGGCTAAACGTGAAATGCAGAATACGTCGTTTCCGGTCGCCACTAACGGCTAGGAATAAAACGCAGAATACGTCGAACACGGTCGCCATTTTAGTCTAGTTATGAAATGTCGTCACTTCAGGCTAGATATGAAATGCAGAATACGTCGTTTCCGGTCGCCACAAAAGGCTTGTTGTGAAATTAATAATTCGTCATACCCAGTCGCCACTAAAGGCCAGGAATGAAATGCGGAATACGTGGCTGTGTATATCACCTAGCGCCAAGCTGCCTCGCGACAGACTCCGGAACTTAAATATTCGAAAACTTGCACTCCCAGCCCAATTTGGCGACCAGGACTAATTCCGCTGAGATGCTTGTAACGACATCTATTATTGAACTGTGTAAAAATTTTGAGAAACAAAGTGGCGACCGTATATCGGTCGCCAAATGTCGGTGGTCGCCACTTTAAATGCATATTTGCCCATGCTGGTCGCCAAATAGGCGGTGTGATATATATATATATATATATATATATATATATATATATATATATATATATATACCATTTTCGACTTTTCCATCCGTATGTAATTCCGTCCGCATGCAATTCCGTCCGTATGCAATTCCGTCCGTATGTAATTCCGTCCGTATGCAATTCCGTCCGTATGTAATTCCGTCCGTATGCAATTCCGTCCGTATGCAATTCCGTCCGTATGTAATTCCGTCCGTATGCAATTCCGTCCGTATGTAATTCCGTCCGTATGCAATTCCGTCCGTATGTAATTCCGTCCGCATGCAATTCCGTCCGTATGTAATTCCGTCCGTATTCAATTCCGTACGTATGTAATTCCGGCAGTGGTAAGTGAAATTCATTCAAGTTCGTCATGTTACGACAAAAATATGTATAAACGACGTAATAATAAAATTATTTTTTGAATGCAGTAATATAATTCGTCGGGTTGGAATGCTTTCTTTGTTCTACCGGTATTACAATGGAAGTTGCTCCAAGGAACTAGCGTTATTGATCCCTTCGGCGCCGGTGCATAGTCAGGAAACACGCCAAACGCGCGCTCAACATTTGTACATGGTTGACATTTTGTCACATGAGTCATTTCTACGACTCGCACTTGAGTTCGATAGCTCAGTCATGGAACCTTTTGCGGCCTCTGTGTTTCCCCCTCCGATAATGTGGATCTCTTCAAGACGCAAAAATTTCTCCACACAGCATCCCCAAATATGACATTGGCTATAAGGGAAATAATTTTCCTCAAGGCCTATGTGTGGTTCAAATTAATTTTTATTTTAATAATTTAACAAGTTAAACCTCAAATTGTAATATCCTTCATTGCACATGCAGCATTTTAACATTACATTGTGCTAGCTTAGTTGTCCTTCATTGCACAAGTAGCATTTCAACATTACATTGTGCTTGCTTAATCGTCCTTCATTGCACAATCAGCATTTTAACATTACATTGTGCAAGCTTAGTCGTATTTCATTGCACAAGCAGCATTACATTGTGTTAGCTTAATCGTCCTTCATTGCACAATCAGCATTTTAACATTACATTGTGCAAGCTTAGTCGTATTTCATTGCACAAGCAGCATTACATTGTGTTAGCTTAATCGTCCTTCATTGCACAATCAGCATTTTAACATTACATTGTGCAAGCTTAGTCGTATTTCATTGCACAAGCAGCATTACATTGTGTTAGCTTAATCGTCCTTCATTGCACAAGTAGCATTTTAACATCACATCGATGGAAGTAGGAGGATTTTTAATTTTTGTCAAGAAATTCGTAACCCGGGAATGTTTGCCTTTCTTTAAAAAAATGAATTGGTGTTATGTACCTATGAGGTATGTAATCAACTCTCCTCCTGGCTATTTATAGGTTATGTCTGAATTACAACAATCTGATTAATAATCAATCATTGCTCTGTTAACTTGATTAGCAAGTTCTAAATAATAATTGTAAGAACAAGTCCTTGGTACCGGATTTCTTCTTTTGTTAACACATTTCGTATAAACGAACCAATTTTTTTGCTCAGTTAAATCAGAAAAAGATACGGTCTGGTCTCTGGTATCTGCGGAACTCCGGCAAGGTAAGGTTCTGGGTTCAATTCCTTGATGCGAACGTATCTGATTTATCTGTTTAAAATTTTCATCTCGGAGACGCTAATATTTTCTTCAATGGTTAAATATATATTTTTTTAATATTTTGATAAGCTTTGTTCCATGGTCCTACAAAATTCATACAGCTATTCGTCTTACGAAATTCCTTCTCATTTGTATAGTGAAAAATGCCCAAAACATTTATCAGAGGGTCGAATAATAAAAAGCATTCTTCGTAAAAATACCCATTTTTTTAATAAATAATGTGAAGGCGCAAACAAACAAAAACGGCATCCGGAGGCGGACGGAGGGAGGTCCGAATTTTCCTCTATAAATCAAAACTTTTTCTTTAGTGAAACAGGATTAGTCCGAAAGGGGTTTGAAAACAATTTTCATAATTGTTTAGTTTTAAGGATCTCATTAGCAAGTCATTTTTTTAATAAGCCCAGTGTTTTTCGCTTTTGATTGGTTTTAAATAAAAGTTTTAAATAAGATAGGTACCTGTTTTGTCACGACATTTGGTCACCGGTTGTTTCGTTTGGCTTCCCAGCCAACCGCAGAGCTATCTTAAAGTTTTTAAATATTTTTTACCAACAAGTCCCAACGACATGGTGAATTCTCTCTTCAAATTTTGAAATGCTCACGAGGTATCTAAAATTTGCCACATATTACTTGTTTTTGAAGTTGTCGTTAAAAGAAATACTATTTTAGAAACAAGATTATTTTTATTATTCAGAGGGATTGCTAGGAGGGTAGGTTTAGAAAAAGGCAAATACTCATATTATGAAATTGAACTAACTCTAAACCTCTCTCCTTTGGAAGTCCGTCGGGAAAGAAATGACCTCATTTGCTTCTTCAAAATTATAAATGGTATTATTGATTCACCTACTCTACTGCAACTCATTCCCTTCAATATCCCCTCGCAAAGACTCAGAAATAATGAACTGCTCTTCCTCAACCATCATTCGACAAATTATGGATATTATTCACCATAGTCCAGTGGTAACGCATTGGACTGCCATTCCGAAGGTCGCGGGTTCGAACCCGGCGTGCGCAAATAAATTTTATTTGATTAATTTGTGTTATTTCACAATTAATTAATTAAAATAATATATAGTATATTTGCGGCACGTTCCAGAGTGGAAGATACTACCAGTATCGCCCTGGTGTAAGACCACCATTCAGAATTGAAACGTTGCTCCAAATGGCTTTAGCCGTGTTTAGTGACTAGATCTGAATAGCCAGGTACTTCCCCACCTTCCTCTTTCCCTTCCCCACTTGCCTTCAGCCTCACAACATCCCCCAATTGGGGATGCCATAGTCTCACTGGCTCCAGACGGGAGCAGTTGGGACTCTTGTGAGGTATTCACTATAAAAAAAAAAAAAAAAAAAAAATTGTCCAGAATGTGTAGACTGGTCAACTCAAATCAAAACCTTAACTATTTTGGGATAAGTCTGAATGATTTTTGCCAGTCGCTAAACAAGTGACGGAATATTATAAGTGTCCCGTGGTCCTGACCCACGGCGTATTCTTGACTTGATTCGGCTTGTCACTTTATTTTCTTATATTATATCTGCCATATGTCTTTGCTTTCATGTACCTTTGTCTACTCCTGTTTTTTCATTTTACTTTATTCGTGTTATTATTTTGTAATTTGGACGATGTCCGTTAATAAATAAATAAATAAATAATCTTTGACATACTTGAATTTTAAAAAAACATTAATGTTTTTAAAATATCAAAAATGAAAATCATAACAAAAAAACTTACCAGGACATTTTGACTCGGAACGTCCATAATTTTGAAATAATTCGATATTTGTAAAACCTATTCCTTTTGTGTAGGTAATTGGTAATAAAACTGTCACTTCACTTGTTATGCCATTTATACGGTAAAAAATATAAATATTTTTTTAACTTCAATGTCAATAAAAAATGCCGAAATTCGTAACCATGTAATAATGTATAAATATTTGATACAAACTGTGAAGAATAATTATTTATCTTTCCAATGACGAACAAATCACCTATCTAAGGATTATAGAAAAAGAGATAAAAATACTTTTATAATGTATTGACGCCCCGGTCAGATCTGTCCTTCAGAGGCTATAATTGAATAAGATGCTTGTGGCTAGTAATGTCCTTTCAAAGCCTAAAGGGTAAGTTGGGTCCGCGCATGATTTATACCTTAATGCCGCTAATGTATCACATCATGAGTCATCGATGAACTTCTAACTTCTCAACATGTGAAAATACAATACGTACCCCTGGAAAAGTGTTACGCTTTTACGTTCAGAGATCGTGTACATTGCAACAATTGATCGCCATTGGTTATTGTTTTAAAGTGACTTCTAATTAATCCATTTACAGAGTGTTATTTCGATGCGGGCCCCATTCGACATCGACATACATCAAGATAATTAAACCTGGTAACAGCAATCTTGCGTATTACTTTGTGCGTTGGTTTGGGCATTGGTGGCGGAATTATAAGTATCTTTAGGCAGAAGGTGAATAGAATTTCTATTTTGACCCAGTACGGGGCTCGACCTAGAGCGTCACCGTACAGTACCTACGAGAATTCTTGTCCAAAAATTCTTGAACAACACCGCAAATCAGAAATGAAAAATTGCTTAGTAATAATAATAATAAGGTGTTTATTCTGGTATGTGGGGAGGTTAGTGCAGTCCCACACATTCCATATAGAGATACAACAAAATATATAATCAAAAACAAAAAGATATAACAGAAAGACAAAGAAAACAAAACAGAATAAATTGAAAATAAAATAGAACAGATAAAATGATAAAATAAATAGAATAATAGAAAGTTGAAGCCTTTAGGGAGCCGTGACTATATTAGGCGCTAGTATTTTTCTCCAGTGTGCGTCAATGCTGGAGGATGGAGTGAGGCGAGCTTCCATAGTGAGGATATTTCCAGAGCTTCTTATCCTTTCCCTCATTCCTGCCACCCTGGATCTAATAAGGACTGCATATCCGGGAACTCGCCCCTCCATGAACATACGGGAAGCGCTGCAGTATCTGGGGGGACAAAACATTGTGCGGAAGGCGTTAAAAACCCTTAACTCTTGTTTATTAGATTCTCAACAAATCGATTGCAATCTTTAGAGCACAGGCGTTAGGTGTCCTTGTTACACAAATATTTCAATGAAAAATGCTTCGATTAACTAACATTATTGGTCCTTTCGGCACCGGCATAGTCGGGAAGCACACTGAACGCGTGTCCAATATTTTTTTGACATTTGTCACATGAGAACTTGTCTTTTGAATTTCAAGTTTAAAAGCTCGGTTGTGGAGCGGGTCTCCGTGTTTCTCCCTCCTACAATATAGGTCTCTTCAAAACCCATGTTCACTCCACCCTCTCCTCAAAAATATCTTCATACAGCATCCCCAAAGATAACATAGACCCATACACCACTTTGGAACATGCTGCAAATTTATTAAAAAATATATTCAATTAATAGATTGTGAAATAACACAAATCAATTAAATAAAATTCACTTGCGTACGTCGACGGAATTTGAACCCGCGACCTCCGTAGTAGTCGACATCAAACAGTACAGTGACAATACAGAACATAATAAAAATAAAGGGTTAGGTTCCGAAGAGTTATTATCACTTTTAATATCTGCATTTATAAAAGTAATTTTGAAAAGCGTTCTGATTTGTGTCAGAATCGCTAGCGCAGACCTAACCAGTTTTGATTTTGCAGTCTAAATTCCTATCCATTATTCATGCATATTTATTGAAAATACCGTAAAATATTATCCCCCTTTGAAGCCGAACCGCGCTGAAGTTATTTTGGGATATATATTTTTTTACTAGCGGCACAGTTGCTGAATTTAACGACAGACCGGGAATTGCTTACGCTTCAGTTTTATTTTTGGCCTCTCACTGCAAACTGATTCCCATTATACGTTTACCTATAGAGTTATCTACAGGCAAATAGGTAAATGTAAGTTATTACACACGTGAGATGATTTTAGTACGTACTTGATACAAAAATGTAGAGAAGGCATTGGTGAACTATATTTATGCTCTCAAACTTATATATCATTCTATGGTCGAATCAATACTTAGATATGGAATTCGAACTTGGGGACACTCGAGTAATATTAATATTTAATAAATTCAAAATTTTAAAACTGTTATAATAAAAAAAAATCGTAAGCCTAGCATTTAAAAACAAAGAAACAACTTAAAATTACTGTATGGCTCTGAGGGCTTAGTTCCAATTAAAGGGCTTCTCTGGTTTATTATAATTATGGATAATGCGGGAGAAAATGCGTGCGAAAAATTATTGGTGCATAGTCACAAAACAAGATTTACTGAAAAAAAGGCCTAAAAATTCCACTAATATCAAATAAGTATGGTAGCAGAACACTTGACTATTTGATACCTTTGATTTATAACAAATTTAACGAAAATTTTAACTTAAAAAATAATGAGGAACCCTGCCCTAAACTGACAAAAAGTGGTTAATAAATGAACAAAACGTTTATCTATCCTAAACATTATATTTGGTATTAATATTTAAACTTACGCTAATGTTTATTATGTTATAACATTAAATGGTAGAACCTACAGACAAGCTGATTGTCACAGCTTTGTGGGACTACCCATATCTTATATTGTATTAAATGTAATTATATTCAATTTAATAAATAAATTTAAAAAATAAAAAAAGATGAGACATGAAGCGAAAAAATAGGTTCCATGTTTTTTTTACCTAAAATCGACCACCAATACTCCAAACGCTCTAACTAAAACTACAAAATCTGGTATACGCGCACTGCGTGTCGCGTTCTAATAGTGGAACGTGTTTCTACAAGATATTTCAAAATCAATTGAGCCTCTAAGGGTACGTATACATTTGTGAGCCGTACCACAAATTACGGGAAAGGAACGAATCAACTGCAAGCGGCCGTTCTCCCCATTTGCGGTTGCTTCGTTTCTTTCCCATAAGTCTCAATCTCAGTTCAGTTCGGCAGTTCGGCTCGCGGATTTATACGTAGCATAATGTTTTTTTTTCCTCCGCGTTCATCTCACCATGTAACTCCTGCGTGGAGATGAGCAGCTTAATAATTATATTTAATCAAATAAGTCAATTACATAATACATAAATAAATAACAAAATATGATGGTATAACATCTGAACCACATCTCACTAATAAAGGTGTTCCGCAGGGTTCTGTATTAGGTCCACTGTTGTTCATTATATACATGAATGATTTTATCAAAGTGTTAAAACATTGTGCAATTAAACTCTTTGCTGATGATACGTTGCTATACATAGCCAGTAAAAATTTACAGGACGCCATTGAAAAAATACAAATTGACTTAAATTGTGTAACACTTTGGTTAAACCAAAACAAACTAAAATTGAATGTAATGGAAACAAAGTTTTTAATTGTGGATAGTGTAGGGGGAAACGAGCAGGCAATACTAAAAATTGATAACGTAAACATAGAAAGGATGAGTAGTATTAAATATCTGGGTGTAATATTAGATGAAAAATTAAAATTTGATGAACACTTAGAATACATAACAAAGAAAATTGCTAAAAAAGTTGGATTCCTAAAAAGGATCAGAAATAACTTGGATCTAAAGACAACGCGCCTTGTTTACAATTCTATTGTTACTCCGCATTTAAATTATTGTTCTAGTGTTTTATTCTTATGCGACGAAGCCCAAAATAATAAACTCCAGGTTATACAAAATAGGGGGATGAGGATGATTTTAAAATGCAACATTTTTACTAGAGTTAAAATTATGTTACAAAATTTAAATATGATGACAACCAAACAACATATAATATATAATACGTTAACAATGATGTATAAGCTTCAAAATAATATGCTCCCAAATTATCTGCAAAAAATGTTATGTGCCATGAAAATGTTCACAATTATCCTACGAGAAGACGCAGAGATTTAAGGCTTCCCAAAACTAAACTTTCATGCACACAAAACAGCGCGTTTTAGAAAGGGCAAAAACTTTATAATAACCTACCAAATGTCATAAAGGAAGCCACAAGCGTTACCACTTTTTGTAGGACATGTGCTTTGTATGTAAAAAATAATTTTTGATTGTTGAACATACTCACCAATATTATTTTAGTCACCTAGATATCTTATATAATATAATTTTGTGTATTTATCTTTTTTTCTTAAAATGTAATTGTTATTTTTTATATTTTCCTACTAGATGAATGAAAAAGTTTGCGTTCATCTAAATAAAGATTCAAAAACAAAACAAACAAATAAATAGAAGGATTCTATCGAATATGGGGTTCTTAATGTGACTTGTGTCAGAAGCTACAATATATGTAATTCAAAATCACCACTCTCAGCTAGTATGGAATTTTTGACCATTTTCTTAAATAGATACTGTTGTGTTCGCACAAACAGGTCTCCAACTCGTCTTGGAAGGATTTTAATAATAAGATGGTTCTTTTATATTAATCAGTCATTTATTAATACTCCCACGTATTATATTGGTGACTCGATAGTCGACCTAACTAGTGGCTGGCTAATTGGAATCTGGGCCAGTGAGATTCTCTGAGAGCCTTACCACTGGCCCTGGCGACTACTGGCCACTGGCTCCATCTTGCGGACTTCCACGCAAGCTCTATGCACTGCCATCTGTGCGTGCATCTACAAAGCTTCCTAACAGATACAATGAACTTGTAGTTTTTATATTTTCACCGAGCATAATTATAAAGCAACGGAGCTTTATAAGAATAACTCCTTTGTCCAATGTTCTGGTATTCACCGGCTGATACATTAAAAAAGAACCCAATCTAGTGTTGCGCACTTATTGTGATCTTTTAACAGTATCAAAATCTTGTTGAAAAATTTACAGAGCGCCTGTATTATGTACAACTGCCTTATTGATATAATTTTTCTGTAACCAGGTAATATAACTGTGACGAATACAAAAAAATTTCTTTTATATTATATTTATACTATATACAGTTTTTAATGTAACTAAGTCCAATATATTTCTTAGAATCTTGAAGATGTAGGCTAGCTTTCTAATTTTGTAAATATAATGGGTTTAAGACTTAATAATTTAGTAGCTTTGGATATTTAAGAAATCGGTAAATTCAAGAGTTGAAATCATTAATAACTAATTAAATTTAACTGTAAGCCCAATTCTAAGTATGTTCCCCATTGCTTCACTTACCCCACGCCCCCCCCCCATGGTTCTCAAAAAAGTTTTGAATTGTCCCACACTAGTTTACTGTTTTTTTATAATTCTATCTTTCTTTTTTATAATTTATGTAAATATGTTAGAGCAAAAGTAATAAATCCGGATATTATGTATTTACTATCCAGCCATTATTTATAATGTCTACACAATTTAAACAAAGTTAAAATTGACACAGAATTAATTACATTAACTAGAAATTTTATATAATATCTTCGAAGACTTGGATAAAGTAATAAAACCAAACCTAACCTCAACAAGTCAGTTGGACCGTATTTATTACTTTGGCTTACCTAACCTAACCTAACCTAACCTAAACTAACCAAACCTTGTAACATTTAATCTTACCTGTATTTGATACTTATCAAAAGGAACTCAAGATATATGTGGGTAGATTAATGCTTGCACCAGTAATAAAACTCTTATAACAAATATAAGATTTATTTTATGAAATGCAGTTTCTGAACACATAGCTCTAGGAAATAATAAAAGAAACAAGAGACTCAATATAAAGGTTATATCTCAAAGCGTGTCGAGGCAGATGCTCGATAGTTAAAAGTGCAAGTCATGTCAGTTGAAGATTTTACAAAGAATGAATGATGCTATCAGAAATAAATGGGCGCCAGTTCAGAATTAGATAATTCTGAACAAATTTATAAATTATCAGTGTAATCCCTAGTAAACTAAAAATATGTCAATCTCAAATAAAAGGGCCTCTTACGTAAATTCAGGGTCCGCCAAGGTCGGTAAGCCTTTCACCGTTCCTTGTCACACGAGTTTCGAACCACAACTGACAGAACCAACAATTCAATGCAGCGCAGCGCCCTTCAGAGTAGTTCGCAAAACAAGACGACAACTTGAGAATGCTGACTGTCGGTAAGGTAGGTACTTAAACGGGCGAGACTGCTACAACCTAACCCAACCTAACCAAAACTAATCTAACCTAACCTAACCACAACAAGTCAGTTGGACCGTATTTATTACTTTGGCTAACCTAACCTAACATAAACTAACCTAATCTAACCAAACCTAACCTAACCCAATCTAACCTAACCAAAACGAACATAACCTAACCTAACCAAACATAAACTAACCTAACCTAACCCAACCTAACCTAACCTAACCTAACCTCGACAAGTCAGTTGGACCGTATTTTTTACTTAGGCTAACTTTGACTCGATGTTATGAATAATATCCGGAAAAAGTGATTAATTTATCACATTGTGTAAACAATTTTGTTACTATATATAATGACCAGCCATTATGTATAATAGCTATTTAATCACTATGACTGTTACATATAAATGTGTACTTCTGTATTTAATAGCATAATTTTTATAACAGTCCTGATCATGATAGAGAGGTACTGAAACCGATATACAGTAAAATATATCAATTAAGTGACCTAAAACCAAGTATTTTCGTTTCATTTATTTAAAATGTCAAGTCACAATGTATTTGTTTGTTTTGAAAAAAATAAGTAATATGATTGATTCATTTTAGATTTCTATCAGCCAAGCCAAGATATTTGGTATTGTCTACTCTTTCCAAATGTTGACAATTACACTCCTGCACAAAACAATGTATTTTTAAAGAATGATGATGATATAGCGATGATCTATGAGAGGAGGTACCACACGTACATCTGTATATGTAAAATCCTTTTAACGGGCGTAAATAAATAAATAAATAAATTTTATCTAATAATGTCTCAGTTTTATAAAAATGGCAGATATCAGTGAAGAATCACAAAAACATCAAACACATAAGATATCTGTTCCCAAAACATGAAAGGTCGATCGATCTCTCGAAACCTTCGGATCTGTGATTTGTCGCCCCCGGGGACTTAAGAATCGAAAAGGACAATTAATTGTTCAAAGGCCTAGCTCGGATGCCGCCGAATAACGTGGTGATACTGAATTTAATCGAGTTAAATCGAAGGCCATCATTACGCTTAATTTGATCGAAGTAACGTGAAGGAAGTTTGTGGACTCGTGAATTGTAGAACTTAGACTTTAATTAATACCCTTAAAGCCACGGAAGGACATACAATCGCTTAGGGATTGATCTGACCCCTGGCATCAATTCATTATAAAAGTATTTTTTTATCTATCTTTCTATAGTGCGGACATAGGTATATTATTTATTCAACGAAAGAAATTCTTCTCAGTTTGAAAATGAAAGTTTAAAAAACATTTATATTTGTATACTATAAACGAGATACAAAGTGAAGTGATAAAAAAGAAACGTGTTTTCTAAATTTTGATTTCTCTTGAAACAAATGGAGTTAAGAGTCAAAATGTGAGTGGAATTAGATCAAATGCTGTATAAATGGGATTCTTCAGGAACGTGTGTGGTAAAACTATATATGACCGTATTACAAATGATGCAGCGTAATTAATAAATTTAAGAAAAGTACGCTTAGATGCTTTGAAAATGAACAAGAAAGGTATGAAAGGAGAATATATGACGCAAAATTGTAGAAGAAGTCAAGGATGTACGTGGCAGATACGGCACGACCGTAAATCAAACACAAGTCGGGTTCTACCAAGAGTCAGAAAAACAGAAGAGTCAATTAAAATCATTAAATTACTCTACACAGGAGGCTCAAGGAAAATTTTCTCAGAGTCTATGTCATATTTGGGGACGCTATGGGTGGGTCATTTTAATGTATGTAAAGAGAGGAGGTTCTAGGAAGGATAAAGGTAGAATGACTTGATCTGATTCTGAGGTTCAGTATGCCCAGGAGTGACAAACGTATGAATCCGTCTCTTCCACTGCGGTGCAAAGCGTTGTTGATTAAGAGAATCTTGCTGGAGAAGTAAAAGGATCTCTCTCATCCGGCCTCTTCCGATTTGGTCCATCACGCAGCTAGTGAACAGAAGCATCCGCTGCCAAAACCTGGATAATCATCACCTCATTAACCTTGCATAGCCACCAAACGTTGTGAACCACTTGGGATGACCAATAACAAAATTATCGATTATCCAATAAATGGTTCTTAGGGCGATGTTGCCCTCTTATCCGCCTTCCAAATTTAGATTTTTGGGTATTTTGTGGATTTTATTTAGTGATGTAAAGTTAATGTAAATTTCTGAGTATTTATTCAGTAAAATTACAAAGAGAATGAGACGTGGTGGATCGAGGCTAGATACACGAGTCAGTATCGGACGCGAGTTTCTTCAATTGTAAGTCGAAAGTAGTTGACTGGATGAGAGTGACTTGAAGAGCGAGTACTTGTACAATGGCAGACAGCAGACTCGGCGTTTATGCAGACGATTCCGTAGTGCGGTGTCTTGGAGAACTATCTGACGTTTCTGGAAGCTTTCGAAGTGCGAGGTATTTTTTTCCATATGTCTCTAAGATTCTAGGTGTGCATACTTTTTACTTTTAATTATATTTCATTTCACTGGGAAAACCAACAGTTACAATACTTTATAAGGTAGGGTAAAATGAGTATAATAATTGAACCAATAATAATAACCTATGCAGATATGATGATGGGAGAGAGTGGAGAGGTGGATTGAAGGTGTAGAATGTATTAGGTTTGATGATGTGAGGTGCCGAGTTAAATAAGTTGATTAAACTGAACGAAATGTTCAAAATGTATGAAGCGCGGTAATTTTCTAACTAGCTGGAAATTGTGCAGCATGGCTGCCGCAGATGCTTGTATGTGAATAAAGCAATTAGGAAGTCTGAAGTATGGTAGTCTATCCTCTCTTTCAATCCCTCCGTGATGGTTACTGTTATCTTGTTACTAATGTCTAGTTATGATAGTTCAGATAATTAGTCATAGATGGCGGTGATTACTCTGTTGGGCGGCGCTTGCACTGGCGGGTCTCGAATACTTCCGACGGCACCCGATGGTAGCCGAATGATACGCTGGGAGCTCATTACATTTCATTTCGTATCCAGTAAAACGTTATTGTATGTAAGACTCCCATACTCAATAAATTTACTTAGTTAATTAGTTTTATAATTAAATTTTCTATTTTCAATACGTATTTGACTAATGGTCAAAATCAATGCATCATTTATTTTGTCGCATTGAATAATAGAAAATTAGCAAGCCTTTCCGAATAGTGTTAAAATAACTATTATAATTGAGGTTGATTGAATTCCCGTGTGATTATGCCACAAAGGACAGATACCTCTGCTGATGTGGGTCCAATTAGCTTCAGCGGCGGGTCGCTTTCACCAAACTGAACTGAGGGAGATTTCAACCTTCAATTAATTTATTACAACATATCAATCATCGGTAGGTACTGGCAGAATCGAATGGCAAATAATTTTAATATCGCTCTCAAGAAAGAATTTCACAGTTCGAAATAGAACTCCAATACAACCTATAGTCAACAAACATGGATATAAGGAAATTTAAAGCAAAAAATTATGTCTAATGTGGTAAACCCACGTGTCATCTGTTGAGATGCTGGATGGTGGCTCTTTTTAGAGAAATAAATAAGAGAAAGTTCTGGAAAGGTAGAAGGTATGAGGGTTGGGTAGGAATCTAAGTATCAGCGTGTCCAGCTAGGACATGGCACTACCAAGTGAATGAGATACTTGAGTCGGGCCATGTCAAGAGTCAGAATAATAGAAGAGTATGTATGAGACGATGTATGAATGTGAATGAGGTAAGGAGTGTGTGCCAAGACCAATTTGTTTGGCGGTCCGTCCTCTCTGCCTACCACTGCGGGGAAACGGGGCGTTATGGTTAGTTAGTTAGTTAGTAAGTCACTTTGGATAGGACAGAAGAGCGTGTGGAGCGCGCAGGTACATGAAACTAAATCTTATTTTTGAACTAATCTTATTTGCAAACAAAGGTTATGATATTTATGTACTTGAGTGTAAAATTACATACGTAAATTTTGGTTTATAACAAAGACAATAACATAAAATTATACTTGGAAAACCGACTTATATTTACATTTGCATGTAAATTACAACAATAGAAGAAGATAATCGAATATTACGAACAATCTACATATAATTTCTATTATTAATACATCAATGGTCTTATGCACTGAAACGATAAACCGACAGAAGCGTGCTTTGGGCGTGTGTGTGTGACCGAAGTAACCTCAATTCTACAGGGTTTTCCAATAAGAGGTGTTATTTTGAATAGCCCGCTATTTCGGTAGATGTTACTTTTGAAGCTGTCATTTTTTGACATTTCGCAAGTAAAAACTACACCATTGATAAAAATGGAACAATACACGCTTCAACAATGCATTAAAATTATTAAAATTCACTTGAGTGAATCAAATGCAAATCATCTTGAGTGATGTGGCCCATTTCCACTTCAGTGGCTTCGTCAACAAGCAAAATTGTCGCATCTGGGGCTCGAAAAACCTAAGAATTATTGTTGAAAAGCTTCTTTATCCTCAACGAGTGACTGTTTGGTGTTATGGTCCAGCGGAGTCATTGGACCTTACTTTTTCGAAAATGAGGCTGGAGCAACAGTTACGGTGAATGGATTGCGCTATCGAGAGATGATTAATGATTTTTTATGGCCGGAATTGGATGATATTGATCTGAACAACGTTTAATTTCAACGAAACGGCGCTACGTGCCACACAAGCAACGGAACCATTGATCTTTTACGATTGAATATCAAAATAACACATCTTATTGGAAAACCCTGTACTTTATAGTTGTAATGCTGAACGTAATGGGGAGGGAAAGGAAACGGAGAAGAGAAAAGTTGTGAAGTACCTGGCAATTAAGCACATTCCTATGTGGTCATAAAACACAGGTGCCATTTCAAGTAACTTTCACGAGGGATTTTCACGATCTTTTCATGAGATACTGAACGGTTCCACGATAACTCAACACAGTGACAATTCAACACACTTTTAAGAAGTGATATAAAGTCATTATAAACGATGAAAAAAAAAATTTAACCTAACCTAACCTAACCTACTTAACCCAGTTAATAAAGTTTTTGTTTCATCACTTTCCATGACTTTATATAACTTTTTAAAGATGTGATGAATTATCATTGTGATGATTTATCCGGTCACCCAAAAAACGTATACGTGTATACAATATATATATTTTTAAATATATAGATATTTAAAAAAAAATATCAATGCAAAATAAATAAAAAACATATGTAATGTTTAATTACGACTTTCGTTACATGGCAGTATATCCTCTCTGCATACGTTACCAGGAATGAAGTACCACAGAAATATTATCCTTTGGGGGAGCAAGTGTCAGGGGGATAAAAATATAAACATGAATGTATGTAATAATGTGTTTCTTTTAATTTTTTTTTCTTTCTCTACAGATGGCCTAGTCCTTAAGCAGTTATTTCGTCCTGTATTATTTTTAGGCTTAATTTATTTTACTATACCTGTACATATTTTAATATTGTTATTTGTGTTTTTGGGAATATTGTAAGCATCCTACAGCCTAATCACTATGCAGGGACATTGGAGGTCTAGATTCATTTTATAATAAATGTAGAATCGTTTAACCAAAAAAAATTAGAGTCCTTGTGAGAGCCCTGAAGGAGTAACCATCTGTTACTTATAGCAGGGCGGGTAAGCGGTGGATAACATCCAGTGACAGGGGGATCAACTGTCAGAGGGATCAAATGTCGGGGGGATCAAGCGTCAAGATGTTCATGTTTATGACGTCAGAATAACACTTTATGTTAAACATGCGAACACCTCAGCACAGGTTATCCTCTTTACAAATCACTACTACTAACCTATTTACATACAGTTTCTGATTATTAACGTTTTTTTATGTTGTGAATTTATTTAGAACCAGCTGTACCCCGCCGCACTTTGCTGTGTCTCAATCTGTCTGTGGAGATAGAGAAACAATAGCGCGTGCTGTTTTTTCGTCCGACGATAGCGCTATTTAAAGAAGAAAAAAAAACTGTCACAGGTGACATCTTTATAATAAATGTAAATAAAAACACACGCGTATTCAAATGCAACATCGGGTCAAAATTTCAAAGCAGTCGGTGAAGAATTCTTGGAAATTTAAGATTTTGAACAATGAACATTTACATTTTTTATTAATTTGTTCATTGTACAGGGTTTTCCAATAAGAGGTGTTATTTTGATATTCAATCGTAAAAGATCAATGGTTTCGTTGCTTGTGTGGCACGTAGCGCCGTTCTGTTGAAAGTAAACGTTGTCCAGATCAATACCATTCAATTCCGACAATAAAAAAATATTAATCATCTCTCGATAGCGCAATCCATTCACCGTAACTGTTGCTCCAGTCTCATTTTCGAAAAAATAAGGTCCAATGACTCCGCCGGACCATAAACCGTACCAAACAGTCACACGTTGAGGATAGAGAGGCTTTTCAACAATATCTCTTGGGTTTTCCGAGCCCCAGATGCGACAAATTTGCTTGTTAACGAAGCCACCGAGGTGGAAATGGGCCTCATCACTCAAGATGATTTTAATAATTTCAATGCGTTGTTGAAGTGTATATCTATATTAATGGCGTAGTTTCTACTTTTTTTTTATTTTTTTTTATTGTACAACAGAACATTCGTTCCAGTTACAGTACAATTTTACAAACAGTATAATTTTACATCATATCAGCATTTGGGTAAGTGACTCTTCAATAATTGTTTTAGGTCGTTTAAAGAACAGTCATTTACATCCATACATACATTACATACATTACTTGTCAAATGTCTAAAAATGACAGCTTCAAAAGTAACATCTACCGAAATATCGGGCTATTCAAAATAACACCTCTTATTGGAAAACCCTTTATATAAGAATTGACGGCACAAATACCATTTACATGCATTTTTTTGACAGTTACATTACTATATAGAAAGAAGAAAGAAAAGATATATTCATTTATTAATAAACGCCCTTTTTCGGGGCTTTTACATATGAATATTAAGAAATATACATTATTTATTGTACATAACTGAATTGCTTCATTAACAACATTTTATATTTGTGTAAAGATATGTAAATTGAATATGTCCACTGACTTGGTATAATTATTACCCTCCATTAATATTCTGGGCAAAGAGGAATACATATGGTAGTTAGTCCAATTTCTCCAGTGAAATAAATCCTGACTTCTAGTATTACGTTGTGGAATCCGGAAGCTTATCAATTTTTGCAATACCGGACCCAGTGAAAATTATAAGATTATTTAATTAAACAAAACAAAAGAAAAAATAATATCATTAGTATAAAGTTAATAAAAGCATAACACATACCTGATGATGGTATGGAGGTACCGAAACAGGCATACAGTAAAATAAATCAATAAAGTGACCTAAAACCAAGTATTTTCGTTTCATTTATTTGAAATTTCAAGTCACAATGTGTTTACTTCTTTTGAAAAAATAATGAAAGCATGAATGAGAACATTAATGATGCTGTGACCTCGTTAAAATGTGCACTGCTAAAGTGTTTAATTAGTACGGCCTTATACTTCAAGAGACGCATATTAATATACTTTAGCTAAATTAGCAGAAGAGTTACCATGGTGTGTAATCTATCTAGCCTGAGACCGTAATTTAATTGTCACAATAAGTAATACTAGGGAACTTTGTGTATTTATTTACTTATTTATTTATTAACGGGCATTTTCCAAATTACAAAATAATAACACGAATAAAGTAAAATGAAAAATACAGGAGTAGACAAAGGTACATGAACGCAAAGACATATGGTAGATATAATATAAGAAAATAAAGTGGAATAAAGTCAAGAATACGCCGTGGGTCAGGACTACATGACACTTATAATATTCCGTCACTTGTTTAGCGACTGGCAAAAATCATTCAGACTTATCCCAAAAAAGTTAAGGTTTTGACTTGAGTTGACCAGTCTACACATTCTGGACAATGGTGAATAATTTTTTTTTTTTTTTTTTTTTTTTCTATATTCATGAAATATTAATGTGTACAGTTTTACATGCTTTTCGACTACCACACTAGACACACGCCCGTATTATGGTAGTCGAAATTTATATACATAGGTTTATATAATTATATAAATGTAATATTTGATAACTTGTTAATCTAAGTATTTTTTTTCTTACATGTAATGTATGTGTATAATAGGTGACAATTTTACTGGTTCCCAGTTCAGTAGATTGCTCAAGTGTACATCAACCGTATTTTAAACTGTTGATATTAATGAGATAAAATGAACACAATCAGCAAATAAATAGGTTACTTTACTTGTTAAAATAATGAAAATAAAGTAGAAATTATGAAAATGAACTTGTTGAAATAATGAAAATAAAGATTAATTAATTAATTATTAAACTTTTTTCTTTACAGAATTGAATGAAAAACAAAAATGACTAATAAAGAAAATGAGCTTAATTTAATGATGGCAGGCATTCCTTGAAAAAGTTCCTTCCCTTTATAAATAACCAATTTTGAACACTTATGACATACAAATTGTGAGTTTTTGATTTTCTGATATCAATACTCAGCGAGTTGAATATTTTGGGAGCAATATAAGAAAACTGCCGCTGGGCGAAAGCTGTTTTCGTTTGGGGAATTTTACATTTTAGGTGTGACGAATAACGGGTGTTAATTTTTTGTTGTGTTTTATTCACCAAGTCATTTTTCCGTATGTATATGAGAATGGTCTTAACATATAATTGTCGAATATCTAATATTCTGAGTTTTCTAAAAAGTGGTTCTGATGGGTTTGTTGGCTTACATTTGAATATTATCCTTAGTAACAGTTTTTGAATTAAAACCATGGGATGAAGAATCGTTTTTGCACAACCTCCCCATCCCACTATACCATATGTAGTAATTGATTGAAAAAGTGCAAAGTATACACATTTTAGTGTTTGTAGGTTAAGGATAGATCTGAGAGAGTAGAAGATGTAGCATAATTTGCGAAGCCTTTTTGTTGTAGAATTTATATGGGCCTCCCATCGCAGTTGATTGTCTATAATGACCCCCAAGTACTTAATTTCGTTTGATATTATAAGGTTATCGCATGAACAATTTTTGTGAGGTGATGTAGCCATGTTGAAGTTCTGTGAACATGAATGTATGGTAAGTTTATGATAGTTTTGAGGGGGATTAGGTTTGCGTATGGAAAAAAAGTAAGTATTTAGTTTTCTCAATATTTAGAGTGAGGAGTTTGGAATCTAACCAGCGTTTTATTTCATTTATACCATGATTTGCTTTTTCAAATGCTGAATTCAAATTTTCATCTGCAAATATGATAACCGTATCATCGGCAAAAGATATTATAGTGCCACCAGTATCCAAATTGCATAACGAGTTAATGTATATTAGAAACAGAAGTGGGCCCAACACACTGCCTTGGGGCACGCCATATGTGATTGGCAAACTTGTACTTCTATACTCTTTAGCGGAGTTAATAATAGTTGACTGGGACCTATTTGTTAGATAGCTCTCAAACCATTTAAGAGGAACACCTTTTATTCCTATCTGTGAGAGTTTTTTCAAAAGTATGCGGTGAGATACAGTGTCAAAGGCTTTAGCCAGATCCAAGAATACAGCGAGGGGCTTGCGACTTTTATCGAGGTTATCAGAAATTAATTTAGTAAAAGCTGCAATTGCATCTGATGCACTAAGACCTTTGCGGAAGCCGTATTGGTTTTTTGACAGGATTTTATTTTCTTCGAGAAACTTGTAGAGCCTTTGTTTTACTGTTTTTTCGATTATTTTAGAGATTGGACTCAGTAGAGATATTGGTCTATAGTTATTGACGATTGATCTGTCCCCTGATTTAAAGATAGGAATAATTGTTGAATGTTTTAGAGTGTTTGGGAAAAGGCCAGTTCGAAAACTTAGATTTGTGATGTATACAAGGGGCTTAGCAATGATTGGTTTAAGGTGTTTAATTAGTTTAGTGGATATATTGTCAACTCCCGTGGAGTGTGTATTTTTGAGTGAATTGATGATTTCAGTGATTTCTCGTTCTGTTGTTAGTGTGAGATTGAAAGGGTCATAACTCAGATTATCGAGAAAGATAGTATTTGCAAGATTATTTTCAGACTTGCTATTTCTTTTTAAAATATTATTTGCTAGATCCGATCCGATTGTAGAGAAGAATTGGTTGAAGTGATTTGCGATTGTTTCTGAATTTTCGGTTGCATTTAGTGTTTTATTTGTGATGGTTATTTTATTTATGGGTGTGGTAATTTTGTCGGTGTAGCATATTTCTTTGACAATGTTCCAGATTTTTTTATTATCATTCGCAGCTTCCTCTATCTGTTTCCTATAATAATCTTCTCTGGCCGTACAGGTTATTTTTTTACAGGCATTTCTGTATCTTTTATAAAATAAGAGAGATTCGTAATCAGTGGAGTTATTTTTACAATATTTATGAAGTTTATCACGTTTGCGGATACAGTGTAAAATACCAGTAGTTATCCAAGGTTTTAGTTTAATTGTACGACTACTTTGATTGTTGTGAGTGTGGGATGTGGCATTTTTCAGATGCTTATGTAGGATGTTGATGAGAGATTCACACGCTAAGTTTGGATCGCTAATTTTGTAGAAATTTGACCAGTTTTCATTGGAAACCAGTTTGAAGAGAGTGTCATAAGAAATTTTCTTTAGTTGTATAGTGGATGCTGGTAATTTTTGAATTTTATGAGAAATGGAGGTGATAGTAGCGTAGTGATCTGTCACAGTGCACTGATATATGAGAGATTTGATATTTAGCTTACATTTGACAAAGACGTGGTCTATGCAACTGGCGGATAACTCTGAGACACGAGTAGGGGCTGTAATAGCTGGGATAAATCCTTGAAGAGTTAATAAATTTATGTAGTCGTTTGCTTGGGGATGCATTGTATTTATAATATTAATATTTAGGTCACCAATAATTAGAACATTTTCATGATCTCTAATACATGCCAGAAACTGATTAAGCGAGTTTAAAAATGGTGTTATATTGGAAGTGCTCGGTGATCGGTATATAGTTAGAACAGTAACGCTATTTTCTATTTCAAGTTTAAGACAATTTGAGTAAGTTATTGTGATTTCCTTTATAGAGTATTGTATATGATTTTTTATGTATATAATAACGCCATCATTTTGTAAATGGTTATTCTGAGTACTGTATTGATTATAGTTTTTTATGTTTTTAGGAATATAGTTATCTCTGATCCAGCATTCGCTCAGAATAATCAAGTCAAAGTCTGAGTCAAGTTCTGTAAGTAGTATCATTAGTTCATTGAAATTTTTGTTCATGCTTCTGATATTCATGGAAAATATTTTTAGGTTGGATTTATTTAGGGTTTTTTGAACTTCTACAGAACTACTTGTTTCGATACATGGAATCTGCGACAAATTGTCTAAAATATTATTTATATTATCTTCCATTTTTTAAATTGGTGTAGAGTGTTGGTAGCTAAACTTTGGATGAAGACTAGAAGCTGAACAAAACTTGGCGAGCAATTTAGAAAACAAGTTGTATGTAGAGTTTTTACTGTTGGCAATGTTAGAAAATAATGTTGATGTTTCAAAGCAATAGAAATAGGAATAGTATCTTTTACCGGATTCTTGATTCTGACACTAGTACAATATATGTGATACCTCAAAACAAGTACAATAAAAAAATAATAATACGATACAATAAAAGTTTTACACATGATAATTTTAGAACTATAATTGTGATGAATTTGGTGAGAGTAGTGCCAGTGTCTCCGCATTAGAAACAAGAATTGCAGGTGTTCCGATATCTCTACGTACGTAGATCTGCCCTGATTTGATCCACGAATACTTAAAAAAAATTTCCTTTGTAGCTTTGCGGGCCAGGTACCACAAGTGGTTAGCACGAAATGTCAGGTGTTCCGCAACGTAGACTGGTGAGCTTGGTCCGGCAATCCCTAAGTTCAGAGTGTTGAGCTTCTCCTCGGGACTGGATGCTTGTTTGTGGAAGGCTTTTATATCCGATAGTAATTGTTCTCGATCGCGATTCGTGGTCAGTTTAAAAACAATAGGTCCATTTTTGTGTTTTTGTGTCCTGTAGGACGCTTCAATGTTTGAAGTATTTACTTTTGATTGAATGGTTTGGCATATATTGTGGAATATATTTTTCAAACTTTCTCCCTTTATTTCGGGTATTCCCCTCACCTCTATATTTTTGGCTCTTGCCGACCTTTCGACATTTTCAAGCTGGCCTTCTAGTAGGTCAATTCGGGATTCTAAAGAGGAATTTTGTTTTGTTAACACCGTATTTTTATCTTCTAACTCCCGCACGCGGAGGAGAATATCTTCATACTGCTTGCTCATGAAGGTTATTGTATCCAGTATTTTATTATTTTGTAAGATGATTGCATTTTGACTTTTCAGGATTTCGCTGTTCTCCGATCCAATGGGTTTATCACAACTGATATCGTAAACCGGTGACTGCGCCTGGGAAGAAGTGCCAACCGCTACGGTTGCGCACTTCTTGCATTTAATTTGAGTGCGCCGTTCCATTGTCAGTCGTCGATAAGCGGTTTCTGTGATTCCACCGCAGAGAAGATGGTATGCTCCTTTACATACTAGGCATACAAATGTAGTTCCCGTCGATTCGGGACATGCTAAGCAGTTAGGCATAGTTAGAAGATTTTTAATATTTTTAATTTATTCAATTTTCGATGGATTCTCCGAGCCTTGAACGCGCCCCGCAACTTAACAGTCGTGCGTTAGAGATTAAATAAAATAAAAATAAAATATAAAATTTTTAGTTGGTTTGGTTGGGGCTCGAACGTACGCCGTTGATATAACTTTCAGCGTGACCGATTTATCCACTGAACCACTTCCGAGTTATGAGTAGGCGAGATAATAGACCTTCATATATTGTAATTCAGCTTGAGAGATGACAGTGCTGTTTTTGCTAAATCTTTCACTTTCAATATTTGATAGTTTTACTTTTATATTAATAGAATTGGATTTAAAACTTAAAAAAAAAAAAACTGGGTGATTTAACACTGTTACACTTAGCAAAAAACAAAATTGAGCACTTTTGATGTAGTTTGAACGTAATCTTGTAAACAATTAATTTTGACAGTTCCGTATTATTTAAATTCGTACACTTTTAATGGAATGCAATGCAGAATTTAACTTATTAATCACGTAGATTGTGGATTTTTAAAGTCTTTATCGTTTGATCACTTAAATATATAGGTTTGATTACTTTTTACTGCAATTTTTATAAATTTAACAGAGCTCAGCAGTTGTTGACAATAGCGTGCACTTACGTTTTATTAACTGATATATAATATCCATAATTTGTCGAATGATGGTTGAGGAAGAGCAGTTCATTATTTTTGAGTCTTTGCGAAGGGATATTGAAGGGAATGAGTTGCAGTAGAGTAGGTGAATCAATAATACCATTTACAATTTTGAAGAAGCAAATGAGGTCATTTCTTTCCCGACGGACTTCCAAAGGAGAGAGGTTTAGAGTTAGTTCAATTTCATCATATGAGTATTTGCTTTTTTCTAAACCTAGCCTCCTAGCAATCCCTCTTAAGAACCGATGTTGAACAGATTCGATGCGTCGAATGTGGACAGCATAAAAAGGAGACCAAATAACACAAGCATATTCAAGAGGGGGGCGAACCAAGGAGCAGTAAAGAGTTCTAACGGTATTTACGTTTTTGAAGTCCGAAGTGATTCTAGTGATGAAACCAAGTATTTTCAGGGATTTATTAACGATTGCAGTTATGTGATCCCGTAAAGAAAGCTTGCTATCAAGAGAGACACCAAGGTCTTTAATAGATGTAACAGTTGCTAAGCAAATATTATTAAGTTTGTATTCTAAGACAATCGGTTTTTTTGATCTATAGAAGGACATAATTTTGCATTTATCGACATTTAGTTTCAAACAATTAATTTTACAACAATCATTGAAAGAGTCGATATTCGATTGGAAAAGAAGGCAGTCATCGTGATTTTTTATTATTTTTAGAATCTTATTGTCGTCCGCAAAAAGCCAAAAGCGTGTATGAGAAAAAATACTAATAATGTCGTTTATAAACAAGTTAAAAAGAAGCGGTGCTAGATGTGCTCCTTGAGGTACGCCGGACGTTACTTCGATAATAGTAGACACAAAGTTGTTTATTTGTTTCAATTCGATGTAATAGTAGGAACATGAATTATCTATGTTATGTAAACTGTAATCATTTGTAAAATGTGTGTACGATTACAGAAATAAATCAAATTTGAATTTCAGCAAGCACTTTTAAAAAAAAATTTTTCAGTGGTGATGGTATGAGAGATGGGGAAGATAAATTACAAGCCATAATGGCAGAGAATGAGGAAAGAAAGCATACAGGGAGTATGTGCCAACTTGAATAATATGCCTAATCGGAGTTACGAGACTTTTTTTCCTTCATCTTAGGACCATGTGAATAGGATCAAATATTGGGATTTAAATCAAAGTGATTTAAATACTCATTATGTACGGCTATTTCTTGGTAGCAATTTGTTGTTATAATCGGTGTTATAACCTAATATAATGTGTTAGTCGAAAAAGAGAAATGATTGTTCCGCAATAGAGTTGTGATTCCAACTCTGATGTGAGTCGAAGAGGCGTCTAACAGGCAAAAAATTCAATGACGGCCTACGTGGTTGAGTGATATATTTATTTTTTTATATTTCACTGTGAATTCATTTAAAACAGAACTACATTTGTAACTGTGACAGTTGGGCTAGTAATAATTTAGACACCATTGGTCGCCAGTTTAATGCAATAATCTCAAGTACAAATTCAACCACTCTAGGGCCGTTGTAACATGATTAGTAAAAGACCATGAGGATTGCTTTGTTATTGAATAAAAGAAGTACGATGATTAATATTATATTTATTCAAATAAAAAATAGGGCTAGAGACTCTCAAATAACAAGATTAGCATGATCTCAAGGGGTGTGCGACAATTCGAAGAATTGATCGCACGGAAGGTATTTTTAAGTAGCAATAATAGTTAAAATTGTGACATTGTGTATAGCATAGAATATCTGACCTGATTCACCAAAATGGGCGCCATACAACTCTTACGAAAGAATTGTAAATAAGTGAAAGATTGACATGATGACCAGCGATTAAATATAACTAGCTATGTCCGCCATCAGCGTCTCCCGTGAAATATGTCGACTGGAGCAGTTGCTCGTATCACATCAGTTGGCGCGCCCTCTCCGCAAGGCTGTCCGATTGGTACTGACTTAAAGAAAGTATCTCTTCTGCTTCCTTCTAGGAAAGCCCATAGAGCACGAGTCCCATAGACGAAGGCGGTCTTGGATGAAGTTTGTTAAAGTTCGTTTAAGTTTGTCTTAACACCGTAGCAGGGCAAAAGTAAACTGCTACACATTGTGTAGTGGTCGAGGAGTAAGGCTCTCGATCAGGCTTGCCCAAGTCCCGGCGTGTGCAAATAAATTTTGTTTGATTAATTTGTGTAACTTTACAATTGACTCATTTAAAATAACAAATCTTATATTTGTGGCACGTTCCAGAGTGGAAAATACTCTCAGTATCGTACTGGTGTAAGACCACCATTCAGAATTGAAACGTTGCATGAAATATTTTGGCTATGTTTTGTGACCTGATCTGATAATTTTCCATCTTCATCTTTCCTCCTCTCTACCCTCTCCACTACTTCAACCGTACCCATGCCCTATTCTCTAATATTTTGTTAGACCCTTTTACAAATGTGTTATAATTTACCCATCTCACTCATTTTTAAGATTTGAAGGCTGTTCAGTTTTTTAACAGTCTTTACGAACATTCCAATCAAAAGCAGAAAAGTCTACGTTGACTACGTTGCAAATTGTTGCCTTACTTTTATGCGCAGGATCTGTTCATTTTAATGCGCGCTTTTCAGCGTCCAACGTACGACTGATGTCGTATATTCAAAGTAATCTCGAACTCTCCTTGTGCCAAAAATAATATTGTGACGTGGTTTACTCAAGCTCGTCGAAATGATAACCGGATTTTATGTTAGGACAAGTCTAGCATTTTGGATGTCTATGGTCCTGTCATTAACAAATGTTGAAAATTATTATAGGAAACGAAAAACATTATCAAAGGCATTGGAACTTTAGAAGAAAAACATTGGAAATGTATCTTTCTTTTGGTTTGGCTTCTCAAACAGACTGTTATGAATTACCCGAGGTGTTTTCTCGAATATCCCGTTTATTATGATATCTAGTGCTATGTTTCAAAACGAAGTATTCTTAGGTGTTAGTTAGAATTAAAGGGTATTTATTTTTAACTGCTATGTATTTTCTCTTACAGATTGATATGACTTTTAGATAAATACACGTTTTTTTTGTTATTTGTTTTTGGGGTGTTATGCCGTGTTCCGCTACCTCCTTCTTTAGCCAACCTTTAGATGTGTTATTCGAGGTTATGGTGTAATGTGAGCTCATGTATGAGGATGTGATACCGTGTTGCCAGCTCCAACCTTCTGAGCTGACATTAAAGTATATTTTTTTAAAGTGGTTCTTTGTTTAGCTCTGTTGTAGCCGTCAATTATAATTAAAGAGATATCATATTTTTTTTAAGAACTGATTTCTTTTCTTTCGAATAAACACAACTTCAATAAGCTTAAAAATCAGCCGTCAAAAATATGAACAAAAAAAATACACATTACAAATGCGCGTGACGCTAAAAGTCAGAAACCAGTCCCGGTACAATCAAGGGAGGTATATAGTGTGGTAGCCCTCTATCCTCATACACGAAGAAGGTTCCCGTTTTAACCTGATAGGCGTGCTTTTGAAGATATAAGAGCTGTAAAAAGTAGAAATTTCTAGAACAATCCAGAACATCCCGAAAGGTTGTGGAATGTTCGGGAAAAGTCTGGAACGTTTGGGAACATCCCGGAACATCTCAGATCATAATAAACTAAAATAGCGATTATAGGCCATTTACTGATAAACTTTTATTTTATAAGCAATAATTATTAGCCTGAAACACTCATCCACATTGAGAAATCTCCTGATAAAAGATACATGACGCCAACGGGACATGAACCCGTGTCCTTTCGATTTCCGGTCGACAGCTCTGACCACTGAGCTATGGCGGCTTATCTCTTATCCGCGAAATAATTCAATATATACTAGTGTTTCATTCAACAATTACTGCTTGTTACATTTTTTCACCTGAAACAACTAACTTTATTTTATATGAGAAAGGCATTGTAAGTGTTAACTCTCTCACTAGATGGCGTCGAGACAAATTGTCTACATTTTTGGTGAAGATACTAGAACTTGTCAAATATTAATTATTATTTTTTTGGTAAACTAATGTTTAAGACATGATTTTTTATGCATAGCACAAAGGGTAACAATTATTTTATAAGCAATAATTATTAGCCTGAAACACTCATCCATATTGAAAAATCTCCTGATAAAAGATACAAGTCCCGTTGGCGTCATTTATTTTTACTCGGGAGATATTTTAAATTTGTATTAGTATTTCGGATGACAAATTATTGCTTAACGTTAGTTTATCATTAAAAAAAATAATAATAATAATATTTGACAAGTCAAAAATATTTCACCGATAAATGAAGATATCATATGTCTCGACGCCATCTAGTGAGAAATTTAGCACTAACAAAGCCTTTCCTACAAATATAAAGTTGGTTGTTTACAGGTGAAAAAATATAATAAGCAGTAATTGTTGATTGAGGTACTAGTACATATTGAATCATTTGGCGGGTTGGAAATAAGTAAATTGATTTAAAAAATAAATTGCTTATAATTATTTGTTATCCTTTATGCTATGCATAAAACCTTGTCTTATAAACGTTAGTTTAACATTAAAAAAAAAAAAAAAAATAAGTCAATAATAACAGTCAAACCAATACGCAAGAATATTTCACATCACTTCACGCATGCACCGACAGCTGAAATTAGTTAGTTTGATGATGTCTGACCATAATGGAAACAGAGATAAGATCGAGTTTTGATGGCATAGACCAGTGTTCCGCAAACTTTTTATGTTCACGGTACACCTAACTAATCAAGAAATTTTAACGGTTCACCAAAGAAAAAAAACAAGATAAATTTTGGATAGGATTGGCTAGGCTTATTACGAATAACGGCGAACTTTGAGGTTCAAGTACGAAATCTGCATGTCATCATAATTTAAAAAAACATCCCAGGTTTTGAATGGTTTGTTTGGCAAAGCAGGGTTTGTCTAGCCGGGTTTGTGTAATTATGATTGATATTTATCACATAACAGTGACAGAATGACCGCGAACTGTCACCGAATCGGTTCGAGAAGTGAATTTTAATTTTATCCAATTGATAATTAAAATGCATATTTTTCCGCCGCCACCCAGCTAAAAAGTTTCCTTTTATAGTAATTACGGCATATCTAAAGTTTTTTTTCTAAAAATTATTCGTAATAAGCGTGGCCACTCCGAACCAAAATTTACCAAAAACAATATATTATTCGTATTTATTAATAAAATTAATATAACATGAAAAGATGTTTAATGCGAAATGTGAGCCTGTTTAACTGAACACAGACGATCAAAATTTGGAACAATCGTTGATAACGCTGCTCGCATCTCTTCGTCGATCGTCCTCAGGCGTTCTCTTTTTTTGACTTTATCGTTGTGAGAGTTAAAAACCCCAATCCGCATAAATAGGTCGTGGCAAATGGTAATAGAATTGCAATAGCTCGCTTTGACAGCAGTGGATACTCATTTTTTACGTGGAGTCAAAATGAGCTAACTCTGTTTTAGAAAATTTTAATTTTAGTGTCCGATCAGTTTTAAGCTCCATGAATTCTTCCTGCTCGTTTATTGGTAAATGTCCAAGGGAAATGCTTTCCGAAAATGGATTTCTTACCCAGTCCATAGGTTGCAGGTCACACTTAGGAAAATATAAGTTCATTTTTTCTGCTAACAGCTCTAACTGTTTCACTATCAAAAGCCTGCATTTTTTTTCTGAATCGGCAGCCATGACATTTGGAAACATTTTGTTACTACCATTAGTAGCGTGGCTGATCCATAGCACCAGCTTAGCGCGAAAGCTTTCAATCTTGTCTGAAGACGTTCAAATGTTACAATTTCTTCCTTGCATTTTTTTGTTCAGCTCATTTAATTGAGCGAATATGTCCGCCAGATATGCAAGTTTTGCTACCCATTCTTCTTTTTTAAATAGATTTGCAATTAATAAAGTCAATTAAGTTCGCGACGACACAACCAAACACTAGCATTAACGAATGACTACTAAACAAGCGGGCGCAACGTCGCCGTCGTAATTCGTAATGTTATGTTGTCACGCGCATGCACCCCGATAGCTCGTGCGCAATCACGTGATAATGTAGCAATAGCACCCCACTTATGTAGTGTAGCACACGTGATAATGTAACGTAGCGGCGTAGCACACGGCCACTTCGCAGCGATCGAGTCCCACCCACGCCACCTCCGGCCGCCGCGCCGCACAGAAAAGCAAAGACCGATTTACAGAGCACTTTGTGAGAAGTGACGCGGGACTCGCGGCACACTTACAAATGGCCACGGCACACCAGTGTGCCGCGGAGCACACTTTGCGGAACACTGGCATAGACTATAATATAATAATATTATGTTCACCAAATAAAAGAAAAAGATGTTTGTATTACATGAATTCGTCCTTTTGTTAGTGTCATTGTCAACCATTCCATCTCACATTATTAATCGAACATACTCAAACACTTTTTACACAACTCCAGTTGAAGCAAGAAATGATTGCTTTCTAAAAGAACAGCAAAAAAGAAGTGCTTAGAAACTCTGGAAAGATGATCTCTAGAAGTGTGAACTGTTTACACCGAGTTGAAACTGATGACACCAATTTGGATAAAAACATAACAAAATTGTTAATTTTAAACAGTTTTTAAATAAATTTATAAAACAGATTTACGTCAATATTAAAATGAAACCGTAAAAGTCAAGTTTTTTTACCTTCGACAATTGGACCTTCCTTCTTAAACTCGACAAATTCTGCTTGGATATGACCGACATTAATTTCGTATATTAATTGCAGTAACGTCATCCAATTTCATAGAAATGCTTGTATGTTCGCGTGTGTAAGCGTGATTGCCGCCAAATATTGATAGAATGCGTTTTTATCCACAACTATTCTATCTGCCAAGTTTCAGCTCGATCGGATGTAGGAAAGTGGTTTAATTTCCGCTTCCAAGATTTGCATTCATACATAACGAACACAAAAGGCTCGCCTTTTAAAGGCTCGCCTTTTAAAGGCTGCTTCATTGATGCTAAAAATGTCGATATCCGAATTGATTCTGTTCAACAGCAAGATTGCCCTCCCCACAAGCATGACTGGTTAGTCTTACAGGCCGAGAGATAGAACTGTCTATGCTGTCGGTGATGGGGAAACCATTGGGAACTGGCCTTCCATTGATGCTTGGTTTAACTATATGTGACGAGCTCAGGTACGGGGGCTCCATCGAAGCCAGAGTAAAGCTGGCCTCTCAGAAGCTGGGCGTACTGTACAGGGCCCGCAGATACTTTAATAGTACACAACTGCTGACCCTGTACAAATCGCAAGTGCGCCCTACTGTCGAATTTGGCAGCCATCTCTGGTCCGGAGCCCCTAAATACCTGAAAAAACCCTTGACTCTGTGCAAAAACGGGCGATCCGTTTGATAGATTCCCCAATATTAACAAACGGACTGCAATCTTTAGAGCTCAGGCGTCAGGTAGGTATGCTGTCCTTGTTCTAACGGTATTACAATGGAAGATGCTCTGAGGAACTAGCGTCATTGATCCCTTTGGCACCGGTGCGTAGTCGGGATACACGCCAAACGCGCGCCCAACATTTGTACACGGTTGACATTTGTCAAATGAGAACGGGTCGCTTCTACGATTCGTTCTTAAGTTCAACAGCTCGGCTGTGGAATGAACTGCCGGCCTCTGTGTTTCCTCCCTCCTACAACATGGGACTCTTCAAGACCCATGTTCACTCCTTCCTCTCCACAAAAAGACCCTCCACACAGCATCCCCAAAGATGACATAGGCCCTGAGGGAAATTATTTTCTTCAGGGCCTTCTGTGTGGAGTAAATACAAAAAAAAGAACACAGAAATGAATTCTCTTCATTATAGCCGAGTTTTCAAAATATCCACGAAGTCATGTGTGGCAATGCGCCTGTCCCTTCCGGAGTTCTAATAGGATCCAATTGATATCTTAACAATTTCGGATCGATAGGCTTAACTTCCGACGATTTATATATCAATATCCCTAGCACGGTTGCGCTGTTGATAGCCGAACCGATATTGAAAAAATAAATAAATTGTTATACGATGGAAACACTGGCGGATATATTTATGAATTGATGTTCCTAAACGTCAAACGGCTACGTAAAATAAATTTAAAAATAATAATAAATAAAAAATGTCGAACCTTTTACACTAAAGATGGAGTTAATAAGGTAATGTTTAGTTTGTGACTTTTTTTTCTCAAAGCTGGAACGGAATCATTTGATCGCATATTAAATGAATATATGTCTATTTTTATTTATTTATTTGGTATAATATTTTTTACATTTCAAAGTTTTCCAGTAATGTTGGCCTCACTGGGTGGCTTGCCCGTGCTGAGGCCTTCATTTTATAATATGAAAATATAATCCACATAATACATTTAAAGAGAAAATAATACATTTAAAATATAATCTTGTGTGTTTGTGAGTGATGTGTGTTTATATTGATTTTGTGTGTTACGTGTAGGTTTTATTTTTATTTTATGCTATGACATTTTGGTAATATTGTCTTTTTTGTTCTTTAATCCATTTTGCAATTTTGTGTGTGAATTTATTTTTATTTTCCTCAATTTTTTTTTTTCTTTTTTTAATTACAAGATAATATATTACAAAATGATAACAAAGTAATGATGTATTATTCCCAATGAGTTTATTAAACTCATTTCGGGAAAGACAACATTAGAAAGGACAAGGCAAATAAATAAAATACATTAAAATAAATAAACGCAGATGTTATTATGGAGTTCCAGAGAAAGATTGTGTTAGTCATTAATGAAACTGCTAAGAAAATATCTTTTAAGAGCTTTTGTCAATGTTTTTTTATTAGTTGCCGGAAGTTTTAATTTCTAGGTAATGCTTTATATTGTTTATGTGCAATGTATTGTAAGGAGTTAATTCCAAATTTGGTCGTGTAAGTAGATGACGATAAATGTATTTGATTTTGTGATCGTGTTTTGTGCTGGTGTATGTCAGAATTAAGGACTGGTTTAGTGTTGGTGTTTGAGGAGTGTTGAATTTTAATTTCAAGTTTTACACTGTTGAAAGCTTTTATAGCATGGTATTGGTAGTGTCTTTGTCCAAAGCTTGAATTTACTGTCGGAGTTTTTATGTTTTCTTTGTACGCTTGTCTAAATAATAAAATAATCTAAATCGCGTATACCAATTTTTTTTCAATGCTATGAGCTTCGTTAGATAACTTCCATTCAAATTCCATTTATGATGCCAGTAATTTTGTATAATGAACAAAGTTATTAAAAAAAATGTGTATATTTGGCAGTCAGCCGACATCTTGGTGGCAGCGCCAAAAGACGCGTCTTTTGTCTCCGACTGTTGTAATCATTATACTGACGACGAATTTAGTCAATATTGTATTATATATGGTTTTATCGATCGTCCATTATAAGTACCCTGACCAACTGTTCATTTCGTGCATACCCAACAATGGCCTCAAAAAAAAAATAACAATGGCCTCGACTCACCAGAGCTAATGAATTTAATAAATATTCATATTCCAACAAGATCAACACGGCAATCCCATTTGTTTCATTTACCTACATATAGAACTAACTTTAGAACAAATTCACCAATTCCACGTATATGTGCCCAATATAATACTAAATTTCAAAACATAGACATTTTTAGCAATACACTTCACAAATATCGATTAGAAGTAACTCGTACGATCGAAAATTAATACAATAGTATGGAATGTATCCAGAGAATCTCCTATCCTCATCCTAAATTCCTATTCCTCCCCTCCTCACCTAATATATATATATATATTTTTTTTTGCAATAAAACTCCATCTCCAATCAATTTTAATATAGGAGACTTTTTTGGCTTGACTGTATTTAACATGTATATATTTATATTTTATGTATAAGCTGTTTGTCTCTTACCTTTACCAATAAATAAATACCCAAAAAAAGTCGGTACGATAAAGCCGCGGGTATAGTCACACTTATAATGTAGAGAAATCTCCGAAATTTCTTCTGAACTGTCACCAACATGAGGAAGCACTTTGGCTGGTTTAGGCTTCAAATTACCGGTGACTGCGTAGTTTTTAATATTGATATCAATCACCAAATGAATTTTTCGTTGAAAAGTAGTGTCATAAATCTTGCGAATAGATTATAATTTTTTTACTACTATAATACAAGTTACAAACTTTGAAGGTAAGGTGGTAGAGACGGAGAACACAGAAGTTACACGCTTTTTGTCAGCATGATCGTATTATCATGCTGTTTCATTCATACGGTTGTCTCTATCCCACATTTAGACGCACGTTCTCTTAAAATAAGGCCCTTTTCCACGGGGATGCGCAAGTATCAGATACTCGACGATTCAAGTATCTTTTTGAGTACCGCGTACATATGTACAAAATTTGTATACTTTCCGGGCGAGGTTGTCTCAACTTGCGTCCTCGAAACTTTAAACATGTCGTAGCTTGTGTCAGATATTTTGTAACAATGCGTATGCTTTATATATCTAGAGCTAAGATCAAAACAGTCAACAAAGAATGACAGTATGTAAAAAGAACTACTACAGCAACTGTTTGGTTGTGTGTGAGGTTACGAAAGCATTCTAGTTTTGAAGTTTCAACATTGATTGGTGGAGACGCTGGTCTAGTAATTTTAGTATGACATACACGGACTGTGTTTGCGACGGTAGTACACAACATGAGTATCTGATACTTGCGTTTCCCCGTGGAAGAAGAGCTTAAGACTTTTTTTGACTCCTTGTCCCAGAGAGTTAAGAAAAATACTAATTCAGAACTAATTTCGATATTTTGAAATGTGTTGCTAATTTTAACAAAACTAAGAAGATAAATTGACATTTCTTTGGGCAATTGCACTCGCCCACAAAACTATTCTTTCCGTTTTTTAGGGCTTATTTTCCATACTGATATATTAATATTGATTCACTTTCATATTCTTACTATTAGATCAAGGTTCCCTATCATAAATTATTGTGACAATTATACTACGGTTTCAGCCTACAATTCTGTTGTAAATAGATCACACGTCATTGCTAACTCTTATGCTAAATTAGCTGATGTTTTAAAATGTCTCTATTAAAGTATAAAGCTTTTTTAACATAAGCTCCACACAGGAGGTCATGATGAAAAAAAAATCTGAGGGTGTATGTCGTCATTGGGGAAGCTTGGTTTGGGTGGTTGGTCTTTTTAAAGAAAAGAGGGAGAAACAATTCTGAGAAGAAAAAGGGTATGAGGGGTGGGTAGGAAGCTGGAGTTTAATGTGACCAGGAGTGACGGACATATAATCTATCCCTCCAAGACGATGGGTTGAGAGAGAGTCCGGCTGGAGAGGTCTAAAGGTCTCCCTCAACAAGTCTATCCCGATCCGACCTGCGTCACAGTAGGTGGGCAAACGCATCACCGCCAAGACCTAGACAAATATCACCCCATGAACCCAGGCATTCCCTGCTAAGTCACCAAACGTATCAAACCACTAGGTCACTCCATAAAAGATTTTGTTGTTTTTGTTTCTTCTTAATTTCTTTCACTAGCTTTCTGCTAATGTATTTGTTTCTTATCTTTCTTCTTTCTACATTGTACTATGACTGTTAATACGTAGGTAATAGAATTTTATTATTGTAGTTTTATAATGTGTGTGCACTAAATATAAAATGAAAATTTTATAGATAAATAAAATATACAAAAAAATAACTATCTCGAATTAAATGGGACTTTTGCCGTTAATTCTAAATAAATTAATAAAAAAGTTATTGTGTTTCAGATCCAAGACCCGAGACAGGTAAATGATATTATTTAATTTTTAGATCCAAGACCCGAGACAGGTAAATGATACTATTTAATTTTTAGATCCAAGACCCGAGACAGGTAAATGATACTATTTAATTTTTAGATCCAAGACCCGAGACAGGTAAATGATATTATTTAATTTTTAGATCCAAGACCCGAGACAGGTAAATGATATTTTTTAATTTTTAGATCCAAGTCCCGAAACATGTCAATGATAGTATTTGATGTTTAGATCCAAGACCCGAGACAGGTAAATGACATTATTTAATTTTTAGATCCAAGACCCGAGACAGGTAAGTAATATTATTTAATTTTTAGATCCAAGACCCGAGACAGGTAAGTGATATTATTTAATTTTTATATCCAAGACCCGAGACAGGTAAATAATATTATTTAATTTTTAGATCCAAGACCCGAGACAGGTAAATAATATTATTTAATTTTTAGATCCAAGACCCCAGACAGGTAAACGATATTATTTAATTTTTAGATCCAAGACCCGAGACAGGTAAATGATATTATTTAATTTTTTAGATCCAAGACCCGAGACAGTTAAATTTAGTAATTTCGGTATTGAAATTGCTTGATTAATTATTATAGATTTTTTCGAGCTTTGAAACAAATGTAGATATAGATTATTCACCGACACGCCCATAATACATTTCTGTCTGTTTATCGCTTCGGTGATCATGCTCGTAATCCGTTTTTTCCTAGAATTGTGGCGATGAAAAATTTGAGACTTAAGATGGAGTTAGAAAAATGAATGCACTTTAAAGAAATGTCGAGAAAACGTAGATCGTTGACGGAGATAAAATGGGTTGATATATTTCAGTTCGGGCTTATTCCGACCATAAATTTTGCGCACAGATTTTCCAACACGTACAAAACTGCTAACACAACTTTCTTCGCACACGGATTTTTCTAGTGCCGATTATTGCGCGCATTAAAAAACTGCGCACGTGATGATTGCGAACATTTAAATCTCTTCACGTGGATTATTCCCAACACGGATTACTCCACTCACAGAATATAATGGATATAGATTATTGTGCGTATACCAGGTGCTAAAAAAGTAACCTTGTGCCATAATGTAATGATTGATGTCGCTCAGTTATCTCTTCCTTAAATAGTATAAAAGTAGTCTGTTTGTGTGCTTAGTTCTTCTAAACTACACCAAACTAAAAACTTACCTTTTTAAGCTGTCGTACCCTTAGATTAAATATACCATTCCTAAGAGAATGTCCAGTTATATTCAATTTTTCAATTAAGTCCTAAACCTGTATCTAAATTTCGCCAATAAAAAATTAGGTAATGTTAATTAAGTGTTAATCTCAAGTGACCTACCAGGTAAGTATTGTACTGTATATTTTCTCCATAAATAGTTAAGTAATAACATAAATCACTGTAGAAATGTATTATAAGTTTGTACAGCGCCCTTGAGGTGATTTTGCACAAAAACGGCGCTATACAAGTCATCCAATTATTATTATTAATGGATTTAGGTAGGATTTTCACTATCACTATCATTTAGAGAATTTCCCCCCAAAGATTTTGAAAAATTATACGTGCATATTATATTTATAGAAAGTAGAGAAAAATCGATCAACACCGGGTATATGTCAGCTAGTTTAAATCTGCGGGCGGCGTGTGTTTGTTTTTTATTCAAATTTCATTTTTATTCCGATTTGATGAA
This sequence comes from Hesperophylax consimilis, assembly GCF_061612785.1. Taxonomy (NCBI): domain Eukaryota; kingdom Metazoa; phylum Arthropoda; class Insecta; order Trichoptera; family Limnephilidae; genus Hesperophylax; species Hesperophylax consimilis. The sequence continues at coordinate 14,810,874 of NC_142865.1, forward strand.
ATTTAGCACACTTCAAAGCAAGAGTAAGGTCACTGTCTACATTAAATTTCGAAAAACTCTACGTAAAACCTTCGTTATTGTTTGATGGTTAACGTTTGTTTGTTTGAATAATATTACAAAGATGCGTAAAGCTTTGCTTTGTATAGAAATGATTTTTTAATGTGCCGAATGTGTGGAAATACTGTGCCCAATAATCATGGTCGGAATAATCATGACATCACGATATTTCTGGTAAATCTTGTGAAAATAAAATTATATGTTTAAACACAACAATTTACATAAAACACCGCCCCGGGGAAGTGATGGATGTTGCATTAGATAAGCACATCTGCTAACGTCAGGATGTCAGAGAGGTGGATCACTCCATTGGGGCTGGAGCACTGATTCCCAACGGGGTGGTACTACCCACCCTGGGGGAGTTCGTTCGACTCAGTGCAAGGTTTGGCGGTAGAGAAAGGCTACAAGGGCTGAAATGGGAGTCAGAGGAATCACAAGAATCTTGCAGATGAAACGTTCTATCTGTGATTCGGTTTTATTGAAGTGTCAACAGTATTTTCAAATGAATTGTTGAATATTTTTGAAGCGGAAATTGACACACTTCCCGAAATCCTATCAAGCTGAAATTTGGCAAATAGACAATGCATTCTTCCATCGACCACTTTCACGACACCCGACTTTCAAGGAATAATCCAATAGTCCCAATAAAAACCTCGACGTCCCTTGGGCAACGGCAATTCTCGTACTTAGGGCCTAAATTATTTAATATCATTCCTAATGCTTGGAAAACGAAAAGTACAAATCTTTTGCGCAAATTGGTCAACGACTGGCTCCTTGATTTAGGGAGGGTGAAAAGTGAAGAAATGTTGATCAATAGATAATCTCATTATAAAAAATTATAAAAAATATATGTGTACATTATTTTCAAACCACTGATACATAATTTTTTAAAGTCAATACAATACAAAAACACATATTTATCACCTCTGAACACAATTTTCAATTCTGTATTAATCTGTACTTTATTTATCATCCAACTATATTATAAACTTATAAACTACCCTTCCCATGTTTTCTACCTTACAACTCGTGTGGTGATCTGTCTTTTTATTACAACTATCTGGCTGTTATTTACTTTACCGGTTTTATTTTATATTAAGTGCTAAATTATGATATGAACTAAACTTGTCAATTTGACTGGTTTGACTAATTTGACTGGATCCATTCCTAGTTGGCTAGTCAAAGTTTCCTCATGTTTTATTGTATGATTATTATGTGAAATAAATTTAATATTATTATTCTTTGGTGTCAATCACGTACATAGATGCATTACTCTAAGTTTGCTACGATTTTTGTTGTATAATATAATTATATTTATATTTATATTTTTATATTTTTTTGTTGTTGTTACTTTTATTACGCTAAAATATTTATGTATATTTATTGTTTTTATTGTTATCATGCTAAAATATATATTTTTGTTTTTGTTGTTACTGTTACTATGCTTAAACATGTTTATTGTTGTTGTTGTTGTTGTTGTTACTGTTATTATGCTAATATATATTTGTTGTTGTTGTTACTGTTATTAGATTTATATGTATATATTTTTGTTGTTCTTGTTAGTGTTATTATGATAAATTTATTTTTTTGTTGTTGTAGTTACTGTTATTGTAATAAATATATATTTTTGCTGCAGTTGTTACTGTTACTTTCCTAAAATATATATTTTTTTAAATATTTTTTCCCATTTGTGTTTGTAAAACGTATTTTGAATATTAAAAAGTCGTACAAACATGGAAAGCACAAGGAAAAAATTATTGTTTCTAATTTATTAAAAATCTCTTCAAATTAACACTAACTTTTATTAAATTCTAATTTTATGAAATTGGAGCACGTGTTCAAACACGAATTCGGGTATGTATATTTTTATCATATCTACACATGTACATGGTGTCCGGAAACTAGTTGTCCAAGCGGGAAACTGATGAATCACATAAAGAGGAACCGGAGAAAACACAAAAAAAAATTGTAAGCAACTAAAACTTTAGGGTTAAACAAATCTTTGGGAGCAGGGATTCAACGCATTAAAAAAACTATAAACAGCTGATAATAACCCCGTTGTGACTGATTTCTTTGGACTCGATTTGCTGGAAAAGTAGATAGCTCTAATAAAAATAAAAATATTAATTAAACGACTCCAAATGTGATGTAGATTCATTAGTTTCCCGCTTGTGCCACTAGTTTCCGTACACCATGTATATTGTATAAGCTTACTCTGCAAGTATAATGCTTACAATCAGGTTAACTATAAAACAAACATACAATTACAGATACACATATTTCTAAGTATTAACCAAACATACTTCACAGACAAGTAATTCTCTAGGAAAACCGTCTATTAATTCAGGACTCAGAAGGACCATTGTATTCCATAATAATGAATTAATTTCCAGTACAATAGCAATCACTTGAGTAATTAATAATGCCTAATATTGTTATAAAGGATATTGTCACGTAATAAGGCTTTGATTTGTATGCGATTTACAGTGGAACTGTGGATGTAAATTGACCTGAATTGAAATTGTGAACTATAAGCTTTAGAATTATTGCTGTAAATAGCTCACGCTGTTTCCTCGCAGAGGCAGGCAGAGAGGACGGACAGCCAAACAACTCGGTCTTAGCATACACTGCTTGCCTCAATCACATTCATACATACTTTTCTGTTATTCTGACTCTTGACATGTCTTGACTTCCTCGAGCATCACCGATTTCTTCTACTTATACGCTATACATGCCCATAACGTTTTTTTCTGTGTGAATACCGCACAAGAGTCCCAACTGCTCCCAACCATCTAGAGCCAGTGAGACTATATCATCCCTAATTGGGATATGTTATGAGTTACTTTGGGACGTGCCGCAAGTATACTATATATTATTTCAATGAAATAACCAGAGATGTGCAAAATGGGTACCCAAAACCATTTGAAATGCAAAATGGAAATGGGTCAAAACTTTTCCATTTGAAAATGCAAAATGCAAAATGGTTTTTAGAAAAGCATTTCAAATGCTAAATGCAAAATACCTATTTTCAAAATGCATTGAAAATGCAAAATGGTTTCTCAGGTCAAACAATTAGAATAATTATAGAAATTTTAAACAGTTTTGTCATTTAATAATGGACATCAATGTAGAACAAACATATTACATGATGGTAAATCCAAAAACACCACGACTACAGATTATGAAACCACAAAAATTTTGAGCGGGATTAATGTTGCCAACGTAAAAACATAGAAACTGCTATCTAACATTTAATATTACAGCGTCATGGCCCCACGTTCTGTATTTGAATCAGTATTTTTTGTAGTGGCATCACTCAATTGCCAGGGCTCCTACCAGGGAGCAACTTGACAAATGTAAATTATCTCTCATAGCGAGGTTGAGGACCGACTGATATTTGGGGCTTATGAAAAAAAGATGAGTGGAGATAGTAGGAAGAATGTTGCAAAAAAGCATTAAAAATACCCATTTTGCATTTTGCATTTCCATTTGAAATGGATTTATTTGAAATAAAGCACATCTCTGGAAATAACACAAATTAATCAAATACAATTTACTTGCTCACGCAGGATTAGAACCCGCGACCTCCAACTTGCTAGTCGAGAGCCTTGCCTACGGAGGTCGTCAATAATATTTTTTTGTGTTTGTTTTTAGCGCTATCCCCAGTATTGCAACTCCAAAAATACCACACATTATTTAAATTGAAAATATTTTGATTAAAAAAAAAAACAATCAGAGAATTTTCCACGTAGAAAGAATTCACAGAAACCTCTTAGCCTCCAAGAAGCGGCAAAATAAAATGTATCTTGTAAATTTCATCGGTGATTTAGGCCTTAAAACTCCCTTAGGGTTGGTTTTCTGAGAGTTGTATTTTTCCTCACCGAGGGTTGAATTTAGAGAAAGAAGATCTTAAGGAAGGTAAAAACGTTTCAGCAGGTTAAGCAGCAAGCCTAAAAAGATAACAATATGTGCTGAAGTGTTTACAATTATTTTAATTATTTAATGTTAAAGCGATGCACTACTTCGTGTAATATTTTAAATTGAGCCGCTATCAATAACAACCCTTACGTAGATGGCGATAAGGTTTGAATTCCCGTTTAACACCATCCCCCTGTTTTGATTTATGCAAGAAAAAAACATGGCCAATAAGTGCCTTTTGTTTTATTTTGTGGGTGTTCAGGCATAAATATTTAATTTTTTTTTGATCATTTTATAAATAACTTAATTTGCCACATTATACAATAAAATCATTACCGAAAATGGGTTCGTAAGTAGGAGATTTTGAACTTTAAAGCAGTTTTCATAGGCCTTAAACATTATTTTTTCTGGGCTTATAAAAAGACTTATCTAAAAAATACTTGATTATTTCAAAAGTCAAGATGTATTCTACTCGCAGTATTTAATTAAAGCATCTGAAACATTTCTAGGTGACCAAATTTTCAACCCATTTTCGGTTATGGTTTTATTGTATAATGTGGCAAATTAAGTTATTTATAAAATGATCGAAAACAAATTGAATATTTATGCCTGAACATCAACAAAATAAAATATAAGGCACTTTTTGGCCATGTTTTTTTCTTGCATAAATCAAAACAGGCGGATGGTGTTAAGCGGGAATTTAAACCTTATCGCCATCTAAGTAAGGGTTGTTATTGATAGCGGCTCAATTTAACATATTACACGACGTAGCGCATCGCCTTAATTCTAAAATTCGTATTTGCATATCTCCCTTTCAAACCATCTTTGAACGCTTACTACGGGGCCTTAAATTCGACTACGCATCTTATTACAGTGCAGAAAAAATCTGTCACGTCTGTCAATGTGGTATACTACTGTATACCACATTGTTACTCGTATTAAAAAAACCACGTTTTACCGAATTTAATTAGATTCCGTATCTTATTCCAGTGCAGACATAATGCATTATCTTCCTCGAACGTCCCCGACTTATTCTACCATACAAATCACTCTGTAAACACTCATGGCACTAATAAGAACAATCCTTGGAATTTTTTGTGAAATTAGACAAGTAATTTTGGAATCTGCAGGGCGGACAAATACGGACGTCGCCTTTGTATGTATATATATATGCCTGTTTGAAGAATTTCAAGTACCTACATTTAAAGACCTATATATTAAAAACTCACTAATCCAAATTATAAAAGAAAAAGATAAATATCAATTTTTAAATGAAAACAGAACGCGACTTAGACATGTTTTTCTATGCCCAAAACTAAATACGTCTTTTGCACAACATCATTATACTTACCAGGGAAGAACTTTTTTCAATCGTCTACCAGAAGAAATCAGAAGCATTAATGATAAAACCCAAATACTGCTCTCTGTCAAGAGACACTTTAAAAATATTCTGAAAAAAAAACTACTGTCACTTAATTAATCTCACAAATATCCTTAGTTTTCCATAACTTCCTTTCTTTTTTTAAATTTAATATATTAATATATTATCCTTCACTACTATCAAAAAAATACTACAGCAAACATACATTTATGTACAATGAATTATTTAAGTACTAACTAACAACAACAATTATGTACACTCCCCTTCCATATACAAGCAAATGCTTTCAATGGAAGAGTAGTAAAAAGACCCAATATGTAAAATGAATTATGTACCATGTAAACATATTATTAAAAATAAAAAATAATTACAAAAAAAAAAAAAAAGATAAGTATCCAAGGAATAAATGTCATACTTGCAGTTTTACTGAAGAATAACCAACAAACAGGTTATTATGAATGCTATCCTTACCTGAAACAAAAAAGTATTAATTTAGATGCAAAAAAATATTATCAAATCCTTGTTCGCAATATAAATTATCAATAAATAATTAAAACTTATAAAAAATAAAAACTTTCTTCTCCAACACATAAACACCTATACGTAACCACGTAAACACCTCAGCACAGGTTCTCCTAGTGAGGTGTTCACGAAACATACAATATTACTCACATTCACCTTCTCAAACCTACCTTACACACAACATATTATAGTTATAAGTTTGAAATATATCATTTACAAATATAAATAATTATGTGAACACTGTAAATATTATATAGAAATAAATAAATATATCTACAATAATTTTATTGTATAACAGAAAAGCACACAGTTTTCTCAACGTCACACCACACAAGAGTACCAACAGCTCTATTTCGAGGATGAAGGGTTAGAGTAAGATGTAGAAAATGATGATTTGAAGTACCTGGCTATTTGGATCTGGTCACCAAACACGGCCAAAGCCATTGCGAGTGAAAAAGCGAAACAGAAAAAGTTTCGGTCACATCCAAGAAACGTTGATTTGTTTATTAATATCAACGGTACAAATCTCTATTACACTATAATAAAGTCCCTAACGGAGTCTGTTTGTGGGCTTAGTTCTTCTAAACTACACAACAGATTTTGATAAGTTTTTTACTTCCATTTAGAAAATTTTCTCCGAAAGGTTTCTATATATTTACATATAATACATGCAGATTTTATTTATATAATGTAGAGAAATGTCGAGAAAAGCCGGGTAAACGTCAGCTAGTTTATAATCTCTGAAAATAGTATAAAATAAAGTCTTTAGTTCCTTTTAACTATGCAACGAATTTTGTTGGAGTATTCATTATCGTTTAGAGAATTTCTCCGGGAAGGTTTATATATATACAGGGTTTTCCAATAAGAGGTGTTATTTTGATATTCAAAGAGCTATCGAGAGATGATTAATGATTTTTAATGGCCAGAATTGGATGGTATTGATCTGGACAACGTTTACTTTCAACAAGACGGCGCTACGTGCTACACAAGCAACGTAACCATTGATCTTTTACGGAAAAAGTTTCCTGAACGTGTTATCTCTCGAAGAGGTGATCACAATTGGACACCGAGATCTTGTGATTTAACACCTTGCGACTTCTTCCTTTGGGGCCACGTGAAAGAGAAGGTCTACGCCAACAGCCCAGCGTCGATTCAAGACCTCAAAGATGGAATTTGTGAGGCTATCGAAGACATAAGGCAGCCACTTTGCGATTTGGTAATGGAAAATTTCATGAAAAGGATATGGTCCTGTAGGCGTGGTCGTGGTGGTCATTTGACTGATGTTATTTTTCACTATTAACGGCATACCTTCCTCTTTATAATGAAATAAACATTCGATAATTCATATAAAAAATGGCATTTTTCTTTGAATATCAAAATAAAACCTCCTATTGGAAAACCCTATATAATACATGTAAATTATAAATATAGAAAGTGGAGAAAAGTCAATGCTTTGTAATCAAGTCGTAAACAAAATATTTCCGGGCGCTTACATTGCTAATGCTGGATAAACCTGATGAGATACATCAAAATATTGTACTACGGAATTGTTTATTTTAAAAATGCCTACAGAAAAATCCTCAACGGTATATGTCTGTCTCCTAAGGATAACCTAAAGCCACGTCTGGTACAAGTCAGCCAGTAAACAATAAATACATTTCACATTCATATACAAGCATATATTTGTAGTTTTGATTCCCAATTTATGTATTTCCCAATACGATACTGAGATTAAAGTGTATAAAAAAACAACCAGTAAAAAACATAGTTTTTTTACTTTAATATTAATTTTTCAATTTTGCTAGTAGCAAATTTCAAAGATAAGAAATTTTAAAAAAATGTTTTGGCCAAGGATTGAACTTTACTCGCCAGGGACTGGCTCTTCGACTGGTGTAATCTTTTAAAAAGTATTTTTATACTTAAAAAAATATGTTACTTCCTCCCAGGGACAGAAGTTGATCGTGACGAGTTATAACTGAGACAAATCCCAATTGGATAGGACCGATATATATTTCGTATATTAACTTCTGTAATGTCGTCCTGATTGACGTTTATTTGATTGATAACAAAAGATGATAGAATATATTTTCGACAACGAGTCTATCTATCGAGTTTCAGCTCAATTGTGTCTCGGGAAGTGAGTTAAATTCCGCATCCTAGATTTGAATTCATTCATAAAAATCTTGTGAACTGTATAAAATACGTTAGTTTGTAATAGACGTTGGTTAGAAAAATACGTTAGTTTGTAAAATACGTTAGTTTATAAAATACGTTAGTTTTTAAAATACGTTAGTTTGTAAAAGACGATAGTTTGTAAAATACGTTAGTTTGTAAAATACGTTAGTTTTTAAAAGACGCTACTTTGTAAAAGACGTTAGTTTTTAAAATACGTTAGTTTGTAAAATGCGTTAGTGTGTAAAAGACGTTAGTTTGTAAAATACGTTTGTGTGTAAAAGACGTTAGTTTGCAAAAGAGGTAAGTTTGTAAAATACGTTAATTTGTAAAATGCGTTAGTTTGTAAAATACGTTAGTTTGTAAAATACGTTAGTTTGTAAAAAACGTTAGTTTGTAAAATGCGTTAGTTTGTAAAATACGTTAGTTTGTCAAATACGTTAGTTAATTAAATACGTTAGTTTGTAAAATGCGTTAGTGTGTAAAAGACGTTAGTTTGTAAAATACGTTAGTTTGTAAAATACGTTAGTTTGTAAAATACGTTAGTTTTTAAAAGACGCTACTTTGTAAAAGACGTTAGTTTTTAAAATACGTTAGTTTGTAAAAGACGTAAGTTTGTAAAAGACGTTAGTTTGTAAAATACGTTTGTTTGTAAAAGACGTTAGTTTGCAAAAGAGGTAAGTTTGTAAAATACGTTAATTTGTAAAATGCGTTAGTTTGTAAAATACGTTCGTTTGTAAAATACGTTAGTTTTTAAAAGACGCTACTTTGTAAAAGACGTTAGTTTGTAAAATACGTTTGTTTGTAAAAGGCGTTAGTTTGTAAAAGAGGTAAGTTTGTAAAATACGTTAATTTGTAAAATGCGTGAGTTTGTAAAATACGTTAGTTTGTAAAATACGTTAGTTTGTAAAATGCGTTAGTTTGTAAAATACGTTAGTTTGTTAAATACGTTAGTTTGTTAAATACGTTAGTTTGTTAAATACGTTAGTTTGTAAAATACGTTTGTTTGTAAAAGGCGTTAGTTTGTAAAAGAGGTAAGTTTGTAAAATACGTTAATTTGTAAAATGCGTGAGTTTGTAAAATACGTTAGTTTGTAAAATACGTTAGTTTGTAAAATGCGTTAGTTTGTAAAATACGTTAGTTTGTTAAATACGTTAGTTTGTTAAATACGTTAGTTTGTAAAATGCGTTAGTGTGTAAAAAACGTTAGTTTGTAAAATACGTTAGTTTGTAAAATACGTTAATTTGTAAAATGCGTTAGTTTGTAAAATACGTTAGTTTGTAAAATACGTTAGTTTTTAAAGACGCTACTTTGTAAAAGACGTTAGTTTGTAAAATAAGTTTGTTTGTAAAAGACGTTAGTTTGCAAAAGAGGTAAGTTTGTTAAATACGTTAATTTGTAAAATGCGTTAGTTTGTAAAATACGTTAGTTTGTAAAATACGTTAGTTTGTAAAATGCGTTAGTTTGTAAAATACGTTAGTTTGTTAAATACGTTAGTTTGTAAAATGCGTTAGTGTGTAAAAGACGTTAGTTTGTAAAAGAGGTAAGTTTGTAAAATACGTTAATTTGTAAAATGCGTTAGTTTGTAAAATACGTTAGTTTGTAAAATACGTTAGTTTTTAAAAGACGCTACTTTGTAAAAGACGTTAGTTTGTAAAATACGTTTGTTTGTAAAAGACGTTAGTTTGTAAAAGAGGTAAGTTTGTAAAATACGTTAATATGTAAAATGCGTTAGTTTGTAAAATACGTTAGTTTGTAAAATACGTTAGTTTGTTAAATGCGTTAGTTTGTAAAATACGTTAGTTTGTTAAATACGTTAGTTTGTTAAATGCGTTAGTTTGTAAAATGCGTTAGTGTGTAAAAGACGTTAGTTTGTAAAATACGTTAGTTTGTAAAATACGTTAGTTTGTAAAATACTTTACTTTTTAAAAGACGCTGCTTTGTAAAATACGTTAGTTGGTAAAATACGTTAGTTTGTAAAAGACGTTAGTTTGTAAAATACGTAAGTTTGTAAAATGCGTTAGTGTGTAAAAGACGTTAGTTTGTAAAATGCGTTAGTGTGTAAAAGACGTTAGTTTGTAAAATACGTTAGTTTGTAAAAGACGTTAGTTTGTAAAATACGTTAGTTTGTAAAATGCGTTAAGTTTGTAAAATGCGTTAGTGTGTAAAAGACGTTAGTTTGTAAAATACGTTAGTTTGTAAAATGCGTTAGTGTGTAAAAGACGTTAGTTTGTAAAATGCGTTAGTGTGTAAAAGACGTTAGTTTGTAAAATACGTTAGTTTGTAAAATACGTTAGTTTGTAAAATACGTTAGTTTGTAAAAGACGTTAGTTTTTAAAATACGTTAGTTTGTAAAATGCGTCAGTGTGTAAAAGACGTTAGTTTGTAAAATACGTTAGTTTGTAAAATGCGTTAGTTTGTAAAATACGTTAGTTTGTTAAATACGTTAGTTTGTTAAATACGTTAGTTTGTAAAATGCGTTAGTGTGTAAAAGACGTTAGTTTGTAAAATGCGTTAGTGTGTAAAAGACGTTAGTTTGTAAAATACGTAAGTTTGTAAAAGACGTTAGTTTGTAAAATACGTTAGTTTGTAAAATGCGTTAGTGTGTAAAAGACGTTAGTTTGTAAAACACGTTAGTTTGTAAAATGCGTTAGTGTGTAAAAGACGTTAGTTTGTAAAATACGTTAGTTTATAAAATGCGTTAGTGTGTAAAAGACGTTAGTTTGTAAAATAAGTTAGTTTGTAAAATGCGTTAGTTTGTAAAATACGTTAGTTTGTAAAATGCGTTAGTGTGTAAAAGACGTTAGTTTGTAAAATACGTTAGTTTGTTAAATGCGTTAGTGTGTAAAAGACGTTAGTTTGTAAAATGCGTTAGTGTGTAAAAGACGTTAGTTTGTAAAATACGTTAGTTTGTAAAAGACGTTAGTTTGTAAAATACGTTAGTTTGTAAAATGCGTAAGTGTAAAAAAGACGTAAGTTTGTAAAATGCGTTAGTGTGTAAAATACGTTAGTTTGTAAAATACGTTAGTTTGTAAAAGACGTTAGTTTGTAAAATACGTTAGTTTGTAAAATACGTTAGTTGGTAAAAGACGTTAGTTTGTAAAATACGTTAGTTTGTAAAATGCGTTAGTGTCTAAAAGACGTTAGTTTGTAAAATGCGTTAGTGTGTAAAAGTCGTTAGTTTGTATAATACGTTAGTTTGTAAAATGCGTTAGTGTGTAAAAGACGTTAGTTTGTAAAATACATTAGTTTGTAAAATGCGTTAGTGTGTTAAAGACGTTAGTTTGTAAAATACGTTAGTTTGTAAAATGCGTTAGTGTGTAAAATACGTTAGTTTGTAAAATACGTTAGTTTGTAAAAGACGTTAGTTTGTAAAATACGTTAGTTTGTAAAATGCGTTAGTGTGTAAAATACGTTAGTTTGTAAAATACGTTAGTTTGTAAAAGACGTTAGTTTGTAAAATACGTTAGTTTGTAAAATACGTTAGTTTGTAAAAGACGTTAGTTTGTAAAATACGTTAGTTTGTAAAATGCGTTAGTGTGTAAAAGACGTTAGTTTGTAAAATACGTTAGTTTGTAAAAGACGTTAGTTTGTAAAAGACGTTAGTTTGTAAAATACGTTAGTTTGTAAAATGCGTTTGTTTGTAAAATACGTTAGTTTGTAAAATGCGTTAGTGTATAAAAGACGTTAGTTTGTAAAATACGTTAGTTTTTAAAAGACGTTATTTTGTAAAATACGTTAATTTGTAAAATGCGTTAGTGTGTAAAAGACGTTAGTTTGTAAAAGACGTTAGTTTGTAAAAGACGTTAGTTTGTAAAATACGTTAGTTTGTAAAAGTAGTTAGTTTGTAAAATACGTTAGTTTGTAAAATACGTTAGTTTGTAAAATGCGTTAGTGTGTAAAAGACGTTAGTTTGTAAAATACGTTAGTTTGTTAAATGCGTTAGTGTGTAAAAGACGTTAGTTTGTAAAATGCGTTAGTGTGTAAAAGACGTTAGTTTGTAAAATACGTTAGTTTGTGAAATGCGTTAGTGTGTAAAATACGTTAGTTTGTAAAATACGTTAGTTTGTAAAAGACGTTAGTTTGTTAAATACGTTTGTTTGTAAAATACGTTAGTTTGTAAAAGACGTTAGTTTGTAAAATACGTTAGTTTGTAAAATGCGTTAGTGTGTAAAAGACGTTAGTTTGTAAAATACGTTAGTTTGTAAAATACGTTAGTTTGTAAAAGACGTTAGTTTTTAAAATACGTTAGTTTGTAAATTGCGTTAGTTTGTAAAATACGTTAGTTTGTAAAATGCGTTAGTGTGTAAAATACGTTAGTTTGTAAAATGCGTTAGTTTGTTAAAGACGTTAGTTTGTAAAATACGTTAGTTTGTAAAACGCGTTAGTGTGTAAAAGACGTTAGTTTGTATAATACGTTAGTTTGTAAAATGCGTTAGTGTGTAAAAGACGTTAGTTTGTAAAATACGTTAGTTTTTAAAATGCGTTAGTGTGTAAAAGACGTTAGTTTGTAAAATACGTTAGTTTGTAAAATGCGTAAGTGTGTACAAGACGTTAGTTTGTAAAATACGTTAGTTTGTAAAATGCGTTAGTGTGTAAAAGACGTTAGTTTGTAAAATACGTTAGTTTGTAAAATGCGTTAGTGTGTAAAAGACATTAGTTTGTAAAATACGTTAGTTTGTAAAATACGTTAGTTTTTAAAAGACGCTACTTTGTAAAAGACGTTAGTTTTTAAAATACGTTAGTTTGTAAAATGCGTTAGTGTGTTAAATACGTTAGTTTGTAAAATACGTTAGTTTGTTAAAGACGTTAGTTTGTAAAATACGTTAGTTTGTAAAATGCCTTAGTGTGTAAAATACGTTAGTTTGTAAAATACGTTAGTTTGTTAAAGACTTTAGTTTGTAAAATACGTTAGTTTGTAAAATACGTTAGTTTGTAAAAGACGTTAGTTTGTAAAATACGTTAGTTTGTAAAATGCGTTAGTTTGTATCGAAGATTTTCTTCTTAAATCTAATAAAGGTCAGGTCAATGTTTTCCGTAAGATGTTTGTGCTTCAGTGGAATTGTCTGGCAAACAATAGAGCCGGTTTTGTTTCAAGCCCTTAGGCGAACCGACAGTGAACAGGTAATCCCTAGGAGTGACATCTATCTCGGTAGCTACCGATTTGTAATGAAACTGATATATATATACATATATATATATATATATTTTATTTTATATTATTAAAACAAACAGTACATGATTTACAGAGATGAAACAATACACAGGAATAAGATACTTCATGTTGAGTACCTATGATATGTTTCCTTGTTATGTCTGCTAAGTGGTATGTTTATTCCTTAATTACCAGGTGACTTGTGTAGTGTATAGGTATGTGTCTGACGTGTATAATGTATGTGTCAGTGTTTGTGTGTGTGTGTCTGTATGTATGCGCATTGAATACTTTAAATTATTGACATGATGCCACGTTTGAATTTGGGCAGTGAATCCAAAAAAATGTCAATGTTAGAGTTAAGACAAATATTATTTAGAGTATGAAGATCTCGGTTAATTGTCGAATTAGATGCTGCATTTGTTTTATAACTTAGCGTGTGGAATAGCACTGTATGTCGTGTACGTCTCGGAGGTATGTTAAAGTTCATAAGGGGAAGTTCTGTACAGTCTATGTCATTGTTTAAAATTCTGTTTATAAATATTGAGTCAGCTACTGCTCGTCTTCGCTGCAAATATCCATACGTGGCACTGGATTGGTCTGTTTCGTTACCCATATATGGCGTTTAGCTTTCGAGTATTGTAGAGACCAAGTGTACTATATTTGAAGTGGTAACATCAAGGTCGGATCCACATTATTCCAAATGCCTGCTAATTGAGATGTCAGAGCCCATTATCAATTTAACACATTAATGTTCAAGTGTTTTGTTAAGCCGAAGTTTGAGGTTGTGAGGTATTTTAAAGATACACTATTAAGTAAGAAAGTAGAGAAAAATCGATATATTTGAACATAAAAATTGTTGCTTGGACACGCCCACAGCACAGTTCTATACGTTTATATCTTCAGTGCAAACCAAACTCGCTCTGGGCAAATGGAGCATTTGATTTTAACAAACCAAGCGGTAATTTAAAGTGCTTTTGGCAAACCGACCCTAAAAATACAAGCTTGCTTTACAGGGTTCTTGCTGTTTTCGGCAACTAATTTTTTTATTTACGGCTTCCGTGGTATGGGTCTTGCTATGAAATTTGGAGGTCGCTGGTTCAAATTCTTCCATGCGCAAGTAAATTTTATTAGAGTGGGTTTTGGAGGTTATATCCATCAATGTCATATAAAATAATGAAGTCTAGTCAGTACCGTTACCTTTTTTTATTTTTCTATGTCTTCTTCTGTTTCATGTTTCGATAAGATTTATAAGTATTATCTTCTTATTGTTCACAATGACTACGATGTTAATTTATGTTCACGAAGTTAATGTTCTTAATTTATTCGAAGTTGTAGCGAACTGCAATCGTGTTCGGGAACGATGACAAGTTACCGACATTATCGATAAATCTTTTATCGATTAAACGCCCAAATACCCTGGTACCACCATATAGAATTGAAATCTTGCTAAAAAATGATTTTAGCAGTGATTGGTGATCAGATATGAATAGCCAGGTACGTTCCTACCTTCCTCTTAAACATCTCTTTCTTACTACCTCCAACCTCACAACATACCCATATTGTCATGATACCCGGACTCTTGCTTACTCCAGGCGGTTGAGAGCAATTGGAACTCTAGTGCGATATGGTAGACCGGGGGCGATTAAAACGCGTCATGATTGAAACATCTCAATTTACTAGAAAACTATGATACCTAAGATTATGATGAAACAATTAAAACTCAGTCAGTAACACAATCGTGATCACAGGAGACATTATTGTAGGGACATATCCTCAACAGCACTCCAGTCGACGAGTGACACAGTCGTGTATAGGAGACATTATTGTAGGTACATGTCCTCAACAGCACTCCAGTCGACGAGTGACACAGTCGTGTATAGGAGATATTATTGTAGGTACATGTCCTCAACAGCACTCCAGTCGACGAGTGACACAGTCGTGCATAGGAGACATTATTGTAGGGACATATCCTCAACAGCACCCCAGTCGACGAGTGACACAGTCGTGCATAGGATACATTATTGTAGGGACATATCCTCAAGAGCACTCCAGTCGACGAGTGACACAGTCGTGTATGGGAGACATTATTGTAGGTACATGTCCTCAACAGTACTCCAGTCGACGAGTGACACAGTCGTGTATAGGAGATATTATTGTAGGTACATGTCCTCAACAGCACTCCAGTCGACGAGTGACACAGTCATGTATAGGAGATATTATTGTAGGTACATGTCCTCAACAGCACTCCAGTCGACGAGTGACACAGTCGTGCATAGGAGACATTATTGTAGGAACATATCCTCAACAGCACTCCAGTCGACGAGTAACACAGTCGTGTATAGGAGACATTATTGTAGGTACATGTCCTCAACAGCACTCCAGTCGACGAGTGACACAGTCGTGTATAGGAGATATTATTGTAGGTACATGTCCTCAACAGCACTCCAATCGGTGAGTGACACAGTCGTGCATAGGAGACATTATTGTAGGGACATATACTCAACAGCACTCCAGTCGGCGAGTGACACAGTTGTGCATAGGAGACATTATTGGATTTTGTGCTCAAAATTTTAGTAAGTAATTACTATTTGCTGTAGTAGCTGCTGCAGTACTTGAAACTTTGAAAACTTTTAAAATTTGATTAGCTCGGTAACTTTGCAGCCAATTTCTGCTGTAGAATCTGAACATCTAGAACAGTGAAACATTGGGCCAGTACGGAGTTTTTGAAAGGTCATCCTCACCGCTTACCCCTTTAGTAAAACGGAGTGATGGTATCGAAATATGGAATCAGACAATTCACTCGGAGGAGTGTTCACTCGAGGTAACGTTAGTTTTTATTTCATTTCGCGTTCACATGGCGTATACAGAATAATATAGAAATGAACATTCATCCATCCTTTCTCTCTATGATGTCGTCAAACGAAGTCCTGCATCTTGAAATTCATTTTATTTGTGACCATTTGATCGAAGAATGTTACTCAAATGAAGCAAAGAAAAAGTCGACGGTTTTGGATGCAACCACGGAGACCATGTGCTACTATGTTGAGCTCTTCAAATACATTATTGACAGAATTGGCAGAAAAATTTCACAAACCATACTTTAATCATCTTCAAATAGATAAAAGTAATTTCAAGTACCTACATTTAAAGACCTATATATTAAAACTCATTAATCCAAATTATAAAAGAAAAAGATAAATATCAATATTTAAATGAAAACAGAACGCGACTTAGACATGTTTTTCTATGCCCAAAACTAAATAGGTACGTCTTTTTCACAACATCATTATACTTATCAGGGAAGAACTTTTTTCAATCGTCTACCAGAAGAAATCAGAAGCATTAATGATAAAACCCGAATACTGCTCTCTGTCAAGAGACACTTTAAAAATATTCTGAAATAAAAAAACTACTGTCACTTAATTAATCTCACAAATATCCTTAGTTTTCCATAACTTCCTTTCTTTTTTTAAATTTATTATATTAATATATTATCCTTCACTACTATCAAAAAAATACTACAGCAAACATACATTTATGTACAATGAATTATTTAAGTACTAACTAACAACAACATTTATGTACACTCCCCTTCCATACACAAGCAAATGCTTTCAATGGAAGAGTAGTAAAAAGACCCAAGATGTAAAATGAATTATGTACCATGTAAATATATTATTAAAAATAAAAAATAATTATTAAAAAAAATATATATTAAAAAAAAAAAAATTTTGAATAACTGCTTCCACTTATTGGTGCGTCAGTAAAGTAAAAAGAAACGGTAAAGTTGTCGAATTCCGCTTTATGCAAAGGCTTGTAGGGTAAATTATAGGGAGTTTACATCTCCCGAAAATAACTACAACATTATTTTTACCTACATTCTTGTGAGGCTGGTATCATTGTAAACCTGCGCGCGGTACCTCGCGCGGCAAATAATATAATTCTGTCTCCAGCAGTCTAGTCGTCGCGTCGGGTTGACCCTAAAACCTCCTCTAGCGTACGCGATTTATTTGTTCATAAAATTATTATAAGTGAGTTTTGTTGAAATTAAAAAACTAAATTAGAATTATCCAAATTCTCATTGTTTCACACTGAGAGTAATCACGCAACCTTGGATTCTGCGGATTGGAGAACCCCAGAATCATTCAGCCAACAACCCATTTAAACTGGCGATGTTAGATTAAGTTTAAACTAAGTTTCACCAATCATATCCATCAAATTGTGAACAAAGGTATGAAAACACTAGGCTTCGTATTAAGAACAACTAAAAACTTTAATTTTTTACAAGCCATTAAATTATTATACGTATCTCTAATAAGTAGTCTAATTGAATATAACTCAGTAGTTTGGTCTCCATCTTACAAAATTCACATTAACAACATTTAGCGAATACAAAAAAAATTTCTACGTTTTATAAATTATAAAATCTTATATCCCTGTCGAAGACTTAAAATACAATTTCTTATTAAATACTCTAAAAATACATACATTAGAAGATATACGTAAAATTAACGATTTAACGTTCTTATTCAAAATACTTAACTCTAAATTCGACTGTTGTGAACTCGTGCAACTTATAAACATACATACACCCACACTAACAACACGACAAAATACAATATTCTACAGTAGCACACATAAGCTTAACTACATTGCCCACTCTCCGATACACCGACTTCACACCATGGGAAATCATTACTTGGGTGATGTTGGCATATTCAATACCAACTTGGCAAGTTTTGTGGATCATTTAAAACATTTATTTCAACAATACTCCTAAACACATCATGTAAATCTACAGATAGCTGTAATTTTCTGTTTTTGTTTCTTGTGTTTGTATGACTTGTTGCATAGCTTTTATCAAATGTAATTTTATTCTTATTTTTTATGTTTCAAAGTATCTGTCAAATTAAAATTATACTACCAACCATGTTAAAGCCCTCCGGGCATTAAATAAATAAACAAATAAAAAAAATTAAAAAATAACCAATCCTCCAAAGGCTCTTTAAGAATTAACACTTGAAATCAACTTTAATATCTAATGGAGACAAATATTAAATTCGAAGGTTGAAGTAAATAAGCACGAAATCGGTTTTTAGTTTATCGTGTCGGAGGAGAGGGTAAAAGATACATTAAAATTTCATCTTTTCTCAATCAAAGTTAAGTTTGTGGGTTAGGAAATTATTAAAATAATCCAAACTACCTTTTTCTTGTAGTAGTTACTTGAGTTGAAACGAAGTGCTGTATCTAATTTTTGCGTACTAAACGTGCAGCGGAATTTGACAAGAGAGTATATAGACGCATGTTGTACTGGGAGGATTGAACGATCATTTCGTGTTCATATGTTTCATTTTTCTTTCATACCGAGAGCGAGTAAAATATGCCGAATGCAAAAATCCAACATCGACGGATCGGTTCTCTAATGAATTAATTCGGAATTTTCATTTTGTGTTCAGTGAAATGAAAGATAGAAATTAAGGAAAAGTGAACCGTATGATTTCTGCTTAAGTTCGTAAGTTAAAGTGAACCGTCTGTATCCTACTTAAGTTCGTAAGTTAAAGTAAGCCGTCTGATTCCTGCTTAAGATCGTAAGTTAAAGTGAACCGTATGTATCCTACTTAAGTTCGTAAGTTAAAGTAAACCGTCTGATTCCTGCTTAAGATCGTGAGTTAAAGTGAACTGTCTGATTCCTGCTTAAGTTCGTAAGTTAAAGTGAACTGTCTGATTCCTGCTTAAGTTCGTAAATTAAATCATGTTGGCTTCCGTCGGTCGTTTTAAAGCACCCTTGTTTTAAATGGATATATTTAATTAAATATGTAGGAACACTTAAATGCTTTCTTAGAATTACTGTTTACGTAAATTACGACTATGAAAATACATTAAAATCCTTAAGTAGAATAAATTATATTTCGCGCAAGGTACATTTTGAAGCTAACTTAACATTTCATTGTTTTTTGGTGCGAATAAATTTAAATTTTAAAATGTATCTCATGAAAATTTAAAACTGTACATAATTGATTTCTTTATAAATAAAAAATCTTCATGTCAAAGGTGGTTTAAAATTTTAAATCTCTAAAAGTTCTTGACCGATTTCTTTGAAATTTTGACACAATTTTGCATTTGAATACGCATGTGTTTTTATGTACCTATATTATATAGATGTCACCTGTGACAGGTAAAAATATGTTTCTTTTTTTTAACATCGCCATCTGTTGGATGTAAAAGCAACACTCGATATTGTTTTTCTATCTGCACAGGCAGACTAAGCCACAAGGTACAGCCAATTTGTAAAAATGCATAGAAGCCAAAACAGTATATAAATAATATATACTGATGTCATCAATTTACATATTCCTACTTGTCGGTGACCGGTCAAACCAAAGATTTCAATTATTTCTTTAAAGAAGAATTTTTATGTTTGATAATTTGGCGAATATTACCAATTTCAATATACATTTTAAGGTAAGGCTCTCGAATAGCAAGCCAGACGTCACGTGTATAATTCCCGGGGTGCGCAAGTAAATTTTGGATGACATAGTCTCACTGGCCCCAGACGGTTTTGAAATCCCAGTTGGGACTCACGTACGTTTTCATTTCACAATTATTTGATATCTACAAGAGAACTGTTGATGGGATTTTTCGGTCATTACAGTCAACAGGTTAACATAGCAATGTAATGTCTCTTAATTTCCCCTACATCACGTATTTTTTTGAGTTGAGGAATAATTTAAAATCCACAAATCCAACTTTGAATTTCTGACTTATCTGATATTACATCCCAAGCAAAGATCGTTTTAAACTGAACAAAATTTCACGATAAATTTTCTCACCGAAAGAAATCTAATTCGAGATTAAATTGTAAATCATATTAAGTTTAGTTTCCACATTTCATTTCTGAGAATTCTAATAGATTCGATTTCCACAAATTCCAATTAAAACAAACTCTCCACGCACGTATAACCTTCTTTCACATGTACAATATTCCTAAAATGTTAACAGTAATTAGCGACCTAAAAAAATCACATTATTTTTTGTGAAATTTGAGTTATTTCAGGTCAATTAATTTTAGTTAAATTTGCATTTTTTATTGCTGATTTTTTTAGAAAATCGGTGTTTTTAAAACGATATGTTAAAGTGGGACATTTTTTTAAATTATTTAAGGAATAATAAAACCTTGACCAAAGCAATATTTTGAATGTTCAATATGTTTCTATATTATTTTAAAACACAATAAAATTAGTTTGGGGAGTGGAATTTGGAAGAGAAAAAACAAAAAGGAACAGCAAGAATAAATTTAAAAGAGTTAAATAAATCAAACTAGAAGAAACGAGAACTATCAAGAAGAATCTAGAAGAAGTAAAAAGAATGATCAAACAGCAACAGAAAGATCAAGAAAAATAGGAATAAAAAAACTAAAAGAAGTAAATAAGAGTAAGAAGGAGCAAGAATGGTGAAGTAGAATCAATAAGTACAAAAATAAGATAGAAGAAACAATAGATATCAAGAAGAAGTTAGAAAGGGTAACAAGGAGCAAAAAGAACCAAAAATGAGTAAGCGGCAGCAACGAGATCAAGAAAGATCAAAAACAAAATAGAATATGTCTTAAGGAGTAAGAAAGGCTAGAAACAGCAAGATGGAACAAGAATAAGTAAACCGAAGTAAGAAAAAGAAATATTGAGCAGATTTAATCAATAAGAGCAAGAAAAAGATAAAAGAAACAATAAAGATCAGGAGAAGGTAGAAAAGGTAACAAGGAGCAAAATGTAGCATAAATGAGCAGCAACAATAAAATCAAGAAATTGCAAAAACACGCTAGAAGAAACCTTTAGAAGTAAGGAAAAGCAAGTAAGAAGAAGTAAAAAGAAAAAAAAGGAGCAAGTAAAATCAATATGAGCAAGAATAAGGTAAAAGAAACAAGAAAGATCAAAAATATGATGAAGAAGTAACAAAGAGTGAGAATTTTCAATAATAAGCATTTATAAGCAATAAGCTAAAAATAACCTGAAAGAAATACTTACGAACAAGAAAAAGCTAGAAGAACCAACAAAGATCAAGAATAATCTACAAGAATTAAGAATTAGCAAAAAAATTATCTATAAATTGCAAGAAGAAGCTAAAATAACTTAAAAGAAGCAAGAAGAAGCAGTAAGGAACAAGAACGAGCTAAAATAAGTAGAAAGAAGCAGGAAGCAGTTGTAAGGAGCACGAGGGAGCTAAACTAAGTAGAAAGAAGCAGGAAGAAGCAGTAAGGAGCAAGAACAAGCTAAAATAAGTAGAAAAAAGCAGGAAGCAGTAGTAAGGAGCAAAAGAATCTAAAATTAGTAAAAAGAAGCAGTAAGGAGCAAGAAGCTACACAAAATTATTCAAATATTACTTTAAATAAAAATGATTATTTATTTTAAAATATTCACTGCTGTGCATTGTACAAAACCCAACATAACATCGTACAATTCCTTAACGGGTCGTTGGTTTATAAGTAGCAAAATTAGATTAGATTTTCCTTTGATTAGCTTACGAGTATGGTTCCTTTTGATTGCAGGACGAGAAGTAATCCACGGTACAGAGGAAGAACAAAGGAAGTTTAGAGCACAGAGATGAAAGGAATGAAGCATTATTATTTGTTGAAATGTGAATACTTGTATGGAAGTTTGTATTATTACATAAGGTTTCTTGTACACGATGCGATAAATTTACAGATTTTAAGTCAGTTGCAGGCCTTGGCACTGTATAGATATTTAGGATACCTATCAAACAAAAGAAAACAAAGGAAAGTTCTTATTAATTTTTTTAAATACTTGAATTTCGATATCGTTGTCTTTAATTAAATGAATAAATGGAAGAATAAAAGATGTGCAATCTTGGAAGCGGAAATTAACTAACTTCTACACACGCGTACACACATGCATTTCTCTGAAATTTGATGATTTTATAAAAATTTACAGCAGTTCATACAATAAATAAATCTCGCTGCCATTTAATTAGGATTTGGCTTGAGTGACTCAGTCCCTAGGAAGAAAAGTTCAATGCTCAGTCAAATCAATAATTATTTTTACGCATAATACATGTAAATTTTGAAATACATTAAAATAAATTGATAAAAATAGATGTATCGAATTAAAAAAAACTTTATCTTTTTTCATATTTTTTATTTATTCCACTTTATTAATTATATTGGCAATGGTACTATGCCTGTTTCAGCAGGAAATGCTGAAGTAAATGAAAAAAAATAAAACAAAATACCTTCCATTGATATTTAAGGCGATGCCATACATAGTAATGCAAAATCATTTGTTTTTGGTTTGAAAATTTGGTTACCTAGAAATGTTTCAGATGCTTTTATTAAATACTGCGAGTAGAATACATCTTGGCCTTTGAAATAATCTAGTATTTTTTAGATAAGTCTTTTTACAGGCCCAGAAATAAATAATGTAAAAGGTCAATGAAAACCGCTTTAAAGTTCAAAATCTCTTACTTACAAACCCATTTACTGTTATGATTTTATTGTATAATATGACAAATTAAGTTATTTATAAAATGATCTAAAAAAAATTAAATATTTATGCCTAAACATCCACAAAATAAAATAAAAGGCACTTTTTGGCCATGTTTTTTTCTTGCATAAATCAAAACAGGCGGATGGTGGTTAAGCGGGAATTTAAACCATATCGCCATCTACGTAAGGGTTGTTATTGATAGCAGCTCAATTTAAAATATTACACGACGTAGTGCATCGCCTTAAATACAAAAACCGCTTAAGTAATAACCTTGGCAAAAAATTTGATAGGAAGTCGGATATAAATTTTATTATTTTAACAGATAGCCTACTCAGAAACGTTTTTGCCTGTTTTGTATTAAAGATGTCCAATCCTATTCCAACGAGAATTGAATTGGTTGGTTCCGTTCCTTATAAAATTCAAGTGCTTGACTCCCTATATTATGCTTTCTGTGGTCCAGACGTGAGAACTTTAGATCACATCTTTTTTGGTTGTCCTTCTCCAAACAGCTATATTTTCTTCTATCAAGCCTTATCTAAAATTGCCTCCCCTCCATTCAAGATATTATCTCTTGTAAGTTTGAATTCTACTCCTATCTTCCAAATCATTTTTAAATTTCCCCATTTAAACAAAAGCTCTAAATAGTATAAAACAAAGTGGCTATCCGCGTCTGTCTGTTTGTGCAATTAGTTCGTCTAAACTACGCAACGAAGTTTGATAGGTTTTTCACTATCATTAATAGAATTTCTTCCGGAAGGTTTATACATATAATACATGCATATAATATTTATAAAAAAAGCCGGGTACGAGTCAGCAAGTTGATATATAACTCCTCACTTTCACTTTCCCTCTCTGCATAATTTGAAATGATGGCCTAGAACACCCTTGAAGGGTGAAAACTAGAAACAATTGAAAAAAAGTTATTTTACCTTTATATAAATGTAGACGGTAGATGTTTCACTTTGTAAAAATTAATGATTTTCTATTACACATAAAGCAGGTAAACAAATTGTTTTTTTGAAAATCTGAATTAGTCATTTCGAAGACACCTGCGTTAAGAATAACTGTTCGGTATGGAAATGTTGGCTCATACCGAAAGCGATTAAGTGTCGAACTAACAAATTATTATAAGAAATATCTACACAAATATCTCCCGAGTAAAAATATCTCCCAAGTAAAAATATATGCCGCCAACGGGAAATGAACCGCACCTTCTGATCGGCTTATTTCCAACATGCCAAATAATTTGTATAAGATTAATTTGGTGGTTATTTAAAAAGCGTACATAATATATTTGTGGAAAATTCACAATTTTTACGTAAATTTTGACCAACATTGAACATTTTTGGTATAGAATCAGTTAGTTCTATTTCATGAACATATTTATTTATTTATTATTTGTTTGTCTTTTACATAATAATAGTATATGAAAACTATATTGCTTCTGAAACTTTTTAAATGGCTTTTGTACATAACTGAACGGCCCCAGCCAGTCTTTTATTTTTTTTGGAATTTGTGTGGGTTTTTCAGGCCTATTGCTTCTGAAACTTTCATCAATAAAAATTAATTCATAAAATATTTTTGACATCTCCTTCATTTTTTGTCTGAATAAGCGTTACGAATTACGAATATATAATATATTTCACACTACATAAAGATTCACCGACAGTCGAAATTGGTATGTTTAATTATTTCCATTTCACCCCTGCAGGGTCAAACTACTACTGTACTACTGTAACTACTGCAGCCCGTAGCGAAGTGGAGTTGGCAGTATGCTTTGATTTGCACCATCAAATGGTTATTCGGTATTCAGTTTCGGGTAGCGAAACTTTGTTCATTTGAAATTTCTCTTTTTTTAACTGGGATGTGATTCTATTTATTTTTTTACTGTACGATTTGTATAGCGCTATTTTTGTGAGATATCACTTCAGGGGTGCTTTACAGTTGATGCTGGTATTACAAAAAATATAAATATTACAAAAATAAAGTGAAGTTAAGTTAAGTTAAATAAAGTACAGGAACAGGTAATACGAAGAAAGAAGATTGAGACTTTGCAGCAAGAATCCTAGGTTGTGAAGAAACTGGACCAGCTGCTGCAGCAAAATAGTCCACCGCGTCCACCAACAGTACCAGCACGAGGTTCCTCATCCGTCCAGGTATGTGTCTACTGCTAATAAAGCGCTTATACCTCACATAGATAAGAGACCCTGGCAGCACTGCTGTGACATTCGGCAAGTCCATCATTAATCTCCATGTAATCCTGTTCCTGGTGATTTTTGAAGTGGTGTATTCTTCTCGCAAGGAAAAATGACAATCGGGAAAATAAATTACCCTGGGCTTAGCGAAATACTTGCTAGGGCCTTAAGATTTTTCGAGAATTCCGTTGAAAATATCTGGGGTGCTTTTACCGATCGACGTTCGTTTCGAATGACGAATATTTTTGAGCAAAATTTAGGAATATTCACTTTTAACACACTGCACTCAAATCACATTTTATAAAGTTCTAATAACTGGTTGTTGTGTTTATTTTTATTTAAGTTAAAATTTTGTTTGATTGATTTCAAAAATAATTTCAAAGGGATGTTGCTTTATTCCCCTTGAAAATACCAACAAAAAACCCAAAGAGGACGCGTTAGGACGCGTCCGGCTGCCACGAAGGGCGCTATACAACTTGCTTATGCTATACTCTATACGCCTTCCACTTTAAACACGGAATAGATAAAAACATAAGGGTTAACTGTTTTTTTGTTTTGTCTTTGTCTTTGACGTTGTCTCTGTCTCTGTCTTTGTCTGCGCTGCAAATCTGGCAGCTAAAAAACTGGCCACGACGCATTTTAGTAGACTGGCACATGAGGTTTCCGTCGTGAAAAAATTAGGTTTATTTCTGACATATTAATTTTTAATTGACTGTCATCGCGTGAATTTAACAATAATTCCACGAAGGTGATATTTTTTTACTAACATAAATGCCTTATGCATGGGTAGGTAAATATAAATCAAAGAAATAAACGTTTATATTGCGCAAACGATGAATAAAAATGTAATTTTTTGTGTGTTTATTTTCTTATATTTTTTATTGTATAGAATAAGATTAAAAATAAAGCGACAATTTTCTTGCAAATTTCCTAAAAAAAAATAATGTATTTTCGAAAATTTATCGATGTTTGGATTAAAATTGTGATGTCCTTTTTTTACTTTTTTCAAGTTAAAAAATTAAAACATTCCAATTAATAAATCTTATAGTAAATTAAAAATACAATTTTTTATAACGATAATAATTTTATCCAGTTTTTTTAAATTGTATTTGCTTTTAAAACATCTTCAAAAACAAGATATTCACAAACAAAATATTCCGAAATTCGATAATAAATTTCAAGTTATTTCACCAATCTTCTTTTGCTGCATAAACGGTGTTTTTCTCTTTCCATTTACTATTTTGTGGCCGTTAAATGTTAATTTATATTAGTAAGGACTTAGCATATACGGTTGTTTATCAATTGTCTAAAATGTTCATCACATTTATAATTAAGGCTGTTTGCCTTTATTTAGACTAGTTACTCTTATAATTGGGAAAAATAGTGTCTAGGACGGCTTTGAGCCCGAAATTATCTATGCCATGCTCTTAAAATATCTTTCTATTGCTAGAAATAACTGAAAACTAACCTCGGTTCTGAACTGGAGAGGCGAACCTATATACTAGAGACATCTCTTGGGGAACTCTTTAAACTTTATGAGCAACTAACACAAGAGCCATCTATACTAAGTAGTTCGAACTATCACAACTTCTGCGAAGAAAGTGGGTACGATTTTGATATTTATTTTTCGTAGTACGTTGATTAATTACATTAGAAAAAACATAGTAGAAAAATGCTGAGCTAATTATTTTCCAATAGTTTTTGCATTATCTAGATAACATTTTCAGAGACTTAAAATAGAGGATTACGGATATTATTGATAACGCAGTAACCGACTAATTACGGAGGAAGGAAAGAGAAAGGTCGACCCTGCCATCACCTTTGGGTAATTTAAATTTAAGCTTATTTCTACAAAATTTTCATCGACGATTTTTTATGTTGCTCAAAGGTTTAGAATAATTGAATAAAACAAGCAAAAATGTATCGAAGAAAATTAACCTTCATCTCTGAGAAGATAAACAAAAATAGTTGCGTTTTGGGCGTGTTTGTGTGCTAAGTTTTGATCAAGTGACGGCCTCCGTAGTGGATTGGTTACAATCCGAACCCCGGCGTGCGCAAGTAAATTTAATTTGTTTTTATTTTACTTATTATTAATTTCAAATGATGTATAGTATATTAGAGGCACGTTCCAGAGTGAAAGATACTTTCAGTATTTCCCTGGTGAAAAACCACGATTCAGAATCGAAAACTTGCTTGAAATGACTCTAGCCATGTTTGGTGACAAGATAGCCAACTACTTCCCACCTTCCTCTAACTCATCTCCTTTCCTTCCACATTACCTACATTCTCACAATAAACCCCAACTTGGGTATATATGCCCCAATGCCATAGTTTCACTGTCTCTAGGAGCTGGGACTACGGTACTGTAATGTAATACGGTAATGAGGCCTACTCTAAGGAGCTAACAGTATTGATCCCCGGAACTAACAGTAATGATCCCCAAAGCTAACAGTAATGATCTCCGGAGCTAACAGTAATGATCCCCAAAGCTAACAGTAATGATCCCCGGAGCTAACAGTAATGATCCCCAAAGCTAACAGTAATGATCCACGGAGCTAACAGTAATGATCCCCGAAGCTAACAGTAATGATCTCCGGAGCTAACAGTAATGATCCCCAAAGCTAACAGTAATGATCCCCGGAGCTAACAGTAATGATCCCCGGAGCTAATAGTAATGATCCCCGGAGCTAATAGTAATGATCCCCAAAGCTAACAGTAATGATCCCCGGAGCCAACAGTAATGATCCCCGTAGCTAACAGTAATGATCCCCGGAGCTAACAGTAATGATCCCCGGAGCTAACAGTAATGATCCCCAAAGCTAACAGTAATGATCCCCGGAGCTAAAAGTAATGATCCCCGGAGCTAACAGTAATGATCCCCGGAGCTAACAGTAATGATCCCCGGAGCTAACAGTAATGATCCCCAAAGCTAACAGTAATGATCCCCGGAGCTAACAGTAATGATCACGTGCGTGAAACTCGACGGACACGAGCAAAACACCCATTCACATGAGAACGGGTAGTTTCCTCGATTGGTTTTTGTGTAAGACGGCTAGTATATGGAACGAGCTACCAGCATTTATTTTTCCTCCTCATATATTCCAAGCCTTTCCGAGACCCGCACACGGACAAAACTTACTGATATTAAATATTGCTTATTTATTAAGAATCTCTTCAAAATATTCGCAATCCGATAAAAACGGGATTGCAGGCCTTTAACGAATGAATTAAAAGGTTTCCTAATAAACTTTCAGTAAAACACGAAAACTTTATAGCGAAGTAAGAACACGCGTTTTCGTTATTTCGTCATTGTTTATAATTAGGACAAATGAAGTTGCATGAACACGTGTATTATGAATGTGCTTAATTATTATTAGGAAACGGACTGCAATCTTGTTTTCAACATTTTTTTATAATTCAGCAAAAATCATTTTTCTTCGTAAATCCATTCTTACAACCCCTACCTTAACCCGCCTCACAACGTAGCCCAACCGGTTGATGACATAACTCCCCTGCCTTTACACTGCACAGACAGGGGAGCTCTTTTATGGTGTCACATAATTTATTTATTTTTAAACTCGCACGAAATTAAAAATATTGTTTTTTTTTTAATGGTGACACAATTATCTTTGAAATGTGTATTAAATATCACTTTACGAAAATCATTGAACTAAACTTGTTCTCGTTTTTTTTAATAGAAATTTGACCCCGAAAATAGAACTGAAAAGATAGACACGTATTTTTACTGCCCTTATCATCTGGTAAAATTGATGGAACATTGTCAGATTTCGAATTTCTCACTTGAGTTACATGCCTTTGGCTTAGGAGTCTGTTGGTCTTATAGGCGACATTAATTTTCATTCAAATCGGCTTAGATTACACTTCTAGACATTTCAATTCAGTGGCATCACTAATCTATCCATCTCCTTCCCCTCGGTCCATCACTTTGAAATAATCAATCAAATCCAACTCATCGGTTCATTTATATAGAGAAAAAAAGCATTAAACTTAATGAAAAATTCATTAGGTTTAATGCTTTTTTTCACTTGCCAATTGACACCATATAAATTATAATTAATTACTAACAGCCTTACTAAAAGACGTAATGAAAATTAATGTGATGTGAAAAACCTTACTAATAAAAACACTGACATAAAGTAGTTGATTGAAAGATAATGCGTATCTAGCCAAAGAGGTTTGTTTATCTGTTGTACAGGTTTTCCAATAAGAGGTGTTATTTTGATATTCAACCGTAAAAGATCAATGGTTTCGTTGCTTGTGTGGCACGTAGCGCCGTCTTGTTGAAAGTAAACATTGTCCAGATCAATACCATCCAATTCCGGCCATAAAAAATCATTAACCATCTCTCGATAGCGCAATCCATTCACCGTAACTGTTGCTCCAGCCTCATTTTCGAAAAAAAAGTAAGGTCCAATGATTCCGCCGGACCATAAACCGCACCAAACAGTCACACGTTGAGGATAGAGAGACTTTTCAACAATAACTCTTGGGTTTTCAGAGCCCCAGGTGCGACAATTTCGCTTGTTGACAAAGCCACCGAGGTGGAAATGGGCCTCATCACTTGAAGCGTGTATCGTTCCATTTGTATTAATGGCGTAGTTTCTACTTGTCAAATGTCAAAAAATGACAGCTTCAAAAGTAACATATACCGAAATAGCGGGCTATTCAAAATAACACCTCTTATTGGAAAACCCTGTATAAACTATAAATATCTCATCGAATTTTGGAATATTTCCAAAAAAATTTGAAAATTTTAAATATTTCTTAATTTTGAACCATTTTAAAAACAAAATAAAAATTTCTTAATTTTTGTATTTTAAATATTATTGGGGTATTTTGCATTGTTGCGCTTCCTCCTTCACTGTAAAGATGTCCGAAATTTGAATAAAATATCTACACCTTATTTTTAATTAATAAAAGTGAACCCCGCAATGCTTCGCTATTGTTTATGTCTTTCTCAAGCGACTCCGACTTCTTCCATCATTCAAACTGCTCTCCAAACACTCATGGCATCACTAAGAACAAACTTTGAAACTTTCAGCGATATCGCGCGACCACTTTTCGAGTTTTGCGATTGTGCTCGCAGGCTAAATTTTTATATATTGTGAAGATTGTTTATAAATACACCGGTATCGATTGATTGTATGTATGCATGTAATTGTATATATATGCGTATGAGTGTGTTTATGTATGTTGTGTGCCTTTGAGTGTGTTGACCGTGTTTATTTATTTATTTAAGGAGAAAACACAGATACAGACAGTAATTAATAAATAATTTTGTAATACAATAACTTGAGAATTCTCCTGAATCCTATCTATTTCTCACAGATTGACTGGTAGATAACAATTTTAAATAATTTTTTTCATGTAAATAAGGAAAAAGTATAAAAGAAAATTATTTTGTATGTGGATAATGCTCAATTTCAAATAAAAGTGTACAAATATTTATTATACAAGTTTAGAGATAAATCATAAAAAAGTACTTAAAGAGTATAGTGAATGAAGTAAGTACACATTTTCTTTTTTTTATAGGAAAACAGACTTCAATTTCCTACCAAAAGTACTATATGTATCAAAAGTATGTCGGAATCCTTCAGGTTTTGGTTTTTATTATACAATGCTGACACCAGCATTTGTGCGAGTCCGGCTAATATGGAATGAGTCGTTAAGCCTCGTCGTTCTGGGTGGTATTTTAAGGTTTATTAGATTGAGTAAGCCAGGACAGTCTATAAAGTTGTTACAGATTTTGTACAAGGTCATTAGGTCAAGGTAAGTTCGCCGGTTAGTAAGAGTGGAGACGTTATATTTCGAGAGCATATTTGTGTATCTCCGTTTAGGTGCGCTCATTCTGTGGTTGAGGTAACGCAGAAATTTCTTCTGCATACTTTCAATATTTTCTTTATAGATATCGTAAAGTGGAGTCTATATGGAGGTGCAGTATTTAAGTTGAGAACGGACCAGTTTATAGTAAAGCAGAAGGTAGGTTTCAGGTTTTCGAAATACGCGGCTGTTTCTGATATAAAGCCTAGCATGCAGTAACCTATATTCACAATGTTTTTAATGTGTATACTCGATCTAGTGAATAGTTACCAATGTAATAATTGTGAATAATAGCGTTATGATTTTAGTGTTATATCTGTTTATGTATGTTGTGTGCCTTTGAGTGTGTTGACCGTGTTATATCTATCTGTTTATTTATGTTGTGTGCCTTTGAGTATTTTGACCGTGATATATCTATCTGTTTATGTATGTTGTGTGCCTTTGAGTATGTTGACCGTGTTATTTATATCTGTTTATGTATGTTGTGTGCCTTTGAGTATGTTGACCGTGTTATTTCTATCTGTTTATGTATGTTGTGTGCCTTTGAGTATGTTGACCGTGTTATATCTATCTGTTTATGTATGTTGTGTGCCTTTGAGTATGTCGACCGTGTTATATCTATCTGTTTATGTATGTTGTGTGCCTTTGAGTATGTTGACCGTGTTATATCTATCTGTTTATGTATGTTGTGTGCCTTTGAGTTGTTGACCGTGTTATATCTATCTGTTTATGTATGTTGTGTGCCTTTGAGTATGTTGACTGTGTTATGAATGTTGTGCCTTTGTTTTGTAGTACTTAAAATATTATACTTCTGTATATATTTTCAACATTTTGGCTTCTAGTTATATGTGTGCTTCAGTCCTATAATTAATACTGTGAAATTTATCTGCTGACAAACTGCTTTGGCAGTTCAGTGGGTATTTGTAATGAAGAATAATAATGAAATTCCACGATGAATGATCAGTACGCTCCTCGGGTGACCCCGACTTCTTTTATCATTTAAAATACTCTCAGCACTGCTAAGAACAATCTTTAATATATACAGCGATATTGGTGGAATACTTACTTATAAGGGGGTGACAGAATACGCTATAAGTTCAAAGCGTTGTATATAACTCCATATTGCTCGCCATACAATCCCATACGGACCTTTCACACCTAAAAAGATGTGTTATAAGTGTGGGCGTGGCTACGATATGCGCTTTGATCTGCTAGCCAGGCTACCTACGGCAGGAGAAGGGGTCAGAACAATTAACGAAGCTCCGTAATTACGCGGCTGTCATCTTTCAAAGTGACAGATCCCACACAAAGAAATCATATTCGGCAGCAGTTCCCCAATTCATCTGACGCCCTATCCTGAGTAAGATTGTAGCGTATTGTGTCCAGAGATGTGCAAAATGGGTACCCAAAACCATTTGAAATGCAAAATGGAAATGGGTCAAAACTTTTCCATTTGAAAATGCAAAATGCAAAATGGTTTTTAGAAAAGCATTTCAAATGCAAAATGCAAAATACCTATTTTCAAAATGCATTGAAAATGCAAAATGGTTTCTCAGGTCAAACATTCAAAATAATTATATAATTTTTAAACAATTTTGTCATTTAATCAACATCAATGTAGAACAAACATATTACAAACATAGTCACGGCTCCCTAAAGGCTTCAACTTTCTATTATTCTATCATTTTATTCTATTTTATTTTCAATTTATTCTGTTTTCTTTTCGTTGTCTTTCTGTTCTATCTTTTTGTTTTTGATTATATATTTCATTGTATGTCTATATGGAATGTGTGGGACTGCACTAACCTCTCCACATACCGGAATAAACACCTTATTATTATTATTATTACATGATGGTAAATCCAAAAACACCACGACTACAGATTATGAAACCACAAAAAATTTGCGCGGGACTAATGTTGCCAACGTAAAAACATAGAAACTGCTATCTAACATTTAATATTACAGCGTCATACAGTTTTTTGGCTTGCAGTGTAAATAAAATATTGTAAACTAGACAAAACATACTCATATGTAAAGCATTTAAGCATTAAAATGAATCATCAACATAAACAAAAAAATTTTGTTGTGCCACAATACGAAGTATGTCAAAAAAATACAAATAAATAGTAGTATATCTGTGTGTAAGGATAGAATGGCCAACCTTATGATTCCAGAGATAGCCTCATTTTTATTGTCAGTGCCATACAAATTTTTCTTAAAAAAATGATAACTCCTTCATTGGTACACGCAATTGTTTCGTATGAAATTTTATAGCATAGTAATGATTAGAAGAATCCATTTCTAGCCAAAAAAATACCCTTTAAATTCAAGTCTCTATGTCTATGAAAGGCGATTTTCAGCCCACTGTGCGTCATGGCCCCATGTTCAGTATTTGAATCAGTATTTTTTGTAATGGTATCACTCAATTGCCAGGGCTCCTACCAGGAAGCAACTCGACAAATGTAAATTATCTCTCATAGCGAGGTTGAGGACCAACTTTTTTATATTAACTCCACACAGAAGGCCCTGAAGAAAGTAATTTCTCTCAGGGTCTATGTCATCTTTGGGGATGCTGTGTGGAGGGTCTTTTTGTGGAGAGGAAGGAGTAAACATGGGTCTTGAAGAGTCCCATGTTGTAGGAGGGAGGAAACACAGAGGCCAGCAGTTCGTTCCACAGCCGAGCTGTTGAACTTAAGAACGAATCGTAGAAGCGACCCGTTCTCATGTGACAAATGTCAACCGTGTACAAATGTTGGGCGCGCGTTTGGCGTGTATTCCGACTACGCACCGGTGCCGAAGGGATCAATGACGCTAGTTCCTCAGAGCATCTTCCATTGTAATACCGATAGAACAAGGACAGCATACCTACCTGACGCCTGTGCTCTAAAGATTGCAGTCCGTTTGTTAAGATTGGGGAATCTATCAAACGGACCGCCCGTTTTTGCACAGAGTCAAGGGTTTTTTCAGATATTTAGGGGCTCCGGACCAGAGATGGCTGCCAAATTCGACAGTAGGGCGCACTTGCGATTTGTACAGGGTCAGCAGTTGTGTACTATTAAAGTATCTGCGGGCCCTGTACCGTACGCCCAGCTTCTGAGAGGCCAACTTTACTCTGGCTTCGATGGAGCCCCCGTACCTGAGCTGGTCACTTATAGTTACACCAAGCATATCAATGGAAGGCCTGTTCGGAAGATTGCTTCCGTTGAAGGAGACTAGATTGTCATTTGGATCCCTTTTAGACGTAATCAGACAGGATTGGGTCTTTGAAACATTAAATTCGACGAGATTATTTTTACCCCAGGAGGAAATACTCTCTAGATAACCGTCCATTCTCTGTTTCAAAGCCCTCCGAGCCGTTGGAGTTTGTGTGCCCTTTGGGGGCTTGTCAAACAAAAAGCCATCATGAACAACTGTACTGTCATCCGCGTAACAATGAATCGGTGCACATGTCAAAAGGTCATTGATGTGCAATAAAAACAAAGTCGGAGACAGAACCGATCCCTGTGGGATCGGTTCTGTCTCCGACTGATATTTGGGGCTTATGAAAAAAATATGAGTGGAGAAAGAAGGAAGAATGTTGCAAAAAAGCATTTAAAATGGAAAATGCATTGAGAAAGGCATTTAAAATGCAAAATGGTTTTTAGAAAAGCATTTAAAATGCAAAATGGAAACTACCCATTTTGCATTTCCATTTGAAATGGATTTATTTGAAATAAAGCACATCTCTGATTGTGTCACCCTAACATATAATACGTATATGACACGCCAAAATTATGCGTGCATAATATAGCGTAATGTGTATAAAGTTTTTTATTTTTTTATTTATTTATTTGCTAAGACATACACAGTACAATAAGATACAGTTAGATATTTTTAGTTATTACATAGTTGTATTAACTATTACGTATGTCCATAAAATATCATTACGTAATTTCGCCTGAGATTGTTATAAAAGGAATGAAGTATGTGGATAGATAATAATAAATGAATTGAAAACAAGAATTATAATAATCTCACGAATTGTAATTGACTGTTAATACATAGAAGTTTTGAAAAATGATGTGAAAATATTTTTGAAATATGTCATGCTAAGAAATTTAATAATTTAGTTTTGTATGTTAGAAAGGAATCATGAAAGATGTCTAAATGTAGTAATTTTTCGTAATGGGTGCATGTTATGATTGCGCGAGTAATTACTAAGTTGTTTGCTGCATTGGTATTGTTGGTAAATGTTGTATTATTGCGGTAAATGTTGTTTTAATATAAAAAAGATGTAAATGTTTTATTATTGCTGATGGCTTATAACTTATTATGTAACTTAAACTGTATGTAATGTAATGTAATGCTTATTACGTAACTTAAACTGTTTAGCACACTTTTTCCATATACTTCTCTAATCGAAACACGTTTTTCCGTTTTTAATTAGCTGACATCTACCCGTCTACCATGTAATATGTTGTTATCCTTAGGGGATAGACTTTTAACATCGCTCACTTTTCTGTAGGTCTTTTCAAGATATACAATTCCGTGTTACATTATTTTGATGTATCTCATAATGTTAAGCCAGCGTTAGAAATGTAAGCCCCCGAAAACATATTTTTTTACGACTTGATTACAAAACATCGACTTTTCTCCACTTTCTATAAATGTACTAATCATGTATTGTATATTTAAACCTTCCGGAAGAAATTTTCTAAATGATAGTAAAAACCCTATCAAAATCAGTTGCGTGGCTTAGAAGAACTAAGCGCACAAAACGATAGACGCGGAGAGCGGCTTTGTTTTATACTATTTATAGATAGTTAATATTGTGAAATGGAAAAAAGTTAAATCAAACTGAAAATAAATATTTACTTATCTTAGAATTCGCTCAGTTTTGATTGGTGCAAGCGATCGTGTTCATAAAACATTTATTTTATTTATTCTAATTCAAGTCGGCTTCATTCTACACATACAATGTTCAAAAATAACCTTTTGCCACGGAAGATATAAACCTATAGACGTGTGCTATGTGCTTGTTTGTGTGCAATAAGTAAGCTCAATTATTCCTTACTATTAAAACTTTTTATAATATCGACATTCTATCGGGGACAAAAACGGGGACTTTCTATAAGATACGAAACGTCTCATATCCGTTGGCGATAATAGTGGTGTTCTTTCAAATTGGTAGGTTGGGTACCGCTGCCCCGGGAACCATTTATTGGATAATCAACACTTATGGTATAGGACATCCCAAGGTGTATTTGGTGTCTTAGCAGGTGTGCATGTTTATCCAGGTCTTGACGGTGGATATATCTGCCCACCTGATTGAGGTAGACCTTATGACCTCTCGAGCTGGACTACTTCGACCCATAGCTTTTACCCACGGAGGGAGGAATAGATTCACTGACCTAAGATCCCTACCCACCCCTCATACCTTTTTTCCATTTCAAAACTCCTCTCCTACCTTTCCTTAAAAAAACCCTCCACACAGCATCCCCATGTGCCCCGAAGGAAATTATTTTCCTAGATTCTCCTCCTGTGTTGAGTAAATGTAAAAAAAATGCAAGACTGACGTAAGCCTAATGATAAGATTAAGAAAAGGGTGCTTAGATGATTTGAGCGTGTTTGATGTATACAGGGTGTATCGGCACGTACCCGAAAAACTTTTACCAGCTATTCCTTAGCACATTTGGAGTAAAAAATGTTATGGGTACTTTGCTGTCCGGTAACATTTTTTTTTAATAAAAAATTTACTATTCATATTTTCACCACATGTCACCAATGTTTTATCCTTTGTCAAAGTTTGAAAACCCGTCTGACAATATTTTGTTCGAGTTTCGTTGAATAATGTACGTACGTACCTACGTTGGCGCGCTTTTACAATCACAACGAAATGGCACGGCACCATTCGTCTCATTTTTAGCTATTATTATTTAGTGCGTACGAAAGAGCGAGGACACTTTTTAACACACTTGCTAATAACAGCTGTTGAACACAAACAATGCAAATGACAGTGACGGAGTGTGGATTTTTTATTTATTTTTTTTGTTTTTAATGGAAAAAAAAATGTTACCGGACAGCAAAGCGCCCATAATATTTTTTACTCCAAATGTGCTGAGGAATAACTGGTTAAAGTTTGTCGGGTACTTGCCGATACACCCTGTATATTATGGCAAGATCAATTAAATCAAATACCGGCCATCATAAACAGAATAACCTTAGACTATGTATGAATGTGAATAAAACGAGGAATATTTGCCTTAAATGAGTTGTATGATGATTAATCCTATCTGCGTATCCTTGCGGGAAAACGGTGTGATTGTTAGTTAGTTATTTTATTGTATTTAATTTTTTATTTTGTGAATTAAATCACACCTCTAGAAATTATTTGTTCATTGCTTGCTGCCAATACAAACAGCGCAAAATTATTCACTGGTCAAATTGATGGATGGTAATTTATCAAAATGTCAGTAGTGCCGAAAAGTTCATAACATTATGAAGTTACGAGAAATGAAGCTTGTGTTTCGTCAAACATTACACAAACATGTCGCAAGATATCACGTGCCGAAAACGCAATAAAAAAATTAAATATATAAAAAAAAAATTAAATAGTGATATATAAGCACTGACAGCTCCATTTCCCCGCTTGACGGACCGCCAGTTAAGTCGGTATTGGCACAAACTCCTCGCTTTATTCACATTCGTACATCGTCTCATACATAATCGTTTATTTATTTATATATTTACGCCTAAAAAGGCTTTTACATTTTAAATTTTTAAAAAAGAAAGACAAACATTCCCGGGTTACGAATAACCTGACAATATTTGAAAATCTCCTACTACCACCACAGTAAGCTAAAAATGTTGCTTGTGTTGTGATGGAGGACTTAGCCAGCTGAGGAATTGAACACACTACGCCTGGGTGGGACCCAAACGCGATGTCAACTCGGCCACCGACCGTAATACATGATGCAGTGTACATAAGAGAATATCTGTATTATACAGGAGATACTAGCAGTATATAGATGTAATCCATTGTAAAGTAGGTACAAAATACACAATTGTAAAATTGTGATTTCAAGTATAATGAGAAAATATGAAGCAATATTATTAAAACGTAAGAGTAACAAGTACAAAATAAATTACAACAACATATAAGACAAAACATTAAAACTAATTTACCAACGCTACTCTAATTTGTATGATTCGACAAAGTGTTGGTATAGATTATGCTTAGTTCTATAAATGGAGTCAATAAATAAATCAATAGCACCCCCATACTTGTGGCCCAGATCATGAATCTTATTGGTCAGTGAGTGTGTCTGATAGTTGGTCGTGCATGTATTGCAGAAGAATGTTATATTTTGTCTTTTATTCCTAGTTGGCACATGGAATTTGTTAGTGGCAACGATGGCAGGACTATCAATTAAGTTGTTATCTGTGTAACACAAACAGGTCTGAAATAATTCTCCTGTCAGACAGTGTTATTACATGCAATTGATTCATCAAACTGAAATAATTAATGTAATCAAAAGGAATTCTGTGCTTAAAATTTACGTACTTAGAAATTTGTGCTGAACACTTTCTATATTATTGGAGTGAATTTTATATAGAGTGGACCAAATGGATGAATTATACTCCAATTGACTTCTGACTAATGAAATATAGAGGGTTCTCAAACAATCTATGAACTTAAAATTAGTTAAAGTTCTGCAAAAGAAGCCAAGCATCTTTAAAGCCTTTTAGTTATATAGTTAATGTGTGCAATGAATGTCAATGAAAGTTCATATATTATTCTAACTCTTGACATGGCCCGACTCAGATATTTGATTTATATTTGATTTTATATTTTATATTTATATTTGATTCCCTTGATGGTGCCGTGTCTTCCTCGGGCGTCCCCAACTTCTACTGCCATTAACATTCGCGTCGTATATAATTCCTTCACTCCTTTCTCGTGATAAAAAATGCTATTTAACTCTTGATAGGCCAAGATGCCAAACAAAACGTCTGTAACCAAGTGGGTATTCCGACGACCCCATGCGTTTTTCTGTCTTATAGACTAAACTATAGAAATCCCAATTATTTAGTTAATTATTAATGATAACTTATGTATTTGAGCAGAAATTCGTAAAATACTAAAATGATATGTCAAGTATTTAAGCTAATATAAGGAGGATAGTAATTTTGGATACTACCCATTCCCGCACTTGGCTGCAGGATTGTTAATATGATTAATTACATTTTAGATTGTTTAAGTGTGTGATAAACAAATTTCGAATTTGAGAAAAACAAATGTTAGGTTTGGTTAAATTAGGTCAGGTAAAGTGAGGTTAGGTTACATAAGGTTAGGTTAGGTTATAATAGGTTGAGTTGAGTTAGGTTAGGCTAGGTTAAATTAGGTAACTTCAAGTTAGGTTAGATTAAGTTAGGATAGGTTAAGTTAGGTTATTTCGAATAAATCATATACTTTGGGGTGTGACATTATATGTTAAGTGTATAAAATTGTAATACACCAAATTTTATTGAATCAATTAAATTATATAACAGCCAACCAAGTAAACCTGATTGGCTGTCATTTTCTAATTCAATAAAATGTGTTTTTTTTAATATTTAATAAGTAAGGTTACATTAACTCCTGACAGGCCAAGATGCAAAACAAAACTTCTGGAACCAAGTGGATCTTTCGACGACCACATGATTTTTCATGGGGTCGATTTTTCCACGTCTTATGGGCTTTTAAACGAAAGAAATCCCAATTCTTCAGTCAATTATTAATGGTAACTTATGTATTTTCGCAGGAATACGTAAAATACTAAAATGATATGTCAAGCATTTAAGCTAATATAAGGAGGATAGTTATTTTGGGTACTACCTACTCCCCCCTTGGCTGCGGGAAAGTTAAGTTAGGTGAGGTTTTTTCAAGGTGTGTAATTCCAGTTGGCTTAATTCCCCCACGCGTAATTTAGTCCGTGTGCAATGTTATTATTCGTACGTAGGGTAAGTGAGTTTTGCCCAAAATACACCCAAACTCCGATAGGAGAGATAATCAAAAGTAAGAAGAAGCATGAAAATCCTAAACACTGTTATCTAGAGAACTCATTCTGGCAACACGGCTTTTTTTTACCAAGATCCGAGAAATTTATAAAAATAACATTTCTGATTATCCCTCATTATTGTGTTGGCACAGCAACATGTTGCCATTATTGACGGACAGGGCGATAAAGATAATAAAAACAGGCATTATTTTTTCTACATCTCCGAAACAGGACTCTTATTGGAAACATTGTTTTATATCGTGAGAAAAACTTTTTAACATATACTAGAGAACTTCGATATCTAGTTTTTCGAATTTTTCCTATGTTTCTGGTTAATTATTGAAACAGATCTTTTTGGCATACACTAATATTATTTATAAATTATTGAAGATAATATCAACAACTCGGCTCCCTAGTAAGCGATCACAGATGGTTTGAAAGGGAGATATTTAAATACGATTGTTAGAGGTATAGCGCTAATATTAAAAAAAAAACTATAGCAGTTAAGATAAAATTGTGAAAATATTTAATAAAACACGACTCGTTTGAAATAGAGCAAAAATCTCTCAACAAATGCTTTGAATGCATTTAAAGATACACTGTGATTTTTTTTCATTTCTATAACATATCAAATAACAGAACGAAACAAGTTATTAACAATTTTCGAGGCTTACTTTGCGATTTTTTTTCTATCGAGGGAATTTCATATAATTAAAGTTTCGGCCTAACAAATGTAAAGATATTGTTTTTTTGAAACTTAAAACGTAGGAAGTTGAGTTGACTGACTGAAAATATGAAAAAGAAACGGAAAATAAAAATCGCAACTGGGACTCAAACCCAAATACTTAGGGATTTTGACCTGTAACCTCCTGATTAGCAGCCGAGGATCTTGACCAATCAGCCACGGAGATCATATTAATAGTGTAAATACTCTGTTTTTGTTTATGTATTTTGTTACAGATGACACACATAAACTTCACTTTGACTTTGGTTCAAGATTTTGTTTATGATAGCCTGCGATAAGCGAGCCCTAAGGGTCTGAGACAAAGGTGTGAAATCGTCGGATCACGACAATAGAAAGAATTTTATTTTTTTATTTTTTTTGCTGGATTTTATTTAGGTATTGGAGCCAGGAAGGAGTCTGAAAGGGTCGAGAGGATGCACTAGGTGGCATGAAAGGCTGGGAGGTGACTGGAGAGACTGGAGAGACTAGGATGAGGTGATTTTGCACAGCGGTGCTGCCAAGGTCTTTTATCTATGTGAGGATATTGTGTCGGCGCTCTTTATTGGCAGCAGACACATGTCAGCGCTATATTAGCGGCGGACACATGCCTGAGCGGATGACGAGCCTCGTGCTGGCACAGTTGGTGGACGGGGTAGTCTCTCTCCCTGCAGCAGCTGGTACAGTTCCTTCGCTACCTAGGACTCTTGCAGCAGAGTCTCCATCTTCTGTCTTTGTCGAGCGTCACAGCGGTGCTGCCAAGGTTTGTTGTCTATGTGAGGATGTTGTGTCGGCGCTCTTTATTGGCAGCAGACACATTTCAGCGCTATATTAGCGGCGGACACATGCCTGAGCGGATGACGAGCCTCGTACTGGCACAGTTGGTGGACGGGGTAGTCTCTCTCCCTGCAGCAGCTGGTACAGTTCCTTCGCTACCTAGGACTCTTGCAGCAGAGTCTCCATCTTCTGTCTTTGTCGAGCGTCACAGCGGTGCTGCCAAGGTTTGTTGTCTATGTGAGGATGTTGTGTCGGCGCTCTTTATTGGCAGCAGACACATGTCAGCGCTATATTGGCAGCAGACACATGTCAGCGCTATATTGGCGGCAGACACATACCTGAACGGATGACGAACCTCGTGCTGGCACAGTTGGTCTAAATAACAAATGTAGATCCTAGGAAATAAACTGCACAGCGCCCTTGAGGTGATTTTTCACAAAAACGGCGCTCTACAAATTATCCAATTATTATTATTATTATTATTATTAACTTATTACTTCTTTATTAAATTTTATTTTCACTTAAGGCGATGCCATAAGTAGTAATGCAAAATCATGTGTTTTTGGTTTGAAAATTTGGTCGCCTAGAAATGTTTCGGATGCTTTAATTAAATACTACGAGTAGAATACATCTTGGCCTTTGAAATAATCGAGTAATTTTTAGATACGTCTTTTTATAAGTCCAGAAAAAAATGTAAAGGCCTATGAAAACTGCTTTAAAGTTCAAAATCTCCTACTTACAAACCCATTTTCGGTTATGATTTTATTGTATTATGTGGCAAATTAAGTTATTTATAAAATGATCGGAAATAAATTAAATATTTATGCGTGAACATCCACAAAATAAAATAAAAGGCACTTTTGGCCATGTTTTTTTCTTGCATAAATCAAAACAGGCGGATGGGTGTTAAGCGGGAATTTAAACCTTATCGCCATCTACGTAAGGGTTGTTATTGATAGCGGCTCAATTTAAAATATTACAAGACGTGGTGCATCGCCTTAAAAACTTTTCATATAATTCTATAGAGTATTGAACAATTTTATTATTTCTTTTTTGGAATTTTCAAATCATCTGGTAATAGTCGAAAAACCGAAAACTAAGAACGGGTTGTTTCGGATAATTTGAACAATTCATCAAATTTCAAAGTTGATTTTCAACTTCCGTGTAATTTTGTGAAGCAACTGATAAATTATGATACAATAATAGCACTTGAATAGAACCTTCACAGAACTTGAAAATCAACTTTGAAATTTGATGAATTGTTCAAATACGTGAAATAATCAAAACATAATAAAATATTACAGAAAGATTATGTTGAATTTAACTTCACAATGTTTAATTTGCTAAAAATTACGATATTTTAAAGAAATTATGTTTCTCTAAAAACACTTCTCCTGATTGCTTGCATGATATAAAAAATATATTACAAACTAGCTGTACCCCGCCACACGTTGCTGTAGCTAAGTCAGGCTCTGCAGATAGAGGAACAATATAAAAACCGATGTGAAACTTCACAAAGCAATCCAAAATACTCACATTTGTCGGGAACCAGTGGGACTATAGCATCCCTAAATGAGTATATTGTGAGGCTAAAGGGAGTGGGAAATGGCGAAGAGGAAGGTGAGGAAGTACTTGGCTATTCAGATCTGGCCACCAAACATGGCTAAAGCCATTAAGAGCAACGTTTTGTTTCTGAATGGTGGTCTTTCATCAGGGAGATTTTGTGAGTATTACTAACATTAACTCTTTGAGAATTAAAAACTCTAACAAATTGTATGTTCAAAACAACGATGACCTACTATTTTAAAATATGACGATACTGAAGCAGATATTGAAGCAGATACCATTTTAAAATATGACGATAATTACTTTTTTAATGTGTTACCGCACGTACAAGAATCTCAACTACCCGGGCCAAGTGGAAAGATGGCATCCTAAGTATAGAGAACTTCCTTCAGCCTTGCAACATTCCCAAAATTGGGTAAAAAAGAATTGCAACCATAATTGCAATAGACTACAAATATTCCAAAATAAATACATTCGCACAGTACTGGGAGCCCCCAAGTGGATAAAAAATAATTCTCCAACAACAAATTTAAACTCATGATGAAAGAGAAAGCGGCCTTATTCGACCGAAGCTCTGTATGCCAGTTATACAACATGAACAACGTTATACAACGTGTATGGTGGCGATGAAAATAAATAAATCGCTATTTTTTAACTCCTCGGGTTACACAGATTATCATTTGATATCACGTTTTATCTAGAATTGTTCCCAACTCAATGGTAAGCTTATTATTACCAAGCTGTACCCCGCCACGCTGTTGCACAGTCTTTCTGTGCAGATAAAGAAACAATAGCGCGTTTTGCTTCTACGCCCAAAAGTTGCACTTTTTTTAAAAAAAAACATGTTTTTTCCTCTCACATGTGAAATAACATTTATATACAGGATTTTCCAATAAGAGGTATTATTTTGATATTCAAAGAAAAATGCCATTTTTTAATATAAATTATCGAATGTTTATTTCATTATAAAGATGAAGGTATGCCGTTAATAGTGAAAAATAATATCAGTCAAGTGACCACCACGACCACGCCTACAGAACCATATCCTTTTCATGAAATTTTCCATAACCAAATCGCAAAGTGGCTGCCTTATGTCCTCGATAGCCTCACGAATTCCATCTTTGAGGTCTTGAATCGACGCTGGGCTGTTGGCGTAGACCTTCTCGTGGCACAAAGGAAGAAGTCGCAAGGTGTTACATCACAAGATCTCGGTGGCCAATTTTGTTCACCTCTTCCAGAGAAAACACGCTCCGGAAACTTTTCCCGTAAAAGATCAATGGTTTCGTTGCTTGTGTGGCACGTAGAGCCATCTTGTTGAAAGTAAACGTTGTCCAGATCAATACCATCCAATTCCGGCCATAAAAAATCATTAATTCCTTAATTAATATTCAAAATTAATTAATATAAAAACACACGCGTATTCGAATGCAATGTTGGGTCAAAATTTAAATAGATAAATAGATTCCCGAGAAATCATTATGCTGCCCACGCGAGAGTGTAAACGGGTTTTATATAATCAACAAGATGTACATAAACTTAGATTGAATTGTTTTATTTAATTTATGTTTGCCAACTGGGTATTAACACACTATGTGGAAGTCGATTCATTACAACGTGTAGCAAGAGAAAACAGTATTCTCAGAAAAAAATTGTGTGTTTTTTTTTTAAATCGACATATCTTCGAAAGTTATAGATATTTTGCAATAAAATTTTCTGTTTTGTACTGCTATCATGTTACAGTTTTATGCATACCATACAAATATCCCAACTGCTCTTAGCAAGTGGGACTTTAGCATATTTAAAGGAAGTGGAAAGGAGAAGGAAATAATACAAATCAATGTTACCTCATGATTACTGTTTCACTGAGTTATTATGTATTTCCATCGAACAATTAGGATACATCACACGTTTTTAATGTAA
The DNA here is from genome assembly GCF_061612785.1 of Hesperophylax consimilis. Classification (NCBI taxonomy): domain Eukaryota; kingdom Metazoa; phylum Arthropoda; class Insecta; order Trichoptera; family Limnephilidae; genus Hesperophylax; species Hesperophylax consimilis. The sequence continues at coordinate 14,855,616 of NC_142865.1, forward strand.
ATAAATAAATATATACAGGGTGTATCGGCAAGTACCAGACAAAACTTTAACCAGCTATTCCTCAGCACATTTGGAGTAAAAAATGTTATGGGCGCTTTGCTGTCCGGTAACATTTTTTTTCCATTAAAAACAAAAAATAAATAAAAAATCCACACTCCGTCACTATCATTTGCATTGTTTCTCGTGTTCAACATCTGTTATTAGCAAGTGTGTCAAAAAAAGTCCTCGCTCTTTCGTACACACTAAATAATAATAGTTAAAACTGAGACGAATGGTGCCGTGCCATTTCGTTGTGATTGTAAAAGCGCGCCAACGTAGGTACGTACGTACATTATTTAACTAAACTCGAACAAAATATTGCCAGATGGGTTTTCAAACTTTGACAAAGGATAAAACATTTGTGACATGTGGTGAAAATATGAATAGTAAATTTTTTATTAAAAAAAAATGTTACCAGACAGCAAAGCGCCCATAACATTTTTTACTCCAAATGTGCTCAGGAATAGCTGGTTAAAGTTTTGTTGCATTATTGACCAGTTGCTTTACAGAAATGAAATAATAACTGAACCTTAACAAACTTTCACGTGAACTTGAAAATTAACTTTAAAATTTGATGAATTATTAAAATTCTGCAAAACAGCCCGTGCTAAGTCTACTGACACTAAACAGTTTATTAAAAAATTTCAAATGATCTTATAATTAAAATGAATACTATGTAATTACTTATTTGTAATTTAGTTCGAAACATTCCGTAGACTTATACGTAATTATTATACAAGAAAAGCACCTTTCAATGGATTATCCCCTTAAATGTGTTTACTGACATAGGGTAAACTATTTCAGTTCTATAGAATTAAGCGTCGTTATTACTTGAAGAAGTTTTCTATTTAATTAACTCTGTTAAACATTACGCTGTTTCATAGCAGGATGTGTATAGAGAGGATGTCTTGGCACACACTCCTTGCTTCATTCACATTCATACATCGTATCATACAGGGTTTTAAAGATCAATGGTTTCGTTGCTTGTGTTACACGTAGCGTTGAAAGTAAACGTTTTCCAGATCAATACCATCCAATTCCAGCCATAAAAAATCATTAATCATCTCTCGATAGCGCAATCCATTCACCGTAACTGTTGCTCCAGCCTCATTTTCGAAAAAGTAAGGTCCAATGACTCCGAGGGACCATAAACGGCACCAAAAAGTCACACGTTGAGAATAGAAAGGCTTTTCAACAATAACTCTTGGGTTTTCCGAGCCCCAGATGCGACAATTTTGCTTTTTGACGAAGCCACCGAGGTGGAAATGGCCCTCATCACTCAAGATGATTTGCATTTGATTCACTCAAGTGAATTTTAATAATTTCAATGCGTTGTCGAAGCGTGTATCGTTCCATTTTTATTAATGGCGTAGTTTCTACTTGTAAAATGTCAAAAATGACAGCTTCAAAAGTAACATCTATCGAAATAGCAGGCTATTCAAAATAACACCTATTATTGAAAAACCCTGTACATACTCTTTTATAATTCTGCCTCTTGACACGAACTCAAGTACTCAAGAACTCGATTAACTTAATGTTCTTCTACCGACTCAAGCGATAGGTTGTATATATAATTTACCATATTATTTAAATAATATAATTTCTCAAAATATTAATATTGAAACTTATGAAATGTTTACTGCGGCTTAAAGCTAAATAATCCACCCACATTTCGCTGCTTAAGCCATATTTTTTGGTTCTTAAATTTGGTACATTATGATAAGCGATCGCCGTAAACGTTTTTTGCAAAATTGGCATAATGTGCCGAAAATCGCTCGATATGCTACAGTATCCTAGTTAATTTCTCAGTTCATCCGGTCTTCATGTCTAAACGATCTAAGCGTCCCTTTCTCAATCTTCCTCATTGATCCCTCCGGGTCTCCGTGATTGAGTGGTAACGCTCTCAACTACCAAGCCAGAGGCTGCGGGTTCAAATCTACAATTTAGTCATTTAAAATAATATAAGTTATATTTTTGGCAGGTTCCATAATGGAAGACACTCTCAGTATCGCCACATTCGGAATTTAGACTTGAAACTATCCGTGTTTGTCGACAAGATCAGAAGATGAATATATTATTGCCTCGTACATTCACATTTAAACTACTTGATTGAAATCTGAGGAAAAGCATACGAAACATACATAAAAGAAACTACAGGTGACACAAAACGAAGTAATCAAAAAGCGATTTCACTTCAATGCCTAGAAACTGTAGAAAAAAAATATATACGGAAACAAAACCGTTAACATTAAGAAAACTATATGAATAGATCAGCAACAGATCAGCAAGAGATCAGCAATAGATCAGCAATAGATCAGCAACACTATCAGCTATAGGAAAACCGATGGAACCCAAGCGCAAGCTAAATACTAAGTTTGGTGATAGCGCCTTCGGAGCATCAGGGCCGAAGGCTTGGAATAAACTCCCTCCGGAACTAAGATCCATAACGAGTCCCACAGAATTAAGGTCTAAACTAAAAACTTACCTATTTAAGCTGTCATACCCTTAAAATTAAATATACCATTCCTGAGAGAAAATCCAATACAAAATCCCAATTATATCCAATTTTTCAATTATGTCCTAAATCCGGTATCTAAATTTCGCTAATAAACAATTAGTTAATTTTATTCAAGTGTTAATCTCAAGTGACCTACCAGGTAAGTACGTTACTGTATATTATATACCCATATATAGTTAGTAATAACATAGATCATTGTAGAAATAAAAAATCATCCATATATAACTATTTGATGATATTATCGACATATAGATTATCCAAGGTTGATATTTTCAGTTGCGAACTTAATATATATAAGAGGTCCATAAAAGAATATTTCTGTGATGGTTTGTGAATAATTTTTATGTCTCTATTTTTTATATCTCTATAATGGTTTGATATATCCACAACCTCTCTGCATGGCTATAAATGTATTGTTTTGTATAATTTTTTTAATCCATATTCCTTTCTCACAAATTGATTTTGATTATTCCATATTATGATGTCTCAGTTAAAGTCACAAGGAGGAAATCCATAATTGGTTTTATTTTATTTTATAATATTTATGTACAAACTGATTAAATGTAAACTGTCGATTTCCCGAAAATGAATAAATAAATTATTATAATACATGTCTCCTTATAAACAAAATAAATAATAAACTAATACATACAAATACAGAACACATTAAAACGCCCCAATTACACACACACTTTACATGGCAACACGATAACATACATTTAAACAGCATACGCCATACATACTCACTATGGCAAGCAATCCATTGGTTACGAGGGGGATAACATATATAATTACCTTTCAGACAATGTTAAAAAAGAAAAAAATGAATTTATCTAAGTGATTTATATTTAAATAAGTGAAAACTTAATTTTCTTTTATCTGGAATAAAAAACTTTTAAAAAATGATGTGTTAAGAAAATGAAGATTATGTCGGGCGATCTTAATGATAGTATGATACAGTTAAATATGACCGAAGGAGAGAGGGTAGAGCAAAGCCCAGCAAGGCTGAGGTCCTGTGTTCAATCCTAGATGCAACCGTATCTTTCTCTGATTTCTGTGTTTCACATTTTTTTGTTTGAAAGTCGTTAAAATTGTCTTTAATGATTAAATATTCCAATATGATATTTTTTCAGAAAGTTATTAAAAAATAAATTGTCAAAATAATTTATTTTTTTTCATTTTATTTAATTCTCTGTTTCTGTTGAAGTGATTCTCAGAGGGATAAAATTTTTGAAAACTTTATCACGCGTAAAATTATTACTGTAACATTTCCGCGTAACTGAATTTTCTTTTCGACGTCATAAAATTAATTTAACATCATTCTATTCTTGGCAGCTATGGTTTAATTTTTTAATAAAATTTTATATCTGTTTCAAATATTCGTTTAGGAATTGCTAATATTATCTTCAATAATCGATAGAAACGTGTTGAGGTCGTTTCGTATTCCAAAAGTACACTCAACTTTTCCTACTTTCTTTTAGTGAAATTGATCAAACATTGAATATCACATTTCTAGATACTCATCTATTCAGTGGTTGAAATTTGCACTGACGAAAATTTTTGATTAATTATACTTTACAATTGAATGAATTTAAAAATATTATTATTTTTAGCAAGATTTTGAAATAATTTAAGAAGTTTTTGGATTCATTTCAAAACACATCATTTTTATACCGGTATTTTAATTGAATATGCTCCGAGAAAGAAAGGTCGTTGATGCCTTCGGCACTGGTGCACAGTCGAGAAGCAAGCCATACCCAGTTGACATTTGTCACATTAGAACGGGTTCACCTCCTTTCTTTCCACAAAAAGACGCTCTACGTAGCATCCCCGAAGGTGTTGTAGGCCCTAAGGGAATTATTCAAATATTTTCTTCAGGGCCTCTTGTGTGGAGAGAATGTAATACAAATACATAAAACTTCCCGGCTTCGCTCGTGACATGTTGTTAGGTTGATGGAGCAGGAAGGGGAAATAGATGGGGTGGAGGAAGGTTGGAAATAACCCGTTCTTAACCCTTTCATCCCCAGTGTTAATTCAAATTAACATGAACTTTGTGATTTTTTTCACCGTAACGGTAGCAATTTAGAAAAGCCTTGTTTTTGTTTTCTTATAACTTGTAATTTTTTCTGTGGCATCTATTTTTTCCGCTCTGTTGAAATCCTTATTCCCGCCACAAAGACGATAAATATTTTGACATCTGCTGATTGTGAGTTTCATCGAATTTCTGCCGTCATTGATTACTTAATTTAAAGTGAGATATCAATATTTTCTACTCGAATTACAAATATTTTAACGCATTAAGATGTGTTCTATAATAATAATATCAGTTCAATTCACGGCTCAGAGTCATTTGCCAGAATATTGTAAATGATTTTCAATGTTAATTCAAATTAACACTGGTAGTGACGGACATGTTTTCGACTAGTATGGCGAATTTTTAAAGATTTGTTATCCTAGATTATTTCTTTATTTCTTAATGAATTTTAGTAAATATGTTATTTGTTTGTTCCTTAGAGATTATCACTACATTTTAAATATGCATTTTTGACATGAAACAGTTATTTGTATTACTTTTTTGTTATGTTTATTTTACCTTGAATAATTTCTAAAAAAAAAAAATTAAATACCAAAAATTTTCAAATAATTTTGTGGTGCATTATTAAGGAATACATATTTTATAAATGTGGAAACAATGATGCGGGTGTGAAAGGGTTAAGATCTGGTCACCAAACAATGCTAGTGCATTAGAACCTTTTGCAAATAATCTGGAATTCTTTGACACAATGTATTTTTTTTACATAAACTCCATATAGGAGACCTTCAGGAAAATAATTTCCCTCGGGGTCTATGTCATCTTTGAAATACACATTGTAGGAAGAAGGAAACATAGAAGCTGAAACATCGTTGCAAAGCCGAGCTGACTAAAGAACCATTAAGTTCTTCGTAGCGTCTTCCATTGAATTACCAGTAGAACAATGACAGCATTCCCACCTGGCGCCCGAGCTTTATAGACTGCAATCTGTTTGTTAAAATTGGGGAATCTTTCACACAGAGTCATTATAAACATATTATTATGCCAAGATTACAACACTAATCCTCCTTTAGAAGACCGTCGGAAAAAATATGATTCGTTTCTTTAAAATTATCAACAATTTTATTGACTCACCTATATTACTAGAACTCATCTCATTCAATATACCTTCTCGTAGACTCAGAAATAAAGAACTGCTCTTCCTCAATCAACACTCGACTAAGTGTGATTCTATTCAATATTGTCCACAATATGTAGAGTGGTCAACTCACGGCAAGATCTTGATTTTTTTGGTATAAGTTAGAATGTATTTTGTCGCTCACTATGCAATTGAGGATATTTTGTATCACTTTAGTTTTAGCAAGGTCTTGACTTGACTTGACACTTCTTTTCCCTGTTTGTCTCTGCTTTTATATAACATCCTTTAGCAAAACTCTTTACTCTTTCATTGTACATTGTCCCAAATCGCTTTGTAATATATTGGACGTAAGTATTAATAAATAAATTAATTAATAATTGATTAATTTGAAGACTAAAAATGGTAAAAATAAATGATGTCTCAAAAACAGTTATTCTCCGAAAAAATACCATTCCAAGAAAGCATTTTTAATAGAAACGACAGCTGATTTAATTTTTTTACTTAGCAAGCAAAAAACAAAATTAAACAAAATGAGAAAAATTATTTCAAATATGGCATTTTAATGGGTGTCTTCGTGGCTACTATCGCAATTACCGTTTCGATCCTTGCTTCATGCACATTCATACATCGCCTCATATTTTACGCATGAATAAATTTATTGATATGAAATACGGTTAATTATTTGTTAAAAATCTGATTAAATTATTCGTTTTCGTGTCAACAAGGGGACTGCAGGCCTTCGACGAATTAATTGACAGTGTTCCTAACAAATTATTGGTTTAAAGCGATTGTTTTATGATAATAATATTGATATTGACACATTGATACTATCGCATTCCTTCATGACATTTATTAGGAAAAGAACACGTGTTCTCGATATATTCTGAATGACTAATATTTTAACATGAAATTCGAATGCTATTACTTTTTTAACAAGATTGTTTTTCTCCGTGTACTCCTGTGTAATTCTGACTCCTGACACTACCTTATTCAAGTATATATTTGATTCACTTGATCGTGCCATCCTTATCGGGTGACTTTGACTTCCTCTACCATTATTTGTCTAGTTTTTGCGTACATCCGCTTCACATTTGCAAACCATTTCAATTTCACTTAACAATTTCAATCTTACAATTATTTCCAGATATTTTTAATATCTAATACAGTCACACAGTTTTTGACCACACAAACGCCTAAGAGATGTCATGTTTACGATACTGTCAATATCAGGACTGAATCATTACGATACTCGTTCGTACCTAGATTGCATGCAGTTGGCAATACATTTTTGCAGAATAGTAAATGGTGTTCAACTTTACGGAATATAGTTACAAGAAGGCTATAATAACATACCTCAAATAATAAATAAAAATAATAAGTAAAATCCCGTAAGGGCGTATAGCATAAATACGTAAATAAATAAAATAATGAATAATTTGAAAATCGATATAATAATAATATTTATAGCTTATCGGGATATTCTTATACCTAAATAAGCTTCATGTATGTATATCCTTCTTTTAAGACAGCTTACATATAAACGAAACCGGCGTGTAATAATAATGTGACTCAAAGTAATTGTTTTATTTAATAAATGATTTCTGGCAAGTTCGTACATCTGTTTCTAAATTGTAATAACGTATCAAAATTGATTAGCGTATAAATTAAGGAAAACAATTTGAAATGAAATTATAAGAATGTTAATATTTTCTTACCTTGCATATGCTGTACACAAGACGTTATCACGAACCACTCAAAAACTGTTTTAAAAACGTTTAAAACTGCAAAAAGTCACCCTCAAAACATAGAATTTAAAAAAAACACTGATTCATAAATTATTGTTTTTAAGAATTATTGTTTTTAAGATAAAAATTATCAACACCCGTATGAATACTCTATAAGGAGATCTGTCAAAATCTGTCTGGATTCAAAAACAACAATAAATGTACCAAAAATGGTAAAAATGTTACATAAAATCCATTTTTATGTGTTTTTTCTATCACAACGCACTGATGTTAAAAACGTTAAATATTTCTGATATTTTCAGTATGTTTTCAATTGAATTTTCAGGAATTTCAGCGTCGTTTTTAAAGGTTTTCACGGCGGAAGTTGCGTGCTCTCTCGTGGATAGGTTTCGCAGGACTGTGGCTGGAGACTGTGGATGCGCGGGACGGCGGAGATGAGTGAGGGAGGGGTGGGGAGGGGCGGAGAGCGCCGGCGCCGATAGGGGAGGGGAAGAAGAGGGCGTCGCGACGCCTATCGTGAGAAAAGCGGGCAGGACCGGCGCGCGGTGACATTTCACATTCAACAATGTGTTATTTTGCATCTTTTCACACGCGTTTGTAACTTATTGCAGATTTTTACAGCAGTTTTATCATATTTATTATTTACATGTTACAGGTAGTCTTATGCTTGAGCTTTGCGATGAATAGCAGAGTTAAGGCATTCGTTCAAAGTGTAGTGACATTTATTAGGTTTGAAAAACCTAACAGATATCTTATTTTAAATCTAGAGCAAAAATTTTCAAATGGGTATAAAAGGAAATTTGCACGGTTCTACGAAAGATATCAAAATTAGGAATTATGGCGTTAATTAAACGCTTTTTATTCTTTCTTATGCTCCAAAAACGACGATTTGCGAACTAAAGAATACGCCAATCAACAGAGTTACTCAACTGCTTAATAAATCAGCATTGACCATCGTCATTTTTAACATCACTTACAGACAGACAGACCATAGCAACTACCTTTTGACGCACATCACAAAATAGTATAACTGCCCCGCCAAGACCTTTTTATACTTACATTACCTCAATTTTTTAATGTTCTCCGTAATATAATATAGCGTTTCCGTAATATTTCGGCGTTTAGTTTTGATGAAACCGCAAACCGTTATACATATATATGTATAACCGTTTAATGGAGAACACAAAGAAATAAATAAAAATAAATATAACTAAAATTCCCACCACACTTCACAAAATCTAATAATTTATTAAATAAACACATTTAAATCAGTTCAAATAATAATTCTTACGCATCATAGAAACAACGTTAAAAATTAAGAAGCTTGCCCAACTTATCTCTTACATTGTAAATATGAAATTAATTTCCACAATGTTATGAATTTAATATTAAATAAAAAGTCATTTTAATGATATTTATTTTATTCATTAATTTTTTAAGATATACACAGTACAAAAAGATACAGTTAGATATTTTTAGTTATTACATAGTTGTAGTACCTATTACGTATGTCCATAAAATATCATTACGTAATTTCGCCTGAGATTGTTATAAAAGGAATGAAGTGTGTGGATAGATAATAATAAATGAATTGAAAACAAGAATTAGAATAAGCTCACGAATTGTAATTGACTGTTAATACATAGAAGTTTTGAAAAATTATGTGAAAATATTTTTGAAATATGTCATGCTGAGAAATTTAATAAGTAAGGACGGGTTGTTTCGGAGAATTTGAACAATTCATCAAATTTCAACGTTCATTTACAGGTTCTGTGAAAGTCCTATTCAAATTCTGTTATTATATCATTATAGGCTAGTTGCTTGACAGAACTGAAATAATAACAAAACTTAAAAATATCTTTCACAGAACTTGAAAATTAACTTTGAAATTTGATGAATTGTTCAAATTCTCCGAAACAACCCGTCCGTTTTGTATGTTAGAAATGAATCATGAAAGATGTCTAAATGAAGTAATTTTTTCGTAATAGGTGTATGTTGTGATTGCGCGAGTAATTACTGAGTTGTTTGCTGCATTGGTATTGTTGGCTTCAATATGAAATAGTGTAGTGTGCCTTTTGCCATTTAAAACAATGACGGATAGCAATTCGGGACTATCTATTTTATTATTTAGCAGATTATGTAGAAACAACAGGTCTGACAATGTGCGTCTTTTTTGTAAAGTTTACATATTATTTGTAGTTTTGTTGTATTTCTTGAGTAAATGTTTCGAAAATTTATTCTGTATACTTTCTACTAAATCTATGTAAACTTTATACTGAGGATTCCATATTGTGGAAGCATACTCCAGTGGACTTCTGACCAATGAACAAAACAATATTTCTAGAGTCTTAGCACTAGATATTTATTTATTTATTAACGGACATCGTCCAAATTACAAAATAATAACACGAATAAAGTAAAATGAAAAATACAGGAGTAGACAAAGGTACATAAAAGCAAAGACATATGGTAGATATAATATAAGAAAATAAAGTGACAAGTCGAATCAAGTCAATAATACGCCGTGGGTCAGGACCACAGAACACTTATAATATTCCGTCACTTGTTTAGCGACTGGCAAAAATCATTCAGACTTATCTCAAAAAAGTTAAGGTTTTGACTTGAGTTGACCAGTCTACACATTCTGGAAAATGGTGAATAATATCCATAATTTGTCGAATGATGGTTGAGGAAGAGCAGTTCCTTATTTCTGAGTCTTTACGAGGGGATATTGAAGGGAATGAGTTGCAGTAGAGTAGGTGAATCAATAATACCATTTATAATTTTGAAGAAGCAAATGAGGTCAATATATTGATAGATAGATATGAATGTATTGTTATGTATTTGAGTTACATTACCTACCTCAATGAACTAAACCTATCAATTTGATTGTCCTTCCTTTTTCGAAACCTTCCCAGTTGGACAGTCAAAGATTCATTATTTGTAATTGTATTTTTTAGTATCTAATAAATAAATAAAATAAAATAATATTAATTTCTAAAAATGAATATGTTCGTTTGTTCAAAATCTTAAGGACGGGTTGGTTCACAGAATTTGAACAATTTATCAAATTTTAAAGTTAATTTTAAATTCAAGTTCTGTTATTATATCAGTTTTGTGTAACAACTGGACAATAGCGATATAATAACAGAACTGGAATAGAACCTTCACAAAACTTAACAATTAACATTGAAATGATGAACTTTTCAAATACTATGAAACATCATGTCATCTCGTATATCTCCAAAAGTTGTGCACATATTGCTTTGAAATTTTGACACTACCTTGCATTTGAACATGCGTGCGTTTATACAGGGTTTTCCAATAAGAGGTGTTATTTTAATATTCAATCGTAAAAGATCAATAGTTTCGTTGCTTGTGTGGCACGTAGTGCCGTCTTGTTGAAAATAAACGTTGTCTAGATTAATACCATCCAATTCCGGCCATAAAAAATCATTAATCATCTCTCGATAGCGCAATCCATTCACCGTAACTGTTGCTCCAGCCTGATTTTCAAAAAAGTAAGGTCCAATGACTTCGCCGGACCATAAACTGCACCAAACAATCACACGTTGAGGATAGAGAGGCTTTTCAACAATAACTTTTGGGTTTTCCGAGCTTGTTGACGAAACCACCGAGGTGGAAATGGGCCTCATCACTCAAGATGATTTGCATTTGATTCACTCAAGTGAATTTTAATAATTTTAATGCATTGTTGAAGCGTGTATCGTTCCATTTTTATTAATGGCGTAGTTTTTACTTGTCAAATGTCAAAAAATGACAGCTTCAAAAGTAACATCTACCGAAATAGCGGGCTATTCAAAATAACACCTCTTATTGGAAAACCCTGGATATACCTACATTATATAGATGTCACCTGTGACAGGTAAATACATGCTTTTTTTAAACCGCGCTATCTTTTGGACGTAAAATCAACATTCGCTATTGTTTCTCCATCTGCACAGACAACCACAGCAAAGCTCTGCGGGGTACAACTTATACATATAAATAAAAATTTAAATGTTCGTCTGTTCAAAATCTTAAATTTCCGAAAGTTCTTCGTCGATTGCTTTGAAATTTTGACGTAACATTGCATTCGAATACGCGTATGTTTTGATGTACCTATATTATATGACAGGTAAAAACATGCTTTTTTTTAAACGGTGCCATCTGTTCGACGTAAAATCAACACGCGATATTGTTTCTCTATCTGCACGGACAGACCGAACCACAGCAATGTTTGATAAATAAATAAGTTCTACAACTTTTTTTACCTGTAAATTTTGTTTTAGTGTCAAGAGTTGTACGAAAATCTATAATTAATATTTTGCTATTCATACCTATTTTTTTTTAATTCCAATAAGACATAATTTGTATAACGTTATTTTAATTTTATTCTTATATTATTTTAGACTTGGAGATAGTTTCACTAAAACTAAATGCCGAAAACAATATTGATTCCACTAATTATTTAACTGAAATACTAGCCTTCAGAGGATCACTTCTACATATATAAACACAATATTTTCACATTATCATGCTGGAAACTGTAAGGCTCTCCGAAACGTTGGCTAAAGACGAAGGTAGCGCAATACGGCATGATAGCCCAAAAAAATAATTACGATGATTAATTAAATGACTATTTCAGAGTTATGCATCACATATAAAAACACAATATTTTCACATTGTCATGCTGGAAACTGTAAAGCTCTCCGAAACGTTGGCTAAAGACGAAAGAAGCGCAATATCGCATGATAGCCCAAAAAATAATCACTATGATTAATTAAATTATTATTTTAGAGTTATGCATCAATTTCCATAATGAACTTTCGAGCAAATCAAATGTATTGTAATGCAAATTTTTTTAGGTTCATACATTTTAAACCAATAAAGCAATTGATATCAGAATGCGCCCAAGAAGGGCGAAAGTCAAAAACAATGAAGAAAATACAAACAATAACTTTTTTAAATAACAACTAACTCCTCCACACTTCTTGTTTTTTGAGTTCCGTATTTAACGAGAAACAAGGATTCACAAATCATTTGTTTGAACTTTTACTTCGACTTTGTTGAAAATTTTTCTTTTGTGTACGAACGCATTTCTTGGGACCTCTTTTCATAGGAATATTACTCGTGAAATATTGCATGATTACACTGAAGACAAACAATCTACAGAAGTGTAATTTGGAAATGCATATGTATCCGAAATAAAGTCAATTTGATCTTACTTCTGGTGTTATTAATTATTATTTTTTTTTGGTAAACTAATGTTTTTAAGACAAGATTTTTTTATGCATAGCACAAAGGGTAACAATTATTTGATGAAAAAAATGTAACAAGCAGTAATTGTTGAATGAAACACTAGTATATATTGAATTATTTCGCGGGTAAGAGATAAGCCGCCATAGCTCAGTGGTCAGAGCTGTCGACCGGAAATCGAAAGGACACGGGTTCGAGTCCCGTTGGCGTCATGTATCTTTTATCAGGAGATTTTTCAATGTGGATGAGTGTTTCAGGCGAATAATTATTGCTTGTAAAATAATTGTTACCCTCTGGTGTTATTGATCAAACATTTTCAAAAACCGAAAAATTTGCAATGTTTTCTATATGTCAAATGCGCTGTATACATCTCATTTCTTAACTTTTCGTACAAAAAAATATTCTTTTAAAAACAAGATAAAATTATCTATCCGGTGTAAGCATTAAAAATAAACATAACTTTTTCTAAATAATAAAATTTTAATATCAAACGTGAATAATGTTGTCAAAAACTCTAACTGCATTTTTGCTCATTTCAAATTGACATAACTAGATATTTCAATAATTCATTAGTTTTATTTCGGGGAATTTAAAAAAATTTATCTTCACTTTTATCTCTTTCATATAATAAAAAATTATTTTTATAGTTAATCCAATTGTTTCTATAGCGATGCGAAATAAGAATTATTCGTTTTGGCTATTTTTAAGATTTTGTTAATGGCATTCAGTATAAATATTTGAAGCGAACTGAAAACAATTATAATTTATCAACGTCAAAAAATATGTACTATAAATTATAATTTTATATAAAAATATTTTTTTTAAATATGGACGCCCGGTCGTATATGACTCTAAAAAGCTGGAGGGGTTAAAATCAGATGATTTATTTATTTAGAATTTACGGCACAAGTTTTAAATACAAAACACCATTTACATACAATTTTTTTTTATTTTTTTACATATACATAGTGCAGTATTAAATTTTGATGAAAAAAATTAAATTTAGTTAAAACATAACAAATAAAATAAATATAAAGAAAGAAGCAATAACATAAGCCTGTTATGTAGTGACCTCATTAAAATAAGTGGCGTTAAAATGTGTTATTAGTGCAGTTTTATACTTTACTAGGGGAATATTAAAAGTATCTGCGAAATTAGCATAAAAGTTCCCAAGTGTGTGCAATCTATTTATAACTGAGTTATATCCTGAGACTGTGGTATAATTGTCACAATAATACATACTAGAGGACCTTGATCTAATGGTAGGTACCTACATGAGATTGAATCAACATTAATATGTCAGGGCTATCCGACTGATAATTTATAATTTTGTATTAAAATATAAGATCAAAAATTTTTCTTCCATCACTTAACTTAAGCAATTTCAATGAAATAATAAATAAGAAATCATAATCTATTGTTTCTGAAGGAATTCCAAGCTTAAAATTAACACACCTCAAAATTTTGCGTTGGACTCTTTCAATGGTATTAATGTGATTATTAAAGATAGGTGACCAAATTGTAGAGTTGTATTCTAGAATACTTCTAACGAGAGATCGAAAGGTCTTTTGTAGATTCATGAGAACAGCTTTAGATCAATGATTTCTTGTTTAATCCTCCGTGATCGAGAGATAAAACTCTCGGTAATGCCGGAGATCACGGGTTCAGATCCCGGCGTGCGCATTAAAATTTTATTTGATTAATTTGTATTATATCACAATTTACAAATTTTGTTTTTTTTTAAAGAAAAAAAAACATTTCCGTGTTACGAAAAACCTGACAATATTTGAAAATCTCCTACTAGGCCAGTGCAATTAGCGCCAAAAATGGGGTCGCGATCGAAGTAATTCCGGTAGTCCCAATTTTTTTATATGTTATATAAACTGATTTCCTGGTGTAAAATCTGAGTTTCCGACCTTGGCACACCTGTGCTCGCGCCGCCATTTTGAAAAAACTGGCCGAAATCGGGCCAAAATCTAGTTTTTCCCAAATTTCTCATTTCCAATGCAAATTTTGGCTAAAGTTTTTGTAACAAGTATAATAGAACATAAAATAATCTACAACTTTTGTAAAAACAAATTTCTTCTATCTCTAATAGGTACCGAGGTAGAAAGTCGTAAAGGTGTGTATAATTTTGAAAAAACAAGTTTTTTGCGCGACTAGGTTTGGTTTTTTATAAATACCTCGTTTCCAGTGGAATTTCATGAAAATTTTATTGATACCAATTATGTAGAACATAAAATTTCAAAAAAACTGTTGATTTAAATTTGAAATTTTGGTCAGGGATTTGGTCTGACATGACCATCGAACAAACTCTGATGAGATCGATGAAAACATCTGGAGGTTTGACCCAAGGACGGGGAATCACAGACAGTTCCATCCTTCGTTGGACTGCTGGATTCGTTTATCTGCATAACATTTGTGAGGGTATCGAGTCATTATCGAGCAGTGGCACAATCGGGGATAGCAAAGTCACTTTTCACATGGCTTAAAAGATGGGGAAATTAGCTATGTCTAAAGTTATCAACCAGAACTTTGGAAACCTACACTTAAAACGTAATAATGCGATAGTTTCTCTTGCGGCGGTGACCAGCAGTGTCAGAAATCAGGGTGTGACTATAGCAATAGATCCATTAATGCTATTCCATCGTATGTGTATTGCCAAAAAGTCTGAAAGTGAACTTAAAGAATATTTTCAATATGAACTCTCTCCTGTACCATTGTCTCTTTTCTCAGAGGAAGGCATGCGCAAAGGAACGAAGTCTATATTTTATTCATCATTAAACCCTCTACCAAATAATACAGAACTGGAAAGCAGTAAAATACACGTAATTGATGGAGGATATTTACTGCACAAAGTTGTATGGGGTCGTGCTTAACCCTTTTCAGTAATTTTCCAGCAATATGTCAGGTGTGTACAAAATCATTATGGATCCAATGCAGTAGTGGTATTCGATGGATACCCAGATTCTATGGAAAATAAAAGCACTAAAGGGGTGGAAAGAGCACGGCGTGCCAGAGTTACAACTTCTGCTGAAATTTTGTTTTTTGAAAGCATGCACCCACAAGTGACACAGGAAAAGTTTCTGGGAAATGAGAAGAACAAGTCTCGTTTTATTTCCCTACTCAGAACCTCATTAGCACCATCCCACATAACGACAGTATAAGCTGAAGAGGATGCTGACGTTCTCATAGTGAACACAGCAAATTCGTGGTCATCTCAACATGATGTAGTCATAATCGTTGGTCAGGATATTGATCTGCTGGTACTCCTCACAGCTCTCTCACCTCCCAACGTATATTACCAAAAAGTTGGAAAAGGTAAATCACCTAACGCGTTGTACTCGAAAAAATGTTTTAAACACATTGAAATAGTTGAAAACATTTTATTCCTTCATGCCATAAGTGGTTGCGATACAACTGGAGCTCCGTTCGGTCAATGCAAACACAAATTTTGTAATATTCTTCTCAATAACCACTCAGTGAATGAATTTGTTCGTGTATTTCAAGACCCATAAGCAAAGACAGAAACAATCACTTTGGCTGCCGAACAACTATTTGCACTTTTGTATGGCGGCAACGAGAAATCAAATGTGGAAAATTTAAGGTACATCATTTTTGTCAAAGGAGTAAAAAAGAACAAATTCAATTTATCCAGGCTACCACCCACCAAAGATGCAGTCCAGCAACACGCTTCAAGAACATACTTGCAAGTGCAGACTTGGTCACGATAAAGATCCGACTGAATGGGGGTGGAAAAAGGTTGCTGTTGGGTTACTTACTCCAGTAACAATGTTGAAGGAAGCTGCACCTCAAGTCTTGCTGAACTTCATATCATGTCAATGCAAAAAAGGTTGCGCTGGAAAGTGCACCTGCAGAAAGTCGGGATTGAAATGTTCCCTACTCTGCATTCATTGCAATGGCAACTCCTGCGAGAATGCTGTAGAAACCTTTGTTGATGACGATGACGAGGAATATGACGACCCAGTCGCCACAAATTTGGGTGATAAGACAGATGAAAAAGCTATTCAGGGCCAGAAGTAAGAAACTTTAGTCAAGGGCTCGTACTTCTGTCTAAACTGATCTACCATTAATTTTATATTTTGTTTTGCTGATAACTTAACTAATAAAGAAAAGAATGTCAATAAATGTTAATTTTACGAAAATATTTTTTTTTAATCTTTTTTATGTACCTTATCATCTTAATTGTATTAATAATCTTAAATTTATGTTGTGATTACGTTGATAGGCATGTCAGACCAAGCTGCGAGCACAAATTTAATGTAGTGGCTTGGCCTATTTTAGTGGTCTTCCCATTGGGAATGTATGGCGACCGATATGCTGAAATAGTCTATCTACTATATTTATAGCTAGGTCTGACACAGGCATGACGATTGTTGTCAACGTATATGTTCTTAGAACAATAATTGTTAAAGAAAAATAAAATCAAGGAATGCCAAGTTTAAAACACCTAACCTCTGTTTCAATTTTTGGCCTGGTTTTGGTGGATTAGAGTTTGGATACGTAATAGAGATAAAAAATATAAATTATAAACCTATTTCTTTAACGAAATTTTATTTTCTACAAAATTATTATTAATAAATTTTTCACAAAATTGTACTGGAAACGAGGTATTTATAAAAAACCAAACCTAGTCGCGCAAAAAACTTGTTTTTTCAAAAATATGCGCACATTTACGACTTTCTACCTCGGTACCTTTTAGAGATAGAAGAAATTTGTTTGTACAAAAGTTGTAGGTTATTTTATGTTCTATTATACTTGTTAAAAAACTTTAGCCGAAATTTGCATTGGAAATGAGATATTTGGGAAAAACTAGATTTTGGCCCGTTTTTTGCCAGTTTTTTCAAAATGGCGGCGCGAGCACAGGTGTGCCAAGGTCGGAAACTCAGATTTTACATCAGGGGATCAGTTTATATAACATATAAAAAAAATTGGGACTACCGGAATTACTTCGATCGCGAATCGCTAATTGCACTGGCCTATACTACCACCACAGTAAGCTGAAAATGTTGCTTGTGTTGTGATGGAGGACTTAGCCAGCATTTATAATGATATGTATTTATAATGATAGATTATAATAATTATTATAATACATCATTTATCAGTATTTATAATGATACTGTCAGCATCGCCTTGGTGCAAGATCAACATTCAGAAATGAAACGTTGCTTTGGCCGTGTTCGGTGACCAAATCTGAATAGCCAGTACTTCCGTACCTTCGTCTTCCTAAATTTTGTCAAATTATTCGTAATCCTGTTAAAAACTGCAGCAGGCCTTGAACGAATGAATGAATTGAAAGATTTCTGAAGGTAAAACACGGATATATCATTAGGATGTCGGAACACGTGTTCATAAAAATTCTAAAATTGTAACATTTCATCATTTTAATTATCAAGAAAAGGACACCTGCATGAACACGTGTTACGGTTTATTATGAATGGTTTAATATTTTATTGTGAAATGGACAACAATCACGTTTCTGATTTAAATGAATCAGCCATAATCATTTTTCGACGTGCAATTGGAGATGTTATGTTGATATTCTCACTGGCTACAGACGGTGGGGAGCAGTTGGGTCTGTTGTGCAGTATTCACATTAATAAAATAAATGAATTTAAAAAAAAAAAAACAAGTTACGAAGTACGTTCCATTGAAACGCTCCGTGATGACATGTTGACGAACTCTGCCTGGGAATATTTTATTATTTTAATTGCTTACCTGTTAATGTCCTGTTGACGAACTTCTTTCAATGCGTAAAATAATAGCAAGGAAATACAATTAATAAATTTGATATCTTAGCTTATCTGCAATGGTCACCTATTTAAGGCGATGCACTACGTCGTGATATATTTTAAACTGAGCCGCTATCAATAACAACCTTTACGTAGATGGCGATAAAGTTTAAATTCCCGCTTAACACCATCCGCCTGTTTTGATTTATGCAAGAAAAAAACATGGCCAAAAAGTGCCTTTTATTTTATTTTGTGGATGTTCAGGCATAAATATTTAATTTTTTCGATCATTTTATAAATAACTTAATTTGTCACATTATACAATAAAATCATAACCGAAAATTGGTTTGCAAGTAGGAGATTTTGAACTTTAAAGCAGTTTTCATAGGCCTTTTACATTATTTTTTTCTGGGCTTATAAAAAAACTTATCTAAAAAATACTCGATTATTTCAAAGGCCAAGATGTATTCTACTCGCAGTATTTAATTAAAGCATCTGAAACATTTCTAGGCGACCAAATTTTCAAACCAAAAACACACGATTTTGCATTACTACTTATGGCACCGCCTTAAGTTATTACTAGTGTTTGATTATGTTTGTATTCTGTGATATGTAATTATTGTGTATGTATATTTATACCGTGGATATTAAATACAATACAATACAAATCTAATTGTTTCTTAGAACTTTATGTAAAATACCTACCAATCAATTCACAGAATTGATTCGATTGAAGTCTTGCAATCAAAGGCACATCCCAACAATAAAGAAAGAAAACAAACTTTGAAAAGATAAACTTTATACTGTCGATAAAACAACAATACCCCTCAGCGACCCTCCCAGCAAAACTTCAGCTTTTAATGGAATAAAAAAATGAAAAGATTTTGGCTTTGAGTCGTTTTTTTTAACATTGACCCCACACAAGAACCCTGAGGAAAATAATTTTCCTCAGGGCTTATGTCATCTTTGGGGTTTTGTGTGGAGATTCCTTTGAAATAAAGGAAGGAGAGAAAGTTCGGGGAAGAAAAGGGTATGAGGGGTGGGTAAGAAGCTAGGGGTGAGTGTAACGGACGTATAAATCCATCCCGCCCGCTGCGGTACTAGACGATGGATCGAGAGAGACCAGCTAGAGTTGTCAAGGGTCTCCCCAAGCCGGCTCGATTTAAGATCTGCACACACCTCAATGGTTCCCGGGGCGGAGGTACCCGTCCCCGTCTTCCAAACTAATGTAATGAGTCTATTACGGAAGCTTATGCAATGATAACCAGCAGGGTCCCTCAAGGCTATAATAGGTCAGAATCCTTTTCCGATTCTAACTGTTAACCGCAGCTACCCAAATAGTTATGTCAAAAATTGAAAAAGTTTACAAGAGACATGGCCTTTTCTAAGGAATTAATTGTTTAGAGGGTATCAAAATATAAAGTTGAGTTGTAACGTATCTTATTTTTGATGTGGAACATCTTTTGCGGGCCTAGGGGGGTAAAACCGACATTTGAGTAGCGATCGTGGTAAGACAGGTGCAGGTATATTCATGTGACGTAAAAAAATGTCACTCACCTTTTTACGTGTGATAACGAGGGCATAAAGTAAATTAAACTCAGGATTCGTGGATCAAGTTGAAACTGTTTTCAGTCAGAGGGGGGAGGATTTCATTGATTAATGAAAGTATGAAAAAACAACTATCAATATTCAATATCAGTGTGTGTAATGTTGAATAACGCTCCGTATTATATTTAACGTAAACAAGATCGGTTTGCAACCAAACATAACAGAAAGTGTCTCCCAGTTTAAATTACCTCGTGCTTGACATTTTAAATCAGTTAGATTTCAGCATCGTAGTGAATACTGTACGGTATCGTGAATTGAAAAACAAATTTATCCAGAACAAATATATCTGAAATCAATTACAATCTAACTGCGCAGACGCAAACATTTGGATCATCATTGGTCGAAAGTGTCGTCACTTAGTGTCCCATTGGTGGAAAGTGTCATCATTGTTCGTCTGTGCTAAACGGATTGCGGCATTTAGGCGCTAATTACCGAAGTGTGCAGTTTTAATCAAATTTAACGGTAAATTTCAAAAATCGACAATGGCAAGCACGAGAGGCAAGACAACCACTCTGGAAAGTGAAGACAAGATTATTCAGTTCCTAGAAAAAAAAATGGACATTATGAAAAAAGATATAATATCCCAAATAACAAACCAAAATATTGAAAACCAAAAAAACCTCGACAGCATAAAGATAGAAATGTCAGAAATCATAGAAAAAAAATTTAATTCTGAATTGAAAGACGTCAAAAACATCAAGAACCAGTTGAGCGAACTCACTAAAACCATCGATTTTCTCTCACAAAAAATCGACGATTACGAGGCGGAGAGAAACAAATTGCACAAAAAAATTAAGGAAGTTGAAAAGGAAAATAAAAATTTAAAATACATTGTCAACCAATCTCTGCAAAACTCTCTCGACACTACGCTTGAAATCAATGGAATCGACACGAAGAAAGACGAAAATCCTAAAATTCCAATAGAACGCATCTTCAAAAAAATAGGATGTGAAGACTTACTTGACACCATAACAAACTCCTACACCAACTCCATAAAAAAATCTATAACTGTAAAAATGGCCACAAAAGAAGAAAAAGACAAGATCATTCTCCAAAAAAAGAAAGCGGGATATTTCTCTGCCAAAGACATTAACCACTCCAACTCAGAAAAACCCATCTACATAAACGATAAGCTGACGCCACAAAATAAACAACTGCTCTGGCTAGCGAGAGCAACAAAGGCGATGGGTTACCAATACGCGTGGACGAAGAACGGGAACGTCCTTCTCCGCAAAAATAAGGATACTCCAATTATATACATCAGAGACGCGAGCGACATACCCCTTCAATAACCTGGACTCCCTCCTGTACCTTCAAAGATGACCTCCGGACTCAACTAAAAATGGCCCCTTCAGAAGAAAACAGCATCTCTGAAACTCTTGAATGTGACAATTTTGAAGATGTAAACACACTTTTCTACGACACATCTTTCAACATACTAAACATGAACATCAGAAGCATTAGAAAATTTTTTGATGATTTCTGTATCCTTTTAAATTCGTTAACCTTCCAAATTGATTTTATTGCATTCACTGAAACACAAATGCGCGAATGTACCCCTTTCAACTTACCAAACTACACTACTTTTTCAGTTCCGTCTAGACACACCTCTCACGATGGCATAACCATATTTTACAATATACACACTATATCCAACATTAGCATAGACAACACTCATTTCAAATATGCAAATGCCGTCCATGCAACCTTCTCCTCCAAAGGAAAAAAATACTCAATTTTAACAGCATACCGCTCCCCTTCTTTATCCCCAATTTTGTTTACACAAGAAATCAAAACTTTTATCAACAATAACAGCTCGAATCAATTCGATTTTGCATTTTTTATGGGTGATATTAACATAAATATACAAAACGCTGTATTAAATCCGACCGCAAACGAATATCTAAATGTTCTATACTCCACAGGATACCTATCATACATAAACAACACTACCAGACCTAATCATCCAAACGATACATGTCTTGACCATATATTTCTAAAAACACATAAAAATTTCCAACATAAATCCGCTACATTAAAAATCGACATAACTGACCACTATCCCACCTTTTACGGCCATCATACACCAAATTTATCCATCTCTGTTGAACCGAAAAACAAAGCAATGATTAAAATCAACTATTCAACTTTAAATAACTTACTGAACGAACAATCGTGGATCGCTGTCCTATCTAATGACAACCCAAATTTAGCTTTAAATACCTTCTATGAAATACTTCAAAATTGTATTAAAAAAAGTCAAGAAACAATAGCACCGCCAAAAAGTAAGCACAAACACATAAAACCGTGGATTACGCGCGGACTAATAATCTCAATACAACACAGAAACAAACTTTTTAAGATTTATAAAAATCACGAAAAATATTGCACATCCAAAAACGAAACACAGAACCACACCAAACGGAACGAATACATTTTATTTAGAAACTACCTAAACTCAATCATAAAAAAACAAAAACAACAATACTACTCTACACAACTACATAATGCTCACAACGACTCCAAAAAAACATGGCACGTCATAAACGAAATCTCTAACAGGAACCAAAAAGTTTATAAAATTCCTCAAAAAATCATTACTGACAATAACACAACCATCGAAGACGCTGAGAGCATTGCAAACAATTTCAATCACTTCTTTACAAACATCGCCTCAACCCTCATAGATGATAATCCCAGTCTTAGCATTCACTCGAATCAAATTCCTCCCGGCCTTTCAGATTCTAATGTCACTACATATGAACTATCTACCTTCAAAGAAATAACAGAACTTGAAATCTCAAAACAAATTGACAACCTTAAAGAGAAGTCTGCAAATGGCCCAGATAACATTGGCAATACCACAATTAAATCAATTAAAAAGCATATAATCATTCCAATACATCATATTTTCAACAACTGCATCAGGCATAGCATTTACCCCAATGACTTCAAACTCTCTCACATCATCCCAATACATAAATCCGGATCTCAATTCAAAATAGGCAACTACAGACCTATAACTTTAACTTCTCAATTATCCAAAATCTTCGAAAAGTGTTTAAAACGACAAATTATGAACTTTTTAGAATCTAATGATATCCTCTCAGCTAATCAATACGGCTTTAGAACCAAACTGTGCACCGATGACGCTATCTTTAGCTTAACCAAAAGCATATACTCTAACCTTGACTCTAACACTAAAACGCTAACCATTTTCTTGGATTTAAAGAAAGCGTTTGACACAGTCAACCACAGAATTTTATTAAAAAAAATCTCTAAAGTAGGTATTAAAAACAAAAGTTTCATGTTATTAAAAAGCTATATATTGAATCGCCAACAACGCACAAAAATAGGAACAAGCTTAAGCACCTATGACTTGACAAAACATGGTATTCCTCAAGGAACTGTCTTAGGGCCACTACTCTTTCTAATCTACATCAATGACCTATGCAATATTGCAATACCAGGTAAAATTCTCTCTTTCGCCGATGATACTGCAATAACAATACAAGGTAAAACGTGGGAAGAAACAACCAGTAAAGCCAACAAATGTATTGCAACAGTCAAAGATTGGCTTGATAGAAATCTCCTCAGTCTAAATTTGAATAAAACTATCTTTATTCCCTTTTACAATTCCCAAAAGTCATCCCCTAAAAATAATCTTAATCTGAAGTTCCACAACCCTAATTGTAACTTTGCGACATGCTTAAATTGCGAAGACGTGAAATTCGGACAATATATCAAGTATTTAGGAGTTACTATAGACTGCCAACTCAAATGGACTTACCATATAGAAAAGACGGTCAATAAACTGAGATACCTAAGTTAAATTTTCAAACGAATGAGCAACATTGTCAATATAAAAACCATGAAACTTGTTTATGACGCGTTAGTGCTTTCATCTATTTCCTATGGAATAATTGCCTGGGGAGGAACTTACAATAATCACGTAAAACCCTTAGAAATTGCTCAGAAATCCATCATTAAAATAATGTACCAAAGGACCAAGACATATCCCACCAACCAGTTATTTCAAGAAACAGAAATCATGGAACTAAGACGGATCTATTGTATTCAATGTCTCAAATTTATATTTACGCGTCCTATCAATTTCACCAAAAACACAAATCGCTCGAGCCAGAGACATACCACATGCGTGTTCACAGTCCCTCACTGCAAAACTAGGCTGGGCCAAAGGCACATCAACTATATTGCCCCAAAATTGTTCAATTCTTTACCCAATTCCATCAACATGTGTCAAAACCTGAACTTACATAAGAAAAATGTTAAAAGTTGGATAAGAAATAATTTTTTTTTTTTTTTTTATTTATTCACATTTAAACCCGCTAAACTACTTGTGTAGTTTGTCAGCAGGGACATAGAGACAACATTTATACACTCATAAGATACAATTTGAACGGTACATAATTACATAAATTGGTTACATTGCAGAAAAGTTTAAATAGCAGCATAAAAGCCTTATATAATAAGCAAGTAAAAATAAATGTATGAACAAATTAGTATTATCAACATAAAACATAAAAGCCTTATAAAATAAGCAAGTAAAAATAAATGTATGAACAAATTAGTATTATCAACAAGTACATCAATAGTTTCATAAATAGAGGTAAGTAGTCAGGTATTACAAAATAATTGTTTTTCCATTTTCTAAGAATATGAATTCCATTTCAGGGGCATCAGTATAGATCATTATTATCCAATAACCATTTCCTTAGATTATATTTAACATTAGCAGTATACATGTTATTATTTTTAATTGTCATTGGTAATAAGTTAAACATTTTGGGTACTATATAGTTTAAAGTTCTTTCACCATATTTATTAGTACATTTCGGAACTACCAGTCCTTCATTTTGAGTGAATCTTGTGTTATGTTTATGGCAAACTCTTTCCCTATACAATGAATCAGACAATATAACATGTTGACTTACAATATTATAAAACAATAATCCTCTGACAGGTAAAATATTCAGAGACTTGTATATTAATTTAATGTTACTTCTGTGTTGATTGTCATATTTATGGATTAACAATTTTATAATGGAGTTTTGTAATGTTTGTATATAGCTTATATTAGTTTTACAAGAATGTCCCCAAGAAGTAATTCCATAACGTATAGTGGATTCAGCCAGAGATAAGTAGATTAACTTTAAAGTACTTATAGGCACGAAATATTTTATTTTATAAATCCTACCCACAATAGCTCGTAGACGTTTACAAACATTAGCAATTTGTACATCCCATTTCATGTAGCAGTCAATAGTAACACCCAAATATACATAACTTTTGACAAAATCAATGGTTTCACATGAACAGGGCTGTGCAACATTTTTATGTATGCAGTCAAATGTGTGTGTATATAATGAAGGAATTACATTACATCTGGCGTGTGGAGATCTGATGTGCATAATTTTAGTTTTTTTGGCATTTATAAAGCGAATATTTCGAAGCGAGTAACTTTTTTCTATAATTTAAGCCATCGGTTTCTAAATAACTAAACAACCACAGGTCTTTCTGTAAATTAAAGATTAATTTCTTTAAATCAAAGAAATATATACATGCATCTATGTCTTATGTGTGTGTGTGGGTGTGTGTGTGTGTGTGCGTGAGTGAGTGTGCGTGTGTCTGTGTGTGCGTGTGTCTGTGTGTGTGTGTATATGTTTGTAAATTTTAAAAAAAAGAAGAAAAAATAAAAACTTCTCTAAAAAAAAAACCAATCACATTGATCTCTATAGATACATTTAACAAGTTTAAAAAAATATATATTTTAAACACCACTGTTTTATCCTTACACTATAATACCCACGCTCAGGCTTCGCCTTTGTGGGATTTTTTTGTTACTCTTTCATTCTATATTACTATGTATGTACCTGAATTGTATATGTATCAAAAATTTTGTTAATAAAAAAAAAAAAAAAATATATATATATATATATTTAACATATAAAACCACGAAGAGAGAAAAGGTAAGGATTTTACACATGCGTGCTCTGCGGGTTGAAGGTGGCATTCTTTTCCAGGCGCGTTCTTACAGGATTTATTCTGGAGTGAAGGTAACGAGGTCCATCCCTCGTGTCCGGGAATCAAGCTGCAATCTGCTTCCAATCTGTTCTCAAACAACTACTTACATATTTATTTATTTATTTTTCATGTTCTCCGTAAAACGGTTATTCACCAATACATTATGGAGAAGATTACAAATTAGACAAAAAGTATAGCAAAACACATAAAAAGGTCAGTTTCACTACTTTGTGACATACGTCAAAAGATAATTGTTAAACTGCCTGTAGGTTACGTTAAAAATGTCGATGGTCAATGCAGACTCGTTGAGCAGTTCAGTCGCTCTGTTGACTGGGGCGTTCTGAGATATGAGCGTGATGATGATAGCGTGGCTCTCGGCATAATTTCCAGGGCTTGTTTTCAACTCTGATCGGTCACTAAACAAAGGAGACGTCCTCACCAACCATGTCAGCCATGTTCATTATTTTGGTAGACAAAGAACGCAGGAAGAACGACTTACTCGTTTGAAAGCTCCTCTAAATACCCATTACTAGCTAGAAATAACACACTCCTTTTAAACTGCGTAGATATTCAAGACAAAATCCGCAATCCGTGCCGCAAAAAAAAGCGCCGCGCCGGTCTGAAAAACAAATCCACTTCATCCGCCATCCCTTCTATCTCGCCACCACCCACTTCCGCTATCTTTACTTCCGTCAGGTTACCTTGCCATTGCACAAATACAAGGTCCATCCACATTTCTTGAAAACTAAAATTTTTAGCTATCGTTCGTGTAAAAATTAAATTTTAATAAATTAGGACTCAATTTGGTTGGAGCGGTTTATTATGTGGCATCCAAAAAATAAAAATAGAAAACACAAGCAGAACGTTTTACAAAAGGAAGTTTCGAGATATAATTTCAAGCGCGTAACGTAGGCAATTAACTCGGTCTCGGTGTCAAGGTTGCTGATACTGTACTGCCGAATTCGCTCCTGCTGTCGCTTATATAGGTGAAAAACGTTCTCGAACATTCCAGTTGCTATAGTTACAAATATTGCCAATCAAGCTTCTTGACAAAGGCCGAAACTTCTAGTATGTTCTATAATGACCGTTCGACTCAAGTAGTGGCGTACCACTACAAATTAAAAGATATTTTGTTGGACTAGCAGCGCCTGATCAGAACATCCCCAAATAAAGTATACCATAGTCCCAATAGCTTCAGACAATAATTTCCGCATGTCGTCTATATAAAAAATAACATAAAACCTAATTCTTCCACCAATCTCCCGCAGAAAACATTATTATTTGAAAAGAAATTTATGGACGTACTTTGCATATGAGATTCAGATACGAGAAATGAATTTATGTGCGTATTTAATTTGCGAGATGGGGAACAAATACTGCCTTCTGCACAGTTAGGTGAACAAACAGAAATTCAACACAAACTCATAAATCTTGTTCAACACAGGTTTTTTCGCATACGCAATTTTCCTTGAGTTTTTATTCCGTTACAATTTTCGTGTTTATGCAGATTTTCGGGAATTTCACCAGATGAGCGGCAACTTTGTTTTAACGCCGTTATATCCGTTAAACGCCCTTTCTATTCGTTTAACGCACGGTAAATTCGTTTAGCGGCCGTTAAAATAACGGAAAGCCGACATAAATTAATTAAAAACAGAGGTGGCCGCAAAAGTTTTAATTTTCTCCAAACCATATCATTTTTAAGCCACCATATTTCTTATTTTTATAGACAAACATTCCCCGGTTTCAAATGACCTGAGAGTAATTGAATTCCTACTACTAAATCATTATAGTGAGGAAAATGTTGCTTGTGCAATGATGGAGGACTTAGCTAAATGATAACGGGTCTTTTCTAATTTCTCAAAGAAACAGTTTATCTTTTTATCTAAAAAGAATTTAGTAAAAGTTATTTACTTTTTTACATCTAAAATCATATAGAATAACCCCCCGAAGTTAGCGCGCTTTACCCCCGGAATCCTGTATATCCTCCCTCTTACAACATGTAGCTCTTCAAGACCGATGTTCACTCCTTTCTCTCCTCTAAAACACCCTCCACACAGCATCCTCTAAGATGGCACAAGCCCTGAGAAAAATAATTCTCCCCGGGAGTTCTGTATGAAAATTTAAAATAAAAATAGCCCGGAACACGAATTTTTATATATTTAAATTATCCCTTGATATAAAAAGTTTGGCTACTGTAGGGGACGCCCTAAGAAGATATGGCACGATCAAGTGAACCAGATACTTGAGTCGGGACATGTTAAGAGTCAGAATAACAGAAGAGTATGTACGATGTATGAATGTGAATGAGGAAAGGAGTGTGTTCTAATACAGAGTTTTTTGGCGGTATATCCTCTATATCTTCCCCTGCGGCGAAACGGCGTGATGGTTGTTAGTTATGAAAAATAAATAAACTCATTTCGTACGTTTCGATTTTAGCAGAAAGATGCTAAGAGTATATGGAGAGTACGGACCGCCAAATAACTCGGTCTTAGCACATACTCCTTGCCTCATTTACATTCATATATACTTTTCTTTTAGTCTTCCTCGGGCGTCTCCGAATTCTTCTACCATTCACATTTGCGTCATATATTATCCTTACACTCCTTTCTCGTTCATTCGCTCTACATGCCCGAATCATCTAAGCGTCTCTAATGATGAATGAATATACTAATGACGCTTACTTCAGCCGTGCATTCTTTGCGTATCTCCGCATTTCTAACAAGATCATACATGATTTCACCACACATGAGCCTCAGGAATCTCATTTCTACAGCATTCAATTAGCTTTCGTCATTCCTCGGCCTATTCCATGCCTCACTGCCATACATCAGGGTAGGTACCACCACCTCATTGTGGACTGCTAGCTTCGCTTATTTGAACAATTATTTGTTAGCGCCAAACGCATTCAGTCTTCCATTAATGGAGTATCCTGCGTTTTATTTTTTATACAGCGGAGATGGATTACATATAGTTCCCGTGAGCACTTAGGCCATAGGCCCATAGTGCTATCTCCCATTTTACCTCATTACTTCAATAGTCACCCGCTCCTTTTTACAGTGCTAAAGTTCACCAGGGTTGTTATTGGATATGTGGCTATATTATCTGGTTTCACAATGTGTCTTCCCAGGTCTCATCTCTCCTCTCTAATTCTCCTTGGTACCCTGAAGGCCCCACAATGGAAGATAGCCTCATCTCTCCTCTCCACTCCCCTTTGGTTTACTGAAGGCCCCATGATCGAAGAGTCCACTACCCCTTGGTTCCTTGAAGGCCCTATGACAGAAGAGTCCACTCCTCCTTGGCTCCCTGAAGGCTCCACAAGGGAAGAGAGCCTCATCTCTTCTCTCTACTCCCCTTTGGTTCACTGAAGGCCCCATGATCGAAGAGTCCACTCCCCCTTGGTTCCTTGAAGGCCTCATGACAGAAAAGTCCACTCCTCCTTGGCTCCCCGAAGGCCCCACAAGGAAAGAGAGCCTCATCTCTCTTCTCCACTCCCCTTGGTTTCCTGAAAGTCCCACGAGGAAAAATGGCCTCATCTCTCCTTTCCACTCCTCCTTGGTTTCATTTACTCTGCTTTCAATATCTCATCTTCCGAATTAATTGCTTAATTTTATGACTGAAATAGATTTAGTCGGATGCTTTTCCGATATGATCTTGAACGATAAAATGATTCATCACCAACTCTAAATAAAGCTCGATTAAACACGATTAAGAAATATGAAAGATACATAATCACATAAAAAATATATCGGGACCAAGCTGCCTCGCATCGAAAACATGAAAGCTTAATTTTTTATCAATTTAATGTATTTATCTAAACGAATTTATACACTGCCAATGGATTTTATTGATAAACATATATACATTTTTAAAAATCTTTTTGGATTATAAACACTTCTAGTTAATAATGAGCGTTTATTGATCTTCATTTCCCCTTGATCTTTATAAAAGACCCATTATTTCGAAATACTTCGTGAAAGACTTAAGTTCTTAGATGAAAGATCTGGTAATAAAAATGCATCAAATTGTTTATGAGGTAAATTCTTTGGAAGTGTGTAGTTTTTGTAAGAGCTGAAGCCGAAACGGTAATTATATGAAATTCCCACGATAGAAAAAAATCGCAAAGTAAGCTCCTAAAATTAGTGTATCTTAAGATTTTAACCCGCAACCTCCTGATACGTAGTCAAGGATCGTAAAAACTCAACCACTGAGGACGTTAACTAATGATTTTATAACTGATGACTAGTGTTTAGTGACTAGTTATGAATATTTGGTTATTCCCAACATTCCCCAGCAATCCCCAATGCATCAAACAGCCCCACAATATTACCCGCGTGACAGCTGTTTCACCTTCTACAAGTTTTTAAAAACGTTTTCATAAAATGAAAAAAAAAAATAGAGTTAAACAATTGGACATTTTTTTGGATCGCTGACCACGCTTAAAACAAAGATTTAAAAAAAATAATATTTTGATTCAATTTATTTACTATAAAAGGTAACTATTTACATACATAAATAAATACTCGAAAATACTGCATTTCAAATTATAATTTTGCATGTGACGATCGCCATATTGATGTTTTACAAAAAATTCTGTCCATATTTTGTTATGTTTGGATTAGTTTTGTTATTTTTTGTTACGTTTTGTTATGTCTTAATATGTTTTGCTATGTTTTGTTATTTTTTGTAATGTTTTGTTATCATTTGTTATGTTTGGTTATGTTTTGTCATGTTTGTTATTTTTTGTTATGTTTTATTATTTTTTATTATGTTTTGTTTAGTTTTATTATTTTTCATTACGTTTAGATATGTTTTAATATGTTTTTCTATGTTTTTTTATTTTATTTTATGTTTTGTTTAGTTTTGTTATTTTTTGTTACGTTTTGTTATGTTTTAATATTTTTTGCTATGTTTTGTTATTTTTGTAATCTTTTGTTATGTTTGGTTATGTTTTGTCATGTTTGTTATGTTTTATTATGTTTGGTTTAGTTTTGTTATTTTTCGTTACTTTTTGATATGTTTTAATATGTTTTGCTATTTTTTGTTATATTTTGTTATGTTTTGTTTAGTTTGGTTATTTTTTGTTTGTGATGAAAGGCTTTAAATCACAGTGAAAAAAAACAGATAAACCATAGCTGCAAAAAAAATATGCAAATTATTTATGAAAACGGACATGCTAACGACATCTGGCGGAGAAAGAATTGATCCAGCTTGCTTGCAGTAGACACCTGTAATAGTTGAAATTAAATCTAGGTTCCGGGACGAAAGCAGAGAGGTCGTAAAATCGTCTAGGACGACTGGTACTTCCCCTTTCCCAGGCCTATAAATAAAAATTGAATTTTGTCAACCAATAGATCTGAACAAAGAGCTATAAAATTTTGAGTAACCAATCAGTGAACGAAGGGGGGTGTGTCTACGAAAGACAAAGGATTGAACCTTGGACCCGACATTAAAAAAGATAATTAATGGCTTCTTCTTTCCCACAGAAATTAGAGGTGAACGCACTTTAGGGTCAACATCGACTTTCAAGGTGACAAACTCCTGGAAATGTTTACAATAACTGAGACGTTTATGGGGTATCGAACCATTGAAATCGGGTGCTTGGAAGTCTTACAAGTTGTAAAGCGCACACACAAAAATGCAATGAAAAAAATTATAAACGTGATAGTATAAAAAAAGGACGGGAAAAGCGAAGGAAAATCACTGGCAGAATTTTCAACTGTAGTACAATTATTTATGATAGAAGGAGGGTGTCATGTTCGATAAAAATCGTACTAAAGAGAGGAGTGAGTGTTGGAAACAATGGAAATTAATCGTTATCAATTTAAGATGAAACGGACATATTGGTAAATCAATTTTGAATGAAAATCTCGCAAAAAAAATAGACATTTTAGAAAAGTGCGGCGACCGAATGGAAGGATAATACAGAGATTTTGGACTGCTACGAAGGTCCTAGGGACGTGAAAATCGAGTAGCAGAAGAAGACAGTAAAACTAAACATAATAGCGATAGATTAGATTCAGGAAAAGTAGACATTTTACATAATTATTAGGTTAGATATATATTAGAGTTACCCAATATTACGGAGGGATCGAAACAAGATAAAAGGTTGGCGGTCTCATGTATATTTTGAAGGATAAACAATCAAAATCCGAACATGATTTTTATTTACGTTAAGGTAATAAACGATTAGAAAAGCGATTTACTTTAACGTGGACCTTATGGAAGTATTTAGATTAGACAAAAGAGATTAAAATTAATAGGTTTGAAATTAAACTAAATTTACGAGTCTAGTACCAAAATTTTAAACATAAACAGATGTCAATGCATATGTTTTATGTGAATCCTGGTATGAGAAAGATAGAAAATTGGGCGGAGATTGGGTCAGGCAATAAAAATGACAGATATCCCAGAGTCTAATTAGGTATATCTCCCATGGAAGTGTGGAAAACTATATATTAATTAATAATAAATGAAGTATGAAATTTCCCAGCAGACTACACACATCGGGAAAAGTGGAGAAAAGATAAAAGGAAGGGTAAAGAACGGAGATAAAGAATAATCCAAGTGGAAAAAAGTGATACAATTCGAATTTATCCGTGAAATTAATAAATACGACTTGGAAAATGAGTAATTATAAGAGTTATGAGAAATGACATAAGAATCAAGAAGAGTTTGTGCAAGAAAACGTCGCGGATAAAAATAAAATTCAAAGATAAAGGAAAAACTCAAATCTGCGTCATGGAGATAGAAAGTACGAGTGGAAATGGAAAAGCTCATATAAGTAACAATAAAATTAAGTAGAATTTAAACAAATCGAAATTCAAAAATGCGTAGTAAAGATTTCGACATGGATTTAAACAATTTTCGCACGAGATGCATAAAATTGAGATCTGTATTTATGTTATTGAGGACGGACCTATCGCGAATTGAGAAAAAAAAGGAACGCAAAATCATGAGATTCTAACTACATTTTTGTATGAACAGAGGACAAAGGGAGCTTGGGCGATTAACACAGACTTACCTGATTCGGACCCTATCGACTTAGATTTGTGAGATGGAAACTGAACACCGCCTTGAGCCGGAAAGCAGAACATCTTATGGAACCACAATCGATATTGATGGGAGGGATGTTCGGATTTGCGAGTTGGTAAAAGATAGAATTGATTACCAAAGGAAATTCAGATACGTCTTTTGGAACCTGAGAGGGGTATAAAAGATGGAACTCATCAGTCAGGAGGCAGTCGCGCCGAGGGTTTGAAAAGTTGTTACATGGCAGTACTACGTCTATTGGTAAAATTCTAGTGAAATAATCTAAGTGTTAAATTCTGAACAAGTCCCTGGACTTAGAAAGTTTTGTAAAAAGTCTTAAATTCAGTTTCTAAATTCTGAAAACCCCACCAGTGAAGTTTTGTTAAATCAGTTTAATTTGGTTAAACAGTGAAAATAAATATAATTTAAACTCAGTGCTTAAAAGTGTTAAGTGAAGTGCAAAAAGTGAATTGTGATTTAATTAAAAATTTAAAAATAATTATTTCATTCAAAGTGAAAACATTCAAATTAAATTTAAGAGTTTGTTATCGTTAATCTAAAGTGAACGTGATCGCGTATTGATATTTAAAAATAGATTATAATTTAACGTCAATTTGGTTAAAAAATAATAATAATAGTAATAAATACTCCATCTTAGGTTAAAAGAAACACAAAAACAAAAAAAAGGATTCGATAATAATAAACGTTTAAATCTTTGTTCTAAAATTAACAGTTAGAAAAAAATTTAATTTATTAATAGTCGAGTAAATTAAAAGTTTGCACAATTTGGAATAAATTTTCTTATCAATTTATATAAAAAGAAATTTAGAATTAATAAATTGTTCAATTAAAATCCATCGTGCGTATAGCGACAGTGTTAAAAGTGTTTGTCGTTTTAACCGGAATTTTAATCATCAGTCTATCATTTCGAAAAAGAATTTGAAACAGCTATCATTCAAAAGCCTAAACTAGAAAGGTGTTATTAAATCAACGGGTTTTCTGAATTAGGATTTCGTTCGGAAGAAAAATTAAATATCAGCTAATTTATACGATTCAAGCGAGAATAAAATATTAAATAGGAATAAATAGTCGAAAAGATTTATTTTGAAATTAGTTGAAAAATACAATAAATTAGGTAGGATTTTCTTCATCAAGGTTGTTGTGTACTACCCGACCGGAAATACCTTGACGTGGGTGAGTTTTCCTTTTATAAATAATTTTCAGGTCCCAGGAGACACAGAAGGGCTGTGAAGTGGAAGTATATCAATTGAATATTAAATTAAAACAACAAAACAAAGAATTACACATTAATATATGTATATTGTATATTTGTATATATATTTATCTATATAAAAGTAAAGTAAAATATTGTATATAAAGAATATATATATGAGTAATGTAATTATATATATGTATTTTATTTATTAATCGAAGCATCGAAATGGTAGCGATTTTTAATACCTACCCGAGGACATATCTATATTATTGAAAAAGAAAATATGTATTTATTAATATTCCAGACTATGTAGAATCATATATTTTATATTTATTTATTAATATATGTACTTTTATTTAACATATTTTGACAATCGAGATATGTGTACTTATATATGTATATTTATTCTTCAATTAAACCTAGTAAATTTACTAAATTCGGGAAATGAAATAAATAGTTTAACTTCTATAAAGGATTTAAAAATATTTTAATAAATAGTGCGCAATAAAAGTAAAGAGGCACAAATGACTTCTAAGGAATTTTAAAATAAACAAATCTCACATTTAGGTTAGTGTGTCAGGAGATGTTTATATTATTTGTTTACAAATAAAGAGCTCACTGGAGAATTGGGTCAACCGCATAGTTTGGAAACGACCTTGGCCATAATTAGTTAGTCACAAAGGATTTTATTAGTTATCTGAACCAGCTGGAAGCTGCGTGCGCTCAAATACCTATCAATCACAAACGACAATTGAAAAATCACGGGTTAGGAAGATTTATATCGAATAATTATACGAAACATTTGAATATTATTGATTGGGTGCTCATACAAAACCCCATCAGTTGCCTGAGATATTTGAGGGTCGAGTACTCTCTAATGTGGCAATCAACTACTTGAAACAATTGGAAAATCACGGGATAGGATGAACAAAAAATTAATGTTGAACCCTGGAGGTAAAATTTAAAACAAATACAGTTCATCAATAGGAGGCCGTGGTCGCTCCTATAACAAGACCATTAACCAAATCCAATAGAGATGGCGATTCTCTTAAATAAAAACGTCAAAACCAAACAAACAAAAGCCTGGAGTTCGATAGCTCTCCAAAACAAACTATCAAATATGATCTTATTTTACTAGTATTTATTAGTATCACCTTATTCTTACGTATATATTCGGTTACCAAACCTAGAGCTTCGCAGAGTTCTTGGCGCGAGATCCGAGCTCGGGATGCGAGGTAGATAGCCTCGTATTGCGAGTTGTAAGCCTTTCCCAAACTGTATGTATACATATATTTATTCGTATGTACTGTTTACTGGAGGATGCGGACCTGCATACAGCTTGCATTTTAGGTCTAATAGACCACTATCGCATCTTCTCTTAAACGTGGAATGAGGATTCACGACCCGTAAGTCCACACCAACCGTGAGTATATGATTGTATATAGGACGAAACCGGTTCGCCCTAAGTAAATTGTAGTCCAAGGAGGTGTCGGAATTTGGGGGTATCGGGACCCGGGGGGAAACTTGAATGCAGTACATGATGACGTGGAAGGCTTTTTGGGACACGATAACTTAGGTATCAATCAAGGAGCCGTGTCAAAGGATTGTGCAAATTTCTAGTCCACTCCCGATCATCTCGTTTACTTGATGGAGGATTGGAGCCAAATTATGCCAGCAAATGGGCTATTCCGAGTTCGTCAAATATGCAATTAACTAATTACATTAACCTACTAAATCAATCTTTACATGTACCTTATAGCAGCAGAATCATAAAGGAGTGGTGCCACACAGACACAAAAGTTCACCAAAATCAAATTTACTAACAATTAACCATTTGAGTTATATTAAATTACCTGTCCAAATAAACATGTATAATATCTTTTATCAGCGTTTAACTACGATTTTGTTAGGGTGCAGGGAATCAGAATAATTACAATAGGAAAGTTAGCTCATTCAGAAAATTCATTTAAGTCTAGGTTTGCAATAGAAAGACTAATTCAACTTTGAACTCAACACCTCGATCAGAACCAAGAGGGTTACCACAAAAATGAAAGTAATTAAAATCCTATATCATAAATCAAAAAAATTACACAACGTTTGATGGAATTTAATTACAATATAAATACGGGTATATTTGCGTTCAAGATCGTAAATAACGTATTAATTAGTTAAGTACATATGTCTATAAAGATATATAGTACAAGAGAGCTTTAAGTAGCTTTCTGTAGATATCAAAGAAGAGGGTCCAATTTTCATGGAGGCTTATGTGTTGTAGGGGAGGAATTTTCCATCCCTGCGAACACATATGCAAAGCCTTAGAAAAAAAAAATTAAACATCGGTCATAGCCAAGAGAGAAGAAAATTTTATATTGTTTGAAACAAAATAAAAGAATGGCGAAAAGGCGAAAACATTACATGTTACGTGTTATTTTTTAATATTTTTTGTTATGTTTTGTCATTTTTGTTGTGTTTTATTATTTTTTGGTATGTTTTGTTATCTTTTTTTATGTTTTGTTATGTTTGTTATTTTTGTTATATTTTGTTATGTTTTGTTATGTTTTGTTACGTTGTGTTACGTTTTGTTGTTTTGTTTTGTTATATAAAAAAACAAAACATAACAAAATATGGAAATACTCAAAAGCATTTTCATTTGTCGTAATTGTAATTTCAACAGCAGTGTTTTCCATTCCCGAAGTTGTAAATAGTTGAGTTTTATAGAAATTTATTTTAATCAAAGTTTTATTTTTTTAAATCGTCGTAATAAGCGTGGCCAACAATCCCAAACGTTTACCAACATTTAAATTGATCTGCGAGTACGCAACCATATGCCAATACACCCAATTACCTGTCCATGTCTGACAGTGTGGAGTACTACATGCCTACATAAATGACATTGGAAAAATGTATTATTCATTACCAGTCTGTTAAGAAGTCCTGTGCAGTGTACACGTTAAGTTTCGAAAGCAAGTTGTGCATTAATAGTATAATAGTCCTTCAAGGCCATAATATCGACTGAAAAGACCAAGGGTAAGTCATAATCATTTTCCAATTCTAACTGTTAACCACAGCTACCATAATAGTTGTGTCAAATTTTGATTACGGTCCACAATAAAACCACAATCTGATTCACGTGCAATATTTGCGACTCCAGCGTGTTTTATTTGTATGGTTATCTGAAAAAAAAATTAGCTTATTCAATTTAGGCATAAAACTTCAACCTTTACTATAGCTTAGTGTTTGGTAGACGTACACGTACTGACGATAAAGCGGCTAAACAATTCACCCCATAAAACACGTATTAAAGATAAACAATTGCCATGGCCAACCATTTGCACTCAGATAAAAATAACAAGTAACCAATAAATAGGGTCCTAAAAAATTTGCGTTATTTTTGACAAAATTCGCGTTATTTTTGGCGAAATAAACGTTTTTAATTTTTATCAAAATTTTTCAAAAAGTGGGTGGTATTTTGCATAAAAATTGATGTTATGTCATAGTGTCAAGTGATGTTCTAAGGAGCTAGCAGCATTTATCTCCGGTGTGATTAATTATCATGTGCAAATGCGTAAAACACATTTTCATAGTCGCTGTTAGCTTCACGAGAACGGGTCGTTTCTTCGACTCGTTATGGTGTAAGTCTTCTCGTATGTGGAACTTCCTCTTCAAAACCCTTATTAAATAATTCCTTGCCATAGCCCATACCTTAACTCGTCTGACAACGCTGCCCAACGGGTGGTGAAATACAGGGTTTTCCAATAAGAGGTGTTATTTTGAATAGCCCGCTTTTCGGTAGATGTTACTTTTGAAGCTATCATTTTTTTACATTTGACAAGTAGAAACTACGTTATTAATAAAAATGGAACGATACACGCTTCAACAATGCATTGAAATTATTAAAATTCACTTGAATGAATCAAATGCAAATCATCTTGAGTGATGAGGCCAATTTCCACCACGGTGGCTTCGTCAACAAGCAAAATTGTCGAATCTGGGGCTCGGAAAACCTAAGAATTATTGTTGAAAAGCCTTTCTATCCTCAACGTGTGACTGTTTGGTGCGGTTTATGGTCCGGCGGAGTCATTGGACCTTACTTTTTGAAAATTGAGGCTGGAGCAACAGTTACGGTGAATGGATTGCGCTATCGAGAGATGATTAATGATTTTTTATGGCTGGAATTGGATGTTATTGATTTAGACAACGTTTACTTTCAACAAGACGGCGCTACGTGCCACACAAGCAACGAAACAATTGATCTTTTACGATTGAATATCAAAATAACACAAAGGAAAACCCTGTAGTTCCTCTGTCTTTACACTGTACAGACAGGAGCGCTCTTGTGAGGTGTAACATAAAAATAAATTTAAAAGTGCGAATTCAGATGTGTTCCATTTTTTGGCTTTTCAAGCGTGTCAAAGCCATGGGCAAACAAATACATTCTATTTAATTGGGGTTATAACTTATTGAAACGTATTTATAAACGTCATTGTAATATTTATTGGATGTTTGAGATTGATAAAAATGTAGGGTAAGTAAGAATATAGACCTTGGTGTCAATTTAGATTACAATCTTTTTTTTTTTTATCACATTAACAATGTGGTTAGTAAATCTCTTATGCTACTTGGCTTTGTCTATGGAATCACCTCTGACTTTAATAATATTATCACCCCAAAAACTCTTTCGTTTGTTCGCCTAAATTTATTTATTTATTTATTACACGCCCTAGTGGGCTTTTATTTTTTAAAAAAATACAAGCATTTTGTATCAGAGTAAACACTTAAAAATTAATACAATAAAGAAGAATGTAAACATAATGGCAAAAATGAATCCTCACGCATATAATTGAATTTAAAAGATTCAACAAAACAAAATAGTAGAAGCGGAGAAGTTATATGGGTACATAGGTCTATTTGTGTCTAAAAGTGATAGAATATACAACATTTATACTGATTAGTTTTGAGATTTTATATATCACCCAGATCAGAATATTTGTTTCCGAGATTGTGAAGTCTCGGAATCGGAGAATTTTGGTAAGCTAGTGTCCTGGTGTTATTGAAGTAAAAAGGTAAGAAATGTCAGCATGATTTTTTGGGAACATGGATATTGATCAAAGATATTAGAAGAACGAGATATGCTATGTTGGCCGCCGGACCGTAGCCGGAGTACTACCTAATTAGGGTACTTTGAACGGTATCGGGACGTGTACGCACAGAAATCTGTTCTATGTATTAGTGCGGATACCTTAGCGTAAGCGAAGATGTGCAGTAGTATTGGTGAACAAAACCGGCGACACTCGGCAAAACAATTCCACTCAGTACGAACTGCGCATAGCACATCTCGTTCTTCTAATATCTTTGATATTGATACATTGAAGTAATTCGGGACAGTGAATTTTAAAATGTAGTATTCTTTGTAACAGTATTAAATCTGTGCTTATTCTTCTTTCTGAAAGTTTCAACAGAGTCATTTTATCCAAGAGGTAATTGTAATTTATGTTTTGTATAGGAATATGCAATTTATAATTTATAAACCTTAAAAACTTCCGTTGAATCTTTTCAATGTTATCTGAATGAATATTGAAAAATGGAGACCATAACGTAGAGTTATACTCAAGTTGGCATCTGACAAGTGTTTTATATAACATAATAAATGTTCCTAAATTATTTAAATCTTTTGCAGCTCTCAAAACAAAGCCAAGAGTCTTTAGGGCCTTGTTGATAATATTATTAATATGACATACAAAGGTGAGTTTACTGTCGAACATAATGCTTTTTACTAACACAAATTAAATCTTGAATATGCCTGCGTTATTTGGTCTCTTTTCTAAGATGTTCAAATCAATTATATGAAAGCCGAAAATGTTGCTTGTGTAGTGATGGAGGACTTAGCCAGCCGAGGAATCGAACACGCGACGCTCGGGTGAGACCCAAGCGCTATGCCCACTCAACCACTGACCGGTCAATAATACAATGTACAAGCTATTAAAAGATGACTAAATAAGTTCTTACATTTTCTATGTTTTAAAACAGGTATCCCAGATTTTTGTTGATCTACTTCACTGTTTCAAATAAAATGAAAATTTATTTTTTATTGTTATCAAGTTTAATTTGTTGAGGACCAATTTTTATAATTTTTTTTTAATATATTCAATAATATTATTTTTCACTGTTTGATAATGCCTTACGAAGGCGGACCATCTGTCATACGTAATAATAATTACACACATTTACAAATATTGAACGATATGCTACATATGGAAAAATAACCTGCTGGTTTCTCCACAACATCAAGCACACACCCGCTCTTCATCAAACCTGGGATGCGTGCTCCCTAAAACTAGAACCACATTCGCTTAGCGACAATTCTGGTTCATCGCTCCTAAAATATACATTGCATTGAACACCGATATAAAGTCAATTAATTCTATATCCCTTTTTACTATCCGTCTTCAACATTGGCTATTTGAAAATGGACGAGCTGTCTTTAAAGAATGCATGAGTTCCTAACACTTTAAAAAAAAACTTGAAATTTTTATAACTCTAAATTCAAATGTGACAATGTCGCCGTAAATTGGTACATTTCTAGATAAGTACGTACCACGATTAACCTGTGTTAAAGAAAAAACAATTATATAAAATAATTTGTTATAATTTTGAATTTATCTTACTTTTAATATTACTATATTTTATTGTCTTTAAAATACCATTTTATCAATCGTCTTAATTTCATTTTTATTTCCAGTATGGTTTCTATAATAAAGGGTATTTTTTTAATTTTTGTTTTATGATGACATGTCCCCCATCTTGTTCTCTTATGTTTTAATATTTGATCTACAACATATTATTTTGTTATTCTTACATAAATAATGTAAGACTACCATAAAACAGAGATGAGCCTCTAGCATGGTAGTTGAATTGTAATCTTTTAAAATTTATAAAAAAGATTAAATAATATTGTTGAAAATATAAAAGAAAAACTTTAAAATAGGTGTACATATGCTTAAATTCACGGACAGAGAGATGTTTCACAGACTTTAACAATTTGTCAAATTTCAACGTTAAAAGCTAGTTCCTGTGATGGCCAGTTGTTTCACACTACTTAGATGATAACAGAACTTTAGAAAGAACTTTGCAGAACTTGAATAAGCTTTGAAATTTGATTTAAACTTTGTATTTCCACAAAAAGTTTCTGGGATCTTCCGGAACTCACTACGCAATAGATATTAGAAATCAAGAT
Source organism: Hesperophylax consimilis (assembly GCF_061612785.1). NCBI lineage: Eukaryota > Metazoa > Arthropoda > Insecta > Trichoptera > Limnephilidae > Hesperophylax > Hesperophylax consimilis. The sequence continues at coordinate 14,897,232 of NC_142865.1, forward strand.
TTATTTTAGTGCAGAAATTCGGGAACTAACTACCATGTGTATTCCTCATTGCCCAGAATACATCATGATGCCAAGTCAGTGGATATCTTCAATGTACCACTAAATAAATAAAGAATATTTTTACTTCAACAACATAAGCGCCAGTCTGGTGGTATTTGTAGCAAAGGGCAGCAATAATGGCGGCAAACAATCAACTGACATTGCCAATTACCAGGATGGCCAATCACTCTGATAATCTGCACAACGGGATATGGCGCCGGACAATTACGATCTTGGATCCGGGTTGTCAGGGCATCCATTTTTACCATGTTTTTACTACATTTAAAAAAATATATTTTTACATAACTTTCCACAGGAGGCTATGAAGAAAATAATTTACTTTATAGCCGATGTCATATTTAAGGAAATTGTGTAGAGGTTATTTTTAACCTTTCCTTATCTGTGGTGTGTATTTACTACACATTGCTTCTAATAACTTTAATAACTCTATAAATATAATAAATTCCGGGTTCAGATTTTAGGTATTCCTCCGTTATACATTTATGCACTGAAATAAAAATTAATATTTTACATAGTTTTCAAATTCAATTAAAAATCGGGAACAAATACACAAATACAATCAAACGTGTGATAATAATACGCGAAGAGTTTGCGAGGAAATGACACGCTATTGATGTCCCACCTTAATTCGCTATGTGGAAACATGAGACATCCACACGTCTGCAGTTGTATTTTGATTTAGACCATCGATACCTACGACCGCACAGCTGTGTGCCAGCCGCCAGCCGTTAGCCAGTCGGCCGCGAACCGTCGTTAGATGTGGACCTCTCGCACGTTTCTTTAGCATCTGCCGATGGTTTTTTTTATGTTTTCAGCAATTAAATTACAATTATTACCACTTTTGATATAAAATATAATAAACATAATCGATTAGCTATGAATATTCATATTTTTCCAATATTAAATCGCTTATTTTGAGATGTGTATTGACTACACAGCACCGGAACGGGTAGATTTTTTAAGCACAGTAAGGGAAAGGTTAAGGAAAGGAAGAAGGTTCTGAGAAAGAAAAAGGCTTGAGGGGTGGGTAGGAATCTAGGGATTAGTTTGTCCAGGAGGGGCGGATGTGTGAATCCATCCCTCCCGCTGCTCTGCAAGACGATGGTTTAAGAGAAATCAGCTGGAGAGGGTAAAGGATCTCCCCAAACTGGACTCTCACGCAGCCACGCAGTTGGTGGGCTGGCAACATCTCACCCGACGAATAAACCTCACCTGATGAACCTGGGCACCCCTGATATATCACCAAACGTAACAAGCCACTTGGGGTAACCTGTTGCAGAGGTGTTGGTTATCCAATAGAATGTTAGTTTGCGTCACAGTTAGTTTGCAATATTGCCTTATTAACCGCCAACACGAAAAAATATAGCTAATTTTTTAAGAATCTTTTCAAATTATTTGCAATCCGGTTAAAACGAGATTAAAGAATGAATTGATAGGTTTTACTGTAAAGTTTTAGTAAAATACGAATGTATTATCACAAGGTCAAAATTATATATTATCAAGGCAAATTGAGGTGCATGAACACGTGTTCAGATATATTATGATTACCAATAATATGAAGAGATTCTTAATAAATTATCAAAACACATTTTTCGGCTGTTTGATCTAGGATGTCCGGACAGCCATTTGTGAAAATTTGATTTCAGATTACGAATCATCGGCAAGAGGTTTTCAGAACATGTTTAGACGTGCAAGTTAAGCACTAATTACTTACCATTAACCGACTATTACTTTTGATTTGTGCCTAAAGTAGAAAAACTTTTTAAAATAAATATGTTTATATAATAGTCAAAAGATTTTCGAAAACAGAAACGTAACGCACAAACAATTAAGTTAAGGCAAGGTTAAGGTAAGCTTTATACTAAATCACTATTTTGATTAATATTTATAACGAATTGGTGTATATTATGATAACCAAAAAATATGCTTTAGATAAATTGAAGGTTTTCCTATCGTTTCGCTTGAGTAAACAAATAAAAATAACAAATTACTCAATAAAAAATATAAATGTAAACTACGAAAAAAAATATTTTCATTAGAAATGTATGAAGGCGTAAAGACAACTACTTTTAAAAATTACAGTATTATAACTAAAATGATCTGTGACAGTTTCACTTGATTAACTTTTTTGCTTTCTTATAAAATTATTTACAAAATAAATAAAAAACAGTTTTGTGATTGAAATCGGAAGTTTCTTGTATTTTAATGCCTATTACCTACAATATAAGGTATACTAAGAATATACACATTTTTTGCTTGTAGCTTCCTCTTAAGCGCAACTACAAGTATTAGTTTATTCGTTGGACAGAAACAATTTATTTTATGTAAAACAATTGTCTTTCACAAAATTATGGAAAAAATACTAATTATCTGAAATTATTCGTATTTTTTCTTAATTTTAAGGTAAGGACAGCTTTTCAGGCTTTATGAAGGGCATGCTACTGCTTATCATATTTTAAATAAAAAAGAAGAAAAAATCTCTAAGGTAAAAAATGTAAAACACTGATTCACTGCCCAAATTCAAAGTGGTATCATGTCAATAATTTAAACTGTTCAATGCGCATACATACAGATACACACACACACACAAATACTCACACATACATTACACACACTCTTATATACTACAAACGTCACCTGGTAATTAAGGAATAAACATACCACTTAGCAGACATTACAAGGAAACATATCATAAGTACCCAACATGAATTATCTTATTCCTGTATATTGTTTCATCTTTTTAAATCATGTACTGTTTGTTTCTATAATATAAAATAAAATAAAACACAGAAAAGAAAAAAATCTTCAAATAATGGGCAGTTCAGGTAGAAACAAGGGTGAAAAGACACGAAAGATTCTCAGCGGGTTGTAGCAAGAGGAGTAATTCTTCTACAGGTGTCTCATAATGAAGGCCGTGCGAATTTAGCAAAACCCTGCCATCTGGTGGTACATTATACGCAATGCTCTGGGGCAACCTAAAGATAACAACCCATAGCAAAATATTGTGGTAATGTCCGCGTTCCTGAAGTAAGCTCAATTTGTCCTTACTTCTTCTGAAATTGGTCAAACACACGTTTCTAATAGATTTCTGACCCAAAACGCATCCAGCACACCGAATTACAGAGGCAATTGAAATTCACAAAAACGATATAATAGAGACGACGACGGGACCTAAGATTAATGGTTTTTGGCATTCAATATTTGAATATCTACACCAAAACTAAACGCTGAAAACTACAATCATCCCCCGTGGGCTGTAAAGCAAACATCTAACCAATAGCTGAACTCGTTGCACACGCAAATGTGCTACCGAGTTCACTGCAGCAGTGATACGTCGCTTGGTTGTTCACAGGTCGCTTGGCCAGAGTTGTTTGTAGAGGTGATATATTATATAAACTGCTTCTTGAAACCAAGCCCACGATCTAGCTCAGTATATCGATAAAACCATATATCTATAGTCAGTTAGTGATATTTGCGAGCACGGTCAGAATACTATTTCGATTGTTGGTAGATAAAAGCCACAACTTTATGGATAATGTCGTTCGTTATGCAAAATAACTGGGTTTTTATGAATTGAGGTAACCTAACTAAGCTACATGAGTTGAAAGGAATCGTAGACGATCCATAAAAATACTGAAAGTTCCTGTAAGAACTAGCACTGACGAAATCTTCACCAATCTTAACATCATGTCAATTAAACAACTATATTCTAAAACTATACTCATTTACATTCACAAGTACAAAATCCAAGAAATAACAACAAACACGTACAATAGAAACACTAGATCTCATGGTCAAAAACTTATCCAACAAATAACTACTAATACAACTTTAGGGCAAAAAAGCTTCTTATATCATAGTATTAAACTCTACAATAAAATACCACTCTCACTCAAAAACCTCAACATTATAACATTTAAATCTCAAATAAAAAGCTGGATACTTAATATAGGGAGATCTGAAATAGAAAATATACTGATATCAAACACAGACTAAAACCGAATCTACTAAACTGAACTATACAAAAAAACACTATCTTACTTATTTTAAAATTATTTTTTAAAAAATAAAAAATTATACTGCATGATATATGTTTATAATTTAGTTCAAATGTTACTTTGTTACAATATTAATTTTTTATAATTAAATTATATTATGTAAATGAAAAATTCAGCACGGGAGATCCCAGTGAGGATATCATTATCTCTATATGTTACTAAGAAAAGAAGAAAATAATCATTATTATAATAAAAATCATTATTATTATTATATTATTATAGACTTAATTAAAGGACCTAAGACGCGTTCAATTGATTCCGTTTAAGCCTGGAGAAACAAAAGATGTTAATTATGACGTGTATAACATTGTCTGTATCAATCTTATGATTTAAATGCTATACATGTCCCAAGTAAAGAAATGTATATTTCGGATACTTTGTCTAGAGCCGCTTTGAAAGATCATCATATACGGTTATGAGTCTGATCTATATTGTCATGCCAATTCAGTCTATATGAACTTAGCTATCAGTGAAGAATATCGTAAAAAATTGAGTAATGCTACCGCATTGGATGAAGACTTGTCAAACAACCGGATAGGTATTGTGATATATAAAATGTTAATGAATTTTAAATTCTATTTTATTGCGTCACATCACTATGTTAATGCCATCACTATTATTATTTTCAAGTGTCTATAGTAAATCTCTCGGTGTGTATTGTCAGTGAGCAAGCTCGCATCTCCTGTATCCCCGTCTCCTGTATAACAAGTCTACATAAAGTAATTAAATAGTGCCAAGTGTTTAATATAAAGAACAAAGATCACATGAAACAATATTCATCTCTACTTTATTTAGATGTTTCTAATTACTCTCTTAATTGTTCAATATTTAGTATGTTACAGAATCATTGATCCTGAAGTTTCAATTGCTCCTATTATATACAGGATTTTCCAATAAGAGGTGTTATTTTGAATAGCCCGCTATTTCGGTAGATGTTACTTTTGAAGCTGTCATTTTTTGACATTTGACAATAAGAAACTACGCCATTAATAAAAATGGAACGATACGCTTCAACAACGCATTGAAATTATTAAAATTTACTTGAGTGAATCAAATGCAAATCATCTTGAGTGATGAGGTCAACAAGCAAAATTGTCGAATCTGGGGCTCGGAAAACCCAAGAGTTATTGTTGAAAAGCCTTTCCATTCTCAACGTGTGACTGTTTGGTGCGGTTTATGGTCATTGGACCTTACTTTTTCGAAAATGAGGCTGGAACAACAGTTACGGTGAATGGATCGCTATCGAGAGATGATTAATGATTTTTTATGACCGGAATTGGATGGTATTGATCTGGACAACGTTTACTTTCAACAAGACGGAGCTACGTGCCACACAAGCAACGAAACCATTGATCTTTTACGATTAAATATCAAAATAACACGTCTTATTGGAAAACCCTATATATACCTACTGCATAATGTTATTTTCCTTATAATTAGTTTAACTTCGTGGTGAGATTGCGATTATAAATACATTTTGTACCCACATGTCATTCATATAATACCACTTTACCCACTTATAAATATTAAATAAAAATAATTATCACGACAAATGCAAGTGCATGAATGTAGTAAAAGTTTATTAGAAAACAGCCTGCAATCTCGTTTTTAACCAAATTTTAATAAATCAGAAATACCATTTTCTATGCATGTGGTCTAGAAATCACTTCTAGGGATTAATTATTCAGTTGTCTGGGGCAACCAATGTTTTCTACTGTGCGAGGATTTAGGTTTTGACATTTTTGAATTTGATCCCATGAAGCAGGCCGTGGTCATTTTTGAGGATGTTATGCAGGGAAATTAAGGAAAAACCTTGGTTTCAGAGATACCTCCATATTTTTGGAGAGAAAGAATTCACAAACTATCTAGAATCTATTCGATCTACATCGACAGTCGATAAAAACAACAAATTCTTTAGAGAAAAAAAAATATAGTAAATAAGAAAAAAAAACAAATTCACCATCATCAGTTAAGACTATATTTTTTTACGATAATCCTACACAGGAGTCCCTGAAGAAAATAATTTCCCTTAGATAATCTGCCCGTGCCCTCTAGTTTACCTATATTTATTTATTACACGCCCTAGTGGGCTTTTCTTAAAAAAAAACACAAGCATTTTGTATCAGAGTAAACACTTAAAAATTAATACAATAAAGAAGAATGTTAACATAATGGCAAAAATGAATCCTCACGCATATAATTGAATTTAAAAGATTCAACAAAACAAAATAGTAGAAGCGGAGAAGTTATATGGGTACATAGGTCTATTTGTGTCTAGAAGAATAAAAGTGATAGAGTATACAACATTTATACTGATTAGTTTTGTGATGTTTTGAATATCCACAAAAATAAACGATAAATAATAAACGAACGTGCTCAAAAAAATTTTTTGTTTAGACAACGACGGAAGATTTATTGACAGACAGGCCTGGAGTAAACAGATTCCCACGGGAAAGGAGAGACCGGAGGGACAGTCGAGTCTCGAACTTGGGTGCATTGACAGCCCCGAGAAATGGATACAAATCAGAAGTGTTGTTTGAAATTACAGTTAATTATTGAATTCAAATGGTATTAGAGAATATTGCGGAATATTGAATTAAAGTGAAAGATTATTGATCCGGTGTTTGTGTGAAGTGAAAGTGGTTCGACTCAGTGAGAAAACAATTAATAATAATGACAATAATAATAATTGGATAATTTGTAGAGCGCCGTTTTGTAAAAACCCACCTCAGGGGCGCCAGGTGTTGTGCAATCGCGATTGTGTTATAAAGTTGTGTTGATTTAAACGTGATTTCGTATACAGTTCGAACTAGATTGCTTGTCTTAAAAACATGAAAATAATAAAAATAATGATTGCGTTTTTAAAACAGAGTGAATGTACTTAAAGGCGGGAAGTGTTTAATCCGGCTAGGTTATTGATTTGGCGAGATGGCATTCTATCCACGGAGACCGAAAACCAGAGAATCAAATAGATTATTAACTGTGGGTTCGAATCCTAACAGATTAGGGAGGTACAATTTTATTTACAGGAATATTTAATTACCCTTTTATAAGCGTAGGGAGGAGGTCGAAAATTAAAGTGATTTAGCTATATAGTGTAACCAGGTAAGCTTCACGCTGAGAATGAGAGGTGACTAACTGGGTGAGTTTTTTTATATTATTTATTAAATTCCAGAGGACCCCGTTTAAAGGACGGATACAACTAAGTTTACGACACCTGCCGCCCAAACAATGTTATCATTAAAAGGAATACCCTAGACGGATTGTCAATCAGCTGTGAGTGAGAGACAGGCCAATGACCTTTTCATATATAGGCCGAGAGGCGCGGTGTACAGTCAGTCAAAGGGGGAAGTTTTGCTAGCGTATGCCGTCCCGAATTGAAAGCGATCGGATGCAACCAGACGGAACAAAATGAAAACTTTTCTTCTGTTATTTGACTTTCTAATTTAATACTTTTCATCTATTGTTTGACTTTCTAAGTTACGAATTGGGATGCACAAAAACAAATCTAAAGTCGAAAGAGGGAGATGGTAATCTCCGAAATAAAACTACCAACCGAACAACTTTTCTCAACAGGTACCTTTCGAGAGGTAGGCAGCCTCTTTAAATTAAATGCAAAAATCAAACCAATTATCCGTTTATACCTACCTGAGAGGATAGGTATTCAGTAGGAGTTACCCATACCTAATACACGAGGATGCTAGTAACCTCATAAAATAATTACTAGAACCGAATACTAAAATACAGACAGTCCTCATCCTAAATTTGGCATTTCGAGTAGACCTTACATATATCTCACATGATAATTGGCTGAATGGGTAGGCACACAACCTATCGTTAAAAAGCAGGCTAAATGTCGACAAGATCGTCGTGTGTTATCTATGTATTGACCTAGAAAGGGATGTAAATCCCCGACGGCGTGGGAGTTACAATGTTTTCTAGAGGTGGCTCGTAACTTAGGACCTTACGTGTCACATTTTCGCGACTAGATTCGTGACAAGGGATGTCATGGCTTTCCCCTTCTACACTCAGTAAAGTAGGTTATCCTGGAGGTGTTTGAGATTGGGGCAATTCTGAAATTGGTGATGAGACCTGGTTTTCTTTATTCTGGCGTGAAGGTTGCCGATTTGGAACAAGGGGAGACCCGGCCGGTTGTGATATCCAGACACGCAGATATCGATCGCCTTGCTCAAATTATCATCCATCAGTTTTGTTTGGTAAGAGGAGGAGTCAATCTTAGCTTGAAAAAAATTCATTTCCTTTCCTCTCCTTCCCCTCCTAAAATATATACATGGATGGCGCCGACAACTAACACCATAAATTTATCGTATGTATATCACATATATAAATCTAACACTTTATTATATTCACATTACCCTACGATAGGTAGAATCGAGTAGCTAGTGGGGGGGGGGAGCAGGCGACTTAGAAGATAAGGTTTATAAAATGGTTTTAAAACACAGCGGTAATGGATTCAACTCACTCTATCTCAGAAGAACCAAGGGATACCACACATATATAGATAACTAGGTTTCTAAACCGAGAAACAAAAAACCAACACAACGTTCGGTGAAGCCTTTTTATACTGAACCGTCACGTGAAATGAGTACGTTCAAGGTCGTACGTCACGTAGACAAACTAGGATGTACACACTTGAAGGGGTGTGAAATAAAGAAAAGACGGCAGGGAGGACCTTCCTACCCCGGATATATATATAACCAAAGCCTTATGGAAAAGTTACCTACGGGACAGAAGGAAAATTTATCGTAGAAAGAAGAGAAGAAGGAGAAGTTTGAAGTAGAAAGGGTAGATCATTACAGTTTTCAAATGAAATATATCACCCAGATCAGAATATTTGTTTCCAAGATTGTGAAGTCTCGGAATCGGAGAATTTTGGTAAGTTAGTGTACTGGTGTTATTGAAGTAAAAAGGTAAGAAATGTCGGCATGATTTTTTAGGAACATGGATATTGATACATTGAAGTAATTCGGGACATTCAATTTTAAAACGTTGTATTCTTTGTAACAGTATTAAATCTGTGCTTATTCTTATATTAGATAGATGTCACCTGTGACAGGTAAAAACTTGAGCGATGCGCATAAACCAGATCCGGTAGTTTTAGTTAGAGCATTGGGTTAGAGGTCAGTTGGAGGTAAAAATGTGACACCAATTTTTCGCTTCATGTCTCATTTAAGTATAGTATATCAATCTAAAAATAACCACTCTAATATGGAATTTTTTAACATTTTATTGAATACATTTAACGCAGGTACTACAGTTTTTTTTATAAATTTTTACTGAGCATATTATAAAAGAACGTAACTTAATAAGAATAACTCATTTTTACAACTATTTCAACAATTGAAAAGCAGAATTGTATTGAAAAATATATCTGATGCAAATCTTGAAGTCATTGAAGTTTATCTGAAAAATATCTATCTCAATATAAAGGTGGCTTAAGAGTCTAGTCATTCTCCCCAATGTCGTGATCATTGGTAGATTGGTCCTGCCTCTTGGAACAAAAAAGCAGGAGTTGACAAGCTCTGGTGAAGTTATCGTAGACATAAAACGTAATACGTAATCTGCATGATTGTTAAATTATTTTCATCTTTCTAAAGGCATACATGTTTTATCATACAATTTGAACAGAGCAGAGCACGAATTATAATAATTTATGATAGCCTGTATCGTGCAATGACTTCATAATTTTCCCGAAAAATAACAATATAACTCCTAGGGTAGACAAAAAAATCAACATTTTTCAACTATAATAGAGGGTTTTCCAATAAGAGGTATTATTTTGATATTCAATCGTGAAAGATCAATGGTCTAGTTACTTGTGTGGCACGTAGCGCCGTCTTGTTAAAAGTAAACGTTGTCCAGATCAATACCATCCAATTCCAGCCATAAAAATCATTAATCATCTCTCGATAGCGCAATCCATTCACCGTAACTGTTACTCCAGCCTCATTTTCGAAAAAGTAAGGTCCAATGACTCCGCCGGACCATAAACCGCACCAAGTCACACGTTGAGGATAAGGAGGCTTTTCAACAATAACTCTTGGGTTTTCCGAGCCCCAGATGCGACAATTTTGCTTGTTGACAAAGCCACCGCGGTGGAAATGGGCCTCATCATTCAAGATGATTTGCATTTGATTCACTCAAGTGAATTTTAATAACTTAAATGCATTGTTGAAGCGTGTATCGTTCCGTTGTAATAAATGACGTAGTTTCTTCTTGTCAAATGTCAAAAAATGACAGCTTCAAAAGATACATCTACCGAAATAGCGGGCTATTCAAAATAACACCTCTTATTGGAAACCCTGTATTTATAAGCAATAATTAGTCGCCGGAAATATCAATATAAATTGAAAATATCTCCTGAGTAAAAATAAATGCCGCCAACGGGAATTGAACCCGTACCTTCTGATTATTGCTTATAATTATTTTTTATCATTTATGCTATGCATAAAATCTTGTCTTATAAACATTAGGTTATCATTAATAAAAATAATAAAACATTTATACTCGTCATAATTTAAAATCTTTCTTTATTTTGTAAAAATACAGTAATATCGCGTATCTGCAAGACTCGTGCCGGATTTCCATCCGTCCTAGATCGGAATCAGAGATATCTCTTCGTCTTCAAATCGTTTTATTTACACTTCCGGTGCGGATACACCGGATATACCCGGATTTGTCCGGATATTTGCCGACTCACACTCAGGAAGGAAACTTCACAAAGTTAAGAAAGAAAATTCCTTAAAAACAACTGAAAACTGAGGTAAAACGTTGGAAATAATCCGATATCTTTAATAAATAGTATGAAATAAAGTCTATATCCACGTCTGTCTGTTTGTGCGCTTAGTTCTTCTAAACAATGCAACGGATTTTGATAGGGTTTTCACTAACTTATAGAAAATTTCTTCCGGAAGGTTTACATATGTAATACATGCATATTATACAGGGTTTTCCAGTAAGAGGTGTTATTTTGATATTCATTCGTAAAAGATCAATGGTTTCGTTGCTTGTGTGGCACGTAGCGCCGTCTTGTTAAAAGTAAACGTTGTCCAAATCAATACTATCCAATTTCGGCCATAAATAATCACTAATCATCTCTCGATAGCGCAATCTATCACCGTAACTGTTACTCCAGCCTCATTTTCTAAAAAATAAGGTCAAATTACTCCACTGGACCATAAACCGCACCAAACGGTCACACGTTGAGGAGAGAGAGGCTTTTCAACAATAACTCTTAGGTTTTCATAGACCCAGATGCGACAATTTTGCTTGTTGACGAAGCCACCGAGGTGGAAATGGGCCTCATCACTCAAGATGATTTGCATTTGATTCACTCAAGTGAATTTCAATAATTTCAATGCGTTGTTGAAGCGTGTATCGTTTCATTTTTATTAATGGCGTAGTTTCTACTTGTCAAATGTCAAAAAAATGACAGCTTCAAAAGTAACACCTATCAAAATAGCTGGCTATTCAAAATCACACCTTTTATTGGAAAACCCTGTATTTATATAAAGTAGAGAAATGTTTTATAATCAAGATGTAAAAATATATTTTCGGCACTAAATTGATAACTTATTTTTTTAATGATAAATTAATGTTTTTTAGACAAGGTTTTATGCATAGCATAAAAGATTATAAATAACACAGGTCTGCAAATTGACATTTTTAATTTTTTTTAAATTGTAATGGTTGAATTATATGTATTTCGGTATGCTGAATTCGAGAATGCCATCCATTTCCACCCATCACGTAAGGATTTTCCGCAAAGTGGAAATTAAAATATAGGCAAAACCCGCCTTACACTACTTCTGTAGGGAATGTTCAAAAGAAAAAAATCATAAAATTATACAAATTAAATTGATTTTAATTCAAAATATATTTAATTTACCTTATATACAATTATAAATCTTTATAAAATCTGCTTTTTTTAGTTTGGAAGCTTCGTTTTGTGCTTTTTCGTTTGTGGGACGTTATATTTTCCCTATGCAGCATCCAGCAGTAGTCGCCCATCATATTTGTATCCCATTGACCTTGATACCTTCTCTCCATTTCCTTGATATCTTGGTGAAACGTCTCACCTTGCTCTTCACTAACTGCACCAAGATTTTCCGGGAAGTAATCCAAATAGGAGTTCAAAAAATGGAGTTTTAAACTTATTGAGCATCCCAGATTTTTTAAATTGAACAACATATTTTCTACGATATTTTCAAAGTCCGGGTCCTTCTGATTCCCTAGAAACTTCGTAACTACATATTTAAAAGAATTCCATGCCTACATTCTAAGTCCTTCAACACACCCTGAACAAACTCCATGCGGGGCCCAAGATTTGTCCTGGTCCCCTAACTACACACTAAAATACGCAAAATATACTTTTTTTAATAAAATCAATAATATTTCTTTGTTGTTTTTTCACTACAAATTCACCACAAATATAGCAAAAACTCTCAGAAGAATTTACACAACCTCTTGAAGTCATTTTTGAAACGCACGTAACGAAAGTTGGAACAGAAATAAATTAATGAAAGGGCGTAGAAGGGAGTGGGCACCTTGGGAATTCCGGCATTCTCTCATAATACTTACTATGGAAGATCCCAATATATATAATTCAAAGCTGACTAATTTTATCGTCATGAGTTACTAAATGTTTTTTTTTTTCAGTCTATAAAACTTAATATTATCTTATAATAAGTTCTAAATAATAAAAAATATGTATTTCGGCAATAAACCCCGCTTTGCGCCTTAAGATAGGCAATCCCACAGTATTTTGCGTTTTGCGGAAAAACCTTACGTGATGGAATTTTTTTGATAATTTTCCCGAATTCAGCAACCAAAAATACATAGGAATTACCTCTTATTTCAAAGAAAAAAAACGTTGCAGACCTGTGTAACTATAGTAAAGTTGGTTGTTTACAGGTGGTAAAAATATAATAAGCTTCCCGTTGGTGGCATTTATTTTTACTCGGGAGATATCTTCTATTTGTATTGATATTTCAGGCGACTAATTATTGCTTACAATTATTTACATTTCTAACGCTGGCTAAACCATAATACCCTAAGGAATATAAAAATAATGTACAACGGAATTGTATATCTTAAAAAGGCCTACAGAAAAGTCTGCCATGATATATGTCTAGTCTATCACCTTTGGATAATCCACAGCAACGCAAGTAACACGCCAGTTAGTTTATAGAATAACTATTAAAGTTTATCAATTTTCTTCGGATATTGCTCTACTTAAATTTCCGGAATAAACAATATAGACGGTTAAAACGCTAAAAGACTGATATAACACCCTAGCTGAAATTATGTAACATACAGGATTTTCCAATAAGAGGTGCTATTTTGATATTCAAAGAGCTATCGAGATCTGATTTTTTATGGCCTGAATTGGATAGTATTGATCTGGACACCGTTTACTTTCAACAAGACCGTGTTATCTCTCGAAGACGTGATCACAATTGGCCACCGAGATCTTGTGATTTAACACCTTGCGACTTCCTTCTTTGAGGCCACGTGAAAGAAAAGGTCTACGCCAACAGCCCAGCGTCGATTCATGACCTCAAAGATGGAATTCGTGAGGCTATCGAGGACATAAGGCAGCCACTTTGCGATTTGGTTATGGAAATTTTCGTGAAAAGGATATGGTCCTGTAGGCGTGGTCGTGGCAGTCATTTGATTGATATTATTTTTCACTATTAACAACATACCTTCCTCTTTATAATGAAATAAACATCGGATCATTTATATTAAAAAATGGCATTTTTCTTTGAGTATCAAAATAACACCTCTTATTGGAAAACCCTGTATAAGGTTTTTCTCAGAATTTGAAGCTGTGTCGAATGAGCCAACTCCTATGTGACATTTTATATATTGGCACACAGACCAAAAAGGCCCTTTTCTTTTTCATAATGAATTTATAATAGTGGTTTTTTGTAAAATATGTATATTAGGTTTGTTTTTAATAATTATTTGCAGGGAACGTGGCTGCAATAAAGGGAGATCAATCTTTAAGAGGAAACTACAAGCCAAAAATGTGTATATTCTTGGTATACATTATATTGTAGGTAATAGGCATTAAAATCGCTTGAAAAACGGAGTCTAGAAACGTTCGATTTCAAGCACAAAACTGATTTTTGTTTATTTTGTAAATAATTTTATAAAGCAATAAATTTAATGAAGTGAAACTGTCACAGATAATCTTAGCTATAATTCTGTTTGTTTCCATTATGCGTTCATACATTTCTATTTAAAAATATTTTTTTTAGTAGTTTACATTTATATTTTTAATTGAGTAATTATTTTTTTATTTGTACTCTACTCAAGCGAAACGATAGGAAAACCTTCAATTTATCTAAGGCATATTTTTTGGTATTCATAATGTATACCAATTCGTTATAAAGATTAACCAAAATAGTGATTTAGCATATAAGATAAGATAAGAAGGATCTGTTTAAATTTAAGAAAAAATTTTCGGTTATTTAATATGTTATAGGCATGACAAAATTCACAGTGTATCTTTAAATGCAACTAAATCATTTGACGAGAGATTGTTGTTCTATGTCAAACGAGTCTTGTTTTATTAAATATTTTCACCATTATCGATTAATAGTAATCGTTATTTTAACATTAGCTTGCTCCTTCTAACAATCGTATTTACATATCTCCCTTTCAACCCATCTTTGAACGCTTACTATGGGGCCTTAAGGCGAAGCTTAATGATAAAACACTATTTCACGATTATTTTCACGATTAATCTTTGTAACCAATTGGCTTACATTATGGATACGAAAAAATATACTTTAGATAAATTGAAGTTTTTCCTATCATTTCCCTTGAGTAGAATTCAAAAAAAAAATTATTTACTCAATATAAAATATAAATTTAAACTACCAAATGAAACAACTTGCAAAAAATGCAATATATAGGCTAAGATTATCTGTGACAGTTTCCTTTGATTAACTTTTTGCTTTCTTATAAAATTGATTACAAAATAATAAAAAAAGAAATCGAGCGTTTCTTGGCTCCGTTTGCCAAGCAATTTGAATACCTATTACCTATATTCGTGACGATATAAGGCATATCAAGAATATACACATTTTTGGATTGTAGCTTCCTATTTAGATAAAAAAACAAATTACTGATTTTACAGATAACCAAAAAAGTATTAACTCTAGTCAATACGGTTTCAGAGATAAACTTAGCACACAAGACGCAATTGCAGAATTAACTAAGCTTATTTACAAAACATTAGATAGAGATCGGGGACGCCCGAGGAAGACATGGCACGATCAAGTGAATCAGATACTAGAGTCGGGCCATGTCAAGAGTCAGAATAATAGAAGAGTATGTATGAGACGATGTATGAATGTGAATGAGGCAAGAAGTGTGTGCCAAGACCGAGTTGTTTGGCGGTCCGTCCTCTCTGCCTACCCCTGCGGGGAAACGGCGTGATGGTTAGTTAGTCAGTTAGTTAGATAGAGGCAAAAAATGCTTAAGTATATTCATTGACCTCAGTAAAGCTTTTGATAGTGTCTCACATTCAAAATTAATTAATAAACTAAATAATATAGGAATTACTGGCAAAGCTAAAACATGGTTAAAAAGTTATCTCTATCAAAGAACTCAACAGGTTAAAGTAAACAACGAATTAAGTGAAATAGAAAATATAGATTTTGGAATTCCACAAGGAACTGTTTTGGGACCTTTACTATTTATATTATATGTAAATGAACTTTTTCAACTCTCAATCATTGGAAACATCATATCTTACGCAGATGATACAGTTATAACTATTGAAGGAAATTCATGGAATGAGGTCGTAGTATCAGCTAATAATGCAATAAATATCGTTAAACTATGGTTTGACGAAAATTTATTGACACTGAATGTCGAAAAAACCCATTTTATACCTTATAGCCTAACAGGGAATAACTCAAATGTAAATCTAAACATAAAAATTCACGAAAGAAATTGCCTCCTTAAATTCGCACCCTGTAATTCAAACTGTATAAACATTAGTAGTAAAAAAGAAATAAAATATCTTGGAATAATTATTGATAATAACATTAAATGGAAAAGTCAAATAAATTCCACAGTAGACAGAATGAGAAAACTAATCTATATATTTTTTAGACTAAGAAATATTGTATCATTAAAAATACTAAAAGATATTTATTATGCACTGGCGCACTCTGTCCTACAAAATGGAATCGTGGCTTGGGGGGTGCATATAAATCATCCCTACTCCCACTGGAAACTATTCAAAAAATACTAATAAAAATCATCTTAAAAAAGCCATATTACTACCCAACTATAAATGTTTTTCAAGATTTCCCGGTTCCCCCACTTACAAAAATTTATGACAAAATTGCACTTCTACAAATACATAAAGATTTCTTTAGTAAAAATAATTTACCACAATTGAATATTAGCAAAAGAATAATATCTGTTGGAGGACTAACCGTGCCACTAGCACGAACCACAACAGCACAACATCACTATATATTCAAGGGTGTAAAATTATTTAATAAATTACCCCTTGATATACGATCGGAAGAAAACTACGAAAAATATTAAAAAAAAATTAAATTAAAATACTCTTGTACCACCTCATAACTTTACTTATTGTTTAGAAATATGTTTTTGCCTTTTAAATTCTTTGAATCATTTATTAACTAACCTATATTTTTATTACTTTTATTGTTATTTTTTGTGTTATTTTTTGTTTTATTACTAATATTTTTTGTTTAATTTAAACAAATGTAAAAATATTTTTGTTGTCCTCTCCTAAACACAAGCAGCTGCTTTATTAGGAGAGTGATTGATATATTGGTGTTTATATTGTTAAAAAATTGTAACCTTGTTTATATGTTTCAATAAATTATAAAAATAAAAAAATAAATGTTTTTTAAGGAGAAGAACTTCAGAGTCTCGGTGAAATTGGGAAATTCTTATCCATTTGGGAGCTCCCAGGGCTATGCGTATGGCTTTATTTTGAAATGTTTGGAGTTTTTGTAATTGGATTCTGAATCGTGGCCCAGATGATATGAATATGAAAGTTTTGACAGTATCGTTGATTTGTAAATTAGTAGTTTGTTTTTTTGCTGATAGTTTATTGTTTCTTTTGCAAAGCATGGGGTAGGGTCTGCTAGGGTTTTATTTATAAGTTTTTGCCACGTGAGTCTACTGTCAAGGGACATTCCTAGGTATTTGATGCTTTTTATCCAAGAGACATTTTCTCCGGTGTATGTGGCCTTTTGCCTCTTATGTAAAATTTACAATATGGCGTATCAGTCATTTAGCATATTTTACCATCGATATGGTTTATGATCTACCTATTAGATTTATTTATTCAACTCGGAAAATATAGCTTCTTTTACAATAATAAAATCTCACTATCATTAAAAAATCACAAACAACTGCTTTTTAAAAAATCTTTTAAAGAAGGTGTATTTCCTAGTATTTGGAAAAAAGCATTTGTGACACCTGTTTTTAAAAAAGGGGATAAACATAATATTGAAAATTATAGACCTTTTTCTAAACTCGTATATCGTATATGACCAACTTTTTAACTTATGCAAAAATACTATTATTAGCCCCCACCAACATGGTTTTTTTTCAAGGTAGATCTGTTAAATCGAATCTAGGACAGCTTACTGATTTTGTTCTCAACTCTAGGGATAGTGGGAAATAGGTTGAATCCATTTACACAGATTTTTCAAAGGCATTTGACAAAGTAAATCACGACATACTATTAAATTCCTCGGCTGGCTAAGTCCTCCATCACAACACAAGCAACATTTTCAGCTTACTGTGGTGGTAGTAGGAGATTTTCAAATATTGTCAGGTTATTCGTAACCCGGGAATGTTTGTCTTTCTTTAAAAAAAAAAAAAAAATAAGCTCTTGAAAATCAGTGTATGTGGAAATCTTCTGAGATGGTTCTCTTCTTATGTTAAAAATATAAGTCAAGTAGTTGCCTTAAAAGGTTACATGTCAGAAATTATAACTATTCCCTCAGGGGTACCTCAAGGATCCCATTTAGGGCCTCTCTTGTTTACATTATATATAAACGTCATAAAACGTGTATTAGTCATTTTTCTTTCCTATTTTACGCTGATGATATAAAATTTTATAAACTTATTGATTCTATAGATGACTGTAACCTGTTATTAGAAGACGTAAGCAAAATTAAAAAATATTGCAATAACATCAAATTTTATCTAAATACAGAAAAGTGTAAAGTTATTACATTTACACGTAAAAAACAGCCGATTTATTATACTTACAAATTAAACCATGTACCCCTACAACGAGTAGAATCAATCAGAGATCTTGGAGTATCTACTGCTAGATTCTAAAATGTTATTTAAGGACCATATTGAACATATTTTAGAAAAAGCTTATAAACAATTGGGATTTATTATACGCATTACGAAGCCTTTCACTATAGCACACACACTAATTCTGCTATATATGTCATATGTAAGGTCACAACTCGAGTTTGCCTCAGTCATTTGGAATCCTCAATATCAAACATACATTGATCGTATTGAAAATATCCAATCCAAATTTTGTTAAACACCTATCGTATCGCTTTAGTGATCATCGGTTTGACCCTACCGCTTTATATAAACGCAGAAAAATTTCTGATGCCCTATTCTTATTAAAAATCGTGAAAAATCTTGTGATTCATCATATCTGCTAGAAAAGATTGCATTTAATTGCCTTAAACACAACACCAGATCGAACGACTTATTTAGAACACCACACTGTAAAGCCAAATATGCGCAAAACTCTTCAATAGGACGTATCTGTAAAACTCACAATTCTTCTAGAGATGTAGACATTTTCAGCTGTAACTTGAAAACATATAAAATGCAACTTACCAAACTGTAAACTTTATTTTTTTTATTTTGGGAATAATGCTATCATTTTAGTTTATTTTATTGTTTTTATTATAATCATGCGAAAACTGTATTACTATTAGCTGTCTTTAATTGTTTTATAACAGTTAGTAATTCCTTATAATGTTTTTTTTTATATTTCTTTGTTATTTATAAATATATTGTATAGGTGCAAATATTTAATCAACGACTAGAATTAATGAAACATTATTGGTCTAATATTGTAAATAATTGCTAAATATATAAATGACTGTTTGTTTACTAAATAAAATAACTTTTAAGTCTCACGGGAGGGTGGCGTCGATTTGATTTAAATACAAATCTATAGTTTTATTCCGAAGTTAATGAAAACTCGCACACTTGACCTGTAAAATAAGAAGAAGGTTACTGTTTACATTATGTTTTGAAAAACTACCCCCAACCCACTTTCCTACCCCTAAAGAAGATTTTTTTATACTTCTTGGTGAAAAGTTAACTCACTTGACGATCAAATTAAGAGGAAAATTACTGTCTATGTCTGATTTCAAAATATTTTCGTAACGCCCGGGGACTTCAACTATATATAGGGTTCTCCAATAAGAGGTGTTATTTTGATTTTCTATCGTAAAAGATCAATGGTTTCGTTGCTTGTGTGGCACGTAGCGCCGTCTTGTTGAAAGTTAACGTTGTCCAGATCAATACCATCCAATTCCGGCCATAAAAAATTATTAATCATCTCTCGATAGCGATCCATTCACCGTAACTGTTGCTCTAGCCTCATTTTTGAAAAAGTAAGGTCCAATGACTCCGCCGGACCATAAACCACACCAAACAGTTACACGTTGAGGATAGAAAGGTTTTTAACAATAACTCTTGGGTTTTCCGAGTTGTTGACGAAGCCACCGAGGTGGAAATGGGCCTCATCACTCAAGATGATTTGCATTTGATTCACTCAAGTGAATTTTAATAATTTCAATGCGTTGTTGAAGCGTGTATCGTTCCATTTTTATCAATTGCGTAGTTTCTACTTGTCAAAAAATAACAGCTTCAAAAGTAACATCTACAGAAATAGCGGGCTATTCAAAATAACACCTCTTATCGGAAAACACTGTATTATCTACGTGAATAAAAATGAAAATGTTCGTTTGTTCAAAATCTTAAGTCTCTGAAAGTTCTCCACAGATTGCTTTGTAATTTTGACACAACTTTGCATTCGAATATGCGTGTGTTTTTATATACCTATATTATATAATTATAGCTAGTAAATGATTAAGTATCTCAGTGTTGCTTTATTTTTATAAAAATCTACAGTTTTATTTTGACGGCATCCGTGGTCTAGGGGTAAGGTTTTCAACTAGCAATCTGAAAGTCGCGGGCTTAAATCTCGGCGTGCGCAAGTAAATTTTATTTGATTTATTTGTGTTATTTTACAATTTTTTTTAAAATAATATAAAGTCTACTTGCTGCACGTTCCAGTTCTGTTCCGTTCCACGTTGTTGTAAGACCACCTTTTAGAAATGAAAGGTTGCTTTAAATGGCTTTAATCATTGTTGGTGACCAGATCCAAATAGCCAAGTATTCTCCCATCTATCTCTTCCTTATCTCACTTCCCTCCCCGCTACCGTCAGTCTCATAATATACCACAATTGGGGATGCCACAGTTTCACTGTGTGCAGACGGTTGGGAGCAGTTGAGACTCTTGTGCGGTTTACAAATAAAAATTTAAATTAAATTAGGAATAAATCCCTAACTAATAAATCTTCAAACCAAGAGGAAGATCAGTGTCTATATGAGATTTCAAAAACCACCCCCATTCACCTTTTCCGCCCCTATAACATTTACTACTCGATGATTTTTTTAACATTTGTTGTTCAAAATCCGACTTCTGTAATTACAAGTCAAAGTATCTACTCATGAACACATATCGATAAAATACAACATAAAAAATGAGCGCAAAAAATATTAAATTGTCCAACGAGCAATACAATAAATAATTGTATACAAATAAACAATTCACAATAAAATAATTAACAAAGAAATGCCTGGAGAAGCAGTAGACTTAAAATTAGTTTGAAATTAAATATAAAAATAGTGGACAGAATAGACATCTCTGGTCAGTTTTGTGTAGATTTTGCTCTGCAGGTGAGTGATAATGAATTACAGTCATCTTTGCATTAATCAGATGGATTCATCCGAATTATATTATTTGACAAAAGAGGGCACCACTCTGTTTGGTCGATTTAAGACTAAAGGATTAAAATATTTTTGTCACAATAGTGTGGCAGTACTATTGGAATTACAATGTGCTAATTCAAGATTATTCTAAATTCTACTCTCTTGAGAGCTGGTTGTGACAGATTATAATTTCATAGTGCGAATGCAAATATTATTGTGCCGATGCCGTCCGCTGCCGAATTTGAAGATTTAAGGAATCGCTGTAAACTCAATGCGAGTGATATTTTTGGTGAGTCTTCTGTTTTTATGTATTTGGTGGCTGGATTATAATTTGTTACCTTTCCTGCAGAGTGAATTTTGTAATCAATCCATTTTTTCATAGGGAATCAATTATTCCCTGATGGTCTGTGTGACTTACAAGTCAGATCATCACCAATGCCAAACACACACTATTTAAAATGTCTTGAAAAACCTCTCGTCGACGTAGAAATAATTCCAAAAGACTACCCATTAATAAGGATAAATGGGAAAGGTCAGTGGTAAAGCCGTACCATTTTTTGCCTAATTTAGTACCTACTCACTCTAATTTTTACTTAATAAAAGTAGCCAAAGAGCCGCAGTGGCTCACGAGCCGCAGTTTGCAAAGATGAAAATGACTCACTGTCTTGGAGGAAAGTGTAATATGATAACGAACAAAATTCAAGCAAAGCTGCTGGAACATAGTTACTCTTTTGTTCTAGTTGGATGGACATGACACAAACAAATAACATTCTGAGGTAAAATTAATGTCGAGTAGTTTATATGAGTCAAAGGAAAATTTGTACAAATGAGAGAAGTTCCACCAAGACAACTGAATAATAATAATAATAATCGCTAGGATTGTGGTATTTTCTGACCTAAAAGAAAACTGATGTCACAAACTTTCTAGACAGCACACATTCCAACGAATTGGTTCAAGGAGGAATTTTGATATTTCTGTAGCGACTACTAGATTTTTCGTATCGTATCTAGAACCCTCAAGCAAAGCATCGTAGGTATTGCGCATCTACCTACACCTACACGCCCAAAGATTCTTGATGCACGGGCGCCTATAAAACGGGCCACATCGAGACGTACTTAGTCAGTCCATAATTTATTTGTCCTACAACCTTTATTAAAATCATTATGAAAGAGAAAGGGGCCTTTTTGGCCCGGAGCTCTGTATGCCAATATTTCAAAAGTCAAAAAGTCAGTCCATAATCAGCAGGGCTTGCAGGTTGTTTAAGGGCCCGTTCCCACTTCCGTTTTCAAATCGGAGGCGGGTCCCGTTTTAAAAACGGATGCTCTACGGCCCTGTTCACACTTCCGTTTTAAAAACGGATCATACTCTACGAAAACAAATAATTGTCAATTCAACCAAAACATTTTATTTGCTCATTTTACAGTAGACGATCGTACGTAATGGACGATGATGAAGCTCTTGTTGTCATGTGGTACTTATTAAAAAGAAGGAAAAAAAATGAAAAGAAAATTTTGGGTGAAAGATTTTTGTAGGAACTTTCCAAGTGTTAATTGGTGAGTTGAGAAGTGATTAACTAAAGTTCTTTAATTATTTTAGAATGTCTATCACTTCCTTTAACCATCTACTGAAACGAATTTCAGAGAGCTTAACGCATCAAAATACAAAATTGAGAGAGTGCATTTGTCCTAAGAAAGGCTATCGATATTTTTAAGGTAAGAAAACAATTACAACTCAAATATTTTTTTATTATGTGTTTATTAAACTAATGCGCTCTTCCGTGCATCGTGCAGCTCATTTAAGCTTAAAATAAAATAAAATAAAGAGAAATAAGTAAAGTTTAAAAAACAAAAAATAAAATTTGAAACATGTTGATAATTTTGATATAAAAAAGTAGAGTTCACCAAGCGTTTTGTTTTTATTTAATTAAAAATAAAATATTGTAGTTTGTTAGCTACTGGGTTTTCCAGTGGCGGTCCGTGAGTTTTAAGCGAGCTATATTGCTAGGATAAAAATACGTTTTAATTTATTTACTTAATAAAATAACCAAATACTATCACGCAGCGTGCCTGCTTCCTTGCGACTGGGAGCGGGCGGGGAGGGGTCGGGGTGTGGCGGGGACTCTGCCGGAACGACTAGACGACAAGTGTGAACAGCTCCATACAACACTATGAGCGAGCGTGTTCCGACACGATTTGAAAACGGACGCGCTGCGCTGGCGATCCATCCGACAAAAAATGTCGGATCCGTTTTCAAATCGTGTTGGACAAGTGTGGACAGCTCCATACATCCACTACAGCCACTAGGGCATCCGTTTTTAAAACGGGACCCGCCTCCGATTTTAAAACGGAAGTGGGAACGGGCCCTACGAGTGAGCAACCTGCAAGCCCTGCGAGCGCTTGCTGCCTACTGACCGGCTCACTACTCACTACGCCCAGCGTTACACGGACCTTAATTAAAAGAGAGGCTACAAATCATCAACTCCGCGGGATTATTCCCTTATTCATCCCTAGCCTGCGCTCCCCCCATAGACCCTGCGACACCTTCGCCGGTCTGCACCTCGGCTCCGCGACATCGTCACTGGCCTGTATCTCCCGTGCATCTGCCGACCAGTTCAATTATACCTTCGGCTATCCTGCTTCATATAGGAGTACCAGGAAAATCCAAAGTCTTCGCCAGTGCTGAACACATCCAAAAGTCCGAACTCCACCAACGCAGTGTCTAGCCACCGACTTTATCGCCACGACCACTCCTGCTGTCATCGTCATCGGTCTTAAGTCATCTCAAAACAGTACTAACTCAAATAAACGCTGTGACATTACAACCTACCCGTTTTCATTGTCTCCTCACCAAATCCCCAAATTTCAAAAAAATGTATCATCTATTTCAGAAGACGTAAGGATAAATTGTGAGCTAGCCCCGAACACGGAATTGGACTTCAACAAATTTCAACACTTTACGTTAGACATTTCGGCTCCCAGTTCCTAAACAGGCCTACAAAATTGACAATTAGTCCAAGACAGAAATTCGTTGCTTGAAAATGTTTGATCCATTTCAAAAGAAATAAGTCAAAATTCAGGTTAGTTTGGCCTAACAGACACGCCCATAACATATCTACTTCTATCGGTTTATATTACTCGACAATTTACTTAACAACCTTTGAGTCCTAGTTCCTAAACAGGCTTACAAAATTGACAAACATTTCACAAGAAGTAAGTCAAAATAGAAAAACTAAAAAAACAATCATCCTACTAATTGGTGTATTTGGTAAAGGACCTCATCTTCTACTTAAAAAGGGGCTTTAGCCTAATCCAGTCCCACTTAAATTGGGACAATTTTCCGATAAAAATATGGGGAAACACACACATTCCATAATTACACAATTTACAAATAATACAGAATGAAGTTTTTAAAATAATCTTCAATTATGACTTATTGAAACTTAGAAAATTGTACGAATATGACTATAGATGAGACTTATACACACGAACACAACATTTATTAAAACGTCACAAGTATACGAACACTGTACAAGCAACATTAAAATTGTACAGTACAGACTGGTTAGATAAACAAGGACCATGAGGATATACGTAATATATGAATACACTTAACAATCTCATTCCCGAAAGTCTGAAAACAATGAATCGAATAAATATATTCTTTTAAACTGTTCAATCTCTAAATACAGGGTTTTCCAATAAGAGGTGTTATTTTGAATAGCCCGCTATTTCGGTAGGTGTTACTTTTGAAGCTGTCATTTTTTAACAATACACGCTTCAACAACGCATTGAAATTATTAAAATTAACTTGAGTGAATCAAATGCAAATCATCTTGAGTGATGAGGCCCATTTTCACCTTGATCAACAAGCAAAATTGTCGCATCTGGGGCTCGGAAAACCCAAGAGTTATTGTTGAAAAGCCTCTCTATCCTTAACGTGTGGCTGTTTGGTGCGGTTTATGGTCCGGCGGAGTCATTGGACCTTACTTTTTCGAAAATGAGGCTGGAGCAACAGTTACGGTGAATGGATTGCGCTATCGAGAGAAGCTTAATGAATTTTTTTGGCCGAAATTGGATGGTATTGATCTGGACAACATGATATTCCGTCATGATATTTATTATGAAAAGAACACGTGTTCTCGATATATTCTAAATGACTGAATGTTTTATAAGGAATAACTTTCATTCACTTTTTTAACCGGATAGTTTTTCTCCATGTATCAGATTATTTCTTAAGTTGGCAATGTCAAGAGTAGAAGATTTAAAAGCTAGGAACCCTTATCTGAACGAAGGAATTTTCAATATTGTTATCTCATCAGTTTCTGAGAGCATAATATCAGAATTTATATAATTTTCGAGACGATTTTTAATCTTTTTTTAACAACTCTTCAGTCGAGAGTTGTTGTGGAAATTATACACGTGTTTTGATAAGAACTTGAAGGGTTAATAGTGACAGGACCGGTAAAGGAATTACTTAATTAATTATTGAATCTGTCTTTAAATTTGATTGTACGTTCCGTTTCCGGTTTCGAAAATCAGCTACATACACTTTATTATTCATGCAAACTTTGATGGCTAACTTTGACCAAATATCCTATAATATAAATAATACAGGGTTTTCCAATAAAATGTGTTATTTTGATATTCAATCGTAAAAAATCAATGGTTTCGTTGCTTGTGTGGCACGTAGCGCCGTCTTGTTGAAAGTAAACGTTCTCCAGATTAATACCATTCAATTTTGGCCATAAAAAATCATTGATCATCTCTCGATAGCGCAATCCATTCATCGTAACTATTGCTCCAGCATCATTTTCAAAAAAGTAAGGTCCAATGACTCCGCCGGACCATAAACCGCACCAAACAGTCACATGTTGAGGATAGAGAGGCTTTTCAATAATAACTCTTGGGTTTTCCGAGCCAAAGATGCGACAATTTTGCTTGTTGACGAAGCCACCGAGGTGGAAATGGGCCTCATAACTCAAGATGATTTGCATTTGATTCACTCAAGTGAATTTTAATAGTTTTAATGCGTTGTTGAAGCGTTCCATTTTTATTGATAACGTAGTTTTTACTTGTCAAATGTCAAAAAATGACAACTTCAAAAGTAACAACTACCGAAATAGAGGTCTATTTAAAATAACACCTCTTATTGGAAAACCCTGTATTTCCAACTTCTAACATTTCCCATATATCCTGATGACAAAATGCTACACTGGCGCCTCCTAGCGGCATAAGTTGTGCGCCTTGGTTTTCTTCTATGCATTTATTATTTAATTTACTTTAATAAATTATAATCGGAAAAAAAGGTAACAAAATACTGCAGTTTTTGATATTGCCTGTAAATATTAAAGAGGCTATTAACTCTGTTTTCGAGGTTTTAGAAAGTTAATAAAATATTTTATGATTAAATGTAACAATTATTAACAATAATCCTTTTTATTTGAGCTTTAATGTGGACTAATTGATATAGTAGGGTATTTATTATTTATTGTTATTAATTATTTATTATTAATTCAATTCAATTCCCACAGTTTAAATAACCTGTTTTTTGGCATCCTGAAAAACTACTTTAGTGTTTTTGTTATTTACAATTAGTAACATCCGTAAACTGCATACACAGAACCTAATTTTAGGGACATTTTTACACCATTTTTAATCAATATTGATGAAAATACAATTTACGAAGTGCAAAACACCACCATCAAAGTGTAAAATAAATTCAATTGAAGCCATTGAAAGCATTGATGTATTATACTAGATTAGCCCTGTCTAGTTAAATTCATTTTAAAAATAACGCCACGTAGCGTACGTCACAAATATGAAGATGAACTTAACAACCCAACTCTGTTTAAACTCCTTGTACAAGCGTTCAAACTCGTAAGCGAAACCACGGAGAATTTGTTGCAAGAGGTGTTGTAATATGGACATAATTCAAATTTAAATATTTGGAACTGGATTATTTTTGTGATTGAAAAAATGAACTTGCCCAGCATAGCTGAGAAGCAAAATAGCTTACTCTAGACCAACAAAAGGTAAAATGCAATGCACAGTGCCCATATTGGGCCTTTTCATAAATGTGCACGTAAACCAAACTAAAGGTGGGTTATTT
The DNA here is from genome assembly GCF_061612785.1 of Hesperophylax consimilis. Lineage (NCBI taxonomy): Eukaryota > Metazoa > Arthropoda > Insecta > Trichoptera > Limnephilidae > Hesperophylax > Hesperophylax consimilis. The sequence continues at coordinate 14,924,538 of NC_142865.1, forward strand.
TTAAATTAATTTGCCGTGTCTAGTCTAATTTAGTCTATGATTGAAAGGAATTTCAACGTCAAAAATGCTACACAAGCGCCTCTCAGAGTTGTTAATATTGCCATTTTTTTACTGGAGTAAGACGCAAACTCTAGAAAGACCGTAGCCGTCATTTTGACGGCTGCCTGATGTAATGTGACGATACTTTGCTTAAAGTTAGTTGTATTCATTTGATTTATTTTACTTTTCATGATTCTTGATTTAACGACCATGGTGAAAAAAAGGTACATATCTAATCTTAGTTTTAGAAATATTATGAATTAAACCTACAAAGACCGCCGCCGTCAATGTGACGGTTAGAGCCATTAAGCTGAGTTTGTATACAAGCTTTTTCCTCAAATTTTACAACATATCCATTTCATCTGCAGTTGTATTTGTTCCTGATAGACTGACTAAAAAAAACGGAAAAATAAAATTTCTAAAAGACGACAGTACCAAAGAAAAACATATGACACGTGTGATAATTGTATGAAACCCGTTTGCGGAAAGTGCATCGTAAATTAAAAGTGCATACAGAGCCCTATTTGGCCTCCCCTGGCGATGCAGCGCCTCACAGATGTTCACCGAAGGAAGGGTGCATGGGTTCGCTGCTTTGATGCGCCACAGAATAGCCGGGACGAGTCAGTGCTACCAGAGATCGGACAACGCTCTTGTCCAGGCCGTTGCCCAGTGGCAGGGAGCGCCTCTACACGAGAGATGGAGAATTTCACTCAAGCCACCATAAAGTCCTAATGTGCTCATCAATGTATTCATTTTGTATTTATTATTTTTATTTATATCTTTATTCATTTTATTTTTATGTATTAACTTAAATGTAAACTTTTATGGCAGGCAGAGCATTTCACACACCGTTCTGTCAAGCTGAAATAAACATTATTATTATTAAAGAAAAAAACACGTGTTGGTACCAAATGTTTACCTATTTAAATAAAGTAATCAATTTCATGAATTACAGTTTTATTTATTTTATATTATACTAAAAATTACACTCGCATGTGATCAGCCGTCAATATGACGGTCGCGGTATTTATAGGTATATGGAGTCGTTCTTGTGTTAATATTATAGGGTATTTGCTTTTACTGACGTATTGGTACCTACCAGCTACCTGCTTGAAAAAAGATTTTTCTTTTAGGTAGTTACGTTTCATTGGACAAATTGTATTATTATTTGTTTGAAATTTTTTGTAATGCTTCATAAAATATATGATTTATAATTTATTAGGTAGCTATTTAAGCACCTACCTAAAAATCTTATTTTTGGCCATAATTTATTAAATGAGAGAAAACTAGGAACATACTTTTTACGAAGTTTGCTAGTTTTTAGAAAATGTAATTTTACCACATTGATTAAAGGTAAGTTTTTAGATTCTCACGGCCAAAAGCATTTTTGTTGTTTGTTTTTGGGGTGTTATGCCGTGTTGCGCTAACTCCTTCTTTAGCCGACGTTTCGGACAGCGTTGCAGTGTCCATCATCAGGGCAGATCCGGTAGATCCGAAGATGTGTAAAGAAGGAGTTAGCGCAACACGGCATAACACCCCAAAAACAAACAACAAAAAAAAAAACATTGATTAAAGTTTTAAAAAATTAAGTTTTTTTATATTTTAGTTCCCGGCTTGCCTCTGAAGTTAAAAAAAAAGGTTCAATCTTAAATTTTTTGCCATATCAGCGCCATTTAAAAATTCGCGCCTGGATTTACACGCCGATTTGAGTTTTTTCTTATTGCGCCCCTGGATTACATTATTAATGTTTGCTTTGATTTCCAGTTTTCTAGAACAATCTTCTCAACTCAGAGAGTTTCTGGTATCATAACATTATAAAATTATTAAAGCTAATAAATTTATTTCAAGACATACTCTCAAAACTAATATACAACTTTAAAATTAATATTGTTTTAAACTTAAAACAATTTTTTAATACTGTAAGATAAATTAGCTATCCATTTTACAGTACAAGATTCCTAATTTTAACATTCTCAAAATTTGCTAAGTGTTCAAAAAGTGTTCAACTTATGCAGAGATGTGCTTTATTTTAAATAAATCCATTTCAAATGGAAATGCAAAATGCAAAATGGGTATTTTCCATTTTGCATTTTAAATGCTTTTCTAAAAACCATTTTGCATTTTACATTTTAAATGCTTTTTTCAATGCATTTTCCATTTTAAATGCTTTTTTGCAACATTCTTCCTACTATCTCAACTCATCTTTTTTTCATAAGCCCCAAATATCAGTCGGTCCTCAACCTCGTTATGAGAGATAATTTACATTTGTCAAGTTGCTCCCTGGTAGGAGCCCTGGCAATTGAGTGATACCATTACAAAAAATACTGATTCAAATACTGAACATGGGGGACATGACGCTGTAGTATTAAATGTTAGATAGCAGTTTCTATGTTTTTACGTTGGCAACATTAGTCCCGCGCAAATTTTTTGTGGTTTCATAATCTGTAGTCGTGGTGTTTTTGGATTTACCATCATGTAATATGTTTGTTCTACATTGATGTCCATTATTAAATGACAAAATTGTTTAAAAATTTTATAATTATTTTAATTGTTTGCCCTGAGAAACCATTTTGCATTTTCAATGCATTTTGAAAATAGGTATTTTGCATTTTGCATTTGAAATGCTTTTCTAAAAACCATTTTGCATTTTCAAATGGAAAAGTTTTGACCCATTTCCATTTTGCATTTCAAATGGTTTTGGGTACCCATTTTGCACATCTCTGAACTTATGTATAGAGCAATATATGGTCTTAAAAAACGTGTAGAAAATTTTATTCAATTGAAAAACGATTGTGTATGTGTAAAATTTACTAATTGAAACGTAAAATATAAATTACTTTGCTTGTCCAGTCAAAGTGGGTTGTATATCTGTTGTACAAACTTCGACTAATTACAATTTCTGACAGAATTTCGGATTTTTTCCAAGGTATTTTAAATGTTCTATATTTTTCTTCATTTTGAAGATGTCGTAAAAAATGCGGTTTTAGAAACTAGATAAAATTATATTTTAGATTTATGTATTTGAAATATACCCTCATATTTTAAAAGTGCATTATTTTAATTTCAAACAAGGAAAAAAAAGTTACTAGAAACATTTTGGATAAAAACGTCAAAAATTTCACAGAATTCCAAGTACACAGTCTTATTTAGTATTTGTATTTGTAAGAAAATTGTCACTTTATTTTTTAACGCGTTCATACAAAACCAAATAAATCAGATATTTTTTCATCAATATAAAAGTTAATTTTTTGAGTTCGTAATTACCATACATCTACATGCATAAGGTATTTATGTTATTAAAAAACATCACTTCCATGGAAGTTTTTTTAAATGCACGTGATAAAAGTCAATTAAAAAATAATAACTCCGAATTAAACTCGCTTTTTCCGATAAGATAAAACTATATTACTCACAATATGACATTATTATTGGATTAAAACTGACGAAAAATAACACAAATAATAGTAAATATACTGAAGTATGGTAATAGATTAGTGAATTGGTCATTTGTGTATCATATTAATAACATTATCAACAAGGCTCTTAAGACTCTTGGATTTGTTTTGAGAGTTTCAAAAGACTTCAATAATTTAGGCACATTTATCATGTTGTACAAAACCCTTGTTAGATGCCAACTAGAGTATAACTCTACGTTATGGTCTCCCTTTTACAATATTCATTCCGATAATATTGAAAAGATTCAACATAAGTTCCTGAAGTATATAAACTATAAATTGCATATTCCTGTAGAAAACATTGATTATAACTACTTACTAGATAAATTGTCTATATTAAAACTTTCAGAAAGAAGAATAAACACAGATTTAATAGTACTACATAAAATACTTCATTGCAAAATTGACTGTCCTGAGTTACTCCAATTAATCAGCATCCACATACCCAAAAGATCTTGCCGAAATTTACTATCCTTTTATTTTTACAACACCTGGACACTGTCTTATCAAAATTCCCCGATTCCAAGACTTCACAGTCTCGGAAATAAATACTCTGATCTGGGAGATATATTTCATCTTAAAAATAATCAATATAAATATTGTTTATTTCAATTCTTTTATATATCGAGACACAAATAGACATCTATAATTTCCGCAATATATATATTTTTATTTTTTTTATTTTGAATACCTATTTATGTGAGACTTCTTATCAATTTTACTAATGTATCTTATTTTATCATATGCTTTTGTTGTAACATTTAAATTTTTTTTTTCGTTGTATTATGTTTCCTTTATTTTTTAATTTTGTAGAATTTATAATAACTGTGTTACTCTACTTTTAAACTTTGTAGTGTGTAAAAACCCATTAAGGCGTGTAATAATAAATAAATAAATAAATAATTAGAGGAGATATAAAAGTAGCCAAAGTGTTGCGAGACATTTTTTTGAGTAATAACTCTAAAGAAAACTGTATAGTCTTTGTACAATGTGTATTAAAAACACCGTTTAAAGGTTGTGAAATATTTTTTATTAGTAATGTCATTCAACAGCAGCATTCCTTTTGTGATGCTATGCTGTGCTAGAACATCTGTTTTACCGTGTGGTATCTTTCACAAGTCATGGTAACGACTACGGATGAAATTTTCATACACGTATAAGCATTCTACAAAACATGTGAACACCGTACAATAATCCCCACTGCCCGGAATCATTGGGACTTTGATATCCCCTGTTGGTTTTATTTTGTGGGGCTAAAGGAATTGGGAAGGGAAAGTAGATTATGAAAAGAAAGATCATCTGGCTATTTCGGTCTAGTCATCAAACACGGCTAATGCGATGTAAATCAAAATTTCGATTCAAGGTGGTTTTTCACCAAGACTACATTGAGAGTATCTACCTCTCTGAAAACTGTAGACTATTACTGTTTGTAAATTCGTCACTACATCTTTAAGTTAGTCTACATCTGTGATTTAGTTTTAAGTAAACCCTGCTGAGATGCATCCACCGCCAAACCTAGACAAACCTCACCCCATGAACCCGAGCACCCCTGCTAAGTCACAAAACGTAGCGAACCACTTAATGTGACCTATGGCAAAGATGTTGGCTGCAGTACCCATACCCACCTCCCAAGATGTGAAAATAGAATAGAATATAGAAATCTGAAAATATTCGAATTTTTATGAACACGTGTTCATAAAAATTCTATTTGGAAACCTATCAATTCATTCGTTAAATGCCTGCAATCCCGTTTTTAACCGAGATTTCAATACCGAGCTTTTTTTTAATTCCATTATCATAAATTGATATTGGTTCATAAAAAATATTATTCCATTACAATCTTACGTGACAGAGTTGTAACAATAATTGGCTTCTCATCTCCAATACGTCACGTGTCAACGTCGGGCCACGTGGCATGAACACGTGCAAGGGGTGGACGGGATGAGAAAGGGGTTTGTTAATAAGATACTTATGTAAGGATGTTTCCTCAGAAGTTCGGTAGGCTGAATGGCTAGTGGGTCTGCCTTACATTACGATAGCATGAAAGACGTATTGAATATAGCCTTCAGGCTGTATTTAGGGGAGGTTCCCCGGTGTATGGTATGAATAAAATGAGTTTATATTATTGAAGAAGAATAAACCTAATACAATAATATATCTAAACGAAACATGTAATAGAACAAGACACAGAAAAATAAATTGATAACGATCTCAATTGGAAATCAAACCTTATTTGAAATAAATAAATGTCATATTTAACTAGCTGACGTGTACGGGAGTTATCTTTATGAGATAGACATATACCGTCGAGGACATTTCTGTGGGCCTTTTTAAGATATACAATTTTGTGGTACATTATCTTGATGTATCTCATAAGGATTAGCCAGCGGTTCCATGATAACCACTCGAGATACAAATGTAACCTATTTAACAAATAAATAAAGTCTGTGAACGTCTGAGATCTATTGTTAATAGATTATATCAATTAAAATTCGATGTTCCAATACGTACACTTAGAATAATTTATTTATCACTAGCTGAATCTATTATAAGGTATGGAATCACAGCTTGGGGACTTTCATGTAAAACAAATATAAACCATGTTCAATCAGTTCAAAATTCACTAGTTAAGTTATTAGCTCATAAAAGTTTATACGAACAAAGGCATAATGTTCCATACCTTTATCAGAATCTTAAAATTTTCTCAGTAAGATCAATTCTGTGGTATAAAATTATATTTCAGCATATAATAGCCCTATATATATTTTCAGATGATATCAAAATGACTTTTGGTTTAGATAAATGTAGAACGATCCATATAGAGAAAGGCAAAATTGTAGATGGGGACGAGAGTATATTTAGAAATTTTCAAATTACTAGTATGAAAAGGGATGAGGTTTATAAATATTTAGGATACCCACAATCAAATGGATTAGACCATACTAGTATTAAAAATGATATTAGGATTAAATTTCAAACTAGGATCAGGAAAATTTTAAAATGCAATCTATCTGCTAAAAATTTAGTAAAAGCAATACATACTTGGGCAATACCTCTATTAACGTACTCATTTGGCATAATTAAATGGTCTAATACAGATTTAGATAACTTAGAAAGATTAATTAGAACTACGCTAACAAAGTTTAATTGCCATCATCCAAATTCAGCTATAGAACGAGTTAATTTACCTAGAAATTTAGGAGGTAGAGGTATAGTCAAAATAACTTCTTTAAAACATAATCAGGTAGAAATGCTAAGAACTTTTTTCCATAGGAAAGCTCATAGCTCAGAAATGCACAAAATAATTTGCAAGGCAGATAGAAATATTACACCTTTAAATTTATACGATGAGAATGCCAACATTTTTATAAATCCCAACCAGGAATTATTAGATTCCTGGTCAAATAAAATTTTACACGCAAAACACTTCAATTATCTCAACCAAACATATGTTGACAAATTTTCGTCAAACAAATGGTTGAGTATTGGAGAGTTGAGCGCAGAAATAGAAGGATTTATGCTTGCCATTCAGGATAGAGTCATTAATACTAAAAATTATAGAAAGCATATAATCAAAGATACAAATCAAATTGATGATTTGTGTAGAAAATGTTTGGCTTTTCCGGAAACTATAGAACATATTATATCTGGATGTTCTATATTAGCACCGTCCGAGTATACATTTAGGCACAATCAAGTTTTAAAAATAATTCACCAAAATTTGGTAATTAAACATAACTTGATTGACTGCCGTAATATAGTACCATACTATGAATACGAACCAAATTCATTTTTAGAAAACGAATTTTATAAAATATATTATGATAAAACTATACTAACAGACCGAACGATTAGTCATAATAGACCCGATATAGTTTTACATGACAAAATTAAAAAAATAACTTATATCATTGATGTCGCTATTCCAAATTCCTATAACATTCAAAAATCTGTTAATGAAAAAATTAGAAAATACACAGATTTAGGAAACGAAATAAAAAGAATTTGGCATTCTCAGACTATAAAAATATTACCATTCGTTATTTCGGCTACTGGCATTATACCTAGCTCTCTCATTAAAAATTTAGGCGTATTAGATCTATCAAAAAATTTATATATAAAGATGCAAAAGTCGGTCATTTTGAATACATGTAGGATAACGAAAGATTTTTTAAATATTTATGTTGAGGGATCAGTAGAATTTATAGGCCCTGTTAGAAGTACTACCGAGCCGAACCCTCTGATATGAAAATATCTGGAGTCGGTGAATTTTTTTTCCCATTTGATCTCTGGTGAGTTGACGTGTTGTTGTTCTTGTATTGTTTTGTATTTATTTTACTTATATAATGCACTTGCATAGTGTTGATTGACTAGCTGATCATTTGTGGAAAAGTGAGTGGAAGGGTTTAGTTTTTCCTATGGGGAAGATTTAACCCGGACAACAAAATCGGAAGCATAAATAAAAATAGACTGGACCACACTTACAATACTCGTTTTACGTTAAATGAAGGACTAATTGTACCTAAGCATTTAAACAAATATGGACAAAGAACACTGGACTACATGATACCTAGTTGCTTAAATATGTTACTTGCTGAAATAAAAAAAAATGTACAAATGTAAAAACAAATATTATGTTGAAAAATTGGCTCGCTGAAAGAAATAGTTTGTATTAGAGTCTAATACAAACTATAGGTAGATACTATCACTGTTATGTATATGTTTTTACATTTTTAAAACAAATTATTATTTTTTATTGTTATCACTGTTGTCATTAATTAAAATAAGTTTTATCTTTTTTTAACATTTTTTATGTGAAAAGTTGCCATCGACAAACTACTGAAAAGTAGTTTATTGAACTTTTCTGTTTTTTTCTGTATTTTATTTTATTATTTACTGTAATATATATTTTTGTCTTGCTTTCTTTAAATAAAAAAAAAACTAGTTTTTGTTTCATTACTTTTCATAACTTTAAAGCATTTTTTATAGGTGTTTTGAATTTTCATTTTGATGAGTTGTCCGGTCACCGGCGCAACCAGTATTCATAGATATGTTAGTTTTCAAGAAATTTGCGATTTTAAGAGCTGTCAGATTACGATATGTCCGATCAGGAAAACATTAAATTTGTTCGAAATATGGATAATGACAGATGGCAGCTTGTCTTCATTCTGATTTCTGTTTCTATGGTTTAACAAGCTTAGATAATTTATGAAATAGTAAACTTGAGTTGCGCCGTGAAAGAATCTAGACCATCTGCAGGGATGTATATCTCCGATCGAAATTTGAAACCGAAATAATGTGACGTCATATAATTGCCTAACTATATCCACCAATGAAAAACTAAGTCTATGGAATAAACTTTCATATTTTTTCATTGATGTTATAGTATGATAAGTAGTCTCCGAATGAGAAATATACTGTCTATAAAATGACATATCTATGGTTTTTTAGGACCAATTTCTTTCATACAAAAAGCTGTTTGCAACCGGAAGTTTCCCTGTGAGCGGATGGACTAATAATAATAATATTTGTGTAATTTAGCGTCGTTTTCGTGAAAAATCACCTCAAAGGTACAAACATATTTCTCAAATAATTTATACCAGAACTGATTACTCAACTTAGTGACTTACATCTAAGAATTATATCTAGTGACTTACGACTAAGGCCTGTAACTACTCTCTTACGATTAGGCCTATAACTACTATCTTAATGACATAATCACGTTAATCCAATTCTTGATGACCGTCAATATGGTTTTAGACCCCAGATGTCAGTAACATCAAACCTCTTATGCATCTCAGATTTCTTATCACAAACTCTCGACAATCGGGGACAGGTGGATGTTGCTTATTTCGACCTGGAAAAAGCATTCGACAAGGTTGACATCGACATTCTTCTAAATAAGCTAGCTTCATTTGGTTTTTCCAAAAGACTACTCTGTTTTTTTGCTTCATATTTTCGAAATCGTAGACAGTTTGTTTATTATAATGGTTCCAGTTCTTTGGAATTCATAGTTTTTTCTGGAGTTCCTCAGGGGTCCATCCTTGGACCACTTCTGTTTCTGATTTTTATTAACGATATTGGTTCAGTCATCACACATTCGCTGTATTTACTATTTGCAGATGACTTGAAACTATATCGCTCAATAAAAAATCATCTTGACTGTATTCTCCTTCAATGTGATATTGACTGCGTCTCAAACTGGGCCAAAATAAATGGCTTGAACTTCAGTACACCCAAGTGCAATATCGTCTCGTATACAAGATCAAAGAAACCGCATGTATTTGAATATACAATCAATGAAATTATTCTCCAACACCTAAACCAAATCAAAGACCTAGGAGTTATTTACGACAGCAAACTAACTTTTCACCAACACATCGATGATTTAATAAGCAGAGCATACAGGCTTCTCGGCTTCGTAATTAGAAACTCATATCCGTTTCGTAACACAAAAACACTGACGTTATTATATAACACACTAGTCCTAAGTGTACTTGAATCAAACTCGATCATCTGGGCTCCACATGAATTAACATACACTTTACGCATTGAAAGAGTCCATAAAAAATTTTTAAGGTTTTTATTCTCGCGGCTCTATGGACGTTACCCTTGGCTTTACCCATCGATTTATATATTAGGCATGACCAATTACCACTCCCTAGAGACACGTAGAGGTATTGCTTTGCTTAAATATTTTTTCCAACTAATAAACGGTCACTTATCTAATAATGAGATACTGGCCCAATTAAATTTTTTTGTACCAGAGTCTCACTCTCGAGGACGTCATCACAATCTTCTATATAGTAGAGCAAGCCGCACTAATTTATTAATGAACTCACCTGTAGGGAGAGCTACGTACTTTTTGAATGCGGTAGATAAAAAATTAGATTTTTTTTTTGTGTCCTATAGCGCATTTGCGAGATTTTTGGCATTGCATATACACTGCATAAATGGTACAATTATAACGTCTTAGGCTTTATTACCTGTAATTGTTATAAATAAATGTACAAATTATATATAAATAAATAAATAAATAAATAAATAAATAAATAAATAAATATATATTTACATATGTAGAAACTTACAATTAACATCAACAATCTAATTTTACTAGCGCCAGAAGAAGAAGGAAGTTCTATAATATTACAGTGTTTTTATAATTAATTTTAGAACACAGGTGCAAAATGTGCCCAATTTTTTAGCTGGGTACATATCTTAAATGAATTAAGTGAATGAATCAAATTAAATCTTCGATCTTTAAAGCATTTAGTTTATTGATCTGCCAACAATAAAACCGATTGACGTGTTATGTTCCCGCTGATATTGTCCATTGTCCATTGGTAGGCAAGTCAATAGCATTGTGGGTTTATCATAAGTAGTTGAACGGAATCGCTAGAGAATTTATGTGTGTGAATCAACAATTAAGGTATAACTAAAAGGAAAAAATGCAATATTTTGATAGAATGACGGATTTATGGAAATCAGTGTCTGAAAAAGTGAGTTTTTAGTTTAGATCTAAATTCTGTTGGGCTGGTTACACATCTCAATTCCATGGGAAGTTTATTCTAAGCCTTAGGGGCGGATACTATGAGTGCGCGATAACCTCACAAAATTAGAGGTTCTATTACTGCCATCATTACAGTGGTGGATGTTGATTGTGCGAGGATGAAGGACTTAGCCAGCAGAGGATTTGACCCGCATCGATGCAATAAAAACCAATAGGTTTTTTTTGTTTATTTAGGAAACAGACAGTTGTACATGTGAATTAACTTTACATTTAAGTTGAATACATGGTTTTCCAATAAGAGCCCGCTATTTCGGTAGATGTTACTTTTGAAGCTGTCATTTTTTGATATTTGACAAGTAGAAATTACGCCATTAATAAAAATGAAACGATACACGCTTCAATTATTAAAATTCACTTGAGTGAATCAAATGCAAATCATCTTGAGTGATGAGGCCCATTTCCACCTCGGTGGCTTCGTCAACAAGCAAAATTGCCGCATCTGGGGCTCGGAAAACCCAAGAGTTATTGTTGAAAAGCCTCTCTATCCTCAACGTGTGACTGTTCGGTGCGGTTTATGGTCCGGCGGAGTCGTTCCACCTTACTTTTTCGAAAATGAGGCTGGAGCAACAGTTACGGTGAATGGATTGCGCTATCGAGAGATGATTAATGATTTTTAAAAATCATTAATTGAAATTGGATGGTATTGATCTGGACAACTTTTACTTTCAACAAGATGGCGCTACGTGCTACACAAGCAACGAAACCATTGATCTTTTACGATTGAATATTAAAATAACACCTCTTATTGGAAAACCCTGTATAAGATAAACCAGTTAAGTTCGATTTACAATCTTTTTTATGGTTACCGGTTAGGAAGAAAGTACCTAGATATTTGAAGACATTTGTAAAGAATGAATCAAAAAAGTTATTCTAAGTTATTGTAATACATGAATAAGATATCAATATATTATAATAGAAAAAATGATAAAGTAAAGTAGTAATGCGAGTTCAATTTAAGTAGACAAAAAGTGTGCGATGTAATTACAGTTATTTGTTACATTCAATTTCTTTCCTGCGAGAAGTGATGATCTCTAGCAAATTTTTTTGTCTGGGCCAATAGAAATTTGCCTTTTGGAGTTATGTGTTCCGAGATGTAGATTCGATTTTTTTCCTGCGAGAATCCAAGATCTACTCTGTTAAGCTTGTTAAGATTGCTATTGGTCGATTTTATGTATGATTTAATCTTGTCTAAAAAGGTGTCTCGTGTTTGGGTGTTATTGAATATCGCTATAATGAATCTCGTGGTTTATTCGGATGTTTTTTGTCCCAGCCTGCAGATTTTTATGATTTCAGTATTCAAAGGAGAAGAGGTGTTATTGTGGTTAGTAATTTTTGATATTTTCTTCATTAATTCCATGTTGTCTCGCGAGCGGTTGTCTCGGGAACGCCTCTTATATCGATGTTACAGAGAAGGCTTTGATACTCCAGTCGATCAATTTTTTCATCTTGTTTGGAGATTATGTTTTTATTTATTTATTTCACGCCTATTAAGGCTTTTACATACATATATATAAAAAATATTTACGAAATTATACATGAAAATAGTGCAGGAAACGACTATTAAAACAATTGCAGAAAAATAAATATAAAGTCAAAATATCACTCAACTTGATCTACACAGAATGCAGGCACAACATATAAAAAATCCAAAATATTTTTTTCTATTTCAGTTGACAAAATTATTATATGTTAGTCAAATCAAATTAAATATCTTTATTAAAATATTCCACTACTCGATGAAAAAAAAAACTTCAATAAGGTGTGCTTATATATTGAAATTGATGTACTAAATATATCAACAACATCTGAGTATTTGTTTCCTAGCTGTTGAATCCGTCGCATAGGAGTGTGATATTGGGACGTTGACATAGAATTGCTACAATAATATGGTAGGTACTGTCTTGTAACCGACCTGCTTGGAGTATGAAAAGAGATTACATATAATAAATCAGGGGTATCAAACATTGAATTAATGATTTTATACAAACAGGTTAAATCGTAAATAATTCTGCGATCAGATAATTTTATTAAATTTAATGAACAAAGTTAGTTATCGTAATTTAGGTTTTCTCTAGGAATGCCCATTTTGAAATTTACATATCTTAAAAATTTATTTTGGATTCTTTCAATCGCATGTGAATGAACCTCATAATTTGGGGACCAAACCGTGGAATTGTATTCTACATGACTCCTTACTAGTGACATATATAATGTTTTTACAGTATTTACATTATTGAAATCACTAGATACCCTTAAAATAAATCCCAACATTTTCAAAGCTTTATTGGTTATTATTTCAATATGCTTGATAAAGTTAAGTTTCGTGTCAAACCAAATACCTAAGTCATTAATTTCCGAGACAGATACTAACGACATGTTGTTAATGGAATAATCAAAAAATATCGGATACTTTATTCGATGAAACCTCATAATTTGACATTTGCTTATGTTAAGTTGCAAGCGGTTATCACGACACCATATAATTAATCTTGACAAGTTATTTGACAATATATGGCAATCGTTAATGTTTCTGATTGCTTTGAATAATTTCAGGTCATCTGCAAACATTAACACTTGAACATCATTGAAAATATACAATACATCATTGACAAATAATAAAAACAGGATTGGACCTAAGTGTGATCCCTGGGGAACACCACTCGTAGCAGTGAATTTGTATGAAAATGTGCCATCAATTTTAACAGCCAGTAATCTGTTGGTAAAGTAACTATTAAACCACTTATATAGTGAACCACCTATACCGAATTTATGGAGTTTATTCAGCAATAACACATGATTGACTTTATCGAACGCCTTGCTAAAATCGGTATAAATAGAGTCAACTTGACATTTACTAGACATGGAATCAGATATATAGTTTTGATAGGTTAACAAGTTAGTTAGGGTAGATTTTCCAGTAGAGAAACCATGTTGCTTAGGAGAAATGACGTGGTTTAATCGGAAAATAACTTTTTTAAGAAGAATTTTTTCAAAAACTTTAGGAATTGTTGATAAAAGGCACACCGGTCTGTAATTAATCACCTCGTGTTTATCGCCTTTTTTAAAAATAGGCGTAAGAAAGCTGAATTTCCATTTAGTAGGAAAACATCCTGTTCGTAAAGACTGATTAAACAGCAAATATAAAGGATACGCCAGATTGGTAGCACAATTATTCAAAAATACAGGAGGTATTTTATCTGGTCCACCACTTTTGCTTTGATCTAGTAATTTTAGTTCAGTCAATATATCATTATATTCTATGTAGATAAAAGATAAATTAAGATTATGATCAGTAGTAAAATTTGATACTGTACTAGCAGAAATTGGTGTCTCACATTCATAAACGCTTTTTAAAAAATCAGCAAAAAGGTCAGCGATACTTTGAGTGTCTTTGGCCTTTTTACCTGCATATTCCAAGTTGGCGGGTATACCTAAGTTATTATTTTTCATTGATTTTGCATAGTTCCAAAAATACTTTACATTATGATTTATTGAAGTTTCAACATTATTAATAAAAGAATTGTAGCACATTTTTGATAAGATTTTACAATCTTTTCTAACGTTTTTAAATTCAATATAATTTGATAAAGACCTGTCTTCTTTATATTTCTTATGTAAAACTTTTTTAAGGGCAGTTAATTGAACAAGTTCTTTATTGAACCATCTCGTATATTTTGATTCTTTAAAATGAATGAGTGGGATGAGATCGATAATAATTTTATCCAGCAAGTAATAAAATGATTCAATATTTTGATTAATATCGCCTTCCTTAAGAAATGACCAATCTTCCTTGTGGAGACGATCATTTATGTCCCGATAGTTCGCATTTTTAAAGTTATACGTAGGAATTGAATTATTTTGATTGCCTTCTTTAGTACAAGAGATAAGTATTGCTAGTGGGGGATGGTGGTTGTCTATCGGAAGAATAGACTCTAATGATTCATTTATAATAACGTTGCTTTCATTTGACAAAACTAGATCAAGAACACGATTATTAATATTACGTACATGGTTATATTGGGTTAAATTAAAAAGTAAAGACATATCTAGAATTACTCGTTCGCAGGCGGTTGCTGGTATTGAATTAAAATTACTGTCTAAAACGTTGAAATTGCAATTAGGTAAATTATAATCACCGCAAATAATTATTTGATGATTTGGATATTTTGTTTTTACTAACTCAACATCTTCACAGTGTTTTTTATAGATTGATATGTTGGCATTAGGAGGAATATAAACAGTTCCAATAATAGTTTTCTTGAAATCACCACTTAACAATACGAACAATTGTTCCACATCAGTATTTTTGGTTTTGAGTGCTTTCGAAGTAATATTTTTGCGGACCGCTATCAGGACACCACCTCCTCTTGTATTGGAGCTGGTATTCTGGCTCCGGTCTGCTCGGTGGACATGGTGCCTATGTAGTCCTAGCTCCGCTGAGAAGATTGATGATGTTAGCCATGTTTCAGTGAGTATGATGACATCCTTTGAGAAAGATGGAGCATTTACTCTGAACTCCTTTAATTTTGTTCTGATGCCCCTGACGTTCTGGTAGTAGATGAGGCGTTTATATGGCTGGAGTTTTTTGCTTGAATATTGATAATTTTAGGTGAGATGTTAATATATTTTATGGTTAAATTATTTTCTCCCTTATTTTTCCGGTTTTCTAACTCCTTCCATACATTTTGAATTTCTTGGCGCTGAACCCATGTTAAGTCTTTTTTGGTTTTAATACTGAAATTTTTATAGTCTATCGCCTTTTTTTGAAGAACCAGTTTCACTTGATGTTGATCTGACAGTTCAATCTTGATCGGACGTATTTTATCCATTTCTTTTTTACCTAAACGGAACATTTTTATTTCAGAGGTATCAACATTTTCAACTTTGCTTAGAATACTCAAAACTTTGTTCTTATCCTCCCTCATGCAGTCAGTTTGAGTACCAGTTGAGCACTCAGGTACATTAAACATTATAATATTCTTTGAACGTAATTTTCTCTCCTCCATTTCCGCTAGTTTTTCGCAAATTCCAGGTAGGTAGGTCTTGGATGGTGTTAGGTAGAGGTTGGACCTGAGGTGGCTTCTGTTGTGAGATGTTTGTATAGGCCTTCAGCTCTCCTTCCAGGAAGCCCACTTTCGCACCAACAACACTAATATTCCCCAAAAGTTCCGAAAGTTTAGGAGTTAATTTAGCCATTTGTTCTTTGGTAAATTTATTCGATGGATCCATAATGGTACTGTTCATAGAGTTTATTATATTACTTGCCATCGTAATAAAATGGTAGGGATCACACGAATCCATAATTAGTAGATCGAAGCAGAAATATAAAATATGAAAAAGTTTAGCTGCCCTGATCACGTACTCGGGATAGTATGCGTAAATGTGAAGGTAACTTTACGTACACACACACACACTAGAAGCAAGTGCGAACTGACGAATCGACAGTTCTGATGACAGATTTATAATTATTATGTTTTTGATATATCTTTTAACTGCGAGATTGGAATCACTTGGAATTCTATCACTACACTAAAACTCGATTTGCACTTGTAATTTAGTACTTCCTATACGCACAGGTATAAAATTAAGTATTCTTATTTATGTTTTAAACTGGAGCAGAAACAAAACCGTGCACTGTTTACATGTAGTATTGTTGTATAACTTTTGTAAGACAGCATACTGATTTTTTAATTCGATTGCTTCAGAGTATTTTAACATTTGATTTTTCGACAGTTTCAAGACGGTTTTTCATGTCTTGTTGTTGGTCAGCAACAAATTGAATGAATTTTATGATTTCGTTGTTCTGTTGGACGATTTCTTCAAATTTATTTAGACAAAAATCGAATTTTTGCTTTACAAGATTCATTACTTCATTTTTTAATGTTTGTTTTAAATAAGTGTACGGTAACTGGTGTGCCCTCCCATCTAATCTAATACAAGTAGTAATGGGTCATTGTTGTTCATTCTCAATTGGGCTGACGGTCAAATTGACGGCAGAAACAAAACTGCCGTAGGGATATGTAGGTGTATAACGTATAACACGCCGCACGGGCGGTAACTGGCGACCTCGCCCCTCCATTCTACTTGCCACATTGCCCCTCCTCGCCTCGCCTCTCCTCGCCTTGGCACTCCACTCCTCGCCTCGCCTCGCCTCGTGACAGTGCCGAGGGTAAGGTGCATAGAATAAAGAATCTATACAAATAATATTTCAAAAATTGAATCACGAATATTAGGATTAACTCAATTTGCGCCCTGGGAACCATTTGTTGGATAACACCTCTGCCATAAGTCACCCCGCGTGGTCTGATACGTTTGGTGAATTAGCAGGGGTGCCCGGGAATATGGGGTGAGGTTTGTCAAGGACTTAGTGGCATAAAATACGGAATAGTTTTTTGGGGAAACTCAGTAAACGCCAAAGATGTTTTTATCATCCAAAAGAGGTGCCTACGAAAAATTACAAACTCTGATCACCGGGATTCATGTAGACCAATTTTTAAAAATCTCAAACTTCTGACAGTGACGGACATATATATATAATGGAGTTATGCCTGTTAGTACGATCATCTCCAGAAAAGTTCCCACAAAAAAAACTCAACACATAAACACGCTACAAGGTTCACAGAAAACTTATTAATCCCAAAAGAAAACAAAACAAATAAATAATCCAATATTTTTTCAATATACATTAAATGATAAAAACTTAAATTGCGTCAGTGAAATTATTGACCTAGGTATATTGTTCGATAGCAAACTAACTTTTGCGTATCATATTAATAACATTATCAATAACGCTCTTAAGACTCTTGGAATTGTTTTGAGAATTTCAAAAGACTTCAATAATTTAGGCACATTTATCATGTTGTACACAACCCTTGTTAGATGCCAACTAGAGTATAACTCTACATTATGGTCTCCATTTTACAATATTCATTCTGATAACATTGAAAAGATTCAACATAAGTTCCTGAAGTATATAAACTATAAATTGCATATTCCTGTAGAAAACATTGATTATAACTACTTACTAGATAAATTGTCCCTATTAAAACTTTCAGAAAGAAAAATAAACACAGATTTAATAGTACTACATAAAATACTTCATTACAAAATTGACTGTCCTGAGTTACTTCAATTAATCAGCATCCACATACCCAAAAGATCTTGCTGAAATTTACTACCCTTTTATTTTTACAACACCAGGACACTGTCTTATCAAAATTCCCCGATTCCAAGACTTCACAGTCTCGGAAATAAATACTCTGATCTGGGAGATATATTTCATCTTAAAAATAATCAATATAAATATTGTTTATTTCAATTCTTTTATATATCGAGACACAAATAGACATCTATAATTTCCGCAATATATACATTTTTATTTTGAATATCTATTTATGTGAGACTTCTTATCATTTTTACAAATGTATCTTATTTTATTATATGCTTTTGTTGAAACATTTAATATTTTTTTTCTTTTTTCGTTGTATTATGTTTCTTTTTTTTTATTAGGTACAATAGTTTTTACAATTCAGGTTTTCCAGTAATGTAGGCCTCACTGGGTGGCTTGCCCGTGCTGAGGCCTTCATTTTATAAATATAATATAAACTACATAATACATTTAATGAGAAAAATTATACATTTAAAATAAAAAATACATAATAATATATTTTAAATTTAAAAAAATAGTATATTGAAAATAATCTTGTGTGTTTGTGAGTGATGTGTGTTTATATTGGTTTTTGTGTGTTACGTGAAGGTTTTATTTGTATTTTATGCTATGAAATTTTGGTAATATTGTCTTTTTTGTTCTTTAATCCATTTTGTAATTTTGTGTGTGAATTTATTTTTATTTTCCTCAATTTTAATTTCAAGTTTTAAACTGTTTAAAGCTTTTATAGCATGGTATTGGTAGTGTCTTCGTCCAAAGCTTGAATTTACTGTCGGAGTTTTTATGTTTTCTTTGTACGCTTGTCTAACTGGTCTGTTAGTGTTATTTTGTGTATGTTGAAATTTATTTATTTTGTCAAAAATGTAGTTTAGTAGTGTTTTAACGTATAATTGGCGTATATCTAGTACGTCACAGCTGTTGAATATTTGGAATATTTATTTACTTAATATTTATTTATTTGTTGAATATTTATTTACTTTATTGTTTTAATTTTGTAGAATTTATAATAACTGTGATACTCTACTCTTAAACTTTGTAGTGTGTAAAAGCCCATTAGGAAGTGTAATAATAAATAAATAAACAAAACTACATTTCAAAAAGGACCACACTACATGGCCATTAAAGTATATAACAACCTTCCACGTAGCATCAAACAAATAACCGACACACTTAAATTTAAATCAACACTAAAAACATTGCTTTTAAACAAATGTCACTACACCTTATTTTATTTTTTTTAAAGTCGGAGGCGGTTTACTTACGTTCCCCGCGAGCACTAGGAAAATAGGCCCATTGTACTATCTCCCATTTTACCTCATTCCCTTGCCAGTAACCCGGTCCCTTTTATGAAGTTCACCAGGGCTGTCATTGGATATGTGGCGATGTCTTCTGGTTCCACACTGTGTCTTCCCAGGTATTTGAGCCTTATTCCCAGCAGAGCGGGACATTGGCACCATAGGTGAATTGGAGTCTCTTCCTCCTCTTCACATTTCCTACAGATGTTGGTGTTTTCCACTCCCAACAGTTGCATGTATCTCCTGAGATGGCAGGTCCCGTTAATAGTCCTACCAGTTCCCTCAGTGAGTTTCTGTCCATATCGAGTAGTTGCCTGGTTCGGTTAGGGTCCGGTCCGTTTATGAGTACTTTAGATTGCCTCATTCCGGGTACCTTCTTCCATTCCTTCCAGTGTTGGGATTTGACCCACCTCTTGATATGTAGTTTGGTGTGGCAAGTTGCTACTCCTACGGCCGGCTCAGATCCCACAAGTGGTGCTTTCGCCCCTTTCCTTGCTAGTTCGTCAGCCCGCTCGTTGCCCTCAATACCTTTATGTCCTGGTACCCAGAGCAGGGTTACTTTATTGATGGTCGCCAGTTCTATTAGGATAGTCCTGCATTCCATCACCAGTCTGGAGTCGCATCGGTTACTTTCCAGTGCCATTAAGGCCGCCTGGCTATCCGAACATATGTTTATGTTCTTATTTCTGTACCCGATACTCATATTCTCCTGTGCGCAGGCTAAGATGGCTTTCATCTCAGCTTGAAACACAGTGCAGTGCATTCCTAGAGGTATACTGAGTTCCCTCTTAGATCCCTGTAGACAGACCCCGGCCCCTGTTCCTTCCTCCATCTTGGACCCGTCTGTGAACCAGATTAGTTCCTGTTTGGAGTTTGGACCTGGGACCGAGTCCCATTCCTCCCTTGTGGGGTACGTCACTTTAAACAGCTATCCGAAGAAGTATTCGGCTTGCTTGCCGTCCTGCTTCATCCCAGCCGTCGGACTAATTGCCCTCAGTCTTATTCCTATCTCCGTGTTGTAATATTTTCGTCTTTTCACCATTTTCTTTTATTTTTATTTGTTTAAAACAATATAAAATTTTCTTCTCTCTCAGCTATGACCGATATTTATTTTTTTTCTCTAAGGCTTTGCATATGTGTTCGCAGGGATGGAAAATTCCTCCCCTACAACACATAAGCCTCCATGAAAATTGGACCCTTTTCTTTGATATCTACAGAAAGCTACTTAAAGCTCTCTTGTACTATATATCTTCATAGACATATGTACTCAACTAATTAATACGTTATTTACGAACTTGAACGCAAATATTTCCGTATTTATTTTGTAATTAAATTCCATCAAACGTTGTGTAATTTTTTTGATTTATGATATAGGATTTTAATTACATTCATTTTTGTGGTAACCCCCTTGGTTCTGATCGAGGTGTTGAGTTTCACAATTTAATTGGTCTTTCCATTGCAAACCTAGACTTAAATGAATTCTCCGGATGAGCTAACTTTCCTATTGTAATTATTCTGATTCCCTGCATCCTAACAAAAACGTAGTTAAACGCTGATAAAAGATATTATACATGTTTATTTGGACAGGTAATTAAATATAACTCAAATGGTTAATTGTTAGTAAATTTGATTTTGGTAAACTCTTGTGTCTGTCTGGCGCCACTCCTTTATGATTCTGCTGCTATAAGGTACATGTAAAGATTGATTTAGTAGGTTAATGTAATTAGTTAATTGCATATTTGACGAACTCGGAATAGCCCATTTGCTGGCATAATTTGGCTCCAAATCCTCCTGCAAGTAAACGAGATGATCGTGAGTCAACAAGAAATTTGCACAATCCTTTGACACGGCTCTTTGATTGATACCTAAGTTATCGCGTCCCAAAGAGCCTTCCACGTCATCATGTACTGCATTCAAGTTTCCCCTCGGGTCTCGATACCCCCAAATTCCGACCCCTCCTTGGACTACAATTTACTTAGGGCGAACCGGTTTCGTCCTATATACAATCATATACTCACGGTTGGTGTGGACTTACGGGTCGTGAATCCTCATTCCACGTTTAAAAGAAAATGCGGGAGTGGTCTATAAGACCTAAAATGCAAGCTGTATGCAGGTCCGCATTCTCCAGTAAACAGTACATACGAATAAATATATGTATACATACAGTTTGGGAAAGGTTTATAACTCGCAATACGAGGCTATCTACCTCGCATCCCGAGCTCGGATCTCGCGCCAAGAACTCTGCGAAGCTCTAGGTCTGGTAACCGAATATATACGTACTAATAAGGTGATACTAATAAATACTAGTAGAATAAGGTCATATTTGATAGTTTGTTTTGGAGAGCTATCGAACTCCAGGCTTTTGTTTGTTTGGTTTTGACGTTTTTATTTAAGAGAATCGCCATCTCTATTGGATTTGGTTAATGGTCTTGTTATAGGAGCGACCACTGCCTCCTATTGATGAACTGTATTTGTTTTAAATTTTACCTCCAGGGTTCAACATTAATTTTTGTTCATCCTATCCCGTGATTTTCCAATTGTTTCAAGTAGTTGATTGCCACATTAAAGAGTACTCGACTCTCAAATGTCTCAGGCAACTGATGGGGTTCTGTATGAGCACCCAATCAATAATATTCAAATGTTTCGTATAATTATTCGATATAATCCTACTAACCCGTGATTTTTCAATTGTCGATTGTGAATGATAGGTATTTGAGAGCACGCATCTTCCAGCTGTTTCGGGTAATTAATAAAAATCTATGCGACTATCTAATCAATGATATTTAAATGTTTTATGTAATTTTTTGATATAAATCTGGCTAACCCGTGATTTTTCAATTGTCGTTTGTGATTGATAAGTATTTGAGAACACGCATCTGCCAGCTGTTTCGGGTAATTAATAAAATCCTTTGTGACTAACTAATTATGGCCAAGGTCGTTTCCAAACTATGCGGTTGACCCAATTCTCCAGTGTGCTCTTTATTTGTAAACAAATAATATAAACATCTCCTGACACACTAACCTAAATGTGAGATTTGTTTATTTTAAAATTCCTTAGAAGTCATTTGTGCCTCTTTACTTTTGTTGTGCACTATTAATTAAAATATTTTTAAATCCTTTATTGAAGTTAAACTATTTTTCATTTTCCGAATTTAGTAAACTTACTAGGTTTAATGAAGAATAAATATAAATATATAAGTACACATCTCTCGATTATCAAAATATGTTAACTAAGAGTACATATATTAATAAATAAATATAAAATATATGATTCTACATAGTCTTGAATATTAATAAATACTTTTTTTTTTCAATAATATAGATATGTCCTCGGGTAGGTATTAAAAATCGCTACCATTTCGATGCTTCGATTAATAAATAAAATACATATATATAATTACATTACTCATATATATATTCTTTATATACAATATTTTACTTTACTTTTATATAGATAAATATATATACAAATATACAATATACATATATTAATGTGTAATTCTTTGTTTTGTTGTTTTAATTTAATATTCAATTGATATACTTCCACTTCACAGCCCTTCTGTGTCTCCTGGGACCTGAAAATTATTTATAAAAGGAAAACTCACCCACGTCAAGGTATTTCCGGTCGGGTAGTACACAACAACCTTGATGAAGAAATCCTACCTAATTAATTGTATTTTTCAACTAATTTCAAAATAAATCTTTTCGACTATTTATTCCTATTTAATATTTTATTCTCGCTTGAATCATATAAATTAGCTGATATTTAATTTTTCTTCCGAACGAAATCCTAATTCAGAAAACCCGTTGATTTAATAACACCTTTCTAGTTTAGGCTTTTGAATGATAGCTGTTTCAAATTCTTTTTCGAAATGATAGACTGATGATTAAAATTCCGGTTAAAACGACAAACACTTTTAACACTGTCGCTATACGCACGATGGATTTTAATTGAACAATTTATTAATTCTAAATTTCTTTTTATATAAATTGATAAGAAAATTTATTCCAAATTGAGCAAACTTTTAATTTACTCGACTATTAATAAATTAAATTTTTTCTAACTGTTAATTTTAGAACAAAGATTTAAACGTTTATTATTATCGAATCCTTTTTTTTTTGTTTTTGTGTTTCTTTTAACCTAAGGTGAAGTATTTATTACTATTATTATTATTTTTTAACCAAATTGACGTTAAATTATAATCTATTTTTAAATATCAATACGCGATCACGTTCACTTTAGATTAACGATAACAAACTCTTAAATTTAATTTGAATGTTTTCACTTTGAATGAAATAATTATTTTTAAAATTTTAATTAATTCACAATTCACTTTTGATCACTTCTCACTTTACACTTTTAAGCACTGAATTTAATATCTATTTATTTTCACTGTTTGATTTAAATTAACTGACTTATTAAATTTCACTGACTCTAGCACTTGTATTTTTCACAAAATTTTCCTAAGTCCAGGGCTTATTTAAAATTTAACACTTAAAGATTTTTCACTGTTAATCCTACCAAAGACGTAGTACTGCCACGTAACAACTTTTCGAATCCTCGGCGCGACTGTCCCCTGACTGATGTGTTCCATCTTTTATACCCCTCTCAGGTTCCAAAAGACGTATCTGAATTTCTCTTGATGCTTAATTCTATCTCCTATCAACTCGTAAATCCGAACACCCCTTCCATCAATATCGATTGTGCTTCCATAAGATGTTCTGCTTTCCGGCTCAAGGCGGTGGTCAGTTTCCATCTCACAAATTTAAATCGATAGGGTCCGAATCGGGTAAGTCTGTGTTAATCGCCCAGGCTCCCTTTGTCCTCTGTTCATACAAAAATGTAGTTAAAATCTCATGATTTTGCGTTCCTTTTTTTTCTCAATTCGCGATAGGTCCGTCCTCAATAACATATATACAGATCTCAATTTTATGCATCTCGTGCGAAAATTGTTTAAATCCATGTCGAAATCTTTACTACGCATTTTTGAATTTCGATTTGTTTAAATTCTACTTAATTTTATTGTTCCTTATATGGGCTTTTCCATTTTCACCAGTACTTTCTCTCTTAATGCCGCAGATTTGAATTTTTCCTTATCTTCTTGGATTTTCTTTTATCCGCGACGTTTTCTTGCACAATTTCTTCTTGATTCTTATGTCATTTCTCATAACTCTTATAATTACTCACTTTCCAAGTCGTATTTATTAATTTCACGGATAAATTCGAATTGTATCGCTTTTCTCCACATGGATCATTTCCTATCTCCGTTCTTTTCCCTTCCTTTTATCTTTTCTTCACTTTTCCCGATGTGTGTGGTCTCCTGGGAAATTTCATACTTCATTTATTATTAATTAATATATAATTTTCCACACTTCTATGGGAGATATACCTAATTAGACTCTGGGATATCTGTCATTTTTATCGTTTTATTCAATCTCCGCCCAATTCTCTATCTTTCTCATACCAGGATTCACATAAAACATATGCATTGACATCTGTTTACGTTTAAAATTTTGGTACTAGACTCGTAAATTTAGTTTAATTTCAAACCTATTAATTTTAATCTCTTTTGTCTAATCTTAATACTTCCATAAGGTCCACGTTAAAGTTAATCGCTTTTCTGATCGTTTATTACCTTAACGTAAATAAAAATCATGTTCGGATTTTGATTGTTTATCCTTCAAAACATACATGAGACCGCCAACCTTTTATCTTGTTTCGATCCCTCCGTAATATTGGGTAACTCTAATATATATCTAACCTAATAATTATGTAAAATGTCTACTTTTCCTGAATCTAATCTATCGCCATATGTTTAGTTTTACTGTCTTCTTCTGATACTCGATTTTCACGTCCCTAGGACCTTCGTAGCAATTCAAAATCTCTGTATTATCCTTCCATTCGGTCGCCGCACTTTTCTAAAATGTGTATTTTTTTGCGAGATTTTTCATTCAAAATTGATTTACCAATATGTCCGTTTCATCTTAAATTGATAACGATTAATTTCCATTGTTTCCAAAACTCTCACCTCTCTTTAGTACGATTTTTATCGAACATGACACCCTCCTTCTATCATAAATAATTGTACTACAGTCGAAAATTCTGCCAGTGATTTTCCTTCGCTTTTCCCGTCCTTTTTTATACTATCACGTTTATAGTTTTTCCATTGCATTTTCGTGTGTGTGTTTTTCAACTTGTAAAATCTTCAAAGCACTCGATTTCAATGGTTCGCCATCACCTAAATGTCTCAGTTATTGTAAACATTTCCAGGAGTTTGTCACCTTGAAAGTCGATGTTGACCCTAAAGTGCGTTCACCTCTAATTTCTGTGAGAATCGAAATGTCGTTAATTATCTTTTTTATTGCCCGATCCAAAGTTTATTCCTTTGTCTGTATTTGGTGTACGCCTCTCCGTTCACTGATTGGTTACTCAAAATTTTATAGCTCTTTGTTCAGATCTATTGGTTGACAAAATTCAATATTTATTTATAGGCCTAGGAAAGGGGAAGTACCAGTCGTCCTAGACGATTTTACGACCTCTCTGCTTTCGTCCCGGAACCTTGATTTAATTTCAACTATTACAGGTGTCTACTGCAAGCAAGCTGGATCAATTCTTTCTCCGCCAGATGTCGTTAGCATGTCCGTTTTCATAAATAATTTGCATATTTTCTTGCAGCTATGGTTTATCTGTTTTTTTTTCACTGTGATTTAAAGCCTTTCATCACAGTGTGCACTACACCTTAAATGAATACCTTACATGAATTAAATACCTCTGTTTTTTTATTTTTTTTTTATTTACTGTTATTTATTTGTTAACATGTAATTGTTGGGTTATGTAATATAATGTGTATTTGTTGGGTTAGCTGGAAGAAATAGGATGTAACTTATAAGCTGTACCCTTTGTACTCTTTTTGTGCAATAAATATTTTTTGAATTATGAATTTGAATTTTGATGCGTTTTCCAAACTACTGCGTGGCGGGTCGGATGGGCATAGACTGGTTGAGCCTTTCCAGCCTGGTTCTCTCTCGACCCATCGCCTTACAACGCAGTGGGAGGGATGGATTCATTCTTCCATCACTTCTGGACACACCTATTGCATGGCCCTACTCAAGTATCGTCACGTCGCCGAATTCTTCAACCATCTAAGCGATTCTTCCTTAAACGTAATCAGCCTTGCATTATTTTCGAATCACCACATTTCTCACACGATGATACATGATTTTACCACACATACGCCTCAAGGATCTCATTTCTTCAGAATTCAGTCTACTCTCATCCTTCCTCTGCCGGTTATATGCCTCACTGCCATACAGGGTAGGTACCAGCACTCCATTGTGGACTGCTAGCTTCTCTCCTTTGGGAATTATTTAGTTTCCTGTATTTACATTTCTTTAAATATCTCTATCAGCCTTCCCATCTCACGTAAATTATACTTCTTAAGGCAATGCCATACGTAGTAATGCAAAATCATGTGTTTTTGGTTTGAAAATTTTGTCGCCTAGAAATGTTTCAGATGCTTTAATTAAATACTGCGAGTAGAATACATCTTGGCCTTTGAAATAATCGAGTACTTTTTACATAAGTCTTTTTATAAGCCCAGAAAAAATAATGTATAAGGCCTATGAAAACTGCTTTAAAGTTTAAAATCCCCTACTTACGAACCCATTTTCGGTTATAATTTTATTGTATAATGTCGCAAATTAATTTATTTATAAAATGATCCAAAAGAAAATTTTATATTTATGCCTGAACATCCACAAAATAAAATAAAAGGCACTTTTTGGCCATGTTTTTTTCTTGTATAATCAAAACAGGCGGATGGTGTTAAGCGGGAATTTAAACCTTATCGCCATCTATGTAAGGGTTGTTATTGATAGCGGCTCAATTTAAAATATTAAACGACGTAGTGCATCGCCTTAAATACACAAACTCATCCACCTGCTCTAAGTATTCCTCCTTCACTGTTTTGTACTCTCTCTTTCAAGCACCACGACTTTAAACTTACATTCATCATTAACTCATTATTCATGTACTCGTATACTTCTTTCATCGTAAAATTAAGGTTTAAATTCCCGCTTAACACCATCCGCCTGTTTTGATTTATGCAAGAAAAAAACATGGCCAAAAAGTGCGTTTTATTTTATTTTGTGGATGTTCAGGCATAAACATTTATTTTTTTCCGATCATTTTATAAATAACTTAATTTACCACATTATACAATAAAATCATAACCGAAAATGGGTTCGTAAGTAGAAGATTTTGAACTTAAAAGCAGTTTTCATAGGCCTTATACATTATTTTTTCTGGGTTTATAAAAAGATTTATCTAAAAAATACTAGATTATTTCAAAGGCAAAAATGTATTCTTTTTTTTTTATATATTAACTCCACACAGGAGGCCCTGAGGAAAATAATTTCCCTCAGGGCCTATGTCATCTTTGGGGATGCTGTGTGGAGGGTCTTTTTGTGGAGAGGAAGGAGTGAACATGGGTCTTGAAGAGTCCCATGTTGTAGGAGGGAGGAAACACAGAGGCCGGCAGTTCGTTTCACAGCCGAGCTGTTGAACTTAAGAACGAATCGTAGAAGCGACCCGTTCTTGTGTGACAAATGTCAACCGTGTACAAATGTTGGGCACGCGTTTGGCGTGTATCCCGACTACGCACCGGTGCCGAAGGGATCAATGACGCTAGTTCCTCAGAGCATCTTCCATTGTAATACCGATAGAACAAGGACAGCATACCTACCTGACGCCTGTGCTCTAAAGATTGCAGTCCGTTTGTTAAGATTGGGGAATCTATCAAACGGACCGCCCGTTTTTGCACAGAGTCAAGGGTTTTTTTCAGGTATTTAAGGGCTCCGGACCAGAGATGGCTGCCAAATTCGACAGTAGGGCGCACTTGCGGATTCTACTCGAAGTATGTAATTAAAGCATGTGAAACATTTTTAGGCGACCAAATTTTCAAACCAAAAACACATGATTTTGCATTACTACGTATGGCATCGCCTTAACATTTCCTTGATTGTCGAATTATATATTCTCTTCAGTATAATTCTCACAAATCTATTTTGTAGTATTTTTATTTGTTTAATCAATCAATCTATAAGCTAAGAATAGAGTAATGCAACAGTAATTAAGCCCCTGCATGCCCAATTTATTCCGATTTATAACAAAAATTCAAAAAAATATATAAATATTTAAAGATAATATCCACACATTTGTTATATCAAAACGTTAATTATATGAAATTACCTCGATAGTAAAAAAATCGCAAAATATGCTCCGAAAATTAATAAAACCACGTTTTGTTCTGTTATTTAATATGTTATAGGCATGAAATAAATCATAGTGTATCTTTAAATGCAACTAAAGCATTTGTCGAGAGATTTTTGCTCTATTTCAAACGCGTGTTTTATCAAATATTTTTACAGAACCTAATTGTTACAGTTTTTTTAATATTAGCGCGCTCCCTCGCACATTCGTATTTACATATCTCCCTTTCAAAACATCATTAAACGCTTACTACGGGGCCTTAATATGTGGTCTAATGATTGCTTGTATACATTTTTACTGGAGACTGTGTTTAGAATTCTTCTTATTTTTCCCAACAGTGATTTTTTTTATAATAATTTGTTTTGTTTCTTGAGAAAAGTCAGTTTGGAGTAGGTCTGCCGCTTTTCAAAAACAGTAGACCCGGAGATTATAGAAATATAGTTTTTTTTATTAAAATCAATTTTTTTTAGTATGAATTATTTAATTAAGGTAAAATGTCATGCTAAATTACCATTGGTAATGTTTTTTTTTAATATAAATGACCTACCTATGCCAGTGTAAAAAAGGTGCCTTTGTACAGGTGCCAAGGTAAGGAGTCTTACCCAGCGTACATTTCGGCGTTAGCTCAGGTGGTAGAGAATAGAGTTCCATATCTTCAGGTTTCAGGTCAGCCAACGGGCTTTTACACGGGGAACAAATGCCTAACTAACTTGGACCAGCTTGACACTTAATTATATTTTTCATTCTGAAGGGATTGTTTAAGAATCTTTTCTTGCTCAGGTTTCTTCAAAAACTTCAAAAATTCTTGGCTATTCATATTGTAATTAATCTTCACAATTAACTCTGCCTTCACCATGTCCACTGACAAGCAGTTTTGCTCGTCTGTCCACAAATTTCCCATTAAAGAAAAGACGCGTTCAACAAAAGCATTGCTTATAAGGATTGAAAAAAAAAATCCATTTATTTTTGGCAGTTCGGTGAAGGTTGAGGTGACTTTGAATAACTTAACCCATCGTAAATCAACTGGCAATGTTGAATCACTAGATTGTACGAACTGAGGAAATACTTGGTTTAATTTTCGAGTCTCTTTATCTTCGTCGACATTTTTCAAACCAAGTGATTCGAGAGTTTCCACGGTATCTTCGTAACTCACTGCACTTGTTAGATCGAATTTGGAAAAGATTTTGAACACAGAATCCTCAAAATCCTCAAAATCATAATATTTCTTTATGTATTCAAGAGTTTTACTGTAAACTTTATTGGCTTATTTTTTAATTGATCCTGATCAGAAGGCCTCAAAAACTTTATGTTTCTCATTATTTTGGCACCGTGAAATTCATCATGCATTCACTCAGTCAAACAGTCACGAGTGATGAGACAGACCAGTGA
This sequence comes from Hesperophylax consimilis, assembly GCF_061612785.1. Classification (NCBI taxonomy): domain Eukaryota; kingdom Metazoa; phylum Arthropoda; class Insecta; order Trichoptera; family Limnephilidae; genus Hesperophylax; species Hesperophylax consimilis. The sequence continues at coordinate 14,954,725 of NC_142865.1, forward strand.
TGGTAGTCTGTCGCTTCGCTACCACCGCCCGGTCTGACCCGGAGATATTGATGTTAAACCCGTAGCCCGGACATGCACCATGCAAACCCATAAACTCCGGGTCAAACCCAGAGAGGTGGCAGCCCTAGTTTGGGGTGCAGTTTTTAATTTCAAACACTTCTTTCAAAGCTGCACGTCTATCAATATTTCTATTTTTGCTGGTGTAACTCGTTTTATAATGTTTTTATGGGATCTCCCGTGATGAAGATTCCATTTACATATAAAAATTTAATATTAGTAGGTCATTATGAATATTTCATGTAGTATCATTTTGACCAGTCGGTGGCTGCGTTGGCATCGCGTTTGGGTCCCACCCAGGCGTAGTGTCTTCAATTTCTTGGCTAACTAAGTCCTCCATCACAACACAAGCAACATTTTCCGCTTACTGTGGTGGTAGTAAGAGATTTATATTGTCAGGTTATTCGTAACCCGGGAATGTTTGTCTTTCTTTTTTGAAGAAGAGTAAATACTAATAATATAGTTGTTTTTTAAAGCTGTTAAATGATTTCGGTTTCAGTCTGTATTTGGTGTCGTTTTTCAAATTCTGATCTCCCTATATTGTATCCAGCCTTTCATTTGGGATTGAAATGTAATAATACTGGTGTGAACTTTGAACGACAGCGCTATTTTTTGTAGAGTTTAGTGTCATAGTGCAACAAGTTTTTTTGTCCAAATGTTGTATTCGTAATTGCTTGTTGGATATGTTTTTGTTCTTGAGGTTATTTTTGTGTTAGTTGTTATTTCTTGTGTTTTGTATTTATGAATTTGAAGAACTATTATCTTAGAATTGACGTGTATAATTGACAAGATTTTAAAATTGTTGAATATTTCGTAAGTGCTAGTTCTTATAGTAACTTCACAATTTTCTTTACGGCTTTTGGGTTTTAATTAGTGAGTTTAGAATATTTTACACTTCCACTGCCCCATCGTATATAAAATCTCAAAATGTTTATTTACTTTGCCATGTATTTGCAATAGCGCTACTCTATTATTGACCGCACAGTATTATTTGTCTGAATTAAGTACAAATACCAATACATTATTTGGGTGCTGGCGACACGGTATTGTAAACATCGACGTAACGAACTCCGCGATTGCTAAAAATATCACCGCAGTAACATTCCTAACACGATGGCGCCGTGTGGTAATAACTTAGGATGGTTGAAGGGAGTTGGATGCGTTATTAATAGATAATGAGCGAAGATCAACAACTTTGTAGAAATATATTTTAATTGTTTTTTTTTACATTAGCTCCTCACAGGAGGCCATGAGGAAAATAACTTCTCTCTTACTTTTTTGAGATGCTGGGTGGATGGTCATTTGAAGAAGATGAGGTTCTTTCAAGAAAAAAAGCATGAGTTGCGGGTAGGAATCTGGGGTCCATGTATCTAGGAGTGAAGGACATATGAATGCATGGGTCGAGAGAGTCCTGCTGGAGTGGTCGAAAAGTTTTGGTTATCCAATAAATAGGTCCCGGAACGGTGGAGCCCAACTTCTGGAGCCAGTGAGACTAAGGCATCCCCAATCGGAGTATGTTGTGAGGCTGAAGGTAGTGGGGGGAAGGAAAGTGGGGTAGTACCTGGTTATTCTGGTCACCAAACACGGTTAAAGCCATTTCAATTTTGAATGGTGGTACTAACCGATACTAAGAACATCATCAACTCTGAATCGTTCCGTAAGTATGCTACATATTATTTTTAATTAATAAATCGTGAAATAACAAAAAAACATGAAATAAAATTTATTCATTTTATTGATAAGTACATGTTACATGATTAACATGATTAATACATTTATTTAGAGAAGATTCATTAGAACACCATACTAGGCAGCTGCCTGTTTCATGGTGACCAATGGAGGAACGGTTAGTTTGAATTTAAGTCTAGTGTAAACATATTTTGGTAGAATTATAAAAATAATTGAAAATTTGTAAAAAGATGTTTTCAATAACTCACAAAAATTAAAAAATAAACACAAATATATAAAGTAGTACACATATATTCGTACATACATACACATGCACACGCATATATATACATACATATATAATAATAATAATAATAAATTTATTTCACATAAAAATCATACAATAAAACATGCGAAAACTTTGACTAGCCAACTAGGAATGGATCCTGTTTTAGGCCAGTCAAATTGACAAGTTTAGTTGATATCATAATTTAGCACTTAATATAAAACAAAACCGGTAAAGTAAATAACAGCCAGATAGTAGTCATAAAAAGACAGATCACCACAGGAGTTGTAAGGTAGAAAAAATGGGAAGAGTAGTTTATAAGTTTATAATATAGTTGGATGATTAGAAAATAATCGATAGCATTGATAAATAAAGTACAGATTTACAGAATAGACAATTGTGTTCGGAGGTGATAAAAATGTGTTTTTGTATTTTATGGACTTTAAAAAATTATGTATCAGTGTTTTGACAATAATGTACATATATATTTTTTATAATGAGATTATCTATTGATCAACATATCTTCACTTTTTACCCTCCCTAAATCAAGGAGCCAGTCGTTGACCAATTTGCGCAAAACATTTATACTTTTCGTTTTCCAAGCATTAGGAATGATATTAAATAATTTAGGTCCTAAGTACGAGAATTGCCGCTGCCCAAGGGACGTCGTGGTTTTTATTGGGACAGTTGGATTATTCCTTGAAAGTCGGGTGTCGTGAAGGTGGTCGATGGAAGGGAAGTGCTGACGTTGTTTTTGTGCAAGTAATATAATCTTTCTAATATACAGTTGTCTAACATCGAGAACTTTTATTTCCATGAATAATAATAATATACATATACATACATACACATAACATAAATATACCTACAAACATGTATCTTCTTCCTCACACATGAAAACAATATACAGGGTGTATCGGCACGTACCCGACAAACTTTAACCAGCTATTCCTTAGCACATTTGGAGTAAAAAATGTTATAGGCACTTTGCTGTCCGGTAGCATTTCTTTTTCAATTAAAAACAAAAAAAAATTAAATTTACACACTACATCACTGTCATTGGCATTGCGTTTCGTGTTCAACAGCTGTTATAAGCAAGTATGTCAAAAAGCGTCTTCGCTCTTTCGCACACACTAAATAATAATAGTTAAAAATGAGACGAACGGTGCCGTGCCATTTCGTTGTGAGTGTGCGCCAATATAGGTACACACGTGCATTATTCAACGGAATTCGAATAAAATATTTGCCAGATGGGTTTTCAAACTTTGACAAAGGATAAAACAGTGGTAACATGTGGTGAAAATATGAATAATAAATTTTTTATTAAAAAAAAACGTTACCGGACAGCAAAGTGCACATAAGATTTTTTACTCCAAATGTGCTAAGGAATAGCTGGTTAAAGTTTGTCGGGTACGTGCCGATACACCCTGTATACACCTCTATCTGAGTACGAGAAGCAGATTACCGACACTATCCCACTCACTCATCAAGAAATCCCCAAGCGCCTTCCTGGAACTGTCGTATTTGGCAATTAACTTTATTTCTATTGGTAAATTGTTGAAGATTTTAGGAGTAAGAAAATTAAATTGTGACTGAGCCATTGAGGTTCTTGTTGCTGGAATAGTGTAGTTGGATTAGTTGGAATATCTTGTGTTGTAGGTTGATTCAAAAATGTTTTTTTTCGTATTTTTGAATTTGTAGTAGGAGGATATGTGATAAGTTGATAAGTTAATGTATAGGGATTTTATATTGAGTACTTTGAAGTCCTTAACCCTCCACCCGTCGCGCCTTTTTTCTAACGCGAGGAGTCGCGCGGGGTTGCTAAGGACCCCAAAAATAAATATGATAAAATTGTTGTTATAGCAAATATTTTTTATATTTTATTTTGACTGATTATAGTCAGGTGATAGGGGCTACGTTGAAATAAAAAGAAATAATTAAAATTTAGATATTTGTTTTTAATATGAAAGCCAAAAAATCAAGAAGGCACATTTTTTTATAATTTTGAATCATACTTGTTTCAATAGTTAACTTTTTAAACAAATCTTAACAATTTCTATAAAACTTATAGCTATTTCAGTTCAATATAGACTTATATTATATAGTCTTGAGGAAGATCTTGCTCTGACTCTGTCGTGCTCACTAATTACGTCAGGGTTATCCACATTCTCATCTTCATCCTCTTCACCACCAACTTCTTCTAACCATCTCAAAATTTGTTGATTTTGTCTCGCATTATAAAAAAGTAATCTAAAACAAAAAAAAAACAGAATTGTAAAATAAACTTTAACCAGAAATAAAAAAAGCACGAATTCAATTTTACTTACGTCAGTCGTCGCGCGGGGTCCCTCAGAGCCTCACGCCGAAACACGCGTCTGTATCTCACAGCGCACATGCGCAGAACAAATTTCGGTGGTTCTGGCGACAAGTATAGTCCCTTTTAAGAAGCTACGTAAAGTAAAGAATCAATGGGAACAATTAAAATGTACATAATTAGCATTTCTGTAAAACCTGGGCTTTTAAAGACCCCACGCGACGGGTCGAGGGTTAAATGAGTCCTTCGTGCTACTTACTTGGGCACGTCGGGATTTAAACTCGCGACCTTCGGATTGCTAGTTGAGAGCCTTGCCCCTCGACCACGGAACCCTATATGACCCTAATAAAATATGAATTCACTGAAAACTGCCGACGAAAAAAAAGTTATTGTTTCCTCAATTGCTTTGACCATGATCAAGAGAGCCGCTTTCCTTATTTCCAAGAAATAAGGAAAGCGGCGATATCCGTGAGTTCATATCCCCGTCGCAATAAACACACACGATCACCTCCGCATTAACTGGCCGCCTTTTATTGCCCTCGCCGCACCCATCATTGCACCTTTCCTTCCGCCATGCGTCGCGATAACGTCATCAACCCAACAGCACAGTTACTGTTTATGTGCGCTCTCTGGGTTATAGGGTAATACCGGGTCCATATTACATGGACTCATGTTTTCATGCGGCTAAACACTGCGGAAGACATACCGGCTTACCTAGATCAGTGGTCGGTAAACTTATTACTTAAAGAGCCAAATATCAGCAGCATAGCGATTTAGATTTCTTTTGGGAGCCAAATTCTGGCTGAAAGTAACAAAAACTCCGTTAAAACGAGGTGTTAATATGCGTACTTACCTTACTGATTCCTGCCATTATTTGGCGTACAAAAAATAAATGAAATTTTGGTCGCCGGTGACATTTTTGATGTTTTACACATAGAAAACCCGCAAATAATTTGAAAAAAAAAAGAAATTCGCCTTAGACCAAAATTCCTCCCCGGTCGATGAAGTGAACGTCCTAATAATCAACAGCTTGCGTTCTTTTTTGGAATATACTCTCTACTTGGTGCCACAACCCTTGGGCCACGAGACATTTTAAATAGTATATAATAAAGACGTTATTTGTTTCTCTTTATTTTTGAGCTTAGGTCTTCTAAATTACTTAGCGGATTTTGATAAGGTTTTCACTATCATTTAGAGAATTTTTTCAGGAAGGTTTATGTACCTATATAATACATGTATATTACATATGTAAAAAGTATAGAAAGTCGAGCAAAGTATTTATGTATTAGCGACAACAAAAACGTTTCTTCACTAACGTTTCTTCATTAACGTACCGACGTTTCGGTTTCAGTTGATCAACTTGTATTGAACCACAAGAATTGAACAAGATTTTCAACATGATAATCTTTATTGAAAGAGGGTTCACATATATACTTTCAAACAGAGAGTCGATCAACTCGGATTGAAACTCAACTGGAGTCTTTTTTAAAAACGTGTAAACGTTGATTTATAGAAATTGTGCATTTTTTCTAATTTCATCATTCAAATATTAAAAAAAAAATCATTTTAAATGCATCTATTAGGACGGGTTGTTTCATAAAATTTGAACGATTCATCCAATTTCAAAGTTCATTTTCATGTTCTGTGAAAGCCCTATTAAAGTTCTGTTTTTATCATTATTGCCAGTCAATTCACAAAACTGAAATATTAACAAAACTTGAAAAGTATCTTTGAAATTTGACGAATTGTTCAAATCCTGTGAAAAAACCCGTCTTAAGAATTGCGTTTTGGTTTTTTTTGAATGAATGAATAAATTACAATCGTGAAAATTAACCCAGTTCCCGACATTTAATCGAGCTGAGACTCGGCAGGTAGACTCGCTGTCAAAGTAAAAATAATTAATTGCAATGTTTAAAACTGATTTGTCTTCAATAGTCTTACTTTCAATTATTTTACAAGCAATAATTATTCGCCTGAAACACTCATCCACATTGAAAAATCTCCTGATAAAAGATACATGACGCCAACAGGACTCGAACCCGTGTCCCTTCGATTTCCGGTCGACAGCTCTGACCACTGAGCTATGGCGGCTTATCTCTTATCCGCGAAATAATTCAATATATGCTAGTGTTTCATTCAACAATTACTGCTTGTTACATTTTTTCACCTGAAACCACCAACTTTATTTTATATGAGAAAGGCATTGTAAGTGCTAACTCTCTCACTAGATGGCGTCGAGACAAATTGTCTACATTTTAAAACAACCAACTTAATTTTATATGAGAAAGGCATTGTAAGTGCTAAATCTCTCACTAGATGGCGTCGAGACAAATTGTCTACATTCGGAAATCGAAGGGACACGGGTTCGAGTCCCGTTGGCGTCATGTATCTTTTATCAGGAGATTTTTCAATGTTGATGAGTGTTTCAGGCTAATAATTATTGCTTGTAAAATAATTGTTACTCTTTGTGCTATGCATAAAAAAATCTTGTCTTAAACATTAGTTTACCAAAAAATAAGTGTTACTTTCGTTTACTATCTATTAATGCAATGGATGCTATAATATTACACTGCGAATAATTTCATTGAGTGCCAAAATATAACTGTACTAGCTGACATGTACCCAGCGTTGCTGTGAGTTATCCTTATGAGATAGACATATACCATAATAGACTTTTTTGTAGGCCTTTTAAAGATATACAATTCCTCAGTACATTATTTTGATGTATCTCATAAGGTTTAGCCAGCGTTAGCAATGTAAGCGACTGAAAAAAAAAAAATTCACGACTTGATTACAAAACATCGACTTTCTTCTACTTTCTATAAGTATAATATAAATGTATTATATATATAAACCTTTCTGAAGAAAATTTTTGAAAACTTTTCTGAAAACCCTATCAAAATCCGTTGCGTAGTTTAGAAGAACTAAGCGCATAAACAGACAGATGCTGATAGCGACTTTGTTTTATACTACAGGGTTTTCCAATAAAAAATCAATAATCATCTCTCGATAGCGCAATCCATTCACCGTAACTGTTGCTCCAGCCTCATTTTAGAAAAAGTAAGGTCCAATAACTCCGCCGGACCATAAACCGCACCAAACAGTTACACGTTGAGGATAGAGAGGCTAATCAACAATAACTCTTGGGTTTTCCGAGCCCCAGATGCGACAATTTTGCTTTTTGATGAAGCCACCGAGGTGGAAATGGGCCTCATCACTCAAGATGATTTGCATTTGATTAATTCAAGTGAATTTCAATCATTTCAATGCGTTGTTGAAGCGTGTATCGTTCCATTTTTATAAATGGCATAGTTTCTACTTGTCAAATGTCAAAAAATGACAGCTTCAAAAGTAACATCTACCGAAATAGCGGGCTATTCAAAATAACACCTCTTATTGTAAACCCTGTATTTAACGGTTGATGTCCTGAAAACTTGGAAGGTGAACATTAACAAATAAGGAATTCCTTATTGCTTTGCAAAAAAAAACATATGTTCAGGAAAAACGAATTTGTATGATGGGTACGAGAATGTTCGTCTCACGGCTGATTACGCTTTCTGCTTCAGTATTTCCGTGAAGGCTTTAGTTCTGGCAAACAGGTCCTGAAACTTTTTTGTGATATTTTTCCTTTGGAGTTCAAATCTGTCCGTAGCAATATTTCCAGGAATCCTTCAAACACATAATATGTCAGTGGCGTATTATCAATAGTGACGCTTACTCAAAATAATGTTAAATAAAACAGTAGATATAAACGTGAAAGAGACTTGCGGAAAACGCGAAAATTTTTGTGCAAGCCAATTCAGAAGTGAAACACAAAAAAATCTCTTAGGATTAAACTTTCATCCCCAGGAACTGGAGTTGACCGCGCTAACAACCGATTCGATAAGACTGATTAATAATTATATCGAAGGTAAAATTTAAAAAAATCTTAAGTGCGCGAATTCTGCGTCTCAAAATGGCATATCAGGGCGTAAGATCATTCAACACGTTTTCCAAACTCGGCAAAATACGGCTTGAGGTATGTATTTATTTTACTTGGAGGTACGGTTATTAATTTTGCTGCTGAAATATTTTTTGAATCGAGTGAAAGATTTTTGAAGGCTTTTATTGCCTGGTATTTGTAGCGTCTTTGTCCAAAGCTTGTATTTACCGTCGGAGTATTTATGTGTTTTTTTGTACGCTTGTATAAATAAGTATTGCTATGTTATGGAAATTTAAGTACTCGCACGCCACTGATACGTCTATTACGAGGTAACTTTCCCTTGCAACTTCCCTTTGAAGCTTTATTATGGAACTTTTGTTCGGCGAAGCTTTGCTTTGCCAGTCCTCGAACTTTTCTGTCTGCAAACTTATCTACAAGTATTCGAATTTATTTATTAAGAATATGAAGATAATAACATCGCGCTATGACTCCATAGTAAAAAAATCCACCAATAAAAAGATCAAGAAGTGTGTGATATTGTACAAATGTTAAAACGAAGAATATAACATAGTCAGCGCGACGACTCTTGTGTGCGAATCCCAGAACGCACCTAAGAAGTTAAAAACTAGTGGGATATTATTTTCATACAATATAAATACGGTTTGGAACGTTGCCAGAGCGCGTCAGAGCAAAAATTCGCTATTCCAGTGAGCAGCGACCAAGATTTTTTTTCATTTTCCTTTCTATGTTTTTTTCTACTTCATCATTGTGTGAATACAATTAATATTGGATGAGTATTTAAAAGTTTTTGTCCTCTCTAATTTAAAATATGTTTTGTTAAATAATCTAAATAATAATTAATTTGCATGTATTTACAAATTAAATGCTTTTCCTTGGATTTTGCTAGTTTTTGAAGAGTAGTTAAAAAAAATTTTACCACGTTTACATTTTAGCACTTTTTTAGGCGGTTTACTAAGGATGGGTTGCTTCAATTTTCGGGTTCTGTGATGTCTTATTCAAGTTCTGTTAATATATCATTAAAGGTCAGTTACTTGATAGAATTGAAATAATAACATAACTTGAAAAAACCTTTCACAGAACTTGAAAATTTACTATGAAATTTGAAGAATTGTTCAAATTCTCTGAAACAACCCGTCCTTACAGATAACATTACAGTTAAGTGACGCGTGACAGTTAAGTACTAAAACAACGAAAATTGAAAGTACTCCAATTGACGTACTTTTCGCTTGCCACTTTGAGATTTCTTCAGCTCGTCTATATATTGTAACGTCATTGGTTGGGACAAATCATAGACATATGAATATTAGTAGACCTGCCCTAAGTGATTAAAAGCGTATTATTCCCCACTCCCCATACCGGTTCCATTGGAGCCGGCTGGGCTCGCGTATGGCTTCCCGTGAATCTTGAGAATGTGACGTCATCATTCTTGTTCGAACTAGCGTCGAGCTATGGTCGAGGCATTTTATGAAATAACACGGCAAAATAGTGGCTTGTGATATGAAAACTTGTAAAAATAGATGTGAAAAAGAGAATAAACCCAATTGTCGTATAACATTCCATATGTAAGCATCATTTTAAGCTTATTCACGTCGTATAAATATGAATCAGTTGTAGAAACATTATACTATCACATCGAGCCAACATTGGTCGAATGTAGCGATTCTCAAGTGTGCGCATCGTTGTTACTGGGAAGTAAATTATGAACACTTATAAAAGTGTCTTAACTAAATACGTAAACAAAATATTCGACTCTGAAAATAGAAGAAATTTTTTTGCTGAATTTGGACTTCGCAAATTTGTTCATAACGTGGCAAGTAATTTGCGCTCCCATGTAAAAATGTCTATTCATTCAAAAGCAGATTTTACTTTTAAGAACTAAATGGTGATATTATAATGCGAGATGCCTATATACTGTCAGATTGATTTATTGACGAATCACAGTCAGCTTTACCCCCTTCCTTCTTCAACAGTTGATTTTACCCCTCACCTTTAATTTCTAGTCTATATATTCATATGTCTGTGGGACAAATATATTTTGTGAGGTGGTGAGACATTTAACGTTTTTCTGTGGAACATATGTAATGCATATCATATCAGGTACTCGGCGCCCAAATAACCGATTAAATATTTATTGAAATGATCGGAAATAATCAAACTGAATACTCGAGTAGATATTTCGAGAAGAGAAGCATAATTTTCAACGCATCAACAAGTCAAGTTGATGTCTGGATAAACTGCCGAACATGTACTATATTTAGTGGGTTTCGTATATTGTTTTTATCTGTTGGTAATAGTGAGCTAAATTTTATTGGTAAACGAATAAAAAATACCGAATACTACATGGTGTCTGGAAAGAAGATGATACTAAAAAAAAAAAAAAGTAGTATATGATTAACGAGCGCGAATTTTAACCTAACCTCAAATAACCTAATCTAATCTAACCCAACCTAAACTCAAATCATTAATTTCCAGTGTTTTCGCAAAATTTTAACAAATCATCAAATTTAAAAGCTTTTTTTTTAAAGAAAGACTAACATTCCCGGGTTACGAATAACTTGCTTGTGTTGTGATGGAGGACTTTGCTAGCCGAGGAATTGAATACACTACTCCTGGGTGGGACCTAAACGCGATGTCAACTCAGCCACCGACCGATCAAAGCTATTTTTTTTTATTTCAGTTCTGTGAAACAAGTGACCCATAATAATTATATTTTTAATAAAAAAAAATTAATAGAACTTTCATGTAATTCGAAAATTATCGAAATTTCTCGAAAAACAATAGCTAGTGTTGCTTTTACGTTCAACAGATGGCTTGTTTTTTTATCAAAAAAAGCATGTTTTTTCAACAGATGGCACTGTTTTTCAAAATAAACCGTGTTTTTACCTGTCAATATGACATGTATATAATACAGTTATATGAAAATACACCCGTAGTCGAAGAACTTTCGGAGATTTAAGATTTTGAACAAACGAACATAGCAATATGTTTTCTCTGTGTATCTATGTACATAAAAGAAATGCGAAAGTTAATTTCGGAAGACTTGAATAAAATGAACATAATTATATTTTAAGTATTTCTGAAGCCATGTCTCCAGCGACAAACTGTTGAAATTCACGGGTCACAAAGAATTCTCGGACACCCTGCTTAAAAAAACCATTAAATATTGCCAGAATTTCTCAGGACATTAATTATTTATAGCTGGTTTCGTTCAGTTGGCCGAACCACTGAATAGCAAACCGTTAGAAGTGTATTTGAGGTCAGTTCGAAGAATGGTCAATTATATCATCCGTCTGCTGGTATTGATCAAACACTATACTTAAACTAGGGGATAAAAACCCACGGCCGCGGTTTGAAAACTTCAATTTTCTTTTTTTAAACTTCCGTTTACTACAATTCTAAACTGTCATTTTTACACAGACATATGAATATATAGACTAGAAATTAAAGATGAGGGGTAAAATCAACTGTTGAAGAACGAAGGGGGTAAAGCTGACTGTGATTCGTCAATAAATCAATCTGACAGTATATAGGCATCTCGCATTATAATATCACCATTTAGTTCTTAAAAGTAAAATCTGCTTTTGAATGAATAGACATTTTTACATGGGAGCGCAAATTACTCGCCACGTTATGAACAAATTTGCGAAGTCCAAATTCGGCAAAATAAATTTCTTCTATTTTCGAGTCGAATATTTCGTTTATGTATTTAGTTAAGACACTTTTATAAATGTTAATAATTTACTTCCCAGCAACCAACCAGCTTTGTGTTTCGCGTCCAGACGTATCTCGATGTGATAGTATATGTTTCTACAACTGATCCATATTATACGATGTGAATATGCTTAAAATAAAGTAAAATAATGCTTATATATGGAATGTAATACGACAATTGGGTTTATTCTCTTTTTCACATCTATTTTTACAAGTTTTCATACCACAAGCCACCATTTTGCCGTGTTGTTTCGTAAAATGAACCGATGATGCCTCGACCATAGTTCGCACAAGAATGATGACGTCACGTTTTCTAAATTCACTTGAGGCCATACGCGAGCACAGCCGGCTCTAATGGAACCGGTATGGGGAGTGGGGAATAATACGCTTTTAATCACAAGCAAATGCTTTCAATGGAAGAGTAGTAAAAAAATACAAGATGTAAAATGAATTATGTACCATGTAAACTTATTATTAAAAATAAAAAATAATTACAAAAAAAAAAAAAAAAAAATCACTTAGGGCAAGTCTACTAATATTCATATGTCTATGCATTTTTATAATAATACTACCAGATATCGAAATTCTTTTCTGATCGATAAATGGATAACATTTTTTATGAGAGTCTTTTACAAGAGTTTCAACTGCTCTCCGCTAACCGAAGCCAGTGAGACTATGGCTTCCCCGATTAGGGTATGTTGTGAGCAGAGATGTACTTTATTTCAAATAAATCCATTTCAAATGGAAATGCAAAATGGGTATTTTCCATTTTGCATTTTAAATGCTTTTCTCAGTGCATTTTCCATTTAAAATGCTTTTTTGCAACATTCTTCCTACTATCTCCACTCATCTTTTTTTCTTAAGCCCCAAATATCAGTCGGTCCTCAACCTCGATATGAGAGGTAATTTACATTTGTAAAGTTGCTCCCTGGTAGGAGCCCTGGCAATTGAGTGATACCATTACAAAAAATACTGATTCAAATTCTGAACATGGGGCCATGACGCTGTAATATTAAATGTTAGATAGCAGTTTCTATGTTTTTACGTTGGCAACATTTGTCCCGCCCAAATTTTTTGTGGTTCATAATCCGTAGTCGTGGCATTTTTTGATTTACCATCATGTAATATTTTGTTCTACATTGATGTCCATTATTAAATGAAAAAATTGTTTAAAAATTCTATAATTATTTTAATTGTTTGACCTGAGAAACCATTTTGCATTTTCAATGCATTTTGAAACTAGGTATTTTGCATTTTGCATTTGAAATGCTTTTCTAAAAACCATTTTGCATTTTGCATTTTGAGATGGAAAAGTTTTGACCCATTTCCATTTTGCATTTCAAATGGTTTTGGGTACCCATTTTGCACATCTCTGGTTGTGAGGTTAAAAGATACGGAAGAAGATTGGGAAGAAGAAGCTGGGGAAATACCTGGCAATCCAGATCCTATGAATTGACATTCCGAAACATTAAACGTCATACGGTTTCGTAAAAATATTAATAAATTGACAATGTTGAATTGAAATACTAACCTAAAATGCATTAGCAGCCACATTTACTTTTTTGAAACAAAAAGGGAGTTCATTTATAATGAGTTCTTTACTTACAACTTGTTATGTGAACAAATTTGGAATAAATGTTGGAGAAGCAGTCGATTTAAAATTAGTGTGAATTAATTTTTTAAATATAAATTAAAATAATGGACGAAAGAGACATCTCTGATCAGTTTTGGATAGATTTTGCTCTGCAGGTGAGTGATGACGAATTCCAGTCACCTTTGCATTGATCAGTTGGATTCATCCAGATTGTATCGTTTGTCAAAAGAGGTTTATTTAAGACTAAAATGATTAAAATATTTTTTGTCACAATAATGTGGCAGTACGTTTGAATTACAAATGTGCTAATTCATCATTATTAATAATTCTACTCTCTTGAGAGCTGGTTGACATATTATAATCTCATAGTGCGAATGCAAATATATTATTGTGTTGATCTGCCGTCTGTTGCCGAATTTGAAGATCAAGGAGTGGAACTCAATTGCGAGTGCTATTTTCTGGTGAGTCTTTCTGTTTATATGTATTTTGGTGGCTGGTTTATAAGTGTTGCTTCTCCTGCAGAGTGAATTCAATGATCAATCCATTTTTTTTCATAGGGAATTAAAATATTCCCTGATGGTCTGTGCTATTTACAAGCCAGATTATCACCAAATTTTCTGTTGTACAATAAAAAATAAAAAAAATAAAAAATCGTTTCTGCAAGCCCGAACCAATGTAGCGTCATTGGCCCGGATGGATTCAACTAGCCGTGTTTACGAATTATTTCAATTCTTAGAGCTTCGTTAGTTCAATCCCGTTTTTTGCATAACGAACGAAATTATTAAAAAAATATGTATAAATTGACAGTTAACCGAAGCTTATCTGATACTATGGAGTATAAGAGAATGGCTGCGATAAAATTTATCTATAGTCGGTCTTCGTTGAATCTATTTCGTAAATATCGTATTGACATAGGACTTAATCGATCTTCCTTGCTAGACACCCAAAGAAAATAAATAGAGCGTATGTGGGGATCGGTCGAATAGTGAATTTGAATGTTGAAAATATATTACGTTTCAATAATCGGGTAAAATTCGGTTTAGGGGAGTCACTCGAATAACCGAAATTGAACTTGATTTGGACTAATTTAGGGCTGGGGAATCCGAATCTGCAAGAATTAGGTGGGGGTCGGCACTATTAACTGAGTTATAGGGTCTTGAAATTTCGTACGCGATACATAGAAACCATGTTTTATTTATCAACTATGACTTAAGAAAATCAAATTAATAACTATTTAACACTTTTGAAATTTCAGTAGTGCCAACCAAAAAAAGAAAAGTGTTGCCATATAATAATAATATCAATGCATGGAAAATTCTGAAAATTATATATAACTATAACTCAGTTAATAGAGCCGACCCCCACCTAATTCTTACAGATTTGGATTCCCCAGCCCTAAATTAGTCTAAATCAAGTTCAATTTCGGTTATTCCAGTGACTCCCCTAAACCGAATTCATTCCCAATAATCTATAATGCGTAACTGTGAAAAAACCAATTAACATCGTGGGACATGACAAAAACGTAATGTACAAACTTGTCGAAACTGTCCACTTAAGTGAAAATAACACTTAAATTAGATTTGAATTTAATTGTCATTTTCAAAATTGGAACTAATTGTGAATTCAGACAAGTGATAAAGTTCCTTCTTATGATACACAACTCCACTGTACAACTTTCGATCTATAATTATGTTTTATTTAATGCTAGCTGATGGTAACCAGGCGTTGCTTGGGGTTAGCCTTAGGAGATAGACATATACCATTGAGGACTTTTCTGTAGGCCTTTTTAATATATACAATTCCGTAGTACATTATTTTGATGTATCTCATAAGGTTTAGCCAGCATTAGCAACAATGTAAGCGCCCAAAAATATTTTTTTACGACTTGATTACAAAACATCGACTTTTTCTCTACGTTCTATAAATATAATATGCATTAATTATATATATAAACCTTCCTGAAGAAATTATCTAAATGAAAGTGAAAATCTTATCAAATTCCTTTGGGTAGTTTAAAAGAACTATGCGCACAAACGGACAGACGCGAATATCGATATTGTTTTATACCATTTAGAGATTCTTCATGTGCATCTCTTAACCCAAGGCTGCCCAACCTTTTTAACAGTTGGGCGAAATTGACGATTTAAAAATCACCGGCGGGCCACTAAATACTGACGGTTCCTATTTCCATGGGGGGGGGGGTTGTTAGAGAATTTCTATAATTCTATAAAACATAATTCCCACAAAAAAAATCTAAAATGAGTGCTCCCCACAAAATATTAAATCCATAGGGGGGGGGGGGGTTGTTACAGAACTTCGCTGAGAAAAATTCCGCACACCCAAAACCTTCATATGTGATTCCCCACAACAATTTTTCGAATTCCATGGGGGGGGTGGCTACAAGATTCCATTTCGGACGCAAAAAAATATTATATCAAAAACCGGTGTATTTTTGTTTAAAAAGTAAGTGTTTATTATTATTATATGTTTACATTATTTGTGATTTGGCTGATTTAAATAACTTAAATAATAGGCGACCAGTCGCCTTTTAGATTTTTTCGTCGCTGATTCTCGTTCTGAGTTGCCTAAATAGCGATAAATCGCCTTCGTTGGCAACACTGGTGACCGCGCGCAAGCAGCATTGTTTGTTTTACCGCGGGCCCGCGACACTTTTTCAAATTGGCGGGTTTTTTGAAAATGGTTCACGCGGGCCACTTATAATTCGTTCACGGGCCACAATGTGGCCCGCGGGCCTGGGGTTGGGCAGCCTTGTCTTAACCCTTTCATCCCCAGTGTTAATTCAAATTAACATGAACTTTGTGAATTTTTTTACCGTAACGGTAGCGATTTAGAAAAGCCACATTTTCGTTTTCTTATAGTTTGTAGTCTTTTCTATGGCATCTATTTTTTCCGCTCGGTTGAAATCCTTATTCCCGCCACAACAACGATAAATATTTTGACATCTGCTGATTGTGAGTTTCATCGAATATCTGCCGTCATTGATTACTTAATTTAAGGTGAGATATCAATATTTTATACTCGAATTACAAATATTTTAACGCGTTAAGATATGTTTTATAATAAAAACATCAGTTTAATTCACTGATCACAGTCATTTGCCAAAATATTGTAAATTGAATTTCAATGTTCATTCAAATTAACACTGGTAGTGACGGACATGTTTTCGACTAGTATGGCGAATTTTTAAAGATTTATTATCTTAGATTATTTCTTTATTTATGAATTTTGTTTGTACCTTAGAGATTATCACTACATTGTCAATGTGCATTTTTGACATGAAACAGTTATTTGTATTACTTTTGTGTTATGTTTATTTTACGTTACTATTTAAAAAATACCCTCTGACGCCCAATGTTAATCCAAATTAACATAGAAAAATTTCTAAAAAAAAAAAAAAATTAAATGCCAAAAATTTTCAAATAATTTTCTGAGGTATTATAAAGCATTACATATTTTATATGTGTGGAAACGATAAAGGATGAAAGGGTTAAACCTACTTTTTTTTCATCACTTTTAATGACTCTATATCGCTTTTTAAATGTGTGTTGAATTTTCATTTTGATGAAATATCATGGTACCATTAAAAATAATCACTTCTAGAAATATGTACAGTGGACGCCACCATCACGAGACGAATGTTGGTGACGTCAGAATATATATTCCGTTTTACGACTTTTCAATTTTACTTCGATTTTACAATCATAAACACACGCTCATAGCCGCTTTTACATACAGGACTGACCAAAGTTGTAGGTACTCTCTTTTTTAACATTAGCTCCACACAGGAGGCCCTTAGGAAAAAAAATCCCTCGGGGCCTATGTCAACTTCGGGGATGCTGTGTGGAGGGTATTTTTAGGGAAAGAAAGAAGATGAAGTTCTGGGAAGGAAAAAGGTATAGGAATCTGTGGGTTAATGTGTATACGAGTGACGTACGTATCAATCCATCCCTAATCTACCAGGCCAAAAGGACAGGTCAAAAGATCTCACTCAACCAGTCTCTCCTGATCCGGCCCGCCACGCAGTAGGTGGGAAAATGGTGCCAAAACCTAGTCAAACCTCATGAACCTGGACACCCCTGCTAAGTCACCAAACGTAAGAAACCACTTGGGGTGACCTGTGGCAGAGGTTTTGGTTATCAAATAAATGGTTCCCGGGGCGGCGGTACCCATACCCGCCTCCCAAATTGTCAAATGCCATCGTTAAAAATTGAAACCTTGTTTCAAATGGCTTTAGCCGTGTTTCTCGGAGGGTGAGTATATATTGTTAAAACACGGAACAGCAAGGAGTTAATGAATAATAAAATGTCAATTTAGGCATAGTAAGAATGACAGTTGTTCGGGTAAAACTTTACCTTTCCGGAATAAAGGTAAATTAATATAGGTAAGTATTCGGAATCGCTGGACACGGATAATATGAAATATTTTTAAATAAAACCTTCTGATTTACCGTAAGGCGATGCCATACGTAGTAATGCAAAATCATGTGTTTTTGGTTTGAAAATTTGGTCGCCTAGAAATGTTTCAGATGCTTTAATTAATACTGCGAGTAGAATACATCTTGGCCACAGACATAGGAATTAATAGACGAGAAGATAATGGCGAGGGGTAAAATCAACTGTTGAAGAACGAAGGGAGTAAGGCTGACTGTGATTCGTCAAAATAACTCAATCTGACAGTAAATAGGCATCTCGCATTATAATATCACCATTTACTTCTTAAAAGTAAAATCTGCTTTTGAATGAATAGACATTTTTACGTGGGAGCGCAAATTACTCGCCACGTTATGAACAAATTTGCGAAGTCCAAATTCGGCAAAAAAATTCGGTTCTATTTTCAGAGTCTAATATTTCGCTTAAGTATTTAGTTAAGACACTTTTATAAATGTTCATAATTTACTTCCCAGCAACCAACCAGCTTTGTGTTTCGCGTCCAGACGTTTCTCGGTGTGATAGTAGGTATATGTTTCTAAAACTGATCTATATTATATGATATGAATATGCTTAAAATAAAGTAAAATAATGCTTATATATGGAATGTAATACGACAATTGGGTTTATTCTCTTTTTCACATCTATTTTTACAAGTTTTCATAGTACAAGTCAACATTTTGCCGTGTTATTTCGTAAAATGAACCGATGATGCCTCGACCATAGTTCGCACAAGAATGATGACGTCACGTTTTCAAATTTCACTTGAGGCCATACGCGAGCACAGCCGGCTCCAATGGAACCGGTATGGGGAGTGGGGATAATACGCTTTTAATCACTTAGGGCAGGTCTACTAATATTCATATGTCTATGATCTTGGCCTTTAAAATGATCGAGTATTTTTTAGATAATCTTTTTATAAGCCAAGAAAAAAATAATGTATAAGGCCTATGAAAACTGCTTTAAAGTTCAAAATCTCCTACTTACGAACCCATTATCGGTTATGATTTTATTGTTTAATGTGGCAAATTAAGTTATTTATAAAATGATCGAAAAAAAATTAAATATTTATGCCTGAACATCCACAAAATAAAATAAAAGGCATTTTTTGGCCATGTTTTTTTCTTGCATAAATCAAAACAGGCGGATTTAAACCTTATCGCCATTTACGTAAGGGTTGTTATTGATAGCGGCTAAATTTAAAATATTACACGACGTAGTGCATCGCCTCAATTAATATAATAGGAATCTGAATGCATTTGGGAATTTTTTTTACGTAAAATGAAAATTCGCTTTCGTTGTATGGGATGACAGCCGGAATAATTTCTATTGATGACATTTTCTTTTGTTAGTATTCCTGATATGAGTGGCTAGAATAGATATTAGGTCATTAATGGTTACCACTCAGAATGGTTTATTTATGCTTCGCCTTAACCGTGCAACGGAATTCGACAAGATTAATTAAATTTTTTTCCTCAGAGCCTCCTGTGTGGAGCTAGTCTTAAAAATAAAAAAAGTTCAACAACTACAGGGTTTTCCAATAAGAGGTGTTATTTTGATATTTTTCCCGTAAAAGATCCATGGTTTCCTTGCTTTTGTGGCACGTAGCGCCGTCTTGTTGAAATTAAACGTTTTCCAGATCAATACCATCCAATTCCGGCCATAAAAAATCATTAATCATCTCTCGATAGCGCAATCCATTCACCGTAACTGTTGCTCCAGCCTCATTTTCGAAAAAGTAAGGTCCAATGACTCCGCCGGACCATAAACCGCACCAAACAGTCACACGTTGAGAATAGAGAGGCTTTTCAACAATAACTCTTGGATTTTCCGAGCCCCAGATGTGACAATTTTGTTGTTAACGAAGCCACCAAGGTGGAAATGGGCCTTATCACTCAAGATGATTTGCATTTGATTCACTCAAGTGAATTTTAATCATTTCAATGCGTTGTTAAAGCGTGTATCGTTCCATTTTTATTAATGGCGTAGTTTCTACTTGTCAAATGTCAAAAAATGACAGCTTCAAAAGTAACATCTACAGAAATAGCGGGCTATTCAAAATAACACCTCTTATTGGAAAACCCTGTACCTTTTATACGTACATACATGTACCTCAAATTTGTAATCATCTCCATAATATATTGGTGCATAAACCGTTACATGGAGAACATAAATAAATCTTTCTTCTATCTTCTATATAAATAAAAATGTTAATTTTCTTTGGTTCAAAATTAAATCTCCTAAAGTTCTTCACCATTGCTTTGAAATTTTGACACAACTTTGCATTCGAATACGCTTGAGTTTTTATATACCTATAAATGTGTTTTTAAAACAGCGCCATTTGTTGAGACAAATTGAGCCCAGCAAGGTGTGGTGGGGTACAGCTAGTAATAATAATTATAAATTTTGTACAGAGTAGTTTTTGTGAAAAATCATCTAATGAATTAGGCATAGGCACAGACCGCCAAACACCTCGGTCTCGGCACACACTCCCTGCTTCATTCACATTCATACATCGTCTCATATACACCCTTCGGTCATTCAGACTCTCGACATGACGGGACTATTATTTGGTTCACTTGATTGTGCCATGTCTTCTTCGGACTTCCCTTGTAGCAGTTCTTTATTGCCCGCTACCTTTTCAATATTATTTTCTGGCATTTACACACTGGACTTCTAGAAGATAGTTCGAGACGGCGATTCGATAGGGACCGGACTACGAAGTCAGTACCAATTGGGCAGCCTGCGGGAAGACACGCCATTCCGGGAGGACACGAGCGAACGCTCCAAACGACATTCTACAGACATGGTCACGACATTTTATCAGCGAGGAATGATGCAGTAGTTTTTATTAAACGTTTTAGCTGGTCATCGTTTGCTACATCTAAATTTAATAACACGAAACGTGTTATTTGGCGCCCTCTTCTCTTTAACAGGTTAGAATACTTTGTCACACCTTTTTTTTTTTTTTTTTTTTTATAGTCGGAGGCGGTTTACTTACGTTCCCCGCGAGCACTTAGGCCATAGGCCCATTGTACTATCTCCCATTTTACCTCATTCCCTTGCCAGTAACCCGGTCCCTTTTATGAAGTTCACCAGGGCTGTCATTGGATATGTGGCGATGTCTTCTGGTTCCACACTGTGTCTTCCCAGGTATCTGAGCCTTATTCCCAGCAGAGCGGGGCATTGGCACCATAGGTGAATTGGAGTCTCTTCCTCCTCTTCACATTTCCTACAGATGTTGGTGTTTTCCACTCCCAACAGTTGCATGTGTCTCCTGAGATGGCAGTGTCCCGTTAATAGTCCTACCAGTTCCCTCAGTGAGTTTCTGTCCATATCGAGTAGTTGCCTGGTTCGGTTAGGGTCCGGTCCGTTTATGAGTACTTTAGATTGCCTCATTCCGGGTGCCTTCTTCCATTCCTTCCAGTGTTGGGATTTGATCCACCTCTTGATATGCAGTTTGGTGTGGCAAGCTGCTTGTCACACCTTTTAATTATGCTACCAATTTTAATTAATATCCGTGCGCAAGATCTTCGATCTGACGCACACGCCCTGGGATTTAACTTTATATAATATTAATTTAGAGATCTCTTGTTTTGCTCTGGCTCTTGTACGAAGTAGTAATAAATATAATGTTGTTATTTTAACTCTTTTATTATTACATTTGTAACATTCCGATGTTGGTTCCCGTACAGAATATTCCAAAGGCGACCCTCGTGGTTTTAGCCGTTTATATATTAACAATGGTTGCAAACTGAATTGGCTATCAATTGTTGCAATCGGTGGATTTAAACCCGCCACATCCTGAATTCTTCTACTATTCACATTCGCATCATATAATTCTCTTTAAACTCCTTTCTTCGTTCATCTGCTCTAAATGCCCAAACCATTTAAGCGCCGTCCCTTTCTTAATCTTACTCATTACGCTTACATCAGCCTTGTTTTCTATGCGGATTCATTATCCAAACTATCATATTCGCTTCAGTGATTTCGATAATTTCGTTAATCTTTAAGAAAACACATATTTTTATATCAGATAATATATTTAACATATTCATCACACAACAACAAGAATATGGCAAGAAACAAAAAATAATAAATTTTTAAAAAATAATGCATTTTTTAATACAAAACTTTTATCAGTTTGTTTTGACAAAGGATAATTTTGGGTAATAGTAATAATAATACTTCAATCATAGATGCTGATGATTAGTGTGATGTTTTGAAAATGTGATAAATTTCTTTAAACTACAAGTCTCTTAGGCAGGAGACATTTTTCAGAAGGTACCTGGCTATTCAGATACAGTCACATAAAATCATTTTAATGATTGGCTCCGCGGCAGAGCGGGGAGCAAGCTCTGAACAAATGAGTCATAGATTTAAAAAATATATATATATATATATATATATATATTACTATATTTTAAAGAACATAATATTTTATTTTTAATTGAAATTTGCACTTCATTTCAAAGCGGAACAAACTCAGTGATGTACCAATAATAAAAACATACATTAAAATTAAAGGTAATTTTACAAACATTTTGCTATTTCAACAAATTGTTTGAAATAAAGTTGAAATGTTTGAAACTCCATAACAACACAACTCGTTATAAATACTGATCACAATTTGACCAAAAGCTGAAACGGGCTGAGAATAGGCATTTAATTGGGACCGTTCAATGTCAAATATCAGAAATGGCACTGATTTGAAGCTTATCAAATGTGATGCAGGTTTGAAAAACAACAACCTAAAAAGAAAGGAATTTTTACAAACATTTTGCTATTTCAACAAATTTCCATTGTAAGGTTCAGATATCTCAAACTCCATAACACAATCGTGACAGGTGATCATAATTTGATCAAAAGCTGAAACTGAGCGAGAATGGGCGTTTAATGGGGACCGTTCAAATGTCAAATATCCAAAATGACATTTTTACAAACATTTTGCTATTTCAACAAATTTCTAATGTAAGTACATCTTTATGAACTATTTACCATACATATTTAAAGACAATGCATTTTAAACTATGGACGGCACAGAATTGAAGATGTTGCAAGAAAAACAATTAGGACATTAAAATATCACAAAATCTGACTTCAGTTGTCAGATTAACCCTAAGAAATTTAAATTAAAAAAATAGACATTTCAAATATAGAATTAAAAAAAATTTCTGTTAAAAAAATATTATACTGTAGGGGTATGTACATTATCGCTTTTCTGAATTCTTGACACATCAGTTCCAATTTTTAAAATTACACTTAAATTTTAGAGATCGCAAGAGTGAGATTCTTACAAGATAATTTTTGAGAACATCAATAATTGAATTCGGAACATAGGAATGGTTTCTTTCGAGAGATCGCAAGAGTGCGAATCTTACAAGATAATTTTTGAGAACATCAATAATTGAATTCGGAACATAGGAATGGTTTCTTTCGAGAGATCGCAAGAATGCGAATCTTACAAGATAATTTTTGAGAACATCAATAATTGAATTCGGAACATAGGAATGGTTTCTTTCGAGAGATCGCAAGAATGCGAATCTTACAAGATAATTTTTGAGAACATCAATAATTAAATTCGGAACATAGGAATGGTTTCTTTCGAGAGATCGCAAGAATGCGAATTTTACAAGATAATTTTTGAGAACATCAATAATTGAATTCGGAACATAGGAATGGTTTCTTTCGAGAGATCGTAAGAATGTGATTCTTTCAAGATAATTTTTGAGAACATTAATCGCTTGTTCGCCGGAATATTCTTTGGTTATGAAAAAATTTTACACGTTGAACGCCGACGTATACTTGGATATCTGACATTAATACATTTAGTTCGGGAGATTTTTACACTCGGCATAATATAGTATTAGATTGCGGAAGCTCAGCGTTCCAAAGGTTATTAATTGCATTCTGAACAAAGGAATGGTTTCTTAACGAGGTTCCGCTGTACATAAATACCATTGTTAATTCTGCAACATCTTCAATATTATTGAACACATTTTAAGTTTATTTAGGCATAATTAAGTACAATCTATTTCGTAAAAATCACATATATTAAGGACACATTTTTAAGGCTAAAACTGGAATGTTTTTTTACAAATCTAAAGGCACACTCACAAACGAGAATCCCTGTAGTATGTAACTATCATTGTTTAAACATTTACAATGTACTGGAATCTACACATTTATAAACCAAAATATATAATGTATGACTGCTATTCAGCTTTTCACTAAATTCCAAATATATTTATCACTATTATTGATACAGTAAAATCTCGATTGATCTTTCCCAGAATAATCAATTCCCCCGCATTTGTCGTTTATTCCTTCCGGTCCTGAATTAATTTCATACAAAACTAGCAAAAATCGATGGTTCCTCTAAGTACCATTTTACCACATTCATTGTTTAAAGCACAGTTTTTGTGCTAAATATTTTGCTCAATCGATAACATACAAAATCATATTATTATCTAAATGCTTGGTTTCAATCAACGGTACTCGTAAAAAATGAGCGAAATAATCGAAATTTTTTACGTTAGTCATCGTAATGTTGTTGCAGCGTCAAACACGATGGTGCAAAACTTCGAAAAGACACATTGACGTTAAAGGGTGAGTCCTGTCACAGTGTTAAAGGGTCGAAAGAGAGGATTTCTGCATTGTATTACAACAACAGTGATAGATCTGACATACGCGAGCTCCTCGCCATTGGCAAATCGCTGATCCCATGTGTTTTTTATTAACTCGTAAAATTTTACGCAAACAAAAAGGCGTGGATGACTACGAAAGTTTTAAATTTGTTTTTAAGGGCCTTGACTCAGCCATGGGTGTAAAACAACAAAAGATTTCAATGTTTGTAGATAACTGAGCAGCTCGTCCAAGTGATATGACATTTGTATGAATGTACATAGCATTTTATAAGAATGTACATAGCATTTTATATGAATGTACATAGAATTTTATATGAATGTACATAGCATTTAATATGAACGTACATAACATTTTATATGAATGTACATAGCATTCTTCTTTATTTATGCATCCATTGTTTACATTTTTTTCAATAGGTCCATTCAAAAACAATAAATAGAATTTTCAGTTTTGTGTAACAAAATTTGTTTTAAAGGCAAACATTGAAAATTGTCATATTTTCACAAAAAATGTTAATAAACAATTTAAAGTAACAAAAAAGAGATCTTTTTATTAGGAACATAAAAAATAATTTTTAATTAAATAAAGTAACTTTCAGATCTTTATTCCTCTAATGTATAAAAATAGCCTCTGAGATATTTATGTTAGTACATATTTTCATATATTTTAATTTTATATCAACAGTACAACTTTTTTATATTATATATAGTAACTTTTTGGTGGAAGATAAAAAAAAATAAAAATAAAAATATATGTAGTATTATAATTTTATAACTAAATAATAAAAATAAGTACTTACAAATAAAACCATTTTAATTAAATTAAAAAGGTTTTTTGTACTGACCAGAACTTTAACATGGCAAGTGTGAATGAAAAAAAAAAGACTAGTGGGTCTAAAAAATAACTTCAACAAGTGGTACATACTGTGTTATATGACGTCAATAGATGGTACTAATGTTATATAACACCAACAGACGTTACAATGTTATATGTCATCAACAAATGGCACTAGGTTACACAACATCATCAGATGGAGCTTATATAACATAAACAGATAGCAACACATTACATATTATAAAATCAACATATGTTACAATGTTACATGACGTCAACAAATGGTAATATGTTACATGACGTCGACAGATGGGGCTTTGTTATATGACATCAACCGATAGTATTTAATATTACAATATTATATGACGTCAAGAAATGGTAATATGTTACATGACATCAACATATTGGGTTATGCTATATGACGGCGTCGGAGCGTAGCCCGGGTCGGCTGAGCTCCGTCTTGCTGCTGAAGTCTCCATCAGAGTGTCCGGTGCGGGCGGAGCTCTTGGTGGAGGGGGGATCATAGGCAAATATGCTGCGCCCACCCTCGGGAGAAGTTCGATTTCTTCGGGGTCCTGTAATCAAAATAAAATTTGGAAAAACTGACCAGAAGCGTGTAACGTCAAAGAATTGTGCAAGTTTGGATTGCCACGGTAGTGCCTGATTATTGTTTTGTTGAGAGTTTTTCGGGTGGCTGCCCTGCGATCGGTTGGACGGGCGAGCAAAAATAACGCGGGTAGGTAGAGCGGGATTGGAACAATACGGGAGACGACGATTCCGCGGTGCGCGTGGCGTTTTGCGAGAAAAAATGGATATTACAAAATAATGAAAAAGATCACGCGGATACCATGTACCGATCCTTCGGAGACTTTCAGTGTAAATTTACAAAACACAAAAGAGACGTTTTGACTCCTACGCGAGATCAGCCGGTTCTAAGTCGAGTGTGGTTGTTCGGTGAGATTGAAATGTTGAAGGATACACAGCTTTTCCGTGTAGACTAACCAAACAAAAACAAACGTTTCGACTCCTGTGTGAGATCGGCCTGTTCTTTGTTCGAGTGTTGTTGTTTGAAGAGATTAAAATATACAATCAGTTATTTGGATTAAAAAATGGTTTTATTTGTGAGTGGTTTTGAAGGGTAATTCCTTGGAGACTGCACTGGATTACCAAGCATGCTGTCGAGGTGACGCAAAGATGAAGCATCATTGTCCCTTTAAACGTTCAATGGATGCTGATTAATTGAGGATGGCTTCGCGCACTCCTTCCCACGAATCTCTACCCGGAGCTAACTCATACGGATTTCGCGGAGACCTGTCGTCCTGCTCACCGCTGGCGGACTCTCCAAACACCTCCAGACATGACAACATGATCAAGGTTCTTCAATGCTTTTACACATTATGTCTTCTTGCCTTAGCCCCATAATAGCCCTGGTGATTGACAAGGGTCCATGCTCATCAGACGGGACATCAGACGGGACATCAGACGGGACATCAGACGGGACATCAGACGTGACAAGCGACTTAAAGGCAGACCGAGGCAGAGGTGGACAAATTGCATGGAAGAGTATTAGAGCAGGATGGGAAGGACTGAGTCTGAGGACTGTAGGTAAATAGCGGGAGGACAGAGCCAGCGGAGACAACATATAAAATATTTGCACACAAAAGACAAGAATTTGAAGATGGGGATAACTTAGTTCACATTTTTCAATGCATATACATACAGTTAGGACTATTAATATAATATTATCGGACAGCCGTGCCTTTTCCGTCATTCAAGTAGGACTGGCGTAAAAGGTAGAACTACTCTTCCCGCCGGAAGTGTGTTAATAAGCCAGTAATTTTGCATAACAATTATTATTCCAAAAGTTATGTTTATTAACAATTTATCTGATACCTGAGGCCGCACTAATGGCGGCTCCTTTGATAATATGTTTATTTATTTATTTATACTGGGTTTTACAGATGATCACACTTACGTGAGAACAATCCACTTATAAAAACTCAGTTATTGTACAATTACAAAAATCTACAATTAAATAAAGATACAATAAATTAAATACAGATACATACAATTAAATACAGATACATGCAATTAGAAAACAAAAACATCAAAAAATAAAAATAAAATACACAATCATATACAAGCTCGCTCAAGTAACACATTACATTATACATTATTACAAGTGGTAAGAGGCATAAGAAATACGAGAGGTATGCATAGAGAGAAAATTGACACAATGAATTAGCTAATATTTTTTAATAGCGCCAGAACTTTTTTTCTGAATCCGTACAAATTATCGACGAAAATATCTATTTCAGCACACTCTATCTTGTTATATAGTCGACACATCTGGGTCAGAGGGCTAAAGTAGGCAATATTATTTATAAATGTATTCAGGTGAAAAATATTATGGCGTCTTAAACAATGCGAATTGGGGACATTTATTTTAATATTGCTAAGACATAATGTAGTATCAAGTTGACCGTGAATAATTTTATGTAAACATATGAGATCAGTCAATTGCCTTCTAGTTTTAAGTGTATCAATCTTGAAGTAATCACGACGTACGTCATATGATCTAAGATGGTCATGTAATCCACATTTGAAGGATAACATTCTTAGCATTTTTTTTTTAATGGATTCTACAATATTTTCATATTTGCAGTAATGTGGATTCCAAATAGAGCTTCCATATTCAAGTTTACTTCTAATTAAGGCATTGTAAAGAGTTAGAATTGACTGAGGATCTTGGAAAGGTTTACATATTCTATGAATAAATCCCATCATTTTTAATGATTTGCACTTAATGTCGTTAATGTGTACATCAAATATGAATTTAGAATCAAGAGTGATTCCTAGATCTCTTATTGAAGATACTTTTTTGAGAATAATATTATTAATAACATAAGAAAAATCCTTTATAATTCTATTTCTAGTGAAGTTTAAAATGTAACATTTTTCAACATTTAAGTGCATATCATTGACAGTACACCAGTTATTAAGTGTGTCGAGGTCGTTTTGAAGCAGTTGATGATCGGAAACAGACTTGATTTTACGAAAAATTTTAAGATCATCGGCGAAAAAAGCATAATCACAATTTAATTTCGAGCCAAGGTCATTTATGAATATAAGAAAAAGTAGGGGGCCAAGATTTGAACCCTGTGGTACACCGGAAGTTACAATTATAGGGGATGATTTGTATCCATTAATAAGAACTAATTGAGTTCTGTTATACAAATATGATTTCACCCAGCGAAGTAGATCTCCATGTATTCCTATTTGTTCAAGTTTTTTTAATAAGATGGAGTGATTAACTTTATCAAAAGCTTTTTGGAAATCAGTATAAATTGCATCTACTTGTAATCTTTCATTAAAAGAATTACATACATAATTACAAAATTCCAAAAGATTTGAGTTAATAGATCTTTGAGGAACAAACCCATGTTGCCTAGTGCAGAGAAGGGGCTTAAAATGCGAAAAAATATTTTTATATATCAAAGATTCAAAAACCTTAGCAAAACAGGATAATATACTGATTGGTCTATAATTTTTTACTAAAGATTGGTCTCCCGATTTTAATACTGGTACCACATGTGCTTTTTTCCACAGATCAGGAAAAGTTCCCGTGGTTAGGGATGTATTAAAAATTATAAAAAGCGGTTAACATAAAGAGTCTGCAAAGCAACTGACAAAGAAAGGAGGAATATTATCTGGGCCTGGACCATTGTTGGAATCTATTTTACTCAAAAAACATTTTATTTCATCTGCACCAATATGTATTTTACCCAAATTGCTTTGATTGTGTTCAGTTATGTTTGGCATTGAACCATTAGTGGATGATTCCGAATTGGTATAAACAGATGAAAAATATTTAGAAAATATGTTTGCTATGTGTTCACTTTGTCTACCGAATGTCGGAATCATAAAATAATATAGATGATGGATTTAGTCAATATCGTATTGATATAAGGTTTTATCGATCTACCTCGCTAGATAACCAGGTTTGCTAAGAATCCCTTAGCTAACCTTGTGAATACAAACAACAAACATTGCATACCTTTCAGGCTCAATTTTCTCTTCTTGCTTGGGGCCTCTAGTTGACTGCGTACAATGTGGGAGGCGCTGTGGCTCCTTCGGTCCTCCGTGGTGGTGACGGCTGTTGCGCATTCTGCCCCATCGTCAGCGTTGTTTCGCGCAATGATGGGAGATGAATGGGATTCCTTCGGAATCGACCAAGACTTTTCTGTGTAATCAAAAACAATGTCCGTTTTCATTAGTTTTTTTCAAAAGAAAGACAAACATTCCCAAGCTACAAATAACCTAACAATATTTCAATTTCTCTTACTACCATCATTAATCCTAAGGGCGGCTTGCACCATAAGTTAAATTTGATTTAAATATAATTTTAAACACATTATTTGATTTAAGTCGACTTGGCGTCTTGCACCACAAAATTTAAGTCGTTAAATGCGTTTAAAGAACTGTCAAAGTTAAATACCCAAAATGGGCTGTTTAACCGAGTTAAACGCGTTTAGCCCGACTCATAAAGCAGTACTGTCAAAAATTGTTTAGGTTATCCCTTAGATTTTTGATTGTGGTTAAAATCTATATCATTTTAATTTGTATTCACAATGAACATTTGGGATTTGTATTCTGACGATGATGAAGAAATTATAGAGTTTATAAGTAGACCGTTTATAGTCAGAGAAGTAAACACAAGAACAAATTTATTTGAAACACTCAGTGCCAAGAAGTTTCAAAGAAGATTTCGTCTCTGTAAAAAAACGACATCATAGTGCAAGAAATTAAACCTCAGTTAAAATTCAACACCAATAAAAACATCAGCGAGGTGCTCGTAACTTGAAGCTAACACTCCTTATCGAGGAGTACTTTGCAAGGTTGTAAACTTCTAATCATACCTACAGCATTCTTATAATACTTTAAAACAATATAATATGTAAAAGAAATAAAAAACAAAATTACTCGGATAATTGTTTTATTTTTAATTCCAACAACAGAAGCTCTTTTTGTCTTATTTCATCATTATGTCTATTTGCTTTAACTTTTTCTTCAAAATAAATGAACACACTATTAAATCACACACACAATCACAAAATATTTTGACACTTCAAGTAAAATGAAACATCGTAGCTGTTTTATTTACGCGTTAATGGCGGTAACCACGCGGTAACTGTTTTACCGACGCTTTAAACACGTTTAACTAAAATTGCCACCGAACTGCGTGGTGCAAGACGCAACTAAACGCATTTAAGTTAAATGTATTTAGGGTCTTAAATACGTTTAGTTAAATACAATTTAAGATAAAATTTGCGATAGTTGGTGCAAGTCGCCCTTAGTGTGCTATTTAAATTGCAGAGTGACACTGTTTTCATAATAACTTGCAAAATGATGTTTTTTTTTAATAATAATAAATTCTTTATTCCAGGATGTGGGGAGGTTAGTGCAATCCCACACATCCCATAGATGAGATAAGTACAAATAATATTTACATAGAGTAACATAAATAAAATAAATAAAAAGAGATTAAAAAATTAAAAATGAAATTAAGTTAAAGCAGAGAAGCACGGGAATCCAACGGATCTAAGATTGTGGCAGCAAGTATCTTTCTCCAATGGTCTTCAATGCTCGATCCTGAAGTCAGACGCGATTCTATGATAATAGTGTTTCTGGAATGGTTTATCCTTTCCCTCAGTCCTGCAATCCTGGTTCTTAACAGAGCTGTAAATCCTGGAACTCGCCCTTCTGTTAACATCGAGGAGGCACTGCAGTGCCTGGGGAGTCCGAACATCAATCGGTAAGCGTTATTATATTGAACCCGAAGCCTTTCCATTGTTCTTTTCTTGAAATTAGCCCAGAGCTCGCATGTGTACAGGGTGGTGCAAAAGGCTAAGAAGAGCGTCCTTTTCACTCGTGGACTACAGAGCCGGAATCTTCTACTGAGCATGTTACATTTTATACTCAGTACACGCCTCTGCCTGTCAATATCTTCATCATCCGTTAACTTGTTGTTGATGATATGTCCTAGATATTTTGTGGTTTCTACTGTTTTCAGAATCTCACCATTCAAAAAGACTGGGGGAATGTTTTTTGGGCCTTCCCCGTGTTTTATGACCAACAGTGCTGTTTTTTTCGCATTATAGATCATGTTGGTTTCGTGAGCAAATTCCTCACAGATTTTCAGGAGAATTCTTAATCCCCGTATTGACGGTGCCATTAGAACCATATCATCTGCGTAGCTCATATTGTTAACACAAAGACCTCCGATGTGGCAGCCCACTCCAGCATTGTTTAACCTGTGGGTTAATTCGTCCATGTATAAGTTGAACAGTACTGGGGACATACATCCACCCTGTCTGACCCCGCTTTTCAAGAAATAGGGTTCTGAGAATCCATCTTTCCACTTTACAAGGTTTTCCTGTTGACGATGCCATGATTCGAGAATTTTTACCACTTTCCATGGTATCCCTCTTTCCTTTAGTTTTTTCCATAGTAGGGGGTGGGAAACTCTGTCGAATGCCTTACTAAGATCCAAAAAGCATGCGTAAGTTGTTGTTTTTCTTTTCCTGTAGTATTCCAGCGTCCGTTTTACGCAGAATATGGCTGAGTCCGTGGAGCATTCTGTTTTGAAACCCATCTGATTGTCTTTCGTTTTCAATTGGGGTCCGACTTGGTCTAAGAGAACTCGTTCAAATATTCTGGCGGTCGCTGTGGCGATGGATATCGGTCTGTAATTTTCCTGTAAAGTTATGTCTGTCAGTTTAGATTTTACTATCGGTATTATGATTGTCTTTGTCATGTCTTTGGGTAGATAACCACTCTTTATGATATCGGTAAACAATGTTGCCAGTAGTTTCAGAATCGCTACCCCTGCATGTTTGACGTGTTCGATACTTAAGCCGTCATGTCCTGCTGATGTTCCGGATTTCATGTTTTTAATGGCGGTTTTCACCATGTTTGCAGTGACTATGGGGTCAATATCATCATAGGCGTTCAAATGCGTTTCGTTTGAGGAGATGGTCGGCGTAGTAGTCGCGAAATGTTTTTTGAAAATATTGGCAATTACTTCAGGATTTGTTTCTCCGTTTATGTTGCACGAAACTTTGGAACGCATGTTCAACATTTTATTAGACTTGTTCCAAAATGATTTGAAGTCCCGATTATCTAAGTCCGCTGCTATTTTATCCATCTGGAGTTGTGTCGAATTCTTTTGGCATTGTTTTAGAGCTGTTTTGAAGGCGGCACGCTTTGTCCTTCTATCCTCGGCGATGGGACCATTGTGCGGTCTCCCATTACCAATCCAGGTGAGCATCGCTTGTCTTGATTTTTCTTATTTGTCTGCGACAAATTCATTCCATCCACAAACTTGCTTATATTTTGGTGTAGTAGTATTTCTAAATGTACTAGCGGCACTGTCTCGTAATGCTTGTACTATACATCCGTAGAGGTGTTTTATTTTGGCACGTTCAGGGTTGCCACCGTCCTCAAGAGATGTATTTTTTGGGTTGATTTTAGCTAGATAAGTTTGCGAACATGAGTTGTAAATTCCGATATCACGTATATTTTTCGGATTCCATAATGCTGGATCCCTTAATATAGATGAAAATACTTCCGATGTTACTATTCCATTCGTATTTAAAGTTATTTCGAGGGGTCGGTGGTCAGTCCAATGAACATCGTAATGTATTTTCATATCGATAATTTGTTTGTAAATATTTTTTGTAACTAGACAGTGGTCTAACCACCTGGTAGTACTATGCGCGTCACTGACGTATGTGTAAGAATTCTCAGGTAAAATTTCGGTGTCGGCACAAATGTATTCGAATTCTTGACAAAAAGATTTTAGCTCTATTCCAAAGAGTGAGTCGGGATTAGCGTTGAAGTCTCCGATAATAATTGAATTGATATAATCTTTGTCATCAATGATCGTTTGTAAGGAGGCCAGGCAGTTGGTAAACTCCACAAAGTTGTCAGTTAAGCAAGTCGGCATATAGATCGTGAAGATGGTTAAATTTTCAGTATTTAGACTCACCTCGATTCCGGCCATACGACAATTGTCCATCGGGATTGTGGTAACCCTTAAGTTTTGCTTGTAAATAAATTGTACGGTCTTACCAGATGTGTTTATATATTTATATAAATTGTATATCATATCTCTATCCTAAGTAATTTCCCAAGATTGCTACACATGTTCAGCTAAATGTAATTTTTTTAGGTTAAAAAATAAAAATAAAATATGATAATATTATATTTTGAAGCGAAATAAGCGTTCTTCACAACAACAAAAAAACATGTGAGGCTTTCCTGCAAATAAATACAGTACTATGACTTGTGAAAATTGACGCACTTTTCACAGGCAAAATAAATATGCTTCCAAGTGACGAAATAACAGGCTAGAATAATATTTAGATAGATAATTTGCTTGAATAAAAAATATTTTAGTATATCTGCAGCATTTTTTAAGTTTCAAAATACTATAAAACCTCGCAAATCCGCTAAGGACATGCTGGAATTCCAAGGGTTAAAGTGGGAAAATGACGCTTGTGCTACGATGGAGGACTTGGCTAGCGGAGGATTGAACCAGTGATGCCTGGGTGGAAACCTGAGGCATTTTTCTGTGTCTAGCATTCAAAATGAACTAGAAACTAAATAAAATAATTATACATTTACATACCTCCAAGCTTCGCAGTAGCACTTTTGACACCTCTGGCAGACTTCACAATAGGCGGTAGCATCAACTTCTTATTGTCCATCAATTCCTGATCTACTCCATCACCTAAAGAAACCTCCACAAACTTGGAAAAACCCGACGCAGCCACGAAACCACCATCATCCACACTCCTCGCAGCGCCCTTCGAATCACCGAGATGTTCTTCAGAACGAACTTCCTTGGCCATCTTACTCACGCCATGTTTCCGAACACCCGGGCTAGACTGCGGTCGAGATTCTTTAGCGCGCATCGGGCTTTCGATGCTCGCGGAAACATTAAACTTGCGCCTCACAATCGGTGACAACTTCCTCATGTTCAAACGTGCTTCTAACTTTATGGGAGAAATTTCTTGAACATCGTTTTGATTTCGCTTACCAAAGAGCGGAGATAATTTTATGACACTTTTCGGACTTTCAAGATTTTCTATCTTATCGAAATCAATGACACGATTTGCTTCTTTGACGATAATGATCCCATCTCTCTTACTATCCAATTCTTCTTGTATTTCTTCAGATAGATTACTGTTATCAATCTTGTAGTTGGGATTTTCGAACGCCGTGAGTAATTCTTCATCGTTTGAGTTGCGTGCAGAATTTTTCTTTTGAATGTTAAGGAGTTTTTGTCTGTCATTGTTCATGTCGGTTTGTACACGCAGATTGAGTTCGCCGTATCTGCGAATCACATAGTTTAGAAGCCAGAGGTATCCCTTATGGAGTCCGGGATCTATGGTATTATTTTTGACTTGTGGCGTGTTTGCTGTGTATGCTTCTACACGCGTAGGACATCTACATCTGAAAAATAAATGAATTTTTCCATAACATATATACAGGGTGTATCGGCACGTACCCGACAAACTTTAACCAGCTATTCCTTAGCACATTTGGAGTAAAAAATGTTATGGGCACTTTGCTGTCCGGTAACATTTTTTTTTAATAAAAAAATTATTATTCATATTTTCACCACATGTCACCAATGTTTTATCCTTTATCAAAGTTTGAAAACCGATCTGGCAATATTTTGTTCGAGTTTTGTTGAATAATGTACGTACGTACCTACGTTGGCGCTCTTTTACAATCACATCACAATCTGATTACGTCTAAAAGGGATCCAAATGATAATCTAGTCTCCTTCAACGGAAGCAATCTTCCGAACAGGCCTTCCATTGATATGCTTGGTATAACTATAAGTGACCAGCTCAGGTACGGGGGCTCCATCGAAGACAGAGTAAAGTTGGCCTCTCAGAAGCTGGGCGTACTGTACAGGGCCCGCAGATACTTTAATAGTACACAACTGCTGACCCTGTACAAATCGCAAGTGCGCCCTACTGTCGAATTTGGCAGCCATCTCTGGTCCGGAGCCCCTAAATACCTGAAAAAAACCCTAGACTCTGTGCAAAAACGGGCGGTCCGTTTGATAGATTCCCCAATCTTAACAGACGGACTGCAATCTTTAGAGCACAGGCGTCAGGTAGGTATGCTGTCCTTGTTCTATCGGTATTACAATGGAAGATGCTCTGAGGAACTAGCGTCATTGATCCCTTCGGCACCGGTGCGTAGTCGGGATACACGCCAAACGCGTGCCCAACATTTGTACACGGTTGACACTTGTCACATGAGAACGGGTCGCTTCTACGATTCGTTCTTAAGTTCAACAGCTCGGCTGTGGAACGAACTGCCGGCCTCTGTGTTTCTCTTGGGTAGAAAAGGAAGTAGTGTGGGGGGGGTTGAGGGGAGGGGTGAGAGGTGGAAAGGGGAGGTGCTTAGAAGATCAAAGACAAAAAATTACAATGGAAATATGTTTAAGACAGGTTATGTTTATGACAATATTTCGATTGTAATTTTTTGTCTTTGATCTTATAAGCACCTCCCCTTTCCACCTCTCACCCCTCCCCTCAACCCCCCCTCCCCCACACCTTTTCTACCCACACCTGTCTCTATATACTTGACAATTTAGTTTTTAGTACATTAATTGTCCTGATGAAGAGAACATCGTTCTCGAAACATGTTGACTTTATATAAAAAATAAAGATTATAGTGGTAAAAACAAAGTGTTTTAATTATTTTATTAATAAAATGGTGCCACAAAGTGTACTTGCAAAATTTGAAGAAGAAAAAATATATCATCAGATAGCAAAATGACATCTACATTTTTGACTCTAAATCAGGTATCGCTGGTTAAAATCCTTCGGTAAAGTGATGTTAAACCATCTATGAATAATATACCTGTTGACAACGGCTTCTATGTCCAGTTTTTCTACCAGTTCCAAATCGTCCATTGCTCCGTCTAAATCTTGTTTATTTGCCAAAATAAGAACTGGTTTTCCTAAAAAAATAAAACCAAAGATATTAACCACAGAGTCAAAATCTGAAAGAAACATAGATTAAAGTGTTCTATGTAGAGCTGGGTCGATCAATCATTTTTCACAACTTGCTGGCGAAGTGATTGGTTTAAAGTATCCACTCTTTTATTGGGTGCTTTTACACATAGAAAAATGCCATAGAGAAAAGATCGATGCATGCACCGGCAACCAGTAAGTATTCATCGTACCCGAGACCCGGGTACTCATCACCCGATCTTTGATTGATTTGATGTAGTTAAGGAGTACGTAAATGACAGATTATTTTAGATTTAAAGTATCCACGATATTCAAAATGCCCCGTCTACAAAATTTATATGTGTGCTGACGATCTAAACCTTTTTAAAAAGTTACCCAATTGCTCATTGACAATGATTGGGTAGTTCACGGTAGATCCAGAACTAGTTGTTTGGTTTAAAGAATTCGTCCTTTACAGCTTGACATAGTGATCTTTGCAGGTAGCCAAAGGAGGAACCAAATAAATAAAACTAACATCTCTTATTCCGTATGTCCTTATTGTAGTGACGCCACTGACTGTAAAGTTGACCGTGTCAAGCTATGTTACATCTGGGAACGAATATTAAATTATTAGCATTGTTTCAAATGATAAATGTAAATAATTTTAATATAAATTAGTGGTTCTTTAATTATGTACCTATTATCTATTCAGCCCATTATTTTAATGGAATATTTTATCGTAAGAACAGAATAACAATGGCATATAAAACCACAAACGTCTGCCTACATCTAAAAATATCATGATACCCTCCATAGCATTCTCAGTTGGCGATAATAGCGATAGTTAGTTCACTATAATATCATATTGGTAATATCATGCGTTTTTCAACAATGCAAGCTTCTTCTGTATGACACCATCTGCCAGTGTTTCAATATCTGATGATGGCAACCGTATACAATATAGATAAGGAGAACAAACATAATTATAATACAACAAACCTGAGATTTTCTCATGCGACAATACATGGTCCAGAACATCTTTGCACTCGCCTACCCGTTGGAAATCCGTCGAGTCCACCACGAAAATGACCCCATGAACATCTGTGTAGTATTGATCCCAGATCTCTCTGAACTGCGGTCCTCCTCCAAGATCATAAATTGTTACAGGATTGCTTCTGTGAACCAAATTAACTGCTTTAAATCCGACTGTGGGCAGGACATCTCTGTCCCCTTCGCCGGTAAGATGATTGGCAGTTCTGGTTTTGCCGGCATTATCGAGCCCCACGAGTAGCAAGACGATTCTCCTGTCTGTCTGCTTCCTGCCGAAACATTTCCCGAAAAGATTGCCCATTTTCATAAGTTGTTATCAAACATGTTATTTATAGTTACAAAAATGGCACAAAACTTGTCAACAAATAACAGATTTTCGTAAACAAAATCCGCGCATTCGTAAGCGTAGGCGGTTGTGATTTTTTTTACTAGCCAGTTGAACATTAACAAAGTTATATACATAATTAAAAAATACGGGGTTTATTGTTCAATATATTATGGCGGATTTTATTATATTATTATTATAACTTCGAAATATAATATCCTTATAGTACCTATTCTTAACATGGTCTGTTACGGTGATATAATATTTTTTTTTATATTGTGTAATATTATTTTCATACAGTGGAAATTCGCATCCTCTAAGCTTTTAAATTACTTATTAGCATTTGGAAAGAAAAAATGCAACAAAAATTAATATTTAGGTTAAGAGGGAGTTTTTGATGAACTGATTAGACTGCAGACTTACATTAAAGCCAAAAGACTACAAACATTAAAAAAATTGACTGCAGATGAAAAAATTGGTGAGGCACCAATTAGTAAAAAATAAATTTACGATCGTTGCTGTGGGTTTTATGATTTACGTTATCCAGTTTTATTAAATTTATTCAGCGGCTTACCTTTTTTATTTTGGTGGTGTCCTCTCCCTTAGATATTTTCTTGCAGAAAAAAAAATAGTGGACAACAAAGAATACAAAATGTTTTTTCTTTTATTGCAATAGAGTAGCATATTTTTTATGTTTCAATCTCTATATTCTCTAAATTCTTTATTCGCGATTCGTATGTTGTTGACAGGAGATTGGTTTATTTATGGTTGACAGCATAGATATCTATGGTCGGAACTGTCAACAAAAAATTTTTCGTCTGAGATTTGTAAACATTGCAACTTTAGCTATTTATTTTGCCTTTTCAATACATTTACTGAATTAAAAATTATTCTTATTTCGAGTGCGCATAAAATCGACTAACTTTTGGTCGACAAGAGCGTTAAAAACAATATTTTGTTGACATTTAAACTTTTCTAACCTCGTAATTTCATATAAAATAAAATGAATAGTTTCGAAGCGTTGCTAGTCGAGGCATTTGATAGCAGTGAGAGTTCTGATTCTGAGAGCGATATTTGTGACGGCGATACTTCTGATACAGAAGACGAAGTAGAAGTTATTTTATTTCTAGCGAGAAAAACAAACAAAATCTCACGCAGACCTTTACAGATCAAACCGGAGGCGTATCTCAACAATGTTGTTTCGAACTTAAACTCATATGAATTCAAGAACAACTACAGGTAAATACTTTGATTAATAATACAACCCTTGGATATTCCTGTAGATGAATGTGTATTACCCGTCAGCTGTCGAATTGATTTATTGACAAATCACTGAAAGGGATTTCACGCCACCTACCCACTCTGCTCAACTTAGTCTGTTCCCCTCGTCCTTAGGGGCAGGTCTGTCACTTAGTCACTTTGATAGTGTGGATGATGAAGATGATATATATGGGAATTAGTTAGCGCCCTTTGTGGCCGCTGGACGCGTCATGCCGTCTCCAACCGCTTTGTGTTTTTTTAGTATTTTCAAGGGAAACGAGGCAACATACCTTTGAAGTTATTTTAAAAATCAGTGAATCAACATTTTAAATTAACTTACTAATTAGTAATCAGAACTTAATAGTAATGTGACTAGAATGCAGTGTTTCAAAAATGAATAATCGAAAATTGTGCTAAAAATATTCTAAATTCGCTGAGGTTGAACTTGGGACGAGAATCGGTAACTGTAGGTACGCCAGATGTTTTCAATGTTATTCTTGGAAACTCTGAAAGCCCTAACAAGTGCCCAAGGTGATTTATTATCCCGTCCGCCGCCTTTTATTGCGGAACAATGCACCACTAACATAATCACCAGAAACAAGTGTACAAGGAGATGGACTTTCCGAACGTCACAGCGGTGCTGCCAAGGTTTGTTATCTATGTGAGGATACTGTGACAGCGCTTAATTAGCAGCAGACACATACCTGGACGGATGACGAACCTCGTGCTGGCACTGTTGGTGGACGCGGTGGACTCTCTCGCCGCAGCAGCTGGTCCAGTTTCCTCACCACCTAGGATTCTTGCAGCAGATTCTCCATCTCCGTGTCACCTGTTTCTGTACTTCATTTTATTTAACTTAATTTCAATTTCAATTTGTAATATTTATATATTTTTTTGTAATATCTGCATTAACTGTACAGCGCCCCTGAGGTGATATTTCACAAAAGCGGCGCTATAAAAATCATCCAATAAATAAATAAATAAATGGGAACTTAAATTGTTTTTTTTTTCAGAATTTCTCCATCCACCTTTGAGTATGTCCTATTGCTCATTGGAGACTCTATTACCCGACAAAGTTCTGGCCACAAGACTGTATCGGCCAAGAGGCAGCTCCTCCTTACCCTGTGGGTTCTGGCTTCTGGAGAATCTTACAAGTACGTACATAACATTATTATTTACCAACTATTATTATAATTATTAATTAAAATGGAGAAGGTTTACATTGTTCCCTTGAACACTCTGGCCATGAGCCCGTTGTGCTTTCGGTAAATATTCGGGATCGCTGGCCACGACTAATAGGAAATATTTTTGAATAAAACTTTGATTCACCTTAATTACAATAAAATCAAACTGAAAATGAAAATTCGCTTTCGTTTTGTAGGATGACAGCCAGAATAATTTATGTTGATGACATTTTCTTATGTTGGTATTCCTGATACCATATGTGGCTAGAATTTTTATGCAAATACTAGGTAGGTACTATTTTGGCCGAACTCGAAAAGTAAAATAAAGGTATTTTTAGGCATGTTTTATAAATAAAGAAATATTTTTTAAAAAAAAGTTAGGTTATTATAAGTTAGGTTAGGTTGGGTTATTATAGGTTAGGTTATTATAGGATGGGTTAGGTTAGATTTTCATAGGTTAGGTTGGGGTATTATAGGCTAGATTAGGCTAAAATGCTAAAATTAAAAATTTCCCAATTGCAGTCTTATGCAGCAGATTATTCTGCTGTCTCCTGGTTCCACAATGTGTCTTCCCAGGTAGCTGAGCCTTGTTCCTATCAGGACGGGACATTGGCACCAAAGGTGAATTGGAGTCTCTTCATCCTCTTCACATTTACTGCATTTATTGGTGTTTTGCACACCCAACACAGTAGTGCTACCAGTTCCCACAATGAGTGCACTGTCCATGCTGAGTAGAAGTCTGATTCATTTGAGATCTGGTCTGTTATGAGTACTTTGGATTGTCTTATTGCGGATGCCCTCTCCCACTTCTTCCAGTGCTGCGATTTGACCCACCTTTCAATGTGTAGTTTTGTATGGCAAACTGCCACTTTCTTTGCTAGTCTGTCAGCCCGCTTGTTACCTTCAATACCTTAATGTCCTATTTACTAACTAACCATCATGCCTTTTCTTCGAAAGGTTTAGCTGTTTAGCTGGAAAGCCATCTTTCAAATGTCTCAAACTAGCGAAAATAGGGTCCCATTCGAGGAAATGGATTTTGTTTTACACCGCTATATCTTTGAAAATAATACATATATTTGAATGAATTTTTGTTACCACAACAATTATAAAAGTACTGTCTGAAAGCCTACATTGTTACACAACTCCATAAATGAAATTAAAGTCAGATTTGGCCAATTTAATAATGTTTTAGTGTGATAAATGAATGTATTTTATTACATTACAAAAATTTGGTTTTCACTTTCGCACAAAGCGAAGACTTGTATCACATTGTTTATACATTTTCATATTTATAGTTGGGACCCTTACAAAAAGTTTTGGATACAATATTCATATAGAAACATCGAACAGCAATAAATAGTAGGAGAGCCATTCAAATAGGACCGGCGTTAAAGGTAGAACTTCCATTCGCGCCGGAAATGTTTTAACAGACTTCTGCCAGGAAAGATAGCTTTACCCGTTCCGTCGATTGATGCTTAGCGGCGAGATGGGTAGTTCTATCTTTTGCCTCATTTCAATGGCAGAAAAGACGGAATTATTCAATGTTTTTATATTCCAATCTCTTTGTAAAGGTCCCAACTATATGTACATAATTACCGAATCGTAATGCAAGTTTTCTTTTTATATTTATCTTCGTGCCTTTCATTTACAACGGTATTTCAACTAAAGGATAGTATATTATTTGTTATTGTAATACTTCAATTCCTGGAATGAGTGTTTTTATGACCGTGAAACCCGATTCTAATCTCTATCTCTGTTCCACCCCACTCAACACCTGCAAGCGAGCGAGAGATTTCGGGCGTATTTAAAGAAAGCAGGTATGCGCAAATACCGATAGGCGGACCGTAATAAACATATTACAAGGTGAATTGAGTTGCATTTCAAATAATATTCGATTTTCATTTCGTACTTTTATAGCTTTTGTGTGCTGAGTTACTACGTAGAAATTTTTAATAAAATATTTTAATTATTTTCAAAGATAGCGATTTAAAACAAATTATAGAAATTCGCACAGGACCTTTATTTTCGCCTGGAGACAGCGTAGCGCCAGTGCAAAAATTACCCGCTAGAAATGTATTAAGATCAACATCACAAGAGTTGGGTAATTAGGTATTTTCATAAGCTATGGATACAATTAAAAATGTGTGGAAGATTGAAATTTATTTTATTGTTTCTGATCATTGCATTAAAATGTGTAATTTCATTATTTTCATTCATAGTAATTATTGATTTTAAAAACAATCTAAAATCACACATTCCTATACGATTCAAACTGGCTACGAAGTCATTGTGATGTAGATAATGCTACTGACTGGTAAAATAACTATCACCGACGTTGGTTGGCGTGACGTCAACAATTCTACCATATTTACAAACAAAAATGAACTTGCTGTCCATCTGCTAATCGTAATAGGTTCTTCCCTACATTCCTTTTCCTCATCTCTACACACAACCTTCAGCCCCACAACATACCCCTATACCCGATGCCTTTCTAGCTCCAGAAAATTGGGACTCTGCATTACTCACATAACAAATTTTGTCTAAAGATTATCTGTCTCTTTCCAGAAACATCTGCGAACGCTTCAGCACAGCGAGGGCCACCGCCGTTGTAAGTTTCCGCAAGGTCCTAACTGCCCTTAAACAGCTGTCTCCGCGCTTCATCAAGTGGCCACTGGGGCCCCTAGCCGCAGAAGTGGCCCACGGGTACCGCGGGGTGTCGGGACTCGGGGGCGTCATTGGTGCCCTCGATATCACACACATACCCATACAGCAACCTAAAGTGGACGCGGAGATATATATGAATGATGCCGGGAGGCATACGATACAGTTGCAAGTTAGTATCGCATATTTTAATAAATAAATGTAGAAAACAAAAACAGACACTGCCACTCTTTGAATTATTTTAATATTTTACTAGAAAACTTCGGAAATAAAACGTAACCTCACATTTAAATGTGCAATACTTTCTCAGTAACCCGCCGCTCGATTATCTACTAACTGCTATAATCTGTTGTTATTTTTACTAGTTAAAAGCACATAATAAAGCTCTATAATTTGCCGGTATTCTTATATCATAGTTCGGCGCCTGCATAGACTGGAGTGCCAAGTATTGTACATCGACAGGTTAGGTTATCATACTCTTACGCTTAGTTACTATACCGTCTAACTTGCTGACCATTTTACCAGTGACCAGAGTTCATTATTGTTGTTTCAGGACATTTCGGTTAGTCCTCATTTAGTTCTGCATGTTTTTTTGTTTGAATAAGTGACAAAATGAAATTTCTACCGACATCTTTCCTTTAACACTTATAATATGTGTTATTTGACTCTATTCAGATGCCGAAGTCAAGAAGTAATTATATGAAATCACCTCGATAGAAAAGAATCGCAAAGTGTACTCTGAAAATTATTAAAAAAACACTAAGTATCTGGTACTGTTATTTAACACGTTATAGGTATGACAAAATTCACAGTGTTTCTTTCATTTTTACTTGACACATTTCTGGCGAGTAATTTTTGTGCTGGCGCTACTGTCTACAGGCGAAAATAAAGGTCCCGCGCCATATTCTTTAATTTTTTTAAAATTGCTATATCTTCGAAAATAAATAAAATATTTTAATAAAAATTTCTACGTAGTAACTCAGCATACCCAAGCTATGAAAGTACCAAACTAAAATCAAATATTATTTGAAATGCAACTCAATTCACCTTGTAATATGTTTATTACGGTCCATATATCGGT
The DNA here is from genome assembly GCF_061612785.1 of Hesperophylax consimilis. Classification (NCBI taxonomy): domain Eukaryota; kingdom Metazoa; phylum Arthropoda; class Insecta; order Trichoptera; family Limnephilidae; genus Hesperophylax; species Hesperophylax consimilis. Next base: position 14,998,831 of record NC_142865.1, read on the forward strand.
ATTTGCGCATACCTGCTTTCTTTAAATACGCACGACATCTCTCGTTCGCTTGCACATAGGAGTTGAGTGGGTGCCGAATTCGAATCGGGTTTCACAGTCGTAAAAACCCCCATTCCAGGAATTGAATTATTACAATAACAAAATATGTTATCTAAATAATATACTATACTTTTGTTGAAATACCGATGTAAACGAAAGGCACGAGGCACGACAATATATATATAAAAAGAAGACTTGCATTACGATTCGATAATTATGTACATATAGTTGGGATCTTTACAAAGAGATTGGTATATAATATTCATATAAAAACATTGAATAATTGCTTCTTTTCTGCCATTGAAATGAGGCCGGCGCAAAAGATAGAACTATCCTTCCCGCCGTTAAACATTAATCGACCGAAAGGGTAGAACTACATTTCCCGCCCGAAGTGTGTTAACTCAGATGTCAAGAGATTTTTGTTCTATTTTCAATAATTCATGTTTAAAAAACCGGCAAAATGAATCTCTTGGCATTCCACAGAAAAATTAATTAAAAAGAATCTAAGAAGCTAGAAGTCTTTCCGGTATTTGCTGCGTAAAGAACGAGAATAGCCCAAGCGATTGAGACCTTGTTCTTCATACAAATTCTTTATACATAAGGGTTAAAATCGCACATAAATATATATTTATTTTTTTTTGTTCTAAAATTCGTAAATAATGTATCGCACTCACATAATGCGGTTCCGGGATACGACGGGTTAATAAATATTTTCGCTTACGCATATTAACTATATTTACATATCTTCCTTTCAAACCATCTTCTTCTTCTTTTTGAACATTTATGACAGAACCAAATGTAGCATATTTTGTAAGTATGCACTATAATCCATTGTTTTCAGTAATTGGACACCTGCCCAGTTTTTGGGATGAGTACTATATTTAAAAGATTTGTGAAATATTAAAACCATTCATATAATTTAAACATGTCTTCTCCAGGTAGTCTGCGATCATCGTAAACGATTCACACACTGCTACGCTGGCCATCCCGGTTCGGTCCACAAACAACAAGTCTTCAACTCCTCGGAAGTCAGCACCTTCATGGAGAACGACAACAGCCAAGCATACTTCCCCTCTGACACCTTCCTTGTTGCAGACCAAACCTACTCCATTTCAAATCATCTCATAGTACCGTACAAAGACTCGGGCTATCTCACACAAAAAGAAAAAGCTTTCAACAGATGCTTGAAGAAATCACATTTGATCGTTAAAAAAGCGTTAGGATTGTTAAAAGCACGGTTTCCGCGGTTAAAATACAAGATTCCGATGACGCGTGTTGATATAATACCGTGTTTTGTTATCGCTGCATGCGTTTTGCACAATATTTGTCTGATTCGTCGCGATAATATGCACGAATTTGACGATGTCACGGACGATTGTATGGCAAGTTTTTATCCTGCGGTCAAGGGCTTTAGTTCGCAGGTGGCGGAGGGGTCGGATAGGCGGGTTCAACTTACTTCTAGTTTTGAAATTATTTAATACTTTTTTTATTATTATTGCCGGTAACCCGGTTGTTTATTGACATCAATGGTTATTTACAAATCATCTGCGCTACCTGACTCACTAGACAATATCTGTTCTGAGCCGGGTAGCAATATCATTACATATATTTTGGACATTTTTTAAACAAATCAGAGCTTAATGAAAAATACAAAAGAATACATAAAATAATCTAGATATAAAATATTACATACATAATATATAAAAATAATTGAACAATTATTTATTATATAATCTCTTTTCATACTCCAAGCAGGTCGGATACAAGACAGTACCTACCATATTATTGTAGCAATTCTATATCAACGTCCCAATATCACACTTCTATGCGACGGATTCAACAGCTAGGAAACAAATACTACGATGTTGTTGATATATTTAGTACATCAATTTCAATATATAAGCATACCCTATTGAAGTTTTTTTCATCAAGTAGTGGAATAATTTAATAAAGGTATTTAATTTGACATAATAATTTTGTCAACTGAAACAGAAAAAAATATTTTGGATTATTTATGTTTTGTGCCTGCATACTGTGTAGATTAAGTTCAGTGATATTATGACTTTATTTTTTTTTTGCAATTGTTTTAAATAGTCGTTACCTGCACTATTTTCGTGTATAATTTCGTAAATATTTTTTATATATATGTATGTAAAAGCCTTAATAGGCGTGAAATAAATATTTAGTGTGAGAGTTCTTATTGAGATGGAGTACCCTACAAAAACCTATCATATGTGTAGAGTAAAGTTGTGTTTAAAAATAAAAATAAATAAGAATAATAATAATAATAAGTGTTTTATTATCTTTTTTTTGTGTAACAAATAGATATAATGATATCCTCACTGGGATCTCCCGTGCTGAGGATTTCATTTACATATTATGTATAATTTAATTATAAGAAAATTAATATTACATCAAAGTTACAAATAAATTTAATTTTGAACAAATATCATGCAATATAATTTTATTTTTTTTAATAATTATTTAAATAAGTAAGATGTTTTTTGATATATACAGGGTGTATCGGCACGTACCCGACAAACTTTAACCAGCTATTCCTTGGCATATTTGGAGTAAAAAATCTTATGTGCACTTTGCTGTCCGGTAACGTTTTTTTTTAATAAAAAAATTACTATTCATATTTTCACCACATGTCACCACTGTTTTATCCTTTGTCAAAGTTTGAAAACCCATCTGGCAAATATTTTATTCGAATTCCGTTGAATAATGCACGTGTGTTCCTATATTCGCGCACACTTACAATCACAACGAAATGGCACGGCACCATTCGTCTCATTTTTAACTATTATTATTTAATGTGTGCGAAAGAGCGAAGACGCTTTTTGACATACTTATAACAGCTGTTGAACACGAAACGCAATGCCAATGACAGTGATGTAGTGTGGAAATTTTAATTTTTTTTTTTTAATTGAAAAAAAAATGCTACCGGACAGCAAAGTGCCCATAACATTTTTTACTCCAAATGTGCTAAGGAATAGCTGGTTAAAGTTTGTCGGGTTAGTGCCGATACACCCTGTATATATACGAAGTGTTTTTTGGTATAGTTATATATATGAAATGTTTTGTGAAAAGAAAAAAAAACTTTAGCAATTGCATTTAAAACATTAGAAACAGTATAATAGTCTATGTATGTGTAAAAAATAAAATAAAATGAAATAATAACACGCTCAATTGCTTAACGTAAATGATGTACCCATAATAAATACATTGCAAGAAGGAAAGAAAAATGCAATACCAGCTGACGTATTTCTGGCATTGCTCGACTTTTAATAAATATACCATTCATATATTGTATATATGAACCTTCAGAAAGAATTCTCTCAATGATAAGAACTAAGCACACAAACAGACTACTTTTATACTATTTAAGGAAGAAATAACTGAGCGACATTAATCTTTAAATTATGGCACAAGGTTACTTTTTTATCACCTGGTATACGCACAATAATCTATATCCGTTATATTCTGTGAGTGGAGTAATCCGTGTTGGGAATAAGTCACGTGAAGAGATTTTTTAATAAACAGATTTTAGACCTTCATTAAATTATGGGTACACTGAATAAAATTTAATTTAAAACTTAGGACGGGTTGTTTCGGAGAATTTGAACAATTCATCAAATTTCAACGTTCATTTTCAAGTTCTGTGAAAGATTTTTTCAAGTTCTGTTTTTATTTCAGTTTTGTCAAGCAACTAGCCTACAATGATATAATAACAGAACTTGAATAGGACTTTCACAGAACCCGAAAATGAACTTTGAAATTTGATGAATTGTTCAAATTCTCCGAAACAACCCGTCTTTAATAAAGATTTATTCGTTGATAAACAGTAATATGAAAGTAAGGTATCCATAAATTTAAATCATGACAATGACTGACAAACACTTAATATGAACAATCTCCTTGGAAAGTTTCAGTAAGTCAGGTTTGTATGTTGTTGTTTTTAATTTTAGGCTTGATTCCAGGTTCTCACCAATAAGACGACTTATCAGTTTACTCTTGATAAAGTTCATGCATGAAAAAGATTGTTCGCATTAATATGTAGCCAAATGAATGTGTAACTAAAAAGGGAAAAAACAGCAAACGCGAGTTATTTCAGCTGATCGTAAGAGTCAGGAATACTATTCCAGACGTTGAAAATGATCATGTATTCCTTCTCCAGGTCTTTCAAAGCAAACCAAGATCACATTTGATCTTCTTCAATATTTCCAAATCAATAAAAAGACGTTGAAATTTAGAGCTACATATTTCCTTAGTTTTTAAATCTTGCAATTGTATTTCAAAGTTACCAATGTCAATGCCAAAAGGAGAAAATTTCAACTTAGTTAGGATTTTTGACGAATATTAAGGTCGCTCTGCTGTTTTTAAACTCCTGAAACCTGCTGCCTGTGGATATTTGTGCCAGAGCCGCACTCAAGAAGCCAAAGAGCCGCATGCGGCTCCGGAGCCACACTTTGTCGACCATTGGTTTCGAAGAACTAAGAGCACAAACAGACAGATGCGGATAGTGACTTTGTTTTATACTATTTAGAGACCAATGTGTTGTCATGATTACAAATTTACTAATAGTTTATTAGATTTAAACAGAACAAGACAAAGAAAAATAAAAATATGACGGTCTCAACTAGTAATCGACCCCAGGATATCTGTCTTACTGGGACAACTTCCTTAACCACTCGACCATTTGGACCTAATTATTATACATCATTTTTGTCAATCTTATATCTTGCAACTAATTTTTCCCATATTTTTGGCAGCTATCTTTTTGAATGATTACAAAGTTCTAAAGAATTGGTTTGTAACCTAGATAGTGTAAAATGATATATCCCAATATAATTAGGCCCCAATGGTCGAGTGGTTAGAGACGTTTTCCCGGTTAGACAGGGAAGACAGAGATCCTGGGTTCGATTTCCAGTTGAGACCATTTTTTTTATTTTTATGTGTCTTGTTCTGTTTCATGTTTCGTTTAGATTTATATACCCATAACCTCCAAAAGTTATGAAAAAGAAAAGTTTTTCCAGTAAAAATTGGATACTTACATATCTTATTTATTTACAATTTTACATATTGTTTTTTAGCATTTTATAAAATATTTAATTCAATAAACTTCAGTCTTTCAAATACATACTATGTATTGCTTGATATTGATAATGAAATTAAGGTAGGCACTTTATTTTTTTAAATTAAATTTTTGTGTATTAACCTTTAAGTACCAATGTGTGGTCTGACAGACACCTCGACCGTTCGGGATTCTAAGTTACCTATGTTAGCTTAGTTTTATTACCCCCGGCTTCTATCTACCCCTCCAGTAGTAAGTTATTACTTTTATAAGATAGCTAGTGGACTGTCAGACCACTCGTCGGTATTTACATAACTTTTTTTGGTTTCCCATTTTTCACATCACATATTTTTTTCTCATAATATTTACAGTCCAATGTCAAAATTAATCAACCAGGGTCTTCAAGCAAGAAACGGGCAAGGCCAAATGATAATAATAATGGAATTATTGGTAAGATCTCCGGTCGTTCCATATGCCTGCCACGAGAATTCCGAACCGGACCAAATGCATGAGAAAATCTAAGGAAAGTTATTGAAGTGGAGGGAATAATCAACCGAGAAACGCAGGACTGCATACACATGTGTATGCACATTAGTAAGAAACATCTGTCCCTTCAATGCAGCAAGCCTGTATGTAACTGCCTGAAAATACTTATTTAGATGGCTCGTGATTTTTTGAAAACGGCTGTTGATTTTTGTAAGATAAGATAAGATAAGATGTATAGACATCACGGGAACAAAATTTATGGAGAAATATAGGAAAATCACTGTCATTCGATATTAAGCTTGGGTGGACAGTCAGACCTCACTTTGATACTTATGTAACTCAAATAGCATGTCGGTACTTAAAGGTTAATTGCGAAGGTAGTTTTTGAAGGATGGATTATTATTGATGGGAATTTCTCATAATAATCTTTCCACAACATTCATCCTTATCTCTACCCATACTATTCATCAGTCCTCTAGCCACAACATTCATAATATCTCTAGCAACAGCATTCATCATATCTCTACCCGTACTATGAATCAGTCCTCTACCCACATCATTCATAATATCTATAACAGCATTCATCATATCTCTAGCAACAGCATTCATCCTTATCTCTACCCGTACTATTCATCATATCTCTAGCAACAGCATTCATCCTTATCTCTACCCGAACTATTCATCATTCCTCTAGCCACAACATTCGTTATATCGCATTGCGATATTTCCTTGGCAAATCGCAGTCTATCTCTAACAGCATCATTCACCATATTATCTAGCAACAGCGTTCATCATATCGCTGCACCATTTCTTCAGCAGCTATATCCTCTCTTCGACAAAGCACGCTAGCCACGAAGTTATCTCTAGCCACAGCATTGATTATATTTCTAACGACATCATATCATTTCCACAGCCACAGCATTAGCTATGTCCAGACATTCCACACAATGTACAACACACATTCCCAACTAGCAAATAAATAATTAGGTCGTCAAAAGGGCAAAATCAAGAGTATGAAATCAATTGTGACTATGTATGATCATATATTTGAGCCGTTGCATCAATGTTCAACTATTGCTTGAAACTTGTTAGCCTATTTATTTGTTATGCCTATCTAGCCCGTTTGCCGCACGCCTCTGGGAGTCAGAATGATGCTCATTATGAATGATGTTGCTAGAGATAATAGCCACAGCCTTCATTATATCTCTACCAACAACATTCTTCATATTGCTAGCAACAGCCTTCTAATGAAGGTATAGTAATCTCTACCAACAACATTCATCATATAATCACTAGCGACAACCTTCATCATTTCTCTATCAACAATATTCATCATATCGCTAGCAACAGCCTTCATCGTATCTCTACCAACAACATTCTTCATATCGCTAGCAACAGCCTTCTAATGAAAGTATAATTATCTCTATCAACAACATTCATCGTATCGCCTTCATCATATCTCTACCAACAACATTCTCATCACTTCGCTAGCACCTTTTCTCCAGCAGCTCTATAAGTCTGGCTCTATCCTTCCTCCTCTCCTCGGCGAAGCGCAATCTGTCCTCTCTCCTCTGCAGCTCCAACCTCCTCTTTTCGGCCTCTCTTCTCTCGTCACGCTCTGCGCGCTGCTGCCGCAGACTCTCTAGATGGCGCTCCAGTATTTCTATCAGACCCGTGTTATCGGATTTTACGAGTTTGGGGCGGAAATTCGTACCTGAGAAAGAAACAAATTACGAAACAATTATTGGCTAATCATAATCATTTGTGCTTCAACCCTTGGAGTGTTCTGGCCGCCTCTAAGAAATGACCCCACTTCTGATATCTCCTTCTAGTTCCTTACGCCAAAGGATGCAAACCTAAGTTTACTTTTCCCAAAATTTCTTTATTCCACAGGCTTATACACGGTGTCTGGAAACTCGCTGTACAAGCGGGAAACTAGGAAATCTATATGACATAGAGAACCCAAAACATATAATTATTTTCATTTTACATGTACATTTTAACGTAGTGTCGCGTTCATTGGTACATGCAATGAACATATAGTTTTATATTTTTGAACTGGTGGATGCAATCTTTTCGCCAAAAGTTATTATATTACACTAGTGAACCCCGCAATGCTTCGCTATTGTTAATGTCTTTCTCGGGCGTCTCCGACTTCTTCCATCATTCACTACTGTACACCACAATGTTAATGTTGAAAAACTACATTACATTACATCACCTTTAATTCGACTCCATGTCTCATTGCGGTGCAGAGATATTGTGTCAAGTATTCCTTGAGCGTCCCCGAATTCTTCTACCATTAAACACACCTGGCACTAAGAACGAATATTTGGCGATATCAGTCGACTGCATTATATAATACTAACTGACGTGTAACCGGCTTTGCTCGAGGACTTAAGTTTTGTTGTTGGGATGATCTCACAAGGTTAAGCCAGCGTTAGCAAAGAAAGCGCCTGAAAATACTTCAAAACATCACTAATTGATGCATCCACCTAACACATTGTAGTCGGGCGCTTCAAACAATAGACTCTAGCCTATAGCGGGTGTTTTTCGCGATTAGCGCAAAAATATATCGCTTTCTTAAAATTGATACAACTTCTAAACCAAATAATATTTTCGATTAAAATTTTCAAAGAAATCATATATGACATTTGATCATCAAAAATAAATTATAATTGCTTTGATTACATCATAATTTCACCACATTTCAAAGCTGAATATAAAAACCTGATATTAATTCAGTAAATAGCATTCAATATTCAATATTTGAAAATTCCATGTAAATGATAACATGTTTATTTATATCATATAGTTATATAATAAATAATAATATATATTTGCCATGCCCGCAATTTTACAATTGCTGGATGTGTGAAATCTGATCGCGTAAATATTGAACAGTGTCGCCTAAGGCCGAAGGCGAACACTCAATAACTAATAAGTTTAAGTGCTTCTTGTCAAAAAAGAGTCTTTTGCGATTGCCTCGCCTAATTGAAGAGCCCATTCAACTTATGAATGATAGTATTTAATCTTTCAAGGAATCAGTACACTTCATATGTTGATAATCCATCACACACCATAAGTGCATGTATCATTAGCTTGTAAAGACATTTTTGTAGGGATAAAGTCCTATACAATGATAAGATTAGGTCGGGCTCTCGGAGCAGCCTGACGCGTTTTGGTCGGTCTCGTCTTTCTTCGACAATTACAAGTGAAATTTCATATATTCCGCCCTTAAAAGTGTCAATAAATGTTCCTTACTGTATTTAAGTTGCTTAAGTGTACTAAAAACTAATTTTACTGTGACCAGTGTGGACGTAAAACGACTTTAAGAAAAGGTGACAAATAATTTTGTTAATCCTAAGATGTGTGAATTCCTGTGCCTATAATACGAGATCAGTGCTTTGAACATTCACCAGATGTGATCATCCCTTCGGCCCTTGCCCCTTGCCCCTCGTCCACCCGCACCAATACTGCAAACCCCGCTGTCCGACGCATACAGTGCTTATTCAGTGCCGTTATAGAATGTGGGCCATATGACATTGCTTAGGCCACAGAATCATCGTTTCTCGGAATCTACCCTGAACCCGCACAAGAAAAGAGTCATTTGGCGACTCATGCAACCCCTGCCGCAACCTCCGCTCCCCACCGCTCGTGCCCTTCCGCGCGTGGAATAATGACATCGGAAATGAAGGATGAAATCGGAATGAACCCGCGCTCTTTGGTTTGCTGTCTACATGGAGTGTTTTAAAACAATTATATAGTGATAAAATAACTATTTTTAGTGGTAGTTTATTTGTTAAGTTAAATGTTATATTAAGCGTATAAATATGTATTATTTGTTTTATGTGTGTAACGATATGATAAGTTGTATAATTAAGATGTTTAAGTAGTACTTGGAAGGGAATGGCCGACAAAGATGTCGATGAGGTTCGCTATCCATCACATCGCCAACCCTTCGGTGGCGCAAAGAGGAGGACGGAACGTGATCAATGTCGAATTGGTACATGGAACATTAGAGGAGGAATGGAAAGAAAGATGAACGAACTGTGTGATACTATGGTGAGCAAATGTTTGGACGTACTTTGTATAACAGAGAGTATGAAAAAAGGTAGCGGTACAATGCAGCATAATGATAGGCTCGTCATTTGGTCTGGGAGACCAGATACGGAGAGGGCTTGTCAAGGTGTTGCAGCGCTACTGTCTCCCAGAATGATTGAATGTATGTTGCAGTATGAATGTGTAAGTCCGAGAATAATGTGGATCAGATTTAAAATCGGTTTGACAAGGGTGTTTCTTGTTATTTGCTACGCCCCTGTTAATTCTGAAAGCGATGAAGTGAAAGATGATTTTTGGACTGGTGTGAATGTTGTAATGAGACTAAAAAATATGAACGAAAGGATTATAATGGCAGGCGATTTGAATGGGTGGGTGGGAATTAGACGTGACGGATTTGATTCGGTCTTAGGTATGTTTGGGGATAAAAGAACGAATGACAACGGGAACAGAATGCTTGAAGTATGTTTAGAGTGGAACCTGTTTGTGTCGAATACTTTCTTCGATCATAAAGGTATCCACCAATATACGTGGGAAAGAGGAAATGAGAGGTCAATTATTGATTTTGTAGTAATTGACTCTAGGTTGAGAGCTGTTACCGAGGACACAAGAGTTTTCAGAGGGGCTGAGGTCGAAACTGACCACTTTCTTGTAGTGTCGAGAGTAAACCTCTTTCGCGGTTGGCGCTCTAAAGTGAAAACGGTACCAGCTCCGACAAGAGTCAAAATAGAAAAACTGCAAAACGATAATGTGAGAAGTAAGTATGTGAATTGTGCAGAGATAAGATTGAATGCGAAGGAAATGGATGGTCTAAGCATAGACGAAACATGGAACCACATAAAAGTGTGTCTTTGTGAATCTGCTAGGGAGGTTTGTGGAATAAGTACGCAAGGTAGGAAGAAAGGTGATGCATGGTGGGATGATGAGATTAAAGCACTGGTCTCAGAAAAGAAGAAAGCATGGTTGTGTCTGATTGCGGCTGGCAGTGCTTCCAGCGAAGAGAAGTATCGAGCGAAAGAAGTATATAAGGAATGTAAGAAAAAAGTAAGAGTTGGAGTGAAAGAACGAAAGAAACGCCTGGAAGAGGAAGAAGGAATGAAAATGACAAACCATTTCCAAGAAAACATTAAGTTGTTTTGGAAAGAAGTCAAAAGGTCCCGGAGTGGCCCAGAAAACGGAAGCATGAAAGTGATAAAATCAAAAGATGGAAAAATGTTGACGAATGAGGAAAAAATAAAAGAGAGATGGATGAATTATTTCGAGGAAGTCTTCGAAAGCGAAGTGAATGACAGTGATTCCAGTGGCGAATCAGATATGAATGACGATGGAGTGAATGTTACCGAAATTAGCATGGATGAGATAGAAAGCTCGATTAAATGTATGAAGAATGGTAAGGCTGTTGGGTTTGACAATATTGCTGCTGAATATTTTAAAGGAGGTAGCCGTGTAATTCTCACATGGTTGTGCAATCTTTTTAACCAATGTTTAAAGGAAGGTTACACGCCTTTAGATTGGAGAAGGGCTGTGATCATGCCATTATACAAAGGTAAAGGGTCACGTATGGAATGTGGGAATCATAGGGCTATTAGCCTGCTTAGTTCAGTTGGCAAGCTGTATGGTAGAATTTTGATTGAAAGAGTAAGAAAGGAAACAAAGGATAAAATATGGGATGTGCAAGGTGCTTTCATGAGTGGAAGGGGGTGCATGGACCAGATCTTCTCATTGCGTATGCTCACTGAGAAGTTTCTGGCAAAAAACCAGAAACTTTTCTGTGCCTTTGTAGATTTACAAAAAGCATACGACCGAGTCGACAGGAAAAAGCTATGGAAGGTGTTGTCCAAGTATGGAGTGAATACGAATCTGATTCAGGCAATTGCGTCTCTGTATGAGGGAAGCGTTGCATGTGTTAGGGTAAACGGTGGTTTTACGGGGTGGTTTGATATCACAAAAGGTGTTAAACAAGGCTGCGTAATGTCACCGTGGTTATTCAATCTATACATGGATAATTGTATGCAAGAATTGAAAGAGGTGGGATTGGGCGCGAATTTGAATAATTTGAAAGTATGTTGCCTGTTGTATGCTGATGATGCGGTGCTGATTGCTAATAGTATAGATGATCTACAGTCTCTCGTGTCTAGGATGAACGAAGTATGCATGAAGAATGAGTTAATGATGAATGTAAGTAAGTCTAAAGTAATGGTGTTTGAAAGAGAGAGTACGAAAACAGTGTGCAATATAATTGTGAATGGGGAATACTTGGAGCAGGTGGATGAGTTTGTGTATTTAGGAAGTATGTTTACGAGAGATGGGAAGGCTGACAGAGATATCGAAAGAAGGGTAAATGCAGGTAATTCCGTTAATGGAGGACTAAACGCCGTAGGCGCTAACAAAAAATTGTCCAAAGAAGCGAAGTTAGCAGTCCACAACGGAGTGCTGGTACCTACCTTGATGTATGGAAGTGAGGCATGGAACTGGCAAAGAAAGGATGAAAGTAGATTAAATGCTGTTGAAATGAGATCCCTGAGGCGTATGTGTGGTAAAACCATGTTTGATCGTGTGAGGAATGTGGAGATCCGCAAAGAGTGCAAGGCTGATGTAAGCGTAATGAGTAAGATTAAGAAAGGGACGCTTAGATGGTTTGGGCATGTAGAGCGAATGAGCGAAGATAGGAGTGTAAGGAGGATATATGATGCAAATGTGAATGGTAGCAGAAGTCGGGGACGCCCGAGGAAGACATGGCACGATCAAGTGAATCAGATACTCGAGTCGGGCCATGTCAAGAGTCAGAATAATAGAAGAGTATGTATGAGACGATGTATGAATGTGAATGAGGCAAGGAGTGTGTGCCAAGACCGAGTTGTTTGGCGGTCCGTCCTCTCTGCCTACCCCTGCGGGGAAACGGCGTGATGGTTAGTTAGTTAGTTAGTTAGTTAATAAAATACCAAACAGTAAAAAAAACAGTGCGAGCGGTATGAAAAACAGTCCAATACGTGAAATGACTCAAACTAAACTGGAGATTGAGATCGCATAAAAACTGTAGATTTCTGGCGACGCCTTTACTAACGGCACACTAGCCAATCCAGACAAGGCATCTCAAATAACGTCGACAGACTGTTGCCTAGCAGCCAGGTAGCAAATTACCCTTCAAGGCGTTTTATTTCACGCTGATAACAAACCCGTATAATGCCGTTTCCCGCCAAAAACCGACAGTCGACAAAAACGGCATTCGCCGTGTCCCGCAGTTGACCGACAGTCCGCGAAAAACGGCAAATGCCGTGTCCCGACGACAATGTGTTAATATACTCATAAAACTGAAACATTATTTCCAAACATTTGTCGGACCATGTCAAGGTCAGAATAACAGAAGAGTATGTATTTGATGATTATTAATGTGAATGAAGCAAGAAGTGTGTGCCGAGACAGAGCTGTGTGGCAGTCTATCCTCTCTGCCTACCCCTGCGAAGACACGTCAAGATAGTTAGTTAGTTTTTGTTTTCCAAATATAATAGTACCCTTACTACTAGACTCTGCTCCAAAGCCAGATCTGGGAACTCCAGCCTTTGCCGCGGCCTCCTTCTGCCTGCGAATAAGGATCTTGGTGTAGTCCGACGAAGAGGCCACGTTGATGGGCTGGTAGAAAGACTTACCCGAGAAGATATCGTCCATTATCTGCAAAATATCAATCAGAAAAATGTTGTGTGAATGAATTAATTTTATTTTTTATTGTTACTTAAAGTCTGTTAACGTTTTAATACTTATAAAAAATTATATAAAATTATATTTGCACTGCTCATAAAAAGGATATTCAAAGAATAGGTAAATGAACGGACCTCTAAAGTATGTCCACTGGACCTAGTTCAGTGAAACCAAGCGGGTTTTCTCAGTAACCTATCTTCACTCTATTAATTTGTAGTGGTACGCCACTACTCGAGTCTAAGAACGTTCCCAGTTGCTATGGCTACAAACATTGCCACCCGTAACGCTGAGCAACGGCCGAAATTTCCATTATGATCTATGACGGCCTAGGTACCTTAGCGCTTGGCACTGTGTACCAAGTAGTACTTGACACCGTCCGATTTGAATACTGGCGTACCACTACAAATTCATATAAGCATCTTTCAACCATTTGGACAAAATAAATACACATTTCGAATAAAGAATTATTAATTCATAAAATAATTTTGGTCCTACTTTATCGCTTGTCTGATACGATATGTAGTTCCAATTTTGAAAATTAAATGTGAATAATGCTATGCATTACGTGGGAATATTTCACATTACTTACTTACCCATGCACCAACAACCGAAATTAATATGTTTAATTCTACTCACATCAAAATACTGCCAGTTACTCTTCTTCCCAGCCAGTTTAATCTTTCTGTAAGATTTCTTGAGGCTGATGAGTTTGTTCTGACATTGCAACCAGGAGAAGCTGTGACCATGCTTGGTCATATCCTTGGCGATCATGTCCCAGCACGCCTTCTGGGACAGCTTGCCGTTGGTAAATACGCCCGAGCTGTCCTTCATGCGGTAGATGGTCAGAAGGAGGTATATGGCCTCCTTTCCCCAGCGGATTCCATTCTCTGGGTGTCAATAAATATTATATTAATTTTCTTTTTACCGAATGACATAACAATATATAATTACACTTTATTCATCATTAAAACATAAATATAACATCCAAATTCATCTATTTTCTACACAACAAATGCACAACAATTATATTTACAAAGGGATAAAATATTTTAATAGTCTGCCCGAAGAATTTAAGAAAATAAAAGATTTGATATTGTTCAAGAAAAAGGTAAAATTCACAGACATATGAATATATAGACTAGAAATTAAAGGTGAGGGGTAAAATCAACTGTTGAAGAACGAAGGGGGTAAAGCTGACTGTGATTCGTCAATAAATCAATCTGACAGTATATAGGCATCTCGCATTATAATATCACCATTTAGTTCTTAAAAGTAAAATCTGCTTTTGAATGAATAGACATTTTTACATGGGAGCGCAAATTACTCGCCACGTTATGAACAAATTTGCGAAGTCCAAAATCAGCAAAAAAAAAAATCTTCTATTTTCAGAGTCGAATATTTTGTTTACGTATTTAGTTAAGACATTTTTATAAGTGTTCATAATTTACTTCCCAGTAACAACGATGCGCACACTTGAGAATCGCTACATTCGACCAGATGTATCTCGATGTGATAGTATATGTTTCTACACTGATTCATATTATACGATGTGAATAAGCTTAAAATGATGCTTACATATGGAATGTAATACGACAATTGGGTTTATTCTCTTTTTCACATCTATTTTTACAAGTTTTCATAGCACAAGCCACTATTTTGCCGTGTTATTTCATAAAATGCCTCGACCATAGCTCGACGCTAGTTCGAACAAGAATGATGACGTCACATTCTCAAGATTCACGGGAAGCCATACGCGAGCCCAGCCGGCTCCAATGGAACCGGTATGGGGAGTGGGGTATAATACGCTTTTAATCACTTAGGGCAGGTCTACTAATATATATGTCTATGGTAAAATTATATTTAACCGTTAGGATACGACCAAGTAAAATTGCAGTTCAGTGAAATCATGATTACCTTCAGGTGCACTGCAAAGTGCAGTGTAAAGAGCTAGGTTTTACAAGTTTTGAACGCACTTCAATATTGTCCATGAAAATTCCTCAGTAAAATGTTGACATTGTGGATGCCTATCAATAATTTCAAATACAGGGTTTTCCAATAAGAGGTGTTATTTTGAATAGCCCGCTATTTCGGTAGATGTTACTTTTGAAGCTGTCTTTTTTGACATTTGACAAGTATAAACTACGCCATTAATAAAAATGGAACGATACACGCTTCAACAACGCATCGAAATTATTAAAATTCACTTGAGTGAATCAAATGCAAATCATCTTGAATGATGATGCCCATTTCCACCTCGGTGGCTTCGTCAACAATCAAAATTGTCGCATCTGGGGCTCGTAAAACCCAAGAGTTATTGTTGAAAAGCCTCTCCATCCTCAACGTGTGACTGTTTGGTGCGGTTTATGGTCTGGCGGTCATTGGACCTTACTTTTTCTAAAATAAGGCTGGAGCAACAGTTACGGTGAATGGATTGCGCTATCGAGAGACGATTAATGATTTTTTATGGCCGAAATTGGATGGTATTGATCTGGACAACGTTTACTTTCAACAAGACGGTGCTACGTGCCACACAAGCAACGAAACCATTGATCTTTTACGATTGAATATCAATATAACACCTCTTATTGGAAAACCCTGTATTATTTTCAATATTAAATACACTAACAGGATCACTTAATGTGTACACTGCACAGTTATCTTAACAGAGTGATTTGGTATCGATATAATGTTGCAATTTTCATTTGAGTAGGTAATCCAAATTGTCAGAAAGGGATATGTAATTGTAATTGAAAGCAGGAACATGTTGGCGAGGGATGCATAGTTGCGTCAACACTTGTACTAACATGTAGAATCGCCTCCCGAAGTTACTGCACTATACCCCCTAAATTATACACATTACTTAGTCGTAAGCAGAGATGTGCAAAATGGGTACCCAAAACCATTTGAAATGCAAAATGGAAATGGGTCAAAACTTTTCCATTTGAAAATGCAAAATGCAAAATGGTTTTTAGAAAAGCATTTCAAATGCAAAATGCAAAATACCTATTTTCAAAATGCATTGAAAATGCAAAATGGTTTCTCGGGTCAAACAATTAAAATAATTAAACAATTTTGTCATTTAATAATGGACATCAATGTAGAACAAACATATTACATGATGGTAAATCCAAAAACACCACGACTACAGATTATGAAACCACAAAAAATTTGCGCGGGACCAATGTTGCCAACGTAAAAACATAGAAACTGCTATCTAACATTACAGGCGTTATTATTTTTACTACAGCGTCATGGCCCCATGTTCTGTATTTGAATCAGTATTTTTTGTAATGTATCACTCAATTGCCAGGGCTCCTACCAGGGAGCAACTTGACAAATGTAAATTATCTCTCATAGCGAGGTTGAGGACCGACTGATATTTGGGGCTTATGAAAAAAAGATGAGTGGAGATAGTAAGAAGAATGTTGCAAAAAAGCATTGAGAAAAGCATTTAAAATGCAAAATGGTTTTTAGAAAAGCATTTAAAATGTAAAATACCCATTTTGCATTTCCATTTAAAATGGATTTATTGGAAATAAAGCACATCTCTGGTCGTAAGTCACTAGACATATGTCTTAGATGTACGTCACTAGTTTTAGTATTTATTATTTAATAAATATATTTGTCTAATTTATATTATTATTATTAGTTCTACAAGAGGGAAACTGGTGAATCATATTTGGAGTCCATTTTGTACTATAACTTTTCTAGATTCGAGCTTTCTTTTTCGAGTAAATCCTGTTAAAGTGTGAATTTTTAGGCCAAATAGAAAATAATCACCCACGAGAGGGTTGATTTCAGCTATTTAAGATCTTTTAAAGACAGATTTTGGGTTCTCTATGTCATCAAGATTCACCAGTTACCCGCTTGTAATGCGAGTTTTGGGTTTTCTATGTCATCTAGATTCACCAGTTTCCCGCTTGTAGTGCGAGTTTTGGGTTCTCTATGTCAAGTAGATTCACCAGTTTCCCGCTTGTAGTGCGAGTTTTGGGTTCTCTATGTCATCTAGATTCACCAGTTTCCCGCTTGTAGTGCGAGTTTTGGGTTCTCTATGTCATCTAGATTCACCAGTTTCCCGCTTGTAGTGCGAGTTTTGGGTTCTCTATGTCAAGTAGATTCACCAGTTTCCCGCTTGTAGTGCGAGTTTTGGGTTCTCTATGTCATGTAGATTCACCAGTTTCCCGCTTGTAGTGCGAGTTTTGGGTTCTCTATGTCATGTAGATTCACCAGTTTCCGGCTTGTAGTGCGAGTTTTGGGTTCTCTATGTCATGTAGATTCACCAGTTTCCCGTTTGTAGTGCGAGTTTTGGGTTCTCTATGTCATCTAGATTCACCAGTTTCCCGCTTGTAGTGCGAGTTTTGGGTTCTCTATGTCATCTAGATTCACCAGTTTCCCGCTTGTAGTGCGAGTTTTGGGTTCTCTATGTCAAGTAGATTCACCAGTTTCCCGCTTGTAGTGCGAGTTTTGGGTTCTCTATGTCATGTAGATTCACCAGTTTCCCGCTTGTAGTGCGAGTTTTGGGTTCTCTATGTCAAGTAGATTCACCAGTTTCCCGCTTGTAGTGCGAGTTTTGGGTTCTCTATGTCATGTAGATTCACCAGTTTCCCGCTTGTAGTGCGAGTTTTGGGTTCTCTATGTCATGTAGATTCACCAGTTTCCCGCTTGTAGTGCGAGTTTTGGGTTCTCTATGTCATCTAGATTCACCAGTTTCCCGCTTGTAGTGCGAGTTTTGGGTTCTCTATGTCATGTAGATTCACCAGTTTCCCGCTTGTAGTGCGAGTTTCCGGACACCGTGTATACCATGTGTATCCGTACACGCTTTTGAGATGATAATAATAATAATATTTGGATGACTTGTATAGTGCCGTTTTTGTGCAAAATCACCTCAAGGGCGCTACTAAGATACTGCAAATATTAAAGCTAAAATATGTTGTCATAAACTTTAAAACCGTATTTTAAAGTTTATGTAGCGTAAATTTCAAATTTTAATCTAATATCCACATAATTAAAAAAATTTAAAAGCATTCAAGTAAGATTACATATTTCTCTAAAATTCAAATTTAGATACATATCTCAAAACTTGTTGGGTTGGTGACTTTTGCCTGGACGCGGCATATGAAATATCACATGTAAATTTAATGTTAGTTTTGAAAAAGCAATCTCTGTATTGTAGGTAAGGATCTTAACTACTCCGCCACGGAGGCCATCATTGTAAATTATTTTTAAAAATGATACAATTCTTACCACCATCATCAGTAGCAGCGCTAATATTGGCTTCTGATTTGGACTCTGAATTATGTAAGACCCTGGACATCTCCCCGAGGATATCTTCCACATTCTGTTGATTTTCTTCTTCTGTAAATTTTACATAAGTACTTTAAAAAAATATTTGTATAAACTTTCAAATGAACTGAAGGTTTAATAATATACAAATCGTCAATTTTATTGGTTTGTTCTTTAGACCATTTTAACAAGTTGGGGGAAACGGGTTGCCAATAAATAAAACATAGCGTCAAAACATGACAAATTTTTAACATTGGTTGAAATAATTGGCACTTTAATGTATCTTTTAACATCTGTCCCGATGTAAATAATGGTTTCTTGTAGTAATTAGTAATTAAGGCGATGCAACACGTAGTAATGCAAAATCATGTGTTTTTGGTTTGAAAATTTGGTCGCCTAGAAATGTTTCAGATGCTTTAATTAAATACTGCGAGTAGAATGCATCTTGGCCTTTGAAATAATCGAGTATTTTTTAGATAAGTCTTTTTATAAGCCCAGAAAAAAATAATGTATAAGGCCTATGAAAACTACTTTAAAGAAAATCTCCTACTTACGAACCCATTTTCGGTTATGATTTTATTGTATAATGTGGCAAATTAAGTTATTTATAAAATGATTGAAAAAAAATATATTTATGCCTAAACAACCACAAAATAAAATAAAAGGCACTTTTTGGCCATGTTTTTTTCTTGCATAAATCAAAACAGGCGGATGGTGTTAAGCGGGAATTTAAACCTTATCGCCATCTACGTAAGGGTTATTATTGATAGCGGCCCAATTTAAAATATTACATGACGTAGTGCATCGCCTTAAGTTCAAATGCAGTGTTATTTCAATAATTTGCGCATATTAAGAGTAAGCAGAGTATGAAAATTTAACCATTTCATTGATAAAACTAACTAACATATCCACGTATCCAACATATCCAATATCCACGTACCAACGGGTTAAAGAAGTGTTAACAAGATATTTTCAAAAACAATGAATTCCGTTTTGAAGATTTAAAGTTTATTAATCATATTTTGGGGATCAGGTAGAGAGGCACGAAATGAAAGAAGGTTGTGAAGGTCACATGTGTTTATTGGTGAGTCAGTTGCCGTGACGAGGAGATGATGTAGGACAAAAGTTGAAATACTCCGGACGCTGCGGTGATGTGCTGTCAGGCGCGGGTCAGTGAGTCGACGCCGGGCGCTGGCGACCGGGACTCGATGAAGGTCAGGCACTGGCGAAGAGCGTAGGTCTTCAGGCACTCCAGTGCTGACGAGACGGCCGAAGGTGCGGCGGACCTTGTAGGCGGTTGAACGGGAACGGTGTGACCAGTCCTCGTGGTGGTCATGGTAGCGTGGAAGAAGCGCTGGTCAGAAACACTGGAACCAGGGCGCTTGTAATCCGAGTAGCGCTGGCCAGGGACGGCGATCTGGACAAGGCGCTAAGATGATGTCCCGATAGAGTCCATGGTGGTACGGGCGAAGCCGGGTATATGTTGTCCTTCGCGGGGGGCGCGGGGGCGCACCGTCACTCGTGAGATTAGTACATCGTTGGTGGCAGGTTGATGAATGACTGACTGACTCGCTGCGTCGGGCATATTTATACTACACGGCCGACGGCGGCAGTAGGTAGGTGGATGGCAACTAAATCCTAGGCACTCGCACAGACTGTATGTTTCAGGAACCTTCGATAGCGCGGCAATTATGCATAGGCGGCAGACTCGTTCCTTCTGGCGAGTTCTCGTATGTGTAAGACGGCCCGTGACGTATTGTCACCTGGTAGACAAGTAGGTGTTTGAAGTACGTAAGTTGTTCTGTTTACGTTGCGGTTTGGACTGCAGGTACATAATTCGGGAGTAGATACTAAGTAGGTCGAGCGGTTTATTATTAATTATTCAATGGATTATTCTCGACGCCACAATATGCTAAAAATATACTATCGAAACTATTCAAAAATACTGAATCCTCTAAAATACCGCGTATTCATCAAACGAGGTCAAATCACAATGACATTAAAAATATTCTAGGTCATAAAACACACATTCGGAAAAAGAAATTTTATTTATTTTGCAACGAAACTCCACAACATCCTTCCCCCTGATATAAAGCGAATAGAAAATTTGAATGATTACAAATCAAGAATAAAAATCTGGCTGAAAGAGATTAATGAAAAAAACATTAAAAACTAATAAAACAGAAATGAATAAATTCGCCTCAGTACAAGTCACCCTAGTGAGGAGGACTAAGAAATACAATTTACTTTACATATATTTAATATCATATTTTGCAAGTACAATGTTTAAATAGTCGCTATAATATAAATAATAATAAAAATAAAAAAACATTTCGAAAGGGTTCCAACTGGCTACAACATCATCATGATGTAAAAAATGCCAATGACTGGTAACACGGCTGTCGCCAACGTCGCCCGATGTGCTGAATTCACAGATAAAAATAAAATTGAAATACATTCGTTATCGTAATTTTTTTCAAGAATAAGGAAGTTGAGTGAAAAATATTTTGACTTATAAAAAATATGTTCATGTAGATCAAAAAATATCGATTCTAAATATATAAATATATTTCTATATTATTATTCTTAGAATTAGTTAAACGTTCTTGAAAAAGCATTCAATAGCAATAGACTCTATACGCTCCACGATTGGTCGAAAGAATTCTGTCGTCACATGTGTCGTGACTTGTACGTACAACGGAACACCTATGGTGCATCTCTTTCTATTACATGAGAGATGGTCGGTTTAGATGAGAGAGGTGTATAGGCCAAAGGTTTATTTGGGTTTGTCAAATATATGTACGTATTTGTTATTATTATTATATGAAATGGATTTCTAAAGATACATATTCGTATAGTGCTTTATAATAATATGTTGTTTATTGCATAACTTAGATGTTTTTATTATTATACATGTCACATAGCATGTGATACACTTCAGGCCGCCGGCCGCTCAGAAAAGTCTCACAGTGAACTGGGCTGTAAACCGTTATTTTACTTTTGGTCTCTACTTTTCTGCGCGGTGGTCCTGAATTCGCGCGGGGAACGTCAACAAGTAGCGACGGCAATACCGTACCGGGCGTGAAAAGCAAATATTCTAACTTAAAATATTAATTTAACTATGAAATCTTAATCAATTTTCTTTTTTTTTTAATAACATCAATTATAATAGACGGTTAACATTGGTAAAAAAATTACTGGAATTCCTTGTTGAAGAATTAAAAATTTTTCCATACATAATGCTTAAGCGACGTGGTTTTCACAGTTCTAATGACGTCACACTACACCCCGCCTGTTACCGCTCGGATTCCGCTCGTTTTGGCGGGCTTAGTAAAATTTAAACTTTGAGAATTAATTTAACTATGAAAACAAACTTTAAAAAAAAAAAAAAAAATACCAGTATTTAAGTTTGAATGCGAACATTGATAAAAAAAAATAAAAAAAATGGACTCAACTTCCTTATTAAAAAAACAGTAAAAATACCTGGCTCATCAATATCCTGTTCTTCATCAGTACCATTTTCTGCTTTAGCTATGTCCTCAGTCATTTCCGAGTCATTTTGGCACAAAGCAATGGCATCGTTTAGAAGCTTCTTCTTGTACTGATTATCTGTAATAAAAAAAAGTAATATTCGCATTTCACGTGGGCAAAAATAGGGTCCCGTTTGAGAAAATGGATTTTATTTTAAACCGCTTTATCTTATAATGCATATATTTCAATGAATCTTTTACACGGTAATATAAAATTATAACTATATTGGTGGCGAAAGTTAGTTTCTTTTTTTAATTAAACCCGGGAGGAGTGGAGAGGAGAGATGAAGCCACCTCCGTGAACTCTTCGCTTGTGGGGCCTTCACGGAACCAAAAGGGAACGGAGAGAAGAGATGAGGCTCTCTTTCCATTTGAGGCCTTCAAGGAACTAAAGGGGATTGGAGAGGACAGATGATACCTGAGAAAACACATTGTAGAACCAGAAGACATAGCCACATATCCAATAACAACAATGGTGAACTTTATAAAAAGGACTGGGTGACTGTTAAAGGCATGAGGTAAAATGGGAGATAGCACTATGGGCCAATGGCCTAAGTACTCATGGGAACTATATGTTAACCGTCTCCGCTCTATAAATAAAAATAATAAATAAACCCAAACTAAAAACACCTAAGAAACTATTCATGATTAGGGTGAAATAAGATTAGAAAAAAAAATTTCACATCAATAATAATGGCCGCCAAGTGAAAAACCGATTTTAATTTTAACAACACAACTATGAAAATGCATTATTTTCCAATTCCGGTTACTGAAGCAGTTGTTTCTCATTGTTATCTTACTAAAAGTATTTTAGTATCGTAGTAATCGGACAGCTGCACCTTTCCCGCCAAATTATAAACATATATATATAAGTATACAGCTTCATACCTTGTAAGAGAAAATAATAATTACCTTTTTGGGCTTTTTGAAAATCTTCCAAAGATAGCTCAAGTTGATAAGTTGTGTTCGTTTTGGTATCTGTCAACTTTACCATAACCATTTTGACTCAAACTGAAATAGGTAATATTTAAACTCATCAAATAATTAAAAAATAACACTATCAAAATGTGATACAAAATAATCCTTGAATTATTTTTGTGCAATATAAAACTTTCTAGTTTCAACTTTTAGAATGTTGGAAAGTTGGGAATCTGGTAAAAGAATAATATTACGAGATCTCAATTGCCGCAATAAATAAATATTCAAAATAGGATCTAAACTTTCTGATTTCTGCTTTTGAATTTCGAACATTTGAACAGAGATAATAATGATTATTATTGTCCTTTTTATGCAGAATATACAGAAAACGACTTTTGAGAAATTGACACGCGTAAAATGAACGCTTCTGAATGACGTAAAAATAGGCTCGGGTTATTTACTGCGAAATCTGCACAGTTTCTGTGTAGGAACACGGGTCCAAACCGAACGATTATATGGTAATACGCAGCAAAGAATTATGACAGTTCAATGTTGACTTTTGACCAACTTAAAAATAAAATATTTTCTCTATGGAAAAGTATTTAATAATTGGCCTTATAGAAATTATTTACTAATAAATATAAAGATTTAAATATTTTTTAAAGATACATTATTTAACACTACTGCAGATAATTTAACCTAATGAACCATTTTAATTTTTTTAAATGATTTATTTCGGATATTTTGGAGCTAGATGTATCATTATTGTAGTGTTTGATAATACATGCGCATACTTTGTAGATATGTTCAACTGCACGAAATGTATATACAAAAAGACTATCTTAATAGCAAACCTCTTAAATAATTTTAATTATGTAAACATTTTCAATTTATATCACTCGCCAGTTCTGTTTTTAAAATGTAAGACCTACCCATTTAATTCATGTTTGCTCATGTATCACTATCTCTTAATAATATAAAGTCGCTATACGCCTTTGCCTATTTGTGCGCTTAGTTCTTTTACGATAATGTATGTCTTCACTATCATTAAGAGAATTTCTTCTGCAAGGTTTATATATATTATACTTATAAAAAGTAGAGAAAAGTCGATGTTTTGCAATCGTCGCAAAAATAAAAATTTTCGGGCGCTTTAATTGTTAACGCTGGCTAAATCTTATGAGATACATCAAAATAATATACTACGGAATTGTATATCTTGATCAGTCCTACAGAAAAATTCGGGATGGTATATGTCTATCACCTAAGGATAAGCCCCGTAACGCCGGATTTACGTCAGCTAGTTATGTATATTTGTAACATGAATTATATTATAAAAGTTCATATGGGCGTGTAATAGTAAATAAATAATAGCATATACTACTGGCTACGGACAGTTAGGAGCAATTAATATGACAAGCTTTATTCGCATAAAAGACTAGCCGAAATCATAATGAAAATATCAAAAAAAAAATACGGAAACTCTTGATACGCACATTTTATTTTAGAAACACTTTGCATCAGTTATATAATAATGAGAATTGAGTAAGTTAGTTTCCAGAAATGGAAAATAATGCATTTCAGTAGCGCTATTTCATTGAAAATTGATAATTTGACGTCTTTTCTTCGCGCCATGTTTTTATTTAGTTTTAGTAATAAGGAACTCCAGTGTAAAATATTATGGCTAAAAAATATATATTAGTATTTATCAATGAACTGAATCGGCTGATTTAGAAACGTTCTGACTCAACCAGTCTATGATGTAAAATGTATTTTTTCCGTAGTAATCGCTTTTGAACACCGGTAAATTGTTTGTCACGACGTACGGTCTTGGATGTATTTTTGCACCTTGGTTCAATACAGAAACATTAATGACACTAACATTTTACGTAGTATTATTCAATGTTAAAAGCGGGTAATATTAAGAATAAAAAAACGTCTAGACTTCCATAAAAAATATAGCGCCGGTTGAAGAAAAAACGTAGTCTTTTGGAAACTTGTGACTGGTCACGTTCATAGGTTTGATGCTTTTTCGGGAGAGCCGAAAAATTAAGACGTTATCATAATTATTTTAACTATTGAAACTAACTACAACAATTAAAAATACTGTAATTTAAGATAGAAGGAATGATTTTTTTAAATGGACCGGAGTTGCTTAGTATTTTTGGCTGAGTTCAAAAAAACCCATTCGCCATAAATTCAACACAGGGAACTTATCGATTATTAACGCCTCCAAGTTGGCCCCACTTCTTCAGTTTGACATTTTCCCTACTTGAGATTATACTTGTCAAAATAAAATATTTTATAAGATGAATACGTTTTAATTAAATATATCGAGTTATTCAACGTTTTCTGCAGTAAGTACGACACCATATTTGTTCAAAAAATAAATTAGACTTATCGTATTTACGAAATGTTGTAGTTATAAAATAACGATTTTTTGTACAAATGAAATTAATATTGATGCCGCATTTAATATTGAATTATTTATAAATATCTCTTTAGATATGTCTTCTTGTCGGTGTTTTTTTTTTTAATACGATTTTATTTTTTTTATTTTGACATTTGAGTCTTCTTTGTTATGGGACCATTTTTTTCCTGTCATAATTATTTGTTCAAAATTATATTAAAAATAAGCGTTTTTAATGTTTAATTATTAAGCTATGTTTTAGGATTAAATTATGCAGACGTGTTTTCTTGTATCTTGTTAAAATTACCTCATAATTATGTCATTTTAAATTATTTTTTAACACCTAATAAAAAGCAAGTAGGTAAGTCACAGAAATCAAAGAATTTGTTTACTTGGTAAAATTTTAGATAAACTTGTTGATTCTTCAAGCTTAATACGCAAAATAATAACACTTGATTTCAACTTAATTTTTCTTTTCCGATTTTATGTCCGGTTTAAATCTTCCCCATAGGAAAAACTAAACCCTTCCACACACTTTTCCACAAATGATCATCTAGTCAATCAACATTATGCAAGTGCATTATATCGCACCTCCGGTGCTAAACTGTCACTTATGCAAGTTTTGTCAAAATTGATCTGAGTATGAGAAAAAATAACTAATGTACCTCTTTACTTGGTGTGTCATCGTCGCTTGTATAGTGCGTATAATTTCTGCGTGAGGGCAGTTATGTCGTTATGGTTTTGGTGCAAATCTAACCTCCACTGGGAGAAACAACGTTTGATTGGTTAGTTGCGCGCGGCACCCCGCACGAATAGCAGTCTCCTGGAGCTACAACACCACAAAGGTAATTGTGACAATTCATTTTTATGATTTTGGAGCAATAACAACACTTAAGTTTGTTGTGACATTTTTTTCTTGAAATAATAAAGATACTTGTGTACGTAGTGACATTGTTTCCCTAATCCTTATGTTTTATGGTATAAAGTTTTCGTTCGATTAACAATTGTGACAATGTTACATGACAGGTTCAAGTTACATCAGGAAGAAAAAAATTTACGTAGACTTGAAAAAGACAGGGATATGAAAAAGTGTCATGAACCTGACACCAACACAATTGTTTTCATCTATGACTTACAAGCAGTGTTACCCTGTCCTGTTGGCAAATCAAGCTCTTTTTACTACAAATCGAGACTAAATTGTTATAATTTAACAATGTCTAATGCAAAAAAGAAGAAATAACCTGTTATTTTTGGCACGAAGGCATGGGCAATAGAGGAGCCATAGAAATAGGATCGTGTGTGTAT
Source organism: Hesperophylax consimilis (assembly GCF_061612785.1). NCBI lineage: Eukaryota > Metazoa > Arthropoda > Insecta > Trichoptera > Limnephilidae > Hesperophylax > Hesperophylax consimilis. The sequence continues at coordinate 15,025,631 of NC_142865.1, forward strand.
ACCCGGAGCAGATTGCACTTGAAAGTCATGGCTGCGATATAATTATTTACTCGGACAATTGCTGTGGCCAACAAAAGAACAGGGTTGTGTTTGCAATGTACTATTATGCAGTCAGTAAGTTTGACATTAATTCCATTCAACATAACTTTTTGATTCGAGGTCATACGCAAAACGAAGGCGACGTAGCGCATTCGGTTATTGAAAAAGCTGTAACAAGAGCAAAAAATGCTGGATCTATTAATGTACCCGACCAATACATGTTACTGATTCGTGGGGCGAAGAAGACTGGTAAACCATTTGTGGTAAAAGAAATGAATTACGATGATTTCTTTGATTTGAAGTCACTTGAGGAAAACATGAAGTTCAATATAGCAAAAAATTTAAACGGAGATGTAATCAAAACTGGTGATATTAAATGCATTAAATTCACAAAGAATTGTGAAAATTACCAATATCGAACAACTTACAAAACTGAAAACTGGGAGGAAGCAAAAGCTATAATTCAACCAAGAGGAAAAAATTTACGCGGAAGTAGAGGCAACGCCCAAAGAATAGATGAAATTCCCTTCAAGCAAGCATATACTTCAAAAATACCAATTAGAGAACGCAAAAAGCGTGATTTATTGCAATTAGTGGAGGCAAATATCATACCAAGATACTATGAAAGTTTCTACAATGATTTCATTTCATTTTTTGTACTTCTAACATTCTATAAAGTCACATTTCCACTTGCAAGGAAAACAAGTTTATTGAAACCGCAGTGTTAAAGACTCCCTGATTTTCTTGGGAATGTAACAATAAATTAAAGGTTTTTGATTTTTTAAGAGTACCCAATTAGTACAAAATTAATGCTAATTAAAATAATAATAAGTAAAAGAAATTATTCCGTAATTATAGTATTTAAATAGGTACAATACGTGACCAATGACTGATTTAATATGAAACGTCGCTGAAAACCGTTCGTAAAATGGTAAGAAGACTGAGATTAAAAAGTCTGATTAATAGTAAAGTTCTATATGTAGAATTAAGAAAGTTAGTTATACTGCTTTGATTTTTTAATTAATAAAAGTATGATATCGTGTTTTGATTGTTATGACACAATTGCCTGATAAATTGTTTTCTAGTGCCATAACGTCACTTCTGGGAGGGTTGTAAATTTAAAATGTTTTTATTTTTTTATTACAAAGTTGTGAGACGTTTGCTTTTACTTTGATATGAAGTTTAAAGTTGTAGTTTAAATAATTACCAGTTCATTTTTTAGACAAGAAGAACTATACATCATAATAGGATGTCGAATTTTCAAACGCTTCTCCTGAAAAATTACATTATTTGCATAAGTGACAGTTTAGCACCGGAGGTGCGATATAAGCAAAATAAATACAAAACAATACAAGAACAACACGTCAACTCACCAGAGATCAAATGGGAAAATAAATCACCGACTCCAGATATTTTCATATCAGAGGGTTCGGCTCGGTAGAACAAAATTAATAAAAATTATAATTTTTATATTTTTTAATGTTTTTTTCCCCAAATAAGTAAATCGAATTCAATATTTTTTCCAAATCTCCATCTAATAATAACTTTTAATTTTCAGATCAACGCAATCAAAAAGTACACAAATAAACTTCCCGTGCACTTTTAAAACAACCAAATAAACATGTCGAGTAAAACCGAAGAAGCGTTGGAGCATATTAAATCTGCGGAATCGAGCCTCAAAACCTCGCTGCTAAAATGGAGGCCTGACTATGACTCGGCTGCTGACGAATACAACAAAGCGGCAACTTGCTACCGACTTGCAAAGTCCACGGAGAAAGCAAAAGAATGTTTGCGCCGCGCCTCGTTCTGCTACAAAGAGAACAAGTCTCTTTTCCACGCCGGTAAGAGTCTCGAGCAAGCTTTGCTGCTTTGCAAAGACTCTGGCACTCCGGAAGAGATCAGGAAGTATGCGGAAGATGCTTGTTCATTGTACCAACAGCACGGTTCCATGGACACAGCTGCGGCGGCTCTCGTAAAAGCCGCGTCGATCCTAGAACATCATAACCCGGATATTTCGCTGTATTTATACCAACGGGCTGCTGACGTTGTCTCCATCGAAGACGGAAGCCGTCAAGCTGCCGAATACATCAATAAATCTGCTCGCATCATGGTGAAGTTGCAGTTGTATGATCAGGCTGCCGACGCGTTACGCAGAGAGATTGGCTGCCAGCAGCAATGCGAAGCGTTCCAAGCGATTGGGCGCTTAACGGTGGCTTTGGTTCTCGTGCAACTAGCGCGTGGAGATTGCGTGGCTGCCGAAAAGGCGTTCAAAGAATGGGGAAACTATTGCGATGCTCCGGAAGTTCACACGCTGGAGATGCTACTTCAGTCTTTCGATGATGAAGATCCGGAAGGAGCGGCCCAAGCATTGGCCAGCCCGTTCATCAAACACATGGATATCGAGTTTGCTAACTTGGCTAGAACTCTGCCGCTTCCGCAAGGGATTTCAGCGCCGAAAGCTGTGGTACGAGAGAATGCGGCTACTGCTTACGTTTCTCCCTCTGGCAACTCCGGGGATCAGCAGCCCCCGGCCGAAGCAAGCGGGGGAGCTGACGATGACGAACTCTGTTAACAATTTTCCTGGAAAGATGAGAAATTATTGCGTTACTACGAATTATTGCTGTAGGGCAGGACCTCTTGCATTTATATATTTTTAAAATTATAAGAAAACAGTATTTAATTTTTAATGTTGTACTTATACAACTGCTGACATTTTAAATAGCAAATGTGTGACTCCTAGATATTCACTGTTATTTTCTGTTCAAGAATGTATTATTTCGATATTTGAAATGTTTGATCAATTCGAGGGCTTCAAGAAACATACAAATAATTGCAGGTCTTAAAATCAAACAATGTTATCTACAAAACAACGTACCAATAATTCGAGGGCCTAAAATCAAACAATGTTATCTACAAAAAAAAAACACACCAATACTATTTTGTAGATAACTTTGTTTGATTTTAAGCCCTCAAATTATTGGTATGTTTATTATATTAGACTTCTATCGGTTAGTTTATCTCTTCAGTGGCCCTACTTTTGAGTTTGATTTTGGCAGTCACCTCTGGTCTGAATGTAATTTAAAAAATTCTTAACTTGTACAAAAACAGGCATCTTCTTGATAATTTCCCTCATCTTAGCAGACACAATTGAATCTTATAGAATATAGTCATAATACATAAATTCTGTACTTATTCTGCCGGTATTTCAATCTAAGATGCTCTGAAGAACAATTAGTGTCTTTGATTAAAATTGCAAATATTTTAAATCATTAAGCGTGTGACTATTTATTATTTTTATTTACTCAGAATAATATTATTGTTTGTATATTTACTTGAGAGATGTCCTGCCTTATATTTTCAAAAGTGTACACTTCAGTTCTGCTGAGAATAATCTTAAATTAACAGCACACGGTTTTGAGAAAGATATAGTTCAGTTTCTATCAAATTCTGTTTCATTATTATTTATACATAAAAATTTTATGATGCAAAATTTACAACATTTTTTGGAGACATGCATTATACATTCCATATGGTATTCAAGAGGAAGCATATCATGGCATAACAACCCAAAAATGAATCATGATAATGTGTACCAATACTTTGGATTCTCAACCAGGGAACTACTGACATTGCTTGAAATGTCTTTAATCATGTTTGGTCAACAGATCTGAATATTCCAGTGCTTCCCAATCTTCCATGGTTAAATCAATGCAATCCAAGGTCGTTTTTTGCAGAACTGAACTGCGTAATTAAATTATTAGGATGAGGAAACATTAATTATTCAGTTTCGTAGAGATATTTTACTGTAATTTACTGGCATAAAATATACTAGATCGGTAAATGCTTTAACAAAAATAACACATTAATGAGTCTGGTTTATATGAAAACTAGACTAAACACATACATCTGTCACTTGGACATAAAAAATGTACAATTGAGCGAAAAACAGCATTTAAATTATCTGACAAAGTGAGTTCTGATGGCTGTTAAACATTGAATTTGACTGAGGTGAGGCATATACACATTAACATGTCACGTGTTGATGTGGCTCACTCTGTCTGTGCAGATAGAGAAACAAGTGGTGCTTTTATGTCCAACAGATGGCGCTGTTTAAAAAAAAACATGTTTTTACCCGTCACAGATGACATCTATATAATATAGATGTATAAAAACTGACGCTTATTCGAATGCAACGTGTCGAAATTTCAAAGCAATCGGGGAATAAAGATTTTGAGCAAACGAACATTTACATAGATAAAGTATTTCAATTAATTGACAACACGTTTTATGTATTTTTATCAATTCATTTGTAAGTTTTGATTACAATGCACGTAAAAGAAAAAGAAAAATAACGCCATTTTATCACCATAATAATGACAGATATGCCAAGCGCCGATAGCGCAAACTGTCAGTTTCATTCAAGTAATGACTGACATATATAGGGTTTTCCAATAAGAGGTGTTATTTTGAATAGCCCGCTATTTCGGTAGATGTTATTTTGAAGCTGTCATTTTTTAACATTTGACAAGTAGAAACTACGCCATTAATAAAAATGGAAAGATACACGCTTCAACAACGCATTGAAATTATTAAAATTCTCTTAAGTGAATCAAATGCAATCAAATCATCTTGAGTGATGAGGCCCATTTCCACCTCGGTGGCTTCGTCAACAAACAAAATTGTCGCATCTGGGGCTCGGAAAACCCAAGAGTTATTGTTGAAAAGCCTCTCTATCCTCAACGTGTGACTGTTTGGTGCGGTTTATGGTCCAGCGGAGTCATTGGACCTTACTTTTTCGAAAATGAGGCTGGAGCAACAGTTACGGTGAATGGATTGCGCTATCGAGAGATGATTAATGATTTTTTATGGCCGGAATTGGATGGTATTGATCTGGACAACGTTTACTTTCAACAAGACGGCGCTACGTGCCACACAAGCAACGAAACCATTGATCTTTTACGATTGAATATCAAATAACACCTCTTATTGGAAAACCCTGTATAAAGAGCACGCTATCGGCCGTCACCATAGGCCTTTTACTGTCATTTGTGGTTGATATTTTAAAATAATTTTTACTGCGGTATCCATGTAAAATAAATGACAGCAGTAGACGTGATACTAATTTATTTATTTGCTCACCGATCTAGTGTATGTTATGACAACATATTAAAAAAAAAATCTATCTAAAATAACAGATAAATCACTTTAACTTTGGACGCTTTCAGAAACAAATTTACAATGATTTAAAAATTGTTTTCCGAAAGTGTCCAGTGTAAATTTCAATAGCTAATACATAATTGTTTCAAGGCATCTTAATATAAAAATATTTATGTAAACGAAATGTAAAAAAAATATATATGTATTATAATATTATTCTAGATACATATTGTAATTGTAATATTCTTTCAAATTCTTAGAAAATGTGTATTCGTGTATATTTTTCCTTAATTTAAACCACAGATAAAAGGCACATTACCATCTATGTATCTTGCCATCAAACCTATTCTATCCAAGTTGTGTCCACTTCCCAACCTTCCTCTCCCCATCTCCTTTCATTCAGCCTCATAATATACTCAAATCGGGGGTACCATAGTCTTCCTGGCTGTGAGTAGTTTGGACTGTCGTGCTGTATTCACAAAAAAATGGCTTTCTTCTCTTTTGAAATCTGTTCCACTTGGTAATGCCAGCTTTTGCAAACCGTCCTCAACTTCTTCACTTAATTTATACATAGTTGTTTTTATAATACTCCAGTTTAATTTTTAAAAGGCGAAACAGCTGTCACAGGTAAAAATTACTACTATACCTAGCAGAATGTCAAAAAAACGTATTTAGTTAAAATAATAATATTTTTTATAAAATTTCTTTAAGATCGGGTTGTGTCACAGAATTTGAACAATTTGTGTGCTGTTATTATTTCAGTTCTGTTAAGAAACTGGCCCATAATGATAAAATAACATAACTTAAATGGAACTTGAAAATTATCTTCGAAATTTCATGAATTGTAGAAATTCTATAAACAACCTGTCCTAAATGTTTTCGAATATTAAATTTGATTTTTGTAATAAAATAGTATGTATGTATATTATATTTTTTATTAATTTGTTATATATTTTGTAATAAACAAAGTAACTACTGTTCAATTAATAAAAACATATTATATTAATGATTTGAATTCTATCTTGAATTTGAATCTAATTCAATAGATTGCTAGGAAGAGTAAACAATTATATATTTTTGTTGAATTGTTTAATTAAGCATATCTCAGATGTTTAATAAATAAATAATGTAATGTATAATGAAAATATATGTGTATATTATCCCTTCAATCCATTCCTAATATTATTTTAATGTTAGTTTTAAAGAAACCCACTCTCATTTTGTTTATGTATCAATGTCCTTTATGAAAGGTATTATTCTATTGCTAAAAGTGTACGCGATGGCTTTTAATCCAATCTGAAACTTTATCTAATAGCTGTGAATCCATCGTTGAAAGTTTTATCAAATTACTGTGAATCAAGCATTGAAAGATTTATCAAATTACTGTGAATCAAGCATTGAAAGATTTATCAAATTACTGTGAATCAAGCATTGAAAGATTTATTAAATAGTTGTGAATTCATCATTAAAAGATTTATCAAATAGATGGAATCAGTCATTGAAATATTTATCGAATTCTGTAAGATTTTTCAAATAGATGTGAATCCACCATTGAAAGAGTTATTAAATAGATGTGAATCTGTCAATAAAAGATTTATCAAATAAATATGAATCCGTCATTGAAATATTTATCAAATTTTGTAAGATTTATCACATAGATGTGAATCCATCATAGAAAGATTTATCAAATAGATGTGAATCCATCATTGAAAGATTTATTAAATAGATGTGAATCCATCATTGAAAGATTTATCAAATAACTATGAATCGACCATTTAAGTAATATCTGTGAAATCATCATCCCGAGGTCTGTCACATAGCTGCGAATCCATCATTGAAAGATCTATCAAGAGCTGCGATACAAAAGATAATGTTTTTTTTTATTGGTTATTTCTTAATCTATAAAATCTGAATGTAATATTTTTTACTTTTGTGTTTATACATTTCCAGATGGGTTTCAATTCAATTTGAATTTTTGATATATTATTAATATATTGTATTATTTGATGACGCACTATTCACTAACCTAGTCTATTGTTATAAAGCTTAATTTATTATAATATTGTTATAATTAAGTTGCATTTGTGATAATTATTATTGTAAACTTAATGTGTAAAATTTAAAATAAACTGTTGAAACTCTACAAACTTCATTATTATTAATATTAATTTGGCAATCAGCCTGTAGCAATATTGTTGTGTATAAAGCTTCGGGCTTTCAGACACAGATGGCAGTGCTCTTAGTTTTAGCCTCCGACGACAGAGGGCGTCTCAGCTTTAGGTTAGGTTTGATTGGAATCCCACTGGGAGACCGAATCTAGCTAGTTCCGATAAAGGTTGACCAACGCGGTTATATTGTACACGCGATATTCTAAATAAACCAGTTAATAACAAGTAACCTATTTATTACTGAAAGAGGTATCTTCCATCCAAGGAGTGTTGGGAGTCTGTGGCAAGAAGTCCACGGCTGTATATCCTGAAGGATAGAACATCACAGCCGGCGCAGTCGAAGGATAACTGGAGAATTTTTTTTTTTGTTGTCACACGGCAGCAGAATTTTGTCAACCAGGAACGTGAGGGCTAAGTCACGGGGTGACTTCCAATTGTGTTTTCCTTCGTGGAGAAGGGAGTCAAGTTTGGTTATCCAGGGCCGTGGAGGCCTAGGATCGACGATTTCTGTTCTAGGAATTAAGAGGCAATTTACCAGAGGACCATTTTAACAAAGGAAAATAATCCATTGCCAAGGCGAGCGGTGGAGCTAATTTGGAACAATAAAACATTGCCAGGACGTGCGGTGTTTGCAGCATTTATCTATTGCCAAGGCGAGCGGTGGATAATAACAACTTTTGAAGGAATTTCTGAAAGACTGGCGGCGGAAAGAAGAGTTCCTGAGTTAAGTAGTTGTTTTTTTTGTTGGAGGTTATTGTTCCGGGTTTTGTTTTTTTTTTCTTGTGTGTTTTTATTGTGGTCTGTGCTCGTGGTAATTCCGAGTTTTAATCATCTCGAGGGAGATTGGTTCGTGTTTAAGCTTCGTCTAGAACAGTTTTTCGTTATAAATGATGAGATTAACGCGGATAAAAAAAGGGCGTTTCTGTTAAATCTTTTGGAGCCGGATACACTCTCTTTGTTGATAAATTTGTGTTTTCCACTTAGAGTTACGGACGTATCGTTTGAAAAATTATGGGCACTTCTTGAAAAACATTGCAATAAAAAGCGTTCAGTATTCAAAGAACGCGAAGTATTTTTTTCAGCAAGACAAGAGGCGGGCGAATCCATTAAAGATTTTGGGGTTAGATTACGATCTTTGTCAACTTATTGTGAATTTGAAGCTAGGTTGGAGAAAAATTTAGTAGATATGTTTGCCATTGGATTATTACCGGGTCGCATTAAAGACAAGATTTACTTGGAAGGGCTGAAATTGTCACTTAGCGAACTAGAGGAAATAGCTAATAGTATGTCAGTTTTAGACGTTCCAAATAATTCAGTTAAATCAGAGGTTAACATCATCAGTAAGAATACTAGCAATAGGCATTTTTCTAAGGGCAATAAACAAAAGTTTGCCGTGAGTTCATCTGTAAACAAACCAACGTATACAGTACCATCGGGTGCGAAAACCCAGTGCCGAATTTGCAAGAAAACGGGTCATTGTACTAATTCATGCAAATTCCGCAATGCGAGATGCTACAAATGCAATGAAGTAGGTCATCTGCAAAAATATTGTGTGAATAATAACTTTTCAAATAGTGTAAATCCAATTGTTGAGGATTTTTGTTGTAATAATCATGTGATAGCTTCAATAAAACCGTTCACAGCAGACATTATAATTAACGACAAGCATTTAAGAGCGTTGGTCGATTCGGGATCTTCGTTAAGTGTAATGCAGGAAGAAATCTTTAAGCGTCATTTTGGTTCATTAAAATTATTGGCGGATAACCGTATCATTACTGGGTACGCAGGGAATCCTTTGAAAGTTATTGGCAAAGTTATTTTTGACGTGAAGTTCAAAAATAAAAACAATAATGTTACATTTATAATTGTTGCGGGAGGTTCAGATCTAATTGTAGGTAGAGATTTCATGGATATTTTTGGGTTAGAAATCGCTTCAGTACAAAATACAATTAATTCGGTGGACCCTGAAGAGGAATATAAGGATAATTTTATTCGTGAATTTCCGGATGTTTTTACTGAAAAGCTGGGTAAATTTAATAAATTTAAGGTGTCTTTTAAGGTTAATAAAGATGCGAGTCCAATTTTTTTTAATGCTAGGCCGGTTCCCTTTTCAATTAAAGAAAAAATTGAGGCGGAATTAAAGTCTATGGTAAAAGACGGGATAATATCACCGGTCACGAGTAGCAATTTTGCATCACCGATAGTACCTGTCGTAAAGAAGAACGGTAACATTAGGGTTTGCGCTGACTTCAAAAGAAGTCTTAATCTGATTACAAATTTGGAAAAATATCCATTACCCAAGATAGAAGAGGTTATTCATAAGATAAGTTCAGGTAAATTATTTGCGAAACTGGATCTAAAACAAGCATACTGTCAGTTAGAATTGGAGGAACATTGTAAAAGATTTACATGCATTAATACGCATTTGGGATTATTCCAGTTTAATAGGCTGGTCTTCGGTTTTAAATCGGCACCGGCAATTTTTGCGAGAACTATAGCGAGTTGTTTGCAAGGATTAAAAGGCGTGGCTTTTTATTTAGATGACATTATAATTTCAGGGATCAATGAGCGGGATCTTGAGAATAATATTCGCGCGGTGTGTAATCGCTTAAGAGAATGTGGTTTATGCGTCAATACGGAGAAATGTGAATTTTTTGTTAAAACAATTGATTTTTTAGGATACGTAATTTCGGAAAAGGGTATTCAACCTCAAAGTGACAAATTAGAAGCTATTAAAAAAGTACCATATCCAGCAGATGTTCAACAATTAAAAAGTTTATTAGGATTTTTTAATTTTTATAGGAATTTCATTCCGAATATGTCTTCAATCTGCGAACCGTTACATAATCTCTTAAAGAAAAATACGAGGTTTGAGTTCGATCAGAGGTGTTCAGACGCTGTGGACAAGATTAAATGCCTAATGAGTAGTAATAGGATACTAACTAATTACTTTCCTAATTTACCTATTAAGCTATACACGGTGTCCGGAAACTCGTAGTACAAGCGGGAAACTGGAGAATCTACACCACATGGGGAACCCAAAAAAACATAAAGTTTTTTGATTTGAGCATTTTCAAAAAAAAGAAAAAAACAAAAAAAAATATTTTTCGGCTATTTTAGGGTTAAAGTTTTTTCTGGTGTTTAGGGTTGAATAACAGATGTTTTAACCCTGCAGAGCAGAAATATTTTATGATTACACCGGGTTAAATGAAGGGTGATTTCAAAATAATGCTTCAAATCCGAGTTTCTTCATTTGTTTTACTTTCAAATAGTTTTAATTAGTTGGGTACTTTGATCTTCAGTAATAATTTATAAGAATTTGATTAAAAAAAAAAAAAAAATTAAAAAAAAAAATCAACTTCAAACTCGATTTACTCGATAACGAAAGCTCAAATAAAAAAAAAGTATACTACAAAATCGACTCCAAATGTGATGTAGATTCACCAGTTTCCCGCTTGTACTACGAGTTTCCGGACACCCTGTATACTGATGCAAGTAGCTCGGGGCTCGGAGCTTCCTTGTTCCATAGTTTCGCGGATGAGACCAATTGAATTTGCGTCTAGAAGTTTAACAAGTGCGGAAAAAAATACAGCATCCTTGATTTGGAAGCTTTGGCTATTGTTTTTGGGTTAAACAAGTTTTTTCGCTATTTATATGGAAGAGAATTTACATTATGTGTAGACAATATGCCACTAATGAGGATTTTAGGAGAAAATAAACACATACCGGTGTTAGCAGCTAATCGGTTGCAACGTTATGGGATCATCTTGGCAGGGTTCTCATACAAAATTGAGTACGTCAAATCAGCTAATAATCATGCGGATTATTTATCGCGTTTGCCGTTGGAAAACTCAGAGGAAAAATCGGAAGACGATCTAGGTTCCGATTTCATAGGCTATATAGAAAAGTGTGAACACTTAGATGTAAAGCGTATAGTCGCAGCGACAGGCTCAGACCCAGAAATTCAAGGAATTTTAGGGCATCTTCGTAGAGGGTGGCCCAAGTGGGTAAATCGCGACAGTTTTTTATGGAAATTCTGGATTAAAAGGAATGAATTATCTATTGAAAATGATTGTTTGTTTTGGCAACATAGAATTATAATTCCAAGTTCGCTTCAGAGTGTAGTTTTAGATTTGTTACACAGATCGCATTTGGGCATTGTAAAAATGAAGGGATTAGCCAAAGGTTATTTTTGGTGGCCGTCAATGAACAAGGACTTAGAGAAAATCGTTCAAAGTTGCAAAGATTGTGCAGCAGTTAGGCCGTTACCACCTAAGAGTCATTTATCAGTCTGGCCTAATTCAGGATCAGCATGGAAGAGGCTGCATCTGGATTATTGTGGGCCAATTTCGGGGAAAATGTTTTTAGTTATTTGCGACGCTTTCTCAAAATGGGTAGATTGCGTGGAAATACCGAAAGCAGACTCAAGTCATACGATTAATGAGTTGAAGAGAATTTTTTCAAATTTTGGGTACCCGGACTGTATTGTAACTGATAATGGAACCGTTTTTACTAGTCAGGAGTTCAAAGATTTCTTAGAGTATAATAATATTGAGTTTTTAACAACGCCAGTGCGTCATCCCCAAAGCAATGGGCAGGCTGAAAACTCGGTAAAAACAGTGAAGAATTTTTTAAATAAAATTCTTGTTAATAACGTACTTAAGTCAAATTATAAAGATAGATTATATGAATTTTTAAGTGATTATAGGAATATTCCACATTCCACAACTGGAATTGAACCCTCAGTGCTAATGTTTGGTAGGAGATTAAAATCAACCTTTAGTAGCCTTTTACCTAAAAGTTTTGAAGAAAACGTAGCAACCTCGACAGAGAATTTAGCGAATGCGAATATTAATAAAGGTCAGGTAAATCAGTTTAGGAAGTTCGGTGGGGTTGTTTGTAAAAGTTTTCAGATAGGTCAGAAGTGTTTAGCGAGAGACTTCAGACAAGTGAATAAATGTTCTTGGGCAAAAGGAATTGTTGAAAAAAGACTTGGAAAAAAACTGTATATTATTAAAATTGTGGGGACACAGATGTCGTGGAAAAGGCATATTGATCAACTGAGAGGATGTCCGCAGCACAGGGAGGAAGAGGCAGAGAGTGAACCTTTCGCGTCTGATATGACGAAATGCTGGGCAGATGAGGTTGACACGTCACTCCTTTTGAGAGATTTTAACCGGTGTTCTCTTGATTTCAGGTCTCCAGGGAGAAACAGAAGCCCACCACAAAATGAACCAGCACCATGGGCGGGACGACTTCGTCCCAGACGTCTTTGAAATGACCTCCAGGGAAAGAATCAGCTACTTATAGAGTCAACATCTTTTTGGAGTAGAGTCAGTGCTTAATGAATTATTTAATTTTGTGTGTAATGATATATTTTCAAATATTTAGTTCTTGATTTTAATAATATTGATTTTAGTGACATCTGTTTGCGATTGTATAGATTCGTGATTTTAAAAATAATACTGTAACAATGAAATATCGTAGACAGGTTTCTAGTTTAGCAGGGGGAAGATGTTGTGTATAAAGCTTCAGGCTTTCAGACACAGATGTCAGTGCTCTTAGTTTTAGCCTCCGACGATAGAGGGCGTCTCAGCTTTAGGTTAGGTTTGATTGGAATCCCACTGGGAGACCGAATCTAGCTAGTTCCGATAAAGGTTGACCAACGCGGTTATATTGTACACGCGATATTCTAAATAAACCAGTTAATAACAAGTAACCTATTTATTACTGAAAGAGGTATCTTCCATCCAAGGAGTGTTGGGAGTCTGTGGCAAGAAGTCCACGGCTGTATATCCTGAAGGATAGAACATCACAAATATCTTTACCAATATTATTACTTACCTAAAAGGGAACTCAATGTTACATGTGGGTAGAATAATTGTGTGCACCAGTAATAAAAACTCTATTAACAACTTTAACATTTATTATATAAAATTCTGTTACTTCACATATTGCTCTAGGAAGTTAATATTAAGCAATAGACTCATTATAAAAGGTTTAATTCTCAAGGCGTGTCGAGTTAGATATTTCTCGATAGTTGACAAAATGCAAGTCATGACAGTTGAATTTACGAATGGATAAAATGATGCTATAATGAATTTAATGGGCGCCAGCTCAGAATTACATAATTCTGAACAAATTTATATAATTATCAGAGTAATCCCTAAATCAATCTCAATTTGGAAGGCATCTTACGTATAATCCTGAGTTCGCCAAGTTCGGCAAGCCTTCACAAACGTCACGTGTCCCCGAGTATCTCGCCCTCAGTGACGGAACAAATTCCTACGATGCACAGCGCTCTTCAGACTAGTAGTTCGCAAATCAAGACGGCAACTTGAGAATGCTGTCAGCCGCTACGGTAGGAACTCAAAAGCAAGACTGCTACAAGCCGACGTGAGAAATGGCATCTCTTGCACAACCCACTAAGAGACAACCTGGATTCTCACTGCTTCGTAAACTCTGGTCCGCCATCAATATGATAAGGTCCTCCCACGGCGCTGTGCCCACTTGATGCACAGGTGGGGTCTTAAAGCGTCGGCGATGGGTGAATGCAGTGTGGTGCAGACCACTGAACATTTGGTCAAAGAATGCCCGATGCATTCCGTCCACGGCAGGATTGGTGAGGTCCACAGGGTGACGCCTGAGGCCCTAGACTGGCTTACTGACCTAGATGTTCCCCCTGAATCCCCCACCATACGAAAGAAGAAGAATTTTTCTTTTCCGATTTTATGTCCGGGTTAAATCTTCCCCATAGGAAAAACTAAACCCTTCCACACACTTTTCCACAAATGATCATCTAGTCAATCAACATTATGCAAGTGCATTATATAAGCAAAATAAATACAAAACAATACAAGAACAACATGTCAACTCACCAGAGATCAAATGGGAAAATAATTCACCGACTCCAGATATTTTCATATCGGAGGGTTCGGCTCGGTAGAACTCCTAACAGGGCCTACAAATCCTACTGATTCCTCAACATAAATATTTAAAAAATCTTTCGTAATCCTACATGTATTTAAATGACTGATTTTTGCATTTTTATATATTATTTTTTAATAGATCTAATACGCCTAAATTTTGAATGACAGAGCTAGTTATAATGCCAGTAGCCGAAATAACGAATGGTAATATTTTTACAGTCTGAGAATGCCAAATTCTTTTTATCTCATTTCCTTAATCTGTGTATTTTCTTATTTTTTCATTAATATTAATTTTTTTTATTATTGGCTTCTCAGAATTGAACTTTTTTATTGGCTGAAGGGAGTGGGCTAAGAGGCTAAGCTTGGTAAGACCTGGCTATTGATGACAGTACATGGCTAAAGCCATTTCGAGCATTCTACCAGGGCGATACTGAGATTATCTACAACTCTGGAATGTGCCGCAAAAATATACTATCATAAATTTTAAATTAATTAAAAGTGTAATAACATAAATTAATTAAATACTAGCATTTTGCCCGTTGCAGTCAACTAATTGGTTAACCTTTCCTTATCTGTGGTGTGTATTTACTACACATTGCTTCTAATAACTTTAATAACTCTATAAATATAATAAATTTTGGGTTCAGATTTTAGGTATTCCTCCGTTATACATTTATGCACTGAATTAAAAAATAATATCTTGCATAGTTTTCAAATTCAATTAAAAATCAGAGATTTTTGTCAAAAATCGGGAACAAATACACCAATACAATCAACTGTGTGATACTAATACGCGAAGAGTGTGCGAAGAAATGACACGCTATTTTTTTATTTATTTTTTTTATTTATTATCAATATAAAGTTTTTTTACAGGTTTTTTTTTTCGATGTCTGTCTCACTAGGATAAACCTGTGTCGAGACAGACGTATTTGATACATAAATTAATGTTCACATATTTTTTAATAGATAAAATATTTCATTACATTAAATGACATCGTGAAAAAGATAAAAAATAATAAATAATAATAATAAATGATAAATTTGTTAATCAGCATCTAGTTGGAGTACATACTTATGAAGGGATTTTTATAAAATTTTTGATCTTGGATCTGTCTTGGCTGATGATCCAAGACTTGATGTCTGTTTTATATTTCGAAAAAAATTTGTTCAGCCTAATGGCTAGTGGGAGAGCATTATATAGCCTTGTTGCAAAATATCTGAAATTTCTCTGGCCAAAAGTTGTTTTAGCGAAAGGGATTTGTAAGAAATTATGTCTTTTGGTTCTAGTATCACGAGCAGTTTGGACATTGTCAAAAGTAGTTTTGTGTTTGAAGAGGTATGTTAGTATGTTTTTGGCATAAAGTTGCCTTATGTCCATAACACAGATTTTCCTAAAGATTTCATCCGAACTGCTTGTGATTGGTAGTTTGAGGATAATCTTTATTATAAGTTTCTGAGCTTTAGATATTGATGTCCCGCTTTAATTCGCTATGCTGAAACATGAGACATCCACACGTCTGCAGTTGTATTTTGATTTACACCATCGATACCTACGACCGCACAGCTGTGTTTGTGCCAGCCGCAAGCCGCTAGCCAGTTGGCCGCGAACTGTCGTTAGATGTGGACCCCTCGCACGTTTCTTTAGCATCTGCCGATAGTTTTTTCATGTTTTCAGCAATTAAATTACAATTATTATCACTTTTGATATAAAATATAATAAACATAATCGATTAGCTATGAATATTTATATTTTCCGATATTAAATCGCTTATTTTGAGATGTGTATTGACTATACAGCACCGGAACGCGTGGATTTTTTTAGCACAGAAAAGGGAAATGGGGAAAGGTTAAAGTGCTAAGCGATTTTTTGATGTTTGAATGTGAATGAAGCAATGAGTGTGGGACTACAAAATTTAAAAAAAGAAATGAATATTTGTAAAAGAAAAGTTGCCAAGGAGCTTACTGATCATTTTTTCACCGAGCCATTCGGGTTGTGTAGGTTGAGACGTGTAGTTTGATACCCATATCGTATGTACGGTTTTTGTCACCGACACTCTTAAAAAGTCCCACAGCTTTATTCAGAACACTTTCTGCTGATCCAAAGCTTTCAGTTTAATTTTGGAAAAAACATTGCTTTATACATACGCAAGATGTAAAAACTTTTAATAAAAATGTATATTTGAAAAAAAAATTCAATTAAATAATTCTTTTTTAATAGCAAAATTACTTTCCCAAACTTCTGTGCTCGTGGTAGATTACAGTGTCCTTGAGGTAATTTTTCGCAGAATTGGCTTTAGAAGAATTATTATTTTGCAGGAAAAAAGTTATCATTTCAAACATAAATTAATTTCATTAAAAAAAATTACTCGTTAAAAAATAAAGGGATAATACTATATATTAATGGTTCCCGGGGCGACGGTACGCATGCCCGCCCCCCAAATTTATGATTATTATAAACACGCGAAATGCAAAAACTTTTAATTAAGAAAATGTTTATTTTACAACAAAAATCGTTGCTTCACCCTATTAATACCGCTTCAAACTTCTGCCCTCCTGGTATAATTTATAAATTTGCGTGACGCTATTGATGTAGTTTTTCACAAAAACGGCCATAAAAAATAATATATTTTATTTAAATTTAACCGCTTAAAGAAACAGAAACTTGGAAGACGTACCACCACTGGGAATCACTCGTTGGATAAACAAAACCTCTGCCATAGATCATGACAAGTGGTTCACTACTTTTTGTAACCTAGCAGAAGTGCCCTGATTCATGCGGTGAGGTTTGTCCAGGTCTTGACGGTGAATGCCAGCTAAGTGGTGGGCTGATTCGGGAGGGAGATCCTTTGAACTCTCCAGTCTGGCTCTCTCGACTCATCGTCTTGCACATGCAGTGGGAGGGATGGACTCATACGTCACTCTAGACACACTGTAATCCTGGGTTAAACACTGTTCTTTAGCGGCATTGCCCAATACTGATATATTGGTATGCTAGTATTAAATAGATTCATTATTACCAGATATTAGGACAATATATCTACATACTGGAAGCATCGCTATGCGAGTCGCGGACGGAAGTGGCGCCATCTTTTTTCGACGCTTTCTACCCAGTACGTAAATCAAAATGATCAATAATACCTATCAGTTAAAAATAATATCATACAGGGTTTTCCAATAAGAGGTGTTATTTTGATATTCAATCGTAAAAGATCAATGGTTTCGTTGCTTGTGTGGCACGTAGCGCCGTCTTGTTGAAAGTAAACGTTGTCCAGATCAATACCATCCAATTCCGGCCATAAAAAATCATTAATCATCTCTCGATAGCGCAATCCATTCATCGTAACTGTTGCTCCAGCCTCATTTTCGAAAAAGTAAGGTCCAATGACTCCGCCGGACCATAAACCGCACCAAATAGTCACACGTTGAGGATAGAGAGGCTTTTCAACAATAACTTTCGGGTTTTCCGAGCCCCAGATGCGACAATTTTGCTTGTTGACGAAGCCACCGAGGTGGAAATGGGCCTCATCACTCAAGATGATTTGTATTTGATTCACTCAAGTGAATTTTAATAATTTCAATGCGTTGTTGATGCGTGTATCGTTCCATTTTTATTAATGGTGTAGTTTCTACTTGTCAAATGTCAAAAAATGACAGCTTCAAAAGTAACATCTACCGAAATAGCGGGCTATTCAAAATAACACCTCTTATTGGAAAACCCTGTATAATCAAATAATGCCTAACAGTCTCGGAGCATAGAGTGTAGAACAAGAGTTGGAACTTGAAACGATACAATACAGCGCCGACAATCGATATCAAATATTATACCGATACCGGCAATACTAAATATTTTGTAATATCAGATATTATGGTGAATACTAAACCCTGAATGCTGTCAATATCAGAACACAATTTGATAAGCAACAAAACATACTTGTCCTTTTCACCCCCATAGGACGTAGGACCCGTGACAAGGAAGCATCGGTTCTCACACTCTTACACTGTGAAATCTTTCGAATACCACAAAACATGTTTGTCTCTTTCGCTCCCGTGTGGCCCGTGGCATTCGGAAGTGGAGCATCTACTCTCCCTCTTCCGCACTCGGAACTTTACGAAGTTCAGTAACTCTGATATCTGTGGATCCCATATCGATATGTCCGATAGTGTTTATGCTTAACAATAACCTCTAGATTCCTGCACACCCTTCATACCTTTTTTCTTCCCAGAATTTCCTCTCCTTACCAGACGCGGCCCGTGACTGTAATTACCAGCAGTGCATTTCACTTTTAAAATGTACCTAGTCTGTAATTTAGGTGGAGCAAATTAAGAATGGGAACACCTACTGCAATTCATTCTATCTTCTAAGCAGTGGCGGCTCGTGACTTTTGGGTTACTAGAGTGCTAATATTACGAAAAATGGCTTAATTGATGTTGTTGTAGCTGAAAACTATTTTTTATTTTTTTTTCGAAAATTGATTTTTTGTATGAAGATTTTCAGGAATTCCGTGCGGCGCACGGCTATACTGAAATTTCCTGAAAATCTTCATACAAAAAATCGATTTTCGAAAAAAAAATAAAAAATCATTTTCAGCTATAACAACATCAGAAATGCCATTTTTTATAATATTAGCACTCTAGTACACCCAAAAGTCACGAGCCGCCACTGCTTCTAAGTTATATTTGTAAAATAACTGATTAAATAATACAAAATTATCTTGAAAATAAAGGACACTCAATTCATGGTTGAAAATATAGCGAAACCATTTGATTTCACCGCGAACGAGTTCCAATGTGTTAATGTTGTTGCGTTAACATTGAACATTAGTATTTCTAAGCGAATCCATTCCAAACGCATTGGATTACGCATGATCAAAGTGATGCGAAATTCACTCGCCGTCAAAGCACTTCGATAATGGACGGATGGGTTATGTATCTGCACTGCTCTAACACGTAATTTGACGTTAAGAGTGAAATCTGTCTCGCTCATGTCACCGTTTCGGCTACTTCGGGCTGTCTCGATACCGGCCGATGCTGTTTTAGTAGTATGGTAAAAGTTGGTTCTGTGCATATCGGGGTATGCACGACCGCTTGCTCTTGCGCGGGATTTTTTTACTAGAAGATAGCTCAAATAATGACCTGACGGGAATTACGAATTTCTTACATCGATCACTGGGGCACAGATGTCGTTGTAATTTGTTATGTGGAGATTGAAGACAAGCAGTGCAATGCACAAATGCACGTACCAAGGAACCGCCTCTGCTCCTTACTTCCATTAAAAAGTCCTGTCTGGGTGGAGTTAATGTAAAAAAAAAAGAAACATAGTTTTATAGTTATGTTTACAATAAAATCAAATCACAATATTGAGTAAAAAATACTTTATTAAGTTTAAAGAAACAAAAAAATAACAAATACACAGTTTTTCATGCGTTTTAAAAGTAATTGCACAACTTCATTGCAAAATAATAGTTAGCCATTGAAATGCAATTCACAGAGAGACGGATACTGAAAAGATACGGCAAAAGCGTGATCTATTGATGTCACCAATTTACATTACAGACCTTTCGACTCCTAGGCCCCAGACAGGATAGTGAAATTTATTATCGGTTGAACAAAAAATTTTGACAATATTTGACCACGTTCACATAAGAGCAAGAGAATCCAACCATCTGGAGCCAGTGAGACTATGGCATCCCCAATCGGGGTAAGAGAAGGAGATGGGGAAGAGGAAGGTGGGGAAGTACCTTGCTATTCAGATCTGACCACCAAACACGGCCAAAGCCATTTCAAGCAAAGTATACTATTTATTATTTTAAATTAATAACTTGTGAAATAACACAAAATTATATTATTTTTTCTTGCATTTTACTGATGCATATTTAAAATATTGTTTCAATATTAATCAATCTATGTATTTTATCTCAATGGCCTACAAATCACATATTGTAATAATATCAAATATGCATAATACAATGTTAAACATCATACACGGAAGTCCCTTTTTACACAGTATCGAAATAACACAGTTCTACATTCCTAGATGTCATACCAAATGGGCATAGTCAGGTTCGTCTATTATCGTCATTATTAGTCATTTTTCTAAAGAATATTAAGAAACAATAAGCATTTAATTTTTCGAAGAAAATTTCTTCTGAAAGCTTATCAGTTTGTGATGTCATTATTTATTAGAATAAAACACAAATAACTTTGTTTACATCACTTTAATATATATAACCTCTACATGTTTCATGAACAATGTTCACCTCATCAGGAGGAAGTATATACTAAATTCAAAAATTAAATATAGATTACATTTGAATTTTTGCTACTGATGAGGTGAACATTGATCATGAAACATGTAGAGGTTATATATATTAACCTCTCAGACAAAGACTTTTATCTACTATGTGTTCCTTTGAGAACTGTCAAAATGTGATAATTTTTGTGTTATTTACGAGTTTTGCTAAAAGCTTCATAACTCACGTTTTGGGAAACGTAGCCTCATTCTAAAAAATGTTTTGGAAAGATTATGAAATCCACTATCGCATTGTGTTGTAATACGTAAATATTTGCGTTTCTAAATATACATTTTATGAAAACGTCAAAAATATGTAAAAATCGCTTACAATTATTTCAAAGCTTTGAAAAATGTACTTTTTTCTGAGTATCATAAAGAAATAACACTTTATATATTGAAGAAATATAATTAAAAACTATTAGTCACCTCAAAATATTAACCGTTTAAACTAAAATATTTTTAATAAATTATTTAGAAAAGCAATAAATTATGAACGAACAAGATGACAGATTCAATCGGCTTAGATAATGCAACTCTACGTTCCATAGATATTCTTGAATACAGACGCGTAGCGTTATTCATTATCGATACTCTGTTTTTAAAATCATGGCAATCCATATACTAGTGATGGAAATAAATCGATTTTTGTAAAATCTCGCGCGTTTACGTGAAAAGACGTTCTAATGTCTTGACCGCTATTATCATATTTACGTCTTTTGACGTTCTAATGTTCTGAGTGGTTAAAGTGATGTAAACAAAGTTATTTGTGTTTTATTCTAATAAACAATAAGCAATAACGAATTATATCTTTTGATTTCCACACTTTTACAATAAGCTTTATTTACACAGTTTATTTTACAGGGTGTTGCGTGGAACGTATCCACCGTGTAAAAAGGTAGTCCAGTATTTTTTAAAGTAAATTTTTCCTACAAACCAAATAATAATGAATAATTTGAGCAAATTTCACTAGCATCAAGACAATTTGTTTGTAACAACGAAAATGAATTTTAAATAAACATAATAATATATATAGGTGGCGTAATAATTAGAGCTGACCCAAACAATACATAAATAGGATTGTATGTATTGGTGGATATATCTTTACACTATATATATGTAAGAATGTGAATACATATTTGACAAGTTTTATAGTGTGTTCTTTTTATGTAATACTATATGACGTTTATCCGGTTATCCTTAGGAGACATAAATCATTGCGGAATTTTCTGTAGGCCTTTTTAAGATATACAATTCCATACTACATTATTTTGATATATCTCATGAGGTTTACCCAGCGTTAGCAATGTAGTGCCCAAAAATATATTTTTACGTCTTGATTATAAAACATCGACATTTCTCTACTTTCTATAAATACAGGGTTTTCCAATAAGAGATGTTATTTTGAATAGCCCGCTATTTCGATAGATGTTACTTTTGAAAATGTCATTTTTTGACATTTGACAAGTAGAAACTACGCCTTTAATAAAAATGGAACGATACACGCTTCAAAAACGCATTGAAATTATTAAAATTCAATTGAGTGAATCAAATGCAAATCATCTTGAGTGATGAGGCCCATTTCCATCTCGGTGGCTTCGTCAACAAGCAAAATTGTCGCATCTGGGGCTCGGAAAACCCAAGAGTTATTGTTGAAAAGCCTCTCTATCCTCAACGTGTGACTGTTTGGTGCGGTTTATGGTCCGGCGGAGTCATTGGACCTTACTTTTTCGAAAATTAGGCTGGAGCAACAGTTACGGTGAATGGATTGCGCTATCGAGAGATGATTAATGATTTTTTATGGCCGGAATTGGATGGTATTGATCTGGACAACGTTTACTTTCAACAAGACGGCGCTACGTACCACACAAGCAACGAAACCATTGATCTTTTACGATTGAATATCAAAATAACACCTCTTATTGGAAAAAACCCTTTATCATATATGTAAACCTTCGAGAAAAAATTCTCTAAATGACAGTGAAAACCCTTTCAAAATCCGTTGCATAGTTTCGAAGAACTAAGCGCACAAACAGACAGACGCGGATAGCGACTTTATTTTATACTATTTAGAGATAAAAATTGAACTATTTTTCTTTTTTATTGAATTTTTTCTTTCTCGAGTCAAATAACAAGTATTAAATATGCTATATACAAGCAATGCATCTATGTGAGTGCTTTTATTAGGGTCAAATCTGTCTGCAATACATGTGACAAGGATTTTATAAGCTAAGCTATGTTTTTTTTTTAATATTTAATAACTAGAAAGGTAACCAAATTTTATGGCAGTAAAATTCTAAAACTTAATAATGTAATAGCATTCAAAAAGGCACACAGAACTTAAATATTCTGCGTTTCATGCTCATACCGCGAAATTTTAGACAGGCGTAACTTTTATTAGTAAAACTAGGACCACAGTACGTTTATCGATAACGTTTAACGATAACTTTAGGCCTGTCGTACAGAGATATTTACAAGTACGCGTTGCATGTTAGTGTACAGAAACTATTTGTTTAATAAAATGCGTCTGTGTTTTTTTTTTTTTTTGGTATCAATAATTTCAGTTACAAAAACCATAAATTGAGCCATTTTCAAAAAATTTTATGTTTGCATTAAAAATTTTACTATTTCATAAATTATATGTTTATTTCTAATAATACAATTTCAAAGCTTAATTCATCACCTTTCAAAAACAGCTTTTATTTTTCCGATACATTTAGAATTACTATATTTATTAAAGCGGAAATACTCCAACCATCTGGCAGATTATGTTAGAGACTTGAAGGGTTAAAGAGTAAACCATCACAGGCGACTTATGGTTGCATCGCAGTCACGTAATTTGTAAGCAACTTTGTGTACGATAGGCCTTAGTAATATTTTTTTTTTCTTAGATATGATTAAGTTTCGAGATATAAGTGTGAAAATTGCAGTAGAAATGAACAAAAACAAAAACTTTTTGGATGATATTGATAAATCAATCGTACTTTAAAGGAATGATCTATTTGTCTTAGGTTTTTCACTTAATAATAAATTACATACAGAGATATGACTTTGCGGAATTATACCCTCTTTGCCTATAAACTGATGAATTCCTTTATTAAACAATAGTACAAGTCTGTTATTAAGACATTCGATTTATGATTCAAAACCAATGTGTAACAACCAACCTCTACCATCTGTCATAATAATGCAGACAAAATAAGTTTTAAAATGATTACAAGTCTTAAACTTCTCATATCTATGGTTATATTGAAGCTTACCACCGCCATCTTTATTAATACAGGCCATGCATCATTTATCCATCAGAAAGATACGTGCAATTTTTGGGAGTGAAAAACAAACACTAATAGGTGTAGGAAATGTAAACACCCATTTATCTATGATTATTATTATCTGGTGTCAATGTCCCGCCTTAATGGGAAGAAGGTATGCCTGAGGAGTTGAATACCATGTTGTGGAAGAATGAAACATAATGACAACTCCGCTAACCAAAGATATTAGAAGAACGAGATATGCTATGTTGGCCGCCGGACCGTAGGCGGAGTACTACCTAATTAGGGTACTTTGAACGGTATCGGGACGTGTACGCACAGATATCTGTTCTATGTATTAGTGCGGATACCTTAGCGTAAGCGAAGGTGTGCGGTAGTATTGGTGAACAAAACCGGCGACACTGGGCAAAAAAATTCCACACAGTATGAACTGCTCATAGCACATCTCGTTCTTCTAATATCTTTGCCGCTAACTTTATAAAAGCGACAGGGCTACTGTTAACACATTGTTTGCGGGAGCCACTTAAACGCGTCTTTTGGTAGAGAGCGGGAAACGCTTTAAAGCTTTTTTTGAATTTTCGTGCTACTGGTAGACGGCGGAAACGCCAAAACCTTTTTTTATTCTGTGAAGTAAAAATTAGACGCCAGATCTCGTGAGAATGTGTATTAGGTACCCAGCAATTTATAGAATTATTGTTTTCGTAAAGTTATCGCCAGATGGCAGACTGTGCTCATAAAACATGCACTTGAAATACAATAACATAGCGGTAACCATAAGTGTTGTAGCAATATTCTTTGATTCAAGACGTTCTCGATTTGCGAATCTGCCTACATTCCGCTGTTACAAATTATTTTTATTAAAAAAATATTACGAATTTCGTTCAAAATATATCTATCATTACCCGCAAACGTTGTGTTAAGGGAATAAGGTTGATAGCACAGTATGCCTATGGCCTGAGTTCTTAAGGAAGATTATGCAGATCGTCTCGGAATTAATCAACTTATATATAAAGGTTTTTAGTGTATTACCACAAACTTATATCTGCCGGTTATAAAGACAGGAACGAAATATTTCAACAAAGCCTTGAATTTTTATTAATATACAATATAATTATTTAGTTTTACTGCCGACATGCTTTAAGTTTTTTGGAATTTCAACCTTTACAACGCAATATATCACATCACGTAGCACGTTTCGACACAATGTACGTGTTTTTGTGAAACTCAATGGATGACATGTACGACAGCCGCATAGAAAAGGTTAAATTAGGATCCCTTGTGAAGTTTATCTATGGTAATGTTATAATTATGACTACTAGTTGTCTATAGTTTATTTTTTAAGTGTATTTTGGTATTTAATCACCGTTGCGCTAAAGCCTCGGATAATATGAGCATTGTAAAACTTCCAATGATGAACAGGGAGCAAGGAATAGAAGACAGAAGTCTGTATCTCTCATCTGTAAAGAGAAAACAAATATAAATTAGAAACATGAATAGGCGTCCTCGAATTTTTCTACCATTCACTTCCAAGTCATACATTCTCCTTACAACCCTTTCTTCGTTAATCACATTCGCCTCATTTGATAAAACCACACTTAACCCTTTCGGCTAATTTGTTCGCTTTTGGGAACAACTCCATGGCAGTAATCGTTGTAACTTCCTTACTGTTGTGGTGAGAAATATGATCTAAACGGAGTTAGAATGAATAAACACCACACTTTATAGTCAAATCTTTGTAAGAAATTAACCACAGAATGATTAAATGTGCACCTTTATGAAACCAAAGGTACGGCAATTTGAAAAAAAAACAAAAAAAACTTATGAGATGCTGTGAATTTTTTATTAATTATTTTTATATGAAACGACAAAAAAGTGAGGTGCCAATAACGTTTGTAATACATTTGTCTAATAAAATAAGTGTGTTTTTATATATTTTGTCATAATCAGTGATTTTAGTTACAAAAAAACGTAAAGTGAGCCATTTTAATTTATTTTAATGTTTGCAGTCAAAATTTTAAAATTTAAAAAAATATATGTTTATTTGTAATAATAAAATATGAGAGCGTATTTTATCACCGGTCAGAAACAGTTTTTAATTTTTGGATAAGTTTAGAAATATTTATTTTATTTGGAATTTATTACAAAGCGGAAATACTCCGACGGTCTGACAGAATATGGCTGAGGCCTGAGGATTTAAGTATTGATTCATTGGGTGTCTCCGACATTTCATATAGTATTCACTACTGTACACCATATCGTTACTGTAAAAAAACTACATTATAATGGTTTTAATTCGACTCCACATCTCATTCCAGTGCAGAGATAATGATTTAAGTCTTCTTCGGGCATCCCCAACTTGTTCTACCATTCACTACCGTATACATACCATGTTGTTAATGTTAAAAAACTAAATTAAATCGACTCCTTGTAGCGGTAGGAACCGTCCGCTTACATAGTATGACTTCTAGACACGCGTTGGCATTAAATTACAGCTGTCACTCGAAGGATTCAAAATTTGTTCTGCGCGTTGAGTTTCAGAGAAGTGGTCAGTTGGTTTTCGAGGCCGGTGGGGAACACACCTGAGGATGAGCTGCTTGATTGTCGGGAGATTATTCACGCACGTAAGACATTTTTATAATCCTTATGAAATAGACACAAAATTTATAGATATCATCATGTTTATAAATTTGTTTAGATTAGTTTCTAGACTGGCGCTCATTGTTGATGTCTTATTTTAAGATGTTAAGTTAATATAATTTTACAAGTAAATGTCGTGGCCAAGTTCATATTACGTTTGTGCTTTCAATTAGCCAACCACCCCTGTTTTCTATATGTGAGTCCTTGCTTCACACGGGCACGTCATACTTGGTTTTACCGGTGTACCATGAATGCCCGAAGTTTAAAACGTGTCTCCACTATGAAAGATCTTGGCATCATGTTTGATAGTAGGCTGACATTTCATACTCATATCGAAATGACGTGTAGTGCTTCACTGAAAATGCTGGGCTTCGTCCTACGCACTGCGATGAATTTTAGAGACACCCGGGTTCTCCAAGTGCTATACATTGCGTTGGTTAGGAGTAGGCTTGAGAGTGGGTCGGTGGTTTGGAGCCCACATCAGGTGAAGTATTCCCTTATGTTGGAGAGAGTGCAGAAGAAATTTCTGAGATTCCTCTACCTGAGGGAGTATGGCTACTACCCGTGGCTCTATCCTACTGACTTTCTCTTGGGCATGCTCGGTATGAACCATCTACGGGTCAGAAGAGATGTGCATATTGTATCACACTTCTTCAAACTGATTCATGGAGAGTATTAGTCTCTTTGTTCCTGATGGTTATCTCCGTCACCGACACCATAGACTGTTTTATCTCCCGGCCTGCAGGACCAACTTGCCTGCAGGTCATGCCGGTGGGGAGAGCAATCTTGCTGTTGAACAGAATTAATTCGGATATCGACATATTTAGCATCGGTGAAGCTGCCTTTAAAAGGCAAGCTCTATTGATGCTGGTATAGTTTATACACTGCTTACTTATTATGTAATACCATTTTACAAATGTACAAAAACGAAATAAAATGTATTTTTGTAATGTTTTTAAAGGAATAAACTAATTGAATTGAAAATTGAATTGCTCTTGTATTTAAAGTTTACATTAAATATACAACATATTATTATATCTCAATTGATATTCCGAGTGTTCATTTCAATTCCCATGATTGCTGCAAGCTATGGTGGTTCACATTACCAGAATACGGTAAGATTAATATATGCGGTGACAATCCACGTTACATCCTTATCTCATTCCACTGCAGAGATAATGCGTTAAGTCTTCCTCGAGTCCTCTAAACACCACTGCCACTAATAAAAACTAATTTATTTTTTGGAATAACTTTATTATTGAGTAAAACCTCAAATTGTAATATTTAATTATTGAAGACAATATTAGCGATTTCTAAACGAAAATCTGAAACAGAAAAATCAGAAAAGGATACGGTCACATCTAGGACTCGAACCCAGGACCCTTGCCTTGCCGGGGCAACGCTCTACCACTGAGCTAATGGGACTCTATCCCCCTCGGTCACTTTTAACTATATCATACTTCGAATATGAAATACCAACAATGTCTTCATTTTTGCTGTCTAGATTGCATTTAGTTGGGGTTGAATCTTTCGATCATACATAAAGATAGTTACCAATAAAAATAATATGAGCGGTGAAAATTCTCGAATCCAAAATTTGGGAAACATATACTCAGATGTTGTAGATATATTTAGCTCAACAATATTCCAATATAAGTTCGCTTTAATACATTTTATGACTTCAAATATAACTGTATCAATTGGTGAAATGTAAACCATTATTAACCAAGCAGTTAAGACTCTGGATGTGCAAAATGTAGTTGATCGTTTATTGTATCCAATGATCAAATGATATTTATTGTATGTACTTAGGTATTAAATTTCTGCGCTATTTTAACTGTATTATGTCTGTAAAAGCCGTGCGGGCATTTAATAAATAAATAAGTAGTGAAAGAAGAGTAAATGCAAGTAACTCCATTAATGAAGGACTGAACGCAGTAGGCGCTAACAAAAAATTGTCCAAAGAAGCGAAGTTAGCAGTCCACAATGGAGTGCTGGTACCTACCCTGATGTACGGAAGTGAGGCATGGAACTGGCAAAGAAAGGATGAAAATAGATTGAATGCTGTTGAAATGAGATCTCTGAGGCGTATGTGTGGTAAAACCATGTATGATCGTGTAAGGAATGTAGATATCCGCAAAGAGTGCAAGGCTGATGTAAACGTAATGAGTAAGATCAAGAAAGGGACGCTTAGATGGTTTGGGCATGTAGAGCGAATGAGTGAAGAAAGGAGTGTAAGGAGAATATACGATGCAAATGTGAATGGTAGCAGAAGTCAAGGACGCCCGAGGAAGACATGGCACGATGAAGTGAATCAGATACTTGAGTCGGGCCATGTCAAGAGTCAGAACAATAGAAGAGTATGTATGAGACGATGTATGAATGTGAATGAGGCAAGAAGTGTGTGCCAAGACCGAGTTGTTTGGCGGTCCGTCCTCTCTGCCTACCCCTGCGGGAAACGGCGTGATGGTTAGTTAGTTAGTTAGTTAATAAGTAGTGAAGTGTACGGACTGTGCGCGACAGTTTGTTTGCAACGTGAGTACACGAAATGAGTATCGGATATTTGCGTATCCCTGTGGTAGAAGGGCTTATGATATTAAAATATAGACTTCACAGAGATTGGAGGGGGTGAATGATGAACAAAGAAAGTATATTTGACCTGTCATGTGCGTAGATTTCTTGGTAAACGCCCAGCCCAAGGACCGTTCCACGGCCATCTTCCATTTGGTATATCTAGCATTGCGTTCTGAAAAATAAATTGTAACATTAAATACATATACATACGTTAGTAGCAGTAGTACTGTAAAGGCAAAAGGTTTTTTTTATTTAGTTACTATATATACATTACACAGTAATCATTTTATATAGTTACATTGGTTGTGTTACACACAGAGATGTGCAAAATGGGTACCCAAAACCATTTGAAATGCAAAATGGAAATGGGTCAAAACTTTTCCATTTGAAAATGCAAAATGCAAAATGGTTTTTATAAAAGCATTTCAAATGCAAAATGCAAAATACCTATTTTCAAAATGCAAAATGGTTTCTCAGGTCAAACAATTAAAATAATTATAGAATTTTTAAACAATTTTGTCATTTAATAATGGACATCAATGTAGAACAAACATTATACATGATGGTAAATCCAAAAACACCACGACTACAGATTATGAAACCACAAAAAATTTGCGCGGGACTAATGTTGCCAATGTAAAAACATAGAAACTGCTATCTAACATTTAATATTACAGCGTCATGGCCCCATGTTCAGTATTTTTTGTAATGGCATCACTCAATTGCCAGAGCTCCTACCAGGGAGCAACTTGACAAATGGAAATTATCTCTCATAGTGAGGTTGAGGACCGACTGATATTTGGGGCTTATGAAAAAAAGATGAGTGGAGAAAGTAGGAAGAATGTTGCAAAAAAGCATTTAAAATGGAAAATGCATTGAGAAAAGCATTTAAAATGCAAAATGCAAAATGGTTTTTACACAAGCATTAAAAATGCAAAATGGAAAATAACCATTTTGCATTTCCATTTGAAATGGATTTATTTGAAATAAAGCACATCTCTGGTTACAGAGTCATTAACAACTTAATTGATAGTCCTGCCATCATTGCCACTATTAAATTCCATGTGCCGACAAGGAATACAAGACAAAATATAACATTCTTCTGCAATACATACACAAACAACTATCAGACACACTCACTGACCAATAGGATGCATGATCTGGGCAACAAGTATGAGGGTGCTATAGATTTATTTATTGACTCCATTTATAGAACTAAGCATAATCTATACCAACACTTTGTCGAATCCTACAAATTAGAGTAGCGTTGGTAAATTAGTTTTAATGTTTTGTCTTATTTGTAGTGTTGTTGTAATTTCTTTTTTTACTTTATGTTACTCTTACGTTTTACTAATGTTGCTTCATATTTAGTTTTTAAAAAAAATTATTTCTTAAGGCGATGCCATACGTAGTAATGCAAAATCATGTGTTATTGGTTTGAAAATTTGGTCGCCTAGAAATGTTTCAGATGCTTTAATTAAATACTGCGAGTAGAATACATCTTGGCCTTTGAAATAATCGAGTATTTTTTAGATAAATCTTTTTGTAAGCCCAGAAAAAAATAATGTATAAGGCCTATGAAAACTGCTTTAAAGTTCAAAATCTCCTACTTACGAACCCATTTTCGGTTATAATTTTATTGTATAATGTGGCAAATTAAGTTATTTATAAAATGATCGAAAAAAAATTAAATATTTATGCCTAAACATCCGCAAAATAAAATAAAAGGCACTTTTTGGCCATGTTTTTTTCTTACATAAATCAAAACAGGCGGATAGTGTTAAGCGGGAATTTAAACCTTATCGCCATCTACATAAGGGTTGTTATTGATAGCGGCTCAATTTAAAATATTACACGACATAGTGCATCGCCTTAATATTTTCTCACTATACTTGTAATCACAATTATACAATTGTGTATTTTGTACCTTCTTTACAATGGATTACATCTATTTACTATCAGTATCTCCTGTATAATACAGATATTCTCCTATGTACACTGCATCATGTATCACTTTTATGAAAAATCCTTTTTAGGATATATAAATAAATATGTAATAATAGATTTGAATGACTTTTTATAATGTTTTTTTAATGTGAAACAGCACACAAGTTCCAACTGCTCGCAACCGTATGGAGCCAGTAGGACGGCATCCCCACTTGAGGTATGGCTGTGAGGGTGAAGGTAGTGGGGAGAGGAAGGAGATATGGAAGAGGAAGGTGGGGTAGTTCCTGCCTATTCAGACCTGGTCACCAAAGCGGTCAAAGCCATTTCAAGCAATGTTTCAATTATGAATGGTCTTACACCAGGGCGATACTGAGAGTATCTTCGTAAGGATTGACAAGGTTATACTGTAAATGCAATGCAATCATTTAAACAGTGATTTATTAAAATTAGGTAATGCGCTTGCTCGTGTCGCGGCCTCTTTACAAATCCCACCATGAACCACCCCTCTCGGCGGCCGTGCATTGCACCAATACACACAATCCTAAGTTTGAGTCAACACCAATAATGAGGTTGTCGCTTACAACTAACTTAATAACCTTCACGCCGGTTCCCTCGTGGGTAGGCAGTGAGAACGGACTGCGTAACAACTCGGTCTTAGCACACACTTCTTGCCTCATTCACATTCATACATACTTTTCTATTATTCTGACTCTTGACATGGCCTGATTCACTTTATCGTGCCATGTCTTCCTCGGACGTCCCCGACTTCTGCTACCATTCACATTTGGTCGTATATTCTCCTAACACTTGTTGCTCATTCGCTCTACATACCCAAACCATCTAAGCGTACCTTTTTTTAATCTTATTCATTTCTTTGCGGATCTCCACATTTCTCACACGATCATATATGGTTTTACCACACATACACCTCGGGGATCTCATTTCTACAGCATTCAGTTCATGTTTTTTACGGTTCCATGATAACTCAACACAGTGACAATTCAACACACTTTTAAAAAGTGATATAGTCATTAGAAACGATGAAAAAAATTTTTTTTTAACCTAACCTAACCTAACCTACTTAAGCCAGTTAATAAAGTTTTTGTTTCATCACTTTCCATGACTTTATATAACTTTTTAAAGATGTGATGAATTATCATTGTGATGATTTATTCGGTCACCGTTTTTTACAAATGTATCTTATTAATTAAAATTTGAATATGTAGTACCGAAGATATTTGTTGATTTTGTAATCGATTGTACTGGGTGTGACTTCACGGGACACTATTACATATATTTTACCAAGCTCATAACTTTGTCACTTTTGTCAATATTGAAAACTAATTTTACATTGTTAACAATGCATTTTAATCAAAATAAAAAATTAGGAGACAACCATAGACATATGAATATTAGTAGACCTGCCATAAGTGATTAAAAGCGTATTATCCCCACTCCCCATACCGGTTCCATTGGAGCCGGCTGTGCTCGCGTATGGCCTCAAGTGAAATTTGAAAACGTGACGTCATCATTCTTGTGCGAACTATGGTCGAGGCATCATCGGTTCATTTTACGAAATAGCACGGCAAAATGTTGACTTGTGCTATGAAAACTTGTAAAAATAGATGTGAAAAAGAGAATAAACCCAATTGTCATATTACATTCCATATATAAGCAATATTTTACTTTATTTTAAGCATATTCACATCGTATAATATGGATCAGTTGTAGAAACATATACTATCACATCGAGAAACGTCTGGACGCGAAACACAAAGCTGGTTGGTTGCTGGGAAGTAAATTATGAACATTTATAAAAGTGTCTTAACTAAATACTTAAACGAAATATTCGACTCTGAAAATAGAACCGAATTTTTTTGCCGAATTTGGACTTCGCAAATTTGTTCATAACGTGGCGAGTAATTTGCGCTCCCATGTAAAAATGTCTATTCATTCATAATCAGATTTTACTTTTAAGAACTAAATGGTGATATTATAATGCGAGATCCCTATTTACTGTCAGATTGATTTATTGACGAATCACAGTCAGCTTTCTTCCCTGCGTCCCGCAACTCTTGTTTTAACCCCTCGTCCTTAATTTCTCGTCTATTAATATTCGTATGTCTGTGGAGACAACCCTATTATGAGACCTTTATTTAAATCAAAATTTGTCGGTTACAGTCTCGATCAAAAAGTGAATTTTTATGAAAAAAGTATATGTAAACAACGAAACATTCAAAATTAAAAGTCTCAACTGAGAATTGAACCCAGAATATCTATCTTACCGGGACAACCTCTTTAACTACCAATTATTTAGAACTTAGTAATCATTCAAAAAGATGGCTGCCAAAATATGGGAAAAATTAGTTGAAAGATGATATTGTTAATTCTGAATTTGAAATAAGAGATTGACAAAAATTAGGTCCAATGGACAAAGACGTTGTCCCGGTAAAACCCTGAGTTCGATTCACAGTCGAGAATGTTATTTTTTAATTTTTCTGTGTCTTGTTCTGTTACATGTTTCATTTTAATTTATTAGTATAATCTTCTTCTTCAATGTTATATTACATTTATGGGTATAACCTTGAAAAGGTATTAAAGAATTTACCGCTTTCGGTTGTGGTGGGGATATAGGGTTCTCCGTGAGGCAGTGGTGAGGACTCGATGTCCCAAACCTTCATGGCCATTCCGGCTGCCATGGCCACTCCCAGGGCTGTCATGTCCCAGTGCCGGGATCTGTCTGTAACAAGAGATAAATAGTTATTTGCCTCCGAAGAGATATATCGCATCAGAAGTGTGTGTGCAGTTCTGTGACAAAAGAAACATTGAAGAAAGGTGAAGAAAATAACAAGCAAATATCAAACCTAACTGATTGTTCAAACTACAAGACTTAGGGGGTATTTCACTATGTCGGGCTAAATATCTGACTAGCTAGCCGTTGGCTGGCTTTAAAGATCAGAATAACTTCGTTATTCAACGGCGACCGTTTCACCATTGTTGCTGAGCTTCCGGATAGATAACACTCGAAATAGTCTGGCAAAATGGCAAAATGTTTGCAGTTACTCCATCTACTGCCACGCCTGTCATGTTTAGATAGATTCGTGTCGAATTAATACATTGTTTCTTATTTTGAACACAATCAAATAATTCAGGATGGATCATACAAGCATTCAAATTCATTCAACAAAATTTGACTCACTTCTCAGCTGTTAAACTCGGAATGTTTTGACGCCATCTTTGATTCGAGGAATAGCGCCTAACGTGAGGTTCGAGCACTGATTAGTCAAATCGAACTTTAACCCGAGCGTTAGCGTTATTCAGATATAGTGAAAACGAAAAAATGACTAATCCGCGGATTAGTGCTTAGTCAGAACATAATCAGAGATAGTGAAATACCCCCTTAGAGGTTATAGACTTAACCAACAGATGTCGGTAGTATATGGGTTTGCCCCTCCATGTTCAGAACCGGGGATAGCAGTTAGGTTTCTACCAACAGAGACATTTTGAGAGAATAATAGAGAGAAAATTAGCCTCCAGGCCATCCTACACACGCATTCCTGATTGTAAGAGTTTTTAGTCTAAATAAAAGAGAAAAAACCATGCTTCATATTCAAATCTAGAAGATAACTACAGAAGAATTAAAATGTGCACCTCTATTAAACCAAAGATTCCGACCACAATTTGAGTTAAATTAGGAAACTTTTTATTAATTATTTTTACATGAAATGGACAAAAAAGTGAGGTGATAGTATAATGATTATAATACAGGGTTTTCCAATAAGAGGTGTTATTTTGAATAGCCCGCTATTTCGGTAGATGTTACTTTTGAAGCTGTCATTTTTTGACATTTGACAAGTAGAAACTACGCCATTAATAAAAATGGAACGATAAACGCTTCAACAACGCATTGAAATTATTAAAATTCACTTGAGTGAATCAAATGCAAATCATCTTGAGTGATGAGGCCCATTTCCACCTCGGTGGCTTCGTCAACAAGCAAAATTGTCGCATCTGCGTCTCGGAAAACCCAAGGGTTATTGTTGAAAAGCCTCTCTATCCTCAACATGTGACTGTTTGGTGCGGTTTATGGTCCGGCGGAGTCATTGGACCTTACTTTTTCGAAAATGAGGCTGGAGCAACAGTTAAGGTGAATGGATTGCGCTATCGAGAGATGATTAATGATTTTTTATGGCCGGAATTGGACGGTATTAATCTGGACCACGTTTACTTTCAACAAGACGGCGCTATGTGCCACACAAGCAACGAAACCATTGATCTTTTACGATTGAATATCAAAATAACACCTCTTATTGGAAAACCCTGTACATTTGTCTAACAAAATGTATTTTACTCTTATTAATAGTCATTTTGTGTTAGTGTTAGATGAAAAAACGTAAGGTGAGCCATTTTTAAATGTTTTTACAGGCATTAAAAATTATAATATTTCAAAAATGATGCGTTTATTTCTAATAACAAAATTTGAAAGCGTATTTCATCACCTTTCAAAAACAGAAATATTCCATTTATTAGAATTTTATTACCATCTGACAGCGTCTTTAAGAAATATAACGGTCAATATGCCAGAGGCCTGTGGGGAAAATAAAATATACTTACATACTGGGATCCCGCTTAGATCAGCTTGAAGTTGTATCAGCAGGTTGTTAGAGGACATTTTCCCGTCCACATGCAGTTTCTTCAGTGGGAAGCCGCAGTCTTTGTGCATGGCCTCTAGTACATCTCTGTCAGAGGGAAAATAAGCCTTATTGATGACAGTATTTTTTTTTTGTAAAGCAATTCACCCTAAAAAGAGTGCTTTGTGAAAAATGTATGTGAGGAAAAAGTTTTATAATTAACAATTTATAAATTATTTGTAAAAAAATATTTGCCTTTTAAAAGATAATGAAAAATTGACCTTTCAAATGAACACCTGTGGCAAACTTTAAAAAAATTAGGACATCTCTCAAAATTTTAAACAAAAGAAATACACATTTCAAATATAGAATTAATAATTATTAAAAAAATGTAAAATATGTAGATATTATAAAGAATTATAAATCCTTATTGTATATACATATTATTTTTATCAAATTGTATTTAAAAATGTAAATACACCACTAATAATATATATTTATTTTTCATTTCAAATGCATTTTTACCTATATGTACTGCGGGTTTTGCATAACTTTCATTTTCATTTTGCGGAAAATCCCTACGTGCTGGAGAAAAACTGAGGGCATATTTGGACTTAGCGCACCAAAATACATACGATTCACCCATTACGGTGAAAAAAACTATCAAAAAGTGTCAATTTGCAGGCCTGTGTAATTTTAGTACCTACTTCATTGCTTCTCTGAATCGTTAAGCAAATTCCAGTAATAGAGGTCATTGAACTGGAGTTACACAGAGACACCAATGAAGTTATTATTTTGAAAAATATAAATGGATTTTACCTTGTTTGGAAGCAAATGGCTTCTAGGGCAGCTCTGATGAGGTGGTTTTTGGTTGTGAAAGCCGTCAGACCGCAAATGATTCTGTAAACAATATGATTATGTTATTTTAAATAAGTCTTAAACTGACAACACTTCCCGCAAAGGCATTTTGCACCCATGTTCTAAAATTATGAAACACCCTAATATTATAGAACTTCCTACTTCTTCTGACGCTAGTAAAATTACAAAGAGTATGTATCGAAGTATTTTTAAATTTAAGTATGTTAGTTGTAAGTTTCTACATATGTAAATATATATGTCATTGAGATAGTAGTTAGGATCCAAATGATAATCTAGTCTCCTTCAACGGAAGCAATCTTCCGAACAGGCCTTCCATTGATATGCTTGGTGTAACTATAAGTGACCAGCTCAGGTACGGGGGCTCCATCGAAGCTAGAGTAAAGTTGGCCTCTCAGAAGCTGGGCGTACTGTACAGGGCCTGCAGATACTTTAATAGTACACAACTGCTCACCCTGTACAAATCGCAAGTGCGCCCTACTGTCGAATTTGGCAGCCATCTCTGGTCCGGAGCCCCTAAATACCTGAAAAAACCCTTGACTCTGTGCAGAAACGGGCGGTCCGTTTGATAGATTCCCCAATCTTAACAAACGGACTGCAATCTTTAGAGCACAGGCGTCAGGTAGGTATGCTGTCCTTGTTCTAACGGTATTACAATGGAAGATGCTCTGAGGAACTAGCGTCATTGATTCCTTCGGCACCGGTGCGTAGTCGGGATACACGCCAAACGCGCGCCCAACATTTGTACACGGTTGACATTTGTCACATGAGAACGGGTCGCTTCTACGATTCGTTCTTAGGTTCAACAGCTCGGCTGTGGAACGAACTGCCGGCCTCTGTGTTTCCTCCCTCCTACAACTTGGGACTCTTCAAGACCCATGTTCACTCCTTCCTCTCCACAAAAAGACCCTCCACACAGCATCCCCAAAGATGACATAGGCCCTGAGGGAAATTATTTTCAACAGGGCCTCCTGTGTGGAGTTAATATAAAAAAAAAAAAAAAGTTACAGGCCTTAGTCGTAAGTCACTCGATATAAGTCTTAGATGTAAGTCAGAAGTTTAAGTATTTATTATTTAATAAATATATTTGTACAGCTTCCTTGAGGTGATCTTTCACGAAAATGACGCTATATAAATTAGCCAAATATTATTATTATTATGGAAGAAAATTAGAGAGAGGAAGAGAGGAGAGGGGAGAGGACAAAAGAGAGAGGAGAGTATATATAAGAGAGAAAGAGAACATATTGTAGGGTAAATTATAGGGAGTTTGCATCTCCCGAAAATAACTATAATATTATTTTTACCCACATTCTTGTGAGGCTGGTATCACTGAAAGTAATCACGCAACCTCGGATTCTGCGGATTTGGAGAACCGCAGAATCATTTAGCCAACAATCCATTTAAACTGGCGATGATAACCACTCCTCCAAAAGAGGAAGAAGAAATAGAAAAGAAGAAGAGCGGAGAGATGAACAATGAATAGAATAAGATATTACCCTCTGGCATCTTTCCTCCAGTAGGGCGCGTAAAGGCCGTTGAAGGCGGGCACAAAGTAAACATCACCGGTGGTGGGTGCGGCGCTGGCCGCCTCCTCCAGACTCTCTCCTACGTCCTTCACGATGCGGAGTCGGTCGCGCATCCACTTCAGAGCACCGCCCGCCACTGCCACCGAACCTTGAACAGAAACGTGCCACTTACATACAGTCAGTTCCATGACAGAGGCGTTAGCTCCTCGGCTCTTGATCCCGAGGTAGCGACTTTGAAACCCGGCACGGACAAAAAGATAACAGTTTGTACAGGGTAATAAATTTACCTTCCAAAGCATAAACTGCAGGAGCATTTTTTCCCAATTTGTAAGCCACTGTTGTCACCAGACCATGAGACGAGTGCACTATCTGTAATACAAATACAAATAAATCAAAATCCTGCTTTATTGAAAACATTCGTTAATTTTCCCTATTTTATCTTTTACTTAGTCGAAATAATCTGCTAATTATAATAATACTAATGACATTAGTGAGTTTTAGGTCCCTCTTCCACAGGGATACACAAGTAAACGATGATCGACGATTCAAATATCTTGGTGACTACCGTCACACATCTGCACGGAGATTTGTACACAGGCACATGTTGCCCACATTTTGTAACTCGTCAGCGACCCTAGTATTCCGCGACCAGCCGGCCGAGGTTGTTCCCACAACTGAGTCACACAACAATGCTAGGAACAAAACATTCAATAAAGAATGACAGGATATAAAAATGACAGCTACAGCAACTGTTTGATTGTGAGTGAGGTTTAGAAACATTTAGAGAATTCAACAATGGATTGGTGTCAACGTGGACCTTGTCATTTTAGTAGCGACGTGTTCAGACTGTGTGTGACAAGTTATTTGCGATGTGAGTACACAAATTGACTATCAGATACTTGCGTATCCCTCTGGCAGAAGGGTTTTACTATAATAATCTTTAAAATGGTGATTTATTTTTAATGCCAATGATTCTATGTATAATCTGATGTTAGTTTTACCTTGGTGCCCGTATTGTACAGTAGGAAGCATCCTGATCTATAGGTATTTTTAGCTTGTCCTTCTTTAAGACACATATGACCCATGAGAGCTGATTGCTGGTTGCCCAATATCTGAAATTATTACATACAATAAATCATTCATTAATATACACAACGCTGATGCCAAAAATTGTGGATGTTAGTGCATTATTTGTATACACTTTTGACAGTGATGTCGATATTAGAAATACAGAAATTTCTGAGGGAGTATGGCTACTATACATAGATCCAGTGGCGGTTCTTCCCTTAGGTCAATTGGTGTTTGACCCCCCAAAATTATAAGACAACAATAATAAATATAATAATCAATTATGTGCATCAAAACATTTAAAATGTAACGCGAAACAGCGGCGGCGGCGAGTGACTAGCAGTGACATCTGTTGTCTCTAATAGAAGCTTTCATTCACAAGTCCACACGATTCGCTGGGTCAATTTAAAGAATGTCCAATTTGGCATCTTCTGTCCCTACGCGCGCCATAGAATAAACGAGATGGCACTATATTTTTCGTCGAAGTAAAAATTAGCTTCCGAAGAAAGTTTAGGGACGCTTAGGTCATGACCGTGGGGGAGACAACACGGTGAATATTATATGTTTTACAGAGATGGTGACATAAACAAATGTCGTTTTTTCATTTTACACGCTTGTAGTGTGTGGAACAATGGTTGTTTTTCAATTGCATAGTTCGGGAAAGGATTAGAATAATTATTTATGTTGTTATCGATTTAGAATGAAACAAAACAAAAAACGTAAAAAATCATTGTCAAATAGAATCAAACACTGATTTTATTTATTTTAATGTTGTGGACAACTACATTAAAACTTAATATCTTAAAAATAATTTGCCGTAAGTACATGGATTGTGTATTTATTTCCAATTTATTATATTAACATAATATTTATTTAGAGTCCGCGACTCTAAAACTCTATAACAAATTGATATAGTTAATAATATATGGGCATTTTTCACAATATCAAATAAAGATTAGTCACACATTTTTTTCAAATGACCTACCACGACTGAATCCCTAGAGCCGCCTCTGCATAGATCCCCAGACCTTCTCTTGGGTGTGCTTCAAATGAACCATTTATGGGTTCAATAATGAACAGCTGCTAGCGTTCAACAATTGAATTTGGGAACCATCTCTGGGCTAAAGCCACTGCTTAAAAATTGACAAACATATATGATTCTGCGCAAAGGAGGGTGGTCCGTCTGATTGAAAATCCATTGTTAACAGACCGATTGCCATCTCTAAAGCACAGATACAATGTGGGCATGCTGAATCTGTTCTAGATGTATTTTAATGGAACCTGCTCTAAGGAGCTAGCAGCATTGATCCCCGTTGCACCGGTGCACGTGCGTGAAACTCGACGGTCGCGAGCGGAACACCCGTTCTCTATTTTTCCTCCTTCAGATACTTCGGACCTCTTTAAGTGCCACATTAATAAATCCCTTCCTCTACCGCCTCAAAAAGCTGACCAACCGGCTGGTGACATAGTTCCCTGTCTGTTGGGTGTTTTGTTTCTTTAGACTGACTACGGACAAGGGCACTCTTGATAGGAGTCACAATAAGGAATGTATTGCATCAAATTTCTTCAGACTAATTCGTGGATGGTTCGAAAATTCAACTATAATGGAGAGTATTCATTTCTATGTTCCCGATGGTTATCTCCGTCACCGACAGCATAGACTGTTCTATCTCCCGGCCTGCAGAACTAACTTGACAATAGTCATGCCGGTGGGGAGAGCTGTCTTGCTGTTAAATAGAATCAATTCGAGTATTGATATATTTGACATCAACGAAGCAGAATTTAGACGGTAAGCTTTGTTGCTGCTAGTACAGGGTTTTCCAATAAGAGGTGTTATTTTAAATAGCCCGCTATTTCGGTAGATGTTACATTTGAAGCTGTCATTTTTTGACATTTGACAAGTAGAAAATACGCCATTAATAAAAATGGAACGATACACGCTTCAACAACGCATTGAAATTATTAAAATTCACTTGAGTGAATCAAATGCAAATCATCTTGAATGATAAGGCCCATTTCCACCTCGGTGGCTTCGTCAACAAGCAAAATTGTCGCATCTTGGGCTCGGAAAACCCAAGTGTTATTGTTGAAAAGCCTCTCTATCCTCAACGTGTGACTGTTTGGTGCGGTTTATGGTTCGGCGGAGTCATTGAACCTTACTTTTTCGAAAATGAGGCTGGAGCAACAGTTACGGTGAATGGATTGCGCTATCAAGAGATGATTAATGATTTTTTATGGCTGGAATTGGATGGTATTGATTTGGACAACGTTTACTTTCAACAAGACGGTGCTACATGCCACACAAGCGACGAAACCATTGATCTTTTACGATTGAATATCAAAATAACACCTCTTATTGGAAAACCCTGTATATAATCTGCTTTTATATATTTTTAACCCCTTGCTGATGGGTTTTGGTTTTGGATATTGCACGGCTGATAAACGGCCATTAATGATACATTAATGGTTGTTTGTCAGTTGTGTAGTGTTAAGAGAGCGTTTATTAGTAAGATCCTTATTTATGTTTTAAAAATGAAATGAAATTTCATGTTTTAATGTTTTTAAAATGATGTAATTATTTGTAGCAAAAAAGGACTCTTTCTTTTATATAGATAAAAATGTAAATGTTTGTTCAAAATCTTAAATCTCCGAGAGTTCTTCACAGATTGCTTTGAAATTTTGGCTCAACGTTGAATTCGAATACGCTTGTGTTCTTATATACCTGTATTATAAAAATGTAACCTGTACCAGGAAAAAACATGCTACACGACGTAAAAGCAACATACCCTATTATTTCTCGATCTGCATAGACAGACTGAGCCATAGCAACACGTGGCGAGGTACAGCTAGTTCTATAATAATTTGTTTTTTCAATCACTTTTCAGAATATATAAATGATTAAGCTTTTCTTTTATAGACACACAGGAAGCCCTGAGGAACATAATTTCTCTAGGCGCCTGTCATCTTTGAGGATTTGCGGAGAAAAAGGAGTGAAAATGAATCTTACCAGATACCAGCAGGTCATTGAAACAACCCGTTCTCATTTGACAAACATCAACTGAGTACTAACATTGGTTGCGAGTTTGGCGTATTTCAATGAAGCTAGTTCCTCAGTGCATTGTTCATTAATACCAGTAAATACCAATAGAATAAGGACAGCATTCCTGCCTGACGCCAGTGCTCTAAAGACAGGGGAATCTATCAAACGGACCGAGTCAAGAGTTTTATTCAAGTAATTTGGGGCGTCAGACCAGAAACGTGGCTGTCAAATTGAACAATGGGTGCGGTGCGCTAATTGCAAAACCAACTAGTTGTATTTGGTCGTTAAGTGAGTCGTCCATTACACTAGATAAACATCAAATAAACATTCATCACAAAATTCTTCTAAAAATGTTGTTGGAATTTGCTCCGAGTTTCAAACCATTATAATTAATATAGAGTAACTGATTTAGAATATAGATGGCGCTAGTTTACACCTTCTTTAAAGGCAGCGAGATTATGTTATTTAAGTTCCAATATAAAATCGGTAGCAATATAAACTTTGGAAAAAACAACAATAAATCGGTGTAATTTCAACTTCTACAAAGTGTTTTATCAAAGTGATCCGTCGAGCCGGATAGCAAAATACAATCGGAGTGCGCGATTTTTAAAGAAAAATCAATCGACAGAATCGCGTCGAAACCATATCAGGAACCAGCATCCAGGAACAAGAGGACCAGAGGATTCATCAAGAATACAAGAAGATATTAGGTGTTTCTTGGAATAATCAGCAAGATTATTGGCAATATACGGTGGAACCCGTAACAAAGCTAATTAAAAGCAAGCGGCAAATGTTGTCTTGCATGGCATCCATTTTTGATCCTCTGGGTCAGTAATAGCGAAGCTATTAATGCAACGTCTGTGGCTCGAAGTCCGGCTCGAAGGACCAAATGTACTTGAAAACAACATTTCAATATAATTATTTTTCATAAAATATAATTACCCCAGAAATAGGTATTCCATCCAAAACGGACCCATCGCAAACTTTTCCATACACTTCTGCACTAGATCTGATTTCTGGTAGAATTTTGTAGTTGATTCTGAATAACCTGAAATTACAACAAAACACAATTGTCAGCAGGTAGATATTTACTGCCTAACCATTTATTAATGGTGGTTTAACAGTTGTGTAAAATTTAAAACATATTTATTAGTAAGGTCCTGTAAGTATAAGTATAGCCCTTGTAAAAGGCCACCGTTCAGAATCAAATTGCATTAATTGGATAATTTTCAATATTGGATAACAAACCTATGCCATAGGTCACCCCGAGTGATTCGCTACATTGGTGACTTAGCAGGGGTGCCCGGGTTCATGGGGTGAGGATTGTTTACCTTCTACCTCTCCAGCCAGACTCCCTCAACCCATCGCGTTGCACTGAAGTGGGAGGGATGGGTTCAAACGTCCGACACTCTTAGACCCATAGACCCCAGATTTCTAACCAGCTTTCATACATTTTTCCTTCCCAGAACTTCCTCTCTTTACAAAAAAAAACCTTTCCAACCATAGACATATGAATATTAGTAGACCTGCCCTAAGTGATTAAAAGCGTATTATTCCCCACTCCCCATACCGGTTCCATTGGAGCCGGCTGGGCTCGCGTATCATTCTTGTTCGAACTAGCGTCGAGCTATGGTCGAGGCATTTTATGAAATAACACGGCAAAATAGTGGCTTGTGATATGAAAACTTGTAAAAATAGATGTGAAAAAGAGAATAAACCCAATTGTCGTATTACATTCCATATGTAAGCATCATTTTAAGCTTATTCACATCGTATAATATGAATCAGTTGTAGAAACATATACTATTACATCGAGATACATCTGGTCGAATGTAGCGATTCTCAAGTGTGCGCATCGTTGTTACTGGGAAGTAAATTATGAACACTTATAAAAGTGTCTTAACTAAATACGTAAACAAAATATTCGACTCTGAAAATAGAAGAAATTTTTTTTGCCGAATTTGGACTTCGCAAATTTGTTCATAACGTGGCGAGTAATTTGCGCTCCCATGTAAAAATGTCTATTCATTCAAAAACAGATTTTACTTTTAAGAACTAAATGGTGATATTAAAATGCGAGATGCCTATATACTGTCAGATTGATTTATTGACGAATCACAGTCAGCTTTACCCCCTTCGTTCTTCAACAGTTGATTTTACCCCTCACCTTTAATTTCTAGTCTATATATTCTTATGTCTGTGTTTCCAACTATTAAAAAATTATTGGTGCCTTTTGTGTAGAGTCAATGTTTAAAAATAGGCTTCTCTGAATAGCCAGGTACTTCCCAACCATCTGTGGGACTACTTTATTTCCTCCCACATGTGGCAATACTAACGCGAATTAATCCGCCGCTAGACGCAAGCGAGCACGAGAAGAGAAATCTCCATTCCTGTTTCAACCTTCGATCCTACCGCCACTCTCTCTACTCTTTCTGCCACCGTCTCCGCGTTCTGTAAAATTGTAATATTCGTTCTCTCGAATAAATTAAATTAATTGTGCAGAAACTCATTTCAATCTCCCATCTCCTGAACACAATTTACGGTTCGGGCAGCCACCGTAAATTACAAATAAGTATAGCTCTCATACACACACATAGCTCTCATACACACACATAGCTCTCA
The DNA here is from genome assembly GCF_061612785.1 of Hesperophylax consimilis. Classification (NCBI taxonomy): domain Eukaryota; kingdom Metazoa; phylum Arthropoda; class Insecta; order Trichoptera; family Limnephilidae; genus Hesperophylax; species Hesperophylax consimilis. The sequence goes on from NC_142865.1 coordinate 15,070,406, forward strand.
TACACACACATACCCCCCTGCCACACATCCTTCCCCCTATCTCCTGTCCCTCCCCACTTCCTACTGGCTCAGATTTGAACTGTTGATAAAAATTGATTGTAGTTTACCTTAGCAAGGCAGGATCCCAATTTAGAGTTTCTAAATTCATAAGTTGGGTTCTGGAAGCATTTGTCACATCTGTAATGTGAAGACCTCCTTTCGGTCCTCCAGTTAAATTCTGCAGAAGAAGACAAAATACAATATAAGAAAAGACAAAAATGTACGACATCCATTTTTCTTCCCTCATTTAATCTGTACCTCTTCAAGACTCACATTAACAAATTTAACCCTTTCCTCAACCTTTAGGACCTTATGGCCTTACTGTGTACGTCTGTAAAAAACTTTGTGAAAAAGGGTACAGAAGTACAACGTTCGGCAGTGTTTGTAGAAATCCTCCACAAACAGAGTTCAGACATACACCATACGGCAGTGTTTGTAGAAATCCTCAACAAACAAAGTACGGACGTACACCATATGGCAGTGATTGTAGAAATTCTCAGCAAACAAAGTACGGACGTACACCATAAGGCAGTGTTTGTAGAAATCCTCGACAAACAGAGTACGGATGCACACCGTATGGAAGTGTTTGTAGAAATCCTCCACAAACAAAGTACGGACGTACACCATACGGCAGTGTTTGTAGAAATCCTCCACAAACAGGGTACGGATGCACAGTGCTATATAAAAAAAAATTGTAATCCATCTTCATAAAAATAAAAACAAAATGAAAACAGCCGAACACAAACATCAAACCAGAAGTAAGGGAAGGAATGACCTTTCCGTTCCAACAAGCAACAGAGCGGCTTATCAAAAAATATTTTCATATCTCGGTTCTAAAATATATAATAAAATCCCCTCTCAGCTGAAACTGTGTGAATTGTCATCCTTCGGTCCAAGAGTGACAAAATGGTTGTTGGATCTAGGCAGGACTGATTCCGAAATAATACTAAAAAATGTAATTTGAAATCACGAAAGCCTCTATGTATCTTTTTTATGTATCTTTTTATGCATCTTCATTTTAACATACTTATTTTAGCTAGTCTTAAATCCTGTATTCGTCTAGGATAACATGAAACCTGTAAATTTGACTGTCCTGAAACGGGAATCCTTCCTAGTTGGACAGTCAGAATCAAAAATGTAATCAATATTATAAAAAAATAAATAAATATTTCTCTGTTACTGAAAATATCTAAAAAAAAACAGCTTCAAAATTATTCAACCGACAATGTCTGCTTCTGTCCTTCCTCTACAGTTCCATGTCTCACTACCATACATCAAAATTGCAGCTTGAAATAACGTTAATTTTTGCTTTAGAATATGCCTCACCCAGATAAGCCAAGTGTCCACAGTTCCGAACAAGCATCGATCATCAGCTAGCGCTCTCCGAACCGAACGAACGTTGGCTTGAAGCCAACGTAGTTTGGGGCCGCTGAAATAAGGAGATACAGGCAGTCCACTGGCGAGGGAAAGGGCTGGACCGCAGGAACTGAGGTCTTCACAGATTTGGCTGGTACGGTTGTCGTTCCAGGCTGGAAGAAGAATAGAAAAGTTGAAATACAATTTTTTTCCCAGTTTAGTACTAGCACAACAGTGAAATGAAATAAAAAATAACAAATAAATAAATTAGGTTAGGTTAGGATGATTTTGGCAAGGCATATTTTTACTGGGAACAATTTGGCAGGAAACATTCTAACCTCGAACCATTGATGTATTATATTTAGATGAGAAATAAAGCGAAAAAATAGGTTCCACTTTTTTTCCTCCAATTGACCTCTAACACCCTAAGTAAAATTACCGCAGCGCTTATTGCGTTCTAATAGTGGAACACGTTTCAACGAGATATTAATATGCAATAGCGCCTCTAATTGTATATCTCTATGTCTGGAACTGTTGTTTTCCCTCCATGGTCTTCTCTTGTCCAGTTCAGAATAATAATAATAATAACATGACATTTATATAGCGCAGTTTATGTGTCATTTTACTTCAAGTGCGCTTAACTACTCGTATAACAAACTTAAAAAATGGTAATTCAGTATTAATGGTTTTTAAAATTATTCCTACAGTGCGCCTTACCCAATACAGATCTAATATTATAACACTAAATACACTGCTTATACAAAGTGATACAAAACTTAGAATAACAATAACAGCAGAACAGGACCAAACAAGAATATTAAAACTAAAACATAATATAAAACAGGAGGCAGTTTGTGCACTTTAAAAAGGTACAATAAGGAGACAACCGAAACCAAACAATTACCGGAAGTTTTAGAATATGGCTTATTATAAAATATTGAAAAGAAGTTAAAATTTATGAATGGTAAGATTTTTTAAATAATTTTGTTTTTAAAGCCCGTTTAAATTCAGCCAAATTCTGTTGATTAGTAAGAGCTGAGGGAAGTCTATTCCAGATGAGCGGGCCTGTTACACTAAAAGAGCGATCATAGTAAACGGCTCGATTTGACCTAGAAAGTTCGATTAGACGATTACTAACATCTAGATCTGCTGACCTTAGAGAAAGCTTTCTATTGCTTAAGTTTTGTCGGATACATAGTTCCGATATATAGGCTGGCGCCATTCCTTGCAATGCTTTGAAGGTCATTAAGCAGATCTTAAACTCTATTCTTTCAGGGCATCGAAGCCAGTGAAGGCGATCCCTTAGAAGTGGGGTTATACGGCAATACTTAGATTCAACAAAAATCATTCTCGCCGCAGCATTAAAACTGACTGGATTCTATTGATTTGTTTCTGAGGTAGGCCGGCATATGCACTATTGGAATTGTCCATACGTAAGACGACAAACGAATTTATGAGTGACTTTGCTCCATCAGAGGGAAGGCATCTCCTGATTGATTTTATCTGCCTTAGATGGAAAAAACCAGAACTCACAGCTTTTGAAATTTGGGATTCAAGAGAATTATTGAAGAATATTGTCCATAGTGAAACCCAGAAATTTTATTTCTGCAGAAGGGATTATATCTGTATCCTGAATACGGATTGGACTGAAGTCAAGGAGAGCTTGCCTTCCAGGGGAAGCTATCCACATAAATTCTGTCTTTGTCGGATTTAGTTTAAGTTTATTGACAGACATCTAACTTGAGATTGTGTTAATGAGGCTAATCACCTCGTTTTAAGGACGTCTTTTTCGTCCGGAGAACAAAACATGAAAATCAAACGATCATCTGCATAGCCTTGTGATTCAAAGCCAGCTATGGGAGATATTCTGAGTATATCTCGCTGGTGAAAATTTAACATATCAGTCAGAATTTAAATGTTGTTTGAAATGTGGAAAAAAACAGCACTGATCAAATTACCAGCAATTTCAATAAACAATAGAAAAACAGTGTTTATTTCTTACAGACAGCATTGTAGAGAGGTTCTCCAGACAGCTTGTCCCAGACTATGGTTGTTTCTCTCTGATTAGTCACCCCCAGGGTTACTATGTCATTCTTCGAATAGCCTAAAACAAGAAAATATACATTTAACCACAATAATATAATATATATCAGGCAATAGTCGCAATTGAAACTTGAACCCAGGAATTAAATGAGGACTATGTAGTTGTTCTTTCAGCATCCAAAAGCAAATATTGTCTTCTCTAAATACAGGGTTTTCTAATAAGAGGTGTTATTTTGAATAGCCCGCTATTTCGGTAGATGTTACTTTTGAAGCTGTCATTTTTTGACATTTGACAAGTAGAAACTACGCCATTAATAAAAATGGAACGATACACGCTTTAACAACGCATTGAAATTATTAAAATTCACTTGAGTGAATCAAATGCAAATCATCTTGAGTGATGAGGCCCATTTCCACCTCGGTGGCTTCGTCAACAAGCAAAATTGTCGCATCTGGGGCTCGAAAAACCCAAGAGTTATTGTTGAAAAGCCTCTCGTGCGGTTTATGGTCCGGCGGAGTCATTGGACTTTAATTTTTCGAAAATGAGGCTGGAGCAACAGTTACGGTGAATGGATTGCGCTATCGAGAGATGATTAATGATTTTTTATGGCCGGAATTGGATGGTATTGATCTGGACAACGTTTACTTTCAACAAGATGGCGCTACGTGCCACATAAGCCACAAAACCATTGATCTTTTACGATTGAATATCAAAATAACACCTCTTATTGGAAAACCCGTAGTATAAAACAAAGTTACTTTCCGCGTCTGTCTGTTTGTGCGCTTATTTCTTCTAAACTACGCAACAGAGTTTGATAGGGTTTTCACTATCATTTAGAGAATTTCTTCCGGAAGGTTTATATACATATATATATATAATAAATGGGTATTATATTTATTGAAAGAAGACAAAAGTTGAGCAACTTTGGGTACACGTTAGCTAGTATTTAATAAATCAAAACCAAAAAAATTGTAAATACCTACCTACTTAATTATAAACCATAATATATTTTTTGTAATTTTTTTTAAAATTACAAATAAGGAATTATTTTACAATACACCCAAAGTAACGTCACTATCTAATTTTTTTTTTCAAAATTTCTTTACGTAGGTTCATAATATCGAAAAAATGCGAACAAGAAAGTAAAAATGACGATTTTATATTTCAAAAAATAATCTTGTCACCTCCTTGAAACGGAAACCGAACGTACAAAAAAATTTACAGACAAACGAAATAGTTGGATTAAAGCTGAACTTCGATGCGCTCAGTCAACAATACATTATCAGAGATTTTCAAGGCCAAGAGTATTGTCATGATTAATTTTTGAGTTACTATTCCGTGTTGCACTTTCTTCTTCTTTAGACAACGTTTCGGATAGCGTTACAGTGTCTATCATCAGGGCAGATGTGTGATGGAAGTGTTTTTTAATGCATGAGTTGCGCGTACTATACTGAAATACCCTAAAAGGACTAATGTGAGCAAACACGTAATCAAACACTGTTAAGATTTCAGGTACTGAAATATTAATATTGGTGCTTGTCACCCTATGGGTGTGGCAACATTTATTTTTGTGTTAGCGATTGCCGGGGCAATTTCATATTGCCACGGATTTTAATCGTTCTTCTCTTGTTACCATCCGTCTTGGGCGGGTCGTTTTGGCAAAACGGCAGAGCTGCCAGGTTTTCACTTACATGTGGTTTATAAAACCGCGGAGAGAGATAGCAATATTTGGCTCACCTTACATGAGCTGCCCTACGGGTCTTTTTTATTGTTAAATAAAGACCAATATTCGAGAGCTGGAGTTTTTATTGAAGAGTTACTCCAGTCATACTTCCTTGGAATCTGGTGACTCACCACGCCGGATTGCTCTGTCAGGAGAGTGAAGTTGAGATCCTGAACAAACACTTTACGACAATTTATGTATTTACCCTGATGATGGAAACTGTAATGCTGTCCAAAACGTTGGCTAAAGAAGGAAAAATACTAAAATCTGAAAGTGTTTCCATCTGCTTTCAAAAACAGCAAATTTAATGCAAAAATATTTTCCGCGAAATCTGCATTTTGACAGTAAGCTTAAGGCGATGCCATACGTAGTAATGCAAAATTATGTGTTTTTGGTTTGAAAATTTGGTCGCCTAGAAATGTTTCAGATGCTTTAATTAAATACTGCGAGTAGAATACATCTTGGCCTTTGAAATAATCGATTATTTTTTAGATAAATCTTTTTGTAAGCCCAGAAAAAAATAATGTATAAGGCCTATGAAAACAGCTTTAAAGTTCAAAATCTCCTACTTACGAACCCATTTTCGGTTATAATTTTATTGTATAATGTGGCAAATTAAGTTATTTATAAAATGATGGAAAAAAAAAAAATATTTTTGCCTGAACATCCACAAAATAAAATAAAAGGCACTTTTTGGCCATGTTTTTTTCTTCCATAAATCAAAACAGGCGGATGGTGTTAAGCGGGAATTTAAGCCTTATCGCCATCTACGTAAGGGTTATTATTGATAGCGGCTCAATTTAAAATATTACACGACGTAGTGCATCGCCTTAAGAGAAATACATTGCAAAATATAGAGGGCTCTAGGGGTTAAATTTGTTATCGATTGTTTCAGCTCTTCTTCTAATGGAGGGAAATTGATAAAATTTTAGTCCTTTCAAGGAGAGATTGAATCAGTCTCTAATCTTATATAATTCTGTTAAGCCTCTCGAGGGAACTCCTGGCAGATGTCCTTAGACCAGCTCTTTGCTGTACTGGCTAACAAAGATCTGGATACATAATCAACTTACCGTGTTCCTGTAACTGCTCGATGGCCTTCTTTGCGCACCGCTGCACCGCACTGAGGATGAGGCGTGGATCCTGCTCGGCCCAGCCCTCGCGAGGGAACTCCTGGCAGATGTCCTCCTGTGCGGAGACCAGCTCCTCGCTGCATTGGCTCTTGAAGATCTGCAAATGAACACATTAAGAGTTGTAAATCTTAATTAAAAGTTGTAAACTCACTAAAAGTTGCAAAATTCATTATGTTGTAAAATTAATTAAAAGTTATAAAATTCATTAAAAGTCAAAAAATTAATTAAAAGTCACAAAATTCATTAAAAGTTATAAAATTAATTAAAAGTCATAAAATTCATTATAAGTTGTAAAATTCATTAAAAGTTACAAAATTAATTAAAAGTCATAATATTCATTAAAAGTCATAAAATTAATTTAAAGCCATAAAGTTCACTATAAATTGCAAAATTCTTTAAAAGTCAAAAAATAAATTAAAAGTCACGAAATTCATTAAAAGTTATAAAATTAATTAAAAGTCATAAAATTCATTATAAGTTGTAAAATTCATTAAAAACAAAAAAGGGTTTCACTTCGCTCGAGTGTTGAAAAACCCTTCAATTTCCCAGTCATAATTTTTTAAGATTTTATTTAGGAAACAAGCAGTTCTAAATGAAAGTATATTAACATTATAAGAAAGAATATAATTAAGTTCATTAAAAAGCCTTCACATATTCTTTCATAGTTAGGGGAACGTTGTAAGGTTGAAAAAGACAATGAAATTGGTCGCTAACCATGGCTTAGGGATATACTTAAAATAATTCGTAATCTGCATAGATATTTAATTATTTTCGGAAAAATACCTTTTCAAATATTGAATTAATTGTTTGCACTATGCAAACGCAATTTTTTCAAGAAAGGCATACAAATCAACAGACAAAGGCAGGAGTCCACTGTTTATTTATGTATGAAAGGACGTAACACGGGAAAAAAATAAGTTACAATAGCTACGCAAATAAATATTCCGTATTGACCGTAATGCGCAAACAAATAATTAGTCTTAATATTTTAAAGGGGTGACCGGAAAACTCATCAAAATGACATTTCAACACATCTATAAAAAGTGCTATAAAGTTATGAAAAGTGATGAAACAAAAACCAGGTTAAATAGTTTTATATGTAGGGTCAGTGGGTTAACAGTGAACCAGCAGGACACAGTGAACCACCACCTCTACAGCAATAACTGTAAGTGTGTTAGTGTTAAGCTGGCACTTGCAGTGCCGTCTCAGGAACAGACAAGATTTGATTTAGTGTGCTCCAGTGTGCAAAGGCGACAAGACGTTTTAGAAGCTAATATCTGATTTTTGCAAAGCACAACATCATTTGCACGTAAGTGTTTTTGTTTCATTACCTTATTATTTTGTTGCCAAGGCGAGATTTTTTACTGCTTTCAAATTAAGTATTTTGTTTTAATTGTTACCTATTACTAGCAATTTTCAATATCTTATAGGTTTTAGAAATATTGGCTAGTTAATTCAACATGGCATCATGGTACACACTGAACCAGAGTTATGTGGGACACAGTGAACTGGTTCACTGTGTACACTGTATCTGGTTCACTGTGTACATGGCTTCTGAAATAATATGGATTCATAGAATTAGATCAACTTAAGTATTTTCTTTGGTCAACAGAATGGGTCGTAAGCAGAAAGATGCAAGGAAAATCGGTAAACACACGGAGAAAGAGATGAAAAAAGGTTTGGAGATGATGAAAGAAGGGGATAGTCTTCACAAATCTGCAGAAGCTGCTGGCATCCCGTACCCAACTTTTCGGCGCTACTGGCTCAAGTCGAAGACTTCGGAGCAGCCCATAAGATTAGTTCCACATTACGACGTTAATCGAATATTTAGCGAAGATCAAGAACGGACCCTAAAGGCGTATATCAAGAAATGTGCCTCTTTGTTTTATGGACTTTCAATCTACGAATCCCGAAAATTAGCTTATCAGATGGCCAACGTGAACGGCATAAAAGTGCCGGCATCTTGGCATGCCAACAAATTAGGTGGCGTCGACTGGCTTCGTGGCTTCCGCCAACGACATCAAGATCTATCTCTCCTAGAGATCTAAACCTGAAGCCTGTAGTTTGGCTAGAGCTACCGTTTTCAATAGACCAAATGTGGATACGTTTTTTGATAATCTGGAAAGAACGTTAATGCGGAATCCTGCTGCTTTTGCTGATGGAACCAGGATATTCAACTTGGACGAGACTGCTACCACTAACGTACAAAAACCGGTTAAAGTTCTTGGTCCAAAAGGAAAAAAAAATCTTGGAAAAGTGACGAGTGGTGAAAAGGGCACACTTGTCACTACGTGTGGCATTATCAGTGCAAGTGGACAAGCCTTGCCACCTGTTATGGTATTCCCAAGAAAAAACTTCTTACCGAAAAAGATCAAAGGTACACTACCTGGAACATTGGGGCTGGCTACTTCCACAGGTTGGATGAATAGTGACCTGTTTGTAGAGGTGATAAAGCATTTCATCAAGCATTCTGGCAGTTTACCCCAGCATCCAAGTATTTTGATATTTGATAATCACGAATCTCATTTATCTATTGAGGCGTTGGATCTGGCAAAAGCATCTGGAGTAACGATTATCACATTACACCCGCACACGTCTGCTAAGCTCCAGCCTTTGGACGTTGGTTTTCTTGGCCCCTTCAAAGCTTACTACAATAGTGCAATAGATTCATGGCTGCTGAGAAATCCTGGTATTCCACTGACTATCTACGAGATTGGAGAAATGGTGGGATATGCATTCCCACGAGCCATGACGCAAATAAATATTATGCATGCTTTTAAAAAAACCGGAATTTATCCATTCGACAGAAATATATTTACGGATGATGACTTTTTACCGAGCACAGTGACAGATCGCCCAGTTTCTGTCCAGACATTACCAGATGGTCGACCATCAAACTTAGTTATTGAAAAAGATACATCACCAGCAGACTTCGAAGACCTTTCAATAGCTGGACCCTCTGGGCTTTCAAGAGCAGAGTCTGTTTCTTTTATTGGTCCTGAACAATTCCGCGATTCAATGAAGGCAGGCCCTCGGAAAATATGAGAAAGCCTAGACAACTAGGTCGTAGTTTGATTGCTACAGATACGCCTGAAAAAATCGAAATCAATCAACAGCGATCAGCTGCCAAAAAGAGGAAGGATGCCAAAAATAAAAAAAATTATTCGTGCCGTTTTAGCATCCAGTTCAGATGGTGAAACAGAAATCTCCATTCAAGATTCAAGCATTGACATGAATTGGATGGAGAATGATGAGATAGACCTGACAGAAGAAATGATGATGGAACCGTTAGAGAGATCCCCCGGCGAAGGAGAATTTGTTGTGGTAGTGTTTGACACGAAAAAAACAAGAATTTATTATGTTGGGAAAGTTCTTGAAACAAGGAATGATTCCCTTGAATACTTCATCAGTTTTCTTAGACTACAGACAAGAGGTCCAGAACAATTTTCTCTTCAATTTTCTCTACCCAATGTTCCTGACTTATCATATGTAAAAGAGCATGACATTAAATATATTCTCCCAAAACCAATTGTATCTGGAAGCACTAAGAAGCAGCAGCAGTCATTTTATAAGTTTGATGTTACCTTTGCTATAAACATTCGCTAAATATTTTGCTCTAAAGGTAAAAAAATTACGTTACTTATTTTTTTATAGCTCTGCGAGTTTTCATGTTTTGTAATTTGTAGTTATTTTCTTATCTTGCTACTTTTTTTTAGTTATGGGTTTTTCATATTGTATAAATTATGTTTATGAATAAAGCCCTGATTATTTTCTTAATTTATTTGTTTTATTGCGAGGATTATTAATATAATTTTCAGGAGAATTAATATGATGGTTCACTGTGTCCTTCTTCGGCTCACTGTGTACCATGCCTGCGGTTCACTGTGTACCAGCATTGTACACAGTGAACCAAAAAGTCATTTTTTATATAAATCATTATATATAATTAACAGTAATTTCTGCGAAAATGAGTTTATGCACATAGAAAGCCAAATAAATACTGAAGACAACAACATTTATTTGACAGTTCTACGTTAAATTTTGGTGGCCCAGGTCAACTCGGAAAAAAGTGTGGTTCACTGTTGACCCACTGACCCTAACCTATTTAACCTAGTTTTTGTTTTATACATAATGGGTGTGTTGAATTGTCATTTTGAGGGGTTATCATTTTTAGGAATTATGAAAAGTGATGAAACAAAAACTAGGTTAAATAGGATACAAATTTAACTATTTAACCTAGTTTGGAGAATTGTGATTATCGTCAATTTAAATAGGTTGTTGGCTGAATGATTCTGGGGTTCTCCAATCCGCAGAATCCAAGGTTGCGTGATTACTCTCGGTGTGTAAAAAAGAGAATTTTGATATTTTCAATTTAGTTTTTATTTTAACAAAACTCACGTTACAATAATTATATGAACAAAACAGATTGCGTGCGTTAGAGAAGATTTAGGGCTAAACCGCTGGAGAGAGAATAAATTATTTGCCACGCTAGGTGTCGCATGCAGGTTCACAGTGATACCAGCCTCACATGAATGTGGGTAAAAGTAATGTTGTTATTATTTTCGGGAGATGTAAAATCCCTATAATTTACCCTACACTAGTTTTTGTTTCATCACTTTTCATAATTTTATAGCACTTTTTATAGGTGTGTTGAATTGTCATTTTGAGGAGTTATCATGGAACCTTTTAAAGGATAACTGTTAACTAAACTAGTGCCATCTATGAATGTGCAGATTGTGTATTCAACTAGTCTCTCACAGTTCATCAGACACAATAATAATTACATTTTTACGTGCTGGGAGTTAGCGGGGCCATGGTATCCCCAAGTTGGGGTAAGTTTTGAGGCTGAAGGAAGCGGGGAAGGGAAGGAGACGAAGAAGAGGAAGGTTTGGAAGTGCCTGACTATTCAGATTTGGTCTCCGAACATGGCTAAAGCCATATCAAATTACGTTTAAAATTAATGTAAATTAATGAAATTACGTTTTGACTGAGAAAACCTGCCGTTAATAATAATACTACATTATTTTATGTTAGTTAAATGTGAAATAACGCAATATATGAATATGGCCACTGTGGACGAGGGTCAAGGCTCTCGACCAGCAATTCGAAGGTCGCGGTATCAAATGCCGGCGTGCGCAAGAAAATTTTATTTGATGAATTTGTGTTATTTCACAATTTATTCATTTAAAATAATAAATAGTACTCTTCCAGCACGTTCCAGTTTGGAAGATACAGTCAGTATATTGCCTTGGTGTAAGACCACCATTCAGAATAAAAACATTGCTTGAAATGGCTTTAGCTATATTTGGTGACCGGAGGTGAATAGCCAGATACTTCCCCACCTTCCTCTTTCCCATCTCCTTCCCTTCCTCACTACCTTCAGCCTCATAACATACCCTAATTGGGGATGCCATAGCCTCACTGGCTCCAGACGGTTGTGAGCAGTTGTGGCTCTTGTGCAGTATTCACATACATTTTTAAAAATTATTTGCGCACGCTGTAGTTTGAACCTTCGACTTCTGGATTTTTAATCAAAAAATATATAAATTATTTTATCTATCAGATTTGCCTGCCCTTGATTTAACTTCTAATCTCTAAATAATATAAAATAGAGTCGCTATCTGCGTCTGTTTTTTCGTGCGCTTAGTTCTTCAAAACTATGCAACGGAATTTGATAAGGTTTTCACTATCATTTAGAGAATTTCTTCCGGGAGGTTTGTATACACTACATACCACGTCAGCTCAAAGACAATTTTTCTTCCTAGCTCCTAAAATCTTTAACCTTTTCCCTGAAAACCTAAAAACCGTGAGTCAACCCCATTCCTTTAAAAAACAAATTACAAAATGGATCCTTACACACGGAATACATTACAACTACAATACCCATTCATTCTACACTCTATCAATTTAATCATCTTTCAGACAAAACATAATATATCTTTATTTCCTAACTTAGCGGTATAGTATGTACATAATTAATCAGTGTGATCTATTCAATAATAATTTTTAAAAATTTTCATCTTCTTATAATTCTCTAGCTTATCCATCCTCTTCTTGCAACCCAAACCTGCTATACATAATTTTTCTTATTTCTCTATTTTATATTATAGTAATGTATAGATTCTATGTCCGCAAAATGTAAAATTCACCCGCCATAACACAGGGTACCAACTCTAGGGGACGCCCACGCCGAGAGTACCTGGAGGACCTGCTGGTGGACGTGCGCTGCTCATCATATGCACAAGTCAAAAGAGCCGCACAAGACAGGGAAGAATGGAAGAGGAGATTAGATGAAATTGCTGCAAACCAATCCCAGGATTGAAACCAGAGAGAGAGAGAACACAGGGTCATCCCTAGCATGGAGGGTGAAATATAACAAAAAACCACATGTACTCTCTAAATCATGTATCAATAAAATAAATAAATATATATATATAATTAGGGTTACCACCTCTCCGGGTTTGACCCGGATTCTACGGGTTTGCATGGTGCATGTCCGGGCTATGGGTTTAACATTGAAATCTACGGGTCAGACCGGGCGGTGGCAGCGAACCAGACGACCATCACGGCCCAGAGCGCGTGACTGACTGACTGAGTGAATGCACAATGAATTTTACGGTGCCAAAATAATGAAAAACATAAAGTTTTTGAGGCCTTCTGATCAGGATCAATTAAAAAAAGAAGCCAATGAGGTTTACAGGAGAACTCTTGAATACATACAGAAAAATTATGATTTTGAGGATTCTGTGTTCAAAATCTTTTCCAAATTCGATCTAACAAGTGCAGTGAGTTACGAAGATACCGTGGAAGCTCTCGAATCACTTGGTTTGAAAAATTTCGACGAAGATAAACTTTATGACGAGACCCGAAAATTAAACCAAGTATTTCCTCAGTTCGTACAATCTAGTGATTCAACATTGCCTGTTGATTTACGATGGGTTCAGTTATTCAAAGTCACCTCAACCTTCACCGAACTGCCAAAAATAATTGGAAAAAAAATTTCAATCTCTATAAGCAATGCTTTGGTTGAACGCGTCTTTTCTTTAATGGGAAATTTGTGGACAGACGAACGAAACTGCTTGTCAGTGGACATGGTGAAGGCAGTTAATTGAAGGGAGTTAATTACAATATGAATTGCCAAGAATTTTTGAAGTTTTTTGTAGAAACCTGAGCAAGAAAAGATGCTTAAACAATCCCTTCAGAATGAAAAATATAGTTTTAAGTGTCGTTAAGAGCGAAGACGCTTTTTGACACACTTGCTAATAACAGCTGTTGAACACGAGAAACAATGCCAATGACAGTGACGAAGTGTGGATTTTTTTATAATTTTTTGTTTTTAATTGAAAAAAAATGTTACCGGACAGCAAAGTGTCCATAAAATTTTTTACTCCAAATGTGCTAAGGAAAAGCTGGTTAAAGTTTGTCGGGTACGTGCCGATACACCCTGTATAGTACATGGATATTATATTTATTGAAAGTAGAGAAAAGTCAAGCAACTCCGGATACTCGTCAGCTAGTTAGAAATAATCACAACAATCTATTCTTGGAATTACATACTTACATATAAAATGCAATATTTTTTTTCTAAGAATTTTCTTATCAATAGAAGTTATCGTAATATGCGAACAAATAACATTTTTTTCTTCTATCGTCATCATTTTCACTATAGAATAGTGTCCAAAAAGAAAGACAAACATTCTGGGTTATGAATTATCTGACTGACTAATAATAATAATAATAAGTTCAAAGCAAGTTTGGAATAAAAGTTAAGGGTAATACAAGGGAGAGTAGTACAATTTCGCATTTATTATTTATGGATGATATAAAATTATTTTCGAATTCTGAACAAAATTTAGAGAAAATGATCGAGGTAGTTAAAAACTTTTCAGATGATATCAAAATGACATTTGGTTTAGATAAATGTAGAACGATCCATATAGAGAAAGGCAAAATTATAGATGGGGACGAGAGTATATTTAGAAATTTCCAAATTACTAGTATGAAAAGGGATGAGGTTTATAAGTATTTAGGATACCCACAATCAAATAGATTAGACCATAGTAGTATTAAAAATGATATTAGGATTAAATTTCAAACTAGGATAAGGAAAATTTTAAAATGCAATCTATCTGCTAAAAATTTAGTAAAAGCAATAAATACTTGGGCAATACCTCTATTAACGTACTCATTTGGCATAATTAAATGGTCTAATACAGATTTAGATAACTTAGAAAGATTAATTAGAACTACGCTAACAAAGTTTAATTGCCATCATCCAAATTCAGCTATAGAACGAGTTAATTTACCTAGAAATTTAGGAGGTAGAGGTATAGTCAAAATAACTTCTTTAAAACATAATCAGGTAGAAATGCTAAGAACCTTTTTCCATAGGAAAGCTCATAGCTCAGAAATGCACAAAATAATTTGCAAGGCAGATAGAAATATTACACCTTTAAATTTATACGATGAGAATGCCAACATTTTTATAAATCCCAACCAGGAATTATTAGATTCCTGGTCAAATAAAATTTTACACGCAAAACACTTCAATTATCTCAACCAAACGTATGTTGACAAAATTAAGTCAAACAAATGGTTGAGTATTGGAGAGTTGAGCGCAGAAATAGAAGGATTTATGCTTGCAATTCAGGATAGAGTCATTAATACTAAAAATTATAGAAAGCATATAATCAAAGATACAAATCAAATTGATGATTTGTGTAGAAAATGTTTGGCTTTTCCGGAAACTATAGAACATATTATATCGGGATGTTCTATATTAGCACCGTCCGAGTATACATTTAGGCACAATCAAGTTTTAAAAATAATTCACCAAAATTTGGTAATTAAACATAACTTGATTGACTGCCGTAATGTAGTACCATATTATGAATACGAACCAAATTCATTTTTAGAAAACGAATTTTATAAAATATATTATGATAAAACTATACTAACAGACCGAGCGATTAGTCATAATAGACCCGATATAGTTTTACATGACAAAATTAAAAAAATAACTTATATCATTGATGTTGCTATTCCAAATTCCTGTAATATTCAAAAATCTGTTAGTGAAAAAATAAGATTTAGGAAATGAAATAAAAAGAATTTGGCATTCTCAGACTATAAAAATATTACCATTCGTTATTTCGGCTACTGGCATTATACCTAGCTCTCTAATTAAAAATTTAGGCGTATTAGATCTATCAAAAAATTTATATATAAAGATGCAAAAGTCGGTCATTTTGAATACATGTAGGATAACAAAAGATTTTTTAAATATTTATGTTGAGGGATCAGTAGGATTTATAGGCCCTGTTAGAAGTTCTACCGAGCCGAACCCTCTGATATGAAAATATCTGGAGACGGTGAATTTTTTTTCCCATTTGATATCTGGTGATTTGACGTGTTGTTGTTCTTGTATTGTTTTGTATTTATTTTACTTATATAATGCACTTACATAGTGTTGATTGACTAGCTGATCATTTGTGGAAAAGTGAGTGGAAGGGTTAAGTTTTTCCTTTGGGGAAGACTTAACCCGGACAACTAAATCGGAAGTTTAAAAAAAAAATTGGATGACTTGTATAGCGCCGTTATTGTGCAAAATCACCTCAAGGGCGCTGTATAAACTTATAATACATTACTTAACTATTTATGGAGAAAATATACAGTACAATACTTACCTGATAGGTCACTTGAGATTAACACTTAATTAACATTATCTAAATGTTTATTAGCGAAATTTAGATACAGGATTTAGGACATAATTGGAAAATTGAATATAATTGGACTTTCTCTTAGGAATGGTATATTTAATTTAAGGGTACGACAGCTTAAAAAGGTAAGGTTTTAGTTTAGACCTGAATTCTGTTGGACTTGTTATGGATCTTAGTTCTGGAGGGAGTTTATTCCAAGCCTTCGGCCCAGATACTCCGAAAAGTGCGATCACCAAACTTAGTATTTGGCTTGCGCATAGGTTCTATCACTCTGCCTACAGCTGATGATGTAGCTGATTGGACTAACTAACCAT
The DNA here is from genome assembly GCF_061612785.1 of Hesperophylax consimilis. Taxonomy (NCBI): domain Eukaryota; kingdom Metazoa; phylum Arthropoda; class Insecta; order Trichoptera; family Limnephilidae; genus Hesperophylax; species Hesperophylax consimilis. The sequence continues at coordinate 15,086,731 of NC_142865.1, forward strand.
CATGCAGGCAGAGAGGACGGACCGCCAAACAACTCGATCTTGGCACACACTCCTGGCCTCATTCACATTCATACATCGTCTCATACATACTCTTCTATTATTCTGACTCTTGACATGGCCCGACTAAAAAATCTGATTCACTTCATCGTGCCGTGTTATACCATTCACATTTGCGTCATTATCTGACAATATAATAAATTCACCTACTGCCATCATTACGGTGGGAAAGTGTTGCTTGTGCAGTGATAGAGGACTTAGCTTGCAGAGAGTTAAGCCAGCGACGTCGCACTGGAAACCTGACACAAATGTAAATATTCGTTTATTCAAAATTTTAAATCATCAGAATATCTTCACCGATTGCTTTGAAATTTTGACACAACCTTGCATTCGAATACGCCTATGTTTCTATATACCTATACTATATAGATGTCACATATAAAAGGTAAAAACATGCTTTTTTTTAAAGATTTGTTGGACAATTGAATCCTATAATTTCTATACCCGCTATATCTGATTTTTTGACAAAATGATCTGAGTATGACATCTTGTTCACATTTTTGCGAGCAACAAGAGGAGCCTAAAATTGAGTTTCAAAACCCTTCTTATCACGACCAAAAACCATGTTAAAACTGCGAGTGAGAAACCAAATCCGCTATATCATACAGAAAGTTACTATCAAAACCCGCTATATCGGATTCAACCAATCACAAGCAGTTATTTTGCCAAAATACAATATGGCCGCCGCTCTGACGCCACGCTCGTGTGTCAAAATGATCTATGCGTGTGTTTCTAAACCCGCCATGTCGGCTCAGTTGACTTTCAAAATCCCGAAGTGAGTATCAAAATCCGCTTTATCCATTTTATTTATCGAGATTACATAATTATTGCTAGACATATATATAAAAATAAATACTTTTCGAAATTTTATTACTCCAATTCATTATATAAAAAATTGTAATGCAATTACTCATGTACGCTAGAAATGTGACAGTTTTTTGCGGTTTTCTCCAAATCAATGAAAGTTGATATAGCGGGTATAGAAATTACACGACTCAATTGTACTATTGTTTCTCTATTTGCACAGACAGACTGAACTACAGAAACGCGTGGCGGGGTATCAATATCGTCATTAAAATTTGATGAATTATTCAAGATCTATGAAACAACTGGTCTGGTTCAGAGGGTATATCATCAACCTCTTGATAACTTATTCATAGGATAACGTATATTTTAGATTTACAGTTTATTTATTTATACGGTCAGAGTTTACTATTCGATACTTGACTTGAACCTATGAATATTGGTTAAATATTTGATAAGTTAGCCGAGATTTCTACCTATTGCGAGTATTTTGTTGTTTATTTATTAAGGCCGAGTGTAGTTGTTTATTAATTTAAAATAATGATAATATTATCAAGCAAATCGATAATGATAGTGTTTTCAACAAGTAATCTCGTCGCCTGCGTGCAGCAAGACAGGGACAATGCCATATGGGGAGAGAGAGATGGTGTATTGGCAGTAATATTCCGCGCGCTACAAATTTTAATTATATTAAAATATTATTATTATTAAATTATATGAAATTATACCATATTTTTAAAAATTAAATATTAATAATATGATAATATTTTGGAATCAAAGAAAAGACTGCGATTGACTTGTACGAGGAAAGATACAAGGTAAAAGTGTCGCCATGTGGTATTTTTGTGAGAAAGGAATGGCCATACTTGGGGGCAAGTCCAGATGGATTGGTTGGAGAAAATGGTATAGCGGAAGTAAAATGCCTGCCCTCAATCGGAAACAAAACTATTTTTGACGCAGCTCTGGAAGATAATATCTTCGTTGCCGTGCAGAATGGAATACTTGTGTTGAAGAAGTCACATAATTATTCATTTCAAGTTCAAGGACAATTATTCATTACAAGAAAGGACTTCTGTGACATTATAATTTATTCTGAAAGTGGAGTAGAAGTAATAAGAATATATCCTGACAATGAATTTGAGCTAAAAGTGTTACCACGCCTGACAAAGTTTTTCAACGAATCACTTTTGCCAGAGTTAGCGGATAGCCGAATTCAACGCGGTATGAAAATTAGAGAACCTGACCATGTTGTCAATGCTCTACAAGCCATATATGATAATATTTTGTAATCCTTCATGTATTTAAAATGACTGACTTTTGCATTTTTATATATAAATTTTTTGATAGATCTAATACGCCTAAATTTTTTATAAGAGAGCTAGGTATAATGCCAGTAGCCGAAATTACAAATGGTAATATTTTTATAGTGAGAATGCCAAATTCTTTTGAACTCATTTCCCAAATCTGTGTATTTTATTATTTTTTCAAAAACAGATCTTTCGTTGAAACATTGCTTGAAATGGCTTTAGCCGTGTTTGGTGACCAAATCTGCAAATAGCCAGGTAGATTCACTTATTCAATAAATAATACCCGTTCTGCGGTCTAAATTTAAATAATGATGTTAAAATTGTACTACCTACATGTAAAACCCCTCAGGGCTAAATAAGTAGATTTTTTTTTTCTAAATATTTATTACGATAACCATGGTTTACCGAGATTAACCAAGGTCAACCATGGGGCAGGACCACAATGATATTTTTTCCGTGGCCCAGGAGACACGCTTGTACACCCACTTCCAGTTATATTATTTTTTTCTTCTACTTTTTACGTCTAGCAGTACATTTTTGAATTGAATACCACACAAGAGTCTCAATCGCTCCCGTCTGGAGTCAGTGAGACTATGGCCTATCCCCAATTGGAGAATGTTGCGAGACTGAAGGTAGGTGAGGGGAATGAGACGAGGAAGAGGAAGGTGGGGAAGTACCAGGATATTCAGTTCTGGTCACCAAACACGGCCAAAGCCATTCCAAGCTAGCTTAATATTCTGAATGGTGGTGTTACACCAGGGCGATACTGAGAGTATCTTGCACTATGGAACGTGCCACAAATATTCTATATATTATATTTAATTAAATTGTGAAATAACACCAAATAATCAAATAAAATTTATTTGCACATTCCGGAATTTGAACCCGCGTCCTTCGGATTGCTTGTCGAGAGCCTTACCCCTCGACCACGGAGACCGTCGAAGTAATAATGAAAAAATCTGGTCATGAAAAAAAAACATTCACAGACCTTTTACCGTTATTTGTCCTAACTTGGAGTTTTTTCAACAAAATTGGCTCGTCTATATTTTCAGGTTCTATAAGTACTCTAGGTAGTACCTAATAGTATTACTAAGATGTTTTGCAAACACGCCATATTTGTATGCCAAAAAATTCTCAAGTGTTTAAAAACAAATTTAAAAATTAAATAAACATACCAAGCTCTGCTTATTTAAACAAACATCTGACACCTTGATTAAGAATAGGTAGATAAAACAATTAAAAAAATAGATTTAATAAAAAAAACTCTTCCCTCGTGCCCTTCGGGGGCTTGTAAAACAAAAATCTATCATGAACTGTTTTGTCATCCGCGTAGTAATGAATTGGTGAACATGGTAAAAGATCGATGATTTGCAATAAAACAAAGTAGTAAAGGGATGTTATGCTGTAAAAATGTAATTGTATATTACAAAGAAATTAAAATCAACCAGCTATGATTAAAGGAAGGGGGGGGGGGGGGTAAATTAACGGTACTCATGGTGAGGCACTCTTCACTCGATGATTTTCTAAGTAAATCGGTTTTTAATTTCATCGTCATTTCACTGTTGAAAATATTACTGCGTATCGACAGAAGACAAAGGGCGCGGCTTCAGTTGGATTTCTTACTTCCAAGGGCGTAGGGACGCGGGGGTTGTGCAGCGGGGTTGCAGGAATCGCCAGATGATTCTCTTGTAAGGGCGATGGTCTTTGGCGATTCAGTGACGGAAACACGGACAGGCTATATGGCCCACAGATGTCTATAACGGCGGCGGTGAACGCGAGAATGGTGGCGGCTTATCTATTGTCTATCTCAAGTAGGGAAAGCAATAAATCTCCAACATTATATGGCTGCTTAAAATGAGAAGTGTTGAAGTCCCACCCGCTCCGCTATAGGTGTCACCAAAGATAAAATGTAAAATGTTGTATGAAAAAGTGACAGTATTAATTTATAAACACATTGAAACGAAAGGAAAGAAGCAACCGCAAGCAGCGTTATGCGTTGTTTGCGGTTGCTTCATTCCTTTCTCAAAGACAAATAAATAGCACTATCTTTTTTATGTCAATACAAACATGGGATGCTAGGAAGAGGAATGTAGGTATATTTTTTACAATGCGTAATAATACAAAAAAATAGTGCCATCTGGTAACTGAAATTCATAACTTTTATAACGATGATAACGAAGATTTACATTACCGCCATCTTACTGTTTTCAGGCAAACGTTTTTAAAATAAATTCTAGTTAGAAAAAATATTGTTTTGGAAATGAACAACAGAGTTCTTGTGTGTCGAAAATAGTTGATTTTGACAGGTCTACACTCGGCCTTAATATATGTAATGCTATCAATTCTACAGGGTTTTCCAATAAGAGGTGTTATTTTGATATTCAATCGTAAAAGATCAATGGTTTCGTTGCTTGTGTGGCACGTAGCGCCGTCTTGTTGAAAATAAACGTTGTCCAGATCAATACCATCCAATTCTGGCCATAAAAAATCATTGATCATCTCTCAATAGCGCAATCCATTCACCGTAACTGTTGCTCCAGCCTCATTTTCGAAAAAGTAAGGTCCAATGACTCCGCTGGACCATAACACCAAACAGTCACACGTTGAGAATAAAAAGGCTTTTCAACAATAACTCTTGGGTTTTCCGAGCCCCAGATGCGACAATTTTGCTTGTTGACGAAGCCACCGAGGTGGAAATGGGCCTCATCACTCAAGATGATTAGCATTTGATTCACTCAAGTGAATTTTAATAATTTGAATGCGTTGTTGAAGCGTGTATCGTTCCATTTTTATTAATGGCGTAGTTTCTACTTGTCAAATGTTAAAAAATGACAGCTTCAAAAGTACTATCTACCGAAATAGCGGGGTATTCAAAATAACACCTCTTATTGGAAAACCCTGTATTAACATTATGGTAAAGGTGTGTTGTGTGCTTACCACAAATCTAACGGATTTAGTTCCCTCGTCAATGACTCCGATCAACGGCGGTTTGTCCTCTCTCATGGGAACGTGCTGGTCTGAAAAAATATAAATACATTAGTTATTATTCTCATAAATTATCTTTTTACCCTCGTCACATTCGGGTAGGGATCCATGGCCTTGAAAGGCGCCTGCAGGCAGTCCTTGTCCTGCGCTACTTCATTCATAAGTCTCTCCTTACCTAGAGTAAGTGCGCCCTACTGTCGAATTTGGCAGCCATCTCTGGTCCGGAGCCCCTAAATACCTGAAAAAAACCCTTGACTCTGTGCAGAAACGGGCGGTCCGTTTGATAGATTCCCCAATCTTAACAAACGGACTGCAATCTTTAGAGCACAGGCGTCAGGTAGGTATGCTGTCCTTGTTCTATCGGTATTACAATGGAAGATGCTCTGAGGAACTAGCGTCATTGATCCCTTCGGCACCGGTGCGTAGTCGGGATACACGCCAAACGCGCGCCCAACATTTGTACACGGTTGACATTTGTCACATGAGAACGGGTCGCTTCTACGATTCGTTCTTAAGTTCAACAGCTCGGCTGTGGAACGAACTGCCGGCCTCTGTGTTTCCTCCCTCCTACAACATGGGACTCTTCAAGACCCATGTTCACTCCTTCCTCTCCACAAAAAGACCCTCCACACAGCATCCCCAAAGATAGGCCCTGGGGGAAATTATTTTCTTCCGGGCCTCCTGTGTGGAGTTAATATAAAAAAAAAGACTCTGGAGTTGATTCTGCCAAGTTATTGATTAATTAATAAATAATTCAGTAATAACTTTTTCTTTTTATTTATTTTACTAACAAATCTAAATGAAAAAAATAAAAAGCTAACGGTCTCAACTGTGAATCGAACCCAGGATTTCTGTCTTACCGGGACAACGACTTTAACCACTCGACCATCGTTAATTGTTATACATATTTTAAATTCAGAATTAACAATATATTTTTGGGTAGCTACCTTTTTAAATAATTACAAAGTTTCTAATGAAATTAGTTTGTCACGTAGATAGTGTCTCGGATAAACATATCTGATTTTATTTCATGTGTCTTGTTCTTTATCATGTTCCGTTTAGATTTATTAGTACAGGCTTTTCCAATAAGAGGTGTTATTTTGATATTCAATCGTAAAAGATCAATGGTTTCGTTGCTTGTGTGGCACGTAGCGCCGTCTTGTTGAAAGTAAACGTTGTCCAGATCAATACCATACAATTACGGCCATAAAAAATCATAAATCAGCTCTCGATAGCGCAATCCATTCACCGTAACTGTTGCTCCAGCCTCATTTTCGAAAAAGTAAGGTCCAATGACTGCGCCGGATCATAAACCGCACAAAACAGTCACACGTTGAGGATAAAGAGGCTTTTCAACAATAAATCTTGGGTTTTCCGAGCCCCAGATGCGACAATTTTGCTTGTTGACGAAGCCACCGAGGTGGAAATGGGCCTCATCACTCAAGATGATTTGCATTTGATTCACTCAAGTGAATTTTAATAATTTCAATGCGTTGTTGAAGCGTGTATCGTTCCATTTTTATTCATGGCGTAGTTTTTACTTGTAAAATGTCAAAAAATGAAAGCTTCAAAAGTAACATCTACCGAAATAGCGGGCTATTCAAAATAACACCTCTTATTGGAAAACCCTGCATTATATTCTTCTTCAATAATAAATAATTACTCATTAATGTATTAATCTGCATAAATTAAAATATGAATGTTCGTTTGTTTAAAATCTTAAATCTCCAAAAGTTCTTCACAGATTGCTTTGAAATTTTGACACAACGTTGCCTTCGAATACGCGTGTGTTTTTATATACCTATATTATGTAGAAGTCACCTGTGAGAGGTAAAAACATGATTTTTTTTTTAAAACAGCGCCAACTGTTGGACGTAAAAGCAACACGCGCTATTGTTTCTCTATCTGTACAGACAAACTGAGCCACAGCAACGCATGACAGGGTACAGCTAGTACAGAATAAGAATCTGCGAATTTATAAGAGGAAATTGAAGTAAACTATTTGCTTTGATTTCCGACGACATAAGGAAAAAGACAGTTGAAAATTTTCAATGATAACATTCTGATTACCACCTTTTCATGTTTTTTTTTTTTTTTTTTTTATATTAACTCCACACAGGAGGGCCTGAAGAAAATAATTTCCCTCAGGGCCTATGTCATCTTTGGGGATGCTGTGTGGAGGGTCTTTTTGTGGAGAGGAAGGAGTGAACATCTTCTTGTCGTGAAGATCATCGGTCTTGAAGAGTCCCAAGTTGTAGGAGGTAGGAAACACAGAGGCCGGCAGTTCGTTCCACAGCCGAGCTGTTGAACCTACGAACGAATCGTAGAAGCGACCCGTTCTCATGTGACAAATGTCAACCGTGTACAAATGTTGGGCGCGCGTTTGGCGTGTATCCCGACTACGCACCGGTGCCGAAGGGATCAATGACGCTAGTTCCTCAGAGCATCTTCCATTGTAATACCGATAGAACAAGGACAGCATACCTACCTGACGCCTGTGCTCTAAAGATTGCAGTCCGTTTGTTAAGATTGGGGAATCTATCAAACGGACCGCCCGTTTTTGCACAGAGTCAAGGGTTTTTTTCAGGTATTTAGGGGCTCCGGACCAGAGATGGCTGCCAAATTCGACAGTAGGGCGCACTTGCGATTTGTACAGAGTCAGCAGTTGTGTAATGTAATAAAAAGAAGATCAGAATGAGACCATTGATAATTTCTAACTGCCTTTTTGCCTATGACGGTAGAGTAGGAGTTAAACCATGCGACTTAGTTTAAAAAATATATGATAATGAGTCCAATTTATATGCGTCAATTTGTGTTTTTGTATCCACTGACCCAGTTTTAAACTGCAGTAACAAAAAATACAAATCATTAACGAAAATATTGCCACTCTACCAATTTGTCATTTTTGTTTGTGTTCATCAATAATTGTCAAAGATAATTACAGATTATGTTGTTTTTGTCAACATCCGACTTTGTATGGAAACTAATTCTTTAATATCAGATTGGCGGATTAAAACTTATTTTTGAACTTGACCTTTGTACACTGCTATTGAGTTTTTTCCACTATTCTTGCGTAGAATATCAAACAAAATAAATCTACAAGTTAATAACAGTTTACAATTTAAATGTATATGGCTGGGTGGCTGAGTTAACAACGCGCTTGGTTCCCACCCAGTCATAGTGTGTTCAATTCCTCGGCTGGCTAAGTCCTCCATCACAACACAAGCAACGCTTATTGTGGTGGTAGTAGGAGATTTTCAAATATTGTCAGGTTATTTGTAACCCGGGAATGTTTGTCTTTCTTTAAAAAAAAAAACAAAGAATATTAATGCGAAGCCAGCAGTCCACAATGGAGTGCTGGTACCTACCCTGGTGTATGGTAGTGAGGCATGGAATTAGCAGAGGAAAGATCAAAGTAGAAGGGATGCTGTAGAAACTAAATCTCAATGATATCTGAGGCGTAAGTGCGTTAAACCATGTATGAATGTGTGAGAAATATGGAAATTTTGTCATCAATTTGGGTAACGTCTCAGCCAATAGGCGCCATAGGTAACCCCAAATGATTCGCATCTGCCCACTTAATATTAAAAAAAAAATCACAATGATAGAATGTAATGTAAGCATAATGACGTAATGAATAAGATTAAGTAATGGACGCTAACATGGTTTGGGCTTGTGTAGCGAATCAGTGAAAAGAAACGAGTATAAAGAGAATTTGAATCGTAGAAGAATCGGGGACACACAAAGAAGACATGGCACGATCAAGAGAGAAAATAACAGAAGGGTGTGTATGAGGCGATGTATGAATGTGAATGAGGCAAGAAATGTTAGCCGAATCGAGTTAATTTGCGGTGCATCCTCTCTGCCTACTGTGTCATGGTTAGTGACATGTATATTATTTTAAATAAACAAATTGTGAAATAATGCAAATATGTATACCAAATTAAATTTACTTGCGCACGCTGGGATTTGAACCCAACCCGGTTCGTAGCCAAGGATCAGTACCACTCAACAATGGAGGCCGTCAAATTGTGTATCGATTAGCGAGATAACAATTTGACAGGACAATAAAATCACTTCCAAGAAAAAATAACAATACTGATAAAAAAAACTCACACCCCTTTTCGCCTTGTTATTCTTTGCTATCTAATGATCATCATTATAATATATATATAGTATCAGTCACAACAGGAAATCTGATTGTAGACTGATTGGAGAGTGATAGAATCAAAACACGTCATTATTATACTTGGTCACAGAAGGACTTTATCCTGGTAAACAAATTACGCTATAAAAATAATATAATAACATGAATTTTACATAATTATTTTGTACAAAGTTGTGTAACAAGCACAAGTAGGTAGATAGATAGATATACAGGATGAAAGAGCTAGCTATTATGGGTCATGACTCATTTTATTAAGAGTGAAAGTCATGGTACCAGCTTAATATATTTGTACGGTTCAAAGAGTCGACTCAATTGAACGGGAGCCATGAGCGATGAGCATATGAGCGACGAGAATTCTACGCTCGCCCGATACGGCACCCTCGATAGGGCTGATACTTAAGGGCGCGCAGGAGCGCCGAGAAATTTTAACGATAGGTATTTGTAAAAATTATTTCTATTTCGTTCATCTCAGCGGGGACAGCAAAAGCGCTATCAGTGTATTGGTGAACCCCAATGCGTGTGTGTGCCTGCTGTTGACTCATCATATCAGTCACATCGCAACTTGTGCGTAGGTATATACATGTGACTGCCTGCTCCGAGCTCATCTTCTGCACACGCACAAGTCAATGAGACTTGTGCATGCGTGTATACAGGTTGCTGCCTGCTGCAACAGATAAGTCAATACGCGTCGCAACTTGAGCGTGCGTATTCCTATATAATAGATATCTTCTGCGCTCATAGTTCATTCATCTTGTTACTATTAGTAAAGTAAGATGCACGCTGTTTTGGTTTAGTAATATCGGGAGATTCATACCATCTTTTTTTATAAAACGGCAGCATAGGCGGAGTAGGTCCTTTTTTAATTAAACATATGAATATCGCTAAAAATGTTGTTGTTTTTTGGCTCTCCCTGAATAACGTAAATTCATCAGTTTTGACTGTGTGCATAAAGTGCATTAGTGCAAGTCGGTACATTTGTTAACATATCTATTAACCTATAATAAATATTATTCTACGTCTTAGGCTGCGTATACACACGCCAGCCGAACAACGGATTATGGGAAAGGAACGAAGCAAAAGCAAACTGCCCGAAACGCTGCGCCGCTTGCGGTTGCTTCGTACCTTTACCATAATTCGTGGTTCGGCTCGCGTCTCTGTCCGCAAAGAGTGGCGTGCACTGATTTTTCAGTGGGCTAGAATCCTAAGATTGAAAATACGACATTAATGATGTTGTCGTAGCTGAAAATTATTTTTTTTCCGAAATTTAAATTTTCAAATTTCATTATAGCAGAAGGGTTCTCAAGAAGCATGGAAATGCATGGATTGAAATTTAACAAACTAGTTGGTGATGGCGACTCCAGCATCATGAAATAATGCAAATAATGCAACAAATGCCATATGGTCCTAACCTTATAGTACAAAAAATAGAGTACAAAAATCACTTACTCCGCAATTTTTGCAACAAAATGAAAGCACTTGGAAAAAAAACCAACAACGCTAAAGGCTTTGTACCAGTTCATATAAGGAAAAAGGTTGAAGCAAACGTTTTACGCATGAGAAGAGCTGTAGTTGGAGCAGTAAATTACAGGAAAGAGCAAGAAAACACAGTACAAAGTGATAAAATAAAAAAATTTGAAAATGGACATAAAAAATACCGCAAATCATGTGTTTGGTGATCATAAAAATTGTGCATCGTACTATTGCAAGCCGGAGAAGTATACTGATGATCCAAATTTAGTAAGCGATCTTCGAGATTGTGGAATATGGACTGATATCCAACAATTCTTATTGTCTCTAATAGCAAATGCAGAAAGTCTTATTATTGACGTGACAAATAACACTATGGAGCAATTCAACAACGTTATCGCTAAATTTATAGGTGGAAAAAGGGTAAATTTTACTACAAGAGGATCTTACCAAGCAAGATGTTTTGGAGCAGTAGCTTCGTGGAATAGTGAATTGGCAACCCATTCAAGAATACAAAAGAAAATCCAAGGCCACAGTCCCGGCAAATACACGAAGCACTTTATAGAGAGAAAACGACGTTCAAAGGAGAATACACAAATGTGTCGAAAAAAAAACTAAAGTGTAATGAAAATACGACAGAAAAAAGAAAAAAAGTTACAGGGCCCGATGAAAATTATGGTCAATTGGAATTAGAACCAGATATGCCACCTGAAATATTTGAAACGAAAAAAGAGGAATTTCTCAAAGAATTATCTTCAACGAATAAGGAAGAGCTCGAACGGAATACGGTAGGCCAAAGCAATAACAATCTGTGGGCAATTGAAAGACGTAAGCGGATAACGGCGTCTAACTTTGGAAAAATATATAAGCTTCGACAAAAAACTTCAGTTACGGGAGTATTAAACTCTTTACTGTACTCACAATTCAAAGGAACTATGGCCACAAATTATGGAAAAGAAAATGAAAGCCTAGCAATAGAGCAATTTAAAAAAAAAACAAGTTTGCAGGTATCCGCTTGTGGGCTATTTATCGATAAAACCAAAAACTTTTTAGCGGCAAGTCCGGATGGCCTTATCGGTGAGGATTCTATAATTGAAATTAAATGCCCTTATAGTATAGCAAATATGTCACCAGAAGAGGGAATTGCACAAAAGATAATTGATTACTGTAAATTGGAAGACCATTCTTTAACATTAAAACGGAATCATAATTACATCTACCAAGTACAAGGCCAGTTACATATTACTCGTCGTAATTATTGTTATTTTGTTGTGTGGAGTCCAAAAGGTTTGCTGTATGAAAAAATTGAGAGGGACGATGAAATCTGGCAAAAAATCGTTCCACTGTTAGAAAATTTCTACCACCAATGTCTTTTACCAGAAATAATTGACGGTCGCATACCAAGAAATTTACCGGCGAGGGAAAGGTCTGGACCATAAATTGTTTTAATTTCACTGTGTAGATGTTAAACAGTAATTTTTTTTACAAAAAAGCGTTTAAAAAGAAAAAATATTAGATCATTGAAGAAGATTGAAAATGTCAAGTGATGTAGGAGGTATTCCCAAAAGTGCATTTGTCTGAAATAATATAACGTATTAAAAAAGTTAAATAAAAACTAAAATAGTTATGTGTATGTACCTAATATGTAGCACAATAAACAATATGGTGCCTCTTATACATAGATTTCAATATTCATTTGTATAATATGATATTATAATAACATAATCGATTCAACAACATGTGGTAGATGCATGTACCACTGAACATACGCTGTACCAGCATTCCATCAAACGATCAGTGGTGTATGTACTTACCATCACACATTTTCTTGAAAAATATATATATATTTTTTTTTAAATCTAGAACAATATATTTAGTCAAATATAAAAATTTTTTTTTTGGTTCGGTAGTTGTATCTTAAAAAAAGTGTCCTATAAAGGGATAATATTATGTTGAGTACAACCTTCAAAAGTTATCAAAAAATATTTTAATTAATTTTTGTGTTCCATATCCAACTCGGCAATACGGAACGGAATCATCTCGGGGTCTGTCTGTAACAGGTGTTTTTTTTTTCAATTTTTTTCCATTAATTTATTTGACGTAAACAAATTAAATTGGTCACAATAACTTTAGTAAATAAGCTCGGTAAGTATTGGCACACTCAAGATAAGTCACCAAACAGAAAAATAATTTTAAAAAAACATCGATAACTCGGGACATGACAACACTAGTGGACTAGTGTATCGATATAATTATTGAGAATGTCACATCACTTCGTTGACTGTATACGTATTCAACAAAACCCTCTCCGCCCCCCCCTCACCCCCGAATACTGAGAGAAAGGGACACATGCACCTCAGCCTGATAATACCTAAATAAAATTGTCAAAATCGAGGTTTTGTAGTCCTCATTTTTCTACTCCAAAACTGAACCGATTTCCAAGATTTTTTTTACCAAATGTATTGGAAGAAAACATTCTATGTCTGTACGTTTTGCTTTTTTTAAAAATACATCGTCTTATTTGTATACTGAACGTTTGTTGATGGCGTTAAAAAAAGGCAATTTTAACAATTTTTGAAGGGTTATAACTCCTATAAAAAGTAACTTATCAAAAAAATCAAAACGTACCGACACGCTTGCGGTCAATATTCATATTATGTAAAAAAAATATTTTCTCTAGTGTCAAAATCCAGAGAGGGAAATGAGGAATACGTTTGTATGGAAAAAACACCACCCGGTTTCCTCTTAAGAACGAATCGTAGAAGCGACCCGTTCTCATGTGACAAGTGTCAACCGTGTACAAATGTTGGGCGCGCGTTTGGCGTGTATCCCGACTACGCACCGGTGCCGAAGGGATCAATGACGCTAGTTCCTCAGAACATCTTCCATTGTAATACCGATAGAACAAGGACAGCATACCTACCTGACGCCTGTGCTCTAAAGATTGCAGTCCGTTTGTTAAGATTGGGGAATCTATCAAACGGACCGCCCGTTTCTGCACAGAGTCAAGGGTTTTTTCAGGTATTTAGGGGCTCTGGACCAGAGATGGCTGCCAAATTCGACAGTAGGGCGCACTTGCGATTTGTACAGGGTCAGCAGTTGTGTACTATTGAAGTATCTGCGGGCCCTGTACAGTACGCCCAGCTTCTGAGAGACCAACTTTACTCTGGCTTCGATGGAGCCCCCGTACCTGAGCTGGTCACTTATAGTTACACCAAGCATATCAATGGAAGGTCTGTTCGGAAGATTGATTAGCGTTCCTAGAGGTATACTAAGTTCCCCCTTGGATCCCTGCAGACAGACTCCGGCCCCTGTTCCCTCCTCCATCTTGGACCCATCTGTGAACCAGATTAGTTCCTGTTTGGAGGTAGGTTCCATTCCTCTCCTGTGGGATAGATCACCCCAAACTGCTGTTTGAAGAAGTATTCGGCTAGTTTGCCGTCCTGCTTCATTCCAGCTGTCGGGCTAATTGTCCTCAGTCTTGTTCCGATCTCTAGTACAACTCTTGGTACAAGATAGTAGGTGTAGGTTCAATGTCCAAGTCCGGAGTGTCAGATGCCGTTCTCGTCTTTGAGTATGTAATAATAATAACGATTAATACTTGGATAATTTTAATAGTGCTATTTTTCTAAAATATCTCCTGGTAAAAAAAAGTGACCGTTGAAAAATTAAGCAGTGGTACAGTTTACCGGGAGTCGTACGAATATGGCTAATCAAAGAGCTAGCTCAATTGTGCGGCTCGTTCATGAACGACTCGTTACTAAGAGCACGTACCCGCAGGAGTTTAACCAGCGTTTCTCGAGCATATTTGGAGTAAAAAGGTAGATGTCATTTTGCTGTCAGATGATATTTTTTTTCAATAATAACATTAAATATATGTTTTTATCACATGTCGCCACTGATCACACTGCCACGCGTCGCGATGGATCACGTGATACGCACTCTGTCTCGTAGCACGTTACCCGCTAGACTGTACCTGTCTACCCAGTGGCGAGGTGTGATGGAAAATGGAAATCAACCCACTTCCTGATATCCAATCGAGCTGAAACTCGGCAGACAGGCTCGTTGTCGATGACAATGTATTCTATCGACTTTTGGTTGCACTCACACACACACACACACCCTCACACACACACACACTCACACAGACGACATATACGCATTTTTCTGAAATTCGATGACATTACTTAGCATTAGTTTAGCAGTTAATATACGCATTAAATATTATCCGTATTATCCAATCGGATTTAACTCAGATGGTAGAGTAGTCGCGACTCCAATTCCTGGGTAGGAATGTTCAATCCTATTTTGAAAATGGATAAATAAATAGTGAATATTTTAGTAATTCTTCTTCTTTCGTATGGTGGAAGGGTCAGAGGGGGACATCTAGGTCTGCGAGCCAGTCTAGGGCCTCAGGCGTCGCCATGTGGACCTCATCAATCCCGCCGGGGAATGAATGGAGCGGGCATTCGTTGACCACATGTTCGGTGGTCTGCACCGCACCACATTCACACATCGCCGACTCTTTAATACCCCATCTGTGCATCATGTTGGCACAGGCGGCTATGGGAGTATATTAATTGATAGCGGACCAGGTTTTGCGAGGCAATGAGAACCCAGGCTGTCTCTCTTAGTAATAAAACTTTGTTTCAAATATTCTTCGGGTACGCGCTGATACATCCTGTTTACATATATTATTAAAATCCTTCAGGGGTAGATGCAAAACATTTCCTGGTTAGAAAATACCTGACAATATTCATTTTAAAAACTATAACACCTTCATTATGATAGGAAAATGATGGAGGACCCACGACACCTGGGTGGGAACCCGACGCATTTGTCCAATCAGCTTCTAACCGGTTATGTTATGTTAAGTTATGTTACAATGGAGGCTGCAAGGAATCAGGAGTCAAATATAGCATACAGACATCAGAATTTATCATCTTCTTTAGAAGAGGACTGTAAGTTTTTAGAGGAAACTGAGACAGCCAAAGATAACAATAGAATATTCGAAATTATTTTTCACTAGCTGTACTCTGCCAAGCATTGCTGTGGCTTAGTGTGTCTGTGCAGATAAAAATACAATAGCGCGTGTTGCTTTTACGTCCAACAGATGGCGCAGTTTAATTTTTTTAAATTATTCATTGTATTTGAAAGGGGACGATCCTTCTTTAAGGAATGCATGAGTTCCTGACACTGTTAAAAAAAATGTTTTAACTTATCATTTATTTAGTTTTTTTCTTCTAATTTCTAATATGATTTCTATAATGATGTGCATTTTTTTTAGTTTATGTTTTACCGTAACAATTTCCTTTTTCGTTATGTTTTACTATTGTTATTCGTACATGAATCATGTGCGACTGCCATAATACGGGCATGAGCCTAGTGTGGTAGTTAAGAATGTCAGCAAAATTGTAATTTTTTAATATTTATAAAATAAATTAAAAACGCTGTGTCAAAATTTCAAAGCAATCGGTGAAGAACTGATGATTTTGAACAAACGAACATTTACATTTTTATTTATATATATAATATATATGGATTGCAGTGTTGTTTTTTCCATTAATTATCCAGTTTTAACATTTTTTTATTGAATCATAATACAATATATTACAAATCGCGTGCATAATCTTGAGAGATTCAGTAAATTTATCAATATTTCAGAAAATATAGCAAAACTGCTTCACATAGCACGTACTAACCACAGATGCATTTGAGATAAAACTTAGATTTGAAACATAGATTTAACATTCGAGCCATTTGAAACATTTTACTTTTGCATTTTTATTAGACACTCGAATTTATTTACCTAACCTAACCTAACCATCACGCCGTTACTCGCAGGGGTAGGCAGAGAGGACGGACCGCCAAACAACTCGGTCTTGGCACACGCTCCTTGCCTCATTCACATTCATACATCGTCTCTTACATACTCTTCTATTAAGCAATAATTTCTATGTGGAAAAAATCACAAAGCTGAGAAAACGGCGGATAAAGATTTTTTGGTGACAAAAATGTAACATTTAATTGATATAATTTTTCGTTTTTTTTATTTGACTGTCCTGAAACGGGAATCCTTCCTAGTTGGACAGTCAAAATCATAAAATGTAATCAATATTATAAAAAAATTAAATAAAATAAAAAAAAATCCGTTTCGTAGTTTAGAAGAACTAAGCGCACGAACAGACAAACGCGAATAGCGTCTCTATTTTATACTTTTTTGAATGCAAAGTTGTGTCAAAATTTCAAAGCGATCGGTGAAAGAACTTTTGGAGATTTCAGATATTGAACAAACGAACATTTTTATTTATGCAGGTAGATTGGATTTTAACAATAAACTCAGTTTTATCCACAATTTGTTTGGTGAGTTTGGAAGTGTTATCAACGCACTTAAGTAGGGAGATAAAACCGCAATAAATGTATTATATCAATTATTTATAATCCATAGAAAGCGGCTTGTTTAAAATAATAATCACACTACGGAATCGCTGGAAGTACAAAGATTGTAAATCCATACATATAATATAATATAAATACAGTAATGGGACTTTTGTTCAACAAGGTCATGATGAGAGCTTGAAAATCTAAATAAGGATGAGGTCATTGTAAGATTTCTTTATTATTAAAAATACCCCAACAAAGGCAAGTGCCCTTATTATGGTGGTAAACATATACAGATATGGATAATAATTATTCGATATCTGCCAATCATCAAAAGACCGCGATAAGCTGGACATGTTGAAATAATGGACATCGAAAATCATGACTATGTACCATAGTCACCATATAGAACGAATGCCAGGTGACAGGAAACGAAAATCATGACCATGTGACCCATATAGAAAGAATGCCAGGTGACACGAAACGAAAATCATGACCACGTGACCCATAAAGGACGAACGCCAGGCGACACGAAACGAAAATCATGACCATGTGATCCATATAGAACGAATGCCAGGTGACACGAAACGAAAATCATGACCGTGTGACCCATATAGAAAGAATGCCAGGTGACACGAAACGAAAATCTTGACAATGTGACCAGAGGCGGTTCCTTGGTACGTGCATTTGTGCATTGCACTGCTTGTCTTCAATCTCCACATAACAAATTACAACGACATCTGTGCCCCAGTGATCGATGTAAGAAATTCCTAATTCCCGTCAGGTCATTATTTGAGCTATCTTCTAGTAAAAAAATCCCGCGCAAAAGCAAGCGGTCGTGCATACCCAGATATGCACAAAACCAACTTTTACCATACTACTAAAACAGCGTCGGGCAGTATCGAGACAGCCCGAAGTAGCCGAAACGGTGACATGAGCGAGACAGATTACACTCTTAACGTCAAATTACGTGTTAGAGCAGTGCAGATACATAACCCATCCGTGCATTATCGAAGTGCTTTGACGGCGAGTGAATTTTGCATCACTTTGATCATGCGTAATCCAATGCGTTTGAAATGGATTCGCTTAGAAATACTAATGTTCAATGTTAACGCAACAACATTAACACATTGGAACTCGTTCGCGGTGAAATCAAACGGTTTCGCTATATTTTCAACGATGAATTGAGTGTCCTTTATTTTCGAGATAATTTTGTATTATTTATCAGTTATTTTACAAATATAACTTAGAAGATAGAATGAATTGCAGTAGGTGTTCCCATTCATTAATTTGCTCCACCTAAATTACAGACTAGGTACATTTTAAAAGTGAAATGCACTGCTGGTAATTACAGTCACGGGCCGCTTCTGAATGTGACCCATATAGAACGAATGCCAGGTGACAGGAAACGAAAATCATGACCATGTGACCCATATAGAAAGAATGCTAAGTGACACGAAACGAAAATCATGACCATGTGACCCATATCGAACGAATGCCAGGTGACACGAAACGAAAATCATGACCATGTGACCCATATCGAACGAATGCCAGGTGACACGAAACGAAAATCATGACCATGTGACCCATATAGAAAGAATGCTAAATGACACGAAACGAAAATCATGACCATGTGACCCATATAGAAAGAATGCTAAGTGACACGAAACGAAAATCATGACCATGTGACCCATATAGAAAGAATGCTAAGTGACACGAAACGAAAATCATGACCATGTGACCCATATAGAAAGAATGCCAAGTGACACGAAACGAAAATCACGACCATGTGACCCATATAGAAAGAGTGCCAGGTGACAGGAAACGAAAATCATGACCATGTGACCCATATAGAAAGAATGCCAAGTGACACGAAACGAAAATCATGAACATGTGACCCATATAGAAAGAATGCTGACACGAAATGATAACCATGACCATTTGACCCATATAGAACGAATGCCAGGTGACAGGAAACGAAAATCATGACCATGTGACCCATATAGAAAGAATGCCAAGTGACGCGAAACGAAAATCATGACCATGTGACCCATATAGAACGAATGCCAGGTGACACGAAACGAAAATCATGACCATGTGACCCATATAGAAAGAATGCCAGATGACAGGAAACGAAAATCATGATCATGTGGAAAGAATGCCCGATGACAGGACAACGAAAGTCATGTCCAAATGACTAATATGGAAAGAATGCCCGATGACAGGACAGCGAAAATCATCACCATGTGGTAAGAATGCCCGATGACAGGACAAGGAAAATCAAGATCAAATTACTATATGGAAAGAATTGCAGGTGAAAAGATTCTGAAAATCGAATGAAATTTAAATATTTTCAGGCATTGACCACCAAAGTCTAGACAGGGCGTGAGAATGATAAAAATGACACCGAACATTAATAAAATTCGGGTTAATTATTTTGCTGCCAAAAGATTGATTGGCCGAATTACTCAACCTAAATCGCAACACACGCCTATCTAGTTGATATTATATCGATGTTTATGAGATTACAAATTCGTATGATGGAATGTTTGTCTTTCTTTATGGAAAACAGGTTTAATTTTAGGTTTCAATATAAAGCGCGTGCACTTTATGTATTTAACAAACCTGTTAAAACTAGAAGTCAGATAAGAAATACCGCAGTGATATAAAAACGAGAATTGATACCCTTGGGTCCGGTCGTTTCAAACTCAAATCACATTTGATGAGCGTCATTTTGAAATTTTGTCATTTGAACTATTCTCTTTTTTCGGTCCGTTTCAGCGTTTGATCACAACGTGATCAGTTTTCAAGCAAGGCGGTCACGTTTCTACGCTTGTCAGCTGATGCCAGTTTGATAAAAAGCTGTTATTAATTTTATTTATTAAGGCGATGCACTACGTCGTGTAATATTTTAAATTGATCCGCAATCAATAACACACCTTACGTAGATGGCGATAAGGTTTAAATTCCCGCTTAACACCATCCGCCTGTTTTGATTTAAGCAAGAAAAAAACATGGCCAAAAAGAGCCTTTTATTTTATTTTGTGGATGTTCAGGCATAAATATTAAATTTTTTCCCGATCATTTTATAAATAACTTAATTTGACACATTATACAATAAAATTAAAAACGAAAATGGGTTCGTAAGTAGGAGATTTTGAACTTTAAAGCAGTTTTCATAGGTGTTTACATTATTTTTTTCTGGGATTATAAAAAGACTTATATAAAAAATACTCGATTATTTCAAAGGCCAAGGTGTATTCTACTCGCAGTATTTAATTAAAGCATCTGAAACATTTCTAGGCGACCAAATTTTCAAACCAAAAACACATTATTTTGCATTACTACGTATGGCATCGCCTTAAGACAATCGTCTGTCAAAACAAACATATTAATTATTTTTTAAAATTTAACTATTTAACTATAAATTTAAATTTTTATTTTTAATTTCTATCTCCTAAGGATAACTCCCAGTAACGCCTGGTACACGTAAGCTATAAAGAATTCAATCGAATCATAAAGTTTCTCGGTATTATCGTTAAACAGATTGAAAATTCGTTTTAACCACCCTGTGCCAATAAAAACAGTTGTGCAAATTTCGGATACAAAAATGACAAAAGTGACTGAAGTCTATTTTGCATGAACAAGCCTAACAACAAACGTGTTTGAATAATAAAAATAATAATAAACCAGTCGACCTTGGACACTTTACCTTTGCGAAACCACACACTGAATACATCTATTCATATAATAGTAGAATTTATAATAACCTACTGAACAGAAGATTCCTAGAAGTGTACTTCCCCAGTTTACATTTGACTCCTGGGTATCTAGCACGGTAAATCAATAAACCCCATGGCGATGCCATACGTAGTAATGCAAAATCATGTGTTTTTGGTTTGAAAATTTGGTCGCCTAGAAATGTTTCAGATGCTTTAATTAAATACTGCGAGTAGAATACATCTTGGCCTTTGAAATAATCGAGTATTTTTTATATAAGTCTTTTTATAATCCCAGAAAAAAATAATGTAAAGACCTATGAAAACTGCTTTAAAGTTCAAAATCTCCTACTTACGAACCCATTTTCGTTTATAATTTTATTGCATAATGTGGCAAATTAAGTTATTTATAAAATGATCGAAAAAAATGAAATATTTATGCCTGAACATCCACAAAATAAAATAAAAGGCACCTTTTGGCCGTGTTTTTTCTTGAATAAATCAAAACAGGCGGATGGTGTTAAGTGGGAATTTAAACATTATCGCCATCTACGTAAGGGTCGTTATTGATAGCGGCTTAATTTAAAATATTACACGACTTAGTGCATCGCCTTAAGTTTAATTTGTAGAGCTCCATTTTAATTTTTTTTTTAATATTCTATAATATTGATATTGGGTTTATAAAAACAGTTTATTTTTAAACATGTGAACAAAAAAATATAATTCGTTCACCCCTACTATATATCTTCACACCTAGTGCAAATATGAATGCATTATGAAGTACTTAATTATGCTATTAAAATAACCCTATGAGTCATCGTTTGGGAATAACTAACATAAAGACCTCCAGCCAAATTTAAACATTACAGTAATTGGGGAAAATTTACTGGGGTAATAACCATTAATAATTTCTATTATTTTACTCAGAAATCAATTAAGAAATCAGTAATTGAAATTAAAATACCTATCTACAAATAATATAAATGTATCGTCTGTAAGTGGGCTACCCACAGTTTGATAATGCCTTCAGAGGGCGAAACAGCTGTCACAGGTAATAATAATTACACAGCAGAACTTGTTTAAAAATAAACTGTTTTTATGAACCCAATAACAATATTATTGAATATATACGTAAAAAAACTCATACCATTGTTGTGTAACAACAACAGAGAACATAAAAACTGCAAATTCTCCAAAATGGAGCAATAATAATTTTATTTTTTATCTTCCAAAAGGCTATTTTATATTTAAGAGAGATAAGGATCTAAAGTCAGTTTTTATTTCAAGTTTAAAAATGGTTATTTTTGTTCCTAATACTTGATCTTCATTGTTGTTATTATTTAAATTTGCGAATCTTTTGCGCGGTTTTATTTCGATTACTGTATAATAATGACTAGCCATTTAATAAATAAAGGTTCGAAATTTAAAATTGGAAATTCATTATGTCATATGGCATATATTCCGGTCTAGTAATGTGTAATTTCTATCACCTAAGAAATTCTAAAAATATAGTACTATATGATTCATGCGTCTTATACTGATTTATAAATGTGGAAATTCTAACTATACAGTTGTAAATGTTCCCCAAAATGCCCTGTAAAGAATCTCAGACTTGTGATGTCCCGAAAGAAACCATTCATCTGTTCTGAATGCAATTACTAATGTTATCCAAATTGATCCTGGTAATAAATTACATTTTTGCGATTCTTTCAAGGATAAAAAAACCATCCTGTCACTTCGAATGCAATCAACAATGTTCTCAAAATTTGTTTTGACAGCATCGCCATTCCATTGTAAGAATATTATGTACTAAATACACAATTTAGCTGTCCTGAAACGGAAATCCTTCCCAGTTGGACAGACAAAGGTTCATTTTATTTTGTATTGTTTGTAATTTATATATTTAAATAAATAATAATACTTAGGCTAAATAGATTTTAAAGTGTAAATAACCTGGCTAGCAGTGTAACGCGATGATATTTATACATAGAATAATAAACAAACTGTTACCAAAATAGTTTACAAACAAAATCATATACAAAAAGGACATTCACAGGGACAATACAAGGACGTGCAATTAAATTAGACTACTAAAAAGGACAAAGATAATACACAAAAATTGACGGAAACTATAAAGCCTGCACCAATTGAGGGATTCAAGCTGGATTTCAGGAGCTATAAATCAACTAACTAACTAACTAACCATCACGCCGTTTCCCCGCAGGGGTAGGCAGAGAGGACGGACCGCCAAACAACTCGGTCTTGGCACACACTCCTTGCCTCATTCACATTCATACATCGTCTCATACATACTCTTCTATTGTTCTGACTCTTGACATGGCCCGACTCAAGTATCTGATTCACTTGGTCGTGCCATGTCTTCCTCGGGCGCCCCCGACTTCTGCTACCATTCACATTTGCATCGTATATTCTCCTTACACTCCTTTCTTCGCTCATTCGCTCTACATGCCCAAACCATCTAAGCGTCCCTTTCTTGATCTTACTCATTACGCTTACATCAGCCTTGCACTCTTTGCGGATATCCACATTCCTCACACGATCATACATGGTTTTACCACACATACGCCTCAGGGATCTCATTTCAACAGCATTCAATCTACTTTCATCCTTTCTTTGCCAGTTCCATGCCTCACTTCCATACATCAGGGTAGGTACCAGCACTCCATTGTGGACTGCTAACTTCGCTTCTTTGGACAATTTTGTTAGCGCCAACTGCGTTCAGTCCTCCATTAATGGAGTTACCTGCATTTACTCTTCTTTCAATATCTCTGTCAGCCTTCCCATCACTCGTAAACATGCTTCCTAAATACACAAATTCATCCACCTGCTCCAAGTATTCCTCATTCACAGCTATATTACACACTGTTTTCGTACTTTCTCTTTCAAACACCATTACTTTAGACTTACTTACATTCATCATTAACTCATTCTTCACGCATACTTCGTTCATCCTAGACACGAGAGACTGCAGATCATCCATACTATTAGCAATCAGCACCGCATCATCAGCATACAACAGGCAACATACTTTCAGATTACTCAAATTCGCGCCCAATCCCACATCTTTCAATTCTTGCATACAATTATCCATGTATAGATTGAATAACCACGGTGACATTACGCAGCCTTGTTTAACACCTTTTGTGATATCAAACCACCCCGTAAAACCACCGTTCACCCTAACACATGCAACGCTTCCCTCATATAGAGACGCAATTGCCTGAGTCAGATTCGCATTCACTCCATACTTGGACAACACCTTCCATAGCTTTTTCCTGTCGACTCGGTCGTATGCTTTTTGTAGATCTACAAAGGCACAGAAAAGTTTCTGGTTTTTTGCCAGAAACTTCTCGGTGAGCATACGCAATGAGAAGATCTGGTCCATGCACCCCCTTCCACTCATAAAAGCACCTTGCACATCCCATATTTTATCCTTTGTTTCCTTTCTTACCCTTTCAATCAAAATTCTACCATACAGCTTGCCAACTGAACTTAGCAGGCTAATAGCCCTATGATTCCCACATTCCATACGTGACCCTTTACCTTTGTATAATGGCATGATCACTGCCCTTCTCCAATCTAAAGGCGTGTAACCTTCCTTTAAACATTGGTTAAAAAGATTGCACAACCATGTGAGAATTATACGGCTACCTCCTTTAAAATATTCAGCAGCAATATTGTCGAAACCGACAGCCTTACCATTCTTCATACACTTAATTGATCTTTCTATCTCATCCATGCTAATTTCGGTAACATTCAGTCCATCATCGTTCATATCTGATTCGCCGCTAGAATCACTGTCACTCACTTCGCTTTCAAAGACTTCCTCGAAATACTTCATCCATCTCTCTTTTATTTTTTCCTCATTCGTCAACATTTTTCCATCTTTCGATTTTATTACTTTCATGCTTCCGGTTTCAGGGCCACACCGGGACCTTTTGACTTCCTTCCAAAACAACTTAATGTTTTCTTGGAAATGGTTTGTCATTTTCATTCCTTCTTCCTCTTCCAGGCGTTTCTTTCGTTCTTTCACTCCAACTCTTACTTTTTTCTTACATTCCTTATATACTTCTTTCGCTCGATCCTTCTCTTCGCTGGAAGCACTGCCAGCCGCAATCAGACATAACCATGCTTTCTTCTTCTCTGAGACCAGTGCTTTAATATCATCAT
Organism: Hesperophylax consimilis; assembly: GCF_061612785.1. Classification (NCBI taxonomy): domain Eukaryota; kingdom Metazoa; phylum Arthropoda; class Insecta; order Trichoptera; family Limnephilidae; genus Hesperophylax; species Hesperophylax consimilis. Next base: position 15,111,810 of record NC_142865.1, read on the forward strand.
CCCACCATGCATCACCTTTCTTTCTACCTTGCGTACTTATTCCACACACCTCTCTAGCAGATTCACAAAGACTCACTTTTATGTGGTTCCATGTTTCGTCTATGCTTAGACCATCCATTTTTTTCTCATTCAATCTCATCTCTGCACAATTCACATACTTACTCCTCTCATTATCGTTTTGTAGTTTTTCTATTTTGATTCTTGTTGGAGTTAGTACCGTTTTCACTTTAGAGCGCCAACCGCGAAAGAGGTTTACTCTCGACACCACCAGAAAGTGGTCAGTTTCAACCTCTGCCCCTCTGAAAACTCTCGTGTCCTCGGTAACGGCTCTCAACCTAGAGTCAATTACTACAAAATCGATAATTGACCTCTCATTTCCTCTTTCCCACGTATATTGGTGGATACCTTTATGATCGAAAAAAGTATTGGACACAAAAAGGTTCCACTCTAAACATACTTCAAGTATTCTGTTCCCGTTGTCATTCGTTCTTTTATCCCCAAACATACCTAAGGCCGATTCAAATCCGTCACGTCTAATTCCTACCCACCCATTCAAATCGCCTGCCATTATAATCCTTTCATTAATATTTTTCAGTCTCATCACATCATTCACACCAGTCCAAAAATCATCTTTCTCTTCGTCACTCTCAGAATTGACAGGGGCATAACAAACAACAAGAAACACCCTTGTCAAACCGATTTTGAACCTAATCCACATTATTCTCGGACTTACACATTCATACTGCAACATACATTCAATCATTCTGGGAGACAGTAGTGCTGCAACACCCTGACACGCCCTCTCTGTATCTGGTCTCCCAGACCAAATGACGAGCCTATCGTTATGCTGCATTGTACCGCTCCCTTTTTTCATACTCTCTGTTACACAAAGTATGTCCAAACATTTGCTAACCATCGTGTCACACAATTCATTCATCTTTCTTTCCATACCTCCTCTAATATTCCACGTACCAATTCGACATTGTTCGAGTTCCTTCCTCCTCTTTGCGCCACCGAAGGGTTGGCGATGTGATGGATAGCGAGCCTCATCGACACATAAATCAATATTTAAATAAATAAAAATGTTCGTTTGTTTATAATCATAAATCTCAGATAGTTCTTTACCGATTGCTTTGATATGTTAACACAAAGTTGCATTCGAATACGCGTGTGTTTTTATAATAATGATTGGATTATTTATACAATCAAATAACCTCAAGGGCGCTTAAGGGGGAAGTATCATAAATAGCGCTAAACATCACTTTGTATTTACCTAGTAAAAGGAATACCACTAATAATTTATCTAAAAATTCTATAGGGGTAGTTAGAAAAATGTCTTATGTTACCAGTGAATGAACTTTTTTTATCGTAAACTTTTTTATTCTATATGAAATACACATTGCAACTTTACGTAAAACTTCAAAAATGCCTTCGCTGGAAGCAGAATAGCTCCTATCAGAGAGATTTTTTTTTTAAATCCATCGGTCATCTCAAAGTAAATATGATACAGGTCATTTTAAATAAATAAAAAACACTTTAAGATATATGGATTTTTGTTGTGATTCAATTAAACTTCCCGAATATTTCAATTATTTTCCGTCATACAAAATCCTATGGATGAAATCATTGTCCATGGCTTGACCGAACACCGCTAGTCACTGTCAGTCTCGAGGTGAATTCGGAAGTGAGAGCACGCTTGTTTTGTTTATTCTCCAGTCCTCGGCCAACTTTCAAATTTCTAATTGGAATCCAGAGGAGATTGGTGCTATAGCCAAGGTGTAAGTGGAAATTAAATATTATTTATTTTGTAATATATAATTTGAAACTTGTTTTACGGTCTCAACTTTTTTTTACCTTTTTCAGGTACCAATACGTAAATAATAAAGGGGCACATAAATGGGAAATAATAAAGGGACTCGCGCGTACAGCGCCGAAAGAGATCGCTCCACTGGAGGAAAAGAAGAATAAGGTTTGTCAAAATACATCATTCCGATGGACACGTTTTCTGCAAATTTTTACCGACTTCTATCGAAGTCGGTAAAACGGAGTAGGTGGTGGCTTGAACTCGGATCTAATTTCAAAATGCATTATTTCGGCATCAATCAATTTCTCCAGTTCTCTACCGATTTAGTTCAAAATCGGGATTAGGGAGTTTGGATGTGCACTGAACTCGGATCTAATGTCAAAATGCATAATTTCAGCATCCATCTTGGATTTCTTCAGTTCCCTACCGATTTAGTTCAAAATCGGGATTAGGGAGTTTAGATGTGCATTGAACTCGGATCTAATGTCAAAATGCATAATTTCAGCATCCATCTTGGATTTCTGCAGTTCTCTGCCGATTTAGTTCAAAATCGGGATTAGGGAGTTTGGATGTGCATTGAACTCGGATCTAACGTCAAAAAACATAATGTTGGCATCCATTTTGAATTTCTCGAGTTTTCTACTGATTTGGTTCAAAATCGGGATTAAGGAGTTTGGATGTGCATTGAACTCGGATCTAACGTCATAACTTCAGCATCCAGCTTGAATTTCTTGAGTTTTCTGCCGATTTGGTGCAAAATCTGGATTACGGAGTTTGGAGATGGACTTTGCGAGACTAGTGTGAAGGTGCTTTCAACGATTCTACCGATTCCTTTCAAACTGTCGCTAAGATTGGGAACAATGTCTATCAGATCCATTGATAAATGCACTGAATTTCGTTGATGGCTAATTCCGGGTAGTAGTATTATAAATAAATTATTAAAAAAATATATATATAAATATTATTATATGAGAGAGAGAGAAAATAAATATAAAATAATATATTACCGGTAACATGCATAGTAAGAATTATAGTGTATTTTATAAAATGTACAAAAAACTTTTTTAATAGCCTTAACCACAAAGAAAGCCAAAGTTTTGGCACTTTTCGAGGATATTATGCTAAAAACATGAAAAAAGTATTTTTAACCAAGACATTTAGATAATTTTATATCAATTTTTATCAACTTCTTTATATCTATCTTAGACTGTGTTTTTTTCTTAGTTTATGTACTTCATTCTACTTTTTTGTATATCTAAGTTAAAATTGTAAAATATATTCTTTCCCGAGTACGAAAAAAACATTGAAATAAATTTTCAAATTACATTCATGATTTACAAATAAACTTTTTTCCATTTCTATCGCACTAAATATATAATCAAAAAATATTTGTCGTAACTTAATTTTACGTTTTCCCTTTTTTCACACCCATTGCTTTCTGGTAATATTATATTTAAAAAAAACAGTTACTGTCATTACACAAACCATACAATCAAATTTATGAACCAAAAATCTTTTCCAAGTCAAAACACGATTAGATTCTATGTGACTTTGAGTAAAAAACTGAGACGTCAAAAAAGGTCCAGGGCGTAAAAGATGTGACTGTATATCCATTATTTTGCTAGTATGATTTTTATTCTGTCAAGTTGTATCCATTATTTAGTAAATAAATATAAATTTTATAAAGCACGTGTATTTTTATTTCGTATTTTATCAAAACCGTGTCAATCATCCCCCTATCTACTCAAAAGACGCAGGTGTTCTAGCGGCCGACCGATTCATTTACAAGTAGCAATAATACCTAACTGTACTTAAGTCGAGATTTGATACCGTCCCCTTAACAACTTAATTTATGCATTTAATTTATTCATTAGACTTTGGCTTATAACTCAGTTTCATAGCCATCACTTATATAGATGTCACCCGCGACAGTTAAATAAATACATGTGTTTTTTAAACAGCACCATTTGCTTTACTGCACAGACAGACAGAGCCACAGCAAAGCGTGCCGGTGTAAAGCTAGTAAATAACAGAAATGTAATAATGTACGTATGTAAGTTATAATAAATACTGACAATCTGTCATCTATGATCAGGTGGCGATATTTTCGAGGACGGTCAGCATACGATCTCGACAGTCGTATAAATATTAGTACAGTGCGATATCTTATTACTAACTAGACAAAGTATTATCAACTTATGTCTAACAGATTGCATCCACCAGTTCGTCGACCACTAATACAAAACTATAATATGTACATTTGACCAATGATGCTGCGTTAGAATTGAGGTTGTAGCATAGACATATGAATATTAGTAGACCTGCCCTAAGTGATTAAAAGCGTATTACTCCCCACTCCCCATACCGGTTCCATTGGAGCCGGCTGGGCTCGCGTATGGCCTCAAGTGAATTTAGAAAACGTGACGTCATCATTCTTGTGCGAACTATGGTCGAGGCATCATCGGTTCATTTTACGAAATAACACGGCAAAATGTTGACTTGTGATATGAAAACTTGTAAAAATAGATGTGAAAAAGAGAATAAACCCAATTGTCGTATTACATTCCATAAGTAAGCATTATTTTACTTTATTTTAAGCTTATTCACACCGTATTATATGGATCAGTTTTAGAAACATATACTATCACATCACAATGTAGCGATTCTCAAGTGTGCTCATCGTTGTTTACTGGGGTAAGTAAATTATGAGACATTTGTAAAAGTGTCTTAACTAAATACTCTGAAACTAACTACGACTCTGAAAATAGAAGCTGCCTTACTTGTGCGAACTATGGTCGGTTCATTTTACGAAATAACACGGCAAAATGGTGACTTGTGCTATGAAAACTTGTAAAAATAGATGTGAAAAAGATAATAAACCCAATTGTCGTATTACATTCCATATATAAGCATTATTTTACTTTATTTTAAGCGTATTCACATCGTATAATAGGATCAGTAGTAGAAACATATACTATCACATCGAGATACGTCTGGACGTGAAACACAAAGCTGGTTGGTTGCTGGGAAGTAAATTATGAACATTTATAAAAGTGTCTTAACTAAATACATAAACGAATTATTCGACTCATTTATTTGGCCGAATTTGGACTTCGCAAATTTGTTCATAACGTGGCGAGTAATTTGCGCTCCCATGTAAAAATGTCTATTCATTCAAAAGCAGATTTTACTTTTAAGAACTAAATGGTGATATTATAAGGCGAGATGCCTATATACTATCAGATTGATTTATTGACGAATCACAGTCAGCTTTACCCTCTTCGTTCTTCAACAGTTGATTTTACCCCTCATCCTTAATTTCTAGTCTATAATATTCATATGTCTGTGGGTTGTAGGGTAAATTATATGGTAGTTTACATCTCCCGAAAATAATGACAACATTATTTGTACCCACATTCTTGTGAGGCTGGCATCACTGAAAATATTTTATCCGTTTCCAGCGGTCTAGCCGTCGGGTTAGCCCTAAATCTCCTCTAGCGTACGCGATCTGTTTGTTCATAAAATTATTGTAACGTGAGTTTTGTTAAAATTAAAACTAAATTGGAAATATCCGAATTCTCACTATCACACACCGAGAGAAATCACGCAACCTTGGATTCTGCGGATTGGAGTACCACAGAATCATTCAGGCAACAACCCATTTAAATTGGCGATAATCACAATCCTCCAAAAGTTTATATCAATATATCTGTGACTAGCTTTAAAGATCTAATTTTCATTTACCACATTTCTAGATATTATCATTGTTCAGTGGCAACACTGAATAATTTTTCTTTATATTATTAATTCTCGCGTGTGTAAAATTGACATTTATTATTGACATGAATTTTTGCAAAGAAAATCTCAATCAAGTATAATATCGTTTTTATTATGCATCACGAATGTATTGTTAAGATAAAGATGAACATTTTGAACCAAAGATAATAGAAACAAGAGAGATTGGCCATGAGCCATCATTAGTACTGCACCGACGCACAACGTGATCACCCATACTACCGCAAATCTCATTTACGCACAGCGGCGCCTCGCCTTTGTATCTACCTACACACCATACGAATTGCCGCTTCAATAGTTCGTGATGTTTGATCATAGCACGGCGACAGTCGTCACGTAAACATGCCGTATCTCAGATATGATTTGAGATTTTCACTGTCTTAAGTATTATCGTGATTTATTTTAGGGTTATTACGCCGTCTTCAACAACGTTACAGCGTCCATCAACAGGGAAGATTTATAGATTGTGATAATTCTAATCCAAAATTAATACAGACGACGGAGTCAGTAGCTATTGGTATCCGTACTTGACGGCTACACCAAAACTAAACGCCAAAAACCACACCATTTTAACTAAGAAATTCCGACCCAAGGATTGACGAGGGCAACGTAATTCGTGTCCATTGCTTATTTTTCGTAATTATACTCATCATAGGTACTCTTAACGATAAGCTAATTGAAGGAAATGTATCGGGAGGTGCTTAATTGTCAGATAATGTCATGTCAACGACAATTTTATTATTACGATTGTTAAATAATCGTTACACCATTAACATTACAAAATTGGGAAATTCAAATGTAACATTGTCATCAAATGGCAAATCAAATCAACGCCATTTTGTTTATTTGATATTTGAAAGTTCTCCGTTTTAAGGCGATGCCATAGGTAGTAATGCAAAATCATGTGTTTTTGGTTTGAAAATTTGGTCGCCTAGAAATGTTTCAGATGCTTTAATTAAATACTGCGAGTAGAATACATCTTGGCCTTTGAAATAATCGAGTATTTTTTAGATAAGTAAGTCTTTTTATAAGCACAGAAAAAATAATGTATAAGGCCTATGAAAACGGTTTTAAAGTTCAAAATCTCCTACTTACGAACCCATTTTCGGTTATGATTTTATTTTATAATGTGACAAATTAAGTTATTTATAAAATGTTCGAAAAAAAATTAAATATTTATGCCTAAACATCCACAAAATAAAATAAAAGGCACTTTTTGGCCATGTTTTTTTCTTGCATAAATCAAAACGGGCGGATGGTGTTAAGCGGGAATTTAAACCTTATCGCCATCTACATAAGGGTTGTTATTGATAGCGGCTCAATTTAAAATATTACACGACGTAGTGCATCGCCTTAAGCAGATGCTAGGTCAGTTTAAGCCTTTGAATAAACTGTGGTCAGCAGAAACGGACAACTGTCGGGTTGTTGAGCTTATCATGTGATCACAATTCGAAAGAAAGCAGAAACATACATAAAAAATAACCTAAAATTAATTTTAATTGACAATCAAAGCCACCTACCCAGGAACTCTAGTCGACCGACAATTGTAATGCTATCCAATTTCAGAGAAATGCGTATATGTCCACGTATGTGTACGTGGTTTCCACCAAAAGTAGATAGAATGCATTGTCATCGATAACGAGTCTATCTGCCAAGTGTGAGCTCGATCGGATGTCGGGAAGTAGGTTAATTACCACTTCAAAGATTTTAATTAATTCATTCACGAAAAAAAGTCGAAATTCAAATAGAATTATTTAAAAATAGACCTTTCGAACGTCAAAGAAACACAATGGCGCTGATTGATAATTTGACAACTATAAAAAGAATGGCGCTGATTGACAATTTGACAACTACAGGGTTTTCCAATAAGAGGTGTTATTTTGATATTCAATCGTAAAAGATCAATGGTTTCGTTGCTCGTGTGGCACGTAGCGCCGTCTTGTTGAAAGTAAACGTTGTCCAGATCAATACCATCCAATTCCGGCCATAAAAATCATTAATCATCTCTCGATAGCGCAATGCATTCACCGTAACTGTTGCTCCAGCCTCATTTTCGAAAAAGTAAGGTCCAATGACTCCGCCGGACCATAAACCGCACCAAACAGTCACACGTTGAGGATAGAGAGGCTTTTCAACAATAACTCTTGGGTTTTCCGAGCCAGAGATGCGACAATTTTGCTTGTTGACGAAGCCACCGAGGTGGAAATGGGCCTCATCACTCAAGATGATTTGCATTTGATTCACTCAAGTGAATTTTAATCATTTCAATGCGTTGTTGAAGCGTGTATCATTCCATTTTTATTAATGGCGTAGTTTCTACTTGTCAAACGTCAAAAAATGACAGCTTCAAAAGTAACATCTACCGAAATAGCGGGCTATTCAAAATAACAACTCTTATTGGAAAACCTTGTATAAACGGAATGGCGCTGATTGACAATTTGACAAATACGTTACATTTGAATTTCTGTTTTAAACATCTATAAATCAGTTCAGATTTTATAGTTATCAAAGAATCAAAAAATGATTTTGATCGTGGTTTTACGATCTCGAAAAGCAACCTGTTTGAAAGACCCCAGGCTAGAATAAGGGTTCGGGCTTTTATAAAACGCATTGTTAAATGAATATTACTACGATCTGGTAACCGCATTTCTTGTTTACATTTTAACCCGCCATCACTCGCGCGGGGTGCTGTCAGCACCCCGCGCATTTTTTTTACGTAAAAATGAATAGTAATTTGTCTAGTTACGAATCTGCTCGTCTCAGTACTTTCAAGTGACATTTAAACCCGTCGACACGGGGAGGGAGGGGCAGTGTGGCGCGAGCACTCACAACGTGAGGACGTGTCAAAGTTTGCGTGGGGTGGTCACGACACCCCGCGAGCGCTCGTGTTATACTTTTGCGGAGGTTACTTTATTATTTGATTTTGTTAATTAACCCTTATATTTATGATTTTCAATGAGAAAAATTATGTTAAAAACTTTTTTTTTGGTTCTTTGAGGAAAGATTTCAATATTATGACTAAAAATGCTGATGATTATAATGTTTTGTAGAACAGTAATAAAGTTGATTTATAACATTAACGTTTTTTATTTACATACGTCATACAACACTAAATAATAAAATGCTGGTATAATTCCATTAACTGATACATTCAACTTTTCTATTAACTTGCCTACCAATGGACAATGGACAATATCAGCGGTAACATAACAAGTCAATCGGTTTAATTGTTGGCAGATGAATCATCTAAATGCGTTTAAGATTGACGATTGATTTTATTCATTAATTTCATTCATTTAACATATATATCCAGCTAACAATAAAAACACCCTAATATAATGGAACTTCCTTCTTCTTCTGGCGTTAGTAAGATTAGATTGTTAATATTAATTTTAGTTGTAAGTTGCTAAATATTTAAATACTCGTATATATGTCGTTAAGATAGTAGTTATAGGCGTTAGTCGTATGTCACTAGATATAAGTCTTAGAGATAAATCAGTAGTTCTAGTATTAACTATTTAAGAAATATATTTGTGCAGCGCCCTTGAGGTGATTTCTCACGAAAACGGCGCTATATAAATTAGCCAAATATTATTATTATTATTATGTGTATAAAAATGTACTTTGAGTATGTGGGGTGGCCACAACACCCCACGAGTGCTCACGAGGCTAAAAACCGCGCGAGTGATCGAGGGTTAACCGGACCTTCAAGAACCTTCAATGCCGACGAAAGTCGTTTTAAACGGCGAAACAACAAAAAACCTGATTTAACAGTAGGTACTTTTTTTACTACAATATATCAAGTATTATAGCGGCATATACGAAAGGAATTTATAAAGATATAGCTCAACCAGAGATGTGTCAAACGCAGTAATCACACAGGCGTATTGCTAGCATACACAAATTAAATATCTGTGAATAATAATTACTACACTTTCTTACTTACTCCAAGATTCTTTGCTTAAATAAAAAAAAAATCATTTATTAAATTTATTGGTGTGATAAATCATTTTAAAACTATTTGCACAAATTTTTTCATTAAACTTTTACTGAGCCCTCAGGCCTCTGCCATATTTCCGAAATATTAAATTATTTGCAATTAAATCCAAATAATTGAATATTTCTGAAAGTATCCGAAAACTAAAATCTGCTTTTAAAAGCTGATAAAATACGCCTTAAAATACCGTTATTATAAATAAAAATATAGTTTTTGATGTATTAAAATTTTAAATAAAATAAAATGGCTTACCTTACGTTTTTTGTAACTAAAATTATTTATAACTTATTAAGAATATGCAAAGTTTTCAAAAGTGCTAAGACTCTAGAAATGTTGTTTTGTTCATTGGTCAGAAGTCCACTGGAGTATGCTTCCACAATATGGAATCATCAATATAAGGTATACATAGATTTAGTAGAAAGTATACATAATAAATTTTAGAAACATTACTCAAGAAATACAACAAAACTACAAATAATATGTTAACAAAAAAGACGCACATTGTCAGACCTGTTGTTTCTACATAGGGATTGCTAGGAGGCTAGGTTTAGAAAAAGGCAAATACTAATATGATGAAATTGAACTAACTCCAAACCTCTCTCCTTTGGAAGTCCGTCGGGAAAGAAATGACCTCATTTGCTTCTTCAAAATTATAAATGGTATTATTGATTCACCTACTCTACTGCAACTCATTCCCTTCAATATCCCCTCGCAAAGACTCAGAAATAATGAACTGCTCTTCCTCAACCATCATTCGACAAATTATGGATATTATTCACCATTGTCCAGAATGTGTAGACTGGTCACCTCAAGTCAAAACCTTAATTTTTTTGGGATAAGTCTGAATGATTTTTGCCAGTCGCTAAACAAGTGACGGAATATTATAAGTGTCCTGTGGTCCTGACCCACGGCGTAGTCTTGACTTGATTCGACTTGTCACTTTATTTTCTTATTATTATATCTACCATATGTCTTTGCTTTCATGTACCTTTGTCTACTCCTATATTTTTCATTTTACTTTATTCGTGTTATTATTTTGTAATTTGAACGATGTCCGTTAATAAATAAATAAATACATAATATGCTAAATAATAAAATAGATAGTACCGAATTGCTATCCGTCATTGGTTTAAATGTTCTAACGAGGCGTACCAGGCACACTACACTTTTTCATATTGAAGCCAACAATACCAATAGAGCAAACAACACCTTACGAAAAATTACTACATTTAGACATCTTTCATGATTCCTTTCTAACATACAAAACTAACTTATTAAATTTCTTAGCATGACATATTTCAAAAATTATTTTCACTTCATTTTTCAAAACTTCTATGTATTAACAGTCAATTACAATTCGTGAGCTTATTATAATTCTTGTTTTCAATTCATTTATTATTATCTATCCACATACTTCCTTCCTTTTATAACAATCTCAGGCGAAATTACGTAATGACATTTTATGGACATGCGTAATAGGTACTACAACTATGTAATAACTAAAAATATCTAACTGTATCTTATTGTACTGTGTATGTCTTAACAAATAAATAAATAAATAACGAAAACGAACGCATTTTATTAGATAAATGTACAACAAACGTCTTATTGTTACCTAACTTTTTTGTCGTTTCATATAAAAAAAAATTATTAGTAAAAAACGCGAAGTTTTGAAATTTATGTTTAATATTGCATTCGCAAACTTTGGTTTCATAAAGGTGCAAATTTTAATTAATATGTGGTTAATTTCTAGATTTGAATATAAAGCATGGTATTTTCTTTTTCTAACAACGCTTGGCTCACATTTCTCACCATGACATTAAGGGAGATATAACGATATCTGTGATACCATATGAGTTGTTCCCAAAAGCGAACAGATTATCCTGAAGGATTAATAGGGGAAGAGGAAGGTTTGGAATTACCTGGCTTTTCAGATATGCTCAGCAAACATGGCTAAAGCCATTTCAAGAGGCGTTTCGATTCCGAATGGAGGTTATAAAGATTCAAACGTGCGACATCAGGATTCGTAGTCATGGATCGTGACAACTTAACAACGCAGGCCGTCAAATTGTCATGAAACAATATAATAATTTATAAATTAATATCAATATTGATATCCAGATATCGACGACCATGTAAAATCAATAAATCAAGTCATAAATATTTAAACAGCAGCGTTTCATTAAAACGATATGAAATAAATTACCTTCTGATTTTTCTAAAAAGACTTTGGACATACTTTTGATATTTGAGAAAAAGTGGAGATTTCGTAAACAAACAGGATATAATATTTACCTTCATAATAATAATATTTGGCTCATTTATTTGAAATTATTTAAAATGTTACCGATATAAAATACTTGGGAGTTATAATAGATTCCAAACTCAACTTAAACAAACATGCTGAATATACCCAAAAGATAAATGGAAAAAAAATATATAAAATATATGGAAGAATTCGCCAAAAACTTTCCGGAAAAACTGCAATCACCATTTTAACTACCGCTCAAATATCATTTTCCTGTGTAACGACCGAGAGCAAAATAAATTTCAAATTCTCCAAAAAAGGGGAATAAGAACAAAACTTAGACGAAATAGATATTAAAATGTAAATAAAATGTTAAAATAACTAAATTGGCTAACGGTGAAACAGATGCTGACCTCGAACACGATGATATTTGTACATAAAATAGTAAACAAACTGTTACACAAATATTTCTCAAATAAAATTGTATACAACAAGGACATACACAAACATAAATCAAGTACGTGCAATGAAATCAGGCTACCAAATAAGGACAAAGCGAATACTCAGAATAGTATACTATACTATTTGACCGGTCGGTAGCTAAGTTGACATCGCGTTTGGATCCCACCCAGGCGTACTGTGTTCAATTCCTCGGCTGGCTAAGTCCTCCATCACAACACAAGCAACATTTTCCGCTTACTGTGGTGGTAGTAGGAGATTTACAAATATTGACAGGTTATTCGTAACCCGGGAATGTTTGTCTTTCTTTTTAAAAAAAAATATATATATATATATAAAGGGAGTCTGAAGATGGAAGGTTCAAGATGTTGTGTGGGAACCACATCAAGCAGGAGAAAATATAGCATATATGCATGTAACAATTAATTAGTAATTTGTAACCTTAAATGTACAAATTTATATAGGGGGCTATATAGTTAATGGTTTTTTTTTCAAATGTTTCTAGATTTCACTGGAATGGTAGCGATACATGGAACTGACAGAGAAAGGATGAAAGTAGACTGAATGCTGTAGAAATGAGACCCCTAAGGGGTATTTGTGGTAAAACCAAGTGTGATAGTGTGCGAAATGTGAAGATTAGCAATAAAAGAATGCAAGGCTGATGTAAGTCTAATGAGAAAGATTAAGAAAGAGACGCTTAGATACTTTGGGCCTGTAGAGCGGATTTACGAATGAGAACGGTAAAAAAAAGTCGGGGATGCTCGAAGGAGACACGTCACGATCGAGTGAATATGAATGAAGCAAGAAGTTCGTCCCCTCTGCCCTACCCCCGTGGGGGTTAGCTATTATAAAAAAACAAAAATAACGAGCGAAACCGGTTAGTAAATAGATAAAAACTCACTTGTAATGATTTCACTACCCATATTGGCATAAAACAAAACAATTTATATTCAACAAAAATACACGAAATCACCGGCGTTCAAATCTCTTTTGAACAACAATGCTAATTAATATGTAAATTTATTCGACGCGTAAAAACTGCAATGACAATATCACCATTACTATATTTCAACAAACTCGTTTTAACGTCACAACACCTTTTGTAAATACGCGCAGATCGTCTGTACAACGAATAAGAGTTACATAAAGACGACCGCACCGACAGACAGACGAAATACAACTGACTGCAACTACTGCTAAAAGAGAGTCTAATAATAATACAAACATTCCTACTTGGAATTCTTTAGGCAAAGGTGTAGTACACTGTACAGAGCGAAATGTCACGTTACTGAATGACTTACCAAAAAAACACAAATTACAAAATCCGTCAAAGTGTACAAACTCGCTGCTCTGTGTGTAATTTTCATACAGAATTACGGAATTTTCGCCAGGGCACGCGGTGATAATAATGTGCAATTTGATTTCGAATCACATGGGCGTGACGTCACAGACACACCCGCGCCTGTGATTGGTCGATTTCTTTTGACAGCTATAAAAGTACAGACCGGTACGAAAGTTTTGTACGTAGTAAAAAAATATTTGAATAATTTTTTAGTCATTTGCAATGTTTATAAAAAACGCAAAAAAGGTTTAGTAGAATTAACGTTCAACATTTTAAGATAATAAGTTTAATTTTATTTTCTAAATAATCATCAAGCATTTTGCTACACTCTCCTTGCTTAATTGACACTCATACACAGTTTTCTATTATACTGACTCTTGACATAATTCCTATTCAATTTTGATTCACTCGGTCGTGACATGTTTTTCTTGGATGTCCCCGACTTCTTATATGATTGATTTAGCAATGATCAACGGAACTACTTGAAAAATAAATTTTATAATAGGGAATTCTCGTGCATTTTGTAAATAATTTATTTCAATAAAGGTAATTATTTTATTATGTGCCTCTTTTTTTTTCTTTTTTTTTTAAATGCATGTTCAATTTTTTGTAGTTGTTTTAAAAATTGCGTGCTATTTCGGCTCTGAAAACGGTCATGCGTCATTTTGACCGCTACGTCACACCTTTGCCGCCGCCGCCGCCATCGGTTAGCAGGATCTACTCAGGCCGGTCAACAGTGACGTCATCGTTCGCCCTTGAACGCTTGATCAATCACCGGGCGTTTTTAGCTGCATTGAAATATTTCGTTCGCGCCTGTTTTTAAAGTCATTATAACTTTAATAAATGATTTTTGAAAATTATAAAAACTATGTATTCTTGTGTCTGAAGTGTTTCTACATGTGAATAATTAATAATACGTGATTTTTTGGTGTGAAGAGAATTCCCTATTCAACCACAGAATTATTATTGCCTATTATTATGATGGCGAAGGTTTTTTGAAAATTTTTGTAAAAAATACTCCCTGCAGTAGATACTATTCAACTGCAAAAATTCAGCTTTCCCCTCAGTTAGGGTCGATATTTTTTGTCTAGATTTGTAGATGCATTTCAATAATTATCCCTAGAAATGTTAACTATTCTGTTTTTTCCAATTTATATAAGACCTTTCGACTCCAGGGTCCTAGACTTTTGTTCCAAAATAATTCGCCATTTGAAAAATTATGATCAATATTACAAGAAGTAAGGAAAAAATGATCTTACTTTGGCCACACCGACACGTCCAAAATACATTTCTATCGGTTTGTCTCTTCAGTGTTGTGGACGAAACATGCCAAAAAAATCTCTTACGCAAATGTAAATACTTCACATAAATTGAAATATTTATACTACGTATTAAACTTATATTAATTTGTACCCTGACTAAGAAATTGAACATTATGTAATGATGTTGTAGCGAAGTAGGTTTCTGTCTGTTAAAATTTACGTCAGCGTAAACAACTTTTTTCATAACAATATTTAAAGCTGCTTAAGTACTTATACAGGGTTTTCCAATAAGAGGTGTTATTTTGATATTCAATCGTAAAAGATCAATGGTTTCGTTGCTTGTGTGGCCCGTAGCGCCGTCTTGTTGAAAGTAAATGTTGTCCAGATCAATACCATCCAATTCCGGCCATAAAAAATCATTAATAATCTCTCGATAGCACAATCCATTCACCGTAACTGTTGCTCCAGCCTCATTTTCGAAAAAGTAAGGTCCAATGACTCCGCCGGACCATAAACCGCACCAAACAGTTACACGTTGAGGATAGAGAGGCTTTTCAACAATAACTCTTGGGTTTTCCGAGCCCCAGATGCGACAATTTTGCTTGTTGACGAAGCCACCGAGGTGGAAATGGGTCTCATCACTCAAAATGATTTGCATTTGATTCACTCAAGTGAATTTTAATAATTTCAATGCGTTGTTAAAGCGTGTATCGTTCCATTTTTATTAATGGCGTAGTTTCTACTTGTAAAATGTCAAAAATGACAGCTTCAAAAGTAACATCTACCGAAATAGCGGGCTATTCAAAATAACAAAAATGAGGCTGGAGCAACAGTTACGGTGAATGGTTGCGCTATCGAGAGATGATCAATGATTTTTTATGGCCGGAATTGGATGGTATTGATTTGGTCAACGTTTATTTTCAACAAGACGGCGCTACGTGCCACACAAGCAAAGAAACCATTGATCTTTTACGATTGAATATCAAATAGCCTTTTTTGGTGACCAGATCTGAATAGCCAACCTTCTTCTCCCCCATCTCCTTCCTTCCGCCTCACAACATACCCCAATTAACCCATTCATGACGAAGGTGCCATATGGACCTCGAAAAAGTGTTGGACCTCAATTAGTCACATCAAGCCGATATATTAAAATGGCGATGCGAAATTCAGTTTTATGTAGTCTACAAGCATGTACAAACACGTTTGTCTTAGAGGCGCTCAGTTCGTTTGCATGTGCCGGCGTGGACAGACGTGTATAAACGGAGTTTGAAAAAAAGTGCAAATTTTTCAAAATGTCAAAGCGAGTGAAGTAAGTAATCCAATAAACTTATGTGTAGATTTGATTTTTTTTTTTCCAAAACCGTTTATGATCCGTAAAGAATGAAATTTACTAACTATTTATAGACATATTGTTACAAAAATAATCCTTATTGTATCAAAGAGAGTACTTTGAATTGAAGGTTTTGATTTTTGGCTCCATATGGACCTTTCGGCAGATCTCACTATACATAAATTGTAATTTTTCGC
Organism: Hesperophylax consimilis; assembly: GCF_061612785.1. Classification (NCBI taxonomy): domain Eukaryota; kingdom Metazoa; phylum Arthropoda; class Insecta; order Trichoptera; family Limnephilidae; genus Hesperophylax; species Hesperophylax consimilis. The sequence continues at coordinate 15,128,244 of NC_142865.1, forward strand.
AGATTTCATTGTTTTTTCGTGTTTTTTAGGGGTCTGACTGTTGGAGAAGTGATGTTACTGCTTGAAGAACAATCGGATACGAATTTGGAGGATGATGAGGTAGTGGATGTGGATGTGTATATGGAGCCGCCAAATGAGAGTGATTTGTCCGGAGCAGATTCAGCTGATGAAGATGACGGTGGAATAATTGCCAATATTTCTCGAGCGCAATTGTTTTCTAATTGCCAAATCGTAAATCGCCGTCGACACAAAAAGGGACAAGATACGCCCGATTATGATTCAGATCAAGAGAACCCTAATCTAGAGCATTTCGGAGACGAGCGTTTGGATTCAACTTTCAGTGACTTCGACATAAATTTATTCGACGCTTCAGCATCACACGGTCAAGCGTCTGCAAGCACTTCTTTCGAGCCTCCTTTGAAACGATGCCGTGTTAGTACTGGAGACAGAGTGAATGATCCCGCTGAACCACCTTATCGCATTCCAAAACGTATGCCTGGTCCGAAAACTATGTTTCAATGGAAGTCTAACGATGTGACGCCAATTGTTTCTAGCATATTTCCCGAAGGAAATTATACCGACGTAGCTGCTTTATCACCGGTGGAATTATTTGAACTAAATTTTGACAACAAAATGTACGAATTCATCGTTACAGAATCCAACAAATATCAGACCAAGCAAGACCCTGAAAATAGTCATAAAGTATCACCTTTAACTGTCGGGGATATCAAAGCGTACATGGGTATACTTATAACATCGGGATTATGCCCGATTCCATCAACTCGATTGTACTGGAGCAGCTCTCGCCCTTTCTACAATAAGCAGATTGCGTCCACCATGTCTCGTGATAGATTTGAACAGATACACAAAATGATACACTTTGCTTCACCAAATCAGTTCAATAGTGCAGACCGGATGTGGAAGTTACGTCTATTTACAGATAGGCTTATTGAACGGTTTATGCGAAACTTCCACCCAGAAGAAAATTTAAGTCATGATGAATCGATGATTCCATACTATGGCCGCCATGGATGTAAGCAATACATAAAAGGCAAACCCATTCGATTCGGATATAAAGTGTGGAGCCTAAATACACCCTCCGGTTACTTGATCAATTTTGAGATCTACCAAGGCAGCAATCCCCGGATTCCAAAGGAGTATGGGTGTTGTAGGCTTGAACGCTTCACCACTACTTATGTTGGTCGATCAATTGCCAGTGGAAAAGCGCGAATTGCCATATCACTTCTACTTTGATAATCTTTTTACGGGTATGCCATTGTTGTACTATTTGCATTTTTATGGATACAATGGCACAGGTACAATTCGAGACAATCGGATTCCCAGTTCATCTCCTATCCCCAAGAAGAAGGCAACAATGTCAAAATACAACAAAGGTGTGCTTTCTCGAGGACATACTGAAAGTGCGCAGACATCATTTGGCAAGACCCCCATCTACGTTACTCAATGGGTTGATAACGCTGTTTGTTCTGTAGCTTCAACAAAATACGGAAAGAATCCATTGGATCTAGCAAGCCGTTACTCACGGAAGGAGCAAAAAAAGATCAGTATACAGAGGCCATATGCAATTCATCAATATAACACGAATATGGGCGGAACTGACAGAATGGACCAAAACGTTGCATGTTATCGCATTACTGTTCGCCAACAGAAATGGTGGTGGTCCATTTTTACCTGGGCCATTGATGTAACCATTCAGAATTGCTGGCTTCTGAAGCGCAAAGCCACGGGCAATTTTAAATTGGGGCAGTTAGAATTCCGTGAAGAAATATCAAAGCATTACTGCGAGAAGTATTCTATCAAGAAATACTTCAAGGCACCCGACAAACTCACCAAAATAGGTCAAACGGCGATGCAGTATGATACCTCCGTCCCCCATTATCCTGGGCCAATACCGATAACTGAGACTAATAAGGGAGGAAAACTGTCTTGTGCATCTTGTAAAAGCAAGCAGCGCATCCGTCGCATCACATGTAAGGTCGGACTATGCGTGAAATGCTTCGAGGGCTATCACACTAAATAATGTTGTTGAAAATTACACTTTTTGAACAATAAAGATGAAAAAATGAAATTTCTGACTAGTTATTTGCCGAAAGATCCATATGGACCTCATCCTTCTCGAGGCTCCTGGGGGATGAGGAGACGATTTTTTCAAATTCCGAAAAAAACGTTCTTATTCTACTTTCAAAACCAACCACTCTGTGAATTTTCTGCGCGAAATTCGAAAAAAAATAGTTCGTCATGAATGGGTTAAGGGTGCCAAATTCTGACTGTCACATGACGGTTGAGAGCAGTTGGGACTCCTATGCGCTACTCGCATTATATCAGGCATGGTATCCTAGATATTATTTTGAGGTGTCATTCACAGATGGCACTTGTAACAGTAAAGTAGAACCGTTGATAATACAGAGCTTCTCAGATAGATAAATACCATTGCTACCAATGACATTAAAATGCAAATAGATATGTCATCGTCTCACAAAATGTAGCAAGTAAGAAACACTCTTTTGTTTCCAGTAAATTCGTAATTCAAACGTTGTTAATGTATGACAAAGATAGACAGTCAAAGAATATGAAATAGATATAGGACCGGGCAGCGTATACGTACTTAAAAGTTGCAATGAATTACTACATTCTACATCACGAGTATGACTGAGATGACAAGATACATTTACGGCCGTTGTTCCCAATTTTAGAACGATCAATCTGAGGCTTCGATTAGCCAAGTGATTTCTTCAGTAACCTTCGATTTGCCTGTTTCCAAACTTGTTTACCGTTGACTATCTTAAGTGGTCCCGCCCACTTTCATAGACAATAAAATGACATCAGAGTAAGAACTTTCAATGTTAAATTTATATTGACGAATTAATTATTGAATTTATTATTAATGCATATATTTTTTTAATTACTGTAATACATAAACCGATATTTTATATTTTTTTAAACAAACGTATGTAATATGTTAAAAATAAAGTGTAAGCTTGTCTTTAATGCCACCGTGTCTTGGCTTTGAATATTTTTTACTCTGTCGTCACTTTTTATAACTAGTCATTTACTGAGGCAAGCTTAATACAGTAGTTTGGCTTCCTGATCACTCAGTCGTCACATTTCTGTTGGAAAGAGCGTAGTTGTGCGTTTGAGAAGTGTTGAGCCAAAATTTCGGCTCAACAGTTGATCGGTAGGATTGGGAACAACGGCCGTTACTCGCTTACACTAAGACGAATACGGAACACTGTATGAAACGACCTACTGTCATTAGGTTGTCCTTTATTTATACTGATGTCTTGCGAAGTTCGCTATCTCACTTTATTTTATTTCGACATTTACCATTTTCGGGTAGCTAAAAGCCTTGAAATAATAAATGATTTGCATGGATTTACTAGCGGAAAAAAACCCAATGAGTTCTGCTTTTGGTTGTGACTGATTAGTACACCGCTCAAAATCACGGGAAGGATTTTTTTCACAAAAAAGTGCATAGCTTGTTTGTGGCAGCTTGGCTGATGAGCGAACTTATGTGCCATGCTAAACGCAGTAGATCTGAAGTATGTCCACTGGACTTAGTCCAGTGAAATCACGCGCATTGTCTCAGTAACATATCTTTACTTTTTAATTCACCTAAGATTGCTACAAAGGACTAATTAATGGCTGTCTAATGCAATAAAAAGTCCAAAATATTTTGTAACCAGGAGTTACAACAAAAAGTCCCTAGAAAGATTATTGCATTTAATTAGTATTTAAAATAAGAAAATAAAATTCCTTTTACCATTTTATCACTTTATTTCGACTAACGCAGCATAAATAATAATTTATGATTCATTCACACGATAAGATAACGAATGTTTTATTGAAAACTAAACGAAAATATATTCCTTTGCGAAACAAAATGTATTTTTTTGCATATTTTATTTTATCTAAATGGTGCATTGTAAAATTGTTAAATTATTATTTTTGATATGGATTACTAGATTCCTCACAAAGAGGAGAAATTATTTCCCTCGGAGCTTAAGTCATCGTTGGGAATACTGTGTGGAGGGTATTTTAGAGAAAAGGAAGAAGTGAACAATGAGTCCAGCAATCATTCCAAAGACCAGCTGTTGAATGCAAGAACGAGTCGTAGAAAAGACACATTCTCATGTGACAAATGTCAACAGGTACAAGAACGAGTCGTAGAAAAGACAAATTCTCATGTGACAAACGTCAACAGGTACAAGAACGAGTCGTAGAAAAGACACATTTTCATGTGAAAAATGTCAACAGGTACAAGAACGAGTCGTAGAAAAGACAAATTCTCATGTGACAAACGTCAACAGGTACAAGAACGAGTCGTAGAAAAGACACATTTTCGTGTGACAAATGTCAACAGGTACAAGAACGAGTCATAGAAAAGACACATTCTCATCTGACAAATGTCAACAGGTACAAGAACGAGTCGTAGAAAAGATGTATTCCCATGTGACAAATGTCGACAGGTACAAGAACGAGTCGTATAAAAGACACATTATCATGTGACAAATGCCAACAGGTACAATAAAGAGTCGCAGAAAAGACACATTCTCGTGTGACAAATGTCAACAGGTACAAGAACGACTCGTAGAAAAGACACATTCTCATGTGACAAATGTCAACAGGTACAAGAACGAGTCGTAGAAAAGACAAATTCTCATGTGACAAACGTCAACAGGTACAAGAACGAGTCGTAGAAAAGACACATTATCATGTGACAAATGCCAACAGGTACAATAAAGAGTCGTAGAAAAGACACATTCTCGTGTGACAAATGTCAACAGGTACAAGAACGACTCGTAGAAAAGACACATTCTCATGTGACAAATGTCAACAGGTACAAGAACGAGTCGTAGAAAAGACAAATTCTCATGTGACAAACGTCAACAGGTACAAGAACGAGTCGTAGAAAAGACACATTTCCATGTGACAAATGTCAACAGGTACAAGAACGAGTCATAGAAAAGACACATTCTTGTGTGACAAACGTCAACAGGTACAAGAAAGAGTCGTAGAAAAGACACATTCTCATGTGACAAATGTCAACAGGTACGAGAAGGCTGTGAGGAAAATAACTTTACTCAGGGCCAGTGTTATATCAGGGGATGCTGCAGGGAGGATATTTTTTAAGGGGGGCAAGTTTTGGAAGAAAAGGTATGAAGTGTGTACAGGAGTCAGTGTGTACAGGAGTGACAGACATATAAATCCATGGTTCCCACTATGGTGCAAGGGGTTGGGTCGACCTCAATCGGCATATCCCAATCCGGTCTGCCAAGCGGTCTGCAAACCTGAACAAACCTCACCCTGTGAATTCAGGCACCCCCGCTAACACACCAAACGCTACGAACCTCTTGAGGTAACCTTTGAGAGTGGGTGTGATATTGTGGATTTGTAAATATCCCAAGAATCTTATCATTTGGATGTAAATTATACATGATTAATTCCAGTTTAAATCTGGTATTAACAAATAAATAAAGAAATAACAAGTCTGATTATGATTGTACTAAGTAACCATATATATTATAATGACAATTACTTATTAATGAATTAAAAAAATAATGATGGATTGCTAAATTTAACAATTGACACATTGAGACGAGTCCAAACTACTTCATAAAAAATATCTTATCTTGTCTGGGTCGACGAGGCTAAAAAATGCTGACTCTAAATGAGGTGCGGCTTTTATCATCACACAGGATTGGACCCAGAACACGTGGGTGGGAACTCGACGCGTTTGTCCACTCAGCTACTAACTCATGGTGAAAGAAAACCATTAAGAATTGTTGGGAAGTAAGAACTTCATAGATGCACGCACAGATGGCAGTGCGTAGAGCTTGCGTGGAAGTCCGTAAGATGGAGCCAGTGGCCAGTAGTCGCCAGGGCCAGTGGGAAGGCTCCCAGAGAAACTTACTGTTTCAGATTCCAATTAGCCAGCTTCTAGTTAGGTCGACTTTCGAGTCACCTTTATAATACGCGGAGTATTAATAAATCCCTGATTAATCTAAAAGAACCATGTATTTATATTATTCTTCCAAGACGAGTTGGAGACCTGTTTGTACGAACACAACAAAAAGATCCTTGAATTGGATATAGCCAAGGATACTTCGTAGCCTTTCTCTTCCCACTTCTTAGAGTTTCTCAACATACCCTGTGATGGACTCGCCCTGGGATAAATTTTTTTTATTGTTGATTTATTATGGTTAGAAAGAATTTTTCAGTTGATTTCACGAAGTAAGGGTTTACCAGATGTTGGCCTTAAAGCTGTTTTAGAAACAAGTGTTTAGATTTATTAGGGTAGAGAAAAAAAATGGGAACATGCACTGTATCGTCAGAGACCTCCGGGATGTGGTTTGAATTCTTAGATTTTATTCAGTGGAGAGCGAATTTGGGCTGGGAAACTGGACTGGGGGTAGTCAAGTTTCATCCTTTGAACAAAGAGTTAGACATTTTACTGGAGAAGTAACAATTTATTGGTTTTGAAACGATTTAAAATTAATGTGACAGGTTCTAGGGCCATAATTGATGTGTTCCTTTAGTGCATTTCTGTCTTTTGAATACAAAAAGCATTCAGAATTCAAAAGAACATAAATTAGAAATCGCATATGGTGATTTGGGGGGGTTGGTTTGAGAAGGGGGAGTCTGGATTTGAAAGCGCGGGGAGACGGTCGAGACAGTTAGCGTTGAAGAACGGAAGAAGGAAGTCGATAGTCGGTGGTTAGAAAAAGCGGTTCAAGGCAGTCAGCGTTGAAGAACGGAGGAAGGAAGTCGATAGTCGTGGTTAAAGAGCCCGGGCGGATAGACAGTTAGCGTTGAAGATCGGAAGGAGGAAGTCGATAGTCGTGGTTAAGGAGCCCGGGCGGATAGACAGTTAGCGTTGAAGAACGGAAGAAGGAAGTCGATAGTCGGTGGTTAGAAAAAGCGGTTCAAGATAGTCAGGTTTTGAAAACGTTGGGAGACGATCAAATACAGTCAAGGGGGTCAGAGTTTCAAGGTCTGGGAGACGGTCAGGAATAATCAGGATCGGTCAGCGTTTTAAGATAGTCGAGTCAGTAAAAACTAGGAAGCGCGTCAACAAGAATTAATCGTCGGGACGCGAACACGGCTAAAGTCGTTTAGTGTAGAAGGAGTGATTTTTCTAACAGCATGAGTATTTTACTGCATGTGTGTGTGGTTGTTTCTTATAATTATTTGGATTGTTGACACTAAGATGTATCGGTAAGTCTATTATAATCTAATTATTAACACTTATTTCCCTAGTGTAAACCAAATAATCCAATTGTATTTTGAAGTAGGGGTATTTAACTTGAGCACTATAGGTACCCGTCAGCAAAGGAGGCCATAAATTACGAGACCGGGTCTTGGCTATTAAAAAAAGGGACGAAGAGCGGTTACCCTGAAGCCGCTTTAGATCATTCGACAATAGACATTGTTTATGAGTTAGACAATTTTTTTTCTGCAATTTAAAATGATTTAAAAATTCTCCAGTAATAATATTTAACGATTAGGTTATACGGAATTTATAAAATATATTTAATTAAATATAACTTATTCAAACATCACTCTTTTCATTCATTTTTCAATCGGGATAACGCAGCGGATTGAAACTAGCCGCCGAGAGAATGCATCTGTCTGGCATTCCTATTCTATCAAGTGAGATTTTCATCTTTCATAAGTTTGGCGGGGACGAGGTGTACGAATTTTCCGTAGGCTGTCCTATCTTATCAAAGCGACAAAAGCGAAGGGAACGAAATTTGTAATTGGCTTGCCTAATAGGGACTTTTGTGTTAGCAAAGTCGATAACCCTGGATGCCGAGATAAAGTCTATTTTCAGTAGAGTAGCGCCGGTTTTTACCCTGCTCAGGTGTGGTTGAGTTATTCCCGTAAAAAGCACCGGTTTCTGTCGAAGGTGTTGGCGGACCAGCCTTAGATAGTCACCCTGAATAGACCCCTGTTTCGAGTATTTTCAGCTGGTGAGAGGACGCTTTCACGGAGTTCAAATCGAAGGGAACGAAAATTGCTAATGGGCTTTCCTACTTGAGTTAGCTGGTAGACGAAGGAACAAAGCGGATAAGGGCTATGCTATTCTTGTCTGGCGTATGGTGAGGATTTTCTCGCTGACAGAACGAAGGGATCGTGACGAATATGAAGTTGTCTCGGCGATTTCTGACGTCCTTCCTGTCAAATTCAATAAGTACTTACCCCACTATAGGAGGAGAAGTCATCCAGAATTAGGTTGGAAATTGACTCCGACTGAAACCGTTTGAGCTGACGGAGATCGGATGATTTCAGATTCCATACCTGATGATTCCAGTATCCCTGATCCTTAGCGCCGGAAGTCGAGGATATCAATTTCTACCATTCTTTGATATTTGAAGCGAACGGAGGGTAACAAACGATAGAGCGAATGACCATGACTTTGAAGTGGGGTAAAATCTCCCGTCTAGGAAACATTCGTTATGTCGGATGGACGCCCTCATCCAAATTAAATATTGACATGACTATTTTGAGTGTGGACGGAAGACTTGAAGTATGTTCTGTATTGTACATATGGTAAATATGTGTCACTACCTCTACTGGAACGAGAAGCTGTATAGACTGGAGCCGGAAGCTATTTGGAGTAGCGTGACTGCAGAGGCGAAGTCGAACAAACTGAAGCTGAATTCATCATTATTCTTACGAGCGTAAACCAGAGGGGTGTTCACGGGACTCCCGAACTCCTGACGTTGCTGATGCAAACCACTTCAGTATATGTTTATGTTTGAGGTTAGTAGAGTGGACTCCTAATTTTCGGCATACTGGCGAAGCTTAACTCATCATTGATTTGGGGGAGGTTGACGCGACCTAGACCTCGCGCTACCCACGTGACCCAAATGGTTCCTGACACCAGGCTATCATGCCACCGAACCGGAGCAGCTCCTTATACCTAACGGTATAAGATGAATCTTCATCATTCATCATCAACATCAACATCAACAGTTACCACCAAGGACCCACATTCCACCTTCATCACCCTCCGGCAGGAGGCAAAACATGTCATTATTTCATCTGTCGCTGAGCGATATTCAATTCATTTCTGGAGGTGTTGGGATTGGACCATCAACTTGGCTGCTCTCGAGCTGGTCACGTTGATGGATGGGATTTGGACGGAGACCAATCGAAAGCAACACATGTTTTGTCTCTAGCTATTCCCGAAAATACCTACTCATAGAAATAACTCACAAACTAACAATCCCTAGTCAAATCATTAACTTAGAATTTTGTGCATCTTGAATTGAATTGTCTATAGCGAATTTCATGTACTTGTAATTAATTGTCTCATTATATTAGCACTTTATCGACTGCAGCATCCGGAAACGTTTGGACGAGCAAACAAGGTAGGAAAAGGTAGTTAAAATCAGGGTAGTCGGTCATTGTCTTATTTTCAAACCATACAGAATGTAACACGCCTCATCTAAAAAGAACCAAAGTTACCACAACCAATTAAAAGGATCCTTCAATGAATTAATCCCTGTCGAAACAAAAAATTACACAACGTGACATATTAATTCGTTAAGATTGAAGGGTTGATAAACCGCGAGAAGTTGCAAATCAAACGAACAAAATGTTAATTCGTTAACGAGAACGTTGAGGGAGGGTGAAAACATTACAACCCATATCCAGACAATTGAGAATCTCGTGAAAAATAATTTAAAAAACATAAATAGTTCACCACACTTTTAGTCTGACCAACTGAACCAAATACTTAATGGTTTGAATTGGTAAAGTGATTTATTTTTATTTTTATTTGATATATATAAAGTGGGTACAGGATATAATATGAGTACATAAAAAATATATTTACATTACAAAATATATTTATGTTCGCAATCTCACCAATGAAGAAACTGGTTCTTGTGCTTGGTGAGAGAGTTACACTAATTATAAGAGAAATAGAATATCATTATGCTATAAGTAAGTATATATATGATAGGAACAATATATAAAGAGACAAAATCTAAATACAGTGGAGATGAGTATAGACTGATAATAAATATCAATGAAGGGAAAAACAGGCAATTATTTAGTTAATTATTTCTGAAAGAGTAACTTCAGTTTTAGTTTAAGTATGTTAATATCCTTTAATTTCTTTATTTCAATCGGAAGGTTTTTTTAATTTTTATATTAACTCCACACAGGAGGCCCTGAAGAAAATAATTTCCCTCAGGGCCTATGTCATCTTTGGGGATGCTGTGTGGGGGGTCTTTTTGTGGAGAGGAAGGAGTAAACATGGGTCTTGAAGAATCCCATGTTGTAGGTCCTAAATAGTCCTAAATATTTATAGTTATTTTGCATTTGTTTGGTATTAAATTTTGGAATTTTAATATTGTATTGATATCTTTTAGATAAGTGGGTTTCAAATTTTTTGATTATATTATCTTTATAAATTTGGATAATTGCATTTTTCTTGAATATATCTTCTACTCGGGGCACCACGAAATCTGTGAATAGTGTTTCTGTAGGATACGTGGAGGGTTTCTTGAGGATTACTTTGAGGATTACTTTGAGGATTAGCTTCTGGACCACTTTGACCGGGGTTAGAATCTTTTTGTATGACCCCCCATCCAATAATTCCGTATTGAATTAACGACTGGATTAGTGTTTAATTGATAATTTAGGTTATTTCTTTTTAAATTTGAATGAACGAATATATGAGTGTAAGGAGATTATATGACGCAAAAGTGAATTATATAAATAGTCAATGTCAAGAGTCGAAATAACAGAAGAGTATTTATGAATGTGAATGAAGTGCGTGCCAAGAAAGTTTTTTAATTAATCTACTGCCTAAGTGTCCCAACTATTCCCAACCGCCTGGAGCCAGTGAAACTCTCCACTCAGTATCCCAAAAGATAACATATTTTACACATTTTTTCATATTCAGACTGGAAGAAACTTTCAGTATCGCCCTGGTATAAGACAACCATTCAGAATTGAAACGTTGCTTGAAAAGATTTTAGCCGTGTTTGGTGAGCATATCTGAATAGCCAGGTACTCCCCAACCTTCATCACCCCATCTCCTTCTTTTCCCCACTATCTTCAGAATCACAACATACTCCAATTGCGGATGCCATAGTCTCACGCGCTCCTGACGGTTGGGAGCAGTAATAATAGCTCTTGTACGGTAAACATATAAAATATAAATTCAAAATATAATTTTTTTCCGCATTACTACAGGGTTTTCCAATAGGAGGTGCTATTTTGAATAGCCCGCTATTTCGGTAGATGTTACTTTTGAAGCTGTCATTTTTTGACATTTGACAAGTAGAAACTACGCCATTAATAAAAATGGAACGATACACGCTTCAACAACGCATTGAAATTATTAAAATTCACTTGAGTGAGTCAAATACAAATCATCTTGAGTGATGAGGCCCATTTCCACCTCGGTGGCTTCGTCAACAAGCAAAATTGTCGCATCTGGGGCTCGGAAAACCCAAGAGTTATTGTTGAAAAGCCTCTCTATCCTCAACGTGTGACTGTTTGGTACGGTTTATGGTCCGGCGGAGTCATTGGACCTTACTTTTTCGAAAATGAGGCTGGAGGAACAGTTGTGGTGAATGGATTGCGCTATCGAGAGATGATTAATGATTTTTTATGGCCGGAATTGGATGGTTTTTTTTTTTTTTTTTTTTTTTTTTTTTTTTCGGTCGGAGGCGGTTTACTTAAGTTCCCCGCGAGCACTTAGGCCATGGGCCCATTGTACTATCTCCCATTTTACCTCATTCCCTTGCCAGTAACCCGGTCCCTTTAATGAAGTTCACCAGGGCTGTCATTGGATATGTGGCGATGTCTTCTGGTTCCACACTGTGTCTTCCCAGGTATCTGAGCCTTATTCCCAGCAGAGCGGGACATTGGCACCATAGGTGAATTGGAGTCTCTTCCTCCTCTTCGCATTTCCTACAGATGTTGGTGTTTTCCACTCCCAACAGTTGCATGTGTCTCCTGAGATGGCAGTGTCCCGTTAATAGTCCTACCAGTTCCCTCAGTGAGTTTCTGTCCATATCGAGTAGTTGCCTGGTTCGGTTAGGGTCCGGTCCGTTTATGAGTACTTTAGATTGCCTCATTCCGGGTGCCTTCTTCCATTCCTTCCAGTGTTGGGATTTGACCCACCTCTTGATATGTAGTTTGGTGTGGCAAGCTGCTACTCCTACGGCCGGCTCGGATCCCGCAAGTGGTGCTTTCGCCCCTTTCCTTGCTAGTTCGTCAGCCCGCTCGTTGCCCTCAATACCTTTATGTCCTGGTACCCAGAACAGGGTTACTTTATTGATGGTCGCCAGTTCTATAAGGATAGTCCTGCATTCCATCACCAGTCTGGAGTCGCATCGGTTACTTTCCAGTGCCATTAAGGCCGCCTGGCTATCTGAACATATATTTATGTTCTTATTTCTGTACCCGATACTCATATTCTCCTGTGCGCAGGCTAAGATGGCTTTCATCTCAGCTTGAAACAAAGTGCAGTGCATTCCTAGAGGTATACTGAGTTCCCTCTTAGATCCCTGTAGACAGACCCCGGCCCCTGTTCCTTCCTCCATCTTGGACCCATCTGTGAACCAGATTAGTTCCTGTTTGGAGTTTGGACCTGGGACCGAGTCCCATTCCTCCCTTGTGGGGTACGTCACTTTAAACAGCTGTCCGAAGAAGTATTCGGCTTGTTTGCCGTCCTGCTTCATCCCAGCCGTCGGACTAATTGCCCTCAGTCTTATTCCTATCTCCGTGTGACTGTTTCTGGGCAACTCTCCTCTCCATTGGCCATTGCAATGTAACCTGTAGGCTGCCGCAATCGCCGCCCCCTCTATTTCTATGTTTAGTGGGGGTAGGTTCAGCAGCACTCCCATGGCTAGTATTGGAGTGGTTCTCATGGCTCCTGTGATGCTTCTGCATGCAAGTCCCTGTATGTGATTGAGTGTGACCATCACTGTTTTCAGTGTTGTTCTCCTCCACCAGACCAGGGCTGCGTGCATGATCCTTGGTTTTACAACGGCTGTGTAAAGCCATTGCATCATTTTAGGTTTGAGACCCCACGTTCTGCCGCAGATTCGCCTAGTTGCCCACATCAGAGCACAGGCCTTTCTGCCTACAGTTTCCACCTGGTTTTTCCAGCTCAGTTTGGCATCTATGATGACTCCGAGGTACTTAACCGTGTCAGAGGGTTCTAATTCCTTTCCATAGAAGGTTGGATTGCTCCATCCTTCTAGTTTCCTTTTACGCGTAAAGATTACTAGTTCTGTCTTGTCTGGGTTGACTGACAGTCCTGTTTCTTCACACCATTCTTCCACTGTTGCCAGTGTTGACTGTATAAGGCCTCGGGTTGTGTCTGCATCCCAACACCTTATTATGGTTGCAATGTCATCCGCATACCCTTGCGTATATAGGCCCCTGTTGTTGAGTTTCCGGATGAGGTTGTCCACCACCAGGCTCCACAGCAAGGGTGATAAGACCCCTCCCTGTGGACACCCTCGTGTCACCAGCACTTTGATGCTTACCTCACCCCTTGTCACCGTAAGTATCCGGCCTGAGAGCATGTTCCTCAGCCACCTTCTGGTGGTTTCGTCGAGTCCATGTCTTTCTGCCGCTTCATCAATGGATTTAATAGTGGTGCAGTTAAATGCTCCCTCTATATCCAGGAATAGCCCTACCGCCAGTTCCCCAGTCGCTTGTGCCTGCTCCAGTTTGTACACCAACTTGTGCAGTGCCGCGTCGACTGACTTACCTGCTTGGTAAGCAAATTGTAACTCGTGGAGGGGCTTCTCTTTCAGTGCCCCGTCCCTTATGTGCCTGTCCATTAGCCTCTCCATTGTCTTCAAAAGAAATGAGGTGAGGCTAATTGGGCGGAATGCACCTGGTTGGTCGTAGTCAGCTCTCCCCGGTTTGGGTATGAACACTACCCTTGTCTTCCGCCATGGTATGGGGATGTATCCGAGGGCACAGCATGCCCTCAGGATCTTCGTCACCGGAAGTAGGATTGTATCTAGACCCCTCTGTAGAAGTGCCGGAAAGATTCCATCCTCTCCTGCGCTTTTAAAAGGGTCAAACCCTCTGATTGCCCATTTAACTCTGGAGGGAGTAACTATTTTAGCCGCAGTGTCCCAGTCCTTACCTTCCCGTGTAACTCGGGCTGGTGGTGGACCGGTGTCATCTGCTTATAACTTTTTGTAGCCGGGAAAATGTTTCCCCAGCAGTACCTCCAACTCCTCCTCCCAACTGTTGGTAAATCCTCCATCTGATTTTTTGAATGGGCCTTTTGCTGCCCCTGGGTCTTTTGCAAGAATTTTTTGGATTCTTGCAGTCTGTGGGATGGTTTCCACCTCCCCACAGTATTTCTCCCAGGAGCATGTTTTGGCTTTCTGGATTGCCACCTTGTACTCTTTCTGGTATTGCTTGTGGGCATCCCAGTTTCCTGACTTTTTGGCCTTGTTGAAAGCTTGCCTTACTATTTTCCGTAGCTCCTGCAGTCTTCTGCTCCACCACGGTGTTTTGTCCCTGGTACTTGTCTTCAGAGGGCAGCTATTTTCGTATGCCCTTATCATTGAGTCCCTCAGTACTTCTACTGCGTCCTCAATTTCTTCGGGGCAGCCGTATTTAGCTGGGAATCTTGTCATTCCTATATTTAGTTCCTCCGAGTATCTAGTCCAGTCAGTTGCTTTTGGGTTCCTATATGTATCGGTCCCCGTTTTGCTTGTTTCTCCCTCTAGTTTAAATTCTATGTGTCGGTGGTCCGACAGGGATGGTTCGTCCGATACTCTCCATCCTGAGACTCTCAATGTTCCTAGGGTCAGGTCTATCACCTCCTGTCTGTTACTTATAACGAAGGTGGGTTCCCTACCTCTATTAAGAATCTCAAGGTTCACTGTCATCAGGTATTCCAGGAGGTCCTGTCCTCGTTTGTTGATGTCCGTACTCCCCCACACAGTGTGGTGCGAGTTAGCATCTGCTCCGAGAATCAGTTCCCTACCCTTCTCCCTGCAGTCCTGGACGAGTCTCGTTATTTCCCTTGAGGGTGGTGGTTCCACAGAGTCATAGGGCATGTATGCTGATGCCACAACTACTTCCCTGCTTCTTTGGTCCAGCGTGACCTGTAGCTTCACAGCCACTAAGTCCCTACTGCAGTGTTCGGGTAGCAGTGTGCCAGGTATCCCTCTGATGAGAATACAGGCCCTGGGTCTGTCCCCCGACTCGTTATAATAGAGTAGACCTTGGTTCATGTTTAGTCCTCTGACCTTCCCCCTATAAGTCCAGGGTTCTTGGATCAGCGCGACGTCCACACTGTCCCGGGTGACTCTACTGCTAAGCACTGCAGTCGCTGCCGGACTGCGGTGCAAGTTTATTTGAATGAACTGTAAGTTTTTAGCCATTACTGCCTAATCCTTGGGTCATTCCTCCTATTTACGCTCCTCGGTGTTAGGAGGGCGCACCGTGAAAGTGGCCTTCCTTATCCCGACTCCCGACATGCGCTATTTTCCAGGTCCCCTGATGGTCCCTGCATTTCCACGTCTGGATCCCCTGGGGGATCCCGCCGCGTTGCGTCCGTCGCAGGTCCTTCTTTACGGTTCCCAGAGGGCCCCTCAAGGGAAGAGTCCACCAGGGTGGTCCCATCTCTCCTCTCCACTTCCTCTTGGTTCCTCAAAGGCCCCAAGAGGGATGAGTCCACCGAGGCGGCCTCAACTCCTCCTTCCACTCCCCCTAGGTTCCTTAAAGGTCCCTCGTCAGTGTTGTCTTTGTTTTTGCACTCCATATTTGGTCCCACGAGTATCTAGGGAAATAAAAGGTCCACCCCAGCAGAGCCCCGAATGCCGGGGTAAGGTCTGTATACTCCGAGATGCGACCTTGTGTCTCGGAGGAACCGTTCGTGACACTGTTCCCCAGTGTCATTCAGCCCTGAGCACGGTATCCCACACCTTAGCTTGGGATGGCTATTGCAGGTCGTGTTTCCACTCCCTGAGCGATGGGTTCGCCACACTCCCTACGCTAATCGAATGAGGCTGTTCTAATGCTAATTCGAAAATGAGGCTGGAGCAACAGTTACCGTGAATGGATTGCGCTATCGAGAGATTATTAATGATTTTTTATGGCCGGAATTAGATGGTATTGATCTGGAACGTTTACTTTCAACAAGACGGCGCTACGTGCCACACAAGCAACGAAACCATTGATCTTTTACGGGAAAAGTTTCTTTGAATATCAAAATAACACCTCTTATTGGAAAACCCTTTACTTATGTTACTAAATTTTCTTTGTATATTTACGCAGTACGTTTTCATTGCATTCTAAGATTGTAATTACATATTGTGTAAAGTGAAACAAATATTACACAGAACATTTTATCATCGCTCTACAGTTGAAAAGGTAAGATATGGTTTTATAATGGTGATAACGAAGAGAATTTAAGCTTTCGAATTATGCTTATCTATGTAGCAAAAAAAAACCCAAGCCATTTGATAACAATACTAAAATATTACAGACGAATCTCCGTTAAATGTCAAAAGATTATCTGGGATTTTCGACTTATTTCCTTTTCTTTTTTAATATTGCCGACATCTGTTTCAGAGCTGCAAAAATCATAAGACAATCAAATTAATAGGAATTTACAAGCCAAAAATGTGTATATTCTTGGTATATCTTATATTGTAGGTAATATGCATTAAAATCGCTTGACAAACGGAGTCTAGAAACGTTCGATTTCAAGCACAAAAGTGGTTTTTATTTGTTTTGTAAATAATTTTATAAGAAAGCAAAAAGATCAAGTGAAACTGACACAGATAATCTTAGCTATAGTACTGTATTTTTTTAAGTTGTTTCATTTACGCGTTCATACGTTTCTATTGAAAAATTATGTTTTTTTGTAGTTTTAGTTATTTGTTTTATTGTAAGAAGTTCATTTGAAAAATTATTATTAGATAGAGGAATAGTGACTAGCCGGTGAATCATGCTGTGGAAAGAGGAGTGTTTATGTGAGATAGGGTGGTTGGAAGAATTGTGGATTATGGTGTCAATAAAGTGGGTTTTCTATAAATGTTGAAGCTAATTTTATAGTTAATGATAGATAAAGAAAGATCGAGAAAATTTTATAGTTAATGATAGATAAAGAAAGATCGAGAAAATTTAAGCTGGAATTTATGCCTATTATATATCTCTGGTGTGAATTGTATTTGTTTATGGAAGGAATTAAGGAGTGTTAGGAATGTGTTAAGCTGGGGCTCTGTGCCCGTCCAAATGCTTTCTATTTCATTTTTGTTTACCTCATAAGATTTCTCTGTACTATATTTAGTTTATATATGTATTGTCCTGAAGAAGGTTGGGAACAATCGAAACCGGTCGACATATATAATGAAATAAAGTGGTTTAAAACAAAAAACTTTTTCATTTTGAATTATATTCCACATGACTTCTGACTAATGAAATATAGAGGGTTCTCATACAATCTAAGGACTTAAAATCAGTTAAAGTTCTGCAAAGGAAGCCAAGCATCTTTAAAGCCTTATTGGTTATACTCGTATAGTTGATATGTGCAATGAATAATGTCAAGTTTTCATTGAATTATTTAGTTACGCCCATGTCACGAATTTGAGATTTTTGAATTATTTAATGTATATTCATGTAAGATATTATAACAAGTTTTGGAAAATCGTATTACTTGACATTTCTGAATGTTCAAAAATAAAGCATTTTGTTCACACCATCGATTTTCAAGTTGTTCTAAGTTAGTCTGTAAAATTTGGCAATCGTATACATTTCGTATTATTTTCTATATATTTTAAGTCATCAGCAAATAGCAGAACTACTACATCATTAAATTGGTCAACAATGTCATTGATGAATAATAAGAAAAATATTGGGCCAAGGTGGGACCCTTGAGGAACCCCACCTGTGGCCTCAAATATATAAGACCGTACAGAATCAATCTTTACGCTAAGCACCCTATTGTTAAGATGATTAACAATCCAACTCAATAATTTAACTGATTTGATTGATTTTTTTAAATATTTATTCAGAATTGCTTTCATTTTCAACCGAATTAACAATGATTCTACTGTAGTATTAGGTGATAGAGACATATTTACTGTTTTGTGTAAATACAAGATTTTCTTAGAACTCATGTAGATATTTATTTAAACAAAATTAAGTTCTGGCACAAATTTCAAAATGTTTTTTCATGAATTTCTAACTAACTTAATTTGCAACATTATACAATAAAATCAAATCCGAAAAAAGTTCGTAAGAGATTTTACACTTCGAAGCAATTTTCAGAGGCCTGATATATTTTTTTTTCTAGGCTTATAAAATGACTTACTTAAAAAAATGCTTGGTTAAAATACAGGGAAAGGTTTTAAGTTCTACTTAAAACCTTTCAGTATTTAATTAAAACACCTATAGTATTCCCGGCCGATCAAATTTTTAAACCGAAACACAGGATTTTGCATTATTTTGAAATAAATAGTCTTAACACCACTATATAGTGCTATATCTGTTGTTACCAAATGAAACATTCTCATAAAACTCTTTCTGTCTCCTTTTGTATAATAGTTAGACATATAGTAAAAAAGATTTAAAAAGAGAGAACACAAAGCTATTTCTTTGCATTTAAATGTTTACCTTAGACGATTTGAAGTAATTCCATAAAACAGAAAACCGCCAAACAGTTCACCCGGTCATGATTTGCCATAGACATCCAAATTGCCAAAAATTTGTCCTAACAATGAAATATGTGTATCATTTCGACGAGTTGGAGGCAAACCACGTGACCATCTTTTGGCACCAGGATGGTTCGAGAATGCTTAGAATAAACTACGATATTAGTCGTACATTGATCACCGAAGAGTGCACATTGAAATAACCAGACCGTGCGCAGAACAGTAAGGCAAAGGTTTGCAGCGCAGTTCACTGTGGGACATTTCTGCGCAGGATCTGGATGTTCATTTTTAAATTGACAGCCTGGCGTAGCAACGCTAAAATTGAGTAAGATGGGTAAATTATAACAAGTTTTTAAAAACCTTTGTAAAAAGTACTAATAATTGTAAACAGATTTCATTTTCAAGGAATGAATGGTGATATGCAAAGTGAGTTGCCTGTATACTGTCAGATTAATTTATTTAAAAATCATAGAAAGGGGGACAGTCGCGTCACCTCACGCGCTCCGCGCAACTTAGTTTGTTGATGGCATTATGTCCATTTGTGATATTAAAATCTGAAAGTTTTTTTTTTCTCGATGCGTCAAAAAACAGCGAATGAATTTGAAATTTAAAAAAAAAATGAATGTATTTGAAATTGAATGTCAAGCGGGAGTTAAAAGGCGATGCCATACGTAGTAATGCAAAATCATGTGTTTTTGGTTTGAAAATTTGGTCGCCTAGAAATGTTTCAGATGCTTTAATTCAATACCGCGAGTAGAATACATCTTGACCTTTGAAATAATCGAGTATTTTTTAGATAAGTCTTTTTATAAGCCCAGAAAAATATAATGTATAGGCCTATGAAAACTGCTTTAATGTTCAAAATCTCCTACTTACGAAACCATTTTCGGTTATTGTTTTATTGTATAATGTGGCAAATTAAGTTATTTATTAAATGATCGAAAAAAAATAATATTTGTGCCTGAACATCCACAAAATAAAATAAAAGGCACTTTTTGGCCATGTTTTTTTTGGATAAATCAAAACAGGCGGATGGTGTTAAGCGGGAATTTAAACCTTATCGCCATCTACGTAAGGGTTGTTATTAATAGCGGCTCAATTTAAAATATTACACGACGTAGTACATCGCTTTAATGATAAATGATTGAATTCATTTTACTCACAATCTCCGTAGTCCAAAATCGTTGGCATCTTGTAGGGAATCATTTTTCTTTATTCTTCCTTTTATCCGGTCACAATGAAATTAAACTGCAACAAAAAAATTAACAATATATTTAAAGATATAAAAACAAGTGAATTGGCACGAACAAGTAAATCGAATACTTAGGCAAGTCATGAGACGATGCATAAATTTAATTGGTTAAAATCATCGACTATGAACGCAGAGAGCCCGGGTTTACATAATCTAATACAGGGTTTTCCAATAAGAGGTGTTATTTTGAATAGCTCGCTATTTCGGTAGATGTTACTTTTGCAGCTGTCATTTTTTGACATTTGACAAGTAGAAACTACGCCATTGATACAAATGTCACGATACACGCTTCAACAACGCATTGAAATTATTAAAATTCACTTGAGTGAATCAAATGCAAATCATCTTGAGTGATGAGGCCCATTTCCACCTCGGTGGCATCGTCAACAAGCAAAATTGTCGCATCTGTGGCTCGGAAAACCCAAGAGTTATTGTTGAAAAGCCTCTCTATCCTCAACGTGTGACTATTTGGTGCGGTTTATGGTCCGGCGGAGTCATTGGACCTTACTTTTTCGAAAATGAGGCTGGAGCAACAGTTACGGTGAATGGATTGCGCTATCGAGAGATGATTAATGATTTTTTATGGCCGGAATTGGATGGTATTGATCTGGACAACGTTTACTTTCAACAAGACGGCGCTACGTGCCACACAATCAACGAAACCATTGATCTTTTGCGGTTGAATATCAAAATAACACCTCTTATTGGAAAACCCTGTATTAATAGAATGATTTACATAAGTAAATTACGTATTGTTTTT
The DNA here is from genome assembly GCF_061612785.1 of Hesperophylax consimilis. Lineage (NCBI taxonomy): Eukaryota > Metazoa > Arthropoda > Insecta > Trichoptera > Limnephilidae > Hesperophylax > Hesperophylax consimilis. Next base: position 15,148,942 of record NC_142865.1, read on the forward strand.
ATTCAACTTAATTCAATGAAAAAATTCTGAGCACCTGAACTCGAGGGAAGGGTAAAAATTGTTGTTCCTCCAATGTGTAATAACAAGACAAAATTGTGTGCGCAAAGCGATACAAACAACAAAAACAAGAGACAGTTTATAAGACTAATTAATTTGTACGAGTCTAGAAGCCTTAGGAAAGTTATTTCAATTATTTTTGTCTACCAAATTCAAGAAAAGCCACAGGAAGCCTGGATAAATGCAATTAACAAATAAAAACCGATAGAATTGTATTATATGCTCTTGGGAGCAACTCACATGGTCTCACAGAAATCTTGTATCTCCCTTATTGCCATGGTGAGAAATATAGTCTCAACGCTATTAAAAAGAGAAAACACCAGGCTATATATTTGTTGTGTTCCCACAAACAGTTCTCCATCTCGTCGTGGAAGGAGATTATAAATAAATGGTTCTTTGTGATAAATCATGGATTTATTAATACTTCGCGTATTACAATGGTGACTCGATAGTCGACCTAACTAGAAGCTGGCTAATTGAGATCTGAAACAGTAAGTTTGTCTGGGAGCATTATCACTGGCCCTGGCGACTACTGGCTACTAGCTGCCATCTTGCGGACTTCCAAGCAAGCTCTATGCACTGCCCTCTATGAGTGCATCTGTGAAGCTCTTACTTCCAAACAATATTTAAATATCGAAGTTAACCACAGAAGAATTAAAAAATAGAATTCTATGAAAACAAAGATTCCGAACGCAAATTTGAAAAAAATATATGAAAAATCAGGATTTTTTTATTAAATATTTTTATATGAAACGAAAAAAAAGTGAGGTGAGAGAAACTTTTTGTAATACATCTATATAAATAAAAATGTAAATGTTCGTTTGTTCAAAATCTTATATCTCCGAAAGTTCTTCATCAATTGCTTTCAAATTTTGACACAATGTTGCATTCGTATATACAGGGTGTATCGGCACGTACCCGACAAACTTTAACCAGCTATTCCTTAGCACATTTGGAGTAAAAAATGTTATGGGCACTTTGCTGTCCGGCAACATTTTTTTTAATAAAAAATTTACTATTCATATTTTCACCACATGTCACCAATGTTTTATCCTTTGTCAAAGTTTGAAAACCCGTCTGGCAATATTTTGTTCGAGTTTCGTTGAATAATGTACGTACGTACTTACGTTGGCGCGCTTTTACAATCACAACGAAATGGCACGGCACCATTCGTCTCATTTTTAACTATTATTATTTAGTGTGTACGAAAGAGCGAGGACCATAGACATATGAATATTAGTAGACCTGCCCTAAGTGATTAAAAGCGTATTATCCCCACTCCCCATACCGGTTCCATTGGAGCCGGCTGGGCTCGCGTATGGCCTCAAGTGAAATTTGAAAACGTGACGTCATCATTCTTGTGCGAACTATGGTCGAGGCATCATCGGTTCATTTTACGAAATAACACGGCAAAATGTTGACTTGTACTATGAAAACTTGTAAAAATAGATGTGAAAAAGAGAATAAACCCAATTGTCGTATTACATTCCATATATAAGCATTATTTTACTTTATTTATTCAGACCAAACCCCAGCTCAAAGAAACTATCTCACCAAGCTACGTTTAACACTAGAACAAAGAACCAAAGATGGTGAGATTGGACTCACAATAAAATACAAAAATAATAAACCTGTTATTGTAAATAGTAACCCAAAAAACTAAAACCTATCATGGCTTACTATCAGAATATCAGAGGCTGCCGCACAAAACTTAATGAGCTAAGATCATCGATTCCAATCCATCCCTTTCATATATATTTCCTGACTGAAACTTGGTTGGATCCGTCCTTTAACACAGAAGAACTAGGCTTCACTTCACACAACACCTACCGCTTAGATAGAAGTACCGCCACCAGCACCAAATCAAGAGGAGGAGGTGTATTAATATCAGTCACCAAATCTATAACTTCATCCAGGCTAAAATGCAAACACAAAAATATAGAACAAATTTTCCTACTACTCAAGACGAACCTAGGAAAAATCATTCTTGGATGTGTTTATATTCCTCCCGGATCAATTACACAAATTTACGTAAACCACATTGAAGATGTAGAGGCCCTCAAGCTCAAATATCCGGAAGCTAGAATGCTGCTAATCGGCGACTACAATACTCCCAATATAGACTGGATTACCCATTGCGATAACTCAACAACTCATTTTAATACATCTGCTAATGCTCGTGAAATTATAAATATGTCAAATTTCCTAGGTCTTAAACAAATTAATAACGTATACAACTCTAATCACCACTTACTAGATCTTGCATTTAGTAGCGATCCTTCAGTAAAATTATGTAAATCCATAGACCCCCTTCTTCCCGAAGATTCCCACCATCCTCCCTTAAACATCACCATTACTAACAACTTCCTAAACATTTACTCTAATAGTGTTCCTAAATATTCATACAATTTTGCAAGAGCAGATTATCCACTGATAACAAAATACTTAGAAAGTACAGACTGGTCCTTTTTAGACAAAAACACAAATGTTAACCAAAATCTTAAATCTTTTTACTCCATCATCAACACGGCTATTGAAAAATATGTTCCCTTAATTCAATTCAAACCATCAAAGTTCCCCAAATGGTTTAATAATGACTTAAAACACTTAATAATTAACAAAAAAATCTGGCACAAAAATTTCAAAGAGAGCAACTCTATCTCAGACTACAAAATATTTCATAAATATAGAACTGACTGTAAAAAGCTCTCCAAAAAATTATATCAAACATACATACTCAACACAGAAAAGTCTATTCAAAAACTTTTTTACACATGTAAACTCACTAAGAAAAAACAAACCTAGCCTACCAACATACATGTATTTCGAAGGGAAAAGTAGTAGTGATACTAATGACATCGTTAATTTGTTTGCCGACTTCTTCAAAAATGTTTACGATAATGATATCCCAAATGTTCAACTTCCACCCTTTCATCCAAAGGAATCGGTCCACATTCCCGCTTTACATATAAATGTTCCTGATGTTATACGCAAAATAAAAACACTCGACTTAACTCGAAAAAAGCGGGTCCTGACAAAATTAGTCCTGCCTTTCTAATTAACTGTGCATCAATAATAGCCAATCCACTATGTCATATATTTAACCAATCATTAAATTCTGGCAGCTTCCCCGACCTATGGAAAAATTGCTATCTAACACCTGTATTTAAAAAAAGCGATATTCATGATGTCACTAATTACCGACCCATCTGCATGCTCTCAACTATCCCCAAACTGTTTGAAAAACTTATCCTCGATAAAATCTCCATACATATTAACAACATCATTGTAACTAATCAACATGGATTTATGCCAGGCAGATCCACACTAACAAATCTCTCCTTATATGAAAATTTTATAGCATGTTCACTCGAAAACAAAACCCAAGTCGACTCAATATATACAGACTTTGTAAAAGCGTTTGACAAAGTTAACCATAGTTACCGACGGCCGGCATAGTCCAGTGGTAACGCATTGGACTGCCATTCCGAAGGTCGCGGGTTCGAACCCGGCGTACGTAAATAAATTTTATTTGATTAATTTGTGTTATTTCACAATTAATTAATTAAAATAATATATAGTATATTTGCGGCACGTTCCAGAGTGGAAGATACTACCAGTATCGCCCTGGTGTAAGACCACCATTCAGAATTGAAACGTTGCTCCAAATGGCTTTAGCCGTGTTTAGTGACTAGATCTGAATAGCCAGGTACTTCCCCACTTACCTTCAGCCTCACAACATCCCCCAATTGGGTATGCCATAGTCTCACTGGCTCCAGACGGGAGCAGTTGGGACTCTTGTGAGGTATTCACTATAAAAAAAATAAAAAAAAAAATAAAAAAAAAACCATAAAATTCTTCTCAATAAACTTAGTCAAATCGGAATTGAGGGTAAACTATTGGAATGGATAAAAAGCTACTTAACAAATAGAAATCTACAAGTAAAAAATAATTCTAACCTTTCACACAAATTCATAGCTACTAGCGGTGTACCCCAAGGGTCACATTTAGGCCCAATACTGTTTCTCCTTTTCATAAACGATATTGTTACTGTATTTGATAAAAATGTTGAAGTGCTACTTTTTGCCGATGACCTTAAACTATTTAAAATTATAAAAACAATAAATGACTGTATTCAAATTCAATTAAATTTAAATAAACTTCAAGATTGGTGCAAAACTAACAAACTTTATCTCAATATTAGTAAATGCCACATTATAAGATTTTTCAGAACAACACAACCCCTTAACTATCAATACAAAATTAATAATGTTTCTCTCGCCTCTGCAAGTGAAATTAATGATCTCGGCATTATTTTCGATTCAAAATTTAACTTTCTTTCACATGTAGTAACAGTCACCAACAAAGGATTAAGAATGCTCGGCTTCATTCTCCGAAATGGCAGAGACTTTAAAAATATTTCAACACTAAAAATCTTATATTCCTCACTTGTTCGAAGTCAAATCGAATATAATTCTCCTATTTGGTGTCCTTACTTTAAAATCCACTCCGACTCTATTGAAAAAATTCAGCATAAATTCCTAAGATACATTAACTATAAACTCGGTCTACCAATAGAATCAATAAATTACAATCACTTGATGAAAGAATTAAACTTACTTAAACTCTCAGATAGAAGACTTATTTCCGATTTGACTTTTATTTTTAAAATTGTCAATGGTATTATAGACAGCCCTGATATATTAAGCCTAATTACCTTCCATATACCCACTAGAACCACTCGATCCAAAATTCTTTTTAATTTCAATAACAATATCAGGACTGAGTCATTTAGAAACTCGCTTATACCTAGATTGCATGCAGTTGGCAATGCTTTCTCAGAAGTAGTAGATGTGTTCAACTGCACGGAATATAGTTATAAGAAGGCTATAATAACATACCTCTGTCGTAATTATCAATGTTATTAGGCATAATACCATTCTATTCATAAGTTATCACAGAACCTAAACTATGCACTTACATCAGATATCAGACAGAAGAGTGTTATCTAATAATTTTATATACTTAATCAAAACTATAATTTTTCCCAAAATTGTTATGAGATGTCTTACTGACAGCCCTGATTCAATAGAGCTAACTCTTAGTTCTCAGCAAATTCAACCAAATTCAATATTGAAGGTAACAATAACCTCAATACTAAACTACTGTACGGATTGAAAATAAAAATGCTATTGTACCTATGTATACCAGATGTTATTCTTGTTTAATTTTCAACATAATTTCTCAGTAATTATTCTGTTTAACATAATACTGTTTCGCTCCTGTGAACCACTGTAAACATAAATCATGTATATTGTAAAAGCCTTTTACGGCGTCTAAATAAATAAATAAATATTCACATCGTATAATATGAATCAGTTGTTACTATCACATCGAGAAACGTCTGGACGCGAAACACAAAGCTGGTTGGTTGCTGGGAAGTAAATTATGAACATTTATAAAAGTGTCTTAACTAAATACTTAAACGAAATATTCGACTCTGAAAATGGAACCGAATTTTTTTGCCGAATTTGGATTTCGCAAATTTGTTCATAACGTGGCGAGTAATTTGCGCTCCCATGTAAAAATGTCTATTCATTCAAAAGCAGATTTTACTTTTAAGAAGTAAATGGTGATATTATAATGCGAGATGCCCACAGACATAGGAATTAATAGACGAGAAGATAATGGCGAGGGGTAAAATCAACTGTTGAAGAACGAAGGGAGTAAGGCTGACTGTGATTCGTCAATAAATCAATCTGACAGTAAATAGGCATCTCGCATTATAATATCACCATTTAGTACTTAAAAGTAAAATCTGCTTTTGAATGAATAGACATTTTTACATGGGAGCGCAAATTACTTGCCACGTTATGAACAAATTTGCGAAGTCCAAATTCGGCAAAGTAAATTTCTTCTGTTTGCAGAGTCGTAGTTAGTTTCAGAGTATTTAGTTAAGACACTTTTACAAATGTTTCATAATTTACTTACCCCAGTAAACAACGATGAGCACACTTGAGAATCGCTACATTGTGATGTGATAGTATATGTTTCTAAAACTGATCCATATAATACGGTGTGAATAAGCTTAAAATAAAGTAAAATAATGCTTACTTATGGAATGTAATACGACAATTGGGTTTATTCTCTTTTTCACATCTATTTTTACAAGTTTTCATATCACAAGTCAACATTTTGCCGTGTTATTTCGTAAAATGAACCGATGATGCCTCGACCATAGTTCGCACAAGAATGATGACGTCACGTTTTCAAATTTCACTTGAGGCCATACGCGAGCACAGCCGGCTCCAATGGAACCGGTATGGGGAGTGGGGATAATACGCTTTTAATCACTTAAGGCAGGTCTACTAATATTCATATGTCTATGGAGATGCCTATTTACTGTCAGATTGATTTATTGACGAATCACAGTCAGCTTCACTCCCTTCGTTCTTCAACAGTTGATTTTACCCCTCGCCATTATCTTCTCGTCTATTAATTCGTATGTCTGTGGCGAGGATACTTTTTGACACACTTGCTAATAACAGCTGTTGAACACGAGAAACCATGCAAATGACAGTGACGGAGTGTGGATTTTTTATTTATTTTTTGTTTTTAATGGAAAAAAAATGTTACCGGACAGCAAAGCGCCCATAACATTTTTTACTCCAAATGTGCTGAGGAATAATAGCTGGTTAAAGTTTGTCGGGTACTTGCCGATACAACCTGTATATGTGTGAGTTTATATACATCTATATTATATGGATGTCACCTGTGACAGGTAAAAACAAACTTTTTTGTCACCTGCGACAGGTAACAATATGCTTGTTTTGAAAAAGAGCTATCTGTTGGGCAAACATACTTTTTTTAAATCAGCGCCATCTGTTGTCGGTAAAAGTAAAACGCACTCTTGTTTCTCTATCTGCAAAGAAAGACTGTGCCACAGAAACGCGTAAGGGGGTACAGCTAGTTTGTCTAATATAATGCGCGTGTTTTTATATATTTTTTTTTATTATCAGTAATTTTAGTTACAAAAAACGTAAAGTGTGCCATTTTTATTTATTTGTTATGTTTACATTCCAAATTTGAACATTAAAAAAATATATGTTTATTTGTAATAATAATATTTGAAAGCGTATTTCATCACCTTTCCAAAACAACTTTTGGTTTTAGGATACGTTCAGTAATATTCCATTTATTTGGATTTTATTGTAAAGCGGAGGAGTTAATTATTTTTAATATACTTTTGAGACGTGCGCGCCATACAGCATTATTCTACACTTATTATTTTTTAATGATAAACTAATGTTTATAAGACAAGGTTTTATGCATAGCACAAAGGATAACAAATAATTATAAGCAATAATTAGTCGCCTGAAATATCAATACAAATTGAAAATATCTCCCGAGTAAAAATAAATGCCGCCAACGGGAATTAAGCCTTTCCTATTATAATAAAGTTGGTTGTTTACAGGTGGAAAAAATATAATAAGCAGTAATTGTTGATTGAGGTACTAGTACATATTGAATTATTTGGCGGGTTGGAAATAAGCCGACGTGGCTCAGTGGTTCAGAGCACCTGACCGGACATCAGAAAGCACGGGTTCAATTCCCGTTGGCGGTATTTATTTTTACTCGGGAGATATTTTCAATTTACAGGAGGCCCTGAAGAAAATAATTTCCCTCATGGCCTATTTCATCTTTGGGGATGCTGTGTGGAGGGTCTTTTTGTGGAGAGGAAGGAGTGAACATCTTCTTGTCGTGAAGATCATCGGTCTTGAAGAGTCCCAAGTTGTAGGAGGGAGGAAACACAGAGGCCGGCAGTTCGTTCCACAGCCGAGCTGTTGAACTTAAGAACGAATCGTAGAAGCGACCCGTTCTCATGTGACAAATGTCAACCGTGTACAAATGTTGGGCGCGCGTTTGGCGTGTATCCCGACTACGCACCGGTGCCGAAGGGATCAATGACGCTAGTTCCTCAGAGCATCTTCCATTGTAATACCGATAGAACAAGGACAGCATACCTACCTGACGCCTGTGCTCTAAAGATTGCAGTCCGTTTGTTAAGATTGGGGAATCTATCAAACGGACCGCCCGTTTTTGCACAGAGTCAAGGGTTTTTATCAGGTATTTTGGGGCTCCGGACCAGAGATGGCTGCCAAATTCGACAGTAGGGCGCACTTGCGATTTGCACAATGTCAGCAGTTGTGTACTATTAAAGTATCTGCGGGCCCTGTACAGTACGCCCAGCTTCTGAGAGGCCAACTTTACTCTGGCTTCGATGGAGCCCCCGTACCTGAGCTGGTCACTTATAGTTACACCAAGCATATCAATGGAAGGCCTGTTCGGAAGATTGCTTCCGTTGAAGGAGACTAAATTATCCGTGTATTGATATTTCAGGCTACTAATTATAGCTTATAATTATTTGTTATCCTTTGTGCTATGCATAAAACCTTGTCTTATAAACATTAGTTTATCATTAAAAAATAATAATATTTAACAAGTCAAAAATATTTCACCAATAAATGAAGATATTATATGTCTCGACGCCATCTAGTGAGAAATTTAGCACTAACAAAGCCTTTCCTATAATAAAGTTGGTTGTTTACACGTGGAAAAAATATAATAAGCAGTAATTGTAGATTGACGTATTAGTACATATTGAATTATTTGGCAGGTTGGAAATAAGCCGACGTGGCTCAGTGGTTCAGAGCACCTGACCGGACATCAGGCGGTGCGGGTTCAATTCCCGTTGGCGGCATTTATTTTTATTCAGGAGATATTTTCAATTTGTATTGATATTTGAGGCGACTAATTATTGTTCATAATTACTCTACACATTCAACTTGTTTATTGCCGGCACTAAATTATCGCCCAGCGCCAGCTGATTTAATCTTTGTAATAACTTTTAACAAAATGATCTAAATTGTTTTATCAAATAATATGTATGTACATTTATAAAAATAGTATATAAATTACCATAAGTAGTTTCCCAAGAATAGCTAGTTATATTCAGAGGATTGATTTTTTAATAATATCCTAAAGGACACTGACAAACAATGGGATAAGGACCTTCGTACACAGGCTACATAACTGTGACGTAAACAACAAGTAGCCTACCGATATGCTACTATTTAAAGCTGAACCAAAATTATACTGAACTTGATAACTTTTTCAAGTGCAGTCGTGGAATTAATACGATGTCAAGTTTATCTAGCGACAAAGACAATAATATTGTTCTTCTTTGTATTTAAAAGTATAAAAAACGATCTAAAAGAAGATATCGGGTTAACATTAGAGTCGCATCTCGGAGTATTTAGACTTTACTCCAGCACTCATGGCTCTGCTGGAGTAGACCTTCTATTTCTCTAGATACCCGTGGGACGAATATTGGACCATTTGAAAACTGGGGGGAACCGAGAACAGAGGAAACCGAGGGGGAGTGGGCTCTTCTGCCATGGGGCCTTCAGGGAACCAAGAAGGAGTAGACTCCTCCATCGCGGGGCCTATAGGGAACCAAGGAAGAGTGGAGAGGAGAGACGAAGTCCTCTTCCAACGTGGGGCCTTTAGGGAACCAAGGAGGAGTGGAGAGGAGAGATGAGGCTCTCTTCCCTTTTTAGGCCTTCAGGGAACCAAGGAGGATTGGAGAGGAGAAATGAGACCTGGGAATACACATTGTGGAACTAGAAGACATAGCCACATATCCAATAACAACACTGGTGAACTTTATAAAAGGGACCGGGATACTGTTAAAGGATTGAGCTAAAATGGGAGAAAGCACAATGGGCCTATGGCCTAAGTGCTCACGGGAACTACATGTAAACCGTCTCCACTCTATAAAAAAAAAATATATATATTGGGTTCACCCATACAATGAAACAAATGTTAATTGAAGGACATTCGTCGCCGCCAAGCAAGTACATGAAAATTATGTCAAATTGACTTTTCTTTCCGACGAGTTCAGACGTCATTTCTGCCAAACGATTAGTAGATTTATTTATTTTGTAAGAAACAAACAGCTTTTATATAATATACAATGATAGATATAAATATACAAGTTAACTGAAGTCAAGCCACAGAAGTTTCTTATGTTGAAGTGCATTAAAAATGAAGTTTTAGTATCTTAAAATTAATTTGGTGTTAGGAAAGGGAGAGGAAGGGGAAAATAGGAAGAGGATAAGAGATGCTCCCGATACATTCCATAATCTTATATTAATAATCGATCGTACGCATTACTTCATATCGATATTTCTTTAGGTTATTACCAAAAATGTCAACGCTGTAAAATTTTGTATTATATTGTGCACATATACGAGGAATTGGGGAATTTTTTCGAATGTTTGTTCTACACGAGGGTAGATAAAATAAATCAGATTGTCGAGTTGATCTAGACGGAATATGAAGATTTATTAAATTGGTAAGTTCAGGTGAGTCCAGACCATTATTTAGGATTTTAAATAATAAAATTTGATCAAAAATTAGACGTCGTGTTTGGAGGGAGTTAAAATTATGAAATTTAATGGATTCGGTATAATTTGAGAAGTGTAAGTTTAGTTTATAATTTATGTAATAAAATAAAATACTTTTTTGTTTTAAAACCACGATATTTATTAATTTAAGAACCGACCGGTTTCGCTTTACTTAAGCATCATCAGGGTACAAATTAATACTTTGTACCCTGATGATGCTTAAGTAAAGCGAAACCGGTCGGTTCTTAAATTAATAAATATCGTGGTTTTAAAACAAAAAAATATTTTATTTTATTAAATATGTCAAACCACAAAGTGATTGCTTTCTACAATAATATATAATTTATGTGTTTAAAATTTTTTTTTGAATTCTTTCTATTCTTTCGATATGGGCTTGGTATAAAGGAGTCCAGATCGGTGTACAGTGTTCCAGGTGCGGGCGAATAGATAATACATAGATGCAAATACAACTCAAATACAACTGACGTCAAACCTGTAGTCGATGCATCACGTTGTGTACGAATACTAGCAAATTTTCTGGTGCAACTCTCACAAAATTAAGACAAAACGTGGCAAGTAAAAAAAAAACTTCAAACGTTGTTTATATATGGACAAATATAGATTATTCATATAATAGGTGTGCGTAAAAGAAATAAACAATACGAACGAGGGATGTTTTCGTATTTAAAAGTTGCGTCGAATACTACATTCTACATCACGGGTGTGACTGAGATAACAAGATATGCTTACTCGCTTACACTAAGACGAATACTTTAAGAGACAACCTACTGCTAGTAGGTTGACCTTCTTGTGTTGCTCTTCTCTTCTAACAAGAAAATAAATAAAAAATATGTTGCTACGCGTTAGCTATCTCACTTTTCTCCAATGACACTGAAACACTTTGGAAAAAAATCGAAATAACTATATACAAATTAATATCAATATAAATAAAAAGGTAAATGTTCGTTTGTTCAAAAACTTAAATCTCCGAAAGTTCGTAACTGATTGCTTTGAAATTTTGGCACAACGTTCCATTCGAACGCAAAAGCCAGACGTCCAATTGTTTCTATATCTGTACAGATAGACTGAGCCAAGCAACGCGTAGTGGAGTACAGCTAGTAATAGATAATGTGCATGTATTTATGAATGAAATGTTATTTATTTGCCTTTTCTTTTCTGCAGGCAGACTGATGGAACCTAAGCGCAAGCCAAATACTAAGTTTGGTGATCGCGCTTTCGGAGTATCTGGGCCGAAGGCTTGGAATAAACTTCCTCAGGAACTAAGATCCATAACAAGTCCAACAGAATTCAGGTCTAAACTAAAAACTTACCTTAATAAGCTGTCATATCCTTAAATTAAATATACCATTCCTGAGAGAAAGTCCAATTATATCCAATTTTCCAATTATGTCCTAAATCCTGTATCTAAATTGTGCTAATAAACAATTATTTAATGTTAATTAAGTGTTAATCTGTATTGTACTGTATATTATCTCCATATATAGTTAGTAATAACATAGATCATTGTAGAAATGTATTATATATTTGCACAGCGCCCTTGAGGTGATTTTTCACAAAAACGGCGATATACAAATCATCCAAATATTATTATTACAGTGGTACCTCGGCATACGAGTGCCCCAACATACGAATTTTTCGAGATACGAGCCGGCGAGCGAGTGATTTTTTGCTTTGAGTTACGAGCAAAATTCGAGATATGAGTTCGGTTTAGCAGGTCGGCCGGAAGTGCGCGTGCGCGGCCACGCCCACCACGGCCAGTGAATCAGTTAGCAGCGTGCGAGGAGATACAAGAGTTACAGTCACAGCAGCATACGGATGTTATGCAAGAAATTGGTGTCGAGGAGTCAGAGGAGGAGGAGGTTATTTCTACAAGTGAGATAAAGGAGATCTTAGGAATGTGCGAGAGAGTTTCACAGTTCGTGGAAAAGAAAAACCCAGAAAAAGTTGCAACAGGTCGTGCATCTGATCTTTTTAATGACACTTGCCTAACTCATTTCCCGAAAATTCTGAGAGGGAGGAAGAAACAAACCTCTTTGGACATGTTTTTTTCTAAACGGCCTACAGGTGAAAGCGAGAAAAATGCAGCGAAAAAAGCAAAGACCAGTGAGGATATCTAATTTATTTATTTACATTCTCTTTTTTGTTTTTTTACAATAAATATTTGTCATTTATAAATACGTTTTGATTATTCAAAACCACGTAACAAAAATAACTGGGGTGACATTTTGGTGGTTGGAACGGATTAATGGTAGTCTAATTGTTTTGTATGGGGAAATCTGCATCGATATACGAGTCATTCAAGATACGAGCAAGGTTGCGGAACGAATTAAACTCGTATGTCGAGGTACCACTGTATTATTATTTTCTAGTGTTTGCAGTATAATGCAATTGCTCATCACACAATTTTTGGTGCTTTTTATGCAATTTAGTTACATAACCTTATGCGACGCTTGACAGTATAGTACCAAAACTACGAAAACAAAACCATGACAATTAGAGTTTCTTTTGCTTGCCACATTTAAAGCTCTGCAACGTATCTAGATGTATTGTAAAATCATTGGAGCTAACATTATTAATTTTTTACAATATCTAAAGGTGAGACCCTGTTCTGTGAATAGAATTTACTGTCAATTAATAAGTGATTAGTCAATAGACTTTAAATAACTTAGATAAATAATTTTTATCTCGGTCCAAAATTCAACTACAATCATGATTATCGTGTAAGAAAATGGACTGGCAATCTTTAATAGATGGATTAAATTAATTATTTAAGAATAAGGATATAGTGTTCACAGGCAGAGTAAAAGATACTCTCAGTATCGCCCTGGGGAAAAACCATCATTCGGAATCAAAGCTTCAACAGCCGAACTGTTGAACTCACGAACGAATCTTAGAAACGACCCATTCTCATGCGATAAATGTCAACTGTGTATGTTGGGTGCGTGTTTGGCATGTTTCCCGACTATGCACCAGTGTCGAAGGGAGCATTGATGCTAGTTCCTTGGAGCCGTTCCTATAATGCCGTGTTGCGCTTCCTTTTTGTTTGGCAAATGTTTCAAGTGCGTTACATGGTCCATCATCATTCCTAGGCCTGAAAGTCCAGACAGGCTAATTGAAAACTGATGATCCGTTCCAGAAGTAGGTAAAAAAATGAGCTTACTGCAGGCAGATAGACAAGCCTGTTAATTTGTAAATTATCTCATCTGTGTTTTGGGGTCCCTCTATCTTGAGACAAGGGGATTATGTAACTATCTATCACACCGTTTCCCGCAGAAGTAAGCAAAGAAAACGGACCACTAAACAACTCGGTCTTGGCACACACTCCTTACCTCATTAACATTCATACATCGTCTAATAATACTCACACACTCTTCTGTTATCCTGATTCTCGATATGGCCCAACTCAAGCATTTCACATTCACTTACAATCCTTTCTATGATCATACGATCGCCGGGGATTATGTTAACACAGCACAAGAGTTTAACCGGAACCTGTAAGACTACGGCGTCCCTGATTGGGGTATGTTGAGAAACTGAAGGAAGTGGGGAGGGGAAAGAAATGAGAAGGAGGAAGGTTGAGAAATACCTATTCAGATCTGCGGTTCGATTCTCCACAAGCGATCAAAACTTATTCATCATTCGTTACGAAATTTGTCAAATGTTTCATTTAAACATAATCTTGAAAGTCGAAAGGTTGAAGAGATGTTCATATTGGTGCCCTGCAAATATTGTCTGTTTCTGATGATTTTTTTTATTTTTATTTAGGAGAAAAAACAGATACAGATATCAATTGACAAGAATATACAAAACATCAACTAGAGAATTCACCTGCATCCAAACTATTTCTCACGAATTGACTTAAACAGCAGTTAAAAACATTTGCAAATATTTTGACTTATAAATAGGGGAAAAATATATAATTTTACAAATAGAGATAAGAAAGAAATGCGCAATATCCTTATAAGAATTAACAAATTATTTTTGAAAAAATTTAGAGGGTAAAACAAAAAAATATATATATAAATAGATAAACATAAATTTAAAAAATATATATATTTCAACGAAGTATGTCTAAGTTGTTTACTTTGAACTTTGTAGGAAAACAGTCTTCATTTTTCTACTAAAAGTAGTGCGTGTATCAAAAAATAAGTCAGAGTCCTTGAGGTTTTGATTCTGATTAAGTGATTTGCACATTCTTCTGATTGCATCCCTGACACCAGCATTTGTACGCGTCCGGCTAATGTGGAATAAGTCATTAAGCCTTGTTACTCTGGGTGGTACTTTGAAGTTTATTAATTTCAGTAAGTCGGGACAGTCAATAACGTTGTTACAGATTTTATACAGAGTCATGAGATCAAGGTATGTTCGCCGGTTAGATAGAGTGGAGACGTTATAACTCGAGAGCATATTTATGTACCCGCGTTTGGGTGCGCTCATTCTGTAATTGAGGCATCGCAGAAATTTCTTTTGAATACTTTCAATATTTTCTTTATAGATATCGTAAAGTGGATTCCATATGGAGGTGCAGTATTCAAGTTGAGAACGGACCAGAGTGTGGTAAAGAAGAAGATATGTTTCAGGTTTTCGAAATTCACGGCTGTTTCTGATGACAAATCCTAGCATGCTGTAAGCTTTATTCACAATATTATCTATGTGCGCATCGAAGTGGAGTTTGGAATCAAAAAGTACGCCTAGATCTCTTATACAGTAAACGCGCTTGAGTAAATAATTACCAATACAATAATTGTGTTTGATAGCGTTGTGATTTTTAGTAAAACTTATTTGTTTACTTTTATTGTAACTTAGGTAAATTTTGTTTTCATTGCAAAACGTTTCGAACCTTACTTTTGACGTTTCTATGGTGATATTGGTGATATTTTGAAATGTCAAAAATAAAACATCACTGCATCATTTTTGTGCTAAACGTATTCGATATCTAGAGCTGAAGAACGGATGGGATGTTATGAATGGAGATACAATGACTACAAGGTGACGTACTAAGGCTTTGTTAAACCTAAAATTCCTGATGAAGTCTTCGTCTGTCAAATTAGCGAAAGAATCGAGCCATTTGACGTTCTTGTTGGTCTCAAAGCAGCTGCTTCAGAATGCAGTACTCTATGTATCGCATCCAACATCACCAGTAAATAATCCATTACATGGGAACTTAACACTTAAAATTGTAAATGGTAGTGTAGAAAGCCTTGATTTATTTAACCTCATTGAATTTCATGTACCCATAAGAGCTACTCGTTCTAAAACCCTCTTTAATTGTAACAATTCTAAGACTGAACATTTCAAACACTCGCTTGTACCTAGATTACATGAAGTTAGTAATAGGTACGCAGATGTAGCGGATCTGTTTAACTGCACAGAAGCTAGGAACAAAAAGGATTTAATATCATATCTTTTAAATCATGACCAATAAAATGTAAGTATGTATACTCATACTTACGTAAAAAGTCAAATAGGTAAATATGTAAAAATCAACTGCTTGGGGCAACTGAGGAAACTTGGGTCAATACAAATAGTCAATACGGTGAACCAACAGCTTGATTGGCACTTATCTACTTTCAACCAAAACCTCAAAATAAATGCATACATTTTACCTATTGTAATATATTATATCATGTATCTATACTATCATATATTTCAATCAATACTAATCTAACCAAGTCTACCTATAAGTTTTGCATGTACTTATATCTCTAACTTTTTATATCCATCTAGAGCAGTGGTTCTTAACCTTTTTGGCTGGCGACCCAAGGTACGAATATATTTGAAGTACGCGACCCTAATCTAATTTTTTATTTTTTTTCCATTGACAGGTTATGTAATTTTATACTATAAAATTTATACGATGTATTGGTAAAATTAGAAATAAACAAATTTATTTAAATGTTCTGTATTAAAATCAGACCAGCATTAAAACAGTTAAAAAATTTACAGCAAAATAATCAGTGACTACCCTGGTGTTGTATTTTTGAACTCCTCGCTTTGCGCCCCGCGCCCTTCCGCCCATTAAAACAGAACTAACATGTCGCGATTGTGAACAATAGATGTCCTTGTTCTGAGAGTAGTAATAATTGTGACTATACTAGTTTAGTGACATCGATCGGGATATCAATACGCGATTTCCGCGACCCAACCCAAAACCTCTCGCGACCCAAATTTGGGTCGTGACCCGAGGTTAAGAATCGCTGATCTAGAGTTTCTGTTAATTGTATATTTTCTGATGTCACTGTTTATCAGAGATGTGCAAAATGGGTACCCAAAACCATTTGAAATGCAAAATGGAAATGGGTCAAAACTTTTCCATTTGAAAATGCAAAATGCAAAATGGTTTTTAGAAAAGCATTTCAAATGCAAAATGCAAAATACCTATTTTCAAAATGCATTGAA
Source organism: Hesperophylax consimilis (assembly GCF_061612785.1). NCBI lineage: Eukaryota > Metazoa > Arthropoda > Insecta > Trichoptera > Limnephilidae > Hesperophylax > Hesperophylax consimilis. Next base: position 15,165,888 of record NC_142865.1, read on the forward strand.
AATGCAAAATGGTTTCTCAGGTCAAACAATTAAAATAATTATAGAATTTTTAAACAATTTTTTCATTTAATAATGGACATCAATGTAGAACAAACATATTAAATGATGGTAAATCCAAAAACACCACGACTACAGATTATGAAACCACAAAAAAATTTGCGCGGGACTAATGTTGCCAACGTAAAAACATAGAAACTGCTATCTAACATTTAATATTACAGCGTCATGGCCCCATGTTCAGTATTTTTTGTAATGGCATCACTCTTACCAGGGCTTCTACCAGGGAGGAAATTGACAAATGTAATTTATCTCTCATAGCGAGGTTTAGGACCGATTGATATTTGGGGCTTATGAAAAAAAGATGAGTGGAGATAGTCGGAAGAATTTTGCAAAAAAGCATTTAAAATGGAAAATACTTATTTTGCATTTTGCATTTCCATATCACCTATATTTCTATTTCCATATTAGCACATCTTGCAATTTGGTAGGCGGGAATGGGTACCGCCGCCCTGGGAACCATTTATTGGATGACCAACAACTCTGCCACAGGTCACCCCAAGTGGTTCGCTACGTTTGGTGACTTAGCAGGGGTTCCCGGGTTCATGGGTTAAGGTTTGCCCAGGTCTTGGTGGCGGGTGCGACGGCCCACCTTCTGCGTGGCGGGCCGGTTGGGATATGCTGGTTGAGGGAGACCCTTTACAACCGGTTACCGCTGTCCGGGCCGCTCGATAGTACAGGGGCCCGACCCTCAGGCTCACGACTAAGGGTGGGCTGCCCCATCAGCGAGTGAAAAAACCCCGCCACTGCTGTTGTGCCGGTTCGTGACCGGAGGGGACCCAGCAGCAGCGTTTGGGGCGCATTGGATGCCCTCTCCAGCCGGACTCTCCCAGCCTATCGCCTAGCACCGCAGTGGGTGGGCTGGAACCACACGCTCATCACTCCTGGACAGCCTGAACCCCAGATTCCTACCCACCCCTCATACCTTTCCTTTCCAGACCTTTCCTTTCACCTCCTACCCTTACAGAAAAAAAAAAAAAAAAAAAACTTAAAATTCATGAACTTACAACACAACAATTTTAACATCGTTACAGCGGCGAGTAGCAGGCGTCCCCGGTGCGGGCCAAAACTGTTGGTAAATTTTGCCAACATTCGCGGCCTGCACACAAATTTAAATTCCGTCCATCACCATCTTTTGTCCCAACGTCCCAACCTTCTTTTCCTATCCGAAACTCAGATAGCCGAGCCGCCAGACTCCTCCTATCTGGACTACCCGGGCTTTACCCTCGCAAGCAAATTCCGACTGAAAGGAGGAGTCTGCCTCTATAGTCGAGCTGACGTCAACTGTGTACGACTATTGAGTCTGGAAAACTCCAGATTCGACGTAATGTGGGTGCGCGTCAATCTTGCCAGTACGGCAAGATTCTACGCATGTCTATACCGCTCACCGAACCATAGCGAATCAGACACTTCCGAGCTATTCAAACATTTGAGCGATACTATTGATGATCTCTTGCCCCGCTACCCTTCGGCCGAGTTTGTTGTTCTGGGGGACTTCAATGTTCATAACGAACCATGGTTGAAGTTCTCAGGCCCAACGGACTCGGCTGGCCGACAGGCGGAATCCTTTGCCATTTGCTACGGATTAGAGCAATTGGTTCAGGAGCCTACAAGGGTTCCTGATGTCCAGACTCACCGCTCCAATCTGTTAGACCTATTCTTAACTTCTGTGCCACACGGTTATAAGATTGACGTCACAGCGCCTCTGGGATCATCTGACCACTGCCTAGTGACGACATCAATCCCCGTTAGCCTCAGACCAACCAATGAGAGGCTGAGGAGAAAAGTGTGGCACTATAGGTCAGCAGATTGGTTCGGTATGCGGGCCCATTTCAACGCTTTTCCGTGGTCAGCTGTTTGTTTTCGGACTTCGGACCCTTCAAGATGTGCCCAGGAGATTGGTGAAGTCATCAAATCGGCGATGGATGGCTTCATACAATCGACTACTAAAGAAACTGGTGTGGGCTCAAAGCCGTGGTTCAGTCGACAATGCTCCGAAGCAGTTCGACGAAAAAACGCGGCTTACCGAGCCTACAACACATCTCGAACGCCCGAAAGCAGATCAGCATACAACAAATCGGCAAAGGAATGCAAGAGAATCATTAATAGGTCAAAATTCGAACACGACCTGCAGATCAGCAAAAAGCTGGCTGCCTGCCCGCATGGCAACAGAGCATTCTGGTCGCTTGCGGGCTCAATAGGTCGAAATTTTTGCAAACCCAGTTTGCCACCTCTTACCAGACCTGACGGCTCACTAGCAAACACCGCCACCGAAAAGGCTAACCTATTAGGGAAAATGTTTGCGGAAAACTCGACCCTCGACGACGAGGGTGCTGTTCCGCCGTCGGTTCCTCACTGCGGCTTCTATATGAAAAAGCTGAGGATCCGGCATCGGGATGTATTCCACTTCATACGGGGGCTCGATGTTAACAAAGCTAGTGGACCTGATGGAATATCTGCCCTGGTATTGCAGAGGTGTGCTGCGGAAATAGTTCCAGTTTTGACAAAGCTCTTCAAAATGTCCCTGAAGTGTGGCACTGTGCCCTCTGGTTGGAAAAAAGCGGTAATTCACCCTATTCCCAAGAAAGGTGACCGCTCCAACCCGGCCAACTACCGCCCCATAGCGATCACATCAGTTCTGTCCAAAGTGATGGAACGTGTGATCAACGACAAACTGCTCACATACCTCGAGAAGAACAAAATTATCAACGACCGTCAATACGGATTCCGGCGGAACCGCTCGTGCGGTGATCTTCTCGCGTATGTGACGCATGTTTGGGGGCGGTGCCTGGAACGTCACGGTGAGACCCAAACGGTCGCACTAGACATATCCAAGGCCTTTGACTGGGTCTGGCACCGAGGACTTGTCAACAAATTGCATTCTTACGGACTTCCCGCATCCCTGTGTACGTGGATTGCTGACTTTTTAAGGGATAGGTCGATTCAGGCGGTTGCTGACGGTTTCACCTCTTCCTCGCACTCCATAAATGCTGGCGTCCCACAGGGATCGGTTCTGTCTCCGGCTTTGTTTTTGTTGCACATCAATGACCTTTTGACATGTGCACCGATTCATTGTTACGCGGATGACAGTACAGTTCATGATAGCTTTTTGTTTGACAAGCCCCCAAAGGGCACACAAACTCCAACGGCTCGGAGGGCTTTGAAGCACAGAATGGACGGTTATCTCGAGAGTATTTCCTCCTGGGGTAAAAATAATCTCGTCGAATTTAATGTTCAAAGACCCAATCCTGTCTGATTACGTCTAAAAGGGATCCAAATGATAATCTAGTCTCCTTCAACGGAAGCAATCTTCCGAACAGGCCTTCCATTGATATGCTTGGTGTAACTATAAGTGACCAGCTCAGGTACGGGGGCTCTATCGAAGCCAGAGTAAAGTTGGCCTCTCAGAAGCTGGGCGTACTGTACAGGGCCCGCAGATACTTTAATAGTACACAACTGCTCACCCTATACAAATCGCAAGTGCGCCCTACTGTCGAATTTGGCAGCCATCTCTGGTCTGGAGCCCCAAAATACCTGAAAAAAACCCTTGACTCTGTGCAGAAACGGGCGGTCCGTTTGATAGATTCCCCAATCTTAACAAACGGACTGCAATCTTTAGAGCACAGGCGTCAGGTAGGTATGCTGTCCTTGTTCTATCGGTATTACAATGGAAGATGCTCTGAGGAACTAGCGTCATTGATCCCTTCGGCACCGGTGCGTAGTCGGGATACACGCCAAACGCGCGCCCAACATTTGTACACAGTTGACACTTGTCACATGAGAACGGGTCGCTTCTACGATTCGTTCTTAAGTTCAACAGCTCGGCTGTGGAACGAACTGCCGGCCTCTGTGTTTCCTCCCTCCTACAACATGGGACTCTTCAAGACCCATGTTCACTCCTTCCTCTCCACAAAAAGACCCTCCACACAGCATCCCCAAAGATGACATAGGCCCTGAGGGAAATTATTTTCTTCAGGGCCTCCTGTGTGGAGTAAATATATTAAAAAAAAAAAAAAATCTCTGCTGTTTATAATTTACTGTATATGTTTATTTTATACCGTTGATATTAAAAAAAAATATTCAAAAAAATAAAAAACTGTAAAAATATACAATGCTTGTCCTTCGAAGAGCGTGCGGTAAATGATCTTAGGTTAGGATACAATAGACTAGATTTCGACAGTCGGTGTTGACTGGCTCGACCCACTCTTTCCAGTGAAATGACTTTTGACGTTTGGCATCTAAGTATGTACCTACGATGAGACTCAAGAACAAGAACGTCGACCAATGTATCTAATGGCGATTGCGAACACCGCGGATTTACCTAAAACTTTTCTTAGAAATACTAACATTAGAAGACTGAAATCAACTCCAGTCAGACATTGATAGAATTGTTGACTGGAGTAAAATAAATCGGATTGAGTTTAATATTTGTCATTCACTAGGGCGAGTCATACCTGGTATTACCGGTATACAATGGACGCCCAAAGTTTAAAACGTGTCTCCACAATGAAGGATCTTGGAATCGTGTTTGATAGTAGGCTGACATTTCATGCTCATATTGAGACGGCATGTAGAACTTCACTGAGAATTCTGGGCTTTGTTCTACGAACTGCAAGGAATTTTAGAGATAATCGGGTGTTTATAGTTTTATTTAATTCCTTAATAAGGAGTAGACTTGAAAGTGGGTTGGTGATTTGGAGTCCACACCAGGTAAAGTATTCTCTCATGTTGGAGAGAGTTCAGAAGAAATTCTTGAGATTTCTCTACATGAGGGAGTATGGCTACTACCCGTGGCTCTATCCCACTGACTTTCTTTTGAGTATGCTCGGAATGAACTATCTACGGGTCAGGAGAGATGTGCGCATTGTTACACATTTCTTTAGACTGATTCGTGGATGGTTTGAAAACTCGGTCATCATGGAGAGCATTCATTTCTATGTTCCCGATGGTTATCTACGTCACCGACAACATAGACTATTCTATCTCCCGGCCTGCAGAACTAACTTGCCAATGGTCATGCCTGTGGGGAGAGCAATCTTGCTGTTGAACAGAATCAATTCGGATATCCACATTGTTAGCATCAATGAAGCTTCCTTCAAGGCAAGCTCTATTATCACTGGTATAGTTGATATACATGCTGTTTATATTAATGTAAGAATTCTTATTACAAAATTTATTTTAAAAACGCATTAAGGCGATGCACTACGTCGTGTAATATTTTGAATCAAGCCGCTATCAATAACACACCTTAAGTAGATGGCGATAAGGCTTAAATTCCCGCTTAACACTATCCATCTGTTTTAATTTATGCAATAAAAAAACATGGCCAAAAAGTGCCTTTTATTTTATTTTGTGGATGTTCAGGCACAAATATTTAAATGTTTTTCGATCATTTTATAAATAACTTAATTCGCCACATTATACAATAAAATCATAACCGAAAATGGGTTCGTAAGTAGGAGATTTTGAACTTTAAAACAGTTTTCATAGGCCTTATACATTATTTTTTTCTGGGCTTATAAAAAGACTTATCTAAAAAATACTCGATCATTTCAAAGGCCAAGATGTATATTCTACTTGCAGTATTTAATTAAAGCATCTGAAACATTTCTAGGCGACCAAATTTTCAAACCAAAAACACATGATTTTGCATTACTACGTATTGCATCGCCTTAAAATTAACAATTTTGTAATGTTTTTAAAATGAATAAACTGAATTGAATTTAATTGGAGAACCGGGCACCAATCTAAACCCGATGGCCAAAACAATTTTAACCAACATAACAATTCTGTAACCATGGCGATACTGCAAGTATTTACCATTCAGGAAATACTATTTTGTGTTATTCTCACATAACACAAAATAACTCCTGTCATGATATAACTCACATATTTTTAAATAAATTTTTAAGATATGTAAATTTTAAAATGGGCATTCCTAGAGAAAACCTTAATTACGATAACGTACTTTGTTCATCAAATTTAATAAAATTATCTGATCGTAGAATCATTTCCTATTTAACCTGTTTTTATAAAATCATTAATTCAATGTTTGATACCCCTGATTTATTATATCTTTTCATACTCCAAGCAGGTCGGTTACAAGACAGTACCTACCATATTATTGTAGCAATTCTATATCAACGTCCCAATATCACACTCCTATGCGACGGATTCAACAGCTAGGAAACAAATACTACGATGTTGTTGATATATTTAGTACATCAATTTCATTATATAAGCATACATTATGTTATATAAAACCCTTGTCAGATGCCAACTTGAGTATAACTCTACGTTATGGTCTCCATTTTTCAATATTCATTCAGATAACATTGAAAAGATTCAACGAAAGTTTCTAAGATTTATAAATTATAAATTGCATATTCCTACACATAACATAAATTACAATTACCTCTTGGATAAAATGTCTCTATTGAAACTTTCAGAAAGAAGAATAAGCACAGATTTAATACTGTTACAAAGAATACTACATTTTAAAATTGACTGTCCCGAATTACTTCAATGTATCAATATCCATGTTCCCAAAAAATCATGCCGACATTTCTTACCTTTTTACTTCAATAACACCAGGACACTAGCTTACCAAAATTCTCCGATTCCGAGACTTCACAATCTCGGAAACAAATATTCTGATCTGGGTGATATATTTCATTTGAAAACTAATCAGTATAAATGTTGTATATTCTATCACTTTTATTCTTCTAGACACAAATAGACCTATGTACCCATATAACTTCTCCGCTTCTACTATTTTGTTTTGTTGAATCTTTTAAATTCAATTATATGCGTGAGGATTCATTTTTACCATTATGTTTACATTCTTCTTTATTGTATTAATTTTTAAGTGTTTACTCTGATACAAAATGCTTGTATTTTTTTTTTTAAAAGAAAATCCCACTAGGGCGTGTAATAAATAAATACCTTATTGAAGTATTTTTGCATCAAGTAGGGGAATATTTTGATAAAGCTATTTAAATTGACAGTAGTAGTACAGTATTTTGCACGTTAACAGTATTTTGTCGGCTGAAAGAAAAAAATTATTTTTGATTTTTTATATTTATTTTTGTACCTACATACTGTGTGTATCAAATTCAACAATTTTTTTTTTTATATTCGTGTTTTAAAAAGTCATTTCCTGCACTATTTATGAGTGTAATTTCTTAAATATTGTTATATATGTATGTAAAAGCCTTAAAAGGCGTAAAAAAAAAAAAAAAAAAAAAAAAAAAAAAAATAAATAAATATTTGATTTACTTAATCGTGCCACTTATTCCCCAGACTTCATCAATCATTGACTGGCGCATCATAATATAAACTCCAGGTGCTGCTTACTCTGTTCATTCGCTCCATATGCCAAAATCATTCCAGTTTTTGTGAATTTATTTTGTTCCTACAAATAAGCAGCAAGTAAAAGATAAAAAGAATTGTTTTAAAAACCGATAAATCCACACTACTTATTTTAAACTGAACTTTGGAAATGACAAATAAAATTAAATGTTTGCACTTTGAACATCATCGACTGAGAGGTAAATATTACATGATTTACTGATTAAATATTAATTTAAATACTCCAAAATATATGTTTAAGAAACACAAATAATAATATAGTTAATTATTACAAAATTAGCAAACAAAATATGGAAAAATAATACCATTATAATTAACCCGACTTTTGTAAATTAACACAACTTTAAAGTCATATAAAAACGTCAAAAACACTATTTATTACTAATTATTATTGTATTATAATATAGCTTGTGTTATTTTCTGACCATTTTATTATAATTTCGTGAAAAATTCAATAATTTTCATTTATAATTTAACAAAATCGCAAAACTATTTCATAGTCAATCGATATGTACGTCAGGCACTAAAAATCCAAATAAAACAACAATTAATAATGCAATAACTGACTAAATAATCGTCACGCCGTATCCATCAGTGTGGGCAAAAAGGATAAACTGCCTCACATCTCTGTATTTGCATACACTCCTTGCTTCATCCAAATTTATACACTTTCTCATATCTGTCATTCCGGATTTTGACATTTAAAAAAAAACAAAAATGAAATAGCACAGTGTAAAACACAGCATAAAGTAATTACTGTGTTAATTAAGTCATTTCATTGGCAATTTTACAGCTGCAATTCAATAGTAAAGTAATAAAACTTACGTGAATTAAAACTGGGACAATTTGACAGATAGCTTCATAACCTCGAAATTTTACACCGGCGATCTACACGGCCGTAAAAAAAACAATTATGGCCGAATTTCGACGTAATATTATGTAAATCGTTGATAAGATATGTTTAGTGTCGATAATTGGCCCCAATCGTGAAATGATAGCGGGTTAGAGGTAAACCGACTTAACGGCCTGAGTAATCATGATTGATTCCTGATTGTACACAAACACAACTACCATACAACTACACACACAGATATAATATATCAACTACATCGTACCTATTTGTGCCTTGTGCCTTGTATTTACATGTAAGTGGTTTATTTATGATTTACACATTTGTTATCAGCTATTATAACAGGGCTGTCAAAAATGCAAATTTAACGCGCCAAAAAATAACAACTCATTTTAAAGAGCGGGTACCAGCTCTATATTTTTATACCGCTCAAAGAGTCGACTCAATTGAATGGAAGCCGTGAGCTCAAAGCGTATGAGCAAGCCGTTCACATCTTTGAGTATGTAATAACAATTGATACTTGGATAATTTTAATGTCGCTATTTTTTTTTAAATATCTCCTGATAAAAAAGTAACCGTTCAATTGAGTCGTGGTACGGTTTGACGGGAGTTCATCGGGAGTCGTACGAATACGGCTCATTAAAAAGAGCTAGCTCAATTGTGCGCATAATTAAACCACTCACATTGTACGGCTCGTTCATGAACGACTCCTCATCGCCAAGATATACCACTCACTCATCGCTATTTGGATAACGATGAGCACAATCGATCCGCTGTTCCCAACTTTTTAATCGTTATCTAAGTTCAAATCTTTGTTTTTGCTCAGCCAAGCGATTTTTAAGCATTTTGTAGGGAACGTTCGATTTGCGTTGTTCCCAATCATTTTATCTTTGAAAATCTTAAGTAGCCCCACACACTACCGCACATTACCATAGACAATAAAATGACATCAAATTAAAAACTTTCTATGTTAAATTAATATTAAAGAGTTAATTATTGTAGCTCTTACATTACTTCTTTTAAATACCGTTATTCATAAACTGGTATTTCATATTTTTTAAACTAACGTATATAATATATTAAAAATAAAGTGACAACTTGAACGTGATGTCACAATCGGGACTTCCCATTTGATTTGGCAGATCGACGTAAGTTTTTTCTCCGTGCGACAGCAAAACAAACCCAAACAAACCTTAAAATGGAGATCAAAGCAAAGCGTGCGAAGAATAACATTAAATTGATAGAATAGAAAGGTTTTCAGATCTGACATGAGGTAAGGGCAACATATTTCGCACATTCATCGCAAAAATGACACTTGCGTAAATAAAAACTTACCTTTCGCTTGCATAAGTTAAATTCTCCTCAATTAGGTTCAAAATATACAAAAAACACGTTTTCGTCATACGAAAACGGTCAAAAAATTCTTTGTCATTTAATTCATTTGTAGTTATTTTCTATATGTACTTTTTCTATTTTACATTGTCTTTGCCCTTCACATACATGTACTCTCCATTCACTGTCATCTATGTTTTCTTATTCGTGTCAATATTATGGTTTTAATGGACATATTGTCCGTAAATTAATAAATAAATAAATAGTTCGATGTAATTGACATCCACACCCTGTCGCCGCCTGTATAACCCGATGTTTTCATCAATTACTTCGGCCCATTCCGCAATATCTAGAATATCTAAAATGTGTAAAACTTCTCTATACATTTTAAAACGATAATGACAAATGCAACACAAAAAAACTGAAAGGAGCGCGACTGTCGATTGTCAGAGTGACATTTGATCATTGATTCGCGGTATTTTTTCACTCTGTCGACACTTTTTGTAACTAGCTTTTTCCTTACATATTGCTTAAATAGCTAATCCAGCTGTCCGGCTGGCTTAGACTGAGCGGCTTGCTTAAGCAATTATTGTGTGTTGGAATTACGTAGTGCAGTGGTGATTCGCTTAGAATTTGATTATTAGGATTGGGAACAGCGGCCGTTTTAATCTTTTTGACCATCGAAATACTTCGATTCATTAAAATGGACAAAACGATTCTACCAAAAATCATTCGAAATAACAGTACGTGACAATCGTTTTTGAAACGTCATCGAACAAGGAATCGATTCTGTAAAAAATCGTTCGAAATCACAGCCGTCACGTCATTGGTCAGAATTCACTCGAAAATGAAAATTGATTCCCAACTCCGATATATGTTAAAAATATCTCGGATTGCTTGACAAACGAGATATCATTCCCGTGGTAAGTGCTACCTAATATGATTTGATATCCACTGGGAACTGGGTTTATTTTGTCTATGTGCCGCCATAAGTGATGAAATCGTGTAAAAACATTTTCGGCGCGCGGCCCGACGTAATAGCCGGACCTACGGCCGACTTTGCTCTAACAGGCCTAGAAAATCGATCTTTCCATGGGGTTTATTTGACTTATTTCTGACGAACGTATATCTAAAATTAGATTTTTTTCTAGAGGGATCCCTCGGAAAGTTACCAATTCATTGTCCACAAGTATTTTATACTGGGACCAAGTATTTATTACTTACAGGTACTTTTAATAGGTAGGTACTTTTGACAGGTATTTCTGGAAGGTATTTTTAATTGGAAAAATGTGGGGAATTTTTCGACAGGGAATTTAGTAGCCAGCCCCTCATGGAATTGAAAAATCACTGTGGTGAATCACATATTGATTTTTTTTGTGGGGAATAACTTTTCACAGAAATTCTCTAACAACGCCGTGGATTCGAATAATTATTGAGGGAATCAATTTTACGTAGAAAATTTGTGGGGAATCGTTGTGGGCAGAAATTATGTCAGTACACTTTACAAATTACTCATTATTAATTAATCCTCAGGTCAGTTTAAAATACTTTTATTTAAATAGAGATTTTATTTAGCAACACCATTATTTTAGAGTCCTTGCCTGAAATAACCCCTGAAACCTTCAAGGCTAGTGCTGAAAATGTCAAGAGACCTAGAGATTTCATTTGGCACCTTCCTTATTTAAGTGTACTTGTCGGAAATGACTCTTGAAACCTTCAATGCTAGTGTTAAAATGTCAAGAGACCTAGAGATTTCATTTAGCACCATCCTTATTTAAGTGTCCTTGCCAGAAATGACTCTTGAAACCTTCAAGGCTAGTGTTAAAATGTCAAGAGACCTAGAGATTTCATTTAGCACCATCCTTATTTAAGTGTACTTGCCGGAAATGACTCTTGAAACCTTCAATGCTAGTGTTAAAATGTCAAGAGACCTAGAGATTTCATTTAGCACCATCCTTATTTAAGTGTCCTTGCCAGAAATGACTCTTGAAACCTTCAAGGCTAGTGTTAAAATGTCAAGAGACCTAGAGATTTCATTTAGCACCATCCTTATTTAAGTGTACTTGCCGGAAATGACTCTTGAAACCTTCAATGCTAGTGTTAAAATGTCAAGAGATCTAGAGCTTTTATTTAGCAGCACCATTATTTTAGAGTCCTCGCTTGAAATAACTCTAGAAACCTTTAAGGCTAATTGCTGTAAATGTCAAGAGACCTAAATATTTCATTTAGCAGCACTATTACGTGATGTCGACCCTGACGGTAATTGTTCAATGCGATATACCATGTAGATATACAAAGCGTATTTACATTATTTTGTTTATTTGAGTTTATTTAGGAAACAAACATGTACGAGTAAATCAATTTTACATTTAAGATGAATAAAATAATAAATGAATGATAAATGATTTTGGCTTAGGTACATTGTAAGGTCAATTTGTTTTTAAAAGTTTTTAGGGCACAGTGGAAAATGTCAATATCTCTTAGGATATTGTAAGTTTTGCAGATTCGTCCGAGTAAAGAGTTTTGGGGGTCTTTTACATCTGGTGAGTCAATAAGGGAGTTCACCATAATATAAAAAAACAGTATGTTGTCGTGTAATGGGGTTACACTGCGATTTTCAAAGCAATACGATAAAGATATGACAGACATTTTTTTTTTTTAATATTTACAATTCAATTAATATAATTTTGAATTGGGGATTCCGGATGACATAATGTCCCCCTCGCCGCTGTGCGCCACTGAACATGTCTTTTGGAATAGTCTTAATTAGAAAATATGTGCGATTTTAAACAATCTGTTTATAATTTAATTATTCGATATCTACTTTGAAAAGGTCTCAGTTATCTTTACAAGGGTCAATCATAAAGTCATTAGCCTATTGAAGGCTGGAGCAGAAAACAGAAAATCTTAGTGGAACCTAACGTTTCATTAGCTCCAACAATGCTGATTTTGTTTTTCATGCATTTTTCGAAGCATTAAGGTCAAAATCGCATCGCAAATTATTGTAATAAGGATCATATTGGAATGTTTGCATGTTCTACAGAGATCCATCAGCGTTCCACTGGCAAAATTGTAACACCAATGTATTGAACAATAAATCACTAACGACAATGCTGAAATTAATAGGTGCAGATTGACATACGTAACTGTGCAGGTGGACAAAAGAGGAACTAATGAATTACCTGATAATGAGAAGTATCCCGGTGTGGGTTTGTTACTGTGTTATGTTTTATACAAATCTACAGTTTTATTCCGAGATTGATATTGCAATACCCCGGTGGCATAGATCAGTGTTCCTCAAAGCGTATGCCGCGGCACACTGGTGTACCGTAGTCATCAGCAGAGATGTGCAAAATGGGTACCCAAAACTATTTGAAATGCAAAATGGAAATGGGTCAAAACTTTTCCATTTGAAAATGCAAAATGGTTTTTAGAAAAGCATTTCAAATGCAAAATGCAAAATACATATTTTCAAAATGTATTGAAAATGCAAAATGGTTTCTCAGGTCAAACAATTAAAATAATTATAGGATTTTTAAACAATTTTGTCATTTAATAATGGACATCAATGTAGAACAAACATATTACATGATGGTAAATCCAAAAACACCACGACTACAGAATATGAAACCACAAAAAATTTGCGCGGGACTAATGTTGCCAACGTAAAAACATAGAAACTGCTATCTAACATTTAATATTACAGCGTCATGGCCATGTTCAGTATTTGAATCAGTATTTTTTGTATTTATATCACTTAATTGCCAGGGCTCCCTACCAGGGAGCAACTTGACAAATGTAAATTATCTCTCATAGCGAGGTTGAGGACCGACTGATATTTGGGGCTTATGAAAAAAAGATGAGTGGAGATAGTAGGAAGAATGTTGCAAAAAATCGTTTAAAATGGAAAATGCATTGAGAAAAGCATTTAAAATGCAAAATGCAAAATGGTTTTTAGAAAAGCATTTAAAAAGCATTTGCATTTCCATTTGAAATGGATTTATTTGAAATAAAGCACATCTCTGGTCATCAGTTAGTGTGCCGCGGAAAAATTCAAGGTACTTTGAAGATAATAAGCAAGCAAAATGGGAGCAGATCATCAGTCACTTCTGTTTATACAAAAGTACGATGGCTTTCTCGCGGAAAAGTGCTATTTCGGATTTACTTGCTAAAAAATGAGTCCCAGACGTTTTTTAAGGCCCAGGGTTCAGATTTTGCTTCTGTGTTTAAAAAAAAATAATTGGTAGTAACACTTGCTTATCTGGCGGACATAATCACTCATTTAAATGTGCTCAACAGAAAAATTCAAGGTAGGAATTCTTATATTTTAACGTCTTGCTTCTAAAATTGAAAGCTACATAGGTATTATGGATCAGCCACACTGTCAATGGTAGTAATGAATTGTTTCCAAATGTCATGATTCAGAAAAAAATGCAGGCTTTGATAGTGAAACACTTGGAGCTATTAGCAGAAAAAATTAACTGTTCTTTTCCTAAGTGTGACCTACAACCTATGGACTGGGTACGAAATCCACTCTCGTATAACATTTCCCTTGGACACTTATCGATAAACAAGCAGGAAGAATTCATGGAGTTAAAAACTATTCGGAAATTATTACTAAAGTTTTCCAAAGTAGGGCTAGTATATTTTTGGGTGCATATAAAACATGAGTATCTACTGCTTTCAAAGCATGCTGTTGAATATATATTATAATTTGCCACAACCTGCTTATTCGAATTGGGATTTTCAACTCACTATTAAATCGAAAAAAAGAGAACGCCTGAGGACGATCAATGAAGAGATGAGAGCAGCCTTATAAACGATTGCTCCAAATTTCGATCGCCTGTACTCAGTTAAACAGGCTTACATTTCTAACTAAACATCTTTTTGTATTAGGTATATTGATTTTAGTAATAAATAAATATTGCTTTTTTCTTTAGTGTACCTCTAAAATTTCTTGATTTGATAGGTGTACCTTGAACACAAAAAGTTTGCGGAACACTGGACATACCTGTCAATTCCCTCAGGGCCTATGTCATCTATGGCGATAATGTGGAGAGGGACTTTTTGAGGAAAGAACATGGTTGAAACAATCCACGTTGTAGGAAGGAGGAAACACACTAACACAGAGGCCGGCAAATCATTCCAAAGACGGGCTGTTGAGCATTAGAATGAATTTTTACTGATGATACATTATCAATATATACACGGTGTCCGGAAACTCGTAGTACAAGCGGGAAACTGGAGAATCTACACCACATGGGGAACCCAAATAAACATAAAGTTTTTTGATTTGAGCATTTTCACAAAAAAAAAAACCAAAAAAAAATATTTTTCGGCTATTTTAGGGTTAAAATTTTTTCTGGTGTTTAGGGTTGAACAACAGATGTTTTAACCCTGCAGAGCAGGAATATTTTATGATTACACCGGATTAAATGAAGGGTGATTTCAAAATAATGCTTCAAATCCGAGTTTCTTCATTTGTTTTACTTTCAAATAGTTTTAATTAGTTGGGTACTTTGATCTTCAGTAATAATTTATAAGAATTTGATTAAAAAAAAAAAAATCAACTTCTAACTCGATTTACTCGATAACGAAAGCTCAAATAAAAAAAAATATACTACAAAATCGACTCCAAATGTGATGTAGATTCACCAGTTTCCCGCTTGTACTACGAGTTTCCGGACACCCTGTATATATATATTTTTTATTTTTTTTTATTATATTTGTTATATAAGTACATTTTTGTTTATTTGTTACAATATATGATCAAATATTTCAAGACTCCTCTTCCATAGAAGCATTAGCTTGTGGCTGGAAGAGGAGTGTACATTGTTTTATTACAATAAGTAAGTAATTAAAAATAAAATGATTTTAAACTTATTTGAAGTGAGTTATTCTTAGTTATTCAATTGGAAACATTTTTATTTTTTGTAAGTTTGTCTTAAAAATATTTTTTCAGTGTTTATTATTTGGATGTTATCATTAATGTTTCTAATTTCTTCAGGTAGTCGATTGAAAAAAATTCTTGCCCGGTAAGTGTAATAATTTTGTGCAAAGGAAGTGTTTAATTTTGGGCATGGAAAAATATATTTAAGTCGAGTACGGTTTTCAGTTAGAAATTGATACTTGTCTTTTTCTTTTATGATTTGAATTAATGCATTTTTAGTATAAAGATCTTTAAATGAATAAGGCACTTGAAATTCTTCGAATAATCGATCCGTTGGGTAATCGGAAGGTTTTCGTAATATTATTTTAATTATTAACCTTTGTATCACTTCTATTGGAGTAAGGTTAGTTTTGTATGTGGATCCCCAACTAATGATACCATATTGTAGCGTTGATTGGACCAAGGCATAATATATTAAATATAGGTTTTTTAAAGACAAAAACTTTCTGATTCTTAAAAATACATATATCAGTTTTCTGATTTTTTTTTACAATTTGACATATTTGTTCCTTCCAATTCAAATTTTTATCGATAATTACTCCTAGATATTTGATTGTGTTTGTGTTTTTTAGTATTGTGCAGTTTTGGAGACAGTAATTTTTATTATGTATTTTGGAATTGTCATGAATGATAATGTTAAAAATTTTTAGGGATGACTTTTGTGTGTATTGCAAATGGAATTACATATGTTTTATCGCTATTTAGTGATAGCAAATTAATGTCGAAGAAATTCTTAAGAGTATTTATGTCTTTTCAATTCAATTCAATTCAATTCAATTTTGTTTATTCCTTTAAAAACATTACAAAATTACATTTTATTTCGTTTTTAAGTATATTTGTAAAATGGTATTACATAATAGTTAGCGGTGTATAAACTATACCAGTATCAATAGAGCTTGCCTTTTAAAGGCAGCTTCACCGATGCTAAATATGTCGATATCCGAATTAATTCTGTTCAACAGCAAGACTGCTCTCCCCACCGGCATGACCATTGGCAAGTTAGTCCTGCAGGCCGGGAGATAAAACAGTCTATGCTGTCGGTGACGGAGATAACCATCAGGAACATAGAGACTAATACTCTCCATGATAGTCGGATTTACTAACCATCCACGAATCAGTTTGAAGAAGTGTGATACAATATGCACATCTCTTCTGACCCGTAGATGGTTCATACCGAGCATGCCCAAGAGAAAGTCAGTAGGATAGAGCCACGGGTAGTAGCCATACTCCCTCAGGTAGAGGAATCTCAGAAATTTCTTCTGCACTCTCTCCAACATGAGGGAATACTTCACCTGATGTGGGCTCCAAACCACCGACCCACTCTCAAGCCTACTCCTAACCAACGCAATGTATAGCACTTGGAGAACCCGGGTGTCTCTAAAATTCATCGCAGTGCGTAGGACGAAGCCAGTGGCTTTAAGTATTACGTTTTCCCAAGTTTTTTCGCTTATTATTAGAACTGTGTCGTCGGCATACGAAGTAATTTGGCCATGTAGTGGTTGAAAAAAAATGTCGTTAACATATATGG
Organism: Hesperophylax consimilis; assembly: GCF_061612785.1. Taxonomy (NCBI): domain Eukaryota; kingdom Metazoa; phylum Arthropoda; class Insecta; order Trichoptera; family Limnephilidae; genus Hesperophylax; species Hesperophylax consimilis. Next base: position 15,182,976 of record NC_142865.1, read on the forward strand.
TGAAAAGAATTGGTCCAAGCACTGTACCTTGCGGGATTCCAAAGTCAGAATGTTCTTTATCGCTATTAACATTATTTATTTTTACGACTTGTGGTCGATTTTTTTAGGTAGTTTGAAATCCATTTAATCGCGTTGTCTTTTATGCCTATATTATTCAATTTTTTTTAGTAGAATCTTATGCGATATGCTATCAAAAGCTTTCCTAAGATCAATAAATATACCTGCACATTTTTTACCTTTATATAAAGATTCGTAAATGTATGAAGTTACGTTAGCAATAGCATCTTGTGTGCTGAGAGATATTATAAATCCAAACTGGTTTTTGTGTAGTATTTTATTATTATATAGAAAATTGACTAATTGTTTTTTTTACTATTTTTTCAAAGATTTTTCCTATATTTGAAATTTAACAGATTGGTCGATAATTTGTTACTTGATGTGGATCTCCAGATTTGTAAATAGGTGAGATTATTGTATTTTTGTAGTTCGTTGGAAATATTCCTTTTGTTAAACTTAAGTTTATTAAATGAGTGATTGGTTTTATTAAATAAGGTTTCATAGATTTTAACATATGTGCCGTAATAGAATCAAAACCGGGAGACGAACCTACTTTCATATTATCTATTATTTTTATGATTTCACATTCTGTTGTCGTTTCAAACGTTGAGAGTATATTACGTTCCTGTAAGTTTTCATTATTATGATTTTCCGGGATAAAAGATTTTTGGATATTTTTCGCAAGATTTTTTCCGACATTAGCAAAAAAAGAGTTAAATATGTTTGCACATTGTTTAGGTTGCATATTGGCATCTATAATTTTGTTATCATGCTCAATATATTTTACGTTTTGTGTTTTTTTTTGTATTGTCAATAGCCAAATTAACTGTTTTCCACATTTGTTTTTGGTTATTTTCTGAGGATAATATTTTATTTTTAAAAAAATCTTCTTTACTTTTTTTAATATAGGCTGTTAATTTATTTTTATATTTTTTATATAAAATATATGCATTTTCATTTTGGGGATTTTTTAAAGTTGTCTTGTAAAGTTTTTCTTTGTTTCTAATAGATATTATAAGTCCTTGTGTAATCCAAGGCTTTAAACATCTTAATTTAGATTTTATGTGTGTTGTTGTTTCATTTGTTGAATTTTTAATGTGTTGCGACAGGGTATTTTCAAAGTTAGTCGAACATGTTTCAGTGTCATTACTGTTTAAAACATTGTTCCAATCCTCTTTTTTTAGCTTTTCAGTGAGAATGGTCATATTAATGGTGGATTTTTTAGTTATTATATTATGTTTTTTTTGTTTAATATTGTTATTATATAGAAGTAAGCATGAATGATGGTCAGTTATGTTAGTTTTCCAAACAATTGATTTTAATTTGTGAAGATTTTTAATATTTACGTTTGTCCAGATATGATCTAAGCAGGATGGAGTATGTTCTTTTATTTCTCTTGTGTTTTTATTTATCCAAGATATGAAGTTTTGTTCAGTCATATAGTTAATGTATTCATTTTTACAACCATTTTTTGTTTGATTTATAATCAAGACAATTTGCTGCAACAAGTTTTGCTGTTTATATTTTTTGTTAATACATAATGCATAATGATATTTAAATTGTGCATGATGTGAACATTTTTGTGTGGACTGTTGAGATCTACGCTTTTTCCAGCGCTTATCTCATAACTTTTTCCTGTTTATTGTCTGTAAATGTTCCTAAACAATAAATAATAAAGAAAATCTGAAACAGAAAAATCAGAAAAGGAAACGGTCACATCTGGGACTCGAACCCAGGACCCTTGTCTTTCCGGGACAGTGCTCTACCGACTGAGCTAATGGGACCCTATTCCCCTCGGTCACTTTTCAAAAATCATGAGAACACCTCAGGGAGCACGAAGAATGATGGGGCTGAAAGATTAGGCTAAACGCATCATGGCTTGGCCTATTTCAGCATATCGCTCGCCATACAATCTCAACAAAACCATAACCATATCTTAGAAATAGAAAAAGTACAAAAAAGGTTTATGCGTTACCTGTATATGAGGGAATATACATACTATCCATTCCTGTATCCATCCTTGTTCTTAACAGGAATGCTCGATTTCAATACATTAGAAGCCCGCAGAAAAATATTTTTAGGCAAACACTTTTTTAAGTAAATCTCTGGTACAATTAGGGTTGCCAGCTCCCGTTTTATGAATTAGAGGATTTGATACGATTAAATAAAGGACATATGATGAAAATAAAGGACATCAATATTTTTTTATTAAAATGCTGTTATGGTATCAGTACTTACATTTATTAATAAAAAAACATTGTTAATACACAATGTTAATCGAAGCCAAGTAAGTAGTACGACCTTAATTAGTCATTTTGCATTTAAAGTAATAAATAAAGTTAATACTTGGTATTACTTTTGGTTGCTCTAAGAGCTTCTTCGTTTTCTATAATGTAATTATAAAATTGTTTGCATTTCATGTTGAAGAAATATAATATTTTTACATGTATTTCGAAATTAAAATTTACATTCTTAAACATGTATTTTAGGACCATCTTATTTTAAAGCTTAAATATAAATATTTAGGTATTGTAAATTATACGCTGTCTCACACTTAACAAAACTAGTATTTTCTGCTTATTAATTATCTTAGAATAACTACTACAATTCAATAATGCTTGCATGCCATTTTGAAATATGTGCAGTTTATTTATCTGTGTTTGATTGCACAAGAAAAGGATATTTTAGAGCAGTTATTTTAATGAACTACTACTACTATAAAGAAATTTACATCTTATTTGTTCCTTATTATTCTTAAAAGTGATCTTTTTTGCCATTTTATTAACAAATTTAGGTATAAATTTAATTTTTTTTTCTCTTTGGTTTGTCAACAGTGATTCATATCAAAGCTCTCGAAATACAATTACATTAATTAAACTTGGTTGATACTATCACTAATTACAGACAAACACAACATTGATGAACACACTGTAAGTAAAGAATAATGTACATGTATGCACCTACATGCATACATGTATACACACATACATACACTTACATATTATACATTTCATAATGCCGGCGCCAGACATGTGTTCAAATAAGTGAACACTTATTTGAAGACTTTGCTCACACATTTGGTCACTTAAGTGTGTCTCTGCCAGATATGTGTTCATAGATTTGATCACTTCTTTGAGCTCACAGTTTTCAAATAGACCTCACATAACATGGACGACGATTTGGTCGACACAGTTTGCTTATATTATTTATGTCCTAGTAATTATATATTACACGTGCAAATAAATAAACAAAAACAGCCAAAACGATTAGCGATTCTCATCACGATTCCGAAATTTCAGCCTGTTCGATTCCATAGAGCCAGAAAAAATGGCTTTTAATGTTCGAAACCAAGTCAGTTAAAGTGCCCATAGTAATGATAAATTTTCCAGAAATGCTACCTTATGCAGATTTTGAGACTGATTTCGATTTGGACAATGATTCTTATAACGATTCCGAATTTTCAGCCTGTTCGGTACCATATAGAGAGAAAAATTGACTTTTAAAGTTCGAACTCAAGTCTGAAATCAGTGCCCATAGAAATGATGAATTTTCCTAAAATGAAACTTTATGCATATTTTGTGACTTTTTAAATTTTAACCATTATTCTTATAACGATTCTAAATTTTCAGCCAGTTTGGTACCATAGAGCCAGATAAATTGAATAATAAATAAATAAGCGCTACTGGGCTTCCCGCAGTGTGGCAGGCATGCAAACATTTTGACTTTGATTCCTTTGATGTGCGCCAAAGAAACCGACACGGAACGGCAAAGCGCACTTAAGTGCGCAAATAAGTGAACACAGTATCAAATGCCCGTGCCACACATGTGAACACTTATGTGAACACTTCTTTGAACACATGTCTGGCGCCGGCATAACAGCAACAGTAATTATTTTTTAGATCAACACGATAGGTAGCTTTAAGTCTTGTTTACGTTTGATTTGAAGGTGGCCAGTGATGACATTGACAAATCAATGACTTTTATATGTCTCGTTAAAATAACGGCACATTCTCGGTAAAGGTGAGTCATACCCCAGCATAGATTTATATTTTTTAATATGTAACGGAATATAATGTATAAGTCGGGAACCAATTCTAGGAACGTTGAACATTATTTGATAGAGTAAAAAAGGGGAGTTTATTAAAGCATTAACAATTTTGAAAAGAAAATTTAAATAAATATTTAGTCTTCTCTGTTCAAGGGTGCGTACATTGTAGAAATTCAGTCTATCGGTGTAGTGAGGAAGTGATCGAGCTCGCTTATCACAATACGCTAGGTGGTACATAAAATGTTTTTGAACCCGCTCTATTCGCTGAATATGAACTTTGTAGGTTGGACTCCATATAGAACTTGCGTACTCCAACACGTTGCGGGTGAAGGAATTGTACAGCGTTATTTTTGATTTGGGATTCTGAAAATTTTTACTATTTCGTTTGATAAATCCTAGCATTTTCAGGGATCTAGAAATAATGCTGTTGATGTGAGGTGTGAAAGTTAGTTTTTTATCAAATATTACGCCTAGGTCCCGAATGGTTGTGACTTCCTGGAGTTTAGTACCGTCAATAAAATATTGAGTTGAGATAGAGTTGCGTTTACGTGCAAAAGTTATGTGGACACATTTTAAAGAATTCAGAAACATTCTTATTATTGTCAGTGCACCACTTAGAAACTCTGTTGATATCATTTTGAAGAAGTATTAAATCAAGTAATGTGTGGATAATTTTAAAAATCTTACAATTTGATTGTTTATTATCATACATTTACATTTAGTTTTAATTTGTTCATCTTTAACCACATAATATTTGGTCGTACTGTATTTTGAGCATAACTTCATCAAAATTATTTCTTATTAGATATAAAAGAGTATCATCTGCAAACAGTTTAATAAAACAATATTTTAAACACTGCACGATATCGTTCATATATAATATAAATAGTAAAGGCCCCAATACAGATCCTTGCGGAACTCCTAGGTTTATCGGCTCTTCCTGTTCCTCCGATATATTAATTCATTCTTAAGGCCTGCAATCCCGTTTTAAACCGGATTACCAATAAAATGAAGAGCTTCTCAATAAATTAGCAATACTCATTTTTCTCCGTGCAGAAAAATATACACAGAAATTAAGGTTATTGGTCCGATCGAATCTTTACAGTTATACACTCTATCAAATAAGCTATCTCCTCATTTTTTTCTTTTGGTAAAATATATTAGACTTGTTATTTATATGACTGTTTTTGTTGATTTCAGAAAAATAAACAGAATCAAGATGAATCATTTAATAGCTGCGATAGTTTTCTTCCTCGCCATTGGGGTCAATGTCGTTGTAAGCGAAGCTAATTACAAAAACACCTGTTTTTCTGAAGACTTCGACAACTCATGCAAATACAAAACAATTGAAATTGGCGGCAGGCTTTACGGTTGTGATGACGTTATTCCTTTCAACAATATAATACAAACCATCTCATTCGAAAACAACAAGGAAAACGAGCAAGATGTTAAGGTCCTGTCAGGAGGAACATATTATACTGTCAACAAAGAATTAAAAATAATCAAAGAAGCCAAAGCTTCAAACAAAAATGAAATCATAAGGTGTTCTTACATAAGTGAATAAGCAGGTAACGCGTATAAGATAGAAGATTCAATTGTTTACGCAATTGGCAAAAGGGACATTGAAAGAGTTGTCGAAATTCCAGACTATGAAGGAGGACAAAAACGATTAATTTTAGATATAACTCTTGATAGAGAGTCTAATCAATTGATCATATCGACGACCCAAGAACTATTCTAACTCAATCTTGATCAGTTGAAGAAGAATAGAAAGCTGACAGCAAAAAAAATCACTTCTAGCAGTTTAAAAGTATCTGGATACGCTATTTTTGAAGGACTGGATAGTTTGCTTTTAGGACTCGATATTAATGGAAGGTTTAAATTAGTCCAAATATCAGCTGTAGATAAAAACCACTCCTGCGCCAATTAGGATTCGCGACCAGTCGCAAGACTAATCATACTTTCACTAATTACACTTTTAACGGTATCTTTATAAAAAATGCCGTGCCTAATCATTTTTCTCCGTATAGGTACTAACATAATACTTTCTTATAATATAAAAATAAACATTTCATAATTATTATAATATGAACTCTGTTTTTAGGGAATGTCACTTCTCCGTGGTTTCGTATGGAACAGTTTTCTAAGTATAACATGGCAAAGCAATTTTTGCTGATTGAAACATTGAAGTTCTGAAATCAAATCAGGCTCATCTATCACATTGAAGTATTTTTTTGTTTGTTTTAATATAATGTTATTAAATGTATTAATAATTGTTTAACTTTAAAACAACACGTATGTTTTGTATTTTTTTGGGGATCAGGTGAGAGGCACGAAATGAAAGAAAGTTGTGAAGGTCACATGTGTTTATTGGTGAGTCAGTTGCCGTGACGAGGAGATGATGTAGGACAGATGTAGAATATCTGGTTGCTGCGGTGATGTGCTGGTCAAGCGCGGGTCGGTGAGTCGACGCCGGGCGCTGGTGACCGGGACTCGATGAAGGTCAGGCACTGGCGAAGAACGTAGGTCTTCAGGCACACCAGTGCTGACGAGACGGCCGAAGGTGCGGAGGACCTTGTAGGCGGTTGAACGGGAACGGTGTGACCAGTGAGGATGCTGCGTGTCGTCGTGGTGGTCATGGTAGCGTGGAAGAAGCGCTGGTCAGAGACACTGGAACCAGGGCGCTTGTAATCCGAGTAGCGCTGGCCATGGACGTGGCCGAGGCGCTATGATGGTATCCCGATAGAGTCCATGATGGTACGGGCGAAGCCGGGAATATTGTCCTTTGCGCTAATAAGAGTAGCGCGGATTATCACTCGTTGAGCCTTGTAGACTGACGGCGGAATGATGACTGACTGACTGACTCGCTGCGTCGGGCTTATTTATACTACACGGCCGATGGCGACAGTAGGTAGTAAATTGCAATTAAATCGAGACCACTCGCTCGGACTGTGTGTTTTGGGAACCTTCGACATTGCGGCGATTATGCATAGGCCGTAGACTCGAACCTTCTGGCGAGTTCTCGTAGTATCCCAGACGGACTGCAGTATTATTGTCGTCGATAGACAGGTAGGTACTTGAAGTACGTAGGTTGCTCTGTTTACGATGCGAATTGGAATGCAGGTACATAATTCGGGAGTAGGTACTAAGTAGGTCGAGTGGTTTATTATTAATTAGTTAATATAGATTTTTCTCGACGCTACAATTTAATTTTTTCACTCAGTAAGCCCTATCCATGTGTCATATAAGGAATTATTAATATTAGGAAAGCATAGGGTCAACCGAAAACAGAAAAAAATCGGCAAGCCGTCTACATGACAAAAAAGTTTGGGGACCTCTTAGCTTAACTAATAATAATAATAAAATACACAGATTTAGGAAATTAGATAAAAAGAATTTGGCATTCTCAGATTATAAAAATATTACCATTTTCTATTTTGGCTACTGGCATTATACCTAGCTCTCTCATTCAAAATTTAGACGTATTAGATCTACAAAAAATTTCTAAATAAAAATGCAAAAATCAGTCATTCTAAATACATGTAGGATTACGAAAGATTTTTTTAAATATTTATACTAAGGGTCCAGTTAGGAGTTCTACAGAGCCGATATGAAAATATCTGGAGTCGGTGAATTATTTTCCCATTTTAGCCCAGTCAATGAAGGTTTTGTGTCGGAACTAATTCCCCGGAAGCTGAATTTTTCACAGATGTTAGAAGACTTTTAGACATGTATTTTTACAAAAGTCCCCGACTTTCCCCCTTGTGCTTCCTTCCCCACCCCCTCTTGAATATATTTTTCAAAGCCTTTCGGAATACGCTAATATCTCCTTAATGGTTTTATAAAATCAGATTATTTATTTTTTGTTTACTTTTGAATTAGTTATTCTAAAAAATTGTACTCTTTCATTTTTGCGAGGAAAGCTATACAATCTCTACAATTTATTAGTAAAGGAAAAATATCAGTTTTTAAAATAGTATTTCAGAATATATTTGCACATAAGTTTTTTCTGAGCCAGTTAACGAACAAAAATAAATCAACAAAACTTGTAGACAATATGTTTAGCTATAAAATAATGTATATAATGATGGGTTTTAATTTATAATAAGGCACGTAGGCTGTTAATAAGGAGCACGGCGCGCGGCGGCTCGAACGCACAGCGGTTCGCGGCGCAGCGAGAAATTACAAAAACCTAAGGAAAGTAATGATTAATTCATGTGATTGCTTTTTTTATAACAAATTCATTTAACTTTGAAGAGTTTTATTGTTATTTACCAGTTTTAGTTCGGAGGGGAGGGGGGTAATATAAATATTTTCCCCTGCCCAATGAAGCGCTTTCATTATCCACCAACCGCCGTGCCCCGGTCTGGCTAAACAGTCATATTATGTTGTATGATTGTTTGTAACTTATTATTTAAATAAAGGTATGTGGAAAATTTATGGAAATCAGTTTACGCGTCCTCAACAGTAACCCACATGCTCCAGGGACATGAATATTCTCGGGCAAACAGAGCCTTCACTTTAACAGCAGCGTCTCTTGTCCACGTAATGAGAGAAGAATACCGAGATATTGATGGGAAATTAAGACAAATAGAAAATCTGTATCAAGATTTAGTTACGTGGAAAAAAATATGAAGGAGGTTAATAATGATGACAATCTAAAAGAGACGATTCCATATACAGAAGCAAGTGAAGACAGGATTAAGGAATCATCGAGAAGGACTGCCAAGTTGTGGCTTTACCTTCTACATTGCATTGACCTCATGCTTAGATTTATATTTGCAGAAAAGTCCGGGAATCGGAAAATGCACCTAAATACTATTGTTGATATGCTTCCATTTTTCCACCCGGCAGGACATTTACCATACGCAAAATCAGCACATATGTAAGTTCAAAGTATGTTGCAATTCGAATCAAGAATAACTAAAGAAGAATATAAACTATTCAATGAAAATGGGTACTTTACAATAAGAAGAAGCGACAGATATTAGTCCGGTACGTAGACGGACATGATCATCGAGCAGTGTCTCATGAGACCAATGAAGTCAGTATGAGGTTTGACACTTGGGCGCGGAATCACTGACAGCGCTTTGTCAAAGTGGAAACTTGGAACCACTTACTGCGTGAAAATGCAAAAGAGCATTGAAGAATTCATCGGTATAGAATTTAATTTTACTGAACAGCATGTTGAGCTGCGCGAATCACGGAAGAAAAGGGTTGAGCTAGATACAGGAAAATATACATCATGGCTAAGACAGCACAGCCCGTTCACCAAGCTCTCGGGGGAGCTGGTGTCTTTATCTTCAGGGTTTATTTCAGATAATAGTGTCAATTGTGATAACGCTTATTAGATGGGCCTGGCAGCAATGCAAATAATGAATGGATGTAATTTTGGAGATATACGACTGAAAAGGAAAGACATGGTGACTACCCAGCAAGATTCAAATCCGCAACTGTTAGGACGAGACAAGTTGCAATAAACCCCCAGCAGCTATTTAACAGAATACTGTGCATTAGTGATAGTCCTAGCAAGCTTTAGACCTACTTAGGATATGAATTGGCTTCAAGACTCCTTCTATTTTTGATCAAGTCTCCCTTCGTAAAGGAACAAAATCATGTATGGCGAAAGTATTTAGCGAAAGTATTCATGACGAAGTTGATTTGGAAAATGCTGCAATAGTCATCGATGGGAGATACCTCCTACACTCTGTTGTTTGGCAAACTTAAACTACTTACGAAGGCATCATTAAATCATACTCACGTTTCGTCCATACTAAATTTGGCAAACATTCTATTGTCGTTTTCGATGGATACCTTGAAGAACCAACTGTAAAATATTTTTTTTTTAATATTTATTTTTTTTATTTTTTATTTATTACATTTATTATATAAGTACATTTTTGTTTGTTTGTTACAATAAAAGATAAAATATTTCAGGACCCCTCTTCCATAGAAGCATTAGCTTGTGGCTGGAAGAGGAGTGTACATTGTTTTATTGCAATAAGTAAGTAATTAAAAATTAAATGATTTTAAACTTATTTAAATGAAGTGAGTTATTTTTCATGAAGTGAGTTATTCTAAAGATTAATTCAATTGGAAACATTTTTATTTTTTGTGAGTTTGTCTTTAAAATATTTTTTTACAGTGTTTATTATTTTGATGTTATCATTAATGTTTCTAATTTCTTCAGGTAGTCGATTGAAAAAAATTCTTGCCCGGTAAGTGTAATAATTTTGTGCAAAGGAAGTGTTTAATTTTGGGCATGGAAAAATATATTTAAGTCTAGTACGGTTTTCAGTTAGAAATTGATACTTGTCTTTTTCTTTTATGATTTGAATTAGTGCATTTTTAATATAAAGATCTTTAAATGAAAGCACTTGAAATTCTTCGAATAATCGATCCGTTGGGTAATCGGAAGGTTTTCGTAATATTATTTTAATTATTAACCTTTGTACCACTTCTATTGGAGTAAGGTTAGTTTTTTATGTGGATCCCCAACTAATGATACCATATTGTAGCGTTGATTGGACCAAGGCAAAATATATAAAATATAGGTTTTTTAAAGACAAAAAATTTCTGATTCTTAAAAATACATATATCAGTTTTCTGATTTTTTTTACAATTTGACATATTTGTTCCTTCCAATTCAAATTTTTATCGATAATTACTCCTAGATATTTGATTGTGTTTGTGTTTTTTAGTATTGTGCAGTTTTGGAGACAGTAATTTTTATTATGTATTTTGGAATTGTCATGAATGATAATGTTAAAATTTTTAGGGATGTCTTTTGTGTGTATTGCAAATGGAATTACATATGTTTTATCGCTATTTAGTGATAGCAAATTAATGTCGAAGAAATTCTTAAGAGTATTTATGTCTTCAGTGGCTTTAAGTATTACGTTTTCCCAAGTTTTTTCGCTTATTATTAGAACTGTGTCGTCGGCATACGAAGTAATTTGGCCATGTAGTGGTTGAAAGAAAATGTCGTTAACATATATGGTGAAAAGAATTGGTCCAAGCACTGTACCTTGCGGGATTCCAAAGTCAGAATGTTCTTTATCGCTATTGACATTATTTATTTTTACGACTTGTGGTCGATTTTTTAGGTAGTTTGAAATCCATTTAATCGCATTGTCTTTTATGCCTATATTATTCATTTTTTTTAGTAGAATCTTATGCGATATGCTATCAAAGGCTTTCCTTAGATCAATAAATATACCTGCACATTTTTTACTTTTATCTAAAGATTCGTAAATGTATGAAGTTACGTTAGCAATAGCATCTTGTGTGCTGAGAGATTTTATAAATCCAAACTGGTTTTTGTGTAGTATTTTATTATTATCTAGGAAATTGACTAATTGTTTTTTTACTATTTTTTCAAAGATTTTTCCTATATTTGAAATTAAACAGATTGGTCGATAATTTGTTACTTGATGTGGATCTCCAGATTTGTAAATAGGTGAGATTATTGTATTTTTGTAGTTCGTTGGAAATATTCCTTTTGTTAAACTTAGGTTTATTAAATGAGTGATTGGTTTTATTAAATAAGGTTTCATAGATTTTAACATATGTGCCGTAATAGAATCAAAACCGGGAGACGAACCTACTTTCATATTATCTATTATTTTTATGATTTCACATTCTGTTGTCGTTTCAAACGTTGAGAGTATATTACGTTCCTGTAAGTTTTCATTATTATGATTTTCCGGGATAAAAGATTTTTGGATATTTTTCGCAAGATTTTTTCCGACATTAGCAAAAAAATAGTTAAATATGTTTGCACATTGTTTAGGTTGCATATTGGCATCTATAATTTTGTTATCATGCTCAATATATTTTACGTTTTGTGTTTTTTTTGTATTGTCAATAGCCAAATTAACTGTTTTCCACATTTGTTTTTGGTTATTTTCTGAGGATAATATTTTATTTTTAAAAAAATCTTCTTTACTTTTTTTAATATAGGCTGTTAATTTATTTTTATATAAAATATATGCATTTTCATTTTGGGGATTTTTTAAAGTTGTCTTGTAAAGTTTTTCTTTGTTTCTAATAGATATTATAAGTCCTTGTGTAATCCAAGGCTTTAAACATCTTAATTTAGATTTTATGTGTGTTGTTGTTTCATTTGTTGAATTTTTAATGTGTTGCGCCAGGGTATTTTCAAAGTTAGTCGAACATGTTTCAGTGTCATTACTGTTTAAAACATTGTTCCAATCCTCTTTTTTTAGCTTTTCAGTGAGAATGGTCATATTAATGGTGGATTTTTTAGTTATTATATTATGTTTTTTTTGTTTAATATTGTTATTATATAGAAGTAAGCATGAATGATGGTCAGTTATGTTAGTTTTCCAAACAATTGATTTTAATTTGTGAAGATCTTTAATATTTACGTTTGTCCAGATATGATCTAAGCAGGATGGAGTATGTTCTTTTATTTCTCTTGTGTTTTTATTTATCCAAGATATGAAGTTTTGTTCAGTCATATAGTTAATGTATTCATTTTTACAACCATTTTTTGTTTGATTTATAATCAAGACAATTTGCTGCAACAAGTTTTGCTGTTTATATTTTTTGTTAATACATAATGCATAATGATATTTAAATTGTGCATGATGTGAACATTTTTGTGTGGACTGTTGAGATCTACGCTTTTTCCAGCGCTTATCTCATAACTTTTTCCTGTTTATTGTCTGTAAATGTTCCTAAACAATAAATAATAAAGAAAATCTGAAACAGAAAAATCAGAAAAGGAAACGGTCACATCTGGGACTCGAACCCAGGACCCTTGTCTTTCCGGGACAGTGCTCTACCGACTGAGCTAATGGGACCCTATTCCCCTCGGTCACTTTTAACTGTATCATACTTCGAATAAGAACCACTAACATTGTCTTCATTTTTTCACCGCACATTCTTATTGGCAACTATCTTTTTATGTATGATCGCAAGATTCAACCCGAACTAAATGCAATCTAGACAGCGTCTTTTTAGATAAACCAATCTTATTTTTTTATTTTTAATGTGCGACATCTGTTGACTTTTCTGCAAGTCTAGAATGAATATTTATTTTTCGGAATAACTTTGTTTAGTAAAACCTCAAATTGTAATATTTAAATATTGAAGACAATATTAATGATTTCTAAACGAAAATCTGAAACAGAAAAATCAGAAAAGGAAACGGTCACATCTGGGTTCGAGTCCCAGATGTGACCGTTTCCTTTTCTGATTTTTCTGTTTCAGATTTTCGTTTAGAAATCATTAATATTGTCTTCAATATTTAAATATTACAATTTGAGGTTTTACTCAATAAAGTTATTTTTAGATAAACCTATCTTATTTTTTTAATTTTAATGTGCGACATCTGTTGACTTTTCTGCAAGTCTAGAATGAATATTTATTTTTCGGAATAACTTAATTGAGTAAAACCTCAAATTGTAATATTTAAATATTGAAGACAATATTAGTGATTTCTAGTTCTTATTCGAAGTATGATACAGTTAAAAGTGACCGAGGGGAATAGGGTCCCATTAGCTCAGTCGGTAGAGCACTGTCCCGGAAAGACAAGGGTCCTGGGTTCGAGTCCCAGATGTGACCGTTTCCTTTTCTGATTTTTCTGTTTCAGATTTTCGTTTAGAAATCACTAATATTGTCTTCAATATTTAAATATTACAATTTGAGGTTTTACTCAACTAAGTTATTCCGAAAAATAAATAATAAAGACGTAAAAATATATTTTCGGGCATCACATATCGCTGGCTAAACTTCATGATATATATCAAAATAATTTAATATAAGGCCTACAGAAAAGTCAGCGATGATATGTCTCCTAAGGATAACCCCTAGCAACTCCGGGTGTACGTCACCTAGTTAATTAATTAATTATTAAATAGTTAAAACAATTATACATATTAGAATTTTATTTAATGAATTTTCAATTTTTCTTTTTAATCTGTCACATCGGTATATTTATATTTGTTAGATTAAGAAATATTTTTAATGTGAAAATAATCAAAAATGTGTTCTATGCCCTTGTTCACTCTTTGCTTATCTACGACATTATAGATTGGGGGGGATCTTAGAAAAACAATCTAAAATCTGTCAAATTTTTAGGGTCTTTTCATAAAAGTAAGAAAAATTTCAGCTCCTCAACAATATCTATAACTTCGTTAAAATTCAACTATGTCTTTAAAACTCAGCCTTTAAAGATTAAAAAAAAATCATGAGAACACCTCAGGGAGCACGAAGAATGATGGGGCTGAAAGATTAGGCTAAACGCATCATGGCTTGGCCTATTTCAGCATATCGCTCGCCATACAATCTCAACAAAACCAACCATATCTTAGAAATAGAAAAAGTACAAAAAAGGTTTATGCGTTACCTGTATATGAGGGAATATACATACTATCCATTCCTGTATCCATCCTTGTTCTTAACAGGAATGCTCGATTTCAATACATTAGAAGCCCGCAGAAAAATATTTTTAGGCAAACACTTTTTTTATGTAAATCTCTGGTACAATTAGGGTTGCCAGCTCCCGTTTTATGAATTAGAGGATTTGATACGATTAAATAAAGGACATATGATGAAAATAAAGGACATCAATATTTTTTTATTAAAATGCTGTTATGGTATCAGTACTTACATTTATTAATAAAAAAAACATTGTTAATACACAAAATGTTAATCGAAGCCAAGTAAGTAGTACGACCTTAATTAGTCATTTTGCATTTAAAGTAATAAATAAAGTTAATACTTGGTATTACTTTTGGTTGCTCTAAGAGCTTCTTCGTTTTCTATAATGAAATTATAAAATTGTTTGCATTTCATGTTGAAGAAATATAATATTTTTACATGTATTTCGAAATTAAAATTTACATTCTTAAACATGTATTTTAGGACCATCTTATTTTAAAGCTTAAATATAAATATTTGGGTATTGTAAATTATACGCTGTCTCACACTTAACAAAACTAGTATTTTCTGCTTATTAATTATCTTAGAATAACTACTACAATTCAATAATGCTCGCATGCCATTTTGAAATATGTGCAGTTTATTTATCTGTGTTTGTTTGCACAAGAACATGATATTTTAGAGCAGTTATTTTAATGAACTACTACTACTATAAACAAATTTACATCTTATTTGTTCCTTATTATTCTTAAAAGTGATCTTTTTTGCCATTTTATTAACAAATTTAGGTATAAATTTTTTTTTTTCTCTTTGGTTTGTCAACAGTGATTCATATCAAAGCTCTCGAAATACAATTACATTAATTAAACTTGGTTGATACTATCACTAATTACAGACAAACACAACATTGATGAACACAACACTGTAAGTAAAGAATAATGTACATGTATGCACCTACATGCATACATGTATACACACATACATACACTTACATATTATACATTTCATAACAGCAACAGTAATTATTTTTTAGATCAACACGATAGGTAGCTTTAAGTCTTGTTTACGTTTGATTTGAAGGTGGCCAATGATGACATTGACAAATCAATGGGATGACTTTTATATGTCTCGTTAAAATAACGGCACATTCTCGGTAAAGGTGAGTAATACCCCAGCTTAGTTTTATATTTTTTAATATGTAACGGAATATAATGTATAAGTCGGGAACCAATTCTAGGAACGTTGAACATTATTTGATAGAATAAAAAAGGGGAGTTTATTAGAGCATTAACAATTTTGAAAAGAAAATTTAAATAAATATTTAGTCTTCTCTGTTCAAGGGTGCGTACATTGTAGAAATTTAGTCTATCGGTGTAATGAGGAAGTGATCGAGCTCGCTTATCACAATACGCTAGGTGGTACATAAAATGTTTTTGAACCCGCTCTATTCGCTGAATATGAACTTTGTAGGTTGGACTCCATATAAAACTTGCGTACTCCAACACGTTGCGGGTGAAGGAATTGTACAGCGTTATTTTTGATTTGGGATTCTGAAAATTTTTACTATTTCGTTTGATAAATCCTAGCATTTTCAGGGATCTAGAAATAATGCTGTCGATGTGAGGTGTGAAAGTTAGTTTTTTATCAAATATTACGCCTAGGTCCCGAATGGTTGTGACTTCCTGGAGTTTATTACCGTCAATAAAATATTGAGTTGAGATAGAGTTGCGTTTACGTGCAAAAGTTATGTGGACACATTTTAAAGAATTCAGAAACATTCTTATTATTGTCAGTGCACCACTTAGAAACTCTGTTGATATCATTTTGAAGAAGTATTGAATCAAGTAATGTGTGGATAATTTTAAAAATCTTACAATTTGATTGTTTATTATCATACATTTACATTTAGTTTTAATTTGTTCATCTTTAACCACATAATATTTGGTCGTACTGTATATTGAGCATTACTTCATCAAAATTATTTCTTATTAGATATAAAAGAGTATCATCTGCAAACAGTTTAATAAAACAATATTTTAAAAACTGCACGATATCGTTCATATATAATATAAATAGTAATGGCCCCAATACAGACCCTTGCGGAACTCCTAGGTTTATCGGCTCTTCCTGTTCCTCCGATATATTAATTCATTCTTAAGGCCTGCAATCCCGTTTTAAACCGGATTACCAATAAAATGAAGAGCTTCTCAATAAATTAGCAATACTTATTTTTCTCCGTGCAGAAAAATATACACAGAAATTAAGGTTATTAGTCCGATCCAATCTTTACAGTTATACACTCTATCAAATAAGCTATCTCCTAATTTTTTTCTTTTGGTAAAATATATTAGACTTGTTATTTATATGACTGTTTTTGTTGATTTCAGAAAAATAAACAGAATCAAGATGAATCATTTAATAGCTGCGATAGTTTTCTTCCTCGCCATTGGGGTCAATGTCGTTGTAAGCGAAGCTAATTACAAAAACACCTGTTTTTCTGAAGACTTCGACAACTCATGCAAATACAAAACAATTGAAATTGGCGGCAGGCTTTACGGTTGTGATGACGTTATTCCTTTCAACAATATAATACAAACCATCTCATTCGAAAACAACAAGGAAAACGAGCAAGATGTTAAGGTCCTGTCAGGAGGAACATATTATACTGTCAACAAAGAATTCAAAATAATCATAGAAGCCAAAGCTTCAAACAAAAATGAAATCATAAGGTGTTCTTACATAAGTGACTAAGCAGGTAACGCGTATAAGATAGAAGATTCAATTGTTTACGCAATTGGCAAAAGGGACATTGAAAGAGTTGTCGAAATTCCAGACTATGAAGGAGGACAAAAACGATTAATTTTAGATATAACTCTTGATAGAGAGTCTAATCAACTGATCATATCGACGACCCAAGAACTATTCTCACTCAATCTTGATCAGTTGAAGAAGAATGGAAAGCTGACAGCAAAAAAAATCACTTCTAGCAGTTTAAAAGTATCTGGATACGCTATTTTTGAAGGACTGGATAGTTTGCTTTTAGGACTCGATATTAATGGAAGGTTTAAATTAGTCCAAATATCAGCTGTAGATAAAAACCACTCCTGCGCCAATTAGGATTCGCGACCAGTCGCAAGACTAATCATACTTTCACTAATTACACTTTTAACGGTATCTTTATAAAAAATGCCGTGCCTAATCATTTTTCTCCGTATAGGTACTAACATAATACTTTCTTATAATATAAAAATAAACATTTCATAATTATTATAATATGAACTCTGTTTTTAGGGAATGTCACTTCTCCGTGGTTTCGTATGGAACAGTTTTCTAAGTATAACATGGTAAAGCAATTTTTGCTGATTGAAACATTGAAGTTCTGAAATCAAATCAGGCTCATCTATCACATTGAAGTATTTTTTTGTTTGTTTTAATATAATGTTATTAAATGTATTAATAATTTTTTAACTTTAAAACAACACGTATGTTTTGTATTTTTTTGGGGATCAGGTGAGAGGCACGAAATGAAAGAAAGTTGTGAAGGTCACATGTGTTTATTGGTGAGTCAGTTGCCGTGACGAGGAGATGATGTAGGACAGATGTAGAATATCTGGTTGCTGCGGTGATGTGCTGGTCAAGCGCGGGTCGGTGAGTCGACGCCGGGCGCTGGTGACCGGGACTCGATGAAGGTCAGGCACTGGCGAAGAACGTAGGTCTTCAGGCACACCAGTGCTGACGAGACGGCCGAAGGTGCGGAGGACCTTGTAGGCGGTTGAACGGGAACGGTGTGACCAGTGAGGATGCTGCGTGTCCTCGTGGTGGTCATGGTAGCGTGGAAGAAGCGCTGGTCAGAGACACTGGAACCAGGGCGCTTGTAATCCGAGTAGCGCTGGCCATGGACGTGGCCGAGGCGCTATGATGGTATCCCGATAGAGTCCATGATGGTACGGGCGAAGCCGGGAATATTGTCCTTTGCGCTAATAAGAGTAGCGCGGATTATCACTCGTTGAGCCTTGTAGACTGACGGCGGAATGATGACTGACTGACTGACTCGCTGCGTCGGGCTTATTTATACTACACGGCCGATGGCGACAGTAGGTAGTAAATTGCAATTAAATCGAGACCACTCGCTCGGACTGTGTGTTTTGGGAACCTTCGACATTGCGGCGATTATGCATAGGCCGTAGACTCGAACCTTCTGGCGAGTTCTCGTAGTATCCCAGACGGACTGCAGTATTATTGTCGTCGATAGACAGGTAGGTACTTGAAGTACGTAGGTTGCTCTGTTTACGATGCGAATTGGAATGCAGGTACATAATTCGGGAGTAGGTACTAAGTAGGTCGAGTGGTTTATTATTAATTAGTTAATATAGATTTTTCTCGACGCTACAATTTAATTTTTTCACTCAGTAAGCCCTATCCATGTGTCATATAAGGAATTATTAATATTAGGAAAGCATAGGGTCAACCGAAAACAGAAAAAAATCGGCAAGCCGTCTACATGACAAAAAAGTTTGGGGACCTCTTAGCTTAACTAATAATAATAATAAAATACACAGATTTAGGAAATTAGATAAAAAGAATTTGGCATTCTCAGATTATAAAAATATTACCATTTTCTATTTTGGCTACTGGCATTATACCTAGCTCTCTCATTCAAAATTTAGACGTATTAGATCTACAAAAAATTTCTAAATAAAAATGCAAAAATCAGTCATTCTAAATACATGTAGGATTACGAAAGATTTTTTTAAATATTTATACTAAGGGTCCAGTTAGGAGTTCTACAGAGCCGATATGAAAATATCTGGAGTCGGTGAATTATTTTCCCATTTTAGCCCAGTCAATGAAGGTTTTGTGTCGGAACTAATTCCCCGGAAGCTGAATTTTTCACAGATGTTAGAAGACTTTTAGACATGTATTTTTACAAAAGTCCCCGACTTTCCCCCTTGTGCTTCCTTCCCCACCCCCTCTTGAATATATTTTTCAAAGCCTTTCGGAATACGCTAATATCTCCTTAATGGTTTTATAAAATCAGATTATTTATTTTTTGTTTACTTTTGAATTAGTTATTCTAAAAAATTGTACTCTTTCATTTTTGCGAGGAAAGCTATACAATCTCTACAATTTATTAGTAAAGGAAAAATATCAGTTTTTAAAATAGTATTTCAGAATATATTTGCACATAAGTTTTTTCTGAGCCAGTTAACGAACAAAAATAAATCAACAAAACTTGTAGACAATATGTTTAGCTATAAAATAATGTATATAATGATGGGTTTTAATTTATAATAAGGCACGTAGGTTGTTAATAAGGAGCACGGCGCGCGGCGGCTCGAACGCACAGCGGTTCGCGGCGCAGCGAGAAATTACAAAAACCTAAGGAAAGTAATGATTAATTCATGTGATTGCTTTTTTTTATAACAAATTCATTTAACTTTGAAGAGTTTTATTGTTATTTACCAGTTTTAGTTCGGAGGGGAGGGGGGTAATATAAATATTTTCCCCTGCCCAATGAAGCGCTTTCATTATCCACCAACCGCCGTGCCCCGGTCTGGCTAAACAGTCATATTATGTTGTATGATTGTTTGTAACTTATTATTTAAATAAAGGTATGTGGAAAATTTATGGAAATCAGTTTACGCGTCCTCAACAGTAACCCACATGCTCCAGGGACATGAATATTCTCGGGCAAACAGAGCCTTCACTTTAACAGCAGCGTCTCTTGTCCACGTAATGAGAGAAGAATACCGAGATATTGATGGGAAATTAAGACAAATAGAAAATCTGTATCAAGATTTAGTTACGTGGAAAAAAAAATGAAGGAGGTTAATAATGATGACAATCTAAAAGAGACGATTCCATATACAGAAGCAAGTGAAGACAGGATTAAGGAATCATCGAGAAGGACTGCCAAGTTGTGGCTTTACCTTCTACATTGCATTGACCTCATGCTTAGATTTATATTTGCAGAAAAGTCCGGGAATCGGAAAATGCACCTAAATACTATTGTTGATATGCTTCCATTTTTCCACCCGGCAGGACATTTACCATACGCAAAATCAGCACATATGTAAGTTCAAAGTATGTTGCAATTCGAATCAAGAATAACCTAAAGAAGAATATAAACTATTCAATGAAAATGTGTACTTTACAATAAGAAGAAGCGACAGATATTAGTCCGGTTACGTAACGGACATGATCATCGAGCAGTGTCTCATGAGACCAATGAAGTCAGTATGAGGTTTGACACTTGGGCGCGGAATCACTGACAGCGCTTTGTCAAAGTGGAAACTTGGAACCACTTACTGCGTGAAAATGCAAAAGAGCATTGAAGAATTCATCGGTATAGAATTTAATTTTACTGAACAGCATGTTGAGCTGCGCGAATCACGGAAGAAAAGGGTTGAGCTAGATACAGGAAAATATACATCATGGCTAAGACAGCACAGCCCGTTCACCAAGCTCTCGGGGGAGCTGGTGTCTTTATCTTCAGGGTTTATTTCAGATAATAGTGTCAATTGTGATAACGCTTATTAGATGGGCCTGGCAGCAATGCAAATAATGAATGGATGTAATTTTGGAGATATACGACTGAAAAGGAAAGACATGGTGACTACCCAGCAAGATTCAAATCCGCAACTGTTAGGACGAGACAAGTTGCAATAAACCCCCAGCAGCTATTTAACAGAATACTGTGCATTAGTGATAGTCCTAGCAAGCTTTAGACCTACTTAGGATATGAATTGGCTTCAAGACTCCTTCTATTTTTGATCAAGTCTCCCTTCGTAAAGGAACAAAATCATGTATGGCGAAAGTATTTAGCGAAAGAATTCATGACGAAGTTGATTTGGAAAATGCTGCAATAGTCATCGATGGGAGATACCTCCTACACTCTGTTGTTTGGCAAACTTAAACTACTTACGAAGGCATCATTAAATCATACTCACGTTTCGTCCATACTAAATTTGGCAAACATTCTATTGTCGTTTTCGATGGACACCTTGAAGAACCAACTGTAAAATATATTTTTTTTTATATTTATTTTTTTTATTTTTATTTATTACATTTATTATATAAGTACATTTTTGTTTGTTTGTTACAATAAAAGATAAAATATTTCAGGACCCCTCTTCCATAGAAGCATTAGCTTGTGGCTGGAAGAGGAGTGTACATTGTTTTATTGCAATAAGTAAGTAATTAAAAATTAAATGATTTTAAACTTATTTAAATGAAGTGAGTTATTTTTCATGAAGTGAGTTATTCTAAAGATTAATTCAATTGGAAACATTTTTATTTTTTGTGAGTTTGTCTTTAAAATATTTTTTTACAGTGTTTATTATTTTGATGTTATCATTAATGTTTCTAATTTCTTCAGGTAGTCGATTGAAAAAAATTCTTGCCCGGTAAGTGTAATAATTTTGTGCAAAGGAAGTGTTTAATTTTGGGCATGGAAAAATATATTTAAGTCTAGTACAGTTTTCAGTTAGAAATTGATACTTGTCTTTTTCTTTTATGATTTGAATTAGTGCATTTTTAATATAAAGATCTTTAAATGAAGGCACTTGAAATTCTTCGAATAATCGATCCGTTGGGTAATCGGAAGGTTTTCGTAATATTATTTTAATTATTAACCTTTGTACCACTTCTATTGGAGTAAGGTTAGTTTTGTATGTGGATCCCCAACTAATGATACCATATTGTAGCGTTGATTGGACCAAGGCATAATATATTAAATATAGGTTTTTTAAAGACAAAAAATTTCTGATTCTTAAAAATACATATATCAGTTTTCTGATTTTTTTTACAATTTGACATATTTGTTCCTTCCAATTCAAATTTTTATCGATAATTACTCCTAGATATTTGATTGTGTTTGTGTTTTTTAGTATTGTGCAGTTTTGGAGACAGTAATTTTTATTATGTATTTTGGAATTGTCATGAATGATAATGTTAAAATTTTTAGGGATGTCTTTTGTGTGTATTGCAAATGGAATTACATATGTTTTATCGCTATTTAGTGATAGCAAATTAATGTCGAAGAAATTCTTAAGAGTATTTATGTCTTCAGTGGCTTTAAGTTTATTTGTTTTTGAAAATGAACGTTGAAATTTGAACAATTCTTCAAATTTCAAAGTTAATTTTCAGGTTCTGTAAAAGATTTTTTCAAGATCTGTTTTTATTTTAGTTCTGTCAAGAAACTACCCTATACTGATATAATAACAGAACTTGAATAAGACTTTCACAGAACCCAGAAATCAACGTTGAAATTTGATGAATTGTTCAAATTCTCCGAAACAACCCGTCCTTAGTGTACTTATTGCTAGCGTGATTCATTAGCTGCAGCTATTGAATAGCACGACATTTTCGCGCAATCTTGGGTTCATATCCTTAAATCAAATATACCATTCCTGAAAGAAAGTGCAATTATAATTTTCCAATTATGTCCTAAATCCTGTATCCAAATTTCGATATTAAACAATTAGTTAATATTAATTAAGTGTTAATCTTAAGTGACCTACCAGGTAAGTATGGTACTGTATAATATCTCTATATATATAGTTAGTAATAACATAGTGTATAATTTTCAGAGTAATTATGTACCGCTAGTGACATCTATGAAGGTTAGATTATATTGTTTATGAAAGGTTCTCGCCTCTGCTATTTGTTTGTAATTAAGTCGCGTCGGCAAGGCCGATTCCTGTTTTGCCGCCTTTTGAATTTGAAGTTTGTCAGCTGTTCCTTAAAAACTCTCTGTTGCTCAAAAACAACCAAAGGTTTCATCTTTCCTAAAAAACCACAGGAACTAGAACTATTTAGAGTATTTACTGTAAAAAGTGCCTAGTCATATCATGTGAAAGTGTATAGAAAGTGTGTTAAATAAAATAATTCAGTTTACTCTCAAAAACGGAGTATAATTTAAAAGGACCCTAATTTATGACACATAGATCATTGTAGAAATTGTATTTTATGTTTGTGAGCGCCCTTGAGGTGATTTTGCTAAAAAACGGCGCTATACATATCATCCAAATATTACCGATGAGTGAATGTGGTGCGTTACAGACCACCGAACATGTGGTCAACAAATGCCCGCTCCATTCATTCCCCGGCGGGATCGAGGTCCACATGGCGAAGTCTGAGGCCCTAGACTTTCTTGCAGACCTAGATGTTCCCCTCTGATCCCCCCACCATACGAAAGAAGAATTAAAAACAAAGAGAGATCCCTTAAGACGATACTATAGTGTAAAAAAAATCGGAATTGATGAAGACGTGTACAAATTTGCTCTAAAAGGCACAGAAAATAATTTTTAATTAATTTAATAAACACATCACAAAAATATCAAATGTTTCTTACTGAAACCTCTGCAAATTATTATCGTCTGGGAAAAAAAAACTGGTACTTACCTCCAATTTATAGTTTGTAAAATTTTTAAACCGTTTTACGTAAAATATTTTACTGGCCTTCAAAACAAGATAAAAGTGGTCTAGATGAAATTTCGAAAAACCACCATATACAATTTTCCTCAAAGCAGAATAAAATGATAAAAATCTATAATTTTAAGTGCTCAAAAACTTTCTAAAAGGAATGTATGTAGGAAAGGTTAGAATTTATGGAGGTTAGGAAGTCCATATAATTGCAGATTTCGGATTCTTAACTGATTATGTAATTTTGATCGTATACCGGTCGACGAACCTCCTTCCCATCCTCCAGAGCACGTGTTCCGAGTTCTAACAAATGAGTGCCTCCTGGTGTACCGGTCGCACCGGGACAGGAGAACTTATACGATTATTTTTGGAGATATCGAAAAACTAATCTAATAGTCGTTAGTAATTCTTTAAATGTGATACATTTTCACGAAAAAATATTACCTCACTCAGAACAACATTCTGGAATTTTCCCGGGTGCATATAGTAAATTTGCAGCAAGTTCCAGACTCCATACTCTCAGTATCGCCCTGGTGTAATACCACCACTTAGAATTGAAAAGTTACTTGAAATGGCTTTGGCCGTGTTTGGTGATGAGATCTAAATAGACAGGTACTTATTTTTTAATGATAAACTAATGTTTATAAGACAAGGTTTTATGCATAGCATAAAGGATAACAAATAATTGTAAGCAATAATTAGTCGCCTGAAATATCAATACAAATTGAAACTATCTCAAAAAATATATATATTTTTTTTTTGTAATTATTTTTTATTTAAATAATATTTTTACATTCATTTTACATCTTGGGTCTTTTTACTACTCTTCCATTGAAAGCATTTGCTTGTGTATGGAAGGGGAGTGTACATAAATGTTGTTGTTAGTTAGTACTTAAATAATTCATTGTACATAAATGTATGTTTGCTGTAGTATTTTTTTGATAGTAGTGAAGGATAATATATTAATATAATAAATTTTTAAAAAGAAAGGAAGTTATGGAAAACTAAGGATATTTGTGAGATTAATTAAGTGACAGTAGTTTTTTTTTCAGAATATTTTTAAAGTGTCTCTTGACAGAGAGCAGTATTTTGGTTTTATCATTAATGCTTCTGATTTCTTCTGGTAGACGATTGAAAAAAGTTCTTCCCTGGTAAGTATAATGATGTTGTGCAAAAGACGTATTTAGTTTTGGGCATAGAAAAATATGTCTAAGTCGCGTTCTGTTTTCATTTAAAAATTGATATTTATCTTTTTCTTTTATAATTTGAAATGTCTTTCTCTTGAAATTCTTCAAACAGGCGTTCTGTTGGGTAGTCAAAGGATTTTATTAATATAATTTTAATAATTATTGTTCTTTGTATAATTTCAATTGGAAGAAGGTTATATTTATACGCGGATCCCCGACTAATAATAGCGTATTGAACTAAGGCATAGTAAATTAAATATAGATTTTTTATCGACAGAAAGTTTCTAATTCTTAAAAATATATATATTAATTTTCTAATTTTGTTTACTACTTGACTTATTTGTTCCTTCCATTTCAGATTTTTATCAATAATTACTCCTAGATATTTAATTTTATTTGTTGTTTTTAGTACTGTACAGTTTGATTTGCAATAGTTTTGGCTGTGAATCTTAGTATTATTATGTATGACAATGTTAAAATTTTTAGGAGTATCATTTGTATGGATTGCAAATGGAATAACAAATGTCTTTTCATTATTAAGTGACAGTAAATTAGTGTCGAAAAAATTCTTGAGCGTGTTGATGTCTTCTGTGGCCTTTAATTCTACTTTTTCCCAAGTCTTATCACTTATTATTAATACTGTATCATCAGCGTATGACGTAATTTGACCATGTAAAGGTTGAAAAAAAATATCGTTTACATATATAGTAAATAGAATTGGTCCAAGCACTGTACCTTGGGGGATTCCAAAGCTTGTAATCTCTTGATCACTATTAACACGATTGATTTTTACTACTTGAGGACGGTTTTTTAAGAAGTCGGTGATCCATTTAATCGCGTTGCCTTTTATGCCGATATTATTCAATTTTTTTAATAGCATTCATGGGATATGCTATCGAATGCCTTTCTAAGGTCAGTAAATATACCCGCACATTTTTTACCTTTATCTAATGATTCGTAAATGTATGAAGTTACGTTAGCAATAGCATCTTGTGTGATTTTATAAAACCAAACTGGTTTTTGTGTAATATTTTATTATTATCTAGAAAATTTACCAATTGTTTTATTACTATTTTTTCAAAGATCTTTCCTATATTAGAAATTAGACATATTGGGCGATAATTCGTTGCTTGATGTGGATCTCCAGATTTGTGTAATATGCAGTAGTTGTTGATTGAGGGACTAGTACATATTGAATTGTTTGGCGGGTTGGAAATAAGCCGACATAGCTCAGAAGCATCAGAAGGTACGGGTTCAATTCCCGTTGGCGGTATTTATTTTTACACGGGAGATATTTTCAATTTGTATTGATATTTCAGGCGACTAATTATTACTTATAATTATTTGTTAGCCAGGTACTTCGACACCTTTCCCTTTACCATCTCTTTTTTTTACCACTTTCTAGTTTCAGCCTCATAGCATACCCCAATTGGGGATGCCATAGTCTCACTGGCTCCAGACGGTTGGTAGCAGTTAGGACTTTTGTGCGTTTTAACATAGTAAAAAAAAAACAAATATATTTATCCATGCGTTGACTTACCTAAGTAATAGATATAAAATGATTTTCAGAGGCTTTTAAAAAATAGAAAACAATTTTAAATGTCAATGTTTTTTAAGTTGGTAATTTAATAATGCGGAAATTTTCGATTTGTTATAAAATGTTGTATTTTATGAATTCCTTTTTTGCGTATTGAATATTATTAAAAAAATGATCAAAATAAATGACTTGACTTGCGTCATTTCGACATAAAAATAAACCCTGGTGACCTTGAATTCGCTTAGGTCACCACAGGTTCTCAAAGTTATTTCGACCACCGTACAATTTGAAATTTAAAAAAATCTAGTGCCCCCCATATTTTTTAACTTACCTTTTTACATTACCATGAGTTGCGTATTTTAAAAAGATTTTTTGGAAGTATAATATTTAAACATGCATTATTATACAGGATAGGATAGATAGGATGTGACACGTATATTTCTGAGATGAAAGAATATTTTAATGAAAGGCAATAAAACTGATACTTTGAAGGCTTTGAATTTAAAACGTATCAAATAAATATTGAATATTGTTCATATGTGAATATATTAGATATTAACTATATTGCCTACACACTCTTTAACTCTCTCCCAGAAATGTATAAAAAAGCCAGTATAATCCAAAAATTCAAAGTAAGGCCTCAATAAATATTTTTTAAAAACACATGAAAACGAAAATACGTAATTCTTGTCGTGTTGTACTTTGTTTTGTTTCTTTCTCTCTCTTTTTCTATCTCATGTATTTGTAATTATTGGGAAGTAAAAGCTTCATAGATGCACGCACAGATGGCAGTGCATAGAGCTTGCGTGGAAGTCCGCAAGATGGAGCCAGTGGCCAGTAGTCGCCAGGGCCAGTGGTAAGGCTCTCAGAGAAACTTACTGTTCCAGATTCCAATTAGCCAGCTTCTAGTTAGGTCGACTATCGAGTCACCATTATATTATGCGGAGTAATAATAAATCCCTGATTAATCTAAAATAACCAATTGTTTACAAACTCCTTTTAAAACGAGTTGGATACCTGTTTGTACGAACACAACAGTAATCGAGCATAATCTATTTTTACCAATGTATTAGTAAGTACCTTCTTCTAAATTCCTACCTTGACTGTTTCTTTTTTTGTTTCTTCTTGTTTTTGTATGTGAAACTTATAATTATAATATTTTTCTATTTTTGTACTGTTTCGTATGCGAAACTTATAATGTTGATAGCAAAATACCAATATAAAATTGTACCTATTAACTCCCACTTATGTATTGTAAGTTCCTCTCGTCCTACAAAGAGTTTTGTAACTCATCGCGATTGCACTAGCAAGAAATAAAAAATACAGTGTGTGGCAAGCCTACGCACGACGGAAGTGAAACTTTTAGTATTCTTCTCTCTCTCTTTTCATTTCATTATTCTTGGGCCACGAATGTTTTTCTCACTTCTATCTCGTCACTACTCATTTTTGACACTAAAACTATGTTCCAAATCGAATAAACCACAATCAATTACGTATTTCACTCGTATTACACTCACCGCACAGTACACGAAGCAAGCAGCTGATGCCTGGCGTGGCGTCGTTGGCTAGAGAGAGAGGAAAAGAGAGAAGAGAGAGAGAGAACGTTCGTCAGTGGCTCCCTCACCTCAGTAACCCACTACGGTGAGAGAGCGACAGTTAACGGTGAGCGGTGGTGGGGGTCCCGTACTCCCAACACCAAATGATCACTGTTTTTCGTGACGGTCATGAGTCGGTTTTACTCCGGTCCTCGAAAATGCATGACGCGCGTAAAGAAGTTTCACTTCAAAAATAATAATAATTAAAAAAAATTGATGCATTTCGACGATTTTGCAGTAGCTTACAGCCGATTTCTATTTTTAGTTGGCAATGACGCCCATAGAAAATATTATTTGTCCGCTCGTGAACAACGAGAGAATTTATTCAATAGTCTGCCGTTTTAAAATTCCATTAACGACAGTTTTACCTAATTTAAAAAAAAAACGAATAAAGAGGCGAATACCCAGTTCTGTTATGAGGAAATAATAAAACTATTATTATTTAATTCAGCTTGATTCCGTCGGATTTTTATAGATAGAATTTGTCTGCCGCCCCCCTTTACATTTCCTCTCTTGACAGGCCAAGATGCCAAACAAATCGTCTGTTATCTTCCGACAACTCCATGCATTTTTCTGTCTTATGGGCTTTTAAACTATAGAAATCTCAATTATTCAGTCAATTAGTTTTTTATTTTTTTTTTATATATTTTTTTTTATTTGGTACAATATTTTTTTACATTTTAACTTTTCCAGTAATGTAGGCCTCACTCAGTGGCTTGCCCGTGCTGAGGCCTTCATTTTATAATATGAAAATATAATCTACACAATATATTTAAAGAGAAAATAATACATTTAAAATTAAAAATACATAATAAAATATTTAAAATTAAAAAATAATACTTTGAAAATAATCTTGTGTGTTTGTGAGTGATGTGTGTTTATATTGGTTTTGTGTGTTACGTGTAGGTTTTTTTTTTATTTTATGCTATGACATTTTGGTAATATTGTCTTTTTATTCTTTAATCCATTTTGTAATTTTGTGTGTGATTTTATTTTTATTTTCTTCAATTTTAAACTGTTGAAAGCTTTTATAGCATGGTATTGGTAGTGTCTTTTTATTTTTTTAATTTTATTTTTTTTTACAGTGAATACCTCACAAGAGTCCCAACTGCTCCCGTCTGGAGCCAGTGAGACTATGGCATCCCCAATTGGGGGATGTTGTGAGGCTGAAGGTAAGTGGGGAAGGGAAAGAGGAAGGTGGGGAAGTCTTTGTCCAAAGCTTGAATTTACTGTCGGAGTTTTTATGTTTTCTTTGTACGCTTGTCTAACTGGTCTGTTAGTGTTATTTTGTGTATGTTGAAATTTTATTTTTTTGTCAAAAATGTAGTTTAGTAGTGTTTTAACGTATAATTGGCGTATATCTAGTACGTCACAGCTGTTGAATATTTGGTCTGTAATATCTGTATTATTATCAAATGGTAACTAATGTATTTGCGCAGAAAATGGTATGTCAAGTATTTAAGCTAATATAAGAAGGATAGTAATTTTGGGTAATACCTACTCCCCCCACTTGGCTGCGGATAGTTAAGGCCTCCTAATATCTCTTTGAGCCTTCTACTGCACCCCTGAAAGCCTCCCACTATTGGCATGTCTATTGTATATAGTTTCTCATATCCATAGTTGGAACAAATATGTTTTGTGAGGTGGCGAGATTACGTTTTTGGAACTCGACAGAATTGACGTAAACTAATTAGGTTCTAATGGCCGTGTGGTTAGTGGCGTTGTCCCTGGGTTCGATTCCTAATAGAGACCGTTACCTTTTTATTTTTCTTCCAATTTTGATTTTGATTTGTTCAAAAACAGAAAATTAAAAACAAACTTTTTTGGACGCGCTGTCCACTGTATACAGAGCTACTAGTTTCTGTTGGTACTCGTACTACCGATAATTTTAACAATTCATGTGTTTGATTCGCAGTATAATAATGAAAATATTTGAACAATTTGTACAGCGTCGTTTTGTTAAAAAAAACCCCGAGGGATTTGTACAAATATTAATTTCTAGACTCTATCTTAGAGTGAAAGATACTCTTAGTATCGCTCGGGTGAAAGACGTCACCCTAAAGTGGTAACCAGATAACTCAATAACAATTCAAGTATAATATTTAAACATGCATTATTATATTGATAGGATAGATAGGGTGTGACACATATCCTATTTCTGAAATGAAAGATTATTTCAATGGGAGGAAATATTGCCTACGCACTCTATAACTCTCTTCCAGATATGTATAAAAACAGCCAGCATTATTCAAAAGTGAGACATTAAAAAATATTTTTTTTAACATATGAAAACAAAAATACGTAATTCTTGTCGTGTTGTACTTTGTTTTGTTTCTTTATCTCTCCTTTTCTATCTCCTGTATTTGTAATAAAACATAATCTATTCAGATCTGTACAAATATTAATTTCTAAACTCTATCTTAGAGTGAGGGATACTCTTAGTATCGCTCGGGTGAAAGACGTCACCCTAAAGTGGTAACCGGATAACTCAATAACAATCCAACACACTCTTAAAAAATTATATAAAGACATGAAAAGTGATGAAATATAAGCTAAGTTAAATAATAGGTATATGGGAGTTTTTTTAAACCACTTTAAATAAATTTATTTACATTTTTAAATGTGTTATTGTTGTTATTGTGTTGAAATTTCATAGAACCCCGTAAAATAGCTTATACGTATTTGGTGCTTGGGGTTTGGCCAATTTGGTCAGTTTCATCGTATCAAAAATCCAAGCTTGTCTGATTTCGGCAAAGAGGGAGATCAATGACTGTCTGGAGCAATTTCATGGAAGCATCCTCCCCAATAAAGAATCAATTAAAATTCTTGGAGTAAGTACATCAGACCTGCTCAAGTATCGAGGTTCTATAGAAGCCCGAGTAAATCTGGCTTCCAAGAAACTAGGCGTCTTTTATTGGGCTTGCAGATTCTCCAATAGTAATCAGCTGGTAACCCTTTACAAATCTCAAATACGCCAACGATTGAATATGGAAGCCACCTTTGTGCTGGAGCCCCACAATATTTGACAAACCTACTTGATTGGCTTCATGAGAATGGACCACTACCTCTACCCGTTTTGTGTAAGACAGCTCGTATGTGGAACAAGCTACCGGGAGTCTTTTCAAGATCCGAATTTGATAAATCCCTTCAAAAGCCCCCACCTTAACCCGCTTCGCAAAACCGCCAAACCGGGTTGCGATATAGTTCCCCTGCCTTTACAGATAGGGGCGCTCTTATGAGATGTCACATAAACAAAAAAATATCGGATTGGTCAGGTATTTACTTCTCCACTGCTTCAGCCTAACAACCTACCCCACTTGTGGGTGCCATAGACCTACGTGCTCCAGACAGATGGGATGTGTTGTATTCACATAAAAAAAACAGATTTAGTTCACTTAAGGAAATATCCAAATGTTTCATTCCGAAATTTCCACATGGTCATACTTTTATAAAAAAATAATTTAATGATACTATAAATAGGACGTAGCTAAGCAGAAAGCATCCAACCCCAAACGACAATACTGATAAAAAAAACAATTTGAAAGTGTATTAAACAATATATAAGAAGCAATTTAACAAATACATATCAGTGTTTTATCATTAGAGTAATTTTTAAATAAACTGATCGATGATACTAATTTAACAATTATTTCAGGAAACAACACTTTTCGCAAGTTATGCTTCAAAATATTAACGGCCCTCGCTACTAAATGTTTCTAGCGCGAATTCGAATATCTAACTCGCTGCACCTGGCAGCTGGCCGGTGCGTTCCATTCAATACAAGACACGCACAGAGCAAAACAAATTATTATTAATTAAAGATATTGTGATTATGAAAATTATGTTAAAATATATTTTAGAATGTAATGCAATATTAATAATAATAATAATTATGTGTTTGCGCTTGTACATACGCAATATGAATATAAATATAATAGTTTTGTCCGTGTAAAAACTCAATTATGTCAAGAAAGGCATACAAATTCAGTAAGAACTAATTTAATGCTCTCTTGAAAGAATTAGGCTTTCATACGGACATAACTATTTAATCATAATTGCGCATGTGCGGGCGAAAACAAATAAATCGTCTCTCTTGAAAGAATTAGGCTTTCATACGGACAAAACTATAATTTAATCATACTCAAATTGCGTATGTACGGGCGAAAACAAATAATTCGTCTTTCTTAAAAAAATTAAGCTTTCATACCTACAAAACTATTTAATCATATTCAAATAGCGTATGACGGGCGAAAACAAATAATTCGTCTCTCTTGAAAGAATTAAGCTTTCTTACGGACAAAACTATTTGATCATATTCAAATTGTGTATGTACGGGCGAAAACAAATATTTCGTCTCTCTTGAAAGAATTAGGCTTTCATACGGACAAAACTATTTAATCATATTCAAATTGCGTATGTACGGGCGAAAACAAATAATTCGTTTTTCTTAAAAGAATTAAGCTTTCATACCTACAAAACTATTTGATTATATTCAAATTGCGTATGTACGGGCGAAAACAAATAAATCGTCTCTCTTGAAAGAATTAGGCTTTCATACGGACAAAACTATTTTATCATATTCAAATTGCGTATGTACGGGCGAAAACAAATAATTCGTCTCTCTTGAAAGAATTAAGCTTTCTTACGGACAAAACTATTTGATCATATTCAAATTGCGTATGTACGGGCGAAAACAAATATTTCGTCTCTCTTGAAAGAATTAGGCTTTCATACGGACAAAACTATTTAATCATATTCAAATTGCGTATGTATGGGCGAAAACAAATAAATCGTCTAAATATTGTAAAAATTTACGTCGTATAAACGATATAAATCAGTCAATTAATCAATTTTTCTTCTTTATGTCTTCCATTAACTTTGTTATTGTATATATTATACTTCATAGGTAACCAACATAAAGTATCTAATTCCTGTATATTGTTTCATTATTGTGAATTATGTACTGTTTGTATCTATAATATAAAAGAAAAAAAATATGTGTACAATCTTAATCTTTTTTTTAATTTACTTATGTAATCTTATTATTTTAATTTTATTTCTTCTTTCCATCTTGGCATAAATTTGAATTGCTAAATATCCATTACATTTGGCGTTTGGATGATGTCAGCATATAAACATTTCATAGTTATCTGTTGGAAAACATGTATAATTCTATTTTGGAAAAATGTGGGTTGGACGCTTTCTGCACAGCGAAATAAATTATTAACTATAAAGTAATTTCCCACTGATCATCAATGACATTCAAAATTTCTTAAAAACCGGTTATAAAATAACGAATCTATTTTTAACAAACTCATTCCGTGGCAGGGTCATCAATTCAATCAAATATATTGTGAAATCTTTTTTATAAGAATATTTTATTATTACCAAGTTTTATTTAATTATTAATGTTAAAGAAGCGATTTATTATTATTATTATGTACTCTATGTAATAATAAATGGTAATAAAAATTGGCGTAAAATCATATAAAAAAATTTCTAGGTCAACGAAACTGTTTTTAGATCAAGTTACCTTTATAGGAGACGGTTGACGTAAGGTTCCCGTGATAATCATTGTAACTATTTTATGGTTCAAGGAAACTATTTTCTAGGTCAAGGTTACTTTTTAGTTCTAGTTCAAGAAAACTATTTTGTAGGTAAGTGGAAGTATGTCGTATCCCAACGCAACTGTGTTCTAGTGAAACTATTTTATAGTTCAAGAAAACTGTTTTCTAAATCAGTGTATTTTTTTAAATTTTGAATTATTTTGGAGAAAGTTGACGTAAGGTTCCTGTGATAATCAGTGTAACTATTTTATAGTTCAAGGAAACTATTTTCTACTTCAATGAAAATATCCTAATTTTTATAGATCAGTGAACTATTTTCATGTTCAAAGCAACAATTTCAACTCTTTTCTTGCTAAATTGAATAATATATTTTGGAGCAAAACGACTATTCCTTGGGTCAACTCAACTATTTCTAGATCACAATGATTTTCCATTGAAAACAGCTTGATAATATCTTAATTGAATATAGTAAATATAGGAATTGAAAGTTGGCGTTGCTTGAAAATTACCGGCAGTATTATTCATTTTTAAAATAAACTATTATACCTGGTATGTATGAAGATTTAGAAAATTAGTGAATAGGGGTACAGCAATAATTCAATTACACCAGTAAATTCAATTTGTAATATAATTAAATAAATAACACGCAATACATCGCTGAAAGTCTCACAAAACCATTTGAATTCACAGTGCATTGAATAGCATTGAACATAGCACATTGATCGCACGCGAGTGCCAATATGTGAATCTTGTAGCGCTAATATTATAAATTTGTATTCTTAAACGAATATAATCCAGACGCATTGGATTACCCAATCAAATTTGTGCAAAATCACTTGCATCGATAGTGCACGGGATATAAATGTATATATCTGCACTGTTCCAACTCGTGATTTGCCGTTAGGACCTAACCTGTCTCGTTTATGAAATTGACAATAAATATTATAGGTAAATAGTATATCTGAATAACATAAATACCCAAGCAGGGCAACAAGCCAAAATATACTCGTTTTTCCCAGTTTGAATAAATCTTTTGGACAAAGTATTGAATTTCATGCAATTAAACTATAAAATGCTCTACAAAGTTAATAATTTTAAAAGTAAAGTCTGTTTTGAAGTGACTTTTTACTCATGCACCAATACACACAAGCGTAAGTTTGTGTTGTTTGGGACAACTCTATTACATAATATTATATATTAGGATATGAAGGCCAGGAAGGAAGCGTTCAAAAATGATTTGAAAGGGAGATATGTAAATACGAATGTTAGAGGGAGCGCGCTAATATTAAAAAACAATAACAAAGCGAAAATTATGAAAATATTTAATAAAACACGACTCGTTTGAAATAGAGAAAAAATCTCTCGAAAAATGCTTTAGTTGCATTTAAAGATACACTATGAATTTTTCCATATCCATAACATATTAAATAACAGAATAAAACGTTTTTTATAAAATTTTCGGTACTCACTTGCGATTTTTTTCTATTGAGGGAATAACAAATGTATAGTATTATCTTAAAAAATAACAAACATTTTTTCAGAATATAAAGAATTATAGAGAACTTAAAGAGTTATAGAAAAACTTGTTATAAATCGGTAGAAATTGGGAATGCGGGGACTGAAGAGCGTATACAGGGTGTATCGGCACGTACCTGACAAACTTTAACCAGCTATTCCTTAGCATATTTGGAGTAAAAAATCTTATGTGCACTTTGCTGTCTGGTAACGTTTTTTTTAATAAAAAATTTACTATTCATATTTTCACCACATGTCACCACTGTTTTATCCTTTGTCAAAGTTTGAAAACCCATCTGGCAATATTTTATTCGAATTCCGTTGAATAATGCACGTGTGTACCTATATTGGCGCACTTTTACAATCACAACGAAATGGCACGGCACCATTCGTCTCATTTTTAACTATTATTATTTAGTGTGTGCGAAAGAGCGAAGACGCTTTTCGACATACTTTGCGCTTAAGACGCTTTTCAACAGCTGTTGAACACGAAAAGCAATGCCAATGACAGTGATGTAGTGTGGAAATTTTTAATTTTTTTGTTTTTAATTGAAAAAAAAATGCTACCGGACAGCAAAGTGCCCATAACATTTTTTACTCCAAATGTGCTAAGGAATAGCTGGTTAAAGTTTGTCGGGATAGTGCCGATACACCCTGTATACATAGAAAGAAGTGTCGAGACTTTCCCGGTAAAACAAAACGGTTGATAAATAAACGTTAGGCGCATTTTTGACAACCCTACATTGAAATTTAAATTGGTTTTCAAACCCGTATTATATATAAAGAGTCTGCGTTGTAATAAAAACATATTCATTTTAGAATTTACCCCGAAGTAGAGTGTGATCGGACGATTATATCTAAAAGGTATGTAATTTTTTGTATTTCTTTGGCATTCACTATGTAACAATTTCTAGACATTTTTTGTTTTTTTAATGAGTTTTATTATTCGCAATGTACATTTGTTACTTATAAATTTTATTAATTAGCGACCGGTTTCGACACGTTCGTGTCATTAACTAGCTATTTTAAAACTAAATTTTTAAGTGCGTAAAATATGGGATTTTATTTAGTTTGATTCTTTGGTGGGAGGGGATTTGAGGGAGGGGGAGGGGGTTGAGAAGGAAACGGAGGGAGGAGTCAACATAACGGGGAACATTTTCAATAGAGGTGATTTGCAAGGTGCGATTATTTTATTAACTATATTAATGTTTGAATTAATTTTTTTGTTGATTTCTAATGTTTCTAATGCGAACAAATTAAAATATCGAACGTGTCGAAACCGGTCGCTAAAATAAAATTTATAAGTAACAAATGTACATTGTGAATAATAAAACTCATTAAAAAAACAAAAAAGGTATGTAATTTTTTAAACTTATTATTTTATTTACCTTTAAGGGTAATTTGACCATCCAATCCTGGGCTACTAATCAGGAAGTCACGGGTTAAAATCCCGGCGTGCGCAAGGAAATTATTTGTACTATTTTACGATTCAATATTAGGCATATTGCAATAATTATTCGGGGCTACGCAACGTGTGCAATAATTATTCGGGGCTAAGCAACGTTTGCAATAATTATTCGGGGCTACGCAACGTTTGCAATAATTATTGATGTTTTTTTCGATTATAGACTTTATCATGATTTATTTTTGGGGTATAGCGTATAGCGCTACCTCCTTCCTTAGCCAACATTTTTTGGCAGTGTTACAGTAATCATATGGGAATAACATTTGCCTTGATAATGGATACTGTAATGTTGTCAGAATCGTTGGCTAAAGAAGGCGGTACCGCAATACTTTTGGCCGTGAAACCTCAAATCACGTCCGATTCAAATCCTATTTCTTTTTAATTATTAATATTTATTTATCATATGCATTTGATTATTTATGAATGAATGAAACTTTACTTATTAATTTCCGTTTTCTACGTTTTTTTTTTAATTTTTAGGATGTTCCTTTGTATAGTCTCGCAAATATCGAGAGCGCAAAACACGAAGTGTTATGGGTACGTGTGGATCTCACCGGTATGATGAGAATTTATGCGTGCCTATATCGCTCACCAAACCTTGCCGAATCAGACACTGTTGAGTTGTTTAAATACTTGAATGACACTGTAGATATTCTCTTGCCCCGTTACCCATCGGCCGAGTTTGTAATCCTGGGGGACTTCAATGTTCATAATGAACAATGGCTGAAGTTCTCGGGCCCAACAAACTCTGCCGGTAGATCTGCGGAATCCTTTGCCCTTATCCATGGACTAAGCCAACTCGTAGAATCTCCGACCAGAATACCAGACATCCCATCACATCGAGCCAACCTACTCGATTTGTTTCTCACTAGTGAGCCACTCGGGTACAGAGTGGAGGTGACAGCGCCCTTAGGATCCTCTGACCACTGCCTGATTACCACCTCTGTCCCATCCTCCATGAACCGTCAACCCGACAAACATGTAAAGAGGAAGGTATGGCACTACAGGGCAGCAAAATGGGACGGCATGCGGTCTTTCTTCGGCGCCTTTCCTTGGAGTACTGTATGCTTTAGCTCCGAGGACCCATCAATTTGTGCACGCGAGGTAGAAGAAGTAATCACATCAGCAATGGATTGCTACATTCCCTTCTCCGTCAAATCCTCTGGAGCGGGCACAAAACCGTGGTTTGACCATCGCTGTGCTGAAGCTGTCAGACTCAAAAATACGGCTTTTAATGCACTCCGGAAGATTAGCTCCATGAATAACCTTTCGGAATACCGAAAACGGGCAAGGGATTGTAAGAGAGTTCTAAATAGAGCTAAGAGCGATCACGACCAGAGAATTGCGAAAAAGCTGGCTGACTGCCCCACTGGTAGCCGTGCTTTCTGGTCACTCGCTGGCTCGATCGGAAGAAATTTCTGCAGAACCACTTTCCCACCTCTGACCAAGCCTGATGGTCGGCTGGCTAACTCGGCCCGCGAGAAAGCTGAATTATTAGGCAAAATTTTCGCGGAAAACTCAACTCTTCAAGATAACGGAGAGACTCCCCCTTCCATTCCGCACTGCGGTTTTCAAATGGAGGAACCGAAGATCCGGAACAGAGAGGTTCTCCGAGTCTTGAACGAGCTGAAAGTCGACAAAGCCAGTGGGCCGGACGGAATACCTGCCTTGGTCCTCAAGAGGTGTTCTGCAGAAATGACTCCAGTGCTCGCGAAATTATTTAGGCTCTCTCTCAAAGGTGGAAAGGTGCCAGATCTTTGGAAAAAGGCAATCGTCCACCCAATCCCAAAAAAGGGGGACCGTTCCGACCCTTCTAACTACCGCCCCATAGCCATCACTTCCATACTCTCGAAGGTATTAGAAAGGGTGGTTAACAACAAATTGCTCACATATCTCGAGAATAACAATATCCTAAGCGATCGGCAATATGGATTTCGTCGAAACCGATCGTGTGGCGATCTACTCGGATATGTAACGCATATTTGGGGGCGGTACATGGAACGTTTTGGTGAAACCCAAACCGTTGGGTTGGATATCTCCAAAGCCTTTGACAGAGTCAAACACCGGGCGCTTATCGGGAAATTACCATCGTATGGGATCCACCCAACCCTGCATAGTTGGATTGCGGACTTTCTGAGGGGAAGAACAATTCAAACCGTGGTTGACGGCTCTTCTTCCTCACCGCACCAAATCAATGCGGGGGTGCCACAAGGATCTGTGCTGTCTCCGACGCTGTTTTTATTGCACATCAACGATCTCGTTGAATGTGCACCAATTCACTGCTACGCTGATGACAGCACCGTTCACGAGGGTTATCTTTTTGACAGGCCCCCTTCCATCTATGATGTCCGAACAGCTCGGGAAGTTTTGAAGCGAAAAATTGACCACCACCTAGAGATGGTTCGTGCCTGGGGTAAGGCCAACTTGGTCAGTTTCAACGTCTCAAAAACCCAAGCGTGTCTGATTTCGGCAAAGAGGGAGATCAATGACTGTCTGGTGCAATTTGATGGGAGCACTCTCCCCAATAAAGACTCCATTGAAATGCTTGGAGTTACTATATCAGACCAGCTCAAGTATCGGGGATCCATAGAAGCCCGAGTAAATCAGGCCTCCAAAAAGTTGGGCGTCTTGTACAGGGCTAGGAGATTCTTCAACAGTGACCAGCTGCTGACCCTGTACAAGTCTCAAGTCCGCCCAACTATTGAATTTGGGAGCCACCTTTGGGCTGGTGCCCCAAAATACTTGATAAACCTGCTTGAGTCTGTGCAAAGGAGAGCGATCCGTCTGATTGACAATCCATTGTTAACAGACCGATTGCCTTCTCTGATGCATAGACGCAATGTAGGCATGCTGTGTCTGTTCTACAGGTATTTCAATGGAGCCTGCTCCAAGGAGCTAGCAGCATTGATTCCTGATGCACCGGTGCACGTGCGCGAATCTCGACGGACACGAACTGAACACCCGTTCACGGTTGACGTTGGCTTCATGAGAACGGGCCGTTTTTACGACTCGTTTTTGTGTAAGTCGGCTCGTATGTGGAACGAGCTACCGGCATCTGTTTTTCCTCCCTCCTATAATCCGAGCCTCTTCAAGGCCCGCATTAACAAATCCCTTCCTACAGCCCCTACCTTACTCCGCCTCACAACGCCACCCAACCGGGTGGTGACATAGTTCCCCTGTCTGTGCACTGCACAGGCAGGGACACTCTTGTGAGGTGTCACATAAAAAATAAAAAAAGATATTTTTTAAATATTTAACTAAGGAACATCCGAATGATGATTTGAAAGAAAACCAATGTCACCAGTTTACATAAGACCTTTCGACTCCAATAGGCCAATAAAATTGAATATCTGTTCAAGAAAAAACGGCCTCCGTGGTTGAGGGGTAAGGCCATCAACTACGAATCTGGTGGTAGCGGGTTCAAATCTTTTATTTGATCAATTTGTATTGTTCCAGAGTTTTAGATACTTTTTGGTGAAAGACCACCGTTCAGAATTGAAAAGTTGCTTGAAAAGACTTTAGCCGTGTTTGGTTACTAAATCTGAATTGCCAGGTACTTCCACAGATTCTTACCCATCCGCTTCTCCTAACCACTACCTTCTGGAACAGTACAATTTCACATAGTTGTCTCATACATACTCTTCTATTATTCTGACTCTTGACATGGCCCGACTCAAGTATCTGATTTGTCGATCTCATATTTCAAATTCAGAAATTAACAATATCAGCTATCTAATTGACTGATTGTAAAGTTTTATTTACTTTTTTTATCTTAAAGCTCGGATAAAAATATCCGATTTTTATTTATATGGGACATTTATTGTATTTTTTTGAAGGCTAAACCACTTTACATTCTTAGTTAATTTACATTGATGGGGTAACCTTTCTAAGTTATGAAAATAAAAATATTCCAATTTAAATTAAATATAATTCGATGATATTTTAACGCTGAGTTAATTGTTTAAGGAAAAATAAATAAATAATTATTAATTGACTAAGCTTGAAGACAAATTCTACAATAATATCTTCTTTTTCCTGGATTTTATTGCGAAGGTCAATTAAAAAAGAATTTAATTTACTGCTTATAATAAATGCACTGTGTTAGAAGATAAAATATAAAAAAATGTAAAACAACATTTTTTATGTACACGGCGTCCGGAAACTCGTAGTATGTACGAGGGGGAAACTATACAATGTACATCACAGAGATAAACTTTTTTCTGAAATT
This sequence comes from Hesperophylax consimilis, assembly GCF_061612785.1. Taxonomy (NCBI): domain Eukaryota; kingdom Metazoa; phylum Arthropoda; class Insecta; order Trichoptera; family Limnephilidae; genus Hesperophylax; species Hesperophylax consimilis. Next base: position 15,224,011 of record NC_142865.1, read on the forward strand.
AAGGACGGGTTGTTATACAACAAATGAATTTGTAATGTTAAGTTAAGAGGTTCCGTTAAATGCAGATTATAAGGATGAGTTATTTCACAGAATTTGAACATTTTGTCAAATTTCAACTTTAATTTTCTCCAATCAAAACATTTTTGAAAAAATTCTAAAAAACTCGATTTACTCGAAAATTGATACTGAAATTAAAAAAAAATATTCGCCAAAATCGACCACAAAAGTGATGTAAGTTCACCAGTTTATCCTCGAATTTCCGGGCATCGTGTACTATAGAAAAATAAATCGCTTAAAATCCAAAAATGTTACTTGAGAATTTAATCCGCTCGATTAACTAATGTATTATTTAAGACCTGGGGGGGGGGGGGGGGGGGGGGGTTGTAGGCAAATTTCAAAATTATAATGAAAATTTGAGTCGAGTTCAGACTTAGAAGAGATGAGATGTTGAATGGAGGGGAGGAAATTTTAGATAAGGCTTGATAGAAGAGAGGATATTTTTTTAGAGAGGGACAGCCAAAAAAATATGTGATCTAAAGTTCCCACTTCTAGACCACAGAATGTACAATCTGGGGAGTCAAGGGCGTGAATTTTAAAAAGGTGGGAAGGAACGGAACAATGTCCGATCCTCATTCGAATGAGTGAAGAAATTTATTTTTTGGAAAAATGGGGGAATTGCTGAAACCACGGTTTTGATGGAATAGTCCTTTGTATTGAGGCATAGCAGGATCCCTTGGATTGGCTAGCAATGTACCAATACTCTGCCCAAACATTGTGGGATCTATCTTTGATGATGGAAAAAATGTCAGATAGGGGAATGTGGTTTACGAGGGTAACAACAGGGTTGGACGCTCCTTGTTTTGCCAAGGCACCCGCAATATCATTACCCATGACACCAACATATCCAGGAATCCAAATCAGAGTTACAGTTTTACCACAGCTTTGAATGGAGGCTATCATCTCTCGAATAAGGCATACAAAGTGATCATCAGGATGAAGAAGAGGACTGGATTTAAGTTTTTGGAGGGAACTGAGAGAGTCAGAGAGAATGAGGGAATGTTCAAAATTATTTTTGATTATATATTTGAGAGATTCTATTATTGCAATGCACTCGGCTGAAAATATTGAAAATTGATTTGAAATTGAATGAAATATTCTGTCATTAGAATTATTGTGGTAAACGTTAATACCTATACCACAGTTAGGAGAGTCGGGAGATTTGGATCCATCAGTAAATAAAAGAGAAAAGTTGGGCCATTTAGATAAAATAATGTCATTGAACAAATTATTGACAGTTCGGGCCGGGAGATTGTAATGACTTTTAAGGATTCCGATCCCTTCTAATATTGTTGGGGATAGGGTGACGTGACTGTATTTTAATTTGTTTAAGTAGATCATTTTGGATGATGTGGAGCTCTGAGAGAGACTTAAAATTTTTACAGATGTCAGGAAGAGGTTTAGTTGAAGCTCTGATTGTAGATGAATGGGTTGAGTCAATGAACAACGAGACGCTGGGGATAACCTGATGACATTTAGAATTTAAACATTTAAGAACAAATTTGTCAGCAAATAGTTGACGCCTTAAATAAAGAGGAGGATCAGAACAATCCACTTGAAGGGAATTGATGGGTGACGATTGCATCGCTCCAGTTATTATTCGCAAAGATTTAGATTGAATTTTGTCTAATTTATCAAGTTCATTTTTTGAGGCAGTACTAAAAAGTGGGCAGGCATAGTCGAGATGGCTTCGAATAAGTGCGTTGTAAAGCAACTTAATGCAAGTAGGGTGAGCTCCCCACCAAACGCCAGATAATGATCTGATGATATTTAAATTTTTTTCGCATTTAGTAACTAAATTATTAATATGGGAAGACCATTTAAGTTTCCTATCAAATGTTACTCCCAAAAATTTTACTTCCGAAGCGTTGGAGATTGGAGAATTTTTAAATAAAATTTGAACGGGGGGGTTTTTATGGCGGTTTGAGAAGGTGACACACTGAGTCTTTTGGATTGAAAGTTCAAGACTATTTAACGTGAGCCATGTGCAAAGGGCATTCATGGCTTCGTTAAGATATTTGACGGCGAGAGGGATGATTTTGGATGATAAGAAGAAAGCTATGTCATCTGCGAACTCAATAATTAATATCAGTGCTGATGATGGCAAGGTTATCCTGAGTGGATTTTTTTTCCCTAAATCCAAATTGAGATAGAGAGAGAAGCTGTTTACTCTTGACAAAAAATTCTAATCGGTTTTTAATTAATTTTTCATAAAGCTTACTGAGGGTGGATGAAAGAGCGATTGGCCTGTAGTTGGATCCAGAATTTGGTGATTTGTTTGTTTTTAAAATAGGGATGATTATTTGAGAACTCCAGTCATCCGGCATTATACCAGTCTGGAAGATTTTATTTAAGATGCTTAAGAAGTGGTATAGAAAATTATCATTACTATTTTTGATTATGCTGTAAGATATACCATCTCTGCCTGGAGATGAGTCCTTGACTGTTGATAAACAATTTTTTAGCTGAATTAAGGTGAATGGAGAGTCTAGCCAATGATTAAACATAGGAGTATTATAGATGGGCGTTATTTCATCTAAGTTAGGTATAGAAGGGGGGGCAATTTTGTCCAAGAATTCATCTATCCATTTAGAATGAGACGCTCGAGGAGATGGTGAACTGAAGGAGGATCGAAATCTTCGGATCATATACCAAACTTCCGAAATTGGAGTGTTCGGAGATACTGAACTGCAGAAGTTGTACCACCCGGATCTTTTTTTTGACCTCGATACCCTTTTGGCATTGGATTCAGCGTTTTTGTATTTAAGATAGTTCTCCATAGTCATATTGTAACGATAGGAAAGAGATTTAGCTTTCCGAATTCTTACTACTTTGGAACATTCCTCATCCCACCAGGGAGTTGGAGGGAGTTTTTTGAGAGATTTAGTTTTAGGGGGAGGATTTGATTTATTTATTGCAGTTATGAGCATTGATTTGAAGTTATTATAGTCATCTTTGACGGAAAATATATCGGTGGCGGGTAAATTTAGTAGGAACTTGTCCATATGAGAGTTGAATTCATCCCATTTGGTGTGTTTCGTTTTAATCTTTGTCGAAATATGAGACTTGTCTGATTGGAAAGAAGTTTGATAAGTAACGGTGATCGGGAAATGATCACTGGAGCAAGGGTCGGGGGACACCACCCACGAGGAGAGAGAAGCCAGACTAGTTGAGCATATCGAGAGATCCACTGCACTGGGGTTTGTGCTGGGGCGTGAGATCCTAGTAGGAGATCCGTCATTCAAAAGGAAAAGGTTGGATTGATCTAGGAAATCCATCACACTTCGACCATCTCGGTCGGAGAAAGCAGAACCCCAGACGGGGGAATGGGCATTAAAATCGCCTAATATAAAGAAAGGAGGGCTTAGTTGACTTACGATTTGCAACCAAGTTTGTTTATTGAAGTGGGCTGTTGGGGGAAGATAGACTGAAATAAATGAAGTGTCCTTTATTTTAGCTGCAACCATTTGGAAGTCAGCATTGTGGGGTTTGATATTATTTATTGGGGAAAATGATATGGATTTTTTTATAAAAAGGGCAGCACCGCCGCCCGAACCTTCCGGGCGGTCGTCGCGAAGACAGGAATACCCTCCCACATTAAAGTGGGTGGATGGAGTAAACCAAGTCTCCGAGATAGCAGCCAAAGAAATAAAGTTGGAATTTAATAGGTTAAGGAGATCAAATTTGTTAGAAATAGCACTTTGGCTATTCCACTGAAGTATTCTGACATCCTGAGGAGTTATACCCTCAGAGGAGTCCTTGTAATTTAGCCTCCTGGCTTTTATGGGATTGCCAATGTGTTGGGGGGTTGAAAGTGGAGACAAAATTTCTGCGATGGACAGATCGGTCGAGATACCTCTGACCAGGCCCATGCGAGTGACATTGAAAGTAGGGATATATGCCTTGAACTTTGAATTAGATGAAATGAAGATATTTTTGATGAAACTGTTGGCAGCTGACCCTGAGAGGAATTCGACGGAGATTCGGAAGCGACCCTCGGCTTTTACACCTCCAGGCTTGATTGAAAGGTTCTTGCTATTTGATAGGAATTTGCCAAATTCAAGAGGGTGGATGGTTTTTCCTTGCTCAGTTTTTTGTGCGTATACTATGAATGGGCCACGGGAATGAGGAGAGTAAAAGTTTGTTGGAGGAAGTTGAGAAAGTGCTGGTGGGGACTGTGAAGTCGAAGGCGAGTCAAGTTTTATTGGGGAAGAAGGAGTAAATTTCATTTTTTTGGTAGAATTCAAAATGACAGAATCGCTGTCAGAAATTTCTACATTTTCCCCATCTGGGGGGTCTGGAGAGGGATCTGGCGGCTTTGTAGGGGGTACAGGAGGGAAATCTTCCTCCATTATTCACAACCGTAAACAACTACAACAATAGTATGGAAAATGACAGAAGTAAAAAAGTTTAAGTATAAATATCTGGAAATCAGCAGCGAAAAGTGACTCCTGGAAGATCAGGAGGAAGAAGAAACCTCAAGGCATAACACACTACACTTTTTTTTTTTCCAGAAAGCAAAAAAGAATGGTATAAAATTATTTTTAGATAGAGCAAAACAAAACAACTGATGACAGCCAAATTTTATTGTTGCAATCGAGGGGGGGTTGTTAATCCGTTGAAAACAGGTATTTACAAAATGTATTTTAAAATTTTTTTAAGGAAATACTTATGGCATAAATATTTAAGTCGTTTTATTCATCAATCTTTAAATACATTTCATTAAATTATGAACAGAAATGTCAATTTTTTTCCTTATTTGCAAACCATTTACGTTAAATCAAAACGTTAGTACTTCCTGCTCAACTGAATAAATATGTAATTGATTAAATAAAATTTCAAACTGTCACAGATAATCTTAGCTATAATACTGTATTTTTAAAAGTTGTTTCCTCTATGCGTTCATACATTTCAATTGAAAAAAAATTTTTTTTAGTAGTTTGCAATTATATTTTTTATTGAGTAATTTATTTTTTTATTAGTATTCTACTCAAGCGAAGCTATAGAAAAACCTTCAATTTATCTGAAGCATATTTTTGGAATTCATAATGTACACCAATTCGTTATAAAGATTAATCAAAATAGTGATTTGGCTTTAAGTTTCGCCTTAATAACAAGTACTGCAAATAAATTCTACAAATTCCATGTATTAGATATTCGATAAATTTACACAAAAACTATCTTAACTCATCTGTTTAAAAATAAAACACATACATTTTATGAAAATACCCAAAATATTGTAACACGAGGCACAAAACCAAATAACTCATACAAACACCTAAAACAAACACAACATTTGGTCAAAGAAATTTCAAATACATTGCGTCTAAAATATACAATAAACTACATGAAAAAACAAGACAATCGAATAATATTAACAAATACAAAATCCTGATCAAACAATGGATCATAGAAAAATGGTCGTGCAATAATTAGTCACCTTACCCAAATATAATCCTTTATCTCATTATTGTTACCACTACCTACCAACCTGAAAAGTTTTGTCAAATATTTTTGCTTTATTGAAAAATGTACTAAAATTATAAAATATTTGTTAACTAGTCTGTCTCGATACCCTAGTGAGACAGGCAAAGCCAAAAAATATATGCAAACCTTTTTGTATAGATGCACATAATAAATAAAATAAAAAATCTCTTAATATGTAAAAACCCAATGTAAATACTTTCTTTCTTTAATCAAGAAAATATTTCGAATTTTCGTGAATTCATATTAGATCAGAAGATGTAAACCTGTGGCCCCCGGACCTTTTAGAAAGGTTTCAGGGGTTTGTAAAAAACTAACTTATTTTATTTATTTGGACTAACTGGGATTATACCGAAATCGAGTAATATTATGAATGTATGCAATTAAAAAGAAACCCGTATTAATACTGCGACACATCTATTTTAAAATGTCTTTTAAAACTTAAAAAAAACGTCATTTTTTGGCTTGAATCAGGATTGTACCTTCCTCTCCAGGAATTGGATTCGACAACTCTAGCAACCGAACCAAATCCCGTTTGGATAAGACGGACATTTATCGCGTATATTAACTGCAGTAACGCTGTAAATTCAAGTGTTGTTAGAAAACACTGTCACCGACAAAAAGACTATTTGCCAAGTTTTAACTCGATCGGTTGTCGTGCAGTGAGTTTATTTCTACTTCCAAGATTTGAATTCGTTCACGAAACATAACTAAAATTCAAATATATTCCACTTGAAAAAAATCACCTGGTTTGAACTTAATTACTATTAGAAATATCTGTTTACGTTGAGAGAGATGGAAAAAAGTTCACAAAATATGTTAACACATGTGAAATTATGAACTTTCATTAAAATAGTAATTGTAATACATCGTTATTTCTTGCAAGATACCCTCATTTTTCAAATCTTAAATTTATTTTATTTTATTTGGTACAATATATTTTACATTTTAAGTTTTTCAGTAATGTTGGCCTCACTGGGTGGCTTGCCCGTGCTGAGGCCTTCATTTTATAATATGAAAATAAAATCTACATAATACATTTAAAGAGAAAATAATACATTTAAAATTAAAAATACATAATACGTAATAATATATTTAAAATTAAAAAATAATACATTGAAAATAATCTTGTGTTATTGTGAGTGATGTTGGTTTATATTGGTTTTGTGTGTTACGTGTAGGTTTTGTTTTTATTTTATGCTATGACATTTTGGTTATATTGTCTTTTTTGTTCTTTAATCCATTTTTTAATTTTGTGTGTGAATTTATTTTTACTTTCCTCAATTTTAATTTCAAATTTTACACTGTTGAAAGCTTTTATAGCATGGTATTGGTAGTGTCTTTGTCCAAAGCTTGAATTTACTGTCGGAGTTTTTATGTTTTCTTTGTACGCTTGTCTAACTGGTCTGTTATTTATTATTTTGTTATTTATTTGTTATTTTGTGTATGTTCAAATTATTTTTTTTTGTCAAAAATGTAGTTTAGTAGTGTTTTAACGTATAATTGGCGTATATCTAGTACGTCACAGCCAGTGGCGTAGCTACCTAGGGGCTAGGCGGGGCAGTGCCCCGGGGCCCTCAAGCTCAGGGGGCCCTCGAATCTTTACCAGAAATCTCGATCGAACTGAACTTTTGGAAATTTCTCCAATTTTCAAAATAAATATGACAGGTTACAACTTGCAACTCCACTTTAATCATGACAACTCAGTTGAGAGAAATTCAAAAGTTATGCCTAGGGAATTCCCCTAAATTCTTTCTGTAGGTTGGCAGTGTTGTCAATTTGACGGAAAGTGATATGTGCCTCATTCCCCAACGACACTTATAGCGTATTAAAATATAGATAAAAAGAAGAAACCCAGTGGTGCATTTAAACGCAAACAACGCCAAGAAAGAGAAGATAGTAAACGAAAATTGCCCAAAATTGACAAGTTTTTTAGTCAGCCTTCTGCAAGTACATCTGGTCAAAATATTTCTATTGATAGTGACTCAAATAATGTGGTAACTGCAGTGTTGGTTGAGAAGCCTACTGAAGAAGATTAGACAATTATTGCAGTTGGAGATACTTCCGCCGCCGAACATGTGAACGTGGATGATGTTTGCATGACACACATAAGAGCGGAGGGTTTGGAGGAACCACATTTCATATTTTTATTTGATAATACCTAATCAGTTTACTTAGCAGTGGGGCCCCATTTTTTAATTTGCCCCAGGGCCCTTGGTTACCTAGCTACGCCACTGGTCACAGCTGTTGAATATTTGGTCTGTATCAGTCAGTCTATGTTTTTTTAGTATTACCTTTAAGATCGTTTTCTGTGCGGTTTCTATGTCATTGATAGCCGAGTTTGTTGCTCCTCCCCAAGCAATAATTCCATATTCTATTATTGATTGGCAAAGTGCAAAGTATATTGTTTTCAATTGTTTTATTTTATATATGTTTCTTATGTTTAGTAAAATGTGTATTGTTTTGAGAAGTTTATTTGTGATTTGTTTGATATGAGGTATCCATCTAAATATATTAATAACAGATGACAGAGAGGGAAGAAATAATTATTATAAAGGTTGTATCATACGAACGCTTCTAAAATTTAAACTACACAGTAATAAGAAATTTATCATAACGATGAGCGTGGAACACGGTGTGTTGATAGAATGATTATAAAAGTTAATAAATACATAAATTAATCGTATTTCTAAAGCATGACAGAAAACATCTGCGCACGGTTTGCCATTCGAACTTTGTTATTAAATAGGAACTCGCACTTCTCATTATATAAATAAATCATAAAGTAATATTAAATTAATCGTAAAGTAATCGTTAAGTAATCGTAAAGTAGTCGAAAAATATTCTTAGAGTAATCGTAAAGTAATCGTAAATTAATCGTAAAGTAATCGTAGAGTAGGAGTAAAGTCATCGTAAAATAATCGTAAATTAATCGCGAAGTAATCAATCGTATCTTTTAATTAATTAATCGTATTATTCGTATTAATTAATCGTATTATAATTAATCGTATCTTGATCAATCAATCTTTCATGCACAGTAACGTGTATTGGTGTAGAATTCATTGATTAAAAGTTGTGTAATATTTTTTTAAAAATTAAAAAAAAAAATTGTTTTCTAGAAAGGTGCGACAAAACCAAAACAATATGCAATCTTCGGTGGTTTCGGTCTTTTTGCTGCTTGGCGTCACTACAGGAGTTTTATCACAAGAAGTTGAACCACAACAGACCTTTTTAAGCGGTTGTTTCTCTGGAAGCAAAGTAAAAACATGTGAATCCTCGTTCATCAAGATCGGAGAATCCTATTATGGATGCAGCAGCCAAGTTCCATTCGACTACGAAGTTAGAAAAATTGGATTCGTCGGTGAAGATATAGAATTACAAACGATCCAAGTGGAAGACAATCAGAACAATTCTTTCATTTTAGACGGAACAACAAATTTTATAAACAAATTTCCGACCGACTTACCAAAACTGCAAACTTGCTTCATCATCACTGACGACCTAGAAAATACCTACAACCTCGAAAATGGCAAGGCCTTCATCAAAAGCAAGAACGGAGTTACACGAGATATCATACTAGAAAAAGACTACACACCCGTGGAACTGTTCAAAGATCCTGTAACCAATCAGTTGATTGTCTTGTCAATCAACGACAGCCCCCAGGGGGCAAAAGGAGGAGTTTTGTTTGCAGTTCCACTCATAACCTCAAAGAAAAATTCAGGCAAAACAACAAGTATAACGGCACGCATAATTTCTCCCGCTTACCTCGTCATCACCGGACTATCCATCTACGAAGGTCTAGATGATTTGGTTCTCGCAGTCAAAATCAACAACGTTTTCAAAGTCATCCAAATCTCAAGGGTAAGTAATGAAGACCCTTGCAAAAATTCAAGAAAAAAAACCCTACGGGAACTTATAATCGATATTGTTGAAGAAACACAATCGGAAATGGTTGAAAAAATAGTGAATGAGTGCGAAATTGCTGCTTTATCAAGACTAAGCGCTCAAGATGGTACTAAACACAACATTTCAACTGAAGAACTGCGCAATTACATTAATGAAATCTCAGAGAAACTGACATCTGCTGAAAAAGCTTCAAAAGACAGTAAAAATAACATTGGACGAACCAAAACACGAAATGAAAGTCAAATAGAAGAAAAGCTGTCTGAAATTAAACAAATTCTTGGTAAAATGGAAAATTTGTTACAGGAATAATAACTACTATTGAGCCCTTATCAAACAATATCTTTAAAATGATGCGAAATCGGCCATTGAAACGGGTTTCTAAAATAATGGCATCCATTAAATTTAAATTGCCGGGATTGAATCTATTTTTGTTATTGCCTTTGCGACTGTTAAACAACGTCATGTAATTTGAAGCAATTTTTAATAAATTACAAGAATCTTTTATTTTTCTTGTTCTTATTTATATCATTTTTATGGCAGTAGACTGAATGCTGTAGGAATGAGATCCGTGAGGGGTACGTGTGGTAATATGACCGTTGAGATATGATGGTTGATATTCGGAAATAATGTAATGCTGATGTAAACTTAAATGATGCATGTAGAGCGGACGATCAAAGAAAGGAGTATAAGAAAAAAATATCTGACGCGAATTTGAATTGTAGAGAACACATGGCACGCTCAAGTGAATCAAATGCTTGAGTCGGGCAATGTCAAGAGTCAGAATAACAGAATGGTATGTTGGGCGCTGTGTTCAGAATTATCAGCGCTTTGGCTCCTTGTATCTTTGGCACCTTAGGAAGTCTGCTCCAAGTGCACCTGCACAGAACCGTCAGTATTTATTCATATTCCATATGTACTCCCGCCAACAACTCCACGGACTCGGTATAATTATTTTCCAGTATTAGTATTCTGAGAACGGAGAAAAATATAATTATGGTAGTTAGTACCAGAATTTCTGCATTTAATTTTTTTTTTATTATTTAAATATAGATCATAGTTACATTAATACATAAATATTTTGCAAAATATAATATTTAGGTACATAATTGGTCATGTATACCTTATCAGAAAAGAGGAGCTCTTGTGCCTGATAAGGGAGCCACGATTCTTACTTAGATTCAATGTTATAATATTATGTTATGTGTAATATATAAATATAATATACATATATTTTTTTTTAATATAAGTTTTTTTGGAAAAAAAGTATGATTTTATTTATTTGTTCTTGTTGGTTCGTAATACAGCGCAATTCGGAAGGGAGATTAGTGTAGTTTTTTATTGCTTGGTAAATATAATGGTTTTGCATTTGAGTTGTTTTAAAGATTGGCGTAATAAATTGATTTCCATTTCTCATCAGTTTGTAAAATTCTTGATATTCTGTGTTATTTTTTTCTTTACACATTTTTATAATTGAAGTTTGCTTAAATATATCATCAATATTTGGTACTGGAAACAATTTAAAAAGCAATTTTGTTGGGAAAGTAGAGTTTTTTTTAAGTATTACCTTTATAATAATTTTTTGCGAGACTTTTACTGAGTTTAGGTTGTTTTTATAAGATCCTCCCCAACCTATGATTCCGTAAATAAGCAGGGAGTGGACAAGAGCATAATATACATTTTTTAGTATTTTCACATTTAAAATATTTCTTAACCTAACAAATATATATATACATTTCCTTATTCTCTTTACTAACTCCGTAATATGGCTTTTCCATTTAAAATTTTCATCGATGATCACACCAAGATATTTAATTTCAGAAGAAGAGTTGATTACAGTACAAATAGGACTAGATCTGAATAGCCAGGTACTTCCCCACCTGCCTCTTTCCCTTCACCACTTACCTTCAGCCTCACAACATCCCCCAATTGGGGATGCCATAGTCTCACTGGCTCCAGACGGGAGCAGTTGGGACTCTTGTGAGGTATTCACTATAAAAAAAAGTAGTTTACAGTTGACATTGTCACAATTTTCATCATGGATTATGATATTTACTTTGTGTTTAGGTATTTTTTGTAGTGAAAATAATACATATGTTGTTTTTTTGGCATTAAGTGTGAGTAGGTTATTATCAAACCATGATTTTAAGATATTAATACTTACATTCATTTGCAAGTTTGTTAACTAGTTCCCATGTTTGACCTTTTATTAATAAAACAGTATCATCAGCATAAGAGATTAATTCACCTTTGATTTTCTGTTGGAAAATGTCATTTACATACATTAGAAATAGTAATGGTCCGAGGACCGTGCCTTGAGGAATGCCAAATGTACTTGTTAGTGGTGTACTAAAGGTTTGGTTTAATTTTACAATTTGAGGTCTCTCTGTTAAGTAGCTTTCTATCCATTTAAGAGCTAAGTGGTCAATGCCATTTTCTTTTAATTTTAATATAAGTCTTTCATGGAAAATGCTGTCAAATGCTTTCTTTAAGTCAATAAAAATTCCTGTACATTTATTTGATTTGTCTAGGGCACTCTGAATACTAGATGAAATTTTTGCAATGGCATCTTGGGTACTTTTTCCCTCTGTGAAACCGAATTGATTTTCATTTATAATCGAGTTTTTTTTTAAGAATGCAGTTAGTCTTTTTTTAGCAATTTTTTCAAAATTTTTCGATATATTAGATAAGAGTGAAATAAATCCCGACTTCTATTATTACGTAGTGGAAGCAATTCTAGACTATCAAATTCATAATTTAGAATTTAGTATAGAAATACCAATATGAAATGGAAATAATATAATAAGTTTATTTCAAAGCTTATTTATTAACGCCATCTATGAACGCGAAGATTATAAATTGTTTTATGTTCAGGGTTAAGGCTAAACGCGACGCTTATTATTAGTTTAAGTATTCATAGATGGAGCTAATTAATTTATTTTATTAAAGTACGCTTTTTGTAAGGTATTGCTTTACAATATTAAAACAAATTACTTGTTTGCGCCCGTACATACACAATGAGTAATCTGAAAGTATGTTGCCTGTTGTATGTTGATGATGCGGTGCTGATTGCTAATAGTATGGATGATCTGCAGTCTCTCGTGTCTAGGATGAACGAAGTATGCGTGAAGAATGAGTTAATGATGAATGTAAGTAAGTCTAAAGTAATGGTGTTTGAAAGAGAAAGTACGAAAACAGTGTGCAATATAGTTGTGAATGAGGAATACTTGGAGCAGGTGGATGAATTTGTGTATTTAGGAAGCATGTTTACGAGAGATGGGAAGGCTGACAGAGATATTGAAAGAAGAGTAAATGCAGGTAACTCCATTAATGGAGGACTGAACGAAGTTGGCGCTAACAAAAAATTGTCCAAAGAAGCGAAGTTAGCAGTCCACAATGGAGTGCTGGTACCTACCCTGATGTATGGAAGTGAGGCATGGAACTGGCAAAGAAAGGATGAAAGTAGATTGAATGCTGTTGAAATGAGATCCCTGAGGCGTATGTGTGGTAAAACCATGTATGATCGTGTGAGGAATGTGGATATCCGCAAAGAGTGCAAGGCTGATGTAAGCGTAATGAGTAAGATCAAGAAAGGGACGCTTAGATGGTTTGGGCATGTAGAGCGAATGAGCGAAGAAAGGAGTGTAAGGAGAATATACGATGCAAATGTGAATGGTAGCAGAAGTCGGGGACGCCCGAGGAAGACATGGCACGACCAAGTGAATCAGATACTTGAGTCGGGCCATGTCAAGAGTCAGAACAATAGAAGAGTATGTATTAGACGATGTATGAATGTGAATGAGGCAAGGAGTGTGTGCCAAGACCGAGTTGTTTGGCGGTCCGTCCTCTCTGCCTACCCCTGCGGGGAAACGGCGTGATGGTTAGTTAGTTAGTTAGTTAATTGTGTCCGTAAAAAACCTCAATTCTTTCAAGAAAGGCATAAAAATACATTTATTTTTATTTTTATAGTGCAAACCAATTTTTACAAGACAAGGTTTTTATGCATAGCACAAAGGATAACAAATTGAAAATATCTCCCGAGCAAACAAACAAATGTAGATATAATATGTTTCGACGCCATCTAGTGGGAAATTTAGCACTTACAAAGTATTTCCTACAAAAATAAAGTTGGGTGTTTACAGGTGAAAAAATATGATAAGCAGTAATTGTTGATTGAAGTACTAGTACATATTGAATTGTTCCAGAGCACCTGACCGAAAATCCGAAGGTGCGGGAGATATTTTCAGATTTTATAGATATTTCAGGAGACTAATTATTGCTTTTTATAATTTGTCATACAAATACAAGTTATATTATGATACAGACAAATGATAAAGTTGTTCAAGCGTTTTGTCGATAGATGGCAATAATAGTAACTAACTCATTTTTACGCCTAAAAATGGTTTTATATAAAAATGTGATACATGATACAGTGTAGGAGGATATCTGTATTATATAGGAGATATTAACAGTATATGGATTAAATCTACTATAATTTAGGCATAAAATATATCTATGAATACACAAAAATAAAACTGTGATTACAACTAACTAAGGGTAAGTAGGCAGAAAGGATGCACCTCCAAACAACTCGGTGTTGGCAAACACTCCTTGCCTCATTTACATTCATGCATCTTCTCATACATACTCTTCTATTATTCTGACTCTTGCCATGGCCCAAATCAAGTATCTTGTTCACTTGATCGTGCTATGTCTTCCTCGAGTGTCCCCGAATTATAATACCATTCTCTAACTTATATTTAATAAGCACATTGACTAAATAGTTAAGAGGTCGTATAAAATTCTTGGTTTCGTGCTACGTGTAAGTAAAATATTCAGTAATCTGCGTACAATTGTAATGTTATATTTCGCATTAGTCAAAAGTACACTGGAATATGCATCGCCTATTTGGAATCCACAATATAAACTTTACATAGATAGTATAGAACGTATCCAAAACAAATTTATAAAATATATTACCTACAAATTCAACAATAACTTGGAGTGTACATTTGAAACTTTAATTTGTAGCTTACTCAATATTTATACACAGAATTTTAAACAATGACATTGACTGTACTGAACTTCTTTCCCTTATTAACTTTAACATACCTTTGAGACGTACACGACGTACAGTGCTATTCCACACGCTTAATTATAAAACAAATACAGCATCTAATTCGACAATTAACCGAGCTCTTCACACTCTAAATAATATTTATCTTAACTCAAACATTGACATTTTTTCGGATTCACTGCCCAAATTCAAACGTGGCATCATGTCAGTAATTTAAACTATTCAATGCGCATACATACAGACACACACACAAACACTCACACATACATTACACACGTCACACACATACCTATATACTACATACGTCACCTGGTAATTAAAGAATAAACATACCACTTAGCAGACATTACAAGGAAACATATCATAGGTACACAACATGAAGTATCTCATTTCTGTATATTGTTTCAACTCTGTAAATCATGTACTGTTTGTTTCTATAATATAAAATAAAATAAAATAAATAAAAATTTGCATCATATATTCTCCATTCACTCTTTTCTTTGTTCATTCGCTCTACATGCCCAAACCATCAAAGCGTCCATTTCTTTATCTTACTCTTTACGCATACATCAGCCATTTCTCACACGATCATACATGGTTTTACCACACATACATGCGATTGCAATTATAATAAGAATATAATAAAAAATAAATAAAAAATGCACAACATTTGGTGAAGGTGGTTAACACTTAACAGGGATGGTTTAAAATGATTTGATTATAATTATTAGGATTTTCCCATCTGCCTTTATTTATTTATTTATTCAATAAACAGTTTTTAACATAAAATAACATACTCTGCACATCTCACTAGAGCATTCCTGTATCAAGATGTATTGCATTGCTGTTGTGTTTCACAGTCTCATTCAATCAATCAAAAATCCCATGTTACCAAGAATATAATAACTATAGTAATGCATAGACACCTGCCTGACAACTGCAAATGGATAAAAACAAATAAAGTAAGGTACACGTCTGCCCTGATGATGGAAACTGCAATGCTGTCCGAAACGTTGGCTAAAGAAGGAGGTAGCGCTACACGGCATAATAATACCCCAAAAACCAATGACTATAATCACTATAAAAGTAAGGTATTCCCTAAATAGACAGTAAATTAATCTATAAAACCAAGGTAATTATGACTGCTGGGAAAAGTTGGGACAATCCATAAAATTGCAATAAAATCGTTGCATACCCCCTTCGAAAATGGGTTTGTAAGTAGGAAATTTTGAACTTTAAAGCAGTTTTCATAGGCCTTATAAATAAATTTTTTCTGGGCTTATAAAAAGACTTACGTAAAAAATACTCGACTATTTTAAAGGCGAAGATGTATTATACTCGCAGTATTTATTTAAAGCATCTGAAACATTTCTAGGCGACCAAAATTTTAAACCAAAAACCCATGATTTTGCATTACTACGTAGTGCATCGCCTTAAGGATCAGATGGGTTGTTTTTACAACGAAGCTACTATTAAATGATTCTAAAAGCCCCCAATTGTATATACACGTCACAAAATACATTTATCAATACCAAAAACGTTTAAGTATTCTCATCCAAGTAAGTTTGTTTATGTTCTTAAAGCTAGTGGAGATACAACATTTATAAAGAAGATCATACAAAGGAAAAGCAAATTAGCTTCTGAGGTACCACAGGTAGTCAAGAGATATTAGACAGTGAAACGGGAAGGTGGTCCTTCAAACCCTTCACTCCGTCCCCGGCAGCACAGTGGCCAGACGTGACCCCTATGAAGACGGTGGGATAGTGGAGATGAGACTTCTGAAGAACTCCAGCCGACAGGACCACAAGAGAACTGGAGATCAGACCAAATTAAACCATCCAGTGCCTTACTTCGCGTGATGACAAAATACACTGCTTCCACAGATGTAGAAAGAGCGTATTTGTAACCAGCCAACCTTACAACATTTATCAGCATTATCACATATTCTAAATTAAATTACCTCTTCAATCTGACGGTCAACTGAAAAATTAATATAATGTTGAAACGGAACAGGTCACTTTATAATCAGAACATAAAATCAACTTTACATTTATTTAAATATTTTACCAATTAACTGACAGGGCTACCAAAATTTATTTTGTTTATTAATTTTACAAACTCTGAAAGAATATAATAAAGAGGTACACAGCAACTGTTTCTGTACTTCATTTTATTTAACTTAATTTCAATTTGTAATATTTATATATTTTTTTGTAATATCTGCATTAACTGTAAAGCGCCCCTGAGGTGATATCTCACAAAAGCGGCGCTATAAAAATCATCCAATAAATAAATAAATAAAAAAATTTCGAAGAAAACTTCTTCTAACTGCTTTTCACTTTGTGATGGCATTATTTATTTTTTATTAAAACACAAATAACATTGTTTACATCACTTTATTTCGATACAAAATCTCAACATGTTTCATGAACCAAGTTCACTTCATCAGGAGCACAAGTATACTAAAGTTATAATTAAAATTAGGTCTAGAAAGAAGAGGTAGAAGGAGTGGGGAGGGGTAAGAGTGGGGGAGGGTTATTCAAAGTAGGAATTAAAATGTCATTAGACGGGAAAGACCGGGTAGTTGGGAAAATATTTAAAATGGGGTTTATAAAAAATTTTTGTTTATTAATAATATCTGCTTTCATTAGAATTAGTTAAATTAGTTAATTAGAATTAGAATTAGTTAATTATCTAAAGGATTTGGAAATTCCTAATCATGCTATGTTGGTTTCTTTTGACGTAGTAAATTTATTCCCTAGTATTCCAATAGAAGAAAGTAAAACCATCATCAATAATTTGTTAAATTCATCTAACTTACAGAAAGACCTTATCCATGACCTCATTTTATTTTTCGAAGTTATTTTTAAACAAAATTATTTTCAATTTCACAATACAATTTTTAAACAAAAGGATGGCTTGGCCATGGGGAACAGTACGAGTCCTTTGATTGCAGACATTTTTATTAATAATTTAGAAAATAAGATTTTTAATAGCGGTGCCTTGTTACTTAAAAATTTATATTGTTGGAAGAGATATGTGGACGACATTTTTTGCATTTGGTTAGGAACAGAAAGACAATTGAACATGTTCTTAAACTTTTTAAATAAAATACACAAAAATATTCAATTTACATTAGAAATAGGTATAGATAAGAGTTTAAATTTCTTAGATTTAAATTTAACAATAAAAGGTAATAAAATAGATTTTAATATTTTCCGTAAAGATACGTACACTGATATTGTCATTCATAATTCATCAAATCATCCCTTTTCTCAAAAAGTCGCAGCTTTCCATTCTATGCTTAATAGATTAATTTCGATTCCTTTGTCGGATCCTAATTATATCTCAGAATTAAATATCATAAAACAAATAGCATCTAATAACGGCTATCCTAATAAATTGATAGATGAAATACTAAATAAAAAAATTAAACATAAATTCTTTAAACTTTATATTTATCCTATTTATAAAGATACAAACAAACAATGGGGTAGAATTCTATTTGTAGATAATGATACTTCCAAAATTATAAATAAAAACATCCCCTTCACTATTCAACCGGCGTTTTATACGAATAACAAATTAAAAAAATATATTCTTAATAATAAAGATATTGATAGTCAAACTAAAAAATCAGGTGTTTATAAACTCAACTGTAATGATTGTAATTCCTTTTATATAGGAAAAACTAATAGAAACTTTGAGATCAGAATTAAAGAACATCTTAGGGCTTTAAAGGGAAACTGTGAATCAGAATTTGCGGATCATTTATTAAATAACGACCATACTTTCGATATTAATTCAGGTTTTAAAATACTACATTCTGGTTACAAGGTATCTCAAATCAATAATTTTGAAATCCTAGAAATAAGAAAACACGTGAATATGAAAGCAGATATTATTAATAAACAAAAAAATTTTATAAACCCCATTTTAAATATTTTCCCAATTACCCGGTCTTTCCCGTCTAATGACATTTTAATTCCTACTTTGAATAACCCTCCCCCACTCTTACCCCTCCCCACTCCTTCTAACTCTTCTTTCTAGACCTAATTTTAATTATAACTTTAGTATACTTGTGCTCCTGATGAAGTGAACTTGGTTCATGAAACATGTTGAGATTTTGTATCGAAATAAAGTGATGTAAACAATGTTATTTGTGTTTTAATAAAAAATAAATAAATAAACTCTTAAGTAAAAAAAATTGAAAACGAAGGCCGATTCTTAATGAGGACAGATTCCCGACGGAAACAAGTTAAACAAGAAGGAAACTGGTTAATACATAATAATATTAGTTGGATGACTTGTATAACGCCGTTTTTGTGCAAAATCACCTCCAGGGCGCTGCACAAATTTATGATACATTTCTACAGTGATCTATTTTATTACTTATTACTAACTATATATGGAGATAATCTACAGTACAATACTTACCTGGTAGGTTACTTGAGATTAACACTTAATTAACATTATCAAATTGTTTATTAGCGAAATTTAGATACAGGATTTAGGAAATAATTGGAAAATTGAATATAACTGGACTCTCAGGAATGGTATATTTAATTTAAGGGTATGACAGCTTAAAAGGGTAAGTTTTTAGTTTAGAAATATTTAAAAAAATACCCATGTTTTTACCTTAATTTTGGCCAGCGCTTTGTACGGTCGCAGGTTTTGCAAAATGTTCAAAATGTTGACAAATAAGCTCCAGTGGTTATCGATATGCTCATGAAAAGTTAGGTTAAGTTAGGATGGGTTTGGTTAGTTAGTTTGTTTAGGTTAGTGTTATGTCTTTGGTATTTCTTGATGTATTAATTAATAAATCAAGCTCCGAATGAAAATATGTATTTATCATTAATATATGAATACTTTCTTCAATTTATGTGATAAACATATAACAAGTCATTGGTGCATAGTCACAAAACAAGATTTACTGAAAAAAAAGGCCTAAAAATTCCACTAATATCAAATAAGTATGGTAGCAGAACACTTGAATATTTGAAACCTATGATTTAAAACAAATTTAACGAAAACTTTAACGTCAAAAATAATGAGGAACCCTGCCCCAAACTGACAAAAAAGTGGTTAATAAATGAACAAAACGTTTATCTATCCTAAACATTATATTTGGTATTAATATTTAAACTTAAGCTAATGTGTATTATGTTATAACATTAAATAGTAGAACCTACAGACAAGCTGATTGTCACAGCTTTGTGGGACTACCCATATCTTATATTGTATTAAATGTAATTATATTCAATTTAATAAAAAAAAAAAAAAAACGCTGACCCTAACTCGACCGGTCACACCCAATCCCCAAATAAATATCCTAGATACCGCATTGTTATCCTAGGAAATCTACCTAAATTTCAAATATAGGCCAACACTTGTTTTTGGCCAGCCCTGCTCGTAGATTAACAGCCTTGTCCTCTTAAATACAGAAGAATGTATATAAGGTATTTTTTTTAAAATTTCGGTTGATTTGTGTTAAACTCTAAAAAAGAAAACAGTGCTCAACAAATTGAAAGGTAAGAGTAACACTAATATTATAATATAATTAAAATGGGAATGATCGAGGTTGGTCTATTCAGATCTGGTCACTAAATACGGCTAAATCCATTTCAAGCAACGTTTCCATACTGCAATATGTATTTTTTTTAAAGTTTCAGAGTATAAAAGCCTTCTGGTCAGGAGATCTTAACAAACATAATAGAAAATAGAAAGTGTAGGTTATCCTACGACGATAACAATATTATAAATGTTTTTAGAAAAGTAGAAAGAAAAGAAAAGTTAAGATATAATAGTCAATGAAATAATAAATCGAAGTTAATATAAGCAGTATAACCAAAGATAACATAACAAGTACGATGGTTTTCCAGAATGTAATGAACTATATTAATTTAGGATCGAAAAATGCTTGTGTTTAATTGAAATTCATAGGATAACGAGATCGATACATTTCTGTAGTTGTGGCCCCAGCTTTTGGATGTCAGTGTGATAGACCTTCGCTGCCAGCTCTTTTAGTCACTTCTTCACAGCTTCCTCGCGATGTTGATTATTGGTAAAGCGTTTCCCCTTCAATAACTCCCCCCCAGGGGGGGGGGGGGGGGGGTGACAATATCCCATCCAGATCTTGTCACGTCAGCAAATTCGCTCGGTATGGGGCCTGGCGTTGTCATGCAGGAGGTTAGTCAGCATTCCCCTTCTGTGGTGTGAGGCCTGGCGTTGTCATGCAGGAGGTTGGTCAGTATTCCCCTTCTGCGGAGTGGGGCCTGGCGTTGTCATGCAGGAGGTTGGTCAGTATTCCCCTTCTGCGGTGTGGGGCCGAGCGTTGTCATGCAGGAGGTTGGTCAGCATTCCCCTTCTGCGGTGTGGGGCCTGGCGTTGTCATGCAGGAGGTTGGTCAGCATTCCCCTTCTGCGGTGTGGGGCCTGGCGTTGTCATGCAGGAGGTTGGTCAGCATTCCCCTTCTGCGGTGTGGGGCCTGGCGTTGTCATGCAGGAGGTTGGTCAGCATTCCCCTTCTGCGGTGTGGGGCCTGGCGTTGTCATGCAGGAGGTTGGTCAGCATTCCCCTTCTGCGGTGTGGGGCCTGGCGTTGTCATGCAGGAGGTTGGTCAGTATTCCCCTTCTGCGGTGTGGGGCCTGGCGTTGTCATGCAGGAGGTTGGTCAGCATTCCCCTTCTGCGGTGTGGGGCCGAGCGTTGTCATGCAGGAGGTTGGTCAGCATTCCCCTTCTGCGGTGTGGGGCCTGGCGTTGTCATGCAGGAGGTTGGTCAGCATTCCCCTTCTGCGGTGTGGGGCCTGGCGTTGTCATGCAGGAGGTTGGTCAGCATTCCCCTTCTGCGGTGTGGGGCCTGGCGTTGTCATGCAGGAGGTTGGTCAGCATTCCCCTTCTGCGGTGTGGGGCCTGGCGTTGTCATGCAGGAGGTTGGTCAGCATTCCCCTTCTGCGGTGTGGGGCCTGGCGTTGTCATGCAGGAGGTTGGTCAGTATTCCCCTTCTGCGGTGTGGGGCCTGGCGTTGTCATGCAGGAGGTTGGTCAGCATTCCCCTTCTGCGGTGTGGGGCCTGGCGTTGTCATGCAGGAGGTTGGTCAGTATTCCCCTTTTGCGGTGTGGGGCCTGGCGTTGTCATGCAGAAGGTTGGTCAGCATTCCCCTTCTGCGGTGTGGGGTTTAGCTTTGTTATGCAGGAGGCTGGTCATCATTCCCCTTCTGCGGTTCTGAATGGATCTTCTGATCTATGGAGTTGTTTAAGGGTATTGCAGTAAGCCACCGTAATAGAAGGCATAACATCCACCAAAAAGCGGTTTGCGATCCCAAAAAAAAGATGCCATGACTTTTCCGGCTGAATGCGTCTTGAACTTTTTAGTGGCTAAGGAAGATGAATGACGCCGCTGAAGTGATTGTATTTTAGATTCTGGAGTGTAGTGACACACCCACGTTTCATCCCCGTTACGATAGATTCCAGAAAAGCTTCATTCTTCTTTGCAAAACGATCGAAATATTCAAGCGGATCTCACATGGACGAGAGGTGGCGAAAGCGCGCGACGGCCTCTTCAGCGGAAGAATTTATTGTGAATGAAAAAAATGACTGACAAACACGAGGGACTAAATAAACTGACCGTTAGGATCCTATCTAAACGCCAGGTGTACAAAATCCGAAACGAAAAAAATCCGCCAGCCTTTGTAACCTTATTTTCTGGATAGCCCTCGTTTCATTGGCACCCGGTACTAGGGTGTCCTTGGTCCTCCATGCAAAGCAGAGACGCAAGGAGTCAATGAGTCTTGTTCACCATGGAAATCTAAGTGGGGATCACAATCCTCAGCAATGGGATTCCGACTTAAGAAGATATAAAGTCTTTTCCAACTATAACAATGTTATCTTTTGATTTCAGAATCATAGAAGGATAAATAACACCAAGAAGATGCAAAATTCAGCTGTGATAATCTTACTTATTTTCGACATTTCCGTTGGAGTCCTGTCAATTGTGGGTGAACAAGGTTATTACAGAAAGTGCTTCTCGGACGATGATTCTTACACCTGCGAATCCAGAAGTATAAAAATAGGAGGCTACTCATACGGCTGCCAAAAGTCAATATCCTTCGACAATGAAGTCGTGCAAATTGGATTTGTTGACGTGAAAGGCGAACAATCAATCCTAGTGCAAGACATCACATCAGAATCCTACATTATCCCCAAGGATAGCAACAAAAAGGAGGTCGCTGATTATCCAAAACTTCCGTCATGTATCATTCTCTCCGACGATGAAGAAAACACCTATGTGATTGAAGGAAGTAAGAGTTTTGTGAAGAACAAAAACGGTGTCCAAAGAGAAATTTTATTGGGAGATGGCTTCACACCAATAGAACTAGCCAAAGACCCAATAACTGAACAATTGCTCATCCTAGCGGTCAAGCAAGGTCCTTCTGGAGTTAGAGCAGGCGCATTATTCTCCATCGCACTCAATCCCCCAAAAAGAGATTTCGCCAAAAGAGAACCTTTAACTGCAAATATGATTTCTCCGCCAGAAGTGGTCATCACTGGGTTATCTATTTACGAAGGTCTGGATGATTTGGTGTTGGGTGTCAAAATTGGTCAAAAATACAATGTCGTCAAAGCTCAGAAGCTTCCGAGCGATTACTGCGGCAGCAGGACTCTCGAAGAAGAAATCCGTCAGGTTTTAGAAGCTGCTAATGCTCAAACTTCTGAATCCTTGGCTCAACTTTGCACGAATTTGCTGAGAGGCAATTCAAGAACCAAACGCTCTAATGACGAAGAAGAATTAAACACAAGCGTCAAAGATCTGAAAACATACAGGAAAAAATTGAAGAATATTGTTGCAGAATTTACACCAAAACTCAAGGCGATTGATCAATTTCAAAAAGGAATCAATTTAGAACAAGATGACATGACGAAACCTCTTGGTTATGGATTGCCTAAAAGACATTTTAAACTACAGCTGGAGAAGTTGAACAAGTTAATGATTTCTGACATAAAAGACTTGCTTGAGAGAATTGACAGATTATCAAACGAATGAATATTATTTGTATTGAAAAAACGTTCAAATTATTAGAGGGGCCCCTTTCATATCAGACTCAAATTTTGATTTAAGGCCAAAACATCCCACCAACCTGAAAAAACTTTATCTTAATACAGTTAAATATGACGGAAGGAGATAGGGTCCCATTAGCTCAGTTGGTCAAAAATTAAATAAAAAATGTTTCTTCATAGGCACGAGAACTATGTTTGGCATTTGTTTTATAGCTGGGTACGTATTTACTGTTTTTGTGTTTAATTCGTAGAATTCCATTTAATTATTTTTTAAATTTAATTAAAATCAAATTTAATAATATAATTATTAAGTTATGCAAATATTTAAAGTTATTGGTGCAGCTTTTTCGGCTTTCAAGGGCATTTTTAAACTGTGGATTTAACCACGTTTAGACGACTGATTCTATTTTACCCCCTCCCACTTAAAAATAATTTACTACCGGTTAAACCGATTTAATAATAAAATAATGGCGACAATAGATTTCATATTCTGTGGGGGTATTTTGAAGTCTGTTGAAGCCGAAACATCTGTAACAATAACAAAAACCAAAAAATACTTGCAGAACTTAATAATAATATTATTAAATTTGATTTTAATTAAATTTAAAAAAAAACTATATAGTTGTTGATAACATTCTAACAGGAAAATAAAAAAAAAATCGAATATTTTATATTTGTAATGCATTTTACCTAACACAATATAATAAAACATATAAAACTGTCTGTATTTTGTAATCTCTGTCTGTTATATATGTGAGGATATTGTGTCAGCGCTCTTTATTGGCAGCAGACACATGTCAGCGCTATATTAGCAGCGGACACATACTTGAACGGATGACGAACCTCGAGCTGGCACAGTTAGCGGACGGGGTGTTCTCTCTCGCTGCAGTTACAGTTCCTTCGCTACCTAGGATTCTTGCAGCAGAGTCTCCATCTTCTGTCTTCGTCGAACGTCACAGCGGTGCTGCCAAGGTTTGTTATCTATGTGAGGATGTTGTGTCAGCGCTCTTTATTGGCAGCAGACACATGTCAGCGCTATATTGGCGGCAGACACATACCTGAACGGATGACGAACCTCGTGTTGGCACAGTTGGTCTAAATAACAAATGTAGATCCTAGGAAACAAATTGTACAGCGCCCTTGAGGTGATTTTTCACAAAAACGGCGCTCTACAAATTATCCAATTTTTAACCATAATTTGTATCACATTGTGTACTAAGTTACACTCATTATAACGTCAATTTGCAATAAACATATACATAAAATTTTCCATAATTAAGTTCAACAACCAGGGGATCTGACACGGTAAAATTGATAAGTTAACAATTTAATATCGATGGACTTAACTTATTTCGTTATCTCGAACACGGTTGCGCTGTCGTCAGCCAATTCTAAAATGAAATAAAACGATAAATTGAATGTTGAACCAAAAAACGAATTTATGGTTCAACATTCCTAAACGTCAAACGGCCACGTAAACATACGAATATATTGAAAATGTCGAATTAAAATACTAACTTAAATAGGCTTTGGCAGTCCAAATACACTTTTTGACACTAAAAAGGGAGTTAATTAATTAAATAAGTCTTTAGCCACAACTTGTTATATACAGGGTTTTCAAATAAGAGGTGTTATTTTGAATAGCCCGCTATTTCAGTAGATGTTACTTTTGAAGCTGTCATTTATTGACATTTGATACACGCTTCAACAACGCATTGAAATTATTAAAATTCATTTGAGTGAATCAAATGCAAATTATCTTGAGTGATGAGGCCCATTTCCACCTCGGTGGCTTCGTCAACAAGCAAAATTGTCGCACCTGGGGCTCGGAAAACCCAAGAGTTATTGTTGAAAAGCCTCTCTATCCTCAACTTGTGACTGTTTGGTGCAGTTTATGGTCCGGCGGAGTCATTGGACCTTACTTTTTTGAAAATGAGGCTGGAGCAACAGTTGCGGTGAATGGATTGCGCTATCGAGAGATGATTAATGATTTTATATGGCCGGAATTGGATGGTATTGATCTGGACAACGTTTACTTTCAACAAGACGACGCTATGTGCCACACAAGTAACGAAACCATTGATCTTTTACGATTGAATATCAAAATAACACCTCTTATTGGAAAACCCTCTATGAACAACATTCGTTTTTCCAAGCCCGAATGAATTCAATTGATCGCGTATACAACTTCTTTAATTTCTAAGAGTTTTGTTAGTCCATGAGCTTATCTGACACCTCGGAGGCTTCGCTAAAAAATTTTCTATCAGCCGTCGGAACATTTCTAATCAATTGTTGACCGTGCTTGCACATACCGGCAACTTACCATAGATGACGGATTTAGTCAATAAAGAGTTTTATCGATTGACTGTGTTAGGTACCCATGAGCTGTTATGCAGTTTGAGTTTAATGAGATATCAATTGTCCAAGGATTTTGGACAGAAATGATGAAAACCAATAGGCTGCAATATACCCCCGTTCGCCGTATACAAAATTTGGGTAATGAGTATTAAGATGTTGTTGATATATTCAACACATCATTCACCAAATATAAACAAGTTGTAATCGGAAGGCGAATCGAGAATGGACTGTAAAATTAGTTGTGAACTTTAAAGTTGACCCAACGATGGTTAGAAATGGTGAACAGGGAGTAAGAAAGGAATCCGACTTACTCACAGGAGATGATTTATTTTACACGCAACTTCCACAACATCTGGGTTGGGTAAGAAACACACTGAGAGAACCGAATATGTTCACGGCACAGTATTCTACCCCGAGTTGATATCAATAAAAGCAATGATCACAAAGAGATGTTCATCAAACCGGCTTCATCAATAAACTGATTTGACAGTTACGTTTATTGTTGTAAATGTCACACAAACATAGGTACAGTCGGATAATGACAGGTACTTGTAGGTAATAGGATGGGAAAATTGCAAGGACAATGTTAAAGGAAGATAGTAGCGTCAACACAAGTCATTACCCAATTTATTTCAGAAAGAAGAACATCAAATGTAATATAATTTAACTATAGAAACTACGTAGCTCTGTTTATCTTACCAAAGTATTGTAATTTTCTTATTATTATATTATTCCATCTTGCTTGGTGGAGTGTCTAGTTTCCACTTTATTTCGTTTTGACATTGTTTTTGTTTTAGAGGTTGTGTTTTATTATGTCTTCTATTTTCTTTTTGATTTTACTTTGATTTTGTTGTGTTTATTTAGATGTTCTTTGTAAAAAAATAAGAAAATAACATGTAAATGTTATGCCGGGCGTGAATTTATAAATAAATAAATAAATATTTAAAATTAAACTACAGAATTCAGGTCTAAACTAAAAAATGATCATTAATCATAATAATAATAAGTTTTAAAAATAATTCACCAAAATTTGGTAATTAAACATAACTTGATTGACTGCCGTAATATAGTACCATATTATGAATACGAACCAAATTCATTTTTAGAAAACGAATTTTATAAAATATATTATGATAAAACTATACTTACAGACCGAACGATTAGTCATAATAGACCCGATATAGTTTTAAATGACAAAATTTAAAAAATAACTTATATCATTGATGTCGCTATTCCAAATTCCTGTAATATTCAAAAATCTGTTAATGAAAAAATAAGAAAATACACAGATTCAGGAAATGAAATAAAAAGAATTTGGCATTCTCATACTATAAAAATATTACCATTCGTTATTTCGGCTACTGGCATTACACCTAGCTCTTTCATTAAAAATGTAGGTGTATTAGATCTATCAAAAAATTTATATATAAAGATGCAAAAGTCGGGCCCTGTTAGAAGTTCTACCGAGCCGAACCCTCTGATATGAAAATATCTGGAGTCGGTGAATTATTTTCACATTTGATCTCTGGTGAGTTGACGTGTTTTTCTTGAATTGTTTTGTATTTATTTTGCTTATATAATGCACTTACATAATGTTGATTGACTAGACGATCATTTGTGGAAAAGTGTGTGGAAGGGTTTAATTTTTCCTATGGGGAAGATTTAACCCGGACAATAAAATCGGAAGTTTAAAAAAAAAAATTGGACAATTTGTATAGCGCCGCCTTTGTGAGATATCACCTCAGGGGCGCTTTGATGCAGGGATTACAAAAAATATAAATATTACAAAAATAAAGTGAAGTTAAGTTAAGTAAAATAAAGTACAGCAACAGGTGAAATGAAGATAGAAGATGAAGACTCTGCAGCAAGAATCCTAGGTGGTGAAGAAATTAGACCAGCTGCTGCAGCGAAAGAGTCCACCGCGTCCACCAATAGTGCCAGCACGAGCATTACTCTTAAATTAAATATATTTGCATGTGGTAGCATTGTTATTCTATCGGGAACATAATTTAGATGTCAATACACTTAAATTACAATTTGCTGAAGTGTTGTTGACTAGTAAATTGGGAAAATTTAATAAATACACTGGAGAGTTAAAGTTAATAGACGGATATCATACAAATACCGTCATCGAATAAGGATAAAGTTGAAATTGAAATAAATCATTTTTTCTAAGATTGTGACTCGAAGAACGCATATTCTCAGTTGGAGTTAAACGTAAATAGTAGAGATATTACTACCATATCCGTACATATGGGTTTAAATAGATATACGCGACTGGTGGATAAGAAAAGGTTTTTATGCATAGCACAAAGGATAACAAATTATTATAAGCATTAATTACTCGCAAATTACAAATTGAAAATATCTCCCGAGTAAAAATAAATGCCGCCGACGGGAATTGAACCCGCACCTTCTGATGTCCAGTCAGGTGCTCTGGACCACTGAGCTACGTCTGCTTATTCCCAACTCGCCACATATGTACAAGTACTTCAATCGACAATTACTGATTAATATATTTTCAATTTGAATGAATATTTCAGGCAAGTAATTAATGCTTATTATAATTTGTTATCCTTTGTGCTATGCATAAAAACCTTGTCTTATAAACATTAGTTTATAATTAAAAAAAAATATATATATACAGGGTGTATCGGCACTAACCCGACAAACTTTAACCAGCTATTCCTTAGCACATTTGGAGTGAAAAATGTTATGGGCACTTTGCTGTCCGGTAGCATTTTTTTTTGCAATTAAAAACAAAAAAAATAAAATTTCCACACTACATCACTGTCATTGGCATTGCGTTTCGTGTTCAACAGCTGTTATAAGCAAGTATGTCAAAAAGCGTCTTCGCTCTTTCGCACACACTAAATAATAATAGTTAAAAATGAGACGAATGGTGCCGTGCCATTTCGTTGTGATTGTAAAAGTGCGCCAATATAGGTACACACGTGCATTATTCAACGGAATTCGAATAAAATATTTGCCAGATGGGTTTTCAAACTTTGACAAAGGATAAAACAGTGGTGACATGTGGTGAAAATATGAATAGTAAATTTTTTATTAAAAAAAAACGTTACCCGACAGCAAAGTGCACATAAGATTTTTTACTCCAAATATGCTAAGGAATAGCTGGTTAAAGTTTGTCGGGTACGTGCCGATACACCCTGTATATATATATATATTATTAATGCGCGTGTTATGTTTAATGCGTTTCAGGGATTAAATGGAACAATCCTAAATTTTGATTACGGGGAAATCAATAGATGAACATAATAGAAATTTAGTAGCAGTTCTGAATAGATTATAACTTTGTGGTCTCACGGTAAATGAAGAAAAATGTGAATTTTTTAAACCAAATATTGAATATTAAGCGGCGCAATTTTGAGGCGCATCTTCGGACCGGTTCTAGAAAATGGATTTTGGCGCAGACGTTATAACAATGAGCTCTATACTCTGTTTAAGGAGCTAAACGTCACAAAATTCATGTCACTGGGAAGACTTCGGTGGCTAGGTCATGTGGAGAGAATGACCGAGCATCAAGAACCAAAGTCCCTGCTGAGCTCAAGACCGATAGGGAGAAGGAGCCTGGGAAGGCCAAGGTTAAGATGGAGCGACAACGTCCTCAAAGATATGTCTGCCTTGGAGATTCGAAACTGGAGAGAGCTGGCGCGGGACCGAGATGAGTGGAGGAAGACTCTTGAGGAGGCCAAGACCCACCAGGGGTTGTAGAGCCAAAAGTGATGATGATGATGATTGAATATTTAGCGTACTTTATTTCGTAGGAAGGATTTTAAACCAGTAGAAAGTGAAGTTAAAGCAATCATGGAAGCTAATAACCCTAGTTATATTTTTCCAGCTACTTCTGAAAGAAGGGAGGAGAGATGTTCTTGTAAGAAGAGAACACCAAAGAAATTATTATAAATCGAGAAAGAGAAATATGGAAAATTATTAAGTGGGAAAGAAGGTTATGGTGAAGGATTTAAGAGGAAAGAAATATTGGGTAGCAGGAGTCATTAAAAAAAAAACAAATAGACATAAATACTTATTTTATTAATGTAAACAATACGGGTCAGTCATAGAAAAGGCATCAGGACCAATTGAAACCTATGAGTGCAAGGAAGAATCTTCCGGAGCGAGAGAATGAGTCTTGTGAGGGGTTAGACTCTGATATGCGAGTATCAGACCTAGACCTTTCCATTTATTTTAGGAAAGGGTCTAATGGGTCGTCTCCTTTGTTTCAGGAACCATCACAGTAGTCTCCTTGGTCTGGAATGCTGCGACCGAGGAACACTTAGGTTAGTTGAAAGAAATAAAGGAGTGTAAGGAGGATATATGATGCAAATGCGAATGGTAGCAGAAGTGGGGGATGCCCGAAGAAGACATGGCACGATCAAGTAAATCAGATACTCGAGTCAGGCCATATAAAAAGTCAGAATAATAGAAGAGTATGTATGAGACGATGTATGAATGTGAATGAGGCAAGAAGTGTGTGCCAAGACCGAGTTGTTTGGCGGTCCGTCCTCTTTGCCTACTCCTGCGGGAAACGGCGTGATGGTTAGTTAGTTAGTTAGTTTTTTTTTAATTCCAAGCTGTTGCTTTTACACCAATATTTAAATGATTAATATCTTATTGAAAAAGAAAACAATATTGGTAGGATTTAATTGATTTAAGAATCTTATCTTAACCAAAAACGCGTGTGAGAAAAACACCAAAAATATCGTTGGTAAATAAGTTAAAAAGAAGAGGAGCTAGACGAGTTCCTTGGGGGGCGCCAGACGTTACAGCAATATTAATAGATTCAAAGTTATTTATTTTAACTCTTCGCTTCCTTTCTTTCAACTAAGAATTCAAGAAGGATAATAATGGATTTCTTATACCAATGACATTTATTTTGACCATGAGGATTGAGTGGTTAACTTTATCAAGACTAGAAAAGTCAGTGTAAAGACCATACACCTAGAGTTGTCTTTGAGAGTTTTGACAGTGGTATTAGTAAAGAAAAGTAAATTAGTTATGGTAGATTTAGCAGATCTAAATCCATGCAGTTCCTCAATCAGATAAATTTTGAAAACATGAGTGATTTTCTTCGTGATGATAGACTCAAAATGTTGGGATTATGAGATATAATCGATATCGGTCTGTAGTTTAAAATGTTTGACTTATTTCCTGATTTGAAAATAGGTTTGATATAAGTAATTTTCTAAGAATCAGGAAATATGCTAGACGAAAGAGATTATGTAACAGATTGGCTTAGAAATAATAAATTCACATTATTTTAACAATATTTCAGATATACCATCAGGACAAGTGCGTGTTTTGCTGGGGAGTTCTTTAAGGAATTGAAGACATCTTTAAGTGTGATTAAATTTGGCAATTATTTAAGTGAATAGTATTAGCATAGTTGAGTGGAGGGATGTTGCACGGGGTATCAGATTAGACGGAGGAGAAATGTTTAGCAAAAAGGTTTAGCAATGTCAAGACCGTTGGTAACATGATTTTCATTAAAGAACAAACTAGAAGTGAGATCATTATCAATACGTTTATGTTTAACAAACTTCCAGAATTGTTTAGGGTTATGATTAAATTTAGTCTCGATGAGTTCTATAAAGGATTTGTAACACCTAACAGATTCAATTTTGGATAATTCTCTTAGTTGAGAAAATTTCTGATAATCGCTAAGTTGTTTGTTTATTTGAGTAATTCAGTACTATATTTTTTCAATTATCAATTGTTTTAATTTCAAACTGAACCAAATAGGAAACTTAGGCTGGGAATAAGTTCCCCTAGGAACAAACAAGTCTATGGCGTGAGTTATACATTCATTAAATTTAAATATAGCATCATTAATATTGGTGTTCGATAACATAGATGTCTAGTCATATTGGGCAAGATACCTGTTCATGTTCATGCCAGTATAGTCACCTTTGTTAAATTTGTAGTGATATTTAACCGTTGATTTATGGTAATATTTTAGTGTGAAGTTAATAATGAGAGGGGAATGATATTTATCTTTTGATAACAAAGAGTCGGAAGCTTCACTTACACTAACATTAGACATATTTGTAAGTACAAGACAGTAACCTAGGTAGTAATTAATCGAGTTAAATTGGATCGTATTCACGTTGGCGTATACATTTGTTTTTATATAAACGCAGATGGAAACATATTGGGAATTATCACATTGATAATGTATAATTTGTTATAAGATAGATCTTTGTAGAAATGTATTATATATTTGTACAGCGCCCTTCAGATGATTTCGCACAAAAAAACGGCGCTATACAAATAATCCAAATAATAATATTAATACACCGTTCAATTTATTGAACGAGAGTTACCCAGGATAACCAAACTTAGTATTTTTGTTGATAATAGTTATTTCACTTTTCTACCGATCGGAATTTAACGAAGACCTTTCAAATGTACAAAAAAACACCAAAATATAATTTTTCTATTTGATGAGTTGATATTTGAAATTATTTACACGAATTGTTCTGTAATGTAATCTTCAGGGTTTCATTACATTACGCTGAAGTTAGTTAACATCGGATAGGAAAGTCCACCACAAGAATAAGAGGTATTATTTCTATTCATTAAGAAGTGCGGAAAATGGCCCAAAAAAGTGCGCCAATTTCTTATCTAACAGATTAGCACCAGCACGTAATTTTCCAAATAAATAGCTGTCAAATTTATAAGTGACCGTTGGAGATTCTGATGTTGTTGTTGTTGTTGTGGTTGTTGTGGTTGTCGTTGTTTTTTGAGTTGGTGGCGCTCTTTCCTCATTATCACCATCCGATTCTTGCTTTATCTCCAGAACTGGTTCTGGTGGAGTTATCGGACGTTTAGCATTCCTTCCTGTCCTGTAGCATTTGTGACCTTCTGGCACAGCCGTTAATTTGACGTATTTAAACATTCCACCCAATTTGATGCCTATAATTAAGTCATCAAGTCCTTCGTAGATAGATATTCCTGTGATGATAACGTCGATAGGTGAAATCCTCTCAGCGTATAGTTCTGGATCTTTTCCAACAGAATTTACTTGGTCTACGTCTAGTCCAAACAAGGATCCTTCTTTTGTATTACCTAAAGCATCCTTTGCGAGTGATAGAATAACAAGTTTTCGTGTGACTGGGTCTAAAGCCAGCTCTACAGGATTTAAGTCAGAGTCCGTTTTAATAGGTCGCTTTCTAATTCCTTTAGGTCCTGTGACTGAAGCTTCCCCTGATTCAATTATGTAGGCGTTCTCTTTTTCGTCCACCACGTAACTGCAGCTTGGTAGATTGTTCAATTCTGAATCTCTTTTTATGCTCGCTATCTCATCGATGGTGTAGATTCTTGAATCACTGTCTTCTACCACAATTATTTGTTCGTCTTTTTCACCCGGTTTAAACTGAATCTTTGTTATTTCTGAATCGAAATCCAGCACGCTTTCGCAGCCATAGAGTCTGTTGTTGATGTCTATGGTTTTAGATTCGCAGTTATCAGCTTGTTTTAAGTAAAAACAATCGTTCTTGTATTCAGCGTCGACGACTCCAGCGGCGGAAATTGTAGAAACGGTTGACATTGAGAAGAGGAAGAAGAATGACCCAACGGAAGATCGCATTTTTCTCGTATTAGCTGAAATAACAAAAAGTTACATAATTAAGTGCCTTTAACTACAATAATTTATATTCCAGTGATTCTCAAATTAGGCGACTACACCTCCCAGAGTGATAAGTGTAATCCTCAAAAAACGGGGTCATTTTCGCATTTCGCGTTTCGTTAGTTGGTTAGATAGTGCTGCCAATGGGTATTACTGTTTTTTAAATTTTGCGCGACCGATCGATATTTGTCAAATCAACCAGATTTTAAACAATTCCGCGATTTCCGTCTTAACACATTCTTTGCGGGAAAAGAGAAAACTCGTCATAAGCCTTTTTACAGTAAGACTCGGGAGACGAGTTTACTCGTTTTGTTGCGCAAAACGGTAAGGAGCGGGAAACTTGTAAACAAGGGGTTCTAAATGGGTGCGGGGTCATGTGTTTTCTATTGTCGGTGGTACCCGATCTATCTACCTGTCAATACAATGAGTTTGAAACACAACAAAAAAATACAAAAAATAAAATCGTTGTCGCGTATGTTCCGCTCACAAACTACGCAGTGAAACGCGGTACATGTGCAAGTTTTGCAATGTGCCCCTGCATAAAGGAAAGTGTTTCGAACGCTATCACACATTGAAGCACTATTAGGTTGTAGCTTTTTTTATATGAATTGAAAATTTCTAAATAATGTTGTAATTTTGTATTAATAAATTTCGATATGTTATTTCGATTGTGAAATACTGTTTTTTCTATGATTCCCAAGAAAGTAGAAAGTTTTTGTTCATAAAAAAAGGAATTACACATGCATTGCTAAATAAATAAATAGAGACATCTTTTTAAAGTAAAACACTGAAAGTTTCATCGAAAAATATTAAATAGATCATAAGATATGAATATTTTGCGGAAAGTCTAATATTGGCGCTAAAATTTAAAAAAACACCCGCGCTTCGCCCCCAATTTGGCGGTAAAATTCCCAACCATATAGTGATATGATAGTAATACGTCCCTAATCCTGGGTTGGGCGGTTTAAAAATCTGTCAGCCACTATTACTGCGGTATTACGGCCGGTATACGCAGTACGCGTGCGATTGATTATGAGTAACGTTTTCTAGTAACCTGTTATCCCTCCGTATTATCTATTATTATAAGTTCGATTTGAAATCACACAAGTGTTTTAATTATTTTTCGACAAAATTGCTATGTACAAATATTACATTGCTATAGTCGGACAAGAATAAATTTATTTTTAGTTAATAATTCTGTTTCGATACTTTTTCCTTAATATTGGTTATCATTGTCATTGGCTGACGTAATAATCGGCATTGAATATAAATTAAGAATGTATTTAAAATTTTCTTTGCAAGCCATTATTGTGCAATTTTTCGTTATAATAATAATGTATGAGAATTACATAATTATGTAATTTGAGAGGCGGGTATGGGTACCGCCGTCTCGGGAACCATAAATAGGATAAAAATTAGTATGGCTGATTTATTTAAATCCATTTCTAATAAGTAGCAACAAAATTATGTATATTTATAATTGATAATAATATTATGTACACATATTTACACTTCAATAGAACATATACATCCTGTTGAAAAACTTCTTAAGGCGAAGCTTAATGCCAAATCACTATTTTGATTAATCTTTATAACGAATTGGTGAACATTATGAATACCAAAAAATATGCTTTAGATAATATGAAAGTTTTCCTATCGCTTCGCTTGAGTAGAATACAAATAAAAAAATAAATTACTAAATAAAAAATATAAATGTAACTAAAAAAAATATTTTTTCAATAGAAATGTATGACGGCATAAAGGAAACAACTTTAAAAAAACATTATTATAGCTAAGATTATCTGTGACAGTTTCACTTGATAAAATTTTTTAATTTCTTATAAAATTATTTATAAAATAAATAAAAACCAGTTTTTTTCTTGAAATCAAACGTTTCTAGACTCCGTTTGTCAAGCGATTTTAATGACTATTACCTTCGATATAAGGTATACCAAGAATATATACATTTTTGGCTTGTATCTTCCTCTTAATTGTGGTTTAACGGGAAGAAACTTTGTATATCTTAGTCTATTCAGAATATATAGGTACACGTGTTCATGTGGGTGTCGTTTTTCTAATAATTATCACGACGAAAAGATGTAATATTAGAATTTTTATGAACGTGTTATGTGTTCCGACGTCCTAATAAAATATTCCTGTTTTACCGACAGTTTATTAGGAAAACGGTCAATTAATTCTTAAAATGCCTGCAAACCCGTTTTTAAACAGGAATACTAGTAATTTGACCAGATTTGTAATAAATTACTAATATTTTGTAATAAGTGTTCGCTGTGTGCCATACCTAGTCACTACAAGTGTTTGCTACGTTTGGTGAATTAGCGGTGGTGACCGGGTTCATGTGGGGTGAGGTTTGTCCACTTGGTGGCGGATGCATCTGCCCATCAGCTGCATGGCGGGACGGATCGTGCCAAGATAATATACAATGATAATATAATATAATATAATATACAATGATAATATACCGGTCAGAAAAGCGTATAAAAAAACATAAAAACTCCGACGGTAAACACTACCTTTGGACAAAGACACCATAAATACCACGCAATTAAAGCATTCAACAGTCTTCCCAAAGATATTAGAAGAACGAGATGTGCTATGCGCAGTTGGGTGGAATTGTTTTGCCGAGTGTCGCCGGTTTTGTTCACCAATACTACTGCACACCTTCGCTTGCGCTAAGGTATCCGCACTAATACATAGAACAGATTTCTGTGCGTACACGTCCCGATACCGTTCAAAGTACCCTAATTAGGTAGTACACCGGCTACGGTCCGGCGGCCAACATAGCATATCTCGTTCTTCTAATATCTTTGAGTCTTCCACTTGAAACAAAAATTGAGGAAAGTAAAAATAAATTCAAACACAAAATAAAAAAATGGATTAAAGAACAAAAAAGACAATATTTCCAAAATTCTATAACATAAGAGAATAAAACATATACACGCAACACAAAAAATGTATAAGGCAAGCGGCACGCACAAGCACATAGATCATTGTAAATGCCGATTTCCATTCTCTTCTAATGTTTTTATTTTGGTGTGAGAATTGGATTTTGATTTCTAATCTTTATTTTTGATGTAAATTTATCTTTATTTTAATGTTGTTTTTTGTTTAAATGTATAAATTCGTATATTTTAAAATGGGGGCCTCAGCACGGGTGAACAACCCAGTGAGGCCAACGTTGCTGAATTGAAATGTAAAGTACTGTAGAGTAATGTATCAATAAATAAATAAATGACGAAATGCGAA
Source organism: Hesperophylax consimilis (assembly GCF_061612785.1). Taxonomy (NCBI): domain Eukaryota; kingdom Metazoa; phylum Arthropoda; class Insecta; order Trichoptera; family Limnephilidae; genus Hesperophylax; species Hesperophylax consimilis. The sequence continues at coordinate 15,260,860 of NC_142865.1, forward strand.
AATACAGGGTTTTCCAATAAGAGGTGTTATTTTGATATTCAATCGTAAAAGATAAATGATTTTGCTGCTTGTGTGGCACTTAGCGCCGTCTTGTTGAAACAAAACGTTGTCCAAATCAATACCATCCAATTCCGGCCATAAAAAATCATTAATCATCTCTCAATAGCGCAATCCATTCACCGTAACTGTTGCTCCAGCCTCATTTTCGAAAAAGTAAGGTCCAATGACTCCGCCGGACAATAAACCGCACCAAACAGTTACACGTTGAGGATAGAGAGGCTTTTCAATAATAACTCTTGGGTTTTCCGAGCCCCAAATGCAACAATTTTGCTTATTGACGAAGCCACCGAGGTGGAAATGGGCCTCATCACTCAAGATGATTTGCATTTGATTCACTCAAGTGAATTTTAATAATGTCAGTGCGTTGTTGAAGCGTGTTTCGTTCCATTTTTATTCATGGCGTAGTTTTTACTTGTAAAATGTCAAAAAATGAAAGCTTCAAAAGTAACATCTACCGAAATACCGGGCTATTCAAAATAACACCTCTTATTGGAAAACTCTATATTATGATTTTTATAAACGCGCGTTCTGACATCGCAATAATACATTCCTCTTTTACTAAAAGTTTAACAGGAAACCTTATCAATTCATTTGTTAAGTGCAATTACCGTTATTACCGGATTACGAATAATTTGATTCTTAATAAATTAGCAATATTTTATATCAGTAAGTTTTCTCCGTGTGATTTGTGAATGTGGAGAGGATTCAAGGAAAGGAGTGACTAAAGAATATAATATGAAGGGAAATGGAAGGAAAATTCGGTGACGCACCAGGAAGATAAGATAAGAAGATAAGGCAAGACCAATGCCTCAATATTGTTAATTTATTATGTCGGGTAAGAGAAAATTACAGAAGAGAATTTATACGACGTATGAACGCGAATGAAGCAAGTATTGTGTGGCGGTATAACCTCTCTGCATACCTCTGCAGAATTGGCGAAATGGTTAGTTAGTCAATTAGTAACTTAGTAATTAATATTTTTGTAATAACTCTTACCTGTTTGTTGAACAAACAATTCTTTGGTAAATTAAAAACGTTGGTCATGCACAAATCTTCAACAAAATCTGTTTCATATAAAAAATAAACTTTATTTATAAACAAAATACAAACAAATTATTAATCATTGCGTTAAGATCGTTTTAAAATTTTCAGAAACAGGGTTGACCAAAAAAAATATATCGACATGTTGAATATTAATTTAAGAGTATTTAAGGCGACACAACACTCTAATAACGGGGGCTTGCTTGAGGCTCACATTTAAATTAATTCCGACGAGTTCGTAACGAAAATATTTTATTTTTTAAGAGTGATCCCTTCATATTTAAGTTATTAATATTTAAGATTAATAAAAACACTAATCAACGTTAAAATATTTTTTGTAAAACGGTTTGCAAAATTTAAGAAATGTTTTTAACTATAAAATTAGCGGTAAGTAACAGATTTTATTTTTCTAGGTGATGAATAAGTAGCTTTCCGAGAGATCCCTCTAGAAACATTTGAGATTTTAGTAATACGTTCATCAGAAATAATCAAAATAAACACATCGGAAAGGTAATAGATATTTTCTAGGTTTCTTTTGCTCTACTTCAAACGAGTAGTGTTTTATTAAATATTTTCACCATTTTCGCTTAATTACTATCGTTTTTTTTTAAATATTAGTGCGCTTTCTCTAACATTCATATTTACACATATCTCCATTTCAAACCAATTACATAGAAATCGCACAGAAAACGATCTTAAAGGTAACACTAAAAAAACATTGACTGACTGATACAGACCGAATATTCAACACTAGATATACCTAGGCCAATTATAAAAAAAAACAAATTTCAATCCACACAAAATATCAATAACAGACCAGTTAGACATAAAAAGTTAGACGTTAAAACATAAATACTCCGACAGTAAATACAAGCTTTGGAAAAAGACACTACCAATACCATGCTATGAAAGCATTCAACAGTGTAACATTTGAAATAAAAATTGAGAAAAGCAAAAATAAATCCTACACAAAATTACAAAATGGATTAAAGAACAAAAAAGACAATATTACTAAAATTTCATAAATAAATAAAAACATACAAACCTAATATAAAACACACATCACCTCACAAACACACAAGATTATATTTCTAATATAATCTAATATATTGTCTTCAATAATTAAAATAAAAATAAACTGGTTTTTGCTATATCTTATTACTAACTATAGACTAGAAAAACTGTTATAAACTTATGGCTAACAGATTAATAATGTGAACTTAAATGACAAATAATTTTAAGAAATAATTAGACGCCTGAAATATCAATATAAATTGAAAATATCTCTCGAGTAAAAATAAATGCCGCCAACGGGAATTGAACCCGTACCTTCTGATGTCCGGTCATGTGCTCAGAACCACTGAGCTATGTCGGCTAATTGATATTTAAGGCGATTAATTATTGCTTATAATTATTTGTTATTTTTTATGCTCTGCATATAACTTTGTCTTATAAACATTAGTATATATTTAAAAATAATGAACTTAAATCCACCTTTACACCATCCATTAATATTTTTATTTTATTTTTGTTTTTTTATTATTTTTTGCTTGTTATCTGAACATTTAAAACTCGTGTTATCTCTTCTGTATCAAGCAGTAAATCGTGTATCAGGGCATTCATAAATAAATTTTTTTAAATCAACTTATAGCAAATCCAACCCTAATGATTGACATCATTCGGCTCTTACACAATCTCTGAATATTTAACTATAATTATTTAACGAATTACTTTTACATTAACATAAATTAATAAATAAAAATTCGGAATCACATCGTTGATAGAAATATTCGTAACCCTGTACGCATTTTTACTGTGACATTTAAATAATTATTGAAAAGGATTTACATAAAAAATTTCACAAGAAAGTCAATAACTTATAACGATATTTCGTCAATTTGGTTGGACAAGGTTCTAATTTTTTTTAATCCATTAAATTTACCGGTTTCTGATTTTGAAGTGAAATCTTGTATATTATACTTCAACATACTATGTCCTATGCCTTTATTAGAAGTAAACTTGAATATGGAAGCATTATTTGGAATCCACATTATTGCAAGTATGAAAACATTATAGAATCGGTTAAAAAAAATGCTTAGACTATAATCTTTCAAATGTGGACTACATGACCATCTTAGATCATACGACGCACGTCGTGAATACTTTAAGATTAATACACTTAAAATAAGAAGGCAATTGACTGACCTAATATGTTTGCATAAAATTATCCACGGCCATCTTGATACCTCATTATGTCTTTGCAATATTGAAATAAATATCCCCAATTCCCATTGTTTAAGACACCATAGCATTTTTCACCTGAATATTTTCAAAAATAATATCGCCTATTTTAGCCCTCTGACCCAAATGTGTCGACTGTATAATAAGATTGAGTGTGCTGAAGTAGACATTTTTGTCGATAATTTATATGGATTCAGAAAAAAATTCTGCTATTGTTAAATAATATGTTGCACTGATTATATTATGTATTACTTGCGTCTCTTACTTTTCTGTAATATTTGTATTTCATATATATTTTAAATTTTGAATTTTATTTGTTTTATAATTTAATCTTTACTAAAGTATATGAAAATTAATGTGTCTTTGTATGTGTATTTGTATGTTAACTGAGTTTTTTTAACTGGATTGTTCTCACGTAACTGAGATCGTCTGTAAAAACCCAGTATAAATAAATAAATAAAAACATGTTATACAGGATAATGTTTAAATATATTAAACATGGCATACCTAATCATGCAAATATAACCATATGCAACCAGCTAGGACATTAAAATTCATTGCATAATGTTCTAACTACATTTTCTAATGCTATTTCAAGATGGGGTCACGTTCTAATTAAATATTTCCTTTCAAATATATTCAAATTAAAATACTTTACACTAAATTGAACCTCAAAATCATAAAATGTTATACAGATTATGAGAAATCGTCTTTGCAAACGTTGACTCCTCAAAATATGGTAAGGCGAAGAAGGTACAGGGTTTTCCAATAAGAGGTTATTAAATCGTAAAAGATCAATGGTTTCGTTGCTTGTGTGGCACGTAGCGCCGTCTTGTTGAAAGTAAACGCTGTCCAGATCAATACCATCCAATTCCGGCCATAAAAAATCATTAATCATCTCTCGTTAGCGCAATCCATTCATCGCAACAGTTGCTCCAGCCTCATTTTCGAAAAAGTAAGCTCCAATGACTCCGCCGGACCATAAACCGCACCAAACAGTAGAGAATAGAGAGGCAACAATAACTCTTGGGTTTTCCGAGCTCCAGATGCGAAAATTTTGCTTGTTGACGAAGCCACCGAGGTGGAAATGGGCCTCATCACTCAAGATGATTTGCATTTGATTCACTCAAGTGAATTTTAATAATTTCAATGCGTTGAAGCGTGTATTGGCGTAGTTTCTACTTGTCAAATATCAAAAAATGACAGCTTCAAAAGTTACATCTACCGAAATAGCGGGCAATTCAAAATAACACCTCTTATTGGAAAACCCTCTAGAACCCTACCCAACTAAAGTGATGTAAAAACGATCATCTGTCAGATTAAGTGATGTTAGAACCTTGTAAAATAAATTGAAACATTAAAAACTTGTTTTGACTTCACCATACAAGTATCTACGGAAACGGCTCTGAAAATTGTTTTTTCGTAGAAATGAGCAGATGAAAAAATGGTTTTGCATTCTAAGGCCATTTTGGAAAAAAATATCAGAACCTTGGATATATTAGAACCTTGTCCAACTACGGTGACGATTTAGTCATTGAATAATAAGCTTAAGGCGATGCACTACATCGTGTAATATTTTGAATCCAGCCGCTATCAATAACACACCTCACGTAGATGGCGATAAGGCTTAAATTCCCGCTTCACACCATCCACCTGTTTTGATTTATGCAAGAAAAAAACATGGCCATAAAGTACCTTTTATTTTATTTTGTGGATGTTCAGGCACAAATATTTAAATGTTTTTCAATCATTTTATAAATAACTTAATTTGCCACATTATACAATAAAACCATAACCGAAAATGGGTTCGTAAGTAGGAGATTTTTAACTTTAAAGCAGTTCTCATAGGCCTATACATTATTTTTTCTGGGTTTATAAAAAGACTTATCTAAAAAATAATCGATTATTGCAAAGGCCAGGATGTATTCTACTCGCAGTATTTAATTAAAGCATCTGAAACATTTCTAGGCGACCAAATTTTCAAAACAAAAACAAATGATTTTAAATTACTACGTAGTGCATCGCCTTAAATATTTTTTTAATTCACCATTATAATTTATTGATACTGTGGTGTGTAAAGCTCCCATTATCCCTCAGGGCGTTCCACTGTTTTGCAGTTCTCTAGGATGACAGCAGAATAATTGTCATTAACCTCAAAATTAACGATTTTTTTGCTAACTGCGATTCCTGTCAACTTAAAGATAAAAAATTATCCTTAACCATATTAACAGCTTTTACGTTAACTGTGATTCCAGTTTTCTCGGATGACATCGAAAGATTCGTTCATTTTAAGGTTAAGAATGGACAATTAAGGACAATTCCTTAATCTCAAACCTTAAAGTCTATTATATTTTGCAATGTACGTCTAATGAGAACTGTCAGAATGGTATTTACACGTAAAATATGTTAACAATACATTCGATTTCAGATGAATTCGCTATTCTTGAACTATTTCAATATAAAATACTATTCTTGAAAGCAGTAGTAAGTTTTTTTCAGATTTTATTATTTTAAGTCAACGTATGTGGTGATGATCTGGCTTGTAAGCCACACAGACCATCAGGGAATAATTGAAAAAAAAGAGTTGATTACAAAAATTCACTCTGCAGGCAGCGTAACAAATTATCATCAAGCCACCAAATACATAAAACAGAGAACTCACTGAATATATCACTCGCATTGAGATTGGCAACAATTCCTTATCCTTATGGTTAATCTCAAAATTCGGCAGCGGACGGCAATCAGCACAGTAAAACTTGCGTTCGCACCATGAAGTAATGATCTGTCACGACAAGCTCTCAAGAGAGTAGAATTTAGAATAAATTGAATGAACACATTGTAATTCAAAAAGTACTGACACTTTGTTGTGACAAAAATATTACAATCTTTTAGTCTTAAATCGACCAAACAGGAATAGTGGTGCCCTCTTTTGTCAAACAATATAATTCAGATGAATCAAGCTGCTTAATGCACAGGCAACTGAATTTCATTGTCACCCACCTGCAGAGCTAAATCTATACAATAACTAACCGGAGATGTGTATCCTGTACACTATTTTAAATTTTATGTTTCAAATTTTAAGTAAACTAATTTTAGGTCTACTGCTTCTCCAGTATGTAATTTAGTAGGCAAACAAAGATTATAAAAGTTACCGGAACTTCAATTTTTTCGTTTAATATAAAATATATGCAAACCTTAACAAATACTTTTCAGATGCCAGATGTCGCTCCCTAGAATTATTTTTATTTTTTCGGGAGCGTTGACTGTTATTTTTTTAAAGCGCTGTTTTCTCTCAATTGTATAATTCCTGGTTTATAATTAAAATAATAATGGAGGAAAATTTTCTGGGGAAATTTTGGTTTTGTTTTGAATAGAATATTAACTATCATTGAAGAATAACGTAGGTAATACTAATAAATCTAAACGAAACATGAAACAGTGTAGAACAAAATGTGTAGATTCTTGTTATAGATACCTTATATTGTAGGTAAGAGGCATTCGATTTGTCAATCGCTTGACAAACGGAGTCTAGAAACGTTCGATTTCAAGCACAAAACTGGTTTTTATTTATTTTGTAAATAATTTTATAAGAAAGAAAAAAAGTTAATCAAGTGAAACTGTCACAGATAATCTTAGCCATAATAATGTATTTTGAAAGTTGTTTCTTTTACGCGTTCATACATTTCTATTGAAAAAAAAAATTTTAGTAGTTTTTTTTTTTTACTTTTTTGCTTCCGATTTTGTTGTCCGGGTTAAATCTTCCCCATAGGAAAAACTAAACCTTTCCACTCACTTTTCCACAAATGATCAGCTAGTCAATCGACACTATGCAAGTGCATTATATAAGTGAAATAAATACAAAACAATACAATAACAACAACACGTCAACTCACCAGAGATCAAATGGGAAAAAAATTCACCGACTCCAAATATTTTCATATCAGAGGGTTCGGCTCGGTAGAACTTCTAACAGGGCCTATAAATCCTACTGATCCCTCAACATAAATATTTAAAAAATCTTTCGTTATACTACATGTATTCAAAATGACCGACTTTTGCATCTTTATATATAAATTTTTTGATAGATCTAATACGCCTAAATTTTTAATAATAAAATTTTAATTTTTTTTTACATTTATATTTTTTATTGAGTATTTTTTTTTCATTTTATTTGTATTCTACTCAAGCGAAACGATAGGAAAACCTTCAATTTATCCAAAGCATATTTTTTGGTATTCAATTATGAATATTATTTAAAATATGGAATGTATTGCATTGCTCTACCGCTGCATACATTCTGGAATAAATTATTATTATAAACGAATATAATAATTCGTTTTTTTCACTTCTATAAATACCTCCAGTAACGTAGTAAAAATAAACCGGTATCGACTTTTTCTTCAAAACAAAACACAATAAGTTCAGCATTCCGCATCTAACCGTTGAATTTTAATTAGAGATGTATCGATAACCGAGGGCGTGACCAGTATCCAAATTTATTTTTATAGAGCTTACAGGGAAGAAACAAGGAAGTAGTCAGAATAAACTAGGAATATTTGCAGATTTTTTTTTGTGAACAACTGTGTCAAATCCCAATAAGGAGGGACTGATATTTATTAACTGCTGTAATATCACCCAAAAATGATAAAATACATTATCAAAAACGAAGAGTCTGAAGAATTTCAGCTCGAACGGATGTCGAGGAGGGAGTTAATTTCCAATTCATTCATTTGAGGAAACAAAAGTGAAATTCAATATATATTAGTACACCAATTCGTTATAAAGATTAATCAAAATAGTGATTTGGTATTAAGCTTCGCCCCTTTAAACGGGACGCTCGATATAATCCACGTGTTAATTGATATAGTTATTTAATTAAGTTATTATACATTGCATAGTTACCTTGATCTAGTAACGTATTTAAGTAACTAACTTAAAATCAAAAGAAATAAATGGAACGTTCGCTTTGTGTTATGTTTAAAATTATTTTATAAATATTAATAAATTACAATTTTGTTCACTTTCTCAACTGACATATTAGGCTAATGCCCGTATTGAATTGTATATGAATTACAGAAACTACTTTATTTATTTATTTATACTGGGTTTTACAGATGATTACACTTACGTGAGAACAATCCACTTATAAAAACTCAGTTATTGTACAATTACAAAAATCTACAATTAAATAAAGATACAATAAATTAAATACAGATACATACAATTAAATACAGATACATGCAATTAGAAAACAAAAACATCAAAAAATAAAAATAAAATACACAATCATATACAAGCTCGCTCAAGTAACACATTACATTATACATTATTACAAGTGGTAAGAGGCATAAGAAATACGAGAGGTATGCATAGAGAGAAAATTGACACAATAAATTAGCTAATATTTTTTAATAGCGCCAGAACTTTTTTTCTGAATCCGTACAAATTATCGACGAAAATATCTATTTCAGCACACTCTATCTTGTTATATAGTCGACACATCTGGGTCAGAGGGCTAAAGTAGGCGATATTATTTATAAATGTATTCAGGTGAAAAATATTATGGCGCCTTAAACAATGCGAATTGGGGACATTTATTTTAATATTGCTAAGACATAATGTAGTATCAAGTTGACCGTGAATAATTTTATGTAAACATATGAGATCAGTCAATTGCCTTCTAGTTTTAAGTGTATCAATCTTGAAGTAATCACGACGTACGTCATATGATCTTAGATGGTCATGTAATCCACATTTGAAGGATAACATTCTTAGCATTTTTTTTTTAATGGATTCTACAATATTTTCATATTTGCAGTAATGTGGATTCCAAATAGAGCTTCCATATTCAAGTTTACTTCTAATTAAGGCATTGTAAAGAGTTAGAATTGATTGAGGATCTTGGAAAGGTTTACATATTCTATGAATAAATCCCATCATTTTTAATGATTTGCACTTAATGTCGTTAATGTGTACATCAAATATGAATTTAGAATCAAAAGTGATTCCTAGATCTCTTATTGAAGATACTTTTTTGAGAATAATATAATAACATAGGAAAAATCCTTTATAATTCTATTTCTAGTGAAGTTTAAAATGTAACATTTTTCAACATTTAAGTGCATATCATTGACAGTACACCAGTTATTAAGTGTGTGGAGGTCGTTTTGAAGCAGTTGATGATCGGAAACAGACTTGATTTTACGAAAAATTTTAAGATCATCGGCGAAAAAAGCATAATCACAATTTAATTTCGAGCCAAGGTCATTTATGAATATAAGAAAAAGCAGGGGGCCAAGATTTTGATTTTACTTTAGAAACAGAAATTTATTTATTTAAATAGATAAAACTAAATTAATGATAGTCCTCTTCCATCGTGGGGCCTTTAGGGAACCAAGGAGAAGTGGAGAGGAGAGACGAAGACCTCTTCCATCGTGGGGCCTTTAGGGAACCAAGGAGGGGTGGAGAGGAGAAACGAAGGCGTTTTCCCTTGTGGGGCCTTCAGGGAACCAAGGAGGAGTGCAGAGGAGAGATGAGGCCCTCTTCCCTCGTGGGGCCCTCAAGGAACCAAGGGGGAGTGAACTCTTTCGTCTTGGGGCCGTCTAGGAACCAACGGAAAGTGGACTCTTCCCCCATTGAGCCTTCGGGGAACCAAAACTCAAGGAACCTAGGGGGAGTGAACTCTTTTGTCTTGGGGCCTTCTCGGAACCAACGGAAAGTGGACTCTTCCCCCGTTGAGCCTTCGGGGAACCAAGGAGAGGAGAGCCGAAGGCCTCTTCCCTTGTGGGACCTTCAGAAAACCAAAGAGGAGTGGAGAGGAGCGACGAGACCCTATTCCCCCGTGGGGCCTTCAGGGAATCAAGGGGGAGTGGACTCTTTCGTCATGGGGCCTTCAGGGAACCAACGGGGAGTGGACCCTTCACCCATGGGGCCTCTGGAGAACCTAGGAGAAGTAAAGAGATGAGACCCTTTTCCCTCGTGGGACCTTTAAGGAACCAAGGAGGAGTGGAGAGGAGAGATGAGGCCACCTCCGTGAACGCTTCCCTTGTGAGGCCTTCACGGAACCAAAGGGGAATGGAGAGGAGAAATGAAGCTCCCTTACATTGTGAGGCCTTCATGGAACCAAGAGGGATTGGAAAGGAGAGATGAGACCTGAGAATACACATTGTGGAACCAGAAGACATAGTCACATATCCAATGACAACCCTGGTGAACTTTCATTGCATTACTTTTATTAGACCATTAATAGTTTTATGAGTTACTGATTACCATGATTCATCTGCAAATATTAATACAATATTGCATTTAAAAAGAAATAATAATGATGGAAAAATAAATAATCTCGCATAAATAGTAATAAATAATAATAATAAATAGTCTGTAACATAATAAAAATAAAAATATTAAAAAAATTTGCTTTTGTATTTATTATTAAAAAGGTTGCAGATTATATTATATTAAATTAATGACCCTGTCACAAAATGAGTATGTTAAAAATAGATTCGTTATTTAAGAACAGGTTTTTCAGAAATTTGAATGTCATTGATGAAGAGGTGTGGGAAATTCCTTTATAGCTATTAATTTATGAATAACACCGAAAGCGTCCAATCCACATATTTTTCCCAAATCTAGTTTTACATGTTGTGGCACAAGTGCCATTTACAAACTTGATATTAATTGACAGTTATTTTAAAGTAAATGAGACAAAAGAAAAAATAATAAATATACGGTTAAACGCGACGTTTGTAAGAATCTACTTGTTCATAGATGAAAATTAGCTTATTTTAATAAAAATAAATTGATTAACGCCATCTATGAACTCGTGGAATATAACGTGCCTGGCGTTTAGCCTTAAACTGTGCAATTTATTTATTTTTAAATTATGTGTTTAGCAAAATAATTTGCTAGGTTATACAGGGTTTTCCAATAAGAGGTATTATTTTAAATAGCCCGCTATTTTGGTAGATAATACTTTTGAAGCGGTTATTTTTTGACATTTGACAAGTAAAAACTACGCCATTAATAAAAATGGAACGATACACGCTTCAACAACTCATTGAACTTATTACAATTCACTTGAGTGAATCAAATGCAAATCATCTTGAGTGACGAGGCCCATTTCCACCTTGGTGGCTTCGTCAACAAGCAAAATAGTCGCATTTGGGGCTCGGAAAACCCAAGAATTATTGTTGAAAAGCCTCTCTATCTTCAAAGAATGACTGTTTGGTACGGTTTATGGTCCGGCGGAGTCATTGGACCATACTTTTTCAAAAATGAGGCTGGAGCAACAGTTACGGTGAATGGATTGCGCTATCGAGAAATGATTAATGATTTTTTATGGCCGGAATTGGATGGCATTGATCTGGACAACGTTTACTTTCAACGAAACGGCGCTACGTGCCACACAAGCAACGAAACATTTGATTTTTTACGAATAAATATTAAAATAACACCTCTTATTGGAAAAACCTGTATCATTGGTTAAGAGTACGTTAGGCTGAATTGGGTTGCATATAATGTGTGTATAAACGAAAGTGTATTGCAACGAATCAATCGTTTTTTTCACTTCTATAAATACCTCCAGTTACGTAGTAAAAATAAACCGGTATCGACTTATTCTTCAAAACAAAACACAAAAGTTCAGCATTCCGCATCCAGAGGTTGAATTTTAATTAGAGAGGTATCGATAACCGAGGGCGTGACCAGCATCCAGTTCTTATTTTATTATAGAGCTTACAGGGAAGAAACAAGGAAGTAGTCAGAATAAACTAGGAATAATTACAGATATTTTTTTTGGTTTGAACAACTGAGCCAAATCCCAATCCAAAGATGATAGAATACATTATCATAGACGAAGAGTCTATAAGCCGAGTTTCAGCTCGAACGGATGTCGGGGAGGGAGTTAATTTCCAATTTTATCATTTAAGAAAACTAAAGTGAAATTCAAATTTATGTTATGAAAAATAACAGATTACTCGTTTTGGCGCAAAAGTTATAAACATTTTTTTTCTTTTTTTTATGATTACGAATTTGTCTAGGATGGGGAAAGCTGCCGTAACTAAATACCTGCAAGAATAATCTCGAAGGATTGCTGGATAGAATTCATTCACAAATACGGATGGCTGTAATACGCTAGCGTAAGATTATACTTTTAGCAAGTTATACTCTATTCTAAGAATAAACCGTTTTGAAGTGGAAAATAATAGAATATATAGAAAGGAGTATCTCAAAAAGTTGCATTTTTGGAATAATGTTTACTCGCACAAATGCAAGACTTGGGTTCGAACTTTTGGCCGTTTTCTCGGGATCTATGGTGTCGAACGGACTGAAATTTATGATTTGTACACAGAATTATGATCTGAAGTGGAATCAGAAAATAAATCTCGGTATTGTAATCATCATACTTACGGGCACAAATGCAAGACTTGGGTTCGAGTTTTGGAAACCGTTTACTCAGGAACAGGATCAATGGTGCCAAAATCATGTTCTGGCAGCATTGATCATGGAATCAAAACCAACATTTCTCAGGATCTATGGTGCAGAACGGACTGAAATTTCGCATTCGTACTCAGAATTATGTTTCGAAGTGCAATCAATAACTAAATCTCGGTAATGTGGCATTTGTGAAAAAAAAATCATTCTTACAGGCCCAAATAAGAGACTTGGGTTCGAACTTTGGAAGCCGTTTTCTCAAGATCTATGGTGTAGAACGGATTGAAATTTCGCATTCTTACGTAGAATTTTGTTCTGAAGTGCAATCAGTAACTAAATCAGGGTAATGTGGCATTTGTGAAAATAATATCATTCTAACGTGCCCAAATTAGAGACTTGGGTTCGAACTTTGGATGCCGTTTTCTCAGAATCTATGGTTCAGAACGGACTGAAATTTCGCATTCGTACTAAGAATTATGTACTGAAGTGCAATCAGTAACTAAATCTGGGTAATGTAACATTTGTGAAAAAAATATTATTCTGGGCCCAAATTAGAGACTTGGGTTCCAAATTTGGAAACCGTTTTCTCAGGATATATGGTGCAGAACGGACTGCTATTTTGGATTTATACTCAGAATCTTGTTCTGAAGTGCAATCGTTAACTTTATCTCGGTAATGTGGCATTTGTGAAAAAATCATCATACTTACGGGCACATACAAGACTTGGTTCGAACTTTTGAACCCGTTTTCTCAGGATCTATGGTGCCGAACGGACTGATATTTCTGATTTATATTCAGAATTATGTTCTGAAGTGCAATCGGTAACTTTATCTTGGTAATGCGTCATTTGTGAAATAAATATCATTCTGACGGGCACAAATGCATGACATTGGTTCGTATTTTGGAAGCCATTTTCTCAAGATCTTTTTGACTCTGTATATTAATTATTTTCTGAAGTGGAATCAGCTCGAGCTTTTGAGTTAAAGTTTTATTTTAGTTGAGAATAAATAAAATCTTGCGTTGGTATTGCTTAAATTTTTAAAATCTAGAATATTATTTGTTTTTACTTCCTATTATCGTACTAAATTTTAATACGTAAATTAAATCTCCACCACGGGAGATCTTTGAAGATATCGTTATCGCTATTTGTTTCAGTAAAATAATAAGGTTATTTTTCTCAGTCGATATTTGCAGTTAGAGCAACAATATCAAGTGTGCTATTAAGTCCAACAGATGGCGCTGTTTAGCAAAAATCATGCAGTAAAATAAAATAAAGGTAAGTACATTGAAACAGACGCGTATTCGAATGCAACGTTTTGTCAAAATTTCAAAGCAATCTATGAAGAACTTTCTAAGAATTATGAATTTAAACAAACCAACTATTTTTGTTTATAGCTAGAATAATTAATTGTATTTTTGCTGTCATTTTTTTGTTTATTGTAACATCATACGCTAGTGAAACCAATCGTCTTGAGCCAGTAAGACTATTGAATCCTCAATAATTGGGGAATGTTTCGAGGGGAGAGGATGATGGGGAAAAACCTGGCTATTCCGGCAGATCTGGTCATCAAACACGGCTAATCGCGTTTCATTTCTCAATTGTGGTCTTTCACCAGGGCGATACTGAAAGTATCTACCACTCTGGAAAATGCTAATTTGTTTAGTACCGTTTTAGTGAGAAATCAAATTATGTGTTAATTTTAATTTATCAAGAAGGTGATTGTATCATTGAGTTTATTAAACATTTATTAGCTTCAATTAGTGAGTCCCAGTAACCATTTATTGGATAACCAACACATTTGCCATATGTCACCCCAAGTGGTTTGCGTCGTTTGGTGACTTAGCAGGTTTGTCCTGGCGACATATGCGTCTGCTTGATCTGGAAGGACTGGAGTGAGACCTTTTGACCTATCCAGCAGGATTTTCTCAACCCATCGCCTTGCACCACAGCGAGAGAGATGGATCCATACGTCCGTCACTCCTGGACCTGCTGAACCCGAGATACCTACACATCCATATGCCAGTTTCTTATCAGAACCTTCACCCCTTTCGATCGATCTGAAACTCGGCAGATGGAGTCGTTATAGATGACAAGGCATTTTATCAAATTTTGTTGGTAATCACTAATCACATAAACACACGCGGACATGTGGGCATTTCTCTGAAATCCGATGACATTAAAAACTAACTAACTAACTAACCATCACGCCGTTTCCCCGCAGGGGTAGGCAGAGAGGACGGACCGCCAAACAACTCGCTCTTGGCACACACTTCTTGCCTCATTCACATTCATACATCGTCTCATACATACTCTTCTATTGTTCTGACTCTTGACATGGCCCGACTCAAGTATCTGATTCACTTGGTCGTGCCATGTCTTCCTCGGGCGTCCCCGACTTCTGCTACCATTCACATTTGCATCGTATATTCTCCTTGCGCTCCTATCTTCGCTCATTCGCTCTACATGCCCAAACCATCTAAGCGTCCCTTTCTTGATCTTACTCATTACGCTTACATCAGCCTTGCACTCTTTGCTGATATCCACATTCCTCACACGATCATACATGGTTTTACCACACATACGCCTCAGGGATCTCATTTCAACAGCATTCAATCTACTTTCATCCTTTCCTTACCAGTTCCATGCCTCACTTCCATACATCAGGGTAGGTACCAGCACTCCATTGTGGACTGCTAACTTCGCTTCTTTGGATAATTTTTTGTTAGCGCCAACTGCGTTCAGTCCTTCATTAATGGAGTTACTTGCATTTACTCTTCTTTCAATATCTCTGTCAGCCTTCCCATCTCTCGTAAACATGCTTCCTAAATACACAAACTAATCCACCTGCTCCAAGTATTCCTCATTCACAACTATATTGCACACTGTTATCGTACTCTCTCTTTCAAACACCATTACTTTAGACTTACTTACATTACGATGACATAAGCTGTTAATATACGAAATAAATGTCGGTTCTACCCGGTCCGGCATTTGGCGAAGTTCGAAGAATCGTCGTGTTGTAGGAAGGTTAAATCCCCAGTTAAACCAAAAAACATATATGTTTTAAAAGACAACTTAAAAAAGATTAAAGTTTATTTATATTTTCTGAAATTTTTTCCGTTCCATATTTATTTTAAATGATTATTTACGTCCTCCAGGGCGATTGGGTAAGGCTCTTGACTAGTAATCCAAAGGTCGCGGGTTCAAATCAAGGCGTGCGCAAGTAAATTTTATTTTAAAATTTGTGTTTCACTCTTAGTATCGCCCTGGTGTAAGACAACCATTCAGAATTGTTAAGTTGCTTCAAAAGGTTTTAGCCGTATTTGGTGACCAGATCTGAAGAGTCAGATCCTTACCCAACTTCCTCTTCCCCATCTCTTTCACTCCCCACTATCTTCAGCCTCAAAACATTAATAAAACTATGATAATATTGAAACAATATCTTGTTATTTTCAAATTGAATTTAAAAAAAATAACAATGTATAGTGACATCTAGCGTTTATCACACACAACTAAATAAATTAACAAAAAATAATGTATAGTGACATCTAGCGTTAATTATACACAACTAAATAAAGTAATAAAATTTAATGTATAGTGACATCTAGCGTTTATTGCACACAACTAAAAAAAGTAACAAAAAATAATGTATAGTGACATCTAGCGTTTATTACACACAACTAAATAAAGTAACAAAAAATAATGTAAAGTGACATCTAGCGTTTATTAGACACAACTAAATAAAGTCACAAAAAATAATGTATAGTGACATCTAGCGTTTATTACACACAACTAAATAAAGTAACAAAAATAATTCTTCAACAACCTCATGTTTCATAAATATCCGATAGATGACACTAGTAATAAAATTAATTAAAACTTTAAATTATCGTGGCTACCTTGTCGAAGCGATGATGGGTCTCCGGTCCAACTAGAGAAATAGGAAGAAAATAAGTGGATGGATTTTTTTTGGCAAATTTTAGAGCAAACAGTAATCAAAATGGCAAAACAAAGTGTAGGTATTTATTAAAAATTATTTATTAAACATAAACACAGGTATATTTTAATTGACACTTTGCTTTTTCCTAATAATTATTAAATACCAGCTGACGTGTACCCGGCGTCGCTGAGGGTTATCCTTAGGAGATAGACATATACCATGGCGGACTTTTTTGTAGGCCTTTTTAAGATATACAATTCCGTAGTACATTATTTTGATGTATCTCATAAGGTTTAGCCAGCGTTAGCAATGTAGTGCTCGAAAATATATGTTTACGACTTGATCATAAAACTTCCATTTTCTCTACTTGTAATAAATATAACATGCATGTATCATATGTGTAAACCTTCCGTATGAAATTCTCTAAATGATAGTATACACCCTATCAAAATCCCTATCGATAGTTTAGAAGAACTAAGCGCACAAACAGACATACGCGGATAGCGACTTTATTTTATACTATTTAGATATACTTAAATGAAACGAAAATGCTTGGTCTTAAGTCACTTTATTGATATATTTTCTCTGTACACCGGTTTCGGTACCTCCGTACCATCATCAGGACTGTCATAAAAATAATGCTATATATATAATACAGAAGTACACAGAGATGTGCAAAATGGGTACCCAAAACCATTTGAAATGCAAAATGGAAATGGGTCAACTCTTTTCCATTTGAAAATGCAAAATGCAAAATGGTTTTTAGAAAAGCATTTCAAATGCAAAATGCAAAATACCTATTTTCAAAATGCATTGAAAATGCAAAATGGTTTCTCAGGTCAAACAATCAAAATAATTATAGAATTTTTAAACAATTTTGTCATTTAATAATGGACTTCAATGCAGATCAAACATATTACATGATGGTAAAAATCCAAAAACACGACTACGGATTATGAAACCACAAAAAATTTGCGCGGGACTAATGTTGCCAACGTAAAAACATAGAAACTGCTATCCAACATTTAATATTACAGCGTCATGGCCCCATGTTCAGTATTTGAATCAGTATTTTTTGTAATGATATCACTCAATTGCCAGGGCTCCTACCAGGGAGCAACTTGACAAATGGAAATTATCTCTCATTGCGAGGTTGAGGACCGACTGATATTTGGGGCTTATGAAAAAAAGATGAGTGGAGATAGTAGGAAGAATGTTGCAAAAAAGCATATAAAATGGAAAATGCATCGAGAAAAGCATTTAAAATGCAAAATGGTTTTTAGAAAAGCATTTAAAATGCAAAATGGGAATTTTCCATTTTAAATGCTGCATTTTGCATTTAGCATTTCCATTTGAAATGGATTTATTTGAAATAAAGCACATCTCTGGAAGTACACATATATGTATACACATATTATCAAGAAAGAAAGGGACACTATACTAGAGTGGGACAGTGCAGTGAAAGTGAGTGTGGGATAAGTGTAGTAATTGGGAATATACTTAGATTGAGAAAAAAACCTGAACTAGTTAAGCACCTTATTTATTAGATAATTTTCACATTTTTCTCTAAATATGCTATCTAGGTACATTTTCATTTTGATGTTTTTATGTAGAAAAAAATTGTGTGTTTCGATGTCATGTGTTCTGGCTTTCTCTGATGTGTGTGGATGTCTTTATTGTGATGTAGTTTGTCTCTAAAGTAAGTAGGTAACATACTGTTAAAAACTTTGAAGCTAAAAATTTATTCAGCTAATTCCTTATATTGATATTTATATCTGTATTGATTTATGTTTATTGCTCTTCAATTTTCCTTTTTTATACTACATAGCTCCACACAGGAAGTCTTGGCCTATGTCAACTTTGGGGATGCGAGAGTGTTTTTTAAGGAAAGAAAAGAGAGGAAATAGAGGAATATCTGGGAAAGAAAAATATATGAGGGGTGGGTAGGAATATGAGGGTCAGTATGTCGAGGAGTGACAGACGTCTGAATGCATCCCTCCCAGTGTGGTGCAAGGCGATGAGTCGAGAGTGTTCTGCTGTAGAGGTAAAAAGAACTCCCTAAATAAGTCTCTGCAAATCGCCGCATAATAATAGGCGCATCCGACGCTAAGACCAAGACAATACCCCGGGGCACTCCTGCAAAGTCACCGAACGAAGAGAACCACTTGGGGTGACAGGTGACAGAGGTGTTGGTTATCCAATTAATGGTTCCCGGGCGGCGGTACCTTTACCTACCTCCCAAATTTGTAATTCGTCAAAAACATCGAATATAATAATAATAATATCAATGGGCACCTGTCCGATAACTGTAATTGAGCGAAAACCATTTAATTATGGTATTCCCTAAATATGTAAATTGTAAATTAATCTGTAAGGCTGACGTAATTATGCCTGTTGGTACTAACCAAATAATTGGAAATTCAGCTTTGGAACAACATATATTATAGCCACCAAAATCTAAATAATTAATAATAAATAATCAAATCATAGTGTACCATTTCTGAAAACCCCACCCTCCCCCCGGCTAGGCACATAACACCGTTGTTGTGGTTGATTATATATACAGTACATTAAAAGAATATATGTATATATTTGACCGGTCGGTGGCCGAGTTGACATCGCCTTTGGGTCCCACCCAGGCGTAGTGTGTTCAATTCATCGGCTGGCCAAGTCCTCCATCACAACACAAGCAACATTTTCAGCTTACTGTGGTGGTAGTAGGAGATTTTCAAATATTGTCAGGTTATTCGTAACCGGGAATGTTTGTCTTTCTTTAAAAACAAATTAAAAACAAAATTTTTAATATGTTACCAAAAATGTATAATGTCTGGGAATTGTATACAACTCCTAGGAAATGTATTCAATTCCGAAACTATTCAGGAAATCTATAAAATATTGTTTTAAAAATTATTTATTAAAAAAAGAAATTTCAAATACACTGCGAGTCAAATATACAATAATCAATAAACAATACAATTAAAATCTGAACAAATTTAAATGTTGGCTAAACACTGGATAGGCTGTGTAAGTTTGGGTTATTTATATGTTACACCCAGATATTAGAAAAACTCCTAACCTTTTCTGTGACAATTTCAAAACAAACTATCATACTCACACGCCTCTGACACATGTTACAAAACAGTAAAACCGTCACACGACCTTTTGGGAATGCTATCGCCATATTGGCATGGCAGAAGTGCACTGATGGTGGACACCGTAATGCTGTCAGGAACGATGGATAAAGAAGGAAGCATAATACTCCAAAAATAAATCACTAGTTCATTAGTTAATTCACACATATTGTAACAATGTGATTTTCAACAAATTCACAACGTTGAACGCCATTTTAAAATCTTTACCAAGCAAAAGTAATAGATAATTATCAAATATGAGATGAAAAACACGCGATTGCGGCATCATTGTAACAGATTAGGTTTACTATCAGAAAGGATTGCATCGTTAATGAATAAAAGAAAGATGAAGTTAACAAGATTTATTAAATAACAATTAGAAACATGAGACTCTCAAATTAGCATAGATTACATTATCACAGGGAGTTGCAGTGAAACGAAATTCACTAGCACAGTTGGTATTGTGCCGGCGCCAGACATGTGTTCAAATAAGTGAACACTTATTTGAAGACTTTGCTCATACATTTGGTCACTTATGTGTGTCTCTGCCAGATATGTGTTCAAAGATTTGATCACTTCTTTGAGCTTACAGTTTTCAAATAGACCTCACATAACATGGACGACGATTTGGTCGACACAGTTTGCTTATATTATTTATGTGCTAGTGATTATTCTCCTCGATAGCGCAAGGTATTGAGAAATTCCGTTGAATACGGCTTCAGGCGTCATTAATGTTATTTCTGTTTTTATGCTGTTTTCGTTTTGGGTCCCATATGTCAGGCTCTCCTTGTAATAATTCAATGAATTCAAACACGCCCTCATTGTCCCACTCCATCGCTAGTTCGTTTGGTTATGGCTTGTTTGTGTACGCACGCGGCACGACAACTCTCCACGGCGACGCTCGCGCTACTGGGCTTCGCACAGTGTGGCAGGCATGCAAACATTTTGACTTTGATCCCTTTGATGTGCGCCAAAGAAACCGACACGGAACGGCAAAGCGCACTTAAGTGCGCAAATAAGTGAACACAGTATCAAATGCCCGTGCCACACATGTGAACACTTATGTGAACACTTCTTTGAACACATGTCTGGCGCCGGCTTTAATGGTAGTAATTTTTAAGTTAAATTTGTGACAAACGATGATAAAGAATATTGTCTGACCTGTTTCTCAAAAGGGCGCCAAACAGCTCTTAGATTAGAACTGTAAAATGTATAAAGGTTTCATGATGACCAGCGATTACAACAGCTAGCTAATCAGCCATCAAGATCTCCCGTATTGTCTGTCGTCTGGAGCAGTTGCTCGAATCCTTCCCGTTGTCCTGTCTTCGCTCCAAGGCCGCCCGTTTGGTACTCACATAAATAAACAGGAATCACCTCTCGAAGTTAGTGAAATTTACCCCCGGACACCATGTTTAGGTAAATAAAACACACGCATATTTGAATGCGTCGTGCCAAAATTTTAAAGCAATCGGTGAAAAACTTTCGGAGATTTTAGATTTTGAATTAACGAACATTTAAACTTTTATTTAGATAGAAGATAGATTTCTTTTTATACGCCAAAAGGGCTATTACCTTGAGTACATGAATTAGTTGTTTTTACAAGTATTTAGTATAATATACTATATATAATCTTCCTCATGCGCCGCAAGTCTGTTGGAGTCTGGACGAAGCTATTCAATAATAATAAAACAATCAATTTTATTTCTAAAATTATTTATTTGAAGATAATATAATGCAGAATGAAAATATAAATAAACACGATTTTTTTTACAACAATCAAAAATGTTTTGTTTTGAAAACACCTCACGATGAATAAATTGTTTTCAAAGATAATTGAAACAAAAGGTGATGTGACAAGGAACCGAGCAACAACCAAACATCACCGACTATGTGTAAGAGTATATGCAAGCAGCATTCGTATGGATGAACGATGTTGTCGATAAGTATAACCATATTGTATCATACCAATAATGGTTGATGGTATACTACCATTCTTGTTTCTATCATCTATGATTGTAGTATTTTCAAGATTCATCAGTCCCAAATTCATAAGTTGTGGTACTGAGGGTCGTTGACGAGTGAAGCCAGATCCTTTGAAAAGTCCTGAAGTTTGCGATAGAGCCCCTTTTCAGTTTCCTTGAGACTATCAATCTGGTGTCGCATAAATTCAACTTCAGAGTGTGGAAGACATACCTTCTCTTCTTGATGCTGTGTGTCGTCGTTTCTTGGAGACGCAGTTGTCACTTCATAAGCGTTGGGAGATGCCACGTTAATCTTTGAAATGAACTCATTCAGTTTGGTTGAGAATAGATCAAATCTTGCGTTGGTATTGTTCAATTCTCTTTTCAATTTTAAGTTTTCGATTTCTAAAGATTTTGAACCTTCGTTAAAGCTTGCTCTTGTAGCTACTGCGCTTGATTCTTCAACTGCTTTCAATAATTCGTATCCTGCTTCATTTAAAACGTTGAAGATCATTACTTTGGTGGAGCATGGATCTTCTTTGAGTCTGTTCAACCTGATCAGTCTGCCACCCTGTGCTGTTTTTGCTCCAAGAAGCAATCTCTCAAGACTTCCCTGCACAGCCATAGCAGTCATTTTATCGTCTTCTTCGACCTGTTCAGCGAATATCTTTCCATTATCAATTGGCAGAGGGTCTAAAGTGACTGCATAAAGGGTTCCAACCTTTTTGTCTTTATCCGCGTTGATTTTGAAAGCTAAGATAAATAGCTTGTTGGCATGAGGATCCAAAGCAAGCTGATTGAAGCTTGCCCCTTTTGTAGTTACGATTTCGATTTCTTTTCCTGTGCCATTGAGTCCTACGAAAGTCGTTCCATCAAGAGCGTAGTATTTGTTTCCGTATTTATCAACAATCTCTCCCCATGGTGGTATGATTCTGTTGATTTTTTCAGCTTTTTGGAGTTGTTCATCGATCGCAAAGGTTTCTGAACCGCTAGCTACAAGGATCTGTTCATCAGAGTAGCCGATTCTCTTGATGGAGTGGTCGAAATGAATCAGCATATCGCAAGCGTAGTAGTCTCCGCAGATTTTGACCCAGCTGGACTCGCATTTCTTATCGTCGTAGTCGGAGAAGCAGTTGGTTTTGAATCTCTTCTGTGGGTGTAAAATCTCAGCAGAGGCAATGCAACATATTGCGAGGAACACTGCAGCAGTGGAATACATCTTCATGTTTAAATTATTATCTGTAATAAAAAGGAAAACATATATTAGATACTACACTTTGAGGTAGAAACTTAGACGAATCTTTGAAGGCTTACATGAAATGTATATTTGGCGTAATAAGTACTATCAGTCGAGGACATTGAAAACTCAAATTTAATCAAAAAGGATCGACAAATGGTTTTAAACCAATGGTTTCTTCGGCAGAATAATCGTATCAGAAACTATTGGTTTTGAAATATGTCGATCCTTTTTGATTAAAAAGTGGGGTTTACAAAATTAAGTCACTTAACTTAATTAATTACTTTCAGTTGGTTTTCTAGTAAATTTGATTTTTTAATGTTCATATGACCCCGAGGGCAGTCCGCCACTTCGTCAGGATAAACGTACATGAATTCATTGCTTTTGAAACGTGTCAATCCTTTTTAATTAAATAGTGGTGTTTACAGTTAAGTAATTTATTTTTATTAATATTAAAATGACGCCACAAAGACTCAATTTCCACAAAAGTCAGAAAACTTACTCATCTTTTCCTGGGCATTAGAAATATTCTCTGCATAAAAGATCTTAAATGTTTATATTATGCTCTGTGTAACTCATTACTTGAATATGCATCTTTGGGATGGGGCGGATGTACCAAAACAATACTGGATCCCTTAGCAAAAGCACAGAAATCACTGCTAAGGGTCATCCTAAAAAAACCATTTAGGTACCCCAGTGATGTATTATTCAAAGAGATAAGAGTTCTTGATGTCAGGCAACTATACATAAAAAAAATTATATTACACACTCAAAAACAACGTCACCACTACCCTTCCATTGATCATTATCACGACACTAGACATTCAAGGAGGAATCCAGTTGTTCCACCTACTACTATGACATCCTTTGCCCAAAGACAATTCTATTACCTTGGTCCAAAATTATTCAACCTCTTACCCGATTTATGGAAATCGAAAAGCATAAGCATTCTGCGTAAATTAGTTTATTATTGGCTTCTAGACTTAGGAAGAGTCGAAAGCGAACTTATGATGACCAACAGATAAACGAAAATGTTCTGTACTCACATTTATTCATTGTTATTGGCAGTTAAATAAAAAATTCCTACCATGCATCTGATTTATACAATGCGAATGATAATTTTTGTGATTGATAATGTTTATACAATATGTTTTCATGTACCTTGTTTATATGTTTCTTGATTATGTATATTATATTATATGTACCTTGATTATGTAAATTAATACACAGCACAGTAACAGCGATCAAATTAAGAAACCCACCTAATATTTTTCTTATATTGTAACTATAAATTGAATTAATCCAATATGTTATCATGTACCCTGATACAGTGTTCCTTAATTGCATATTATTACATGTACCTTGATAAAATTTATCAGGTGTTTTCATAAAAAAAACTAATATTCGGGTGTACAAATATGTCTGAAAAAGTTTTTATTTTGATTACTTTGATAAATATATATGTATATAGACTATATTACTAGCGTAACTATTAATGTAAAGTATGGAAATATAATTCATAACAGCAGCGTGTACAAATGTTAACTAAACCAGGCAATTTGGCTGTCCTAAAACGGGAAAATTTCCTAGTTGGACAGCCAAAGCTTCCTTAATATGTATGTAATTATTTGTATCTAATAAATAAATAAAAATAAATAAATAAATATATATAAAGTGATTTGGCAATTATTGGCAAAATGATAACAATAAACTTAAAAAGCGCGCTTTAGGGCTGCAATAGGATATATTTAAAATATTTTTTTATGTATTTATTTATTTAACGCCCAGAAGGCTTTTATATGGTTGGTAGTATAATTTTAATTTGACAGATACTTTGAAACATAAAAAATAAGAATAAAATTACATTTGATAAAAGCTATGCAACAAGTCAACCATAAGAAACAAAAACAGAAAATTACAGCTATTTGTAGGTTTACATGATGTGTTTAGGAGTATTGTTCAAATAAATGTTTTAAATGATCCACAAAACTTGCCAAGTTGGTATTGAATATGTCAACATCACCCAAGTAATGATTTCCCATGGTGTGAAGTCGTTGTATCGGAGAGTGGGCAATGTAGTTACGCTTATGTGTGCTGCTGTAGAATATTGTATTTTGTCGTGTTGTTACTGTGGGTGTATGTATGTTTATAAGTTGCAGGAGTTCACAACAGTCGAATTTAGAGTTAAGTATTTTGAATAAGAACGTTAAATCGTTTATTTTACGTCTATCTTCTAATGTATGTATTTTTAGAGTATTTAATAAAAAATTGTATTTTAAGTTTTCGACAGGGATATTTAATTTAAAATTTATAAAACGTAGAAATTTTTTTGTATTCGCTCAATGTTGTTAATGTGAATTTTGAAGATGGAGACCAAACTACTGAGTTATATTCAATTAAACTTCTTACTAGAGATATGTATAATAGTTTAATGGCTTGTAAAGAATTAAAGTTTTTAGTTGTTCTTAATACGAAGCCTAGTGTTTTCATACCTTTGTTCTCAATTTGATGGATATGATTCGTGAAACTTAATATAAAACACAGCCGACAGTTCGGACCGATGATTAAGACTACCTTCCTCAGAGAGCTATAACTTATGAGCTATCATTTTCCCCAGTCAGAATCGGTTTCTAATTAACGACTAATGACTAATTACAAACAATTATCCCAACAAACATTAAAATTGCATTTCTTCACAATGAGACACTTACATGTTTATTTATTAATAAATTCACGCCCGGCTGGACTTTTACATGTTGTTTCTTATTTTTTTACAAAGAACACAACAAAATCAAAAAGAAAACAAAGTAAAAGTAAAATCAAAAAACAAAATCAAAAAGAAAATAGAGGACATAATAAAACACAACCTCTAAAACAAAAACAAAGTCAAAAAGAGATAAAGTGGAAACTAGACACTCCACCATGCAAGATGGAAAAATATAATACTAGGAAAATTACAAAACTTTGGTGAGATAAACAGAGCTACGTAGTTTCTATAGTTAAATTAAATTATGTTTGAAATTCTACTTTCTGAAATAAATTGGGTAATGACTTGTTTATATTTGGTGAACGATGTGTTGAATATATCATCAACACCTTTATAGTCATTACCTTACATTTTTACATTATTAGTCATTATGTTGATTTATAATTGTTTTTGTGGGTGTTCTAAGGTATTTAGTATCTTTTTTAATTTTTTTAATGTAATATCAAAAACACAGCATAAAAAAACAAAATTAATTTTGTATACAACAGACGTAGGGTTAATATTAAAATAAAATAAATAATAAACACGAAGTGTCCAATAACGATTCACGTACAATAAAGTATAGTGTAAGTACAAATTTGTGTAGGAGATAAGTTAATAGAAGGCTTATTAAAAAAGATTCGATATATTTATAAAAGTTCTGAGGATAGATATCTATTGCTAAATATACCAAAAAATATGTTTCCACTACAGCTTACAATCAGGAAATAAATCGGAAAAATAGATCTTTTTTTGTTTGGACAGACTTATTTTTTAACTATCCCGAAGTCAAGTGGGGGAGTAGGTAGTACCCGAAATTACTATCCTCCTTATATTATCATAAATACTTGACATATCATTTTAGTAATTTACGTATTTCTGCGCAAATACATAAGTTACCATTAATAATTGACTGAATAATTGGGATTTCTA
Source organism: Hesperophylax consimilis (assembly GCF_061612785.1). NCBI lineage: Eukaryota > Metazoa > Arthropoda > Insecta > Trichoptera > Limnephilidae > Hesperophylax > Hesperophylax consimilis. The sequence continues at coordinate 15,287,583 of NC_142865.1, forward strand.
TAAATTAAAAGCCCATAATATAGAAAAATGCATGGGGTCGTCGGAAGACCCCATTGGTTACAGACGTTTTATTTGACATCTTGGCCTGTATCAATCACGATAAAATTAAGTGTTTTGAAATATCACTAGTGGAAATTCGTAAGCAGACTTAAAAAAAAAAAAAATTTCTTTAAGAAACAGGTTTTTACTGCAGTGACGTTAATAACTAAAGCCATGCACTAGTTTAATTTCCTTTAAAAATATATTTATTTGGAATATCCGTATGCGTGTAAAATAAAATATTCAGTTTTTTTTTTAATTCAAATAAAAATGTACGTAAGTGGCTCTTTCACCGTTGATATCACTAATTTACTTGTGACACCTTCTCGTACTCAGACGGAATTACCAACGATTTGAGAAAACAGGTTTATTCACTTTACACAATCTCGGGAAATTTACGGGGAATTTTTGGAAAACCTTGATGTTAACGGTAATCATAACATTTTTGATGACACAGAATATTAAAAAGTTTTTTTTTGTTATATATAATGAATGTATTTTAAAATTTATTTTTACACAGGAACTGTTGTAATGTCATCTGATTTCAGAGAAATGCGTATACGTCCGTTTGTGTGTACTTGATTGTTTATTGACAATCCGATTGAGCTGAAACTCGGCAGATACACTCGTTGTCGATGACAAGGCATTTTATCAAATTTTGGTGGCAATCACATACACACACGCGGACATGTAGGAATTTCTCTAAAATCCGATGACATTACATCGCTTAATATACGAAGTTAATGTCGGTCCTACCCGATACTGTGATTTGGCGAGGTTGGGAAAATTGTCGTGCTGTAGGAAGGTTAAATCCTGAGTCCAATCAGAAAATAAATATCTTTTAAAACACATTTTACGGTTCTTTTTAATTTTCTGATTTTTTTTTCGGTTCCATATTGTATTTAAATTATTATTTACGGTCTCCAGGGTAAAGGGGTAAGGGTTTTCACTATCAATCCGAAGGTTGCAGGTTCAAATCAAGGCTTGCGCAAGTAAATTTAATTTGATAATTAGTGTTTCACTCTCAGTATCGCCCTGGTGTAAGATCACCATTCAGAATTGAAATGTTGCTTGAAAAGGCTTTAGTCGTGTTTGGTGATCAGATCTGAATAGCCGCTTCCCCACCCTCCTCTTCCCCATCTCCTTCTCACCCGCTACCTTCAGCCTCACTGACTCCAGACAGTTGGGAGCAGCAAAAAATGTAATTAATAAAGGATCAATAAAAAAATAAAAAAATTATTTATTTGCTGGTTGGGAGCGACTCACGTGCGTTGTTTGGGCGTCTGTACAAAATTAATGCTGCCTTTCCGGTTATATTGAGGAAAAAACAAGTTTGCATAATCACTTAATGCATTTCTACTGCGCAGTGCCAGGTGTTTAAAAAAGGGTGTGGTGTTGTTGACTGTTCTTTTTTATTGCTTTTTTATATTAATACAATCATATTTTAATAAGCAATATATTATAGTCGCTTGAAATATCCATACGAATTGAAAATACCTCCCGTAATTCAAGCGACTAATTATTGCTTATAATAATTTGTTATCCTTTCTGCTATGCATAAAAAACCTTGTCTTAGTTTATCATTAAAAAAAATAATAATGTTTGACATGTCAAAATATTTCACCAACAAATGTAAATATAATATGTCTTGATGCCATCTAGTGGGAAATTTAGCTATTAACAAAGCCTTTCCTACAAAATAAAGTTGGTTGTTCACAGGTGAAAAAAATATAATAAGTAGTAATTGTTGATTGAATTACTAGTACATATTGAATTATTTGGGGTGTTGGAAATAAGCCGACTTAGCTCAGTGGTCCCAGAGCACCTGACCGGACATCAGAAGGCGCGGGTTCTATTCCCACCAATTTGTATGGATATTTCAAACGATTAATTATTGCTTATAATAATTTTTTATACTTTTTTTCAAATTATAAAGCCTTGAAAATTATAGCAAGATGTCAAGAATCATCAAATAAAGATATGTATTGACTTCTTTCTAGTACACGGTACTAGAGTATTTTTGTGTATTTTCCGGCACAATCTTTTTTATGAATTGAACTTTAAAGTCTTCAAAATTTTTTTATCTAGAAGTTGCAGGAGTTCCATATTAAGGTTGCTGGTTACCGTGAACTTGGAGTTTGATCTTGTAGTCATTGTTTTCTTTAATTATATTAAGGCCCCGTGGTAAGCGTTCAAAGATTGTTTGAAAGGGGGCTAATATTAAAAAGCGAAATTATTTAATTAAACAAGACTCGTTTGTAATAGAGCAAAAATCTCTCGACAGTTGCTTTAGTTGTATTTAAAGATACACTGTGATTTTTTTCATGTCTATAACATATTAAATAACAGAACAAAACGTGTTTTTAATAATTTTAGGAGCATTGCGATTTTTTCCTATCTAGAGAATTTCATATAATTAACGTTTCAATCACATTAAAAACATACAGAGTTATCGAGAAACTTGTTATAAAGCGGTAAAAGTTGGGTATGAGAATGTATTTTAAAACTGTGATTTTATTAATTGAATTATATCAATCAAATTATATTATGCACTGTAGTGACATCTATCGGCAGACTTTATTTAAGAAGGTAATGCTCAGTGGGCAATTGATTATGTTTCGTCTGATGGTCGACAGATGGGGTGTGATTAAAAAATATTTTATTTTATTAATTTTAATAAATGTATTTTTTATTTATGTTGAACTAAACGATTCAATATCATTCGGTTGTTTTGAGAGTCATTTTTGTTCACTTCTGTCCACTTTAACTTTACACTATTTGAAATTGGTAATGACAACTTCTAGTCAAACACAGTTCATATTTGTTAAATTATTTTTTATTTGAGATTCACTTGTGTATCAATACGTACCTGCGATAAATCCCTACTATAGTTTTCTGTTAATATAACATATACATATAAGTTAATAAAATTAAAAATATATGTATATCGGAAATAGTTTTGACAGCTGTTGACTGTTGATGTATAATTATTTTTAATTAATGTTCAATGGACTCCTTTTAAATTTTAAGTAAGCCAAAAGTCTTGCAGTTTTTCGTGGGTTATGTCTCAATGTTGTGAAGTCCAAATATTATTAAGTTGGTAATGGAATATTTTTATAGTAGTTATAGAATAGAAGTACACTAGATATAAAATGTAAAATTTTATAACTAAATAAAAATTACTTTAAAAAATCAGAATAAAAATACAGTAGGAGAATTGTTACGATGAGTGAAAATTGCAGTTTGGAGTAAAATGTTTATGGAAAATTATTTATTTATTCCTTCTCGCTTTCCCGTAATTTTTCACATAAAAATCACCCTCACTAAAACTAAGCCTTTATCGAGGTTAACAATTTACACATTTGAGTAAAGCAAACATAGAGATATTACTACAATCATAATGAGAAAAGCGGTTGTAAGAGATTATCACTGCAAACATAATGAGAAAAGCGGTTGTAAGAGATTATCACAACAAACATAGTGAGAAAAGCGGTTGTAAGAAATTATCTCTGAAAACATAATGAGAAAAGCGGTTGTAAGAAATTATCACTGCAAACATAGTGAGAAAAGCGGTTGTAAGAAATTATCACTACAAACATAATGAGAAAAGCGGTTGTAAGAAATTATCGATAAGAAATACATCAAGAAAACCGAACTCGGAGATAATTCTTCACTAAAAAATTTTATTGTTAGATAATTTTTTTTGTTTCAAGGTATTGCAAAAATCGTGAAAACTTTTCCTCAAATAAAACTCTTATATCCTTCAGATTGAACTAAAATAGTAAATTCACGAGGGCTGTGAAGTGATTTTAAAATATCCGTGAAAAATCACGGGATAGTATTGAACAAACCAGTAACAATTTTAAAAATGGCACCTAAAATTGATTTCTGTTAAAATATATATTATAGGTATTCTGAATACTTCACACAATCAGTTAAAATTTTGAAAATGCCACTTAGATTTAAAGCATATTTGAGTTCATTGAACAATAACTAACGCACATCACAGACAACCGAAACTAGTAAGTATGATAAAGAAATGTATTCAATTAAGTCTATTGTCAATATTATGATTTTAAATCAATTTTGTTCCAATAATTTATTTTAGACCAACCCGGTTTCACTCTTCACTGAAGTATAAAGATCGCTTAATTCTAAAAATTCCTCTTTGGGATAAACCGTTATCGTAGATACTCTCAGTATCGCCCGGTCAAATACTACTTGAAGACAACCTCACAATATTCCCCGATTGGGGATGCCATTGTTTAACTGGCTCCGGGCAGTTGGGAGATTAAACAAAAAACTATGTTTTTCACTACACTGCCGAACCCTTGACCGCAAAGGGTTGATACACTCTACACGCAATCCCTAGAGTGTCATCTATATCGATTTGAAAGAAGAAAAAACGAAAATAACCAATCAACATAATATACTAGTATTATAATACACCTTTAGCCCCATAATAAGTCTGTCCATTGAAAAATTATTCCGAAATTTTAAAATGTTTGTATGTTCAAGAAAGAATTATTTCGAAATTTGAAAATTTTTGTATATTTAAGAAAGAATCATTACGAAAAATTATTTAAATATTTTAATATTTTTGTTCAAGAAAGAATTGTTTCGAAATTTGAAAATGTTTGTGTGTTCAAGAAAGAATTATTCCGAAATTTGAAAATGTTTTCAAGTAATAATAAAAAAAATAGTTCACTTAGTATACATAGATACCCACATAACACAATTATCGGTTCACTAAAGAGATGGATAGATATGATGATAAGAGATAAGAGATGTTGTCGGCGTGGATCAAGGTTTCGTAAAATTCTGTTAATTGATCATATTATCATATTGCGAAATAATTATTTCTTGATCAGACATACGATTTCTTAGGCCTGTCTTAGGCGTAAATAATTGATTATATTGATCTGCATAGGGCCTAGAAGTCGAAAGGTCAAAAGGAAAATAGATGATACTAAATTATTTAAAAAAACTCGAATAAAAAAAATGATTAAAATCTTACCTTTATGAAACCAATAACAACGTAAAGACGTATTTTTCAAAATACGTAAACAAAAACTCAGTATTTTTGATACAGGCTTCTTGCCTGTTGTCTGTCCTGAATGAACTGTTGATAGAACTACAAAAGTTCAGTTTATATCGTATATACATTTATAGGAGTGAAATGAAGAAAAAAAAATACTCAAACATGACTCTTAGTGGAGAGCAGGGTTGCCACAAAACCAAAAAATAAACCTTTATTTTTTTATAAAATTTGGGCTTAAAATGAAATACAAAAAATGTTTTTGTATTTCTTATAATAATTCAGTATCAATTAATTAAAGTACACAAGATATTAAATTATTTGTACTCAATATAATAGCTATATAACTAAGCTACAACAGCTAGTTCTCTTAATTGGCATAGAAATTCATAAAAAATTACGTTGTATCATGTTTTCAATTTTTGTTTCAATATTTCAATTTAAAATAAATAAATATTTTTTTTTAAAGGACCAAAAAATTTCAGGCTAAGAATAATATAATAAAATTTGAATTTCTTTTGCTGACATCATTATTGTAGGAAAATGTTACTTGTGCTATGATGGAGGTTTTAGATAGTGACGCCTGGGTAGGAACCACAAATTTAATAAATTAATTTGTAGGAATTTTAATTATAAATATAATTTTTTTAAATCTTACTGGTTTTCATTGTATATTTTGCATGATTTTACATGGGTAGTTTTAAGCGCTATTTTTTTGGTTGTTTGCAATGTTATTTGGCGACATTTGATCACTGCGTTTTGTGAATAACTCATCAAAATGACAATTCAACACACCTTTAAAAAGCGATATAAAGTCATGAAAAGTGATGAAACAAATACAGGTTAAAAAGATTACGTATTTAAGGTTTATGGGTTAGTTTTTTCATCGCTTTTAATGACTTTTTAAATCATTTTTTAAAGGTGTTCTTGAGTTGTCATTATGTTGAATTATCTCAGAATCGTATTTAGAAGATAGAAGACAAGGCCAAATCGACACATCGACAAGGCAAAATTAAGGCAACAGAGATTTCATATCTGCCCTGCGCTCACCGGCGTTTTAATTTTTTTACCTCCTTTTCTGTCTAAGGTCAATACAACTATTTTCAGCTTGAACATAGTTACCAATAAGAGCTATGAATCTACGATAATTTTTACTTTAATATCATTTAAAAATATCAGCAACCCTTTAACGATATATTTTATCATAATTAACCAAACTGGTTTTACAATGCCGGTACTAAATATGCACAAACAAGACAGTATGATAGCTAAGTTGATGACGCGTATCATTACTTGGGTTACCATGAAAATCATCACGACTTATCATCATTGATTAACATCAATCACGTAACATTGTTATTTATTTAACTAGGTAATAATGCAAAATAGAGTGTTCATAAAACAACTTTTTACAATCAAATCAAAATCAAAAATATATATTTTTTTATTTATTAATTTATTATAGCGACTATTTAAACACTGTACATACAAAATATGATGGTAACACAGACATAGGAATTAATAGACGAGAAGATAATGGCGAGGGGTAAAATCAACTGTTGAAGAACGAAGGGAGTGAAGCTGACTGTGATTCGTCAATAAATCAATCTGACAGTAAATAGGCATCTCGCATTATAATATCACCATTTACTTCTTAAAAGTAAAATCTGCTTTTGAATGAATAGACATTTTTACATGGGAGCGCAAATTACTCGCCACGTTATGAACAAATTCGCGAAGTCCAAATTCGGCAAAAAAATTCGGTTCTATTTTCAGAGTCGAATATTTCGTTTAAGTATTTAATTAAGACACTTTTATAAATGTTCATAATTTACTTCCCAGCAACCAACCAGCTATGTGTTTCGCGTCCAGACGTTTCTCGATGTGATAGTAACAACTGATTCATATTATGCGATGTGAATATGCTTAAAATAAAGTAAAATAATGCTTATATATGGAATGTAATACGAAAATTGGGTTTATTCTCTTTTTCACATCTATTTTTACAAGTTTTCATAGTACAAGTCAACATTTTGCCGTGTTATTTCGTAAAATGAACCGATGATGCCTCGACCATAGTTCGCACAAGAATGATGACGTCACGTTTTCAAATTTCACTTGAGGCCATACGCGAGCACAGCCGGCTCCAATGGAACCGGTATGGGGAGTGGGGATAATACGCTTTTAATCACTTAGGGCAGGTCTACTAATATTCATATGTCTATGGATGGTAAGCTGTATTTCTTAGTCCTCCTCACTAGGGTGATCTGTGCTGAGACGGACTAAAGTTATTCATTTCTGTTTTATTAGTTTTCTATGTCGTTTTAATGTTTTGTACAGTGCTTTTTCATTACTCTCTTTCAGCCAGATTTTTTTATTCTTGTTTGTAATCATTCAAATTTTCTATTCGCTTTATATCAGGGGGAAGGATGTTGTGGAGTTTATAATTTGAGTGTGGAATTGTTTGTATGACCTGAGTAACGATGGTTCAATGAACGCTGCAATTCGGATTTACTTTAACCTTTCAGTCCTCTGTCACATTGACCGTTACATTTCTTAAATATACCGTCAAAAAGTTGGACAATTTGTGTATAATTCCGCTTCTCAATAAAATCCAAATAAATGAAATATCACTGAACCTATCCGAAAACTAATAACTGTTTTTAAAAGGTGATAAAATACGCCTTCAAATTTTATAATTATAAAACCACATATACCTTATTATCAAAAGTTTTTTAAAATGGCTAAATTAAACTAAAATTACTGAAACGAAAAAAAAAACATTAGACAAATGTATTGAAAAATTATTAGACAAATGTATTACAAAATTATTAGACAAATGTATTTTAAATAAATGTATTATAAAATTATTAGACAAATGTATTACAAAATTATTAGACAAATGTATTATAAAATTATTAGACAAATAATGTACTATAAAATTATTAGACAAATGTATTACAAAATTATTAGACAAATGTATTATAAAATTATTAGACAAATAATGTACTATAAAATTAATAGACAAATGTACTATAAAAATTACTGTCACCACACTTTTTATCGTTTCATATAAAAATGATAAATAAAAAAATTCACATAGTTTCATATTTTTTTCTCAAATTACCGTCGGAACCTTTGGTTTTATAGAGGTGTACATTTATTTTTTTCTGTGGTTAACTTGCATATTTAAATGTTAAGCTAGATGTTTTCTCTTTCCAACACAGTTTAGTTTATATTTCTAACTATTGCGGTAAGGGAGATACAGCGATTTCCAAAAAGCGAACAAAATCTACTTAATGGATAATAGCTGTTTGTTAGAAAAACCAACAAATTAGCCTGATGAGTTAATCATCATTTTCAAAATTAAAACTGCTGGTGGGATGATTTAATATCAAATTTTTGTTCTTATTTCCAAAACCAAAATTTAATCTGCAATCACAAGATTTGTAAGAAAGGTACTTAAATACCCACCTTCCTTTAAAATAAATCAAATAAAGAATACATTGTTTTGAATTTTTATTATCTTTTTGTTTTATAATTTTTTAGAAAAGTCGAAGGTCAAATTGTACATGGTTTTGTGTGTGAATTATAAATTTGTCCAAAGAAACGTCACTATCTCAATGACAATTATTTTGAAACATTCTTCAGGCAGGAAGGTACCATAATTATTTTTTTTTAAATGCGTATAAGAAAATCAATATAAACACGACGATGTCACAACGCAAAATGAATATTTACTAACAATAAAAACGGCCACCATCTTGAACCGGAAGAGGAACGTACAAACATATTCACCCGACGAAATGCAAAATGGTCGAAATTCATTTCAGTGAAAAATAATTTGACTGGGTTTAGCCAGGTTTAGCAATGTGACTTGATTGCTAAACATCGATTTTTCTCTGCTTTCTATAAAATAATACGCATGTATTGTATATACAAACCTTCTAGAAGAAATTCTCTAAATAATAATGAAAACCTTATCAAAATCCGTTGCACAGTTAAGAAGAACTAAGCGAATAAACAGACAAACGCAGAGAGCGACTTTATTTTTTAGTTTTATACTATTTAAAAAATAAATTTACGAAATTGTAGTGGTGACCCTGGTAAACATTTCGGTTTCTTGTAAATAACAATTAGGTATATTTCGTATGAGTATTATGAGAACAGGTTTGCCCGGGATAGGCAACAAAATTATCCTTGAACGACCGTTTGTAGAAACAAAACATTTGCCTTTGCTTGTGGAGTACAGGGTCACCCAGAAGTCAGTAGCATAAGATATATTATAGATATAAATAAATATTATATCAGTATGTAAAATTGTTGATTGATGGCTTATGTTTATTTCAACTGCCTTATATGGTTGCAATGCATTTTGAATGCTTTAATAAGAAATTGATTCGGTTTTTGAAATATTAAATATCCTTTACAAATTACTGATTATTAGTTTTATTTTAAACAAGAGCAGACTTGTAAAAATTATGATTGTAGAATTTGTGAAGCTGGAAATAATAAGAATTAAATCTGAATTAATTATTTTTTACTAAGAATTAATTTTACCAAAACTATATGACGTCGTCCGTGGTCGAGGGTTAAGGTTCTCAATCGGCAATCCGGAATCGGCGTGCGCAAGTAAATTTTAATTTGATTAATATGTATAATTTCACGATTAAATCATTAAAAATAATATAAAGTTTATTTAAGGTACGTTCCAGGGTGGAAGATACTGTCAGTATTGCCCTGGTGTAAGACCCCTATTAAGTATTGACTTCACTTCCCCATTTTTACGAGTAACCTGACAATATTTGAAAATCTCCTACTACCACCACAGTAAGCTGAAAATGTTGCTTGTGTTGTGATGGAGGACTTAGCCAGCCGAGGAATTGAACACACTACGCCTGGGTGGGACCCAAACGTGATGTCAACTCGGCCACCAACCGGTCAAAAATCATCTTCCTCTTCATCATCTCTTTCCTCTTCACACTACCTTTATCCTCACAACATACCTCAATTGGAGATGCCATAGTCTCACTGGCTCCAGTCAGTTGGGACAGATGTGCGTTATTCACATAAAAAAAAATCAGTACCCACTTTATCACCTGTCTTTTGAAAACCATATCAAATCTCATTATTAGAATTTATTGAACCCGAGTTACACAGAAACACACTACCAAAATTATTATTTTGAATAAAATTTGCATAATTTTGAAGGTTAGGTATTTGGTACAAAGACAAGATCAAGAAAGAATCCATTATTCTGTGATTCCTAAAACTAGATTCATTAGTGCCAAATTACCCAGTTATTAAAAACCTGTATACAACGAATATATTCGAACTATTATTCATCTATCTATCTGTATATAAATATAAAATATTTGTTTGTTTGTCCCCATATACTCAAAAACTACTCAAAGAAGTTGTGACGTCCGGGGAATACTTCGCATCATCTTTGCACAGGAATGAGATAGACAATGAAATGTAAATTATTATTTTTTTGGTAAACTAATGTTTAAGACAAGATTTTTTATGCATAGCACAAAGGGTAACAATTATTTTACAAGCAATAATTATTTACCAAAAAAATAATAATTAATATTTGACAAGTTCTAGTATTTCACCTAAAAATGTAGACAATTTGTCTCGACGCCATCTAGTGAGAGAGTTAGCACTTACAATGCTTTTCTCATATAAAATAAAGTTGGTTGTTTTTAGATGAAAAAATGTAACAAGCAGTAATTCTTGAATGAAACACTAGTATATATGCTAACGTAACTTCATACATTTACGAATCTTTAGATAAAAGTAAAAAATGTGCAGGTATATTTATTGATCTAAGGAAAGCCTTTGATAGCATATCGCATAAGATTCTACTAAAAAAAATGAATAATATAGGCATAAAAGACAATGCGATTAAATGGATTTCAAACTACCTAAAAAATCGACCACAAGTCGTAAAAATAAATAATGTCAATAGCGATAAAGAACATTCTGACTTTGGAATCCCGCAAGGTACAGTGCTTGGACCAATTCTTTTCACCATATATGTTAACGACATTTTCTTTCAACCACTACATGGCCAAATTACTTCGTATGCCGACGACACAGTTCTAATAATAAGCGAAAAAACTTGGGAAAACGTAATACTTAAAGCCACTGAAGACATAAATACTCTTAAGAATTTCTTCGACATTAATTTGCTATCACTAAATAGCGATAAAACATATGTAATTCCATTTGCAATACACACAAAAGACATCCCTAAAAATTTTAACATTATCATTCATGACAATTCCAAAATACATAATAAAAATTACTGTCTCCAAAACTGCACAATACTAAAAAACACAAACACAATCAAATATCTAGGAGTAATTATCGATAAAAATTTGAATTGGAAGGAACAAATATGTCAAATTGTAAAAAAAATCAGAAAACTGATATATGTATTTTTAAGAATCAGAAATTTTTTGTCTTTAAAAAACCTATATTTAATTTATTATGCCTTGGTCCAATCAACGCTACAATATGGTATCATTAGTTGGGGATCCACATACAAAACTAACCTTACTCCAATAGAAGTGGTACAAAGGTTAATAATTAAAATAATATTACGAAAACCTTCCGATTACCCAACGGATCGATTATTCGAAGAATTTCAAGTGCCTTCATTTAAAGATCTTTATATTAAAATTGCACTAATTCAAATCATAAAAGAAAAAGACAAGTATCAATTTCTAACTGAAAACCGTACTAGACTTAAATATATTTTTCCATGCCCAAAATTAAACACTTCCTTTGCACAAAATTATTACACTTACCGGGCAAGAATTTTTTTCAATCGACTACCTGAAGAAATTAGAAACATTAATGATAACATCAAAATAATAAACACTGTAAAAAAATATTTTAAAGACAAACTCACAAAAAATAAAAATGTTTCCAATTGAATTAATCTTTAGAATAACTCACTTCATGAAAAATAACTCACTTCATTTAAATAAGTTTAAAATCATTTAATTTTTAATTACTTACTTATTGCAATAAAACAATGTACACTCCTCTTCCAGCCACAAGCTAATGCTTCTATGGAAGAGGGGTCCTGAAATATTTTATCTTATATTGTAACAAACAAACAAAAATGTACTTATATAATAAATGTAATAAAAAAAAAAAAAAAAAATATTGAATTATTTCGCGGATAAGAGATAAGCCGCCATAGCTCAGTGGTCAGAGCTGTCGACCGGAAATCGAAAGGACACGGGTTCGAGTCCCGTTGGCGTCATATATCTTTTATCAGGAGATTTTTCAATGTGGATGAGTGTATCAGGCGAATAATTATTGCTTGTTAAATAATTGTTACCCTTTGTGCTATGCATAAAAAATCTTGCCTTAAACATTAGTTTACCAAAAAAATAATAATTAATATTTGACAAGTTCTAGTATTTCACCTAAAAATGTAGACAATTTGTCTCGACGCCATCTAGTGAGAGAGTTAGCAATTACAATGCCTTTCTCATATAAAATAAAGTTGGTTGTTTTCAGGTGAAAAAATGTAACAAGCAGTAATGAAATGTAGTTTATTTAGTATTGTCAATGTGGTATACAGTAGATAATGGTAGAATTCGGACAAGCCCGAGGAAGACGTGGCACGAACAAGTGAAATAAAATCTTTTAAAAAGTATATTTTTCAATTCTTTAGAATAATATTTTCTGCACCTTAAAAATAGACACAGTTGTCAGGTAAACTAGTATTCATATCCTCAAAACAATACTCCAAATCTTTTATTTCCCTGAGCAACTACGGGTATACATCAGATGGTAATATATAAAATTATTACTATCGAAGATTTCGTAATAATTTCAATTATGAAACAATTTCACATTTTCTCCAACCATAAATTATTACGCAATCAACTATCACTGTCACATATCAATTAATTGAATTTATAATTTCATGCAATTTATTTTGTAATATCATTAATAGTCAATGATTGACGCATTTCATTATTATTTATGTGTGTAAAATGAGATTTCTGAGGCGTGCGTGTGGCAAAACCATGTGTGATCGTATTTGAAATGTGTTGATTTGCAAAGAATGCAAGGGTAATGAAGACGTTCAGATGGTTGGGCATGTAGAGCGAATAAACGAAGAAAGGAGTGTGAACAGAACATATGACGCAAATGTTAAGGCGATGCACTACATAGTAATTTAAAATCATGTGTTTTTGGTTTGAAAATTTGGTCGCCTAGAAATGTTTCAGATGCTTTAATTAAATACTGCGAGCAGAATACATCTTGGCCTTTGAAATAATCAAGTATTTTTTAGATAAGTATTTTTATAAGCCCAGAAAAAAATAATGTATAGGCCTATGAAAACTGCTTCAATGTTCAAAATCTCCTACTTACGAACCCATTTTCGGTTATGGTTTTATTGTATAATGTGGCAAATAAAGTTATTTATAAAATGATCGGAAAACATTTAAATATTTGTGCCTGAACATCCACAAAATAAAATAAAAGGCACTTTTTGGCCATGTTTTTTTCTTGCGTAAAACAAAACAGGCGGATGGTGTAAAGCGGGTATTTAAGCCTTATCGCCATCTACGTAAAGTGTGTTATTGATAACGGCTCGATTCAAAATATTACACGACGTAGTGCATCGCATTAAGGGTAACAAATGTAATGGCAGCATAAGAGAGGCAGATCGCGTGCTAAATCGGCTAGAACCAAAAGGTACTAAGTCAGTGGCTACATTAGTTTCCATTTAACTCTAGCTGTAAGGCATTTAAAGTGTATATATATCATCTATTCATTAAGAAAAACGTTTTCATAAATAGAAATCACTGAATCTTTTTTAATCCAGTTTTTTTTATTTGAGTTTCAAATGATTTTAGGTTGTAGAAAAACATTTTATTTATTAATATTGCATAAGTGGCTATTGGGTTCAAAGGATCCTAATTGTTTTACAATGACCCTGTACCACTTGGTGAAAGCTCCTATAATCGCACCTACCTCTGAGTCACCCTGTAGGCATTTGTTTCCCTGTTTATGCATTGCACAGTAAGTTGATTCAAATCGTGATTTGAAAATACCAAGTCATTGTCTACGGTCAATAGTCTATAATAATATTACAGTATTATCCGAATGAGCCCTTTACGTCTATGGTTCAGGGATAGCAAACCAATTTTTGAATAATAATAAAAATTAGTACTAGCTTTTCATTGTTTTACTAATGGATTCCGTTTGATTGCACCTTTATTATGTTAATAGTGCATGTGATGAATATCTATCTATCTCAATCGCACTTGTTGGGGCATATAGCCGATTACTATTTTTACAATCTTTGATTTAAACCATACCTACCTCCCACGCCCGTAGTATCCTTTTTGTCACTAGGAGACGAAGAGTGGCCTCTCAGTAACTTTTCTACCATGCATCCGACAACAAGCTACAAGATCAAATCCGCGTTGCATGCAAAGTAAAGCAATTTGCCGCGGAGTTTTTTGTGCTTCAGATGGAAGAAAGAGGAGACCATCACGAAGGTGGGCCTTTTCAATATTATGGTGGTATCGTCATGCAGAACCATTTCCATTCCCTTTTCATATTAATTTTGTCAACAGGGAACTCGCAGTCCTACATAAAATTTCCAAAAGCTATCAAAACAATACTGCTTAGTTGTTAAAACGATCCGTAGTCATGCTGCACATGTTCAAATAATTGTCATGTCGTGTTTGAATCCAGTTTTTCCAAGCATATTCCTGTGAGAAAAAGGAGAGCGTTCCCACCTTAAATCTGTGTTAAGTTACAAAAATCTATCGCCCATATCTGCACAGAGCCGAGTGTTTCTTTTTAGGTATTTTTGGGTTCAACAGCAATAGTGGCTGCTAAATTCAACGGGATCAACATTCAATGTACTATTAAAGTAACTGGGGATACCGTACAGTTGTATAATGCTCTAGAGGATAACGATAAGGATAAGGATAGGAATCTGGCTTCAATAGAGCCCTCCATACCTGAGCTGGTCACATAAGGTCAATCGGACATATCAATGGCTTGTTGGGAAGATTGCTTCTGTTGAATGAGACTAGATTTTCATTTTGACACCGTTTGGTCCTAATCAGACGTGTTTGGCACTTTGAAACATTAAGTTCGATGAAGTAATTCTGACCCCAAGACAAAACCCGCTCGAAATAACAGCCCATTCTTTGCTTCAAAGACCTGAAGACATTGAAGTTTCTGTGCCCTTCGGAACCACGTCATTCTAGTATAGGCGTTCCACAGGGTTCAGTCTTAGGTTCACTGTTGTTCAATAAATAAATTATATTGGATATAGTAGCCTCCATTTTCGAAGAGTAAGGCTCCCAACTAGCAAGCCAGAGGTTGCGGGTTCGAATTTCAGTAAATTTTATTTGATTAATTTGTGATATTTAACAATTCGCTCTGTTAAAATAACATATTCTATATTTGCGATGCGTTCCAGAGTGGAAGATTCTCTATAAGAAATAGAATACACTTAAAACTCAGATACAATACTACAATTCATAATGACCATCTGTCCATGCGATCTAATCCAGCATATGAAAAGGAAGAAGCTGGAGGTGTGAGACAGGTGGGAAAAAATAAACTTGACAATCCATTTATTACAAGATATGGAAGAGTCGTCACACAACCGGATAGGTATTGTGAAACATGAAATGTTAATGAATTTTAAGTTTTATTTTATTGTATAAATTAAGAAGGGTGATGTCACATCACTATGTTAATGCCATCACTACTATTACTGTCCATAGTGAATCTCTGGCAAGCTCGCATCTCTAAAATATCTCCTGTATAGTCTAAATAAAGTAATAAAAGAGTGTCAAGTTTTTAACATAAAGACCAAAGATCAAATGAAACAAGTATCGCCCTGGTGTAAGACCACCACTCAAAATTGAAAAGTTGCTTGAAAAGAATTTAGCCGTGTTTGGTGACCAGATCTGAATAGCCAGGTACTTCCCCAACTTCCTTTTGCCCATCTTCTTCCCCTCCCCACTACCTAAAGCCCCAGAACATATCCCAGTTGGAGACGCCATAGTCTTACTGGTTCCAGACGGTCGGAAACAGTTGGGACTCAAAAAACATTATAACATACTTGTTCCGTCACGCCGATTTGCTTTTGACAGGCCGTGTGCTGACCAATAGTATGGTCAGATTTTGAACTGTACAGTTTGAATTCACACACGTCAACTATAATCACGGAGTGCCGTGAGCCGTACAATCGCATTGAAACTTTCGTCCCTAAACATAATCCCTAATAATAATCAAGAATAATCCCTTAAACGTATTTTATCGCAACTCAACATAACGAGTGCTACCATACAACGTTCAGTGCTGACAGATGATTCTCGAGATGCAGAATTCGTTCGCCATCCGGTAGGCTGACTGTGAATTAACCTTACAAATTGTGTTATCGCATTCGCCTGAAGCCATAGGCTTTATCCATGCTTTATCTGTGTGGAATAGCCCTTTAAAATACGGCTATCCAAACCCTTGTTCGTTCCTCGAACATTAATTCAAGAAATACGAGGAAGTTCTATATCCCTGGTATAGAGCCTAGATAATTGATTTCACAATCTAAAGGCAAGTCTATGAATAGAATTATATTAAATGAAGTTAACTATTTACCTACACTATCAATAATTACTTGTTAATAAAAATGACAAGGTTTATAGAAGATGCCAGTTCATTGATTGAACATTAATTGTTCTTGCATAAATCTCCAATGCCATTTCCTACAAGCGATCCAGGACAAAAGAAGCATATCAAAAACCAGAATCTTTTGTTCTCAAGTTCCCAGTGCAAAGTTCATGACTAGAACGTCCCAAGGATAGAGAAAATGCAATCACAATACAATCTCTGACATCTTAACAGTCGTCGAAGATACGATTACATACGATTTTTTTTAGACTGGCACCACTGTGTTAAAAACCTCAAATACACGGTCATTTTCGCATTTTGCGTTTCGCTGCTAATTTCACGTTTCTTCAGATGATATCTCTAATAAAATAGACCCGGTTTTTTTTTAATTACTTCGAAATTCGGCTAATTCGATTATGCGTTCCGTATTTGCTTTGTTAAATCGATATTTCGATTAAAAATATTCCTCTGATATGTTGTGAGGCTGAAGGTATTGGGGAGGGGAATGAGATGGGAAAGAGAAAGGTGGGGAAGTACCTGGACATTAGGATCTGGTCACCAAACAAGGCTAAAGCTATTTCAATCAACGGTTATGTGGTATTACACCAGGGCGATACTGAGAGTATCGTGCCGCAAATATACTATATATTATTTTAAATGCATAAATTGTGAAGTAATATTAAAATTATTTAAATAAATTTTATTTGGGTACACAGGGATTTAAACCCGCGACC
The DNA here is from genome assembly GCF_061612785.1 of Hesperophylax consimilis. Classification (NCBI taxonomy): domain Eukaryota; kingdom Metazoa; phylum Arthropoda; class Insecta; order Trichoptera; family Limnephilidae; genus Hesperophylax; species Hesperophylax consimilis. Next base: position 15,305,070 of record NC_142865.1, read on the forward strand.
TCCGGATTGCTAGTCAAGATCCTGACTCCTCGACCGTGGAAATTCACATAAAAAACTATTTAATGATTATTATTTTTTAATTGAAACATTCTGGGTTACGAATAACCTGACAATATTTTTGGGGTATTATGCCGTGTTCTCCTATAGCCAACGACTCAGACAGCATCACAGTATCCATCATAGCACACCTGATGGTATGAGGTAGCGTATCACGTCATAATACCCCAAAAATCAATCAATATAATTCTTTTGACCGTGAAAATTGCAAATCATCTGTGTCTATCAGTAATTTTATTAATTTGAAACGACAATTATTTATTTAAAAAAAATTCTATGTAGTTTTTTTTGTTGTTTTTTCAAACCATACTGTATCATTTTGGTTCTAGAAGTGATTATTTTCCCCGTGGTAAGTACATGTATTAGGTTTTAAGTGACCATTGCGACCAATAATTCTACCTCAGGGGAAATCCCAGCGTTCTTCGCAGAACGAACGCTGGAATCCATTTTAACAATAAATTACAATATACACGACGCTTGGTAAATGACACGATAAACATAAAACTAGACCATAATATAAATATTGTTGAATATTTTCGATTTCTTCATAATTTATTTGTTTACAACGCAGTTTTTTTTTCTACGGGATATTACTAAATTTACTATACTCTGTAGCTTATTGAATAATTATAAGCAATAATTAATTGCCTGAATTAGGTGGAAAAAATATAATAAGCAGTAATTGTTGATTGAGGTACTAGTACATATTGAATTATTTGGCAGGTTAGAAATAAGCCAACATAGCTCAGTGGTTACAGAGCACCTGACCGGACATCAGAAGGCACGGGTTTAATTTCTGTTGGCGGCATTTATTTTTTCTCGGGAAATATTTTCAATTTGTATTAATATTGTCCTTATAAACATTGGTTTATCATTAAAAAATAATAATACATTTTAAGTTAAATTTTCTGTATAATAAATTAAATATTATCTTATTTAACCAAAAACATAAATCTTATAACCTAAAATAGATTGTTAGTTTACTAGTAAAACAAAATAGCTATAAAAAAGCTTTTTTTTTCATTTTTCGCTGAAAGAAATAACTGTTGCTTATCGTTTTCTAGTTACAAAGTTCAGTAAAAATAAAAAGAGTCCCACTTTTTTTGTATTTTAACACATTTTTTAAATGTGTGTAATAACATATTTTACTATTAATTTAAAAGAATAAATATCAAAAGCAGAAGGCAAAAATGATGTCTTCAATTTTTTGGCCTTAGAAAATTTTGATCAAATGTTGCTATCAATATTTTGATCAATAGTTCGTTATTGTACCACCTTTGCAGGGTTAACAAAATTTTCAAATGTACCTACCTCCCCATCCAATAAATTCACACTGAATTAATGACTTTCTGATATACTTTTTTTAACTTATCTAACTTAAGAAATTTTTTTAATCTAATAATAATATATAAATACATCGTTCGACGTCATTTTTTTTAAAAGTATTTCGGTAATAGGTTTTCTATTATTTTATGCATAAATATCATAGCATTCAAGGATCTGTTTGAAAATCTATTTCGCTAAGTATTATTCTTATTACTATTCTTTACAAATGTAATTAAAAACGCAATAAAATCAAGAGGTATAATTAGAGGAACCTAACCTACTTAACCTAACCTACTTAACCCAGTTAATAAAGTTTTTGTTTCGTCACTCTCCATGACTTTATATAACTTTATAAAGATGTGATGAATTATCATTTTGATGATTTATCCGGTCACCGGTACTGCATACTAATATCTCGTCGAAACTTGTTCCACTATTAGAACCCAATAAGCGGTGCGCATAGACCGGATTCGGTAGTTTTAGTTAGAGCGTTGGGAGAATTGGAGGTCAGTTGTGGGTCAGTTGGAGGTAAAACAGCGGAACCTAATAACCAAAGGAACGGAATATAATCAATGACTAAATGAACGATTTTGTAATAATTTAAAAATAATAAACTGAATTGAATTGAATTTAAAAGCTCGTCACTCTGAAATATTTTTCTGCCAATTTACCAATCGCCCTGTATTGTCCGGTTAGTTATTTTTATCTCAAATGATTGTGTTCTGTTTGGCATTGAACTGCAGGAAACGAAACACATAATATAATTTTATCTGCAACGATGATACGCCTTGGGAGACAGAGCACTGGGCGGAATGCAATAAGACATTGTAACCGAACGTTTAGTGTTTAAAACGTACACAGGAAATGGGGTGTATTGTAATAAACTGTTGGGATTTTCCTTCAATCAAATCACATGTGGTTTTTTTGCTAAAAAAATTAATAGACTGTAAAATTATATCTTTAGTATGAGCAATGACTAGATCATTAGGGCGATGCTCTACGTAGTGTAGTATTTTGAATTGAGCCGCTATCAATAACAACCCATACGTAGATGACGATAAGGTTTAAATTCCCGCTTAACACCATCCGCCTGTTTTGATTTATGCAAGAAAAAAACATGGCCAAAAAGTGCCTTTTATTTTATTTTGTGGATGTTCAGGCATAAACATTTAATTTTTTTTCGATCATTTTATAAATAACTTAATTTGCCACATTATACAATAAAATCATAACCGAAAATGGGTTCGTAATTAGGAGATTTTGAACTTTAAAGCAGTTTTTATAGGCCATATACATTATTTTTTTCTGTGCTTATAAAAAGACTTACTTATCCAAAAAATACTCGATTATTTCAAAGGCCAAGATGTATTCTACTCGCAGTATTTAATTAAAGCATCTGAAACATTTCTAGGCGACCAAATTTTCAAACCAAAACAAATGATTTTGCATTACTACGTATGGCATCGCCTTAACATTATTAGAAACCCAAGACTTCTAGTAACGAAAAAAAAAAACATTGACAAAAGTCCTCAGTAGTTTTACTAGTCAGTGACACATTCTTTCTTTGGAACTCTGGGTATTTCAAAGAATTTGAACAATTCATCAAATTTCAACGCTCATTTTCGGGTTCTGTGAAAGTCCTATTCAAGTTCTGTTATTATATAATTGTAGGCTAGTTGCTTGACAGAACTAAAATAATAACAGAACTTGAAAAAATCTTTCTGTGGAACTTGAAAATTAACATTGAAATTTGAAGAATTGTTCAAATTCTCCGAAACAAACCCGTCTTAACTTTTGTGTTCACCGTTATATTTTTTCTCGTTAACTCTCGTTAAGTTCCAAAAATAAATGTTAGTTTTGAAGATAATATCTATACATTTGTTTTGCCGAAAAGTTAATTATGTGAAATTCCTTCGATAGAAAAAATCGCATAGTAAGCTCCAAAAATTATTAAAAACACGTTTTGTTCTGTTATTTAAAATTTATAGGCATGAAAAAATTCACAGTGCATCTTTAAACACAACTAAAGCATTTGTTGAGATATTTTTGATTTATTTCAAACAATACGTGTTTTATTAAATATTTTCACCATTTTCGCTTAATTATTATAGTTTTTTTTAATATAATCGCGCTCCCTCTAACATTCGTATTAGCATATCTCCTTTTCAAACCATCTTTGAACGCTCACTACGGGGCCTTAAGTCGGTCTAGTCTGCTTTAAAATCTATCTACACTGCTCATTGAACTCCCTTTCAAAATCGTTTTCTTATATAAAAATAGGTACCTTTTATTTTATTAATGTTAATTAATGTGATCTTTCACAAAATGATTTTTTTAAACCCACTGGGAAATATGCATATAAATATTATTTTGTAATAAATAAATAATAAATTATCATGATAATTTTTGGTGGATTAGCCTTGTTGCGTTTCTTTTTTACTGAGCCAACGTTGTCATGTTATTTAGCATTTCATTTATTTAATACGTGTGATGGAGATGTATTGTAATGATTGCATTTCTCCTTTGGGGTGAAGCAGACATACGTACATCTTTTGTCTCATTTCCGACAGCTCATTCTTACAAACTACATAATAATTAATATGATCAGCTTAGCATAAGTTTTGGGTGATATATGAGTGGCGTGCTAGATCGGGCTACTTGCTACTTTCCTTCCTCTCCTTCCTCTCCTTCCTCTCCTTCCTCTCCTTCCTCTCCTTCCTCTACTTCCTCTCCTTCCTCTCCTTCCTCTCCTTCCTCTCCTTCTTCTCCTTCCTTTCCTTCCTCTCCGTCCTTTCCTTCCTCCCCTTTCCTTTCATTTCCTTTCTCTCCTTCCTCTCCTTCCTTTCCTTTCCTTTCCTTTCCTTTCCTTTCCTTTCCTTTCCTTTCCTTTCCTTTCCTTTCCTTTCCTTTCCTTTCCTTTCCTTTCCTTTCCTTTCCTTTCCTTTCCTTTCCTTTCCTTTCCTTTCCTTTCCTTTCCTTTCCTTTCCTTTCCTTTCCTTTCCTTTCCTTTCCTTTCCTTTCCTTTCCTTTCCTTTCCTTTCCTTTCCTTTCCTTTCCTTTCCTTTCCTCCCCTTTCCTCTCCTTCCTCTCCTTCCTCTCCTTCCTCTCCTTCCTCTCCTTCCTTTCCCTAAAAAAACCCACCAAACAATAGGCCCGGAGGGAATTTAGTTTCCTCGAATCTATAATTCAATATATATACCCAACATTTAATTCCAGGTATCAAGTAGATACCTGCTAAGAAAATAATATTAAATTATACCTTAGAGGCGAGATTATAACATAAATATACAGATAGCTTATGCTATAATTATTTTATAGCGGTATATGTATATAATTTCGGTAATTTTCCAGGAATGCATTGACTATTCTTACAGGTTTTTTAGTTGTCGATCAATTTATTTTATTACCGGTTAACATACCGGGTTATATTATTGTTTATTTTAGTTTTTTTTTAAAAATAAATAACTAGTTAACGTGGTTAAAGATCGGGGTTAAGAGTGGCTTGAAATAAAGTTTCAAGGATGTGAATCCTTTATGTGTAGCATTTTCAATGTGGAAATAACATTATTGTTTTGTAATAAGTATTTGTTTAACTTGAACATGTCATGCCTTCCTCAGGCGTTCTCTAATTCTCCTGCCATTCGCTTCCAAGTCATACATTCTCTTTACACCTCTTTCTTCGTTCATTATTTACGTCTCGTTTTACGACAAATAACCATATTTTTGCTGTTAAAAACTACTTTATATCAACTTAAAATCGATTATATATCTCATTCCAGTGTCAAACCATTATCTTAACACTTCTGGCACTAATAGTTTTGGAGTATTTAGGGCATTGTATTTTCGACACTTCATAATAAAACCTTCGCTGTCTGTTGAGAGTTGTGAGTAGGGTTAAGGAAGGGACTGTTTTTTTTTTAATACTCTACACAGGCCTATGTCATCTCTGGAGATGCTGTGTTAGGGTCTTTTTGATGAGAGAAAGGAGTGAACATGAGTTTTGAAGAGTGTGTTGTAGGAGAAAGGCAACAAAGAGCCCGGCAAATCGTTCTACAGCCGAGCTGTTGAACACAAGAACGAGTCGTAGAAGCGACCCGTTCTCATGTGATTAATGTCGACCGTGTACATGATTATGCACCGGTGACGAAGGGATCAATGACGCTAGTTCCTCTAAGCATATTCCATTGTAATACCGGTAGATCTAGGACACATGTCTACTTGACGCCTGTGCTCTAAATCCGTTTGTTAAGATAGGGGAATCGATCAAATTTACTTCTCGTTTTTTCAGGTATTTTGTGCTCCAGACCTGAGGTGGCTGCCAAATTCAACAATGGGGCGCACTTGAGATTTATACAGGGTCAGCAGTTGTGTGCTATCTGCAGTATCCAGTACACCCAGATTCTGAGAGGCTAACTTGTTTTGATGGAGCCCCGTGCCTTAGCTGGTCACCAAGCATATCAATGGAAGGTATGTTAGGAAAATATTCTCAACATACCTTCGTTTGATAAGCTTGAATCTGTCTTCGGTGGAGCCCCCGTGCCTGAGCTGGTCACATAAAGTTACACCAAGCACGTCAATGGAAGGCATGTTGGGAACAATATTCCCAACATGCCTTCAATTGACAAGCTTGACTCTGGCTTCGGTGGAGCCCCCGTACCTGAGCTGGTCACTTAGAGTTACACCGAACATATCAATGGAAGGTATGTTGTGAATATTGTTTCCGTTGAAGCAGACTAGATTGTCATTTAATTTTTATACAAGACACATTATGTGTTTTTTGTTGTTGTTTTATTAATTGGGTCAATGGAGACTTGTTCTAAGATTTGAAACAAGTATTTTTCGATATTTGTTTAAGTTCTAAACAAATATATTAACTAGGTACATATGTAAGACATAATACATTATTTTTTTATTTTTTTATTTATTAATTTTCGGGAAATCGACAGTTTACATTTATTTCAGTTTGTTCATAAGCATTATATAGCCAAAATAAAACCAATTATAGATTTCCTCCTTGTGACTTTACTTCTACTGAGACAGCATAATAAGGAATAAGTCATTTAAATTTGTAAGAAAGGAATATGAAATCACAAATTTATACAAAACAAAAGATTATATAAAATGTAAAATTTAAAAAACAAAACTTTTATCAATACATTTATAGCCATGCAGAGATGTTGTAGATATAAATCAAATCATAATAGAAATATAAACAATAGAGACATAACATTATTCAAAAACCATAAGAGAAATATTCTTTTATGGACCTCTCATATTTGGTAAGTTCGCAACTGAAAATATCCACCGTGGATAATATGTAATTGTAATTACTGCATAGTCTGTTCAGGCGAGAATTCTGCTTAGTTTCTGCATTGACCATCGATATTTTCAACGTCACTTACATACAGTTAAGCAACTACTGTCTTTTGACGTATGTCACAAAACTTTTATACTTACATTTACCTCAAATTTGTAATCTTCTCCATAATTTAATGTTCAATCATCAGACGGACATCATGAATAAATAAATATATTACATTATTTCATTTAGTAATATTTTTCAATTGACTTCCTTATTGTGAGTAATAAAGTTAATATACTTTTGCAATTTTTTTCGCGTAATTTAATTAACTCTTCTTTGCACTACCTTGCGGATACAACACAAAGAAAAGCAAATGCTTAATCATACATTTAAACTATTATAGCATTCACTATCGAAAGTTAAGCAATATTGTACAGATAAAATACATCGAGATAACCTTGGAGAGTCTTAAAACCTGTTCGGTCATGCGCATGCACTTTTACGAGTACATTAGTAACATTAACTTTTTTAATCTTATGATATCAAATAATGTATTTAAATTTAACAGTCGTAGTTAAAAATATATTATAACCTTATGATTCAACACTATCTCGAATTTGTCCGTAACCCAGTTTAAAAAGAATTGCAACCTCCGTTTCCTGATTTGCATGCTTGCAGTGTATATCGGATAAGTCGATGTTGGTTATAACGTATACATTGTTAGAACACTTTTAAAATATCGGATACTTTTTAATATGCAATTTATCTAATGAATAATACAGTTTTTCATGTGTTGTGTGAACAGCTGAAATGAAAGGGTTTTTTTAATCAACAATTAAGATTGATTTTTTTTTAAATTCTTATTTAATTTTTTATTTCAAAATTTAATTTTAAGTTTTTAAATATTTTGTATGCGAGTACCGAACGATTTTCTCAATTGCTCCTAACCGTCTAGAGTCAGGAAACTATGGCATGCGCAATAGGGTATGTTGTAAGGCCAAATGTAGTGATTAGGGGAAGAATTTGTAGAAGAGGAAGATGGAGAAGTACATGGCTATTCAGATCTGGTCACCAAACACGGCTAAAGACATTACAGGCAATATTTCTAGTCTGAATGGTGCGTTTTTATCAGAACTACACTGATCTACCACTGGAACTTGCCCGATTTATGTTATTTTTAATTAATCATCTATCAAAAAAATTACTTGAGCATATTCGGAATCAAATCCGGGAGCACCGATTCGTATTCAAGGATCGTAACTACTCAAAAGATTGATAAACGTTAACTTGGTGGTAGTAGACTTGGTGGAGAAGGAAAGAAGATGGGATTGAGGAAGGTTGGGAAGTGACTGGCTATTCAGATCTGGTCACAAAATACGGACAAAGCCAATTCTGAAGTGGTCTTAAGACCAAGGCAATACTGAAAGTATCTTCCACTCTGGTTGCTCAAAAATATTTACGGGACTTAAACCGATTATTTCCGATTCCGGAAAGTTAATATGATAGCATAAATCAATTAGACAGAAAATATGATGAAAAATTAGAATGTTGAATATCACAAAAAAGTATTTTTTTCTAAATATACACGTTTACGCTGTATTGAATACGATTTTTGTCTGATCGAGTTAGATTAAAAATACATTGACTTGAATGTCACCTTTCTCTTCATTCTTATTTGTACTTTCTTTATTACAAAATAAAGGACTATAATATACAATTCAAACACCAGTTACTTATTTTTTATTCCTTTATTATATAGTATTTGTGCCTATTGATTTATTATTATCATTTTAACAAGTATGCAAAACAAACAAAAAGTTCACTTTATGATTAAATCGATTTTTATTTTTTTTACTCTTTCTCTTCATTTCTTTTTTTTAATAAAATCTATAAAATTAAATTATTTAAATATATTCAATGAAAAAAACGTATCTTTATCAGTTGGTTAAAAAGAAATCATCGCATTTAAAATTTAAAAAAAACTGTTACACTGTACAGTGTTACGCTATAACCGGATATCACTGCAGAGTTGAGTAACATAATGTTCAAGGAAAACTATAATTTTTTATTTTGTTGTAGCATGTTTTTCATTACGTATTAATTCGTGGTGAGGCCGACTGCAGATAACACGTGACACAGAGGATAGACTGTCATAATTTACATCTATGAAGTCGTAAGAACACCTGACCTTGGTCCGGAGTTAAAATAACTCTATATGTTCCTCCTGCTGTGTTAAAAATAATTTTGACTGCCTATCATACTATCGACCAAAATCGGGTGTCCGAGCGGTTACAAATTCCAGCGGACGTATTGCATATATAAAATAGTATATTTGAGGCGTGTTCCAGAGTGGTAGATAATAATAATAACATGGCATTTATATGGCGCAGTTTAGTGTCATTTCACTTCAAGTGCGCTTAACTACTCGTATAACAAACTTTAAAAAAATGGTAATTCAGAATTAGTGGTGCTTAAAATTATTCCTACAGTGTGCCTTACCCAATACAGATACAATATTATAACACTAAATACACTGTTTATACAAAGTGATGACAAAACTTAGAATAACAATAACAGCAGGACAGGACAAAACACGAATATTAAAACTAAAACATAATATAAAACAGGAGGCAGTTTGTGCTCAGAAATGAGAATTTTCTGAGCAGACACTTTAAAAAGGTACAATAAGGAGACAACCGAAACCAAACAATTACCGGAAGTTTTAGAATATGGCTTATTATAAAATATTGAAAAGAAGTTAAAATTTATGAATGGTAAATGATAAACATAAATTTGGATTTGGGCCAAAATACCCAACCCAACTGAATAATACTTTATAAATCAAGGGTGTAGCAAATGTCTACTACTTAAGGCGATGCACCACGTCGTGTAATATTTTAAATTGAGCCGCTATCAATAACAACCCTTACGTAGATGGCGATAAGGTTTAAATTCCTGCTTAAAACCATCCGCCTGTTTTGATTTATGCAAGAAAAAAACATTGCCAAAAAGTGCCATTTATTTTATTTTGTGGATGTTCAGGCATAAATATTTAATTTTTTTTCGGTAATTTTATACATAACTTAATTTGCCACATTATACAATAAAATCATAACAGAAAATGGGTTAGCAAGTAGGAGAATTTGAAGTTTAAAACAGTTTTCAAAGGCCTTATACATTATTTTTTCTGGGCTTATAAAAAGACTTATCTAAAAAATACTCGATTATTTCAAAGGCCAAGATGTATTCTACTCGCAGTATTTAATTAAAGCATCTGAAACATTTCTAGGCGACCAAAATTTCAAACCAAAAACACAAGATTTTGCATTACTACGTATGGCATCGCCTTAATACATTTTTTATGTTTTATGCGAGTGACTAGATCAGTATCCATCTATCGACAAAGAAAGACCTTGAGAAGTTGAAATTAAATCATAAAAATAATGATAATTTTCGATTTAAAACGGTGCAGTGTGTTCAGCCATGCGGTAAATATTGCATTTTATAGTTGAGAACAGTGTGCGACAAAAAGTCACGTAAATCCATTTAAAAAATAATGATGTTACAGTGCGAAAAGTAACTGTGTAAAGGTTTTAGCTACTGTGGTAATTGCTCTAATTGCCAATACAATGATGGTTAAAAGGTAAAACAATGACATTTTAAAAAGCAATTTGGTCAATTGGCATATTTTTTACAATGTGGGTTTAAGGCTCCATAGTGAGCGTTAAAAAATAAGAAGAAGTAATAGGAATAAACTTGTGTCCGAAACGTTGGCTAAAGGAGGAGGAAGCGCAACACGGCGTAATAACCCAAAAATTAATCATAATATCCTAGGAATTCAAATTTTTTCAGGTTACAACTGTGAAACCGGCCTTTGTTTTGGGTTAATTTCTGAAGTCCTGGGAAGACCCAAAACGCATCGTGCACGCCTAATTACGAAAGCAATTGAAATCTACAAAATCCTGTTAATATTAATAACGACGAAGGGGCTAGGATTAAAAGTTCTTGGTATCCTGTACTTTAGAGTTTAACCAAAACTAAACGCCCAAAACCACATTAATTATCACTTTTATTATTTCACTTAGGTACATAATATTTAAACACAATCTACACAATATCTGCCCTGCTGATTTATACTCCAACCCTGTCCGAAACGTTGCCTAAAGAAGGAGGAAGTGAAACACGGCATAATAACCCAAAAATTAATCATGACATCCTAGGAATTCAAATATTTTCAGGTTAAAACCGTGAATCCGGCCATCATTTTGGGTTAGTTTTTGAAGTCCTGGGAAGACCCAAAACGCATAAAGCACGCCTAATTACGGAAACAATTCAAATCCACAAAATCCCGTTAATATTAATAACGACGAAGGGGCTAGGATTAAAAGTTCTTGGTATCCTGTACTTTACAGTTTCACCAAAACTAAACGCCCAAAACCACATTAATTAATCACTTTTATTGTTTCACTTACATAATATTTACACACAATCTACACATCTGCCCTGCTAATTTATACTCCAACGCAGTCCGAAACGTTGCCTAAAGAAGAAAGATGTTCAAAACGGCAAAATGAACCAAAAAATTATCATTAATAATTTATTTTGAAGAAAACACCTAAGGATATAAATATATGGGAGTCATAACTTTCCGGAACCTTCTAGACTCACCTCACCACTCTGCCACTCAGTTGGAAACATTATAGAACCTTCTTGAACTTTTTCCTTCCGGAACCTTCTAGAACATTCGAGAACCTTATGAACTTTCTGGAATATTCCAGAATCACCGACACAGTCGACGGGTCCATTCTGAAATAATCTGAAATATTCGCGGCCTTCCCATAACAAAGCACATTTTCGTCACCCACTCCAACCCACGCTCAGCCACTCCCACAAAACTCTCTTACTTTCGATGTGACACCAAGGACTATCTACCACCATAACCACCGGTGGGTGGCAGTGGCTGGTTGTGAAGAAATTTAGGCGGGTAGGGTAACACGGGTTTCTTTTTAAAATTTATATATTTATTACATTTGATTGTAATATTGTAAAAATGTTCATTCGATCTTAACACAACCTGTACAACTTTTCCTGTCTGCTCTATCGACCCAAATTCTGTAATTTAAAACTATTCGCTCAGAACTCAATTGATTGTTTACAATTTCAAGGTAATATCATATGGATTTTTATCAACTATCGTAAACCAGTAAAAAATCACGGGATATTATAATTGTAAGAATTACTAAGAATCCGAAGATTGCGAGTTCAAATCTTTTTTCAAAACTTTTTTTTGATGAATTGTATTATTTCACAATTTATTCATTTAAAATAATGTGTAGTATACTTGAGTGTAAGTTACTCTTAGTGTCACCCTAGAGTAAGACCACCATTGAAAAAAATGCTTGAAATTGCTTTAGCCGTGTTTGGTGTCCAGATCTGAATAGCCAGGTACTGCCCCACCTTCCTCTACCCCATCTCCTTCCCCTTCCCACTATCTTCAGCCTTACAACGTACCCATATTGGGGATGCCATAGTCTCACTGGCTCCATATGATTGGGTGCAGTTTAAACTCTTCTGCAGTATTCACATTAAAAAAATAATACAATTAAGACACCAGAATTCGCAAAATTGCTGCAAAAATTGATCAAGAAAAATATTTACGAAAATGTACTTATTTATTTAGTAGTTTTTTTTCACTTTGTGTTCTAGATATATCAGTTCCAATTTTAAATGGTAATTAAAATAATTACCATTTTCCTTGTCTGAATTTTTCACACCATCAGATTCAAATTTGAAAATGACACTTAAATTCAAAGCAATTCCAGAGTTCATTGAACCAGAGTTACGCAGGGCAGGCACACAACCAAAATCAGTGTATTTGATTATGTTTACACCTACAGAGATTTGAGTCCGTTTGAAAGATTTTTTTTATTAAAATTTATTAAATTCAATTGTATCGAACTCCTATAATTATTCAACTTGCACATATGACTAGACCAGAGGTTCTCAATCTTATCTGGACAACTTTCCAATTATATTTATTTATTTATTTATTTATTTTTTCATGTTCTCCATGAAACGGTTATACACCAATATATCATGGAGAAGATTACAAATTAAAAGGTTTACACAGGCAGTTTTACTATTTTGTCACATGCGTTATAAGATAGTTACTGAATTGTCTGTAGGTGACATTGAAAATTTATCTGCAACGTCCCCTCTCTATCTCCGTTAACTATCCCGCAGCCAAGTGGGGGAGTAAGTAGTCCCCAAAATTACTATCCTCCTTATATTAGCTTAAATACTTGACATATCATTTTAGTATTTTACGTTTTTCTGCGCAAATACATACGTTACCATTAATAATTGACTGAATAATTGGGATTTCTATAGTTTAAAAGCCCATAAGACAGAAAAATACATGGGGTCGTCGGAAGACCCACTTGGTTATAGACGCCTTGTTTGGCATCTTGGCCTGTCAAGAGTTAAAAAGAGTCTGACTGCATTTACGGAAAAAGTGCTTGAAAGATGATTACATATTTTCAAATTCCATGGAAATGTGGTAGTTTTGGTTCCCAGCTGGGGGTTGCGGGTTTGAACCTCTGCTAATTAAGTCCCCCATCATAATACACAAGCCAAATTTTATTTGAATATTGAAGACAATATTTGCGACTGTAAAAAGAACATTTTAAATATAAAAATAGAAAAATTTTCGGTCGCGTCTGGGAATTGAACCCGTGTCCTTAGTCTTGCCGGGGCTTTGTTCTACCACTGAGCTAATTCGACCTTTTTCTCTTCGGTCATATTTAACTGTATCATACTTTGACGAAGAACTACCAACATTATCTTATTTTTCTTTTTAAGGCCGAGTGTAGTTTTTTATTAATTTAAAATAATGATTATATTATTAAGCAAATCGATTATGATAGTGTTTTCAACAAGTAAAATTTTTTTTATACATTTTTTAAATTAACATAGGCTTAGTAATTATCAAAATCTAATCGAAAATATGACCTTTTTCAGACCGTAATACGTGCGTTTTAAAAAATACTATTAAAGGCTGAATATCGTCAAAAAATACCTGAAGGGGTTTTCTTTAAACGTACGAAAAAAAAAACTAAAAAATAAATAAAATAGGTTAGTAGTTTAATTTTTTCATAAACTCTAATTGTACTTGTTTTTAAAATGCAGATTATAAAACTTTGGATACGTTTATTTAACAAAACTAAACGATAAATTACTGGTATTATATTTTTCCATTTTTTAAAGTCAATTTAATATTTTTTATACTACAATTTAAGAAAGAACTTTTAGATTTTTAAATGACTTTTAAAACAGGCCGTCTGCTGGCGCCTATTTGAAATTTTAAATACGGTAGAACATCGAACTAAAAGCTTCTTTTAAATATCCCAACAGATGGCGCTATCATGGTCGGAGTCTTGGTTATTGTTTATTTTTCAAACCGATTATATTATTAAGTTATTATTTATTAAATTATATGATAATTATTAAAATATATATTATAATTAAAATTATAATATATATTTTAATAATTGTCATATAATTTAATATTTTTAAACTTCCGATTTAGTTGTCCGGGTTAAGTCTTCCCCAAAGGAAAAACTTAACCCTTCCACTCACTTTTCCACAAATGATCAGCTAGTCAATCAACACTATGTAAGTGCATTATATAAGTAAAATAAATACAAAACAATACAAGAACAACAACACGTCAAATCACCAGATATCAAATGGGAAAAAAAATTCACCGTCTCCAGATATTTTCATATCAGAGGGTTCGGCTCGGTAGAACTTCTAACAGGGCCTATAAATCCTACTGATCCCTCAACATAAATATTTAAAAAATCTTTTGTTATCCTACATGTATTCAAAATGACCGACTTTTGCATCTTTATATATAAATTTTTTGATAGATCTAATACGCCTAAATTTTTAATTAGAGAGCTAGGTATAATGCCAGTAGCCGAAATAACGAATGGTAATATTTTTATAGTCTGAGAATGCCAAATTCTTTTTATTTCATTTCCTAAATCTGTGTATTTTCTTATTTTTTCACTAACAGATTTTTGAATATTACAGGAATTTGGAATAGCAACATCAATGATATAAGTTATTTTTTTAAATTTTGTCATGTAAAACTATATCGGGTCTATTATGACTAATCGCTCGGTCTGTTAGTATAGTTTTATCATAATATATTTTATAAAATTCGTTTTCTAAAAATGTTAAATTATATTCATAATAAAATTATATATTATAATTTTAATTATATTAAAATATTATTATTATTAAATTATATGATATTATACCATATTTTTAAAAATTAAATATTAATAATATGATAATATTTTGGAATCAAAGAAAAGACTGCGATTGACTTGTACGAGGAAAGATACAAGGTAAAAGTGTCGCCATGTGGTATTTTTGTGAGAAAGGAATGGCCATACTTGGGGGCAAGTCCAGATGGATTGGTTGGAGAAAATGGTATAGCGGAAGTAAAATGCCTGCCCTCAATCGGAAACAAAACTATTTTTGACGCAGCTCTGGAAGATAATATCTTCGTTGCCGTGCAGAATGGAATACTTGTGTTGAAGAAGTCACATAATTATTCATTTCAAGTTCAAGGACAATTATTCATTACAAGAAAGGACTTCTGTGACATTATAATTTATTCTGAAAGTGGAGTAGAAGTAATAAGAATATATCCTGACAATGAATTTGAGCTAAAAGTGTTACCACGCCTGACAAAGTTTTTCAACGAATCACTTTTGCCAGAGTTAGCGGATAGCCGAATTCAACGCGGTATGAAAATTAGAGAACCTGACCATGTTGTCAATGCTCTACAAGCCATATATGATAATATTTTGTAATCATACATGTATTTAAAATGACTGACTTTTGCATTTTTATATATAAATTTTTTGATAGATCTAATACGCCTAAATTTTTTTTAAGAGAGCTAGGTATAATGCCAGTAGCCGAAATTACAAATGGTAATATTTTTATAGTGAGAATGCCAAATTCTTTTGAACTCATTTCCCAAATCTGTGTATTTTATTATTTTTTCAAAAACAGATCTTTCGTTGAAACGTTGCTTGAATTGGCTTTTGCCGTGTTTGGTGACCAAATCTGAATAGCCAGGTAGATTCACTTATTCAATAAATAATACCCGTTCTGCGGTCTAAATTTAAATAATGATGTTAAAATTGTACTACCTACATGTAAAACCACTCAGGGCTAAATAAGTAGATTTTTTTTTTCTAAATATTTATTACGATAACCATGGTTTACCGAGATTAACCAAGGTCAACCATGGGGCAGGACCACAATGATATTTTTTCCGTGGCCCTGGAGACACGCTTGTACACCCACTTCCAGTTATATTATTTTTTTCTTCTACTTTTTACGTCTAGCAGTACATTTTTGAATTGAATACCACACAAGAGTCTCAATCGCTCCCGTCTGGAGTCAGTGAGACTATGGCCTATC
Organism: Hesperophylax consimilis; assembly: GCF_061612785.1. Classification (NCBI taxonomy): domain Eukaryota; kingdom Metazoa; phylum Arthropoda; class Insecta; order Trichoptera; family Limnephilidae; genus Hesperophylax; species Hesperophylax consimilis. Next base: position 15,321,262 of record NC_142865.1, read on the forward strand.
CCCAATTGGAGAATGTTGCGAGACTGAAGGTAGGTGAGGGGAATGAGACGAGGAAGAGGAAGGTGGGGAAGTACCGGGATATTCAGTTCTGGTCACCAAACACGGCCAAAGCCATTCCAAGCTAGCTTAATATTCTGAATGGTGGTGTTACACCAGGGCGATACTGAGAGTATCTTGCACTATGGAACGTGCCACAAATATTCTATATATTATATTTAATTAAATTGTGAAATAACACCAAATAATCAAATAAAATTTATTTGCACATTCCGGAATTTGAACCCGCGTCCTTCGGATTGCTTGTCGAGAGCCTTACCCCTCGACCACGGAGACCGTCGAAGTAATAATGAAAAAATCTGGTCGTGAAAAAAAAACATTCACAGACCTTTTACCGTTATTTGTCCTAACTTGGAGTTTTTTCTACAAAATTGGCTCGTCTATATTTTCAGGTTCTATAAGTACTCTAGGTAGTACCTAATAGTACTACTAAGATGTTTTGCAAACACGCCATATTTGTATGCCAAAAAATTCTCGAGTGTTTAAAACAAATTTAAAAATTAAATAAACATACCAAGCTCTGCTTATTTAAACAAACATCTGACACCTTGATTAAGAATAGGTAGATAAAACAATAAAAAAAAATAGATTTAATAAAAAAAAACTCTTCCCTCGTGCCCTTCGGGGGCTTGTAAAACAAAAATCTATCATGAACTGTTTTGTCATCCGCGTAGTAATGAATTGGTGAACATGGTAAAAGATCGATGATTTGCAATAAAACAAAGTAGTAAAGGGATGTTATGCTGTAAAAATGTAATTGTATATTACAAAGAAATTAAAATCAACCAGCTATGATTAAAGGAAGGGGGGGGGGTAAATTAACGGTACTCATGGTGAGGCACTCTTCACTCGATGATTTTCTAAGTAAATCGGTTTTTAATTTCATCGTCATTTCACTGTTGAAAATATTACTGCGTACCGACAGAAGACAAAGGGCGCGGCTTCAGTTGGATTTCTTACTTCCAAGGGCGTAGGGACGCGGGGGTTGTGCAGCGGGGTTGCAGGAATCGCCAGATGATTCTCTTGTAAGGGCGATGGTCTTTGGCGATTCAGTGACGGAAACACGGACAGGCTATATGGCCCACAGATGTCTATAACGGCGGCGGTGAACGCGAGAATGGTGGCGGCTTATCTATTGTCTATCTCAAGTAGGGAAAGCAATAAATCTCCAACATTATATGGCTGCTTAAAATGAGAAGTGTTGAAGTCCCACCCGCTCCGCTATAGGTGTCACCAAAGATAAAATGTAAAATGTTGTATGAAAAAGTGACAGTATTAATTTATAAACACATTGAAACGAAAGGAAAGAAGCAACCGCAAGCAGCGTTATGCGTTGTTTGCGGTTGCTTCATTCCTTTCTCAAAGACAAATACATAGCACTATCTTTTTTATGTCAATACAAACATTTTTTTTTATAGTGAATACCTCACAAGAGTCCCAACTGCTCCCGTCTGGAGCCAGTGAGACTATGGCATCCCCAATTGGGGGATGTTGTGAGGCTGAAGGTAAGCGGGGAAGGGAAAGAGGAAGGTGGGGAAGTACCTGGCTATTCAGATCTAGTCACTAAACACGGCTAAAGCCATTTGGAGCAACGTTTCAATTCTGAATGGTGGTCTTACACTCTGGAACGTGCCGCAAATATACTATATATTATATATTATTTTAATTAATTAATTGTGAAATAACACAAATTAATCAAATAAAATTTATTTGCGCACGCCGGGTTCGAACCCGCGACCTTCGGAATGGCAGTCCAATGCGTTACCACTGGACTATGCCGGCCGTCATATATAAACATGGGATGCTAGGAAGAGGAATGTAGGTATATTTTTTACAATGCGTAATAATACAAAAAAATAGTGCCATCTGGTAACTGAAATTCATAACTTTTATAACGATGATAACGAAGATTTACATTACCGCCATCTTACTGTTTTCAGGCAAACGTTTTTAAAATAAATTCTAGTTAGAAAAAATATTGTTTTGGAAATGAACAACAGAGTTCGTGTGTGTCGAAAATAGTTGATTTTGTCATGTCTACAATCGGTCTTAAAGGATGCAATCTAGATAGTGTCTCGGATTAATATATCAATTTTTTTAATTTTAATGTGCGACATCTATTGAATTTTCTACAAATCTAGGATGAAATTTTTTACTTTTGAAATAACCTAATGAGTAAACTATCACATTGTAATATTTAATCATTGATTATAATGGTGGAAGTTGATGGATTTTCAACATTCTGAGACTGATTGCAACCCAAAATGATTTTTTTTTTTATCAATACTATCAAAATTTACTAATAATATAGAATCAGTCTTTGAACAGATCATATGCAAGATTTTTGCAATGGTGTACCTGTTGTGACGTATTTGAATTAGCTAGGAAATTTTTTTTAAAAACACTTTTGTTTTTAGTGGAATCTTTGAAGTGGAAATTAACCCACTTCCTGACATCCGATCGAGCTGAAACTCGGGAGATAAACTCCTTGTTGATGGCAATGCATTCTATAAAGTTTTGGTGACAATCGTGCATATGCATACACACGTCGCCGACACACACGAATTTTTCTGAAACTGGATGATACAGGATTTTCCAATAAGAGGTGTTATTTTGAATAGCCCGCTATTTCGGTAGATGTTACTTTTAAAGCTGTTATTTTTTGACATTTGCAAGTAAAATACGCCATTACGACTACGCCATTCATAAAAATGGAACAATACACGCTTCAACAACGCATTGAAAATATTAAAATTCACTTGAGTGAATCAAATTCTAATCATCTTGAGTGATGAGGCCCATTTCCACCTCGGTGGCTTCGTCAAAAAGCAAAATTGTCGCATCTTGGGCTCGGAAAACCCAAGAGTTATTGTTGAAAAGCCTCTTTATCTTCAATGTGTGACTGTTTGGTGCGGTTTACGGTCCGGCGGAGTAATTGGATCTTACTTTTTCGAAAATGAGGCTGGAGCAACAGTTACGGTGAATGGATTGCGCTATCCAGAGATGATTAATGATTTTTTATGGCCGAAATTGGATGGTATTGATCTGGACAACGTTTACTTTCAACAAGACTGCGCTACGTGCCACACAAGCAACGAAACCATTGATCTTTTACGATTGAATATCAAAATAACACCCTGTATAATAACACCTAAGTACTTGATTTCGTTAGCTATTTTTAGGTTCTCGCATGAGCAATTTTTGTGAGGTGATGTAGGCATGGTGAGAGTTCGTGTGAATAATTAAATGAAATTTCAATATAGAGAGGAAAGTGAGGAAGTGCTGGGCTATTCCGATCTAGTCATCAAACATGAGTGAAGACATTTCAAGCAACATTTCGAGAGTATCTACCATTCTGTGAAACATCCGCTTTGTTTTGTTTGTCCAGAAATTCAGAAATCTATTTGTGTGTAGTAGGGTTTGATTGGTTTTCGCATTCAATCAATGTTATTTTGCAAAGAAGTCGTACATCTGCGGAATATTCATTAACTAAATTAACCCTTCACAGATTTCACTTATTGAACTGAGGGTCGTCTTTAAAACTAACTAATTTGTTATAATCAAGAAGTTATTGGAAAGAAGAAAGTATAAAATCCAATTAAAAAGATCAGGTGTATTGTAGGACGCCAAAAAAATCAATTATTTTCATGTTCAACAACAAAATGCTGAGGTAAGTTTTTAGATTTTCACGGCCAAAAGCATTTTTGTTGTTTGTTTTTGGAGTGTTATGCCGTGTTGCGCTAACTCCTTCTTTAGCCGACGTTTCGGACAGCGTTGCAGTGTCCATCTTCAGGGCAGATCCGGTAGATCTTCTCTTCACATCTTCGGATCTACCGGATCTGCCCTGATGATGGAAACTGCAACGCTGTCCGAAACGTCGGCTAAAGAAGAAGTTAGCGCAACACGGCATAACACCCCAAAAACAAACAACAAAAAATAAATGCTGAGTTTATAAATCGTATACATAGACATTCAAATTAACAGACATTATTATTAACGTTGAGACATAAAATAAATAAATTAGGTAGGTACCGATTTCACGCCCATTAGTTTTTCCACAGATGAATTATTTAGGGAGATTTTATCAATATTAGTTTTTTTCTCTGGATATGTAGTAGAACCTTCCAATCAATCCCCCGGTGGTGCTGTTGTTATCCTTGTAGAAAGAACTAGAAAGGATATGTAACCTTTTTCTTAAAATTATTATTAATACTCTAAACTAGACAAATGCCCGTATAATAGTGGTAACATAAATAAGAAAATACAAAAACAATAATACAATGTTGCACATATATATAATAATATTTGGATGATTTGTATATCGCCGTTTTTGTGCAAAATCACCGCAAGGGCGCTGTACAAAAATATGTTTATTTAATTATTGAAGACAGTACTAGAGATTTCTAAACAAAAATCTGAAACAGAAAAATTAGAAAAGGATACGGTCACATCTAGGACTCGAACCCAGGACCCTTGTCTTTCCGGGACACCGCTCTACCACTGAGCTAATGGGACCCTATCCTCCTCGGTCACTTTTAACTGTATCATACTTCGAATAAGAACTACCAACATTGTCTTCATTTTTTCACCGCACATTTTTTTAAATTTTTTTCAAAATGTGCGGTTCATTTTTTCAAAATGTGCGGTGATGAAACAATTGATGGTAAGATTGCCATCAACTTACTTATGCTGTTTCATAGAATTTAGAAATCCAACGAGATGAAGGATTACCTTAAATTCGAGCTTTCCCCATGTCCTCTATTGCATAACATATATATTTTTCACCTCCAAATTAAACAATTATTTTGAATGTATATTTCAAACATTGCAGCAAAGGCAAGAAGTAGCTGATTTTACATTTATACATAGAATTTTAAACATTAACATCGACTGTACTGAACTTCTGTCCCTTATTAATTTTAACATACATTTGAGACGTACACGACATACAGTGCTATTCCACATGCTTAATTACAAAACAAATGCAGCATATAATTCGTCAATTAACCGATCTCTTCATACTCTAAATGATATTTGTCTAAACTCAAACATTGACATTTTTTTCGGATTCACTGCCCAAATTCAAACGTGGAATCATGTCAATAATATAAACTGTTCAATGCGCATACATACACAAATACATACATTTGCACACACACACACCTATATACTACATACGTCACCTCATACCACTTACCAGACATTACAATGAAACGTATCATAGGTACGCAACATGAAATATGTAATTCCTTTGCACTGTTTCATCATTGTTACTCGTGTACACTGTACAGTTTGTTTTTATAATATCAAACAAACAAATAACTCAGAAGAAGGAATGCGCAATTACACGAAATCATCGTCGTATGCTGTTTTCGAACAACCTCCAGAAGACTTCTCGGAGATAACAATAATAATGTTGTGGTTCGCAATTATTCGCTGTTTTCGATGGAAAGAATTTACATACATAGAATTTGTAATGCTTCTATCAGATTTAACCCTCAAATGCTACATTTAACTATTACCTTTCAATCAACTTCTACTCTTTTATACAATTAAATTTTGTAGATTTTTTATGGTTACATAATAATATTGTTCAAATGAATTTGAATATTACAGGACACGGCTTCCGCGCGGCTCAAGCGCCATTGCGATCTCTGTTTGCGAAACTGGAACAATATATTACATTACCAGCTGATATGAAATATACCACCGCAGACTTATCTGGAGGCTTTTTTAAGATATACAATTCCGTAGTACATAATTTTGATGTATCTCATAAGGTTAAGACAGCATCAGCAATGTATGCATATGTAAACCTTTCGGAAGAAAATTTAAGGCGAAGCTTAATGCCCAATCACTATTTTGATTAATCTTTATAACGAATTGGTGTACATTATGAATACCAAAAAATTAAGATTTAGATAAATTGAAGGTTTTCCTATCGTTTTGCTTGAGCAGAATACAAATTAAAAAATAATTACTCAATAAAAAATATAAATGCAAACTACAAAAAAAAATATTTTTTCAATAGAAATTTATAAACGCATAAAGGAAACAACTTTAAAAAAATATAGTATTATAGCTAAGATTATCTGTGACAGTTTCACTTGATTAACTTTTTTGCTTTCTTATAAAATTATTTACAAAATAAATAAAAACAAGTTTTATGCTTGAAATCGAACGTTTCTAGACTCCGTTTGCCAAGCGATTTTAATACCTATTACCTACGATATAACGTATACCAAGAATATACACATTTTTGGCTTGTAGCTTCCTCTTTATAACCACTGGAGCGTTCTGATGCATCTTGCATTTCAGCCTTGAGCGCTCAGAAATTTTTAAGTTTTGAATTTTCCAGCCATCTTTCAAAAAATAATTTCTCCGAATTTTAATATCGAGACATATAAAAAGCTTATAGTACTAGAGAGGCATTGAATGCACCTCCATTTTATCGTTTATTTTATAATTTTAAGATTCATAAAAAAAAATATTAAAAAATTGTTAAATTTATGAGGCATGAATTCTGCTTATTATTTACTATAAAATTTCCGTTTGTAGTACCTGGTTGGAGCAATATTAAATATTTTGACTTATGTATGTTTTTTTATTGCCTAGTTGATAAGCACTGCTATAAATTTACATTCTTACACGCATTTTTAATATGTAAACACATGATCAATGATTTGTAAGAAAAAATATTTCAATAATTTCGGCTCATAGAATGTCAATAACAAATAAGTTTAAAACGATGCGAGACATCTTTTGTTTGAGTGTGAAACTTCTTAGTTAGTTTTATGATAAATCAAATATTCCAACGCGTGAAGCTTGTGAAATAATTAGAAAAATGTCAGAATCTCCAGGGGTGCAAAGAGAATCTTTTTTTAAATATACATTACCTCTAATTTTCACCAAACTCTCTTCTCTCGTCATTTAACAAGACAAAAACCTTTTCAATGTTTCTTTTCAAAATGGCAGCGTTTTTACAGGCTGATATTAAAATTGTCTACCAATTTGAATAATTTTAAAATTCATATTTTACTGGAATAACTTTTCTTTTCATAATTTTTGTAATCTGAGTATAATTATGCTATCGTCTGGAAGTTTTCGGCTCTCTGATTGGTTGAATTCAAATCGTATGTTTCGAGTAAATTCCGCATAGCAAAATGGGGGTCTGCAGGCAAAAAAACTACCACTATGCCCCTCAATTTTAACCGACCGTAAGGTTCATTTCGGTTTGCAGGCGACCGGGCCTAAAAAATTAAGACTTGAAAATTAAAACCCGATTTCGCGAAACCCGGAAAATAATTCACAGACTCCAGATATTTTCATATCAGAGAGTTCGGCTCGGTAGAACTCCTAACAGGGCTTATAAATCCTACAATATAAATATTTACAAAATCTCTCGTTATCCTACATGTATTTAAAATGACTGCTTTTTGCATTTTTATATATAAATTCTTTGATAGATCTAATACACCTAATTTTTAATGAGAGAGCTATGTATAATGCCAGTAGCCGAAATGAAAAATGGTAATATTTTTATAGTTTGAGAATGCCAAATTTTTTTTAACTCATTTCCTAAATCTGAGTTATTTTCTTATTTTTTCATTAACAGATTTTTTAATATTACAGGAATTTGGAATAGCGACATCAATGATATAAATTATTTTTTTAATTATGTCATTTAAAACTATATCGGGTCTATTATGACTAATCGTTCGGTCTGTTAGTATAGTTTTATCATAATATATTTCAAAAAATTCATTTTCTAAAAATGAATGTGGTTCGTATTCATAATTCACGCTCAACTCTCCAATACTCTATCTTAGTATCAATGACTCTATCCTGAATGGCAAGCATAAATTCTTTTATTTCTGCGCTCAACTCTCCAATACTCAACCATTTTTTTGACGAAAATTTGTCAAAATACGTTTGGTTGAGATAATTGAAGTTTTCGCGTGTAAAATTTAATTTGACCAGGAATCTAATAATTCCTGGTTGGGATTTATAAAAATGTTGGTATTCTCATCGTAAAAATTTAAAGGTGTAATGTTTCTATCTGCCTTGCAAATTATTTTGTGCATTTCTGAGCTATGAGCTTTCCTATGGAAAAAAAGTTCTTAGCATTTCTACCTGATTATTTTTCAAAGAAGTTATTTTGACTATACCTCTACCTCCTAAATTTCTAGGTAAATTAATTCGTTCTATAGCTGAATTTGGATGATGGCAATTAAAAATTGTAAGCGTAGTTCTAATTAATCGTTCTAAGTTATCTAAATCTGTATTGGACCATTTAATTATGCCAAATGAGTACGTTAATAGAGGTATTAATTGGTAGTTTTATTGATTAAATAATATTTTTTTAATATTCCATCGTTCTGCTGAATCCACATTTAAATAATCCATAAGTTTTCGCGCGAAACAATATAATAGCACCAACATCATTGTTGTATTGCCTTAGAACATTTACCATTTAAGGTCACTCATATTTAACGGATATGTTACGCGGCTCCGGAATCAGTCTAGCGCGAAGAACCTTGCTAAATAGTACTATTGAGGTCGATCCCCGGTTCTTTCCATTATATTATAGTGTAATTAGTATAAAAAAATCGATCAAAAACCGGCGCACACCAAATTGGTATATAAAAATTATGGGCCACTTACATAATAATTTCATTTTTTTTTCGGTTTTAGGGTATTTTAAATGTGGCTAAGTTTATTATTGTTTTTTTTTTATAGAATAGAATTATAATTTATTAGAGAATGTATGCAGGGGTAGTGCAATGCAATACATTCCATATTTGAAATAATATACATAATTAGCTTAAGAAAAAAATAATAATACATGGGTGATTCCGACAGGCACAAAAAAGCGGAATTTAAGAGAAAAACTATAAAATATTAACACAAAAACGAATGTAAGCAGCCGTCTATGGAGGATATTTCAACATCTCCCGTCTCCAGAGGGCCATCAGAGGGGACTCCATCCAGGGAACCATGGCAGCGATGATTTTGTTACTTGATTGGCGTAATCTGCGCCATAAGCTTCCCATGTGATGGCGGAGAAGCTCTCTGAAAGAATGTACTCGTCCCTCCAGGAACATTTCCGTGGCGCTGCAGTATCTCGGTAGGCGGAATAGTTAATAGAATAATAGAATAGTAATAGATGCAGTGTAATCCACCCACAAAATGCCTTGATATCATACCTGCTCTAACGGATATCGCTCTTCTTTGCCTTTCCATATCCTCGATGTCTTTCAGGTCGTCTGTGATAATATGTCCCAGGTATTTGACGCTATGACTAACATCCATTTTCCTACCATCTAGATACTGAATGTTTTCGTTTTTTGCATTTGAAAACGATTGATTTGGACGTATTATATACAAAGTTATGATTTTTTTGCAAAATCTTCACATATTTGGAGTAGTTTCATTAGTGCGGTAAGTGACGGTGCTAGAAGAACCATATCATCTGCGTAAATAATATTGTTTACACATACTCCTTGAACATGACAACCTATTTGATATAATCCATCACTTACAGAATAAAGTGAGTTAAGGCCCCGTAGTAAGCGTTCAAAATGGTTTGAAAGGGAGATATGTAAATACGAAGCGCGCTAATATTAAAAACCGATAATAATTAAGCTTAAATTGTGAAAATATTTTATAAAAGACGACTCGTTTGAAATAGAGCAAAAGTCTCTCAAAAATGCTTTAATAGCATTTAAAGATACACTGTGATTTTTTTCATGCCTATAACATACTAAATAACACAACAAAACGTGTTTTAAATAATTTTCGAAGCTTACTTAGTGATTTTTTTCTATGAAGGAATTTCATATAATTAACGTTTTGGCATAACAAATGTATAGATATCATATTTAAAATAACCTTTTATTTATTTCAAATACGGAATTCTCAATGATAATTCTTTTTTTAAACTTTTTTCAGGCAGATAGGTACCATAATACTGAAAAAATACGAATAAGAAAGTCCAAATATACACGTTTGAAACAAGAATCCTTACGGAACTATTAAAAAGGAGACGTACAAACTGATTTACAGACAGATTAAATGCAAAACGGCTGAGTCAAAACATTACTGAGCGTAGCGAATAATAATACTTGTGCAATTTTTTTGTGAAATAATTACACTGACACCATTTAATGGGTTTTTTATCAGTTGTGAAAATTTATTATTTAACACATTTATTAGTAATGCTCTTAAGGACTATGCGCATGCAATGACGTCATGAGCTAAAAAAAAACGTGTTTTACAAGAAAAAAATGGGTACCTTTTTTTATTGTATTTTCATATGTTTAGTTGAAAAATTTAGTAAATTGTAATTTTCTAATAAAATACTAAGCAAGTGGCTCATTACTCCATTTTGTTTTAGCTGTCAAAATCAGCCGGGAACTAGAACCAGAGTTGTCATTCATTCGATAACTAGTTCTCACCCACGAAACAATACTTCTCGTTGTTAATATTTTATTAAGGTTCTTAAATAGTGTTACAATTTTTAGAATATTTTAATAAACCTAAGGGTAATAAAAAAAGGAAAATTATCAATATTTTCTCTTTTTTTCTTAGTAAATTCTATGAAATCTCAAATTGGTTTTCTATTCAATCTTTTATAAACGGCGTTAATTTAAATAGAACCCAAATAATAAAGGTTTAATAAAATTACTTTTAAATAGTGGCGGCTCGTGATTGTTGAGTGCGTTGCCAAAAAAATATTTTGAGACTTTTCAGAAATTTTCTATTATTTTTGGCTACACCAATATCAATAACTAAGGATTTTTTTCAATTTTTAGCAATCAATAGTCACGAACCGCTAATAATTTTTTAAATTGTGGTAAAGACATTATAAATTTTAAAGTGTTTTGCTTGTTTTTAGAGCATTTAAAATCAGTGTTATTTATTTAAATTGAGTGATTTTGAAATAAATTTAGAAAAATTCGAGTTACGTTTGTAAGAATTATTTCTAGTGTGTTTTATCGTTAAAATTGAAATGAAGGAGCTACAGCAAAATGGGGATGGGAAGGAGCAGATAGGAGTATCTACCGAAAACAATGGGACGCCATCTAGCAATGGGAATTCGAAGCAACTCGCTTTGACGAAGAAAACAAGTCAGTACACATTTAATTTTATAAAATTGTCATTTTACTATTTTCAATTATTGATTGCGATGGTTTTTTTTACCAATTTACCTACAAGCGTGCGTATATGTGTATTAATTCATGTATCTATAACAGAATTGTTTAATTTTTCTATTTCATAATATTTTATGTAAGATGTTACAGTGCCCCTGACTGCATGGTTTAAAGACATGTAGATACTATGCCGACAGGGGAACTGTATCGCAACCCGGTTGGGCAGCGTTGTGAGGCGGGTTGAGGTAGGGGCTGTTATAAAGCATTTAATAATGCAGGTCTTGAAGAGCCTTTGATTATATTTGAGAAAAAAAAACAGACGCCGGTAGCTCACATGCGAGTCGACTTCAATAAAAACTACCCGTTCTCATCCAGTCAACATTAATTGTGGAAGGGTATTCCGCTCATATTCGTCGAGTTTCGCGTGCACAGGAGACTAGTACAGAAATATCTGTAGAACAGACTTAGCATGCCTAAATTGTTTCAATGGATTATCAGTCAGACTAATCGCCCTCCTTTGTACAGAATCAAGTGGGTTTATCAGGTTTTGGGGCTCCAGCCCAGAGGTGGTTTCCTAATTCAATTGTTGGACGTACTTAAGTTAACTATGTATCAATTTATAGCATCATAAAATTCGATGACATCATATTTCAAAAGATTATTGGTGACCAGGTCTGAATAGTCGGTAATTTCCTCCTCCTTCCTCTTTCAAATCTCCTTACCCTCCCATATACCTTCAGCCTCACATTGTACCACAAAATATAGCTACCATAGTTTCACTGGCTCCGGTCGATTGGGAGCAGTTGGGACTCTTGTGGGAGTTTGTATTACAAACAAAACTGGCGAAGCCAAAAGCTTCAGGAACATTAGAGCTTCAATCATAACGCAATATTTTGTCATAAATTATCTAATTTTGGCAAATTAAACCCTCGAAAGCGCTTAGCGATAAAAAAGATTATCGTTTATTGCAATTATTATTTTAATCTAATTGCAATATTATCGTTGATGTAACGAGAAATCAATAATTCCAGTACATACCTAAAGATTAATAATACCTTACTGATAAACATGTTTTAATTTTACACAACTGATATCAATGGTTATTTATCAGTCTGGTAAAACTACGTTTATTAGTAATAATAATAATAAAAACATTTATTTGCCAATAGATAAATTTTACATATTTTTTAACATTAATTCTATTGAAAAAAAGGTCACTGCTCAGCTATACATTCTGGATCTCTCCGGGAATGCAGCTGGTTTTCAGCAGTGCCTTCAATATAATAATTATAAAAATATATACATATTTAGGTATAATAATGAAAAATGAAATAATATTAACAATAAAAAATCAAATCAACACAAACAAATAACAATAAAATTAGAAAAAGTAAGTATACAAATCAGTGCAAATTAATAAAATAGTCAACAAAAATTCAAAATAAACAATAATCGCAACCACATAACCACATACCTAAGTATACCCTTCATTGTAACGATAGCAAAAGTAATGTGGTTGAAATGCAGAATTCCACCCGTTCTAGAATCCAGGATACCAAATTATTCACGGAGAAACATGGCTATTGCTAATTTACTAAGAATCTCTTCAAATTATTGGTAATTCCGGTTAAAAACGGGATTGCAGGTCTCACGGCTGAATTAACACCTTTACGAATATTTTATCATGATGTCGGAACACGTGATCATGAAAATACTAGTCCAGTCAGTGGGGGATAAAAAAGGGCTCCACCTTGCAAAAGGTTAGGTAGTAGCGATTTTCACATATGTTGTTAAGATTGGGACTCTAAAGAAAAAAAAAAGTTTTCGACCTTGGGGGGGTCGAGCTCGATCCGCCATCTTGGATTGAAGGTGCCAAAATTTTGTTTTTTCAAAATAATTATGAAGTGGTTGATTTTACAACCAAATTGTTGAACGCAAACTTAAAGACAACTAAATTACCTACATTTTTTGTAGAAAGTTTTTTTTTTGTAAGTCTAATAGGTAACGAGTTACAGTGGTTGAAAGAATAAAATTTTGACAAAAAATTGTAAAAGTCCAGTTTTCTTGATAAATTTTGTACGAATATATTACACAATATCATTTTAACGTATTTCTACGTTACAATATACTTATATAGCATCATCCGTGTACTCGATGACGTTGATTTGTTATAGTGGGATCCTAGTCTACAGCTGACTTGGCAACACTGATTGAGTCCTGGTTACAGGACGTTGCCTGGATGCTCATGTCTGCAGATGTTCTTTTCGATGAAACAATGCCAGTTCAAGTTTCACAAGAACGATTTTTAGCCAATGAAAATAACAAAGTCCGTCTGATTTCGATGCTTACAAAGCAATTTATACAGGATGATTTTACAGTTAAGCAGGCTGAAGAAGATGCTGATGAGTTGATTGTCAATACTGCGATTTCCTTGTGTTTTCATTATTGGCGAAGACGTTGATCTCCTAGTTCTGCTGACAGCATTAGCACCACCCAAAAGTAGTATATATCTTCGCAAACCCGGGAGAGGCAAAACTTTTGAAAGACTGTGTTCCGCGAATAGTGTGAAATACAAAGGGGCGGCTGAGAATATTCTGTTTCTTCATGGCATTTAGCGGCTGCGATACAACATCGTCCTTCTTCAACCAAGGAAAAACAAAATTTTGTTCGCTTGTGCAAAACGACACAAGACTCAATGCCATGATAGGAATCTTCAAACAACATGATGCAACACCAGAAGACATAGCAGTTGCAAGAACACGCTTTCTTGTTGCTTTGTACGGGGGTGACATGGATAAGGAAACCTTGGAAGAAGTCCGCTACAAACGTTTCGCAAAGTCGACAACAAAAAGCAAATTCAATCTTGCCTCTTTGCCACCAACGAACGACGCTGCACGGTACCATGCATTTAGAACGAACCATCAAGTCCAAAAATGGTATGGAATCCAAAAAAATCAGAAACGTGACACCAACGGGCTTGTTCCAGTAAGAATGACAAAGAAACCAGCACCCGAGACTTTATTAAAATTTATTTCATGCAATTGTAAAAAAGGAAGCGGCGTTGCATGTAGCTGCACGAAAGCTGGATTGAAGTGTTCTATTGTATGTGGGTGCTGTAATGGTCAAACATTCTGAAATTCGCTAGAGGTTCACATCGATGTCGAGGACGAAGAAGAAGAGATTTTGTCAATGAAAGCCCAGAATCTCAGTATCATAGGCAATGAGTTAGATGATGACATTGGTGACGAAGACTGTTATTAAGTAACATAATTTATAGTAACATAATTCATAGTAATGTAACATAATTTCGAAATCTACCATAGCTGGTATATCTGTGGAGTAGACCTACTGGAGATACCACAGTAAAAAAATGCGCCATGTTCTATACCTCATGGTGGTGTGGAAATGAGTTTACAAAATTATTATAATTATGTAATGAATAACCCTAAAAAATTACAAAGTTGGGAATTTCATCATTTTTTAGAAAAATATTCACATTTCCGCCACTGTAACTCGTTACCTATTAGACTTACAAAAAAATACCATCTTCAAAAAATGTAGATAATTTAGTTGTCTTTAAGTTTTTCTTCAAAAATTTGGTTGTAAAAACGACCACTTCACAATTAATTTGAAAAAAACAATTTTTGGCACCTTCAATCCAAGATGGCGGATCGAGCTCGACCCTCCCAAGGTCGAAAACTTTTTTTTTTCCTTAGAGTCCCAATTTTAACAAAATATATCAAAATCGCTACTACCTAACCTTTTGCAAGGTAAAACTCCCCACTGACTGGACTATACGTTTTTTTTATTATTTTGTCATGGTATATTATATATTACCATGGCGAAAGGATAATATATTCGTCATTAACTAAAAGTTTATAAGGAAACCTGTTAATTCATTGGTAATCCGCTATATGTCTGTTTGTGCGCTTAGTTCTTCTGAACTACGCAACGGATTTCGATAGAATTTTCTTTATCATTTAGAGAATTTCTTCCGGAAGGTTTACATATATGATACATGGGTATTATATTTATAGAAAGTAGAGAAAAGTTGATGTTTTATAATCAAGTCGAAAAATTATATTTTCGGACACTATATTGTTAACGCTGGCTAAACCTTATGAGATACATCAAAATAATGTACTACCGTATTGTATATCTTAAAAAGGCCTAAAGAAAAGTTCAAGATGGTATATGTCTATCTCTGAAGGATAAACCCCAGTACACGTAATCTAGTTACCAATAATTTATTATTTTTTTGGTAAACTAATGTTTAAGACAATATTTTTTATGCATAGCACAAAGGGTAACAATTATTTTACAAGCAATAATTATTAGTCCCGTTGGCGTCATGTATCTTTTATCAGGAAATTTTTCAATGTGGATGAGTGTTTCAGGCTAATAATTATTGCTTGTAAAATAATTGTTACCAATAATTTATTTATTAGGAGATTCTTAATACATTACCAGTAGTCATTTTTCTCCGCATATAATTCAATATGGTGGAACAAGTGGAACTCTTTGCATTTTAAGCCCCTTACTAATAAACGTAGTTTTTCAGAGCTGATAAATAACCATTGATATCAGTTGTGTAAAATTAAAACATGTGTATCAGTAAAGTATTATTTATCTTAAGGTATAATATATACTGGAATTATTGATTTCTCGTTACATCAACGTTATTCTTATAGTATATAACATAATTCATATAACAGATTTGTTGCCTGCACAGACTATGCAATAATTACAATAGCGTATTATCCAAGGTGGATATTTTCAGTTGCGAACTTACCAAATACAAGAGGTCCATAAAAAAATATTTCTCTGATGGTTTGTGAATAATTCTCTATTGTTTTTATTTCTATTATTATTTGATTTATATCTACAACCTCTCTCCATGGCTATAAGTGTATTGATAAATGTTTTTTTTGTAAATTTTTCGTTTCAAATAATCTCTTGTTTTGTATGAATTTTTGGATTCATATTCTTGTATTCCGAATTTAATTTACGCATTCCTTATTATGCTGTCTCAGTAGAGGTAAGGTCACAAGGAGGAAATCAATAATTGGTTTTATTTTACTATATAATACTTATGTACAAACTGATTAAATGTAAGCTATCGATTTCCCGAAAATTAATTCATTAAAAAATTAAATATCAACGGAGATTATTATAGAATTATTAATAAATTAGAAATTGTCATTTTTCTCCTTGTACAGGTGCAAAATTTTACTTTAAATAAATATTTGCTGAAGTTCCCGACGTTTGCTGGGCTTGACACAGAGTTATTCGAAATACAGGGTTTTCCAATAAGAGGTGTTATTTTGATATTCAATCGTAAAACATCAATGGTTTCGTTGCTTGTGTGGCACGTAGCGCCGTTTTGTTGAAATCAAACGTTGTCCAGATCAATACCATCCAATTCCGGCCATAAAAAATCATTAATCATCTCTCGATAGCGCAATCCATTCACCGTAACTGTTGCTCCAGCCTCATTTTTGAAAAAGTAAGGTCCAATGACTACGCCGGACCATAAACCGCACCAAACAGTAACACATTGAGGATAGAGAGGCTTTTCAACAATAAATCTTGGGTTTTCCGAGCCACTGTGACAATTTTGCTTGTTGTCTAAGCCACCGAGGTGGAAATGGGCCTCATCACTCAAGATGATTTTCATTTGATTCACCCAAGTGAATTTTAATAATTTCAATGCGTTGTTGAAGCGTGTATCGTTCCATTTTTATTAATGGCGTAGTTTCTACTTGTCAAATGTCAAAAAATGACAGCTTCAAAAGTAACATCTACCGAAATAGCGGGCTATTCAAAATAACACCTCTTATTGGAAAACCCTGTATAATGTTGACAGTTGCCTTTATCACGTCAAGTATTCAAAATTTTATTAGTCTCGAAATAAAACTGTAGATTTGTATTAAGGGGAGACAATTTTAGATAAGGCTTGCTAAAAGAAAGGATATTTTTTTAAATGACAACGAAAAAATATGCGATCCAAAGTTCCTAAAATTCTAGACCAAAGAATATACTATCTAGGGAGTCAAGAACGTGAATTGTTACGTGAGAAGGAACAAAACAATGTCCAATTCTCATTGGAATAAGTGAGGACATTTCTTTTTTTGGATAAATGGGAATTGTTGAAATCATGATTTTAATGGGATATTCATTTGTATTAGTATTCTTATTTGTGAAAATTAATGTTTTATACATAAAACATTATACTAGCTGTATCTCGCTACGCGTTGCTTTGGCTCAATCTGTCTGTGTAGATAGAGAAACATTAGCCAAAAACCATGTTGACAGGTGACATATATATAATATGGATATATGAAAACACACGCGTATTCGAATGCAACGTTTTGTCAAAATTTCAAAGCAATCTGTGAAGAACTTTCCGAGATTCAAGATTTTTAACAAACGAACATCTGCATTTTTAATTATATTTAGAAGATAAATGACTTACCGGAGGTCTAAGGATAACCAAGCGTCAGACTTGATTTATTGTCCTGACCTGAGTTGAGGTGATTTATTGTCCTGACTTGGGTGGAGGTACTTTTGAAGCGAATATCTATAATTATTTTTTGGGACACATTTTTTTACTTACCTGTGTAATGTTTTTTTTATAATGTATATCCTATCCGGGTAGACATTGATTGTATGAATTATATCGGCATTTATTACAACTTGGATATTGTCCATTTGTCGTTTGTCGTTTGTCGATATTAATCTATGATTATCTGGGATGCTGGAAGGATTTTGCATATTCCAATCAGCAATTTATTGTTAATTAGCTGATGTGAACCCCGGAGACTTTTCACTCTAATTTCTATAAAAATAAAATGCATGTTTTATGTAAAATATATAAAACATTTCTGAAAAAAATGTCTAAACGGTGGTGAAAACCCTATCAAAATCCGTTACTTAGTTCAGAAGAACTAAGCGCAAAAACAGACAGATGCGGATAGCGATATATATACGAGTAAACCGCGTTTTTCACTACGAGTATTTAGCAATTAGAGAAGTATCAGTAGGATTTATAGGTCCAGTTAGAAGTTCTACCGAGCCGAACCCTCTGATATGAAAATATCTGGAGTCCGTGAATTATTTTCCCATTTGATCTCTGGTGAGTTGACGTGTTGTTCTTGTATTGTTTTGTATTTATTTTGCTTATATAATGCACTTGCATAATGTGGATTGACTAGATGATCATTTGTGGAAAAGTGTGTGGAAGGGTTTAGTTTTTCCTGTGGGGAAGATTTAACCCGGACATAAAGTCGGAAAAATTCTAACGAACGTGATATAGCATATAGCTTTATATTATTGATCTACGAACCGGTGGACGCAATCTGTTAGACATTAATTGATAATAGTTTGACTAGTCTATAGTTATTAATAACACAGATTATTTGTAGAAATGTATTATATATTTGTACAGCGCTCTTGAGGTAATTTTGCACAAGAACGGTGCTATACAAATCATCCAAAAATCATTATCTATAAAGCTGTGTTTATATGACCGCTTTGTAAACCACACAACAGTAAGAAATTAATGATTTTTTATTTTGTTTGGGTACTGATAAAAAAACTTATTGAATAGTGTTTTGTGAAGTTTTTGCTGCTTCGTGAACATTTTCTGATTTCAAATATTCAAATCAGTCAGGATGAGTCCAGGATGTCTAGAACGGTTGATCGATAAAATCCTATATCAATACGTTGTTGATAAAATCTATCAGTTAGTTAGCTATAATTTGCGAGCACTGTCAACGATTCCGACAGTCGGTAAACAAAAGCTTTCGCTATTAGTGCGGCCTTCGACGTGTCAGATAAGCCTTCAATAGAAAACTTTTTAAATAACGTCGTCCGTTATTTATTTATTTATTTATTTATTAACGGACATCGTCCAAATTACAAAATAATAACACAATACAGTAAAATGAAAAATACAGGAGTAGACAAAGGTACATGAAAGCAAAGACATAAGGCAGATATAATATAAGAAAATAAAATGACAAGTCGAATCAAGTCAAGACTACGCCGTGGGTCAGGACCACGGGACACTTATAATATTCCGTCACTTGTTTAGCGACTGGCAAAAATCATTCAGACTTAACCCAAAAAATTTAAGGTTTTAACTTGAGTTGTCCAGTCTACACATCCTGGACAATGGTGAATAATATCAATAATTTGTCGAATGATGGTTGAGGAAGAGCAGTTCATTATTTCTGAGTCTGTGCGAGGGGATATTGGAGAGAATGAGTTGCAGTAGAGTAGGTGAATCAATA
Source organism: Hesperophylax consimilis (assembly GCF_061612785.1). NCBI lineage: Eukaryota > Metazoa > Arthropoda > Insecta > Trichoptera > Limnephilidae > Hesperophylax > Hesperophylax consimilis. The sequence continues at coordinate 15,340,766 of NC_142865.1, forward strand.
ATACCATTTATAATATAATATATATGCAAAATAACTGACTTATCAATGAACGGGGGTGAACTAACGAAGTTCTTAGAATTGAAAGAAGTCGTAATACTTGCGCCCAATTGAATCCGTTCGGCTTGGAGAAATGAAAGTTGTTAAAATATCACAAGAACTAATTGACTCCCTCTTTAGTGTAAAAAAGCACGGACTGCCAATATATATTAAATATACAGGGTTTTCCAATAAGAGGTGTTATTTTGATATTCAATCGTAAAAGATCAATAGTTTCATTGCTTGTGTGGCACGTAGCGCCGTCTTGTTGAAAGTAAACGTTGTCCAGATCAATACCATCCAATTCCAGCCATAAAAAATCATTAATCATCTCTTGATAGCGCAATCCATTCACCGTAACTGTTGCTCCAGCCTCATTTTCGAAAAAGTAAGTTCCAATGAATAAGTAAGGTCTAAGATGCGACAATTTTGCTTGTTGACGAAGCCACCGAGGTGGAAATGGGCCTCATCACTCAAGATGATTTGCATTTGATTCACTTAAGTGAATTTTAATAATTTCAATGCGATGTTGAAGCGTGTATCGTTTTTACTAATGGCATTTTTATTAATGGCGTAGTTTCTACTTGTCAAATGTCAAATAATGACAGCTTCAAAAGCAGAGATGTGCTTTATTTCAAATAAATCCATTTCAAATGGAAATGCAAAATGGGTATTTTCCATTTTGCATTTTAAATGCTTTTCCAAAAACCATTTTGCATTTTGCATTTTAAATGCTTTTCTCAATGCATTTTCCATTTTAAATGCTTTTTTGCAACATTCTTCCTACTTTCTCCACTAATCTTTTTTTCATAAGCCCCAAATATCAGAAGGTCCTCAACCTCGCTATGAGAGATAATTTACATTTGTCAAGTTGCTCCCTGGTAGGAGCCCTGGCAATTGAGTGATACCATTACAAAAAATACTGAACATGGGCATGACGTTGTAATATTAAATGTTAGATAGCAGTTTCCATGTTTTTACGTTGGCAACATTAGTCCCGCGCAAATTTTTTGTGGTTTCATAATCTGTAGTCGTGGTGTTTTTGGATTTACCATCATGTAATATGTCTGTTCTACATTGATGTCCATTATTAAATAACAAAATTGTTTAAAACTTCTATAATTATTTTAATTGTTTCACCTGAGAAACCATTTTGCATTTTCAATGCATTTTGAAAATAGGTATTTTGCATTTTGCATTTGAAATGCTTTTCTAAAAATCATTTTGCATTTTGCATTTTCAAATGGAAAAGTTTTGACCCATTTCCATTTTGAATTTCAAATGGTTTTGGGTACCCATTTTGCACATCTCTGTTCAAAAGTAACATCTACCGAAATAGCGGTCTATTCAAAATAACACCTCTTATTGGAAAACCTGTAGTATTTTTCAATTCGTCATAGTCAATTTATTCATATTTTTACGCAGTTGATTTCAATGTTGCCATCGTAAAACGAATATTTATTTATTGTGTCAATATTGGTTTGGCTGTCGACAACACAGCCATGCTCGGGATATGGATATGAAATTGTCGAGACTATTTCAGATAAGGCTTGATAGAAGAGAGGATATTTGTTTAGAGAGGGACAACCAAAGAATATATGATCTAAGGTTCCCACTTTTAAAGCACAGAATGCACAATCTGTTGCATCAAGCATGCGAATTTTAAAAAGGTTAGAAGGAACAAAACAAAGTCCAATTCTCATTCAAATAAAGGAAGAAATTTGTTTGAAGAAGCCACGATTTCGATAGGATAGTCCTTTGTATTGGGGCAGAATGTTCTTATTCATATTTATAAAACAATATTATTTATTTATCAGAGGTCTCCTTGGTAACATATCGCCGTGGTTATAAGATTAAGTATTATTCAATAAATTAACTAGAACTAAATTATAAGTTATGCAGAATGTCCGCATTCTGTGGAGGCAGGGTTGGCACCATAATTAAGTTTTAAAGCAATTTAATTGTATGCTCTATATTACCTACCTCACTAGGTGTAACCTGTCACGAGATAGGTGACAAGAATGTACCTACAATAAAAATATTTCATCGCAAAGTTATCAACAGGTTGAATTGTGTTAAGGCAACAAAACCCAAAAATATAGTCGGAATCATAACGACATTAGTGAAAAGACGTCTACAAAAATAAGCGACTCGAGCCCCGGTATATTGGACGGATTTACAGTCGCATTTGCCTTAGCAAATACTCTACAATGAAGTGGGAAGGTGTCTACTAAAATACATGACTTATTTTTTAAGAAATGAGTGACAAATTTTATATTCCCGGGTTACGAATAGCCTGACAATATTTGAGTTCCTATTACAACCATGATTATAGTGGGAAATGTTGCATGTGCAACGATGGAGAACTAAATTAGCAGGGGATAGAACCCACGATACCCAGGCAGGAATCAGAAGCATTTGTCCACTAAGCTAACAAGAGTAACTAAGCATATTATAACTTGTCAATTGTATTGAGTATCAATTGTGTGTTACGCGTATAATAAATCATCAAACTTACTAATTTCTCTAGTCTCTCATGTTCGATATTCCTTCGTGAAATTATTCACGTTAGATAAACTAAAATTTGATTTGAATTTAATAGTAATTTTCAAAATTGGAACTGCTTGTTTGAAAAATAATTCACTATACCAGGGCTTCCCTAACTGTGAGTCGCGACGCCCCGGGGCGCCGCGGGATCATCCCAGGGGCGTCGTGAGGCAATCTTTATAGCGAGAATATCGTTCCAACAGCACTGCAGCGTTAAGGGTTTTATTACCGTTTGCGACATCATACTTGTGTGAGACAGGTTTCTCTGCAGTTACAGTAATTAAGAATAAGTACAGATCAAAAATAAATTTAGAGGCAGAGACGAGAGTGGCGATTTCGAAACTTCAACCTTGTTTTGAGAAACTATGCTCAGAAAAGCAAGCACATCCTTGTCATTAATACCAAAGAAAAAAATTGTTTTTTTTTTATTTTTTTTGTTTGCTTCAATTTTTGTTTTTATGTTGTGTTCTTTATTTTCTAATTAAAAATTTAGATACTATTTGGAGTTTTTCTGACAAATTGTTATTAGGTAACGTACCCATACTACGTGGCCCGTTCAGGGGGGGGCTTCAAAATACTACGCTTGGTACAAATGAGCGGCGGGGGGCTTAGATTTTTAGTCACCGGGGTGGGGGGGGGGGGGTCGCAAAAATATGGCAACTTCAGAAAATTTTCACAAAAGGGAACCGGTTCCTCTGAGAAATAATATCGACGGTTCCAGTGACAGCAAAGCAAGCGGTTCCAAGTAACCGGGAGAGGAATATCAACCATCTCTACTTACATTGTAGGGCCAATCCCATTTGTCAGAGAGTTGATTTTTTCAATTATAAATAATAAAATTATTATTATTTTATTAATGATAAACTAATGATTATAAGACAAGGTTTTTATGCATAGCACAAAGGATGATAAATTATTATAAGCAATAATTAGTCGCCTGTAATACCAATACAAATTAAAAATATCTTCAGAGTAAAAATAAATGCCGCCAACGGGAATTGAACCCGTGCCTTCTGATGTCCGGTCAGGTGCTCTGTAACCACTGAGCAATGTCGGCTTATTTCCAACCCGCCAAACGATTCAATATGTACTAGTACCTCAATCGACAATTATTACTGCTTATTATACTATTGCTTATAATTATTTGTTATACTTTTTGCTTTGCATAAAACCTTGTCTTTTAAACATTTCTTTATCATTAAAAAATAATAATATTTGACAAGTCAAAAATATTTCACCAATAAATGAAGATATATATCTCGACGCCATCTAGTGAGAAATTTAGCACTAACAAAGCCTTTCCTACAAAAATAAATTCGGTTGTTTACAGGTGAAAAAAATATAATAAGCAGTAATTGTTGATTGAGATACTAGTACATATTGAATCATTTGGCGGGTTGGAAATAAGCCGAAATAGGTTCCAGTGACAGCAAAGGAAGCGGTTCCAAGTAACCGGGAGAGGAATATCAACCATCTCTACTTACATTGTAGGGCCAATCCCATTTGTCAGAGAGTTGATATTTTCAATTATAAATTATAAAATTATTATTATTTTATTAATGATAAACTATTGTTTATAAGACAAGATTTTTATGCATAGCATAAAGGATAATAAATTATTATAAGCAATAATTAGTCGCCTGTAATATCAATACAAATTGAAAATCCAATCTTCTAATTATCCAATTTCCTAATTATGTCCTAAATCCTGTATCTAAATTTCGCTAATAAACAATTAGATAATTTTAATTAAGTGTTAATCTCAAGTGACCTACCAGATAAGTGTTTTACTGTATATTATCTCCATATATAGTTATTAATAACTTAGATCACTGTAGAAATGTATTATAAATTTCTACAGCGCCCTTGAGGTGATTTTGCACAAAAACGGCTCTATACAAGTCATCCAATTATTATTATTATCTCCCAAGTAAAAATTAATGCCGCCGACGGGAATTGAACCCGCGCCTTCTGGTGGCCGGTCAGACGCTCTGGACCACTGAGCCACGTCATCTTATTTCCAACACGCCAAATAATTAAATATGTACTAGTACTTCAATCAACAATTACTGCTTATTATATATTTTTTTTTTGCTTCTGATAAAATTATGTTAGTTGATAAACTATTTATTTTGCATTGGACATCCCTGTTTGTAATTTCGATAGACGGTTGATGCAATACCCGTAATATATTTCGTTTATCGACACTTACGCTGTCGGGAAACCACGTAGAAACGTGGGTACTTGGGTTTAGTTTTTTCCAGTCTTTTTTGCTTGTGTAGATTAGTGTCGATTTTTTGTTACTTGCAAATTTTGTATTCTGACCCTTCTGTGTTATTTCTTCTGGCAATTAACAACACAACATGCTTTCAATTTTTGCAAATTTATATTTTTTGTAAATTCATTCGTCTTACGAGATAAGGTGTTTGTTATGGTTCCATGATAACTCAACACAGTGACAATTCAACACACTTTTAAAAATTGATATAATGTCATTAGAAACGATAAAAAAAATTAAACCTTACCTAACCTAACCTAACCTACTTAACCCAGTTAATAAAGTTTTTGTTTCATCACTTTCCATGATATATAACTTTTTGAAGATGTGATGAATTATCATTGTGATGATTTATCCGGTCACCGTTTAGAATATCTATTTAGTATGTATGGAATGTATCGGGAGCATCTCCTATCCTCTTCCTATTTTCCTCTTCCTCTCCCCTTCCTTTAACACCAAATTAATTTTAAGATATTAAAACTTCATTTCTAATGAACTTAAGCACAAGAAACTTGTGTGGCTTGACTTCAGTTAACTTGTATATTTATATCTATCAATGTATGTTATGTAAAAGCTGTTTGTTTCTTACAAAATAAATAAATAAAATTTGTACGAATATATCATAGTTTCAGCATATCTATACAGGGTTTATCGGCAAGTACCCGACAAATTTTAACCAGCTATTCCTCAGCACATTTGGAGTAAAAAATGTTATGGGCACTTTGCTGTCCGGTAACAATTTTTTTTAATAAAAAAATTACTATTCATATTTTCACCACATGTCACCAATGTTTTATCCTTTGTCAAAGTTTGAAAACCCATCTGGCAATATTTTGTTCGAGTTTCGTTGAATAATGTACGTACGTATCTACGTTTGCGCGCTTTTACAATCCCAACGAAATGGCACGGCTCCATTCGTCTCATTTTTAACTATTATTATTTAGTGTGTACGAAAGAGCGAGGACACTTTTTGACACACTTGCTAAAAACAGCTGTTGAACACGAGAAACAATGCAAATGACAGTGACGGAGTGTGGATTTTTAATTTTTTTTTTTATTTTTAATGGAAAAAAATGTTACCGGACAGCAAAGCACCCTTAACATTTTTTACTCCAAATGTGCTGAGGAATAGCTGGTTAAAGTTTGTCGGGTACTTGCCGATACACCCTGTATATTCAGAAAGATATGATATGTGTGATACCCTCTAATGTTATAAATATAAAAAATGCATGCTTTTTTATGTGAATACCGCAAAACAGTCCCAACTGCTGAGATCATGGCATCCCTAATTGGGGTATATTGCGAGACTGATGGTAGTGGAGAAGGGAAGGAGATAGGGAAAAAGAAAGGCGAAGGTGTACCTGTGTATTCAGATCTGATCACCAAACACGGCTAAAGCCATTTCAAGCATCAGTTCAATTCTGAATGGTAGTCTTACAGTAGGGAGTATCTTCAAATCTGAAATCTAAATCTTCCCCCGTTTGCACAGTGTCGCCACCCGGTTGGGCAGCGTTGCGAGGCGGGTTAAGGCGATGCTTTATGCCAAATCACTATTTTGATTAATATTTATAAAGAATTGGTGTACATTATTTATGCTAAAAAAAGCTTTAGATAAATTGAAGGTTTTCCTACCGTTTAGTCGTGCTTTAGTCGTGTTTAGTGACCAGCTTTGAAAATTCAGATACTTCCCATTTTTTTTACCATCCCCTCTTCCTTCAGCCTTACAAATTTCCCTAATATGGAATGCAATATTCCCATTTTCTCTGTGCAGTAGGGACTCAATCGGTATTGAAATATAAGACAAAACGATTATAGTTGAAACTACTAAACGAACGCTCAAAATATCGCACGGAGATCATAAATAAAAATACAGAAACGTTGTTATGCTTGTCAAACAGCCTACAGTCCCTACCTTAAGAAGAAGCTACAAGCCAAAAATGTGTATATTCTTGGTATGCCTTATATTGTCACAAATGTAGGTAATGGGCATTAAAATCTATTGACAAACGGAGTCTAGAAACGTTCGATTTCAAGCACAAAAGTGGTTTTTATTTATTTAGTAAATAATTTTATAAGAAAGCAAAAAAGTCAATCAAGTGAAACTGTCACAGATAATCTTAGCTATAAAACTGTATTTTTAAAAAATTGTTTCCTATACGCGTTCATACAAAAATGTTCTTTTTAGTAGCTTACATTTATATTTTTTATTGAGTAATTTATTTTTTTATTTGTATTCTACTCAATCGAAACGATAGGAAAACCTTCAATTTATCTAAAGCATATTTTTTGGTATTCATAATGTACACCAATTCGTTATAAAAATTAATCAAAATAGTGATTTAGCATTAAGCTTCACCTTGATGGCATTCAAGAGGTTAAGGTTGTTGAACTGTGCGTGTGTCATCCAATACTCAGTGATTCGCATAATGTGTAACCGCAACGGTGATTGAACACGCTTCAGATGCATATGACGTATTTAACCACTAGAATTCACTTAAATATCATGTTCCCCTGGGAACAACTGGTGGAGAAATGTAATACTTTGAGGTTTTTCTTGACCTACCACAGAGTAGTCATGATGGAGGTCACAGCAATCAAGAGAAACAATGGAGATATACCGGTAGGGCAGCTTCCAAGCTAGGGGGGCTCCTTAATTTGTTTATAGAGCTTACAAGGAGAACCAATGAAGTAGTTAGAATAAACTGGAAGTATTTACATTCAAGCTGATAATAATAATAATAATATTTGGATGATTTTTATAGCGTCGTTTTTGTGCAAAATCACCTCAAGGGCGCTGTACAAGTGTATAAAACATTTCTACTGTGTTATTACTAACTATATATGGAGATAATATACAGTACAATACTTACCTGGTAGGTCACTTGAGATTAACACTTAATTAACATTAATTAATTGTTTATTAGCGAAATTTAGATACAGGATTTAGGACATAATTGGATATAACTGGACTTTCTCTCAGGAATAGAGATAATATACAGTACAATACTTACATTAAAATAATAATATACATAAAATAATATACAGTACAATTCTACATATGGAGATAATATACAGTACAATACTTACCTGGTAGGTCACTTGAGATTAACACTTAATTAACATAATCTAATTGTTTATTAGCGAAATTTAGATACAGGATTTAGGACATAATTGGACATAACTGGACTTTCTCTCAGGAAAGGAGATAATATACAGTACAATACTTACATTAAAATAATAATATACATAAAATAATATACAGTACAATACTATGTATGGAGATAATATTCAGTACAATACTTACCTGGTAGGTCACTTGAGATTAACACTTAATTAACACTAACTAATTGTATATTAGCGAAATTTAGTTACAGGATTTAGGACATAATTGGAAATAACTGGAATGGTATATTTAATTTAAGGGTATGACAGCTGACCAACTAACTAACTAACCATCACGCCAAACAGCTCGGTCTTGGCACACACTCCTTGCCTCATTCACATTCATACATACTCTTCTATTATTCTGACTCTCGACGTGGCATGATTACAAGCTGACATGTTGTTATAAAACGATACACACTTGTAATCACTATCATATGTGCCCAGTAGCTACAAAACTTAATCTATGAGCTTATAGTTAAAAACAAGAAGTTGATTATTTCTTTTGAATAATCACTTTGTTTACTTCAATATTCGAGATTGTATAATTACTTTGTTTGTGAAGCCCTAATATTCCTACTGTATCTGTATCTTAGTACATACGTATCACACTGATTAACATTTCTACACCCTGCACCCTGTGACACAATATTCCTTATCTATTCACATATACGAGTATACAGTACTAACGACTCATATTTGCTCTTAGCTAAGATAGCATTAGACCGTACATACTTACCTATCATTATTTGTATTAATTGTATGCTGTTTTTAAATAAATCTATACTTTCTATATAATGTCATTTAGGTGACTTATTTATTTGACACATTTGACAAATAACGGAAAAACACGCGTGCAGAGAGAAAGCAATTCAACGCAGTTCTCTTAAGGCGAAGCTTATTCTAAATCACCATTTAGATTAATCGTTATTGCAAATTTGTGTATATTATGAATACAAAAAATATTCTTTAGATAAATTGAAGGTTTTTCTATCGTTTTGCTTGAGTAGAATACAAATAAAAACATAAATTACTCAATAAAAAATATAAATGTAAACTACTAAAAAAAATATTTTTTCTAAAGAAATGTATGAACGCATAAAAGAAACAACTTTTTAAAAATACAGTATTATAGCTAAGATTATCTGTGATTGTTTCACTTAATTAACTTTTTTACTTTCTTATAAAATTATTTACAAAATAAATAAAAACCAGTTTTGTGCTTGAAATCGAACATTTTTAGACTCCGTTTGTCAAGCGTTTTTAATGCTGATTATCTACAATATAAGGTATACCAAGAATGTACTAATTTTTGGCTTGTAGCTTCCTCTTAAGGGTTAATTACCAAACCCCCTTGATTGGCGTACCTATTAGTGGCCATCATAAAAAACCTTGAAACCACCGGGAACATGCTCCTAAACATCTGCATATTTGATGGAATCTCTGAGCTGAATAGTCCCAGTGCGTGGTCCCCTGACAGTGCACCCGGTGTTGCTCGGTATTATGAACAGGGCTATCTTAGGCCCCGCATTCTAAGTTTATATCGATGTATAACATTTTGAAAGTTTTAAGTTCCTAAAAAATATATATTTTTATTGAAGATAATATCTATATATTTGAAGAGCCAAAACGGTAATTGTATGAAATTCCCCGGACAGTTAATGCGATGCCATACGTAGTAATGCAAAATAAGGTGTTTTTGGTTTGAAAATTTGGCCGCCTAGAAATGTTTCAGATGCTTTAATTAAATACTGCGAGTAGAATACATCTTGGCCTTTGAAATAATCGAGTAATTTTTAGATACGTCCTTTTATAAACCCAGAAAAAAATAATGTATAAAGCCTTTGAAAACTGCTTTAAAGCTCAAAATCTCCTACTTACGAACCAATTTTCGGTTATGGTTTTATTGTATAATGTGGAAAATTAAGTTATTTATAAAATGATCGAAAAAAAATCAAATATTTATGCCTGAACATCCACAAAATAAAATAAAAGGCACTTTTTGGCCATTATTGATAGCGGCGCAATTTAAAATATTACACGACGTAGTGCATCGCCTTAAGCTTTGAAAATGATCTATAAAACATTTAGTTCTAAATTCATAGTGTAACTAAAAATGCAAGTTATTGAGAGATTGTTGTTCTATTTTAAGCGAGATGTGTTCTATTAAATATGTTCACAATTTCCTCTTAATTATTACTGTTTTTAAATACTAGTGCACAGGCGGGAATGCTTTCCTTGTTCTACCGGTATTTAAATGGAAGATTCTCCAAGGAATTGCGCCGTTGATCTTTGCCAAATATTTGTACACGGTTGAAATTTGTCACATGAGAACTGCCTCGTTACTTCACGTTCTTGAGTCCAACAGTTTGGCTGAAGAACGATTGTGGGCTTCTGGGTTTCCTTCCTCCTATAACACGGGTCTCTTTCGAGGTCTATATTAAGTCAAGACAAAAAGACCCTCAACACAGCATCAAAATTATTTTCCTCCAAGGCCTTCTGTGTGGAAGGTACAGCATTTAGTCTATTTTAATCCTTCATCTGACAACTCCCTACCACATTCATTCATCAGGGTAGGTATCAGCACTCCATTAAGCCTCGTTTTTCCACTATCCATGACCGCAACATCCAAGGAAATCGGATGTTACCTCTTGAATTAATTCACTTCTCATAACCGATACGCCGCGGACCACGGTGTCCTTGTAAAAGAATTTTTAAATCCTAACCATCAATTCAACCACAAGATCCGATAAGCAAAAAAATTGTCGTTGGATAATAAGTTACATGATGCAATTAATTATTTTTAGGGTTGCGACGATTACGATTACGAGGATTTTTAACTGACGATTATATTATATCATTACAGTGCTATTCCACACGCTTAATTATAAAACAAATGCAGCATCTAATTAACCAAGCTCTTCATACTCTAAATTATATTTGTCTAAACTCTAACATTGACATTTTTTCAAATTCACTGCCCAAATTCAAACATGGCATCATGTCAATAATTTAAATACACACACACACACACAACCTCTTATACAATACACACACCTATATACTACACACGTCACCTGGTAATTATGGAATAAACATACCACTTAGCAGACATTACAAGGAAACATATCATAGGTACCCAACATGAAGTATCTTATTCCTGTATATTTTTTCATCTCTGTAAATCATGTACTGTTTGTTTCTATAACATAAAATAAAATAAAAAAATTTGTCGTACGATTATACAAAAACAGAATGTTTTGGGTATTTTATAGTCATTGATGTATTACACTATTAGTCTATGTTTACAGTGTTTTAAATAAATACCATTCAGTCAACAATATCACAGCTTTAGAGATGTGACTTTATATAAAACTAGAATAAAATGACTAGCCGAAGTCCCTGGCGTTGCTCGTGATTTAAGCAGAGTTTTTCGAAATTTCATGCATATAATGTCCTTCCTTTTATCTTGAAGGACAAATTTGAAAATTTTCTTCAGTATCGGAGTAAAACTGTAGACTTGTATAAGCATTAAATCCACGCCGATCGCCACTAACACGTAAACACTTTCCTTTGCATTTCGATTATAAAAAAAGTTTCAATCGAATAAAATTATTAATATTATAATAACGAGTTAAATAAAAATATTAGTGCAGAGCCGAGATAATAATAATTGCAGGATTTGTGAAGGTGAGGGTCTCATCAAATCAGCTTTTACCGATCTGGCACGCCTCGCAGCTAGTGGACAAGCGCATCCTGAATATACCTCACCCTATGAACCCGGGCACTTGGGGTGACCTATGGCATCCAATAAATAGTTACCGGGGCGACGGTACCCAAACGAGATGTAGGTATAAGTATAATATAATTATACTTTTTTTCACAGACACTAAGGTTTCCTGTTGTGGGGCGGTTTGTAGTTTATTTAATTTTTGTATTTTCTTTAAAGTAGTCTTTACATCGTGTTCATAATAACTACTCATAATGTTATTGTGTAATCGTAATCGTTCGATTATTTATTTATTTATTTGAGGAACATAAACAGTCTTAGTTCTACAATATACATAAGAGGATAACAAAAAAACAGACCAATTATTAATGTTCACAGATAGATATTCAGAAACATAAAAATAACCTATAAACTAGAATATTTAATAAAAATAGAAAAAAAAACAGAATAAAGCAGTAAATAAGAAAAATAATAATACGAATGTAAATTCAACAAACGATAAACCTAAAATATGCATACAATAAACAGCAATAAAATAAATGTGATTATAACTATACTTAAATAGACTTGGGTTGGAACGGGAAAGGGGAGGAGAGGGATATGGAAAATAGCCACATAAGTAATATTAAAATATTAGGTACAATCACAGACATATGAAGTTAAGGGCGATGGGTTAAATCAAGAGTTGCGGGACGCAGAGAAGAAAGCTGACTGTGATTCGTCAATAAATCAATCTGACAGTAAATAGGCATCTCGAATTATGATATCACCATTTCGTTCTTAAAAGTAAAATCTGCTTTTGAATGAATAGACATTTTTACATGGGAGTGCAAATTACTCGCCACGTTATGAACAAATTTGCTAAGTCCAAATTCGGCAAAAAAAAATTCTTCTATTTTTAGAGTCGAATATTTTGTTTCCTTATTGAGTCAAGACACTTTTACAAATGTTCATAATTTACTTACCCCAGTAAACAGCGACAAGCACACTTGACAATGGCCTAAGGATAGTATATGTTTCTAAAACTGATCCATATTATACGATGTGTTTAAGCTTAAAACAAATTAAAATAATGCTTACCTATGGAATGTACTACGACAATTGGGTTTATTCTCTTTTTCACTTCTATTTTTACAAGTTTTCATATGGCAAGCCACCATTTTGCCGTGTTATTTCGTAAAATGAACCGCTGATGCCTCGACCATAGTTCGCACAAGAATGATGACGTCACGTTTTCTAAATTCACGGGAGGCCATACGCGAGCCCAGCCGGCTCCAATGGAACCGGTATGGGGAGTGGGGAATAATACGCTTTTAATCACTTAGGGCAGGTCTACTAATATTCATATGTCTATGGGTACAATCAATTTTACAGTCGTGAATATGAGTTAGAATGTGATACAATGAAATTCTGTAGTGATAGTAACTAGCAGTGAATATGTCAGCACGAGTGTCTATATTTGCAAATTTATTATTATAGTAGTTACATGTCCTTTGCATAAATTCATTTTGATTGGAATTGGTATTGCATCTATCAATGTAGAAAAGAGTATTTTGTCTGCTGTATCGAATTGGCGCAATAAGGATGTTATAATTATGGATAAGATAATCGTTGCAGCAATATTCACAAAATCACTACAAAACACGTATAAACAGAATATTAATTTCAATTTAATATAAATTCAAGGTTCAAATCTTAGTCACTCAAATCACAAGGTATTTTTCTAACCAACACAAATAAACCGCACCAGTGAAGCCGCGAGTACAAAAACGCCGCAATGCCTAATTATTTCCGTTTTAGTTTATTTTTTTATATAATGGCTACAAAGTAAATCATGTCATTTCACCTTCGAATTCACAAGGTGAAACCGTTACATAAATGTAAATTATGATAAAAAGAACTGTAATGCATTTTATAAGTAGTTCCAGGGTTAAGTACGAAAATATGTGAAGTTGTTTTTTAACCGTTTAATTTGTTAAATTATTCATTTTGTTATGGTAATTTCAGGGTTTTTAAAGGCCACGTTCAAGGTTTTTTCGCATTTATTTTCAAAAGGCTGATTCCTTTGTTCGATTGTACTAGCAATTCAAAATAACATTTATTGCACTAAATACAGAATACAAAGGGTATAGCTTATAGGTTACATCCTATTTCGACCATCTAACCCAGCGGTCGGGGAACCTGGGTAAATTACCCCAAATATCGTAAAAATGTTTTTTTTTGGGGTAATAAGGAAATTTTTCTAGTTTGCTATTTTGGAAGACTGTTAAAATATTACTTTTGATGACATCAAGGATACAGTTATAATACAGTTATACTTACCAAACTCAGAGAGCGGTTCTCTGACTACTTTTCAGATCTTGATATACATACTTTCAATTGGGTTGTAGACTTGTAGATCCTTTTAAATTTGAAAATGCTAACATACCAGAATTACCTCCGGGTTTGGCAGAAACAATACTTAAACTTCAATCTGAAGCACGTATTCAATTTGAGAGCAAAGCCAATCTGTCGTCTTTTTGGATGTCAAAAGCTACGAAGGCTTTCAAAATTGCACATGAGGAGGCGGTAAAAAAGTTGGTGCCGTTTGCAACAACCTATCTTTGTGTACAAGGTTTTTCCACTATAATGAACATAAAAACGAAGAACAGAAATCGATTAAACGCCGAAGACTGTATTCAAATTGGTCTTACATCAATTTTGTCCCAATTTTGAAGAAATTGTATCAAACATGAAGCAACATCATTTTTCCAAAAACTGAAAGGGAAACCTGAAAATCTGAATTTTTGTTTGATCGAATATGAGAATTTTATTTTGTTTGTCTATTACATACTTACTATTTTCATTTATTTTACAAGCAATAATTATTCGCCTGAAACACTCATCCACATTGAAAAATCTCCTGATAAAAGATACATGACGCCAACGGGACTCGAACCCGTGTCCCTTAGATTTCCGGTCGACAGCTCTGACCACTGAGCTATGGCGGCTTAATCTCTTATCCGCGAAATAATTCAATGTATACTAGTGTTTCATTCAACAATTACTGTTTGTTACATTTTTTCACCTGAAAACAACCAACTTTATTTTATATGAGAAAGGCATCGTAAGTGCTAACTCTCTCACTAGATGGCGTCCAGACAAATTGTCTACATTTTTAGGTGAAATACTAGAACTTGTCTAATATTAATTATTATTTTTACAAGCAATAATTGTTACCCTTTGTGCTATGCATAAAAAATCTTGTCTTTAACATTAGTTTAAAAAAATAATAATTACTATTTTCATGTAACTTTTTTTTTTATTTTCCATGTAAAATAATTCAATAAATAGTGTTTATTTAAATATACATTGATTGACTTCTTTTCAAAAGGGGGGGAGGGGTAATATCGACTTAGCAAAAATATTTTGGGGTAATGGTTAAAAAAGTTCCCCGACCGCTGTTTTAACCCAATATTTTCTAAAAACTAATATATCTTAAAGACAAACATTTTTTTATACACGCCTCAGAACAGAAATCTTCTAGTGAGGCGGGTTACTTTCATGTTTGTAATATTGGTCATGTTATTGCAATAAACGCTCGGGTTGCCGGCAATAAAAAAAAACAATATATATATATATATCTGAGGATTTTTTTTTCTCCTTCTTAATCTCCAATTAAACTCCTAATGAGATAGGCCACGAAACACCACTGCTAAAAGACTTAGATGTATTGTACTTTCAATTTGTGTGTATTTTCTAATCACTTAATTTGTTTTGTGAGTGGAAAGAAATGATACAGCGCCTGATGTTGATATCCCAACACTTGACTAAAGCTTCTTCAGCATTCCTAGGTCAGTAGCCTAGTGGACAAAAGGGTCGGGTTCCCAAACAAGCGTCTTTTAAAATACGCCTCTTTGAATTTCACTTTTATTTTCTTGATTAAATGTATGAATGAAGTTGAATCTTGGAAGTGGAAATTAACCCTCTTCGCAACATCCGATCGAGCTGAAAATCGGCAGCTAGACTCGTTGTCGATGACAATGCATTCTATTAATTTTTGGTGGCAATCACGCATACACAAACAGACATATACGCATACATTCTCTGAGATTGAAGTTGTATACGAAATTAATGTCTATCTTACCCAATCAGAATTTGGCTCAGTTGTTAGGGTGGTTGACTCCAGTCCGTGGGGAGGAAGGTTTAATCCTCAGTCAAACAAAAATTTTAAAATCATTTCAAAAGCTCACAGCAGTTAAGATCCAGACTACGAATTCGGAGGTCACGGGTTTGAATCACGGCGCGTACAATAAAATTTTATTTAAAATTAATTAATTAAAAATAATATAAAATCTATTTGAGGTTCGGAACATCTAGTAACCCCCTGGCGAAAGACTACCATTCAGAATCTAAACGTTGATTGAAATGACTTTAGCCATGTTTTGTGATTAGTTTTGAATAGTCAGGTATTTCCCCACCTTCCTCTTTCCCATCTCCCCTTCCCATTACTTTAATTCTCACAACGTATTCCAATTTGGGATGCCATAATCCCACTGACTGCAGACGGTTAGGAGCAGTTGCGACAGAAAAGCTTTGTTCTAGTGTCTTGCAATTTGCAAAGCCATTACGATCTTAAAAGCTTGCTCTACCCCATTTCCTTCCCCTCTCCAGTATTTTTATTCTCATAGCGTATTTCAACAAAAGACAGAACAAAGCTTTTCATTTGGGACAGAAAAGCTTTTTTCTGGTGTCATGGAATTCCAAAGCCATTACGAATTTAAAATTAATTGCAATTATTATTGGCTCTCAAAAATATTTCTGTCAAGAGCTATGAAACGCCAATTTAAAGTATTACAATCACGGGGTCAATATTTTGTTTACCCAAGTCCTTCATCATTGCACAAGCAACAATTTCAACACAAATATAATGATATGCGTTGTAAAAATTTAAATATTGTCGGGCTATTCGTAAATCGATAACGTTTTTCCCTAAACACCATTTTGTTTTGATCTGAATTTAAAATTATTTATTAAGAAAAACGATTTGGAAAAACATGTTTTAATCTCAGAAAAGCCTTATTTAAAAGAATAAATATTTAATTTTTGGTTTTTCCTTGAATAAATTACGATGCGCGTGTTTTGCCAATAGCTTTTTGAAAATACGCTAAATAAAATCAATTATATGTCACTTACTTCTTCGAACAGTTAGCTTAAATTATTTTGTGTTTCTTTTGACATAAAGTTTGATTCATTTAATACTCGTACTAGCTGGGAAACCCGCAGATCGTTAAGGATAACCAAAGAAGTTAAATATTTTAGGATAAACCAACTTTTACTCAGTGACAACCGGTACTCCGAAATGTGTGCCTTGTGCCCGGTAGATGAAGTTACGAGTATCTCTAATTAAATACAGGATTTTCCAATAAGAGGTGTTATTTTGATATTCAATCGTAAAAGATCAATGGTTTCGTTGCTTGTGTGGCACGTAGCGCCGTCTTGTTGAAAGAAAACGTTGTCCAGATCAATAATATTCAATTCCGGCCATAAAAAATCATTAATCATCTCTCGATAGCGCAATCCATTCACCGTAACTGTTGCTCCAGCCTCATTTTCGAAAAAAGTAAGGTCCAATGACTCCGCCGGACCATAAACTGCACCAAAAAATCTCACGTTGAGGATAGGGAGACTTTTTAACAATAACTCTTGGGTTTTACGAGCCCCAGATGCGACAATTTTGCTTGTTGACGAAGCCACCGAAGTAGAAATGGGCCTTATCACTCAAGATGATTTGCATTTGATTCACTCACGTGAATTTTAATAATTTCAATGCGTTGTTGAAGCGTGTATCGTTCCATTTTTATTAATGGCGTAGTTTTTACTTGTCAAATGTCAAAAAATGACAGCTTCAAAAGTAAAATCTACCGAAATAGCGGGCTGTTCAAAATAACACCTCTTATTGGAAAATCCTGTAGTATAAAATAAAATCGCTCTCCGCGTCTGTCTGTTTGTGGGCTTAGTTCCTCTAAACTAAACAACGGATTTTAATAGGGTTTTCATTATCATGTAGAGAATTTCTTCTGGAAGCTTTATATATATAATACATGCATATAACATTTATAGAAAGTAGACAAAATTCTATGTTTTCTTATTAAATCGTAAGAAAAATATTTTCGGGCGCTTACATTGCTAACGCTGGGTACACGTTATGAGATACATCAAAATAATGTACTACGGAATTGTATATCTTAAAAAGGCCTAAAGAAAAGTCTAAGACAGTATACATCTATCTTCTAAGAATAACTCCCAGCAACGCTGGGTACACATCAGCTACTTGTATTATAAGTGTCCACTTGCTAATTGAAAAACGGAGACAGGATAATATTACAAATCAAAAATTAGAAGTAGGATTAACTACAATTCTTTTTAACTTAAGATCCTCTGTTTTTTTAGTGTGTTGTGTTGATGGTCTTGTAAGGAAAATAAGAAAACTAAGTTCTGGCAAGGAAAAAATTTGAGAGGTGAGTAGAAATCGTGTCCAGGAATGATGTATGAATAGGTCCAAGTTCTTTGCACCTAATATCATTAAGTTTGGTGTCGCGAAGCTGCGACTCCACTATATTTTTAAAGGTGGTGCAGAGCAAAGCCCTATGCCACACGCCCAAAGGACCAGTCCCAAACTACACCGAATGCTATTAGGTTATGGGACGATTTATGCATCCGACAAACCCGATGGACAGTGCAATAGTCAAAAAGGTATAAATCTGGGCTTCTGGAGCACAAGATAAGCCCAGATTTGAATGCAGGAAAGATGGACTCACCCGTTGAAGATTACCACACGTCTCCAGGAGTTTGGATGATTTCACTTCACAAATATATAATCGCCCTGTCTGATATTAGTTATCACCAGAGATGTGCTTTATTTCAAATAAATCCATTTCAAATGGAAATGCAAAATGCAAAATGGGTATTTTCCATTTTGCATTTTAAATGCTTTTCTAAAAACCATTTTGCATTTTGCATTTTAAATGCTTTTCTCAATGCATTTTCCATTTTAAATGCTTTTTTGCAACATTCTTTCTACTATCTCCATTCATCTTTTTTTCATAAGCCCCAAATATCAGTCGGTCCTCAACCTCGCTATGAGAGATAATTTACATTTGTCAAGTTGCTCCCTGGTAGAAGCCCTGGCAATTGAGTGATACCATTACAAAAAATACTGATTCAAATACTGAACATGGGGCCATGACGCACAGTGGGCTGAAAATCACCTTTCATAGTGCTATGCTATGCTAGTACATAGCATAGCACTATGCTAGTACATCTGTGTGTAAGGATAGAATGGCCAACCTTATGATTCCAGAGATAGCCTCATTTTTAATGTCAGTGCCATACAATTTTTTCTTAAAAAAATGATAACTCCTTCATTTGTACATACAATTGCTTCGTACGAAATTTTAAAGCATAGTAATGATCAGCAGAATCCATTTCTAGCCAAAAAAAATACCCTTGAAAATTCAAGACTCTATGTCTATGAAAGGCGATTTTCAGCCCACTGTGTGACGCTGTAATATTAAATGTTAGATAGCAGTTTCTATGTTTTTACGTTGGCAACATTAGTCCCGCGCAAATTTTTTGTGGTTTCATAATCAGTAGTCGTGGTGTTTTTGGATTTACCATCATGTAATATATTTGTTCTACATTGATGTCCATTATTAAATGACAAAATAGTTTAAAAATTCTATAATTATTTTAATGGTTTGATCTGAGAAACCATTTTGCATTTTCAATGCATTTTGAAAATAGGTATTTTGCATTTTGCATTTAAAATGCTTTTCTAAAAACCATTTTGCATTTTGCATTTTCAAATGGAAAAGTTTTGACCCATTTCCATTTTGCATTTCAAATGGTTTTGGGTACCCATTTTGCACATCTCTGGTTATCACTACGAACTCTGACACCACTTGTCCGATTTTACGTGTGTCGCAACAATCATTTTATTATGGTGACATTTTGGGATGGGTAAAAGGGTAGGTAGGACATTTGCAGGATTTTGTATTGACATTACACTTGTCCATTAAGCCTGTGGATGCATACCTAACAATCCCCTATATATTGCGCGAACAAAGTTCTTTTCTTAAGTTCTTAAGTTTTTAGTTCCTTAAGCTCTATAAGTTATTATTTTTTAATGATAAACTAACGTTTATAAGAAAAGATTTTATGCATTGCATAAAGGATAACAAATAATTATAAGCAATAATTAGTCATCCGAAATACTAATACAAATTGAAAACATCTCCCGTTGAAAACAAAACGTTGTTTACAGGTGAAAAAAAAAATAACAAGCAGTTGATTGAGGTACTAGTACATATTGAATCATTTGGCGGGTTAGAAATAAGCCGACATAGCTCAGTGGATACAGAGCACCTGACCGGACATCAGAAGGCACGGGTTCAATTCCCATTAGCGGCATTTATTTTTACTCGGGAGATGTTTTCAATTTGTATTAGTATTTCGGATGACTAATTATTGCTTATAATTATTTGTTTTACTCTATAAGTTATTTAAGTTCTTTAAGTACTATCCCCCGCATGCACAATTTTTACCGATTTATAACAATTTTCTCGAGTTCCAAAATACATATATGTTATTTTTTCAAATAATATTTGGTTCTGGTTATAATAGTCCATAAAGGAATGTTGATACCAACCCTTGTGTACATCAGGGAAGCATGAAAATGGCAAAGGAAGGATGGAAGTAGACTGAATGCTGTATAGATGATATCTTCTCATTCTGACATTCATAAGCCCCCGCATTCAAAATTTCTTTTGATTTATAACAAGTTTCTCTTTAACTCTATAAGTTTTAAGTTTAAAAAAACATATATATTATTTTTTAATATAATATCTATACATTTGTTATGTCGAAAAGTTCATTAAGTAGGTATATGACATTTCCTCGCTAGAAAAAATTCGCAAAGTAAGATTCGAAAATTTATAAAAACACGTCTTATTCTGTTATTTAATATGTTATAGGCATGAAAAAATTCACAGTGTATCTTTAAATGCAACTAAAGCTTTTGTAGAGATATTTTTGCTCTATTTCAAACGAATCGTGTTTTATTAAATATTTTCACCATTTTCGCTTTCTCTAACATTCGTATTTAGATACCTCCTTTTCAAACCATCTTTGAACGCTTACTACGGGGCCTTAATAAATTAGCAATATTAATTTTTCTCCGTGTGATATATTTCTTAATAAATAATATTAATATAGTTATTAAAAGAGGTTGACAACCCTAACTATACGCAGTAACAGTAAAGAATACTGTTTTTCAATGGAAATCGGGAAGTCCTTTGTACAAATTGCAATCAAAGAAATAATAATAAATTGCTAATTGAATTAATGCTAGAGGCCTTAGGGAAGTTCCCATTTCCATAAATTTGTACACTGTCGTATCTACCATTATTAATAAATAATTAGTTTTAATAATATTACTTTAAGAGATAATGCAATCTCTGTACACTGAGCATTCAGTATATGAAATAAAATAATTGACTACACACTGTAATTAATTTATTTAAAGTCGAAAAAATAAAACGTCAACAAATCAATAAAACAATATGATTCCCCTAAAATGTTTTGTATTGTTGACTCATAACGTTCGGTCAAAGATTAACCGATTGGTAAGCTAATGTTTTAAATACATCGATATGACTAACTTTTACTGGCTCCATACTGTTGGGAGAAGTTGGGACTCTTGTGCGGATTCACATAAAAAAATCATTTTGATGTTTGTAAAAATGTTTGATCCGTTTAACCGAAAGTAAGTTCGATAAAATTAACCCCTTAAAACGAGGTTTCTATATAAAACACAAACATCTATTATTTAAAAAATGCCATACGTAGTAATGCAAAATCATGTGTTTTTGGTTTGAAAATTTGGCCGCCTAGAAATGTTTCAGATGCTTTAATTAAATACTGCGAGTAGAATACATCTTGGCCTTTGAAATAATCGAGTATTTTTTAGATAAGTCTTTTTATAAGCCCAGAAAAAAATCATGTATAAGGCCTATGAAATATGCTTTAAAGTTTAAAATCTCCTACTTGCGAACCCATTTTCGGTTATGATTTTATTGTATAATGTGGCAAATTAAGTTATTTATAAAATGATCGAAAGAAAATTAAATATTTATGCCTGAACATCCACAAAATAAAATAAAAGGCACTTTTTTGCCATGTTTTTTTCTTGCATAAATCAAAACAGGCGGATGGTGTTAAGCGGGAATTTAAACCTTATCGCCATCTACCTAACGGTTGTTATTGATAGCAGCTCAATTTAAAATATTACACGACGTATTGCATCGCCTTAACTTAGGATTATACCTTCCTTCTCAGGGACCGAAGTCAATCGCTACCAACCTTGCCAAATGCTGATCGGGTAGGACTAACATTTATTTCGTAAATTAATGTCTGTAATGTCATCCGATTTCAGAGAAATGCTTATATGACTAGTCTACATGTATATGCGTGATTGATACCAAAAGTTGATTAAATGCATTGTTATTGACAGCCTTTCTATCTGCCAAGTTTCAGCTCTATATTGCTTGAAATGGTATTAGCCGTGTTTGGTGACCACATCTGAATAGCCAGGTGTTTCCCCCACCTTACTCTTCCCCATTTCTTTACCTTCCCCACTACCTTTAGCCTTGCAAGATACCCCGATTGGGGATGCCATAGTATGACTGGCTGCAGACTATTGGGAGCGCTGTATTCACATGAAAAAAACAATAAATAAACAGTTAAGACATTTTCAGGTTCTGTGTAAGATTTTTTCAAGTTCTGTTTTTATTTCAGTTCTGTTAAGCAACCAGCCTATAATTATTCAATAACAGAACTTGAATAGGACTTTCACAGTACCCGAAAACTAGCGTTGAAATTTGATGATTTGTTCAAATCCAAGAATTCAAGAATTTGAACAATTCATCATTGTTCATTTCTGGGTACTGTGAAAGTCCTATTCATGTTCTGTTATTATATTATTATAGGGTAGTTGCTTGACAAAACTGAAATAAAAACTGAATTGTTCAAATTCTAAGAAACAACCCGTGCTTAGGACGGGTTGTTTCGGAGAATTTGAACAATTCATCAAATTTCAACGTTCATTTCCGGGTTCTGTGAAAGACTTATTCAAGTTCTGTTTTTATATCATTGTAGGCTAGTTGCTTGACAAAACTGAAATAAAAACAGAACTTGAAAAAATCTGTCACAGAACTTGAAAATGAACGTTGAAATTTGATGAATTGTTCAGATTCTCCGAAACAACCCGTCCTTAGTGTTTATTAGAATGTTTCATATTTTGGAATATTAGCAAATCAAGTGGCAGATTTCCCAATTTAAAAATATGCGAATGATTGTGATATTACGTTGTATTGTCGGGTTTTCTCTCTTCCTTGGAAAGTGGACAAAATTACACCACATCCTGCCCATCACAGCCGATGTGGGTATATGATACGATGAATTAACACTGAACAGACAACACATCCTAGAATTGTAAACTACACCGACAAAATAAACTGCTGTCGCCCATTTAGGCACATTTACACGGTGTTCGGAAACTCGTGGATAATGGGAAACTTTATTATTACATTATTAACGCCATTTTTAGGGGCGATTACATATGAACAGTAAGAATTATATTTAAATACATTATACATAACTAAACCGCCTCAGTAACAATCTTTTGTATTTGTTAAGTGATGAATTAAAGATGTCCACTGAATCAGTATTCAGTATTTTGGGCAATGAGGAATACATATGGTAGTTAGTCCTAGAATTTCTATACTGAAATAAATTCTGACTTTTAGTATTACGCAGTGGAATCCTAAAACTTATCAATGCAAGCAATTCTGGACTATCGAACGCATCATTTAGAATTATATATGGAAATACTAAGTCATGAAAATCCTTCTAACTGGTGAATAATCTACAATACATTTGAAGTCGATTTTGTGGTGTAACTTTTTTTGATTTGACATTTCGTTTTCGAGTAAATCGAGTCAGAAGTTGGTATTACAAAGCTATCAGTCAAATCTAAAAAATATATGGCTAGGGGGTTAATATCAGCTGTTCAATATCTTTAAAAAGCATCGAACCATAGATCTGGCCCAAAAGATTTTTAACCAGCCATTCTACAAAAAATTCAACACTCCTCACACACTAACACTAAATCAGTATTTAATTCCGCCATACACCAGCATAAAACACGATCACAAAATGAAATACACTTATCGTCATCTACTTACACGACTAAATTTGGAATTAACTCATTACAATACATTGCACAGAAGAAATATAACGCATTACCTAGTAATCCAAAACTTCCGACAACGAACAAAAAAACATTGGCAAAAGTTCTTAAAAGCTATTTCCTCAGCAGTTTTATTAATGACTGACACATTCTTTCTTTGGAACTTCTGCGTTTATTTATTTGACTGTATTTATGTTGTCTTGTCTTTAATCTAATGTTATCTTTCTCGAAATGAGTTTTGTAAACTCACTGGGAATAATACATTATAAATTTGTTATCATTTTGTTATGCATTATCTTGTAATAAATAAATAAATATAAACCCTTTAGCTATTATAAAATTTTAACACAAAAATTGAAAAATTAAAAAATATATATATATTGCGTTCTCCATGTGATTATATTAACAAGCTTAAGGCTGAATTATTTTAAACAATAATTTGGCTCATAAGTATGATCAAATATAAAATAAAAAAACATTAAATTTTTTTTTTTAAGACCTTGAATTTAAATTACAAAACGAGTGATTTGGGTATGTTAGAACAACAAAATTGTAGTGTGTAAATTAAATTTTTTATCCGAAAACCCAATTTCAAACTAACTAATTAACTAGCAATCACGCCATTTCCTTGCAGGGGTAGGCAGAGAGGACGGACCGCCAAACAACTCGGTGTTGGCACACACTTCTTGCCTCATTCACATTCATACATCGTCTCATACATACTCTTCTATTATTCTGACTCTTAACATGGACCGACTCAAGTATCTGATTCATTCATATTCTTTTCTCGTCAGAATTAATATATTCAAGCAAAACATTGCACATTGGAAGCCGCGAATTTTCCTAGTTCCCCAACTTGTTTTTGAAAAACGTCCAAGGTTAATAATGACGTTCAACATTTAGATGCACTTCACACAGACTTCAAAAGTAAGTTTGAGGACATTTTGACTGTGGAAATGCAACGTTGAAGAATCGGATATCATGTGAAAAGAAGAACTGACCGGAATAAGCACTGACAAAGAACTTAAGGGGCAGTTCTATAGGGCCAGCTACAGAAAGAAATTGCCGTTGCTTATCCTGCTTCATTTTCATTTAGTGTAATACCTCACAAGGGTGCCCCTGTCTGCACAATGTAAAGACAGAGGAACTATACCGCCACTCGGTTGTTGGGCAGGCAAGGGAAGGGTATCTTTTTACGAAAAAATAAATGATTATCACATGGGACGTTAATAGTTTAAGGAAAATTCAATATTCGGCAGGCAGGGTCGTCGGAAAAAAAAATTAACAAAAAATTTTGGGAACCTCTGATCTAAACGTTTCTTTCTTAATCTCTCTCATTACGCCTTGCATTTTTTTGCGAACCTCCACATTTATCACACGATCATACATGGTTTTACCACACATACGCCTCCGGGATTTAATTTCTACAGCATTAGGTAGAAGATTGTGAAAGTTTGTTTTCTATCACTATTATTATTAACTGGCAAAAAAATGCCAAAACTGTTCATTAACCCTTCAAGCGTTTAAGGGACTTTTTTTATCTTTTTTTCATGCGGAAATACATAATTTTTGACGTTGAAAAGAGAAATAATAATTCTTTCCATTTTGCTTTAAATAATTTTACTGGATTCCATTAATAAAATCCTAAAAATAGCCAAAATGAATAATTCATTCAACGAGATAAAAGTTAAGGTACAGTTTTCTTACAAATTCACGAAAAAAACGAATTATTTTTCGAAATATCGAGTTCTCTCAATTTTTCTATGATTGGAGTAAAAAAAATTAGGTAAAAATGTGGTTAGCGTTTTTGACAACATTTTTCATGTTTGATATTAAAATTTTATTATTTAGTAATAGTAATATTTATTTTAAATGCATACACCTGAAATATAATTTTGTCCAGTTTCTAAAACGGTATTTTTTTATGGAAAATTAAAACATAAGATATACAGGCTGGGGCAAAAGTAATCACCTTATTGGAAAACGCTGTAACTTTTGCAAATGACGCCAAATGTCACTTCGATTTTGACATTTGTAAAGTTAACAAACGCAGAATACAAATCGACAAGACATGTGGGGCAAAAGTAATCACCCTATTGGAAAATGCTATAACTTTTGCAAATGGCCCAAATGGCGAATGTCCGTACAATGTAGATGATTGCTGTAATATTTAGATTATTTGTTGGTATTTTGGTCACAAATCCAAAATTAAGTTTTTTACGAATAAAGACCGCGCAGTTATTTTGATGCGAGAAAGGTCTTAAGGCGATGCACTGCGTCGTGTAATATTTTAAATTGAGCCGCTATCAATAACAACCCTTACGTAAGATGGCGATAAGGTTTAAATTCCCGCTTAACACCATCCGCCTGTTTTGATTTATGCACGAAAAAAAAATGGCCAAAAAGTGCCTTTTATTTTATTTTGTTGATGTTCATGCATAAATATTCAAATTTTTTTGATCATTATACAGGGTGTCCGGAAACTCGTAGTACAAGCGGGAAACTGGTGAATCTACATCACATTTGGAGTCGATTTTGTAGTATATATTTTTTTTATTTGAGCTTTCGTTATCGAGTAAATCGAGTTTGAAGTTGATATTTTTTTTTTTTTTTAATCAAATTCTTATAAATTATTACTGAAGATCAAAGTACCCAACTAATTAAAACTATTTGAAAGTAAAACAAATGAAGAAACTCGGATTTGAAGCATTATTTTGAAATCACCCTTCATTTAACCCGGTGTAATCATAAAATATTTCTGCTCTGCAGGGTTAAAACATCTGTTATTCAACCCTAAACACCAGAAAAAACTTTAACCCTAAAATAGCCGAAAAATATATATTTTTTGTTTTTTTTTTTTTTTTGAAAATGCTCAAATCAAAAAACTTTATGTTTTTTTGGGTTCCCCATGTGGTGTAGATTCTCCAGTTTCTCGCTTGTACTACGAGTTTCCGGACACCGTGTATAAATAACTTAATTTGCCACATAATACAATAAAATCATAACCGAAAATGGGTTCGTAAGTAGGAGATATTGAACTTTAAAGCAGTTTTCATAGGCCTTTACATTATTTTTTTCTGGGCTTATAAAAAGACTTATAAATTAAACGATCATTCAGACTGCGCAGAAAATTTTCATCAAGTACTGCACTGTAAACCGTTACCTTACTTTTTACGTCTGGTTATTTTAATGTGCGCTCTTCGGCGGTCAATGTACGACTGATTCCCTAACCCTACTGGTGCCAAAAATATGGTCACGTGGTTTGACTTGCCCGATGAAATGATACATAGATTTTAGGTTACGGCAAGTCTACTCTTTTGTGATGTCTATAATAAGAAGCTTTTTCACTAAACGTCACGTATTTCGTAGAGTGGATAAGAACGTAATATCAAATTACAAAAGAACCAGAATATCAACGTTGAATCTAATGGCATAATAAAATATATATTATACCCACTAAGTATAAGACGTATTTTTATTATAAATGTCAAAAAGATCCCCGTATGCATATATTTTTTACATTAGATGGAATAAAATGTTTCTCTAAATATAAGTAGCCATACTGAGAAAACTACATATGATAGATATATAATATGTTTTTCAATATATAAACCCATTATCTGGTAAGACGTTTCAGTTTTAAAAAATATCATTTTGCCAAAAACAACAAAGTTATAACGAAAATAGTGTCAGCTGGTGTACTGGCGATTTGCATTAACCCACAGCATCATGGGTTAGTATAAAAATTAATTGGATTTAATTAAATATTACTGAAACATTTAAACGCGGTTAGTTAAGTACTTACTTATCTACGGTAAATAATAAATAAAATATTTCGTCGGTCAGTACCTACCGCAATATATAAAAGGCTGCGCGCGCAAATCCGCTCATTCGATAGTAGCGCGCCTAACTTCAAGTCAGTACGGCTTTGTTTTTTGTGGGGGTATAACGTCTGTTTCTTTCATTTTACCCAAAACAACTCTTATTTACGCGCAAAGTGTGATTAAATACTGATTATTTCAACAAATCTACAGTTTAGCAATAAACAAACAGTGATTGGTTGTGCCAAGTGAATTTTATTATATTTTACCACGAAAAGGTAGATAAAATTGATAATTTTATAACAGGGAGATCGTTAAAATGTTGTATTTTTGTCGTAGAAACGTCTCGAATGATTGATAATAAATGAAAAAAATTTACTTTGGATTGTTTTGATGAATTTAATAGCGTATTAGATTAAACTATACAGTAAAAATATGAATATCATAATGAATCGCAATTCATTGGAGATATTGGATGAATTATAACAATTTCTCGTGTACAGGTTTTCTTTGCACAATTTTGAATAATGGTCAATTACCTACATATAAATTGATTTATTAATTTTTGCACTGATAAGAGATTTTAATGTAACTATGTGATATTATCATCTTAAATCTGACACGTTTTAATGTTATTGTTCGAAGACAAACACTAGTTGCATCACCCAATAAGAAATTGGAGGGAAAATTTTAGATATTTAAAATTAGGTTAGAATATTCAATACTTGAATTCCTATTGACTACCATCTTTAAAAATATTAAGAAAATGATGTAGGTGAATTGAATCCACAACGCCTGGGTGGAAACCAGACGCATTTGTCTGCTTAGCTACCAACCGGTCAATAAAAAATAAATACATTATTTTTTTAATTAATAAAATAAATTATGTGAGTGTCGCACAAGAGTCCCAATTGTTATCAACCGTCTGGAGCCTGTGAGACTATGGCATCCTTAATTTGGGTATGTATGTGGGAAAGATGAAAGTGGTGAAGTACCTGGCTATTCAGATGTAGTCACCTAACACGACTTAAGTCATTACAAGCAACGTTTAGATTCTGAATCGTAGTCTTTCACCAAATCTATGAATAAATTCCGTTGCCGAGGGATAAGGATGTCGACTAGCAATCCGGAGGTCACGGGTTCAAATCATTTTTGCGCCAGCAAATTTTATTTGTTTATTTTATGTTATTTTACAACTTATTCGTTTAAAATAATGTGTATTATATTTCGGGCACGTTACAGAGTTTGAAGATTCTCTCAGTATCGCCCTGGTGTAATACCACCACAATTTAGAAATGAAACGTTGTTTGGTGATCAGGTCTGAATGCCCTTATACTTCCCCACCTTCCTCTTTCCCATCTCCTTCTCCTCACCACTACCTTCAGCTACCCAATATACCCTAATTGGGGATGCCATAGTCTCACTGGCTCCAGACGGTTAGGAGCAGTTGTGACTCCTGTGTGGTATGCACATAAAAAAATAAAAATAACGCAAATTAATCAAATTTTATTTTCTTCTGCCCCCCCGGGATTTGAGCCCGCGACCTCCAGAGAGTGGCAAAAAATCATAACTTCTCGACAACGGACACAGTCGAATGTAAATCAATATCTACTATACTATAATATCTACGTAAATCAATATTTTCAAACATCACAAATCAGTAAATTCATGTCGATGTCATGCGATTATTTTCTGGTTATAATAGTCCAAATGGAGTGTTGATACCAACCCTTATATACGTCAAGGAAGCATGAAACTGGCAAAGGAAGGTTTGAAGTAGACCGAATCCCGTAGAAATGATGTCTTCTCATTCTGACACTCATAAGCCCCGCATTCCCAATTTATACCGATTTATAACAAGTTTCTCTTTAACTCTATTAGTTTTAAGTTCCAATGTAAATATACGTTATACTTAAATTAAATATCCCTGTCGAAGACTTAAAATACAAGTTCTTATTAAATACTCTAAAAATACATGCATTAGAAGATAGACGTAAAATAAACGATTTAACGTTCTTATTCAAAATACTTAACTCTAAATTCGACTGTTGTGAACTCCTGCAACTTATAAACATACATACACCCACAGTAACAACACGACAAAATACAATATTCTACAGCAGCACACATAAGCGTAACTACATTGCCCACTCTCCGATACAACGACTTCACACCATGGGAAATCATTACTTGGGTGATGTTGACATATTCAATACCAACTTGGCAAGTTTTGTGGATCATTTAAAACATTTATTTCAACAATACTCTTAAACACATAATGTAAACCTACAAATAGCTGTAATTTTCTGTTTTTGTTTCTTGTGTTTGTATGACTTGTTGCATAGCTTTTATCAAATGTAATTTTATTCTTATTTCTTATGTTTCAAAGTATCTGTCAAATTAAAATTATACTACCAACCATGTAAAAGCTTTCTGGGCGTTAAATAAATAAATAAATAAATAAATACTTGAAGATAATATCTATAAAATTATTAAAAACACGTTTTTTAAACGTCACGTTATTTAAAATGTTATAGGCATGAAAAAATTCACAGTGTATCTTTAAATGCAACTGAAGCATTTGTCAAGAGATTTTTGCTCTATTTCAAATGAGTCATATTTTATTAAAAAAATCAAACAATATTTTAACGCTTACTACGGGGTCTTAACATATGGGAAGATAATTGTATCATATTTTATTTGTAGGCTACTTGAAGCGCAATTAAATACATTTACTGTTTCATAATATTCATTCAACAACAACATTTTTCTTGTCATGCTATGTTGTGCTAGAACAACTGTTCTGCCGTGTGGTATCTTGAACAAGTCGTGGTGACGACTGCAGCTGAACGCTGAATGGAAGGTTCATGTCACACAAATGAATCTCTAAATAGTATAAAATAAAGTCGCTATCCGCATCTGTCTGTTTGTGCGCTTAGTTCTTCTAAACTACGCAACGATTTTTGATAGTCTATTCACTATCATTTAGAGAATTTCTTCCTGAAGATTTACATATGTATAATACATGTAAATTATATTTATATAAAGTAGAAAAAGGTCGATGTTCTGTAATCAAGTCGTATAAAAAATATTTTCGTGTGCTTACATTGCTAACGCTGGCTAAACCTCATGAGATACATCAAAATAATGTACTACGGAATTGTATATCTTAAAAAGGCCTACAAAAAAGTGAACCATGGTTACATGTCTATCTCCTAAGGATAACCCCTAGCAACGCCGGGTCCACGTCAGCATGAAGATTATAATGGGTTTGATGCATAGACATATGAATATTAGTAGACCTGCCCTAAGTGATTAAAAGCGTATTATCCCCACTCCCCATACCGGTTCCATTGGAGCCGGCTGGGCTCGCGTATGGCCTCAAGTGAAATTTGAAAACGTGACGTCATCATTCTTGTGCGAACTATGGTCGAGGCATCATCGGTTCATTTTACGAAATAACACGGCAAAATGTTGACTTGTGATATGAAAACTTGTAAAAATAGATGTGAAAAAGAGAATAAACCCAATTGTCGTATTACATTCCATAAGTAAGCATTATTTTACTTTATTTTAAGCTTATTCACACCGTATTATATGGATCAGTTTTAGAAACATATACTATCACATCACAATGTAGCGATTCTCAAGTGTGCTCATCGTTGTTTACTGGGGTAAGTAAATTATGAAACATTTGTAAAAGTGTCTTAACTAAATACTCTGAAACTAACTACGACTCTGCAAACAGAAGAAATTTACTTTGCCGAATTTGGACTTCGCAAATTAGTTCATAACGTGGCGAGTAATTTGCGCTCCCATGTAAAAATGTCTATTCATTCAAAAGCAGATTTTACTTTTAAGAACTAAATGGTGATATTATAATGCGAGATGCCTATTTACTGTCAGATTGATTTATTGACGAATCACAGTCAGCTTAACCCCCTTCGTTCTTCAACAGTTGATTTTACCCCTCGCCATTATCTTCTCGTCTATTAATTCCTATGTCTGTGGTTTGATGGGTTTTAAAATATAGAGCGAATGGGTGGAGAAAAGAGTCTGAAGATGTTTGCAGTTAGTTTTTTATATGCTAAATTGTACATCTAATTAATATTTTATCTTATTTGATTTTGAAAATTCGTTGTGGTATTTCATTATAATGATATATTGAAACAAATGGACTTCTTCAATTTATCTTTAAACAGATATAAAATGTTGTTAAGACGATGCCATACATAGTAATGCAAAATCATGTGTTTTTGGTTTGAAAATTTGGTCGCCTAGAAATGTTTCAGATGCTTTAATTAAATACTGCGAGTAGAATACATCTTCGCCTTTGAAATAATCGAGTATTTTTTAGATAAGTCTTTTTATAAGCCCGGAAAAAAATAATGTATAGTCCTATGAAAACAGCTTTAAAGTTCAAAATCTCCTACTTACGAACCCATTTTCGGTTATGATTTTATTGTATAATGTGGCAAATTAAGTTATTTATAAAATTATCGGAAAAAATTAAATATTTATGCCTGAACATCCACAAAATAAAATAAAAGGCACTTTTTGGCCATGTTTTTTTCTTGCATAAATCAAAACAGGCGGATGGTGTTAAGCGGGAATTTAAACCTTATCGCCATCTACGTAAGGGTTGTTATTGATACGGCTCAATTTAAAATATTACATGACATAGTGCATCGCCTTAATGTTCACATGTAAAATCCCCGAAAAAGGGCGTTAGTAAATAAATAAATATATAAATTTAAAACTTGTTTTCCCTTATTTTATTTTTTGTCTGTTACCAGTTTCAGCTTATTGTGGCCAAAAAATAATAAATAATACGAGTGTAATTTTTTTTAATTTCTTTCAATATATCAGTACATATAATCCCTCAATTATCTATCTTCTTCCACGTAAAAAAATGTTAATGATTGTTTGTTCAAAATCTTAAATCTCCGATAGTTCTTCACCCATTGCTTTGAATTTTTGACACAACTTTGCATTCCAGTACGCGTTTGTTTTTATATACCTATATTATATAGATGTCACCTGTGACAGGTAAAAACGTGCTTTTTTTAAACATCGCCATCTGTTGGACATGAAAACAACACTCGCTTTTGTTTCTCTATCTGCACAGACAGACAGAGCCACATCAACGCGTGGCGGTCTACAGCTAGTTTTAAATATAAAAAACGTTTCATAAAATATGTATTTTAAGTACCTACTTTCAAATCTTATGATTTCAGAGGAGACTTTCGGTTCAAACAATTTGTTTTTTAAGTTTTCGCTTTACTTATACGCCCTTTTAGCCTTTTTTTCCCCCACTCTATTTCTATTTTCTTCATCCCTTTCTGCTATAAGTTATAACATAAAATCGAGCTCCAATTTCAATTGTTCTATAATATGCTGAATTTCTTTCTTGAATTGTTTCAAGGAGACACTTTAGGGGCATTTTCCTTTGCCTTCCACTTGTATGGCAGCCGTTAGCCTCCAGTTGCGTTTTGCTCTTAATTGCCACGCCATAACCTGCTTTATGTTTAACGTTTAGTTTTCTGAAAGATGCTCTACTCAAAGGCTCCGTTATAAGCGTTCAAAAAGAAGAAGAAGATTGCTGAAGATGGATATAATATATTGTAAATACGAATGATAGAGGGAGCACGCTTAAAGGCGGAAGCGACTGTTGTGAAAATATTTAATTGAACATTACTTGTTTAAAATTAGAGCAAAGATCTCTTGACATCTGAGTTAAGTAGCGTTTAAAGAAACACTGTAGTTTTTTCATTAACATAAAATGAAAACAGAAGCAGGTTTTTTTTAATGATTTTCGTAGCAAACTTTCCCATTTTTTTCTATCGAGGGAATTTCAATTGCGTAGTTTGAAACTGATAAATTTGAATACAGATCATCCAACTATGTTATTAAATGCAAATCTTAGAAGCTGAATTTAAGCAACTTTCCGGCATCCGATCGAGCTGAAACTCGGCGGATAGACTCGTTGTCAATGACAATACGATATAGGTATGAAAAAATCCACAGTGTATCTTTAAATGCAACTTTATCATTTGTCGACAGATGTTTGCTGTATTTCACCATTTTCGCTTATTAATTAATTATTATCGTTGTTTAATATTAGCGCGCTCTCTCTAACGTTCGTATTTATATATCTCCCTTTTAAAACATTTTTGAACACTTACTACGTAGCCTTAAGTGATTTTTCAATAAATGAAGCTGACTGTATACAGGCAACTCGCATCGCCCTAATATTTGACCTTTGACTGCTTTGATAACTGCGTTAATAATAAACCATAACTGCAAATAAAAGTTTGTTACAATATTTCAAATGTTTTATAATTTACCCACCTCGTTCATTTTTATGTTGCTACGCGACCCAGATAAACTCGTTGTTGATGATAATGCATTCTATCAAATTTTGGTGGTAATCACAAACACACAAGCGGACATATAATCATTTCTTTTAAATCGGACATTACAGCAGTTAATATACGAAATAAATGTTGATCCTAACCTGAGTTGTCGTCTCCAGTTCTTGGGTAGGAAAGTTCAATGACAATGGACGCCCTATTTTTACTAAAATCGGCTAAGAGTCACCTAAAGCCACTTTTTTTATTTCTGTAAATTGGACTGAGTGCAGGGTGATACTAAAAGTATTTAGCACTCAGTTTCCATGAAGTATGCAGTAGCAATGCAGTTGACCCTAGCTGGCTGGCATGCCTCTCACCTTTATTGGTATCCAGTACCTTGGTAAAGGTCACTCGAGCAAAAACTAACTTTTACTCGGATATAAATACGTAGATATTTATGTGTCCACTTCGTGGTAGGTGCACGTTGTCTGCAGCAACTATAAAGTTTATATAATGCCGTTAAATAATTTATTTATTAATAATAGTTAATGGTACTCGTGAAATGTGCGCATAAAGGCAGTGTTGTAGAATAACTGTTAATAAAATCAACGCGGAAAAAAAATCATTTTTTGGGCCGGCTAGTAGTCTTTTGGTTTCATAGAGGTTTACATTTTAATTCTTGTGGATTTGAATATAAAGCGTGGTGTTTTCTCTTTCTAACACCGTTTAGAACATATTTCTCACTATAACAGTAAGGGACGGCCGGCATAGTCCAGTGGTAACGCATTGGACTGCCATTCCGAAGGTCGCGGGTTCGAACCCGGCGTGCGCAAATAAATTTTATTTGATTAATTTGTGTTATTTCACAATTAATTAATTAAAATAATATATAGTATATTTGTGGCACGTTCCAGAGTGGAAGATACTACCAGTATCGCCCTGGTGTAAGACCACCATTCAGAATTGAAACGTTGCTCCAAATGGCTTTAGCCGTGTTTAGTGACTAGATCTGAATAGCCAGGTACTTCCCCACCTTCCTCTTTCTCTTCCCCACTTACCTTCAGCCTCACAACATCCCCCAATTGGGGATGCCATAGTCTCACTGGCTCCAGACGGGAGCAGTTGGGACTCTTGTGAGGTATTCACTATAAAAAAAAAGGGAGAGACAATGATTTCTCTAAGACCATGTGACTTGTTCCGAAAAGCAAGCAAATCATTCTGATTGGTTGATTTTATGCCTTGCTTTACTAGCGCCCTAATGGCGAGAGTTGCCAGTCAATAAAAGTTAATACTGCAATTATTTTACTGGAATGAGTAGTTTACTGGTTACTAGTAATATTATCACAGTAAAACGGGTCTCCACTTGCCGCCTCTGTCTTATAGAATGTATATATCATATGACCTTGCCTTAGTTTCCCCAACAGATCACAACACCAATAAATATAATTATTTATATCGGAACCTGGCATCCATTATCGATACAGCATGATTTCGACGTAATTCCGACAGCAAAAGATATATCCACTTTTTGCCGTAACCAGTAGCTCTGTGAATACAGTTTAATTAAATCAGTTTCGTGCTAGCAATCACGTAACTCTGATCATTTTTTCCGTAGCGTTACCTTAACATTTTTTTAAATCACGTTGATGTAATTTAGTTAGCCTTATGTGCAGTTAAACGAAAAAACTAATCAATTGTTATTATGGTACTAGATGGCAGCACTTCTGTTTGTAGCTGTACGTGGAGCGAATGCGTGCGGCAGACGTTAGCGTAATAACATTATAAATAGATAGATTACGCCGATATCCGTAGAACTTAATTTAAATACAATATTACATTATAGGTGCAAACGGTTTGGCAATAAAATTATTAGTGTGGAAATATGATACAATGAAAATCACGTGCGGATTTATGCAAAAAAAAACATCACCAAAATGCACGTTTTATATTTTTTTGTGAAGTTCAGTCACGAATATGAAAATGTTTCTCGATCATAATGTAGGGAACTTAATTTTTCACATTATACAATAAAAGCATATTCGAAAAGGGGTTCGTAAGTAGGAGATTTAATGCTTCGAATATTTGTGTTTGTATATTTGATACATAAAATAATCTCTGGAACTATACTTAATACACTTATATTGAAAGAGGTTAACTTATTATTATTATCAAGTGTACTCTTGGGAGATCCCATGAACTTTTTTTACTCCGAAAACGAGGATTTCTGCTTATCAGAACGTGCCAATCAACAGAGCGACACGACTGCTTAACGATTCTGTATTGACCTTCGACATTTTCAACGTCACTTACAGACAGTTCAGTAACTATCTTTTGACGTATGTCACAAAATAATAAAACTTCCCCCATGACCTTTTATACTTACCTTTACCTCAAATTTGTGATCTTCTCAGCAATATATTGGTAGAAAGCCATTTTATGTAGAACATATAATAATATTAATAGTAAATAAACTGATATAATATGAATTAAGTGGTATTAAGTAAGTTTTCATTTTTTAATGTTATTGTGTTGATTTTACAACATTGTGTTGATTTTACAACATTTTGTTGATATTACAACATTGTGTTGATTTTACAACATTGCGTTGATTTTAAAACATTTTGTTGATTTTACAACATTTTGTTGATTTTACAACATTTTGTTGATTTTACAACATTTTGTTGATTTTACAACATTGTGTTAATTTTACAACATTGCGTTGATTTTACAACATTGTGTTGATTTTGGACTTAATCCTTTCTGTTAGAACGTCGCCGGTATACCAGTATTCCTGTGAATGCGATAATCTGGATAATGATCTATGATCGAAATCGACACAGAAATGGTTTAATTATAATTTATTTCTAGTTATCTAAATTGTTGCAATGTTCTGTTAACCCTTTGTCTGTCAGGGAACGATGTCGTAAATGCAAACAACGATATTTCGTTGATTTATATATATATATATATTTAATCTGCGACTATTTTTGTTCAATGTATAGAAAAGTGGTACACAGTAAATAGACACATTTTATATTTAAAAAACATGTATCAGTTATATAAAAATAGGAAACAGCTATTTCACTAACCGAAAATGGAAAATAATGCACTTTAAGGCGATGCCATACGTAGTAATGCAAAATCATGTGTTTTTGAAGAATTTTCGGAGATATAAGATTTTGAAAACACGAACATTTACATTTTTTTTATTTATATTTATAGATAGATTTTTATTAATATTTCAAGGGACTAATTAATGCTTATAATAATTTGTTATTACGGTAGGGCAGTTGAACCGATAACAGAAGAAGAAAACAGAAGATTTCCAAAACGCGATGTTTGTCGGTTTTGTGCACTGGATAAGAAAAAATCCTCAGCATCAATGAAGTGTTGCCGTTGCCAGTCCTTTACATGCAAGAACCATTCTTCAGTTGATGTGGTTTGTAACAATTGTAAGGATGAGAATATCGATTCTGACTAAATGGGTCGATAAAATATTTTGTTTTGAAATATTAAAATGTTGTTAGAGTGTTGCTCCGTTTTTTTTAAAGAAAGTCAAATAATTTTTTTTTAAGTACTGCCTATTATCATTTTTCATATCCTAAAAGAAATTCCCTAACATTTGCATAAAGAACACCACTTACATGGTGAAAATTCAATGACGTAAAATTTGCGACATGCGCCCGCTCAAGGGAAATTTCTCAACGCGCCCGCTGGAAGGTTAAGAAAGGGACGGTTAGATGGTTGAATGAATTAAGAAAGTACTGTAAGAATAATATATGACGCGAATGTGAATTGTAGAAGAAATCGGGACTCCCGAGGAAGACATTGCACAACACAACATGAATAACAGAAGAGTGTGTATGAATGTGAATGAGGCGAGAAGTGTGTGCCATGACCGAGTTATTTGGCGATACGTCCTAAGGAGAAACGGCGGAATGGTTAGTTAGTTAGTAATAATTGTTTAATTTACTTTCATTATGTATACCGAACCTTGACACTTTAAAACACAGTTAACTGACGTGCATATCACAACTGTTGGTACACAACGGGTTTGAGTATTATATTCAGCGTAACAGATTTAACTCGATCAGTCCTACGTCAACTTCGCAACGTCTAGTCGTGCAATAAATCTCAAACAAATCGAAAACAATCCAAAATTAATACATTCATTTATTATATCTATTATTGCATTCATTTGTAAAGTACGTACTGTGCAAAATACTAAAAACTCGATCTAATCATTATTAGTATTCAATTTTATTGGTGACAAGTTTTCAGGTTGTGTATTCTAGTGTGCCTTTTAAATGAATACATTTTAAAAGTGGAAATTCTATAATTGTATCAGAATAAGTCTTCCTCGAGCGTTCTCGACTTCTTAAACTATTTACTTCTATTTTTTTCTCTTTCTTTGTTCATCACGTACGCCTTCTCATTTTACTACAAATAATTATTTGATTCGTTTCTATTACTATTCACGTCATATTATATCACAAAATCAACGTTTTCACTGTTAAAAAAACTATATTGTATCGACTCCATACCTGTGCCAAAATAAGATTTGTGTCTTTCTCGGGTGTCCCCGATGTTTTCTGTAATTCATACTATTCTCTAAACACTCCTGGCACTAATAAGAACAAACTTATATATAAATGGATAACTTATTGATGCTGAGACGCCATTGAAATATTTAATAAGTGATGAAGATAATATCAACAATTAAAATATTAAACAGACGAAAACAGAAAATAAAAAAGGTTACGGTCGCAACTGGGACACGAACCCAGATCCCTTCTAGTGTCATCGGGTCAAAGACTCTATCAACTGAGCTATTGCCACCTTATTAAATCTTTTCAATTGCATACTAACAGTACTAAATTATTTCTCGTTTAAAGGCGAAGCTTAATGCTAAATCACTATTTTGATTAATTTTTATAACGAATTGGTGTACATAATGGATACCAAAAAATATGCTTTAGATAAATTGAAGATTTTACTATCGTTTCGCTTGAGTAGAATTCAAATAAAAAAATAAATTACTCAATAAAAAATATAAATGTAAACTACAAAAAAAACATTTTCAATAGAAATGTATGAACGCGTAAAGGAAACAACTTTTTAAAAATACAGTTTTATACCTAAGATTATCTGTGATAGTTTCACTTCATTAACTTCTTTGCTTTCTTATAAAATTATTTACAAAATAAATAAAAACCAGTTTTGTGCTTGAAATCGAACGTTTCCAGACTCCGTTTGTCAAGCGATTTCAATGACCATTACCTACAATATAAGGTATACCAAGAATATACACATTTTTGGCTTGTAGCTTCCTCTTAAGTCGTGCTTAGCTTTCTTCTGCTTCTTGTGGTAATCTTTCGAGCAGCCTAGCAGTGTCCATCATCAGGGCAGATATAATCTGACATGTATGATAGATCTGTCACGACGATTAAAACTGTGAAGTAGTACGAAATTTTATTAACAAAACAACGCAAAAAATTGTTGTTACCAAATGCAAATGGCCTTGACGATGTTAAACTTCTAGTCCACGACCTTAATTCACTATATCTGTGATACCAATAATTTTGGTTGTATAAACGTTTTAATGTTAAAAATTTAACCGTAAGAGTTCAATTAATTTGTTTTATATTTTAATCAGTGCTCAAAATAGGTAATTTTTCAATTTAAATAAAGTGCAATAAGATGGCTTCTGAAAACGCCAAAATTGATATGAACGGATCTGCTGCAAAGCTCTGCGAAGGAGCAAATGATACGAAGAAAGTCAATGGAGATCACAATATGTATAAGGTCTGGGAGAACAAAAATAACCAAGACAGTAGTTGTGAAGGATCAAAAACCAGCCAAGGAAGCTGTGGAATATCTAAAAATGACCAAGGAAGTTGTGAACTAGTTAAAAATGATCAAGAATTGGCCAATTCCAGCAAAGAAGGCAATGCCGCCTGCAGTGAACATAAAGAAAACTGTCCATCTGCTGGAAGCTGTGTCAGAAAAGTTCCAGCTCTGTTCGATAGAAGGGTTGGAGCAGAACCTGGCAAAAAGGGACTGGCTCTAAGGACTGTAGGATGGCCATCAGAGAACGATCTCGAAGTTCCTGGAACACCAAAAACACCTAGAACATCTACTACACCAGGTAAATTATTTTATTTGACAGTCTTCCAAACTTTCAACGAGAATCTTTATACGGCCTGTATTCTGCTTATCCATTATCTTTCTGGATTTTTCCCAACTTTACCCTTTGATACCATATAATTATTAAGGATATTCCCTTGAAAGCCGTTATACATCACGCATTCTTTACGCTGGCGACAATGGGGTTGAAATTGCCTTATCACGTCGACCGCCTGCCTCGAATTCTGCTAAAAATTGGTTATTGTGGTTGATCGCTCATGTCAATTTATTTTGTAGGGTTGGTTTGAAAATTAGCTAAATTAACCTAACCTAACCCTAAAAAAATGTGAAAATCGGGCACAAATTTTAATTTTTTCCGATCAGAATTAAGATAGCTAAATTTTCATCACTGCACAGTATTATTTATAATTTATTTAAAAAACTATTTTAAAGCAGGTAGTAAATCTGACGCTCAAAACCATTTTTACAAGTCTAACCATTTATTTTTTAATGTATCTATTTTAATTTCACTTTTGTTTTTGGTAATGATTGAATGCAAATCTTGGAAGCGAAAATTAACCCACTTGACTACTTCCGATGGAGCTGAAACTCCGCAGTTAGACTCGTTGTCGATGACAATGCATTCTATCAAGTTTTGGTGGCGAACACGTACACACACGCGGACCAATACGCAATTCTTTAAAATTGGATGACATTACAGTAGTTAATATATGAAATAAAAATGTCTGTCCTACCCTATCGGGATTTGGCGCAGTTGTTAGCGCGGTTGACTCCAGTCCCTGGGGAGGAAGGTCCAATCCTCAGTCAAACCAAAAAAAAACTTTTAAAGTGGCTACTATCCGACCCAAGAGATGGCGCAACTAGGATGAAAATTGAAAATAAGTGTATTCTAGTAAAAAATATATCTTTTTTTCCTAGGTTTACGCACAGTTATATAAAAAAAAATCGTTCCATCATAATTTAGCCAATGATCTAATTATTATGGTGTTTTATTAAACAGTCAATCATTCTATGTATTTTTCCTGACGTTTCAAAAATGATACTCTTCATGTTAAAAATGCATTCAGAGCACAGACATAGGAATTAATAGACGAGAAGATAATGGCGAGGGGTAAAATCAATTGTTGAAGAACGAAGGGCGTAAGGCTGGCTGTGATTCGTCAATAAATCAATCTGACAGTAAATAGGCATCTCGCATTATAATATCACCATTCACTTCTTAAAAGTAAAATCTGCTTTTGAATGAATAGAAATTTTTACATGGCAGCGCAAATTACTCGCCACGTTATGAACAAATTTGCGAAGTCCAAATTCGGCAAAAAATTTCGGTTCTATTTTCAGAGTCGAATATTTCGTTTAAGTATTTAGTTAAGACACTTTTATAAATGTTCATAATTTACTTCCCAGCAACCAACCAGCTTTGTGTTTCGCGTCCAGACGTTTCTCGATGTGATAGTAACAACTGATTCATATTATACGATGTGAATATGCTTAAAATAAAGTAAAATAATGCTTATATATGGAATGTAATACGACAGTTGGGTTTATTCTCTTTTTCACATCTATTTTTACAAGTTTTCATAGCACAAGTCAACATTTTGCCGTGTTATTTCGTAAAATGAACCGATGATGCCTCGACCATAGTTCGCACAAGAATGATGACGTCACGTTTTCTAAATTCACGGGAGGCCATACGCGAGCACAGCCGGCTCCAATGGAACCGGTATGGGGAGTGGGGAATAATACGCTTTTAATGACTTAGGGCAGGTCTACTAATATTCATATGTCTATGATTCAGAGTGTCTATCTGTATTATCAATATAATAAAAATGTAAATTTTCGTTTCTTCAAAATCATAAATCTCGGAAAGTTCTTCACTGATTGCTTTGAAATTTGAAAGACGTCACAAGGTTGCATTCGAATACGCGTGTTATTTATATAGCGCCGTTTTCGTGAAAAATCACCTCAAAGGCGCTGAATACCTTTATTATACACGGTGTCCGGAAACTCGTAGTACAAGCGGGAAACTGGAGAATCTACACCACATGGGGAACCCAAATAAACATAAAGTTCTTTGATTTTTCGGCTTTTTTAGGGTTAAAGTTTTTTCTGGTGTTTAGGGTTCAACAACAGATGTTTTAACCCTGCAGAGCAGAAATATTTTATGATTACACCGGATTTAATGAAGGGTGATTTCAAAATAATGCTTCAAATCCGAGTTTCTTCATTTGTTTTACTTTCAAACAGTTTTAATTAGTTGGGTACTTTGATCTTCAGTAATAATTTATAAGAATTTGATTAAAAAAAAAAAATCAACTTCTAACTCGATTTACTCGATAACGAAAGCTTAAATCAAAAAAAAAAATACTACAAAATAGAGCTTGTACTACGAGTTTCCGGACACCCTGTATAGATGTCACCTGTGATAGGTAAAACCATGCTTTTTTACAACAGTGCTATCTATTGGACGTAAAAACATCGCGCGCTATTGTTTCTATATCTGCACAGACAGACCGAGCCACAGTATTTAGAGAATTTCTTCTAAACTAAAATACAGGGTTTTCCAATAAGAGGTGTTATTTTGAATAGCCCGCCATTTCGGTAGATGTTACCTTTGAAGTTGTCATTCATTGACATTTGACAAGTAGAAACTACGCCATTAATAAAAATGGAACGATACACGCTTCAACAACGCATTGAAATTATTAAATATCACTTGAGTGAATCAAATGCAAATCATCTTGAGTGATGAGGCCCATTTCCACCTCGGTGGCTTCGTCAATAAGCAAAATTGTCGCATCTGGGGCTCGAAAAACCCAAGAGTTATTGTTGAAAAGCCTCTCTATCCTCAATTTTTATGGTCCGGCGGAGTCATTGGACCTAACTTTTTCGAAAATGAGGCTGGAGCAACAGTTACGGTGAATGGATTGCGCTATCGAGAGATGATTAATGATTTTTATGACCGGAATTGGATGGTATTGATCTGGACAACGTTTACTTTCAACAATACGGCGCTACGTGCCACACAAGCAACGAAACCATTGATCTTTTACGA
This sequence comes from Hesperophylax consimilis, assembly GCF_061612785.1. Taxonomy (NCBI): domain Eukaryota; kingdom Metazoa; phylum Arthropoda; class Insecta; order Trichoptera; family Limnephilidae; genus Hesperophylax; species Hesperophylax consimilis. The sequence goes on from NC_142865.1 coordinate 15,384,184, forward strand.
TTGAATATCAAAATAACACCTCTTATTGGAATACCCTGTAGTACATACGAAAAATAGACATTCTAATACGTCTTCTAGACGTTGTTAACAAGTATATAAAAATAGTTTTACCTCTACCGATATTAATTCAATTCTGAAAAAGGAATTTTGCAAAAACTTAATTTAGGTTTAGAGATCAAATGAAGGTCCCATCCATGATTATACTGTTTCCTTTTGTGTTTAGCATACGATATAACTATACTCGTATAATTAGATAGATACCTGCATATTTTTAAAAAGGGTTAGGATAAATAATAATATCAAACCACTCGTGCGATGGGTTTTCGATTTTCAATTTGGTCATTCGATTTAATGTATAAATCAAAATATGGAAGCATGTGAAGTGCTGACTGCGGTTTATAGCCAATGAAAGCACCTACATTTCATGGTTTAAAGCTAATGAAAGCTCCTACATTTCACGGATTAAAGCCAATGAAAGAACCTACATTTCACGGATTAAAACCAATGAAAGCACCTAGATTTCACGGTTTAAAGCCAATGAAAGCACATACATTTCACTATTTAAAGCCAATGAAAGCACATACATTTCACTATTTAAAGCCAATGAAAGCACCTACATTTCACGGTTTAAAGCCAATGAAAGCACATACATTTTACTATTTAAAGCCAATGAAAGCACCTACATTTCACGGTTTAAAACTAATTAAAGCACCTACATTTCACGGTTTAAAGCCAATGAAAGCACCTAAATTTAACAGTTTAAAGCCAATGAAAGCACCTACATTTCACGGTTTAAAGCCAATGAAAGCACTTACATTTCACGATTTATCCCATATTTTTGATGTTCTATAAATTTGGCAAATTAAGGCATGCGATCACTCGTCGATCGACGTTTTGCAAACTTGCCATCATATGCCAATAATCGTTCGAGTGGCTCCGTCGTGATCCTTTGATTATAATTATTATTGATGTTAGCAATCCTTCAATACCTGTGTACATAGGTACAGAAATATATATCGGTACTTAGGACGTCTCCGACTATTTCATTCATGTTCTATTTTTATTATTGTTATTACTATCGAAAGGAAAAATGCAAATAAAAAATCATAAATAATTAAATGCACCATATCATAAAAAAGGATTATGTTATTTTTAATTGATTTTTTGTTAGGAACTGCTAAAAAATTTTGTCAGCAGATTCATTTTACAATAATATTATTTGTAATACTTATAACGAGAAATTACAATACAGAAAATAGAGATAGAAGATTAATATTATAAAATGTATTGCGGATGTCCACATTTCTCACACGATCATACTTGGTTTTACCACACAAACGCCTATGAGATAGGGTTTCTACAGCATTCGATCTACTTGCATTCTTCTTTTGCCAGTTCCATGTCTCACTGTCATTCATCAGGGTAGGTAGCAGCACTCCTTTGTGGACTGCTAGCTTCGCTTATTTGGACATTTTGGACACGCTAACCGCGTTCAGTCCTCCGTTAATGGAGTTACCTGCATTTACCCTTCTTTGAATGTCTCTGTCAGCCTTCCCATCTCTCGTAAACATACTTCACAAATACACAAACTCATCCACCTACTCTAAGCATTCATCATTCACAATTATATTGCAAATTGTTTTCGTACTCTCTCTTTTAACTCACTCTTCACACATACTTCGTTCATTCTAGACACGAGAGACTGTAGATCTATTGATACAGTTGGTAATCATCAGCCTACAACAAGCAACATACTATCAGATTACTCAAATTCACGCCCAATCCCACCTCTTTCAATTGCATACAATTTTCCATGTATATAATATTGATTGAATATTGAAGCATGCCTCATTCACAACTATATATCGCATCTACACAGGATATAAGCACACCCTACACTGCAATATTTGTTTACACATCTGCCTTGATGGTGGACACTTTAATGCTGCCCGAAACGCAAATAATCACTATAATACTTATGGCTGCGAATATCTCAAATCATAATTGATAAGATTGGAGTTTTTTTTTATTTCTTGATTTTTCATAACCCGTGAATGTTTGTGGCATTTGAAAAAAAAAATCATGTTACCAGAGGCGCGTTTTTGATTTTTTCGTTTAAACTTTTACCTGAAAGTTTGTTAATGATATTTCATTTCATGAATCAGTAAGATTAATTTGCATATTGTAATACAAAAATATGTATATTATTTCTACGAGTCATTGTTATTGACGATGGTAATTTTTCGAATCGATCAAGTTATAATTGTGTGTCAAATCGAATCAATTGATGGCATCTTCATGACAGAGTTTATTTGTTCACTTTATATGAATTAACCCGTGTGTACATCACTTCTGTCGAATGGGAAAATAATTTATTTATATATTATACGTCCACATGGACTTTTACAAACGTGTGTGTTAATACGTACATTTATGTTATATAGAAACCATGCAGAAGAAAAGTATTATGCTAAATTTGTTTGTTATTATTAGTGAGGTCTGTTATTATAGCCTTCTTGTGACTATACTCCGTGCAGTTGAACACATCTACAATTCTTGCGAAAGTATTGCCAACTGCATGCAATCTAGATACAAACGCAAATGTAAATAATTCAACCCTGATATTATTGTTGCAATAAATAGAATTTTCGATTGAGTAGTTCTAGGTGGTATGTCGAAGGTGGTTAATTGACTTAATAAATCAAGGCTGTCTATAATTAAATTCATATTTTTTTATTTTATATTTGTTTCGTGTGAAAAATGAATTGAACCTCAGTTATCTGTCAACTCAGCTAAAAACAAGTTTAAAAAAATACTAATTTCTGTTGTCGGTGCATGTGTGCGTGAATTAAAATTGTACTTGTGCGTAGTGCGTAAAATTATTAAAGTTCGGTGAAATTTAATTTTAAAAATTGGAACTGATCAATGGAATCATATCAGGCAAGAGATGAAGTAGGTACCAAAATTATTTAATAAATTAATAACTATTTATTCTAAATGTGACAGATTTGTAGATTGAAGATAGGTTACTGAGACAAAACGCATGGTGTCACTTAACTAGGTCCAATGGACATACTTTAGCGAGCCGTTCATATAGATATTTCTTTCGTATACACATATTATGTGAATTTATGGTTATACTTTTCACACGCAGTATTACATGTTTTGTATTTGTATAATCTCGTTGGATTGGTGTCGTAATTTTTCAAGTTTACTAACATTCGATAGATAAATTACTTATTTTGAAAGGAAAATATACATATTTGTAATACTTTCAACTACACAAATCCTACAATTATAATTTCCCATGATTTTTCACGGCTCTGCGCTAGTAATAGGATATTATTGAATTGATACATTTCAAATAGTAAAATTTTGAAGACTTTGGCAATTATTTGCGAGTTAATGCTAACTAGCTGTACCCCGCCACGCATTGCTCTGGCTCCTTCCAGAACTTTCAACAGTATCCTCGAACTTTCCGTTACCTTCTAGACTCACCGACACACTCCGCCACTCAGTTTGGAACCTTATAGAACTTTCTTGAACCTTCTCCTTCCAAAACCTTCTAGAGCATTCTACAACCTTCATGAATTTTCTGGAATATTCCAGACTCATTCTGAAATAATCTGAAGCATTCGCGGCCTTCCTATAACAAAGCACATTTTCGTCACCCACTCCCACCCACGCTCAGCCACCCCCACCAAACTCTCTTACTTTCGATGTGACACCAAGGACTATCTACTACCATAATCACAGGTAGTGGCTGGTTTTGAAGAAAATTAGGCGGATATGGAAACACGGGTTTTTTTTATAAGATATATTAGATTATTTAAATAATAGTTTCAGCATAAATTATTATCTATATTATAGATTTATTAAATTGAACAATACGTTAGCACACATTTGTCGTATATAAATATTATTTTTCATCCAAAAACCGCTTCTTCAACTAATCGCACAAACAGACAGACGTGGATAGCGACTTTCTTTTATATTTTTTAAAGATGCAACGGAGTTTGTTAGGGTTTTCACTATCATTTATAGAATTTCTTCTGGAAAGTTCATATATATAGGGTTTTCCAATAAGAGGTGTTATTTTGATATTCAATCGTAAAAAATCAATGGTTTCGTTGTTTGTGTGGTACGTAGCGTCGTCTTGTTGAAAGTAAACGTTGTCCAGATCAATACCATCCAATTCCGGCCATTAAAAATCATTAATGATCTCTCGATAGCGCAATCCATTAACTGTTGCTCCAGCCTCATTTTCGAAAAAGTAAGGTCCAATGACTCCGCCGGACCATAAACATTGAGAATAGAGAGGCTTTTCAACAATAACTCTTGGGTTTTCCGAGCCCCAGATGCGACAATTTTGCTTGTTGACGAAGCCACCGAGGTGGAAATGGGCCTCATCACTCAAGATGATTTGCATTTGATTCACTCAAGTGAATTTAAATCATTTCAATGCGTTGTTGAAGCGTGTATCGTTCCATTTTTACTAATGGCGTAGTTTCTACTTGTCAAATGTCAATAAATGACAGCTTCAAAAGTAACATCTGCCGAAATAGCGGGCTATTCAAAATAACACCTCTTATTGGAAAACCCTGTATAATACATGGATATTACATTTTTTGAAAGTCTAGCAACGCCGGGTAGACTCCAGCTAGTAGTTTATAAGAACTAAGCGCACAAACAGACAGACGCGGATAGTTACTTTGTTTTATACTATTTAGAGAAGGGCAGCGAAGCCAATATACAGAAAACAGCTGTTGTAGATAGTGAAATGAAGAAAAAATATTATTGTAACAACATGTCAGGAGTTCCGCACAATCTTGTAGTGAACTTGGATGGTTCTTTGACCCTTGGGTAATAAACGTTTTTGAATTTGATAAGATTAGTTGATAGCTCTACATAGTTTCAGATATGTCAATGTTTGAACCGTGGTAATTATGATGATGATAATAATATCGAGTATTATACCCATGGAAACAGACTATATTAGTTTTTAAAGAAGTTGATAGTGCTAACAATTCTAAAACGTAACATGAAACAGAACCAGATATAGAAAAGAAAACTCGGTCTTAACTTTGAATCGAACTCATGATCGCTGTCTAAGAGGAAGCTGCAGGCCAAAAATGTGTATATTCTTGGTATACCTTATATTGTAGGTAATAGGCATTAAAATCGCTTGACAAACGGAGTCTACAAACGTTCGATTTCAATCACAAAACCAGTTTTTATTTATTTTGTAAATAATTTTATAAGAAAGCAAAAAAGTTAATCAAGTGAAACTGTCACAAATAATCTTAGCTATAATACTGCATTTTTTAAGTTGTTTTCTTTACGCTTTCATACATTTCTATTGAAAAAAAAATTTTTTTTAGTAGTTAACATTTATATTTTTTATTGCGTAATTTATTTTTTATTTGTGTTCTACTAATCAAGCGAAACGAAAGGAAAACCTTCAATTTATCTAAATAATATTTTTTGGTATTCATAATGTACACCGATTCGTTATAAAGATTAATCAAAATAGTGATTTAGCCTTAAAAAGTTAATAGATATCCCATAAATAAAAATTGGATATGTTTATCGGAGACACTATCTAGGTTACCAATTCATTAGAAATTTGTGATCATTATATTAATTAATTTTACTTCATGATTCATGAAATTATTATTCATATTTTGCTCTTTAAATTATATAGAACTCATGCAGTAGAATAGTATTGTGTTAACATTAATTATTATTATTGAGTTATGTTATTATAGCCTTCTTGTAACTATAATCCGTGCGGATGAACACACCTTACTATGTCTGCGAATGTATTTGCCAACTGCATGCTATCTAGGTACAAGCGAATATCTAAATGACTCAGTCCTGATATTGTTGTTGCAATCAAAAATAATTTTCGAACGATTATTTCTAGAAGGTAATTACACTGAGTAAATTAGGGCTGTCTATAATTATATTAAAACTAATAGTCGAAAACAAGTCTTCTACCTTAGAGTTTTAATAATTTCAATTCTTTCGTCAAATGGACAGAGAAAAACACTCCTAAATTCGTCAAATTATCTTCAAACACCATTTTCTCAAAGCATAGAAAATGCTGATACTTCAATTTGCATTACATGCAAATTGACGATGCACAGGCATTGTGAAATTTATAAAACTGACATTGGTCCTTTTAGAAGCAAGTCACAGAATTATTGAAATATACTGATACCGCCATCTTTGGGGATCATATTTGAATAGACAGTTACCTCCCAACCTTCAACTTATCCATCTCTTTCACTTCCGCTTTGCCTTCATTTTCCAAAAAATTCAACCAATTAGGTATTCTATATTTACATTACGAGATTGGGACCTTAGAGATTATCAATAACTACCCTGTTTCGCCGGAAATAACAATATAAAAATACCCTTTCTAAATACATCTATTTCAATTTCAATTCTGTTGTTAACCTTCTTCCTGGAATCCGATCGATCTGAAACTTGGCAGATATACTTGTTGTCGATTTTTTTTCATTAAAAGAACATCTTTAAACATGCTGATGACAATCTATCAACTTTTTGTGTCAATCACATATAGGTACACACACGCGGATATAAATGAATTTCTCTGAAATCGGACGATATTACAGCAGTTAATATACTGAATAAATGTCGGTCATACACGATCGGCATCCATCAAGGTCGGTAGCGCGGTTTTCTCAGGTCCCTGGGAAAGAAGGTTCAATCCTCGGCCAAACAAACATATTTATTTAAAAATAGGTGTACTATAAAATGATTATAATTAAAAAAGGGGTTGATTTCACGTTTTGATTAAACTATTTGAAGCATGATGGAACGAACATTTTACGTATTGCCAATTTTGATGTTTTACAAATAATATAAAAGTTTCTGCTACCAGTATTTTTAGTCACAAGATTATTTCATATGTAGCTGCAGTGTTCTTGAGTATGCGTCAACAGTCTGGAATCCACATTATATCACACAGGTATCTAGACTTAATCTGTCCAAAGAAAATTTACACGGATTTTGTCTTTTGTCTACCATCTACTAGACGGTTACCATAGACATATGAATATTAGTAGACCTGCCCTAAGTGATTAAAAGCGTATTATTCCCCACTCCCCATACCGGTTCCATTGGAGCCGGCTGTGCTCGCGTATGGCCTCAAGTGAATTTAGAAAACGTGACGTCATCATTCTTGTCCGAACTATGGTCGAGGCATCATCGGTTCATTTTACGAAATAACACGGCAAAATGGTGACTTGTACTATGAAAACTTGTAAAAATAGATGTGAAAAAGAGAATAAACCCAATTGTCGTATTACATTCCATATATAAGCATTATTTTACTTTATTTTAAGCATATTCACATCGTATAATATGGATCAGTTGTAGAAACATAATTATACTATCACATCGAGACACGTCTGGACGTGAAACACAAAGCTGGTTGGTTGCTGGGAAGTAAATTATGAACATTTATAAAAGTGTCTTAACTAAATACATAAACGAAATATTCGACTATGAAAATAGAAGAAATTTATTTTGCCGAATTTGGACTTCGCAAATTTGTTCATAACGTGGCGAGTAATTTGCGCTCCCATGTAAAAATTTCTATTCATTCAAAAGCAGATTTTACTTTTAAGAACTAAATGGTGATATTATAAGGCGAGATGCCTATATACTATCAGATTGATTTATTGACGAATCACAGTCAGCTTTACCCTCTTCGTTCTTCAACAGTTGATTTTACCCCTCATCCTTAATTTCTAGTCTATTAATATTCATATGTCTGTGACGGTTACGAACAAAGACTTACATATTTCAAATTAGAGTCTAGTTAAAAGACGAAACATAAATGACCTCTTTATGCTTTACAAAATTGTGAATAATCAAGTAGATAGTAACATAGTCCATCTAATCAAGTTAAACGCCAGGCCCAAATTCACTAGAAACCTTAACATATTTTGGACTCAAAATTTTTACCAATACTAACACTGGTTATTTTAATCCTATGTCTAGAATGTCTCGATCATACAACGATATTGCTAAAACACATGCACTGGTTATTTTGATCCTATGTCTAGAATGTCTCGATCATACAACGATATTGCTAAAACACATGCTTGCATAGATATTTTCGTAAATAATATAACTTGTTTCATGAGATATCTCTACGATTTCTGTACCTAAAAAAAATGTCGTGTTTGTGTCTCAAATAGTAAAAAAAATTTAAAAAATACTTTTTATCTTCATATATGAGATTATTTTAAATAGCTACCCAATACCCAATGATTTATGTGTTAAATTATGTCGATTACTGATTATAAATGACTAATTGATTAAGTATCCACTAATAATGTAATAAATTACCTGATTTACCTTAACCCAAAGCCCGAGGGTACAAATAATCAATTAATTGTATCAGAAAAAATATTACCATAAATATGCGATTTACAATCCCTTTTAAGGCGAAGCTTAGTTCTAAATCACTATTTTGATTAATGTTTATAACGAATTAGTGTACATTTAATATGATTTAGATAAATTCAAGGTTTTCCTATCGTTTCGCTTGAGTAGAATACAAATCAATTAATAAATTACTCAATAAAAAATATAAATACAAACTACTAAAAAAAATATTTTCTCAATAGAAATGTATGAACGCGTAGAGGAACCAACTTTAAAAAATACAGTATTATAGCTAAGATTATTTGTGACAGTTTCACTTGATCAATTTTTTTTGCTTTCTTATAAAATTATTTACAAAATAAATAAAAAAAACAGTTTTGTGCTTAAAATCGAACGTTTCTAGACTGCGTTTGTCAAGCTTTTTTTGGCTTATAGCTTCCTTTTAAGGTGTTTGCATACCGACTTCATGCTCGCTGAAGAGATGTTAGCGAGTTGAAAGAAAATGGATGTCGCCAAGTTAAATAAAAACCTTTTTACTGCTAGCCCAACGAAATTATTTATCTGTTCCAAAAATAAGTTAATTTTTGATAATGTTTGTTAAAATTTATCATAAGTAAGGAAAAATTAGCTTTAATGGTACCACACACGCCCATAATTCTCTTTTACTGGTGTGTATTTATCAGATGTGATGCAGATTCACCTGTTTCCTGCTTGAACTACTAGTTTCTGAACACCGTGTACATACTTCTGACATGCCTTTCTCAGCCCATCTGCTCTACTTATCAAAATCATCTTAGCGTAGGTTTTCTTAGCTTCACAATATCTACATTCGTAATTATAAGCAGTAATTAGACGCCCGAAATATCACTACAAATTGAAAATATCTCCCGAGTAAAAATAAATGCCGCCAACGGGAATTGAACCCGTGACTTCTGATGTCGGGTCAGGTGCTCTGAAACCACTGGGCTTATTTCCAACCCGCCAAATAATTTAATATGTACTAGTACCTCAATCAACAATTACTGCTTATTATATTTTTTCCACCTGTAAACAACCAACTTTATTTTTGTAGGAAAGGCTTTGTTAGTGCTAAATTTCTCACTAGATGGCGTCGAGACATATTATATCTTCATTTATTGGTGAAATATTTTTGACTTGTCAAATATTAATATTTTTTAATGATACACCAATGTTTATAAGACAAGGTTTTATGCATAGCATGAAGGATAACAAATAATTAGGCAGATATTTTCAATTTGTATTGATATTTCAGGCGACTAATTATTACTTATAATTATTTGTTATCCTTAGTGCTATGCATAAAACCTTGTCTTATAAACATTAGATTATCATTAAAAAAATAATCTACATTCGTACTTGGTTTCACCACACATATACCTCAGGAATCGCTTTCTGCTGCATTCAGAATACTTTTATCCTTTGCTAGTTCCATACCCTACTGCCATGCGTCAGAGTTGGTATCAGAACTGCTTTATGGACTTTTAAATGTATGTTTATTACTTTATACAGTAAAACTCGTTTATATGAAACACGCTTATTACGTAAACACCGCTATATTGAAGAAAAATCAAAAATAATTTCAATGAATAATAATACTTAATTTAAGTTATTTATCGGGAAACGCATTACATATTTTTAAAATTTAAAGTTTACATTTTTAATGGAGATGTTTCGCCAGCGCTATAAATACTTACTGATCTTTTAAAACAATTAATCACTGTGGCACGTTAATAATTTTGCCATCGTAAAATTTCAGTCATTTCATTATAAATTTTTGCCTCGTCATTTGATATAATTTATCATACTCATGTGATAATATAGCATACCCATATGGTCATTCTCTCCCATTCATAATGTTATAACAGTAATTATTGATCATGTGCATGATTAACTAAAACTCGGTTTAACGAGGTAATAGATTATAATATCATTAGGGTTAGAGGAACGGCTGCGCTGAATTTTCTTTCCAATTTTTTTGTGCATACTCAGCAAGCTTGTTAAAAGTTAGTTTGGAATCTAAGATAACTTCCAAGGTATTTCATATCAGTAAAAAATTAAATAATTTCACTATCGATTTAAATTTTGTTTTCACTGCATCTCTTCTTCAATCAAAATGTTATAAAAATATATATTTGTGTTTCAAATTATAAAAATATACACCATTAAAGACAATTTTTCGTGATTTGCTGGAAACTTTTTTTGTGAGTTAATAATAGTTATTGAAAAAGAAATGTTCTCTATTGCGTAAACAATTGAAATAAAAAATAAAATAATAAAACTTCGTAAAGAAGTGTTGTACGGGTCGAATTTTTAAATTTATGTTTATAATAAGGAAGTTGAGTGAAAAATATTTTGACTTATAAAAAATATGTTCATGTAGATAAAAAAATATCGATTCTAAATATATAAATATATTTCTATATTATTATTCTTAGAATTAGTTAAACGTTCTTGAAAAAGCATTCAATAGCAATAGACTGTATAGTGTATACGCTCCACGATTGGTCGAAAGAATTCTGACGTCACATGTGTCGTGACTTGTACGTACAACGGATCACCTATGGTGCATCTCTTTCTATTACATGAGAGATGGTCGGTTTAGATGAGAGAGGTGTATAGGCCAAACGTTTATTTGGGTTTGTCAAATATATGTACGTATTTGTTGTTATTATTATATGAAATGGATTTCTAAAGATACATATTCGTATAGTGCTTTATAATAATATGTTGTTTATTGCATAACTTAGAAGTTTTTATTATTATACATGTCACATAACATGTGATACACTTCAGCCCAGAAAAGTCTCACAGTGAACTGGGCTGTAAACCGTTATTTTACTTTTGGTCTTTACTTTTCTGCGCGGTGGTCCTGAATTCGCGCGGGGCACGTCAACAAATAGCGACGGCAATACCGTACTGGGCGGGAATAGCAAATATTCTAACTTAAAATATTAATTTTACTATGAAATCTTAATCAATTTTCCTTTTTTTTTTCATCAATTCTATTAGACGGTTAACATTGGTAAAAAATTTACTGGAATTCCTTGTTGAAGAATTAAAAAATTTTCCATACAAAATGCTTAAGCGACGTGGTTTTCACAGCTCGAATGACGTCACACCCACACCCCGCCTCTTACCGCTCGTTTTGGCGGGCTTAATAAAATTTTAACTTTTAGAATTAATTTAATTATGAAAACAAACTTTAAAAAAAATAAAAATACCAGTATTTAAGTTTGAATGCGAACATTGATAAAAAAAAATAAAAAAATGGACTCAACTTCCTTATTCCGACAATTTAAAATTTTTTATTTATACTTCCGGCAAAATTTTAAATTTATGACACTTTTTAAAATTTATATTTATACTTCTGACATATTTTTAAATTTATATTTATACAGGGTTTTCCAATAAGAGGTGTTATTTTGAATAGCCCGCTATTTCGGTAGATGTTACTTTTGAAGCTGTCATTTTTTGACATTTGACAAGTAAAAACTACGCCATTAATAAAAATTGAGCTATACACGCTTCAACAACGCATTGAAATTATTAAAATTCACTTGAGTGAATCAAATGCAAATCATCTTGAGTGATGAGGCCCATTTCCACCTCGGTGGTTTCGTCAACAAGCAAAATTGTCGCATCTGGGGCTCGGAAAACCCAAGAGTTATTGTTGAAAAGCTTCTCTATCCTCAACGTGTGACTGTTTGGTGCGGTTTATGGTCCGGCGGAGTCATTGGACCTTACTTTTTCGAAAATGAGGCTGGAACAACAGTTACGGTGAATGGATTGCGCTATTGAGAGATGATTAGTGATTTTTTATGGCCGGAATTGGATAATATTGATCTGGACAACGTTTACTTTCAACAAGACGGCGCTACGTGCCACACAAGCAACGAAACCATTGATCTTTTACGATTGAATATCAAAATAACACCTCTTATTGGAAAACCCTGTACTTCCGACAAACTTCTAAATTTATATTTTTTACTTCCGACAAACTTTTAAATTTATATTTATGCTACCAACATTTTTTTCTTGCAACGTTAGTCTGTGTTAGTTTGTAATTTAAATTCAATCAAAATACTTTTTTTTAATAATTTATATTTCATTAAATTTTCATTGAGGGTAGGGCAAATTTAAAAAAAAATATATATATATCAAAAATTGCCTCCAAAATCGTTAGTAAATGATTTAATTAATGCTCTATATTTTATAATTTGAAACACAAATAAATAAAGTACCTAAATATGCGTACTAGATATTTATTATACCTTTCGATTAAAAAACATTAAATTTTTCAGTTTGATTGGGTATTTTGGCCAAAATCCAAATTAAAAGTTTGTATGAAAAAGCCCGCGCAGCCGTTTCTCTTATTATGGAACAAATATTGTTTTTACATTTGGAAAACATTGAGCATATCCATTAAAGAAGAATGTTTGGTTAAAAGTACTTTGCTAAATGAATGAGCTACCAGTTTTTAACCCGTCACGCTCGTTAGAAATAACTCCATTATCTTTCGTTGTGTGCTTTTCTAAATGCATGATTATTGATTAGTGACTATAATTGTCACTCCATCATTTGTGTACATTTGAGTTCTTAAACTCCCTTCCGACCAGAGGTTCCCATATTTTCCTAAAACTATTAACGTCCAATGTGATAATCATTTATTTTTTTAGTAAAATGATTCCCTTCCCTTGCCTGCCCAACAACTGGGTGACGGTATAGTTGTGCTGTCTTTACATTGTGCAGACAGGGGCGCCCTTGTGAGGTATTACACCAAATGAAAATGAAGCAGGATAAGCAACGGGAATTTCTTTCTGTAGCTGAACTGCCCCTTAAGTTCTTTGTCAATGCTTATTCCGGTCAGTTCTTCTTGTCACATGATTTCCGATTCTTCAACGTTGCATTTCCATAGTAAAAATGTCCTCAAAATTACCCTGGACGTTTTTCAAAAACAAGTTCGGGAACTAGGAAAATTCGCGGCTTCCAATGTGCAATTTTTGCTTGAATATATTAATTCTGACGAGAAAAGGAACGTCGTCTCTATTTATATACCTCAATTAACAACTTTACGAAATATAAAAACACAAAAATAAGTAATTTCTCAGTCTATTATATTTGTGTTAGGTCTATTGTGTCATTTACGGAACTCCTAAATGTTGAGTTGAGGTAAATGGGGGTCCGCTTGTATGTACCCCCATTTGAATCTCGTGGACCCCCAATTTTTTTTCTCGCAGACATAGACCCCCAGCATGCCGATATCGACCCCTAGGGGTCCATATAGACCACTTTGGGAACCTCTGCTTTAGACCATAGACATGCAAATTAATAGACTTGCCCTGACATGAAATCTGGATACCATTTCGACGAGCTGGATGCAACTCACGTGACCATATTTTTGGCACCAGGAGGGTTCGAGAATATTTTGAACAAACTATGACATCAGTCGTACGTTGACCATCGAAGAGCGCACATTGAAATAACTAGACCACGCGCAGATAAATTCGCTGAAGTAAGAGAAAAGTTTCCATGTTTCGAATAAATCCATCGCCAATTTGAGTGAGAATAGAACGAAATATACCGCACAGAGTTTTGGTGGCCGGACGGAAAGTACCACGGGGCTGGTCGAATGAAACATAGTTCTGTGCAAGAGCGTAGTCCCTTCTTATGTATCACACCAAAAAGCAAACGCCTATTAGGAATTTTTATCTGTGCTCAATATTACCTTATTTTAAAAGGATTTTTTTGTTACAGGCCATGAAAAATGCACCTTCCATCACGATCTGGAATTGGACCACAGACCCCCTACCAGAGAGGCCCTTCTTCCCGACATGACCAGGTCCTACCGTCTGCTGCTCTCAGGTTAGTTGTCTTTCTCTTTTATCATTGCCTCGTGTCAAATTCTTTCTCTGTGTAAAACAAAGTTTTTTGTATCAATTGAATTGAATACATTTAAAAATATCTTTTCAAACTAAAAAAATTCTTTCTTTTGGTTTGACTGAGTATCGAACCTTTCTACCCATGAACTGTAAAACTTTACCAACTTCACGAACCTACAAAATATCGTAAGACGTTATAACTGCACTAACAACATAAAATAAAATAATAATGGTTAATTGTGCACCACTTTGTGTACAAATCATTTCAAAAGTTGGTCATACAAGATGGCTGCCAGGCAATTTCTTCTCACTCTAGATTTGGCTTCAATGCCAGTGGTACTTACGTCTTCCAAGGCTTTTTAGGTCCATGACAAACCTTGCAGGACCGAAATTTATTCTTATTTCAACTGCTGTGACATCATCCGATTTCATAGAAATGCGTGTATGTCCACGTGTCTGTGCGTGATTGCCATCAAAATTTGATAGAATGCATTGTCATTGACAACGAGTATATCTGCCGAGTTTCAGCTCGTTCGGATGTCGGGAAGTGGGTTAATTTCCGCTTCCAAGATTTGCATTCATTCATTACCGAAAAAAATATTCAAGTACATATTGACTGATAATCAAAATCGTCAAAGTATTAGCGCTGCCTAACTGAAAGAGACCTAGGTATTATCGATTGACGTAGTTGGTTGTTGTTCAAAAACCCCCGTCAGTTTTAATTGGACTGTCAGCTAAATTATCACGGACCGGAGATTCTATTTCCCGTGATGTCCGCCCTTGTTGGTGGAGTTACTAGAGTTATGCTGTCCCTAAAGCTGGACACACACGGCAGTCATTTGGCCCCGAAGACATTTTACTGAATCCATTTAGACACGGGACATCAAATAAGGCGGCCACACACGATGAGCCGAGCCAAGTTTGATCTAAATCCAGTGATACCATGCCGAAAAAAATCGATAGGCTATCGAATATTTTTAGTGACTGGTTATATTTCTAGAAATCGGCAGATTTTGCTAGTTTTTAGCTGAAATCGGTAGTGACGAATAACTTATGAAATCGACAATTAAACATACATTTTAAAAGTGATATGGAGTCATGAAAAGAGTTTTTAATTGTCATTGTGTTGAGTTATCGTGGAACAGAAATCGGTAGATCAGTAGAATCGGTAGTAGCAGTAGATCGGTAGAATAGCAGAATTGTTTATTGTTTCACAAAAATTCAACTACGGTTTATTTAAAATAGGTTTTAAAAATAAAATATTCATATTTAAAGATGAAAGTTCATTGATTGAGGATTAAAACATTTACATATATTTTTTACAAATATTGAAGAAAGGCTTATTTATAATCACAAATAAACTCCTCAAAACAATACACATTTTCCTAAACGTAAGAAACATATTAAAATAAAACAATTTAAAACAATAAATTTTGCACTTTGCCAATCAATAATAGAATATGGAATTATTGGTTTGGGAGGAGCAACAAACTCGGATATCGATTCATTAGAAATCGCACAGAAAAAGATCTTAAAGGTAATACTAAAACAACATAGACTGACTGATACAGACCAAATATTCAACAGTTGTGACGTACTAGATATACGCCAATTATCCGTTAAAACACTACTAAGCTATATTTTTGACCAAAAAATAAATTTCAACTTACACAAAATATCACTAACACACCAGTTAGACAAGCGTAAAAAGAAAACATGAAAACTCCGACGGTAAATACAAGCTTTGGACAAAGATACTATCAAACAGTCTAATACTTGAAAATAAAATAGAGGAGAACAAAACTAAGCTCAGCCACAAAATTATGCAATGGATTAATGAACAAAAATGACAATATTACCTAAATTTCATAACATAAAATAATAAAAACTACACGTAACACACAAAACCAATATAAAACACACATCACTCACAAAAACACAACATATAATATAAATATACCGATTTCAACTTTATTTCATTTTATTTTATTTCTATTTTACTTTAATTTTAAACCTTTATTTTTAGTTTAAATTTATCTTAATTTTTTTTTTCTTCACCATATGTATATATTTTTTGTATTATAAAATGGAGACCTCAGCACGGGTAATTCACCTCCCAGTGAGGCCAACATTATTGGATTGTACTACGAAATGTAAAATATATTACCAAATAAAATAAAATTAAGTAATAAGAAAAATATAGTTTCCTGGGTATATAAAATGGTTATATTATATTTATCTATAATATTTAGAACAAAATCACGTCCGCTTGTAGAGGCCATACCATGAGGGAATCTTTTCTCCGTTAGCCATACTGTCAGACTAGTTGTTTGAATTCATACTGAACGGATTTTGGCTCGGGGAATGCCAGATACGGCCGAGCCAAGCTATGACTTTTTGGCTCGGCTTGGATTTTCGACTAACGAAAATCAAGCTGAGGCTGTCGAAGCACCCTAAGTCACCTGAGATTCCCTACAAACACTGGATTCGATAAATTTCATTATTTTTTAAATTTTTAATTGTGTTGAGCAATTTTTTTTTTCCATTAGCCCCACACAGAAGGCTCTGATGAAAAAAAAGTCTTAGGGCCTATTACATCTTTGGAGATGCTGTGTGGAGGGTCTTTTTAAGGAAAGGAATGATAGAAAGTTCTGGGAAGGAAAAAGGTGTGAGGAGTGAGTAGGAATCTTAGAGTCAATGCGGTGCTAGGCGATGAGTCGATAGAGAGTCCGGCTGAAAAGATCCAAAGGTCTCCTGCCACGCAGAATGTGGGCAAATGCATTCGCCGCCTAGACCTAGACAAACCTTACCCCCATGAACCCGGGCACCCTTGCTAAGTCGCCAAACGTAGCGAAACACTTGGGGTGACCTATGTCAGGGATGTTGGTTATTCAATAAATGGTTCCCGGGGTGGCGGTACTCATACAAGCCTCCCAAATTGTTACCCCTGTGACATTACCGTTCACACTTTTTATCAAAGAGTATTTCCTACTCTTTGGAGAAAAACGCCAAGTAACACTTGCTTTAAAAATGGATATAAACGCAATATTGAGAATTGTAATCTTATAAATATTAAAACTAGATCATGGCAAAAATCGTTAATGACCAACTCTTTAAATTATATAAAAACATAATTATCAACCCTCAACAACACGGTCTTTTTTCACGATGTTCTGCTTGGCGCTGGGTGATTTGGCTCGTTAGCTCTGCCGTGTGTGTCCAGCTTTAGAGAGGGCTTTCATATCAAAAAAATGAAATCTATGCTTAAATTTAATTCGCAAAAAATGCTTATCCTGATTTAAGCTTCTAAAGCCAAATCATGTTTGCCCTATAAGGATTCTTGGGAATGGTATGTTCATTTATCTTATATTTATTTAAACTAGAAATTCTTGTAATCAGAGTGTGTAGTACATTCAGGAGATATAATGTCAGTTCTCTTATGCTCTCAAAATCTCTCTGTTGGTAGAAACCTAACTGTTTGCTCACATCGCTTCTGAACTAGAGGGGCGAACCTTTATTCTAGAGACATCTCTTGGTGAACAGTATAAGCTATGGCTGAAGTTCCCGGCGTTTCCTGGGTTTAAGGTTAAACGCAACGCTCGTTGTATTCTACGTGTTCACAGATGGCGTTAATTAATTAATTTTGTTTAAATACGCTTTTGCAAGGTATTGCTTTACAATATTAAGACAAATCATTTGTTAGCGCCCGTATATACGCAATATGAATATGAATCAATAGTTTTGTTCGTTTAAAGACTTAACCCTTTCGAGAAAGGCACACAAATACAATATTTTACCGATGATTCAATCCAATATTGTATTTGTATGCCTTTCTCGATAGAATTGAGTTTTTATATGGACAAAACTATTTATTCATATTCATATTGCGTATATGAGGGCGCAAACAAATAATTTGTCTTAATACTGTAAAGCAATACCTTGCAAAAGCGTATTTAAACAAAATTTATTAATTAACGCCATCTGTGAACACGTAGAATACAACGAGCGTTGCGTTTAACCTTAACGCAGAGTTTTTGGAAATCACATGTAGAGAGTGACTTTCCTCTTGTTTTGAAGGCCAAGTTCCTGCCATTGACACTCTGTTTAAAAAAAACAACAGAAGACTAGCACTACGTAAAACTAAAACACTGTTCATCAGTTTAATAACAATGAGAAACAACTATTTAACCCCTCCTTCGTTTTAGAGCCATATATGACCGGGCGTCCATTTTTTTTACCTTTTATGAAGTATTTTTATCTTTTTTTCTATCATTCGGAACTACGTAATTTTTTGACGTTATAAATAAATAATAATTCTTTCCAGTTTGCCTCAAATATTTATATTGGATGCCATTAATAAAATTGCAAAAATAGCCAAAATGAATAATTCTTATTTCGCGTCACTATCGTAATAATGTGTTTAATTTTAAAAATTATTTCTATTTTTTTTCATTATATGAACAAGATAAAAATGAAGGTACAGAATTAGTTCGAACCAAAGTTTTGCATTAGTGCCCGTAATAATGATAATTTTAGTAGAAATGCAACTTTTTGTAGCTGATTTCGCTTGGGACAATAATTCTCATCACGATTCCAAAAAATCAGCCGGTTTGGTACCATAGAACCTGGAAAAATGCCTTTTAAAGTTTGAACCCAAGTCTCGCATTAGTGTCCGTAAGAATGACGATTTTCGTAAAAATGAAACTTTTTAAATATTTTGCAACTGATTTCGCTTGGGACAATACCTAATTCTTATCACGATTCCAAAAAATCAGTCAGTTTTGTAGCATAGAACCTGAAAAAATGACTTTTAGTCTTACAAATTTACCAAACAAATCGAATGTGTTTTCGAAATATCGAGTAGGTACTCACAGTTTTTCTACGAGGAGTAAAAAATGAAGTAAAAATGTGGTTAGCGTTTTCTACGACATTTTTTCACATTTAATATTAAAATTGTATTATTTAGAAATAGTAATGTTTTTTTTAAATAGATACACAGGAAAGATAATTTTATCTAGTTTCTAAAACAGTATTTGTTTTTACGGAAAATTAAAAAATAAGATATATACGGAGCATTTGAAATACATAGAAAACATTGCAAGCTTAACAAAAGTATTGAAAGTACTGAAGGGTTTTGAGTCACTGAAAAATATAATAATGAAATTTATTAGTTATTTCATTAAAATTAAAATTGATCGGTCACTTGGTTGCCATTATTTTTGTCGTGGCTTTTTAAGGTTTGTTTTTTTTAGCAATGAAGAAAATATAAGCGTTTCTGTTACAAAAATCAACTTTTAGTGGCAATTACGCAAACACACGCGGACATGTACTAATTTATCTTAAATTGGACAGCAATACAGCAGTTAATATACGAAATAAATGTCGGTCCTACCCAATTGCGATTAGCCTCAGTTCTTAGAGCAGACTCCAGTCCCTGTGAAGGATTCAATTATCCGTCAAATAATAATTTATTTTTTTAAACATATCTATTAATTATTTTTATAAGCAATAATTGTTCGCCTGAAACACTCATCCACATTGAAA
Source organism: Hesperophylax consimilis (assembly GCF_061612785.1). Lineage (NCBI taxonomy): Eukaryota > Metazoa > Arthropoda > Insecta > Trichoptera > Limnephilidae > Hesperophylax > Hesperophylax consimilis. The sequence continues at coordinate 15,404,052 of NC_142865.1, forward strand.
AAATCTCCTGATAAAAAATACATGACGCCAACGGGACTCGAACTCGTGTCCATTCGATTTCCGGTCGAAAGCTCTGACCACTGAGCTATGGAGGCTTATCTCTTACCCGCGAAATTATTCAATATATGCTAGTGTTTCATTCAACAATTACTGCTTGTTACATTTTTTTCACCTGAGAACAACCAACTTTATTTTATATGAGAAAGGCATTGTAAGTGCTAACTCTCTCAATAGATGGCGTTGAGACAAATTGTCTACATTTTTAGGTGAAATACTTGAACTTAGAATGGACACGGGTTCGAGTCCCGTTGGCGTCATGTATTTTTTATCAGGAGATTTTTTCAATGTGGTTTCAGGCGAACAATTATTGCTTATAAAAATAATTGTTATCCTTTGTGCTGTGCATAAATAAAATCTTGTCTTAAAAACATTAATTTATCAAAAAAAAATAATAATTAATATCTATTAATATTGATTAAAATAATATATTATTTAATGGTTGATTTTTTTGGTATTTGTAATGTAACCCGATTATAAATTGTGATTTCCCCGATACCTTCACCTTAACTTCTGGTAATTCTAGACATTTACTATGTTATATTTATTATAAACTAGTTGACGTGTACCGGCTTTGCTGGGGGTTATCCTTAGGAGACAGACATATACTATTGCAGACTTACTACTTGACTACTTTCTGTAGGCCTTTTTGAGATATACATTTGTGTAGTACATTATTTTGATGTATCTCTAAAGTTTAGCCAGCGTTAACAATGTAAGCTTCCGAAAAAAAATTTTACGACTTGATTACAAAACATCGACTTTTTTCTACTTTTTATTAATATAATATGCATGTATTATGTAAACCAATATAAACACACATCACTCACAAATACACAAGATTATATATTAAATGTATTATTTTATCTTATATTGTAGATTGTATTTAGATTATATTTTCATATTATAAAATGAAGGCCTCAGCACGGGCAAGCCACCCAGTGAGGCCAACATTACTGGAAAACTTTGAAATGTAAAAAAAAATATTGTATCTACCAAATAAAAAAAAAATATAAAAAAATCTTCGGAATGAAATTCCTTAAATGATAGTGAAAATCCTATCAAAATACGTTTCGTAGTTATGAAGAACTAAGCGCACAAACAGACAGACGCGGATACCGACTTTATTTTATATGATTTAGAGCAGTAGTTCTTAACCTTTTTGGAGGTACCGAACCCCACCAGTTACATATGCGCATTCACCGAACCCCTCCTAATTTGAAGAATAAAATTAGATTTTTACAAATTCAAAACATGGTATTTATTTATATATAGGTGTACAAAATGAAAAAAAAAACAAAGATCAAAATATTAAATTTTAATGGTTAAATCAAAACATGAAACATATTAATTATTATTTACTTTAAATCAGTGTGACTTCTGCTGTTGCCTTTCAGAAACCAATTCAGAAATTCGCGGCTTTACCTTGGTAAGTGCCAATCTCATGTCATTTTCACAACACAGTCTATTCCTCTTCTTCGTTTTTATATCCATTATCTTCGAAAAGGATTGCTCGCAAAGATATGTTGTAACAAACGGTATAAAAATCTCCAGAGCTTACTTAGCAATAACAGGGTATGTTTCCATTTGTTGACAGCAATACGTTGAGAGCGATGTTGTTCTGAAGAGTTGATGTTGAACCTGGCTCTGCTGAATTTCAATGATTTCATCAAATATAATTCGGGAGTCTTGACCAACACCGAACCCCCGAGACTAACTCACCGAACCCCTGAGGTTCGATCGACCTCAGGTTAAGAACCACTGATTTAGAGACTAGCTGACATGTACCCAGCGTTGCTTGGGGTTAAAAATGATTTGGAGTAAAATTTAAAGGTTTTGACTTGTACCTGAAACCTGGGTGCATTTTTAAAATGGCAATAACATTATCGTAACAATTGAAAAAGCTTACATTTTAAAAGTATTTGTGGATCCTCGACTTGTTCTACCTCTCATTTTCACATCATACATTCTCCTCACACCCTTTTCAACTCATTTGCTACATTTTACCACCATTTCATTAATTTGATAATGCTATGTTATCCCCAACTTCGTCTACCAACCACAAATGTAGGCATATCACATTGTTACTATTAAGGCAAAGCTTAATGCCAAATCACTATTTTGATTAATCTTTATAACGATTTGGTGTACATTATGAATACCAAAAAAATGCTTTAGATAAATTGAAGGTTTTCCTATCGTTTTGCTTGAGTAAAATACAAATAAAAAATATAAATGTAACATACTAAAAAAAAAAAAAATCTGTAGAAATGTATGAACGGGTATAGGAAACAACTTTTTAAAAATACAGTATTATAGATAAGATTATCTGTGACAGTTTCACTTGATTAACTTTTTTGCTTTCTTACAAAATTATTTACAAAATAAATTAAAAACCAGTTTGTGTTTGAAATCGAACGTTTCTGGACTCGTTTGTCAAGCGATTTTAATGCATATTACCTACAATATAAGGTATACTCCATATCTCAAGTGCAGAGTAATACGTTAAGTCTTTCTCAGATGTTTCTGACTTTTTATATCATTCAAACCACTATCTAAATACTACTGGCACTAATGAGAAAAAACTTTCAAATTTTCTGCCAAATCGGTCCAGTAGTTTACGAGTCCATAGGAGACAAACATACAAGAAACATTAATTTTTTATGTGTCAATTTTATATGTTTTTTATTGTCTACAGGTTTGGGAGAGGACCCCGACCGACAGGGTCTCTTGAAGACCCCAGAAAGGGCCGCTAAAGCCATGTTATTCTTCACCAAGGGCTATGACCAGAGTCTAGAAGGTAATTTTGGAATTTTTCATTTATTTATTTTATACCTACTGGGTTCTTTACAGACGAGTGTTATTTTGTTAGATTCTCGATTGTTTGGTTGTGATCGATCGATATGACTTTATTTTAGGGTTGTACTGGACACCTACGCCACACAGTGGGCTGAAAATCGTCTTTCATAGACATAGAGACTTGAATTTTCAAGGGTATCTTTTTGGCTAGAAATGGATTTTGCTGATCATTACTATGCTATAAAATTTCGTACGAAGCAATTGCGTGTACAAATGAAGGAGTTATGATTTTTTAAAGAAAAATTTGTATGGCACTGACATTAAAAATGAGGCTATCTCTGGAATCATAAGGTTGGCCATTCTATCCTTACACACAGATATACTACTATTTATTTGTATTTTTTTGACATACTTCGTATTGTGGCAACTTGTGATTTTTTTTTTAAATCCTCAAAGTTGAAAAAAACACTTTTTAATGTTGATGATTCATTTTAATGCTTAAATGCTTTTAGGCTTGCAGTGTAAATAAAATATTGTGAACTAGACAAAACATACTCATATGTAAATCATTTAAGCATTAAAATGAATCATCAACATAAAAAAGTTTTTTTTTCAACTTTGAGGAGATAAAAAAAAAATCACAAGTTGCGCCACAACACAAGTAACAACAATTCACATACAAAATAAAATTATAGATTTAAAAATTTTATAACAGCCCCTTTGTAAGTATTCTTCAAGTACCTGAATACGTCTGTCTCGACTCAGGTGTACCCTAGTGAGACAGATGTCGAAAAATTTATGTAAAAAAACTTTATATTGATAAATAAAAAAATTGTTTCATGTCTTGTTTTAGACGAGAAGGTCGATATTGACTCTCCAGGTATAATTTATTGACATTTAATTTCATTAAAAGCTTTTACACCATACAAACAAAGTAATCCATTTACAAGAATTATCTGATATGATAACAAAACTAACGATAAGCAATTAATGTGATGAACAAATAATGTTTAATTAGTGTATTAGTGATGTACATAATCAAAATTTCAGTTAAACTCGGTTATAACGCATACGCTTTTAACGAAAACACGTTTATAAAAAGCAAGTTTTTCCGGTTGGTTCAAATTAAGCGTTTTTGTTTTCAGCACAAGTATTATGGTGGTATATTCATTTTCAAGCTGGTTCGATTTTTTACTCATGAAGTTCGCAGTTTTTCTGAGATCAAGAAAACATTTCGTCTTATTTAAGGATTCTTCCCGGAAGGCAAACAATTGTGTGTACGGTATGATTTGAGGTTTTCACGGCCAAAAGTTTTATAGTGGGTTGTTTTGGGGGTATTATGCCGTGTTGCGCTATTTCCTTCTTTAGCCAACGTTTTGGACAGCATTGCAGTGTCCATCCATCATCAGGGCAGATGTGTCACATCTGCTAAAGAAGGAGATAGCGCAACACGGCATAATACCCCAAAAACAAACCACCGTCAGATTGTGTGTACGATTAATTCAAATGAAAATAGTGTAAACAGATATTTGTTGGTTAGGATATGGCAAACACTTTGTGGCTTGACAATATAGATTTTTTTTTACTTTGTTTTAAACCATTTTGTTGAGTTATTTAGGTCAGTTATAGGTTTTATAGGTTGTGTTATATTTTATAGACAAACTAAAGAAATTCTTTTTTTCGTTTGTTCACATCAATACCATTTTTCGTTTATTTATTTTATCAAAATTTGGATAAATTATTTTCAACACGTCTAAGGTATCTCTTTTTCGTAACCAATTATTTTATTTCGTGTTTTGCGATATGGTAAGCTTTAAGATTCTCACGGCCAAAAGCATTTTTGTTGTTTGTTTTTGGGTTGTTATGCCGTGTTGCGCTAACTCCTTCTTTAGCCGACGTTTCGGACAGCGTTGCAGTGTCCATCATCAGGGCAGATCCGGTAGATCACACATCTTCGGATCTACCGGATCTGCCCTGATGATGGACACTGCAACGCTGTCCGAAACGTCGGCTAAAGAAGGAGTTAGCGCAACACGGCATAACACCCCAAAAATAAACAACAAAAATTTTGCGATATGTTTCGTTAACTGGTTTGTTCGTGTCGTATGATTTTTTCGGCATATCCTAAATTTTGATGATTTTTGCAGTTTTTGTAACAAAATAATCACAAGTCGATCATTTAGACATTACAACATACTTAATTTTATTTAATATTTTCTTGAAACCAACAGTTCCTTACCATCAAATATTTTCGTTTTATTCGAAATGATGATTTTAATCAAATCAATTCGATTACAATTACGTGAATATAAATTATTTTCAGAAATTACGTACTAAGCGGGTTTCGCCGTAGTAACAACGTAGATAAGTCCCCGCTTAACATTTAACGTAGCACTCTGCCATTTCATCACGTATTCCCGTGCGGAGTTTGCAAAGCCCTCTAAAAGGAACAGTGAAGAGTGGCCCACTGTTTGCCCGACCTATATAACTATATTTATTTATACTTTATACTATACATATCATATAGACACTTATACATGTAAGGAATATAGAACTGGAATATGGAATAAAAGGATGGGGCCATCGACCAACATTGTCTAGACAGAGCGTGCGGATGTTAAAAATGACACCCAAAATCAAAATTGTTTGTTACAAAAGTTGGGTTAAGAAAACATTCTTCATAAAGAAAAGGCACTGATGTGTAAATGATGTATGTTGAATGTTAGTGTAATTACCACTGCACATAAAACAGTAATATAATAATAATAATAATAACATGGCATTTATATAGCGCAGTTTAGTGTCATTTCACTTCAAGTGCGCTTAACTACTCGTATAAAAAACTTAAAAAAATGGTAATTCAGTATTAGTGGTTCTTAAAATTATTCCTACAGTGTGCCTTACCCAATACAGATCTAATATTATAACACTAAATACACTGTTTATACAAAGTGATGACAAAACTTAGAATAACAATAACAGCAGGACAGGACAAAACAAGAATATTAAAACTAAAACATAGTATAAAACAGGAGGCAGTTTGTGCTCAGAAATGTTAATTTTCTGAGCAGACACTTTAAAAGGTACAATAAGGAGACAACCGTAACCAAACAATTACCGGAAGTTTTGGAATATGGCTTATTATAAAATATTGAAAAGAAGTTAAAATTTATGAATGGTAAGATTTTTTAAATAATTTTGTTTTTAAAGCCCGTTTAAATTCAGCCAAATTCTGGAGATTATAGTAAGAGCTGAGGGAAGTCTATTCCAGATGAGCGGATCTGTTACACTAAAAGAACGATCATAGTAAACGGCTCGATTTGACATAGAAAGTTCGATTAGACGATTATGAATAAGGAAGGACTCGTTTTCTTCCTGTCCATCCTCCTCAGGTATCACAGCAGTGGCACTGAACACAAAGCGGTTTTGCATGAGACATGCGCGGATGTAAAATGTATGTAGGTAAAGCAGTTCATAGATATGTTTCGACGAATAGCTCGGGTTGTTGTAAGCGAGTGATTGCACAATGTGCAGCGAAAAGGTGCGCGAATAAAATGAAGGTAAAACAAATAACAACAATATTATCTCAGTACAGTGGTCGCATGTATGTACATATGCATGAGATGTGTGTGTAAATCAATGAATACTGCGTACTGGGATAACCAGGCACTTTTTTACCTTTTTTTGGTCTGCGAGGACCTAATTTGTCTCCCAAAATAATAGTATGCTTTCTAAGCGAGGCGACAGAATCCGATGGGGAGTTTACTTATGAAATTACTATTTTTAAGATACGCCATATCTAGAGTTGATATTTCGATGGGCTCAGCAGTATCAAATCAAGTAACACGTCTAAAGATAACTCCTAAATGCACCACAAAGACCATATTAAAGGTCACCTTAAACATAAAATTTCTACCGATTTATAACAAGTCTCTCGTTAACTCTAAGTTAATCTATACATTTGTTATGCTGAAACGTTAATTATTTGAAAATCGCAAAGTAAGCTCCAAACATTATTTAAAACACGTTTTGTTCTGTTATTTAATATGTTATAGGCATGAAAAAATTCACAGTGTATCTTTAAATACAACTAAAGCATTTGTCGAGACATTTTTGCTCTATTTCAAACGAGTCGTGTTTTATTAAATATTTTCACCATTTTCGCTTTCTCTAACATTCGTATTTGGATATCTTACTTTCAAACCATCCTTGAACGCTTACTACGGGGCCTTAAGAAAGACAACTACAGAAATCTGTAAACAGTTTGATGTTTCAAAGTATACAAAAATCTATGCTAAAAATTCTCTGGTTTATCATCTCAAAAAAGATAAATAGGAAAACAAACTCCTCGCAAAACTATATAACCAACAAACTTTGGGTCGAACCACTCGTTGTTCGATTGTAATGTCTTCGTCGAGAATCGAGACTGAGCCAAGCAAATAAGATAAGCTATATATACCAAAGTTTAATTCTGCCTTGGACGCAGAAGCTCTGAATGTATAGATGAATAGTTATACATATAACAAACTCTCATCTAGAATTAAAAAGTTAAAACAACAAAAAACTACCTTAAGTAATAGTATCGAAAAAACAACTGGCTAGTATTTTAAAAACATCGTTATAAACGTTACTGAAAAACCCCACACAAACCATAGGAACCGCTGACAACCCTCCAAAACCTAGTTCCCCTCAGTACAAGATCTGAGTGAGTAGGACGTAAATATTCTACATCTTTTTATATTTAGATTGAGAAAATTGTCCAAAGAAGCGAAGCTAACAGTCCACAATGGAGTGCTGGTGCCTGCCCTGATGTATGGAAGTGAGGCATGGAACTGGCAGAGAAAGGATTAAAGTAGGCTGAATGCTGTAGAAGTGAGATCCCTGAGGCGTATGTGTGGTAAAACCACGTATGATCATGTGAGAAATGTGGAGATCCGCAAAGAGTGCAAAGCTGATGTAAGCGTAATGAGTACGATCAATAAAGGGACGCTTAGATGGTTTTGGCATGTACAGCGAATGAGCGAAGAAAGGAGTGTAAGGATAATATGATACAAACGTGAATGGTAGCAGAAGTTTGGGACGCCCAAGGAAGACATGGCACGACCAAGTGAATCAGATACTTGAGTCGGGCCGTTTCAAGAGTCAGAATAATAGAAGAGTATGTATGAGACGATTTATGAATGTAAATGAGGCAAGGAGTGTTTGCCAAGACCGAGTTGTTTGGCGGTCCGTCCTCTCTGCCAACCCCTGCGGGGAAACGGCGTGATGGTAAGATAGTTAGTTAGTTATATTACGGACTCTTCTGTAGGCCATTTTCAGATACACAATTCCGTAGTATATTATTTTGATGTATCTCATAAGGTTTAGCCAGCGATATCAATGTAAGAAAATATTTTTCAAGACTTAATTACAAAACATCGACTTATCTGTACTTTCTAAAAATATAATACCCATGTATTACATACATAAACCTTTCGGAAAAAAAATCTCTAAATGACAGTGAAAACCTTATCAAAATCCGTTGCGCAGTTTAGAAGAACTAAGCGCACAAACAGACAGACGCGGATATTGACTTTGTTATACTAGTTAACTAAAGATGTTACCGTTAAAAAAATATATTACATCTTCTTTAATTCGACTCCATATCTCGTTACAGTGCAGAGACATTGCGTTAAGGCGATGCCATACGTAGTAATGCAAAATGGTTTTTGGTTTGAAAATTTGGTCATCTAGAAATGTTTCAGATGCTTTAATTAAATACTGCGAGTAGAATACATCTTGGCCTTTGAAATAATCGAGTATTTTTTAGATAAGTCTTTTTATAAGCCCAGAAAAAAATAATGTATAGGCCTATGAAAACTGCTTTAAAGTTCAAAATCTCCTACTTACGAACCCATTTTCGGTTATGATTTTATTGTATAATGTGGAAAATTAAGTTATTTATAAAATGATCGGAAAAAAATTAAATATTTATGCCTGAACATCCACAAAATAAAATAAAAGGCACTTTTTGGCCATGTTTTTTTCTTGCCTAAATCAAAACAGGCGGATGGTGTTAAGCGGGAATTTAAACCTTATAGCCATCTACGTAAGGGCTGTTATTGATAGCGGCTCCATTTAAAATATTACACGACGTAGTGCATCGCCTTAAGTATGATTTTTTTTTGATTTTCGAGTGTATTTATTGACCAAATAAAATGTACTGAAAATTACGCTTTACATAGTAAAAATCCCTCTTTCCACTACTAACACTAACGAGTTTTGCCCTCCGTTGAACTTCAATAGTCTGTAATTAAATTTAGCCTAATCTCCGTCGCCCTCTGTTAAACTCGACCATTTAATCAGCAATCTAGCGAAATCGCTCCATTCAGATGACAGATAAGACAGCGGCCGTTCGTCACCCAGTGAATTCTATAAATCAGCATATTGGTGAGCACTGGCTTCTTGAGTTTAATATTTCTTTATTTATTGCAGAGGTTCTCAATGACGCCGTGTTCGATGAGGATCACGACGAGATGGTGGTTGTGAAAGACATAGAGATGTTCTCCATGTGCGAGCATCACCTGGTGCCGTTTTATGGCAAGGTGTCCATAGGGTACCTGCCCTGCAAGAAGATCCTGGGACTCAGCAAACTGGCCAGGTAAGCACAACTCTTATTCCACAGGTCAACAATAACAATTCAAATTCAATCACTTTATTAATTTTAAGAATATTACAAATTTCAATTTCAAATATTGTGACGTCATATGTTCTCTAACTATATCCACCAATGAAAAACTCTGAAAATCTATGGAATAAACTTTCAGAGTTTTTCATTGGTGTATAGTTTAATAAGTAGGCTCCGAATTAAAATTTTATTTTCTATTTATTTTGATTTATTTATATATACGCCTAAAAGGGCTTTTACATAAAAGCGATACAAGATGCAGTGTACATAGGAGAATATCTGTATTATACAGGAGATACTGACAGTAAATAGATGTAATCCATTGTAAAGTAGGTACAAAATACACAATATAAAATTGTGATTACAAGTACAGGGTTTTCCAATAAGAGGTGTTATTTTGAACAGCCCGCTATTTCGGTAGATGTTACTTTTGAAGCTGTCATTTTTTGACATTTGACAAGTAGAAACTATGCCATTAATAAAAATGGAACGATGCACGCTTCAACAACGCATTGAAATTATTAAAATTCACTTGAGTGAATTAAATGCAAATCATCTTGAGTGATGAGGCCCATTTCCACATCGGTGGCTTCGTCAACAAGCAAAATTGTCGCATCTGGGGCTCGGAAAACCCAAGAATTATTGTTGAAAAGCTTCTCTATCCTCAACGTGTGACTGTTTGGTGCGGTTTATGGTCCGGCGGAGTTATTGGACCTTACTTTTTCGAAAATGAGGCTGGAGCAACAGTTACGGTGAATGGATTGCGCTATCGAGAGATGATCAATGATTTTTTATGGCCGGAATTGGATGGTATTGATCTGGACAACGTTTGCTTTCAACAAGACGGCGCCACGTGCCACACAAGCAACGAAACCATTGATCTTTTACGATTGAATATCAAAATAACACCTCTTATTGGAAAATCCTGTATATACAAACCTTCCGGAAGAAATTCTCTAAATGATATTGAAAACCTTATTAAAATCTGTTGCTTTGTTTAGAAGAACTAAGCGCACAAACAGACAGACAGATATTTAGAGATAAAGATTTTTGTGAGTTTACCGCTAAAATACGCTTACGCTTAAAGATTAATCGTGAATCACATTATTTATACCATCTAGAACAGAGGTTCCCAAACTTTTTTACCCCGTAGACCACTTGCCAAATTTATTTTTTTCGGTAGACCCCCTGCCTGCTGAATATTGAATTTTCCTAAAACTATTAACGTCCCATGTGATAATCATTTATTTTTTTAGTAAAAATATTCCCTTCCCTTGCCTGTCCAACAACCGGGTGGCGGTATAGTTGCTGTCTTTAAATTGTGCAGACAGGGGCACCCTTGTAAGGTATTACACCAAATGTAAATGAAGCAGGATAAGCAACGGGTATTTCTTTCTGTAGTTAGCCCTACAGAACTGCCCCCTAAGTTCTTTGTCAGTGCTTATTCCATTCAGTTCTTCTTGTCACATGATATCCGATTCTTCAATGTTGCATTTCCATAGTCAAGATGTCCTCAAACTTAGTTTTGAAGTCTGTTTGAAGTGCATTTAAATGTTGAATATCATTATTACCCTGGACGTTTTTCAAAAACAAGTTGGGGAACTAGGAAAATTCGCGACTTCCAATGTGCAATGTTTTGCTTGAATATATTAATTCTGACGAGAAAAGGAACGTAGACTCTATTTATATACCTCAATCAACAACTTTACGAAATATAAAAATACAAATATCGAATAAGTTATTTCTCAGTCTATTATATTTGTGTTAGGTCTATTGTGTCATTTACGGAACTCCTAAATGTTGACTTGAGGTAAATGGGGGTCCGCTCTTATGTACCCCCATTTGAATCTCGTGGACCCCCAAATTTTTTTCTCGCTGACATAGACCCCTAGCATATCGACCCCTGGGGGTCCATATAGACCACTTTGGGAACCTCTGATCTAGAAGAATGTTGAATGGGTTGTATTAGAGTGCGTACTGTTTAATAATGGCAATATTTGTTTGTTATTTCCAGGATTGTTGAGATCTTCTCCCGCAGACTGCAGGTTCAGGAGCGCCTGACGAAGCAGATAGCCATCGCTGTGACCAAAGCAGTCCAACCAGCTGGGGTGGCCGTCGTGGTAGAGGGAGTGTGAGTTACCTTTTATCTTATGTTCCCCTGATACTTACCCCTTCAGGCTTTTAAATATTTTTACCTACAGTACCTACCTACTGTTTTGTTTTGTTTATTTTCCCCATTAGGGGTTGGATAACGGGCCTCGTCCCCGCATGCACGACTGGAGCTTCTTATTATTCTTTCTTACCGGGGGACTCCGCCAATCACCTGCGCCACCCCTGATGAGCGTTGGTGGTCAGAGGGGTGACTGTGCGGGCTGGGGTAACCTCCACCCTGCCTCCGACCTCCTGACGCTTCTTTCCCCTAGGTTCTTTAGGGTTTTATCCCTCTTTTTCCAATACTTATCTTCAGGGCACCACCGGGTGGTCGGCTAAGGGGTGTGGAAGTCCTGATCTGCACCAGTCGCCCCAACCACCACCAATTTCTCAACAGGACTGCCAGTCGTGGTTCGGCGAAACTCCCCCTTCACTCTATTGTTTATTTTACTTTTATGTGTTTACAGGTACTGGAGTGTGGGTCCCCTCCACCAACTATCTGCCTGACACTTAATCTTGATTTTTTTGTTGTTTATTTTTCTGTGTTGTCCTTAGTTTAGTACTTGTAAGCGCTTGCATACCGCTTCATAACACCGTATGCGGGGACTTTGAAGGCCTAGCTTCATTTATATAAATTGTAGAGCCTTTTATTCAAAAAAAATAGATTCATGCGAGAGCTCCGAAGGGGTGACCATAAGTCACCTATACCGGGGTGGGACAGGGTGGGTGTACCTTCAAAGTACCTACCTACATTGGGACTGTCATTCGGTGACATTTCTCATAGAATTTCGGAATGCGGTATTACAAATGGTTCCATGATAACTCAAAACAGTGACAATTCAACACACATTTAAAAAAATCATTTATTTATTTATTCATTTTCGGGAAATCGACAGTTTACATTCAATCAGTTTGTACATAAGTATTACATAGTAAAAATAAAACCAGTTATGGATTTCCTCCTTGTGACTTTAACTGAGACAGCATAATATGGGGAATAAGTTATTTAAATTTGTGAGAAATGAATATGAAATTTATACAAAACAAAAGATTATATAAAACTAAAAATTTACAAAACATTTCATTTATAGCCATGGAGAGAGGTTGTAAATATAAATCAAATCATAATAGAGATATAAACAATAGAGACATAAAAATTATTCACAAACCATCAGAGTAATATTCTTTTATGGACCTCTTGTATTTGGTAAGTTCGCAACTGAAAATATCAACCTTGGATAATGCGCTATTGTAATTATTACATAGTCTGTTCAGGCAATGATATAAAGTCATGAAAAGTGATGGACAAAAATTAACATCACTTTTCATGATTTTATATCACTTTTTAAAGGTGTGTTGAATTCACTGATCACTGACATAGTCCGATCACTATTTTAAATGTGCGATATTAAATTTCTTATTTTTGAAGTTTTCATAAAAAGAAATATTATTTTAGAAACTAAATAAAATTTTCTTTCAAATTTTTGTATTTGAAATAAAGGTTGATATTTTTAAATAATGACATTTTAACATCTTGAATATATCGAAAACGTTAACAAAAAAACACAATGAATCATTTTATTTTAAAACATCCATAATTATGAAAAAGTTGTGGAACTGTTTGCCTGTTGCTATGTCATCACTACTACAACATTGGTTTTTTCAAGACCAAGAATGATAATCCCTTTAACTAACTACACCCTATTTCAGTAACATAACTCCCTGCACGTAAGACCCATAAGGTCTGTGAGTCTTCAGCGATATATCGCTCTTGCAAAAAAAATCTACAGCAGTGGGAGATAATTTGAAATAAAACTAATTATAAAAGGGATTTTTACTATTTATTCCTTAGATAAATCAAAATCTCTTTGTTAATAAGGAAGTTGAGTGAAAAATATTTTGACTTATAAAAAATATGTTCATGTAGATAAAAAAATATCGATTCTAAAAATATAAATATATTTCTATATTATTATTCTTAGAATTAGTTAAACGTTCTTGAAAAAGCATTCAATAGCAATAGACTGTAGACGCTCCACGATTGGTCGAAAGAATTCTGACGTCACATGTGTCGTGACTTGTACGTTCAACGGATCACCTATGGTGCATCTCTTTCTATTACATGAGAGATGGTCGGTTTAGATGAGAGAGGTGTATAGGCCAAAGGTTTATTTGGGTTTGTCAAATATATGTACGTATTTGTTGTTATTATTATATGAAATGGATTTCTAAAGATACATATTCGTATAGTGCTTTATAATAATATGTTGTTTATTGCATAACTTAGAAGTTTTTATTATTATACATGTCACATAGCATGTGATACACTTCAGGCCGCCGGCCGCCCAGAAAGGTCTCACAGTGAACTGGGCTGTAAACCGTTATTTTACTTTTGGTCTTTACTTTTCTGCGCGGTGGTCCTGAATTAGCGCGTGGAATGTCAACAAGTAGCGACGGCAATACCGTACAGTACCGTACCGGGCGGGAAAAGCAAATATTCTAACTTAAAATATTAATTTAACTGTGAAATCTTAATCAATTTTCTTTTTTTTTAATAACATCAATTCTAATAGACGGTTAACATTGGTAAAAAAATTACTGGAATTCCTTGTTGAAGAATTAAAATTTTTTCCATACAAAATGCTTGAGCGTCGTGGTTTTCACAGTTCTAATGACGTCACACCACACCCCGCCTCTTACCGCTCGGATTCCGCTCGTTTTGGCGGGCTTAATAAAATTTAAACTTTGAGAATTAATTTAATTATGAAAACAAACTTTAAAAAAAAAAAAAAAATACCAGTATAAGTTTGAATGCGAACATTGATAAAAAAAAATAAAAAAAATGGACTCAACTTCCTTATTCTATGAAAAAGGAAAAATAAACAAATTGAGACCCATGATCATAGGAACATAACTTAGGAACTTCTCGTAACTAATTTTCATAAATTCGATAATCAACTTATACATAAATACGCAAATTTCAATAAAAAGTAGCTACTTTTACAAAATTGGAACTAAGAATTACTACGTACCTACCCCGGTCCCTCAGACCGTTACTGAAGTTTTTTATTCATCAAATGCAATAACGCGCATGTGTGTCCTCGATGACTGCAGGCGCGGCACTGCGGGTGACGGGGAGAAGGTACATGTACACACGAAATTTAAAGATGAATGCACGCTTAGTTATTCACACAAATAATATCGCTGGTGTCTGTGAGACCGGGGGTAGATACTAAAGGGTTAAGTTTAATGAATTATTCATATATTTTCAGTCACATGTGTATGGTGATGCGCGGAGTCCAGAAGATTAACAGCAAGACGGTGACTTCCACGATGCTGGGCGTCTTCCGTGACGATCCCAAAACTCGGGAAGAGTTCCTCAACCTCGTCCACTCCAAGTAGACCCTGACCTGACTCTGGTACTTCATCATTTTCCTGGAGAACTTCAAAACAAACAGTTATTATTATTATTAAATATTCTCGACAATTTAGTTAGTATGTATTGTCATTATAAATGCTTTTTTCAATGTGTTTCTTTTTAATTGTAACCTCTTAGAAAATTGAGAGGGTTAGTGCTAAAACATACAACGTCATTCGACTAAGCCCGTTATCCCATGGGTCGGTCAAAGGATAAGAAATCGACAAAACCGTTAAACTTGCGTAAAAAAGTCGCACAATGGCTGTGCTGCAAACCGTAGCAAACATTACTTTTCTGCGCAGGGTCTTACGGCACTCAGTTTATGTCAATGGCTTTCCGGACCATGGGACGGTGGGCTAATTTAATAAGTTAGTTTGACATTATTTCTTTTGACATCTCCAAGCAGTAAATGTCACATAGTTGCAGCAGCAACAAAATAATAAAAAAAGTTGTCCGTTGTCAGTGAAATTACAGAAAGAAATTCATTAATTTTCTCCTGGTTATGGGGAAGAAATGTAAATTAACAACTAGTTCAGAAAAGACGTGTGAACAGTATTTTAATTACATGCAAGGATGTGAATAATTATCACTTAGTTAAAAGGAAGAAACATGTGTTGTCACTTCGTTGATTAGAATCAATCAAATCATGTTACAGGGAACAATTAATTTGCATTGTCATCTAGTCACAAGGAAGAAATGTGCAACGTCATTTAGTAACCCAAAATCAACCTTGTAACTGGATGTATGCGCATTGTCACTTAGTTAAAGGGGATTCATATGCAGTTAAAGCATGTAACAAGGAAGAGTTGTGCTCTATCACAGAGTATACTGCCATGGTAACTAAAAACACAGACTCTCAACATCAACACTGTGTTTTTAATTACCACGGCAGTATAAAGAGGATTATGTTATTTATGTTTTCAACTAGGCCAAGAAATATTCATTTTCTTATTGTTACAAGGAAAATATATGCATTAACGTTAGACTCATTTACAAAGAAGTAAGAATTCTAGAAAATCTTTCAAGTTAATTATCTGACGTAGTTTATGTGTTTGAATGACAGTGCTCCCTTCAATCATTGACATTAAGTTCAACAAATTCATTAACATAACCCATACAAAGATTGGTGCTTATTTGATTAGATAACTGCGTCTCAGTTTTGATTAATGGCTACCAAATTGAGTCCAATATTTGTCTAAACTTTATCTTCTTCACTAACAACATATAATGTATTGAAATTGGTAAAAATGTTGTGCAAAATCATGGCCTACTAAAAATATATAAATATAACTCAATCATGGACATTTCTTAATTGATTTTTTGAATGACTGATTATAACTGTCACCATTGTTCGATATCGGTTTAAAATGGCTATTTACCTAATCGAATAAATGATAATCCCTATTTACGATAATACTGACAAAACTATACTAGTGAATTAAAATCCACTTAGATTTATGATTTTATATGACAAGATATATTTTTATATCGCATGAATTTACCCAAAATGTTTTAAAGGTTGTTAGTATTTTTTCCCGGATATAAACAGTGTAATTCAAAGTAGTTCTTTAGTAAAGTAGTTATTTCTGTATTAATGTATTCTTTTTAAATTTACAGATGTCACTGTCGTGCGTCTATGTATTAACTACTTTTAATTATTATTACATACTTACGCAGACCTGTGAAATATCTCGTTAAAACTGGACCGAATTCGATAGTTTCCGGTCGTAAAGCATTAAAGCGTTGGAGGACAAATTGAACTAATTGGAGCTAAAATATGTGTAACCAATTTTTTCGCTTTGTGTCACATCTAATTACATTTATTACATCAAATATGTAACACTTTCAATTTTGAAAATGATGCTTAAATTCATAGCAAAAGTTCTAGAGTTTATTGAAGGGGAGTCACAGACAGATGCACGACAGAAATTTGTATTTTTAATTAATTACATGACGAGCATTGTCCATTTCATATCAATTTGCCCATTGAATGCCTTGTTTGATGCTTGTCTGTAGTATTTTTCCTAATTCTTTTAAAATTGTCATATGTATTTATTTACGATTCGAATGTGGATAGCTTTGTCCATTGCAGGTTCTCAATTATATTATTATTTAATTGATTTTACGTTAGCTAGCCTAGAAAATTATAGGATTAAGGTTAAACACGACGTTCATAGATAGCGTTAATTTAATTAATTTATTATAATTAGCTTTTGGAAGTTATGCTTTGCAATATTAAGACAAATTATTTGTTTGCACCTGTACATACGCAGTAAGTTTTCTCCGTATAAAAACTCTTTCAAGAAAGGCATACAATTACAATATTTGTATTTATTATTAATAATACCCCAGGCGAATTCCCGTATTATGATGGTAACATAAATAAGAACATATAAAAACAATAATACAATGTTGTACATATATCGTAACACAAAAACAAAAATTGAATATATGTATAAGATAATAGGGACAATAATTTCATTCAGGAAGCTTTCCGATTTCGTTCTGCCACTTTCTTTCAGCAATACATATACTGGGTTTTCCAATAAGAGGTGTTATTTTGATATTCAATCGTAAAAGATCAATGGTTTCGTTGCTTGTGTGGCACGTATCGCCGTCTTGTTGAAAGTAAACGTTGTCCAGATCAATACCATCCAATTCCGGCCATAAAAATCATTAATCATCTCTCGATAGCGCAATCCATTCACCGTAACTGTTGCTCCAGCCTCATTTTCGAAAAAGTAAGGTCCAATGACTCCGCCGGACCATAAACAGCACCAAACAGTAACACATCTCAATGTATCCTCAGATAGAGAGGCTTTTCAACAATAAATCTTGGGTTTTCCGAGCCACTGCGACAATTTTGCTTGTTGACGAAGCCACCGAGGTGGAAATGGGCCTCATCACTCAAGATGATTTTCATTTGATTCACCCAAGTGAATTTTAATAATTTCAATGCGTTGAAGCGTGTATCGTTCCATTTGTATTAATGGCGTAGTTTCTACTTGTCAAATGTCAAAAAATGATAGCTTCAAAAGTAACATCTACCGAAATAGCGGGCTATTCAAAATAACACCTCTTATTGGAAAACCCTGTATTTGCTTTTGAAGAGGATCTGTTTTAACCTTAATGCATTGCTGCTTGAACCCATTATACACCTTAAGAGACAGGAATACATGGAAACGTTGTCCAAACGATGTATTCATTTTTTGTACTATCATCATTTGTTCTGATCTTAGTCATGTCGTGTAACTGTGATCTACAAGACTATGAAGCTTGGGATTGATCGCATAGTACATTATGAGTGCATGTATGTTAATCTGTCTTGCGTTGAATTGCATCACTGAGAACATATTGTATTTGTATGCCTATTCATATACACATTGCTAATGTACGAACTCAAACAAAACAAAATGTCTTAATATTGTAAAGCAATACCATACACAAAGCGTATTTTAATAAAATAAATTAATTAACGCCATCTATAAACACACAGAATGCAGCGAGCGTCGTGTTTAACTTTAATAAACAAAAATATAAATGTTAACACTTTTTTAATATACATATTATTTAAAAGGTTCTCCAGAAATATGATTTATATAAAATAATTTGACAATATTACTACATATTATTAGCAAAATCATTGTTTATCAAATATTTATAATTTATATTATTTTAAGCTTAATTATTTATATATACAGTGAAACCTCTATCTATTGGTTTTAAAGGGACCTATCGAAATAAACGATGAATGCGGGAAAACAATGAATGCGGGATTAACAGGACAAAACACTAGGAGATACGATCCAGTAAAGATACCTTCCTCCCAATCTGCATAACCGTTGGTAGATTAAAATTATAAGAAGAAAATAAGTTTTAGATGTAAATAAATGTATTTATTTAAAAAAATACAAAGCTAAACAGAAGAAAATTTTTTTAAAAGTTTATTGCATTGTAAATACATAATCTTTCATCGACATTTGTTTTTTTACTGTTTTATTTCCGCAAGTCAACAGTATATTTTCGGCTTTGCAAATGATATTCTTTTCGGCATCAGTTATTGAGTGTGCGTAGAAGAAAGTTTTCAATCTTTCAAAGAGTATGCATGGTTCTGAAAATGAAGGTACAGGCAGCGGCTCCTCTTCATCAATATCGACCTCTTTTGTTGTCTCCGTCAATCTTGCGTCACACAAGCTTTCGATAGTTTCTATCCCACAAGTTGGAATATTGTCGTCGAAAGTAACAAAATTGTTAAAATTTGTCAAATTTGGTACCAAGAGATAAGAATTTTCTCCAGTTCGCTAAACTTTAATTCTTTACTGGTTTTTCTAGTTTTCGAAGATTTTCCACACTTTTGAATTTGCTCCCGAATTTCGTTTTTTTTTCAAGAAAATAGAATTTAACGTGGATGCCGCGATTCCTAAACGCTTGGCTATATCGACGCTTTTTCAGCGGGGTTTTTTTCCACCTCTTCGATAATTTTCAATCTTTCTTGAAGAGTACGTACTTTTTTCATCAAACGGCTCATTTCGAAGATAGTTTAAAAGCTCAAAAAGGATAACTGCAAACACTCCACTAAGTTCGGGTATCTAGCGACAACTGACGACAACTAGCGACTGATGGCGGCGACAAACTGTTATTCTTTCTCTTTCTCTCTCACAATTTTCGCGCATCGTAACAAGTGCTGTCTGGCGCCGTTTAAACATAGACAAAATATATCAAATACGCGACGTAATTCCTACGATGAATGCGGGAAAATGGTGGACGTAGAAACGATCGATGCGATCTATTTTTGTATGAAATGAATTCGGACTAGAAGAAATAAATGATACATCCGGGAAAACGATTATTTGAGGAACGATAGATAGAGGTTTCACTGTATTTGTGTCCATTTTTTATCTTATATAAATTAAAATCAAATTGTTCATTAGTGATTTTGAAAAAAAAATGGCTGTCACATGTTTGCAATTTGATTGTAAAAATGTTTATTAATTATATATATCTACAAGATTATTCCATCACATGATATATAAATATAATGTTTTAAATGTATAAAAATATTTTTATAATAAACTTTACAATTTATTGAATTTGATAATGTTTTTCATAATTTATTAAAATGATGAAATTCACTGAAGAGATAATTCGATGGAAGTGTATTGTGGGTGTATCTGTGAGTCTGATTGTAAGCTCACAATATCATTGAATTGTTTAGGGCCTAGGAGCCGAAAGATATTATAGAAATTGGCAAAAAGAAAATATTTTTTTGGTACCGTAAAATGGGGTTACGTTGAAAATTTTCAACTTTTAAACTATTTAAAACAAATTTTTTATCAAATCGTTTGTGACAGAAAATTTTATTTGTCATTTTCATGGCACATAATTAAACTATCGACATATATTATGTAAAAAAAAACTGCATGTATGTTTTAGAAGTAATCAAAGTCACCTTTCTTAGTTTTTATAACATGAACATACATTTTTTTCTGTCTGAAAATATCCAAAAAATTAACAGTTTCACAATTCAACCATCAATATATGTTTGAATAAAACTAGGAATCAACTAATTTGACACTGATTTTCGAATCATCATTGTTTGCACTTTGCCCTTTTTAATTCATTAAAAAGAAGCAAGTAATTATTTGTTAGGATATCTGCAATGATCAAAGTCACCCCCCAATTCAAAAGTCACCCAATTTTACGGTAATCTGCATCGTTCACACTTCTTGGAATTATATTTTCAGTGCGTATTAGAATATACTTAACTATTAATATTTTTTATATCACAATCTCAGTTGTAGAGTTTGTAAAGCTTTCGGCCTTTTAAACAAATTTCAAAATACGTCATAGCTCAAATATTTAACAATTATTATTATTATTAATTTAACATTTTTACGAAAAACTTAATGGCTGTTTTCTTAAGAATGTTAGATTATTATTATTACTGTAGCTTTATTAAAATTCTCTGTCGAAATTTTTTTTTGAACTGCACACATAAGTTTGAACACAAAAAATGCATTTGTCTTGCTTACACCACTTGTTACTGTTTATAGTAAAAAAGCGATAGCAATTGAAATGTTTTTTGAATTTTAATATTCAAAATTTAGTATTTTTTATAATAAAAATATTTCATATTCGCAAAATCATTTGCAAACATTTTTTTTTTACTGACATTTTCGACGTGAATTATATATTTGAAAAATGTATTAAATATATCATGACATGTTTAATTTGATACAATATCACATAAAAAAATAATAATTTTATTTTTTAGTTAAGCATGGTATAATATTTAAGAAAAACTTATTAAAATTGTGGACCAATGTACTATTTTATTATGTTCTTTATTTAAGTAAATTATTTTTTAATAAACTGTGTTTGCATTTAAAGAAATACGTTACCCATGACCTTGATATTGTGTACTAGCTGGGGTGTTCCTGGCGTCGCTTGACTTTTCTCTACTTTCTATAAATATAATATGCAAACCTTCCGGAAGAAATTCTCTTAATGATAGTGAAAACCTATCAAAATCCGTTTCGTAGTTTAGAAGAACTAAGCGCACAAACAGACAGACGCGGATAGCTACATCATTTTATACTATTTAGAGATTTGCAGCAAGCAAAATTCTTTGAATAATTTTTTATATGGTCATCCTTATCGGAGGTCGGCTATCATCAGGATAATCTGATAATAATGCCCCAAGCAGATTATTCAGACTACTCAGAGTTGACATATACAGGGTTTTCCAATAAGAGGTGTTATTTTGAATAGACCGCTATTTCCGTAGATGTTACTTTTGAAGCTGTCATTTTTTGACATTTGACAAGTAGAAACTACGCCATTGATAAAAATGGAACGATACACGCTTCAACAATGCATTGAAATTATTAAAATTCACTTGAGTGAATCAAATGCAAATCATCTTGAGTGATGAGGCCCATTTCCACCTCGGTGGCTTCGTCAGCAAGCAAAATTGTCGCATCTGGGGCTCGGAAAACTCAAGAGTTATTGTTGAAAAGCCTCCTTATCCTCAACGTGTGACTGTTTGGTACGGTTTATGGTCCGGCGGAGTCATTGGACCTTACTTTTTCGAAAATGAGGCTGGAGCAACAGTTACGGTGAATGGATTGCGCTATCGAGAGACGATTAATGATTTTTTATGGCCGGAATTGGATGGTATTGATTTGGACAACATTTACTTTCAACAAGAAGGCGCTACGTGCCACACAAGCAACGAAACCATTGATCTTTTACGATTGAATATCAAAATAACACCTCTTATTGGAAAGGCTTTCATAAATATTGTCGTGGTGAAAGATTGAGAAACACTTCAAAATCGAAACGTTCCTTGAAATGGGAATAGCCGTGTTTGGTGACTAGATCTAAACAGTAGGACACTTCTCAGCCTTCATCTTCCCCTACATAATCCCCTTCAGCCGTATTGGAATGTTATAATACCACTTGACAGGCTGTGGATGTGTGGATTCTTACGCAGTAATCACAGTTTATTTATTTTTTTAAGTACAAATCATTGGCGGACATTCTTTACAGGGGGACAAATATTTCCCAAAACCTACTAAAAGATCAAAACATTGTTCGGGTTCGCGTTCTATGTAGTGACCGTACATGCTGACATGGTTAGCACGTCTATTACAATAATGGTGACCGTCCGATACAATCAGAGAATTGCTTTATTTCAAATAAATCCATTTCAAATGGAAATGCAAAATGCAAAATGGGTATTTTCCATTTTGCATTTTAAATGCTTTTTTAAAAACCATTTTGCATTTTCAATTTTAAATGCTTTTTTGCAACATTCTTCCTACTTTCTCCACTCATCTTTTTTTCATTAGCCCCAAATATCAGTCAGTCCTCAACCTCGCTATGAGAGATAATTTACATTTGTCAAGTTGCTCCCTGGTAGGAGCCCTGGCAATTAAGTGATACCATTACAAAAAATACTTATTCAAATACTGAACATGGGGCCATGACGCTTTAATATTAAATGTTAGATAGCAGTTTCTATGTTTTTAAGTTGGCAACATTAGTCCGTCGCAAATTTTTTGTAGTTTCATAATCTGTAGTCGTGGTGTTTTTAGATTTACCATCATGTAATATGTTTGTTCTACATTGATGTCCATTATTAAATGACAAAATTGTTTAAAAATTCTATAATTATTTTAATTGTTTGACCTGAGAAACCATTTTGCATTTTCAATGCATTTTGAAAATAGGTATTTTGCATTTTGCATTTAAAATGCTTTTCTAAAAACCATTTTGCATTTTGCATTTTCAAATGGAAAAGTTTTGACCCATTTCCATTTTGCA
The DNA here is from genome assembly GCF_061612785.1 of Hesperophylax consimilis. Taxonomy (NCBI): domain Eukaryota; kingdom Metazoa; phylum Arthropoda; class Insecta; order Trichoptera; family Limnephilidae; genus Hesperophylax; species Hesperophylax consimilis. The sequence goes on from NC_142865.1 coordinate 15,427,472, forward strand.
TTTCAAATGGTTTTGGGTACCCATTTTGCACATCTCTGAATATTTATTTATTCTCTATATCATGCCCGGCTGCGCTTGTACATGCTATTTTTTTTATTTATTACAAAGAACATCTAAATAAGCACAACAAAATCGAAGCAAAATCAAAAAACAACCTAACAAAAACAATGTCAAAAACGAAATAAAGTCGAAACTAGATACTCCACCATGCAAGATGGAAAATATAATACTAGGAAAATTACAAAAGATTGGTAAGATATGTTGGTGAGATAAACAGAGCTATGTAGTTTGTAATATTAAATTATGTTAAATTTGATGTTCTTCTTTCTGAAATAAATTGGGTAATGGCTTGTTTATATTTGGTGAATGATGTGTTGAATATATCAAAAACATCTTTAGAGCCATTACACAGAATTTTGTAAACGGCAAACGGGGGTATAGAATTATAATAGAATATAAATATACAACGGTAAAATTTCACAAATAACATCCTATAATGAGTATTTGAATTAATTGCTCTATCTGTTCAGAGGATGGGCGAATATGTGAAAAAAAAATCATTTTTATTATGCCGCTGGAATTTACATCATCAGCATCTAGTGCCAGAAGCTCGAAGCTTTCAGCTAACTTATTTTTTTAGTTTTAATATAATTCGTGGTTTGAGCCTCGACTATTAAAATAACTTTAAGTAAAATTCGACAGATGGCAGTCGAGTAGAAATTAATTTATAATAAAATCTATGATTATGTTGGTTCGATAAAATGTAAATAGTACAAGACGTACTTGTAAAAAACAACGACTTTATTATTTATCTAAAAATAGCTCAAGGTACAGATTTTATGGAAAATAATTTAAGGCTTAGAGTTTCTAAAACACATGGGAAGTCGACTTACATCACATTTTTTGCGTTGGCTGGTGGCTTTGGTTGAAGTTGCCCCTAGAAAGATGGCAATCGCTGTTTCGATTTACGCAAAAACGTCACCAAAATGCACGTTTTTTTTTATTTTAAGAACCTCTGCCATAAATTTTGAAAATTTTTATCATATCGCCACTATTTAATAAATAATAATAATAATTGGATGACTTGTATAGCGCCGTTTTTGTGCAAAATCACCTCAAGGGCGCTGTAAAAACTTATAATACATCTCTACAGCGATCTATGTTATTACTTAACTATTTATGGAGATAATATACAGTACAATACTTACCTGGTAGGTCACTTGAGATTAACACTTAATTAACATTAACTAATTGTTTACTAGCGAAATTTAGATATGGGATTTACAGAGGCGGATTTGCCCTTAGGCCTATGTAGGCCCGGGCCTAGGGCGGCCAGATATTAGGGGCGGCCAATCGTGACAAAAAAGTCACAGATGATAACAAGAAATTACTTCCTACCCAAATAGTTCAGTACCCAAATATTCTACGTACGAAATAGCGATATGCAAGAGCGTGTTCACACACAGCACACAGCGCGCCCCCACGCCCCGCAGCCGCCCTCGCCACACCTATCATGCTCCGTCGCTCGCCCGCTCGCGTATTTCCAATCCCTACCGTGATTCAGTTGCGCTAGTGACTGAACCGCGTTAGGTATTGTTATGCATAATAGCGTGTTCACACACAGAGCTATAATATGCGTGGGATGGCGTATTTCAGCATATCGCTCGCCATACTTTCCAATTTGGAATGTACGCCGAGCGATATGCCGAAATACGCCATCCCACACATATTATAGCTCTGCGCTCTTAGAGCGTGTTCACACAGAGCTATAATAAATAAATAAATCAGAGATTATAAAATAATACAATAATAAGATGTTATTTATGCCAATTATGAACTTTCCACTGATGATGATGAGTGAATAATAAATTGTGACATTATAAAGGTATTTTCTTTAAAAAATAAAAATATATATATTTTTAGTTAAAATCTATGAAAAGGGGGGGGGGGGGGGGTTGGAGGAACGTAGGAATAGGATTAAGAGGCAAAGGATTTTTATTTCTTTTTAGCATTGTTATAAGTAGCCTACGGGGTTCGGATTTGTGACATCATAATAATTTCGATGATTTCGAAAACCAAGCCAAAAAACTGTCCTTTTTACAGGAATATGAAAGAGATTTTCGACGCAATCGAAAGCCTAAGCTACTTCCTGGCGAGAATAATACAGGTGAAGAGATGCAACAAAAAAACGGCCGCGAAAATTTCAGAATCCCTATTTTTTTAGTAATAATCGATTCCTTATCAGCAGAACTAAAAAAACGACTGGATGCTTACAAATCACTTTATAATAAATTTAATTTTATTACTCAATTGACAAAACTAAGCCCGTCTGAAGTCGAAGAAAAGGCAAAATCATTGCAAATGATTTATTCTAGTGATTTAGAAGCCCATTTTTTCAGAAGAATGTCTCCATTTTCGTGCTCACTGCAGTGTGAAAAATAAGGATCGAAACAATGCTGTCAGTTTGTTAAAATGGTTACGAACTGAAGATCTTCAAACCATTTATCCAAACGTGGATATTGCTCTTCGAATGTGTGTGTGTACTCCCGCCAGTAACTGTTCTGGAGAACGATCATTTTCTTGTTTACGACGTGTAAAAAATTATTTACGCACAACAATGGGGGAGCAAAGGCTGAACAATCTTGCTTTGCTTAACATAGAAGCAGATTTTTTAAGAAATTGGATTGCGAAGATCTAATTAATGATTTTGCTGCACTTAAGTGCAGACGAGAATTGTAACTGCCAGATTTTTGTTTTGAGTTCAGTTTTTTTTTTATGTTAGATAATGCTTTACGTAATTTTTTTTACCAACGTTTTAATTTGTATTTTAAGTTTAGTTATTATATTCGAATATGTACCTTAAGTTGGTTTTTATTTAAAAGAGGTGCTGATTTCTTTTATTTGTTTGGAGACTTAATAATAACTTTCTATCCAGCCCGTATCTGGCAACCCTAATTGTAACTGTGAAACACTTATAATATATATTATTGTATGAGAATAAACCTGAAACTAGTTAAATAAATTAAACCTAAAACTGTTTTAAATGTTTTATTCAAATCCTTGAAACCTTAGAAAGTATTACAAACTAGCAGCTATTATAGTTAACTAAATTTCTGAATCGATTTCGATAAAAGTTGTCAATAAAGTAAATTCATTATGTAGTCTATAGTCTATATCAGGGGTCTCCAAACAACGGCCCGCCAATGTCATCAATCCGGCCTGCGACAATCGACAATTATACAGTAATTGAACTAGCGAATTTAGCAAGCGTATTTTTTTACATTAATTCCACACAGGAGGCTTTGAGGAAAATATTTTCCCTCACGACCTATGTCATCTTAGGTGATGCTGTATGGAGGGTCTTTTTAAGGAAGGGAAGAATAGGAAGTTCTGAAAAGGAAAATGTATGAGGGGTGGGTAGGAATCCGGGGATTAGTGTGTCCAGGAGTGACATACGTATGAATACATCCCTCCAACTGCGGTGCAAGGCGATGGGTCAAGATAGTCCGGCTGGAGAGGTCAAAAGGCCTCCCTCACCCAGTCTCTCTCGATCCGGCCCGCCACGCAGCAGGTGGGCAGACGTATCCGCCGCCAAGACCTGGACAACTCTCACCCCATGAACCATGAATGATAATGGCAGGAAAATTAAAACGGTTTTGACCCTAGGAACTTACTGAAAAGTTTGGATACTCCTGGTCAATATGATAGGTACTGAGAAAGGGGCGGCTACATGGTCTGGGGCCTAGGGCGGCCAAGACTGCAAATCCGCCTCTGGGGATTTAGGACATAATTGGAAAATTGAATATAACTGGACTTTCTCGTAGGAACGGTATATTATTTAATTTAAGGGCACGACAGCTTAAAAAGGTAAGTTTTTAGTTTAGACCTAAATTCTGTTGGACTTGTTATGGATCTTAGTTCCGGAGGGAGTTTATTCCAAGCCTTCGGCCCAGATACTCCGAAAGCGCGATCACCAAACTTAGTATTTGGCTTGAGCTTAGGTTCCATCAGTCTGCCTACAGCTGATGATGTTGTTGATCTAAGAGTTGACTGCCTCAGACCAGTGTTTTCCGGGACGCATAGTTCAGAGATGTAGGGTGGGGCCATTTCATTGATGGATTTAAACACCATCCAGCACAGTTTGTACTGGATTCTTTCAGGGCACTTGAGCCAGTGAAGGTTACGAAGGTGTTCTGAAATGTGCGAATATTTTGAAACCCCGGTTATGAGCCGTGCTGCTGCATTAAACACTTTGTCAATTTGATATTTTGTAAGGCTGGCATAAATGCCGTTGCAGTAATCGAGACGTGAGACTACGTTAGAGTTGATAAGTAGTTTTGTTGCTTCTGTAGGAAGTTGTCTTCGGATAGACTTGAGTTGTCTTAGGTGAAAAAAACCGGTGCTTACAGTCCTATTTATTTGAATTTTAAACGAAAAGTCTGAATCTCAACAAATATAATATTTTATACATATATTATTCCCTACCTAGATATATTACATTAGTTAAATCATTTTGATTGGACTGATTTGATGACTGACAAAATTTAATCGTACGTTGAAACGCGCCTAGAATTGGCGGTTACCTATCGAGTTATTATATTTTGATGAGACATCTAGCAGTCCACAATGAAGTGCTGGTACCTACCCTGATGCACGGAAGTGAGGCATGGAACTGGCAGAGAAAGAATGAAAGTAGACTGAATGCTGTAGAAATGGAATTCCTGAGGCATATGTGTGGTAAAATCATGTGAGAAATGGGGAGATCCGCAAAGAGTGCAAGGCTGGTGTAAGCTTAATGAGTACGATCAATAAAGGGACGCTTAGATGGTTTGGGCATGTAGAGAGAATGAGCGAAGAAAGGAGTGTAAGGAGAATATACGATGCAATATACCCTTAAATTAAATATACCATTCCTAAGAGAAAGTCCAGTTATATTCAATTTTCCAATTATGTCCTAAATCCTGTATCTAAATTTCGCTAATAAACAATTATATAATGTTAATTAAGTGTTAATCTCAAGTGACCTACCAGGTAAGTATTGTACTGTATATTTTCTCCATAAATAGTTAAGTAATAACAAAGATCACTGTAGAAATGTATTATAAGTTTGTACAGCGCCCTTGAGGGGATTTTGCACAAAAACGGCGCTATACAAGTCATCCAATTACTATTATTAAATGTGAATGGTAGCAGAAGTTGGGGACGCACAAGGAAGACATGGCACGACCAAGTGAATCAGATACTTGAGTTGGGCCATGTCAAGAGTCAGAATAATAGAAGAGTATGTATGAGACGATGAATGTGAATGAGGCAAGGAGTGTGTGCCAAGACCGAGTTGTTTGGCGGTTCGTCCTCTCTGCCTACCCCAGCGGTGAAATGGCGTGGTGGTTAGTTATGAGACATGAAGCGAAATAATATGTTCAGCTTTTTTACCTCCAACTCTCCCAACGCTCTAACTAAAACTAACAAATCCGTTCTATACGCACCGCTTATCGCGTTCTAACAGTGGAACAAGTTTCGACGAGATTCTAGTAAGTAGTAGCACATCTAATTATAGCTCTACGCGGTTACCCAACATACGGTTAAATTTTTATTGCCTTGTCATTCAAGTAAGGAAGCATAATACATAAATTAATTAAGGCGATGCACTACGTCGTGTAATATTTTAAATTGAGCCGATATCATTAACAACCCTTACGTAGATGGCGATAAGGTTTAAATTCCCGCTTAGCACCATCGCCTGTTTTGATTTATGCAAGAAAAAAAAATGGCCAAAAAGTGCCTTTTATTTTATTTTGTGGATGTTCAGGCATAAATATTTATTTTTTTCGATCATTTTATAAATAACTTAATTTGCCACATTATACAATAAAATCATAACCGAAAATGGGTTCGTAAGTAGGAGATTTTGAACTTTAAAGCAGTTTTTATAGGCCTATACATAATTTTTTTCTGGGCTTATAAAAAATACTCGATTATTTCAAAGGCCAAGATGTATTCTACTCGCAGTATTTAATTAAAGCATCTGAAACGTTTCTAGGCGACCAAATTTTCAAACCAAAAACACATGATTTTGCATTACTACGTATGGCATCGCCTTAATATGCATTTGTCTCACTGATGATGAGAATCAAACTTATACAGGGTTTTCCAATAAGAGGTGTTATTTTGATATTCAATCGTAAAAGATCAATGGTTTAGTTGCTTGTATGGCACGTAACGCCGTCTTGTTGAAATTAAACGTTGTACAGATCAATACCATCCAATTCCGGCCATAAAAAATCATTAATCATCTCTCGATAGCGCAATCCATTCACCGTAACTGTTGCTCCAGCCTCATTTTCGAAAAAGTAAGGTCCAATGACTCCACCAGACCATAAACCGCACCAAACAGTCATACGTTGAGGATAGAGAGGCTTTTCAACAATAAATCTTGGGTTTTCCGAGCCCCAGATACGACAATTTTGCTTGTTGACGAAGCCCCCGAGGTGGAAATGGGCCTCATCACTCAAGATGATTTGCATTTGATTTACTCACTTAAGTGAATTTTAATAATTTCAATGCGTTATTGAAGCGTGTATGGTTCCATTTTTATTAATGGCGTAGTTTTAACTTGTCGAATGTAAAAAAATGACAGCTTCAAAAGTAACATCTACTGAAATAGCGGGCTATTCAAAATAACACCTCTTGTTAGAAAACCGTGTAGAAGTGAGTAAGGCCTGATATTGATCAAGAAAATTCATATCATTGGCTGCCTAGTGAGCGTTTACATCAAAGTTGACAAAAAATTTAGTTGAAAACTAAAAGTTGTCAACTAAAAGTTGCTCTTCTCAAATTTAGAACAACAAATGGAAAACTTATTGCCAAAGAATTGGCGCGAAAGGCAGTAGTGTCAAGAATTAGGCATTATCTCCGAGAAGATCGCGTCGCACAGTGGGCAGAAAATCGCCTTTCATAGAAATAGAGACTTGAATTTTCAAGGGTATTTTTTTGGCTAGAAATAGATTCTGCTGATCATTACTATGCTATAAAATTTCGTATTAAGCAATTGCGTGAACAAATGAAGGAGTTATCATTTTTTTAAGAAAAATTTGTATGGCACTGACATTAAAAATGAGGCTATCTCTGGAATCATAAGGTTGGCCATTCTATCCTTACACACAGATATACTACTATTTATTTGTATTTTTTTGACATACTTCGTATTGTGGCGCAACATGCGATTTTTTTTTAAATCCTCAAAGTTGAAAAAAACACTTTTGAATGTTGATGATTCATTTTAATTCTTAAAGCATTTAAGCGTTAAGCGAGTATTTCATTTCAATGATCGGACATAAAATCAAGAAACGTGATACAAACTACACGAAAGCAGTACCTGTCCAAGAAAAGCTAGCATTTACATTACGTTTTTTGGCTACTGGTGATTCGTGCTCTCGGTTTTTGGTTAAAAATCTCAAAATCAACCATTTCACTGTTTGTTATTGAAGTTTGTAAGTTTGCGCGGAGGGGGAACAGTTCTCCACTAGTTTCCTACAAGTTGCTAGCGCAAAGCGCGCACCAACAAATCTTCCACTTTTAGTTGTCAACTTTCTTTGATCTTTACCGACATTCCGCAGGAAACAAAAATTTAGTGGATGTTTTGTCTCTCCACAAGTGGAAGACAGAAAAAGTTGCTATATTTTGTAGAAAAAGCAACAAATTGCCGCAACTTGTGGAAAACTTAGTGGAAGACTTTGGTGTAAACGCGGCTTAACATGATACTTTTTTTATACCGATCTCCCATATCGGGACCCATATGAAAACCCATATGATCACTATTTTCATACTTACGTTTTTATACAAAGAGTTGCCATTAGAGAAGAAATAATATTTTGGGACGGTACTAAATCGAATAACCATAGATCACAATCATGAAAGCATCTGTCGTCACTGTCATTTGCGAGCTGTATCACGTGCTTAGTCGTTATCCATCTGATGTTTAACCGTTCTTCGTTTGAATCTTTATCATTATGATTTTTAAAGGTACGGTACGGTTAGAATTTCTTTAGTAAAATATTATTTGGTAATGTGAGCCTCACTGAGTGCTTTACCCGTGCTGAGGTAAGTTCGTATAATATGTGAGGTGAAACCACCAAAACACGGCAGCGTAGAGATCAAAGCAATAGCTGTCACAACCCTGTCTCTATTCATTAATTGATAAAAGTGTATTACAAAATGAAGTTAACATACACATATGTTCTATTCTAATAAGTATGTAAAGTAATACACATTCACATTCTCTAATAATATTTAATATATGAAACTAAATAAACACGCAACATTTTCACGTAAAATAAGAGATTACAGATAACGTCCGCCATCATTAAACTGTAAAAAAATCGAATTAACCATGTAGTACCGACTACCAAAATAGGACACGTCCTTTTTTTCATCCCGAATCGCTAGGAATAGACAAATTTGATGAAAAAATGACTATGTAAAGCAGACATAAGTCCTAGGAGTTGAACGATGATAAATAAATATCAATTTATTTTCTTTCAAATCGTTATTGATTGCACTTCCAGTGAATTTTTATTCAGTGATGACCCCCTACTGTTTAAAAGCGCCCCTGGACGTGTTTATAATTTGTTTTCCTCAACAAATGAACGCCACAACAGCACATGCCATATAAATTTGTATATTTACAAACAAGCCACTGATTGGACACCTGCTGACTGTCGGCGGTTACCGCGACTAAACTATCTTAGTCAATTTAACTTCGTTATAATACCATGTTTACAAGGAGAAAATTACTAAAACTTGGAACGTACAAATTGAAGATTATTATATCATATTATCAATAATAATCTTCATCTATTTTATAAAAAAATTATGTTTCAAAGTGGTTGGTTATGTTTAGTTAAGACATTTTTGTAAATATTAACATGGTAAGCCCTGAATTTTCTCTCAATGTCGTCTTTGGGAATGCTGTGTGGAGGGTATATTATTTAAAGAGAGGAAGAACTGACCCTGAGTTCAAGATACCATATTGTAAGAGGGAAGAAACACACAATCTCTGCAAATTGATGCGCATTCCAGAACAAGTCGTAAAATTTAATTCTTTCCCACTAAACAGATTTTTCCAAAAATTGGCAAAAATAATCTTCACCATCTAGAAAAGGAACTGATGTCACCAAATTACATAATACCTTTCGACTCCTAGGACAATGGAATTATAAAAATTCTGTTCAAGAAAGAATTTTCGGTATTTGAAAATGTTTGATCAATTCAGCAAAAGAAAGGGATAATTAATGAGTTCATAATATTATAGTATCGTAAATAGAAGTGGTCCTAATTTGGAGCCCTGAGGTACACCAGAGCTCTCAAAAATTGGTTGGATAAATATGATATTATAAATACATGATTTACTAATAGCTTCCTAAAAATACGCAGACGCATTTGGACACACCCATAACAAAGGGATATTGGTTTGACTCTTCAGTGGTTCTGGGAAAAGGCATGGAATGAATTTTCTCCTATTCACGATTCTTAGAAATACAAGGGAAAATATAAATATCTATTAATTCTATCAAGTGAATAAGTAAGAAACCACTTCAATGTTCCGGTCTGATAAAAATAGCACTTTCTTATATTGGCTTTAGTGTTATACTTGATATTGAAACCAGTAGTAGACTTTAATATTATTACTAGCTGAAGTCCCCGGCGTTGTCTGGGCTTTAAACAGTTTTTCGAAATCAGATAAAGACAGAAATTTGCGTCTTAATTTGCGTGTTTGGATTTTCTTCTTAACTTAATTGTTTTACCAGATAATATATTTACATATTTAAAAAAATATTTTTAGTTTCCCCAGAATAGCTAGCTATATTCCGGAGTGCACAAGAAAATTTTACTTGAAGAATTTGTGTTATTTCACAATTTATTCATTTAAAATAATATATAGGTAAAAGGTTCGGTGTAAGGCCACTTTTCAGAATCGAAATGTTTCTTGAAATGGCTTTAGCCGTGTTTGGTGATCAGAACTGAATAGCTAGGTACTCCACCACCTTCCTCTTCACCATCTGTTTCGCCTCTCCACTACCTTCAACCTTACAACATACCCCGATTGGGGATGCTATAGTCTCACTGGTTCCAGACGGTTGGGAGCAGTTGGGACTCTTGTACGATATTCACATCAAAAAAGAGAATCGATTTTATAAACCAGGGTGTTTAAGAGGTAGCTGCAAGCCAAAAAATGTGTATATTCTTGGTATACCTTATATTGTAGGTATTAGGCATTAAAATTGCTTGACAAACGGAGTCTAGAAACGTTCGATTTCAAGCAAAAAACTGGTTTTTATTTATTTTGTAAATGATTTTATAAGAAAGCAAAAAAATTAATCAAGTGAAACTGTCACAGATAATCTTAGCTTTAATACTGTATTTTTAAAAATGTTGTAGTTTTCATTTATATTTTTTATTGAATAAATGATATTTTTTATTTGTATTTTACTCAATCGAAAAGATATGAAAATCTTCAATTTATCTAAAGCAAATTCGTTATAAAGATTAAACCAAATTAATTTATATCTTCTCTAAATAATATAAAATAAAGTCGCTATCCGCGTCTGTCTGTTTGTGCGCTTAGTTCTTCTAAATTACGCAACGGATTTTGATAGGGTTTTCAGTATCACTTAGAGAATTTCTTCCGGAAGGTTTATGTATATAATACATGCATATTATATGTGTAGAAAGTAGAGAAAAGTCGATGTTTTGTAATCAAGTAAAAATATTTTTTTCATGCGCTTACATTGCTAAAGCTGGCTAAACCTTATAAGATACATCGAAACAATGTACTACGGAATTGTATATCTTGAAAAGGTCTACAGAAAAATCCTTGATCGTATATGTCTATATTCCAAGGTTAACTCCCAGCAACGCTAGTAATATATATTTATGTTCTTTTGACCGTGTAAAATAGAGGAAACGCAAATTTTATGTTGGGCGGTACAACAATACAAGGGTTTGATTTGATTCCTTATTGTGATTCGTCCGTCTTCAAGTCTTCAAATAATGTAAATTCTATAATTACTATAATTACTGAAAATGCAGAGTGCTGAAAAATCTCGCCGCTGAATATTTTAGTTCCGTCTGAATAAAGCTTTGGTGATATCGTTTTTTAGATTCTACCCACAAACTAAACTTTGTATAAAAACATCCACTCATATTTCTGAGAATCTCAGATTCTGGGGGATGGATAATATAAAGGGTGATTTGAATTTCTGAGAAGTTTGCTATAGGGGGAACGACCTGAGTTTTATCTACAGACAAAATTCTTTCAATAGGCTGAATTCAAAATTTGTACCTTTACGATTAAATTGTCGGAGGAGTCATTTTGATTTGATCGTAATTATGGAGCAGAATCATTTCGATTTTCTATTTCTAATTTATAACATATTTCTCTGTACCACCTTTTTAATCTTATGTTCTTAAGCTCCTAAAAATGTATGTTATTTAAGAAGATTATATTTATACATTTGTACAGCCGAAACGGCAATTATATGAAAAACCCTCGATAGGGAAAATCGCAATTTAAGCTCCGAAAATTATTAAAAACTCGTATTGTTCTGTTATTTAATATGTTATAGGCATGAAAAAATTCACAGTGTATCTTTAAATGCAACTAAGGTATGTGTCGAGATAGTTTTGCTCTATTTCAAACGAGAAGTGTTTTATTAAATTATTTCACAATTTTCGCATAATTACTATCGCTTTTTAATATATTCATATTTTCATATCTCTCTTTCAAACCATCTTTGAACGCTTACTACGGAGTCTTAACTATGAGTTCTGGCGTCATGAAAATCCAGTTTTCTTTGTGAATTTTTTTGCTTACGTTTGGAGTCGCAGTTCAAACTGGTTCTAAATGGTTTTGAACATTTCTAAATTACTAGGAAGTTCTTATATAGTATTGAGTTTTCTCATCTGGGAATATTTTTTAAAAATTGGCGCTGTACAAATTATCCACCAATAGGTTGATATTTACTGATGAAAGCGAATAAAATGTTAGTTATTTACCGTTTATCAGGAAGATTCGTGTTGTAATCATAGAGCTATAATAATTAGAGGTGTTACTGCGTAGTAATATATCTTCCAAACTTGTTCCACTATTAGAACGCGATAATCGATGCTCGTAGACCGGAATCGGTAGTTTTAGATAGAGCGTTGGAAGAGTTGGAGGTCAATTGGAGATCGAAAAACGGAACCTATCTTTTCGCTTCATGTCTCATCTAAATAAATCAATCAATGGTTGTAATGTAAGAATATTAAGATTTTCATGTACACGTGTTTCGACATCATGATAATGCGTTAAAAATAATTTGCTAACGTTTATTAGTAGATCACTTCCTTTTAATTCATTCTTAATGCATGCAATCCCGTTTTTAACCGGAATTACTAATAATAATAATAATCTTTAATAAATTTTATATTTGGGATGCGGGTATGGGTACCGCTTTCCCGGAAACCATTAATTGGATAACCAACACCCCTGCCATAGGTTACCCATTGTTCCCACGTGGTTTGTTACGTTTGGTGACTTAGCAGGGGTGTCTGGATTCATGGGGTGAGGTTTGTCCACCTATTGCGCGACGGATTGGTTGAGAAAGACCTTTTGACATTTCATAGAATGAATTTGTTTTTTCACTTGCATTTATTCCATCAATGATAATAAAATGTAAAAATTATATCTACGTCATAAAACCTTTGAATCATACTTTGAATAGAAGAACACTTAAAAAGATAAGCAAGAAATGCGAAGTGGGCGTGTTTCTTGATCCAAAAGTCTGACCATTTTTTACATAAATATCATAGTCATTGTTTCTGTGTGTAGCGAACACAGCATCTTCTATTGGCGGCTCGTTCACCAATAGCGGACTTGATGGCTGACACCAGTCTCCAGCACCGCAACGGGAAGAGATTCTATTCCTGTTTGTCGAGGTTCCCACATCCCGCGAGATGGTTCCGTGTTCGCTAACCACCTTCTCGTTTAAATATTGTGATGTATGGTAATAAGTTGGGTTTTCAAGCGATAGATGGCACCAGTCATAAAGCTTACTCCAGAGCCCGACAGATGTCGCTAGAGTGTAGCAATTGCCTGTGGGATATTATTGACAGACAACAAGCTTCTAGAAACAGAGAATTACCAACCCTCGGGCAATGAACAGTGTAGCTAAATCCAGACTTATTTATTGTAACGTAAATAAACGCAATTAAAGTAAAGAACCTTTTACTTTATCAAAGAGTTTCCAACACAGAAATCTGCTAGTAAAGCAGAGATATAACAAATATCAACAATAAATTATGAGTATTAACTGATTGAAAAGAAATCTGTAAGTAACTTTGATAACGTTCTCCCATCCTTAAGAGGAAGCCACAAGCCAAAAATGTGTATATTCTTGGTATACCTTATATTGTAGGTAATAGACACTAAAATTGCTTGACAAACGTAGTCTAGAAACGTTCGACTTCAAGCACAAAACTGGTTTTTATTTATTTTGTAAATAATTTTATAAGAAAGCAAAAAAGTTAATCAAGTTAAACTGTTACAGATAATCTTAGCTATAATACTGTATTTTTAAAAGTTGTTTCCTTTACGCGTTCATACATTTCGATTGAAAAAAATTTTTTTTTAGTAGCTTAAATTTATATTTTTTATTGAGTAATTTATTTTTTTATTTGTATTCTACTCAAGCGTAACGATAGGAAAATCTTCAGTTTATCTAAAGCATATTTTTAGGTATTCATTATGTACACCAATTCGTTATAAAGATTAATCAAAATAGTGATTTGGCATTAAGCTTCTCCTTAACACCTCCATCTTCATGGAAGGTATTATTGTTTCTAGTATTCATTATTTGTTCAGTGGTTTGAAAACATTATATCATTATCCTTCCTTGAACAACGCAACTTTTCACAATACTAGTAACTTCTCTTCAAAAGAAAATTTTGCAAAAGGTTTATTTTTTTAAATATTAATGGTTTTTCGTTCTACAAAAAGTACGCTGTTGAAGGATTTCATGTTGACGAGGGAATTAACAATTTTTTATTGTCTAAATTTCTTTCTAGAGTAAAGTGCCCTTGAGATGATTTTCACAAAACAGCGCTTTAAAAATTATTCATTTTTTTTATTATGTAATGCAATAACGCAATATTGTTTTGCGTTCATTGTTCTATCAAAGTTCTGTTATTGTTGCTGAGAACTCCAGCATCACGCAGCTTCCTTGCAGTGGTAGAGCAGAGAGGATGGACCGCCAAACAATCAGCCATAAATATGATTGGGTTTGTCATTCACAATTCAAAGGAGTTAACCAATCTTGGAGACATATAGTCCAGTCAAGATGTACATCCGTGCTTGCAAAAGGTCCAGTCATTCTGAATTTTTTATATGTTGTTAGGACCTAAACCAGTATTAAAAAAAAAATTTTGCAACTTCGAAAGTGCTGTGCGAGCGGCAGTGGACCTAAAAAACCAGGAAATTTTCGGATTTTTTTCAGTTTTTGCTCAATATCTCAGTAAAGGAAGGGTTTGACCGGTGTAGTTTGTATACATATTTTTAAAGTAGACTAAATTTTCTATAATTTGAGACCAAAGCAAGCTATATAAAGCCATTGGTTTTCAAGATACAGTTCTTCAAAAATAGGCAATTTTTTCCAAAAAGTGAAAGTTTTTCGAAATGGTCACTTATTTTGTAAAATAATTTCTAAAATACGCATCCCACGTCAAATATTGTATGAAATAAAGTTGTTGTAAATTTAATAAGATTTTATTTAAGACTAGATTGATATCTGTAGACTAAACGGTTCTCTCAAAAATGGCAGATAACCAAAAACAGTCATAAGTGGGTTTTGGGTGAAATGCAAATAAACTGTTCTCGCGTCTTTTTATGGTTTTATTGTGCTGTGAAGTAAATCCATTAATCATCATGGGTTTATCCTAGGGTTATAATATAATTACGACTATTTCAAATTTCAAGTACCCATTAGTACCTATACCCATGGGTACCCATATGAATGGGCACGCATATTCACGAGCTGTTCGAGCCCACATTTTGGCAAACCTCACACTGGCCAGCATTGTTTTTTATGAGGTTGACATAACTCCTGAGGAGCCAGACGAGACTGAAAAATTGCTGCGAGACACTGAAAGGTACCTACCAAATACTAAAGGCAAAATTTAAAAGTGCCTTGGAGAAAATTAAAGCGAATGGTCCAACATCACAGTTGTGGGTCCAATACTTTCGTATGACCACTTTGATAAAACTATTCATCCAGGCAGAGCGTGCTGGTGATTGGAACCTTCATTTGTACACTGTCCACAAGATGCTCCCTTTTTTCCACGCAGCTGGACATTTTTTGTATGCTAAGAGCGCGCACCTCTATCTTCAGGATATTATGGATAAAAGTGAATACGACATGTTCACAAAAGGATCCTTCACCATTTGCCGGTCTGACAAGTTTTGGTCCGGGTTGTGGTCAGACCTAACAATTGAGCAGAAGCTGATGCGATCCATGAAAACCTACGGTGGGTTGACCCAAGGAAGAGGAATGTCCGAAAGTGTTCTGGCAAGGTGGACAACAGGAATGGTGTTTATGTTGAACATTTGTGAAGAACTGGAAAGTTTTTGCAGCTTATCATGTCATACTGGAGATCAGCATGTAGACATGAGACCTTCTCGAATCATCCGAGATAATAGTGATGTGGAAAAACTAAAAAACTGGTTTGCTCTCCACCCTCCATTTCCCAAAACTGACAGTTGAATTTCTACCAGTAGTGGTTTACTGGCAGGTCCTGAAATTAATTGCCACACAGCCCGGAGAGTTGGAACGGAAGGAGTAATGAAAATTGTGATCACCTCAACCGTTAAACTGCCGGACAAAAACAGAAGAGTGGCTGTGGATCCGCTCACAATTTTTCAGCGAGTGTGTATTGCAAAGAAATCTGAACAGGATTTACAGGATGACTTCAAGTATGAGTTGGCCCCGTTCCCGATGTCTCTGTTCAATGAAAAAGGGATGCGCAAGGGCACAAAATCTACTCTGTACTCTGCCTTCACTCCTCTTTCCAGTCACACGCCGATAGATGCCAGCACTCACGTCATTTTGGATGTTGGCTACCTCTTGCACAAGGTCGTGTGGCAGCAGAAGAGCACGGTTCGAGCACTTTTGGCGCGTTATACCACCTACGTCCGAAACCACTTTGGGAAGAACGTCTCCATCGTTTTTGACGGCTACCCAGAAGATGCTACCAAAAAAAAACACCTAAACAGCGGAACGACTCCGGCGCTACGCAGCTCATTCCAGCTACGAATTGACTTTCGATGAATCCACAGTAATTCAAATTGCTCAAGAGCATGTTTTGGGCAATGAAAACAATAAGAGACGCCTTATAACTCTTCTCTGTGACGCCTTTCAGAAGGAGGGAGTAGAATTGGCTGTTGCCGAAGAAGATGCTGATCGAGAGATCGTCATGATGGCGTTATCAAAAAGAGCAGATGCCGATCGGGTCGTCATAGTGGGAGAAGATGTCGACCTGCTCGTTCTTCTCAATGGTTTAGGCGCTGAAGAGACAAACGTCTATCTTCAGAAGAGCACGAAGGGTGAAGCTGGTTGCTGTCACTACTCTACGACCTCCTACAACAACCAAGACTCCCGACAATTACCAGGAACGGTACTATTTACCCACGCGTTTGCCGGGTGCGATACCACCTCAGCACCGTTTGGCCAAGGAAAGACCAAAATCAGCACACTTCTGAGCAAGAGTGAACCACGTGCTGAGCAAGTGGAGGTCTTCCTTCGGCCAGACTCTACCCCACAAGCCGTGAGTGAAGCAGGCATCAAGTGCTTCGTGGCTCTGTATGGGGGTGACATCGCGAAGGATACTTTGGATTTCCTGAGATATAAGACGTTTGTCACTTCAACAAACATAAACCTCGCCTGTTTGCCACCGACGGAAGATGCTGCAGGCCACCATGCAGCAAGGTGCTACCTCCAAGTGCAGAAGTGGCGGGGAGTCAACTTGAATCCAAAGAAGACAGCTTCCACCCCCACTGAATGGGGGTGGAAGCTGTCTTCTCAAGGACTCACCCTCATCCCCACCACGATGGATCCCGCACCTCCTGCCCTTTTGCGAAAAATTTCGTGTAAATGCAATAAAGGATGCTCTGGGAGCTGCTCGTGTAGAAAGGCTGGGCTCCACTGCTCAGTCCTCTATCAGTCATGCGGTGGCAAATTTTGCATTAACGTCCCGGATGTGGAGCTGAAATGCTCGGACGATGAAGATGACCCGACTACAGACTGGGCGCCTCTCCCAGCTAAGATAAAAAGAAAGACATGATTTGGCAACCAAGACACAATACCTACATGATTTATATTAGTTTTATTTTTTGTGTACATGTAATTTGTCCTTATAGTAGGTACCATGATGTTTGTACAAGCATTTTGGTATGTAAGTATATAAAATAATGTTTGAAGTGACGTAATTCCCGATAGATGTAATATCTTTTCTTTTTTTCATCAAAAATCTGTTAACTGTTTGATAAATAAAACCATAAAAAGACGTGAGAACAGTTTATTTGCATTTCACCCAAAATCTACTTATGACTGTTTTTGGTTATCTGCCATTTTTGAGAGAACCGTTAAGTCTACAGATATTAATCTAGTTTCAAATGAAAGCTAATTAAATTTACAACAACTTTATTTCATACAATATTTGACGTGGGATGCGTATTTTAGAAATTATTTTACAAAATAAGTGACCATTTCGAAAAAATTTCACTTTTTGGAAAAAATTGCCTATTTTTGAAGAACTGTATCTTGAAAACTAGTGGCTGTGTATGACTTGCTTTTTCCTCAAATTATAGCAAATTTAGTCTACTTCAAAAGTATGCATAACAATTATACCGGTCAGACCCTTCCTTTACTGAGATATTGAGCAAAAACTGAAAAAAATCCGAAAATTTCCTGGTTTTTTAGGTCCACCGCCGCTCGCACAGCACTTTCGAAGTTGCAAAATTTTTTTTTTAATACTGGTTTAGGTCCTAACAACATATAAAAAAATCAGAATGACTGGACCTTTTGCAAGCACAACCCCCTTTTCATGTTTAACTTGACTGGACTAATAATGCTGCCTAACATTAGCTTGTGTGTAGCATTCTCGAGAATGGATCTTGTATATGTACCTACTAATTGGTCGAGTAAATATAAAAGAAAATTTTATTACAAACTGTTGTGTTCGTACAAACAGGTCTCCAACTCTTCTTGGAAGAAGTTTATAAATAATAGGTTCTTTCAGATTAATCAGGAATTTATTAATACTCCGCGTATTATAATGGTGACTCGATAGTCGAACTAACTACATAGAAGCTGGCTAATTGGAATCTGAAACAGTAAGTTTCTCTGAGACCCTTTCCACTGGCCTTGGCGACTACTGGCCACTGGCTCCATCTTGCGGACTATCACGCAAGCTCTATGCACTGCCATCTGTGCGTGCATCCATGAAGTTCTTACTTCCCAACACAAACCCTCCGACAGCATTTATCTCAGGAATGCTGGGTGTCTACAGTTCTAGGAGGGGTGTCGCATTACTGCTGATATGGCTTATGAGCTTGTGAACGGTTTATTATTTACCATTCTGGCTGAAATAGGATTCTATGTTGCAGATAAATAAATGCGAGGACGCCAAAACAGGCTTTTAATTCTTCTTAGGTGCAGAACTAACCAATAGTGATGCCCCTGTGAAGACTCAATAGATTTATTAACTGCCTAACAGGTAATATGGATATTCTCCACATTTCCTACAACGAAATCAATTCTTTAGCTGTGTGTAATTCCCACGTGTATTTTTATGTATGACTCGTTGTCGACGGCAATACATTCTATCAACTTGGTGTTCAACACCGTAGGAGTAGGCAGACACTCATTTCTGAACCATTAAAACGGACGCCATCTTGAAACGGAACGGAAAACGCACAAACAAATTTACAGACAGACGATATGTAAGTCGAGTTAAACAGGACTTCACTACGCTCAGTCAATGCCTTTGATTTAAATTTTTTGCTAAAATACATGCGACTGAAAAAATACTACCTAACTGAAAACCGAAGAAAATTGTTTTGTTAAGGCGAAGCTTAATGCTAAATCACTATTTTGATTAATCTTTATAACGAATTGGTTTACATTGTTAATACTAAATATATGCTTTAGATAAATTGAAGATTTTACTATCTTTTCGCTTTAGTAGAATACAAATAAATTACTCATAAAAAAAAAAAAATGAAAACTACTAAATTATTTTTTTTAATAGAAATGTATGTACGCGTAAAGAAAACAACCTTTAAAAAATACAGTATTATAGCTAAGATTATCTGTGACAGTTTCACTTGATTAAATTTTTTGCTTTCTTGTAAAATTATAAACATAATAAATAAAAACCAGTTTTATCCAGACGCGGATGGCAAGTTTATTTCATACTATTTAGATATTAAAAATAATACCAGAAATAATAATGGCATTTCCAATTACGTGTTTTCCAATAATGTAGTCTGTTTGCCAATCATATCTAAATTTCTCTAATAAACAATAAACAGTGTTAATCTTTAGTGACCTACCAGGTAAATATTGTGCTGTATATTATCTGTCTGTACAAAATATAATAACACACATAATAATGAATGTATATTCTAATGCAGCATCACGTTCATGGTTCAAATGCATTGTACACGTAGTTTTGTATTCGTGATCTACAAACCGGTGGATGCAATCTGTTAGCCACAGTTTGTCTAGAATTCAGAGGTTCCCAAACTTTTTCGCCCCGTAGACCACTTGGCAAATATATTTTTTTCCGTAGACCCCCTGCCTGCCGAATATTGAATTTTCCTAAAACTATTAACGTCCCATTTGATAATCATTTCTCTTTTTCGTAAGAAGATTCCCTTCCCTTGCCTGCCCTACAACCGGGTGGCGGTATAATTGCTTTGTCTTTAAATTGTGCAGACTTGTGAGGTATTACACCAAATGGAGCAGGATAAGCAACGGGAATTTCTTTCTGTAGCTAGCCCTATAGAACTGCTCCTTAAGTTCTTTGTTAGCGCTTATTCCGATCAGTTCTTCTTGTCATATGATATCCGATTCTTCAACATTCCACTTCCATAGTCAAAATGTCCTCAAACTTAGTTTTGAAGTCTGTGTGAAGTACATTTAAATGTTGAACGTCATTATTACCCTGGATGTTTTTCAAAAACAAGTTGGGTAACTAGGAAAATGCGCGGCTTCTAATGTACAATGTTTTGCTTCAATATATTAATACTGACGAGAAAAGGAACGTATAATTTTATTTATATACTTCAATAAACAACTTTACGAAATATAAAAATATAAATATCAATTAAGTAATTTCTCAGTCGATTATTAGTATTACGTAAACTGTGTTATTTGTGTTAGGTGTATTGTGTCATTAACGGAACTCCTAAATATTGAGTTGAGGTAAATGGGGCTCCGCTCGTATGTACCCTCATTTGAATCTCGTGGACCCCCAAATTTTTTTCTCGCTAACATAGACCCCCAGCAAGCCGATTTCGACCCCTGGGGGTCTATAAAGACCACTTTGGGAACCTCTGGTCTAGACTCTATTTAGTAATAATATAGATCATTGTAGAAATATATTATGTATTTGTACATCGTCCTTGATGTGACTTTACACAAAAACGGCGCTACACAAATGATCCAAATATCATTAATATTATTGTAATTAATGTTTGGCTACTTATATCACACATCGAGCGCTTTAAAAATAAAAACTATAGATTTGCACGCACCTAAAGTTTTTGTGGAACTCTCGTTAACCCTTGAGACGTTGTTGATTTGCACGGATCGAACCTTCTACAAGCTTCAATTTTTTCAAAGACAATAACAAGCACTATTTCGTTCTCTTTCTGACATAAAAGAAATAATTAATTTTTAGATGAGAGGAAGAGAGATATATGCATTTTAATAATGTGCGGTCGTTCTGGGACAAATATGGTCTTAGGAGAGTATAATGCGCGCACGGCATTTGGGACTGTTTGGGTCTTAGAAGGTCCCAAGGGAATAGTTGCTGTCTGCAGCGTGAGAAAAAGTAATTGCTTGGAATGAAGAAATACAACCTTGAATGTTGATCTCAATTGACTCCTAGTACACAAGAGCCAATGAAATATGATTGTCTTAAAGAAATACCGATCTGCAAGATGAAGAATATTCATCCCTGTAAATTTTTAACTATGATGTGTGTTATATCTCTGATTATTTGCAGATTTCTGTGTTGGGAACTCTTTGAAAAAGTAAAAGGTTCTTTACTATAATTTCGTTTACGTACAATAAATAAGTCTGGATTTAGCTACACTGTTCATTACCCGAGGGTTGGTAATTCTCTGTTTCTAGAAGCTTGAAGTCTGACAAGGATACCCCACAGGCAATTGCTATACTCTAGCGACATCTGTCGGACTCTGGAGTAAGCTTTCTGACTAGTGCCATCTATCGCTTGAATACCCAACTTTTTAACATACATCACAATGTGTTCTTAAGGAGTGTAAAAAATGTTTGTCGAAGGACTTTGAATGTTAGTGTAATTACCACTGCACATAAGACAATAATATGTTGTGTGGATAAGGAAGGACTCACCATAAGGAAAAGGGCACTCGTTTTCTTGTTTAAAAGAATTAAATACATGCTGTAACACAAGCTCCTTGTACGAAATTTATTTTTATGTACAGTAAAGATGTTTCAAAATTTTGACAAAGGAATTTATTTTTGGTTTTGATTGCTGAGATTTGTTTTATTTTTAGACTAAGTATTCATATTTCAAGAATTTTAGATCGTTTTGCTTTACGCTTTGGATAATAAATTCTAAGAAAAGCTGTTTGGCCTTCTTCATACAAAACTTAAATTTCGTTTGAAGCCAAAATGTAACAAAACTAAATTGAAAAATATGTTTTTATTTTCAAAAGATTTACCAAATTTCTAGAACGGGTGGGTTCTATTTTGTTTATTTGTGTTTCAAGTTATAAAATGTTGGCCACTAGGCCTGTGACAGACCACGCTATATTCTCATGGCTTATTTCAGGATATCGGGCGCTATACATTGTTACTATGTCAATTAAATAATTATAAAATTAAAAATTGATGCCATCTAAAAAAGCATTTTTTGGGTCTAAATTTCAAATTTTATATTCGACAAATTTGTGTTCCCGCATAAATTGGTATTTTGCAAGTTACATTTATGCCCATCAAATGTATTAATCTCGCAAAATGCTGATCGGGTATAACTGACATTTATTTCGTATGTTAGCTACTGTAATGTCATCCGATTTCAGAGAAATGCTTATACGTCCGCCTGTGTGTACGTGATTGCCGTCAAAATTTGATCGAATGCATTGTCATCAACAACACGTCTATGTCGATTGAATGTCGGGAAGAGGGTTAATTTCCCTCTCTCAAGATGTGCATTCATTCATTCTGCAGGTGATCCAAAACCGAGCTTTCAGAAATTTTATTGGCCTTCCATGGTACACACATGTCAAAAACATCTATTCAAATTCCTTCCAATCGCAGTCCTTCCCAAACATGAAATCACGACCAACATCCTACAAATTACCCAACAACTAACCCACACTAACATCAAGCTACTTTACAATCAAGACATCCACAACCACAATACTCGGAAAAACAATAAAATCCGCATTCCTCTAACACACACTACGAAATATGGAATAAAATCTCTTAACTATATTGCCTACACACTCTATAACTCTCCTCCAGATATGTATAAAAACGGACAGAATATACAAAAAAATCAAAGTAATGCTTTAGAACAATATTTTTTTTAAACATAAACACTAAAATACGCATAGACATATGAATATTAGTAGACCTGCCCTAAGTGATTAAAAGCGTATTATCCCCACTCCCCATACCGGTTCCATTGGAGCCGGCTGGGCTCGCGTATGGCCTCAAGTGAAATTTGAAAACGTGACGTCATCATTCTTGTGCGAACTATGGTCGAGGCATCATCGGTTCATTTTACGAAATAACACGGCAAAATGTTGACTTGTACTATGAAAACTTGTAAAAATAGATGTGAAAAAGAGAATAAACCCAACTGTCGTATTACATTCCATATATAAGCATTATTTTACTTAATTTTAAGCATATTCACATCGTATAATATAGATCAGTTTTAGAAACATATACTATCACATCGAGAAACGTCTGGACGCGAAACACAAAGCTGGTTGGTTGCTGGGAAGTAAATTATGAACATTTATAAAAGTGTCTTAACTAAATACTTAAACGAAATATTCGACTCTGAAAATAGAACCGAATTTTTTTGCCGAATTTGGACTTCGCAAATTTGTTCATAACGTGGCGAGTAATTTGCGCTCCCATGTAAAAATGTCTATTCATTCAAAAGCAGATTTAACTTTTAAGAAGTAAATGGTGATATTATAATGCGAGATGCCTATTTACTGTCAGATTGATTTATTGACGAATCGCTAATAGCCTTACGCCCTTCGTTCTTCAACAGTTGATTTTACCCCTCGCCACTATCTTCTCGTCTATTAATTCCTATGTCTGTGAAAATACGTAATTCTTGTCGTGTTGTACTTTGTTTTGTTTCTTTCTCTCTCCTTTTCTATCCCCAGTATTTGTAATCGAGCATAATCTATTATTACCAATGTATTAGTGGTGGTTTCGGTTGTCTCCTTATTGTACCTTTTTAAAATGTCTGCTCAGAAGATTCTCATTTCTGAGCACAAACTGCCTCCTGTTTTATATTATGTTTTAGTTTTAATATTCTTGTTTTGTCCTGTCCTTCTGTTATTGTTATTCTAAGTTTTATCATCACTTTGTATAAACAGTATATTTACTGTTATAATTTTAGATCGGTATTGGGTAAGGCACACTGTAGGAATAATTTCAAGAACCACTAATACTGAATTACCATTTTTAAGTTTGTTATAAATGCCATGTTATTATTATTATTAAGTACCTTCTTCTAAATTCCTACCTTGACTCTGTGCTCATGGGTCCCTGTCTGTTTCTTTTTTGTTCTTCCTTGTTTGTTCTACTTAACCTCGCTTTTTCTATTTTTGTACTGTTTCATATGTGAAACTTATAATGTTGATATCAAAATACCAATGTAAAATTGGACCTATTAACTCCCACCTGTGTATTGTAAGCTCTTCTCGTCCTACAATGAATTTTCTAACTCATCGACATTGCTCTAGCAAGAAATAAAAATAATAAATTTGATCTCTGGTGAGTTGACGTGTTGTTCTTGTATTATATTATGCACTTGCATAGTGTGGATTGACTAGATGATCGTTTGTGGAAAAGTGTGTGGAAGGGTTTAGTTTTTCTTGTGGGGAAGATTTAACCGGACATAAAGTCGGAAAAAAATAAAAAATAAAGTATTTAAAAATAAAAGACACGATTTTTTCATCGCTCTTGCATCCTGAATCCATCACACTTATTCAATCGTCTTATCTTCAGACTGGCGCGGACGAGCCTACAAATACACATCCTTATCAATGCCTTTCTTATCTGGAGACAAAACCTTGGCAACAATATTACTATAAAGAATTACCACTCTTCAGGTTCGTTCAACGCCTCCATTATATTATACTTAGATAAAATATTAAAAGCTTCCGGGAACTCAAACACGTGTTGACTTAAAATTCTATGTCGTTGAATTAAATTCATTCATAAAAGCTATGGATTATTTTGTGGTACGTGCCGACATTCCGGCACCAATTTTCAAGGCTTTAAAAAAAGATTCCTCCAATTTTTTAAGCTTTTATTCAAACACCGTGTTCCACGCACGTGCCGGGAATCTTATTGAATGGTAATCTAAGATAAAAACACCCAAAAAAGTTTTTTAAGAGGAAGCTACAAGCCAAAATGTGTATATTCTTGGTATACCTTATATTGTAGGCAATAGGCATTAAAATCGCTTGACAAACGGAGTCTAGAAACGTCCGATTTCAAGCAAAAAACTGTTTTTTATTTATTTTCTAAATAATTTTATACGAAAGCAAAAAAGTTAATAAAGTGAAACTGTCACAGATAATCTTACCTATAATAACGTATTTTTTAAAAGTTGTTTCCTTTACGCGTTGAAAAAATATTTATTTTAGTAGTTTACATTTATATTTTTTATTTAGTAATTTATATTTTAATTTGTATTCTACTCAAGCAAAGCGATCGGAAAACCTTCAATTTATCTAAAGCATATTTTTTGGTATTCATAATGTTCACTAATTCGTAATAAAGATTAATCAAAATAATTTTAATCTCTTCTCTAAATAATATAAAATAAAGTGGCTATCCGCGTCTCTCTGTTTGTGCTCTTAGTTCTTCTAAACTACAGAACGGATTTCGATAACGTTTTCACTATCATTTAGAGAATTTATTCCGAAAGGTATATGTATATAATACATTAATTTATTTATTAACGCCCTATCGGCTTTTAAATAGTAAGTTGACAGTATATGTATCTAAGTGTAACATGTACATGGATAAAATAGCTAAATATAATTTACTCATAAGGTAATTAGAAAATAATATGGTGAAGTAAATCAAAGTATGAAAGCAGGACCTTTTTTAAAGCTAATAAATAATACACGTTAATAACTAGCAAATAGGTCTAAAATTAGTTGCCTTTTGAAACTCACAAAGTTATTAACACCAAATATATCAATAAGTTTACAGTATTTGTTTGCGCAGTGATGAATTCTTGGAATTGGTGAATACATAGAGTAGTTAGTATTGAGGTTATTGTTACATTTAAAAGTGTCTTTGCTTCGAGTTTGTCTGGCAGGTACATTCATATAAATTAATTCCAATAATTCAGGGCTGTCAATGAGAGATTTGATAATTTTGATTAAAAATAATATATCAGTTAGAACTCTTCTATCCGATAGTTTGAGAAGTCGGGTTTCGGTACGTAAGTTATTATAATTTATAAATTCGATGGAAATATTCATTTTAAAATTGATGTACCGAAGAAATTTATTTTGTACCTTTTCTAAGGCTTGAGAATGGACTTTGTAGAACGGTGACCATACTGTTGAATTATATTCTAATTTACTTCGTACTAATGAGCAATATAGATATTTTAAAGTTAACACATTTTTAAACTTTGCCCCCATTCGCAAAATAAAACCGATCATTCTCATTGCATCGCTAGTAGTTTCATCGATGTGTAAGTTAAACTGTAGACTTTCGTGGAATAAGACACCGAGATCTATTATAGAATCTGTGAAACTCGAAGAAGATTAGCGCCATTAATGAAATAAGAAAAATGAAGAGGATTTTTACCATTGTAAAAACTAATAATAATCTGGCATATTATATTTATAGAAAGTAGAGAAAAGTCAATGTTTTGTAATCAAGTCGTAAAAAAATATTTTCGGTGCTTACATTGCTAACGCTGGCTAAACCTTATAAAATAATGTTCTACGGAATTGTATATCGTTAACCAAATGTAAAATATGAAATATGACACGTAAACATTGTATGTTTATTTAAAAAAATATATTTAAGTAGAACGTGGCCCTTAATGGGAATGGCACAAGGGATATGCAGTTAGAACCTTATGCAATTAATTATTATGTTCTATTTAGTTGCATATGGTTTCATCTGAGCATGTAAAATGTAATTCTAAATAATACGTCCTTTTTAAATATTTTCCTTTAAAATACGTTAAACTAAAATGCTTTACACAAGATTCAACCACGAAATCAAAAAGCGGTAAATAGATAATTAGAAATTGTAGATCCCTGAGGTGTATGTGTGGTAAAACCATGTATGATCGTGTGAAAAATTTGGGGATCCTCAAAGAGTGCAAAGCTGATGTAAGCGTAATGAGTAAGAACAAGAAAGGGACGCTTAGATGATTTGAATCAGATACTCGAGTCGGGCCATGTGAAGAGTCAGAATAATAGAAGAGTATGTATGAATGTGAATGAGGCAAAGAAGTGTGTGTCAAGACCGAGTTGTTTGGTGGTACGTCCTCTCTGCCTACCCCTGCGGGAAACGGCGTGATGGTTAGTTAGTTAGACTATGATTGAATGGGGTTCCCCAAGGCGACGCCCCTGTCCCTACAGTAAATATTCTAATCTTGACACTGTTTACGTAAGTACTCGTATATGAAATGATCGTGGTTATTATCGTTTCAATCTGTAGTAAAAGCCTTTAGTACATACGTACACATTTAGAAAATGTATGTAAGATTCAATGGCTTACAAAAGATTGACTTTGTGCTCAGTGAATTAGCGATGTATGTCCAGCAACGAAAATAGAATTTTGAAATAAATTTTAATTCAAATCATAAAGTTTATCTTCCGGAAGACATAATCTGTCGTTAAGCTCACCGTTAAAAAAAATAGATCCTAATTTAATTGTAAATTATTTATTTATTTTTTAATTTTCGGGAAATCGACAGTTTACATTTAATCAGTTTGTACATAAGTATTATATAGTAAAATAAAACCAATTATGGATTTCCTTCTTGTGACTTTACCTCTACTGAGACAGCATAATATTGAATAAGTAAATAAATTTGTGACAAAGGAATATGAATTAAAAAAATTTATACAAAACAAAAGATTATATAAAACTAAAAATTTACAAAACAATACATTTATAGCCATGGAGAGAGGTTGTAGATATAAATCAAATCATAATAGAGATATAAACAATAGAGACATAAACATTATTCACAAACCATCAGAGAAATATTATTTTATGGACTTCTTGTATTTGGTAAGTTCGCAACTGAAAATATCAACCTTGATATATCAACCTATTGTCTACAAACGTTGGTTTGTTTTTATTTATTTTTTATTAATAAATTTTCTTGTGTACAAAAATTCAAAAACAAGCCTTCTCTTCAAGCGTTTTTTGCGTCATAATGACGTTGTAGTCAGTTAGAACTGTTGCTGAATGTGCGGTTTTAGATCATTTTTAAAATCAATGGTTATGAAAAAAAAAATTAAAATTACACGTTTATAAATACATCTGTTTATAATTACATTTTTTTGGCAGTGAACACAAATCTTGTGAAAAAGTGAAAATTAACCACACCACATTACCCAACGTCGACATCATAATCAGAAAAATAAAACTGTTTTAACCGGTTAGTAGCTGAGTGTACTGATGCGTTAGATCCCTCTCTCCCCAGGCTTTGCAATTTCAAAGCACTAGCAATATTTTCCGCTTACATAAAAATGTTATTTTTTCCGTGTCCTATGTCCTCAGTGTGTATCATTTTGGCACCTAGACGGGCCTCCAACGACGTTGGGACCCTGTGAAAAAAATGATGTGTTATTTTCCTATCGAGGCCTGTGTGGAGTTTATGTTAAAAAAATAATAATCGGTCACTAGCCGGGGCCCCACACCCCATGGTTGGGGGCCCTAAGTCAGGCTCTCCCAGCCCTGTCTTGCCAGTTGTAACTGTCTTTTTACCTTTAATTATTATTTAACTTTTTTGAAGGCAACTGACTCCCCCCTTGCTGACGCCCACGATAGAAGAATTGCCCTCCAAATAAATTTTAAATCGATTACTCAATTTTTACAAACTTCGTACAAAATCTAAAGCAATATCTCAAGATGGGCAATTTAAGATTGGATTCAGTCTAATAATAACTAACAGATACCATCTATGATTTGTTGGGAGAAGTAGATTGTAGTCGCGACAAGGGGTAACTATGTATATAATATTGCTGAGTTAATTAAGGACAATACCTCGTGGTAATGAACTTCGGTATAATTAGAGACACCCATTCATAGCATTAAGAGGAAGCTACAAGCCAAAAATGTGTATATTCTTGGTATACCTTATATGAACGGAGTCCAGAAACGATCGATTATAAACACAAAAATGCTTTTTATTTATTTTTTAAATAATTTTATAAGAAAGCAAAAAATTTAATCAAGTTAAACTGTCACAGATAATCTTAGCTATAATACTGTATTTTTTTAAAGTTTTTTCCTTTACGCGTTCATACATTTCTATTTTAAAAATGTTTTTTTTTTGTAGTTTACATTTATATTTTTTGTTGAGTAATTTATTTGTTTATTTGTATTCTACTCAAGCGAAACGATAGGAAAACCTTCAATTTATCTAAAGCATATTTTTTGGTATTCATAATGTAGACCAATTCATTCTAAATATTAATCAAAATAGTGATTTAGCATTAAGCTTCGCCTTAAATGTGAAAGGGAAGCATACTATGGCGTAACATTGGGAATTGTGAACATTTATTTCAATATTGCTAAGACATATTGCAGTACCAAGATGACTGTGAATTATTATTATAATTA
The DNA here is from genome assembly GCF_061612785.1 of Hesperophylax consimilis. Taxonomy (NCBI): domain Eukaryota; kingdom Metazoa; phylum Arthropoda; class Insecta; order Trichoptera; family Limnephilidae; genus Hesperophylax; species Hesperophylax consimilis. Next base: position 15,456,865 of record NC_142865.1, read on the forward strand.
GACATTAATTATACGACAAAACATTTAGCCACAGAAATTTTAATTAATCGCCGATGTGACGACATTCCTGTAGATCTAGGGAAAAATATATTTAACATCGAAAAGACCAACAATTTTTTCATATATCTGAGGAATTTTTTTCTCCCTCTTTTAATCTCCGACTAAAATCCTAATGAGGCAGGCTACGAACCACCACTGCTAAAAGACTTAGATAATGCATTTTAATAAGGGATGAGTTACGTACTTTTAATTTTGCAAGATCCCCTAAAAGGCAAAAAATATTTTACGTGTGTTTTTTCTACTCACTTATTTCGTTTTATGAGTAGACAGAAAGGAAACAGCGCCTGAAGTTAATATCCTAACTCTTAACGAGAGCTTCATCAGTATTCTATGTCAGTAGCCGAGTGGACAAAACGGTCGGGTTCCCAAACAGACGTCTTTTTAAATATGCCTTTTTAAATGACACTTTTGTTTTCTTGGTTGAATATATGAATGAAGTGGAATCTTGGAAGTGGAAATTAATCCACTTCTCAACATCCGATTGAGCTGAAACTCGTCAGCTATACTCTTTGTCCATGAAATTGCATTATATGAACTTTTGGTAGTAATCACACATATACATGTTGAAATAAATGCATTTCTCTGAAAGGAAGATTCAATCTAGTTAGGTGCATCCCCACCTTCCTCCTCTCCATCTCCTATTTCTGCCTACTCTTTTCAACTTCACAAGATACCCCAATTAGGATGCCATAGTTTCACAGTTACTGGCTCCGGACGCAATTAGGATTTTACGACAAAAACATTAAAAAGTCCCCACTTAGATAAATGACTAATATCGAATATTGCTAATTTATTAAGAAGCTCTACAAATTATTCGTAATCCGGTTAAAAACGGGATTGCAGGACCTTAACGAATGAAAAAACAAATTAACAATCTTCTACCATGATATGTTATGGAGAACAGTTAAGAGATATAATTCCTTTATTATTTTCTTTACTTTTCTTCCTTATCTTTTCTCTGTACATTTACTATATTTTATTAAAACACGTTGCTTTTCGCAATAGACAAAAGAATAATCTTTATTGTTCTTAAAATTTATTTGAAATGTTACACATTGTTTCAATATAGATGGCGCCACTAAACACATTTGATAATTTTGTTACCATTATTCTAATACTCCCACTTAACAAAATAAATGTGAATTTTTAAACAGAATACATAGATATTGTTTTATTTAACTTTAATTCCCAGCATGTGCATGAACTTATAATGCTTAGTTGACAAAAGACCCTTGGTTAACAAGTCAGCGGGCATTTCCTGAGTTGAAATGTATTCAATATTAATTAATTTATTTTTAACTGCATCTCTAACATAATGATACCGAACATCAATATGTTTTGATCTAGCATGTGCCTGATGACTTGTTGCTAATTTTAATGCACTTTGATTATCACAATTCAATTTAATTACACATTTTTTACCAGTAAGTTCATACATAAGATTTCTGAAATAAACAGCTTCTCTAGATGCCTCTGAGAGAGCAACATATTCTGCCTCAGTACTGGATAAGGAGACAGTCTTTTGTGTTTTACTTTGCCTGGAAATCACAGAACCACCCATTACAAAACAGAACCCAGTATAAGACTTACGATCCAGACTATCACTAGCCCAGTCTGCATCAACAAAACCTGTCAGCTCTACATTTTCCTTACAATATGTTAAACAATAGTGTTTTGTCTTTTGTAAATAATTTAATATTCGTTTAGCATAACTAAAATGAGTTTCATTATAACTGTTATTGAACTGGCTGAGATAACTAAGGGAATACGACAAGTCTGGTCTAGTCAAAACTGCCAAATACATAAGGCTTCCAATTAGCTTTTGATATGGAATGTTTACTACACAATTTTCAGCCTTTTCTATGTTCAACTTACTCTCAATGGGGGTATCTAAAGTTTTACAATTGGACATATCAAACCTTAATAATAATTGCTCTATATATTCCTGCTGATCTATAGTTATAGTCTTACATTCTTTGTTTACACTAATTCGCATGCCTAAGTAACGTCTAACAGGACATAAATCTTTTAATTTAAATTGAACTTAATACATTTTTTAATTTTTCTGTTTCTGCAATACTATTAGAAAAAATTAAGAAATCGTCAACATATATAGCTACAATAATCTTGACATTCTCAAAAAAAAATGTAAACAAGCATGGTTCAAATTTACTTATTTTAAAACCAAAGTTCAGCAAACAATCTTTCACTTTTTCATACCAGACTAAAGCAGACTGTTTCAGTCCGTATATAGCTCTTTTTAATTTCAAGACCTTTCTAATTTGCTCATTTACAAAACCTTCTGGAATTGACATGTAAATATTTTCTTTTAAATTTCCATTTAAAAAAGCTGTTGTCATATCTAGATGTGTTATGTCCATATCCCACTGTACACTCAGAGCAAATAACATTCTCAGCGTAGAATGTTTTATGACAGGAGAAAAAGTGTTCTCATAATCAATACCACGTCTTTTTTTTTTTTTTTTTTTTTTTATTTAGGAGAAAAAACAGATACAGATATCAATTGACAAGAATATACAAAACATCAACTAGAGAATTTACCTGCATCCAAACTATTTCTCACGAATTAACTTAAACAGCAGTTAAAAACATTTACAAATATTTTGACTTATAAATAGGGGAAAAATATATACATAAGAATATTATTTTACAAATAGAGATATGAAAGAAATGCGCAATATCCTTATAAGAATTTACAAATTATTTTTGAAAAAATTTAGAGAGTAAAACAAAAAAAAAAAATATATATATATATATAAATAGATAAACAATGTTAAACAGAAATTAAAAAATATATACATATTTAAACAAGTATGTCTAAGTTTTTTACTGTGAACTTTGTAGGAAAACAGTCTTCATTTTTCTACTAAAAGTAGTGCGTGTATCAAAGAATAAGTCAGAGTCCTTGAGGTTTTGGTTCTGATTAAGTGATTCGCACATTCTTCTGATTGGATCCCTGACACCAGCATTTGTACGCGTCCTGCTAATGTGGAATAAGTCGTTAAGCCTTGTTACTCTGGGTGGTACTTTGAAGTTTATTAATTTCAGTAAGTCGGGACAGTCAATAACGTTGTTACAGATTTTATACAGAGTCATGAGATCAAGGTATGTTCGCCGGTTAGATAGAGTGGAGACTTTATAACTCGAGAGCATATTTATGTACCCGCGTTTGGGTGCGCTCATTCTGTAATTGAGGCAACGCAGAAATTTCTTTTGAATACTTTCAATATTTTCTTTATAGATATCGTAAAGTGGATTCCATATGGAGGTGCAGTATTCAAGTTGAGAACGGACCAGAGTGTGGTAAAGAAGAAGATATGTTTCAGGTTTTCGAAATTCACGGCTGTTTCTGATGACAAATCCTAGCATGCTGTAAGCTTTATTCACAATATTATCAATGTGCGCATCGAAGTGGAGTTTGGAATCAAAAAGAACGCCTAGATCTCTTATACAGTAAACGCGCTCGAGTAAATAATTACCAATACAATAATTGTGTTTGATAGCGTTGTGGTTTTTAGTAAAACTTATTTGTACGTCGTTGCGTAAAACCTTTAGCCACGAGTCGGGCACGATACCGCACTCTATCATTCACATCTAGTTTTTTATTTAACACCCACTTGTTTCGCACAATTAATCCATTACTTGGTATATCAACAATTTCCCACGCATCGTTATCCTCGAACGACTGAAGCTCCTCTCGCATGGCCTGTCTCCACTGATCAGCTTCTGGTCCATTCAGCGCTTCTGAGAAGTCTATTTGTTCGACATCTGGATTGGAATTGGAAATACAGATATTACCAAACCCAAAACGTTCCGGAGGTTTTCGTGTTCTCTTCTCCTGTTCTGGTAATTCTGGAATTGGTTGCAACTCACTGATTGCGATATCTGTCCCTATGTTTGTGATGCTTGTATCGTCATCATTTTCACTAGCCGGATCAGTATATACAGATGTATTTGAATTTTGGAGAGATTCATCCATTGAAGACTTCCCCACTGAATCTCTGCCATCTTCGTTTGTTGCCGGAGACTCATGCCCTTCAAATTCAACATCATCCTGTATCCATTCTGCTATGTTTTCTGCATTGATTTCCGATGATACTGTTTCTTCTTCTATCACTATTATATCTCTCTTTATAGTTATAATATTTTGTATGGGATCATATACACGATATCCCTTTACTGTTTCTGAAAATCCTACAAGAATCTGCATTTTAGCCTTCTTGTCCCATTTTAATCTTCTTTCCTTCGGTATGTGGACCATTACGGGGCTGCCAAATAGGCGTATATGGCTTAAATCTGGTTCCTTTTTATACCACACTTCATAGGGTGTTTTATTTCCTAAACTTGAAGTTACAGATCTATTTTTTAGGTATACTGCTGTATTAGCTGCTTCAGCCCAGAACTTTTTTTCTAATTTCGCATTAAAAAGTAAGCATCGCGCTTTCTCTATAATAGTTCTATTAGCCCGTTCACAAACACCATTTTGTTCAGGTGTGTATGCAGTTGTCTTCTGGTGTATAATTCCTCAGTAAGTAATTCTCCATCTCACCACTACAAAATACACCACCATTATCTGTGCGTAATATTTTTATTTTTGTTTTCTGACTATTTTCAGTCATTGCTTTAAAATTCTTAAATATCTTGAAGACTTCATTTTTATGTTTGTGGAAGTATATGAAGGTCATACAACTGTGATCATCAATGAACAAGACAAAATACCTAGCACCACCTATGGACTTCGTTTCCATAGGACCACATACATCTGCATGAATTGTATGTAGTATTTCTGTACTTATTTTTCCAACATGATGAAATGGTAACCTCATTTGTTTACCTTCGCAACAGGTCACACATTTTGCCATTGTCATATCACTGGTACCCGGGTAGGACAATCCATCTACAATGCCGTTCTTCATTTTATTTAAATCATTACTGTTAATATGCGCTAACCGCCTGTGCCAAAGATCTGCATTTGCTACAGCAGGTGCTGCCAGTATACAATCTGCTACTTTGATATTTAGCTTGTACACTCCATTTATTGACGTTCCTGTGGCCACCAACACATTCTTAGTGTTACGTATGTAGCATTTGTTTTCACCAAAAACAACATTGTTTCCGTTCTTGATTAGTTCGCTCACTGACAACAGGTTTGTTGTTAAGCTCGGTATGCAAAGCACATCTTTAACCATGATATCGTAGTTGCAGTTAATTATTATTTGTACATCTCCGGAACACAAAACTGGCACTTTCATATTATTCGCGACGGTTATCTCTGATAAATATGGCGTAAAATTTGCGTGTTTTATCCACTCTTTGTTAGCCGTCATATGTGCACTTGCGCCACTGTCAATGTACCATTCGTTTTTATTGTATTCTTCGTTCAAAAAAACTACACTAAAAGCATTTGATTGTTTGTTTTTATGTAACACTGGACACTGGTTTCGATAATGACCCGTCTGTTTACATTTGTAACAAGTGATGGTCCTGTCACTTTTCACTTTTGTCATGTATCTTTTATCAGGAGATTTTTCAATGTGGATGAGTGTTTCAGGCTAATAATTATTGCTTATAAAAATAATTGTTACCCTTTGTGCTATGCATAAAAAATGTTGTCTTAAACATTAGTTTACAAAAAAAAAAATAATTAGTTTATTAATGTCCATTAAAATTCCAAAAGCAAAATAAAAACACTCAATAGGCAAGCAAAAACCATTACTATGTAAGAAAATTATCAACATTTTTCGACTATGATTAAAAGCAGCATTATTTAGGATTCTATAACAGATATTAGTTGTAAAATATGGAAATTAGTAGTTGTGGCATTAAAAAAAAACTGAACAAAGGATTTTTCAAAAGAGAATTTGTCCCTAAATTTCTAACAAGTTTCTCGGGAACCCTTTAAGTTCTAAGTTTGATTTTTTTGTTATTTTGAAGATAATATCTATTATTCGTTAATAAACGATACGAAAATTATTAAAACACGTTTTGTTCTGTTATTTAATATGTTATACGCATGAAAAAATTCACAGTGTATATTTAAATGCAACTAAAGCATTTTTCAAGATATTTTTGCTGTATTTTAAACGAGTCGTGTTTTATTAAATATTTTCACCATTTTCGCTTAATTATTATCGTTTTTTTTTAATATTAGCTCCCTCTAATATTCGTATTTACATATCTCCCTTTAAAACCATCTTTGAACGCTTACTACGGGGCCTTGTGTAGCTAGATCAAAAACAAAATTATCATTCTAATTACCTATTCATTATTTCAGAGTATTTACTGTTATTTTAGTAAGCAATGAAATAAAAAAACACCAATTTAATTGTTTGATAATTGATATTCTTTATTTAATTTCTATTAAATTTTGGTCCACTTCCCAATAAATAACGTGGGCATAAACTTTATTGTTTAGTAATTTAAAACAACAATTGAAAATAATTTTCGATAAAACTTGTGTTGTCTTACAGCTCAAAAAATAAACAAAAATAGTTTAAAAAAAAAATTCACTTCATGGCAACGTTATGCCGTGTATATGAAAAAATTATTAATATTTTTTTTGTTATTTGACGGCCTTCATCGTAGAGGGGTAAGGGCCTCTACTACGAATCTGGGGTCGCGAATTCTAATCCCAACGTTCGCATGTAAATTTTATTCTTCTAAATAATTGTGTTATTTCATAATTAATTTATATTAAAAAAATGTACAGGGTTATATTTTATTTTATTTATTTATTTATTAATCTTAAGTTAGCTCACATCTTCGTGTGTGCTAATAGTTTTATAAACATATAAACATGTACATTGTTTGGCAAACATAATCTTTCTTTAAATATTTCAATAAAGTCACAAAAAAGAAACATTAATAATTGAGATAGACATATTTTCTTAATTCATTTTTGAACTTATTAATATTTTCTATCACAGCAATTTCCTTCGGGATTTTGTTATAGAGTTGAACGGCCTGGTACATCAGAGATTTTTGGGTGCTTGTTTTTTTTCTTGTTGGCAATCTAATTTGCTTAGAATTTCTCGTTCCGTGTCCGTGTATCTCGTTATTGTAATTTATTTTTCTTTTCAGTTCCTTAGACATCATCCCTATGTTAATTTTATGTATAAAAATAAGTACATTCAAATACACAGTTTGCTTCACCGTCAAAATATTCAGCTCCTTTAACATGTCTCTTATCCGTGTGTATATGTTGCGCTTAAGTATTATTCGCATTGCTTTATTTTGCAGTATTTGCATTTTTTTCATTTTCTCTTTATTGCAGAGAAAAAGAATACTTGAACAGTAATTAAAGTGTGGTGATATAATTGTATTGTATATTATCTGGCATGTTTCTTTATTTACTTTGTTTCTGATTCTACCAAGAAATGATATTTTTTTGCAATTTTTTTAATTGTATAGTCTGCATTTTTTGAGAAGTATGCTATATTTATACAACTTTTTAAGGTAGTTTTTAGGTAAAAAAATGTTGAATTGTTCGTAATATTCTTCTATGGGGACATTTTTTTGTATGAGATAATAAATATTAGAATTCTTTTACTTCCACCATCATGTAACCTCCCAAAGAAATACTAAGTTTGGTGATCGCGCTTTCGGAGCATCTAGGCCGAAGTCTTGGAATAAACTCCCTCCGGTACTCAAATCCAACAGAATTCAGGTCTAAACTAAAAATTTATCTTTTTAAGCTGTCATACCCTTAAATTAAATACACCATTTCGGAGAGAAAGTCCAGTTAAATCCAATTATGTCCTAAATCCTGTATCTAAATTTTGCTAATAAACAATTAGATAATGTTAATTAAGTGTTAATCTCAAGTGACCTACCAGGTAAGTATTGTACTGTATATTATAACCATATATACTTAGTAATCAAAAGAAATGATTAAAAAATTTAACGAGTTCAGCGTTATAAAACTGTACTCAAAAAATGCACTAAGTACTCAATTTTAAAGAAAAATATGAACACCTTGCCGAACAACACACCTACACTACAAGAACGAAATCCTCAAATCTACTAAACATTACAAAATTAAATACATCTTTCGGCCAGAAGAACCACTATTTCCATGCTATAATATTATATAATGCCCTTCCTATTGAAATTAAAAACACCATGGATATAGAAAAGTTTAAAAAGAACGTCAAATTATGGCTAACTAAACATGAAGATGAGGAAATCATTAAATTTATGAAGTAACCCCAACGCAACCTACAGACAACACACATAAATACTTTTTATTATTTTTTGGTAAACTAATGTTTTAAGACAAGATTTTTTATGCATAGCACAAAGGGTAACAATTATTTTACAAGCAATAATTATTCGCCTGAAACACTTATCCACATTGAAAAATCTCCTAATAAAAGATACATGACGCCAAAGGGACTCGAACCCGTGTCCCTTCGATTTCCGGTCGACAGCTCTGACCACTGAGCTATCTAACTGTCCCGTTGGCGTCATGTATCTTTTATCAGGAGATTTTTCAATGTGGATGAGTGTTTCAGGCGAATAATTATTGCTTGTAAAATAATTGTTAAATACTTTTTGCTTAATTTGTTTTATATTTTGTGGGAACCAACAAATTAGAAGATGAGGAAATCATGATCAACACAAATACAACAAACTACAGTCCGCCTCAGAACAGGAATACCTAGTGAGGAGGACTGAGAACAAACTACATCACATTATAACCTTTTTTACTTAATATTGTATCATTTTTACATTACTTTATATTGCCGTAAAATAATAAAAAAAAAATGACATAGATCACTGTAGAAATGTATTATATATTTGTACAGCGCCTTTGAGGTGATTTTGCACAAAAACGGCGCTATAAAAATTATCCAAATATTATTACTATTATTATTAGCGCATTTTACCCCCGGAAACACTGTATAGTATAAATGCGGCACGTTCCAGGGCGGCATATATTCTCAGTATTGCCCTGATGAAAGACAACCATTCAGAATTGAAACGTTGCTTGAAATGGCTTCAGCCGTGTTTGGTGACCATATTTAAATAGTCAGATAATTCCCCACCTTCCTCTTCCCAATCTCCTTCTTCTCAATTTCATTTGCACGTCGTCGCCACGAAGTCCATCATTCACAAAAAACGTAAACAAGATGCTTATTCGAGGCAAAACAACAAATTAACCCCACTAAAAAGTAGTTAACTTCAATAAAGATCATTTCCACTTGTTGCCAGGCAAACCTTATTCCCTCACAGCCTTAAACACCCCCACACAACTCCCGTGGAGCCTTAAGCCGGGCTTACATTGACCAGCATTTAAAAAAAAAAACTTCTCTAAAATTTCCACAATTTTCCAGGCAAATATTTTTTTTTAAACTTGTTGTGTGACAAAATTACCATTGCTGCAGTAAAGACAAAAAGGATGACACGTTTTTTTAAAGAAAGACAAACATTCCCGGATTACGAATAACCTGACAATATTTGAAAATCTCCTACTACCACCACAGTAAGCTGAAAATGTTGCTTGTGTTGTGATGGAGGACTTAGCCTGCCGAGGAATTGAACACACTACGCCTGGGTGGGACCCAAACGCGATGTCAACTCGGCCACCGACCGGTCAATATTTACCGGTAATAATATTTGGCTAATTTATATAGTGCCTTATTCGTGACAAATCACATCAAAGGCGCTGTACAAATATATTTATAAAATAATAAAATATAAAACTAGTGATTTAAATCTAAGACTTATATCGAGTGACTTACGACTAGGATCTATAACTACTGTCTTAATGACATATATATTTACATATGTATAAACTTACAACTAACATACTTAATTCTCTTTCTAAATTTACTAGCGCCAGAGAAGAAGGAAGTTCTATAATATTAAACTGTTTCATAGTTAGTTTTAGAACACGGGTGCAAAAAAAAGATATTTAGAAATAGATAAAAAAAAATTTACGCATTGATTTTTCGTTAATATCACATCATCAATTAGGTAAAAAAAATAACGATATTCAACCTCGGTTAGCATAATATGATAAAAAAGTATTATAAAACGTGCAATTTCATTAGGCATTCAAGTTTATCATTTAATTTGTGACGGGTATGGGTACCGCCGCCCCGGGAACCATTTATTGGAAAACCAACACCAGTATCATAGGTCACTAAAAGTAGTTCTTATAGACTTAGCTGGGGTGTCGTAGGTTGATCGGGTGGTTCATGTCTTGATGGCAAATGCGTCACCAGCATCTCTTTTGACATCCCCAACTGGACTCTCTCCACCAATCGTTTTTCACCACAGTTTGAGGAATTTATATGTGCGTCACTCCTGGACAGCCTGATCCCTAGATTCTTACACACCCAACATAGCTTTACCTTTCCAGAAGTTTCTCTCCTTGCTTTCATTAACAAAAATCCTTCACATAGCGTCCCCAAAGATGCCACCAGATTACCACTTCGATTATTGTCTATGTTTTTTTTGACAGCCACATATGAGCGCAACATAGGACGATAGGAATTATTCTTGCAAGATCCGGCACTCACCTACAGGGCCCAGTTGGGCTCGGACTCTGTGGGAATGTCAAAGTGCCAAGTTGATAACCCTTGTGAATTTTAAAAGTTGAGCGGAGCAAATGCTCGAATATTTTAATCCAGGCATCCGATCCTGAAACGCGGATTATTGCGTTCATGTACAAATCGCGGGTAAATACGATTAATGCGCGACTTAAATTTGAACCCGGGAGAGTGAAACGCGTGTCACTGGACACCGGGATGCGAGATTCCGTTCGAGAGGAATCCACGAAAAAGGGCGGCAATCCTCACTCGCTTCGCACGTAATAACTGACGGGAGCAGGCAGTAATTGTCAATTTGTCGGATGGGTATCATATTTGAGGACGGAATCGCCGGATTACGCACTGTACCACGCACGCCTTGCAGTCAACGCGAATACTAGGATGGATGCTAACCGGAGGCCATTGCAGAGGAACTGATAGTCCCTGGGCTGGGTTGGTCGCCCGCGTTGAAGCAGTCGCGGACCCTTGAAGGAAGGCGTCTCCATCCATCCACAGCATAGCTAGTTAGATAGGGTTTCGGTATACGGTCTGTGATGGGGGGTAAGTTTTAATAAATGTCTTTTCTGTAAAAAACCACTTATAATGGAAATAGAGGTTATTGGTGCTATTTAAGAAATTGGCTTTCATTGATACTCTTCATCAGATCTGCTTGCGAATAAGCACCCTATGCCCATCCCTGAGGGAGGGTTTCATATGTCTACCACAGCGCTCGGCATACTTTGTCACTCAAAGTTTGGCGTCCTAAAGTTTCCTACGGAAACAAATCTGACCACTGTGTTGGATGTAAATCATTATGTAAGTATCCACGTATCATTATTTTTATTGAAGGAAGTGAAAATGAAAGTAAACAAGTCTTTATATTTATTACAATATATCATTATTTTTTAACATTAAAAAAATTACTCTGGGCCTACGACATGTATGGGGATGCTGTTTGGATAGTATATTTAAGTAAATAAAGAAAAAAATAATGAAGGGTGGACATGAATTAATTTCTCGCATGCGGTGGAAGGCGATAATCTAGAGTTCTAGAGTGTCCGGCCTCTCTCAATCCGGCCCGCCACGCAGCTGGTGGGCAGATGCATCCGCGCCAAGACCTGGACAAACCTCACACCATGAAACCGGCCACCCGTGCTAAGTCGCTAAACGTAGCTTGGGTGACATATGGCAAAAGTGTTGGCGGCCTCCAAAATCATCTTGACTACAATACCTAATTGCTAATCATCATTACCAAACTACCATTATGTATTTCTGACCCGTATAAGTTGATAAACAATATTGTTTAAATTTTTGGGCAGTAATTGAATTATTATAAAATAATCCTACAGATCCTGATCAATATAACATTGGATTGCTTCCCCCCAGCGGGAGGAGTGGGAGGAGTCGGGAGGGGACCTTGCTTTCAACAGGGGATGATTTCATATATAAGGGAGCCAATTTTCCACCGCAAGCATCAGTCTGTTTAGAAGAAAAGCAGTGACTAGTGTTAAAGAATATAATCGTCCAAGTTACCGGTGCTCAATTCCAGACAATTTTATAGAACTCAAAGTAAGTACAAAAAACTTTTACTTCTTCCATAATTACAAAATTACTTTATCATTTTAAATAAAGTAACTCTTCTCTCTTCAAAATTCTTAAACTTTCTTAAATTTATTTTGTTGTTTGTCTAAACTTCTTAGTTCTTCTAAACTACGCAACTGATTTTGATAGGGTTTTCACTATCATTTAGAGAACTTCTTCCGAAAGGTTTACATATATGATACATGCATATTATATTTATAGAAAGTAGAGAAAAGTTGATGTTTTATAGTCGGGACGTAAAAATATAATTTCGGGCACTGCATTGTTAACGCTTGCTAAACCTTATGAGATACATCAAAATAATGTTCTATACAAATAAAAAATGTGAATGTTCGTTTATTCAAAATATTAAATCTCCGACAGTTCTTCACTCATTGCTTTTGCATTTTTGACACAACGTTGCATGTAAGTCTATGAACTTGCATCATCGAGTACTCATTATACTAATTATAAAAACATCATTCAACGATAGCTCCATTACAAGCGATTATTATCGACGGTATCTAGTGATTAATAATAATAATAACGGAACATTTATATAGCGCAGTTTAGTATCATTTCACTTCAAGTGAAGTGAAATGATAATAGCAAATTTAAAAACGGGAATTTAGTATTTTAGTATTTAGTGGTTCTTAAAATTATTCCTATAGTGTGCCTTACCCAATACAGATCTGCTATTATAACACTAAATATACTGTTTATAAAAAGTGATGACAAAACTTAGAATAACAATAACAGCAGGACAGGACAAAACGAGAATATTAAAACTAAAAACATAATGTAAAACAGGAGGTAGTTTGTGCTCAGAAATGAGAATCTTCTGAGCATACATTTTAAAAAGGTACAATAAGGAGGCAACCGAAACCAAACAATTACCGGAAGTTTTAGAATATGGCTTATTATAAAATATTGAAAAGAAGTTAAGATTTATGAATGAATTTATTTATTAAATATTATTTTAAATATTAATGTGTCTAGTCAATGTATCTTGTAGTGAGTTAAAATTTGTTGTAAAACGTGTTTTATGAGAGGGTAAACAGATTATTTGTAACCGCGAGCGTGTGCTGATACAAGCAAGAAAGGCTTATTTTTCCATTAAAGTGATATATTTTTTAAATTATCTAAGAAAGCAAACACTTTGTGGCTTGACATTATACAAAGTGAAAAGGTTTTTTGTTTTAAACCACTTTATTTTATTATATATGTCGACCGGTTTCGGTTGTTCCCAACCTTCTTCAGGACAATAAATATATAGACCAAATATAGTACAGAGGTATCTTATGAGGTTTTTGACATATATAATAAAATAAAGTGGTTTAAAACAAAAAATATTTTTCATTTTGTATGATATTTTTAAAGTTAATATTTAGAAAAGTGATATAAAAGTCGGGGACGCCCGAGGAATACATGGCACGATCAAGTGAATCGGATACTTGAGTCGGGCCATGTCAATAGTCAGAATAATAGAAGAGTATGTATGAGACGATGTATGAATGTGAATAAGGCAAGGAGTGTGTGCCAAGACCGAGTTGTTTGGCGCTATGGTTAGTTAGTTAGTTAGAGATACGGTTAAGAAGCACAATTTATTTTTAAAACACTTTCTATCAACTCTTTCTAACCGAAAATGGAATATAGTGTTTTTGTCATAATTATATTTGGTTGATTTGTATAGCTCAGTTTTTGTGAAAAATCACTTCATAGTCAGTAGAGATTTTTGCCTTGCAAAAGGTGTCTAGAAGATATTTTGATTTTTTATTGTAAAGGTAGTCTAATGCCATCTATGAGTGAGCTCACACACTAATAGCAAGAATATCACACCATTCTGATAACAAAACACGGTTATCAAAGCCTTATCAAGCCACTTTTTACCTATCGAGATGGGGAGGACCTGGCCGTTCATATCTGGTCACTAAACACAGCTTAAGTAATTTCAAACATTGATTGTCGATACTTCACCAGGATATCAATTCTCCAATCCAGACCGCTCGCAATCGCTGTCGACAGAACAAACATTGGACGACATTCTTATTCTTGAATCTCGTCCAATGTACGTACTAACATATGCCAAACGTCGAAAGTTATTACACTCGAACAAAGAGTAGTTCGACTCACTGGAATGACTTCGTCGAGAATAGAGGCCGTGGGCGATAGCAAGAATAATATCTCACTTGATGTTGGCAAATTACAAGAAATGATTCGCCCGGACAAAGTTTCGAACCCGCTAACTCTCGGTCGGTATTTAAGCTCTCTGAACTATGAAAAAACGTGGAAAAAGCCAGGTAATGAAGTAACACTATTATACAATGTTTATGGCTTCATAGAAAGCGTTCAAAAATAAGAAGAAGATTGTTTGAAAGGGAGATAATAAAAAAATGAAAACGATAATAACTATGCGAAAATGTGAAAATATTCAACAAAACACGAATCGTTTGAAATAGAGCAAAAATCTCTAGCATTGTATTTAAAGATACACTGTTTTTAATACAATAAAATTAACAATTATTTATAAAAATAAAAATGTAAATGTTCGTTTGTTCAAAATCTTGAATCTCCAAGGTTCTTCACCGATTGCTTTGAAATTTCGACACAACGTTACATTCGAATACGCATGTTTTTTTATATACCTTTATTACATACATATCACCTGTAACAGTTAAAAACATGGTTTTTGTCACCTGTAATAGGTAAAAAATGCTTTTTTTTAAACAGCGCCTGTTGGACGTAAAATTGTTTATTGTTTCTTTATCTGCACAGACAGACTGAGACATAGCAACGCGTGGCAAATGGTACAGCTAGTATTAAATAAAATAACAAAATATTTTTTAATTTATTTTTGGAGAATATTTGCGATGTTTTTTCTGTCGATGAAATTTCATATAAATACCGTTTCGGCTATACAAATGTTTAGATTTTACATTAAAAATAACATTTATTTTTTTAGAAACTTAAAGTGTTCAAGGTTATATTATAAATCGGTATGAATTATGAATGCGAGGGCTTAAAAAAAAGCCCATTACTTTTACAAGGAATTTATAATCAGCTTGTTTTTATTTATTTTTTTTATTCTAAAATATAAAAGACTCAATAATATTCTCAGTAATTTTTAATTTTACAAGAATCATGATAAGGGTACAAAAATATTTATGCCGAAACTTTAATGAACTTTTTTCTAGCAAACTGTGAAATTTAAATTAAGTGCTTTGGGAAAAATATTCTCCATTCAATTCTTGGTAAAAAGTCTATAAAAACAAGATTTTTAGATACCTACCTAATATGTCATGTGATTTCCCGCTCTGCAGAAAAACCATTTTTATGTTCTGACTGCAACAAACTCAAGTTACGGCGAAGCTTATCACTATTTTTGATTAATCTTTACTACCAATCGATTTAGATTATGGTGTATAAAAATATGATTAGGATTAATTTAAGCTTTTTTATATTGCTTTTCTTATGTAGAATTTTTGAAAATATGATTGTTCTTTTTATTTTGAAAAGAATGAATGTATTTTTTCATTAGAAATGTATGACCTCATTTATATTTTTATTTATGTTAATGCAATATTATGGTTAAAATTTTATGGGACAGTTTTTATTAATTAATTTTTTTTCTTCCTTATAAAATTAGTCACGAAATAAATAATAACCACTTTAATTGGCTAATTTTGCTAAGCGATTTTTATGACTATTACCTACATTCGTGGCGATATAAGGCACACTAAGAATTGTGGCTTGTTGCTTGCGGCTTGTGGCTTCCTATTAACAAGAGGGTAGTTAGTACATTGCGTTTTATTTATATATATTAGAAAATCGATAAAAAATAATGCAAAAATATTCGCAATATTTACGTAAAAATTTCAATATTCGCAATTTTCATATAAAATGAAAAATTTCGCGTTAAAATTCATCAACATTTTCACATTTTTTGGTTGTTTCACAAAATTTGTCAATTCATCTCCTCAGTTAATATTCAAGTTCTTTGATAGTCCTATCAAAGTTCTGTTATTTTCAAGTACTATGAAATAACCGGCCCATGATACCACATCGTAATACTAGAAGTCAGGATTTATTTCAGTGCAGAAATAAATTCTGGGACTAACTACCATATGAGTTCCTCTTTGCCCAGAATCCTAATAGAGAAAAAAACAATTATACCAAGTCAGTGGACATCTTCAATTTATCTTTAAACAAATATAAAATGTTGTTAATGAAGCAATTCAGTTATGTACAATAAATAATGTGTATTTCTTAATATTCATATGTAAAAGCCTCGAAAAAGGGCGTTAATTAATAAATAACTTGATTAGAACTTTCACACAAATTTGATGAACTGTTCAAGCTCAATTTGTGAGGCGGGTATGGGTACCGCCGCCCCGGGAACCATTTATTGGTAACCAACTCTTCCGTAAGTCACCCCAAGTAGTTCGCTACGTTTGGTGACTTGGTGCCCGGGTTCATCGGGTGAGATGCCTTCAAGTCTTGGACACACAGACCTCTAGATTCCTGCCCACTTCTCATATATATTCCTTTCCAGAACTTCCTCTCCTTCCTTTCCTTAAAAAGACCTCCGACACAGGACCCCCAAAAATGACAAAGGGCCTCTTTTTTGAGGTTAACGTAAAAAAAATCTGTGTAATAAGCCGTCTTGAGTATCGCAAATACGAATTTTGTAGATCTCTAATTGTATAAATTTGCATAGCATTCCGATGACACGCGGCAAGGGAGTGAACACATCTAGGATGTGAACATTGATCCATTGGGCAATTCCACACATCGTTTTGAGTTCGATACTTTATCATCACTTGTATCATTATCATGACCCTTTCGACCTATAATAAGAGCAATCGCACCGTCATGCATCATCATTGAAACCACAGCTCAATAATTACGAGTAATCATTTATAAACTGTTACAGTATTGATCTGATTGTACGAGATTGATATTTAAAAAAATATAATTATAGAAGCAAGTTTATGATTTGATATTTTCGCGGCCGTATTATTGTGATTAATTTTTGGGTTATTATACCATGTGGCACTTCCTCCTTATTTAGCCAACACTTATTCACTGTTGGGATTACCCTCCTACATAGTATTTTCACAGTCCTGTTCCCAGGACTGTGAAACTCCTGTTCTAAAGTGGACTGTAGGTTTATGTGTTTGTGTTAATTCATAATTTTCATGATTTCCTTATCTCTATGTCTGTAAACGTCACCTTCATATTTGTTGATTTTCGTTTCTTTATGCCTGTAAGCCTCATCTTCATATTTATTGATTTCCTCATCTTCATCTCTGCAATCCTGATCTTGATGTTTATTGTTTCCTCATATTTATGTCTTGTTGTGATGTAGGGTTTTCAAGCGATAGATGGCGCCAGTCATAAAGCTTACTACAGAGTCCGACAGATGTCGCTAGAGTGTAGCAATTGCCTGTGGGGTATCCTTGTCAGACTTCAAGCTTCTAGAAACAGAGAATTACCAACCCTCGAGTAATGAACAGTGTAGCTAAATCCAGACTTATTTATTGTAACGTAAATAAACGCAATTATAGTAAAGAACCCTTTACTTTATCAAAGAGTTCCCAACACAGAAATATGCAAGTAAGCAGAGATATAACACTTGTAGACCTCATATTCATGTCCGTTGATTTCCTTATGTTCATGTCCATAAGCCTCACCTTCATATTTTGTTAATTTCCTCGTCTCCATGTACGTAAGTTTCATTTTCATGTTTCTTGATTTGCTCATCTTTATCTCTGTAAGCCTCATCTTCATACTTGTTGAGATCCTCAAATTCATATTTGTAAGCCATATTTTCATGTTTGTTGATTTCATCATCTTCTTATTGTAGACCTCATATAGGTGCTTGGTTTTTTTACGTTACATCCCTAATTTTCCTTGCTAGTCCGTTACATTTTGTTAATTTTGACTTCTGCAACTGAGCGCGTTTAGTTTATCTGTTTCAACAAGTTCGAAACTTAAATGACACGTAATCAATCCCATACCTAGAAATCAATTAATCAATAGAAAAGGTGTCTAATGAGCCAAATGTTCTTAAATTTTCCCTAACTTCGGGTTTAATTTGAGTCAACTTTTTGAAACATCGATATTCCTTCTTAAACATAACAATTTCATTGGTTTGTTTGTAGCCTGAGAGTCGAAAGGTCTTACGTAAAATGGTGACATCGGTGTAGATCACAAAACTCTTTTAAACGATAATGCTTAAATTGTCAGAAAAAAAGGATTTTCACGGACTTGTTATATATCTATAAAAAATTATAAATGAAACATTTAATAGCCCAGCTTTGCTTGCGTTGATAAGTTTTCGGATTCCATTAAAGAAGAAACAATTCTGGACCATCAAATGCATCATTGAGAATTTTATATAGAAATACCAAGCCAGTGAAAATTCTTCTGTCCGACAATTTGAGCATATTCATGTCATTTGCAAGAGTGTAATTGTAGTGTAACAAAAATGCAGGGATACCCATTTTAAAACATAGAAAGCGAAGTAATTTATTTTCTATTCTTTCAAGAACTTGTACGTTAATATTGTAATGTGGGTTCCAGGCAGGATAATTGTTCTCAAGTTGACTTCTTACTTATTACACTTAGGACGGGTTGTAACGGAGATTTGAACAATTCATCAAATTTCAATGTTCATTTTCGGGTTCTGTGAAAGTCCTATTCGAGTTCTGTTATTATATCATTATAGGCAAGTTGCTTGACAGAACTGAAATAATAACAAAGCTTGAAAAAATCTTTCACAGAACTTGAAAAATAACTTTGAAATTTGAAGATTGCTGAAATTCTCCGAAACAACCCGTCGTAAATGCTGCAGAAATTTCTGGTAATCTTACTTATAAATCCCAATATTTGTAAGCCATTATAGTGATTTCTTTTGGGGTATTATGCCGTGTAGCGCTACCTCCTTCTTGAGCCAATATTTCGGACAGCATTGTGTAATCTATTACGCATCTGCCCTGATGATGGACACTGCAATCGGTTCGAAACGTTGGCTAAAGAAGGAGGTAGCGCAACACGGCATAATACCCCAAAAACAAATCACTATAATACTTTTGGCCGTTAAAATCTCAAATCATACCATTCTTAAGCCCGTGATAGAGATTTCCGTTATGTGGTTGTCAAAATGAAAGATTTGATCAAAAAGTGATGCCCAAGTCTTTAAATTGTGTTAATGTGTCAAGAGAAATGTTGTAAAAAGATCCCTGGATTTTTTATTCGATAAAATTGGACTATTTTACATTTTGAGATATTTAAGTCTGTTTTCATCGCACCAAATTAACAATTTGTTGATAAATTTTATTTATTTATTTATTGGATGCTTTCATATGTATAAATTTGCTATAGGTAAGTTGTTCAGGAGTACAACAAAAATTGTATATTACATAACATAATAAGCTGAGTATGAACGATATAAGCAGTCACAATATAAGTTGTCATATAGAGTTCTGTTGTACATAGGAGTTCAATTATTCTGTATTTATTAATTTATTTTATTGATATATGATTTACAGAGTACATGTGTTTTTTTGTGATATTTCACCCTCCATGCTAGGGATGACCCTGTGTTATGGCGGGTGAATTTTACAGTTTGCGGACATAGAATCTATACATTACTATAATATAAAAAAGAAAAATGATGTATAGCTAGTTTGGGTTGCAAGAAGAGGATGGAGAAGTGAGAGAATTATAAGAAGATGAAAAATTTGAGAAATTATTAGTAAATAGATCACACTAATTAATTATGTAGTTACTATACCGCTAAGTTAGGGAATAAGAATTTATTATGTTTTTTCTGAAAGGTAATTAAATTGATAGAGTGTAGAATGAATGTGTATTGTAGTTGTAATGTATTCCGTGTGTAAGGATCCATTTCGTTATATAATAACAATAGTACAAACTAAGTGCTTAGGGTACTATGAAGTATTTACAGAGTAATGTGTAGTAGCTTTATTGATATTTATAAAAATATACATCACCAGTTTGTTGTAAAGCATGTTGTTTGTTTTTAGCAAACCTTTTACACGCCAGATTGGGTGTTTTACAGAACAAAGCTAAATTAATACATCGATAAAAGGTGCATATGAAGAAGTATGAAAGATAAAATGATGTATCTAAAATTGTATAATGGAGTTTGATAAGTGCATTATAGTAATATAATAAATTTTGAGGTCATCAGCAAAAAGTAAGATATATTTTCTTATGTTTTCTGATTTTCTTGTATTTGTTAGCAGTTTCCGGATTGTTTGTAGGTACTAGTAGCAGGCATTGAATTGAATATCACAAAAATACTGTAATTTATTTGATAAAATATTCAAAAAAATTACAATAATTTACAAATATAGAAATTTCAAAGCTAATTGCGAGAGAAAGATATATTTTTTAACGAAACTGCCCAACTCAACTGAGAAATTATTTCTCGTTTTTGAATTGGGGAGTGGGGTAATTATTTATTCAATTATTTAATATCCACTGTATAAATACACAATAATTACATGTCACAGAATACAAGCATAACAAACACTAGTAATAATCAAAACTCAAATATCAATTTACTGTGGCATTTGATCATAAAACGACGACAGAAAGTACGAAATTAATACAAGCTCTAGTAGGAGATACAAGTACATACACAATATAATAGTATTATTATGGATTATAAGGTGTAAAATTTTATTATATTATTATGTATATAATAATTAACAAAGACATAAATTTAGATAGCATCATACGATGTTGACAAGTCTGTACAAAACAGAATAGAATTTTTATTATTAATTAATTTACTGGACAATTTATCACCTCAGGGGCGTTTTACAGTTGATGCAGGTATTACATAAATATAAGTGAAATTAAGTTAAATAAAATGAAGTACAGGAACAGGTGACACGAAAATAAAGATAGAGACTCTGAAGCAAGAATCCTAGGTGGTGAAGAAACTGGACCAGCTGCTGCAGCGAGAGAGTCCACCGCGTCCACCAACAGTGCCAGCACGAGGTATGTGTCTGCTGCTAATAAAGTGCTGACACAATATCCTCTCATTGATACCAGACGAAGATAGAAGATGGAGACTCAGCAGCAAGAATCCTAGGTGGTGAAGAAACTGGACCAGCTGCTGCAGGGAGAGAGTCCACCGCGTCCACCAACAGTGCCAGCACGAGGTTCTTCATCCATCCAGGTATGTGTCTGCTGCTAATAAAGCGCTGACGCAATATCCTCTCATTGATACCAGACGAAGATAGAAGATGGAGACTCGGCAGCAAGAATCCTAGGTGGTGAACAAACTGGACTAGCTGCTATAGCGAGAGAGTCCACCGCGTCCACCAACAGTGCCAGCACGAGGTTCGTCATCCATTCAGGTATGTGTCTGCTGCTAACAAAGCGCTGACACAATATCCTCACACAGATACCAGTCCTTGGCAGCACCGCTGTGACATTCGACGAAGATAGAAGATGGAGACTCTTCAGCAAGAATCCTAGGTGGTGAAGAGACTGGACCAGGTGCTGCAGCGAATAATTTAAAAAAATTAACTTCGGTGGATGACATATCAGTTATTATAGATATTAAACTTAGAAAAGGAAAACAAATAATACGTGCCGTCATCAAAATTTTAATATATTTACCTGCTTGCTATTTGACAGCTATATTGGTTTTATGACAGGAATACCAATTCAAGTAATTTTCCTTATTTAGAAGAAAACACTTATTATTGAAATTAGTCGGTGGAAAACCTTGCCGAAAATTTACATTTCTCAAAATAATGTGGTTGATTTTTTATTTTGAATATCCGTGAGGCAATTTCATTTTAAAGCTCAACAAATAATAATAAAACTTGTCTAATTCTTACAAGACCAATTTTGTGAAATAAGCTTCTGTATTGGCGTATACTCTCAGTATCGCCTTGTAAGACCATGAGCTTTTAAAGTATTAACGTTAAAAAAAAATAAAACCGCCAAAAAATGTTTTTTTTTCTAATATAATATATCTGTTTTTATTGAGAGATTTTTTAAAAAATGTATACAGGGTGTATCGGGACGTACCCGACAAACTTTAACCAGCTATTCCTTAGCATATTTGGAGTAAAAAATGTTATTGACACTTTGCTGTCCGGTAACAATTTTTTCAATTAAATACAAAAAATTATAAAATAATCCACACTCCGTCACTGTCATTGGCATTGTTTCTCGTTTTCAACAGCTGTTATTAGCAAGTGTGTCAAAAAGCGTCTTCGCTCTTTCATACACACTAAATAATAATAGTTAAAAATGAGACGAATAGTGCCATGTAATTTCGTTGTGATTGTAAAAGTGCGCCAATGTAGGTACGTACGTATATTATTCAACGAAACTCGAATAACATATTGCCAGATGGGTTTTCAAACTGTGACAAAGGATAAAACAGTGGTGAAAATATGAATGATAAATTTTTTATCAAAAAAAATGTTACCGGACAGCAAAGTGCCCATAACATGTTTTACTCCAAATGTGCTAAGGAAAAGCTGGTTTAAGTTTGTCGGGTACGTGCCGATACACCCTGTATAAATATATAATTTTTATAGTTTGACTGGATTTATTTATTTATTGGACAATTTGTATAGCTTTTGTGAAATATCGCCTCAGGGGCGCTTTACAGTTGATGCAGGTATTACAAAAAATATAAATATTACAAAAATAAAGTTAAGTTAAGTATAATGAATTTGAAATTGGAAGGTTGAAATTTTCTCCTATTGCTCTTGACTGGTGTGAACATTTAAAATGGTTTGACTGAGGATTGAATCTTCCTCCCCAGGAAATGGAGTCAACAACACTAACACCTAAGCCAAATCCCAATTTGATAGTACCGACATTTATTTCGTATTTTAACTGCTGCAATTTTTAATTTATTAATTTTAATATCATCAAATTACATTTTAAATGCGTGTGTGCGCGCGTATTTGTGCATCAGTGCCACTAAAAGTTGATAGAATGTATTGTCATCGAGGACGAGTCTATCTGCTGAGTTTCAGCTCTATCGAATGTCAGGAAGTGGGTTAATTTCAACTTTCACTGAACCAAGTAAACAAAATTGAATTTCAGATAGATTTTTCTAAAAATTAACAATTCTTGCTTATGTACACAAAAAAACACTGGAATGGACTTTTTGACTAACGACCAGCTAATTTTACTAAAACACCTCATTTTACTCCTCTAATAATATATTTCCTGTCATCTGTCGTTCCTTCGTTTACATCTCGGTTCGTTTCTATTTTTGGTTCAACATTCGAACTCCAAAACCAACTATGTTTAGTTCACAGTTAACCATGATTGCATCATTTTTTGTTATCTTTCATACGTGTTGCATCATCCAATCTTTTTCATACAAAACTTAATAAAAGATTTCAGGCCAAATTACCCAACCAAACTGAATATCCGATGTGACTAATTAATTTTTCATTAGTATTTTAAATTATAAAATATGGGTATATTAAATAATTCAATTTTTAATGGTTTTAGATAGAACTTAGGCAATCATTTGTGATATTTAAATATTGAAGATAATATTAGTGATTTCTAAACGAAAATCTGAAACAGAAAAATCAGAAAAGGAAACGGTCACATCTGGGACTCGAGAGAGTACTGTCCCGGAAAGACAAGGGTCCTGGGTTCGAGTCCCAGATGTGACCGTTTCCTTTTCTGATTTTTCTGTTTCAGATTTTCGTTTAGAAATCACTAATATTATCTTCAATATTTAAATATTACAATTTGAGGTTTTACTCAATAAAGTTATTCCGAAAAATAAATAATCATTTGTGAGTTAATAAGGATGTATTAAAACTCAAATATCTTGCTTTAACATCTAATAAATGGCCATTTTTATTTTGAATATCGCACAAGAGTCCCATCTGCTCTCCCAGTGAGACTATGGTATCCACAATTGGGGCATGTTATGAGTCTGAATGAAGTGTAAAGGGGAAGGAGATGAGAAAGAGTAAGGCGAGAAAGCCTCCGCTGTCGACGGGTTCAAATCCCAGAGTGCGCAAGTAAATTTTATTTGATTAATTGTTTTATTTCATGATTTTAGTTAAAAATGATTTTTTGGAGGATTTAGACCAGCCACGGTCGTACATAGTATACTTGCTGCACGTTCCAGGGTGGAAGATATCACCCTGTAGTAGAAACATCCATTTATAGCTTTAATTTTTAAGAAATGTAGCATACTTACCTTTTTAAGCTGTCGTACCCTTAGATTAAATATACCATTCCCAAGAGAAAGTCCAGTTATATTCAATTAAGTCCTAAATCCTGTATCTAAATTTCGCCAATAAACAATTAGATAATGTTAATTAAGTGTTAATCTCAAGTGACCTACCAGGTAAGTATTGTACTGTATATTTTCTCCATAAATAGTTAAGTTATAACATAGATCACTGTAGAAATGTATTATAAGTTTGTACAGCGCCCTTGAGGTGATTTTGCACAAGAACGGCGCTATACAAGTCATCCAATTATTATTATTATTATTAATTATTGAAAAAATAGCTTTTATAGCTTTAATTTTGCGTTTTCATAAAGTTTATAGCTAAATAGGATAACGTCAAGGAATGATAGTCAAGCAAGAGGGGAAAAACAATTAAATTAGCAAAATCACTTGAAACATGTTTATTCTATTATTGATTGAATCTCAACATGGCACATGTTTCTACAGTAAAGTGTGTCATGTTCGTTCTACGATCTGTCGATGCAAGATTATAGCGACTAAAAATCATTTTTACTATCGCTAAAAACACCATTTATCTGCTATGAATGGGTGTCTCTACCCTGGGATAAGACCAACATTCAGAATTAAAATGTTGCTTGAAATGGCTTTAGTCGTGTTTCGTGACCAGATCTGAACACCCAGATACTCGCCCACCTCCCTCTTCCCCATCTCCTTTCCCTCTCCACTACCTTCATCCTTACAACATACCCCAATCGGTGAGGTCTAGTCGAGCAGTTAGAACTGGGAAAAAAATCACATTTAAAAATAAAAATAAATTAATTTTAAATGTCAGACTCTATTTTCCAGCAATATGTAAATATATTTTTTAATATTTTTCCTTATTCAAACGTAAATATTTTTTAAATATCATTTTTGATCAAACATGACATTTAAACAACTGCGATTTTTGGCATCGTTGGCAAAACCTTTCGTAAATAAAAATCCTTTGTTGAAACAACTTCTTACAATATTTAATTTCGTATTTTGCCCCTTAAGCTGTAACCTTTTAAATTAAACACAAAGAAAAAATTAAATTTCCATCACAAATTTCCTAAGAATATTAACCTTTGTTGAACAGAAATTATTTTTAAAGAAATTTTAATGTGTAAACAATTTTATTTTCCATTCTCGAGCAACGAAAATTATTCAATTGTGAGCTCTGGCGCCTGAACTTTGCTAAATTTTGAATAATACACAATATTTTCGTGTTTAATTCTCTTTTGGAGAGAATTATTTACACGCGAAATTAGTTCAGCATCAATTTTTATCGTTTTATAACAAATGACTCTTTATGTTTTAAGTTCCAAAAATTATATGTTATTTTTGAAGATAATATTTAAACATTTTTTGTTGAAACGTTAATTATATGAAATTCGCAAAGTTAGCTCCGAAAATTGTTAAAAAACACGTTTTGTTCTGTTATTTAATATGTTATAGGCGTGAAAAAATTCACAAACTAACTAACTAACTAACTAACTAACTAACCATCACGCCGTTTCCCCGCAGGGGTAGGCAGAGAGGATGGACCGCCAAACAACTCGGTCTTTGCACAAAATTCACAGTGTATCTTTAAATGCAACAAAAGCATTTGTCGAGAGATTTTTGCTCTATTTCAAACGAGTCGGGTTTTATTAAATATTTTTGTTTAATTTTTATCGTTTTCAAATATTCATTTTTCATATCGATCCCCATGATACGGGGATTGCGAACGTCTGAAAATTATATTTAGTTATGTAAAAATAGGGTTTAATCCCATCTTACAGTATCTGTATCTGATACTGTGGAGAACTTATAATATATTTTAATAAAAAAAAATCAATGACGGATCAATTCACTAAATGTACATATGAAAAAAAATCATTTTTTTAAATTACGAACCGACCCCTGCGGTATGTAAGATATTTAAGTTTGTTTATTTTATTTTCACTATGTCGTTTTTCCTTATCTTTAATTTGCTTATTTTTTAATGTTATTTTAACATTTTTTATAAGTGTAATTTTTTTTTTAACTTAAAAAAATTACAATTTTTATGATATCTCTACTACCATACTAGGCTCATGCACGTATTGTGGTAGTCGTACATGATTTATGTAAGAATAACAATAATAAAACACAAGGGAAAAATAAATCGCTATGGAAAACCAAAATTAAATAAATCACATTATCACATTCAAATTGATGATTTATGTAGAAAATGTTTGGCTTTTCCGGAAACTATGGAACATATTATTTCGGGATGTTCTATATTAGCACCGTCCGAGTATACATTTAGGCACTATCAAGTTATAAAAATAATTCACCAAAGTTTGGTAACTAAACATAACTTGATTACTGCCGTAATATAATACCATATTATGAATACGAACCAAATTCATTTTTAGAAAATGAATTTTATAAAATATATTATGATAAACTATACTAACAGACCGAATGATTAGTCATAATAGACCCGATATAGTTTTACATGACAAAATTAAAAAAATAACTTATATCATTGATGTCGCTATTCCAAATTCCTGTAATATTCAAAAATCTGTTAATGAAAAAATAAGAAAATACACAGATTTAGGAAATGAGATAAAAAGAATTTGGCATTCTCAATCAAAAAATTTTTTTTTTTTTTTTTTCTTTTTTTTTTTTTTTTTTTTTTTCACTTGTAGCAAACACTTTGTGGGTATCCATAATTATAATAATTAAAATAAAATAACTTTGTTTAAATACCACTTTATTGTATATATTTATAACCAACCGGTTTCAGTTCAGCCCGAACCTTCATCAGGGTAAATAAAAACATATTAAATTAATTACAGAGGTGTATGGGTACTTATAGTTAAGCTGGAAGAGGGAGAGAGAACATCAACTTTGGTGGGGGTGGAAGACTTAGGTAGGAGAGAGGGGGTAAACATAGGTGCAGGAAATGGAAATATATTTAAAATGGGGCTGTTTGTTAAATCTAATTGTTTATTTAGTAAATTGATTTTATTGACTTTAAGGGATTTTTTTATCTCGAGTGCTTCTAAATTGTTGAGGCGTAGACCTATCCCGTTTCTATGTAATACTTCTACACCTGAAGGCTTATCAAATGAGTCTGAGAAATAGGTCTACGCCTCAACAATTTAGAAGCACTCGAGATAAAAAAATCCCTTAAAGTCAATAAAATCAATTTACTAAATAAACAATTAGATTTAACAAACAGCCCCATTTTAAATATATTTCCATTTCCTGCACCTATGTTTACCCCCTCTCTCCTACCTAAGTCTTCCACCCCCACCAAAGTTGATGTTCTCTCTCCCTCTTCCAGCTTAACTATAAGTACCCATACACCTCTGTAATTAATTTAATATGTTTTTATTTACCCTGATGAAGGTTCGGGCTGAACTGAAACCGGTTGGTTATAAATATATACAATAAAGTGGTATTTAAACAAAAAATTTATATTTAAAAATGCAAAAATCAGTCATTTGAAATACATGTAGGATTACGAAAGATCTTTTAAATATTTATGTTGAGGGATCAGTAGGATTTATAGGTCCTGTTAGAAGTTCTACCGAGCCGAACCCTCTGATATGAAAATATCTGGAGTCGGTGAATTATTTTCCCATTTGATCTCTGGTGAGTTGACGTGTTGTTCTTGTATTGTTTTGCATTTAATTTACTTATATAATTCACTTGCATAATGTTGATTGACTAGATGATCATTTGTGGAAAAGTGTGTGGAAGGGTTTAGTTTTTCCTATGGGAAAGATTTAACCCGGACATAAAATCGGATAATTAAAAAAATATACAAACCATATTAGAAATAAAAAATAAAGATAAAACTAAATAAATGACACACTTGAAAACTATAATATGTTTTTTTTAATATCCATATAACTGTCTGTTTCCTTAATAAACCTAAATAAAATATATATAGTATATGGAACTGAGCTAAAAAAAAGCATCGTGTAAAACGCCCATTATAAACTTTGCACGATGGATAATCTTACCAATGAGAAACTTGTTAAAATCCAAGGCTGATGCAATTAACTGGCCGGTTAAATCTTCTCTTAAGGCCGAGTGTAGTTTTTTATTAATTTAAAATAATGATAATATTATTAAACAAATCGATAATGATAGTGTTTTCAACAAGTAAAATTTTTTTTATACATTTTTTAAATTAACATAGGCTTAGTAATTATCAAAATCAAATCGAAAATATGACCTTTTTCAGACCGTAATACGTGCGTTTTAAAAAATACTATTAAAGGCTTAATATCGTCAAAAAATACCTGAAGGGGTTTTCTTTAAACGTACGAAAAAAAAAACTAAAAAATAAATAAAATAGGTTCGTAGTTTAATTTTTTCATAAACACTAATTGTTCTTGTTTTTAAAATGCAGATTATAAAACTTTGGATACGTTTATTTAACAAAACTAAACGATAAATTATTGGTATTATATTTTTCCATTTTTTAAAGTTAATTTAATATTTTTTATACTATAATTTAAGAAAGAAAACTTAGATTTTTAAATTACTTTTAAAGTAGGCCGTCTAGTGGCGCCTATTTGAAAATTTTAACACGGTAGAACATCGAACTAAAAGCTTCTTTTAAATATCCCAACAGATGGCGCTATCATGGTCGGAGTCTTGGTTATTGTTTATTTTTCAAACCGATTATATTATTAAGTTATTATTTATTAAATTATATGATAATTGTTAAAATATATATTTTAACAATTATCATTTAATTAAATAAATAATTGTTAAAATATATATTTTAACAATTATCTATTAAATTATATGATAATTGTTAAAATATATATTTTAACAATTATATAAATATATATTATAATTAAAATATATTAAAATATTATTATTATTAAATTATATGATATTATACCATATTTTTAAAAATTAAATATTAATAATATGATAATATTTTGTAATCCTACATGTATTTAAAATGACTGACTTTTACATTTATATATATAAATTTTTTGATAGATCTAATACGCCTAAATTTTTTATAAGAGAGCTAGGTATAATGCCAGTAGCCGAAATTACAAATGGGAATATTTTTATAGTCTGAGAATGTCAAATTCTTTTGAACTCATTTCCTAAATCTGTGTATTTTATTATTTTTTCAAAAACAGATTTTTCGATATTACAGGAATTTGTTTTTTTTATATCAAAGTACTAAATAAGTACAAAAAGAAAAAGAGAAAAAAATCTAACCTATTAGGTGTGTGAGTTTGTGTTACTACTAACTAACTAACCATCACGCCGTTTCCCCGCAGGGGTAGGCAGAGAGGACGGACCGCCAAACAACTCGGTCTTGGCACACACTCCTTGCCTCATTCACATTCATACATCGTCTCATACATACTCTTCTATTATTCTGACTCTTGACATGGCCCGACTTGAGTATCGAGTTTGTGTTAGCATGAGTTATGCTATTCTGTACATTATACTGTAAAACTCTCGACTCGAAGTTTGCGGGATCGAATCCCGAAGTGGGCAAGTAAATTTTATTTGGTTAATTTGTGTTATTCACAATTAATGAATTAATATACGTATGGTATATTCGCGGTACGTTCCATAGTGAAAGATACTCTCAGTATCGCCTGGTGTAAGACCACCATTCAGAATTGAAACGTTGCTTGAAATGGCTTTAGCCGTGTTTGGTGACCAAATCTGAATAGCCAGGTAGATTCACTTATTCAATAAATAATACCCGTTCTACGGTCTAAATTTAAATAATGATTTTTGGTCTTTCATCAGGGCGATACTGACAGTATCTAATGCTCTGAAAAATGCCGCAAATATAATACTTATGTGCATGTTCGTTTCAAGAGACAGAAGGTCAGCGGTCCTATATCGATTTATTATTGTTTTTGTAAATTATTCTCAAAAAACATGAATGAAAAGACCAAACACAAATAACCTGACTGCCATATGTTGTGGTTAGAGTATTTTGAAGCGAGCAAGCGTAATTACTAGTGCCACGTAATTATGGTGCACGTGTGAGTCAACGCTCATAAAGGCAACTCAAACAAACCTCATCTGGGTATATGGGTATTGGTTTTCAAGTTACAACATAAATATGTTTTGTAAAAAAAATAATGCTCAGTGACGGATTACATTGAGGTGAGACAACAGGGGTTGTTGCTTTTCATCTTCATAATATTACGTTGTGACTAGACTTGTGCTTTGCTTATTTGGTACACATTAGTTTTTTTAAATATTCCCCAACATACCCCAATCGGGGATGCCATAGTCTCACTGGCTCCAGACCGGAGCAGTTGGGACTCTTGTGAGCTATTCACTATAAAAATACTATGTAAAACCAAATGCCAAAATGTTTTTAATAGAGATATACATAATTAAGAAATTGGCACATACATCATCATACTTGTCATAATATGGAAAATCAGGACTAAAGATATATGAAGAAATAATAATAATATAAAATGAAATGTCAGGCTTTCTGTAAAAATATTAAAATACATACAATTAAATTAAATGTTACCTTGTATATATTCGTTTAAATTCTAACGTAGTATAAACTAATTAAATAAATAATACAAAAAAAATAGTGCCATCTGGTAACTGAAATTCATAACTTTTATAACGAAGATTTACATTACCGCCATCTTACTGTTTTCAGGCAAACGTTTTTAAAATAAATTCTAGTTAGAAAAAATATTGTTTTGGAAATGAACAACAGAGTTCGTGTGTGTCGAAAATAGTTGATTTTGTCATGTCTACAATCGGTCTTAAAGTGTTTAACCGGAGACAGAGACTGGCGTACGTGAAATCTGTCCAAGTCACTTTCTTGGAAATAACCGCCATCAGACATATATGAGCTATTTGTGTAGATATTATCTCAGCGGGGGATTTTAGCTAAGTGGGCACGTGTCTACTGACGCCATTACGATGTGATTAATTGTCTAGGTCTACCACTGTTTTAAATAATGTGTACCAAACATAGATGCCAACCTTTCAAGGGGTAATAGGCCTGTTCACGACTTATCAGAATATGTATTTAGTTATTACACGCCCTTGTGAGCTTTTACATAACTAACTAACTAAATAACCATCACGCCGTTTCCTCGCAGGGATAGGCAGAGAGAACGCACCGCCAAACAACTCCGTAGTTGCACACACTTCTTGGCTCATTCCCCTTCATACATACACTTCTATTATTCTGACTCTTTGAAATGGCCCGACTCGATTATCTGATTCACTTGATCATGCCATGTCTTCCTCGGGCGTCCCCGACTTCTGCTACCATTCGCATTTGTATCATATATCCTCCTTACACTCCTTTTTTCAATGCCCAAACCATCTAAGCGTCGTTTTCTTGATCTTACTCATTACGCTTACATAAGCCTTCCACTTTTTGTTGATCTCCACATTTCTCACACGATCATATATGGTTTTACCACACAAACACCTCAAGGATCTCATTTCAACAGAATTCAATCTACTTTCATCCTTTCTCTGCCAGTTCCATGCCTCACTTCCATACATCAGGGTAGGTACCAGCACTCCATTGTGGACTGCTAACTTCGCTTCTTTAGACAATATTTTGTTGACGCCAACTGCGTTCTGTCCTCCATTAATGGAGTTACCCGCATTTACCCTTCTTTCAATATCTCTGTCAGCCTTCCCATCTCTAGCAAACGTACTTCCTAAATACACAAACTCATCCACCTACTCCAAGTATTCCTCATTCACAACTATAGACACGTTTTCATAATAATAATAATATTTGGACGATTTGTATAGCGCCGTTTTTGTGCAAAATCACCTCAAGGGCGCTGTACAAATATATAATACATTTCTACAATGATCTATTTTATTACTTATTACTAACTATATATGGAGATAATATACAGTACAATACTTATCTGGTAGGTCACTTGAGATTAATACTTAATTAACATTATCTAATTGTTTATTAGCGAAATTTAGATACAGGATTTAGGACATTATTGTATATAACTGGACTTTCTCTCAGGAATGGTATATTTAATTTAAGGGTATGACAGCTTAAAAAGGTAAGTTTTTAGTTTAGACCTGAATTCTGTTGGACTTGTTAAGGATCTTAGTTCCGGAGAAAGTTTATTCCAAGCCTTCAGCCCAGATACTTGGAAAATTGGATATAATTGGACTTTCTCTCAGGAATTACCATTATGTCCATGTTATTTCCGTTATTCCAGGTATGTACATATGTATTTACTTGTGTAAACTACTTAATCGAATAAATCAGTTGTTATCAATAGTTTACTTTGGACATAAGCATATCAGTTTGTATTTGATCGTCGTGTCGAGTCGTAATTCGATCGTACGATATTGAAACGTTTTTTATAGTACAACCTATCTATGTATTACCCAGTATTTATTGTATCGGATTTGAAAAAAAAAAGAAACATAATTTTTTGTTAATTTTTATCAAAATTTTGTCATCTATCACTTTTGATCATTTTTTTTTAACATTAAACTCACACATGAGACCTTGAAGAAAGTCATTTTCCTCAGGGCCTATGTCATCTTATGGAAAGCTGTGTGGGGTCTTTTAAAAGAAAAAAAGGAGAAGAATTTCTGGAAAAGGAAAAAGGTATTAGGGGTGTTTAGGAATCTAGGGATTAGTGTGTCCAGGAGTATCTCTCCATAAAATATCCATGTATTATAGAATATATTAACCTTCCGGAAGAAATTCTCTAAATTATAGTAAACTCTATCAAAATCAGTTGCGTAATTTTGAATAACTAAGCGCACAAACAGACAGACGCGAATAGTGACATTATTTTATACTATTTATAGATACAAATGTATTGTCACGATTACGAATTTACTAAAAGTTTATCAGGAAAAGGCCTGTAATCCCATTTTTAGTTCATTATGATTTGGGCTGTTCCGGGATGTTCCAGAACGTTTCAGACTATTCCCGAACATTCCTGAATATTCTGGCATGTTCTGGAATGCTGTGGAATGCTCTCGAATACTCTTGAATGTTCTGGACTGTTCTAGAAATGTCTAGAGAGCAAAACTTTCAGCCCTTACAACGTTCCAGACTATTCCCGAACTAAGCGCCCCTGAGGTGATATCTCACAAAAGCGGCGCTATACAAATTGTCCAATATTATTATTATTATTATTCCAGAATGTTTTGGGATGTTTTAGAATGTTGTGGAATGCTCTCGAATACTCTGGACTGTTCTAGAAATTTCTAGAGGGCACAACTTCCATATCTTTAAAAGCACTCTCTTCAGGTTAAAACGGGAACCTTCTTCATGAATGGGGGATAGAGGGCTACCACGCTGTATAATTTCTGAGTTGTAGTGGCACGCACATTGTACACTTACTTTTATACACATACTTACATATTGATTAAACTTTATATCTACATCATGTACGAAATTTTAATTAAAAATAACAAAATTAATAAATAAATAAAAACATATGGCTAAAAACAGTTCGTCGATCAATAATACAAAACTATAAATGTAAAATATATTTGACCAATGAACGTGACGCTAAATTAAAATGTACACAAATTATTATTTGTTTGCATTATGTACAGGCAGATAATATAATTTAGAACTATGCTACTAATTTAACATTAATTAACATTTCAAAACGTGGTAAATGCGGAATCATCCTAGGTTATTTGAAAAGGTTTATTTATCGTTCATTCACTATGTTGAACACGTGTTTGAAATTCACACATTTCATTGCGTATCTAGGTTTACTTGTCTACACTTGTTCATCTATCGATGGTGTAAAATATACTAGATTGGTAAATAAACTACCCGTTAAGACCTGAACAGACTTGAAGTTTAAATCCACTTTCTATTTAAGGCGAAGTTTAATTCTAAATCACTATTTTGATTAATCTTTATAACGAATTGGTGTACATTATGAATTCCAAAAAATATGTTTTAGATAAATTGAAGGTTTTCTTATCGTTTTGCTTGCGTAGAATACAAATAAAATTATAAATTACTCAATAAAAAATATAAATGTAAGCTACTAAACAAATTTTTTTTTCAATAGAAATGTATGAACGCGTAAGGAAAATAACTTTTTAAAAATACAGTTTTATAGCTAAGCTTATCTGTGACAGTTTCATTTGATTAACTTTTATGCTTCCTTATAAAATTAGTAACAAAATAAATAAAAAACAGTTTTGTGCTTGAAATCGAACGTTTTTAGACTCCGTTTGTCAAGCGATTTTAATGCCTATTACCTACAATATAAGGTATGCCAAGAATATACACATTTTTCGCTTGTAGCTTCCTAACTAAATTATATTTATGAATCTATGCACAAAGTGGTCCGTCTGATTTACCCATGTTAACAAATAGATTGCAGTCTTTGGAAAACAATTTTTTGTTTTTGTTTTGTATTTGTTATTCCGTTATTGTAATGGAAGTTGCTCTGTAGAACGGTAACCGGAAAACTCAACACGGCGGCAAATCGACACACTTTTAAAAAATTATTAAAACAAGTTTTTTAACTAACTAACTAAGCATCACTCCGTTTACCGCAGGGGTAGGCAGAGAGGACGGACCGCCACACAACTCAGTCTTGACACACACTCCTTGCCTCATTCACATCCATACATCGTCTCATACATACTCTTCTATTATTCTGACCCTTGACATGGATCGCCTCAAGTATCTGATTCACTTGATCGTGCGATGTCTTCCTCGGGAGTACCCGACTTCTGTGACGATTCACATTTGCATCATATATTCACTCTTCTTAATCTTACTCAAATCGTTAATCGTCCCTTTCTTAATCTTACTCATTAAGCTTACATCAGCCTTGTATTCTTTGCGAATCTCCACATTTCTCACACGATCATACATAGTTTTACCACATATACGTTAAAAAACACGAGTTAGTTTTTTCATCGTTCTTAGAGGATTTATATCTCTTTTCGAGTGATTTGTCACTGTGAAAAAAGGTCACCTTGTAGAATCAGGAATTGTGTAAAACAGGAGATAGGACCTTGGGGTCAGACACATGATGAGAGGATCAGAGATGTGCAAAATGGGTACCCAAAACCATTTGAAATGCAAAATGGAAATGGCTCAAAACTTTTCCATTTGAAAATGCAAAATGCAAAATGGTTTTTAGAAAAGCATTTCAAATGCAAAATACCTATTTTTAAAATGCATTGAAAATGCAAAATGGTTTCTCAGGTCAAACAATCAAAATAATTATAGAATTTTTAAACAATTTTGTCATTTCTTAATGGACATCAATGTAGAACAAACATATTACATGATGGTAAATCCAAAAACACCACGACTACAGATTATGAAACCACAAAAAATTTACGCGAGACTAATGTTGCCAACGTAAAAACATAGAAACTGCTATCTAACATTTAATATTACAGCGTCATGGCCCCATGTTCAGTATTAGAATCGGTATTTTTTGTAATGGTATCACTCAATTGCCAGGGCTCCTACCAGGGAGCAACTTGACAAATGTAAATTATCTCTCATAGCGAGGTTGAGGACCGACTGATATTTGGGGCTTATGAAAAAAGATGAGTGGAGATAGTAGGAAGAATGTTGCAAAAAAGCATTTAAAATGGAAAATGCATTGAGAAAAGCATTTAAAATGCAAAATGGAAAATACCCATTTTGCATTTTGCATTTCCATTTGAAATGGATTTATTTGAAATAAAGCACATCTCTGGAGAGGATGAAGTCACTCCTATTCACATATGGTGCCAATATCCACCCTGGTGGGAACATCTCTCATCTACCTGAGACACATTGTCTAACCAGGACAACCCTGACAACCCTGTTGAACTTTAAAAAGATTATTTTCGTTCGCTTACATTGTTAACGCTGGCTAAACCTTATGAGATACATCAAAATAATGTACTACGGAATTGTATATCTTTAAAAGTCCTACAGAAAAGTCCGCGATGGTATATGTCTATCTCCTAAGGATAACCCTCAGAAACGCCGGGAACACATCAGTTAGTAGTTGATACGTAAATCTATCTCCATGTTGACTGCAATTAAAAATATATAGGTAGGTACGTCTGAATATTAAACAGATGGATAAATATGAAATAAGGTATGTAAACATCACTAGGCTTTCTCTTGCACGTATGCCAAGATATAGTCGTTAAATTGAATATATTATGTACTCATAAAGATATTTAAGGTGGGGCCCGTGGTGTTATTGAGAATTTATATTGCCTTATTAGCACAGACATAGGAATTAATAGACGAGAAGATAATGGCGAGGGGTAAAATCAACTGTTGAAGAACGAAGGGGGTAAAGCTGACTGTGATTCGTCAATAAATCAATCTGACAGTAAATATGCATCACGCATTATAATATCACCATTTAGTTCTTAAAAGTAAAATCTGCTTTGGAATGAATAGACATTTTTACATGGGAGCGCAAATTACTTGCCACGTTATGAACAAATTTGCGAAGTCCAAATTCGGCAAAAAATTTCTTCTATTTTCAGAGTCGAATATTTCGTTGAAGTATTTAGTTAAGACACTTTTATAAATGTTCATAATTTACTTCCCAGCAACCAACCAGCTTTGTGTTTCGCGTCCAGACGTTTCTCGATGTGATAGTAACAACTGATTCATATTATACAATGTGAATATGCTTAAAATAAAGTAAAATAATGCTTATATATGGAATGTAATACGACAATTGAGTTTATTCTCTTTTTCACATCTATTTTTACAAGTTTTCATAGCACAAGTCAACATTTTGCCGTGTTATTTCGTAAAATGAACCGATGATGCCTCGACCATAGTTCGCACAAGAATGATGACGTCACGTTTTCAAATTTCACTTGAGGCCATACGCGAGCACAGCCGGCTCCAATGGAACCGGTATGGGGAGTGGGGATAATACGCTTTTAATCACTTAGGGCAGGTCTACTAATATGCATATGTTTATGCTTATTAGTGTATTTCTACCGCTTTATCACGCCACGATAATTCCTTTGGCCGTGAAAATATCAAAGCATAACATTACAATTTAAACAATTCATCAAATTTCAAAGTTGATTTTCAAGTTCTCTAATTATTTCAGTTTTGTGAATGATACAAAAACAGAACTTGAAACGACGTAAGTGAAGCAGATACTTAAATCCAGCCAACTAAACTATACGACGCGCGGCCGTGGTGTATTGGACAGACCTGCGGTTAAATTTTCCCTATTAAATATCTAAAATATTGTGGGAATCATAACGACGTAAGTGATGAAGTCGTGTAAAAACATTCGTCAATATTCGATGCGCGGCCCGGCGTAATCGATAGACCTACGGTCGAATTTGCTCTAGAAGGCCTTGAAAATTGATCTTTCAAGGCCTTTTGTAATTATTTCTGATGAACGTATTACTAAAATCACAGATTTTTCTAAAGAAATCCCTCGGGAAGTTAGTAATTCATCATCGAGAAAAATTTACTTAATATCTTACCTTAATTTCTACCGATTTATAACAAGTTTCTCGTAACACTAAGTTTAAAAAAATGTATATGTTATTTTTTAAGATAATATCCATACATTTTTTATAAGCTCCGAAACTTATTAAAAACACGTTTTGTTCTGTTATTTAATATGTTAGGGTCGTGAAAAAATTCACAGTGTATCTTTAAATGCAACAAAAGCATTTGGCGAGAGTTTTTTGCTCTATTTCAAACACGTCGTGTTTTATTAATTATATCATTTTCGCTTAATTATTATCGTTTTTTTAATATTAGCGCGCTCCCTCTAATATTCGTATTTACACATCTCCCTTTCAAACAATCTTTGAGCGCTTATTACGGGGCCTTAAGCCACTT
The DNA here is from genome assembly GCF_061612785.1 of Hesperophylax consimilis. Taxonomy (NCBI): domain Eukaryota; kingdom Metazoa; phylum Arthropoda; class Insecta; order Trichoptera; family Limnephilidae; genus Hesperophylax; species Hesperophylax consimilis. The sequence goes on from NC_142865.1 coordinate 15,495,167, forward strand.
CAGAATGTACAATCTGAGAAGTTAGACAAGTGATTTTATAAAGGTGAGAAGGAACGGAACAATGTCCAATCCTTATTCGAATAAGTAAAGAAAATTTATTTTTTGAGAACAATTGGGAATTATTGAAAGCAAAATTTTTACGGGTTATTCCTTTGTATTGGGGCATAGCAGGCTCCCTTGGATTGACTAGCAAAATAAACTATTATTATTTGAATAATTTGTGTTATTCCACAATTAACTCATTAAAAATTATAGTATATTTGTGACAAGTCCTAGCATGGTAGACACCTTCAGCATCATCTCCTGGTGAAGGACCTCCATTAAGAATCAAAATTTTACTCAAAATGACATTAACCTTGTTTGGTTACTACATTTAATATTAGATTTTTTTTTTTAATAATAGCCAGGTACTTTCCACCACCCTCTTATCCATCTCCTTTCTCTCCCCACGGACTTAAACCTCACAACATACGCTAAAATAAAAAGATCAGGATAAATATTTTTTTATTTCCTGGAGATTTATTATCTAAAAATATTTACTTAGGGCCTTACTAATAAACTTTTAAATACACAACTGATAAACAGACGTTCACCACACGGAGAAAAATTACTATTGCTGTTTTATTGAGAATCTCTACACATTATTGGTAATTCCGGTTAAAAACAGGATTGCACACGGAGAAATCTTACTGATATAAAATATTGCTACTTTAATAATAATAAATAATAATATTTTAATGATTTGTATGGCGCAGTTTTTATGCAAAATCACCTCAACGGCGCTGTACAAATATATAATACATTTCTACAATGATCTATGCTATTAGTTATTACTAACAGTACAATACTTACCTGGTAGGTCACTTGAGATTAACACTTAATTAAAATTAACTACTTGTTTATTAGCGAAATTTAAATACAGGATTTAGGACATAATTGGATATAATTGGACTGATATATTTAATTTGTTTAGACCAGAATTTTGTTGGACATGTTATAGATCTTATTTCGGAGGGAGTTTATTCCAAGCCTTCGGCCCAGATACTCCAAAAGCACGATCACCAAACTTGGTATTTGGCTTGCGCTTAGGTTCTATCAGTCTGCCTACAGCTGATGATGTTGCTGATCTAAGAGTTGACTCGCTCAGACCAGTGTTTTCCAGGACGCATAGTTTAGAGATGTGACAAATCTGGACTGCAGGCCCTTATACTAAAAGTTTAATAAGACACGGTCTGCAATCCCGATTTTAATAAAATTTTAATAAATTAGCAATAATAATTTCTCTCCACGCGGGCCTTACGAATCAATCAACAGGTTTCCTGAAAAACTTAGTAAATTACCATTATAATATCATGGTGTCGGAACACGTGTTAATGACGTTCCAAATATTTTTGCATTTCAACGAAAAAAAAAATTATTATCATAATTTGAATGGCAGTATAAGTCCTTGATAATATTTCATGGTGATAGTTACATTCAATTCTCATTTCTGAGCACAAACTGCCTCCTGTTTTATATGATGTTTTAGTTTTAATATTTTTGTTTTGTCCTGTCCTGCTGTTATTGTTATTCTAAGTTTTGTCATCACTTTGTATAAACAGTGTATTTAGTGTTATAATATTAGATCTGTATTGGGTAAGTCACACTGTAGGAATAATTTTAAGAACCACTAATACTGAATTACCATTTTTTAAGTTTGTTATACGAGTAGTTAAGCGCACTTGAAGTGAAATGACACTAAACTGCGCTATATAAATGCCATGTTATTATTATTATTATTCAAATTATGAATACTGCGTGTTACTTTTGTGTTTGTAGTCCAGAATAATAGAAGAGTATGTATGAGACGATGTATGAATGTGAATGAGGCAAGAAGTGTGTGCCAAGACCGAGTTGTTTAGCGGTCCGTCATCTCTGCCTACCCTGCTGGGAAACGGCGTGACGGTTAGTTAGTTAATTAGCGTGTTACTTCACGGGATATTATTGTAAAAATTTTTCCAATTTTACCGAGGACAGAGAAAAACATATGAGAAGTTGAACGAATGCGTGTGTTTTAAGGCGATGCACTACGTCGTGAAATATTTTAAATTGAGCCGCTATCAATAACAACCCTTACTTAGATGGCGATAAGGTTTAAATTCCCGCTTAACACTATCCGCCTGTTTTGATTTATGCAAGAAAAAAACATGGCCAAAAAGTGCCTTTTATTTTATTTTGTCGATGTTCAGGCACAAATATTTAATTTTTTTTCGATCGTTTTATAGATATCTTAGTTTGCCACATTATACAATAAAATCATAACCAAAAATGGGTTAGTAAGTAGGAGATTTTGAACTTTAAAGCAGTTTTCATAGGCATTATACATTATTTTTTTCTGGGCTTATTAAAAAATTTATCTAAAAAATACTCAGTTTTTTCAAAGGCCAAAGATGTATTCTACTCGCAGTATTTAATTAAAGCATCTGAAACATTTCTAGGCGACCAAACTTTCAAATCAAAAACACATGATTTTGCATTACTACGTATGGCATCGCCTAAACTGACTTATTGTGTTTTCGAAAATTACGAATGTGCCCATGTTTAGTTTTTTGTGGAGGGCTACCCTAGTGAAAGCTATTTCGTGGTTTACTACGATGGTCCTATGAAGAACTCCACTATCGATAGAGGCATCACCGACTCGCTAGTATTCTGTATAGCCGGCACATTCCAAGTGATTCTCAGAAATCCGTGATAATGTGACAGTGGCGAGACATGTTTCATCATGGTGCCGTTTACAAGGGTTTTTTTTACACTTCAGGGCTTCTGTAAAACCCAGTAAATCAGGGCTGTCACAAAATATGTACGAAATATACATATTTATCATGTTTTTGTTAGGTATATTATTAAGACTGCCGCTATTCAATTTATACATGGAAGATTATTTTTCAATAACTCTTAAATCAGCAACATCATCAGCTGTAGGCAGACTGATAGAACTTAAGCGCAAGCCAAATAATACTAAGTTTGGTGATCGCGCTTTCGGAGTATCTGGGCCGAAGGCTTGGAATAAACTCCCTCCGGAAATAAGATCCTTAACAAGTTCAACAGAATTCAAGTCTAAACTAAAAACTTACCTTTTTAAGCTGTCATACCCTTAAATTAAATATACCATTCCTGAGAGAAAGTCCAGTTATTTCCTAAATACTGTGTCTAAATTTCGCTAATAAACAATTAGTTAATATTAATTAAGTGTTAATCTCAAGTGACCTACCAGGTAAGTATTGTGCTGTATATTATCTCCATATATAGTTAGTTATAACATAGATCACTGTAGAAATGTATTATATATTTGTACAGCGCCCTTGAGGTAATTTTGCACAAAAACGGCGCTATACGAATCATCCAAATATTATTATTATTTTTATCATATACATGCAAAAGCAAGAATTAAAAGAAGTGGGATTGGGCGTGAATTTGAGTATTCTGATAGTATCTTGCTTGTTGTTTGTTGATAATGAGATGCTGATTGCCAACAGTATGAAAGATCTACAGTCTCTCGTGTTTAGAATGAGAAGTGTGTTTGAAGAATGAGTAAATGATGTTTGAAAGAGAAAGTACAAAAACAATGTGCAATTTAATTGTAAATGAGGAATACTTGGAGCAGGTGGATGAGTTTGTTTATTTGAGAAGTATGTTTACGAGAGATGGGAAGTCTGACAGAGATATTTAAAGAAGGGTAAATGCAGGTAACTCCATTAATGGAGGACTGAACGCAGTTGGCGCTGACAAAAAAATCTCCAAAGAAGCGAAGCTAGCAGTCCACAATGAAGTGCTGGTACCTACCCTGATGTATGGAAGTGAGGCATGGAACTGGTGGACAAAGGATGAAAGTAGATTGAATGCTGGTGAAATGAGATCTCTGAGGCGAATGTGTGGTAAAACCATGTATGATCATGTGAGAAATGTGGAGATTCCCAAATAATGCAAGTCTGATGTAAGTTTAAAGAGTGATGAGTAAGATTAATAAAGGGACGCAAAGATGGTTTGGGCATGTAGTGCGAGTGAACGATGAAAGTAATGTAAATATTACTAAAATTTGAATGGCAGAAGAAGTCGGGGATGCCCGTGGAAGATCTAACACGATCAAATGATCCAGACACTTGAGTCAAGAGTAGCCGAAGAGTATGTATGAGACGATGTATGAATTTGAATGAGGCGTGACTGAGATAGACTGTGACTACTCTTGTTTTTACGATCAGGTGTGCGAAATTGTATCAATTTTTAGATAAAACTATAGATTTGCATACAAATCAAACCTACGCCACCCTTTTTAAATAAAAATAAAACTCTAACTCTATTATAAAATAAGTCGCTATCAGCAAAAAAAAAATTGGCATAATTGGCTGAAGTAAATTTGCAAAGCTCATTTTGTTTTGAATTTCTAGGTCGGTACAGTATTAAGTAAAAACTTTAATTCCATCATGAGCTTCGAAGCTTTCATATATACATTCAACTTTAATATATATAAACAGTTTTTAAACTTCGTAATTATCCGAAGCCAGTGGGATTATGACATTCTCAATAATCCCCAACAATTATAAATAATCGTGAGGAATCTTCCTTCTTGGCCACAATCAAAATCAATACCAATCGGTGTCTACTAAGAAACTACAAAACTTTCCATATTCCTTTACAAATAACTAACTTAACCTTATCCCAACCTATTGTGCAATTTTTGTATTTATCCACTGCAGTGGCAAGATTTCGGACATATTTAGCGAAGGTCTTTAGAAATTTAAAATTTTTTCTAGAATCTCTGGAGAAGTTGGTCCTGAGGATAAAATATCCTTCAGGGCCTATCTTTGTGGATGCTGCGTGGAGGGTCTTTTTATGGAAAGGAAGGATAGGAAGTTCTGGGAAGGAATAAGGTATTAAAAGTAGGTAGAATGTCTATATCTAAACCTCACCCCATGAACCCGAGCACCCCTGCTTACCAAACATAGCGAACCGGGAGTGACCTATAGCAAGGGTGTTGGTTATCCAATAAATGGTTGTCAGGGCGACGGTACCCATACCCACCTCCGAAATCGAAACTCTTGTTTTGTAATAAAACTAAAATCTTAATCTTAACCTCTCGACCACGAAAGACGCTAGATATTAGAACAGTCACCAGTTTAACGGAAGATTCCTACGTTAATTCCGTTGACAGCGATAACCTTGTCTAATTTTGTAATATCCACAAACTGGCATCTGAAAAGAATTCCATAACTATACAGGGTGTATCGGCACGTACCCGACAAACTTTAACCAGCTATTCCTTAGCAAATTTGGAGTAAAAAATGTTATGGGCACTTTGCTGTCCGGTAACATTTTTTTAAATATAAATTTTACTATTCATATTTTCACCACATGTCACCAATGTTTTATCCTTTGTCAAAGTTTGAAAACCCATCTGGCAATATTTTTTTCGAGTTTCGTTGAATAATGTACGCACGTACCTACGTTGGCGCGCTTTTACAATCACAACGAAATGGCACGGCACCATTCGTCTCATTTTTAACTATTATTATTTAGTGTGTACGAAAGAGCGAGGACACTTTTTGACACACTTGCTAATAACAGCTGTTGAACACGAGATTCGATGCAAATGACAGTGACGGAGTGTGGATTTTTTATTTATTTTTTGTTTTTAATGGAAAAAAAAATGTTACCGGACAGCAAAGCGCCCATAACATTTTTTACTCCAAAAGTGCTGAGAAATACCTGGTTAAAGTTTATCGGGTACTTGCTGATACACCCTGTATAATGATAATTTATTCAACCGGCTCATAACGAAGCTCTAAAAAATTCCATGAAATAAAATGCGTCACTATTAAAAAAGTTCACAGTCCAACAAGAAATTTGAAAAAAAATGTACTACATATTATTTTTTATCTTTTTCCTGAAATTAGGCTACGAAAAAAAAAACCACTTATGATTTATGTAACATCGCCTCGCTTTAACGAGACAGTTATCGCTGATGATATCACGCCTCGTAGTTAATGAAATATATTTTACGCGGTTTCTCAGAAGTGATGTATGTATCAACCCTGTTTTTCGATACGGCCGGTTACAGATGTCTACAAAGTCAAACATTCCAAAGAATCTTAAAGTTTTGAATATTCTTAATATTATTAATTAAGGAAGTACACTGTTTGGTTTTGAAATTTAGAATATGGTAAGTTCCTACCTGGATGTCAAGAACACAGTGCAAATTCGAGTGCATTTGTTTTAAAAAAAACAGAAGAAGGATTGAATTATTGGAAGCAAGTTGTTTTTACGTGTGCACAATCTTTGAAAATAAGAATTCAATTGGAGGTGCTTAATATAGTGCCCATTATTTTTGTTGTGGCGATAAATACCTCGACGTAACGCGGTGGAACTCACTATATTGTGACTGTGCTGTGTGCTTGAACTCACTATATTATTTTATTGTGTTCGCAGAGTGGTAAGTGATTGGACTTCATTTTTGCTCTCCTTCTATACTTGTTCATTCCTACACATCCTATCACCCAATTCCAACAAACAATATTCATTTCGTCTCGTCTTAAACCATTCGTGTTCATCTAAAGCTGTAATTCGCAAAAAGTGAAAACCACGTGATTAGTTGGTTTGAACTCTGAATGGCTATCGCGCAGAAGGTGCTGTTACAGTTACAACCATATTGTAGACTGAATGCTGTAGATATGAGTTCTCTGAGGAGTATGTGTGCTTTAACCTTTGATGAATTAATAAAATAATAATAAAATTTGTGATTTTTTGTAACAAATGGATATAATGATATCCTCACTGGGATCTCCCGTTCTGAAGATTTCATTTACATATGATTAAAATTTAGTAGTATGGATAGTGTAAAGTAATTATAAATATATTGAATAGTGTTTTTTCTGAAATAATTATAAATATATTACAAGGTGTTTTTTTTTGGTTTAGTTGAGTGGTTTCGATGTCAGTCTGTATATTTGGTATCAGTATATTACCTATTTCTGATCTTCCTATGTTTTGTATCCAGCTTTTTATTTTAGATTTAAATGTTAAACTATTGCTGTGAGATTTGAATGAGAGTGGGATTTTGTTGTAGAGTTTAGTACCGTGGTATAGGAAGCTTTTTTGTCCAATTTTTTTGTTTGTAGTTGCTTGTTGAATATGTTATTGACCCTGAGATCTAGTAAAGCCAGGTTACTATGAGAACGCGCGTGGTTTAACTGAACTATATCCAGAGGACATACTTTAGCTGCCCGTCCATGTAGCTATTTCATTCGTACACACGTGTTCTGTGTATGGCTATTCCTTTCATAACAAGCGCTACATTTTTTGTTCGATTAGTATAAATATAAAGTGACTTGTATTTTTATAATGTTATTGGGTAAAAAACATGTATGATAATGTGAGAAAGGTGCAAATTCTCAAATAATACAAATACAAGGCTGACGTAAGCGCAATGAGTAAAATTAAGAAAATATTGGGCGTATAGAACAAATGCACAAAGATAGGAGTGTAATATGACGTGAATTTGGATGATGGAACAAGTCCGGGATGCTTAAGAAAGGCATCGTACGATAAAGAAAACCAAATACTTGGCCACGTAAAGAGAGGTTAATAACAAAATGTTATGTAGGAGACGATGTATGAATGTGAATGACACAGGGAATGTGTGCCAAGACCTAGTTGTTTATCTATTTACCTTAGAGAAAAGGTAACAAATGAGCATTATAATTCAATATATTTCTAAAGAAAATACACTATAAATAGTATTATACCGATTAAGAACAAAAAATATTACTGATTGCCAATTTAATTAACAGTATATTGTATTTCCGAATAATTGCTTTAGTTTGTGGATGTTTACTGATTGTCAATGAAGATAACAGTGATAACTTACCGATGAATTAGATAAACATAATGTTGAATAAAGAACATTGCTTTTAATGTGATCACAAATTTTAATCGTGTCGTTCAGGACGATATTCCATTATATTATATATATTAAATTGCACGTATTTCCAATTACAAGTTAAATGGAATTTTGGTAATAGAGTGCAAATATAGGCTTAATAAGTCCATGTAAAGTTAACTCAATGATATAAAATTTACCTATCATATCTCGTGTAAAGATAAACATTGCACTGGAACAAGATAGAAAAGGTCCTAAGGATGCACCTTGTGGGATTCCGCTTTTACAGTTTGAATTAATAATGATACAACCCAATCGAATCAATATTCTGATGCAAGTTAAATATTGATTTTTTACTTCACATGGATTGTGGCACACTTAAATTCAAATATGTAAAACTTTTTACTTGTTTCAAAATCGCAACTTACAAATGACAACTGTTGGAGAACCGCGCAAAATACTCTCAACATTGGCAGCACATTAAACACCCATCAATCAGCAGCTAATTGCCACCACGTGTTCAACACTTTGCAAACCTCTGGTATCGGGCACACATTACTATCGTTTCTAATTTCTTATCTTTGCGTCATTTCGCCCCACCCCTCTCCACACCAATCTCCATTGACTCTTCAAGACTTGGAATCAGGAATCAGTTATCCACCAAACACCACGAAGAAAAGACATATATTTTAATCGTGGACAATCAGAAAGTTTTATTTGAATCTACATTTCAATTTGAGCAGTTACGCGGCATTCTTATTGTATTTGTTTTGACTTCTTTTAAAAATATTGCTTTGTTTTCGAAAGCAAGCCAGATTTTTTTAACAATTGTTTCATGAATTTCTTTAAACCGTTTTGCTGTTGTCTATAATTGTTTTTTAGTTTTTTTCGTTTTTGAAAATGTTTCATAGCGAAAATGGCGCAGTTCTAATTTGTTAACGTCGAGCTTTGTACGTTAGCTTTTTGCTCGCTTTAGAGAGAGAAGAAATCGAGAAGAAACATTGCAAGATGTCGGTGTTTGATCAAAATACAGTCTTCTACTATTGTACGATAAAATAACGGAGGAACTATTTGGCATCACTTTTTTCATCATCAAAATTAAAGAACATCATCGTAAAAAAATAGAAATTTATAACTGTTGGTACAAATCATCGATTGAAATCAAGATCATCGAAATATCATCAAATTAAAGTCAGTTTTTCATCAGTCTTCAATACAGGTGAGTCCAAATTATTTCTATTTTAAACTTGGAATAACTTATTTTACATTTCTAGTGTGTTCTTTATTGTAATTATTGTTCTTTATAACCATTCTTCGTTGTCGTACAAGAGCAGACCCACGAAATATCACGGGATATTCAATTAGTATATCTAGTTAGTTAGACCCTTCAAATATCACAAAATCTGACTTATACTTGTCAAGATATCAATTTTAATTCAAATAAAAAATAAAAAATAATGTTATATTATAATTACCTACCTACTTAATCGTTTGTCTCAATTCTTCAAAATATCGGTTACAATTTTGAAAAAGACACAAAAATAAATCGGAGCTCGATATGATTTGAGATTTTCACGGCCAAAAGTATTATAGTGTACAGATGTGCCCTGATGATGGAAACTGTAATGCTGTCCGAAACGTTGGCTAAAAAAGGCGGTAACGCAACACGGCATAGTACACCAAAAATGAATCACTATAAATCAGAGATCATTGCATCAGAGTTAGGTACATACAATCACTGACCCAAATTCGTAACTAACTAACTAACCATCACGCTTTTCCCCCGCAGGGGTAGGCAGAGAGAACAACTCTGTTTTGGCACACAATCCCAGCCTCATTCACATTCATACATCGTCTCATACAGACTGATAGTTTGACTCTTGATATCGACCGACTCAAGTATTTGATTCACTTGATCGTGCCATGTCTTTCTCGGGCATCCCTGACTGCTTCTACCATTCACATTTTCGTCATATATGCTCCTCACTCTCCTTTCTTCGTTCATTTGCTGTAGATGCCTAAACCATAAGAGCTTCCCTTTCGTAATCTTACATATTACGCGTACGTCAACATTTTTTTGCGGATCTCCAAATTTCTCACACGAGCATACATGGTTTTACCACACATGCACCTCAGAGATCTCATTTCTACAGCATTCAGTCTATTTTCATCCTACCTCTGCCAGTTCCGTGCCTCACTGCCATACATCAGGGTAGGTACCAGCACTCCATTGTGGACTGCTAATTTCGCTTCTTTGGACATGTTTTTGCTAGCACCAACCGCGTTCAGTCCTCCATTAATGGAGTTACCTGAATTTACCCTTCTTTCAATATCTCTATCAGCCTTCCCATCTCTCGTAAACATACTTCCCATTAGTTTTTTTGATAACATTTCTTATTGTTTGTAATTAGCTAATTTAGTAATGTAATAAATATAGACGTAAGATCCTTTGGCTTAGGTCCTGGACCGAAATATATAAGTGCTCTGATGTGAAAGGATTTAAACTTCACTTCACTTCGAGTATACAGATACGCCCAAAGCACATTTCTATATATTTATATTTTCAGTGTTACAGGTCAACCCACCTCAACCGAAACACGTTTAATTAAGACAATTTGTTTTTAGATTTAAATTATAAACAAATCAATAATTCCATATAAATTATCAGCATTTATAGGAAGTCATGTCACATTTTATTAATAAACGCGTATTTATAAATAAATATTTAATCATGTTATATCTGTTTTTCGAGTCGGAGACAACTTCTATGTTTATTTATTAATTTATTAAATCATCAGATGGCCTAACCTGGATTAATCTGAATTTTACTCGGAGAATTAACTGATATTGCTAATTTATTAAGAATTATTCGTAATTCCGTTACAAACGGGACTGCAGGCCCTTAACCAATGATTTGACAGGTTTACTGTTAAACTTTTAGGGCGAGTTGTTTCAGAGAATTTGAACAATTCATTAAATTTCTCAGTTAATTTTCAAGGACTGCGAAAGTTCTATTATTATTTCAGTTCTGTGAAGCAATTGGCCCATGTTGATATAATAACAGACTTTCACAGAACTTGACGAATTGTTCAAATTTTCTGAAAAATCCCGTCGTTAGTAAAAAACGAATTTATGTTTGTACGTGTTCATAAAAATCATCATATTTTTTATAATATTAGGAATATACTAAAATTTAAACAGGCAACCTGCAATCCCAGTTTTAAAAGGATTTTATTAAATCAGCAATTCATATTTATCTCCGAGGAAATTTCAAAATACAATAAAATCGAAGCAAGTGCAGTGAGCTGCCAAAAAATTCACAGTCGATTTCTCGGCACACTAGGGGTTAATCTCTCAGGCCTCTGGCATATTGACCGTTAATATTTCTTATAAAGGAAGTCGAATAAAATCCAAATAAATAGAATATTTCTAGAATTATAAAATAAAAAAAAATAATAAAAATAAAAATACATAAAAATAAATACTGTTTTTCAAAGGTTATAAAATATGCTTTTAAATTTCATTATTTGAAATATTTAAATTTAGAAATCAAAAATAAAAAAGTTTTTAAAATGGCTCACCTTACGTTTATTTGTCTCAACACTGTACTAAACTTACAGATAACGAAAAAAAAACACATTTTTTTATTAGACAAACGTATTACGAACATTACAGACATCTCACTTTTTCATCGTTTCATATAAAAAATAATTAATAAAAAAATTACAAAGTACCATAAATTTTTCACAAATTACAGTCGGAACATTTGGTTTCATATAAGTGTACATTTTGATTATTATTTGGTTAAATACTAGATTTGAATATAAAGCGTGGTGTTTTCTCTCTCTAACACAGTTTAGATCGCATTGCTAACAATGAGAGTAAGGGAGACACAACGATTTCTATGAGGCCACACGAGCGGTTCCATCGATCAAATGGACTCCACGTGTAAATAGCTGTTTGCTCGAAAAAAACATATTAGACTGAGGGGTATAGAATTAATATTATGATAAATTTGTAAACATGAAATTTCGTTGTTGGATTCTTCCTCATTGTTTATAATTAGATAAATTTCTATTTGCGTAGTTCTAACCGCAAATTATGCAATATTTATAGTCCTTGAATCATTGCTGTTTTGAAATAAATTCACTAATAAAAATATTTAATAACAATAAATAGTATAAAGTCTAATTAATCATTGTGTTTTATACGTCATTGCAAAAGTTTATTAGTGGAATTCATTTAGAGCCATACAAGTTCTTACCTTCTACCTCGTGAATCTTCTGTCGCCAAACTTTGAATGTAAGAAATATTATTGCAATTGCTTTTAAGAGGACGTAGGTATACCTTATATTGAAGGTAATAGGCATTAAAATCGCTTGACAGACGGAGTCTAGAAACGTTCGATTTCAAGCACAAAACTGGTTTTTATTTATTTTGTAAATAATTTTATAAGAAAGCAAAAAAGTTGATCAAGTGAAACTGTCACAGATAATCTTAGCTATAATACTGTATTTTTTTTAAAGTTGTTTCTTTGTTATTTCTATTGAAAAAATATATTTCTTAGTAGTTTACATTTATATTTTTTATTGAGTAATTATTTTTTTTATTTGTATTCTACTCAAGCGAAACGATAGGAAAAGCTTCAATTAATCTAAAGCATATTTTTTGGTATTCATAATGTACACCAATTCTTTATAAAGATTAATCAAAATAGTGATTTGGCATTAAGCTTCGCCCTAATTATTCCTAATAGAATCACATGAACTAAAACTATCTTTCTAGTAAAAAATATAATCAGAGAAAACTTACTAATATAAAATAATGTTAATTTATTAAAAAAATCTTGTAAAATTATCCGTTTTCCTGTTAAAAATGGGACTGCGGGATTGACGCATAAATTGAAAGGGTTGTTAACAATGTATCAGTCAATAGCAAAGGTTTTATGAAGACTGCGGATCACGTGTTCAAACAAATACTAATACTGATACTGACATACTTATATTTTAGCATTCCGGCGTGATATCTATTAGGAAAAGAACACGTACTCTCGATATATTCTGAATGACTAATATTTTATCATTAAGTTAGCATGCTATCAGTTTTTTTTATTCACAGCTTAGGTAACCAAAATGCAGAAATAGCAGGTATTTTTAATAGCACCGAAAGAACTCACAATAAAACATTTCACTTTTTTTTAATATGGCCTAATTGTAAATTTCTAAATAGTATAAAACAAAGTCATTATCCACGTCTGTCTGTGCGCTTAGTTCTTCTAAACTACGCAACGGATTGTGATAAGATATTCACTATCATTTAGAGAATTTCTTCGAGAGGTTTATCAATATAAAACATGGTTCCGTGATAAATCAACACAATGAAAATTCAACACACTTTTAAAAAGTGATATAAAATCATTAGAAACTATGAAAAAATATTAAAATTTAAACCTAACCTAACCTAACATAACTTCTTAACTCAGTTATTAAAGTTTTTGATTCATCACTTTCCATAACTTTTTAAAGATGTGATGAATTATCATTTTGATGAGTTATCCGGTCACCATAAAACATTATATACTATCCTTGTAGAAAGTAGAAAAAAGACGATGTTTTGTAATAAAGTCGTAAAAAAAAGATTTTCTGCGCTTACATTGCTAACGCTGGCTAAACCTTATGAGACACATCAAAATAATGTACTACGGAATTGTATATCTTAAAAAGGCCTACAAAAAAGTCTATGGTGGTATATGTCTATCTCCTAAGGATAACCCATCAACGCTGGGTACACAACAGCTAGTTAAAAATAAATACTGAACAATTATTTCTTATCTCTCCCATTGTATGTTATAAAGCAATGTTGATTTGATAGCTTTGTTTTTCATTGAAGGCATGTTGGAACTTGGAATGCATGGGAGGAACAAATAAGCGAATAAATTCTTTGTTGCGCAATCTAATGCTGCGTATAAACAGGATAAATTTTTTATTGTTTATACGCCCCAATTTATTTATTTACTTCACGCCTATTAAGGCTTTTACGTACAAATATATAAAAAATATTTACGAAATTATACATGAAAATAGTGCAGGAAACGACTATTTAAAACAATTGCAAAAAAATAAATATAAAGTCAAAATATCACTGAACTTAATCTACACAGCATGTAGGCACAAAACATAAAAAATACAAAATATTTTTTCTGTTTCAGTTGACAAAATTATTACATATGTTAGTCAAATCAAATTAAATACCTTTATTAAAATATTCCACTACTTGATGAAAAAAACTTCAATAGGGTATGCTTATATATTGAAAATGATGTACTAAATATATCAACAACATCGTAGTATTTGTTTCCTAGCTGTTGAATCCGTCGCATAGGAGTGTGATATTGGGACGTTGATATAGAATTGCTACAATAATATGGTAGGTACTGTCTTGTAACTGACCTGCTTGGAGTATGAAAAGATTTTACATATAATAAATCAGGGGTATCAAACATTGAATTAACAATTTTATACAAACAGGTTAAATCGGAAATAATTCTGCGATCAGATAATTTTATTAAATTTAATGAACAAAGTACGTTATCGTAATTTAGGTTTTCTCTAGGATGCCCATTTTAAAATTTATATATCTTAAAATTTTATTTTGGATTCTTTCAATCGCATGTGAATGAACCTCATAATTTGGGGACCAAACCGTGGAATTGTATTCCACATGACTCCTTACTCCTTACTAGTGACATATATATAATGTTTTTACAGTATTTACATTATTGAAATCACTAGATACCCTTAAAATAAATCCCAAAATTTTCAAAGCTTTATTGGTTATTATTTCAATATGCTCGATAAAGTTAAGTTTCGTGTCAAACCAAATACCTAAGTCATTAATTTCAAGCTTTTATGTTTTGATTCTTAATTTCCTGGTGAAAGACCGCCATTCAAGATCAAAACATTGCTTGAAAACCTTTCTCTTCCTCATCTCCTTCCTATCCCAACTCCCTTCAACCTAACAACATTGCCAGAAATAGGGACTCCTGTGGCTCGATATTCACATGAAAAACGCTAATAATTTAACGATTGGTTTTAACTCCTCGAGTTAATTTGTTCAGTTTCGGGAACAAACAGTTATTACCCGTAGAGTTAAATTGTTCGCTTTTCGGAACAACTCATATGGTCTCATATCAATCGTTCTATCTCCCAAACCGTCATAGTTCGAAATGTGAACTAAACGGTGATAGAAAGAGAAAACACCAAGCTTTGTATTCTGATATGGAAATTAATTAAAATAAACACCTCTATCTCTAACCGAAGGTTCCGACTAATTTAAAACTTTACTTTTTTTTTGCTTTACTTTCACTTTTGTGATTTTTTTATTCACTTTTTTAAATCGAACAAAAAAAGTGAGGTGTCAGTAATTTTAATAATACATTTGTTTAATACAATGTGTTTTTGTCGTTTTCAATTATTTTAATCCCGCTTTTAGACGAAAACGTTTACTTCTTATAAATAATCAAATTTGAAAGCGTCACATTTCAAAAAAAAAATTTTTGCACACGTCCAGAAATACAAAGAATTTCAATTTTATAAAGAAGCTGATACAAACAAAATCTCTGTCTTTATGTAAGTATCTTTATGGCGAAGCTTAATGCTAAATCAATAACTAACTAACTAACCATCACGCCGTTTCCCCGCAGGGGTAGGCAGAGAGGACGGACCGCAAACAACTCGGTCTTGGCACACACTCCTTGCCTCATTCACATTCATACATCGTCTCATACATACTCTTCTATTGTTCTGACTCTTGACATGGGCCGACTCAAGTATCTGATTCACTTGGTCGTGCCATGTCTTCCTCGGGCGTCCCCAACTTCTGCTACCATTCACATTTGCATCGTATATTCTCCTTACACTCCTTTCTTCGCTCTTCTACATGCCCAAACCATCTAAGCGTCCCTTTCTTGATCTTACTCATTACGCTTACATCAACCTTGCGCTCTTTGCGGATCTCCACATTCCTCACACGATCATACATGGTTTTACCACACGTACGCTTCAGGGATCTCATTTCAACAGCATTCAATCTACTTTCATCCTTTCTTTGCCAGTTCCATGCCTCACTTCCATACATCAGGGTAGGCACCAGCACTCCATTGTGGACTGCTAACTTCGCTTCTTTGGACAATTTTTTGTTATCGCCGACTGCGTTCAGTCCTCCATTAATGGAGTTACCTGCATTTACTCTTCTTTCAATATCTCTGTCAGCCTTCCCATCTCTCGTAAACATGCTTCCTAAATACACAAACTCATCCACCCGCTCCAAGTATTCCTAATTCACAACTATATTGCACACTGTTTTTGTACTCTCTCTTTCAAACACCATTACTTTAGACTTACAGAGACACTTTAGACATTCATCATTAACTCATTCTTTACGCATACTTCGTTCATCCTAGACACGAGAGACTGCAGATCATCCATACTATAAACAATCAGCACCGCATCATCAGCATACAACAGGCAGCATACTTTCAAATTCAAATTAAAACTCAATTACTCAAATTCGCGCCCAATCCCACCTCTTTCAATTCTTGCATACAATTATCCATGTATAGATTGAATAACCTTTGGTGACATGGTGACATTTCGATTAATCTTTATAACGAATCGGTTTACATTATGAATACCAAAAAATATGCTTTAGATAAATTGAAGTTTTTCCTATCGTTCTATCTTTACCCAATAAAAATATTTATATAAACTTATTGATACTCGTAATTTCTAATTATAAATCAGATGCTCACTAAATTTTTATGCCATCATATCAGTAACCCATTTCAGTAAAAAGACACTCGAAATATTTCCATTCATGACTTCATTACTGTTTCGGCAAACGCGTGTAACCACCGTAGCCTTGGGAGTCACAATAAAAATTCTTGGTTTATTTTTAAAGCAACAATGTTTTGAATTTTGATACTTCAACTCAAGGGCACATTGCAACGCCGAAATGCATCTTAACCCGTGAAGCCATTAGCAATTTACCGTTATATTTCTTAAGAGGAAGCTACAAGCTAAAAATGTGTATATTCATTGTATGCTTTATATCGACACGAATATAGGTAATAGCCATTACAATCGCTTGACAAACGTAGTCTAGAAATGCTCGATTTTATGCACAAAGGTGGTTTTTATTTATTTTTTAAACAATTTTATAAGAAAGCAAAAAAGTTAATCAAGTGAAACTGTCACAGATAATCTTAGCTATAATATTATATTTTTTTAAAGTTGTTTAATTTATGCGTTCATACATTTCTAATGAAAAAAATATTTATTTGAACAGTTTACTTTTTTTATTTTTTATGGAGTAATTTATTTATTTATTTGTATTCTACTCAAGCGAAACGATAGGAAAACCTTCAATTTATAAAGATTGATCAAAATAGCTTGGCCTTAAACGAAAGTTTGGAACAGAAAAAAGTATAAAAAGATTTGCCGGGACTTTGTTCTACCACTGAGCTAATTCGACTATATCCCCCCTTCAGTCATATTTAAAGGAGTTATGAGGTGAATTCTCATTTTTCACAAAAACGACGCTATAAAAATTATCCAATTATTATTTTGATGAACATAGTTGATAATGACTTAGATACATTAATTTATTTAAACTTATTCAATAATTACAAAATAATCTCAGAATCAGGCAATTTAGTAAAAAAATCTGTAACTGTAAGTAACCTCACTATTTTGTTCCAAATACATAATGTAACTAGGGCATTCCATCCTTGTGAGATACACCAAATGCATTTTAGTAAGGCAATTGATAATTGGTTTACAAAATAAACGTTTAATATCAAAGACTACGAAATGAGTTCCTCGCCTCCATTTTTTATGTCCATAAATATTCTAATATATTCGCATTTCGTCATTATACAGGGTTTTCCAATAAGAGGTGTTATTTTGATATTCAATCGTAAGAGATCAATGGTTTTGTTACTTGTGTGGCACGTAGCGTCGTCTTGTTGAAAGTACACGTTGTACAAATCAATTCCATCCAATTCCGGCCATAAAAAATCATTAATCATCTCTCGATAGCGCAATCCATTCACCGTAACTGTTGCTCCAGCCTCATTTTCGAAAAAGTAAGGTCCAATAACTCCGCTGGACCATAACACCAAACAGTCACACGTTGAGAATAAAAAGGCTTTTCAACAATAACTCTTGGGTTTTCCGAGCCCCAGATGCGACAATTTAGCTTGTTGACGAAGCCACCGAGGTGGAAATGGGCCTCATCACTCAAGATGATTTGCATTTGATTCACTCTAGTGAATTTTAATAATTTCAATGCGTTGTTGAAGCGTGTATCGTTCCATTTTTATTAATGGCGTAGTTTCTACTTGTCAAATGTCAAAAAATGACAGCTTCAAAAGTAACATCTACCGAAATAGCGGGCTATTCAAAATAACACCTCTTATTGGAAAACCCTGTATAATAACAGGAGAAATGCAGCTGCATGAACACGTTTTCCGATACACTATGAAAGTACTGATGGTTAATTAGGAAATGGCCTGCTATTACCGATTTAATAGGATTTTAATAAAATAGCAATATTCATGTTTCTTCGTGTGAGTTCTTGCGTTATGAAGTAAAGTTTTGTCTTTAGTTTCATATATATCAAAGTGGTGTTTAAAATAAAATAAAAATGTATTTGTTATGTTTATTAGTTTCTATTCTGGATTTTCACAGTTAAACGAAATCGTATGATTGCTTTGTGTAATATTGGTTGACGATTTTCGTCCTTTCGCAAATAATACAATTTTTAGTTGGAATTCTAAAAATCTGATGTCTTCAAGTCCTGTGGGATTTCTATTGTGTTCGCGTGATAAAATTCTAAGAAAAACAAGTTCAAACACCCATCTGTAAAGGACGGTTTTTTTTAAAGAATCCAATTCCAGAATTCTTTGAAAGTTTAAAAAAAAAAAGAGTTTAAAAGAAATTGTCTGCGACGTTAAAAAGGATTAGATCTTCCTACTAGAATCCTTTTTTCATTTTATTTATATATTTTTTAATGTAAATCTCTAAATAGTATAAAATAAAGTCGCTATTTGTGTCTGTCTGTTTGTGCGCTTAGTTCTTCCAAACTACGCGACGTATTTTGATAAAGTTTTCACTATCATTTAGAGAATTTCTTTCGCAAGGTTTATGTATATAATACATGCATATTATATTTATACAAAGTAGAGAAAGTTTATCTTTATCGTTTAAGAAGAAGAAGGAGAATCACAGCAGCCAACAAAACATACTTCTCTTTGCTGCCAGTGTTTAAGTCACGTAGTGTCCACAGAAAAACCAAAACAACCATATATAAGACCATTGTAAGAACTGTATTGGCATATGGATGTGAGGCGCTGACACTGACGGTAAAGATGGCTGAAATGCTGGATACTTTTGAAAGAAAGGTGCTGAGAAGAATATGTGGACCCGTGAAAGAGGGCGAACAGTGGCGTATCCGGCACAATATAGAATTGTACGATATATATAAGGCCCCTAGCATCTCTGCACACATGAGACTCCTCAGGCTGAGATGGGCTGGGCATGTACAGAGAATGCCGGATACACGCGTCCCAAAAAGAATTCTGACTGGTCACCCAGGTGGAAAGAGAAAAGTGGGAAGACCCAGACTGAGGTGGGAAGATGAGGTAAGAGGGGATGCAGCACAGCTTCTCCAGGTGACAAACTGGAAGTCAGCCGCTGAGGACAGGAGGAGTTGGAGGCGACTGTTGCAGGAGGCCAAAGCTCGATATGGGCTGTAGCGCCATCGAAGAAGAAGAAGAAGAGAAAGTTTATAATAACTATAACCATACATAAATAGTTTAAAAAACGTTCAATATTGAACGCCCTTGTGAAATAGGAAAGTACAGTAATAAAAAAATATATTTCTACATTATTATTATTTTTTAAATATCCTAATGAGTAAAACCTCAAATTGTAATATTAAATTATTGAAGACAATATTAACGATTCAGAAACGAAAATTTAAAATGAAAAATCAGAAAATATACGGTAACATCTAGGACTCACCGACGGTGCTAATGAGACCATATCTCTTTCTGTCATATTTAACTGTATCATACTTCGAATAAGAACTATCAACATCATCTTCATTTTCTAAATGCACATTTTTATTGGCTGCTATCTTTAAAAATTAAAAATGACACTGTCTAGATTACATTTAGTTCGTGTTGAGTATTGCGACCATACATAAAGACAGAAAATGAAGATAATGTTGCTAGTTCTTATTCGAAGTATAACGTAGTTAAATATGACCGAAGGAGATAGGGTCTCATTAGCTCAGTTGGTAAAGCAGTGCCCCGGCAAGGCCAGGGTCCTGTGTTCGAGTCCTAGACATGCCCGAATATTTTTCTTATTTTTTAATGATAAATTAATGTTTATAAGACAAGGTTTTATGCATAGAATAAAGGATAACAAATAATTATAAGCAATAATTTGTCGCCTGAAATATCAATACAAATTGAAAATATCTCCGGAGTAAAAATAATAATATTTGAAAAGTCAAAAGCATTTTACCAATAAATGAAGATATTATATATCTCGACGCCATCTAGTGAGAAATTTAGCACTAACAAAGCCTTTCCTACATAAATGAAGTTTGTTGTTTACAGGTGGAAAAAATATAATAAGCAGTAATTGTTGATTGAGGTACTAACTAGTACATATTGAATTATTTGACGGGTTGGAAATAAGCCGACATAGCTCAGTGGTTACAGAGTTCCTGACCGGACATCAGAAGGTACGGGTTCAATTCCCGTTGGTGGCATTTATTTTTACTCGGGAGATATTTTTAATTTGTATTGATATTTGTATCTTTTTCTGTTTTAAATTTTCGTGAATCGCTTATATTGTCTTCAATAATTAAAATATTATTTAAATTGTTATAGTTTGTTTTGATGGTTAAAATAATTTTAATTTTTAATAAAGATCAACATATTTGTCGGGATCCTCACCGGTTATATCTGGAAAATTTATATTTCAATTTCTTACTACACATATTTGATTTGACCCTGTTTGATCTTGTAAAAACATACATATTGGAACGCTAGTATTTTGTTGTCTTTTTAATGTGATAACTGCGCACTTCCAACTGCCACGAACCACTGGGACTTTGTCATCCATAATTCACAAGTGAGATGGAATACATATCCAGTTTGTATATTTGCCTCAACTTTTTTCCCTTCCCTAACTCATGCATCCTGACAACATTCCCCAAATTTAGGTTGCCATAGTTCCACCGGCTCTGTGCTTTTTCAAAAAAAAGATAGGCACCGTAACATGGGGCGACTTTAGAATCAGGGGGTGACATTGCAATAATAATTTTCACTACTACTCAGAAATTACTTCTTTGTAAAGATTTTTTCGGGCTACGTAGATACTAAACACATTGACGCTTTGAAAATAAGTGTTAAATTATTTGGTTTCTAGTTATATATATATATATATATATATTGACGGTTGATTTGTGAACCTGTTTTTTTTTTAAATTTATATATTTCTCAAAGATTATGATATTTTGTTGTCATTTATTTTGGAAAGTAAATCAGTGTCTATCGATATTATATATTTGAACCTAACCTAACCTAACCTAACCCAACCAACTGGAGCTATTGATACTATGGCACCACCAATCGGGGTATGTTATGAAGCTGAAGGTCTTGGGGAAAGGAATGAGATAGGAAACGTCTCGAAATGTCTAGTTCGGTTTTTAGATATTTTTTTAAGTTATTTATTTTCAATCTTGAAAAATGTTCAAAGATATCCCATTTTACGGTACCTTTATATTGTTTATTAATTTATTTATTTTTCGGGAAATCGACAGTTTACAATTAATCGGTTTGTACATAAGTATTGTATAGCTAAAATAAAACTAATTATGTATTTCCTCCTTGTGACTTTGCCTCTACTGAGCATAATATGGAATAAATAAATAAATCTGTGAGCAAGGAATATGAATTAAAAAATTTATACGTAACAAAAGATAATATAAAACGAAAAATTTACAAAACAATACATTTATAGCCATGGATAGAGGTTGTAGATATAAATCAAATCATAATAGAGATATAAACAATAGAGACATAAAAATTATTCACAAACCATCAGAGAAATATTCTTTTATGCTCCTTTTGTATTTTTTATTTCGCAACTGAAAATATCAACCTTGGATAATATTGTATAAATGAAAAACTTATTTATACGTAAATCAATTATTTCTTATAGATACGTCAATGGTTGTACGTCGAGCTTCTAACTCCGACCTTTGGAAGTATGATATGCACGATTTGTTCAATGTATTATAAATTTTATATCGTTATCAGCGTGAGTTATGAATGTAAATAAATCCAGTAAATCATCCGATAACGTGGCAGGGGTCAAGCATGATGCCTGTATCTGTCAGTCATTCATCATTATACTGTCGTCAATTAAGATAAAAAAAATTATATCAATGAGATGATTAAATATGGTTGACTTTAAAATTAATAATGATTTTTGACCGAACATTTACAAAAATAGATATTGGTTCTTTAAGAGGAAGCTACAAGTCAAAAATGTGTATATTCTTGGTAAACCTTACATCGTAGGTAATAGAAACGTTCGATATCAAGCAAAAAACTGTTTTTTATTTATTTTGTAAATAATTTTATAAGAAACCAAAAAGTTAATCAATTTAAACTGTCACAGATAATCTTGGCTATAATACTGTATTTTTATAAAAGTTGTTTCCTTTACGCGTTCATACGATATTCTATTGAAAAAAAAATTTTTTAGTAGTTCGCATTTATATTTTTTTAGTAATTTATTTTTTTATTTATATTCTACTCAAGCGAAGCGATAGGAAAACCTTCAATTTATGTAAAGCATATTTTTTGGTATTCATAATGTTCACCAATTCGTTATAAAGATTAATCATAGTAGTGATTTGGCATTAAGCTTCGCCTTTAACAGAAAAGAACTTTCTGTGTTTGTAGATGTAACAATATCTATGATTCTGTTAAAAAAGTGAATGCAAGCCAATTTCCTAATAAAATATTAGTCATTCAGAATATATCGAGAAAATTTGTTATTTTCCTAATAAAAATCATGACAGAATGTGGCAGCATCAATATCATTTTTTGTATGAATAGTACGTATTTCACCGTCCTCATAAAGCATTCGCTTTTAACTGACACTTTGTTAGGAACTCTTTCAATTCATTCGTTAAAGGCTTGCAGTCCCATTTTTAACAGAAAATCGAATAATATGATTTTTAATAAATCAACATTATTTTAAATTAGTAAGTTTTCTACGTGTGACTTTCTCCTACCGAATGCTTCTAGCTAATTAGAGGAAACTCCATTATAATACCTGTAGAATACACTCAGAAAGCCCACATTGCGTCTATGCATTAGAGATGCCAATCGGTCTGTTAACAACGGTTTGTCAATCAGATGGACCGCCCTCCTTTTCACAGAATCAATTAGGTTTGTCAAGTATTGTGGGGGTCCAGCCCAGAGGTGGCTCCCAAATACAATTTTTAGGCGTACTTGAAAGTTTTTGGGGAGGGTGATTTTATCAATTTTCACCAGACAGTATTTGATCTCCCTCTTTGCCGAAACATTGCAAAAACAAAATAATCCATCATGAAAGATAGAAAAATAGTACATAGGGAATACATAGTAGAATAAATAAATTAAATAAGTGGAAATAGAGCTGGACAGATTGTTGAATTACATTTTTTGATCTACTTTCCGTTATAAATTCTACTAAAATCTGTTTATATTTGGTAATTGATACGTTAAACCTGTCAACAACTTCCTCATAAGCATTACCCAAATTCTGTATACGGCGAACGGGAGTTGAGCGCTGGGTGGTGGTGCGAATCAGCGTGTAAGTACCGATTCGTATGGGTTGGTTTCCTATGTACAGTATTCCCTAGGCTACCATCGTGTTTTCGCATCACCTCCACATCTAGAAAAGGCAGTATAAATGTATAAACTCAGCTGTTCCGGATGTGACAAGGTCCATGTAGGCCAGACAGAGCGGACTATCTCCAAAAGGATTTCTGAACACTTCAGAGCTTGTAAACTCGGCCACCCTGACAAATCGGCAATTGCCGAGCATTTGATTGACACCGGGCATTACTTTGGATTTGTTCCTGAAATCCTGGGGAGACCCAAAACTTTCTGCGAATTGGATACCTACATGGTACCTATCACCCTATTCATTACAATATAATGCTGTAAACATGTAGGGTGACCATGATATTTAATTGCAATAAAAATGTAACAAAATATATATATATATATTTTTTCATAAATAGAGACGATGGAGCTAAGCTCAATAGTTCTTGGTATCCGGTAATTGACGGATACACCAGAGCTAAACGAAGAAAACCACTTTAAATAAAAAAAATGATACGTCAATGTTAGCTCAGAGGGTTGGAGCTGGCAACACGGTATCACAACCTCATACATAAGCTCACATTTTAACACAACCTCAAATAACACATCTGTCCTGATGATGGACACTGTAATTCTGTCCGAAACTTTGGCTAAAGAAGGAGTTAGCGCAACACGGCATAACACCCCAAAAACAAATAACAAAAATACTTTTGGCCGTGAAAATCTTAAATCATAAGTATAAAGTTGTCCTCGATTTGACGCTTAACTGTTGATAATTTTCAAATTGGTTGCATGTTCTTACAACAAAACCTAACATTTTCAAAGCTTTGTTAGTGAAATATATAATTTTGACATCAAAATACCAATATAAAATTGTACTTTTTAACTTCCACATACATATTTTAAGTTCTTACCGTCCTACAATGCGTTTTGTAACTCATCAGGATTGCTCTATCAAACAAAAATTCAATATGATTCATTAAATTTAGCTTTTGATCACAGTATACATCCAAATTATTCACATCGTTTACAGTTGTTATCACTATTAATCAGTGTAATCTTTTTATATTTCCGACTTTATGTCCGGGTTAAATCTTCCCCATAGGAAAAACCAAAGCCTTCCACACACTTTTCCACAAATGATCATCTAGTCGATCAACACTATGCAAGTGCATTATATAAGCACAATAAATACAAAACAATACAAGAACAACACGTCAACTTACCAGAGATCAAATGGGAAAATAATTCACCGACTCCAGATATTTTCATATCAGAGGGTTCGGCTCGGTAGAACTCCTAACAGGGCCTATAAATCCTACTGATCCCTCAACATAAATATTTGAAAAATCTTTTGTTATCCTACATGTATTCAAAATGACCGACTTTCGCACTATTATATATAAATTTTTTGAAAGATCTAATACGCCTAAATTTTTAATGAGAGAGCTAGGTATAATGCCAGTAGCCGAAATAACGAATGGTAATATTTTTATAGTCTGAGAATGCCAAATTCTTTTTATTTCATTTCCTAAATCTGTGTATTTTCTTATTTTTTCGCTAACAGATTTTTTAATATTACAGGAATTTGGTATAGCGACATCAATGATATAAGTTATTTTTTTAATTTTGTCATGTAAAACTATATCGGGTCTATTATGACTAATCGCTCGGTCTGTTAGTATAGTTTTATCATAATATTTTTATTTTTTTTTAAAGAAAGACAAACATTCCCGGGTTACGAATAACCCAACAATGTTTGAAAATCTCCTACTACCACCACAGAAAGCCGAAAATGTTGCTTGTGTTGTGATGGAGGACTTAGCCAGCCGAGGAATCGAACACGCGACGCTCGGGTGAGACCCAAGCGCTATGCCCACTCAACCACTGACCGGTCAATAATATATTTTATAAAATTCGTTTTCTAAAAATGAATTTGGTTCGTATTCATAATATGGTACTATATTACGGCAGTCAATCAAGTTATGTTTAATTACCAAATTTTGGTGAATTATTTTTAAAAATTGATTGTGCCTAAATGTAGATATACTCGGACGGTGCTAATATAGAACATCCCGATATAATATGGTCTATAGTTTCCGGAAAAGCCAACATTTTCTACACAAATCATCAATTTGATTTGTATCTTTGATTATATGCTTTCTATAATTTTTAGTATTAATGACTCTATCCTGAATGGCAAGCATAAATCCTTCTATTTCTGCGCTCAACTCTCCAATACTCTACCATTTGTTTGACGAAAATTTGTCAACATACGTTTGGTTGAGATAATTGAAATGTTTTGCGTGTAAAATTTTATTTGACCAGGAATCTAATAATTTCTGGTTTGGATTTATAAAAATGTTGGTATTCTCATCGTATAAATTTAAACGTGTAATATTTCTATCTGCCTTGCAAATTGTTTGTGCATTTCTGAGCTATGAGCTTTCCTATGGAAAAAAGTTCCTAGCATTTCTACCTGATTATGTTTCGAAGAAGTTATTTTGATTATACCTCTACCTCCTAAATTTCTTGGTAAATTAACTCGTTCTATAGCTGAATTTGGATGATGGCAACTAAACTTTGTTAGCGTAGTTCTAATTAATCTTTCTAAGTTATCTAAATCTGCATTAGACCATTTAATTATTCCAAATGAGTGCGTTAATAGAGGTATTGCCCAAGTATTTATTGCTTTTTCTAATTTTTTAGCAGAGATTTGAATGATGGAGTTTCTATTCTATGTAATCTCATAATTATACATTTCCTTACATTTATTTGTAAATTAATTGCTGTTTTATCGTAAGTTATTGCGCCATTAATTATGAAGCTGTCACATATCAAGGAAGTGCGTAAAGTGCGTTCAATTATTCCTTCATAAAATAATTATAAAAGATAATAATTATAATTTCCTTTTCTATTAAAAATTTCTAAGTTAAACTTTTCTAAGATGCAGTTGTGGGCGGTTTATTTTTAAAGCAGAGGGTTGTGTAGTGGTCGGAAATTGAAGTGTGGATAACAAAAGAGTCAGTGAAGTTAATATTTTTTACGTTGATGTGATCCAAACAGGATTTGTTCGTGCCCTATTCACGAGTAGGTATATTGATTGTAACTATGAATCCGTTTTCTGTGAGCATGCATAGGTAGTCGTTGAATTGGGAGTGATATGGAGATAAGGTGTTAATATTAAGGTCACCTATAATGATTTGACGTTCACATTTATCGGAACTGCTGATAACAGTTTGAAGTGAATTCAAAAAAGAATCTATTTTCATGAAAAAAGGTGATCTTTATATAGTAAAAATACATGAGTTATTATTAAGAACAATTCTAATGCAGTTACCTTGTGATTTAGTAAGTTCGCAAATGAAAATATCCACCTTGGATAATACGCTATTGTAATTATTGCGTAGTCTGTTCAGGCAAGAATTCTACTTAGAGTTGGTTTTGCATTAATCCACCCTGAACAGAACAGGTTTATGTAGTCCCATGTATTGTCTATACTTAGACCGTCCACTTCTTTCTCATTTAATCTCATATCTGTACAATGAATATGCAAACAGTTTTTCTATTTTGACTGTTGTTGGATTTAATACCGTTTTACTAGGTACTGCTTTCGGGAGGTCAATTCAATCATGTCGATTGCTAAACTTCCCATCATCTTTAATATTGTCCTTAATCAATGGGTATCATTGTTTTAAATCATTTATTTACGGTACTATAAAACCTTTATTACAAAAAAAAAATAAAACTAAAATAATTTAAATTAACTAAAATTTACAATCAGCTTTAGGAAACAAATAATTATTTTTTTATAAAATATATCAAATGCTTTTTTAAGTCCTTTGGGTGATATTAAAAATGTCTGCTATTTTTTATATGAATTGCCTAAACGTGGTATAAGGGTACACACCATAAATAAGTATAAACGAATTGGTATTGACATTATTGTTGCAATGAAAGATACAGTGTTTAGTTCTAATGACTATGACATCAATATCATTAATACAGTACTGTCAATAAGGGAATTAATGATTTCAAAAGGAAAAATGACATCAGATACCAATCTTCTGTCAGACATTTTTAATAATTTTAGATTTTTTCATAAAGGAGTGTGAGTCAGAAATTATAACAAAATTGATCAGCAAATAATGTCAAAAACTAACCCAACCGAACTAACTAATTATCCATCACTTTGCAGGGGTAGGCAGAGAGGATGGACTATTACACACTACTTTGTGTTAGCACACACTCTTTGCCTCATTCACTTTCATACATCATATCATTTATACTCTTCTGTTATTCTGACTCTCGACATGGCCCGACTCTTGTATTTGGTTCACGTGATCGTGTCATGTCTTCCTCAGACGTCTCCGACTTCTTCATGCTCATGTCTAAACCATCTAAGCGTCCCTTTCTTATTCTTACTTCATCCATAAGGCTTACATTAGCTTTGCATTTTTTTCGGATCTCCACGTTTCTCACAAGATTCGCCTCTAGTAAATCATTTCAACAGCATTCTACAATAGCCTATGTTTCATAAAAATTTCCATTATAAACTATTGGAAATATGTATGAAATTACAATGGCCTACATTTCAAAGATATTTTCTATATTTGCAACAGGAAATATTTGCGACATTCCAATGGCCAATTTTTTATAGATATTTCCAATATAGGCTATTTAAAATATCTATGAAATTACAATGGCCTATATTTCATAAATATTTCCACTATAGGCCATTGGAAATATCAATGAAATTACAATAGTCTATTTTTCATAGATATTTCCAATGTAGGCCATTGAAAATATCTATGAAATTCCAATGGCCTATATTTCATAGATATTTACTTTATAGGCCATTGGAAATATCTATGAAATTCCAATGGCTTGTATTTCATAGATATTTCCAATATAAGCCATTAGAAATATCTATGAAATTCAAATAGCCTATATTTCTTAGATATTTCCAATATACGCCATTGGGAATAAATATGAAATTTGAAAGACCATATTTCCGATTTAAAACACTGATTATTAAAACAGCGCACATCCTTACTAGATATTCGATTATTGATTTAAAAAAATGTTATTCCGTTTGCTTTGTTATTTTGGCCTCAAATCCAAATTTAAGTTTTGTATGAAAAAGGGTACGCACCCGTTAAGTTTTGTATGAAAAGGGTACGCACCCGTTAAGTTTTGTATGAAAAAGGGTACGCACCCGTTCACGTCTGTTGTGTACACGGTAAATAAGATGAAATCCTTTGTGGCTACACAATCAAAATTATCCTGCAAACATACGAAAAAGATTTTTCAATCTATCTTCATAAAAAGCCCTTACAAATGTATCTAGATTACAACTGAATCGGTGCTTATAAAATCGGATCACTAAAAAAAAGTCTTTGATTTCTTCTTCCTTGAAAAATTGTTAGAATCAATTTGAATTGTTAGTCCAATGTCTAAATTCGACAGTTTTCCAAGAACATGGTTTGAAAATAGTCGTAGAAATCCACATTAAACTTTATTTAGAGCACAAATGACGTCAATGAGTTTGGAAACTGATATGGCAGTAAACGTGATATATAAATATTGATAAGTCTGTGCTGAGGTTGCGAAAAAAATGTCATGATTTATCAATGATCAATGCCATTACTCGTATGTGACATGTCACTCAGAAATTCTCTTGCAATGAATTAATTGACTTGTCCAATCATTATTATCCACGTCAAAAACTAAGTTTGCATTTCGATTCTATACGAATTCGCTGATATAATGGTACGTATACATTTACGGACCTGTGTCAGGCTGGGATATATAAATATATATATATAAATTACAAACAATACAAAACGAAATGAACCTTTGTCTGTTCAACTGGGATGGATTCCTGTTTCAGGACAGCCAAATTGTGTATTTAGTACATAATATTCTTATAATGGAATGGCGATGCTGTCAAAACAAATTTTGAGAACATTTTTGATTCCATTCGAAGTGAAAAGATGGTTTCTTTATCCTTGAAAGAATCGCAAAGATGTAATTTATTACCAGGGTCAATTTGGATAACATTAGTAATTGCATTCAGAACAGATGAATGGTTTCTTTCGGGACATCACAAGTCTGATATTTAGAACATTTACAATTGTATAGTTAGAATTTCCACATTTATAAATCAGTATAAGACGTATGAAACCTATAGTACTATATTTTTAGAATTACTTAGGTGATAGAAATTACACATTACCAGAGATGTGCTTTATTTCAAATAAATCCATTTCAAATGGAAATGCAAAATGCAAAATGGGTATTTTCCATTTTGAATTTTAAATGCTTTTCTAAAAACCATTTTGCATTTTGCATTTTAAATGCTTTTCTCAATGCATTTTCCATTTTAAATGCTTTTTTGCAACATTCTTCCTACTATCTCGACTCATCTTATTTTCATAAGCCCCAAATATCAGTCGGTCCTCAACCTCGCTATGAGAGATAATTTACATTTGTCAAGTTGCTCCCTGGTAGGAGCCCTGGCAATTAAGGCGATGCCATACGTAGTAATGCAAAATCACGTGTTTTTGGTTTGAAAATTTGGTTGCCTAGAAATGTTTCAGATGCTTTAATTAAATACTGCGAGTAGAATACATCTTGACCTTTGAAATAATCAAGTAATTTTTATATAAATCTTTTTATAAGCCCAGAAAAAAATAATGTATAGGCCTATGAAAACTGCTTTAAAGTTCAAAATCCCCTACTTACGAACCCATTTTCGGTTATGATTTTATTGTATAATGTGGCAAATTAAGTTATTTATAAAATGATCGGAAAAAAATTAACTATTTATGCCTGAACATCCACAAAATAAAATAAAAGGCACTTTTTGGCCATGTTTTTTTCTTGTATAAATCAAAACAGGCGGATGGTGTTAAGCGGGAATTTAAATCTTATCGCCATCTACGTAAGGGTTGTTATTGATAGCGGCTCAATTTAAAATATTACACGACGTAGTTCATCGCCTTAAGTGATACCATTACAAAAAATACTGATTCAAATACTGAACATGGGGCCATGACGCTGTAATATTAAATGGTTTCTATGTTTTCAACATAGTTAACATGTCAACATTAGTCCCGCGCAAATTTTTTGTGGTTTCATAATCTGTAGTCGTGGTGTTTTTGGATTTACCATCATGTAATATCTATCTATCTATCATGTTCTACATTGATGTCCATTATTAAATCACAAAATTTTTTTAAAAATTCTATAATTATTTTAATTGTTTGACCTGAGAAACCATTTTGCATTTTCAATGCATTTTGAAAATAGGTATTTTGCATTTTGCATTTGAAATGCTTTTCTAAAAACCATTTTGCATTTTGCATTTTCAAATGGAAAAGTTTTGACCCATTTCCATTTTGCATTTCAAATGGTTTTGGGTACCCATTTTGCACATCTCTGCACATTACTAGACCAGAATATATGCCGTATGGCATATGAATTTCCAATTTTAAAATTTCGAAACTTTATTTATTAAATGGCTAGTCATTATTATACAGTAATAATACCGAAATAAAACCGCGCAAAACATTCGTAAATTTAAATTTAAATAATAACAACAATTAAGATCAAGTATTAGGAATAAAAATAACCATTTTTAAATTTGAAATAAGGACTTTAGATCCTTTTCTCTCTTGAGTATAAAATAGCCTTTTGGAAGATAAAAAATAAAATTTAACATAATAATATCAACGCCATTATAATTTTTTTCTATCCAAGTACTTAAATAAGTACTAAAATTCAATTCAATATATCTCTCTCAAAAAGACTCCACGACTGTTTTTTGTCTGTGAAGAACATCTCCAAAACTGCCTTTTTAATTAATTAAATATGATAATTTTTCGTATACACGCGTGACTTAATTTTTGTCAGATTGCGACTTCCGACCCCTCCCTACAGGCCAGAGGTCTAGCAGGGATGATCGATAAAGCCCTTTGTCAATACGGTATTGACGAAATCCGTCATCTATGGTCAGTTAGCGATATTTGCGAGCATCGTCAGAATATTATTTCGATGGTCGGTTAGCAAAAGCCGCTGTTTTTAGTGCGGCCTTCAAAGTGTCGGATAAACTGTCAATATGCATAGCTTTTTGGATAATATCGTTCATTAATAAATCGGGTGAACTAACAAAGCTTTTAGAGATGAAAGAAATTGTATGCACTATCCATAGACGTAATTAATTCACCGAAGACGCGATCAATTGGTTCCGTTCCAACTTAGAGAAACTAAAGTTGTTAATTGTGATTGTAGATATGATGAACTAATTATCTCCATTTTAAGAGGAAGCTGCAATCCAATTGTGTATATTCTTGGTATACCTAATATTGTAGGTAATAGGCATTCAAATCGCTTGACAAACGGAGTCTAGAAACGCTCGATTTCAAGCACAAAACTGGTTTTTATTTATTATGTAAATAATTTTATAAGAAAGCAAAAAAGTTAATCAAGTGAAACTGTCACAGATAATCTGAGCTATAAAATAGTATTTTTTAAATGTTGTTTTTTTACTTCTTCATGCATTTCTATTGAAAAAATGTTTTTTTACTTGTTTACATTTATATTTTTAATTGAGTAATTTATTTTTTTATTTGTATTCTACTCAAGCGAAGCGATAGGAAAACCTTCAATTTATCTAAAGCATATTTTTGGTATTCATAATATGCACCAATTCGTTATAAAGATTAATCAAAATAGTGATTTAGCATTAAGCTTCGTCTTACGGGTAAGGAATGAAGCAACTACAAACTGCGTTTCGCGCTATTTGCGGTTGCTTCATTCCTTTGCCATAAATTATGAAGCATATTATATCAATTTTTAAGTATATGATATTATAGAAGCGAAGCATATTATAGTAATGTTAAAAGGAGATATGTAAAAACGAGTGATAGGCCCGGTTCTTCGGTTGATTTAAAGCCAGGCTTGGTTGGAGTGTCGAGCTTAGGGCGATTTACTACAAACACGTGTTATTGCGAATATTATTACGAATTTACTAACACTTTATCAGGAAGCGGCTTGCAGTCCCGATTATAAAAGGATTATCAATAATTTGAAGAGATTTTTAATAATTTTTTTCTCCTTGACAGCATTTCGGCAAATGCTCCTCTGAGACCCTTTTGCAGTTTCGTCTTTATCCTATGGGCACGCGGGGCACGAGCCCAGGGCCCAGGACCCTACTCATGCCCATCTACAGGACCGCCAAGAGGGCGGTTCAAGGAGGTATAAATCATCCCGGTACGGTCATCGACCCGGCCCCAGCTGCTAGGTTTTTACTAATATTTAAAGCATCATTGAGATGATACTGTCAAGATAACGGCGCTGTACAACTACAAATCATCCAATTGTTATAAATAATTATTAAAATACATGCAATACATTAAAAGGTTACGTGAAAGATAACACGTCAATGATTTTGCTGTCATGCACTTTAAATACAGATAATACAATGTCTGCACTTATACAAACTGTTAAAACATACAATGTAATACATTATTTTCTATAATAATAATGTCGGTTTAAAATTTGGCAACATATTGTGTGTGGCAACCCATTTGGTTTTCTTTTGTTTTTTTTTTCTCTATGCTCTGTACACTGCTGTCATCTTTCATGTAATACGTACATCGTCAATAAAACCAGTTATTAAAAGTGTATTTTTTAACATTAACTTAACACGAGAGGCTCCGATAATAAATAAGTTCCTTAGTACATAATTTGTAGTATCGCTGAGTACACAGAACTAAACAATATATATCAAATCTTCCATAGGGTCCTGGGAGATGTCACAGATTGGGTGCCAAAATGATACAAATTAAAAACGCAAGACTTGGAAAAAATATATCAAATTTCTAATCGGAAAATGTTACTTGTGTAATGATGAAGGACTTAGTTAGTATTGAATTAAACTCGCGACGCCTGGATGGGAATCCGACGCATTTGTCCACTTAGCTACTTGTTAAGCTAAAGGCTTCCGTTTTGAACGATACTATTCCATTTTTATTTTTCCGAATAACTTTATTGAGTCAAACCTCAAATTGTAATATTTAATTATTGAAGACAATATTAGCGATTTCTAAACGAAAATCTGAAACAGAAAAATCAGAAAAGATTACGGTCACATCTAGGACTCGAACCTAGGACCCTTGCCTTGTACCCCTTGCCTTGCCTTGTACCACGGCAAAGCAAGGATCCTGGGTTCGAGTTCTAGATGTGACCGTAATCTTTTCTGATTTTTCTGTTTCAGATTTTCGTTTAGAAATCGCTAATATTGTCTTCAATAATTAAATACTATTCCATTTTAGAATATACTGAAAGATTTCAGCCCAAATATTGTTGGGATTCTGACTTTCCAAAAAAAAAATCGAAGCCCTCCGAAGTAGATTTTTTTGTGTGCTTTGCGTTTTTCCGTGTCCTTATAAATGTATTAATTCATATTCCACTCCCTTTACCAGCACCATTTATGTACCCCAATTGGGGATAATATATCATGTACAAAAATTCGCCTGCGGTGCTTTTTCGTGTCTTTGTGAGAGTTATAACAAATTTTCCTACCCCAATTTTGATTAATCAAATTTTGATTAACCCCGATTGGGTATACAAAGCCGTTCACCAACATTTATACGAAAATCCTTTAGTATTTTCGTATTTTCTGTCTTTTAAATAGATTATAAGAACAGAATATACCTAGTGGGCTATTGAAAATTAAACACAATATTTTTAAACATGTATCAGTAATATGAAATAAAACAGCTAGAACAATACTACAATAAGACAAATCAAACAAACGTCATTACCAACGCTACTATAATTTGTAGGATTCAACAAAGTGCTGGTATAGATTGAATTTAGCAATAGTAACACCAAACTCATTGCCTAGATCATCCATCCTATTGGTTAGTGAGTGTGTCTGATAGTTGGTTGCGTATGTATTTCAGAAGAATGTTACATTCTCTTGTGCTTCTAGTCGGTGAACAATTTAATAGTGGCGACGATGGCAAGGCTGTTCATTAAATTGTTAATGACTATGTGCAACACAACCTTGTCTGTCATAATTATTCTCCTGTCATACCGCGTTATTAGATGCAATTGATTCTTAAAATTATTTACAAAACTGGAACTGATTTATTAAGAATGAAAAATTCAGACACCCTTTGGTTTTTCACAGGTCACCTACTTTTGATAATAATTATACATTCTGTGTCTATTTCCTGAACAAACGTATCGCTGTATTTACCCAATGACGTCAATATTCGTTATACTTCTTAGAACATGAAATACTCAACGTTTCCAATGACACGTACACTTTATTCTGCTGACTTTGCTGGTGCAATGGGAGATGAAATTAACACGTGTCTATGTGAAATAACTATAATAATAATAATATTTGGATGATTTATTTAGCACCGTTTTTGTGCAAAATCACCTCAAGGGCGCTGTACAAATATAAAATACACTTCTACAATGATCTACTAACTATATATCGAGATAATATACAGTACTATACATACCTGGTATGTCACTTGAGATTGACACTTAATTAACATTAACTAATTGTTTATTAGAGAAATTTAGATACAGAATTTATGACATAATTGGATATAACTGGACTTTCTCTAAGGAATGGTATATTTAATTTAAAGGTATGACAGCTTAAAAATGTAAGTTTTTAGTTTAGACCTGAATTCTATTGGACTTGTTATGGATCTTAGTTCCGGAGGGAGTTTATTCCAAGCCTTCGGCCCAGATACTCCGAAAGCGCGATCACCAAACTTAGTATTTGGCTTGCGCCTAGGTTCCATCAGTCTGCCTAAAGCTGATGATGTTGCTGATCTAAGGGTCAGCAATATGAAATACCAAATAAATTGAAAAAATAAAGCTGCGTTAAGTTTTTTTATTGTGTGAATACCGCCCAAGAGTCCCAACTGCTCCCAACAGCCTGGGACCAGTGAGACTATGGCATCCACAATCAAGGTATGTTAAGAGGCTGAAGGTAGTGGGGATATATACATACATACCTGAATTGCTTCATTAACATCATTTTATATTTGTTTAAAGATAAATTGAAGATGTCCACTGACTTGGTATAATTGTTTCCCTCCATTAGTATTCTGGGAAAAGAGGAATACATATGGTAGGTAGTCCCAGAATTTCTGCACTGAAATAAATCCTGACTTCTAGCATTACGTTGTGGAATCCGTAAGCTTATCAATTCTAGCAATACCGGACTATCAACTAAATCATTTAGAATTTTATATAGAAATACCAAGTCAGTGAAAATTCTTCTGTCTGA
This sequence comes from Hesperophylax consimilis, assembly GCF_061612785.1. Lineage (NCBI taxonomy): Eukaryota > Metazoa > Arthropoda > Insecta > Trichoptera > Limnephilidae > Hesperophylax > Hesperophylax consimilis. Next base: position 15,531,365 of record NC_142865.1, read on the forward strand.
CAATTTGAGCACATTCATATAATTTAACAGAGTGTTGTAGTTCAACATAATTGCTCAAATACCCATTTTAAATTTTATAAAACATAAGAATTTGTTTTGTATCGTTTCAACAGCTTGTACATGTATATTTTAATGTGGGTTCCAGACAGGAGAATTGTACTCAAGTTGACTTCTTACATAGGCAAAATATAACAATTTAATACACTTTATATTGTTAAAATTTCTGGTTAGCCTAGTTATAAATCCCAACATTTTTAAGCCCTTATTAGAGATTTCAGTTATGTGGTTAACAAATGAATGATTTGATTGAAAAGTGTTTTCAGGTCTTATTGCAGGACTTAACAAATGAATTAACAGGATTCCTGATAAACTTTTAATAAATTACGACTATTTTATCACGGTATAGGAACACGCGATAATGAAAATTAATGCAAATGTACGTGCACTTGAAGAAAATGTTCAGACATCATTGTAATTTATTAAAAGTTTATCAGACCTGCAATCCAGTTTTTAACTAGATTACCAAAAATTTAAGAGATTCTAGATGAATTAGCAATAATCATTTTTCTACGTGCACTAAAAACAGAATCAATTTTTACCTTTTTTACAACAGGCAGAACTACTGCGTCTCAGACTGTATTTCACAAAGAATAACACTTAACTGATGCACGTTAAAAAATTAAAATCTCAAATAAGAATTTAATTTTATTTATTCAATAGTTTTTCCTCAAACACAATATTTATAAGCCTCGTGGAATAGAACTTGACAAAAAAAGGTCAATAAAGATTATCGTCTGAAATGAATATCTTTAGAGTTGAATTGAAATGCATTTTTCCTTATTTTTATTCGATAAAGGGTGATTTATAATTAGTAAATATTATTTAAATTTCAAGGACAGCTTTACGTGGCAGAATTCTAAGAAATAGATTTTTAATTGTCTGTTTGTCGACAATCGACAGAATATTTTTAGTTTAGATTATGGCTGACACAAGTCAAGCATTGAATAATTTATATGTTTTAATTACGCGATATGCATTGCCTGAAATTCTTAATAAATTATTATTTTAATATAATTATGCTTTTTTTCAATTAAATTTATATCAGAAACTAGGTGACAAGCAAAGTCGCTATTTTGAAAGAGTTATGTTACCAACCCTGATTTACTGCGGTGATGCAAGCATACAATTTCATTTACATAAAGTGTTTATTATTCTAAGACTAGCTGACGTGTACCCGGCTTTGCTTGGAGTTATCCTTAAGAGATAGACATATACCGTCCAGAATTTTTCTGTAGGCCTTTTTAAGATATACAATTCCGTAGTACATTATTTTGATGTATCTTTTAAGGTTTAGCCAGTGTTAGCAATGTAGCGCTCGAAAAAAATGTTTACGACTCGATTATAAAACATCAACTTTTCTCTACTTTCTATAAAAACAATATGCATGTATTATATACAGGGTGTATCGGCACTAACCCGACAAACTTTAACCAGCTATTCCTTAGCACATTTGGAGTAAAAAATGTTATGTGCACTTTGCTGTCCGGTAACGTTTTTTTTTAATAAAAAATTAATTAAACATATTTTCACCACATGTCACCACTGTTTTATCCTTTGTCAAAATTTGAAAGCAACATCGCAACTTAACTCGCGTGTCGCTGCGAACGAAGCCCGTATTACATAATCCAGTACCAGAAAATAAATATTTTATTTAACAATAATGATTATTCACATTTTTCGTATGCGAATCACTGATTGTCTTCTTGTATTGTACACATCAGTTTTATTTTTGTATCTAAATTGTTTCACCTCTGGAATGCTCTGGTTTCACCTCTTACGCGTTTCACGTATTAAATAGTCTAATTTTGAAACTAAGAAACTAATTAGTAGATTTCCTGAATTTATAATCGAAGTCCAATAATTCTGAGAACTTTTAAAAACAATTTTCCTCACTTAGGTACTTATCAATAATAATAATTGGATTATTTGAACAGCGCCGTTGTTTTTTAAATCACCGTAAGTGCTCTGTCAAAATGTTACTTGCTAGGCTATCCTACAACGTATATTTTTTAATAAATTTAGTTATTTACAACTTCGCGGAATGTGATTTATGAATATTATTGCTTATGTTAAAAGCCTTCCAGAATTACCGGAATATAACGAGCAGCTTGACACACTTAAGTTTATTTCCACTAATTTGAAGGTACAAAGAATGTATAGTTTTAAAAACAATCCCGATGAATCAAAAAACGGTTCATATAAAACTGCTGCGCAACACACTCACACAAAGGAAAGCACTCACACAAACGTCATGACTGCATTGGACTGACCACCTGCAAATGAATGCTGCCAGATTGCTAATTTATTTACATAATAATTATTAAATTTTATTTAAAATATCGCAAATTTTTTAAAAAATCGACAATAAATTACAACTATAATTTAAAAAAATATTCTTAACCCCACGCTTTTTCGTAATTGATTAATTAATTCAGAATTTAAACGTTGCTTGAAATAACTAGCCGTATTTGGTGACCAAATCTGAATATCCAGGTTTAGAATTTAAGCAATGCTTGAAATAACTAGCCGTATTTGGTGACTAGATCTGAATATCCAGGTTTAGAATTTAAACAATGCTTGAAATAACTAGCCGTATTTGGTGACCAGATCTGAATATCCAGGTTTAGAATTTAAACAATGCTTTAAATAACTAGCCGTATTTGGTGACCAGATCTGAATATCCAGGTTCAGAATTTAAACAATGCTTGAAATAACTAGCCGTATTTGGTGACCAGATCTGAATATCCAGGTTCAGAATTTAAACGTTGCTTGAAATGACTAGCCGTATTTGGTGACCAGATCTGAATATCCAGGTACTTCCTCACCTTCCACTCCTTCCCTTAGCCATAAAACTTTCCCCAATTCAACATAAAAATTGTGTAGATATATCGGATGTTATGAAATGCATGATAATTAGACCCCAAAATACTTAATTATTCAGGGAAATAAACCCCTGAGTCATCAGTTGGAAATACCAACGACATTAAGTGAAATTTTAAACAATGCAATAATAGGAATTAGCAAATAATAATTTACGACAATTTACTCGGAAATCAATAAAGCCAGGATAATAAAAATAGAAAGTTATCACTTACGTCGTCTGTAAGTGGCTTCACCACAGTTTGATAATGCCGTCAGAAGGTGAAACAGCTGTCACACGTAATAATAATTACAACTAGCAGAACTTGTTTATAAACACACTGTTTTTATAAATTTAATAATAAGACTGTTAAAAATTTTAAAAAATCTCTAAATTGAAATGGAGTTCTACAAACTAAACTTAAAATCAAATAAATTTATTGCGAAGGTTCAAAGTACTGTACTGTAATATTATATTAAATAATTTTTACGTGTTTAATTATTGTTTGAATTCAGATTAAAGCGATTAAAAAACCCACCTGGCAATTCTTATTCGAGTTTCGTTGTATACTTACGTATTGGCGCGCTTTTACAATAACAATGGTATGGCATCATTCGTCTCATTTTTAACTATTATTATTTAGTGTGTAGGAAAGAGCGAAGATGGTTTTCGACACACTTGCTTATAAAAGCCCACACGGGACTTGAGACAGAATACGTGTGAAAGAGATGACAGTAGCGCGGCGTTGCCAAGTACTTTACCCCTATACTGGGGCAGTAACGGAGTGTGGAAATTTTATTTATTTTTTGTTTTTAAAAGAAAAAAAAATGTTACCGGACAGCAAAGTGCCCATAACATTTTTTACTCCAAATGTGCTAAGGAATAGCTGGTTAAAGTTTGTCGGGTACGTGCCGATACACCCTGTATGTAAATCTTTCGAAAGAAATTCTCTAAATGATTTTGATGTGAGTGAAAATCACATCAAAATCCGTCGCCTAGTTTATAAGAACTAAGCGCACAAACAGACAGACGAGGATAGCGACTTTATTTTATACTACAGGGTTTTCCAATAAGAGGTGTTATTTTGATATTCAATCGTAAAAGATCAATGGTTTCGTTGCTTGTGTGGCACGTAGCGCCGTCTTGTTGAAAGTAAACGTTGTCCAGATCAATACCATCCAATTCCGGCCATGACAAATCATTAATCATCTCTCGATAGCGCAATCAATTCACCGTAACTGTTGCTCCAGCCTCATTTTCTAAAAATTAAGGTCCAATGACTCCGCCGGACCATACATCAAACAGTCACACGTTGAGGATAGAGAGGCTTTTTAACAATAAGTCTTGGGTTTTCCGAGCCCCAGATGCGACAATTTTGCTTGTTGACGAAGCCACCGAGGTGGAAATGGGCCTCATCACTCAAGATGATTTGCATTTGATTCACTCAAATGAATTTTAATATTTTCAATGCGTTGTTGAAGCTTGTATCGTTCCATTTTTATTAATGGCGTAGTTTCTACTTGTCAAATGTCAAAAAAAGACAGCTTTAAAAGTAACATCTACCGAAATAGCGGGCTATTCAAAATAACACCTCTTATTAAAAAACCCTGTATTTAGAGATGAAATTTCAATGCGGATAGCAACAGTTACAGTAATATATCGGGGAGTATGAAATAAATTGACATCAATAAATTATTGTGATTTTCAACAGTTGCCATACCAGGTGTTCAATAGGAGAGATTTATTTATTATCAGTCAGAATATTCCCATGAAAGGATGATAATAATATAATGGTAAATAAATCACCATGACAGCAAACTCCAGTAACTAATTTATTTATCAGGTCACTCCACTTAATCGTAGGCTGAGAGGATAGAACGACTCAACTTTGAGCTGACAAACACACTTTACCACATCGAAATTTACATACGTAGAAAACTTTCTGATAAAAAATATTGCTAATTTATTTAAAATCTCTCCAATTTATTCTAATTCCTGTTAAGTTGAAGCTTAATGCTAAATATCTATTTTCGATTAAATTTATTAAGAATTGGTTTACTTTATGCATACTAAAAATATGCTTTAGATAAATTAATCGTTTTTTCATCGTTTCCCTTGAGTACAATTAAAATAAAATTATTAATTACTCAATAAAAAATATAAATGTAAACTACTAAACAAAATTTTTTTTCATTAGAAATGTATGAACGCATAAAATAATTAACTAAAAAATATATAATATTATGGCAAAAGTTATCTGTGATATTCCCTTGATTATTTTTTTTTCCTTCATATAAAATTGTTTACAAAATAAATTTAAAAAAACACTTTGGGGCTTGAAATCAAGCGTGTTTAGACTCCGTTTGTCAAGCGATTTTAATGTCTATTACCTATTTTCGTGGCGATTTAAGGCATACCAAGAAAATAAACTCTTTTGGCTTGTAGCTTCCTCTTAAAAACGGGATTGCAGGCCATTAACGAAGGAATTGATAGGTATCCTAAAAAACTTAATGTGAAATACCAAATTTTAGTCACGATGTCCGAACGGTGATCGGATAAATCATCACATCTTTAAAAAGTTATATAAAGTCATGGAAAGTGATGAAACAAAAACTTTATTAACTGGGTTAAATAGTTTAGGTTAGGTTAGGTTAAAAAAAATTTTCATCGTTTCTAATGACTTTATATCACTTTTTAAAAGTGTGTAGAATTGTCACTGCGTTGAGTTATCATGGAACCAAAAATTAAGTAATTTAATATTAAAAATACGATTTATAGTTTTTTAAGGCATTGATTAATTGTCTATGAGATTTATAAGTTTGACCGAGGGGTTTCCGGAATTTTTGGAAATCAACGAATTAATTTATTTGTAATTACTATAGCTCATACCATAATACAATTTAATTTCATTATTTCCATAACTATCGAAACTGTGATTAAAATAACTTATTCTACGAAAACGTAGCGCGACGAAAATGAATGGCCGGGTTAATCTCAACCTTCATATTTCCCATCTCCTGTCCCTTCCTTACTTCCTTCAACCTCACAAACAATCCCTCATTGAGAATGCCACAGTTCCACTGACTACGGGCAGTTGGGACAGTTGTGTATTTTAACACATCCCTATGTAAATATAGTTGTCGGTAATTATATTGATAATTGTAGCAGACGAACGCGGGCCGAACATTTATACACGTTTAACTGATATCACATAAGAACGGGTCGTTTTTAAGACCTGTTCTAAGTTTGTGAAACAATCTGCACAACATCTATATTTTCTACCTCCTACAACATGGGTCTATCCAAAATACCATAAACTCCTTCCTCTCCTTAAAAAGACTCTCCACACAGCATCCTCAAAGATGACATTAAATATGAAATGAATGTTAAAAAAGACAGAGGTAAAAAAGTATAATTTAACAGTATGCCTAGCAACGAATTCGTGAGATAAATGGTCCTTTTCTCAGAATAAAGTTTATTTCATAACCCGGGTTTTACTAGAATTTACTAGAATTTTTTCAAGCGAAATTATACAAGCGAAACGTAAGTACTGCACCCATCATGATAAATATTAATATATTTTGTGTATATCTATCTATCTATATAAATAAAAATATAAATGTTCGTTTGTTCAAAATCTTAAATCTCGGATAGTTCTTCACAGATTGCTTTGAAATTTTGAGACAACTTTGCATTCGAATACGCGTGAGTTTTTATATACCTATATTATATAGATGTCACCTAAGAGAGTTGATAACATGCTTTTTTGTGTAAAACAGCGCTATCTGTTGGACTTCTAAGCAACAAGCGCTATAGTTTCTCTATCTTCAAAGTGCGTGGCAGGGTACAACTAGTCTTCTAATAAATGTAATAATGGTTGGTAAAATAGAAAATAGTAACATGACATGTAATTTTTTTTTGTTAATAACGCCATCTGTTGGACATAAAAGCAACACACATTGTTGTTTATCTATTTGTACTGACAGACTCAGCAGCAAGCAATGCGACAATAAGAAACCTTAAATAATGCCACACAAATACTCGAACATTCTGGAGCATACATAAAATCATAGGTAATTTATTTATTAACGCTCTTTTTAGGTCCTCCTCTATCCTCTTCCTCCCCTCTCTTCAGACTATGACGTATATCATTGATTAAAAGCGATGAAAAACCTAACCTAACCTATAAATCTCACCCATGTAATCTACCAAACTGAACTATACAAAAAAACACTATCTTAGTTATTTTAAAATTATTTAAAAAAATAAAATTATACTACATGATATATGATTATAATTGAATTCATATGTTACTTTGTTGTAATATTAATTTCCTATAATTAGATTCTAATATGTCAATGAAATCCTCAGCACGGGAGATCTCAGTGAGGATATCATTATCTCTAAATGTTACTAAGAAAAGAAGACAATAAATTTTAAAACTTCCGATTTTATGTCCGGGTTAAATCTTCCCCATAGGAAAAACTAAACCCTTCCACACACTTTTTCACAAATGATCATCTAGTCAATCAACATTTTGCAAGTGCATTATATAAGCATAATAAATACAAGAACAACACGTCAACTCACCAGAGATCAAATGGGAAAATAATTCACCGACTCCAGATATTTTCATATCTTCTAACAGGGCCTATAAATCCTACTGATCCCTCAACATAAATATTTAAAAAATCTTTCGTTATCCTACATGTATTTAAAATGACCGACTTTTGCATCTTTATATATAAATTTTTTGATAGATCTAATACGCCTTAATTTTGAATGAGAGAGCTAGGTATAATGCCAGTAGCCGAAATAACGAATGGTAATATTTTTATAGTCTGAGAATGCCAAATTCTTTTTATTTCATTTCCTAAATCTGTGTATTTTCTAATTTTTTCATTAACAGATTTTTGAATATTACAAGAATTTGGAATAGCGACATCAATGATATAAGTTATTTTTGTTAATTTTGTCATGTAAAACTAAATCGGGTCTATTATGACTAATCGTTCGGTCTGTTTGTATATATTTTTATCATAACAATTATTATCTTTATCATTTAACTTAGTTTTTTTTCATCAGTCTTAAAGATTACTTTTAACCACCATTTTCAAGATTTGTTGAATTTTCATTTTTTGAGATGTCCGGCTACCGTTCCTTTTACGAAAGTTTCTAAAAATTTCGTATTTTAATGTCATGTCGTGCATTCAACGGTTATTTACCTTGGCAAGAAAAAAAATATTTTGTTTACACGCACATGGAATATTTAAACAGTTTCCGAAAAATCCTTCCTTCATCAAGACAAAATGCAATGAGCCAAGCATTACAACATTTATGCACAAGCTGTTGAAAGAATACAAAATATATTTTTACGCTATCTAATTCAGAATAATAAATATTTAATTCTGTCACATGACTTTCGTAGCACCCCGATATCAATATATTTATGAGATACGTATTAGAAGTCTGCAAGAAATCAAATTGAGTTTAGAATTTCAAATCCAAGGGACATCGCAAATTCAAGAATTCTCTATTTAAGCGAGCGCCCGCTCGCAGAAACCAGTTTGTATTACTTCCGGTTGCGCCAGACTAACATCCGGCACTTTTTGGCGCGAAATAAACTTCTGAAGTTTAAAACTAGAACACTTTTAAAATCTATTTCGTGGATTATTTCCGTAATTTTTTTGTACGGTATAAAAACTTAAAATTGTTTTAAGTTTTTATTGAACTAAATACTGTTCTTAATTTTTTTTAAAAAGATTACAATATTTTGAAAATTTTGAATTTGAATTTTTGTTTTGATTTTCGTCATCGAATAAATTCAAATTACGCAAATCTAATACGTTACATACAAGTAAGTGAATTCTTGAATTAACTAACTAACAAACAATCACGCCATTTCTCGCAAGGATAGGCAGAGAATGGACCGCTATACAATACTGTCTTGATACATACGTACTCTTCTGTTATTCCTAATATTTTATTCACTTGATCGTGCCATGATTTTCTCCACTATTAACTAACACGCCAATTCCCCGTAAGAGTAGCCAGAACGGTTGTTCAGAAATCCTTTTTTTAAAACATATTTACGCACTTTTAAACGATTTAACAATGTTACTAACCAACCATCACGTCGTTTCCCCGCAGGGATAGGCAGAGAGGACGGACCGCCAAACAACTCGGTCTTGGCACACTCTCCTTGCCTCATTTACATTCATGCATCGTCTCATACATACTCTTCTATTATTCTGACTCTCGACATCGACCGACTCGAGTATCTGATTGAATATTATTGTGTATTCTCATTATACTCCTATCTTCGCTCATTCCCTCTACATGCCCAAACCATCTAAGCGTCCCTTTCTTGATCTTACTCATTACGCTTACATCAGCCTAGCACTCTTTCCGGATCTCCACATTTCTCACATTCTTACTTAATTTTGAATTATTATTATTTATGTCTTTCTTCAACTTTAACAGCCTCCGTGATCTAGCAATCCGGAGGTCGCGGATTTAAATCTCGGCGTGCGCAAGTAAATTTTAAATCAATGAATTTGTGTTGTTTCAAATTTATTAATTTAATAATAATATTCATTTAAATGTATAATCTAAGAGATTTGAGTGATCATATTGAAAAATTCAATTCAATTCACTTGTTAAGTCCTGTTGTAACTCTACCATTTTACATTTCGTCTGTCTGTAAATTTTTTTTGTACGTTCCGTTTCATCATTAAAGATTCTATTTTCAAATTTGAAATCGTCGTGTTTATTTGGACGCTTTTTCAATGTTATAATGGTACCTACCCTGCCTGAAGAAAGTTAAAAAAATAATAATTTGTCATTGAGATAGTGACGTGTCTTTGAACAAACTGCATAATTCTATTTATTTTATTTTTAATGTTACGTAAAAAAATCCTGTTTTAACTCGACCGTTTGTCATTTTGTCTGTCTGTAAATTTGTTTGAACGACGTATTTCTGGTTCAAGATCATGGCCGTGTTGGTTACCGCAGAGTTCGTATGAGCGTGGATTCTTCAACGAGTTGTAAAATCGACGTAATCTACATTATGGTACCTACCTGCCCGAAGAAAGTTTGAAAAAACAATTATAGTCATTGTGTTAGTGACGTTTCTTTCGATAAATTTTATGATTCCTTTTTTGAATTTTTTTTTTAATATTTCGGCTATTCAGATGTGGTAACCAAACACCGCCAAAGCCATTTCAAGCAACGTTTTAATTCTCTTACCCCAATGGTCTTACACCAAGGCGATACTGAGAGTATATTCAACAATGGAACATGCCGCAAATATACTTTATACTATTTTAAATTAATAATTTGTGAAATAACACAAATTAATCAAATAAAATTTACTTGCGCACGCCGGTTTTGAATCTGCGACCTCCAGCCTGCTAGTCGAGAGCATTACCATTCGATCACGTAGGCCGCTAAAAAACATGATTGTAGAGTAGTGAATTTTCAAATTTTATTTGTGAAATATCCTTGAGTATATCAGCTAACCCATAGATGGCGTTAGTTGTCGAAAATAATAGAATAGTAAATAAAGTGTCCTGGTTACAAAACAATTTGTTCATTCGTAACGGAATGTTTAAGGCCATGTCATAAGTAGTAATTCAAAATCATGTGTTTTTGGTTTGAAAATTTGGTCGTCTAGAAATGTTTCAGATGCTTTAATTAAATACTGCGAGTAGAATACATCTTGGCCTTTGAAATAATCGAGTATTTTTTAGATAAGTCTATTTATAAGCCCAGAAAATAATAATGTATAATGCGTATGAAAACTGCTATAAAGTTCAAAATCTCCTACTTACGAATCCATTTTCGGTTATGATTTTATTGTATAATGTGGCAAATTGAGTTATTTATAAAATGATTGAAAAAAATTAAATATTCATGCCTGAACATCCACAAAATAAAATAAAAGGCACTTTTTGGCCATGTTTTTTTTTGCATAAATCAAAACAGGCGGATGGTGTTAAGCGGGAATTTAAACCTTATCGCCATCTATGTAAGGGTTGTTATTGATAGCGGCTCAATTAAAAATATTACACGACGTAGTGCATCGCGTTAAATCGTTCTTTCAAAGAAATAATAAATAATTTATATCTGTTTGTTGCAGTTTCATCGTATTTCAATTACGTGAAAGCTTCCCACAACCTCCAAAATGCAGTTGTCAATGTACGTGTTTGCCTGCGGCGCACTTTTTGTGATGTCGCTGCTAAGTGTGGCGGAAGGAGCGTCCATCCCGAGTTATGAGGACAGCAGTGAGGACAACAATCAAGTCGACAACTCTCTGAACGCCGATGGTAAGCTGTCTACCTGTTAATGTGTAATCTTAATCAATTTAATTACTACAAGAAACAACTATTTACGTGGGGGGAGATGGTAAAAAAATCAATATAGTTCCATCTTTTCTCTATCAAAGTTATGTTTGAGGGTTCAAAATTTCCCTTATAATTTACCCTTTGGAAAAGGGTTTTATTTCAATCTATATACCGTTGATATGAATATGTCACAATAGTCCCAACAAATCCCAACCGTTTGGAACCAGTGAAACTATGTTATCTCATGCTGCGAAGCTAAATGTAGTGGGGCGAGGAAGGAGGTGGAAAGAGGAAGGTGGGGGATTAGTTTTTTCAGATGTGTTCACCAATTACGTCTAAAGATATATATTTTTTTTTTGTTATTAACGACAATTATAATTACAAAGTTAAGTATATTATTCGCAGTCCTCCTCACTAGGTAATTCCTGTTCCGAGGCGGACTGTAGGTTTTTGTATAGGTGTAGATCGTGATTTCCTTGTAAATTTCAAACAATGTTTCAATTCTGAATGGTGTTCTTAAACTAGGGCGATACTGAGAGTATGGTCCACTCTGTAACGTGCCGCAAATATACTATATATTATTTTCAAATTACCAAATTGTGAAATAACATAAATAATTATTAATAATATTCACTTGCGCACACCGGGATTTGAACCCGCGACCTCCGGATTGCTATTCGAGAGCTTTAAAATTCCAGTTCAGAGATATGTGGAAAGTTTTCCTAGGCATGCCCGACTTTTTTACCATACCCAATTTTTACCGATTTATAACAAGTTTCTCGTAGAGCCCACGCCTACCCAATTTCTACCGATTTAAAACAAGTTTCTCGTTGAGCCCCCGCATACCCAATTTCTACCGATTTATAACAAGTTTCTCGTTGAGCCTCCGCATACCCAATTTCTACCGATTTATAACAAGTTTCTCGTAGAGCCCACGCCTACCCAATTTCTACCGATTTAAAACAAGTTTCTCGTTGAGCCCCCGCATACCCAATTTCTACCGATTTATAACAAGTTTCTCGTAGAGCCCACGCCTACCCAATTTCTACCGATTTAAAACAAGTTTCTCGTTGAGCCCCCGCATACCCAATTTCTACCGATTTATAACAAGTTTCTCGTAGAGCCCACGCCTACCCAATTTCTACCGATTTAAAACAAGTTTCTCGTTGAGCCCCCGCATACCCAATTTCTACCGATTTATAACAAGTTTCTCGTTGAGCCTCCGCATACCCAATTTCTACCGATTTATAACAAGTTTCTCGTTAACTCTTTAAGTTTTTAAGTCCAAAAACAATGTTATTTTAGAAGATAATATCCATAAATTTGTTGTGTTAAACGTTAATTATTTTAAATTTCCTCGATACAAATAAAATACGCAAAGTAAGCTCCGAAAATTATTAAAAACACGTTTTGTTCTGTTATTTAATATGTTACAGGCATGAATAAAATCACAGTGTATCTTTTAATGTAACTAAAGCATTTGTAAAGAGATTTTTGCTCTGTTTCAAAAGAGTCGTGTTTTATTAAATATTTTCACCATTTTCACTTATGGCGATGCCATACGTAGTAATGCAAAATCATGTGTTTTTGATTTGAAAATTTGGTCGCCTAGAAATGTTTCAGATACTTTAATTAAATACTGCGAGTAGAATACATCTTGGCCTTTGAAATAATCGAGTATTTTTAGATAAGTCTTTTAATAAACCCAGAAAAAAATAATGTATAAGGCCTATAAAAACTGCTTTCAAGTTCAAAATCTCCTACTTACGAACCCATTTTCGGTTATGATTTTATTGTATAATGTGGCAAATTAAGTTATCTATAAAATGATCGAAAAAAAAATTAATATTTGTGCCTGAACATCCGCAAAATAAAATAAAAGACACTTTTTGGCCACGTTTTTTTCTTGCATAAATCAAAACAGGCTGATTGTGTTAAGCGGGAATTTAAACCTTATCGCCATCTACGTAAGGGTTGTTATTGATAGCGGCTTAATTTATAATACTACACGACGTAGTGCATCGCCTTAATTATTATCGTTTTTTTTAATATTAGCGCGTTCCCTTTAACATTCGTATTTACACATCTCCCTTTTGACATATCATAACATCTTTGAACGCTTACTACGGGGGCCTTAAATGTACATATTAAAATATTAAAGATTATTTAACGAAAATTTGAACAGAAAAATCAGAAAAAGATACGGTCACATGTAGGATTTGAACCCCGATCTTTGGCCTTGCCGGAGCGCTGATACAGTCTAATATGACCGAAGGAAATGGGGTCCCAATAGCGTAGTTGGCAGAGCAGTGCCTAGGCAAGGCGAAAGACTTGGGTTCAAGTACCAGATGTGACTGTATATTTTTCTGTTCAAATTTTCGTTTAAAAATTGCTAACATTATCTTCAATAATTAAACATAAAAATTTCAGGTTACACTCATTAAGTTATTCCAAAAATATATATGTACATATTCAAATTACCCGACCTCCTCTTAATTTCACGTTTCCTTAGCAACCACTAAAGATGTTCAGTTCTCTGTAAATTTATGAATTTCATTCATGACTACTTGGAATATCTTACCCAATTCCTCCGTACATCGCTTTTCGACCTAAATCTCATCTTATTAGCACACATGACACGAGTTAATGGTAAAGCTCATACAACATCTCGTTTGGCATCTATTTAACTGCGTGTGCGCTGCGATGCGATTTATCGTCGTTTGGCACGCAAACGATATATCGTTGAGTGGCGAGAAAACGTGGATTATTTAATTTTTTCTAATGAAAACAATCGATGATTTTCTTTTAACATTTGAGTTGTTTATTAACCCTACTTGGGGCATTCCAAACGCAACCAGATTTTCATCATTTTTTCTCTCTATGAAGACCAAAGAACATGTTACTAAAATTCATCTCCCAAATTTAAGTTTTACGCTTCGCTACGTTTGGTGGTTAAACAAATACTGTGGTTGAGGGAGTTATTTTTACCTCTCCAGCCGGACTCTCTCGACCCATCGCCTTGCAACGCAAACGTACTAGACACACTGAGCACGGATTCCTACCACCCCTCATTTGTTTAGTTCTTCCCAGATCTTTCTCTCCTTCCTTTCCTTAAAAAAAAAACCAACCACACAGCCCTCAAAGATGAAATTATTTTCCTTGGGGCCTCCAACGGGGAGCTAATGTAAAAACAAGTTTTTTCAAAGTTGAAAAACGCATTTCTGGCAAGCACAAACATAATAACGACAACATCAAAGTTAATTTTCAAGTTCTTTAAAAGATTTTTTCATGTTCTGTATTTATTTCAGTTCTGTCAGGCAATTAGCCTATAATTATATAACAACAGAATTTTAATAAGACTTTCACAGAACCAGAAAATGAACGTTGAAATTTGATGAATTATTCAAATTTTATGAAACAACCAAAAAATCTTTAACTTTGGATTATAGCTTTCTGAAAACCAATGAGAAATCAGTTATTCTTATTGATTAAAATTACAGCAGGTTAAATACAAATTTTACTGTTCGACGATTCTATTCCAAGTGCGTAAAAGATGCGCATATTTTCCTGTTTGCATTATTCATATTGATTGATTCCGAACCCTAATCGCTTATTCCACTGCATATCTAAATAAATCTCTGGTAATTCAGTTTTCCTGGAACCTCAAGAATGGATCACCACCTGTGGAATTTGTATGCTAAATTATTCCACAAATAATATACGTGAGAGATTTCAGACTGTTGCCAGGCATATAGTTTTGTCACAGTGCTCTACCGATGGTGAGAGACAAGAACCATTCAGAAACTTGAAATGGATTGAATTGGTTGAAATTGTTTTAGCTGACAGCCAAATAGAGCCAACGCACGTTTATAAATTCTTCGAGTATGGGATGCTTCATATTTTTTATTTATTTACTACCTAACGAATTGCTCTTATGAATTGTTTTTGGGTAAAGTTTTGAGGTAGTTGAATAATTAAAATTATATTCTTTTTAACGAAACTGCCCAACTCAATTGAGAAGTTATTTCTCGTGTTTGAAAAATATATATAACTCGCTTTTAAGGGGATTTTACTTGGGAATAGTAAAAATTATTCTATTACAAACCATCTAGTTATCATGCAGATTCTGAGAGTATACTATAGTTAGTTCTTCTTTCTCAAATGCTTTCAGAGGTTCCAGCCAATACAAGTAAATACTGCCAATATTTTACTGGAGTCGTATGTATTTTTATTATCAAATGGACATCATCTCTGACTTTATGAAATAATGGCATACAGAGATCAGGTCCAAAAGGCCCCTTTCTCTTTTATCATGATTTAAATTAATATGTTGAAGAAAAATAGATGTGATTTGGTTTTTGTGAAAAATTATTTGCAATGAAACATGGCTGCAATATAGGGAGAATTATTCTTTACGCAGGATTTGTTTTGGTTTTTTTTAAAAGTGTTTGCATATTTTTGTCGTACCGGGCGAGGCAATTAATAGACGCGTTTTCATAATAATAATCATATTTGGATGACTTGAATAGCGCCGTTTTTGTTCAAAATCACCTCAAGGGCGCTGTACAGATATATAATGCATTTCTACAATGGGCTATGTTATTAATAACTATATATGGAGATAACAGACAGTACCTTACTTACCTTGTAGGTTAATTAAGATTATCACTTATTTAACGTTAACTAATTGTTTACTAGCGAAATTTAGATATAGGATTAAGGAAATAATTGGACCCTTTTCCAGGAATGGTATATTAGAGTTTATTCCAAGCCTTCGGCCCAGATCTCCGAAAGCGCGATCACCAAACTTAGTATTTGGCTTGCGCTTAGGTTCTATCAGTCTGCCTACAGCTGATGATGTTGCTGATATAAGAGTTGACTGCCTCAGACCAGTGTTTTCCGGGACGCATAGTTCAGGGATGTAGGGTGGGGCCATTTCATTGATGGATTTAAACACCATCCAGCACAATTACTGGATTCTTTCAGGGCACTTGAGCCATTGAATGATTCCACGAGACTTAGGATGTGTTTTTTAACTTTAATCTAGCTTGGACAATGTTCTGGGTAGGAAAAAGGCTGAGTGAAAGTGCACTAATGTGTATAGTATCAGTCACACCGATTTAGCAACTTCCTAATCCCACAAACAATAATTAATTGTTTTTTTCCACAGCTGAACGCTTCGAGCCCGTCCGTCCCAGCTGGATCAAAATAACCAAAGAGCTTCCCCCAGTGGTGCGACGAGCGTCAGGCGCGAGGATCGAACTGGAGTGCGAAGCTGATGGAGGACCAGCACCAGTCATTACCTGGCTGCGTGACAACGTGCCGATCACTGAGGTAAAATTCTCATCTCAATACTTCCTTCTGAACTCGTAACTCTTAAATCTGCGATGTAGAATCGATGATAGCATAGAACCAGAATGTTCTCTAATGGCTGTAGTTCCTTGCCATTTGCCTCCAGTCTTCTGTCATTCTCCATTATTGCATCTAATAAGGCGATAATTATGTCAGATCTAGTTGTATTACACAGAGTCGTTAAAAACTTAATTTACAGTCCTACCATCGTCGCCACTATTAAATTCCAAGCACCTACTAGGAACACAAGACAAAATGTAACATTTTTCTGCAATACACACACAACCAACTTTCAGACACACTGACTAACCAATAAGATGCATGATTTGGGCTACAAGTTTTAGGGTACTATTGACATTTGTTGAATCCTACAAATTATAATAGCGTTGTTAATGTACTTAAAATGATTTTTTTTTAAATGTAGTATTGCACTAGTTTCTATATTATTTTATGTTCCTGTGACATGTTTTACTAATATTTTTTCCATATTTAATTTATCAGTTTAAGGTTGAATTATGCTTTAAAAACTTTGTGAGTCTAAAAAAACTATGAAGAGTCTTTTTAAGGAAAGGAAGGAGTGAAAGAGGGGGTCAGAAATGAATTTTCAATGTTTAAAGAATTAATTTATTCTACGCCTTCACTAATATTGCAGGTTACATTGTCTCACGAGTTAAGGGGAATTTAAATAAAAATATAATTATCAGCCAAGTTTTAATGCTCTAGATTGGCACAATATTTTAACATTCCGTTTATATTTACAGGGCGACGATTATGAGAACAACGCACTGATCGAGGGAACTGAACCCGGTCTTGCACGGGCCACTTCCAGGCTCATCATCAATAATTTCCTGCCTGTGGACAAAATCACCTACACCTGCCTGGCGCGCTCTGGAACCAAATCTGCCTTCACAACAACTACTGTTCACACCACTCACAGTAAGTTACATTTTACCATTAGATTTCTCAAACGGAAGACTATTGTAATGTTTTGCATCCGATAGATGGTGCTTGTTCGGTTTTACAAACATAGCCGAATACTTACGAGTACTTCCGAGCACTAGCTTGTTAACCATTCCGCCGATCTCACCTCCTTTAGGTCTAGATTTAGCTCTAAATTGAGGCCGTCAGCTCCAAAAAAGTGGTTTAGCTTCTTAGCTTGTTTCAGATATTTCTTTTTTATTTAAAACTTAAAAACAACAGTAAAATCAGAATCTTAACGACGTAAGTGCACAAAAATATGCAACACGCGGCCCTATGTATAAAATTTCAAAATAAAGTGGAAATCTTAACGACATAGGTGATGAAGTCGTGCAAAAACAACATTTGGCGCGCGTCTCGGCGTAATGGACGGACCTACGGTTGAATATGCCCTAGCAGTCTTAGGAAATTGATCTTTCCGTGGGGTTTATTTTAATTATTTCAAACGAACGTATTACCAAAATCTCAAATGTTTCTAAAGAGATCCCTCGGGAAGTTACTAATTCATAATAATTAATAACTAATTCATAATTTTAAAGTCGAAAAACCTTTTATAAAATTTTCCAACCTTTTTTCATACAAGATTTTAGTGGTAAGGTCCTGTTTTTATTAATCTTAAATATAGATAACTTACATCAGTAGGGAGCCCTCTAGAAATATATGAGATTTTAGTAATACGTTCATCAGAACTAATTATATATATGTGAGCATCGTGCAAACCCCCGTTATAAGAGTCTTATTTCGCCTGAAAGAGTAGCATACCGGTAGGCTACTTGTTGTTGCTTCATAGTCAAGTAGCTTGTAAGTATCTCTGTATACGAAGGGCCTTGGTGCTTTTATCTTTCTGTTGTATTTTCAGACCACAATTCGTTTAAGCAGTGTTTCATTTTATTAAAGCGTTTTATTAAATTTTCAGATGTTATGCCCAAGACTACCAACCTCAGCGAGTATCTGCTCCTAAACCAAGAGGTTCTGGCATCTCCTTCCAAACCAAGAATCGTCTCCTTCTATCAGACTGTCGTGGAGACATCTGGAAATACCCTGGTGCTGCCTTGCAAGATCGTAGGCAACCCAAGGCCAAAGTTTTACTGGCTGGATAGTGAAAATGATGTGATCACAAACCAGGACCCAAGAATCAAGGTTGGTATTTAAAATATTATGTTTATTTATGAGAGTATATCATAAGGACTTAGATAAAATATTACACTGTTTACACACTGGAAGTCTTGAGGAATATAATTTCCATCTGGGCCTGATGGGGATGAATATACAATGAATATTTCAAACATTCCTGATTTCTTAAATAGGGAATATATGCCAATATAAGTTGCATTATACAATGATATGTCTCTCTTATATCGGTTTGCAATATTTATCTGTTATACAGTTACGTTTTTTTATTTTTTTTATTTAAGATATAAGATGGGTCCTTTGTCAGTGCCCTGTGGTACACCGTATTCTTGGAAAATACATTCTTATTGTCTGGCTTTCGTAATGCTCGTTTTGAAGATTTGATGGGTCTTAATTGATAATGCACATATAAAGTATCACTGAAGTTTCTCTCTAATAAAAAACGTCCTCTTCTCCTTCCAGATCATGAACTCCGGAGAGCTGATCATACAGGGTCTGCGTTGGTCCGACATGGGCCAGTACACCTGCGTGGCGCGCAACGCCCTGGGCAAGGACTCTATTGGAACATTCGTGTACCCCACTATTGTAAGTAGCGACCTTTATTACTGAAACCCTACCAAACTATTCTGACAACCCAACCTAACCTAACGTATCCCAAAACAATCTTCTACAGTTATGGCATAATTATTATTTTTTATGTCTCACTAAACACACAAGGTCAGTTTTGGAAAAAATTAAATTCCCAGTTTGTACCTCCATTTTAATCACGAACTATTGAGCTATCTCAACATTAAATTTGCCCAGCTTTTCAGAATGTAAGTATAATTTCATTAAGTTGGTATGTATGATTTTGCTATGCTTGATTTTTGTGAACGCTTGACATTTTGAATTTTCGTCCGGTGTTAGTGATTGTAGATATATTTTCTCTTACTCCCGTGTAATTAATAATAATAATTGAATAATATGTAGTAATCAATTAATAATTTGTATAGCGAATTTTTGTATTATTTCACTTCAAGTGCGTTGTTTGTATCATAGTAAAATCACTGTACATAGATTTTACATTTTCTATTTCATCCTCCATTATTATTATTATTAAATTTATTATAAGACTAGCTGTACCCCACCACGCATTGGTGTGGCTCAGAATGTCTGTGCAGATAGAGATACAATAGCGCTTATTGCTTTTATGTCAAAAAAATGGCGCTGTTTTTCACAAAAAGCATGTTTTTGACTGTCACAGGAAACATCTATTTAAGCGATAAGCATTATTGTAAGCGACTTTTAGCTTATGCCATCGGGATGCAGTGTAATCCACCTACACTACCTACAGTTCTGACGTGGACAGCGAAGTGTAGAATGCGTTGAATAGTATATTTTTCGCGTTTGTACTGCAAAAATTAAAAAGCCTTGATAGCATACCTGCTCTAACGGATATCACTCTTCTTTGCCTTTCCATATCCTCGATGTCTTTGAAGTCGTCTGTGATTATAAGTCACAATTATTTGACGCTTCGGCTAACATCCAATTTCCTTCCTTTTTTATTATTTTGGTACAATATTTTGCAATTCATAGTACAATCCAGTAATGTTGGCCTCACTGCTGGCTTACCCGTGCTGAGGCCTCCATTTTAAAATACAAAAAATATACATAATACATTTAAAGAAAATAAATATAATGTTGGTGAAAAAAAACATAAGAATAAGATAAATTTAAACTAAAAATATAGAATTCAAATTAAAGTAAAATAAAATTTAAATAAAATGAAATAAAGTTGAAATCGGTATATTTATATTGTATGTTGTGTGTTTGTGAGTGATGTGTATTTTATATTGGTTTTGTGTGTTACATGAAGATTTTATTATTTTATATTATAAAATTTTGGTAATTAATTGCTCTTTAATCCATTTTGTAATTTTGCGTCTGAATTTTTTTTTTCCTCAATTTTATTTTCAATTGTTAGACTGTTGAATGCTTTTATAGCATGGTATTGATAGTGTCTTTGTCCAAAGCTTGTATTTACCGTCGGAGTTTTTATTTTTTCTTTGTACGCTTGTCTAACTGGTCTGTTAGTTTTTTTTTGTGTATGTTGAAATTTGTTTTTTTGGCCAAAAATGTAGTTTAGTAGTGTTTAAAATTATAATTGGCGTATATGCATTAGTGCAGTCTGTTCTACAATATGCCATTATTAGTTGGGGAGCAGCTTACGAAACTAGCCTGACCCCCATAGAAATTGTTCAAAAAGTCATAATAAAAATAATACTAAAAAAACTCCAGACTTCCCCACTGAACGCATATTCGAAGAATTCAAAGTTCCTACATTTAGACACTTATTTATGAAAAAATAAATTATTCAAATTATAAATGAAAAAGATAAATATTCATTCATAGCTGAAAATCGAACCAGACTTAAATAAATATTTGCATGCCCTAAAACTACACACTTGCCCAGCACCATTATACCCACCAAGGAAAACATTTCTTTAATAAATTACCAGAAGAAAATAGAAGCATTAATGATAAAAAACAAATATTCAACTATTTAAAAAAATATTTTAGGGAAATTATTAACAAAAAAACTGATTCCCCTAGTTTTCACTTGTAAATCTCACAAAATATCCTACAATACTCTATTTATCCTCCATAATTTTTTTTTCTTCTTTCCAAATACAACAATTTGTATGGTTTTTAATTTCGTAGTTATTTTTTACTTTGTAACCAATTTATATTATTTTTTCGCAAATGTATACTCCTCTTCCATCCACAAGCAAATGCTTTTAATGGGAGTGTAGTATAAATTAAAATAACTGTTGAATATTTGATCTGTATCAGTCAATCTATGTTTTAGTATTACCTTTAAGATCACCTTCTAGCCATACTGAAGGTGTTTTCATCATTTCGTTTTTACATTTGAAAAGACAGAACTCCAATATTAATTTTATTACATTTCTTTTATTTCAGAATAACTAAGGGCAGCCAAGGATGGACTGAATTTCGTCAATTTGGATAAATAAATGACTTATTTTATTAATAAATTAAATAATAAATACAATCGTATTTATTCCAAAGTATTGTTTATAAAAGTTATTCATTCTCATTATTATTTATTTTTTAATACCATTTTAAAACATCTTACTTATGACCTATTATAATATGTTTTATAAAACTTAAATGCAAAACGTTTGATTAGACTTAGTTAGAAATAAACAATTCAACATATATTACATACATAGCTAATAGCTACAACTGTTTAAGATATTTCATATAATTTACGTATTCAAAATTAGATGTTACTTTCAGATGTGTGGATAAATGTTTTTAAGAGGCGATGCACCATGAAGTAATAGAAAATAATGTGTTTTTGGTTTTAAAATTTTATCACTTCAGAATATTTGACGGCCGGCATAGTCCAGTGGTAACGCATTGGACTGCCATTCCGAAGGTCGCGGGTTCGAACCCGGCGTGCGCAAATAAATTTTATTTGATTAATTTGTGTTATTTCACAATTAATTAATTAAAATAATATATAGTATATTTGCGGCACGTTCCAGAGTGGAAGATACTACCAGTATCGCCCTGGTGTAAGACCACCATTCAGAATTGAAACGTTGCTCCAAATGGCTTTAGCCGTGTTTAGTGACTAGATCTGAATAGCCAGGTACTTCCCCACCTTCCTCTTTCCCTTCCCGACTTACCTTCCGCCTCACAACATCCCCCAATTGGGGATGCCATAGTCTCACTGGCTCCAGACGGGAGCAGTTGGGACTCTTGTGAGGTATTCACTATAAAAAAAAAAAAAAAAAACAAAAATATTTTGAGTTATTTTTTTGATAAATCTTTTTGTAATCCCAGAAAAAAAATTATTATCAGTCCTATAAAAACTGCTTTAAAGTTCAAAAACTCCTAGTTACGAACTTATTTTGAGTTTCAATTTTATTTTTCAATGTGAAAAATTATGTTCTTTAAAAAAATATCGTAAAACATTTAAATATTTGTGCCTGAATTTCTCTAAATAAAATAAAACACTTTTTGGCAAGGATTTTTTCTTGCAAAAATCGAAACTTATTGTTGCCCGATTCCAAATGTTTCACGACGTGCTGCTTCGCCTCAACTCAATTAGCTAGTTAGACACTTTAATGTTAAAATCTTTAAAAATATATTCTTAATAGTTAATAGGTATATGTAATCATCCATTTTTTTATATAATCTAAACCAAAATAAACAATAAAGTATTATTTTTACAAGTAAGGGCCATTTTTCTTAATTTGTTTTAAGTAGAACCTGGGCAGTATTCGTCGGATTTATTACTTATCGGAGGTCAGAAAGCATCATAATTACTTCAAATCATGGAAGTTGTGCTTAAAATTATTTTTGTAAAAGTTTAATTAATTTAATTTTTATGACTAAATTTGGATAGCCTGTAATGCCCTGCCTAGGTTCTGCATTGTTTTATTTATGAGTTTATGTGCATACTTAAGAACTTTTTAAAACTTTATATAATATTTTCCAAATTAAATTTACAACGCACTTAAATTAAATAAAATGTACCAGCATTGTAATTTTTATTTTAAATTTATTAAAAGATTAAAGTGATGTTTAAATAAAATAAATATTTTTTAATTATTTATTACCTACATAATTGCCATCCCAAAATCTTCATAGATCAGTAAATCAATAGAAGTTAATTGTGGGAGTGTAATAATAATAATAATTGTATGACTTGTATAGCGCCGTTTTTGTGCAAAATCACCTCAAGGGTGCTGTACAAATTTATAATACATTTCTACAGTGATCTACGTTATTACTAACTATTTATGGAGATAATATACAGTACAATACTTACCTGGTAGGTCACTTGAGATTAACACTTAATTAACATTAACTAAATTGTTTATTAGCGAAATTTAGATACAGGATTTAGGACATAATTAGAAAATTGAATATAATTGGACTTTCTCTTAGGAATAGTATATTTAATTTAAGGGTATGACAGCTTAAAAAGGTAAGTTTTTAGTTTAGACCTGAATTCTGTTGGACTTGTTATGGATCTTAGTTCCGGTGGAAGTTTATTCCAAGCCTTCGGCCCAGTTATTCCGAAAGCGCGATCACCAAACTTAGTATTTGGCTTGCGCCTAGGTTCTATCAGTCTGCCTACAGCCGATGATGTTGCTGATCTAAGAGTTGACTGCCTCAGACCAGTGTTTTCCTGGACGCACAGTTCAGAAATGTAGGGTGGGGCCATTTCATTGATGGATTTAAACACAATCCAGCACAGTTTGTACTGGATTCTTTCAGTGCACTTGAGCCAGTGAAGGTTACAAAGGTGTTCTGAAATGTGCGATTATTTTGAAACCCCGGTTATGAGCCGTGCTGCTGCATTAAACACTGATTGAAGTTTGTCAATTTGATATTTTGGAAGGCTGGCATAAATGCCGTTGCAGTAATCGAGACGTGAGACTACTTAAGAGTTGATAAGTAGTTTTGTTGCTTCTGTAGGAAGATTTCTTCGTACAGACTTGAGATGTCTTAGGTAAAAAAACCGGTGCTTATAGTCCTATTTATCTAAATTGACACCGAGAAGTTTGACTGTTGTTTTTGGGATGATATCGCTGCTGGAAATAGCAATAGGTGAATCGTCTATGAAATGTTGGCGTTTGTTTGTGGCTGCCCAGAGAAACTCAGTCTTGTTCAGAGTAAGCTCACTTTTTCCTTACTTCCAGGAGTAGGAGTCAGACTATGGCGGTGGACCATTATATGCTAAAGAAGCATGCGAAATTCAGAAACCGGCTGGCTATCGCGAAATATAATGGTAATTTATACAGGGTGTATTGGCACGTACCCGACAAACTTTAACCAGCTATTCCTTAGCATATTTGGAGTAAAAATCTTATGTGCACTTTGCTGCCCGGTAACGTTTTTTGTTAATAAAAAATTTACCATTCATATTTTCACCACATGTCACCACTGTTTTATCCTTTGTCAAAGTTTGAAAACCCATCTGGCAATATTTTATTCGAATTCCGTTGAATAATGCACGTGTGTACCTATATTGGCGCACTTTTACAATCACAACGAAATGGCAGGGCACCATTCGTCTCATTTTTAACTATTATTATTTAGTGTGTGCGAAAGAGCGAAGACGCTTTTCGACATACTTGCTTATAACAGCTGTTGGACACGAAAAGCAATGCCAATGACAGTGATGTAGTGTGGAAATTTTTAATTTTTTTGTTTTTAATTGAAAAAAAATGCTACCGGACAGTAAAGTGCCCATAACATTTTTTACTCCAAATGTGCTAAGGAATAGCTGGTTAAAATTTGTCGGGTTAGTGCCGATACACCCTGTATGTACACACCTGTGTATAATTAAATTAATGAAATTGAAAAAAAAAACATCTTAAAAAATGGCTTTATGAAAATTTGCGATTCTGTTTATTAAAAATTAGCTGTTCTTAATAGAAATTCTGCCGACCCCTGCTCTATTAATATTGATATAAATTTAGTTAACATTCATTTGTTTTAACCCCTTCAGCATTTTAGGGTCATATATGACCGGGCGTCTATATTTTATAAAATATATCATTTTTTCCATCGCGCGGAAATACTTAATTTTTTTGACGTTAGAGACAGAAATAATAATTTTTTTTTTTTTTTTTATTTCCTTTATTTTTTCCCAATTTACATATTTCACAATACAAGTTTTTTAATAATATGAAAGGGAACCCACTAAGGCGCAGCCTGTACGTGGGTAATATAATTTAATACATCAGATTTTTGTACCTAAAAATATATAACAGTAAAAATAAAATAGAAAACAGTAAGCATAATAAAGAAAAACGGTAGGATTATAATTAAAGTTATTCTAAAAGATTGTGCAAGAGGAGCATATTAAAAATAAATCAAAGTAAAAATAAAGATTGTAAGATAATATATATGAATTAAAAGAACACAAAATAAAATAATAATGACTATACAGAAACAAAATAGAAAAAAGTAAAAATTAAATGAATAATGCTTCAACATTTGCATTGTACAGCCACAACTTTAATTCTTTTTGGTATTGCGCTAGTTTAGTTGTTACTTGAATTTTTTTTGGTAGTAGATTAAAAGTGCGAGGTCCAATAAAGCTACTGTGAGTTTGCATTAGTTTGGTATTGGTTTGTGGGGTATAAAATACATGATTTCTTCTAAAGTTGATTTTGGGTTCATATTTTTGAAATTTATTTTGGTTTTTCATGACGTATTTCAGGCTTTGAAGTAAAAATAGTTTACGGAGATTGAATAGTTGAGATTCTTTGTACAATTGATCAGTCGAAAATGTCCTCTTTTTATTATATATAACCTTGATAATATGATTTTGTACTATTTGTAGTGGTTTTATAAATGTATCTAGTGCGCCACCCCATCCTAATATACCGTACATAATTGAGGATTGCACTAGAGAAAAATAAATCATTTTCAATTTGTCAACATTGAGTACTTCCTTAAGTCTATAAAATATGTACGTCAGATATCTTAATTTAGAAACGGTGTTATTAATTTGTGGTTGCCAGTTTAAATTTGTGTCAATATATATACCCAAATATTTGATCTTTTCAATTTTTCCAAATTCTTTCCAGTTTGCCTCAAATATTTATACAGGAATCCATTAATAAAATCCTAAAAATAGCCAAAATGAATAATTTATATTTCGCTCCGCTATCGAAACAATCGGTTTAAATTTAAAAATTATTTATTATTTTTTATCATATGAACGAGATAAAAGTGAAGTTACATTTTTCTTACAAATTTTTCAAACGAAACGAATGTGTTTTCGAAAAATCGAATTCTCTCATTTTTTCTGTAATTGGAATAAAAGATTAGGTTTAAATGTGGTTTTGCGTTTTTGAAAACATTTTTCGATATTAAATTTTATATTATTTTGAAAAAATAACGTTTATTTTAAATGCATACACCGGAAATATAATTTTATCTAGTTTTTAAAACAGTATTGGTTTTAGAAAAAAATGAATAATAATATGTATATGGCGCATTTAAAACACAAAGAAAGAAAAATTATTTCTATTTTTTAATAGCCTATATTTTATAATTTGAAATGCAAATAGATAAATTCACTTCTCATAAAGAAACTTCTTATTCTTAGGTCCAAAACTATACAACTTCATGCCTGATGCTTGGAAAAAGGAAAACACAGCTATTCTTCATAAATTGACCACTAATTGGTTTCATCAATTAGATA
Source organism: Hesperophylax consimilis (assembly GCF_061612785.1). Taxonomy (NCBI): domain Eukaryota; kingdom Metazoa; phylum Arthropoda; class Insecta; order Trichoptera; family Limnephilidae; genus Hesperophylax; species Hesperophylax consimilis. The sequence goes on from NC_142865.1 coordinate 15,558,330, forward strand.
GAAAGAGAGTGAACTTTTACTACACAAAAAATGAAATCAAACACAAACCAAAAACAACAACAAAAACTCCAACAAAAAATAAACCATGTAAAAGATACCTTTATGTTCTAATCTTTATCATTATGTGTATATATGTACCTACCTAGTACTTTTAAATTAGAATGCTACCCAAGCAGAAGTTAATCTTATGTTTAATTGGATATTTTATTTTATTCTATTTCTTCTATTGTAATACTATACTTATCAAACAACTTATCAAAATGTTAATACTCATCCTAATTTGACTGTCCTAAAACGGGAATCCTCCTAGTTGGGCAGTCAAAACATTTCTTAAATAATGTATATAAATGTATAATATTTTACTAAATAAAATAAAAAATAAAAAATAAAATTAAAAATTAGATTATTTCCGTACTAGATATATCCTGTATCATAGGATAAAAAAAAAGTTACACAGTAATAAGATTTTTTTTGAAGTTTTTCAGTTTGGTTGGGTGTTTAAGTTTAGTATGAAAATAGCTATGCAGCCGTTCCTCTCGAAAACTTTAATTTAAAAATAAGATCGTACAAAACTTTATTTAAAGAGAAGCAACATTGTACTTACCTAATCAGTGTCCCACCAGTACAGGTGTGACAATAACAAATCGTTTATTAACATATTTGTATTTACCTTTTACCCATCCTTATTTGTTATTTACCTCTGCATATTTAGCTTAATCATTTTGTTACTATTTTTTTTATTATTATGTATTTAAACATCCATTTATGTAAATTTTTGGACACCATGCCTGTTTTATGTACTTAAATAAAAATAAATAAATAAAAACACTATGGAGAGTCCTGTCACCAATACGGAAACAGACATTTTAAAAACAGTTTTTTTTTCAAACCCGTGAATCCGCGGGATTGCTGGATTTCGGTAAACGGGACTGTGGGATTTCGGGATTAGGGATTACGGCATTAAGGATGCGAGAATTGAAAGACGTAGGATTGGCCACCGCTTATCTATATAACCAGTTTTTATTCAATCCCACAAATTCCGCCATGCAGTATCCCGCAAATTTGCGGGATAGCGGGATGTTGTTTGGCGGGATTTCGGGATCTGGGTTTGCAGGATTGCGAGATTGCGGATGCGGGAATGTAAAAACAAATCGGGACTCTTGTGCGGTACCCGTTCACATGAACAAGCTACCCCGGATCAATTGAGGGTACGTTTTAAACCAGTGAAAGTGGGGAGGAAAGGAGATGGAGAAGAGAAAGCTTGAAAATAATTACATCACATGCTTTGTGCTATCATTCGGAGATGGAAACAGTTCATTTAAAGAAGGAGGAAAATTAATCATAATGAAATCATAAAACAATTTTTTATTGCAAATAAATCATTTTTAAACATGTTTTTTTAACAGTGTCCTTCCTTGAATTTTTGGTAATCTGAAAACAAATAAAAAATATTTGTTAAAATTTTTTTATAATTTTACCTAGAAAACAGTGAAAGCATTATTCGTTAATATTGTCCTCAATTATTAAATATTACAATTTAATAAAACATCTTAACTTGTAAAAAGCCAACAGATGTCGCACATTAAAACAAATATGGCTATATTTATCCAAGGCACTATCTAGATTGCATTTAATTCGGGTAGAATTTTGCAATCACACACAAAGATAGCAGCTAAAAAAATGCGATAAGAAAATGACATCTTATTGGTTGCTCTCAGTCGAATTATGATACAGTTAAATTAGCTCAGTGGTCATATCACTTCCCCGACAAGGAAGGGGTCCTAGGTTCAATTCCTAGATGCCGCTGAATATTTTCCTGTCTTTTTTTTCATCTCTTTTGTTTTAGAATCGTTAATACTGTCTTCAACACTGATTTAACGTAGAACTACGATCAAATTACACGGACCATCATTTTTGTTATCAAGTTTAATTAAAGTTTTTCTTTTATATGTTCAAAAATATTATTATAGTGATTATGGTGATTTATTTTTCGAATATTTCACTACCCCTTTCCTTAGCCAACGTTTCATTAATTTATGTTTATTTTTTATTAACATTAAATACCTAATTCAATTCTGTAGCGGTTCGCACTAATGTACACATATTAATGCGACTGTAGTTATGTTCGGTATTCTTTTTATTAATAAATTACTACGAAATTAGGCTGAAGCAGTTTTTAATAATACATCCGAAAACAATAAATAAACGTAGAAAATACAACAAAATGATTTACGAAAGGAAGGTTCGAGAATGTTCCGAAGCGCGTCACGTAGACAAAATAATTCGATCTCGATGTCGCGGTTGCTGGTACTGTCCTGACCATTTCGTTCACGTTGTCGCTTATCAGAGATGTGCTTTATTTCAAATAAATCCATTTGAAATGGAAATGCAAAATGCAAAATGGGTATTTTCCATTTTGCATTTTAAATGCTTTTCTAAAAACCATTTTGCATTTTGCATTTTAAATGCCTTTTTCAATGCATTTTCCATTTTAAATGCTTTTTTGCAATATTTTTCCTACTATCTCCACTCATCTTTTTTTCATAAGCCCCAAATATCAGTCGGTCCTCAACCTCGCTATGAGAGATAATTTACATTTGTCAAGTTGCTCCCTGGTAGGAGCCCTGGCAATTGAGTGATACCATTACAAAAAATACTGATTCAAATACTGAACACGGGGCCTCGGCCATGACGCTGTAATATTAAATGTTAGATAGCAGTTTCTATGTTTTTACGTTGGCAACATTAGTCCCGCGCAAATTTTTTGTGGTTTCATAATCTGTAGTCGTGGTGTGGATTTACCATCATGCAATAAGTTTGTTCTACATTGATGTCCATTATTAAATGACAAAATTGTTTAAAAATTCTATAATTATTTTAATTGTTTGACCTGAGAAACCATTTCGCATTTTCAATGCATTTTGAAAATAGGTATTTTGCATTTTGCATTTGAAATGCTTTTCTAAAAACCATTTTGCATTTCGCATTTTCAAATGGAAAAGTTCTGACCCATTTCCATTTTGCATTTCAAATGGTTTTGTGTACCCATTTTGCACATCTCTGTCGCTTATATAGGTGGAAAATAAAAACATTCTCGAACATTCCAGTTGCTACAGAAACAAATATTAAAAATGAAAGAAAATCCAAGAAGCTTGTTTGGAAACTTCTAGAATAACCTCCGAGTCAAGAAGTGGCGTACCACTACACGTCTGACTGTCAACTGAATCTTGAGAAGTAAGGAAATTACTAAAAAAAGAAGAGAAATAACAGAGATAGACAATTATGTGACACTTACCCTCTCCCTGGTTACAGTTGTGTACTTCCATGTAGCACTCGCTATCGAAACTCTTCCAGTTTCCATGGCTATTCCGGGCGCACAGGGGATTATATTCCAAGGTGCAGATCGTCGAACAGTCGCGATATGATGATCGGTGGGCCAGAGCGGTGGTCATCACCAGGAACACTGAGAAAATATTTCTGATATTTAAATTTAACCATAAAACAGCCAGGTCTTAAACCCAATGGCGTATATAAAGGGGATATAGGTGGCTCAAACGGCCTCAGTATAATAGCGCTCATTGCCCACATTCCTTAAAAGTACAATTATATTACTTATCCGACATATAAGCCCTTGAGGTAGCCCTGAGTAGTAAAATCGGACTTCATAAACCAATCAATCAATTGATCAATATCAATCGTCATCAATCGATATAAATTAAAATTATGTTCGTTTTTTCAAAATCTTAAATCTCCGAAAGTACTTTACGGATTGGTTTTTACTTTTGACACAACGTTGAATTCAAATACGCGTGAGTTTTTATGTATATTTTTTTTTTTAAATTTTCTCTATCTGCACAGACAGACCGAGTCACAAACGCATGGCGGTGTACAGCTAGTTAAATAAATAAATTGTAAATCGAGAATAAACGTTATCCTATGGATAAGCTATGAAGAGGATGGTGAACTAACTAACTTACTAAATTACAGAAAAGTCAACAATAAATAATTTTTAAAAAAACATGTCAATTTACATTATTTAGAAGACAATCTGTTAAAAAACGAAGAATATTATATTTACCAAATGTGAAGAACACGAAGAATTTCATCTTGGAAAGAGAGCAGACAGTGTATGATCACAAACAGAAGAAATGGATTATTTGGAATTAAAACACAAAATTGTTGCTTTATATAGGGATTTTGCTATCTGAGGTCAATATACCCAAACATATTTACACGTGTTTGGCTACACAGGGTCGTTTCGGACTTTGAAAATCCTTAAAAATATTATTTTAAAATGACCGCATCTTTAGTGACAATCGCATAGAATTAAGAAATCCCGCGGGATCGCGGGATAGAATTTAGAAATCCAGCGGGATTTTGCGAGATCTGAGGGATTTTTACTAAGCGGTTTTAAATTGAATTGATGCCAACATTTCACAAACATTTTTTTATTGAATCTTTGGTATTAGTTATATTAATTGAAAGGGTAATTAATATAATAAGTATTTTAAAAAGATCGTAAAAAATATAAAAAACCTAACCGTCACTGGCAGTACTCTATTTGAGATCATTTAAGATCAATCATCTTTGGAACAAGTAACTATCTAACTAACTAATTAACCATCACGCCGTTTCCCTGCAGATGTAGGCAGAGAGAACGAATTTATTAATATATATATGAAAACGTATCGTGATGAGTATTTTATGAAGAAATTGATAAATTAAGTTCTATTCGAAAGGTTATACTGTCTTGAATCTTATTTCATGTTCTGTTTTTCATTCTTTAGATAATAATCGTTAGGTAGGAATGCTGTGCTTGTTCTACAAGTATTTCAATGGAAGATGTTCTGAATAATAAGATGAATTGATCCCTTCTGCATCAGTGTACAGCCGGAAAACAAACCGAACGCGTGACCAACAATTTGTATACTGTTGATATTAGCTCGGCTGTGGAACGAATGTTTCCCCCCATAAAATGGGTTTCTTTAAGAGGTAGAGGTACGCAGCAGCCGGACCTGACCCACTGTTGTTGTTGGTGGATGATTTGTGCAAAGCATTTATTTATAATTTCAATAAATTGAAACGCTGAGTTGTAAATAATATTGATTCACTTTGTAAAAACATGTAGCAGTAACGATAAAATCATCTCCAAGTTGTTTTGCAAAATGACAATAATGTCTTTTTGCATTATTTTTGCATCATTGAATGTTTAGAAAAAGAGGACGCGAAGAAATTATAAATGGAGATCTCAAAAGTAACAAAATGAAGAATTATCAAAAAAAAACCTACTTTAATTTTCAAGGGAATATTAAATATTTATTATTTTTTATTGGATGATTTGTATAGCGCCGCTTTTGTGAGATATCATCTCAGGGGCGCTTTAAAGTTGATGCAGGTATTACGAAAAATATTAATATTACAAATATAAATTGAAATTAAGTTAAATAAAATAAAGTACAGAAACAGGTGACAGAGAAGAAGAGAATCTTCAGCAAGAATCCTAGGTGGTGAGGAAACTGGACCAGCTGCTGCAGCGAGAGAGTGCACCGCGTCCACCAACAGTGCCCGCACGAGGTTCTTCATCCGTCCAGGTATGTGTCTGCTGCTAATTAACAGCTGACACAGTATCCTCACATAGATAACAAACCTTGGCAGCACCGCTGTGACGTTCGGCATGTAATCTTGTTTCTGGTGATTATGTTAGTGGTGCAATGTGCCCGCAATAAAAGGCGACGGTCGGGATAATAATCAACCCTGGGCACTTGTTAGGGCTTTTAGAGTTTCCAAGAATTCCATTGAAAACATCTGGCGTACCTACAATTACCGATTCTCGTCCCAAGTTCAACTTTAACTAATTTCGAATATTTTTTAGCACAATTTTCGATTATTCATTTTTAACACACTTTAATCACATTACTATAAAGTTCTGATAACTAATTGGTAAGTTGATTTAAAATGTTGATTGACCGATTTTTAAAATAATTTCAAAACGATGTTGCCTCATTTCCCTTGAAAATACTAAAAAAAACACAAAGCGGTTAGAAGACGGCATGACGCGTCCGGATGCCACGAAGGGCGCCACAACACTCCAGATTATGATAAAGAAGATTTTACTTGTGACATCATCGAACAAAATGAAGAAATTAAAATTATGTCGGAAAATAAAGAACATAAACCTGTCTTCAACGTCAAGAAAATGAATTTAAGGAAACATCTAATTATGTGGTCAAAGTAAATAGTGAAACCCGGAGAATATTCGTAAACAAAGAAAAAAATAAAAGGAGATGCCAAAGCATGTTTGTTGAATACGCAAATCCAGTTACGCAATGTTACCACTGTCTAAGCTTTGGACATGGTACTGCAAGATGTTTGCAGAGAGAGAAGGACAAAAAGCCTGTTTGCAGTTACTGCGGTCTCAATCACACATACAGCGAATGCGGGAACAAGACCAAACAACCAAATTGCAAAAATTGTTATATTCAAAATGAAAAATATAAAATGTAATTTCCAGTTAATCATAGGGCAAATGACAAAAACAACTGTGAGGTATACAAAAAAATATGCTCGCAATCTCTGATCAAAATATTGAAAATTAATTTTTACATATCAAAAAAATGCTACAATATATTTTAAATAATAATTTGTTATATTTTAGTATTTTGATAATTAACATTAATGAAAATAATCAATTTAATGTTCAACTGTATGTGATATGTAAACTCACACTTTACTGTTGGCAGCAAATGAATGTAAGTTTTTTAATGCACATATCAAACTGTGTAACTAAAACTAATTCACTTTACATTTTATTTATTTATTTATTCATTTTCGGGAAATCGACAGCTTACATTAAATCAGTTTGTACATGAGTATTATGTAGTAAAATAAAACCAATTATGGATTTCCTCCTTGTGACTTTAACTGAGACAGCATAATATGGAATAAATTATTGAAATTTGTGAGAAAAGTATATGAATTAAAAAATTTATACAAAACAAAAGATTACATACAACGAAAAATTTACAAAACAATACCTTTATAGCCATGCAGGGAGGTTGTAGACATAAATCAAATTATAATAGAGACATAAACATTATTCACAAACCATCAGAGAAATATTCTTTTATAGACCTCTTGTATTTGGTAAGTTCGCAACTGAAAATATCAACCTTAGATAAAACGCTATTGTAATAAATATTCAATTTTCGCTATTCAAATAGAAGAACTTAAGAAGTCCGTCGAATTTTGTTGTGAGAAACAAAAATATCACAAAAGTATTTAATAATATATTGGAAACACTCAAATGTGATAAAGAAACTATAAAAGTGGCAAATATTTTCAGAAGCAAAAATAAAAACCCGAACAAAAATCCTCCCATAGTAGTTTGTCTACAAAACAAAGATAGTAAAGACGTAATCATAACACATAAAAATAAATATGCAATTTTATATGCAAAAAACATAAATTTTGAAGAAAACAACACAATATATATCAACGAACAAGTGAACCAACACAATAAACATCTACACCTAGCTAAATCATCAAGGCTTGGGTACAAATTTATTTGGGTAAAGAACGGAAAAATTTGGATGAAAAAAAATGAAAAATCTCCAATCATACAAATAAGAAGCTCAGAAGATATCCCCTCCGAATAAATAATAATAACACCACATAGCAAACACCAATCAACCTTTAACATGGCTGAAGAAAACCATATACATGAAAATTATAAATGTACCAACCCATATGAACTAAATCTACTTTTAAAAAATGTTAATTTCACGATACTAAACATGAATATTAGAAGTTTAAGGAAACACTTTGTAGTGGTACGCAACTACTTCATTCGAACGAAATTCTAGAAGTCTCGATTTTTCCAAACAAGCTTCTTGGATGTTCTTTTATTTATTTGTTTGGAAAATTCTACATAGCAACCAAATTGTTCCAGAAGCTTCTTCACCTTTTAAAAGCGACAGCATGAAGAAGTTAGTCAGTCATCAATCTGCCATCAGTTAACAAGGTGCTCAACGAGTGATCATCCGCGCACCTCACTTGCGCGACGGACATTCTTCCCGGCTCTGCTCATGGACTCCATCGCGTTATCATCATAGCGCTTTGGCCCAGATCGCCGTCCCTGGCCAACGCTACATGGATTACAGTGCCCTGGTTCCAGCGTCGCTGACCAGCGCTTCATCCACTCACCATGACCACCACGAGGACACGTAGCATCCTCACTGGTCTACTCAGCTACCGCTCAACCGCCTACAAGGTCCACCGCACCTTCGGCCTTCCCGTCAGCACTGGAGTACTGATTGCCAAGATCGCCAGTGCCTGACAGTCAACGAGTCCGGTCACTAGCGCCCGGCGTCGACTCACAGACCCGCGCTTGACCTGCCATCACCGCCTGCATCCGGAGGATACCACATCTGTCCAACGTCATCTCATCACGGCTACCTGACTCATCAAATAAACACTCTGACCTTCACAACAACATCTTTCATTTCGTGCCTCCTCACCAGATCCCCAAAACTTCGATGAGCTCTGTATCCTTATTAATAACCTAGATTTTTCTCCAAGTGTAATTGTTTTGACTGAAACTCAAATGAAAGATGTTATTCCATATAACTTATCAGAATATACCACAATTTCCTCTGCCTGTAAGCATACTGGTCATGATGGAATCACTGTCTTCTTTCATAATACTCTGAAAAATGTTGCCACTGAATTTATTGAATTTAAGTCAGCCAATGCAATAAAATTAACCCTTTTTCAAAACAACTTTAAATATCATGTACCAGCCATTTACAGATCCCCATCATTAAATGATTTTTTATTTGTAAAAGAACTAAAATCTTATGTTAGAAATCTTGACAGAAACATTTTACTTTTTCCATTTTGACAGGTGACATTAATATAATTATTAATGATAATAATATAAATGTAAATTGTCAAAATGAGTATCTAAATTGTTTATCAAGCTCTGGATATATTTCATATATTAGCTCACCAACAAGAGTAACCTTAAGTAACTCTGCATTTTTAGACCACATATTTGTCAAGTCGCACAAAGCGGCCAATATTATCTCTTCAATTCTCGAAACTAATATCACAGATCATTAACCGACTTTTTATGGACACCATTTCAAAAATACACCTTTAAACAGAAATTCCGTAACTCTTGAAAAAGTAGACATTGATTATAAAACTCTAAACTCTTTACTTCAGTCAGAAAACTGGGAAAATGTAATATCAATAGAAAATCCACATTTTGCATTAGAGAATTTCTATAATACTCTAAGAGATTATATTCTAAAAAGTGAAAGTAAAATAGTTTTCACTAACAGAAAATATAAAAAAAATTAAACCTTGGATTACAGTTGGATTAATTATATCAATTAAACAAAGGGATAAATTGTATAGAGAAATGTTAAAATATCAAATGGATTGCCAAAATAATAATCTCAGAACAATGCCTTATCTGAAAACAAAATATCTAATGTACCGAAACTTACTAAATAGACTGATACGAAACTGCAAAAAGAAATACTATTGTGAACAAATTGAAAATGCTAAAAATAATACTAAAAAAACTTGGAATATTATAAATGAAATTGCCAACAAAAAAATTACGTCTTCAAATATTGTAAATGAGGTTAAAATAAATAATGAAATAATAACTAACAAATCGACCATTGCAGAAGGTTTTAATAACTTCTTTACAAATATAGTAGACGAGGTACTTGAATCTTCCGGCATTAATGTTAATAAGTGTCATGCCATATTCCTAGATTTAAGAAAAGCACTGACACCGTTAATCATAATTTACTCATTAAAAAAATAACTCGACTGTGCTTCAAAAAAGACACACTAAAACTTCTATCAAACTATCTTAAAGACAGAACACAAAAAACAAAAATTGGGAATAATTATAGTTCAGAGACACAGATAAAAAACGGAGTTCCGCAGGGAACTGTGCTTGGCCCGATTTTATTCTTAATTTATATAAATGATTTATGTAATTTTGTAATCCCTGATAAAATTGTTTCTTACGCCGATGACACGGCAATAATAGTGGATGGTAATAATTGGACGGAAACTTTTTCGAAAGCAACTGTATGTATTTCAATTGTTTCAAAATGGTTAAAATACAACAAACTTGTCTTAAACTACAGCAAAACATTTTACAAACCAAAAGACAACCTTAAAATTAGAATCCATAATGCAACTTGCAATCAAGACATGTGCTTCCTGTGCAACGAATTCGCTAATGTCAAAAATATAAAATATTTAGGAGTATCAATAGATATTAATCTTAATTGGAAATCACATATTAATCAAACCACTTCTAAAGATATCTTACCTACATATTTTATAGACTCAAGGAAATTTTAAACGCTGAAAAATTGAAAATGATCTACTTCTCCCTGGTGCAATCTGCAATCACTTATGGCATAATAGGATGGGGTGGTGCACCTTATACATTTATTAAGCCCCTCCAAATAATTCAAAAACACATAATTAAAGTCATATATAACAAAAATAAAACATTCTCGACCGACCTATTATACAAAGAATCTAAATTATTTAACATTCGTAAATTATTTATATTACAAACTATGAAATATTTATTTTACAAGCAATAATTATTCGCCTGAAACACTCATCCACATTGAAAAATCTCCTGATAAAAGATACATGACGCCGACGGGACTCGAACCCGTGTCCCTTCGATTTCCGGTCGACAGCTCTGACCACTGAGCTATGGCGGCTTATCTCTTACCCGCGAAATGATTCAATATATACTAGTGTTTCATTCAACAGTTACTGCTTGTTACATTTTCATAATGTTTCAGGCGAATAATTATTGCTTGTAAAATAATTGTTACCCTTTGTGCTGTGCATAAAAAAACCTTGTCTTAAAACATTAGTTTACCAAAAAAATAATAATTATGAAATATTTATTTAAAAACAAAAATAATTTCAAAATAAATGAAAACAGAATGAGCAAAAGAACAAATAATATATTTTACACCCCCCAAACAAATACTTAATTAATGCAGACACATAGAATTTTCATTGGTCCTCGTAAATTTAACCTTCTACAACTACAAACTCAAATGATAAATAAAACAATAGAATATGTTAAGGAGGTAAAAATAATGGCTGAATGACGCAGATATTGAAACGCTTTTTATATAAATTTATTGATCCTTTCTACAACTCAATTGCTGAAACTTTATAAACTATTGTACATAATGTTTTCTCTTTACTTTTATAATAACTATAAACAAAAAAAAACTTTTTCTACTTATATATATTATACTTAGGTACTTGAAATATAGTAATGGTTTTATACTACCCACACTCAGGCAGTGCCTTAGTGGGTTTTCATTTCTTGTGTATACAATTTGGTAATATATATCATGTTATTATTTACTGTCTATTATTATGTATAATATATGTAAAGAAATGAAAATAAATAAAGTTAAAAAAAAAAAAAAAATCATTGCATAGTCTGTTCAGGCAAGAATTCTGCTTGTTCGTTTTGTTCGTTTTGCTTTGATCAACCCTGAACAGGACACAATAGCGTGTTGAACGCGCAGGTACATTGAATGGAATCTTGTTTAGCAACTCTGGGCATTGAATATTATTGTTAACTACTTTGTCGACATTGTGACCTTCTCGTCAAAATAATTGTTTATTTTTATTCGCTTTTATTACATTCTAAACATACGGATGGTAGGATTTCAAGTGAATATTCTCAAATGAAAAATGTCTTTTAATTATATTGATGATGAAAGAGATGTAAATTATTGTAAAGTTAATAATTTTCATGAATGGATTCAAACTCAGACTACAAGAAAATGTGAAACAAATTATCTAACTTATGTAGAACTAAACATTGGGTCAATATGCAAGTACTGGGATCTCTTTCATGCTTATTTTAAAAACTGTATAAATCACATTGCCATACTCTTGCGTTGTGAAACAGCAATACGTTCGGAACAAGTTGGTTTCTATGAAATTCACTATTGCAGAAGTTACAAATCCGCTGGAGGTATTTTGTTAAATGTAAAAAATAATCTCGCCGTCTCGCCAATATTTATAGACACAAAATATTTTGGAAACGTTTTTGGAAAATTGACACTTAAAAATAACGAAATTTTAAATCTTTTAGCTATATACCGACCTCCGAATGTCAATAAACAAGCATTTTTTCTAAAATATATTCTGTGTTAAAAAATAATATTGACCCAAATGAAAGTGTCATATATTTTGGTGACATCAATTTAAACTTATTAAATAGAAATGATTCAGTCATAATAACTTATGAAAATATCATTGCAAATCAGTTATAATCTTACGCTCGTAACGGCAGCCCGTCCCACGGTACTGTCTTCGCGCTCTCGTTACACCGCAACGTAACACTTTCATGACGGTAGAAGAGTTGTTGAGTACGCTAAAAAATGAAGTTCAAAAAATACAAACCGTTAAAGACTCAAAAACCAAAACAAACATCGAAAAAATAATAATTGATCTTGACAGTGAAGTGAAATCTGAAATATTAAAAATGCAACAACAAATAATTCAACTACAAGACAAACTTATCGAAAAAACGACCAACTGGTGGGAAACTTTGAAAAAATAATGAAAAACGCAACAACACCATCCTATGCCCAGGTATTATCAACAACCAAAGTTACTCCTCGGGAAGAAGAGAGATTCTCAATCATCATTTCGTCGACCAAAAATAATGCTAAAGCAGAATAAATTGAAAAAATAATAAAAAAAGAAATAAATTTAAGTAACATAGGGATAGGAATAAATGGTTTGAGAAAAACAAAAGAAGAAAAAATAATAATATCATGCCCAAAAAAAGAATATGCAAATACCTTAACCGCCGAAATAAAAAAACTGAATACCGATTTGGTGGTAAATGAAATTCAAAAGAAAAGACCAAAAATAATAGTAAAAGGATTAAAATCCAATCTTACTGAAGACGAAATAGTTTGTGGAATAATTACCCAGAACGAAGGAATTGAAGATGTTTACAAGGAAAGTGAAGACAACAAAATCACACTTATAACGGAGATAAAAAACACAAACATAAACGAAAAGCAGCGCCAATTCACTAGCTATATCATGGAAACCAGTGGCAAAATGCGAAAAAGTCTCCTTGCACTCGGTAAACTAAATATACAGTTTCAACGAGTAAAAATTGAAGATTGCGATCCATTAACTCAATGTTTTCATTGCTGTATGTTCATGCATACGGCTAAAAGATGCCTACACCGAACCAGCCCTCCAATTTGCCCACACTGCATGGGCGACCACATCCTTTCAAAATGTCCGGGAAGAGAAAAAACAGAACCAGCATGTGTAAACTGCACCAGACAAAATTCTAAATATGGAGAAAAAACACCACGGACCACGCAGCCAACAGTATTAGGTGCAACTATAGAAACAAAATGCTGAAAATTGCGAGGGATCGCATCGATTACGACTAATGATGCATATTATTAATAACTACAAGTCTAACGAAAACCTAAATAATATGCACAATAATTCAAAAAAATATTGCGAAAAGCCCTTCCGCAAAGTGTTAACACGCAGTGATAATATACAAGTCAACACATGTACTATTATAATTGCAAATGTGAAGTGTATTCCCAGTGCCAACATTATTGTTAATTTTATTACTACCTCAAAATGAACGACTTTATAATAAACGCAATAGATAATTCATACGAAATAGACGAAAGGATTTTCGACACGGTAAATAATACAAACGATTTTATAGATATAAAACCTACAGCCAGCCTAATAATAATACGCATGAACGTTAGATCTTTGGAAAAAAATTTCGAAGAATTTCTAATAACTATTAAACAATTAAATAGACTTGACTGTATAATATTGTCAGAAACGCATTCATCGAGTGAAATTAATTATAATATACCGGGTTACTCGTACTATGCAACAAAATATAAAATTAACAGAAATAGCGGCGTCGCCATATTTGTATCAAATATTTACGCTGTCACAAGTGTAAATGAAATAGTGGTGAATAATGTCAATATGTTAAACTTGGAGATAAATTTTATGAATTATTCATTTCATATCATTGCTATTTATCGGACACACTCTTCTGCTATAACAACATACATAGAAGAATTAAAAAATATTACAACATCATAGAAACAAAAAAAAACAATACTCATCGGAGATATTAACGTAAATATCGCTAATGACTACTCCTCTAACGATAAAGATAACTATTTAAATATGTTAGCAGAATTAAATTACGTAATTGTAAAAAGCATTCACTTTGTGGCTCATCATAATTTATAATAAAAACACATAAATTTGTTTTTGACCACGATAGTTTTATTTTCACTCTACCGGTTTCGGAAGATCCCTTCCTTCGTCAGGAGAATATTCTCCTGACGAAGGAAGGGTTCTTCCGAAACCGGTAGAGTGAAAATAAAACTGTCGTGGTCAAAAACAAATTTATGTGTTTTTATTATGAATTAAATTACATTTCATGTATAAATTCATACATCAGAAACATTATCGGACAACGACCATCTTGTATCGATCACATATTTACAAACACCAAAGATATACAAAATATATCATCTGCGGTAATTAAAACAGCTGTAACGGATCATTTTGCATGTATATTTAAATATGACTAAAAACATCAAAACCTCTCATTACCAACCACAACGGCCGTTAATAATACCGATAAATACAACTATAGTATTAATATAAATTCTCTCACTAAAATATTGAGTAACGAAAAAGAATGGCAAGAAATATATCAATGTAACGATGTAGAAGAATGCTGCAAAATATTTGATAAAAAACTGAGTTTTCACTGTTATGAAACGAACTTTCTTAAAATTAAAACATTCAACCCCGTAATATTTTCTTAAAATCAAGTACTTTGTATTTTTAAATTCTTTCATATGGTAACCCCTTGGGGGCGTTGACCATTATCGGGAGAGGCGGGGACAACGAGCGGTCCTCAGCTCGGTTGGAAGAGACACCGGTCTCTTTGGATTCCAGCGCTGTTTGCGAGAGGTTGTTACGTGCTCCACTTTGAATTCGAGACTTGCTTTGCTAAAACAGTGTTTGTCAATTAATTACTAGTACATTTCGATTCATTCTTTCTACCGTGTTTGTCAATTCATTACTAGTATATTTCGATTCATTTTTTCTACTGCCTGCTCCCTGGACGTCTACAAAACTACAAAAACTGCGGTATCGTTCCTTTATTTTTTTATTAATTTCTGTCTCTGCTTTCTTCCCACTAATTTAACATCATTCTTTTAACCGTCCACAAAGAGATTTAAGCTTTTCCTACGCGTAAATTCCTGTGCTGTAATTATATAGTCTTTTTGAAGGCATTTAAAGGCACCACAATAATAGTGTTTTATTTCCAAGATACCCTTTGTTCTACCCACTTCTAGAAGGCGTATGTTCTCTCTTAATACCAACGAACTGAAAACACGGTACCTGCTCGAGCTAGCCAGGTATTCTTGAAGATATAATACATTTCTATACGCGGTTCGATTCCGTAGAAACTCTTTATCTAACACGCGGTTCGATTCCGTGGAAACGCATTATCTAACACTGGCGCCCAACGTGGGGCTTTATTTGAGAGAATCGCTTTCCTGTTGTAACTTTTTATTGTTGTCGTGATGTTCATATATGTGTGTAAATAATTGTTTTTCCTACATCTAGGTACCCCTGTGTTTAAAGTCAACGCGTGTTTTGCATTCTTCGCCATTTTTTACTCATAGCGTCAGTGTGTTTAAAAGCCACGTGTTTTCCGTAATAACCGCCATTTAATATAAACGTTCGTGAACTGGTGTTTAAATTCAACGCGTGTTTTGCATTCTTTGCCATTTTTTTTACTCATAGCGTCAGTGTTTTTAAAGGCCACGTGTGTTCCGTAATAACCGCCATTTAATAAACGTTCGTGAACTGGTTTTTAAATTCGACACGTGTTTTGCATTCTTCGCCATTTTTTTTTAGTCATAGCGTCAGTGTGTTTAAAGCCCACATGTGGTTGGCAGTCACCATTTTGTAAACGCTTGCGCCGTTTTGTTTAGCCCACACGTGTTCGGCACGCATCGCCATAGAATCATAGTGTCCTTTAAAAAAAAATAAGAAGAGTTTCGACAAATACTTAAATCTTGCGACAGTGTGCGTTCAAAAAAAATAAAATAAATTTCGCGTGTTTTCCTAACAATTTATAATTTCCTTCCTACACTTCTGTGTATATTTTGTCGCGGATTCATTCGAGTAATATAAAGTTAGGTTATAGAATAAACTCAAAGCGTAATAATACAGATACCTACTTGTGCGGTTATATTCGTGTAATATTTAAAGACAAAAGATTTTAAAGGTTTCTTTCTCATTTCAATATTGCTAAATTGGGTTTTGGAAGTATAATTACTTCCGAGAAATACGTCCAAGGTGGGCCGGTAGCCTTTTGTGATACCTGGGAAAAACCTAAAATACGTTAGTAACAGATTTTATAGGTCGTGTTCATTTTAATATTGCAAAATTGGGTTTTGGTAAAAATAATTACTTCCCAGAAATACGTCTTGAGCCGGTAGCCTTTTATGATAACTAGAAAAACCGCGGACAATAATAAAGGGAAAGGGTGTACCTGGAATCTATTCACTACTTAGTTTTGTCTCAATAGTACACAAGTAATTTTAAGAAATCAAGTCGGCTAATTTAAATAAAATTAATAAAATGGACGCCTTAATTCGCTTTAAGGAAGGCATTATCGTCCACGTTGATTCTTCAAGCGTTCCGCAACTAAAGAGGGCATTGAGAAAACGTGGTATTGTCGGGAGTAAAGATTTGCCAGCTTTACAAAAACAAGCCCGCCAGTTTAACAAGGCTTTCGTTCGGCGAATAAAACCCGCAAACGACAAGGTTGATCCTATGCCGTGCGCTGATACGGAAGTCCGGGAGCGGCCAGTAGAAATTAGATATATTCTGAAGGAAACAAAGGTGACGAATTTCGCTTCATGGAACCTTAAATTTAACGGAACGACCGATGTCAGAGAATTCGTAAGCCGTGTGGAGTTATTAACCATATCCCGGGGTGTTAATTCTGAGGAAGTTGCTAAATGTTTCAACGAACTTTTAACGGGAATGGCGCTGCTATGGTTTCTCTCCTTACCGAGAGAGAGTTTATCCTGGTCCGAACTTAAAAAGCTCCTTCTCAGCAAATTTGAACCGCCTAATTCTAAATGGGAACGTAAACTCGAAGTTTACGTATCCAAACAAGCGCACGGGAAGACGGCTAGAGATTTTTTTATCGAAACGCGTCATAAAAACCACATGTTAGAATCGCCCATGTCGGAAGAGGAGCTGGTGGAAACTCTCAAACGTGGCCTCCTCCCCCAATACGCTAGTATGTTGACCATGCATAGCAGTAGCTCTATCGAAGATTTAGAAACCGCGTGCACAATATTCGAGAGCTACCAGAAACAAGCATCGCGCCCGCCCCGTGAGGTGAGATCGGGAGGAAATAGTTACCTCAATAGCGTGGCTTCATCAAGCCCTGCAGCTTTACCGGCAGACCCCGGGAAAAATAGCTCAGACAGCGGTTTTCGCAATACTCGCGAACAATATAAACATATGAGGGCGGGCGGTGTCCGCCGTTACGAAAATAAGCGTAATAACATATCCTCCCATCCGTCACCTCAGTCAAGTTTTCTCCCCGCGGGAATAGATTTAACCCGACCACCGCCCAGAATACCGAATTCAAAAAACTAATTTCCAGCCACTCAAATAGCCCCCTTCCACGACAAGGTGACGCTGGCCGTGGACGTATTGAGTGGCTAGATGACCAAAAATTCTTAGAAGAAACGGCACATCTTATGGAAATTGAATGCATTGAAGCCGTAGACGGTCGCCCTTACGCGCAGTTTACTATAAATAATGTGCCCTTTACGGGATTATTAGACTCGGGGGCAAATGTTAGTTGCCTAGGAGGAAATTCGTACGCGTCATTCATTAATATGGGAGTACCCATGAAACCGTATAGGTCTCCGGTGATCACGGCTGATGCAAGTCACCAAACCGTGTTAGGTGTGTTATCTCTGCCCGTCACCTGCAGTGGATACACCGCTACTATAGATTTTTTAGTCATACCGTCATTATCACCTAAATTTATCCTTGGTACCGATTTTTGGAGATCCTTCAACGTGGCCCCGAAGATCATCACTCCGACGGCGAGAAGAGTTCTTTTATCGCCTCCGAAAATAGACGAGATCAGAACCCTTATCCCGGTTGAAAATCTTACTGCCTCGCAGGCCGATAGCTTACAAAATATCACGAATAAATTTCAAGATATCTCCTTTGAAAAATGCGGCCTCGGGCTGACTCACCTTGTCGAACATAGCATTGAAACCACGGGACCGCCAATCAAACAAAGGTACTATCCTCTTTCACCGATCAGGCAGCAGCAATTGGAGCGAGAATTAGACGAAATGTTAGCACTAGGCGTCGTGCGTCCGAGTCGTAGCCCCTGGACGAACCCTA
The DNA here is from genome assembly GCF_061612785.1 of Hesperophylax consimilis. Taxonomy (NCBI): domain Eukaryota; kingdom Metazoa; phylum Arthropoda; class Insecta; order Trichoptera; family Limnephilidae; genus Hesperophylax; species Hesperophylax consimilis. The sequence goes on from NC_142865.1 coordinate 15,576,906, forward strand.
CTCTGATTGTGACCAAAAAGAACGGCTCGGCCCGCTTTTGCCTCGACAGCCGCAAGCTCAACTCGGTAACCAAGGCTGACGCTTATCCTCTGCCATTCATTCACCGCATTTTAGACCGATTGAGAAATGCGCGGTACATCTCCTCAGTAGATTTAAGTAAGGCTTTTTGGCAGATACCGTTGGCTAAAGCCTCGTGCGAAAAGACAGCGTTCGTGATACCAAACCGCGGAATGTTTGAATTTACCCGCCTACCCTTCGGGTTGCGTAACGCGCCGGCCGAGCTTCAGAGATTAGCCGACAAACTTTTTGGACCCGAGTTAGACGAGCAACTTTTTTGCTACTTGGACGACCTTATAATAGTGAGCGATACCTTTGAAAAGCATATAGCCACTCTCCACTTGGTGCAGGAACGATTAAAGTCGGCCGGGTTAACGATAAATTACGAAAAATCTGAATTTTGTAAGTCTCGCCTCTGCTACTTAGGGTTTGTCATAGACAACGCAGGGCTCCGCACCGACCCAGCCAAAGTAGAAGCAATAGAGAATTTTCCCCGTCCTGTAAATTCCAAGCAAATCAAATCATTCATTGGGTTGGCTGGATATTACCGGCGCTTCATAAAAGGTTTCTCTGACATAGCCGAACCACTGACTAAACTCACCGGTTGTAGAAAAGGCATAAGCAACTTTAAGTGGTCCGATGAAGCCGAGCGGGCCTTTGTAACTCTCAAAGCCGCCTTAGTATCAGCACCGGTGCTAAACTGTCCGGATTTCAATCTCGATTTCTGTGTACACACAGACGCTTCAAATGTAGGCATTGGGGGAGTACTTACGCAAAAATTTTCCGATGGCGAACACCCCGTTGCATATTTTTCTCGTTGCTTAAATAAAAATGAACGAAACTATGGTGTCACGGAAAAAGAACTTTTGGCGGTACTGGAGTCGGTACGTTATTTCCGCGGATACATAGAAGGCGGAAAATTTACTATAATAACGGACCACTCGAGCTTAAAATGGTTACACTCTCTAGATAACCCTTCTGGGAGACTGGCCCGCTGGGCCACACGTCTTTCGCAATACTCTTTCGATATTGTTCACCGACGAGGAGCACTTAACGTGGTACCGGACGTTCTTTCCCGCGTAGAATACGGCAAAATATCAGCTGTCAGCACGCCACCGGCTACCTCCGATACCTGGTACCTAAGCACTTATAACAACTGCCTAGAATCCCCGCAGAAATACGCGAACTACACTATCCGCGAAGGGCAGCTATTTCGACACTGCCCTGCCGCGCTCTCTGTACGGGAGGATTATTCGTGGAAACTCGTTGTACCATCCGAACAGCGGCAAGCTCTAATAGTAGAAAATCACAATTCTGATAAAGCTATTCACCCCGGAATATATCGCACTTATAAAAGGCTTAGCCTAAGACACTTTTGGCCGGGACTGTATCGCCAGGTGAGCGAATACATATCTAAGTGCGGGATATGCAAAGCATACAAGCATAGCACGTCCGCCCCTCTGGGACATATGAGCACCCAGAAACGTGTGGACAGACCTCTACAGGTGTTATCCGTGGATTTGATAGGCCCTTTTCCGAAAAGTTTCGCCGGGAATATGCATATTCTTAGTGTCGTAGATACGTTCACCAAATTTTGTTGGATATTTCCATTAAAAGTCGCCAAGGCCACAGTTATAATCAAACTTTTAGAAACACGTATTTTTTTACTGCATGGTGTGCCTCGTACCGTGATATTAGATAACGGGAAAGTATTTATTTCACGAATATTTAAGAACTTTTTGAGTAGTTACGGAGTGCCCGACATATTTTACAACAGCTATTATACCCCGATGAATAACGTTGTGGAACGGTATAACCAAACGATTGGCACGGCCCTGGCCATAGTGGTAGAGAAAAATCAACGGACATGGTGTAAACATCTAGATAAAATTCAGGCGGCTTTAAATAATTCCGTAAATCTAACCACTGGATACACGCCATTTTTCTTGGATCACGGCTATGAGCAGGTACCCCTCGGTGGCCTTCATAAAACTCCATTCCCCAGAACCACGCTAACAACGAACGAATACGCCGACCGGCTAGAAGAACTATCCGCCGTTTACGGCGATGTCGGTGACGCTTTGTTCCTGGCGTATCAAAAGAGCTCCGAAAGATACAATCTTAGGAAAAAACGCGTGACGTATTCCGTCGGTGATACGGTTTGGAGGAAAAATTTCGCTCAATCAAATTCCGCTGCTTACTTTTCTACCAAACTCGCCCCGCGCTTTGTGAAGACCAAGGTGATTAAAAAGGTTTCCGACGTCATATATGTGTTGGCAGATGAGTCAGGAAAAATCTTGGGTAGATATCATGTAAAAGATATGGTTAAATTAGGTAGCTCCGCGGAAAACCAGACCGATTCTCCTATACCCTAACTGTGACCCCTTAGGAATTTAAAAACAACAATTGGCAACCTACCCCAATTGGATTCTTGGAAAAATCTGTTTGAAATCTGGTTAATGCGATGAATATACCAGCCTCAGAACAGACTTTGTCTAGTGAGGAGGGTAAGGAGAAAAATCATGTATGTACATAACTAATAATAAATAAACGCCCGGGTTGCCGGCACTGAATTGAAATTGAATATTGGAAAGCCAGTTTTGTTGACTGCCCGGATGGGAAAATATTCTATTTTAAAGGGAAAATATTCTATTTTAAAATTCGCAAGGAAAGATAAATAAGGTACAAGTACTCATTGAACATGCACATCCACACAATACACGGCACTGTCTTCGAGGGGGCCCCTTCGAAGGCAGTGTATACAGACTCTAACATTACAGTCACTCCGGAGTAATTAACCGGAGGCGGCTAAATACACGACACTATCTTTGAACATTCCTACACGCAGTACGACATTCACATTGTGTCTGATTCGTACCCAGTTCCTACTTGCTATTAATTTGGTGCAAACTTCACCAACTTTATTAAAACACTGAAAAAATTATAAAATAATTATTTGTGACTTCGATCCTATGGTTGCTTGTTAGCCATAAACAAGATGGCGCCCATATCGGTATATATATTATTATGTAATAAATTCTAACCCATTATAATCCATCGTATACGAAAACTTCAAAGTGCAATGACTTGCGACAAAATATTTTTAATTTGTTTTCTTGTTCTTGTGTTGTTCATTTTGGGAGGTTTTTTTGTATGGATGCAATGATTTTGCACACAAATAAATAAGGTCCACAGCACTAAGTATTTGAAAGATACGTCTTGTATTATACCTATGTCAGCAATTCTTACAAGATTTCTGGCGATATGTAGGTCACTAAAGGAGGACGATTTTGATTTTACTCGTATGTTGTGCTATCTTCAAAAAGCTATCTGGACCATTAAAAGGTAGATATGCTGATTACAAAAAAAAAAAACTAAAACGTTGAAGCCGATTGCACCGAAACAAATCCGTACCATTAAAAGGTGGATATTGATTTTCGTGTGTGTTTTTCAACTTATATTGTTTGTTTTGTGTTATTTCTTTTCAGCCATTCTTCAAACAGCTATCTGGACCATTAAAAGGTAGATATGCTGATTAAAAAAAAAAAAAAAAACTAAAACGTTGAAGCCGATTGCACCGAAACAAATCCGTACCATTAAAAGGTGGATATTGATTTTCGTGTGTGTTTTTTAACTTATATTGTTTGTTTTGTGTTATTTCTTTTCAGCCATTCTTCAAACAGCTATCTGGACCATTAAAAGGTAGATATGCTGATTAAAAAAAAAAAAAAAAACTAAAACGTTGAAGCCGATTGCACCGAAACAAATCCGTACCATTAAAAGGTGGATATTGATTTTCGTGTGTGTTTTTCAACTTATATTGTTTGTTTTGTGTTATTTCTTTTCAGCTTGTCTTCAAAAAGCTATCTGGACCATTAAAAGGTAGATATGCTGATTAAAAAAAAAAAAACTAAAACGTTGAAGCCGATTGCACCGAAACAAATCCGTACCATTAAAAGGTGGATATTGATTTTCGTGTGTGTTTTTTAACTTATATTGTTTGTTTTGTGTTATTTCTTTTCAGCCATTCTTCAAACAGCTATCTGGACCATTAAAAGGTAGATATGCTGATTAAAAAAAAAAAAAAAAACTAAAACGTTGAAGCCGATTGCACCGAAACAAATCCGTACCATTAAAAGGTGGATATTGATTTTCGTGTGTGTTTTTCAACTTATATTGTTTGTTTTGTGTTATTTCTTTTCAGCTTGTCTTCAAAAAGCTATCTGGACCATTAAAAGGTAGATATGCTGATTAAAAAAAAAAAAACTAAAACGTTGAAGCCGATTGCACCGAAACAAATCCGTACCATTAAAAGGTGGATATTGATTTTCGTGTGTGTTTTTTAACTTATATTGTTTGTTTTGTGTTATTTCTTTTCAGCTTGTCTTCAAAAAGCTATCTGGACCATTAAAAGGTAGATATGCTGATTAAAAAAAAAAAAAAAACAAAAAAACCACTAAATGGTAGACGCCGATTGCACCGAAACAAATCCGTACCATTAAAAGGTGGATATTGATTCTCGTGTGTGTTTTTCAATGTATATTGTTCATTTTGTTTTTATTTCTTTTCAGCAATGACCATACGGAAGCATATTCGAACCGTTAAAAGGTGGATACTGATTCTCGTGTGTGCTTTTCAGCATATATTGATTATTTTGTGCTAATTAATGATTTTAGTATGTTTTTTGCCTTATGTATAAAATATAAACATATGTGTGTGCGTCACGATATACAATGGGAAGTTCTGCCTGTATACTGCCCCCTTGTGCAACTATATTTACTATTCAATATTAGTTTCTCACTCCTTATGTGAACGCGATTTTTTATTTTTTATTTATTTTTTTGGTTCATTGCCCACTGCTTATTTGCATTTTTTTAATATTTTCTTATGTTTCGCTTTCATGTTAACGCTTCTCCTTGAATCGTTCCCGCCGGGGATCGAGACATCTACGCCATGACGAACGAGTTTACGCTACTGCTTGCGGCCCTTTGCAGAGAGAGCCGATGCCATCACTTGAGAGCCGATGCCATCACTTGCTGCTGTTGCTCTTACGATTGTCCCCATCACTTGCTGCTGTTGCTCTTACGATTGTCCCCATCACTTGCTGCTGTTGCTCTTACGATTATCACCATCACTTGCTGCTGTTGCTCTTACGATTATGTGCACCGTATTACCAAAAAAAAATGTATATATATATAAATAATAATTTGAAAAAATAATATGTAAATTTTGGGCGTAGGTTTTTAATGCTGAATCTCTATGTGGATGACTCCTTTGTAGCTTTGGTCAAAGGGATTTTAAGCGATTTAGAGTCAAAAACTTTCATTCCCACGGCAGTTTTTTCGTTGTGTTTTCGGGGAAGTGTTATGAAACGAACTTTCTTAAAATTAAAACATTCAACCCCGTAATATTTTCTTAAAATCAAGTACTTTGTATTTTTAAATTCTTTCATATGGTAACCCCTTGGGGGCGTTGACCATTATCGGGAGAGGCGGGGACAACGAGCGGTCCTCAGCTCGGTTGGAAGAGACACCGGTCTCTTTGGATTCCAGCGCTGTTTGCGAGAGGTTGTTACGTGCTCCACTTTGAATTCGAGACTTGCTTTGCTAAAACAGTGTTTGTCAATTAATTACTAGTACATTTCGATTCATTCTTTCTACCGTGTTTGTCAATTCATTACTAGTATATTTCGATTCATTTTTTCTACTGCCTGCTCCCTGGACGTCTACAAAACTACAAAAACTGCGGTATCGTTCCTTTATTTTTTTATTAATTTCTGTCTCTGCTTTCTTCCCACTAATTTAACATCATTCTTTTAACCGTCCACAAAGAGATTTAAGCTTTTCCTACGCGTAAATTCCTGTGCTGTAATTATATAGTCTTTTTGAAGGCATTTAAAGGCACCACAATAATAGTGTTTTATTTCCAAGATACCCTTTGTTCTACCCACTTCTAGAAGGCGTATGTTCTCTCTTAATACCAACGAACTGAAAACACGGTACCTGCTCGAGCTAGCCAGGTATTCTTGAAGATATAATACATTTCTATACGCGGTTCGATTCCGTAGAAACTCTTTATCTAACACGCGGTTCGATTCCGTGGAAACGCATTATCTAACATCACATAAATGCTTGTAGAAATATTACATCTAACAAAACATCTTCAAAACTAAAGCCAATCAAACCATGGATAACTCAAGGATTAATCATCTCAATTAGACACAAAGAAACACTCTACAAACAATATACAAAACAACCGGAAAATATAACATTACAAAAACATTTCAATGCTTATAAAAAAAACTTATATATCTAATAAAAAACGCAAAGGATGACTACTACAAACAAAAAATTGAATTATCTGGAAATGACAGTAAAAGGATTTGGTCCATCATAAATGAAATTGTCGATAAAAAAAATTTAAAAAATAAAACAATCAACAATGTAAACCATAATGATTCAAAAATCTGCTGTAAACATAAACCTCTAGAAGCCGCAAATGTATTTAACAATTTTTTTGCTAATGTAGGAAAAAACCTCGCTAAAAAAAACCAACAAGGCCTTACCCCAAATACTACAGTAAATAATTAGCATAAATTTGAATTATTTCAACCAACAACACCAGAAGAAATTGAACAAATTATTACAGGTATGAAAGGAGGTTCTGCTCCTGGTTTTGATGGGGTCACAATACAAACACTGAAATGTATAAAATCACAAGTATCAAAACCATTAACTCATATAATCAATACAAGTTTTCAAAGCGGAGTTTTTCCATCCATGTACAAACAATCTGTAATTATACCAATATTTAAAACCGGCAATCCGGAAAAACCAACCAATTACCGCCCTATTTTTTTACTATCAAACATTGCAAAAATATTTGAAAAAATTGCCAAAAAAAGAATAACTCAGTTCATAAAGATTAATAATATAATTCACGAAAACCAGTTTGGATTCATGGAAAACAAAAGACGCCATTGCTAAATTATCTAGTACCATACAAGACGCTTTAGACAAATCATTAAAATGTGTTGGTATTTTTGTTGATCTCCAAAAAGCCTTCGACAGCATATCTCATGTCAAACTAATACAAACATTAAAGATCGTGGGTTTTAATGACACAGCATTAAGTTGGCTAAAAAGTTATCTTCACCAAAGAACACAAGTAGTAAAAATTAATCACGCATCTAGTCTACCACTCACGAGTGATTTTGGGATACCACGAGGTACTGTTTTGGGTCCATTACTTTTTATCATGTACGTAAACGACATTTTTAAACAAAACCTCAGTGGAACAGTTATATCTTACGCAGATGATACAATTATCATAATTAAGGGTAATGACTGGAAAATTGTAAATGAAAATGCAAATAATGACATCCAAATCCTAAAAAACTGGTTCGATACAAATCTACTTACAATTAACGCAAAAAAACAGTTTATATACCATTCACAATAAATAAATTCAAAACCTACCCCAACATTCATATAATAATACACAACAAAAAATGTAACAAAGATGTTTGTAATAAATCATGTACCATACTAAACCAAACAACTGAAGTAAAGTACCTCGGTGCAATTGTAGACCAACATATGAAATGGAACAGACACATATATGTGAACTTGTCAAGCGCATTAGAAAATGTATCTATATATTCATTAGATTAAGAAATGTTCTCAAGCTAAACAACCTGAAAAAAGTCTATTACGCACTAGTCCAATCATTACTTCAGTATGGAATCATTGGGTGGGGAGGTGCATATGAAAAAATTTTAAGCTCTGTAAAAGTGGTACAAAAACTAATTATAAAAGTTATTGTTCCGTAACGCTGATTGCTTTTGACAGGCTGTGTAATAACCAATCGTATCGTCAGAATTTAAACTGTATAGTTTAAATTTCGCACATGTCAGCTGGATCCACGGAGGCCGTGGGCCGAGCAGTTGCACAAAAACGGTTCGTCCTGTCAACTCTCGATCGCCGGTTGTCTAATCGGAATAATCATAAGACGTATTTTTATCGCAATTTAATCTAAAATAACGAGTGCTAACAACCACGCTAAACGTCCCAGTGCTGACAGATGATGCTCACTATGCAGATTTCACCATCTCCTCCCGGTAAGTTGATTGTGAATTAACGTTATGTATTGTGTTTTTGCATCGCCTGTCACAAGCCATATAATTCATTTATACTTTATCTGTGTGGAATAGCCCTTTAAAGTGCGGCTATTCCAACCCCTGTTCGTTCTTCGAACATTTTGGTGCCGAAACTAGGGAACTTTAAGATTATAATCTATCTATGCCAAAACGGATAATGCTGTGGAATGTTTCTTAAATTTTGAATAATAATCAATTCGAACAGTAATTAGGTAGGTACCTAGCGCTTGAGTATTTACGACCTACCGCGCATATAATTATAATAGATTAAATTATTATCATTTATTTTGTTTCGTTTTTGGGTACGTTTCCAATCGTGTTTAGTCAACATGGCCCCAGCCATTCAAACATTGCGCCGGAAACGGACATTAGCGAATAATAGGTTAGTCAAGACACATGAAATAGCAAAAAGCGCTTTGCACGATGCAACTAAGTGCAACTTACTGTTAGCGCATTATACTACTCTGGAAAAGATAGTTCTTGAATTTGAAACGTCTCACGCGGAAATATTAGCTTTAGATGACACAAACGAAATTGATGAGGAAAAAATTCGTGAAACCTTTGACGAGATGTATTATCAAATTGTCGAAATTTACCAGGAGTTAACCAGTCAGCCTCTCGATTGTAAAACCGCGAATGCGTGCACAAACGTTAAATTACCAAAAATAAACATTCCAATATTTTCTGGAAATGTCAAGCAATGGCCCGAATTTTACGACATGTTTAACGCTCTGATTCATGAAAACAAATCTTTATCCAACATCGAACGCATGCAGTATTTGTTCTCATGTTTATCTGGAGAAGCTTTAGGGTTAATTCGGACATTTCCAGTACAAGGAGCTCACTACGTTGAAGCATATCAAAGATTAATCGCGCGCTATCGTAACGCGCGTGAACTCGCATTTACGTGTTGGCGGGAAATGCTAAATTTAAATTTTCCGCCTACCGATCCTTTTGAATTTCGTCGCGTGTTCGATGTATTTAATGAGGATTTAACAATTTTAAAAGAATTGGATCTCCCAATAGATAATTGGGACTTCGTGCTTTGTTATTTAATTCTGTCGAAATAAGATTCACCTACAAGATGCGCATTCGAACAACTGCAGTCTCCTACCGACCTGCCTTCATATTTGAAACTCAAAGAGTTTCTTTATAACAAATGCGAAGCTCTTGTACGAGACTTACATTTTTCGACTCGCGATAGCAGTACTATTGACAAACCTCTTGCACGGAACTTTAATCAGGCTGCCAAAAAACGCACTTCAGCGCTTCTTTGCGATCTTAAGAAAGGACAGCCTAAAACAAATAGGTCCTCGAACTCCACCACTTACCTGAAATGCTCCTGTTGCGGGGAAGACCACTCCATTTCCAAGTGCAAGGTATTTGCACTCAAGTCAGTTCAGGATCGCCTACAGTTTGTTCAATCACACCGTTGGTGTTTCAATTGTCTTCATTCTTCTCATTATCTTAAAGATTGTAAATCTTTGTTTACATGTCAAAAATGTCAGCAAAAACATCATACTTTGCTCCATCGAGACGAAAACGCTTCTTTGGAAGATCAGTATCAACACTCCACGACGTCTACGGACCAGGAGCCTTCTTCCGACTCTAAAATTCAGGTCCTCACCAACTTAGGAGACAAGTCCATAGTACTATTGTCAACCGCCAATGTTGGCATTCGCGATTCATCCGGCCGTTTCCAAACCTTTCGCGCATTGATCGATTCGGGCAGTCAAGCTCACTTCATCACCGATCGTGCTGCGGAGCTCGTAGGCATCCCTCGTCAAGCCAGTTCTCAGAGAGTTAGCGGCTTAGACCAATCTTCCGCAACCACGTCAGGAATCATTCAATTAGAGATCGGTGTTAAGGGACGGGTTCTCTTCAACATCAAGGCACTTACGCTGCCTAGTATCTGTGGCAACATGCCAACTGTTCGTCTAGATAAGTCATCGTGGCATCAGTTGAGAGACTTGCCTCTTGCCGATCCTGACTGTCACAAACCGGGACCGATTGATCTTCTTTTGGGTGCTGAGGTTTTCTCTTCTCTTCTGAGACCTGGTAATTTGAATGGTGGTCCACGTCAGCCATCAGCTTTCAATTCTGCATTTGGTTGGCTTCTTCTAGGTTCAGTTGGTTCGAACACTGCTCATGAAACGAATTCTTTCATCGTTACTAACAAAGACCGGCTCCACGAAGAGGTCCAGCCACTGTGGGAGTTAGACACCATTCCCCAGTCTTCACACCTCACTCCTGAGGAACAACTTTGTGAACAAATGTACTACACTGACCACTCACGGGACACTTCGGGAAGATACATCGTATCCTTGCCTTTCCGAGAAAGGGGAAGGGATATCTCTTTTCCAGGGTCGCGTGAGATCGCTTTACGTAGATTCCATTCCCTCGAGCGCGAACTCATAGCAAATCCAACCTTACGTGAACAATATTCTGCTTTCATGACTGATTATTTACACAGTGGTCCCATGACTCGTGTTCCTGGAACAGATTTGCACAAGGGAAAGTATCACATACCTCATCATTGCACTCTTCGTCCAAGCAGCGCTAGCACTAAGTTAAGAGTGGTTTTCGACGCCTCAGCGACGGATGTGAACGGATCCTCGTTAAATGATACCTTGCTTATCGGTCCAAAGCTTCAAAAGAACCTGCTGGAGCTTTTGCTAAAATTCCGTATACCATCGGTAGTGTTTACTGTTGATGTACGACAAATGTATCGCCAAATATTGGTTCAAGAACCAGATCGTGCTTTCCAAAGAATATTTTGGCGTTTTCATTCGTCGGAACCCATCCAAGAGTACCAACTAAACACTGTAACCTATGGTGTCTCCTCCGCCCCATTTTTAGCCTGTCGTACTGTCAAACAGTTGACCAAATATGAAGGTTATGATTTACTGCTAGCGCGTCGTGTGCTAACTTCGGATATTTACATAGATGACATCGTCACCGGTTGTAACATCTTGGAACAAGCTCAACAAACGAAAACCGAAGTTATCGAGCTGTTCAAACGAGGTCAATTCGAATTGCGGAAGTGGGCAAGTAACAAACCAGAATTACTCGCCGATCTGCCTCCGGAATACTGCCTCAATGACTTGGTGTCCATGGATGTTGATAACTCTCACATTCTCAAGGTATTGGGATTAAAGTGGGAGCCACGACATGATACATTTTCATTCGAAGTCCTATGCCTCGATCGCGAGTTTACTAAACGCACTATCCTCAGTGAAGTCGCTCGGGTTTTTGACCCTCTCGTTTTTCTATGCCCTTTGACGTTTTTCGCCAAATCTCTAGTACCAAAGTTGTGGGTTTTAAAGGTTGGGTGGGATGACACCCCCTCTGTTGACATTGTTCGTCAATGGGATCGTTATACTAAACAATTACCGCTCTTGAAGTCGTTCAAAATCCCTCGATGGGTGTCATTCCCTCACATGGAGTCATGTCAACTTCATGGCTTCTCAGATAGTTCGGAACTTGGATATGGCGCGGTAATTTACTTGCGAATCATGGATGTTGACGATAAAGTCCAAATATATTTGGTTTGCGCCAAGTCTCGAGTCGCCCCCACAAAAAAGATTTCATTGCCTCGCCTTGAACTGTGTGCGGCAGTTCTTCTAGCAGATCTATTAAAATTCGTCAAAGATTTATACGTACCATTGCTTCCGATCTCCAATACCTTTGCGTGGTCGGATTCAACCATCGTGCTCGCCTGGTTACGTTCTCTTTCGTGTCGCTGGAAGACTTTCGTGGCTAACCGTGTCAGTCACATTCAAGATGCTCTCGACGGGACTTCCTGGCATCACGTGTCATCTGGAGATAATCCAGCGGATATCGCTTCTTGTGGTCAATCCCCAGCCGATCTGATCGATCACACGTTATGGTGGGCGGGGCCTTCGTGGCGGATCCAGTCATTCGATTCTTGGCCGTCTTTCGATGGCAATGTCGACGAAATTGAACTTCACTCTGAGGAACGAGTTCGATCGTTATTTGTCCAACAGGACGAAAATCTGGTGGACCTATTACTAATTAAATTTTCTTCGATTCAGAAGATCCAACGCATTCTCGGTTACTGTCTTAGATTCATCTACAACCTACAGAATAAAGAATCTCGTCGTTTGTATCTTCCATTAAACCGTGCCGAAATTCACACTTCACTTTTGACAGTAGTTAAACGCACTCAACATGTACATTTTAATGATGATATCACGCGCTTGAAAGAGGGCAACCTTATGTCGAAACAAATGCGGAAGCTTAATCCCTTCATTGACGACCACGGTGTGCTCAGGGTGGGTGGCAGGTTATCTCGATCTGGGCTCGAATTCGAGTATAAACATCCTGCCCTACTTCCTCGCGAATCTAAGCTTACTTCTCTTGTGATAGACGCTCTACATTGCTCTACATTAACCAAATTATGTCCATTGCCTAGTCAATGTGACTAATCATCTTTGCTTCCGCGGCGCATTCTTTCTTATCATTTTCATGAGACTTAAATTTTTTACAGATGTCAGGAAGAGGTTTAGTTGAAGCTCTGATTGTAGATGAATGGGTTGAGTCAATGAACAACGAGACGCTGGGGATAATCTGATGACATTTAGAATTTAAACATTTAAGAACAAATTTGTCAGCAAATAGTTGACGCCTTAAATAAAGAGGAGGATCAGAACATTCTACTTGAAGGGAATTGATGGGTGATGATTGCATCGCTCCAGTTATAATTCGCAAAGATTTAGATTGAATTTTGTCTAATTTATCAAGTACATTTTTTGAGGCAGTACTAAAAAGTGGGCAGGCATAGTCAAGATGGCTTCGAATAAGTGCGTTCTAAAGCAACTTAATGCAAGTAGGGTGAGCTCCCCACCAAAAGCCAGATAATAATCTGATGATATTTATATTTTTTTCGCATTTAGTAACTAAATTATTAATATGGGAAAACCATTTAAGTTTCCTATCAAATGTTACTCCCAAAAATTTTACTTCAGAAGCGTTGGGGATGGGAGAATTTTTAAATAAAATTTGAACGGGGGGGTTTTTATGGCGGTTTGAGAAGGTGACACACTGAGTCTTTTGGATTGAAAGTTCAAGACTTAGCGTGAGCCATGAGCAAAGGGCATTCATGGCTTCGTTAAGATATTTGACGGCGAGAGGAATGATTTTGGATGATAAGAAGAAAGCTATGTCATCTGCGAACTCAATAACTTTTACTTGTGGGGGAATAGTGACATGCATATCATATGTGTATATATTAAACAGTAAGGGGGACAATACATCGCCTTGTGGTAATAGTCCTACTTTGAGGAGAAATATCTGGAAGTTCAAAGAAAATTTTTCTATCTAGAAATAGATTAATAATAGATTGGACAAACATGGGGTGGAGGCCAAGGCCTAGAAGTTTTTTTTTCAAGATTGGGATGGAAACATTGTCAAAGGCGCCTTCTATATCTATAAAGACGGCAAGACAAACTTCCTGTTTAGAAATTGATAAATTAATATCAGTACTGATGATGGCAAGGTTATCTTGAGTGGATTTTTTTTTCCTAAATCCAAACTGAGATGGAGAGAGAAGTTGTTTACTCTCGACAAAAAATTCTAATCGGTTTTTAATTAATTTTTCATAAAGTTTACTGAGGGTGGACGAAAGAGCGATTGGCCTGTAGTTGGATCCAGAATTTGGTGATTTGTTTGTTTTTAAAATAGGGATGATTATTTGACAACTCCAGTCATCAGGCATTATACCAGTCTGGAAGATTTTATTTAAGATGCTTAAGAAGTGGTTTAGAACATTACCATTACTATTTTTGATTATGCTGTAAGGTATACCATCTCTGCCTGGAGATGAGTCCTTGACTGTTGATAAACAATTTTTTAGCTCAATTAAGGTGAACGGAGAGTCTAGCCAATGATTAGACATAGGAGTATTATAGATGGGCGTTATTTCATCTAAGTTAGGTACAGAAGGGGGGGCAATTTTGTCCAAGAATTCATCGATCCATTTAGAATGAGACGCTTGAGGAGATGGTGAACTGAAGGAGGATCGAAATCTTCGGATCATAGACCAAACTTCCGAAATTGGAGTGTTCGGAGATACTGAACTGCAGAAGTTGTACCATCCGGATCTTTTTTTTGACCTCAATACCCTTTTGGCATTGGATTCAGCGTTTTTGTATATAAGATAGTTCTCCATAGTCATATTGTAACGATCGGTAAGAGATTTAGCTTTCCGAATTCTTACTACTTTGGAGCATTTCTCATCCCACCAGGGAGTTGGAGGGAGTTTTTTGAGAGATTTAGTTTTAGGGGAAGGAATCGATTTATTTATTGCAGTTATGAGCATTCATTTGAAGTTATTATAATCATCTATGACGGAAAATATATCGGTGGCGGGTAAATTGAGTAGAAACTTGTCCATATGAGAGTTAAATTCATCCCATTTGGTGTGTTTTGTTTTAACCTTTGTCGAAATATGAGACTTGTCTGATTGGAAAGAAGTTTGATAAGTAATGGTGATCGGGAAATGATCACTGGAGCAAGGGTCGGTGGACACCACCCACGAGGTGAGAGAAGCTAGACTAGTAGAGCATATCGAGAGATCCACTGCACTGGGGTTTGTGCTTGGGCGTGAGATCCTAGTAGGAGATCCGTCATTCAAAAGGAAAAGGTTGGATTGATCTAGGAAATCCATCACACTTCGACCATCTCGGTCGGAGAAAGCAGAACCCCAGACGGGGGAATGGGCATTAAAATCGCCTAATATAAAGAAAGGAGGGCTTAGTTGACTTACAATTTGCAACCAAATTTGTTTATTGAAGTGGGCTGTTGGGGGAAGATAGACTGAAATAAAGGATGTATCCTTTATTTTAGCTGCAACCATTTGGAAGTCAGCATTGGGGGGTTTGATATTATTTATTGGGGAAAATGATATTGATTTTTTAATAAAAAGGGCAGCACCGCCGCCCGTACCTTCTGGGCGGTCGTCGCGGAGACAGGAATACCCTCCCACATTAAAGTGGGTGGATGGAGTAAACCAAGTCTCCGAGATAGCAGCCAAAGAAATAATGTTGAAATTTAATAGGTTAAGGAGATCAGATTTGTTAGAAACAGCACTTCGGCTATTCCACTGAAGTATTCTGACATCCTGAAGATTCATTTTGAATAAATGATTTCAATGTGGAAATAATAGTAGCAGCGTTGGACGGTAGATTAGTTTGAGAAGAAATGAGGTCAATTAGAAGCATAAGAAGAGTTTGGATAAATTAAGAATTGTCTTGGGAGAGTTTTTCAGAAAGTTTATGAGAGTTCATTGAGGAGGGATTATAATTATTTTCACACCCATTTGTGGCATTTGAAAGAGATGAACCATTGGGATTTAAGAGCAGTGAGTTGTGTTGTTGCTGATCGCATCCAGGAGCCGGTTTGGAGATAGCATTTTTGTATGTGAATTTAGTTGAACGAGAAGAAGTTGTTTTAGAGGAGGGAAGAGGGTTGGATGAGGAGTTGCTGGATAAAGCCTCAGCAAATGATTTTTTGACAGGCGGGAATAGTTTAAAAGCCTGCAGAAAAGACAAGTTCTGAGAGGCCATAGAAATTTTGATATTTTTTTGGCGAGATTGTTCTGGGCAAGAAGTGTTGATGGCTGTATGTGAGCCTGAGCAGTTAAAACATTTAGGTGAGGAGGAAGAAGGACATTGGTCAGCTGCATGGTTTTCTTCACATTTAAAACATCTGGGTTGAGATCTGCATGCAGCTTTGGTATGACCAAAACGGCAGCAATTGAAGCATTGAGTGGTGGGATAAGTATACATTTCAACTGGTAATGAGTTGAAGAATAAATATATATGGGAGGGAAGAGATTGACCTTCAAAGGTGATAACGACAGATTGGGAGGGCTTCCAAGAAATTATACCCTCAGAGGAGTCCTTGTAATTTAGCCTCCTGGCTTTTATGGGATTGCCAATGTGTTGGGGGGTTGAAAGTGAAGACAAAATTTCTGCGAAGGACAGATCGGTCGAGATACCTCTGACCAGGCCCATGCGAGTGACATTGAAAGTAGGGATATATGCCTTGAACTTTGAATTAGATGATATGAAGATATTTTTGATGAAACTGTTGGCAGCTGACCCTGAGAGGAATTCGACGGAGATTTGGAAGCGACCCTCGGCTTTTACACCTCCAGGCTTGATTGAAAGATTCTTGCTATTTGATAGGAATTTGCCAAATTCAAGAGGGTGGATGGTTTTTCCTTGCTCAGTTTTTTGGGCGTATACTATGAATGGGCCACGGGAATGAGGAGAATAAAAGTTTGTTGGAGGAAGTTGAGAAAGTGCTGGTGGGGACTGTGAAGTCGAAGGCGAGTCAAGTTTTATTGGGGAAGAAGGAGTAAATTTCCTTTTTTTGGTAGAAGTCAAAATGACAGAATCACTGTCAGAAATTTCTACATTTTCCCCATCTCGGGGGTCCGGAGATGGATCTGGGGGCTTTGTAGGGGGTCCAGGAGGGAAATCTTCCTCCATTATTCACAACAGTAAACAACTACAACAATAGTATGGAAAATGACAGAAGTAAAAAAGTTTATAAATATCTGGAAATCAGCAGCGAAAAGTGACTCCTGGAAGATCAGAAGGGAGAAGAAACCTCAAGGCACAACACACTACACTTTTTTTTGCCAGAAAGCAAAAAAGAATGGTATAAATATATGACGGCCGGCATAGTACAGTGGTAACGCATTGGACTGCCATTCCGAAGGTCGCGGGTTCAAACCCGGCGTGCGCAAATAAATTTTATTTGATTAATTTGTGTTATTTCACAATTAATTAATTAAAATAATATATAGTATATTTGCGGCACGTTCCAGAGTGGAAGATACTACCAGTATCGCCCTGGTGTAAGACCACCATTCAGAATTGAAACGTTGCTCCAAATGGCTTTAGCCGTGTTTAGTGACTAGATCTGAATAGCCAGGTACTTCCTCACCTTCCTCTTTCCCTTCCCCACTTACCTTCAGCCTCACAACATCCCCCAATTGGGGATGCCATAGTCTCACTGGCTCCAGACGGGAGCAGTTGGGACTCTTGTGAGGTATTCACTATAAAAAAAAAAAAAAAAAATTATATTTAGATAGAGCAAAACAAAACAACTGATGACAGCCAAATGTTATTGTTGCAATAACAAGAGAAGTTATAGTTCAACAGAAAATAAATAGCTCGTGAATCGTTAATTTTTAGTAAGGATTAGCGTAAGAAAAACCGCTGGAACTTTTGCAGGTATGAGTTCAATCTCCTCATGCGTATGTGATTATGACATTGCAGATCACCACACTACGGCTATTAATGTTCAGTTAGATTAGAATCTATATAGATAGAACGAGTAAACTTGAACAAAACTGAAAATATAACGATTCTTTCGCAGAGACATATCGACAATAATATCTAAAATTATGATTGGAAATAACTTCTAGAAGAAAATGAATGTTCTACTATTTATTCAAAATTTCAGAATTATTTTCATGACTTGTATAAAAATAGCACAATTGTGATACGCAAAAAATCCAAAACCCGGCCTTATGCAAAAAACGATTGGATATCTTCTGATATTTTATGTAAAATTAAAAGAAGAGATAACTTGTAAAAACGTTGGAAAAATGGTCCAACAAACAAATATTACGAGAAAGAATATAAATGTATAAAATAAATTATTAGTTTAATTAAAAACTTCTTACTTTAATGATAAATTCAAAAACTATTTTCAAGACTCAAAAAATGGGAGGAGTGTAGTAAAATTTTAGGAACTAAATTACTGCGATGAAAATGATTCTAAATATCTGATGAAAGATCGAAAGTTTAACTAATGATTTTGTTGATTATTTCTCTGAAAGTGTTTATTTATATGCCCATTGGGCTTTTACATACATAGTTCATAAAAAAATAATATTCTGAAGATTGCAAGTTCACAAAAGTAATAGTAAAAATACATATAACCATATCCATTTGACATATTATAACAGCAAGTAAATAGTATAAAAATAAGAATATTCTTCTCCTAAGTTATACAGACTTAAATTAGTTAATAAGAAATGTAAAGTTTATATTAGTTCTATAATCAACGTGAACGGTCGCGCGCAGCGAAGTAAAGTATTGTCGCAAAAATTGCAAGCGCTGCCGAGCGCCGAGCGACTTGCGCAGCGAGTTAACACATTATGGACACGGCCATTGATAATATTAAAACTGAAATACAAAAAATTACAACAGTGAAAGATTCGAAAGCAAAAACGAACTTAGAACAAAATGTTAATATATTAGAAGAGCTTTGGAAAACTGAAAAAATTAAACACCAAAAAGAAATAATCAAACTACAAAAAAAAAATTATCAAAAATTACGAAGAACTTACGAAGAAAATTGAAAAAGTCGTAGAAAAAAACAATAAAATACCATCTTACGCGCAAGTTCTAACAGTAAATAAAAAAGAAATTTCAAAAGAAGAGAGGTTCTCTGTAATAATATCATCAACTAAAAAAACAACAAAAGCTGCAGAAATATGTGATAAGATACAGAAAGACATCAAACTAGACCACCTTAAAATTGGAATAAATGGATTAAGAAAAACAAATAAAGAACAAGTAATCATATCCTGCCCAAAAAAAGAATATACCAACACTCTTACGGAGGAAATTAAAAAACTCAATTATAACCTAGAAATAAATGAAATAAAAAAGAAAAAACCCAAATTAATTTTGAAAGGACTCAAATCGAACTTGACGGAAGAGGAAACAGTAAATGGGATGCTCACACAAAACGAAGGGATTCAAGACATTGTAACGAAAAACGAAGAAACCAAAATAAATTTGATTACTGAAATAAAATACAAACATTCTAAGAAATACCAACGTGGTACTCAGGATCAAGAAGATGAAGAACAAAATAAATTCTCGAACTATATCGAGGAAACCAGCGGTACAACACGAAAAAATTTGCTATCATTAGAAAACATAAATATCCAGTACCAAAGGGTTAACATAGTGGATTGTGATCCTTTAACTCAGTGCTACCACTGCTGCAAATTCATGCACACAGCCTCCAGATGCCTAAATCGAATGAATCCATCGGTGTGCCCGCATTGCACGGGTGATCATACTTTTGCTAAATGCCCTGAAAGAAAAAAAACACCGGTTTGTGCAAATTGCACATCGCAAAATAAGAAATAATGCGAGAAAAATAAAACAGACCACACAGCTTTCAGCAACTTTTGTCCCCACAAAAATAAAATGCTCAAAGTAGCAAGGGACAGAATAGATTTCGAAGAAAAATGACAGATTTTTTATATAACGCACTAGACGAAAAAAATAATATAGACGAAAAAACATATAACAGCTATCAAGAATATCGTACCCACCAAAACGACCCCAATCTCAGTCCTTTAATTCTACACATGAATATAAGAAGTTTGGAACGAAACATGGATGAATTTTTGACAACAGTAAATAATGATCTCAGGAAGCCCGCTTGCATTGTGTTAACAGAAACACATTCAAGTGGCGAAGTGGCGTACTATATACCTATGTATCTACTACAAACCGAATTAACATAAACAGTGGAATCGTTATGTTTGTACAAAATAATTGTGACATATTTGGCGAGGAAGAAATAAATGTGAATGGAACAAACTGCTTACATGTACAAATGAAGTGTTATAACAAAAAAATTGATATTATCTCTCTATACAGAACGCACTCGTCTACTGTCTGTTTGTTTATAGAAGAATTAAGACGTGTATTATTAAACTACAGAAACGCGAATAAAATAGTTTTAGGTGACATTAATTTAAATATATCGCACGATTATACATCGAACGATAAAGATAATTACTTAAATATGATGGCGGAATTGAATTATGTGTCGTGTATAAACTCTTACACCATAAACGTCAATGGGCAACGTCCATCATGCATTGATCACATTTTCACAAATATCAAGGATATAAATAATTTAAACTCGGGAATTATAAAAACCTCAATTACCGACCATTCCATGACTTTGCTACATTACAATTCAATAATACCTCAGGCGATAAACCAACATTGCGGACAAACTGCTAATAATAAGAAAGAAATATCTGTTGTTAATATCGAATCTTTGAAAAATAAATTTGAAAATAGATTAGCGAACTTTATAAATGATTCAAAAAAAATTATTCCAAAAGGAAATGCAGCAAAATTTCGTAAAATCAAACCGTGGATAACACATGGGCTTGTTGTGTCCATAAGACACAAAGAATGGCTTTATAAAGATACAAAAAAACCACTAGACATTAAATTAAATGTTCATTTTAGAGAATACAAAAATAAATTAACCACGCTCATAAAAAACACGAAAGAAAATTATTACAAAAATAAACTTGGTGATTCTGAAAATGACAGTAAGAAAGTATGGAATATAATCAATGAAATCATGGAAAATAAACAAAAAAACAAAAGTAATACTATTAAAAGTGTAATACAAAACAATAACATAATTAACTGTATTGAAGAACCTAAAAAAGGAGCAAACGCTTTTAATGATTTCTTTGCAAATATCGGAAAGAGTCTAGCAGAAAAAATTACCGTGAAAAAAATAAATAATATGTATATTGAAAATATTCCGAATATAGAAACTAAACTTGAACTCTTCGAACCAACCAATCCGTCTGAAATTGTACAAATTATATCAAAAATGCGAGGTGGTTCTGCTCCGGGTTTTGACGGTCTCGCCGTAAAAACACTAAAAATCATTAAAAATTATGTTTTTACACCAATCTCTCATATTATAAACAATAGCTTTAAGACAGGAGTTTTCCCGAGCACGTATAAGAAAACCATAATCTCTCCATTTCTTGGAGGACATTTCTAATTTTAGACCCATTTCACTCTTATCTAATATATCGAAAATTTTTGAAAAAATTGCTAAAAAAAGACTAACTGCATTCTTAAAAAAAAAACTCGATTATAAATGAAAATCAATTCGGTTTTACAGAGGGAAAAAGTACCCAAGATGCCATTGCAAAAATTTCATCTAGTATTCAGAGTACCCTGGACAAATCAAATAAATGTATAGGAATTTTTATTGACTTAAAGAAAGCTTTTGACAGCATTTCCCATGAAAGACTTATATTAAAATTAAAAGAAAATGGCATTGACCACTTAGCCCTTAAATGGATAGAAAGCTACTTAACAGAGAGACAAGCACATTTGGCATTCCTCAAGGCACGGTCCTCGGACCATTACTTTTTTTAATGTATGTAAATGACATTTTCCAACAGAAAATCAAAGGTGAATTAATCTCTTATGCTGACGATACTGTTTTATTAATAAAAGGTCAAACATGGGAACTAGTTAACAAACTTGCAAATGAATGTATTAATATCTTAAAATCATGGTTTGATAATAACCTACTCACACTTAATGCTAAAAAAACAACTAGTTAAGTAGTTTAGTAAGAACATAGATTATAAGTTTGTACAGCGCCCTTGAGGTGATTTTGCACAAAAACGGCGCTATACAAGTCATCCAATTATTATTATTATTATTATATGTATTATTTTCATTACAAAAAATACCCAAACACAAAGTAAATATGATAATCCATGATGAAAATTGTGACAATGTCAACTGTGAACTACTTAATCCTAATTGTACTGTAATCAACTCTTCTTTTGAAATTAAATATGTTGGTGTGATCATCGATGAAAATCTGAAATGGAAAAGCCATATTAGGGAGTTAGTAAAGAGAATAAGGAAATGTATATATATATTTGTTAGGTTAAGAAATATTTTAAATGTGAAAATACTAAAAAATGTATATTATGCTCTTGTCCACTCCCTGCTTATTTACGGAATCATAGGTTGGGGAGGATCTTATAAAAACAACCAAAACTCAGTAAAAGTCTCGCAAAAAATTATTATAAAGGTAATACTAAAAAAAAACTCTACTTTCCCAACAAAATTGCTTTTTAAATTGTTTCCAGTACCAAATATTGATGATATATTTAAGCAAACTTCCATTATAAAAATGTGTAAAGAAAAAAATAACACAGAATATCAAGAATTTTACAAACTCATGAGAAATGGAAATCAATTTATTACGCCAATCTTTAAAACAACTCAAATGCAAAACCATTATATTTACCAAGCCATAAAAAACTACAACAATCTCCTTTCCAAATTGCGTTGTATTACGAACCAACAAGAACAAATAAATAAAATCAAACTTTTTTTCCAAAAAAACTTATATTAAAAAAAATAAAAATAAATATATATATTATTATTATATATTTTACACAAAACATAATATTATAACATTGAATCTAAGTAAGAATCGTGGCTCCCTTATCAGGCACAAGAGCTTCTCTTTTCTGATAAGGTATACATGACCAATTACGAACCTTAATATTATATTTTGCAAAATATGTATATATTAATGTAACCCATATGATGTATATTAAAATAATAAAAAAATAAAAAATATATAAATGCTAGGTAGTGGCAGCAGTAACATGATACAATACGACACATAGTGTATGAGGCCTTTGAGTTAGAAAGCTAACGAAATAATTATTGGCAGTATTGTTAGCAAATATACTCCGTTTGACAGGTTGTAGTGGCCTGCTAAATCGAGGGCGATCGGATAGCCATTTTACATAGTTTATATAAAAAAATAAATGTTATTTAATTCAAAAATTAATTTTGATAATTTCTTTGACGTATGCAATTTTGGTCTAACTGTTGGTTCTACATCTATATATCTGTTTATATTATTATGAAGTAAGTTAGCTAATTCTATTACATTATCCTCAACAAAGTTTAAATTTGCAATGTTGATTTCCCTTAGATTATAAATAACGTCTAAATTATTTGAATCTACTGTAATATCATTGGACATTTCGACTAGAATATTATCCAAACTATCTACATTCAATGCATCTGATATGACATTACTTGTGTTAATTTGTTCTAAATTATTTCCCATTTGCAATCTATCTGCTACTTCTCTTTTAATTTGTTCTAATGTGACTACAGGAATTAAATTATTTTTGAAAATTGCTCTCTTTTGGTCTGCTAATCTTTGTTCGTTTACTTGGGCAACCGGATAATTTTGTGAGAAAACCAAATGTAATTTTTTCCTATATAACAACCTTTGATTAATCAAAGATAACAACATATCTGTTTCTAGTTTGGTTACATAAAAAAATATTAACGAACAATGAACATATTGACATCGTTCGTCCATTTCATACGCTGTCTAGGAATACCTGCTTTTGTTTTTTGGGGTCTTAGACTATCCATGTACAGATGACATAATAATCCCCTGTTCATCCACGTTGGTTGCAAATGACATTGTTGTCATTTTGCAAAACAACTAGGAGATGGTAGGTTTTTAGATTCTCACGGCCAAAAGCATTTTTGTTGTTTGTTTTCGGGGTGTTATGCCGTGTTGCGCTAACTCCTTCTTCTAACCACATCTTCGGATCTACCGGATCTGCCCTGATGATGGACACTGCAACGCTGTCCGAAACGTCGGCTAAAGAAGGAGTTAGCGCAACACGGCATAACACCCCGAAAACGAACAACAAAAACAAGGAGATGATTTTATCGTTATTGCTACATTCCAGTAACCAAATCAACAAATAATTTTCAATATGACCAAATTAAATATTCTAATCAAACTACCTTTCGACATAACAAATCTATAATTTCCAATTCAACTACCTTTCAACATTACAAATCTATGATATATTATGTTCCAGAAAAACGTTAACATAAAAATATACCTTTAAAATTTATTTTTATATTTTTCAAATAATGTCAAATATTGTTGTTTACCTTGGTTACTGGGGTCCTCAAATAACTGTTTTTAAAAATCCTATTTATTTACCTAAATATCCTATGGCTTACTGGCAGTTTATTTATTGTATTATCTGATATACCTGATGTAATCAGGTGTCAAATCACGGCGCAATGCTCCGCTTGATAGCCCGTCTGACGTCACGGGCTCAGAGCCAGACTTAAGTAACGCACTAATTTCATTCAAAGATGAAATAAAACACGAAATATTCAAAGTGTTTACGGAGTTAAAAACATTGAATGAGCAATTAAGAGAGTGTCATAATATAATTAATGATCTCACAATGAAAAATAAGGACCTAGAAACGAATTATAATCTAGTTCTAACCAAATTAAACCGCCTGGAGCAAACATCACTAAAAAACAACATTGAAATTATTGGCGTTCCAGAAAAAAGAAATGAAAATTTACTTGATTTAATTAAAACAATAGGAACCAAGGCTGAAATTGATATTCTCCAGATGGATATTGACGGTACCCCGAGAAAATCCAAAATTTACTAGGCGTATCGTAGTGAGTTTCACAACCAGCCGCTGCAGAGACAACTTTCTTGCTGCTATTAGGAAAAAAGGCAGCCTCAACTCTGGTGACCTAAAGCTTCCAGGTGATAATAACATATATGTCAACGAGCATCTGACGGCTGCAACCCGTGCACTTTTCAAGAAAGTAAGAGATTTAAGCAAAGAAAAAACATCAAATTCAGGTGGATGGTAAAATATTCATATTCGTATCAAAATATTCATACGCAAAAATGAAACTAGTCCAATTATTCAAGTGACACTTGAATCTGACTTAATTAAGGTTTTTTGCTGATCATTCTCTTAGTTTTAGCACCGTCTCCTATGGTTTTTACATACTTACAACTTATTTTTCATATTTACTATGTCTTTTCTTCTAATTTAAAATTTCAACCAATGCAATCCTTTCACTTTTTGTACATTGTCTCAACAAATAACTCTTCTAACACTACCAACGTAAATCAATATTATCTTCTTAATAGTTTTCTTGCTTTACTAAAACACAATTTACTTCAATATACCTACAACTTTAATTTTTTTATATATTTTACCAAAATGAACTAAAATGTTGAATGTTTATTACCAAAATGTAACCGGACTGCGATCAAAAACAGATAGTTTCCATTTTAATGTCACCAATAGCAAATATGATATTATTATGATAACAAAAACTTGGCTTGTCGACAGCATTGCCAGTGAAGAGCTATTTGACAACCGTTACCTGGTATTTAGGCGTGACCGTAATGAACAAAAACGGGGAGGAGGTGTAATGATTGCGTTGAAGAAGCACCTCATAGCTCATGAACGTAAGGATTTTAACACGAATGTTGAAGACATCTGGGTGACTGTTACGATTAATAATTTCATAAAAATTCATTTATGCTGTTTTAACATACCTCCAGGAGGCAATCACTCACAAAATATAAATGAATTCATGGATAAATTATGTGAACTTCGAGGACTACATCACGATGATCATTTTGTCATATCGGGTGATTTCAACTTACCTCAAATTAACTGGTTGTTATGATGCAGGGCTAGACTCCTTTTGTTTTAATATTTTATTCATTAATTTATTCTGCATCATCACATTTATCCTCGCCGATTCTCTAACCTAGTTAGGAACTGGGCGATTGTCGCTGGTATTGGTTTTGGTAAAATTTCGAATCATAATTTAAAATTTAAAATCTGTACCGGGCGGAAACAGAAAAACAAAAGACTTCTTGGCTGGACAGTCAACGCGTGGGTTTGTGGACTGTACAGACGATGGTCGCAGTGCTTTTCGTTTTTGAATAATTAATTGTACGGAATGTAATTCCTTATTTTTTGTCGCCGATGAGTGCGATTTTGCTTACGGGCACGGCGGTAAACGTTTTTGTGACCGTAAAATAACCATTCCCGAAGTGGGTAATAGTGATCTCGCTGGACGGAAGTTGTTACGAACGGACCACGCGACCGCCGTTATACAATTGAACGGGGATCCGTAAAGTAACGGTCAATCCTACGTAGGATTGGATCATACGCTATTTATATTTTGTGCCATGCATGGCTGTCAAGCGGGAACTTCGTTCTTTTTGATTTCTGGAGTTTGAATCCCGACATCGCACGTGTTCGACGGGCCGAAAAAGAGCCCTATGTATGGGTTGCAGCATCCCCAGGAACGGCTACGCGCTTATAGATAGCTGGAGTTCGTGGATATGGCCAGGAGGAGTATATCCACCTTTCCAGAAGACGGATCACGCCTCTACGGAGTTACGTCCGCCGCCGAATGGGTGTGCGGGACGTTCCGTCGCTTCTCCCATAGTTTAGATACAGATAGCTAAAAACTGGTCGGTCTTTGGGGTAAGTCAAAATTATATAATAATGTTAATCTGTTGAGCTAGGGCTCATCAGCAAAATGTCCAAAAGGTTTCTAATACATGTAATATCTATCCATGCACCGCCTTTTATTTATGTACATTGAGATACCATCCTAAAACAAAAGAAACTATCATGATGCTGACACGCGACCTTGGTTGCGAACTTTCACACCTGAGATTATTGAGTATAAACATTCTAGATGATTAATTCTAACCTAGATTGGCGCGTTCTACCGAACAAAGTTTATACAATTATTATTATTTGTACCCTGGGTCAAACCCTACTTAACATGGTCTTTAAGTAATGGTAATAGTATGCAAATTACGAATGGCTCTAAATCTGAAATTATTTCCAAACTATCTGACACCCTTTCATTTACTGATCTATCACAGTACTGCCCCTTTCCAAATAATAATCATACATACCTAGACCTTGTTTTTAGCTCGATCCCTGTAAATGTATCAAATACTGACCAGTATCTCATCCCTGAATGTAAACATCATAAAAGCATTCTTGTTGACATTAACATATCTCTGGAAACTCCTATGGTGGACAACAAACGAACAATCAATCTTTTTAGGAAAGCTAACTTTGAAACAATAAATAACGTCCTCAGTAGTATTGATTGGGATGCAGAATTTTTAAACCTATCAACCAAAACTGCTATTGACCGCTTTTATGCAATTTTATATGAAATCATTCGATTAAACGTCCCGTCAAAGGAAGTTCATATTAATAATTCTTATCCCTATTGGTTTAGTCCAGCCCTAATAAAACTGACTAAGGAAAAATATAAAGTGTTTAAAATGTGGAAAAGGTGGTCCAATCCTTTAGACTACCATGAATTCTGTATCCTTCGATCAAGGCAAAAGAAATTGTCTAGAGAATGTCTTAAACAATTTATAACAAACGCTGAACTTAATATATCTCGTGACCCTAAAAACTTTTGGTCTTTTGTTAAAGAAAAAGAAATAATTCTGGTTTACCTCATGTTATGATACTGGGCGAAGTGACTGCTGAAAATCCTTTCGCAATATGTAACCTGTTCTCACAGCATTTCGTCTCCAGCTTTAATTACAACACTATTTCCGATATACACTCTACCAACTATCATTTTGACAATCAATTTAATATCTCCTCGGTATCAGTTTCAAAACAAAAATAGAAAAAATAATCGATACTATTTCTAGCTCACTGGGTGCGGGTAGTGATAAAATTCCGGCTTTCTTTATCAAAATGTGTAGCAAGGTAATCACGAAGCCCCTATTATTGCTCTTTCAATCCTCATTGAAAGAAGGTATCTTCCCTGATCGTTGGAAGAGTGCTCTCATCACACCTGTTTTTAAGTTTGGGGCTAAAAATGATGTCCAGAACTATCGACCGATATCTAAATTACCAATCTTTAGTAAAATATTTGAAAAAATTGTTCATGAACAACTATATAACTGCATCGAGTCTGTAATACTCGTGAACCAACATGGCTTTATGAAAAAAAGATCGGTTGTATCTAATCTTGCCATTTTCATTGAAAATATTACTACATCAATGGATGATCAAATCCAAGTTGACGTAATCTATACAGACTTCTCAAAAGCGTTTGATAAAATTGACCACTTTCTTTTGTCCAAATTACTAGCTTTGGGAATTCATGGGGATTTATATGGATGGTTAGTCTCCTATCTTAATGGGCGCACTCAGGGAGTAACAATAAATGGCTTCATCTCTGAGATTGTAAATATACCCTCAGGTGTGCCCCAAGGATCTCACCTGGGATCGTTACTGTTTACAATTTTCATCAACGACATTATAAAATGCTTTAATTATGCAAATTTTCTACTTTTCGCTGATGATATGAAAATATTCCTGCCTATTCATTCTATAATTGACTGCATTAAACTACAAGAAGATCTGTATAGGCTTAATGATTATTGTATCCGCAATCGTCTCAACATGAACACTTCTAAATGTTATGTTATTACCTTCACTATAAATAAAATAAAATTTGACCATAATTATCATATAGCTGGCCAACTACTCAAAAAAGTTACACAAATTCGTGATCTAGGTGTTATACTTGACAGTAAACTTACATTTGAGGCTCATATTGATATGATTGTTAAGAAAGCCCTTAGAATGCTAGGATTCTTATTCCGTATTGGAAAAGAATTTAATAATATCATAACACTTAAAATATTGTATTTTTCTTATGTTCGCAGTCATCTTGAATTCGCTTCTCCCATATGGAATCCTCAATATAATATTTACATAAATCGCATTGAAGCCATCCAAAGAAAATTTGTCCACCATTTAAATTTCAAATTAAATTCAAACCTTGACGTAAACAGCTCGATGGACCTTTATGGACTTAAGCCATTAAAAACTAGAAGAGACTCCGCAGATGTAATATATCTCCATAAAATTATCAATGGCTTTATTGATTGTTCTCCCCTTCTGTCTGAAATTAATTTTAGAGTCCCGAGCGTTAGAACTAGAGAAAAATCACTTTTTCATCTCCATAAATGTTCTACTAATATCAGACAAAATGCGTTTATATTCAGAGCCTGTAGTATATTTAATAAGAATTTTAATGATATGGACATATTCACAAGTAATTTAGGAACCTTTAAAAGATATGTAATAACTAACATTAAATAATTTTAAATATTCTACTGGAAGTTATCATTTGAATCCTTTCCAGTTACTTACCATCCAATTTATACTCATGTGTTCAATTTAGTTGTAGGTATACATTTATTATATTGTTATTATTGCTATTGTGTAGTGCATTTATTGATTGCTGTTGTGTTGAAATTTTACAATACATTATGTTTTGAATTTTAGCTGGCTATTAGTATATCAGTTAAATTTAAATTTTTGAAATTTAGCTGGTTATTAGTATATCAGTTAACTTTAAATTTTTATTTATTTGTGTTCCTAGATCTGTTATTATTTTTTATTTATTATTTACAATATTGTATTTTTTGTAAATCTCTCAGGCCACGGGTACAGAACCCTTAGTTTTTTTAATATTTTTTATTATTATTATAATTTTAAGTGAAAATCTGTTATTGGATTTTATCTTTATTATTTAGTTTATTCTTATATTTGTAAATAATCTGTTGATTTTCCCAAATAAATAAAATAAAATAAAATAAAATATACTCTTCTTTAAATATTTATATGTTTTGGGATCAAAACTAATTCTTTTCTATCTGATATTACAAAAAATAATCAGAGAGCAAATGCAAAGCATATGCCTTAACTAGCGTTGCTTTTATATTATCTTTAATATTTATTTTATATTTAGTTGAATTTTTATTTACTTCGGACCAAAATCGTTGAATCTTAATTATCAAAGTTGCCTCTGATATTTGGAAAATTGCCATTCTTTAATGGCATATATTTTATAATTTTAAGTGCAAATAAATAAATTTGCACATATCCGTACTAGATATTTGCTAAACCATAATGTTAAAAAAGTTTTATAATAATATATATTTTTTAAATGGTTGGGTATTTAAGTTTTGCATGAAAATGGCTTTGCAGACGTTCCTCTTAAGAAGAATTTATTTGAAAAAATAAGATCGTATAAAACACTATGGAGAGTCCTGTCACCATACATAAACAGACATTTTTGTGCACAAAACACCAGAACCGGAAAACGCTCTCTTTGCTTCTACAGTAGTTGGTGGTTCTGTCACCAAGAAGAATTGAGGTAACTCTGGTAACTGAAGGTATCTTCCTCTCGCACCTCCGTTCTCAAAAAGCGACATGTCTTTTCCAATTCTTGAAGTTTCCTAGCTTGAGAAGCAGCTCTAACATCAAATTCAGCTATTCTTTTATTATCAAAGATTGGCCACCGCTTATCTGTAAAAACAGTTTTTTTTCAATCCCATAAATCCCGCTATTGAAAATCTCGCAAATCCGTAGGATTACTGGATGCGGGATTGCGGGAATGCGGGATGACTATTTTATCAATGTAAACAGTTAATTTTCAAATATGATTGAAGATTTTCACGGCTAAAAGTATTTTAATTATTTGTTTTTGGGATGTTATGCCGTGTTACGCTAACTCCTTCTTTAGCCAACGTTTTGGACAACGTTACAGTGTCCATCATTAGGGCAGATGTGCCGTCTAACATTGCCCGAAAAGCTGACTAAAGACGGCGTTAGCGCAAGACGGCATAAAACCCCCAAAACAAATAAGAAAAAGTTATTTTTCCATCCCTAGAATCCGCGGGATTGCGGGATGCGGTGTTGAGGGATTGCGGGATTAAGAGATTGCGGGAATGAAAACCCTAGTTAGGACTCTTACGCGGTACCTATTAACATGAACAAGCTACACCGGATCAATTGAGTAAAAAGTGGGAAGGAAAGGAGATTGAACATAATTACACTTGCTTGCTTTGGAGATGGAAACAGTTCATTTTAAGAAAGATTGAAATTAATCATAATGAACACATGAAAGAACTTTTTATTTCAAATAAATCATTTTTAAACATGTTTATTTAACAGCTTTCATTCTTGATTTGGTAATCTGAAAACAAAGACAAAAAATCTGTTTAAAAAGTTGATAACTTTAATCTAGAAAAAAGTGGAAATTATTATTCGTTATGGCCAAGGCACTGTCTAGATTGCATTTAGTTCGGGTAGAATCTTACCATCATAAATAAAGATAGCAGCTAAAAAAATGCAATAAGAAAATGAACATTGTGTTGGTAGATCTCAGTCGAAGTATAATACTGTTGAATTAGCTCAGAAGTCAGAGCACTTCCCCGGTAAGGAAGGGATCCTGGGTTCAATTCCAAGATGCGACTGAATATTTTTTTGTCTTTTTTGTTTAATATATTTTGTTTTAGAATCGTTAATATTGTCTTCAACACCGATTTATTCTTTACAAATTTTTTGTCTTTGTTTTCAGATTAACAAAAAATCAAGAATGGAATCTGTTAAAAAAACATTTTTAAAAATGATTTATTTGCAATAAAAAGTTGTTTTATGTGTTCATTATGATTAATTTCAATCCTTCTTTAAATGAACTGTTTCCATCTCCGAACGATAGCACAAAGCAAGCTAGTGTAATTATCTTCAATCTCCTTTCCTCCCCACTTTTTACTCAATTGATCCGGTGTAGCTTGTTCATGTGAATGGGTACCGCATAAAAGTCCCAACAAGGGTTTTCATTCCCGAAATCTCTTAATCCCGCAATCCCTCAAAACCGCATCCCGCAATCCCGCGGATTTGAGGGTTTGATAAATAACTTTTTTTCTTATTTGTTTTTGGGGTTTTATCCCGTGTTGCGCTAACTCCGTCTTTAGCCAACGTTTCGGACAACGTTACAGTGTCCATCATCCAGACATAACACAGCATAACACCCCAAAAACAAATTTAAAAAAATACTTTTGGCAGTGAAATCTTCAATCATATTTGGAAAATAACTGTTTACATTGATAATATTGCAATCCCGCATTCCCACAATCCCGCATCCAGTAATCCCACGGATTTGCGGGATTTTCGATAGCGGGATTTGTGGGATTGAAAAAAAACTATTTATATAGATAAGCGGAGGCCAATCTTTGATAATAAAAGAATAGCTGAATTTGATGTTAGAGCTGCATCTCAAGCTAGGAAACTTCAAGAATTGGAAAAGACATGTCGCTTTTTGAGAACGGAGGTACGAGAGGAAGAAACCTTCAGTTATCAGAGTTACCTCACTTCTTCTTGGTGACAGAACCACCAACTACTGTAGAAGCAAAGAGATTGTCTTATGGTGCTGGTATTTTGTGCACAAAAATGTCTGTTCACGTATAGGTGACAGCAGAGCTGTGCTTTATTTCAAGTAAATCCATTTCAAATGGAAATGCTAAATGGGTATTTTTCATTTTGAATTTTAAATGCTTTTCTAAAAACCATTTTGCATTTTGCATTTTAAATGCTTTTTTCAGTGCATTTTCCATTTTAAATGCTTTTTCGCAACATTCTTCCTACTATCTCCACTCATCATTTTTTCTTAAGCCCCAAATATCAGTCGGTCCTCAACCTCGATATGAGAGATAATTTACATTTGTCAAGTTGCTCCCTGGTAGTAGCCCTGGCAATTGAGTGATACCATTACAAAAAATACTGATTCAAATACTGAACATGGGGGCATAACTCTGTGCACAAAAATGTCTGTTCACGTATGGGTGACAGGACTCTCCATAGTGTTTTTTTTTCAATTAAAGTCTTCTTAAGAGGAACGGCTGCATTGCCAATTTCATGAAAAACCAAAATTTGGGCCATTTAAAAAAAATATTATTATTTATAATCTTACATAACTTTTTTTAACACTATGGTTTAGCAAATATCTAGTAAGGCCATTAAAGAATGGCAATTTTCCAAATATTATAGGTAACTTTGGTAATTAAGAGTTAATGATTTAGCTCTGAAGTAAATAACATTCAATGAAATACAAAATAAATAGTAAAGATAATAATTAAAGCACTTTGATGAGCGTAAATTTAAATTACAAACGACTGATTTACATTTGTAAACAAATTAGTTATATATAAATTTAAAAAAATACATTTTTGCGATGTTTTATTTTATTTTATATAATGACAAAATTTGTCTCTAAAACCATGACGAATTTGAATTATTTAATGTCCTAAATATCATAATATAAAATTTAAATATATGAAATAGCACATAGTAAATAAATAGTTGGATATTTGAGCCTCAAATACAAATTAAAGTTTTGTATGAAAAGGCCACAAAGCTAAACCACTTAAAATACTCATCACGTTACGTTTTAAATGCATTTTCTATAAAATTACTAGTACCAAGGATTGATATACCATATAGGATAATATATAGATTTGCCTCGCCTTAATAATAATTAAGGGGTTGGCACTGGATCAAAACAGCCTCCTAACTTGTATGAGAACCTTCAAAAAACGTATTTTTATTTATTTTTTTAAATCAACTAAACCACTTTAAGATGTTTTAATAAATAAGAATAAATAGAAAAAAAAAACGATATTTTTATACAGTCCCATTCAAGTTAAGAGGCTGCTTTGAATGAGTTTCCCGGCCTTGTTATCTAGGAGGTTTTGGCTGTAGTATTTTATAACACAGTAAATGTATAGTATTTAGTAGACCCAGTTATCGCCATATTTGTTGGACTCCGTCCCACAAGTTTGCTTTTAGGTGTCATCATAAAATCAATCATACAAAACAAATCATTAGTTTAAAAAAGTTGATCTAGTGCCTGATTGAAGATTTTTTTTAAATTAGCAAAATGTCTCTTCTGAAAATTTACTCGCCGATTTTCTATTTTCAAAAAGCGCTAGTTTATTGTTCATAAAAAAGTAGTTTTAGTTAAAAAAATTCTTACATTAAACGCTAGTTTATTATGCTTTCAATAAACTTTATTAATTTCATTCGAATCCGTCCAGTGATTTGAATTATATTTATACAGTTATTTTGACGGCCTCCTTGTTTGAGGGGTAAGGCTCTCGACTAGGAAGCCGAAGGTCGCGGGTGCATATCCAGGCGTGGGCATATATTTATTATCATTGAATTTGATTAATTTGGTTTATTTCACAATTTATTCATTTAGCGTTTCTGGGTCAACTTCCAGCTTTATATTATATGACCGGCGTCCAAATTCTGTAAAAATATTTTTATTTTTTTCTACCATGCGGAAATACTCGTACGTATTTTTTTTACATTGGAATAAAAAATAACAATTCTTTCTAGTTTGTGTCAAATATTTATACTAGATGCCATGCCCCAACAGTGACAATTCAACACACTTTTAAAAAGTGATATAAAGTCAAAAAACGATTAAATTTTTTTTTAATCTAACCTAACCTACTTAACCCAGTCAATAAAGTTTTTGTTTCATCACTTTCCATGACTTTATAAAACTTTTTAAAGATGTGATGAATTATTATTTTGAAGATTTATCCGGTCACCATCCTAAATATATCCAAAATGAATAATTCATCGGTTCGTAATTCTTAACAAAAGGTTAAACTTTTTAAAAAAATTTCTCATTTTTTATTATATCAACAAGATAAAAATGAAGGTACAGTTTTCTTAAACATTTCACGAGTTCTTTCGATTTTTCTACGATTAGAGTAAAAAATTAAGTAAAAATGTGGCTATTGTTTTTGACAACATTTTTCACGTTTGAATTAAAAAAATTATTATTTGGAAATAGTAATGTTTTTGAAATGCATTCACCGCAAATATAGGATTATGTTGGCAAAAATATATGATTAAACCATTATAAACCAATGGCATGCTCGCGGCTCTAAATGAATAATATCTCATGCTAATTTCTTAATTAACTGTAAAAAAGCTTGTGCGTTAAATCATGTGACTGTCAGAGGGCAGGACTACACTTAGGTCACTGTAATGGTTTATCGTACAGTAATACGTCTAAACCATTTGCAGATGGCTGTGATGTAAATAACCTCAACAAATCAGCCTCCCAAAAGCGCAGTACTAGAAGCGCGACCACTGATTCTCTGCAAGTAGCAAGTACCCTCCACTCGTACTGCCTCCAGAGAGAGATCCCATACTTTCCTTGGTCCCTTCATACACAATAGACTAGATCCCCAACTCAAAACATTTTGTTTACGAAAGTGTTTATCAATACTAGATTTAAGAAAAACATTTTTTATAATTATTTGAAATACACTTGTATGACAGATTTACAGAAGAAAACATCTTCTTCTTCTTCTTCAATGGCGCTACAGCCCATTTCGAGCCTTGGCCTCCTTTAACATGAGCCTCCACCGCCCTCTGTCCTCGGCCGTCGTCTTCCAATCTGCAACATGGAGTAGTCCTCTGGCATCTTTCCTGACATCGTCCTCCCATCTCAGCCTAGGTCTGCCCGCCTTTCGTTTACCTCCCGGGTGTCCTGTTAGAACCTTCTTTGGTACACGTGTGCTTGGCATTCGGTGCACATGTCCGGCCCATCTTAGTCTTTGGAGCCGTAAATGAGTAGAGAGTCTGGGAGCTTGGTAGATGTCATATAGCTCCTTATTGTGGCGGATTCTCCATGCCTCTCCCTCTCGCACCGCTCCTAAGATTCTTCGAAGTACCTTTCTTTCGAAGGTGTCCAGCCGTTCCGCAGACTTTGCTGTCAGTGTTCCCGCCTCACATCCATAGGCCAAGACCGTTCTAATAATTGTTTTATACAGGGTTATTTTGGTTTTCCTATGGACGTTTCGGGATTTGAACACTGGCAGCAATGCGAAGTAAGTTTTGTTAGCGGCTGTGATGCGCTTTCTTACTTCTACTGGGTCTTCGTTGTCCTGCGTTATGATGGAGCCCAGGTAGGCAAACTCTTCGACCACTTCAAAGTTATAGGAGTTTTTAAAATTAACTTTATCTTTTATTCTGCGGTGTGGGGTTCTGGTTTGCATCATGATTTTAGTTTTGTTCTCATTGATTTGCAAGCCCACCTCTCTTGCTGCAGTCTCCAAAGGGTCAAACACCTCTCTTACAGCCTGTAAGGATCTTCCAACAATGTTAAGGTCGTCTGCATATCCAACTATTTGATTGCTTTTGTAGCAAATGTTTGAGTCGGTAGCAATCATTGTCTTCCTCACGACGTGCTCCAGAACTATATTGAAAAGAGTGGGAGCTAAGCCATCACCTTGTTTCAGCCCCTGGGAGACGTTAAAATCCTCCGTTGTTTCACCTCCTATCCTTACTCGACATCGTGATCCAACCATCGTTGCTTTTACAAGCTTGACTATTTTGGGCGGTATACCAAAATTTAGGAGTATTTCATATATCTTCTCCCTATCTATACTGTCATATGCCTGTTTGAAGTCAACAAATAGTTGATATATATCTATATCGAATTCCCAGCATTTTGTCAGGATTTGTCGAGTAGTAAAGAGTTGATCAGTGGTGGATCTCCCCCTCCTAAAACCTGCCTGATACTCTCCCAGCAAGTTCTCTGAATGACGTTCTAGTCTTTCTTTCAAAATTGTTGTGAAGATTTTATACGCTGTACAAAGTAGCGATATTCCTCTGTGATTTCCACATTTCAATTTGTCTCCCTTTTTATGTATGGGGCATATTATACTAGTTTGCCACTCTTCTGGTACTCTTTCGGCGGTCCATATTTTAACAATAAGATTGTGTAGCAGGTTTTTCAGATGTTCGTTTCCATATTTATAGAGCTCTGCCGGGATATTGTCTCCTCCCGGTGTTTTATTGTTTTTCAATTTATTTAGGGCAGCCCTTACTTCTGCCACCGATGGCGCTCTAGTCGTTTCATCATTATTTAGCTCATCCGGAATGTGAGTTGGTTCGACTGTCAGGTTGTTATTGGGATTCAAGAGCTGTTGGAAGTATTCTTTCCACCTAGTCTTAATCTTTTCCTTATCTCCTATTATGTCTCCATTACTATCTCTGCACAGGGATGTGTTGGGTTTGAAGCCCTTTTTAAATACATTGACGCCTTTATATGCCTCACGTGGATTGTTATTAACAAAATCATTTTCCATTTTCAACAATATGTTGTTAAAATATAGTCTCTTCTTTCTTTTAATCAAATGGTTAGCATCTCTTCGTGCTTGTTCGTAGGCTTGTCTTTTTGATCTTGTTCCTCTTTCTATACATAATTTTCTTAGCTCATTTTTCTTGCAGACGCTCTGTATGCACTCCTCATCGAACCAGGGATTTCTAACCTGCCTAGGTCTATTTCCAATGCCTGATTCTGCCGCTGTCAGCAGTGCATCTCTCAGACTGGTCCAATCCTCTTCTAAATCGTTTGAGGAGAGCTGATCACTCAGTTGGTTTGGTAGGTTTGTTGACAGTGAGTCGTGGTATCTATCCAATCCTTCTGGTGTTTTAAGAGCATCGATGTTTAGCTTTGGGATACTTGGCTGATTTCCTCTTCTATCTCTTGCTATTCTGCATCTATAGCTGGCTACTACCAAATAGTGATCCGAATCACAGTTAGCTCCTCTGTAACTTCTTACATTTGTGATACTGGTCGCCCCTCTTCTTTCAATTAGGATATGGTCTATTTGATTATGGTATCTGCCGCCAGGTGATGTCCATGTCCATTTATGTATATTCTTCCTTGGGAACTGTGTTGAAGCTATTATCATGTTTCGTGATTCTGCAAAGTCAATCACCCTTGATCCGTTGTTATTGCTTTCCATATGAAGACTGTTTTTTCCTGTAACCTGTTGGTGTGCCGGATCCTGACCGATTTTAGCATTAAGGTCTCCAATAACCATTTTAATATCATTGGATGGTATGGTGTCATATGTCTGCTCCAGTTTGTTATAAAATGTATCCTTAGTTGCTTCATCTTTGTCTTCTGTCTCAGCGTGAACATTTATGATGGAAATATTAAAGAATTTGGTTTTTATGCGGAGTATGCATATTCTTTCGTTTAAAGCCTTAAAACCAATTACTTGATTCTTTAATCTTTGATTAACGATGAAGGCTACTCCGAACTCATGGTGTTTTTCATTGCCACTGTGCATTATTGTATGCGTTCTAGTATCAAATGTATCAGTGCCTATCCATCTAGTTTCCTGCACTGCTAGTATATCTATGTTGTACTTTTCCATTTCTCCAAGTACTTCTCCGAGGGCCCCACTTCTATACATCGTTCTTACATTCCATGTTGCCATTCTCAAGTCCATATTTCGATTGCCAAGTTGTCTGCCGGGTGTTTTCGCTGTCCGAGGCTTAGTTTCCGGTTTCGTAATAATGTTGTTTTTACAGGGAGTGGTTATTAGCCACTCGCCCAACCTCTTACTGGAGGCGAGGGTTTTTCTGTAGGGGTTTTCCTTCCCTTAGCTGGGGTGTTCTGGTTTTATGGCGCCAGAGTTTCGCCATTCGCCCCCTCTCTGTCGGCTATGACCTCGATGGTGGGATGGTCGTCCCACACCGGTGATCACATTGCCCAGGGATCGCGGGGCCATGATGACCGCTCGTGGACGCCAGAGAGTTGGACTTGTTGGTAGTGCTGCTGATGCAGCTATGTCATTTGTAGCATTTCTTGAGGCGCGCATCATCCAGCTTGATGTGTCCCGCCACGACCTACCAACCCTTCGACCCCCATAGAAGAAAGAAAAAAACATGTGGTTCTAAAAACTAATTACAATAAAATGTTTTATTTTTAATGTAACTACCCATCCAACAGAGAAAAAAACATTTCTCGTGTTTGAGTTGGGGAGTAGTGCCATTACGGTATACATAAGGTAAAGAAAAGAAACAAGTTTTTATTTAAAACCTTAGAAAAACAAATTTATATAGCATGATAACAAAAGTATAGATAATGAAATAACTAATATAGCAGTAACCAAATTAGATACACAGTAAATTTAAATAAATTAAGAATATGGATGTAGTCAAATAAAAATAATATTATTAAATTTCGATTTATAAGTAGGTAGTAGGTGATAAATATATTGAGTATTTATTTATTTATTTATTTAGACGCCGTAAAAGGCTTTTACAATATACATGATTTATGTTTACAGTGGTTCACAGGAGCGAAACAGTATTATGTTAAACAGAATAATTACTGAGAAATTATGTTGAAAATTAAACAAGAATAACATCTGGTATACATAGGTACAATAGCATTTTTATTTTCAATCCGTACAGTAGTTTAGTATTGAGGTTATTGTTACCTTCAATATTGGATTTGGTTGAATTTGCTGAGAACTAAGAGTTAGCTCTATTGAAACAGGGCTGTCAGTAAGATATCTCATAACAATTTTGGGAAAAATTATAGTTTTGATTAAGTATATAAAGTTATTAGATAACACTCTTCTGTCTGATATCTGATGTAAGTGCATAGTTTAGGTTCTGTGATAACTTATGAATAGAATGGTATTATGCCTAATA
The DNA here is from genome assembly GCF_061612785.1 of Hesperophylax consimilis. NCBI lineage: Eukaryota > Metazoa > Arthropoda > Insecta > Trichoptera > Limnephilidae > Hesperophylax > Hesperophylax consimilis. The sequence goes on from NC_142865.1 coordinate 15,616,256, forward strand.
ACTTTGATAATTACGACAGAGGTATGTTATTATAGCCTTCTTATAACTATATTCCGTGCAGTTGAACACATCTACTACTTCTGAGAAAGCATTGCCAACTGTATGCAATCTAGGTATAAGCGAGTTTCTAAATGACTCAGTCCTGATATTGTTATTGAAATTAAAAAGAATTTTGGATCGAGTGATTCTAGTGGGTATATGGAAGGTAATTAGGCTTAATATATCAGGGCTGTCTATAATACCATTGACAATTTTAAAAATAAAAGTCAAATCGGAAATAAGTCTTCTATCTGAGAGTTTAAGTAAGTTTAATTCTTTCATCAAGTGATTGTAATTTATTGATTCTATAGGTAGACCGAGTTTATAGTTAATGTATCTTAGGAATTTATGCTGAATTTTTTCAATAGAGTCGAAGTGGATTTTAAAGTAAGGACACCAAATAGGAGAATTATATTCGATTTGACTTCGAACAAGTGAGGAATATAAGATTTTTAGTGTTGAAATATTTTTAAAGTCTCTGCCATTTCGGAGAATGAAGCGGAGCATTTTTAGTCCTTTGTTGGTGACTGTTTCTACATGTGAAAGAAAGTTAAATTTTGAATCGAAAATAATGCCGAGATCGTTAATTTCACTTACAGAGGCGAGGGAAACATTATTATTTTGTATTGATAGGTAAGGGGTTGTGTTGTTCTAAAAAATCTTATAATGTGGCATTTACTAATATTGAGATAAAGTTTGTTAGTTTTGCACCAATCTTGAAGTTTATTTAAATTTAATTGAATTTGAATACAGTCATTTATTGTTTTTATAATTTTAAATAGTTTAAGGTCATCGGCAAAAAGTAGCACTTCAACATTTTTATCAAATACAGTAACAATATCGTTTATGAAAAGGAGAAACAGTATTGGGCCTAAATGTGACCCTTGGGGTACACCGCTAGTAGCTATGAATTTGTGTGAAAGGTTAGAATTATTTTTTACTTGTAGATTTCTATTTGTTAAGTAGCTTTTTATCCATTCCAATAGTTTACCCTCAATTCCGATTTGACTAAGTTTATTAAGAAGAATTTTATGGTTAACTTTGTCAAACGCTTTTACAAAGTCTGTATATATTGAGTCGACTTGGGTTTTGTTTTCGAGTGAATATGCTATAAAATTTTCATATAAGGAGAGATTTGTTAGTGTGGATCTGCCTGGCATAAATCCATGTTGATTAGTTACAATGATGTTGTTAATATGTATGGAGATTTTATCGAGGATAAGTTTTTCAAACAGTTTGGGGATAGTTGAGAGCATGCAGATGGGTCGGTAATTAGTGACATCATGAATATCGCCTTTTTTAAATACAGGTGTTAGATAGCAATTTTTCCATAGGTCGGGGAAGCATCCAGAATTTAATGATTGGTTAAATATATGACATAGTGGATTGGCTATTATTGATGCACAGTTAATTAGAAAGGCAGGACTAATTTTGTCAGGACCCGCTTTTTTCTTTAAGTCGAGTATTTTATTTTGCGTATAACATCAGGAACATTTATATGTAAAGCGGGAATGTGGACTGATTCCTTTGGATGAAAGGGTGGAAGTTGAACATTTGGGATATCATTATCGTAAACATTTTTGAAGAAGTCGGCAAACAAATTAACGATGTCATTAGTATCACTACTACTTTTCCCTTCGAAATACATGTATGTTGGTAGGCTAGGTTTGTTTTTTCTTAGTGAGTTTACATGTGTAAAAAAGTTTTTGGTATTTGAAGGAATAGACTTTTCTGTGTTGAGTATGTATGTTTGATATAATTTTTTGGAGAGCTTTTTACAGTCAGTTCTATATTTATGAAATATTTTGTAGTCTGAGATAGAGTTGCTCTCTTTGAAATTTTTGTGCCAGATTTTTTTGTTAATTATTAAGTGTTTTAAGTCATTATTAAACCATTTGGGGAACTTTGATGGTTTGAATTGAATTAAGGGAACATATTTTTCAATAGCCGTGTTGATGATGGAGTAAAAAGATTCAAGATTTTGGTTAACATTTGTGTTTTTGTCTAAAAAGGACCAGTCTGTACTTTCTAAGTATTTTGTTATGAGTGGATAATCTGCCCTTGCAAAATTGTATGAATATTTAGGAACACTATTAGAGTAAATGTTTAGGAAGTTGTTAGTAATGGTGATGTTTAAGAGAGGATGGTGGGAATCTTCGGGAAGAAGGGGGTCTATGGATTTACATAATTTTACTGAAGGATCGCTACTAAATGCAAGATCTAGTAAATGGTGATTAGAGTTGTATACGTTATTAATTTGTTTAAGACCTAGGAAATTTGACATATTTATAATTTCACGAGCATTAGCAGATGTATTAAAATGAGTTGTTGAGTTATCGCTATGGGTAATCCAGTCTGTATTGGGAGTATTGTAGTCGCCGATTAGCAGCATTCTAGCTTCCGGATATTTGAGCTTGAGGGCCTCTACATCTTCAATGTGGTTTACGTAAATTTGTGTAATTGATCCGGGAGGAATATAAACACATCCAAGAATGATTTTTCCTAGGTTCGTCTTGAGTAGTAGGAAAATTTGTTCTATATTTTTGTGTTTGCATTTTAGCCTGGATGAAGTTATAGATTTGGTGACTGATATTAATACACCTCCTCCTCTTGATTTGGTGCTGGTGGCGGTACTTCTATCTAAGCGGTAGGTGTTGTGTGAAATGAAGCCTAGTTCTTCTGTGTTAAAGGACGGATCCAACCAAGTTTCAGTCAGGAAATATATATGAAAGGAATGGATTGGAATCGATGATCTTAGCTCATTAAGTTTTGTGCGGCAGCCTCTGATATTCTGATAGTAAGCCATGATAGGTTTTAGTTTTTTGAGTTACTATTTACAATAACAGGTTTATTATTTTTGTATTTTATTGTGAGTCCAATCTCACCATCTTTGGTTCTTTGTTCTAGTGTTAAACGTAGCTTGGTGAGATAGTTTCTTTGAGCTGGGGTTTGGTCTGAATAAATTTTAATACCGGGGTATTCGGTTATGATGTTCTTTTTCTTTAGTATGTCTATGGCTTGGATGGAACTGTCAAGGATGACTTTAAGAGGTCAAGGTTTGTCAGGTTTTGTGATTCCCAGACGAAAAGTTGTTATGTTGGCTCGGGTGATGGATGAGTTAAGAGTTGTTAGTGTGGTTAAGATTCTCGTTGTATCATCAGTATTTTTTTCTATATGGGAACTGGCTGAGCTTTCAGGGAAGTTAAAAATAATTATGTTTTTTGACCGTTTTTTCCTCTCTTCGAGCTCATCGGCAGCTTCACACATTGATACAGTTGATGAGTTTGTGGATTCTTGTGATGAGTTTGAATCTATCAATTTTGAAGAGACCATGTGCTCGTACGACTTGACCTGTCCCTCGAGAATTCCAACTTTTACACCTACATCCAACATAGTGCCAGAGAGGTTGGACAGTTTATTGAGTAGTTTGGTCATCTGATCTTTAGTTAGTTTTAAAGCGGGATCCGTTATGTTACTGTATAGAGCACTAATTTCTTCTTTCGCTTTATTGATATAAGAAAGAGCATCTGTGGCACTCATCTTGCAAGTTGGAATTTATAAAATTATTTTAATTTTATTTTATATAATATAGCGGTGACAACCCTGCACTTGAGTTGTCTGTGACAAGTTAGATGGGCAATTCACTTGCACACTTCGATACTCTGAATGTGTATGTCAGTAGTACTTCCTTCTGTATGGCGTTTGTTTGTGTGTGTCTAATGCGCTCTGGTGACAGTTGAGATTTGAGATATTAAGTTATAAATAAAGAGTTACCAGTTAGGCAGCTGCAACTATTATTTCACTGTTTAAGTTTAGATTTTAGTTGAGTTTTTGTAATAAAAATCACTACATAGAGTCCTTAGATTAATGTTTACTGTTAAATTTTGTGGAGCAAAAAAAGTATGTGCTCACTGTGACACTTGGTATTGTTGTATTTAATATAAAGCGAAGCTGATAATATTGCAAGAGTAGGTAAATAATAAATTGCTACAGTAAACTATTTGTACTGGACGGGAGTCCGCACAAGACTGTAGATTTAGGCGCCGGGTCCAAACCGTGTCTTCAACCGATGAGAATGCTCCTTTACGGCCGATGATGATGATTGTAGTTGATATTGTGATGAAATCTGCCTCCCGCACCCAGGCTTGGTGAATGGTGGGCACTGGGTGTGCTTTCGTCTCTGCTCGCTTCTGGTGTTGGCGGTTTTCCAAAGGAGGGCCGGCTGGTCTCGAAGAGGTAACACCAGAAGATCTTGGAGCAGAAGACTCGGCGAGGTGAGGCAGATGTTGGGCAGGAGTCACTTGTAGATAATAAAACGCTTGGTTTTGGTGGTAAAGATGAACTGATTTATTTTGAATTATGTGGCTGCTTATATTTAATTAGCCTGACTCGCGCCCGACATTGGGCTAGGAGCCCAAAAGTGGTGGGGGGTTGTACCCGCGCCAACAATGAGTTTATAGCCTCCGACAAACTGTTGCATATTCATTTTGTCGGCAGCAATGGTGATAGTGGTCGCTTAAATTTGCGAGTTAGAAAAGATTTTGAACGCTTACATGAATGACAATTACATAGTTTAAAAGCATAGTAGTTATGAGAATGTGTATCTTGACAACTAGATTTTTTGTTTGCCAAGATACGACAAAAAATAAGAAATGTTTGTAAAATAAATGTGTAAAAATGATCTCAAGCGATCAAATTTGTAAAACATGTTAAGTTAGTATTTTTCCGAGGTCCCCCGTAACATAGCGCTCAGAAAGAGATAAGATTCACTATGCTACGAGGTTCCTGGATTTTTGTACACGCAAAAAAGGTAAAAAATATTGTTCAAAAATGGGTTTACATATGGGTGAAAAACAGCTTTTTTAATATCTCCTCAGCGGTAGTATATCGAAAATAGTGTTTATTTGACTACCGCCGAGGGGATGAACAAGTAAAATATACATATTTGCAATGTTTAAAAATTGATTTTTCTATGTAAAATTTACATAGAAAAAATGCTGGACATTGATCCACGCGGCAGGTAAGCCGGCGATGTGGTATCGAAGCCATTCGGAGTCAAAGTTTTCAAGCCGCTTGGGCCGAAAACTGGACAAAATGACCAGTGGCGGGGAGTGGTGATTTTGCCAGTGGCGTGGAGTAGGGACATTTTATAAAAGTAAACAATTTTTATGATATTAAATAATATGGTCAACTACGTCCGTTACACTCCCCCCGTTTAGCTATGCTGAACTAAAAAATAGGACGTTTGTTGGTACGTTGCAGCCCGCGGCGGCCAGTCCCTCTGGGATGGTGCTGGGCTGGTGGTACTGTTGAGGCTGCATCGGTAGGTGGGGCCGGCAAGATTACAGCGAGCTTCACAGCGGGGCGGACGTAAATTCCGGTGCTCGTCTGGATCCTGGCGGTCCTCACTTGGCCGTCTGCAGCAGGGGTGGCATCAAGGACTCGACCGCGTGGCCAGCTGTTGCGGGGCATAGCGGGGTCCATGATGATCACGAGGTCATCCTTCTTGATGGGGATGACTGGCTGTTGCCATTTTTGGCGAGCAGCCAGGGTGGGGAGATATTCGCGGAGCCACCGTCTCCAGAACATATCAGCAAGTTGTTGGCTGATACGCCACTGGCGACGGAGGCATACCTCCTCATCCTGCCTGTTGTATAGTGACAGATGAGGTCGGTTTCCGGCTCTTCCCAGTAAAAAGTGGTTGGGGGTGAGGGGCTCTTCGTCCCTGGGATCCACCGAGACGTGTGTGAGGGGGCGGTTGTTTACAGTCCACTCGGCCTCGGCAAACGCTGTCCTCAAGGTCTCTTCGCGTGGAGCTCGTTCCAGCAAGATGGCCTTTAGGGCGGTTTTTACAGAACGCACCAGGCGCTCCCAAGCTCCCCCCATATGAGGAGACATTGGAGGGATGAAGTTCCATTCGATCCCCTTTGTTGACAAATGATCCCTCATCCGGGTATCATTTTTGAGTGATTCGATGGCATCCTTCAGCTCGTTGTCGGCACCATGGAAGTTCGTACCATTGTCTGAGAACAGAGCTTTTGGTTGGCCTCGGCGCGCCGTCATGCGTTGTAAAGCCATGATGGCGGAGTCCGTGGTCAGTGAAGTTGTCAGCTCAAGGTGAATGGCACGAGTAGATAGGCATGTGAAGATTGCACCATATCTTTTCTCCCGATGTCTGCATACGGTGACTTCCATCGGCCCAAAGTAATCTAGTCCACAGTTTGTGAATGGAGGAACATGGTGGGCTAGCCTTGATGGCGGCAAGGGCCCCATAAGTGGGGGGGCTGGCTTGCTCCTGCGCATCTTGCAGGTGGGGCAGTTGTGGGCGATCATCCGAATATTTGTTCGCAGTCGCAGCACAAGGTAGCTGCCTCGCACCTCAGCCATGGTTCTCTCCGTACTTGGGTGATCGGCTTCCTGGTGATGATGTCTCACCAGAAGTCTTGTATAGGCGTGATCACCATCTAATATGATCGGTGTCCGCACTGCTTGAGGCACTTTACTGAGGGCTTGTAATCTGGAATTCATCCTCAGTAGGCCATCAGGTCCAAGGAAGGGGCTCAAGGCTTTGAGCCGGCTGTCACTTGGTAGTGGATCTCCTTTCTGGAGCGCATTTATGTCATGATAAAATGTCTCTTCTTGACATATTTTTGCCCATCGGGCCTCTGCTTCTTTGATTTCATCGCTTCTTAAATATTTATCAGGTTGTTCGTGATGTTTTCCACGACACCTTTTAATAAAACGGTGTATCCAGCAGGTAGTTCGAATAAGTCGACGCCATGAAGAGAATCTGTTGATTTCGGGCAGTGTCTCTGCCACAGTTGTTGTGATGCCGACGTATTGAGGCCTCACTTCTAGGGTGCCATCATCAGGCTGAGGCAGTTTGCACCGTTCGCGCGGCCATTCTGCCTCGTCTGAGGTCAGGAAGGCTGGTCCACTGAACCATCGTCCAGAGTGCGAGAGGTCAGGAGTGTTGACGTCTCGGGTGCCGATGTCTGCCGGGTTCAGTTTGGTAGGGACCCATCTCCAATCTGCAATGCGGGTGAGCTCGTCGATCTCGCCGAGTCTGTTGGCCACAAAGGCGGAGTATGTGCGTGGATCTGTGCGCAGCCAGCACAACACTGTTGTCGAGTCTGTCCAGAACACTGTTCGCGCAATGTTGCTGCGACATTCTTTCTTCAGGGTTGCTGCCAGTCTGGCCGCCATGAGCGCTGATTGTAGCTCAAGGCGGGGTATTGAAAGAGGTTTCAGAGGAGCCACTTTGCACTTGCTGGCCAAGAAGGTGGCTGTGGTGTTCCCATCAATCTCCTCGGTATGGTAGGCAACCGCACAGCATGCCTGCTCTGAGGCATCACAGAAGAGGTGGAGGGTGACGAAGCTCTCTTTGTTTTGTAAGCAGCGCCGAGGTATGGCAACTTTGCAGTCTTGCAGAAGTCCCAGCCAGTCCATCCACCTTTCGTTGTGTTCAGGTGTGATGATGTCGTCCCATCCGATGTTGGATCGCCAAACAGCTTGTAGTAGTATCTTCGATCGGACTGTGAGGCAAGCGACGAAGCCCACAGGGTCGAAGATTTTCATAACAATGCTGAGCAGCTGGCGTTTGGTAGGCCTGCTGATCAGTTCAGGATCGGCAGCATCGCGAAATGCATATAAAAATCGATCTGTGACAGGATCCCACAGAAGTCCGAGGATTCTCTCGGTATCTGCTTCTCCGCTGTTTATGGTGATGGCTGACCTGGCTCGGTCTATAAGCGGGATAGTAGCCATCACTGAAGTGTCGTTAGAGGCCCAGTTTGTTAGGTGGAATCCTCCAGTTGACAGTACTTTGGCAACAGTAGTGATGAGTGCTGTCGCTTCAGTTTTGGTATCGACCGCATCCAAATAGTCATCCATATAAAACTTTGTTTGGATGGCGGCTGCGGCAGCAGGGAATAGTGCAGAATTCTCCTGGGCCACTTTGTTTCGCACGTACTGGGCGCTGCTTGGTGAACAGGTAGCGCCAAACATCATTGATGACATCATGTAAGTACGTGGTTCTTGTTGAGGTGTTGGTCTCCATAAAAACAATTGTGACTGTTGATCTTCACTTTTGATTTTCACTTGTAAAAACATCTCCTTGATGTCGGCGGCGAGAGCTATTTTTCCCTCTCGAAACCGGAGTATATTTCCTAACAATGAAGTCAGCAGGTCAGGCCCAGTCAGCAACTGATCATTGAGGGAGGTCCCTCGGCAGCGGCTGGCAGCATCAAACACCACACGGATCTTGTTTGGTTTGTTTTGGTTCACTACGGCAAAATGCGGTAGGTACCATTTGCGGGCAGAGGGTTTTTCTACCTCTCGATCCGTAAGTTCACGTGCGTGGCCTTGTGTTATAAGTCCGTTGATTTTAGCTGCATAGGCGGTTGCCAAGTCCTTTTCCTTCGATAATTTTCTCTCCAGAGACCACAGTCGTTTTAATGCACATTGCCGATTGTCAGGCAGTGTGATATTATTCTCCTTCCACAGAAGGCCGGTTTCCCATCGGCCAGATGTCAGTTGATGGGTTGTATCTTCCATCAGCTGATTTGCACGTACTATGTGCGCAGTTACACGAGAGGCGGACGTGATCCCCAATGAGTCAATCGCAAAATTGTGTTTGATGAGATCACTCATGAGGTCGTCTTTGTGGCTCTCCTCGCGCAGGGCCAGTGTTGTAGCCTCAGCTTCGTGTTCAGGGGGCCCTCCGCCATGGGTGATCCACCCCAACGCCGTCCGTGACAATATTCGCGTAGAGTCACGAACGTCGCGCACTTCCCTCGAGACAATAAGGTGTACATTGTCTTGCCCGATGAGAAGTGTGGGGGTGATGTAGCGGCCGTGGACCCTCTGTTCAGGAAGGCTGAGCTGCTGGACGGTGTTGGCCTTGATGACGTACTCATCAGAGATTCCGGCGCCGCGTAGAGTAATTGGCACGCGGCGGGACGTCAAGTCTGTTGAGCACATGTTTTTTGCTCCGTGTAGTCGTAGCTCACGGGTAGGTCCGGTTGTGCCGATTTTCTGTGCTGTGGTGGCATCAATAAGGGTGACAGTTGAGCCCTCGTCCAGAAGCGCAAAGGTTTTAATCTGTCGCTTGGGGCCCGACAATATGACCCCCACCACTTTTAACACGGCACTTTCGGTGTGGCGTCACATATTGTGAACGTTTGCCACTGTATTGTTATTTTCACGATAGTTCGGGTTGTGAAGAAGTCGGTGGTGGGGGTATCTGCACTCCCCCACTCCGCACCAGTCACTAACTTTGCAGAATTTGGTAAAATGTTTGCCATTGAGGCATACTCGGCACAATCCGGCACTTTTAACTGTCACAAAACGGGTTTTTATGTCTTTCGCGGCGAAAGTACGACATTCGCTAAGTTGGTGGCCATTTTCACCGCACTGAACACACCCGGCGCGGTTGTCGAACTCGCGAACTTCATCGTAACTGTTTTGCACTTTTTCCCCGCTTCGATTATTTTCTCGATTATTACCAGACAAAATTTGGGGCATTCGATTATTACCAGACAAAATTTGGGGCTTTCGATTATTTTTCGCGAACTGTTGTTTTTCACTAGAATTGTTGTTGTAAACATTGTTTTCCCGCGATAAAAACCGTTCTGACGCGGCAGACGTGTTTAAACTGTTGTCACAAGTGTCACTTTTGTTCGAATTGTTTTTTCGCGAAAACTTTTCTGACGCGGCAGACATATTTAAGAAACTTTCACAGGTATCACGTTTTTTAGCACCGTTTTTGCGCGAAAACTGTTCCGTTGTCGCGAGCGTGTGTTCACGGCGTGGGCGGGACCTCGCGGGGTCAACCAAACCGGACTTTGGGATGGCGTTCGCGACGGTTTTCAGGAAGGCGGCAAACTGGCAGATGGTAGCGGAGGCCTCGTAATGCCGCACTTCCATCAGCCACGCCAACCGCAAGGTGGGCGGCATCTTCCCCGCGATGTCACTGAGCAGCGCTGGATTCGTCAGATAGCCATCATTGTTGAGGGAGCGGAGTGATGCCACCAGGTTTTGAACTGTGCCAGAGAAGTCTGCGATGTCCTCCAGAGAGGCCTCAATTGTGAGGTGGGGCAGCTTCTTCACTTTGTCCAGCATCAGAGCAGCGAGTGAAGTAGTTCCTCCAAATCTCTGCTCCAGGACTGCCAGGATCTCCGGAACCTGGGCAGGGTCCATCAGAAGGGGGCCGACGGCTTCTCGGGCTTTCCCCTTGAGGGCCCGCTGTAGGCGGATCAAGTTTTCGCTGGAGGTCATCCGACATGTGGAGGTAGACTGGTTAAACTGAGCCCTCCAGGTGGGCCACTCCAGTGGATCTCCAGAGAATGGAGGCAGGTCCTTGGCCATAGATTGTCTGGCAATAAGGGCCGCCATTCGTGGATCGTCCTCGATTGTGGGACGGGGGCTGTCCTGAGCCCTTGAAGCTCTGATGGCTTCTGTCAGGGCGGAGGCCAGCTGAGCCATGGGACTGCCATCATGCTGAACCCAGGCTCTGGTATGTTGGGCCGTCTCATCCGCCGTAGGTTGGGGCGGGAATCTCGGCATGGAGCTGGTACTGGCTGTGGGCGGGCCATCTGGCCGTGCCGGCACGCCATACTCCTGTTCGCGCAGTGGTACGGGCGGCACATGTCCAGATGGTCCAGATGGTCCAGAGGGTCCAGGTGGTCCAGGCTGTGTCCATGGCACGTCCCACTGCTCCAGCAGTCCGGCAGGTGATCCTGGCGTCGGCGCTGGGTACCCCGGGTGGGGCAGAGGTACGGGCAGCACAGGGCCATGAGGTCCAGGCTGCACCAGTACTGGGCATCCCTGAATGGTCCAGGGTGCTGGTTGCGCAGGGCCTGCTGGCTCTTGCTGCGCTCGTGATGCGTACCTCTGGTCCACCAGAGGTACAGGTCCGGCTGGCACTTCAGGTACGGCTTGCCTCTGTTCTATCAGAGGGGCGGGCGGTACGGGGCCAGAGGGTCCAGGCTGCATCATGTTTGGCCACCCTGCATTGGGCCAGGGTGACGAGGGCGGGGGACCGGCTGGCCTTGGCTGCGCCGCTGCTGAGTACCTCTGGTCCACCAGAGGCACCGGGCTCGGTTGGCCGGGCTGCACCCATCCAGGGCTGTACCCTTGGAAGCGCCAGGGTCCTCCTTGGGCAGGATACCCTTCCAGGAGTACGGGTCCAGATCGGGCAGGCACTGCTGCTGCTGGTTCCTCGTACCTCGGGTCCACCAGAGGCACCGGGCTCGATTGGCCGGGCTGCGTCCATGATGGTGGTGACCTCTCCAGGAGCTTCGAAGGTCCAGGAGGGGCAGGGGCTGCTGCTGTTGGAGCTGATTGAAGAGCTGCTTTAAGTCTCTCAATGTGCTCGGTTTGACTGCGAAGCTGTTGTCGCAATGACTCCATCGCATCCTCTTGAGATGTGGAGGGCGGTGAGTCATGATGTGCAGGTGGTGCCATGTCAGGAGTAGTGCTGGGCGTGGGCATGGGGGTTACGTCAGGCGTGACGTGAACCGCAGCCGTGGCCTGAGACCCAGCGTCCAGGGCATCTGCAGATGGTGTTGAGGATCCATCGTCTTGGATCCGGCTCGACCGTAAAGTTGGAGACATCCTGGTTGAAGGCGTGTGAGAATCCGGCTCGAAGGACCACTTGTACTGGACGGGAGTCCGCACAAGACTGTAGATTTAGGCGCCGGGTCCAAACCGTGTCTTCAACCGATGAGAATGCTCCTTTACGGCCGATGATGATGATTGTAGTTGATATTGTGATGAAATCTGCCTCCCGCACCCAGGCTTGGTGAATGGTGGGCACTGGGTGTGCTTTCGTCTCTGCTCGCTTCTGGTGTTGGCGGTTTTCCAAAGGAGGGCCGGCTGGTCTCGAAGAGGTAACACCAGAAGATCTTGGAGCAGAAGACTCGGCGAGGTGAGGCAGATGTTGGGCAGGAGTCACTTGTAGATAATAAAACGCTTGGTTTTGGTGGTAAAGATGAACTGATTTATTTTGAATTATGTGGCTGCTTATATTTAATTAGCCTGACTCGCGCCCGACATTGGGCTAGGAGCCCAAAAGTGGTGGGGGGTTGTACCCGCGCCAACAATGAGTTTATAGCCTCCGACAAACTGTTGCATATTCATTTTGTCGGCAGCAATGGTGATAGTGGTCGCTTAAATTTGCGAGTTAGAAAAGATTTTGAACGCTTACATGAATGACAATTACATAGTTTAAAAGCATAGTAGTTATGAGAATGTGTATCTTGACAACTAGATTTTTTGTTTGCCAAGATACGACAAAAAATAAGAAATGTTTGTAAAATAAATGTGTAAAAATGATCTCAAGCGATCAAATTTGTAAAACATGTTAAGTTAGTATTTTTCCGAGGTCCCCCGTAACATAGCGCTCAGAAAGAGATAAGATTCACTATGCTACGAGGTTCCTGGATTTTTGTACACGCAAAAAAGGTAAAAAATATTGTTCAAAAATGGGTTTACATATGGGTGAAAAACAGCTTTTTTAATATCTCCTCAGCGGTAGTATATCGAAAATAGTGTTTATTTGACTACCGCCGAGGGGATGAACAAGTAAAATATACATATTTGCAATGTTTAAAAATTGATTTTTCTATGTAAAATTTACATAGAAAAAATGCTGGACATTGATCCACGCGGCAGGTAAGCCGGCGATGTGGTATCGAAGCCATTCGGAGTCAAAGTTTTCAAGCCGCTTGGGCCGAAAACTGGACAAAATGACCAGTGGCGGGGAGTGGTGATTTTGCCAGTGGCGTGGAGTAGGGACATTTTATAAAAGTAAACAATTTTTATGATATTAAATAATATGGTCAACTACGTCCGTTACACTATTAGTAGTTCGAATGATGATATAATATTTCAAGAGGATATGTAAAAAAAAAGAAAAATATATTTTTATGTTAATTAATGATGAAATCAAATATTAATTATAAACTAAGTACGTAATATTAAAATTTGCATTCGATCAATTACTACTAATATGTTCATGTATTCAAAAGAAACGTAAAAATTCGTTCTATGAAATTAAAACTTATAATTATTATTGGGTTGATCAAGTAGTTGTTTTTTGGTGATTTAATGGCTTTATATATTTTTTTCAGATTTGATTTTATATGGGAGCACATTAAACAATTTTACACCTTGATAAGTATAGTGGTGTTGAGAAGCACTCATTTTTAATTTAGGGATTTCTAAGTTGCCACGTGATCTTGATCGGTTACTTATTTTTGGAAATGTTATTGTAGTAATGAAATGATCTTTGTGAGTTTGTAACAATGAGTTCTTTTTTAATATATTATTTAGACTGAGAACTCTAAAATAGTTGAATAACTGTGTTGTTGGAAATATAGATGGTTTTCGTAGGATGGCTTTTAGAATCAACCTATGTGCCTTTTCTACAGGTAAGAGGTTAGTTTTAAAAGACCCCCTCCACCCGATTATACTGTATTGTAGAATAGATTGGGCAAGATGGAAATAAGAAGTTTTAATCATATTATATGATAGGATGTTTCTCAATCTAATGAATAAGTAAATAAGTTTTCTTTCTCTGGTTGCCGTATTTTGGACTTGTTCGTTCCATTTTAAGTGTTTATCTATTATTATACCCAGTTACTTTATACTATTTTTGCATGTTATTGGTAAAAAATTTGCATTGTCGCATTCTTTTTTTTTATTTTCACACTGTGATAAATGGATTTTAATGGTAATATTGTTTTCCATTTTTTTTTTCAAAGAGAATGGGATGAAATATGTTCTCTCGGTTTTAAGTGAGAGACAATTTAGGTCTAACCATGTTTTGAGTATATTTATATTGATATTGGCTATCCTCATTGTTTCCTCCTATGATTTTACTTTTGTGATAACTACAGTGTTGTCTGCGTAAGATATGATATCTCCAACAATAAGAAGAGTGAACATTTGATTTACATATATAATAAAAAGGATTGGACCGATGACAGTTCCTTGCGGTATGCCAAAAGATGAGGTTTTGGGTTCACTGAGGGTATTATTGATTTTTACATATTGAAATCTCTCTTTTAGATAACTTTGGAACCACGATAGCACTATTCCGTCCAATCCAATTTGCTGTAGTTTCTCAGTGCGTTTTGAGTGTGATATGGTATCAAATGCTTTGCGGAGATCATTAAAGATTCCAAGACACTTTTCTCCATTATCTAATTTTTGCATTATTGTTGATGTTAATTTAGCAATCGCATCCTGTGTGCTGAGATTGTCCCTAAATCCAAACTGGTTTGGGCTCATTATCTTCTTATCTTCTATGTAGTAGTTGAGTTGTTTTTTTAACAATTTTTTCATAGATTTTTGCTATGTTTGATGAGTGCTATGGGACGATAAGTAGAAATATTTTTTCGTCACGAGATTTAAAAACAGGGGTCACAATAGTCTTCTTATAGTTATACCTTAGAATTAGAGAGATCTCTCGGCGGCTGAAGATATCATGTATCTCGTCACGTAAATTAAAATTATAATTTAATGTGGACGGAAATATATTTTTTTAATTTAAAAATATTTTTCTTTAATTTTAACTACTATTTTTTTCTAATTATATAGTTACCAATTCAATAAATAATTTAAAATCACTAAATATTGTCTATTTTATTTACCTCAATTGTTTTAATTTTTTCAACACAATTCCTGAATTGTTTTTATTATTATACTACAAATTGCACCACTTGCTACTACATGGCGCAAGCAAGCATAGCAAGTAGGTAAATTTTAAAAAAATAATGATAAATAAAACATTAAATAAGCATTGATAAATCGTTCATCCTACACGTCTAAACTAATGAGGTCAATTACACAATGCGATGTCCAGTAAATAAGTCCCCCTTAGCTGCTTCCTCACAGCTATGAAAAATTGTGTAATGTTTGTATTGCAATTTGTAATAACATGTTTAAATACTATTTCATAATAGATATGTTTTTACAAAGTGAATCAATATTATCAATTTATTTAAATTATAAATAAATGCTATGCAGAAATCATTCATCAACAACCACAGTGGGTCAGGTCCGGCCGCTGCGTATTATCGCGTTTATTAAGGTTTTTTTAATTCACAGGCAATACAATATTGGATTGAATCACCATCAGCCCTTGTGTATTGGACAGATCTACGGTTGAATTTTCCCTAACAAATCTCTAAAATAAAATGAGAATCTTAACGTCTTAAGTGATGAAGTCGTGTAAAATCTATATTCGGACGGACCTACGATCGAATATGCCCTGGCAGGCTTAGGAAATTGATCTTTCCGTGGGGTTTATTTTAATTATTTCTGACGAACGTATGACTAAAATCACAAATATTTCTTAAGAGATTCCTTTAGATCAAAACTGCCCAACCGTTTTAACAGTTGGGCGAAATTAACGATTTTGAATCACTGGCGGGCCACTGAATACCTGACGGTTCCTATTTCCATGGGGGGTGGGTTGTTAGAGAATTTCTATAAAACATAATTCCCCACAAAATGAGTGCTCCCCACAAAATATTTGAAATCCATGGGGGGGGGGGTTGTTAGTTAGGAAACTTCGCTGAGAAAAAATTCCGCGCACCCAAAAACATCATATGTGATTCCCCACAACAATTTTTCGAATTCCATGGGGGGGGGGGGGGGTGGCTACAAGATTCCATTTCGGACGCAAAAAATATTATATCAAAAACCAGTGTATTTTTGTTTAAAAAGTATGTTCAACAGGTTAGATTTTTTCGTCGCTGATTCTCGTTCTGAGTAGCCTGAATAGCGATAAATCGCCTTCGTTGGCAACACTGGTGACCGCGCGCAAGCTGCATTGTTTGTTTTACCGCTGGCCCGCGACACTTTTTCAAATTGGCGGATTGGCGGGTTTTTTGAAAATGGTTCACGCGGGCCACTTATAATTCATTCGCGGGCCTGGGGTTGGGCAGCCTTGCTTTAGATGATACTAATTCGTCATCTAGAAAAAATAAATCTGGTGCTAGTTGAAAAACGTTTTATAAAATTTTCAAACCGTTACTGTACATAAAATATTTTAACGGTAAGGTCTTGTTTTTAATAATCTTAAATATAAATAACTTACAGCCGTTGGGATCCCTCTAGAAACATTTCAGATTTTAGTAATACGTTTAACAGAAATAATTAAAATGTGAGCGTCGAGCAAATCCCCGTTGTCTTATGTCGCCTTAAGACGAATGATACGTTGAATTAAGATGAACTATCAGGTTATAACTATGCTATGTTAAACGTGAATTTAAAGTGATACTGACAGTGATATCATTAATATCAGTAATGCTAAATTTATTTTTCAAAACATCAGCTAACATTACACTCGAGTTGTCGATGGCTTACAATCTATTTATAACAGAATTGTATCATGAAACCGTAGTATGATTGTTACAATTATACATTCTAGGCTACCTTGATCTAATGGTAGGAATATGAAAGTGAATCAACATGAATAAATCAGGGCTATCTAATCAATCAAGCTAGGGAGGAGTTGGAACTTTTGTGAAAATACTCCCTGCAGTAGGCACTATCCACCTGAAAAATTTAAGCTCTCCCCTAATTTGTTCCGGTTCAATGCGTTCATTGACTGAACAAACTTGATCGATGACTGAATGTATTTATTTCTCTTAGGTGCTGTTATTTTTGGGATGCTGTGAGGAGGGTCTTTTAAGTAAAGGATTAACAAAAGCTGCCTCTTAAAGATTCCCATTTTGTGGAGGTGAGAAACATTCCTTCCACAGTCGAGCATCAACTGTATACAAATTGTTGGACACGCGTTCTGTTAGTTTTCTGGCTGTACACTGATGCCGAAGGGATCACTTCCTCTTATTATTCAGAACATCTCCCATTGAAATACTTGTAGAATAAGCACAGCATTCCTTCCTTACGATTATGTTCTTAATAAATCAAAACAGAACATGAAAAATGAGTATGACAGTATAACCTTTCGAACAGAACTTTTTTTATCAATTTCTTCATTAAATACGCATCACGTTACGTTTTCATATTAATGTATTTATGAAATCGTCCTCTTTGCCTACATCTGCGGGAACAGGCGTGATGGTTAATTAGTTAGTTAGATAGTTACTAGTTACAAAGATGATTGATCTTAAATGATCTCAGATAGAGTCCCGCCAGTGACGGTAATGTTATTAATTTTGTATGATCTTTTTAAAAATACTTATTATATTAGGTACCCTTTCAATTAATATTACTAATACCAAAGATGAATAAAAAAAATGTTCATACAATGTTGCCATCAATTCAATTTTATACCGCTTGGTAAAAACCCCTTAGATCCCGTAAAATCCTAAAATTCTATCAAGCAATCCCGCTTGATTGTCACTAAAGATGCTGTCGTTTTCGAAGATATTTTTTTTTGTGAATTTTATAAGTCCGAAGCGACCCTGTGTAGCCAAACACGTGTACATATGTTTAGGTAAATTGACTTCAGATAACAAAACCCCTATTTAAAGCAACTATTGTGTGTTTTATTTCCAAATAATTCCGTTACTCCGTTTGTGATCATACACTGTCTGCACTCGTTCCAAGATGAAATTCTTCGTCTTCTTCGCATTTGGTAAATATAATATTCTACATTTTTTAACAGATTGTCTTCTAAATAATGTAACTTAAATTATTTTGATAATAATTTACTTTGACTTTTCTGAAATTTAGTTGGTTAGTTAATTCACCATACTCTTCATAGCTTCTCCAAAGGATAACGTTTATTCTCGATTTACAATTTATTTATTTTACTAGCTGTACACCGCTACGCGTTTATGACTCAGTCTGTCTGTGCAGATAGAAAAAAAAAATATATATATATAAAAACATAAAAACTCACGCGTATTTAAATTCAACGTTGTGTCAAAAGTAAAAACCAATCGGTAAAGTACTTTCGGAGATTTAAGAGTTTGAACAAACGAACATAATTTAAATTAATATTGATTGATGACGATGGATAAAACGTAATGTAATCGAACCTATCAACAGTGGCTATATATGTCGGATAAGTGATGTGACGCATGTTTGGGGGCGGTGCCTGGAACGCCACGGTGAGACCCAAACGGTCGCACTAGACATATCCAAGGCCTTTGACCGGGTCTGGCACCGAGGACTTGTCAACAAAATGCATTCTTACGGACTTCCCGCATCCCTGTGTACGTGGATTGCTGACTTTTTAAGGGATAGGTCGATTCAGGCGGTTGCTGACGGTTTCACCTCTTCCTCGCACTCCATAAATGCTGGCGTCCCACGGGGATCGGTTCTGTCTCCGACTTTGTTTTTGTTGCACATCAATGACCTTTTGACATGTGCACCGATTCATTGCTACGCGGATGACAGTACAGTTCATGATAGCTTTTTGTTTGACAAGCCCCCAAAGGGCACACAAACTCCAACGGCTCGGAGGGCTTTGAAGCAGAGAATGGACGGTTATCTCGAGAGTATTTCCTCCTGGGGTAAAAATAATCTCGTCGAATTTAATGTTTCAAAGACCCAATCCTGATTACGTCTAAAAGGGATCCAAATGATAATCTAGTCTCCTTCAACGGAAGCAATCTTCCGAACAGGCCTTCCATTGATATGCTTGGTGTAACTATAAGTGACCAGCTCAGGTACGGGGGCTCCATCGAAGCCAGAGTAAAGTTGGCCTCTCAGAAGCTGGGCGTACTGTACAGGGCCCGCAGATACTTTTATAGTACACAACTGCTCACCCTGTACAAATCGCAAGTGCGCCCTACTGTCGAATTTGGCAGCCATCTCTGGTCTGGAGCCCCAAAATACCTGAAAAAAACCCTTGACTCTGTGCAGAAACGGGCGGTCCGTTTGATAGATTCCCCAATCTTAACAAACGGACTGCAATCTTTAGAGCACAGGCGTCAGGTAGGTATGCTGTCCTTGTTCTATCGGTATTACAATGGAAGATGCTCTGAGGAACTAGCGTCATTGATCCCTTCGGCACCGGTGCGTAGTCGGGATACACGCCAAACGCGCGCCCAACATTTGTACACAGTTGACACTTGTCACATGAGAACGGGTCGCTTCTACGATTCGTTCTTAAGTTCAACAGCTCGGCTGTGGAACGAACTGCCGGCCTCTGTGTTTCCTCCCTCCTACAACATGGGACTCTTCAAGACCCATGTTCACTCCTTCCTCTCCACAAAAAGACCCTCCACACAGCATCCCCAAAGATGACATAGGCCCTGAGGGAAATTATTTTCTTCAGGGCCTCCTGTGTGGAGTAAATATAAAAAATAAAAAAAGTAATATAAATGTGCTTTCCAGGAATGTGGTCGATGAGCGCTATTTTATTTCCAACGAAATACTGTGGCCATTGAGGTGGAGGGGGGGAGATTTGCACCCTCTAAACCTCCTTTATATACGCCCTTGGGTTTAATACCTGGCTGTTTCACAGTGGAATTTTAAATATTATAAATATTGTTATTTCACAGTGTTCCTGACGATGGCCACCGCTCTGGCCCAACGATCTTCCGACTGTCCAAAGATGTGCCCCTTTAACTTTGATCCCCTGTGCGCCCGGAATAGCCATGGAATCCTCAAGAATTTCATTAACAACTGCCATTGGAAAATGAAAAACTGTAGCAAGGGAGAGGGTAAGTCTTACATAATTGTCTATATCTGTTATTTCTCTTCTTTTTTAGTAATTTCCTTACTTATAAAGATTCAGTGGACAGCCAGACGCATAAAAAAGGGTCCATTGGTGCGAACCGCTACAGAATGGAATTATGTTTTTAATGTTAATAAAAAATAAACATAAATTAAAGAAACGTTCGCTTAAGAAGGGGGTAGTGAAACACGGCATAATATCCCAAAAATAAATTAATATAATAATATTATTAAACATATAAACAAAAAACTAAAATTAAACTTTACAAAAATACATGAATTCATTGTAGTTTTGATGGTCCGTGCAGTTTGATCGTAGTTCTGCTTTAAATCGGTGTTGAAGACGATAATAACGATTCTAAAACAAAAGATATGAAACAAAAAAGACAAGAAAATATTCAGTCGCATCTTGAAATTGAACCCAGGATCCCAGGATTGCCGGGGAAGTGCTCTGACTACTGAGCTAATTCAACAGTATTATACTTCGACTGAGAGCTACCAACACAATGTTCATTTTCTTATTGCATTCTTTTAGCTGCTATCTTTATGTATGATTGCAAGATTCTACCCGAACTAAATGCAATCTCGACAGTGCCTTGGGTAAATAAAGCTATATTTGTTTTAATGTGTGACATCTGTTGGCAATTTTACAAGTTAGGATGTTTTATTCAATTGTAATATTTAATCACAGAGGACAATAATAACGAATAATACTTTCCACTGTTTTCTAGATTAAAGTTATCAACTTTTTTAACAAAATTTGTTGTCTTTGTTTTCAGATTACCAAAAAATCAAGAATGGATTATGTTAAAAAAACATGTTTTAAAATGATTTATTTGCAATAAAAAGATGTTTTATGTGTTCATTATGATTAATTTCAATCCTTCTTTAAATGAACTGTTTCCATCTCCGAACGATAGCACAAAGCAAGCATTGTAATTATCTCCTTTCCTCGCCACTTTTTACTCAATTGATCCGGTGTAGCTTGTTCATGTGAATATGTACCGCATAAAAGTCCCAACAAGGGTTTTCATTCCCGCAATCCTTCATCCCGCAATCCCGCAATCCCGAAATCCCTCAAAACCGCATCCCGCAATCCCGCGGATTTGAGGGTTTGATAAACAACTTTTTTTCTTATTTGTTTTTGGGGTTTTATGCCGTGTTGCGCTAACTCTGTCTCAAGCCAACGTTTCGGGCATATGTTACAGTGTCCATCATCAGACAGCGCATCTGCCCTGATGATGGACACTGTAACGTTGTCCAAAACGTTGGCTAAAGAAGGAGCTAGCGTAACACGGCATAATACCCGAAAAACAAATAGTTAAAATACTTTTAGCCGTGAAAATTTTCAATCATATTTGAAAAATAACTGTTTACATTGATAATATCGCAATCCCGCATTCCCGCAATCCCGCATCCAGTAATCCTACGGATTTGCGAGATTTTTAATAGCGGGATTTATGCTATTGAGAAAAAACTATTTATATAGATAAGCGGTGGCCAATCTTTGATAATAAAAGAATAGCTGAATTTGATGTTAGAGCTGCTTCTCAAGCTAGGAAACTTCAAGAATTGGAAAAGACATGTCGCTTTTTGAGAACGGAGGTACGAGAGGAAGATACCTTCAGTTATCAGAGTTACCACACTTCGTCTTGATGACAGAACCACCAACTACTGTAGAAGCAAAGAGAGCGTTTTCCGGTACTGGTGTTTTGTGCACAAAAATGTCTGTTCACGTATGGGTGACAGGACTCTCCATAGTGTTTTATACGATCTTATTTTTTCAAATAAATTCTTCTTAAGAGGAACGGCTGCATGGCCATTTTCATGCAAAACTTAAATACCCAACCATTTAAAAAATATATGTATATTATTATATAACTTTTTTTAACACTATGGTGTAGCAAATATCTAGTACGGATATGTGCAAATTTATTTATTTGCATTTCAAATTATAAAATATAGGCCATTAAAGAATGGAAATTTTCCAAATATTAGAGGCAACTTTGGTAATTAAGAGTTAATGATTTTGGTCTGAAGTAAATACAAATTCAACTAAATATAAAATAAATATTAAAGATAAAATAAAAGCAACGCTAGTTAAGGCATATGCTTTGCATTTGCTCTCTGATTATTTTTTGTAATATCAGATAGAAAATAATTAGCTTTGATCCCAAAACATATAAATATTTAAAGAAGAGTATATCAGATAACGCAATAAATAAACTGCCAGTAAGCAATAGGATATTTAGGTAAATAAATAGGATTTTTAAAAACAGTTATTTGAGGACCCCAGTAACCAAGGTAAACAACAATATTTGACATTCATTTGAAAAAAATAAATTTTAAAGGTTTATTTTTATGTTAACGTTTTTCTGGAACATAATATATCATAGATTTGTAATGTTGAAAGGTAGTTGAATTGGAAATAATAGATTTGTTATGTCGAAAGGTAGTTTAATTAGAATATTTAATTTGTTCATATTGAAAATTATGTGTTGATTTGGTTACTGGAATGTAGCAGTAACGATACAATCATCTCCTAGTTGTTTTTCAAAATGACAAAAATGTCATTTGCAACCAACGTAGATGAACAGGAGATTATTATGTCAACACAGATGAACATGGATAGTCTAAGACCCCAAAAAACAAAAGCAGATATTCCTAGACAGCGTATGAAATGGACGAACGATGTCAATATGTTCATTGTTCGTTCATATTTTTATGTAACCAAACTAGAAACAGATATGTTGTTATATAGGAAAAAAATACATTTACTTTTCTCACAAAATTATCCGATTGCCCAAGTAAACGAACAAAGATTAGCAGACCAAAAGCGAGCAATTTTCAAAAATAATTTAATTCCTGTAGTCACATTAGAACAGATTAAAAGAAAAGTAGCAGATAGATTGCAAATGGGAAATAATTTAGAACAAATAAACACAAGTAATGTCATATCAGATGCATTGAATGTAGATAGTTTGGATAATATTCTAGTCGAAATGTCCAATGATATTACAGTAGATTCAAATAACTTAGACGTTATTTATAATCTTAGGGAAATCAACATTGCAAATTTAAACTATGTTGATAATAATGTAGTAGAATCAGCTAACTTACTTCATAATACTATAAACAGATATATAGATGTAGAGCCAACAGTTAGACTAAAATTACCAAAATTGCATACGTCAAAGAAATTATTTTAATTAATTTTTGAATTAAATAACATAATTTTACCAAAAATCATATTTGAGGAAATTAGTTTTTTAGATCTTCATAAAATAGTATATGCTAGTGCAATTACGGTTTGTAATAAGTTAGGAATTAAATTATCATCCTCTGATGATAGATCATATAGTTATAGTAAACCAGAATGGCAGATCAGATTAGAAAATGATGTTGTATTTTTAAGAAGTAACATAGCTAGAATAATAGAATATAAAAATGGAAATAGAAGTAGGAAAATTTTGAGACATGTAGATGAAATTGGGAGAAAATTTGGTTATAACATTGATAGTCATAATATTCAAAATATAATCAATTATTTATTGGATATATAAAAACAATCAGGCGTAAAAGCTAGTAGATTAAAAATATATAATTATACGTATAATATAAAAAATAATAACAGATTATTCCAGAAAAATGAAAAAATATTTTATTCCAAGCTTGACGATAAACAAAAAAACATTTCGAATAATATTATTCCGTTGCCATCTGAATCAGATATGCGCGAATTTCGGACTAAAATTTGGAGTAAAGAAATAAAACATAACGAGTCAAGTCCCTGGATAGAAAATGAAGAACTCAATTTTTCAGGCATTGAACAAATGAATTTTTCTAATATGTCGGTTGAATTGTTAACCAAAATTATTAAAAATACTCATAATTGGAAAGCTACGGGTTGCGATTGGATACATAATTTTTGGTACAAACGTCTGACTACTTTATATCCTCTTTTGGCAAAAAATCTTTCAAAATTCGTCAGTCAACCTCAAAATTTTCCAAATTTTCTAACCTTTCCTACTCGATCTGTTTCTCACTAGTGAGCCACTCGGGTACAGAGTGGAGGTGACAGCGCCCTTAGGATCCTCTGACGACTGCCTGATTACCACCTCTGTCCCTTCCTCCATGAACCGTCAACCCGACAAACATGCAAAGAGGAAGGTATTGCACTATAGGGCAGCAAAATGGGACGGCATGCGGTCTTTCTTCGGCGCCTTTCCTTGGAGTACTGTATGCTTTAGCTCCGAAGACCCATCAATTTGTGCACGCGAGGTAGGAGAAGTAATCACATCAGCAATGGATTGCTACATTCCCTTCTCCGTCAAATCCTCTGGAGCGGGCACAAAACCGTGGTTTGACCATCACTGTGCTGCAGCTATCAGACTCAAAAATACGGCTTTTAATGCACTCCGGAAGATTAGCTCCATGAATAACCTTTCGGAATACTGAAAACGGGCAAGGGATTGTAAGAGAGTTCTAAATAGAGCTAAGAGCGATCACGACCAGAGAATTGCGAAAAAGCTGGCTGACTGCCCCACTGGTAGCCGTGCTTTCTGGTCACTCGCTAGCTCGATTGGAAAAAAATTCTGCAGAACCACTTTCCCACCTCTGACCAAGCCTGATGGTCGGCTGGCTAACTCGGCCCGCGAGAAAGCTGAATTATTAGGCAAAATTTTCGCGGAAAACTCAACTCTTCAAGATAACGGAGAGACTCCCCCTTCCATTCCGCACTGCGGTTTTCAAATGGAGGAACCGAAGATCCGGAACAGAGAGGTTCTCCGAGTCTTGAACGAGCTGAAAGTCGACAAAGCCAGTGGGCCGGACGGAATACCTGCCTTGGTCCTCAAGAGGTGTTCTGCAGAAATGACTCCAGTGCTCGCGAAATTATTTAGGCTCTCTCTCAAAGGTGGAAAGGTGCCAGATCTTTGGAAAAAGGCAATCGTCCACCCAATCCCAAAAAAGGGGGACCGCTCCGACCATTCTAACTACCGCCCCATAGCCATCACTTCCATACTCTCGAAGGTATTAGAAAGGGTGGTTAACAACAAATTGCTCACACATCTCGAGAATAACAATATCCTAAGCGATCAGCAATATAGATTTCGTCGAAACCGATCGTGTGGCGATCTACTCGGATATGTGACGCATATTTGGGGGCGGTACATGGAACGTTTTGGTGAAACTCAAACCGTTGGGTTGGATATCTCCAAAGCCTTTGACAGAGTCTGGCACCGGGTGCTTATCGGGAAGTTACCATCGTATGGGATCCACCCAACCCTGCATAGTTGGATTGCAGACTTTCTGAGGGGAAGAACAATTCAAACCGTGGTTGATAGCTCTTCTTCCTCACCGCACCAAATCAATGCGGGGGTGCCACAAGGATCTATGCTGTCTCCAACTCTGTTTTTATTGCACATCAACGATCTTGTTGAATGTGCACATATTCACTGCTACGCTGATGACAGCACCGTTCACGAGGGTTATTTTTTTGACAGGCCCCCTTCCACCTTTGATGTCCGAACAGCCCGGGAAGTTTTGAAGCAAAAAATTGACCACCACCTCGATATGGTTCGTGCCTGGGGTAAGGCCAACTTGGTCAGTTTCAACGTCTCAAAAACCCAAGCGTGTCTGATTTCGGCAAAAAGGGAGATCAATGACTGTCAGGTGCAATTTGATGGGAGCACTCTCCCCAATAAAGACTCCATTGAAATGCTTGGAGTTACTATATCAGACCAGCTCAAGTATAGGGGATCCATAGAAGCCCGAGTAAATCAGGCCTCCAAAAAGTTGGGCGTCTTGTACAGGGCTAGGAGATTCTTCAACAGTGACCAGCTGCTGACCCTGTACAAGTCTCAAGTCCGCCCAACTATTGAATTTGGGAGCCACCTTTGAGCTGGTGCCCCAAAATACTTGATAAACCTGCTTGAATCTGTGCAAAGGAGAGCGATCCGTTTGATTGACAATCCGTTGTTAACAGACCGATTGCCTTCTCTAATGCATAGACGCAATGTAGGCATGCTGTGTCTGTTCTACAGGTATTTCAATGGAGCCTGCTCGAAGGAGCTAGCAGCATTGATTCCTGATGCACCGGTGCACGTGCGCGAAACTCGACGGACACGAACTGAACACCCGTTCACGGTTGACGTTGGCTTCATGAGAACGGGCCGTTTTTACGACTCGTTTTTGTGTAAGTCGGCTCGTATGTGGAACGAGCTACCGGCATCTGTATTTCCTCCCTCCTATTATCCGAGCCTCTTCAAGGCCCGCATTAAAAAATCCCTTCTTACAGCCCCTACCTTATTCCGCCTCACAACGCCGCCCAACCAGGTGGTGACATAGTTCCCCTGTCTGTACACTGCACAGGCAGGGACACTCTTGTGAGGTGTCACATAAAAAAAAAACTAAGGGCATTACTTATATGTTGCCCAAAAGCGAAAATATTAATAATCCCTCTCAGTACAGACCCATTACATGTTTACCGACAATATACAAAATTTTAACCTCTTGCTTGACAGATTCAATATATACTCATTTAGATGAAAAAAATATTTTATCTGAACAAAAAAAGGGTTGTCGCAGAAAACATATGGGAAGTAAAGAACAATTAGTTATTGATTCTGTAATTTTAAAACAGATTCAAACTCAAAAGTGTAATTTACATACTTGCTATATAGACTACCAAAAGGCTTTCGATAGTGTCCCGCACTCGTGTAATACCGGTCATTTCAATAAAAAGAGGGATTTTTCAAGGAGACTCAGAGTCCTTTTTGGTTTTGTTTAGCATTGAATCCTCTATCTAAAATGTTAGTTAAAAGCAAGTTTGGAATAAAAGTTCAGGGTAATACAAGGGAGAGTAGTACAATTTGGCATTTATTATTTATGGATGATATAAAATTATTTTCGAATTCTGAACAAAATTTAGAGAAAATGATCGAGGTGGTTAAAAACTTTTCAGAAGATATCAAAATGACTTTTGGTTTAGATAAATGTAGAACGATCCATATTAGAGAAAGGCAAAATTGAAGATGGGGACGAGATTATATTTAGAAATTTCCAAATTACTAGTATGAAAAGGGATGAGGTTTATAAGTATTTAGGATACCCACAATCAAATAGATTAGACCATACTAGTATTAAAAATGAAATAAGGATTAAATTTCAAACTAGAATAAAAAAATAAAAAAATGCAATCTATCTGCTAAAAATTTTGTAAAAGCAATAAATACTCGGGCAATACCTCTATTAACGTACTCATTTGGCATAGTTAAATGGTATAATACATATTTAGATAAATTAGAACAATTCATTAGAAATACGCTAACAAATTTTAATTGCCATCGTCCAAATTCAGCTATAGAACGAATTAATTTTCCTAGAAATTAAGGAGGTAGGGGTACAGTCAAAATAACTTCTTTGAAACAGAATCAGGTAGAAATGCTAAGAAAAATTTTCGTAGGAAAGCTAATAGTTCAGAAATAAAAATAATTTGCAAGGCAGATAGAAACATCGCACCTTTAAATTTATATCATGAGAATGCCAACATTTTTATAAATCCCAACCCGGAATTATTAGATTCCTTGTCAAACAAAATTATTCACGCAAAACACTTTTTTCAAATCGAAACGCAAATCACGCAAATTTTCGTCAAACAAATGGTTGAATATTGGAGAGTTGAGAGCAGAAATAAAAGGATTTATGCTTGCCATTCAAGACAGAGTCATTAATACTAAGAATTATAGGAAGCATGTAATCAAAGATACAAATCAAAATGATGATTTTTGTAGAAAATTTTCCAAAATCATCAAAATGATGATTTTGGAAAATTTTTGAAAATTAATATATTATTTATTTATTAATTTATGCTTGCCATTCAGGATAGAGTCATTAATACTAAAAATTATAGAAAGCATATAATCAAAGATACAAATCAAATTGATGATTTGTGTAGAAAATGTTTGGCTTTTCCGGAAAATATAGAACATATTATATCGGGATGTTCCATATTAGCACCGTCCGAGTTTACATTAAGGCATAATCAAGTTTTAAAAATAATTCACTAAAGTTTGGTAATTCAACATAGCTTGATTGACTGCCGTAATATAGTACAATATTATGAATACGAACCAAATTCATTTTTAGAAAATGAATTTCATAAAATATATTAAGACAAAACTATACTAACAAACCGAACGATTAGTCATAAAAGACCTGATATAGTTTTACATGACAAAATTAAAAAATAATCATATCATTGATGTCGCTATTACTAATTCCTGTAATATTAAAAAAAAAAATTCTGTAAAAATAAAAAAAATACAGTGTGTGGCAAGCCTACGCACGACGGAAGTGAAACTTTTAGTGTTCTTCTCTCTCTCTTTTCATTTCATTCTATTTATATTTATTTTCCACATATTTATAAGTAGCATGTGATAAAAAAAAATTAAAAGTTATAAAAATATGGGATTCGAACCCGGGTTCTGCATAACGAGTGTCGAACGCTCTGCCTCTAGACCGCGGTACTTACGTATTCGACCAAAATATCTAAAAGTCGCAGCACGAGAGCATTTTATCACTTTCAAAAAAATTATTATTAAAAAAATTACAAAAAGAAAATACAAATCGTTGATAAAAAAAAAATAAAAGTTATAAAAATATGGGATTCGAACCCGGATCCTGCATAACGAGTGTCGAACGCTCTGCCTTTAGACCGCGGTTATTACGTATTCGACCAAAATATCATATACTCAAAATATCTAAAAGTCGCAGCACGAGAGCATTTTATCATTTTAAAAAAAATGATTATTAAAAAAATCACAAAAAGAAAATACAAATCGTTGATAAAAAAAATTAAAAGTTATAAAAATATGGGATTCGAACCCGGATCCTGCATAACGAGTGTCGAACGCTCTGCCTTTAGACCGCGGTTATTACGTATTCGACCAAAATATCATATACTCAAAATATCTAAAAGTCGCAGCACGAGAGCATTTTATCATTTAAAAAAAAATTATTATTAAAAAAAATCACAAAAAGAAAATGCAAATCGTTGATAAAAAAAAATTAAAAGTTATAAAAATATGGGATTCGAACCCGGGTCCTGCATAACGAGTGTCGAACGCTCTGCCTCTAGACCGCGGTTATTACGTATTCGACCAAAATATCATATAGTCAAAATATCTAAAAGTCTTTTATCACTTTTAAAAAAGCATTTTATCACTTTAAAAAAAATTATTTTAAAAAATAAATAACAAAAAGGAAAAAAAAATAGATTAAGCGGGGATCGAACCTCGGTTCTTCACGACAAGAGTCGTGCGCTCTGCCTCTAGACCGCGAAGCTGAGTTTGGAGAGCGACCTAAAAAAGGTATATGATATTGGCTAGGCTCCTATAGCGAAATGATCACGGTTTTTCATGACGGTCATGAGTTGGTTTTACTCCTGTCCTCGAAATTGCATAACGCGCGTAAAGAAGTTTCACTTCAAAAATACACAGATTTAGGAAAGGAGATTAAAAGAATTTGGCATTTCAAGACTATAAAAATATTACCATTTGTTATTTCGGCTACTGGCATTATACCTAGCTCTCTCATTCAAAATTTAGGCGTATTAGATCTGTCAAAGAATTTATATATAAAAATGCGAAAATCAGTCATTTTAAATACATGTACGATTACGAAAGATTTTTTAAATATTTATATTGAGGGATCAGTAGGATTTATAGGTCCAATTAGAAGTTCTACGGAGCCGAACCCTCTCATAGGAAAATATCTAGAGTCGGTGAATTATTTTCCCATTTGATCTCTGGTGAGTTGACGTGTTGTTCTTGTATTGTTTTGTATTTATTATGCTTATATAATGCACTTGCATAACGTGGATTGAATAGATAATCATTTGTGGAAAAGTGTGTGGAAGGGTTTAGTTTTTCCTGTAGGGTAGATTTATCCCGGACATTAAGTCGGAAAATAAAAAGATTTATTTTTATTTTTTTCTGTTGTGTTGGGTATTTAAGTTTTGTATGAAAATGACCAAAGACCTTGATTGAAAAAAATAAGATCGTACAAAATACTATGGAGAGTCCTGTCACCCATAAGTGAACAAACTTTTTTGTGCACAAAATACCAGCACCATAAAACGCTCTCTTTGCTTCTACAGTAGTTGGTGGTTCTGTGACCAAGAAGAAGTGCAGTAACTCTGGTAAAATGACAATCATGTACTTTTGCGTTATTTTAGCATCATTGAATGTTTAGAAAAAGAGGACGCGAAGAAATTATAAATGGAGATCTCAAAAGTAATAAATGATGTCGATACTAAAGAATTATCAAAAAAAACCTACTTTAATTTTCAAGGGAATATTAAATGATTAATTTTTTTATTTATTGGATGATTTGTATAGCGCCGCTTTTGTGAGATATCACCTCAGGGGCGCTTTACAGTTGATGCAGGTATTACAAAAAATATTAATATTACAAATATAAATTGAAATTAAGTTAAATAAAATGAAGTACAGAAACAGGCGACACGAAGATGGAGAATCTGCAGCAAGAATCCTAGGTGGTGAGGAAACTGGACCAGCTGATGCAGCGAGAGAGTGCACCACGTCCACCGACAGTGCCAGCACGAGGTTCGTCATCCGTTCAGGTATGTGTCTGCTGCTAATAAAGCGCTGACACAATATCCTCTCATAGATAACAAACCTTGGCAGCACCGCTGTGATGTTCGGCATGTAATCTTGTTTCTGGTGATTATATTAGTGGTGCAATGTGCCCGCAATAAAAGGCGACGGTCGGGATAATAAATTACCCTGGGCACTTGTAAGGGCTTTAAGAGTTTCCAAGAATTCCATTGAAAACATCTGGCGTACCTACAGTTACCGATTATCGTCCCAAGTTCAACTTCAGCTAATTTCGAATATTTTTTGGCACAATTTTCGATTATTCATTTTAAACACACTGCACTCTAATCACATTACTATAAAATTCTGATGACTAATTGGTAAGTTAATTTAAAATGTTGATTGACTGATTTTTAAAATAATTTCAAAACGATGTAGCCTCATTTCCCTTGAAAATACTAAAAAAACACAAAACGGTTAGAAGACGGCTTGACGCGTCCGGCTGCCACGAAGGGCGCCACAACACTCCAGATTATGATAAAGAAGATTTCATTTGTGACATCATCGAACAAAATGAAGAAATTAAAATTATGTCGGAAAATAAAGAACATAAACCTGTCTTTAACGTCAAGAAAATAATTAAAAATGAATTTAAAGAAACATCTTAGTATGTGGTCAAAGTAAATAGTGAAACCCGGAGAATACTCGTAAACAAAGAAAAAATTAAAAGCAGATACCAAAGCATGTTTGTTGAATACGCAAATCCAGTTACGCAATGTTACCACTGTTTAAGCTTCGGACATGGTACTGCAAGATGTCTGCAGAGAGACAAGGACGAAAAGCCTGTTTGCAGTTAATGCGGTCTTGATCACACATACAGCGAATGCGGGAACAAGAACATACAACCAAATTGAAAAAATTGTTGTATTCAAAATGAAAAATATAAAATGACATGCGCCACAGTATCTACTTAACGGCACAGATGTTACGATTTTGCCAAATGAGTTAAAACTTAAGAAGACCGACATCAGTTTGATGCAAGACAGGAA
The DNA here is from genome assembly GCF_061612785.1 of Hesperophylax consimilis. Classification (NCBI taxonomy): domain Eukaryota; kingdom Metazoa; phylum Arthropoda; class Insecta; order Trichoptera; family Limnephilidae; genus Hesperophylax; species Hesperophylax consimilis. The sequence goes on from NC_142865.1 coordinate 15,647,628, forward strand.
AAAAGCTCTGGAAAATACTATGAAGTCACATAATTACAACAAGATAATTTACGATAAAAGCAGGAGACACTTCAACTTCAACGTTGGTGATATTGTTTTTGTGGAGAATGGAAACAAACTTAATAGGAAGAAGCTAGACGAATTGAGAATCGGACCCTACAAAATTATAGAAAAATGATCAAACTCAATTTACAAGATAAATACTGGTCGACAAAAATCAGAATCAAATTTTTTCCACATCTCAAAGTTAACTCCAGTACTTGCATTAATGAACCAAAAAGAGGATACTTAATAGGTTGGCGTTTATTGTCTTCCCTAAGGGGGGAGATGTAAAGAAAAATATAATTTTCTTTAATTCAAGGCAATGCCGAGCTTGTCTCGTCATTGTGGCTGTGTGTGTCGTGGACTGTCACTGGCTGGATGTACGCCACAGTACCTACACAGTCGACTCGATATTTCGTAATCTATGCTTTAAAACATAGTAAAAATAATCTATGGGTTGTGACAAGGCAGATTGATGGGAATAATTTCAATAATTGGTAATTGCTATCGTGATTGTGATTAAGGAATTGACATAACAATTAATAACATTAAATGTCGTTTCTTTCCTTACAGGTAATGTTTTGTTACTGAATGCTTTTCTTTATGTAAATCTTGTGAGATTAACAAAATAAACCTCTTCTTTCCTTACAGAGAAACTCAATTGTGTTTTAATTGACTGTGTCGTTCAAATCACAAGGAAAATATCATTATATCTATTTGATTGTAGGTCTCCTAAATATATATAAACCTCATCCCTTTTCATACTAGTAATTTTGAAATTTCTAAATATAATCTCGTCCCCATCTACAATGTTGTCTTTCTCTATATGGATCGTTCTACATTTATCTAAACCAACAGTCTTTTTAATATCATCTGAAAAGTTTTTAACTACCTCAATCATTTTCTTTAAATTTTGTTCAGAATTCTAAAATAATTTTATATCATCCATAAACAATAAATGCGAAATTGTACTACTCTCTCTTGTATTACCCTTTAATTTTTATTCCAAACTTGCTTTTAATTAACATTTTAGATAGAGGATTCAATGCTAAGCAAAACCAAAGAGGACTCAATGAGTCTCCTTGAAAAATCCCTCTTTTAATTGAAATGCCCGGTATTACTATTTTCTTATCTTTTAAATTGATAAGTAATTTTGTATTCCAAAAGTACATTTTCCAAAAAGCTAAATATTTTCGCTTTTAGGCAACATATAAGTAATGCCCTTAGTTAGAAAATTTTGAGGTTGTCTGACAAATTTTGAAAGATTTTTTAAAGAGGATGTAAAGCAGTCAGACGTTTGTACTAAAAATTATGTATCCAATCGCAACCCGTGGCTTTCAGATTAAGAGTAATTTTAATAATTTTGGCTAAAAATTCAACCGATATATTAGAAAAACTCATGTGTTCAAATTGTCTGAACAATTGAGTTCTTCATTTTCTATCCAGGGACTTGACTCGTCATGTTTTATATCTTTTCTCCAAATTTTAGTCAAAAAATCGCGCATAACTGATTCAGAGGGTAACGGAATTTTACTATTCGAAATAATATTTTGTTTATCGTCAAGTTTGAAATAAATATTTTTTTCATTTTTCTGTAATTATTTTTTTATGCTTCCGATTTTATTGTCCGGGTTAAATCTTCCCCATAGGAAAAACTAAACCCTTCCACTCACTTTTCCACAAATGATCAGCTAGTCAATCAACACTATGCAAGTGCATTATATAAGTAAAATAAATACAAAACAATACAAGAACAACAACACGTCAACTCACCAGAGATCAAATGGGAAAAAAAAATTCACCGACTCCAGATATTTTCATATCAGAGGGTTCGGCTCGGTAGTACTTCTAACAGGGCCTATAAATCCTACTAATCCCTCAACATAAATATTTAAAAAATCTTTCGTTATCCTACATGTATTCAAAATGACCGACTTTTGCATCTTTATATATAAAATTTTTGATAGATCTAATACGCCTAAATTTTTAATGAGAGAGCTAGGTATAATGCCAGTAGCCGAAATAACGAATGGTAATATTTTTATAGTCTGAGAATGCCAAATTCTTTTTATTTCGTTTCCTAAATCTGTGTATTTTCTAATTTTTTCATTAACAGATTTTTGAATGTTACAGGAATTTGGAATAGCGACATCAATGATATAAGTTATTTTTTTAATTTTGTCATGTAAAACTATATCGGGTCTATTATGACTAATCGTTCGGTCTGTTAGTATAGTTTTATCATAATATATTTTATAAAATTCGTTTTCTAAAAATGAATTTGGTTCGTATTCATAGTATGGTACTATATTACGGCAGTCAATCAAGTTATGTTTAATTACCAAATTTTGGTGAATTATTTTTAAAACTTGATTGTGCCTAAATGTATACTCGGACGGTGCTAATATAGAACATCCAGATATAATATGTTCTATAGTTTCCGGAAAAGCCAAACATTTTCTACACAAATCATCAATTTGATTTGTATCTTTGATTATATGCTTTCTATAATTTTTAGTATTAATGACTCTATCCTGAATGGCAAGCATAAATTAATAAATAAATAATATATAATTTATTATATAATATTTTTTATTATACGTATAATTATATCATTTTAATCTAATAGCTTTTACATCCAACTTTTGTTTTAATACATCCAATAAACCATTGATTATATTTTCATTATTCCCGATTAGTCCTAATAAACTACTTTTTAGCAGTTTGTCCATCGGGTTTTTTATATTATAAATCTTATTTTAGTGAGTTTACAGTTAATTTTTTACAATTATATGTATTAAACAAAAAATTAACAAAAATATAGCAAAAGAAAATTATGAAAAACATAAATAACAATTTCAAAAGTTTTCTAGAATTATATATTATTGTAAGCTAATACAAATTAATTCTTTCAGTGCGCCGAGTCTTCAATAAGTTCACCAATTGTTAGTTTTGGGCACAGTTTTTAATTTCAGCAGGTAACATATTAAAACAACTAGGAATCATATACTTTAACGTTCTTTGTCCATATTTATTTGTATGCTTAGGTACAATAAGTCCTTCATTAAAGTTAAACCGAGTTTTATGATTGTGTTCTAGCCTGTTTATATAATATAAGGATTATTTATGTGCTGAAATATAATTTTGTACCACAAAATTGCTCTCACTGAAAGAAATAATCAATTTGACTTCCGAGAGAACATGGGAACAAGTGATGCTGCATTAAAAATGATCACCACAGTCGTAGAAGCTCTTGATACTGGCAATAAAGCAATGGCCGTCTTTTTAGACTTGTCTAAGGCATTTGATACCGTATCCCACGGTTTACTCTTAAAAAAACTCAGTTCAATGGGTATTGTTAATAAATCTTTAGATTGGTTCAGATCATATCTTGAAAATAGAACACAGAGAGTAATAATTAATGATCACATTAGCTCAAATAAATCAATTGTATATGGTGTTCCTCAAGGTAGTGTTCTGGGTCCAATTCTATTTTTGTTATATATTAACGACCTCTGTAAACTGAAATTGTCTGGATCTTCAATTGTATTTGCAGATGACACTGTCTTGGTGTTTGCTGCTGACACATGGAATGAAACGTATGCTAAGTGCGAGGCAGGATTAAAGGCAGTCAAAAATTGGCTTGATCAAAACTTGTTAACCTTAAACATGAACAAAACTAAATATATTACTTTTAGCATTTCCTCTGTAAATCAACCATCTTTGGAACGTTCATTAAAAATACATTGTTGTGTGCAGGAGTGTAACTATCAATCTTTGGAAAGAGTAGACAACATCAAATACCTGGGTTTAATTATTGATACAAATTTAAAATGGAACAATCACATTACTATATTAAGAAACAAAATAAGAAGGCTAGTCTACATTTTCAAAAATCTAAGAAACATATTGGACAAAGTTACATTAAAAACTGTATATTATGCTCTTGTTCAATCAATGCTTTCATATAATGTTGTCTGTTGGGGTTCTTGTAACAAGACTACCTTAGAGCCTTTGAATGTTGCGCAAAAATTAATTTTAAAAATAATGTATAAGAGAAATTTTATGTATCCATCAAAGTTATTATATAGTGAAAGCAAAATTATGACAATAAGGCAGTTGTACATAATACAGGCTCTCTGTAAATTTTTCAACAACACTATTACTGCTAAAAGATCTCAACAAGTGCGCAGCACTTGAAGACACTAGAATGGGTTCTTCTTTAATGTATCAGCCGGTGTATACCAGAACATCCTTCGGACAAAGGAGTTTTTCATATAAAGCTCCGTTGCTATATAATATGCTTGGAGAAAATATAAAAACTATAGGTACGTTAAATTCATTCAAAAAAATGGTCAAAATCTCCGTACTAGCTGAGAGTGATGATTTTGGATCACCCATGTTGTCGCTTATATCATAATTCCTTGTGGAAGCTCTGTTTCGATACAATCCTTATTTACTTACTGCGCATGTACTTATTTACTTCTAAAATAACTTTTGGTTATATATTATTATGTTACTTATTATTATTATTATCTACTTAATTATCGTATTAATATTTACTTTAATTATTGTCCAGCTAAATTATTTACTTACTTACTTTTTATTATAATATTATCTACTTACCTATCGGTAATTATTTACCTATTTTTATTTAGTTATTTTTATTTTTTCTTATAATCTATTATTCATACTATCCATGTTGTAATTGTTAGTATGGTTACCCTATTGACAATTTGAACAAATGAGTTTTTCTAATATATCTGTTGCATTGTTAGCCAAAATTATTAAAAATACTCATAATTGGAAAGTCACGGGTTACGATTGGATACATAATTTTTAGTTCAAACTGCTGACTACTTTACATCCTCTTGTGGCAAAAAATCTTTCAAAATTTGTCAGACAACCTCAAAATTTTCTAACTGAGGGCATAACTAATAATGCGTAATGAGTTTTATCTCAACTCATTGGGAATAATGTGTTACTTACCATGTTTTTGTAATACATTATAAATAAATAAATAAAAATAAATAAAAGCGTCTGAAACATTTCTAGGCCACCAAATTTTCAAACCAAAAAAAAAAAAAAAAAACTTATATGTTGCTTGGAAGCGAAAATATTAATAATCCCTCTCAGTTTAGACCCATTACATGTTTACCGACAATATATACATTTTTAACCACTTGCTTGACAGATTTGATATATATTAATTTAGATGAAAAAAATATTTTATCTCAACAGCAAAAAGGTTGTCGCAGAAAACATATGGGACGTAAAGAACAATTAATTATTGATTCTGTAATTCTAAAACAGATCCAAACTCAAAAGCGTAATTTACATACTTGCTGATCATAATTTGCATACTTTTGTACACAGTTGACACTTGTCACATGAGAACGGGTCGCTTCTACGATTCGTTTTTAAGTTCAACAGCTCGGCTGTGGAACGAACTGCTGGCCTCTGTGTTTCCTCCCTCCTACAACATGGGACTCTTCAAGACCCATGTTCACTCCTTCCTCTCCACAAAAAGACCCTCCACACAGCATCCCCAAAGATGACATAGGCCCTGAGGGAAATTATTTTCTTCTGGGCCTCCTGTATGGAGTAAATATAAAAAAAAAAATCAAAGTCCTAAATATTCATAAAGTTAACCCCATTTTTATTAGCTTTTTGGAAAGTATTATGTCCTTTTGGAATACCAATTTACTTATTAATTTAAAAGGTAAAAAAATAGTAATACCGGGCATTTCAATTAAAAGAGGGATTTTTCTAGGAGACTCGTTTAGTCCTCTTTGGTTTTGCTTAGCATTGAATCCTCAAATTGAAAGTTTGGAACTAAAATTAAGGGTAACATTGGATGACTTGTATAGCGCCGTTTTTGTGCAAAATCACCTCAAAGGCGCTATTATTATTAATATATTACTACTTATTTATGGAGATAATATACAGTACAATACTTACCTGGTAAGTCAATTGAGATTAACACTTAATCAACATTAACTAATTGTTTATTAGCGAAGTTTAGATACAGGATTTTAGGACATAATTGGAAAATTGAATATACCTGACTTGAGTTTTTAGTTTAGACCTGAATTTTGTTGGACTTGTTATGGATCTTAGTTCCGGAGGGAGTTTATTCCAAGACTTCGTCCCAGATACTCCGAAAGCGCGATCACCAAACATAGTATTTGGCTTGCGCTTAGGTTCCATCAGTCTGCCTACAGCTGCTGATGTTGCTGATCTAAGAGTTGACTTCCTCAGACCAGTGTTTTCCGGGACGTATAGTTCAGAGATGTAGGGTGGGGCCATTTCATTGATGGATCTAAACACCATCCAGCACAGTTTGTACTGGATTATTTCAGGGCACTTGAGCCAGTGAAGGTTACGAAGGTGTTCTGAAATGTGTGAATATTTTGAAACCCCGGTTATGAGCCTTGCTGCTGCATTTAAAACTCATTGAAGTTTGTGAGTTTGATATTTTGGAAGGCTGGCATAAATGCCGTTGCAGTATTCGAGACGTGAGACTACGTAAGAGTTTATAAGTAGTTTTGTTGCTTTTGTAGGAAGATTTTTTTGGAGAGACTTGAGTTGTCTTAGGTGAAAAAAAACGATGCTTATAGTCCTATTTATTTGACTTTTAAACGAAATGTCTGAATTTAAATTGACACCGAGAAGTTTAACTGTTGTTTTTGGGATGATATCGCTGCCGGAAATAAAAATAGGTGAATCGTCTATTAAATGTTGACGTTTGTTTGTGGCTGCCCAGAGAAACTCAGTCTTAGATGGATTCAGCTTCAGCTTGTTTGAAGACATCCAACGAGTTATTGCTTCTAGACATTTAGTTACGGCTCTTGAGACTATTGATTGCGTTTGGAGCTCAGTAAAAATAAACTTGCTGATCGTCAGCGTAGCAGTGAGACAAGGGAGAGTAGTACAATTTCGCATTTATTATTTATGGATGATATAAAATTATTTTAGAATTCTCAACAAAATTTAGGGACAATGATCGCGGTAGTTAAAAACTTTTCAGATGATATCAAAATGACTTTTGGTTTAGATAAATGTAGAACGATCCATATTGAGAAAGGCAAAATTGTAGATGGGGACGAGAGTATATTTAGAAATTTCCAAATTACTATTATGAAAAGGGATGAGGTTTTCAAATATTTAGGATACCCACAATCAAATAGATTAGACCATACTAGTATTAATAACTATACTAGGATTAAATTTCAAACTAGGACCAGGAAAATTTTAAAATGCAATCTATCTGCTAAAAATTTAGTTAATAAATACTTGGGCAGTACCTCTATTAACGTACTCATTTGGCATAATTAAATGGTCCAATACAGATTTAGATAACTTAGAACGATTAATTAGAACTACGCTATCAAAGTTTAATTTCCACCATCCAAATTCAGCTATAGAACGAATTAATTTACCTAGAAATTTAGAAGGTAGAGGTATAGTCAAAATAACTTTTTTGAAACATAATCAGGTAGAAATGATAACAACCTTTTTTCCATAGGAAAGCTAATAGGTGAGAAATGAACAAAATAATTTGCAAGGCATATAGAAACATTACACTTTTAAATTTATACGACGAGAATGCCAACATTTTTATAAATCCCAACCAGGAATTATTAGATTCCTTGTCAAATAAAATTAGACTCGCAAAACCACAGACATATGAATATTAAAAGACGAGAAGTTAAAGGCGAGGGGTTAAACCATGAGTTGCGGGACGCAGAGAAGAAAGCTGACTGTGATTCGTCAATAAATCAATCTTACAGTAAATAGGCATCTCGCATTATAATATCACCATTTAGTTCTTAAAAGTAAAATCTGCTTTTGAATGAATAGACATTTTTATATGGGAGCGCAAATTACTCGCCACGTTATGAACAAATTTGCGAAGTCCAAATTCGCCAAAGTAAATTTCTTCTATTTTCAGAGTCGTAGTTAGTTTCAGAGTATTTAGTTAAGACACTTTTATAAATGTTTCATAATTTACTTCCCAGTAAAAACGATTAGCACACTTGAGAATCGCTACATTTGACCAATGTTGGAGGGTTGTCACAACCGCTCTGTTCCTATTAATAATAAAATCTTTAAGAAAATACATAACATTTCACTTTTAAGAAGATAATAGAAATGTAAAACAACTAAAAAAACAAATGAAATTATATACACACAGCTTTTACCAGCGATTCTTAAGAGTATTTGGAGTAAAAATTTGGACATCATTTTGCCGTCCGTTGACACTTTTTCAAACAAAAACACGTTTTTCTATCACACATCGCCACTCGGTATAACCTAGCGCATTACGTGATATGCACTCCTTCTCGTTCCAGCAGTACCGTACATACGAAACAAGCGCGTACCTAACACGTGGTCCGTTGCGACGTGGGATAGTATAATCCAAAGATAATATGATCGGTGGTGACGTGCGATAGAAAAATATAATATTTATAATTTTAATAGATAAAAAATATCATCGGACAGCAAAATGACACATGAATTTTTCATTCCAAACATGCTCACTGTATCTACATTTTACTTCCAAACATACAATTTTTTCACAATTGATAACCAACCATTTATCCTATATTAAGTGTTGTTTATGAGTTGTGTAAAATTCAAAACTCGTTTTGTAATAACGCTATTAAAGTGGAATAAATTTAAAAATGATTGGTTTATTATCCTTTATTAATACGACGGAGTTCCAAATGATACTATTATGTATTTTATCAAAGCGCAAAAGGTCCATTTCGCGTCCATCGCGTGATAGTATGTTTCTAAAACTGATCCATATTATACGATGTGAATAAGCTTAAAATAATGCTTATATATGGAATGTAATACGACAATTGGGTTTATTCTCTTTTTCACATCTATTTTTACAAGTTTTCATAGCAGAAGCCACCATTTTCGTAAAATAAACCGATGATGCCTCGACCATAGTTCGCACAAGAATGATGACGAAGGATTAGAAGGATTTATACTTGCCATTCAGGATAGAGTCATTAATACTAAAAATAATAGGAAGCATATAATCAAAGATACAAATCAAATTGATGATTTATGTAGAAAATGTTCGGATGAATTTTATAAAATATATTATGATAAAACTATACTAACAGACCGAACGATTATTCATAATAGACCCGATATAGTTTTACATGACAAAATTTAAAAAAAAAACTTGTATCATTGATGTCGCTATTCCAAATTCCTGTAATATTCAAAAATCTTTATCTGAAGAAAATACACAGATTTAGGAAATGAGATTAAAAGAGTTTGGCATTCTCAGACTGTAAAAATATAACCATTTGTTATTTCGACTATTGGCATTGGTGACCGGATAAATCATCAAAATGATAATTCATAACATCTTCAAAGAGTTATATAAAGTCAACAAAAACTCAATTAAATTTCAATATTAACTGGGTTAAGTAGGTTAGGTTAGGTCAGGTTAAGTTAAATTTTTTTTCATCGTTTCTAATGACTTTATATCACTTTTTAAAAGTGTGTTGAATTGTCGATGTGTTGATTTATCATGGAACCATTGGCAGTATACCTAGCTCTCTCATTCAAAATTTAGGTGTATTAAATCTGTCAAAGAATTTATACATAAAAATGCAAAAATCAGTCATTTTAAATACATGTAAGATTACGAAAGATTTTTTAATTATTTATATTGAGAGATAAGTAGGATTTATAGGTTCAGTTAGAAGTCGGAGAAGTTGGAGTCGGTGAATTATTTTCCCATTTGATCTATGGTGATTTGACGTATTGTTCTTGTATTTATTATGCTTATACACGGTGTCCGGAAACTCGTAGTACAAGCGGGAAACTGGAGAATCTACATCACATGGGGAACCCAAAAAAACATAAAGTTTTTTGATTTGAGCATTTTCAAAAAAAAAAAAAAAAAACAAAAAAAAATATTTTTCGGCTATTTTAGGGTTAAAGTTTTTTCTGGTGTTTAGGGTTGAATAACAGATGTTTTAACCCTGCAGAGCAGAAATATTTTATGATTACACCGGGTTAAATGGAGGGTGATTTCAAAATAATGCTTCAAATCCGAGTTTCTTCATTTGTTTTACTTTCAAATAGTTTTAATTAGTTGGGTACTTTGATCTTCAGTAATAATTTATAAGAATTTAATAAAAAAAATAAAAAAAAATAAAAAAATAAATCTACTTCAAACTCGATTTACTCGATAACGAAAGCTCAAATAAAAAAAAAATATACTACAAAATCGACTCCAAATGTGATGTAGATTCACCAGTTTCCCGCTTGTACTACGAGTTTCCGGACACCCTGTATAATGCACGGTAATATATGAATCTAAAACGCTGGAATTTGACCCTTAAACGCTAAATGAATAAATTGTGAAATAACACAAATCAATCAAATGCAATAATAATAAATATATGCGCACGCCTGGATATGCACTCGCGACCTTCGGCTTCCTAGTCGAGAGCCTTACCCCTCAAACAAGGAGGCCGTCAAAAAAACTGTATAAATATAATTCAAATCACTGGACGGATTCGAATGAAATTAATACAGTTTATTGAAAGCACAAAAACTAGACTTGATCAAAGAATAGTTTTTTTTTTTAACTAAAACTACTATTTTTTATGAACAATAAACTAGCGCTTTTTGAAAATTGAAACCGCTAGTAAATTTTCAGAAGCGACATTTTGTTAATTTTAAAAAATATATTCAATCAAGCACAAGATCAAATTTTTTAAACAAATGATTTGTTTTTGTTTGATTGATTTTATGATGACACCGAAAAGCCAACTTGTGGGACGGAGTACAACAAATATAGCGATAACTTGGTCGACAAAATATACAATTTTTTAAATAAAATTACAACATAAAATAATGTACATATAATGTGTTATATAATTAATTAACCCACTGCCATTTTTTTAAATTTAAAATGATCAGGTTTTGCGCCACTGACTACAACCAAAACCTCCTAAATAACAAGGCCGGGAAACTCATTCAAAGCAGCCTCCTAACTTGTATGGGATTTTACAAAAAAAATCGTGTTAATTTTTTTTTTCAATTTTTTATTTATTTATTATAACATTTTATAATGGTTTAGTTGATTTAATAAAATAAATAAAAATACGTTTTTTTAAGGTTCTCATACAAGTTAGGAGGCTGATTTGATTCAGTGCCCCGACCTTGTGATCTAGGAGGTTTTGCTAAAACTAACCCCTTCATTATTATTAAGACGAGGCCAACCACAATATTATCTTAAATAGTATATTAACCCTTGGTACGAGTAATTTTATAGAAAATACATTGAAAACGCAACGTGATGAGTAAAAATATTCATCACGTTGTGGCCTTTTCATATAAAACTTAAATTCCCAAGCAACAAGCACTAATACATAACACAATTGAACAAGCTACCCCGGATCAATTGAGGGTAAGTTTTAAAGGAGTGGAACGTGGGAAGGAATGGAGATGTGCAAGAGAAAGCTTGAAAATAATTACACTAAGCTTTCTTTGTGCTATCGTTCGGAGATGGAAACAGTTCATTTAAAGAATGAGGGAAATTAATCATAATGAACACATAAAACAGCTTTTTATTGCAAATAAATCATTTTTAAACATGTGTTTTTTAACAGTTTCCTCTCTTGAATTTTTGGTAATCTGAAAACAAAGAAAAGATATTTGTTAAAAAATTTGATAACTTTGAGCTAGAAAACAGTGGAAAGCATTATACGTTAATATACTCCTAAATGATTATATTAAAATTAAATAATACATTCTAACTTGCTATATTTATCCACGGCACTATCTAGATTGTATTTAGTTCGGGTAGAATCTTGCAATCATGCATAAAGATAGCAGCTCTAAAAATGCGAAATGAAAATGAACATTGTGTTGGTAGCTCTCAGTCAAAGTATAATACTGTTGAATTAGCTCAGTGGTCAGAGCACTTCCCCGGCAAGGAAGAGATCCTGGGTTCAATTCCAAGATGCGACTGAATATTTTCTTGTCTTTTTTGTTTCATATCTTTTGTTTTAGAATCGTTAATATTGTTTTCAACACTGATTTAACGCAGAACTACGGTCAAACTACACGGACTATCAAAACGACTACAAATTTATGTATTGTTAAAAATTTTAATTTTAATTTTTCATTTATATGTTTAGTAATATTATTATAGTGATTTATTTTTGGGATATTATGCCGTATTTCACTACCCCCTTCTTATGCGAACGTTTCTTTAATTTATGTTTATTTTTTTTTAACATTAAAGACATAATTCCATTCTGTAGCAGTTCGCACCAATGGACCCATTTTAATGCGTCTGGCTGTCCACTGAATCTTGAGAAGTAAGGAAATTACTAAAAAAGAAGAGAAATAATAGAGATAGACAATTATGTGACACTTACTCTCTCCCTTGTTACAGTTGTCTATTCTCAATTCGCAGTTGTTAATGAAACTCTTGGTGTTTCCATGGCTATTCCGGGCGCACAGGGGATCAAAGTGCAAGGGGCACATCTTTGGACAGTTGGAAGATCGTTGGGCCAGAGCGGTGGCCATCACCAGAAACACTGTGAAATTACAATATTTATGATATTTAAAATTCCACCATGAAACAGCCAGGTATTAAACCCAAGGGCTTATACACGGTGTCCGGAAACTCGTAGTACAAGCGGGAAACTGGAGAATCTACACCACATGGGGAACCCAAAAAAACATAAAGTTTTTGATTTGAGCATTTAAAAAAAAAAAAAAAAAAAAACAAAAAAAATACTTTTCGGCTATTTTAGGGTTAAAGTTTTTTCTGGTGTTTAGGGTTGAATAACAGATGTTTTAACCCTGCAGAGCAGAAATATTTTATGATTACACCGTGTTAAATGAAGGGTGATTTCAAAATAATGCTTCAAATCCGAGTTTCTTCATTTGTTTTACTTTCAAATAGTTTTAATTAGTTGGGTACTTTGATCTTCAGTAATAATTTATAAGAATTTGATTAAAAAAAAAAAAATCAACTTCAAACTCGATTTACTCGATAACGAAAGCTCAAATAAAAAAAAAATATACTACAAAATCGACTCCAAATGTGATGTAGATTCACCAGTTTCCCGCTTGTACTACGAGTTTCCGGACACCCTGTATAAAGGAGGTTTAGGGGGTGTAAATCCCCCACCCTCGACGGTCTCAGTATTTCGTTGAAAAAAAAAATAGCGCTCATTGACCACATTCCTGGAAAGTACATTTATATTACTTATCCGACAAATAAAGCCACTGTTGAAAGGTTCGATTACTGAGTAGTAAATTCAGACTTCATAAACCGATCAATCATTATCAATCGTCATCAATCAATATAAATTTAAATTATGTTTGTTTTGTTCAAAATTTTAAATCTCCGAAAGTACTTTACCGATTGGTTTTTACTTTTGACACAACGTTGAATTCAAATACGCGTGAGTTTTTATGTTTATATATTTTCAATTTTTTTTCTCTATCTGCACAGACAGAACGAGTCACAAACGCGTGGCGGTGTACAGCTAGTTAAATAAATAAATTGTAAATCGAGAATAAACGTTATCCTATGGATAAGCTATGAAGAGGATGGTGAATTAACTAACTAACTAAATTACAGAAAAGTCAACAAGTAAATAATTTTAAAAACATGTCAATTTACATTATTTAGAAGACAATCTGTTAAAAAATGTAGAATATTATATTTACCAAATGCGAAGAAGACGAAGAATTTCATCTTGGAACGAGTGCAGACAGTGTATGATCACAAACGGAAGAACGGAATTATTTGGAAATAAAACACACAATAGTTGCTTTAAATAGGGATTTTGTTATCTGAGGTCAATGTATCTAAACATATGTACACGTGTTTGGCTACACAGGGTCGCTTCGGACTTATAAAATTCACAAAAAAATTATATTCGAAAACGACAGCATTTTTAGTGTCAATCCAGCGGGATTGCGTGATAGAATTAAGAAATCCCGCGGGATTGGGTGAAAGAATTAAAAAATCTTTAAGGATTTTGCGGGATCTAAGGGGTTTTTACCAAGTTGTATAAAATTGAATTTATGGCAACATTGTATGAACAATTTATTTATTCATCTTTGGTATTAGTAATATTAATTGAAAGGGTACCTATGTTATGTACTCAATTATCAATTTCATATTTAAACATTATAAACACTGTAAACTTTGTTGAAAAGTCATGGAATATTGTAACTTATTTCAATATGACCCATTTTGATCACAAATTAAAATTAATTCAAATGACTTATAAACAAACAATGGTTATGTGTAATGAAAGACATATGAAAGTACTTTTTTTGTGAACCATCTCTAGAAATAATTAGTGAAATTCTTCCATATTTGTTGGAAAAGGATGGAGTGTTAGAGCAAATCATTCTAAATAAAACTCGCTCCAAGCGGGCTTGGCTGGATATTGTTGGTAAAGCATTTAAAGCTGTGTTTGGAACCCTTGATTTTGACCAATTATTTAATAATATCAATGATAATGAAAAACAAATGTTCGATTTGCTTAAACAACAATCGTACAAAGCACAATTACTAATTTCAATCACACACTTATCAATCTAGAAATCAATGAGAAAACAAATTAATAGACATAGAAATAAAACAGAATGTTGAAAGTCAATTAGCATTGTTAACAATTATGATTTCAGAACTTCAAGATGAATTGTCAACATTATTAATTGCAATCTTATTTGCAAAAACAATTGAATTGCACCCTTTTGTAATCTCCCCCGAACAATTTATCAAAGAATTATTAAGTTCAATTCCATATTTCCCCATACCTACATCCTATCCTGTTTCTCCCAATTTAAAACACATTACAGAACTTCTGTCAATTATTAATATTAAATATTTGTTTTCCAAAGATAAAATTATATTCATAATTACAATCCCATTAACTAATTATGTAGACTATATTTTATATAACCTTATATCGCTGCCTGTCAAAAGACCTGATGGTTTTTCTGTATTTATTTTACCTTCAATGCCTTATTTAGCTATTGCTGAAAATAAGATATACTATACAACTTTGGACACATTAGATAATTGTAAGTCAGTCCTAATAAATAGACTTATTTGTACATTAGATAACGCATTATATCAAGTAAACTCTAGACCTATTAGTGAAGTTGAAATTATCAACAATGCACATCAATTACCCGATAACTGTAATACTAGAATAAGTAAATTTTACTATGAAATTTGGCACAATCTAAATTATAAAAATCAGTGGATATTCATATTACCCAGCCAAACATCGATTACTGTAAAATGTGAAGAAAATAATTTGCAAGATGCTACTCTAAATGGTGTCGGTATAATAACACTTAAAACGTCTTGTAAACTATTTACAAGTTTAAGCGTTATAACTAGTAGTAATTTTAATTTAAATACTAATTCTATATTTTTCTCGAAATCCATAACTCCAAATTTTAATATAATCGAAGACTGTGATATGAAGACAAATAAAACAGTTTCTCTTTTACAGATACCAGAAATAAGTTGAATAATTTGAAAGTATGCTGCCTGTTGTATGCTGATGATGCGGTGCTGATTGCCAATAGTATAGATGATCTACAGTCTCTCGTGTCTAGGATGAACGAAGTATGCATGAAGAATGAGTTAATGATGAATGTAAGTAAGTCTAAAGTAATGGTGTTTGAAAGAGAGAGTACGAAAACAGTGTGCAATATAATTGTGAATGGGGAATACTTGGAGCAGGTGGATGAGTTTGTGTATTTAGGAAGTATGTTAACGAGAGATGGGAAGGCTGACAGAGATATTGAAAGAAGGGTAAATGCAGGTAATTCCGTTAATGGAGGACTAAACGCCGTAGGCGCTAACAAAAAAATGTCCAAAGAAGCGAAGTTAGCAGTCCACAACGGAGTGCTGGTACCTACCTTGATGTATGGAAGTGAGGCATGGAACTGGCAAAGAAAGGATGAAAGTAGATTAAATGCTGTTGAAATGAGATCCCTGAGGCGTATGTGTGGTAAAACCATGTTTGATCGTGTGAGGAATGTGGAGATCCGCAAAGAGTGCAAGGCTGATGTAAGCTTAATGAGTAGGGGAGACCGGGGTTAGTTGACTATAGGCCTTAGTAGACTCAGCGGTGATAACTTGAACGGTTCTCAAGAAAGGGCGCTGTAAGTCCTTCCCATCATTTAAATAGCCGGTGCGGATTAGTATTTGTGTTCCTTTGGATCCCTACGCACGTGTCGGTTTATATAGTTCTGATTTTCGATATTTTGCTTTGGTGAGTAACTTTTTTATTGCAATTTATTTTATTATTGCTGTGCCCTAATTAATCAAGATCATATAAACATAAAATGGGTGCTAATTATGCTTCTTTTGTGAGTGAATAGCGATAGTTGTGTTTTTTGTGGTACTGGTCGTTTACTGGAAATAATGCTTTAAAATTAAAAATGGCGACTTGGGTTAGTCGACTCAGTGGCGTTGGGGTTAGTTGACTCGCTGAGTCAACTATTTAGTATTTGCATATTTACTTAATATTTTATTTTTGTAATCCATATAATTGTAAGTCGCTAGTATACGTATAATTTTAACAGAGAACTTTTCATTTCGATAGATATTCGCAATGAGAAAATACAAAAGAAAAACCGATAAGGGGAAAACTTGCGATACAAATAAAAAAAAGAGAAGCAATCTGGAAAAACTAACAAAAAAAGAAATCCAACACTACTAAATTAACAATGGCTACCAAAACTTTGTTTACTGATGACGACGAGGATTCTGAAGATGAAACTTCATGCCTGATTTGCGATGAGCCCTACATATGTAATGTTCCTGGGGAAGAATGGGTGAGGTGTATGATCTGCCAATTATGGGCTCACAAAAAATGTGTATCTGGCAACGCTACCTACTACAAATAATAATAATAATAATAATAATTGGATAATTTGTAGAGCGCCGTTTTTGTGAAAAATCACCTCAAGGGCGCTGTACAATTTATTTCCTAGGATCTACATTTGTTATTTAGAAATGATACCAAAACATACTTACCTGGCAAGTCACTTCCAACAAACACACTTATATTAAAATGTTTATGCTTATAAAAGATAGAACTGCACGCAGAGGACACTATATCAAAAAACACTGGTCGTCGCATGATCTTAAGTCTGCTATAGTTTTTATTTTAATTTAAATGTATTTTAACTGTCTTAAAAGCCTACAAATTGTTAGTTTGTTATCATTTTTATTTATTTATTTATTTATGAAATTATGGATACGACTGTCTGAAAAGGTGCGTTTTAAGTTTAGACCTAAATTCTGTCGAGTCTGCGATCATTCTCAAATCATGTGGCAGTCCATTCCAGGCTTTAGGTCCTGACACGGCAAAAGCACGCTCACCGAACTTAGTATCTGGTGTGCGCTTTGGTTCCTTCAACCTTCCGATAGCTGATGACGTTGCTGACCTAAGGGTTGACTGTCGGGAGTTGGAATCTTCTGGAATACACAATTCTGATAAATAAGCCGGAGCCATTCCGTTAAGTGACTTAAATACCATCCAGCATACCTTGAACTGGATTCTTTCAGGACATTTGAGCCAGTGCAGATTTTTGAGATGCTCTGAAATGTGGGAGTATTTAGATACTCCGGTGATAAGCCTTGCCGCGGCGTTGAAAACGGATTGTAATACTACCAATGCATCAACTGTAATTCAGATGACGATATGTAATGTTTATAATGTGTAATAAATTTTCATGTGTAAATTTTGACTTTATTCTTTTTCAATTCGATATTGACTCATTTGAGTCAACTAACCCACTACTATGAGTCGAATAGCCCCACACCCGGGGTTTGTTGACTCAGTGGGAGGGTTTTTTTGTAAACATAATTGCTGACCTGTAGGTGGATGTTTTAACTTGTTTTATCAACTGATTCCATAGTCAAATGTGTATGTTACATTATTGGATTAACAGTCCATGGTGACGAGCCTTCATTTTTTTTTTTAAATCACGAAGTGAAAAGTGGGTCAACTAGCCCCGGTCTCCCCTAAGATTAAGAAAGGGACGCTTAGATGGTTTGGGCATGTAGAGCGAATGAGCGAAGATAGGAGTTTAAGGAGGATATATGATGCAAATGTGAATGGTAGCAGAAGTCGGGGACGCCCGAGAAAGACATGGCACGATCAAGTGAATCAGATACTCGAGTCGGGCCATGTCAAGAGTCAGAATAATAGAAGAGTATTTATGAGACGATGTATGAATGTGAATGAGGCAAGGAGTGTGTGCCAAGACCAAGTTGTTTGGCGGTCCGTCCTCTCTGCCTACCCCTGCGGGGAAACGGCGTGATGGTTAGTTAGTTAGTTAGTTAGAAATAAGTCGTAGAATATATTCCTTAGATAAGGATGAATTATCAGTCGCTAGCCATGCATTAAACAAGCTATACAATAATCTTAATAGTCTTAAAGAATCCAATATTATCCATAAAGTTATTAACAATTCTTATTTTTCATTTATTGTAATGAGTATATTAAAATTATTTTTAGTTTATGCTTTATACAAACTATGTAAGTATATTAATTAGGACGGGTTGTTTCGGAGAATTTGAACAATTCATCAAATTTCAATGTTCATTTTTATGTTCGGTGAAAGATTTTTTCAAGTTCTGTTTTTATTTCAGTTTTGTCATGCAACTAGCCTACAACGATACAATAACAGAACTTGAATAGGACTTTCACAGAACCCGAAAATGAACGTTGAAATTTGATGAATTGTTCAAATTCTCCGAAACAACCTGTCCTAAGAGTAAGATATCCCAAGATGCAAATTCAAATAAATTTTCTAGAATTTTTAATTGTTCGACATTTAACTTTTTCAAAATAAAAAATAAAATTAAACATGGTTCCACTCATGATATTTCTGAATGTGAATCAGAAAACGTGACTGAGAATGTCGTACTAGTAACTAGTAACTATCTTACTAACTAATTTACCATCACGCCGTTTCCCCGCAGATGTAGGCAGAGAGGACGATTTCATAAATACATAAATAAGAAAACGTAACGTGATGTGTATTTTATGAAGAAATTGATAAATAAAGTTTTGTTCGAAAGGTTATACTGTCTTGACTCTTATTTCATGTTCTGTTTTGAATTCTTTAAAACATAATCGTTAGGTAAGAATGCTGTGCGTGTTATACAAGTATTTCAATGGAAGATGTTCTGAATAATAAGATGAATTGATCCCTTCAGCATCAGTGTACAGCCTGAAAAGAAACCGAACGCGTGTCCAAATATTTGTATACAGTTGATGCTCGACTGTGAAAGTAATGTTTCTTACCTCCACAAAATGGGAATCTTAAATTTTTCAGGTGGATAGTACCTACTGCAGGGAGTATTTTCACAAAAGTTCCAACTCTTCCCTCGCTTGATTGATTAGATAGCCCTAATTTATTAATGTTGATTCACTTTCATATTCCTACCATTAGATCAAGGTTGCCTAGAATGTATTATTGTAACAATCATACTACGGTTTCATGATACAATTCTGTTATAAATAGATTGTAAGCCATCGTCAACTCGAATGTAATGTTAGCTGATGTTTATAATATGCCTCAATCGAAAAATAAATTTAGACAAAACTATTTATTCATATGCGTATTGTGTACGTACTAGGTACGGGTGCAAAAAAAAAACGAAGCGGCCGGACCTGACTGATTTATAATTTAAATAAATTGAAACACTGAGTTGTAAAAAAATGATTCACTTTGTAAAAACATATCTATTATGAAATAGTATTTCAACATGTTATTACAAATTGCAACACAAACATTGTACAATTTTTCATAGCTTTGAGGAAGCAGTTAAGGGGGACTTATTTACTGGACATCGCATTGTGTTGACCGCATTGACCTCATTAATTTAGACGTGTAGGATGATCGATTTATCAATACTTGTTTAATTTTTATTTATCATTTTTTTAAATAAATTTACCTACTTGCTATGCTTGCTTGCGCAATGTAGTAGCAAGTGGTGCCCGACTTCATTTGGAGTATAGTAATAAAAACAATACAGGAATAGTGTTGAATACATCAAAACAATAGAGGCAAATAAAATAGAGAAGTTAGAATTTAATTTACGCGTTATGTTATATTTAGTGATTTTAAATTATTTATTGAATGACTTACTATATGTTATGAATTAGGGTCCTTTGAATTAAACTCCGCTATTGAGAGCAAACTGAATCACTTTATTTAACAATAAATATCCACTATCACATGATATGACTAGGCACTTTTTACAGTAAATACTCTGGATACAGGCTAGTTCCTGTGGTTCTTTAGGAAAGGTGAAACCTTTGGTTGTTTTTGAGCAAGAGAGCGTTTTTTAGGAAAACCAACCTTTTATATGACAAAAAACTGTTGACAACATTCAAATTCAAAAGGGCCGCAAAATAGGGATCGTCTTTGCGGACCCAATTTAATCACAAACAAATAGCAGAGGCGCGAACATTTCATAAACAATATAATCTAACCTTCATAGGTGTCACTAGTGGTACGTAATTACTCTGAAAATTATACACTATGTGCAATTAGAAAAAAATACATGTAATTAGAAAAAAATAGTAGTAAAAATTTAATAAAAATATTTAAAAATATATTTCCGTCCACATTAAAATATAATTTTAATTTACGTGACGGGATACATGATATCTTCAGCCGCCGAGAGATCTCTCTAATTCTAAGGTATAACTATAAGAATACTATTGTGACCCCTGTTTTTAAATCTCGTGAAGAAAAAACATTTTTACTTATCGTCCCATAGCACTCACATCAAACATAGCAAAAATCTATAAACAAAATTGTTAAAAAAACAACTTAACAACTACATAAAAGATAAGAAGATAATGAGCCCAAACCAGTTTGGATTTAGGGACAATCTCAGAACACAGGATGCGATCGCCAAATTAACATCAACAATAATGCAAAAATTAGATAATGGAGAAAAGTTTCTTGGAATCTTTAATGATCTCCGCAAAGCATTTGATACCATATCACACTCAAAACGCACTGAGAAACTACAGCAAATTGGATTGGACGGAATAGTGCTATCGTGGTTCCAAAATTATCTGAAAGAGAGATTTCAATATGTCAAAATCAATAATACCCTCAGTGAACCCAAAACCTCATCTTTTGGCATACCGCAAGGAACTGTCATCGGTCCAATCCTTTTTATTATATATATAAATCAAATGTTCACTCTTCCTATTATTGGATATATCATATCTTACGCAGACAACACTGTAGTTATCACAAAAGTAAAATCATGGGAGGAAACAATGAGGATAGCCAATATCAATATAAACATACTCAAAACATGGTTAGACCTAAATTGTCTCTCACTAAATACCGAGACAACATATTTCATCCCATTATCTTTGCAAGAAAAAAAAATGGATAACAATGTTACCATTAAAATCCATTCATCTCAGTGTTTAAACAAGATGTTTTGAGTTGGGGACCCAGTCTATTGTATATGAATATGAAGGGACCAAGGAAAGTATGGGATCTTTGTCTGGAGGCAGTACGAGTGGAGGGTACTTGCTACTTACAGAGAATCAGTGGTCGCGCTTCTAGTACTGCACTTTTGGGAGGCTGATTTTTTGAGGTTATTTACATCACAGCCATCTACAAATGGTTTAGACGTGTTACTGTACGATAAACCATTACAGTGACCTAAGTGTAGTCCTGCCCTCTGACAGTCACATGATTTAACGCACAAGCTTTTTTACAGTTAATTGAGAAATTAGCATGATATATTATTCATTTGGAGCCGCGAGCATGCGATTGGTTTATAATGGTTTTCTCATATATTTTGCCAACCCAATCCTATGTTTCCGTTGAATGCATTTCAAAAACATTACTATTTCTAAATAATATTTTTTTTACATCAAACGTGAAAAATGTTGTCAAAAACGCCAACCACATTTTCACTTAATTTTTTAATCCAATCGTAGAAAAATCGAAAGAACTCATATTTCGAAAACACGTTTGTTTTATTTGCGAAATTTTTAAGAAAACTGAACCTTCATTTTTATCTTGTTGATATAATATAAAAAGGGGAAAAAAATTCAACCTTTTGTTAAGAAGTACGAACCGATGAATTATTCATTTTGGCTATATTTAGGATGGTGATCGGATAAATCATCAAAATGATAATTCATCACATCTTTAAAAAGTTTTATAAAGTCATGGAAAGTGATGAAACAAAAATTTTATTAACTGGGTTAATTAGGTTGGGTTAGGTTAGGTTAAAAAAAAAATTTTAATCGTTTCTAATGACTTTATATCACTTTTTAAAAGTGTGTTGAATTGTCACTGTGTTTAGTTATCATGGAACCATTAAGTATATTATTAATGGCATCTAGTATAAATATTTGACACAAACTAGAAAGAATTATTATTTTTTATTCCAATGTAAAAAAAATTACGTACGAGCATTTCCGCATGGTAGAAAAAAAAAATATTTTTACAAAATTTGGACGCCGCCCGGTCGTATAATAAAACTATATAACAGTTTGATAATGGCCTCAAAAGCCGAAACAGCTGTCACATTAAAAACTGTAAAAATAACAGAAATACTTACAGAACTTAATAATTACTATAACATTATTAAATTTGATTTATTTTAAATTTATTTAAAAAAATTAAATGGGGTTCTACGAATTAAACACCAAAACAATAAATACGTAATAAAGCTGGAAGTTGACCCTAAAACGCTAAATGAATAAATTGTGAATTAACACAAATAAATTTAATGCAATAATAATAAATATATGCCCACGCCTGAATTCGACCCGCGACCTTCGGCTTCCTAGTCGAGAGCCTGTAATGATCTGCCCTTTCTACTTCAAACTTTTCCTTCTCTTCTTTCTACGATACATTTTCCTTAAGTCCCGTAGGTAACTTTTCCATAAGGCTTTGGTTATATATATATCCGGGGTAGGAAGGTCCTCCCTGCCGTCTTTTCTTTATTACACACCCCTTCAAGTGTGTACATCCTAGTTTGTCTACGTGACGTACGACCTTGAACGTACTCATTTCACGTGACGGTTCAGTATAAAAAGGCTTCACCGAACGTTGTGTTGGGTTTTTGTTTCTCGGTTTAGAAACCTAGTTATTTATGTTTTGTGTGGTATCCCTTGGTTCTTTTGAGATAGAGTGAGTTGAATCCATTACCGCTGTTTTTCAAAACCATTTCATAAACCTTATCTTCTAAGTCGCCTGCTCACCCCCCCTAGCTACTCGATTCTACCTATCATAGGGTAATGTGAATTAATAAAGTGTTAGATTTTATATATGTGATATACATACGATAAATTTATGGTGTTAGTTGTCGGCGCCATCCATGTATATATTTTGGGAGGGGAAGGAGAGGAAAGGAAATGAATTTTTTTCAAGTTAAGATTGGCTCCTCCGCTTACCAAACAAAACTGATGGATGATAATTTGAGCAAGGCGATCGATATCTGCGTGTCTGGATATCACAACCGGCCGGGTCTCCCCTTGTTCCAAATCGGCAACCTTCACGCCAGAATAAAGAAAACCAGGTCTCTTCACCAATTTCAGAATTGCCCCAATCTCAAACACCTCCAGGATAAACTACTTTACTGAGTGTAGAAGGGGAAAACCATAACATCCCTTTATCACGAATCTAGTCGCGAAAATGTGACACGTAAGGTCCTAAGTTACGTGCCACCTCTAGAAAACGTTGTAACTCCCACGTCGTCGGGGATTTACATCCCTTTCTAGGTCAATACATATGTAACACACGACGATCTTGTCGACATTTTGCCCGCTTATTAACGATAGGTTGTGTGCCTACCCATTCAGCCAATTATCATGTGAGATATATGTAAGGTCTACTCGAAATGCCAAATTTAGGATGAGGACTGTCTGTATTTTAATATTTGGTTCCAGTATTTATTTTATGAGGTTACTAGCATCCTCGTGTATTAGGTATGGGTAACTTCTACTGAATACCTATCCTCTCAGGTAAGGTATAAACGGATAATTGGTTTGATGTTTTGCATTTAATTTAAAGAGGCTGCCTACCTCTCGAAAGATACCTGTTGAGAAAAGTTGTTCGGTTGGTAGTTTTATTTCGGAGATTACCATCCCCCTCTTTCGACTTTAGATTTGTTTTTGTGCATCCCAATTCGTAACTTAGAAAGTCAAATAATAGATGAAAAGTATTAAATTAGAAAGTCAAATAACAGAAGAAAAGTTTTCATTTTGTTCCGTCTGGTTGCATCCGATCGCTTTCAATTTGGGACGGCATACGCTAGCAAAACTTCCCCCTTTGACTGACTGTACCTGCGTCTTGTCCTATATATGAAAAGGTCGTTGACTCGTCTCTCGCTCACAGCTGATTGACAATGCGTCTAGCATATCCCTTCTTATGGGAAGATTATTTGGGTTGCAGGCGTTGCAAACTCGGTTCCTGTACCTCAGTTGTATCCTATTATTAAAAAAGGTCCTCTGAAATTTAATAAATAATATAAAAAAACTCACCCTGTTAGTCACCTCCAAATCCTCGTGTGAAACTTACCTGGTTACACTATATAGCTAAATCACTTTAATTTTCGACCTCCTCCCTACGCTTATAAAAGGGTAATTAAATATTCCTGTAAATAAAATTGTACCTCCCTAATCTGTTAGGATTCGAACCCACAGTTAATAATCTATTTGATTCTCTGGTTTTCGGTCTCCGTGGATAGAATGCCATCTCGCCAAAACAATAACTTAGCCCGATTAAACACTTCCTGCCTTTAAGTACATTCACTCTATTTTAAAACGCAATCAATATTTTTATTATTTTCATGTTTTTAAGACAAGCAATCTAGTTCGAACTGTATACGAAATCACGTTTAAATCAACACAACTTTATAACACAATCGCGATTGCACAACACCTGGCGCCCCTGAGGTGGGTTTTTACAAAACGGCGCTCTACAAATTATCCGATTGTTCCTTATTGTCATTATTATTAATTGTTTTCTCACTGAGTCGAATCACTTTCACTTCACACAAACACCGGATCAATAATCTTTCACTTTAATTCAATATTCCGCAATATTCTCTAATACCATTTGAATTCAATAATTAACTGCAATTTCAAACAACACTTCTGATTTGTATCCCTTTCTCGGGGCTGTCAATCCACCAAAGTTCAAAACTCGACTCCCTCCGATCTCTCCTTTCCCGTGGGAATCTGTTTACTCAAGGCCTGTCTGTCAATAAATCTTCCGTCGTTGTTTAAACAAAAAATTTTTAGAGCACGTTATTTTATTATTTATCGTTTATTTTTGTGGATGTCCAAAACATCACAAGCCTTACCCCTCAAACAAGGAGCCCGTAGAAAAAAACTGTATAAATATAATTCAAATCACTGGACGGATTCAATTAAATTAATAAAATTGAAAATCCGCGAGTAAATTACCAAAGGCTGCCATTTTGTCAACATTATTAAACTAATGATTTGTTTTAGTTTGACTGAGTTTTTAATGTAACCGCAAAGCCAACATGTGAGACAGAGTCCAACAAATACGGCGATAATTTGGTATACAATAAATTATGATTTAAGATTTTCACGGCCTTTTATTTGAAAAATGAAAATATTTAAAAAAAAATAAATAAAAAATATTTTTGAAAAATGAAACTTATTTTCCCGGTATTTTTGTTATTTGTTTTTGGGGTGTTATGCCGTGTTGCGCTAACTTCTTCTTTAGCCAACGTTTCTGACAGCATTGCAGTGTCCATCATCAGGGCAGATGTGTTATTTGAGGTTGTGGTGAAATGTGAGCTTATGTATGAGGATGTGATACCGTGTTGCCAGCTCCAACCCTCTGAGCTAACATTAACGTATTATTTTTAAAGTGATTTTCTTCGCTTAGTTCTGGTGTAGCCGTCAATTACCGGATCCCAAGAACTATTGAGCTTAAAAATTAAACGTTAATGTGAAATACGTTTTTTGAAGTTCTCATACAAGTTAGGATGCTGATTTGATTCAGTGTCCCGGCCTTGTGATCTAGGAGATTTTGCTAAAAATAACCCCTTAATTATTATTAAGGCGACACAAATCTATATATTATCCTATATGGTATATTAATCCTTGGTACTAGTTATTTTATAGAATATTCATTTAAAACGTATTACGAGGCTCAAATATCCAACTATTTATGTACTATGTGCTATTTTATACATTTAAATTTTATATTATGATATTAAGGACATTAAATAATTCAAATTCGTCATGGTTTTAGAGACAAATTTGGTATTATATAAAATAAAATAAAACTTCGCAAAAATGTATATATTTTAATTTATATACAACTAATTTGTTTACCAATGTAAATCAGTCGTTTGTTATTTAAATTTACGCTCATCAAAGAGCTTTTTTTATTATCTTTAATATTTATTTTGTATTTCATTGAATGTTATTTACTTCAGAGCAAAATCATTAACTCTTAATTACCAAAATTGCCTCTAATATTTGGAAAATTGCCATTCTTTAATGGCTTATATTTTATAAATTAAAATTCAAATAAACTAGATATTTGCTAAACCATAGTGTTAAAAAAGGTTATATAAGATTATAAATAATAATATATTTTTTTAAATGGTTGGGTATATTGGTTTTTCATGAAAATGGCCATGCAGACGTTCCTCTTAAGAAGACCATAATTGAAAAAAAAACACTATGGAGAGTCCTGTTACCCAAACGTGAACAGATATTTTTGTGCACAAAATACCAGCACCATAAAACGATCTCTTTGCTTCTACAGTAGTTGGTGGTTCTGTCACCAAGAAGAAGTGCGTTAACTTTGGTAACTGGAGGTATCTTTCTCTCGTCCCTCCGCTCTCAAAAACCGACATGTCTTTCTTCAAAATTGATTCTAAATCTTGAAGTTTCAAAAACATGAGATGCAGCTCTATCAACTCTTCGTAACATCAATTTCAGCTATTCTTTCATTATGAAAGATTGGCCACCGCTTACCTATATAAACAGGATTTTTTCAATCCCACAAATCCCGCTATTGAAAATCCCACAAGTCCGCGAGATTACAGGAATGTGGGATTGCGAGATTATTAATGTAACCAGTTATTTTTCAATCCCGGGATTGCGGGATGCGGGGTTGCGGAGTTGTGGGATTCCAGGAATGAAAAAACCTATACGGGACTCTTGTGCGGTACCCGTTCACATGATCAAGATACCCCGGATCGATTGAGGGTACTTTTTAACCAGTGAAAAGTTGGGAGAAGAGAAAGCCTGAAAATAATTACACCATGCTTTGTGCTATCGTTCGGAGATGGAAACAGTTCTTTTAAAGAAGGGGGAAATTAATCATAATGAACACATAAAACAGATTTTTATTGCAAATAAATCATTTTTAAACAAGTTTTGTTAACAGCGTCCATTCTTGAATTTTACGTAATCTGAAAACGAAGAAAAAATATTTGTTAAAAATTTGATAACTTTGATCTAGAAAATAGTGGAAAGCATTATTCGTTAATATTGTCCTAAATGATTATATTACAATCAACTAAAACATTCTAACTTGTAAAATTGCCAACAGATGTCACACATTAAAATAAAAATGGCTATATTTATCAAAGGCACTATCTGGATTGCATTTAGTTCGGGTAGAATCTTGCAATCATATATAAAGATAGCAGCTACAAAAATGCGATAAGAAAACGAATATTATGTTGGTAGCTCTCAGTCGAAGTATGAAACTGTTAGCTCAGTGGTCAGAGCATTTTTCCGACAAGGAAGGGGTCCTGAATTCAATTCCAAGACGCGACTGAATATATACCTGTCTTTTTTATTTCATTTATTTTGTTTTAGAATCGTCAATATTGTATTCAACGCTGAGTTAACGCAGATCTACGATAAAATTACACGGACCATCATTTTTGTTATCAAGTTTAATTTAAGTTTTTCTTTTATATGTTCAATAATATTATTATAGTGATTATTGTGATTTATTTTTGTAATATTTCACTACCTCCTTCTTTAGCCAACGTTTCATTAATTAATGTTTATTTTTTATCAACATTAAATACCTAATTTCATTCTGTAGCGGTTCGCACCAATTAACACATATAAATGAGTCTGGCTGTCCACTGAATCTTGAGAAGTAAGGAAATTACTAAAAAAGAAGAGAAATAATAGAGATATACAATTATGTGACACTTACCCTCTCCCTTGTTACAGTTATCTACTTTCATGAGGCACGGGTTAACGAAACTCTTGGTGTTTCCATTGCTATTCCGGGCGCACAAGGATTCATAGTACAAGGGGCAGATCATAGAACAATCGGAAGATCGTTGGGCCAGAGCGGTGGCCATCACCAGAAACACTGTGAAATTACAATATTTATAATATTCAAAATTCCACCATAAAACAACCAGGTATTAAACCCAATGGCGTATATAAAAGAGGTTTAGGGGGTGCAAATCCCCCACCCTCAACGGCCTCAGTATTTGGTAGAAAAAAAAATACAATATCGCTCATGGAGCACATTCCTGGAAAGTAAAATAAAATTACTTATCCGACATATATAGCCACTGTTGATAGGTTCGATTACTGAGTAGTAAATTCAGACTTCATAAACCAATCAATCATTATCAATCGTCATCAATCAATATAAATTTAAATTATGTTCATTTGTTCAAAATCTTAAATCTCCGAAAGTACTTTACCGATTGGTTTTTACTTTTGACACAACGTTGAATTCAAATACGCGTGAGTTTTTATGTATTTATTTATTTTTTAATTTTCTCTATCTGCACAGACAGACACAAACGCGTGGCGGTGTACAGCTAGTTAAATAAATAAATTGTAAATCAAGAATAAACGTTATTCTGTAGATAAGCTATGATGAGGATGGTGAATTAACTTACTAACTAAATTACAGAAAAGTCAACAAATAAATAATTTTAAAAAACATGTCAGTTAACATTCTTTAGAAGACAATCTGTTAAAAAATGTAGAATATTATATTTACCAAATGCGAAGAAGACGAAGAATTTCATCTTGGAAAGAGAGCAGACAGTGTATGATCACAAACAGAAGAAAGGGATTATTTGGAATTAAAACACAAAACAGTTGCTTTATATAGCGATTTTGTTTTCTGAGGTCAATGTACCTAAACATATGTACACGTGTTTGGCTACACAGGGTCGTTTCGGAATTAAAAATATTACCAAAAAAATTGTTTAAAAATCGATCTTTGAAAATGACTGCATTTTTAGTGACAATCCCGCGAGAATTCGTGATCGAACTAAGAAATCCCGCGGAATTGCGGGATAGAATTAAGAAATCCTTCGAGATCTGAAGGATTTTTACTATGCGGTATTAAACTGAATTGATGGCAACATTTCATAAACATTTTTTTATTGAATTTTGGTATTAGTTATATTAATTGAAAGGGTACCTAATATAATAAGTATTTAAAAAAAGATCGTAAAATATATAAAAACATTACCATCACTGGCAGGACTCTATTTGAGATCATTTATGATCAATCATCTTTGGTACTAGTAACTAACCAACTAACTAATTATTCATCACGCCGTTTCCCCGCAGATGAAGGCAGAGAGGACGATTTTATAAATATATATATGAAAACGTAACGTGATGAGTATTTTACGAAGAAACTTATAAATAAAGTTCTGTTAAAAAGGTTATACTGTCTTGATTCTTTTTTTATGTTCTGTTTTGCATTCTTTAGAACATAATCGTAAAATAGGAATGCTGTGCTTGTTCTACAAGTACTTCAACGGGAGATATTCTGAATAATAAGAGGATTTGATCCCTTCGGCATCAGTATACAGCCGGAAAACAAACCGAACGCGTTTCCAACAATTTTTACACGGTTGATATTAGCTCGGCTGTGGAACGAATGTTTCCCCCCATAAAATGGGTTTCTTTAAGAGATATAGGTACGCAGCGTC
The DNA here is from genome assembly GCF_061612785.1 of Hesperophylax consimilis. Lineage (NCBI taxonomy): Eukaryota > Metazoa > Arthropoda > Insecta > Trichoptera > Limnephilidae > Hesperophylax > Hesperophylax consimilis. Next base: position 15,677,710 of record NC_142865.1, read on the forward strand.
CGGACCTGACCCACTGTTGTTGTTGGTGGATGATTTGTGCAAAGCATTTATTTATAATTTCAATAAATTGAAACGCTGAGTTGTAAATAATATAGGTTCACTTTGTAAAAACATGTTGCAGTAACGATAAAATCATCTCCAAGTTGTTTTGCAAAATGAAAATAATGTCTTTTTGCATTATTTTAGCATCACTGAATGTTTAAAAAAAGAGGACGCGAAGAGAAATTATAAATGGAGATCTCAAATGTAATAAATGATGTCGATACTTAAGAATTATCAAAAAACACCTACTTTTATTTTCTAGGCAATATTTAATGATTATAAAGAACATAAACCTGTCTTTCTTCTTCTTTATGTGCCGTATCAGGTCCCCCCCGACGTTGGCGATCACTCTAGAAAATGTCTCTTTGTTTTGCGCTGCCTGGAATAGCTCCTCCACACTTCTAATGCCGGTCCACTCTCGTATATTTCGCAGCCAAGACATTTGTCTCCTACCAGGCCCTCTGCGACCCTCTATCTTGCCTTTCAATATTAACTGGAGCAAGTGATACTTCTCCCCTCGAAGTACATGACCCAGATATGAAATTTTCCTGATTTTTATTAATCGAAGCAGTTCTCTCTCTGCTCTAGCCCGCCTGAGAATTTCTGTGTTGGTGATCATGTCGGTCCATGTATTCTCCGGTGAAGCCACATTTCAAAATCCTCTAACCTGTTCATGGTATTTACTTTCAAGGTCCATGTTTCACATCCATACAACAAGACCGACCACATATAACATTTTAGCATTCTCTGCCTTAGTTTTAAGCTGATATTATCATTGCAGAAGAGGGATTTCATTTTAATGAACGCAGTTCTTGCTGCTTCAATTCTGCACCTAACCTCTACATCTGGGTCAAGAGTCTCCGTGAGAATACTGCCGAGGTATCTAAATCTTTCGACCTTTTCGACATTGCAACCATTTAACTGTATCACTGATTCAGAGTGATCTAGTCGTCCAAATGTCATCCATTTTGTTTTATTGACGTTGATTGTTAGGCCCAGTTGCTCACCAGCATTATTAACAAGATTTAATAGGTCTTGGAGGTCATCGATACAGTCAGCTAGTAATACAGTATCATCTGCGTATCTTATGTTATTAATGACAACTCCGTTGATCTTAAGACCCTTCTCAGTATTACTTAGAGCTCTTTTAAAGAAACCTGTCTTTAACATCAAAAAAATAATTAAAAATGAATTTCATGAAACGTCTAATTATGTGGTCGAAGTAAATAGTGAAACCCGGAGAATACTCGTAAACCAAGAAAAAATTAAAATCAGATACCAAAGAATCTTTGTTGAAGACACAAATCCAGTTATGCAATGTTACCACTGTCTACGCTTCGGACATGGTACTGCAAGATTTCTGCAGAGAAAGGACAAAAACTCTGTTTTCAGTTACTGTGGTCTCGATCACACATACAGTGAATACGGGAACAAGACCAAACAACCAAATTGCAAAAATTGTTGTATTCAAAATGAAAAAAAAAAGATATTTCCAGTTAATCATAGGGCAAATGACAAAAACAACTGTAAGGTATATAAAAAAATGCTCGCAATCTCTGATCAAAATATTAAATATTAATTTTATTTTAAATTAGAATCTTTTGTTATATTTTACTATTAGGTAAATAACATAAATGAAAATAATCAATTTAATATACATGTGTACGTGATATGTAAACTCACATTATAAGTTTTTTATTGCATATATAATAATAATAATAATAATTGGATAATTTGTATAGCGCCGTTTTTGTGAAAAATCACCTCAAGGGCGCTGTATCAAACTGTTTAACTAATTCACATTATATTTTATTTGTTTATTTATTCATTTTCGGGAAATCGATAGTTTACATTTAATCAGTTTGTACATAAGTATTATATAGTAAAATGAAACCAATTATGGATTTCCTCCTTGTGAATTTACCTCTACTGAGACGGCATAATATGGAATAAGTAAATTAAATTTGTGAGAAAGGAATATGAATTAAAAATTTTATACAAAACAAAAGATTATATAAAACGTAAGATTTACAGAACAATTCATTTATAGCCATGGACAGAGGTTGAAGATATAAAACAAATCATAATAGAGATATAAATATTATGCGTCAGAGAATGACGCTTACATCCTTTTTTGGCAAAAAATCTTTCAAAATTTGTCAAGACAACCTCCAAATTTTCCAAATTTTCTAACTAAGGGCATTACTCATATGTTGCCTACAAGCGAAAATATTAATAATGCCTCTCAGTATTGACTCATTACATGTTTACCGACAATTTATAAAATTTTAACCTTTTGCTTGACAGATTTAATATAAACTCATTTAGATGAAAAAAATATTTTATCTGAACAGCATAAAGGTTGTCGCAGAAAATATATGGGATGTAAAGAACCATTAGTTATTGATTCTTTAATTCTAAAACGGATTCAAACTCAAAAGCGTAATTTACATACTTGCTATACAGGGTGTATCGGCACTAACCCGACAAACTTTAACCAGCTATTCCTTAGCACATTTGGAGTAAAAAATCTTATGTGCACTTTGCTGTCCGGTAACGTTTTTTTTAATAAAAAATTAACTAAACATATTTTCACCACATGTCACCACTGTTTTATCGTTTGTCAAAGTTTGAAAGCAACGTCGCAACTGATTCCTGACGTCGCTGCGAACGAAGCCCGTATTACACAACCAGTACCAGAAAATAAATATTTTATTTAACAATAATTATTATTCACATTTTTCGTATGCGAATCACTGATTGTCTTCTTGTATTGTACACATCAGTTTTATTTTTGTATCGAAATTGTTTCACCTCTGGAGTGCTCTGGTTTCACCTCTTACGCGTTTCACGTATTAAATAGTCTAATTTTGAAACAAAGAAACTAATTAGTAGGTTTCCTGAATTTATAATCGAAGACCATCGAAGTCCAATAATTCTGAGCACTTTTAAAAACAATTTTCCTCACTTAGGTACTTATCAATAATAATAATTGGATTATTTGAATAGCGCCGTTGTTTTTCAAATCACCGTAAGTGCTCTGTCAAAATGTTACTTGCAAGGCTATCCAACAGCGTATATTTTTTAATAAATTTAGTTATTTACAACTTCGCGGACTGTGATTTACGAATATTATTGCTTATGTTAAAAGCCTTCCAGAATTACCGGAACATAACGAGCAGCTTGACACACTTAAGTTTATTTCCACTAATTTGAAGGTACAAAGAATGTATAGTTTTAAAAACAATCCTGATGAATCAAAAAACGGTTCATATAAAACAGCTCAACAGCGAGCAGAAAGCACTCACGCAAAGGAAAACACGTCATGACTGCATGGGATAAGCATGTGATCGACCATCTGCCAAATGAATGCTGCCAGATTGCTAAGTTATTTACATAATAATTATTAAATTTTATTTAAAACATCGCATATTATTTAAAAACTCGACAATAAATTACAACTATAATTTAAAAAAATATTCCTAACCCCACGCTTTTTCGCAATTGATTAATTAATTCAGAATTGAAACGTTGCTTGAAATGACTAGCCGTATTTGGTGACCAGATCTGAATATCCAGGTACTTCCTCACCTTCCACTCCTTCCCTTAGCCATAAAACTTACCCCAATTCAACATAAAAATTGTGTAGATATATCGGATGTAATGAAATGCTGTAATGTTTCACCTTTTTGGGTGTGAGAGTAATTTTATATAATTCCTTTTTGTTTGTTTAAAACAAATATAGAATTTTCTTCTCTCTTGGCTATGACCGATATTTAAAATTTTTTTCTAAGGCTTTGCATATGTGTTCGCAGGGATGGAAAATTCCTCCCCTACAACACATAAGCCTCCATGAAAATTGGACCCTTTTCCTTGATATCTATAGAAAGCTACTTAAAGCTCTCTTGTACTATATATCTTTATAGACATATGTACTTAACTAATTAATACGTTATTTACGATCTTGAACGCAAATATACCCGTATTTATATTGTAATTAAATTCCATCAAACGTTGTGTAATTTTTTTGATTTATGATATAGGATTTTAATTACATTCATTTTTGTGGTAACCCCTTTGGTTCTGATCGAGGTGTTGAGTTTCACAATTTAATTGGTCTTTCCATTGCAAACCTAGACTTAAATGAATTCTCTGAATGAGCTAACTTTCCTATTGTAATTTCTGATTCCCTGCACCCTAACAAAGTCGTAGTCAAACGCTGATAAAAGATATTATACATGTTTATTTGGACAGGTAATTTGATATAACTCAAATGGTTAATTGTTAGTAAATTTGATTTTGGTAAACTCTTGTGTCTGTGTGGCGCCACTCCTTTATGATTCTGCTGCTATAAGGTACATGTTAAGATTGATTTAGTAGGTTAATGTAATTAGTTAATTGCATATTTGACGAACTCGGAATAGCCCATTTGCTGGCATAATTTGGCTCCAAATCCTCCTGCAAGTAAACGAGATGATCGTGAGTCAACAAGAAATTTGCACAATCCTTTGACACGGCTCTTTGATTGATACCTAAGTTATCTCGTCCCAAAAAGCCTTCCACGTCATCATGTGCTGCCTTCAAGTTTCCCCTCGGGTCTCGATACCCCCAAATTCCGACCCCTCCTTGGACTACAATTTACTTAGGGCGAACCGGTTTCGTCCTATATACAATCATATACTCACGGTTGGTGTGGACTTACGGGTTGTGAATCCTCATTCCACGTTTAAGAGAGGATGCGAGAGTGGTCTACCGACCTAAATGCAAGCTGTATGCAGGTCCGCATTCTCCAGTAAACAGTACATACGAATAAATATATGTATACATACAGTTTGGGAAAGGTTTATAACTCGCAATACGAGGCTATCTACCTCGCATCCCGAGCTCGGATCTCGCACGAAGAATTCTGCACAATTCTAGGATTGGTAACCGAATATATACGTACTAATAAGGTGATACTAATAAATACTAGTAGAATAAGGTCATATTTGATAGTTTGTTTTGGAGAGCTATCGAACTCCAGGCTTTTGTTTGTTTGGTTTTGACGTTTTTATTTAAGAGAATCGTCATCTCTATTTGGTTTGGTTAATGGTCTTGTTGTAGGAGCGACCACTGCCTCCTGCTTGATGAACCGTATTTGTTTTAAATTTTACCTCCAGGGTTCAACATTAATTTTTGTTCATCCTATCCCGTGATTTTCCAATTGTTTCAAGTGGTTGATTGCCACATTAGAGAGTACTCGACCCTCAAATATCTCAGGCAACTGATGGGGTTTTGTATGAGCACCCAATCAATAAAATTCAAATGTTTCGTATAATTATTCGATATAAATCTGGCTAACCCGTGATTTTTCAATTGTCGATTGTGAATGATAAGTATTTGTAAGCACGCAGCTTCCAGCTGTTTCAGGTAACTAATAAAAATCTATGCGACTATCTAATCAATGATATTTAAATGTTTCATGTAATTTCGATATAAATCTGGCTAACCCGTGATTTTTCAATTGTCGTTTGTGATTGATAAGTATTTGAGAACACGCATCTTCCAGCTGTTTCGGGTAATTAATAAAATCCTTTGTGACTAACTAATTATGGCCAAGGTCGTTTTCAAACTATGCGGTTGGCCCAATTCTCCAGTGATCCTTTGTTTTGTAAACAAATAATATAAACATCTCCTGACACACTAACCTAAATGTGAGATTTGTTTATTTTAAAATTCCTTAGAAGTCATTTGTGCCTCTTAACTTTTATTGTGCACTATTAATTAAAATATTTTTAAATCCTTTATTGAAGTTAAACTATTTATTTCATTTTCCGAATTTAGTAAATTTACTAGAAGTTAAGTGAAAATAATATAAATATATATATATGTACACATATCTCGATTGTCAAAATACGTTAAATAAGATTACATATATTAATAAATAAATATAAGGTATATGATTCTACATGGTCTTGAATATTAATAAATACATATTTTCTTTTTCAATAATATAGATATGTCCTCGGGTAGGTATTAAAAATCGCTACCATTTCGATGTTTCGATTAATAAATAAAATACATATATATAATTACATTACTCATATATATATTCTTTATGTACAATATTTTATTTTATATTTATAAATATATATACAAATATACAATATACATATATTAATGTGTAATTCTTTGTTTTGTTGTTTTAATTTAATATTCAATTGATATACTTCCACTTCACAGCCCTTCTGTGTCTCCTGGGACCTGAAAATTATTTATAAAAGGAAAACTCACCCACGTCAAGGTATTTCCGGTCGGGTAGTACACAACAACCTTGATGAAGAAATCCTACCTAATTAATTGTATTTTTCAACTAATTTCAAAATAAATCTTTTCGACTATTTATTCCTATTTAATATTTTATTCTCGCTTGAATCATATAAATTAGCTGATATTTAATTTTTCTTCCGAACGAAATCCTAATTCAGAAAACCCGTTGATTTAATAACACTTTTCTAGTTTAAGCTTTTGAATGATAACTGTTAAAATACTTTTTTCGAAATGATAGACTGATGATTAAAATTCCGGTTAAACGACAAACACTTTTAACACTGTCGCTATACGCACGATGGATTTTAATTGAACAATTTATTAATTCTAAATTTCTTTTTATCTAAATTGATAAGAAAATTTATTCCGAATTGTGCAAACTTTTAAATAACTTCTTAATAAATTAAATTTTTTCCCTCTTACTATTAATTTTAGAACAAAGGTTTAAACGTTTATTATTATCGAATCCTTTTTTTTGTTTTTGTGTTTCTTTTAACCTAAGATGAAGTATTTATTACTATTATTATTATTTTTTAACCAAATTGACGTTAAATTATAATCTATTTTTAAATATCAATACGCGATCACGTTCACTTTAGATTAACGATAACAAACTCTTAAATTTAATTTGAATGTTTTCACTTTGAATGAAATAATTATTTTTAAATTTTTAATTAATTCACAATTCACTTTTTGCACTTCACTTAACACTTTTAAGCACTGAGTTTAAATTATATTTATTTTCACTGTTTAACCAAATTAAACTGATTTAACAAAACTTCACTGGTGGGGTTTTCAGAATTTAGAAACTGAATTTAAGACTTTTTACAAAACTTTCTAAGTCCAGGGACTTGTTCAGAATTTAACACTTAGATTATTTCACTAGAATTTTACCAATAGACGTAGTACTGCCATGTAACAACTTTTCAAACCCTCGGCGCGACTGCCCTCCTGACTGATGAGTTCCATCTTTTATACCCCTCTCAGGTTCCAAAAGACGTATCTGAATTTCTCTTGATGCTTAATTCTATCTCCTATCAACTCGTAAATCCAAACACCCCTTCCATCAATATCGATCGTTCCTACATAAGATGTTCTGCTTTCCGGCTCAAGGCGGTGTTCAGTTTCCATCTCACAATTCTAAATCGATAGGGTCCGAATCAGGTAAGTCTGCGTTAATCGCCCAAGCTCCCTTTGTCCTCTGTTCATACAAAAATGTAGTTAAAATCTCATGATTTTGCGTTCCTTTTTTTTCTCAATCCGCGATAGGTCCGTCCTCAATAACATATATATAGATCTCAATTTTATGCATCTCGTGCGAAATTGTTTAAATCCATGCTGAAATCTTTACTACGCATTTTTGAATTTCGATTCGTATAAATTCTACTCAATTTTATTGTCCCTTATATGGGCTTTTCCATTTTCACCAGTACTTTCTCTCTTAATGCCGCAGATTTGAATTTTTCCTTATCTTTTGGATTTTCTTTTATCCGCGACGTTTTCTTGCACAATTTTCTTCTTTATTTTTTTGTTATTTCTCATAACTCTATAACTAATTATTTTCCAAGTCGTATTTATTAATTTCACGGATAAATTCGAATTGTATCGCTTTTCTCCACTTGGATTATTCTTTATCTCCGTTCTTTACCCTTCCTTTTATCTTTTCTCCACTTTTCCCGATGTGTGTGGTCTCCAGGAAAATTTCATACTTCATCTATTATTAATTAATATATAGTTTTCCACACTTCTATGGGAGATATATCTAATTAGACTCTGGGATATCTGTCATTTTTATTGCCTGATCCAATCTCCGCCCCATCCTCCATCCCTCACTTACAAGATTTCACATAAATTATATGTCTGGACACCTGTTTACGTTTAAAATTTTGGTACTAGACTCGTAAATTTAGTTTAATTTCAAACCTATTAATTTTAATCTCTTTTGACTAATCTAAATACTTCATAAGACCAACGTTAAAGTTAATCGCTTTTCCAATCGTTTATTACCTTAACGTAAATAAAAATCATGTTCGGATTTCGATTGTTTACCCTTCAAAATATACATGAGACCGCCAACCTTTTATCTTGGTTCGATCCCTCCGTAATATTGGGTAACTCTAATATATATCTAACCTAATAATTATGTATAATGTCTACTTTTCCTGAATCTAATCTATCGCTATATGTTTAGTGTTACTGTCTTCTTCTGATACTCGATTTTCACGTCCCTAGAACCTTCGTAGCAGCTAAAATCTCTGTATTATCCTTCCATTCGGTCGCCGCAATTTTCTAAAATGTCTATTTTTTTTGCGAGATTTTCATTCAAAATTGATTTACCAATATGTCCGTTTCATCTTAAATTGATAACGATTAATTTCCATTGTTTCCAACACTCACTCCTCTCTTTAGTACGATTTTTATCGAACATGACACCCTCCTTCTATCATAAATAATTGCACTACAGTTGAAATTCCGCCAGTAACTTTCCTTCGCTTTTCCCGTCCCTTTTTTATACTATCACGTTTATAAATTTTCCATTGCATTTTCGTGCGTGTGTTTTTCAATTTGTAAAATCTTCAAAGCACTCGATTTTCTATGGTTCGCCATCACCTAAATGTCTCGGTTATTGTAAACATTTCCTAGAGTTTGTCGCCTTGAACGTCAGTGTTTATGCCATAGTGCGTTCACCTCTAATTTTTGTGGGAACGGAAATGCAATTAATTATCTTTTTTAATGTCGGGTCCAAGGTTCAATCCTTTGTCTTTCGTAGACACACCCCCCTTCGTTCACTGATTGGTTACTCAAAATTTTTATAGCTCTTTGTTTAGATCTATTGGTTGACAACCTTCATTGTTTATTTTTAGGCCTAGGAAAGGGGAAGTACCAGTCGTCCTAGGCGATTTTACGACCTCTTTGCTTTCGTCCCGGAACCTTGATTTAATTTCAACTATTACAGGAGTCTACTGCAAGCAAGCTGGATCAATTCTTTCTCCGCCAGATGTCGTTAGTATGTCCGTTTTTCATAAATAATTTGCATATTTTCTTGCAGCTATGGTTTATCTGTTTTTTCTTTCACTGTGATTTAAAGCCTTTCATCACAGTTCCCCCCTCTGAACTCAATTTGCTGTGGCTAACGTTGTATACTACTTTAGACATCGAAATTGTGTTCAAAATGTAGTCTAGCTTTTCTCCCCCCCTCGTTCAGTTATTCCTTTTCCTACATCACTTCCTGTTATTTCCTTTCTCTACCTCACTCTATCATTCCCTATCTCTCTCTCCATTCTGTTATTTCCTTTCTCCCCCCCCCCTCATTCTGTTATTCCCTATCTCTCTTTCCATTCTGTTATTTCCTTTCTCCCCCCCCCCTCATTCTGTTATTCCCTATCTCTCTTTCCATTCTGTTATTTCCTTTCTCCCCCCCCTCATTCTGTTATTCCCTATCTCTCTTTCCATTCTGTTTGGATTGTTAACAACCTTGACCTTGAATCACATTGTGTTTTCTATTTTCTTTTCGCGTAGATTTTATTTTATGGAATTTTCTCTAATTTTGATAAACTCAAAATTAATCTCTTTTTTTTTTCTGGGAAAAAAAACACGCCCCTCGACTCGCGTGTTTAGGTGGTCCTCAACCTGGTTGGACTAAGACCTCCCTTACAACAAGCGTTTCTTGACGTTTTATTCTTCAATCTTTTTTTTTTTCTTTAATGAAAAAATTTTTTTTTTTTTTTCAATTCCAAACTGTTGAGTACCCCTGCTCCGTGTTATCAGTTGCTGCAAATTCCAATTCTACGCGCTTCCGTTTATTACTTTTCTAGACCATTTTATTTATTTTCATTCACTGTCAAGTGGCTTATCTCGGTGCCGTCTGAATTGTAATTTTTCTTTGAAGTTGAAAGTTGAAATCACAACTAACACTTTTGTTGTTTCAAAACAACGCTTATTTGTTTGATCTATACTTGATTTAAGCTCCGATATTTGTATTTCATAATAAGTGTCCGCAAATCCTAACACTTTTATCCCGTTAGATAAATCATAATTTATCTTTTATCTTTATCCAATGTTTATCCTTATCTATAAGGATTATTTACGTTATCCTTCGTTTCATCTGAATATCACTTTTATCTTATCCTTTTTCGCTTTGTTTATCTTAATGTGTCACCCGTTCGTTCATGAAGGGCCAAGTTGGTTTACGTTTGAAATTCCTTCGCGTTGAATCCAAGTCGTAAATTTCTTACTTTGTTTATATTCTCAAAGGCGCGAGGGTTAGTTTTATAAACAATATGAGTCCTATTTTGTGGGTTCACTGTCCCGTCATAATGAATCGTGTTTAATTGCTTTCGTTTGTTTACGTAACGCAGTCTGTTGCATGCGAGCACTTTTTCACTTTTATTTATATTTTATTTATTGATCTATTTTATTTTTAATATCACTACTCTATTTTACCTTTCTCTGGTAACAATATTTCTCTTCTCGTTTTTCTATTTTTTTTTTGTTTTCTAGATTTTTTTTTTTTTTTTTGTATTTCATCACCTGATTGTCCCTGTAAATTTTCAAGTTCATTTATGATTTCCACGTCACGCTCTCGTATATCTTTGACTTCGACATCCGAATATGTTCTAGCCTCCCCCTCTGACTGACCCATATTTTCACGTGCCTTCAAATTCTCGACTTGTAACGAACTTTTTCGCGATCGTTTGAATATTTCTCTCAGTTCATCACCTAAAGGAATTGTTTCGGTGCTTACCTTCGCGTCATCGAGTTTTCTTTTCTCTGCCATATTTATTTCTTGTTGAGTTCAAATCTATATTCAATTTGCAAAATTTGTAAATTCTATCATGATTTTTTTGAAATACCTAACATGATTTTTTCCAATACCTAACATGAATTTCTTTTCAATAGGTATATATATACACATATATATATATCCCATCATAAACATTCGTCAACGACATTAAAATCTCGAGCCAACTCTGAATTGTTTTTTTTTTTTTCTTTGAAATTGAAACTCGAATTCTCAACTAACACTTTGTCTTTTCAAAACAACGTTTATTTGTTTGGCCTATACTTGAATTTTTTATCGAATCCATTGACTGGGTTCTCTGTGTCTTAAAATATGTCTTAATAGTCAACTACCTGATCCGAATGTCAACAAAATTATCATGAGTAAATCTTACGTTATTTCAACTTACCCGTTTATATGGTAAATTATATTATGTAAGATTAATCTTACCTCACAAAACAAAACATCAACTGTTTCACCCTCATTAATGTCTCTGTCGACTATCGAGATTTGTGATCCTGACAACAAGTATCTACATTGGCGGCACGTAGCGCGACCATTTGAATCTAACACGTGGTCCTAAAGATTAGCTATGATGTAATACAATTACACTTTTCTATTTTGATATTATTGTTATTATAGATCTATCTATCACATGATATGGGTGTAATATTTCCGCTATTTATTATGTTACAACATGATCATAATAGATTACCCCCAACATCTCAAAATAATTGTTTTTCTTTTGTTTTATAATGATATTAATGTTAATCAAAAAAAAATATATATTTTTTTTTTGTTAATCAATTGATATTAATCAATTTTATATTTTTCGTAATCATTATTTTTGCAAAACCAATGATATCTAGTAAGGTACATTGGGTGTTGTAAAACATTAATCAATTTAATTTCTCTAAATTCTGTCGAATGTCTAGCGATGAAATAATAATTTCTTTTCCTGACTTTGTGAATAATTTGTTAAGTACCACGGCCCGCCGCTGGTCGGATATAAGATAAACAATAATTGTTTACGTTAATACTTCACGATATCCAAATGCAATGTTTATGTTATACTTGTTCCAGCTATCTCGTTTTGTGTCATTGTTTATTTAATCTCGACGTTTGTTATTTAATTTTTTGTTCCTCGGAGTGATACGTATTATTCAACGATGTTTCCGACTTTTTAAAATCTCGATGTTTATCTTATCAATTTTTAGATGTTCTTTGATGTCCCAATAAGTTCGATGTTTTTCGGGTTTGTCTGTTTATTAAACTTGCTTTATATCAACATTCCGATTTGTTCGATGAACCCAAAACATAAACAATGTTTTTGTTTACGGAACGCATTCCTCTCGAGTGAATGACATCATTAACCTACTTCTTTCATATTGTTTATATTATCGTATGAAAAGAATTTTTATTGACTCTAAAGTTCACGGTCATTTGAATTAACACATTTTTATTTATAAGGACACTTTTTGTATTATAAGATTTATTCGTTAACACTTTCTTTTTGGATTTATTGTTTGTTTACGTTAATCTATTATTATTTTTAAATTTTACTGTATATTTATGTAATGTCGCACTTTTCTGATAATTTTTTTTTGTTTTTGTTTTGTTAACTCTTTAATTAATTTTGTTCTATTTATTATTATTATTTTCTCCGTTTTTGCAATAGGTTGACCAATAACTTTGTTTTTTTTCTCTCAAAACTTATAAAACCTGAACCTCCTGGACACGGCTATGCAGTTGTAATGTTTCACCTTTTTGGGTGTGAGAGTAATTTTATATAATTCCTTTTTGTTTGTTTAAAACAAATATAGAATTTTCTTCTCTCTTGGCTATGACCGATATTTAAAATTTTTTTCTAAGGCTTTGCATATGTGTTCGCAGGGATGGAAAATTCCTCCCCTACAACACATAAGCCTCCATGAAAATTGGACCCTTTTCCTTGATATCTATAGAAAGCTACTTAAAGCTCTCTTGTACTATATATCTTTATAGACATATGTACTTAACTAATTAATACGATATTTACGATCTTGAACGCAAATATACCCGTATTTATATTGTAATTAAATTCCATCAAACGTTGTGTAATTTTTTTGATTTATGATATAGGATTTTAATTACATTCATTTTTGTGGTAACCCCTTTGGTTCTGATCGAGGTGTTGAGTTTCACAATTTAATTGGTCTTTCCATTGCAAACCTAGACTTAAATGAATTCTCTGAATGAGCTAACTTTCCTATTGTAATTTCTGATTCCCTGCACCCTAACAAAGTCGTAGTCAAACGCTGATAAAAGATATTATACATGTTTATTTGGACAGGTAATTTGATATAACTCAAATGGTTAATTGTTAGTAAATTTGATTTTGGTAAACTCTTGTGTCTGTGTGGCGCCACTCCTTTATGATTCTGCTGCTATAAGGTACATGTTAAGATTGATTTAGTAGGTTAATGTAATTAGTTAATTGCATATTTGACGAACTCGGAATAGCCCATTTGCTGGCATAATTTGGCTCCAAATCCTCCTGCAAGTAAACGAGATGATCGTGAGTCAACAAGAAATTTGCACAATCCTTTGACACGGCTCTTTGATTGATACCTAAGTTATCTCGTCCCAAAAAGCCTTCCACGTCATCATGTGCTGCCTTCAAGTTTCCCCTCGGGTCTCGATACCCCCAAATTCCGACCCCTCCTTGGACTACAATTTACTTAGGGCGAACCGGTTTCGTCCTATATACAATCATATACTCACGGTTGGTGTGGACTTACGGGTTGTGAATCCTCATTCCACGTTTAAGAGAGGATGCGAGAGTGGTCTACCGACCTAAATGCAAGCTGTATGCAGGTCCGCATTCTCCAGTAAACAGTACATACGAATAAATATATGTATACATACAGTTTGGGAAAGGTTTATAACTCGCAATACGAGGCTATCTACCTCGCATCCCGAGCTCGGATCTCGCACGAAGAATTCTGCACAATTCTAGGATTGGTAACCGAATATATACGTACTAATAAGGTGATACTAATAAATACTAGTAGAATAAGGTCATATTTGATAGTTTGTTTTGGAGAGCTATCGAACTCCAGGCTTTTGTTTGTTTGGTTTTGACGTTTTTATTTAAGAGAATCGTCATCTCTATTTGGTTTGGTTAATGGTCTTGTTGTAGGAGCGACCACTGCCTCCTGCTTGATGAACCGTATTTGTTTTAAATTTTACCTCCAGGGTTCAACATTAATTTTTGTTCATCCTATCCCGTGATTTTCCAATTGTTTCAAGTGGTTGATTGCCACATTAGAGAGTACTCGACCCTCAAATATCTCAGGCAACTGATGGGGTTTTGTATGAGCACCCAATCAATAAAATTCAAATGTTTCGTATAATTATTCGATATAAATCTGGCTAACCCGTGATTTTTCAATTGTCGATTGTGAATGATAAGTATTTGTAAGCACGCAGCTTCCAGCTGTTTCAGGTAACTAATAAAAATCTATGCGACTATCTAATCAATGATATTTAAATGTTTCATGTAATTTCGATATAAATCTGGCTAACCCGTGATTTTTCAATTGTCGTTTGTGATTGATAAGTATTTGAGAACACGCATCTTCCAGCTGTTTCGGGTAATTAATAAAATCCTTTGTGACTAACTAATTATGGCCAAGGTCGTTTTCAAACTATGCGGTTGGCCCAATTCTCCAGTGATCCTTTGTTTTGTAAACAAATAATATAAACATCTCCTGACACACTAACCTAAATGTGAGATTTGTTTATTTTAAAATTCCTTAGAAGTCATTTGTGCCTCTTAACTTTTATTGTGCACTATTAATTAAAATATTTTTAAATCCTTTATTGAAGTTAAACTATTTATTTCATTTTCCGAATTTAGTAAATTTACTAGAAGTTAAGTGAAAATAATATAAATATATATATATGTACACATATCTCGATTGTCAAAATACGTTAAATAAGATTACATATATTAATAAATAAATATAAGGTATATGATTCTACATGGTCTTGAATATTAATAAATACATATTTTCTTTTTCAATAATATAGATATGTCCTCGGGTAGGTATTAAAAATCGCTACCATTTCGATGTTTCGATTAATAAATAAAATACATATATATAATTACATTACTCATATATATATTCTTTATGTACAATATTTTATTTTATATTTATAAATATATATACAAATATACAATATACATATATTAATGTGTAATTCTTTGTTTTGTTGTTTTAATTTAATATTCAATTGATATACTTCCACTTCACAGCCCTTCTGTGTCTCCTGGGACCTGAAAATTATTTATAAAAGGAAAACTCACCCACGTCAAGGTATTTCCGGTCGGGTAGTACACAACAACCTTGATGAAGAAATCCTACCTAATTAATTGTATTTTTCAACTAATTTCAAAATAAATCTTTTCGACTATTTATTCCTATTTAATATTTTATTCTCGCTTGAATCATATAAATTAGCTGATATTTAATTTTTCTTCCGAACGAAATCCTAATTCAGAAAACCCGTTGATTTAATAACACTTTTCTAGTTTAAGCTTTTGAATGATAACTGTTAAAATACTTTTTTCGAAATGATAGACTGATGATTAAAATTCCGGTTAAACGACAAACACTTTTAACACTGTCGCTATACGCACGATGGATTTTAATTGAACAATTTATTAATTCTAAATTTCTTTTTATCTAAATTGATAAGAAAATTTATTCCGAATTGTGCAAACTTTTAAATAACTTCTTAATAAATTAAATTTTTTCCCTCTTACTATTAATTTTAGAACAAAGGTTTAAACGTTTATTATTATCGAATCCTTTTTTTTGTTTTTGTGTTTCTTTTAACCTAAGATGAAGTATTTATTACTATTATTATTATTTTTTAACCAAATTGACGTTAAATTATAATCTATTTTTAAATATCAATACGCGATCACGTTCACTTTAGATTAACGATAACAAACTCTTAAATTTAATTTGAATGTTTTCACTTTGAATGAAATAATTATTTTTAAATTTTTAATTAATTCACAATTCACTTTTTGCACTTCACTTAACACTTTTAAGCACTGAGTTTAAATTATATTTATTTTCACTGTTTAACCAAATTAAACTGATTTAACAAAACTTCACTGGTGGGGTTTTCAGAATTTAGAAACTGAATTTAAGACTTTTTACAAAACTTTCTAAGTCCAGGGACTTGTTCAGAATTTAACACTTAGATTATTTCACTAGAATTTTACCAATAGACGTAGTACTGCCATGTAACAACTTTTCAAACCCTCGGCGCGACTGCCCTCCTGACTGATGAGTTCCATCTTTTATACCCCTCTCAGGTTCCAAAAGACGTATCTGAATTTCTCTTGATGCTTAATTCTATCTCCTATCAACTCGTAAATCCAAACACCCCTTCCATCAATATCGATCGTTCCTACATAAGATGTTCTGCTTTCCGGCTCAAGGCGGTGTTCAGTTTCCATCTCACAATTCTAAATCGATAGGGTCCGAATCAGGTAAGTCTGCGTTAATCGCCCAAGCTCCCTTTGTCCTCTGTTCATACAAAAATGTAGTTAAAATCTCATGATTTTGCGTTCCTTTTTTTTCTCAATCCGCGATAGGTCCGTCCTCAATAACATATATATAGATCTCAATTTTATGCATCTCGTGCGAAATTGTTTAAATCCATGCTGAAATCTTTACTACGCATTTTTGAATTTCGATTCGTATAAATTCTACTCAATTTTATTGTCCCTTATATGGGCTTTTCCATTTTCACCAGTACTTTCTCTCTTAATGCCGCAGATTTGAATTTTTCCTTATCTTTTGGATTTTCTTTTATCCGCGACGTTTTCTTGCACAATTTTCTTCTTTATTTTTTTGTTATTTCTCATAACTCTATAACTAATTATTTTCCAAGTCGTATTTATTAATTTCACGGATAAATTCGAATTGTATCGCTTTTCTCCACTCGGATTATTCTTTATCTCCGTTCTTTACCCTTCCTTTTATCTTTTCTCCACTTTTCCCGATGTGTGTGGTCTCCAGGAAAATTTCATACTTCATCTATTATTAATTAATATATAGTTTTCCACACTTCTATGGGAGATATATCTAATTAGACTCTGGGATATCTGTCATTTTTATTGCCTGATCCAATCTCCGCCCCATCCTCCATCCCTCACTTACAAGATTTCACATAAATTATATGTCTGGACACCTGTTTACGTTTAAAATTTTGGTACTAGACTCGTAAATTTAGTTTAATTTCAAACCTATTAATTTTAATCTCTTTTGACTAATCTAAATACTTCATAAGACCAACGTTAAAGTTAATCGCTTTTCCAATCGTTTATTACCTCAACGTAAATAAAAATCATGTTCGGATTTCGATTGTTTACCCTTCAAAATATACATGAGACCGCCAACCTTTTATCTTGGTTCGATCCCTCCGTAATATTGGGTAACTCTAATATATATCTAACCTAATAATTATGTATAATGTCTACTTTTCCTGAATCTAATCTATCGCTATATGTTTAGTGTTACTGTCTTCTTCTGATACTCGATTTTCACGTCCCTAGAACCTTCGTAGCAGCTAAAATCTCTGTATTATCCTTCCATTCGGTCGCCGCAATTTTCTAAAATGTCTATTTTTTTTGCGAGATTTTCATTCAAAATTGATTTACCAATATGTCCGTTTCATCTTAAATTGATAACGATTAATTTCCATTGTTTCCAACACTCACTCCTCTCTTTAGTACGATTTTTATCGAACATGACACCCTCCTTCTATCATAAATAATTGCACTACAGTTGAAATTCCGCCAGTAACTTTCCTTCGCTTTTCCCGTCCCTTTTTTATACTATCACGTTTATAAATTTTCCATTGCATTTTCGTGCGTGTGTTTTTCAATTTGTAAAATCTTCAAAGCACTCGATTTTCTATGGTTCGCCATCACCTAAATGTCTCGGTTATTGTAAACATTTCCTAGAGTTTGTCGCCTTGAACGTCAGTGTTTATGCCATAGTGCGTTCACCTCTAATTTTTGTGGGAACGGAAATGCAATTAATTATCTTTTTTAATGTCGGGTCCAAGGTTCAATCCTTTGTCTTTCGTAGACACACCCCCCTTCGTTCACTGATTGGTTACTCAAAATTTTTATAGCTCTTTGTTTAGATCTATTGGTTGACAACCTTCATTGTTTATTTTTAGGCCTAGGAAAGGGGAAGTACCAGTCGTCCTAGGCGATTTTACGACCTCTTTGCTTTCGTCCCGGAACCTTGATTTAATTTCAACTATTACAGGAGTCTACTGCAAGCAAGCTGGATCAATTCTTTCTCCGCCAGATGTCGTTAGTATGTCCGTTTTTCATAAATAATTTGCATATTTTCTTGCAGCTATGGTTTATCTGTTTTTTCTTTCACTGTGATTTAAAGCCTTTCATCACAATGCATAATAATTAGACCCCAAAATACTTAATTATTCAGGAAAATAAACCCCTGAGTTATCAGTTGGAAATACCAACGACATTAAGTGAAATTTTAAACAATGCAATAATGGGGAATAGCAAATAATAATTTACGACAGTTTTTTCGGAAATCAATAAAGCCAGAATAATAAAAATAGAAAGTTATCACTTACGTCGTCTATAAGTGGCTTCACCACAGTTTGATAATGCCGTCAGAAGGTGAACAGCTGTCACGCGTAATAATAATGACAACTAGCAGAACTTGTTTATAAACACACTGTTTTTATAAATTTAATAATAAGACTGTTAAAAATAAAAATTAAATTCTCTAAATTGAAGTGGAGTTCTACAAACTAAACTTAAAATCAAATAAATTTATTGCGAAGGTTCAAAGTCATGTACTGTAATATTATATTCAATAATACTTGGAAATATTTAAATAAATTTTTACTTGTTTAATTATTGTTTGAAGTCAGATTAAGGCGATTAAAAAACCCACCTGGCAATTCTTATTCGAGTTTCGTTGAATATACTTACGTATTGGCGCGCTTTTACAATCACAATGGTATGGCACCATTCGTCTCATTTTTAACTATTATTATTTAGTGTGTAGGAAAGAGCGAAAACGCTTTTCGACACACTTGCTAATAACAGCCCACACGGGACTTGAGACAGAATACGTGTGAAAGAGATGACAGTAGCGCGGCGTTGCCAATTATTTTACCCCTATACTGTGGGCAGTAACGGAGTGTGGAAATTTTATTTATTTTTTGTTTTTAAAAGAAAAAAGTGTTACCGGACAGCAAAGTGCAGATAAGATTTTTTACTCCAAATGTGCTAAGAAATAGCTGGTTAAAGTTTCTCGGGTACGTGCCGATACACCCTGTATAGACTATCAAAAGGCTTTCGATAGTGTCCCGTACTCGTGGCTGATCAAAGTATTAAATATATATATATATATATATATATATATATATAAAATTAACCCCATTATTATAAGCTTTTTGGAAAATATTATGTCCTTTTTGTAATACTAATTAACTTATCAATTTAAAAGGTAAGAAAATAGTAATTCCAGAAATTTCAATTAAAAGAGGGATTTTTCAAAGAGACTCATTGAGTCCTCTTTGGTTTTGCTCAAAATTGAATCCTCTATCTAAAATGTTAATTGAAATCAAGTTTGAAATAAAAATTAAGTGTTATGCAAGGGAGAGAAGTACAATTTCGCATTTATTATTTATGTATGATATAAAATTATCTTAGAATTCTGAAAAAAATTTAGAGAAAATGATCAAGGTAGTAAAAAACTTTTCAAATGATATCTAAATGACTTTTGGTTTAGATAAATGTAGAACGATTCATACAGAGAAAGGCAAAATTGTAGATGTGGAGGAGAGTATATTTAGAAATTTCCAAATTACTAGTATGAAAAGGGATGAGGTTTATAAGTATTTAGGATAGCCACAATCAAATAGATTAGACCACACTAGGATTAAAAATGAAATAAATATTAAATTTCAAACTAGAATCAGAAAAAATTAAAAATGCAATCTATATGCTAAAAATTTTCTAAAATCAATAAATACTTGGGTAATACCTCTATTAACGTACTCATTTAACATAATTAAATGTTATGATTTAGATAACTAAGAAATACGCTAACAAATTTTAATTGCCATCGTCCAAATTCAGCTTCAGAACGAATTAATTTTCTTAGAAATTTAGGAGGTAGAGGTACAGTCAAAATAACTTCTTTTAAACATAATCAGGTGGAAAGGCTAAGAACTTTTTTTCGTAGGAAATCTAATAGTTCAAAAATGCACAAAATAATTCACTAGGCAGAAAGAAACATCGCACCTTTGAATTTATAACATGAGAATGCCAACATTTTTATAAATCCCAACCAGGAACTATGAGATTCCTAGTCAAATAAAATTATTCACGCAAAACACTTCAATTATCTCAACCAAACGTATGTTGTCAAATTTTCGTCAAAAAATGGTTGAATATTGGAGAGTTGAGAGCAGAAATAGAAGGATTTATGCTTGCCATTCAAGATAGAGTCATTAATACTAAAAATTATTGGAAGCATACAATCAAAGATACAAATCAAATTGATGATTTTTGTAGAAAATTTTCGGCTTTTCCGGAAAATATAGAACATATTATATCGGGATGTTCTATATAAGCACCGTCCGAGTTTACATTAAGGCATAATAAAGTTTTAAAAATAATTCACTAAAGTTTGGTAATTAAAAATAACTTGATTGACTGCCGTAATATAGTACCACATTATGAATACGAACCAAATTAATTTTTAGAAAATGAATTTTATAAAATATATTATGATAAAACTATACTTACTAATAAACCGAATGATTAATCATAAAAGACCCAATATATTTTTACATGACAAAATTAAAAAATAATCATTATTGATGTCGCTATTACTAATTCCTGTAATATTCAAAAATTTGTTTTTGTAAGAATAAGAAAATTCACAGATTTAGGAAATGAGATTAAAAGAATTTGGCATTCTCAGACTATAAAAATATTACCATTTGTTATTTCGGCTACTGGCATTATACCTAGCTCTCTCATTCAAAATATAGGAGTTTTAGATCTGTCAAAGAATTTATATATAAAAATGCAAAAGTCGGTCATTTTAAATACATGTACGATTAGGAAAGATATTTTAAATATTTATATTGAGGGATAAGTAGGATTTATAGGTCCAATTAGAAGTTCTACCGAGCCGAACCCTCTCATATGAAAATATCTGGAGTCGGTGAATTATTCTACGATTTGATCTCTGGTGAGTTGACGTGTTGTTCTTGTATTGTTTTGTATTTATAATGCTTATATAATTCACTTGCATAATGTGGATTGACTAGATGATCATTTGTGGAAAAGTGTATGGAAGGGTTTAGTTTTTCCTGTGGGTTAGATTTAACCCGGACACAAAGTCGGAAAATAAAAAGATTTTTTTTTATGTTTTTCTGTTGGGTTGGGTATTTAAGTTTTGTATGAAAATGGCCAAAGACGTTGATTGAAAAAAATAAGATCGTACAAAATACTATGGAGAGTCCTGTCACCCAAACGTGAACAGACATTTTTGTGCACAAAATACCAGCACCATAAAACGATCTCTTTGCTTCTACAGTTAAGTAGTTGGTGGGACTGTCACCAAGAAGAAGTGAGGTTACTCTGATAACTGAAGGTATCTGTTCTTCTCATAACTCCATTCTCAAAGATTCCAAGTCTTGAAGTTTCCGAGCTTGAGATGCTGCTCTATCATCTCTTCGTAACATCAAATTCAGCCAAACAGTTTTTTTTTCAATCCCACAAATCCCGCTATTAAAAATTCCGCGAATCCGAGGGAATGCTGGATGTGGTATTATCAATGAAAACAGTCATTTTTTTAATCCCGCAAATATGGGGGATTGCGGGATGTGGGATTGTACAGTCGTGGGATTGCGGGATTTCTGGATTGCGGTGATGCAAACCCTATTTGGGACTCTTGTGCTGTACCCGTTCACATGAACAAGCTACCCCGGATCAATTGAGAGTACGTTTCAAACCAGTGAAAGTGGGGAGGAAAGGAGATAGGGGAGGGAAAGCTTGAAAATAATTTCTTTGCATGTTTTGTGCTATCGTTCGGAGATGGAAAAAGATAATTTAATGAATGGGAGAAATTACTCATAATGACCACATAAAACAACTTAATTTTTATTTTATTGCAAATGAATAATTTTTAAGCATGGTTTTATTCACAGTGTTCATCCTTGAATTTTTTGTAATCTGAAAACAAAAAAAAATATTTGTTAAAAAATTTGATAACTTTGATCTAGAAAACAGTGGTTAGTAAAATATTGTAAATATTACAATTAAATAAAACATCCCAACTTCTAAAAATGCCAACAGATGTCACACATTAAAATAAAAATTGCTATATTTATCCAAGGCACTATCTACATTGCATTTAGTTCGGGTAAAATCTTGCAATCATACATGAAGATAGGAGCTAAAGAAATGCGATAAGAAAGTGAACATTATATTGGTAGCTCTCGTCGAATGTCGAATTATGATACTGTTGAATTAGCTCAGTGGTCATATTACTTCTCAGGCAAGGAAGTTGTTCTAGGTTCAATTCCTAGATGCGGCTGAATATTCAAATGTATTTTTTTCATATCTTTTGTTTTAGAATCGTTAATATTGTTTTCAACACTGATTTAACGCAGAACTACGAAGATAAAATTACACGCACCATCATTTTTGTTGTCAAGTTTAATTTAAGTTTTTCTTTTATATGTTCAATAATATTAATTATTATTTTTTGGTAAACTTATGTTTAAGACAAGATTTTTTATGCATAGCACAAAGGGTAACAATTTTTGTATAAACAAAAATTATTAGCCTGAAACACTCATCCACATTTAAAAATCTCCTGATAAAAGATACAGTTGGCGTCAACTGTATCTTTTATCAGGAGATTTTTCAATGTGGATGAGTGTTTCAGGCTAATAATTATTGCTTATAAAATAATTGTTCAATAATATTATTATAGTGATTATGGTCAATTATTTTTGGAATGTTTCATGACCTCCTTCTTTAGCCAACGTTTCATTAATTTAAGTTTATTTTTATCAACATTAAAGACCTCATTCCATTTTGTAGCAGTTCGCACTAATGAACACATATTATTGCGTCTGGCTGACCATGAATCTTTAGAAGTAAGGAGATTACTGAAAAAGAAGAAAAATAATAGAAATATATAATTATGTGACACTCACCCTCTCCGTGGTTACAGTTGTGTATTTTCATCAGGCACTCGCTACTGAAACTCTTGAAGTCTCCATGGCTATTCCGGGCGCACAGGGGAGTATAGATCAAAGGACAGACCGGGGGGCAGTCGGGAAATGATCGGTGGGCCAGAGCGGTGGTCATCGCCAGGAACACTGTGAAGAAATTACATTATTTATGATTCAAAATTCCACCATAAAACAGCCAGGTATTAAACCCAAAGCTGTATATAAAGGGGATATAAAAAATACAGTAGCGCTCATATATAGCTACTGTTGATAGGTTCGATTACTGAGTAGTAAATTCGGACTTCATAAACCAATAAATCGATCAATATAAATAAAAATTATGTTCGTTTGTTCAAAATCTTAAATCTCCGAAAGTACTTGACCGATTGCTTTGAAATTTCGACACAGCATTGCATTCAAATACGCACGTGTTTTTATGTAATTATATTGTATGTGACAGTTAAAAACGTGTATTTTAAAACAAATAGCACCATTTTTCCTCTATCTGCAGACAGACCTAGTCACAGTAACTCATGGCGGTGTACAGCTAGTCAAATAAATAAATTGTAAATAGAGAACAAACGTTATCCTATGGATAATCTATGAAGAGGATGGTGAATTATCCCCTTAAAATTACCTACACCAAAGTCAACAAGTAAATAATTTTAAAAACATCTCAATTTCCATTATTTAGAGGATAATCTGTTAAAAAATGTAGAATATAATATTTACCAAATGCAAAGAAGACGAAGAATTTCATCTTGAAAAGAGAGCAGACAGTGTATGATCACAAACAGAAGAAAGGGATTATTTGGAATTAAAACACAAAACAGTTGCTTTATATAGGGATTTTGTTATCTGAGGTTATCAATGTACCTAAACATATGTACACGTGTTTGGCTACACAGGGTCGCTTCGGACTTCCACAAAAAAATTATTTCAAAATCGATCTTTGATAATGCCAGCATTTTTAGTGACAATCAACAATTAAGAAATCCCGCGGGATTGGGTGAAAGAATCAAAAAATCCTGCGGGATTTTGCGGGATCTAAGGGGTATAAAATTGAATTGATGCCAACATTTCATAAACATTTTCCTTATTGAATCTTTCGTATTAATAATATTTATTGAAAGGTTAATGTAACAAGTATTTTTTAAAAGATCGTAATAAATTTAAAAACATTACCGTCACTGGCGGGACTCTATCTGAGATCATTTAAGATCAATCATCTTTGGTACTAGTAACTATCTAACTAACTAATTAACCATCACGCCGTTTCCACGCAGTCGTAGGCAGAGAGGACGAATTTATTAATATATATATGAAAACGTAACGTGATGAGTATTTTACGAAGAAACTTATAAATAAAGTTCTGTTAAAAAGGTTATACTGTCTTGATTCTTTTTTCATGTTCTGTTTTGCATTCTTTAGAACATAATCGTAAAATAGGAATGCTGTGCTTGTTCTACAAGTACTTCTATATTCTGAATAATAAGAGGAATTGATCCCTTCAGCATCAGTGTACAGCCGCAAAACAAACCGAACGCGTGTCCAACAATTTTTACACGGTTGATATTAGCTCGGCTGTGGATCGAATGTTTCCCCCCATAAAATGCGTATCTTTAAGAGGTATAGGTACGCAGCGTCCGGACCTGACCCACTGTTGTTGTTGGTGGATGATTTGTGCAAAGCATTTATTTATAATTTCAATAAATTGAAACGCTGAGTTGTATATAATATTGGTTCACTTTGTAAAAACATGTTGCAGTAACGATAAAATCATCTCCAAGTTGTTTTGCAAAATGAAAATAATGTCTTTTTGCATTATTTTAGCATCACTGAATGTTTAAAAAAAGAGGACGCGAAGAGAAATTATAAATGGAGATCTCAAATGTAATAAATGATGTCGATACTTAAGAATTATCAAAAAACACCTACTTTTATTTTCTAGGCAATATTTAATGATTATAATGAACATAAACCTGTCTTTAACGTCAAGAAAATAATTAAAAATGAATTTCATGAAACGTCTAATTATGTGGTCGAAGTAAATAGTGAAACCCGGAGAATACTCGTAAACCAAGAAAAAATTAAAATCAGATACCAAAGAATGTTTGTTGAAGACGCCAATCCAGTTATGCAAAGTTACCACTCTCTACGCTCCGGCCATGGTACTGCAAGATGTCTGAAGAGAGACAAGGACGAAAAGCCTGTTTGCAGTTACTGCAGTCTTGATCACACATTCAGCGAATGTGGGAATAAGAACAAAAATCAAATTGAAAAAATTGTTGTATTCAAAATGACAAATATAAAATGAAATTTCCAGTTAATCATAGGTTAAATGACAAAAACAACTGTAAGGTATATAAAAAAAAATGCTCGCAATCTCTGAACAAAATATTGAATATTTATTTTTACATATCAAAAAAAATGCTACAATATATTTTAAATAAGAATCCTTTGTTATATTTTAGTATTTTGTAAATTAACATTAATGAAAATGATAATCAATTTAATATACTTGTGTATGTGATATGTAATTTCACACTATATCGTTAGCAGCAAATAAATGTAAGTTTTTTAATGTAAATATCAAACTGTATAACTAAAACTAATTCACTTTATATTAATGACATTGTGACATGTAACCTTCTCGTCAAAATAATTGTTTATTTTTATTCGCTTCTATTACATTCTAAACATACGGATGGTAGGATTTCAAGTGAATATTCTCAAATGAAAAAATCAGTCAGTCTATGTTTTAGTATCGTCTTTAAAATCACCTTCTAGCCATACTGAAGGTGCTTGCATCATTCCGTTTTTACATTTGGAAAGACAGAAATCCAATATTAATTTTGTTTTATTTATTTTATTCCAGAATAACTAAGGGCAGCCAAGGATGGACTGAATTTCATCAATTTGGATAAATGACTTATTTTATTAATAAATTAAATAATAAATACCACTGTATTTATTCCAAAGTATTGTTTATAAAAGTTATTCATTCTTATTATTATTTATTTTTAAAACCATCTTACTTATGACCTATTATTATATGTTTTATACAAATAAAATGCAAAACGTTTGATTAGATTTAGTTAGAAATATACAATTCAACATATATTACATACATAGCAAATAGCTACAACTGTTTAAGATATAATTTACGTATTCAAAATTAGATGTTACTTTCAGATGTGTGGATAAATGTTTTTAAGAGGCGATGCACCATGAAGTAATACAAAATCATGTGTTTTTGGTTTTCAAATTTTATCACTTGAGAATATTTAAGATTCACAGAAAAAAAATTAAGCATCAGTCTTATAAAAGCTGCTTTAAAGTTCAAAATCTCATACTTACGAACCCATTTTGAGTTTCAATTTTATTTTACAATGTGGAAAATTATGTTCTTTAAAAAAATATCGTAAAACATTTATATATTTGTGCCTGAATTTCTCAAAATAAAATAAAACACACTTTTTGGCAAGGTTTTTATCTTGCAAAAATGAAAACTTATTGTTGCCCGATTCCAAATGTTACACGACGTGCTGCTTCGCCTCAACTCAATTAGCTAGGTAGACACTTTAATGCTTAAATCTTTAAAAATATATTCTTAATAGTTAATAGGTATATGTAATCATCCATTTTTTATATAATCTAAACCAAAATAAACAATAAAGTATTATTTTTACAAGTAAGGGCCATTTTTCTTAATTTGTTTTAAGTAGAACCTGGGCAGTATTCATCGGATTTATTACTTATCGGAGGTCAGAAAGCATCATAATTACTTCAAATCATGGAAGATGTGCTTAAAATTGTTTTCGTAAAAGTTTAATTAATTTAATTTTTTGTAATTTTTTATGACTAAATTTGGATAGCCTGTAATGCCCTGCCTAGGTTCTGCATTCTTTTATTTATGAGTTTATGTGCATACTTAAGAACTTTTTTAAACTTTATATAATATTTTCAAATTAAATTTACAAAGCACTTAAATTAAATAAAATGTACCAGCATTGTAATTTTTATTATAAATTTATTAAAAGATTAAAGTGATGTTTAAATAAAATAAATATTTATAATTATTTATTACCTACATAATTGCCATCCCATAATCTCCATAGATCAGTAAATCAATAGAAGTTAATTGTGGGAGTTTAATAATAATAATTGTATTATTTGTATATCGCCGTTTTTGTGCAAAATCACCTCAAGGGCGCTGTACAAATATATAATACATTTCTACAGTGATCTATGTTATTACTAACTATTTATGGAGATAATATACAGTACAATACTAACCTGGTAGGTTACTTGAGATTAACACTTAATTAACATTAACTAATTGTTTATTAGCGAAATTTAGATACAGGATTTAGGACATAATTAGAAAATTGAATATAATTGGACTTTCTCTAAGGAATAGTATATTTAATTTAAGGGTATGACAGCTTAAAAAGGTAAGTTTTTAGTTTAGACCTAAATTCTGTTGGACTTGTTATGGATCTTAGTTCCGGAGGGAGTTTATTCCAAGCCTTCGGCCCAGATACTCCGAAAGCGCGATCACCAAACTTAGTATTTGGCTTGCGCTTAGGTTCCTTCTGCCTACAGCTGATGATGTTGCTGATCTAAGAGTTGACTGCCTCAGACCAGTGTTTTTCGGGGCGCATAGTTCACAGATATAAGTTGGGGTCATTTCATTGATGGATTTAAACACCATCCAGCACAGTTTGTACTGGATTCTTTCAGGGCACTTGAGCCAGTGAAGGTTACGAAGGTGTTCTGAAATGTGCGAATATTTTGAAACCCCGGTTATGAGCAGTGCTGCTGCATTAAACACTGATTTAATGGATGATTTAGAAGGCTGGCATAAATGCCGTTGCAGTAATCGAGACGTGAGACTACGTACGAGTTGATAAGTAGTTTTGTTGCTTCTGTAGGAAGGTTTCTCCGGACAGACTTGAGTTGTCTTAGGTGAAAAAAACCGGTGCTTACAGTCCTATTTATTTGACTTTTAAACAAAAAGTCTGAATCTAAATTGACACCGAGAAGTTTGACTGTTGTTTTTGGGATGATATCGCTGCCGGAAATAGTAATAAGTGAATCGTCTATGGAATGTTGACGTTTGTTTGTGGCTGCCCAGAGAAACTCAGTCTTGTTCAGAGTAAGCTCACTTTTCCCTTACTTCCAGGAGCAGGAGACAGACTATGGATGTGGACCATTCTATGCTAAAGAAGCATGCGGAATTCAGTAGCCGGCTGGCTATCGTGAAATATAAATGTAATATATATGTACATACCTGTGTATAGCTAAATTAATGAAATTTAAAAAAAAAACATCTTAAAAAATGGCGTTATGAAAATTTGGGATTCTGTTTATTAAAAATTTGCTGTTCTTAATAAAAATTCTGCCGACCCCTGCTCTATTAATATTGATTTTAAATTATTTAGTTGACATTAATTTGTTTTAACCCCTCTAGCTTTTTAGGGTCATATTTGACCGGGTGTCTATATTTTGTAAAATACATCATTTTTTCCATCACGCGGAAATACTTAATTTTTTTGACTTTAGAGAGAGAAATAATGATTCTTTCCAGTTTGCCTCAAATATTTATACTGTAATTGTGAGAAAAAAAATTTCTGAAAAAATAATTCATATTTCGCGCCGCTATCGTAACAATCGGCTTAACTTTAAAAATTATTTTTTTATTTTATATTATATGAATGAGATAAAAGTGAAGTAACAGTTTTCTTACAAATTCTCCAAACAAAACGAATGTGTTTTCGAAAAATCGAATTCTCTCAGTTTTTCTATGATTTGTGTAAAAGATTGCGTAAAAATGTGGTTTACGTTTTTGAAAACATTTTTTGATTTTTATACTTTAAAATGCAAATAGATAAATTAGCACATTTCCATACTAGATATTTGCTGTACAATAGGATGAAAAAAGTGACATAGTAATAAGATTTTTTTATGTTTTTCAGTTTGGTTGGGTATTTAAGTTTAGTATGAAAATAGCCATGCAGCCGTTCCTCTTGAAGACTTTAATTTAAAAATAAGATCATACAAAACACTATGGAGAGTCCTGTCACCCATACGGAAACAGACATTTTATTAACAGATTTTTTTCAAAACCGCAAATCCGCGGGATTGCCGGATGTGGGATTGCTGGATTTCGGGAAACGGGACTGTGGGATTATGGATGCGAGAATTGAGAGGCCGCAGGATTAGCCACCGTTTATCTATATAAACATTTTTTTAATCCCACATATCCCGCTAGTGAGTATCCCGTAAATCCGCTGGATTGCAGGATGCTCAATTGCGGGATTTCGGGATGCGGTATTGCAGGGTTGCGAAATGCGGGATTGAGAGATGCTGGATTGCGAGAATGCAAACCCTAATTAGGACTCTTGTGTAGTACCCGTTCACATGAACAAGCTAATAGTGAAAGTGGGGAGGAAACGAGATAGGGAAGCGAAAGCTTAAAAATAATTACACTAAGCTTGCTTTGTGCTATCATTCGGAGATGGAAACAGTTCATTTCAAGAAGGAGGGAAATTAATCATAATGAACACATAATACAACTTTTTATTGCAAATAAATATTTTTAAACATGTTATTTTTAACAGTTTCCTTTCTTGAATCTTCGGTAATCTGAAAACAAGGAAAAAAAATGTAAAAAAGTTGATCACTTTGATCTTGAAAATAGCGGAAAGCATTAATTCAATTCGTTAATATTGTCCTCGATGATTAAATATTACAATTAAATAAAACATCCTAACTTGTAAAAATGTCAACAGATGTCGCACATTAAAACAAATATGGATTTTTTTACTAAAGCACTATCTAAATTGCATTTAGTTCGGGTAGAATCTTGCAATCATACATAAAGATAGCAGCTAAAAAAATGCAATAAGAAAATGACCATTGTGTTGGTAGCTCTCAGTCAAAGTATAATACTGTTGAATTAGCTCAGTGGTCAGAGCACTTCCCCGGCAAGGAAGGGATCCTGGGTTCAATTCCAAGATGCGACTGAACATTTTCTTGTCTTTTTTGTTTAATATTTTTTTATTGTCTTCAACACCGATTTAACGCAGAACTACGACCAATCTGCACGGACTATCAAAACGACTATGATTTTATGTACTTTTATAAAGTTTAATTTTAGTTTTTCGTTTATATGTTTAATAATATACGACCTAATTCTATTCTGTAGCGGTTCGCACTAATGGACACATATTACTGCGTCTGGCTGTCCACTGAATCTTTAGAAGTAAAGAAATTACTAAAAAAGAACAGAAATAATAGAGATAGACAATTATGTGACACTTACTCTCTCCGTTGTTACAGTTGTCTTTTTTCATGAGGCACAAGTTAACGAAACTCTTTATGTTTCCGTGGCTATCCCGGGCGCACAGGGGTTCGAAGACCAAGGGACAGAGCAGGGGACAGTCAATAAATGATGGGTGGGCCAGAGCGGTGGCCATCACAAGGAACACTGTGAAATTACAATATTTATAATATTTTAAATTCCACCATAAAACATCCAGGTATTAAACCCAAGGGCGTATATAAAGGAGGTTTAGGGGGTGCAAATCCCCTCCCCCCCCCCCCGCCTCAATGGCCTCAGTATTTCGTTGGAAAAAAAAATAGCGCTCATTGACCACATTCCTGGAAAGTACAATAATTTTACTTATCCGACATATATAGCCACTGTTGATAGGTTCGATAACTGAATAGTAAATTCAGACTTCATAAACCAGTCAATCATTATCAATCGTCATCAATCAATATAAATTAAAATTATGTTCTTTTGTTCAAATCTTAAATCTCCAAAAGTACTTGACCGATTGGTTTTTACTTTTGACACAACGTTGAATTCAAATACGCGTTAGTTTTTATGTAATTATATTATTCTTTTTCTATCTGCACAGACAGGCCGAGTCACAAACGCGTGGCGGTGTACAGCTAGTTAAATACATAAATTGTAAATCCAGAATTAACGTTATACTATGGATAAGCTATAAAGAGGATGGTGAATTAACTAACTAAATCACATAAAAGTCAACAAGTAAATAATTTTTAAAAAATGTCAATTTACATTATTTAGAAGACAATCTGTTAAAAAATGTAGAATATTATATTTACCAAATGTGAAGAAGATGAAGAATTTCATCTTGGAAAGAGTGCAGACAGTGTATGATCACAAACAGAAGAAAGGGATTATTTAAAATTAAAACACAAAACAGTTGCTTTAAATAGGGATATTGTTATCTGAGGTCAATGTACCAAAACATATGTACACGTGTTTGGCTACACAGGGTCGCTTCGGACTTCCACAAAAAAATTATTTAATAATCGAACTTTGAAAATGACAGCATTTTAAGTGACAATCCCGCGGGATTGCGTGATAGAATTAAGAAATCCCGCGGGATTGCGGGATAGAATTAAGAAATCCTGCGAGATCTGAGGGATTTTTACTATGCGGTATTAAACTGAATTGATGCCAACATTTTATAAACATTTTTTTATTGAATCTTTGGTATTAGTTATATTAATTGAAAGGGTACCTAATATAATAAGTATTTTTAAAAAGACCGTAAAAAATACAAAAACATTACCGTCACTGGCGGGACTCTATTTGAGATCATTTAAGATCAATCATCTTTGTAACTAGTAACTATCCAACTAACTAATTAACCATCACGCCGTTTCCCCGCAGATGTAGGCAGAGAGGACGAATTTATTAATATATATGAAAACGTATCGTGATGAGTATTTTATGAAGAAATTGATAAATAAAGTTCTATTCGAAAGGTTATACTGTCTTGACATTTCATGTTCTGTTTTGCATTCTTTAGATAATAATCGTAAAGCAGGAATGCTGTTCTTGTTCTACAAGTACTTCAACGGGAGATATTCTGAATAATAAGAGGAATGGATCCCTTCAGCATCAGTGTACAGCCGCAAAACAAACCGAACGCGTGTCCAACAATTTGTATACAGTTGATTATGATTAGCTCGACTGTGGAACGAATGTTTCCCCCCATAAAATGGGTTTCTTTGAGGTAGAGGTACGTAGCGGCCGGACCTGACCCACTGTTGTTGTTGGAGGATGATTTGTGCATAGCATTTATTTATAATTTCAATAAATTGAAACGCTGAGTTGTAAATAATATTGATTCACTTTGTAAAAACATGTAGCAGTAACGATAAAATCATCTCCAAGTTTTTTTGCAAAATGACAATAATGTCTTTTTGCATTATTTTAGCATCGTTGAATGTTTAAAAAAGAGGACGCGAAGAAATTATAAATGGAGATCTCAAAAGTAATAAATGATGTCGATACTAAAGAATTATCAAAATACACCTACTTTAATTTTCAAGGGAATATTTAATGATTATAAAGAACATAAACATGTCTTTAACATCAAGAAAATAATTAAAAATGAATTTAATGAAACGTCTAATTATGTGGTCGAAGTAAATAGTGAAACCCGGAGAATACTCGTAAACAAAGAACAAATTTAAATCGGATACCAAAGAATCTTTGTTGAAGACGCAAATCCAGTTATGCAATGTTACCACTGTCTACGCTTCGGACATGGTACTGCAAGATGTCTGCAGAGAGAGAAGGTAGAAAAGCCTGTTTGCAGTTACTGCAGTCTCGATCACACACACAGCGAATGCAACAAGAAAAAACAACCAAATTGCAAAAATTGTTGTATACAAAATGAAAAATATAAAATTACATTTCCAGTTAATTATAGAGCAAACGAAAAAAACAACTGTAAGGTATATTAAAAAAATGCTCGCAATCTCTGAACCAAATATTGAATATTAATTTTTACATATCAAAAAAATGCTACAATATATTTTAAATAATAATCCTTTGTTATATTTTAGTATTTAAATAATTAACATTAATGAAAATAATCAATTTAATATACATGTGTATGTGATATGTAAACTAACACTATAATTTCTCCATCAATACAGAGTTTACTTATATCCTGTTTGTCTTTGGTGTTTTGTGTATTTGTGGCTTCTCTTAAAATTTGCCATATTTTTTGGGATCGTTGTTGCTTTCTTTGATTTTGCCCCCGTAGTAGATTTCTTTTGCCTTTCTAATGACGTCACCGCACGTATTTCTGTATTTTTTGTAGATGTTTATTGCTATTAAGTCATATGGATTTTCTTTCACTTTTTTGTGTAGTGCGTTTCTTCTACGAATGCAGTTGATGATTGAATAGTTTATCCATGATGTCAAGGGTTTAATTTTGTGATATGTAAACTCACACTATTCTGTTGACAGCAAATAAATGTGAGTTTTTTTAATGTATATTTCAAACTGAAAAACTAAAACTAATTCACTTTATATTGATGACATTGTGACCAGTCACCTTCTCTTCAAAATAATTGTTTATTTTTATTCGCTTCTATTACATTCTAAACAAATGGGTGGTAGGATTTTAAGTGAATTTTCTCCAATGAAAAATGTCTTTTTCTTATATTGATGATGAAAGAGATGTAAATTATTGTTAAGTTAATAATTAGGGTAAGTGAGTGGGATATACAAATAAAATAAGTTTGTGCACGACTAAAATCTATTGTAAGCAGATTGTATAAAATAAAATAAAATTTTCCAATCTGCACTCTTCGAATAATTTATTTATCTACAGTTGAATCTGTTATAAGGTATGGAATAAGAGCTTGGGGATCTTCCTATAAAACTAATATCGACCATGTTCAATTCGTGCGAAATTCATTGGTTAAATTATTAGCTGAAGAAAATTAATACAAAGAAAGGCATAATATTCCATATTTCTATCAGAGTCTCAAAATTCTTTCGGTGAGAGCAATTCTGTGGTATAATATTATATTTCAGCACATAAATAACCCCTTATATATAAACAGGCTAGAACACAATCACAAAACTCGTTTTAACTTTAATGAAGAACTAATTTTACCTAAGCAAACAAATAAATATGGACAAATAACGTTAAACTATATAATTCCCAGTTGTTTTAGTATGTTACCTGCTGAAATTAAAAACTGTGCCCAAAACAAACAATTGGTAAACTTACTGAAGACTTGGTGCACTGAAAGAATTAATTTGTATTAGCTTACAATCATATATTATTCTAAAGACTTTTAAAACTGTTATTTATGTTTTTCATAATTTTCTTTATCTATATTTCAGTAAAATTTTTGTTTAATGCATATAATTGTAAAAATGTAACTGTAAACTCACTATAATAAGATTTATAATGTAAAGAACCCGATGGACAAACTGCTATAAAGCATTTTTGTTGTTTGTTTCTGGGGTGTTATGCCGTGTTGCGCTAACTCCTTCTTTAGCCGACGTTTCGGACAGCGTTGCAGTGTCCCCATCATCAGGGCAGATCCGGTAGATCCGAAGATTTTGGCCGTGAATATCTAAAAAACTTACCTGCTATAAAGCAGTTTATCGGAACCAATTGGGAATAATGAAAATATGATCAATGATTTATTAAAATAAAAATTGGATATGCGCGACTTTTGGACTAAAATTTGGAGAAAAGATATAAAACATAACGAGTTAAGTCCCTGGATAGAAAATGAAGAACTCAATTGTTTAGACAATTTGAACAAATGAGTTTTTCTAATATATCGGTTGAATTGTTAGCCAAAATTATTAAAAATACTCTTAATTGGAAAGCCACGGGTTGCGATTGAATACGCATAATTTTTAGTACAAACGTCTGACTACTTAACATCCACTTTTGGCAAAAAATCTTTCAAAATTTGTCAGACAACCTCAAAATTTTCCAACTAAGGGCATTACTTATATGTTGTCTAAAAGCAAAAATATTTAGATTTTTGGAAAATATTATTTATTTACGCCCTAATGGGCTTTTACAAAAGTAGTTAATAAATAATACAGTTGTGTTACATAGTTTACAGTTAATTATGATTTTTGATTAAATTAAGGTAAATTCAAATTAATAGCGTAGATTACGGAAAGCTAAATATGTATTAAGGAACATATACATGTAAAAACAAAAGTGTATTCACTACAGAGTTGTGAATTCATACATCTAAGTAAAATGATTAAAAAGATTTCGTTTTATAACTAATACGGAATCTTTAAGCATGTCTACAATATTCCCAAATTTATTTCCAAAATGATGTAGTCTATTTACAGGTGTATGAGCTTCATAGTTGGTTTTAAAATTGTCACAGAAAAATGTAGCACTTTGCCTCGTATTTCTAGTCGTAAAATTTTATTTTGGCGAGAATTTCAGGGTTGTCAATGGAATTGTTAATAATTTTATTAAAAAGTACAAGGTCAGAGATGATCCGCATATCTGATAGCGTTATTAAGTTAAGTTGTTTCATCAATAGAACATAGTTAATATTTTGAATTGGAATATTCAGTTTAAAGTTAATAAATCTTAGAAATTTGTGCTGTACCCTTTCAATATTGTCAGAATGCGTTTTATACAATGGGGACCAAATAGGCGAATTATACTCTACCTGGCTTCTTACTAAAGAAGTGTACAATGTTTTCAAACATTCAAGTGACTTGAAATCACTCGCCGTTCTGCATATGAAACATATGAAATTATGTCTTTTTGGAATACCAAATTACTTATGAATTTAAAAGGTAATAAAATAGTAATACCGGGCATTTCAATTAAAAGAGGGATTTTTTAAGGAGACTCGTTGAGTCCTCTTTGGTTATGCTTAGCATTGAATCCTCTATCTAAAATGTTAATTAAAAGCAAGTTTAAAATAAAAATTAACGGGAGAGTAGTAAAATTTCGCATTTATTATTTATGGATGATATAAAATTATTTTAGAATTCTGAACAAAATTAGGAGAAAATGATCGAGGAGGTTTATATATATTTAAGAGACTTACAATCAAATAGATTAGACCAAACTAGTATTAAAAATTATATTATGATTAAATATCAAACTAGGATCAGGAAAATTTTAAAATGCAATCCATCTGCTAAAAATTTACTAAAAACATTAAAAACTTGGGCAATATCTCTATAAACATACTCATTTGGAATAATTAAATGGTCTAATAACGATTTAGATAACTTAGAACGATTAATTAGAACTACGCTATCAAAGTTTAATTTCCATCATCCAAATTCAGCTATAGAAAGAATCAATTAACCTAGAAATTTAGAAGGTAGAAATATAGTCAAAATAAATTTTTTGAAACATAATCAGGTAGAAATGATAAGAATTTTTTTTTCCATAGGAAAGCTAATAGGTGAGAAATAAACAAAATAATTTGCAATGCATATATAAATATTACACCTTTAATTTTATACGACGAGAATGCCAACATTTTTATAAATTGAAATTAATAAAATACTTCGTTTTTACCACTTTTATTGTTTATAACCAACATGTTTCATGAGCGACGCTCACTTTTTCAGGGTTTTTTAATAATACTAATTACAAATAATAGACATAGACAATGGTGTAGACTTTTATAAATCCGAACCAGGAATTATTAGATTCCTTGTCAAATAAAATTATGCTCGCAAAACACTTCGATTGTCTCAACCTAACGTATAGTGACTGAGTATTGGAGAGTTGAGCGCAGAAATAGAAGGATTTATACTTGCCATTCAGGATAGAGTCATTAATATTAAAAACTATAGGAAGCATATGATCAAAGATACAATTCAAATCGATGATTTATGAAGAAAATTTTTGGATGAATTTTATAAAATATATTATGATATAACTATACTAACAGACCGAACGATTAATCATAATATACCCGATATAGTTGTACATGACAAAATTAAAAAAAAAATTATATAATTGATGTCGCTATTCCAAATTCCTGTAATATTCAAACATCTTTTTCTGAAGAAAATACACAGATTTAGGAAATGAGATTAAAAGATTTTGGCATTCTCAGACTGTAAAAATATTACCATTTGTTATTTCGACTATTGGCATTGGTGACCGGATAAATCATCAAAATGATAATTTATCACATCTTTAAAAAGTTATATAAAGTCATGGAAAGTGATGAAACAAAAACTTTATTAACTGGGTTAAGTAGGTTAGGTTAGGTCAGGTAAGGTTTAATTTTTTTTTCATCGTTTCTAATGACTGTATATCACTTTTTAAAGGTGTGTTGAATTGTCGATGTGTTGATATATCATGGAACCATTGGCATTATACCTAGCTCTCTCATTCAACATTTAGGCGTATTAGATCTGTCAAAGAATTTATACATAAAAATGCAAAAATCAGTCATTTTAAATACATGCAGGATTACGAAAGATTTTTTTATTATTTATATTGAGGGATCAGTAGGATTTATAGGTCCAGTTAGAAGTGGGAGAAATTGGAGTCGGTGAATTATATTCCCATTTGATCTCTGGTGATTTGACGTATTGTTCTTGTATTTATTATGCTTTTATAATTCACGGTCATATTTGAATCTAAAACGCTGGAATTTGTCCCAAAAACACTAAATGAATAAATTGAGAAATAACACAAATTAATCTAATTCAATAATAATAAATATATGCGCACGCCTGAATATGCACCCGCGACCTTCGGCTTCCTAGTCGAGAGCCTTACCCCACAAACAAGGAAGCCGTCAAAAAAACTGTTTAAATATATTTATTGTTTTGGTGTTTAATTCGTAGAACTCCATTTAATTTTTTAAATAAATTTAAAATAAATCAAATTTATAATGTTATAATAATTATTAAGTTCTGCAAGTATTTCTGTTATTTTTACAGTTTTTAATGTGACAGCTGTTTCGGCTTTTGAGGCCATTATCAAACTGTGGATATGTCCACACGGCGACGACTTATTTATATGATTTTATTTATCCCCACCCATTTAAATTTCAATAATGGTCAAAAATGAAATTGGAATAACCAAAATATTTGGTAATCCTGCAGTGTTTGCACACCTGTTAAAATTAATGACCTAAGGGTTTTCTTAATTGTTGGTACGTGGGTGATTATGCTAAGGAATTATATTGTTTGGGTTTTTTGAAAATATTAAGCGGGGGGGAATTGATCATTTTTGTTTGATTATTAATTGGGGTTATGTTTGGATCATTAGTTCTTTTATTTATCTCTAATTGTTCTAGTAAATTATAATTCAAATCACTGAACGGATTCGAATGAAATTAATACAGTTTATTGAAAGCACAAAAACTAGGCTGGATCTAAGAATAGTTTTTTTTTAACTAAAACTACTATTTTTTATGAACAATAAACTAGCGCTTTTTGAAAATTGAAAATCGGCAAGTTAATTTTCAGAAGCGCCATTTTGCTAATTTTTAAAAAATCTTCAATCAGGCACTTGATCAGCTTTTTTAATTTGAGGATTTGTTTTTGTTTGATTGATTTTATGATGACACCGAAAAGCCAACTTGTGGGACGGAGTACAACAAATACGGCGATAACTGGGTCTACTAAATACTATACATTTATTGTGTTGTAAAATACTAAAACCAAAACCCCCTAGATAACAAGGCCGGGAAACTCATTCAAAACAGCCTCTTAACTTGTATGGGATTGTACAAAAAAAATCCTTTTAATATTTTTTCTATTTATTCTTATTTATTTAAACATCTTATAGCGGTTTAGTTGATTTAAAAAATAAACAAAAATACGTTTTACTAAGGTTTTTATACAAGTTAGGAGGCTGATTTGATTCAGTGTTCCGGCCTTGTAATCTAGGAGGTTTTGTAAAAATAACCCCTTTATTATTATTAAGGCGAGACAAATCTATACATTATCCTATATAATATATTAAACCTTGGTACTAGTAATTTCATAGAAAATGCATTTAAAACGTAACGTGATTAGTTTTTTAAGTGGTTTAGCTTTGTGGCCTTTTCATACAAAACTTAAATTTGTATTTGAGGCTCAAATATCCAACTATTTATTTACTATGTGCTATTTATAAAATTAAATTTTATATTATGATATTTAGGACATTAAATAATTCAAATTCGTCATGGTTTCAGAGACAAATTTGACATTATATAAAATAAAATAAAACATCGCAAAAATGTATATATTTTAATTTATATACAACTTATTTGTGTACCAATGTAAATCAGTCGTTTGTAATTTATATTTACGCTCATAAAAGTGCTTTTATTATTATCTTTAATATTTATTTCGTATTTCATTGAATGTTATTTACTTCAGAGCAAAATCATTAACTCTTAATAACCAAAGTCGCCTCTAATATTTGGAAAATTGCCATTCTTTAATGCCTTTTTTTAATAATTTGAAATGCAAATAAATAAATAAGCTCATATCCGTACTAGATATTTGCTAAACCATAGTGTTAAAAAAAGTTATATAAGATTATAAATATTTTTTTTTTTTTTAAATGGTTGGGTATTTTGGTTTTTCATTAAAATGGCCATGCAGACGTTCCTCTTAAGAAGACTTTAATTGAAAAAAACACTATGGAGAGTCCTGTCACCTAGAAATGTGCAAAATGGGTACCCAAAACCATTTGCAAAATGGAAATGGGTCAAAAATTTTCCATTTGAAAATGCAAAATGGTTTTTAGAAAAGCATTTCAAATGCCTATTTCAAAATACCCATTTTCAAAATGCATTGAAAATGCAAAATGGTTTCTCAGGTACAACAATTCAAATAATTATAGAACTTTTAAACAATTTTGCCATTTAATAATGGACATCAATGTAGAACAAACGTATTACATGATGGTAAATCCAAAAATACCACGACTACAGATTATGAAACCACAAAAAATTTCCGCGGGACTAATGTTGCCAACGTAAAAACATAGAAACTGCTATCTAACATTTAATATTACAGAGTTATGCCCCCATGTTCAGTATTTGAATCAGTATTTTTTGTAATGGTATCACTCAATTGCCAGGGCTACTACCAGGGAGCAACTTGACAAATGTAAATTATCTCTCATATCGAGGTTGAGGACCGACTGATATTTGGGGCTTAAGAAAAAATGATGAGTGGAGATAGTAGGAAGAATGTTGCGAAAAAGCATTTAAAATGGAAAATGCACGGAAAAAAGCATTTAAAATGCAAAATGCAAAATGGTTTTTAGAAAAGCATTTAAAATTCAAAATGAAAAATACCCATTTAGCATTCCCATTTGAAATGGATTTACTTGAAATAAAGCACAGCTCTGCTGTCACCTATACGTGAACAGACATTTTTGTGCACAAAATACCAGCACCATAAGACAATCTCTTTGCTTCTACAGTAGTTGGTGATTCTGTCACCAAGAAGAAGTGCGGAAACTCTGGTAACTGAAGGTATCTTCCTCTCGTACCTCCGTTCTCAAAAAGCGACATGTCTTTTCCAATTCTTGAAGTTTCCTAGCTTGAGATGCAGATCTAACATCAAATTCAGCTATTCTTTTATTAACAAAGATTGGCCACCGCTAATCTTTATAAATGGTTTTTTTTTCAATCTCACAAATCCCGTGGGATTACTGGATGCGGGATTGCGGGAATGCGGGATCGCGAGATTATCAATGTAAACAGTTATTTTTCAAATATGATTGAAGATTTTCACGGCCAAAAGTATTTTTGTTATTTGTTTTTGGGGTGTTATGCCATGTTACGCTTACTCCTTCTTTAGCCAAAGTTTTGGAAAACGTTACAGTGTCTGGATGATGGACACTGTAACGTTTTCTGAAACGTTGGCTAAAGACGGAGTTAGCGCAACACGGCATAAAACCCCAAAAACAAATAAGAAAAAGTTTTGATTTAATCCCTCAAATAGCGGGATTGCGGGATAAAAGGATTGCGGGAATGAAAACCCTAGTTGGGACTCTTATGCGGTATCCATTCACATGAACAAGTTACACCGGATCAATTAAGTAAAAGGAAAAGAGATTGAAGATAATTACACTTGCTTGCTTTGTGCTATAGTTCGGAGATGGAAACAGTTCATTTAAAGAAGGATTGAAATTAATCATAATGAACACATAAAACAACTTTTTATTGCAAATAAAAACTTTTTATTTTTAAACATGTTTTTTTAACACATATCATCCTTGATTTTTTGGTAATCTGAAAACAAAGACAAAAAATTTGTTAAAAAAGTTGATAACTTTAATCTAGAAAACAGTGGAAAGTATTATTCGTTATTATTGTCCTCTGTGATTAAATATTACAATTGAATAAAACATCCTAACTTGTAAAATTGCCAACAGATGTCCCACATTAAGGGGGGGCTAGGGTTTTAAAATTTTTTTTTTTCCATTTTTAAATTTTTTTTTAAATAAATGCTTAATATGTTAAGAATATTGTGTTCAAATTTCAAGTTGATTGGAGCAAAATTGACGAAGTTCCGAGTATTTTTATACCTGTCGGATTTTAATACCTACCCGACCATACGTATAAGCCGAGCAGAGCAGGAAGCTGAGAAACAAACTAAAGAAGGCAGGATTCGTCGTAGACAGGAGCAAAAAGGTGCTTTAGACATCATGGATGATAGCAACATCCTTTATGGACCTGGCATTGATGATTCAGTGTGAGGTAAGCCGATAAAATTTGCTTATAAACGTTTAATACCAGATTTTTTAGTGTTCAAAACTTTATAGCGTTTTTCCCACAACTCACGTTTTCAAAGTCGGTGACCGTCATAACTTCAAAACTACTGCACCGATCCTTTTGAAATTTTGAAAACTATTTTTTGTACATAATTTACAAGGTAACGCTGGAGAGTTTTTTTTCAAATTTGTTAATAATTATTATTTTTCAATAACAAATTAGCCGATTTTATTCGCTAAAAATAGCGTATTTCCCTTCAAAGTGTTCCAAAAAAGTGAAAAATTAAAATTTCAAAAAACCTTCCCAGCGTTACCTGGGAAAAACTAACATCTAACGAAAGAACTTTGATTTTTTGATTTCAGATGACCCAGCACCGAGTTATGAGGGGCACCGCCATTCTCCTTTTTTTTGAGACACGTCCGAATAATTGCTGCCATCGCCGTGTTTTTTAATATTTCTCCGTGAAAATTTTATACAACATTCTTAAAATGTCATACTTTACTGTCCTATTAGATTTAATAAAGAAATTTTAACTGTGTTGTCACAAAAAAATCACAAAAAAATGCCTTTTTTTCGTACGAATTAACCCTAGCCCCCCCTTAAAACAAATATGGCTTTATTTATCCAAGACACTGTCTAGATTACATTTAGTTCGGGTAGAATCTTGCAATCATACATGAAGATAGCAGCTAAAAAAATGCAATAAGAAAATGAACATTGTGTTGGTAGCTCTCAGTCGAAGTATAATACTGTTGAATTAGCTCAGTGGTCAGAGCACTTCCCCGGCAAGGAAGGGATCCAGTGTTCGATTCCAAGATGCGACTGAATATCTTCTTGTCTTTTTAGTTTCACATATTTTGTTTTAGAAACGTTATTATCGTCTTCAACACCGATTTAACGCAGAACTACGATCAAACTGCACGGATTATCAAAACGACAAATAGTAGTAATTTATTTTTGTCATATTATGCCGTGTTTCACTACCCCCTTCTTAAGCAAACGTTTCTTTAATTTATGTTTATTTAATATTAACATTAAAGACATGATTCCATTCTGTGGCAGTTCGCACCAATGGACCCTTTTTTATGCGTCTGGCTGTCCACTGAATCTTTATAAGTAAGGAAATTACTAAAAAAGAAGAGAAATAAAAGAGATAGAAAATTATGTGACACTTACCCCCTCCCTTGTCACAGTTTTCCATTTTCCAATGGCACTTGTTAGCGAAAGTCTTGATGTTTCCATTGCTATTCCGGGCGCACAGGGGATCAAAGATCAAGGGGCAGAACATTGGACAGTCGGAAGATCGTTGGGCCAGAGCGGTGGCCATCGCCAGGAACACTGTGAAATTACAATATTTATAATTTTTAAAATTCTACCATAAAACAGCCAGGTATTAAGCCCAAGGGAGTATGTAAAGGAGGTTTAGGGGGTGAAAATCCCCCTCCCCTCCCCTCAACGGCCATAGTATTTCGTTGAAAAAAAAAATAGCGCTCATTGTCCACATTCCTGGAAAGTACAATAATATTACTTATCCGACATATATAGCCACTGTTAATAGGTTCGATTACTGAGTCGTAAATTTAGACTTCGTAAACCAATCAATCATTATCAATCGTCATCAATCAATATAAATTTGAATTATGTTTGTTTTGTTCAAAATCTTAAATCTCCGAAAGTACTTGACCGATTGGTTTTTACTTTTGACACAACGTTGAATTCAAATACGCGTGAGTTTTTATGTTTATATATTTTTAAAATTTTTTTCTCTATCTGCACAGACAGACCGAGTCACAAACGCGTGGCGGTGTACAGCTAGTTAAATAAATAAATTGTACATCGAGAATAAACGTTATCCTATGGATAAGCTATGAAGAGGATGGTGAATTAACTAACTAACTAAATTACAGAAAAGTCAACAAGTAAATAATTTTAAAAACATGTCAATTTACATTATTTAGAAGACAATCTGTTAAAAAAATTAGAATATTATATCTACCAAATGCGAAGAAGACGAAGAATTTCATCTTGGAACGAGTGCAGACAGTGTATGATCACAAACGGAAGAACGGAATTATTTGGAAATAAAACACACAATAGTTGTTTTAAATAGGGATTTTGTTATCTGAGGTCAATGTACCTAAACATATGTACACGTGTTTGGCTACACAGGGTCGCTTCGGACTTATAAAATT
Organism: Hesperophylax consimilis; assembly: GCF_061612785.1. Taxonomy (NCBI): domain Eukaryota; kingdom Metazoa; phylum Arthropoda; class Insecta; order Trichoptera; family Limnephilidae; genus Hesperophylax; species Hesperophylax consimilis. Next base: position 15,721,906 of record NC_142865.1, read on the forward strand.
CACAAAACAATTATTTTGATATCGATCTTCGAAAACGACAGCATTTTTTAGTGACAATCCAGCGGGATTGCGTGATAAAATTAAGAAATCCCCGGGGATTGGGTGAAAGAATTAAAAAATCCTGCGGGATCTAAGGGGTTTTTACCAAGCGGTATAAAATTGAATTGATGGCAAAATTTCATAAACATTTTTTTAATTCAATCTTTGGTATTAGTAATATTAATTGAAAGGGTACCTATGTTATGTACCCAATTATCAATTTCATATTTTAAACATAGCTATTTGCATACTTATCAATCTCCCATTCTAAAGTTGTGACTTTCCATTGCATATCGGATGTTTATTTAGATATTGTTATTGTTTCAATTAATTGTCATTATCAGAAATAATTAAATATTTATATCAATAGACTTCATTAACTAACTAGTGACTTTCCATGAGTTTTTGTTTATTTAGACCCATACTTATTCCTAATCAATATTAAATACTTATGATATATAATATGACATTTTCACCATTTTTCTTCAGTTTATTCCAGACATTTGTAAGGATTGTATTTAAACGCCGTGTTAGAACACACTAAGGCTTATTATAATAATTGTCCAACAGATTGTCAAAAAGTGAATAAATATATTTCAAAACTTCTTAAGGTTTTTCTTTTCGGGACCTTAACACCTAATATAATAAGTATTTTTAAAAAGATCGTAAAAAATATATATAAACATTACCGTCACTGGCGGGACTCTATCTGAGATCATTTAAGATCAATCATCTTTGGAACTAGTAACTATCTAACTAACTAATTAACCATCACGCCTGTTCCCGCAGATGTAGGCAGAGAGGACGATTTCATAAATACATAAATATGAAAACGTAACGTAATGCGTATTTTATGAAGAAATTGATAAATAAAGTTTTGTTCGAAAGGTTATACTGTCTTTACTCATTTTTCATGTTCGGTTTTTATTTACTTATTTAACGCCCAGAGGGCTTTTACATGATTGGTAGTATAATTTTAATTTGACAGATACTTTGAAACATAAAAAATAAGAATAAATTACATTTGATAAAAGCTATGCAACAAGTCATACAAACACAAGAAACAAAAACAGAAAATTACAGCTATTTGTAGGTTTACATGATGTGTTTAGGAGTATTGTTGAAATAAATGTTTTAAATGATCCACAAAACTTGCCAAGTTGGTATTGAATATGTCAACATCACCCAAGTAATGATTTTCCATGGTGTGAAGTCGTTGTATCGGAGAGTGGGCAATGTAGTTACGCTGATGTGTGCTGCTATAGAATATTGTATTTTGTCGTGTTGTTACTGTGGGTGTACGTATGTTTATAAGTTGCAGGAGTTCACAACAGTCGAATTTAGAGTTAAGTATTTTGAATAAGAACGTTTAATCGTTTAACGTCTATCTTCTAATGTATGTATTTTTAGAGTATTTAATAAGAAATTGTATTTTAAGTCTTCGACAGGGATATTTAATTTAAAATTTATAAAACGTAGAATTTTTTTGTATTCGCTCAATGTTGTTAATGTGAATTTTGAATTCTTTAGAACATAATCGTTAAATAGGAATGCTGTGCGTGTTCTACAAGTATTCCAATGGAAGATGTTCTGAATAATAAGATGAATTGATCCCTTCAGCATCAGTGTACAGCCTGAAAACAAACTGAACGCGTGTCCAACAATTTGTATACAGTCGATGCTCGACTGTGAAAGTAATGTTTCTTACCTCCACAAAATGGGAATCTTTAAGAGGTAGCTTTAGTAAATCCTTTACTTAAAAGACCCTCCTCAAAGCATCCCAAAAATGACAGCACCTTAGAGAAATAAATACATTCAGTCATCGATCAAGTTTGTTCAGTCAATGAACGCATTGAACCGGAACAAATTAGGGAGAGCTTAAATTTTTCAGGTGGATAGTACCTACTGCAGGGAGTATTTTCACAAAAGTTCCAACTCCTCCCTCGCTTGATTGATTAGATAGCCCTGATTTATTAATGTTGATTCACTTTCATATTCCTACCATTAGATCAAGGTTGCCTAGAATGTATTATTGTAACAATTATAATACGGTTTCATGATACAATTCTATTATAAATAGAATTGTTAGCCATCGACAACTCGAATGTAATGTTAGCTGATGTTTATAATATGCCTCAATCGAAAAATAAATTTAGACAAAACTATTTATTCATATGCGTATTGCGTACGTACGGGTGCAAAAAATAAGAAAAAATCGAAGCGGCCGGACCTGACTGATTTATAATTTAAATAAATTGATACATTGAGTTGTAAAAAATAATTATTCACTTTGTAAAAACATATCTATTATGAAATAGTATTTGAACATGGTATTACAAATTGCAATACAAACATTACACAATTTTTCATAGCTTTGAGGAAGCAGCTAAGGGGGACTTATTTACTGGACATCGCATTGCGTAATTGACCTCATTAGTTTAGACGTGTAGGATGAACGATTTATCAATGCTTATTTAATGTTTTATTTATCATTATTTTTTATAAATTTACCTACTTGCTATGCTTGCTTGCGCAATGTAGTAGCAAGTGGTGCCCGACTTCATTTGTAGTATAATAATAAAAACAATACAGGAATAGTGTTGAATACATCAAAACAATAGAGGCAAATAAAATAGACAAGTTAGAATTTAATTTACGCGTTATGTTATATTTTGTGATTTTAAATTATTTATTGAATTGGTAACTATATAATTAGAAAAAAATAGTATTAATAATTTTTATTAAAAATATTTTTAAATTAAAAAAATATATATATCCGTCCACATTAAATTATAATTTTAATTTGCGTGACGGGATACATGATATCTTCAGCCGCCGAGAGATCTCTCTAATTCTAAGGTGTAACTATAAGAAGACTATTGTGACCCCTGTTTTTAAATCTCGTGACGAAAAAACATTTCTACTTATCGTCCCATAGCACTCACATCAAACATAGCAAAAATCTATGAAAAAATTGTTAAAAAAACAACTCAACAACTACATAAAAGATAAGAAGATAATGAGCCCAAACCAGTTTGGATTTGGGGACAATCTCAGCACACAGGATGCGATTGCTAAATTAACATCAACAATAATGCAAAAATTAGATACTGGAGAAAAGTGTCTTGGAATCTTTAATGATCTCCGCAAAGCATTTGATACCATATCACACTCAAAACGCACTGAGAAACTACAGCAAATTGGATTGGACGGAATAGTGCTATCGTGGTTCCAAAATTATCTAAAAGAGAGATTTCAATATTTCAAAATCAATAATACCCTCAGTGAACCCAAAACCTCATATTTTGGCATACCGCAAGGAACTGTCATCGGTCCAATCCTTTTTATTATATATGTAAATCAAATGTTCACTCTTCCTATTGTTGGAGATATCATATCTTACGCAGACAACACTGTAGTTTTCACAAAAGTATCATGTGAGGAAAAATGAGGATAGCCAATATCAATATAAACATACTCAAAACATGGTTAGACCTAAATTGTCTCTCACTTAATACCGAGAAAAAATATTTCATCCCATTCTCTTTGAAAGAAAAAAAAAAGGAAAACAATATTACCATTAAAATCCATTCATCACAGTGTTTAAACAAGATGTTTTGAGTTGGGGATCTAGTCTATTGTGTATGAAGGGACCAAGGAAAGTATGAGATCTCTCTCTGGAGGCAGTACAAGTGGAGGGTACTTGCTACTTGCAGAGAATCAGTGGTCGCGCTTCTAGTACTGCGCTTTTGGGAGGCTGATTTGTTGAGGTTATTTTCATCACAGCCATCTACAAAGGGTTTAGACGTGTTACTGTACGATAAACCATTACAGTGACCTAAGTGTAGTCCTGCCCTCTGACAGTCACATGATTTAACGCACAAGCTTTTTTACAGTTAATTGAGAAATTAGCATGATATATAATTCATTTGGAGCCGCGAGCATGCCATTGGTTTATAATGGTTTTCTCATATATTTTGCTAACATAATCCCATGTTTCCGGTGAATGCATTTCAAAAACATTACTATTTCTAAATAATAATTTTTTTTCATCAAACTTGAAAAATATTGTCAAAAACGCCAACCACATTTTCACTTAATTTTTTAATCCAATCGTAGAAAAATCGAAAGAACTCATATTTCGAAAACACGTTCGTTTTGTTTGCGAAATTTTTAAGAAAACTGTATCTTCATTTTTATTTTGTTGATATTTTTTTATTTTTATATTTACTCCACACAGGAGGCCCTGAAGAAAATAATTTCCCTCAGGGCCTATGTCATCTTTGGGGATGCTGTGTGGAGGGTCTTTTTGTGGAGAGGAAGGAGTGAACATGGGTCTTGAAGAGTCCCATGTTGTAGGACGGAGGAAACACAGAGGCCGGCAGTTCGTTCCACAGCCGAGCTGTTGAACTTAAGAACGAATCGTAGAAGCGACCCGTTCTCATGTGACAAGTGTCAACTGTGTACAAATGTTGGGCGCGCGTTTGGCGTGTATCCCGACTACGCACCGGTGCCGAAGGGATCAATGACGCTAGTTCCTCAGAGCATCTTCCATTGTAATACAATAGAACAAGGACAGCATACCTACCTGACGCCTGTGCTCTAAAGATTGCAGTCCGTTTGTTAAGATTGGGGAATCTATCAAACGGACCGCCCGTTTTTGCACAGAGTCTAGGGTTTTTTTCAGGTATTTAGGGGCTCCGGACCAGAGATGGCTGCCAAATTCGACAGTAGGGCGCACTTGCGATTTGTACAGGGTCAGCAGTTGTGTATTATTAAAGTATCTGCGGGCCTCGTACAGTACGCCCAGCTTCTGAGAGGCCAACTTTACTCTGGCTTCGATGGAGCCCCCGTACCTGAGCTGGTCACTTATAGTCATTTATTTATTTATTTATTAAACGCCATAAAAGGCTTTTACAGTAATGTGAAACATGGGATTATAAGTACACAGTTCAGGGCTGTCAGAGACTTGACAATTAGAAATAGCATTTTTCATTAAAATAATACATCCACAAGCAGTTTTTATTGATGCTATACATATACATTTCACATATATGTATATATGTGGAATGTATATGTATAGAACACCATATATATGTTACACATAAAGAAGAACACAACAGTCAGTATGATGCAGTACAAACAGACATTTAAAATTTCACAAACATATCAATTACATTCATAACCAAGTATTTTTGCCTTGATGCAAGACGGTGAGGTTTTGAAAATATCAAAAAGGTCTGTATACGTGTTGGCAGTGCGGTGAAAACGCGCCAACGGTGAATGATACAAATAGTTAGTGCTATGATTGTCACTGTGGAAAAGATGGTGGAGTCGAGTTGATTTAACAGGGACACGAAAATTTATAACACTTAACATTTGAGGGCAGTCTATGAGATTGTTCAGTAATTTAAAAAGTATAAGAATGTCATTAATAGTTCGCCGGGTAGAAAGAAGTGGTAGATTTAGACCAGACATTAATGTATTATAGCAGATATCAATTACAGGCTGTCTCAATTTGAATTGAACGTATCGAAGAAATTTTCTTTGTACTTTCTCCAAGCGGTGTAAGTTACAGGTATAAATCGGAGACCATACAGGAGATGCATATTCTAGGTGCGATCTCACAAGAGAGCAGTAGAGTAATTTAATTGACTCAATGTTTTGAAAAGTCCTTGTGTTACGCATTACAAAACCTAGAATTTGCATGGCCTTATTGGAAATTGTTTCACAGTGACGATCAAAGGTAAGTTTTCTGTCAAAAATAACACCAAGGTCTTTGATAAATGGTACTAATGCAATTTCATTATTGTTAATTGAATACGATATGGTTATTGGAGTCCGTGAACGGTAAAAACACATGTGGAAACACTTTTTTACGTTTAGGAATAATTTGTTTATTTCACACCAGCTAGCAAGTCTATCTATATTATGCTGAAGGATAAGTGCATCATTTAAACATTTTATAATCTTAAAAAGCTTTAGGTCATCTGCAAATAGAATGAATTTGACATTTTCGAAACATAAAGATAAATCATTTATAAACAATACGAAGAGAAGTGGGCCCAGATGAGAGCCTTGAGGAACTCCAGATGTTACTTTAAATTTATATGAGACTTTATTATTTAATTTTACCATCAGTTCGCGGTTACAGAGGTAACTATTCAACCATTTTAGGAATGATCCATGTATACCAAGGGCTTGCAGTTTCGCGAGAAGGATATTAATATTTAACTTATCAAAGGCTTTTGAAAAGTCAGTATATATTGAATCTACTTGTGCACGAGACGTGAAAGCTTCACAGATATAGTGTTCATACAATAGAAGATTGGTTGTGGTAGACCGACCGGTCACAAAACCATGCTGTTCTGGAGTAATAATATGCCTAAACTTAACAGCAATTTTATCTAAGACAATACTTTCAAACATTTTCGGGGTGGTAGACAGTATGCAAATTGGTCTATAATTTAAAACACAATTTTTATCACCTGATTTAAATACAGGTGTCAAGTGATTAAGTTTCCAAGGATCAGGATATATTCCAGTTTGAAGTGACAGATTGAATATGTGTTGAAGTGGAGCTGCTATAAACTGAGCGCATTCCTTTATGAATACCGGTGGAATTTTGTCAGAACCTGACCCCTTCTTACAATCTAGAGATCTGATCTTTGTATTAACATCATCCAGAGAAATGTGGCATGTTGATATGTCAGTTACATTGGTGTATTTAAATTCAGGTATAGTTACATTATCATTTTTCTGTTCATAAACACTTGAGAAATGATCAGCAAAGAGGTCAACTATTTCTTGATCACTGTCAGCATGTTTTCGCCCTGAATACATTGATCGAGGACAGCCGTTGTTGTCTTTAAGAGAATTCACATAATTCCAAAAATGTTTTGGATTTGACTTGATAGTCTGCTCTACATCTGTAATATAATCTGAATAGCATTTTTTAGATAGACTTTTACATTTATTTCGTAAAACAGAAAAAAATTTATAGCAGTCAGTGGAGTTATCGGATTTAAAGTTAATGTGGGCAATTTTTTTACATTGAATGAGTTTTTTTAGTTCAGTACTAACCCATTTTGGGTAACAGTCGTTACGTTTTACAATAGAAGTTGGTATGCAATTTTCAATAGTATCATAAAGGTTTGAATTGAACACATTTGTTGCTTCTTCTACGTTTGTAGACATAAAAATGCGGGACCAATTGAGCGAAGAAAGATATAACCGCACTTGATTATAATCGGCTTTCTTGTAGTTTAGTTCGTGAACGGGAGGTTGGGGACTAAGGAGTTCAATGGGTGCCAAATAAATGGTCGCTTGTAAAGGGGGATGATGAGAGTCAATGGATACTATTGATTCACGCGATTCGCTGACATTACTATTATTTATGTTTGATATGACAAGGTCAAGAATTCTGTCATTTATATTTTTAACATGATTTAATTGTTTAAGGTTGAGAAAGTTGATGATATCAATGATTAATTGGGCTTTAGCAGAAATGGGATTTGAAGACTCGGTGGGTTGTACCCAGTTTACATTTGGGAGATTAAAATCCCCAAAAATTATTAATTTTGCATCAGGATATTTCAATTTCAAAGATTCAATTTCATCACAATGTTTACAATACACATCAGCACTAACTTGGGGGGGGATATACACACACACAATTATTATTTTTGTTGCTTTGAGTTTCACTAATATAGCTATTTGTTCAATGTTTTTATTTTTTAGTTTTAATAGTTTTGAATGGAACATCTTTCTGATCGATATTAAAACCCCGCCGCCAATAATATTTTCACGATCCAGCCGGTAAACATCGTAGTTGGTGAAGCCTAATTCAGGGGAAGATATATTTTCATGAAGCCAGGTTTCTGTTAGGCAGTACACATCGTTATTTATCGTTGGAATATTACACCTTAGGGTGTTGAGCTTGGTACGCAAACCTCTAACATTTTGGTAGTAAAATGTTAGTTTCGTGGGGAGTTTTTTGTATTTACAATAACAGGTTTATTGTTCTTATATTTGATTGTGAGACCTATTTCACCGTCTCGGGTTCTTTGGTCTAGGGTTAATCGTAAATTGGCGAGATAATTTCTTTGGGCTGGAGTTTGGTCGGAATAAATTTTAATGCCAGGGTACTCTGTTATGCTATTTTTTTTTCGCAAAATATCAATGGCTTGGGTGGGATTGTCAAGCATCACTTTTAGAGGTCTGGGTTTGTCCGTTTTTTTTATCCCCAGACGAAAGGTTGTGATGTTGGCCTTGGTGATGGTTGAGTTTATGGCCGTTAGTGTATTTGATATTTTTGTCGTGTCATCTGTAATTTTGTCAATTTGAGAGCAGGCCAAGCTTTCAGGAAAGTTGAAAATAATAATGTTTTTCGAACGTTTTTTCCTCTCCTCGAGCTCGTCAGCAGCTTCGCACATTGTTAAATTTGGTAAATATGAAGATTCATGTTGTGAGGTTGATTCTATCAATTTTGAGGAGACCATGTGTTCATATGACTTAACCTGTCCCTCGAGGATTCCAACTTTGACACCAACATCCAGCATGGTGCCAGAGAGGTTGGAAAGTTTGTTTAGTAATTTAGTCATCTGATCTTTAGTTAGTTTAAGTGCCGGATCAGTAATATTACTATATAAAGCACTAATTTCCACCTTAGCCTTGTTGATATATGATAGTGCATCAGTGGTACTCATCTTGCAATTGGATTTTGTATATTAATAATTTATATAAGATGCAGTGACAACCCTGTTCATGCGTTGTCTATGGCGAGAAGTGGGTGGGCGTTTCACTTGTACTCTTCGAAACTTTGATTGTATTAGTATTCTTCCTTCTAATCGGCTTTGTATGTGTGTGTCTAATGGAATCCAGTGACAGTTGAAATTTTAATTAATAATAAAGAATTACCGGTTAGGCAGCTGCAACTGTTGGTACACAATGTTAATTTTTGATTATGGTAAAGTACTCGTGGGTGAAAAACACTACTTTAAGCTCTTAATTTTAATATAATTATTAATTTGTGTGGAGCAAAAATTTACGTGTTGACTGTGACACTTAGTATTGTTACATATTGTCATACCAAGCATATCAATGGAAGGCCTGTTCGGAAGATTGCTTCCGTTGAAGGAGACTAGATTATCATTTGGATCCCTTTTAGACGTAATCAGACAGGATTGGGTCTTTGAAACATTAAATTCGACGAGATTATTTTTACCCCAGGAGGAAATACTCTCGAGATAACCGTCCATTCTCTGCTTCAAAGCCCTCCGAGCCGTTGGAGTTTATGCGCCCTTTGGGGGCTTGTCAAACAAAAAGCTATCATGAACTGTACTGTCATCCGCGTAACAATAAATCGGTGCACATGTCAAAAGGTCATTGATGTGCAACAAAAACAAAGTCGGAGACAGAACCGATCCCTGAGGGACGCCAGCATTTATGGAGTGCGAGGAAGAGGTGAAACCATCAGCAACCGCCTGAATCGACCTATCCCTTAAAAAGTCAGCAATCCACGTACACAGGGATGCGGGAAGTCCGTAAGAATGCAATTTGTTGACAAGTCCTCGGTGCCAGACCCGGTCAAAGGCCTTTGATATGTCTAGTGCGACCGTTTGGGTCTCACCGTGACGTTCCAGGCACCGCCCCCAAACATGCGTCTCATACGCGAGAAGATCACCGCACGAGCGGTTCTGCCGGAATCCGGATTGACGGTCGTTGATAATTTTGTTCTTCTCGAGGTATGTGAGCAGTTTGTTGTTGATCACACGTTCCATCACTTTGGACAGAACTGATGTGATCGCTATGGGGCGGTAGTTGGCCGGGTTGGAGCGGTCACCTTTCTTGGGAATAGGGTGAATGACCGCTTTTTTCCAACCAGAGGGCACAGTGCCACACTTCAGGGACATTTTGAAGAGCTTTGTCAAAACTTTTTTTTTTATATTTACGCAGCACACCTCTACAATACCTGAAATATTTCCGCAGATCTCTGAAATATTTCCGCAGCACACCTCTGCAATACCAGGGCAGGTATTCCATCAGGTCCACTAGCTTTGTTAAAATCGAGCCCCCGTATGACGTGGAGTACATCCCGATGCCGGATCCTCAGCTTTTTCATATAGAAGCCGCAGTGAGGAACCGACGCGACGGCGGAAAAGCACCCCCGTCGTCGAGGGTCGAGTTTTCGCAAACATTTTCCCTAATAGGTTAGTCTTTTCGGTGGCGGTGTTTGCTAGTGAGCCGTCAGGTCTGGTAAGAGGTGGCAAACTGGGTTTGCAAAAATTTCGACCTATTGAACCCGCAAGCGACCAGAATGCTCTGCTGCCATGCGGGCAGGCAGCCAGCTTTTTGCTGATCTGCAGGTCGTGTTCGAATTTTGACATATTAATGATTCTCTTGCATTCCTTTGCCAATTTGTTGTATGCTGATCTGCTTTCGGGCGTTCGAGATGTGTTGTAGGCTCGGTAAGCCGCGTTTTTTCGTCGAACTGCTTCGGAGCATTGTCGACTGAACCACGGCTTTGAGCCCACACCAGTTTCTTTAGTAGTCGATTGTATGAAGCCATCCATCGCCGATTTGATGACTTCACCAATCTCCTGGGCACATCTTGAAGGGTCCGAAGTCCGAAAACAAACAGCTGACCACGGAAAAGCGTTGAAATGGGCCCGCATACCGAACCAATCTGCTGACCTATAGTGCCACACATATATATAATATAATAAAAAATGAGAAAAAAATCAAAAAGTTTAACCTTTTGATAAGAATTACGAACCGATGAATTATTCATTTTGGGTATATTTAGGATGGTGACTGGATAAATCATCAAAATGATAATTCATCACATCTTTAAAAAGTTTTATAAAGTCATGGAAAGTGATGAAACAAAAACTTTATTAACTGGGTTAAGTAGGTTAGGTTAGGTTAGGTTAAAAAAAATTATCGTTTTTAATGACTTTATATCACTTTTTAAAAGTGTGTTACATTGTCACTGTGTTGAGTTAGCATGGAACCGTTTAGGATATTATTAGTGGCATCTAGTATAAATATTTGACACAAACTAGAAAGAATTATTATTTTTTATTCCAATGTAATAAAAAATACGTACGAGTATTTCCGCATGGTAATAAAAAATAAAAAAATATTTTTACAAAATTTGGATGCCGGTCATATAATATAAAGCTGGAAGTTGACCCTAAAACGCTAAATGAATAAATTTTGAAATAACACAAATTAATCAAATTAAATAATAATAAATATATGCGCACTCCTGGATATGCACCCGCGACCTTCGGCTTCCTAGTCGAGAGCCTTACCCCTCAAACAAGGAGGCCGTCAAAAAAACTGTATAAATATAATTCAAATCACTGGACGGATTCGAATTAAATTAATACAGTTTATTGAAATCATAAAAAACTAGTGCTTGATCTAAGAATTGTTTTTTTAACTAAAAATACTATTTTTTATGAACAATTAACTAGCGCCTTTTGAAAATTGAAAATCGGCGAGTAAAATTTCAGAAGCGACATTTTGTTAATTTTAAAAAATATTTTCAATCAGGCACTTGATCAACTTTTTTAAATTAAGGATTTGTTTTCGTTTGAGTGATTATGATGACACAACAAAGCCAACTTGTGGGACGGAGTACAACAAATATGGCGATAACTGGGTCTACTAAATTTTTTTTTTTTCTTTATTCATAAAAATATATTTGGATACAGGTTTTTTACATGCTTTTCGACTACCACACTAGACACATGTCCGTATTATGGTAGTCGAATGTAATATGCATTTATTGTGTTATAAAATATTACAGCCAAAACCTCCTAGATAACAAAGCCGGGAAACTCATTCAAATCAGCCTCTTAACTTGTATGGGATTGTACAAAAAAATCGTTTTTTTTTTTTTCAATTTATTCTTATTCATTAAAACATCTTATAATGGTTTAGTTGATTTAAAAAAATAAAAAAATACGTTTTTTGAAGGTTCTCACAAGTTAGGAGGCTGATTTGATCCAGTGCCAACCCCTTAATTATTATTAAGGCGAGGCAAATCAATCTTCTTCTTCAATGGCGCTACAGCCCATTTCGGGCCTTGGCCTCCTTTAACATGAGCCTCCACCGCCCTCTGTCCTCGGCCGTCGTCTTCCAATCTGCAACATGGAGTAGTCCTCTGGCATCTTTCCTGACATCGTCCTCCCATCTCAGCCTAGGTCTGCCCGCCTTTCGTTTGCCTCCCGGGTGTCCTGTTAGAACCTTCTTTGGTACACGTGTGCTTGGCATTCGGTGCACATGTCCGGCCCATCTTAGTCTTTGGAGCCGTAAATGAGTAGAGGCAAATCAATATATTATCCTATATGGTATTTCAATCCTTGGTACTAGTAATTTTATAGAAAATTCATTTAAAACGTAACGTGATGAGTATTAAGTGGTTTAGCTTTGTGGCCTTTTCATACAAACTTAAATTTGTATTTGAGGCTCAAATATCCAATTATTTATTGACTATGTGCTATTTATATATTTAAATTTTATATTATGATATTTAGGACATTAAATAATTCAAATTGATCATGGTTTTAGAGACAAAATTGGCATTATATAAAATAAAATAAAACATCGCAAAATCTATATATTTTAATTTATACACAGCTAATTTGTGTACCAATGTAAATCAGTCGTTTGTAATTTATATTTACGCTCATCAAAGTGCTTTTATTATTATCTTTAATATTTATTTTGTATTTCATTGAATGTTATTTTCTTCAGAGCAAAATCATTAACTCTTCATCACCAAAGTTGCCTCTAATATATGGAAAATTGCCATTCTTTAATGGAGTATATTTTATATTTTAAAATGCAAATAAATAAATAAGCACATATCCGTACTAGATATTTGCTAAACGTTAAATATTTGCTAAAAGTGTTAAAAAAGTTATATAAGATTATAAATAATAATATTTTTTTAAATGGTTGGGTATTTTGGTTTTTCATGAAAATGGTCATGCAGCCGTTCCTCTTAAGAAGACTTTAATTGAAAAAAACACTATGGAGAGTCCTGTCACCCATACGTGAACAGATATTTTTGTGCACAAAATACCAGCACCATAAAACGATCTCTTTGCTTCTACAGTAGTTGGTGATTCTGTCACCAAGAAGAAGTGCGGTAACTCTGGTAACTGAAGGTATCTTCCTCTCGTACCTCCGTTCTCAAAAAGCGACATGTCTTTTCCAATTCTTGAAGTTTCCTAGCTTGAGATGCAGCTCTAACATCAAATTCAGCTATTCTTTTACTATCAAAGATTGGCCACCGCTTATCTATATAAATAGTTTTTTTTTCAATTCCACAAGTCCCGCTATTGAAAACCCCGCAAATCCGTGGGATTACTGGATGCGGGATTGTGGGAATGCGGGATTGCGAGATTATCAATGTAAATTCGTTATTTACCTATTTACAAACATGTGTTATTTACATTTATAGTGATTTACTCTTTCTTCTTAATACTGCTTATGTTTTACGCATGCCTAGTTTATCAATACCTAATACTGTTGTTTAAAACTATTCTTTGATATATTATTATTATGAGATTTAGATTTAGATTATGTAAATTTTAAGTTCCTACGATCCTCCTGTTTTCTTTTTTTTTAACTATATATGAATGTAACTATATATGGAATGCTCCATATATTTGTATAAATGTATGTGTATGTGTAAACAAATATATGTAACCGCCTCAGAACAGAAACCTTCTAGTGAGGCGGGTTACTTTCACATTTGTTATATTAAACATGTAATTGCAATAAACGCCCGGGTTTCCGGCAATTAAAGAAGAAAAAAAAAATAACAGTTATTTGCAAATATGATTGAAGATTTCACGGCCAAAAGTATTTTTTAAATTTGTTTTTGGGGTGTTATGCTGTGTTATGTCTGGATGATGGACACTGTAACGTTGTCCGAAACGTTGGCTAAAGACGGAGTTAGCGCAACCCGGCATAAAACCCCAAAAACAAATAAGAAAAAAAGTTATTTATCAAACCCTCAAATCCGCGGGATTGCAGGATGCGGTTTTGAGGGATTGCGGGATTGCGGGATTAAGAGATTGCGGGAATGAAAACCCTTGTTGGGACTATTATGCGGTACCCATTCACATGAACAAGCTACACCGGATCAATTGAGTAAAAAGTGGGGAGGAAAAGAGATTGAAGATAATTACACTTGCTTGCTTTGTGCTATCGTTCGGAGATGGAAACATTTCATTTAAAGAAGGATTGAAATTAATCATAATGAACACATAAATCAACTTTTTATTTCAAATAAATCATTTTTAAAACATGTTTTTTTAACACAATCCATTCTTGATTTTTTGGTAATCTGAAAACAAAGACAAAAAATTTTGTTAAAAAAGTTGATAACTTTGGTCTAGAAAACAGTGGAAAGTATTATTCGTTATTATTGTCCTCAATGATTGAATAATACAATTGAATAAAACATCCTAACTTGTAAAATTGCCAACAGATGTCACACATTAAAACAAATATGGCTTTATTTACCCAAGGCACTGTCTAGATTGCATTTAGTTAGGGTAGAATCTTGCAATTATACATAAAGATAGCAGCTAAAAACTTGCAATTAGAAAATAAACATTGTGTTGGTAGCTCTCAGTCGAATTATAATACTGTTGAATTAGCTCAGTGGTCAGAGCACTTCCCCGGCAATCATGGGATCCTGGGTTCAATTCCAAGATGCGTCTGAATATTTTCTTGTCTTTTTTGTTTCATATCTTTTGTTTTAGAATCGTTATTATCGTCTTCAACACCGATTTAAAGCAGAACTACGACCAAACTGCACGGACTATCAAAACGGAATCGCTCCGAAAAAGATATCTATTGCACAAAAAGCAATCCGATTATATGATATTTTCAGCGAGTAGATCCGAGCTAAAATCTGAAATAAATTTTGCTAAAAACAATACATGAAAAATGTTCAGAATGGGATCAAAGACGACATAAAGTTTTTCTGGAACTACATTAGGTCACAAAAAGTTAACCCAACCTCACCAACATGCTTGATTGAGGAAGGCGTAACTTTTACTAACCCCGACATAATTGTAAATAAGTTTGCTGACTATTTTCATTCCGTCTATAGTCAAGTAACCCCGAAACTTGAAACCAATTTCCCAACAGCATCACCTTGGAACGTTGGAGATATCTCACTCGGATTGACCAACATCCAGGAAATAGAAACTTGTATCCGGAATCTCCGACCTGATAAGGCTACTGGTCCGGACGGTATTCCTCCTTCAATAATTATAAAAATCTCTCCAAATATCTGTGTACCCCTTGCGTACATATTTGATCTCTGCATCATGTCTTCCACAATTCCACAGTGTTGGAAACTAACGAGGGTCAGCCCCATTCACAAAGCTGATGAAAAGATTGACGTCAGAAATTATAGACCAGTTGCAGTACTGTCAACAATTCCAAAAATGTTTGAAATGATTATCTGTGATGCATAAAATAGGTTTTAATCAACCCTTACTGACATTTTTGCGTCATATTTAAAAGATAGAAGTCAGTATGTAAATATAAATGGATACGACTCCTATAAGTTCGCAGCTCTGTCAGGAATTCCTCAAGGATCGAATCTCGGTCCCATGTTATTCCTTATTCTGATAGATGACATTCAGGATTGCATACGTCACAGCTCATGCCTACTATTATGATTATTCGAAACTGCAGACCGACCTCGATTCAATCATGATATGGTCGGTAGAAAATAAACTTAACTTCAATATTAAAAAATGCGTTGTTATGACTTATAGTCGTTCACAAAATCCGCTATTCTGCCAGTATAGAATGAATGGTGAAATACTTACACGCGTAAACATCATCAAGGACCTTGGGGTGATCTTTGATCCCAAGCTGACATTTTCAAACCACATAGTCCAGCTTACCTCGGCTTGCTCCAAAACTCTTGGTTTTGTAATTAGAACTTGCAAACAATTCAATAACATAGAAGCAATGACCGCCATGTTCAACGGAGTGGTCAGAAGCAAGCTGGAGTACGCCAGTACTGTCTGGATACTTTATCAACTAAAATACATAAATATGATTGAAAAAATTCAAAAAAAATTATATATCATACCTAAGGTATGTTTACATGCGATCATACGGAATATATCCGAAATTCATGCATCACGTGGAACTGCTAAAGGAGACAAATTACCAAAGCCTGGAGGCCAGGCGTAATGCCGGACTCATGGTATTTGAATTAAAGTTACTAAAAAACCTTATCGATTGTCCATAAATTCCTGTAATGCTGTGGCTTAGTCGTTCCTGATAAATACTGTCGAAATCGTAGCCACGACCTATTCTGCATACCGCAGGGTCGGACAGATGTCTTTGCCCAACATAGCATCACAAGAGGTATGACCTTGCTAAATGCCCTACCAGCGGATATAGATGTGTTTAATATCACTATACCATGTTTTAAAAAATATATGTACATGTATTGTTAGTTTTAATAAAATTGTACCATAATTGGATTAACCTGTCTGTCGTACAATAAAAAAAAAAAATAAAATAAAAAACGACAATGAATTTATGTATTGTTGTAAAGTTTAATTTTAGTTTTTCGTTTATATGTTTAATAATATTGTTATATTTATTTTATTTTTGGGATATTATGCCGTGTTTCACTATCCCCTTCTTAAGCGAACGGTTCTTTAATTTATGTTTATTTTTTATTAACATTAAAAACATAATTCCATTCTGTAGCGGTTCGCACCAATGGACCATTTTTAATGTGTCTAGCTGTCCACTGAATCTTTATAAGTAAGGAAATTACTAAAAAAGAAGAGACAAAACAGAGCTAGACAATTATGTGACACTTACCCTCTCCCTTCCTACAGTTTTTCATTTTCCAATGGCAGTTGTTAATGAAATTCTTGAGGTTTCCATGGCTATTCCGGGCGCACACGGGATCAAACTTAAAGGGGCAGATCTTTGGACAGTTGGAAGATTGTTGGGCCAGAGCGGTGGCCATAACCAGGAACACTGTGAAATTACAATATTTATGATATTCAAAATTCCACAATAAAACAGCCAGGTATCAAACCCAAAGCCGAATATAAAGAGGATTTAGGGGGCTCAAACGGCCTCAGTATTTAGTTGAAAACATATAGAGTAGCGCTCATTGACTACATTCCTTAACAGTAAAATAATATTACTTATCCGACATATATAGCAACTGTTGATAGGTTCGAGTACTGGGTAGTAAATTCATAAACCAATCAATCAATCAATCATTACCAATCTTCATCAATCAATATAAATAAAAATTACGTTCGTTTGTTCAAAATATTAAATCTCCGGAAATACTTGACCGATTGCTTTGTAATTTTGACACAACGCAACGTTGCATTCAAATACGCGTGAGTTTTTTTGTAATTATATTATTTTTTCTCTATCTGCACAGAAAAATCGAGTCGCAAACGCGTGGCGGAAATTGTAAATCGAGAATAAACGTTATCCTGTGGATAATCTATGAAGAGGATGGTGAATTAACTAACTTACTAAATTACAGAAAAGTCAACAAGTAAATAATTTTAAAAACATGTCAATTTACATTATTTAGAAGACAATCTGTTAAAATGTATAATATTATATTTACCAAATGCGAAGAAGACGAAGAATTTCATCTTGGAAAGAGAGCAGACAGTGTATGGATCACAAACAGAAAAAAGGGATTATTTAAAATTAATACACAAAACAGTTGCTTTATATGGGGATTTTGTTATCTGAGGTCAATGTACCAAAACATATGTACACGTGTTTGGCTATACAGGGTCGCTTCGGACTTATAAAATTCTCATAAAAATTATTTTAAAATCGATCTTTGAAAATGACAGCATCTTTAGTGACAATCCCCCGGGATTGCGTGATAGAATTAAGAAATCCCGCGGGATTGGGTGAAAGAATTACAAAATCCTGCGGGATTTTGCGGGATCTAAGGGGTTTTTACCAAGCGGTATAAAATTGAATTGATGTCAACATTTCATAGACATTTTTTTTGTTTCAATCTTTGGTAGGATTGGGCGGGGCTAGTTGAACCAAGGGGCTTGTTGGGCAACGCCAATATCTTCGGAGCCGAAAGACTTACGAAGAATGCTGAACATGTTCTAGCAAGCTACAAGTGTGGGGACCGCGCCACCAAGCATTCAGTAGGCACATGGCATCCATAACGTGTGCACGGGGATTTTGTGTGATTTTTGCTCCAAAAGTGAAAAAAGACGATCGAATGATTTTGTGAAAATAGGTACCAAGGAAAAAGGTACCAAGTCAAGGTAAGTCAATTGGAAATTGGTGTTTACTTAACTTTATCTTGTCAATTGTGAAATTGTAAAACATTTAGTGGTATATGAGTTATCCGATGAAATTTTTAATAAAACATGGGTGGGGCTAATTGAACCATTTGGTTCAACTTGCCCCATTCAGATTCCTCACTGTAATTTTATACGTAGTGCATTCATTTCATCGTTAACACATCAATAATACCGATTTTTTTTAACTTACTTGATGCGTACAAGGTATACCGACAACAGGCAAAGATAATGTTTCTCCCAATATCAACAACAATACTGTAGCATCTACATCTAGAAGTGGCCTTTACTTTTCACCCGAGACCGTTAGACCATTTCCAAAGGCAGGGCCTAGAAAACAGCTGCAAACAGCGAGGAAGAAAAGAAGAGCAGCTATTTTAACAGACACTCCTGAAAAGGATTCTATTGCCCAAGAGCAATCTAAGAAGCAAAAGACAGGAACAGATAAAGCAAAAAAAGAAGGCAAGAAAAAAAGTCTTTTCGTTGTCAGACTCATCATTCGACAATTGTGAAGAATATGCTTGCCTAATTTGTGATGAGATTTATTCAGAGAGCTTTCTAAAGTAGTATATTCCATTGTATATTTGCCGATTTTATCGATTAAATAATTCTAAGAAAACTTACCTGTTTTATTATACTTGGTTTTTTAGATAAACTAATCGTTCTATTACCTAATTCTGTATTCTTTCAATAAATTCACTTTAATATCTTAATTTGTTTTATACCATGAGTGTGAATGATAATAAATATTTGACACTATATTGTTCAACAAGCCCCGTGGGGTAGTTCAACTAACCCAACCTATGAGGCAAGTTGAACCATTTCTCCTTCTGCGTGAAAATTAAAATATCTTGCATAAGGTCAACGTATCATATCATTTCATGAATAACATTATAAAGCCAGATAATGAAGCTATCTTAATAAATTGAAAAAACAAAAATATCTATGAGAGTTTCGAGTCTGGGGTCAAATTAGCAAAATCATGTTCAACTAGCCCCGCCCTACCCTATTAGTAATATTAATTGAAAGGGTACCGAATATAATAAGTATTTTTAAAAAGATCGTAAAAAATATAAAAACATTACCGTCACTGGCGGGACTCTATCTGAGATCATTTAAGATCAATCATCTTTGTAACTAGTAACTATCTAACTAACTAATTAACCATCACGCCTGTTCCCGCAGATGTAGGCAGAGAGGACGATTTCATAAATACATAAATATGGAAACGTAAAGTGATGCGTATTTTATGAAGAAACTTATTAATAAAGTTCTGTTAAAAAGGTTATACTGTCTTGATTCTTTTTTCATGTTCTGTTTTGCATTCTTTAGAACATAATCGTAAAATAGGAATGCTGTGCTTGTTCTACAAGTACTT
The DNA here is from genome assembly GCF_061612785.1 of Hesperophylax consimilis. Lineage (NCBI taxonomy): Eukaryota > Metazoa > Arthropoda > Insecta > Trichoptera > Limnephilidae > Hesperophylax > Hesperophylax consimilis. Next base: position 15,741,703 of record NC_142865.1, read on the forward strand.
CAACGGGAGATATTCTGAATAATAAGATGAATTGATCCCTTCCGCATACAGCCGGAAAACAAACGGAAAGCGTGTCCAACAATTTGTATAGAGTTGATATTAGCTCGGCTGTGGAACGAATGTTTCCCCCCATAAAATGGGTTTCTTTAAGAGGTAGAGGTACGCAGTCCGGACCTGACCTACTGTTGTTGTTGGTGGATGATTTGTGCATAGCATTTATTTATAATTTCAATAAATTAAAACGCTGAGTTATAAATAATATTGGTTCACTTTGTAAAAACATGTTGCAGTAACGATAAAATCATCTCAAAGTTGTTTTGCAAAATGACAAAAATGTCTTTTTGTATTATTTTAGCATCCTTGAATGTTTAAAAAAAGAGGACGCGAAGAAATTATAAATGGAGATCTCAAAATTAATAAATGATGTCGATACTAAAGAATTATCAAAAAACACCAAGGAATATTTAATGATTATGGTAAAGAAGATTTCACTTGTGACATCATCGAAAAAAATGAAGAAATTAAAATTATGTTGGAAAATAAAGAACATAAACCTGTCTTCAACGTCAACAAAATAATTAAAAATAAATTTAATGAAACATCTGTAGCGTAAATTATAGGGAGTTTACATCTCCCGAAAATAACTACAACATTATTTTTACCCACATTCATATGAGGCTGGTATCATTGCAAACCTGCACGCGGTACCACGCGCTGCCAATAATATTATTCTGTCTCCAGCAGTCTAGCCGTCGGGTTAGCCCTAAACCTCCTCTAGCGTACGCGATCTCTTTGTTTATAAAATTATAATTATAAGTGAGTTTTGTTAAAATAAAAAAAAACTAAATTGGAATTATCAAAATTCTCATTTTTTCACACTGTGAGTAATCACGCAACCTTGGATAACCAACAAACCCCAAATAACCCAACAAACCATTTAAACTGGCGATGATAAGAAATCCTCCAAACATCTAATTATGTGGTCGAAGTAAATAGTGAAACCCGGAGAATACCCGTAAACAAAGAAAAAATTAAATCGAATACCAAAGAATGTTTGTTGAAGACGCAAATCCAGTTATGCAATGTTACCACTGTCTACGCTTCGGACATGGTACTGCAAGATGTCTGCAGAGTGAGAAGGACGAAAAGCCTGTTTGCAGTTACTGCAGTCTTGATCACACATACAGCGAATGCGGGAATAAGACCAAACAACCAAATTGCAAAAATTGTTGTATTCAAAATGAAAAATATTAAATAACATTTCCAGTTAATCATAGGGCAAATGAGAAAAACTACTGTGAGGTATATTAAAAAATGCTCGCAATTTCTGATCAAAATATTGAATATTAATTTTTAAATATCAAAAAATGCTACAATATATTTTAAATAAGAATCCGTTGTTTTATTTTAGTATTTTAATAACTAACATTAATGAAAATAATCAATTTAATATACATGTGTATGTGATATGTAAACACACACTATACTGTTGGCAGCAAATGAATGTAAGTTTATTAATGTATAAATCAAAGTGTGTAACCAAAACTAATTTTAACTATTTATTTATACATTTTCGGAAAATTGACAGCTTACATTTAATCAGTTTGTACATAAGTATTACATAGTAAAATAAAACCAATTATGGATTTCCTCCTTGTGACTTTAACTGAGACAGCATAATATAGAATAAGTTATTTTAATTTGTGAGAAAGGAATATGAATTGAAAAATTTGTTCAAAATAAAAGATTATATAAAACGAAAAATTTTCAAAACAATACATTTATAGCCATGAAGAGAGGTTGTAGATATAAATCAAATCATAATAGAGACATAAACAATAGAGGCATAAACATTATTCACAAACCATCAGAGAAATATTCTTTTATGGACCTCTTGTATTTGGTAAGTTGGCAACCGAAAATATCAACCTTGGATAAAACGCTATTGTAATTATTTCATAGTCTGTTCAAGCAAGAATTTCGTGTTGTAATGAAAGTTTCATATATTTTGGTGACTTAAATAGAAATGATTCAGTCATTCTTCAGGAGTCAAAAGTAATTGATGTACGGGGCGTTGAAGATATTTGGAGAGCTACCAGAAGAAAAAAAAAAGAAAACATTAAAACATTTAAAATTAAATTACGAAAATATGTGATTGATTAATTTAAAATGTGTTACTATAATTATATGTATATAAGGATTGTATTAGGACATAGATAACTATGTACCTACTTAAAATACCGCAATAAACCATAAACAATAAACATAATAACTTATGAAAATATCCTTGCAAATAATTATTTAATAAAACTTATAGATGACGTAACAAGAGAAGTTATAGTTCAACAGAAAATAAACAGCTCGTATATCGATAATTTTTTTGTAAGGTTTAGCGGAAGACAAACCGCTGGAACTTTTGCAGGTATGAGTTCAATCTTCTAATGCTTATGTGATTATAACATTGCAGATCCCATACTACGGCTATAAATGTTCAGTTAGATTCTATAGAACAAGTAAACTTGACATATCGACAATAATATCCAAAATTATGATTGGAAATCACTTCTAGAAGAAAATGACTGTTCTACTATTTACTCAAAATTTCAGAATTATTTTGATGACTTGGTATAAAAATAGCATAATTGTGATAAGTAAAAAAACCCGGCCTTATGCGAAAAACGATTGGATATCTTCTGATATTTTATGTAAAATTAAAAAAAAAAGATAACTTGTAAAAAATTTGGAAAAATGCTCCAACAAACAAATATTACGAGAAAGAATGTAAATGTATTAAATAAATTATTAGTTACCTATATTAAAATTTTCTTACTTTAATGATAAATTCAAAAACTATTTTCAAGATTAAAAAAAAATGGGAGGAGTGTAATAAAATTTTAGGAACTAAATGACTGTGATGAAAATGATTCTAAATATCTGATGAAAGATCGAACAAAAGAAAGTTTAACTAATGATCTTGTTGATTATTTCTCTGGAAGTGTTTACAATATAATAAATAAGTGCAACCATAAGACAATTTATTGAATTTGAACCAGAAAAGATGCCTCAAAGCACCGAAGGCAACAGCGGCGGATATAGAAAAAATTGTTAGACAAATGAAGAGTTCTTCTCCAGGAATTGATAATATCAGGATGAAAGATATTTAAAAACATATTTTAGTCTTAGGTCCAAATATAACCCATTTTATAAATAGAATCTTATTTCAAGCAAAAATTCCCGTTGACTTAAAATGTAGTATTATAAGACCTATATATGACACACTCTGTAATAATGAAAATAATGAGTGATTAAAAAAAAATATTAGGATCATTAATTATTATTATTAGGATCGAAACCAATCTCTGTCGAATTTTATAATGAGTTTTCACAGTTTTTGGAACTTTCAGTCGGACTCTCCGACGCACTCATTATTACAGGCGACATTAATATTCGTCTCGAGCGCGTGACATCACCAAACACTGTTAAATTCTTAGATCTGTTAGCCAGCTTTGGATGCCACCAATGGGTCGACGTCCCAACTCATGATGCTGGTGGTACATTAGATGTACTAATTTCAAAGAACAGTGATACACCGCTTTCAGCAGATATTCGTGATATAGGACTGTCAGACCATCCGCTCGTTTGCACTGATATTGATTTTAACCCGCCTAAAGTACCATATACAACAATTGTATCAATGGAATGGCGTAAATTTAGCTTTAGTGATTTTCTGGAAGAGTTACAGACCTACTCTCTTATGTACACCCAATGTTTGGGAAACAAAGACCCCTACCGAACTTGTCAAGACATACAATAAAACACTTTCATGTCTGTTAAATAAATATGCCCCGACATCATCAAAAACACGGAAAGTTCGAAAGTCTGACGGCTGGTTTGACGATGAATGTCGAAACCAGAAGAGACTTATGCGGAAATTAGAGAGGACCTATAGGAAAAACCCTTCTGTAACTACAAGAGACGAGTGGATCCTTGCTCAAAAACAGTATACGAGTAAAATAAATTCCAAAAGAAGTATTGGAAAGAAAAGATTATCTCTGAGCGAACCAACCCGCGACGTCTCTGGAACTCAATAAAGACTGTAATTTCCGAAGTCACTGTTCCAACGAAAATAGATATTACCCCGGAAGCCTTCTAAATTTTTTTTCGGGAAAAAAATTGAATCCATTCGTGCTTCCGCATATCACGCTCCTCCGCCCAATATTCACTGTAAATTCTAAAGGAATTTTGTCTCCCTTCAAACCCACAACGCTGGAAGAAGTAATAAAAATTATTTCAAGCTCGCCTAGTAAACAGTGCAGTCTTGATCCTTTACCGACATGGTTATTAAAACAATGTTCTAATGTTTTAGCTCCATTCCTAGTTCACGTTTTTAATAAATCACTGAGCACGGGTGACTTTCCTGAACCACTCAAGTCAGCTGTAGTTATACCAATACTGAAAAATTCACTACTAGACGCCGATAACTTTGGTAATTATCGAGCCGTTTCAAACATACATAAATAAACAATTAGATAATGTTAATTAAATGTTAATCTCAAGTGACCCACCAGGTAAGTATTGGACTGTATATTAAATCCATAAATAAATACTAAGTAATAACATAGATCACTGTAGAAATGTATTATATAGATACTAATCAATAAGCTTTCCAAAAAAAAGAGTACAGAATTATAAATAATGAATTAAACTGTAAAAAACATACATTAGTCTTATTTATAGATTACTCAAAAAGCCTTTGATACTACTGATCATGGTAAATTACTTAAAATACTAGAAATTATAGGAATAAGAGGAAAACTACTAAAACTTTTTGAATTTTACTTAAAGAACCGATGCATGAAATTAAAACTCTTAAACTCTTTAAGCAAAAAAAAAAGTTTTTTGCCGGCGTTCCTCAAGGTTCCATATTATGTCTAATTCTGTATATTATAAATGTATCTTTTATTAAATACATTTTTAGACATGTAAAGCACTTTATATATGCGGATGATATTGTTTTAGTGATTTCTTGCAGTGATTTGCAAACTTGTATAGACCTTTTACAAAAAGACTACATTGAACCCTTAAAATGGTTTCATGACTCTGGATTAATCATAAATGCCAAAAAAACTAAATCGTTACACATAAGATCCCCCAATGTTAAGGTATATATTACACCAGAAATAAAGACCCATACCTCGGATTGCTTACACGGTGGTATTCCTGCAATTTGTACATGTGAAAATATGGAACTAGTTAAAGAATATGTTTATTTGGTTCCATGATAAATCAACACATCGGCAATTCAACACACATTTAAAAAGTGATATAAAGTCATTAGAAAACATGATTTTTTTTAAACCTAACCTAACCTACATCACTTTCTATGACTTTATATAACTTTTTAAAGATGTGATGAATTATCATTTTGATGATTTATCCAGTCACCGTTTATTTAGGTGTCAATATTGATTGCTTTTTCAAGTGGGATATACAAATAAAAAAGTTTGTGCACGACGAAGATCTATTGTAAGCAGATTGTATAAACTAAAAAAAATTGTTCCAATCTACACACTTCGAATAATTCATTTATCTCTAACTGAATCTGTTATAAGGTATGGAATAACAGCTTGGGGATTTTCCTGTAAAACTAATATCGACCATATTCAATCCGTGCAAATTTCATTGGTTAATTATTATTAGCTAAAAAAAATTTAAAAAAAGAAAGGCGTAATATTCGATAATTCTATCAGAGAGTCAAAATTCTTTCAGTGAGAGAAATTCTGTGGTACAAAATTATATTTCAGCACATAAATAACCCCTTATACATAAACAGGCTAGAACACAATCATAATAATCGTTTTAACTTTAATGAAGGACTTATTGTACCTAAGCATACAAATAAATATGGACAAAGAACGTTAAACTATATGATTCCCATTTTTTTTTAATAATTTTTTTTTTTTTTTTTTCAACTTTATTTATTTTCATTTCTTTACACATATTATACATATTAATAGATAGTAAAAAATAACATAATATATAATACCAAATAGTTTACAAAAGAAATGAAAACCCACTAAGGCACTGACTGCCTGAGTGTGGGTAATATAAAACGATTACTATATTTCAAGTACCTAAAGTATAATATACATTAATAGAAAAAGTTTTTTTTTTGTTTATAGTTATTATAAAAACTAAAGAGAAAAACATTGTGTACAATAATTTATGAAGTTTCAGCAAGTGAGTTGTAGAAAGGATAAATAAATTTATAGTAAAAGCGTTTCAATATCTGCGTCAATCAGCCATAATTTTACCTCTTTAATATATTCTATCTTTTTATTTATCATTTGAGTTTGTAGTGGTAGAAGGTTAAATGTACGAGGACCAATGAAACTGCTATGCGTCTGCATTAATTTAGTATTGGTTTGGGGGGTGTAAAATATATTATTTGTTCTTTTGCTCATTCTGTTTTCATTTATTTTGAAATTGTTTTTGTTTTTAAATAGATATTTCATAGTTTGTAATATAAATAATTTACGAATGTTAAATAATTTAGATTCCTTGTATAATAGGTCGGTCGAAAATGTTTTATTTTTGTTATATATGACTTTAATTATGTGTTTTTGAATTATTTGTAGAGGCTTAATAAATGTATCAGGTGCACCACCCCATCCTAATATGCCATAAGTGATTGCAGATTGCACCAGGGAGAAGTAGATCATTTTCAATTTTTCAGCGTTTAATATTTCCTTGAGTCTATAAAATATGTAGGTTAGATATCTTAGTTTAGAAGTGGTATGATTAATATGAGATTTCCAATTAAGATTAATATCTATTGATACTCCTAAATATTTTATATTTTTGACATTAGCGAGTTCGTTGCACAGGAAGCACATTTCTTGATTGCAAGTTGTATTATGGATTCTAATTTTAAGGTTGTCTTTTGGTTTGTTTTTGATGTTTTTATAAAAAGGTAAGTAAAATGTTTTGCTGTAGTTTAAGACAAGTTTGTTGTATTTTAACCATTTTGAAACAAGTGAAATACATACAGTTGCATTCGAAAAAGTTTCTGTCAATTATTACCATCCACTATTATTGCCGTGTCATCGGCGTAAGAAACAATTTTACCAGGGATTACAAAATTACATAAATCATTTCTATAAATTAAGAATAAAATCGGGCCAAGAACAGTTCCCTGCGGAACTCCGTTTTTTATCTGTGTTTCTGAACTATAATTATTCCCAATTTTTGTTTTTTGTGTTCTGTCTTTAAGATAGTTTGATAGTAATTTTAGTGTGTGTTTTTTGAAGCCCAGTTGAGTTATTTTTTTAATGAGTAAATTATGATTAACGGTGTCGAAAGCTTTTCTTAAATCTAGGAATATGGCAAGACATTTCTTTTTTTTATCGATAGATGTATAAATATTTTTTGTCAATTCATATATGGCATCCTCAGTGCTTAGATCTTTACGAAAGCCGTATTGGTTTTTCGATAGAATTTTATATTTTTCTAAGTGTTCAATGATTCTAAATTTGATGCATTTTTCGAATATTTTTGAGAGGTTTGAAACAAGGGATATTGGTCTGTAATTGTCTAATTTATGCGTATCCCCAGATTTATGAATAGGTATTATAGTGGAGATTTTAAACTGTTCTGGAAAATGACCATCTTTGAGGCATATATTAAAGATATGTTGTAATGGCGTTAATACATGTTGTTTTATTTTTTTTAATGTATCACATGATAGGCCATCATTTCCCTTAGAGTTGGATGGTTTTAGGTTATCAATATATTTTTCAATTTCATTAAATGTAATAGGAGAAAAATATTCTATTGAGTTAATTGAATCGTTATTAGAGTCTAATTGAGGAGATGTCTCCATATAATCATGATTAACATTAATGCCGGAAGATTCAAGTACCTCGTCTACTATATTTGTAAAAAAGTTATTAAAACATTCTGCAATGGTCGATTTGTTAGTTATTATTTCATTATTTATTTTAACCTCATTTACAATATTTGAAGACATAATTTTTTTGTTGGCAATTTCATTTATAATATTCCAAGTTTTTTTAGTATTATTTTTAGCATTTTCAATTTGTTCGCAATAGTATTTCTTTTTGCAGTTTCGTATCAGTCTATTTAGTAAGTTTCAGTACATTAGATATTTTGTTTTCAGATAAGGCATTGTTCTGAGATTATTATTTTGGCAATCCATTTGATATTTTATCATTTCTCTATATAATTTATCCCTTTGTTTAATTGATATAATTAATCCAACTGTAATCCAAGGTTTAATTTTTTTATATTTTCTGTTAGTGACAACTATTTTACTTTCACTTTTTAGAATATAATCTCTAAGAGTATTATAGAAATTCTCTAATGCTAAATGTGAGTTTTCTATTGATATAACATTTTCCCAGTTTTCTGACTGAAGTAAAGAGTTTAAAGTTTTATAATCAATGTCTACTTTTTCTAGAGTTACAGAATTTTGGTTTAAAGGTGTATTTTTGAAATGGTGTCCATAAAAGGTCGGGTAATGATCTGTGATATTAGTTTCAAGAATTGAAGAGATAATATTGGTCGCCTTGTGCGACTTGACAAATATGTGGTCTAAACATGCAGAGTTACTTAAGGTTACTCTAGTTGGTGAGCTAATATATGACATATATCCAGAGCTTGATAAACAATCTAGATATTCATTTTGACAATTTACATTTATATTGTTATCATTAATATTTATATTAATGTCACCTGTCAAAATGGAAAAAGTAAAATTGTTTCTGTCAAGATTTCTAACAAAAGATTTTAATTCTTTTACAAATAAAAGATCATTTAATGATGGAGATCTGTATATGGCTAGTACATGATATTTATAGTTGTTTTGAAAAAAGGTTAATTTTATTGCATTGGCTGACTTAAATTCAATAAATTCAGTGGCAACATTTTTCAGAGTATTATGAAAGAAGACAGTGACTCCATCATGACCAGTATGCTTACAGGCAGAGGAAATTGTGGTATAATCTGATAAGTTATATGGAATAACATTTTTCATTTGCGTTTCAGTCAAAACAATTATGCTAGGAGAAAAATCTAAGTTATTAATAAGGATACAGAGCTCATCGAAGTGTTTCCGTAAACTTCTAATATTCATGTTTAAGATAGAGAAATTAACATTTTTAAAAAGTAGATTTAGTTCATATGGGTTGGTACATTTATAATTTTCATGTATGTGGTTTTCTTCAGCCATGTTAAAGGTTGATTGGTGTTTGCTATGTGGTGTTATTATTATTTATTCGGAGGGGATGTCTTCTGAGCTTCTTATTAGTATGATTGGAGATTTTTCATTTTTTCTCATCCAAATTTTTCCGTTCTTTGCCCAAATAAATTTATACCCAAGCCTTGACGATTTAGCTAGGTAAAGTAGGTGTTTATTGTGTTGGGTCAGTTGTTCGTTAATATATATTGTGCTGTTTTCTTCAAAATTTATGTTTTTTGCATTTAAAATACCATATATTTTTTTATGTGTTATGATTACGTCTTTACTATCTTTGTTTTGTAGAGAAACTACTATGGGAGGATTTTTGTTCGGGTTTTTATTTTTGATTCTGTAAATATTTGCCACTTTAATAGTTTCTATATCGCATTTGAGTGTTTCTAGTATTTTATTAAACACTTTTTTAATATTTTCATTTTCCTTAAAAGGAACACCCTGTATTTCGACGTTGTTTATTATTTCATTTTGCTCCATTTTATTGATTTGTAGTTTAATTTCTTTATTTTCTACCTGGAGTTGTTTAATCAATATTTCTTTATTTTTGTTTTTTTCTTCATATTCGTCTAGTTTCTCGCAACAAAATTCAACGGACTTCTTAAGTTCTTTTATTTGTTCATTAAAAGATTTCATAAGTTGACTGGTTAATTCATTAAATTTTTTTTCAATGCATTTGATCATTTTATTAGTCATTGTGTCTTCTTCTTCTGAGTCGCTAGATGGCGCCTTTTTTTTAGGTTTCTTTTGCTTATTCATTTTGAAGAAAGGTTCAATGATCGGATATTTTAAATTTAAAAATAAAAATGTACGAATTTATTTATAAAATAACTTTTTCTATGGGTTTCAGTAGGATTCGATCCGACTTCACCGGAATGTCTGCATAAACTCGTCCGGCTGTTTATACCACTGACCCACGAACGGCGCAAGGCGATGCGTGGATTTATCAGATTATAATAGGAACCGAGCAGCAAAGAAAATAAAAATAGTTGTTTATTGTTGTGTTCATTGATTGCTGTTAATTTTTTAATTTTTTTTTAGAGAGATGAGTCCTATTTCACTGATTCAAATACACTTCGTATGATAATTTAATTATTGTTAGCTAATTTTATATCAATAGAATTTGATGTATTTCGCTAGACAAATTTTAATCGTAGCTGGTAAAATACATTGAGCTGTCACTTTTTGATTGTTACTTCACTTTATCATTGGATCACAAATGTTTTTTAATGTTTCTCAGTACACAAGTCACTTTTGAGTTAAATTGAATTGAAATCCTTCACTGTAAACACTTCAAACACCGCAAAAACTTTTTACTTTCTATTTCATGGGTTAAAAATCATATATTTTTAAAGTTAGTTCGGAGCGATTAAGATGCGTATATACTGTGTAAGGTACTTTTGTAAATTATGAATATTACTTATAATATTACTATTTATTATTAATTATGAATTACTTTTGTAAATAAATTAAGATTATGAATTTTGTAAATTACCTGCTGAAATTAAAAACTGTGCCCAAAACAAACAATTGGTGAACTTACTGAAGACTTTGCGCACTGAAAGAATTAATTTGTATTAGCTTACAATGATATATTATTCTAACGACTTTTAAAATTGTTACTTAAGTTTTTCATAACTTTATTTTGGTAAATTAAAAAAAAAATTGTTTAATACATATAATTGTAAAAATTTAACTGTAAACTCACTATGATAAGATTTATAATGTAACGAACCCGATGGACAAACTGCTTAAAAGCAGTTTATCCGGACTAATCGGGAATAATGAAAATATAATCAATGATTTATCAGATTTATTAAAACAAAAATTGGATATAAAAGCTAGTAGTTTAAAAAGATATAATTATACGTATGGTAAAAAATACAATAATAGATTATTCCAGAAAAATAAAAAAATAACTTAATCCAAACTTGACGATAAACAAAATATTATTTCGAATAATAATATTCTGTTACCATCTAAATCAGATATGCGCGACTTTTGGACTAAAATTTGGAGGAAAGATATAAGACATAACGAGTCAAGTCCCTGGATAGAAAATGAAGAAATCACTTGTTCAGACAATTTGAACAAATGAGTTTTTCTAATATATCGGTTGAATTTTTAGCCAAAATTATTGAAAATTCTCATAATTGGAAAGCTACGGGTTGCGATTGGATACATAATTTTTAGTACAAACGTCTGACTACTTTACATCCTCTTTCGGCAAAAAATCTTTCAAAACTTGTCAGTCAACCTCAAAATTTTCCAAATTTTTTTAACTAAGGGCATTACTTATATGTTGCCCAAAGGCGAAAATATTAATAATCCCTCTCAGTACAGACCCATTACATGTTTACCGACAATATACAAAATTTTAACCTCTTGCTTGACAGATTTAATATATACTCATTTAGATGAAAAAAATATTTTATCTGAACAACAAAAAGGTTGTCGCAGAAAACATATGGGATGTAAATAACAATTAGTTATTGATTCTGTAATTCTAAAACAGATTCAAACTCAAAAGCGTAATTTCAATACTTGCTATATAGACTACCAAAAGGCTTTCGATAGTGTCCCGCTCTCGTGGCTGATCAAAATATTAAAAATATATAAAATTAACCCCATTATTATTAGCTTTTTGGAAAATGTTATGTCCTTTTGAATTACCAATTTACTTATCAATTTAAAAGGTATGAAAATAGTAATACCGGGCATTTCAATTAAAAGAGGAATTTTTCAAGGAGACTCATTGAGTCCTCTTTGGTTTTGCTTAGCATTGAATCCTCTATCTAAAATGTTAATTTTTTTTTATTTATTTAATTATTTTAATATTACATATAAACAGAGTGATCAAGTATTGCCCATCTCACTAGGTGTGAAAACGCCTGTGTTGAGATGCCAATTTACAGAGCGGTTGTTAACATACTATGAAACATGACACAATAATAAAATAATATTACATATAAACAGAGTGATCAAGTATTGCCCATCTCACTAGGTGTGAAAACGCCTGTGTTGAGATGGCAATTTACAGAGCGGTTGTTAACATACTATGAAACATGACACAATAATAAAATAATATTACATATAAACAGAGTGATCAAGTATTGCCCATCTCACTAGGTGTGAAAACGCCTGTGTTGAGATGCCAATTTACAGAGCGGTTGTTAACATACTATGAAACATGACACAATAATAAAATAATATTACATATAAACAGAGTGATCAAGTATTGCCCATCTCACTAGGTGTGCAAACGCCTGTGTTGAGATGGCAATTTACAGAGCGGTTGTTAACATACTATGAAACATGACACAATAATAAAATAATATTACATATAAACAGAGTGATCAAGTATTGCCCATCTCACTAGGTGTGAAAACGCCTGTGTTGAGATGGCAATTTACAGAGCGGTTGTTAACATACTATGAAACATGACACAATAATAAAATAATATTACATATAAACAGAGTGATCAAGTATTGCCCATCTCACTAGGTGTGAAAACGCCTGTGTTGAGATGGCAATTTACAGAGCGGTTGTTAACATACTATGAAACATGACACAATAATAAAATAATATTACATATAAACAGAGTGATCAAGTATTGCCCATCTCACTAGGTGTGAAAACGCCTGTGTTGAGATGGCAATTTACAGAGCGGTTGTTAACATACTATGAAACATGACACAATAATAAAATAATATTACATATAAACAGAGTGATCAAGTATTGCCCATCTCACTAGGTGTGAAAACGCCTGTGTTGAGATGGCAATTTACAGAGCGGTTGTTAACATACTATGAAACATGACACAATAATAAAATAAAATTACATATAAACAGAGTGATCAAGTATTGCCCATCTCACTAGGTGTGAAAACGCCTGTGTTGAGATGGCAATTTACAGAGCGGTTGTTAACATACTATGAAACATGACACAATAATAAAATAATATTACATATAAACAGAGTGATCAAGTATTGCCCATCTCACTAGGTGTGAAAACGCCTGTGTTGAGATGGCAATTTACAGAGCGGTTGTTAACATACTATGAAACATGACACAATAATAAAATAATATTACATATAAACAGAGTGATCAAGTATTGCCCATCTCACTAGGTGTGAAAACGCCTGTGTTGAGATGGCAATTTACAGAGCGGTTGTTAACATACTATGAAACATGACACAATAATAAAATAATATTACATATAAACAGAGTGATCAAGTATTGCCCATCTCACTAGGTGTGAAAACGCCTGTGTTGAGATGGCAATTTACAGAGCGGTTGTTAACATACTATGAAACATGACACAATAATAAAATAATATTACATATAAACAGAGTGATCAAGTATTGCCCATCTCACTAGGTGTGAAAACGCCTGTGTTGAGATGGCAATTTACAGAGCGGTTGTTAACATACTATGAAACATGACACAATAATAAAATAATATTACATATAAACAGAGTGATCAAGTATTGCCCATCTCACTAGGTGTGCAAACGCCTGTGTTGAGATGGCAATTTACAGAGCGGTTGTTAACATACTAAGAAACATGACACAATAATAAAATAAAATAATATTTTTTTTTTAATTATAAAATTCAAGTATTATAAGACAATATATTTAAAATTACTCAATGGATATGTTTATTGGAGGTAATCGATGATTTTACTTTTAAATGAACTTTTTGTTTGCGTATTTCTAATGTCAGTAGGTAGAGAATTGAATAGTTTAGTAGCATTGTATTTAAAACTTCTTTGACCATAAGAGGTTTGACAAACTGGGATGTTAAAAGATTTTACATGTGACTGTCTTAGGGCTCTAGTGCTTATTCGTTCTTCAAACATATGTGCATTTTTAAATTGATGAAGCAGGATATTTTTTTAATACAATTTTTCCAAGTTAGGAACATGAAGTGCCTTAAAAATAAAATCAGTGCTCGTCCTCAATGGGACTTTGAGAATAACCTTCAGAATTAGTTTTTGAATCTTTGCTAAAGGTTCCAGGCAAGTATTTGTGGCACTACCCCAACTGATAATACCATATTCAAGGGATGATTGTACAAGAGCACAGTAAACTTGTTTCAGTTGTTTTTTATTTAAGATATCCCTAACGTTTTTAAAGAAGTAGATGAGTTTCCTCAATTTTGCCGTTAAAAGTTTTTTCGTTTTTTCCTCAATTTTAATTAAAAGCAAGTTTGGAATAAAAGTTAAGGGTAGTACAAGGGAGAGTAGTACAATTTCGCATTTATTATATATGGATGACATAAAATTATTTTCGAATTCTGAACAAAATTTAGAGAAAATGATCGAGGTAGTTAAAAACTTTTCAGATGATATCAAAATGACTTTTGGTTTAGATAAATGTAGAACGATCCATATAGAGAAAGGCAAAATTGTAGATGGGGACGAGAGTATATTTAGAAATTTCCAAATTACTAGTATGAAAACGGATGAGGTTTATAAGTATTTAGGATACCCACAATCAAATACTAGTATTAAAAATGAAATTAAGATCAAATTTCAAACTAGAATCAGAAAAAATAAAAAATTCAATCTATCTGCTAAAAATTTTGTAAAAGCAATAAATAATTGGGCAATACCTCTATTAACGTACTCATTTGGCATAATTAAATGGTATAATACAGATTTAGATAACTTAGAATGATTAATTAGAAATACGCTAACAAATTTTAATTGCCATCGTCCAAATTCAGCTATAGAACGAATTAATTTTCATTAATTAAATCAGGTAGAAATGCTAAGAAAAATTTTCGTAGGAAAGCTAATAGTTCAGAAATGCACAAAATAATTTGCAAGGCAGATAGAAACATCGCACCTTTAAATTTATAACATGAGAATGCCAACATTTTTATAAATCCCAAACCGGAATTATTAGATTCCTGGTCAAATAAAATTATTCACGCAAAACACTTTTTTCAAATCAAAACGCAAATCACGCAAATTATCGTCAAACAAATGGTTGAATATTGGAGAGTTGAGAGCAGAAATAAAAGGATGTATGCTTGCCATTCAAGATAGAGTCATTAATACTAAAAATTATAGGAAGC
The DNA here is from genome assembly GCF_061612785.1 of Hesperophylax consimilis. Classification (NCBI taxonomy): domain Eukaryota; kingdom Metazoa; phylum Arthropoda; class Insecta; order Trichoptera; family Limnephilidae; genus Hesperophylax; species Hesperophylax consimilis. The sequence goes on from NC_142865.1 coordinate 15,757,057, forward strand.
ATGTAATCAAAGATACAAATCAAATTGATGATTTTTGTAGAAAATTTTTGGCTTTTCCGGAAAATATGGAACATATTATATCGGGATGTTCCATATTAGCACCGTCCGAGTTTACATTAAGGCATAATCAAGTTTTAAAAATAATTCACTAAAGTTTGGTAATTCAACATAGCTTGATTGACTGCCGTAATATAGTACCATATTATGAATACGAACCAAATTCATTTTTAGAAAATGAATTTTATTAACGCGAACTGAGTTCTGCATGTTTCTGTAGGCGAATGTGTGGATGCACGGTTATGTAGAAACTGTGCAGGTGTGTGGGTCGAGCGCGATTCGGTAATCCTCGGCAATGCTCGTGCATTGATGCGAGTCATTCTGGATCGAATCGCGCGCTCGCGAACAGCATTTAATTAAGCTCATGTAAAGACTAAATAAAGTAACACTTTTCATTTAAAATAGATATTATTATTTAATTCAATCCATTCTCTTAATCCTGCTCAAACAAATTTTATAAAATATATTATGATAAAACTATACTAACAGACTGAACGATTAGTCATAAAAGACCCGATATAGTTTTACATGACAAAATTAAAAAATAATCCTATCATTGATGTCGCCATTACTAATTCCTGTAATATTCAAAAATTTGTTTCTGTAAAAATAAGAAAATACACAGATTTAGGAAATTAGATTAAAAGAATTTGGCATTTCCAGACTATAAAAATATTACCATTTGTTATTTCGGCTACTGGCATTATCCCTAGCTCTCTCATTCAAAATTTAGGCGTATTAGATCTGTCAAAGAATTTATATATAAAAATGTGAAAATCAGTCATTTTAAATACATGTACGATTACGAAAGATTTTTTAAATATTTATATTGAAGGATCAGTAGGATTTATAGGCCCTGTTAGGAGTTCTATCGAGCCGAACCCTCTGATATGAAAATATCTGGAGTCGGTGAATATTTTCCCATTTGATCTCTGGTGAGTTGACGTGTTGTTCTTGTATTGTTTTGTATTTATTATGCTAATATAATGCACTTGCATAATGTGGGTTGACTAGATGATAATTTGTGGAAAAGTGTGAGAAATGGTTTAGTTTTTCCTATGGGGAAGATTTAACCCAGACATAGAGTCGGAAAATAAAAAGATTTTTTTTCAATGTTTTTTTTTGGGTTGGATATTTAAGTTTTGTAAAAAAATGGCCAAAGACGTTGATTGAAAAAAATAAGATCGTAAAAAATACTATGGAGAGTCCTGTTACCCATAAGTGAACAAACATTTTTGTGCACAAAATACCAGCACCATAAAACGATCTCTTTGCTTCTACAGTAGTTGGTGATTCTGTCACCAAGAAGAAGTGCGGTAACTCTGGTAACTGAAGGTATCTTCCTCTCGTACCTCCGTTCTCAAAAAGCGACATGACTTTTTTCAAAATTGATTCGAAGTCTTGAAGTTTCCGAGCTTGAGATGCTGCTCTATCATCTCTTCTTAACATCAAATTCAGCTATTCCTTCATTGTGAAAGATTGGCCGCCGCTTATCTATATAAACAGTTTTTTTTCAGTCCCACAAATCCCGCAACTGAAAATCCAGCGAATCCAAGTGATTTCTGGATGCGGTATTGCGGCATTATCAACGCAAACAGTTATTTTTTCAATCCCGCAAATATACGGGATTGCGGGATGCATGATTGCGGGATTGGTTTGAAAATAATTACACTAAGCTTGCTTTGTGCTATCATTAGGAGATGGAAACAGTTCATTTAAAGAAGGAGGGAAATAAATCATAATGAACACATAAAACAGCTTTTTATTGCATATAAATCATTTTTAAATATGTGTTTTTTAACAGTGTCCTTTCTTGAATTTTTGGTAATCTGAAAACAAAGAAAAAATATTTGTTAAAAAATTTGTTAACTTTGAGCTAGAAAACAGTGGAAAGCAGTATGCGTTAATATTGTCCTAAAACTAAACTGTAACAAAACATCCTAACTTTTAAAAATGCCAACAGATGTTAAATTAAAACATTAAAATAAAAATGGCTATATTTATCCAAGGCACTATCTACATTGCATTTAGTTCTGTCTTTTTTTCATATCTTTTGTTTTAGAATCGTTAATATTGTTTTCTACGCTGATTTAACGCAAAACTATGATCAAATTACACGGACCATCATTTTTGTTGTCAAGTTTAATTTTAGTTTTTCTTTTATATGTTCAATAATATTATTATGGTGATTTATTTTTGGGATATTTCACTACCCCCTTCTAAAGCCAACGTTTCATTAATTTATATTTATTTTTTATGAACATTAAAGACCTAATTCCATTCTGTAGCAGTTCGCAATAATGAACACATATTAATGCGTCTGGCTGTCCACTGAATCTTTAGAAGTAAGGAGATTACTGAAAAAGAATAAAAATAATAGAGATAGACAATTATGTGAACTCACCCTCTCCGTGGTTACAGTTGTGTACTTCCATCAGACACTCGTTATCGAAAGTCTTGAAGTCTCCATGGCTATTCCGGGCGCACAGGGGTTGATAGATCAAGGGACAGACCGGGGGGCAGTCGGGAAATGATCGGTGAGCCAGAGCGGTGGCCATCACCAAGAACACTGTGAAGAAATTACAACATTTAACTAACTAACTAACTAACCATCACGCCGTTTCCCCGCAGGGGTAGGCAGAGAGGACAGACCACCAAACAACCCTGTCACACCACACACTCCTTGCCTCATTCACATTCATACATCGTCTTATACATACTCTTCTATTGTTCTGACTCTTGACATGGACCGACTCGAGTATCTGATTCACTTGGTAGTGCCATGTCTTCCTCGGGCGTCCCCGACTTCTGCTACAATTCACATTTGCATCGTATATTCTCCTTACACTCCTTTCTTCGCTCATTCCCTCTACATGCCCAAACCATCTAAGCGTCCCTTTCTTGATCTTACTCATTACGCTTACATCAGCCTTGCACTCTTTGCGGATCTCCACATTCCTCACACGATCATACATGGTTTTACTACACATACGCCTCAGGGATCTCATTTCAACAGCATTCAATCTACTTTAATCCTTTCTTTGCCAATTCCATGCCTCACTTCCATACATCAGGGTAGGTGCCAGCCCTCCATTGTGGACTGCTAGCTTCGCTTCTTTGGACAATGTTTTGCTAGCGCAAACTGCATTCAGTCCTCCATTAATGGAGTTACCTGCATTTACTCTTCTTTCAATATCTCTGTCAGCCTTCCCATCTCTCGTAAACATGCTTCCTAAATACACAAATTTATCCACATGCTCCAAGTATTCCTCATTCACAGCTATATTGCACACTGTTTTCGTACTCTCTCTTTCAAACACCATTACTTTAGACTTACTTACATTCATCATTAACTCATTCTTCACGCATACTTCGTTCATCCTAGAAACGAGAGACTGCAGATCATCCACACTATTAGCAATCAGCTCCACATCATCAGCATACAAGAGGCAACATACTTTCAAATTACTCAAATTCGCGCCCAATCCCACCTCTCTCAATTCTTGCATACAATATTTATGATATTCAAAATTCCACCATAAAACAGCCAGGTATTAAACCAAAAGCTGTATATAAAGGGGATATAAAAAATACAGTAGCGCTCATATATAGCTACTGTTGATAGGTTCGATTACTGAATAGTAAATTCGGACTTCATAAACCGATCAATCGATCAATATAAATAAAAATTATGTTCGTTTGTTCAAAATCTTAAATCTCCGAAAGTACTTGACCGATTGCTTTGAAATTTTGACACAGCATTGCATTCAAATAATGTGTATTTAAAAAAAAAAACAGCGCCATTTTTTCTCTACATGCAGACAGACCGAGTCACAGTAACGTGAGGCGGGGTACAGCTAGTCAAATAAATAAATTTTAAATAGAGAATAAAGGTTATCCCATAGATAATCTACGAAGAGGATGGTGAATTATCCCCTTCAAATTACCTACAATGAAGTCAACAAGTAAATAATTTTAAAAACATATCAATTTAGGTACATTATTTAGAAGACAATCTGTTAAAAAATGTACAAAATTATATTTACCAAATGCGAAGAAGACGAAGAATTTCATCTCGGAACGAGTGCAGACAGTGTATGATCACAAACCGATGAAAGGGATTATTTGAAATTAAAACACAAAATATTTGCTTTATATAGGGATTTTGATATCCGAGATCAATGTACCTAAACACATGTACACGTGTTTGGCTTGACAGGGTCTCATTGGACCTATAAAAACCCCAAAAAAAATATTTAAAATAAATTTTAAAAATGACAGCATTTTTAGTGACAATTGCGTGATAGCATTTAGAAATCCTGCGGGATCTCGCAGGATCTGAGGGATTTTTACTAAGCGGTATTTAGGCGATGCACTACGTCGTGTAATATTTTAAATCGAGCCGCCATCAATAATAGCCCTTCCGTAGATGGCGATAAGGTTTAAATTCCCGCTTAACACCATCCGCCTGTTTTGATTTATGCATGAAAAAAACATGGCCAAAAAGTGCCTTTTATTTTATTTTGTGGATGTTGAGGCAGAAATATTAAATTTTTTCCGATCATTTTATAAATAACTTAATTTTCCACATTATACAATAAAACCATAACCGAAAATGGGTTCGTAAGTAGGAGATTTTTAACTTTAATGCAGTTTTCATAGGCTTTATAGATAATTTTTTTCTGGGCTTATAAAAAGACTTATCTAAAAAATACTTGATTTTTTCAAAGGCCAAGATGTATTCTATTCGCATTATTTAATTAAAGCATCTGAAACATTTCTAGGCGACCAAATTTTCAAACCAAAAACAAATAATTTTAAATTACTACGTAGTGCATCGCCTTAAGATTCGTATCGGTGATTCAATCCAATATTAAATTTGTATACCTCAATTGAAAGAATTTTTCTACCGACAAAACTATTTATCCATATTCGGATTGCGTACAACAAATAATTTTTCTTAATATTGTAAAGCAATACCTTGCAAAATCCGTATTTAAAAAATAATAATAATAATTAACGCTATCTATGAACCTGTGGATTATAACGACGCAGCGGCCGGACCTGACCCTGTGGTTGTTGATGGATGATTTGTGCATAGTATTTATTTATAATATAAATAAATTGAAACGCTGAGTAGTAAATAATATTGATTTACTTAGTAAAAACATATTTTATTATGAAATAATATTTCAACATGGTATTACAAATTGCAATACAAACATTATACAATTTTTCATAGTTTTGAAGAAGCAGCTAAGGGGGACTTATTTACTGGACATCGAAGTGTAATTAACCTCCGTAGTTTATGCAGGATAAACAAGGCTTATTAATACTTTATTTATTATTATATATTTTTATAAATTTCCCCTCTTGGTTATGCTTGCTTGCGCCATGTTGTAGCAAGTGATCCACAACTTCATTTTTAGTATAATAATAAAAACAATACAGGAATAGTGTTGAATAAATCAAAATAGTGAGGCAAATAAAATAGACAAATTTAAATTTAATTTACGCGTTATGTTATATTTAGTGATATTAATTTATTTTTGGAAAGGCTACCTATATAATTAGAAAAAAGTAAAATAAAATTATTTTTAATATTTAAAAAAATATTTGCATCACAGTTAATTATAATTTAATTTAAATGACCCGTCACCGATCATGATATTTTCAGGATCTTTCAGCGACTGAAAATATCATGCATTGCCGATATAATATACTTACCGATCAGTAACTACTAGAATTTTATTATATTCTTCACCAAGAGTTATTTAGATTTTTTTCTTTGGTTTTAGTATTCTTCTTTTTCTTCTTCTCTGTATTCTCCGTGTTATTTTTTATTGCTCTAGTATTTTTTTTTCTTTTTTATTCATCGGATTATTTTTTACATTTTCTTTGTTCCTGAGTGTAAATGGTGGATCTCCTCTTTTTTAAACCTCTGGCAGCTCTTTTCCCTGGATAGCACATTTGGAAATAGTCACACGTTTTCTGGCATGTTGATGGATGCGGTGGACTCTCTCCCTGCTCCAGCTGGTCTAGTTTCTTCACCACCTAGGATTCTTGCTGCAGAGTCTCCATTTTCTGTCTCCGTCGAACGACACAGTGGTGCTGCCAAGGTCTGTTATATATGTGAGGATATTGTGTCAGCGCTTTATTAGCAGCAGACACATACCTGGACGGATGACGAAACTTGTGCTGGCACTGTTCGTGGATGCGGTAGATTCTCACTGCAGCAGCTGGTTCAGTTTCTTCACCACCTAGGATTCTTGGTGCAGAGTCTTAATTTTCTGTCTTCGTCGAACGACACAGTGGTGCTGCCAAGGTCTGTTATCTATGTGAGGATATTGTGTCAGCGCTTTTATTTAAAGTGCTGACACAATATCATTTAGAGATTTTTCCGCTACTTCTTCACCTGCCATGGAGAGGAAGTTACGAAATTAATTTTCCTTTCCTCTTACTCCATTCACACAAAGAGGAGTTTTCATGTTGGTTTTTAATTCTGAAGAGGTTTTTTGCCAAAATTTATAGAAATCTTTATTTATTAGTGAGATGGCAATACCATCCATTCGCTGTTGGATTTCTCTTTGTTGGCATTTTTTCAGAGCTACTTTGAAAATCGTTCGGTCCTTCTTCCTGTCTTCGCCAGCCGGCCCTGAGAGTGGTTTTCCGGCCTCGAGCCATGAAAGAAAGGCTCGTCTCGATGCTGCATATTTGGCTGCAACCAAATGATTCCATCCCGGAATGTTTCTATTTTTTCGACTCGTGTTATTAAATGTGGTAGAGGCAGCACTTTGCAGTGCATCTACAACATTTTATACGAGGAATTTATTTGATTTTCATGTGATTGTATATCAAGGTCTGATTGGTCGAAATCTTGAATTATATTTAGAAGTTTGCTATTAATAGTTTCAGTATATTTTGTTATTTCAACATACGATTTTGGATTCCATATAGAAGGAATATTATCATTACACGATTCCACAAAGGCTGGTAGAAATTGAGGGTTGAGATTTATTAACATTGGCAAGTGGTCAGACCACACTGCATCATATTGGACATCTACGCTAGCTATAGCGTTTTCCAGAGCTTTTGTGACGACACAGTGATCTAGCCAGCTTGTGGTACTATGGGCATCACTCACATATGTAAAAGTATTACAGTTCATCAACTTGATGAACTGTAATAATTTTCTAGTTCTCGGCCAAACAAACTTTTGGGATCTGCATTGAAATCGCCTAAAATAATCGCACTCGTCGAATTTCTTTCATTGATTATTGCGTTTACCTTACTCATGCAATTTTTGAATTCCTCGAGATTTTCGGGTTTATTTGTCGGCATATAAACTGAAAAAATTAATATTTTGCCACTGTTTACAGTTAGTTGTATTGCCGCCAGTCTTGGCTCAGAGCATTCCACTATGTCGACAGAAAGAGAATCCCGCCATAGGATTGCGACCCCACCAAAAGGTCGTCCAATTAAAGGGCGGAGATTTTTCAATGTGGATGAGTGTTTCAGGCTAATAATTATTGCTTATAAAATAATTGTTACCCTTTGTGCTATGCATAAAAAATCTTGTCTTAAACATTAGTTTACCAAAAAATAATTATTATTATTTCTTTTAACAAAGTAGTTACATCTGCATGATCAAACGTTACTGGTGGAAGTTTATTAATGTCTAAAACAACAAATTTTGGCAGAAGTTTGCCGTCAGTTTCTCTCATGTATTTAATCAAATCAGTAATTGACCTTTTCTTTTTTCCCTCACCGATTCTTCTCGTCGAGGGGCCTGGAGGTTGGCCCAGAATACTCGTAAGTAGAGTTCTTGTGGAGTCGATATCTTGTTCCGTAAACATATCACACACTTGGGTTAGACTAATGTCATCCACCACTTCAACCTTTTGTTGAACGAAAGCCAGAACTTCCGCAACTACATAGATTTTCCATGTTTATTTATCACTTGCGTGCGTTTGCCGTTTGTTTCGTTTAAACCAATTACTTAATTTTAAAATATACGATTTTAAAAAAATTGCGTAAACAGACCTTACGTGGGCCACGCCGACGCGGACCGTTAATAAAATTTATAGGAAGCATATAATCGGAGATACAAATCAATATCTTTTCCGGAATCTACTAACTAACTAACTAACTAACTAACCATCACACCGTTTCCCCGCAAGGGTAGGCAGAGAGGACGGACCGCCAAACAACTCAGTCTTGGCACACACTTCTTGCCTCATTCACATTCATACATACTCTTATATTATTCTGACTCTTGACATGGCCCGACTCGAGTATCTGATTCACTTGATCGTGTCATGTCTTCCTCGGGCGTCCCCGACTTCTGCTACCATTCGCATTTGCATCCTTACACTCCTTACAATCCTCCTTACACTCCTATCTTCGCTCATTCGCTCTACATGCCCAAACCATCTAAGCGTCCCTTTCTTAATCTTACTCATTACGCTTACATCAGCCTTGCACTCTTTGTGGATCTCCACATTCCTCACACGATCAAATGGTTTTACCACACATACGCCTCAGAGATCTCATTTTAACAGCATTTAATCTACTTTCATCCTTTCTTTGCCAGTTCCATGCCTCACTTCCATACATCAAGGTAGGTACCAGCACTCCATTGTGGACTGCTAACTTCGCTTCTTTGGACAATTTTTTTGTTAGCGCCAACGGCGTTCAGTCCTCCATTAACGGAATTACCTGCATTTACCCTTCTTTCAATATCTCTGTCAGCCTTCCCATCTCTCTAGAACATACTTCCTACATACACAAACTCATCCACCTGCTCCAAGTATTCCTCATTCACAATTATATTGCACACTGTTTTCGTACTCTCTCTTTCAAACACCATTACTTTAGACTTACTTACATCATCATTAACCAAATGAGAATTACACGGCTACCTCCTTTAAAATATTCAGCAGCAATATTGTCAAAGATTAGTCACCGAACCTCGGTAGTGTGCAGTCGTGTTTACCAGTGCTCTGTGTTTGACGGCTTACTGACGGCGGCGCGGCGTACAGATAAGATTTATTTATTGTTACCTTTTCGTATTCATTATTTTTGTTTGTGTTATTGGTTTGCGACGAAGTTGCGTGTATCATTTATTATTTCTTAAATAATAATTATTGTTTAATTTTTTTTAATTTGTTGAAATGGAGGAAGATGAAAATCGACCTCCGGACCCTGAGCCCATTTCTAATATTGTAGACGACTACGATACTGATGATACCCAGACTTCTGTAACCATTCCTTCACGAAAACGACGTCCTCCGCTTTGCCTTAATGTACCTCCTAAAATTAAATCCCTTTCACAATCAAACGAAGCCCCAATCTCTCATGGAAGTTATAATGATACCATTCCTCCAGAAGCAAAAGCCATTGAGCTTATGTATTCTATTTCATCTTCAGCTCCATTTATTGTCAATGTCCAAAGGACTGAACAGGGGAAAATAATTCATCCTCTGGATTTTGGTAAATTTATTTTTAGCTCAAAACTCAATAACCTCGGTATTATAAATGTATCAATAAAACCGGAAGATCGATACAAACTATTCATAGAATTTAAATCAGCCACATTAGCTAATGATTTTGTTAAAAAAATAGGTTCTCTTTCAAATAATAAATTTAAATCTTTCATACCTACTTTCAATTTAACCAGAATGGGCAGAGTAAGAGGTATCCCAACCGATCTATCAGAAACAGAAATAGTAGACGCTCTTAATGACTCTCAATTAACTCCAAAAGTTTTAAAAGCACGTCGTTTGAATTTCAAGGATACTTCCACCGGCACCACTATATGGAAACCTTCCCAATCCGTTGTTATTACTTTTGAAGGTCAAACATTACCATCCCGTGTATTTATTTATTATAACGCTCTTCCCGTTGAAGTATACAGATTCCCGACGATCCAATGTTTCAACTGTTGCCGTTTTGGCCATTCAAAACCTATTTGTCGTTCCCCTCCTCGTTGTTTCCATTGCGGAGAGATAATACAACGAATAACATTATTTGTATTAATTGTAAGGGCAACCATACTGCTGTTAGTGTGGCCTGTCCAGAGTTATCTAGACAGAGAAATATCAAACAGTCAATGGCTGCAGACAACATTTCCTACTTTCAGGCTTCTAAATTATTCTCTCCTACGAAAAAATCTTTTGCAGAGATAACGTCTAACGCTTCTATCTTTCATTTTTCTTCCCCTAAATCCCCTCTATCATCTTCCCACAAAGAAACAATTTTCAAACCCATAAAATCTAATGCAAAATTTATTCCTTCTTTCGATAAAAAACTACATAATGATCTTTTACTTAACCCGAATGGGAATAATAAATCCCAGGCTTCCAATGGGACTGCCTTAAAAAACTGTTCCACTTCCGATATCTTACCTAAAGTCATGATTGAAAATTCTTCTTTTATTCAAACTTTAATTACCCTATTAATTACGATCCTTTCAAATAACAATAAAGTACCGTCCAACGCTGCCGATTATATGAAATCTTTACTCTCTAGCCTTCCCGATGTATCCGCAACTGAGCAAAATACTTCAATGGAATAGTAGAAGTCTATTCGCCAACAAAATTGATCTTGTACAGTTACTTGATGAACATAATATTTCAGTTGCTGCCATCTCCGAAACGTGGTTAAAACCCTCATACCAATTTAAGATTCCTGGATATCATTGTCTAAGACATGATAGACTGGATGGCAAAGGTGGCACTGCTCTTATTATACATAATTCTATCCCTTTTAAACAAATTATTTTCCACACTCTCCCCAATAATTTTCAGATAGTAGCAGCTGTTGTATCTGATATTACATTACTATCAATATATATCCCTCCCTCTACAATTTTTGTTGAAAACGAATGGTCAACATTTATATCCCAGATTTGTCCCCCGTATATGATACTTGGGGACTTCAATGCTCATTCCCCTTCTTGGGGCAGTGAGTTAACAAACCGTTCTGGCCATAATCTATTAGATTTTATGGATACCTATAATTTATGTATACTAAATGACGGATCTCCAACTCGTTTCACTGCCCCTCAACATCGGAAAAGTGCAGTCGATTTATCTCTTTGCTCATCTTCGGTGATTCCCATATGTTCTTGGAACATTCTTAAAGATCCCCTTTCCAGTGACCATTTTCCTATAATAATTACCTTCCACCATCTATCTTCCACGCATTCCTTTTCGACAAACAATAGTTTTAAATTTAAAACGAAAGACGCGAATTGGAGAAATTTTTCTTCAGAATTAGACTCCATTGTTCAAGCATCTAAGTCTTCCCTTGTCAACACTAGTTTACAATGTGAATTATTTCCTAACATGATAATAAAAGCTGCAGAAAAAACACTTAAAAAACGTAATTTTAACATTAAGATAAAACATTCCACCCCATGGTGGGATGAAGAATCCACTAGTGTCGTTAAATCCAGAAGAGAAGCAATTTCCATTTTCCGTAAATGTATGTCTTTTGAAAATTACCTTTCTGTGAAACGCGCCCAGGCAGAAGCGAAACGCGTTTTGAAAAACAAAAAGCGGTCTGGATGGCGAAAATTCTGTGAACGCTTGTCTCCCGAATCTCCCCAGTCATCCGTAAGGTCCAATTTAAAAAAATTCGGTTCGGCATATACTCCGCAGCGTTCTAAACATATTCCAGAAGAAATTATTATAGGTTTTGCTGATAAGATAGCTCCTCCGTCAGTTGCCAGATGTGAGGAAATGCCTTCCTTTATTTCTTATCCATCTCACTCTAGCTGGCTGGACTCTTTTTTCTCAGTAAGTGAATTAAATCGAGTAATCAATTCCCTTCCAGACTCTTCTCCTGGCCCCGATGGAATCTTATATAGTTTCATTAAAGCATTCTCAGACATGTCGGTTGAATATTTTTTATCCCTAATTAATTACATGTTCGAAACGGGATTTATTCCGGAAGTCTGGAAAGTTCAAAAAATCCTTCCGATTTTAAAACCTGGCAAAAATCCATCTGAAATCTCATCCTATCGTCCTATTGCTCTTTCGTCATGTTTAATGAAAGTAGCAGAACACTTGATAAAGAACAGATTGGAATGGTTTGTTGAAAATCACAGAATTATCTCTCCTAATCAATATGGCTTCCGGAAAAAGAAATCAACCATAGATAATTTAAGTGTATTAACAACAGACATCCGTATATCTCAGTCCCTTAATTCTTGCACTCTGGCCACATTTCTTGATCTTTCGTCAGCTTACGACTGTTCAATTTTGCAGGCTACCGACATCTGTAGTCTAGAAATTTGAAGTTACTACGTTTAACCAAAATGGTGTGAGTCCTTGCTTAGAAAATAGTGTCAATTTGGTCGGTATAGCAGGTTTCATTTTTACTGCTAGACATCACAATGACAAGTGTTTTATTTACATGTAGTGGGTTTTGAAGTCTTTAAAAAGGCTCGCATTATGTGTTTTTTCGTTCTTTTCTCAACAATAACTCGATAATAAACAAGCTCATAAGTCAGAGCGATCGTAGCAGTGTTATTCGCACAGTTTCTTTATAAATATTGTACCTGTTTCAATAGTTTGAAATAAATGTAAAGTGGTATCAAGAAAACCAGTTTTTATTCAAAAAGGATCATCCCCAATTTTTAACATTTGATCCTTCAACCGGATTACGATCAGGAGATTCTATGTAAAAAAAAAACAAAGAACCAGCAGCCAAAAGGATACAAAATTGATTGAAACTGGAAATCATTAAGGAAAGTGGACCACATCGCAAATCTGAGATAAGTATTCAGTGCTTTCCTTCCTATCATCCATTTTATGTTTATTCAGGTCTCATGTAATTTAAACGAGATTAATCTTAAATAGAGTCAATATTATAAATAAAATCACTACCCACTTGAAAATAAGAATATAATATTATTGAATAGTGTTCTCAAATAGTATTGTCAAGATTGTCGTGGTATTCTTTCAAACGGGTGTTTGCTAAAATAAAATAATTGTCAACCGATATTAACAAAATATAATTAAAAATGGAAAATATGAAGTCATTAATAAACAAACGCGGCGTAATCAAAGGAAAACTAACCCGATTCGCGGATTCCTTAAATGCATTGTCGGTAAATGAAATTAAATTAAGATATGAGCGGGTGAAATCATTGTTAGATGAATTCGAAGCAGTTCAACAGAAAATTGAAATGTTACCGGATTCAGACGAAATTGAAAATTATAGTCAACGAGAAGCTTTCGAAAACCAATATTTCTCAGTTTTGGCAACGGCCAAAGGCGCGATCGAATCCGTCGATCAAAGTAAGGTGGAAATTAAACTACCCAACCTCCAATTACGGGAATTTCATGGCGATCAGAAAAATTGGGTTAATTTCGTCGAAACCTTCAAGACTTTAGTCCATAGCAATAGTAATTTAAGCAACGTACAAAAATTCTTTTATTTGCAATCAACTTTAAAGGGAAACGCATTAAAGATAATTGCTAATCTAGAAATTTCTGAATTAAATTACATTTCCGCTTGGGAATTATTAAATGAACGTTATGCAAATTTAAGAACTACCGTTCATAAACACATCCAAGCTCTATTTTCATTAAAAGACATGAAACAAGAAGAGCCTGTAGCATTGAGGTATCTAATTGATGAAACAAACGTTAGTTTAAAGGCATTACAAAATATCGGGGTCAAGGTAGATCAATGGGATCCATTGGTTATTTATATAATATCAAATAAATTAGACACAGCTACCCGAAAAAATTGGGAACAATATATATTACAAGACGAATTACCGACGTTAAAGGAATTCTTAAAATGTTTATCTGCTAGAGCCCAAGTATTGGAACTGATGAACGCTTCTGAGAAAAAATTTTCTAGCTTACATAAAACACAACTAGGCAACAATAATTGCAAAAAAGATTCATCAGTATTTTTAGCAGTAAAGGCTAACAACTGCATTTATTGTAACGAGAAAGGTCACCATATTTATTATTGTAAAAAATTTCTAAAATTAAAATTACATGAGGGGATTGATGCTACGAAATCAATCCAAGCTTGTTTTAAATGTTTAAAGGTGGGTCACCAGGCACAGAGTTGCAAGGCAACCTTTTCTTGCAGGCGTTGTGGCAAAGATAATCACAACACCTTGCTACACAATGAGGTACCTCTGCGGGAGGCCTCCAATATGGATGCTGATAACGAGGTTTCAGTATCGAATTTTTCTGCATCGGATAAAGCAGAAAAAATAATATTATTGTCAACTGCCAACATAGGAGTTGTGGGTAGTAACAATAAAATTTTTAAAGCCCGCATTCTGATTGATTCAGGGGCCCAGTCAAATTTTATGAGAGCAGAATTTGCTAATAAATTAAATTTACCATGTGAATTGATAAACAAACCCGTTTCTGGGATCCATAATAACATCACTCACATAAAAAAGAGAATTTCAGTGGAGATGAATTCGCTTCATACTGATTATAAAAGTGAAATATCATGTCTGATTTTACAGGAGATTACAACAAATTTACCACAAGTGACAATGGCGAAAAAAGACTTCAAGTTACCACGAGGATTGGAGCTAGCTGACCCGAACTTCAATATAGCTGCACCCATCGACATCCTGTTGGGCGTGGAGAGCTTTTGGGAAATCCTAACCAACGATAGATTGAAACTCGAATCGGGACCAACACTTCAACGTACGCAACTGGGATGGATCATATCAGGACCAATCCACATGTACCCAAAGCAAAGGCCTGTATCAGATTGTTGTAATTTATCTATAAATAAAATAAGTCACCAAATAGAAAAATTTTGGAAATTGGAGGAGATTAATCCCACTAAGATTCTAAATCATGAAGAAAAGGCTTGTGAAGCCAGTTTTGCTAGTACTCATACTAGACAAGACGACGGTAGATACGTAGTAAGTTTACCGCGTCGAGCATGCATTGATCAGCTGGGAAGTTCATTGCTCACTGCTGAAAAAAGATTTAAAAATATAGAAAGAAAATTTGTGTCAAATCCCGAATTGAAGACACAATATATGCAATTCATGCGTGAATATGAGGAATTAGGTCATATGGAGGTGTGTGACCAGTCAAAGGGAGATCGTGAATCCTATTTTTTACCTCATCACGCTGTAATAAAAGGAACCACTACAGATAAATTGATAAATTCTGCAATATGGTGGAATGGACCAAGTTGGTTGACCGAGGGAGTCAACGCTTGGCCTATATCAAATATTTCGTGTTCAAACCCTCCTGAACTCAAAGGCAAAAATATTCTATTATCCACAGATATTCAAGAATGGGAGATATTTGAAAAATTCTCATCATTTATTAAATTGAAAAGAGTTACTGCGTATGTATTGCGATTTGTCAATAACTGCAGAAGTGTTAAGGGTAAAATTTCAGACAATTTAAGTGTGGCTGAATTGGAATCAGGCTTGAAATGTCTATTGAGATCAGCTCAAATACACGCCTTTCAAAAGGAATTGAAAGAATTAAAAAACCATGGCATCGTCAACAAGAAAAGTAATTTAAAATCTCTTAATCCCTTCTTACATGATGGTCTAATATATGTAGGCGGTAGGTTGAATTTGGCTACACATTTATCTTACCAACAAAAACACCCAATTATCTTGCCGGCTAAACATAAGCTAACTGAATTGATAATACGTCACTACCATTATGTAAACCTACACGCAGGACCTCAAGCTTTGTTAGCTGAAATACGATTAAAATTTTGGCCCATCTTTGGTAAAAATACTATTAAAAAGATATTACATAAATGTGTTGTATGTTTTAGATGTCGTCCCCGAACCGGTCATCAAATCATGGGAAATTTGCCACCCGAAAGAATTACGCCGAGTCGTCCTTTCGCTATCACCGGAATAGATTACGCCGGACCAATTCTAATTAAAAGTGGGACGCTGAGGAAGGCTTCCCTCATAAAATCGTATTTATGTATCTTTATTTGCTTCTCAACCAAGGCTGTTCACTTGGAATTAGTTTCGGATTTATCTAGCAATGCTTTTTTGAACAGTTTAAAAAGGTTTATATCCCGTAGGGGACAACCTGAAAAGATCTTTTCCGACAATGCTAGTAATTTTAAAGGAGCTAGCAGCAGGCTCAAAGAGCTGTACACCAGCTTGAGGGAAAACAACGACAATATTCAAAATTATTTAGTGAACAGAGGTATTGAGTGGAAGTTCATAACCCCTCGAGCCCCTAATCAGGGAGTTTTGTGGGAAGCAGCAGTAAAATCAGCAAAATTCCATTTATATAGAATCACTAACAATTCTTCATTAACATTTGAACTCTTATATACCTTAATTTGTCAGATTGAGGCCTGTTTGAACTCCCGTCCATTAACTTCCTTATCCGACGACATCCATGATTACCAACCTCTTACCCCAAACCATTTCCTTATAGGCACTGAATCCTGTATCATTCCTGAGAGAGACGTCCGGGCGATACCGGACAACAGACTAACTCAATATCAGAGGATCAGTTCGCTAATTCAATCTTTTTGGTCTAGATGGAAGCAAGATTACCTGATGGAACTACAAAAGAGAACTAAATGGCAGACCAGCACTCAACGGGCACTGCAAAAAGACGATCTGGTGATTTTAAAGGAAGATCATTTACCTCCACCTTTATGGAAAATGGCCCGAATTCTGCATACACACCCTGGAGCGGATGGAGTAGTACGAGTTGTTACCCTAAAAACACCTCAAGGAGTCTTTGTGAGGCCCATCACAAAGATATGTCTGATGCCCCTGGATTCAGACACTAAACCTGTAATTGACGTCCCGGACCTTACCAAGGATTGATTATTTACATTACACTATGATGCTTATCTTCTCGACTCCACCTTGGATGGATCAAGCAGAAGACCTGAGAAGAAAGAAGAAAAAAAAAGGAACAATAATTGTGTTGTGTTCAGTGTAAACTATATTATTTGTGTTATTGAACTATTTAAATATGTAAAAATTAGTATGCAGACGTGTGTAATTTAGTCATTTTTGAATTTTTTTTTGGTTATTTAATAGGATTAATAATTTTCTAGTTATTTTTAGTTAATTAATAGAGTAATTCAACAGCATTTATACAGTTAAATTTATAAGTTTACCAGTAGGGCATAAAAAAAGGGGGTTTTATTTTGTTAATTTCTGCTATTTTGAATTATTTTGTTAGTATTTTTGTGGTATATTTAGATTAAGAATTTTTAGTTTATTCTGTTTGGTTTATAGTTTATTTTTAAATAGATTATCATTCAAAAATTTAGTGCAATTTTTGAATCCCGCCCCCTGGCAATATGTTCAATTTTGCAGTCTACCGACATCTGTAGTCTAGAAATTTGAAGTTACTACGTTTAACCAAAATGGTGTGAGTCCTTGCTTAGAAAATAGTGTCAATTTGGTCGGTATAGCAGGTTTCATTTTTACTGCTAGACATCACAATGACAAGTGTTTTATTTACATGTAGTGGGTTTTGAAGTCTTTAAAAAGGCTCGCATTATGTGTTTTTTCGTTCTTTTCTCAACAATAACTCGATAATAAACAAGCTCATAAGTCAGAGCGATCGTAGCAGTGTTATTCGCACAGTTTCTTTATAAATATTGTACCTGTTTCAATAGTTTGAAATAAATGTAAAGTGGTATCAAGAAAACCAGTTTTTATTCAAAAAGGATCATCCCCAATTTTTAACAACGACGATGTATTAATTAAAATTTTGAAAGAAAAATTAATTAAAATAAAAATTCCCTTAAAACTAGTTCAATTTATTATTAATTTACTAACAGACAGATCCATTATTATCCACTTTTCCTCAAAAACGATAAATCGCAAACTATGGAAGGGGTTACCTCAGGGGTCCGTAATCAGTCCATTATTATTTAATATATATATAAGTGATTTAGACAGTGTAATTCCTTCATCTATCAAGCGACTTTATTTTGCTGATGATTTCCTTATATATTTATCACACAAAAATCTATCGCGCGCTGCGAAGGAATTGAATTTGGCTTTACATAATATTAAAGTTTGGTTTTTGACAAATGGGATGAATTTAGCTACGTCTAAAACCAAAGTAGTGGCTTTTACGCGCAAAAAAAAAATACCCCCCTTTTCTGTCTGCTTTGATAATGTCCCTCTTCAAATCGTTAAGCAAATTAAATTTCTTGGACTACTTTTGGATCATAAACTTTCTTGGCTCCCGCATATTCAGAACATTTCGGCTAAGTGTGAAAAGGGGCTAAATATTATGCGAGCTGTTTCCAGAGTGTGGTGGGGATCTCATCCTACTACTCTTAAATTAATGTATGGTGCTCTAGTGCGAAGCCATTTGGATTATGGAACATTTCTTTTTGATCCTCTTCCTAAATATTTGGACAAAAAACTTGAAAGAATTCAGTCCAAAGCGCTCAGAATAATTATTGGAGCGATGAAATCTTCTCCAATTAATTCTCTCCAGGTAGAATGTGTTGATCCCCCCTTAATTTTAAGGAGACAATTTCTAGCTGATAAATATATTTTTAAATCTTTTTCTATATCGCGTCACCCTTTAGAACAAAGCCTTGATTATTTGTACAATAACTTAAATAACGAAAAAAGATCGACAGATAAAAATCGACTTCCTCTCCTTCTAAAAAGTTTTCTTTCATTCAAATCTCTGTCTTCTTCCCTCCAAAATCTACAAAAAGATCCTATCCTTCCTATTTTCACCATCCCATTTGATTCTATCAATTATATCCCCAACGTTATAACTTCAGACTTCCGAACTGATATTTTAACCTCATCTAATCAAAATGTTGAGGAAAAATTTAAAAACATTACATCTTCTAAGTTTCCAGAATTTTCTCTCATTTACACAGATGGTTCTAAGTCTGATAACAAAGATTGTGGAGCTGCGGGTACACATTCCCAAATTCGATTTAGATTTTTCTTATAAATTGCCTAAAGAAATTTCCATATTTACTGCAGAATGCTTCGCAATCGAACAAGCTTTGAGCCAAATCCAGCTTTTCAATATTCGACGAGCCTTACTGTGCACTGACTCACTAAGCGCAGTGTTGAAAATTTCCTCAAATATCCATAAACCAGAAGACTATATTATTTATAATATCAGAAACACCCTTAAATCTTTAAATGAAGTAAATTTCGAGACAATATTGGTTTGGGTCCCTGGCCATTTAGGAATTGAGGGTAACGAGAAAGCCGATTATCTAGCTAAACTTGGAACAATTTCTGGCTCTAATCCTTTAGATTTTAGAATTCCTATCTCTGACGTCATCCCAATTCTTAAATCCAACATGATCCGCTCCTGGGAAGAAAATTGGACTAATACGAAAACCCGAACTGGTGCTTTTTATGCTGGAATACAAAATCATATTCCAAGTAAACCTTGGTTCCACGGCAAGAAAAAATCCAAAAGATTTATATCCTGTATCTCGAGAATGAGAATTGGTCATTGCTCCATTGCATCCCATTTGTTTAAAATCCGGGTCCTAGATAGTCCACTCTGCCAGTACGGCATGGAAAATGAGACTCTTGATCACGTTTTCTTTAATTGTAAAAATCATTCATCCTTCAAAGGCATTTATCGTTTACTTATAAAAATCACCCACCAATCTCCCCTTAGTATTCCTTATTTACTTTCTCTCAACAATTCTCGCATTTTCTCAGTTCTATACAAGTTCATAGACTTGAATGACTTCAATATTTGAGATTTCCTATTCCCGTATAGATTTCCCATAAAATTATAACCATCTCCCTTAACTTTAACGGCACATAGCACTCTCTTTAGGGTGAATTGCCTAATATAAAAATATATATATATATATATTGTCAAACCCGACAGCCTTACCATTCTTCATACATTTAATCGAGCTTTCTATCTCATCCATGCTAATTTCGGTAACATTCACTCCGTCGTCATTCATATCCGATTCTATAGAACACTATAGAACATATTATATCCGGAAACTATAGAACATATTATATCGGGATGTTCTATATTAGCACCGTCCGAGTATACATTTAGGCATAATCAAGTTTATGAAGTTTTACCAAAGTTTGGTAATTAAACATAACTTGATTGATTGCCGTAATATAGTACCATATTATGAATACGAACCAAATTCATTTTTAGAAAATGAATTTTATAAAATAATTATGATAAAACAGACCAAACGATTAGTCATAATATACCCGATATAGTTTTACATGACAAAATTAAAAATAACTTAAATTATTGATGTCACTATTCCAAATTCCTGTAATATTCGAAAATTTGTTTCGGAAAAAATAACAAAATACACAGATTTAGAAAATGAGATTAAAAAAATTTGGCATTCTCAGACTACAAAAATATTACCATTTGTTATTTCGGCTACTGGCATTATACCTAACTCTCTCATTCAAAATTTAGGAGTATCAGATCTGTCAAAGAATTTATGTATAAAATTTTAATATATGTAGGGATTTTTTAAATATTTATATTGGGGGATCAGTAGGATTTATAGGTCCAATTAGAAGTTTTACCGAGCCGAACCCTCTGATATGAAAATATCTTAAGTCGGTGAATTGTTTTCCCATTTGATCTCTGGTGATTTGACGTGTTGTTCTTGTATTATTTTAAATTTATTATGCTTATATAATGCACTTGCATAATGTGGATTGACTAGATGATCATTTGTCGAAAAGTGTCAGAAATGGTTTAGTTTTTCCTGTGGGGAAGATTTAACCCGGACATAGAGTCGGAAAAAAAAAGTTTTTTTTTCAATGTTTTTTTGGGTTGGGTATTTAAGTTTTGTAAAAAAATGGCCAAAGACGTTGATTGAAAAAAATAAGATCGTACAAAATACTATGGAGAGTCCTGTTACCCATAAGTGAACAAACATTTTTGTGCACAAAATACCAGCACCATAAAACGATCTCTTTGCTTCTACAGTAGTTGGTGATTCTGTCACCAAGAAGAAGTGCGGTAACTCTGGTAACTGAAGGTATCTTCCTCTCGTACCTCCGTTCTCAAAAAGCGACATGACTTTTTTCAAAATTGATTCGAAGTCTTGAAGTTTCCGAGCTTGAGATGCTGCTCTATCATCTCTTCTTAACATCAAATTCAGCTATTCCTTCATTGTGAAAGATTGGCCGCCGCTTATCTATATAAACAGTTTTTTTTCAGTCCCACAAATCCCGCAACTGAAAATCCAGCGAATCCAAGTGATTTCTGGATGCGGTATTGCGGCATTATCAACGCAAACAGTTATTTTTTCAATCCCGCAAATATACGGGATTGCGGGATGCATGATTGCGGGATTGGTTTGAAAATAATTACACTAAGCTTGCTTTGTGCTATCATTAGGAGATGGAAACAGTTCATTTAAAGAAGGAGGGAAATAAATCATAATGAACACATAAAACAGCTTTTTATTGCATATAAATCATTTTTAAATATGTGTTTTTTAACAGTGTCCTTTCTTGAATTTTTGGTAATCTGAAAACAAAGAAAAAATATTTGTTAAAAAATTTGTTAACTTTGAGCTAGAAAACAGTGGAAAGCAGTATGCGTTAATATTGTCCTAAAACTAAACTGTAACAAAACATCCTAACTTTTAAAAATGCCAACAGATGTTAAATTAAAACATTAAAATAAAAATGGCTATATTTATCCAAGGCACTATCTACATTGCATTTAGTTCTGTCTTTTTTTCATATCTTTTGTTTTAGAATCGTTAATATTGTTTTCTACGCTGATTTAACGCAAAACTATGATCAAATTACACGGACCATCATTTTTGTTGTCAAGTTTAATTTTAGTTTTTCTTTTATATGTTCAATAATATTATTATGGTGATTTATTTTTGGGATATTTCACTACCCCCTTCTAAAGCCAACGTTTCATTAATTTATATTTATTTTTTATGAACATTAAAGACCTAATTCCATTCTGTAGCAGTTCGCAATAATGAACACATATTAATGCGTCTGGCTGTCCACTGAATCTTTAGAAGTAAGGAGATTACTGAAAAAGAATAAAAATAATAGAGATAGACAATTATGTGAACTCACCCTCTCCGTGGTTACAGTTGTGTACTTCCATCAGACACTCGTTATCGAAAGTCTTGAAGTCTCCATGGCTATTCCGGGCGCACAGGGGTTGATAGATCAAGGGACAGACCGGGGGGCAGTCGGGAAATGATCGGTGAGCCAGAGCGGTGGCCATCACCAAGAACACTGTGAAGAAATTACAACATTTAACTAACTAACTAACTAACCATCACGCCGTTTCCCCGCAGGGGTAGGCAGAGAGGACAGACCACCAAACAACCCTGTCACACCACACACTCCTTGCCTCATTCACATTCATACATCGTCTTATACATACTCTTCTATTGTTCTGACTCTTGACATGGACCGACTCGAGTATCTGATTCACTTGGTAGTGCCATGTCTTCCTCGGGCGTCCCCGACTTCTGCTACAATTCACATTTGCATCGTATATTCTCCTTACACTCCTTTCTTCGCTCATTCCCTCTACATGCCCAAACCATCTAAGCGTCCCTTTCTTGATCTTACTCATTACGCTTACATCAGCCTTGCACTCTTTGCGGATCTCCACATTCCTCACACGATCAAACATGGTTTTACCACACATACGCCTCAGGAATCTCATTTCAACAGCATTCAATCTACTTTCATCCTTTTTTTACCAGTTAGATGCCTCACTTCCATACATCAGGGTAGGTACCAGCACTCGATTGTGGACTGCTAACTTCGCTTCTTTGGACAATTTTTTGTTAGCGCCAACTGCGTTCAGTCCTCCATTAATGGAGTTACCTGCATTTACTCTTCTTTCAATATCTCTGTCAGCCTTCCCATCTCTCGTAAACATGTTTCCTAAATACACAAATTTATCCACATTCTCCAAGTATTCCTCATTCACAGCTATATTGCACACTGTTTTCGTACTCTCTCTTTCAAACACCATGACTTTAGACTTACTTACATTCATCATTAACTCATTCTTCATGCATACTTCGTTCATCCTAGAAACGAGAGACTGCAGATCATCCACACTATTAGCAATCAGCACCGCATCATCAGCATACAAGAGGCAACATACTTTCAAATTACTCAAATTTGCGCCCAATCCCACCTCTCTCAATTCTTGCATACAATATTTATGATATTCAAAATTCCACCATAAAACAGTCAGGTATTAAACCAAAAGCTGCATATAAAGGGGATATAAAAAAAATACAGTAGCACTCATATATAGCTACTGTTGATAGGTTCGATTACTGAGTAGTAAATTCGGACATCATAAACCAATCAATCAATATAAATAAAAATTATGTTCGATTGTTCAAAATCTTAAATCTCCAAAAGTACTTGACCGTTTGTTTTGAAATTTTGACAAATTATTGCATTCAAATACGCGTGTGTTTTTATGTGATTATATTATATGTGACAGTTAAAAACGTGTATTTTAAAACAAAGAACGCCATTTTTCCTCTATCTGCAGACAGACCGAGTCACAGTAACGTGAGGCGGGGTACAGCTAGTCAAATAAATAAACTTTAAATAGAGAATAACGGTTTCCCTAAGGATAATCTACGAAGAGGATGGTGAATTATCCCCTTAAAATTACCTACACCAAAGTCAACAAGTAAATCACTTTAAAAACATGTCAATTTCATTATTTAGAAGACAATCTATAAAAAAATATAGAATATTATATTTACCAAATGCAAAGAAGACGAAGAATTTCATCTTGGAAGGAGTGCAGACAGTGTATGATCACAAACCGATGAAAGGGATTATTTGAAATTAAAACACAAAATATTTGCTTTATATAGGGATTTTAATATCCGAGATCAATGTACCTAAACACATGTACACGTGTTTGGCTTGACAGGGTCTCATTGGACCTATAAAAACCACAAAAAAAAAAATTAAAATAGATTTTAAAAATGACAGCATTTTTAGTGACAATCCCGCGGGATTGCGTGATAGCATTTAAAAATCCTGCGGGATCTCGCAGGATCTAAGGGATTTTTACTAAGCGGTATTAAGGCGATGCACTACGTCGTGTAATATTTTAAATCGAGCCGCTATCAATAATAGCCCTTACGTAGATGGCGATAAGGTTTAAATTCCCGCTTAACACCATCCGCCTGTTTTGATTTATGCAAGAAAAAAACATTGCCAAAAAGTGTCTTTTATTTTATTTTGTGGATGTCAGGCATAAATATTTAAATGTTTTTCCATCATTTTATAAATAACTTAATTTTCCACACTATACAATTAAACCATAACCGAAAATGGGTTCGTAAGATTTTGAACTTTAATGCAGTTTTCATAGGCCTTATACATTATTTTTTTCTGGGCTTATAAAAAGACTTATCTAAAAAATACTGGATTGTTTCAAAGGCCAAGATGTATTCTACTCGCAGTATTTAATTAAAGCATCTGGAACATTTCTAGGCGACCAAATTTTCAAACCAAAACAAATGATTTTAAATTACTACGTAGTGTATCGCCTTAAGATTTGTATCGGTGATTCAATTCAATGTTGAATTTGTATGCTTCTCTTGAAAAGATTTTTCTACCGACAAAACTATTTATTCATATTCGGATTGCGTACAGCAAATAATTTTTCTTAATATTGTATTATAATAATTAACGCCATCTATGAACCTCTGGATTATAACGAGCGTCGCGATTAAACCTTATAGTATAGGATCCCTTAAAGAACGACCGTCACCGAGATGTTTATTTGATGAAACGTATTTTATATTTAATTTAATGTGTCAATAAATATATTGCATATCGGTTGCCTAGCAAATTTTAGTCCAGGGTATGATTAATTAATAATTAAAAAAAAAAAAATTTTTAAACATTTCACCGGTTTGATTATTATACAAATTCTATACCAATCGAAAGTACGAAACCCATAGAATATGCAAACGTTAGGTTGCCTACTCTTTTCCGGTCACAAGGTACCATCTAGTCTAGAGTGCACAGAGTGCACGAGTCTATCGCTATCCTTTTCATTTTCAAGAACAAATAGCATGCGCACTCTCTTTGTTTTAATGGACGGACAGCTGCTATGCTTTGTCCTCTTCTATCGCATGGGATGGTTGGTTGGGACCTCTCAGTCGCACACGAGAATTCGCGGCATGTTTTCAAAAAGTTTTAGTTTTCAAAATTCGACAACCGGAATTCGGGACTGATTTTTAGCAGGCAACCTTATACCATCGTGTTCATAATGAAATAATCTTTAATTTCATATAATTTTTATTCAATAATCAGACCGGTGCAAAATGCTTTTTCGATTTACCTGTTTATACATGGCAACCTGAGAGTTGTGACCGGAAAAGAGTAGGCAACCTAACATTTGCATATTCTATGGGTTTCGTACTTTCGATTGGTATAGAATTTGTATAATAATCAAACCGGTGAAATGTTTAAAAAAAAAAATTTTTTAATTATTAATTAATCATACCCTGGACTAAAATTTGCTAGGCAACCGATATGCAATATATTAATGACATATTAAATTAAATATAAAATACGTTTCATCAAATAAACATCTCGGTGACGTTCGTTCTTTAAGGGATCTTAGACTATTAATAAACGTGATAATACGCAGCGGCCGGACCTGACCCAATGTGGTTGTTGATGGATAATGTGTGCATAGCATTTATTTATAATTTAAATAAATTGAAACGCTGAGTTGTAAATAATATTGATTTATTTGTAAAAACATATTTTATTATGAAATAGTATTTCAACATGGTATTACAAATTGCAATACAAACATTATACAATTTTTCATAGCTTTGAAGAAGCAGCTAAGGGGGACTTATTTACTGGACATCGCAGTGTAATTGACCTCAGTAGTTTATGCAGAATAAACAAGGCTTATTAATACTTTATTTATTATTATATATTTTTATAAATTTCCACTCTTGGTATGCTTGCTTGCGCCATGTTGTAGCAAGTGATTTACAACTTCATTTTTTGTATAATAATAAAAACAATACAGGAATAGTGTTGAATAAATCAAAATAATGAGACAAATAAAATAAACAAGTTAAAATTTAATTTACGCGTTATGTTATATTTAGTGATATTAATTTATTTTTGGAATGGCTAACTATATAATATTTAGATTTTTTTTCTTCGGTTTTAGTATTCTGCTTTTTCTTCTTCTCTGTATTCTCCGTGTTATTTTTTATTGCTCTAGTATTTTTTTTTCTTTTTTATTCATCAGTTTCTTTTTTATATTTTCTTTTTTCCGTAGTGCAAATGGTGGACCTCATCTTTTTTAAACCTCTGGCAGTTCTTTTCCCTGGATAGCACATTTGGAAATAGTCACACGCTTTCTGGCATGTTGGTGGACGCGGTGGACTCTCTTGCTACAGCAGCTGGTCCATTTTCTTCACCACTTTTGCTGCAGAGTCTCCATCTTCTATCTTCGTCGAACGTCACAGCGGTGCTGCCAAGGTCTGGTATCTATGTGAGGATATTGTGTCAGCGCTTTATTAGCGCAGACACATACCACGGATGACGAAACTCGTGCTGGCACTGTTCGTGGATGCGGTAGATTCTCGCTGCAGCAGCTGGTTCAGTTTCTTCACCACCTAGGATTCTTGCTGTCACCTTTTGATATACTTCATTCGACTTAAAAATTCACTTTATTTTTGTAATATTTATATTTTTTGTAATACCTGCATCAACTGTAAAGCGCCCCTGAGGTGATATCTCACAAAAGCGACGCTATACAAATTGTCCAATATTTTTATTATATTTTTTTGCTGAAGGCACGGATAAGTTGGCACAATTGACTAGCAAATTAACCAGAGAAGTTAAGAAAGGGTCTCTTAGACGTGTGGAGCAGATTAAGAGGAAACTACAAGCCAAAAATGTGTATATTCTTGGTATCCCTTACGTCGTCACGAATATAGGTAATAGGCATTCAAATCGCTTGACAAACGGAGTCTAGAAACGCTCGATATCAAACACAAAAGTGGTTTTTATTAATTTTGTAAAAATGTACAAAAAAGTTAATCAAGTGAAACTGTCACAGATAATCTTAGCTATAATACTGTATTTTTTAAATAATAATAATAATAACATGGAATTTATATAGCGCAGTTTAGTGTCATTTCACTTCAAGTGCGCTTAAAGTTGATTCTTTTATGCTTTCATACATTTATGTTGAAAAAAATTTTTTTTAATATTTTTTATTTATATTTTTAAGCGAAACGATAGGAAAACCTTCAATTTATCTAAGGCAAGGCTGCCCAACCCCAGGCCCGCGGGCCACAATGTGGCCCGCGAACGAATTATAAGTGGCCCGCGTGAACCATTTTCAAAAAACCCGCCAATCCGCCAATTCGAAAAAGTGTCGCGGGTCCGCGGTAAAACAAACAATGCAGCTTGCGCGCGGTCACCAGTGTTGCCAACGAAGGCGATTTATCGCTATTTAGGCTACTCAGAACAAGAATCAGCGACGAAAAAATCTAACCTCTTGAACTTACTTTTTAAACAAAAATACACCGGTTTTTTATATAATATTTTCTGCGTCCGAAATGAATCTTGTAGCCACCCCCCCCCCCCCATGGAATTCGAAAAATTGTTGTGGGGAATCACATATGATGTTTTTGGGTGTGATTTTTTCTCAGCGAAGTTCCGTAACAACCCCCCCCCCCCCCCCCCCATGGATTTCAAATATTTTGTGGGGAGCACTCATTTTGTGGGGAATTATGTTTTATAGAAATTCTCTAACAACCTCCCCCCCCCCCATGGAAATAGGAACCGTCAGGTATTCAGTGGCCCGCCAGTGATTCAAAATCGTCAAATTGGCCCAACTGTTAAAAAGGTTGGGCAGCCTTGATCTAAGGCATATTTTTTGGTATTCATAATGTAAACCAATTATTTATAAAGATCAATCAAAATAGTGATTTAGCATTAAGAGAATGGAGCGCGAGAAGACGGCCTAGCCGGTTTAAATCCCGGCGTGCGCAAGTAAATTTAATAATAATTTGCGCTATTTCACAATTCATTTTTAATTTAAAAATAATATTTCGTATATTAGCGGCACGTTCTAGGGTTGTAGATACAAGTATCGCTCTGGTGATGAGAACACGATGCAGAATCAAAATGTTGCCTGAAATGGCTTTAGCCGTGTTTGGTGACCAGATATAAATAGCCAGGACAGTCAGATGAAGAATATGACGCTAATATGAATGGTGGAAGAAGCCAGAGACGCCCGAGAAAGACACGACACGTTCAAGTGAATCAAATACTTGAATCAGGTCATGTCAAGAGTCATAAATTGACCTCAGATAAGGTCTACCAAATTATTTTCGGCCAAATTGCTCAATGATTTTGTCATAACATTTCCTACACTCGTGCCAAGATGAAGTTCTTCTTATTTTTCACATTCGGTAAATATTATATATAATCATTTATACAATTTTGCAAATTAATTAAAAACCAAACTGTTTAACTGTAATACATATTTCAATTTTGAAATGGCATTTAAAGTTTAAAAAAACATTTTTGATTTGACTAATGTTTGAACCTACATACCCAGAACTGGAGTTGAACTACTCTACCAACCCTCGCCAAATTTCGATAGGGTAAGACCGACATTTATTTCGCATATTAAGTGATGTAATGTCATTCAATATCAGAGAAATGCGTATACGTCCTTGTATTATGATTTACAACGAGTCTATCTGCCGAGTTGCAGCTAGATCGGATGTCGGGAAGTGGGCTGATTTCCACTTCCAAAATTTGCAATTATTAATTACATGAATCGGTTTACATTATGTTCGTTTGCAGTTTTGCACATTAAGTTTTTATACCTAAAACGTGCATTCGTGGTGATATAAAGGTGTGTATAAACACGCGAGCCGAACTGCCGAGCTGAACCACGACTTATGCGAGAGGAACGAAGCAACCACAAATGACGCGAAACGCCGCTTTCCCGTAATTCGTAGCTTTTTGGTGGTAATCACGCGGAAATGTACGAATTTCTCTGAAATTGGATGTGGCTACAGCAATCAATATACGAAATAATTGTCGGTCTTTCCCAATCGGTATTTGGTTCAGTTGTTAACGTGGTTATCTCCAGTACCCAGTAAAAAAAGGTTTATTTTTAAACACATCATCTAGTAATAAAAATAGCTGTATCATAGTATAAAAAACTTTGTTTTGTTTGCATGAATTTCGAGTGATTCTGTTTTGTTCAAACTTGGTAATCAAAAAAATAAGTGAAAATAAGCTTTTTCGAGCTTTCACTACCCCCTTACTAAATAATGTGTTTTAAATTAAATTTTAAACTACTGATAAACAACCATTTATCATGCACTAGCTAAAGTGCACCCGGCGTTACTCGAGACTTTTCGCTATTTTCCATATATATAATATGCATGTATTATATATATAAACCTTCCGGAAGAAATTATCTAAATGACAGTGAAAACCTTATCAAAATCCGTTGCGTAGTTTAGAAGAACTAAGCGCACAAACAGACAGACGCGAATAACGACTTTATTTTATACTATTTAGAGATGATCATATATTAATGGTTGTTTTTTAATCAGTTGTTTATGTCTCTATTGTTTATATCTCTATTATGATTTGATTTATATCTACAACCTCTCTCCATGGCTATAAATGTATTGTTTTGTAAATTTTTCTTTTCATATAATCTTTTGATTTGTATAATTTTTTAATTCATATTCCTTTCTTACAAATTTAATTTACTTATTCCATATTATACTGTCTCAGTAGAGGTAAAGTCATAAGGAGGAAATCCATAATTGGTTTTATTTTGGCTGTATATTACTTATGTACAAACTGATTAAATTAAACTGTCGATTTCCCGAAAATTAATGAATAAATAACCTCCACATAGATCAGATTTCCAAGGATGAAAAAGGACCTAAGAGAAATAATTTTCCCAAAGGCAGTTCTGTAAAAGTCCTAATCAACTTCTGTGGCTATATCACTATGAGCTAGTTGCTCCGCATACTTGAAATAATAACAGGATTATTACAGATTTTGAAAATTTTATGAAATCATCAAATTCAGTGAAAAAATCGTTCTTACACTTCTTAAAGATATTGTTTTCGAAAAGTTTGTTTTTTATTTATACGTTGTATATGTTTTATAGACGTGTTGATAACCTACATGTAAAAAAAACCCGAAGATTAAATGACGCAATATATTTTAATGGTTCTACAAAAGGTTATCTTCGGTTATGATAGAATTTTGTGATGAATTTGTGTAAATTTTGATGATTGTGTTTTTCGTGCATCGAATGTTAATAAAATTAATAAATAAACAATTCTGAGAAGCGAGGTAGGTGGCAGAATTAGAACTAAAAATAATATATCAGATATTCTCATATAAGCCATTTGCTCGACATTTTGTACAATTTATAATTTGGGAGGCGGGTGTGGGTACCGCAGCCCCGGGACCATTTATTGGTTAGCCAACACCTCTGCCATAAGTAGATTGCTACGTTTTACGACTTTGAAGGCGTACCCAGGTTCATGGGGGTGAGGTTTGTCTAGTTCTTGGCGGCTGATGCGTTTGCCCAAAAATCGGGAGAGACTGGTTAAGGCCCCGTAGTAAGCGTTCAAAGATGGTTTGAAAGGGAGATATGTAAATACGAATGTTAAAGGGAGGGCGCTTATATTAAAAAAACCATAATAATTAAATAAGTAAACGAAAATGGTGAAAATATTTAATAAAACACGACTCGTTTGAAATAGAGCCAAAATCTCTCAAAAAATGCTTTAGTTGCATTTAAAGATACACTGTGAATTTTTTCATGCCATATTAAATAACAAAACAAAACGTGTTTTTAATAAGTTTCGGAGTTTAGAGCTAGCCTCAATGAATGCTTTTTCCACCAGAGCACAGTTTGAGGGACACTGTTGAAATTTACCGCAGGAGAACGGGTCGTTTTGTTTAATGTCAACAATATCATAAAATAAAAGGAACTAGCTTCATTGATCCCTTCGGCATTGGTGTACAGTCGGGAAAAATATTCAAAACACGCGCTTCATTTCAAACATTCGTGCGCAGTTAACATTAATTTGTTACATGATAACGGGTCGCTTTTCCGACTCGTTCACTATTTTGATTAATCTTTATAACGAATTGGTGGACAGACATTATGAATACCAAAAAATGTGCTATAGATAAATTGAAGGTTTTCCTATCGCTTCGCTTGAGTAGAATACAAATAAAAATCTAAATTACTCAATAAAAACAAAAAAATGCAAACTTCTAATAAAAATAATTTTTCAATAGAAATGTATCTTTTTAAAATTCACGTCCTTGACTCCCCAGATTGTACATTCTGTGGTCTAGAAGTGGGAACTTTAGATCACATATGTTTTGGTTGTCCCTCTCTAAACAAATATCCTCTCTTCTATCAAGCCTTATCTAAAATTACCTCCCCTCCATTCAACATCTCATCTCTTCTAAGTCTGAACTCGACTCCAATTTCATTATAATTTTGAAATTTTCCTCTTTAAATAAAATTAATATTTAAATTCACCTTTCATTTCTCAATAATTTTAAATGATGGCCAAGAACACCCTTGAAGGGTGAAAACCAGAAATAATGGAAAAAAATGTATGAACGCGTAAAGGAAACAACTTAAAAATACAGTATTATAGCTAAGATTATCTGTGACAGTTTCACTTGATTAACTTTTTTGATTTCATATAAAATTATTTACAAAATAAATAAAAACCAGTTTTGTGCTTTAAATCGAACGTTTCTAAATTCCGTTTGTCAAGCGATTTTAATGCCTATTACCTACAGTATAAGGTATACCTAGAATATACACATTTTTAGCTTGTAGCTTCCTCTCAACGACTTATTCCATATTAGCCGGACGTGCACAAATGCTGGTGTCAGGGATATAAACAGAAGAATGTGCGAATTGTATAATGAAAACCAAAACCTGAAAGATTTCGACATATTTTGATACATATGGTACTTTAGTAGGAAATTGAAGTCCGTTTTCTTATAAAAAAAAAGAAAATTCGTATATACTTCATTCACTATACACTTTTGGAATTTTTTTTTAACAAACTTCTGTCCAATATTAATTATGATTTATCTCTAAACTTCCATAAAAAAATATGTGTACACTTTTATTTGACATTGAGCATTGTCTATATACAAAATAATTTTCTTACTTACTTTTACCCTATTTACATGTAAAAGAATATTTTTAATTATTATTTACCAAGTCAATCCGTGAGAAATAGTAAGAATGCAGGCGAATTCTCAAGTTATTGTTTTATACAATTATCTTTTAATCTGTCTGTATCTGTGTTTTCTCCTTAAGTCCACAAAATCATGTGTTTTTGGTTTGAAAATTTGGTCACCTAGAAATGTTTCAGATGCTTTAATTAAATACTGCGAGTAGAATACATCTTGGCCTTTGAAATAATCGAATATTTTTTAGATAAGTCTTTTTATAAGCCCAGAAAAAAATAATGTAAAAGGCTTATGAAAACTGCTTTAAAGTTCAATATCTCCTACTTACGAACCCATTTTCAGTTATGGTTTTATTGTATAATGTGGCAAATTAAGTTATTTATAAAATGATCGAAAAACATTTACATATTTATTTATTTTTTTTTATTTTTTTTTTATTCATAATGTATTACAAAAAACATGGTAAGTAACACATTATTCCCAATGAGTTGAGATAAAACTCATTACGGGAAGTACAGACACATAAAATACATTTTACAAGGATATTACACTTTTAAAAAAATACAACATATTGAAAAGGACAAGAAAAATAAATAAAAAAGGAAAAATACATTTTTAAGAATAGAGATTTTAGAAATACTGAGAGACATCTATACACATGAAACATAGTAAACCAACATATGAAAGCAAGCGAAAATTCACTGGTTTAAAAACATTTTCAGGAAATAATCTTTAAGCGTTTTAACTAATATTTTTTTGTTAGTTACTGATTGCTTTATTTCATTAGGTAACGCATTGTATTGTCTATATGCAATATATTGTAATGAGTTAATACCAAATTTTGTTGTGTGGGTAGACGATGCTAGGTGTATTAGATTTTGGGACCGTGTTTTGTGCTGGTGTATGTCTGAATTAAATGCTGGTTTGATGTTAGTGTGTGAGGATCTATGTATGATTTGTAATATTGTACAAGTGATATTGTATTTAGGTAGAACCGTAAAAGGAAGTATGTTTGTCTTTAAATATATATCTTTGATATGTGTATCCCACGGTAGACGGTTTGTGTCTGAACATCCACAAAATAAAATAAAAGGCACTTTTTGGCCATGTTTTTTTCATGCTTAAATCAAAACAGGTGGATGGTGTTAAGCGGGAATTTAAGCCTTATCGCCATCTACGTGAGGTGTGTTATTGATAGCGGCTCGATTCAGAATATTACACGACGTAGTGCATCGCCTTAAATATATATTTTTTTATGTTTAGTTTTAGCCCGGATCAGCTGAGATGTAACATAGGTACATAGCATTACATATATTAGGACAAGGCCTTCGGATATTTTCGGAATTACTAATATTTTATTTAGATATGGGCATGCAGTCACATTACAGTATTTTGATAAATTATCCGTACTCATTTTATTCCTTGCATGTTACAGTGTTTCTGATGCTGGGTTCCGCTATGGCCAGCCAAAGTGACTGTCCCAATTTTTGTCCTCGTCATGTTTCCATCGTCTGTGCCAAGGATTTGCACGGCACTCACAAGGAGTTCGTCAACGAGTGTATCATGAAGATGGAAAACTGCAGTAAGGCACAGAGTAAGTAACACTCCCAGCCATTTACTCCTGTTCCACAGAAATTCAATTTTATTTTATTTATTTATTTAACGCCCAGAGGGCTTTTACATGGTTGGTAGTATAATTTTAATTTGACATATACTTTGAAACATAAAAAATAAGAATAAAATTACATTTGATAAAAGCTATACAACAAGTCATACAAACACAAGAAACAAAAACAGAAAATTACAGCTATTTGTAGGTTTACATGATGTGTTTAGGAGTATTGTTGAAATAAATGTTTTAAATGATCCACAAAACTTGCCAAGTTGGTATTGAATATGTCAACATCACCCAAGTAATGATTTCTCATGGTGTGAAGTCGTTGTATCGGAGAGTGGGCAATGTAGTTACGCTTATGTGTGCTGCTGTAGAATATTGTATTTTGTCGTGTTGTTACTGTGGGTGTATGTATGTTTATAAGTTGCAGGAGTTCACAACAGTCGAATTTAGAGTTAGGTATTTTGAATAAGAACGTTAAATCGTTTATTTTACGTCTATCTTCTAATGTATGTATTTTTAGAGTATTTAATAAGAAATCGTATTTTAAGTCTTCGATTTGTAGCATTGTCATCAATTGTAGCATTGTCATCAAATGGCCAATAAGCGCCATTTTGTTTTTTTAGCCATTCAACAATTTGTGATCAGCTGAAAATCACAAATAGTATTGGCATGCTTTTTTAAGTATATTTTATTTAGTTATAAAATTTTACATCTTATACCTAATATATTCTTTTCTAGGGGAATAAACTCCCTCCAGAACTAAGATCCCATAACAAGTCCAACAGAATTCAGGTCTAAACTAAAAACTTACCTTTTTAAGCTGTCGTACCCTTAAATTAAATATACCATTCCTGAGAGAAAGTCCAGTTATATCCAATTAGTTCTAAATCCTGTATCTAAATTTCGCTAATAAACAATTAGGTAGTTAATATTAATTAAGTGTTAATCTTAAGTGACCTACCAGGTAAGTATGGTACTGTATATTATCTCCATATATAGTTAGTAATAACATAATAGAAATGTATACAAATATGTACGGCGCCCTTGAGGTGATTTTACACAAAAACGGCGCTATACAAATCATCCAAATTTATTATTATTATTATTATTTACTACTTACAAACTAAAATTTGGACTTCACAACATTGAGACATAATCCACGAAAAACTGCAAGACTTTTAGCTTCCTTGACAAATACCGGGAGTTCATTGAACATTTTAAAACCTTTACAATAAATATTGTTTTGTGTTCCCGATAAATTTGTTTTAGGAAGCCTAAAATCGTTGCAGTTTCTTGTAAGATATAAATGAACTGTACTATTAATTCTAACATTCTTTAACATCTATTTTTACAGCTAGTCTATGAACTTTTGGTGCAAATCACGCATCGGTCGGTGGCCGAGTTGACATCGCGCTTGGGTCCCACTCAGGCGTAGCGTGTTAAATTCCTCGGCTGACTAAGTCCTCCATCACAACACAAGCAACATTTTCCGCTTTCTGTGGTGGTAGTAGGAGATTTTCAAATAGTGTCAGGTTATTCGTAA
Source organism: Hesperophylax consimilis (assembly GCF_061612785.1). Lineage (NCBI taxonomy): Eukaryota > Metazoa > Arthropoda > Insecta > Trichoptera > Limnephilidae > Hesperophylax > Hesperophylax consimilis. The sequence goes on from NC_142865.1 coordinate 15,792,544, forward strand.
CCCGGGAATGTTTGTCTTTCTTTATAAAAAAAAAAATATATATATATAAACACTTATTTTCTTAATGATAAACTAATGTTTGTAAGACAAGGTTTTAAGCATAGCACAAAGGATAACAAATTATTATATGCAATAATATTCAGTATTAAATTTAAGCGTATTAGATCTATCAAAAAAATTATATATAAAGATGCAAAAGTCGGTCATTTTGAATACATGTAGGATAACAAAAGATTTTTTAAATATTTATGTTGGGGGATCAGTAGGATTTATAGGCCCTGTTAGAAGTTCTACCGAGCCGAACCCTCTGATATGAAAATATCTGGAGTCGGTGAATTATTTTCCCATTTGATCTCTGGTGAGTTGACGTGTTGTTCTTGTGTTGTTTTGTATTTACTTTGCTTATATAATGCACTTGCATAATGTCGATTGACTAGATGATCATTTGTGGAAAAGTGTGTGGAAGGGTTTAGTTTTTCCTATGGGGAAGATTTAACCCGGACAATAAAATCGGAAGTTTAAAAAAAAGCAGTAATTTTTGATTGAAGTACTAGTACGTATTGAATTATTTGGCGTGTTGGAAATAAGCTTAGTGGTCCAGAGCACCTGACCGGACTTCAGAAGGTGCGGGTTCAATTCTCGTCGGCGGCATTTATTTTTACTCGGAAGATATCATCAATTTGTATTGATATTTGAGGCGACTAATTATTGTTTATAATTATTTACCCACAGATACGCCGACATATACGCTTTTCTCTGAAATTAGACGGCATTACAGCAGTTAATATGCGAAGTAAATGTCGGTCCTACCCAATCAGGATGTTTCTCAGTTTTTCTTGTTAATGCGATTGATTCCACTCCCTGGGGAGAAAGGTTCAATCCTCAGTCGCACCAAATTTTTATAACATATATTTATTTTTATAACATATATTTATTTTTATAACATATATTTATTTTTATAACATATATTTACTTTTATAACATATATTTATTTTTATAGCATATATTTATTTTAAGTTTTAAAAAAAGAGCCAGTCGCTGGGGAGGAATGATCAATCCTCAGTCAAACTGTTAAAAAATATGTATTTTTAAATACATCTAGTAACAAAAATAGATGTTTCATGGTAAAAAAAAAATTAAGAGTTTTTTTTCTAATTTATTTTTTTTCTTTATTTTCAGATTTCAGCAAGGTCAAGGAAGGACACTGTTAAAGAAATAAGTTTTAAAATGAAGTAATAATCTGTTACAGCTTTTTTATTTCTTGAATGTTTTTGCCTTATTCAAGTGATTTGGTAACATCTTTAAAATGTTAAATATAAAAGTACACTCTACGTTTGAAAAAAACAATTAGTTATTTTTCTTTGATGACGAATCTTATCAAAATAATGTTCTCCGTGTCCTGACGTTCCTTCCCCTCTATCCCTAATCGACCAAATGTGTGCTAAGTATATTTCCGAACCTTCACCTTTCTCATTTCCTTCCATTTTTCTTGGTGTCCTGTCCAATTTTCAGCAAACACAGATTTAAATTATACGACTGGACTTTATGCAATGTAAGTATGGTGATACACAGTAAAGAAGTAATAGACTTCATCACCAAATATTGTAAATGCGATAGAGATGAATAACAAGTATGCAGTGATGTGAACAGAGTTTTAAAACACAATGTACGTTATAATCTACGCGTTCATATATGGCGTTAATTTAATTATTTGTTTGCGCCAATACAAACTAAAAACTCAATTCTTTCAAGAAGATTACAAACACAATATTGGATTGAATCGCCGATACATTATTGTATTTGTATGCCTTTCTTGAAAGAATCGAGTTTAAATTCTAACAAAACTATTTTTTCTTATATTGATATTGCGTATGTACGAGTGCAAACAAATAATTCGTCACAAAATTTTAAAGTATAACTTGCAAAAAGTGTATTTTCATAAAATAATTCAATTAACGCCATCTATGAAGGCGTAGATTATGACGCACGTTGCATTTAACCTCCACCCTTCAAGTTAATTTGTTGAGCTTTTGGGAACAACTCATAGAAATCGTTATGTCTCCCTTTCTTTTGTGGTGAGTAATATGATCTAAGCGGTGTTAGAAAGAGAAAATACCACGCTTTATATTCAATAGTTTGTCTACCTCGGGAGCAAAATAACATGGGACGGTCGGTCTAAGAGCGAGGTTGACAGCCGTATACATCAGGCTAGGCTTGCATTCAATAAAAGGTCGAAAATAATAGAATCGAATAATATAGACCTAAAACTGACAGTACTCCTCATCAAGACCTATGTATGGAGTATCTTGATGTACGGCTGCGAAACATGGTGCCTATCCGAAAGAGATAAACGGAGACTAGAGGCTTTTGAGATGTGGTCCTATAGAAGACTGTTAGGAATTTCCTGGAGAGACCATATTACAAATGAGGAGGTTCTCCAAAGAATCGAAGGAGGAAGGCACCTGCTCAGGACCTTGTCCGAAAGGCGTGCAAGATGGATCGGCCATGTTATACGACAAGAAGGCCTCTTGGATGTCATAATGGAGGGTATGACCGAGGGGACCAACTCTAGGGGACGAGAGTACCTGGAGGACCTGCTGGTGGACGTGCGCTGCTCATCATATGCACAAGTCAAAAGAGCCGCACAAGACAGGGAAGAATGGAAGAGGAGATTAAATGAAATTGCTTCAAACCAATCCCAGGATTGAAACCAGAGAGAGAGAGAGATATTCAAATCTATAATTTAACTACAGAAGTATTAAATTGGCACCTTTATGAAACCAATGTTTCTAAACGCAATTGGAAAAAACAAATAATTCGTAATTTTTTATTGTTTATTTTTATATGAAATGTCAAAATGTAAGGTGACGTTGTTCTAATAAAATAAGTGTATATTTTTATATATTTCTTGTTATCAGTAATTTTATTTACAAAAAACGCAAAGTGAGGAATTTTTTTATTATTTTTATTTCTTGCTATTTTTCTAGTTACGAAACTCATTGTAGGACGAGAAGAACTTACAATAAATAGGTGGGAGTTAATAGGTACAATTACATTGGTATTTTGATATCAAATTTGTAAGTTTCACATACAAAACAGTAAAAATATAGAAAAATAATCAAATTTAAAAGTTTCACATACAAAACAGTACAAAAATAGAAAAAGGGAGGTTAATTAGAACAAACATGAAGAAACCAAAGAGGAAACAGACAGGAATATACACATAAGCATAAATCCAAGGTAGGAATTTACAAAAAGGTAATTATTATACACTAATACATTGGTAAAAATAGATTATGATCGATTACAATTTTTTTATTTTTATGTTTGCATTCAAAATGTTAACATTTCAAAAATTATTTGTTTATTTCTAATAACAACATTTGAAATCGTATTTCATCACCTTTCCAAATCAGTGTTCAGTTTACAGATAAGTTCAGAAATAATCCATTTATTTGGATTTTATTTCAAAGCTGAAATATTCCAACCTTCTGACAGAATACGCCTGAGGAGTTGAACAGTTTACATTTTAGAAAAAAACTTACAACATTCTTGGTAAGTTTTAGCTAAGAATGGCCAAGCTATTATATATCATTAAGTCAACATAATTACGATAAACATTTCATTAGTAAAGTTATACTAATTGATAAAGGTACCAACAGAAAGCATTGATTGCTACATTTGGTACAACATAAACGATTCTTCCCTTAAATACACACTTCGCAAACATGCACAGTTTTTTAGTAGAAACAGCCCACAATTGAAAATGACATGTGTATAATTTTGCATACTTAGTTTCTTTTTTTGACACATTATAAGTAGGGCGGTCAAGGAGGCAAGCGCGGCGCTGCGATTCTTAGCAGGAACTTCGCGAGTATTTTTTAATGTGTAGATTGATTTCTTGCAATAATAATAATTATACTTTTTGTGGGTAAGATGGGATAGGTAAGTGTTTATGGGATTTAATGTATTCTAGCTTTATCGTAATTCATTATTAGGGTATAATGGTGTTTTGCACTTTCTCTTCACAATACCGACGTTTCAGACTTTGTCGCGGTCTCAATCTTCAAGACAGATGAGATCTGATGTGCAGATATGACATCTGTCCTAAGTCCCAATGATGCACTCTGCAAAGCTGTCTGAAAAGTCAAAAAAGAAGATAGCAAAGTCTATTATGATAGCAAAGTCCAGTCGAATGTAATCGTAGGTTAGGAACAAAAGCTAATCTATTATAGTCGTCTCCATGACTGAAATGGTATAGGATTTGTAACCTCGCTCACAGGACAGTAAAATGACACTGACATCATAATTACGCTGTTTGTATTACGTAAGATCTATTTTTGTTAGTATTAACTCCACACAGGACCCTACAATGTTTGAGGGTGCACAGGGGGAAGCTAGCGGGGAAGAGTGGGGACATTTTGTGAAATACTCCTTGTGGTAGGTACTATCTACCTGCAAAAATTAAGCTTTCCCTTAACTTTTTCCAGTTCAATTGCGTTCATTGACTGAACAAACTTGGTCGATAACTCTGTGGTATCACGTAAGACCTATTTATTAATATGAGGAAATTTCTTCTTCTCAGGGTTTGTCATCTTTGGGATGCTTTGAGTAGGATCTTTTAAGGAAAGCAATTCTTGAACCCGCCTCTTAAAGATACCCATTTGGTAGATGGAGGAATCATAGCTCTACAGCCGAGCAAACATCAACCGTGTGTAAAATTGTTGGACACGCGTTCAGTTTATCTTCCGGCTGTACATTGATGCCGAAGGGATCAATTCATCTGATTATTAAATACATCCTCCATTGAAATGCCAATAGAGCAAACACAGCAATCCTACCTAACAAAAACTTTCTAAAATTCTAAAGAAAACGAAACTGTTTGTCAAGAGAGGAGAAAAAAATATTAAACATACTGTATTTTTGATACTTTTTAGGTTGGTATTCATAAATTCAACAGTTCAACTCTTGCGATAAAAAATGATAGTCCTTTTTAAGGATCTATTTTAAAACAAATTTTTGGTTGATTTTATAGGTCCAAAGCGACCCTGTCAAGCCAAACACGTGTACATGTGTTTAGGTACATTGATCTCTGATAATAAAATTCCTATATAAAGCAACTATTTTGTGTTTTAAATTCAAATAATCCCTTTCTTCTGTTTGTGATCATACACTGTAAACACTCCTTCCAAGATGAAATTCTTCGTCTTCTTTGCATTTGGTAAATATAATATTCTACATTTTTTTAAGATTTCCTTCTTTCATTCAGTTTTAATTGGGTGTTTCACCATCCTCTTCATAGCTTATCCATAAGATAATGAATATTTTCGATTTACAATTCATTTACGTATAAAGTCCAAATTTAATACCTGGCTGATGTCATAAATATCGTATTTTCTCAGTGTTCTTGGTGATGACCACTGTCCTGGCCCATTCGAAATGGCACAAATGCCCCGAAGTCTGCCCCTTGAACTATCAACCCCTGTGCGCCAAGGACAGCCATGGAAACTTCAAGGAGTTCGACAACGAGTGCCTCATGGAAATGGACAACTGTAACACGGGAGAGGGTAAGCGTCACTGTCTACATCTGTTATTCCTCTATTTCTACCGATTTATAACAAGTTTCTCGTTATTTTTTTAAGTTTTTATGTTTTAAAAAAATATATATGTTGTTTTTTAAGATAATATCTATACATTTGTTATGCCAAAACGTTATTATAAGAAATTTCCTCGATAGAAAAAAATCGCAAAGTAAGCTCCAAAAATTATTAAAAACACGTTTTGTTCTGTTAGTTAATATGTTATAGGCATGAAAAAATTCGCAGTGTATCTTTAAATGCAACTAAAGTTTTTGTCGAGAGATTTTTGCTCTATTTCAAATGAGTCGTGTTTTATTAAATATTTTCACCATTTTCACATAATTGTTATGGTTTTTTAATATTAGCGCGCTCCCTTTATCATTTGTATTTACATATCTCCCTTTCAAACCATCTTTGAACGCTTACTACGGGGCCTTAAGACATTTGCTAACTATTCAAAAATTCGTTAGACGCATTGATAAATAAATTCTGTTTATCTAGGATTCTGGTCAGTTAGCGATAATATTTGCGAGCACGGCCAACAATAAATTATTGAAAAGATATGGTACACATCTGCCCTGATGATGCACACTGCCATGCTGTCCGAAACATTGGGTAAAGAAGAAGTTAGCGAAACACGGCATAATATCCCAAAAATAAACCAGATTAATATTATCGCTATAATAATTGAGTTCTACACGGACAAAAATGATCCTATTAAAAAGTGACGGCATGCGAACTTCTTGACAACATATTAGTCATTCAGAATATAACGAGAACGCCTGTACTTTTCCTAATACATATCATGACGGAATGCTTCATTATAAGTATGTCAGTATCAATATCGGTATATGAACACGTGTTCCGCCGTCCTCGCAAAACATTTTTTTTATTGATACTTAATTAGTCCCACAATCCCATTTTTAACAGGAAAACGAATAATTTGAACAGATATTTAGTAAGTTAATATTTTTTGCATACGTATTTCATATTCAGTATTTCACGTCAGTAAGTTTTCTCCGGGTAAAAATAACAATACATAAATTCATGGTCGTTTTGGTAGTCCGTGCATTTTGATCGTAGTTCAGCGTTTAATTAATGATAAGTCCTCGTGTTATTAATTATCGTTTATCTACTTTCAATAAATATAATATCCACGTATTATATATGTAAACATTGAAGACAATATTAACGTATGTAGATGTTGACTAGATCAATAGTTATCAATATTTTAAACTTTTTTAACAAATATTTTTCTTTGTTTTCAGATTACAAAAAATGGAAGGATGGACACTGTTAAAAAATATGTGTTTTTAAATTATTTATTTGCAATAAAATAAAGTTCGTCTTGAGAAATATTGTTGAATGCTTTCATTATTATTAATTTCCTTCCTTCTATAAATTGGGAAGGCATAGTCCAGTGGTAACGCATTGGACTGCCATTCCGAAGGTCGCGGGTTCGAACCCGGCGTGCGCAAATAAATTTTATTTGATAGATTTGTGTTTTTTCACAATTAATTAATTAAAATAATATATAGTATATTTGCGGCACGTTCCAGAGTGGAAGATACTACCAGTATCGCCCTGGTGTAAGACCACCATTCAGAATTGAAACGTTGCTCCAAATGGCTTTAGCCGTGTTTAGTGACTAGATCTGAATAGCCAGGTACTTCCCCACCTTCCTCTTTCCCTTCCCCACTTACCTTCAGCCTCACAACATCCCCCAATTGGGGATGCCATAGTCTCACTGGCTCCAGACGGGAGCAGTTGGGACTCTTGTGAGGTATTCACTATAAAAAAAAAAAAAAAAATTAACTGTTTCTATATCCAAGCGATAACAAAATGCTTCTTATATAATGCAATCAAGATGTTTTTTTCAATTAATGATGGGATTAACAAAGTGGATGAGGTTGCCGAAGTGGATGGGGTTAACAAAGTGGATGAAATTGACAAAGTAGATGAGGTTGACAAAGTGGATGGGGTTGACAATGTGGATGAGGATGGCAAAGTGGACGTGGTTGTCAAAGTGGATGAGGTTGACAAAGTGGATGAGGATGGCAAAGTGGACGTGGTTGCCGAAGTGGATGAGGTAAACAAAGTGGAAGTTGACAAAGTGGATGAGGTAGACAAAGTGCTTTGTTTGCACATACAGTGCAACAAAGTCAATGACAGACGTCAAGTATAATTTTGCTCCGTATAAAATAGTGGAACAAAGCGCAAAAGTTTAATGTAAACATTATATAACTTGTGTATCTGTGCATCATAGTGCGGCGGAAATTCTGGAACTAATTTTATGTATGTACTGAACCGCATTCAAGATAAACTCATTACAAAAAAATTTAAAAACTGAGATTTTAACAAATTATTTGGATGCCCTACCTACATATGGCATATTTACTCTACTAGTCAATAGATGTCAGTAAATACCTACATACATTAAAATTATAAAATAAATTGAGTTACGCCTACGAATCAATAGATGGCAATGCTTGCAAACTTGTGAAGGAAAATATTTTTAATTCAACTATTGCCCAATAGATGGTGACAGGTTTATAAACATCAAAATTATATTTATTTTTTTTATAAATAATAGAAATCAAAGTTTTTAGTGCACATTGGATCATTTACTAACCCAATATAAAAGTGAATTTAGTTCAGTTGCGGGCAGCGGTCTTCACTACTACTCAACTCTACTTTCCCAATACAATTATTCTGGAGACATCAGAACCAAAATTTATCACTCGCGTTACGAATTTTGACTGCCAACAGGCGCAAGGACAACTTTACCACCTAACTAACCACATAACCACAACATGAATAATTGCAAAGCCTGTTCAGAACCCACTCTCTCCGACGAGTCCGTATTTACCTGCGCCGTGTGCAAGGGAATATTCCATTTACACTGCAGCGGAGTGGCAGAGACCTCATACCATCGACTCACTAAAGAACGACGCGCCCAAATTAAATGCAAGAAATGCCTATCTGACACTCCGGCTTTCAATGTCACTGCCAGCGGTGCCTCAACTTTGGACAACGAACTACTATTAAAACAAAACGCAATACTCGACCAAAACACCCAAATTCTCGCCACAATCTCAGCAATGAGTAAACAATACGAGGATATTCTACTTCGAGTCCACGAACTCGAGAATATAAACAAAAAACTTGAAAAAAAAAACTGTGATCTTGAAGCGCGCTTAGAGCTAATAGAAGGACAATTTGAAAATTTAGACAGGGAAAACAGGTCGAAAAACGTAGAAATACGAGGAATCCCGGAAATAAGCGGAGAAGACTTAAAAAATGTTGTTTTCAATATCCAAAAAATTACAAATGCCGGAACAGAAGTGAAAAACGTGGAAGCAGCCTACCGTACTGGACAAAAAACCAACAAGGATTTACAACGGCCGATAATCCTCAGATTCAAAACAAACGATGACCGTGACATCTTCTTAAATGACATAAAAACATTTAACAAGCGATCTGCAAATCGGGAGGATAAACTAAACACAAATATCATAGGAATGGCAGGAAAGAGCTCTCAGATTTATATCAATGAACACTTGACATTTCGAGCTAAACATCATTGGTTTCTTGCACGTAAGGCTACACGAGACAATATTTTTAAGTTTGCCTGGACCAGAGGGGGACAAGTATATGTACGCAAAGACGTTGGGACGCCCGTTATACTTATCAATGAAAAAACCAAAAACCTTTTATCTCCCTCACCAAATAACTTATAATCAATTTTCATCCTTTGGTATACTTTTATTTTACTTGATTCTCCTGTATACTATTATATATTCATCTATATATTACTTGATACTCTCTGTTACAAAAAACATATTATTGGATTTTTCTAGCCCAAAGACATTTAACAAAAGCATGTACCCCATCATTGTTTTTAATCGATCAAATAACTTAATACAATCACCTCTTTCCAGTAATCTACTTTTCTTATCATGTAGAAAATGTGTTATTGTAATTGCATCAAAACCATTACAACTTACTATGCTTTATACAATTATATACATTGCTTATTTTGTTATTGCTTTTAATAACTGGCGAACTCCTTCTCGACTATTGCCAACAACAGAAACCAGTGGTACAACTTATTTTAATAATATTCTACATATTGATACGATTACCCTTAAATGCAATATTACTTTAATTACTAACAAGAATGAAATTAACTTTTTAAATTTTATTGTTTTTAGTTCTGCGAACAATAAGAATTTTCGGAAATATTTTTTTTTTCTTACATTACTTAACCGTGCGTTATTTTTACCTACAAACAAGATTTTTATCTCAAAATCATTATTTCAAATCCCATGTATACCACATATTCATTATACCATTGCTTTCAATTCTTATTTCTATAATCTTCCTAATTTCAAAATGACCAAGTATAAATTATATTCTTATGTTACATCTTCACAACAAATCAATACCTATATTACTAATAAAGATATCACTGTCACTACATCTTTACTATTAATAATTAACGCAATGCAAAAAACCAAAAAATGGAAGACTTAGCAGATCTACTAGATAATACAACACCTATCCCATGTTCATCAACCAACGATTCTGAAGTTGTACGTCAATTATTATTAACTAATTCTACCCTTATGATATTTTCAATGAACATTAGAAGTATTAACAAAAATTTTGATGAATTATCCATTCTTCTTACTGACCTTGCCTTAGATTTCGATGTAATTGTCTTGACCGAATGCTGGATTCAAAAAAATTTCCTTCCTAAAACAATAAAAAACTACAATCACTATAACACACTACATAACCAAACTCAAAACGATGGCGTTATTGTATACATCAAAAATCACATCCCACACTCAGTCAAAGAGATCAGAATTAAAAACGCCAACTGCCTTCAAATACAACTTGATAACCTCATAACAATCCTTACTATATACAGATCTCCGAATACACATAATATAACCCCATTCTTATACTCACTACAAGAAATAGTAACAAACATAAAACACTGCCAAAACACTTACATAATTGGTGACCTTAACATAAATATAATCAACAAAACGCATCCTCAAGCCAACGAATACCTAAATGCACTAACTTTATTAGGATATTTGCCAGCTGTCACCTCTCCAACAAGAGAATCAGACATAAACAATAGTAGTTGTATAGATCATGTGTTCGTTAAGAGTAAACTAGACAACAAATCCATTATATATCAATCAACTATAACAGACCACTATGCAATCATTACTTCCATCACCAAAAAAATTCACAAACCAACTCAAAATGCTCCACCCCAAGTAATGATTTCTTATGAAATTCTCCTAGATCATGTCTCGAAAGAAAATTGGGAACTCATCTATTCTTGTACTGATGCCAACTCTGCATGCGATTTATTTATAAATACTTTACATAACCACTTGGCCAAAGCAACATCATATTCAAAAACTAAAACAAACCGATCGCAAACAAAAATTAAACCATGGATCACTGCTGGTATTCTCCACTGTATCAGAAAGCGTGATAAGATCCATCACTTCTGTAGGAAAAACCCTAGCGACTATGCATCTCTCATATTCTACAAACGTTATAGAAATAACTGCAAAAAAATAATTGACACTGTTAAAAGGGATTATTACAAAAAAAAAATCAGTGAAGCTACCGACGATAAAAAAAAAATTTGGAATATCATAAAAGATATAGCCAACATTAATAAAACCGACACACCTATTGTTAAAATTAATATCGAAGACAAAACAATACATGTAAATTCTGAACCTGAAAAAATATCCGACCATTTCAATCAATTTTTTTGCAATATCGGTCCCAACTTAGCAAAAAAAATTTTAGCCAGAAAAAACGTCTCAGAGAAAGATCTTGCAAATGGTATACCTATCAGTACTCTGACCTACAACCCGTTTCACTTCACTCCCACTACTGAATCAGAAATTATGGAAATAATAGCATCTCTCAAAAACAGTAACTCCACCGGAATAGATCACATCTCGGCAAAAATTATTAAACACCTCCAAAAATTTATCGCCCCCCCTCTTAAACACATAATCAACTCAAGCTTAGACGGCCGGCATAGTCCAGTGGTAACGCATTGGACTGCCATTCCGAAGGTCGCGGGTTCGAACCCGGCGTGCGCAAATAAATTTTATTTGATTAATTTGTGTTATTTCACAATTAATTAATTAAAATAATATATAGTATATTTGCGGCACGTTCCAGAGTGGAAGATACTACCAGTATCGCCCTGGTGTAAGACCACCATTCAGAATTGAAACGTTGCTCCAAATGGCTTTAGCCGTGTTTAGTGACTAGATCTGAATAGCCAGGTACTTCCCCACCTTCCTCTTTCCCTTCCCCACTTACCTTCAGCCTCACAACATCCCCCAATTGGGGATGCCATAGTCTCACTGGCTCCAGACGGGAGCAGTTGGGACTCTTGTGAGGTATTCACTATAAAAAAAAAAAAAAAAAAAAAGCTTCAAAACTGGTACTTTTCCTAACTCCTTAAAACAGGCTACAATAATCCCAATCTTCAAAGCAGGTGACAAATTATCTGTAAATAACTACCGACCGATATCCTTACTAAGCACAATATCTAAAATTGTAGAAAAAGCTGTAAAACATAGACTGTGTAAGTTCCTCGAAGATAACAACATATTATCAGACAACCAATATGGCTTTCGCAAAGGTAGAAGTACATCTGATGCAATAGCTGCCCTCACGAAAATCGTTTCCTATAATCTTGACATTGGTCGCAAACCACTGGCTGTCTTTCTCGATCTTGCGAAAGCATTTGATACGGTCTCTCATTCCTTACTGCTAAAAAAACTACATCGGGTTGGAATAACAGGAGTAGCCTACACATGGTTTGAAAACTATCTAATGAACCGAACACAACAAACTCTCATCCACTCTGACAAAACACATATAAGCGAAAAATTACCTATGTCCTTTGGTGTACCTCAAGGCAGTATACTAGGACCAATTTTATTTCTTGTATACATAAACTCACTTTGTGCCATGAATATTGGAGGTAAAATATTATCATTTGCCGATGACACTGTTCTAATATTTGAAGATGTAACATGGGAATCAGTCACTAACAAAGCTAATAATGGTCTATTAAAAGTAAAACATTGGCTGGACACAAACCTCCTCACACTTAACATCGACAAAACCCAATATATGACATTTTCCATCCGCAAACATAATGTACCCAACAACTGCCCTAAACCTATTATTCACTCGTGTTCATTCAATTTACACACTCACGAAATCACACCTAATATAAATTGCACGTGTTCTACCCTTAAATCATCAAATGCAGTTAAATATTTGGGAATAATCATAGACAACCAACTACGGTGGGAAGCCCATATCAGTGACACAGTAAACAAACTTCGTAAACTCTGCCATGTATTCTGCTCCCTTAGGTCCATCCTTGATTTACAGACTTTAAGAAGCGTATACTTTGCCCTTTTCCAATCTATAGCAACGTATGGTATAGTGGGATGGGGTGGTTGTGCTGAATCCATTATTAATCCTATTATTACAGTTCAAAAACTAATTTTGAGAATTATATTTAAATGCCAACCTACCCATCCCTCTAATGAACTCTTTGCTAAAATCAGGGTCTTAGATATACGACAGTTATTTACTAAGGTAAGCATTTGTTACATACGAAAAAATAACCTACTGTTGGCTCCACAACACCAAGCTCACACCCGCTTTTCATCAAACCTGGGTTGCGTGGTTCCTCAAACTAAAACCTCTTTCGCTCAACGGCAATTCTGGTTCATCGCGCCTAAAATATACAATGCATTGAGTACCGACTTAAAGTCGAGTAATTTTATATCCATATTTACTGCTCGTGTACATCAATGGATATTTGAAAGGGGACGACCTTTCTTCAAAGATTATATGAGTTCCTAACACAAAAAAAAAATTAAAAACTTCTTTTCCAACTTGTCTCATATCACGAAAATTAAAATTAAGTGTTGAACATAAACATGTTGTCTTATAGATAATACCTAAGTTATATAAACTTGCACACAAACAATTATATGCATTAAACAATCTACATTAATTATGTTTAAATTTTAATCTTAATAGTTGATATTTTTAATTTTTATTTGTATCTTTTTAATATACATATACTTTTTCTTTATTTTTCAGTTTACTATTAATTTTAATATACTTGTTTTTAGTTTTATTTATCATCAAATTTGTTTTTCTTTTTTTTCTTCTCTAATTCTTTCTTATGTTTCTATAAAATAGTATTTTTTAGTTCTTCTAAGTTATTTTTATTATTATTACTTCATTATGATTTATACTTACATACTTATGTTACTATAAGTATTTTTTAGTTCTTTTATGTCATTGTTATTATTATTTCATGTATAACTACCACAACACGGGCATTAGCCTAGTATGGTAGTTAAAAAAAATGTCTAAACATGTAACTTGTAAACATTTATTAAATAATAAAAAATAAAAAATAAAAATAAAAAAAAGTGGATGGGGTTGACAAAGTGGATGGGGTTGACAAAGTGGATGAGGATGGCAAAGTGGACGTGGTTATCAAAGTGGATGGGGTTGACAAAATGGATGGGGTTGACAAAGTGGATGAGGTTGACAAAGTGGATGAGGTTGACAAAGTGGATGGGGTTGACAAAGTGGATGGGGTTGACAAAGTGGATGAGGATGGCAAAGTGGACGTGGTTATCAAAGTGGATGGGGTTGACAAAGTGGATGAGGTTGACAAAGTGGATGAGGTTGACAAAGTGGATGGGGTTGACAAAGTGGATGGGGTTGACAAAGTGGATGAGGTTGACAAAGTGGAAGAGGTTGACAAAGTGGATGGGGTTGACAAAGTGGATGGGGTCGACAAAGTGGATGAGGATGGCAGAGTGGACGTGGTTATCAAAGTGGATGGGGTTGACAAAGTGGATGGGGTTGACAAAGTGGATGGGGTTGACAAAGTGGATGAGGATGGTAAAGTGGACGTGGTTATCAAAGTGGATGGGGTTGACAAAGTGGATGAGGTTAAAGGGTGGATGAGGTTGACAAAATGGATGGGGTTGACAAAGTGGATGGGGTTGACAAAGTGGATGGGGTTGACAAAGTGGATGGGTTTGACAAAGTGGATGAGGTTTACAAAGTTGATGGGGTTGGCAAAGTGGATGGGGTTGACAAAGTGGATGAGGATGGCAACGTGGACGTGGTTGTCAAAGTGGATGGGGTTGACAAAGTGGATGAGGTTGACAAAATGGATGGGTTTGACAAAGTGGATGGGATTGACAAAGTGGATGGGGTTGACAAAGTAGATGAGGATGACATGGTGGACGGGGTTGACAAAGTGGAAGAGGTTGACAAAGTAGATGGGGTTGACAAAGTGGATGGGGTTGAAAAAGTGGATTGGGTTGACAAAGTGGATGGGGTTTACAAAGTGGATGAGGATGGCAAAGTGGATGAGGATGACAAGGTGGATTGGGTTGACAAAGTGGATGGCGTTGACAAAGTGGATGGGGATGACAAGGTGAACGGGGTTGACAAAGTGGAGGGGGTTGACAAATTGGATGGGGTTGACAAAGTGGATGAGGATGGCAAAGTGGACGTGGTTATCAAAGTGGATGGGGTTGACAAAGTGGATGAGGTTGACAAAGTGGATGAGGTTGACAAAGTGGATGGGGTTGACAAAGTGGATGGGGTTGACAAAGTGGATGAGGTTGACAAAGTGGATGAGGTTGACAAAGTGGATGGGGTTGACAAGGTGGATGGGGTTGACAAAGTGGATGAGGATGGCAGAGTGGACGTGGTTATCAAAGTGGATGGGGTTGACAAAGTGGATGGGGTTGACAAAGTGGATGGGGTTGACAAAGTGGATGAGAATGGTAAAGTGGACGTGGTTATCAAAGTGGATGGGGTTGACAAAGTGGATGAGGTTAAAGGGTGGATGAGGTTGACAAAAAGGATGGGGTTGACAAAGTGGATGGGGTTGACAAAGTGGATGGGGTTGACAAAGTGGATGAGGATGGCAAAGTGGATGAGGATGACAAGGTGGATTGGGTTGACAAAGTGGATGGCGTTGACAAAGTGGATGGGGATGACACGGTGAACGGGGTTGACAAAGTGGAGGGGGTTGACAAATAAGATGGGTTTGACGAAGTGGATGGGGTTGACAATGTTGATGAGGATGGCAAAGTGGACGGGGTTGTCAAAGTGGATGAAGTTGACATAGTGGATGAGGTTGCCGAAGTGGATGGGGTTGACAAAGTGGATGGGGATGACAAAGTGAACGGGGTTGACAAAGTGGATGGGGTTAACAAAGTGGATGAGGATGGCAAGTGGATGAGGAAGACAAGGTGAACGAGGTTGGCAAAGTAGATGGGGTTGACAAAGTGGATGGGGTTGGCAAAGTGGATGGGGATGACAAGGTAAACGGCGTTGACAAAGTGGATGGGGTTAACAAAGTGGATGAGGATGGCAAAGTGGATGAGGAAAACAAGGTGAACGGGGTTGGCAAAGTAGATGGGGTTGACAAAGTGGATGGGGTTGGCAAAGTGAATGGATGAGGTTGACAAAGAAGATGAGGTTTTCAAAGTGGATGAGGTTGACAAAGTGGATGGGGTTGACAAAGTGGATGGGGTTGACAAAGTGGATGGGGTTGACAAAGTTGATGAGGATGGCAAAGTGGACGGGGTTGTCAAAGTGGATGAAGTTGACATAGTGGATTAGGTTGCCGAAGTGGATGGGATTGACAAAGTGGATGGGGATGACAAAGTGAACGGGGTTGACAAAGTGGATGGGGTTAACAAAGTGGATGAGGATTGCAAAGTGGATGAGGAAGACAAGGTGAACGAGGTTGGATAAGTAGATGGGGTTGACAAAGTGGATGGGGTTGGCAAAGTGGATGGGGATGACAAAGTAGACGGGGTTGACAAAGAGGATGAGGATGGCAAAGTGGACGAAAATGGCAAAATGGATGAGGATGACAAGGTGGTCGGGGTTGACAAAATGGATGGGGTTGACAAAGTAGATGAGGATGGCAAAGTGGACGGGGTTGTCAAAGTGGATGGGGTTGACAAAGTGGGTGAGGTTGCCGAAGTGGATGAGGTTGACAAAGTGGATGAGGTTGATAAAGTGGATGGGGTTGACAAAGTGGATGGGGTTGACAAAGTGGATGGGGTTGAAAAAGTGGATTGGGTTGACAAAGAAGATGGGGTTGACAAAGTGGATGAGGATGGCAAAGTGGATGAGGATGACAAAGTGGATTGGGTTGACAAAGTGGATGGCGTTGACAAAGTGGATGGGGATGACAAGGTGAACGGGGTTGACCAAGTGGAGGGGGTTGACAAAGTGGATGGGGTTGACAAAGTGGATGGGGTTAACAAAGTGGATGAGGATGGCAAATTTGATGATGAAGACAAGGTGAATGAGGTCGGCAAAGTAGATGGGGTTGACAAAGTGGATGGGGTGAACAAAGTGGATGAGGATGGCAAATTTGATGAGGAAGACAAGGTGAATGAGGTCGGCAAAGTGGATGGGGATGACAAGGTGAACGGGGTTGACAAAGTGGAAGGGGTTAAAAAGTGGATGAGGATGGCAAAGTGGATGAGGTAGACAAGGTGAACGGAGTTGACAAAGTGGATGGGGTTAACAAAATGGATGTGGATGGCAAAGTGGATGAGGAAGACAAGGTGAACGGGGTTGACAAAGTGGATGGGGTTAACAAAGTGGATGAGTAGGCAAAGTGGATGAGGAAGACAAGGTTAACGGGGTTGGCAAAGTAGATGGGGTTAACAAAGTGGATGAGGATGGCAAAGTGGATGAGGAAGACAAGGTGAACGGGGTTAGCAAAGTAGATGAGGTTGACAAAGTGGATGGGGTTGGCAAAGTGAATGGGGTTGACAAAGTGGATGGGGTTGACAAAGTGGATAGGGTTGACAAAGTGGACGGGGTTGACAAAGAGGATGAGGATGGCAAAGTGGACGAAAATGGCAAAATGGATGAGGATGACATGGCGGATGGGGTTGACAAAGTGGACGGGGTTGACAAAGAGGATGAGTATGGCAAAGTGGACAAGAATGGCAAAATGGATGAGGATGACAAGGTGGTCGGGGTTGACAAAATGGATGGGATTGACAAAGTAGATGCGGTTGACAAAGTGGATGAGGTTGATAAAGTGGATGGGGTTAACAAAGTGGATGGGGTTGACAAAGTGGATAGGGTTGAAAAAATGGATTGGGTTGACAAAGTGGATGGGGTTGACAAAGTGGATGAGGATGGCAAAGTGGATGAGGATGACAAAGTGGATTGGGTTGACAAAGTGGATGGCGTTGACAAAGTGGATGGGGATGACAAGGTGAACGGGGTTGACAAAGTAGAGGGGGTTGACAAAGTGGATGGGGTTGACAAAGTTGATGAGGATGGCAAAGTGGACGGGGTTGTCAAAGTGGATGAAGTTGACATAGTGGATGAGGTTGCGAAGTGGATGGGGTTGACAAAGTGGATGGGGATGACAAAGTGAACGGGGTTGACAAAGTGGATGGGGTTAACAAAGTGGATGAGGATAGCAAAGTGGATGAGGAAGACAAGGTGAACGAGGTTGGCAAAGTAGATGGGGTTGACAAAGTGGATGGGGTTGGCAAAGTGGATGGGGATGACAAGGTGAACGGGGTTAACAAAGTGGATGGGATTAACAAAGTGGATGAGGATGGCAAAGTGGATAAGGAAGACAAGGGGAACGGGGTTGGCAAAGTAGATGGGGTTGACAAAGTGGATGGGGTTGGCAAAGTGGATGGGGATGACAAGGTGAACGGGGTTAACAAAGTGGATGGGATTAACAAAGTGGATGAGGATGGCAAAGTGGATAAGGAAGACAAGGGGAACGGGGTTGACAAAGTGGATGGGGTTAACAAAGTGGATGAGGATGGCAAAGTGGATGAGGAAGACAAGGTGAACGGGGTTGACAAAGTAGAAATATATGTAAACATTGAAGACAATATTAACGTATGTAGATGTTGACTAGATCAATAGTTATCAATATTTTAAACTTTTTTAACAAATATTTTTCTTTGTTTTCAGATTACAAAAAATGGAAGGATGGACACTGTTAAAAAATATGTGTTTTTAAATTATTTATTTGCAATAAAATAAAGTTCGTCTTGAGAAATATTGTTGAATGCTTTCATTATTATTAATTTCCTTCCTTCTATAAATTGGGACGGCATAGTCCAGTGGTAACGCATTGGACTGCCATTCCGAAGGTCACGGGTTCGAACCCGGCGTGCGCAAATAAATTTTATTTGATAGATTTGTGTTATTTCACAATTAATTAATTAAAATAATATATAGTATATTTGCGGCACGTTCCAGAGTGGAAGATACTACCAGTATCGCCCTGGTGTAAGACCACCATTCAGAATTGAAACGTTGCTCCAAATGGCTTAAGCCGTGTTTAGTGACTAGATCTGAATAGCCAGGTACTTCCCCACCTTCCTCTTTCCCTTCCCCACTTACCTTCAGCCTCACAACATCCCCCAATTGGGGATGCCATAGTCTCACTGGCTCCAGACGGGAGCAGTTGGGACTCTTGTGAGGTATTCACTATAAAAAAAAAAAAAAAAATTAACTGTTTCTATATCCAAGCGATAACAAAATGCTTCTTATATAATGCAATCAAGATGTTTTTTTCAATTAATGATGGGATTAACAAAGTGGATGAGGTTGCCGAAGTGGATGGGGTTAACAAAGTGGATGAAATTGACAAAGTAGATGAGTTTGACAAGGTGGATGGGGTTGACAATGTGGATGAGGATGGCAAAGTGGACGTGGTTGTCAAAGTGGATGAGGTTGACAAAGTGGATGAGGATGGCAAAGTGGACGTGGTTGCCGAAGTGGATGAGGTTAACAAAGTGGAAGTTGACAAAATGGATGGGTTTGACAAAGTGGATGGGATTGACAAAGTGGATGGGGTTGACAAAGTAGATGAGGATGACATGGTGGACGGGGTTGACAAAGTGGAAGAGGTTGACAAAGTAGATGGGGTTGACAAAGTGGATGGGGTTGAAAAAGTGGATTGGGTTGACAAAGTGGATGGGGTTGACAAAGTGGATGAGGATGGCAAAGTGGATGAGGATGACAAGGTGGATTGGGTTGACAAAGTGGATGGCGTTGACAAAGTAGATGGGGATGACAAGGTGAACGGGGTTGACAAAGTGGAGGTGGTTGACAAATTGGATGGGGTTGACAAAGTGGATGAGGATGGCAAAGTGGACGTGGTTATCAAAGTGGATGGGGTTGACAAAGTGGATGAGGTTGACAAAGTGGATGAGGTTGACAAAGTGGATGGGGTTGACAAAGTGGATGGGGTTGACAAGTGGATGAGGTTGACAAAGTGGAAGAGGTTGACAAAGTGGATGGGGTTGACAAAGTGGATGGGGTTGACAAAGTGGATGAGGATGGCAGAGTGGACGTGGTTATCAAAGTGGATGGGGTTGACAAAGTGGATGGGGTTGACAAAGTGGATGGGGTTGACAAAGTGGATGAGGATGGTAAAGTGGACGTGGTTATCAAAGTGGATGGGGTTGACAAAGTGGATGAGGTTAAAGGGTGGATGAGGTTGACAAAATGGATGGGGTTGACAAAGTGGATGGGGTTGACAAAGTGGATGGGGTTGACAAAGTGGATGGGTTTGACAAAGTGGATGAGGTTTACAAAGTTGATGGGGTTGGCAAAGTGGATGGGGTTGACAAAGTGGATGAGGATGGCAACGTGGACGTGGTTGTCAAAGTGGATGGGGTTGACAAAGTGGATGAGGTTGACAAAATGGATGGGTTTGACAAAGTGGATGGAATTGACAAAGTGGATGGGGTTGACAAAGTAGATGAGGATGACATGGTGGACGGGGTTGACAAAGTGGAAGAGGTTGACAAAGTAGATTGGGTTGACAAAGTGGATGGGGTTGAAAAAGTGGATTGGGTTGACAAAGTGGATGGGGTTGACAAAGTGGATGAGGATGGCAAAGTGGATGAAGATGACAAGGTGGATTGGGTTGACAAAGTGGATGGCGTTGACAAAGTGGATGGGGATGACAAGGTGAACGGGGTTGACAAAGTGGAGGGGGTTGACAAAGTGGATGGGGTTGACAAAGTGGATGCGGTTAACAAAGTGGATGAGGATGGCAAATTTGATGATGAGGACAAGGTGAATGAGGTCGGCAAAGTAGATGGGGTTGACAAAGTGGATGGGGTGAACAAAGTGGATGAGGATGGCAAATTTGATGAGGAAGACAAGGTGAATGAGGTCGGCAAAGTGGATGGGGATGACAAGGTGAACGGGGTTGACAAAGTGGAAGGGGTTAAAAAGTGGATGAGGATGGCAAAGTGGATGAGGTAGACAAGGTGAACGGAGTTGACAAAGTGGATGGGGTTAACAAAATGGATGTGGATGGCAAAGTGGATGAGGAAGACAAGGTGAACGGGGTTGACAAAGTGGATGGGGTTAACAAAGTGGATGAGTAGGCAAAGTGGATGAGGAAGACAAGGTTAACGGGGTTGGCAAAGTAGATGGGGTTAACAAAGTGGATGAGGATGTCAAAGTGGATGAGGAAGACTAGGTGAACGGGGTTAGCAAAGTAGATGGGGTTGACAAAGTGGATGGGGTTGGCAAAGTGAATGGGGTTGACAAAGTGGATGGGGTTGACAAAGAGGATAGGGTTGACAAAGTGGACGGGGTTGACAAAGAGGATGAGGATGGCAAAGTGGACGAAAATGGCAAAATGGATGAGGATGACATGGCGGATGGGGTTGACAAAGTGGACGGGGTTGACAAAGAGGATGAGTATGGCAAAGTGGACAAGAATGGCAAAATGGATGAGGATGACAAGGTGGTCGGGGTTGACAAAATGGATGGGATTGACGAAGTAGATGCGGTTGACAAAGTGGATGAGGTTGATAAAGTGGATGGGGTTGACAAAGTGGATGGGGTTGACAAAGTGGATAGGGTTGAAAAAATGGATTGGGTTGACAAAGTGGATGGGGTTGACAAAGTGGATGAGGATGGCAAAGTGGATGAGGATGACAAAGTGGATTGGGTTGACAAAGTGGATGGCGTTGACAAAGTGGATGGGGATGACAAGGTGAACGGGGTTGACAAAGTAGAGGGGGTTGACAAAGTGGATGGGGTTGACAAAGTTGATGAGGATGGCAAAGTGGACGGGGTTGTCAAAGTGGATGAAGTTGACATAGTGGATGAGGTTGCGAAGTGGATGGGGTTGACAAAGTGGATGGGGATGACAAAGTGAACGGGGTTGACAAAGTGGATGAGGATAGCAAAGTGGATGAGGAAGACAAGGTGAACGAGGTTGGCAAAGTAGATGGGGTTGACAAAGTGGATGGGGTTGGCAAAGTGGATGGGGATGACAAGGTGAACGGGGTTAACAAAGTGGACTGGGTTAACAAAGTGGATGATGATGGCAAAGTGGATGAGGAAGACAAGGTGAACGGGGTTGACAAAGTGGATGGGGTTAACAAAGTGGATGAGGATGGCAAAGTGGATGAGGAAGACAAGGTGAACGGGGTTGACAAAGTAGAAATATATGTAAACATTGAAGACAATATTAACGTATGTAGATGTTGACTAGATCAATAGTTATCAATATTTTAAACTTTTTTAACAAATATTTTTCTTTGTTTTCAGATTACAAAAAATGGAAGGATGGACACTGTTAAAAAATATGTGTTTTTAAATTATTTATTTGCAATAAAATAAAGTTCGTCTTGAGAAATATTGTTGAATGCTTTCATTATTATTAATTTCCTTCCTTCTATAAATTGGGACGGCATAGTCCAGTGGTAACGCATTGGACTGCCATTCCGAAGGTCGCGGGTTCGAACCCGGCGTGCGCAAATAAATTTTATTTGATAGATTTGTGTTATTTCACAATTAATTAATTAAAATAATATTTAGTATATTTGCGGCACGTTCCAGAGTGGAAGATACTACCAGTATCGCCCTGGTGTAAGACCACCATTCAGAATTGAAACGTTGCTCCAAATGGCTTTAGCCGTGTTTAGTGACTAGATCTGAATAGCCAGGTACTTCCCCACCTTCCTCTTTCCCTTCCCCACTTACCTTCAGCCTCACAACATCCCCCAATTGGGGATGCCATAGTCTCACTGGCTCCAGACGGGAGCAGTTGGGACTCTTGTGAGGTATTCACTATAAAAAAAAAAAAAAAATTAACTGTTTCTATATCCAAGCGATAACAAAATGCTTCTTATATAATGCAATCAAGATGTTTTTTTCAATTAATGATGGGATTAACAAAGTGGATGAGGTTGCCGAAGTGGATGGGGTTAACAAAGTGGATGAAATTGACAAAGTAGATGAGTTTGACAAGGTGGATGGGGTTGACAATGTGGATGAGGATTGCAAATTGGACGTGGTGATCAAAGTGGATGAGGTTGACAAAGTGGATGAGGATGGCAAAGTGGACGTGGTTGCCGAAGTGGATGAGGTTAACAAAGTGGAAGTTGACAAAATGGATGGGTTTGACAAAGTGGATGGGATTGACAAAGTGGATGGGGTTGACAAAGTAGATGAGGATGACATGGTGGACGGGGTTGACAAAGTGGAAGAGGTTGACAAAGTAGATGGGGTCGACAAAGTGGATGGGGTTGAAAAAGTGGATTGGGTTGACAAAGTGGATGGGGTTGACAAAGTGGATGAGGATGGCAAAGTGGATGAGGATGACAAGGTGGATTGGGTTGACAAAGTGGATGGCGTTGACAAAGTGGATGGGGATGACAAGGTGAACGGGGTTGACAAAGTGGAGGGGGTTGACAAATTGGATGGGGTTGACAAAGTGGATGAGGATGGCAAAGTGGACGTGGTTATCAAAGTGGATGGGGTTGACAAAGTGGATGAGGTTGACAAAGTGGATGAGGTTGACAAAGTGGATGGGGTTGACAAAGTGGATGGGGTTGACAAGTGGATGAGGTTGACAAAGTGGAAGAGGTTGACAAAGTGGATGGGGTTGACAAAGTGGATGGGGTTGACAAAGTGGATGAGGATGGCAGAGTGGACGTGGTTATCAAAGTGGATGGGGTTGACAAAGTGGATGGGGTTGACAAAGTGGATGGGGTTGACAAAGTGGATGAGGATGGTAAAGTGGACGTGGTTATCAAAGTGGATGGGGTTGACAAAGTGGATGAGGTTAAAGGGTGGATGAGGTTGACAAAATGGATGGGGTTGACAAAGTGGATGGGGTTGACAAAGTGGATGGGGTTGACAAAGTGGATGGGTTTGACAAAGTGGATGAGGTTTACAAAGTTGATGGGGTTGGCAAAGTGGATGGGGTTGACAAAGTGGATGAGGATGGCAACGTGGACGTGGTTGTCAAAGTGGATGGGGTTGACAAAGTGGATGAGGTTGACAAAATGGATGGGTTTGACAAAGTGGATGGGATTGACAAAGTGGATGGGGTTGACAAAGTAGATGAGGATGACATGGTGGACGGGGTTGACAAAGTGGAAGAGGTTGACAAAGTAGATTGGGTTGACAAAGTGGATGGGGTTGAAAAAGTGGATTGGGTTGACAAAGTGGATGGGGTTGACAAAGTGGATGAGGATGGCAAAGTGGATGAAGATGACAAGGTGGATTGGGTTGACAAAGTGGATGGCGTTGACAAAGTGGATGGGGATGACAAGGTGAACGGGGTTGACAAAGTGGAGGGGGTTGACAAATTGGATGGGGTTGACAAAGTGGATGAGGATGGCAAAGTGGACGTGGTTATCAAAGTGGATGGGGTTGACAAAGTGGATGAGGTTGACAAAGTGGATAAGGTTGACAAAGTGGATGGGGTTGACAAAGTGGATGGGGTTGACAAAGTGGATGAGGTTGACAAAGTGGATGAGGTTGACAAAGTGGATGGGGTTGACAAAGTGGATGGGGTTGACAAAGTGGATGAGGATGGCAGAGTGGACGTGGTTATCAAAGTGGATGGGGTTGACAAAGTGGATGGGGTTGACAAAGTGGATGGGGTTGACAAAGTGGATGAGGATGGTAAAGTGGACGTGGTTATCAAAGTGGATGGGGTTGACAAAGTGGATGAGGTTAAAGGGTGGATGAGGTTGACAAAAAGGATGGGGTTGACAAAGTGGATGGGGTTGACAAAGTGGATGGGGTTGACAAAGTGGATGAGGATGGCAAAGTGGATGAGGAAGACAAGGTGAACGGGGTTGGCAAAGTAGATGGGGTTAACAAAGTGGATGAGGATGGCAAAGTGGATGAGGAAGACAAGGTGAACGGGGTTAGCAAAGTAGATGGGGTTGACAAAGTGGATGGGGTTGGCAAAGTGGATGGGGATGACAAGGTGAACGGGGTTAACAAAGTGGATGGGATTAACAAAGTGGATGAGGATGGCAAAGTGGATAAGGAAGACAAGGGGAACGGGGTTGACAAAGTGGATGGGGTTAACAAAGTGGATGAGGATGGCAAAGTGGATGAGGAAGACAAGGTGAACGGGGTTGACAAAGTAGAAATATATGTAAACATTGAAGACAATATTAACGTATGTAGATGTTGACTAGATCAATAGTTATCAATATTTTAAACTTTTTTAACAAATATTTTTCTTTGTTTTCAGATTACAAAAAATGGAAGGATGGACACTGTTAAAAAATATGTGTTTTTAAATTATTTATTTGCAATAAAATAAAGTTCGTCTTGAGAAATATTGTTGAATGCTTTCATTATTATTAATTTCCTTCCTTCTATAAATTGGGACGGCATAGTCCAGTGGTAACGCATTGGACTGCCATTCCGAAGGTCACGGGTTCGAACCCGGCGTGCGCAAATAAATTTTATTTGATAGATTTGTGTTATTTCACAATTAATTAATTAAAATAATATATAGTATATTTGCGGCACGTTCCAGAGTGGAAGATACTACCAGTATCGCCCTGGTGTAAGACCACCATTCAGAATTGAAACGTTGCTCCAAATGGCTTAAGCCGTGTTTAGTGACTAGATCTGAATAGCCAGGTACTTCCCCACCTTCCTCTTTCCCTTCCCCACTTACCTTCAGCCTCACAACATCCCCCAATTGGGGATGCCATAGTCTCACTGGCTCCAGACGGGAGCAGTTGGGACTCTTGTGAGGTATTCACTATAAAAAAAAAAAAAAAAATTAACTGTTTCTATATCCAAGCGATAACAAAATGCTTCTTATATAATGCAATCAAGATGTTTTTTTCAATTAATGATGGGATTAACAAAGTGGATGAGGTTGCCGAAGTGGATGGGGTTAACAAAGTGGATGAAATTGACAAAGTAGATGAGTTTGACAAGGTGGATGGGGTTGACAATGTGGATGAGGATGGCAAAGTGGACGTGGTTGTCAAAGTGGATGAGGTTGACAAAGTGGATGAGGATGGCAAAGTGGACGTGGTTGCCGAAGTGGATGAGGTTAACAAAGTGGAAGTTGACAAAATGGATGGGTTTGACAAAGTGGATGGGATTGACAAAGTGGATGGGGTTGACAAAGTAGATGAGGATGACATGGTGGACGGGGTTGACAAAGTGGAAGAGGTTGACAAAGTAGATGGGGTTGACAAAGTGGATGGGGTTGAAAAAGTGGATTGGGTTGACAAAGTGGATGGGGTTGACAAAGTGGATGAGGATGGCAAAGTGGATGAGGATGACAAGGTGGATTGGGTTGACAAAGTGGATGGCGTTGACAAAGTAGATGGGGATGACAAGGTGAACGGGGTTGACAAAGTGGAGGTGGTTGACAAATTGGATGGGGTTGACAAAGTGGATGAGGATGGCAAAGTGGACGTGGTTATCAAAGTGGATGGGGTTGACAAAGTGGATGAGGTTGACAAAGTGGATGAGGTTGACAAAGTGGATGGGGTTGACAAAGTGGATGGGGTTGACAAGTGGATGAGGTTGACAAAGTGGAAGAGGTTGACAAAGTGGATGGGGTTGACAAAGTGGATGGGGTTGACAAAGTGGATGAGGATGGCAGAGTGGACGTGGTTATCAAAGTGGATGGGGTTGACAAAGTGGATGGGGTTGACAAAGTGGATGGGGTTGACAAAGTGGATGAGGATGGTAAAGTGGACGTGGTTATCAAAGTGGATGGGGTTGACAAAGTGGATGAGGTTAAAGGGTGGATGAGGTTGACAAAATGGATGGGGTTGACAAAGTGGATGGGGTTGACAAAGTGGATGGGGTTGACAAAGTGGATGGGTTTGACAAAGTGGATGAGGTTTACAAAGTTGATGGGGTTGGCAAAGTGGATGGGGTTGACAAAGTGGATGAGGATGGCAACGTGGACGTGGTTGTCAAAGTGGATGGGGTTGACAAAGTGGATGAGGTTGACAAAATGGATGGGTTTGACAAAGTGGATGGAATTGACAAAGTGGATGGGGTTGACAAAGTAGATGAGGATGACATGGTGGACGGGGTTGACAAAGTGGAAGAGGTTGACAAAGTAGATTGGGTTGACAAAGTGGATGGGGTTGAAAAAGTGGATTGGGTTGACAAAGTGGATGGGGTTGACAAAGTGGATGAGGATGGCAAAGTGGATGAAGATGACAAGGTGGATTGGGTTGACAAAGTGGATGGCGTTGACAAAGTGGATGGGGATGACAAGGTGAACGGGGTTGACAAAGTGGAGGGGGTTGACAAAGTGGATGGGGTTGACAAAGTGGATGCGGTTAACAAAGTGGATGAGGATGGCAAATTTGATGATGAGGACAAGGTGAATGAGGTCGGCAAAGTAGATGGGGTTGACAAAGTGGATGGGGTGAACAAAGTGGATGAGGATGGCAAATTTGATGAGGAAGACAAGGTGAATGAGGTCGGCAAAGTGGATGGGGATGACAAGGTGAACGGGGTTGACAAAGTGGAAGGGGTTAAAAAGTGGATGAGGATGGCAAAGTGGATGAGGTAGACAAGGTGAACGGAGTTGACAAAGTGGATGGGGTTAACAAAATGGATGTGGATGGCAAAGTGGATGAGGAAGACAAGGTGAACGGGGTTGACAAAGTGGATGGGGTTAACAAAGTGGATGAGTAGGCAAAGTGGATGAGGAAGACAAGGTTAACGGGGTTGGCAAAGTAGATGGGGTTAACAAAGTGGATGAGGATGTCAAAGTGGATGAGGAAGACTAGGTGAACGGGGTTAGCAAAGTAGATGGGGTTGACAAAGTGGATGGGGTTGGCAAAGTGAATGGGGTTGACAAAGTGGATGGGGTTGACAAAGAGGATAGGGTTGACAAAGTGGACGGGGTTGACAAAGAGGATGAGGATGGCAAAGTGGACGAAAATGGCAAAATGGATGAGGATGACATGGCGGATGGGGTTGACAAAGTGGACGGGGTTGACAAAGAGGATGAGTATGGCAAAGTGGACAAGAATGGCAAAATGGATGAGGATGACAAGGTGGTCGGGGTTGACAAAATGGATGGGATTGACGAAGTAGATGCGGTTGACAAAGTGGATGAGGTTGATAAAGTGGATGGGGTTGACAAAGTGGATGGGGTTGACAAAGTGGATAGGGTTGAAAAAATGGATTGGGTTGACAAAGTGGATGGGGTTGACAAAGTGGATGAGGATGGCAAAGTGGATGAGGATGACAAAGTGGATTGGGTTGACAAAGTGGATGGCGTTGACAAAGTGGATGGGGATGACAAGGTGAACGGGGTTGACAAAGTAGAGGGGGTTGACAAAGTGGATGGGGTTGACAAAGTTGATGAGGATGGCAAAGTGGACGGGGTTGTCAAAGTGGATGAAGTTGACATAGTGGATGAGGTTGCGAAGTGGATGGGGTTGACAAAGTGGATGGGGATGACAAAGTGAACGGGGTTGACAAAGTGGATGAGGATAGCAAAGTGGATGAGGAAGACAAGGTGAACGAGGTTGGCAAAGTAGATGGGGTTGACAAAGTGGATGGGGTTGGCAAAGTGGATGGGGATGACAAGGTGAACGGGGTTAACAAAGTGGACTGGGTTAACAAAGTGGATGATGATGGCAAAGTGGATGAGGAAGACAAGGTGAACGGGGTTGACAAAGTGGATGGGGTTAACAAAGTGGATGAGGATGGCAAAGTGGATGAGGAAGACAAGGTGAACGGGGTTGACAAAGTAGAAATATATGTAAACATTGAAGACAATATTAACGTATGTAGATGTTGACTAGATCAATAG
The DNA here is from genome assembly GCF_061612785.1 of Hesperophylax consimilis. Taxonomy (NCBI): domain Eukaryota; kingdom Metazoa; phylum Arthropoda; class Insecta; order Trichoptera; family Limnephilidae; genus Hesperophylax; species Hesperophylax consimilis. The sequence goes on from NC_142865.1 coordinate 15,821,353, forward strand.
TTATCAATATTTTAAACTTTTTTAACAAATATTTTTCTTTGTTTTCAGATTACAAAAAATGGAAGGATGGACACTGTTAAAAAATATGTGTTTTTAAATTATTTATTTGCAATAAAATAAAGTTCGTCTTGAGAAATATTGTTGAATGCTTTCATTATTATTAATTTCCTTCCTTCTATAAATTGGGACGGCATAGTCCAGTGGTAACGCATTGGACTGCCATTCCGAAGGTCGCGGGTTCGAACCCGGCGTGCGCAAATAAATTTTATTTGATAGATTTGTGTTATTTCACAATTAATTAATTAAAATAATATTTAGTATATTTGCGGCACGTTCCAGAGTGGAAGATACTACCAGTATCGCCCTGGTGTAAGACCACCATTCAGAATTGAAACGTTGCTCCAAATGGCTTTAGCCGTGTTTAGTGACTAGATCTGAATAGCCAGGTACTTCCCCACCTTCCTCTTTCCCTTCCCCACTTACCTTCAGCCTCACAACATCCCCCAATTGGGGATGCCATAGTCTCACTGGCTCCAGACGGGAGCAGTTGGGACTCTTGTGAGGTATTCACTATAAAAAAAAAAAAAAAATTAACTGTTTCTATATCCAAGCGATAACAAAATGCTTCTTATATAATGCAATCAAGATGTTTTTTTCAATTAATGATGGGATTAACAAAGTGGATGAGGTTGCCGAAGTGGATGGGGTTAACAAAGTGGATGAAATTGACAAAGTAGATGAGTTTGACAAGGTGGATGGGGTTGACAATGTGGATGAGGATTGCAAATTGGACGTGGTGATCAAAGTGGATGAGGTTGACAAAGTGGATGAGGATGGCAAAGTGGACGTGGTTGCCGAAGTGGATGAGGTTAACAAAGTGGAAGTTGACAAAATGGATGGGTTTGACAAAGTGGATGGGATTGACAAAGTGGATGGGGTTGACAAAGTAGATGAGGATGACATGGTGGACGGGGTTGACAAAGTGGAAGAGGTTGACAAAGTAGATGGGGTCGACAAAGTGGATGGGGTTGAAAAAGTGGATTGGGTTGACAAAGTGGATGGGGTTGACAAAGTGGATGAGGATGGCAAAGTGGATGAGGATGACAAGGTGGATTGGGTTGACAAAGTGGATGGCGTTGACAAAGTGGATGGGGATGACAAGGTGAACGGGGTTGACAAAGTGGAGGGGGTTGACAAATTGGATGGGGTTGACAAAGTGGATGAGGATGGCAAAGTGGACGTGGTTATCAAAGTGGATGGGGTTGACAAAGTGGATGAGGTTGACAAAGTGGATGAGGTTGACAAAGTGGATGGGGTTGACAAAGTGGATGGGGTTGACAAGTGGATGAGGTTGACAAAGTGGAAGAGGTTGACAAAGTGGATGGGGTTGACAAAGTGGATGGGGTTGACAAAGTGGATGAGGATGGCAGAGTGGACGTGGTTATCAAAGTGGATGGGGTTGACAAAGTGGATGGGGTTGACAAAGTGGATGGGGTTGACAAAGTGGATGAGGATGGTAAAGTGGACGTGGTTATCAAAGTGGATGGGGTTGACAAAGTGGATGAGGTTAAAGGGTGGATGAGGTTGACAAAATGGATGGGGTTGACAAAGTGGATGGGGTTGACAAAGTGGATGGGGTTGACAAAGTGGATGGGTTTGACAAAGTGGATGAGGTTTACAAAGTTGATGGGGTTGGCAAAGTGGATGGGGTTGACAAAGTGGATGAGGATGGCAACGTGGACGTGGTTGTCAAAGTGGATGGGGTTGACAAAGTGGATGAGGTTGACAAAATGGATGGGTTTGACAAAGTGGATGGGATTGACAAAGTGGATGGGGTTGACAAAGTAGATGAGGATGACATGGTGGACGGGGTTGACAAAGTGGAAGAGGTTGACAAAGTAGATTGGGTTGACAAAGTGGATGGGGTTGAAAAAGTGGATTGGGTTGACAAAGTGGATGGGGTTGACAAAGTGGATGAGGATGGCAAAGTGGATGAAGATGACAAGGTGGATTGGGTTGACAAAGTGGATGGCGTTGACAAAGTGGATGGGGATGACAAGGTGAACGGGGTTGACAAAGTGGAGGGGGTTGACAAATTGGATGGGGTTGACAAAGTGGATGAGGATGGCAAAGTGGACGTGGTTATCAAAGTGGATGGGGTTGACAAAGTGGATGAGGTTGACAAAGTGGATAAGGTTGACAAAGTGGATGGGGTTGACAAAGTGGATGGGGTTGACAAAGTGGATGAGGTTGACAAAGTGGATGAGGTTGACAAAGTGGATGGGGTTGACAAAGTGGATGGGGTTGACAAAGTGGATGAGGATGGCAGAGTGGACGTGGTTATCAAAGTGGATGGGGTTGACAAAGTGGATGGGGTTGACAAAGTGGATGGGGTTGACAAAGTGGATGAGGATGGTAAAGTGGACGTGGTTATCAAAGTGGATGGGGTTGACAAAGTGGATGAGGTTAAAGGGTGGATGAGGTTGACAAAAAGGATGGGGTTGACAAAGTGGATGGGGTTGACAAAGTGGATGGGGTTGACAAAGTGGATGAGGATGGCAAAGTGGATGAGGAAGACAAGGTGAACGGGGTTGGCAAAGTAGATGGGGTTAACAAAGTGGATGAGGATGGCAAAGTGGATGAGGAAGACAAGGTGAACGGGGTTAGCAAAGTAGATGGGGTTGACAAAGTGGATGGGGTTGGCAAAGTGAATGGGGTTGACAAAGTGGATGGGGTTGACAAAGTGGATAGGGTTGACAAAGTGGACGGGGTTGACAAAGAGGATGAGGATGGCAAAGTGGACGAAAATGGCAAAATGGATGAGGATGACATGGCGGATGGGGTTGACAAAGTGGACGGGGTTGACAAAGAGGATGAGTATGGCTAAGTGGACAAGAATGGCAAAATGGATGAGGATGACAAGGTGGTCGGGGTTGACAAAATGGATGGGATTGACAAAGTAGATGCGGTTGACAAAGTGGATGAGGTTGATAAAGTGGATGGGGTTGACAAAGTGGATGGGGTTGACAAAGTGGATGGGGTTGAAAAAATGGATTGGGTTGACAAAGTGGATGGGGTTGACAAAGTGGATGAGGATGGCAAAGTGGATGAGGATGACAAAGTGGATTGGGTTGACAAAGTGGATGGCGTTGACAAAGTGGATGGGGATGACAAGGTGAACGGGGTTGACAAAGTAGAGGGGGTTGACAAAGTGGATGGGGTTGACAAAGTTGATGAGGATGGCAAAGTGGACGGGGTTGTCAAAGTGGATGAAGTTGACATAGTGGATGAGGTTGCGAAGTGGATGGGGTTGACAAAGTGGATGGGGATGACAAAGTGAACGGGGTTGACAAAGTGGATGGGGTTAACAAAGTGGATGAGGATAGCAAAGTGGATGAGGAAGACAAGGTGAACGAGGTTGGCAAAGTAGATGGGGTTGACAAAGTGGATGGGGTTGGCAAAGTGGATGGGGATGACAAGGTGAACGGGGTTAACAAAGTGGATGGGGTTAACAAAGTGGATGAGGATGGCAAAGTGGATGAGGAAGACAAGGTGAACGGGGTTGACAAAGTGGATGGGGTTAACAAAGTGGATGAGGATGGCAAAGTGGATGAGGAAGACAAGGTGAACGGGGTTGACAAAGTAGAAATATATGTAAACATTGAAGACAATATTAACGTATGTAGATGTTGACTAGATCAATAGTTATCAATATTTTAAACTTTTTTAACAAATATTTTTCTTTGTTTTCAGATTACAAAAAATGGAAGGATGGACACTGTTAAAAAATATGTGTTTTTAAATTATTTATTTGCAATAAAATAAAGTTCGTCTTGAGAAATATTGTTGAATGCTTTCATTATTATTAATTTCCTTCCTTCTATAAATTGGGAAGGCATAGTCCAGTGGTAACGCATTGGACTGCCATTCCGAAGGTCGCGGGTTCGAACCCGGCGTGCGCAAATAAATTTTATTTGATAGATTTGTGTTATTTCACAATTAATTAATTAAAATAATATATAGTATATTTGCGGCACGTTCCAGAGTGGAAGATACTACCAGTATCGCCCTGGTGTAAGACCACCATTCAGAATTGAAACGTTGCTCCAAATGGCTTTAGCCGTGTTTAGTGACTAGATCTGAATAGCCAGGTACTTCCCCACCTTCCTCTTTCCCTTCCCCACTTACCTTCAGCCTCACAACATCCCCCAATTGGGGATGCCATAGTCTCACTGGCTCCAGACGGGAGCAGTTGGGACTCTTGTGAGGTATTCACTATAAAAAAAAAAAAAAATTAACTGTTTCTATATCCAAGCGATAACAAAATGCTTCTTATATAATGCAATCAAGATCTTTTTTTCAATTAATGATGGGATTAACAAAGTGGATGAGGTTGCCGAAGTGGATGGGGTTAACAAAGTTGATGAAATTGACAAAGTAGATGAGGTTGACAAAGTGGATGGGGTTGACAATGTGGATGAGGATGGCAAAGTGGACGTGGTTGTCAAAGTGGATGAGGTTGACAAAGTGGATGAGGATGGCAAAGTGGACGTGGTTGCCGAAGTGGATGAGGTTAACAAAGTGGAAGTTGACAAAATGGATGGGTTTGACAAAGTGGATGGGATTGACAAAGTGGATGGGGTTGACAAAGTAGATGAGGATGACATGGTGGACGGGGTTGACAAAGTGGAAGAGGTTGACAAAGTAGATGGGGTTGACAAAGTGGATGGGGTTGAAAAAGTGGATTGGGTTGACAAAGTGGATGGGGTTGACAAAGTGGATGAGGATGGCAAAGTGGATGAGGATGACAAGGTGGATTGGGTTGACAAAGTGGATGGCGTTGACAAAGTGGATGGGGATGACAAGGTGAACGGGGTTGACAAAGTGGAGGGGGTTGACAAATTGGATGGGGTTGACAAAGTGGATGAGGATGGCAAAGTGGACGTGGTTATCAAAGTGGATGGGGTTGACAAAGTGGATGAGGTTGACAAAGTGGATGAGGTTGACAAAGTGGATGGGGTTGACAAAGTGGATGGGGTTGACAAAGTGGATGAGGTTGACAAAGTGGAAGAGGTTGACAAAGTGGATGGGGTTGACAAAGTGGATGGGATTGACAAAGTGGATGAGGATGGCAGAGTGGACGTGGTTATCAAAGTGGATGGGGTTGACAAAGTGGATGGGGTTGACAAAGTGGATGGGGTTGACAAAGTGGATGAGGATGGTAAAGTGGACGTGGTTATCAAAGTGGATGGGGTTGACAAAGTGGATGAGGTTAAAGGGTGGATGAGGTTGACAAAATGGATGGGGTTGACAAAGTGGACGGGGTTGACAAAGTGGATGGGGTTGACAAAGTGGATGGGTTTAACAAAGTGGATGAGGTTTACAAAGTTGATGGGGTTGGCAAAGTGGATGGGGTTGACAAAGTGGATGAGGATGGCAACGTGGACGTGGTTGTCAAAGTGGATGGGGTTGACAAAGTGGATGAGGATGGCAAAGTGGATGAGGATGACAAGGTGGATTCGGTTGACAAAGTGGATGGCGTTGACAAAGTGGATGGGGATGACACGGTGAACGGGGTTGACAAAGTGGAGGGGGTTGACAAATTGGATGGGTTTGACAAAGTGGATGGGGTTGACAATGTTGATGAGGATGGCAAAGTGGACGGGGTTGTCAAAGTGGATGAAGTTGACATAGTGGATGAGGTTGCCGAAGTGGATGGGGTTGACATAGTGGATGGGGATGACAAAGTGAACGGGGTTGACAAAGTGGATGGGGTTAACAAAGTGGATGAGGATGGCAAAGTGGATGAGGAAGACAAGGTGAACGAGGTTGGCAAAGTAGATGGGGTTGACAAAGTGGATGGGGTTGGCAAAGTGGATGGGGATGACAAGGTAAACGGCGTTGACAAAGTGGATGGGGTTAACAAAGTGGATGAGGATGGCAATGTGGATGAGGAAGACAAGGTGAACGGGGTTGACAAAGTGGATGAGGATGGCAAAGTGGATGAGGAAGACAAGGTGAACGGGGTTGGCAAAGTAGATGGGTTTGACAAAGTGGATGGAGTTGGCAAAGTGAATGGATGAGGTTGACAAAGAAGATGAGGTTTTCAAAGTGGATGAGGTTGACAAAGTGGATGGGGTTGACAAAGTGGATGGGGTTGACAAAGTGGATGGGGTTGACAAAGTTGATGAGGATGGCAAAGTGGACGGGGTTGTCAAAGTGGATGAAGTTGACATAGTGGATTAGGTTGCCGAAGTGGATGGGATTGACAAAGTGGATGATGATGACAAAGTGAACGGGGTTGACAAAGTGGATGGGGTTAACAAAGTGGATGAGGATTGCAAAGTGGATGAGGAAGACAAGGTGAACGAGGTCGGATAAGTAGATGGGGTTGACAAAGTGGATGGGGTTGGCAAAGTGGATGGGGATGACAAGGTGAACGGGGTTGATAAAGTGGATGGGGTTAACAAAGTGTATGAGGATGGCAAAGTGGATGAGGAAGACAAGGTGAACGGGGTTGACAAAGTGGATGGGGTTAACAAAGTGGATGAGGAAGACAAGGTGAACGGGGTTGGCAAAGTAGATGGGGTTGACAAAGTGGATGGGGTTGACAAGGTGGATTCGGTTGACAAAGTGGATGGCGTTGACAAAGTGGATGGGGATGACACGGTGAACGGGGTTGACAAAGTGGAGGGGGTTGACAAATTGGATGGGTTTGACAAAGTGGATGGGGTTGACAATGTTGATGAGGATGGCAAAGTGGACGGGGTTGTCAAAGTGGATGAAGTTGACATAGTGGATGAGGTTGCCGAAGTGGATGGGGTTGACAAAGTGGATGGGGATGACAAAGTGAACGGGGTTGACAAAGTGGATGGGGTTAACAAAGTGGATGAGGATGGCAAAGTGGATGAGGAAGACAAGGTGAACGAGGTTGGCAAAGTAGATGGGGTTGACAAAGTGGATGGGGTTGGCAAAGTGGATGGGGGTGACAAGGTAAACGGCGTTGACAAAGTGGATGGGGTTAACAAAGTGGATGAGGATGGCAATGTGGATGAGGAAGACAAGGTGAACGGGGTTGACAAAATGGATGAAGATGGCAAAGTGGATGAGGAAGACAAGGTGAACGGGGTTGGCAAAGTAGATGGGGTTGACAAAGTGGATGGGGTTGGCAAAGTGAATGGATGAGGTTGACAAAGAAGATGAGGTTTTCAAAGTGGATGAGGTTGACAAAGTGGATGGGGTTGACAAAGTGGATGGGGTTGACAAAGTGGATGGGGTTGACAAAGTTGATGAGGATGGCAAAGTGGACGGGGTTGTCAAAGTGGATGAAGTTGACATAGTGGATTAGGTTGCCGAAGTGGATGGGATTGACAAAGTGGATGATGATGACAAAGTGAACGGGGTTGACAAAGTGGATGGGGTTAACAAAGTGGATGAGGATTGCAAAGTGGATGAGGAAGACAAGGTGAACGAGGTTGGATAAGTAGATGGGGTTGACAAAGTGGATGGGGTTGGCAAAGTGGATGGGGATGACAAGGTGAACGGGGTTGACAAAGTAGAGGGGGTTGACAAAGTGGATGGGGTTGACAAAGTGGATGAGGATGGCAAAGTGGACGTGGTTATCAAAGTGGATGGGGTTGACAAAGTGGATGAGGTTGACAAAGTGGATAAGGTTGACCAAGTGGATGGGGTTGACAAAGTGGATGGGGTTGACAAAGTGGATGAGGTTGACAAAGTGGATAAGGTTGACAAAGTGGATGGGGTTGACAAAGTGGATGGGGTTGACAAAGTGGATGAGGATGGCAGAGTGGACGTGGTTATCAAAGTGGATGGGGTTGACAAAGTGGATGGGGTTGACAAAGTGGATGGGGTTGACAAAGTGGATGAGGATGGTAAAGTGGACGTGGTTATCAAAGTGGATGGGGTTGACAAAGTGGATGAGGTTAAAGGGTGGATGAGGTTGACAAAAAGGATGGGGTTGACAAAGTGGATGGGGTTGACAAAGTGGATGGGGTTGACAAAGTGGATGAGGATGGCAAAGTGGATGAGGAAGACAAGGTGAACGGGGTTGGCAAAGTAGATGGGGTTAACAAAGTGGATGAGGATGGCAAAGTGGATGAGGAAGACAAGGTGAACGGGGTTAGCAAAGTAGATGGGGTTGACAAAGTGGATGGGGTTGGCAAAGTGAATGGGGTTGACAAAGTGGATGGGGTTGACAAAGTGGATAGGGTTGACAAAGTGGACGGGGTTGACAAAGAGGATGAGGATGGCAAAGTGGACGAAAATGGCAAAATGGATGAGGATGACATGGCGGATGGGGTTGACAAAGTGGACGGGGTTGACAAAGAGGATGAGTATGGCAAAGTGGACAAGAATGGCAAAATGGATGAGGATGACAAGGTGGTCGGGGTTGACAAAATGGATGGGATTGACAAAGTAGATGCGGTTGACAAAGTGGATGAGGTTGATAAAGTGGATGGGGTTGACAAAGTGGATGGGGTTGACAAAGTGGATGGGGTTGAAAAAATGGATTGGGTTGACAAAGTGGATGGGGTTGACAAAGTGGATGAGGATGGCAAAGTGGATGAGGATGACAAAGTGGATTGGGTTGACAAAGTGGATGGCGTTGACAAAGTGGATGGGGATGACAAGGTGAACGGGGTTGACAAAGTAGAGGGGGTTGACAAAGTGGATGGGGTTGACAAAGTTGATGAGGATTGCAAAGTGGACGGGGTTGTCAAAGTGGATGAAGTTGACATAGTGGATGAGGTTGCGAAGTGGATGGGGTTGACAAAGTGGATGGGGATGACAAAGTGAACGGGGTTGACAAAGTGGATGGGGTTAACAAAGTGGATGAGGATAGCAAAGTGGATGAGGAAGACAAGGTGAACGAGGTTGGCAAAGTAGATGGGGTTGACAAAGTGGATGGGGTTGGCAAAGTGGATGGGGATGACAAGGTGAACGGGGTTAACAAAGTGGATGGGGTTAACAAAGTGGATGAGGATGGCAAAGTGGATGAGGAAGACAAGGTGAACGGGGTTGACAAAGTGGATGGGGTTAACAAAGTGGATGAGGATGGCAAAGTGGATGAGGAAGACAAGGTGAACGGGGTTGACAAAGTAGAAATATATGTAAACATTGAAGACAATATTAACGTATGTAGATGTTGACTAGATCAATAGTTATCACTATTTTAAACTTTTTTAACAAATATTTTTCTTTGTTTTCAGATTACAAAAAATGGAAGGATGGACACTGTTAAAAAATATGTGTTTTTAAATTATTTATTTGCAATAAAATAAAGTTCGTCTTGAGAAATATTGTTGAATGCTTTCATTATTATTAATTTCCTTCCCTTTATAAATTGGGAAGGCATAGTCCAGTGGTAACGCATTGGACTGCCATTCCGAAGGTCGCGGGTTCGAACCCGGCGTGCGCAAATAAATTTTATTTGATAGATTTGTGTTATTTCACAATTAATTAATTAAAATAATATATAGTATATTTGCGGCACGTTCCAGAGTGGAAGATACTACCAGTATCGCCCTGGTGTAAGACCACCATTCAGAATTGAAACGTTGCTCCAAATGGCTTTAGCCGTGTTTAGTGACTAGATCTGAATAGCCAGGTACTTCCCCACCTTCCTCTTTCCCTTCCCCACTTACCTTCAGCCTCACAACATCCCCCAATTGGGGATGCCATAGTCTCACTGGCTCCAGACGGGAGCAGTTGGGACTCTTGTGAGGTATTCACTATAAAAAAAAAAAAAAAAAATTAACTGTTTCTATATCCAAGCGATAACAAAATGCTTCTTATATAATGCAATCAAGATCTTTTTTTCAATTAATGATGGGATTAACAAAGTGGATGAGGTTGCCGAAGTGGATGGGGTTAACAAAGTTGATGAAATTGACAAAGTAGATGAGGTTGACAAAGTGGATGGGGTTGACAATGTGGATGAGGATGGCAAAGTGGACGTGGTTGTCAAAGTGGATGAGGTTGACAAAGTGGATGAGGATGGCAAAGTGGACGTGGTTGCCGAAGTGGATGAGGTTAACAAAGTGGAAGTTGACAAAATGGATGGGTTTGACAAAGTGGATGGGATTGACAAAGTGGATGGGGTTGACAAAGTAGATGAGGATGACATGGTGGACGGGGTTGACAAAGTGGAAGAGGTTGACAAAGTAGATGGGGTTGACAAAGTGGATGGGGTTGAAAAAGTGGATTGGGTTGACAAAGTGGATGGGGTTGACAAAGTGGATGAGGATGGCAAAGTGGATGAGGATGACAAGGTGGATTGGGTTGACAAAGTGGATGGCGTTGACAAAGTGGATGGGGATGACAAGGTGAACGGGGTTGACAAAGTGGAGGGGGTTGACAAATTGGATGGGGTTGACAAAGTGGATGAGGATGGCAAAGTGGACGTGGTTATCAAAGTGGATGGGGTTGACAAAGTGGATGAGGTTGACAAAGTGGATGAGGTTGACAAAGTGGATGGGGTTGACAAAGTGGATGGGGTTGACAAAGTGGATGAGGTTGACAAAGTGGAAGAGGTTGACAAAGTGGATGGGGTTGACAAAGTGGATGGGATTGACAAAGTGGATGAGGATGGCAGAGTGGACGTGGTTATCAAAGTGGATGGGGTTGACAAAGTGGATGGGGTTGACAAAGTGGATGGGGTTGACAAAGTGGATGAGGATGGTAAAGTGGACGTGGTTATCAAAGTGGATGGGGTTGACAAAGTGGATGAGGTTAAAGGGTGGATGAGGTTGACAAAATGGATGGGGTTGACAAAGTGGACGGGGTTGACAAAGTGGATGGGGTTGACAAAGTGGATGGGTTTAACAAAGTGGATGAGGTTTACAAAGTTGATGGGGTTGGCAAAGTGGATGGGGTTGACAAAGTGGATGAGGATGGCAACGTGGACGTGGTTGTCAAAGTGGATGGGGTTGACAAAGTGGATGGGGTTGAAAAAGTGGATTGGGTTGACAAAGTGGATGGGGTTGACAAAGTGGATGAGGATGGCAAAGTGGATGAGGATGACAAGGTGGATTGGGTTGACAAAGTGGATGGCGTTGACAAAGTGGATGGGGATGACAAGGTGAACGGGGTTGACAAAGTGGAGGGGGTTGACAAATTGGATGGGGTTGACAAAGTGGATGAGGATGGCAAAGTGGACGTGGTTATCAAAGTGGATGGGGTTGACAAAGTGGATGAGGTTGACAAAGTGGATGAGGTTGACAAAGTGGATGGGGTTGACAAAGTGGATGGGGTTGACAAAGTGGATGAGGTTGACAAAGTGGAAGAGGTTGACAAAGTGGATGGGGTTGACAAAGTGGATGGGATTGACAAAGTGGATGAGGATGGCAGAGTGGACGTGGTTATCAAAGTGGATGGGGTTGACAAAGTGGATGGGGTTGACAAAGTGGATGGGGTTGACAAAGTGGATGAGGATGGTAAAGTGGACGTGGTTATCAAAGTGGATGGGGTTGACAAAGTGGATGAGGTTAAAGGGTGGATGAGGTTGACAAAATGGATGGGGTTGACAAAGTGGACGGGGTTGACAAAGTGGATGGGGTTGACAAAGTGGATGGGTTTAACAAAGTGGATGAGGTTTACAAAGTTGATGGGGTTGGCAAAGTGGATGGGGTTGACAAAGTGGATGAGGATGGCAACGTGGACGTGGTTGTCAAAGTGGATGGGGTTGACAAAGTGGATGAGGATGGCAAAGTGGATGAGGATGACAAGGTGGATTCGGTTGACAAAGTGGATGGCGTTGACAAAGTGGATGGGGATGACACGGTGAACGGGGTTGACAAAGTGGAGGGGGTTGACAAATTGGATGGGTTTGACAAAGTGGATGGGGTTGACAATGTTGATGAGGATGGCAAAGTGGACGGGGTTGTCAAAGTGGATGAAGTTGACATAGTGGATGAGGTTGCCGAAGTGGATGGGGTTGACATAGTGGATGGGGATGACAAAGTGAACGGGGTTGACAAAGTGGATGGGGTTAACAAAGTGGATGAGGATGGCAAAGTGGATGAGGAAGACAAGGTGAACGAGGTTGGCAAAGTAGATGGGGTTGACAAAGTGGATGGGGTTGGCAAAGTGGATGGGGATGACAAGGTAAACGGCGTTGACAAAGTGGATGGGGTTAACAAAGTGGATGAGGATGGCAATGTGGATGAGGAAGACAAGGTGAACGGGGTTGACAAAGTGGATGAGGATGGCAAAGTGGATGAGGAAGACAAGGTGAACGGGGTTGGCAAAGTAGATGGGGTTGACAAAGTGGATGGGGTTGGCAAAGTGAATGGATGAGGTTGACAAAGAAGATGAGGTTTTCAAAGTGGATGAGGTTGACAAAGTGGATGGGGTTGACAAAGTGGATGGGGTTGACAAAGTGGATGGGGTTGACAAAGTTGATGAGGATGGCAAAGTGGACGGGGTTTTCAAAGTGGATGAAGTTGACATAGTGGATTAGGTTGCCGAAGTGGATGGGATTGACAAAGTGGATGATGATGACAAAGTGAACGGGGTTGACAAAGTGGATGGGGTTAACAAAGTGGATGAGGATTGCAAAGTGGATGAGGAAGACAAGGTGAACGAGGTTGGCAAAGTAGATGGGGTTGACAAATTGGATGGGGTTGGCAAAGTGGATGGGGATGACAAGGTGAACGGGGTTAACAAAGTGGATGGGGTTAGCAAAGTGGATGAGGATGGCAAAGTGGATGAGGAAGACAAGGTGAATGGGGTTGACAAAGTGGATGGGGTTAACAAAGTGGATGAGGATGGCAAAGTGGATGAGTAAGACAAGGTGAACGGGGTTGACAAAGTAGATGGGGTTAACAAAGTGGATGAGGATGGCAAAGTGGATGAGGAAGACAAGGTGAACGGGGTTGGCAAAGTAGATGGGGTTGACAAAGAGGATGGGGTTGGCAAAGTGAATGGGGTTGACAAAGTGGATGGGGTTGACAAAGTGGATAGGGTTGACAAAGTGGACGGGGTTGACAAAGAGGATGAGGATGGCAAACTGGACGAAAATGGCAAAATGGATGGGGATGACATGGTGGATGGGGTTTCAAAGTGGACGGGGTTGACAAAGAGGATGAGTATGGCAAAGTGGACGGGAATGGCAAAGTGGATGAAGATGACAAGGTGGTCGGGGTTGACAAAATGGATGGGGTTGATAAAGTAGATGAGGATGGCAAAGTGGACGGGGTTGTCAATGTGGATGGGGTTGACAAAGTGGATGAGGTTGCCGAAGTGGATGGGGTTGACAAAGTGGATGAGGTTGACAAAGTAGATGAGGTTGACAAAGTGGATGAGGTTGATAAAGTGGATGGGGTTGACAAAGTGGATGGGGTTGACAAAGTGGATGGGGTTGACAAAGTGGATGGGGTTGACAAAGTGGATTGGGAAGGCAAAGTGGATTGGGATGGCAAAAGATATAAGAAAACACCTAGAAATACCAATCGCATGCTCGCGGCTCCAAATGAACATCTCATTCTAATTTCTTAACTTACTGTAAAAAAACCTTGTGCGTAAAATCATGTGGCTGTCAGAGGGCAGGACTACACATACGTCACTGTAATGGTTTATCCTGCAGTCACACTTTTAAAACTATTGATGAACTATTTTTAGATGACTGTGATGTCCTGTAAATAAGTCCCCCCTAGTGGCCCCCTCAAAGCTACGAAAACTTGTTTAATTTTTGTATTTCAATTTTTAATTCCTTAAATACCATGTTGAAATACTATTTCATAATAAAATATGCTTTTACAAAGTGAATCAATAATATTTACAATTCAGTGTTTCAATTTATTGCAATTACAAATAAATGCTTTGCACAAATCAATCACAAACAACCACAGTGGGTCAGGTCCGGCTGCATTTAATCACCTTCCCGCGCCAATGCCCTAAAATAAAACCAACAAATAATTCGTCACAATATTTTAAAGTATAACTTGCAAAAAGTGTATTTTCATATAATAATTCAATTATCGCCATCTTTAAACAAGTAGATTATAACGGTTAGGTTAGGTCAGGTTAGGTTAAGTTAGGTTAGGTTAGATGATATTTTTTTATAGAATACAGCCCAAAACTGAAAATGGCATTTTGCATACTTAGTTTCTGCTTTTGACACGTTATAAGTGAGGTGGTCAAGGAGGCGAGTGCGGCGCTGCAATTCTTAGCAGGAAATTCGGCGTATTTTTTAAAGTGTAGATTAATTCTTGCAATAATATTATTTATATTTTGTGTGGGAAAAGGAGGTGTTCAGGGGATTTAACTCAATCTAGATTTATCGTAATTGGATAAAATGGTTTGTTACACTTTTTCTTCATATGACTGACGTTTCAGACTGTGTCGCGGTCTCAATCTTCAAGACAGATGAGATCTGATGTGCAGATATGACATCTGTCCTGAGTCCCGATGATGGACTCTGCAAAGCTGTCTGAAAAGTTGGCATTAAATTAAAACATTGTGTTAAATTTATCCGTGACTGCCATCTATTGACTAAGTTAGTTAGCTTAATTTAAAAAGCCTATACCATTTCAGTCTATAGACTTTATTTTATTTATGAGATTGGAAGATATATTACGATAGCAAAGTCTAGTCGAATGCAGTCATAGGTTAGGTTTAGTTTGTAGGAACAAAAGCTAATCATATTCATCAATGACTTTAGTAGATTATGACTGAAATGAGGAGTAAAGACATTTTTTGAAATACTCCTTGTGGTAGGTACTATCTACCTGCAAAAATTAAGCTTTCCTCTATTTTTTTCCAGTTCAATTGCTTACATTGACTCAACAACTCAACAAACTTGGTCGATGACTCTGTGGTATCACGTAAGACCTATTTTTTTTAATATTAACTCTACACATGAGACTCTGAGGGAACTTCTTCTTCTAAGGTGTTGTCATCTTTGGAATGCTATGTGGAGGATCTTTGAAGGAAAGCATTCTTGAACCTGCTGCTTAAAAAGACCCATTTTGTGGAGTAATCATTCGTTCCACAGACGAGCAAACATCAACCGTGTGTAAAATTGTTGGACACGCGTTCAGTTTATCTTCCGGCTGTATACTGATGCCAAAGGGATCCATTCATCTCATTATTCAATACATCTTCCATTGAAATGCCAATAGAGCAAACACAGCAATCCGACCTAACAACTACTTTCTAAAATTCTAAAGAAAACGAAACTGTTTGTCAAGAGAAAAAAATATTAAACAGACTGTATTTTTGATATTTTTTAGGTTGGTATTCATAAATTCAAGAGTGAGATTATCTTGCGATAAAAATTATGAAAAAATAGTCGTTTTTAAGGATGTATTTTAAAACAAATATGTGGTTAATTCTATAGGTCCAAAGCGACACTGTCCAGCCAAACACGTGTACATGTGTTTACGTATATTGACCTCTGATAACAAAATTCCTATATAAAGCAACTATTTTGTATTTTAATTTCAAATAATCCCTTTCTTCAGTTTGTGATCATACACTGTCAACACTCCTACCAAGATGAATTTCTTCGTCTTCTTTGCATTTGGTAAATATTCTACACTATTTAAAGATTTCCTTCTTTCATTTAGTTTAAATGGGGTGTTTAACCATCCTCTTCATAGCTTATCCATAGAATAACGAATATTTTTGATTTACAATTCATTTACTTATAAAGTTCCAAGTTTAATACCTGGCTGATGTCATAAATATCGTATTTTCTCAGTGTTCTTGGTGATGACCACTGTCCTGGCCCATTCGAAATGGCCTCACAAATGCCCCGAAAACTGCACCATGGAATATAATCCACTGTGCGGCAAGGACAGCCATGGAAACATCAAGGATTTTGCCAACGAGTGCCTCATGGAATTGGACAACTGTAACACGGGAGAGGGTAAGCTTCACAGTCTATCTCTGTTATTCCTCTATTTAAAACCCGTTAAGGCGAAGCTTAATGCCAAATCACTATTTGATTAATCTTTATAACGAATTGGTGTACATTATGAATACCAAAAAATATGCTTTAGATAAATTGAATATTTTCCTGTCGTTTCGCTTGAGTAGAATACAAACAAAAAAATAAATTACTCAATAAAAAATATAAATTATTAAACGTAAACTACAATATTTTTTTCAATAGAAATGTATTAACGCGTAAAGAAAACAACTTTTTAAAAATACAGTATTATAGCTAAGTTTATCTGTGACAGTTTCACTTGATTAACTTTTTTGCTTTCATATAAAATTATTTAAAAAATAAATAAAAACCATTTTTTTTTAAATCGAGCGTTTTTAGACTTCGTTTGCCAAGCGATTTTAATGCCTGTTTAATTGTTGATTCATAGAGAATTATATTAAGTACTGGCAATGAATTTTGTTCCCGAACCCCGTTTTCCTCTCTTTCATACCTATCCTCTGTGTCCGGGATTCAGTCTAAAACCAACAGTAATAACGCGAAGTGAACATTATTACCTATAACGCATCGCATAGCAATCCGAAAATCATCACAAACGCATCGCAATAAATAAAATTAGCTAAACATAATCATATTTTAGATTTTATAAAGTTAATATTTCAATTCAACGTTGTCAATTTGTTAGCTGTTCCGCCAGTGTTGCCATCGTAAAACGATTTCTTATTTATTTCGTGTCAATATTTGTTCGGCTATCGACAGCGCAACAGTGCTCGGGATGTCGATGTAAAATCGTCAGAAGTTAAGTCTTAGCACTGAAGGATCACCGGGTTTCGGTAACAGACTGACCGGTACAAATGTATTCCAACACTGTCAGAATGGGACAGGTTATTGTATAATGGTTTAATGGGGGTGCGAGGGAATATATGTTAAAGGGAAATGCATATAGTTGCGACAATACATCAGTTACATGGTTTTACCGGTAATTTCCAACAATTTACTCGGAAATCAATAATAATATGAAATTTCTAGATGGCGAAACTTCCAGCCCTTATATCTTCAAAAGCACGCCCTTCAGGTAAAAACAGGAACCTTCTTCGTGGATGGGGGATAGAGAGCTACCACACCATATAACTTCCTTGATTTTCTGAGTTTTAAGGCCACGCTCATACTCTTACTTTTATAATATTTGTATATTGATTTTAAAACGAAAGGTTTAGTCGCATCTACAAATTGAACCCGAAACTTCTTCCTTGCCGGGGAAATGCTCTGACCACTGATATAATTCGAATTACGTAATTTTTAACTGCTTCATACTTCGAGACTTACCAATATTATTAATTTTATTAACGCATATTTGTTTGGCTGCTATCGTAAATGCAAGATTGCAAGATTTTACCCCAACTAAATGGAATCTAGATAGAGTCTTCGATAAATATATCCATTTTTATTTTAATGTGTGACATCTACTGATTTTCTTGGATGAATATTTTTTTATAGATGAGTACCTACGATATTCATTAATTGAAGACAATATTAACGTATCTAGATGTTAACTAGATCAATAGTTATCAATATTTTAAACTTTTTTAACAAATATTTTTCTTTGCTTTCAGATTACAAAAAATGGAAGGATGGAGAATGTTAAGAAATACATGTTTTAAAATTATTTAATTGCAATAAAATAAAGTACGTCTTGAGAAAAATTGTTGAATGCTTTCATTATTATTAATTTCCCTAATTCTATAAATTAACTATTTCTATTTCCAAACGGTAACACAATGCTTCTTATATAATGTTATCATTTTTAACCTTTCTCTTAACTATCTCTTTCCCTCTCCACTTTTCCAATAATACCCTAAAATTAAGCCAGAATCTTAATAACGTGCCATGTCACTGTAGCGAAGCACTTGGGGTGATCTATGGCATAGTTGTTCGTTACCCAATAAATGGCTAATTGTCGAAAAATCTTGTTGAGGCTAGATATTTTAAATTTAAGCAATTAAAAAACTGAGATGTTTTTTAATAAGGTTAATTTAGCGAGACTTCCGCCAACAAGGAACGCGGCCCGCCAGCGTCACCTGAGGACGTAAGTCTAAGTTCAAACATGGCTAGGAAATTAACTAATTTGCAATATGTAATGGATGGGGATGGCAAAGTGGATGAGGATGACAAGGTGGATGACGATGACAAGGTGGACGGGGTTGACAAAGTGGATGACGATGACAAGGTGGACAAAGTGAAAGGGGTTGACAAAGTAGATGAGGATGGCAAAGTGGATGAGGATGACAAGGTGGATGACGATGACAAGGTGGATGGGGTTGACAAAGTGGATGACGATGACAAGGTGGACAAAGTGAAAGGGGTTGACAAAGTAGATGAGGATGGCAAAGTGGATGAGGATGACAAGGTGGATGACGATGACAAGGTGGACGGGGTTGACAAAGTGGATGACGATGACAAGGTGGACAAAGTGAAAGGGGTTGACAAAGTAGATGAGGATGGCAAAGTGGATGAGGATGACAAGGTGGACGGGGTTGATAAAATTGATAGGGTTGACAAAGTGGATGCGGTTGAGAAATTAGATGAGGATGGCAAAGTGGATGAAGATGACAAGGTGGACGGGGTTGACAAAGTGGATGAGGATGACAAGGTGGACGGGGTTGACAAAGTGGATGGGGTTGACAAAGTGGATGAGGATGGCAAAGTGGACGGGAATGGTTAAGTGGATGAGGATGACAAGGTGGAGTTCAGGTTAGCTGCTTAGCTAAGAAGTAGTGTAGATTTCGGCATCGTGTTTTGGTAGACGCAAGTCGATTGTGCCTACCAATGATTCTTATTTTCCATGAAGTGGTGAATCATTTAAATTTACTGAATTTAAAGTTAATGTTCTTTATGCAAATAGAACGGCGTCATATGCGCCTCACAATTTTTACCTCATATGGGTGTTTTAAATGTTACCTGGCTATTATAGACTTACAAGCCTTGTATTTTCTCGATAGGGAAAAAATTTGTTTACCTAAAAACCCTTCTAAAATTGCATGTTTTTTCAGCAGCATCAACCAGCAGCCGACCGCGGCCATATACTACTTACATGTCTGTTTGTGTTGTAATGTTTTCCCCCTCCCTCAACGTTCTCGTTAACGGATTAATATTTTTTTATACGTTTGATTTACTTTTGCAACTTCTCGCGGTTTATCAACCCTTCAATCTTAACGAATTAATATGTCACGTTGTGTCAATTTTTTTGTTTCGACAGGGATTAATTCATTGAAGGATCCTGTTAATTGGTTGTGGTAACTTTGGTTCTTTTTAGATGAGGCGTGTTACATTCTGTATGGTTTGAAAATAAGACAATGACCGACTACCCTGATTTTAACTACCTTTTCCTACCTTGTTTGCTCGCCCAAACGTTTCCGGTTGCTGCAGTTGATAATGTGCTAATATAATGAGACAATTAATTACAAATTAAGTACATAAAATTCACTATAGACAATTCAATTCAAGATGCACAAGATTCTAAGTTAATGATTTGACTATGGATTGTTAGTTTTGTGAGTTATTTCTATGAGTAGGTATTTTCGGGAATAGCTAGAGACAAAACATGTGTTGCTTTCGATTGGTCTCCGTCCAAATCCCACCCATCAACGTGACCAGCTCGAGAGCAGCCAAGTTGATGGTCCAATCCCAACACCTCCAGAAATGAATTGAATATCGCTCAGCGACAGATGAGATAATGACATGTTTTGCCTCCTGCCGGAGGGTGATGAAGGTGGAATGTGGGTCCTTGGTGGTAGCTGTTGATGTTGATGTTGATGATGAATGATGAAGATTCATCTTATACCGTTAGGTACAAGGAGCTGCTCTGGTCCGGTGGCATGATAGCCTGGTGTCAGGAACCATTTGGGTCACGTGGGTAGCGCGAGGTTTAGGTCGCGTCAACCTCCCCCAAATCGATGATGAGTTGAGCTTCGCCAGCATGCCGAAAATTAGGAGTCCACTCTACTAACCTCAAACATAAACATATACTGAAGTGGTTTGCATCAGCAACGTCAGGAGTTCGGGAGTCCCGTGAATACCCCTCTGGTTTACGCTCGTGAGGATAATGATGAATTCAGCTTCAGTTTGTTCGACTTCGCCTCTGCAGTCACGCTACTCCAAATAGCTCCTGGCTCCAGTCTATACAGCTTCTCGTTCCAGTAGAGGTAATGACACATATTTATCATATGTACAATACAAAACATACTTCAAGTCTTTCGTCCACACTCAAAATAGTCATGTCAATATTTAATTTGAACGGGGCGTCCATCCGACATAACGAATGTTTCCTAGACGGGAGATTTTACCCCACTTCAAAGTCATGGTCATTCGCTCTATCGTTTGTTACCCTCCGTTCGCTTCAAATATCAAAGAATGGTAGAAATTGATATCCTCGACTTCCGGCGCTAAGGATCAGGGATACTGGAATCATCAGGTCGTGAATCTGAAATCATCCGATCTCCGTCAGCTCAAACGGTTTCAGTCGGAGTCAATTTCCAACCTAATTCTGGATGACTTCTCCTCCTATAGTGGGGTAAGTACTTATTGAATTTGACAGGAAGGACGTCAGAAATCGCCGAGACAACTTCATATTCGTCACGATCCCTTCGTTCTGTCAGCGAGAAAATCCTCCTCACACGCCAGCCAAGAATAGCATAGCCCTTATCCGCTTTGTTCCTTCGTCTACCAGCTAACTCAAGTAGGAAAGCCCACTAGCAATTTTCGTTCCCTTCGATCTGAACTCAGTGAAAGCGTCCTCTCACCAGCTGAAAATACTCGAAACAGAGGTCTATTCCGGGTGACTATCTAAGGCTGGTCCGCCAACACCTTCGACAGAAACCGGTGCTTGTACGGGAATAACTCAACCACACCAATAGCAGGGGAAAAAGCCGGCGCTGCTATACTAAAATAGACGTTATATCGGTATCCAGGGTTATCGACTTTGCTAACACAAGAGTCCCTATTAGGCAAGCCAAATTACAAATTTCGTTCCCTTCGCTTTTGTCGCTTTGGTAAGATAGGACAGCCTACGGAAAATTCGTATACTTCGTTCCCGTCAAACCCATGAAAAATTAAAATCTCGCTTGATAGAATAGGAATGCCAGACAGATGCACTCTCTCGGCGACTAGCCTCGATCCGCTGCGTTATTCCGATTCAAAAATGAATTAAAAGAGCGATGTTTGAATAAATTATATTTAATTAAATATATTTTATGAATTCCGTATAACCTAATCGTTAAATATTATTACTGGAGAATTATTAAATCATCTTAAATTGCAGAAAACAAAATTGTCTAGCTCATAAACAATGTCTATTGTTGAATGATCTTAAGCGGCTTCAGGGTAACCGCTCTTAGTCCTTTTGTAATCGCCAAGACCCGGTCACTTCAACGCATTAGGTGATTTATGGCCTCCCTTGCTAACAGGTCCGGACCTATAGTGCTCAAGTTAAATACCCTTACTTTAAAATACAATTGGACTATTCGGTTTACATTAAGGAAATAAGTGTTAATAATTAGATTATAATAGACTTACCGATACATCTTAGTGTCAACAATCCAAATAATTATAAAAAAACAAACACAGTCACATGCAGAAAACTCATGCTGTTAGAAAACCGCACCTTCTACACTAAAAGATTTTAGCCGTGTTTGCGTCCCGACGATTAATTCTTGTTGACGCGCTTCTTAGTTTTTACTAACTCGACTATCTTAAAACGCTGACCGATCCTGATTATTCCTGACCGTCTCCCACCGTTTTCAAAACCTGACTATCAAAACTGACTACCCGCCCGCGCTCCTTAACCACGACTATCGACTTGCTTCTTCCGCCCTTCAACGCTGACTGTCTTGACCGTCTCCCCGCGCTTTCAAATCCAGACTCCCCCTTCTCAAACCAACCCCCCAAATCACCATATGCGATTTCTAATTTATGTTCTTTTGAATTCTGAATGCTTTTTGTTTTCAAAAGACAGAAATGCACTAAAGGAACACATCAATTATGGCCCTAGAACCTGTCACATTAATTTTAAATCGTTTCAAAACCAATAAATTGTTACTTCTCCAGTAAAGTCTAATTCTTTGTTCAAAGGATGAAACTTGACTACCCCCAGTCCAGTGGCGTGTTGGCCCACCAGCATTTTAGCTCGGCTTACTATTATCAACCACCATCACGGAGGTCTCTGCCGATACAGTGCATGTTCCTTTTTTTTTTTCTCTACCCTAATAAATCTAAACACTTGTTTTAAAATCAGTTGTCCAACATCTGGTAATCTCCTATGTCGTGAGACCAACTGAAAATTTCTTTCCCACCATAATAAATCAACAATAAAAAAAATTTATCCCAGGGCGAGTCCATCACAGCTCCCTTCTGGAAAAATAATAGTGGGAGTAGATACGGAGGTAAGCTATTGTCAGCTATTATTGTTCCATCAACTTAGCAGCAGAACACGTTTGAACTCGCCAATAATACATTTTTTTTCCCAACCTTCCTAGGTTTCACTCGCTCCCCACTGCCCTGTTCTTGTCGCTAAAATTGTTAAAACTCCTAATCCCTTTTACTTTTTATTTTATTTTTTTATATATATATTTTTTTTCTACGAAAGATTCCCCAATCCGCCCCTGTCTCGCTCGACGTTCTTATTTTTTTTTTCCTTAGCCACACGCTATCAGTTAAACCTCTGGTAGGTCCGTTATGGGGCCCTCGCTACCTTTTTTGTGTTAGCGCCGTTGTTAATTGTTTTATGACTGAGCATACAGTAACCGAGATCTTGAGAGTTATTTCGCATTAATTATTCGCATTTTTAAGCGTTGGGTAATTTGTTTTGATGTTTTAATTCATGTGAATAGGACTCCTTCTATATGAAAAATCTATTAGTGTACCTATATGTTTTGCGGTAATTCAGTTCCGTCTAATTAGAGTGGATAATCTCTTTACCAATTTAATTGATAAATTATTTCTCGTAGAACCGTGTGTCTAATTTCCTATTGCTCCTTACAGGACGCCTGATAATAATAATTATTATTATTGAATAATTTATATAGCGCCGTTTTCGTGAAAAGCTAACTCAAGGAACCTAATATTGTAGTAGCTACTAATATTTTGATAAGAGTTTTGTTGAACAACTAAGTCGCATTATGAGAAAAGAAGTGTGGAGGGGGAGGGGAAGGAAAAAGGGGTAAACTATACAAATGAAATCTCTTTCAAACTACGCTGTCTTACATTAGCCAAACAATAACGGTGAATGGTGATCAGAACTCAAACATTGACCTCAGCGTGTCTTAGGCTATACTCTAATAGCTGGCGACCCACTTCTCAAAGGTACCGTGACCTACCAGAACCCACCACGCCTGAAGGAAAACGAATTGAGACTTCCCAACACTTCCAGATACTGTTCCAGCGTATTCACTTCTGTGAACCTACTTTACTGTCTCTAAATGGGGAAAGTAATTGCATCCCATATCACGATGCTTACGCGAAAATGTGTCATGTAAGTTTCGTCTGATGAAGCCCTCCTTCCACGTGCTGTCAGACCTACACTTCACCTCTTAGAATCTGTTGTAATTAAGCCAAGATTGCGTTGGCTTACATCAGGTTCCAGGTCGACGCCATTGGAGTATCTGATAGAACTTTAACGGGTTTATTCCTACGGAATATCGCGCGAACATCTCTTCCACATAACCTTGCAGGAACCTCGCAGGTCACCTTCAGCTAGACGCCTCCAACAGCGAATTACGCTCTTTTCATCCCAGAGTCACTCATGCCTTCTCACCCTGTCTGTCATTCCCTTTTTCATTGCATAAAACCGCGAAAGAGTGAAGCTTTCAGTATGCCGCGCTGATCCGCTCAGTTCACGCTGGCGTCTTCGTCCACGCGATAGCGCAGGAAAAAAAAACCATTTCTGCTTGCTAATATTTGTGTGATATTATTACAGCGAAACTATCTAATTCTCCAATTATGAAGTTTAATCGTTGGTCGAAAATCGGGACAGGGAAAGGTTTAGTAATGTTGATGACACTACCGAGGTAATTAATGTTGATTCGATGGGGAGTCTGAAAAGTATCAGGGAAACCCTAGGTATAAATATGTTTATATGTATACATATTTTTTTTTTCACGAACCCTTTATTCATAATACGCAACTTTTATTGTTCACTGAATTTTTTCTAACATTTCAAGATAATATAAATCTGTTCCGTCGACCCACTTATAAATGGTCAAGTTCATAATAAGTGACGTAATAAGCTATTATTTGGTTTTGTCCCCCCCGGGAAGAGGCTCCGGTCTAGTAGTACAATACATCTTTGTTTAGATTTTACAACCGTCTTGGCCCTAGGGTCTTCCTCACCGTACGTCTATTATTGACTTTAAAATGTTTGTTTAAATTGCACTTTCCCTTTTCGTTTCCCTTCAAAGTAACACGGCATGTGCCTAGCATGGCGGTCGAAAAAATCCTAAATGCATGTAATAAATAATTTCAATGAATAAGGAAACATAAAAAAAGTTTTATCTGTTATTTCAGCCCTTATCGGAGGTTGGACATCAGCCTCTAGAATGAACTGGGTTTGTGTCTACTACTTGAAGAAACTATTTTCTCCCTCCACAATGTAATACCTTTAATAACTATGTCTTATCGGAGGTTGGATGACAATACAAAATTTTGTTTTACAATTTTATTTAAAATTTAAATAATCTAATTTATTCCCTACTGATAAATTCACGGATATTTTTATTACGGATATTTAGCATTTAAAGCAAATAAACTAATGCGCTGGTGTTAGGTCTACTACTGAAGGAACTATTTTCTCCCTCCACAATGTAATACCTTTACTCACTGTGTCCTATCGGAGGTTGGATAACATCATAAAATTTCGTTCGTATATTTTTATTTGGAATTTAAGTAAATTAATTTTTTCCCTAGTGATAAATTCACGTATAGCTCAACTATTATTGTAGAAATTCACTACCTTCCGCAGTTTTGTATTTAAAACACTGAACTATTAGCCCTGGCTTTTT
This sequence comes from Hesperophylax consimilis, assembly GCF_061612785.1. NCBI lineage: Eukaryota > Metazoa > Arthropoda > Insecta > Trichoptera > Limnephilidae > Hesperophylax > Hesperophylax consimilis. Next base: position 15,846,316 of record NC_142865.1, read on the forward strand.
ATATATATTTTTTTCGTTGTCTTGAACCAAACAGAATGTAAAACATTTTAAAACCCCACCTCCTGGTCCAACGGCATCACTGTAATGGTTTCCCCGTTCTCGGTATCCAGGGTTATCGACTTTGCTAACACAAGAGTCCCTATTAGGCAAGCCAAATTACAAATTTCGTTCCCTTCGCTTTTGTCGCTTTGGTAAGATAGGACAGCCTACGGAAAATTCGTATACTTCGTTCCCGTCAAACCCATGAAAAATTAAAATCTCGCTTGATAGAATAGGAATGCCAGACAGATGCACTCTCTCGGCGACTAGCCTCGATCCGCTGCGTTATTCCGATTCAAAAATGAATTAAAAGAGCGATGTTTGAATAAATTATATTTAATTAAATATATTTTATGAATTCCGTATAACCTAATCGTTAAATATTATTACTGGAGAATTATTAAATCATCTTAAATTGCAGAAAACAAAATTGTCTAGCTCATAAACAATGTCTATTGTTGAATGATCTTAAGCGGCTTCAGGGTAACCGCTCTTAGTCCTTTTGTAATCGCCAAGACCCGGTCACTTCAACGCATTAGGTGATTTATGGCCTCCCTTGCTAACAGGTCCGGACCTATAGTGCTCAAGTTAAATACCCTTACTTTAAAATACAATTGGACTATTCGGTTTACATTAAGGAAATAAGTGTTAATAATTAGATTATAATAGACTTACCGATACATCTTAGTGTCAACAATCCAAATAATTATAAAAAAACAAACACAGTCACATGCAGAAAACTCATGCTGTTAGAAAACCGCACCTTCTACACTAAAAGATTTTAGCCGTGTTTGCGTCCCGACGATTAATTCTTGTTGACGCGCTTCTTAGTTTTTACTAACTCGACTATCTTAAAACGCTGACCGATCCTGATTATTCCTGACCGTCTCCCACCGTTTTCAAAACCTGACTATCAAAACTGACTACCCGCCCGCGCTCCTTAACCACGACTATCGACTTGCTTCTTCCGCCCTTCAACGCTGACTGTCTTGACCGTCTCCCCGCGCTTTCAAATCCAGACTCCCCCTTCTCAAACCAACCCCCCAAATCACCATATGCGATTTCTAATTTATGTTCTTTTGAATTCTGAATGCTTTTTGTTTTCAAAAGACAGAAATGCACTAAAGGAACACATCAATTATGGCCCTAGAACCTGTCACATTAATTTTAAATCGTTTCAAAACCAATAAATTGTTACTTCTCCAGTAAAGTCTAATTCTTTGTTCAAAGGATGAAACTTGACTACCCCCAGTCCAGTGGCGTGTTGGCCCACCAGCATTTTAGCTCGGCTTACTATTATCAACCACCATCACGGAGGTCTCTGCCGATACAGTGCATGTTCCTTTTTTTTTTTCTCTACCCTAATAAATCTAAACACTTGTTTTAAAATCAGTTGTCCAACATCTGGTAATCTCCTATGTCGTGAGACCAACTGAAAATTTCTTTCCCACCATAATAAATCAACAATAAAAAAAATTTATCCCAGGGCGAGTCCATCACAGTGTTGTGTTGGGATCAAGGGGGGAGTTCGGCTGCGTCCTATTGTGGCAGTCCCTCTGCATTTGCCTGTTTTAGTATGGGAAACCGCAGAAAACCATACTCAGGAGTTAAAGGCCGATAGTCGACTTGAAACATATGCGGCCTTCAGTAACATCGGTATATGATGTCGTACATTTTAAGGTGTGTGTGTGTGTGTGTTTTTATGTCTGTTTTTACGTTAATATATACTTATGGGAAGATAGGGAATAAACATACACATTATAAAATGTGATATAAATAGATATATAAACATTATATATTTAGGAAAGGAGTCGGGAGATTGGGAAATACGTACTGCTCGCTGCTTTTTCGTCCGCATCTGAGTCTGATTCAGACCAGGTGTGGTCGTGGTCCGTGAGGATGTGTTTAGGTAGTCTGTGTGTATATCTAAATGTAAAGTAGCTCGGGTAATTGTATTGTCCGATGTGTCGTATGAGTTTATTTTTACTAAGTCTGAGTGATTTTTAGTAACGTTCACTCAGTCTGTGTGTAAATTCGTATAAAGTCGGTATTTGTTCTCGTTCGTGTAGTCTCTTCAATTTTGTTCTGAGTCTCGTGTTGTATGTGATTTTAATGCAGAGATTTTGAAGCGTCTGCAGTTTTGTGTGGTCGGTATGTGAGATACTGCTCCATACGGGAATCGCCCGGACGAATGAGCGAGTAGTAGACGAGGAGTTTGGTTTTGGGAAGTAGCGGGCTTCGTCTGTTGAAAATCGGCTTCATCACGCCGATCGCTTGTCGCGTGCGCATGTGCATCTTGGCTTGGTGAGATTTCCAGTTGAAGCGCGAGTCCATGATCAGGCCCAGATATGTGACTTCATCTTTCCATTCAATGCTGTGTCCTCCCATTTCGATGTTAAAGTCAGGTCTTTTCTGCCGTTTCCTGGTGTACATGATGGCTTCGGTTTACTGTACTCCCTTTACGGTACTCTACTAGCGCATCGAGCACCCTCTGTAGGTAAATGGCGGCCATATTTGCTCTCAGTGAGGAAACGTAAAGTTTGACGTCATCTGCGTAAATAGAAAGGTTACATCTCTCGTCTCGGGGGATGTCATACGTGAACAGAATGAAGAAGAAGGATCCCAGCAGACTTCCTTGTGGCACGCCTTTTGGAATCCCACGCGTTGAAGATACCACGTTCCTTATGAACACTCTGAAGGATCCATTATTTAGGTATTCCTGTACCGGTCTCGTTAGGTATATGGAGGTGTTGGTGCGGTGCAACTTGTGCACGAGCCCGTCTATCCAAACGGTATCGAATGCCTTCTCTAGGTCGATGAGCGCAGCGGCGGTGAAGCGGTATTCGTTGAACTTTCTTGAGATGAATTCCGCTACTCTGGTTAGTTGGTGGGTCGTGGAGTGCCTCTTTCTGAAGCCGAACTGCTCGTCTGGCAAAGTGTTGTTGTCGTCGTGGTATGGGACAAGCCTGTTGAGTATAATCTGTTCAAATACCTTGCTCAGCGTAGATAATAGACTAATCGGTCGGTAATTCGTCGGCTTGGTTTTATCTTTGTTCGGCTTTGCGAAGGGCAGCACGGTCGCCGATTACCACATCTGGGGAAAGTGCAGTAAATGATGGATTTTCGAGGTAAATGTTTGAGTAAAATGTTGTGTATTTGATCGCTTCCCAGTGCTTCATTTAAAGATACACTGTGAATTTTTCATGCCTATAACAAATTAAATAACATAACAAAGCGTGTTTTTAATAATTTTCAGAGCTTACTTTGCGATTTTTTCTATCAAAGGAATTTCATATAATTAACGTTTCGGCATAACAAATGTGTAGATATCATCTTAAAAAATAACGAATATATTTTTTTAGAACTTAAACGTTTAAAGAGAAACGTATTATAAATCGGTAGAAGTTGGGAATGCGGGGGACTGAAGTCGTGAAAAACAATATACAGCGCGCGGCCCGGCGTAATGGATCGATCCACGGTCGATTTTGCCCTAGCAGACCTAAAAAATCGATTTTTCCGTGGAAACCCCACGGAAATTTTTAAATTATTTCTTAATATTACTAAAATTTCAAATGTTTCTAGAGGGATCCCTCGGGAAGTTACTAATTCATGGTTTAGAAAAACTAAGATTGGTTTCTAAAATTTACAAACGGATTTACATACAATATTTTAATGGTAAGGTCCTTTTTTTATCAATCTTAAATATAAATAACTTACATCCGTAGGGATCATTTGAGAAACATTCGAGATTTTAGTAATACGTTCATCAGAAATAATTAAAATGTGAGCGTCGAGCAAACCGCCGTTATTTTTTAAAGTTCTAGCTGAAATAGTTTTTAAATGCTCTGTGTAAGGCCCAGGTTATGCCGAGGACTTAGCTGGAACTTTAATATGTATATATTAAATATGTATATATTAAATTTAATATGTATATATTATGTTTCAATCTCACGTCGAGCATATCACGTCGAAGGCTTTGAAAATGTTGGGATTTATACTTAGGGTAAGTTCAGTTTTCAAAAATCCACAAACTTTTAAGATTCTTTACATATCTTACGTCAGAAGCCACCTGGAGTACGCTTCGACAGTGTGGAACCCTCATTGTTCTACTTATAAAGCACATCTAGAAAGAGTTCAGAAAAAGTTTATCAAATATGTCTCTTATCGCGTGCGAAATGATGAATACTATGTCCCTATAAACCTTAAATCTCTTGAACAACGCCGTGATATCAGAGACCTATTGATGCTCTATAAGATACTTCATAACCATATTGATAGCCCATACTTACTACAAAATATTCATTTCAAATGTCCAAAAAGAGTTACTCGATCTCTGGATACGTTTTATATTCCTAAAAGCAATACAAATTACCTCGAAAATGTATTTATAAGAAGAAGCTGTAGCACATTTAATAGGTTATACCCAAACATCGATGTGTTTAACACGAACCTAGCTAAATTCACAGCATCCGTAAAAAAGTGATACTGCATCTTATTTAACCAAAAAACTTAATTTTTCATTTTTTTATTTTTTTAATATTTCAATTGATTAACACATTTTTGATAATTGATGTACTTTATCAGAATTGTTTGTATTGGGTATGTTGTTATGTATTTTTCTGTTATGGTTTGTTTTGTCGTTATTTTATTGTTCAATGACATAACTACTCTGATCACTGTCATATATGTATGTATAAAGACTGTTTATAACGCTAATAAATAAAATAAAATAAAAATAAAATATATATTGTTATTTTAAACTGTTGATTTCTCAAAAAACATAAATAAATCGTTTTCTTCAAAATCTTTTTTTAACATTTAAAACAATGCAGTTTTTGTTGAGATTAAATGGCCATTTTACTATCCTCTCCATTTTTAAGAGCATAATAAAAACAGAAAAAATATTTTACCGTATATTGCTCATGAAGATTTTAACTACCTACTACAAATTTTCCACTGAAAAACATTGCGTTGTAAACATTATTTAAGAGCCTTAACTATATCTGTATATACATGATATACGTAATTGACTTTCTTTAACCAGTGATTTCTGACATCATTTGGAGTGAAAATTTTTCTTTCCGTTTTTTTCATCTTATAATGCGCACTGAATAAAGATGTTCTTTTAAGTAAGTCTTAATAAATAAATACTACATTAACAAGTTTTGATTAAAACAATCATGTTTTTAAAGTTAAACACTGCTAGATACATTATACAGGGTTTTCCAATAAGAGGTGTTATTTTGAATAGCCCGCTATTTCGGTAGATGTTACTTTTGAAGCTGTCATTTTTTTACATTTGACAAGTAGAAACTACGCCATTAATAAAAATGGAACGATACACGCTTCCACAACGCATTAAAATTATTAAAATTCACTTGAGTGAATCAAATGCAAATCATCTTGAGTGATGAGGCCCATTTCCACCTCGGTGGCTTCGTCAACAAGCAAAATTGTCGCATCTGGGGCTCGGAAAACCCAAGAGTTATTGTTGAAAAGCCTCTCTATCCTCAACGTGTGACTGTTTAGTGCGGTTTATGGTCCGGTGGAGTCATTAGACCTTACTTTTTTGAAAATGAGGCTGGAGCAACAGTTAAGGTGAATGAATTGCGCTATCGAGAGATGATTAATGATTTTTTATGGCCGGAATTGGATGGAATTGATCTAGACAACGTTTATTTTCAACAAGACGGCGCTACGTGCCACACAAACAACGAAACCATTGAACTTTTACGATTGAATATCAAAATAACACCTCTTATTGGAAAACCTGTATTATCAAATCCTTTGCGAATAAAATAAAAGTTATTGAAACGACGAACGATGGACAGTAGATTTAGAAACAGCGCAAAATAATAATGCCGGTCCCATACGACTGACCAATTTTAAGTTTTTACCTGAAAAGCACCCCAAAAGACATTCATATTTTTTACTTCCACCATCATGTAGAATCACCTCCCGAAGTTAGTGCACTTTACCCCCGGACTCCCTGTATAATAATAAGAATAGAATCTAAGTCAATTATGAACCTTCAGCTAATATTAAATTACATTATGTGTGACAATATAAGTGATGATATTTTATTAAAAGATATGTTGCGGAGGTGGGAGGGGTGGGGGATATAAGTTTAGGATAAAGAGACGAAGAACGCGATGGAAAGGTAGATTGAGTGGTCTAGTTTTGGCGAGATTGTGTAATGAATGTTTGTCCCGTAGAGTCGAGTTAAAGATGTCAATGTCATAGTAATTATGAAATGAAAACATTTAGATGTGGAAATCAACAAACATAGACAACAAAATTGAAGATGAGAAAATCAACAACCACAGTCTAAAAACATGAAGATGAGGAAATCAACAACCATAGTCTACAAACTTGAGGATGAAGAAATCAACAACCATAGTCTACAAACTTGAAGATGAGGAAATCAACAACTATAGTCTACAAATATGAAGATGAGGAAATCAACGCGAGAACGGTTTTGTTTCACGGCGTTTCAGATACATTTTAGAAATTATTACAAAACCCAGAGAAAGGCATAACATAACTGACCGTTACTTACTTATGCACCTACGTTACTAGAAAGCAGTACAGACACAAATAATGGGCGATCACACATATTATTTGATTTCATATTATTTTACTAATAAGAAATTAAATGCGTAATAAGAAATTATGAGTGTAATGCTAACGTATAAAATTACAGTTGTGGATAAGAAAGAAATCATTATAGTGTTTGAAGTGGAGTTTTAATTAATTATTTGGACTTAGTAAAAGATTCACTCATAAATTAAAACCAGTTTTGTGTTAAGAGTGTAAATATTAAAAGTAAGAATTACGCTTCCATCTGCAGAGGCAATTTCGAAAGAAACCATTATCGTGGTTGAAGAGCAGTTATAAAATTCTAGTTGAAGATATGTGCTGCAAAAATTGTTCTAAGTGAATTTTTAATTGAAATTGATAAACTTTAAGTTAAAATCAGTTTTGTGTTCGGAATGTGACGATGAAATTCCAGTTTTGGATTCATCTGCTGACGCATTTTGAAGGTAAAAATTATCGTGTTCAAAATGCAGTTATAAAATCCAATACGCAAACTGTGTGCTGCGAAATTCAGAGGAAACTATTTCCATATGCTGGGTGTAGTTTTAATCAAAGCTGGGGACTCACACAAAAAAATCAATTTTAAGTTAAAAATAGTTTTGTCTTCCGAATGGCGTGTTAAAGTTCCAGATGCGGATTCATCTGGTTATTTTGAAGGAAACCGTTCGTATGTTCCGAGTGTAGTTTAAATATATGCTGCAAAATTCCAAGGCAAGCCATTTGCTTGTTACGCGTGTAACGATTACTTAGACTGGTGGACTCTTATGCAGAATTACTCTAGAATGAGAAGTTTAAACCAGTCTTGTGTTTTGAACGCAAATTTAAATTCGATTTAAGGACTAATCTGTAGATGCAAATCAAAGGAAACCATTCACGCGTTCCGAGTGCATTTGTAAATATCCCGTAGTAGACTCATTTGTGAACACGGCATTTGGTTTCTTCTGTCTATATTTATTTATGTATTAACGGACATCGTTCAAATTACAAAATAATAACACAAATACAGTAAAATGAAAAATACAGGAGTAGACAAAGGTACATGAAAGCATAGACAGAAGGCAGATATAATATAAGAAAATAAAGTGACAAGTCGAATCAAGTCAAGACTACGCCGTGGGTCAGGACCACAGGACACTTATAATATTCCGTCACTTGTTTAGCGACTGGCAAAAATCATTCAGACTTATCCCAAAAAAGTTAAGGTTTTGACTTGAGTTGACCAGTCTACACATTCTGGACAATGTAAACTGGATATGTAACTGAAAACCCTACTCGACTTAAATATATTTTTCCATGCCCAAAATTAAACACTTCCTTTGCACAAAATTATTACACTTACCGAGCAAGAATTTTTTTCAATCGACTACCTGAAGAAATGAGAAACATTAATGATAAGATCCAAATAATAAACACTGTGAAAAAATATTTTAAAGACAAACTTACAAAAAATAAAAATGTTTCCAATTGAATTAATCTTAAGAATAACTCACTTCAAATAAGTTTAAAATAATTTTATTTTTAATTACTTACTTATTGTAATAAAACAATGTACACTCCTCTTCCAGCCACAAGCCAATGCTTCTATGGAAGAGGAGTCTTTAAATATTTGATCATATATTGTAACAAATAAACAAAAATGTACTTATATAATAAATAAATATATAAATAAATAAAAAATAAAATTAAATTAAAAAATAAAATAAAATGGTGAATAATATCCATAATTTGTCCAATGATGGTTGAGGAAGAGCAGTTCATTATTTCCGAGTCTGTGCGAGGGGATATTGAAGGGAATGAGTTGCAGTAGAGTAGGTGAATCAATAATACGATTTTAATTTTGAAGAAGCAAATGAGGTCATTTCTTTCCCGACAGACTTCCAAAGGAGAGAGGTTTAGAGTTAGTTCAATTTCATCATATGAGTATTTGCCTTTTTCTAAACCTAGCCTCCTAGCAATCCCTCTTAAGAACCGATGTTGAACAGATTCAATGCGTCGAATGTGGACAGCATAAAAAGGAGACCAAATAACACAAGCATATTCAAGATGGGGGCGAACCAAGGAGCAGTAAAGAGTTCTAAGGGTATTTGCGTTTTTGAAGTCCGAAGTGATTCTAGTGATGAAACCAAGTAGTTTGAGGGATTTATTAACGATTGCAGTTATGTGATTTATATTTATTCTAATACAATTCAAAATTACTGCAAATGGCTCATTACCAGTGAGCCACTTGTGTTGCTCATTAAATGGGTACCTACCTAAGACGTTTATATTTCTTTTAATATTTCGGAGTTAAAAGATTGGTGAAATTTTAATTGATGCAATTTTTTTCAAATAAGTGTCCATTGTTTTACTAATTGTTATTGATCGTTAAATAAATATTTAAATCGTTTTGGTTTGAATTCATTTTCGTTTCTTTATTCACTTATTGGAGATAGTATAAGCAAGCAAATATGAAGTTTTTTTTCGTTGTGTCCACTGGTAATTATTTATTCTGTATTCACTATTTTTGTGTTTTGTTTGCAGAACCGAATAATTTAGTATTAAATGAAGAAGAAGATAACACTAATAAATCTAAACGAAACAGAACAAGACACAGAATAATAAAAAGGTAAGGGTCTCAAGTGGGAATCAAACCCAGGATCTCGGATATGTTTATCAGAAACACTATCAAGGTTACAAATTTTTTTTTAAATTTTGTACCTAATCATTCATAAAGATAGCAGCCAAAAATATAAGGAAACTTACTTGAAGATAATGTTGTTAATTATGTATTTGAAATACGAGTCCCAATGGCCGAGTGGTTAGAGGCGTTGTCCCGGTAAGACAGAGTTGCTTGGTGCGATTTTACATTTTTTTTATTTTCTGTATCTTGTTCTGTTTCATGTTTAGTTTATGTTTATTAGTATTATCTTCTTCTTAAAATGATATATTACACTAATGGTTATAACTTCCAAAAAAAGTTATTCCAAAATTAATTAAGCAGTCAAACGGGCAATTAAGGTGTATGAAATCAATTGTGCTGATAGTTATTCGGGCTTTCCCATCAATTTTAAAGTACAAGCATATTTCTATTTCAAGACCAAACACTACCTGTAATGTAGAAATAACAATTATGTGCAAATGTCTACCAAATATTAAAAAGACACATAATAATAATTAAAAAATTAAAAAATACACAGGTTTAGGAAATACTTGGTAATATGGCTTTTCCATTTCAGATTTTCATCGATGATCACACCAAGATATTTAATTTCATAAGAAGAGTTGATTACAGTGCAAATAGGATTAAAGTAGTTTACAGTTGACATTGTCACAATTTTCATCATGGATTATGATATTTACTTTGTGTTTAGGTATTTTTTGTAGTGAGAATAATACATATGTTGTTTTTTTGGCATTAAGTGTGAGTAGGTTATTATCAAACCATGATTTTAAGGTATTAAAATCTATATAGGTATTAAATCTATATTTAAGGTATTAAAAAATATATAATACATTCATTTGCAAGTTTGTTAACTAGTTCCCATGTTTGACCTTTTATTAATAATACAGTATCATCAGCATAAGAGATTAATTCACCTTTGATTTTCTGTTGGAAAATGTCATTTACATACATTAGAAATGGTAATGGTCCGAGGACCGTGCCTTGAGGAACGCCAAATGTACTTGTGGTGTACTAAAAGTTTGGTTTAATTTAAAATTTGAGGTCTCTCTGTTAAGTAACTTTGTATCCATTTAAGGGCTAAGTGGTCAATGCCATTTTCTTTTAATTTTAATATAAGTCTTTCATGGGAAATGCTGTCAAATGCTTTCTTTAAGTCAATCCACGTTCACGTCAATCCAGTTATCCACAGTTTGATTTTACGAAATTTTGCTGAATTTCCTTTTGGAATAATTTTTTTGAATCATTTATAAAGTTCGTTAATCTATTTTCAAATATTTTACAGCACTCGTTGACGTTATCACTTCGGAGAATATCTAACCATAATTCAGATGACAATTTATTTTTCAAAGATTATTAACAACAGATATTTCTTTCTTATTATTAGCAGTTTGTCCGCAATGTTGGTTTATAGCCTGAGGTATTATTGAATTGTAATGAAGCAAAGTCATGTAATGGTCGGTAATTGAGGTTTTTATAATTCCCGAGTTTAAATTATTTATATCCTTGATATTTGTGAAAATATGATCAATGCATGATGGACGTTGCCAATTGACGTTTCTGGTGTAAGAGTTTATATACGACACATAATTCAATTCTGCCATCATATTTAAGTAATTATCTTTATCGTTCGATGTATAATCGTGCGATATATTTAAATTAATGTCACCTAAAACTATTGTATTCGCGTTTCTGTAGTTTAATAACACATGTCTTAATTCTTCTATAAACAAACAGACAGTAGATGAGTGCGTTCTGTATAGAGAGATAATATCATTTTTTTGTTATAACACTTCATTTGTACATGTAAGCAGTTTGTTCCATTCATATTAATTTCTTCCTCGCACAATATGTCACAATTATTTTGTACGAACATAACGATTCCACTGTTTTTGTTAATTCGGTTGGTAGTAGATACATAGGTATATCCCGGTATATAGTACGCCACTTCGCCACTTGAATGTGTTTCTGTTAACACAATGCAAGCCGGCTTCTTGAGATCATTATTTACTGTTGTCAAAAATTCATCCATGTTCCGTTCTATGCTTCTTATGTTCATGTGTAGAATTAAAGGGCTGCTATTGAGGTCGTTTTGGTGGGTACGGTATTCTTGATAGCTGTTATATGTTTTTTCGTCAATATTATTTTTTTCGTCTAGTGCGTTATATAAAAAATCGGTCATTTTTCTTCGAAGTCTATTCTGTCTCTTGCTACTTTGAGCATTTTATTTTTGTAGGGACATAAGTTGCTGAAAGCTGTGTGGTCTGTTTTATTTTTCTCGAAATATTTCTTATTTTGCAATGTGCAATTTGCACAAACCGGTGTTTTTTCTCTTTCAGGGCATTTAGCAAAAGTATGGTCACCCGTGCAATGCGGGCACACCGATGGATTCCTTCTATTTAGGCATCTGGAGGCTGTGTGCATGAATTTGCAGCAGTGGTAGCACTGGGTTAAAGGATCACAATCCACTATATTAACCCTTTGGTACTGGATATTTATCTTTTCTAATGATAGCAAATTTTTTCGTGTTGTACCGCTGGTTTCCACGATATTGTTTTGTTCTTCATCTTCTTGATCCCGAGTACCACATTGGTATTTCTTAGAATGTTTGTATTTTATTTCAGTAATCAAATTTATTTTATTTTATTTTCTTCGTTTTTCGTTACAATGTCTTGAATCCCTTCGTTTTGTGTGAGTATCCCATTTACTATTTCCTCTTCCGTCAAGTTCGATTTGAATCCTTTCAAAATTAATTTGGGTTTTTTCTTTTTTATTTCATTTATTTCCAGGTTATAATTGAGTTTTTTAATTTCCTCCGTAACAGTATTGGTATATTCTTTTTTTGGGCAGGATATGATTACTTCCTCTTTATTTGTTTTTCTTAATCCATTTATTCTAATTTTAAGTTGGTCTAGTTTGATGTCTTTCTGTATCTTATGACATATTTCTGCAGCTTTTGTTGTTTTTTTAGTTGATGATATTATTATAGAGAACCTCTCTTCTTTTGAACTTTCTTTTTTATTTGCTGCTAGAACTTGCGTGTAAGATGGTATTTTATTGTTTGTTTCTACGACTTTTTCTATTTTCTTCGTAAGTTCTTAGTGATTTTCGATAAAAAATTTGTGTAGTTTGATTATTTCTTTTTGGTGTTTAATATTTTCAGTTTTCCAAAGCTCTTCTAATATATAAACATTTTGTTCTAGGTTCGTTTTTGCTTTCGAATCTTTCACTGTTGTAATTTTTTGTATTTCAGTTTTTATATTATCAATAGCCGTGTCCATAATGTGTTAACTCGCTACGCTCAGCGCAAATCGCGGCAGCGCTTGCAATTTTTGCAACAATACTTTACTTCGCTGCGCGCGACCGTTCACGTTGATTATAGAACTGATGTTTTGTATTTATTATGCGTATATAGTGCACTTGCATAATGTGGATTGACTAGATGATCATTTGCGGAAGTGTTTGGAAGGGTTTAGTTTTTTCCCATGGTGAAGATTTAACCCGGACATAAAGTCGGAATAAATAAAAAATCATTTGTATTGTTTTTATGCAAAATCAACACCTCAAGGGCGCTGTACAAATATACAATACATTACTACAATGATCTATGTTATTACTAACTATATATGCAGATAATATTCAGTACCATACATACCTGGTTGGTCACTTGAGATTAACACTGTTTATGGATTATTAGCGAAATTTAGATACGGTTCGCACGCACAGGACATAATTGGACTTTCCGGTATTTATTATAATAATATATAATATTTATGTTCTTTAATGAGCGTGTTTAGGAACGGAACAGCAAATATTATGCTGGGCGGTACTACAGTACAAGGTTTATCAAAAATAATTGTGTTCCGACGAAGGTTTGTAATCTAGGGATACAACAATTTACTACAAATCCTTCACAGAGGAAAGGATATAAATTAAAACTGTTTTTTCTTAGGATTCCTGCTTTTTTTCTTACCTGGTTACTTGGTGACTGGATCGCCGGTAAAAAACCAAACAGACAACAAACTTCAAAACATTATAATTTCCGATGGAAAGGCAAGAAATGGAAAAATTGAAATCAAATCAATTAAAATTGTAAAAGCCATTAATTCCAGACCTGAGGGCGCAAATAACGCCATTCAACTTTCAAAAATTGCAAAGAAAGCATTCTTACCAGCGAGCGAACAACAAACAAAAGATATATCAATTAATGTTACAACAATTGCCGCAATGGATAAAATCGAACCAGCAAGAAAAAGTGGTGATTCAACCACCAAAAATCTTGACAGTAAAACCACTACAACTAAAAATCCCTACAAAACAATCACTAGAACTAAAATAAGTGATCAAATAATTGTTGCAATGGACCAAATCGAACCAGAAACTCTTCTAGAACTAAGACAAAACCCAACCACCAATAATCCCGATGAACAACAAGTTTACACTACAGAAAAAAATGATTGGGTTAAACCTACCACTGATAGTCCCAAAACTTGCATCAAAAAGTGCCCCAAACGTGTAAGGAAGGTATGTGGGTCTTATGATGGTAAGAGAAGGGTTTTCTTCAACTTGTGCCTGATGCTGCAATATAACTGCATGAACAAAATTAGTAAGTATTCGATGATATATAGCAATAATAACAAGGCTATGTAACACAGACATTTATAAATTACTAGCTGACGTGTACTCGGTGTTGCTGGGAGTTATCCTTAGGAGATAACTATCATACGCAATGATAGAAATTTCTGTAAGATATATAATTCTTTGTTTATGACTAATGATAATAATAATGAATTTGTTTTATACAATTTAAAGAAATACATGGTTTGGCAGTAACCTTGAACTGTAACCGTCTTTCTAATTAGATTCTTACACGCCGGTTTAATGTTGGTGTAATAAAGCCGGCCTTGAGCCTGGTTTAAGACTGTTTTAACCAAATAAACGCCATTGTTATAGGTCTGAGTTTTTCACTGTTCTGTCCTTACGCGCCACGTAATATTTATACCGCATTAATAAGGGGGTAATGATAAACTTAAGTACTTTACTTCATCAGAAACCAATTTGTCTGTGTATCATAATTTTTTTTTCAGATTTCAAGCTTCATAAACATTTGGGAGTTTGCTTTCATAAGTACTAGACAAAGCCTCTTTGACCAGATCTGAACAGCCAGGCACCTGACTCTATCCCATCTCTTTCGCCTCCTCACTCGCTTCAGTCAATTGACTCAAGGAAGTTGGGAAGTTGAACTCGACCGTTTCGTCAGTGGTGATCTTGTGAAATTCCTCCACCCAGGTGATAGGCAGGCGATGGTCTTCACCCAGTGAATTGACACTGGCTTCTTGAATTAGGTGAATCCCGTAAGCTCCTCATAAATGCAATAGTGTATGTGAGTTGATACATGTTTATTGACCTCCTAAAGTGTTTGAATAATTATTGTGTCAACCTACGTTATTTTTGTTTTCATTGTAAAATCCTTACGTGCGGCACTTATCATACATTTATATCATTTCTTAAATAAATTATGCATTATGTGTACATTTTACATAGTGTTTTTTTCCTCTTCCCCACCCACTACTTGCAGCCTCACAACAATAGCGCCATCTGTTGGACGTAAAAGCAACATGCGGTATTGTTTCTCTATCTGCAGACAGATTCCACAACAATGCGTGGCGGGGTAAAGCTAGTGTTTTATAATAAATAAATGTCTATTGTTTGCAAAGTCATTGAGTCAGACATCTTGAATTATGTAATGGATCTGACTATCAACACTATCATTAGAATTATGTAATGGATCTGACTATCAACACCATCATTAGAATTATGTAATGGATCTGACTATCAACACCATCATTAGAATTATGTAATGGATCTGACTATCAACACCATCATTAGAATTATGTAATGGATCTGACTATCAACACCATCATTAGAATTATGTAATGGATCTGACTATCAACACCATCATTAGAATTATGTAATGGATCTGACTATCAACACTATCATTAGAATTATGTAATGGATCTGACTATCAACACCATCATTAGAATTATGTAATGGATCTGACTATCAACACCATCATTAGAATTATGTAATGGATCTGACTATCAACACTATCATTAGAATTATGTAATGGATCTGACTATCAACACCATCATTAGAATTATGTAATGGATCTGACTATCAACACCATCATTAGAATTATGTAATGGATCTGACTATCAACACCATCATTAGAATTATGTAATGGATCTGACTATCAACACTATCATTAGAATTATGTAATGGATCTGACTATCAACACCATCATTAGAATTATGTAATGGATCTGACTATCAACACCATCATTAGAATTATGTAATGGATCTGACTATCAACACTATCATTAGAATTATGTAATGGATCTGACTATCAACACCATCATTAGAATTATGTAATGGATCTGACTATCAACACCATCATTAGAATTATGTAATGGATCTGACTATCAACACCATCATTAGAATTTTCTACAGGAATACTGGCCAGTATTGATATAATAACAGAACTTGGTTAGAACCTTCACATAACTTAAAAATCAACTTCGAAATTTGATGGATTGTTCAAATTCTGTGAAACAACCCATTCTATGTCTGTGAAAATCATTCTGTCTGACAATATATTTAGGACGGGTTGTTTCGGAGAATTTGAACAATTCATCATATTTCAACATTCATGTTCGGGTTCTGTGAAAGTCCTATTCGAGTTCTGTTGTTACATTATTATAGGCTAGTTGCTTGAAAGAACTTAAATAAAATAACAGAACTTGAAAATATCTTTCACAGAACTTGAAAATTAACTTTTAAATTCGAAGAGTTTCGAAGAGAATAATTTTGAATGCATCCAAAAACTAAAAACTGTTTTTGAAAGGTGATTTTTTTTTGCTTTCAAATTTTATTGTTTACAATAAACACATAATTTTGAATTATTTAATTTTTTTATAAAAACATACAAAGGCTTAGGTTTTTTGTAACTAAAATAACTGATAATTAAAAAAATAGTGTACATTTAAATTCTTCTGTGGTATCGACCGTATAGATCAGAGGTTCCCAAACTTTTTTGCCCCGTAGACCACTTGCCAATTTTTTTTTTGTAGACCCCGCCTGCCGAATATTGAATTTTCCTAAAACTATTCAAGTCCCATGTGATAATCGTTTATTTTTTTGTAAAAATATTCCCTTCCCTTGCCTGCCCAACAACCGGGTAGCGGTATAGTTGCTCTGTCTTTACATTGTGCAGACAGGGGCACCTTTGTGAGGTATTACACCAAATGAAAATGAAGCAGGATAAGCAACGGGAATTTCTTTCTGTAGTTAGCCCTACAGAACTGACCCTTAAGTTCTTTGTCAGTGCTTATTTCAGTCATTTCTTCTTGTCACATGATTTCCGATTCTTCGACGTTCCATTTCCATAGTCAAAATGTCCTCAAACTTAGTTTTGAAGTCTGTGTGAAGTACATTAAGGACGGGTTGTTTCGGAGAATTTGAATAATTCATCAAATTTCAACGTTCATTTACGGGTTCTGTGAAAGACTTATTCAAGTTCTGTTTTTATATCATTGTAGGTTAGTTGCTTGACAAAACTGAAATAAAAACAGAACTTGAAAAAATCTTTCACAGAACTTGAAAATGAACGTTGAAATTTGATGAATTGTTCAGATTCTCCGAAACAACCCGTCCTTAAATGTTGAACGTCATTATTACCCTGGACGTTTTTCAAAAACAAATTCGCGGCTTCCGATGTGCAATGTTTTGCTTTAATATTATTAATTCTGAGGAGAAAAGGAACGTATATCTTCGTTTATATACCTCAATAAACAACTTTACGAAATATAAAAATACAAATATAAAATAAGTAATTTCTCAGTCTATTATTAGTATTACGTAAACTGTGTTACATATTTGTATTAGGTATATTGTATCATTTACGGAACTTCTAAATGTTGACTTGAGGTAAATGGGGGTCCGATCTTATGTATCCCCATTTGAATCTTGTGGACCCCTAAATTTTTTTCTCGCTTACATGACCCCCAGCAAGCCGATATCGACCCCTGGGGGTCCATATAGACCACTTTGAGAACCTCTGGTATAGATCATATTTCTCTCCTTGACAGTGAGAAAGACACAATGATTTTTATGAGACAACAATGTGAGCTTTTCTTAAAAGGGAACAATTTGACTCTATGGGTAATAGCGTTTAACTCCTCGGATTAATTTGTTCGATTTTGGGAACAAGCCGCTATTACCAATAAATTCAATTTGTTCGCTTTTCGGAACAGTTCATAAGATCTCATAGAAATTGTTGTATCTCCCTTACCGCCAGTTAGAAATATGAACTAAACAGTGTTAAGGGGCTATTCAAGTATTACGTAAGCAGATTTATTACAATTATTTACCCCCTCTTCCCCCTTGTCAGCAAAATTAAGTAAAGCTCTTACCCCCCCCTCCCATGCTTACGTAAAAATTGGTACCTATATGCATTTTTCTATTAATGTATTCTGTTTTTTTATTGATTCATAAGCAGCACTTATAAAATAGACTTAGGATAGAGGACTTTAATGCACATAATATTCATTTAGACAAACTAAGCGAGTACCTAAACGTATTAAATATTTGTGGGAATCCCCGAATATGTATTCGGTTTTCACACATAGACAATGTGTGGGTTGCCAATGTGTAAAAAAAAAAAACTACTGCTGAGCAGTGATGACGTAATCACTATCTCGACCCCTCCACCCCCCCATGTCATCAATAATAAGCAAAGCAAAGACCCCCCTGCCCCCCTATAGTGCTTTATAATACTTGAACGGCCCCTAAGAAGAGAAAACACCAAGCTTTATATTCAAATATAGAATTTAACCACAGAATAATTAAAATGTTCCCCTCAATGAAATCAAAAGTTCCGATGGAAATTTGAGAAAAATTTATGAAACTTTCATATTTTTATTAATTATTTTTATATGGATCGACAAAAAAGTTAGGTGACAGTATTTTTTACAATACATTTGTCTAATATATTACGTGTTTTTTTTTCAGTAATTTTATTTCAGTTTTGACAAAAAAAAATATGTAAGGTTGGCCATTTTTAAAACATTTTTATGGTTGATTTAAAAAATTTCAATATTACAAAAATTACGGTGACCGTATGAATCATCACAATGATAAGTCATCACATCTTTAAAAAGTTATATAAAGTCATGGAAAGTGATGAAACAAAAACTTTATTAACTGGGTTAAGTAGGTTAGGTTAGGTAAATTTTTTTTTTTTTCATCGTTTCTAATGACTTTATATCACTTTTTAAAAGTGTGTTGAATTGTCACTGTGTTGAGTTATCATGAAATCGAAAATTATATGCTTATTTGTAAAAATTAAATTTGAAAGCATATTTCATCACGTTTCAAACACAGTTTTCAGTTTTTGGATACATTTAGAAACATCCCATTTATTTGGATTTTATTGAGAAGCGGAAATAAACACAAATTGTCCGACTTTCTGACAGCATCTTAAATAAATGTGCCAATATGCCAGAGGCCTGAATGGTTAAGGCCCCAAAGTAAGCGTTCAAAGATCGATTGGAAGGGAGATATGTAAATACGAATGTTAGAGGGAGTGCGCTAATATTAAAAACGATAATAATTAAGAAGAAAATGGTAAAACTATTTAATAAAACACGACTCGTTTGAATTAGAGCAATAATCTATCGAAAAATTCTTTAGTTGCATAAAGATACACTGTGAATTTTTCATGCCTTTAACTTATTAAGGACGGGTTGTTTCGGAGAATCTGAACAATTCATCAAATTTCAACGTTCATTTTCAAGTTCTGTGAAAGATTTTTTCAAGTTCTGTTTTTATTTCAGTTTTGTCAAGCAACTAGCCTACAATGATATAAAAACAGAACTTGAAAAAATCCTTCACAGAACTTGAAAATGAACATTGAAATTTGATGAATTGTTCAGATTCTCCGAAACAACCCGTCCTTAGTAACAGAACAAGAAGTGTTTTAAATAATTTTTGTGTGAAAAACTTTGTGATTTTTTACTATCGATGATATTTCATATAATTAACGTTTCGGCATAACAAATGTATGGATAATATCTTCAAAAATAACATATTTTTTATGGAACTTAAAAATTTAAAGAGTTAACGAGAAACTTGTGTGGCGTCGAGAAAAATCTAGATTAACTAATTAATAATAAACCGCTCGACCTACTTAGTACCTACTCCCGAATTATGTACCTGCAGTCCAAATCGCATCGTAAACAAAGCAACCTACGTACTGCAAGCACCTACTTGTCTATTGACGACAATAATATCGCAAGTCCGTCTTTCACATTACGAGAACTCGCCAGAAGGTTCGAGGCATAATTGCCACGCCGTCGAAACTTCGCGAAAGGGCCAGACCGAGCGAGTGGCCTCGATTTAGTTGCCATTTAACTACCTGCTGCTTCACCTACCGAACAATATAAATAAGCCCGACGCAGCGAGCATATTATTAGTATTCAGTATTTACTATCGTCGGCTGCACCTACCTATTGTACTACGACCCAGTTTCGCGAGCATTCCATAGTATTTGTGCATAATAAACGTGAAATATTGCGATTGTAAAATCAGCTTTCAACTTATCAATAAACGCTATACCTGAGTTGGTGAGATCTTTCATTTATACACCACGATAACCACACTTGTTATAAATCGGTAGAAATGGGGTATGCGGGGGTTTAAGCCTGAGAGGTTCAAAGAGTTTCAAATGTGTTACAATGTGATATAATTTGTCATTCTTTATTGAACTTGTAGAACAGGTAAAAAAAAAAACCTTACCTTTGGTGATTATTTGGGCCAAGTGAATAATCAGTGATATAGATTAATAATTTGTGTAGAGGATGGTAGGATTCTTTGTTAAATACAGTGTCCTTGTACAGTTTCTGTGATGCATTTATTCACCTCATAAAATCACTTAACATAAATAATAGTCCTTACAGTTAACACAGCGGTATAATTCAATTAAACAACAATTCATTTATTTATTCAGAGTTCACTTGACGAGGCCTAATTTCTTGGCCTCCACTTCGTAGATCAGCAGTCGCCACATTTTCACTACAAATACTTCAGCTTCTTCGTCCAATACCTGCAAGAAAGGAAATAACATCTGATTAATAATCAATGAAAAACCAACATAACATCTTCAATTCGATTCAGTTTATTATTTTTAAAACATTGCAAAATTGTTCATTTTAACCACAGACATATGAATATATAGACTAGAAATTAAAGATGAGGGGTAAAATCAACTGTTGAAGAACGAAGGGGGTGAAGCTGACTGTGATTCGTCAATAAATCAATCTGACAGTATATAGGCATCTCGCATTATAATATCACCATTTAGTTCTTAAAAGTAAAATCTGCTTTTGAATGAATAGACATTTTTACATGGGAGCGCAAATTACTCGCCACGTTATGAACAAATTTGCGAAGTCCAAATTCGGCAAAATAAATTTCTTCTATTTTCAGAGTCGAATATTTCGTTTACGTATTTAGTTAAGACACTTTTATAAATGTTCATAATTTACTTCCCAGCAACCAACTAGCTTTGTGTTCAGGCGTATCTCGATGTGATAGTATATGTTTCTACAACTGATCCATATTATACGATGTGAATATGCTTAAAATAAAGTAAAATAATGCTTATATATGGAATGTAATACGACAATTGGGTTTATTCTCTTTTTCACATCTATTTTTACAAGTTTTCATATCACAAGTCACCATTTTGCCGTGTTATTTCGTAAAATGAACCGATGATGCCTCGACCATAGTTCGCACAAGAATGATGACGTCACGTTTTCTAATATCACTTGAGGCCATACGCGAGCACAGCCAGCTCCAATGGAACCGGTATGGGGAGTGGGGATAATACGCTTTTAATCACTTAGGGCAGGTCTACTAATATTCATATGTCTATGATTTTAACACTATATGGTCGCGGGTGTTTTTTTAAATTTTAGCGCCAAAATTAGATTTTCCGCAAAATATTCATATCTTATGATCTATTTGATATTTTTCGATGAAACTTTCAGTGTTTTACTTTAATAAGATGTCTCTATTTATTTACTTAGCAATGTATGTGTAATTCCTTTTTTTATGAACAAAAACTTTCTACTTTCTTGGGAATCATAGAAAAAACAGTATTTCACAATCGAAATAACATATCGAAATTATTCATACAAAATTACAAGATTATTTAGAAATTTTCAAAACATATAAAAAAAAAAACTATGACCAAATAGTGCTTCAATGTGTGATAGCGTTCGAAACACTTTCCTTTATGCAGGGGCACATTGCAAGACTTGCACATGTACCGCGTTTCACTGCGTAGTTTGTGAGCGGAACATACGCAACAACGAATGTATTTTTTTGTTGCGTTTCAAACTCATTGTATTGACAGGTAGATAGATCGGGTACCGCCGACAATAGAAAACACATGACCCCGCACCCATTTAGAACCCTTTGTTCACAAGTTTCTCGCTCCTTACCGCTTTGCGCAACAAAACTAGTAACCTCGTCTCCCGCGTCTTACTGTAAAAAGGCGTAGGACGAGTTTTCTCGTTTCCCGCAAAGAATGTGTTAAGATGATGCACAACATCGTGAAGCATTTGGAATCGGGCTGCTAATAAAAACACTCCTTAAATAGATGGTTTAAATTGCCTCTTAACACCAGCAGCTTGTTTTGATTTACGCAAGAAGAGTACATCGCCAAAAAGCATGTGTTATTTGATTTTGCGAAGTTCAAGCACAAATATTTAAATGTTTTAAAATCATTTTTTAAAGAACTTAATTTGCCACATCTCTAAAACTAACTAACAACCATCACACCGTTTCCCCACAGGGGTAGGCCGAGAGGACGGACCGCCAAACAACTCGGTCTTGACACACACTTCTTGCCTCATTCACATTCATACATCGTCTCATACATACTCTTCTATTGTTCTGACTCTTGACATGGCCATACTCGAGTATCTGATTCACTTGATCGTGCCATGTCTTCCTCTTGAACTTATAAAATGACTGGGCTTGAAAAATGCTAGATTATTTCAAAGGCCAAGATGTGTTCTACTTGCAAAATTTAATTAAAGCATATAAATTATTTATAAGCAATCAAATTTTCCAACTAAAATCACATGGTTTTTAACTCTTGACAGGCCAAGATGCCAAACAAAACGTTTGTAACCAAGTGGGTCTTCCGACTACCCCACGCATTTTTCTGTCTTGTGGGCTTTTAAATTATAGAATAATGCAATTATGCAGTCAATTATTAATGGTTACTGTTGGGAAGTAAGAGCTTCATAGATGCACGCACAGATGGCAGTGCATAGAGCTTGGAGCCAGTGGCCAGTAGTCGCCAGGGCCAGTGGGAAGGATCCCAGAGAAACTTACTGTTTCAGATTCCAATTAGACAGCTTCTAGTTAGGTCGACTATCGAGTCACTTTTATAATACGCGGAGTATTAATAAATTCCTGATTAATCTAAAAGAACCATTTATTTATTAACTCCTTCCAAGACGAGTTGGAGACTGTTTGTACGAACACAACAGTTACTTATGTATTTGTGCAGGAATACGTAAAATACTAAAATGACATGTCAAGTATTTAAGCTAATATAAGGAGGAAGGTAATTGTTGAACGTCGGACTAGAAAAAAGTCAAAACAATTGTGAGGCGAGAATTCTGAGAACCATGCGCGAATTGACGAGTTTTGTTAAAATATAAAGATAAAAACAATGGTTTTTTTTTGCAATTGTTTTCTGTTTACCAGAGGTTTACCGGGGTTTTTTGCAGAGTGACGAATGCCCTGATGTGTGTAGTCAAGTCATGATTCCTTACCATCTGTACATCATCCAGTATGCCTTGAGGAGCGCTTCCGGCCAACACCTTGCTGCAGATGAAGTCCACCAGGGTCGGTTCAGGCTCGCCGATGTACTCGATGATCTTCTTGTTGATCCAGGGACGAATCTTCTTCTCCATCAGGGGAATGTCAATCTGGAAAACAAACTTCAACATGTAGCAAGAATATTGTTATCTAGAGGAAGGGGTGAGGATTCTCCAGGTCACACCAACAAGAATGTATTAAATTAAATTAATAAATATAAACAACAACGCACCTGCGTGCAATCCAGCTTAAAAGCAAACAACGCATCCTTCTGCGTGGGGATCTTATCAATCAGGCTCTTGACCTGGCGCCGCTTCTCCTCCTGACTCTTGGCGCTGGCGGAGGAGGCTGCGCTGGCGGACGTGGCCTCCTTGGTGTCCCTGTCTCGCTCCCGTTCACGTTCACGGTCGCCGCGGTGCGTGTGCGAGTGGTGCGTGGTGCCTGAAGAAGAGTTGCGCGAAGATTCGGTCTCGGGTTTGCCTGGAATTGTGCAATGTGATATTTATAATACACAGCAGATATTGGCTGATTTTGGTAAAATCGGGAAACTGGTAAATCACAACTAAGGATAATACCTCACAAACAGGACACGTAGTTTAGATAGGAAAAATATGTAAACCAAACATAAACACAATCCGGACTCGGTCAATTAGCCAAAAATATTTACACAAACGGAGTTCGTACTTGAAGGCGAGTAAAACATAAATAAACCACTCACTAGATCGATAACTTCGGACTTTTTGTATGAAACAAATTGGTCCTAGAAAACCATATATATGCCAATACATATATAGACAGTAAAATTCTCATTCGGAGCCTACTTATTATACTATACACCAGAGGTTCCCAAACTTATTTGCCTCGAAGACCACTTGCCAAATATTTTTATTTCCGTAGACCCCCTGCCTGGCGAATATTGAATTTTAATAAAACTATTAACATCCCATGTTATAATCATTTATTTTTTTCGTAAAAAGATTCCCTTCCCTTGCCTGTCCAACAACCGGGTGGCGGTATAGTTCCTCTGTCTTTACATTGTGCAGACAGGGGGGCCTTTGTGAGGTATTACACCAAATGAAAATGAAGCAGGATAAGCAACGGGAATTTCTTTCTGTAGCTGGCCCTACAGAACTGCACCTTAAGTTCTTTGTCAGTGCTTATTTCGGTCAGTTCTTCTTGTCACATGATATCTGATTCTTCAACGTTCCATTTCCATAGTCAAAATGTCCTCAAACTTAGTTTTGAAGTCTGTGTGAAGT
The DNA here is from genome assembly GCF_061612785.1 of Hesperophylax consimilis. Lineage (NCBI taxonomy): Eukaryota > Metazoa > Arthropoda > Insecta > Trichoptera > Limnephilidae > Hesperophylax > Hesperophylax consimilis. The sequence goes on from NC_142865.1 coordinate 15,870,828, forward strand.
GCATTTAAATGTTGAACATCAAGTATCAACAAGTTGGGGAACTAGGAAAATTCGCGGCTTCCAATGTGCAATGTTTTGCTTAAATATATTAATACTGACGAGAAAAGGAACATAGACTCTATTTATATACCTCAAATAAATATCAAATAAGTAATTTCTCAGTCTATTATATTTGTGTTAGGTCTATTGTGTCATTTACGGAACTCCTAAATGTTGACTTGGGGTAAATGGGGGTCCGTTCGTATGTACCCCCATTTGAATATCGTGGACCCCCAAATTATTTCTTGCTGACATAGACCCCCAGCATGCCGATATCGACCCCTGGGGGTCCATATACACTTTGAGAACCTCTGCTATACACCAATGAAAAACTTTGAAAGTTTATTCCATAGATTTTCAGAGTTTTTCATTGGTGGATATAGTTAGGCAATCATATGAAGTCACAGAGTCACGGAGTTATATTCCCTGGGGTAAAGTGCCGGCCAACTGGAAGAAAAATGCATACCGAACAATATCCGGGCATGGCCTGGAAAGAGTTAATTTAGGTTGGGATATTTAATATATAACTGCCGTCACATTGAATTGTCTTCAAAAATAAAATAAATAGACAAAAACATAAAATACAACAAAACATGCAATAAATTCCTTATCAAGTACAACACTTCTAAATTACTTGGCTTCTTTTTACAGTGCCATTTTGTGAAATATCGCCTCAGAGGCAATTTGAATAATACGCATAGTAACAAAAACAAAGAATGCTAATCATTAAATAATACACGACTAGTACCAATTTACAGTAAACAAAATATTTGTAATTCATGCGATTTACAGCAGTCGACGGACAACATAACATTATCATAAGGCGATATTATTAATCAATTTGAATAAATTAAATGCACAATCATTCAACAAAAACATGAGGCAGAAAGAATTAAAGAGAATTTTACAATAAAGTAAATAAATAGTTAAAATAAATATCTCCTGTGGAGTTGAAAATAAATAACTTTTGACCATTTACCAGGGGGGTGTGATGAAAAATAACTTTTAGTAATTTCTGGTGGAGGTGATGACAAATAACTTTTGAACATCTCCAGATGATGAAAAATAATGTTTAGCCATTTCCCGGTGGAATTGATGACAAATAACTTTTAGCCATCTCCACGTGGGAGCGATGACACCCTCCGGATGTGGCCTAGGATGGCCTTACTATGGGGGGGGATAGGGTGATGAAAAATAACTTTTAGCGGCAGGTGATGATAAATAACTTTTGACCATCTCCAGGTGATGAAAAATAACTTTCAGCCATCTCCATGTGGAAGAGATGACAAATTACTTTTGACAATTCACAAGGGGTGGTGGGGCTATGAAAAATACACTTTGAAACTGTTAGGGGGGTGAGAATGATGAAAAACACCTTTGTTTGATCTCCAGAAGGTGACGAAAAATAACTTTTGGCCATCTCCAGGTGAAAGTGATGATGTCCTATGGGTGGCCTAGGATGGCCCTACGATGTGGGGAGGGTAGGGTGATGAAAGATAACTTTGAGCCATCACCATGTGGAAGCGATAACAAATTACTTTTGACTAACTACAAGGGGATACTTTTAGGGAAATGATGAAAAGTAACTTTTGGCCATCTACAAAAGGCTGGCGACAATCAATATTTGGCTGAGATAGCCTCGGGGATAAATGAAAAACAGTTGTTTTTTGGATTATTATAAAAAATGTCATGCAATTATAAAAATGTTTAATTCTTTCTGCCATTCCATTTCAATACTGATATACTGTTCTAACAATGTTACGAACGTATGGTTAGTTTGTTATTTATACCTGCTAGGATTGAGTTTGAAGTGAATTTAAAGGGTTTCATCGTGTAAGTATTCTGTTGGGAACCTAAAACACAAAATAACATTGTACAGTGGATCGCGTTTAGTCGGTATGACGGTTTATTGGGACAGCCGATTATTTGGGCAATATTTTATATTATAAGGAACAGAAACCAAATAAATAAACTAATACTAATTTACTTCAGTTATTTAGGATTCGTTTCGTTTAATTGCGACAAATTCCTAACTCGAAGTCAAAGCAAAATGTTTCGTAGTAAATGAATTTTAGCTAAGCATGGCAGGTGAAATGCGCCAGGCTACGAAAGTTCCGAGTAATTCGACAGACTTTGCCCACGAAGGCTGTCCGCTGACATACGTCAACGTAAAGCTGTTAAGAAATCATTTTTACTGTTATTAAAACACATGCTTATTCTTGATTTTTATTTTTTATTTTTACCCATCTTTGATTGCTTTATTTTTTCATATCCACTGTGTTCCTACAGTTGGTACATATAATTATTTGTTTGTTATTTAATATATTTTTTTAAAAATTTAATAAAGTTTAACACATTCGAGAGAACTCAAATTAAGGCGATGCACTACGTCGTGTTATATTTTAAATCGAGCCGCTATCAATAACACACCTTACGTAGATGGCGATAAGGCTTAAATTCCCGCTTAACACCATCCACCTGTTTTGATTTATGCAAGAAAAAAACATGGCCAAAAAGTGCCTTTTATTTTATTTTGTAGATGTTAAGTCACAAATATTTAAATGTTTTTCGATCATTTTATAAAAAACTTAATTTGCCACATTATACAATAAAACCATAACCGAAAATGGGTTCGCAAGTAGGAGATATTGAACTTCAAAGCAGTTTTCATAGGCCTTATACATTATTTTTTTCTGAGCTTATAAAAAGACTTGTAAAAAATACTCAATTATTTCAAAGGCCAAGATGTATTCTACTCGCAGTATTTATTTAAAACATCTGAAACATTTCTAGGCGACCAAATTTTCAAACCAAAAACACATGATTTTGCATTACTACGTAGTGCATCGCCTTAATTTATATTTATTACATCGTAGTGCATTTGCAGGCCGAAATGGGAGCTGAGCCACGGATTAAGGGTATGGAATGAAGCAACTGCAAGCGGCATTTTGCGCCATTTGTGGTTGCATCGTTCTTTTCCTATAAGTTGAGGTTCAGCTCGGCAGTTTGGCTCGCGTATGTACATGTAGCATAATAATATATGTATACATTTATGTGACTGGGAGCTATGTTTGCCACCCGGTTGGGCAGCGTGTTGAGGCGGGTTAATGTAGGGGCTGTAGGAAGGGATTTATTGATGCTGGTCTTGAAGAAGCCCGGATTATATGAAGGAGTAAAAAGAGATGCCGCTAGCTCGTTCAAAAACGAGTCGAAGAAGCGACCCATTTTCCTGAAACCAACTGTTAACTCATGTTCTGCTTGTTTATGTGGAGTTTCACGCACGTGCACCGGTGATCAATGCTGCTAGCTCCTTAGAGCAGACTCCATTAAAATACCTGTAGAACAGACTCAGTATGCCCAGATTGCATCTGTGCATTAGTGATGGCAATCGGTCTGTTAACAACAGAGTGTCAATCAGAATCAAGTAGGTTTATCAAGTATTGCGGGGCTCCAGCCCAGAGGTGGCTCCCAAATCTAAATGATGAGATTTGTATAGGGTTATAGCAGCTGGTTACTACTGAGGACTGCTAGCCCTATACAAGACGCCCGGTTTCTTGGAAGCTTCCTATTTAGGCCCCAAGTATCCCAATTAAGTGGAATCAACAATGAATTGAATAGCGGTTCAATAATTCAACGATACAAATCTTCCTTCGTGTGTCTCGGTGTTCGATTCTCAGCCAGGGCAAACGAAAGGCTCGTTGATAAGATTGCCGTTGAAGGAGACTAGATTACCACTTCAGCACTGGAAAATACCAAAGCTGGACTATAAAGAGCAAGTATAGGAAAGGGTAGTGTACCTGGCCTGGTCTGCGTCTGAGGTGGCTGATCACCGTAGTCCAGTGGGACCAGCGGCCTCCTCCGGTGATGCGCGAGGTTCTCTCCGCCTCCCTCCGAATCCTCCTCTTCATTGTTGAACACGTCCCGAACGTCAAGCTTGCGACGTTTGTTCTTACCGTCCGCTGGAATCAAACAGTAATTGAACATTATAGAATTTATTTATTTATTGGATGATTTGTATAGCTCCGCTTTTGTGAGATATCACCTCAGGGGCGCTTTACAGTTAATGCAGGTATTACAAAAAATATATAAATATTACAAAAATAAATTGAAATTAAGTTAAATAAAATGAAGTACAGAAACAGGTGACACGAAGATGGAGAATCTGCTGCAAGAATCCTAGGTGGTGAGGAAACTGAACCAGCTGCTGCAGCAAGAGAGTGCACCGCGTCCACCAACAGTGCCACCACGAGGTTCGTCATCCGTCCAGGTATGTGTCTGCTGCTAATTAAGCGCTGTCACAGTATCCTCACATAGATAACAAACCTTGGCAGCACCGCTGTGACGTTCGGCAAGTCCATCTCCTTGTACTCTTGTTCCTGGTGATTATGTTAGTGGCGCATTGTCCCGCAATAAAAGGCGACGGTCGGGATAGTAAATTACCCTGGGCACTTCATAGGGCCTTCAGAGTTTCCAAGAATTCCGTTGAAAACATCTGGCGTACCTACAGTTACCGATTCTCGTCCCAAGTTCAACTTCAGCGAATTTAGAATATTTTTTAGCACAATTTTCGATTATTCATTTTTAACACACTGCACTCTAATCACATTACTATAAAGTTCTGATTACTAATTGGTAAGTTAATTTAAAATGTTGATTCATTGATTTAAAAAATAATTTCAAAGGGATGTTGCCTCGTTTCCCTTGAAAATACTAAAAAAAACACAAAGCGGTTGGAAGATGGCATGACGCGTCCGGCTACCACGAAGGAAATAGAAAGTATGTCGCCTGGGGCATGCTGATGATGCGGTGCTGCTTCTAATAGTATTCTCATTCTAACTAACCATCACGCCGTTTCTCCGCAGGGGTAGACAGAGAGGATGGACCGCCACACAACTCTTCATTACCTTCGTTCAAACAGTCCACACAACGCACAACACTCGAGGAAAATATATAACAGGAAAGTGAATGCTAAAATTCCGGGACGCCCAAGGAAGACACAAATACTTGAGACGGACCATGTCAAGAGTCAGAATACATTACTAACAAATGAGGAATTGTCCTGCCAGAAGCTGGTGGGCCCATCACTAATTTCTGATATCTCTCTACCTGAGGGAGTATGGCTACTACGCGTGACTCCATCCTGCTGACATTCTCTTGGGCATTCTCGGGATAAATCATCTACGAGTCAGAATGGATGTGCACATTGCTTCAGACTAATTCGTGGATGGTTAGAAATCTGGACTATCATGGAGACCAATAAGTTCTAGATTCCTGATGGTTATCTCCGTCACCGACAGCATACACTGTTTTATCTCCTGGCCTGCAGGATTGAGGGTGCGGAGAGCTATCTTGTTGTTACTTCGGATATATTTAAGTTTTGTTGCTGCTAGTATAAAATCTGCTTTAATGTATTACACATAAACAAAATACTAACCATTCTGATTTCCTGGTGAGGAATTGGAGTATGTGTTATTGCTCTGGACCGTCATGCTGTAATGGTGATGCTTCATGTTCATGGAGATGGAGATGGGAGAGTTGCTGGCGGACTTCTCCTGCAGAAAACAATAAACAGAACCATTAATAGCCGCTCTCGCTAACTAACACTTAGCACAAGACTTCTAAGATCGAAATATGATAAAAATGGTTTCACAGCTCTAGTTGGTAACATACCTGAGGGGTGGTGGGGCGGGGTATTTCATGTGGTGGCGGGGGAGTGAGGGAGCGCCCGTCGTCTTCCTGGCTGTCTTGAATCATGCGAGACGAGCGCATCATGTCCACAGAGGGAGAGCGACTGTCGCCCATGTCCTACAATTACAAAAACGAGTCAATAATGTCACACAAATAAACATTTAAATCAATGCTGACCTTTCGAAGAAATCTACACCCCATCACGTTTAGACACAATGTATGTACCATGTTTGTTAATGGAATTTTATGAAACACCTATTATATGCAAAATAAATAATGATTTTCACGATTAGTTTCCATTTCCGCAGGAATATGTCAAATTTTCCATACTGTTAGTAATCAGCATGCTAGGAGAAAATACAAGTCAATTTCGCACCCAATCCCAATTCATAAATACTTACATCTATGTACAGATTGAATAACCACGGTGATATTTTGAGACAGTGTAGCAGTTCAATGTTGCCTGCTACGTTTTCACTATTATTTTGTGACATATACACACTGGCGCTTCTAGAAGGAAGCTCGAGACGGGCGACACAACCGGGCGAGAGTACCAAGACTTCAGTACCATTCGGGCAGCCTTCTGGGAACCACGCCATTCGGGGAAGGACATGAGCGAGCGCTCCAGACGACATTCTACTGACATTACTCACGACATTTTATTGGCAAGAAATGACGCAGTAGTTTTGTTAAACGTTTTCGCTGGTCATCGTTGTGCTCCAATCTAAATTTAATAACACGTAATATGTTGTTTGGCGCCCTCTTCTAGTTAAACAGGTCAGAATATTATGTTTCACACTTTGTCACACCTAATTCATTTGCTACCAATTTTAAATAATATCCGAGCGCCCAGAACTTCGTTCTGACGCTAACGCCTTGGGATGTAACAAATTATATTGTTATTTAGAGGTCTCTTGCTCTTGCACTTTACGTTGTTAAAATAAATGCTTTGTTGAAATTCTTAATTCTTTCATTATTGCAAACGTAACAACCCGTTGTTGGTTCCCTTTCAGATTGTTACAATGGCGACCCTCGTGGTTATAGCCGTTTTAAATTTTACAATGGTTGTAAACTAATTTAACTATTAATTAGAACCATTATAATGGCGCACAAAGTGCCTGTTACCTTTATATTTTCTAATGACACCCAACGTGGTTTTACTGATTATTATTAATTGTTACAACAGTGGTTTTATATTATCCTGCTATAACAGTACTAGTTTAAATATGTAAAAAATAGGTTAATTAGTTAGTTTACCTGTGCTGGGGGGGTGGAGCCTTCATTGTCTGACCTGGGGGGCGTAGCCGGGGGTTGGGGCGGGGTGCTTCCTCCATCAGACATAGCTGGGGTACCACCCCCTCCACCTCCGCCACTGGAAAAACATTAAAAATTGTTTATTTATTTCACCATGCGTCACAAGGCATTGTTGAGCATAGAGATTGTGACTAAACTAGTGCTGTAACTTGAATACATTAAATAGGCACAAATTCGTACATGCTAACTGTCATTTTTTTTAAAACTATCTGTGACGTACATATTTCTTACAGCTCATTAAATTGTCGATAATAAAGTCCGCAATAGCCCTATCAAAACATTCTGATGATGCAAACTTACCGGTAGACTATTTGCTACATGTAGTCAAACTAAAGGTAAAATGCAATGCTTCGTGCTATCTTTTGACTATGTCATAATGCACTTTTTTTTGACATATGTTTCTTTTGGAAAACCAATTTATTTTGGTTCCGGTGTCATTTTTAAGATCCACTTTTCCTTGTCTAGATATTGTTGTGTCCACAATATCTCACAACCATTTCAGTTTCAATGCGGTAAAACCGCTGAATAAAGTTCCGGCATTAGAAGTTTTACTGCCATTTTGATAGATGACTCGGTATAATTCTGAGAATTAAAAATATAGACAATTTACCTGGAATCCGAATCAATAGGTTCAGCGTGTACCGGCAATTCTCTGGTGGCCCTCTCTTGAAGATATCTCTCGTTGTGTTTGCGCTGTCTCTCTCTTGCCTGGAAACGATAATAAAAAAATATTTAACAACATAAAATATCGTCCTTAAAATGCGTTTAAGGTATGTGAGGCATTCGGCGCGCGAAATATGTCTTTGGGCCTGTTCTACTGAAATCACTGATCGTGTACAACACGCCGCCTGACGGTAAAGGTTTACAATAAAGACCTTTTCACTTAGCGCAGCTTATTCTCAAAGGTTCGTCCACACGGTGCTAGTATTTAGTCGAGTAGTTAATGGCAACTACTAAGGTAAGGAATAGCGGGTTAAAATCCTTGCGGTACGTGCTATTACTAAACTAACTGACCATCATGCCGTTTCTCGGCAGGGATATCTCGGTAACTCGGTTTTGGCACACACTCCTTGCCTCATTCAATATATATTATATATTGTTTCATTTATTTATTTGCAAGAAACAAACAGCTTTTACATAATATACAATGATAAATTTAAATATACAAGTTAACTGAAGTCAAGCCACAGAAGTTTCTTATGCTAAAGTTCATTGGAAATGAAGTTTCATAGATACTCTTCATTATTATGACTCTTGACATGGCCGGACTCAAGTATCTGGTTCACTCGATCGTGCCATGTCTTCCTCGGGCGTCCACGACTTATTCTACCTCACATTTGCTTCATATATTATCCTTACATTCCTTTATTCATTCATTCGCTCTACATGCCCAAACCATCTGAGCGTCAGCTTCTCAATCGTACGCATTACGCTTACATCACCCTTGCATTCTTTGCAGATCTCCACATTTCTCACACAATCATACATTGTTTTAACGGACATTCGCCTCAGGGATCTCATTTCACAGCATTCAGTCTACTTTCATCCTACCCCTGCCAGTTCCATGCCTCACTGCCATACATACATCAGGGTAGGTTACAGCACTCCATCGTGGACTGCTGGTTTCGCTTCTTTCGAAAAATATTTGTTAGCGCCAACAGAGTCCTCCATTAACGGAATTACCTGCATTTACCCTTCTTTCAATATCTTTATCAACCTTCCCATCTCTTTTAATTACCCATGTATATGAAAAAACAGATGATAAAAATAATAGATTTGATTTGAATGAATAGAGAGTGTACCTGTTCTCTTTGTTCTTCTCTATCTTTCATTCGCTGTTCTTCCTTCTCCCTCTGCAAACTCTGCTCCAGGTTGACGTCTATGATTATTCTGGGCTTGTACATTTCGTCTCTTTCTCTCTTTATCTGTAAAAATATTACATAATAAGTTTAAAATCTAAAATTCCGACATTTTACATGGACAGTCACCATAATTATGTATTTTAAAGTTTGAATAAAACCAACCCAACCAAGTTTATTACAGCGTCAGTTGTCCGTGCAGTTTAAAAAATTGCACAGCTTTTCATAATCATAAGTATTATTAGATATATATAGTCACAAAACTTCTTAACTGTCTTTTTTCTAGGGGACCGGTAAAAGAAAAAAGTGGGAAAACCTTATAAGTGGGAAATCTTCTTAAGTGTGAAACTTCTTAAGTGGGAAAACTTCTTAAGTGTGCAACTTCTTAAGTGGGAAAACTTCTAAAGTGGGAAAACTTCTAAAGTGGGAAAACTTCTCAAGTGTGAAACTTCTTAAGTGGGAAAACTTCTAAAGTGGGAAAACTTCAAAAGTGGGAAAACTTCTAAAGTGGGAAAACTTCTTAAGTGTGAAACTTCTCAAGTGTGAAACTTCTTAAGTGGGAAAACTTCTTAAGTGTGAAACTTCTTAAGTGAGAAAACTTCTCAAGTGGGAAACTTCTAAAGTGGGAAAACTTCTTAAGTGGGAAAACTTCTTAAGTGTGAAACTTCTTCAAGTGGGAAAACTTCTTAAGTGGGAAAACTTCTAAAGTGGGAAAACTTCTTAAGTTAAAAAAGCGAGTGACTACAATAAGTAACCGGTCGAGTAACAAAGTGAGTGACTCGGTGGAGCACTCGGCAGATGTAATTCAGCCTTTAGTGTGAACTCGACTCCAATCTTCCTTACAATTATGAAACATTCTCTATTTAAATAAAATGAATATTTAAATACACCTTCCCTCTCTCCATAATTTGGATTGATGGCCTAGAACGGGTGAAAACCAGAAACAATAAAATAAAAACACCCTTGAAGCCAGAAAAAAACAAACGCAAATGAAAAAAATTATTGAAGGATACCTTTTCAAATTCTTCATTTGGGTTTTCCAGTTCCGAGCTGAACACTTTATCCTTCAACTCATCCAGTTCTGTCTTCTCTTTTTCCCGGTCCTTCAGGTCCGAATCTGCTTCCCTCACTCGGTCCGCCAGTCTTCTTTGCAGCTCTTTGCCTCTGGAAATTGTAATAATTCATTAATGACCGTATGGCAAGATACGAGCTAAATGGAAAATGTGTCAGGACTGCTAGCACCTCCGTCATAGGACAAGCAAACAAACAAACAGGCGCTCAAACTTCAACAGCTCGGTGAGCTTTAAAGCAGAGATTATCTCGAGAGGGTTTCCTCTTGGGGTAAGAATAATCTCGTTGAATTTAATGTTTCAAAGACCCAATCCTGTCTGATTACGTCTAAAAGGGATCCAAATGATAATCTAGTCTCCTTCAACGGAAGCAATCTTCCCAACAGGCCTTCCATTGATATGCTTGGTGTAACTCTAATTGACCAGCTAAGGCACGGGGGTTTCATCGAAGCCAGAATCAAGTTAGCTTCTCAGAAGCTGGACGTACTGTACACTGCATGCAGATACTTTAATAGTACACAACTGCTGACTCTGTACAAATTGCAAGTGCGCCCTACTGTTGTATTTGGCAGCTACCTCTGGTCTGGAGTCCCAAAATACTCGACTCTGTGCAGCCCGTCAACGGGCGACAGATTCCTCTATGTTAAAGAACGTTTGCAATCTTTAGAGAACAGACATCTGCTGGGAATGCTTTCCTCATTCTACCGGTCAATCGAAGATGCTCCATCTAGCGTCATGATCCCTTCGGCACCTGTGCATAGTCGGGAAACACGCCCTACATTTGTACACGGTTGACAATTGTCACATGAGAATGGGCTGTTTCTACGACTCATTCTTGAGTTCTAGGCATTTTCTCGGCTGTGGAACGATTTGCAGGCCTCTGTTTCCTCCCTCCTACATCATGGGTATTAATTAAAAACGCCAGACAAGAACCACAATGAAGGTATGGAGGTAGGAGCAAACTATCAGACCAATTTAACAATCAATATAAATTATTTTTATAAGCAATAATTGTTCGCCTGAAACACTCATCCACATTTAAAAAAATCTCCTGATAAAAAATACATGACGCCAACGGGACTCGAACCCGTGTCCATTCGATTTCCGGTCGAAAGCTCTGACCACTGAGCTATGGAGGCTTATCTCTTACCCGCGAAATTATTCAATATATGCTAGTGTTTCATTCAACAATTACTGCTTGTTACATTTTTTTCACCTGAGAACAACCAACTTTATTTTATATGAGAAAGGCATTGTAAGTGCTAACTCTCTCACTAGATGGCGTTGAGACAAATTGTCTACATTTTTTTAGGTGAAATACTTGAACTTGTCAAATATTAATTTTTTTTTTTTTGATAAATTAATGTTTTTAAGACAAGATTTTATTTATGCATAGCACAAAGGATAACAATTATTTTTATAAGCAATAATTGTTCGCCTGAAACACTCATCCACATTGAAAAAAATCTCCTGATAAAAAATACATGACGCCAACGGGACTCGAACCCGTGTCCATTCGATTTCCGGTCGAAAGCTCTGACTGTTTCAGGAATTTTTTTTTTTTTGTTTGAATTTTTTTCTCTGTTTCAGGCGAACAATTATTGCTATTAAAATAATTGTTATCCTTTGTGCTATGCATAAATAAAATCTTGTCTTAAAAACATTAATTTATGAAAAAAAAAAAAATAATTAATCAATATAAACTTCATATTAGAGGCCCAGAGTTTCCCTCAGCGTCTGTGTCATCTTCGGAGACACTGAAAAGGAGTAAAATATGACAATGAGTAAAGTATAAGTTTGCTACTTGTAATATTTGGGGTCATCCCTCTCGTCGTCGTAGTCCTCGAGGAACTCCTTGAGCTTCTTGGCTTCCTTCTCGCGGGCCTCCTCCTTGCAGCGCTCCCGCTCTCTGTCCCTCTCGTGCTCCTTGGCCTTGCGCCTCTCTCTCGTCTCCCAGTTTCTCAATCTGCAAGCAAATACATACATTATTAGTATTACATACAAAGAATTGGTTGTCCCACACCAACTGTCGTAGGATCTGTCATCTCAAATAAATCACAAGATTCAAATACGAGGGTTATCCCATGAGTAGAGTCTCCAAAGCGCTGGGCAAGCAGGGAAACTTTTCATGAGGTTGTTGGCAACACTGGTGTGTTTGTTACTTTCCCCGCTCCCAAACAAGCAAATGCGCACCTCATTGGAACGCTCAGTCTTGGCATGGCAGCCGTTATATGGCGAGTCGTGCATGGATGTCAAAACGTCCGCAAACGGTGGAGGTAGTTAATGATGAAGAAAAAATCGGGAGACTGTCATTTATCCAACGAGTCAGTAGAGAAGTTCGAGTCGAGCAAACCGTGCATGAAGATCGTTAGATCTCTTTGGATAATCTTTGCATTTTGGTTCTCGAGGTTTCCCAAAACAGTATTTATAAGATTTTGACAAAAGAAGTTGCAATATCGAAAAATGTGCGCAAGATGGGTCCCTCTTTCGTCCGATTGCTCACAGAAGACCACAAACGCATTTCAGCAACGTGAAAGATGAAGTTCAACAATTCCTCAATGATATGGCGGCAAGCTGATATGACATAGGTAAACAAAAATTGCTGCAGCGCTTACAAAAATGCATCGACCGAAATGGTGATTATGTAGGATAAACGTTGAAGCTTTAAAAAATATTTGTGTCTTTGTATTTCTAAAAATGAGAGACTTTAATTTTGGGATTATCCTCGTATATAATGAGAAATAATGACTCACCGCTCCTGGTAGGATGCCTCTTTCTCCCTCGCTCTCTTGTCTGCCCTCTTCCTCTCCCGTGCCTCTTCCTCCATTTCTTTCTCCTTACGCGAGTCCAGGCGGCTCATGGCCGTGTTGGAGGATGCCTTGATTGCCATCTCCCTCTCTCGCTCTCTGAAAATAAATCAATTTTATTCATTTAACCTATTGTGAAAAAAACTCCTCAACTCTGTGCAGAAACGGGTACTCTGATAGATTCCGCTGTCTTAACAAACGGATTGCAATCTTTAAAGCACAGGCATCAGGTGGGAATGCTGTCCTCATTCTACCGGTATTTCAATGGAAGATGCACCACTAGAGTCATTGATCTCTTCGGCACAGGTGCATAGTCAGGAAACACATCAAATGCGCACCCGACTTTTGTACAGCTTGGATTGGGAATGATTTAACGGCATCTGTGTTTTCTCCCTCCTACAGTACAGGTCTCTTCCTCTCCTAAAAAAGACCATCTTTCCATAGGCCCTGGGGCTCTATTCCTGAATCGAGGGCGCTCGTAAACCCCGTCGAAAGTACGTACGTTGGTCGTCATTGCTATTCCCGAAATTGGTCGAAGGTACATACTCCGACGCCAAACGTCATTCCACACAACAACTACTGGGTATAACCAGTAGAAACAGGGCAGCGAGTGGTAGGTTGTTGGCGTTTCTATGGAATTGGCTGTCAAAATCTAGTCTAGCTGTCAATTTTTGTTTTACCGCGCGGATTCCGCAAATGTAAAAGTGGGTGAAAATTTCCCACTTACTAAGTCTTTATCGGAGCTTACAAGCTTAATTAAGAGTTGCTTTTGGCAATTTGTAATATGTCCCGCAGCCATTTCTGTTTTGAATAACTGTTGTCTGTTTGACAGTCACACCATAGAAATCCCAAAAACATCAGGAACATAGACAATATTCACAGGGGTGCCAATATAATCATCTCTTCTACCAACTTCGACCGTTCGACGCTCAAGAATACGTAAAATTGAAACATTCGAAAAAGTTAGTCGCGACGACTAATAGTTTTTCACTCGAAGACGGCGCATACGAAAACGATTGATCGTTTAATTCCAGAATCGCAGGCCTGAGGGAAATTATTTTCCTCAGGACCTCCTTTGTGGAGTTTAATATAAATAAAAAAAACAACAAAAAAATATACTTTTTAATGATAAACTTATGTTTATAAGCCCAGGTTTTTTTAGCATACCACAAAGGAAAACAAATTATTATAAGCAATAATTAGTCGCCTATTTAGTCATAATTTAATAATATTAAATTGTGTTGTTTACAGGTGAAAAAATATAATAAGCAGTAATTGTTGATTGGAGTACTAGTACATATTGAATTATTTGGCGTGTTGGGAATAAGCCGACATAGCTCAATAGTTCAGAGCACCTGACCGGACATCAAAAGGTGCGGGTTCAAATCCCGTCGGCGGCATTTATTTTTACTCGGGAGATATTTTCAATTTGTATTGATATTTCATTGTCTACTAATTATTGCTTATAATAATTTGTTAACAAAAAAATTAGCAAGCTACTCAATATAGATAAAAATTCCTCAGAGAATGGCCTGATAAGGTTTGAATTCTTAGACACCTTATGGAGAAGCAGTCGATTTAAAATTTAAAATTAATTTTAAAAATACAAACACAATATATGAATTAATTAATTTTTAATATATATAATGGACAAAAGAGACATCTCTGGTCATTTTTGGATGGATTTTGCTCTGCAGGTGAATTATAACTGACTACAGTCACCTTTTGCATTGATCAGTTAGATTCATCCGGATTGTGTCATTTGTCAAAAGATCTTTGTATTTTATTATTTTGTATTGTAGTAAGTTAAAAGTTATTCTATTGTTTCTTTTTTATATATGGCTCTGTTTTTGTGATTATTTAAGTTCTTATTTAAATTCTTCTGTATCTATTTTAAATATTTTGATTTCTCGCTTTTTGTATGCTTTGATAATATATTATGTTAAACTGACCTGCTGACAAACTGCTTGAGCAGTTTAGCGGGTATAAATAATAAAAAAATTAAAAAAATGTCTATTTAAGACAAAAATGATTGAAATATATTTTTTTGTCACAATAAATGTCACAAATCATGGCAGTGCGTATTATTGCAATGTGCTGATTCTGCATTAATAATTCTACTCTCTTGAGAGCTGGTTGATCTTATAATCTCATAGTGCGAACTCAAATATATTTTGTGCTGATCTGCCGTCTGCCGTCTGCCACCGAATCTGAAGACCAAGGAGAAGAACTCAATTGCAAGAGCTATTTTCTGGTGAGTCTTCTGTTCATATGTATTTTTGGTGGCTGGGTTATAAGTTATTTTCTCCTGCAGAGTGAATTTATTGATCAATCAATTTCTTTCATAGGGAAATAAAATATTCCCTGATGGTCTGTGTTATTTACACGCCAGATTTTCAAAGACTTTATTAAATATATCTAAGTCCCACCTTGACGAGAAGGAAGAAGCTCCCACCCAGGCGTAGTGTATTCAATTCCTCGGCTGGCTAAGTCTTCCATCACAACACAAGCAACATTTTACTGTGGTGGTAGTAGGAGATTTTCAAATATTGTCAGGTTATTCGTAACCCGAGAATCTTTATCATTCTTTAAAAAAAAAAAAAATTTATAATATCTATCCAATTTCAACAAAATTACTCTCTTCTCCCCCTGGATCTCAAATACTTTTTTTTTAAATTGCTCGCCGCAAGCAATAAGCCGTTAATGCAGTTGTAAAAGATGTATTTTGCTGGAAAGGACCACAGTTACATGAATCAATCTCTTTTACCGTTTTGTAAAGTTTTATTACAGGTTTTTTCGATGTCTGTCTCACTAGGATAAACCTGTGTCGAGACAGACGTATTACATACATAAATTAATGTTTACATATTATTTGATACATATAATATTTCATAACATTAAAAGACAACGTGAAAATGATAAAAAAAATAATAAATAATAATAATAAATGATAAATTGGTTAATCAGCATCTTGCGCATCAGCAAATTATTTGCGCGCATATTTGTCTGTCATATCTTTGTTTTTTGGAGATTGATCTAGCGTTTTCAGTAGCAACACTCTTATACCAGATATGATGTTGACAAGACAATGACTATCCTCTTTGGTTTCAATGTCTGTACGTCAAAGTCGCAGTTAATCCCAAATTAACGTGAATAGAATGCCAGATTTTGTAAACCATGTTCCTGATATTAAATGTTTTGAGGGCCACACAAAATAGCTTGGCGGGCCGCAGGTTGAGTATGACTGATCTAGTACATACTTATGAGGGGATTTTTATAAAATTTTTGATCTTGGATCTGTCTTGGCTGATGATCTGAAGAATTGATGTCTGTTTTATATTTCAAAAAAAATTCGTTCAGTCTAATGGCTAGTGGGAGAGCATTATATAGCCTTGTTGCAAAATATCTAAAATTTCTCTGGCCAAAAGTTGTTTTAGCGAAAGGGATTTGTAAGAGATTATGTCCTTTGGTTCTAGTATCACGAGCAGTTTGGATATTGTCAAAAGTAGTTTTGTGTTTGAAGAGGTATGCTAGTATGTTTTTGGCATAAAGCATTACGTAATGATTGACTGCCGGGCAAAGACGGGAATTGTCCAGTTAAAACAGTAGATATAAATTTTTTTACCAATATCTGAGTATTACTTAAAGGGGGAAAAGGAATATTAAGAGAAAACGATCGCTCCACGATATATATATATGGGAGACCCATGACCCCACTTCAGGTGATACGTGATATCTTATCTTATATACCTTCAGGTATATAAAGGCTAAAGATTCTGGACTACCGCAAGGCAATAAGAGATAATGTGCACTTACATAATTCCTACGCAATGGCAAAAAAAAAGCATAAAACATACATTCTTTATCACAATATGTTTCAAAGACCCAATCCTGTCTGATTACGTCTAAAAGGGATCCAAATGATAATCTAGTCTCCTTCAACAGAAGCAATCTTCCGAACAGGCCTTCCATTGATATGCTTGGTGTAACTATAAGTGACCAGCTCAGGTACGGGGGCTCCATCGAAGCCAGAGTAAAGTTGGCCTCTCAGAAGCTGGGCGTACTGTACAGGGCCCGCAGATACTTTAATAGTACACAACTGCTGACCCTGTACAAATCGCAAGTGCGCCCTACTGTCGAATTTGGCAGCCATCTCTGGTCCGGAGCCCCTAAATACCTGAAAAAAACCCTTGACTCTGTGCAAAAACGGGCGGTCCGTTTGATAGATTCCCCAATCTTAACAAACGGACTGCAATCTTTAGAGCACAGGCGTCAGGTAGGTATGCTGTCCTTGTTCTATCGGTATTACAATGGAAGATGCTCTGAGGAACTAGCGTCATTGATCCCTTCGGCACCGGTGCGTAGTCGGGATACACGCCAAACGCGCGCCCAACATTTGTACACGGTTGACATTTGTCACATGAGAACGGGTCGCTTCTACGATTCGTTCTTAAGTTCAACAGCTCGGCTGTGGAACGAACTGCCGGCCTCTGTGTTTCCTCCCTCCTACAACATGGGACTCTTCAAGACCCATGTTCACTCCTTCCTCTCCACAATAAGACCCTCCACACAGCATCCCCAAAGATGACATAGGCCCTGAGGGAAATTATTTTCTTCAGGGCCTCCTGTGTGGAGTTAATATAAAAATAAATTAAAAAACAATAATGCTGCAGCTCTTTCTTTCACACTAAATAATAGTAAGACAAACGATGCACGTATGTCTGCTTCCCGGAAAAGAAAAACGCAATCATTATCATACATCTCCCTCTTTTTTTTTTTTTTTTTTATGGTGAATACCTCACAAGAGTCCCAACTGCTCCCGTCTGGAGCCAGTGAGACTATGGCATCCCCAATTGGGGGATGTTGTGAGGCTGAAGGTAAGTGGGGAAGGGAAAGAGGAAGGTGGGGAAGTACCTGGCTATTCAGATCTAGTCACTAAACACGGCTAAAGCCATTTGGAGCAACGTTTCAATTCTGAATGGTGGTCTTACACCAGGGCGATACTGGTAGTATCTTCCACTCTGGAACGTGCCGCAAATATACTATATATTATTTTAATTAATTAATTGTGAAATAACACAAATTAATCAAATAAAATTTATTTGCGCACGCCGGGTTCGAACCCGCGACCTTCGGAATGGCAGTCCAATGCGTTACCACTGGACTATGCCGGCCGTCACTCGTATTAAAGAAATGAAAAATTGTTACCGTCGCCGTGCCGATTTTAATGGATCATATTTTTTATCGAAACTCAGAAGGAAGCAGGTAATAAAAATAAAAATAAAACAATAAAAATAAAAGCCGACATTACCTTTCTCTTTCTCTCTCGCGTTCTCTGTCTCTTTCCCTCTCTCTTTCTTTTTCGCGCTCCCTCTCTCTTTCCCTCTCCCTCTCTTTTTCTCTCTCCCGCTCCCTGTAAATTAAAAATCAAACAAATAAAAATATATAAAACAAGGACAACCCTTATCATCCAACTGTCAAAATTTTTTTTTTTTAATAATGACAATAATAATTACCTTTCTCTTTCTCTCTCGCGCTCCCTTTCTTTCTCCCTCTCTCGCTCTCTGTCTCGTTCCCTTTCACGTTCCCTGTCGCGAGATCTGAAAATAAAACATTTATAATAATTAGTTTAATCACTTCACAAACCTTCCCCTCGCTAATTCCTCCAGCTTCACATCCTTATTAAGGATGCGATAGTCTCACTGGCACTGGCCATTTTGGATTTGATGAAAGGTCCACCGATTGCGTATACGAAAAAATGCTCAAAAAAAATATATACTCTATATATTAACACAATCTTTGCGGGAAATGAGAAAACTCGTCATACGCCTTTTTACAGTAAGACGCGGGAGATGAGTTTACTCGTTTTGTTGCGCAAAGCGGTAAGGAGCGGGAAACTTGTAAACAAGGGGTTCTAAATGGGTGCGGGGTCATGTGTTTTCTATTGTCGGCGGTACCCGATCTATCTACCTGTCAATACAATGAGTTTGAAACACAACAAAAAAATTTAAAAAAATAAAATCGTTGTCGCGTATGTTCCGCTCACAAACTACGCAGTGAAACGCGGTACATATGCAAGTTTTGCAATGTGCCCCTGCATAAAGGAAAGTGTTTCGAACGCTATCACACATTGAAGCACTATTAGGTTAGAGTTTTTTTTTATATGTATTGATAATTTCTTAATAATCTTGTAATTTTGTATGAATAAATTTCGATATGTTATTTCGATTGTGAAATACTGTTTTTTCTATGATTCCCAAGAAAGTAGAAAGTTTTTGTTCATAAAAAAAGGAATTACACATACATTGCTAAGTAAATAAATAGAGACATCTTTTTAAAGTAAAACACTGAAAGTTTCATCGAAAAATATCAGATAGATCATAAGATATGAATATTTTGCGGAAAGTTTAATTTTGCCGCTAAAATTTAAAAAAACACCCGGGCTTCGCCCCCAATTTGGCGGTAAAATGCCCGACCATATAGTTTTAAGACCACTTGGTCATAAATACTATGTATTAGTTATAAGTCACTAGTTATAAATGCAAGTCACTAGCGTAAATCACTAGTTACAAATGCAAGTCACAAGCATAAGTCACTAGTTATAAGTCTCAGTGTAATAATTCTGATTTATTTTTTAGGAGTTTTGCATGAAATTAATTCGGGACTGGAATAAATAAACGTCACAAGCGGGTAAATGATTATTCGAGGAACGGTCGATTGAGATATCACTGTAGAATACAAAGTGGTACGGATTAATTTTTAGTTTGTTTCTTAGGGAAATTGTTTGTCGACTTGAATAAAAAATATTTAATCAATTAGTTGATAAATAAATAGTAAGTAATCACCTTGACTTGGTTCTCCGCTTGGATTTCTTCTCCCCATCTTTGCTCTTTCTCTCCTCCTTGTCCCTGTGTGCATACAAAATTAAAATGCTGGGTAAATACTTTGTCCAAAAAAAAATTATTTGATTTAGTGTTCTTGGTAAAATTAAATAATATTTTTTGATACACAATTTCATTTAGGATCAACTTTTTCTTTTTAACTCATTTTGAAGATAAACCCCATCAACGTAATGAAACAGAACAAGACATAGAAAAATAAAAGTTTTTTATTATATGAACGAGATAAAAGTGAAGGCATAGTTTTCTTACAAATTCTCCAAACAAAACAAATGTGTTTTCGAAATATCTAGTGCTGTTCATTTTTCTATGATTGGAGTAAAAAATGAAGTAAAAATGTGGTTAGCGTTTTGACAACATTTTTCACGTTTGATATTAAAATTTTATTATTTAGAAATAGTAATGTTTATTTTAAATGCATACCGGAAAAATAATTTTATCTAGTTTCTAAAATAGTATTTGTTTTTACAGAAAATTAAAAAATAAGATGTTATAGGGTAAATTATAGGGAGTTTTACATGTCCTGAAAATAATGACAACATTACTTTTACCCACATTCTTGTGAGGCTGGTATCATTGTGAACCTGCGCACGATACCTAGCGCGGTAAATAATTAATTCTGTCTCCAGCAGTCTAGCCGTCAGTTTAGCCCTAAATCTCCTCTAGCGTACGCGATCTGTTTTGTTCATAAAATTATCGTAACGTGAGTTTTGTTAAAATAAAAACTAAATTGGAAATATCCGAATTCTCATTATTACACACCGAGAGTAATCACGCAACCTTGGATTCTGCGGATTGGAGAACCACAGAACCATTCAGTCAACAATCCATTTAAATTGGCGATAATCACAATCCTCCAAAATGTATATAGCGCATTTAAAATACACAGAAAACATTGCAAACTGATCTTGGGGTCGTATAAACTCCGTTGGGATATCAGTGGCTTAGCACATTTGTGCTCCAAGGGGTCAGAATATGTAAGTCACCTTGATTTGCTTCTTCTTCTGGACTTGCGATCCCTCTCCTTACTCTTCCTCTCCTCCTTGTCTCTGTCCCTGTCCCTCTCCCTGTCTCGCTCCTTGTTGGCCTCTCGCTCCTGCCTCTCGATCTTCTCCCTCTCCTGGCGCTCCACTTTCTCCTTCTCTCTGTCTCTCTCCCTCTGCTCCTCCGTCTCGCGTTTGCGGCGCGTCACCTCCTTTGCCTCCTCTTGTTTCTAGACACGTGGCCAAATGGAAACCAGATTAAAACAACAAGTAAGACGGAAACCAAACATACAAACGGGACTCGGTTATAAATCAAAAGATTACAATACATAGATTATCTTTGGCTGTTTATGTTTTACTAAGATCTTATTCTTCATTATAACAAACTGCATTTTTCATTTATTTGTTAACCTTTTAACTGCCCATTTGCAAACTTTAACGCCTCACGCTAATTCGTTCGCTTTTGGGAACAACTTGTGTGGTCTCATAGAAATTATTGTCTTCCTTACTATCATGGTGAGAAATATGATCTGTTAGAAAATGTTAGACAGAGATAAAAAAAAATCTAGAAGTTAACCACAGAAGAATTAAAATGTTCACTTCTATGAAACCAGAGATTCCGACCGCAATTTGAAAAAAATTTATTAATTTTTATACGACGAAAAAGTGAGATGACAATAACGTTTGCAATACATTTGTTTAATAAAATATGTGTGGTTTTATTTTATTTATTTTTTCATTATCGGTATTTTTAGTTACAAAAATCGTTAAGTGAGCCATTTTTAAAAAAAATTCAAAATTTTTATATTTCAAAAATTATGTTTTTTTCTAATATCAAAATTTGAAAGCGTATTTCATTACCTTTAAAAAACAGTTTTTAGTTTTTGGATACGTTCAAAAATATAGCATTTATTTGGATTTCATTACAAAGCGGAAATACTCTGGCTTATTCTGAGGATTTTCAGTCTAATTCTCTTGAATTATGTACAAAAATAAGACAAATTATTTTTTAAAGTGATTTGTTTTTGGGGTATTATGCCGTGTTGCGCTAACTCCTTCTTTAGCCAACGTTTCGGACAGCATTGCAGTGTCCATCATCAGGGCAGATGATGGACACTGCAATGACACTGCACATTTCGACACAGGAGTTCCCTAGTGAAAATAGTGGTTTATGATTTTATTGTAATATTTCATCAAATAATTAAATTCATTAAATAAATAACCACTTGCATGCATATATTTTGAAAAAAAGCCTTCCAAAAGACGTACGTAATAGACAAATTCGATGTTAGCGCCTTTGGGTAACATGGGCAGTCAACAAGTTAACAGAGAAGAAAATCTGCAGAATGTATGAATGTATTTTTATGATTTTAAATAAAATAGTGTAAAGTTACTTCCGGAGCCAAATATAAGAGAAGTTAATATTTGTGCCGATTAAAATTCTAAACATTAATCCACTTACCAATAAACATGCTTTAAATTTTACACAACTGTTTAGCAGTTGTGTAAAATCTAACACATGTTTATTAGTAAGGCCATAATAGTATAGTATTTGTCTTAGTGATATTGTGAACCAAAAGGACAAAATTTAAAAAAAAAAAACATTTCGTTAAGAAAACAAATGTCGGAAAAATTTTCTAAATCGAAAGATATTTGAAAATGGCTGGTTGATAAGATCAGATAATGACAGCTATGTATGTTTAAAAAATAATAATAGAGTTTCATAAAAATTAACATTGTAAATTTTATTTCATACGGATTTATTTATGCGTGAGTTCGTTAGCTGCTGTGGGGTGCGCCTTAGATGTTCAAAATCTGAAAAAAATTGTCATAGACAATTGCAGAAAGAAAAAAACCACAGAGAAACCAGAGACAAATCAGCAGACGTAGAAGTTATATTTCATCACAACAAGACACATATGACCACAGACAACTAATAACAATTAGCAAACTTGTATATATATATATTTATATTGAACAATTTTGAAAAGAATTGAATAATAACAATTATAAGAAATGAAAACAGTGACCGAACCTATTTGAAATCAGACATTTAAACTAACCAACCACATTTTGCTGCATGGGTGAGCAGAGAGGATGAAACACCACATTACTGTCTTGGACTATCTCCCCGCTTGATTCACATTCATACATCAACTCTCATTCCGACTCTTGACATGACGCAACTTAGTATTTAAGTCGCTTCATTATGCCTTGTCATCTTGGGGCATCATATTTCTACATCCATCTGCTACAAATGCTCAAACTAAGTGTCTCTTTCTTAATCTTAATCAATTCTAATGCTATCTCCAAGGGTTGATATAGAGAGGGAAAAGCCACTGTCCCATTATAACCATTTTTCTTTATTCAAATTACATTGAATATTTTATTTATTATTACAAAATAATAAGTTATACATAATGTGTTATTCCCAGTGAGTTTACAAAACTCATTTAGGGAAAGACAACATTATAATAAAGACAAGACAACATAGATACATTTAAATAAATAAACGCAAAAGTTATTTTGGAGTTCCAAAGAAAGAATGTGTCAGTCATTAATAAAACTGCTGAGAAAATAGCTTTTAAGAGCTTTTGCCAATGTTTTTTTGTTGTCGCCGGAAGTTTTAGATTACTAGGTAATGCGTTATATTGCTTATCATCCCATGTTTTTACGGGACATCTCTGAACGTAACCCAGTGACCCTTTTATAAATATTTTCATGATATAATTCAATTGTACTCGGTTTTACCACAGGGATCTACATTGGTCCTTCCTATAGCAAATCCGCAACTCATTAGGTTGTTATCAAAACTCCATTGTGGACTTCTTTGGACAGTTGAACGGCCTTTCTTTCTTTGACAACTGCATTCAGTTCTCTATTGACTGAAATTCCTGCATTCATCCCTAAAAATGTCTTTCAGTCTCTCGTAAACATTATTCTGAAATACGCAAACTCATTCATTTCATTAATCAAGTATTCATTATTCAGACAACAATTAAAACACATAACCATGGACAACTGACAGAAATATATTCCATATATTGCATTTAGATAATAACTAACCATAGACAAATCTGGTAATAAACAAGTGTGTAGTCGACAATAGAAAACCTGAAAATTCTTACAACTAAGTAAGGCATTAAAAATGTATCTATTATTGAAAACATCATTATTATTATTGGTCAATGCCAAAAAACGAATCACAATAATTTTTGTTTTTTTTTTTTTTTTTAATTGTTACATAGGTGCCTAAATTTCATCACAATGAAAAACACAACATTGATGTCATTTTGTAATTTCTCAAAATAAATTTTATATCACCTAATTCAGTAATACATCCATACTCACCGATTTCATCTGCATGTAGGGTCGAAAGTGTTCTTTTTGTAAATGGTATATATATAACTGGCGTCCATTTTGATTTTGGTTATCCAAGATGGCCTCCATTTTGTTATAGTCTCTTCATATATATGTCCGCTTCGAAGGCTGCCATTTGCTTTATCATGTTAAGGCTTAAGATGGTGTGATCAACGATTCTTTTTATCATTTTAAATACTTAACTAATTAAATATGACGTGGCAGGAGTTTAATTCCCGGGTTATTGGTAATCATAAAAAAACAAAAGATTTTCATAAGCACCCTGCGTTTTTGTCATTTTTTCGTAAAATTCAACTATTTTTTTTCACAGTGTTACACATGTGTGTATGTAAATAATGTTTGCGTGTATGAAAGCACGTACTTATGACAGTTCAGTCTTCAACTGCTAAAAAGAATTTAGCGTCAAATAATAGAGTATAAGATAGAATTTATGTTACAAGAGAAATTCACAGTTATTCAAAATCACACACCATCTTTGGGCCGGGTATAAAAGTAATCGATCGCTTGCCCGTAACTTACAAATACTGAGTTTGCGATCATTTAATATCATGTTATTAGCGCTAACTGAAATCTACGCTCACCGTGGCACAATTACGCACTAATCAACAATTTAAAATTTGTTCAAAATGTCAATTCAAGACATCATTGTCCATGACAAGACATTAAATATTGTTAGGAGGGAAATCTCGATCAATCGTTCATCGGATAATCGTTGTTGATTCCTTCCAGTCCCGAATGAATTGAATAGATTTAGATCACATTGATCATTTTTCATCATTGCATTAGTAATTTAAAGCAAGCATTTTTTGTAGCATCGATCGCCGCCGGCAGCCGCTAACGACATTATTTGTCATTAGACACTCAAACATTGCCGAGTGCATGCGCGGTTATCATTCTACTTTCTAGTTTTCGAGCATTTCAACTTTAAAATGAACCGTCCGGTGAAAAAAGAGCGTACTCTTCAAGAAATATTAAAAAAATTCGAATGGAAAAAAATACCCAATTAAAATGTGTTGATCTACTAGTCAAGCGTTTACGAATAGCGGCATTTTTATCTGAACACATCAATTTATATTTTCCTGGATCCATTATTTTCCCGTGATCAAAAACAATAGATAGATCCATTCACTGTGCGTAATATTAACCTTTACAATGCTGGCCTTTCCGACGCAATCTATCCCTTCGGACGGCAAGGGAACGTTCAAACCCGTGACCTCCCTCTATCTGGACGTCTGCTCTAGCCAATGATCCATCACAATCATCAATCCTACCGTGATTTTACAATAAATACAGTGTTTTTGAAATCAACTCGTAGAGTCAACTGCATTAAAATGTTAATTACGAGATATGTAGTGAATATAAATTAGAAATTAAAGCATGTAACTCAATAGAAAAATGTATTTGTCTTAGAGAAACATAGATGAATTTACAATTTGCGATTCATTCATGAATAATTTTAGGACCGGATCTTACAATTATTTGTAAATCTCTATGCAAGAATTTCGTTACTAATTTTTGACAAGATCGTCAACAGTTGAAATGCTTTTTTTAATAAATTATTTATATAATGCCATCGATGAAGCGTAGATGAGCGTACATTCTATTTGTATTAAAATATTAAACAAATTACAGACTATGACTATAATTTAAATGAAACACAAATTGAGAAGACTTCTTCGAGGATCAGATGGACGGGAAATGTTAGGAACTTTACATGCAATCGATAAATAAAGTTATTGGAATATGTACCAAAAGTAAATAATAACATTTTAGGCCTCGCCTAATCTTTCAGAATAAGCATTTAAATTTACATCATTGTAATTTTGAATACACACTTAAACTTTAACCGTCTTACTTATAAAGATTCCCTAATAAGCAGCTGCAGCACTGGTGTAGCTGTACGGTGAGAAGGGCCTTATACTGCTCGGGTTAAAATATTTACTCATAATAATATTCATGCAAGATATTTTTAGACTGGCACCACATTGTTCCAATCCTCAAAAACACGGTCATTTTTGCATTACGCATTTAGTTGCTAACTTCACGTTTCTTCGGATGTCATTTGCTTCGAAATTTGATTATGCGTTCCGTATTTGCTTTAGTAAATCGATTTAAAATATTCATCTGTTAGTGCTGCCAAAGGGTATTACTGCTTTTTTATATTTTCATTGCGCGACCGATCGATATTTGTCAAATCAATCAAATTTTAGTAATATGTTCCTAATCCATTGGGTCGGGCAGTTTAAATTCTGTCAGCCACTAATACTGCGGTATTACGGCTGGTATACGCAGTACGATTCGTCGATCCGTATTATCTATTATGAGTGAGACGGTAAGAGATTTACACAAACTTGGATGATTTATCTGAATAAACATTTAAGCTGAATCATAAGATGGAATGTACACTTGAACCTGCATGATTTAACCGAATACACACTTAAACCAGCAACATTTATCAGTATACACATATAAATATTTCGTTATTAATCTGAATAAATATTAAAATTCTCGTAATTTATAATTTATGAACTGCAATCACCATCTGAGTACATTCACACATAAACTGGAATGACTTATCTTAATACATCCTTTATCTTGCATGATTTATCTTAATACACACTTAAACTTGCACGAATTACCTGAATACATATGTACACACTTGAACTTGTGTCAAATATCTTAATACACACTTGAAATAGCATGATTTATCTTAATACACACTTAAACACCTGTGAATTATCTTAATACACACTTGAACATGCAAATACACACTTGAACCTGAATGTACACACTTTAACTTGTGTTAATTATCTTAATTCACACTTGAACTTGTGTGAATTATCTTAATACACACTTCAACTTGCATGTAAACACTTTAACTTGTGTTAATTATCTTAATACACACTTGAACTTGCATGATTTATCAGATTATATCACATTATTTACTGGAATACACATCTCAAATGGCTTAATTTATCTGAAAAGGCATGTAAAGTTTTCCCCTGTTCAAACTGAATTCATTTAAACATTATAATTTATCTGAATTCACGGAAAGGGACTATTTTAATGTACGAAAGGAATGGGAGAGAAGAAGTCTAGTTATTTTTGCTAGCCCATTGAAACAATTTGCAGATCGTTATAAACAAAATCATTAACAACTATGAAACTTTATTGCATACAGTTCTCAAACATTTGAGAAAGAGAGCGATTCGAGAGAATTGTTTCTTCTTAAACGTGATCCATTATTTTGGCTAGAATTTTGCCGCCAAGGGTCAATCCCAAAAGTATTAACTCAACTATACATATCATAGGCTTAAAACAAATTTAGAAGAAAATCGAGAGGAAGGTAAAAACATTGGCAAAAACTTAATTTTAAATCAATTATAAAATAAATGATGTTTTTCATTCAAATGGTAAGGCACCTTATCAATTTTTCAACATGTAGTTCACAAGCCACAAAGGGTACAATTGTTAATATTGTTTCTGAGATATTGTGCTACAATAAGACCAAAAATGCACATTTTTTTACTTTTAACTAATATCTCATATTATTATGTTAAAAACTCTAATTTTTTATAATTGTATTTTCTGTTCATTTATTAATAAATTTTCTGTTCTGTAAGTCAGCATTGATTTTTTGTTCTCTTCCCAGAACCCATCTACCCATATTAGTACTGATATACTAAGAATTTTATCGTATTTTTTCGAATACGGCAAGTAAATACACTACGAGTTACCTCGTAGTCGTCATCCTAGCAAAGAACGCAATCTACAAGTTATCTTGTAGTTAACAGTCAACATGTTAAAAGACAGAAAAACATTCCGGGATCGGAAATAACCTGGCAATATTTGAATTCTTCAAACGTTCATCACTAAACGTGGAAAATACTTCTTGTGCAATTATGGAGGACTTAGCTAGTAGAAGATTGAACCCGTGATGCCGCAGTAGAAAACCCAATGCTTTTTAAAAGAAAGATTTATAAAATTGATTGCATCTGCACAGCAAGAAGCGCAAATCCATTTCAATAGAAAATCTACTACATAAATGGCACTAATTTAATTATTATTTGAAAATACACTTTTTGCAAAGCTACGCTCCAAAATATGAAATTGAATTGTTTGTTTGCACCGGTACATATGGAATATGAATAAATAGTTCTGTTTGTATAAAAACAACAATTCTTTCAAGAACATAGCATAGAAATACAATATTGTATCGGTGATTCAATCCAATATTGAAATTGCAATCTTTTCTTAAAAGAATTAGTCTTAGGACGGGTTGTTTCGGAGAATTTGAACAATTCATCAAATTTAAATGTTCATTTCCGGGATCTGTGAAAGTCCTATTCAAGTTCTGTTATTATATAATTATAGGCTAGTTGCTTGATAAAACTGAAATAAAAACAGAACTTGAAAAAATCTTTCACAGAACTTGAAAATGAACGTTGAAATTTGATGAATTGTTCAAATTCTCCGAAACAACCCGTCCTTAGTTTTTACACTGACAAAACTATTTATTCATATTGCGTATATATACTGGCGCAAACAAATAATTTGTTGAAGGACTTTAAAGCGTAACTTGTGTTTTATTAAAATAATTAAATTAACACTACCTATAAACGTGTAGATTATAACATACGTCGCGTTTAATCTTAATACGAATTTTTTACCGAAATTATTTTGCAAATTGGCAAGTAGTAAAAGTTAATTTGCAACGCAGGTTGAGCATCACTGGAATGAAAAACATATTTATTTTCATCTTTCAAAATTATTTTTAAGATATTTCCTTCTTTCTCTCAAAATTATTCATATGTCGGCGATATATCTACATTTAAATAGTACGTTTTGATATAATTCAGCGCAAATGGCGTCAATGGGCACGCAATCGTGATATTTTTAGCATCAAGACTCACCGACACAACATGGAACAAGCGCTCACTCCGACGCCAAACGCTGTGTTTAGCTCAATTCACGTACTTTTCACGTCACTTCACATGAGCGTGATTAACCTAAGCAACGGGACCAATATTGAGCATAAAGTACATTTGACACGGCCGTAACATGCCTCACAATTATAATAACAGTAATATCACAGAATATATAAATAATAACAGCATTTCATACACTTTCATTTTGTTTTTCAGGTTAGGTTTTCAACACTATTAACTGTAGGCTACATATATTATTATATGAGGGAAACTTATCCAAGATGGCCGCCGAATTGCAACAGCCATCTTGAATACATAACATTTATACCTTTTTTCACTTTGAAGTCAGGCTTTTGGAGGGAGATTTTTCAAAATGGATTCCATATAAACACCATCTATTTATTGTCTATGATGCAGAAAAATCAACGATTTTCTGTGGTAACAGTAAATTAGAAGGACCGGAAAGGATTTTCATAATCTTGTAACATATATTGTTTCAGGCCTCACGACTGTTGTCTGAATGAAAATGAGATAGGTAGTGAAAAAAAATTAAGCAAAAAAAAAAAAAAATTTGAAAATATTTATTAATAAATATTAAGTTTTTGAGTGTGAGAATAGTGTGCACTGCGTATAGTAATACGTATTAACGTGCGAATATTGCGCTTTGTTTTATATTTGTACTAACCTTCATGATTTCCCTGAATTTGCCGATCTCGCGGTGGATTACGTCGCGTTTCTCTTCCTCGATGTCGGCCTCTTGCAGGATGCGGTTTCTCTTTTCTATTTGTTCTTCTGTGGAAAGGAAATATGTAGATTTGAAATTTGAATACAGTGAATTCTCGATCGATTGTCCCCCGAATAATAGTTTTCCTGCATTTGTAAAAGGTGGAGTATTTAAGCAATAGATGGCGCTAGTCATAAAGCTTACTCCAGAATCCGTCAGATGTCGCTAGAGTGTAACAGATGCTTGTGAGGTTATAGTGACAGGGAACAAGCTTCTGGAGGCAGAGAATTACCAACCCTCGGCTAATGAACAGTGTAGCTAAATGCAAACCTATTTATTGTGACGTAAATAAAAACAATTATAAGTAGAACCTGTTACTTTTTAAAAAGAGTTCCCAACACCAAAATCTGCATAGTAAGGCAGAGACATAACAAGTATCAAATTAATTTCATACATTTCACTCGATAGATTAGATTGCATCGATCGTTCATTTATGTATTTGCAAAATGTGAACATAAAAAACCATATTTTGCAGCTAAATTCATGGTATAAATTAACAGTACTCATAAACAACAAGCGGAAACTTTAGAAATTTTTCAAAGTTATTGTTAAATCGGCGTCAAATACACCAGTGCGCGCGTGTAATCTTTTTACTGTGCAGAAAATCTTCAAAATCTAGAAAGACACATTGACATTATAGGTTGAAAGTGAAGATCTGTGTTGTTTTGCTACAACAGTGATGGAACTGACGAGCCCACCAAATCGCTGAAGTCTGTGTAGGTGTTTTAAGAATGTGTCAACTTTACCAGCAAAATATCCAGCAAAACAAAAAGGCATGGATTGGATGACTATGAATGTTTTAAATTTGTTTTAAGGGACGTTGATGCAGCAATTTGGTTTCAAAATTCGATTGCCTAGAAATATTACAGATGCTTTAATTAAACACTGCGAGTAGATCTCGAGCATTTTTTTGATAGAATTTTAATACGGCCAGAAAGAAATAAAGTATCAGGCCTATAAAAACTGCCTTAAAGTGAAAAATCTTATAAATTACAAACCCTATTTCGAATATAGTTTTATCGTATAATGTTACAAATTATGTTCTTTAGCAAATGATCGGGAAATTTCAACCATATTGCCATCTAATTTAATTTGGGAGGCTGCAGCGTGAACCATTTATTGAATAACAAGTTTGGTGATGAAGCATGAGTTCTTGGAATCATGAGGTAAGGTTTGCGGTATTTTTTTTTTATTTTTTTTATTGTACGACAGACAGGTAAGTCCAATTATGGTACAATTTTATTATAACTAACAATACATGTACATATATATTTTTTTTAAACATGGTGTAGTGATATTAAACACATCTATATCCGCTGGTAGGGCATTTAGCAAGGTCATACCTCTTGTCATGCTATGTTGGGTAATGACATCTGTCCGACCCTGCGGTATACAGAATAGGTCGTGGCTACGATTTCGACAGTATTTATCAGGAATGAATAAGCCACAGCATGACAGGAGATATGGACAATCGATAAGGTTTTTTAGTAACTTTAATTCAAATACCATAAGTTTTGATAAATATATATCAATATTGGCGATAGATACGCCTGCCCATCAGCTGCGTAATGGACTGGATCGGGAGGGGTTGAGAGAGATCTTTTGACCTCTCCAGCCAGACTCTCTCGCAGTGGGAGGGATGGAGTCATACTGAACACACTGAGCTCCAGAATCCTACCCACCTACCTCTTTCATACCCAGAACTTCCTCTACTTTCATTTCCTTAAATATACCCTCTGCACAGCATCCTTAAAGATTACATAGGCCCTGAGGGAATTAAGTGTGAAGTTAAAAAAAAAAAAAAAAATGTTTTTTCCAGTTACCTAACTGAATGGCCTCATAGTTGTTCATGTCATCTTGGTACTCTCCGATCAGGTGCTGGATCCTCTCCAGTGTGGAGCCGTCCAGGGCGCGCTGCTGCTCATCCAGATAGTCCTCTTCTGCACTGATCTCCGATGTGGAACCCTCCGCCACCGTCGGCTTGCCCATCTTCACTCGCTGCTCATCTGGAGAATAGGACATTCATTATTTAGTTCTTCTAAACTACGGAACGGATTTTGATGGTGTTTTCAACATTTTATCATTTAGAGAATTTTTTCCGGAAGGTTTATACATATAATACATGCATATTACATTTATAGAAAATAGAGAAAAGTCAATGTTTTATAACAAAATCATAAAAAACATATTTTCGGTCACCGTATTGTTAACGCTGCCTAAACCATATGAGATACATCAAAATAATGTACTACGGAATTGTGTATCTTAAAAAGGCCTACAGAAAATTCCAGGATGGTATATGTCTATCTCCTAAGGATAACCCCTAGCAACGTAGGGTACACGTCAGCTGGTTAACCTTTCCTTATCTGCGGTGTGTATTTACTACACATCGCTTCTAATAACTTTAATAACTCTATAAATATAATAAATTCTGGATTCAGATTTTAGGTATTCCTCCGTTATACATTTATGCACTGAATTAAAAAATAATATTTTACATAGTTTTAAAAATTCAATTAAAAGTCCAGAACAAATACACCAATACAACCGTGTGATACTAATACGCGAAGAGTGTGCGAGAAAATGACACGCTATTGATGTCCCGCTTTAATTCGCTATGTGGGAACATGAGACATCCACACGTCTGCAGTTGTATTTTGATTTAGACCATCGATACCTACGACCGCACAGCTGTGTTTGTGCCAGCCGCTAGCCACTAGCCAGTTGGCCGCGAACCGTCGTTAGATGTGGACCCCTCGCACATTTCTTTAGCATTTGTCGATGGTTTTTTCATGTTTTGCAATTAAATTACAATTATTATCACTTTTGATATAAAATATAATAAACATAAGCGATTAGCTATGAATATTCATATTTTTCCGATATTAAACCGCTTATTTTGAGATGTGTATTGAATACACAGCACCGGAACACGTGGATTTTTTTAGCACAGTAAGGGAAAGGTTAAGGATAAAACATAAAATTAAGGTGTACATTTTCTTTGAAGTTAAAAAGAAAAATAGTTGAATAACTTTTTTACGAAAATCCAACCTTTTAAGGTGGATTCCGGTAAAAATATTTCTAACATAAATAATCATGTAGAATCACCTATCGAAGTTTATGCACTGCGTGCAACGCATGTAGATAAATTTTTGATAGCTGTTAACTCATATAGAGGGTGTTAAGGGACGTACTTGACTTGCTTTAACCGGTGATTCCTGACATTATTTGATGTAGAAAAAATACAGTAACCTATCCTAGCAAATAGCAAATAAATCCTAGGGTCAATCCGCACCAAATCATCCAGGCCATGTCACCCACCATCTCAGATTTTGATGAAACTTTAAATTTTTAATCCTTCCATATAGATAAGAAAATATACCAAATTTTACCTTCCTACCTCAACTCGTTTTTTTTTATGGGCAGTTGAAGTTTGGGCAAAATAGGCGTTTTTACATATTCCGAGCACTCCGGAAGAGCTTGTACCTTCAATGAAAAAAAATTGTATCTTTGTCATTTATAGTGCAAATGCAATGAAAATTTTCAATATTATCAAGAAAACTATGCTGATTGCAGAAAAAAATAAATAAACCCTTTACATTTATCTACTTGACTTTAAAAAATTACCAAAAGTAATTTTTTAAGTAATTTTTGGGACGGAAAAGGTACTTTACAAAAAAGCAATATCTCGGGAAGGTACAGTGTTAATGAAGTAATTTTTTTTTTTATTCATATCTACAAATAGCATAGAATCACATACAAAAATAAAATTCATGGCATTTTACTTGCTTCAATAAATAAAATCCATTTTAAACTTTTTGTAATTTTTTTTTATTCTTATCTACAATAAACATAGTACAACCTAAAAAAATAAAACTACTGGTATTTTGTGTGCTTCACAGTGTAGAAACGTTTTTAAAATAAGAAATCTTTATCATACAGAATTGTTCTAGGTTTTTTTAAATCTAGATACAAAAATAAATAAAATCCATTTTAAACTTTTTTCAAACTTTTTGTGATTTTTTTTATATCTATTTTTAGTTTGTAATTGGGCAAGTTATAGTTTAGGTATATAGCTAGTAATATAGGTTGAATGAATGGACTAATATCAAAGAAACAGTCCTAGAGACAAGTCACTACATGGAAATGATGTATCTGCAACAAGAACAAGACAGAACATGAAAATTACTATCTGCCTCATCACTAAGTTTGCAGGATTTAGACTTGTGGTTTCCAAAGATGAAGACGAGTGTGATGTATCAATCAAGTTTATGCATCCTTTTGGCCCAGCTCCATCCTTTTACTGGCCACATCAAAAAGAAGATATTTGTTTTGTTCCACTACAAAATATTTTTAATATCGTTGACCCTCCCACAACAAAAGGTTCAGGAAGAGCTTACTACTTTCTTGAAAAAGACGTTCATCATGCTGATCAAAAGTTCAACCATCTTATTTTTTTTTTTTTTTTTTTACAGTATTACCGCACAAGAGTCCCAACTGCTCCCGTCTGGAGCCAGTGAGACTATGGCATCCCCAATTGGGGTATGTTGTGAGGCTGAGGGTATTGGGGAGGGGAGGGAGATGGGGAAGAGGAAGGTGGGGAAGTACCTGGCTATTCAGATCTGGTCACCAAACACTTATCTTATGGGTCAGATCAAGAATAAAAGTAAAAAATGAACTTGAACATTTATTTGTAAACAATATTATTGTAATGTACTTTCATTTAACCTAATCCTACATTGCCTGTTTTATTTTTATTGTATTTGTTTTTTAAAGAGTTAACTTTGTATTGAAAAGAGTTAAAAAGTTGATCTTGTTATAAAATATTGCTATGGTGTATGCATTCAGGGTAAGGAACAAGGTACATTATTTTGTTGGTGCCTTAAGCTTACATTGCAAGCTTACCAGCATGTTGTAAAGGACCGAATAAGTTTGACTTTTTTTATTTGCAAATACAGTATCTAGATTTTAAAAAACTTGGAACAATTCTGTATGATAAAGATTTCTTATTTTAAAAACGTTTCTACACTGTGAAGCACACAAAATACCAGGAGTTTTATTTTTTTAGGTTGTACTATGTTTATTGTAGATAAGAATAAAAAAAAATTACAAAAAGTTTAAAATGGATTTTATTTATTGAAGCAAGTAAAATGCCATGAATTTTATTTTTGTATGTGATTCTATGCTATTTGTAGATATGAATAAAAAAAAAAATTACTTCATTAACACTGTACCTTCCCGAGATATTGCTTTTTTGTAAAGTACCTTTTCCGTCCCAAAAATTACTTAAAAAATTACTTTTGGTAATTTTTTAAAGTCAAGTAGATAAATGTAAAGGGTTTATTTATTTTTTTCTGCAATCAGCATAGTTTTCTTGATAATATTGAAAATTTTCATTGCATTTGCACTATAAATGACAAAGATACAATTTTTTTTCATTGAAGGTACAAGCTCTTCCGGAGTGCTCGGAATATGTAAAAACGCCTATTTTGCCCAAACTTCAACTGCCCATAAAAAAAAACGAGTTGAGGTAGGAAGGTAAAATTTGGTATATTTTCTTATCTATATGGAAGGATTAAAAATTTAAAGTTTCATCAAAATCTGAGATGGTGGGTGACAAATCCAAAATTTTCTGGATGATTTGGTGCGGATTGACCCCTAGACAAGTGCTCACAATAATTCATAGCCCCAAGCCACCTAACCTGCGACTTTTCTACGCAAAGACGCAGGGGTTCTATTCTAAGCACATTATTTATCACCTACTATCTATTATTGTTTTCTTACTTTTATACGCCTCCAGCAATGTGGTAGTCTTGGCGTCCACTTTGGCCACTAATCGCTTGCCGCCGATGTCTCTGTCGTGGAGCAGCCGCACGCATCGCAGCCCCGCTTCCGGGGAGCTGAACTCGCAGAAGCCAAAGGCAGACACCCGCTTCCAGTTGACGACGGGGCCGCAGGCGGTCAGAATGTAGCGTATCATGGCGTCGGGGGCACGCGGGGTTATGTTACCTGAAAATATAATAGAAATTGTAAAAAGACATTGTAATACAAGCATTTGTATAATATGAAAGCGTGTATTACATAGTATGAAATGGCAAAACCATGTTTGATTGTGTAAGAAATGTGAATATCTACAAAGAATGCAAAGCTGATGTAAGCGTAATGAATAAGATTAAGAAAAGACACTGAAAAGAGACAGACGGTTTTGAAATGAACGAAGAAAGGAGTGTAAGGAGAATGTATGGTACAAATGTGAACGGTAGTAGAAGTCGGGGAATCCTGAGGAAGACATGGCACGATCAAGTGAATCAGATATTTGAATCGGCTCATGTCAAGAGTCGGAATAATAAAAGAATATGTTATGAGACGATGTATGATGTGAATGTGGCAATGAGTGTGTGCCAAGACACAGTTGTCTGGCGGTCCATCCACTCTACTTTGAGGAGAAACGTCGTGATGGTTAGTTAGTTAGTTTAACCTGACGTGACTCAAGAAAATATAAGAAATGTATCATAACTTTTTCATTTGTACACTAAGTTTTTCATGAATAATAATCACCCCCAAAGTTGAATGGTATCAATCATCATCACCAAGAGTCAATCTTTACAGAATCCATACTGACCAACAAACACCGTGACGGGAGGTCCCTCGCCCATGTCTTTTTTCTGAGCCCCGCTATTGACGGGGAGAACTGGGGGCAGCGAGGGGGGCGGTAACAGGGGGGCACGGTACACACCGCCCAGCGTCATCATCTGGAAGCAACCAGCAAGCGGCAATTGGTCAGTGTCAACACAATGGACAAGTGGAGGTAGCAGGTTAAGTGGAGAGGTGGTCAGGACAATAGTGTCTTCAATTGGATTAAGAAGAACGAAAGTATTGTAGATAGACATCATTTTGACTTCATATTTTGGCCTTAGCCATCTATCAACTTTAAAAGAACCTAACTGTTTAAGAACAATGTTTAACCCCTAGACCAATTTTCATGACGACAAACACCCGTAGTCTCTTTGGGAGATATTTCTCCCATTCTAATATGGACTCATTTTGTATTACAGTGGGATGACTTAAAACAGTGTTAAAAAGAGAGAACACTACATTTTGTATTTTCATTTAAAATTCTACCATAAACACTACTGAAAATTTTGAAATAATTCTTTGAAACAATATTTAGCATTTTAAAAATATTTGTCGAGGTTTGCAAATTTTTGAACCATTGGTAAGCGAGTTCTGCCGAGTAATTATTATTACTCGCGACAGCTGTTTCGCCTTCTGAAGGCATCATCAAACTGTGGTAAGGCCACTTACAGATAACATATTTACATAAAAGAAAAACTTTGAATTAAAATGGAGTCCTTCAAATTAATCTCGATGATAACAATAAAAAAATCTGTAAGCGACTTTAAAAATGTTAACGTCCAAATTTTTAAAATTTTTTTACGTACAATTTGTAATACCAAAATTTGAAAGAGCAATTTCATCGACTTTCAAACACAATGTGTATTTTATTTTGAAATATGTGCAGAGACAGCGAAATTATTAGCATTTTTACAGTTAGCTTTAAAGAAATACACTGCAAAATATCAGAGGCATGCACTATTACATAAACACATTTCACCGCAATCTACACATCTGATGGTGGACACAGTAATGCTGTCCGAAACGATGGCTAAAGATGGAAGCACAAAAAGACAAATCAATTGCGATAACTATGTTCTCGTATATTTACTCACGGGCATGGGAACCATTGGCGGCGGAATGTAAGGGGCCCTCTGCAAGTGGGGCATCCCAGGGGGCGCTCGCACGGGGAACGACATGTCCTAGGGCTTCTCAGGCACCAACTGCACACAATACATTATTTATTACAATCAAAAGTCGGAAATAACGAAGACTGGGATATAATGAATTTGGAAATAAACCGAAAAATCTCAGAAAGATTTATTTCGTAAACATTTACCTACGACCATGATCATATAAAAGGGATAGTGGATAATAGGGACCATGATCATATAATATACGTCTAAAAGGGATCCAAATGATAATCTAGTCTCCTTCAACGGAAGCAATCTTCCGAACAGGCCTTCCATTGATATGCTTGGTGTAACTACAAGTGACCAGCTCAGGTACGGGGGCTCCATCGAAGCCAGAGTAAATTTGGCCTCTCAGAAGCTGGGCGTACTGTACAGGGCCCGCAGATACTTTAATAGTACACAACTGCTGACCCTGTACAAATCTCAAGTGCGCCCTACTGTCGAATTTGGCAGCCATCTCTGGTCCGGAGCCCCTAAATACCTGAAAAAAACCCTTGACTCTGTGCAGAAACGGGCGGTCCGTTTGATAGATTCCCCAATCTTAACAAACGGACTGCAATCTTTAGAGCACAGGCGTCAGGTAGGTATGCTGTCCTTGTTCTATCGGTATTACAATGGAAGATGCTCTGAGGAACTAGCGTCATTGATCCCTTCGGCACCGGTGCGTAGTCGGGATACACGCCGAACGCGCGCCCAACATTTGTACACGGTTGACATTTGTCACATGAGAACGGGTCGCTTCTACGATTCGTTCTTAAGTTCAACAGCTAGGCTGTG
The DNA here is from genome assembly GCF_061612785.1 of Hesperophylax consimilis. Classification (NCBI taxonomy): domain Eukaryota; kingdom Metazoa; phylum Arthropoda; class Insecta; order Trichoptera; family Limnephilidae; genus Hesperophylax; species Hesperophylax consimilis. Next base: position 15,909,165 of record NC_142865.1, read on the forward strand.
GAACGAACTGCCGGCCTCTGTGTTTCCTCCCTCCTACAACATGGGACTCTTCAAGACCCATGTTCACTCCTTCCTCTCCACAAAAAGACCCTCCACACAGCATCCCCAAAGATGACATAGGCCCTGAGGGAAATTATTTTATTCAGGGCCTCCTGTGTGGAGTTAATATAAAAAATAAATAAAAAATATATATATAAATTATATTATCAGTGTAAGTCCATTACAGAAGATCCATTTGTAAAAATGTTCAGGAGGCATAAAAACTATCTAGGTATAAACGCGCTCTTGCTAGTTTATGTTCTGGGGATGGTTCAATTGCGTTATTGATTTTGACCGAGTACAAGTGTCTATTGGCCAATTTCAAAATGGAAAGCACCAATCAATGCGACTTATGCTGTTCAACTGAAAAAAACGTATTTTGAAATCATTGGATGGTACGCGGTATCGAACTTACCCACGGCCTATCGCACACACATTGTTCATTCCAGAATGCGACAATACCTATTCAAAACAATTGTCTTTTGAACAATCTTTAAATAACGTTGGCGCCAACTCGCCAACAGCGTTCACACGTTGCCAAGATCCTTTGATGTGTTCATGAAAACCGACAATAATCAGGTTGTCCGGCCAACGCGAGCATAGGCCAATATACGCCAAGTGGTCCTGTACACGTCGGGCCAGCCCATTGGTCCTATGAGTTGAGCCAACTTGTACTAGAGGCATAAGAACTTTAACATCAATAACAATGGCCGCCAAGTGAACTTAAATTTTAATTTTAACAAAATATTGTTAAAATGCATTATTTTCCATTTCCGGAAACTGAAATACTTTAATTATTATCTAACTACTACAGATTGTTTTTTTACTTACTGTTTATTGACCTAGGTTTCTTAAAAAGAAACAATGTATTTGGTAACTATGCGAATTGTGTGTTAGTCGTGAGTAAAACTTTACCCAAAAAGCATTATAAACAATCAATATCACAAAACAACTCGTATAAAAAAAACCGTATATTGCAGGAATCGAATCAGGAACCTCTCAGTTCAACGTCAAATGCTTTGGGGCACTACGATATGGAGCTATCGACTGCAATTTAAGCTTTTAAAAATTGTTTTACTTCAGATAAGAACTGCGTCATCCGAATCATTTCGATAAACATTAAATTTACATTGCAAAAACAAAATAGCCATAAAATTTTAAATTATGCTGTGCTTGTAATTCGATTTAGGTTAAATTTTAAATTTGAATCGTAGAATATGTTATCCGATTAATTCGTAAGTTTGGTAATCGGATAATTAAATTAAAATGCTACGCAGATATCAAACTACACGCGTTTAATTCTAACATAAGCTTTAAAATCGTTATCCTCAAAAAATAAATGACAGTTCTATGAAGTACGTTACATGCACATACAAAATTTTCAATTGAGAATAAACAAATGAGAGTTTTATGTCGGTTAGTATTGCATTCTGTGACATATCAGATAGGATAGCTATTTTATGATTCGAAACTCACCAAAAATAGTAATAATCTTTAGTTGACGCAAAAAATCAAGCACTCAAAAGTAGAGTCTAGTCCGCCATTTTACAGAAGCGAAACCACAGACAAAAATCATATACCAAAAAACAAACCAGCGCGATGGCCACTAGAGATGGGCGATCACATAAATATTCATTGGTCGATATCCCTGTCCCGGCTATAATGAACAGACTCCTGTCACTGGATCCATTGATATTATTATTTCTCTAAATGTTGTTCCTCTATGTAAGCCGAGCTTCTTAAAAACCAGCATTAATAAATCATTTCCTCCATCTTATTATATTAATCTGCCTCACAACGCAGCCCAACCGAGTTGCAACGTAGTTCTGCACGACATAATACAAACGGGGGCGCTCTTGTGAGGTGTCACATAAATAAATTATAAATTTTTCCCTTTTCTCAGAATAATTCTTCAATTTTTTTCTTTGAGGAACCGATTCCAAATGTTCCTGTTTAAAGAACTGATTACACGTCGATCTTTTTTTTTTAATTAACTCCAGACAGGAGGCCCTTTGGGCCTGTGTCATTCCACCAATGTTGTAGGAAGAAAGAAATACAAAGGCCTTCAAATCGTTCCCCAACCCAGCTTTTAAACTCGAGAACGAGTAGTAGAAACTACCTGTTCCATGTGACTAATGTCAATCATGTACAAATAGTTAGTAAATTTGAGTATTTAGCAAACGTCTCGGACACTGACTGTAACGTTGGCCGAAACGATTAAAGAAGGAGGAAGCCCAACACAGCGTGACACCCAAAAATTAATCACGAAATTGTTTTATTAGTCGTGAAAATCTCAAATCTTGACTAGTTAGGCAACCCACAGACGAGATACTTTATAATATTTCATCCGCGGAGAAAGTTGAGGTTGCTGGCAGACGTAACTAAAAAGCCTGTCTAACTCTTTTTTATTTTTTATTTATTCTTAAATATATTTGTATTACAATGGTATAGTATATTGTCCTCCACGCTAGGAGTTCACATGTGTTGTGGAGGACTTTATATACCATAAAGGATTTTTATGCCTGCAACTTTGCAACTATCCCGCAACTTTAGTTGTGGAGATAGTTGCAACAAAGAAGCGCGCACGGGAACATCAATCGTGGCAAAAGCATCAGTGAGATGCTGTTTGTGAGCTGATGATCGTGTGCAATTTAAAAAAATACCTTTAAGTAAGGTAATACAATTCACAAAATTAATTTCAAATATATCAGATTTTTTTTAGTAATAAAGTAATTCTACTTTTTGATAATATCACGGAGGAAAGGATAATAAATTTCCTTAACCAGAAAAATATGAATTCATAACGACCTAATTTACCACATCAGTTCTTTTCAATCTAATATCATGAACGAGATCTCTGGGAAACTGTTCTAACTACTGAGCTAAAGCTATAGCATTAATGCAAGATTTGTGATCTTTGAATAGTTTCAAACGGAATACCTCGACCAAGGTTCGTAGAAAATATATTTAAACATACATATTCTACAAACCTTGACCTCGACAATCACCAATAACCAGGAACGTAGGAACTAGGAATGTCACATTTCTACAAACGTCAAATTTCCACAAACATCTTTCTATGGACATATACTTCACGTGTTTGAAATTTGAAAATGTCACTTGGCGCTGGCAAGTGAAATATATTTACTTTTTAGCTTTAAAATCTTAAAAATCCACTGGTTTTCTATTAAAAAAGCTTACGTTGTATCATTTTAAATTCAATTCAAGTTTTTCTTCGCAAATCAAGTTGCATATTACAATTTTAACACGATAAATCAAAACATAACCTCTTATTTTGAATCATGTTTTGATTTTTTTAAACGTTTTTTCTTGCAGAATTAAAGCGCCGGCTGGACGTAGCGGACCAGCCGCTATCAAAGCGGCTCCGTTTGGCCGAAAATGTTTTATCTTCGCCGTTTTTTCCCGCCCTAAACAGGGAGGAAATAATTCTGAGCTGGATGTGCTCCAATTTGGATATTTTAAAGGAGAAGCAAGAGAGACTTAGCTGGCTCTCATCGCTGAAAAGCTGCCTGAGCAGATCAATCAACTATAAGAACTTCACTACTGCTTTTAAAAGCAAGCTAATACAGGTATTTTACATGACTTGACTCAATTTACACCAACACAACAAATTTTGCATTTATTTTTAAAATATGACTACCGCACAGTATCTCATTTGTTACAGTTAAAGTCGGTAAGTATTTCAGGCAAAGGTTACGAATTCCGCTTCACGGTAAATATGGAATGTTTACTTTGAATTAATACTTGAATTTAGTTATATTATTACTAAAAGTTACTATAAATGTTGGGGAACCTTTAATAACGCCTGCTCGCGTCCCCTTTAGAGTTATATCCCAGTTTTCAAGTAGTTTGTGGGCTACGCTAGGTTTGTGTAGACTGGTTTGTGATTTAATTCTAATTCGATATTATGAATATAGTCCAACTCTTGATATGAATATAACGGCGCCGCATACTAATTGACATATCGCGTAAGTGACTTAATAAACGAAATTAAAATTAAAAGTGCGTATTTTTCCGTCTCCCCCGACATAATAAATCATGTTTTGAATTAATAAAGCTAAATCCGTTCAAAATTTACCTTATAAGACGATCATTTCGCCGCCATTTTGGACTTTTTTTGGATGGAGTGACACTTGCAAGAGTTTCGTTTCAATCTAAATTACTCAATTAACCCAAACAAAGAAATTATTTTTGTCATTTCAATAGATGTTTCTTGTAGTAATTGTTGAAACAAAGGGTAATTTCCTGATCGAAATTACCTAAAAGTGTGGCGGTTAGGGAAATAAATACTCTAAAGTCAAGCAGTTTACCGATTCTGAATGTCAGTCCCTTAGCAGGACAATACTACAGGTGAATAACACTGTTAACATTTCCAATCTAACCCTATTTCCCATCTCTATCCTTTCCTTTGACTTCTTTCAGTCTCACAACATTCTGCAAGTCATAAATCTATAATCCCACTAGCTCCGTGCACTTGTAACTATTGTACCGTAGTCACATAAATAAAATAAACTTGTTCAGGCTTCCAATTGGTAGGACCAAGAACTCCTTGGACGTTTGGTATCTAATTTCTCGTATTAACAGATTTCCTTTTTTCCAGGTTCTCTCGCAGCTCGTAAAATCACAGAATGACAACTCAAAGAACCAAAAAGACACAGCAAATGAAGAAAACATACTTATTTTGGAAAGTTGTCTGAGCATTATCGAAAACCAGACAATAAGCTCGCACTTCCAACACTTTCTCGATGAATATTTCTCATTCCTGAAGCTAATACTACAGAATATACTTCATAAAGTTCAGAGAGACGATCAAACCTATGAAGCGTTTGCAAAACAAGCCCTGACTGATTTGTCTAATTTTACAAAGAATTTCGGCAAAAAACAAGTTTTAGTTGAGTCATTCGTAGATAATGGTATGCTACGCATTGTTTTGGAGTTCACGTATTCTGCCAAGTTTTCATACAAGGCTTTGAATTTATGCCAAACGATTCTTTTTCCTTTATCTTCGTTGCAAATCTATCGGAGTTATCTATCCGTCCTTATAAAAGGGACAAGCATACTGACATTGATCGAAGAAAAGGGTGAACCTTTGAGAACAGTTATGAAGGTATTAGATATTTTGTTAAAATATTCAACAAATGACGATAAGGGGTACTTGCTCAATTTTGTCAAGTTATTTTTATATTGTTCGAAAACGGACGAATCTCTTATTTTTTTGTTCAACATTGTGCTAATGCGTTGCTTGGGAATTAAGCAAGAATATATTCAAACGCAAGGCACAATTCCAAAGATCGATTTGGACGAAAACTCTGTTAAACAAATCTATCTACAAAACGTCAAATATCTCGCTGAATACAATGTGAATTTGAATATCACGTATTCCGATGTTACGAATGATGCGCCAAAATCAGAATCAAAGCGTAACTTCGTGGCGTTTCTACAAAGCGCCACATTGAATCTTCTCTTGACAGATTCATCGCTTAATGCGAGTTCGCTCATGATAATAAAGTCTGTCATCGCTCTGGATCCTGCGATCTTCGAACCTAACATATCTAAAATCTTGCCGACGATCATGGTGCAGAAAAAAATCAATCATGAAGATTGCGATATGATAACGCTATATAGTTCTGTCATGAAAAAGATTTTGGAAATTCAATTCAAATTGAGTAGGGGACCGGATTTCTTACCAAAACTTTTGCCATCGTTGAAACTGAAACTTGAAAGCATAGATGATGAGCAGAGGAAAATAATTTTAAAAGAAAGGAATCTAGTAGAATCTGGAGCAGACGCTGCTAAATTCAGCAAGAAGATTGTAACTTTTGAAGATGTCTTTCCGGAAGACATTTGCAATGGTTTTGGGAAGTTGGGATCAGAACTTATGTCTTGGCAGAACATAGACTTGTTTAATATGCTCAGTAAGCAATTAGACAGCTATTGCATTGTTCATTTGAACTGTGAGGATGTTGGTAAGTGAATTGTTTTTATTTTTTATAAGCTACTGACTGACGTGTACCCGGCGTTGATGGGGGTTATCCTTAGGAGATAGACTTATATCACTGCAGACTTTTCTGTAGGCCTTTTCAATATATACAATTCCGTAGTACATTATTTTGATGTATCTCATAACGTTTAGCCAGCGTTAGCGATGGAAGTGCTCGAAAATATTTTTTTTCGACTTGATTACAAAACATTGACTTTTCTCTTTCTATAAATATAATTTACATGTATTATATTATATATTATTATGTAATGAGCAGGCAGCATTCTGCTGATGCGCTCATATCTGATTTCACAACAAGTTTGACAGTAATTGAGTTGTTTTATGTTTAAACTAAGTCCTTTCTTCTCTCCAAATGTGAATCCAATAGAGCTTTGAATTGATTTATATTTGTTGCATCGATAACATGTTGTGGGAGTTTGTTCCAAGCATCCACTACTCTATTTGCAAGGAAGTGTTTTCTAGGATTAGATGCAAAAGGTGTCCACGGAGATTTATATTTTTATTAGTAGTGAAGATTTCTTGGATGCTAGGGCAACTGTAATGTCCAGATAAAGTCTCGATCAAGTCACCCCTTTCTCTTCTTTCTTGTAAGGTTGGTAATCTTAGTTCCTTGAGTCTATCTTCGTATCGTAGATCTTTCAGAGCTCTTGGTATTTTGTCTCTGTACTCTCTCTAACAGATTTATATCCTTTGCGAAGTAAGGACTCCATATTTGGAAAGCATATTCCAGGAGAGGTCGCACATATGTTTTATATATTTTTAACATCATGTCCGGTGTTAGGTATATATAAACCTTTGGAAAAAAATCTCTAAATGATAGTGAAAATCCTATAAAATCTGTTGCGTGTTTTAGAAGAACTAAATGCACAGACAGATGTAGATAGCAAGCTCATTTTATACTATTTAGAGATAAAACCTGACCTACATGTTTATAAATTATGCTGCACAATCAATTTTATGCAAAAAATAATATGTATGGAAAATTAACAATTAAAAACATTATAAATACTTCTTGCTTACAATGTAATTTTCGAGCTATGTCTTGAGATGTAAGCATTAATTACGCTGTGCAAAAGATTCCACTTTAAAAATTCTAAAAAATTTCTTATGGAATCATTTTATTTTAAAGAGCGCCCATTTGAATGCATTTATGCTCTGATATGTGTTCAAATTGGTTGTAAATAGTTTAGAATACCCGCCCGCAGTCCCCACTTACCCCGAAACAGCCCTACAACACACAATGCACAACTACACGAACAAGATTTTCTTTACAATGATTGTACTGTTATCGTATTTTTGTTTTTCAAAAAGCTCTATATTAGCTATAGGTAACCTGATCAAGGTAGAAAATATATTTTTTTTTTACATTGGAAAATAATTTAATTCAGGGCCCATGTCATCTTTGGGAATGCTGTGTTTAGTGTCTTTATGTAAAGGAATGAGAGGAAGGTATGAGGAAAGGGTAGGAGTGACCTATGAATCCATCCCTCCCATTGTGTGGTCCTAGGCGTTGGGTCAAGAGTCCAGCATCTCCTGATCTGGCCCGCCGCGCAGCTGGTAGACGCATCCTCGATCAAACCTGCAAAAAACACTACATGAACCCGGGCATCTCTGCTAAGTCACCGGGCGTAGTTTGACCTTTGGGGTGACTTACGGCAGAGGTGTTTGTTATCCAATGAATGATTCCCTTGGCGCAGGTTGACTGTTGACACAGGAGGAGGGAGAAATGTTCTGTTCGACTGTTTACAAAATGTTACAACACAATATAAAAATATTCTTATGCCTTTTTGTTTTCCTTCTATTTCAGCTCCTTCTGCCATAACTCTCGGTGAACTGCTGTGCGCATGCTTCTGTGCATTCCTTCGGCACATAAAGATGGCTGACCAAGCCATCCCGCAGAATGTTGTGAAAAAATTCACAGATGCGTATGAAACGTTCGGAAAGGACATTCTTGCCAAGTTCGGAGCTGCGATGCTTAAATTCCCAGGGGTAAGATTCAAATTGATTTATTTTAATACTACACTAGAGTCTCAATTACTTCCAACTGACTGGGAGTCAGTTGGACAATGACATGGCACAATCAGGCAAATTAAATATTTAAGTCGCTCCTTGTCAAGGGTCCGTATAACAGAAGAACATGTATGTGAATGAAGCAAAGAGTGTGTGCGTGACAGTCCATCCTCTTGCAGAACTTACCCCTGCATAGAAATACCGGTTAGTAGCCGAGTTGATCAATGCGTCGGGTTTCCACTCATGCGTCGTGGGTTCAATCATTTGCTAGCTAAGTCCTCCATCATTGTACAAGCAACATTTTACCACTATAATTGTTTACTATCCCGTTTTAACTTGACCTTTTAGCATTTCATCTGAAGGTCCTTGTAAAATAATAATATTTGGATGATTTGAATAGCGCCGTTTTTGCACAAAATCACCTCAAGGGCGCTGTACAAATATACAATTATCTATGTTATTACTAACTCTAGTCATTATTTTTGACAGCAATTTGAAGTGGAAACAACATATAACCACTACAGCAAACAAACTTAGAAAATTCATTTACCTTTTTAGACAAACTCGCAACTTTCTCAACCTAAGCCAGCTCAAAACAATCTACTATGCACTTTGTCAATCTTTAATAGAGTATGGTATCATAGCATGGGGAGGAGCAAACGCTGCCGCCATTGATGCAATATCTAAAGCTCAGAAACTTATAATAAAGATTATCTTCAAACTACCAATCACAAGCAGCTCGGATGAAATCTTTGGGAAAATCTGTGTTATGGACATTAGGCAACTTTATGCCAAAAACATACTAGCATACCTCTTCAAACACAAAACTACTTTTGACAATGTCCAAACTGCTCGTGATACTAGAACCAAAGGACATAATCTCTTACAAATCCCTTTCGCTAAAACAACTTTTGGCCAGAGAAATTTTAGATATTTTGCAACAAGGCTATATAATGCTCTCCCACTAGCCATTAGGCTGAACAAATTTTTTTCGAAATATAAAACAGACATCAAGTCTTCGATCATCAGCCAAGACAGATCCAAGATCTAAAATTTTATAAAAATCCCCTTATAAGTATGTACTAGATGCTGATTAACCAATTTTTTTTTTTTAAACTTCCGATTTAGTTGTCCGGGTTAAATCTTCCCCAAAGGAAAAACTTAACCCTTCCACTCACTTTTCCACAAATGATCATCTAGTCAATCAACATTATGTAAGTGCATTATATAAGCAAAATAAATACAAAACAATACAAGAACAACAACACGTCAACTCATCAGAGATCAAATGGGAAAAAAAAAATTCACCGTCTCCAGATATTTTCATATCAGAGGGTTCGGCTCGGTAGTACTTCTAACAGGGCCTATAAATCCTACTGATCCCTCAACATAAATATTTAAAAAATCTTTCGTTATCCTACATGTATTCAAAATGACCGACTTTTGCATCTTTATATATAAATTTTTTGATAGATCTAATACGCCTAAATTTTTAATGAGAGAGCTAGGTATAATGCCAGTAGCCGAAATAACGAATGGTAATATTTTTATAGTCTGAGAATGCCAAATTCTTTTTATTTCGTTTCCTAAATCTGTGTATTTTCTAATTTTTTCATTAACAGATTTTTGAATGTTACAGGAATTTGGAATAGCGACATCAATGATATAAGTTATTTTTTTAATTTTGTCATGTAAAACTATATCGGGTCTATTATGACTAATCGCTCGGTCTGTTAGTATAGTTTTATCATAATATATTTTATAAAATTCGTTTTCTAAAAATGAATTTGGTTCGTATTCATAGTATGGTACTATATTACGGCAGTCAATCAAGTTATGTTTAATTACCAAATTTTGGTGAATTATTTTTAAAACTTGATTGTGCCTAAATGTATACTCGGACGGTGCTAATATAGAACATCCAGATATAATATGTTCTATAGTTTCCGGAAAAGCCAAACATTTTCTACACAAATCATCAATTTGATTTGTATCTTTGATTATATGCTTTCTATAATTTTTAGTATTAATGACTCTATCCTGAATGGCAAGCATAAATCCTTCTATTTCTGCGCTCAACTCTCCAATACTCAACCATTTGTTTGACGAAATTTTGTCAACATACGTTTGGTTGAGATAATTGAAGTGTTTTGCGTGTAAAATTTTATTTGACCAGGAATCTAATAATTCCTGGTTGGGATTTATAAAAATGTTGGCATTCTCATCGTATAAATTTAAAGGTGTAATATTTCTATCTGCCTTGCAAATTATTTTGTGCATTTCTGAGCTATGAGCTTTCCTATGGAAAAAAGTTCTTAGCATTTCTACCTGATTATGTTTCAAAGAAGTTATTTTGACTATACCTCTACCTCCTAAATTTCTAGGTAAATTAACTCGTTCTATAGCTGAATTTGGATGATGGCAATTAAACTTTGTTAGCGTAGTTCTAATTAATCTTTCTAAGTTATCTAAATCTGTATCAGACCATTTAATTATGCCAAATGAGTACGTTAATAGAGGTATTGCCCAAGTATTTATTGCTTTTACTAAATTTTTAGCAGATAGATTGCATTTTAAAATTTTCCTGATCCTATTGTGAAATTTAATCCTAATATCATTTTTAATACTACTATGGTCTAATCTATTTGATTGTGGGTATCCTAAATACTTATAAACCTCATCCCTTTTCATACTAGTAATTTTGAAATTTCTAAATATACTCTCGTCCCCATCTACAATTTTGCCTTTCTCTATATGGATCGTTCTACATTTATCTAAACCAAAAGTCATTTTGATATCATCTGAAAAGTTTTTAACTACCTCGATCATTTTCTCTAAATTTTGTTCAGAATTCGAAAATAATTTTATGTCATCCATATATAATAAATGCGAAATTGTACTACTCTCCCTTGTATTACCCTTAACTTTTATTCCAAACTTGCTTTTAATTAACATTTTAGATAGAGGATTCAATGCTAAACAAAACCAAAGAGGACTCAATGAGTCTCCTTGAAAAATTCCTCTTTTAATTGAAATGCCCGGTATTACTATTTTCTTACCTTTTAAATTGATAAGTAAATTGGTATTCCAAAAGGACATAATATTTTCCAAAAAGCTAATAATAATGGGGTTAATTTTATATATATTTAATACTTTGATCAGCCACGAGTGCGGGACACTATCGAAAGCCTTTTGGTAGTCTATATAGCAAGTATGTAAATTACGTTTTCGAGTTTGAATCTGTTTTAGAATTACAGAATCAATAACTAATTGTTCTTTACATCCCATATGTTTTCTGCGACAACCTTTTTGTTGTTCAGATAAAATATTTTTTTCATCTAAATGAGTATATATTAAATCTGTTAAACAAGAGGTCAAAATTTTGTATATTGTCGGTAAACATGTAATGGGTCTGTACTGAGAGGGATTATTAATATTTTCGCTTTTGGGTAACATATAAGTAATGCCCTTAGTTAGAAAATTTGGAAAATTTTGTGGTTGACTGACAAATTTTGAAAGATTTTTTGCCAAAAGAGGATGTAAAGTAGTCAGACGTTTGTACCAAAAATTATGTATCCAATCGCAACCCGTGGCTTTCCAATTATGAGTATTTTATCTATTTATTATTATTATTTATTATTTTTTATCATTTTCACATTGTCATTTAATGTTATGAAATATTATATGTATCAAATAATATGTAAACATTAATTTATGTATTCAATACCTCTGTCTCGTCACAGGTTTATCCTAGTGAGAAAGACATCGAAAAAACCTGTAAAAAAAACTTTATATTGTTAATAAAAAATTTTTTTAAAAAAGTCAAAATTTATCAATTAATGTCTAACAGATTGCATCCACCGGTTCGTCGATCACTAATACAAAGCTATATGTACAGTGGATTTGATTGATGAATGTGATGCTAATATTCCTATTTATTATTCCTATTAATTTATATTTTGTACAGACAGATAATATACAATACCAAATTTACCTGGTGGGTAACACTGACGAAATTTTCAACAATCTTAACAACTTGTCGATTAACCACTCAGAACATTAGAACGTCAAAAGACGTAAATATGATAATAGCGGTCAAGACATTAGAACGTCTTTTCACGTAAACGCGTGAGATTTTACAAAAATCGATTTATTTCCATCACTAGTATACGGATTGCCATGATTTAAAAAACAGAGTATCGATAATGAATAACGCTACGCGTCTGTATTCAAGAATATCTATGGAACGTAGAGTTGCATTATCTAAGCCGATTGAATCTGTCATCTTGTTCGTTCATAATTTATTGCGTTTCTAAATAATTTATTAAAAATATTTGAGTTTGAACGGTTAATATTTTGAGGTGACTAATAGTTTTAAATTATATTTCTTCAATATATAAAGTGTTATTTCTTTATGATACTCAGAAAAAAGGACATTTTTCAAAGCTTTGAAATAATTGTAAGCGATTTTTACATATTTTTGACGTTTTCATAAAATATATATTTAGAAACGCAAATATTTACGTATTAAAACACAATGCGATAGTGGATTTCATAATCTTTCCAAAACATTTTTTAGAATGAGGCTACGTTTCCCAAAACGTGAGTTATGAAGCTTTTAGCAAAACTCGTAAATAACACAAAAATTATCACGTTTTGACAGTTCTCAAAGGAACACATAGTAGATAAAAGTCTTTGTCTGAGAGGTTAATCAACTCTATTCTGAAACAACACTTCTTTACATTCATAAATACAAAATACAAGAAATAACAAGTAATACATATTAGAAACTAGATCTCTCAGGGTCAAAAACATATCCAAAGAGGAAATACAAATACAACATTTGGGCAAAAAAACTACCTTAGAATTAAAAAATTGGAAACATACTCTTTTGGACACAAGGTCTACTGTTCACAGAACTATACAAATACTACAGGGTTTTCCAATAAGAGGTGTTATTTTGAATAGCTCTCTATTTCGTTAGATGTTACTTTTGAAGCTGTCATTTTTTGACATTTGACAAGTAGAAACTGCGCCATTAATAAAAATGGAACGATACACCCTTCAACAACGCATTGAAATTATTAAAATTCACTTGAGTGAATCAAATGCAAATCATCTTGAGTGATGAGGCCCATTTCCACCTCGGTGGCTTCGTCAACAAGCAAAATTGTCGTATCTGGGGCTCGGAAAACCCAAGAGTTATTGTTGAAAAGCCTCTCTATCCTCAACGTGTGACTGTTTTAGTGCGGTTTATGGTCCGGCGGAGTCATTGGACCTTACTTTTTCGAAAATGAGGCTGGAGCAACAGTTACGGTGAATGGATTGCACCATCGAAAGATGATTAATGATTTTTTATGGCCGGAATTGGATGGTATTGATCTGGACAACGATTACTTTCAACAAGAAGGCGCCACGTGCCACACAAGCAACAAAACCATTGATCTTTTACGGTTGAATATCAAAATAACACCTCTTATTGGAAAACTGTAGTTTAGTGCAAATTTATAATCCAATGTCTAGAAAATTAAATTTTAAATTAAATTTTCTTAATTTTTTTAATCTTAAATTTTCCCCAACTGCCACCTATAACCAGAAATAATGCTCCTCCAGGACCTGCCAGACCTTTGGTAATAATTCACCAGTCAACAGACAATTCCGAGTCGACCCTAAAATCGCTGAAAAATGCTATCAATCCCAGTAAACTGGGCATCCGAGTCACTGGAATGCGAGAACTAAAAAATGGTGGGGTGTTAATACACCCCAGCACTTCTGCTGAGGCAGATAAACTCGCGAACGCTCCGGCGCTTAACGAAGCGGGATTAAAAGCAACCATTGCCCCAAATCGCCTCCCTCGCATCGCCATCCACAACCTCCCTCAAGACATTTCGGCAGAGGAAATTATAAGTGCCGTTCATCTTCAATCTTCCAACGACACTGGTCTATCTTTGGAGAACTTAAAATTGATCATGTCTTTTTCCCATAAATCTGGCCCTCGCACTGGAAACTGCATCCACATTTTTAGAGTCCCTCCATCTGTGCGTCACTCTTTAATATCGCGAACTAAACTTGCCATAGACTGGCAACTACACCGAGTAAGAGACTGGGTAGATAGTTTAAAGTGTGGCCACTGTCAATTATATGGTCACACAGCTTCAAAGTGCCAAACTGACTTACCTACCTGTCCCCACTGTGCCAAAGTTGGCCACAACCGTGATGCCTGCCCCAATAAGGTGAAATCACCAGTATGCGCCACCTGCACCTTCTTCAGGAAACCGGCTTCTCACAATACTGGAGCTCAGGACTGCCCCGCCCGCCAGGCTGCTGAAAGACGTGAACTCTCTCGGATTAATTTTTTAGGTTGAACCTGTTCAATCGTTCTGTGAATAATTCCTTCTCAATGTACTACCAAAATGTTCGTGGCCTAAACACAAAACTGAACACCATTCGCTGTAACGTCAGTGTGTGTCAATATGACTTTATATTTTTTACTGAAACATGGCTCTCCGATAATATCTCATCTGCTGAGCTGGGATTTTTTGACTATAACATTTTTCGTAGTGACCGTTCTACTTCTTCTGCGAAATGTAAAGGTGGTGGAGTGATGATATGTGTAAACAAGAAATACCATTGCTATATTCTAGAGTCATCTAACAATGTGTCTGATCAATTGTTTCTATGTGTTCTATTAGGTAACAAAAAACTTGTACTCGGTTGTGTTTACATTCCTCCATCCTCTTCGATAGAAGTCTATAAATCACATACTGTTTTAACTGAACATGTTTCTAGAAACGCTGATTCCATATTTATTTGTGGCGATTATAATTTACCTAAAATATTGTGGCTGAACGACAATCAAGGTGTCAAAACTCCTACTAGAAATCTTTCCCCACAAGCTACTGAAATTGTAAATTTTTTTGCCTACTTGAATCTGTTTCAAGTAAATCCAGTCACTAACTATCTAGGTTCTTGCCTAGATTTAATTTTTTCTAGTATACCAAATATCATAGTAAGTGAAGCTGATGTCTCTTTGTTACCTATAGATAAATATCATCCATCTCTCTCTATTAACATCACTAATTTCTTCCAATTAGATTCTCTGAAACCAAGTGCCTCTTATCACTACAAATATCTTAATGGTGACTACTCTAATATGAACAAATTTCTTTCCCAGATTAATTGGTCAGTACTATTTTTAAAATCTGATATTAATGACGCTGTATTTAAATTTAATGAATGCGTCTCACGCGCTATAGATTTGTTTGTTCCTAAGGGATGTTACTATCAACCCAAGTTTCCAAATTGGTTTAGCTCAAAACTCAAACAGTTAATAATTGAAAAAAAGAAAACTCATAAGCTATTTAAAGACATTGGCAACTTAAACTTGTATCGAAAATTTTCTCATTTAAGGGAACTGTCCAAAATCGAATCAGCCAAATGCTATAAATCTTATGTAGAAGTTACTGAGTCAAAATTACTGCAAAACCCTAAACAATTTTGGCAATTTGTTGCGCAAAAGCGTACTGATAATGATCTTCCTTCTAGTATGCACTATAATGAAACTCATGCTACTAACTGTCTTGACATCGCCAACCTTTTTGCCAAACACTTCTCCTCTGTATATTCTGGTGCCTCATGCAACATCCCTCCACTCAACTATGACTACAACATTGACTTGAATGATTGCCAAATCTCACTTGTAGAGGTTTACCAATCTTTAAGTAAACTTTCTGACAAAAAAAGTACCGGACCTGATGGCATTCCAGAAATCTTGCTAAAAGAATGTAAATATTCATTATCTAACCCAATTTGTATGTTGTACAACTTATCACTCTCATCTGGAACATTTGCTGATTCATGGAAAATTTCATATATTCGACCCATTTTTAAGTCCGGGAACAAGTCAAACATTGAAAATTACAGACCAATATCAATTATATCTTGTATTCCAAAAATATTTGAGTCGATAATTACAAAGAAAATCACTCCTATATTCAAAAATGTTCTGATTGATGAACAGCATGGATTTAGATCGGCGAAATCTACAACAACTAATTTATTGTCCTTTACAAATACCATTGTTAAAGCCTTGGAAGACAACACTCAGGTTGACGTACTCTAATACTGATTTCTCCAAAGCCTTTGATAAAGTAAATCACTCGATTCTCATGGCCAAACTTTATGCTATAGGCATTAGAAACCCGTTGTTATCATTCTTTCGCTCTTACTTGAGCGATAGAAAACAAAGGGTTAAAATAAACAACTTTGAATCCTTTAACATTGACGTAACGTCCGGCGTTCCCCAAGGAGCTCATTTGGCCCCGCTTCTCTTCAACCTTTTTATTAACGATATCACCAAAGTTTTTTCTCATACACGCTTCTGGCTTTTTGCGGATGATAATAAGATTCTTCAGATAATTAAATCCTACCTTGACTGCTTACATTTTCAACGTGATATTGACTCGTTTAATAATCGGTGCAAAATAAACTGCATGGAACTTAATGTTGATAAATGTAAAATTTTGTCCTTTTATAGAACCAAAAAACCTATTCAGTTTGATTATAAATTAAACAATGTTTGTTTATCTACTGTAACATCTATCAAGGATCTTGGGGTCACCCTAGACTGCAAACTTTCTTTCCGTGAGCACATTAACAACATTGTTAACAAATCACTTAAACTACTCGGCTTCGTTCATAGAATAACCTCTGACTTTAAACATATAAGTACCCTTAAAACTCTTTACTGCTCGTTAGTTCGCCCTCACCTTGAATACGCTAGTGTTATTTGGTCTCCTTTCTATGCTGTCCACATTTGTCACATAGAATCCGTACAACATCGCTTCCTACGAGGAATCGCTTGGAGGTTGGGTCTTGTAAGAGGAGAGTACTCATATGATGAAGTTGAACAAACTTTAAACATTTCTTCTTTGGAGAAACGTAGATGGGACACTGATCTGATTTGCATATTTAAGATTATCAATGGTATTACAGACTCACCTGCTTTGTTGCAACTTATCCAATTCAACATCCCTTCCCGTAGACTCCGAAATAATGAATTGCTGTTCGTCAATCAACATTCTACCAATTATGGATACCATTCTCCTTTGTCCAGAATGTCGAGACCTGTCAACTCACTGTCAAGTCAAAGCATTGAATTTTGTGGTATATGCCTAAATGACTTTCGACAGTCAATACGCAATGTCTAATTTCTAATGCCCTTTGAACCATCTTCATGCTTTGACTTATTATTATCTCCCATTCTTACTTTTATATATTTTTTTTTTTTTTTTTTTTTTTAAACTTCCGATTTAGTTGTCCGGGTTAAGTCTTCCCCAAAGGAAAAACTTAACCCTTCCACTCACTTTTCCACAAATGATCAGCTAGTCAATCAACACTATGTAAGTGCATTGTATAAGTAAAATAAATACAAAACAATACAAGAACAACAACACGTCAAATCACCAGATATCAAATGGGAAAAAAAAATTCACCGTCTCCAGATATTTTCATATCAGAGGGTTCGGCTCGGTAGAACTTCTAACAGGGCCTATAAATCCTACTGATCCCTCAACATAAATATTTAAAAAATCTTTTGTTATCCTACATGTATTCAAAATGACCGACTTTTGCATCTTTATATATAAATTTTTTGATAGATCTAATACGCCTAAATTTTTAATTAGAGAGCTAGGTATAATGCCAGTAGCCGAAATAACGAATGGTAATATTTTTATAGTCTGAGAATGCCAAATTCTTTTTATTTCATTTCCTAAATCTGTGTATTTTCTTATTTTTTCACTAACAGATTTTTGAATATTACAGGAATTTGGAATAGCAACATCAATGATATAAGTTATTTTTTTAATTTTGTCATGTAAAACTATATCGGGTCTATTATGACTAATCGCTCGGTCTGTTAGTATAGTTTTATCATAATATATTTTATAAAATTCGTTTTCTAAAAATGAATTTGGTTCGTATTCATAATATGGTACTACATTACGGCAGTCAATCAAGTTATGTTTAATTACCAAATTTTGGTGAATTATTTTTAAAACTTGATTGTGCCTAAATGTATACTCGGACGGTGCTAATATAGAACATCCCGATATAATATGTTCTATAGTTTCCGGAAAAGCCAAACATTTTCTACACAAATCATCAATTTGATTTGTATCTTTGATTATATGCTTTCTATAATTTTTAGTATTAATGACTCTATCCTGAATTGCAAGCATAAATCCTTCTATTTCTGCGCTCAACTCTCAAATACTCAACCATTTGTTTGACTTAATTTTGTCAACATACGTTTGGTTGAGATAATTGAAGTGTTTTGCGTGTAAAATTTTATTTGACCAGGAATCTAATAATTCCTGGTTGGGATTTATAAAAATGTTGGCATTCTCATCGTATAAATTTAAAGGTGTAATATTTCTATCTGCCTTGCAAATTATTTTGTGCATTTCTGAGCTATGAGCTTTCCTATGGAAAAAAGTTCTTAGCATTTCTACCTGATTATGTTTCAAAGAAGTTATTTTGACTATACCTCTACCTCCTAAATTTCTAGGTAAATTAACTCGTTCTATAGCTGAATTTGGATGATGGCAATTAAACTTTGTTAGCGTAGTTCTAATTAATCTTTCTAAGTTATCTAAATCTGTATTAGACCATTTAATTATGCCAAATGAGTACGTTAATAGAGGTATTGCCCAAGTATTTATTGCTTTTACTAAATTTTTAGCAGATAGATTGCATTTTAAAATTTTCCTTATCCTAGTTTGAAATTTAATCCTAATATCATTTTTAATACTACTATGGTCTAATCTATTTGATTGTGGGTATCCTAAATACTTATAAACCTCATCCCTTTTCATACTAGTAATTTGGAAATTTCTAAATATACTCTCGTCCCCATCTACAATTTTGCCTTTCTCTATATGGATCGTTCTACATTTATCTAAACCAAATGTCATTTTGATATCATCTGAGAAGTTTTTAACTACCTCGATCATTTTCTCTAAATTTTGTTCAGAATTCGAAAATAATTTTATATCATCCATAAATAATAAATGCGAAATTGTACTACTCTATTGTCATTATTATTGTCTTCGCTCCTCATTTATATATGCTCTCCTTTCACTGTCATCTCTGTTTATAAAACTTATTCGTGTAATTAATATGTTGTTAATGGACTATTTGTCCGTAAATAAATAAATAAATTATTAATACTAACATTTTATCAATTTTTGTAGGAAAAAAGGATGTTTCACTCCTTCCTGCGGGTTTGTCACAGCTTCGGTCAGCTCAAACTTCTGCTGAATCGCTACCAACCATACTACAGTGACAAGTCCCACCCGATAGAACAACCGAAAGGTAACACAGGAAGTAAAGTAACCGATCTTTCGTTACTACACCCGTATTTGAGCGCTAGCGAATGGAAAAACATAGCAAAACTTACAAAGAAAATGGCTAATGTGAAGTGTACCGAAGCTTTGGTAATGTATATTTGATTTATTTATAATTAGATGTATCCCGCCACGCGTTGACGTGGCTCGGTCTGTCTGTTCAGATAGAGAAACAATAACGCATTTTGCTTTTACTTCCAACAGGTGGCGCTGTTTTTTTTATTTAAAAACTTTGTTTTTACCTGTCACAGATGACATCTATACAGGGTGTATCGGCACGTACCCGACAAACTTTAACCAGCTATTCCTTAGCACATTTGGAGTAAAAAATGTTTTGGGAACTTTGCTGTCCGGTAACATTTTTTTTTAATAAAAAATTTACTATTCATATTTTCACCACATGTCACCAATGTTTTATCCTTTGTCAAAGTTTGAAAACCCATCTGGCAATATTTTGTTCGAGTTTCGTTGAATAATGTACGTACGTGCCTACGTTGGCGCGCTTTTACAATCACAACGAAATGGCACGACACCATTCGTCTCATTTTTAACTATTATTATTTAGTGTGTACGAAAGAGCGAGGACACTTTTTGACACACTTGCTAATAACAGCTGTTGAACGCGAGAAACAATGCAAATGACAGTGACGGAGTGTGGATTTTTTTATTTATTTTTTGTTTTTAATGGAAAAAAAATGTTACCGGACAGCAAAGCGCCCATAACATTTTTTACTCCAAATGTGCTGAGGAATAGCTGGTTAAAGTTTGTCGGGTACGTGCCGATACACCCTGTATAGTATAAGTATTTGGGTCAATCCGCACCAAATCATCCAGAAAATTTTGGATTTGTCACCCACCATCTCAGATTTTGATGAAACTTTAAATTTTTAATCCTTCCATATAGATAAGAAAATATACCAAATTTTACCTTCCTACCTCAACTCGTTTTTTTTTTATGGGCAGTTGAAGTTTGGGCAAAATAAGCGTTTTTACATATTCAGAGCACTCCGGAAGAGCTTGTACCTTCAATGAAAAAAAATTGTATCTTTGTCATTTATAGTGCAAATGCAATGAAAATTTTCAATATTATCAAGAAAACTATGCTGATTGCAGAAAAAAATAAATAAACCCTTTACATTTATCTACTTGACTTTAAAAAATTACCAAAAGTAATTTTTTAAGTAATTTTTGGGACGGAAAAGGTACTTTACAAAAAAGCAATATCTCGGGAAGGTACAGTGTTAATGAAGTAATTTTTTTTTTATTCATATCTACAAATAGCATAGAATCACATACAAAAATAAAATTCATGGCATTTTACTTGCTTCAATAAATAAAATCCATTTTAAACTTTTTTCAAACTTTTTGTAATTTTTTTTTATTCTTATCTACAATAAACATAGTACAACCTAAAAAAATAAAACTCCTGGTATTTTGTGTGCTTCACAGTGTAGAAACGTTTTTAAAATAAGAAATCTTTATCATACAGAATTGTTCTAGGTTTTTTTAAATCTAGATACAAAAATAAATAAAATCCATTTTAAACTTTTTTCAAACTTTTTGTGATTTTTTTATATCTATTTTTAGTTTGTAATTGGGCAAGTTATAGTTTAGGTATATAGCTAGTAATATAGGTTGAATGAATGGACTAATATCAAAGAAACAGTCCTAGAGACAAGTCACTACATGGAAATGATGTATCTGCAACAAGAACAAGACAGAACATGAAAATTACTATCTGCCTCATCACTAAGTTTGCAGGATACTACATGCTTTGTTTCCTCTGACATGCTTAGTTCTGAGTCAGCTTCAAAGCAGTGATCATCTATATAAATACAGTAGTTGTTTCATGTTATGGTGTACGTTGTTAAAATGTCTCTAATCGAAACAAGTTTAGTTAAATGTAGTGTGGGACAACATAATGGTACTGAATGTCACAAAAAAAGTTATACTAAGTCAGAGAAATTAACGAGTGTGGATTTGTTAAGTGAATTTGAAAAAAAGCTTATTCAACAAAGAAGTTTTGTATCTACAGACTTGGTTTTCAACATTTGTGAGCACAGAATATTTAACTTAAATAAATATGAAACATTTCAAAAAGCTTGTTTTGACCCGTTCCAAAGCCACAAAAGGAAAATTACAAAAACTTTAAGAACAGTATCCTTGGAATTTTCAGAGAACATTAATACCATTCTAAAAGTAACTAATAAAGCAATCCCTGGACAAAAAATTTGTAATGCATGCAGAGCAAAAATTAGTAAGAGCCAAAACCTTAACAATGAAATTGAAGAGCTTAACACTTTTCAAGAAGACATAAGTGAAGTTGAAAATGTTTTAAACAAAGAAATTTTTTTACAAGAAATCAACACTTCTTTAACTGACATTGGAGAATCTCCATTTAAACTACATGCAATACCATCCCACAGTAAGTCTAGTTACGCTAAACGGAAGTTAGATTCTGCTTGTTCAACCTTAAAGAAAAAAGTAAGTAAAGTTTTAGAAAAAGAATTAACTTTGTATTGAAAAGAGTTAAAAAGTTGATCTTGTTATAAAATATTGCTATGGTGTATGCATTCAGGGTAAGGAACAAGGTACATTATTTTGTTGGTGCCTTAAGCTTACATTGCAAGCTTACCAGCATGTTGTAAAGGACCGAATAAGTTTGACTTTTTTTATTTGCAAATACAGTATCTAGATTTTAAAAAACTTGGAACAATTCTGTATGATTAAGATTTCTCATTTTAAAAACGTTTCTACACTGTGAAGCACACAAAATACCAGGAGTTTTATTTTTTTAGGTTGTACTATGTTTATTGTAGATAAGAATAAAAAAAAAATTACAAAAAGTTTGAAAAAAGTTTAAAATGGATTTTATTTATTGAAGCAAGTAAAATGCCATGAATTTTATTTTTGTATGTGATTCTATGCTATTTGTAGATATGAATAAAAAAAAAAATTACTTCATTAACACTGTACCTTCCCGAGATATTGCTTTTTTGTAAAGTACCTTTTCCGTCCCAAAAATTACTTAAAAAATTACTTTTGGTAATTTTTTAAAGTCAAGTAGATAAATGTAAAGGGTTTATTTATTTTTTTCTGCAATCAGCATAGTTTTCTTGATAATATTGAAAATTTTCATTGCATTTGCACTATAAATGACAAAGATACAATTTTTTTTCATTGAAGGTACAAGCTCTTCCGGAGTGCTCGGAATATGTAAAAACGCTTATTTTGCCCAAACTTCAACTGCCCATAAAAAAAAAACGAGTTGAGGTAGGAAGGTAAAATTTGGTATATTTTCTTATCTATATGGAAGGATTAAAAATTTAAAGTTTCATCAAAATCTGAGATGGTGGGTGACATGGCCTGGATGAATTGGTGCGGATTGACCCTAATATATAAAAACAAACGCTTATTCGAATGCAAAGTTGTGTCAAAATTTCAAAACAATCGGTGAAGAACTATCGGAGATTTAAGATTTTGAAGAAATGAACATTTACATATTTATTTATATAATACAGATAATATTATTATGAATTTAATAGCACGGTTAAACCTTTATCTGGATAATGATTGCGGGAATATAGAAAAAATGCCACATTCATACTTAAATTGCGATTTCTAAACGCTTGGCTAAATCAGTGTATTTTTTTCCACTTCTTTGACAATTTTTAATTTTTTTTTTTGTAGAGCACGCACTTTTTCACAGGACGGTTGAATTTCAAATACACCTATATGAAATTTCACTCTTGTTTTCGGTAAAGAAAGAATGTAAATCTTGGAAGCGGAAATTAACCCACCTCCCGACATCCGATCGAGCTAAAACTCTGCAGATATACTCGTTGTCGATGACAATGCATTCTATCAACTTTTGGTGGCAATCACGTACACGCACGCGGATTATACGCATTTATCTGAAATCAGATGACATTACAACAGTTAATATTTGATTTAAATGTCCGTTCTACCCGATCGGCATTTGGCGAGGTTGGTAGAGTTGTCGACTCCAGTTCCTGAGCAGTAAGGTTCAATCCTCAGTCAAACCAAAACCTAACATCGTATTACCTACACCTTTCCTTTGATTTCCTTGATGAATCTTATTGTTGCCCACCTACCCAATTCCTACCTTTCCTAGGCCGATTTAGTGTAACTTCAGTTCAGTTGAAAACATCATCCTGTCAACACCTAAGCTGTGTCTGATTACGGTATAACGTAGCTAGAATTGAAATGAAGACTCAGAATATCAATTGTGGTATAATAATATGAATGTATATTTAATTTAAACTTTAAATACAAGAGCAAGACTTAAATTTAGAAAATCAGGGGTGGTTGGCTATTTGAAAGCACAACGTAATTTGAACTCGGCCACGACATTTACTCGTAAAAT
The DNA here is from genome assembly GCF_061612785.1 of Hesperophylax consimilis. Classification (NCBI taxonomy): domain Eukaryota; kingdom Metazoa; phylum Arthropoda; class Insecta; order Trichoptera; family Limnephilidae; genus Hesperophylax; species Hesperophylax consimilis. The sequence continues at coordinate 15,933,031 of NC_142865.1, forward strand.
TATATTAACTATAAAGCTTAAAATAAGACATCACCACTGAGCGCCAGTCTAGAAACTAGTCTAAACGAATTTATAAACATGGTGATATCTAAGAGATTATGTGTCTAATTCATGAGGATTAATAAAATGTCTTACGTGCGTGTCTCAATCTCCGACGATTCAAGCAGCCCGCCCTCAGGTGTCCGTTTCCCACTCGCCTCGAAAACCAACTGCCGGCTTCTCTGGAATTCAACGCCTAGCTTATTTGAATCGTCCGAGTGGCAGCTGTAATTCCATGCCAACGCGTGTCTAGAAGTCTTGGTATGTCAGCGGATGGTTCCTACCGCTACAACGGAGCCCCCCTTTTTCACCGTGTCGGAACTTGAAAAGCCATCGTGAGCTGGTGCATTTTGGTGATAATTAGTGCATTGTGTTTGAACCAGCGCAAAGGATAGAAAACGCGGAAGAATTTCTATTTCAGCATATCGCTCGTCATCGATTCCCATTGTTAGTGCATGGCAACCGATATGCTTAAAAAATGCCTAACCATGATGCGTTTAGCGTAATGTGTCGCCTACCTAATTGGAAAGATGTAAATAAAATCAATAACGTATTTTCGTTTTATTTTCAGAATCAACTTATTCTTCAAAAAATCACAGCACTGGACGTCAGTTCCCCAGAGTCAACGGAGGAAGTTAAAATATACACCATAGAAAACTTAGAAGAAATCTGGCCATCTTTGATTTTGAGCAATTTCAATTGCAATGTTGTCTTTTCTAATTTAACCGAAACCGAAATCAACATGGCCGCCAAAAAAATTATCGCCATAATACTAAATGATGAAAACAAAAGCAAAGATGACGAATCTTTATACAGCATTTTAAAGAAAGAGAGCATAGCCAACAATAAGAATCTTTTATCTATGATTTTGGTCGAGTGTGCCAGAAATCTATGGTCTATTTTTGACGAAGAAAAATCATTGAAAAAATATAAATCTATCTTCGAAGCTTCAGAAACAAATGTTTTTGATATCAAAACATTCTTCAGTGAAATTACAGATGTCGGTGAATACATGCTAGATATCAGTAATTGTAAATTTATAAAGAAATCGTCAACCATAGAAAAAGTTATACAAATCATAGATTTAATGAACGCTCTTCCCATTGAGTATTTGAAAGAGAATTTCCAATTCGTGGCAATTTTCTCTTTGGTCACTATTAAAAATTCGATTAAAAAGAACTCAAGTGACGAATTAAAAGTTATTTTCGAAGATATTGACTCTAAATGTGATACAATTTTGCTTAAAATATTCGAATTGTCGTACAAATCCCCAAATGTGTTGGAAATATTCCCGCCGAAATTCATATTTCAAAATGACATTCTAGAACTTGTGAATAGTGATGGGAACAAAAATAATTTCGCTTTTAAAGTTTTGAAACATGTTTTTGAACGTTTTATAACGAAGGACTGCGTTAAAGAATTGAAAAAGATCGTTAAATATTTGATTGAGACAAATCAATGTGAAAATAACGACTTACAATTGAAAAATAACAGTTTTCAAATATCATCGGCACTTTTTATAACTTTGGTCAACTTTAAAAAGGCTAATTTATCTTCGGAAATCAAGGCGCCATTGCTGAAAAGTCTTAGTAAAATTAAAGAATTTATTTGCAAGATTTTCGAAGCGACAAAATGGAAGTCTGTTTTTAAAAATGATTCCAAAATTGAAATTGAAACATGTGATCAAACGCCATCTGTGAATTTGAATAAAAGCTTGGTGAATGAGGCCCAACTTTCGAAATTGGATTCGATTATTGAATCAGATTTGAAACTGGTTTTGCTGAATATTGTTGAATCGTTTGCAATTGTGATTCACGGACACTGTGAAACCGGTCAAGATGATGATATAAAGAAATTGAAAAGCTTAGGAAAGGCACTAACACTTTTCACCAATGTTTCTGTAAGTATTATCATATTTTAATGTGAAAACGTTTTTTAAAAAGCTTCCATACTAAGATCTCGCAAGAGTTAATCTTTACTTGTAAAGATATAGAATTAAAATAATTTTCTGCTAAAAAAAAGGTTATATTATAGTTAGGTACTTCATCGCTTGTCTGTTAATAATTCTTGACACGTCAGTTCTAATTTTGAAAATGATAATTAAAATTATTTTCTATTTAAAAATTATACAGGGTTTTCCAATAAGAGGTGTTATTTTGATATTCAAAGAAACTTTTCCCGTAAAGATCAATGGTTTCGTTGCTTGTGTGGCACGTAGCGCCGTCTAGTTGAAAGTAAACGTTGTCCAGATCAATACCATCCAATTCCGGCCATAAAAATACATTAATCATCTCTCGATAGCGCACCCATTCACCGTAACTGTTGCTCCAGCCTCATTTTCGAAAAATTAAGGTCCGATGACTCCGCCGGACCAAAAATCGCACCAAACAGTCACACGTTGAGGATAGAGAGGCTTTTCAACAACACCTCTTGGGTTTTCCAAGCCCCAGATGCTACAATTTTGCTTGTTGACGAAGCCACCGAGGTGGAAATGGGCCTCATCACTCAAGATGATTTTTCGATGGAATTCTAATAATTAATAATAGTGAATTTTAATAATTTCAATGCGTTGTTGAAGCGTGTATCGTTCCATTTTTATTAATGGCGTAGTTTCTACTTGTCAAATATCAAAAAATGACAGCTTCAAAAGTAACATCTACCGAAATAGCGGACTGTTCAAAATAACACCTCTTATTGGAAAAGCCTGTATTATAGTTAGGTTCTTCGTCATTTCCTTCTTAGGGGCCGTTCAAGTATTATGTAAGCACTATAGGGGGGCAGGGGGGTCTTTGCTTTGCTTATTTTTGATGACATGGGGGGGTGGGGGGTCGAGATAGTGATTACGTCAGCACTGCTCAGCAGTAGTTTTTTTTTACACATTGGCAACCCACACATTGTCTATGTTTGAAAACCAAATACATATTCGGGGATTCCCACAAATAATTAATACGTTTAGGTACTCGCTTAAAAAACAGAATACATTAACAGAAAAATGCATATAGATACCAATTTTTACGTAAGCATGGGAGGGGGGGGGTAAGAGCTTTGCTTACTTTTGGTGACAAGGGGGAAGAGGGGGTAAATAAATGTAATAAATCTGCTTACGTAATACTTGAACGGCCCCTTTGTCTGAATTTTTAAAACATTAAATCTTGAAAATGACACTTGAATTCAAAACAAATCTGTGTTCATTGAACCAGAGTTACAATCACAGACGGATTCACTTCCGAAATTAGTATTTTTGATGACAATATTAACTCTTGAAGTGCCGCAGAAATATTTTCGCCGTGTGCCATTTGATTCTATATTCTTCATAACTTACTTACTTTAAAAAAAAAAAGTGGGTGTGTCAAGCCTACGCAAGACAGAAGTGAAACTTCTAGTATTCCTCTCTCTCTATTTTCATTTCATCATCTCTATTTTCTCTCTTAGGTTAGTTTGAAAATTAGAGGTTAAATAATTCAACGACGAAGCATGGATTTGCTTTTTCTAATATTTTCTTATAGATGAATGACGTTCGATTAATGTATAGTTCCAAAAATTTTCAATTTATTCACAAGTATACAATATTACATAAAGAACAATATTACAATTAAAAATTACAAAGAAATTACAATGACAATTTACCAATCATGTGCCATTTTCATTGTCAATTTCATGAATATCATTTCCTAATGTCGTGATAATTGGGTTATGGTAACTAAAGTGCGAGATATATACATGAGCACTTAAATCCTTAATGAATCGTGCAAAAACTGCATCGATTGTTGTCCCGTGTCGGGAGAGAACGTTCGTGAGCGGCTCCCCCACCTCAACAAGCGCATATGGTGAGAGAGGGACAGTGAACGGTGAGCGGTGGTGGGGGTACCCGCATTTTCGTGTCGATCCTGACTCGGTTTTACTCCGTCCCCGAATTACGCGCCTAAAGAAGTTTCACTTCAAAATTGTGTTTTTAAAAATTGTACTGTTTACCAAATAACGTGTTTATATTTATAAAACTAGTATATAATCTACAATATTCAGTTACCCCAGAATAGCTACTTATATTAAGAGAATTTTTTTTTAACGTTTCCATTTAGATTCGCTGGCATTTAAGAGGTTAAAAATGATTTTTTTTAAATATTCCTGATACGTTATGAGTGGCTAGAATTTTTGCCATTTACTCTATGCGAATACTAGGTAGGTACTATTTTGGCAGAACTCATAAAATAAAATAAAGGTATTTAGATTTTTTTTAAATGTTAGGTTATTAACTTTTCCTTATCTGTGGTGTGTATTTACTACACATTGCTTCTAATAACTTTAATAACTCTATAAATATAGTAAATTCTGCGTTCAGATTTTAGGTATTCCTCCGTTATACATTTATGCACTGAATTAAAAAATAATGTTTTACATAGTTTTCAAATGCAATTAAAAATCAGAGATTTTTGTTAAAAATCAGAAACAAATACAACTATACAATCAACCGTGTGATACTGCTACGCGAAGAGTGTGCGAGGAAATGTCACGCTATTGATGTCCCGCTTTAGTTCGCTACGCGGGAACATGAGAAATCCACAGTTGTATTTTGATTTAGACCATCGATACATACGACGGCACAGCTGTGTTTGTGCCAGCCGCTAGCCAGTCGGACACGGACCTTCGTTAGATGTGGACCCCTCACACTTTTTTTTAGCATCTGCCGATGGTTTTTTCATGTTTTCAGCAGTTAAATTACAATTATTATCACCTTTGATATAAAATATAATAAACATAAGCGATTAGCTATGAATATTCATATTTTTCCAATATTAAATCGCTTATTTTGAGATGTGTATTGACTACACAGCACCGGAACACATGGATTTTTTTAGCACAGTAAGGAAAAGGTTAAAGGTTAGGTTAGGTGAGGTTTAAGTAGGCTTTTAAGTAGCCACTATTTTGCCAGAATATTAAATTACATTATTTTAAAGTCTAATATCAACTTTGAAACATTCTGTATAACATCAATGCATCCTTACGGGTACTATGTTCTGGCTGCAATACCTATAAATAATGTTCTAATTGTTTGTTTATCAGTTGGCAGCCCTGTCGGATTCATCAGTAAGTCTCCACCACGCGAGAGGCGCCACTTACTTCATCAATACCATCCTGAAGAATCAAAAACATTTTGAAAAAAATCCACTATTCGCCGATTCCAATACTCTGCACACTCAGATTTGGAATGCCACCATTTTGTTTCTGCAAAATAACACAAACAAAAACGGGGCCAGTTGGTCTGACATTTCAAACACCAATATTGAAAATGTCAAATTGATTTTTGAAGTCAGTGAACAGAAATTTTTCAGCCAGTTCTTGACAAAGCAATTGATGAGTTTTAACAGTTTGACGGTAAGAAATTAGAATTTATTTTGATTGTAACCACTACTTTGCCTATGTGCGAAGTCATTTGGAGTTTGCATCAGTTGTTTGGTCTGCATTTTACAAAATCCACACAAACAAAATCGAAGCAATTCAAAACAAATTCCTAAAATATCTTTGTTACAAGTCATTTGGAAGATTTAATAATTATGCAGAGGCAGCTTCATACTTTAAAATTGATTCACTGAGTGTACGGAGGCATCATAAGGATGCACTATTCCTGTGTAAAGTAGTTAACAATAATATTCAATGCCCAGAGTTGCTAAACAAGATTCCATTCAATGTACCTGCGCGTTCAACACGCTCTTGTGTCCTGTTCAGTGTTGATCAAAGCAAAACGAACTCTAAGCAGAATTCTTGACTGAACAGACTATGCAATAATTACAATAGCGTATTATCCAAGGATGATATTTTCAGTTGCGAACTTACCAAATACAAGAGGTCCATAAAAGAATATTTCTCCGATGGTTTGTGAATAATGTTTATGTCTCTAATGTTTATATTGACCGGTCAGTGGTTGAGTGGGCATAGCGCTTGGGTCTCACCCGAGCGTCGCGTGTTCGATTCCTCGGCTGGCTAAGTCCTCCATCACAACACAAGCAACATTTTCTGCTTTCTGTGGTGGTAGTAGGAGATTTTCAAACATTGTTGGGTTATTCGTAACCCGGGAATGTTTGTCTTTCTTTTTTAAAAAATTAAAAAAAAAAAAATTAAAAAAAAAAATTAAAAAATTATATCTCTATTATGATTTGATTTATATCTACAACCTCTCTCCATGGCTATAAATGTATTGTTTTGTACATTTTTCGTTTTATATAATCTTTTGTTTTGCATAAATTTTTTAATTCATATGCTTTTCTCACAAATTTAAATAACTTATTCCATATTATGCTGTCTCAGTTAAAGTCACAAGGGGGAAATCCATAATTGGTTTTATTTTTACTATATAATACTTACGTACAAACTGATTAAATGTAAACTGTCGATTTCCCGAAAATAAATAAATATTCATCCAAATTAATAAACCATCCCATCAGGGTGAGTGGAACAAACCAAGTACGCGGAGTAGGGGAGGCGAAGTGACCGTTTCCCTTTCTGTGTTTTCTCTATACATTTGTCTGTTACAGTTTTATGTGTTATAATTTACCCACCTCGCTCATTTTTAGCGTCGCTACATTAGGGTGTTCCGTAAAAATCGAACATACGGATCCTGCACAGAAAAGTCTCACAATGGATTGTGCTGCAAATCATTGCCACACCTTAGCAAACTTTTCTGTTCTGCGCAGGGTCTTGTTATTTTAATGTGTGGCTGATGTCGTAGTTTATTCAAAGCGTTCTCGAACCCTCCTGGTAACAAAAATATGGTCACGTGGTTTGTATCCAACTCGTCGAAATGATACCCAGATTTCACTTTAGAGCCAGTCTATCAATTTGAAATTCTATGATTAAATTAATTTTTTTTACTAGCTACTAAACGTAAATGCGCACAAGCTGTTTTTGCTCCCATTGCACTTTTAGTATCTCCGATCCCTTATCTGTTGTGTAAATATTACTTTTGTTTTGTTTACACTGTCTAAACTATGGAATCCCCAATTGGGATATGTTGTGAGGTTAAGGGAGCGGGGAGAGGAAGTACCTGAGTATTCAGATCTGTTAACCAACATGGCTAAAGCAATTTCAAGCAGCGTTCCGATTCTGAATGGTGGTTTTTCACCAGGGCGATACTTATAATGCATGAAATGGCTTTAACCACTGCGGATTTAAATAGTCTGGTAACTACAAACTTTCCTCTTACCATTTCCTTTCACTTTCCTATTCTTTCATCTTAACAACATGACCCTATTTAGGGCATCTGGCAGTTGGATGTCTAGTAGTAACATTAAAAATCACAGCTTAATAGAGTTCTTGGTATTCGGTACTTGATGGTTACACCAAAACTAAACGCCAAAAACCACATTCATTTCACTAATTATAATACTGAAATACCCACCCTAAGAGGATTAACACGCCCAACATGTTTTCAATTCTTCATACATAAACTCACACTTCACAACAATATGCCCTGATGATGGACACTGTTACGCTGTTCGAAATGTAGGCTAAAGAAGATGGAAGCGCAACACCTAGTAACCCAAAAAATAATCAGAATAATAATTTTGGTCGTGAAAATCTCAGACATGGAGGACGAATGCGGTTGGCGCTAACCATTAATTGTCCAAAAAAGCGAAGCTAGCAGTCCACAATGGAGTGCTGATAACTATCCTGATGTTCAATTCAATTCAATCTGTTTATTCCTTTAAAAACATTACAAAATTACATTTTAATTCGTTTTAAAGTACATTTGTAAAATGGTATTACATAATAAGTAAGCGGTGTATCAACTATACCAGCATCAATAGAGCTTGCCTTTTAAAGGCAGCTTCACCTTCAGCTAAATATGTCGATATCCGAATTGATTCTGTTCAACAGCAAGATTGCTCTCCCCACCGGCATGACCATTGGCAAGTTAGTCCTGCAGGCCGGGAGATGGCACAGTCTGTGCTGTCGGTGACGGAGATAACCATCAGGAACATAGAGACTAATACTCTCCATGATAGTCGGATTTTCAAACCATCCACGAATCAGTTTGAAGAAGTGTGATACAATATGCACATCTCTTCTGACCCGTAGATGGTTCATACCGAGCATGCCCAAGAGAAAGTCAGTGGGATAGAGCCACGGGTAGTAGCCATACTCCCTCAGGTAGAGGAATCTCAGAAATTTCTTCTGAAGTGAGGTATGGAACTGACAGAGGAAGGAAAAAGCCGACTGAATGCTGTAGAAATGAGATACCGTTTGTGTGTTAAACAATGTATGATTGTGCCATGGCTGATGTAAAATTAAGAAAGGGAAGCTAAGGTAAGTAAGAATAACAGAAAAGTATGCATGAATGTGAACAAAGCAAGTAGTGTGTGCCAAGATCGAGTTGTTTGGTCGTCCGTCTTCTCTGCCTACCCCTGTGCAGGGAAACGGCGTGATGATTAGTTAGTTATATTTAAAATAAAAAAGTTTTTTCTATCTTGTTTACAGTCTGACGACATGTCTAAAGGCCAAGCTACCAACAGTCGTCCGATTCACGTCACCAAACTATTATGGTCGTGCTTTTTAAACGCCAACCTGAAGGCGGGCGGTAAAAACGATACACGTTCTAACCTCGTCAAGCAGATGTGTTGCTCTTTCTACTTCTGGCTTCGTCAGTCCAACACCTTTAGCTTGCCAACTGGAGAGGAAGCTAGAGTGTTGGAGAATCGCATGGAAGAAGAGGAGGAAATAGTCCAGAGAAACGGGAAGATTGTTTCCAAGGAGAATTTGGAAATTGTCTCTGCATATTTTGAGATTATGGCAGAGTTTGTGTCTACGAAAAAGGTATTAAATTTTTTGTTTTCGTACCATTTGAATGCCCCAAAGTACCGAACCCAATTTTAGAAAAAAATATCAAACTTTGTGAATTTTTTTATAATTGTTTATTGTTTATTGTGTTATTTTAAGTAGGTACATAGTTATCTATGTCCTAATACAATCCTTATATACATATACAGGGTGGCGCAGATGGATCGGGTGGTTTTAAAATACTTGTCAAACTGTCAATTTTAAAGGTATTGGATTGAAATAAAATGCAAAACGTGTAGTTACAATGGAAATTTATTAACAAAAAATTAGTAAAGTTAATTTTTAAAAATTGCATCCATCAAATGCCCTCCTTCTCAAGCGACGCATTCTTGGAGTCGGTCCTTAACGTTCCGCATTGCCCGCTCAAGCACATCACCAGGAATTAATGTGATTTCGTTGTGAATTGCTGCCTTCAACTCCTGAATGAACGCGCTCTCTTCCCTGACCGTTTGATTTCCCGTAACGGAGATCTCCATTGGCCCCCTCGCTCACCGGACTTCACGGTATGTGACTTTTTCTTATGGGGCTATTTAAAAGCAAGGGTGTACATGAACAAACCCCAGACCATTCAGGAGTTGAAGGCAGCAATTCACAACGAAATCACATTAATTCCTGGTGATGTGCTTGAGCGGGCAATGCGGAACGTCAAGGACCGACTCCAAGAATGCGTCGCTTGAGAAGGAGGGCATTTGATGGATGTAATTTTTAAAAATTAACTTTACTAATTTTTTGTTAATAAATTTCCATTGTAACTACACGTTTTGCACTTTATTTCAATCCAATACCTTTAAAATTGACAGTTTGACAAGTATTTTAAAACCGCCCGATTCATTGCGCCACCCTGTACATATAATTATGGTAACACATTTAAAATGAATCAATCACATATTTTCTTAATTTAATTTTAAATGTTTTTATGTTTTCTTCTGATTTTATTTCTTCTGGTAGCTCTCCAAATATCTTAGATATCTGACAAAAAGTTAGGTGACAGTAATGTTTATAATTCTGTACTAGACGTGAATCCGCACAAGACTGTAGATTTAGGGCGCCGGGTCCAAACCGTGTCTTCAGCCGATAGTGATGCTCCTTTACGGTCGATAGTGATGATACCTAGTTGTAAAGTTGAAGATGATTGTAGAGTCTTCCTCCCGCACCCGGTGCTCGGTGAATGTTGAAAGAAAGTAGAAACATGTAGGTAGTAAAACACTTGTTTGTTTGTAAAGATGAACTAATTTATTGTAAATTATGTTGCTGCTTATATTCAATTTGGCCGACGCGCGTGCGACATGTGTTTATAAAATGTGTTTTTTTCGTTATCCGTAATTTTAGTTCAGTGTTTAGACGAGTGTTTTAAGTTGGCCTCTCAGAAGCTGGGCGTACTGTACAGGGCCCGCAGATACTTTAATAATACACAACTGCTGACCCTGTACAAATCGCAAGTGCGCCCTACTGTCGAATTTGGCAGCCATCTCTGGTCCGGAGCCCCTAAATACCTGAAAAAAACCCTCCACTCTGTGCAAAAACGGGCGGTCCGTTTGATAGATTCCCCAATCTTAACAAACGGACTGCAATCTTTAGAGCACAGGCGTCAGGTAGGTATGCTGTTCTTGTTCTATCGGTATTACAATGGAAGATACTCTGAGGAACTAGCGTCATTGATCCCTTCGGCACCGGTGCGTAGTCGGGATACACGCCAAACGCGCGCCCAACATTTGTACACGGTTGACACTTGTCACATGAGAACGGGTCGCTTCTACGATTCGTTCTTAAGTTCAACAGCTCGGCTGTGGAACGAACTGCCGGCCTCTGTGTTTCCTCCCTCCTACAACATGGGACTCTTCAAGACCCATGTTCACTCCTTCCTCTCCACAAAAAGACCCTCCACACAGCATCCCCAAAGATGACATAGGCCCTGAGGGAAATTATTTTCTTCAGGGCCTCCTGTGTGGAGTAAATATTAAAAAAAAGACGAAAAAACTTATGGTGAGCCATTTTTAAACATTTTTATGTTTGCATTTAAAATTTGAATATTTCGAAAATTAAATGTTTATTTTTGACAATTAAATTTGAAAGCTTATTTCGTCACCTTCCAAAAGCAGTTTTTAGTTTTCAGATAAGTTAAGAAATGTTCCATTTATTTAGATTTTATTGCAAAGCCGAAATACATCGAATTCTCCAACCTTCTGTTAGCGTCTTTAAGAAACCTAATGGTCAATGTGCCAGAGTCCTAAGGGGTTAAAAATCTTATAACTAACTAACCATCACGCCGTTTCCCCGCAGGGGTAGGCAGAGAGGACGGATCTTGGCACACACTCCTTGCCTCATTCACATTCATACATCGTCTCATACATGCTCTTCTATTATTCTGACTCTTGACATGGCACGACTCAAGAATCTGATTCACTTGGTCGTGCCATGTCTTCCTCGGGCGTCCCCGACTTCTGCTACCATTCACATTTGCATTGTATATTCTCCTTACACTCCTTTCTTCGCTCATTCGCTCTACATGCCCAAACCATCTAAGCGTCCCTTTCTTGATCTTACTCATTACGCTTACATCAGCCTTGCACTCTTTCCGGATCTCCACATTCCTCACGCGACCGTACATAGTTTTACCACACATACGCCTCAAGGATCTCATTTCAACAGCATTAAATCTACTTTCATCCTTTCTTTGCCAGTTCCATGCCTCACTTCCATACATCAGGGTAGGCACCAGCACTCCATTGTGGACTGCTAATTTCGCTTCTTTGGAGAATTTTTTGTTCGCGCCAACTGCGTTCAGTCCTCCATTAATGGAGTTACCTGCATTTACTCTTCTTTCAATATCTCTGTCAGCTTTCCCTTCTCTTATAAAATATACGGAAATCTTATATGTATCCATACATTCTACGTAACAATTTATATGTTATGCAAAAATCTTAGAAACTAAGCGATTACTACATATAAAAAATCTCATAACTCTCACTTACAATTCCAGTTTCAATTCACTTTGCCTCATGCTACACAAAATGTCTGTTTCCGTATGATAAATTTTAAAACAGGATGAGTTTTAGATCTATTGTATTAATGATTGTTTTTTTCCAGATGATCTTATCCAGCTCTCTGATTGACATCATCCTCCAATTGCCCATGATAGTGACCTTTGACGTGGACACGTGTCAAACGTACGGTGATACCGCGGCCTTGATGGTGTTCAGCATGACTTTTGAGAAGTGCATGACCTTGGTGAATAGTCTACTCATTCACAGATCAGAGCTCTTACAGGACAGGTGAGATATTATTATAAATCTGTACATACTACATTAGAACATTAATTATATCATTTTGATTGTACTGGACACCTACGCCAGTGACATTGTCTGTAAATGCCGGTTTCCTCTGGGGGTACCTTGGGTAAGGATTTGAAAAGAAACACAACTTGCGAAAGTCGTCGGACAACTGACTGGTTGGACCAGTTGTTTGCGTATTTATTGGGTTCGAATTCAATACTTTCTACACGTGTTAATGTGGAGCAATTACTCTTAAATCTAAACATATACTGAAGTCCCACGGTTTGTCGTGCGAGTAATTCATCCTTGAACTGGCGATATGACACGTGTGCAGTGATTAAAAATCTTATCATCGTACGAGACAAGCCTCAAAGGAGACGGCATCGTACAATGCGTTACATAAGACAAATATTCATTTTCTTGATTATTTAATAATTATTTAGGTATATCCATCTGCTGTCCGGTGCATTTATTATTCAATTTTCATCTAATTACTCTGTCTCACAGGAGAATTATTTCAGACCTGGTTGTATAACATACAATCATTAACCCTGCCATCGTCACCACTATTAAGGCGAAGCTTAATGCCAAATCACTATTTTGATTAATCTTTTTAACAAATTAGTGAACATTATGAATACCAAAAAATAAGCTTTAGTTAAATTGAAGGTTTTCCTATCGCTTCGCTTGAGTAGAATACAAATAAAAAAATAAATTACTCAAAAAATATAAATGCAAACTACAACAAAAAATATTTTTTCAATAGAAATGTATGAACGCGTAAAGGAAACAACTTAAAAAAAATACAGTTTTATAAATTATCTGTGACAGTTTCACTTGATTAACTTTTTTGCTTTCTTATAAAATTATTTACAAAATAAATAAAAACCAGTTTTTTTGCTTAAAATCAAACGTTTCTAGAGTCCGTTTGTCAAGCGATTTTAATGCCTATTATTTACGATATAAGGTATACCAAGAATACACAAATTTTTGGCTTGTAGCTTCCTCTTAAATTCCATGCCCGACAAGGAACCCAAAACAATATGTGCCAGACGTAATGTGTGACACACAAGACTGTAAACAGGGCGGTGATCCCAATCCGTGGAGGCGTGAGATGCCTTCCTTCAGTGGCGTGGAGGGGTAGAACGGGGCGTCTCTGTAGCCGTTGTAGCTGGTCCGATGCTGATTCTGGTCCTTGTCGTAGATCCGGGTCTTGTTGTAAAGGCAGAGAGGTCCGGGGTGAGGCGAGGGTCAGAAGAAGAAGAGAAGGCGAGTAGAGTCAGAAGTCGGAGCGAGGTAGAAGGCTGAGCAGAGAGAAGTGTAGAGCTGGTGGTGGTTGCTGGATATCTAATGTTTCAAGGGACTGTTCCCGTTTTATAAGACCCCGGCGGCCTTCGCTGGCCGAGCGACGCTCACACGGGCCTGCTTTCTCTTTGATTCCTGGAATCGAGGCCCGTGTTTTGTGGCGCGCCCGCGGCCCGCCGCCGGGTTAGCTACCGCCTCTCGGCCGGTAATTTCGGGCCCTGTGGTCGAACGTGACCACGGCCTCTCTCTGTTCGGGCACGGTTCTCAGAATCGCGCTGGTGGAACGTTCGGGCGGCAAACCACCTCGTACGCTATGACGGCGCACGGCCCTTTGCTTCGGGTCGCGGCCGAACGTTCCCTCTCGTATAAGCACGATTCTCATAACCGTACCCGAATTAAATGCTATACTAATTAAATGCTACTAATCCACCAGCTCTCTCGGTATACTTCTCTGCCCGTGTCTCCTAGCCAAGCTCCGACGTTTCATTTATTGTTTACATAATCATTTTTACATAGGGGTTCAGACATACATTTTATACATTTCTTTCATTTAATACAATTTAGGATTAGACAGATTGGCGTAGATTATGGATTGGCGACCGCGGCCGAGCCCGGAGCAGTACGTCCGTAACACTCCCCCCGTGGAGCTCGGCTACACCCTTTTTCGGGAGGCGTGCTGCGACTTGCGGGCGCGGCGTGGTCCCTGGCGTCCGGTCCCTCTGGCGAGTGTGTCTCGGTGGCGAGTTCGGTGGGGCGGCGTCGGGACAGGCCCCCGGCGGCATGGTCCCCGGCGGCACGGTCCCCGGTGGCACGGTTGGTCTCCGGCGGCGTGGTCCCGGGCGTTGGCAGCGAGGCCGGTGGGGCGGCGTTCGGACAAGCCATCCTCAGCGTTGTCCCGGCGTCGGCGTCGGCGTCGGCGTCGCGCCGGGTGCTCCCATGCGTGATCCAACCGAGGGCTGTCCGGGACGTCATCTGGCCGCTCTCTTCCTTCCGCACCTCCCGCGACACGATAAGCAGCCCGTTATCTTGTCCGATCAGCAGCCGGGGTTTCACCTGCCGGCGGCCGGCCACTGTTTGTCGCGGGAGGTCTAGGTCTGTTACGGTGTGGGCCGTCACCGTGAACGCGTCTCCGTCGCCGCGCACCGACAGTCTCACCCGCCGGGACGTAGCATCGGATGAGCACATCCCATTAGCGCCCCGAATTCGCAGGCCACGTATCGGACCCGCGGCTCCAACGATGTCTGCAACATCTGCCTCGACTAGGGTTATTGCAGAGCCCTCGTCAAGCAGCGCGTGCACGGTCGCTCGGCCCCCGGGGCCGCACAATGTCACGGGAATCACTTTCATTAGCACTTGTCCCTCACTTTCCCACGTGTTCGTGACTGTGTGCGTCTCGGGGTCACGAGTGTATGCGTCATCGTGCAGCAAGCGGTGATGCGGGGCCCTGCACGTCCCCACTCCGCAGTTGGTCCGGTACTCGCACCGTTTTGTCTGGTGCACACCGTCCAGACACTTAAAGCACAACCGTGCGCTTTTCACAAGTTCCCAACGCGCACTGATTGTTTCTTCGGCGAATCGGGGACACTTGTAGAGTTTGTGCGAGTCGTCTTTGCACAGTGTGCACCAAACTTCACTGCGGGGTTCCGGCCGCTCGTCGATCACGTGCACATTTTCACGATACGGGCGGGCGGCCCGCTGATGTTCGACCGAGCTGCTCGGCCGCGCTGCTCGGCCATTGTCGGTGAGGCCCGACCGCGGCACCGCGTTGGTCAGCCGCTTCAGGAACGCGGCAAGCTGCACCACGGTGGCCGCGTGCGTCTGGTCGGCCACCTTACCCAACCACAAGAGGCGTAGGGCTAACGGCATCTTCGAGGCGATTTCGCTGAGGAGGGCCGGGTTGGAGAGGTAATCGCCCCGCAGATTCCCCAGCGAAGCCACGATGTTCTGCACCGTGCCCGAGAACTCCACCAGAGCCTCGGTCGATGCGTCCTCTTGCAGTCGGGTTAGCCGCTTTATCCGGTCGAACATGACCGCGGCGACCGAGTGCGCGCCCCCAAAGCGGTGCTCCAGGACATCCATGATTTCCGGCACCTGCGCCGGGTCCAGGAGGAGAGGGCTGACGGCTTCGCGCGCCTTTCCCTTCAGGGCACGCTGTAGCCGCATCAAATTCTCGGCCGCCGTCATCCCGCAGGTGGCCGTCGACTGCAGGAATTGTGCCTTCCAGGCCTGCCACTCTATGGCGTCGCCAGCGTATGGCGGCAGGTCCTTGGCGCTGGACTGCCGGGCGATGAGCGACGCCATCCGCTCATCCTCGGGGTGGGAGCGGGGTGTACCGCCGGCCTGGGACTGCCGGAGGGCGTCGGCAAACATGGCCGTCACCTGGGCGAGAGGGACACTCCCCTGGTTCACCCAGTCCCGCGTCTGCCTCGCTGCCTCGTCTGCGCGGTTGAAGGCCCCGTATCCATCCATAGGGGGCTGCGATGGCGAGTCTGCACTCGGGGGAAATGCTGAGAACTGGGCGGGCCCGCGGGTCACACCGGGATAGCCGTACTGCGGCTCTGGTCCACCTCGCAGCGCCGCGGCGCCTGGGGAAGCGCCGTCCGTGAGTGGATCCGCAGCATGGTTTCTCTCCGTCCCGGTGTGAGCCCTCACGGCGCGGCGCGAGTTCCCGAAAACATCGGTAGTCTGGGCTGTGGCTTGTGGCACAGTGGGTTCTCCCCCCACTGTGAAGGTATGGCTGTGACCGGGGCCGCTAGGGGGCGCCGCAGTCTGTGGAAGGCCAATGGTTTGCGCCTCCGCTGCGTAGCTCCGAGTAGGTACGCCCGGGGGCGCCGGCGTCGGCGTCGGTCCGTAACCCAGCCGCGGCGCAGTGGTGTGCGTCTCCGCTGAGTAGCCAGGACGCGGCGCAGTGGTGTGTGTCTCCGCTGAGTAGTCCAGGCGCGGTGCAGTGGTGTGCGTCTCCGCTGAGTAGCCAGGACGCGGCGCAGTGGTGTGTGTCTCCGCTGAGTAGCCCAGGCGCGACGCAGTGGTGTGTGTCTCCGCTGAGTAGCCAGGGCGCGACGCAGTGGCGTGTGTCTCCGCTGAGTAGCCCAGGTTCCGCCTGAAGCCGCTAGATGGCGCCGCCGTCGGTGGGTACTCTGCCCGTGGAGCTGTGGCGCGCGTCTCCGCTGCGTAGTCCGGGTCTCGCCCGAAGCCGCTAGATGGCGCCGCCGTCGTCGGGTACTCCGCCCGTGGAGCTGGGGCGTGTGTCTCCGGTTGCCAGGCTGCAGGGGAAGCGGTCCGCGGGAGGCCCTTCAGCGTGGCGATCAGTTCTGCCATCTGTCGGGTGTGGTCCTCCTGTAGCTTCCGGTTGTGCCGCCTCTCAGCTCTCAGCTCGAGCTGCACCTGCCGGAGCGTGTCCTCGCTGGAAGCCTCGCTTCTTGACGAGACGTCGGCCGCGGCAGGGGGCGTCTGTGGTGGTGATGCGCCGGAGGGACCAGGCAGTAGGTCCGCTCGGGGATCAGAGGGGGCCAGGGGGGCGGTTGGCCGGAGTCCGGGGGGCGCGGCTGTGGCCGCCCCGGTTGGTGTGGGATCATCGCTTCCCTGCGATGAGTCCCCGTCAGCGCTATTCTTCCCAGAGCGCAGTGAAGGTGACATCTTCCACGGAGAGATCCGGCGGCGAAGGACCACTTATGTGCCAGACGTAATGTGTGACACACAAGACTGTAAACAGGGCGGTGATCCCAATCCGTGGAGGCGTGAGATGCCTTCCTTCAGTGGCGTGGAGGGGTAGAACGGGGCGTCTCTGTAGCCGTTGTAGCTGGTCCGATGCTGATTCTGGTCCTTGTCGTAGATCCGGGTCTTGTTGTAAAGGCAGAGAGGTCCGGGGTGAGGCGAGGGTCAGAAGAAGAAGAGAAGGCGAGTAGAGTCAGAAGTCGGAGCGAGGTAGAAGGCTGAGCAGAGAGAAGTGTAGAGCTGGTGGTGGTTGCTGGATATCTAATGTTTCAAGGGACTGTTCCCGTTTTATAAGACCCCGGCGGCCTTCGCTGGCCGAGCGACGCTCACACGGGCCTGCTTTCTCTTTGATTCCTGGAATCGAGGCCCGTGTTTTGTGGCGCGCCCGCGGCCCGCCGCCGGGTTAGCTACCGCCTCTCGGCCGGTAATTTCGGGCCCTGTGGTCGAACGTGACCACGGCCTCTCTCTGTTCGGGCACGGTTCTCAGAATCGCGCTGGTGGAACGTTCGGGCGGCAAACCACCTCGTACGCTATGACGGCGCACGGCCCTTTGCTTCGGGTCGCGGCCGAACGTTCCCTCTCGTATAAGCACGATTCTCATAACCGTACCCGAATTAAATGCTATACTAATTAAATGCTACTAATCCACCAGCTCTCTCGGTATACTTCTCTGCCCGTGTCTCCTAGCCAAGCTCCGACGTTTCATTTATTGTTTACATAATCATTTTTACATAGGGGTTCAGACATACATTTTATACATTTCTTTCATTTAATACAATTTAGGATTAGACAGATTGGCGTAGATTATGGATTGGCGACCGCGGCCGAGCCCGGAGCAGTACGTCCGTAACACAATATGTAACATTTTTCTGTAACACGTAAACAACCAACTATCAGACACACTCACTAAGCAACAGTAGCTACTAGTTAATAAGTGCTCCCGAGCGCCGGACAACCTACAAAATTTCCGACATGGCTAACTACAATACGAAACTCAGTTCGGTTATAACATCTCACAAAGATTAATACAATACATAATAGAATCCAATAATATAGACCTAAAACTGAGAATACTCCTCATCAAGACCTATGTATGGAGTATCTTGATGTACGGCTGCGAAACATGGTGCCTATCCGAAAGAGATAAACGGAGACTAGAGGCTTTTGAGATGTGGTCCTATAGAAGACATTTCCTGGAGAGACCATGTTACAAATGAGGAGGTTCTCCAAAGAATCGAAGGAGGAAGGCACCTGCTCAGGACCTTGTCCGAAAGGCGTGCAAGATGGATCGGCCATGTTATACGACAAGAAGGCCTCTTGCATGTCATAATGGAGGGTATGACCGAGGGGACCAACTCTAGGGGACTCCCACGCCGAGAGTACCTGGAGGACCTGCTGGTGGACGTGCGCTGCTCATCATATGCACAAGTCAAAAGAGCCGCACAAGACAGGGAAGAATGGAAGAGGAGATTAGACGAAATTGCTGCAAACCAATCCCAGGATTTGAAACCAGAGAGAGAGAAATGCAACAATGCAACATTTCAATATGTGTTTAAGATGAAGCTATTTTCGTAAAAGTAAAGTTCACATTAATAAGTAATTCTTAGTAAAGTTACTAATTACCATTTTTAGTTTTAAATTTTCCATTGTGGTCGTTTGGAAAATTAAGAACTAGGGCAACGATTTATCTTATAGTATTGTTTTACATAGTTTCCGTTTTATGTTACTGTTACATGTTTTGATAATATTGATTCATTTTCAGTTTATCAAGCGTTCAAAGATAGTTTCAAAGGAAGATATGTAAATACAAATATGTAAATACAAATATGTAAATACAAATATGTAAATACAATAGGTAGCGCGCAAATATTAAAAAACGATAATAATTTAGCGAAAATGTTGAAAATATTTAATAAAACACGACTCTTTTGAAATAGAGCAAAAATCTCTTGACAAATGCTTTAGCTGCATTTAAAGATAAACTGTGAATTTTTTCATGCCTATAACATATTAAATAACAGAACAAAACATGTTTAAAATAATTTTCGGAGCTAACTTTGCGATTTTTTTCTACCGTGGGAATTTCATTCAATTAACGTTTCGGCATAACAAATGTATAGATAATATTTTCAAAAATAACTTTTTTAATAACTTTTGGAACTTAAAAACGAGTTAACGAGAAACTTGTTATAAATCGGTAGAAATTGTGTATACTGGGGCTTAATACATTACATTAGTTTTTAAAGCATGTTAAAAATGTACGAACCATTAGCAAAGTTCACCACCAGTTACTTTACAGGCTCCTGACTAGCACCTAGTGGTCAGAGGTAAAACTAGGGCTAACAGATAAAACAGATGTTTTGCCTTATCAATTGGCTTTCTTTGACAGTGTTTGTTTACAATTGGCTTGTCAATGTGTTTTACTTGGTTAGATTATAAAAAGCCTCGCCGACTGGATTCCTTTTTCTTCTCTCCTATAAAATAGTAACAAGCAGTCATTATGGTCTACAGACCATTAGTAAAAGTGTTTTGTCCGGGTCGGGAATAATTTAACTCTTTGTAACATTAAATAAAGTAAAAATGCAGTTTTGTGCAGTAAAAACAAAAAAAGCCATGCGTCTGTTATTGAAGACTTCATCAAGCCCAAACAAATCTTAACAAAGCATGAAGCTTTAAAAACTTTTTAATAAAATTTTCGATTGCTCATTAGGTATACGTATACTGTTATTATAATATACTAGCTGACGTTTACCCGGCGTTGCTCGGGGTTATAAATGGTTTGGAGTAAAGTTTTGAGACTGTGAATTCTTGTGTACCTGAAAACTGAGTCTATTTTTAACTAACCATCATGCCGCTACGCTGCAGGTGTAAGCAAAGAGGACGGATCGCCAAACAACTTGGTCTTGGCATACATTCCTTGCCTCGTTCATATTCATACATCGTCTCATACATACTCTTCTATTATTCTGACTCTTGACATGGCCCGACTCAAGTATCTGAATCACTTGATCGTGCCATGTTTTCCTCGGGCTTCCCCGATTTCTGCTACCATTTGCATTTGCGTCATATGACTCCTATAATTTCTATACCCGCTATATCCGATTTTTTGACAAAATGATCTGAGTATGACATCTTGTTCACATTTTTGCGAGCAACAAGAGGAGCCTAAAATTGAGTTTCAAAACCCTCCTTATCACGATCAAAAACCATGTTAAAACTGCGAGTGAGAAACCAAATCCGCTATATCATACAGAAAGTTACTATCAAAACGCGCTATATCGGATTCAACCAATCACAAGCAGTTATTTTGCCAAAATACAATATGGCCGCCGCTCTGACGCCACGCTCGTGTGTCAAAATGATCTACGCGTGTGTTTCTAAACCCGCCATGTCGGCTCAGTTGACTTTCAAAATCACAAAGTGAGTATCAAAATCCGCTTTATCCATTTTATTTATCGAAATTACTTAATTATTGCTAGACATATATAGAAAAATAAATACTTTTCGAAATTTTATTACTCCAATTAATTATACAAAAAATTGTAATGCAATTACTTATGTACGCTAGAGATGTGACAGTTTTTTGCGGTTTTCTCCAAATCAATGAAAGTTGATATAGCGGGTATAGAAATTACATATACTCATATACTCTCCTTACACTCGTTTTTTCTTCGCTCATCCTCCACATTTCTCATGCGATCGTACGTGGTTTTACCGCACAAAGGCCTCAGGGATCTCATTTCTACAGCATTCAGTCTACTTTCATCCTTTCTCTGCCAGTTCCATGCCTCACTTCCATACATCAAGGTGGGTACCAGCACTCCATTGTGGACTGCTGGCTTCGCTTCTTTTGACGATGCTAAGGTGGAAATAATATTATTCTAAAGAATTGAAATATTTTTTTATAAGTTTTTGTTTCACTTTATGGTGGTACGTTTTCCTCGGGTGTCCTAGACTTCCACCATTCACTACTGTATACCACATTGTTACTACAAATAAAAACTACATTATGTCGACTTTTATTAGACTTTGTATCCCATTCCAGTGCAGAGATAATGCGATAAGTCTTCCTCGGGCGTCCCCGTCTTCTTCTACCATTAAAACCACTCTCTAAACGCTCCTGACACTTATTAGAACAATCTTTGAAATTTTCAGCGAAATCGGTCCAGTAGTTTTGAGTGTATAGGGGGGACAAACAAAGAAATAGTAATTAATGGGCGTAAAATCAAATAAAATAACATAATAGGAAATTGAGATCTTTGGATTTAATTATGCTTATAGCTAATTTACATTAACCCTTTTAATGCCAAGTTTCCGCGGTCTATTTCTACCTTACAATCAGAGATGTGCTTTATTTCAAATAAATCCATTTCAAATGGAAATGCAAAATGCAAAATGGGTATTTTGCATTTTAAATGCTTTTCTAAAAACCATTTTGCATTTTAAATGCCTTTCTCAATGCATTTAACATTTTAAATGCTTTTTTGCAACATTCTTCCTACTATCTCCACTCAACTTTTTTTCATAAGCCCCAAATATCAGTCGGTCCTCAACCTCGCTATGAGAGATAATTTATATTTATCAAGTTGCTCCCTGGTAGGAGCCAATTGAGTGATACCATTACAAAAAATACTGAACATGGGGCCATGACGCTGTAATATTAAATGTTAGATAGCAGTTTCTATGTTTTTAAGTTGGCAACATTAGTCCCGCGCAAATTTTTTGTGGTTTCATAATCTGTAGTCGTGGTGTTTTTGGATTTACCATGATGTATAATGTTTGTTCTACATTGATGTCCATTATTAAATGACAAAATTATTTAAAAATTCTATAATTATTTTAATTGTTTGACCTGAGAAACCATTTTGCATTTTCAATGCATTTTGAAAATGGGTATTTTGCATTTTGCATTTGAAATTCTTTTCTAAAAACCATTTTGCATTTTCAAATGGAAAAGTTTTGACCCATTTCCATTTTGCATTTCAAATGGTTTTGGGTACCCATTTTGCACATCTCTGCTTAAATTCAATTGGCTGACACAATTTTATAATAAATCACTTATTTTTTTGCAAAATAATGTTTTTGTAGATTGTACATTCTTACCAGATAATATGTTTATATATTTAAAAAAATTGAATATATCTTTCATAAGTAGTTTCCCCAGGCTTGAACTGATAACTGATAAGCTGATATATTGAATTAAATGGCATCTGATTTGTCTTATATGTACAGGGTTTTCCAATAAGAGGTGTTATTTTGATATTCAATCGTAAAAGATCAATGGTTTCGTTGCTTGTGTGGAACCGCCGTCTTATTGAAAGTAAACGTTGTCCAGATCAATACCATCCAATTCCGGCCATATAAATCATTAATCATCTCTCGATAGCGCAATCCATTCACCGTAACTGTTGCTCAAGCCTCATTTTCGAAAAAGTAATGTCCAATGACTCCGCCGTACCTTAAACCGCACCAAACAGTAACACGTTAAGGATAGAGAGGCTTTTCAACAATAACTCTTGGGTTTTCCGAGCCCCAGATGCGACAATTTTGCTTGTTGACGAAGCCACCGAGGTGGAAATGGGCCTCATCACTCAAGATGATTTTTCGATGGAATTCTAATAATTAATAAAAGTGAATTTTAATAATTTCAATGCGTTGTTGAAGCATGTATCGTTGCATTTTTATTAATGGCGTAGTTTCTACTTGTCAAATGTCAAAAAATGACAGCTTCAAAAGTAACATCTACCGAAATAGCGGGCTATTCAAAATAACACCTCTTATTGGAAAACGCTGTAGTATTGTTCTAGTTTCTATAATATGTTATGTTACCGTTACATGTTTTACTATTATTATTTGATCGCACTTTTCGTGTAACAGGCCCGCTCATCTGGAATAGACATCCCTCGGCTCTTACTAATCTCCAGAATTTGGCTGAATTTAAAGGGGCTTTAAAAACTAAATTATTTAAAAAATCTTACCATTCATAAATCTCGACTTCTTTTCGATATTTTATAATAAGCCATATTCTAAAACTTCCAGTAATTGTTTGGTTTCGGTTGCCTCCTTATTGTACCTTTTAAAATGTCCGCTCAGAAGATTCTCATTTCTGAGCACAAACTGCCTTCTGTTTTATACATATTATGTTTTTAGTTTTAATGTTCTTGTTTTGTCCTGTCCTGCTGTTATTGTTATTATGTATAAGTTTTGTCATCACTTTGTATAAACAGTATATTTAGTGTTATAATATTAGATCTGTATTGGGTAAGGCACACTGTACGAATAATTTTAAGAGCATGACCACTAATACTAAATTAGCGTTAATTTTTTTTTATTATATAATTTTCGATAGCTTACTAGATATATGTACTCTGTTTTAAAATGCATGTAAAAGTCTCGCTGGGCGTAAAAGCAAATTTAAAAAAAATATATATATATATACAGAGTTTTTTTTTTCTCTCTTTTGGTTGATTCTTAAATAAATCATGTTTATTAAGTAATTAATATGAAATTTGTTCTATCCCATAGATGGCCGTGTTTCTTGCAAGCCTACAGGAAACTTATGAAGTGTTTATGCAGTCGAAGTCACACGGATAAAGTGACCGATCTTCAGGAGACGGAGATTCTGGTCAAAATGGCTTTAAGCCTCGAAAGGTAATGATCATGTTTACAACGTTTTCCTTTTCCATCTTCTTCCCCTCCCCGTTCCCTCCAGTCTCACAACATAACCAAATTGGGGATACCATTGTGATTGTGTTGTGACTATTGTGTTGCATATTATTTTATCTTTACATCTGTCGGACTCTGGAGTAAGCTTTATGACTAGTGCCATCTATCGCTTGAATACCCAACTTATTACCATACATCACAATACCTTACTTGATAAAGTGTCATTTTATTTTTGTCTTCAACACATTAGAGGTAATACCCCAAGGCAAAATGAATGTACAAGGTCAACAACTGCAATTGAAGTTATTCGCACCGTGCGTGGACACAATTCTTCAGCAGTATAATATAGCACAAAAAATAAAAGCACTGCAAGTGCAGGGATCCGGTCCTAATGGGATTACAGCGAAGGCGGTGTATGGGTAGTTCCCGTGAGTTCGTTTCTGGGTCCCGTGCGAGTCCCAGTATTCCCGCATATGGAAGATCCTGTAGCGGTGAGAGTTTTCCCATCGGAAGTCCTGCTTTGCTTGGGTTCTCTGAAGGCCCCAAGAGGGAAGAAAGAGTCCACCGAAGTGGCCCCAGCTGTCTTCTCCACTCCCCCTTGGTTCCCCTTAGCCCTCTAGTTGTTTTATGTATGGTACATTTTTGATCCCACGAGTATCTAGAGATAAAGAAGGTCCACTCCAGCAGAGCCCAGAGTCGTGTGTCGCACGTCTTCCGAAGTCTAATCTAAGATACTACCGTACAGCACGATTAAAATGTTTTTCTCTAATTTCAGGCTAACGCAATCTATGGTTAAAAATGAGAAGCACGACCTATCTCGGATAGCTTCGTATCTCATCGCAGACATCGTGGCCAACTTCCAACGGATCCCCATCAGCCCGAGGGTCAAGTTCCACCTCCAGAACTGCGTGTACTCCCTCCTGCAACTCCTGGACTCTCACGCTGTCGGCTTTTTGATGAGGAACCTGCCAAGTCGAATGGTCTTCCAGCAGATATATAACACGTATAATACATACTATAAATATACGGGAAGTTAGACGTGCTGGTGACGCTGATGAATTCAGTACTTCGTTTGTGTGAAAGCCCTATGAAACAAAACATGAGTATGTTTGATATTGAGAAATATATTCTGTTTATGTTATTTGTAATTGGAAATAAAATAGTTTTTATTATTTTTGTGTTTTTATTAACTTTTTTTCAATCCATTCCACATGTTTCGACACAATGTACAGGGTTTCCAATAAGAGGTGTTATTTTGAATAGCCCGCTATTTCGGTAGATGTTACTTTTGAACCTTTCCTCCTAAAGAGTGGCGTCAGACAGGGAGGATGCATGTCACCGATATTGTTCAATCTGTACATGGACGAGAAAGGCTAAACAATGCAGGAGTAGGCTGCCACATCGGAGGACAGTGTCTGAATAACGTCAGTTATGCGGACGATATGGTTCTGATGGCACCATCTATAAGGGGACTGCGCATTCTTCTGAAAATCTGTGAAGAGTATGCTGAAGAAACAAATATGTTATATAACCCTGCTACGTAGAGTAGTTGCTATGGATACCTGCTACGTGCAACCTACAATACTCACCAGACATTTCAGGTTATAATAATGAATGTGGAATCACAAACTTTATCCAGTACTGGAAGCGCCAATTCTTGAGGGTCAGATACCCACAAGAATGTTTGTGATCCCAGGGTTCTCAGGGGGTTGGGTTCGAAACCAGAAATGTGTCAGGTTACAATGTGTAATTTAGAGTCAAGGAAAGAAGGTTTAGAGTAACATTAATGTATATTATTTCGAATACAATACAAGTCTATACACTCTACCGTGTGAGTTATAACGAAAACAATATAATAAAAGCCAGATACAAGCTTACCCCCAAGGTTCCGACCACGCTTTATCTATCTAGCTAATTAAGTAACATCCCACTCGAGCTGGAGCAGCACCTCATCAGGCTGAGCTCCAGGGGGCTCCAGACGGAGCAAGAGGAAAGTTCAGTTCCGCCTCCTGGCGACTGTCCGTGGCAGGAAACTGGCAATCTGGCGACTGAGGAAGAGGAATCTGGTGCCCGCGGTCTCATCCGTGTATCCTGGCGAGGATTCCCTTTATGCAAGGAAAAATAGGCCTCCCTACGGCCCTGGTGAAAATGCGGTCGGCGTAGTGCCAAACCGCGAGAAAGAATACCATCCTTAGGCTTCCGGTAACCGGGCACAACATTTCAAGCCACTGGTTTCTTCATCCCATAAAGGATGGGTCGGATTCAAGCAGATCACACGTCTGACTCCGTTTGCGATTCATGATGCCGCGTGGTTACAATATTCGAACTAGCCACGGAACCAATTCCACTATGGAACCTCGTATTTTACTCCATTTATACGACTCTATAAAACTAGACTTCGCCACTCCGATTAAAGGGAAACCATTCCCAAACAATTTCACTCCGGAAAACTGTGACTGTCGTCTGCCGAGAGATCAGGCCCACTCTCTGGTTTCTCTGCAGGCAAGGAAGTGTTTTTGTTTTTTTCTGTTTCCGCCCGGTACAGATTTTAAATTTTAAATTATGATTCGAAATTTTACCAAAACCAATACCCGCGACAATCGCCCAGTTCCTAACTAGGTTAGAGAATCGGCGAGGATAAATGTGATGATGCAGAATAAATTAATGAATAAAATATTAAAACAAAAGGAGTCTAGCCCTGCATCATAACATTCCTGCTAAAACGGCTCTATTGGTCATAAGACATGGGCAAGGCCCGAAAAATATTCCTCCAGCTACCTTGAACGGTGTGAACTTGAAGGTGACCGAAGGAACTAAATACCTTGGGCACATAATCACCAGTAATCTGATGGACGATGATGATATTGATAGACAAAGGAGAGCTCTCAGCGTTAAAGCAAACATGCTCAGCAGAAGATTTCGCCTTTGTAGTACCGCAGTAAAAAGGACGCTCTTCCTTTCCTTCTGCGCAACGTTGTACACGTGCGAACTATGGGCAAACTACAAAAAGAGTAGTATAGAAAGACTACGGGTCCAGTACAACAACGCCTTCCGCACAATGTTTTGTCTCCCCAGATACTGCAGCGCTTCCCGTATGTTCACGGAGGGGCGAGTTCCCGGATATGCAGCCCTTATTAGATCCAGGGTGGCAGGAATGAGGGAAAGGATAAGAAGCTCTGGAAATATCCTCACTATGGAAGCCCGCCTCACTCCATCCTCCAGCATTGACGCACACTGGAGAAAAATACTAGCTCCTAATATAGTCACGGCTCCCTAAAGGCTTCAACTTTCTATTATTCTATTATTTTATCATTTTATTCTATTTTATTCTCAATTTATTCTGTTTTCTTTTCTTTGGTTTTCTGTTCTATCTTTTTGTTTTTGATTATATATTTTATTGTATCTCTATATGGAATGTGTGGGACTGCACTAACCTCCCCACATACCGGAATAAACACTTTATTATTATTATTATTATTATTTTGAAGCTGTCATTTTTTGACATTTGACAAGTAGAAACTACGCCATTAATAAAAATGGAACGATACACGCTTCAACAACGCATTGAAATTGTTAAAATTCACTTGAGTCAATCAAATGCAAATCATCTTGAGTGAGGAGGCCCATTTCCACCTCGGTGGCTTCGTCAACAAGCGAAATTGTCGCATCTGGGGCTCGGAAAACCAAAGAGTTATTGTTGATAAGCCTCTCTATCAACGTGTGACTGTTTGGTGTGGTTTATGGTCGTGCGGAGTCATTGGACCTTACTTTTTCGAAAATGAAGTTGGAGCAACAGTTACGGTGAATGGATTGCACTATCGAGAGATGATTAATGATTTTTTATGGCCGGAATTGGATGGTATTGATCTGGACAACGTTTACTTTCAACAAGACGGCGCTACGTGCCATACAAGCAACGAAACCATTGATCTTTTACGATTGAATATCAAAATAACACCTCTTATTGGAAAACCCTGTATTTATGTATGTGTTTTAGTGATACTTCATGAATCACCCATGCGATTGCTGCCGATGGACTGTTCCCAACAGTCTGGAGCCAGTGAGACTATTGCATGCCCATTTGGGGTATGCTGTGAGGCTGAAGCAGGGAGGTATAACTCTGATCGAAAATTGGAACCGTGAATATTGTCATGACATATTATTGCCCAACTATATTCACCAATGAAAAACTCTGAAAGTCTATGGAATAAACTTTCAGAGTTTTTCATTGGTGTAATAGCATAATAAGTAGGCTCCGAATGAGAATTTTACTGTCTATATATTGACACATCTATGGTTTTTTAGGACCAATTTGTTACATACAAAAATCCTGAAGGTATCGATCTAGTGAGTGGTTTATTTATGGGATGAAAGTACTAGGGAGATGGGGGAGAGGAAAGTTCCGATCTGGTCACCAAAAGGCTAAAGCCATTTTAAGCAATGTTTCGATTGGTATCCATACAACTCAGAACAGTTTAAAAAGTGAAAAACTAGGTTTATTGACTAGTTTTTTTTCATTAATTAGAATGATTTTATATTGCTTTTCAAAGGTGTGTTGATTTGTCATTGTCCTGAGTTATCATGGAACCGTTTCAGTTCTGAATGGTAGTCTTTCACCAGGAATGCTGAATGTCTACAACTAGGCAGGTCCTGTGCAGACGCAATTGGAGCAGTCAACTCCAGTCTCTGACTTGCCAAAGAGTCAGGGCGCTGATAATATGTAACACGGCGCCCTTTAGGTTTTTACTAGTGCCAGGCGTCGTTTGGCTAGGGGCGGCCCTCTGTACCACTCTGGAATGAGCTGCATATATACTATATATTATTTTGAATGGTTAAATTGTAATTTGTTAAAAAAATATATATATTTATGTATATTATTTTTTTAATAATAAACTAATTTATTTATTTATTTTGTAAGAAACAAACAGCTTTTATATAATATACAATGATAGATATAAATATACAAGTTAACTGAAGTCAAGCCACAGAAGTTTCTTATGTTAAAGTGCATTAGAAATGATGTTTTAGTATCTTAAAATTAATTTGGTGTTAAAGGAAGGGGAAAGGAAGAGGAAAATAGGAAGAGGATAGGAGATGCTGCCGATACATTCCATACTGTCATATTAATAATCGATCGTACGCATTACTTCATATTGATATGTTTATAAGACAAGGTTTTTTATGCATAGCACAAAGGGTAACAAATTATTATAAGCAATAATTAGTCGTCTGAAATATCCATACAAATTGAAAATATCTCCCGAGTTAAAATAAATGCCACCGACGGGAACTGAACCCGCTGAATTGAATTTATATTTTTTTTTTAATTGGAGGTAATTTTTCGCAAAAACGGCGCTATATAAATAATACAAATATTATCTATTACACTCCAACTTCACCGACTGAAAACATAACCATGGCAAACTGCATTAATTTGTTGTAAAAAATACGAAAGTTGAAGAAAAAATGGCTACCTAATACGGTAAGAAGGTACCTGCTTTCTTTCGTAGTAGATAATTGTGAATAACTGTTGGTCATATTATTCGAGATAAATAAACGTTAAATCAATTGCTTCCATAATATTAATTATTAATAATTCGCTTAATGATGATGATAACGTTATTTAATAATGTTTACATGTTATTTTCCTTTATTTGGTAGCGAATGCGCGTTTGAAAGTCCCCCCTATACCGATCCGAAGGTAGCCAACTTCCGTCAGACCATATTTGGGCATTTCTCTAAAGTCGCCCCGCCATTGGTCGAATGCATCATCACAATCGTGACTCATACAGCAAATGTTGATAAGAAAAGACAATCAAATCTCACTTTGCCGCGAGATGTCCATTGTTTAAATAATCGCACCTTTTATAAATTCATCTATTCGGTAATTATACGCAGTCGGGAAAAAAAGCATCGGCACTTTGACAACGCACGGCAATAGACGAAATTTATTTAAAATACACACAATAACACGAAACGTAATTATAATTCATAATTATTATTAACCTGAATAGCCATAAACGTCATTGACAATTTAAAAAACTATTTCTCTGTAAAATGCAGTAGTTTCTAGTTTCTAGTTAGAAAATAAACTTCTATTATAATATGAAGTTGATAAAATACTGTTTGTGAGAATTCAGGAAGCTTTATTTTATTCACTTACAATTTGCTTGTTATCATTTATTAGTAACGCTTTCTAGCGACAAGAGCTTGTATCAACAAAATAATCATAAAATTTTCATACTAATGAATCATTATTACGGTTTATTTTCGTACTTCACAATCCTGTCGCAAAGATAGCATTTTTAGTATTATTAAGTTAAGTTAAATTAAGTTTCCTGTATTGTCAATAATTCAACGTTTGACTCAACGATATTTATAATATTTTCACCTATCAGTGTGAAAGTGTACTAACAATGCAGTCATTGATAAGCCAAAAGCATTTGATAAAATAATAAATTGTAGTATTTTTGTTTGCAGTTCACATTCTCGCCGCAAGAAGTGCTACAATATTATTCAGAATATTATTTCTGTAAAGTTTCCCTTACTGTCAATTCGAGTGAAATTTCGCGCAGGCGCACTCGATAATAAAAAGTTGCGGGGGGCGTCAGTAGTGCCAACAGAGATAGTTTTCTAGTTTCGGTTTTAGTGAGGCAGTGTCGCCGTTTGTCTTCTTTTCCTAGTGATAATTAAAGTATTCTCATCCTAAAATGGTAAGTGTTTCACCCGTTATATCGTGCATTATTATAATAAGTGTCTAAAGTTAAGTTATCGACAGTTTTTCCGCGTTTATGAGCGTATTTCCAACGGGCCGCTCTGTCTGACCGGCGTCGCCATATTTTGCGCACCCATCCGATTTGCACAGTTTATTGGAAGCTCATATCTGCACTTAAAACGTACCTATCAAAAGGGTAATATATATTTTTAACATATCTTGTTATCACCCTCGCCTCGCGCGAGAGTGTACCCACATTATAAACTGCATTAATAAAAAAAACCGGTGTAGAATTTCACTCCCTCGTGTCTGTTCAGTTCTACAACGCCTTTTTTGACATTCTGACACATTCGTGTATCTGTGAGCTATATCCACGCCCAACGCCGATCAAAGCTGTATTAAACGCTGATAATCCCAACAATATGTCGGGAAGTTTGAAATTAGCAAAATGTTGTATCTCTTCCGAACGGCCTAGGCGGAGACGGTGTATAAAATAAAACTGATTTCTTTAACTTTTTGCCATCTAGACATGCGCAAGCTTCATACGCGAGAAATAGGGTCGAAAATCGTGCAAATTCGTGGCGGATTCACTGCCTGGCCAACCATGACGTGCAGTGCGATCCCAACAAATATTTACCGCTTTTGAAAACTTGATTCATTCCATGACTGTCTTAATTTTTTTATATGATACAATCATTCTGTATTAGGTATACAATTTGACTGTCTATGAGTCAAATTTGAAAGGATTCTATCTGGGCTGTCTGGGATTCAAATTTGAAAGCATTCTCTTTGACTGTCTATATATAAGTGGACAATTTTGAAATTAAGTTTTTCATACTGTAGAAATGATATCCCTGAGGCGTATGTGTGGTTAACAGTGTATGTCAAATGTGGCAATCCGGAAAGAATGCAAGGCTGATGTAAACGCAATAAAAAAATAAAAAAGGTATGTCCGTATGATTCAGACATGTAGAGCGGATGAGCGAAGAAAGGGGTGTCAGGAGAATCTATGTGACGTGAACGTAAATAGTAGAAAATGTCGGGGACGCCTGTGGAAGACATGACATGACCAAGTGAATCATACACTAGAGGGGTCATTTCTAGAATCAGAATATGAAATAGAATAGTATATGAAATAGAATAGTATATGAAACAATGTATGTAAAGATAAAAGTTATAGGGCGGTCAATCTTCTGGCTACCCCCGCGGAAACGGCGTAATGGTTAGTTAGTTAGTCAGCATAATTTGTAGTATTTATTATTTGTCAAGGATTAAAATTGTAATGCATTCTAATAATGACTCATTGACCGTCTAATACTCTAATAGGAATATATTTTAAATTATCCGCATTCTGTATTAGGTTTACTATTTGACTGAGTCACATTTGAAAGCATTCTATTCGATTGTAAGTATACTATTAAATTATTTAGGCAATTTTGAAATTAGAAGCATTCTGTATTAGGTTTACTATTCGACTGAGTCACATTTGAAAACATTCTATTCGATTGTAAGTAGGTATACTATTAAATTATTTAGACAATTTTGAAATTAGAAGCATTCTGTATTAGGTATAGGTACTATTTGAATGTCTTGTAACATTTCTGAATTTAAAATCATTCTGTGTCTACATTTGAAAGCATTCTATTTGTATTATTATTAGTAGGTATTCTAAAATCAGATGTAATCTATACAAATCCATTTGATTCATTGACTGTCTGCTACGAGGTAAATTGAAATGTTTTCATTATTAATGATTAACTGTTTTTATGCCTTGACTCATAATTAATTTTATTAGTAAAAACCGAACACCGTGATGGAAATTTTTCCTCGTACCGTATTTTCAATTAGTCGCAGGTTCAATCACCTCGAAGTTAAAAAATTGTACGTTACGCGATTAATAAAAAAACGGCGCTATAAAAAATATCAAACAATTATTATTGTGTAAAAAATAAACAGACTGGACACACCGTACCTTTTTTGCGAGGACATTTCTTACCAACATGAAATCATCGCAATTAGCAAAGTCATTTCCATCGTGCGCTCTAAGGAGCTTTTAACTGTCAAGAAACGAGTCAATACACCAGATTGAGGAAAGTATTGTGCTATGGAACTGTGAAATATAAGTTATTAATTTTGCATGAGATGCATATATTGGATTTGCAACCTAATAATTTTCTATATTTTTATTATTTGCGTTGTGTTCTCAACCTGTAATGTAAAAATAATTTTAAATTGCGTTTTTAGTCGGGCGAAACCAGTTTGTAGTAACTGCTAGTAACTAGTGGTTGTGATCCTTGGCTACGATTCCGGAGGTCGCGGGTTCAAATCCCAGGCACTTTCCAGGGTGGTAGATATTTTCAATAACGCCCTGGTGAAAGACCACCATCCAGAATCGAAACGTTGTTTGAAATGGCTTTAGCCTTGTTTGGTGGCCAGGTACTTCCTCACCCTCATCTTTCCTATATCCTTCCCCTCCCCACCAATGTAAAAAAAGAGGAAGATGAGCCAATTTTAATTGTTTTTATGTTTGCAGTCAAAATTTTAATACTTAGAAAATTATTTGTTTATTTCTGATAATAAAATTTGTAAGCTTATTTCATCGCCTTTCTAAAACAGTTTTTAATTTTCGGATACTTTCAGAAATATTCCAATTATTTGGACTTCATTGCAAAGCGGAAATACACGAAACTTGCGTAGTTTAAATATCACCTCAAGGGGGCATACAGGCATACATACATACATACATACATACATACATACATACATACATACATACATACATACATACATACAGGGTGTATCGGCAAGTACCCTACAAACTTTAACCGGCTATTCCTCAGCACATTTGGAGTAAAAAATATTATGGGCGCTTTGCTGTCCGGTAACATTTTTTTTCCATTAAAAACAAAAAAATAAATAAAAAATCCACACTCCGTCACTGTCATTTGCATTGAATCTCGTGTTCAACAGCTGTTATTAGCAAGTGTGTCAAAAAGTGTCCTCGCTCTTTCGTACACACTAAATAATAATAGTTAAAAATGAGACGAATGGTGCCGTGCCACTTCGTTGTGATTGTAAAAGCGCGCCAACGTAGGTACGTACGTACATTATTCAACGAAACTCGAACAAAATATTGCCAGATGGGTTTTCAAACTTTGACAAAGGATAATAAAACATTGGTGACATGTGGTGAAAATATGAATAATAAATTTTTTATTAAAAAAAATGTTACCGGACAGCAAAGTGCCCATAACATTTTTTACTCCAAATGTGCTAAGGAATAGCTGGTTAAAGTTTGTCGGGTACGTGCCAATACACCCTGTATATTTCGCAGCTGTCTTTGCAGTTATTAGTATTTTAAACCATTTGTTAGTAGTGTGTATGTAATAATTTGAAATCAATTAAATTTAATTGTACGTTAGTCAAAGCGCGTATGTCCCGTTTACCTTATATGGGTAGCCTTTGGATTAATAATTTTGTACAGCCTGCTGCTAGTCCAGTAGTTGTATACCGTTTCTTCTTGATTCATTATTAATTTGTGGCTTACCGTGCCATCACGATATTAATTAATTATTTGCGACGGAGTTACAACAATCAATATTGCTGCGAAAACAACTGATAAATTAATACGAATTTGGCTTAATATGACTAACTAACTAACTAACTAACCATCACGCCGTTTCCCCGCAGGGGTAGGCAGAGAGGACGGACCGCCAAACAACTCGGTCTTGGCACACACTTCTTGCCTCATTCACATTCATACATCGTCTCATACATACTCTTCTATTATTCTGACTCTTGACATGGCCCGACTCTAGTATCTGATTCACTTGATCGTGCCATGTCTTCCTCGGGCGTCCCCGACTTCTGCTACCATTCGCATTTGCATCATATATCCTCCTTACACTCCTATCTTCGCTCATTCGCTCTACATGCCCAAACCATCTAAGCGTCCCTTTCTTAATCTTACTCATTACGCTTACATCAGCCTTGCACTCTTTGCGGATCTCCACATTCCTCACACGATCAAACATGGTTTTACCACACATACGCCTCAGAGATCTCATTTCAACAGCATTCAATCTACTTTCATCCTTTCTTTGCCAGTTCCATGCCTCACTTCCATACATCAAGGTAGGTACCAGCACTCCGTTGTGGACTGCTAACTTCGCTTCTTTGGACAGTTTTTTGTTAGCGCCAACTGCGTTCAGTCCTCCATTAACGGAATTACCTGCATTTACCCTTCTTTCAATATCTCTGTCAGCCTTCCCATCTCTCGTAAACATACTTCCTAAATACACAAACTCATCCACCTGCTCCAAGTATTCCTCATTCACAATTATATTGCACACTGTTTTCGTACTCTCTCTTTCAAACACCATTACTTTAGACTTACTTACATTCATCATTAACTCATTCTTCATGCATACTTAATATGACTATTTATTTATTAAGTATAATATCCATGTATTATGTATAAATCTTTCGGAAGAAATTCTCTAAATGATGGTGAAAACCCTATCAAACTCCGGTGCAAAGTTTAGAAGAACTAAGCGCATAAACAGACAGACGCGTGTAGTGACTTTGTTTTATACTATTTAGAGATACCGATGTATTGTCACTATTACGAATTTACTAAAAGTTTATCAGGAAACGGCATGTAATTCCGTTATTAGTTTATTATGTTTTTGAACGTTCCAGACTATTCCCGAACTTTCCAGTATGTTCTATAATGTTGTGAAATGATCTCGGATGTTCTGGACTGTTCTAGAAATGTCTAGAGGGCGAAACTTCCAGCCCCTATATCTTCAAAAGCACGCTCTTCACGTAAAAAAGGGAACATTCTTCGTGAATGGGGGATAGAGGGCTACCACACCTTCAAATCCATTGATCGTACCGGAACTCGTTTCTGACCTTTATCGGCACATTGTACAATTTTTTTAAAATAAATATTGATATCTTTATTTTAACTTATCTTCTGAGTGGAGGGAAAGATAATAATAAATAACTTGGAATATTGATAAGATGATGAGAATTAATTTTATTATTGTAAAAATTATCGCTAAATTGCACAACTCTTTAATAAACTAATACGGTGACAGTTGGTTTTTTATGCTTTGTCCTTGTTTATTTTTTTTTTGTTATCTGTCCAGTCAAATTTGCAATGATCACGTCACAATGAAACCTAACCTAGACAGCCAAAATCTACCCCGAGTTAACTAACCATCTCGCCGTTTCACCCCGCAGGTGTGAGCAGAGAAGATAGACTGCCACACGACTCTGCCTTCATACTTTTAATATCATTCTGTTATTCTGACTATGTCTGTTTGTGCGTTTAGTTTATGCAACGGATTTTGATAGGGTTTTCACTATCATTTTGAGAATTTTCTTCCGGAAGGTTTATAACGCCGGGTACACGCGACTAAAGCGATTTCTAACAACTTTTCTGAACGGTGGTCTTTCTACAGTGCGTTAATTTCTTCTATAATAGGTGCAATGTAGTCCAAATATTTTATTATCTAACTAATTGTAAGGATAATTTTTCATTTGCGTCATTATCAGTTGTGTTTTAAATACAAGCAAAATAATTTTTGAATAATTTAGTCTACCACCAACAAGCAATTTCGGGATACCGCAAGGCACAGTCCTAGGCCCCCTACTATTTATAATTTATGTCAACGATATTTTCAAACTACCACTTAACGCAAACATCATATCATATGCCGACGACACGTCTATCATAGTGAATAATGTACTTATTTTTATAGCGTTAATTATTATTTTACGAATCATTCAAAATGATATACATAGCAGTATTGAACGCTTTCAAATTTGCAAATGGACTAATACAGAACCAAGAAAAAGAACTATTTATTGAAAACTTGTCACTATGTTTAAAAGTTCTCCCCGCTCTCAGAAAGTCTACACGGAGAAAAATTACTGATATTTTAATGTATTTATTTTAATGTATTTTATTTATTTGCCTTGTCCTTTCTAATGTTGTCTTTCCCGAAATGAGTTTTATAAACTCATTGGGAATAATACATTATTACTTTGTTATCATTTTGTAATGTATTATCTTGTAATAAAATAAAAAAAATAAAAAATGTTTCCGCATTTCGTCATTGTATATTATCAAGGCAAATATTGCAGGTGCATGAACACGTGTTCCCCTTATGGTAGGAATTTACTAGTTTACTAAGTTTATCAGGAAACGGCCTGCAATCCCGATTTTAACCGGATTACCAATGATTTGGGGATATTTTAAATCTTATTTCAGCATATACTAAAATAAAGATTTACTAACGTACCGCAGCTGAGCGTTAGTTAAGTTAGGGGAAGGGGAGGGTTTGGAGTACTTGTCTATTCAGTTCTGGTCACCAACCACGACTAAAATCATTTAATAAGTTGCTATTAATTTGTTATACTAAATACATTCGCGCTTCTAAAACTCAGATTTTTAAGCATTCCTGTACAATTTAAATAAATTAAATTTATTTATTTTATATTACATCACGACCTATTTTGGTACGGCCATGTCAATCTATTGCAAATTTGAGACTGCTCTCGTGTATTTAATTTTGGATTTGAGCCAGTCTCGAATTTTCAAAAAATGTTTCAGTGAGTTTATTTCCGGTAGATCACAGATTTTTTAAAAACATGAAATTTATAACTGCTGCTATTTTGTTATGGCGCAAATTGTGAGAAATTTCAACTAAATAAACCCATCGATTTTTCCCGAGTTTTGTAACGTTATAAATAAATTTCTACGTTTTTTATCAGCTAACATTATACAGATCTATAAATAGCATAAAATAAAGTCGCTAACTGCGTCTGTCTGTTTGTGCGCTTAGTTCTTCTAAACTAGGCAACGGATTTTGATATGGTTTTCGCTATCGTTTAGAGAATTTCTTCCGGAAGGTTTATACGTATTAAACATGCATATTATATTTATAGAAAGTATAGAAAACCGATGTTTTGTAAACAAGTCGTAAAAAACATAGTTTTGGGCGCTTAATCTTATGAGAAGGCCTACAGAAAAGTCCGTGGTGGTATATATATGTCTTGTCTATATCCTAAGGATAACCCCCAGCAACGCCAGGTAGCTTAATATAATAATATTAAGTTCAATAATAATGAAGAATGAGTTAATGATAAATGTAAGTAGTCTAAAGTAATGGTGTTTGAAAGAGAGAGTACGAAAACAGCATGCAACTAATGATGAATAATTGGAGCAGGTGGATGAGTTTGTGTATTTGGGAAGTGTTGTGTACACACGGAGAGAACTTGCTGATATTTGGAGAGATTTTTTGATAAATCAGTATTACTCATTATTCTCCCTAGATCTAGGGGAATAATCATTTTTTCGGGAACAGTAATGAAAGATAGCGCAAATTTATATAATGAACTGGATTTCGTGATGAAATTCCAAGTAAAGAAAGGTGAACGTTTATGGGGAGGTGTCCACTTGGCACCATTAGTTAAAAAATACGAAAAATATTAGTATATCCCCAATGAAAAGCACACTTGGGAAACAACTTGATAATAGTGTCGTAACTCGTCTTGTAATTATTAAAACACGTTGCTTTTCGCAATAGACAAAAGAATAATCTTTATTGTTCTTGAAATTTATTTGAAATGTTACACATTGTTTCAATATAGATGGCGCCACTAAACACATTTGATAATTTTGTTACCATTATTCTAATAGTAATAACATTTTGTAACTTGTATCATTAAGAACTGTGAGCGGAACGTTGGTTGAAGAGGAGTAGATGTTAAATTGAAGACACAATATCACTCATACGGTTCTCTTTTAATACGCTATCGAACGAACTGGAAACTGCCCGTCTTGTAGAGGGCTAAACAACATTAATAAACCACTCACCAGATCGATATCTTCGGGCTTTTTGTATGAAACAAATCGATCCTAAATAACCATAGATATGCCAATATATAGACAGTAAAATTCTCAATCGGAGCCTCCATATTGTTCTACACACTTCAGAAAAACTCTAAAAGTTGATTCCATGGACTTTCAGAGTTTTTCATTGTTATATAGTTAGGAAATCATATGACTTCACAATATTTCGGTTCCAATTTTCGATCGGATTTATACCTCCATGGCTAGCAGATTCTGGAATAGTGACAAGCTGGTGACCCTGTATTATTATTATTATTGGCACACATAATCTAAAATAACACTAAATCTACATGCTTATAAATAACAACTGTATATGAAAAATGGCTTACTCCTTCCCACTGCCTTCTCCTTCACATCATACTCCTTGGTATTATTAAAAATCTGGTAAAATTATTAGTTTTCCTGTTATACATGGGACTGCGGGCCTATAACGAATGAATTGAAAGAGTTCCTAGCAAAGTATCAGTCAAAAGCGAATGTTTTATGAGTACGGCGGAACACTCGGTAGGTGGCCGAGTTGACATCGCGTTTGGGTCCCACCCAGGCGTAGTGTGTCCAATTCCTGGACTGACTAAGTCCTCCATCACAACACAATCAACATTTTAAGCTTACTGTGGTGGTAGTAGGAAATTTTCAAATATTGTCTGGTTATTCGTAACCCGGAAATGTTTGTCATTCTCTAAAAAAAACATGTTCATATAAATACTGACATTACGTCATAATATCTATTAGGAAAATATCACGTGTTCTCGATGTATTCTGAATGACTAATATTTTATCAGGAAGTTGGCATACTGTCACTTTTTTACAGGATTACTCTTCTCCGTGCACCTTTTAAAAAAGTGATATAAAATCATTTAAGGCGAAAAAAACTCACCCATAAACCTGACCTACTAACTTATCTAACCTAGTTTTTATTTCATAATTTTTTAAGGCGATGCACTACGTCGTGTAATATTTTAAATTGAGCCGCTATCAAAAACAACCCTTACGTAGATGGCGATACCTCACCAAAACCATAACTCACCAAAATGACAGTACAACACACCTTTAAGGCGATGCACTACGTAGTAATTCAAAATCATATGTTTTTGGTTTGAAAATTTGATCGCCTAGAAATGTTTCAGATGCTTTAATTAAATACTACGAGTAGAATACATCTTGGCCTTTGAAATAATCGAGTATTTTTTTTTAAAGTCTTTTTATAAGCCCAGAAAAAAAATAATTTATAAAGCCTATGAAAACTGCTTTAAAATTCGAAATCTCCTACTTATGAACCCATTTCGGTTATGATTTTACTGTACAATGTGGCAAATTAAGTTATTTATAAAATGATCGGAAAAAAATTAAATATTTTTGCCTGAACATCCACAAAATAAAATAAAAGGCACTTTTTGGCCATGATTTTTTCTTGCATACATCAAAACAGGCGGATGGTGTTAAGCTGGAATTTAAACCTTATCGCCGTCTACGTAAGGGGTGTTATTGATAGCGGCTCGATTTAAAATATTACACGACGTATTGCATCGCCTTAAAAGTTATTAATATGAGTTATTACAATAAAGTATAAATAAATAAAAGTTCGGTTAGATGACAAGGAATTTGGTTATTTCAGATTTAAATTCACAGCGGGAGTCAATGTACTCGTATTTAAATGCTTATTTTTAAAAATAAATAAACAACGCGAAGTGTACAGCTAAGCAAGCAACACTGTAATAATTAAACGTTCACAAAAATATGGGTGCACTGTTCTGGATTGATTTTGTTTATTTATCAACCCTTCAGAATTTCAAATGCGGTATTTTCCATGCAATGCGGGGTTTTCCAATAAGAGGTGTTATTTTGAATAGCCCGCTATTTCGGTAGATGTTACTTTTGAAGCTGTCATTTTTTGACATTTGACAAGTAGAAACTAATAAAAATGGAACGATACACGCTTCAACAACGCATTGAAATTATTAAAATTCACTTGAGTGAATCAAATGCAAATCATCTTGAGTGATGAGGCCCATTTCCACCTCGGTGGCTTCGTCAACAAGCAAAATT
Source organism: Hesperophylax consimilis (assembly GCF_061612785.1). Lineage (NCBI taxonomy): Eukaryota > Metazoa > Arthropoda > Insecta > Trichoptera > Limnephilidae > Hesperophylax > Hesperophylax consimilis. Next base: position 15,973,544 of record NC_142865.1, read on the forward strand.
GTCGCCTCTGGGGCTCGGAAAACCCAAGAGTTATTTCTTCTAACTCAGCAAACTTATTTTGTGGCACCATTTTAATTAAAAATTAATAAAATACTTCGTTTTAACCACTTTTATTGTTTATTACCAACATGTTTCATGAGCAACGCTCACTTCTTCAGGGTTTTTAATAAAAAACAATAAAAGTGGTTTTTTAAAAAAAAAAACACTTTTATTGTTTATTAACATGTTGGTAATAAACAATAAAAGTGGTTAAAACGAAGTATTTTATTAATTTTTAACCAAGAGTTATTGTTGAAAAGCCTCTTTATTCTCAACGTGAGACTGTTTGGTGCGGTTTATGGTCCGGCGGAGTCATTGGACCTTACTTTTTCGAAAATGAGGCTGGAGCAACAGTTACGGTGAATGGATTGCGCTATCGAGAGATGATTAATGATTTTTTATGGCCGGAATTGAATGGTATTGATCTGGACCACGTTTACTTTCAACAAAACGGCGCTACGTGCCACACAAGCAACGAAACCATTGATCTTTTACGATTGAATATCAAAATAACATTTCTTATTGGAAAACCCTGTACATCATGTTTTTTTTTTTAATTTCAACGCAAAAACAAATACTGTTTTAGAAACTAGATAAAAATATTTTTCCGGTGTTATGCATTTAAAATAAACATTACTATTTCTAAATAATATAATTTTAACATCAAACGTGAAAAATGTTTGTCAAAAACACTAACTTTTGACATATTCGCATTTCTCTGAAATCGGATGGCATTACAGCAATTAATATGCGAAATAAATGGCGGTCCTACCCGATCGACATTCGGCTGGGTTGGCAGACTTGTCGACTTCAGATCTGGGATTGGGCGGTTTAAAATATTTGTTTTTAGTAAATAACTTTGTTTTTTTATAGGTTGATTTAAAAAAAATCTATAAATCTACAGTTTTTTTCCGAGATTAACGCAAAGAAGGCCCGGGCAACTCCGGGAACTTCAGCTAGTTATATTATAAAGTAAATGACAATATTTTTTGTTTTTGTAAGACATGGATTCAAAAATCTCTAAATAGTATAAAATAAAGTCGCTATAAATAAATAAATAAATAAATAATTGTTTATTCCAGCTATCAGCGTCTGTCTGTTTGTGCGCTTAGTTCTTCTAAACCAAGCAACGGATTTTAATAGGGTTTTCACTATCATTTAGAGTACTTCTTCCGGAATGTTTAAATATATAATACATGCATATTACACTTATATAAAGTAGAGAAACGTCAGTGTTTTGTAATCAAGTCGTAAAAAAATATTTACGGGCGCTTACATTGCTAACGCTGGCTAAACCTTATGATGATGGTATATGTCTTTCTCCTAAGGATAAGCCCCAGCTACGCCGGGTATATGTCAGCCAGTATTTAATAAATAGTTTCAACACAAATAAAATTATACTAATCCGTGATTTTTCACGGGTCTGCGCCAGTCAGGTAAATAATTTGTAATCCTATGACCTAAACCTACACCCACGTCTTACTAAAACGATTGCGTGGCAACGCAATAATTAATAATTATCGCGCAGCAGGTACTTATGTGATGAAGTAACCTATATTATCTTACCGCAAGTCCACACCTTGCGGTCTGAAGTATTTTCGCTACCAACTTAACCTTATTCTGCTAGAATCCACTGTCGTACAGCCAGCGGTCGAGTCGAGAAAGTCGATCGAGTGATTCATGATTCACTGTTCAAGTGACTCGCACTTTACGTTTGAAACATAGAATTAAAAAGAACGCAAGAATTGCGATGTGGGCGTATTTCGTAATCCAAAATTCTGACCATTCCTTGCTTAAATTTCTAACACAGTAATTATTTTCGGTAAAGTTACTCAATTCTGCTGAACGCAGGCGAGTTTTTTTTAAATGATACCTGATTGCAACTTAATTAGATGAAATAAACACCTAAAAAATTTAATATTAAGGCGAATCACTATTTTGATTAATCTTTATAACGAATTGGTTTACATTATGAATACCAAAAATATGCTTTAAATAAATTGACGGTTTTCCTATCGTGAGTTATAAGCCATAAGTAATAAGTTTAAGTGATCAATGCATAAATTAAGTTGTTAAGCGCCCTTGAGGTGATTTTCTCACGAACACGGCGCTATACAAATATTTTTAAACTTCCGATTTTATGTCCGGGTTAAATCTTCCCCATAGGAAAACTAAACCCTTCCACACTCTTTTCCACAAATGATCATCTAGTCAATCAACATTATGCAAGTGCATTATATAAGCAAAATAAATTCAAAACAATACAAGAACAACACGTCAACTCACCAGAGATCAAATGGGAAAATAATTCACCGACTCCAGATATTTTCATATCAGAGGGTTCGGCTCGGTAGAACTTCTAACAGGGCCTATAAATCCTACTGATCCCTCAACATAAATATTTAAAAATTTTTTCGTTATCCTACATGTATTTAAAATGACCGACTTTTGCATCTTTATATATAAATTTTTTGATAGATCTAATACGCCTAAATTTTGAATGAGAGAGCTAGGTATAATGCCAGTAGCCGAAATAACAAATGGTAATATTTTTATAGTCTGAGAATGCTAAATTCTTTTTATCTCATATCATTATTATTATTTGCCTTGAGTAGAATACAAATAACAATAAACCACTCAATAAAAAATATAAATGTAAACTACTAAAAAAATTTTTTTTTCAAAGAAATGTATGAACGCGTAAAGGAAACCACTCTCAAACAATACAGTACTATAGCTAAGATTATCTGTGACAATTTACCTTGATTAACCTTTTTTTGCTTTCTTATTAAATTATTTACAAAATAAATAAAAACCAGTTTTGTGGTTGACATCGAACTATTCTAGACTCCGTTTGTCAAGCGTTTTTAAAGCCTATTACCTACATTCCTGACAATATAAGGCATAACAAGAATACACACATTTTTGGCTTGTAGCTTCCTCTTAACTTATTAGTTACTTGGCATTGAGTCATTTAAAACATAACTTTGATTAAGAAAAATGGAACTTTAATGCATCTTTTACCATTTCCCCCGACATAAATAGTTGTTTCTTGAAGACAATAAGTTGGAAGCTGTTAAAATCAATAGTTATTTAAAAAAAAAAACATTGCGTGAAGCGGAATTTGCCAACTTTACCTTCGTTTCATGGTAATTTTTTTTATTTTTTATAACGACTAAATAAAACAGCGATATTCGATGTCAGGCAGTGCAAGAGAAATAGAGCACATGCTAACTAATTAACCAACCATCACACCTTAAAGCCGCAGAGGTAGGCAGAGACGACAGACCGCCAAACAACTCGGTCTTGGCGGTTCCATGATAACTCAACACAGTGACAATTCAACACACTTTTAAAAAGTGAAATAAAGTCACTAGAAACGATGAAAAAAATGTTTAACCTAACCTACTTAACCCAGTTAGTAAAGTTTTTGTTTGATCACTTTCCATGACTTTATATAACTTTTTAAAGATGTGATTAATTATCATTTTGATGAGTTATCCAGTCACCGTCATCGTCTCATACATACTATTCTGTTATTCTGACTCGTTACGTGGCCCGAGTGTTTGGTTCACTTGATCATGCCATGTCCTCCTCGGGCGTCCCCGATTTCTAGCATTCACATTCGCATAATATATTCTTACACTCCTTTCTTCGTTCGTTCGCTCTATATGCCCAAACTGTCCCTTTCTTAATTTTGTTCACTACGCTTACATCAGCCTTGCATTCTTAGGACGGGTTGTTTCGGAGAATTTGAACAATTCATCAAATTTCAACGTTCATTTTCGGGTTCTGTGAAAGTCCTATTCAAGTTATGTTATTATATCATTGTAGGCTAGTTGCTTGACAAAACTGAAATAAAAACAAAACTTGAAAAAATCTTTCACAGAACTTGAAAATGGACGTTGAAATTTGATGAATTGTTCAAATTCTCCGAAACAACCCGTCCTTAGAGAATCTCCGCATTTTTTTCATCACGTGATTACACTGTTTTACCACATATACGCCTCAAGGATCGTATTTCCACAGCTTTCAGAATCGCGCGCTAAATGGGCTGGAACCAAAAGGTGTTAAATTAATGGCAAATTGGTTTCCATTCAAATCTACATAGAATACGTTTCTAGTGTGTATTGTCTATTCGCTGGATATAATTATCTGTATGACTGTACAAGCACCGTAATTGCTGCATTAAATATGGTATTGTCGTACTTTTTCTTTTTTTTTTCAGAACACAACCCTTTTTGGCAGCTTTTTACATTGGAAATTTTTGCGTTGAAAAAAATATAAATAGTTATTTTTTAAATTTATTCGATACATGTTGGGTTTAAAATGCGGTGCCATAATCGTGGCGTTCTATGATTTTTCCATCAAGAGTCCCAACTGCTCTCTACCGTCTGGAGTCAGTGAGACTATGACATCCAATTGGGATATGTGGCGAGGCTGAAGGTAAAGTGCCACCAAACACGGCTAAAGTCATTTCAAGCAAGGTTTAAATTCTGAATGGTGGTCTTACACTAGGGCTATACTGCGAGTGTCTTCCACTCTGAAACGTGCCGCAAGTTTTACTATACAGGGTGTATCGGCACGTATCCGACAAACTTTAACCAGCTATTCCTTCGCACATTTGGAGTAAAAAATGTTATGGGCACTTTGCTGTCCGGTAGCATTTTTTTTCAATTAAAAAGAAAAAAATAAAAAATTTCCACACTACATCACTGTCATTGGCATTGCTTTTCGTGTCCAACAGCTGTTATAAGCAAGTATGTCGAAAAGCGTCTTTGCTCTTTCGCACACACTAAATAATAATAGTTAAAAATGAGACGAATGGTGCCGTGCCATTTCGTTGTGATTGTAAAAGCGCGCCAATATAGGTACACACGTACATTATTCAACGGAATTCGAATAAAATATTGCCGGATGGGTTTTCAAACTTTGACAAAGGATAAAACAGTGGTGACATGTGGTGAAAATATGAATAATATTTTTTTATTACAAAAAAAAACGTTACCGGACAGCAAAGTGCACATAAGATTTTTTTCTCCAAATATGCTAAGGAATAGCTGGTTAAAGTTTGTCGGGTACGTGCCGATACACCCTGTATAATATTTTAAATTAATGATTTGTGAAGTATCAAATCAAATTTACTTGCGAACGACGAGATTTGAACCCGCGACCTTCGGATTGCTAGTCGAGAGTCATACATACCCCTCGACAGCGGAGGCCGTTTTGTATTGTAATAATTATTAGTTTTATTGTGATTAATTTTTGGGTTATTATGCCGTGTTGCGCTTTGTCCTTCTAGACAGCGTTACGTCTATTATCACCCTAATAAATAACATTGATTAATTCTCATTTCTGAGCACAAACTGCCTCCTGTTTTATATTATGTTTTTAGTTTTAATATTCTTGTTTTGTCCTGTCCTGCTGTTATTGTTATTCTAAGTTTTGTGATCACTTTGTATAAACAGTATATTTAGTGTTATAATATTAGATCTGTATTGGGTAAGGCACACTGTAGGAAAAATTTTAAGAACCACTTATACTGAATTACCATTTTTAAAGTTTGTTATACGAGTAGTTAAGCGCACTTGAAGTGAAATGACACTAAACTGCGCTATATAAATGCCATGTTATTATTATTGTCAAAAAATTGTGTATTGTGTCAGTGGTACGATTTCTGAAAAAAAAAACAGCTGCTATATTTATTTGTGTATAAAACTTAATTTCATTTTACACTGGCTAATAAATTTACCGGACACAATGTAGTATGAATCAATTTCCTCGTATGCAACACACGTCTTTCGGAAGGAAGCTATGATAATCTGTATCCATATATGGTATTGCCGTTGGTAATTCCTTGGTGACCTCTCTCTCTCTTTCTCACAAACGACGCCTCGTAACAGAAAGAGAGGTGTGCATATTGTCTTCAGGTTTTTTTGAAATAAGAATGTACATTGTTTTCAATCTGTATTTAAATTATAATTTATTCGATTATCGACCTTGCGTCTGGTAACTGACGTCACCGGTGAAGCGTCATTCCCGTCCGCCGGGGTCAATGTCACCTGTCGCGTCATAGGTACCCACCTAGCTACATTGTAGTTCTTTATAACCCTCTCGAACCGTACGTTAAGAGGAAGCTACAAGCCAAAAATGAGTATATTCTTGGTATACCTTATATCGTAGGTAATAGGCATTAAAATCGCTTGACAAACGGAGTCTAGAATCGTTCGATTTCAAGCACAAAACTGGTTTTTATTTATTTTGTAAATAATTTTATAAGAAAGCAAAAAAGTTAATCAAGTGAAACTGTCACAGATAATCTTAGCTATAACACTGTATTTTTTTTAAAGTTGTTTCCTTTACGCGTTCATACATTTCTATTTAAAAATATATTGTTTTAGTAGTTTAAATTTATATTTTTTTATTGAGTTATTTATATTTTTATTTGTATTCTACTCAAGCGAAACGAAAACCTTCAATTTATCTAAAGCATATTTTTTGGTATTCTTAATTTACCTACACTAATTCGTGGTAAAGATGAATCAATTATTAGTGATTTAGCATTAAGCTTCGCCTTAATTTGAAAATTCATGAATTTTAATTTACACAGAAAACTTCTCTAATCTCAATAATATAAAATAAAGTCGCTATCCACGTCTGTCTGTTTGTGCGCTTATTTCTTCTAAACTACGCAACGGATTTTGATACGGTTTTCACTATCATTTAGAGAATTTCTCCCGGAAGGTTTACATATACATATAATACATGCATATTATATTTATAGAAAGTAGAGAAAAGTCAATGTTTTGTAATCAAGTCGTAAAAATATGTTTTCGGGCACTACATTGTTAACGCTGGCTAAACCTTATGAGATATATCAAAATAATGTAGTACGGAATTGTATGTCTTTAAAAGGCCTAAAGAAAAGTTCAAGATGGTATATGTCTATCTCTGAAGGATAACCCCCAGCAACAAAGGGTACACCTCAGCTAGTACTGAAATAAATGATTGATAATTTATTAAGAATCTCTTTGTTACTATGATAATGAAGGAGATAATCAAGCATCAGATATTGTTTTATAACTGCCAATTTCAATTCAGGTCTGAAAGGGGTTAGAGAGGGGTTACCTGTCCTTTGAACAACTTCTGACTGTATTATTGTTGGCTCCCAGACGACTCCCGCCACCTCGGTGTTGATGGGAAGTATGATTATTTTTAGAATCGTTGAAACGATTTTGTCGTAAATTTAAAGCAGAAAATTTGTTTATTTTTTTCTAGTTTATGATTCTTACAATTATCGATTAGTTGACTCTAACCTATCACAACCATTACGCCATTTCCCGCAGGGGTAGTGCAGAGAGGATGCAACGCCACACAGTGTGGTTGTCCCCTGCAACGAATGTATCGAATTGATTAGAGCAAGTAAATACTGAATTTTATGAATTTAAATACTGCAGCACTGTTATTCGAATTATGAATTATTATTGTATTTGTGGGACAAATTGCACACATTTTACAAATGTTTACTTTGAAAGCTCGTGATTTTGTCATTTTGGTAGTTATCGGAAAACTAATTTAACTAAATATCGTTATTATACGTCTCTAAATGGTATAAAATCAAGCCGCTATTCGCGTCTGTCTGTTTATGCGCTTAGTTCTTCTAAACTACGCAACGGTTTTTGATAGGGTTTCCTTTATTATTTAGAGATTTTCTTCTGGAAGGTTTATATATACAGGGTTTTCCAATAAGAGGTGTTATTTTGAATAGCCCGCTATTTCCGTAGATGTTAGTGTTCATGCAACTGCATTTGCCTTGTTAATAATGGAACACGTGTTCCGGCATCGTAATAATACATTCGTATTTTACTCGAAACCTATCAATTCATCCGTTAAGGGCCTGCAATCCCGTTTCTAACCAATTTACGAATAATTTGAAGAGATTCTCAATAAATTAACAATTAAAAATTTTGTCCGTGTAAGACGAATATTTATACGAATCAGAACACTGTTTGTTTTTTGTTGTTTTTTCTATTATTTTCAGTTGGCGATGCACACTACGTATTGATGCAAAATCACGTGTTTTTGGTTTGAAAATTTGGTCGCCTAGAAATGTTTCAGATGCTTTAATTAAATACTGCGAGTAGAATACATCCTGGCCTTTGAAATAATCGAGTATCTTTTAGAAAAGCTTTTTATAAGCCCAGAAAAAAAAATGTATAAGGCCTATGAAAACTGCTTTAAAGTTAAAAATCTCCTACTTACGAACCCATTTTCAGTTATGGTTTTATTGTATAATGAGGCAAATTAAGTTATTTATAAAATGATCGAAATACATTTAAATATTTGTGCCTGAACATCCAAAAAATAAAATTAAAGGCACTTTTTGGCCATGTTTTTTTAATGCATAAATCAAAAATGGTGGATGGCGTTAAGCGGGAATTTAAGCCTTATCGCCATCTACATAAGGTGTGTTATTGATAGCGGCTCGATTCAAAATATTACACGACGTAGTGCATCGCCTTAATACATAACGTAGTTCGTACTCATTTTCTGATGTTGACTTTACTGTGACCGGGAGAAGTTTGAAGGAGCTAGGACCCACTTACGAGTATAATATTATTTTAGTCTTGTAACAAAATGATATTACATAAATGTTTCTCTTGTGCCGAACACACATTTAATATTAGTTCAACGCCCACAGTGATGAAAGAACCAAGTTTTAACGTGGAATGGAGATTCCAAACTTTCAGTATTGCCCCGGATAAGTTGATCGGAGAGTATGTCGGATCGTATTGGAACGCTGTTAGGTTAGATTGAGAGGGAGGTACACAATACGATGGTGACTATGTCGATACAGCCAGGTGCGTTTAATATCCATTATAATTACTGGATATTATAATTATTGTAGGTCCGTAATTCCGGAGGTCGCCGGTTCAAATATCGGCGTTCGCAAGTAAATTTTATTTGATTAATACGTGTTATTTCACGATTAAGGCGATGCACTACGTCGTGTAATATTTTGAATCGAGCCGCTATCAGTAACACACCTTACGTAGATGGCGACAAGGCTTAAATTCCCGCTTAACACCATCCACCTGTTTTGATTTATGCAAGAAAAAAACATGGCCAAAAAGTGCCTTTTGGATGTTCAGGCACAAATATTTAAAATGTTTCATTTTATAAATAACTTAATTTGCCACATTATACAATAAAACTAAATTAGGTTCGTAAGTAGGAGATTTTGAACTTTAAAGCAGTTTTCATAGGCCTATACATTATTTTTTTCTGGGCTTATAAAAAATACTCGATTATTTCAAAGGCCAAGATGTATTCTACTCGCAGTATTTAATTAAAGCATCTGAAACATTTCTAGGCAACTAAATTTTCAAACCAAAAATACATAATTTTAAATTACTACGTATTGCATTGCCTTAAATCATTAAAAATAATATAAGGTTATTCGGCACGTTGATCGAATGTCGAATGGAATATACTATCAGTATCGCCCTGGTGTAAGGACACCATTCAGTATTGAAATGACTTTAGCCGTGTTTGGTGGCCAGATCTAAATAGCCAGATATTTCCCCAACTACTTCTTCCTCATCTCCTTTCCCTCCCACTGCCTTAAACCTCACAATATACCCCAATTGGGGATGCTATAATCTCACTGGCCGTGTACGATTGGGAGCAGTTGGGACTCTTGTCTATTTGGTCCGCATTACGAATTTTTACCGATATAATGTATCATAACTAAGAGTAAAAAAGTAATTATATTAAATTACTCCCATAGAAAAAAATTGCAATTTGGTCCTTCGAGCCGGATCATAGTTTTAATATAGATTTATATTTTTGTAATATATTTATGTATGTTTAGGAGGCCCCGGGGAAAATAATCAACCGTCATCTTTGGGGATGCTGTGTGAAGGCTTTATGTCTTTTAAAGTTTTAAAAATTAATTATCTGAAAATTATTAAAAAAATACACATCTTATTCTGTTACATAGGTATGAAAATATTCACTGCATTTCGTTCGTTCGTAGGCGTTCGTAGATGACATTAATTTATTTGTTTGCGCCTGTACATAAGCAATATGAATATAAATAAATAGTTTGGTCTGTATAAAAGCTGAATACTTTTAAGAAAGGCATACAAATACAATATTGGATTTGTATGCCTTTCTTGAAAGAATTCAGTTATTATACTGACAAAACTATAACTCATATTAATTCGTCTTAAGGCGAAGCTTAATGCCAAATCACTATTTTGATTAATCTTTATAACGAATTGGTGTACATTATGAATACCACAAAAATATGCTTTAGATAAATTGAAGGTTTTCCTATCGTTTCGCTTGAGTAGAATACATATATTTGTTCAATAGAAATGTATGAATGCATAAATGAAAAAAACTTTTAAAAAATACTGTATTATAGCTAAGATTATCTGTGACAGTTTCACTTGATTCACTTTTTTACTTTCTTAAAAAAATATATACAAAATAAATAAAAAACAGTTTTTGCTTGATATCGAACGTTTCTAGACTCCGTTTGTCAAGTGATTTTAATGCCTATTACCTAAGATATAAGGTATACCAAGAATATACACATTTTTGGCTTGTAGCTTCCTCTTAATATTTTAAGGCACAGCTTGCAAAAAGTGTATTATAATAAAATAATTCAATTAACGCCATCTATGAACGCATAGATTATAACGTTCGTTAAGTGCTACAACGGTCCAAGGATTTTTACACTATTTTAAATGAGATGTGTTTTTATTAAATATTAGCTGACATATAATACCCAGCAACGGGATAACGATACGTAACGATAGCAACGGGATATACCATCGCGGACTTTTCTGTAGTCCTTGTTATGATATACAATTCCGTAGTACATTATTTTGATATATCTCATAAGGTTTAGCCAGCGTTAACAATGTAAGCGCCCGATAATATTTTTTTACGACTTGATTACAAAATATCGACTTGTCTCTACTTTGTATAAATATAATATCCATGTTTTTTATGTGTGAACCTTCCGGAAGAAATTCTCTAAATGATAGTGAAAACCCTATTAAAATCTTGTGCGTAGTTTAGAAGAACTAAGGGCACAAAAATACTGACGCGGATAGCGACTGTTTTATACTACAGGGTTTTCCAATAAGAGGGGTTATTTTGATATTCAAAGAAACTTTTCCCGTAAAAGATCAATGGTTTCATTGCTTGTGTGGCACGTAGCGCCGTCTTGTTGAAAGTAAACGTTATCCAGATCAATACCATCCAATTCCGGCCATAAAAAATCATTAATCATCTCTCGATAGCGCAATCCATTCACCGTAACTGTTGCTCCAGCCTCATTTTAGAAAAAGTAAGGTCCAATGACTCCGCCGGACCATAAACTGCACCAAACAGTCACACGTTGAAGATAGAGAGGCTTTTCAACAATAACTCTTGGATTCTCCGAGCCCCAGATGCGACAATTTTGCTTGTTGACGAAGCCACCGAGGTGGAAATGGGCCTCATCACTCAAGATGATTTGCATTTGATTCACTCAAGTAAATTTTAATAATTTCAATGCGTTGTTGAAGCGTGTATCGTTCCATTTTTTATTAATGGCGTAGTTTCTACTTGTCAAATGTCAAAAAATGACAGCTTCAAAAGTAACATCTACCGACATAGCGGGCTATTCATAATAACACCTCTTATTGGAAAACCCTGTATATAGAGATTTCACAATAGTCGCTTACGCCTATTCATTCTAATCCTTTGTATAATTTAGCGCGCTAACTCTATCATTGGTATGTACATATTATCTCCCTCCCAAACTCAAATCTTAAGTAATCTTCTTCTTCTTTTTGAACGCTTATATCGGACCCTTGAGGCGGGTCATTAGTGCTTTCATCGTGGTTCTGAATCCAGTCGCAAAATCTTCCTTCTTAAAACGCCCACTAACAAAATTCGAGATATTTTCGCTTTGAAATTTGGCAAGAATATTTGTACGCTACTTTCAAACGGATGCACACAAGTAGAAAGGTCGGTTTTGTCCAGTTATTAATGTTTTCCATGAAATGCTAAGTGCCATGATCCCTATTGCAAGTTGCCTTCGGCTGTACTGTGGGTAAATCTCAGTTGATTTATTATATTTTCGACGATTTTATTTCGGTATTAATTTCATCACTATAAACTGATTTGAAATATCGCAAATACAACAGTTTATGATGATTAAAATTAGTCGTATTTTTTCAAAATATAAAATTACATCAAAACTGTCCAGGTTGCCGTGTATGCTGGGCAATTAAAGTCCAATCTCCTCCCCACCCTCAAAGCACTTGTTCAAAGTCGTAACACTAAAATTCAGTGTCCCCTGGTGTACTGGTCGCGCCAGGACAGGCGTAACCCTAGCTGGGTGGTAGGCACATTCACTACGTTTAAAACTCTTGTCGCCAACATCGTTCACTCATACTACTGTTGCCTACATCTACGCACAGCAGCGCCCCGACTTTGTCTCTACCTACACACCGAACTCGTATTTTTCATTGCATAGCCGCTTTGATAGTCTAGTTTGATAGCTTGGCGACAGTTGGCATGCTTCCATGCCACATCTACCTGTGTTTCTATTATTCACACCTATCGTAAATGACTTCACATTCGTTGTCAGTGGCAATTTATGACGTTGATTAGTCACTCAATAATTCTTACTCAGATTTCCTCGAATTTAAGTCAACGCATTAAATTTGTATTATACATTTATCTGATTACGGATTGTCATTCATTGGATTTTACTTTGCGACTTCCCCGACTTTAACCCGCCTCACAGCAGCGCCCTACCGGTTGACGATATAGTTCCTTGGTTGTGAATTCGAATCTTAATTTTTAAGGCCGGGTTATTTCGCCTTTTAGCCGTGATGTAGCAATTTTTATTATTAAAGCATACGGATTTCTAAACGGTTCAAAATGACAATAGAGCAGACTTTAATTTTTTTTTTAGCTTAACTAACTAAGCGTATTAATCGTAAACCGACAGTCTTATGTGGTTTTTATTATATTATATTTTGTGTTTTTGTGGTAGCATCTGTTTTTAGTTGTGTTTTACTTGTTATAGCATTTTGATATAATATTTTGCGCATTTGCAGACTCGATATGATTGAATATCGTATAATATAGAATTGTCTAACCTTTGCATTTTGTTGTTGTACCCCGTATACTAGCATCGTGTTGTCCCTTTTTAAATTTTGTTTCGCTTTTCATCCATTATTTTGCTTTCGTCCCTTGCTTATTTTTACCATTGTATCATTATTCATTGACCAACGTAAGAATATTTTCTTGCTGTCATTTCATCACTCACCTTTAAATATCCCTGCTGCCATTTCATACCAAACTTTATATCTTGCTGCCATTTCACCAACATCATAATACTCCTTGTTTCCATTTCATAAAGCTAACATCCCTTGCTATCATTTCATCATTCACATGTCGAATCCTCTGCTGCCATTTCATACCAAACATTATTTACACGTTGCTGTCACTTCACCGACCTTTATGCCTTGCTGCCATTTCACCAACATAGTAAACCCTTGCTTCCATTTCATAAAGCTAACATCTCTTGCTCTCATTACATCACCAACCTATTATCCCTTTCTGTTTTCCTAGCCCCCCCATTTAATAAAAAATCTAACTATCCATTTCTGCCGTTTCACCACCAACCTAATGGTACGTATATATTTGCGAACTTAAACGCGAACCGAGCCACGAATTACGGGATAGGAACGAAGCAACTGCAAGCGGCGTTTCGATCCATTTACGGTTGTTCGTTCCATTCCCATAAGTTGAGGTTCAGTTCGGCAGTTCGGCTCGCGTATGTATACGTAGCATAATATCCTTTGCTACCATTTCATCCCTTAAATATACCTTTCTGCCATTTCATCACCAACCAAGTATCACTTACTGCCATTTCACCACTAACCTAATATCCTTCGCTACCATTTCATCACCTACCAAATATGCCTTTCTATCATTTCATCACCTCCCTTGGCACCATTTCATCGTGTGTGCTTGTGTTCGCCAGCATCAAGTAGCAAATCTAACCGCTAGAAGTAGTACGCAGTAGTACTAGATTTGCCTGTCCGGGACACCGCCCCTCGTTCCAAATGGCGTGGAGGCAGCTCCCGTAGCAGGTAGATTGAGCGACATCCATTTATTCGACTCGCAAGTCCCTTCAGTTATCAAATTGGGTGCGGGTTTTGCGTATTGGACGTACACAACAATGCTCGGTAGACTTATTAGAGTTGTTTTATTTTACTTTTTCAACATGTATTTAATTTTTAAAACATTCAAAGACATAATAAAGCCTCCACACAGCATCCCCAAAGATGACGTTTGATTATTTTCCCCGGGGCCTCCTAAACATAGATAAATATATTTAAAAAAATATAAATGTATATTAAAAATATGATCCGGCTCGAAGGACCAAATAATATATAATTTCGGTATAGCAATAAATTCTCAAATAAAATGAAGTATCGGAGTTGCCGTCTGTTGGGATCGCTTTTATTTATTATTGTCTTTTGATAGTTTTAAACTTTTTTTTGTTAGTTAAACCTGCTTCTGTGTTTGTCAAAAATATAATCGTTGAGTTGTCGAAAATGGGCGGTTAACCGCATTATTGGTAAATTTAAAATAAAATGGCATTTTGGGCCGGTTTGACCAAAATGTCCTATTTTATTGTTATACGGTACAAGATTCCCGGATTTTCGGAACCAGTGGGACTCTGACATCCTCAATTTGGAGTATGCTGTATGTTAATTTTCTCCTGAACAATTCGTCTCCAGTGGACTATCTGTATATTATGTCAATTATCCCGATATTTACATGTACACAATCCGTTTTACTCATAAAAGTTAAAACGGGGGGATAGGGACGGGTTAGTAGAAAACGTTACTCATAATCACGCGCATGCGTACTGCGTATACCGGCCATAATACGACAATATTAGTAGTTGACAGATTTTTAAACAGCCCGACCCTCAGGTATAGGGACATATTACGATCGCAGTAAGACGGAAATCGCGCACTATGTTAATTTGACAAATTAATATCGATCGGTCGCGCAATGAAAATGTAAAAAAAGCAGTCATACCCATTTGCAGCACTATCAGAGGAATATTTATTTAATTCGATTTTCAAAGCACTCATCGAATTTGCAGAATCTCGAAGCAATTCAAAACAAACCGGGTCAATTAAATTACAAACGTCACGAAAATTACCGAGTTTTTGAGTTTTGGAACAAAGTGGTGCCAGTGTAAAAAAATCTTGGGAGAAAATATTATTATGAGTAAAGATTTTTACCCGAGCAGTTTACGGCCCTCTTCACCGTACAGCTATATCATCAACGCTGCAGCGGTGGAATCTTTATAAAGTATCTGTACCTGTCCGTGTTGGAATTGGTAGCGACAGAACGTCTCGCCTTTACTCGTAGAAGCCACCGGCCATGTGCTTTCTCGTTCGGGGGGGTTGATCCAAAAATAACCCCCATTCTTCGAGTAACAGACGATGATTGTTAGTTGTTAGCATTCCACTTCTCTTCACGATGCACACATTTTTTATCTTGTTCCAATACCAATACTACCATTTGGGACATGTGTCCCGACTGGCGTTTCCAAGATGTCCCCAAGATGTAATAAGTCTACTTACAATATTGTATCGGTGATTCAATCCGTTATTATATTTGTACGCCTTTCTTGTAAGAATTGAGTCTGTATTTGTACAAAACTATTTATTCGTATTGTGTATACGGATATTTAAAATCATAACAAATTATTTTAAGGCGAAGCTTAATGCCAAATCACTATTTTGATTAATCTTTATAACGAATTGGTGTACATTATGAATACCAAAAATATGCTTTAGATAGATTGAAGGTTTTCCTCATCACCTCGCTTGAGTAGAATACAAATAAAAAATAAATTACTGAATAAAAAATATAAATGCAAACTACTTAAAAAAAATAATCAATAGATATGTATGAACGCATAAAGGAAACAACTTTAAAAAAATACAGTATTATAGCCAAGATTATCTGTGACAGTTTCACTTGATTAACTTTTTTGCTTTATTATAAAATTATTTACAAAATAAATAAAAAACAGTTTTTTTCTTGAAATTGAACGTTTCTAGACTGCTTTTGTCAAGTGATTTGAATGCCTATTACCCACAATAAAAGGTGTTCCAAGAATATACACATTTTTGGCTTGTAGCTTCCTCTTAAGCAATAAAATTAGTCGCCTGAAATATCCATACAAATTGAAATTATCTTCCGAGTAAAAATAAATGCCGCCGGCGGGAATTAAACCCGCACCTTCTGATGTCCTGTCAGGTGCTCTGGACCGCTGAGCCACGTCGGCTTATTTCCAACACGCCAATTCAATAATTCAATATGTACTAGTACATCAATCAACAATTACTGCTTATTATATTTTTTCACCTTCCAACTTTATTTTTTAATTATAGATAATTTCAATTTGTATGAATATTTCAGGCCACTAATTATTTCTTATAATAATTTGTTATCCTTTGTGCTATGTATAAGAAAACTTGTCTTATAAACATTAGTTTATCATTATAAAAATAATTAAATCATAACGTGCAAAAAGTGTTTTTCTTCTAAACAATTAAATTAGCGCCATCTATGAAATAGCAGATTATTCTATAGGTATTATTCTTAATTCGGTTTTTTATGAAATTTATTGACGGCTAAGCGACAAAATTCTCGTAAAAATATTGCTAACTCGCGCAGATCCTTGAAAAATCACGGGATATTTTATAATTGTAGGATTTGTGAATTTGAAAGTATTGCTTCAAGAGCTTTAATTTATTACCATTACCGTATTGTTAAACATCCTTAGGAATGTTTCGAGCTTGGTAAATCCAAAATGTACGTAAATATTGTACCTACTAACAAATATATTATTTTATCTATCTATGTAAAGATGATTGTTTGGTGGGCGGCATTGATTTGATTTTTATACAATCTACATCCGAGATTGATGAAATTTTACACACTTGACATTCAAAACAAGAGGAAGGTCACTGTCTACATGTAAGATTTCGAAAAACGCTGCGTGAAGCCCGGGTAACGACGGGGATTACAAGCTACTTATTTGTAGTTAATTTTTAAAAGATACATAAAAGGCTGTTAATGCTATTAAGAGGAAGCTACAAGCCAAAAATGTGTATATTCTTGGTATACCTTATATTGTAGGTAATAGGCATTAAAATCGCTGACAAATGGAGTCTAGAAACGTTAGATTTCAATCAAAACACTGTTTTTATTTATTTTGTAAATAATTTTATAAGAAAGCAAAAAAGTTAATCAAGTGAAACTGTCACAGATAATCTTAGCTATAATACTGTATTTTTTAAAGTTGTTTCCTGTACGCTTTCATACATTTCTATCGAAAAAAAATAATTTTAGTTTACATTTATATTTTTTATGGAGTAATTTTTTATTTTATTTGTATTCTACTCTAGCGAAACGATAGGAAAACCTTCAATTTATCTAAAGCATATTTTTTGGTATTCATAATGTACACCAATTCGTTATAAAGAGTAACCAAAATAGTGATTTGGCATTAAGCTTCGCCTTAAGAGGAAACGCGGGCGGCGTATTGTCCATAATTAAAAAAAGTTAATCCGCATCAAAGTCCCAACTGCTTCTAACCATCCGGAGCCAGTAAGATTATTATTACATATTGTGTTATGTTGTGAAGCTGAAGGTAGTAGGGAGGGGAAGGAGATGGGAAAAGGACAGTGGGGAAGTACCTTGCCTTTCAGATCTGGTCACCGAACACGGCTAAAGCCATTTCAAGCAACGTATTACTCTATTTCTTCTGGATTTTTACACTAGTGCAAACATTTTTCATATACATATCGACCACTGGTATCTCCCTAAGTTTTATTTATTAATTACAACTATTCGAATTTCAACTTTTGATGACTGCAAATCCGATCGAGCTGGAACTCGGCAGATAGACTCATTGTCGTAAACTAAAAAAAAAAAACTTTGAAATTAACCACTAGCCTGCCTAAGTGTGCGCAATTAGCGCGAAACGCCGCTTGCGGTTGCTTTGTTCCTTTCCCGTAATTCGTAGCTCGGCTCGCGCAAGTTTTCTCATGTCAAACTTGTCAAATTTCGCTGCATGCAAAGGCTCTTAAAAAAAAAACAAAATACATTTGATTTCAACTTAAATATCTAATGGAGTCAACTAGTCGGGGCTTTGGGTCGCGCGCGCATCTACAAAATAGGCTTTATGATGTTAGTTTTGGTCATTTTAATCATTTATGCGCATTCCTGACCTTAAAACTTAACTTTGAGAAAAATTTGACGGTGTATTTAAAAAAAAAAAAATACGTGCAGACCATAGACATATGACTATGTCTGTGGTGCAGACATATTTTCGTCGGATACAGTTAGTGAAAAAATCGGTAATGTTTTGAATGCAATGGACAGCAACAGTTTTGTAGTAAGTAATAATATCTATCGTTCAGATTTACAATTTATACCACCCACCTCAGCAAAGAAATGACTAACGATTTTTTTAATTCATATTTTTATGATATGTATTTCGAGGTCATTGAAAATGTTAGCTAAAAACGCTTCTAAATTCGTAATTTTTTGCTAACAATTCTATTTTTTTTTACATTAATTTCATTGTGTCATTTTTGAGGATGCTGTATTAAGGAGAGGAATTTTTAGGAAGATTTGCATCAATAATTGTCTCAATTTGACCCAAAGCAGCAATAATTTATAATCTCGAACTGTGTGCTCTGACATCACGAAATTAGCACAAATTTTTGTGAATGATATTTCTATGTCAAAGCAACTATATTAAGCTCGACTTGTCCTTTCGATCATGAGCCATGGAGCTTTCAAATATCCGTTTCAACTCTACTAAAATAAGATACAATACCAAGTTTTTGTTAAATATGTGGAATTTGGACGAAACTTTTGCAATGGTTCCCAAACGGTCGGTTGTGCAAAATAATTTGGTCAATCGAGATTGATATCAATTATTATATGTTTTTTCAAATTTACAACCTTGGCTGAAAAAAAATAATATTCTAATTGTTGGACAAACTGGTTTTAATAGATTTGAAAGTTAACCATAAAATTAACTAAAAATTGAAGAATAAAAAAATCCACAGTAAATTTATATCTTATTTCATACAAAAGAAGTTGCAGATTAATCAATTCCATCGGCTTGACTGTGACCTAGTAGTTTTGATGTGAATACCGCACTAAGCAAATACAGGGTTTTCCAATAAGAGGTGTTATTTTGAATAGCCGCTATTTCGGTAGATGTTACATTTGAAGCTGTCATTTTTTGACATTTGACAAGTAGAAACTACGCCATTAATAAAAATGGAACGATACACGCTTCAACAACGCATTGAAATTATTAAAATTCACTATTATTAAATATTAGAATTCCATCGAAAAATCATCTTGAGTGATGAGGCCCATTTCCACCTCGGTGGCTTCGTCAACAAGTTCGATGATTTCGTCGATGTCGCATCTGGGGCTCGGAAAACCCAAGAGTTATTGTTGAAAAGCCTCTCTATCTTCAACGTGTGACTATTTGGTGCGGTTTATGGTCCGGCGGAGTCATTGGACCTTACTTTTTCGAAAATGAGGCTGGAGCAACAGTTACGGTGAATGGATTGCGCTATCGAGAGATGATTAATGATTTTTTATGGCCGGAATTGGATGGTATTGATCTGGACAACGTTTACTTTCAACAAGACGGCGCTACGTGCCACACAAGCAACGAAACCATTGATCTTTTACGATTGAATATCAAAATAACACCTCTTATTGGAAAACCCTGTATATCAGACCGGCTCTGTAGAAGCCTGAGTAAATCTGGCTTCCAACAAACTGAGCATCTTCTATAGGGCTAGCTGCTAACCCTATACAAATCTCAAGTGCGCCCTACTGTCGAATTTGGCAGCCATCTCTGGTCCGGAGCCCCTAAATACCTGAAAAAAACCCTTGACTCTGTGCAGAAACGGGCGGTCCGTTTGATAGATTCCCCAATCTTAACAAACGGACTGCAATCTTTAGAGCACAGGCGTCAGGTAGGTATGCTGTCCTTGTTCTATCGGTATTACAATGGAAGATGCTCTGAGGAACTAGCGTCATTGATCCCTTCGGCACCGGTGCGTAGTCGGGATACACGCCAAACGCGCGCCCAACATTTGTACACGGTTGACATTTGTCACATGAGAACGGGTCGCTTCTACGATTCGTTCTTAAGTTCAACAGCTCGGCTGTGGAACGAACTGCCGGCCTCTGTGTTTCCTCCCTCCTACAACATGGGACTCTTCAAGACCCATGTTCACTCCTTCCTCTCCACAAAAAGACCCTCCACACAGCATCCCCAAAGATGACATAGGCTCTGAGGGAAATTATTTTCTTCAGGGCCTCCTGTGTGGAGTTAATATAAAAAAAAAAAAAAAAATTTGGGAGCCACCTCTGGACTAGAGCCCCACAATACTTGATAAACCTAGTTGATTCTGTGCAAAGGAGGGCGGTCCGACAATCCATTGTTAACAGACCGATTGTCATCTCCAATACATAGATGCAATTTTTGATGTGTTGAGTCCTACGGGTATTCTAATGGAGCCTGCTCTAAGGAGCTAACCGCATTGATCACCAGGCCTAAGACGGCTCATATGTGGAACGACCTACGGACATCCGTTTTTCCTCCTTCATATAATACGGACCACTTCAAGACCCGCATTTATAAATCCCTTCCTACAGCCCTTACCTTAACCCGCCTCACAAGGCTGCCCAACCGGGTGGCGACACAGCTACCCTGTATTTAGACTGTACAGACGCGGGCGCTCTTGCTAAGTGTCGCATTGGGGCACGTTGTGAAGCAGGAATATGAACGTTGGGATCTGGTCACCAAACATGACTAAAGTCATTTCAACGTTTCAATTCTGAATGGTGGTCTTTCTCCAGGGCATTACTGAGAGTATCTTTCACTCTGATGATATCAATTTTATTCCAAATCGGTATAAATCACTTCCACGGAATACCTGCTCAGCAAGCTCGATGGTCAGTAGAGCTCAACCAATTAAAAAGTGCAGTTATTTAAAATAAATACTTAATTAACACATAATTGAATTATTCTCTCCTACAATTTCTGATGCTCTGGTATTGAAAATTGAATGCACATGGGCTCGGTATATCAGTTGATTTTAAGCTCGGCTTTGTTGGAATGTCGATCTTAGCGCGGCTTGGAACATAATACGTACATAGATCGTAAGCCTAGATATCACCAATATTGTCTATCATTTTAATAAAGTTGATTTTTGATGTGGTTCCCCACTTCATCAACATGGTGCTGTGCGCGAGGATATTGATTTTAAATAGCAATTTGCTGAATTCTTCTTGAAATTATGACGAAACTAACCGTTGAAAACAAACTTTTTAAAATCCCTTAGCAGACTGTTTTAGATTCATTATCGATTAATAACATCGAAATTCCTCATTGCTCGATGAGTAAAATAATTCATCCTGATAAAAAGAGATGGAAGTATAATATTTATTCACGTAAACGTCAAATTTGACATGTGACTGCTAGCGCCTCAGCGTCTTGAAAAGGAACTGTTCTACCACATACCAAAGCTTGAGGGATGTTGTATATAGCGAGGATACCGACCGAACGCCAATTTAACTCGGTGGCAAATATATCTATGTTGAGTTTGCAGAATTTTGTCATTTTTGTTTTAAGTGTGAATGAAAGAAGACAGAGACGCCTGGCACGATGAAGTGAATTAAATACTAGAGCCCAGTCATGTCGGTATCAGAAACCATGTACTAGACGATGTATGAATGTAAAAGTTCGATTCATTCTGCAATACGAGCGATAATTCGTGAATTAGTTTAGCCACATTGCAACAATACTTGCCAAGTAATCTCAAAGTAAATCAACACTCACTTTACGAACTTGACTCTTAAGATATATCCATATCATTAATATGATTACATATCATAAATAATCAGACTATAAAGATTTCTCTATTTTGTTAAAAATTCACGATATTAATTTTTTCATCACTGATATTTTTCTCCAGCTGTCAAAAATTGATTGATTGATTGAATGAGTGTTTACTTATCAAAAAATCCCCAGCGAAATTTGTAAAAAACCTTTAAAAGAAAAATCTGATTTATACCTACTACTGTCACACCAATAATTGTCGCTTTCGGCCTAAAATTTATCCTCATTGAAACTAATAAATTTTTCTTATATCATTGTCAGAAAACATTAAAAAACCTTGATAATATTTCGATTATTGTACGATAAGAAAGGAAGTATGTTTTACCATTTTTTAAGACATGCTATTTTTACCGATTTGTCGCTAGTTCGAATGATATAATGAAATGATTTTTTTTTAGTAACGTGGGTTCAATCCCATGCAAACCAAGTCCTCCATTATTGCTCAAGCTACATTGACTCGACACAACAGGTTTGCCCTTTGCTTGAATGAATCAAAAATTGTTTTCCGGTAGGGTTTTTGACTACGTACTCCAGTTTTAAGCGCAGCTAACAGTCCACAGTGGAGTACTGGTACCCACCCCGATGTATAGCAGTGAGGCATGGAACGGGCAGAGGAAGGATGAAAGGACTGAATGTTGTAGAAATGAGATCCCTGAGGCATGTGTGTGGTAAAACCACGTATGATTGTGTGAGAAATGTGGAGATCCGCAAAGAATGCAAGGCTGATGTAAGTTTAATGATTAAGATTAAGAAAGGGATACTCACATGATTTGGGCATGTGGAGCGAACAAACGAAGAAAGGAGAATATATGACACATATGTGAATGGTAGAAGTCTGGGACGCCCGAGGAAGACATGGCACAATCAAGTGAATCAAATAGATGAGTCGGGCCATGTCAAGAATAATAGAAGAGTATGTATGAATGTGAATAAGGCAAGAAGTGCTTGCAAAGACCGAGTTGTTTGACAGTCCGTCCTCTCTGCCTACCTCTGTTTCTTACTCCAGTTTTAGAGTTATAGCGTGTTGAATTTGGGTGTAGGAACTTTTCATGTTTTCATGACGAAGTTTTCCAAACCTTCACAGTGAACCTGCTAACGATGGGAATTAGCAGAATCGAAGTATTGTCAGGGTATTCATCATACAGGAGCTTGTTTCTTCAAGAGTATGTTTGTGCATAACCAATTCTGTTTAACGGGGTTTTGATATAACACGGTCACTTCAATAAAGTTCACTTTTTTAAAGTGGAGACGGTTTACGGTTAGTTCCCGTAAGCACTAAGGCCATTGCTAAAGATCACCAGGGTTCATTGGGTATGGCTGTGTTTCCTGGTTCTACAATGTGTCTTCCCAGGTATCTGAGCCTTGTTCCTATCAGGGCGGGATATTGGCACCAAAAGTGAATTGGATTCTCTTCATCCTCTTCACATTTCCTACATTGTTTGATGTTTTTTTACTCCCAAGAGTGGATGTGTCTCCTGAGGTGGCATTGTCCCGTTAGTAATATCCGTTCTTACTAGAATCCTAGATTTTTTCACCCCCGTGCGTACACTACCCAGTGGGAATTACAATAATTTTATTTGATTTTCTTACAATAGAAACTGTCTACCATTTCTCTGTACATTATGTAGGTTTTGTATATTTTTTACAGTTTCTGCATAATTAAGTGCGTGTGTTAATTTATTTCCGTTATTCCTCAGGCTTCCGGAGTAACAGTATCCGACATCTGCAAGACCACGTACGAAGAGATCAAGAAGGACAAGAAGCACCGCTACGTGGTGTTCTACATCCGCGACGAGAAGCAGATAGACGTGGAGGTAGTTGGCGAGAGGAACGCCGAGTACGACCAGTTCCTCGAAGACTTGCAGAAGGGAGGCACCGGAGAATGCAGGTAAATGCCAATCCCACCAATCATCGCACAATTCCACACCTCAATCCACCGCATAATTCCCTAATATTCGACACCTCTATTGCGGAATTTTCTTACAGTCTACACCTCAATCCAGAAGTTTGCAGAATTCCTTAACCTTCCAGCGGGCGCGCTGTCGTAAAATTTACGACAGACGCGCCTTATCGCTTCCCCCTCTCTTACCACTTAGTCGTCAGCATCGAGCTTCGAGCTATGCTAGAGTCAAATCAAATGTCAAACATTTACCGCAAGATATAAATGTTTTTCTCAAAGTGAATTACGGTCGGGCAGTTGAACCGATAACAGAAGAAGAAAACAGAAGCTTTCCAAAACGCGGTGTTTGTCGGTTATGTGCACTGGATAAGAAAAGATCCTCAGCATCAATGAAGTGTTGCCGTAGCCAGTCCTTTACATGCAAGAACCATTCTTCAGTTGAGGTGGTTTGTAACAATTGAGTCGTGTAATTTCTATACCCGCTATATCAACTTTCATTGATTTGGAGAAAACCGCAAAAAACTGTCACATCTCTAGCGTACATAAGTAAATGCATTACAATTTTTTATATAATGAATTGGAGTAATAAAATTTCGAAAAGCATTTATTTTTCTATATATGTCTAGCAATAATTAAGTAATTTCGATAAATAAAATGGATATAGCGGATTTTGATACTTACTTCTTGATTTTGAAAGTCAACTGAGCCGACATGGCGGGTTTAGAAACTCACGCGTAGATCATTTTGACACACGAGCGTGGCGTCAGAGCGGCGGCCATATTGTATTTTGGCAAAATAACTGCTTGTGATTCGTTGAATCCGATATAGCGGATTTTGATAGTAACTTTCTGTATGATATAGCGGATTTGGTTTCTCACTCGCAGTTTTAACATGGTTTTTGGTCGTGATAAGGAGGGTTTTGAAACTCAATTTTAGGCTCCTCTTGTTGCTCGCAAAAATGTGAACAAGATGTCATACTCAGATCATTTTATCAAAAAATCGGATATAGCGGGTATAGAAATTATAGGATTCAATTGTAAGGATGAGAATATTGATTCTGACTAAATAGGTCGATAAAATATTTTGTTTTGAAATATTAACATGTTTAGAGTGTTGCTTCGTTTTTTTTTAAGTAAGTCAAATAATTACTGCCTATTATCATTTTTCATATCCTTAAAAAAATTCCCTAACATTTGCGTAATAAAACACCACTTACATGGGGAAAACTTGATGACGTAAAATTTACGACAAGCGCCCGCTGAAGGGAAATTTCTCAACGCGCCCGCTGGAAGGTTAATAGTCGACAATCCAATTTCAGTTAATAATCTTGTAATTAACAAGATTTCTTTTTATGACAAACAAATTAATACTCTCAGTTAGGATCTTTAAATAATTACATATTTTCTATTGATCGACACCTTTTTCTCTGTATTCACGCCCCGACCCAGGAATTGCTAAACTATCGTGACGCTAAGTGACGTTAAAAATGTCAATGGCCAATGCCGCATCATTAAGCAGTTTAGTCGCTCTGTCCTCGCCTTCGGAGCATAAAAAGATCATAAGTTAACCTCACAAAGACATCTATAAGTTAACCTCTTTCAAAATAGATGGATCTCATCTTAGTCATCTTCTTTGTTGATCTCATCCGTGTGCTGGAGATGTAAGAGTGATTTTGTTTCAGATACGGCCTGTTTGATTTTGAGTACATGCACCAGTGCCAAGGCACCTCGGAGAGCTCCAAGAAGCAGAAGCTGTTCCTCATGTCCTGGTGCCCCGACACCGCCAAGGTCAAGAAGAAGATGTTGTACTCCAGGTAAGACTACTCCATCATTTCACGCTAAATAACTTGACGCTAGCCAATTTAGTTCAGACGGTTTGTATCAAATACATATTATTGTTGGGGCGTTCTGGAGAAATTCAAAAGTAACGTCATCAAATGGCCAATGAGAATGGAAGATACTCTCGGCACTCTGCTGAAAGACGACCATTTAGAGTTGAAACATTGTTTTAAATGGCTTTAGCCATAATTGGTGGTCAGATCTGAACTCCCCCCACTCTCTTCAGTTTCACAACATGCCTCAAGGAATGCCCATAGAATAAAGATGATAGGATCGTTATTAAATTCAAACGGGATGGCGATGTACAATGTGAGCCAAGTGCAAAAGAGACGGAGCGCATGCTAAATGCGCTAGCTAGAACCAAAGTGTAGCCAAATGGCTACATTGGTTTCCATTCAAATTTACATGTAAGGCATTTCTAGAGGGACTGCTATACAGGGTGTATCGGCACGTACCCGACAAACTTTAACTAGCTATTCCTTGGCACATTTGGAGTAAAAAATGTTATGGGCACTTTGCTGTCCGGTAACATTTATTTTCAATTAAAAAAATAAAAAATCCACACTCCGTCACTGTCATTGGCATTGTTTCTCATGTTCAACAGCTCTTATTAGCAAGTGTGTCAAAAAGCATCCTCGCTCTTCATACACACTAAATAATAATAGTTAAAAATGAGACGAATAGTGCCATGCCATTTCGTTGTGATTGTAAAAGCGCTCCAATGTAGGTACGTACAAACATTATTCAACGAAACTCGAATAAAATATTGCCAGATGGGTTTTCAAACTTTGACAAAGAATAAAACAGTGGTGCAAATATGAATAAGAAATTCTTTATTAAAAAAAAATGTTACCGGACAGCAAAGTGCCCAAAATAATTTTTACTCCAAATCTGCTAAGGAATAGCGGGTTAAAGTTTGTCGGGTATGTGCTGATACTCCCTGTATAGTGCAGGGTATAATAGCCGGGTACTTCTTCGTCTTTCTCTTCCACGGTCGGGAGCAGTTGGGATTCTTGTGTGTTAATCATACATATATATTTTTTGACCTTTGAAGGGTCCTCGTTAAACGCCGGTTCTAGGTCCGTCTCAGCTTTTGATCAAATTGTGATCAGCTGACAAGCATAACAACATGACAGTTGCACTTTTCTGCTGATCACAACTTGTTTAAAAGTTGAAACAAACCTAAGCTTCAAAAAGTAAAAAATAAAAATGGTGGTGATTGGCCATTTGATGACAGTGATTGTTGCTTGAAATGGCCTTAGCCATATTTCTTGACCGCATCTGAAGATCTGAAGCCGGGTACTTACACTATCTTCGTCCTTCCACTACCTTCAGATTTACAATTTACTAATTGGGGATGCCGTAGTCTCACTGGCTTCATGGGGTTGACAGCAGGACTCTTGTGACGTATTCACATTTAAAATAAATATTTATTATTATTTTAATTTGTCTCGACGCCATCTAGTGAGAGAGTTAGCACTTACAATGCCTTTCTCATATAAAAGAAAGTTGGTTGTTTTCAGGTGAAAAAATGTAACAGTAATTGTTGAATGAAACACTAGTATATATTGAATTATTTCGCGGATAAGAGATAAGCCGCCATAGCTCAGTGGTCAGAGCTGTCGATCGGAAATCGAAAGGACACGGGTTCAAGTCCCGTTGGCGTCATGTATCTTTTATCGGGAGATTTTTCAATGTGGATGAGTGTTTCAGGCTAATAATTATTGCTTATAAAAATAAAATAAATAATTTAGTTATGCTAGACCGTGTCGGAAACAACGATGTGAACAAACAAGAAACGTGAACAGAGATGTGGACAAACAGTGTGTTTACACCCAATTGCCAAACTGTCACTAATGCGCAGAATTCACACACGGATTAACCTGTGTATTCCTGCCACAGACAGATCGGCTGGGTGGGTTTAGAATTAGATTCACGAGAATTTCGAAATTTCCCCAGATTGTCTTAAGAATTTTATTTATTTATTGACGCCCTATTGGGCTTTTAAATACATAACAATTACAAATTTCATTTTTAACAACAGTATAAAACAAACAATAGAAATTCGAAATAAAATATAATGATTTCTCATACATTATTTACATTTAAAAAGTGGTGGACTAATTTGGCTTTAAATGTATTGAAGTTTAAATTAAATATGTCAGCGACATCACTTAGTTCATTGCCCAACCTATGTATTCTTTCTAACACAGAATTCGTAGCGAAGTTATTGTTGTAGAATAAAATATTCCGTCTAGTATATGTAAAGATAGCAAATTTATAGTGTCAGGGCAGTCCAACCTTGAATGAACAATTTTATATAATAAAAGGAGATCAAATATTTTTCGCCTTTCAGATAATTTCGATAAGTTAAGTTTACTGCGTAAATTGACATAATTGATTTCAATATTTTGACTGCATAACCAGATTTTCAAAATTTCCCCATATTTTGTGCTTTTCTCTTTTACCTAGAAATGTTTTTTTCCCTACATCTAGGGAAATTTCCTAGTTGTACTGTATGAGATGCTTGTCGCTCGAAATTCGATCTGCCGAGCGAATTCGTGTTTTCTGCGTTGAAAAGGGCCGGATCTGCTTGCCGAGCTCTGCGGAACAAAATCTGTACGTGAGAAAAACTGTAACTTTTGTTAATGCTCTTAGTATTAATTTTACTGATTGTCTTTTTCTTCCACATTCCAGCTCCTTCGATGCGCTGAAGAAGTCCCTGGTGGGCGTACAGAAATACATCCAGGCCACCGACCTGTCTGAGGCATCCCAGGACGCCGTAGAGGAGAAGCTGCGTGCGACAGACCGCCAGTAGCGGCGCCGGATTCAAATCGACACATATAATAACTTCCACACACTATTATTACTATTAATTTTTATTATTTTTATGATAATTATTATTATTATAATTATTTTTACAATAATTCTTGTTGGCGTCGCGCGCAGATATTCGGACGAAGCAGAACGACGTGCAAATATCCTTTTTTTAAATTAATATTTTTATATTGCAAATTTCAGTATGCCGTAGCTTAAAAATGTGAGTTATACTCCCGGCTCTACAACGCAACAAGAATTCTAAGAATCCGATGTGTTTTACTTTTTTTTTTTTTGTCGCTTCTTAGTTTTGCGCTGCAAATTGCTGAATTCCGTAACTTTAAAATCGTGGTCTTTCACCCTATGGCTACATAGTGAGAATCCGATGTGTTCTATTTGTTTTATTTAATTACTCGCGTAATGTCGTTTGCGCTGCAAATTGCTGAACATCATCACTCCCAACTTTGATGCACTGAGAATTCTGAGGTGTGTTACAATTGCACGGTTGTGATTTGTAATAAACTTAATCAGTTTAGCGTTTTGAAGTTCAATTTAAAAAATAAATTATCTACCTTTTTGATAATATTAAATGTTATCTGTCTTTATCTAACAGTATTATTAATCACAATCTTACCGGCACAAAGATTGTATTTTACGAAAACTTAATATCTTTTTATACCCTTTCTGTCTTTGGAAATAACAAATTTGAAACTTACTTTTTATTCACGGTTATACGTTTTGCCGGCGGTGTCAAAAATGCTCAAACTTGCACCACGTCGTCCCTGCGTCGATTGCCGATGACGCAACTCTCATCATTTTTGTCATGCATAAACAACATTAAACACATGTACAGCGAATTTGTAATTTATGAAATTAATAATAACCTTTGCCAACACATACAAACTTGCTGTTTTTTATACATTTTACACAAAATAATAGTTATTACGAAAATAGGCTGGCTTTTTTATAAATAAATTGTGACAATACTTTTTCTGCTGTTTGAATCGATTCGGATTTGAAATTCTATCGACTGTGTTCAAATTGTATCATTTACATTTGAAATTCTATCGACTGTATTCAAATTCTATCATTAACATTTGAAATTCTATGGACTGTATTCAAATTCTGTCATTTACATTTGAAATTCTGTCGACTGTATTCAAATTCCATCATTTGCATTTGAAATTCTATCGACTGTATTCAAATTCTATTATTTGCATTTGAAATTCTATCGACTAGATTCAAATTCTCTCATTTAAAACTGAAATTATATTTATTGGATTTGAAATTCTATTTATTAGATTTGAAATTCTGTTTATTAGATTTGAAATTCCATTGATTTGGTTTGAATTTCACCATTTAAATTTGGAATTCTATTAATTACATTTGAAATTCTATTCGATTTGAAATTCTTTTGTTTAAATTTGTAATTCCATTGATTAGATTATCAATTGAAACGCAAGCGCTAGTGCGTTCTCTGAGAAATTTTAACCAAAGACATAAATTGAATGGAGTCAACTTCAGCAAAAGTGTTGTCAGTAGGTATTCTATGTAATCTTAAGAACTTCATTTCTATAAAATAATTTATAAATACTTTGTAATAAAAGAAGTAGAGGACTATTCTTTTTTTTATGTTAAGATACAAAATATATCCCTGGACCTTTGCTTTATTTGGAGAAATCACAAATTATTACATAATTAACTCATCTCATGGGAATGATTTACTGGTAGCGGGGAACTTGTCCTAATATTGGAACAATACTTTTTATGGATTTATTCCAATTTCTATCGCTTTATAACAGAGGTTCCCAAAGTGGTCTATATGGACCCCCAGGGGTCGATATCGGCTTGATGGGGGTCTATGTCAGCGAGAAAAAAATTTGGGGGTCCACAAGATTCAAATGGGGGTACATAAGAGCGGACCCCCATTTACCTCAAGTCAACATTTAGTTCTGTAAATGACGCAATGGACCTAACACACATATAATAGACTGAGAAATTACTTATTTGATATTTGCATTTTTATATTTCGTAAAGTTGTTAATTGAGGTATATAAATAGAGTCTACGTTCGTTTTCTCGTCAGAATTAATACATTCAAGCAAAACATTGCACATTTGAAGCCGCTAATTTTCCTAGTTCCCCAACTTGTTTTTGAAAAACGTCCAGGGTAATAATGACATTCAACATTTAAATGTACTTTACACAGACTTCAAAACTAAGTTTAAGGACATTTTGACTAAATGGAACTCGAAATGGAACGTTGAAGAAACGGAAAACATGTGACAAGAAGAAATGACCGGAATAAGCACTGACAAAGAACTTAAGGGGCAGTTCTGTAGGGCTAACTACAGAAAGAAATTCCCGTTGCTTATCCTGCTTCATTTTCATTTGGTGTAATACCTCACAAGGGCGCCCCTGTCTGCACTATGTAAAGACAGAGCAACTATACCGCCACCCGGTTGTTGGGCAGGCAAGGGAAGGGAATCTTTTTACTAAAAAAATAAATGATTATCACATGGGACGTGGTTAAGTGATTTACGGGGAAAAAAGTTTGGGAACCTCTGCTTTATTTCATAAAAAAATTGATAGCCGTATAATAAAAAAAAATAATGCTTTTCTAGTTGTTTTTGTCCACTAGCAGAGAACTATGCGAGTTACCCCTCAGGCCTCTGGCATATTTTGTCGGAAGGTTGGATTATTTACGCTTTGCAGTAAAATCCATATTAATGGAATATTACTAAACAAACATATCTGAAAACTAAGAAATGCGTTTTCAGTTTTTATTATTAGAAATAAATATAAAAAATTTAAATGCTAAAAGGTTTTTGTAACTAAAATTACTGTTAACAAAAAAAAAAAAAAAAAATTTGCAAAGTTTCAGAAAAAAAATTCAAATTGCAATCGGAGCCTTTGGTTTTATAAAGATTTGTACATTTTAATTATTCTGCAGTTAACTTCTAGATTTGAATATAAAGGGTAAGGCTTTCTCTTTCTAACACCGTTTAGATCACATTTCTCACCATGACAGACAGTAAGAGAGATATTAAACTGACGAATATAACAATGGGATCCCTGAGACGCTAGTGTGGTAAAGCCATGTGTGTACAGTGCACATATTACGGATGAGGCACCCAGAACTCTCCCGAGGGTATAAGTAATCAGATGTAAGTATCATAAACCAACCCACTGAACAAAATAATCCCTAGAAGTGAGATCTATCAAAACTTTCCAGATCACAAGGCCGGGACACTGAATCAAATCAGCCGGCATCAAATCAACAGACGGCCGGCATAGTCCAGTGGTAACGCATTGGACTGCCATTCCGAAGGTCGCGGGTTCGAACCCGGCGTGCGCAAATAAATTTTATTTGATTAATTTGTGTTATTTCACAATTAATTAATTAAAATAATATATCGTATATTTGCGGCACGTTCCAGAGTGGAAGATACTACCAGTATCGCCCTGGTGTAAGACCACCATTCAGAATTGAAACGTTGCTCCAAATGGCTTTAGCCGTGTTTAGTGACTAGATCTGAATAGCCATGTACTTCCCCACCTTCCTCTTTCCCTTCCCCACTTACCTTTAGCCTCACAACATCCTCCAATTGGGGATGCCATAGTCTCACTGGCTCCAGACGGGAGCAGTTGGGACTCTTGTGAGGTATTCACTATAAAAAAAAATAAAAAAAAAGCCTCCTAACTTGTATGAGAACCTCCAAAAATGTATTTTTATTTATTTTTTTAAATTAACTTAAGACGATGCACTACGTCTTGTAATATTTTCAGAGATGTGCAAAATGGGTACCCAAAACCATTTGAAATGCAAAATGGAAATGGGTCAAAAATTTTCCATTTGAAAATGCAAAATGCAAAATGGTTTTTAGAAAAGCATTTCAAATGCAAAATGCAAAATACCTATTTTCAAAATGCATTGAAAATGCAAAATGCTTTCTCAGGTCAAGCAATCAAATTAATTATAGAATTTTTAAACAATTTCGTCATTTAATAATGGACATCAATGTAGAACAAACATAATATTACATGATGGTAAATCCAAAAACACCACGACTACGGATTATGAAACCACAAAAAATTTGCGCGGGACTAATGTTGCCAACGTAAAAACATAGAAACTGCCATCTAACATTTAATATTACAGCGTCATGGCCCCATGTTCAGTATTTGAATCAGTATTTTTTATAACAATTATTTTATAAGCAATAATTATTAGCCTGAAACACTCATCCACATTGAAAAATCTCCTGATAAAAGATACATGACGCCAACGGGACTTGAACCCGTGTCCTTTCGATTTCCGGTCGACAGCTCTGACCACTGAGCTATGGCGGCTTATCTCTTGTCCGCGAAATAATTCAATATATACTAGTGTTTCATTCAACAAATACTGCTTGTTACATTTTTTTCACCTGAAACAACCAATTTTATTTATTGTTTTGGTGTTTAATTCGTAGAACTCCATTTATTTTTTTAAATAAATTTAAAATAAATCAAATTTAATAATGTTATAATAATTATTAAGTTCTGCAAGTATTTCTGTTATTTTTACAGTTTTTAATGTGACAGCTGTTTCGGCTTTTGAGGCCATTATCAAACTGTCACTATCAAACAGTTTGATAATGGCCTCAAAAACCGAAACAGCTGTCACATTAAAAACTGTAAAAATAACAGAAATACTCGCAGAACTTAATAATTATTATAACATTATTAAATTTGATTTATTTTAAATTTAAAAAAAAAATAAAAAATGAAACAACCAACTTTATTTAGGTTTGGCTTTATTATAATTGGTGTCATGTATCTTTTATCAGGAGATTTTGCAATGTGGATGAGTGTTTCAGGCTAATAATTATTGCTTATAAAATAATTGTTACCCTTTGTGCTATGCATAAAAAATCTTGTCTTAAACATTAGTTTACTAAAAAAATAATAATTAGTATTTTTTGTAATGGTATCACTCAATTGCCAGGGCTCCTACCAGGGAGCAACTTGACAAATGTAAATTATCTCTCATAGCGAGGTTGAGGACCGACTGATATTTGGGGCTTATGAAAAAAAGATGAGTGGAGATAGTAGGAAGAATGTTGCAAAAAAGCATTTAAAATGAAAAATGCATTGAGAAAAGCATTTAAAATGCAAAATGCAAAATGGTTTTTAGAAAAGCATTTAAAATGCAAAATGGAAAATACCTATTTTGCATTTCCATTTGAAATGGATTTATTTGAAATAAAGCACATCTCTGGTAATTTGACAGTATATTGTAACAATATTTGGACCATAACTAATCATTAATCATTATTCAAAAGAAGAAGCAAAGTAGATAATAAAGACAGATAGGGTGACATTCAGTTTTTAGTAAATGGGACTTATATAAAATCTTATTATTTAAAGGACAAGGATGAAAAATTATTAAGACAATCGTCTGTCAATACAAAAACCTTAATTAACTTTTTAAATTTAACTAAGGAATTGGAATTATGATTTGGAAGAATATTAAACATAAGTTGTGCCTGATATAAATAATTTCTTTGACCAAAAGAAGTTTTAGTATGTACCGCCACAAAGTTCAATGTAGAGCTAATTCTAGTTGTCCGCATTTGTTGTGTTCTTTCAGAAAATTTAATATTGATAACAAATCGACGAAGTATTTGAGTGATATATAGCTGTTTTATGCACATAACATTACATTCTTTATAAAGTAGGTTGGATGGATAACAGAATTCTTTTGTACATTACTTTAAGGATCAATTAACAACATAAATGCCTAATGAACGTGTTGGTAACCATGTATCGAAGAAATAAATCTTTTAAAATATGCAAGCAAGTTTTTATTTTTTGTTAATGTGTATTACAGATATACATAATCCTATTTAAAAACACATAATTTAGATAACTTTAAATATTTAACAATAATATATTTTAGAGTACTTGTCTAAAATGACTCTTAAAACCTTCGAGGCCAATGTTGAAAATGTTGAAAGACTTATAGATGTCATTTAACAGCACCACACCTCTTGGCATGCTATGCTAGTGTTGTTTCGAGGAAATTAAAAGCAAGTTAAAAAATGTTTATATATTTATTTGTACGAACGAGAAGAAAAGTGAATTGACAATTTTCTTACTAACTCCCTCAATAAAATGACTGTGTTTTTTTTAATTTTGATTTCTCTGAAATTTTGCAAAGTTTTGATCAAAAAAGTTTGTTGTAAGTTTTTTTTTTAATTTTATTCATGTTTGAAATTAAAATGTTACACTTTTTAAGTATTAAAGTATATTTCGAAAACAAAAATCTAATGGGTAATTTTATCTAGTTTCTAAAATGGAATACGTTTTATCAACATCTTCATTTTTAAGATGTCTAAAAAATCAAACACAAAATACCAAGATGAGCAATGTATATATCTTGTTATTCTATGTATATACCATGAACTATTTTTTATCAGTTTCTCTTTTAAGTTTCATTTAGAAAGGTTTTCACATACACGGTTGTTTATCAATTGAATAAAATTTTCACCAAGTCTTTACCAAGAGTTTATGGTGAAGTTGCAAATTTATTTTTGAATTAAAATGAAATATTTTTGAGTAACATTTATTTGTATTTAGAAAGTTTTGTAATGTGTGTTTGCATAAAGCCGGGAATACACATGCCTGTAGCTGGCACACTTGCATGCAAGCTCCTTGCACATGCCAGCTACTATCATGTGTATACGCTAACTTGCATGCCTGTACCTGCCTTGCAAGTAGATTGCACAACATTTGATTTACTGGCATGCAAGTTGAGGGAGGGGACGAGGGGGGCTATGAAACCGGCATGTGTGAACGTCGCGACAGGTACAGGCATGCCAGTAGACATTACAATACAATTGGCAGTACACATTGTACTGCCAATTGCAATACGATGATATTTAATTCACTTCGAATGTTTTCCATTGCCAAAAAGCTTGAGACTACTCAGTCTCAGAGTGATTTGAGACACGTACTGTCTAGTGACTGGCATGTGTATACGTCTTGCAAATACAGGCATGCAAGGACGCAACTTGCATGCAAGTTTAACTTGCATGTGTATTCTCATTGCGCCAGTAACTTGTACATGCCATTAACATGCATGCAAGCTACTGTTCCATTTTACAGGCATGTGTATCGCCGCCTTAATACTAAGTAGTATTTTAATGTAAATACCGCACAAGAGTACCAACCGTCTGGAGCCAGTGAGACTACGGCATCCCAAATGTTGTGAGGGTGAAGAGGGAGGAGATGGAAGGTGGGAAAGAACCTGGATATTCCGATCTGGTCACCAAACACGGCGTTTTAATTCCGAATGGTGGTTCTTACACCATGGCGATACTGATATGTTTTTAATGTTACTTCTTCAATAATAAGACTTTTTTTTTCTTATTTCCGACTTTATGTCCGGGTTAAATCTTCCACATAGGAAAAACTAAACCCTTCCACACACTTTTCCACAAATGATCATCTAGTCAATCAACATTATGCAAGTGCATTATATAAGCAAAATAAATTCAAAACAATACAAGAACAACACGTCAACTCACCAGAGATCAAATGGGAAAATAATTCACCGACTCCAGATATTTTCATATCAGAGGGTTCGGCTCGGTAGAACTTCTAACAGGGCCTATAAATCCTACTGATCCCTCAACATAAATATTTAAAAAAATCTTTCGTAATTCTACATGTATTTAAAATGACTGATTTTTGCATTTTTATGTATAATTTTTTTGACAAATCTAATAAGCCTAAATTTTGAATGAGCTAGGTATAATGCTAATATGCTAATAAATAACAAATGATAATATTTTTATTTATTCAATTTTATTTTCAACATATTTAAATTTAACAAAATGAAATGGAAATACAACTGTTTTTGGAATATGTTCAAAGTTTGCAAAAATTTTGCCAAGTGGAATAAATTGTCAATGAATAAAAAAACTTAACCTAAAATAAAGATAGCAACGTATTTGAGTCACTTTTGGTCGTAAGAAAATAAAATAATGAATAAAATGTGTTTGTTTTAATTTAAGTTTAAATGATGTGGGAAGCATTATCTACATAAAACACTTATATCGTACAAAAATATTCAAAGATAATTAAAAAGTCTAAAATATTGTTTAATCAAAAAATACATTTTTTTTAAATATCTAAAAAAAACTATCGCTGAAAAATTTATGAGACAAAGTTTTTTTAATGCATAGAACAAACGTATTATTTTAAGCAATAAATAATAAGCTGAAAAACCTATACATATAAATAAAAAAATCTTCCAAGAAAAAATACATGCCGCCGACGGGAATTGAACCATTGCACATATTGATTAGTTTGGCAGGTTTTGAATATGCCGACGTAGCGCAATTTTAGAGCAACTGACCGGCAATGAGAAGGCTGCGGGTTGAAAACACGGCGACATGTATTTTTTCAATTTAAATAGGTGTTTCAGTCCAACAATTATTGCTCAAATACGTTAAATATATTATATTTCGTAACAAAACCTTGTAAATTCACTATATCTTTGTTGAAAATGGAACTCTAGAGAAAAATACTACGGCTAAAAAATATAATTTAATTTTTTTATATATATATTTATTTATTTATTTATTTGTTAAGACATACACAGTACAATTAGATATTTTTAGTTATTAAATAGTTGTAGTACCTATTACGTATGTCCATAAAATATCATTGTTATAAAAGGAAGGAAGTGTGTGGATAATTTTAAAAATAATAAATGAATTGAAAACAAGAATTATAATAAGCTCACGAATTGTAATTGACTGTTAACCTCTCGAATGTGAGAATCGATTTGCGTTTTCGAACGAATTTTGACAGTTTGAAAACGATTATCTCGGACTGAACATTCGAATGATTTCTGACATTTCAGAGCGATTTTCTCGACTCCACTTTCGATGACATTTGAAAACGATTATTTCGGACCGTGCATTCGAATTAATTCTGACCAATCACAACGCTTGGCTGGCATCGATTATTTCTGACCAATCACAGCGACGACTTTCGATGACGTTTCAAAACGATTGTCTCGGAGTTGCATTCGAATTAATTCTGACAATGAATCAAGAGATTTCGAATGGTAAAAAAGATCGAGTTGTTAAATCTATACTTAAGGGAAGTTAATAATTAATATTATTCATGTAAAAGATAAGGAGGAACGAGTACAAAAAAAAGAAGTTACTTAAGTTCAAACACGATTAAACTTTATTTTAAAAAAATGTATAAAGAAGGGTTAGTCTTAATCTAGCTTAATGATAGTTTTAAATTGTAATTCTTAAAATTAATTGTCCTTTTTCTTAATCCTAAATTATTGTTCATTCAATGTCTTAAAAGTTGGGTCACGTTACGAGATAAATATGGAAAAATTGTTCAGACACTTCCCTTTACGATGATTCTGGAATCACGGATCTCCACGTTCGCACTTATCACCGACAAAACAAGCGGCAACTTGGGTTGGATCCGAAGGGCGGAAGTTGTTCAACCTGGGCCAAGGCTCCGAAGGGCGGAGTCGGCAGGCAGCGAATTCTGAGTGGGCAGCTTCTGGGTAGGAAAATCCTCGGCACCGCTCCAAGGGGGAGAGCAGGAAGTTTCTCGGCGGAGGCGAGACGGTAACTTCTGCTAGGGCAGCTCCCTGGTCGGAAGAGCCTCGGTGCCGCTCCGAAGGGGGAGAGCAGGAAGTTTCTCGGCGGAGGCGAGACGGTAACTTCTGCTAGGGCAGTTCCCTGGTCGGCAGCTGCCTCGGCGCCGCTCCAAGAGGGAGAGCAGGTTGATGACTCCCAAGATGATGACTGTCGAGTGCGGAAATGTGAAGTGTCGAGAACTAGGCGAGATCGTGACCGCCAAGAGGGCAGCCTCCTGGGCGGAGGCGCCTCGGCGACCGCCCCAAGGGGGGGCGAGATGATGATTCTCGAAAGGCGAGATTGTGACTGTCGAGAGGGCAGCCTCCTGGGCGGAGGCCCCTCGGCGACCGCCCCTGTTGACTACTGTTGACTGGGTACTCTTGACTCGCGACTGTTGGTTGCGGAATCTGTCTTCAGCTGTTGAGGCGAGATCGTGACCGCCGAGAGGGCAGCCTCCTGGGCGGAGGCGCCTCGGCGGCCGCCCCAAGGGGAGGCGAGATGATCACTCTCTGACTGGGTACTGGATACTAGTCTTGGAAGTTGTACAACATAACCAACTATACAACGGTTATTTGAAAATAACCGCAACTACGCTGGCGAGAGCTCGGTTATTCGGTTATTTGGTTATTTGGTTATTCGGTTGTGGATGTCGTTGGGTGGTTATGGTTAATTTTTTTATAAATTTAATTTAGATTAAATTTGATAATATTATTATTAAGTTCTGCAAGTGTTTTAGTTTTTTATTATTGTGACAGCTGTTTCTGCTATGGTTATGGTTAACTCGCAACTCGCAACCATCTCGCAACTCACATCACCACATCACATGGGCCGTTCAAAACTATTCTGACCATGACGAAAAGAGACGGCGCTATATGGGCTGCATGTTTATCTTTTTTTTCTTTAGTGAGGTGAAACGAGATAGGCGTATATAGTTTGCAAGACGCTATCCCTTTCTGTGTATGGTTGATGATATATCCAGGGTGGTGTGTTGTGTCCCATTGAAAGTAAATTTAATTGCCCCTTGCAATTATTGCTTTCCAGGAATCATGTAACTTTTAAGTAATGTGAAAGGTTGACAGGCAGGTACTGAAATATTACGTGCTAATCATCATTGGAATTTCCGTTCTCAGTTGCCAGGCTATGATTTATTTGAATTTGAAATAAATTTTTATTACTTTCAAATTTTCAAATTTTAACATGAAAATGAAATCCTCAGCCCCCGGGGGGATAACCCAGTGAGGATATTATTGTGCTCTGCTTGTAACAAAAAAGGAATATAATAAAATATTTACTTATTATTATAAAGTGTTTAAATTTAAGTAATGCAGTCAATAAAATATTATGTAATAATAACAAGTAGCTATCAGCTGCCTTCGTGTATCATTTTTGAGAAATTTATAGATCTTATTTATTATGACATCTTTATTTTGTACAGCAGTTGTGTGAAATTTCACTGCAAGTGCGTTTTACCATAATATTACTGTACATTTACCTATATAAAATATATGCATACTTATAAAATATTTTATATGGGAAGTATTTATTTAAAAATACTTCAACGATGTTGTCTCCTTCATAATGTACATGCAACCCACCTTACACTACAAAACTGCAAACAATAAAAATTATGCAAATCATAAACATTATTTATTTTGTGCCCTCCAAGAGATTTCCGATTCCTGCTCTGCTTGTAACTGGCGAATAAAGTCGCGTTGTATGTACTCGCGCTGCATATATAGCGCTATTCCTTTTAGTGGATCACAAACTAACCCGATACTTAATATCCACGGTCAAAACCATAACCTGAAATAATTCCACAACCATGATAACTACTAACTACTGAACGGACAACTGACAACTTAAAACTAGACAACCAGACAACCAGCCAACTAGCCAGCAGCCAGTGGCAACTGGTGGCAACCGTAGCCGACAGTCATGTTGCCAGTTGCCGGCCCGCGAAGTAACTATTATATACCTATACAACGAAATAACCATACAACCGTTTAACAACCAGTTATTTAGAGGGTAATAACCAGTTGGTTGTGTTATTGAAATTCTAGCCAGTTGCCCAAGACTACTGGATACTGTTTTTGGTTGCGGAATGTGTTGAGCTCCGCAATCCGGCGACCGTAGCGCACCTGTCGTGGGGTGCTGTAACTAAAGTGGTTCCGCTTTACACCACTTCGGTACGTTGTTTGAGTCCGTGGCGCTGGCATCGACATTATCACCGTAGTCGTTATTATTATTTTAAAAGATGCTAAAATGACATTTGTACAAAAGACCTTCAAACAATTACAATATGGCCTAGCCTTGGGCGAAGGTTTTTATTGCCGGGACGCTGGTTTAACAATACACCCATTTCGGATTACGACTTGATGAGGGTCTAGAGCTAAATCTGCCGACTAATGGGTGTATTGCTTGAGTTGGCTTTCTAAATTTTTATTGTGATTTCCGGCCAGGCTCTTTACTAAATACTTAATGTCTAATAATTCGAACTGCCGCCTCCATCTGCGTGTAAAATCACAGAGACAAATGCTGGAGCACGTGTTCGCTTTGGTCTTTCTGTGAATTCAAGTCATGTATATACCTAGGGACATATCAATCGCCCCCGGTTTGTTTGACTTGAATTCACAGGGAGATTATAATTAACTTATAAGCTATTATTAACTTTACTATGGCTACGATATTTAACCTAACAACCTAAATTTAACATTATTACGATATTGGTATTTGCATAGTGTGTGTGTGGGAATGGAACTAGGTGTAGCCTGAATGACTTCTGCTGTGGCCGCTCGCGTAGTCCGGGTGCTAGCTGGCGCCATTGTTCACAACATTCTAAATTGTCTAAAATTAAAATCTTTACCTAAATTAACAAAAAAAACTATATCTAATTTAATATAAAAAAAATCTATACCTAAATTAATAAAAAATCAATACCTAAACTAATAAAATCTATACTTAAATTAATAAAAAAAGCAATACCTAAATTAATAAAACAATCTGTACATAAACTATTACTAAGATGTTTGGGCGCCAAATACTCTTTTGATATGGGAAGTATTAAACCCGGATATAAATGTTATAGAAACGAATAAATGCTGTAAAACATAAATCAAAATTTGCCACTTAAAATTAAACAAAATTCTAAATAACCTGAAAATCTATCCTAGATTCTAACGAGGCTGTGGGCGAATAAATGATTTTACAAATTATGAAAATTGTTCCTCCTTTTGAATTAATTACTCTAATCTCAGGGTCGGGAATCGGAAGTATGCACTTATACTTCTACCAGCCTAAAAGCCGGTAAGCCCCACGTTCAGGGCCGCCAATTGTTACAACTCTACTTAAGGGAAGTTAATAATTAATATTATTCATGTAAAAGATAAGGAGGAACGAGTACAAAAAAAAGGAAGTTACTTAAGTTCAAACACGATTAAACTTTATTTTAAAAAAATGTATAAAGAAGGGTTAGTCTTAATCTAGCTTAATGATAGTTTTAAATTGTAATTCTTAAAATTAATTGTCCTTTTTCTTAATCCTAAATTATTGTTCATTCAATGTCTTAAAAGTTGGGTCACGTTACGAGATAAATATGGAAAAATTGTTCAGACACTTCCCTTTACGATGATTCTGGAATCACGGATCTCCACGTTCGCACTTATCACCGACAAAACAAGCGGCAACTTGGGTTGGATCCGAAGGGCGGAAGTTGTTCAACCTGGGCCAAGGCTCCGAAGGGCGGAGTCGGCAGGCAGCGAATTCTGAGTGGGCAGCTTCTGGGTAGGAAAATCCTCGGCACCGCTCCAAGGGGGAGAGCAGGAAGTTTCTCGGCGGAGGCGAGACGGTAACTTCTGCTAGGGCAGCTCCCTGGTCGGAAGAGCCTCGGTGCCGCTCCGAAGGGGGAGAGCAGGAAGTTTCTCGGCGGAGGCGAGACGGTAACTTCTGCTAGGGCAGTTCCCTGGTCGGCAGCTGCCTCGGCGCCGCTCCAAGAGGGAGAGCAGGTTGATGACTCCCAAGATGATGACTGTCGAGTGCGGAAATGTGAAGTGTCGAGAACTAGGCGAGATCGTGACCGCCAAGAGGGCAGCCTCCTGGGCGGAGGCGCCTCGGCGACCGCCCCAAGGGGGGGCGAGATGATGATTCTCGAAAGGCGAGATTGTGACTGTCGAGAGGGCAGCCTCCTGGGCGGAGGCCCCTCGGCGACCGCCCCTGTTGACTACTGTTGACTGGGTACTCTTGACTCGCGACTGTTGGTTGCGGAATCTGTCTTCAGCTGTTGAGGCGAGATCGTGACCGCCGAGAGGGCAGCCTCCTGGGCGGAGGCGCCTCGGCGGCCGCCCCAAGGGGAGGCGAGATGATCACTCTCTGACTGGGTACTGGATACTGTTTTTGGTTGCGGAATGTGTTGAGCTCCGCAATCCGGCGACCGTAGCGCACCTGTCGTGGGGTGCTGTAACTAAAGTGGTTCCGCTTTACACCACTTCGGTACGTTGTTTGAGTCCGTGGCGCTGGCATCGACATTATCACCGTAGTCGTTATTATTATTTTAAAAGATGCTAAAATGACATTTGTACAAAAGACCTTCAAACAATTACAATATGGCCTAGCCTTGGGCGAAGGTTTTTATTGCCGGGACGCTGGTTTAACAATACACCCATTTCGGATTACGACTTGATGAGGGTCTAGAGCTAAATCTGCCGACTAATGGGTGTATTGCTTGAGTTGGCTTTCTAAATTTTTATTGTGATTTCCGGCCAGGCTCTTTACTAAATACTTAATGTCTAATAATTCGAACTGCCGCCTCCATCTGCGTGTAAAATCACAGAGACAAATGCTGGAGCACGTGTTCGCTTTGGTCTTTCTGTGAATTCAAGTCATGTATATACCTAGGGACATATCAGAGTAAACCATCGATGATTCATCGATTCCGCCCATCGCTAATCCGTGGTTAAGTAGTGTACAAACTTTTTCCATGCTTTTTCCATACAAAAAGCCCGAAGATCTCGATCTAGTGAGTTGGTCACGGGGGTATAACTCCGAGAAAAAAGTGGGTCAGAAAAAAAGACACGGTAAATCTTTATGGCTGTGTATCTGTGACGTATATTTTCCACAAACCAGTGCGAACTTCATGCATGTTTATAGGCCGCTGTCAAAACGTGAAAATGTCAAAAAATGTTAAGTGCGATGTGAAAGGATGTACGGACAATACATCGATTCGACATCG
Organism: Hesperophylax consimilis; assembly: GCF_061612785.1. Classification (NCBI taxonomy): domain Eukaryota; kingdom Metazoa; phylum Arthropoda; class Insecta; order Trichoptera; family Limnephilidae; genus Hesperophylax; species Hesperophylax consimilis. Next base: position 16,017,086 of record NC_142865.1, read on the forward strand.
GTTTCCGAGTTTTAAGAAGTACCCTAGTCTTTTTCGCAAATGGTCAATACGGATCGATAGATTAGAATTTATTACGAAATACAAAAATCTTCTGTGTTTTTCATTTTTCTGTTAAAAGCAAAGAAATATCAAAATTCGTTACTGTCGTAAAAAAACATTACATATTTGATAATCTTATGAATGTTCTTCCTTTATTTAAAGGATTTTAAGTCATTTTAGTTTATTTTTACGACAGGTTGATTGTTCTGGGACTGGGACACGGTCAAGCGGCTTGATCGCAAGCACGTAGTTTATTGTCTATGGCACTTTGTGTCAAGCATTTTGACCGTGTACCGAAGCTGGCTTGCAAGCATTGCGCAATTCTACGTGCTTGCGGCGAGGCTTGATGCGAATTTATATTTTTGTGGGAATAGACAAACGACAATAGACAAATAAATATCACGTATCATAAACAATGATATAAATTGAATAAAATTGTTATAAAATATGTACTTAGTTATTGTTTTTGTGTTCAATTTGTAGAAATCCATCTAATTTAAAAATTCTGGAAGTATTTTAGTATTTTTTTAATAATTATGACAGCGGTTTTCAAGGTCATTAATAATCAAACTGTAGAATAAATAATTTTCTGAATTTTCAATGGAGAAAACATATTTTTGTATGAATACCGCACAAGATATTCATACAAAAAATAGCTGTAGCCTGTAATACACTTTGCAAATGCTCATGGGTAAAGCGGTACCTTAACTTGTACCATTCTTGACACCAAATTCGTTTCTTTTTATTATTTTATTCAAACATAAAGCTAACGTAAGAGCCAAGAACGCTTTGTCTTTGACAGATTCCATTTTGCCGCGAGTCACGAAATGACAGGAAGGCATAGAAGTACATATACATAGACCACCACGAAATCACAGGAAGGCGTGGCTATGCTTGACGGAGAGGCTTGATGCGGGCTGTCAAGCCGCTAAGCATAGACAATAATAGACAACAATAGACAAAAAAACTACGTGCTTGCGATCAAGCCGCTTGACCGTGTCCCAGTCCCTTTCATCTCAGAACAAGATTTTAGGCTAGTGAATGGGATTGGCGATTGGCTCCGAATGAGAATTATATTGTCTATGGTTACGCCTTTTTTATATTTTCCATCCTAGTCGATGGTGAGTATGTCTAGTAGTGACGTATATTTTTCAGTTAGAGACTTTTATCTATGGCAAACTTTAGGACCCATGCAGTGTTGCCAAACGTTCCTCGTACAAATACGAGATTTGTGGCCTTCCGTACGAAGTACGAGGAGACTATCAACCTCGTACAATTATGTACGAGATTTTGATAATACCTATGGCTATACGAATACATCACTATTATTATATAACAGTAAAAACTAGTGCCATCTACCAGAACTTGTAGGAACTTCTTACACCAAAAATTACATTGCCGTATTTGCGCGATGATTGTCTATGGTAGTTATCCCATCAACCGAGAAATCCCCGAATAATAAAATTATTGAAATCCCTGAATAATAAAACAGTTGGTTCGTTCTTCTCATTAGTCGTCGCTGTGACACAGAGCGCAAATTTCTACTATCTCTGTTTTTTACGAGTTCCATTTGTTGCATGCCGGCCGTGTTTAGTTTCCTACGTTAGTACGTTTAGCTAATTGAAGTTTTTGAAAAGAAGAAGATTTTTATTGTTAAATACCTAGTCTTTTCGTTGTTTCGTCCAATTGTTTAGCGGTGTAATAGAAGAATCGCTATGAGTGATAACAACGAAAACACTGACCGTTCGCCTACTTTGACTCCGCCTAGAAAATTACCCAAAAAAGATGGTTAGACAAGTAAAAAGGAAGGTAACACGTTATCACAGCATCGTGTACAAAATTTTAGACAACAATGGTTAAAGGATCCGACTTTTAAAGACTGGCTTTTGCCAGACACCAATGATGTAACAAAAGCTAAATGTAGGGAAATTTCGCCTCGAAATCTGGGGAAATAATTATTTTGGGCATACCATCCCTGGTACGAGGTTTGAAAGTCAAAGTACGAGATTTTTAGCTGCATCCGTACGAGGGATTTTTTTTACGGTTGGCAACCCTGGACCCATGGGCTCAGTACTAAAAACCCGAAGATATTGATCTAGTGAGTGCAGGGGCATTTAACTAAGCTTTGGCCTTGAAACTCATTTGAAACCGCCACGCCCACCTCAAAATTCTTATAGAAAACGAATAATATGGCTAAAAGCTCAGATCTCATTGGTGAGAACAGAAGGATTGGTTTGATCTCTCGCTCTCTACCATAATGACTCGTGTAACAGAAAGAGATGACGGAATTTTTCCGCTTGACAGTTTCAAATCATTTAAACAAAAATGAGAGTGGTTTATTTATACACGCGGGTTGTCATTTTCTGCCGAAATACTATCATTTCCGTCGAAAATATTGCGTGTTAAAGTTGTTCGTGATAAAAATACAATATAAGCCAGTATAGTGTTAGCGAGTTACAAACATATTATATTCAACCTATCTACGTAAGTTCAAGTTTAAAGTGAATTAACAGTTTTAGGTTATTCGTTCGGTTTTTTGAACAATGCTTCATACTTGACATATGTCTTCCTCCACAACGTATAAATGTTATTTATTATATAGATAAACTTATTCATGTTATTGATTAGTGTTATCCTGTATTATCTTATTGTTTTGGTGAAATTAAAGATTTTTAAACATATGTAACCATGAGTTCATGAGGCTGAAAAATGTCGGAATTTTTCGTCGTACTGTCGGACAATCATGTTTTGGAAATTTTCTTCAGTGTTTTTGCAAATTTCTTGTCATTTTGGGTTTCTTCTTCTCAGATTAACAAGTTTCATCTTAAGGAAATGCACTTTAAAAGTTTATTTTCTTAGTCAGATGAACCTTGCCCTTGGAAAACATTTCGACATTTTTCTGCTTCAAGGACATTTTTATTTTTATAATAGTTTTTTTGGGCTAGCGAATGAATAGAGTAGGCTGAGAGCAATTATGTTGTCTATGGTCGCATCTTTTTTTAAATGGCCTTGAGTTTCCTCTACCTTGTCTACTGCTCTGCTCCGCACGGTAGGTACTGCTTGTATATCTGTGGTTAAGTACTGTATAATTCTGTTGGATACAAAAAGCCGGAAGATATCGATCTAGAGAGTGGTATATTTATGTTTATGAGTGAGTGCAAGTGAGTGGTTCATTTATGGAGTTGGTCAGGGGCGTATAACTCTCGCATGACCTTGTAACCCTGATGGGAGGAGTTATTCAATACCCAAATTCTTATAGACAAAGCTGTTGTAACTGAAAGCTCAGATCTCATTGGCTCAGAGCAAAAATTGTAGTTTGATTTCTCGCTCTCTACCATAGCGACTTGTGTAACAGAGAGAGAAGCTAAGCATATGTTATGCTGCGATAAAAATTAACGGTAATTTCCAAGACGCCATTTCGGAAGTCGAAGTCAGTTGTCAGTCAAGTTTTTAGCGTAAATATTTTGAATTTTGAAAATCGTCTAACCCATCTAAAAATAATGTTGCGTGCTAGAATTCTTCAAGGTGATTAATTAATGCCGTGTTGTGTTAAAGGTTGCTCAGACGGATTCGATAATCCGGTGCTAGCAAGAAATACGTTTGTTTGTGTGTGTCATTTCGCAATTGAAAGCAAAAATACGGTACTTTTGGGATTAAAAAAGAATGCTTGCCAACGCTTAATCTTCCAGTCATCATATAATATCCTGTCTATCTCCACCAACTGAAAGAAGGACCCGAACCCGTTCTTAAATACAGGTACTAACCTCTCGTTCTTTGATACAATGTTCCTAATTCCTGAATGTACTTCATTGGCTAATAATTTAATCAATTTTCCTTTTCAGACCTAACCGTATTCCGACGCGATACTATACCACGTATTAGGATGCTAAAACTGCTAAAAAAAGCCACGATTACATCAAACAAGGTCATTTAAACCTTTCCAGAATTGCATCATGTAAGTATTCAGATTTAACCAGCATTTTCCATGATGTTTGCTGACGACAAAGCTGTGGAAATTATATGAAACCCTTGCAGGAGAATTTGAATAACTTCTAGTGCTGTGGCAATAATAATTAACACTTAAATTTGTTGAATATGTATTTTGTGTATATATTCTTGTATTTTTGTGCAAGGTCAAATTAAATCCTATTAAGTTGTTGCAGTAAGACTGGGTTCGATTCCTAGTTGAGACCGTTACTTTTTATTTTTCTGTGTCTTGTTCTGTTTCATGTTTTGTTTAGATATATTAGTATTATCTTCTACTTCAATGATAAATCAATGCTCAATACATCGGTTGTACTGACCCTGTTTTGTATTACTGTCCATTGTCTTTTTGAAAATAAAAAGTATTTTTATGTGTGCATAGCTCTGGGTTTTTTTTTTATTTTCCTTTAACTGCATTCCAATATTTTTATTTTTAAAATATAATTTTTTTGGGCTAGTGAATGAACGATGTTAGCTGGGTGCAGTTATATTGTCTATTTTTGCACTTTTTTTAAATGGCCTTGAGATTTCTTTATGGTCCACGATATATTTACCTGTCTGGACCAAATGATCGTTTTATCTGTGGTCGTCTGTGGTTAAGGGGGTGACAAAATGGGGCCATACAAAAAGCCCGAAGATATCGATCTAGAGAGTGGTTTATTTATGGTTCTAAATAATTTTGCAAGTTTAGTGGCTTAGTCGCTAAAAATAATAAAAAATTGTGTGATTCATGTCTTGTTGGCTTGGCGTGATTCTTGGACGTTATTAGAAAGAGGGACGTATTGTTAGAATGGCTTCGAAATCACGAAGTTATAAGAAGTGTAAAAAACTGTGAAAAGTGCGGAAATTTATGTACATTGACATCCCGACTTAATTTTATGTGCCAAACAATCATGGTTCAACGGAATCGCAACAATTAATAACAAGTTGTAATTTTACTGCATCAGTTCAAAAATGCATATTATTTTCGCAATCGAAATTGTCGATTGAAGTGCAAATTTGTATTGTATTGGGCAATTCTGCGAGCGCGCCAAGGACGGCCTTAATTGAAGAGCATGACATTAGTAGCCACACTGCAGTGAACTGGGCATCATTTTGTCGGGAAGTGTGCATTAATTGGTGCTACAAAACGAAGGAAAAGGTGGGTGGGATTGGCGTAATGGTACAAATTGATGAAGCAAAAATTGGAAAACGAAAATACAACCAAGACAGAGTGCACGCATTTTTTCAAAATGGCCAGTCAGTCCTATTATCCATTCAACGACGGAGATAATGAGTCCGCGGCTCAGTCAACATAGAGTGAATCCGATTAGAGGTTTGTTGGCTAATTTTATGATCAATTCATCATCATCACTTTTGGCTCAACAACCCCTGGTGGGTCTTGCTTGGCCTCCTCAAGAGTCTTCCTCCACTCATCTCGGTCCCGCGCCAGCTCTCTCCAGTTTCGAAGCTCCAAGGCAGACAAATCTTTGAGGACGTTGTCGCTCCATCTTAACCTTGGCCTTCCCAGGCTCCTTCTCCCTATCGGTCTTGAGCTCAGCAGGGACTTTGGTTCTTGATGCTCGGTCATTCTCTCCACATGACCTAGCCACCGAAGTCTTCCCAGTTTTATGAACTTAGTGACGTTTAACTCCTTAAACAGAGTATATATTATGATCAATTATTATTAATTATATATAGATTTTTGCGTTTCTAGCTTCCGATTATGTGTTTCATGTTATTTATTGTTAGCTTGGCAGTGTCTACACTATAAATCAACTATCGTTTTTATTAGAAAAATTGCGCCATTAAAATTATCCAATTATTACATACTCAGGCGTGAACGCAGTCTGACAGTCCAACATCAGGACTTGGAAATGTACTTACACGTACTAACTACCTAGTATCTTATTTTTCCCATGGTACGAGGCGGCATACCGGTACTAAGAGTTGTTTGTAGTTGTATGAGCCGTACCGGGCGAGCACAGTATTCACATTACACGCTCTGCGATCCCTGTTCAATTGAGTGGACTCTTTGAGCTGTACGGAAATATTGGGCTGGTATCGCTCTTAATAAAATGAGTCATGACCTATCGCTAGAAAATGCATAAGGTCATAGGAAAACAATCTGATATTCTATTGATTGCGGTTATAAACAAACCAAGTCTAACCTTTTTCCAATTAATTTTACACTTATATTTCTCAATTAATTTCATAATAACTCCTAGACACCCCAACCATCGTATTGATCAAACATTAAATAACTCCTTAACACTCCAACCATCGTATTGATCAAACATTAAATAACTCAATTGCTTCAACGATGTCGAGGTATTGCTCTTTGCAGATGACATCAAACTATACAAGAAAATAACTGATATAAATCATTGCCATATACTACAGTCAAATATTAGTAAGTTTAGAGATCTTTACAAGCCATTAAACTATTATATGTATCTAGTAAGAAGTCTAATTGAATATAACTCAGTAGTTTGGTCTCCATCTTACAAAATTCACATTAACAACATTGAGCGAATACAAAAAAAATTTCTACGTTTTATAAATTTTAAATTAAATATCCCTGTCGAAGACTTAAAATACAATTTCTTATTAAATACTCTAAAAATACATACATTAGAAGATAGACGTAAAATAAACGATTTAACGTTCTTATTCAAAATACTTAACTCTAAATTCGACTGTTGTGAACTCCTGCAACTTATAAACATACATACACCCACAGTAACAACACGACAAAATACAATATTCTACAGCAGCACACATAAGCGTAACTACATTGCCCACTCTCCGATACAACGACTTCACACCATGGGAAATCATTACTTGGGTGATGTTGACATATTCAATACCAACTTGGCAAGTTTTGTGGATCATTTAAAACATTTATTTCAACAATACTCCTAAACACATCATGTAAACCTACAAATAGCTGTAATTTTCTGTTTTTGTTTCTTGTGTTTTTATGACTTGTTGCATAGCTTTTATCAAATGTAATATTTTATTTTTTTTGTAACTTTTAAAGTATCTGTCAAATTAAAATTATGTATACTACCAACCATGTAAAAGCCCTCTGAGCGTTAAATAAATAAATTAAAAAAAATAAAAATAAAATCCTTGACACTCCAACCATTGTATTGATCAAACATTATATAACTCCTTGACACTCCAACCATTGTATTGATCAAACATTATATAACTCCTTGACACTCCAACCATTGTATTGATCAAACATTATATAACTCCTTGACACTCCAACCATTGTATTGATCAAACATTATATAACTCCTTGACACTCCAACCATCGTATTGATCAAACATTAAATAACTCCTTGACACTCCAACCATCGTATTGATCAAACATTATATAACTCCTTGACACTCCAACCATGGTATTGATCAAACATTAAATAACTCCTTGACACTCCAACCATCGTATTGATCAAACATTAAATAACTCCTTTACACTCCAACCATCGTATTGATCAAACATTATATAACTCCTTGACACTCCAACCATCGGGTTGATCAAAAATTAAATAACTCCTTGACACTCCAACCATCGTATTGATCAAACATTAAATAACTCCTTGACACTCCAACCATCGTATTGATCAAATATTAAATAATTCCTTGAAACTCCAATCATTGTATTGGTCAAACATTAAAAAAAATGCCTTTAAATCTTGAAATAAATATCTTTTAAACGGAATTATATACAGGATTTTCCAATAAGAGGTGTAATTTTGATATTCATTCGTAAAAGATTAATGGTTTCGTTGCTTGTGTGGCACGTAGCGCCGTCTTGTTGAAATTAAACGTTGTCCAGATCAATACCATCCAATTCCGGCCATAAAAAATCATTAATCATCTCTCGATAGCGATCCATTCACCGTAACTGTTGCTACAGCCTCATTTTCGAAAAAGTAAGGTCCAATGACTCCGCCGGACCATAAACCGCACCAAACAGTCACACGTTGAGGATAGACAGGCTTTTCAACAATGACTCTTGGGTTTTCCGAGCCCCAGATGCGACAATTTTGCTTGTTGACGAAGCCACCGAGGTGGAAATGGGCCTCATCACTCAAGATGATTTGCATTTGATTCACTCAAGTGAATTTTAATCATTTCAATGCGTTGTTGAAGCGTGTATCGTTCCATTTTTATTAATGGCGTAGTTTCTACTTGTCAAATGTCAAAAAATGACAGCTTCTAAAGTAAGATCTACCGAAATAGCGGGCTATTCAAAATAACACCTCTTATTGGAAAACCCTGTAGCTGTCATATCATGCAGATATCCAACTACACTAGCGCCATTTGTGTTGAGTTTTCCAGATGACTTTCCATTGCCTCCGGACTCCTTTAACATAACTAAATAGATAATAAATAGTGTTCTTCTTTTTAGTTTCCCCATTGGCTGATCCTATATTCCGGGCATCTAATCATATGTTTTGTTATGTTTCAGAAATCCTACATCAATGGATATATTAAAGTGCCTGGTCAAAGGTCAATACGGTAGAGTGGGGCCTATGAGAGAGTGCGGGAATTCCAAGGATGCAGAAGGACACAATGCGGTGTATTACGCAATCCGTTCCGGCAATGTGGAACTCCTGGATACGGTCCTCACACTCCTCAGTAGCTCTGCATGCCCAGAATTATTGGATCAACTTCTCTCCGTATCCCTAGACGAATTACTGCTGAAAAATGTTCGTATAGAGGATGAAATGAAATTGTTTGTCCAATCTAAGCTGACGAAGTTGCGTTTCTACTCTAAAGGCGATGAACTCCCTACTACTCCAGATAAAGGTCTCATAGAACAGAGGCTTCAATTAATTATGCAAAATATCTCAACTCTAACGACAGAATACTCCAACAAGAAAGTAGACAGTCGGTTTATATACATTGCCAAGTTCATAGCAAAGAATATGCATATTTCTAAACAAATATTGAAGTCTACATACTCTGCGGTGCCTTGGGAGGAAATTGAGTTTTGTTTGGTGTGTTTTATAACCGCTCAAACCGAGCTCAAACATATGAACTTGTTTTATCTGTCTGTACTAAGAAAGGGTCCACTGCTAAAGACATTGGCTGACTTTTCTCAGGCCCTGCGTGATTTGGAAGGATTCATTCAAAGTTCCGATGTCTCCAAGCTTCGTTCCAGAGTCCGTTCGAGCCGTGAAAAGGTTGTTGCAGATATCATCAGCAAATACCCCCAATTCCAAGATTTATACACTGATTACAAGATCGTACGAGATATCTATTCTCTGGATATCATGAAGAGCTACATTGATTCAGCCTTGCCGGTGGACCCTGCAACAAGAGAAGGGCAGCTGACCATCAAGAGGACTCTGCAGGTGCTGGGAGAACACCTGAAGGACACCCTAGACAGTCCCAATCTGTCCACGACTGTGTGTGACCTTTTACTGTCGATGGCACCGAAGGCAACCAGAGAAATTCTTAAAGACTTACGCAATTCTATATCACATGTCCACTTTATCCAAGACAACGACCAAAAGATAGAAGATTCAAAATTATACCCAAATATTCTAAACGATATAAAAAAGATTGCCACAGTAATAAGTGACATTGTTAATACGATTAAAATTAATATTTTAAAACAATTATTTTCCGATGAATTTAATGATATTGAATGCTTGGAAAAAGGTCTTCGTAATTTGAGTCACATTCCAAAGTTTCTTATCTCTGAAAATAACCAAGATCTTACCACGAAGGAGCACCAGAATATTGGAGACATCATTGAAGAAATCAGTCGACTCGTAATGGACAAAACTCCTTTTGAAGAGAAAACATTGTCTGACATAAAGGAGTTGAACAAAGCCAAAATAAAAAACAAGATTTTAAGAGAAGACTTTTTAAAAATCGTTTATGATCTTCGTTTACTAAACAATCTTTTCCAACGTACAACATGTAGCAGGACGAAAGCCAAATACTATAATTACTGGAGAAATCATTGCTTTCCTGTAAACATCACAATCTACCCAGAAGAAGATTATTTGGAAGTATTACAGATAATGCAAACATTACACTACAGTTTTTATGAAAGCGTTTCATTGAGAATCCTCCCTGAAATTGCAGCCGAAATAAATTATTTACTGTTTAAAATCCGTGTTTTGTTTGGTAATGAAAAAAACACTATCAACTGGATTGATGAATACAGAACGCAGTTGTCATCTCACCATTATAAAGACATCAAGGTCAATACTAAAAATATTTCACCCAATGAAGTCTTGGATGAACACATAACCCTACACCTATGTGAACTTGGAGAGACTATAGGAACCGGCAGATCACACCATGCATCTCAAAATCTAATTCTATTATTCCGAAAGACTAAACTTAGCAAACTGAGGGTCGAAGCGCTCGTGCTGGATACCATGTCTCTGTTGGAAGAGAGAACCGAGTGTCTCTCTGATAATTGGCTTTATCTCGACGATGATATGCCTCTGTTGACCGGGAGAGTCTTAAGAAACTACCTGGCTCACGGCAACCCGTTGGTTGACAATATTCTATTCAGTAACCCTTTCGCTGCTGTGGTCTTGAACATAATGATACTAACAGAACCTGATACAGAAAAAATACTCATTTTAAACAATGGCAAAATGGGCAAGATATTAATGTCCAATATTAAGCAACTGGAACAGAAACATGACCGGAACTTGGAGATTATAAACAAACAGGAAGAGATGTGTAGAGCTTTGGTAGAAGGAAACCTCGAGGGTTTGCAGACATGTCTCCGAGAAGGGGCAGACTTACATTCGAGAAGAATAATTGATTATTCTACTATGTTACACATCGCTGCTAAGGGTACTAGTGTTGAAATGGTTCAAATGTTAATTGAAAACAACGTAAGCCCAGATTTGAAGGATATGAATGGGCAAACCCCTTTGCACATAGCAGCAGCTTTTGGAAGGAATGCCATTGTGCAATATCTTGTGGAAGAGATGAGTGTTTTAATTGACCAAGTCGATAACACCGGGAAGACACCTCTGCATGTTGCAGCTCTAAATGGTCACACGGAAACTGTTATAACATTATTGTCTCTCGGAGCAAATCCCAGCATTAGAGATGGTCAATGGTTTACTTCTTTATTTTATGCAGTAACAAACAATTTTATGGAATCAGTCAAAGTTCTCTTAGATGTTGATACCGCAGCAACTGTTGATGATGGTATTGATATAACTCCTCTGCACGTCGCTGCTGAGCATGGGCACGCAGATCTGGTGCAGTATCTACTGGAGAAAAATGCTGATTCCAATGCCAAGAGTCATCAAGGCATGCGCCCACTGCACTCGGCAGCAGCTAATGGTCATCGGGAAATTGTTATAAATTTGATTAAACACGGTGCGTACGTGAACTTTCAAGAGACCAACGGATTTACTCCTTTACACTTGGCGGTACTTAGTAACCACGAGGATTTAGTGAACATCCTTTTGAAGGAAGGAGCCTTTGTTAAAATAGTCTGCAAGAAGTCTGGCAACACTCCCTTGCATACGGCCGTCATTAATGGCCACAAAAATATAGTTAAGATTATTTTGGAAAACCACCCCAATGTTAACGCTCTGAATAATGATGGGTTGTCTCCCCTACTGTTAGCAGCGGTGAGCAGAAACTGCGATATAGTAGAACTACTCTTAGAAGCTGGGGCTCAATTGGACTATAAAAATGTAGATGGTTTTTCTGCATTACACATCAGTGCTGCGTTGGGTCATAACGATATTGTTACATCATTGCTTGAATGCGGATTTGTTGTTGATGCAAGAACTGCAAAGCAACTGACACCATTGCACCTGGCTGCAGAACAGGGTCACTGGGAAACTGTAGACGTCCTGTTGGCTGCAGGAGCTAATGTCTCCTCTGTTACTGATGATGGTTCAACTCCTCTACACCTGAGTGCTGGTGGAGGGCATGCGGCAGTTTCACAGTCTTTAATAATAAACGGCTCTGATGTAAATACCAAGAACAAAATGAAATTTGCACCTCTACACTTGGCTGCCAAAAAAACTTGCAAGAAAACTGTTCAACTCTTACTGACGAAGGGAGCTAATGTCGAGGAGGTTTGTGTGGAAAGCAACACAGCTTTGCACATAGCATCTTTTCTTGGACATAGCATCATTGTTAAAGCACTGATTGATGGACGAGCAGATGTCCGTGCTGTAAATGAGAGCGGAGATTCCGCCTTGCATCTAGCAGTGGCAGGAAACCATAAAGCAATAGTTAATCTATTATTAGATAACGCTGCAGAGATAAATGCAGTGAATAACAAACACAGTTCTGCATTATGTTCCGTAGCCCACAATAACAACAAAGAAATATTAGATATATTGCTAGCCAAGGGAGCTGATGTTAACGCAGGAGGAAGTAAAGCACTGAAAGAAGCTATTTCCGCAGGACATAGATCTGTAGTGGAAGCCTTACTTAAGCACAAAGATCTGAACATTCATGTTGATGTTGAAGGACCAACTTTCTTGCAGTTAGCGGCCGTCTCAGGCTATTGGCACATAGGCCGAGCTCTGATAAACAAAGGGGTCAAGTTTGACTCAATCGGCCCAGATAACTTTACTGCCTTATTACTGGCTGTAAAAGGCGATCACAAAGAGTTTGTGGATGTCTTGTTGGAAAATGGAGCTGATCCTAATCTAACACCTGATGGATTGTGTTCACCGCTGCATTTAGCAGCTACACTGGACAGTACCGATGTCGTGGAATCTTTACTTCGTTGGGGAGCCAAACACGACACACTATATGATAACTGTACACCGATAGAGCTGGCAATTCGTTCCAACCAGTTGAGTAATTTAAATTCCTTTTTTGAACATTGTGACGTTAAAATAAATGCTAGACGCAGTGATGACTGGTCGCTTTTAGATTTGGCAGCTAAAGAGGGGAATCTCGAAGTGGTGAAATACTTGTTGGACCGAGGAGCAGATCTAAATGCTAAAAGATCGACTGATTCAAAAGCGATCCACATCGCGGCTAATGAAGGGCATTTGGAACTTGTAAAGTGTTTCCTCGAACGTGGGATGAGCATCGGCGATCTCGGACATGGTGGCGCCACACTTTTACACTTGGCTTCATTAGGTGGACACCTATCCCTGGCTCAATACCTGATAGAAAAACATGCTGACGTGAATGCAGTCGACATGGCGGGCAACCGACCTATTCACTATGCCGCTGGGAAGGGGCGCAAGGATCTTATCATTGCTTTACTCAGAAACGGTGCAATGTACAACGCTATGAACGATAAACATAACACACCATTAGAAATGACTAGCGATGCTGGAGTCAGAGAACTGTTAGAGTCTGTAGGACAACTCTTTAAAGCTGTAAATAAGAAAGCTGTTTCGAAGGCAGAAAAATTAATTAAAAAAATTGGAAAATCCATAGAAGCAAAGGGTGCAGATAATACGTCTCTTCTGCATTTGGCCGCTAGGAAAGGCTTTCAGGAGATATGCGATATTCTACTGAAGAATGGAGCTAACCCTAATGCTGTTGGAAAAGACGGGAAAACTCCTCTCCATTTTGCATCTGAATTCTCCCATCCAAGAATCATAGTATCTTTGTTACAAAATGGTGCAGTATACGACATTGAGTCTACGAATGGAAAAACACCATTTCATATGGCAACACAGGAAAATACTATTTGGTTACTAAGACTTGTGCAGTACTTGTTCGAAAAAGCTGAAAAATGTGACACAAATTTGATCGCAGACATTACCAAAATTGGAGATATCGGGTTCATTAAAGCCGTGCTCAGATCTCGGAATACACAAGGAAGCACTCTTGTGGAGGTTGCTGTTAAAAATAACTTTCCCAAAGTAGACAAGTTATATGACATTTTGCAAGATCAGTTTTCTCTCAATCTGAAAAAGGTGAAAGATTTAGTGGAACTTGAAAATTTCACAGAAGCTTTGTTTATTTCGAAGGAAATGTATAATGAAAGAATAGATTTGTTAGGAAGTGATGACCCTGGCACCCTTCTTATTATAGAACAAAAAGGTTTAATATTCTTCAATCAATTAAAAGTTTTCGACGCTTTGTCAATTTTTGAAGAAACTTTTAGCAAAAAAAAAATTACCCTCGGGCCAAATTACCCAGATTCGCTTTGGACAAGAACTCAGATTGGTGCGGCGCTAATGTGGCTAAAACGGAGCCAGGAGGCATGGGAAGTATTTCAGGAAGTTATTGCCAGACAAAAGGAAGTTCTGAGCGAGGACCACATATATCGAATACAAACCGAGATACGTGCAGCACAATGTCTCGAAAAATTAAAAAAATTTGACATAGCTTTAAAACTGAATTATGAAGTTCTTGAGAAGTCAAAAAAATCCGGGTTGATTGTTTCTAATTCTGATTTAACTTTGATTGTGCGTACTAACATTGCCCATGTGTTCATGCAACAAGGGAAGCTTGAGGAAGCTGCAAGCATTATCAAGCAGGTTTACGAGGAGAGTAAAAGCATTTACAGTTTGAATGATAGTAAAACTCTCAGTCTTCAGGGTGACTTTGCACGTGTTCTTAGGGGACAAGGTAAAGATATGGAGGCCCTTGAGGTCTTCCAGGAAGTCTATGCTATTCAGAAAAATGTCTTAGGCCCCTACCATGGTTATACTCTTGTCACATGCACTAATATTGTGGATGTGTATCTCTCTCAAGACAGGCTATTAGACGCGCTCAAATTTTACAGAGAAGGACTAGAACATCGGGATCCCCAAATCAGTCTCCCAAATATTTTAGCGTTTGATGCAATCCTTAAACAGTATAGAGAATCTATAACAAATGGAATGTTTTCAGAAATTGATATTTACAGCCTTCAAAATAGTTGTGAAATGGATATAATTGAGGCCGCTAGCGAAGGTGACATTACCTTGGTGGAGAGTTTGATTCGCCATGGATCAGATGTGAATACGGCCGACGCAGATGGAAGAACACCGTTGCATTTCGCTGCAAGTAGAGGACACGCAGATATTGTTAAGTTACTGTTGAAGAGTGGAGCTGATGCTACCGCCGCTTCCGTCAAAGGGAACACGGCATTGCACACTGCCGCCCTCCGTGGTTGTGTGGAGAGCGTTGAAGCCTTATTGCGGACTGTGAAGACGATTAAAGCTAGAGCTTACGATGATTTCATCAACGCTAAAACTGTTGTGAGCGGTTCCTCTGCTTTGCACGTCGCTGCCAAGAATGGGTTCCTTGATGTTGTGAAATATTTGCTAGAGCACGGCGCCATTTACAACAGCCCGGATAGGAGCAACGGGCACACGGCTCTCCAATGTTCAGGCAGTAATGCCGTCACTTCTGTACTGGAGTTGGCCCAGGAGATGTTTGATTGTGCCAAGAGTGGAGAGATACCGCAGCTGTCAGCGGAGAAACAGGAATACTTACCGGTCGTCCTGTCCTCGAGAGATATGCAACTCAGGACACCTATTCAAGTGGCTCGATTCTACCGTCCTCTTGACCACATTGTGATCGCCTTCCTCGAGGGCGTACTACATACTAACATAACATTAAATTGATTTACTAAATAACTTAGGTTTAAATTTCATATCTCAAAAAGTAAGCCAAATGAATGCACATTTCAAATATAGAATTGGATTCTAAAAGATCTGGTGGTACGCTAAGCTATTTGCTTACGCATCTGGTGGTACGCTAAGCTATTTGCTTACGCATCTGGTGGTACGCTAAGCTATTTGCTTACGCATCTGCTACTCGTTTGACAGAAATTGTCCAAGCATGATTTGGATGTTAAATTTGTTCTGGAGATGGAAAAATATCCATGTTTATATATAACTATAATAAAAATAAAGTCACTTGACATCGTATTAACCTCTCTAATGTTTGAAAAAAAATTATATAATAAAGAAATTCAGAAATATTAATGGGTTTGATTATATTTTCCATAAAGCAAAATAACTGATCTTCACACACTCTATTGTCTCTCAATAGTATAAAAGAAAGTTGCTATCCTCGTCTGTCTGTGTGTGCGCTTAGTTCTTCTAAAATACGCAACGGATTTAGATAGGGTTTTAACTATCATTTAGAGAATTTTTTCCGGAAGGTTTATATATATATATATATATATATTTGTATAAAGCATACTTTGAGCCACATTATATACACTTTTTTTTTAATGCCATTTTGTTTAATCAACCCTTAAAAACTACCCCCTCACAGCTATATACGTCTATGATGTACCGTTTAATATATATATCGATACATACATCTAGAGCATACTTTGAAGACATATTTTTGAAGTGAAACTTCTTTAGGCGCGTAATGGATTTTCTGGGACGGAGTAAAACCGAGTCAGGATCGACACGAAAATGCGGGTACCCCCACCACCGCTCACCGTTCACTGTCCCTCTCTCACCATATGCGCTTGTTGAGGTGGGGGAGCCGCTCACGAACGTTCTCTCTCTTCTCTTCTTTCCTCTCTCTCAGACACCAGCGAACTGCGCCACGCCAAGCATCAGCTGCTTGGTTAGTATACTGCGTCGTGAGTGTAATACGAGTGAAATACGTAATTGATTGTGGTTCATACGGTTAATTTGAAAATAGAGAGAGAGGAATAAATTAAATTTGAAAATAGAGAGAGAGGAATACTAGAAGTTTCACTTCTGTCTTGCGTAGGCTTGACACACCCACTTTTTATTCTGTACAGACGATAGTTTGAAGACAGTCCTCAATGTATGCGTTATATATAATTTCCCGTCGTGGTCTCAAACAATGCTTTTCACAGAGAGGTGTTTCGTGTACATAAAGCATACTTTCGACCTATGGTAAGTAGGAAACTTCCATTGGAATAATGTGTAATTATTAATATTTTTGACGCCAGATGGCACAAATAATAATATCAAATATGTAGATATTTACGCGCTGTGAATTTGGTACATTATGATAAAGTAATGTTTCGTCTTCAAGTCAAATCCTTTATGAAACTTTTTCGTTGAGTTTTTCGAAAGGTAAGAGTGAAAAATTTCATCCATCTCGAAAAAAAACATTTTTAATACTTATTGTTAATTTTAGCTTTTTTGTAGGTACCAACAAACTTTTACCCATAGATAATAGAAACAAAGCGGATATGGCATGGAAGCGTGCCAACTGTCATCGAGCTTAGACCATACTGCACGGGTTGTACGTTTGGTGACTATGTAGGAGTGTAGATGCAGGGCATTGTTAGGTTATATGATGTTGGCGACACTACACACAAACTGAAAACAATTAATGGCCTATCTTCCCTGTTCCGGTACACATTTTAACTTATGTGTTAGGTAGGTACCTAGATGGTTTTACCCATAGATAATAGAAACAAAGCGGATATGGCATGGAAGTTTGCCAACTGCCATCGAGCTTAGACCATACTGCACGGGTTGTACGTTTGGTGACTATGTAGGAGTGTAGATGCAGGGCATTGTTAGGTTAAATGATGTTGGCGACACTACACACAAACTGAAAACAATTAATGGCCTATCTTCCCTGTTCCGGTACACATTTTAACTTATGTGTTAGGTAGGTACCTAGATGGTTTTACCCATAGATAATAGAAACAAAGCGGATATGGCATGGAAGCGTGCCAACTGTCATCGAGCTTAGACCATACTGCACGGGTTGTACGTTTGGTGACTATGTAGGAGTGTAGATGCAGGGCATTGTTAGGTTATATGATGTTGGCGACACTACACACAAACTGAAAACAATTAATGGCCTATCTTCCCTGTTCCGGTACACATTTTAACTTATGTGTTAGGTAGGTACCTAGATGGTTTTACCCATAGATAATAGAAACAAAGCGGATATGGCATGGAAGTTTGCCAACTGCCATCGAGCTTAGACCATACTGCACGGGTTGTACGTTTGGTGACTATGTAGGAGTGTAGATGCAGGGCATTGTTAGGTTAAATGATGTTGGCGACACTACACACAAACTGAAAACAATTAATGGCCTATCTTCCCTGTTCCGGTACACATTTTAACTTATGTGTTAGGTAGGTACCTAGATGGTTTTACCCATAGATAATAGAAACAAAGCGGATATGGCATGGAAGCGTGCCAACTGTCATCGAGCTTAGACCATACTGCACGGGTTGTACGTTTGGTGACTATGTAGGAGTGTAGATGCAGGGCATTGTTAGGTTATATGATGTTGGCGACACTACACACAAACTGAAAACAATTAATGGCCTATCTTCCCTGTTCCGGTACACATTTTAACTTATGTGTTAGGTAGGTACCTAGATGGTTTTACCCATAGATAATAGAAACAAAGCGGATATGGCATGGAAGTTTGCCAACTGCCATCGAGCTTAGACCATACTGCACGGGTTGTACGTTTGGTGACTATGTAGGAGTGTAGATGCAGGGCATTGTTAGGTTAAATGATGTTGGCGACACTACACACAAACTGAAAACAATTAATGGCCTATCTTCCCTGTTCCGGTACACATTTTAACTTATGTGTTAGGTAGGTACCTAGATGGTTTTACCCATAGATAATAGAAACAAAGCGGATATGGCATGGAAGTTTGCCAACTGCCATCGAGCTTAGACCATACTGCACGGGTTGTACGTTTGGTGACTATGTAGGAGTGTAGATGCAGGGCATTGTTAGGTTAAATGATGTTGGCGACACTACACACAAACTGAAAACAATTAATGGCCTATCTTCCCTGTTCCGGTACACATTTTAACTTATGTGTTAGGTAGGTACCTAGATGGTTTTACCCATAGATAATAGAAACAAAGCAGATATGGCATTGTATTATTTCACAATTTATCTTTAAAAATAATATAAGGTATATTTGCGATACGTTCCAGATTGGAGGGTACTCTCAGTATTGCCCTGGTGTAATACCATCATCCAGAATTGAAAATTTGATTGAAATGGCTTTAGCCGTGTTTGGTGACCAGGTACTTCCCCACCTTTCTCTTCCACATCTCCTTCCTCTCTCCAATACTTTTAGCTTATCAACGAGCAATTTTGAGCTACCGGCATCTGTTTTTCCTCCCTCCTATAATCCGAGCCTCTTCAAGGCCCGCATTAATAAATCCCTTCCTACAGCCCCTACCTTAATCCGCCTCACAACGCCGCCCAACCGGGTGGTGACATAGTTCCCCTGTCGGTACACTGCACAGGCAGGGACGCTCTTGTGAGGTGTCACATATATGTATATAAAAACATACCCCAATTATTTGGGATGCCATAGTCTCACTGGCTCCAGGCGGTTGGGAGCACTCGGGACTCTTGTGATGTATTCACATAAAAAAATATTAATCGAGGAGTTATTTGTATTGTTTTCAGTTGATATTTGAATGCCGCACAAGAGTCTCAACTCCCAGCCATCTGGAGCCAGTGAGGCTATGGCGTCCACAATTGGGTTATGTTCTGCGGCTGAAGGTAGTGGGGATGGGAAGGATATGGGGAAGAGGAAAGTACCTGGCTATTCAGATCTGGTCAGGCAGCCCTGACCTAGTACGTAACCAATAAATACAATACTAGACCCCATGCTCCATTTAATGTAGTTGCTTCTCGCACTAATTTTCTACGCAATTCCTGTTCTCAGAGATTGCATCGTGTGGGGAGTAAAACTTGGTCTGTGATTGTGTGAGTTCTTTCGTATAACACTATTGGCTGAAGCCTTGAATGAGTGAGTGCATATTTGATGCAAAAGTATAATATATGGAGTTCGCAAAGTAATTTTTTTGCGTAAATCTTTTTCATGATGAAACTTGTGCGTGGTAATCCTTCGCAAACCAAAAAAGGATTTACTAAAGAAGTGGAAACGTTTATGAATTGAAAATATATATTTTTATGATTTCGACAAAAAATGTGTAATTCAACTAAACATTCAGAAAAAAATTAAGCATTTACCTTCAGCAACAAAAACACATTAAATTTTAAATCTGTAACATTTAGATGAATAATTTTTATCACAATTCTCCATTAGGAGATATAAAGTTAATTTCTCACTTCCTTTATTTCTCAAAATGTCCTTGCACACTTATTACGTTTATTAAATATTAAGTCAATACATTTGAAAATAAATATATCTACGGCCCTACTCATAAATATTCCCTAAAACGACGCTTCAACATCGTACTAGCTATTCTGGGGAGGGGACTGATGCTGCCGGATTGTAAATTTTTTACAAGAAGATTTGATGAATTATATTGGTGACGATTTTTTTAGCGTGGCAATACTCATTAGCATTTAACATTTTCGGCGTGTTGTCAACTTCACGTTAGTTTATTTACGTCAATATTTAGACAAAAGTGGCCGTCATGTTATAGTAATCAGATTATACCTCAAATATGATTTAAGATTTTCACGGCCAAAAGTATTTTTGTTATTTGCTTTTGGGGTGTTATGCCGTGTTGCGCTAACTCCTTCTTTAGCCAACGTTTCGGACAGCATTGTAGTGTCCATCATCAGGGTAGATGTGTTATTTATTGCCCTTGATTCTTGGTTCTGCCCTGATGATGGACACTGCAATGCTGTCCGAAACGTTGGCTAAAGAATGAGTTAGCGCAACACGGCATAACACCCCAAAAACAAATAACAAAAAAGATTTTACCTCTATTCCCATAATTACTTTTTAATTTTGATGAATACCTATTTATACCAATTTTATTTTCTAAATACTTAAGTTTTTTTACCGAGTTGCATCTCTTTACCTAACCTTAGTAACACCATTAAATAAAATAAAAACACTTTGTTTACCTTTTATAATAGAACTGCATATACTACATCTCATTTTCATAAATGACACAGAAATATTCCTGGTTTTAAATTAATAAAACAACATTTAGTATTCGATCAAAACTGATTTCTTTTATTGTTCCACAAAATGATACAATTAACGCAGTTTGCCAATAGTAACTGTCTTAATTAAAGCAGGAAACATCGAACGGAAGACATGCTTTCAGTATTTATCGATTCAGCTTACATTACTCCGACACACACTAGCTTAATTAACGATCTTAATTAATCACAGGCAAATAAATAAAAAAATAATAATTGGATAATTTGTAGAGCGCCGTTTTTGTGAAAGATCACCTCAAGGGCGCTAAATGGTTCTAATAATGGGTTCAAGGAAGCAGTTTCCGAAAGAAATCCGAAATAGTAGTACCTAAATATTTTAATATTGTTGAGCGACGAAAATCCGAAATAGTAGTAAGTACCTAAATATTTTAATATTGTTGAGCGACGAACGAACTTTGAAACAGCCTGTAGGTAACATTCGATTCACGCGTGCCAAGTCCATGCGCGTTGACAACCATCGAGAACGATAAATGCGAAGCCTTTATTATATGCACTCACTTCTAATAATAATAACAAATTAAATAAAAACAAATCACTTTGTTTACACCACTTACACCGCTTTCTTAGTAATTTAAAAATCACCTAAAATAATAAAGTATTTTACCTTGAATTCACGGCAACAAGCTCGAAAAAAAAACTGTCCCGACGAAAAGTGAATGCTACGCCCAGACACTTGCCACTTGACACTTGTGGCAACGCAAGCCTAGGTAAGCGTAGGCAAGCCAAACGTTGGCATCTACGCTCTTGGCGGACGTCGAGGCAACTACATCAGCTGTGACAGATGTCATTTTTCCTATTTCTATTTAAAAGCTAAACGAAGAAATTGCCCAAAAAAAGACAAATTAATTTTATTGATAATTTGAGAAGAAATTTGAAAATAATGTAAAAAGATTGCTGCCAAAACTATGGGAAAAAATAGTTGAAGATAATTATGTTAATTTTGAAATTTGAAATCGTCAGAAACAACTTAAAAATAAGTGCTCTCGCTAGCAGAAAAGTTGCTTGAAATGGCTGTAGCCGTGATTAGTGATCAGATCTAAATAGCTATGTACTTCCCTACCTTCCTCTTCCCCATTTACTTCCCCTCCTCCACTACCTCCAGCATCATAACATACCCCAATTGGGGATGCCATAGTCTCACTGGCTCCAGATGGCTTGGAGCTGTTGAGACTCTTGTGCGGTATTCACACACAAAAAGAGTGGTATAATGCATTCGTCCCGGATATACGAGAGACCCAGTTTCAACCGTTACTTTATTTATTTTTCTGTGACTTTTTCCTTTTCATATAAAAATTAACTAATTTACTTGAATTAATTATATATGTTTTTAAATTAATAAATCCATACATAGGACCCTGCTTGATATAATTTAAAAAAAATGATTATCGTTTGTCCAGCTATACATTTTTACGATATTTACTATAAACAGCTCGGAGTTGTACTCAAGGCGCAAGTTAGCAACGCTTGCCGCGCCTTGTGGACAGAATACCAACCGGACCCCGGCCCGATCGGCAGCAAGCTATCGCAAGCCTATTCAAGCCAAGCCAAACGCTTGCGGACGCTTGCCGAGCCGAGACAAGTATGTGGGCGCCCCTTAAAACACTTTTTATGGTTTGTAGAAATATCACAATATCATAAATATCGAAATGTTACAATCGATATGATATTATAAGAATGTTCGTATATTTCGGTAACAAAACCGAATTCCGAAACCGAAACTTTTCGTAGGGCAAAATAATATATTTTTTAATGTAGAAACGGACTTCAAAATGTCCAAAACCCAATACAATGCTTTATTATATTATAGCTTAAAAGAAAATATATTTATTTGTGATAACTATTTGTGATTTTGATAACTCCATGCCACACCAATTTAATTTGTATGGAAGGTAAAAAACAGTTTCTCAAAAAAACTTTAAAAAAAATAACTGGCTATTCAGATCTTGTTACTAAATATAGCTAAAACTATTTAAAGCAACGTTTCAATTTTGAGCGGTGGTTTTACTCAGAGCGCCTTTCACTATGCGATGCGCCGCAAGTGCACAACAGATTATTTAAATGAATTGATTGTGAAATAAGACAAATTAATTGAATAAAATTTACTCGCAACTCCGGATTGCTAGTTGAGAGCCTTACCCCTCGACCAAACCTTACCACAAACATTATTAATTTTCTCCATCAGGAGTGTTGAAAATTTTGAAGTGGTGCATATAAATCGAACTCACATGGAATAGCACTATTATATATCCCTACGCGATAGTGTGACATAACACCACTAACCAATGATAGCTAAAATGTATCACGCCACAAGAAAGATACAGCGGCAAGGGATACACAAAACAAACAATTTAGTTTCATGCTTGATATCGATAGTTAAATCAAATCTTGATGTTTTAGACTTCGGTAGGCAGGTACTTACCTAGGTCACTACTTACTTGGACTTTACGATAATTTATGAAAAGATATGTACAAAGTAGGTAGGAATATAATTATGTTGCATTCTGTAAATTGATTCGAATTCGTGAGATCAAAGAAGATAGACCGCATAGGTATTTATATCTGGTCACCAAGCAAGACTAAAGTTATTATAATGAACACGATAAAGAAGTGGACGCTTTATATGGATTAGGCATATTGCACGGATTAATGGAGAATAGAGTGTAAAGAGAATACAATCGAATCCTAGCTGTTCAAACCTAGTTAATTACTGTGTAAACGTCCTAATTAAAACCTCTTCAAAACTAACAACTGAATAAATATTAACTATTTTATTCGATACTTAAATAAGTGAGATAAGGAATTAATATGTATTTATTTGTAAGAAACAAACAGCTTACAGTATACATAATATATAATACAGAGATAAATACCTACAATACGACTGCAATCCATTCACACAAGTGAATTGCAGTCAAGCCAAAAAAGTTTCTTATGCTAATATTGGTTTGGAGATGGAGTTTTATTATATCTTAAAATTAATGTTTGGTTATAGAAAAAGGAGAGGAATATAGGATAAGGATATAAGATGCTCCCGATACATTTCATACTTTCGTATTAATTTATCGTACGCGTTTCTTCTATTCGATATTTCTGAAGATTTTTTTAAAAATGTCTATGCTGTGAATTTTTTTGTTATATTGCGTACATATTCCAGGAATTGGGATTTTTTTTCTAATGTTTGTTCTACATGTGGGCAAATGGAATAAATTGGATTGGCGGGTTGATCTTGATGGAATTGGAATTTTTATTAAATTGGTAAGCTCTGGCAAGTCTCGGCCATTATTTAGAATTTTATAATACAAGATTTGATAAAAAATTAAACACTAGTAATTATTACGGTTTTGATAAGGATAACATTTTCATTTTAAAACTGGTTTATGCCTGTTGATTTCCGTGAAATACAACAAATAGAAATGATGGTTCACAGAATGATAATACCGATAATCTTATATGGCCACTAACTGAAAATAATATTAAAAATGTATTTTAATTATCATTGGTTGTGACAACCCTTTCCTAAAAGAAATATATTTGTTCAATGTAATCCGATAGCTGTCTGGGATATATCCGGTCGAGAATATGTGGAAAGGGTTCAATCAAATTACGGAACAAACTGTTGGGTAGCTGTCTCTTTTCTGCGCGGTGGCGGGAGCACGTCAGTAACACGTGTTAATATGTTCACGTGATCGCGGAGTGAATTCGTAGCTAATCGTTTGAGAACTTTGTTATGAATTAAGTTTTGAACTTATTAACCACCTACCTATGATGTTTTTCAATTAAATTAAAATTAATCTTGTAACCGACCAATATTTAGCCCAGTTACCTAGGTACCTAGGTACATATCTATGAACAATAAGTTTTCTGAAAAATGCAATCAATTTATTTAGACAAAATTAATGAAATTAAAAGTTTTTCGATTTTAAAGAGGTCTTTAAAGGATTTTAATGTTCTGAGCCGGGTAGCAGTATCTACCATTACATCAACACCACTACCATCACTCAAGTGTCTGCTCCTAACCGTCTGGCGACAGTGAAAGTACACATTTACAAATGTTCCGAAAGTGCCAGTGCAAAGTGAAAATGCCGAAAATATACTATAGTATAGGTACCAATGTATTAAGTAAACTTAATAAACTGTTAATTACACCTATTTATCAAATATTTTTTTTATTTTACAAGCAATAATTATTCGCCTGAAACACTCATCCACATTGAAAAATCTCCTGATAAAAGATACATGACGCAAGATATAAGATATACAAGATAGTTTACCAAAAAAATAAATATTTTTTTCTTGCGCACGCCGTAATTTGAACCCGCGACCTCCGAATTCATAGCCAAGGATCGTAATCTCAATCTCAACGGCGAAACAATGAACAACTATTTTCTAGTTATTTAAAATATTGCATTATTCACGTAACATGGCGATACTGAAAGTACCTATCTACCATTCTTGAACTTGCCGCAAATATACCATATAGGTACGAACGAATTATTTGGTATAATTTATCAAATAAAATTTACTTGCGCACGCCCTAATTTGAACCTGCGACCTCCTAATTCGTAGTCAAGGATCGTCATCTCAATCTCAACGGCGAAAAATTTAACAAACTATTTTGTAGTTATTTAAAATATTGCATTTTTTACGTAACATGGCGATACTGAAAGTACCTATCTACCATTCTTGAAATTGCCGCAAATATACCATATAGGTAGTAACGTATTATTTAAACAAATAAATATTGTGAAATTATACAAATTTATCAAATAAAATTTACTTGCGCACGACGTAATTTGAACCCGCGACCTCCGAATTCATAGCCAAGGATCGTAATCTCAATCTCAACGGCGAAACAATGAACAACTATTTTGTAGTTATTTGTAGTTATTAACTATTTTCTAGTTATTAAAAATATTGCATTATTCAAGTAACAGGGCGATACTGAAAGTACCTACCCACCATTCTTGAAATTGCCGCAAATATACCATGTAGGTACTAACGTATTATTTAAACAAATAAATATTGTGAAATTATACAAATTTATCAGATAAAATTTACTTGCGCACAACGTAATTTGAACCCGCGACCTGCGAATTCGTAGCCAAGGATCGTGATCTCAATCTCAACGGCGAAAAATTTAACAACTATTTTGTAGTTATTTAAAATATTGCATTATTCACGTAACATGGCGATACTGAAAGTACCTATCTACCATTCTTGAACTTGCCGCAAATATACCATATAGGTACGAACGAATTATTTAAAACTAATAAGTATTGTGAAATTATAGAAATTTATCAAATAAAATTTACTTGCGCACGACGTAATATGAACCCGCGACCTCCGAATTCATAGCCAAGGATCGTAATCTCAATCTCAACGGCGAAACAATGAACAACTATTTTGTAGTTATTTAAAATATTGCATTATTCACGTAACATAGCGATACTGAAAGTACCTATCCACCATTCTTAAACTTGCCGCAAATATACCATATAGGTACGAACGAATTATTTAAACAAATAAATATTGTGAAATTATACAAATTTATCAGATAAAATTTACTTGCGCACAACGTAATTTGAACCCGCGACCTGCGAATTCGTAGCCAAGGATCGTAATCTCAATCTCAACGGCGAAACAATGAACAACTATTTTGTAGTTATTAACTATTTTCTAGTTATTAAAAATATTGCATTATTCAAGTAACAGGGCGATACTGAAAGTACCTATCCACCATTCTTGAAATTGCCGCAAATATACCATGTAGGTACTAACGGATTATTTAAACAAATAAATATTGTGAAATTATACAAATTTATCAGATAAAATTTACTTGCGCACAACGTAATTTGAACCCGCGACCTGCGAATTCGTAGCCAAGGATCGTAATCTCAATCTCCACAGCGAAAAATTTAACAACTATTTTGTAGTTATTTAAAATATTGCATTATTCAAGTAACATGGCGATACTGAAAGTACCTATCTACCATTCTTGAATTTGCCGCAAATACCTATACCATATAGGTAGGTACTAACGTATTATTTCAACAAATAAATATTGTGAAATTATGCAAATTGCACGCCGTAATTTGAACCCGCGATTTCTGAATTCTTTTTTTATAGTTATATTATTATTGCATTATTCACGTAACATGAGAGTAGGAAGTATGTACCTCTCATTATTATTTTACATACATTTATACTTTTGAATAGGTACCTAGAAAAAAAAACTATAAAAATAAAAAGTATAAAACTCAGTACGGGTAGTGAAGCCCACATTG
The DNA here is from genome assembly GCF_061612785.1 of Hesperophylax consimilis. NCBI lineage: Eukaryota > Metazoa > Arthropoda > Insecta > Trichoptera > Limnephilidae > Hesperophylax > Hesperophylax consimilis. Next base: position 16,044,224 of record NC_142865.1, read on the forward strand.
TCAAAGTATGAAAATAAATTTATTTTGAAAATACAGGTATCTGTAATATGATTAAAAATTATGGAAGTATTTTTTTTTTCACAAAGCACTCTTTTCAGGGTGGAATGCCTAAAACCAAAAAAAAAAACTTTTTTTTTAATGTTTGCACAAACGTAATATGTGTAATTATTTTTATTAGATTATTTTAAAATCAGTTTTTAATACACCATCATATTATGTACGAGCATATTAATTTTATTATTATCTAATGAGAAAAAATAATACCAACAATGCGGACACCGGGTTTAAAAATGCGACATTCTCCGACAAAAGCAAGCGAAAAAGAATACAAACATAAATTAGGTAAATAGGTACCGAGCCTTTGCTAATTCGAAAATTCACAATAGAAAATTTCAAAAATCTGAGAACGATACGATAGTGGCATCTATGGATATTTTAGTAATGTATGGCTCAAAGCATGCCTTCTGCATAATTTTAAAATTGGCTTCAATCTATGCGTTGCGTATATAATGCAAAGTGTTAGTTTGGGGACAGATACTTTGGGCCTGTCCCCAAACTATACAAATGTCCCCGAAGTATGGGCGCGCTCGAAAAACTGTCCTCATTCTATGCTTCCCACATATATATATATAATACATTCTTCATGCATACTTCATGAACGAAGAATGAGTTAATGATGAATGTAAGTAAGTCTAAAGCAGAGATGTGCTTTATTTCAAATAAATCCATTTCAAATGGAAATGCAAAATGGGTATTTTCCATTTTGCATTTTAAATGCTTTTCTAAAAACCATTTTGCATTTTGCATTTTAAATGATTTTCTCAATGCATTTTCCATTTTAAATGCTTTTTTGCAACATTCTTCCTGTTATCTCCACTCATCTTTTTTTCATAGGCCCCGTATATGAGTCGGTCCTCAACCTAACTATTAGAGATAATTTACGTCTGTCAAGTTGCTACCTGGTAGAAGCCCTGGCAATTAAGTGATACCATTAAAAAAAATACAGATTCAAATAGTGAACACGGGGCCATGACGCTGAAATATTAAATTTTAGATAGGAGTTTCTATTTTTTTACGTTGCCAACATTAGTCCCGCGCAATTTTTTTGTGTTTTCAATGGTTTCATAATCTGTGGTCGTGGTGTTTTTGGATTTACAATCATGTAAGTACTGTAATTAATATTATTATATCTCACATCGAACTATCTACCTATGCACGCTTCCTAAAGAAAACCAATATATTATGCTAGAATTGTAGAATGCTATGTTAGTATTTATTTATTTATGTCTATTCTTGGATACACGTTTTACAAATGATTACAGTGGTTTATATTGTAGTACAGAGAAAAAGTACAGAAAAAAGGTATAAAAAATAAAGAATATAGGTTGATATAGGTAAAACTGTGTGTGGGTGATATTGTACGTAACGTGAACACCTCACTAGGAGAACCTGTGCTGAAGTGTTAACGTGTTTGAGATTATGGGTGACGGGTATGTGTTATGGTAGAAAGTTATTATTATTTTTTATTTTTTTTCACAGACATATATTGAAACATGAAATCACACTTTTATATGTGAGTGTATGTATTTTTAGATAATTCTTGAAGAACGTGTATAATATTTAATTTTACTTATCATATTTTGGTTATGTTGGGTTTGGAATTATAATCTTTTGAATAAAGTGAATATCTTGATTTTTTAACCAGGCAACGATATGTTTTTTGAGAAAGTTTGAAGATGTGTTTGTAGTCAATAATTGTTTCAAAGTAATGGGCATACTGTTAAAAAGTTTGGTTGCATAACTGCATTTTAACCAAATATATTTTTCTTTCAGGGTTGTGTGAGATTTCACAATACATTACCACAAAAATGAAGTATTTCCTTCAAAGATGTTGGAAATGTTCCCGCCACTTACTCAACTTGTTCAAAGGTTTTAAAAGGAAACATGGTCGCTACTACAAGTACAATTTGCGCTAAAGTGTCGTATCCATTTTTTAAAATGAAGTGGACACCTAAAGAACAGAAGGACAGAGTCCGTTCACTGTTTTTACTACAAATAAGGAAATTAAAAGAAAATACCAAAAAATGTTATGTAAATCCACAAATTGGAACTAATAGTCTTGTACAGGATGAATCTTATTTTTTTCGAAGATAATGAAGATTCATCTGATTCTTCCGCAGCAACAGCAGGAACTCCAGATTTAGAAGCCTTGCAATACCTTCAAGACAAATTAACCGATTTTGAAATGTTCCATGACTACTCTACTGTTAGGCACATGTTCATCAAATGCAATACTTGTCTTCCGAGTTCAGCACCATTTGAATGTCTCTTTTCAAATGGAGGTATAATCACGAAACCTCATAGAAGAAAAATGAGTGATGATGTTTTTAAGAAGCTCGTTCTTCTAAAATCTAATAATGGCTAAGGCTACATAATACCTACATAATATAGAATATATATTGGTTTTCTCAAAGTTGTATCATATTATCTGTGGGTTTTCTAGTGCGCCTGCTTGGAGTTTTCTGTGACAATCTATGATCAAATATTGGGTGCGCACTAGAAAACAACATTTTATATTGTCTGATTGTCTCACTGTCCTGTATTTCTTTACTTTTCACTGGTGGATGTCCCCTCACTAGAGGGTTACTTCACAAATTAATGATGATGGCCTTATGAAAAAATCATTAAAAATGACAATTTTTAGTTAATTATAGATTCTATTATATTCCACTCAAATTCAATTGTTTTTTACACAGTACATATCAGTATGTATGATTTGTTATTCCACAAGTTGTTCTACATTGATGTCCATTATTAAATGACAAAGTTGTTTAAAAATTCTATAATTATTTTAAACCTGAGAAACCATTTTGCATTTTCAATGCATTTTGAAAATAGGCATTTTGCATTTTAAATGCTTTTCTAAAAACCATTTTGCATTTTGCATTTTCAAATGGAAAAGTTTTGACCCATTTCCATTTTGCATTTCAAATGGTTTTTGGTACCCATTTTGCACATCTCTGGTCTAAAGTAATGGTGTTTGAAAGAGAGAGTACGAAAACAGTGTGCAATATAGCTGTGAATGGAGAAGGTTTGTGTATTTAGGAAGTATGTTCTAGAGAGATGGGAAGGCTGACAGAGATATTGAAAGAAGGGTAAATGCAGGTAACTCCGTTAATGGAGATCTGAACGCCGTTGGCGCTAACAAAAAATTGTCCAAAGAAGCGAAGTTAGCAGTCCACAATGGAGTGCTGGTACCTACCCTGATGTATGGAAGTGAGGCATGGAACTGGCAAAGAAAGGATGAAAGTAGATTGAATGCTGTTGAAATGAGATCCCTGAGACGTATGTGTGGTAAAACCATGTATGATTGTGTGAGGAATGTGGAGATCCGCAAAGAGTGCAAGGCTGATGTAAGCGTAATGAGTAAGATTAAGGAAGGGATGTTTAGATGGTTTGGGCATATAGAGCGAAGAAAGTAGTGTAAGGAGGATATATGATGCAAATGCGAATGGTAGCAGAAGTCGGGGACGCCCGAGGAAGACAGGGCACGATCAAGTGAATCAGATACTCGAGTCGGGCCATGTCAAGAGTCAGAATAATAGAAGAGTATGTATGAATGTGAATGAGGCAAGGAGTATGCGCCAAGACAGAGTTGTTTGGCGTTCCGTCCTCTCTGCCTACCCCTACGGGAAACGGCGTGATGGTTAGTTAGTTAGTTATATAATACAAGCATATTATGTTTATGGAAAGTAGAGAACAACGCCGGGTACACTTCAGCTAGTCCTAACTGATATTATAAATGTGTTTGTTTGTCCATCTTTTACGTCGCAACGGAGCGATCAACATGAATTTTTGCACAGCGATAGATAGAAGACTGGGAAGTGACATAGACTACTTTTAATACTGTTAAAACATTTTATTCCCGTGGGAAAATTCTATTGTTACCGTGGGATCAAGTGGCAACAAATAAAATTAAGGATGGGTTTATTATCTAGAAATAAAAAATATTTAAGAATACTAAAATGTATTACCGCAAAAAAGACATAATTAAAAATAAATTAATTAGCATCCTACTATATAATCTGTATTACAAAGGGCTTGCACAGGTAAAATGAAGGTGTGATACCAGTTCGTTCTTGATGCGAAGTAGTAGATTCCGGTTCTTCACAGCAACTCCCAGTTTATAATTTATCCAAAAAATAATGTTGTAGTCCAATGCAAAACAGCCTCACGCTGCTGGTCTCCAAAAGGGTCCTCTTAACTAATGAGGATCCGATTCCATCAATTCAATGGTCAATGCTCCATATGCAAAGCTGATGCTCACTCAGGAGTGGGGAATGTGTTGGTTGAAGCTCGGCCAAGAGGAATGCCCGCTGCTCTGGGCTGGTGATCAAAGAATGGCGACTGCTTCCAATGCAAATCACAGATCCTTGCTCCCCCAGGTTTGGCAACTCTCCAAGTCAGAATTTCAGGGCTGTCAATTTGACCAATAGCAAAATGACAATGTGTAGGTACTTAAAGGTCCCACACACCAAGACCATAGAAGCGATGTAAGTAAAGTGATGCACACACATACCTCGTTACAAATCTCATATGTAACACTATGTACGCTAATTTCTCCCTAATATCACGGGTAAAGATAGTATTATGTTACATTACCTAATGAATATGAAATAAACCAATCAATTTGACTGTCCTGAAATGGGAAACCTTCCCAGTTGGACAGTCAAAGCTTCATTATTCTGTAATTGTATATTTTAATATCTAATAAATAAATAAAACACAAAAAATTCACACAATTGATAAACAACCACTATCATTTGTGTAAAAATTAAAACACATTTATTAGTAAGGCCCGTAGTATAGCATCCGGAATAGATTGTTAGCACAGGTTGCAAATATGAGTATTTATTGCATCTCACTACACTATCCATAAAACACGTTTTTTTCACATAAAAATCAACCTCACTAGGACTAAGCCTGTATCGAGATTAACAATTTACATTTGAGTGAAGCAAACATAAGAGTAATCACAAACATAAAGTAATTCTACATACAAACACAAATTATTTCAAAATTAAAGAAAAAAATAAGTATTAGATGTGTTACCAGATGGGTAATTTGACAGTATATTGCAACAATTTTTGAACCATAACTAATCATTAATCATTATTCAAAAGAAGAAGCAAAGTAGATAATAAAGACAGATAGGGTGACATTCAGTTTTTAGTAAATGGGACTTATATAAAATCTTATTATTTAAGAAAGGACAAGGATGAAAAATTATTAAGACAATCGTCTATCAATACAAAAACCTTAATTAACTTTTTAAATTTAACTAAGGAATTGAAATTATGATCTGGAAGAATATTAAACATAAGTGGTGCCTGATATAAATAATTTCTTTGACGAAAAGAAGTTTTAGTATGTACCGCCACAAAGTTCAATGTAGAGCTAATTCTAGTTGTCCGCATTTGTTGGGTTCTTTCAGCAAATTTAATATTGATAAAAAATCGACAAAGTATTTGAGTGATATATGGCTGTTTTATGCACATAACATTACATTCCTTATAAAGTAGGTTGGATGGATAACAGATTTTTTTTGTACATTACTTTATGGATCAATTAACCACATAAATGCCTAATGAACGTGTTGGTAACCATGTATCGAAGAAATAAACCTTTTAAAATATGCAAGCAAGTTTTAGTTTTTTGTTAATGTGTATTACAGATATACATTATCCTATTTAAAAACACATAATTTAGATAACTTTAAATATTTAACAATAATATTTTTTATTGTACTTATTATTACTTGTCTAAAGACTCTTAAAACCTTCGAGGCCAATGTTGAAAATGTTTAGAGACTTATAGATGTCATTTAACAGCACCACACCTCTTGGCATGCTATGCTAGTGTTGTTTCGAGGAAATTAAAAGCATGTTAAAAAAATGTTTATATGTATATATTTTTTATGAACGAGAAGATAAGTGAAGTGACAGTTTTCTTACTAACTCCCTTAACAAAACGACTGAGTTTTTTTAAAATTTTGATTTCTCTGATATTTTGCAATGTTTTGATCAAAAATGTTTGTGGTAAGTTTTTTTAAACTTTATTCATGTTTGAAATGAAAATGTTACACTCTTTAAATAAAAGTATATTTCGAAAACAATAATCTAATCGGTAATTTTATCTAGTTTCTAAAATGGAATACGTTTTATCAACATCTTTTATTTATTTTTATTCTTTATATTGGCTTTCACCCATTAAGAGTGATCTTGGCCATACATTACAACATTTTTCTTATTAATAAATACAACAAATTACAGGATAAAATTGATTAAACAACATGACATAACATAACGTAACATAAATAAACCAAACATAACATAACATAAACATAACATAAACATAACATTAACATAAACATAACATAACATAACATCATTTTTAAGATGTCTAAAAAATTAAACATTTTAAATACCAAGATAAGCAATGTATAATCTTGTTTATCCTACCATGAACTATTTTATATCAGTTTCTCTTTTCATTTAGAAAGGTTTTCACATACACGGTTGTTTATCAATTGAATAAAATTTTCACCAAGTCTTTACCAAGAGCTAATGGTGAAGTTAGTTATTGCACATTTATTTTTGAATTAAATTTAAATATTTTTGAGTAACATTTATTTGTATTTAAAATGTTTTGTAAGGTGTGTTTACATAATACTAAGTAGTATTTTTATGTGAATACCGCACAAGAGTCCCAACCGTTTGGAGCCAGTGAGACTATGGCATTCCCAATTGGAGTATGTTGTGAAGCTGAAGAGGGAGGAGATGGAAGGTGGGAAAGTACCTGGATATTCCGATCTGGTCACCAAACATGGCGTTTTAATTCTGAATGGTGGTCTTACACCATGGCGATACTGATATGTAGATAGATATGTTTTTAATGTTACTTCGTCAATAATAAGACTTTTTCTTATTTCCGACTTTATGTCCGGCTTAAATCTTCCCCATAGGAAAAACTAAACCCTTCCACACACTTTTCCACAAATGATCATCTAGTCAATCAACATTATGCAAGTGCATTATATAAGTTAAATAAATACAAAACAATACAAGAACAACACGTCAATTCACCAGAGATCAAATGGGAAAATAATAAAATTCACCGACTCCAGATATTTTCATATCAGAGGGTTCGGCTCGGTAGAACTCCTAACAGGGCCTATAAATCCCACTGATCCCTCAACATAAATATTTAAAAAAATCTTTCGTAATTCTAGATGTATTTAAAATGACTGATTTTTGCATTTTTATGTATAATTTTTTTGACAGATCTAATAAGCCTAAATTTTGAATGAGAGAGCTAGGTATAATGCCAGTAGCCGAAATAACAAATGGTAATATTTTTATTTATTTTCAACATAATATTTAAATTTAACAAAATGAAATGGAAATACAACTGTTTTTGGAATATGTTCAAAGTTTGCAAAAATTTTGCCAAGAGGAATAAATTGTCAATGAATAAAAAAACTTAACCTAAAATAAAGATAGCAACGTATTTGAGTCACTTTTGGTCGTAAGAAAATAAAATAATGAATAAAATGTGTTTGTTTTAATTTAAGTTTAAATGATGTGGGAAGCATTATCTACATAAAACACTTATATCGTACAAAAATATTCAAAGATAATTAAAAAGTCTAAAATATTGTTATCAAAAAATACATTTTTTTTAAATATCTAAAAAAAACTATCGCTGAAAAATTTATGAGACAAAGTTTTTTTAATGCATAGCACAAACGTATTATTTTAAGCAATAAATAATAAGCTGAAAAACCTATACATATAAATAAAAAAATCTTCCAAGAAAAAATACATGCCGCCGACGGGAATTGAACCATTGCACATATTGATTAGTTTGGCAGGTTTTGAATATGCCGACGTAGCGCAATTTTAGAGCAACTGACCGGCAATGAGAAGGCTGCGGGTTGAAAACTCGGCGACATGTATTTTTTCAATTTAAATAGGTGTTTCAGTCCAACAATTATTGCTCAAATACGTTAAATATATTATATTTCGTAACAAAACTTTGTAAATTCACTATATTATCTTTGTTGAAAATGGAACTCTAGAGAAAAATACTACGGCTAAAAAATATAATATAATTTTTTTATATATATTTAGTTATTTATTTATTTGTTAAGACATACACAGTACAATTAGATATTTTTAGTTATTAAATAGTTGTAGTACCTATTACGTATGTCCATAAAATATCATTACGTAATTTCGCCTGAGATTGTTATAAAAGGAAGGAAGTGTGTGGATAATTTTAAAAATAATAAATGAATTGAAAACAAGAATTATAATAAGCTCACGAATTGTAATTGACTGTTAATACATAGGAGTTTTGAAAATATATCAACAAATTAACGCTGATTTCATATATATAAGTTTTTATACGTAGAATTAATAAATCATCCTTAAAAACTATTAAAACCATAAGAGACTTAAACGCCCTGTGATTGGTCGGCGGGTTCTGATAGAACTTGGCCGCTCCCTCAGCAGTCAGTCGGCCATTTGCAATTGAAAAACCGGTAATTTCAAAGTTACGCTAAGTGGACTCGCATTCAGTTCATCACTGCGGTAGACAAATGATTTGTTTTCGATTATTTCGGGATTTGTTGGTTTCGTGTCGACTCCGCCTGAAATGGCCTCACTGTAAAACGACCAGATCCCGCCAGATATGAATTGTTTTGGCGGGCTTTGCAAAAATCAAACTATTAAAGCGACATTCATAAATACATAAAAATATTGATTTATGTTAGAAGGTGAATATAAAATGTTTAAAAAAAATGACTGGGATTATTATTTATAATAGATTTTTGCGTTTCTAGCTTCAGATTGGGTTTCATGCTTTTTTATTGTTCGCGTGTCTAGTCTTTAGTGTCTAAACTGCCTACAAACAACCGCGATTTATGCGCGAACTTCATATCGGTGTTCTGTCTAAATACTCTAAATTGGCAGTGATACTCAACCTTTTTCTTCTGCGGGCCACATTCATATGTTTGTAAAGCTACGCGGGCCGCAACACTATACTGGTCAGTGTTGCCAACGGTGTGAGCTTGATTCCCCCTTTTATTATTCGAAATCCATGGGGAGGGGGGGTTGTTAGAGAATTTCTGTAAAACATAATAATTCAAAATATTTGAAATCCATGGGGGGGGGGGGGGGTTAGAGAATTTCTGTAAAACATAATAATTCCCCACAAAAAAAATTCAAAATGAGTGCTCCCCACAAAATACTTGAAATCCATAGGGGGGGGGTTGTTACAGAACTTCGCTGAAATAAAATCGCACAGCCAAAAACATCACATGTAATTACCCACAACAATTTTTCGAAATTAATGGGGGGGGGGGGAGTAGCTACGGAATTCCATTTTCGAAAATTTCCGGCCGTAAAAAATATTATATCAAATAGATATATAAAGATAAGTTCAAAAGGTTTTTGTTATGTTTAGTATGTTACAACTCTACTCAAGGGAAGTTAATAATTAATATTCTTCATGTAAAAGATAAGGAGGAACGAGTAAAAAAGGAAGTTACTTAGTTACAAAACACTCTTAAAATTTATTTAATAAAAAATGTATAAAGAAGGGTTAGTCTTAATCTAGCTTAATACTAGTTTTAAATTATAGTTCTTATCTGGAGCCGCGGATCTCCACGTTCGCACTTATCACCGACACACACAAGCGGCAACTTGGGTTGGATCCGAAGGGCGGAAGTAGTTCAGCCTGGGCCAAGGCTCCGAAGGGCGGAGTCGGCAGGCAGCGACTCCTGAGAGGGCAGCTTCCTCGTAGGGATATCCTCAGCGCCGCTCCAAGGGGGAGAGCAGGAAGTTTCTCGGCGGAGGCAAGACGGTAACTTCTGCTAGGGCAGTTCCCTGGTCGGCAGCTGCCTCGGCGCCGCTCCAAGGGGGAGAGCAGGATGATGACTCCCAAGATGATGACTGTCGAGTGCGGAAACGTGAACTGTCGAGAACTAGGCGAGATCGTGACCGCCGAGAGGGCAGCCTCCTGGGCGGAGGCGCCTCGGCGGCCGCCCCAAGGGGGGGGGGGCGAGATGATTACTGTCGGGTGCCAAAAAAAATCAGCTGTCAACTGTTTGACTCGGGACTGTTGGTTGCGGAATCTGTCTTCAGCTGTTGAGGCGAGATGAGAACTGCCGAGAGGGCAGCTTCCTCGGCGACCGCCCCAAGGGGCGGGCGAGATGATCACTCTCTGACTGGGTACTGGGTACTGTTTTTGGAATGGAACTGTTAACTGCTGCGCAATCCGGCGACCGTAGCGCACCTGTCGTGGGGTGCTGGAACTAAAGTGGTTCCGATCTACCCCACTTCGGTAAGTTGTCTGAATTCGTGGCGCTGGCATCGCCATCCTCACCGCTAGTTATTATTATTTTAAAAGATGTTAAAATTTGTACAAAAGACCTTCAAACAATTACAATATAGCCTAGCCTTGGGCGAAGGTTTTTATTGCCGGGTCGCTGGTTTAACAATACACCCATTTCGGATTACGACTTGATGAGGGTCTAGAGCTAAATCTGCCGACTAATGGGTGTATTTCTAAGTTGGCTTTCTAAATTTTTATTGCGATTTCCGGCCAGGCTATTGACTTATTATTTAAGGTCTAATAATATCCGACTGCCGCCTCCGTCTGCGTGTAAAATTACAGAGACAGATGCGGGAGCACGTGTTCGCTTTGGTCTTTCTGTGAATTCAAGTCATGTATATACCTAGGGACATATCAAGTAGCCTAAATGGCGATACATCGCCTTCGTTAGTAGTAACACTGGTAACCATTTAACTTTGGAACTGTCAAAAATTTATGTGTTGCCACGAGCAAAATTATTTGCGCACATATTTGTCTGTCAAATCTTTGTTTTTTAGAGATAGATCTAGCGTGTGCAGTAGCAACACTCTTATTCCATATTATATTATATAGATAGTATATTATACTTATACTATCCTCTTCGGGTTTCAATGTCTGTACGTCAAAGTCGCAATTAATCTCAAATTAACGTGATATAGAATGCCAGATTTTGTAAATCATGTTCCTGATATTTAATGTATTGAGGGCCGCACAAAATAGCTCGGCGGGCCGCATGCGGCCCGCGGGCCGCAGGTTGAGTATGACTGCTCTAAATGGTGCGTCAGTTGGCAAATTTTCGCTTAAATTATTATTTACGTAAATAATATTAAATATCAATATTTTTCAAAATTGTAAATGCAAAAATTTTTCATCTCTATAATTCTCTGTCATCTTCCCTCCAATATCTTCAAGAAGTTCCCAATCTCCCTATATACAATATTCCATTTAAGGCAATCACTTTTATACCGAACACAATAACATCAGACTTTCGGAAGAATATTTTATCTTCCCCAAATAAATTTCATAATGTGGATGACTGTTTTAAAAGCATTGTGGCTTCAAAATTCCCTGGATTTTCCATCCTTTACACAGATGGTTCCAAATTTGAAAATAAAAGATGTGGAGCATCGATATATAGGCCAGAATTCAACATCAATCTCACTTATAAATTACCGAAAGAAGTTTCCATATTTACAGCTGAATGCTTTGCAATTGAACAAGCGCTAAATCAAATCCAGGTTCTCAACATTCATCGAGCCTTACTATGTACTGATTCGCTAAGTGCTCTAACTAAAATTATTTCAAATATTCTATGTTATCCGGAAGACAATATTATATATAAAATAAAAAATCTTCTCAATTCTCTAAGTGAATCTGGGTTTGAGACGATATTGGCCTGGGTCCCTGCCCATTTGGGTATAGAGGGTAATGAGATGGCCGATTCTCTCGCCAAATCTGGTTCAGATTCCGGAACTATCCCACTAAATTTTAGAATCCCTATCTCCGATGTCTTCCCGATTCTTAAATCCAACATGACTCGTGCCTGGGAAGAAAATTGGGCAGTCTCCAAAATAAGAACTGGATCTTTCTATGCTGGAATTCAAAACCATATCCCTGCTAAGCCATGGTTTCACGGTAAAAAACTGTCAAAACGATTCATTTCATGTATTTCGAGAATGAGAATTGGTCACTGTTCAATTGCATCCCACTTGGCTAGAATTAGAGTTTTGGATGATCCGGTCTGCCAGTGCGGTGTGGAAGAGGAAACCCTCGACCACGTTTTCTTTAACTGTAAAAATCATTCATCTTTCAAGAACATATACCGCCGTCTTATTAAAATCACACACCAGTCCCCCCTTAACATTTCATACCTTTTATCTCTTAACAATTCTCGTGTTCATACAGCTTTATGTAAGTTTATTAACCTGAATGAATTCAACATTTAATTTGTTTTAGCGATCTAAATGAGTCCAATGTTTAATTTGTTTTATTATTCTCCCAATAGATTAACCGATTTTTTTTTATCCACTTTAACTGTTACCGGCACAAAGCACTATTTTCAGGGTGAAATGCCTAAAACCAAAAAAAAAAAAACGGTTGTTCAACTTGATCTAAATGTACTACCTACGTAAGTTCAAGTTTAAAGTGAATTGAAAGTTTTTAGGTTATTCCGACGTAAATTTATATTTATTATGCCTACCAATAAATTCATGTTATTGATTCATGATTATTTTGTTCGATCTAATTGTTCTTGTGAAATGATTTTTATATAAATATATGTTACCATGAGTTTTTCTGTTCAAAGTAAGCAGAAGAATGTCATCTGTAGTAAAATGAATTATGTTTGGCAAAATTTCTTCAGCTTTCTTGTTTTTTGAATAAAAATTAACTGTTCCTTTTATAAAGAAATTTTAATTTCAAGTCATTTTGGGTTTTTTCTTCTCAGATTAACAAGTTTTACTGACTATATTTATAATAAAGTTTCATCTTGAGAAAATAAGCTGTAAAAGTTCATTTTCTTATTCAGATGAACCTTGCCCTCAGGAAACATTTCGATATTTTTCTGCTTCAAGGACATTTTTATGGGCTAACAGTTTTTTGGGCTAAATAATAAATTGCGGAGTGCAATTATATTGTCTATGGTCGCACCATTTTTTAAACGGTCTTATTTAATTAATGGCCTAGTTGCTCTACCTGTGGTTTATTTATGCTCTACCTTGTCTATCATTGTCTATCATCACCAGTGTTGCCAACGAAGGCGATTTATCGCCACTTAGGCTACTCAGAACGAGAATCGGCGACGAAAAAATCTAAAAGGCGACTGGTCGCCGATTTGGCTACCTCAGAGACAAGTTATTTAAATCAGCCAAATCAGAAATAATAATTAAAAAAAAAAAACAAAACATAACAAAAACCTCTTGAACTTACCTTTCGATATAATATTTTTTGCGACCGGAAAAATGTAAGGAATTTTTCGAAATGGAATTCCATAGCTCCCCCCCCCCCCCTATGGATTTCGAAAATTTTTTGTGGGGAATCACATACGATGTTTTTGGCTGTGCGCATTTTTTTTCAGCGAAGTTCTGTAACAACCCCCCACCCCCATAGATTTCAAATATTTTGTGAGGAGCACTCATTTTGATTTTTTTTCGTTGGGAATCAAGCTCACGTAGAATATTTGTGGGGAATATGAGGGCAGAATTAATAGCATTAGAATTACTGCAACTGAAATTCGGCTACATTAGGTTACTTAATGTTTGAAAAAACGGCGACATTAGGCCAAGATCCGTTGGCAACACTGATCATCCCCGATATGTCAGCTATATCCGTGGTTAAGTAGTGTACAAACTTTTTCCATGCTTTTTCCATACAAAAAGCCCGAAGATCTCGATCTAGTGAGTTGGTTATTTATGGTTCTAAATAATTTTGCAACTGGCTTAGTCGCTAAAAATAATAAAAAATTGTGTGATTCATATCTTGCTGGCTTGACGTGATTCTTGGGCGTTATTAGAAAGAGGGGCGTATTGTTAGAAATCACGAAGTTATAAGAAGTGTAAAAAACTGTGAAAAGTGCGTAAATGTATGTACATTGACATCCCGACTTAATTATGTGCCAAACAATCATGGTTCAACGGAATCGCAACAATTAATAACAAGTTGTAATTTTACTGCATCAGTTCAAAAATGCATATTATTTTCCCAATCGAAATTGTCGATTGAAGTGCAAATTTGTATTGTATTGTGCAATTCTGCGAGCGCGCCAAGGACGGCCTTAATTGAAGAGCATGACATTAGTAGCCACACTGCAGTGAACTGGGCATCATTTTGTCGGGAAGTGTGCATTAATTGGTGCTACAAAACGAAGGAAAAGGTGGGTGGGATTGGCGTAATGGTACAAATTGATGAAGCAAAAATTGGAAAACGAAAAAATACAACTAAGACAGAGTGCACGCATTTTTTCAAAATGGCCAGTCAGTCCTATTCATAAATATACCACTCTCTAGATCGATATCTTCGGGCTTTTTGTATGTAACGGAATTATACAGTACTTAACCATAGATATACAAGCAGTACCTACCGTGCGGAGCAGAGCAGTAGACAAGGTAGAGGAAACTCAAGGCCATTTAAAAAAAGATGCGACCATAGACAACATAATTGCTCACAGCCTACTCTATTCATTCACTAGCCCAAAAAAACTATTGTAAAAATAAAAATGTCCTTGAAGCAGAAAAATGTCGAAATGTTTTCCAAGGGCAAGGTTCATCTGACTAAGAAAATAAACTTTTACAGTGCATTTCGTTAAGATGAAACTTGTTAATCTGAGAAGAAGAAACCCAAAATGACAAGAAATTTGCAAAAACTCTGAAGAAAATTTCCAAAACATGATTGTCCGACAGTACGACGAAGAATTCCGACATTTTTCAGCCTCATGAACTCATGGTTACATATGTTTAAAAATCTTTAATTTCACCAAAACAATAAGATAATACAGGATAACACTAATCAATAACATGAATAAGTTTATCGATATAATAAATAACATTTATACGTTGTGGAGGAAGACATATTATGCCAAGTATGAAGCATTGTTCAAAAAACCGAACGAATAAACTAAAATCTGTCAATTCACTTTAAACTTGAACTTACGTAGGTAGGTTGAATATATGTTTGTAACTCGCTAACACTATACTGGCTTATATTCTATTTTTATCACGAACAACTTTAACACTCAATATTTTTGACGGAAATGATAGTATTTCGGCAGCAAATGACAACCCGCGTGTATAAATAAACCACACTCATTTTGTTTGAATGATTTGAAACTGTCAAACGGCAAAATTCCGTCATCTCTTTCTGTTACACGAGTCATTATGGTAGAGAGCGAGAGATCAAACAAATCCTTCTTTTCTCACCAATGAGATCTGAGCTTTTAGCCATATTATTCGTTTTCTATAAGAATTTTGAGGTGGGCGTGGCGGTTTCAAATGAGTTTCAAGGCCAAAGCTTAGTTAAATGCCCCTGGTCCTATTATCCATTCAACCACGGAGATAATGAGTCCGCGACTCAGTCAACATAGAGTGAATCCGATTAGAGGTTTGTTGGCTAATTTTATGATCAATTCATCATCATCACTTTTGGCTCTACAACCCCTGGTGGGTGTTGGCCTCCTCAAGAGTCTTCCTCCACTCATCTCGGTCCCGCGCCAGCTCTCTCCAGTTTCGAAGCTCCAAGGCAGACAAATCTTTGAGGACGTTGTCGCTCCATCTTAACCTTGGCCTTCCCAGGCTCCTTCTCCCTATCGGTCTTGAGCTCAGCAGGGACTTTGGTTCTTGATGCTCGGTCATTCTCTCCACATGACCTAGCCACCGAAGTCTTCCCACTTTTATGAACTTAGTGACGTTTAGCTCCTTAAACAGAGTATATATTATGATCAATTATTATTAATTATGTATAGATTTTTGCGTTTCTAGCTTCCGATTATGTGTTTCATGTTATTTATTGTTAGGTTGGCAGTGTCTACACCATAAATCAACTATCTTTTTTATTAGAAAAATTGCACCATTAAAATTATCCAATTATTACATACTCAGGCGTGAACGCAGTCTGACATCAGGACTTGGAAATGTACTTACAAGTACTAACTACGTAGCATCTTATTTTTCCCATGGTACGAGGCGGCATACCGGTACTAAGAGTTGTATATAGTTGTTGACACAGATGTACTTTATTTCAAATAAATCCATTTCAAATGGAAATGCAAAATGGGTATTTTCCATTTTGCATTTTAAATGCTTTTTTCAATGCATTTTCCATTTTAAATGCTATTTTGCAACATACTTCCTACTATCTCCACTCATCTTTTTTTCATAAGGCCCAAATATCAGTCGGTCCCAAAGATATTAGAAGAACGAGATGTGCTATGAGCAGTTCATACTGTGTGGAATTGTTTTGCCCAGTGTCGCCGGTTTTGTTCACCAATACTACTGCACACCTTCGCTTACGCTAAGGTATCCGCACTAATACATAGAACAGATTTCTGTGCGTACACGTCCCGATAGTATTCAAAGTACCCTAATTAGGTAGTACTCCGCCTACGGTCCGGCGGCCAACATAGCATATCTCGTTCTTCTAATATCTTTGGTCGGTCCTCAACCTCGCTATGAGAGATAATTTATATTTGTCAATTTGCTCCCTGGTAGAAGCCCTGGCAATTGAGTGATACCATTACAAAAAATACTGATTCAAATACTGAACATGGAGCCATCCATGTCTCTGTAATATTAAATGTTAGATAGCAGTTTCCATGTTTTTACGTTGGCAACATTTGTCCCGCGCAAATATTTTGTGGTTCATAATCCGTAGTCGTGGCATTTTTTGATTTACCATCATGTTATATGTTTGTTCTACATTGATGTCCATTATTAAATGACAAAACTGTTTAAAAATTCTATAATTATTTTAATTTTTTGACCTGAGAAACCATTTTGCATTTTCAATGCATTTTGAAAATGGGTATTTTGCATTTTGCATTTGAAATGCTTTTCTAAAAACCATTTTGCATTTTGCATTTTCAAATGGAAAAATTTTGACCCATTTCCATTTTGCATTTCAAATGGTTTTGGGTACCCATTTTGCACATCTCTGGTTGTTGAGCCATACCGGGCAAGCACAGTATTCACAGTACATGCTCGGCGGTTCCTGTTCAATTGAGTGGACTCTTTGAGCTGTACGGAAATGTTGGGCTGGTGTCGCTCTTAATAAAATGAGTCATGTCCTATCGCTAGAAAATACGGTCATAGGAAAACAATCTGAAATAGATTGCGGTTATAAACAAACCAAGTCTAACCTTTTTCCAATTACTTTTACACTTATATTTCACAATTAATTTCGTAATAACTCCTAGACACCCCAACCATCGTATTGATCAAACATTAAATAACTCCTTGACACACCAATCATCGTATTGATCAAACATTAAATAACTCCTTGAAACTCCAATCATTGTATTGGTCAAACATAAAAAAAATGCCTTTAAATCTTGAAATAAATATCTTTTAAACGGAATTATATACAGGATTTTCCAATAAGAGGATTTATTTTGATATTCATTCGTAAAAGATTAATGGTTTCGTTGCTTGCGTGGCACGTAGCGCCGTCTTGTTGAAATTAAACGTTGTCCAGATCAATACCATCCAATTCCGGCCATAAAAAATCATTAATCATCTCTCGATAGCGATCCATTCACCGTAACTGTTGCTACAGCCTGATTTTCGAAAAAGTAAGGTCCAATGACTCCGCCGGACCATAAACCGCACCAAACAGTCACACGTTGAGGATAGACAGGCTTTTCAACAATGACTCTTGGGTTTTCCGAGCCCCAGATGTGACAATTTTGCTGGTTGACGAAGCCACCGAGGTGAAAATGGGCCTCATCACTCAAGACGATTTGCATTTGATTCACTCAAGTGAATTTTAATCATTTCAATGCGTTGTTGAAGCGTGTATCGTTCCATTTTTATTAATGGCGTAGTTTCTACTTGTCAAATGTCAAAAAATGACAACTTCAAAAGTAACATCTACCGAAATAGTGGGCTATTCAAAATAACACCTCTTATTGGAAAACCCTGTAGCTGTCATATCATGCAGATATCCAACTACACTAGCGCCATTTGTGTTGAGTTTTCCAGATGACTTTCCATTGCCTCCGGACTCCTTTAACATAACTAAATAGATAATAAATAGTGTTCTTCTTTTTTAGTTGCCCCATTGACTGATCCTATATTCCGGGCATCTAATCATATGTTTTGTTATGTTTCAGAAATCCCATATTAAATCAATGGATATATTAAAGTGCCTGGTCAAAGGTCAATACGGTAGAGTGGGGCCTATGAGAGAGTGCGGGAATTCCAAGGATGCAGAAGGACACAATGCGGTGTATTACGTAATCCGTTCCGGCAATGTGGAACTCCTGGATACGGTCCTCACACTCCTCAGTAGCTCGGCTTGCCCAGATTTATTGGATCAACTTCTCTCCGTATCCCTAGACGAATTACTGCTCAAAAATGTCCTTATAGAGGATGAGATGAAATTGTTTGTCCAATCTAAGCTGATGAAGTTGCGTTTCTACTCTAAAGGCGATGAACTCCCTACTACTCCAGATAAAGGTCTCATAGAACAGAGGCTTCAATTAATAATGCAAAGTATCTCAACTCTAACGACAGAATACTCCAACAAGAAAGTAGACAGTCGGTTTATATACATTGCCAAGTTCATAGCAAAGAATATGCATATTTCTAAACAAATATTGAAGTCTACATACTCTGCGGTGCCTTGGGAGGAAATTGAGTTTTGTTTGGTGTGTTTTATAACCGCTCAAACCGAGCTCAAACATATGAACTTGTTTTATCTGTCTGTACTAAGAAAGGGTCCACTGCTAAAGACATTGGCTGACTTTTCTCAGACCCTGGATGATTTGAAGGGATTCATACAAAGTTCCGATGTCTCCAAGCTTCGTTCCAGAGTTCGATTGAGCCGTGAAAAGGTTGTTACAGATATCATCAGCAAATACCCCCAATTCCAAGATTTATACACTGATTACAAGATCGTACGAGATATCTATTCTCTGGATATCATGAAGAGCTACATTGATTCAGCCTTGCCAGTGGACCCTGCAACAAGAGAAGGGCAGCTGACCATCAAGAGGACTCTGCAGGTGCTGGGAGAACACCTGAAGGACACTTTAGACAGTCCCAATCTGTCCACGACTGTGTGTGACCTTTTGCTGTCAATGGCACCAAAGGCAACCAGAGAAATTCTTAAAGACTTACGCAATTCTATATCACATGTCCACTTTATCCAAGACAACGACCAAAAGATAGAAGATTCAAAATTATACCCAAATATTCTAAACGATATAAAAAAGATTGCCAGAGTAATAAGTGACATTGTTAATACGAATAAAATTAAAATTTTAAAACAATTATTTTCGGATGAATTTAATGATATTGAATGCTTGGAAAAAGGTCTTCGTAATTTGAGTCACATTCCAAAGTTTCTAATCTCTAAAAATAACCAAGATCTTACCACGAAGGAGCACCAGAATATTGGAGACATCATTGAAGAAATCAGTCGACTCGTAATGGACAAAACTCCTTTTGAAGAGAAAACATTGTCTGACATAAAGGAGTTGAACAAAGCCAAAATAAAAAACAAGATTTTAAGAGAAGACTTTTTAAAAATCGTTTATGATCTTCGTTTACTAAACAATCTTTTCCAACGTACAACATGTAGCAGGACGAAAGCCAAATACTATAATTACTGGAGAAATCATTGCTTTCCTGTAAACATCACAATCTACCCAGAAGAAGATTATTTGGAAGTATTACAGATAATGCAAACATTACACTACAGTTTTTATGAAAGCGTATCATTGAGAATCCTCCCTGAAATTGCAGCCGAAATAAATTATTTACTGTTTAAAATCCGTGTTTTGTTTGGTAATGAAAAAAACACTATCAACTGGATTGATGAATACAGAACGCAGTTGTCATCTCACCATTATAAAGACATCAAGGTCAATACTAAACATATTTCACCCAATGAAGTCTTGGATGAACACATAACCCTACACCTATGTGAACTTGGAGAGACTATAGGAACCGGCAGATCACACCATGCATCTCAAAATCTAATTCCATCAGTCCGAAAGACTAATCTTAACAAACTGAGGGTCGAAGCGCTCGTGCTGGATACCATGTCTCTGTTGGAAGAGAGAACCGAGTGTCTCTCTGATAATTGGCTTTATCTCGACGATGATATGCCTCTGTTGACCGGGAGAGTCTTAAGAAACTACCTGGCTCACGGCAACCCGTTGGTTGACAATATTCTATTCAGTGACGCTTTCGCTGCTGTGATCTTGAACACAATGATACTAACAGAACCTGATACAGAAAAAATACTCATTTTAAACAATGGCAAAATGGGCAAGATATTAATGTCCAATATTAAGCAACTGGAACAGAAACATGACCGGAACTTGGAGATTATAAACAAACAGGAAGATATGTGTAGAGCTTTGGTAGAAGGAAACCTCGAGGGTTTGCAGACATGTCTCCGAGAAGGGGCAGACTTACATTCGAGAAGTATAATTGATTGTTCTACTATGTTACACATCGCTGCTAAGGGTACTAGTGTTGAAATGGTTCAAATGTTAATTGAAAACAACGTAAGCCCAGATTTGAAGGATATGAATGGGCAAACCCCTTTGCACATAGCAGCAGCTTTTGGAAGGAATGCCATTGTGCAATATCTTGTGGAAGAGATGAGTGTTTTAATTGACCAAGTCGATACTACCGGGAAGACACCTCTGCATGTGGCAGCTCTAAACGGTCACACGGAAACTGTTGTAACATTATTGTCTCTCGGAGCAAATCCCAGCATTAGAGATGGTCAACAGTTTACGTCTTTAATTTACGCAGTAACAAACAATTTTATGGATTCAGTCAAAGTTTTATTAGATGTTGATACCGCAGCAACTGTTCATGATGGCATTGGTCCAACTCCTCTGCACACCGCTGCTGAGTGCGGTCACGCAGATCTGGTGCAGTATCTACTGGAGAACAGAGCTGATGTCAATTCCAAGAGTCATCAAGGCATGCGCCCACTGCACTCGGCAGCAGCTAATGGTCATCGGGAAATTGTTATAAATTTGATTAAACACGGAGCGTACGTGAACTTTCAAGAAACCAATGGATTTACTCCTTTACACTGGGCGGTACTTAATTACCACGAGGATTTAGTGAACATCCTTTTGAAGGAAGGAGCCTTTGTTAAAATAGTCTGCAAGAAGACTCGCAACACTCCGTTGCATACGGCCGTCATTAAAGGCCACAAAAAAATAGTTAAAATTATTTTGGAAAACCACCCCAATGTTAACGCTTTGAATAATGATGGGTTGACTCCACTACTGTTAGCAGCGGAGAGCAGAAACTGCGATATAGTAGAACTACTCTTAGAAGCTGGGGCTCAGTTGGACTATAAAAATACAGATGGTTTTTCTGCATTACACATCAGTGCTGCGTCGGGTCATAACGATATTGTTACATCATTGCTTGAATGCGGATTTGTTGTTGATGCAAGAACTGCAAAGCAACTGACACCATTACATCTGGCTGCAGAACAGGGTCACCAGGAAACTGTAGACGTCCTGTTGGCTGCAGGAGCTAATGTCTCCTCTGTTACTGATGATGGTTCAACTCCTCTACACCTGAGTGCTGGTGGAGGGCATGCGGCAGTTTCACAGTCTTTAATAATAAATGGGTCTGATGTAAATATCAAGAACAAAATGCACTACACACCTTTACACTTGGCTGCCAAAAAAACTTGCAAGGAAACTGTTCAACTCTTACTGACGAAGGGAGCTAATATTGATGAGGTTTGTGCGAAAAGCTACACAGCTTTACATATAGCATCTTATCTTGGACATAGCATCATTGTTAAAGCACTGATTGATGGACGAGCGGATGTCTGTGCTGTAAATGAGAGCGGAAATTCCGCCTTGCATCTAGCAGTGGCAGGAAACCACAAAGCAATAGTTAATCTATTATTAGATAACGGTGCAGAGATAAATGCAGTGAATAATAATCACAGTTCTGCATTATGTTCCGTAGCCCACAATAATAACAAAGAAATATTAGATATATTGCTAGCCAAGGGAGCTGATGTTAACGCAGAAGGAAGTAAAGCACTGAAAGCAGCTATTTCCGCAGGACATAGATCTGTAGTGGAAGCCTTACTTAAGCACAAAGATCTGAACGTTGATGTTGAAGGACCAACTTTCTTGCAGTTAGCGGCCGTCTCAGGCTCTTGGCACATAGGACGAGCTCTGATAAACAAAGGGGTTAAGTTTGATGCAGTTGGTCTTTTTACAGCCTTAATACTAGCTGTGGTAGGTGATCATAAAAAGTTTGTGGATATCTTGTTGGAAAACGGAGCTGATGCTAATCTTAGACTTGATGGATTGTGTTCACCGCTGCATTTAGCAGCTAAACTGCACCATCCCGGTGTCATGCAATCTTTACTTCGTTCAGGAGCCAAACATGACGCACTATATAAAAACTATACACCAATAGAGGTGGCAATTGGTTTTAACCGGTTGAGTAATTTAGATTACTTTTTTAAACATTGTAATATCAAAATAAATGCTAGGCGCAGTGATGACTGGTCGCTTTTAGATTTGGCAGCTAAAGAGGGAAATCTCGAAGTGGTGAAATACTTGTTGGACCGAGGAGCAGATCTAAATGCTAAAAGTTCAACTGATTCAAAAGCGATCCACATCGCGGCTTATCGAGGGCATTTGGAACTTGTAAAGTGTTTTCTCGAACGTGGGATGAGCATCGGCGATCTCGGACATGGTGGCGCCACACTTTTACACTTGGCTTCATTAGGTGGACACCTATCCCTGGCTCAATACCTGATAGATAAACACGCTGACGTGAATGCAGTCGACATGGCGGGCAACCAAGCTATTCACTATGCCGCTGGGAAGGGGCGCAAGGATCTTATCATTGCTTTACTCAGAAACGGTGCAATGTACAACGCTATGAACGATAAACATAACACACCATTAGAAATGACTAGCGATGCTGGAGTCAGAGAACTGTTAGAGTCTGTAGGACAACTCTTTATAGCTGTAAATAAAAAAGCTGTTTCAAAGGCAGAAAAGCTAATTAAAAAAATTGGAAAATCCATAGAAGCAAAGAGTGCAGATAATACGTCTCTTCTGCATTTGGCCGCTAGGAAAGGCTTTCAGGAGATATGCGATATTCTACTGAAGAATGGAGCTAACCCTAATGCTGTTGGAAAAGGCGGGAAAACTCCTCTCCATTTTGCATCTGAATTCTCCCATCCAAGAATCATAGTATCTTTGTTACAAAATGGTGCAGTATACGACATTGAGTCTACGAATGGAAAAACACCATTTCATATGGCAACACAGGAAAATACTATTTGGCTACTAAGACTTGTGCAGTACTTGTTCGAAAAAGCTGAAAAATGTGACACAAATTTGATTGCAGACATTACCAAAATTGGAGATATCGGGTTCATTAAAGCCGTGCTCAGATCTCGGAATACACAAGGAAGCACTCTTGTGGAGGTTGCCATTAAAAATAACTTTCCCAAAGTAGACAAGTTATATGACATTTTGCAAGATCAGTTTTCTCTCAATCTGAAAAAGGTGAAAGATTTAGTGGAACTTGAAAATTTCACAGAAGCTTTGTTTATTTTGAAGGAAATGTATAATGAAAGAATACATTTGTTAGGAAGAGATGACCCTGGCACCCTTCTTATTATAGAACAGAAAGCTTTAATATTCTTCAATCAATTAAAATTTTTCGACGCTTTGTCAATATTTGAAGAAACTTTTAGCAAAAAAAAAATTACCCTGGGGCCAAATCACCCAGATTCGCTTTGGACGAGAACTCATATTGGTCAGGCGCTTTTGGGTCTAGAACGGAGCCAGGAGGCATGGGAAGTGTTTCAGGAAGTTATCGTTAAACAAAAGGAAGTTCTGAGCGAGGACCACATATGTCTATTGCAAACCGAAACACTTGCGGCAAAATGTCTAGCAAAATTTAAAAAATTTGATATAGCTTTAAAAATGAATTATGAAGTTCTTGAGAAATCAAAAAAATCTGGGTTGATCGTTTCTAATTCTGAATTAACTTTGATTGTGCGTACTAACATTGCCAGTGTGTTCATGCAACAAGGGAAGCTTGAGGAAGCTGAAAGCATTATCAAGCAGGTTTACGAGGAGAGTAAAAGCATTTACAGTTTGAATGATAGTAGAACTCTGCGTCTTCAAGGTGACTTGGCAAATTTTCTTAGGAGACAAGATAAAATTGCAGAGGCCCTTGAGGTCTACCAGGAAGTCTATGCTATTCAGAAAATTGTCTTAGGCCCCAACCATGTTGATACTCTTGTCACATGCACTAAAATTGTGGATGTGTATCTCTTTCAAGATCGACCATTAGACGCGCACAAATTTTACAGAGAAGGATTAGAACATCGGGATCCCCAAAACATTCTCCCCAATATTTTAGCGTTTGATGTAATCTTTAAACAGTATAGAGAATCTATAACAAATGGAATTTTTTCAGAAATTGATACTCATAGTCTTCAAACTAGTTGTGAAATGGATATAATTGAGGCCGCTAGCAATGGTGACATTACCTTGGTGGAGCATTTGATGCGCCATGGTTCAGACGTGAATACGGCAGACGCAGATGGAAGAACACCGTTGCATTTCGCTGCAAGTAGAGGACACGCAGATATTGTTAAGTTACTGTTGAAGAGTGGAGCTGATGCTACCGCCGCTTCCGTCAAAGGGACCACGGCATTGCACACTGCCGCCCTCCGAGGTTGTGTGGAGAGCGTTGAAGCCTTATTGCAGACTGTGAAGACGATTAAAGCTAGAGCTTACGATGATTTCATCAACGCTAAAACTGTTGTGAGCGGTTCCTCTGCTTTGCACGTCGCTGCCAAGAAGGGGTTCCTTGACGTTGTGAAATATTTGCTAGAGCACGGCGCCATTTACAACAGCCCGGATAGGAGCAACGGGCACACGGCTCTCCAATGTTCAGGCAGTAATGCCGTCACTTCTGTACTGGAGTTGGCCCAGGAGATGTTTGATTGTGCCAAGAGTGGAGAGATACCGCAGCTGTCAGCGGAGAAACAGGAATACTTACCGGTCGTCCTGTCCTCGAGAGATATGCAACTCAGGACACCTATTCAAGTGGCTCGATTCTACCGTCCTCTTGACCACATTGTGATCGCCTTCCTCAAGGGCGTACTACATACTAACATAACATTAAATTGATTTACTAAATAACTTAGGTTTAAATTTCATATCTAAAAAAGTAAACCAAATGAATGCACATTTCAAATATAGAATTGGATTCTAAAAGATCTGGTGGTACGCTAAGCTATTTGCTTACGCATCTGCTACTCGTTTGACAGAAATTGTCCAAGCATGATTTGGATGTTAACCCTTTCCCTGCGGGAGACGCACGCCTGCGACGCACTGTACATGCCCTGTACGCGGGTGGCACATCTGTGCGACGCAAAGTTTCTTCGGCGTTATGGGTATGAAACATGCTTGAGCACGGTAAAACTTATACTCCTAAAAAATCTCACATCTTTACACTACTGACATCTTACGATATTTATCCATAATACGTATCCTAATCATCGATACAAAGATTTGAAGGGATCTTCCAACTCAGAGCGAAAAATGAATCAGTTTGAATTCTTCCCGCGTCTTTACACACGTTATTGCGCAGGCGCATTTTATAAGATTCTCAAACAGAGACGCTCGCCGTGTAGATTACATTGTTTTATCGAATTATTGTTTGCTTTTTCGTGGATATGAACTATTTTAATTACAGTGTACATTCATCTGATTTATCATATTTTAAAATAAGTTCAGTTACATACATTCATTCAAACTATTGAAGAAATATAAAATTTCGTCAGTGTTAGATTATTTTCAAATAAAGACACGTGGTTAAAACTTTTTTATAGTGAAAAATCAAGTGTAAAGTTGTACAAGTTTGACTTTTTATCAATTCTTGAAAGTATTTTTATTGCCAAAATACAAAATGTCGGGTCGTGGTCTTAATGACGAAGAAATATTTGGTGCTACTTTAGAAATAGATTCAGATTTTGAAATTAGTGACAGTGACGTCGATAATAATTGCGAAGCTGCTGAAATACATGAAAGCCATGATTCTGCCGTTATGCGTTGAGAACTGTTTCAAAATCACGATAAAAAAATATATTGAGTGATACATATTTACGGTGACATAATAACAGAAAAATTATTTCATTATTTTTGTAAATTTAAGTGTAGTTATTTTTTATTATATGAACCTTTTTAAGTGTGTCAATATTTCATGTATCCAGTCAAACGCGACATCGCACCCATAAATCAACCACTTACATCGCACCACAGTTGAAGAGCTCTACTCCGGCATGTTTATAATCATGTGTATCGTTAACCTTGAAATAAACATGGCCGCCCGGGCATACCATATCAGTTACATTATGAATATATACTTTGAATTTTTATCAAGCCCCATTGATGTTCGGATTGTTTATTTATACTTGAAAAGATAATTCAAGACATAAGCGACGTATTTTTTAAAACAAATTTTAAAATCCATGTGTGATTATTGTTTAAAGTCATAAATTAGATTGATGATAAATAGCCCCGCGTGTGAACGAAGTGATACAAATTAATGACGCATAGAAAAGGTTAATATCTAATAAATAAATAAAATACAAATAATTCACACAATTGATAAACAACCACTATCGTTTGTGTAAAATTATTATACTTGGCATTCAAAGGGTTAACCCTTCAGAACTTAAATAAACATTACTATTCCTAAATAATAAAATTTTAATATCAAACGTGAAAAATGTTAGCAAAAACGCTAACCACATTTTTACATAACTTTTTACTCAAATCATAAAAAAATTGGGAGAACTCGATAATTCGAAAACACATTAATTTTGTTTGGGGAATTTGTAAGAAAACTGTAAACTCCAAAATAACACTTTGACGCACAGCACAAACATCCTTACCAACAAGGATTGCCCGAAAAATTAAAAGAAACAGATCGATAACTTAATTGGGTGACATAGTTGAATCTTCGTCGGTTCTCCAGCCGGCGAGAATTCCAAAAGTGAAAATTTTTTCCTGCCGGAAACGGAGCTCTGCCAGATTCACCGAAAAAATGTTGCCAGTACAAATACATACTTGTGAATTAATTCTTTCACTGGCCAGGTAAAGTCAGGAAAATAATTATTTTTGACAGTAGGAATTATTTTCGTGACAGTATCAAACTCACTACCTATATCTATGCCGCGGAGGTTGATTGAAACAAGACAAATGTTTTAAAATATATTTTAATTCTTCGCTCAAAGTATAAATAATTTTATGTCAGGTGATAAAAAAAGCACATCTAAAAAGCTGTTTCATGACAATTCAATACACCTTCAAAAATTCATTAAAAACTAACCTGTAAAGCTATCCCAGGTGACCTAAGTTTTGTTTCATCACTTTTCATGACTTTAAATTGTCATAGTGTTGAGTTATCTACTCACTGTGAAAGGCACACAGTATTAAAATGAATATTACTTATTGAAAAATATCAACGGTATAAATATACCATAATTACATGTCACAGAATAACAATTAACTGTGGCATTTGATCATAAAATTAAGACAGAAAGTATAAAATTAATACTAGAAGGAGATACAAGTACATACAAAATATTATCAACACGTATGAGCAGACTTAAGATATGATATTATAGCCTTCTTGTACCTAGCTTCTGTGCAGTTAAACAGATCCGCTACATCTGCGTACCTATTACTAACTTCATGTAATCTAGGTACAAGCGAGTGTTTGAAATGTTCAGTCTTAGAATTGTTACAATTAAACAGGGTTTTAGATCGAGTAGCTCTTATGGGTACATGAAATTCAATGAGGTTTATTAAATCAAGGCTGTCTACACTACCATTTACAATTTTGAACATAAATATTTTGTCAATTTTGAACATAAGTTTGTACAATTGAAGTAGTCAACCGAACAATGAACAATTTGAGTATGCAACATTGCTGTACGCGACATTACGCACATTTTGGCAAAGGCAATAGTTAAAAATGCAACCAACTGTCAAATGTGGCAGGTTAAAAAAGGCCTGTGGTAGAAAAATTAGATAAAATGAACTGTTATTCTCAGTTCCTGTAAAATCATCTAATATTCCTTACAGCGCTGTTCGGCTGATGTCTTTGCCTGTTTTATGGGCATTTTCGCTTAAGTTTGTACATTGCGTCACTCGATTTATGGTTATGTATTATAGAATATTGAAAAGTTATATATTTTTAACATGATTAATGTACTTTATTTAGTCAGTTAAATATAACGGTCGAACTTGGATATATGTATTTTTTATTTATTATTTAGAAAAAAAAGTAGTGTGTTTTTACACTTGCATAATAGGTTTATTGAAAATATACCATTTTTTCTCTAAATTTGGACAAACATTGATAAAAAATGAGGTTTAAGATTTCTGATAAAGATCCGTTAATTCCAGAGTACATTATTTATTTATTTATTTATCACACGCCCTAGTGGGCGTTTCTTTTTTAAAAAAAATACAAGCATTTTGTATCAGAGTAAGCACTTAAAAATTAATACAATAAAGAAGAATGTAAACATAATGACAAAAATTAATCCTCACGCATATAATTGAATTTAAAAGATTCAACAAAACAAAATAGTACAAGCGGAGAAGTTATATGGGTACATAGGTCTATTTGTGTCTAGAAGAATAAAAGTGATAGAATATACAACATTTTTACTGATTAGTATTAAGATGAAATACAGGGTTTTCCAATAAGAGGTGTTATTTTGAATACCCCGCTATTTCGATAGATGTTACTCTTGAAGCTGTCATTTTTTGACATTTGACAAGTAGAAACTATACCATTAATAAAAATGGAACGATACACGCTTCAACAACGCATTGAAATTATTAAAATTCACTTGAGTGAATCAAATGCAAATTATCTTGAGTGATGAGGCCCATTTCCACCTCGGTGGCTTCGTCAACAAGCAAAATTGTCGCATCTGGGGCTCAGAAAACCCAAGAGTTATTGTTGAAAAGCCTCTCTATTCTCAACGTGTGACTGTTTGGTGCAGTTTATGGTCCGGCGGAGTCATTGGACCTTACTTTTTCGAAAATGAGGCTGTAGCAACAGTTACGGTGAATGGATCGCTATCGAGAGATGATTAATGATTTTTTATGGCCGGAATTGGATGGTATTGATCTGGACAAAGTTTACTTTCAACAAGACGGCGCTACGTGCCACACAAGCAACGAAACCATTGATCTTTTACGATTGAATATCAAAATAACACCTCTTAATGGAAAACCCTGTATATAACCCAGATCAGAATATTTGTTTCCGAGATTGTGAAGTCTCGGAATGGGAGAATTTTGGTAAGCTAGTGTCCTGCTGTTATTGAAGTAAAAAGGTAAGAAATGTCAGCATGATTTTTTGGGAACATGGATATTGATACATTGAAGTAATTCGGGACAGTCAATTTTAAAATGTAGTATTCTTTGTAACAGTATTAAATCTGTGCTTATTCTTCTTTCTGAAAGTTTATATATATATACAATGTATTTATATTTAAAATACATTATAAATATTTTTTAACGCCCTTTTTAGGGGCTTTTTCACAATAATAGTGCCCCAGCAACAATATTCTGTATATAATAAGTGATAAATTGAATCTGAAGAATCCACTGTTACCCCCCATTAGTATTCTGGGAAATAAGTAGTACATATTATACTTGTAATCGACCAGCTAGGTCTTTTACACAGACTGTAAAATAGGGGGCCGGTCAGTCCGTAGTTAGCCGCTAGGTCCGGGTAGACATCTGCTTTACCCTTGCTCGGGTCGGTAAAGGAATCTACTTTATCCCTGCTCCGGTCGGTACAGGAATCTTCTTTATCCTTGCTCAGTTCGGGGCCGGAATCTGCTTTATCCTCGGTGCGGGAGGAGGCAGGCAGGGGCAGAAATCCAGGGGGGAGCCAAGTCAAAGAAGTATCCAAGTTCAGATCCAGAGAGAAGTGGTCGGGAAGAGCAGAGTAGAATAGCTGGTGGCGGTCCAAGGCAGAGAGAGCGAGCTGAAGGCTGGCGCGCCGTATTTATTGTGCAATCCCCCTCTCCCGACTTTGGGGAGGGCGGGGTCGACGCGCTGCCTTCATTCGCGGGTTGTTGATGATCCGCGGGCTGTGACGTCCGCTAAGATTTAATTAGCGGAGGTCACAACCTTTAGAACTACTCTACTCTTTATGCTCTTTTAATGGATCCTAACCACTCCTCTCTGGCATTTTTATTTATTAATCATTTGTACATACATTCATTCAGTGTGGGGTCCCCGGCCCAACATATTCAGGGGAAATCGTAATTAATTTTCTTAATTCTAAATTAATACTAATTTTTATTAACTAATTATGTTTAGGAGAGTCCGGCCGTTTTATCAATGTATTTTATTTCGTAATATCTACGGCCAAACTCTCTCAAACTTAGTCTAAACATTTCAATAAATCATCAATTCAAAATATTGCCCCGTACAACGTTGCTTAGGGGCACGTTGATTGGTCCCAGGCGGACGCCTGGGCCAGCCGGGCGCCCGCGTTGAGGGGAAGCGATGCGGGGGCGAGCGGGACTCGAGGTATCGAAGCCCCACGTAAGTTCTAGTCCCAGAATTACTGCACTTAAAAGAAAACTCAGACTTCTAGTAATCTGGTATTATGTAATGGAAATTGAAAAATGAAATGTAAAATGGAATGGAAAGTATGATAAAAACATTACAAAATTGGGCAAAAATGCCCCTATACAAGAATATAGCACCATTTATTATTATATTTATTATTATTATTATTATTATTATAAGTTTGTAAAAAAATGTTGATAACAAATTTAATTATTATAAGCAATAATTAGTCACCTGAAATATCCACAAAATTGAAAATATCTCCTGAGTAAAAATAAATGCCGCCGACGGGAATTGAACCCGCACCTTCTGATGTCCAGTCAGGTGCTCTGGACCACTGAGCAACGTCGGCTTATTCCCAACACGCCAAATAATTCAATATGTACTAGTAGTATTTCAATCAATAATTACTGCTTATTATATTTTTTCACCTGTAAACAATCAACTTTATTTTTTTTTATTTACGGCGGCATTTATTTTTACTCGGGAGATATTTTTAATTTGTATGGATATTTCAGGCGACTAATTATTGCTTATAATAATTTGTTATCCTTTGTGCTATGCATACTACGGGACTAAACGCAATCTAGACAGTGTCTTAGATAAATATTTTATTTTAATTTTAATGTGCGACATCTGTTCACTTTTCTGTCTAGGATGAATATTTTATTTTTGGAATAACTTAATGAGGAAAACCTCAAATTGTAATATTTAATTATTGAAGACAATATTAGAGATTCCTAAACGAAAACAGAAAAATCAAAAAAAGATACGGTCACTTATATCTTGTCACTAGTTTACGGACACTGAATATTAAATATAATTTTCTTAAAAAAGTATTTCTTATAATATCCTTTTAAAAATATTAAAAAATTCCTAAAAAAATATTAAAATTTTCAAAAAAAATATATATTATAATTTTCTTAAAAATGTATTATAATTTTCTTAAATAAATAATATAATTTTCTTAAAAATGTATAGTTATATTAAAAAATATATAATTTCATTTAAACTTCCTTATAATCTTACTTACTATTTTGTCTAAAAGGAAAAAAATAACATAAAATTTGAGTCATATAATTTCAAAGGCAGCAATCTGTAATCTGAATTCCTAATCAAAAACTGCAATTCGGCCTACAATTTCAATTTGAAAACGCAATTTAGTTCCATGATGATGTTGTAACAAAATGGCAGAGAACATCGGTTCATAAAAAACAATAAAAAAAATTACAAAAAAAATGTCGATCTGTAAAAATGTTGGAATCATAACCGGTTATCAATAAAAGTTTTATTACTGACTCGCCTTACGTTTTTTCGTCTAAACCCTGAACTAATATTACTGATAACTGAAAAAACACATTCTATTTTAAACAAATGTATTATAAACATTATTATCATCTTCATTTTTGTTCATTTCATATAAAAATAATGATTTAAAAATTTCCAAATTTTTTCTCAAATTGCATAGAGGTATACATTTTAATTATCTTGTGGTTAACTTGTAGATTTGAATATAAAGTGTGGTGTTTTCTCTTTCTAGACCGTTAAGATTGTATTCTAAACACAAAAGTAAGGGAGACGGTATGAGCTGTTCACTAAGGTGAACAGATTAGCCTGAGGGGAGTTTTTTGGTCTGCTGAAAAAATGATTTAACATCAGATTGCCGTCTTTAAAATTTTTACGTTTTACATCAACTGATCGTACCAGATATTGGGAAAGTCCTTTGTCCCAGAGGTGACCTGAACCAAGTCGTTATCTTCACGTTTAAAGAACATTTCTATTTTGGGAACGTTGCCAGGTTCCAAGTCGTGCTTCAGGGACATACTGGACGCTTTCTCCACCAGGGTTTTCTTCAGACTGCTTAAGGTTCTATCGCAAAGCATCAGGCAGGTTTGCGGGCTCCAAGAATTCTGAAAACATCAATTAAGTGTCCCTTATTCAGTACAATTACATTAGCCTTCATTCTTTCCGGATCTCCCACATCTCTCACACACTTTCTTAATCTTTACATCAGCCTGTACGCTTTACAGATTGCCACATTTTTAACACGGACTCTTTCGTTATGATGTTTGTCATTCTTCTGGAATTATCAACTTTGTTCTGCTCCCACCAACCATAGAGCAGGAATTCAAACTCCGCGCTTGATTTTGGTACATGACAGGAACGCATCGAGAAAATTTCGGCAAGTAACAATTCGACCGTCATCGTAAAGAGACCGGAGAGAAAATCCGCCGTTTTACTCTCATTATTCGTAGCACATGCTCGCCGATTGTGTGCATTAGCTCGTGTGAAAAATGTGACTTGTGATTAATGCGTTAACTCCAATGCGTTACCACTGGACTATGACGGCCGGCATAGTCCAGTGGTAACGCATTGGACTGCCATTCCGAAGGTCGCGGGTTCGAACCCGGCGTGCGCAAATAAATTTTATTTGATTAATTTGTATTATTTCACAATTAATTAATTAAAATAATATATAGTATATTTGCGGCACGTTCCAGAGTGGAAGATACTACCAGCATCGCCCTGGTGTAAGACCACCATTCAGAATTGAAACGTTGCTCCAAATGGCTTTAGCCGTGTTTAGTGACTAGATCTGAATAGCCAGGTACTTCCCCACCTTCCTCTTTCCCTTCCCCACTTACCTTCAGCCTCACAACATCCCCCAATTGGGGATGCCATAGTCTCACTGGCTCCAGACGGGAGCAGTTGGGACTCTTGTGAGGTATTCACTATAAAAAAAAAAAAAAAAAAAAAAAAAAAATCAAACATTCTTCCCAAGTGCAGGCCCCGCTGGGCATCAAACCAAATCATCACCACCCTGGTAAGTGCAGAAATCTGGCGATTACTTTGTGTGTTGGTTGGGGTAGCGTAATCTCCTTTTCAAATTACAAGTCTCCTGGAACAGAGAAAGGATAACGCCTTTTTCTGCCCCAACTTAAGGTGACGCAATTCCAGCGTCATTGCACACTACCGTACAAACTTTTAACACACATACGCCTCAGAGATCTCATTTCTACAGTATTCAGTCTACTTTCATCCTTCCTCTGAGAGTTCCAAGTTGCATTGCCATACATCAGGGTTGGTATCAACACTCCACTGTGTAATAGCCTCTTTTCTTTGGATATTTTTTTATCAGCCACTACCGCTTTCAGTCCTCTATTAATGGAATGTGATAGTTCGAGCTGCGTAGCATAGATGTCTCTAGTGCTGATAGCTCACAGAGTTTATATTGTTCTCCAAGAGATGTCTCTAGTACATAGGTTTGCCCCTCCAGTTCAGAAGAGAGGAGAGCTAGCAATTAGGTTTCTACCAACAGAGAGGATAGCGTAGGGAGTGTGGCGAACCCATCGCTCAGGGAGTGGAAACACGACCTGCAATAGCCATCCCAAGCTAAGGTGTGAGATACCGTGCTCAGGGCTGAATGACACTGGGGAACAGTGTCACGAACGGTTCCTCCGAGACACAAGGTCGCATCTCGGAGTATACAGACCTTACCCCAGCATTCGGGGCTCTGCTGGGGTGGACCTTTTATTTCCCTAGATACTCGTGGGACCAAATATGGACTGTAAAAACAAAAACCAAAACAACACTGACGAGGGACCTTTAAGGAACCTAGGGGGAGTGGAAGGAGGAGTTGAGGCCGCCTCGGTGGACTCATCCCTCTTGGGGCCTTTGAGGAACCAAGAGGAAGTGGAGAGGAGAGATGGGACCACCCTGGTGGACTCTTCCCTTGAGGGGCCCTCTGGGAACCATAAAGAAGGACCTCCGACGGACGCAACACGGCGGGATCCCCCAGGGGATCCAGACGTGGAAATGCAGGGACCATCAGGGGACCTGGAAAATAACTTCTTTAAGAACCCCCGACTCCAACTGGGGCCCTCGGGGAACCAGCGGAGAGGGGGGGACTTAAAGAAGAGACTCACTCCAACAACCACCGCTGAGGAAGACAAGGTAAAGTCCCTGTCAGACGATGTGAAGAAAATTCACATCAGTGGGAAGAAACTCAGTGGGGCTGCGAGGAGAAAACTCAAAAGAGAGAAGCAGGGGCGGCAGGAAGGAAACCGGGAACAACCAGGGACTGTAAAAGTCCGCTGGGGACAACCAGGGACCTCGAAGGCCGGAACCAGGCAAGGCAAACCAGGGACAGACCGGAAGCTAACGGGGACCGCAGAAGGTAACCGGGAGCAACCTGGAACGCCCGGGGAAAAGAAGGCTGGGAAGAGGAGAAGAACCTCACCAGAACCTAAACCCTTGGGGCTTTCACCGGGAAATTCCAGGAAAAAGCCCCGAGGAATTCTCACCTCTGCTACCTATGCGGAAGCCGCTGGAAATAAAATTCGAGTGGCTGTAGTACATAGGAACAGAGAGGAAGAATTTACAAAAGAGCAGGAGGCCCTCGTGAGTGAGGCGGCCGCGGATCTGATTTTGAGCATCCCAAAGGGGCAGTTCAAACCCAGATTCGACGAATGCTTCACTCAGAGGGGCGTCCTGAAAATGACCTGCTCCGACAAGGAGTCAGAGACATGGCTGAGGGAGATGGTGCCGACCATATGGAAATGGCAGGGCTGCGACCTGGAGGTGGTGGGGTTGCAGGAACTGCCAAAGTACGTAAAGGTTATGGCAGTAATCCCCGAAAATGGAGCAGTAAGCACCGATAGGTTGCTACAACTGCTGGAGAACCAGACTCCCCGGCTACACACAAAAAAATGGATCGTCCACGACTCGATCAGGGATAAGAACATGTATCGCCTGATCATGAGTGTGGACGAGGAAAGTGTGAAGGTGCTGAGGGAGATGGGGATGACGGCGCATGTCGGGATAAGGAAGGCCACTTTCACGGTGCGCTCTCCTAACACCGAGGAGCGTAAATAGGAGGAATGACTTAAGGATTAGGCAGTAATGGCTAAAAACTTACAGTTCATTCAAATAAACTTGCACCGCAGTCCGGCAGCGACTGCAGTGCTTAGCAGTAGAGTCACTCGGGACAGTGTGGACGTCGCGCTGATCCAAGAACCCTGGACTTATAGGGGGAAGGTCAGAGGACTAAACATGAACCAAGGTCTAATCTATTATAACGAGTCGGGGGACAGACCCAGGGCCTGTATTCTCATCAGAGGGATACCTGGCACACTGCTACCCGAACACTGCAGTAGGGACTTAGTGGCTGTGAAGCTACAGGTCACGCTGGACCAAAGAAGCAGGGAAGTAGTTGTGGCATCAGCATACATGCCCTATGACTCTGTGGAACCACCACCCTCAAGGGAAATAACGAGACTCGTCCAAGACTGCAGGGAGAAGGGTAGGGAACTGATACTCGGAGCAGATGCTAACTCGCACCACACTGTGTGGGGGAGTACGGACATCAACAAACGAGGACAGGACCTCCTGGAATACCTGATGACAGTGAACCTTGAGATTCTTAATAGAGGTAGGGAACCCACCTTCGTTATAAGTAACAGACAGGAGGTGATAGACCTCACCCTAGGAACATTAAGAGTCTCAGGATGGAGAGTATCGGACGAACCATCCCTGTCGGACCACCGACACATAGAATTTAAACTAGAGGGAGAAACAAGCAAAACGGGGACCGATACATATAGGAACCCAAAAGCAACTGACTGGACTAGATACTCGGAGGAACTAAATATAGGAATGACAAGATTCCCAGCTAAATACGGCTGCCCCGAAGAAATTGAGGACGCAGTAGAAGTACTGAGGGACTCAATGATAAGGGCATACGAAAATAGCTGCCCTCTGAAGACAAGTACCAGGGACAAAACACCGTGGTGGAGCAGAAGACTGCAGGAGCTACGGAAAATAGTAAGGCAAGCTTTCAACAAGGCCAAAAAGTCAGGAAACTGGGATGCCCACAAGCAATACCAGAAAGAGTACAAGGTGGCAATCCAGAAAGCCAAAACATGCTCCTGGGAGAAATACTGTGGGGAGGTGGAAACCATCCCACAGACTGCAAGAATCCAAAAAATTCTTGCAAAAGACCCAGGGGCAGCAAAAGGCCCATTCAAAAAAGCTGATGGAGGATATACCAACAGTTGGGAGGAGGAGTTGGAGGTACTGCTGGGGAAACATTTTCCCGGCTACAAAAAGTTAGAAGCAGATGATACCGGTCCACCACCAGCCCGAGTTACACGGGAAGGTAAGGACTGGGACACTGCGGCTAAAATAGTTACTCCCTCCAGAGTTAAATGGGCAATCAGAGGGTTTGACCCTTTTAAAAGCGCAGGAGAGGATGGAATCTTTCCGGCACTTCTACAGAGGGGCCTAGATACAATCCTACTTCCGGTGACGAAGATCCTGAGGGCATGCTGTGCCCTCGGATACATCCCCATACCATGGCGGAAGACAAGGGTAGTGTTCATACCCAAACCGGGGAGAGCTGACTACGACCAACCAGGTGCATTCCGCCCAATTAGCCTCACCTCATTTCTTCTGAAGACAATGGAGAGGCTAATGGACAGGCACATAAGGGACGGGGCACTGAAAGAGAAGCCCCTCCACGAGTTACAGTTTGCTTACCAAGCAGGTAAGTCAGTCGACGCGGCACTGCACAGGTTGGTGTACAAACTGGAGCAGGCACAAGCGACTGGGGAACTGGCGGTAGGGCTATTCCTGGATATAGAGGGAGCATTTAACTGCACCACTATTAAATCCATTGATGAAGCGGCAGAAAGACATGGACTCGACAAAACCACCAGAAGGTGGCTGAGGAACATGCTCTCAGGCCGGATACTTACGGTGACAAGGGGTGAGGTAAGCATCAAAGTGCTGGTGACACGAGGGTGTCCACAGGGAGGGGTCTTATCACCCTTGCTGTGGAGCCTGGTGGTGGACAACCTCATCCGGAAACTCAACAACAGGGGCCTATATACGCAAGGGTATGCGGATGACATTGCAACCATAATAAGGTGTTGGGATGCAGACACAACCCGAGGCCTTATACAGTCAACACTGGCAACAGTGGAAGAATGGTGTGAAGAAACAGGACTGTCAGTCAACCCAGACAAGACAGAACTAGTAATCTTTACGCGTAAAAGGAAACTAGAAGGATGGAGCAATCCAACCTTCTATGGAAAGGAATTAGAACCCTCTGACACGGTTAAGTACCTCGGAGTCATCATAGATGCCAAACTGAGCTGGAAAAACCAGGTGGAAACTGTAGGCAGAAAGGCCTGTGCTCTGATGTGGGCAACTAGGCGAATCTGCGGCAGAACGTGGGGTCTCAAACCTAAAATGATGCAATGGCTTTACACAGCCGTTGTAAAACCAAGGATCATGCACGCAGCCCTGGTCTGGTGGAGGAGAACAACACTGAAAACAGTGATGGTCACACTCAATCACATACAGGGACTTGCATGCAGAAGCATCACAGGAGCCATGAGAACCACTCCAATACTAGCCATGGGAGTGCTGCTGAACCTACCCCCACTAAACATAGAAATAGAGGGGGCGGCGATGGCGGCAGCCTACAGGTTACATTGCAATGGCCAATGGAGAGGAGAGTTGCCCAGAAACAGTCACACGGAGATAGGAATAAGACTGAGGGCAATTAGTCCGACGGCTGGGATGAAGCAGGACGGCAAACAAGCCGAATACTTCTTCGGACAGCTGTTTAAAGTGACGTACCCCACAAGGGAGGAATGGGACACGGTCCCAGGTCCAAACTCCAAACAGGAACTAATCTGGTTCACAGACGGGTCCAAGATGGAGGAAGGAACAGGGGCCGGGGTCTGTCTACAGGGATCTAAGAGGGAACTCAGTATACCTCTAGGAATGCACTGCACTGTGTTTCAAGCTGAGATGAAAGCCATCTTAGTCTGCGCACAGGAGAATATGAGTATCGGGTACAGAAATAAGAACATAAACATATGTTCTGATAGCCAGGCGGCCTTAATGGCACTGGAAAGTAACCGATGTGACTCCAGACTGGTGATGGAATGCAGGACTATCCTAATAGAACTGGCGACCATCAATAAAGTAACCCTGCTCTGGGTACCGGGACATAAAGGTATTGAGGGCAACGAGCGGGCTGACGAACTAGCAAGGAAAGGGGCGAAAGCACCACTTGTGGGATCTGAGCCGGCCGTAGGAGTAGCAGCTTGCCACACCAAACTACATATCAAGAGGTGGATCAAATCCCAACACTGGAAGGAATGGAAGAAGGCACCCGGAATGAGGCAATCTAAAATACTCATAAACGGACCGGACCCTAACCGAACCAGGCAACTACTCGATATGGACAGAAACTCACTGAGGGAACTGGTAGGACTATTAACGGGACACTGCCATCTCAGGAGACACATGCAACTGTTGGGAGTGGAAAACACCAACATCTGTAGGAAATGTGAAGAGGAGGAAGAGACTCCAATTCACCTATGGTGCCAATGCCCCGCTCTGCTGGGAATAAGGCTCAGATACCTGGGAAGACACAGTGTGGAACCAGAAGACATCGCCACATATCCAATGACAGCCCTGGTGAACTTCATAAAAGGGACCGGGTTACTGGCAAGGGAATGAGGTAAAATGGGAGATAGTACAATGGGCCTATGGCCTAAGTGCTCGCGGGGAACGTAAGTAAACCGCCTCCGACTATAAAAAAAAAAAAAAAAAAAAAAAAAAAAAAAAAAAAAAAAAAAACAGAGAGGATAAAAGAACTGACATACTGATACGATTACCGATTATAAGAGTTTCTTGTCTAAATAAAGACAAACAGCCTTACTCATAAACATATTTATACAATTGATAAACAACCGTGTATATAAAAACCTTAACTAAATTTAAGTAAACTGATATATAACAACCATAAAAAATTGCACACATTGTTTATACAGCAGAAGAGGGTAGTTTATTTGTTGTATAAACTTGAATCATTTGAAATTTCTCTTTGAATGTAGTTGTTTTAAATGTGCTATATATATTTCTTCAAAACAAAAACCATTTTAGAAACAAGATAAAATTACTATTTAGATTTTGTATTTGAAAAATATATTAATATTTATAAATTGGAATATTTTAATTTCAAACACGAAAACATGTATGTATGTTTTTACTCAAAATGTCGAAAAATATTACTGAATACACATTCCATTTATATAGAGAATCTGCAAGAAAACTGTCACTTCTCTTTTAATCTTGTTCATACTGTCGGGAACAAGAACTAACAATTACTTAAGCGGAATATTCCTTTTTGCCGCTGGCAACATTTAGAGGATCGCCACAATGCCTCAAACTGTCAAACACTGTCCATTTTTAATATTATTTGGGATCTTTCTCCCTTCGTTGACAGTTCATTCTTATTCCCTTCCTTCTGATAAATTTACGATTGATTCGTCTGTAAATTTAAATGAACAATAAAGTTCAATTTATTACAATCGGTGTTTTGATTTATAATTTGGAGTCAGATAAACAATCGGCACCCGATCGCTGAAGGTAAGCCAGCGATTCATCCTGATAGCCATTATACATTAATACGATAAGTTTGCTTAGAATTCCCAGATAACAGTAAACAAATCTGACATTTGGGACTCTTTACGGATGCACGGCACATGTGCATACATAAATAAATGCGAATTCGAAGCACAGTTAAAGAAAAATGTTATTACATAGTAAGAAATCAAAAAACACATTCAATGTGTAACTAAAATACCATTCAACAGTTGATAAGTGTTTTTTTATTAGTAAAGCTTTTAGTATTTTGTTTAGAAGATTTACAAGATGGAGTTTCCTGCATTTAACCTTCTTACAATAAGCCTTTCCATCTCTCGTAAACATACTTCCCAAATACATAAATTCATCCACTTATATTGTACATTGTTTTACCTTTCATCCTTCCTCTGCCATTTCCATGCCTCACTACCATGCATTAGAATTGGTTCGTAGGATTATTGAAACAATATTCTTACATTGGCGGACCGTGTCATCTCAGTGGGGGAAGATTCTTCCACAGAAAGCAGAACTCCGGATTTGTTGCGGTGTCCAATGACAATGTTGTTCAGACCAGCGAGGTACGCCTGCGACCAGAATTTTCGTGCCTTCTGATTCCTGGAAGAATTAAATAATAATTTAATATTACACATTCATAATTTTTTAGAAATTATAAAATGTTTGGGGATCTGGTGAGGAGGCACGAAATGAAAGATGATGCACAGTGTTGAGTCAGGTTGCCATATAAGAGATGACTTGAGGACCGATGATGAAAACTCCGGATGCAGACGGTGACGTGCTGGTCAATGTGCGGGTCAGTGAGTCGACGCTGCTGCTGGTGACCGGACTCGTTGACGTATCAGTTACTGGTGAAGACCATGGGTCTTCCGGGTGCTCCAGTACTGACAGGGAAGCCGAAAGGTGCGGTGGACCTGACCGGCGGTTGTACGGGAGATGCATAGACCAGCGAGGATGCCGCGTGGTCTAGGTGCGTGGATGTAGCGCTGGTCAGATGTGCTGGAACCAGGGCGCTGTGATCCCGTTCGAGTCCATTAATGAACCGTGCAGAGCCGGGTATATTGTCCTGTGCGCAGCAGAGGTCACTCGCGAAGTATTGTAAATTGTTGAACGACTGATGACTGACTGACTGCGTCTGGCCTATTTACATAGCCCGGCCGATGGCATCAGTAGCTGTGCGAGATCGCTGGTAAACTACGGGTCACTCGCTTCAGCGAGATTCGTCTGGTAGTTTCGATGGCACTGGAATTATGCCTAGGCAATAGGCTAGAACCTTCTAGCGAATGCGCGTAATGTGCTAGTCCAACTCGCAACGTATTGTTGTAGGTAGCTCTAGACGTCGTAAGTAGGTACTCGTAGACAGGTAGGTAGCATCGCTAAAAATGTTTTATTGTAACAAACGAGTATTGTATGGAGTATAGTTCTTAACTGCGAGCTGCGAACAGAGAGAGCCTTACTACCTACAGTGGCTTACATAGCTGCTTCTGTCTCTCTCATCCTCGGTCTCTGTCATATACTGTGGAAGTCAATGTAGATGCTATAAACCTATCTCACAATATTAATGAAACACAATTTTTGTGTGCACCAACTTAAACACCTAAAGGCTAACGTGTTTTGGCAGAATCAGGCCTTTATTTTACAATCTTCCATGGCAAATATTATGTACTTAGAGCAGACTCGCGAGAAATTACGGGATGTTATAATCAGAGGCCATGATAACTTTTTATTTGACAAGCCCCCAGAGGACACACAAACTGCAACAGCTCGGAGGACTTTGATGCAGATAATGGATGGTTTCCTCTTGGGGTAAGAATAACCTAGTCAAATTTAATTTTTCAAAGACCCAATCATTTCTGATTATGTCTAAAACGGATCGAAATGACAATTTAAACTCCTTCAACGGAAATTATTTATTAATTATATTCCTCAGTCATCTCGTGACAGGAATTGCCAGCAGTGCATTCCACTTTTAAAATGCACCCAGTATTTAATATGGGTGTAGCAAATGAATTACTAGGAGTACTGCAATGATTCATTTACTCCACTAAGTTACATTTGTAAAACAATTGAATAAATAATACTCCTCCGTCAGCGTTTTCAATATCATCTCGAGAGTAGAGGACACGCTGAAAATCTTGCGAAATCGTTTAGATTCACCGCGCATGAGTGCCAATGTGTGATTGTTGTAGTGCTAACTTTGTAAATTAGTATTTCTAAATTAATCCATTTTAGACATATTGGATTAAGCATGATAGTAATGTTTATTTCAGCTGGACAGAGCGGTGTGTGCAATGCTCTGCCTGCCATAAAAGTTTACATTCAAGTTAATACATAAAAAAACAATATAGAAATAAATAAATTAATAAATAAAAAATGAATAAATTGATGAACATATTAGGACTTTATGGTGGCTTGAGTGGAATTCTCCATCTCTGGTGTAGAAGCGCTCCCTGCCACTGTGCAACGGCCTGGACAAGAGTGTTGTCCAATCTCTGGTAGCGCTGACTCGTCCCGGCGATAAAAGTGGTGCAAAATTCAAAGCGCTTCGCGCATGCATCGATAGTGCATGGGATGAGTTATATATCTGCACTGCTCCGACACGTGTTTTTCCATCACTGTCTCACTCATGTCACCGTTTCGGCGGGCCGAGCTGTCTCGATACCACCCGATGCTTTTTTCCATAAGTTGATGAAACACAGTGTTGTGCACTGTTGAATATGCACGATTCCAAGGTGCACAACTTCGTTCGACGATATTATATTGGGAAAGGACGTGTAAATGTTCATATCTATGTTATTTTGTATGTGTCGTGTGAACGCGGAATTAAATAAAAATGAACATACATACGAGTGAATTTTCACGAGATCTGATCTGAAGTCTGATCCCACCTTTAAGTTTATGAAAACTTTACCTATAAAATATTCCGCAAACAAAAAGGCATCGATGACTACAAACCTTGACACATCAATGGGTGTAAAACAATTAAATATTTTATTATTTGTAGATAACTGTGCAGCTCACCATTCATTGTATTTTTCAATAGGTCACTTCAAGAACAATAGCTAGAGGTTTCACTGAATAACAATCTTGCAAGTTTTGTAGGTGTTATATATCAAGGAAAATTTAATATTCACTTCTCTCCCAGTGTGCGTTAATTTGCTAACAAAGTACAGTGAGTCATCATTCTACATTACAGTTCCAGGAATTAACATGATAAGATAGCAAGCTATATTGCAAACAGTGTCATATAAACTGGAATGCACGTTGTATATTTCTTTCTGATGCTACCTACACCTACTATCTGCTAGGATCTTATTTTGCTCATGGTGGCGTACCGGTACCAAGAGTCGTATGATCATTCTTACGCTGGGAGCTAGGAGCCGCATTGGGGGAGCCGTATCAGGCGACCGCAGAATCCTTATTGTTCATACGCTCTGAGCTCACGGCTCCCGTTCAATTGGGTCGACACTTTGTGCCGTACGAAAATATTGACCGTGGGTACTCTTAATAAAATGAATCATGACACATTGCTAGTGATTGATCCCATGAGGGTCCATCATCAGGGAAGATGTCCTGATGATGGACATTGAGAAGCTGTCTAAAACATTGGCTAAAGAAGGAGGTAGCGTAACATGGCATAATACCCCAAAATAAAGGGGTATTGTTTCAGAATAGATATGTTTAATTGACATGTTGTTAAGGCGATGCATTACGTAGTAATGCAAAATCATGTGTTTTTGGTTTGAAAATTTGGTCGCCTAGAAATGTTTCAGATGCTTTATTTAAATACTGCGAGTAGAATACATCTTGGCCTTTGAAATAATCGAGTATTTTTTAGATAAGTCTTTTTTTTTTTAAGCCCAGAAAAAAATAATGTATAGGCCTATGAAAACTGCTTTAAAGTTCAAAATCTCCTACTTACGAACCCATTTTCGGTTCAGAATTTATTGTATAATGTGTCAAATTAAGTTATTTATAAAATGATCAAAAAACATTTAAATATTTGTGCCTGAACATCCACAAAATAAAATAAAAGGCACGTTTTGGTCATGTTTTTTTCTTGCATAAATCAAAACAGGCGGATGGTGTGAAGCGGGAATTTAAGCCTTATCGCGATCTACGTAAAGTGTGTTATTGATAGCGGCTAGATTTAAAATATTACACGACGTA
Organism: Hesperophylax consimilis; assembly: GCF_061612785.1. Lineage (NCBI taxonomy): Eukaryota > Metazoa > Arthropoda > Insecta > Trichoptera > Limnephilidae > Hesperophylax > Hesperophylax consimilis. Next base: position 16,088,652 of record NC_142865.1, read on the forward strand.
GTGCATCGCCTTAAGATTGTTGAAGATTTCGTCAGTGCTAGTTCTTACAGGGACTTCCACAATAATTATCTTTTTAGGATGTTGTCATTTGCACTGTCTCTGCAGGATATTGTTTACCTGTTCTTGTTAGGTCCCTTGCTGTCCATCATGGTGTGAAGATCCACCAGGTCTGCTCCATTCAGCATCTCCAGGACCGACAATTTGTCCTCTTTATCCTCCACGGGTGTCTTTCCTCGTAGCCGGATGCCATCCACGGTCCCAGAGTACATGATGGTATGCTCGTCCAACTGGGACTGGAATACGCACAGAAAACGCTCGATGCCAAACGCAAGCTTCTCCGTGTCAACCTCACCCCCTGGTACCTCTGAGATCATTTTTTTAATAATTAGTATCAACAATTAACAATAGGATTGCTAGGAGGCTAGGATTAGAAAAAGGCAAATACTCATAATATGATGAAATTGAACTAATTCTAAACCTCTCTCCTTTGGAAGTCCGTCGGGAAAGAAATCACCTCATTTGCTTCTTCAAAATTATAAATGGTATTATTGATTCAACTACTCTACTGCAACTCATTCCCTTCAATATCCCCTCGCACAGACTCAGAAATAATGAAATGCTCTTCCTCAACCATCATTCGACAAATTGTGGATATTATTCACCATTGTCCAGAATGTGTAGACTGGTCAACTCAAGTCAAAACCTTAACTTTTTTGGGATAAGTCTGAATGATTTTTGCCAGTCGCTAAACAAGTGACGGAATATTATAAGTGTCCTGTGGTCCTGACCCACGGCGTATTCTTGACTTGATTCTTTATTTTCTTATATTATATCTGCCTTATGTCTTTGCTTTCATGTACCTTTGTCTAGTCCTGTATTTTTCATTTTACTGTATTGTGTTATTATTTTGTAATTTGGACGATGTCTGTTAATAAATAAATAATATATAAAGGGTGTATCAGAACGTACATGTACCAGCGATTCATAAACATCTGTGGAGTAAAAAATTTAGTTGTAATTTTGCTTTCCGATGATATTTACGTGATATTGTGATATTATTTCACATTTTACAAGTTTTAAAATGGGTATTAAAGCATTTTTTTAACCTAAAACACTCTAAAATTGTCAGACAGAAGGATTTTCACTGACTTGGTATTTTTATATAAAATTCTAAATTATGCATTTGACAGTCCAGAATTGCTTGCATTGATAAGCTTTCAGATTTCACTACGTAGTATTAAGGTAAGGATTTATTTCAGAGCAGAAATTCTGGGACTAACTACCGTATGTACTCCTCATTGCCCAGAATACTAATGAAGGGAAATCATTATACTGAGTCAGTGGACATATTCAATTTATCACTAAATAAATACAAAATATTGTTACTGAGGCAGTACAGTTATGTATAATTTGTACTATTCCCTTGTAAAAGCCCCCAAAAAGAGGGTTGATAAATAAATTTAAAAAATTGTCTCACGTCGCTACTGGGGACAACCTTATGCATCACGTGATACACACTTCGTCTTGTTCCAGCAGCCCCGTACAGACGAGACAGAGCGCAACGTAATCTATTGTGTTGAAGTGTAATTAGTGCTGTCGTGTGATAGAAAAATATTATTGTTTTTAATTGATAAAAATATATAAAACAGAAGTGCTTGGCACTAATAACAAAATTTTCCAAAGAAGCTAAGCTAGCAGTCCACAATAGAGTTTTGATACAAACACTAATTTATGGCAGTGAGGCACGGAAGTGGCAGAGGAAGGATGTAAGTAGAATGAATTATGTAGAAATGAGATCTGTGAAATGTATATTCACATATGATTGATTGGTTAACCACATTATTTAATTGACATCATTAATCAAAACATTAATATGTTAACATTTGAACTGATTACTGCGGTTTAAAGCCAACGATGCCGTTGGCAAAATTATGACAAGCAATCGCTCAAAAAGTTTTTTGCAAATTTGCCATGATCTGCCAAAAATCGCTCGAGTGAATATGTGATATAACTTTGTATGACCATGTTAAAAGGTGGAGGTCCGGTAAGAAGTCTGATGATTAAGATTAAGTAGGGGATGTATATCTACCTAAATTACTTACTTGTTTGCATAAACTGTTGAAACTTCAGACCCCACGCTGCGGCATTCTGCCCGTTTATTAAATTCCACTTAGAAATGGGACGGCTCTCAGCAGCAGCAGCCAGATATATCACATTATTGGACAAGCAAGCGGATATCATCAGCTTACCAGGCTGGAAGAAGTGAGTCAAGGTGGCCTTGGTGCAGACAAAGGGGGCATCTTCGAGCAATTGGGGCGTCACCACTCTCAAAACTGCCTTATTGTCTTTCAGGAAAGCCAGGAAGGTAAAAAACAACTGATTCTGATCAAATATCCCCGCATTTATAAATTTGTCGTTCAGATCAAATGGTAATTCATGTCTTGGCGCATATCTGATGTATTTTAGACGAGATGCGTCCCCCACGTACTGGTAATTCTGATTGATGCTGTAATATCCGACTATTGATGGGTCCATTTTCAAGTTGAGGTTTTCGGAAATGTTATGCGGCTTCGGTACGACTCTGGCCGTGGTTTCTTTTTTCACATTATGTCTCCAAGGTCGGCGGGGTTGAGGAAGATATTCCGCCATGATGAACGGTGCGATTTACTCAAATTAACACGAAAATATCGCTGATTAAGATTTACACTAGTTAAAAACTTTCCACACCGATAAAAACGCTATCTCCGACTGACGATAACAGATTATAAAACTAATAATACAAGGAAAACACAAATGAGCCGCTCAAGATGGAAGACAAAAATAAACCATGGAAAACCACCGACCAGATCTGAAAATAGTGAAAAATCGGTGAATTATTTAATCTATGGAGTTAGGTGATGTTATAAAATAAATTCGTTTTCTATGGGGACTCCCGACTTTAAAGTAAATGCAATACGTCGTGTAATATTTTGAATCGAGCCGCGCTATCAATAACACACCTTACGTAAATGGCGATAAGGCTTAAATTCCCATTTCACACCATCCACCTGTTTTGATTTATGCAAGAAAAAAACATGGCCAAAAAGTGCTTTTTATTTTATTTGGTGGATGTTCAGGCACAAATATTTTAATGTTTTTCGATCATTTTATAGATAACTTAATTTGCCACACTATACAATAAAACCATAACCGAAAATGGGTTCGTAAGTAGGAGATTTTGAACTTTAAAGCAGTTTTCATAGGCCTTATAAATTATTTTTTTCTGGGCTTATAAAAAGACTTAGATAAAACAAATACTTCCCTGTAATAAAATCATATACAGTACGTGTAACATTGCTGATATGGGCTTACGATCCCATGAATTTAATAAATACGTGAACGAAGCAATTCGGGTGAAGATATATGGAAAATGCCAAAACTCGCTCAATTTTTTTAATGACGTACGCCATTCTTGTCTCATCAAATACCACAAAAATCATTAGCCGTTAAAGCTGAATTAATAACACAAAGTAAAATAATAATAGTTCATTTTGCAGCACTTTTCATACAAATCAGTTCAAAAGTTAGTCATACGGGATAGCTGCCATGCAATTTCCTGTCACACTAGATTTAGCTTCAATGCCATTCATACAATATAACACTAATGCTAAAATGTCCGTACCTTGAGTTAAGTACTCACAAACCGGTATTTTAGCAGCTTCACTGATTATATTAAGGTACTCTCTACCAAGGTAAACCCGAACTTATGGCTGTTTTACATGACACCTTTTTTCATCCAGTTTGTTAATCGGGATGAAAAAAGGGACGTGTTATATTCTGGTAGTTGGTAATACCGATTTTCATAAATTTTAAAATGGTGGACATTATTTGAAGCCACCTGTCACTGTTTTACGTAACTATATTACGAGAAAATGTTATATTAAAGATATCAGTAAAAAGACCAAAATTTCTAGTTATTACTCTATGTGAGTGTGTATTACTGTTAGGTATTGTGAATTTCGCGTGCATGTTTTTTTTCTGCCATCTCTCATTGTTTTACGTAGTCACGTAGTTTTACGTTAAAATGTTGCATTTGATTTATTTTATACTTAAACTATTGATCAAAGTTAAAGTATTAACTACAATATGTATTTATTACTGTTTGTGAGTGTGAATTAATGTTAAATTTTGTAAATTTCGGGTGTATGTTTGATGATTCGACATTCTTTTATGAAGAAATAATACACGAGAACTTTACATAAGTCAACTCATAGAATAAAGAATATCTACGAGTTAACTTGGTATTGTAACATTATTTTTGATTAATCAATAGAAACAGGGTGAGTGGTTTATTTATGGAGACAGGGTTATGAAAGCTGTTGCTTTGGTATCTGCGCTGCTATGTTTTGGTAGTTCCACCTCATATATTAAACGAATATCGTACCGATCAAGGTAAAGTGGATCAGGTAGGCAATGTTGCCAATGCATATGCACCATCGACCAACAAAGTCTAGACAGGGCGTGTGGATGTTAAAAATGACGCCGAAACCAAAATTATTGGTTCAAAAAATTGGGCTACGAAAACATTTATCGAAAAGAAAGCACTTTATTTCGCAGGATTCGCAAATAAGAAGCATTGCTTTTTATCTTCTGTTGGTCTATGAGGACCAAATTTATCTCCCAAGATATTATCCTTTCGAAGCAAAACGATGGAATCAGTTTGGTTATAAAATTACTCGTTGGTGGGCTGAATTATTCGACAGAATTTGTATGGCACGCCATATCTAGAGTTAATATATCGATGATATGCACCTATAAAAATCTTATGACAAAGGTTCAAAGACGAACGTGTAGACAAAAACATCGATTGGGTAATGACAAAGAACGTGTCAAAGCTCACAAATGACAGTGACAGCTAGGGTTGCCAGATGGTCCAGATAAAAAAAACGAACATTTTTTACCAAAGGGTCCCCCCTTTGATTTTTTTTGGTACAAGTTGTCCTAAAATCAAAGGGTCCTTTGATAATCATAAACCCGTTTGATTTTAGCCAGATCAAACAGAAAATCACCGAAAATTACTGGGGGTGAACACAATGAAACACTTAGTAAACATTAAAACTTATATTTATTATTGCTATTGGTAAGCAAAAAATCAATTTTTAACATTTTGGCACTAGATGCTACTGCTTTTAAAAATCGTTTATTGCCTGAAATTGTATCTTTAGGTTCAGTGCAACTGACATTTAAATTGAAGAAAACACATAATTCGCCTTTTACTGTATTTATACCTATTAGATTTCTTTCATCAGTCCATACATTACTCTTTACACTAAAAACTCTTTCTACGAAGGCATTGGAGACGGGAACACTGCACACATATTGTGTCATTTTCAACAGATTTGGTGGTGATTCATCGTTGAAAAACCTACACCACATATCAATGGATTTTCCTTCAAGTGAAAGAAAAATACTTTGAAGTGCTGCCAGTTTGCTGCTTCCACGGGGACAGTGACCATATTTCAATTAGTTCATCTAGCGTAGGTAATCTTACGCGTTCAATATCCAAGCAACTGAAAGTTTTGTAAGTATTGTTTTCAAAAGGGTACTACTTTTCAATATAGGCCAGTGCTCTTTGGTAAACGTTAAGGGCGTTTTTGGCGCCCCTCTCCCCCGCAAGTCTTGCTACCACCCGCCAGAAGCGCTCACGGCTTTTGATCTATAAATTCTCTCGTGAGTGAGATATATATAATAACAATTTTTTATTAAATACTCAAAAAATACAAACATTAGAAGATAGACGTAAAATAAACGATTTAACGTTCTTATTCAAAATACTTAACTCTAAATTCGACTGTTGTGAACTCCTGCAACTTATAAACATACATACACTCACAGTAACAGCACGACAAAATACAATATTCTACAGCAGCACACATAAGCGTAACTACTCGTACATTGCCCACTCTCCGATACAACGACTTCACACCATGGGAAATCATTACTTGGGTGATGTTGACATATTCAATACCAACTTGGCAAGTTTTGTGGATCATTTAAAACATTTATTTCAACAATACTCCTAAACACATCATTTAAACCTACAAATATTTGTTTCTTGTGTTTGTATGACTTGTTGCATAGCTTTTTTCAAATGTAATTTTATTCTTATTTTTTATGTTTCAAAGTATCTGTCAAATTAAAATTATACCACCACTGTAAAAGCCATCTGGGCGTTAAATAAGTAAATAAAATATATATCGCGTATTTTCCACAAACCGGGCATTCTATTTTCCGGTTTTCCAAAATTTTCTAGTCCGGTCCACAACCGAACATCTGGCAACCCTAGTGACAGATGATTTCATCGTTGTGATATATGGTTATGTTCAAGGTTCCTTCCATTTTTTGACGATTTAGTACCGTCTCAAAATATTATTTCTTCTAATGCCGGCGCCAGACATGTGTTCAAAGAAGTGTTCACATAAGTGTTCACATGTGTGGCACGGGCATTTGATACTGTGTTCACTTATTTGCGCACTTAAGTGCGCTTTGCCGTTCCGTGTCGGTTTCTTTGGCGCACATCAAAGGGAACAAAGTCAAAATGTTTGCATGCCTGCCACACTGCGCGAAGCCCAGTAGCGCGAGCGTCGCCGTGGAGAGTTGTCGTGCCGCGTGCGTACACAAACAAGCCATAACCAAGCGAACTAGCGATGGAGTGGAACAATGAGGGCGTGTTTGAATTCATTGAATTATTACAAGGAGAGCCTGACATATGGGACCCAAAACGAAAAGGGCATAAAAACATAAATGACATTAATGACGCCTGGAGTAATGTAGTGTAGTAAAGTAATGTAGTGTAGTAAAGTAATGTAATGTACGCACGTGTAATAAATAATTACTAGCACATAAATAATATAAGCAAAATGTGTCGACCAAATCGTCGTCCATGTTATGTGAGGTCTATTTGAAAACTGTGAGCTCAAAGAAGTGATCAAATCTTTAAACACATATCTGGCAGAGACACACATAAGTGACCAAATGTGTGAGCAAAGTCTTCAAATAAGTGTTCACTTATTTGAACACATGTCTGGCGCCGGCATAATGACAACTGTTTATATGAAAGCGTAAGCAATCGTAAGTATGAAAATAATTATCGTGTAAAGCGAAAGTTTTTTGTGTGGTTCCCAATTTGGGGATCGGTATGAAAAAAGGTATGGTGTAAAGCAGCCGTTAGTCGTAAACCCAAACTGACAGCTCAGACGTTATGATCGTATCGGGACTCGTTTCTGACTATTTATCAAAGCGGAGACCATAGATATATAACACCCATAGTAGACTAGATCGCCAATCACCCAACCTCCCGTATAGCAGCGCCCGTAGTGATTTGAAGAGCCGATCCGCCATCTTGTAAAGGTCAGCCGTGATTTGCCTGCTTGTGTACAATGAAGAATTGATTGCAAGTTTATCAAGTTTAATTAAATATTTTGGATTGTTTGAACCATGGTTGTGGCGTGTGCAGCATGGGGTTGCACCAACAGACGCGACAAGAAGAGAAAATTAGAATTCAATTAGAAATATAGTATATATTTCATAAAAAGATGTTTAAACAAATATTTATTTATATGTATATATATACGCCTAAAAAGGCTTTTTACATAGAAGTGATACATGATGCAGTGTACATAGGAGAATATGTATTATACAGGAGATATTGACAGTAAATAGATATACATAATCCATTTTAAAGAAGGTACAAAATACACACTTGTAAAATTGTGATTACAAGTATAATAAGAAAATATTAAAAAATATGAAGCAAAATTAGTAAAACGTAAGAGTAACAAAGTAAAAAAAGAAATTACAACAACACTACATATAAGACAAAACATTAAAACTAATTTACCAACGCTACTCTAATTTGTAGGATTCAACAAAGTGTTGGTGTAGATTATGCTGAATTCTATATATATGGAGTCAATAAATAAATCAATAGCGCCCCCATACTTGTTGCCCAGATCATGCATCCTATTGGTCAGTGAGTGTGTCTGATAGTTGGTCGAGTATGTATTACAGAAAAATGTTATATTTTGTCTTGTATTCCTAGTCGGCACATGTAGTTTAATAGTGGCAAGGATGGCAGGACTATCAATTAAGTTGTTAATGACTCTGTGTAACACAACTAGGTCTGAAATAATTTTCCTGTCAGACAGTGTTATTAGATGCAATTGATTCATCAAACTGACATAATTAATGTAATTAATAGGAATTCCGAGCTTAAAATTTACGTACTTAAGAAATTTGTGCTGAACTCTTTCTATATTATTGGAGTGAACTTTATATAAAGGGGACCAAATAGGTGAATTATACTCCAATTGATTTCTGACTAATGAAATATAGAGGGTTCTCATACAATCTATGGACTTAAAATTAAGTTAATATTAGTTTAAGTTCTGCAAAGGAAGCCAAGCATCTTTAAAGCCTTATTAGATATATAGTTGATGTGTTCAATGAATGACATGTTTTCATCGAATATTACACCCAAGTCACAAATATGTGATACTGGTATTAATTTAATATTATTTAATGTATATTCATGTAGTATATTATAACTGATAATATACTACATGAATATAATAATATAGTAATAATAATATAATGTAGTATATTATAACTGATAATATACTACATAAAAATATGTTCTTAATGTACGATAGAATGCATGTATTTTGAATTCCCGCCGTAATCTGACTCTTTCAAGATGGCTTCAAATTCCTACGGCAATGGCCGCCAGGTTGGCGATCTAGTCCACTATGGGTGTTATATATCATTGGCGGAGACAGTTGTTCTCAGGCCATGGGCAGGGGGGTATAACTCCGCTTAAAAACGTCAACACAAATTATAGACATGGTAAAAATCTATGTTTGTGACGTAGGCGATGCGTATTTTTCTTGTTTCTCGCTCACTTTACCGTAAGACTCGTGCGCCAGAAAGAGAGGGTTCGCAAACGGTGTAATGCGTGTTCTCGCCGCTAGGTGGCCGACTCATGCTTCCCGCCATTTCACTAAAAGCAAAGTTTGACAGACGTCGTTGTTTGTCATCATTGTCAAACATTTTTAAATATCTGGTTGTGTGAAACATTTCATTTATGTGTGAAAATGCCTACCGATAAAGTCATTAAAACTTGTTGTTGTTGTTGTGTGAAAGGATGTTTGGACAGAGACTCTATTCGACACAAGTTTCCAGCCATAACATCTGAAAGTCGATTTCGAGAATGGTGTTGGAGATTGGGAAGATTTGACGACGTAAATTGTCCAATCTTAGCATCATATGCAACAGTTTGTGGTTGTCATTTCAATATCAGCAGCAAACGCAATCGCACTGGAGCTTTAAAGAAAGACGCACTGCCTACCCTCAATCTTCCTGGTATTCAAAAATATGTTGATTTACCAAAAGAAATTCAGACGCATGGTGACAAAAATACAGGTTCGAATCTATTTTTAATCTCGTTTTAAGCGTTTCATCCATAACTAATCCCTCAGGCAATTTTGGGAGACATTAGATACAGACAAATACTTTATTTTGGTTAATCTTAACCTCTCATTTTGCAATGTATTGGCTCTTAGCAGAACTGTAAAAATACAGATTCGGTGGAAAATATTTTCGAATTACGTTTTGTATCTGTTTTATATTACTTAAAAGGGAATAGCATTGTTAGTTTTGTTCGTCTAATATGTCAATCTTTACTTCAATTTCTTCAAGAACTATGATATTTTTTTTTCCAGAAATGAGTGCAGGACCCAGTCATGTCTTCTCTGCAACCAGCAGCATTGCTCTTGCCGCACAGGGTATGGCAGAACATAGATGTAAAATATCTTGCATAGGTGACCCATATGATCCCACTAAGAAATTTGCTATCAACGCTCTTGAAATTCATTATGTCGTCGAGTATGTACTGAATTATAATTGCGAAAATTTATATCTTGTGCCCGTTATTGAAGAAACCATTGCAAAATATATATGTTTTGATTGGCTTAATTGTAACGAACATAAAAAAAATTTATTCAATTCATTATCAAAATTACTGTACCATTTATAATCAATGCATGGGTGTACCGATGTCAATAGAAAATTAATTGGCAAGGATACCACAGGATACTACCATACAATGGACCTGACGCCATGAAGAAAATGGCAGTACTGCGACATTTAAACTATGCTAAATATAGGAAGAAATGGTTGTCATAACTAATTTATTTTAATAAGTTAAAACCAATTAGGACCACAATTTGTTCCTATAAGCGTCTTTTAAATATCATAGTACTGCCATGCTCCTCATTAAATCAGGTCCATTGTATGGTTGTGGTGTATCCTTGCCAATTCATTTTCTATTGACATCTCTATATGAGTAGTAGAATAATAACGAAAAAATAAATATACAAGTCAAATATTGTTATCGTTTGTAATGTTAAGCCTAATATTCTCTGATGCGGAGTTTACATTATTCAGTTTGGCTGTATTAGTCTGCAGCCCATTTTCAGTCACCGATTAGTGTTAATAAAAATATAGTCGAATTAGTTTATTTTATATGTCTAGTTTATATATAGTTCTACTTTTTTATTACATACTTGACATCATAATGAATATTCTCTCAACACCTTCTTTAAATTTTACTCTTGTATTTGGTGTTTTTATTTGTTATTATTATACCCTATTTATTTATCAGGTGCCAATATGTATTGTTAAAACAATAACCTATTGTTAAATTTACTTTTCTGTTTACACTGTTACATTCTTTATGTTGTGTACTATTCCTAAGTTAAAAATATCTAAAAAGCATATAAAGTTTTTTAAACAAAAAGTATTATATACTTACTATTTATATATGAAAGGTATAAATATTTAAGTAATAAGATAAGTAGGAGGGAAACAAAAATAATAATAATGTAATTAGACGCTAAAACAGTAGGTTGAGTCGTTGACTGCCTTATTGACAATATTTTTTTCAATTGCCGTTGGATGTTGAAAGAAAATAACTATCATTTACAACAGCTAGTTTTATATTGATACAGTAATTTCACCTTCTAAATGTGTTTTGTGCTTATATTATTGTATTTCATGTTTATATTTAAAAAATAAAATTATTGTACATGTAATTATGAGTTTGCTTTTCAGCTTCCTTCTGATAAAACGCTGTCCTGAGAAAATGAGCTGTAAAGGAAGTTACTTTAAAGGTCATTTCTTTCTTAGGACAGGGCTTTATCAGATGGGACCTTGTGGTCTTGGGTGACATTTTACTTATGTTTTAGGCTAATGAATTGGGTTTTAGGTAGGTTCCGAAGCAGAATTAAATTGTCTATGGTTGCGCCTTTTTTTAAAATTTCCTCTATCCTTTGTCGATGGTGTGCTGTGACGTCGGCGATGCGTGGTGTATTCAAATTTGCCAGATCTATGGTTAAAACTTGACGAAAGCAAACGTATGGAAAGAGGGCGGAGTTATCAATCTATAGAGAGTTGATTTATGGCCATGGGCCTGTTGTGATGTCTGGATGTCTCCCATGTGACAATGTGTTTTCCCAGGTAGCTGATCCTTATTCCCATCAGGGCGGGACATTGGTAGCATAGGCGAATTGGTTTCTCTTCACCCTCTTTACATTTCCTGATCTATTGGTCTTTTCCACTCCCGGCATGTGTCTCCTGAGGTGGTAGTGTCTCGTTAGTAGTCCTACCTACCTTACTCAGTAAATTTCTGACCATATTGAGTAGTTGCCTGGTCATTCTAGGGTCTGGTCTGTTTATGAGTCCTTTAAATTGTCTTATTCTGGGTGCTTTCTCCCATTCTTAATCTAACTATGTACATGCTAATTATTTTTCTTACAGGATAAATGGCGCCCTTGAAGAAAATGATTCTAGTGCCAAAGATTTGGTCGATTTTAACCTGGATGATAACGCGATATGTTTTTTAAAACCTCTTTTTCTTTCTCAACGGTTCATGATAACTCAACACACCTTTAAAAAGTGTTATAAAGTCATTAAAAGCGACGAAAAAAAACTAAAACCTCACCTACATAATCTAGTTCGTGTTTTCATAACTTTTCATGACTTTTATATCACATTTTAAAGGTGTGTTGAATTGTCACTGTGTTTAATTGTCTGATTACCAGCCAGATCAAACCGTTTAGGAAATGCGAACTTAATCAACAATAACCCTCAACTCGACTCCTCATTGAGTATAAGTTTTTAAACATACGACAACTCCACCTGAAATTTTCGCTAATACATTTCCTGTTCAAATATAAAAACAAAACTCTCTTACAACACAACTACACCACCAGAACAATAACCAACGGTCACTACAAAGTACCTTCACTACATACCACGTCAGCTCAAAGACAAAATTTCATCCTAGCTCCTAAAATCTTTAACCTTATCCCTGAAAACCTAAAAACCGTGAGTCAACCCCATTCCTTTAAAAAACAAATTACGAAATGGATCCTTACACACGGAAACCTTACAACTACAATACCCATTCATTCTACACTCTATCAATTTAATCACCTTTCAGACAAAACATAATATATCCTTATTCCATAACTTAGCGGCATAGTATGTACATAATTAATTAGTGTGATCTATTCAGAGATGTGCTTTATTTCAAATAAATCCATTTCAAATGGAAATGCAAAATGCAAAATGGGTATTTTCCATTTTGCATTTTAAATGCTTTTCTAAAAACCATTTTGCATTTTAAATGCTTTTCTCAATGCATTTTCCATTTTAAATGCTTTTTTGCAACATTCTTCCTACTATCTCCACTTATCTTTTTTTCATAGGCCGCAAATATCAGTCGTTCCTCAACCTTGCTATGAGAGATAATTTACATTTGTCAAGTTGCTCCCTGGTAGGAACCCTGGCAATTGAGTGATACCATTAAAAAAAATTCTGATTCAAATAGGTACTGAACATGGGGCCATGACGCTGTAATATTAAATGTTAGATAATATTAATATTACAGCGTCATGGCCCCATGTTCAGTACCTATTTGAATCAGAATTTTTTTTAATGGTATCACTCAATTGCCAGGGTTCCTACCAGGGAGCAACTTGACAAATGTAAATTATCTCTCATAGCAAGGTTGAGGAACGACTGATATTTGCGGCCTATGAAAAAAAGATAAGTGGAGATAGTAGGAAGAATGTTGCAAAAAAGCATTTAAAATGGAAAATGCATTGAGAAAAGCATTTAAAATGCAAAATGGTTTTTAGAAAAGCATTTAAAATGCAAAATGGAAAATACCCATTTTGCATTTTGCATTTCCATTTGAAATGGATTTATTTGAAATAAAGCACATCTCTGAATAGATCACACTAATTAATTATGTACATACTATGCCGCTAAGTTATGGAATAAGGATATATTATGTTTTGTCTGACATTTAAGATAGTAGTTTCTATGTTTTTACGTTGGCAACATTAGTCCCGCGCAAATTTTTTTTGGTTTCATAATCTGTAGTTGTGGTGTTTTTGGATTTACCATCGTGTAATATGTTTGTTCTACATTGATTTCCATTATTAAATGACAAAATTGTTTAAAAATTCTATAATTATTTTAATTGTTTGACTTGAGAAACCATTTTGCATTTTCAATGCATTTTGAAAATGGGTATTTTGCATTTTGCATTTGAAATGCTTTTCTAAAACCCATTTTGCATTTTCAAATGAAAAAATTTTGACCCATTTCCATTTTGCATTTCAAATGGTTTTGGGTACCCATTTTGCACATCTCTGGATCTATTTACTAATAATTTCTCAAATTTTTCATCTTATAATTCTCTAACTTCTCCATCCTCTTCTTGCAACCCAAACTAGCTATACATCATTTTTATTTTTTATATTATAGTAATGTAAAGATTCTGTTCAAACTGTAAAATTCACCCGCCATAACACAGGGTCATCCCTAGCATGGAGGGTGAAATATCACAAAAAACCACATATATCAATAAAATAAAAAATTGAAGACGTAACCCGAACAACAATGTATGGCTGATTTTGGGTATGTAACATTGCTGTGTGCGACATTACACACATTTAAAAACTGTCCGTGGTAGAAAAATTATATAAAATTAAATTTTCTGTACAATATTTGTTCGTCTGACTTCTTCAATCTATTTATCTATAGAAATAAAAATGTTTGTTTGTTCAAAATCTTAAACCCTCGAAAGTTTTTCACTGATTGCTTTGAAATTTTGACACAACTTTGCATTTGAATATGCGTGTGTTTTTATACATGTACCTATATTATAAAGATATCACCTGCTACAGGTAAAAACATGCTTTTTTGAAAAACAGCGCTATCTGTTGGACATAAGAGCAGCACGCATTATTATTTTCTATCTGCAAACACAGAGTGAGCCACAGAAATTCGTGGCGGGGTACAGCTAGTTGTGAATAAAAATGTTAAAATTATTACACAATTTTAGTTTGTTTGGATGGTTTGGGAATGTAGAGCGGATGAATGAAGATAGATAAGGAGAATATATTACGTGAATGTAAATGGTTTCAGAAGTCAGGGATGCTCGAGTAATTATGTAATTTTTTGGGATGCTGTGTGGAGGGTCTCTTTTAAGGAAAAGAAGGAAAGGAAGTTTTGTGAAGGAAAAAGGTATGAGGCTGGGTGACGGACAAATTAATGAATTGCTCCCACTGTGACGCAAGGCAAGAGTGGAGTCAAGAACTGTCAAACAACTTCAAATAATATTTTTATATGGAAACATATTTTTAGGGATCACCACCCGAAAACAGAGCTCTGGCGAGTTTCGGTCAACGGCCGCCATTCCTGGTTCTCGAATCCGACTTGGCAGTTGACATTTCTTGGCTCCTATAAAATCCTTCTGATATTAATTTCGTGTTATAGTGTAACGTACTTCCAATAAACTTTAATTATTAGACTACATCTTTTTACTTTACCACAATCTACACAACACACATTGAATGGTCGGCGCTGTGAAGGTAAGTTATAGCCCCCATAGGGTCAAGAGAGGTCAAAGGATCTCCCCAAACCAGCCTCTTCTGATCTGGCACACCACGCAGCTGATGGGCAGGTGCATTCTGAACACACCTCACCTGATGAACCCGGGCAACCCTGCTAAGTCACTAAAAGTAGTGAACCACTCGGGGTAACCTATGACGGTACTCAAACAAGCCTCCAAACTGCAAATACTAGAGTCAAGTACATGTCAAGGATCAGAATAACAGAAAAGTATGTATGAGACAGTGTATGAATGTGAATGAGGCAACGAGTGGTCCATCCTCTCCGCCTACCCTTGTAGCAAAGGAAGGATGGTTAGTTAGTTAGTTCGACGACCAGAATCAGAAAAAAAACTTTGAATCTTCCACACATTTTTGAATTTTGTACATTTTGTACATTTTAATACATTTGAATTTTGATTATGTTTTTATGATGGAAAGAATTAATGAATTTAAATGAATAAATTAATGAATAATTGAATGAATGAATGATTGAATGAATGAATGAATAAATACAAGAATGAATGTGTGAATGATTGAATAAATGAATGAATGAATGATACAATGAATAAGGGATTGATGAATAAATGAGTGAATGAATGAATGATTGAATGAATGAATAAATGAAAGAATGAATAAAATGGAATCTTGGAAGTGGAAATTAACCCACTTACTCGGCAGATAGACTCATCGTCGATGACAATGCATTATATCAATGGTGGCACTCACGCAAACACTTTTTTCTGCTTACTTAGCGATTTTTTTCTATCGAGGGAATTTCATACAATTAACATTTCGGCATCAAAAATGTATAGATATTATCTTAAAAAATAACTTTTTTTTTGGAACTTAAAATCTCAAAGAGTTAACGAGAAAATGGTTATAAATCAGTAGAAATTACGTATGCGGGGACTTAAACAGAGATAGATCAGAAAATAAAACAATTTAAATGGTTTCTCACAAGGTGTGTAGATACATAATTTATTTATTCATCTTTTTATTGTTAATACAATTTACTTTAAACAATAATTATTTGGTTCAAATACTTTTAACAGGTTAAAATAACTAAACATAATTAAAAACAAACAATTATATACATTAACCACTGAATAGATAATTAGTAGAAGTTTATGTAAACAGATTTGAAAAATTACACGAAACCTTTTAACTCCCAGGCCTCGGAAAAGTTAATAAAATTATTTATCTAATAAAGTATCAATTTCTTTAGAAGTAAGGAAAAATTAAGATTAATTTAGACACACAAACACGCACATAATACACTTCTACCATTTTATCCGTTAAAAAGTTTTGATTGAATTTTTTTTGTTATTGGAATGCACGCTTTTTTAATTGAATTAAGAAAAATTCATGTTGTCAGATTTTTCGGTAAATATACAGAAAATATGCACATTTTATTTAAAAAAAACTTTGTAGTTAGATAATAATGAGAAGTAGATATTTAATTTTCCAAAAAAATAATGCATTTTAACATTTATCTCGTTAAAATTAAAACCGAATTTTACTTGACCATTGTTGTTGATGTAAAACTTTTAATTTTACTTGGCCATTGTTGTTGATGTAAAATTAATTTTACTTGGCGATTGTTGTTGATGTGAAAGTTTTAATTTTACTTGGCCATTGTTGTTGATGTAAAATTAATTTTACTTGGCGATTGTTGTTGATGTGAAAGTTTTAATTTTACTCGGCCATTGTTGTTGATGTAAAAGTTTTAATTTTACTTGACCATTGTTGTTGACGTAAAAGTTTTAATTTTACTTGGCCATTGTTGTTGATGTAAAAGTTTTAATTTTACTCGGCCATTGTTGTTGATGTAAAAGTTTTAATTTTACTTGACCATTGTTGTTGACGTAAAAGTTTTAATTTTACTTGGCCATTGTTGTTGATGTAAAAGTTTTAATTGTACTCGGCCATTGTTGTTGATGTAAAAGTTTTAATTTTACTTGACCATTGTTGTTGACGTAAAAGTTTTAATTTTACTCGGCCATTGTTGTTGATGTAAAAGTTTTAATTTTACTTGACCATTGTTGTTGACATAAAAGTTTTAATTTTACTTGGCCATTGTTGTTGATGTAAAAGTTTAAGTATAATTTTTTCCCTTCTCTTATTTAAACCATAAAATGAACATGTGACCCTAAAATAGATACTTAGGTTGTCAGTTTGGGTTTGATTAAAACATAAATAAATTTAAGAAAAAAACAATTAGATTTATGATGTGAAAACATGGCGAATTATAAATAAATGCTTTATTTTCCGTTTTCGGAAGCTGAAATACTTACTTCTCATTCTTATCTAACTGATACAGCAATAGTTTTTCTATTAAAAGTGCATATTAACCGTGTCCGTACTTTCTGTATATTCATTGATTTTTCTACAGAATAACGGAAATGCTAGAGGTATTTTTATTTATTAAAGTTGTGGTTTTGTGAATGTCACTCTCCTAAATCAGTTTGGTGTTTTTTTAATCCTTTCAGACCTGAATTAAAACTGGCAGTGGTAAAATATATTTGAAGCTTGATAACAATTTTTTTTATTTTTTAATAGTTTATAAGTTACTGCTACTTATATTTGAAAAAACATTAGGTCTCAATGGGCGTTTCAAATAAAACGACAAATCGTAAACTGTTCTTAAAATATAGAGAACACATAATTATTTTTACATGAACTCGACACAGAAGGATCTGAGGAAAATATTATCCCTCAAGGCCTACTTCATCTTTGGGGATGCTGTGTGGAGGTTCTTTTTGAGGAGAGGAAGGAGTGACCATGGGTTTTGAAGAGATTATAAATATTCCATACGCCGACCGCACAAACAGTTTCAAATTGACTTGACGCTGTACTGAAAAAAAGCATTTGTGCGCTACTTGCCGTCAATTGTACTGCCATCTGTGGTTGAGATTTTAAAATGATTTTTTTTGTGAACGTAGATGGATGTATGGCAGTTAAATTTGAATGGATTTTTTTTTTACATTGACTCCATTTCTACTTTGGGGAAGCTGTGTGGTGAGACTTTTTGAGGTGAGGAAGAGTGAGCATGGGTTTTGAAGAAACGCATGTTGTAGGAGGGAGGAAATACAGAGGCCAGCAAATCGTTCCGCAGCCGAGCTGTTGAACCCCAGGAACGAGTCGTAGAAGCGACCCGTTCTCATGCGACAAATATCAATCGTGTACATATGTTGGGCATATATGTATGTACATATATATGTACATACATATATCCGACTATGTACCGGTGCCGAAGGGATCAATGACTCTACATCCTCGGAGCATCTTCCATTGTAATACCAGTAGAACAAGGACAGCATACCTACCTGACGCCTGTGCTCTACAAATTGCAATCCTTGCAGAGGGGAATTTATCAAAAGCACCGAAAACTGGAAAAATACCTTCAAAACTTACTTTTTTTTTAAATCGTAGAAAAAAATTTGGTCCAGATAAAACAAAAAAACCTCTAACGCTAACGTCCAAACTAGCGGCTAAAACCCAATAAAAAAGTAGCGCGCAATGTCAGCTATACCAGCAATTGAAAAATGAAGACTGCCAATTTTATTTAACTCTAGATAAGGAGGAAACATTCTGAAATCCTTGTATTTTAAAATATACACACGGTCTGAAAGTTTTAGGAAGAGATGAACAATTCATCAAATTTCAATATCAATTTTCTAGTTCTGTGAAAGTCCAATTCAAGTTCTGTTGTTATATCATCATGGGCGAGATGCTTCATAGAACTGAAATGATAAAAGGAATTGGAATATAAATTTCACGCAACTTGAAAATTAGCTTTGAAATTTGATGAAATGTTAAAATTTCTCGAAACAACCCGTCCTTAAACTGCATCAAATTTGATGAGAAATCGCATTTCACAAATCACAAAACACATTCAACGACATTTTGAATTTTTAAAATTCGAAAGGTCTCTTACCTGTTGAAGGCTGGAACATAAAACAGAAAATATTAGTGGAACTTAAAGTTTTACTAGCCCAAACGATGCTGATTTTGTTTTTCATACATTTTTCGAAGCATTAAGGTCAAAATCGCAATGCAAATTATTCTAACAAGGATCATAATAGAATGTTCGCATGTTCTCCAGAGAGCCATCGGCGTTCCACTGGTTAAATACCGATTCTCGGCCCGTTTTTGCTTTCGATCTAATTTTGATCAGCAGTCAAGCACAACGTTCATGTGGTTATGCTTGTCAGCTGATCGAAATTTGATCAAAAGGTGCAACGGGCCGAGAATCGAAGTTTAAAAGAGACAACATGACTATAATGCACGCAACAGTAGTTGTGTTTTCAATGTTTTCGGCTTATCACAATTTTATTAATAGCCGAAACACTGTTTTGAAAGAAAATTGATGTTTCCAATTTAAATAAGACATTTAGACTCCTAGGCCTCAAACAGGTCAGTGAAATTGATTATGTGTTCAAAAATAAGCGTGCGAAACAAAATTTTATTTGATTGATCTGTGTTATTACACAATTAATAATTAATTATTTAAAAAGTATAGTTGGGGCACGTTCTAGAGTGGAAGATACTCTTAGTATCACCCTGGTGTATCTGAATAGCCAGGTACTTCCCCACCTTCCTCTTCCCTATCTCCTTCCCCTCTAATTTTTACCAATCTCATCCAAAGTAAGTCCAAATTGAGCTTATTTCTTACACAAACACACATTTCTATTGGCTCTTCTCTTCAGTGCATCATAAAAATAATAGGTAAGCAAATAAGACAGGAATAATAGCATCTATTTCAGTGTATGACCGCGAATAACACAACTAAAGGGGATCAATATCAATTGTCAATGTTCATTGGAGTGTGATTAACAGAACTCAATCAACCTGTCAATATTTTCTGTTCAGTTGTTTTGTTGACCTCTGCAAAAAAGCAACCTAATTTTTTGATTATGACGCTAACTTCAAAATGTCCCTTTTAAATAACACACCTATCACCATCGATCAATTGTATATCATTATTTTTTTTAAATATAAATTATTATACATATTATGATGTTTGAAAGAGAGAGTACGAAAACAGTGTGCAATATAGTTGTGAATGAGGAATACTTGGAGCAGGTGGATGAGTTTGTGTATTTAGGAAGTATGTTCTAGAGAGATGGGAAGGCTGACAGAGATATTGAAAGAAGGGTAAATGCAGGTAACTCCATTAATGGAGGACTGAACGCAGTTGGCGCCAACAAAAAAATGTCCAAAAAAGCGAAGTTAGCAGTCCACAATGGAATGCTGGTACCTACCCTAATGTATGGAAGTGATGCATGGAACTGGCAGAGGAAGAATGAAAGTAGACTGAATGCTGTAGAAATGAGATTTCTGAGGCGTATGCGTGGTAAAACTATATAGGATCGTGTGAGAAATGTGGAGATCCGCAAAGAATGCAAGGCAAGGGATGCTTAGATGGTTTTGGGCATGTAGATCAAGTGAATCAGATACTTGAGATGGGCCATGTCAAGAGTAGGTATAATAGAAGATTATGTATGAGACGATGTATGAATGTGAATGAGGCAAGGAGTGTGTACCAAGACCGAGTTGTTTGGCGGTCCCTCCTCTCTGCCTACCTCTGCAGAGAAACGGCGTTATGATTAATTAGTTAGTAAATTATTATAGGTGCCTAAATAATGTTTCAATTCCATCATAAAAACGAAAAGAAAAAAAACAACATTTTAATTGTTTCAAATGTGGATATTGTAGACCATAGATATATTACTCGCGTAGACTGGTTGTGAAGTCAGAATCAGCAGATTCAGTTGTACCAACTAAACAGTGTTTTATTTGTATTTAAAAGATGCTTTTTAAGTAAAACTTATATATTGAGATTCAGCATTTATTGATGTATATGAATATTATATTTTTTAAGCAATAATATTTTTCGCTGGAGTTCTTTATTGAGCCCAAACAGCATTATGTGAAAAACTATGTTCTGATATTGGCTGTTAAATATTTGACTGTAGTTATAATATTGAAAGTGATAACACGTTTAATGTATTTTAAACAATTTATTCATAAGATTTGAGTACAATAAATAATGTAAAAGATAGAAAAAAAAATAACACCGTTTTTTTCATAAATCAACATTAATTTACGGTTAATTCAGAGTCAGTTTATCAGATAATTTTCATTACTGATTGGAAAAATTTCAAATGATTATAAATATTCCAAACGACGACCGCACAAATAGTTTCAAACTGACTTGACGCTGTACTGAAAAGAAGCATTCGTGCGCTACTTGCCGTCAATTGTGCTGCCATCTGTGGATGAGATTTTAAAATGATTTTTGTTGTGAACATAGATGGAAATATATGGCACGTAATTTGAATGGATCGTTTTTTTTTTACATTGATTACACAGTCATGTCTACTTTGGGAATGCTGCGTGGCGAGACTTTTTGAAGAGAGGAAGAACTGGACATGGGTTTTGAAGATACCCATGTTGTTGGAGGGAGTAAACACAGAGGAACTGAAAGAACGATTATCAATCACACAGCGAAACAATTGCTGCGCTGCGGCAATAGCGCTTGTCTATGTGTTTAACTCTGAGAAAGCCCGAGCCCTGCAATTGCAGTGTCGAACTTATACATTAATTTTACCTTTGGACATTACTTCTACAGGGTTTGTTAAACACAAAAAAAGTCACTTTATCAAGTATGGTATTGTCTTCATTTTGGTCTTAACAAAAATGTATTTTTATTTATTGAATATTCTTGCCGGCTCCTAAAATAGAAGTCTCAATTTTCAATCTCTTCAATTGGCTCTGTAAACAATCAATTGGCAATCACATTAAAGACAAACTATTGACAATTGATATTGATTCGTTTTAATAGCAGCAGTTAAATATACTTATTATCATTTGTATTATTTAAATTCGAGATATTCCCTTTTAGGATAATAATTAAAATACATTATGTTCAATGTTAGAGTTATTTACAAAAGGTTATATATAGCAAATATCACTACAGTTATATCACAAGAACATTTTATGGATATATAATGACTAAGTTGGGATGTTTTAAACTTTATTCAGATTTCATGACAAATCAAATTCATAGCTACAATCTCACGGTGGAAATAGCATTGCTGAAAATGGTTGACTGTAAGAATTTTTGCTGCTTCAGACAAAAAATCTTATCGTGATTAACTTTTGGGTTAGTAACCAACGTTTCGGACAGCTTTAAATTGTCCATTATCAGAGCAGATTTGGATATGTGACGGACACTATAAAACAGTCCAAAACGTTGGCTTATTAGGGAGGAAGCGCGCAAGCCATAATAACCCAAAAACCAATCAAGATAATACTTTTGGCCGCAAAAATTTCAAATCATATCAAACAGAAATTTGCTTTACAGTTAAGATAATGAAATTGGGGTATTTATAGGTATCGCAACCAGAGATAAACAATTGAATGCATTGCTTGCATACAGCATGTTTAAAACTTGTTGTTTAACTTTAGAAAAGAAAATTACAATGAAAATAAAAAAGATTCATGTTTAAAATGATTAAAAAAAACTTGCTGAAAAATTTGTATTACCTTTCCCAATAATAAAGAATGAGCAGATGTAAGCAAGATAAAAGGCTGTTTATCAGTGATGTTTCGAAATGACATCACTGTTGTGTGTAAAGATATGCACCAATACATATAATCTTAAGTATATGTTGGTCGTCTCAACTCTAAGGCTTTGTTTTCTCAGGGATACGCAAGTATTTGATAGTCAACAAGGTTCGTACGCAGATACTTTGCGGACATTTTATAAACTTGTCAGCGACGCCAGTTTTCCGCGATCAGCTGTGCGAGGTCGTTGCCAGTCGATTTGTCGAGATTTTCAACATGGCGTTACTTGTATCAGACATTAATGTAACAATGCGTTTGCTTTAGATGTTTAGATCAATGCTAGGAACAAAACAGTCAACAAAAAATGACTGGATATAAAATTGACAACTGCAGCAAACTTTCAGTTGTCAGTGAGGTTATGAAATCATTCTAGTTTTGATGTACAAACCATGTGAGATGCAGAGATGTGCTTTATTTCAAATAAATCCATTTCAAATGGATTTATTTGAAATAAATATCAGTCGGTCCTCAACCTCGCTATGAGAGATAATTTACATTTGTCAAGTTGCTCCCTGGTAGGAGCCCTGGCAATTGAGTGATACCATTACAAAAAATACTGATTCAAATTCTGAACAGGGGCCATGACGCTGTAATATTAAATGTTAGATAGCAGTTTCTATGTTTTTGCGTTGGCAACATTATTCCCTCGTAATTTTTTTGTGGTTTTATAATCTGAAGTCGTGGTGTTTTTGGATTTACCATCATGTAATATGTTTGTTCTACATTGATGTCCATTATTAAATGACAAAATTGTTTAAAAATTCCATAATTAATTTAATTGTTTGACCTGAGAAACCATTTTGCATTTTCAATGCATTTTGAAAATAGGTATTTTGCATTTTGCATTTTGCATTTTCAAATGGAAAAGTTTTGACCCATTTCCATTTTGCATTTCAAATGGTTTTGGGTACCCATTTTGCACATCTCTGGTGTGATGTGAGTACAAATAATGAGTATCGAATACATGCGTATCCCTGTAGAAAAATGGCCTGACACAGAAATTATTTCAATAATATTTCTTAAAAATACGATTATTTGCAGTTTTCTACCATTTATCAAGAATATAAAATATACATATTTGACGATACAATTTGTCAATATAATAGGTAAAGCGTAGTAATTTGAAAATAGAATTTTCATATCGTAATCAATACCTCACATCTAATGGAACGTATACATTTGCCAACCGAAATGCAAGCTGATCTACGAATTATGCGAAAAGAACGAAGCAATTACGAGCGACGTTTCACGCTATTTGCGGTTGCTTTGTACCTTTCCTCTAAATTGAGGTTCAGCTCTGCAATTGGGCTCGCGTATGTTTACGTAGCATAATATGCCCTAACACAATACTTTAAATCCAATTACAGAACGACATAGTTAACTTTGCAGTCGGCTAAAAGAGCAACAAATTTATAGTAAAATTTATTGTCACAAAATTCCCAACTGGTCTGCATCGTCGCCAATTGGGATATGTAGTATGGCTAAAGGATGTGGGGAGGGGAAGGAGATTACGTTAGGTTCGATTAGGTGGATACCTTGCTATTCAGATCAAGGGTCTATCACGATCAAATTGATTTATTAACAATGTACAAATATTAAAGACTCAACTTTTGACGATTTTCGATCCAGAGCACGGGTGCGCTGTCGACAGCCAAACCGATATTGACACGAAATAAATAAGAAATCGTTACATGATGGCAATACTGGTGGATCTGTTTATGGAATTAATTATCTGTTAACGGTTTCGTAAAATTAAAAATACAAAATGTCGAAATGAAATACCAACTTTAACAAGTATGCTTGTGCAGTTTTCGTGTATTTTTGGACACTTAAAAAAGAGAATTAATTAGTTAATGAGGTGTTTAGTCATAACTAGTGATATTTTAACAAATTTCGTTTCTCCACGCAGGAATGGAATCAATTGATAAATTAATTTAGCCAATGAATTGCGTACATGATTTCTTTCAATTCCAAGAGCTTCGTTAGTTCACCTCCATTCATTAATAAGCCAGTTATTTTGCACAACGAATGACATTATTAAAAAATTGTTGTTAATTAATATTGACAGTTAACTGATGGCGACTTTTGTCTATCGACTGTCAGACATTTAAATTTAATTTGAAAGCATCATTCCTGTTGTCTTGCAATGCTGTGCTAGAACTTCTGTTCTGCCGCGTGGTATCTTGAACAAGTCACGGCGACGACTATAGAAGACGATAAAATACCCTCTAAACCTAAGTACAGGATATTTATTTGCCGGTATCCTTAAAATCTACAGAGGCGACACGACAGACTACAAAGTTAACCATGTCAATCTATACTTTAATATTATTATTATTACTAGCCAAATTCATAATAATTTAAAATAAAGAATATCACATTATATATATATTTGGAAAAAATTAATAAAAGCCAAAATTAGAGATCACATAGATTTTTTTTAAACCACTATTTGCTTCGCATTAAATCTAGCTAAACATCACACTATTTCTTCATAGGGGTAGGCAGAGAGAACAGATCGCAACACATGTCTGTCTTGAAAGTTATCTTTGCTTCATCCAATTTCATAAATACTTTCCCGTTATAGAGTCTCATTTATTCACGTGAGTATCATAAATATATTCTCAGTCCTTTCCCCAATCATCAACATAAAATTTAAATTTATTTAAGCATCCCTTTCTTAATCTTTTTCACTATGTTTACATTGGCCTTCCATCTTTTTCTACATTACATTCGTAATGCCACACATACGTTTCAGACATCTTTTTGACCGAGCATAGCCAAGTATTGTTTCATTTTGCATTTCGTGTGTGTTCCGTTTCCAATTCAAGATGGTGGCCGTTTTAATGATTCAGTAAAGATTCTTTTTTCAAATTTGAAATCGTCGCGTCTATTCAAACTTACTTATTAACATTTGTACCTACTTGCCTGAAGAAAGTTTGAAAAAAGAATAGTTTTGAGATAGAAATGTTTGTTTGAAAAAATTGTATGATTCCTTATTTAAAATTTAAAAAAAATAGTACATAAAATATATGGTTTATAATAAAGTAAGTAAGTATTTAAGTACCTACTTAAAAATCTCATGATTTCAGAAAAAAAATTGGTTTAGTAAATAAGAGAAAACACACTTTTTTGGACGCGACGTCTATTGTTCACAGAACTACTAATTTATAGTCTTTCTTTGTCATTTCCATGCCTCACTGCTATATATCAGGGTTAGTATCAGAAATCTGTTATGGACTGCTAGTCTCACTTATTATTACAACTTTTCAACATTCATTTTTCCTTAACAAACCCCGAAAAAATAGTGATGTATTTATTAGCTTGATTTTGTCTTCTACAAATGAAAGAAACGAATTGAAGTCTATACAATTTTCAGATAAAATAATTTATCAACAGATCATTTTTAACGATAACATAATATATAGAATCAGGCAAGATTTACAAAATTTATTTATAATCTTAAAAAAAAATAATCATACTTAATGTTTGGTAACAATGCAAGCTTTAACGTGATACAATGGCCAATTATTTCAATAAATATGTTATATTTTATTATAAATAGTATGTTAAATTTTACATTACACCTAAAATTAATATAATTAACTGTATCCATTAACGGAACATTCGTTACTCGAGTCCTGCTTCTTTTGTTCCGGTTCGAAAATGGCAGACGTTGAGCAGCCATTTTTAATTTGTGACAACAACTCGTCACTTGCTCCGGAAGAGATTTCGAGGCTTTCGCGGCATTCTTTAGAAGATTCCACGCTGACGTTACTAGAGCATTCATTCCCGGAATCGACAAGGGCATTCAATACTAACACCTCTCCCGAAGTCTCGGCATTTTGATTGTTACATTTGGCGTTCTCAATGTTGCAATGTTCTGGAATGTTTCCACCGGATGCTTTCGCAGGACAACTACAATCTTGAATGTTACAAGTATTTTGATTAACAATCTCAACATTTTCAACGCCTAAGCTATTGAAATTTTTACACGAACCGTAGCTAGAATTATCGCTACTGACTGTCTCGGTATAAACTTGATTAGAATATTTGCTCTTATC
Organism: Hesperophylax consimilis; assembly: GCF_061612785.1. Taxonomy (NCBI): domain Eukaryota; kingdom Metazoa; phylum Arthropoda; class Insecta; order Trichoptera; family Limnephilidae; genus Hesperophylax; species Hesperophylax consimilis. The sequence continues at coordinate 16,115,350 of NC_142865.1, forward strand.
GAAAGCACCGCCGTCAGAAATACGAAATGAAACAATATCAATTAAAGAATCTCTTTCGTTGCCAACTTTACGTTCTTTCTCGGTTGATATAACCGAATCGAACTGCGTTGATTCACCGTCTTCAACATCAAAAGCTTCTTTGGCCCGATTAATGAGGTCCTCGTTGTTCAGGTCATCATGAAATTCATCGTCATCATTTTGAAGGCTGTTTAAAACGGCTTCTCTAAGAGACAGACTCTGCTTGATGCTTTCATCGTCGTATAAAAACGGATCGGTAAAATGCGAACTAGATGTCAGAATAGCTTCAGCGCTCGGTAAAACGATGACATCTTGCATGATTTCTTCGCCGTTATCGCATTGGTCGTAGCCAGTGTTCAGCTGAGGGCAATCTTCCATCAACCGCGGGCATTTCATCGAGCATGGGTGATTACAATACGGCGGGTAGTCGCCGATCTTTTCAATATCTATTGAACACGAAACTTCATTATTGACGTGTTCTGATGCGTTGATTTTCAAAGACGCATGTGTACTGCGATTTTGAATCTTTTTACCATCTGAATCCAAAATAAAGATATCTTTCACCGTTGACTTAAGTCCGCGCATGTTGGTCAAATCCGATTCACTTTTCGAATTGCTGCGTTGAATTCTAGTTTCGTCCGATAGGTTCGAGAAATTTAAACATTTAACAGCATCTGAATCGCTTTCGTTAAACGACGCATTTAAATCTTTTGTATTCGGTGGTGATTTTCCTCCATCGATTTCCAATTCATTCAAACCCTTAGCACAAAGCACGGCGATTTCTTTACTTAGTTTTTCCACGTCGCTTTGTAGAGCAAGTACTTGCAAATTGTCCAAACGGCTCTTACTTTGATCACCATTAGAATTGCCAACATCGCTCTTGTCTGTATTTTGATTATTCGACGCATCATTAATTTGTCGATTATCTCCAAGTTCAAATAGAACCTTCCCGTCTGTTTTAGACGAGAAATCCACCACAGACGAAGAGCTTTCCGGCGATATTGTGTCTGTTACTTTGGTAAGATCCGACTCGGAGAATGAGAGAAGGTTTTGTATGTTATCACAGGGTGTGGTGGAAGAATGTTTCATCTCTGATTTGGGTTTCTTGTTCTGTAAACTGAGATTGTGGAGAGATAATTCACTTCCAATAGCCGAAGACGGGCCCATCTCCAAACTCTGCAATGACTGAAAGAAAAACTCAAATTAATTCAACCATTTAAAAAACATTACAAAATACAATTTTAATTTGTTTTATTTAATATTGATCATTGTAAGTACACAAGGAAATACAAATAAACATATAAAAGCAGATATTGTACGAACAGCAACAAAGCTTGCTGCAAACTCTGCTTCATCGATATTGAACATGTCAATATCTGAAGTGATTCTATTTAACAAAAGACCAATGACAAGTTAGTCCTGCAGGCCGGGAGATAAAACAGTCTATGCTATCGGTGACGGGGATAACCATTGGGAAGATAGAAATTAATGCTCTCAATGATAGTCGAGTTTACGAACCATCCACGAGTCAGTCTGAAGAAATGTGTAGATCCTAACACATAGATGGTTAATTTCGAGCATACCCAAGAGAAAGCCAGTAGGATTGAGCCACAAGAAGTAGCCATCTTCCTCAAATAAAGATGTCTCAGAAATTTATTCTGAATACTTCATTCGGTGCGGGCTTCAAACCACCGACCAACTCTCAAGCTTACTCCGTTAGAAATCGTTGTGTCTCCATCACTGTCATGGTGTTAGAAAGACAAAACACCACGCTTTATATTCAAATCAAGAAGTTAACCAGATAAGAATTAAAATGTACACCTCTATGAAACCAAAGGGTTCGACCGCAATTAGAAAAAAAAATTATAATTTTTTTTTAATACCAAACATCGTTACAATAAAAGATGCTGTGACAAAAATAGGGCACAAAAACAATAGAGATAATGTCAAGCCAAGACAGGATCAAGGTTTTGATGGAGTTCACGACATATCAATACAAAATATTAACGTGCGTAATGACTGATAAAAATCATTTAGGCTTACATCAAAAAATTCAAGGTCCTGACTTGAGTTAACAAGTCTGGAAATTCTGGACATTGGTATCCATAATTTGTGGAGTGTTGATTGAGGAAAAGCAAATCATTATTTATGGATATTAAAAGGGATGAGTTGCAAAAAAATTAGGTGAGTTAATCATACTGTTAATAATTTTGAAAATGCAGATGAGACCAAAGTACTTCTTACGTTTTTGTAAAGAAGAAAGATTTAATTTTACTTCAAGTTCATTGTATGAGTAATCGCCTCTTTCTAGCCCTAATCTCCAAGCAATTCCCCTTAAGAAGCGATACTGTACGGATTCGATATGATTAATGTGAACATCATATAATGGAGACCAAACAACGCAGGAGTATTCTAGATTAGGGTGAACCAACGAACAGTAGGTGAGTTTTTAGGGTGATAATATTATTGAAGTCAGAGGTGATTCCATTGATGAAGCCAAGTAGCTTAAGAGATTTATTAACCACATTGTTAATGTGATCACGAAAAGACCGTTTGTAAAACTGGAAAGTAGATAAGCAAAGATCATTTAGTTTATAATAAAAAATAATTGGTTTCTTCGCTCGGTAAATGACATAATTTTGCATTTTTCAACATTTAATTCCAAGCTGTTGCTTTTACACCAATCATGGTAGGATTTAATTGATTTGAGAATCTTATTAATGTCTGAAAAAAACCAAAAACGAGTGTGAGAAAAACACCAAAAATATCATTAGTAAATAAGTTAAAAAGAAGCGGACCTAGATGAGTTCCTTGGGGCGCGCCAGACGTTACAACAATATTAATAGACTCAAAGTTATTTATTTTCACTATTTTGCTTCCTTTCTCTCAAGAAAGAATTCAAGAAGGATAATAATAGATTTCTTATACCGATGGCATGTAGTGTTTGACCATAAGGATTGAATGGTTAACTTTATCAAAGGCTTTAGAAAAGTCAGTGTAAAGAACATCTACCTGAGAGTTGTCTTCAAGAGCTTTGAGAATGGTATTAGTAAAGGAAAGTAAATTAGTTGTGGTAGATTTAGCAGATCTAAATCTATGCTGTTCCTCAATCTGAACATTTTTGAAAACAGGAGTGATTTTCTTCGTGACGATAGACTCAAAATTTTGGGAATATGAGATATAATCGATATCGGTCTGTAGTTTACAACGTTTGACTTGTTTGCTGATTTGAAAATAGGTCTGATATAAGAAATTTTCCAGATAAGTTGTATAACAAAATTGGCTTAGGACGGGTTGTTTCGGAGAATTTGAACAATTCATCAAATTTCAACGTTCATTTTCAAGTTCTGTGAAAGATTTTTTCAAGTTCTGTTTTAATTTCAGTTTTGTCAAGCAACTAGCCTATAATGATATAATAACATAACTTGAATAGGACTTTCAGAGAACCCGGAAATGAACGTTGAAATTTGATGAATTGTTCAAATTCTCCGAAACAACCCGTCCTTAGAAATCATAAATTTATATTCTTTTAACAATATTTATTAAGCATACGATCAGGACCAGTGCACGTTTTGCTGGGGAGGTTCTTTAAGGAATTGAAGAGATCTGTAAGTGTGATTTGGCAATTATTAAGGTCAATAGTATTAGCATAGTCGATTGGAGGTATGGTGCACGGGGTATCAGAATAGACAGAGGAGAAGGTTTTGCAATGTCAAGACCATTGGTAGCATGATTTTCATTAAAGAACAAACCAGAAGGGAGATCATTATCAATACGTTTTTGTTTAACAAATTTCCAGAATTGTTTAGGGCTAAGATTAAATTTGGTCTCTAGTAGGATTTGTAGCACCTAGCAGATTCAATTTTGGATAATTCTCTTAGTTGAGAAAGTTGTTTGTATATTTTAATAATTTGTGAATTTTCTTTTTTTCAATTAGCAATTGTTTAAATTTAAAACTGAACCAAAAAGGAAACTTAGGCAGGGGATAAGTTCCCCTAGGAACAAATAACTTTATGGAGTGAATAATGTTTATAAAACAATCATTTCAGTAAGGTGAGCCATTTTTTATTTAATGTTTGCATTCAAAATTTTATGTTTATTTGTGATAATCACCTTTCAAGAGTAGTTTTTAGTTTTCAGATGTTTTAAAAAATATTCAATTTATTTGGATTTCATTGGAAAGCAGAACCTTCTGACAGAATATGCCAGACGCCTGAGGGGTTAAAGAGGTAGATCTTTGGAGCCATAAAAGGAAACAGAAGTTTGTTGAGAGGGAGTTTTGAAAATATTTATTAACTAACCATCACGCCGTTTCAAGGAGGAACCTCCAAAGGACTCGGTATTGGAACAAAGTCCTTGCCTCATTCACATTAATGCATCGTCTCATACATACTCTTCTGTTATTCTGACTATAGAGATGGCCCGAATCAAGAATCTGGTTCAGTTGATCATGCCAACTTCTTCTTAAACTCCTTTTTTTGTTCATTTGCTCTACATACCCAAAATATCCGAGCGTCCCTTTCTCAATCTTACTGATTACTCTTACGTCAGCCTTGCATTTTTGCGATCTCCTCATTTCTCACACGATCATACATGGTTTTACCTCACGTACGCCTCAGGGATCTCATTTCTACAGCATTTTCATTTTGTTGTTATTGATGTGAAAGTTTTAAGGTTAGTTTTTTTACTTATTTTATCTAATCCAAACTACAAACCTAAGAACCTCATAAGGATCTCAGTTTTGGTTTCAAATAACTAAATAAGTATTTTAATACATATTATTATGTCAAAACATGGCGCGAAGTAAAGATTTTAGATTAATGAAGTAATAATTGCTTCTCACTGTCATCAGACTAAACGTGTTCCACAGTGTTGTTTTGGTATTATGGATATGTAGATTGAAGCTATATATCCTGCAAGTGAATGGAAAAAAGTTGGTGATGCTCCAGTGAATCAATTACTGAAGTCGGCTCACGTCTCTGTGAAGTCGGCTCATGTGCTCAAGAGTCGGTATAAAATAACAATGTATAAATTTGAATGAAGCTAGGAGTGCGTGCGTCAGTCCATTCTCTCTGCATACCCCGAATAAGCATCGCATAGCATGCAAATTATATTATTTTTTGAGTAAATATAATTCAATATATATGGTTAAATAGGTTAGTTATATAGGTTGGTTATATTATGTACATAGAGATTTTAAGTAGAAAAAAAAAGAAAAAAAACATGCAACTACCTTTTCATCTATATAACTGCCGACACTGCGGGAGTTTCTGTGTTTTCTGAATCTCATTGCCGCATTAGGACTGGTGCCGCCTACCGAGTCCTGGAATAGGTCAAACAAGGTCAGGGCATCAGCAAGAGGACACTGTCTGGTGTGACCTCTTGGAAATATTAACAAAATGCAGCAATCAGGCTGAAATTCACATTCAAGGAAGGCTTATTTCCAAAGCTGGATGCCAGAAGAAGAAAAACGTGGCTGAAAATTGCGGAGGAAATAAAAGAATCAAATATGGTATTTCGTGTCAAATCGTAGTGGAGAAAAATTTGGTATTCTTACAGCAAAGAGAGGTTACAAAGAATAGGGTGAATTTGGAATTGAAGGTCACAGTGCCCTTGAAAATATGAACATTTAGTAGCAATTTTAGGATGTAATCAACAAGAGGATAGAAAATAGATAAAATTTGGTATTTCTTGTCACATTGCAGTGGAAAAACATACTGGAATTCGATAGTTAAAAGTCAAACAACATTATCTACAATAAATAATTATTCTAGGTCTTAAAGCCACACAATATTATCTACAAATACATCACATCAATAATTCGAGGGCTTGAAGTCAAACAATAAGCAATACAGCAATAATTATATGTTTTTGCAGATAACTTAACTTTAAGACCTAGAAATATTTGCATGTTTTTTGTAGATACGTAACAAATTTCAAGTCTTTAGGTTAGCCTCTAAGCAATTTCTCGCAAGAAGCGATGGTGTACGGATTCGATAAGATGAATGTAAACAGCATAAGTAGGAGACCAAATGACTCTAGCACATTCAAGATGAAGGCGTACCAACAGACAGTAATGAATTTTTAGTGTACTTATACGAAGTCAGAGGAAATTCTATGAATGAAGCGATTTATTAAAGTGACAGATGCTTTACTGCGGTTAGTATGTAATACCAACAGGGTTGTAAAAAAATTACACTTCGGAGATAATAAACCTTTGCTAGATATTAATTTTTCTCTTTCTTTATGTATTGTACGTATGTTATATCAGTTATGTTGCATCATTATGTGTAATAGCGTTGTGAAATAGGAAGCCCACTCGGTGAATTACTGTCAGAATCTAAATGGAATTTTTCATTTGTATACATTTCTGGTAATTGTGGATGTTAAGGGTAAGGGAAGGGTAAGAATACATCAAAGTGAAAGGGAAAGTGTTAGTGAAAGTGGTAAGGGAAGCGAAAAAGAGTGAGGGGAAGGGAAAGTGTAGGAAATGTCAGGGGAAGACCGTTAAGAATATGTCTAAAAGGAAGTGGGAGGGAAAGTGGAAGAAAAAGAGATGGATGAAGTAAGGGTATGGGAAGGGTAAGAATACATCAAAGTGAAAGGGAAAGTGTTAGTGAAAGTGGTAAGGGAAGCGAAAAAGAGTGAGGGGAAGGGAAAGTGTAGGAAATGTCAGGGGAAGACCGTTAAGAATATGTCTAAGGGGAAATGGGAGGGAAAGTGGAAGAAAAAGTGATGGATGTTAAGTAAGGGTATGAGAAGGGTAAGAATACATCGAAGGGAAAGTGAAAGGGGAAGTGTTAGTGAAAGTGGTAAGGGAAGCGAAAAAGAGTGAGGGGAAGGAAAAGGGTAGGAAATGTCAGGAGAAGACGGGTAAGAATATGTCTAAGGGGAAGTGGGAGGGGAGTTGGGAGAGAAAGTGGAAGAAAAAGAGAAAGTGAAAGAGGAAGTGGAAGTTTTAGGGGAAAGAACAATGTAAGAGGTAATGTCAGGGGAAGAGGAAGGGTAAGAAGTCGAAGGGTAAGTGGGAGGGAAAGTGGAAGAAGAAGTGAAAGTGTAAGTGGAAGATATAGGGTAAGGAAAAATGAAAGAGGAAGTGTCATGGGAAGAGGTATGGTAAGAATACGTCGAAGGGGATGTGGGAGGGAAAGTGGAAGAAGAAGGAAAAGTGAAAGGGGAAGTGGAGGATTTAGGGGAAAGAGAAGTGGAAGAGGAACGGTAAGAGGTAGTCGAAGGGGAAGTGGAAGTTTGGGGAAGGAAAAATTTAAGATGAAGTGACAAGGGTAAGAATAAGTCGAATGGGAAGTGGGAGGGAAAATGGAAGAAGTAGGGAAAGTGAAAGGGGAGAGAATAGTGTCAGAGGAAGAGGAATGGTAAGGATATGTGGAACGTAAAGGGAATGATAAGGTCAAGAGTAAGCATAAAGGGAAGGGTGAGTGTTAAGAGTATAAAAGGAAGAAGAAATGATAGTGTAAGTTGAAGGGGATTGGTAAGTTTAAGGGCAAGTAGAAGGATAAGTGAAAAGGCAAGTAGAAGTGTAAGGGAAAGTGAAAGGGAAAGGTAAATGGAAGTAGAAGGGTAAGCGGAATCGAATGTGTAGATGAAGGGAAAGTGGAAGGGAAGGAAAAATAAGTGGAAAAGTAAGGAAAAGTGGAAATGTAGGAAGAATAAGTGGAGAGACAAGGGAATGTTGAGCGGAAAGAAAAAGTGTAGATGAAGGGGAAGTGGAATGTTAAGAAGTTACCTTGAATCTGTTGAAGGGGCGGGCCTGATGCACATTGTGCCGTGGCACCAGGGAGCGCAGACTGTGCGTGGACGGCAAGGGGGAGGGCAGCAGGAAGGGGGCCAGAGTCTCCATGGAGGAGGCGGACCCAAACATGCGCGACGCGTCCAGCCTGCAACAGACAAACAAACAACTAAATAATAATCATCACGCGTTACATCACACATAGTACTGCCACGGAGAGCTCTTGGTAACCTCGCTTTCTGAGAGTGGAAGATACTCTCAGTATCGCTCTGGTAATGCTTGGTGACCAGATCTGAACAGCCAGGTAATTCTCAATCCTCTTTTTCCCCATCTCCTGCCCTTTAGCATCATAACAGATCCCACTACCTCCAGATGGTTGGGACTATATACAGGGTTTTCCAATAAGAGGTGTTATTTTGAATAGCCCGTTATTTCAGTAGATGTTACTTTTGAAGCTGTCATTTTTTGACATTTGACAAGTAGAAACTGCGCCATTAATAAAAATGGAACGATACACGCTTCAACAACGCATTGAAATTATTAAAATTCACTTGAGTGAATCAAATGCAAATCATCTTGAGTGATGAGGCCCATTTCCACCTCGGTGGCTTCGTCAACAAGCAAAATTGTCGCATCTGGGGCTCGGAAAACCCAAGAGTTATTGTTGAAAAGCCTCCCTATCCTCAACGTGTGACTGTTTGGTGCGGTTTATGGTCCGGCGGAGTCATTGGATATTACTTTTTAGAAAATGAGGCTGGAGCAATAGTTACGGTGAATGGATTGCGCTATCGAGAGATGATTAATGATTTTTTATGGCCGGAATTGGATGGAATTGATCTGGACAACGTTTATTTTCAACAAGACGGCGCTACGTGCCATACAAGCAACGAAACCATTGATCTTTTACGATTGAATATCAAAATAACACCTCTTATTGGAAAACCCTGTATATATATTGGTGTTTTTACCGACGTATAAATCTGTTCTCCCACTGAGGTGCAGTTGGAGGATGGATGCACCTGCCGCCAAGACCTGGACAAATCTCACCCCATGAGCCCGGGAAACCCTGCTAAGACACCGATCGTAGCTTGCCACACCACCTCTCAAATTGGCAATATTTTCTATTCGAATGGTGGTACATATTATTATTATTATGTGCAGAGCAGGCAGCATTCTGCTGATGCGCTCATATCTGATTTCACAACAAGTTTGCCAGTAATTGAGTTGTTTTAAGTTTGAACTAAGTCCTTTCTTCTCTCCAAATGTGAATCCAATAGAGCTTTGAATTGATTTATATTTGTTGCATCGATGACATGTTGTGGGAGTTTGATCCAAGCATCCACTACTCTATTTGCAAGGAAGTGTTTTCTAGGATTAGATGCAAAAGGCGTTAATAAGGCGTGAATAACACTAAAATTAACAGATTACTGGAATATGTATACGAAAACTTGAAATGTAATCTTTCACCAGGGCGATACTTACAGTATCTATCACTCTGATAGGAAATAAAGATCAATGGCAACAATGTGTAATAGGTCCTTCTTCCACAAGGATATACAAGTATCTGACTCTTGACGAGGTTCCTATTTTTTCTTTCTTTTAAGGCGTTCTAAAAGGAGAAGGAGATAGATACTGAAGATGATTTGAAAGGGAGATATGTGTAAATACAAATTATAAAGCATATGCGCAAATATAAAAAAAATAACTGTTATTGTGAAAATCTATATATGTCAAATGAATGTTTCTTCGTTTGTACTCTATACGAAAACAACCGGACAGATTTCGCAGAAAATTTCAAAAAAGTGTCAGGAGTGTTTTGAATGGTAGAATAAGTCAGGGACGCCCGAGGAAGACTTGACTATTATTTCTGCACCGGAAACAGATATATAATCGAATAGTCTACAGTAAAAATGTGGATTTCGTGAAATTACGCCAAGTTAATTGTAAAAAAGACATGAATCAAATAATTATTTGTGGCAATATGAGGCGTGCATGATGAATGAAGATAGAGGTGTGAGGACAATGTATGTCTTGGAAGTGAATGGTGAAGACATGGCACGATCAAGTGAATGAGAGGTTCACACACGTTGCCTACTTTTGTAAACTCGTTACAGTCTCCTGCGACCAGCTGGGTGACGGTTTTCCTACTCACGTCCAAATCATTCATTTGGAAAAACCTAACTCTAAATTTGGTTTTCATTGTAGCAATATAATAATAATAATTGGATAATTTGTAGAGCGCCGTTTTTGTGAAAAATCACCTCAAGGGCGCTTGAATGGCTTCACCATATTTTGATAATGTCTTTATTGGGCGAAAACAGCTGCCACTTTCCGACATCCAATCGAGCTGAAACTCGGCAGATAGACCCGTTGTCGATGACAATGCATTCAATCAACTTTTGGTGGCACTCATGCATGCACGCATTTCGCTAAAATTGTATCACATTATGATTATTTACAGCATTTGATATGCTAAATAAATATATAAATATCAGTACCATCCAATCAGGATTTGGTTTAAGTGATAGTGCAGTTCACTCATTTTACCTCAGCCAAACCAAAAAAATAAAATATTAATACATATTTTCAAATACTTATTTATTAATAAAAATAGGTGGTAATTGATTTTTTTCATATTGAAATCTGCATGTTTCGTCTGTGATGTCTTTATGTATGTGACGTCTTTACTAACTAACTAACCTGACTTAATCTGCTTATTCTGACATCACAACCAGTCTACGTGAGTAATATATCTATGGTCTACAATATCCACCTTTGAAATGATGAAAATGTTGTTTTTTTTCATTCTAATTTACTAACTAACTAACCAGCACGCCATTTCTCCGCAGGGGTAGGCAGAGAAGACGGACAGCCAAACAACTCGGTCTTGGCACACACTTTTTGCCTCATTCACATTCACACATACTCTTCTATTATTCTGACTCTTGACATGGTCCGACTAGAGTATCTGATTCACTTGATCATGCCATGTCTTCCTCGGGCGTCCCCGACTTCTAAGACCTTCGGCTAAATATTTCTTTAACCCCTAGGGGGCGAACCACTGCATTTACAGTATTGAAGAATTGTGCCCATGCACAGTACAAAGCACTGCAATTGCAGTGTTGACCTTATTTGTTCTTAATGAAGGGTTTACTGTGATATTGCGATGTGGAATTTATAGTCAATAGACTGTAATTAACACAATTGTATTATCGATTATTACACCTTTCATCCTTATATATATATAATAAATAATAAAGAGAAACCGGTAAACCATGCGCAACTCTATACACATTGTCAGGAAACTCGTAGTACAAGCGGAAACCTGCTGAATCTACATCACATTTGGATTGAATTTTGTGATATAACTTTTTCTTTTTTTTGATTTGTGCTTTCGTTTTCGAGTAAATCGAGTCAGAAGATTAGGTCAAATTTGAAAAAACTCTGTCGCTAGGGGGTTAATATCACCTGTTTAATGTCTTTTGAAATGCATTGAAGCAGTCTCCAATTTATTTAAAGCTAGGTGTCGAAAAAAAATGAAAAGTTTTTTTGAGTTCTCCATGTGATGTAGATTTACCAGTTTTCCGCTTGTACTATGAGTTTCCAGTCACTGCGTAGTAGTTGTCTCTCTCGATGACTCATCGAAATGACAGTTCAAAACACCTTTAAAAAGTGATATAAAATCATGAAAAGTGACGAAACAAAAACTAGATTAAATAGGTTGATAATTTTACAAGTTAGTTTTTTTCCATCGCTTTTAAGGCGATGCACTACGTCGTGTAATATTTTAAATCGAGCCGCTATCAATAACACCCCTTACGTAGATGGCGATAAGGTTTAAATTCCAACTTCACACCATCCACCAGTTTTGATTTATGCAAGAAAAAAACATGGCCAAAAGTGCCTTTTATTTTATTTTGTGGATGTTCAGGCACAAATATTTAATTTTTTTCCTATCATTTTATAAATAACTTAATTTGCCACATTATAAAATAAAACCATAACCGAAAATAGGTTCGTAAGTAGGAGATTTTGAACTTTAATGCAATTTTCATAGGCTTTATACATTGTTTTTTTCTGGGCTTATAAGGCCAAGATGTATTCTACTCGCAGTATTTATTTAAAGCATCTGAAACATTTGTAGGCGACCAAATTTTCAAACCAAAAACACATGATTTTGCATTACTACGTAGTGCATCGCCTTAATGACTTTATATCACCACGGATGTGTTTAATTGTCATTGTGTTGAGTTATCATGGAACCGTCTCTCTCATACAAGACTTCCGTTACACATTAATTATGATTAAATGTCATTACTTATAAACACTCATTCAGATGAAAAAGTTCAATAATTAATTATTGCATGAAAAGAAACACTTTGTACACACCACTTTTAATTAATAATAATCTACACGTTTCAAAGCCAACGGCTTCTTCGTGAGGATAATGAAAATTAAGAAATTTAAAAATAGACTAATAAGTAGATAATTAATTATTTTTTTAAATATTGGTGCCATAGTCGTTTGGTTCGCTCTTATGCCGCCAGAGGTGCACTCTGTCGACCAACAGGGAAACTACTCCATCGGCCGGTAAATAAGGAACCTACTGGACATTCGGTAACAGGTTGTTGCGTTCAAACGGCTGATACTGCCGACAGCTGGGATTAGAACTGCGCAATGCGTGCCATAACCTTGCTGAATTTTGTCTCAATTTATACCGATTTATAACATGTTTCCCTTTAAGGCGAAGCTTAATGCTAAGTCACTATTTTGATTAATCTTTAAAACGAATTGGTGTACATTATGAATACCAAAAAATATGCTTTAGATAAATTGAAGGTTTTCCTGTCGTTTCGCTTGAGTAGAATACAAATAAAAAAGAAATTACTCAATAAAAAAATAAATGTAAACTGCTAAAAAAAATATTTTTTCAATAAAAATGTATGAACACGTAAATGAAACAACTTTAAAAAATACATTATTATAGCTAAGATTATCTGTGACAGTTTCACTTGATTAACTTTTTTGCTTTCTTATAAAATTATTTACAAATTAAATGAAAACCAGTTTTGTGCTTGAAATCGAACGTTTCTAGACTGCTTTTGTCAAGCGATTTTAATGCCATTACCTACAATATAAGGTATACCAAGAATACACACATTTTTAGCTTTTAGCTTCCTCTTAACTAAAGTTTTTAAGTTATCAAAAAAATATATATTATTTTTGAAGATAATATCTATAAATTTGTTATGCCGAAACGTTAATTATATGAAATTCCCTTGATAGAAAAAAATTTCAAAGTAAGCTCTGAAAATTATTAAAAACATGTTTTGTTCTGTTATTTAATATGTTATAGGCATGAAAAAAATCACAGTGTATCTTGAAATGAAACTAAAGCATTTGTAGAGAGATTTTGCTCTATTTCCAATGAGTCATGTTTTGTTAAATATTTTTACCATTTTCGCTAAATCGTTTTTTAATATTAGCGCACTCCATAGTACATTTGTATTTACAAATCTCCCTTTCAAACCATCTTTGAACGCTTAATACGGGGCCTAAAGCCGAGAAGATAAAATATTATATTTCATTATGATCATTTATTTAGCGTTTCATTATTGCTAACAGTATTACCCGTGGTTCTATCCTACCTAACCTGTCAAGAGGTGTCAAACATTACATTGCAAGCGTTGTAGTTTGTTTGGGTAGCGTTAGCGAGCAAATTATGGTGAACATTTACTCAATTTGGCTTCAGTTTCATTTTCATGTAGTTAAAATAACACCACAAAATAATTTTGCAAATGTTGAAGAAGTGAAATTAATTATTGGTTTAGTAAAAGGAATAAACGACACAGACATGCATTAATTATTGGTTTAGTAAAAGGAATAAACGACACAGACATGCATTAATTATTGGTTTAGTAAAAGGAATAAACGACACAGACATGCATTAATTATTGGTTTAGTAAAAGGAATCAATGACACAGACATGCATTAATTATTGGTTTAGTAAAAGGAATAAACGACAGACATGAATTAATTATTGGTTTAGTAAAAGGAATAAACGACACAGACATGCATAATAAATAAAAAAAATTATTGATAAAACAGTTTTATTGGCACGCAATTTTTTTATCATTGTTTCTAAATTTCTGCATCAAATTATAATATGTAAAAAGCCATATTCTAGATTTGTGAAGACCAATTATTTTCTTGCAGTTATTAACAACATGTAGTCCCAAATGGGTTTTAAAATTTTTCAGGCCTCTGGCCGTCTGGCCTATTGACCGTTATATTTCAGCTTTGCAATATTAACCAAATATGTAAATGGAATATTTTTTAACGTAACCGAAAACGAAAAAACTGTTTTTGAATGGTTATGAAATAAATAAATTTTATTATCAAAAATAAACATATAATTTATGAAATTTTGAGTGCAAACATAAAAAGTTTAAAACATGGCAGACCTAACGTTTTTTCATCTAAATAATGTAAAATTACATATAGTTAAAAAAAATGAAAATAATTAATAAAAAAATCACAAAATTTCATAAATTTTTCTTAAAATGCTTTCTGAACCTTTAGGCTGATTTTAGTGTCACGCTCACCGTCAGCGCTCATAGATCAGCGCGTAGTTCGTCAGCGCTGAGGCTCAGCGTGGCTCGTTTCAGTATCGTACTGACCGCCTTACTGTACAGTCGAAGACCAAAATGCGGAGTGTATTAGTTATTACTGCTTTGTACTACCTATCCCAAAAAAAATAAAAACCGGCGACAACGACGACTCCATGTTCATCCATTGATTGAGCAGAGAGCCGTTGCTGGAGACTTTGTCTTGTTATATGGCGAACCTCATTGATAACTCGACCTGTATCCATTTCGCAATTTGCCATGACTGTACACGCGATGACGTCTGCTCCGCTCGACACTAGAACGCTCGCTGAAAGCAGAGGCGCTCGTGCGATCGTCAGCGCCGACAGCTACGCGGCGCCGACGCGCGACGCGTACGGCCGCGTAGCCATCAGCGCTGACCACCTTGCGCGCTGATAGCTACGCGTCATTCAAAAACGCTTCCTAGAAGTTCATATATCTCGACCATCAGCGCCGACGGTGCGCGTGCGGTCGGCGTGACACTAAAATCAGCCTTAGGACAGGTTGTTTCGGAGAATTTGAACAATTCTTCAAATTTAAAATTTAATTTAAAATTAATTAAGTTCTGTTATCATTTCATTTCTGTCAAACAACTAGCCTATAATGATATAATAACAGAATTTGAATAGGACTTTCACAGAACCCGAAAATGAACGATGACATTTTATGAATTGTTCAAATTCTCCGAAACAACCCGTCCTTAGTTTCATATAGATTTGAATACACACCACCCGTTCAACGTTGGTGTGGTAAAGCCAGCCTTGAGCCTGATTTAAGAGCGTTTTGACCAAACAAACGCCGTGTTCAAAATTCAAGTTTTTCTGACCTTACATGCTGCGTAATATTTACACCGCGTATATAAGAAAGTGGGTATGTAATTAAATACAATCTAATTTAAATAAAGCGTAATTAAATACAATCTAATTTAAATACTGAGTAATTGAATACAATCTAATTTAAATAGTGTGTAATTATATACAATCTAATTTAAATAGCGTAATTAAATACAGTGAAATTCACTTATAAGGTTTCCTCATTAAGAAGTTTTCACCGGTAAGAAGTTTTCACCGGTAAGAAGTTTTGTTAACACAATCCCTTGAAGACTGAAATTGAAATACGGCCACAGACAATCAATTTGATAGACTTGCCCTGACAGGTAATCTGGGTATCATTTCGACGAGTCGGAGACAAACCACGTGACCATATTTTTAGCACCAGGAGTGTTCGAGAATGCTTTGAATAAACTAAGACATCAGTCGTACATAACGCATATTGAAATAGCCAGACCCTGCACAGAAATGTAAAGTTCGCTAAAGCAAGCCAACGATGTGCAGTGCAGTACATTGTGGGACATTTCTTTGCAGAATCTGAATGTTCATTTTTAAACAAACCGCCTGGCGTAGCGACGCTAAAAATGAGTGAGGTGAGTAAATTAAAAACACATTTGTAAAAGTGTCTAACTAAATAGTGTAACAAAAATAGTCAATTTTGTAAACAAGCCTGATCTTTTGTAGTTAAGTTTTTTAGTGCAGTCAGAAATTTAAAATGACTAGTATTTGTAAGCAGATTTTATTATTCAGGACTGAATAGCGATATTACAATGCAAGTTAATTTATTGACAAATCACAGAAAGGGGGATTGTCATGCTGCCTCACGCGCTCCACACACTAGGTTTGTGCCGCTTTCCCCATTGAAATTCCCAATTCATCCCACATAATAAGTTTTTATTTCAGATTCCTTGGAAAACCTTGTGGCGTCAAGAAAAATCTAGATTAACTAATTAATAATAAACCGCTCGACCTACTTAGTACCTACTCCCGAATTATGTACCTGCAGTCGAAATCGCATCGTAAACAAAGTAATCTACGTACTACAAGCACCTACTTGTCTAACGACAACAATAATATCGCAAGTCGGTCTTACACATTACGAGAACTCGCCAGAAGGTTCGAGTCTACGGTCTAGGCATAATTGCCACGCCGTCGAAACTTCGGGAAAGGGCCAGACCGAGCGAGTGGTCTCGATTTAGTTGCCATTTAACTACCTGCTGTTGCCACCGACCGGACAATATAAATAAGCCCGACGCAGCGAGCATATTATTAGTATTCAGTATTTACTATCGTCGGCTGCACCTACCTACGAGTACTACGACCTAGTTTCGCGAGCATTCCATTGTATTTGCGCATAAATAAACGTGAAATATTGTGATTGTAAATCAGCTTTCAACTAATCAATAAACGCTATACCTGAGTTGGAGAGATTTTTCATTTATACACCACGATAACCACAACCTTATAAGAGAGTTTCACTGTATTCAATAACCATTGATAATAGATTCCATGCAGCGGTTATAAAGGTTTAGACAAACCCACCCAGTGGGAGGTGTGAGCAGCTTGCGCAGGTTTCCCAGGGTATCTCCGGGATGGGGGGTCATGACTCTCTGCGCGGACCAGAGCAGCTGTGCGATGTTCTTGTTCAGCAGGAAGAGGCCGTAGCGAAACAGCATCGAGTCTTTGTTGCGCGCAAACAACGGAATTCTGGAAAAAATAGATTAAAGGATTCATTCATTGACTTATACATGCCTTGAAGAGACCCATGTTGTGGGAGGGAGGAAACACAGCAGCTGGCAAATCGATTTACAGACAAGCTGTTGAACGAGTCGTAAAAACCACCGATTCTGATGTGATAGACCTCAACAGTGTACAAATGTTGGACGCGCGTTTGGAGTGTTTTACGACTGTGTACTGGTGCTGAAGAGTTTGTGGGACTACTTTATTTCATCCCACATGTGGCAACACTAACTCAAATTAATCCGCCGCTAGACGCAAGCGGGCACCAGAAGAGAAATCTTCATTCCGGTTTCAACCTTCGATTCTACCGCCACTATCTCTACTTTGTCTACCACAGTCTCCGCGTTCTGTAAAATTGTAAATTCATCCTCACGAATAAATTTAATTAATATTGCAGACACTCATTTTTAATCTCCCATCTCCTGAACACGATTTACGGTTCCGGCAGCCACGGTAAATTACAAATACACACACACACATTGCTGCCACAAGTTCAATGATGCTAGTTTCTTAGAGCATCTTCCATTGAAATACCTGTAGAACAAGGACAGCATTCCCACCCGATGCCTGTGCTCTAAAGTTTGTAATCCATTTGTTGAGATAGGGGAATATATCAAATGGAATGATACGTTTCTGCAGTCAAGGGTTGCGATTTGTTCAGGGTCATCAGTTGTATACTGTATCTGCGTGCAGTGTACAGTGCGCCCAGCTTCTGAGAGGTTAACTTGATTCTAGCTTCGATGGAGCCTCCGTGCCTGAGCTGATAACTTAGAGTTACACCAAGCATATCAATGGAAGGCGTGTTGGGAAGATTGCTTCCGTTGAAGGAGATTAGATGTATCCATGCCACTCACTCGCTCTCCTGCCGCGCCAGCTGATCCAGCACCTTGGTCCGACTGCCCATAAGACGTAGTGCGTGACGCAGCGGCACACCTAGTAGCGCGGCCGCCAGAGCCGTGCAGTGCGCCACGCGGCCTAGCGCGACGGCCAGATCGGCCTCGCGGCATTGACGCAATCCGTCAGCCGTGTCGCGGCTGGCCGGAAGCAAGATGCCCAGGATTGAGAGACAGCCCGATTCTTCCTGGAATGGCGCAGAAAGAAAATGGTTAAAAAATTGTATTAGAAACTTTAAAGGAATCGAAAATAGAAGTTACTGAAAAAACTCTACCCAAAGCCGGTAACCAGATAACTCAGGACATTGGCTATTCAACACACTTTTGAAAACTGATATAACTAAGGAAACATGATGGGAAAAAAAACCCAATTAAATAGGTCAAGATAGGTTAGGTTAGGTTAAAAAAATGTAGCTTGCCACTTAGGGTTACCTATGGCAGAGGTCTTGGTTATCCAATTAATGGTTCCTGGGGCAGTAGTACCCTTACCCTGGTTTTTATTGGTGGCATATAATACACAATACACAATAGGCTGTCAACTGTCTGCATTACAGCGTATTTTAAGCTACTTTAACAGCAAAATAAATACTTCAAAAACATATATTTCTAAGATATATTAACTATAAACTCGGTCTACCAATAGAAACTATAAACTACAACCAATTGATGAAAGAATTAAAATTATTAAAACTCTCAGATAGAAAGCTTGTTTCCGACTTGACTTTTATTTAAAAAAATTATTAATTGAATTATAGACAGCCCTGATTTACTGAGTATAACAAAATTGGGGGCAAAGTGCGGGTGTTTTTTTAAATTTTAGCTCCAAAATTAGACTTTCCGCAAAATATTCATATCTTATGATCTATTTGATATTTTTCGATGAAACTTTCAGTGTTTTACTTTAAAAAGATGTCTCTATTTATTTACTTAGCAATTAATGTGTAATTCCTTTTTTTATGAACAAAAACTTTCTACTTTCTTGGGAATCATAGAAAAAACAGTATTTCACAATCGAAATAACATATCGAAATTTATTCATACAAAATTACAAGATTATTTAGAAATTTTCAATACATTTAAAAAAAAAAACTATAACCTAATAGTGCTTCAATGTGTGATAGTGTTGGAAACACTTTCCTTTATGCAGGGGCACATTGCAAAACTTGCACATGTACCGCGTTTCACTGCGTAGTTTGTGAGCGGAACATACGCGACAACGATTTTATTTTTTTGTTGTGTTTCAAACTCATTGTATTGACAGGTAGATAGATCGGGTACCGCCGACAATAGAAAACACATGACCCCGCACTCATTTAGAACCCCTTGTTTACAAGTTTCCCGCTCCTTACCGTTTTGCGCAACAAAACGAGTAAACTCATCTCCTGCGTCTTACTGTAAAAAGGCGTATGACGAGTTTTCTCGTTTTCCGCAAAGAATGTGTTAACATACTAACTAGAACTATTCGATCAACAACTGATTGCAAGGTCATTTAGATACTTGCTTGTACCTAGATTGCATGCAATTGGAAATATTTTTGCAGAAATTGTATATGTGTTCAACTGCACGGAATATAGTTAAAGAAGGCTATAATAACCCGCCTCAATAATAATAACAATTAAGGTTGGCGTAATACTATTATGTGCATGGGTTCTATATAACTTTAAATGCAAATTTTACTGTAGATTTATGTTCCACATAAATTATTATGTACATATACATGTTTGTAAAAGCCCATACGGGCATATAATATATAAATAAATATGTTGGTTGCCAAATACGAATGGTCACTGGCAAAGTTGAAGGCAGGAGAAGCACAGGAAAATCACTGATGCGTTGAAGTGATCATGTGTCACAGGTGTCTTGAATGTCGGTGTCCTTGGCTCTCCATGCAGCGCAGGACCGCGAGAAGCAGAGGATCCTTGTTGGGGCCACGATATTCGGCAATGAAGCAATGATTCAAGAAAATGAATACCGAATACCAACATAAAGGATTATTATTATTCTGATCCAATTACCTCGTGAATAGGGTAGATCATCTGTATGTCCTGCATCAGACGCCATCTCCTGGCCTGGAGTAGCGCCAAGGAACGGCAGCATAGCTCCCGGAGAGCCGTCTCCGACTTCTTCAGCTCCTTCAGCTGGTCCGACTTGCGGCTCAGAAGGTGGTAGTTGTGCATCAACTCTGTACCTGGAACAATGAAACACATTCATTCCAATGAACACGTAAATGAGACACATCCATCCAATAAACACTTAAATAAGACACATCCATCGAATAAACACTTAAATGAGATACATACATTCCAATAAATACTTAAATGAGACACAACCTCTCTAAACACGTAACGAATGAGACACGTGCATTCCAATAAACACTTAAATGAGACACATCCAATCAATAAACACCTAATCTGCAAAATTAACATTAATCTGCAATTGGTAGAATGGTCCTAAGTAGATTGCCTACAATTAATTAAGTAGGCGCCCAAAGTAATATTGTAGCGATGCTACTGGAATATTCTGGAACGATGGCCAATGCAAATCTCATTGTAGCGGGAACACTCTAGATGAAATGCGAGCATTCGGCGTTTCTACCTACAAGTCTGAATGTTCTCGATGCACTCGGGCGGCTATAAATGAGGCGCATCGAGATGTACTCAGTCAGTCAATAATTAGTAGTTTTACGAGTGCCCAACCTCCGAGCTCTGCGACCGCTTGCTGCCGAGCCTGCCTGAGCCGGCCGCTATGGCCGGTCCCTCCCGCATCGCGCCCCGCTGTTACTTCACCGCGCCGCTACAGGACCTTATCTATCTACACCCGGCTCTGCACGGACTACGAATTATTATGGACTCCTCGAGATCACATCAGCACCCTGGTCCCAGCAATCATCCCTGGCCAGTGCTCCCCACCCTGCGACACCTTCCCCGGTCTGCGCCTCGGCCCCGCGGCTTCGTTGCCAGCCTGCATCTCCCGACCACGTCCGTCGCACCTTTGGCTACCTTGTTCACACTGGAGTACCCGGAAGACTCCCCGTCTTCACCAGTGCTGAACACATCCACGAGTCCGGTCTCCACCAACGCGGTGTCGACTCACTGACTACCACCTCGACCATTCCACCGCCATCATCGCAGCCTACACCTGGTGTCATCTCCCAACTGCGCAACTCTACCGACTCTGAATAAACGGTGTGACACAACAACCATTATCTTTCATTGTCTCACTACCAGATTCCAAAAATATTAACCCCTCAGACCTCCGACATATTGACCATTATATTTGTTAAAGACAATGACATAAGAGTTAGTACACACGCAAAGCTCACATCAAAAGTTAATGTACAGCACATCATCTTTTCTACCGACACACGACGCCATCAAATATTTCTTCCTATGGTAGGAGAGGGGGTCAGTTGAATTCGAGAGCGGCTGAGGAACATAATTTCATCTGTCTAAGTGACAACTTTACTTACTGACAGCTTGAGCACGTTTTCGAAATGGATGATGAGGACCAACACCAGGGCAGGGAACGAGAAGAGAGCACGAGAGCTGACGAGAGCAAACCAGATTACCCAGGAAAACAATTGAAAACAATCAACAAACGAACAAACTAGAAGCTTCTCTATGTAGGTATCAGGCCGTCCAACTTTATCAAAAAACCGAATGATATTACCATATAAACATACTGAGATTAAAAATATGATTAATTTTGAAAGGGCGAAAATTTGTTTACTTCAAATTCAAATATTGATTATATTTATATTTTAAATATATGTTAAGTATGTTTGCCAAATAAAGATTTTTTTTTATGTTTCTAAATTTACTAGCACACATGACGATATGAGCTAACATAATAAATAAGAAATGCATTATTAGGCTGCTTATGTCATGGCTGTCAAAGGGAACACGGAACTTAGTTGGTAGCTCCGTAATTAAAATGACCCCCTCTCCTTTTTACGGCGGAGAGGGGGACGCATAACTTTTCAAATATCGCGTCGGGAGCGGTTACGTAAAATAAATTCGGTTAGCGAAGTTCAGAACCACACTTATAGCGCGTTATCTTTTTACGTGTGTCGGGTCTGTATGGGATTGTATGGCGAGCGCTATTGTGCTTTATATTATCTGTTGATGTGAGCTTTGCGTGTGTACCACCCTTTAGGGGCGAGAATTTGTGTGTACTTCCACTTTGCAATCAAATTCAAATAAATGGAATATTTCTGAGCATATCTGAAAACTAAAAACTGTTTTTGAAAGGTAGTGAAAAACGCTTTAAAATTTTTAATCAAACATAAAAAAGTTTAAAAAATGAGGTGAGCCCTTGCACATTTTCATCTAAACATTGAACTAAAAGTACTGATAATGAAGAAAAAAAACACAGATTTGATTAGACAAATGTTTTATAAACAATATAGTCACCTCACTTAATAAAAAATTCTCCAAGTTTCAAATAAATTTTTCTCAAATTGCGGTCGAAGCGAAGGTGTACACTTTATTTCTTCTGTGATTAACTTTAAGAAATTTAAATATTTTTTATTAACTTTTTTGTATGTGTACGTGTATATATATACAGGGTGTCCGGAAACTCGTAGTACAAGCGGGAAACTGGTGAATCTACATCACATTTGGAGTCGATTTTGTAGTATATATTTTTTTGATTTGAGCTTTCGTTATCGAGTAAATCGAGTTTGAAGTTGATTTTTTTTTTTTTTTTTTTTTTTTTTTTTAATCAAATTCTTATAAATTATTACTGAAGATCAAAGTACCCAACTAATTAAAACTATTTGAAAGTAAAACAAATGAAGAAACTCGGATTTGAAGCATTATTTTGAAATCATCCTTCATTTAACCCGGTGTAATCATAAAATATTTCTGCTCTGCAGGGTTAAAACATCTGTTGTTCAACCCTAAACACCAGAAAAAAATTTAACCCTAAAATAGCCGAAAAATATTTTTTTTTGGTTTTTTTTTTTTTTTTTTTGAAAATGCTTAAATCCAAAAACTTTATGTTTTTTTGGGTTCCCCATGTGGTGTAGATTCTCCAGTTTCCCGCTTGTACTACGAGTTTCCGGACACCGTGTATATATATATACATTTTCTCTTATTATTTCCATGTTTTTAACATTTCTTTGTTTTTAACCTTTCTTTGTTTGTTTATTGCT
This sequence comes from Hesperophylax consimilis, assembly GCF_061612785.1. Lineage (NCBI taxonomy): Eukaryota > Metazoa > Arthropoda > Insecta > Trichoptera > Limnephilidae > Hesperophylax > Hesperophylax consimilis. The sequence continues at coordinate 16,138,380 of NC_142865.1, forward strand.
TTTTAACCTTCTTTATCTTTATTGCATGATGTGAATATTGGTTATTGGGTTGTAACCTAATTCTTTTACGTATTTTTTCTCTCTCTCTAAGCATGTTATGTTATAAACCTGTTAATGTTCCTAATAAAATAAAATAAGATTTGAATATAAAGCGTGGTGTTTTCTCTGTCTAACACCGTTTAGATCATATTTCTCACCCTGAGAGTAAGGGAGACGCAACGATTTCTAGGAGACCTTATGAGCAAAAGCGTACCATAGTCTGCGGGGTTAATTCATTATTGTTTTTATTTATGTTCTCCATAAAACGGTTATACACCAATATATCATGGAGAAGATTACAAATTAAAAAGTTTACAGAGGCAGTTTTACTATTTTGTGACATGCGTTAAAAGAGTTACTGAATTGTCAGTAGGTGACATTTAAAATGTCGATGGCTAATGAGGAATCGTTAAGCAGTTGAGTCACTCTGTTTATTGGCGCGTTCTGATAGGCAGAAGTCCTCGCTTTCGGAGCATATAAGAGTGCATGGGATTGTCTCACCATTATCCTGGTTTTCCTCGAAGAGACGGCCCCTCTCCAGGCGCAACTTCCTGAGTCGGGCCAGTGATGCATCCCGTTCGTCCTGCAGTAGGCGACGCTTGAAGCGCGAAAGCTCTGCCAGTCGAGTCAGCTGCGAGTGACGGAGCCGTTGGGATGGAGACGGCTGGGACTGCTCCAGAAACATAAAATAAACAATATTACATCAAACACACTACTAATTTCGGTTGCCTGCCTGTGGTTGGAGATTTACTATATTTAGTTCATCAATATTACAATACAGGTTGTCCGGGGATAAAGTGCGCTAACTTCAGGAGGTGTTTCTATAGGTGACCGGATAACTCATCAAATAACAATTCAACACACCTATAAAAAGTGTTATAAAGTTATGAAAAGTGATGTTACATATGTAACCTATTTAACCTAGTTTTTGTTTCATCACTTTTAATGACTTTATGTCACCTTTTAAAGGTGTGTTGAATTGTCATTTTGAAGAGTTATCATAGAACCGTAAATACAAGTAAAAAAATAAATAAGTTTTTTAGAAATTCTAATGTTTTAGGTTAAAAGGTTGAATTTTTCGAATGGGAAAATAAATATTCTTCTATGGAAAAATGTATTTGTACAGGAAAATAATCATTGGAAGCAATGGAAAGTTATTTTTCTTTTTTACTTCTAACATAATGTAGAATCTTCTTCTTCTTCAATGGCGCTACAGCCCATTTCGAGCCTTGGCCTCCTTTAACATGAGCCTCCACCGCCCTCTGTCCTCGGCCGTCGTCTTCCAATCTGCAACATGGAGTAGTCCTCTGGCATCTTTCCTGACATCGTCCTCCCATCTCAGCCTAGGTCTGCCCGCCTTTCGTTTGCCTCCCGGGTGTCCTGTTAGAACCTTCTTTGGTACACGTGTGCTTGGCATTCGGTGCACATGTCCGGCCCATCTTAGTCTTTGGAGCCGTAAATGAGTAGAGAGTCTGGGAGCTTGGTAGATGTCATATAGCTCCTTATTGTGGCGGATTCTCCATGCCTCTCCCTCTCGCACCGCTCCTAAGATTCTTCCAAGTACCTTTCTTTCGAAGGTGTCCAGCCGTTCCGCAGACTTTGCTGTCAGTGTTCCCGCCTCACATCCATAGGCCGAGACCGTTCTAATAATTGTTTTGTACAGGGTTATTTTGGTTTTCCTATGGACGTTTCGGGATTTGAACACTGGCAGCAACGCGAAGTAAGTGTTGTTAGCGGCTGTGATGCGCTTTCTTACTTCTACTGGGTCTTCGTTGTCCTGCGTTATGATGGAGCCCAGGTAGGCAAACTCTTCGACCACTTCAAAGTTATAGGAGTTTTTAAAATTCACTTTATCTTTTATTCTGCGGTGTGGGGTTCTGGTTTGCATCATGATTTTAGTTTTTTTCTCATTGATTTGCAAGCCCACCTCTCTTGCTGCAGTCTCCAAAGGGTCAAACACCTCTCTTACAGCCTGTAAGGATCTTCCGACAATGTTAAGGTCGTCTGCATATCCAACTATTTGATTGGTTTTGTAGCAAATGTTTGAGTCGGTAGCAATCATTGTCTTCCTCACGACGTGCTCCAGAACAATATTGAAAAGAGTGGGAGCTAAGCCATCACCTTGTTTCAGCCCCTGGGAGACGTTAAAATCCTCCGTTGTTTCACCTCCTATCCTTACTCGACATCGTGAACCAACCATTGTTGCTTTTACAAGCTTGACTATTTTGGGCGGTATACCAAAATTTAGGAGTATTTCATATATTTTCTCCCTATCTATACTGTCATATGCCTGTTTGAAGTCAACAAATAGTTGATATATGTCTATATCGAATTCCCAGCATTTTGTCAGGATTTGTCGAGTAGTAAAGAGTTGATCAGTGGTGGATCTCCCCCTCCTAAAACCTGCCTGATACTCTCCCAGCAAGTTCTCTGAATGACGTTCTAGTCTTTCTTTCAAAATCGTTGTGAAGATTTTATACGCTGTACAAAGTAGCGATATTCCTCTGTGATTTTCACATTTCAATTTGTCTCCCTTTTTATGTATGGGGCATATTATACTAGTTTGCCACTCTTCTGGTACTCTTTCGGCGGTCCATATTTTTACAATAAGATTGTGTAGCAGGTTTTTCAGATGTTCGTTTCCATATTTATAGAGCTCTGCCGGGATATTGTCTCCTCCCGGTGTTTTATTGTTTTTCAATTTATTTAGGGCAGCCCTTACTTCTGCCACCGATGGCGCTCTAGTCGTTTCATCATTATTTAGCTCATCCGGAATGTGAGTTGGTTCGACTGTCAGGTTGTTATTGGGATTCAAGAGCTGTTGGAAGTATTCTTTCCACCTAGTCTTAATCTTTTCCTTATCTCCTATTATGTCTCCATTACTATCTCTGCACAGGGATGTGTTGGGTTTAAAGCCCTTTTTAAATACATTGACGCCTTTATATGCTTCACGTGGATTGTTATTAACAAAATCATTTTCCATTTTCAACAATATGTTGTTAAAATATAGTCTCTTCTTTCTTTTAATCAAATGGTTAGCATCTCTTCGTGCTTGTTCGTAGGCTTGTCTTTTTGATCTTGTTCCTATTTCTAAACATAATTTTCTTAGCTCATTTTTCTTGCAGACGCTCTGTATGCACTCCTCATCGAACCAGGGATTTCTAACCTGCCTAATGTAGAATCACCTCTCGAAATTCCTCTCTCAATCATTCTCTCCCGATCCGGCCCACCACAAACCTCACCTCACCAGGGGTGTTGGTTATCCAATAAATGGTTCCTGGGGCGGCGGTACCAATAATCGCTGCCCAAATTAAAATTGTCAATTCTGGATGTGCAAAAGATCTTTGGTTCGATGGCTGAAGGTGTCAAATTGTATTGGTACGTCTATATTACTTCCTACTTTAACCAACTTTATTTTTGTAGGAAAGGCTTTGTTAGTGCTAAAAATCCCACTAGAGGGCGTCGAGACATATTATATAACTGAAATACAATTACTTCAAAATTATGCTCACTTTTTTCTTGATCGTCTACATTCATACATTGGATTGTATATTTAAAAAAAATACTGATTTCATTTTATTATTGTCATTTTCATAATATTGTGTAAACAAAACCCTAGCTAACAACCAGTCTGTAAATTGCCCATTTCACACATAGTGAGATGGGCAATACGTCATTGTTGTAATGATAAACTAATGTTTATAAGACAAAGTGATTATAAAAAGCACAAAAGATAGCAAATTATTCCCGTCAGCAGCATTTATACATTCTCAGGAGATTTTTAAAATTTGTATGGATGTATCAGGCTAGTAATTATTATAAGAAAAATATAATTTTCTTTAATTCAAGGCAATGCCGAGCTTGTCTCGTCATTGTGGCTGTGTGTGTCGTGGACTGTCACTGGCTGGATGTGCGCCACAGTATCTACACAGTCGACTCGATATTTCGTAATCTATGGTTTAAGACATACTAAAAATAATCTATGGGTTGTGACAAGGCAGATTGATGGGAATAATTTCAATAATCTGTAATTGCTATCGTGATTGTGATTAAGGAATTGACATAACAATCAATAACATTAAATGTCGTTTCTTTCCTTACAGGTAATGTTTTGTTAATGAATGCTTTTCTTTATGTAAATCTTGTGAGATTAACAAAATAAACCTCTCTTTTCCTTACAGAGAAACTCAATTGTGTTTTAATTGACTGTGTCGTTCAAATCACAAGGAAAATATCATTATATATGAGGCCCCTAGAAACAAAGACGGAAGTGTCCACCAAACGTCAAAAATGAGTTGAATATGCAGTTTTATAGAGAAAGGTTCATTCTATCTCGAGAATATATCTGTTTTTAATATAATTGTCATTAAATCATAGTATTTTGGCTTTAAAGTTTTGTTGTTGTAACAAATACGGCAGTGTCCACCTCCTTCCGAAACAAAAGCGGCAGTTTTTCAAATAGCCAATCAGGATCCTTTATTCATAATGGCGGCCGCACTTGAATTCATACAAACTCGTGCGGAAGCGTCAGTGAATCGTGTAGTGAAAAGTTGTTATTTTTTGTGGAAATAACCATTTATTGTTAGTGGACGTCAAATATTCCAAGAATGGAAACTTTCCCCGATATATTGCCACCGGAATCAGTGAGAAAACGTGTCAAACAACCGCATAAATGGAAGGCAAACATCGCCAAGAAAAAAAGGTAAACCGCCATCATGTTGTAGGCAAATGTCAAAATATGACATTTTTAGATTTATCTGAATTTGTTCACAATTTTTTTTGCAAGGAACTGGATCGAATCGGCTAGGCGAATGGAAAAATGCTTCGCAACTTATTCTGAATTCAGTAAATTCCGCTATTGTAATTCAGTAAGCAAACGTCTATGCTTTGAATGTAATGTGTCACATAATTTGACGCGCGGAGTAAACAACTTTGAAAATTTAATTTATCTAGTGTTAAAAGTCTCATTTAAATAAAAACTTGTTAATTTAGTGTCTTTATCTAGTGTTCAGTGGCGGTTCTTCCCTTAGGTCAATTGGTGTTTGACCCCCCAAAATTATAAGACAACAATAATAAATATAATAATCAATTATGTGCATCAAAACATTTAAAATGTAACGCGAAACAGCGGCGGCGGCGAGTGACTAGCAGTGACATCTGTTGTCTCTAATGGAAGCTTTCATTCACAAGTCCACACGATTCGCTGGGTCAATTTAAAGAATGTCCAATTTGGCATCTTCTGTCCCTACGCGCGCCATAGAATAAACGAGATGGCACTATATTTTTCGTCGAAGTAAAAATTAGCTTCCGAAGAAAGTTTAGGGACGCTTAGGTCATGACCGTGGGGGAGACAACACGGTGAATATTATATGTTTTACAGAGATGGTGACATAAACAAATGTCGTTTTTTCATTTTACACGCTTGTAGTGTGTGGAACAATGGTTGTTTTTCAATTGCATAGTTCGGGAAAGGATTAGAATAATTATTTATGTTGTTATCGATTTAGAATGAAACAAAACAAAAAACGTAAAAAATCATTGTCAAATAGAATCAAACACTGATTTTATTTATTTTAATGTTGTGGACAACTACATTAAAACTTAATATCTTAAAAATAATTTGCCGTAAGTACATGGATTGTGTATTTATTTCCAATTTATTATATTAACATAATATTTATTTAGAGTCCGCGACTCTAAAACTCTATAACAAATTGATATAGTTAATAATATATGGGCATTTTTCACAATATCAAATAAAGATTAGTCACACATTTTTTTCAAATGACCTACCACGACTGAATCCCTAGAGCCGCCTCTGCTAGTGTTTAAGTCTTACTAAAAAGTACATCTTTATTCGGAGCGTGTTTTCCTTAAACATCGAGTTTTATTTAGTTTAAGAGTAACCTAACTGTTAAAAATGTGTTTCTTTTGTGCGTAATTTTAATATTGAATTATTGTGACAATGCCTCGCTTTACCAACGAAGAACGGGCAGATATTCATTATTTTTATGGACTACATGGTGGAAATTCCGAAGCGGCGCGCCGGGAATATGCACGTCGTTTTCCGAATCGTAATGTGCCCAACGCTCGTGTTTTTGTTCAAACGCATGCACTTATTCGCGAACAAGGAATTGGCCGAAGACCCCGAAACAACAATGCTATTAATTTACCAATAGCGGACGAAGACTTCATCATGGCTACAATTGTAAATGATCCTACATTGTCGCTTCGTAGAATTTCCGCAATGACTGGTGTTCCTAAGAGTTCTATCTGGGATCTCTTCAAGACGTACGGAATGCACTCGTTCCATTATCGGTGCGTGCAAGGCCTTCTGGAACGTGACCCCGTATCAAGGATTGCATATTGTCAGTGGCTACTTCGTAAGCAACTTAATAACCCGAACTTCATTGGGAACATCCTTTGGACGGACGAGGCCCAGTTCAACAGAACTGGTGTGATAAACCTGCATAACTTGCATGAATGGGCGGAAGAAAACCCGCGCTCCGTAAGGCAGTTGCACCATCAAGTTCAATTCTCCGTTAACGTTTGGGCTGGAATTATTAACAATCAAATTATAGGACCGCATGTGTTGCCACCTAGGCTTAATTCAATAAATTACCTGGATTTCTTGAAGAATGACCTTCCCGTTCTTTTGGAAGAAGTTGATTTAAATAGAAGACGTGAAATGTGGTTTCAACAGGATGGAGCTCCACCACATTTCGGACTTGCCGTTCGTCGCTACCTAGACGAACAATTCCCAGATCGTTGGATTGGACGAGGGAGTACTTCGCCATGGCCGGCGCGTTCTCCAGACTTGACACTGTTAGATTTTTTCTTTTGGGGTGCGATGAAGGATAAAGTTTACGCCAAAGAAGTAAATAACGTCGAAGATCTCCGGTTACGTATTCACGAAGCCGCAGATGAAATACGCCACAATGTACGAATTATAAATAATATTACTGTACGTTTACATACTTGCCTACAAGCAGAAGGTGGACATTTTGAAAATATTTTAAATTAGTAAAAAGCGATGAAATTAGTTAAGTGTTCAATGAGTTATTAATATTTTTTATAATAAAAAGTGTAACGTGATTTTAGTGCAGTTCTCTTTTTGAATTTGGTAAAATATCAAAACATACGGCGAACTCTGTGTTGTTATTGTTTACAATTCACATGCGGTTTCCATGGATACGCGCCACTCACAATATGCAACGTTGCCACGTTCACACTTGCGAATTTATCGGGTAAGTTTGCACCTACACTATGGCTTTTTAGCAGGTATGTCTTTTTGTATGAAAAAGAAAAAATTGGAATTTCGGAAAAAGTTATTTATCTTTTTTACTCCTACGATCATGTAGAATCCCCCCACGAAGTTACTGCACTTTACCCCCGGACACCCTGTATAGATGATTTAAAATAGTATTCTTAAACCGGTTTACTATCATATTATTAAAATTTCCTTGCATATTGATGAATAACGGACTGATTAAACGTTTTTTTTAGATTGCCAACAATTTAACAAAGTGGACACTTCCGTCTTTGTTTCTAGGGGCCTCATATATATATGTAAATACATACCTTGAATTCCAGAAGCTTATTCAAAGGCAATGTGAACCTTCTATCGGAAGGTTTGGAGGTGTCTGTGTCCATTACTTTATGGCCAGGATATCTTCTGCCCCGATCATTAACTTTCCTGTCTTTACCACTCTTTAAATTAATGTCCGGCGGTACAGACGCAAGCTTCTTATCCCTTGAATCGGTCGGTCCTTCTGACTCTTTAATTTCTATACACTTTGATAAGTCAGTCTTGCTTTCAGATAGTATTTTACCGAGGTCTTTACTTCGAGAAGAGTGCCTGTGCTTGCCGGACAGAAGAGAAAACTCTCGACACGACATGCTCAAACGTTCGGAACGCCAGAAATCTCCGTTATCGGCCATGGGGCCTTGCGGTGAAAGATTCTCGCAATTCTCCATAGCAGACTTCTGATAAATCCGTTCTTTTATTTCTTGCACCGCTTGTGATCTCTTCTTGATAGAATACTGCAGTAAATGTAACTTTTGTAGCTTTTCCGCCGTGTAACTCGGACGAATCTCCGATTTGAGAAACTTGAGTGATGAATATCTGCATTTTAAAACTGGTTCGGTCTTAGCGTGGTCATAATTCTCGGCGGTCTCACTCTCTTCAATGTCCATGCGAATGAGATCGCGACTCGAAACGCTAACAGAACCTGCCGATTTTAAAACGTCCGAACTCACGTCGCTGCCCAAATACTCTCGGATTTCTATATCTGTGTCGCTCTTGGGAGAATGTTCGTAAATGGAATTGTTGTACGAATCGTTTCTCTTCCGTCTGGATTCAGAATCTTGCACGTTTCTTATGTAGTAATCTTGTTTGTTCGACGAGCTTGACGAGCTAGCGACACTTGCGAAGCCCTGTCGGAAACAACCTGTTGGCGGGGAATGACTTTTTGAAGCGTGTCTTGATTCAAACGAATCAGTTCTAAGCCCGGGACTCGACGAAGACCATTTATTCACTCGATTGTCGATCGGTATCTTCCTAGACGGCGATGCTTCTTTCCCCATGATCGCTATACCGCCGGGATGTTCAAAGTTAGAAACCCCGCTAGATGGCTCGAGTCTCAAGCTTTCGTATGAGCAGAAATATCCCCCTATCATTTGAAAGACGAGCGTGTTGGTCTTGAAACTCTTGGGCGTGAAGTCCAGGGCCAAGTTTGCGCCGATGTGGAGAAGTCCGCTGAAGTTCACGCCCCACGTCTGGACGATGGTGTCCATCTGCGGGTGCCGGGGTTCGACTGAGAGCTGGTGGTTATTTTGATTGTCGTGTCGTGTGTGCCGCCAAACTCGAACGACGACGTTCATAGATGACATCTTGTGGATCAATTCTAAAAAAAAAAAAAATTAATTTAATCAATGTGTTTTAATTGTCACCTTGGGAGACACATGTAGCTATTGGGACTGGAAAGCAAACTCTAATAGCTCTAGGAGATGTGAAGAGGATGAAGAACTACCCTTTCATTCAGCCTTGATGGGAAGACTCCCATACCAGGGGCTCGATTATCCAATCCAGGGCGCTCGCTCTTATTCTCCAGTCTCGTCGAAGGTACATACTTAGATGCCAAACATCAAAAGTCATTCCACCCGAATAGTGAGTGGGTCGAACCATCGACACCAATTTGTCTTCGACGGCTGTCAAGATCTAATCTATTGAATCCTACCCTAAGATCATTTCCCACGCGCTCGTCGAAGTACAAGCATTGCATATTTTTACAAAGTTGTTTTAAGGTCCCATATAATGGCTGATTTACCGGCGATGTTGGCTGCAATACATAAGATAAAAATTGTAAATAATTTAACATAAAATTCATTTTCCCAACACTTTTAACATTATAATGACATAATATTTTTTCATCACATTTGCAATGTAGCCTGGTGTTTCATAATTTATTTATATATACGCCTAAAAAGGTTTTTACATAAAGGTGATACATGATGAGTGTACATAGGAGAATATCTGTATTATACAGGAGATAATGACAGTAAATAGATGTAATCCATTGTAAAGAAGGTACAAAATACACAGTTGTAAAATTGTGATTACAAGTATAATGAGAAAATATTAAGAAATGACTAAAAAAAAAAAAACTAAATAAAAAATAAAAACTAAATATGAAGCAATATTAGTAAAACCTAAGAGTAAAAGAAATTACAACACTACATATAAGATAAATCATTAAAACTAATTTACCAACGCTACTCTAATTTGTAGGATTCGACAAAGTGTTGGTATAGATTATACTTAATTCTATAAATGGAGTCAATAAATAAATCAATAGCACCCCCATACTTGTTGCCCAGATCATGCATCCTATTGGTCAGTGAGTGGTTGTGTATGTATTGCAGAAGAATGTTATATTTTGTCTTGTATTCCTAGTCGGCACATGGAGTTTAATAGTGGCAAGGATGGCAGGACTATCAATTAAGTTGTTAATGACTCTGTGTAACACAACCAGGTCTGAAATAATCACAGTGTCCTTCTAGGATTAATATAATTACTTCTCTGTAAAATGTATGTTTAAGGGTGCTATTTTAAAAGTTTTTAAAGATTCTGAAAGGTCCTCAACGCGAAGTATAAGACCTAGAACATCTGGGAACATGTATGTACCTAGATGCAATACGACAGCTGCACAACACCATCATGAATATATAGGCCCAAAGTTATTTAACAATTTACCGGATACAATAAAAAGTGAGAAAAATTATTTTAAATTTAAAAAAAAACTTTCGTTGTATTTTTACAGAGAAGATTGACTTACTTTTATCGATGATTTTCAGATATATTCTGTTGTTTATATTTTTGTTGATTTTTCGTCTATTTTTGTTGATATTCTGTTTCTATAATTAATATGTAATTTTCTTATTGTACAATATTTTGTAGTATTTTACAGTATTTTTGAAAATATTCATTTTCCATTTTTGTAACTATACATATTATTATCTATATATATATATACAGTGGGTTGCCATATTAATAGGGACACCTATGGAAAATGTGTTTTTTACACTTTGTGTTCATAAAACACAGATGTGTATGATTTAAGGTGCGGTTATTATTATTTATTTACAAGGACATTAAATTTAGAAAAATTAAACACCGTATTTGTCCTTAATCTAAGATTATTTTATTATTTTTTAACATTATCGAACAAAAAATCAATATTTCGTAATTTCGCCTTTAGCCGCAATAACAGCTTGTACATTCTCAATGCACAATTTTGCAGTAATCTTTAGGTCAGGAGAATGATGCCATCAGCGCCCTTGAGGTGATTTTGCACAAAAACGGCGCTATACAAGTCATCCAATTATTATTATTATTATTATACCCGGATGAGGTTTTCGATGAGCTGCTGCTTCGTTGTGATCACCTCCTTGGAAATCTCCCTCTTGGTGAGCTCCTACAGGTTTTTAATAGGGTTCATGTTAGGGGAAGTCCCCGGTCAAGGTAAAACTTGCACATTTAGTAGTAACATGTAGTTATTTTTGGGAGATGCAAACTCCCTATAATTTACCCTACAGTAAACAAAGCAATTTAAAGTTTTGATTTGAATTGTAGTCAAGGTGCCTCTGCCTAACCATATGTTATAGTATACAAATATTAGAGGCAATATTGTGGGAACCACAATTTTTTCCACCTAAACTACGTTTTGCTTCAATAATTCATCTGTAAAAAAATATCAGTTTTGATTTGTTTAGAAATATATTGTTATTCTAAATGTACCCCGCCACAAGTTGCTGTGGTTCATTATGTCTGTGGAGATAGATAAACAATAGCGCGTGTTTCTTTTACGTCCAACAGATGGCGCTGTTTAAAAAAAATACCATGTTTTTACCGGTTGCATGTGACATGTACTTAATATAGGTGTATAAAAACACACACGTATTCAAATGCAATGTTGCTTCAAAATTTGAAAGCAATCGGTGAAGAACTTTTGGAGATTTAAAATTTTGAACAAACGAACATAATTTTTTTTAATTTAAATAGATTTCTTGAAATCTTCAGAATCTTAAAATGAAAAGTATGGTGAAAGAGACAGTATCAAATATGAATGTAAATAAGCCATACTGAATCATTGTATGTTTATTTATTTAATAACATCAATATTAAGGTTCAACGATGGGGCAATCAATATTTTATCAAAATTAAACAAAAATATATTATTCATATATTTTGCATGGCAGTGAGGCATGGAATTGGCAGAGAAAGGATGAAAGTACACCGAATGCTGTGGAAATGGGATCCCTGAGGCGTATGTGTGGTAAAACCTTGTATGATCTTGTGAAAAATGCAGAAATTCGCAAATAATGCAAGGCGTTAGCGTAATGAGTAGGATTGAGAAAGGGACGGAAAGGATTAGATGGTTTGGGCATGTAGAGTGAATGAGCAAAGAAAGGAATGCAAGGAGAATATATGATGCAAATGTGAATGGTAAAAGAAGTCGGGGACATGGCACGATCAAGTAAATCAAATACTTGAGTCGGGCCATGTCACAAGTCAGAATAATAGAAGAGTATGTATGAGACGATGTATGAATGTGAATGAGGCAAGAAGTGTGTGCCAAGACCGAGTTGTTTGGCGCTCCGTCCTCTCTGCCTACCCCTTAGTTGTAAATCACTCGACATTAATCTTAGTTATAAACCACTAGTTATAAGTCACTAGCTATGAAACTTAGTTATAAGCCACAAGTAATAAGTTATAATAGATTAAATGCATAAATTAAGTTTTCCTTAAGGTAATTTTCTCACGCAAGCGGCGCTATACAATATTTAATGTGTATATTTATGATATTCACAAATGTTTTTTACATGCCAATTACCTAGCATATGCAGACGATAAAAAAATCTACTTAGTTATCAAATCAATCGAAGATTGCATTAAACTTCAAGAGGATCTCAATCGTCTTTTTAACTACTGTCAATCAAATAAACTTGTAGTAAATACCTCAAAGTGCAATAAATTATCATTTACACGTAACAAAAATAAAATTTCCTTTGATTATACATTAAACGGGACACAAATCAAAGAAGTAGATTCTATCAGAGACCTTGGGGTAATACTGGATGTGAAATTAAACTTCATTCAACACACTGATGCAATCATCAACAAAGCCAACAAAATGCTAGGATTTATAATACGTTTAACGAAACCTTTCCGCAACCTTAAGACTCTATATTCCCTTTACACAGCGTTCATCCGTCCCCACCTAGAACACTGCACACCGATCTGGACTCCTTTTTACCAAGCCCACATTGAAAGAATCGAAAGAATTCAAAAAAAAATTTTTAAACACATTAATTATAAACAAAACTTACATTTCTCAAATTACGCCGATTCTATTAATTACCACAACTTCAACTCACTTCATACACGACGTTTGGTTTTTGACCAAATTTTTTTATTTAAAATTCTTAATAATAATAATAATAATAATACTTGGATGACTTGTATAGCGCCGTTTTTGTGCAAAAACACCTCAAGGGCGCTGTACAAACTTATAATACATTTCTACAATGATCTATGTTATTACTTAACTATTTATGGAGATGATATACAGTACAATACTTACCTGGTAGGTCACTTGAGATTAACACTTAATTAACATTATCTAATTGTTTATTGGCGAAATTTAGATACAGGATTTAGGACTTAATTGAATCTTAACAATGGCCTCGACTCACCAGAGCTAATGAATTTAATAAATATTCATATTCCAACAAGATCAACACGGCAATCCCATTTGTTTCATTTACCTACATGTAGAACTAACTTTAGAAAAAATTCACCAATTCCACGTATATGTGCCCAATATAATACTAAATTTCAAAACATAGATATTTTTAGCAATACACTTCACAAATATCGATTAGAAGTAACTCGTACGATCGAAAATTAATACTATAATATGGAATGTATCCAGAGCATCTCCTATCCTCATCCTAAATTCCTATTCCTCCCCTCTTCACCTAAAATATATATATATATTTTTTTATGTAATAAAACTCCATCTCCAATCAATATTAATATAGGAGACTTTTTTGGCTTGACTGTTTTTAACATGTATATATTTATATTTGTATTTTATGTATAAGCTGTTTGTCTCTTACCTTTACCAATAAATAAATAAATAAATAAATAAATATAATATCGTTTCAAGTATATATTTAATGTTTCGCAGGTGCATCCACCATTACAAATGCACTGTAACAGTACAATTAATGATCAATATTTATTTAGCGGTATCTCAGACATAACGATTGATATAACAATGAGATGCGTAATAATTTGTTTTCTATTGTCAGAGTTCAATAAATCACGCAATCCAAACTACGTAACACATAGTTTGACACCTTTATCTCGATGACCGATAACTATCATTACCACGCGCTTGCTATGTTGCACAGGGTACTCTGAAACAATGTGTACACATTTTGTGACGCATTTCAAGTTTGACAAACTAAGGTACTCTCTCAGTAATCCGCGTCCCGAATTCTTGACAACTACTATAATCCGTCCTTAAGAAACATTAGGCTATATTATGCGTGCATTAATTGGGAGTGGCATGTACATATTATATGTTGGACTGACACACTACGCTATAATCTTCCCGATGAGAGGGGGTCAGATCAATTGGGCGACTGCGGTAGAATATCATTTCTTTGTATTATTATTATTATGTAATGAGCAGGCAGCATTCTGCTGATGCGCTCATATATGATTTCACAACAAGTTTGCCAGTAATTGAGTTGTTTTAAGTTTGAACTAAGTCCTTTCTTCTCTCCAAATGTGAATCCAATAGAGCTTTGAATTGATTTATATTTGTTGCATCGATGACATGTTGTGGGAGTTTGTTCCAAGCATCCACTACTCTATTTGCAAGGAAGTGTTTTCTAGGATTAGATGCAAAAGGTGTCCACGGAGATTTATATTTTTATTAGTAGTGAAGATTTCTTGGATGCTAGGGCAACTGTAATGTCCAGATAAAGTCTCGATCAAGTCACCCCTTTCTCTTCTTTCTTGTAAGGTTGGTAATCTTAGTTCCTCGAGTCTATCTTCGTATCGTAGATCTTTCAGAGCTCTTGGTATTTTGTCTCTGTACTCTCTCTAACAGATTTATATCCTTTGCGAAGTAAGTACTCCATATTTGGAAAGCATATTCCAGGAGAGGTCGCGCATATGTTTTATATATTTTTAACATCATGTCCGGTGTTAGGTTAGGTTGGTTGGATTGGATCTGTCATTTTAACAGAAGACAGCCGCGTAATTATGGCGCTCGTTAAATTGCTCTGACCCTCTCTCCTGCCGTGTAATTTTCAAATATAGCCCGGCTAGCATATCACAGCGCGTATCGTCGCCACGCCCACACTTTTAGCACATCATCTCTTTAGGTGTGACAAGTCTGTATGGGATTGTATGGCGAGCAATATTTATTTATTTATATATATATACGCCTAAAAAGGCTTTTACATAGAAGTGATACATGATGCAGTACAATAAGAGAATATGTATTATACAGGAGATATTGACAGTAAATAGATGTTGGAGAAGCATTAGATTTAAAACTTAATTTAAAATTATTTTTAATATATAAACATAAATTAATTAATTGATTTTTAAGATATAGAATGGACAAAAAGAGACATCTCTTGTCAATTTCGGATAGTATTTTCTCTGCAGGTGAATGATAAGCAAATTGCGGCCACCTTTTACATCTGTTCAGTAGATTCATCTGAGATTGTGATATTTCGTCAAAAGAGGTCTATTTAAGACAAAAATTACTAAAACAGATTTTTTGTCACAATAAGATGTTACAAATATCGGTTGTGTGTTATTAAATCAATGTGCTGATTCATCTTAGACATTAATAATTCTTCTCTCTTGTGAGCTGGTTGTTCCTTATAACCTTTTCGAGTGCAAATGCAAAGTGATTGCTGATTGCTGCCTGAAACCGAAGCTGATGACAAAAATAGAAGACCTCCATTTGTGAATGCCATTCTTGGGTGAGTTTTTCTGTTCATTTGTATTTTGGTGACTGGTTTGTTATTTTTCTCCCTGCAGAGATAGTTTATTAATCAACAATATATTTTTCATAGGGAAATATTATATTCCCTGGATGATCTGTGCTACCTACACGCCAGATCATCATCCATAAGTTTGGTCCTACGTAGCTCGGATATATTGCTAGCGAAAATTGATTAATATTTAGTGATTTAGATTTGGAAACATGATAAATGGATGTTCTATTCACGTAATTTTTTTGGTGATTTAAGAAGTACCTATCAGTACCAATTTCTAGCATACATAAATAATTTTTCTAGCATTAGAAATTTGCGTATTTTTTGGTAAATTTCATTAAAGCTCAAATTACTTAATATTATTTAGGTATAGTGAATTTAGTTTCGTTTTTTTACGTATTCTTTGGTAGATTCGAAAGATATAATATATTGGAATTGTCGTAATTTTTGGAGAATTCTAATTTACAATACTTACAACATTATTGTATACTTTTTTTGGTGAAGAATATTTTGTCATCTCATTAAAAATGCCGAGAATTACTGAAGAAGTTTCTGGAGATATTCAGGATAGAACGTTGACTCTTTTGACGGCAAAAAAGGAAAATCTTTTTTTGCGGATGAATGAATTGTATAATTTATCAAATAATTTAAATACCTTCGAGTCAAGAAAAAATGAAGACTTCATGACAAAGTCGGATATGATTGAAGACTTGAGAGTTCAGTTTGAAACTGTTATTGACAAACTTAACGACCGACAGTTGACTTTGGACGACTCATTTAAACCGGATTTCCAACAATTAAATGCATTTGATGATATTTATTTGAAGGTCAAACGAAGTCGATTTAACCTTCAAAACGCGTCACGCAACGATTCGCGGGATCATTGTATTATTAAATTGCCACCTTTGGAATTACCATCATTTGATGGTAAAATGGGAAATTGGCCTACTTTCTACCAAGCTTTCAAATCTAATGTACATAATAATAGACAATTAACCGACGCCCAGCGTGTTCAATATTTAATTGGTAAATTGACACACGGCGCTTTAAAGGTTACTTCAGGCATTGTACCTGGAGGTGACACATACAATATAATCTGGAATGCTTTGGTAAACAAATTTCAAAATAAACGTGCACTAGGCACACATTATTTAAATAATATTCTTGATGCAAAAAATTGTACAAATACATCTGGCAGTCTTGACTTTTTTATTGAAAATTTTTCTGCATCAGTAGCAGCGTTAAAACAATTAGAGATTGAAAATTTAACTGATTTTATCTTATTTCATTGTGCATTTAGAAAAATTGATTTTCAAATCGCACAGATTTTCGAGCTGTCAGTCAGGAATAAAGAGATTCCGACATATGACGATTTAGTCTCGTTTGTTCAAGATCAGGTTAAGATTTTAGAACGTTTAGGCAATTCAAATGAAGCCGGTAAAAAACTGTCCACCACGTCATCATTTCGTTCTAATAAAAATTTTAAATCGTTCCTTGCTAGCAACGAGAATGTACCTCGGTTTACGGCTTCGCGCACAAATTGTTGTCTTGTTTGTAATAAAACTAATCATACAATTAAAGATTGCGTTAAATTTAAAAATATGAGCTCTTCACAGGCGCGTTTTGAATTTATAAAGTCAAAACATGCTTGCGTAAATTGCCTTAGTGGAGGGCATACAATAAACGCGTGTAAATCGGTTTTAACTTGTGAGTTTTGTAAAAAACGTCATCACACTTTGTTGCATTTTGGCAGTGCTGATAACAATGCTAAAACTCCATCAAGTACCCACTCACACACGTCGCGAACATCTACAGGGACATCCGAAAATTGTGATACACAATTAGAAGAACCTCCGCTAAACATAAATAACTCATGTTCCCTTTCTGTGAAAGCGACACATAATACGATTCTATTATCAACCGCGCAAGTATTCGCAAAGAGTAAAAATGGAAATAAAGTTATTGTTCGGTGCTTAATGGATAACGGTTCACAGAACAATTTAATTACTGTTGATTGTTGCAAGATCCTTAACTTACCAATCATTCCTTTAAACAATTCCTTTGTAAAAGGAATCGGTTCAGCATCCAAACCAATTTTGGGTTACGTTTATTTGGACATTGAGTCCCGCGTGTACCCGAATAATAAATATAATATTTATGCGCTTGTCATTGACAGTATTACAGATCAGCTACCTAATCACTATATAACCAAGGGTGATATGAGTTACTTAAAGGGTATACCTCTCGCTGACTTAACGTGGAATATTCCTGGATGCGTGGATATAGTATTAGGTGCACAACTGTTCCCATATATTTATCTAGGGAACAGGGTTGAATCTGGTAACGGCGAACCTCCGGCATTAGCAACAGCTTTCGGTTTTGTGTTAATGGGTGACTACCCTAGTAATGTGCTTAATACAAGTACGTCATTTTCAGCACTTGCGCTTAATGACTTAGTACAAAAATTTTGGCTGTTAGAGGAAATACCCAACATGCAATTTCTAAGTCCGGAAGAGACGGAATGTGAGAATTTATTTATATCATCCATTTCTCGCACCGCCGACGGAAGGTATTCTGTTGCTTTACCTTTCTGTAAAGACCCGAAGCAATTGGGTAATTCCCTTGCTACTGCTCAGCGCCGATTTATGGCTTTGGAGCGAAAATTTAAACATTCACCGGCTTTGCGGGAGAATTATAATAAAGTTATTCATGAGTACATTGAAAACGGTTATTTAGCAAAAGTTTCAAGGTCGGATATTACCGATGACGGATATTACATTCCGCATCACGCTGTCACTCGCCCGGATAAACCTATGCCTCGGATTGTACTTGACGCGAGCGCTAAGACACATACAGGATTGTCATTAAATGACGTGATTTATATTGGTCCGAATTTGCAAGCCGATCTTTTTTTGCTTCTGTTAGACTTTCGTCTTTTTCCCATTGCTATTACTGCAGACATAAAGCAGATGTATTTGCAGATTGAGGTTCCAAGCAAGCATCGCAAATATTTGAAAATTCTATTTCGATTCGCGGACAACGATCCCATACAAACCTTTCAATTCAATCGGGTCCCTTTCGGACTAACAGCTAGTCCATACTTGGCAATGCGCACTGTTCGACAGTTGGCCCAGGATATGAGACAACATTTTCCGGACGCTGCCAATGTGGCAGAGTCTAAGTTGTATATGGACGACCTGGTATATTCTATTGTAGATGAACCCAGTGCCGTACGTCTGTCGCGAGAATTGATCTCGTTGTTTAAGTCCGGTGCCTTTGATTTGGTAAAATGGACTAGTAATTCTTCAGTGGTACTTGAGAATCTTCCAGATTCTCACCGAAGCCCAGTGGACTTTACTGTTGGTTCTAACAATGCCGCTAAGGTGTTAGGCCTTTCGTGGGAACCAGCTGATGACAGCTTCTTCTTTACGTCTTCTTATGTTCAGGAGAAGTGCACGAAGCGGAACATACTCTCCATAGTAGCCCGCTTGTTCGATGTTCTCGGCTTGGTCGCCCCTGTCATTCTGTATGCGAAATTACTTATTAAGGAGCTATGGCTGTGTAACATTGGTTGGGATGATATACCCCCTGAGAGCGTTATTCAAAGGTTTTCGGCTCTCACACAGGAATTTCCTTTAATTTCGACAGTAAAAATCCCCCGCCATGTTGGCGTCCTAAAGGACAGTACAGTGCTCGTTGTCGCCTTCTGCGATGCGAGCATGAATGGTTATGGCTGCGTGATTTATTTGCACACCACTGATCTCTCTGGAAATATTTCAGTGAGGTTATTGTGTGCAAAATCAAAGGTTTCTCCCACGAGAGTGACAACTCTCGCTCGTTTGGAGCTTTGTGCCGCAGTTTTGATGTCAAAATTAATACGGACGGTTCAAGAGAGTTATCGTGCGCGTCTTTCTATTGCAGGAACATACGCGTTTTCAGATTCTACCATTGCGCTCTCCTGGATACATTCCTCACCGCATCGTTGGTCGGTGTTTGTTAGCAATCGTGTAGCTCAGTGCCAGGAAAATTTGTCTCCGGAAAATTTTTACCATGTCGCCGGTATTGAAAACCCGAGCGATTGCCTTTCTCGTGGCATGCTACCCTCTCAACTCGTTTCACATGATTTATGGTGGAACGGCCCATCATGGATTCGCCACCCACCTTTGGAATGGCCAGTAAAACCGTTTCGCCCCACCAATACCGGTGAAATGCCTGAACACAAAGTTAATGTGCTCACTGCAATGGTTCTGGGTGAACAATCGGTTCTGGGTGAACTGGCCCAGCGTATATCCACTTGGGATAAACTACTAAGGAGTGTCGTTTATATTCTCCGATTCATAAAAAAGATATCACCTTCCTCTGGAATTGTCAATAATCTTGTGACTGCTGAAAAGGCTGTACTTCGTTCCGTGCAAAATGCTCATTTTTCAAAGGATATTGCTGCACTTCAGAAAGGCAAATTCCACTCCAAAAGGCTTCAGGGTTTGTCTTTATTTCTTGATGAGGACAATTTGTTACGTATCGGGGGACGCCTTTCTAAATCGGACTTACCTTTTGAGGTTAAACATCCGATATTACTACCTAAACATGACTGTGTTGTAAATCTTATCATAGATCACTTTCATGTCATGAACTGTCATACCGGTCCAGGACTTCTTATGTCTGTATTACGTCAGCGCTATTGGATATTAGATGCTAGGACGGTTATTAGGGCAAGGGTGCGGAAATGCAACTGCTGCTTCCGCTCAAATCCATCACATCCTACCCCAAAGATGGCAGATTTACCTTCATATCGTATTACTGAAGCAAAAGCCTTCGTTCACACCGGTGTTGATTACGCGGGTCCTCTACGTATTACGCTGGCTCGTCGGAGAGGACAACATTCGCAGAAGGCATATATTTGTCTGTTTGTATGCCTTGTGACCAAGGCCATTCATATTGAGTTGGTCTCTGACTTAACTTCAAATGCTTTCCTGGCTGCTTTCAGCCGTTTTATTTCACGGCGTGGCCCTGTGTCGTGCTTGTATTCGGATAATGGTACCAATTTTGTGGGTGCAAAGGCACAATTGGATGACCTTTACAAGTTTTTAGTTGAATCGGAATATGAGCCCGCGTTAAAACGAGAACTCGCCAAGCGTCGTATCGAGTGGAAAATGATTCCACCACGCGCACCCCATTTCGGAGGTATATGGGAGTCTAACGTGAAAAGCATGAAAACTCACTTATACCGAGTGATCGGAACTCAGCTTCTCACTTATGAGGAGCTTCAGACTGTGTTAGTGCAAATAGAGTGCATAATGAACTCTCGCCCGCTCACAGCCGTATCTTCCGACCCTGATCCGGAAATCATAACACCTGCGCATTTTTTAATGACTACACCATTACAATACTTACCTGCATCTATCCCGACGGGCAGTAAAATTAATTTCGCTCAGCGCAAACGATTATTGGATAGTATGGTTCAGTCTTTCTGGAAAAAATGGCGTGTGGAGTATCTGCACACTTTGCAAGTCAGGCAGAAGTGGGCTACCCCTGATCATCCGATTGAGATCGGAACTGTCGTTCTGGTGGGACAGGAAGATTCCCCTCCATTGAACTGGCCTTTGGGTGTAATCACTGAGGTCCATCCCGGATTGGACAAAATTGTTCGCGTTGCGACGGTGAAGACACGATTTGGGTTCTTCAAACGACCGGTTATCAAGTTATATCCCCTTCCGACTCAATAATTTGCTTACTTCTATTTTTTGTTTTTATTTTTTGTTATTTTTTTTGGTAGTTCAAATTATCTCCGACTATGCCATGATATTCCGTTACAGTTAATTATACTCTTGTCAGTTGAACTTTATTAAGTTTATACTTTTCGTTCTGTTGAAAGCTTTTTTTTTTTTTGGTGACCTTCCGACGTAATTCTTGGATATTATATGTGAATAGAGTCACTTGAAATGATTTGACGTTTATTTATTTGTGCGTTGTTCTCTTACTTCTTTGCAAGTTCTGAGAACTTCCAAGGCGGGGAGTATGGAGAAGCATTAGATTTAAAACTTAATTTAAAATTATTTTTAATATATAAACATAAATTAATTAATTGATTTTTAAGATATAGAATGGACAAAAAGAGACATCTCTTGTCAATTTCGGATAGTATTTTCTCTGCAGGTGAATGATAAGCAAATTGCGGCCACCTTTTACATCTGTTCAGTAGATTCATCTGAGATTGTGATATTTCGTCAAAAGAGGTCTATTTAAGACAAAAATTACTAAAACAGATTTTTTGTCACAATAAGATGTTACAAATATCGGCTGTGTGTTATTAAATCAATGTGCTGATTCATCTTAGACATTAATAATTCTTCTCTCTTGTGAGCTGGTTGTTCCTTATAACCTTTTCGAGTGCAAATGCAAAGTGATTGCTGATTGCTGCCTGAAACCGAAGCTGATGACAAAAATAGAAGACCTCCATTTGTGAATGCCATTCTTGGGTGAGTTTTTCTGTTCATTTGTATTTTGGTGACTGGTTTGTTATTTTTCTCCCTGCAGAGATAGTTTATTAATCCACAATATATTTTTCATAGGGAAATATTATATTCCCTAGATGATCTGTGCTACCTACACGCCAGATCATCATCCAGATGTAATCCATTTTAAAGAAGGAAAAAAAATAACATAAAGTAAAAAAGAAATTACAACAACATTACATATAAAACAAATCATTAAAACTAATTTACCAAAGCTACTCTAATTTGTAGGATTCAACAAAGTGTTGATGTAGATTATGCTTAATTCTATATATGGAGTCAATAAATAAATCAATAACACCCCCATACTTGTTGCCCAGATCATGCATCCTATTGGTCAGTGAGTGTGTCTGATAGTTGGTCGAGTATGTATTACAAAAGAATGTTATATTTTGCCTTGTATTCCTAGTCGGCACATGTAGTTTAATAGTGGCAAGGATGGCAGGACTATCAATTAAGTTGTTAATGACTCTGTGTAACACAACCAGGTCTGAAATAATTCTCCTGTCAGACAGTGTTATTAGATGCAATTGATTCGTCAAACTGACATAATTAATGTAATCAATAGGAATTCCGAGATTAAAATTTACGTACTTTAGAAATTTGTGCTGAACTCTTTCTATATTATTGGAGTGAACTTTATATAAAGGGGACCAAATAGGTGAATTATACTCCAATTGAGTTCTGACTAATGATGGAGTTATATAAAACGCTTTGAACTTATAGCGTAATCTGTCACCCCTTTAATTGTCATTTGCTTTTGTTCCTTTCCTTTCATAAAAGTCTTACCTTGGAAGAAACAAGAACTGAAGAAAGAAGACCGACGCCAGTGTTATTCATTTGTGATTAACACACGTGTCATTTGTTTTTGATTTGAATTCTTGTCGTAGTTAAAATTGCATGTTATTTCGCTGCTCATATCAATAATTTCATGAAAAGTCCATTAAATAAAATGAAAAATTTCATCCCCAAGTTCAATATTGTCTTGTGGTGAATGCAAACAGAGACGTGTGTTAAAAATATAACATTAATGCCTGTGATAGATCACGCCATATTCCCATTGTGAATGTACGGCGATCGATATGCTGAAATAGGCCAAGCCATCAGAGTATAGTGCGAGTGTGTCAGCCCCATTATGATGATTGTATGAGGTGTACACCTATAAATTGTAGTTGCATGCAATGTTCAAGAAACCAACAAGATTCCAAAAAAAACCAACATCATCACCAGGTGGTAGTTCTTGATTGATTGATCTTCTTTTATCATTTACATACGGGCATCAAACATCGCCGTTATTTTTACTATGTATTTGAAAGCACAAAATCAATACATTGTTAGCAGCGCATTCAAATACTGCCGCCACAGTGTTTAGTTTACCAATTGGCCGCCAGAGGCGCCACTCTAATCACTGTGGGCCAATCAGGGATTTACACTTCACGAGTGGTTTGCGGTACGGCCGGCAGAGGCGCTGCTGGTTTAAGGCGGGAGTGACTTCCCCCCCCCCCACCTACACCTAGCGGCCACCCGGGGGACGAGCAAGGATTGCAAGGGATCAACACATTAGCACAGTCAAGCTGAGCGAACAAAGTTATTGATTGTAATACCGTGGAGACAACACTAATATATTTCATCTCAAACATCTATTAGCGTTTTATTATTGCTAACAATATAAATTATAAAAGTAAGTGTACAAGCGTTTAAGTGTGTACAACTCAGAAACGAGTCCCGGTACGATCAAGAGAGTTACATGGTGTGGTAGCCCTCTATCCCCCATCCACGAAGAAGGTTCCCGTTTTTACCTGAAGGGCATGGTTTTAAAGATATAAGGGCTGGAAGTTTCACCCTCTATAAATTTCTAGAACACTCCAGAACATTCGAAAGCATTCCACAACGGCCCAGAACATCCAGAAACTTTCTGGAATGCTGTGGAATGTTGGGGAATAGTGAACTAAAAACGGGATTACAGGCCGTTTCCATTGGTATCTCTAAATAGTATAAAAGCAAGTCACTATCCGCGTCTGTCTGTTTGTGCGCTTAGTTCTTCTAAACTATGCAACAGAGCTTGATAGGGTTTTCACTATCATTTAGATAATTTCTTCCGGAAGGTTTATGTATATAACACATTCACATTATATCTATAAAAAGTAGAGAAAAGTTGATGATTTGTAATCAAGTAATAAATAAAATGTTTTCTGGCGCTTAGATTACTAACGCTGGCTAAACCTTATGAGATACATCAAAATAATGTACTACGTAATTGTATATCTTAAAAAGTCCGCGATGGTATATGTCTATCTCCTAAGAATAACCCCCAGCAACGCCGGGTAGATGTCAGCTACTACATTAAAAAATATTACAACTGTTGATTTTTCATATATATATTTTTTAAATATAAAAATTTCAGGGCGTGCTGTACTATGATAGATTGGACGGTGTTAGTCATAATACTTGGAAAGTGTAACGATAGATATTATGGGCGGCACGGTACCATAATATATTGACCTGCCACTGTCTACTACGTAGTGGCACACTTAGCAAACACTTTGGGAACAGGACGTAAAAGTTAAATAAACAATAAACTATTAAATCAAATATTACTCCAGGGTAAACAAAGTCAATACATAAATATTAATACTACATATTGCACTTTGTGATCACAGCTAGAAATAACAAAGGTAAGATAAGAAAGTTTTAATACAAACAACGCTAGTTAAGTGCAATACCATTTTGTAATTTTAATGTAAATACGATAGAGTCCAGCCAGTCTATATTAAATATGTTTGCGCTAGTAAAACTTGAAAAGCAGACAACCGATACCGCTGAAAATTTCAAAGTTTGTTCTAATTTTATTTATTTTTTTTAATATAGGAGACGGTTGACGTAAGGTTCCTGTGAGCACTTAGGCCGTAGGCCCATTGAGCTATCTTCCATTTTACCTCGTTCCTTTAACAACAACCCAGTCCCTTTAATAAAGTTCACCAGGGTTGTCATTGGATATGTGGCTATGTATTTTGGTTCTACAATGTGTCTTCCCAGGTATCTGAGCCTTGTTCCCAACAGATCAGCACATTGGCACCAAAGGTGAATTGGATTCTCTTCATCCTCTTCATATTTCCTGCATCTGTTGGTGTTTTCCTCTCCCAACAACTATATGTGTCTCCTGAGATGGCAGTGTCCTGTTAGTAGTCCTAACTGCCTCATTCCGGGTGCCCGTTCTCATTCCTCCCAGTGCCGGGATTTGAGCCACCTTTCAATATGTATTTTGGTGTGGCAAACTGCTACTCCAACGGCCGGCTTGGATCCTGCAAGTGGTGCTTTCGCCCCTTTCCTTGCTAGTCCATCAGCCTGTTCATTGCCCTCAATTCCTTTATGTCCTGGTACCCAGATCAGGGTTATTTTATTGATGGTAGCAAGTTGTTCCTATTAGTGCCACGAGTGTTTAGAGTGGTTTGAATGGTAGAAGAAGTCAGGGATGCTCGAGGAATACTTAACTGTAGTATTTGGTGATTTAAAAGGTTCTAGTAGGTTCGGGTTCTGCCGAACATAACCGAACGCTACCAACCGCCTCCGGTTACATTGTCAGGTCGCGAAGAGAGCCCACTCTTTCGCTAGACGTCCTTTGGGCAACTTGTTACTTGTATTGTCAGTTTATTATATTCCGAATTAAACAGCGTCCGTGTATAAGAATCTACGACTATTCTATATATTACCAGATCCTTTCCTCGTTAGAATACTGGAGATTAAGGGCCCAGTATTCTATCCTATATCCTATACAACGATACGTTACAATATCTCTGCACCGGGATGAGATATGGAGTCGAATTAAAATCGATGGTATACAGTACTGAATGGTGGAAGAAGTCGGAGACGCCTGGGAAAGATATTAACAACAGTGAAGAATTGCGGGGTCCACTAATTTTATAATATTCTTTCAATCCCTCAGGTCAATTTTTTCGGTTTTGCGAACAAATAGTATTACCCATACAATCAATTTGTTCGCTTTTCGGAATAGCTAGCATGATCTCATAGTAATCGCTGTGCCTCCCCTACCATCATGGTGAGAAATATGATCTAAGCGGTGATAGAA
Organism: Hesperophylax consimilis; assembly: GCF_061612785.1. NCBI lineage: Eukaryota > Metazoa > Arthropoda > Insecta > Trichoptera > Limnephilidae > Hesperophylax > Hesperophylax consimilis. Next base: position 16,164,612 of record NC_142865.1, read on the forward strand.
AGAGAAAACACCACACTTTATTATACAGGGTGCATCGGCAAGTACCCGACAAACTTTAACCAGCTATTCCTCAGCACATTTGGAGTAAAAAATGTTATGGTCTCTTTGCTGTCCGGTAACATTTTTTTTCCATTAAAAACAAAAAATAAATAAAAAATCCACACTCCGTCACTGTCATTTGCATTGTGTCTCGTGTTCAACAGCTGTTATTAGCAAGTGTGTCAAAAAGTGTCCTCGCTCTTTCGTACACACTAAATAATAATAGTTAAAAATGAGACAGTGCCATTTCGTTGTGATTGTAAAAGCGCGCCAACGTGAGTACGTACGTACATTATTCAACGAAACTCGAACAAAATATTGCCAGATGGGTTTTCAAACTTTGACAAAGGATAAAACATTGGTGAAATGTGGTGAAAATATGAATAATAAATTTTTTATTGAAAAAAAATGTTACCGGACAGCAAAGTGCCCATAACATTTTTTACTCCAAATGTGCTAAGGAATAGCTGGTTAAATTTTGTCGGGTACGTGCCGATACATCCTGTATTATTACTATAATCTATCATGCACTACGCGCACAATATTAGAATCGCTTGTAAGAGACTCCATGTACTAATGGCCTAGTACATAACAAGTTTGTGTTCGGTTGCAGTACTTATAATAAATTAAAATCAATCAATGGATCTGTCCTGAAAGGTTGAAATAAATATGGCACAGGATGATAATCAATGATAAGAGGAATAAATTACATCACTCTGTGTTTATATTTGTTGTGAATGAGATATTCCATCTGAAATATGTTGATATTTCTCCATATTAGAATATGATTTTGTAAAATTTATATGTTTCAATCACTTTCACTTTAAAATTACATATATACACAATATAGCTGGTACATAATTTGTTTTTTCTTTCAGTTATTACCGTAGAGAACACAAAAGAAATAATTTTGTTTTTTTAATTATTTAAGATTTTTTTTTTTTTTTTTATACTATGCAAATCTTGAAAGTGGAAATTAACTCACTTCCCGACATCCGATAGAGCTGAAACTTGGCAGATAGACTCGTTGTCGATGACAATGCATTCTATCAACGTTTGGTGTCAATCACGTACACACACGCGGATATATATGCATTTCTCTGAAATCGGTCGACATTAATATACAAAATGTCTTTTCTACTCACTCAACATCTGGCAAGGTCTGTAGCGTGTTTGACTCCTGTCCCTGGGAAGGAAGGAGTCAACAACGGTCAGTCAAACCAACACATGTATATATATATTTTTTTATACATAAGTTTTAAAAGACATTGTAAAATAGTTATATTATGGCAAAAAAGCTTTGCTTGTCACGGGCTTATTTTTTCCCTTTTTCTATTTTTCGGAAACTTTAGCGTTAAGGAACTATTCGGGCTGGATTGACAGATTTTAAAATACAATAAACAACCGATAGTAACCCCGTGGCGACCGATTTAAATTTTTTTTAACATTGAACTCGATTTACTAGTAAACGAAAACCCTTCCAAATGTTATATAGATTCACCAGTTTCCCACTTAAAACACTAATTTTCGGACACCGCGTACATGTTAGATTTACCCATGCAAAAACTGCACTTTTATTGGTCGTGTTATTTTGCTTTTTGTTAACATTTACAAAGATAAGGGGACAATGTACATCCAATTGGGGTGTCAGATTAGCATCTGTCTTTTTGTTAACATTACCATTCAGTCAGATGAACAGACTACGTACTGGAATCGATCTTCTATTAAATATAATGAGCGTAATATGTCTATTTGAAAACAGTAACATTCAGTCAGAGAAGGTGACTTTATACTAGAAATAGGCATAATCGATGAATCCTCAATCTTTTCGATTGACATATTTTGATTCATTGTCAGGGACGAATCGATTTTGTCAAAAAACGTAAATCGATTCCCAAATCCGAGAAATGTCAAAAATGTTTCCGGATTGCTTGACAAACAAAATATTATTCCCGTTGTGTGTTACATACTACCTAATATGATTTGATATGCATTTGTGATTACGCAATTATTCTTTGCTTACTGTCAAATGTTGGAATATTAGGTATTAGTTGTTTAATTATGATATTAACTACCAACCAAATAAGCTACGAACATGTGAACAATTCATTAATTTTTCTGGTTGGGATAAGACGGTATTGCGATATATACATATATGAAGTACGATGCGCGTGCGTTTTGTGTGTAAAAATAGCATTCTGACTTATTATAAGTTGGGAATGTTATTAGTAAAAATAAATTTTTACAGTGCCGTTTTTGTCAAAAAAACCTTCTCGAGGGAGCTCCATACAGAATCTTAAGTTTCAATGTATTTTAAGGTTGTATATGTATTTATTGTGATGATGCAATCGACTCGATATATAAATTTTATATTCGGTATTATTTTAGTGTCCAAGTTTTTATGTCTGTGGGAAAGAAATATTTTCATCATTTCTTCTATTGAAGAATAACTCCACGGAATCATGAGAAAAAAAAAAATCTTAAATAATTGAGAGTTCTTAGGACTAGATTCCGGATATGATTTCAGTTTCCAGTATATATTAGCATCTGTCTTTTTGTTACCACTCACATTCAATCACATGAGAGTTCCTAGGACTAGATCCCGAAGATGATTTCCGTTTCCAGTAAATATTAGCATCTGTCTTTTTGTTAACACTAACATTCAATCACATGAGAGATCCCAGAGATGATCTCCATTTCCAGTAAATATTAGCATCTGTCTTTTTGTTAACACTCCCATTCAATCATGTGAGAGTTCCTAGGACTAGATCCCGGAGATGATCTTTCCAGTTTCCAGAAAACATTAACATTCAGCTAGATAAGGGGACTACGTACCGGAATCGATCTCCCTCCATTTAGGGTGGCTGGACAGCAGTTTTTCGCTGGTGTAGAAGGGGGCGGACATGGTGGTGGTGTGTAGGGTGTAATAGAGGCTGCCAGGCTGACCGCAGCACTCCCACCCGTGGATGTTGAATCCCACAATCTGGTAACAAACAAAATATGTAATAGAGCATATAATCCAATGTCAAGTTATGAGTATTCCACAATCTGGTACCAACAAACTATGTAATAGCGCTTATAATCCAATGTCAAGTTATGAGTATTCCACAATCTGGTAACAAACAAACTATGTATTAGCGCATATAATCCAATGTCAAGTTATGAGTATTCCACAATCCGGTAACAAACAAACTATGTAATAGAGCATATAATCCACTGTCAAGTTATGAGTATTCCACAATCTGGTAACAAACAAACTATATAATAGAGCATATAATCCACTGTCAAGTTATGAGTATTCCACAATCCGGTAACAAACAAACTATGTAATAGAGCATATAATCCACTGTCAAGTTATGAGTATTCCACAATCTGGTAACAAACAAACTATATAATAGAGCATATAATCCACTGTCAAGTTATGAGTATTCCACAATCCGGTAACAAACAAACTATGTAATAGAGCATATAATCCACTGTCAAGTTATGAGTATTCCACAATCTGGTAACACATTCATGGTTGATATTGTATTATTTTGATCGCAGTGTATTGGATACCATTACCAGACCAGACCCTAGACGAACCAAGAAACTACTCAATATGGACAGAAACTCACTGAGGGAACTGGTAGGACTACTAACGGGACACTGCCATATTAGGAGACACATACAGATATTGGGAGTGGACAACACCAATAGATGTAGGAAATTTGAAGAGGATGAAGAGACTCCAATTCACCTATGGTTCCAATGTCCTGTCCTGGTGGGAACTAGGCTCAGATACCTGGGGAGACATACAGTAGAACCAGAAGACATAGCCACATACCCAATAACAACCCTGGTGAACTTTATTAAAGGGACTGGGTTGTTGTTAAAGGAATGAGGTAAAATGGGAGATAGCACAATGGGCCTATGGCCTAAGTGCTCACGGGAACTACGTGTAAACCGTCTCCGCTTTAAAAATAAAATAAAAATATATATATACCATTAATGCCACCTGTGATGTTTAGGTCGTATTAATTATGAAAGGTTCTCGCCCCTGCTAGTTACTTGCTGTTAAATCGCGTCGGTAGGAACAGTGTCCTATATTGCTGCAGGTTGAATTTGACAGTGTCAATGTATTAGTAAAACACTTTTTCATGTAAAAGACTAGGTTCCCCTAAAAACTCTCTCTTGCTCCAAAACAATCAAATGTTTTACCTTTCCTAAAGAAGAACAGGAACCTGTATCTAGTGTATTAAAAAGTGTTTATTCATGGTGTACATATGAATAAAGTGATTCAGATTGTCTCTCAAATAACAGTGTTTAATTTAAAAGGACCCTCCAATTAATAATATGCATTTATTAACAGTTATCATGTGAGTATTCCACAATCAGGTAATAAAAAAATTATATAATTAGGTTGCAATCGAAATTAATTAATAAACCATATAATTTTGCTTCTGATTGTGATAAACGTATCACTCTAAAATTAAAAAATACCTCATTCTTCTAATACGTTCAGTCCTCCATTAATGGAGGACTGAACGCAGTTGGTGCTAACAAAAAATTGTCCAAAGAAGCGAAGTTAGCAGTCCACAATGGAGTGCTGGTACCTACCCTGATGTATGGAAGTGAGGCATGGAACTGGCAAAGAAAGGATGAAAGTAGATTGAATGCTGTTGAAATGAGATCCCTGAGACGTATGTGTGGTAAAACCATGTATGATCGTGTGAGGAAAGTGGAGATCCGCAAAGAGTGCAAGGCTGATGTGAGCGTAATGAGTAAGATCAAGAAAGGGACGCTTAGATGGTTTGGGCATGTAGAGCGAATGAGCGAAGTGTAAGGAGAATATACAATGCAAATGTGAATGGTAGTAGAAGTCGGGGACGCCCGAGGAAGACATGGCACGACCAAGTGAATCAGATACTTGAGTCGGGCCATGTCAAGAGTCAGAACAATAGAAGAGTATGTATGAGACGATGTATGAATGTGAATGAGGCAAGGAGTGTGTACCAAGACCGTGTTGTTTGGCGGTCCGTCCTCTCTGCATACCCCTGCGAAGAAACGGCGTGATGGTTAGTTAGTTAGTTACAAATGAATTTATGCCGCCGTTCTTACAATAACAGTTGGTTGTGTAATGGTCAACATAAATGCCTTCCAAGCTAGTCCTGGGTAGAACCCGCCCACCTGCCACCAAAGAGCGAGTGGGTTAATTTTCATCAGCACCCGGGTTTCGCGACCCAGAAAAGATTCATTTTTCAAATGTGAAATCATCGTTTTTATAATAATAATAATACTCCGTTTTTGTGCAAAATCACCTCAAGGGCGCTGTACAAATATACAATACATTTCTACAATGATCTATGTTATTATTAACTATAGACTAGTCCAACTATTATCAAGTAATGTCTAACAGATTGCATCCATTGGTTCCTCGATAACTAAAACAAAGCTATATGTACAATGCATTTGATTGATGAAAGTGATGCTAGAATGTACATATGTTATTATTCTTATTTCTTTATTTTTATAGAGGCAGATAATAAACAGTACCATACTTACCTAGTAGGTTACTTGATATTGAGAATATTATGGTACTTACCCTATTTGCTTGAAGAAAGTTTGAAAAAAGAATTTTCTTTGAGATATTGATGTCTTTTTGGACAATTTGTATAATTCCTGATTGAAAATTTTTTAAATAGTTAAAAATATGTGATTTATTATTAAGGCGATTCACTACGTCGTGTAATATTTTAAATTGAGCCGCTATCAATAACAACCCTTACGTAGATGGCGATAAGGTTTAAATTCCCGCCACCATCCGCCTGTTTTGATTTATGCAAGAAAAAACCATGGCCAAAAAGTGCCTTTTATTTTATTTTGTGGATGTTCAGGCATAAATATTTAATTTTTTTTCGATCATTTTATAAATAACTTAATTTGCCACATTATACAATAAAATCATAACCGAAAATGGGTTCGTAAGTAGGAGATTTTGAACTTTAAAGCAGTTTTCATAGGCTTTTACATTATTTTTTTCTGGGTTTATAAAAAGACTTATCTAAAAAATACTCGATTATTTCAAGATAAAGTCCAAGATGTATTCTACTCGCAGTATTTAATTAAAGCATCTGAAATATTTCTAGGTGACCAAATTTTCAAACCAAAAACACATGATTTTGCATTACTACGTATGGCATCGCATTAAGTAGATAGGTATTTATGTATCGACTTACAAATGATATCATTTCAGAGGAAATTTTGGTTTCTATTTATTAAATAATAGAAAATTAGAAACATACATTTTAGGAAGCGTCTGTGGCTAGGCGAGATAGATAGATGTATGAGTGAGCTAGCGGGTTCCCAGCACCCGGGGCTTGCAACTCGAGTGTAACGGGGTGAGCGGCCATAGAAGATGTATTTTGTAGACCGTTTTACTTTTATTATCTTCTGCTACTTTCTTTCCTGTGTGATCTTTGAACTATGCATATCTTTCGAATATTCTCTGTACTATGCAAACATTTTGTATTTATTTTTTCTTTACGGATGTGCAAACACTGCTATCAAAATATAAATGTAGCCTTCATAAAATATCATGTAACCTAAGAGTAACAATAATGATACCGTAAAATAAAAAAAAAATTATGCAAACATTATTTATTTCGTACACCCTTTTGTAGTCCTATTGCAGTATCAAAAAGAATCGTAATAATCCACGTGCATGTAACTCGAGTAACTGAAAACTGAAACTGCAGTGATAATTCATTTCATTCAGTCTAACCATCTCTATTTCTGCGTTGCGAGAATGAGTCTCACGTCACTTGAGCCCGGTCTACACAATTTCACATCTATGGCATGGTCTAACAGTTACAGGACCTATTATCTACCTAAGTGAAATTAACCGGATGACGGTTAATCGGGTATCGGATCGTGCACGACCTGGGGCTCTATTCCTGAATCGAGGGCGCTCGTAATCGCCGTCGAAAGTACGTACGTTGGTCGTCGTTGCTATTCCCGAAATTGGTCGAAGGTACATACTTCGACGCCAAACGTCAAAAGTCATTCCACAAAACAACTACTGGGTCTAACCAGTAGAAACAGGGCAGCGAGTGGTAGGTTGTTGGCGTTTCTATGGAATTGGCTGTCAAAATCTAGTCTAGCTGTCAATTTTTGTTTTACCGCGCGAACGTTCGGACCCGCAAAGAGGTTTATAAAGTTATACAATCCTATTACAATTTTACAATGGCTAATTTACCAGCGATGTTGGCTACAATTCACCATGTTGAGCAAGCTGAAGCGGCTGCTTTGAGACCCGCAAGAACGTTTCATCAGAGGGTCGATTCTTTCGCCGATACGACAGACGAAGCCTTCATAAGGATTCCGCAAATGTAAAAGTGGGTGAAAATTTCCCACTTACTAAGTCTTCATCGGAGCTTACAAGCTCAATTAAGAGTTGCTTTTGGCAATTTGTAATATGTCCCGCAGCCATTTCTGTTTTGAATAACGAATAACTGTTGTCTGTTTGACAGTCACACCATAGAAATCCCAAAAACATCAGGAACATAGACAATATTCACAGGGGTGCCAATATAATCATCTCTTCTACCAACTTCGACTGTTCGACGCTCAAGAATACGTAAAATTGAAACATTTGAAAAAGTTAGTCGCGACGACTAGTAGTTTTTCACTCGAAGACGGCGCATACGAAAACGATTGATCCTTTAACTCCAGAATCGCAGGCCTGGAACGGCGGCCAGCGGGGCAACCGTGAAACCCACTCAAAGAAGGAGTTTAGTCTGGTACAAGTAAGTAATATAATATATACCACGATTTTTTTAATACATATCCGGTAATATTCAATTGAAAATGTATGCATATTTAATATTGATCGTAATTGAGAGTTTGGGATCTTCTTGTTTTGAGGAAATGGCTAAGATAACTTAAATCAATTATTCACAACCATAGATATTCAAATTAATAGACGAGCGCGGGGAGGCAGCGTGACCGTCCCACTTTCGGTGATTGGTTAATATTAGTTTACCAAAAAAAAAAAAAAATTTATATTTGACAAGTTCAAGTATTTCACCTAAAAATGTAGACAATTTGTCTCGACGCCATCTAGTGAGAGAGTTAGCACTTACAATGCCTTTCTCATATAAAATAAAGTTGGTTGTTTTCAGGTGAAAAATGTAACAAGCAGTAATTGTTGAATGAAACACTAGTATATATTGAATAATTTCGCGGGTAAGAGATAAGCCGCCATAGCTCAGTGGTCAGAGCTGTCGACCGGAAATCGAAGGGACACGGGTTCGAGTCCCGTTGGCGTCATGTATCTTTTATCAGGAGATTTTTCAATGTGGATGAGTGTTTCAGGCGAATAATTATTGCTTGTAAAATAATTGTTACCCTTTGTGCTATGCATAAAAAATCTTGTCTTAAAAACATTAGTTTACCAAAAAAAAAAAAAATAATTGATTTATATTTGTTGCATCGATGATATGTTGTGGGAGTTTGTTCCAAGCATCCACTACTCTATTTGCAAGGAAGTGTTTTCTAGGATTAGATGCAAAAGGTGTCCACGGAGATTTATATTTTTATTAGTAGTGAAGATTTCTTGGATGCTAGGGCAACTGTAATGTCCAGATAAAATTTTGAAAGTCTCGATCAAGTCACCCCTTTCTCTTCTTTCTTGTAAGGTTGGTAATCTTAGTTCCTTGAGTCTATCTTCGTATCGTAGATCTTTCAGAGCTCTTGATATTTTGTCTCTGTACTCTCTCTAACAGATTTATATCCTTTGCGAAGTAAGGACTCCATATTTGGAAAGCATATTCCAGGAGAGGTCGCACATATGTTTTATATATTTTTAACATCATGTACGGTGTTAGGTCAAGGAAGGTTTTCCTGATTTGGGGCCGTTCAAGTATTACGTAAGCAGATTTATTACAATTATTTACCCCCTCTTCCCCCTTGTCACCAAAAGTAAGCAAAGCTCTTACCCCCCCCCCTCCCATGCTTACGTAAAAATTGGCACCTATATGCATTTTTCTGTTAATGTATTCTGTTTTTTAAGCGAGTACCTTAACGTATTAATTATTTGTGGGAATCCCCGAATATGTATTCGGTTTTCAAACATAGACAATGTGTGGGTTGCCAATGTGTAAAAAAAAATTACTGCTGAGCAGTGCTGACGTAATCACTATCTCGACCCCCCCACCCCCCCATGTCATCAAAAATAAGCAAAGCAAAGACCCCCCTGCCCCCCTATAGTGCTTACATAATACTTGAACAGCCCCTTAGATATGTGAGTGAATTTGCTCTTTTCACAATTCCAGCGTGTGGTTCCCATTTCAAGTCCTGTGATATGGTAACTCCTAAGTCTTGTTGTAATGTCACTGCTTTTAGAGGTGTTCCATTAAGTTTGTAGGCACGTGTAGGGTTAGTTTTTCCAACATGTAGGACAGTGCATTTTTCGACATTGAGTTTTAGAAGCCAATCATTTGTCCATTGATATATTTCGTTTAAATCGTTTTGCAGTTGGTTGTGATGAGTGTGTGGGTTGGCAAAGAATTTTGTATCATCTGCAAAGCAGCTGGAGTCTGATTTTATTATATTATGCAGGTCAGCGATGTTACTTCCAGCTCTTCGACATAATACCCAGATTTCATGTTAGGAAAAGTATGTTAATTTGAAAGTCTACATTCACAACCAAGTTGCATTTATTGAAATGTACGCAAGCAATTTAATCAGTATTTTACAATTTCATATTATTATCCTTGGAGAAAAGTGAGATAAGAAATAAAATTAAGTAAATAAATATTAAGAGATTTTTTAAGGTTAAATCTCCGTTTGATCTCTTTTATGTTACTAATAATAATAATTGGATAATTTCAATCAAAAGTCACTTTAGCGGTGCTTTACACAGCTCGAGATAGTACTAGTAATTCTGTGAATAGTGACCTAGCGTTCAAAAAGCATGTTTCTAATTTTCTCTTTTTCATAAATCAAAACTAAAATTTCCTCTGAAATCGTAAGATTTGTAAGTAGCTACTTAAATATCCACTTACATCAATAATAAACCACATATTTTGTTATAATTACTAATAAGGAATGAGTTCAATTAATTAATTAATATTTTCTTAAAATTATGCGAGAGAAAATTTACAAGAAGATTTTCTTTGACTGAGCTTACAGGAGTCATGTTTTAACTTAACCTTTTTGCATTTTGTATGTCTGTAAATTTGTGTGTACATTTCGTTTCCATATCAATATGGTTGCCGTTTTAATGGATTTACGGTCATATATGACCGGGTGTCCATATTTTATAAAAGTATTTTTTTTAACCTTGCGGAAAAACATAATTTTTTTGAGATTGGAAAGAGAAATAATAATTTCTTTCCAGTTTGCCTAAAATATTTATACTGGAATCCATGAATAAAATCCTAAAATAGCAAAAATAAATTATTTATATTTCGCACCGCTATCGAAACAATCGGTTTAACTTTAAAAAATACTTCTTATTTTTTATTATATGAAAGAGATAAAAGTGAAGTTACAGTTTTCTTATAAATTTCCCAAACAAAACGAATGTGGATTGGAGTAAAAATGTGGTAAAAATGTTGACAACATTTTTCATGTTTGATATTAAAATTTTATTATTTAGAAAAAGTAGTGTTTATTTTAAATGCATACACCTGAAAGATAATTTTGTCTAGTTTCTAAAACAGTATTTGTTTTTATGGAAAATTAAAACACAAGATGTATATAGCACATTTGAAATACACAGAAAACATTGCAAACTGAAAAAATGTGATGAAAGTGCCTAAAGAAGGTTTAAAAAAAGAATTGTAATTAAGATGGTGACATTTCTTTGGACAAATTGAATAATTCCTTATTTGAATTTTTTTTTTAAGTGTTACGAAAAATATTTATGATTTATAATTAAGTAGGTAGGTATTTAAGTACCTACTTACAAATCTTATGATTTCAGAAGGAATTTTGGTTATGATTTATTATACATATAAGAGGAAAATACAAACATACTTTTTTGGATGCGAGGTGTACCTACTGTTCACAGAACTACTAGAATTATTAAGGCATGACTTGGTTTCAACTTAATTTCATCAAGAAATAAATAATTATGTGGTAGGAGATGGTAAAAGATGCATTAAGGTTCCATTTTTTCTCAATCAAAGTTAGGTTTGAAGGTTAGGAAATATGTATAAATTATTAAAATAACCCAAACTAAACCCTAAAAACCTATTTTATGCATGTTTACTTAGACCCCCGACTTAAATAGTTGTCTCCATTAGATATTTAAGTTAAAATCAAGTGTTATTTTTTAAAGAGCCTTTGCATTCAGTGGAATTCAACAAGTAAACCAAAAAAAAATATTTTGAAAATTTTGAAATATTTTGACAAGGCAGTGCAGTTGTGAGAGTGCAATATATTGATCATTTAAGTCGTAAGTCACTAGATATAAGTCATTAGTTATGTTATTATGACTCCTAGTCGTAAGCCAGCTGTTTTTATTATTCAATAAATATATTTTTACAGCGTCCTTGGGGTGATTTTTCATGAAAACGGCGCTATATAAATTAGACAAATATTTATTATTATGAAAGAAATAGTTATAACTATTATTATCTATAATGGATATAACATTTTGGAAGGTTTTGCTCTGAATTCTTAGATTATGTGGTAGTCTACTCCAAGCGCGATCTCTGAACTTAGAGGCTTTTCAACATTACAGAGTGGAAGATGCTCTCAGGAACGATATCACCGTTCAAAAACCAAACGTCACTTCAAATGGCATTTTATTGTATTTAGAGACAAGAATTTATGAAACCTCATCTTTCTCATTTCCTTTCTAGTTCCTTCAGCCTTACAACATGCCCTGAATTGGGGATGTCAGTCCCTCTAGCTCCGGGCAGCAAAACAATTGGCTTGATAGACATGGCTGTCAAAACGGATGAAATCTGAGATTACCACTATATTGGTTATTATGATTTTAATTACCTGAATTAGATTGCGGAGTCGCAGCTGCTGCGTAGCAAGGGGCGTCCATTCCCTACAGCGAGGTTGGCCGAACATTTTAACAAACACCTAACTAATCTAACCTACAAGGCAATGTCAAAATTATTATTATTAATGTCAATCACTACAACTGTAAACAGGTTCACACGGCCTTGAAAAGGAACCGTAGCCAAAAGAATTGCTGCTTTGACATGATTATAGTTCACAAGACGAGAAGATGGATTCACTGCACTGGTAAATTGACATTAACACAAACTGGGTCGACAATTTTACAAAGCAGACAACAGCAGCTGATGGTGATGACATTTGTCATTGTTAAATTTTTTCTATACCTTGTTTATTTTGATGGTGTTGCTAGTATGAAAAATTGTAACATTATGGCCAATGAATTTATTGTAATGCTGCCAGTAGTAAAATACAGCAGTTCTATTTACATTCAAAACTAACTCCACTAATTCCCCGGCGTTGCCCGGGCGTTACGCGGAGTTTTTATAAATAGATAGATTAGGCTCTGCCACACGTACACTTCGGAGCGGCGGTTTCACGCGCCATTCCAGGCCGCCGCGCAGAAAAGTAAAGTCCGAAAGTAAGGTAATGGTTTTACAGCGAATTCCATTGTGAGACTTTTCTGCGCAGCAGCCCGGAGCGGCGCGTGGTACCGCCACACCGAAGTATGCGTGTGGCAGTACCTAATAGAAGTTATAATTCATAATAACAAATGGCTGTAAGTGCTGACTTCACACCAGTTTTAAAGCTGGACACACACGACAGAGCCATTTGGCCCTGTAACATCTGAATCCATTTGTACACGGTCCAAATTAGAGGTTCAAACGCAAACGAGCGGAGCCAGGTTTCATCTGTGTCCAGTGATGCCGTGCTGCAAAAGTGAAAATCAGTAGTTATCAAATATTTATAGGGGCCAGTTGTTATATTTCTCGAAATCGGTAGATACAATAATTTCAATAGATTAAAAAATATAGCTAAATGTTCTTTGAATATTTTTAGATTTGAGCCGAAATCTGTAAATCTACCAACATTTCGGTGGAATGGCATCACGATATTATGTATAACTAAGTATCGAATGAACAACACGAACTTGTGAACTGAAAAAGTATATCCTGTAATGGGTGCATAAAATGGCCCGCTGGGTGTCTACTTGTGGCCCACGGAGTATAGGCACACTTTTTTTTTGGCCACCCATGTTCTAGAATTCTAGACTCTACCATGCGACTGTGTTTCCTATGCCGCACTTATGCCCAGCGTCGGGTAAGTTTTCCCCTATCGCTACTTTCATCACGTTTGTTCAGTTTGCAATGTTTTCTGTGTATTTCAAATGCGTTATATACATCTTATGTTTTTAATTTTCCGTAAAACAAATACTGTTTTAGAAACTAGATAAAATTATCTTCCCGGTGTATGTATTTGAAATACATATTACTATTTCTAAATAATAACATTTTAATATCAAACGTAAAAAATTTTGTCAAAAACGCTATAGAAAAATTGAGAGAAAACGATATTTCAAAAACATATTCGTTTTGTGGAATTTGTAAGAAAATTGTAACTTCACTTTTATCTCGTTTATAATAAAAAATAAGTAATAATTTTTTAAATTAAACCGATTGTTACCACATCAGAAGGTGCGGGTTCAATTCTATATGATTCGAGATATTTTCAATTTGTATGGATATTTCAGGCGAGTAATTAATGCTTATAATAATTTGTAATACAATTATATCGGTTTATTATTTGAGTGCAGACAGTGGTTAACTACAATTAAATGAATCGTTTATTTATGCATTACCAAAAGTATATTATAAAATACGCCATAAACACAGACATAATATTATATCTGTGTTTATGGCTGAGTTGACATCGCGTTTGGGTCCCACCCAGGCGTAGTGTGTTCAATTCATCGGCTGGCCAAGTCCCCCATCACAACACAAGCAAAATTTTCCGCTTACTGTGGTGGTAGTAGGAGATTTTCAAATATTGTCAGGTTATTCGTAACCCGGGAATGTTGGTCTTTGTTTTTAATTTTTCTTTTTTTTTGTGTCGTAAATAATAATAATAATGAAAACATAATTAATAAAAATAATTTGGCTTAGGTAATTAAATGTTTATTTAGTTGCAAGATTATATTGTTAAAACTGAATTAGAAATATATGTTCGACAAATATGACGTTTAATAAATAAGTCCCAGTGGTCAAGTTGGTTAAGACGCCTGTCCCGGTAAAACAAGAGATCCTGGGTTTGATTCCTAGTTGCAACCGTAATTTTTTCATTTAGATTATTAATATTATCCTTTTCCTCAATGAAATAATATTTATTTATTTGGATAACCAACACCTCTGCCATAAGTCATCCAAGTGTTTCGCTACATTTGATGACTTAGCAGGGTGCCCGGGTTCATGGAGTGAGGTTTGTTGACACAGGACCGCCAGATTCTTACCCGTCCCTCATACCTACCCGTTCCCTTCGCAGAACATCTACTCCTTTATTTCCTTAAAAATGCCCTGTACTCAGCATCCCCAACTATGACATATGCCATTATTTTCATCAGGATCTCCAGTATGGAGCTAATGTAAAAAAGTACACATAAACAAAGAATTTTGTGAACAAAATTAGAAAATTAAAGAAAGTATGTTTATTAATTGATTTATTTATTTAGAATTAGCGGCATAAGTGCCATTTGTATTGGCTATAGTTATTGACAATCATATTACCTACTACATAGAAAGAAGAGAGAAAAGAAAAAAAATTATATAAGCAAGCAAGACAAAAGAATAACAAGAATATACATTAGTACAAAATAAGAAAAACTAAACAAAAAAACATATTATACAGTGACCTCGTTAGAATATGTAATATTGCTAAAATATTTAATAAGTACAGCCTTACACTTCAATAGAGGCATAATAAAAACTTTCGCCAACATAGAAGTTACCGACGTTTATCTATTTTCACTTCGTTTATGTATTTTTCGTCTTTATACCTTAGAAGTAGGCGTATTCTTATTTTCTTAAAACAAACCTACAAACTATCATGTTTCCATTTGCCTTTTGCTTGCTTTTACATGTCAAATGGTGAAGGTTATATTATTGCTTTTAATATTCTATACTTATAATCTTCACAATATTTTTTTTTTATATAAACTATTTAAAATATGTATGTAAAATGGCAGCCCTCGATTTAACAGGCCACGATAACCAGTCAAACGCTCTATATTTTGTTAACAATACATATTCTTATTTTTGTACAACAGGTTTATACCTACAAATAATTATTGTATGCATTTACTATTTACTTGCAGTTATAATATGTCAAATGGATATGGTTATATGTATTATTACTGTTACTATTGTGAACTTACAATCTAATACATAGAACAAATACATAAAATTACATTAATCTGCCTTCTGCATTGCGCTGTATTATCAACCAATCAGAACAAATACATAAAATTACATTAATCTGCCTTCTGAATTGCGCTGTATTATCAAACAATCAGAACAAATACATAAAATTACATTAATCTGCCTTCTGAATTGCGCTGTATTATCAACCAATCAGAACAAATACATAAAATTACATTAATCTGCCTTCTGAATTGCGCTGTATTATCAAACAATCAGAACAAATACATAAAATTACATTAATCTGCCTTCTGAATTGAGCTGTATTATCAAACAATCAGAACAAATACATAAAATTACATTAATCTGCCTTCTGAATTGCGCTGTATTATCAACCAATCAGAACAAATACATAAAATTACATTAATCTGCCTTCTGAATTGCGCTGTATTATCAAACAATCAGAACAAATACATAAAATTACATTAATCTGCCTTCTGAATTGCGCTGTATTATCAAACAATCAGAACAAATACATAAAATTACATTAATCTGCCTTCTGAATTGCGCTGTATTATCAAACAATCAGAACAAATACATAAAATTACATTAATCTGCCTTCTGAATTGCGCTGTATTATCAAACAATCAGAACAAATACATAAAATTACATTAATCTGCCTTCTGAATTGCTCTGTATTATCAAACAATCAGAACAAATACATAAAATTACATTAATCTGCCTTCTGAATTGCGCTGTATTATCAAACAATCAGAACAAATACATAAAATTACATTAATCTGCCTTCTGAATTGCGCTGTATTATCAAACAATCAGAACAAATACATAAAATTACATTAATCTGCCTTCTGAATTACGCTGTATTATCAAACAATCAGAACAAATACATAAAATTACATTAATCTGCCTTCTGAATTGCGCTGTATTATCAAACAATCAGAACAAATACATAAAATTACATTAATCTGCCTTCTGAATTGCGCTGTATTATCAAACAATCAGAACAAATACACAAAATTCACAAACTAATCAGAAACCTTCTTAAAAATAACAAAAAAAGAAAAGAAGAGAAATAATAAAATGATAAATTAAAACATAACTTAACAACTGTTTTTTAGCATACCTATTAAATTAATAGGTAGGTACATATGTTCTTAATAATTTTTTTTTATTTCTTTTAAATTTATTTTTTTATTTCCTTTATTTTTTCCCAATTTATACATTTTAAATTAAAGTTTTATAATAATAAGAAAGGGAACCAACTAAGGCGCAGCCTATGCGTGGGTAATATAAGTGTATACATTATATTTTTGTACCTAAAAATAACAGTAAGCATATAAAGAAAAACGGTAGGATTATAATTAGAGTTAGCCTAAAAGATTGTGCAAGAGGTGAATATTAAAAATAAATCAAAGTAAAAATAAAGATTGTAAGATAATATATATGAAGTAAAAGAACACATAATAAAATAATAATAAATATACAGAAACAAAAAGAAAAAGAGAAAAAAGTAAAATTAAATTAATAATGCTTCAACATTTTCATTGTACATAATAAAAGATTAAAACACGAAGGTGCCCATTTTATTAAATTAATTAGTCCCACATCTTGTAAAAAGAAAAAAAAATGACATCAAAACATCAGAATTTTAAGTTTCGTGTTTTGTTGTTGTAATTTGTGTGTTTTTTTGTTGTTTTTTGTTTTTTGTTTTGATTAGTAAAATGCAATGTCTCCGCGGCCTCGCTTGCGTATATTTAATTATTTATTATACGCACATAAGAGCTTTTACAAACATTTGATAATATGAACATAACAATTCAGTGAAACAGTAATTAATATTAAAATTTTCATTTTAAAATTATACAGAACCCATACAGAAGAATGGTATTATGCTAAACTTAATTATTATTATTACTGAGTTATGTTATTATAGCCTTCTTGTAACTATATTCCGTGCAGTTGAACACATCTACTACTTCTGAGAAAACATTGCCAACTGCATGCAATCTAGGTAGAAGCAAGTATCCAAATGACTCTTACAGGGCTCTCTATAATACCATTAACAATTTTATAAATAAAAATCAAGTCGGAAACAAGTCTTCTATCTGAGAGTTTTAATAAGTGTTTGTCTTTCATCAAGTGATTGTGTTTATTGTTTCAATTGGTAGACCGAGTTTATAGTTAATGAATCTAAGGAATATAAATGATTTTTATTATATTAAAATTAATCCTATTCTGCGTATTAAAATAAAAATAAATATATTCACTATTCAATTCATTCGTCCGAGGGATGCTTGCATTTCTTCCAACATGAATGTGTTTTGATTTTTGAGGTTAAGGTAGTCAGAAGCGCGTCTTTTTGAAATGACGATGGTACCTCTGGTCTCTGATGCAGATTTAATCAAGTGCTTTCAAAAGCCCGGCGAGAAGTCTGGCCGTGACGGTGTGACCATTAACTTCAGCCAACTCCAGGGGAGTTCTGTGTTCTGTATCTCTCGACTTTACCACCGCCGCCAAATGCCTCTCGTCTCCCTGAGGAAGCATAGTTTTGCCAAGCCTCGCAATTTCAAACACTTCCTCGGTTAAACGCAGCAGTTGGTTGACAGAGTCACTGTCCGAACATTGCCGAGGCGTTAGATTACGGCTGTCTCGACTATTGTAGCACGCACCGTTCTCCAACAGACAACACACGATATCGACATCTCCCTTTTTAGCGGCAACGTGTAGTGCTGTGGAACCTCCAACCACAGTTTTAGCGTCGATAAACTTAAGGTAAGCTTTGGGTTTGCTTCTCTTTACGTTCTGCAACAAGAGACGGACCGCTTGTTCACAAGCTCGGGATGTGGCGAGGTGCAGGGGGGTGTTCCCCTTTTGCGACACGGCAGTAGCGTCAGCTCCCTTGTCCAGCAGTAACACCATAACCTCCACCGTGGCGGCAAAGTGCAGCGCAGTTCTACCTTCACCATCCGCAGTGTTCTCGTCCGATCCATTTTCTATTAAACTAAAAACCTCGTCTGTATTCCCTTCACTGGCTGCTTTGAGCAAATCAAAATCACAAGGAGGAATGTAGTCGTAATCTAAACCAATTTTCGAGCCCATCAATTCACATAATTCATTCACTTGTTCATCCACCATCATGGAGAGTGCAGTATGTCCGAAAACGGCATTCCTAGCATCCAGCCCCTCTCTGTGAACCTTGATTGCATCCGAAACATTAATCTGCATGATATGTAGTTTCGTTATAAGACTTTGAGTACAAAATGTATCAGTGTGATTGGGTGGCAATACACTCTTCTGAATAAGGTATATTTCTTGTAAGATTTGTAAAGCTTCGTCAATTTTGTGTTGGCCCGCAAGAGTCAATGCTATATTGCACCTGACTCGGAGGGTATAACGGTGATTCAGCCCATACATTGTTTTTGATGATTCGTAAATGTTTTGAAAACTAGCAAATGCCTCTTGGTACTTGCCCTGAGCAAGCAACATTTCTGCAATATTAAAAAGTACACGCAGAGATTTAGGTCGATCGGCATCCAATATCCTTTTATGTGTTTTCAAAATTTGTTTGTTCAGGCACAATGCCTCCTCGTACTTCCGAAGGCCAACAAGGGCAAGCCCCGCCTCAGTTTTAGTTTCAATTAGTTGCTCATGCTCTTCGCCCAATATTTCCTCTTGCCTCTTAATAACTTCCTCGAAAATATCCCACGATTCTTTGTTCCTTCCCAGCCGCCGTAATACCGAAGCTATATTACTTCGGGTCTCTAGGGAGTCTGGGTTGTGTGGACCAAATGCTTCCACTCTCTTCTTATAGATATATTCTAACATGGGCAAGACTTCATAATTTTTATTCTGTTCATACAATGCCATCGCTATTTTGTATTGAATGTCCAGGGTTCCTGGATTATCTTCTCCCAATATTTCGATTCTTCTATCAAGAAGCTGTTTTAAAATTTCGACCGCTTCTGTGAATTCTTTACGCATAAACATAAAGTCTACCTTAAATAAAATGTGATGAACGTTGGGCTGTAAAACTTGTTTCAACTTTGTATCGGGGAAACCATTTTTCATAGCAACAACCACAAGGGTGTTACCATCGGTGTCGCGAGCCTTCATCACCGCCTTTATGATTTCTTCGTTCTCTATTTTGGTAATACATTTAATTACCCGGGCATCGTCGGTTTGGACTATCTCGAAAAAGAGTGCAACATTTCGAAGTAAATGCTTGATATATGTTTGTGTAGCAAAATCCGAAGGAGTCTTCGTATTGTCAGCCTTAAGGTTGTGCACTGCGCCATTTTTCAACAATGATTCAACTATTCCCTGATGAGAATATTTGGAAGCATAATGCAAGGGAGCATTGCCGCCCTTTCCAACAACATTGGGATTGGCTTTGTTCATTAACAAAATATCGCACACCTCTTGAAATCCCTTCCAGGAGGCAATATGTAAAAGTGTTGCATTGTTAGAGTTCTTTACACCTACATATTTTGCCAAGCCTTCTACCAAATTGCCAACCATCAAAAGATCATTTGTTCTGACGGCCTTGAATAGTTTTCCAATCGACTCTAACACTTCTTTAATATCTGGACTTTCAATTAAATCTAAAGGGGTTTTGCCAAATACATCCGTGACATCATACATTGCTCCACTATGTAATAAAAACTCAACCATCTCTGAGTGTCTCTTTAGGGCAGCATAGTGAAGAGGCGTCAACCCATTTGAATCAGTTGAATTAATTTCAACGTGCTTGTCTATCAAATATTGGGCCACAGCTTGATGCCCTCCTCTCGCGGCGTAATGCATCAGGGTACAGCCATTGGAATGCAGTTCATCAATGCTCATCTTACGCTTCTCTAGGAAGAAGACCAGTATATTGAGGTGGCCGCTTACAGTGGCTATGTGGATAGGTTTACAACCATGAATGTCTAGAGCATCTAGGTCAGCTCCTAGATCTACCAAGCGACTTGTTACTTCAAGATTACCCGCTTGAGCCGCGATATGCAGCAACGTTTTGTCATCATTGCCTCTGTTGTTGATCCCAACGTCTGATTTTTGTAGCAATATAATGGTATTTGACAATTGGGCAAGACTAACTGCCAGCTCCAACGGTGCTCTATTAATCGAATCTCGGATGTTAGATTTTGCTCCCCAGTGCAATAACCTTTCCATGATATCTGGCTTGTTCTCGTGTACTGCGACAAATAATGGTGAGAAATCAGGATCCGTGGGATTGACATTAGTACCATTTTCTAGCAAAACTTCTACAAACTCCGTATGTCCAAACGATATTGCAATCGATAAGGGTGAAGGGTCTTGTACTTGATCTACAACTTTAGTATCTCTCTTTATTAGCGCCCTGGCTATAAAGCTGTCACCTTTTACAGCAGCCATAGATAAGAGGTTTGATCCTTTTTGATTTGTTATATTGATGTCGACATTTTTGTTCTTCAACAAAGCTTCAACTACAAGTCTATGCCCTGCAGTAATCGCAGATAGCAGAAGTTTACCTCCGACAACTTTAACATCAGCTTCTTTTGCAATCAAGATGTTCAACAGGTCTATATTATTATTATTCGCTGCGCAGCATAATGCGGAAGATCCTGCAGCATCTAAGTGGTTAATTTTGGCATTATTCTTCAACAAGATCTCAACAGCCGCCTTGTGATTCCCACTCGCAGCCAGATGCAAAGCGGTGGCACCTCTATTGTCCTTAGCATCAACATCAGCTTTTCCTTCGATCAATGCTTGAACCATTGGACCGTCTCCAGAAAAAGCTGCAATGTGCAGCGCTGTGCGGTCAAGTTTCCCCCTTTCGTCAACACCGGCTTTATACTTTAGCAATATTTGAATAGTTTTCTCATTGCAAGTTTTACCAGCAGCTACAAGCAAAGGTGTTAAATTGTGATAGTTTCTGTAGTTTACCTTGGCTCCCTTTTTTAATAAAGCCTCTGAAATGGCATCATGACCGTTTGCAGCGCTGCCATGCAGAGCTGTGCAACCTGCAGAATCTACACAATGGACGTTCGCTCCTGCAGCTAGCAAAGTGTCTACCACTTGTTGGTGACCTCTTTGTGCAGCGACGTGCAATGGCGTCTCACAATATTTATTTTGGGTGTCGATGTCAATCTCCTTTCCGATCAAAGTATCTATGACAGAAGTACAACCATAATAAGCGGCAGTGTGTAATGCCGTGACACCGTTATTATTTCTGCTATCCGCCCGAGCGTGATTCTGCACGAGAAGGTCAACTATATCCGCATGTCCACTCTTGGCCGCAAAGAAAAGCGGGGTGGAGCCATCACTTGTTGTAGCATTGACATCGGCGTTGTGTTGCAACAATAGACGTATGATGAATGCATTGCCGTTAACGGCGGCTTTATGGAGGGGGGCGATTTTATATTTCACGTCTCCGTTATTAACAAAAGCACCCCTTTCCAAGAGAATTTTGACGATCTCTTCGTGGTTGCTTTCCACTGCGAGGTTTAATGAAGATCGACCCCACATGTCTCTGAAATTCACATGAGCTACCTTTTCTAGCAGCGTGTTGAAAATCTCTAGATGTCCATTGAATGCTGCAAGATGCAACGGACAGGACTCTTGCTCATTCTTAGCATTGACATCAGCGTTATTTAAAAGCAAGTACTTTACTATTTCTGTATGACCTAATTCTGATGCGTTATGAAGGGGAGTTGAACGGCCACTATTATTATCCAAAGCAGCGTCATTATTCGTGAGGATTTTTACGACATTTAAGTAATTATTTTTTACGGCATAATATAAAGGCGAACGTCCTAAGAAATTGCTTGCACTTATTTTGGCTCCCAATGAAAGCAATATCTCGACCGTTTTACTGTGTCCGTTTAGGGAAGCCAAGTGTAACGGTGTCCTTTTTGAATTATCAACTGGATCAATGGCATTTCTCATTTCTTTAACTAAAAATTTCACAGTGACATCTCTTCCGAAGGCCGCGGCTACGTGCAGTGGAGTGTGGCCATTAATATCTCTCGATTCGCAGTTAATCATTTTTTGTTTAGTCAAGAATTTGATAATTTCAATATTGGGTCCCTGCGCAGCATAGTGAAGCGTAGTTGATAAATCTCTCTTTCTTGAACATATATCAGCTCCTTCAGCGATTCTTAATGCCAAATTCTCAAAGCTTCCGTCAACCAGAGATTTCCACATTTCCTTCTGTTTGTCGAGAATAGATACGCCCAGTTCATATCGCCGTCTCAATTGCTCAATATTGTATTTTACAATGTTCCCTATTTTACGGTTCAGTAAGAGGTCTTTGCTTTCAGCAAGTTTCACGGCATTTAGGAGCACAGCGGACCAAGCATCAGTTGGCAAAATGTCTACCAAGGCGTTCCCGTGAGCCAAGTGGTTGCGTAAGCACCTTCCATCCAAGAGAGGCATGTCCCCATCCAAATACAGCACATTATTGGGAACTCTCGGGACATTATCGTAACTATCTAATAGGGTCATGACATCCAGCACAAGGGCTTCCAACATAAATCTATTTGTGGTCTCATTTTTCCGCAGTAATAAAAGATGTTCATATAGTTGACCACACATTTTATCAGTTCCTGTGTTGTTCACCAGTTCAGACAATTTCAGAGAGATTTGTTCGCCAATAATAATGCTGTTTTTTACGTTGGGTTTTTTCACTTTTTTAGCAATTTTTTCGGATTTTTCCAATATTTTTCTACTAAATTCGTCAATACGATTAATATTTCTGTTGTCAATTGATAGACCATAACTTAATCTAGCTATAACAGACAACATTTCTACAACAACCTCCGGTGTGATTCTCATACATACGCTGCTCAAAAAATTGAATAGCAGGTTAATTAGCCTTTTCAAATATCTTACAAAATCTACAGATTGTTTTTGCGTTGGATTGTTTTTTAAGGCATTTTCAGCTAAGTCTTTTGAATCCTTAATAATTCTGTTAATATTTTTAATATTGTTGTTATCATAACATGAAAATAAATGACCTATTGTTTTTATAAAGATATGGTCTACCTTTGATGGATGAGCTTGCCATTTGATTTTCTCGAGGACATCTTTTATATCAGCAAACAGTTTGTTCTCGTATGGAGTTTTATCTACTAAGTTGCTAATGAGATCTTTTATTTTTTGGAAGTTTTCTGTAACTGTATCTATTTCTTTCTCATTCTCAAAGCAATCACTTTGAAATATATTTACAATTTCTAGAAATTCATCTTTACCATCACTGTTGAGGAGCGCGGTCAGCAAACACTTTATTTTGTCAGCTTTGTTGGATTTTGTAATGTCAGTGATGACTGAAGAAATTTTCTTAACGTCTTTTTGAATGTTAGAATATAATACACTGCCTTCCAAATCTAGGTGTGGATGAGAGAGAGAGTTTCGTAAGTCTTGGAGTACTTTTCTGGTTTCTTTGGGTGCAGATAGGAGTAGAAGATCACTCACAGCTGGGGAGAGCTTGGGGCTGTCTAATGTGTCCTTCAGATGCTCTCCCGTCACCTGGAGGGATCTTTTGATAGTCAACTGGCCCACTCTAGTAGCAGAATCTGCCAGCAAAGCCGCTTCTAGGTATGTCTTCATAATGTGGAGCGAGGAAATGTCTCTCACCTCTTTATAGTCAGCGTACAAGTTTGGGTATCTGCTGATGATACCAGCGACAACGTCCTCACGACTTTCACTCACTGCTTTCCAAAGTTCTTTGAGTGTTTTAGTTCTGATGTGTTCCTCTAACCCTTTTAAGTCCAAAGAAAATTGGTCCAATTCCTTCAGTAACCTGTCTTTCCTCAGTACGGACAGGTAGAATATATTCAATGGGTGTCGCCGAATGTGGGCGGACAAAAAGCTCACCAAGCAGAACTCCATTTCTTCCCAGGGCAAAATATTGTAAGTGGACTTCAACTGTTGCTTCAGTATGTGGATATTCTGTGCTATAAACTTAGCCGTGTATAAAAAGTGACTGTCCACTTCTGTATAAGTTTTAACATGCGAGATATTTTCCACAAGCATTTGAACGCGTTCTAGGATATTAGCGGATGAAGTGGTAGTAAGGGTTACGTCTCCACCATCCTCGGAGAAGAAACGTAGATCGCGCAACTTATATTGGACAAACATATGCATTTCTTCTGACACGAGGACATTATTCAATAGTAATTTCTCGTAAGATTCGGATACGAGTCGCTCCGTGAGTTGATGGGTTATTGACCCGAGGAGTATGCGTAGGAGTTCCACGTTTCCGGAGCGTATGGAATAATAAACTGCATTATGTCCTTCATATTTCTGCTCCACTGAACACCAGCGGGGAGGAACAACAACTGCACCATCGGAGGTATGGGATGAGTCATCCTCCAATAAGAACTTTAATAAGTCAGCCCTGTTGTGCTTGCAAGCCAAGGTTATGAAAGAAAAGTAGGGAGAGTCCACTTTCCCCAGCCGTCTCAGGTCTGCATGGGACCTGCAGGCCAGGAGAGCTGAAACCTGTCTCGTCTTATCTTCTTCCATTGACAGTTCTTTCAGTGACACTTCACACACAGATTAGACTAAACTGTCACTGGATATTGCTGCCTTGCACTACAAACACTATACACAATGTTACACTAACTTCCAAACAACATTAATTGTCTCAGTTGACCATAGGTCTTATAACTTTATTAATATTATTTTTATATTGTAAAAAAGTCGCGATATCGAACTTTATGTCAAATACAAATGAACAGATTCTTCTTGTTCTTTAACTGCCGTATCAGATCCCCCCGACGTTGGCGATCACTCTAGAAAATGTCGTTCAATTTTAACTGGAGCAAGTGATACTTCTCCCCTCGAACAGATAACTTTATAAAAAAATTCACAGATAAGATTGTGGGTTCTAACAGTGTTGCCAAGTTAGCATATTATATGCTAAATTTGGCATAATTACTCCATGTTTAGTATAACTTTTATGCTTTTAGCATATATCATATTTATTTGGCTTATTTTTACAGAAACATGAAAATAAAAATTAAAAACAATTTCTAAACTAACAAAAATGATATCGATTGAAAAACTGGTGTCTCAATGGAGAAACATAGTTCACATTAAATGGGAATCCTTGACTTCCACTGTAGAGTTTTGGAATGAAGTCATGCAATATAAGTTAATCTCTAGTTAGAAGCATAATTGAATATAACTCAGTAGTTTGGTCTCCCTCTTACAAAATTCACATTAATAACATTGAGCGAATACAAAAAAAATTTCTGCGTTTTATAAATTTTAAATTAAATATCCCACTAGAAGACTTACAATATCATTTCTTATTAAACACTCTAAAAATACACACATTGGAAGACAGGCGTAAAATAAACGACTTAACTTTTTTATTCAAGATTCTAAACTCTAAATTCGACTGTTGCGAACTTCTGCAACTCATAAACTTACGAATACCTACAATAACAACACGACAAAATACACTATTCCACTGCAACACACATAAGCGCAATTACATTGCGAACTCCCCAATACAACGGTTTCACACTATGGGAAACCAATACTTAGGTGATGTCGATATATTCAATATTAACTTTGCGAATTTTGTGGATTATGTAAAAGACCTATTTCAATACTATTCCTAAATGGAAGTTATATTTTTGTAAACCAGTCAAATCGCTGTATTTTTTAATTTATGTTCTTGTTATTTTTAATTTTGTTTCTCGCATATACTTATGTAATTTTATTTTTATTATTTCTTTCTTTTCTTTCTTATGTTTCAAAACTGTCATTAAATTTGTACCACCCACATGTAAAAGCCCTCTGGGCGTTAAATAAATAAATAAAATATCTAAAATAAAAAAAATATAAAGATGCAGCTAATAATAACCCCTTCGGTGATTTATGTCAGTTTGCAATGTCTATTTTAAAATTGCCGCATTCAAATGCGGACATTGAACGTATATTTAGCCAAATGAGTCTGGTCAAAACAAAACTCCGAAATCTTTTGGCGGTGAGAACCCTGAATGCCATTTTGTACGTGAGATTTGGCCTAAAGAGAGCAGGAAAGTGCTATTATTCTTACACTGTTCCTGACGAAGTACTACGCTGCATTGGGACCAAAGAAAGTTACGACTCCGTCTCTCAGCCTTCCACATCAGCTGCTGTTAATGAAGAAGAAGAAGACGAAGATATTGATATTTTATTTCACTGATTTTATTTCTAAGTTAAATTTATGTTAGATTTTTTATTTGGCATTTTTTAAAACAGGTAAGTTTTTAGATTCTCACGGCCAAAAGCATTTTTGTTGTTTGTTTTTTGTTTGAAACGTCGGCTAAAGAAGGAGTTAGCGCAACACGGCATAACACCCCAAAAACAAACAACAAAATTTTTTAAAAGTAATTTAGCATTTTTCTGGCATATTTTTCCCATCACTATATTTCTCAATAAATACTAAGTTAAATTTATGTTGGCTTTTTTTTGGCATTTTTTAAAGGAATTTAGCATATTTCTGGCATATTTTTCCCATCACTCTAGCATATTTTGAAGTATGAGTTGGCAACACTGGGTACTAAGTGGAAACATCGAAAAACATTACATAGATAAGTTTGTAGAAATGGCGATATGGATTACAGATAACACTATTTATTTTAAAAATATAATATTTAATCATTGAATACAATATTATCCACTCTCAAACGAAAAATGTGAAACATTACAGACAGAAAGAGTCATAAATACAGTCAATTACTTTCTCCGAATAGTGTCTAGATTAGTCCACAACTTAATTTTACTATTGCATTAGGAACATAAGACTGGTTTTACCAAGAGTTAATATGCTTATAATTATTGGACTCTGAACACGACGAAAACACATCAGTTTAAATGTTTATTTGTCAAACCTCCCCTGCCGACATCCGTGATGTCATATCTCTATTTAAAAACAAAATATATGCTTATACACTCTCCATATGCAAGTTGTCAGGATAAAGAACTGCATATAAAAAGTCATTCATACGATTGTTTTCACACAAAAAACCAAGCTCTGCCATGGAAATGCCCAAACATAGAAAAAGTTTACCAATATACATACCTTGGTCTTACAATAGATGTCAATTTTAACTGGTCAAATCACATTGAAAATGTATGTAATAGATTAAGATCCATATTAGGGAAATTTTATCACCTAAAAAACTTTTTTAATAAAAATATATTATACTGTAGGTATATATAATGCATTAGCGGAATCAATTATAGGATACGGAGTAAATAGTTACGGATTAACGTATAAAACGTACTTAAATAAAATAGAACAATTATAAATCCCTTTCCTAAAATTGATATCAGGCAAAAAAAAATACAATTATGTGAAGGCGATTATAAAAAAATGTTTTCTTTGTGTAATGTGCTCTCTATACATAGTAGGATAGATTACCAACTAACGCTAGATGAATTCTGGAATACAGAATTCAAAAAACCTGTAAACCATAACTACCCTACTAGGCATAGAGAAGCACAAATGTTTATTATTAAAATATCGCAAAATGTATACGGAGATAGAACAAAAAGACATAAAATTCCGGAATTGTTTAACTTATTACCAGAAGATGTTAAAAATGAGATATGTCATTCAAAAATAAAAAAAAACGAAAATTAGATCGTTGTACCTCCGTCAAACATAAAAACAATTAATATTGTGGTACCTACCAAGATATCAAGTTGAAATTAAATATATTATTATAAGCTAATAAATAGAAAAATTGAGAGATTTCTTACAATTAAACTGATTGATCAGTTTTGTAAGATCTAAGTAAGAGAAAATAATGTACAAATAAAAAAAAACTGAATAAACACATATAAAAAAAAATCCCATTCATAGCTTTAATTTTTTGAGAAATGTAGCATTAATTATTGAAAAAATAGCTTTTATAGCTTTAATTTTGCGTTTTCATAGCGTTTATAGCTAAATAGGATAACGTCAAGGAATGGGAGTCGGCAAGAGGGGAAAAACAATTAAATTAGCAAAATCACTTGAAACATGTTTATAGTATTATTGATTGAAACTCAACATGGCACATGTTTCTACAGTAGAGTGTGTCATGTTCATTCTACGATCTGTCGATACAAGATTATAGCGACTAAAAAATCTTTCTGCGTCAACACTATTCGCAGGGGCCCACACAGTCATCAGAGCTGCCTCAGCAAATTCTCTGTGAACAATTTTTACAGCTAAGAGTAGCTGAATTATGTCTACAGTGATTCATCCCTCACTTGCTCTACAAGCCGTCTTTGAAAATAGCTGTTACCTTCCAGGAATTTACTGTCATCAACAGATCTGAATGTTGGTGCAATTCTACTTTTACTTGCCAAAAGAACAGGACATTCTAACCTACAATTGCAGGATTGAATATTTTACATGAGTGCTCAAAAAATAGATGAGTCCTGTTGTCTTGACGGTTCAGCAAATGAGATGCTAGTTTCACAGAACTCTTATGAAAACTCTCTCTTATTTGGGTTAAGACAACCTGGTTCTTTACCTCCTGCCTTTAAGGTTCGCTAAAAACACCATCTATCGCGTTAATTTGCGAAAATATCGTTAATTTTTATTTATTAATTTTATTTTAGTAATTTGTACATTTAAGTCTACAAATTACTAATTAATTTGTTACATATAAATATACTATATTTTTTCTTGCTTGATGTGGCTCCTACACAACATCTTGAACTTTCCAATTGGGGCAGACTGTTATGTTTGCACAAAGCTTGCAAGAGCTAACTGCAAAGTTAAGTATATGCTCACGCGTTGCCGGAATTCGATCATACACCCAGAGCGTGTAAACACACTAGTATATACGCATCTCGGCATGTCTACAATCGGGTGAACACCAATACATACACGTACATCCGCGATGTCTCCGACCTGATATTGGTCACGTAGGCCTATAAGTACCTACAACCAATCATATGGCTAAGATGCAAAACGTGTCCTTATAAGGGCATGGGGCACGCGCCAAAGAGTGGGACAAGCCCCCCCCCGCGAGCGACCAACGCAGGTCAAGTACTCGCGGCCAGCTACCCACGCCTCAGTTCCCTGGGAAGCGCGTGGATTGCAACATGCTGTGTTGGTTCCGAGTTAACTTTTGCCGCTCAAATCTGTGACGCCGTAAAAATGGACCGGCGGAATTGTTTCACCTTGCGTGTCGCCTCTCGAGTACCAGTTCTCCACTTCAAAGGGATCCCCCGAATCACCAGCACCATTACATTATAGAGCTGTGTCCTGTCTCCATCGGCCGCTGGCCACCAGCCCCATACGTTGTAGAGCTGTGTCATGTCTCCCTCTGCCTGAGGCCCACCAGCACGTAACATTATATAATTGGGTCATGTCTCCTCCGTCCGGGCCACATGCTGTCTACGGCCCAGACACCGCTGCTCACCAAAGCCGGGTCGTGAAGAACCCCTTGGCGAACCGACCCGTGCTCCAGCTCTTCCTCGCCTGTTGATGCCGGCCGCCCTTCCTACCGTCCACGCCAGGCTGAGAACAGTGAACTCATAGACCCCTGCCTCAGTCCTGGGCGTCTGCCGCTCCAGCCTGTTTGTGTGGAGCCCCTTGGCCCTCCAATCAGTGCCCCCGCCCTGCTCCATCGTCTCTGCGCCTCCAGCCGCCGCTCTGGCGTCCTTTGTCGTCCAGCGTGGCGTGCCCACGTGGCAACCCTTCGGCTTCCATCCAGCACCCTGCCATGGCACCAGCCCTGGCACCTGCTGACCGTCTCACCGCATCCACCGTAAAGTACACGTGAGCTAATATTATACCTTTGTCAATCAGAGCCCTTAGAGTCAATAGATTGCTAGAAACAAGTCAGGCCTTAAAGAGCTATGTACCTTTTGTAGATCTGTTGATAACCTGTATTACCTGTATTACCTGTACAATAAAAACTCATATCAAGAGACTTGTTTCATTTGGGAAATTGACTATATATAAATCCACACCCTGAAGATTGGAGTACAAGCTCAGCTGGTGTACTCACCTATAGAATATTACTTGGCTTGAAGGCTAATGTAACAACTTATAACTATAAGTTACGTTAATAAGCTCTAATGTAACACTGGCGCCACAACTGGATAGTCAATTACCCGATGGAATGTGTCTTTTCTTATAATGTGTTACTGTAATATTCTTGTCTATTAATGTTTTTATCCACAGCTGTGTGTAATAATTCATTTCTGATCCGGGAGTGTTTGTTCCGTCGACCGGTACACATACGTAGTAATACGCGCTTTGTCCGCCGGGTTACGCATGTACGTAATGCGCAGTTCCAATTTCTAAATACGCAATAAACAAATACGAGAAATTACGGCGTAATAAACATTAAATGTGGTTGTTTCCAAGAGATAGAGGTGTTATTTCAATTTTGAAATGCAATTTAATTGTTTCGTATAGAAATAATTCCTTTTGTCAGGTTAAGCTTTGCTTATCTGTTTCATTATAATAAGTTGAAATAATTCAAATACTATAAAGAACTTCCAAGTGTCAATTTGCGATAGGATTAAATTCAGTTATTTTAATTCACATTCTTTAATAAATATCGTATTGGTTGTTTTTAAATTAAGATCCATAGACTTTACCGGTCGTTCCCATTATTAAACCATGGATCCTCACAATATTGGTAGAATTTTAAATTTTGAAAAAGCGACGGCGTCATCAATAAAAAAATGGTTAATAGAAAGAGGGATTGTTCCAAAAAGAGCCGTGTCATCTCTAAGAGAACAATGTGTGGCATATAATGCATCTCTTAATTTGAACACAGAAACTCCAATTATTTCCTTAAGTTCGCCAGAAGTTAGTACGACACCTAAAACAAGCAGTTCCGGTTCCCACGATGTGATAAACCCGATTGTGGTGCACCATAACGTTGACAGAACCAATTTAAGATACGTCGAGAAGAAAATCAGTAATTTAACGAACTGGAAAATTTCTTTTGATGGCAATACGGACGTTCGTGTTTTTTTGGATAGAGTTACTGAGTTACAATATGCCAGAGGCGTGGATTGGGAAGACCTAGCTAGAGGGTTCATTGACTTGCTGACCGGGTCCGCTTTGTTGTTTTACAGAAAAATTTTTAAGACTAACCTGAAATGGGAAGAAATTAAGATAGCTTTTTTAAAAAGATTTGAAAACCCGTCATTCCAAATAACTGAGAAGTCGAAGTTATTTAATTTAAGTCAGGAAGTTCATGAGAGGGCGTCAGACTACATTCTGGAGGCATTAGCGATAAATTCTAAACTAAATATACCTCTTCCGGAATCGGAACTTCTATCATTAATCACAAAAGGTCTCCTGCCGGTATATGCGCAATTAAAAATCGGTCGTGAAATCTCTAATGTTACGGAATTGCAGTCGTTATGTGACGAGATGGACAAGATTAAATTCAATTCCGTCTCGAGTTATGTTGAGACCGATACTGCCTCGGGCTCTAAAATTCTCGAAGGTGATTCCAGAATTAAATCTAAATTACACCATTACAAACAGTTATATAATGTATCTGTTAGACAATATGTAAATTTAATGTCGTCTTTGAATAATAAATTAACATCTCCATTGTCCGAGGAAGACTTGGCTTTAACAGTTAAAAATGGTTTATTACACAAATATAATAAACTTTTCTCGTACAATGCACCTAGCTCTTGTAACGATTTAGTTAAAAGTTGTGAGCTCATGGATGAAACTCATCATGATAATTCTCAACTACGTAACAAAAATAGATTGTTTGGCCAGAATAAAAACTCTCAGTTAGCAATGATTACACAAAGGTCGACTGACTTAGCTAACCGTGCTTGTTTCAGATGCAATCAAAATGGCCATTTTGCAAAATATTGTAATGCAGTTAGCAATAGTAGTGTCCCGCGCCGTAGCCCGCGATGGAAAAAGCCGGATGACAACAGAGCAAATGTTATGCCGGATTTGTCAAAACCACCCCCGTTTCAATGTAATAGGAATCAAAAAAACTGGTAGACGGTCATTCTAATTCAAAGCCATCTTTAAACACTAGGAAAAAAGAATGGAATGACTGGCTAAATTATGTAAAATTATTTTCGTATACTGATTCCCTAGAAGCTTGGAATGTAACTTGCAGCGGTGATGGTCGCCCGCATGTAACATTTTATGTCAAAAATCGAATGTTATCAGGTTTATTAGATTCGGGAGCATCTTTGTCTTGTATTGGAGGCGATTTACACAAACATTTCTCTTCTTATACGTTGTCACCCTGCAACTTATTAATTACAACGGCAGATAACAAGAGACAGGAAGTGTTGGGAAAAATATCACTTCCAATAACTTATAATGGTATATCACAAACTATAGAGTTCGTAATAATTCCCTCACTGGGTCAAAAAATCATTTTAGGTATCGATTTCTGGAAGAAATTTAACATTGCTCCGAATTTATTCACGTCGGAACAAAATATTTCGTACACTTCTATCTCAGAGGTTAATGTTGTAAAATCTAAAAACGATCTTACACCGGAACAAATGAAATCACTTAGTGATGTAATGGAGGAATTTCAATCCATATCTTTTGCTAAACGCGGTTTGGGTAAAACGAATTTAATCGAACATGTTATTGAAACCGAAGGTTTACCAATTAAACAACGCTATTACCCCTTATCTCCTGTGAGGTTGAAGCAGCTAGAAAACGAAGTTGACAAAATGTTAGAATTAGGCGTGATCGTAAAAAGTAAATCTCCTTGGTCAAATCCAGTGATACTGGTACCCAAGAAGGATGGAACTGCAAGGTTTTGCCTTGATAGTAGACGTCTTAATATGGCTACCAAAGCCCAGGTTTACCCACTTCCAAATGTGCATCGTATTTTGGACAATCTTCGTCATGCAAATTTCATAACATCGCTAGACTTACTTAAAGCCTTCTGGCAGATTCCATTACACATGTCGTCACGCGAAAAAACCAGTTTTGTAGTACCAGGTAGAGGTACATTTATGTTTGTAAGACTTCCTTTTGGTTTACGAAATGCTCCAAGTGAGTTACAACGTCTGGTAGACACTCTTTTCGGTCCAGAATTTGAACCAAACCTTTTTGCATATTTAGATGACTTAATTATTATTTCGCAAACTTTTGAAGAACACATTGAACTTCTTAAAAAAGTATGTGGTATACTTAAGAATGCGGGATTAACATTAAATATAGAGAAATCTGAATTTTGTAAATCAAGACTAAAATACTTAGGTTTTGTTATAGACAGGGAAGGTCTCCGCACAGACCCGGCGAAAATTGAAACTATTAAGAATTTTCCCCGTCCTCAGAATACAAAACAGGTGAAATCATTCTTAGGTTTATGTAGTTATTACAGACGTTTTATTGACAATTTTTCAAACATTGCCGCACCTTTAACTCATATAACTGGGGGTAAGAAGAACCTACCTAATTATACATGGAATGATGAAGTAGAAAAGTCATTTACCACTTTGAAGAATGCATTGATCTCGGCACCGGTATTAAGTTGTCCTGATTTTAAATTACCTTTTATAATACAATGCGATAGCTCAAATTTTGCAATCGGAGCATGTCTCTCTCAACAGTTCGAAGACGCAGAACACCCTGTAGCATATTACTCGAGAGTATTATCAAAAGCGGAAAAAAATTATAGCACCACAGAGCGCGAATTATTAGCCATTCTTGACGCCGTGTACAACTTTCGTTCATACGTCGAAGGGTCGAAGTTCACAGTAGTCACAGACCACTCGAGTTTAAGGTGGTTGATGTCACTAGAAAATCCTTCAGGAAGACTTGCCAGATGGGCAACTCGTTTGTCTCAATTCGATTTTAATATTATTCACCGTAAAGGTTCTCTGCATATAGTACCGGACGCACTTTCACGTATAGAAATTACTCAGCTAGACTCATTATTAAGCGCGCCTAATACTAAAGACAAATGGTACACAGAACTTTATAAAAAATGCGTTGATACCCCACAAAATTGTCCTAACTTCCTGATAAAAGAAAATAAGTTGTTTAAACATTGCAAAGCTGATTTTTCTTTACAAGAAGATTACGAATGGAAATTAGTGTCCCCTGTAGAAGATCGGCAAGCTATAATATCGGATTGTCATGATTCTTCCACGTCAATACATCCAGGCGTGTTTAAGACCTTTAAAAAATTATCATTAAGAAATTTTTGGCCCGGTATGTATAATGATGTGAAGAAGTTAGTGTCTCGTTGTAATACTTG
This sequence comes from Hesperophylax consimilis, assembly GCF_061612785.1. Lineage (NCBI taxonomy): Eukaryota > Metazoa > Arthropoda > Insecta > Trichoptera > Limnephilidae > Hesperophylax > Hesperophylax consimilis. Next base: position 16,199,251 of record NC_142865.1, read on the forward strand.
TAAGGCTTATAAACATTCAACGAAACCAGCTTTAGGGTACATGTCGCATCCCAAGAACGTCGACCGACCAATGCAGAGTTTAAGCATAGATTTGATAGGTCCATACCCGAAGGGTTATGACGGTAACTTTCACATTCTAAGTGTGGTAGACGTTTTCACTAAATATTGTTGGTTATTCCCACTACGCCATGCTACGGCTAAAGCCATAATAGAAGTTTTAGAATATAATATTTTCTTACCAATCTCTGTCCCTAGAACACTGATAATGGACAACGGTCGACAGTTCATATCAAACACCTTTAAAGCCTTCTTATCTCAGTACGGCGTCCCAGATATTTATTACAACACATTCTATACGCCTATGAATAATGTAGTGGAACGCTATAACCAAACAATCGGTACTACATTGGCTATTCTAGTAGGCAATGATCACCGTCAGTGGTCAAAACACGTCAAAACGGTTCAAGCGGCGATAAACAATACTGTCAATCTTACGACTGGTTTCACCCCATTTTTTCTTATGCACGGGTTCGAGAAGACAGTACACGGAACTTCACATTGGCGTATCTCGTCTGGTAGTCGAAATGACGAACAACCAGATACAGTAGCAGAATACGCGGAAAAATTACAAGAACTAATAGCTATTTATGACAAAGTGAGTGATTCTATGGCGGAAGCATATAAACAGAGTGCCGCTCGGTACAATACAAGACACAAGTTGGCTTCATACGGAATTGGTGACATCGTATGGAGACGTAACTTTGCACAATCGAAAGCTGGGACGTACTTCTCAAATAAACTAGCGCCTCGTTTTGTAGAAAATCGGGTGAAACAAAAAATCTCTAGCACGGTGTACCAGCTAGAAGATTTAAACGGAAAAACTGTAGGAAGGTTTCACATTAAAGACATAATAAAACTAGGTAACAATGTCACTTAATACGTGTCACTAATCGGGTTGAATTTGTTGTTATATTACAAAAAATAAAATCATTGAACAGAATAAAAACTCGCAACAAAAAATATTACACAGAAAATAAATGTTTGGTCAAAAATAAAACACGCTACGAGCAGTAACTTGATATATCTTAATAATTCACGACTATTAAAATACCGACAAAGGATCCATTCCCGCGTCGCAACAGACAATATTTACGCATAATAATAATAAATATGAATTCGTCAAAGGTCGCCGCTTTCATGTTGATACGTATATTTCATTCTCGCACCCAGTTTAATGCGATATATTATGTAAACTATAATACATATTTCGTGCATTTTTAATAATATTATTTGAATAAACAAGGGGCTATGTGTCATTCAATGTTTATAACTCAAAGACGTCATGAATCTTTGAGTACATTTATTTTGGCTGACATAGTAGCCACTCTGTTTATTCTATTATGTTTCTGTGAGATTCTGACTAGCTAGCAGACATCTTATAGAAATACAATATAAATTTTTTTTCTCTCTCTCTTTTCACCTATCTCTTCCATAACTATAACTCGTTTTAAAGTGATAATAACAATAAATCGAAACTCAGACACCTTTATCACAGTAAGTGAGTATTGTGTTATAGAAGATATAAGTTGTAGTTATGAAGTAACTACATAAGTTATATAAAATTATATTTAAAAATATACATTTTTGTATATATTTCGTTACGAAACACGACACGTTACATTGATTGAGGGTTAAATTCAAGAACCTTAAGTTTTAGTGGAATTTTTTTTATTATAATAAGGAAAAAACCGCCTTAAGCATTCAATATCCTGCCCGGGACCGAAAAATAAACTTAATTTATATTTCGTGGAATTATTGTACTAAGAATATATACCAATTTTTAGTACAAATTAAGGTTATATTTGTATATATAATCTTCTTTTCGTTGACAGGAAACGGCGTAAGAAATGTCCTGTACTTTTGAAGTGATGATTTCGTTCTTCATCACTTTTTATCAGTTTTACAAGTTATCAGTGGTAGATTAGGAACCCATTTTGTAAATATAACTCAAATATCTTGTGTTATAAATTGTATAGTTCAAATGAGAAACCCCGTATGTGGTTTTTGTTCAGACATTCTCTTATATAGAAAATTATGTCAAATGTTTTTGTATTTAATTGGTTACATACCAATTATTTGTTTTTTTTTCTGGAATTTTTTTTCTTTTCTCCTTCTTGCGCAGTGAATACGTGTCGTTATTTTTAAGGAAGTCAATCTCTAGAAATCGGATTATGTAGTTCTCGATTTTTAAATTAAAAAGACTCGAATAAGTCTTATATAACAGAAATTGAATTATCACACACAGTAGTTGTTGAGTGGTATGTAATATGTTTGTAAATTAAAATTGTGTAATTGTTCCCTAACTAATTATTAATTAGTTATGGGTTGTGTATTGTAATTTCTTGTAAACACGTAATTGATTGCCTCGGTATCAATATGGTAAAAAACCAGCGTGTAAAGTCCTTCATAAAGTTGAGACAAAATAAAATTGTGTTTTTGTATTATATGCTACACCATGTCAATTATGGTGTGAATTTTTTTTTGTTGTAAACACGTATTTGATTGCCTCGGTATCAATAAAAAGAAATAACGTGTAAAGTCCTTCATAAAGTTGAGACGAAATAAAATTGTGTAATTGTAATATGTGTTACGCCATGTCAAGTGTGGTGTGTATGTTCTCATAGGAAGATGAATTATAATATATACCCGGTAAGAAGAAATAGTTTTTGTAAAGATAACGTAATTATGTCTTAGATTTGGAAATCTAAAATTGTTGGTCATTAAGGACAAATGGTGGTTGCATATTTATGTCATTTTGGGACATTATTGAATCTTAACCAATGAATTGGGTTAATAATTGCACTTAAGGTCATTTTGGGTTTTGTCTGGTCATTTGGTGAGAACACTTTATGAGTGTTCTGAAAATTTTGTCGAACGTTTTCGTTACGACGTGCTGGTGTTTCTTGTTAACACCTGGTACAGCGCTGTACGGTTTATAGGAAATAAATCGTTAAATGTCATAGGATAATATTAGCCTTATAATTAATTACATGGTAGGTCTTGGTAGCGTTGACCTGTATAATCAATATGCGATACGAGAGGATTGGTCTTTATGCCTAAGAATTATTAGCAACCAGACAAACCATGACTAAATGAGAATATATTGTTAAAATCTTGAGTAGAATTTTTGTTGTTTTCCGTTTTTCAAAATTATCAATGGATAATAAGAAATAACATAACATGTGTATTGATACTTGTGTTGTATAGTGTCAAGAATTTCATTGTTAAAGACGCAAATATGGGTTGATTTCGATCAATCGCATGATATAATCAGCGTACACATTCCATAACAGGAATTTTGTGTATAAAAAAAAAACATGTCTAGTTTAAGAATTTCATTGTAAAAAACGCGAAATATGGGTTGATTTTGGTCAATCGCATAAGCGTATAATATTCTCTAACCAGAATATCATTTTGTATAACATTGTACAATTGTGAACATTGTTAATTGTTCTTCTTTTGTGGTTTGATGGAAAGTGTAGGCCTGGTGGTAAATTGTGTACATCCATTCGGTAATACCACATTGTATGCTACATTTGTTGTTTTGGTATTGTCTTTTTTTTAAGAAAAAAAAAAGGAAGCCAGGTGTATTCTTTTTGTTTGGAAAGAAGGTGATGTGTAGTCTTTTCTGTTTGGAAAAATCGTATGTATTCTTTTCTGTTTGGGAAGAAGGCCATGTGTTTTCTTTTGTTTGGAAAAAAGTTGTGTATGTAAATCATAGCGTGTTTTGTATCGCGCCTTGGAGATCATTTCTGCAATTATTTTTGAAAGAGGTTTGGCAACCCTTGTTCAGTGTACTTGTTAGGATTGTTCAACTTGGCTCTCAGGTAGTTAAATTTTTGTTTTGGCTCGTTAGGGAGTATTTAAATCTTTGTGAAATGAGGTAGCTTTGTACCTCTCGTACGGCAAACAAGAGGACGTTGCCCTGCTTCAGCCACGTTGCCTGGGATCTTGTTTCATCGACAAGGAGGGTAGTGTTATGTTTGCACAAAGCTTGCAAGAGCTAACTGCAAAGTTAAGTATATGCTCACGCGTTGCCGGAATTCGATCATACACCCAGAGCGTGTAAACACACTAGTATATACGCATCTCGGCATGTCTACAATCGGGTGAACACCAATACATACACGTACATCCGCGATGTCTCCGACCTGATATTGGTCACGTAGGCCTATAAGTACCTACAACCAATCATATGGCTAAGATGCAAAACGTGTCCTTATAAGGGCATGGGGCACGCGCCAAAGAGTGGGACAAGCCCCCCCCCGCGAGCGACCAACGCAGGTCAAGTACTCGCGGCCAGCTACCCACGCCTCAGTTCCCTGGGAAGCGCGTGGATTGCAACATGCTGTGTTGGTTCCGAGTTAACTTTTGCCGCTCAAATCTGTGACGCCGTAAAAATGGACCGGCGGAATTGTTTCACCTTGCGTGTCGCCTCTCGAGTACCAGTTCTCCACTTCAAAGGGATCCCCCGAATCACCAGCACCATTACATTATAGAGCTGTGTCCTGTCTCCATCGGCCGCTGGCCACCAGCCCCATACGTTGTAGAGCTGTGTCATGTCTCCCTCTGCCTGAGGCCCACCAGCACGTAACATTATATAATTGGGTCATGTCTCCTCCGTCCGGGCCACATGCTGTCTACGGCCCAGACACCGCTGCTCACCAAAGCCGGGTCGTGAAGAACCCCTTGGCGAACCGACCCGTGCTCCAGCTCTTCCTCGCCTGTTGATGCCGGCCGCCCTTCCTACCGTCCACGCCAGGCTGAGAACAGTGAACTCATAGACCCCTGCCTCAGTCCTGGGCGTCTGCCGCTCCAGCCTGTTTGTGTGGAGCCCCTTGGCCCTCCAATCAGTGCCCCCGCCCTGCTCCATCGTCTCTGCGCCTCCAGCCGCCGCTCTGGCGTCCTTTGTCGTCCAGCGTGGCGTGCCCACGTGGCAACCCTTCGGCTTCCATCCAGCACCCTGCCATGGCACCAGCCCTGGCACCTGCTGACCGTCTCACCGCATCCACCGTAAAGTACACGTGAGCTAATATTATACCTTTGTCAATCAGAGCCCTTAGAGTCAATAGATTGCTAGAAACAAGTCAGGCCTTAAAGAGCTATGTACCTTTTGTAGATCTGTTGATAACCTGTATTACCTGTATTACCTGTACAATAAAAACTCATATCAAGAGACTTGTTTCATTTGGGAAATTGACTATATATAAATCCACACCCTGAAGATTGGAGTACAAGCTCAGCTGGTGTACTCACCTATAGAATATTACTTGGCTTGAAGGCTAATGTAACAACTTATAACTATAAGTTACGTTAATAAGCTCTAATGTAACAAGACTTTAGGTTTTCCGACAGCGCATTATAGTATTTCATCCCTTTATATAGTACTATTCTGAGTACTATTCTGCCTTGTCCTTTTTTGGTAGCCTGATTTCATTGCACGCCCTTGTTTTATGTTTGTGTATATCCTTGTTGTATACCATTTTATTTGAAAAATATTTGGGCAGCAGGTTGTTTAATATTTTATGTACAAATATCATCGTGTTCAAGGTCAACACCTGTTTCACCGCTAGCCAATTTAGTTCGTTTAACATTTTATTTACTTTTGAATGTCTATTTCGTCTGAGTATTGTTCTTATTGCCCTATTTTGGAGTATTTGAAATGTATTTTGTTCTCGGTCGTTAAACAGGAAAGGAATAGTTGAGCAGTAGTTAAAATGTGGAGCAATAATTGAGTTATATATGTTGATTGCAGTGTTTTCGGACAGTTTTTGGCTATGAATGGCTTTAATGCTATGAATGGGTGTCTCTAGCTATTGCTAATGTCGTTCTCGGGCGCCTCTGACTTCTTCCACCATTCACTACTGTATACCACAATGTTGCTGTTAAAAAACTACATTACATTGACTTTAATTCGAACCCGTGTCGTATTCCGGTGCAGATATATTGCGTTAATAATTCCTCGGGCGTCCCCGACTTCTACCATACATACAACTCTCTAAATATTTCTGGCACTAATAAGAACAAGCTTTTGAAATAAAAAGCGTATCGAGTTTTGCAAACACAAACACAACACAAGATTTTTCTGTACTTTTTATAAATATAATATGCATGGAAGAAATTCTCGAAATTTTTTTTTTTATATTAACTCCACACAGGAAGCCCTGAAGAAAATAATTTCCCTCAGGGCCTATGTCATCTTTGGGGATGCTGTGTGGAGGGTCTTTTTGTGGAGAGGAAGGAGTGAACATGGGTCTTGAAGAGTCCCATGTTGTAGGAGGGAGGAAACACAGAGGCCGGCAGTTCGTTCCACAGCCGAGCTGTTGAACTTGAGAACGAATCGTAGAAGCGACCCGTTCTCATGTGACTAATGTCAACCGTGTACAAATGTTGGGCGCGCGTTTGGCGTGTATCCCGACTACGTACCGGTGCCGAAGGGATCAATGACGCTAGTTCCTCAGAGCATCTTCCATTGTAATACCGATAGAATAAGGACAGCATACCTACCTGACGCCTGTGCTCTAAAGATTGCAGTCCGTTTGTTAAGATTGGGGAACCTATTAAACGGACCGCCCGTTTTTGCACAGAGTCAAGGGTTTTTTTCAGGTATTTAGGGGCTCCGGACCAGAGATGGCTGCCAAATTCGACAGTAGGGCGCACTTACGATTTGTACACGGTCAGCAGTTGTGTACTATTAAAGTATCTGCAGGCCCTGATAAATGATAGTGAAAATATACTACCTATATATCAGACAGACGCGGATAGCAACTTTGTTTTATACCACATATTTATAAACACAATACACCATCCTTCAAAGACAAGTAAACAAATTATTATATCAAAAAGGTAACAATTTTAATTAATATTAATTCTCTCTTGCTCCAAGTGGACAAGTTCATTCCGCTGAATTAGCATTCGGTTTGTTTCCGACTTCTTTTGAAGCATAGTGGTGGTTAAAATTATTATGCACTCCGCAAATAAGTGTGCGCCGAAAGAGAGGGGTGAGCGGAAAATATTCACGGGAATTATTAGTAGGGGAAGCATAGAAAGGCAAATTGTCTAGATTAAAAAATAAATTATTAATGCTTTTTTCAATGTTCAACAATATATCAAAGAATATAACAAAGGTTTTATTTGCGAAACGCTACTGAAGTAGTTTTAAATTCATTCATTCTGAAAAAAAGGCCTAAAAATTCCACTAATATCAAATAAGTATGGTAGTAGAACACTTGACTATTTGATACCTGTGATTTATAACAAATTTAACGAAAACTTTAACTTGAAAAATAATGAGGAACCCTGCCCTAAACTGACAAAAAAGTGTTTAATAAATGAACAAAACGTTTATCTATCCTAAACATTATATTTGGTATTAATATTTAAACTTAAGCTAATGTGTATTATGTTATAACATTAAATGGTAGAACCTACAGACAAGCTGATTGTCACAGCTTTGTGGGACTACCCATATCTTATATTGTATTAAATGTAATTATATTAAATTTAATAAATAACAAATTTAAAAAAAAAAAATCATAATGTTTCTTCTTTTTATTAATTTTAAGATAGTCAATTTGATTTAATCAGATAAATTTAAATAAAGTAATTAAATTTTGGTTAATTTAATTTAACTAAGTGGTTTTAATTCATTTTTTATTAGTATTTTCAACTTCAACTTCGACTTCTACGTCAACATCGAATTCTACTTCAAGTTCGACTTTGCCTTCAAGTTTGACTTCACCCTGGATTTTAAATTCAACATCAACTTCGGCTTCAATTTAGACTTCGCCATTGACTTCGATTTTAAATTCAATTTCGATTTCATCCTCAACTTCGACATTGTCATCGACGTCAACTTCAATAACGAATTCAACTTTGACTTCACGATTTAAAATCTCAAAATTCTTATCTATTCGGTTCAAAATATATCTACCCATCTATTGTCAGATTATGTGGAAATCTCAAGCAAAAAATTTTAAAACAATTTGTTTGCTAGTCCTCTTACACTATTTCGTTCTTGACGTCTGTTGTTTTCCGATTTTATGTCCGGGTTAAATCTTCCCCATAGGAAAAACTAAACCCTTCCACACACTTTTCCACAAATGATCATCTAGTCAATCAACATTATGGAAGTGCATTATATAAGCAAAATAAATACAAAACAATACAAGAACAGGACGTCAACTCACCAGATATCAAATGGGAAAATAATTCACCTACCCCAGATATTTTCAAATCAGAGGGTTCGGCTCGGTAGAACTTCTAACAGGGCCTATAAATCCTACCAATCCCTCAAATAAATATTTAAAAAATCTTTTGTAATCCTACATGTATTTAAAATTACTGATTTTTGCATTTTTACATATACATTTTTTGATGGATCTAATACTCCTAAATTTTTAATGAGAGAGCTAGGTATAATGCCAGTAGCCAAAATAACGAATGGTAATATTTTTATAGTCTGAGAATGTCAAATTCTTTTTATCTCATTTTCTAAATCTGTGTATTTTCTTATTTTTTCATTAACATCATTTATTTTTTTACCTTTCCTTTTGATTTCATTGATGAATATTATTGTTGTACACCTACTAATATTTACTATTTACTAAATTATTTTTCTCTCTAATCTTATACAATAAAATAATGTGTAGAAATAAAAAAAAAATTCTTGTGTTTTATTATATTTTCCAGCTAAATGTGCGTTTTCACAATAAAGTCACAAAATACAGTACACGGAATTCGGGATGAGTTTTTTCAGAGATAAAATAAATATGTTTGCAAGTAACGAAACGACAAGCTAGAATAATATTAAGATACGTCATTTCCTTGCCAAGCGAATGAAATATAATAGTTATTAGTGTGCTTGGAGCATTTTTAAATACGTCTATTGGAATTTAATTTTTTTTCGGTAATGAATGAATGAAAATCTTTGATGGGGGAAATTAATCCACTTCCTGACATCCGATCGAGCTGAAACTTCACAGATAGACTCGGTGTAGATCAAAATGTCTTCTATTCTTGGTGGCAATTACACACGCTGACATGTAAGCATTTTTCGGAATTAAGATGACATTACAGCAATTTTAATCTCGTCGAATTAAATGTTTCAAAGACCCAATCCTGTCTGATTACGTCTAAAAGGGATCCAAATGATAATCTAGTCTCCTTCAACGGAAGCAATCTTCCGAACAGGCCTTCCATTGATATGCTTGGTGTAACTATAAGTGACCAGCTCAGGTACGGGGGCTCCATCGAAGCCAGAGTAAAGTTGGCCTCTCAGAAGCTGGGCGTACTGTACAGGGCCCGCAGATACTTTAATAGTACACAACTGCTGACCCTGTACAAATCGCAAGTGCGCCCTACTGTCGAATTTGGCAGCCATCTCTGGTCCGGAGCCCCTAAATACCTGAAAAAAACCCTTGACTCTGTGCAAGAACGGGCGGTCCGTTTGATAGATTCCCCAATCTTAACAAACGGACTGCAATCTTTAGAGCACAGGCGTCAGGTAGGTATGCTGTCCTTGTTCTATCGGTATTACAATGGAAGATACTCTGAGGAACTAGCGTCATTGATCCCTTCGGCACCGGTGCGTAGTCGGGATACACGCCAAACGCGCGCCCAACATTTGTACACAGTTGACACTTGTCACATGAGAACGGGTCGCTTCTACGATTCGTTCTTATGTTCAACAGCTCGGCTGTGGAACGAACTGTCGGCCTCTGTGTTTCCTCCCTCCTACAACTTGGGACTCTTCAAGACCCATGTTCACTCCTTCCTCTCCACAAAAAGACCCTCCAAACAGCATTCCCAAAGATGACATAGGCCCTGAGGGAAATTATTTTCTTCAGGGCCTCCTGTGTGGAGTTAATATATAAAAAAAAAGTTAAAATATGGAATTAATTTCGGCCCTACCCGTTCAGCATATGGTGAGGTTGGTATAGTTCTCGACTCTAGTCCCTGGGTAGAAAGTTCAATCCTCAAACAAATCTAAGTTTTAAAAGATATTAAATAATTTTTTTTTACGAGTTGATTTTTTTGAGCTCATAGTAAATCAACGGTGGATGTTTTGGCATTCTAGGGGTTAACTGGTGTTTGTCGGGTTAGCAGGGAGGGGTGGGTAGGTCACCTCCTGCGCAACGGTTTCCGTCGCTAGTTTCCGGATCCGGTGTCTAGTGCGCCAGACACTTCCGCCCGCCATTTTGAAGGGGTTGAATCTCGCGCCAAAATGCACTCCGCCCGGATATGGGGTGTTGCATGTAATTTATTAAAATTGCTTTAATGTTGAAAAAACAAAATAAAATTATTGGACATATCACACATGGTCGTATAAATAAGCATAATTCATTTGATAAGCCACCATCAGAGATGTGCTTTATTTCAAATAAATCCATTTCAAATGGAAACGCAAAATGGGTAATTTTCATTTTGCATTTTAAATGCTTTTCTAAAAATCATTTTGCATTTTGCATTTTAAATGCTTTTCTCAATGCATTTTCCATTTTAAATGCTTTTTTGCAACATTCTTCTTATTATCTCCACTCATCTGTTTTTCATAAGCCCCAAATATCAGTCGGTCCTCAACCTCGCTATGAGAGATAATTTACATTTGTCAAGTTGCTCCCTGGTATGAGCCCTGGCAATTGAGTGAAACCATTACAAAAAATACTGATTCAAATACTGAACATGGGGCCATGACGCTGTAATATTAAAAGTTGGATAACAGTTTCTATGTTTTTACGTTGGCAACATTAGTCCCGTTGTGGTTTCGGTTTTTGTGGTTTCATAATCTGTAGTTGTGGTGTTTTTGGATTTACCATCATGTAATATGTTTGTTCTACATTGATGTCCTACTGAAAAATCATATAATTATTCTAATTGTTTGACCCGAGAAACCATTTTGCATTTTCAATACATTTTGAAAATAGGTATTTTGCATTTGAAATGCTTTTCTAAAAACCATTTTGCTTTTTGCATTTTCATATGGAAAAGTTTTGACCCATTCCCATTTTGCATTTCAAATGGTTTTGGGTACCTACCCATTTTGCACATCTCTGGGCCCTCCATGAATACAAAGACATTTTTTTTTTTAAAAGAGTTTAAATCTATTTGTGATGCGGGTATGGGTACCACCGCTCCGGAACCATTTATTGGATAACTAACACCCCATGCCATACGTCACCCCAAGTGCTTCGCTACGTTTGGTGACTTAGCAGGGGTGCCGGGTTCATGGAGAGAGGTTTGTCTATATCTGCGTGGCAGGCTGGATCGGGAGAGACTGGTTGAGGTAGACCTTTTGATCTCTGCAGCCGGACTATCTCGACCCATCGCCATGATGAATTTGTCACTCCTGGATACATTGACTCCCAGATTCTTGCCAACCCCTCATACCTTTTTCCTTCCCAACACCTTTCCTGTCCACACAGCATCCACAAGATGACATAGGCCGTGAGCGAATTTATTTCCTCCGGGCCTCCTGTCTATCTGTCTATATAATCTAAACGAATCGGTAGGTACAAGAAGGTTATAATATCAAAAATTAACATATGATATTATAGCCTTCTTGTACCTACCTATAATCTAAACGAATCGGTAGGTACAAGAAGGCTATAATATCAAAAATTGACATATGATATTATAGCCTTCTTTACCTACCTATAATCTAAGCGAATCGGTAGGTACAAGAAGGTTATAATATCAAAAATTAACATATGATATTATAGCCTTCTTGTACCTATCTATAATCTAAACGAATCGGTAGGTACAAGAAGGCTATAATATCAAAAATTAACATATGATATTATAGCCTTCTTGTACCTACCTATAATCTAAGCGAATCGGTAGGTACAAGAAGGCTATAATATCAAAAATTAACATATGATATTATTACCTACCTATAATCTAAACGAATCGTAGATACAAGAAGGCTATAATATCAAAAATAAACATATGATATTATAGCCTTCTTGTACCTACCTATAATCTAAACGAATCGGTAGGTACAAGAAGGCTATAATATCATATGTCTTCAATCAGTATTAATTTATCCTCTACATCTGCTTATACATACTTGTATATTACATTGTGTATGTACTTGTATCTCCTAATTTTATAACATTCTAAAGCTTGTGTTGTTGTTGTTGTTTTTTTTTATATTAACTCCACACAGGAGCCCCTGAAGAAAATAATTTCTCTCAGGGCCTATGTCATCTTTGGGGATGCTGTGTGGAGGGTCTTTTTGTGGAGAGGAAGGAGTGAACATGGATCTTGAAGAGTCCCATGTTGTAGGAGGGAGGAAACACAGAGGCCGGCAGCTCGTTCCACAGCCGAGCTGTTGAACTTAAGAACGAATCGTAGAAACGACCCGTTCTCATGCGACAAATGTCAACCGTGTACAAATGTTGGGCGCGCGTTTGGCGTGTATCCCGACTACGCACCGGTGCCGAAGGGATCAATGACGCTAGTTCCTCAGAGCATCTTCCATTGTAATACCGATAGAACAAGGACAGCATACCTACCTGACGCCTGTGCTCTAAAGATTGCAGTCCGTTTGTTAAGATTGGGGAATCTATCAAACGGACCGCCCGTTTTTGCAAGAGTCAAGGGTTTTTTTCAGGTATTTAGGGGCTCCGGACCAGAGATGGCTGCCAAATTCATTTTATATTTAAAAAATAATACCGGGCTTATAGTTTATTTATACCGCGGATATTAAATAAATAAATAACTAGATGTAGTTAGTAGAACTATCTGATGTTTATTGTAACTAGATGTAGTTTTAGTTTAGATCAGAAGGATTGGATTCAATTCCCGTCGGCGGCATTTATTTCTACTCAGGAGATATTTTCAATTTTTTTGGATATTTCAGGCGACTAATTATTGCTTATATTAATTTGTTATCCTTTGTCCTATGCATAAAAAACCCTGTCTTATAAATTTTAGTTTATCATTAAAAAAATAATTATATTTGACAAGTCAAAATATTTCACCAACAAATGTAGATATAATTTGTCTCGACGCCATCTAGTGGGAAATTTAACACTAACAAAACCTTTCCTGCAAAAAATAAATTTGGTTGTTTACAGGTGAAAAAATATAATAAGCAGTAATTTTTTATTGAAGTCTAGTACATATTGAATTATTTGGCGGGTTTGAAATAAGCTGACAGCAGGTTCGATTCCCGTTGGCGGCATTTATTTTTACTCGAGATATTTTCAATTTGTATGGATATTTCAGACGAATAATTATTGCTTACTAGTTGTAGGGTTTTATCTATCGACCGTGCTAGATACCCAGATCTCCATTGTAGACCGCTAGTAACATATATATGTAGAATGCTTGATAGATGCTTAAAGCACAAAGGATAGAATAATGTATCTTTCCTGGCCCACTTCTTTTCAAACAGATTTTTCTTTTGACCTACCTGAGTTAAAAGCCGAGGCTTAAAGGGACGGTTTTGAAAGGCTTCTATTAAAAGTTTAATATGTCTCTTTTGTTGACGCCGGATAACGTAAGGGGAATGTTGAATTATTTGTTGAAGATGATTTTTTTCAACCTTTTCCTCTATTTTTTAAGGTTATAATATTGATGTGTAGCCTCTGTGTTTTGGTGGTTATGATCTATGGTGACGAATCCGTAAATCGCGAGCGGGAGTTTTTATTTTATTTTTTATGCGTAACACGCTATTCCCAACCGTCTGGAGACAGTGAGACTACGGCATCCTCAATCTCAGCATCGTCGACACATTTTTCAGAATTCCTGTAATTTCTCCACAGAATTTGTGAAATATTGAACTTTCGTATTAAAATCAAGATTGAATTTGATTGGAAATTCATAATTTAATGATGTAATAAGATTCTATGAAATATACAATTGCAAAAACCGTACTAGAGTCCCAATTGTTCGCAGCCAGTGTACAATACATATGAAGTATGTATAACAAAAATAATTATTATTTATAAATTTTATTTTAGAGTATTTAATGTTTTTAATCCAATGGGGAAATGAAGTTACAATACATCAAGACTTGTTATTGTCTCATAAAATTATGAATGAATGCGTCAAGTAAGAAACACTCTTATGTTTCCAGTAAATTCTTAATTCAAACGTTCTTCATGTATAAGACGGACTCTCTCGCTGCAGCAGTTGGTCCAGTTTCTTCACCACCTAGAATTCTCGCTGCAGAGTCCCCATCTTCTATCTTCGTCGAACTTCACAGCGGTGCTGCCAAGGTCTAGTATCTATGTAAGGATATACTGTCAGCGCTTTATTAGCAGCAGACACATATCTACGTAAGGTGTGTTATTGATATGGCGAGAAGGCTTAAATTCCCATTTCACACCATCCACCTGTTTTGATTTATGCAAGAAAAAAACATGACCAAAAAGTGCTTTTTATTTTATTTGGTGGATGTTCAGGCACAAATATTTTAATGTTTTTCTATCATTTTATAAATAATTTAATTTGCCACATTATACAATAAAACCATAACCGAAAATGGGTTCGTAAGTAGGAGATTTTGTACTTTAAAGCAGTTTTCATAGGCCTTATACATTATTTTTTTCTGGGCTTATAAAAAGACTTATCTAAAAAATACTCGATTATTTCAAAGGCCAAGATGTATTCTACTCGCAGTATTTAATTAAAGCATCTGAAACATTTCTAGGCGACCAAATTTTCAAACTAAAAACACATGATTTTAAATTACTACGTAGTGCATCGCCTTAAAACGTGAGTTTTATAGACCATAGCCAAGTAGTTTATGATAAAATTAAATTATAATTACTAACAAGCTAATATAACTTTTTTATAAACGTTTACTCCACACAGAAGGCCCTGAGGAAAATAATTTCGCTCAGGGCTTATGTCATCTTTGGGAAGGTGTGGAGGGTATTTTTGAGGAGAATAAGGAGTGAAGAGTGGGTTATAGGGCAGAATTGTGATTTGCTGGAAAACGGCTCTCTAAAACGGCTTAATACTACCTTTCGTATGTCATTCTCAGACTTCATATTCTTTGTTACCAATTAATGGACTATTATTTTTCAGTCTGCCTATTTTTTTTTGTAGTTGTAGGCATTCGACCATAAAAAATAAAAACATTGATACACCATACAACCCACTTTTAAAACTTGGATGTATGAATATAGCGTTAATAACGGCTTTACACTATATTTTTAATTTAAAATATGTATATAATACACACATCTGTAGAAGTACGGCCTCTTATTATCGTTATGCTATCTGTGGATATTAACAATTAAATAAATACTTCATCTTGCACCAAATTTTCAACACATTTCACAGTTTTTTTTACTTATTCCGGGATGGAAGCCCCCGGTGATGACGGTGAAACTACACGCTCCCTGTTTGACGACGTATATATTTCGAAAATGCCATCAAAATGTTTCATTAATGGGTCTAAAAGTAGAATACCGACTCACTTAAAGAATTGCAATAATCTAATGAAGCTACAAAAACAGTAATTACTCACAAATTCTCTTTTTTCACGTAAATTTGACGTATTGTATTTTTTCAAGTGTCATATTTTAAAATACAACATTTAATATGCGTTCCTTTTCCTCACGGTTAGCACTAACGTCATGTTGTTTACTGGCGGCATCTTTATGCAAGTGTTTGTGAGAGAATTCATTGTCTTTACGCGCTCTGACTAAAGTGGGAGAGTGAACGTTTTTTCATAGGGCACGTTTGGTAATTAAACCAAAAATTACCATCTCACGCCAGATCATTTGTTGGTTTGGTAAAATCGGACGTTTTAAGTGAAAACAAGTCAAGTTTTTCACTGTTCCTACCTTACATGGTAAGGGGTATTAACACGTTGAACGCCATTGTGGAAATGAAGAAACATTACCATTTTAAATTTGAAAAAAAAATACTCAGATGGCATCGGCGACCATCAAAACCTTCCTTTTTTTTACCAAAATTTTCCATGAAAATCAAGAAAATTAACTGCGGTCACCGGTGACCGTCATGGCACTATGGGAGAAAAATGACGATTTTCGTTATGAGGAGTAAACAAGTTTATTACCGTTTTTTATTTTTATCTTTAGATTAAACCGATAAAAAAATCTTTTTAAGGAATTCCTACCTTACATGGTAAGGGGTATTAACACGTTGAACGCCATTGTGGAAATGAAGAAACATTACCATTTTAAATTTGAAAAAAAAAATACTCAGATGGCATCGGCGACCATCAAAACCTTCCTTTTTTTTACCAAAATTTTCCATGAAAATCAAGAAAATTAACTGCGGTCACCGGTGACCGTCATGGCACTATGGGAGAAAAATTGACGATTTTCGTTATGAGGAGTAAACAAGTTTATTACCGATTTTTATTTTTATCTTTAGATTAAACCGATAAAAAAATCTTTTTAAGGAAATTAACAATACCATCGCTTTTCTGCGTATAAACACGTAACCATTCACACGTTGTCAAATCAAAGATATTCTATCTACGTGTTGTGTTGTAAAGTTCCAAACAATAATATTATTTTTCTCTTTGTAGATCAATATTATGATTTATCCATGGCAGCCGGAAAAAATACTCCAAACAAGGTATGCTTCAAGTAACGAATAAATGAAAAAAGATTATTGTTTAGTTGTACTAAATAACACAGAATTATTTAACAAATATATAAATAAAAAAATAAAATTTCTTTTATTTCTCGAGGTCAATTTATTAATGATGTTATTAATATGTATAGATATTCTATCAAATATAAAATTAAGAAATTCACCAAATAAATCCACCATCGATTTTCTCGAAAACGAAAGCTCAAATAAAAAAAGTCATAACCCAAAATTGTCAATAAATGAAAGGTTATTCACAAGTTATCCCTTTATAGGACAACTTTTTTTAAACGATACGCCCTTAATGGTTTTATTTATGTATTCTACATTCATTTTGATGAACAGAAAAAAACTATTTTTTGCTTAGCTTTTTTGAAATTTTCGATTTTCCAGCGGATTTTTTTCTGACCGGTGTCCATTTAAAAAAAATGATATAAAATTATTGTTTTCATTTCAAAACGACAGGTTGGTAAGGAAAATGTACTTTTATTTATTTGCGTTACAGGGGAATAACTGCTTTGATAATGTTACAGAGAAACTGACCAGGACGCGATTTTCGTAAATTTACTCAACATGTGCGAACTTCGGGCGGTTGGTTCGATTCAAGACCTCTGTGCGTTACCTCAGAATGATTACAACCCAAGGGCTTATAACTTGGAAACATAAAGAAATATAAACCTTAATGTTGCAGGTCTCAAAACTATCCGTTTTTAGCTTATGACCTATAAAGGGTTTTACCGTTTATACCACGAGTTTCCGAACACCGTGTAAAACAAACTATATGTATCGGAAATGTTCCTCAACACTAATGACAACAGCAAGTGAATGATGAAACATTTATAAAAAAATGTCAAATTAAATGCTTTACCAAAATAGTAGGTTATGCAAATAAGTCATACCTTTTTACTAAGTTGTTTGTTTTACTTAATATTTCACATTCATATTATACGATCATTGCTTTGCGACAAACTCACATGTGATGTTATATTTTAACAAGTTCATTAATGTACAACTACCGCCCTCTAGTGACAAAAAAATGAAGACATTTTGACAGTTTGCGAAATTTCGCTATCATATAACAAGCGCTTAACATGGGTCTTGAAGAGATCCTTGTCGTAGGAGACAGGAAACACAGAGGTTCGCAAATCGTTCTATAGCCAAGTCGTTGAAATGGAAATGACCTAAATGTTTTTAGATTGGAATCTTTTCTATGGTTTATATATTACAACCTTTTTATCAACATGAAATTTTAAATTTCTTTTTATTAAGTTTTTTTTCGTTGCACCCAGGTATGCGTGTGCTGCTAATAAAGCGCTGACACAATATCCTCTCACAGATACCAGACCTTGGCAGCACCGCTGTGACATTTGACGAAGATAGAAGATGGAGACTCTGCAGCATGAATCCTAGGTGGTGAAGAAACTGGACCAGCTGCTGCAGCGAGAGAGTCCACTGCGTCCACCAACAGTGTTAGCACGAGGTTCGTCATCCGTCCAGGTGTGTGTCTGCTGCTAATAAAGCGCAGACAGAATATCCTCACATAGATACCAGACCTTAGCAGCACCGCTGTGAGGTTCGACGAAGATAGAAGATGGAGACTCTGCAGCAAGAATCCTAGGTGGTGAAGAAACTGCTGCAGAAACAGCTGCTGCAGCGAGAGAGTCCACCGCGTCCACCAACAGTGCCAACACGAGGTTCGTCATCCGTCCAGATATGTGTCTGCTGCTAATAAAGCGCTGACACAATATCCTCACACAGATAACAGACCTTGGCAGCACTACTGTGAAGTTCAACGAAGATAGAAGATGGAGACTCTGCAGCAAGAATCCTAGGTGGTGAAGAAACTGGACCAGCTGCTGCAGCGAGAGAGTCCGTCTATCTTATTCATACATGAAGAACGTTTGAATTAAGAATTTACTGGAAACATAAGAGTGTTTCTTACTTGACACATTCATTCATAATTTTATGAGACAATAACAAGTCTTGATGTATTGTATCTTCATTTCCCCATTGGATTAAAAACATTAAATACTCTAAAATAAAATTTATAAATAATAATTATTTTTGTTATACATACTTCAAATGTATTGTACACTGGCTGCGAACAATTGGGACTCTAGTACGGTTTTTGCAATTGTATATCATACTACGTATCTACGTAAGGTGTGTTATTGATAGCGGCTCGATTCAAAATATTACTCGACGTAGTGCATCGCCTTAAACATCGATGTATGTTTACCGTTCTACCGTCTACAATATAATACATTATCTACGGTAAATGCACAAATTTAATGTGCAACATCTTGCATCGCACGTGACTCTAGCAATTGTTCACAGCACAGATGAGTACGTACGGTGGGGTTAAGTTGCCAACAATTCTCTCCTCCAAACTTGCCCCGCTCTTCCCGGTGACAAAGTGCACCGCCGCACGGTGGGCTGAAAATCGGCTCTCATAGACATAGAAACTTGAATCTTCAAGGGTATTTTTTTTGGCTAGAAATGGATTCTGCTGATCATTACTATGCTATAAAATGTCGTACGAAGCAATTGCGTGTACAAATGAAGGAGTTATAATTTTTTTAAGAAAAATTTGTATGGCGCTGACATTAAAAATGAGGCTATCTCTGGAATCATAAGGTTGGCCGTTCTATCCTTACACACAGATAATACTACTATTTATTTGTATTTTTTTGACATACTTCATATTGTGGCGCAAGGTGCGATTTTTTTTTTAAAAATCCTAAAGTGGAAAAAAAATCTTTTTTTTGTTGATGATTCATTTTAATGCTTAAATGCTTTACATATGAGTATGCTTTGTCTAGTTTACAATATTTTATTTACACTCCAAGCCAAAAAACTGTGCACAGTGAGCTGAAAATCGCCTTTTATAGACATAGTGACTTGAATTTTCAAGTGTATTTTTTTTGGCTAGAAATGGATTCTGCTGATCATTACTATGCTATAAAAATTTGTATGAAGCAATTGCGTGTACAAATGAAGGAGTCATCATTTTTTTAAGAAAAATTTGTATGGAACTGACATTAAAAATGAGGCTATCTCTGGAATCATAAAGTTGACCATTATATCCTTACACACAAATATACTACTATTTATTTGTATTTTTTTGACATACTTCGTATTGTGGCAAAACTTGTGATTTTTTTTTTTTAAATCCTCAAAGTTGAAAAAAAAACTTTTTTATGTTGAAGATTCATTTTAATGCTTAAATGCTTTACATATGAGTATGCTTTGTCTAGTTTACAATATTTTATTTACACTGCAAGCCCAAAAGCATTGAAGCATTAAAATGAATCATCAACATTAAAAAGGGTTTTTTCAACTTTGAGGATTTAAAAAAAAAAAATCGCACCTTGCGCCACAATATGAAGTATGTCAAAAAAATACAAATAAATAGTAGTATTATCTGTATGTAAGGATAGAACGGCCAACCTTATGATTCCAGAGATAGCCTCATTTTTAATGTCAGCGCCATACAAATTTTTCTTAAAAAAATTATAACTCCTTCATTTGTACACGCAATTGCTTCGTACGACATTTTATAGCATAGTAATGATCAGCAGAATCCATTTCTAGCCAAAAAAAATACCCTTGAAAATTCAAGTCTCTATGTCTATGAAAGCCGATTTTCAGCCCACTGTGCGCCGTGCATTGTTACCCCAAACTACCCTAACGTAACAACCGACCGGATAAAGTTATTTCAAACATTTTGGCAGTGGCGAGCATATAAATATGTCTTACCTTAAAAATCAGTTAATAAAAATTAATAATATTTGTTGCACAGCCGTATACTTTACCAATGTAGATTTACAGAAGAAATAATCCTTTAGGGGATCAACTGTTCGTGAGACCAACTGGCAGAGGGATCAAATGTCCGGGGGATGAATTAATCGTGTCTCAACACGTAGGGGTATTGCCCTGATTAAATATTTTTATCTTGTACTAAACGGTCACATATCTAACAATGAGATTCTGGCTCCTTCTTGAGGAAGTCGCCATAAGATCCTTTGTTGTAGAGCGAGCCGCACCGATTTGTTCATGAACTCACCCTTGGAGCTACGAACTTCTTAAGGCGAAGCTTAATGCCAAATCACTATTTTGATTAATCTTTATAACGAATTGGCGTACATTCTGAATATCAAAAAATATGCTTTAGATAAATTGAAGGTTTTTCTATCGTTTCGCTTGAGTAGAATACAAATAAAAAATAAATTACGCAATAAAAAATATAAATGTAAACTACTAAAAAAAATTTTTTTTCAATAGAAATGTATGAACGCGTAAAGGAAACAACTTAAAAAAGACAGTATTTTAGCTAAGATTATTTGTGACAGTTTGACTTGATTAATTTTTTTGCTTTCTTATAAAATTATTTACAAAATAAATAAAAATCAATTTTTTGCTTGAAATCGAACGTTTCTAGACTCAGTTTGTCAAGCGATTTTAATGCCTATTATCTACGATATAAGCTATACCAAGATTGTACACATTTTTGGCTTGTAGCTTCCTCTTAAGGCCCCGTAGTAAGCGTTCAAAGATGGTTTCAAAGGGAGATATATAAATACGAATGTTAGAAGAGGGAGCACACAGATATTATAAAAATATAATAATTAAGCTAAAATTATGAAAATATTTAATGCTTTAGTTGCAATTAAAGATACACTGTGAATTTTTTTTCATACCTATAACATATTAAATAACAAAACAAAATGTGTTTTTAATAATTTTCGGAGCTTACTTTGCATTTTTTTTTCTATCAAGGGAATTTCGTATAATTACCGTTTCGGATTTACAAATGTATGGATGTTAAAAAAATTACATATATTTTTTTAAGAACATAAAATCTTTAAGTGTTAAAGAGAATATGTTATAAATCGGTAATTAATATTAGTAAATTAGCAATAGTCATTTTTGTCCGTGTACCAAGACCGAGTTTATTTTATTTATTTATTGGACAGTTTGTATAGCGCCGCTTTTGTGAGATATCACCTCAGGGGCGCTTCACAGTTGATGCAGGTATTACAAAAACAAAGTGAAGTTAAGTTAAGTAAAATGAAGTACAGGAACAGGTGGCATGAAGATAGCAGATGGAGACTCTGCAGCAAGAAACCTAGGTGGTGAAGAAACTGGACCAGCTGCTGCAGCGAAAGAGTCCACCAACAGTGCCAATACGAGGTTCGTCATCCATCCAGGTACGTGTCTGCTGCTAATAAAGAGCGCTGACACAATATCCTCACATAGATAACAGACCTTGGCGACACCGCTGTGACATTTGACGGAGGGAGAAGATGGAGACTCTGCACCATGAATCCTAGGTGGTGAGAAACGGCGTGATGGTTAGTTAGTTAATTTTCTCTGTTAGAAACACATTATGCATGTTTTTTAATGATATGAAGTGAAAAATGTACTTTAGTGATTTGTTTTTGGGGTATTGTGCCGTGTTGTGCTACCTCCTTCTTTAGCCAACGTTTCGGAAAACATTGCAGTGTCCACCATCAGGACAGATGTGTAATCTGAGATCTATCTTAAGATTACACATCTGCCCTGATGATGGACACTGCATGTTGATGTCCGAAACGTTAGCTAAAGAAGGAGGTAGCGCAACACGGCACAATACCCCAAAAATAAATCACTATAAAACCTTTGACCGTGAAAATTTCAAATCATACCTGAGAAATGTACATTTATAATATCACAAGTAAATCTGATATTGTCAGGCGTCACCAACTTCTTCTTCCAATCTTAAATCACTCCTCGCACTAATAAGAACAAACATTGAAATTTTCAGCGATATCGGTTGACTATTTTTCGAGTTTTGCGATCACAAACATACGCCGGTTAAATTTCAATAGTTTCGTTGCTTGTGTGGCACGTAGCGCCGTCTTGTTGAAAGTAAACGTTGTCCAGATCAATACCATCCAATTCCAGTCATAAAAAAATCATTAATCATCTCTCGATAGCGCAATCCATTCACCGTAACTGTTGCTCTAGCCCCATTTTCAAAAAAAGTAAGGTCCAATGACTCCGCCGGACCATAAACCGCACCAAACAGTCACACGTTGAGGATAGAGAGGCTTTTCAACAATAACTCTTGGGTTTTCCGAGTCCCAGAGGCTTGTTGAAGCCACCGAGGTGGAAATGGGCCTCATCACTAAAGATGATTTGCCAAGTGAATTTTAATAATTTTAATGCGTTGTTGAAGCGTGTATCGTTCCATTTTTATTAATAACGTAGTTTCTACTTGTCAAATGTTAAAAAATGATAGCTTTAAAAGTAACATCTACCGAAATAGCGGGATATTTAAAATAACACCTCTCATTGGAAAACCCTATATTTAGTTTGGTAGAGAAAATTACAAACAAAGACATTTATATGCCCGCTACTGTATTTAAGCAAGGACTATAATCTATCTTCTACAATTCTACAACCACGCTTGTTTAGTTTGCTTTCTGTCGGCAAGTTTCAGTTTTAACTTTTTAAACAAGTTTGCAATAAAAGTTTCAATAAATAAATCTATTGTAACTTTTAATCAGAGAGTCTGTTTGCTTGTCGATTGAAAACTTCTGAAAGTTGAGGTGTGACATCACGCAATCAGCACAGATTTTTATGAAACTTTTTCATTAAAAGCCTATATAAAAATTAAAAATACTAATAAATTGACAATATCGAATTGAAATATTGAAATATGAATAGCCACTTTCGTTTCTCCAAGTTCGAACGGAACTAATTGATCCGTGTATTAGATAAATTTATTAAGTCTGTAGTTATGTTCGGTATTCTTTTTATTAATAAATATCTACGAAATTTGGCTGAAGCGATTTTAATAATACATCCGAAAACAATAAATAAACGTAGAAAATAAAAAAAAATTTACGAAAGGAAGGTTCGAGAATGTTCCGAAGCGCGTCACGTAGGCACAATAATTCGATCTCGATGTCGCGGTTGCTGATACTGTACTGACAATTTCGTTCACGTTGTCGCTTATCTAGGTGGACCTGTTCTGACCGTGTTCGCAAATATCGCTAACTTATCATAGATGTTTAATTTAATCAATGTCGTATTGACATAGGGCTTTATCGATCACTTGTACTCTAAAGAGAGGAGAAACTATCAAACGGACTGTCTTTTCTTTACAGTCAGGGAATTTTAGGTTTTTTTACACATCCCTACATCTCTGAACTATGCGTCCCGGAAAACACTGGTCTGAGGCAGTCAACTCTTAGATCAGCAACATCATCAGCTGTAGGCAGACTGATAGAACCTAAGCGCAAGCCAATACTAAGTTTGGTGATCGCGCTTTCGGAGTATCTGGGCCGAAGGCTTGGAATAAACTCCCTCCAGAACTAAGATCCATAACAAGTCCAACAGAATTCAGGTCTAAACTAAAAACTTACCCTTTTTAAGCTGTCATACCCTTAAGAGGAAGCTACAAGCCAAAAATGTGTATATTCTTGGTATACCTTATATTGTAGGTAATAGGCATTAAAATCGCTTGACAAACGCAGTCTAGAAACTTTCCATATCAAGCACAAAACCAACCTATCTAAGTTATCTAAAGCATATTTTTTGGTATTCATAAAGTATATCAATTCGTTATAAAGATTAATCAAAATAGTGATTTAGCATTAAGCTTCGCCTTAAATTATATATACCATTCCTGAGAGAAAGTCCAGTTATATCCAATTATGTCCTAAATCCTGTATTTAAATTTCTCTAATAAACAATTAGTTAATGTTAATTAAGTGTTTATCTGAAGTGACCTACCAGGTAAGTATTGTACTGTATATTATCTGCATATATAGTTAGTAATAAGATAGATCATTGTAGAAATGTATTATATATTTGTACAGCGCCCTTGAGGTGATTTTGTGTGTTTAGGTAAGAACTGACATAGATTTAATCGATGGTCTGAACTCAAAGGGAATTTAGTTCATAACCTCTAAAATCCGGATCACACACACTTGTACCGCTACACCTTTATGCATTCCGTTCTCTTCTTCTTTTTACCGGATAATCGAGAGTACGGATAACAATGAATGAACCACTGAAGGAACAAATGTCTAGAAGTACGCTGTGGGTGTATTATTATTTTTTATGTAAGTACCGTACACGAGTCCCAATGGCTTCAAACCGTCAAAGAAGACAGGGGAGTGAAATGTGGGGAAGTACCTGGTTCAACAAGTTTAAAGACTAAATAGTAATTTATTTTTAAGGTATTATGCCGTGTTGCGCTACCTCCTTCTTTAGCCAACGTTTCGGACAGCATTGCAGTGTCCATCATCAGGGCAGATGTGTAAAATATATGTGATCACGGACACTGTAATTCTACTCTTCGAAACGTTGGCTCTAAAACGTTGAAAACTCTAGCGGAACACGGCATAATACCCCAAAAATAAATTACCATAATGCTTTTGGCCGTGAAAATCTCAAATCATCAAGCTAAAGCCATTTGAAGCAAAGCTTCGATTCACATCTGGTCATCAAACATCGCTAAAGTCATTTCGCCCTCCGGATTCGTAGCCAAGGATCGTAAACACTCAAACACATGGAGGCTGTCACGTATTATATGCTCAAATTAAGTTAATTTTATCTTACTTCTGATGAAATTGATCAATGATTTTTTGAGCACTGACCTTTTGAAATTTCCACGGAACGTCAATTTGTAATTATGAATTGTTTAACTTCAGCCGCCACAACACGGGAGTTTTAAATATAATACCTGTGTGGGGCCCAGGAGTCGAATGCCCTTAGTTTATTGTAAATTTTGTGACTACGGTTTTCGGTCAAATCGGTTTAATAAACAAACTAAGGTCAAATTTTCCTTACTTTATCTTTTATGAACCAAAAAGATGGATTTTTTCACAAAATTTGAACAATTCGTCAAATTTCAAAGCTGATTTTAACGATATGTGAAGATTCTATGTAAGAGGAAGCTTCAAGCCAAAAATATGTATATTCTTGGTTTACCTTATATTTTAGTTATTAGGAATTCAAATCGCTTGACAAACGGAGTCTAGAAACGTTCGATTTCAAGCACAAAACTGGTTTATATTTATTTTGTAAATAATTTTATAAGAAAGCAAAAAAGTTAATCAAGTGAAACTGTCACAGATAATCTTAGCTATAATACTTTTTTTAAAAGTGGTTTCTTTTACGCGTTCATACATATTGAAAAAATATTTTTTTTAGTAGTTTACTTTTATATTTTTTATTGAGTAATTTATTTTTTTATTTGTATTCTACACAAGCGAAACGATAGGAAAACCTTCAATTTATATAAAGTATACTTTTTGGTATGCGTAATGTACACCAATTCGTTATAAAGATTAATCAAAACAGTGATTTAGCATTAAGATTCGCCTTAAGTTACCCGGCGTTGCTGGGGGTTATCCTTAGGATATATACATATAAAATTGCAGTCTTTCTGTAGGCCTGTTCAAGATGTACAATTCTGTAGTACATTATTTTCATGTATCTCATGAGGTTTAGCCAGCGTTAGCAATGTAAGCGCCTGAAAATATATTTTTTACGACTTGATTACAAAACACTGATTTTTCTGTACTTTCTATAAATGTAATTTACATGTATTATATATATAAAACTTCTCTAAAGAATAGTGAAAACCCTATCAAAATCTGTTGCGTAATTTAGAAGAACTGAGCGCACAAATAGACAGACACAGATAGCAATTTTATTTTATACTATTTAGATTACAGAAGAGAAATTTAAAAACATACGTTTTTGAACACGACGTCTACTGTTCAAAGAACGACTAGTCATTATTTCATTGACCTGTCTGGGAGTTTGAAAGTTTTTAAATTGTAAATAAGGTATATTAAGGTTAATAAATCCCTCAAACTACTTGGTTTCATCACTAGAATCACTTCGGACTTCAAAAACGTAAATACCCTTAGAACTCTTTACTGCTCCTTGGTTCGCCCCCATCTTGAATATGCTTGTGTTATCTGGTCTCCTTTTTATGCTGTCCACATTCGACGCATTGAATCTGTTCAACATCGGTTCTTAAGAGGGATTGCTAGGAGGCTAGGTTTAGAAAAAGGCAAATACTCATATGATGAAATTGAACTAACTCTAAGGACGTTCGTTTTTCTTCATTCGGAATGTATAAACGTCAGAACCAGTGTTGCCAACAAGGGCGATATGTATGCGGCCAGCCTAAACCTCTCTCCTTTGGAAGTTGTAATGATCTGCCCTTTCTACTTCAAACTTTTCCTTCTCTTCTTTCTACGATACATTTTCCTTAAGTCCCGTAGGTAACTTTTCCATAAGGCTTTGGTTATATATATATCCGGGGTAGGAAGGTCCTCCCTGCCGTCTTTTCTTTATTACACACCCCTTCAAGTGTGTACATCCTAGTTTGTCTACGTGACGTACGACCTTGAACGTACTCATTTCACGTGACGGTTTAGTATAAAAAGGCTTCACCGAACGTTGTGTTGGGTTTTTGTTTCTCGGTTTAGAAACCTAGTTATTTATGTTTTGTGTGGTATCCCTTGGTTCTTTTGAGATAGAGTGAGTTGAATCCATTACCGCTGTTTTTCAAAACCATTTTATAAACCTTATCTTCTAAGTCGCCTGCTCACCCCCCCTAGCTACTCGATTCTACCTATCGTAGGGTAATGTGAATATAATAAAGTGTTAGATTTTATATATGTGATATACATACGATAAATTTATGGTGTTAGTTGTCGGCGCCATCCATGTATATATTTTGGGAGGGGAAGGAGAGGAAAGGAAATGAATTTTTTCAAGTTAAGACTGGCTCCTCCGCTTACCAAACAAAACTGATGGATGATAATTCGAACAAGGCAATCGATATCTGCGTGTCTGGATATCACAACCGGCCGGGTCTCCCCTTGTTCCAAATCGGCAACCTTCACGCCAGAATAAAGAAAACCAGGTCTCTTCACCAATTTCAGAATTGCCCCAATCTCAAACACCTCCAGGATAAACTACTTTACTGAGTGTAGAAGGGGAAAACCATAACATCCCTTTATCACGAATCTAGTCGCGAAAATGTGACACGCAAGGTCCTAAGTTACGTGCCACCTCCAGAAAACGTTGTAACTCCCACGCCGTCGGGGATTTACATCCCTTTCTAGGTCAATACACATATAACACACGACGATCTTGTCGACATTCTGCCTGCTTATTAACGATAGGTTGTGTGCCTACCCATTCAGCCAATTATCATGTGAGATATATGTAAGGTCTACTCGATATGCCAAATTTGGGATGAGGACTGTCTGTATTTTAATATTTGGTTCCAGTATTTATTTTATGAGGTTACTAGCATCCTCGTGTATTAGGTATGGGTAACTTCTACTGAATACCTATCCTCTCAGGTAAGGTATAAACGGATAATTGGTTTGATTTTTTGCATTTAATTTAAAGAGGCTGCCTACCTCTCGAAAGATACCTGTTGAGAAAAGTTGTTCGGTTGGTAGTTTTATTTCGGAGATTACCATCTCCCTCTTTCGACTTTAGATTTGTTTTTGTGCATCCCAATTCGTAACTTAGAAAGTCAAATAATAGATGAAAAGTATTAAATTAGAAAGTCAAATAACAGAAGAAAAGTTTTCATTTTGTTCCGTCTGGTCGCATCCGATCGCTTTCAATTTGGGACGGCATACGCTAGCAAAACTTCCCCTTTGACTGACTGTACTCCGCGCCTCTCGGCCTATATATGAAAAGGTCGTTGACTCGTCTCTCGCTCACAGCTGATTGACAATGCGTCTAGCATATCCCTTCTTATGGGAAGATTATTTGGGTTGCAGGCGTTGCAAACTCGGTTCCTGTACCTCAGTTGTATCCTATTATTAAAAGGGTCCTCTGAAATTTAATAAATAATATAAAAAAACTCACCCTGTTAGTCACCTCCAAATCCTCGTGTGAAACTTACCTGGTTACACTATATAGCTAAATCACTTTAATTTTCGACCTCCTCCCTACGCTTATAAAAGGGTAATTAAATATTCCTGTAAATAAAATTGTACCTCCCTAATCTGTTAGGATTCGAACCCACAGTTAATAATCTATTTGATTCTCTGGTTTTCGGTCTCCGTGGATAGAATGCCATCTTGCCAAATCAATAACTTAGCCCGATTAAACACTTCCTGCCTTTAAGTACATTCACTCTATTTTAAAACGCAATCAATGTTTTTATTATTTTCATGTTTTTAAGACAAGCAATCTAGTTCGAACTGTATACGAAATCACGTTTAAATCAACACAACTTTATAACACAATCGCGATTGCACAACACCTGGCGCCCCTGAGGTGGGTTTTTACAAAACGGCGCTCTACAAATTATCCAATTATTATTATTGTCATTATTATTAATTGTTTTCCCACTGAGTCGAATCACTTTCACTTCACACAAACACCGGATCAATAATCTTTCACTTTAATTCAATATTCCGCAATATTCTCTAATACCATTTGAATTCAATAATTAACTGCAATTTCAAACAACACTTCTGATTTGTATCCCTTTCTCGGGGCTGTCAATCCACCCAAGTTCAAACCTCGACTGTCCTCCGGTCTCTCCTTTCCCGTGGGAATCTGTTTACTCAAGGCCTGTCTGTCAATAAATCTTCCGTCGTTGTTTAAACAAAAAATTTTTTAGAGCACGTTATTTTATTATTTATCGTTTATTTTTGTGGATGTCCAAAACATCACAAAGTTCGTCGGGAAAGAAATGACCTCATTTGCTTCTTCAAAATTATAAATGGTATTATTGATTCACCTACTCTACTGCAACTCATTCCCTTCAATATCTCCTCGCACAGACTCAGAAATAATGAACTGCTCTTCCTCAACCATCATTCGACAAATTTTCGATATTACTCACCATTGTCCAGAATGTGTAAACCTTAACTTTTTTGGGATAAGTCTGAATGATTTTTGCCAGTCGCTAAACAAGTGACGGAATATTATAAGTGTCCTGTGGTCCTGACCCACGGCGTAGTCTTGACTTGATTCGACTTGTCACTTTATTTTCTTATATTATATCTACCATATGTCTTTACTTTCATGTACCTTTGTCTACTCCTGTATTTTTCATTTTACTTTATTTGTGTTATTATTTTGTAATCTGGACGAAGTCCGTTAATAAATAAATAAATAAATATTAGTTTTCTGCCAATTCGGTTTATATCGCACTTCTGTATATTGTTCGTTCAGTGATGCCAGAGTTTTGCTCGCGGGAAGGTCGTACCTCGGAACTTAAGCACTTCACATGATGGTTGCAGAACAATGAATTACAATTTCACATCAGTGTATTGGTAGAACAGTTAGGTTCGGTTCCCACGGGTTCTTACTGTTAAAGGTAAGTGTGTGCATCGGACTAATGATGGGTAGGCTTTGTTGGTACGTTGTGTGTGTCCGCTTTTATGTTTTAAATACTGGGTTGCAAAGATAACAGAAAAGACGATGTATGAATGTTAATGAATCAAGTTGCGTATGATTAGGTTAGGTTAGGTTAGTTTTCTGTGGTCGAGGGGTAAGGCTCCGAAGGTAGCGAGTTAAAACCCCGGAGTGCGCAAGTAATATAAATTTTACTTGCGGCACGTTCCAGAGTGGAAGATACTCTCAGTAGAGTCACGTGGGGTAACCGTGCGCAATTTTTACATTGGGATTTTTGTATTAAAAAGCTTTAGGTATTTTACTCAATTTTTTTGTTTATTAATATGATCGATTATTAAGGCATCTCAAACAACCATAAAAATCTCATATGGTTCATAAATCAAATAGTTATATAAAAAAGTTTACATGCATGTCGATCGCGTACACTTACCCCGTGTGCGGGGTAAGTATACGCATGCCGTAGGGTAAGTGTTCGCATCGCGAAGAGTTACCACCCATTGCAATTATCACACTTAAATTGCCCCTTATCTTAGTCTGTGCATGCCACCATGCTTTACACACAATACATTCTATCCAATCTTCTGTTGGTGGATCTCGATATTTCTCCTTGATTTGTGGGCAAAAATAGTCCATAGAAGCCTGTTTTTGTGCTCTCTTCAAACAGTTATGCACGCTGGAATCTCCCGCCTTACGCTTTGTGGTGATTCTTTGAGGTGTGACTTTCTTGAAAAGAGGTGGTCGTCCGATTTCCATGGTTTTAAATATTGGTTTTCGGACGATTTTTGCATCTGCATCTGTCTGCTTCTGCTGAAGTTTCTTTTTATAGGGACTTGAGATAATTATTTCAGACTTGGAAGCATTTTTCAGTTTGCGTAAAACCGCCGAACTTGAACAACGTTAAACCCAATAGCTCTCGCAATACTTGTGGGAGTAGTCTGTCTTAAAGCTAAAACAGGGTTACGTTTTAGAAATCCATACACCCAATCCTTGACAGCCGTTTTGGAATGTTGTCAAATCTGTTCTCGATTTTGTTGATTTCAGCATACTCGTAAACAATTTTTCTCATTGTCTGCATAGTGTCAGGCCGTAGAACATTTCGTCAGTTTTTTTACAATAATCAACGATTTCGGCCTGAAAATAAATGAATAATTATTAGATCAATAGTTTCACAAAAAAATGACATCTGCACGATAAATTGAGTTTCTATTTATCTAAAAATCTACCTCTTTATCTGGTGTAAATGTCGGACGATATCTCCCCATTGAAGTTGCTATTAATTTTAGTTTTAGGCGTTTACGCAGAGTGGCTTCACTGATCCCAACAATATCTGCAGCAGCCCGCTGACTCTTCCCCTCTTTCATAAGCCTTTTTGCAGTTTCAATCTGCTCTTGAGTGCAAACTGACCTCTCCGGGTGCTTTCTAACGTACACACGCGGCATATTTCACCGTAAAAAAATAACGAGAGCTGAAATATTATGCTATAAAATCAATTTTATCTATCGGGATAAGTGTTCGCACTTGTCCAACTGCGAACGCTTACCCCAGCACACTTACCCCATCACAGCAAAATTTAATTAACTTTAAAAATCAGATTAGTGGTTATCTTTATTAGAATTATCACTTTGCACCCGTCTAACTAACAATATTTCACTAAAAATTATCATAGACCACGTCGCTCTGACACAGCTGGTTACACAATAGCACACATCGGTAACAGAGATGAAAAATTTAAGAAAAGCACGAAAAAAAGTAATTTACCTACCAGTTTTTATTGACAAATCAGCATCCACTGTACACATGTCCCGCTTCGGCGCGATCCAGAAGGCTACTGAATTAAGGAACGCGCGGGCACTAAACAGGCACAATCTTGTCGGAAACATCACTGCGAACACTTACACTCCGCGTACGGTTACCCCACGTGACTCTATTACCCACCATTGAGAATTGAAAAGTTGCTTGAAATGGCTTTAGCCGTGTTTGGTGACCAGATCTGAATAGCTAGTTACTACCCACCTTCCTCTTCCCCATCTCTTTCCGCTCCTCACTCCCTTCATCCTCATAACATACCCCAATTGGGGATGGCATAGTCTCACAGGCTCAAGACGGTTTGGAGCAGTTGGGACTCTTACATATTCACGTAAATAAAATATTAGGTTAGGTTAGGTCTCGTAAGCTTAGGGTAGGTTCACAAAGGTTAGGAGAGCTATGGTGACGTTAGAGTATATTATTTTAGTTTAGGTTATTATATAGTGTTAGGTTAGGTTAGGTTAGGTTAGGTCTCGCAAGCTTAGGGTAGGTTCACAAAGGTTAGGAGAGGTATTGTGACGTTAGAGTACGTTATTTTAGTTTAGGTTATTATATAGTGTTAGGTTAGGTTAGGTTAGGTTAAGTTAGGTTAGGTTAGGTTAGGTTAGGTTAGGTTAGGTTAGGTTAGGTTAGGTCTCGCAAGCTTAGGGTAGGTTCACAAAGGTTAGGAGAGGTATTGTGACGTTAGAGTACGTTATTTTAGTTTAGGTTATTATATAGTGTTAGGTTAGGTAAGGTTCTGTGAGATTATATCAGATTAGGTAAGTTTAGTAAGTTAAGGGTTGGGTTAGGTTAGGTACTATTTATATTGATAGGTTAGGTTAATTTAGGGGTAGGCAGAGAGGAAGGACCGCCATCTAAATCTGTCTTGGACATAATTTTTTCTTCATTCACATTCATACACAGTTATATTTTATTATTCTTCCGACTCTGGTAGTTCTTTATTTAATAATTGGGATGGGTTATCATTTTCGTTATTTCTTTATTTAATAAATGAGATGTGTTATTAATTTCGTTACTTCTTTATTTAATAAATGATATGTGTTATTAATCTCGTTACTTCTTTATTTAATAAATGAGATGTGTTACTATTTACGTTATTTCTTTATTAAATAAGTGAGATGTGTTATTATTTTCTTTACTTAATAAATGAGATGTGTTATTATTTTCGTTATTTCTGTATTTAATAAATGAGATGTGTTACTATTTACGTTATTTCTTTATTTAATAAATGAAATGTGTTATTATTTTGGTTATTTATTTATTTAATAAATGAGATGTGTTTTTATGTTACTTATTTCTTTATTTAATAAATGAGGTTTGTAATTATTTTCGTTATTTTTTTATTAAATAAATGAGATGTGTTATTATTTTCGGTATTTCTTTATTTATATTTTCAGTATGTTTTTAAGATGAAATTTAAAATATTTATAGGTATATATTACTGATACTTTCTGGTAATACATTAAAAAACCTTACACCAATAATTTGTAATGAATAGGAATATGTTGAATAAGTTCCACAGCATCCTATAATGCCATATTGTATTATTGATTGGCAAAAGCCAAAGTACGTCATTTTGACTAAATCTTTATTTGGGATACGTCTTAGACATCTAAAGATACATGTTAATTTCCTGACTCTGTCTTTGAGTATGTTTATATTTTGTATGCCTAAAGGCGAAGCTTAATGCTAAATCACTATTTTCAATTAATCTTTATAACTAATTGGTTTACATTATGAATACCAAAAAATATGTTTTAGATAAATTGAACCTTTTTCTATCGTTTCCCTTGAGTACAATTCAAATTTAAAATTTAATTACTCAGTATAAAATATAAATGTTAACTACTGAAAAAATTTTTTTTCAATGGAAATGTATGAACGTATAAATGAAACAATTAAAAAATTATGGCTAAGATTATCTGTGACAGTTTCCCATGATTGACTTTTTTGCTTTCTCATAAAATTGTTTACAAAATAAATAAAAACCACTTTTGCGCTTGAAATCGAGCGTTTCTAGGCTCCGTTTGCCAATCGATTTTAATGTATTTTACCTATATTCGTGACGATATAAGGCTTATCAAGAATGTATATATTTTTGGCTTGTAGCTATGGGTGACCTCACAAACCTCACTTTTACCCCAAACTAAGGATGTCAATGATTCAATGGCACAGTTATAATTCCAGTGTAAAATCACAAAAGAAGATCTAAATACAATTTACATTAAATGTTTTACATTTTATCCAAAAATCATTTGCTCCTGATGTTTTCCGCGATTTTGTAAATGCTAAAATGATGGCGGAATGTTTTGCCGCAATAATGGTAGGTTTGTGTAAAAACTGAGCAATTAATGATAAACAGGCCATTGTTGTGGGCGAACTAGATTGCATTGTGTTTCGGAACTACCGAAAAGCTGAGCGGTTGGTTTTTCAATTGGAGTTAGAAAAATAATGATTATTAAAAAATGTAGATATTATTGCAGAATGTGATAATATTAAAAATCTTATCGAAACTTGATTTAGAACAAGACGCAGAAAATAAAAAAGATAACGGTCTTAACTGGGAATTGAACCAAGGATCTTTGTCTTACCGGGTCAATGTCTTTATCCAGTCGACCAATGCGTTGATTTAGCAGTAGTTAAATAACTTATTGGTTAATTTAGAAGTAGTTTCATAACTTATTGGTTAATTTAGCAGCAGTTTGATAACTTATTGATTAATTTAGCAGTAGTTTGATAACTTATTGGTTATTTTAGCAGTAGTTTCATAACTTATTGGTTAATTTAGCAGTAGTTTCATAATATTCAGGTACAATATTTTTATTTGTATTGAATAGGGAATTACTGGATGGGGATCTGCAGTATCTAAGTATATACATAACCTGAACACAATTCAAAAAAGGAATCATAAAGACCATACTAAAAGTACCCATAAGAACGTCTTCGATTGAAAGTTTCAATAGTTTTAATTTACCAAATGTACAACAAATATATGCTTAAAATATACTATTGAAACTATTCAAAAATACTGAAAAATACAGTACCACGTAGGTATTCATCAAACAAGGTCAAATCATAATGACATTAAAAATATTCCAGGTCATAAAACCACATTCGGACAAAGAAACTACATTCATTTTGCTATGAAACTTCACAACATCCTTCCCCCTGATATAAAGCGAATAGATAATTTGAATGAGTAAAAATCAAGAATAAAAATTTGGCTGAAAGAGATTAATAAAAAAAACTCTGAAAAACGACATTGAAAACTAATAAAACAGAAATGACTAACTTTAGAAAGTCACCTTAGTGAAGCGGACTAAAAAATACAATTTACGCTTTAGTCGCTATAATAATTAAAAAAAAATATTTAAAAAAATTGTTCCCCGATATTTAGTGATTTCCCTTGGCCAAGAGATCCGTCGGTCTTCGGTCCCTTATGTAGCGGCATAATTTGTAGCCCTAGACTCATCTCTCTGCCCTACTTACACATGCGATAACAATAAACGTGCTGGCGACATGGAGAACAGCGCGGCGGACACAACCTTTGCGTTAGTTAGCGCACTACTCATCTATTTACTAACTATTTCATTGCATTTACAAAGAAGGTAGTGCAATTAAAAATATATATCACTAATTCACAATAATTGCAAAAGTTGCCTAAAAACATGAAAAATCGACTTCTTTAA
The DNA here is from genome assembly GCF_061612785.1 of Hesperophylax consimilis. Lineage (NCBI taxonomy): Eukaryota > Metazoa > Arthropoda > Insecta > Trichoptera > Limnephilidae > Hesperophylax > Hesperophylax consimilis. Next base: position 16,234,797 of record NC_142865.1, read on the forward strand.
GGCCTTTGAAACCCAAATCATTAACGTAGTACATTCCTTATTTTGTTCTGATTTATAACACACTAGCTGACGTGTACCTGGCGTTACTGGGGGTTATCCTTAGGAGATAGACATATGCAACGAAGTACTTTTCTGTAGACCTTTTTAAGATATACAATTCCGTAGTACATAATTTTGATGTATCTCATAAGGTTTAGCCAGCGTTAGCAATGTAATCGAACGAAAATATTTTATTTACGACTTAACAAAACATCGAATTTCTATATTTTTTATGAATTTAATATACATGCATTATATACATACACCTCCCAGAAGAAATTTTCTAAGTGATAATGAAAATCCTATCAAGACTTTATTTATACTGTTTAGAGATTTCGCTTGAACACTAAGTTTTTAATATCTTATAAAAAATATATCTCTATACATTTGCCGAGATGAAAAAGTAATTCCAAGAAATAACTTTTATAGAAAGAAATCGCAAAGTATGCGACGAAAATTATTTAAAACCCTTCTGTTGTAATATGTTACAGATTAAAAAGCAATTAACGGGGTTTCTTTAAATGCTACTTAAGAGGAAGCAACCAAGCCAAAAATGTGAATATTCTTGATATACCTTATATTGTAGGTAATAGGCATTCAAATTGCTTGACAGTCGAAGTCTAACACAAAACACAAAAGTACAAAAAGCACAAAACTGGTTTTTATTTATTTTGTTAATAATTTTATAAGAAAGCAAAAAAGTTAATCAAATGAAACTGTCACAGATAATCTTAGCTATAATACTGTATTTTTTTAAGTTGTTTCCTTTACGCGTTCATATTTCTAAAGGTTTTTTTTTTAGTAGTTTACATTTATATTTTTTATTGAGTAATTTGTTTTTTTATTTGTATTCTACTCAAGCGAAACGATAGGAAAATCTTCAATTTATCTAAAAAATATTTTTTGGTATTCATAATGTATTCCAATTCTTTAAAAAGATTAATCAAAATAGTGATTTAGCATTAAGCTTTGCCTTAGGACATTTGTCGAGAGATTTTTGCTATATTTTAAATATGATATGCTTTATTAAATATTTTCTCTAACGGCTAATAATTAAAATCGTTTTCAATATTAGCGCAATTTCTTTAACATTCGTATTTACATATCTCCCTTTTAAACTATTCCTTCGTCTTTTTAAGGAGCTTTCCACGGAACCTTAAGATGCGTCCCCGCTTTAGTTGTCAGACAAAATGAACTTCCTTAACAAGTTTAATAATTATTCCAAAACGTCGCTTTCGCGTGACATTGCAGTTTCTGACAGTTTTGTTGCTTCTTGTTCAGTTAACTTCCCATCGTAGTGCGGTATGTACGTTTGAAGAAAATAATACAGAGGTATCTAGAACGGTCGATCGTTAAAACCCTACATCGATACGATTTTGACTAACTCCGTCATGTATTGTCAGCTAGCGATATTTGCGAGCACGGTCAGCATATGATTCCGATAGCTGGTAGACAAAATCCGACGGTAGTAGTAGAGCAGCGCTGAGTTCAATTTCTATATGCGACCGTTATTTTTTTTATTTTTCTGTTTCGAATTATCGTTTCAGAATCGTTAATATTCAATATTCATAATCTTCAATGATGAAGGCCCCGTAGTAAGCGTTCAAGTATGGTTTGAAAGGGAGATATATAAATACGAATGAAGGCAGCGTGCTAATATTAAAAAAAAACGATAATAATTAAGGCGATGCCATACGTAGTAATGCAAAATCATGTGTTTTTGGTTTGAAAATTTGGTCGCCTAGAAATGTTTCAGATGCTTTAATTAAATACTGCGAGTATAATACATCTTGGCCTTTGAAATAATCGAGTATTTTTCAGATAAGTCTTTTTATAAGCCCAGAAAAAAATAATGTAGAGGCCTATGAAAACTACTTTAAAGTTCAAAATCTTATAATTACGAACCCATTTTCGGTTATGATTTTATAGTATAATGTGGAAAATTAAGTTATTTATAAAATGACGAAAAAAATTTAAATATTTATGCCTGAACATCCACAAAATAAAATAAATATGTTTTTTTCTTTCATAAATCTAAACAGGCGGATGGTGTTATGCGGGAATTTAAACCTTATCGCCATCTACGTAAGGGTTGTTATTGATAGCGGCTTACTTTGAAATATTCCACGACCTAGTGCAACGCCTTAAGCGAAAATGGTGAAAATATTTAATAAAACACAACTCGTTTGAAATAGAGCAAACATTTCTCGACAAATGCTTTAGTTGCAATTAAAGATGCACTGAATTTTTTAATGTCTATAACATATTAAATAACAGAACAAATCGTGTTTTGAATTTTTTATCTAGGGAATTTCATGTAGTTGACGTTTCGGCAAAATGTATAGATATATTTTCTTCAAAAATAACATTTATTTTTTGGAACTTAAAAACTTAAGGCGAAGCTTAATGCCAAATCACAATTTTGATCAATCTTTATAACGAATTGGTGTACATTATGAAAACCAAAAATATGCTTTAGTTAAATTGAAGGTTTTCCTATCGCTTCGCTTGAGTAGAATACAAATTGATACGCTAGTGTGTGGGGTTGTACCTACTTTGTGAGGCTAGGGGTAGTAGCCGGTCAACACCTCTTGTTAAATGGGTGCATATAAGGATTGGTCATCATCACAGTGGTCGTCTTTGGTTCCGATCCGGAACCTTTGGACGCCAAATCTTGCCGGGGGCAAGATATGCCGAGCTCTGCGGTGAGACATAAGAACCCTTCTCAGGGTGGTGGGCATATGGGGCTTATTCACAAGTAAATCAGAGTAAAATACAAGTTTCTGTACATTTAAGTTGAACTCTATTTCATGATAACAGGGTAAACATTAAGCATGGGATTTTAAAGGACTTACCCCCTATCAGACCGATTCTATCCTATCTAACTATCTAAACGCGGATGAGTGGAGATGCCTTCCTCCCAGGGGTACGTCTGCTTCGGCGTGGGCGACCGGTCCACCAGCTCCGTCTCTCGTCCAGTCTCCCGTCAGGAAACCAGTCTCCGGTGTTCATCCACCCGATTATTGTGGATCCTTTCAAGGCGCGCGTGTGAATGGCGGTAGGCGGCGTTCACGCACCCAAATACAATACTCATCCGAACGATCTAGTATTCCTCAGCGTACTCAAGGTTTGCATGTACGAAGCGAGAGAGGATTGTGTCTTTAAACGTGGATTACATCCCAAACGGAACACGCGGCCCGGTGCACTTTGGCACTCGTTTAATTCACGCGGGTTTTAAAATTGTCTACCGACATTGCGCGTATTTCGGCGCGGGTTTTTTTTACATTTAACCATTACTCCGCGTATCTCAGGATCGGATGCCTGATTTTACTTTTAAGATTCGTCGCGTACTTGCTCCGAACGGTTTTTTAATTTGCTCCATATAAACTTGGCACTTGACGTTTCAACTGAGTCCTTGCCCAACTGGGCTCCGTTGGAAAGTGTGGAACCTTGCAAGAATAACCTTTTCCCGTTATTTAGCGCCGATTTTTATGGCTGTCAAAATAACCATAGACAAAAATCAAAATAATAATTAGTACCTAATTATAATTGTTATGTTTCTAAATATTTTCATAACAAAATAAATAAAATAAATTACTCAATAAAAAAAATATGTTTTCAATAGAAATGTATGAACGCATAAAGGAAACAACTTTTAAAAAATACAGTATTATAGCTAAGATTATCTGTGACAGTTTGACTTGATTAACTTTTTTGCTTTCTTATAAAATTATTTACAAAATAAATAAAAACCATTTTTTTTTCTTGAAATGTACGTTTTCAGACTCCGTTTGTCAAGCGATTTTAATGCCTATTACCTATGATATAGGGTATACCAAGAATATACACATTTTTGGCTTGTAGCTTCCTCTTAAGTATTTACCAAGAAACTTGTTATAAATTGGGAATGTTTTCGCGGGTCTGTACTAATTTACGATAATGGCTAACATTAAAAAAACTGGCCCTTTAAGATTTCCAGCGATAACCTTGACAGATAAAATTCCTTTACTTCAGCGTACAACATTAAACTGTACATTGATTTGATTGATGTTGTGTTTCATTTAGTGGGAACTCATCCATTCTTTATTTGGCGAGGAGCTCTCATAGCGGAAAACGTTATCGTTTAAAGATTTGATTTTTATGTGTGAATTTTATTTATTTATTTAGACAAACTGTACATTTTATTACAAGTGATAAAAGTAGGTACCTTAAATATGTACATATAATGTCTTAGTGATTTCATATCGGGTGAGATATTTTGAAATTGATGCATTGTAATATGTATAATATAAGTACATAATATAATATAATATAAGTATATAATATAAGTACACTGGAATATGTATCGCCTATTTGGAATCCGCAATATAAACTTTACATAGATAGTATAGAACGAATCCAAAACAAATTTATAAAATATATTACCCACAGATTCAACAATAATTTTGAGTGTACATTTGAAACTTTGCAGCGAAGACGAGCAGTAGCTGACTCAATATTTATACACAGAATTTTAAACAATGAGATTGACTGTACTGAACTTTTGTCCCTTATTAACTTTAACATACCTTTGAGACGTACACGACATACAGTGCTATTCCACACGCTAAATTATAAAACAAATGCATCATCTAATTCGACAATTAACCGAGCTCTTCATACTCTAAATAATATTTGTCTTAACTCTAACATTGACATTTTTTCGGATTCACTGCCCAAATTCAAACGTGGCATCATGTCAATAATTTAAAGAATTCAATGCGCATACATACAGACACACACACACACAAACACTCACACATACATTACACAAATCACACACACACCTATAAACTACAAAAGTCACCTGGTAATTAAGGAACAAACATACCACTTAACAGACATTACAAGGAAACATATCATAGGTACACAACATGAAATATCTTATTCCTGTATATTGTTTCATCTCTGTAAATCATGTACTGTTTGTTTCAATAATATAAAATAAAAAATAAAAATAAAAATTTACTGTTAACCCTTAGGGCTAATTTGTTCGGTTTAGGAAAAAAAACAGCAATTATACGTTTAGTTGAACCGGCTCATATGGTCTAAAAGAAATCGCTGTATCTCCCTTACTGTTATGATGAGAAATGTGTTTTAAACGGTTTTAGAAAGAAATAATATAACGCTTTATATTCAAATCTACAAAATAATAATTAGAATCGAAATAAACACCTAAATTTTGTGAATTTTAATTAATTATTTTTTTATATAAAATTACAAAAAGTGAGAGATGTTTACAAATATTTGTCTAATAACATGTGTTTTTTGTTGTTACCAATGATTTTAGTTCGTTTTTTAGATGAAAAAAAAAACAATGTGAGCCATTTTTGAAGTTTTTTTATGTTTGCATTCAAAATTTTAATACGGCAAAAATAAAATTTTAAAGCCTATTTTATTGCAAATATATTTGGATTTTATTGCAAAATTGAAATACTAATAAATTCTCCGATCTTCTTACAGCATCTTAAAGAAATATTTATTTTATTGATTCATGATTTAGAGAGTACATGTGGTTTTTTGTAATATTTTATCCTCCATGCTAGGGATGACCCTTTGTTATGGCGGGTGAATTTTACAGATTGCGGACATAAAATCTATACATTACTATAATATAAAAAAGAAAAATGATGTATAGCTAGTTTGGGTTGCAAGAAGAGGATGGAAAAGTTAGAGAATTATAAGAAGATGAAGAATTTGAGAAATTATCAGTAAATAGATCACACTAATTAATTATATACATACTATACCGCTAAGTTAGAGAATAAGGATATATTATGTTTTGTCTGAAAGGTGATTAAATTGATAGAGTGTAGAATGAATGGGTATTGTAGTATATAACGGTCAATATGCCAGCGGCCTGAGGGGCTAAGAAGAAGTTTGTGTTTGAATAGATTGTAATATGTTAGAATAGATTATAATTTTGGTTATAGAGACCGATGGAAGCTACATTTACTAAGAGTAACCAAAACAAGTCAATTTGAGCATACATACTTGCAAATCCTACCGGCTGCGCCAATATTATTTAGTATTTTGATTGAGTTAGATAACTTGGTTCTAGAACAGTTCTTAAACGATACACTCTGTTCTTCTTGTAATGTCGTTTGTTGAATTGATACCTACATCGATTTAAGAAATACTGTTATTGCGGGCTTTGTCTAACTTGAATGATGGTATGGTATAGATTGTATAGAAGGATACTGAGTGAGTTAACTCTAATTTACGTAAATGAAAGCTCATGTATTGTCGTAAGTAAATTAGCTTGGCGTATTCTAACCCCACAGATGACATACAGAGCTTACTGAAACCAAGAGATTACCATATAAAGGAGAACACATATGTGTAGCAAGAGGCACCAAATATGCAAATTTATTGTGAGACTAACGAGCAGATAATTCGAACAACGATGAATGAAGGAAATTAAATATGTAACCACGGGTAATATGTTGGTAATGTAATGTGATTGGATGACGTATTTAAACGGGGAAGAGAAACGGAAAACTCCTAAATATGGGATAGCCTGTAAGGAGCCGAATGGAGATGGAAGGAGCCGAATGGAGATGGAAGGAGCCGAAAGGAGCCGAAAAGAGCAGAAAAAAGGAGAAATTACTCAAAATAAAAAATAAAATAACTAAAAGGAGACAACTGAAATATAATAAAGTAAAAGTAAAGGAAAAACAGCATTTGTACCTACACTGATCAACTAAAACTATGATAATATAACATTAATTGAAACATGATAAATATAATAAATTAAAATAACTAGCCTGACTCCCATAGAAATTGTTCAAAAAGTCAAAATAAAAATAATACTAAAGAAACCTCCAGACTTCTCCACGGAACGCGTATTCGAAAAATTCAAAGTTCCCACATAACACTTATTTATAAAAAATTCAATTATTCAAATTATTAAAGAAAAAGAAAAATATTCATTCATAGCTGAAAATCGAACCAGACTTAAATAAATATTTGCATGCCCTAAACTACACACTTCTTTTGCCCAGCACCATTATACCCAACAAGGAAAACATTTCTTTAATAAATTACCAGAAGAAATTAGAAGCATTAATGATAAAAACCAAATATTGAACTATACATATCGATGAAGTACAGAAACAGACACGAAGATGGAGACTCTGCAGCAAGAATCCTAGATGGTGAGGAAACTGGACCAACTATAAAAATATACTTTAGGGAAATCGTTAACATTCCCCTAGTTTCACTAGAAAATCTCACAAATTATTTATTTATTATTGGATAATTTGGATAGCGCCGCTTTTGTGAGATATCACCTCAGGGGCGCTTTACAGTTGATGCAGGTATTACAAAAATAAATTGAAATTAAGTTAAATAAAATGAAGTACAGGAACAGGCGATGAAGTACAGAAACAGACACGAAGATGGAGACTCTGCAGCAAGAATCCTAGATGGTGAGGAAACTGGACCAACTGCTGCAGCGAAAGAGTGCACCGCGTCCACCAACAGTGCCAGCACGAGGTTCGTCATCCATCCAGGTATTTGTCTGCTGCTAATAAAGCGCTGACACAATATCCTCTCACAGATACCAGACCTTGGCAGCACCGCTGTGACATTCCACGAAGATAGAGGATCGAAAATCTGCAGCAAGAATCCTAGGTGATGAGGAAACATATCGTAATTATCCTACTATACTCTATTTATTCTCAATAATATATATTTTTTCTTCCTTCCAAATACAATAATTAGTGTGAATTTTAATTTTGTAATGTTTTTACTTTGTAACGTTATATTATTTTTTTGCAAATGTACACTCCTCTTCCATCCACAAGCAAATGCTTTTAATGGAAGTGTAGTATAAATTAAAACAGTATGACTTGTAAACATTGTATATTTATTGTAAAAAACACAAATAATAAACAAATACAAAAAAAAATAATACTGGCGGGTTTATAAATACTTGATTACTTATAACGAATTTTGTTTTTATTGTTAAATACGTTTAATAAGATTGATCCTTTATATTAAACTAGCAGACTTGTACCCGGCGTCGCTAGGGGTTATCCTTAGGAGATAGACATATACTATTATGAACTTTTCTGTAAGCCTTTTTAAGATATACAATTCCGTAGTACATTATTTTGATGTATCTCATAAGGTTAAGCCAGCGTTAACAATGTAAGCGCTCGAAAATATTTTTTACCACTTGATTACAAAACATCGTTTTTTCTCTACTTTCTATAAATATAATATGCATGTATTATATATGTAAACCTTTCGAAAGAATTTTTTTAAATGATAATGAAATTCCTATCAAAATCCGTTGCGTAGTTTAGAAGAACTATGCGCACAAACAGACAGACGCGGATAGCGACTTGGTTTTATACTATTTGTTTAAATTATCACAATATTATTAATATTTTTCCCAATATGGTAATGCAGTGATTTTGCCACCCATAAGTAAATATGAAAATCGGGAAATGATAAACAGAGGACTGGTTCGTAAAACTAGGCGACAATGAAAAACCACAAACAATTTCATTTCCACTTGCCGCCATTATTTCGGTATTTTGACCATTGTTTCGCGAATTGTGGTAATTGAATTTGTAATATAGAAACCTATTATGTTTTGTACTGATGTATTACTGATTTTATTTTACTATGGCGTGTGGTAGAAAAATTGCGGGTAATTATTCGGAATCGCTGGACACGGATTATACGAAATATTTTTTGATAAAACCTTCTGATTTACCTTAATTAATATAAAAGGAATCTGACTGCATTTGTGATATTTTTAATTTTTGCATTTTAATGTTTAATTACGTAAATCTAATCTAAATATAGGTTAGGTTAGGTTAGGTTGGATTATTATAGGTTAGGTTAGGTTGGATTATTATCGGTTAGGTTAGATATGTTGGGTTAGGTTAGGTTAGGTTAGGATATAGGTTAGGTTAGGATTTAGGTTAGGTTAGTTTAGGTTTGATTATTATAGGTTAGGTTACTATAGTTTAGGTAAAATAAAACAATAATTATAATAATACCTAAATATAAATATTTTATTTTTCGAGTTTGGCCAAAACAGTACCTAACTAGAATTTGCATTCAGAAATGATTCAAATTCTATCTACTCATATCGGGAATACCAACAAGAGAAAATGTCATCAACAGAAATCATTCCAGCTGTCATCCCATACAACGAAAGTGAATTTTCGATTTACGTAATTAAAAAATAAAATACTAAAATTAAAAATATCCCAAATTCAGTCAGATTCCTTTTATATTAATTAAGGTAAATCAGAAGGTTTTATCAAAAAATATTTCCTATAATCCTTGTCCAGCGATTCCGAATATTTACCAAATTGCGAATTAATTTATTACATAACCTTATTACAGACACCTTCCTACAACAGAGGCAGCAAAACTACCAATCAATTCTTAGGTACATGGAGAAAAATTAGTATTGCTATTAAGAATCTCTTTAAAGTATTCGACAATTAAGTCGAGACAATACCCTAAAATAAAGCGAGAATCTTAAGGCGATGCACTACGTCATGTAATATTTTAAATCGAGCCACTATCAATAACACCCCTTACGTAGATGGCGATAAGGTTTAAATTCCCGCTTAACACCATCCGCCTGTTTTGATTTGTGCAAGAAAAAAACATGGCCAAAAAGTGCCTTTTATTTTATTTTGTGGATGTTCAGGCATAAATATTTAATTTTTTTCCAATCATTTTATAAATAAATAAATTTGCCACATTATAAAATAAAATCATAACCGAAAATGGGTTCGTAAGTAGGAGATTTTGAACTTTAAATCAGTTTTCATAGGCCTTATACATTGTTTTTTTCTAGGCTTATAAAAAGACTTATCTAAAAAATACTCGATTATTTCAAAGGCCAAGATGTATTCTACTCGCAGTATTTAATTAAAGAATCTGAAACATTTCTAGGCCAACAAATTTTCAATCCAAAAACACATGATTTTGCATTACTACGTAGTGCATCGCCTTAATGACGTAAGTGAGGGTGTATTGGACAGACCTGCGGTTGAATTTGCCCTATCAAATCTAGAACTATAGAAAATTTGGATTTTACAACTATAGACTTTTTCATATTTTTGGATGATATAAAATCTAAGATTTAAGATTTTCAAGGCCAAAAGTATTTTTGTTATTTGTTTTTAAGGTGTTATGCCGTGTTGCGCTAACTCCTTATTTAACCAACGTTTCGGACAACGTTACAGTGTTCATCATCAGGGCACGTTGGCTAAAGAAGGAGTTAGCGCAACATGGCATAACACCCCAAAAACAAATAAGAAAAATGATATAAAATCTGTTGTAAAGTTTCAAGTACTAATATTCATTGAATGCAAATTAAGTGATTCTTATAACGTTTAAAATATTCAGGTTATAGTGAATATCACACATAAACCAAAATAACGGCGTGGTGGTTTATATGGACAACTTTTGTAATTGTAATTCTTTTAATTTTTCTTTTCATATTTTTCTTTCTTTAGCCAAAATTTCGGACAAAAGGATTCGGCGTAACACGGCATTATTGCCTGTGAAAATATCATCATAAATATCCGTTATTTTCCAATTTCGGGTTTAGGGTTTTAATATCGAATTTAGTGTTTGAACATAGGTTTTCTATAAAAGGTGTTTATTCAATTAATAATATTTTCGCAACGTTTTAAGTAAGCCTGATATAGTGGTCAAGGGAAGTATATTACAAATCGGTAGAAATTCATCAAATTTTTATTTTTATTTTTTAAATTTTTCTTTATTCAGTGTGTTTGATTTTTAAATTTTATGGGTACAAGACCACCAAGCTAGGCTCATGCCAGTGTTGTGGTGGTTGATTATATATACAGTACATTAAAATAATAAAGAAAAAATTAATTGTTGATATTTTATTAGTGCGAGTTAGTGTGTATGTGCAATACATTAAAACAATTTGAAAGAATTTGTCAAAATATTGAAATATAATAGAATTTTAAAAAGTATAGAATAAAAGACATAGTATAAGTAAAGAATAAAGAAAATACAGGGTTTTCCAATGAGAGGTGTTATTTTGATATTCAAAGAAACTTTTCTCGAAGATCAAGACAGGTTTCGTTGCTTGTGTGGCACGTAGCGCCGTCTCGTTGAAAGTAAACGTTGTCCAGATCAATACCATCCAATTCCGGCCATAAAAAAAATCATAAATCATCTCTCGATAGCGCAATCCATTCACCGTAACTGTTGCTCCAGCCTCATTTTCGAAAAAGTAAGGTCCAATGACTCCGCCGGACCATAAACCGCACGAAACAGTAACACGCTGAGGATAGAGAGGCTTTTCAACAATAACTCTTGGGTTTTCCGAGCCCCAGATGCGACAATGTTGCTTGTTGACGAAGCCACCGAGGTGGAAATGGGCCTTATCACTCAAGATTTTTTCGATGGAATTCTAATAATTAATAATAGTGAATTTTAATAAATTCAATTCGTTGTTGAAGCGTGTATCGTTCCATTTTTATTAGTGGCGTAGTTTCTACTTGTCAAATGTGAAAAAATGACAGCTTCAAAAGTAACATCTACCGAAATAGCGGGCTATTCAAAATAACCCCTCTTATTGGAAAACCCTGTATATAAGAAGTTATTAAAATTATTTACATATAGCATCAAAGTGAGTGTTTAATACTTGGTAAGCAAATGTAAAAATATGAAAATACTGTTGATAAGTATGTGCGAGTTACAGTGATATATATGGATACATTATTCTTCAGCATTTTAAGTATGGATTCTTCTTTGAACTCCGGCTAATAATACTAGAGTGAAATATTATTGTCAAAATATTGTTATTAACAAATACTGAAGCGATCCTTAGGTACATGAAAGTATCAGAGGTGTCAAACCATTTTTAATAATTAATGCAAAAAATAGTAAATCTTTCTGCTAATATTATAGTAATTTAAATACAAAAACTTCTTGTGGTGGTATAGATTCATATGTTCTTTAAAGAAATTTCGCCCCTTTTCAGATATCCATTTTAGGACACTGGTTTTAAATTGAGTATTTTTTTTTATTTTATTTTTTTTATACATAAATTTCAAACAATAAAAAACCAAATGAACCTTTGTCTGTCCAACTGGGAAGGATTCCCGTTTCAGGACAGCCAAATTGTGTATTTAGTACATAATATTCTTACAATGGAATGGCGATGCTGTCAAAACAAATTTTGAGAACATTGTTGATTGCATTCGAAGTGACAGGATGGTTTCTTTATCCTTGAAAGATTCGCAAAGATGTAATTTATTACGAGGGTCAATTTGGATAACAGTAGTAATTGCATTCAGAACAGATGAATGGTTTCTTTCGGGACATCACAAGTCTGAGATTCTTTCCAGGGCATTTCGGAGAACATTTACAATTGTATAGTTAGAATTTCCACATTTATAAATCAGTATAAGACATATGAATCCTATAGTACTATATTTTTAGAATTTCTTAGGTGATAGAAATTACACATTACTAGACCAGAATATATGCCAATTTCCAAATTTAAAATTTCGAATCTTTATTTATTAAATGGTTAGTCATTATTATACAGTAATCGAAATAAAACCGCGCAAATAAATCGTGAATTTAAATTTTAATAATAACAACAATGAATATCAAGTTATTAGGAACAAAAATATACCATTTTTAAACATGAAATAAAAAGTGACTTTAGGTCCTTATCTCTCTTAAGTATAAAATAGCCTTTTGGAAGTTAAAAAATAAAATTTAACATAATATTATCAGCGCTATTATATATTTTTTCTATCTAAGTACTTAAATAAGTAATTTTTTTTTTTTTTTAATTACATTTTTTTTTTTAAATAAACACTTATTAGTTCATACTAGATAAGTGAGTTTGAATTGATCTTGACCTTTTGATGTCATTATTTAGTGCGTTGTATATTTTAGGTGCGATAAATGAGTATTGTCTCTGTGAGAAGGTAGTTTTTTTTATATGAATTTTGCATTTTATATGCGTTGAGTAGCGTGTATGTATATCTTTTTGTGTAGAGTTTATCAAACCATTTTTCCAGATATGGGTGAGAATTGACGAATATCTAGGACTGCGAGTTTCCTAAAAAGTGACTCTGATGGATGAGAAGAGAAACATTTGAAGATGATCCTTAGTACAAGTTTTTAAACGGTCACTAGAGGGTAGAGAATGGATGCTGTACAACCTCCCCATCCTATAATGCCATAAGTTGCTATCAGAGATGTGCTTTATTTCAAATAAATCCATTTCAGATGGAAATGCAAAATGTAAAATGGGTATTTTCCATTTTGCATTTTAAATGCTTTTCTAAAAACCATTTTGCATTTTGCATTTTAAATGCCTTTCTCAATGTATTTTCCATTTTAAATGCTCTTTGGCAACATTCTTCCTACTATCTCCACTCATCTTTTTTTCATAAGCCCCAAATATCAGTCGGTCCTCAACCTCGCCATGAGAGATAATTTACATTTGTCAAGTTGCTCCCTGGTAGGAGCCCTGGCAATTTAGTGATACCATTACAAAAAATACTGATTCAAATACTGACCATGGGGCCATGACGCTGTAATATTAAATTTTAGATAGCAGTTTCTACGTTTTTACGTTGGCAGCGTTTTTACATTAGTCCCGCGCAAATTTTTTGTTGTTTCATAATCTGCAGTGGTGGTGTTTTTGGATTTACCATCATGTAATATGTTTGTTCTGCATTGATGTCCATTATTAAATGACAAAATTTTTTAAAATTCTATAATTATTTTAATTGTTTGACCCGAGAAACCATTTTGCATTTTCAATGCATTTTGAAAATAGGTATTTTGCATTTTGCATTTGAAATGCTTTTCTAAAAACCATTTTGCATTTTCAAATGGAAAAGTTTTGACCCATTTCCATTTTGCATTTCAAATGGTTTTGGGTACCCATTTTGCACATCTCTGGCTGCTATCGATTCAAATAGAGCAAATTAAACACTTCTTAAAGTTTTTATGTCAAGAATTGATCGAAAAGAGTAGAAAATATAGCATAACTTCCGGAGTCTCTTTGTTATGGAGCTAATTTGGACATCCCAACGTAATTGGTTATCTATAATGACACCTGAGTACTTTATTTCATTAGTCGGTTTGTGAATTGAGCATGCACAACTGTTATCAAGAGATAGTGGAGATGTGTCTAGGTTTGATCGCCAAGTAAGAATTAAAATGTTAAATATCACTCTTCCATTGTATTCATAATAAAAGCAATATAAATAAAATGATAATAAACGTATCAAAATGTTGACAGGTCTGGCAAACCTTTTATAATAACATCTCTACTTGGCCGCCCCATCAATTAGTGCACAGAATGGGGAGGGTCCTTAACACCATAATCAAGTCGTCAAACCTATTTAGGCCGTACTAAATGGCTTTTGCTATTATACGGGATCTTTACAGGGTGTTTTGTTATTTAAGTTATAATTTTTAAATGTGATTTTTTAATGTATCCAATCATTAAGTTTCTTCAAAAGTGGTTGCATGCGTTTGCGGCAAATGGTCGAGGGGATGTAAAAACATTGAGGTATATGGATGTATAGTCTATATTCCTTGAATAATCAATGTAAAATATTGTAATTGTTAAAGTAGGAAGGGGGTGTGGTGGCTGTTGATGTCGCCCGAATCCTTCCGATTGCGAACGAACGCAAAGAATAGAGCCGGCGCGGCGACCGTACGACGCGCCACGGCCCGTAGCATTTGGGTTATCAACGCACTAACTTCAAGTGCTCCTTGAGATTTTATTTATTACTATTTTTTTTAATTACTATTTTTTTTCAGATAAACTAATGTTTACTATAATATTTGACAACCCGCAGCCTTTTGATTGCCAGTCAGTTGCACTAGCCACTATGCTAGGTCGGCTTATTTTTATACCGCCAAATAATTCAATAAATCAAAAACAAATGAAGATATAATACTTTCCTACAAAAAATAGAGTTGGTTGTTTCAAGTGAACAAATCAAATAAGCAATAATTGTTCAATAAAATAATAGCGGTTTAAAAATAAGCTGACGTAGCATATTGTCTAGTGCAACTGACTGGCAATCAGAAAGCTGCTGGTTCGATTTCCATCGGCGCCATTTATTTTTCATATTACATGGATGATTCGGGCTGATAATTATTGCTTATATTAATGTGTTATCCTTTGTGCTTCTAATAAAAACCTTTCTTGTAAATATAGGTTTATCTTTAAAAAAAAAGATAATTATAAACTACCATTTTTTCTATGCACAGGTTAGGTTAGGATAGGTTAGGTTAGGTTAGGTTAGGTTAGGTTGGGTTAGGTTAGGTTAAGTTAGGTTAGGTTAGGTTCGGTTTGGTTAGGTTAGGTTAGGTTATTGACGCAAAAGTGCTCCTTGAAATTTTATTTATTACTATTTTATTGTATTAATATTTTTTTTTAGATAAACTTATGTTTACTATAATATTTGACAACCCGCAGCCTTTTGATTGCCAGTCAGTTGCACTAGCCACTATGCTAGGTCGGCTTATTTTTATACCGCCAAATAATTCAATAAATCAAAAACAAATGAAGATATAATACTTTCCTACAAAAATAAAGTTGGTTGTTTAAAGTAAACAAATCAAATAAGCAATAATTGCTCAGTAAAATACTAGCGGTTTAAAAATAAGCCGACGTAGCATAGTGGCTAGTGCAACTGACTGGCAATCAGAAGGCTGCTGGTTCGATTCCCATCGGTGCCAATTATTTTTCATATTATATGGGTGATTCGGGCTAATAATTATTGCTAATATTAATGTGTTATCCTTTGTGCTTCTAATAAAAAAATTTCTTGTAAATATAGGTTTATCTTTTTTAAAAAAGATAAAAATAAACTACCATTTTTTCTATGCACAGGTTAGGTTAGGATAGGTTAGGTTAGGTTAGGTTAGGTTAGGTTAGGTTAGGTTAGGTTAGGTTAGGTTAGGTTAGGTTAGGTTAGGTTAGGTTCGGTTTGGTTAGGTTAGGTTAGGTTAGGTTAGGTTAGGTTAGGTTAGGTTGGGTTGGGTTAGGTTGGGTTAGACTATATTAATGTGCTATCCTTTGTGCTTTACATAAATATCTTTTTTGTAAACAGGTTTATCTTATTTTTTTAAAATAATAATAGGTTAGGTTGGGTCAGGTTAGGTTGGGTTTGGTTATGTTGGCTTAGGTTATATTAATGTGGTATCCTTTGTGCTTTACTTAAAAACCTTTCTTTAAAAAAAAGATAAACTATAAATTACCATTTTTTTCAATCTACTGGTTAGGTTAGATTAGGTTAGGTCCGGTTAAGTTGGGTTAGGTTATATTAATGTGCTATCCTTTGTGCATTACATAAAAACCTCTCTTGTAAACACAGGCTTATCTTAAAATCCAATTTTTTCTTTGCACATGTTAGAGTTTAAATTGTAAACACGTCACACATTTGTGTGGTTCAATTTCCAAACACCTTGTATAATCTAAATATCCCGCATTCACAAAGAGGCCGCAACAACCCCGCGGTGGTCGCGCCCCAATCACCCCCCATCTGAATGGGGTAGTAATTAAAAATCTCGCATATTTCGGCGCCTTTGTGTTGGATATTATTAGTTCTTTTGTAAGCCGCGATGATAACACGGGTTAAATTAATCGGATCTCGTGAGAAAACGGGTAACTTTGTTTAAACCTCTATTTTAATCATAAATATCAATATTATAACTAGTTTTTGAAGGAACTTTTCGAAATCAGTAAAAAGATTTTTTTCCTCTAATTTTGAACGTTAAAGCCCCGTAGTAAGCGTTCAAAGATGGTTTGAAAGGGAGATATGTAAATACGAATGTTAAAGGGAGTGCGCTAATATTAAAAAAAAAACTATGATAATTAAGGAAAAATTGCTCGTTTGAAATAGAGCAAAAATCTCTCGACAAATGCTTTAGTTTTATTAAATAACAGAATAAAACGCGTTTTTAATAATATTCGGAGCTTACTTTGCGATTTTTTTTTCCATTAATTAACGTTCATATAATTAACGTTTCGACATAACAAATGTATAGATATTACATATCTTTTTTGGAATTTAAAAACGTAAAGAGTTAACGAGAAACTTGTTATAAATCGGTAGAAATTGGGAATGCGGGGGATGAAGTATCTAAAATTTCGCCAATAAATATAATAAATCTGCATTTAAGGGTGGGAAATAGAATGGGGTGATTTTTATAAATAGTATAAATTGACCTTCCTCTTGTCTTGATGTACAAATGTGAAAAATTTCATCAATCTCTAAATAAAACTGTAGGTTTCATAAAAAAAACACACACACACCGGGAAACCCTTATTCTTTATATTTGTATAGAAACACAGCGTTTTAGTAATCAGATAAAGATAGTAACTTCCTCTTATTTTGAACGTCAAGTGTGCAAAATTTCATCAAGAAGATTCATAATTCTGTTTTAAGCCGTACCAGAAAATACCGTATTTCAAGCTCGTACCGCGTAACTTTGGGGGAGATTCATGAAAAACAGATACAAAATATTGACTTATAACCATAATTTTAATAAAATTTATGACAAATGTATTATTTTTGTTCGGCTTACAAAATGTTCGAATAAACACAGCTTTTAGATAATTATTATGTCTTCGCGCTCGGTCAGCTGTTCTATGAATTACATTGGTTTTAAATTGATACTATTTTACTTATTTCTTTTAACCCTTCAATCTCGGAAGGACATTATTACTAGCCACAAACATCATATTCCATTATATCCTATAAAGGACATATCTGACCTAGGCGTCCATACATGATAAAAGTATTTTTTCTTTTCTTAATTATTGAAAACAATATTAGCAATTCCCAATGACCCGTTCTGCTTTGAATTGCTTCCAAATTCAGGCAATTTGATTATACGTTCCGTATTTGCTTTGGTTAATCGATATTTTGATTTAAAATATTCCTCCGATAGTACTGCCAATGGGTATTACTGTTTTTTTTATATTTTCATTGCGCGATTGATCGATATTTGTCAAATCAACCAGATGTTTTAACAAAGTTCGCAATCTCTAAATAGTATAAAATAAAGTCGCCATCTGCGCCTATCTGTTTGTGCGCTTAGTTCTTCAAAACAACACAACGGATTTTGATAGGGTTTTCATTATCATTTAGAAAATTTCTCCCGAAAGGTATGAAAGTTACATTTATAGAAAGTAGAGAAAAGTCGATGTTTTGTAACAAATATATTCGGGCGCTTACATTGTTAACGCTGGCTAAACCTTATGAGATACATCAAAATAATGTATTACGGAATTGTAGATCTTAAAAAGGCCTACAGAAAAATCATTATTAAAATAGTGGTATAACAAAATTAATTTTTCTCATATTATTAAAACGTTACCATAATAATAAGCTCTTTTCCTTTTCTCCATAAATTTCGACACATTAATGGGCCAGTTTAATAAAGCCTTATAAAGTCCATCCCTTAATTACTACCCCAATAACAAAGGGTAAAGCCTGCACGTATTAATACACCTTATACGGGAAATATTTAATACTGCCTAAAATCCAACCCTAGCACTGAACTAATATTCTCAAGAAGTGTGATATATTTATAACTGTTAAAAAATACTAACCGCACAAGAATATCAACTGCTCAACGAGTGTGTCAGGTGTCAGTAAGCAGTGTGTCAGGTGTTAGCAACGAGTGTGTCAGATGTCAGCAACGAGTGTGTCAGGTGTCAGCAACTAGTGTGTCAGGTGTCAGCAAGGAGTGTGTCAGGTGTCAGCAACGAGTGTGTCAGGTGTCAGCAACGAGTGTGTCAGGTGTCAGCAACGAGTGTGTCAGGTGTCAGCAACGAATGTGAAGGTGTCAGCAACTAGTGTGTCAGGTGGCAGCAACGAGTGTGTCAGGTGTCAGCAACGAGTGTGTCAGGTGTCAGCAACGAGTGTGTCAGGTGTCAGCAACGAGTGTGTCAGGTGTCAGCAACGAGTGTGTCAGGTGTCAGCAACGAGTGTGTCAGGTAAATTCGTGGTTCACTACGTTTTGTGACTTAACAGGAGTGTTTGGCTTCATGGGATGAGGGTTTATCTAGGTCTTGGCAGCCGATGCGTCTGCCTACCTACTGTGTGGCGGATCAGTTCGGGAGTCTCTGGTTGAGACCCTTTGACCTCTCCAACTCTAGAACTCTATCGACACATTACCTTGCACCACAATGGGAGAAATGGATTTAAACGTCCATCACTCCTGGATACACTGATTCCCAGACTCTTACCCACCCCTCATACCTGTCATTGCCAAAATTTCCTCTCCTTTATTTCCTTAAGGGGAAGCTACAAGCCAATAATGTGTATAAATATTTAATAATTTTTTTTTTGTATATACAAAATAATAAATTCAATATAATTTTTATTTTACATGATTTTAATTGAACATTTCAATTACCCAGATAGTAGATAAATCTTTTAATGATTATTATCTATTCTTTGTATACCTTATATTGTAGGTAATAGGCATTTAAATCGTTGACAAACGGAGTTTAGAAACGTTCGATTTCAAGCTCAAAACTGGTTTTTATTTATTTTGTAAATAATTTTATAAGAAAGCAAAAAAGTTTATCAAGTGAAACTGTCACAGATAATCTTAGCTATAATACTGTATTTTTAAAAAGTTGTTTCCTTTACGCGTTCATACATTTCGATTGGAAAAATATTTTTTTTAGTAGTTTACATTTATATTTTTTGTTGAGTAATTTATTTTTTATTTGTATTCTAGTCAAGCGAAACGATAGGAAAACCTTCAATTTATCTAAAGCATATTTTTTGGTGTTCATAATGTAAACCAAATCGTTATAAAGATTAATCAAAATAGTGATTTAGCATTTAAAAGGCCGCATACGCAGCATAAATGACATGGGCCATTATTTTCCTTAGGGCCTCTGTGTGTAGCAAACACACATTTCTAGTAGTTTTCTGATCATTGCTTAATATTAGGTACTGCCAAAAATCTATCCCAGTCTTTAACGGGAAAATCAACTCGATTATAATGGGATGGGGTTGGTACGGGTTGATTTTCAACCTGGATACAATGTTATATTAATTATTTATTTGTCAAATGCTAGAATTTAAAAGGTTCTATGTTGACACAATGTCATTTTAGAGTGCGTAGTGGTTTATAATAAGTAGATTCGGATCGGAAGGTTGTCATGCAAACATCATAATGCACAAGAGTACCAACTGCTCGGATGTAGTGGGATTATTGAATCCCCAATCGAAAAAGTATTTTTTCTATTTATTTATTTATTAATTAACCCCCTTTTTCGTTGCTTTTAAATAAGAATATTAAGAAATATACATTATTTATTGTACATAACTGAATTGCTTCATTAACAACATTTTATATTTGTTTAAACATAAATTGAAGATGTCCACTAACTTGGTATAATAGTTTTACTCCATTAGTATTCTGGGCAAAGAGGAATACATATGGTAGTTAGTCCCAGAATTTCTGCACTGAAATAAATCCTGACTTCTAGTATTACATTGTGGAATCCGGAAGCTTATCAATTTTAGCAATACCGGACTATCAACTAAATCATTTAGAATTTCATATAAATACCAAGTTATTGAAAATTCTTCTGTCTGACAATTTAAGCATATTCATATATGTAATTGAACAGTGTTGTAGTTCAACATAATTGCTGGAATACCCATTTTAAAATTTATAAAATTTAACAATTTGTTTTGTATTCTTTCAACAGCTTGTACGTGTATATTATAATGTGGGTTCCAGACAGGAGAATTGTATTCAAGTTGACTTCTTATATAGGCAAAATATAACAATTTAATACACTTTATATTGTTCAAATTTCTGGTTAGCCTTGTTATAAATACCAAATTTTTTAAGCCCCTGTTAGAGATTTCTGTTAGAATTCTGAAGAATTTTACAATGGTAAATATTTTGAATAGTTCTATAAATTACGAGGTCATCAACAAAAGTAAGATAGATACATCATAAATGTTATCTATGTTACACTAGAACAAAGTTTGTTTTTGTTTTAAATTAAGATTACGTAGTAAGCGTTTAAAAAGAAGAAGAAAATGATTTCAAAGGGATATGTGTGAATTCGAAAGATAGAGTGAGTGCGCTTATATTAAAAAATACGATTACAATGAATAGGCATAAGCGAAAATAGTTAATTAAGCATTACTTAGTAAGACGCGGGAGACGAGTTTACTCGTTTTGTTGCGCAAAGCGGTAAGAAGCGGGAAATTTGTAAACAAGGGGTTCTAAATGGGTGCGGGGTCATGTGTTTTCTATTGTCGGCGGTACCCGATCTATCTACCTGTCAATACAATGAGTTTGAAACACAACAAAAAAATAAAATCACTGTCGCGTATGTTCCGCTCACAAACTACGCAGTGAAACGCGGTACATGTGCAAGTTTTGCAATGTGCCCCTGCATAAAGAAAAGTGTTTCGAGCGCTATCACACATTGAAGCACTCTTAGGTTATTTTTTTTCTTTATATGTATTGAAAATTTCTAAATAATCTTGTAATTTATATGAATAAATTTCGATATGTTATTTCGATTGTGAAATACTGTTTTTTCTTTGATTCCCAAGAAAGTAGAAAGTTTTTTTCATAAAAAAAGGAATTACACATACATTGCCAAGTAAATAAATAGAGACATCTTTTCACAGTAAAACACTGAAAGTTTCATCGAAAAATATCAAATTGATCATAAGATATGAATATTTTGCGGAAAGTCTAATTTTGGCGCTAAAATTTAAAAAAACACCCGCGCTTCGCCCCCAATTTGGCGGTAAAATGCTCGACCATATAGTGTTTAGTAGCATTAAAAGAAACTTTGTGATTTTTTTCATGCCTATAAAACATTAAACAACAAAAACAGATTTTTTATATTTTTGGAGCATAATTTCATAGAATTCCACTGGGCAAATGTATCTATAAAGATTATTTTTAATTATTTAAAAAATAGCATATTTTTGGAGAGCTAATCGTATAACCCCTTACTTATAAACGGGCTGTAAATAAAACGCGGCGCGTAAGTTCAGATCAGTGAAAACTTGACTTATTTCCATGGCGTTTGTTTGGTTAAACCAACGTTGAACTGGGCATGTAAGAATTTAATTATTAAGACGGATTCAAAGGAAAGTGTGTTATATTTTTTAAAAAGATGAATTCTAGAGAAGTCTTGTGAAATTTGAAGAAACTGATATTGATATTATTTAAAACAATCTGTCTTATTAAAAGATTAATTAAATATAAATTATTTCATAATCTTCCAACTTTTTTCCGGAGCACCTCTTTCTTTGACTCCAAAGTTTCAGAGATCTTCCAGGAACTTCCGGGAACTTCCATAGGGGAGCCGGATGTTGGCGTTCGGGTCGCCG
This sequence comes from Hesperophylax consimilis, assembly GCF_061612785.1. NCBI lineage: Eukaryota > Metazoa > Arthropoda > Insecta > Trichoptera > Limnephilidae > Hesperophylax > Hesperophylax consimilis. The sequence continues at coordinate 16,257,281 of NC_142865.1, forward strand.
GAAGTAGCGATCGGAGCGCTAATCCTGGAACTTCCGGCCCTATTTGAATTTTAAATCACTTTGAAAACGGAACGCGTTAGTTGTTTCTTTTTCCCGCAGATTTCCAAAAGTTTTTGATTTAAAATATTAATGATTAAACTAAATAATATTTGCATACAATTTTGATAATTGCATTAAATTATACAAGTAACTCATCATAGTGTAAAGACAATCTTTAACCACGGTGGTGAAATTCCAAAATTTAGGAATTTATCGAAATCTTTCTTGAAATGTCTTTAGCCGCGTTCAGTGATCATATCAGATTGGTAATTCCCCACCTTCCTCCTCCCCATCTCCCCACTACCTTCAGCCTCAAAATACACTTAAATTGGCAATGCGATAATCTCATTGGCTCCAGACGGTTAGGACTTGTAATCGTAGTGTAGAACTTAAGGCGATGCACTATGTCGTGTAATATTTTAAATTGAACTGCTATCAATAACAGCCCTTACGTAGATGGCGATAAGGTTTAAATTTCCGCTTAACACCATCCGCCTGTTTTGATTTATGCAAGAAAAAAACATGGCCAAAAAGTGCCTTTTATTTTTTTTGTGGATGTTCAGGCATAAATATTTAATTTTTAACGATCATTTTATAAATAACTTAATTTTCCACATTATACAATAAAATCATAACCGAAAATGGGTTCGTAAGTAGGAGATTTTTAACTTTAAAGCAGTTTTCATAGGACTTATACGTTATTTTTTTCTAGGCTTATAAAAAGACTTATCTAAAAAATACTCGATTATTTTAAAGGCCAGAATGTATTCTACTCGCAGTATTTAATTAAAGCATCTGAAACATTTCTAGGCGACCAAATTTTCAAACCAAAAACGCATGATTTTGCATTACTACGGAGTGCATCGCTTTAACTGATGATGTGACGTTGGACCGCTGTTCGAAATGTTGGCTAAAGAAACACGTAGCGCAAAGCGGCATAAAACCCCAAAAATAAATCACCAAACACTTTTGGCCGCAAAATATAATGAGTTTATAATATGTTGTTTTCTACCTCTACACTGTTACTGTTTTCTACAATTTGATAGGTATCTTCAAGACCCGTGTTCACTCCTTCCTTTCCTTAAAAACACCCCCCCGCACAGCATCCCCAAAGCATCCGAATCGTTGGAAAAAAAAGTAGGAAACGCAACACGGCATAACCTAAAAATAAATCATGAAAACAATTCCAAATAAATATTCATTACCATATTTCTATTATTTTATGAGTTGTTTGGAAAATTTCCAGAAAGGTTGTCAATCGATGTGATCATTTTGTATTCGTATCTAAATCCCATCGATACATTACGTATAAGCCACATTCTTAAAATACGATAAAATCCCCAATCCATCACTGTCTTAGCTTAGATTTCAGATTTTTTTATAATACACGATGTCGCAAAATTGTTTAAAACAACGCACACCTTTCAACTACCTAGAACAAATACAATACTACACACTAACCAAGCAAATGTTTTCAATTATTTTTGAAAACATTAGCTCCACACAGTAAGATATCTAACACAGTAGGATATCTCAGTTATTAAGGTGTGTAAGATATCTGAGATATCTCAGTTATTTTCATTAGGGTGCGTAAGATATCTAAGATATCACAGTTATTTTCATTAGGGTGTGTAAAATATCTAAGATATCACAGTTATTTGCATTAGGTGTGTAAAATATCTCAGTTATTTTCATTAGGGTGCGTAAGATATCTAAGATATCACAGTTATTTTCATTAGGGTGTGTAAAATATCTAAGATATCTCAGTTATTTTGATTAGGATGTGTAAGATATCTAAGATATCTCAGTTATTAGGGTGTGTAAGATATCTAAGATATCTCGGTTATTTTAATTACGGGTGTGTAAGATATCATAGTTACGATTATTTTCATTAAGGTGTATAAGATATCTGAAATATCTCAGTTATTTTAATTAGGGGGTGTAAGATATCTAAGATATCTCAGTTATTTTCATTAGGGTGTGGAAGATATCTAAGACATCTCAGTTATTTTCATTAGGGTGTCTAAGATATCTAAGATATATCAATTATTTTCATTAGGGTGGGTAAGATATCTCAGTTATTTTCATTAGGGCGTGTAAAATATCTAAGATATCTCAGTTATTTTCATTAGGGTGTGTAAGATATCTCAGTTATTTTCATTAAGGCGTGTAAAATATCTAAGATATCTCAGTTATTTTCATTGAGATATGAAAGATATCTGAGATATTGAGATTTACACATTTTTTGGCTTTCTGAAATTTTTCGATAACATTTTGCTTTACCTGAACAGATGGAAATCATCTATCAATTTATTTATATTTTTACGCTAACTGCCAGATGATGTTCGTGGTAGAGTGAAAAGTGCCTTAGCGCTGCATTCAAAGGGTCCTAGTTTCGAAAACCGTCTTAGGAAAATTGCGTTTGATAATATTTTTCATGGATTATTTCGCTTTTTCATGTAAGTTTAAAGGAGTTCCAACTGTCCGGAGCCAGTGAGACTATGACATCCCTAATTGGGGTATTTTGTGAGACTGAAAGAAATGGGTAGGACATGGAGATGAGGAAGTACTTGGTTATTTAGATCGAGTCACCAAACATGGCCAAACCCACTTCAAGCAAAGTTTCGATTATGACTGGTTATTAATTTCCTGATAAAATATTAGGAATGTGATATCTATATCAATATTTGTATAAACACGTGTTCCGCCGTCCTCATAAAATATTCGTCATTGTTAGGGACTTTGACGTGAAAGGTCTGCCCGTTTTTAACGACGAAAAAAAATAATTTGACCAGATTTTTAATAAATTAACCATGCATTCTCATATAAAGATAACTTAGAAACTTTCGATTTTTTTTCTAGTAATTCTATGTATTTTTTCTGGTATGGGGCCCAAACAGCAGAAGCTTATTAATGATTTGAATTTGTTCTAGTAATTCCATGTAATTTTGCTGGTATGGGGCCCAAACAGCAGAAGCTTATTCAAGATTTGAATTTGTTCTAGTAATTCCATGTAATTTTGCTGGTATGGGGCCCAAACAGCAGAAGCTTATTCAAGATTTGAATTTGTTCTAGTAATTCTATGTATTTATACTGGTATGGGGCCTAGCCAGTAAAAGTTTATTGAAGTTTTGAATTTGTTCTAGTTATTCTATGTATTTTTGCTGGTATGGAGCCCAAACAGCACAGAGATAATATAACATTTGTTGCACAAACACTTTGTTAAGTCGTGCAGTTTGGTAGTCGAGGCGACATTCAGCACGCAAACATGTCATACGAGCCTGTCTTTCTATTATAAATGTGTGCATCATTTTTTTTTCGAAAAGTCCACTCCAAAATGGTATTTTGCGAAGCCATACATTTTCGACAATCTCGATTTCTTTTCCAATAATTGCAAAACGCGGAATTGTTTTTCTTGTAATGAATACCGTTACTTATAGAGCATCTTTAGAACGTGATATCTTGTAAGGGCGATATTTAGGGGATGATTTGCTGATAATACGTTTTTACTGCCAAGAAATACGCACATTTTCGTAAAAAAAACATTAAATAATATTAAAAAATATTATTTTATTTTTAATGATAGACTAATGTTAATAAAACAAGGTTTTATGCAGGATGTGGTGTCAGCGCTTTATTAGCAGCAGACATATACCTGGACGGATGACCAACCTCGTGCTGGCACTGTTGGTGGACGCGGTGGACTCTATTGCTGCAGCAGCTGGTCCAGTTTCTTCACCACCTAGGATTCTTGCTGCAGAGTCTCCATCTTCTATCTTCGTGTCACCTGTTCCTGTTCTTCATTTTACTTTACTTAACTTCACTTTATTTTGGTAATATTTATATTTTTTGTAATACTTGCATCAACTGTAAAGCGCCCCTGAGGTGATAACTCACAAAAGCGGCGCTATAAAAATTGTCCAATATTATTATTATTATATAGCATAAAGGATAACAAATAATTAGTCGCCTGAAATGTCAATAGAAATTGAAAATATCTCTCGAGTAAAAATAAATGCCGCCAACGGGAATTGAACCCTCACCTTCTGATGTCCAGTCAGGTGCTCTGAACCACTGAGCTATATCGGCTTATTTCCAACCCGCCAAATAATTCAATATATACTAGTACCTCAATCAACAATTACTGCTTATTATTTTTTTTTTCACCTGTAATCAACCAACTTTATTTTTGTAGGAAAGGCTTTGTTAGTGCTAAATTTCCCACTAGATGGCGTCGAGACATATTATATCTACATTTGTTAGTGGAATATTTTTACTTGTCAAATATTATTATTTTTAATGATGAACTTATGTTTTAATATGTTATGTTAAGCTTATGTTAACTTATGTTGATAATCTGTACGGTAATTTCTAATGATTGCATTTTGATCGCTTCTAAAATACTGCAGCAGAAATTTTATACACTTATGTTCAAATTCTCGACAAATTACAATATTCAGAATTCAATTTGAACTTCTACAATCAGACATTTGGAATTCTCTTCATCCCCCGTGTAGTATTATTGTTTGTTCCGAATGTGCCGCATACTTTCGGGGCACCCGGTATCATCTACTGTACTAACTGTGTTTCGGCGGTTAAGGTGACTTAATACTCTAATAACGGGGTTTGCGCGACGCTCACTTTTGAATTATTTCTGATGAACGTACAGGGTTTTCCAATAAGAGATGTTATTTTGAATAGCCCGCTATTTCGGTAGATGTTACTTTTGAAGCTGTCATTTTTTGACATTTGACAAGTAGAAACTACGCCATTAATAAAAATGGAACGAAACACGCTTCAACAACGCATCGAAATTATTAAAATTCACTTGTGTGAATCAAATGCAAATCATCTTGAATGATAAGGCCCATTTCCACCTCGGTGGTTTCGTCAACAAGCAAAATTGTCGCATCTGGGGCTCGGAAAACCCAAGAGTCATTGTTGAAAAGCCTCTCTGTTCTCAACGTGTGACTGTTTGGTGCGGTTTATGGTCCGGCGGAGTCGTTGGACCTTACTTTTTCGAAAATGAGGCTGGAGCAACAGTTACGGTGAATGGATTGCGCTATCGAGAGATGATTAATGATTTTTTTATGGCTGGAATTGGATGGTATTGATCTGGAACGTTTACTTTCAACAAGACGGCGCTACGTGCCACACAAGCAACGAAACCATTGATCTTTTACGATTGAATATCAAAATAACACCTCTTATTGGAAAAAAATCCTATTATAAAATAAAATATTTTGATGGTAAGGTTCTGTTTTTCTTAATTTTAAATATGAATGACTTACATCCGTAAGGATCCCTCTAGAAGCATTTGAGATTTTAGTAATACGTTAATCATAAATAATTAAAATAAACCACTCGGAACGATCTGGCAAAGTCTAGAGCAAAATCGACTGTTGGTCCGTCCATTACGTAAGGCCGCACGCCTGATATTATTTTACACGACTTCATCACTTAAGTCGTTAAGATCCCCACTTTATTTTAAAGATTTTATAGGGAAAATTCAACCGTAGGTCTGTCCAATACCCTAGGGCCGTGCGTCGCATATTTTTGTGCACGGCTGCTTCACTTACGTCGTTAAGATTCTGGATTTATTTTAGGGTATTGTATCGTCTTAACAGCTCACGGCACACCCGGTAGGGGCAACTTTGGCATTGTATGTTCGGTTACGGCGGAGTTCGCGGAACACCCGGTAGTTTTGAATAAATTATCACTACACGAAATAACCGGGTGGTTAAGCAGAAAGTTTATATTATCCTTTATTCATAGATGCGTACTTTAGTTTTACAATACCTGAATTCAACATGATGAACTACCAATCGATAGAATACGTATTGGTTCTGTTGGTTGACGCTGGCTCGAGAGGTTGACAGTTAATTTTATGTTTTTTTGCATTATGTATTGCAATTAGCTATGAATTCGGAGGTCGGGGTTCAAATCCCGGAGTGCGCAAATAAAGTTTATTCGATGAATTTGTATTATTATTATATTGTTATTAATTTAAAAAATATTACATGTACTACTGCAGACCCGTGAAAAATCACGGGATAGTCTCAATTTTCAACAAATCAGTTCCAATTTTGAAAATAGCGATTAAAATAATTTTCTGTGAATATATCAAATTACAAGTAGGTACTTTATAGCTTGTCTGAATGCTTCAAATAATCTGTTCCGATTTTGAAAATGACTGTTCAATGAACTAGATTTCACGCAGGAATAACTAACGCACATCACAGACAATCGTATGTTTGATAGAAGGTATATTTACAGCACGTTTCAGAGTGGTATATGCCGTCAGTATTGCCCTGTTGAAAAGCCAATAGTCATAATTTTATTTTTTTATTTATTAACCAATATACATATAATACATAATATATAATATTAGTGGTAACAATACCTCCCTAATTGAGAAATTCTCGTGTTTAGGGAGAGAAATTCTCAATTTTCAACAAATCAGTTCCAATTTTGAAAATCGCGATTAAAACATTTTTCTGTGAATATATTAAATTACAGGTAGGTACTTTATAGCTTGTCTGAATGCTTCAAATAATCTGTTCCGATTTTGAAACTGACTGTTGAATGAACCAGATTTCACGCAGGAATTCAATTTAATTTTTCAATTTCAATTCAATTCAAAGCCTCTGTGTTTTCTCCCTCCTACAACATGGGACTCTTCAAGACCCATGTTCACTCCTTCCTCTCCACAAAAAGACCCTCCACTCTGTTTTAATTTCAGTTATGGCAAGCAACTAGCCTATAATGATATAATAACAGAACTTGAACAGGACTTTCACAGAACCCGGAAATGAACGTTGAAATTTGATGAATTGTTCAAATTCTCCGAAACAACCCGTCCTAACACCGTAAAATCGAACCGTTGTTGCTTGAAATTAGATCATGTTTGGTGACCAGAACCAATAGCCAAGTACTTCTTCATCTACATGTCTTACCCACTTCCTTTAGTATGACAAAATACCCCAATTAGGGTTGTCACAGTCTCACTGGGTTTGGACAGTTGGAACCGCTTTGTGGTACTTACATAAAAAAGCGAAATAATCCATGAAGAATATTACCAAACGTCATTTGATTTCCTAAGACGGTTTTTGAAACTAGAACCCTTTGAATGCAGAGCTAAGGCACTCTCCACTCTACCACGAAGGTTGTCTGGTAGTTAGCATAAAAATATATAAAATATATTTCCATCTGTTAGCAAGGCTATTAACTAAAACCAAAAAATGATGTGAATTTTTTTAATAAAATTAAAGCAAAATTATTATAAAGTATTCCTATAAAACCCCGAAATGTTCAAAACCAAGCAGTGGTAGCATGTTCTAGTAAAAGGCATTAAGCCAGCCGTTAGTCAAAAGGCCGTGTGGTGATTGCGTAATGACCACTTGCCGTGGATGTATTTATCACCCTTCCCCTTGCTCTTTTCCTAATTCATTGCTGGCCAATTTCAGACGAATATTTCCTCGTTTAGACGTTTTTTTCATATTTTTTTTGGTTTGTTGGCGATTTTGGTTAGTGGGTGAGATATTTTGAACAGAAATTTGAGAGAAATTGTAAAATTGTGAAATTTATATTTAAAAAAACCTAATATACATTTTTTTTAAACATGAATCGTGAATCTGAAAACGGGGGGCATTTTTAAGGTAGAAATAATATTTTTGTTATTTGTTGTTGGGGTGTTATGCCGTGTTACGCTAATTCCTTCTTTCGCCAACGTTTCGGACAACATTACAGTGTCCATCAGCAGGGCTCGCTATAACGTTGGCTAAAGAAGGAGTTAACACGGCATAACACCTCAAAAACAAATAACAAAAATACTTTTGGCCTTTTTTGAAAATCTTAAATTAGAAATAATATTATTGTAAAGAATTGAAAACGTTTACTTTTCAGGTTTTTGTTTCACTTGATCGTGCCAGGTTTTTCTCGGGCATCCTCGACTTATTCTTCCAATCGCTTTAATTTTTTTCAGGAATTGTCGATTGAAGTACTTGTACATATTGAATTATTTGGCGGGTTGGGAATAAGCCGACGTAGCTCAGTGGTCCAGAGCGTCTGACCGGACATGGGAAGGTACGGGTTCAATTCTCGTCGGCGGCATTTATTTTTACTCGATGAATATTTTCAATTTTTCAAAGCTAAACTTTTTCAATATCGTACGCAATGCGTTTTATTTTATTGTAATCAAATGTGTACAAGACGTGTTATTATGTCTTGTCAGGTTGATATTAGTTCGTAGCTAGGCAGATTGCCTTTTCCAAGGAACCAAATGCTTGTGAAATTGTCAAATGAATTACGCTGTAAAAAATGATTGTTTGTACTAAAACTATATACTTAGATTTTACTAGGTATTTCATTAAAATGTAAGCATGTATAATTTAAAGTGACATGATTAAATTCTTCAAGCTAATTCGTGAACTTATAGAAATCGTCGTGTCTTCCTTACTGTTATAGTTAGTGTAAAGTCTCAGATGTAAGTCAATAGTTAAGTTCCCGTGAGCACTTAGGCCATAGTCCCCCACTGTGCTATTTCCCATTTTAACTCAATCATTTAACAACAACCCAGTCCCTTTAATAAAGTTCACCAGGGTTGTCATTGGGTATGTGGCTATGTCTTCTGGTTCTACTGTATGTCTCCCCAGGTATCTGAGCCTAGTTCCCACCAGGGCAGGACATTGGCACCATAGGTGAATTGGAGTCTCTTCATCCTCTTCACATTTCCTGCATCTATAGGTGTTTTCTACTCCCAATATCAGTGTCCCGTTAGTAGTCCTACCAGTTCCTTCAGCGAGTTTCTGTCCATATCGAGTAGTTTCTTGGTTCGTCTAGGGTCTGGTCCTTTCTGGTGCCCTCTCCTATTCTTTGCGGTGCTGGGATTTGACCCACCTATCAATATGTAATTTAGTGTGGCAAGCTGCTACTCCTACGGAAAGCTCGGAACCTACAAGTGGTGCTTTCGCCCCTTTCCTTGCTAGTTCGTCAGCCCGCTCGTTGCCCTCAATACGTTTATGTCCTGGTACCCAGATTAGGGTTATTTTATTGATGGTAGCGAGCTCTGTAAGAAAAGTCTTGCATTCCATCACCAGTCTGAAGTTAGTAGTTACGAGCCTTAGTCATAAGTCACTAGTTATTATGAATCCTAGTAGTAAGCCAGCTTTTATTTAATAAATTTATTTGTACAGCGCCCTTGAGGTGATTTTTCACGAAAACGGCGCTATAAAAATTAGCCAAATATTTTTATCATTATTATGAAGTCAACCGAGTTAGAAATAAAAAATACCAATCTTCATACTTAAATATAGAAGATAACCACAGAATAATTAAAATGAATACTTCTATGAAAGCAAAGTTTTCAAAGACCGCCATTTGAAAAATAATTATGATATTTTTTTATGTTTTATTAATTATTTATATATGAAACGACAAAAGTGAGGTGACAGTAATGTTTATAAAACATTTGTCTAATACAATAATATAATAAGTGTTTACAAGAAAAAACGTAATGTGGGCCAAAAAAAATGTGTTGCAATGACATTTAAAAACTTTTTAAATCACCTTTCAAAAACAGTATTCAGTTTTCGGATACGTTCAGAAATATTCCATTTTCTTAGATTTTATTGAGATGTGGAAAAACACACAAATTCTCCGACTTTCTGACAGAGATGCGGAAATACACGCAAATTCTCCGACTTTCTGACAGAGATGCGGAAATACACGCAAATTCTCCGACTTTCTGCAGGGGTTTGCGAAATATACACAAATTCTCCGACTTTCTGACAGAGATGCGAAAATACACACAAACTCTCCGACTTTCTGACAGAGATGCGGAAATACACGCAAATTCTCCGACTTTCTGACAGAGATGCGGAAATACACACAAACTCTCCGACTTTCTGACAGAGATGCGGAAATACACGCAAATTCTCCGACTTTCTGCAGGGGTTGTCGAAATATACACAAATTCTCCGACTTTCTGACAGAGATGCGGAAATACACGCAAATTCTCCGACTTTCTGACAAGAATGCGGAAATACACGCAAATTCTCCGACTTTCTGCAGGGGTTGTCGAAATATACACAAATTCTCCGACTTTCTGACAGAGATGCGAAAATACACACAAACTCTCCGACTTTCTGACAGAGATGCGGAAATACACGCAAATTCTCCGACTTTCTGACAGAGATGCGGAAATACACACAAACTCTCCGACTTTCTGACAGAGATGCGGAAATACACGCAAATTCTCCGACTTTCTGACAGAGATGCGGAAATACACGCAAATTCTCCGACTTTCTGCAGGGGTTGTCGAAATATACACAAATTCTCCGACTTTCTGACAGAGATGCGAAAATACACACAAACTCTCCGACTTTCTGACAGAGATGCGGAAATACACGCAAATTCTCCGACTTTCAGACAGAGATGCGGAAATACACACAAACTCTCCGACTTTCTGACAGAGATGCGGAAATACACACAAACTCTCCGACTTTCTGCAGGGGTTGTCGAAATATACACAAATTCTCCGACTTTCTGACAGAGATGCGGAAATACACGCAAATTCTCCGACTTTCTGACAGAGATGCGGAAATACACGCAAATTCTCCGACTTTCTGCAGGGGTTGTCGAAATATACACAAATTCTCCGACTTTCTGACAGAGATGCGAAAATACACACAAACTCTCCGACTTTCTGACAGAGATGCGGAAATACACGCAAATTCTCCGACTTTCTGACAGAGATGCGGAAATACACACAAACTCTCCGACTTTCTGACAGAGATGCGGAAATACACGCAAATTCTCCGACTTTCTGCAGGGGTTGTCGAAATATACACAAATTCTCCGACTTTCTGACAGAGATGCGGAAATACACGCAAATTCTCTGACTTTCTGACAGAGATGCGGAAATACACGCAAATTCTCCGACTTTCTGCAGGGGTTGTCGAAATATACACAAATTCTCCGACTTTCTGACAGAGATGCGAAAATACACACAAACTCTCCGACTTTCTGACAGAGATGCGGAAATACACGCAAATTCTCCGACTTTCTGACAGAGATGCGGAAATACACACAAACTCTCCGACTTTCTGACAGAGATGCGGAAATACACGCAAATTCTCCGACTTTCTGACAGAGATGCGGAAATACACGCAAATTCTCCGACTTTCTGCAGGGGTTGTCGAAATATACACAAATTCTCCGACTTTCTGACAGAGATGCGAAAATACACACAAACTCTCCGACTTTCTGACAGAGATGCGGAAATACACGCAAATTCTCCGACTTTCTGACAGAGATGCGGAAATACACACAAACTCTCCGACTTTCTGACAGAGATGCGGAAATACACGCAAATTCTCCGACTTTCTGCAGGGGTTGTCGAAATATACACAAATTCTCCGACTTTCTGACAGAGATGCGGAAATACACGCAAATTCTCCGACTTTCTGACAGAGATGCGGAAATACACACAAACTCTCCGACTTTCTGACAGAGATGCGGAAATACACGCAAATTCTCCGACTTTCTGACAGAGATGCGGAAATACACGCAAATTCTCCGACTTTCTGCAGGGGTTGTCGAAATATACACAAATTCTCCGACTTTCTGACAGAGATGCGAAAATACACACAAACTCTCCGACTTTCTGACAGAGATGCGGAAATACACGCAAATTCTCCGACTTTCAGACAGAGATGCGGAAATACACACAAACTCTCCGACTTTCTGACAGAGATGCGGAAATACACACAAACTCTCCGACTTTCTGCAGGGGTTGTCGAAATATACACAAATTCTCCGACTTTCTGACAGAGATGCGGAAATACACGCAAATTCTCCGACTTTCTGACAGAGATGCGGAAATACACGCAAATTCTCCGACTTTCTGCAGGGGTTGTCGAAATATACACAAATTCTCCGACTTTCTGACAGAGATGCGAAAATACACACAAACTCTCCGACTTTCTGACAGAGATGCGGAAATACACGCAAATTCTCCGACTTTCTGACAGAGATGCGGAAATACACACAAACTCTCCGACTTTCTGACAGAGATGCGGAAATACACGCAAATTCTCCGACTTTCTGCAGGGGTTGTCGAAATATACACAAATTCTCCGACTTTCTGACAGAGATGCGGAAATACACGCAAATTCTCCGACTTTCTGACAGAGATGCGGAAATACACGCAAATTCTCCGACTTTCTGCAGGGGTTGTCGAAATATACACAAATTCTCCGACTTTCTGACAGAGATGCGAAAATACACACAAACTCTCCGACTTTCTGACAGAGATGCGGAAATACACGCAAATTCTCCGACTTTCTGACAGAGATGCGGAAATACACACAAACTCTCCGACTTTCTGACAGAGATGCGGAAATACACGCAAATTCTCCGACTTTCTGACAGAGATGCGGAAATACACGCAAATTCTCCGACTTTCTGCAGGGGTTGTCGAAATATACACAAATTCTCCGACTTTCTGACAGAGATGCGAAAATACACACAAACTCTCCGACTTTCTGACAGAGATGCGGAAATACACGCAAATTCTCCGACTTTCTGACAGAGATGCGGAAATACACACAAACTCTCCGACTTTCTGACAGAGATGCGGAAATACACGCAAATTCTCCGACTTTCTGCAGGGGTTGTCGAAATATACACAAATTCTCCGACTTTCTGACAGAGATGCGGAAATACACGCAAATTCTCCGACTTTCTGACAGAGATGCGGAAATACACGCAAATTCTCCGACTTTCTGCAGGGGTTGTCGAAATATACACAAATTCTCCGACTTTCTGACAGAGATGCGAAAATACACACAAACTCTCCGACTTTCTGACAGAGATGCGGAAATACACGCAAATTCTCCGACTTTCTGACAGAGATGCGGAAATACACACAAACTCTCCGACTTTCTGACAGAGATGCGGAAATACACGCAAATTCTCCGACTTTCTGCAGGGGTTGTCGAAATATACACAAATTCTCCGACTTTCTGACAGAGATGCGGAAATACACGCAAATTCTCCGACTTTCTGACAGAGATGCGGAAATACACGCAAATTCTCCGACTTTCTGCAGGGGTTGTCGAAATATACACAAATTCTCCGACTTTCTGACAGAGATGCGAAAATACACACAAACTCTCCGACTTTCTGACAGAGATGCGGAAATACACGCAAATTCTCCGACTTTCTGACAGAGATGCGGAAATACACACAAACTCTCCGACTTTCTGACAGAGATGCGGAAATACACGCAAATTCTCCGACTTTCTGACAGAGATGCGGAAATACACGCAAATTCTCCGACTTTCTGCAGGGGTTGTCGAAATATACACAAATTCTCCGACTTTCTGACAGAGATGCGGAAATACACGCAAATTCTCCGACTTTCTGACAGAGATGCGGAAATACACGCAAATTCTCCGACTTTCTGCAGGGGTTGTCGAAATATACACAAATTCTCCGACTTTCTGACAGAGATGCGAAAATACACACAAACTCTCCGACTTTCTGAAAGAGATGCGGAAATACACGCAAATTCTCCGACTTTCTGACAGATATGCGGAAATACACACAAACTCTCCGACTTTCTGACAGAGATGCGGAAATACACGCAAATTCTCCGACTTTCTGCAGGGGTTGTCGAAATATACACAAATTCTCCGACTTTCTGACAGAGATGCGGAAATACACGCAAATTCTCCGACTTTCTGACAGAGATGCGGAAATACACGCAAATTCTCCGACTTTCTGCAGGGGTTGTCGAAATATACACAAATTCTAGGACTTTCTGACAGAGATGCGAAAATACACACAAACTCTCCGACTTTCTGACAGAGATGCGGAAATACACGCAAATTCTCCGACTTTCTGACAGAGATGCGGAAATACACACAAACTCTCCGACTTTCTGACAGAGATGCGGAAATACACGCAAATTCTCCGACTTTCTGACAGAGATGCGGAAATACACGCAAATTCTCCGACTTTCTGACAGAGATGCGGAAATACACGCAAATTCTCCGACTTTCTGCAGGGGTTGTCGAAATATACACAAATTCTCCGACTTTCTGACAGAGATGCGGAAATACACACAAACTCTCCGACTTTCTGACAGAGATGCGGAAATACACGCAAATTCTCCGACTTTCTGACAGAGATGCGGAAATACACGCAAATTCTCCGACTTTCTGACAGAGATGCGGAAATACACGCAGATTCTCCGACTTTCTGACAGAGATGCGGAAATACACGCAAATTCTCCGACTTTCTGCAGGGGTTGTCGAAATATACACAAATTCTCCGACTTTCTGACAGAGATGCGGAAATACACACAAACTCTCCGACTTTCTGACAGAGATGCGGAAATACACGCAAATTCTCCGACTTTCTGACAGAAATGCGGAAATACACGCAAATTCTCCGACTTTCTGACAGAGATGCGGAAATACACGCAAATTCTCCGACTTTCTGCAGGAGTTGTCGAAATATACACAAATTCTCCGACTTTCTGACAGAGATGCGGAAATACACGCAAATTCTCCGACTTTCTGACAGAGATGCGGAAATACACGCAAATTCTCCGACTTTCTGACAGAGATGCGGAAATACACGCAAATTCTCCGACTTTCTGACAGAGATGCGGAAATACACGCAAATTCTCCGACTTTCTGCAGGGGTTGTCGAAATATACACAAATTCTCCGACTTTCTGACAGAGATGCGGAAATACACACAAACTCTCCGACTTTCTGACAGAGATGCGGAAATACACGCAAATTCTCCGACTTTCTGACAGAGATGCGGAAATACACGCAAATTCTCCGACTTTCTGCAGGGGTTGTCGAAATATACACAAATTCTCCGACTTTCTGACAGAGATGCGGAAATACACACAAACTCTCCGACTTTCTGACAGAGATGCGGAAATACACGCAAATTCTCCGACTTTCTGACAGAGATGCGGAAATACACACAAACTCTCCGACTTTCTGACAGAGATGCGGAAATACACGCAAATTCTCCGACTTTCTGACAGAGATGCGGAAATACACGCAAATTCTCCGACTTTCTGCAGGGGTTGTCGAAATATACACAAATTCTCCGACTTTCTGACAGAGATGCGGAAATACACACAAACTCTCCGACTTTCTGACAGAGATGCGGAAATACACGCAAATTCCCGACTTTCTGACAGAGATGCGGAAATACACGCAAATTCTCCGACTTTCTGCAGGGGTTGTCGAAATATACACAAATTCTCCGACTTTCTGACAGAGATGCGGAAATACACACAAACTCTCCGACTTTCTGACAGAGATGCGGAAATACACGCAAATTCTCCGACTTTCTGACAGAGATGCGGAAATACACGCAAATTCTCCGACTTTCTGCAGGGGTTGTCGAAATATACACAAATTCTCCGACTTTCTGACAGAGATGCGGAAATACACACAAACTCTCCGACTTTCTGACAGAGATGCGGAAATACACGCAAATTCTCCGACTTTCTGACAGAGATGCGGAAATACACGCAAATTCTTCGACTTTCTGCAGGGGTTGTCGAAATATACACAAATTCTCTGACTTTCTGACAGAGATGCGGAAATACACACAAATTCTCCGACTTTCTGACAGAGATGCGGAAATACACGCAAATTCTCCGACTTTCTGCAGGGGTTGTCGAAATATACACAAATTCTCTGACTTTTATTTTATTTTATTTTATTTTTTTTTTATTTTATTTTATTTGGAAAACCAACAGTTATAATCATTACAAGGTATGGTGTAGTAAGTGTTAAATTATTTAACCAATAATAGGTTTTCACTAAGGTATTTTAATTATTTAGTGAACATATATAATATTTATGTTAGAAAAAAAGTTACAATTAGCCTATAGGGATGGGATGGCGGAAGGGAGGGGGATGGGATGGATCTAGTCTGTGTAATGTGTAACATGTACGTATGTGTATTAATAAAAACATAATAATGATAATATAATTATTTATTGATTTTAGGTTTGAAATTGTGGGGTGCTGAGTTAAATAAGTCTAATTTACTGTGTGAAGTATTAAAATTGTATGAAGCACGGTGAATAAAAGCATTTTGTTTTGAGTTAGTGTTACATTGAGGGATGTTTAATGTGTGATTTTGTCTGGTTTGTCTGATGGGTACTCTTAATTGAATTCTTTCTAGTAATTCCGGGCAATCTATCACAGAGGTGGCAATTTTTTGTAAAAATAGTACGTCTGCGGAGTTTCTACGACTTTCCAGTGACGAAATCCTGAAAAACGCTGCTGACTCCTCGTGACTCAGATGAGGACGATAGGCCCGAAAATCAAGGTATCGTAGAAAACGATATTGCACTTTCTCAATCCTTTCTATGTGTGACTTATACCTGGGATTCCAGACTTGAGAGGCGTACTCCAGAGAACTGCGTACATACGCAAAGTACAGCATTTTCATGGTATTTACTTTTTTAAAATTTTTGCAAGTTCTGAGTACAAAGCCAAGTACCTGGGAAGCTTTTGCAACCATGGATTCGATATGGCGCTCAAAAAGTAATTTTGAATCTAACACTACTCCCAGATCCTTAGCCTCTGTCATTTTGCTCAGTATTGTGCCGTTAAGGGAGTAATTAAAAGAAATGGGATTTTTATTTCGGGTGAAGCTGATGGTGCCACATTTTTTTACATTTATTTGCAGGTTGTGTTCTGCACAATAAATATTTAGGCGATTTAGATCTTCTTGCACGCGGGTACACTCATTGATACACGTGACAGGGGAGAATATTTTCATGTCATCTGCGTATAATAAAGTTCTGGAGTGGTGAAAACATTTCCCAATGTCATTAATATATATATTAAAGAGTAATGGTCCCAATAATGACCCCTGGGGTACTCCCGACGGCACGGTTTCCCAGTTCGATTTATAGCCACCGACAACTACTGCTTGGCTACGGTTTTCAATATAGGACGAGAGCCATCTGAGAAGGTCTCCGTGTACACCGATTTGTAAAAGTTTTCTCAGCAAGATATCATGAATAACTAAATCAAAAGCTTTGCTATAATCTGTATATATTGCATCTACCTGTATACGCTGATCCATGTTATCTTGTAAGAATTCGGTGAATGCCGTTAAGTTAGTGGTTGTAGATTTCCCCCTCATAAATCCATGTTGGTTATTATTGAGTGACGATCTCAAGGCCGAAAACATCTGGTCATACACAATTTTTTCGAAAACCTTACTAAAGATGCAGAGCTTTGAAATTGGCCTATAATTTTCGACGTTAGATTTTTGGCCATTCTTGAAGATGGGAGTTACAAATGCCGTTTTCCAAGTGTTTGGGACTATTCCCTCTTTAAGGGAGCGACTAAAAATTATGGATAGCGGTTTAGATAGGCTGCGGGCACATTTGTTTATGAAGAAAGGGGGAATTTTATCTGGGCCTGCGCCTTTTTTGAGATCTAAATCTTCAAGGTGTTTCTGTATATGATGCTGGTCGACTTCAATATTATTAATGCTAGCAACACAGAGCTCTTTGGGGTTGTCCGGTAGGATCTGGATGTTTCGAGCATTATTGTTGTAGACAGACATGAAATATTTAGAAAATAAGTTACAGATGGCAGACCCATTTTCAGCTTTTTCGTCTTTAAATGTCATAGTGTTCGGAACACCGTGGGATTTGGAGTTGGATTTTATGTAATTCCAAACTTTTTTTGGGTCGGAGGATATATCACGTTCGATTTTTAATAAGTAAATATTGTGGCATTCCCAATTAAGTTTTTTGTGGCGTGATCTTAGTAAAGAGAAAGTGGCGTAGTCAGATGGGTTTTTGTATATCTTAAACTTTTTAAAGTATTTGTATTTTTCTGATGTCAATTTAATGAGGGCCGAATTATACCATGGCGGGTATTTAGAATTCCTATATAGTTTTTTGGGAATGTGTGCGTCTATAAGATTATTTAATTGTGAATAAAAAAATTTTAATGCCGTGTTTACATCACCAATCGAAAGGAGCTCATGCCAGTTTACCTGGTCGAGACATGTATTAATTTGTTCGTAATCACCGCGCCTAAAGACGTAACCGCTTCTTAGTTCCTCCACTAGTGGATCGGGTTCAGAAAATGAAACTTCTATGATTAGTGAGGTGTGATGAGGGTCTTCTGAAATTAATGGTTCATCACATGCAGAGACCGTGACGAAGTCATTACATAGGACGAGATCAAGAAAGTGACCGTTGGTATTTGGAATTCCATTATATTGGCGCAATCCAGAAAAATGCATGCAGTCTATAAATGATGTGCTAACAGGCGATAAGCGATCACTGGGTATAAAGGACGTGTTATTGGGAGACTTATTCCATGAAATGTCAGAGAGGTTGAAGTCACCTAGGATAATGAATTTGTCTGAGGGAAATTGCAACGTAAGTGCAGAAATTTGGGTGAGGAAGCTTTCCATATTTTCACGATATGTTGGTCCTTTAGGGAGGTATACACAGCATATGTGAAGATTTGTGTGTTTGGATCCCTTGGATTCTAATGATATCCAGATGTCCTCAGCTCGCGAATGCCACCCTGGGCGCTCGTGAGCTACCAGTTCACGACGAACAGCGACTAAGATACCCCCGCCCAAGCGCTGCCCTGTGCAAGCGTAGTCCCGATCTCGGCGGTGTACATCGTAGCGATCATCAAATAACTCTTCGTTGCAGATGCCATCAACAAGCCACGATTCGGTCAGAGCGATAACGTCATACTCGTTGGATCGAACTGCCATCAGCAATGTGTCAGTCTTTGTGCGTAGCCCTCTTACGTTTTGGTGATATATATTTAATTTATTTAGAGTCATTGGACCGAGAAAAATCGATAATTAAGTTTGTAATTATTTTTATATAATTCCCAAATATTTTTGCAAAATGTTTAAAGAACGAAAAGTGTGTTAGTATGAATAGATCCTTAGGGTAGGTGATGGGGATGAGGGAGGGAAAGGTACATTTAGAGTAATATAAAACATTAAGAATAGTTAGTTGAAATACGATAAATTTGAATGGTCTTATCTTGAGGCTTGGCTCGGCTGAGGGCCTGCTGCATCTCCTCGGTTGGGTCCTGTGGCCGGAGGCTCGCGGTCCATCTTCTTCAGGTCTGCCTCCTTTGATATTATGATGGGCGCTGATGACGTATTTCGTCGAGCGTGAATTATGCAGTTTTTTGTCCATACAAACTGAAAACCCTTTTGTTTCGCGAGAAGCCTTGCGCGGTAAAATAGCTGTTTGTTTATGCTAGTGAGATGGTCACCTACATAGACGTTTTGCGGGAATCCCGTAAATCCTAATTCCGTCGAGGAGATCCCTTTGCGGTCTTTTACCGCCTGCAGAAGCTGGTTTTTTAAGTTTCGGCTGGTAAATTTCACAACTATTGATTTTGTTTTCATCTTCCCAGTCTCGCGGCCTCTGGGAGCAACACGTGTTACGAACTCCATGTCCCTTTCGCCGATATCCACGTTGCTCAGACTAGCGATTTTTGAAATAATGGTTACTAAGTTTTCACCCTTCTTATCCGGGATACCCCTTATTTCTAGGTTTTGCAGTCTTGCCCATTGGTCCTTTCTGTTTGATTCCTCGACCATGTTACGTACTTCTGTTCTCAGGTGGGAGACTTCTGCCTCCAGATGTTCGACTTTTTGAAGTCGATTTTCCATATCGGCAATCTTGTTTCCGAATGTTGCTACATCATGGTGACAGCTCTCAACCGACTTTTGAACGCCTTGTACTTCTTCACGGAGGATTTTAATATCGTCGTGCAGTGCCTTGAATGACGACAAGTCCATCTGAATCCTTTTGATATCTTCCATAATGGTGGTCAGATCGTGGACGCCGACGGCAATATTTGAAGATTTGCACCTGCTGCATCGCCAAGTACTTCTCAGGTCCAGTTTCAGCTTTTTATAATTTTCTTCCGACGTACCTCCACACTTGTAGTGCAGATTTTCTTGACAGGACGAGCATTGCACGCCTTGAGTTATAGAGGATTTGCACACGCCACAGTTCATTTTTAAAAATGATGTATTTATTTATTATTATATTAAGTATTTATTTATTTCGATATTATTTCAAAATGCGACCTCTATGTGGTGAATAAACTAACAGATCTGCAGTATTTTGTTTTGGTAATAATGTTATTTGCATGCAGACACAGATGGCGTTAAATAATCGTAAAAAATAAATAAATTAATAATGTAATGCTTTTATTTATTTAACAGATCTGATTTAAGCACTAGACGTGAGTATTTATTTTATCAATATTTATTTTTAATTTCACTGTATTTTTAAATGTCTTTAGGAAAAATATTATTTACGTGGGTAGAGTAACAAAAAATATTGATACGCTTTGTTGTAACTGTTTTTGTTTAATATTCACTATAAACGACAGAATTCACTTGTGCAACGTCACTAAAAACAACAGGTTTCTACTGCTTAATATTAAATATCACTAATTTATGATTAATGTTGATGTTTTTAGGCAGTTTGGTTATTTTTTACGGGAGCGAAGTAAAGACGTGACCGTTGTCGTAGATATTGTATTGTCGTGTGATGACAGAGATGCGGAAATACACACACATTCTCCGACTTTCTGACAGAGATGCGGAAATACACGCAAATTCTCCGACTTTCTGCAGGGGTTGTCGAAATATACACAAATTCTCTGACTTTCTGACAGAGATGCGGAAATACACACAAATTCTCCGACTTTCTGACAGAGATGCGGAAAAACACGCAAATTCTCCCACTTTCTGCAGGGGTTGTCGAAATATACACAAATTCTCCGACTTTCTGACAGAGATGCGGAAATACACGCAAATTCTCCGACTTTCTGCAGGGGTTGTCGAAATATACACAAATTCTCCGACTTTCTGACAGAGATGCGAAAATACACACAAACTCTCCGACTTTCTGACAGAGATGCGGAAATACACGCAAATTCTCCGACTTTCTGACAGAGATGCGGAAATACACACAAACTCTCCGACTTTCTGACAGAGATGCGGAAATACACGCAAATTCTCCGACTTTCTGCAGGGGTTGTCGAAATATACACAAATTCTCCGACTTTCTGACAGAGATGCGGAAATACACGCAAATTCTCCGACTTTCTGACAGAGATGCGGAAATACACGCAAATTCTCCGACTTTCTGCAGGGGTTGTCGAAATATACACAAATTCTCCGACTTTCTGACAGAGATGCGAAAATACACACAAACTCTCCGACTTTCTGACAGAGATGCGGAAATACACGCAAATTCTCCGACTTTCTGACAGAGATGCGGAAATACACACAAACTCTCCGACTTTCTGACAGAGATGCGGAAATACACGCAAATTCTCCGACTTTCTGACAGAGATGCGGAAATACACGCAAATTCTCCAACTTTCTGACAGAGATGCGGAAATACACGCAAATTCTCCGACTTTCTGCAGGGATTGTCGAAATATACACAAATTCTCCGACTTTCTGACAGAGATGCGGAAATACACACAAACTCTCCGACTTTCTGACAGAGATGCGGAAATACACGCAAATTCTCCGACTTTCTGACAGAGATGCGGAAATACGAGCAAATTCTCCGACTTTCTGACAGAGATGCGGAAATACACGCAAATTCTCCGACTTTCTGACAGAGATGCGGAAATACACGCGAATTCTCCGACTTTCTGCAGGGGTTGTCGAAATATACACAAATTCTCCGACTTTCTGACAGAGATGCGGAAATACACACAAACTCTCCGACTTTCTGACAGAGATGCGGAAATACACGCAAATTCTCCGACTTTCTGACAGAGATGCGGAAATACACGCAAATTCTCCGACTTTCTGCAGGGGTTGTCGAAATATACACAAATTCTCCGACTTTCTGACAGAGATGCGGAAATACACACAAACTCTCCGACTTTCTGACAGAGATGCGGAAATACACGCAAATTCTCCGACTTTCTGACAGAGATGCGGAAATACACGCAAATTCTCCGACTTTCTGCAGGGGTTGTCGAAATATACACAAATTCTCCGACTTTCTGACAGAGATGCGGAAATACACACAAACTCTCCGACTTTCTGACAGAGATGCGGAAATACACGCAAATTCTCCGACTTTCTGACAGAGATGCGGAAATACACGCAAATTCTCCGACTTTCTGCAGGGGTTGTCGAAATATACACAAATTCTCCGACTTTCTGACAGAGATGCGGAAATACACGCAAATTCTCCGAGTTTCTGACAGAGATGCGGAAATACACGCAAATTCTCCGACTTTCTGCAGGGGTTGTCGAAATATACACAAATTCTCCGACTTTCTGACAGAGATGCGAAAATACACACAAACTCTCCGACTTTCTGACAGAGATGCGGAAATACACGCAAATTCTCCGACTTTCTGACAGAGATGCGGAAATACACACAAACTCTCCGACTTTCTGACAGAGATGCGGAAATACACGCAAATTCTCCGACTTTCTGACAGAGATGCGGAAATACACGCAAATTCTCCGACTTTCTGCAGGGGTTGTCGAAATATACACAAATTCTCTGACTTTCTGACAGAGATGCGAAAATACACACAAACTCTCCGACTTTCTGACAGAGATGCGGAAATACACGCAAATTCTCCGACTTTCTGACAGAGATGCGGAAATACACACAAACTCTCCGACTTTCTGACAGAGATGCGGAAATACACCCAAATTCTCCGACTTTCTGCAGGGGTTGTCGAAATATACACAAATTCTCCGACTTTCTGACAGAGATGCGGAAATACACGCAAATTCTCCGACTTTCTGACAGAGATGCGGAAATATTCGCAAATTCTCCGACTTTCTGCAGGGGTTGTCGAAATATACACAAATTCTCCGACTTTCTGACAGAGATGCGAAAATACACACAAACTCTCCGACTTTCTGACAGAGATGCGGAAATACACGCAAATTCTCCGACTTTCTGACAGAGATGCGGAAATACACACAAACTCTCCGACTTTCTGACAGAGATGCGAAAATACACGCAAATTCTCCGACTTTCTGCAAAGGTTGTCGAAATATACACAAATTCTCCGACTTTCTGACAGAGATGCGGAAATACACGCAAATTCTCCGACTTTCTGACAGAGATGCGGAAATACACACAAACTCTCCGACTTTCTGACAGAGATGCGGAAATACACGCAAATTCTCCGACTTTCTGCAGGGGTTGTCGAAATATACACAAATTCTCCGACTTTCTGACAGAGATGCGGAAATACACGCAAATTCTCCGACTTTCTGACAGAGATGCGGATATACACGCAAATTCTCCGACTTTCTGCAGGGGTTGTCGAAATATACACAAATTCTCCGACTTTCTGACAGAGATGCGAAAATACACACAAACTCTCCGACTTTCTGACAGAGATGTGGAAATACACGCAAATTCTCCGACTTTCTGACAGAGATGCGGAAATACACACAAACTCTCCGACTTTCTGACAGAGATGCGGAAATACACGCAAATTCTCCGACTTTCTGCAGGGGTTGTCGAAATATACACAAATTCTCCGACTTTCTGACAGAGATGCGGAAATACACGCAAATTCTCCGACTTTCTGACAGAGATGCGGAAAAACACGCAAATTCTCCGACTTTCTGCAGGGGTTGTCGAAATATACACAAATTCTCCGACTTTCTGACAGAGATGCGAAAATACACACAAACTCTCCGACTTTCTGACAGAGATGCGGAAATACACGCAAATTCTCCGACTTTCTGACAGAGATGCGGAAATACACACAAACTCTCCGACTTTCTGACAGAGATGCGGAAATACACGCAAATTCTCCGACTTTCTGACAGAGATGCGGAAATACACGCAAATTCTCCAACTTTCTGACAGAGATGCGGAAATACACGCAAATTCTCCGACTTTCTGCAGGGGTTGTCGAAATATACACAAATTCTCCGACTTTCTGACAGAGATGCGGAAATACACACAAACTCTCCGACTTTCTGACAGAGATGCGGAAATACACGCAAATTCTCCGACTTTCTGACAGAGATGCGGAAATACACGCAAATTCTCCGACTTTCTGACAGAGATGCGGAAATACACGCAAATTCTCCGACTTTCTGACAGAGATGCGGAAATACACGCAAATTCTCCGACTTTCTGCAGGGGTTGTCGAAATATACACAAATTCTCCGACTTTCTGACAGAGATGCGGAAATACACACAAACTCTCCGAATTTCTGACAGAGATGCGGAAATACACGCAAATTCTCCGACTTTCTGACAGAGATGCGGAAATACACGCAAATTCTCCGACTTTCTGACAGAGATGCGGAAATACACGCAAATTCTCCGACTTTCTGCAGGGGTTGTCGAAATATACACAAATTCTCCGACTTTCTGACAGAGATGCGGAAATACACGCAAATTCTCCGACTTTCTGCAAGGGTTGTGGAAATACACGCAAATTCTCCGACTTTCTGACAGAGATGCGAAAATACACACAAACTCTCCGACTTTCTGACAGAGATGCGGAAATACACGCAAATTCTCCGACTTTCTGACAGAGATGCGGAAATACACACAAACTCTCCGACTTTCTGACAGAGATGCGGAAATACACGCAAATTCTCCGACTTTCTGACAGAGATGCGGAAATACACGCAAATTCTCCGACTTTCTGCAGAGGTTGTCGAAATATACACAAATTCTCCGACTTTCTGACAGAGATGCGAAAATACACACAAACTCTCCGACTTTCTGACAGAGATGCGGAAATACACGCAAATTCTCCGACTTTCTGACAGAGATGCGGAAATACACACAAACTCTCCGACTTTCTGACAGAGATGCGGAAATACACGCAAATTCTCCGACTTTCTGCAGGGGTTGTCGAAATATACACAAATTCTCCGACTTTCTGACAGAGATGCGGAAATACACACAAACTCTCCGACTTTCTGACAGAGATGCGGAAATACACGCAAATTCTCCGACTTTCTGACAGAGATGCGGAAATACACACAAACTCTCCGACTTTCTGACAGAGATGCGGAAATACACGCAAATTCTCCGACTTTCTGCAGGGGTTGTCGAAATATACACAAATTCTCCGACTTTCTGACAGAGATGCGGAAATACACGCAAATTATCCGACTTTCTGACAGAGATGCGGAAATACACGCAAATTCTCCGACTTTCTGCAGGGGTTGTCGAAATATACACAAATTCTCCGACTTTCTGACAGAGATGCGGAAATACACACAAACTCTCCGACTTTCTGACAGAGATGCGGAAATACACGCAAATTCTCCGACTTTCTGCAGGGGTTGTCGAAATATACACAAATTCTCCGACTTTCTGACAGAGATGCGGAAATACACGCAAATTCTCCGACTTTCTGACAGAGATGCGGAAAAACACGCAAATTCTCCGACTTTCTGCAGGGGTTGTCGAAATATACACAAATTCTCCGACTTTCTGACAGAGATGCGAAAATACACACAAACTCTCCGACTTTCTGACAGAGATGCGGAAATACACGCAAATTCTCCGACTTTCTGACAGAGATGCGGAAATACACACAAACTCTCCGACTTTCTGACAGAGATGCGGAAATACACGCAAATTCTCCGACTTTCTGACAGAGATGCGGAAATACACGCAAATTCTCCGACTTTCTGACAGAGATGCGGAAATACACGCAAATTCTCCGACTTTCTGACAGAGATGCGGAAATACACGCAAATTCTCCGACTTTCTGCAGGGGTTGTCGAAATATACACAAATTCTCCGACTTTCTGACAGAGATGCGGAAATACACACAAACTCTCCGACTTTCTGACAGAGATGCGGAAATACACGCAAATTCTCCGACTTTCTGACAGAGATGCGGAAATACACGCAAATTCTCCGACTTTCTGACAGAGATGCGGAAATACACGCAAATTCTCCGACTTTATGCAGGGGTTGTCGAAATATACACAAATTCTCCGACTTTCTGACAGAGATGCGGAAATACACGCAAATTCTCCGACTTTCTGACAGAGATGCGGTAATACACGCAAATTCTCCGACTTTCTGCAGGGGTTGTCGAAATATACACAAATTCTCCGACTTTCTGACAGAGATGCGAAAATACACACAAACTCTCCGACTTTCTGACAGAGATGCGGAAATACACGCAAATTCTCCGATTTTCTGACAGAGATGCGGAAATACACACAAACTCTCCGACTTTCTGACAGAGATGCGGAAATACACGCAAATTCTCCGACTTTCTGACAGAGATGCGGAAATACACGCAAATTCTCCGACTTTCTGCAGAGGTTGTCGAAATATACACAAATTCTCCGACTTTCTGACAGAGATGCGAAAATACACACAAACTCTCCGACTTTCTGACAGAGATGCGGAAATACACGCAAATTCTCCGACTTTCTGACAGAGATGCGGAAATACACGCAAATTCTCCGACTTTCTAACAGAGATGCGGAAATACACGCAAATTCTCCGACTTTCTGCAGGGGTTGTCGAAATATACACAAATTCTCCGACTTTCTGACAGAGATGCGGAAATACACACAAACTCTCCGACTTTCTGACAGAGATGCGGAAATACACGCAAATTCTCCGACTTTCTGACAGAGATGCGGAAATACACGCAAATTCTCCGACTTTCTGACAGAGATGCGGAAATACACGCAAATTCTCCGACTTTCTGCAGGGGTTGTCGAAATATACACAAATTCTCCGACTTTCTGACAGAGATGCGGAAATACACGCAAATTCTCCGACTTTCTGCAAGGGTTGTGGAAATACACGCAAATTCTCCGACTTTCTGACAGAGATGCGAAAATACACACAAACTCTCCGACTTTCTGACAGAGATGCGGAAATACACGCAAATTCTCCGACTTTCTGACAGAGATGCGGAAATACACACAAACTCTCCGACTTTCTGACAGAGATGCGGAAATACACGCAAATTCTCCGACTTTCTGACAGAGATGCGGAAATACACGCAAATTCTCCGACTTTCTGCAGAGGTTGTCGAAATATACACAAATTCTCCGACTTTCTGACAGAGATGCGAAAATACACACAAACTCTCCGACTTTCTGACAGAGATGCGGAAATACACGCAAATTCTCCGACTTTCTGACAGAGATGCGGAAATACACACAAACTCTCCGACTTTCTGACAGAGATGCGGAAATACACGCAAATTCTCCGACTTTCTGCAGGGGTTGTCGAAATATACACAAATTCTCCGACTTTCTGACAGAGATGCGGAAATACACGCAAATTATCCGACTTTCTGACAGAGATGCGGAAATACACGCAAATTCTCCGACTTTCTGCAGGGGTTGTCGAAATATACACAAATTCTCCGACTTTCTGACAGAGATGCGGAAATACACACAAACTCTCCGACTTTCTGACAGAGATGCGGAAATACACGCAAATTCTCCGACTTTCTGCAGGGGTTGTCGAAATATACACAAATTCTCCGACTTTCTGACAGAGATGCGGAAATACACGCAAATTCTCCGACTTTCTGACAGAGATGCGGAAAAACACGCAAATTCTCCGACTTTCTGCAGGGGTTGTCGAAATATACACAAATTCTCCGACTTTCTGACAGAGATGCGAAAATACACACAAACTCTCCGACTTTCTGACAGAGATGCGGAAATACACGCAAATTCTCCGACTTTCTGACAGAGATGCGGAAATACACACAAACTCTCCGACTTTCTGACAGAGATGCGGAAATACACGCAAATTCTCCGACTTTCTGACAGAGATGCGGAAATACACGCAAATTCTCCGACTTTCTGACAGAGATGCGGAAATACACGCAAATTCTCCGACTTTCTGACAGAGATGCGGAAATACACGCAAATTCTCCGACTTTCTGCAGGGGTTGTCGAAATATACACAAATTCTCCGACTTTCTGACAGAGATGCGGAAATACACACAAACTCTCCGACTTTCTGACAGAGATGCGGAAATACACGCAAATTCTCCGACTTTCTGACAGAGATGCGGAAATACACGCAAATTCTCCGACTTTCTGACAGAGATGCGGAAATACACGCAAATTCTCCGACTTTATGCAGGGGTTGTCGAAATATACACAAATTCTCCGACTTTCTGACAGAGATGCGGAAATACACGCAAATTCTCCGACTTTCTGACAGAGATGCGGTAATACACGCAAATTCTCCGACTTTCTGCAGGGGTTGTCGAAATATACACAAATTCTCCGACTTTCTGACAGAGATGCGAAAATACACACAAACTCTCCGACTTTCTGACAGAGATGCGGAAATACACGCAAATTCTCCGATTTTCTGACAGAGATGCGGAAATACACACAAACTCTCCGACTTTCTGACAGAGATGCGGAAATACACGCAAATTCTCCGACTTTCTGACAGAGATGCGGAAATACACGCAAATTCTCCGACTTTCTGCAGAGGTTGTCGAAATATACACAAATTCTCCGACTTTCTGACAGAGATGCGAAAATACACACAAACTCTCCGACTTTCTGACAGAGATGCGGAAATACACGCAAATTCTCCGACTTTCTGACAGAGATGCGGAAATACACACAAACTCTCCGACTTTCTGACAGAGATGCGGAAATACACGCAAATTCTCCGACTTTCTGCAGGGGTTGTCGAAATATACACAAATTCTCCGACTTTCTGACAGAGATGCGGAAATACACGCAAATTATCCGACTTTCTGACAGAGATGCGGAAATACACGCAAATTCTCCGACTTTCTGCAGGGGTTGTCGAAATATACACAAATTCTCCGACTTTCTGACATAGATGCGGAAATACACACAAACTCTCCGACTTTCTGACAGAGATGCGGAAATACACGCAAATTCTCCGACTTTCTGACAGAGATGCGGAAATACACGCAAATTCTCCGACTTTCTGACAGAGATGCGGAAATACACGCAAATTCTCCGACTTTCTGCAGGGGTTGTCGAAATATACACAAATTCTCCGACTTTCTGACAGAGATGCGGAAATACACACAAACTCTCCGACTTTCTGACAGAGATGCGGAAATACACGCAAATTCTCCGACTTTCTGACAGAGATGCGGAAATACACGCAAATTCTCCGACTTTCTGACAGAGATGCGGAAATACACGCAAATTCTCCGACTTTCTGACAGAGATGCGGAAATACACGCAAATTCTCCGACTTTCTGACAGAGATGCGGAAATACACGCAAATTCTCCGACTTTCTGACAGAGATGCGGAAATACACGCAAATTCTCCGACTTTCTGACAGAGATGCAGAAATACACGCAAATTCTCCGACTTTCTGCAGGAGTTGTCGAAATATACACAAATTCTCCGACTTTCTGACAGAGATGCGGAAATACACGCAAATTCTCCGACTTTCTGACAGAGATGCGGAAATACACGCAAATTCTCCGACTTTCTGCAGGGGTTATCGAAATATACACAAATTCTCCGACTTTCTGACAGAGATGCGAAAATACACACAAACTCTCCGACTTTCTGACAGAGATGCGGAAATACACGCAAATTCTCCGACTTTCTGACAAAGATGCGGAAATACACGCAAATTCTCCGACTTTCTGACAGAGATGCGGAAATACACGCAAATTCTCCGACTTTCTGACAGAGATGCGGAAATACACGCAAATTCTCCGACTTTCTGCAGGGGTTGTCGAAATATACACAAATTCTCCGACTTTCTGACAGAGATGCGGAAATACACACAAACTCTCCGACTTTCTGACAGAGATGCGGAAATACACGTAAATTCTCCGACTTTCTGACAGAGATGCGGAAATACACGCAAATTCTCCGACTTTCTGACAGAGATGCGGAAATACACGCAAATTCTCCGACTTTCTGCAGGAGTTGTCGAAATATACACAAATTCTCCGACTTTCTGACAGAGATGCGGAAATACACGCAAATTCTCCGACTTTCTGACAGAGATGCGGAAATACACGCAAATTCTCCGACTTTCTGCAGGGGTTGTCGAAATATACACAAATTCTCCGACTTTCTGACAGAGATGCGGAAATACACACAAACTCTCCGACTTTCTGACAGAGATGCGGAAATACACGCAAATTCTCCGACTTTCTGACAGAGATGCGGAAATACACACAAACTCTCCGACTTTCTGACAGAGATGCGGAAATACACGCAAATTCTCCGACTTTCTGACAGAGATGCGGAAATACACGCAAATTCTCCGACTTTCTGACAGAGATACGGAAATACACGCAAATTCTCCGACTTTCTGCAGGGGTTGTCGAAATATACACAAATTCTCTGACTTTCTGACAGAGATGCGGAAATACACACAAATTCTCCGACTTTCTGACAGAGATGCGGAAATACACGCAAATTCTCCGACTTTCTGCAGGGGTTGTCGAAATATACACAAATTCTCTGACTTTCTGACAGAGATGCGGAAATACACACAAATTCTCCGACTTTCTGACAGAGATGCGGAAATACACGCAAATTCTCCGACTTTCTGCAGGGGTTGTCGAAATATACACAAATTCTCCGACTTTCTGACAGAGATGCGAAAATACACACAAACTCTCCGACTTTCTGACAGAGATGCGGAAATACACGCAAATTCTCCGACTTTCTGCAGGGGTTGTCGAAATATACACAAATTCTCCGACTTTCTGACAGAGATGCGGAAATACACACAAACTCTCCGACTTTCTGACAGAGATGCGGAAATACACGCAAATTCTCCGACTTTCTGACAGAGATGCGGAAATACACGCAAATTCTCCGACTTTCTGACAGAGATGCGGAAATACACGCAAATTCTCCGACTTTCTGACAGAGATGCGGAAATACACGCAAATTCTCCGACTTTCTGCAGGGGTTGTCGAAAAATACACAAATTCTCCGACTTTCTGACAGAGATGCGGAAATACACACAAACTCTCCGACTTTCTGACAGAGATGCGGAAATACACGCAAATTCTCCGACTTTCTGACAGAGATAGGGAAATACACGCAAATTCTCCGACTTTCTGACAGAGATGCGGAAATACACGCAAATTCTCCGACTTTCTGCAGGAGTTGTCGAAATATACACAAATTCTCCGACTTTCTGACAGAGATGCGGAAATACACGCAAATTCTCCGACTTTCTGACAGAGATGCGGAAATACACGCAAATTCTCCGACTTTCTGCAGGGGTTGTCGAAATATACACAAATTCTCCGACTTTCTGACAGAGATGCGAAAATACACACAAACTCTCCGACTTTCTGACAGAGATGCGGAAATACACGCAAATTCTCCGACTTTCTGACAGAGATGCGGAAATACACGCAAATTCTCCGACTTTCTGCAGGGAATGTCGAAATATACACAAATTCTCCGACTTTCTGACAGAGATGCGGAAATACACACAAACTCTCCGACTTTCTGACAGAGATGCGGAAATACACGCAAATTCTCCGACGTTCTGACAGAGATGCGGAAATACACGCAAATTCTCCGACTTTCTGACAGAGATGCGGAAATACACGCAAATTCTCCGACTTTCTGACAGAGATGCGGAAATACACGCAAATATTCCGACTTTCTGCAGGGGTTGTCGAAATATACACAAATTCTCCGACTTTCTGACAGAGATGCGGAAATACACACAAACTCTCCGACTTTCTGACAGAGATGCGGAAATACACGCAAATTCTCCGACTTTCTGACAGAGATGCGGAAATACACGCAAATTCTCCGACTTTCTGCAGGGGTTGTCGAAATATACACAAATTCTCTGACTTTCTGACAGAGATGCGGAAATACACACAAACTCTCCGATTTTCTGACAGAGATGCGGAAATACACGCAAATTCTCCGACTTTCTGACAGAGATGCGGAAATACACACAAACTCTCCGACTTTCTGACAGAGATGCGGAAATACACGCAAATTCTCCGACTTTCTGACAGAGATGCGGAAATACACGAAAATTCTCCGACTTTCTGACAGAGATGCGGAAATACACGCAAATTCTCCGACTTTCTGCAGGGGTTGTCGAAATATACACAAATTCTCCGACTTTCTGACAGAGATGCGGAAATACACGCAAATTCTCCGACTTTCTGACAGAGATGCGGAAATACACGCAAATTCTCCGACTTTCTGCAGGGGTTGTCGAAATATACACAAATTCTCCGACTTTCTGACAGAGATGCGGAAATATACACAAATTCTCTGACTTTCTGACAGAGATGCGGAAATACACACAAATTCTCCGACTTTCTGACAGAGATGCGGAAATACACGCAAATTCTCCGACTTTCTGCAGGGGTTGTCGAAATATACACAAATTCTCTGACTTTCTGACAGAGATGCGGAAATACACACAAATTCTCCGACTTTCTGACAGAGATGCGGAAATACACGCAAATTCTCCGACTTTCTGCAGGGGTTGTCGAAATATACACAAATTCTCCGACTTTCTGACAGAGATGCGGAAATACACACAAATTCTCCGACTTTCTGACAGAGATGCGGAAATACACGCAAATTCTCCGACTTTCTGCAGGGGTTGTCGAAATATACACAAATTCTCTGACTTACTGACAGAGATGCGGAAATACACACAAATTCTCCGACTTTCTGACAGAGATGCGGAAATACACGCAAATTCTCCGATTTTCTGCAGGGGTGGTCGAAATATACACAAATTCTCTGACTTTCTGACAGAGATGCGGAAATACACACAAATTTTCCGACTTTCTGACAGAGATGCGGAAAAACACGCAAATTCTCCGACTTTCTGCAGGGGTTGTCGAAATATACACAAATACTCTGACTTTCTGACAGAGATGCGGAAATACACACAAATTCTCCGACTTTCTGACAGAGATGCGGAAATACACGCAAATTCTCCGACTTTCTGCAGGGGTTGTCGAAATATACACAAATTCTCTGACTTTCTGACAGAGATGCGGAAATACACACAAATTCTCCGACTTTCTGACAGAGATGCGGAAATACACGCAAATTCTCCGACTTTCTGCAGGGGTTGTCGAAATATACACAAATTCTCTGACTTTCTGACAGAGATGCGGTAATACACACAAATTCTCCGACTTTCTGACAGAGATGCGGAAATACACGCAAATTCTCCGACTTTCTGCAGGGGTTGTCGAAATATAAACAAATTCTCCGACTTTCTGACAGAGATGCGGAAATACACACAAACCCTCCGACTTTCTGACAGAGATGCGGAAATACACGCAAATTCTCCGACTTTCTGACAGAGATGCGGAAAAACACGCAAATTCTCCGACTTTCTGACAGAGATGCGGAAATACACGCAAATTCTCCGACTTTCTGACAGAGATGCGGAAATACACGCAAATTCTCCGACTTTCTGCAGGGGTTGTCGAAATATACACAAATTCTCCGACTTTCTGACAGAGATGCGGAAATACACACAAACTCTCCGACTTTCTGACAGAGATGCGGAAATACACGCAAATTCTCCGACTTTATGACAGAGATGCGGAAATACACGCAAATTCTCCGACTTTCTGCAGGGGTTGTCGAAATATACACAAATTCTCTGACTTTCTGACAGAGATGCGGAAATACACACAAATTCTCCGACTTTCTGACAGAGATGCGGAAAAACACGCAAATTCTCCGACTTTCTGCAGGGGTTGTCGAAATATACACAAATTCTCTGACTTTCTGACAGAGATGCGGAAATACACACACATTCTCCGACTTTCTGACAGAGATGCGGAAATACACGCAAATTCTCCGACTTTCTGCAGGGGTTGTCGAAATATACACAAATTCTCTGACTTTCTGACAGAGATGCGGAAATACACACAAATTCTCCGACTTTCTGACAGAGATGCGGAAATACACGCAAATTCTTCGACTTTCTGCAGGGGTTGTCGAAATATACACAAATTCTCCGACTTTCTGACAGAGATGCGGAAATACACGCAAATTCTTCGACTTTCTGACAGAGATGCGGAAATACACGCAAATTCTCCGACTTTCTGCAGGGGTTGTCGAAATATACACAAATTCTCCGACTTTCTGACAGAGATGCGAAAATACACACAAACTCTCCGACTTTCTGACAGAGATGCGGAAATACACGCAAATTCTCCGACTTTCTGACAGAGATGCGGAAATACACACAAACTCTCCGACTTTCTGACAGAGATGCGGAAATACACGCAAATTCTCCGACTTTCTGCAGGGGTTGTCGAAATATACACAAATTCTCCGACTTTCTGACAGAGATGCGGAAATACACGCAAATTCTCCGACTTTCTGCAGGGGTTGTCGAAATATACACAAATTCTCCGACTTTCTGACAGAGATGCGAAAATACACACAAACTCTCCGACTTTCTGACAGAGATGCGGAAATACACGCAAATTCTCCGACTTTCTGACAGAGATGCGGAAATACACACAAACTCTCCGACTTTCTGACAGAGATGCGGAAATACACGCAAATTCTCCGACTTTCTGACAGAGATGCGGAAATACACGCAAATTCTCCGACTTTCTGACAGAGATGCGGAAATACACGCAAATTCTCCGTCTTTCTGCAGGGGTTGTCGAAATATACACAAATTCTCCGACTTTCTGACAGAGATGCGGAAATACACACAAACTCTCCGACTTTCTGACAGAGATGCGGAAATACACGCAAATTCTCCGACTTTCTGACAGAGATGCGGAAATACACGCAAATTCTCCGACTTTCTGACAGAGATGCGGAAATACACGCAAATTCTCCGACTTTCTGACAGAGATGCGGAAATACACGCGAATTCTCCGACTTTCTGCAGGGGTTGTCGAAATATACACAAATTCTCCGACTTTCTGACAGAGATGCGGAAATACACACAAACTCTCCGACTTTCTGACAGAGATGCGGAAATACACGCAAATTCTCCGACTTTCTGACAGAGATGCGGAAAAACACGCAAATTCTCCGACTTTCTGCAGGGGTTGTCGAAATATACACAAATTCTCCGACTTTCTGACAGAGATGCGGAAATACACACAAACTCTCCGACTTTCTGACAGAGATGCGGAAATACACGCAAATTCTCCGACTTTCTGACAGAGATGCGGAAATACACACAAACTCTCCGACTTTCTGACAGAGATGCGGAAATACACGCAAATTCTCCGACTTTCTGACAGAGATGCGGAAATACACGCAAATTCTCCGACTTTCTGACAGAGATACGGAAATACACGCAAATTCTCCGACTTTCTGCAGGGGTTGTCGAAATATACACAAATTCTCTGACTTTCTGACAGAGATGCGGAAATACACACAAATTCTCCGACTTTCTGACAGAGATGCGGAAATACACGCAAATTCTCCGACTTTCTGCAGGGGTTGTCGAAATATACACAAATTCTCTGACTTTCTGACAGAGATGCGGAAATACACACAAATTCTCCGACTTTCTGACAGAGATGCGGAAATACACGCAAATTCTCCGACTTTCTGCAGGGGTTGTCGAAATATACACAAATTCTCCGACTTTCTGACAGAGATGCGAAAATACACACAAACTCTCCGACTTTCTGACAGAGATGCGGAAATACACGCAAATTCTCCGACTTTCTGCAGGGGTTGTCGAAATATACACAAATTCTCCGACTTTCTGACAGAGATGCGGAAATACACACAAACTCTCCGACTTTCTGACAGAGATGCGGAAATACACGCAAATTCTCCGACTTTCTGACAGAGATGCGGAAATACACGCAAATTCTCCGACTTTCTGACAGAGATGCGGAAATACACGCAAATTCTCCGACTTTCTGACAGAGATGCGGAAATACACGCAAATTCTCCGACTTTCTGCAGGGGTTGTCGAAATATACACAAATTCTCCGACTTTCTGACAGAGATGCGGAAATACACACAAACTCTCCGACTTTCTGACAGAGATGCGGAAATACACGCAAATTCTCCGACTTTCTGACAGAGATAGGGAAATACACGCAAATTCTCCGACTTTCTGACAGAGATGCGGAAATACACGCAAATTCTCCGACTTTCTGCAGGAGTTGTCGAAATATACACAAATTCTCCGACTTTCTGACAGAGATGCGGAAATACACGCAAATTCTCCGACTTTCTGACAGAGATGCGGAAATACACACAAATTCTCCGACTTTCTGACAGAGATGCGGAAATACACGCAAATTCTCCGACTTTCTGCAGGGGTTGTCGAAATATACACAAATTCTCTGACTTTCTGACAGAGATGCGGAAATACACACAAATTCTCCGACTTTCTGACAGAGATGCGGAAATACACGCAAATTCTCCGACTTTCTGCAGGGGTTGTCGAAATATACACAAATTCTCCGACTTTCTGACAGAGATGCGGAAATACACACAAATTCTCCGACTTTCTGACAGAGATGCGGAAATACACGCAAATTCTCCGACTTTCTGCAGGGGTTGTCGAAATATACACAAATTCTCTGACTTACTGACAGAGATGCGGAAATACACACAAATTCTCCGACTTTCTGACAGAGATGCGGAAATACACGCAAATTCTCCGACTTTCTGCAGGGGTGGTCGAAATATACACAAATTCTCTGACTTTCTGACAGAGATGCGGAAATACACACAAATTTTCCGACTTTCTGACAGAGATGCGGAAAAACACGCAAATTCTCCGACTTTCTGCAGGGGTTGTCGAAATATACACAAATACTCTGACTTTCTGACAGAGATGCGGAAATACACACAAATTCTCCGACTTTCTGACAGAGATGCGGAAATACACGCAAATTCTCCGACTTTCTGCAGGGGTTGTCGAAATATACACAAATTCTCTGACTTTCTGACAGAGATGCGGAAATACACACAAATTCTCCGACTTTCTGACAGAGATGCGGAAATACACGCAAATTCTCCGACTTTCTGCAGGGGTTGTCGAAATATACACAAATTCTCTGACTTTCTGACAGAGATGCGGTAATACACACAAATTCTCCGACTTTCTGACAGAGATGCGGAAATACACGCAAATTCTCCGACTTTCTGCAGGGGTTGTCGAAATATACACAAATTCTCTGACTTTCTGACAGAGATGCGGAAATACACACAAATTCTCCGACTTTCTGACAGAGATGCGGAAATACACGCGAATTCTCCGACTTTCTGCAGGGGTTGTTGAAATATACACAAATTCTCTGACTTTCTGACAGAGATGCGGAAATACACACAAATTCTCCGACTTTCTGACAGAGATG
This sequence comes from Hesperophylax consimilis, assembly GCF_061612785.1. Taxonomy (NCBI): domain Eukaryota; kingdom Metazoa; phylum Arthropoda; class Insecta; order Trichoptera; family Limnephilidae; genus Hesperophylax; species Hesperophylax consimilis. The sequence goes on from NC_142865.1 coordinate 16,294,714, forward strand.
CGGAAATACACGCAAATTCTCCGACTTTCTGCAGGGGTTGTCGAAATATACACAAATTCTCTGACTTTCTGACAGAGATGCGGAAATACACGCAAATTCTCCGACTTTCTGACAGAGATGCGGAAATACACGCAAATTCTCCGACTTTCTGCAGGGGTTGTCGAAATATATACAAATTCTCTGACTTTCTGACAGAGATGCGGAAATACACACAAATTTTCCGACTTTCTGACAGAGATGCGGAAATACACGCAAATTCTCCGACTTTCTGCAGGGGTTGTCGAAATATACACAAATTCTCTGACTTTCTGACAGAGATGCGGAAATACACACAAATTCTCCGACTTTCTGACAGAGATGCGGAAATACACGCAAATTCTCCGACTTTCTGCAGGGGTTGTCGAAATATAAACAAATTCTCCGACTTTCTGACAGAGATGCGGAAATACACACAAACCCTCCGACTTTCTGACAGAGATGCGGAAATACACGCAAATTCTCCGACTTTCTGACAGAGATGCGGAAAAACACGCAAATTCTCCGACTTTCTGACAGAGATGCGGAAATACACGCAAATTCTCCGACTTTCTGACAGAGATGCGGAAATACACGCAAATTCTCCGACTTTCTGCAGGGGTTGTCGAAATATACACAAATTCTCCGACTTTCTGACAGAGATGCGGAAATACACACAAACTCTCCGACTTTCTGACAGAGATGCGGAAATATCGCAAATTCTCCGACTTTATGACAGAGATGCGGAAATACACGCAAATTCTCCGACTTTCTGCAGGGGTTGTCGAAATATACACAAATTCTCTGACTTTCTGACAGAGATGCGGAAATACACACAAATTCTCCGACTTTCTGACAGAGATGCGGAAAAACACGCAAATTCTCCGACTTTCTGCAGGGGTTGTCGAAATATACACAAATTCTCTGACTTTCTGACAGAGATGCGGAAATACACACACATTCTCCGACTTTCTGACAGAGATGCGGAAATACACGCAAATTCTCCGACTTTCTGCAGGGGTTGTCGAAATATACACAAATTCTCTGACTTTCTGACAGAGATGCGGAAATACACACAAATTCTCCGACTTTCTGACAGAGATGCGGAAATACACGCAAATTCTTCGACTTTCTGCAGGGGTTGTCGAAATATACACAAATTCTCCGACTTTCTGACAGAGATGCGGAAATACACGCAAATTCTTCGACTTTCTGACAGAGATGCGGAAATACACGCAAATTCTCCGACTTTCTGCAGGGGTTGTCGAAATATACACAAATTCTCCGACTTTCTGACAGAGATGCGAAAATACACACAAACTCTCCGACTTTCTGACAGAGATGCGGAAATACACGCAAATTCTCCGACTTTCTGACAGAGATGCGGAAATACACACAAACTCTCCGACTTTCTGACAGAGATGCGGAAATACACGCAAATTCTCCGACTTTCTGCAGGGGTTGTCGAAATATACACAAATTCTCCGACTTTCTGACAGAGATGCGGAAATACACGCAAATTCTCCGACTTTCTGCAGGGGTTGTCGAAATATACACAAATTCTCCGACTTTCTGACAGAGATGCGAAAATACACACAAACTCTCCGACTTTCTGACAGAGATGCGGAAATACACGCAAATTCTCCGACTTTCTGACAGAGATGCGGAAATACACACAAACTCTCCGACTTTCTGACAGAGATGCGGAAATACACGCAAATTCTCCGACTTTCTGACAGAGATGCGGAAATACACGCAAATTCTCCGACTTTCTGACAGAGATGCGGAAATACACGCAAATTCTCCGACTTTCTGCAGGGGTTGTCGAAATATACACAAATTCTCCGACTTTCTGACAGAGATGCGGAAATACACACAAACTCTCCGACTTTCTGACAGAGATGCGGAAATACACGCAAATTCTCCGACTTTCTGACAGAGATGCGGAAATACACGCAAATTCTCCGACTTTCTGACAGAGATGCGGAAATACACGCAAATTCTCCGACTTTCTGACAGAGATGCGGAAATACACGCGAATTCTCCGACTTTCTGCAGGGGTTGTCGAAATATACACAAATTCTCCGACTTTCTGACAGAGATGCGGAAATACACACAAACTCTCCGACTTTCTGACAGAGATGCGGAAATACACGCAAATTCTCCGACTTTCTGACAGAGATGCGGAAAAACACGCAAATTCTCCGACTTTCTGCAGGGGTTGTCGAAATATACACAAATTCTCCGACTTTCTGACAGAGATGCGGAAATACACACAAACTCTCCGACTTTCTGACAGAGATGCGGAAATACACGCAAATTCTCCGACTTTCTGACAGAGATGCGGAAATACACGCAAATTCTCCGACTTTCTGCAGGGGTTGTCGAAATATACACAAATTCTCCGACTTTCTGACAGAGATGCGGAAATACACACAAACTCTCCGACTTTCTGACAGAGATGCGGAAATACACGCAAATTCTCCGACTTTCTGACAGAGATGCGGAAATACACGCAAATTCTCCGACTTTCTGCAGGGGTTGTCGAAATATACACAAATTCTCCGACTTTCTGACAGAGATGCGGAAATACACGCAAATTCTCCGACTTTCTGACAGAGATGCGGAAATACACGCAAATTCTCCGACTTTCTGCAGGGGTTGTCGAAATATACACAAATTCTCCGACTTTCTGACAGAGATGCGAAAATACACACAAACTCTCCGACTTTCTGACAGAGATGCGGAAATACACGCAAATTCTTCGACTTTCTGCAGGGGTTGTCGAAATATACACAAATTCTCCGACTTTCTGACAGAGATGCGAAAATACACACAAACTCTCCGACTTTCTGACAGAGATGCGGAAATACACGCAAATTCTCCGACTTTCTGACAGAGATGCGGAAATACACACAAACTCTCCGACTTTCTGACAGAGATGCGGAAATACACGCAAATTCTCCGACTTTCTGACAGAGATGCGGAAATACACGCAAATTCTCCGACTTTCTGACAGAGATGCGGAAATACACGCAAATTCTCCGACTTTCTGCAGGGGTTGTCGAAATATACACAAATTCTCCGACTTTCTGACAGAGATGCGGAAATACACACAAACTCTCCGAATTTCTGACAGAGATGCGGAAATACACGCAAATTCTCCGACTTTCTGACAGAGATGCGGAAATACACGCAAATTCTCCGACTTTCTGACAGAGATGCGGAAATACACGCAAATTCTCCGACTTTCTGCAGGGGTTGTCGAAATATACACAAATTCTCCAACTTTCTGACAGAGATGCGGAAATACACACAAACTCTCCGACTTTCTGACAGAGATGCGGAAATACACGCAAATTCTCCGACTTTCTGACAGAGATGCGGAAATACACGCAAATTCTCCGACTTTCTGCAGGGGTTATCGAAATATACACAAATTCTCCGACTTTCTGACAGAGATGCGAAAATACACACAAACTCTCCGACTTTCTGACAGAGATAAGGAAATACACGCAAATTCTCCGACTTTCTGCAGGGGTTGTCGAAATATACACAAATTCTCCAACTTTCTGACAGAGATGCGGAAATACACACAAACTCTCCGACTTTCTGACAGAGATGCGGAAATACACGCAAATTCTCCGACTTTCTGACAAAGATGCGGAAATACACGCAAATTCTCCGACTTTCTGACAGAGATGCGGAAATACACGCAAATTCTCCGACTTTCTGACAGAGATGCGGAAATACACGCAAATTCTCCGACTTTCTGCAGGGGTTGTCGAAATATACACAAATTCTCCGACTTTCTGACAGAGATGCGGAAATACACACAAACTCTCCGACTTTCTGACAGAGATGCGGAAATACACGTAAATTCTCCGACTTTCTGACAGAGATGCGGAAATACACGCAAATTCTCCGACTTTCTGACAGAGATGCGGAAATACACGCAAATTCTCCGACTTTCTGCAGGAGTTGTCGAAATATACACAAATTCTCCGACTTTCTGACAGAGATGCGGAAATACACGCAAATTCTCCGACTTTCTGACAGAGATGCGGAAATACACGCAAATTCTCCGACTTTCTGCAGGGGTTGTCGAAATATACACAAATTCTCCGACTTTCTGACAGAGATGCGGAAATACACACAAACTCTCCGACTTTCTGACAGAGATGCGGAAATACACGCAAATTCTCCGACTTTCTGACAGAGATGCGGAAATACACACAAACTCTCCGACTTTCTGACAGAGATGCGGAAATACACGCAAATTCTCCGACTTTCTGACAGAGATGCGGAAATACACGCAAATTCTCCGACTTTCTGACAGAGATACGGAAATACACGCAAATTCTCCGACTTTCTGCAGGGGTTGTCGAAATATACACAAATTCTCTGACTTTCTGACAGAGATGCGGAAATACACACAAATTCTCCGACTTTCTGACAGAGATGCGGAAATACACGCAAATTCTCCGACTTTCTGCAGGGGTTGTCGAAATATACACAAATTCTCCGACTTTCTGACAGAGATGCGAAAATACACACAAACTCTCCGACTTTCTGACAGAGATGCGGAAATACACGCAAATTCTCCGACTTTCTGCAGGGGTTGTCGAAATATACACAAAATCTCCGACTTTCTGACAGAGATGCGGAAATACACACAAACTCTCCGACTTTCTGACAGAGATGCGGAAATACACGCAAATTCTCCGACTTTCTGACAGAGATGCGGAAATACACGCAAATTCTCCGACTTTCTGACAGAGATGCGGAAATACACGCAAATTCTCCGACTTTCTGACAGAGATGCGGAAATACACGCAAATTCTCCGACTTTCTGCAGGGGTTGTCGAAATATACAAAAAATTTTCCGACTTTCTGACAGAGATGCGAAATACACACAAACTCTCCGACTTTCTGACAGAGATGCGGAAATACACGCAAATTCTCCGACTTTCTGACAGAGATGCGGAAATACACGCAAATTCTCCGACTTTCTGACAGAGATGCGGAAATACACGCAAATTCTCCGACTTTCTGCAGGAGTTGTCGAAATATACACAAATTCTCCGACTTTCTGACAGAGATGCGGAAATACACGCAAATTCTCCGACTTTCTGACAGAGATGCGGAAATACACGCAAATTCTCCGACTTTCTGCAGGGGTTGTCGAAATATACACAAATTCTCCGACTTTCTGACAGAGATGCGAAAATACACACAAACTCTCCGACTTTCTGACAGAGATGCGGAAATACACGCAAATTCTCCGACTTTCTGACAGAGATGCGGAAATGCACGCAAATTCTCCGACTTTCTGCAGGGAATGTCGAAATATACACAAATTCTCCGACTTTCTGACAGAGATGCGGAAATACACACAAACTCTCCGACTTTCTGACAGAGATGCGGAAATACACGCAAATTCTCCGACTTTCTGACAGAGATGCGGAAATACACGCAAATTCTCCGACTTTCTGACAGAGATGCGGAAATACACGCAAATTCTCCGACTTTCTGACAGAGATGCGGAAATACACGCGAATTCTCCGACTTTCTGCAGGGGTTGTCGAAATATACACAAATTCTCCGACTTTCTGACAGAGATGCGGAAATACACACAAACTCTCCGACTTTCTGACAGAGATGCGGAAATACACGCAAATTCTCCGACTTTCTGACAGAGATGCGGAAATACACACAAACTCTCCGACTTTCTGACAGAGATGCGGAAATACACGCAAATTCTCCGACTTTCTGCAGGGGTTGTCGAAATATACACAAATTCTCCGACTTTCTGACAGAGATGCGGAAATACACGCAAATTCTCCGACTTTCTGACAGAGATGCGGAAATACACGCAAATTCTCCGACTTTCTGCAGGGGTTGTCGAAATATACACAAATTCTCCGACTTTCTGACAGAGATGCGAAAATACACACAAACTCTCCGACTTTCTGACAGAGATGCGGAAATACACGCAAATTCTCCGACTTTCTGACAGAGATGCGGAAATACACACAAACTCTCCGACTTTCTGACAGAGATGCGGAAATACACGCAAATTCTCCGACTTTCTGCAAAGGTTGTCGAAATATACACAAATTCTCCGACTTTCTGACAGAGATGCGGAAATACACGCAAATTCTCCGACTTTCTGACAGAGATGTGAAAATACACACAAACTCTCCGACTTTCTGACAGAGATGCGGAAATACACGCAAATTCTCCGACTTTCTGCAGGAGTTGTCGAAATATACTATATAATAATTGGTTAACAATACAACAATAAATAGTGTATACCACGATATTTGCTCTACCGATAAAATCATAAAATCTATATTTAAAACCATCATATTGAAAATTAAATGTATTGGAGGTGATTCCTTGGGTCACATTTAGTGTACAAACTTCAAACTTGGTTATAATTCATTAATTCTACAGCGATTACAAGTGTCTTAATTTTCGATCAAGTGACATTTGACAGTTCAATCCAGTGTTTATCTGTGCTAAGAACTGTGACTGCTTATAGCAAAACTTTTACTGCCTATTACAAATAACGTAAAATAACAGTGAAACATCATCAACATATCATACATCATCAACATGAATAATACCTGTCAAAAATGTTCCGAACCAACACTTTCAGACGAGTCTATTTTTGTGTGCGTAACCTGCAAGGAGACATTCCATCTGCAATGTGGAGGTGTGACGGAAAGTACCTACCGTCGCCTCTCTAAGGAGCGGCGTGCCCTCATAAAATGTAAACAATGCATTTGTGTCACACCGACTGTCAAACCCAGTGGCAGTTCACTTATTGATAGTGAACTACTCGCCAAACTACTCGAACAAAACACGCAAATTCTTGCCACTCTAGCGGGGATGAGCAAGCAATATGAGGACATTCTTCTTCGCGTCCACGAGCTTGAGGACACTAATAACAAGCTTGAGAAAAAGAACACCGGCCTCGAAGCAAGAATTGAAGTATTAGAAAACCAAATGGGGCAAATAGACAGGCTAAATAGGTCTAAAAACGCTGAAATCAGGGGGATCCCGGAAAATAATGGGGAAAACTTAAATAACCTCATATTCAACATCCAAAAAACTACTAATTCAAACGTGGAAATGAACAGGATTGACGCAGCTTACCGCATCTCCCAAAAAATACCTAAAGACCAATGTAGGCCCATAATCATATCATTTAAAACCAGTATTGACCGTGATGTTTTCCTGTCAGACATAAAAAAGTTCAACAAACAAGCTAACAATAGAGAGGAAAAACTCAACACCACCCTCGTCGGAATTGCAGGACCTCGCTCTCACATATACGTCTCGGAACACCTGACGTTTCGTGCGAAACACTTGTGGTTCCTTGCACGTAAGGCTACACGGGAAAACTTATATAAATTCGCCTGGACCCGTGGAGGGCAAGTGTACGTCCGTAGAGATATTGGAACACCAGTCATTATTATCAATGACAAAAACAAACACATCTTATCTCACACACCCAATAACTTGTAAAAGAACTGTAACTATTGTATTTATGTTGATAAAATATTTTTTACTTTACTCAAAATTCATTAACATCACTATTTTAACTATTAATCTCAACCTATTATATGAAACAGAAGGGCACAGGTATATGGTTACAGGGGAATTTAAATTATTTAATTTGTATTTCTCTAGTTTTCTTTTATCTCTTTACCCAAACACTACATTTAGTTTTAGCATTAAACAATATAAATCTTGTACTATGTATCTTCAATTCATAGTTACACTATATGCCTGCTATAATTATGTAAAATACTTACAACAACTAAATCCCTATAACACCTGTGTACTTTACATGCTTATGCTTATGTTTTATTTTCTCTATATACTTATGTTCTATATGCTTTATATGCTTATTCTTTATATGCTCGTGATATATACTCGCAACAACTATATGCATACTCTGTATACTTATGCCAATGTTATGCATACTTTTCACGCTTATGTTAAATATCCGCAACAACCAAATCCATATATCACTGGTATACTTTATATGCTTATGTTTTATTTTCTTTATATGCTTATGTTTTTTAATCTCTTTAAGCTCATGTTTTATTTTCTCTTTATGCTTATATTTTATATTATTTATATGCTTATGTTATGTATTATTTATATGCTCATGTTATACATTCGCAACAGATATAAGTACACTTTATTCACTAATAGACACGATACCGATATAATTATAATAACGGAGCGTAATTCTTTTAATTTAATTTTTCATAGTTTTGGCAAGCTTATGGATGTTTGTGCTATCAATTGCTCTAAATGAATTAAAATTAATTTTCAATGGATGATTTTATAGCTAGCCAAATAGAAAATTTCTACAAAATCCATGAATACGAATGTGCAAGCACAGAGACATGTAATGAATTTTTCCCACACAAATTTAACGGATTATTCATATTACACCAAAATATTCGTAGTATGTTTCAAAATTTTGATGAATTTATTATTAAAATCAATAATCTAATATTACAACCAGACTGTATAATATTAACAGAGACATTTACAAATGATGAGTCACCAGCCTTTCAACTTCCTAACTATACATACATCCCAACTAAAATAAATATCAATAAAAATAGTGGAATCGCAATATTCGTTCACACCAAATTCAGTATTGTCACGACTTTAGAACACCCAATATTACTGACTAACTGTATTCAAATCGAAATTAAACTCGATAAATATATTTATCACATAATTGCCATTTACAGAACACACGAATCAAATATCTCACATTTTATAACTCAACTGAAAAATATATTACTACCGCTTAAAAATAAAACCTGTTTTATCGCGGGTGATTTTAATATTAACATTAACGAAAAATCAGAAAATATTTTCAAAAATGAGTTCCTAAATTGTATGACTGAATTAGATTTTAAATCATGCATAAACAAAAATACTAGAGAAATGCACGGACAAAAATCGTCTTGCTTAGATCATATTTGGATAAACATAAAATTACAAAACCTATATAAAATCAAAACAATGATTTGGCAAACGAATATTACTGACCACCACACTTGCTTATTATTGTATGATAATGAAATAAAATCACAAATTAAGGCTCCAATTACTATTAAAAAAACCACAAATATTGCCACTTTAGAGAAAAAATTGAAAGCAGAAACTTGGTGTACGATACTACAATCTAACGATGTCGAACAATGCTCAAATATGTTTGAAAAACAAATTATGGATCATATTGAAACCTCCACAACAGAGGTCTCATTATACACGAATTCAAAATTCAGACGTATAAAACCTTGGATCACTTGTGGCCTAATAAAATCTATCAGAGAAAAAGAAAGGCTATATAAAAATACAATTAAAAATCCACACGATGAAAATGCTAAGATAGTTCTCAAAAAATATAGAAATAAATTAACAGCTTTAATTAAAAAAAGTAAAGACGACTACTTTAAAAAAATAATCTCTACTTCAGAAAACAATCTAAAAGTTATTTGGAAAACGGTAAATTATGCAATTGAAAATAAGAAAAAAAATAATTCTATAAAATATTTAAAACATGAAAATAATATCATAGATGTATCCAAAGACCCAAAACTAACAGCAAACATTTTTAATTCTTATTTCTCTAAAGTAGGAAACAATCTCGCTGATAAAATCACTAAATCTGTACACACACCAAAAACTATAACAACTAATACCCAAAAACAAAATACACTATCCACTTTAAAAAAAACTACCGAAACTGAAATACAACTTGTAATAGAAAGCATGAAAGACGGATCCTCTCCAGGTTTCGACCACATTTCTGTAAAAATTCTTAAAGAAATGAAAATGTATCTACTGAAACCACTAAACCACCTTATCAATCTCAGTCTGACTAAAGGCATATTCCCAACAAATTATAAAAAATCTATAATATCCCCTATCTTTAAAACCGGCGACCCGCAAAATGTTTCAAATTATCGACCGATATCACTAATATCGAATATAGCAAAAATTTTTGAAAAGATTGTGAAAAAAAGGGTTGTTGATTTTCTAGAAAACAATAAAATATTACATTCCAATCAATTCGGATTCTTAAAAACAAAAAGCACACAAGATGCAATAGCAAATGTAACATCATTTATATACTCTGCACTTGATGAAGGAAATAAATGCGCAGGAATATTCATAGACCTAAGAAAAGCATTCGATAGTATCTCACACGCAAAGCTTATCAAAAAACTGAAATTAAATAACATCAATGATAAAGCCGTCCAATGGATAGAAAGTTATTTGAACAATCGTGCACAATTTGTTAAAATAAATGACCAAACTAGCGACCAAGAAACATCAAATTTTGGTATCCTACAGGGCACCGTGCTTGGACCAATATTGTTCATTTTGTATGTAAACGACATATTTATTCAACCATTGCATGGCCAAATTATCTCTTACGCTGATGAAACAGTCCTTATAATAAAAGAAAAAACTTGGGAAAAAATTAATCTAAAAGCTACAGAAGACATAAATAATCTAAAAATATGGTTTGACAATAACCTCTTGTCGTTAAATAGTGATAAAACATATGTCATTCCTTTCGAAATTAACACTAACATTGTACCTCCAAATCTTCAAATATTCTTACATAATCATTCTCTCGCACAACACGATACTAATCACTGCCAACAAAAATGTTCACTTCTGAAAATAGCGGATAAAATTACATATCTTGGAATAATCATAGATAAAAACCTAAAATGGAAAGATCACATCGACCATACAATAAAAAGAGTTAGGAAGTTAATTCATATATTCTTACGGATACGAAACTTTTTATCAACGAAAAACCTATACTCAATATACTACGCATTAGTACAGTCTATTCTTCAGTATGCCATTATCAGTTGGGGAGCAGCTTACAAAACTAATCTGACCCCCATAGAAATTGTTCAAAAACTAATAATAAAAATTATACTAAAAAAACCTCCAGACTTCCCAACCGACAGCATATTCGAAGAATTCAAAGTTCCAACATTTAAAAACTTATTTATAAAAAATTCAATTATACAAATTATAAAAGAAAAAGATAAATACGCATTCATAACTGAAAATCGTACTAGACTTAAACATGTATTTGTGTGCCCCAAATTAAACACTTCTTTTGCACAACACCATTATACTCACCAAGGAAAATTCTTTTTCAATAACCTACCAATAGAAATCAGAAGCATTATAAACAAAATTCAATTGTTGAACTCCATCAAAAAGTATTTTAGAGAATGTCACACTAAAAATCTTACTTGTTTTTCTTCTTACTGAATACATATATGTTTACATATTTTAGTTAACGGGTCTGATTGCCATGTGTCTATATTACCTACACATATATATATATATTGAAATACATGATTATAGTAAATAGTAATTGTAATTATATGAAATGTATTAACTGTATTAACTGCATTGTATTAACTGTACACGTGACTTTATTTGTACATAATATGTGAAATGTTAACTCTTCTTCCATCCACAAGCTAAGGCTTTTAATGGAAGACCAGTAAAATTATAATATATTATGTTGTTTATTGCATTAATAAAAAAAAAAAAAAAAAATACACAAATTCTCCGACTTTCTGACAGAGATGCGAAAATACACACAAACTCTCCGACTTTCTGACAGAGATGCGGAAATACACGCAAATTCTCCGACTTTCTGACAGAGATGCGGAAATACACGCAAATTCTCCGACTTTCTGACAGAGATGCGGAAATACACACAAACTCTCCGACTTTCTGACAGAGATGCGGAAATACACGCAAATTCTCCGACTTTCTGACAGAGATGCGGAAATACACGCAAATTCTCCGACTTTCTGCAGGGGTTGTCGAAATATACACAAATTCTCCGACTTTCTGACAGAGATGCGGAAATACACACAAACTCTCCGACTTTCTGACAGAGATGCGGAAATACACGCAAATTCTCCGACTTTCTGACAGAGATGCGGAAATACACGCAAATTCTCCGACTTTCTGACAGAGATGCGGAAATACACGCAAATTCTCCGACTTTCTGACAGAGATGCGGAAATACACGCAAATTCTCCGACTTTCTGCAGGGGTTGTCGAAATATACACAAATTCTCCGACTTTCTGACAGAGATGCGGAAATACACACAAACTCTCCGACTTTCTGACAGAGATGCGGAAATACACGCAAATTCTCCGACTTTCTGACAAAGATGCAGAAATACACGCAAATTCTCCGACTTTCTGCAGGGGTTGTCGAAATATACACAAATTCTCCGACTTTCTGACAGAGATGCGGAAATACACACAAACTCTCCGACTTTCTGACAGAGATGCGGAAATACACGCAAATTCTCCGACTTTCTGACAGAGATGCGGAAATACACGCAAATTCTCCGACTTTCTGCAGGGGTTGTCGAAATATACACAAATTCTCCGACTTTCTGACAGAGATGCGGAAATACACGCAAATTCTCCGACTTTCTGACAGAGATGCGGAAATACACGCAAATTCTCCGACTTTCTGACAGAGATGCGGAAATACACGCAAATTCTCCGATTTTCTGACAGAGATGCGGAAATACACGCAAATTTTCCGACTTTCTGACAGAGATGCGGAAATACACACAAACTCTCCGACTTTCTGACAGAGATGCGGAAATACACGCAAATTCTCCGACTTTCTGAAAGAGATGCGGAAATACACGCAAATTCTCCGACTTTCTGCAGGGGTTGTCGAAATATACACAAATTCTCCGACTTTCTGACAGAGATGCGGAAATATACACAAATTCTCTGACTTTCTGACAGAGATGCGGAAATACACACAAATTCTCCGACTTTCTGACAGAGATGCGGAAATACACGCAAATTCTCCAACTTTCTGCAGGGGTTGTCGAAATATACACAAATTCTCTGACTTTCTGACAGAGATGCGGAAATACACACAAATTCTCCGACTTTCTGACAGAGATGCGGAAATACACGCAAATTCTCCGACTTTCTGCAGGGGTTGTCGAAATATACACAAATTCTCTGACTTTCTGACAGAGATGCGGAAATACACACAAATTCTCCGACTTTCTGACAGAGATGCGGAAATACACGCAAATTCTCCGTTTTCTGCAGGGGTTGTCGAAATATACACAAATTCTCTGACTTTCTGACAGAGATGCGGAAATACACACTAATTCTCCGACTTTCTGACAGAGATGCGGAAATACACGCAAATTCTCCGACTTTCTGCAGGGGTAGTCAAAATATACACAAATTCTCTGACTTTCTGACAGAGATGCGGAAATACACACAAATTCTCCGACTTTCTGACAGAGATGCGGAAATACACGCAAATTCTCCGACTTTCTGCAGGGGTTGTCGAAATATACACAAATTCTCTGACTTTCTGACAGAGATGCGGAAATACACACAAATTCTCCGACTTTCTGACAGAGATGCGGAAATACACGCAAATTCTCCGACTTTCTGCAGGGGTTGTCGAAATATACACAAATTCTCTGACTTTCTGACAGAGATGCGGAAATACACACAAATTCTCCGACTTTCTGACAGAGATGCGGAAATACACGCAAATTCTCCGACTTTCTGCAGGGGTTGTCGAAATATACACAAATTCTCTGACTTTCTGACAGAGATGCGGAAATACACACAAATTCTCCGACTTTCTGACAGAGATGCGGAAATACACACAAATTCTCCGACTTTCTGACAGAGATGCGGAAATACACGCAAATTCTCCGACTTTCTGCAGGGGTTGTCGAAATATACACAAATTCTCCGACTTTCTGACAGAGATGCGGAAATACACACAAACTCTCCGACTTTCTGACAGAGATGCGGAAATACACGCAAATTCTCCGACTTTCTGACAGAGATGCGGAAATACACACAAACTCTCCGACTTTCTGACAGAGATGCGGAAATACACGCAAATTCTCCGACTTTCTGACAGAGATGCGGAAATACACGCAAATTCTCCGACTTTCTGCAGGGGTTGTCGAAATATACACAAATTCTCCGACTTTCTGACAGAGATGCGGAAATACACACAAACTCTCCGACTTTCTGACAGAGATGCGGAAATACACGCAAATTCTCCGACTTTCTGACAGAGATGCGGAAATACACGCAAATTCTCCGACTTTCTGCAGGGGTTGTCGAAATATACACAAATTCTCCGACTTTCTGACAGAGATGCGGAAATACACACAAACTCTCCGACTTTCTGACAGAGATGCGGAAATACACGCAAATTCTCCGACTTTCTGCAGGGGTTGTCGAAATATACACAAATTCTCCGACTTTCTGACAGAGATGCGGAAATACACACAAACTCTCCGACTTTCTGACAGAGATGCGGAAATACACGCAAATTCTCCGACTTTCTGACAGAGATGCGGAAATACACGCAAATTCTCCGACTTTCTGCAGGGGTTGTCGAAATATACACAAATTCTCCGACTTTCTGACAGAGATGCGGAAATACACACAAACTCTCCGACTTTCTGACAGAGATGCGGAAATACACGCAAATTCTCCGCCTTTTTGACAGAGATGCGAAAATACACACAAACTCTCCGACTTTCTGACAGAGATGCGGAAATACACGCAAATTCTCCGACTTTCTGACAGAGATGCGGAAATACACACAAACTCTCCGACTTTCTGACAGAGATGCGGAAATACACGCAAATTCTCCGACTTTCTGACAGAGATGCGGAAATACACGCAAATTCTCCGACTTTCTGCAGGGGTTGTCGAAATATACACAAATTCTCCGACTTTCTGACAGAGATGCGGAAATATACACAAATTCTCTGACTTTCTGACAGAGATGCGGAAATACACACAAATTCTCCGACTTTCTGACAGAGATGCGGAAATACACGCAAATTCTCCGACTTTCTGACAGAGATGCGGAAATACACGCAAATTCTCCGATTTTCTGACAGAGATGCGGAAATACACGCAAATTTTCCGACTTTCTGACAGAGATGCGGAAATACACACAAACTCTCCGACTTTCTGACAGAGATGCGGAAATACACGCAAATTCTCCGACTTTCTGAAAGAGATGCGGAAATACACGCAAATTCTCCGACTTTCTGCAGGGGTTGTCGAAATATACACAAATTCTCCGACTTTCTGACAGAGATGCGGAAATATACACAAATTCTCTGACTTTCTGACAGAGATGCGGAAATACACACAAATTCTCCGACTTTCTGACAGAGATGCGGAAATACACGCAAATTCTCCAACTTTCTGCAGGGGTTGTCGAAATATACACAAATTCTCTGACTTTCTGACAGAGATGCGGAAATACACACAAATTCTCCGACTTTCTGACAGAGATGCGGAAATACACGCAAATTCTCCGACTTTCTGCAGGGGTTGTCGAAATATACACAAATTCTCTGACTTTCTGACAGAGATGCGGAAATACACACAAATTCTCCGACTTTCTGACAGAGATGCGGAAATACACGCAAATTCTCCGTTTTCTGCAGGGGTTGTCGAAATATACACAAATTCTCTGACTTTCTGACAGAGATGCGGAAATACACACTAATTCTCCGACTTTCTGACAGAGATGCGGAAATACACGCAAATTCTCCGACTTTCTGCAGGGGTTGTCAAAATATACACAAATTCTCTGACTTTCTGACAGAGATGCGGAAATACACACAAATTCTCCGACTTTCTGACAGAGATGCGGAAATACACGCAAATTCTCCGACTTTCTGCAGGGGTTGTCGAAATATACACAAATTCTCTGACTTTCTGACAGAGATGCGGAAATACACACAAATTCTCCGACTTTCTGACAGAGATGCGGAAATACACGCAAATTCTCCGACTTTCTGCAGGGGTTGTCGAAATATACACAAATTCTCTGACTTTCTGACAGAGATGCGGAAATACACACAAATTCTCCGACTTTCTGACAGAGATGCGGAAATACACGCAAATTCTCCGACTTTCTGCAGGGGTTGTCGAAATATACACAAATTCTCTGACTTTCTGACAGAGATGCGGAAATACACACAAATTCTCCGACTTTCTGACAGAGATGCGGAAATACACACAAATTCTCCGACTTTCTGACAGAGATGCGGAAATACACGCAAATTCTCCGACTTTCTGCAGGGGTTGTCGAAATATACACAAATTCTCCGACTTTCTGACAGAGATGCGGAAATACACACAAACTCTCCGACTTTCTGACAGAGATGCGGAAATACACGCAAATTCTCCGACTTTCTGACAGAGATGCGGAAATACACACAAACTCTCCGACTTTCTGACAGAGATGCGGAAATACACGCAAATTCTCCGACTTTCTGACAGAGATGCGGAAATACACGCAAATTCTCCGACTTTCTGCAGGGGTTGTCGAAATATACACAAATTCTCCGACTTTCTGACAGAGATGCGGAAATACACACAAACTCTCCGACTTTCTGACAGAGATGCGGAAATACACGCAAATTCTCCGACTTTCTGACAGAGATGCGGAAATACACGCAAATTCTCCGACTTTCTGCAGGGGTTGTCGAAATATACACAAATTCTCCGACTTTCTGACAGAGATGCGGAAATACACACAAACTCTCCGACTTTCTGACAGAGATGCGGAAATACACGCAAATTCTCCGACTTTCTGCAGGGGTTGTCGAAATATACACAAATTCTCCGACTTTCTGACAGAGATGCGGAAATACACACAAACTCTCCGACTTTCTGACAGAGATGCGGAAATACACGCAAATTCTCCGACTTTCTGACAGAGATGCGGAAATACACGCAAATTCTCCGACTTTCTGCAGGGGTTGTCGAAATATACACAAATTCTCCGACTTTCTGACAGAGATGCGGAAATACACACAAACTCTCCGACTTTCTGACAGAGATGCGGAAATACACGCAAATTCTCCGCCTTTTTGACAGAGATGCGAAAATACACACAAACTCTCCGACTTTCTGACAGAGATGCGGAAATACACGCAAATTCTCCGACTTTCTGACAGAGATGCGGAAATACACACAAACTCTCCGACTTTCTGACAGAGATGCGGAAATACACGCAAATTCTCCGACTTTCTGACAGAGATGCGGAAATACACGCAAATTCTCCGACTTTCTGCAGGGGTTGTCGAAATATACACAAATTCTCCGACTTTCTGACAGAGATGCGGAAATATACACAAATTCTCTGACTTTCTGACAGAGATGCGGAAATACACACAAATTCTCCGACTTTCTGACAGAGATGCGGAAATACACGCAAATTTTCCGACTTTCTGCAGGGGTTGTCGAAACATACACAAATTCTCCGACTTTCTGACAGAGATGCGGAAATACACACAAATTCTCCGACTTTCTGACAGAGATGCGGAAATACACGCAAATTCTCCGACTTTCTGCAGGGGTTGTCGAAATATACACAAATTCTCTGACTTTCTGACAGAGATGCGGAAATACACGCAAATTCTCCGACTTTCTGCAGGGGTTGTCGAAATATACACAAATTCTCTGACTTTCTGACAGAGATGCGGAAATACACACAAATTCTCCGACTTTCTGACAGAGATGCGGAAATACACGCAAATTCTCCGACTTTCTGCAGTTTTGTCGAAATATACACAAATTCTCTGACTTTCTGACAGAGATGCGGAAATTCACACAAATTCTCCGACTTTCTGACAGAGATGCGGAAATACACGCAAATTCTCCGACTTTCTGCAGGGGTTGTCGAAATATACACAAATTCTCTGACTTTCTGACAGAGATGCGGAAATACACACAAATTCTCCGACTTTCTGACAGAGATGCGGAAATACACGCAAATTCTCCGACTTTCTGCAGGGGTTGTCGAAATATACACAAATTCTCTGACTTTCTGACAGAGATGCGGAAATACACACAAATTCTCCGACTTTCTGACAGAGATGCGGAAATACACGCAAATTCTCCGACTTTCTGCAGGGGTTGTCAAAATATACACAAATTCTCTGACTTTCTGACAGAGATGCGGAAATACACACAAATTCTCCGACTTTCTGACAGAGATGCGGAAATACACGCAAATTCTCCGACTTTCTGCAGGGGTTGTCGAAATATACACAAATTCTCTGACTTTCTGACAGAGATGCGGAAATACACACAAATTCTCCGACTTTCTGACAGAGATGCGGAAATACACGCAAATTCTCCGACTTTCTGCAGGGGTTGTCGAAATATACACAAATTCTCTGACTTTCTGACAGAGATGCGGAAATACACACAAATTCTCCGACTTTCTGACAGAGATTCCGAAATAAACACAAATTCTCCGATTTTCTGACAGAGATGCGGAAATAGACACAAATTCTCCGACTTTCTCCAAGGGATGTGGAAATACACACAAATTCTCCGACTTTCTGCAGGGGTTGTAGAAATACACACAAATTCTCTCACTTTCTGACAGAGATGCGAAAAAAACACACAAATTCTCCGACTTTCTGGCAGAGATCCCGAAATACACACAAATTCTCCGACATTCTGACAGAGATGCGGAAATATAAAAAAAATGTCTGACTTTCTTACAGCATCTTTAAGAAACATAACGGTCAATATGCCAGAGGCCTGAAGAGTTTATCAGACTCCCTTCTACCCATTGTATAGTATGTTGTCACACTAACAGTCACAACTATACCCGCCATCTTTATAAATATTTTTTGTGACAACACCCTAATAATTAAAAATATGAGCCATTAAAAATTCCCTCCGGCTCCATATGGCAACACTTGTGTGGTCACCACATAAAAATGATTTAACAACGGCCCAATTAGGTTGTCCACGTATTTAACCCCAATAAATAACCTAGAACGAATTTGTCGGGAAGAAATTATTACGCTTATTTATTATATCTAATGCTGTTTGTATCAATACTTCATACAACGGCCCATGATGTTATGCTTCAATAATATTTAAATAATTCTATTATAGACGGGACACAAAATAAAGTGTGAAGTGAAAAAGTCGTGCACACAAATATGTGCCGCGCGGCCCTTGTATATTGGACAGAACTGCGGTTGAATTTTCCCTAGCAAATCTCTAAAATAAAGTGGGTATCTAAACGACCTAAGTAATGAAGTCGTGTAAAGACAAAATTCGGCTCGCGGCCCGGCGTAATGGACGGACATACGAATTTGCCTTAGCAAGCCTAAAAAATTGGTCTTTCCGTAGGGTTTATTTTAATTATGTCTAATGAAAGTAGGGAAAGACCAAACACATACACATAGAGCATGCATAATTACGGAGGCGATTAAAATTTATAAAAATCCCATTAATTTTAATAAAAACGACGAGACTTAGCTTAACAGTTTTTTTTTATTTAGTTATAAAATTTTACATTTTATATATTTTGGAACAATATTTTTCATTTCATAGTTATTCAGTAATGTTAGCCTCACTGGGTGGCTTTCCCGTGCTGAGGCCTCCATTTTATAATATAAAAAATATTAATATAATACATCAACACAGGCTAAGCCTAGTGAGGCGGGCTATGATAAACCTTAAAACATAACTACATCAACATTTCTATTATTTACACTTATTTTACCTACTGTTTATATATTACTTTCCGTTGGTAAAAATTATATACTCATCTAATTTATAAACCAAAGTACACAAAACAGTCTTTCATGTATTTCTATAGTTATAGTTTGAAAATTTGTCACATTAAAGATATTATATTATTATTATTATTATTTAGAGAAAATATAGACTTAAAATGAAAGTAAAATAAAAAGAAATAAAATGATATAGAGTTAAAATCATTTTATGTTATGAAATTTTGGTAATATTGTCTTTTTGTTCTTCAATCCATTTTGTAATGTTATGTCTGAATTTATTTTTGTATTCCTAAATTTTATTTTGAAGTGTTAGACTGTTGAATTTATTTATTAAAAAAACAGTTTTTAACATAAAAACATACTCTGCACATCTCACTAGGGCGTTCCTGTATCAAGATGTGATGTTTGATTTGATGCTTTTATAGGATGGGATTGTCCAAAGCTTGTATTTACCGTCGGAGTTGTTATGTTTTCTTTGTACGCTTGTCAAACTGGTGTGTTAGTAATATTTTGTGTATGTTGAAATTTGTTTCTTTGGTCAAAAATGTAGTTTAGTGGTGTTTTAACGTATATAATTGGCGTATATCTAGTACGTCACAACTGTTGAATATTTGGTCTGTATCAGTCAGTCTATGTGTTTTTAGTATTGCCTTTAGGATCATTTTCTGTGCGATTTCTATGTAATCGATAGCCGAGTTAGTTGCTCCTCACCAAGCTAGTATATAGTGTACATCTATTCTAAAACTAGTATAAACATATTCCAATACCTACGTACTAAGATTTGGACTATTTAAACATTGAGACATAATCCACGAACAACTGCAAGACTTTTGACTTCCTTACCATTTAAAGAGAGTTCATTGAACATTTTGAAACATTTAAAATAAATATTGTTTTGTGTTGATATCTGTATATATATAAAATTGTACTGTAATACCAGCTCTTAGAGGATCGGACTTGGCAACCAGGTATCTCATCAACATACAGAAGGACACATTTGACCACAATATTAACACATCTGCCCTGATGATGGTCACTGTAATGCTGTTCGAAACGTTGTCCAAAGAAGGAGGTAGCGCAACATAATACCTTAAAAATAAATCACCATAAACCTGTGAATAGCACTTTCTAAAGTTCGTTTTACCACAATTTCTTCCACTTTTTCTACCTCTTTCTTCATTTCTTCACAACATTCGCACATGGAGACGCCATGACACATTTTAAAATGATTTACGTGATAACTCCGACTTTTTCCACCCACCTTCGCATCTTGCATATATTAAACAAACGCTAAATAAATTCTTATCACCTCCTTGTACCAAAGCGTCGGCGGCCATTGTCGGCGCTAATGTCCGGTAATTTTATCAAATGACTCGCTTACGACATTAACCTTTGCTTTCGGGCGGCCCCCTTTCACAAAGGGCCTCTTTGTTCCGCGCCGTGTTGCGGGCAACGCTACAAACGCGGACATTATTTTAACTAATTACCGCACGATGTTATCTTTTTCATTGCTTACTATGCTCGTAGATTATTGCGCCAGGGATAAATGGGTTTGTAGAGTAGGGAAAGCATACATATCGACCAGCATTCAGAATTAAAATGTTAAAAGGATTTATTTCAGCCGCTTTTGCGTTAAGGCGATGCCATACGTAGTAATGCAAAATTATGTGTTTTTGGTTTGAAAATTTGGTCGCCTAGAAATGTTTTAATTAAATACTGCGAGTAGAATACATCTTGGCCTTTGAAATAATCGAGTATTTTTTTAGATAAGTCTTTTTATAAGCCCAGGAAAAAATAATGTAAAGGCCTATGAAATCTGCTTTAATGTTCAAAATCTCCTACTTACGAATCCATTTTCGGTTATGATTTTATTGAATAATGTGGCAAATTAAGTTATTTATAAAATGATCGAAAAAAAAATTAATATTTATGCCTGAACATCCAGAAAATAAAATAAAAGGCACTTTTTGGCCATGTTTTTTTCTTGCGTAAATCAAAACAGGCGGATGGTGTTAAGCGGGAATTTAAACCTTATCGCCATCTACGTAAGGGTCGTTATAGATAGCGGCTCAATTTAAAATATTACACGACGTAGTGCATCGCCTTAAGAACTAGGAATTGAATCCAGAAACTCTTCTTACCGGGACAAGCGTCTTCCCAACATTCCCCAAGACAAAAAACAACAAAGGACATGCGAATTTAATTTTGCAGTAGGTGACTTATACAAGCGTTCGATTTCAAGTTTGCGTTTCTATTTATTTGTATTATCTTCTTCAATGATATTTTATATTGATGGGTAAATGTCGATTTTTATACCGATGTGTGACTTGCAATCCCTACCAGTCGCGGTCCGTCCATGCATGCTGTGGATGCTTCGCATCCCTTACATTTTAGAGTAAAAAGATTTGGACTTTAGACTAGCTGTAAACAGAAATACTGCAATATAAATATTTTGATATTTCTACAGCGACCTTAATGTGATTTTTTTTTTCAAAAACTGCGCTAAAAAATCATACAAATATTATAATTATAATTATAAGAGTAGGTATATAATCGTCGTCCACAATGGAGTGCCGGTACCTACCCTGATGTATGGAAGTGAGGCATGGAACTGGCAAAGAAAGGATGAAAGTAGATTGAATGCTGTTGAAATGAGATCTCTGAGGCGTATGTGTGGTAAAACTATGTTTGATCGTGTGAGGAATGTGGAGATCCGCAAAGAGTGTAAGGCTGATGTAAGCGTAATGAGTAAGATTAAGAAAGGGACGCTTAGTTGGTTTGGGCATGTAGAGCGAATGAGCGAAGATAGGAGTGTAAGGAGGATAGGTATATGATGCCAATGCGAATGGTAGCAGAAGTCGGGACGCCCGAGGAAGACATGGCACGATCAAGTGAATCAGATTCATTCATTGTTACGCGGATGACAGTACAGTTCATGATAGCTTTTTGTTTGACAAGCCCCCAAAGGGCACACAAACTCCAACGGCTCGGAGGGCTTTGAAGCAGAGAATGGACGGTTATCTCGAGAGTATTTCCTCCTGGGGTAAAAGTAATCTCGTCGAATTTAATGTTTCAAAGACCCAATCCTGTCTGATTACGTCTAAAAGGGATCTAAATGATAATCTAGTCTCCTTCAACGGAAGCAATCTTCCGAACAGGCCTTCCATTGATATGCTTGGTGTAACTATAAGTGACCAGCTCAGGTATGGGGGCTCCATCGAAGCCAGAGTAAAGTTGGCCTCTCAGAAGCTGGGCGTACTGTACAGGGCCCGCAGATACTTTAATAGTACACAACTGCTGACCCTATACAAATCGCAAGTGCGCCCTACTGTCGAATTTGGCAGCCATCTCTGGTCCGGAGCCCCTAAATACCTGAAAAAAACCCTTGACTCTGTGCAAAAACGGGCGGTCCGTTTGATAGATTCCCCAATCTTAACAAACGGACTGCAATCTTTAGAGCACAGGCGTCAGGTAGGTATGCTGTCCTTGTTCTATCGGTATTACAATGGAAGATGCTCTGAGGAACTAGCGTCATTGATCCCTTCGGCACCGGTGCGTAGTCGGGATACACGCCAAACGCGTGCCCAACATTTGTACACGGTTGACACTTGTCACATGAGAACGGGTCGCTTCTACGATTCGTTCTTAAGTTCAACAGCTCGGCTGTGGAACGAAATGCCGGCCTCTGTGTTTCCTCCCTCCTACAACATGGGACTCTTCAAGACCCATGTTCACTCCTTCCTCTCCACAAAAAGACCCTCCATACAGCATCCCCAAAGATGACATAGGCCCTGAGGGAAATTATTTTCTTCAGGGCCTCCTGTGTGGAGTTAATATAAAAATAAAAAAAAAGATACTTAAGTCGGGCCATGTCAAGAGTCAGAATAATAGAAGAGTATGTATGAGACGATGTATGAATGTGAATGAGGCAAGAAGTGTGTGCCAAGACCGAGTTGTTTGGCGGTCCGTCCTTTCTGCCTACCCCTGCGGGGAAACGGCGTGATGGTTAGTCAGTTATATAATCGTCCCGTTACTGTATACACACAACAAACGACACGATACAAACAGCGCGGGCAAGTCTAAATACTACACATATATTCTTAAATCCTGTGAAACGCGTAAAACACACGTATACAACCAATAATAGTGTGGTGTGGAAGAGATCTGTAAACCGGATCCAATATGCTAGAACGTACTATCTTTCCGCGCATGCGCACTGAGACACGCAATCCAATATCTTCGTCAATTTTATACTTTATTAATGACAGCATCCAACGTGCAAAAACCGTCTTTAATGCTCATATGTATAATGCACAGAATCGTATACTTTTTTACTAATCCATTGGATTGTATGCGCGCGCTGCTTTGACAGTTTGCTTTGAGCTTGGATACTTCGCCAACGTGTTCTAAATGATAATAGTGATTTGTGTGGTTGTATAATTGAATCATTTATGCGAAAAAGTTTTGTGTCTCGGCCATTTGCGGAAAAAAAACTTATTCTGGATACTAGAAATATTGAGTTATGGAGCTTAATAGATTTATGGAGTTAATTTTAGACGGTACCTAATTGTATCTTGTTCGTGGGATAGCGTCTAGATGTGCATATTTGATATTAAGTACGTAGTAAGTACGAGTATAAACATTTGATCTCAAGCATCCCTTCTACAAAAAGTCACCGATAGCCACTGATCCCTACCCGTCTTCATTTGAAAGTATTGCTAATGATGAACGCTGTCTGAACGAGTAGGCACGGTAATCTGTTCTAGTATTATTGTCAATATAATTGGCACGTTTCATGTGTAGGTTTGGAAAGGGGCGGATACTTTAGCGCAAGCAAAGGCGTGCAATAGTATTGGTTAAGGCGATGCACTACGTCATGTAATATTTTAAATTGAGCCGCTATCAATAACAACCCTTACGTAGATGGCGATAAGGTTAAAATTCCCGCTTAACACCATCCGCCTGCTTTGATTTATGCAAGAAAAAAACACGGCCAAAAAGTGCCTTTTATTTTATTTTGTGGATGTTCAGGCATAAATATTTAATTTTTTTCGATCATTTTATAAATAACTTAATTTGCCACATTATACAATAAAATCATAACCGAAAATAGGTTCGTAAGTAGGATATTTTGAACTTTAAAGCAGTTTTCATAGGCCTTTACATTACTTTTTTTATGGGCTTATAAAGAGACTTATCTAAAAAATACTCGATTATTTCAAAGGCCAAGATGTATTCTAATCACAGTATTTAATTAAAGCATCTGAAACATTTCTAGGCGACCAAATTTTCAAACCAAAAACTCATGATTTTGCATTCCTACGTATGGCAACGCCTTAAAAAAATCGGTGACATACGATTCTACAGCATATATCTTTGTATTATAATATCTTATATATGGGTACATCGATCAAAATAAGTTAAAATAATAAGTTGTTCCATATTTATTTTATTTACGCATGTTCCAAATTTGATGTAAATGTAAAATGTAAGTATAACAGTTCATGAATTCTGTTTTATTTTTTTGTGACATGCGTCAATATACAGTTGCTAAACTGTCCGTGAATGATTTTAAAATTATCGATGGTCCATGCAGACTCGTTTAGCAGTCGACTCGCTCTCTTGATTGGCAAGATCTGATGGGCTAAGTCTAAGGGCATACTCTAAGCTACGAGTATCTTAAGGCGATCACTATTTTGATTAATCTTTATAACGAATGGGTGCACATTATGAATACCAAAAAATTTGCTTTAGATGAATTTAAGGTTTTCCTATCGTATCGCTTGAGTAGAATACAAATAAAAACATAAATTACTCAATAAAAAATATAAATGCAAACTACTAAAAAAATATTTTTTCAATAGAAATGTATGAACGCGTAAAGGAAACAACTTTAAAAAAAATCAGTATTATAGCTAAGATTATCTGTGATAGTTTCACGTGATTAACATTTTTGATTTCTTATAAAATTATTTTCAAAATAAATATAAACCAGTTTTTCGCTTGAAATCGAACGTTTCTAGACTCCGTTTGTCAAGCGATTTTAATGCCTATTACCTACAATATAAGGTATGCCAAGAATATACACATTTTTGGCTTGTAGCTTCCTCTTAACTGGACTCTGGAAAACATATCGTATGTTTAAGGTGACAAATAAGGAACTCTAGGGTCATAAATTTGTACATTTATTTCCTTTTAGGTGAATGTAATTATTTTCAGCTCGACATATCCATCATGAACTATGGAGAAAAGATTCTCTTGATTACAAAGAAAAATTGAATACATTATTTAGAGGTAGTTATGGGTACCGCTGCACCATTTATTGGATTACCAACACCTCTGCCATGTCACCCCAAGTGTTTCGCTACGTTTGATGACTTATCAGGGGGCCCCAGTTCGTGAGGTGAGGTTTTTCCAGGTTTTGGCGTTGAGTGCGTCTGATGCGAGAGAGGCCGTTTGAGGTAGATCCTTTGCCGTCTCCAGAGGTACTCTCTCGACCCGTCGCCTTGCACGGCAGTGGGAGGGATGGAGTCATATGTCCGTCTCTCCAGGACTTCCTCTCAAATTCAAATTCATATTCCTTCCAAATAGCTTCCTCTTCCTCCATTTCATAAAAAAAAACCCTCACAGAACTAACTAACTAACTAACCATCACACCGTTTCCCCGCAGGGATAGGCAGAGAGGACGGACCGCCAAACAAATCGGTCATACCACACACTTCTTGCCTCATTCACATTCATACATACTCTTCTATTATTCTGACTCGTGACATGGCCCGACTCAAGTATTTGATTCAATTGATCCTATCATGTCCCCGTCTTCTTTTACCATTCACATTTGCGTCACATATTCTCTTGGCATACGCTCCTTGCCTCATTCACATTCATACATACTCTTCTATTATTCTGATTCTTGACATGGCCCGATTCGAGTATCTGATTCACTTGATCGTGCCATGTCTTCCTCGGGCGTCCCCAACTTCTGCTACATCATATATCCTCCTTACACTCCTTTCTTACACTCCGCTTATTCGCTCTACATGCCCAAACCATCTAAGCGTCCCTTTCTTAATCTTACTCATTACGCTTACATTAGCCTTGCACTCTTTGTGGATCTCCACATTCCTCACAGGATTCCCGAGGTCCCCTGTGAGGTGTTAATGTAAAAAAAAAAGATTCAACAAGAGACAAGAGAGAGTCTTGTCTGAAAAAATATTACATTTTGTTACTTTTATATCACTATAGCACACGATGGAAATAAAGTTGTCAGCTGAAAATATAGCTTTTTAATTGTACCATGTTAATTCGATACAGGAAACCCGAATGCCCGGAGCTGGTGGGACTATTGCCTCTACAATTTGAAGGGTGTCGCAATTTGAGGCCGAAGGAAGTGGTAAAAGGAAGGAGATGGAGTCAAGGAAGGTTCGCTTTTTAAATGTGGTCACTAAACACGGTTAAATCAATTAAAATTATGAATTATGGTAATGCCTAGTCTGCATTATATTGTGCCAAATTCCAACGGAAGTGGATGCAATAGATCTTTCACTGCCTAACCCTGCGGGGATGTGACTCGGGTTGTGGTGCAAATCTAAATTAACGGCTCTATGGCAACACTGCGCCAAATATCATAGGCCAGTGACATATTTAGCCTAGATTGGTCTTCATGAGAACAAACAGATGTACTTAGTCTATTACCATGAAAAAGTTACAAAAATGTCATAAAGACGAAAAAATTCAATATTTTTTTTTAATTCACTTAAGAGGAATCTACAAGCCAAAAATTTGTATATTCTTGGATACCTTATATTGTAGGTAATAGGCATTAAAATCGCTTGACAAACGGAGTCTAGAAACGTTCGATTTCAAGCACAAAACTGGTTTTTATTTATTTTGTAAATAATTTTATAAGAAAGCAAAAGAGTTAATCAAGTGAAACTGTCACAGATAATCTTAGCTATAATACTGTATTTTTTCAGTTGTTTCCTTTACGCGTTCATACATTTCTATTGAAAAAAAATTTTTTTTAGTAGTTTACTTTATAGTTTTTATTGAGTAATTTATTATTTTATTTGTATTCTACTCAAGCCAAACGATATGAAAACCTTCAATTTATCTAAAGCATATTTTTTAGTATTCATAATGTGCACCAATTCGTTATAAAGATTAATCAAAATAGTGATTTAAAATTAAGCTTCGCCTTAAAATAATTATTTGAACAACGGCTTCGAAATAAATAACATGGTAAGGATATTTCGATAAAAACACGAAAACATCATCAAATTTCGATTATCTGTGCGTGGTGAAAATTGATTCAATGAACTCAAATTTGCTTTGGAGTTTCACTTTAAAAAGAACCTTTTTATAAAAATTTATGTGAATACGACACAAGAGTCCCAACTGCTCCCAACCGTCTGGAGCCAGTGAGTCTATGGCATCCCCAGATGGAGGATTGTTGTGTGGCTGAAGGTAGTGAAGTAGGGAAAGAGATGGGGAAGAGGAAGGTGGAAAAGTACCTGGTTAAGATCTAGTCAACAAACACGGCTAAAGCCATTGCAAGCAACGTTTTAATTAAACTAGGAAGACACTGATAGTATCTTCCACTCTATATAATATTTTTAATGAGTAAATTGTGAAATAACACAAATTAATTAAATAAAATTTACTTGCGCACTCCGGGCAAATGAACCCGCGACGAAATGCTTGCTAGTCGAGAGCTTTACCCCCGACAACTCTAATCTAATAATTCAGCCAATACCTCGATTTTTAACAGGTCTGTGCTTAGTTATTTAATGATAATTATGAAAGAATCAGTGCGAGAACCATATTGTTAAATTGGAATCATAATCAATGGGTGTCCGGCTAGTTAATTCCCCCATCATCGCACAAGCATCATCTTCCGCTTTGTTGTAATTAGGAGAATTTCAAATATTTTCAGGTCATTACTTTCATGAAGAAAAATATATTTGCAACCTAGAAAATAAATAATTCATTGTTTTTTTCCCCTCAGAACGGAGCATCTAGTGTCTTTTTTACCGATGGTGGCTTATAAGAGATGAAACATTGCAAGATCTGGAGCTTGGTGTTAAGCCGATAGATGAGCATATCAGGCCAAAGCATAGACATAGATTTCTATAGGAGAGCCCTTCAGCAGTATAAAGCGTGCGCAAGGTTGCGATGGAAAGCATAATTAATTTCTGTACTCTATAGTTAATTAATTATGATTATTATTAACTAATCGTCACACCGTTTCTCGGAAGAAGTAAGCTGAAAGGATATACTCCAACACAACACTGTCTTTGCACTCCATCCTTGCTGCTGTAGGAACTATGCATGATATAATTTTAGACGCTGGCAATATTAATTTAATCGCCACATTGGGACGCATGCGCATTTCAGCGAATCAGTCAATGCTGTTTGAAAGGCCTTGCCTTGTAGGCATATTCTGTTTCGAAAGACTTGACAATTCCAATTTTATAAACGACTCTCAAATTTAAAGTAATTTCTAAAGTTTATTGAACCGCAGTTACAGACAGACAGACAGAATTACAAGTGAGTATTTTTTAACTAGGCAATCTATGGTACCTAGTGCTTTTTCGGGTAAATAACATAAATAATCAACATATGATTTAGGTTCGATAGGGGTCAGTAAAATAAACTTAATAATTTGGTGTTCATATGATTTAGATTCATCAGTTTTCCGATTGAATCGCTAATTACCGGACACCGTGTATATCCATTAAAAAAAAATCGGGATTTCCATTGAAAAATTGAAAAACTGTCAAGCAAAGTTCTGTCAAGCAACTAGCCTATAATTATACAATAACAGAACTTGAATAGGACTTTTACAGAACCCGAAAATGATCGATGAAATTTGATTAATTGTTCAAATTCTGTGAAACAACAACATCCTTAGATTAAAACGCTTTGTAAGTTCAAAATTGTAAACTCTGATTTACTAAGCCTCATTGAATTTCATATACCTAAGAAAGCTTAATCCTACTTAAATTTAACAATACCAGGACTGAGCATTTCAAACACTCGCAAACAAACAAGAACACCATATTCATAGCTACTATTATCAATACTATCTAATACTACATGTTAATGTTATTTTTAGTATATTTTTACGCTTATATTATTTAACTGTGTTTATGGTAGATCGAAAATTGTTTTCTTTACAATCCCATGAAGCAACAAAATACCATTTTATTAACTGATTGATGAGTTCGAATTTGTTCAATAGTGGAATGGCTGATAGAGCCAGATTTAACAGGAAAGATTTCAAATTACTGAACTACGATAATAGGCCAATCTAGTATGATCAATCTCTTATAGTATGGCCCCGGATTCTGTAGGTAGTTATGGAGAATTTGTGGCACTCGAATATAGCAGATACTTTATGGGGGAGGTATTAGGTTTCGTTAGTAGGGTGGTGGAACGCTTTATGGGCAATTGCTTTTCTGTTAATTAACTAACTACTTAACTAATTAACTGTTTCGTTTCCGTTTTTGCAGGGGTAGGCAGAGCGACCGCCAAAAACTTAGTGTTAGCACAAACTCCGTGATTCATTCGCCTTCATACATCGTCTCATATATATGTTTCAGTTATTATGACTCTTGACATTGCCCAACTTTGTTATTTTTTTCTCTTGATCGTCCCATGTCATTCTCTTGTGTTCCCAACATTGTAACCTGATATTGTTTTTTATTTATTTATTTATTAACTGACATCGTCCAAATTACAAAATAATAACACGAATACAGTAAAATAAAAAAATAATTACTGTATACAATAACAGGTTACAATGTTGGGGACACAAGAGAATGACATGGGACGATCAAGAGAGAAAAAAATAACAATGTCGGGCAATGTCAAGAGTCAAGAATAACTGAAAAATATATAGGAGTAGACAAAGGTACATGAAAGCATAGACATAAGGCAGATATAATATAAGAAAATAAAGTGACAAGTCGAATCAAGTCAAGACTACGCCGTGGGTCAGGACCACGGGACACTTATAACATTCCGTCACTTGTTTAGCGACCGGCGAAAATCATTTAGACTTATCCCAAAAAAGTTAAGGATTTGACTTGAGTTGACCAGTCTACACATTCTGGACAATGGTGAATAATATCCATAATTTGTCGAATGATGGTTGAGGAAGAGCAATTCATTATTTCTGAGTCTGTGCGAGGGGATATTGAAGGGAATGAGTTGCAGTAGAGTAGGTGAATCAATAATACCATTTATAATTTTGAAGAAGCAAATGAGGTCATTTCTTTCCCGACGGACTTCCAAAGGAGAGAGGTTTAGAGTTAGTTCAATTTCATCATTATGAGTATTTGCCTTTTTCTAATCCTAGCCTCCTAGCAATTCCTCTTAAGAACCGATGTTACATAATATGTATCCTATTTAACCTAGTTTTTGTTTCATCACTTTTCATAATTTTATAACACTTTTTATAGGTGTGTTGAATTGTCATTTTTAAGAGTTATCCGGTCACCATTCTCCTTACACTCCTTTCTTTGTTCATTCGCTCTACATGCCCAAATCATAGATTTTATCCGTAAATAGAGTAGAAATATTTGTGACAAACTGAGAAGAATGATTATTTCTCTTTTCGACAAGGAATAAATCACAAATTTCTGCATTATAGAGAGAAAGATAAATAGTAATTTTATTATGCATCCATAAACTTCCCTCAGCTCTTACTAATCTCCAGAATTCGGCTGAATTTAAACGGGCTTACAAAATAATTTAATAATATTAATTAAACAAAATTATTTAAAAAAATTTACCATTCATAAATCTTAACTCCTTTTCAAAATTTTATAATAAGCCAAAATTTCCGGTAATTGTTTGGTTTCGGTTGCCTCCTTATTGTACCTTTGGTGATCTGGTGAGGAGGCACGGAATGAAAGATGTTGTTGTGAAGGTCAGAGTGTTTATTTTGTGAGTCAGGGCCGTGATGAGAGTGGGCGTAGGACAGATGTAGTATTCTCCGGATGCTGGCTGTGATGGCAGGTCAAGCGCGGGTCTGTGAGTCGACGCCGGGCGCTGGTGACCGGACTCGTTGACTGTCAGGCACTGGCGATCTTGGCAATCAGTACTCCAGTGCTGACGAGAATGCCGAAGGTGCGGTGGACCTTGTATGCGGTTGAGCGGGAGCTGGTAGACCAGTGAGGATGCTGCGTGTCCTCGTGGTGGTCATGGTGAGTGGATGAAGCGCTGGTCAGAGACGCTGGAACCAAGGCGCTGTAATCCACGTAGCGTTGGCCAGGAACGGCGATCTGGGCCAAAGCGCTATGATGATGTCCCGATGGAGTCCATGATGAGAGCCGGGAAGAATGTCCTTCGCGCAAGTGAGGTGCGCGGATTATCACTCGTTGAGCACCTTGTTAACTGATGGCAGATTGATGACTGACTGACTTCTTCATGCTGTCGATTTTAAAAGGTGAAGAAGCTTCTGGAACAATTTGGTTGCTATGTAGAATTTTCCAAACAAATAAATAAAAGAACATCCAAGAAGTTTGTTTGGAACAATCGAGACTTCTAGAATTTCGTTCGAATGAAGTAGTTGCGTACCACTACAGTACTCCCCTTCCAGCGGCATGGTTGAGGGCCGCGATAGAAAGAAAAGCTGAGTCAGATCTTGCTTGTTGATGGTAATAGGAAGGGTTGGTGCTGGTATCGTTGCATTTATCTTGGGTTCAGGGCCACTGTACAGTTGTTGTATATTCTCTCACGTAAAAAAAAATAAAAAATGGTTAGAAAAACAAAATTATTATAAATTACAAACACTGTTCACAACACAAGCTGAGGATACACTAAAATAACTATTGTGAGCACTATTATCCGCGCTTGTGCGGAGATGGTCTTGTGCACGCAGCTCCATGGTGCCTCAACCGATTACCCATTTTGAGACGGGGTTACCGGTGAGTCGGGGTAACACAATCACGTCGGGGTCACCACTTTGGTGATCTGGTGAGGAGGCACGGAATGAAAGATGTTGTGAAGGTCAGAGTGTTTATTTGAGGAGTCAGGTAGCCGTGATGAGATGACGTTGGACAGATGTTGTATTCTCCGGATGCTGGCTGTGATGGCTGGTCAAGCGCGGGTCTGTGAGTCGACGCCGGGCGCTGGTGACCGGACTCGTTGACTGTCAGGCACTGGCGATCTTGGCAATCAGTACTCCAGTGCTGACGAGAATGCCGAAGGTGCGGTGGACCTTGTTAGGCGGTTGAGTGGGAGTTGAGCAGACCAGTGAGGATGCTGCGTGTCCTCGTGGTGGTCATGGTGAGTGGATGAAGCGCTGGTCAGAGACGCTGGAACCAGGGCGCTGTAATCCAACTAGCGTTGGCCAGGAACGGCGATCTGGGCCAAAGCGCTATGATGATAACCCGATGGAGTCCATGAGCAGAGCCGGGAAGAATGTCCTTCACGCAAGTGAGGTGCGCGGATTATCACTCGTTGAGCACCTTGTTAACTGATGGCAGATTGATGACTGACTGACTTCTTCATGCTGTCGATTTTAAAAGGTGAAGAAGCTTCTGGAACAATTTGGTTGCTATGTAGAATTTTCCAAACAAATAAATAAAAGAACATCCAAGAAGTTTGTTTGGAACAATCGAGACTTCTAGAATTTCGTTCGAATGAAGTAGTTGCGTACCACTACATACCTTTTTAAAATGTCTGCTCAGAAGATTCTCATTTCTGAGCACAAACTGCCTCCTGTTTTATATTATGTTTTTAGTTTTAATATTCTTGTTTTGTACTGTCCTGCTGTTATTGTTATTCTAAGTTTTGCCATCACTTTGTATAAACAGTATATTTAGTGTTATAATATTAGATCTGTATTGGGTAAGGCACACTGTAGGAATAATTTTAAGAACATGACCACTAATACTAAATTACCATTTTTATGTTTGCTATAGTAAAGCGCACTTGAAGATAAATGACACTAAACTGCGCTATTTAAATGCCACGTTATTATATACAAAATTCACATTAACAACATTGAGCGAATACAAAAGAATTTCTACATTTTATAAATTTTAAATTAAATATCCCTGTCGAAGACTTAAAATACAATTTCTTATTAAATACTCTAAAAATGCATACATTAGAAGATAGACGTAAAATAAACGATTTAACGTTCTTATTCAAAATACCTAACTCTAAATTCGACTGTTGTGAACTCCTGCAACTTATAAACATACATACACCCACAGTAACAACACGACAAAATACAATATTCTACAGCAGCACACATAAGCGTAACTAGATTGCCCACTCTCCGATACAACGACTTCACACCAAGGGAAATCATTACTTGGGTGATGTTGACATATTCAATACCAACTTGGCAAGTTTTGTGGATCATTTAAAACATTTATTTCAACAATACTCATAAACACATCTTGTAAACCTACAAATAGCTGTAATTTTCTGTTTTTGTTTCTTGTGTTTGTATGACTTGTTGCATAGCTTTTATCAAATGTAATTTTATTTTTATTTTTTATGTTTCAAAGTATCTGTCAAATTAAAATTATACTACCAACCATGTAAAAGCCCTCTGGGCGTTAAATAAATGAATAAATAAATAAGCTTTACCCTTTGTACTCTGTATTTTTGTGTAATATTTGAATTTGAATAGGAAAAAGAAGATGATTTTGGCTAGTAATGTCCTACTGAGGTTTGCAGAGTTATAGATAATCTTAACAGTTAGTAAATTTTCCGTAAATAAAAATAATATAAAACGAATATTTTTTATACATCAAATAAAATTAATGAAAAACATCGCCCATCACCGGGAGCGTCACCCTTTTCCTGCATGCAAGTCAAGCGTCTAGACTAGTTGGCCCGTTTCCAAGGCAATACCCCGACACTACACCAAAACCTACTATGCCCAGCCTTCTGTATCTGCCCTGTCCCGCACCGGGTAGGCAGGTATCGACATCCGATACAGGATTATCATCTTATTGTATCACCAAGTTCTGATTTATCAGTTAAGGCGATGCACTACGTCGTGTAATATTTTAAATTGATCCGCTATCAATAACAACCCTTATGTAGATGGCGATAAGGTTTAAATTCCCGCTTAACACCATCCGCCTGTTTTGATTTATGCAATAAAAAAACATGGCCAAAAAGTGCCTTTTACTTTTATTTTGTGGATGTTCAGGCATAAATATTTTTTTTTTCGATCATTTTATAAATAACTTAATTTTCCACATTATACAATAAAATCATAACCGAAAATGGGTTCGTAAGTAGGAGATTTTGAACTTTAAAGCAGTTTTCATAAGCCTTTACACTATTTTTTCTGGGCTTATAAAAAGACTTATCTAAAAAATACTCGATTATTTCAAAGGCCAAGATGTATTCTACTTGCAGTATTTAATTAAAGCATCTGAAACATTTCTAGGCGACCAAATTTTCGAACCAAAAACACATGATTTTGCATTACTACGTATGGCATCGCCTAACTAAGAGCATTTTAATTCCTTAGATTGTATGAAAACCATCTATATTTCATAATTCAGAAATCAAGAGGAATATAAATCACCTATTTGGTCCCCTTTATATTTATAAAGTTCACTCTAACAATATAGAAAGAGTTCAGCACAAATTTCTTAGGTAGGTAAATTTTAAGATCAAAATTTCAATTGAATACATTAATTATGTCAGTTTGATGAATCAATTGCATCTAATAACACCGTCTGACAGGAGAATTATGTCAGATCTGGTTGTGTTACACAGAGCCATTAACAACTTAATTGACAGTCCTGCCATCGTTGGCACTATTACATTTCATGTGCCGACTAGGAACACAAGACTAAATGTAACATCCTTATGCAATACATACACAACCAACTATCAGACACACTCACTGACCAATAGGATGCATGATCTGGGCAAGAAATTAGGGTGTACTATTGATATATTTACTGACTACATTAATTTATAGAACCAATCGTAATCTATACCAGTACTTTGTTGAATCTTACACATTATAGAAGCGTTGGTAATGTAGTTTTAGTGATTATTTGTCTTATATGTAGTATTGTTCTAGTTTCTATATTATTTTATGTTACTGTTACATGTTTTACTAATTCTTTTTCTTTTTTAGTTTGTCAGTTTACTGTTATTTCATGCTTTGAAAATATTATGTATAATTTTCGATAGCTCACTAGCTTATATTTTGTTCTTAAAATCCTTTAAATGCCCGTCAGGGCTAAAACCAAATAAAAATAAAACATGAAGATTTCGCGTCAATTAGGCGAAATTCGCGTTATTTTTGGGCGAAATTCGTGCAATTTTTTTCTTACTAAATTCGCGTTATTTTTGGGCGAAATTCGGGTAATTTGTTACTAACTTCGCGTTATTTTTTGAGGAAATTTTGGGAAAAGCAGTGTTATTTTTTAGCAAGAAGGGTGATATTTTGCAACAAAAGTGATGTTATGTTTACGCTTTAGTATTTCGGAGCAAAACAGTAATACCATGTCAATATAATGTGAAGTTAGATAGTAATAATAATATTTGGTTAATTTATATAGGGCCGTTTTCGTGACAAAAACCTTTTATTTTTTATGCATGGAGAAAAATGAGTAGGTATTGCCAGTTTATTAAGAATCTCTTCAAATTATTCGTAGTCCGGTTAAAAACGGGATTGCAGGCATACGTGCCTGAAAACTTCAGTCGTAGTCCACACCATAACTTGTTCAAGATACCACACAGCAGCACAGCGGTTCTAGCACAGCATAGCATGATAAAAGGAATGAAACTTTTTTCATAAGTGTATTTAAATACACTTTTGAAAAAACTTTTTGTTTGCCTATTTTCTCATGCGTTAAGAATTGAAATAAACATATTGTTCTGCAAAGGGATGATTAATTTGTCGTACTATAATTTAAATAAACAGATTTATAAGCAGCGAGGAATGTTAAGTATTTGGCCACTTTATGATGCATGTTTTTTTATCGATTGGTTTTCAAGACTGTAACAAAGGGATACTTTTGTAAGCAGGTTAACATGGTAAATTTTCTTTGTCTATGTGCAAGGAGAAAAAATATAAAACAAAAAATTGATAAATTATTAAGAATTTCTTCAAATTATTTGTAATTCTGTTAAAAACGGGATTGCAGGCCTTTAACGAATGAATTGAAAGTTTTCTTAGTAAAATTTCAGTAAAAAACTAATGTTTTATCCGCGACGTCAGAATACGTGCTCGATTCGCATTTCGTCATTGTATATTACCAGGAAAAACGCAGGTGCATGAACACGTCTTCCGATATATTATGAATGTACTAAAAATTTATTAGGGAACGGCCTACAATCCCGTTTTTAACAGGATTGTACTAAATCATCAATATTCATTTTTCTTCACGTGTATATATCTTCGACCTCACCATACCCACACTTGCTCCAAGCAGTTGAGACTTTTGTGCAACATCACTTAAAAAAATAATATTTATAAAATCCTAATGGTATAAAATTATCGTACTCTGTTTACTTTTAAGTAGATACGTCGATTTTTTTTAAAAACGTTTCAACCTAATTTCTGCAAGAAACAACTATTTACGTCGGGGGAGATGCACAAACAAGCACATAACAGGTTGTTAGGCTCTTAGCTTAAGTTATTTAAATAAATATAAGATTTTTAAAAACGTCACGTGGTGTTAATGAAAAAAACATGGCATCTAAACGGCCAACAAACTAGAAATTTTTAAAGTTGATTTTTTAAAAAATGAATCTGTAATAAATGTTTTTTTTTATTATATATTTTTGAGGTTTTTTTATCTGTGAATAATAGTTAGGATGTGAGCAAATAATAAAGTGAGTGATTTTATCCTGTTTTGTTAATTATCGTATGTATCTATTTAAGAAAACAGCACAATTCTTTTTTACATAATTAGCTTCACACGGGAGGTTTTAAGTAAAAAATATTTTTCCGCATGACATATATCATCTTTGAGGATTCTGTGTGGAGGGTCATTTTACGGAAATAAAGAACAGGAAGATCTGGAAAGCAAACATATAGCATAAACAAACAGCAGCGCGGTTCGTAACCGGTGTTTCAAAACATTTACACATTTCAGAACACCTTCGTAACCTTCACTGGCTCAAATGCCTAAAGAATCCAGTAAAAATTGTGCTGGATGGTGTTTAAATCCATCAATGAAATGGCCCCACCCTACATCTCTGAACTATGCGTCCCGGAAAACACTGGTCTGAGGCAGTCAACTCTTAGATCAGCAACATCATCAGCTGTAGGCAGACTGATAGAACCTAAGCGCAAGCCAAATACTAAGTTTGGTGATCGCGCTTTCGGAGTACCTGGGCCGAAGGCTTGGAATAAACTCCCTCCGGAACTAAGATCCATAACAAGTCCAACAGAATTCAGCTCTAAACTAAAAACTTACCCTTTTAAGCTGTCATATTCTTAAATTAAATATACCATTCCTGAGAGAATATCCATTTATATTCAATTTTCCAATAATGTCCTAAATCCTGTATCTAAATTTCGCTAATAGACAATTAGATAATGTTAATTAAGTGTTAATCTCAAGTGACCTACCAGGTAAGTATTGTACTGTATGTTATCTCCATAAATAGTTAGTAATAACATAGATCATTGTAGAAATGTATTATAAATTTGTACTGCGCCCTTGAGGTGATTTTGCACAAAAACGGCGCTATTCAAGTCATCCAATTATTATTATTACAGGAGTGACGGACGTATGTATCCATTTCTCAGATAGAGTCATGTTGAAGAAGTCAAAGGGCCTCAGCTACTGGTTCCCGATCCGGCTTGCCACGGGCAAGCGCATCCGCCACAAATACCTTGACAAACCTTACCTCATGAACCCGAGCACCCCTGCCAAGTCACCAAACGTAGAGAACCACTTGGGGTGACATATAGCAAATAATAATTAAAATGGTTATGTGCTGAAAAAAAGTGCTGTTGAAGTTACCCAAATTGATACAAGTCAAAATATATCATTTTGTACAAGTGAGTTGTTGTCCCCTACTTACGGTGACCGACGCTTTGACTAATAGATAAAGTTATCTCAGACACGTGCCTGTTGCACTACTGGTAGCATTTGATGACTGGTAATGGACAGCAGGAATTCCTGAACGAGTCAGTTGTTGGGACGAATGATGATCATTGTTTTAATGTCGTGACCAGTGTTTTCTTTTTTGTTTTTTAAATACGGAGATGTTGTAATGCTGAATCAAATATTGTGTAGTTTTTGACAAACACGTATTGCGTCAGTGGCACAGTGATAAGATCCTCGGCTCATGACTCAGAGATCTTTGATTCGAAAATATAAAATGCGTTTTATTTAAATTATATTTGTTGCTTTTATTCAAAGTGAGCCATTCATTTTATAATCAATTTTGAAAACGTTTTTCTTCAACTTTTAAAAACAGTTCTTAGTATTCGGATACGTTCAAAAATATTCCATTTATTTAGATTTTATTGAGAACACAAATTGGACAACATCTTTCGGAAACATAACGGTCAATATGCCAGAGTTCTGATGGGTTAAAAACACAAACCCACACTGGGTCACTTTATGCATAGTATAATGATAGATTAGAACCGATAGATAAATTAAAAACGCTGAAAAAAAAACAGTGGTAAAAGTGTTTTCATAAATAAATCAATCGACTCCTAGGCCCTAGATTGATCAATGAGATTGATTATAATGTTGTTGTTGTTTACTGTTCACCGGTTTGGAACCCGCGCCATATTGTTTATGTTAACAGGTTAGAAAGAGTTCAGGAACGATTTCTCAAATTCCTCAATTTTAAATCATTTAACATATACAACTCTTACGACGAAATCGAGAAACATTTTCGAATCACGAAACTACTCAACAGGAGGATTGTCGCTGATCAGATGCTCTTGTATAAAAGTATTAACTCTAAAGTTGACTGCCCGGAGTTGCTGAACAAAATAAATTTCCATGCGCCAATTCGATACAGCAGACAAAATACCCTTTTCTACATTGATAGATGCAATACCAATTCCAATCAAAATGAATTTATGCAAAGGACATGTAACTACTATAATAATAAATTTGCAAATATAGACACTCGTGCTGACATATTCACTGTTAGTTACTATCACTACAGAATTTCATTGTATCACATTCTAACTCATATTCACGACTGTTAAATTGATTGTACCTAATATTTTAATATTACTTGCGTGGCAACTTTTCCTTATCCCTCTCCTCCCCTTTCCCGTTCCAACCCAAGTCTATTTAAGTATATTTATAATCACATTTATTTTATTGCTGTTTATTGTAGGCATATTATAGGTTTATCGTTTGTTGAATTTACATTCGTATTATTATTTTTCTTATTTGCTGCTTTATTCTGTTTTTTTTTCTTCTATTTTTATTAAATATTCTAGCTTACAGGTTAGATTTATGTTTCTGAATATCTATCTGTGAACATTAATAATTGGTTTGTTTTTTGTTATCCTCTTATGCATATTGTATTACTAAGACTGTTTATGTTCCTCAAATAAATAAATAATGCTCAAGGGAATTTAGAAATTTGAAAAATTTTGACGAATTTCAACAGATGTATGAAAAACGACCTTGAATTGGTCACACACTCATTTAAAAATAAAAATAAAATAATTAATTTAGAGTGCCTAATAAATACATATTATTTAAACGTACATACAACTGTTCAATGATATCGTCTGAAGATGGCGTCTACTCATCTGTTATTGACCGCAGAATATTGTAATATAATAAACCAAATGAAGCGTTCATTCTTTGGTATTAAAGATGGTTTTATTAAAGCTTTCCAAACTTTTAATTTAAATTATTGTTAACTCTTAGATCTGCGATATCATCAGCTATCGGTAAGTTGAAGAAACCAAAGCGTACACCCGATACTAAGATCGGTGAGCATGCTTTCGAAGTGTCCGGACGTAAAGCCTGGAATGGACTGCCACATGATTTAAGACAAAAATAATGTCAGAATCGTTTTAATATTCTCCTGACGAAGGAAGGTTGCATCCGAAACCGGTAGAGTACAGTTAAAATTAAAGTGGTCTAAAACAATTTCATATCTTTTATTGTAAATTATGACGAGCCACAAAGTAAATGCTTATTACAAATATGTACTTTACTAAGCATTTTTAATACTTCCTTTTTTTTTAAGATTATGTCCACAATAACCACAAACAACTTGCTTCTAGTACTTCAAAACTTTTTCTTGTCTTTTCCAAACAAATGCTCTCGAAATTTGTCAATTGTTTTTGTTCTAAATTTAAAATTCTTTTCCAGCAATGTGCTGGTTGGAGATAGGTAGGAACTGGATAAATGACATTCCGGTAAGAACTATGCATATTGTCATTTCAAAACCAAACACATACTATATATTATCTAACATTCGAAATTCGCTGAAGTTGAACTTGCGACGAGGATCGGTAACTGTCGGTACGCCAAATGTTTTCAATGGAATTCTTGGAAACTCTGAAGGCCCTAAGAAATATTTCGTTAAGCCCAGGGTAATTTATTATCCTGACCGTCGCCTTTTATTGCGGCCACAATGCACCAGTAACACAATCACCAGGAACAAGATTACATGGAGATGAATGATGGAACCAGTCAGAACGTCACAGCGGTGCTGCCAAGTTCTGTTATCAATGTGAGGATATTGTGTCAGCGCTTAATTAGCAGCAGACACATACCTGGACGGATGACGAACCTCGTGCTGGCAATGTTGATGGACGCGGTGGACTCTCTCGCTACAGCTGCTGGTCCAGTTTCTTCACCACCTAGGATTCTTGCTGTAGAGTCTCCATCCTCTATCTTCGATGAACGTCACAGCGGTGCTGCCAAGGTCTGTTATCTATGTGAGGATATTGTATCAGCGCTTTATTAGCAGCAGACACATACCTGGACGGATGACGAACCTCGTGCTGGCACTGTTGGTGAACGCGATGGACTCGTCCAGTTTCCTCACCACCTAGGATTCTTGCTGCAGAGTCTCCATCTTCATCTTCTATCTTCGTGTCACCTGTTCTTGTACTTCATCACCTGTTCATGTACTTCATTTTATTCAACTTAATTTCACTTATTTTTGTAATACCTGCATCAACTGCAAAGCGCCCCTGAGGTGATATCTCACAAAAGCGGCGCTATACAAATTGTCCAATAAATAAATAAATTCAATTAAGTTAAACAAAATTACTTACTCGAATATCGTAAATCTCTTGAAGACACAGAAGTACCACCGTGAAACCAGGTCTATTTAATTTATTTGTAAGTATTTCAATTTGTACTTGCGCTCAGACACTAAGAAAAGCCTGATTGAGTTTAAAAATTAAAATATTCTCTTTCACATCTCTGTAGGAACGTAGGCAGTTAAGAAACTTATTTATTTATTCATTACGAGTTAGAACACATTGCTGTATGTTCTAAAAATCTCTTTGGGAATTGAATAAGTAAATAATCACACATTCAAAGGTAACTCGTAGCGTTTCTTTGGAGGGGTAGGCAGAGAGGACGGACTACCAAATAATTCGGCATTGGTAGACCCTCCTTGCTTAATAAATATGAAATTATGTACATGTATAATTAATATCCATACAAATTGAAAAAATAAATAAATCCGAGTAAAAATAAATGCCGCCGACGGGAATTGAACCCGCGCCTTCTGATGTCCGGTCAGGTGCTCTGGACCACTGGGCTACTTCGGCTTATTTCCAGCACGCCAAATAATTCAATATGTACTAGTACTTCAATCAAAAATTACTGCTTATTATATTTTTTCACCTGTAAACAACCAACTTTATTTTTGTAGGAAAGGCTTTGTTAGTGCTAAATTTCCCACTAGATGGCGTCGAGACATATTATATCTACATCTGTAGGTGAAATATTTTGACTTGTCAAATATTATTATTTTTTTAATGATAAACTTATGTTTATAAGACAAGGTTTTTTATTAATATTATTTTTATACAATAATTTGTTATCCTTTGTGCTATGCATAAAAAACCTTGTCTTATAAACATTAGTTTATCATTAAAAAAATAATAATGTCATACAGTTCAAATAAAATAAAATCTATTTACAATATAAATAAGCGTGGACGGGCGTGGTGGATTTGATTTTGTATACAAATCTACAGTTTTATTCCGAGATTGATGAAATTTTGCACACTTTCCCTTTAAAATAAGAGGATGGTCACTGTCTATATGAAATTTCGAAAAACCCACACCTAATCTCTTTTTCCAATTTCTACTGATTTATAACAAGTTTCGCGTTAACTCTTTAAGTTTTTAAGTTTCAAAAAATATATATGTTATTTTGGAAGATAATATCTATACAACAATAACATTGCTTGTAACTACTGTCAAATTTTGCTCTTCCTTTGTTTTTCAATAATATAATAATAAAAAAAAACAATTTTCATATAAAATAACAATGACTACACGTTCAAACTCCAAGTCCACCAGTAACTTTAGTCCGGAACTACTACAAATTCTGGATAAAAAGTTCGACGACTTTAAAGTTGAATTCCTAGAAAAATCGTTTGCAGACTTTAAAAAAACTATAGTTGAAGTGATAAAAAAGGAGTACAAGGAGGAAATTGAAGAACTTAAGAAGAAAGTAACACAGTTGGAAAGACAAATTGAAAACAGTGATCAATATAATCGCTCAAACAATGTTATAATAAGTGGTATTCCGGAAAACAAAAATGAAAATGTTTATGACATTCTATCTAAAATCGGTGCTACAGCTGGATGCAAAATCACCCGAAATGAAGTAGACTTCGCCAGCAGAATTTCCCCCAGAATAAGTCGTACCGTAACAAATGGAAAACCGAGGAACATTGTTGTAAAATTCACGCGCAGATATCTTAAAGATGAACTATTAGCTGCAATAAGGAAGAGAAAAGGGATGTTTGTTTCAGAATTGCAGCTTCCTGGAGTCAGTAGAATTTACATTAATGACCACTTAACCTC
This sequence comes from Hesperophylax consimilis, assembly GCF_061612785.1. Lineage (NCBI taxonomy): Eukaryota > Metazoa > Arthropoda > Insecta > Trichoptera > Limnephilidae > Hesperophylax > Hesperophylax consimilis. The sequence goes on from NC_142865.1 coordinate 16,338,430, forward strand.
TAAAAACCAACATCTTCTAAAACAATGTCGAGATATAAAAATGGAAAAAAAAATTCGCTACTGCTGGGTAAAAAACTCCAAAATATTCGTTCGTGTAAGTGATTCAACCCCTATAATGTTAATTTTTGATCAAGATGATGTCAACAGACTCTCCAAATTGAAGACACTTCAACCTGCCTTACAAACGCAGGCCCCTTTAGAAAATTAACCTTACATGTCAAATATAATCTCTGGCAAGGATGGAAATATCTGAATATTGTACACAATTTGTCATTCGTTGCAAAACACGAATTATCACCATGTGTTAAGTACAAAATACTACCAAATACTTGTGAAATAATGTTAAGTCATAGTAATATTGTTATTTTTAGGGCTTGTTTACAATTCATTAATCATGTGAATATGTCCATAGATATACCTATCAATCTGTCAAAACTAAAGTCTCTTGGAATCATAGACAATATAATTTACCAGAAACAAACACATAATTCGGATGTTCAAAATTACCCCCAGTCACAAAATATTTATTTTATATTTATAAAATATTTTCCAGCCAATTTCACAAACATAATATATAAAATGCTTAACTTATATTTTAAAAATGTGCGAGGTCTTCCCACAAAAACTCATAACTTCTTAAATCAGGTCCTTTTGAACAATTTTGATATTTATCTTATATGCGAAACTTGGCTAAAGGAATTTATCCATGAAAATAATTTTTTTGAAAATATGTACGAGTATTTAGAAAAGATTGTGATTACTCTTATTTTTCTCACTCTTAGCATACTGACAGATCTTTTATTTTATAGCAAGTACTTAACCGGTTTTTTATCTTTGTATCAGTCTATTGCAATCGCTACAAATGTGTATTATTATTGTAACCATGAAAATGTAATGTTTTGGATTTCTAAACTTAGGATCCCTTTAGAATTTTTAATTTTTTTAATACTATTATACATTTTTCAATACCAACATTTCAATTATATCTCTACATATTCAATTAATCTCTTCTATGTTTTCGAAATTCAACATATTCCATTATTATTGTTTACACATATGTTTGACCTATATACTCCATTCAAATGCATGTTCTCGGTGAATTGAATATATATTATCAAAATGTTAGAGGTCTGCGAACTAAGACTCATGTATTTCTTTCCAGCGTTCTTAATGCCAATTATGACGTAATATGCTTGACTGAGACTTGGCTTCTGCCAAGTATATTTGACTCGGAATTATTTGATAACCGTTATGTAGTGTATCGTTGTGATCGCGACTATGTACGGTTGGGACAGGCGCTCGGCGGTGGATCACTGATTGCAGTGCGCCGCGAACTGCCGACGTGCCCCTCAACCTCTCTCCCTCCTGTCCAACGCGCAGAAATAGCGACAGCAACTCTTGCACTAGGCCCTAGTGGGCATGTTTCTAAACTACGTATATACTGTTCATACTTCGTGCAGGGCGCGGAGCAGATTAAATCTTTAAGTGACTTTTTTGAATTTATATCTGCGTTGTATACAAATTTCCCCAATGATGAATTCCTTCTATTAGGAGACTTCAACATATCACATGCCCCATGGCTTCTGCCTTTGACCGCAGACGGTGCTCTATTACTTAACGGATCCTCAATCGATGCACTTACTTCAACTCTCTCTGATTTCTTAGACTTTACTGGCTTCCGTCAATTCAACAACCAACTTAATATAAACGAACGTATTCTCGACCTGGTAATCTCGAGTAACGTGTGCACGGTAAGTGGTTGCAACACTCCACTAGTGACAGAAGATGCACATCACCGCTCCTTAGAGTTGGCGCTGCGCATATCCCGCGAGCCTTCCCTCCAAACCCCGCGATCGCGCACGGTCCGCTCCTATCACCGCGCTGACTATGTACTGATTAATAGCGCCTTGGCAGCCGTTGACTGGACAACGACCTTAAACAGCAGTAATGTAGACTCACTCACAGCGCGTTTCTATTCTGAATTAAATAAGGTAATTGACGCACACGTACCATCCAGAACAGTTAACATAGACTCTAGATATCCTCCGTGGTACAGCTCTGCCTTAAAAAAAGTAATTAAAGAAAAACTTAAATTTCATAAAAAATACAAAATTTATAACCGTTACTCAGACTATCATACTTTCTCTCTTCTTCGAGAACGACAAAAGTGCATGCAGAAAGTATGCTATGACAATTTCATTAATATGGCCGAATCTAATATTAATACCGATCCCAAACATTTCTGGACATTTGTTAAATCTAAGCAAAAAAGCTCTGAACTACCTAACAATATGTATCTTAACTCTCAGCATGTATCGGGTGGGGAAGCTATAAGTAACTTATTCAATATACATTTCCAATCCTCCTTCGAATCCCACACCCCGTGCACCTCGTCTACCACTCGAGTATATAATCCAAACACCTCAGTACTCAATCTAAGTAATGTTAATATGAACGCTGAATTAGTTTGTAAATATCTTAAATCATTAGACCCTACCAAAGGCAGTGGGCCTGATGGTATACACCCAGTGTTTTTAAAGAATTGCGCTGGTGTTTTATGTTATCCGCTAAGTCAAATATTTAAAACCTCACTGTCTTCTGGCATTTTTCCGCAGCAATGGAAAAGCTCATATGTTGTACCTATATTAAAAAAAGGAGACAAGCACAATATTGAAAATTACAGACCGATCTCTAAACTAAATGTAATGGGTAAGCTTTTTGAAAAAATTGTTTATGATAATATTTTTCCTTGTATACGGCCACACATTATTCCGAATCAACACGGCTTCATGACCAAAAAATCAACAGAAACTAACCTTTGTGAGTTTGTTGACACAGTCCTTGTTGCTATGGATAACGGATATCAAATAGATGTAGTCTACACAGACTATTCCAAAGCCTTTGATAAAATCCCACACAGCATTTTAATTGAGAAAGTCGAAGCAATGGGTATACACGGTGACCTCCTTCGTTGGTTAGCCTCTTACCTCTACAATCGTACACAAGCTGTAACTGTTCAAGGGTTTTGCTCTAGTTTCGTGCCCGTAACCTCAGGAGTACCCCAGGGATCTCACCTTGGCCCCCTTTTATTTAATATCTTTATGAATGACGTTAGCATAATTATCCGTAATTCTCAGCTATACTTATATGCTGATGACAAAAAGATAGTCAAAATCATAAAGTCTGAGATGGATTGCATAGAACTCCAGCATGACCTTGACTCTCTGGTGAATGAATATTGTTTAAAAAATCACCTTCTTTTGAATGCAGACAAATGCAGCGTCATATCTTACTCTCGAAAGAAACACACAATATTATATCCCTACAATATTAAAAACAAACCCTTAAACAGGGTAAATGTGATTAGAGATCTTGGAGTCCTAATGGACAGTAAGCTTCTTTTTCAATCTCATATCGAGCATATTACGTCGAAGGCTTTGAAAATGCTGGGATTTATACTTAGAGTATGTTCAGTTTTCAAAAATCCACAAACATTTAAGATTCTCTACATATCTTACGTCCGAAGCCACCTAGAGTATGCATCAACAGTGTGGAACCCTCATAATTCTACATATAAATCAAACATAGAAAGAGTTCAGAAAAAGTTTTTGAAATATGTCTCTTATCGCATGCGAAATGATGAAAACAATGTGTCCATGAACTTTAAAACTCTTGATCAACGCCGAGATATCAGAGACCTAGTAATGCTATATAAGATAATCCACTATTTTATTGATAGCCCATACCTTTTACAAAATATTCATTTCAGATGTCCATTAAGAGTAACTCGATCTCCGGACACATTTTATATTCCTAAGAGCAATACTAATTATGTTGAAAATGTATTTATAAGAAGAAGCTGTAGCACCTTTAATAGATTATGCACAAATATCGATGTGTTTAACACGAGCCTCGCAGGATTCATAGCATTCCTAAGAGAGTAGCGTTCGATCGTTGCGGGAAACTTAGTAGTGTTAGTGTGTGTATTGTTTTTGTATGGGTTGAATCTGTAGTCTTTTTATTTTTTTGGAGATTTTCCTTTTCTACTAGTTAGTATTTATATTGTATTGTATTATTTATATTCATATGTTTTTCTACCAATGAATCTTCTGTGGAAACTTTACTGGTTTATGCAACTTGGTAAAAATGATTTGTATTAAAATATATTTGTATAACTGTTTGTTTCCCAAATAAAATAAAATAAAATAAAAATACATTTTTTATGCCGAAACGGTAATTATATGAAATTCCCTCGATAGAAAAAAATTGCAAAATAAGCTCCTAAAACTATTTAAAAAACTTTTTGTTCTGTTATTTAATATGTTATAGGCATGAAAAAATTCTCAGTGTATCTTTAAATGAAACTAAAGCAATTGTCGAGAGATTTATGCTGTATGTTTGCTTAATTATTTTCGTTTATTTTTAAATATTAGCGCTGTAACGGACGTAGTTGACCACATTATTTAATTTCATAAAAATTGTTTTACTTTTATAAAATGTGCCTACCCCACGCCACTGGCAAAATCACCACTCCCCGCCACTGGTCATTTTGTCCAATTTTCGGCCCAAGCATTTTTTTTTTTTTTTTTCATTTTCTAGATTCTTATATTCCATGAAGTGGTGAATCATTTAAATTTACTGAATTTAAAGTTAATGTTCTTTATACAAATAGAACGGCGACATATGCGCCTCACAATTTTTACCTCATATGGGTTTATTCAAATATTACCTGGCTTTTATAGACTTAGAGGCCTTGTATTTTCTCGGTAGGGAAAAAATTTGTTACCTAAAAACCCTACTAAAATTGCATGTATCATCATCCAGCATCAGCACCAGCGGCGACCTACAGCGGCCATATACTACATACGTGTCTGTTTGTGTTGTGTTGGGAATGGGGGGAGGAATTTTCGGCTGCGCCCTTTTGTTGGAGTCCTTCCGCATTTGCCGTTGGGAGTAAGGAAAATCGCAGAAAACCTTACCCAGGAAGGAGCGGCCGAACGTCAACTTGAAACGTTTGCGGCCTTCAGTAACATCGGTATATGATGTCCTGCATTTTTGAGATGTGTGTGTGTGTGTCTGTTTTTATGTTAATATATACTTATGGGAACATAGAAAATAAACATACATATACATACAAATTATAAAATATTATATAAATAGATATATAAACATTATATATTTGGGAAGAAGGTCGGGAGTTTAGGAAATACCTACTGCTCGCTATTCGTCCGCGTCTAGTTCTGGTATGTGCCATATGTGGTCATGGTCCATGAGGATGTGTTTAGGTAGTCTATGTGTGTATCTGAATGTCAGGTCGCTCGGAGAATTGTATTGTCCTATGTCTCGTATTAGTTGATTTTTACTAAGTGTGAGTGATTTGTAAAAGCGTTCAGTCAGTCTGTGTGTGAATTCGTATAGAGTTGGAATTTGTTCTCGTTCGTGTAATCTCTTCAAGTTTGTTCTGAGTCTCGTGTTGTATGTGATTTTAATGCAGAGATTTTGAAGCGTCTGTAGATTCTTGTGGTCTGTGTGTGAGATGCTGCTCCATACGGGAATCGCATAAGAGAGTACTGGACGAATGAGCGAGTAGTAGACGAGGAGTTTGGTTTTGGGAAGTAGCGGACTCCGTCTATTGAAAATTGGCTTCATCTTGCCGATCGCTTGTCGCGTGCGCGTGTGCATCTTCGCTTGGTGAGATTTCCAGTTGAGGCGGGAGTCCATGGTCAGGCCCAGATATGTCACTTCATCTTTCCATTCTATGCTGTGTCCTCCCATTTCGATGTTAAAGTCAGGTGTTCTGTTTACACGTTTTCTCGTGAACATGATGGCTTCAGTTTTCGCCTCGTTCAGTTTCAGGCGCCATTTTTTGTAGTATTCTACGAGCGCGTCGAGCGCCCTCTGTAGGTAAATAGCGGCCATATTCGCTTTCAGCGAGGAAACGTATAGTTTGACGTCATCTGCGTAGATAGACAGATTGCATCTCTCGTCTCGGGGGATGTCGTAGGTGAACAGAATGAAGAGAAATGGTCCAAGTAAACTTCCTTGCGGCACGCCTTTTGGAATCTCACGCATTGAAGATAGCACGTTCCTTATGAACACTCTGAACGATCTATTCTTTAGGTATTCCTGTATCAGTCTCGTTAGGTATATGGGCGTGTTAGTGCGGTGCAGTTTATGCACGAGCCCGTCTATCCATACGGTGTCGAATGCCTTCTCTAGGTCGATGAGCGCAGCGGCGGTGAAGCGATGTTCGTTAAATTTTCTTGCGATGTATTCCGCTACTCTGGTGAGTTGATGGGTCGTGGAGTGCCTCTTTCTGAAGCCGAACTGCTCGTCTGGCAACGTTTTGTTGTCGTCGTGGTGTGGTACAAGCCTGTTGAGTATAATTTGTTCAAATACCTTGCTCAGCGTAGATAATAGGCTAATCGGCCGGTAACTTGTCGGCTGCGTTCTATCTTTATTCGGCTTTGCGAAAGGCAGCACGGTCGCCGATTTCCAAATCTGGGGGAAATGCCCGGTCATGAGGCAGGCATTGAACAATTTTGTTGTGTAGATGATGGCTTTTTGAGGGAGATGTTTGAGTAAAATGTTGTGAATTTGATCGCTTCCCGGCGCCTTGTTTGTTCTCAATCGCCTGATTGTGACAGCAATCTCACTTGGCGTAGCAAAGTGAATATCTTCAGCGTTTGTCTGCTCTGCTTCCCTCAAGTCTCGTAGAGAGTCAGCTACGATCCGGTCTGTAGCCGGGTCGGAAAGGCCGTCTGTAGCGGCGTAGGCTCTCTCGAACCCGTCGGCGAGTGTTTCAGCTTTTTCTTGTAGCGAAAGCGCCGTCCCGGGGCCGTTCAATTTCTGTAGCGGGGGGATTGTGAAATCTTTATGTCTAAGCGCGCTGGCCATTTTCCATAGGGAATTATCCTTCGGCGTGAGTGATGCGACTTTTTTGTCCCAAAGTTCGCGCTTGAGTTCTACGATTTCGGTCTTGATTTCCCTCTGCAGGCAGTTATACGCTGTCTTGAAATATTCGTCGCGTGTGCGGTGAAACATGCGTCGCAGGCGATTTTTCTCCTTGATGAGCGATAGAACGTACTCGGGAAGCTTGATCGTGTATGGGTGTATTTCTTTTAGAGGAATGTGTGTATCTTGTGCTGTTTGAAGAATCTCTGTGAGAGTGCTTGTAGCTGCGTCGATCTCTTGTGGCGAGCGCAGAGTTCGCTACCCGCTTGGGGCAGCCTCGGTAATTGGCGGGATGCGGGCCTGAGCAGTTGCAGCATGCGGCGGGCTCATCTCTCGTCTTCTTGGGGCATTCTGCCGAAGCATGCTCCAGTAAGCATTTTACGCACCTTGCTGTGTGCGAGCAGTTTCGGGACCCATGCCCGAAGTCTTGACATCTGTAGCACTGGGTGCCGTGCTGAAGGTGATTGCTCTTGTGCTTCTGGAGTCGAATTCGGCAGTGGCACAGGTATTTGACGGCCGCGCGCAGCTGTCCCATGTTGACTTCCTTATTGAAGTGTGCTAAGTATAAGGGATACTCGATTGAGGCTGTCATCTTGACCACCTTCACAGCTGGGAATCCCTGCGATTCCAGATCCGCCGCGATGTCTTCCACTTCTACGAGCGGCAGGCCCTTGATCACGGCCTTTTTCATTTTTTCGGCTTCGGCCGTGAATGTGTGGAAGCCGCGAGCCTCCGCTCGCAGTCCATTGGTGAGGGCGCGATGGTCCTCCATCGTGCGCACGAAGATGTTGGCCGTGCCGCCCCTATTGTACTTGAAAGTGAAGAACTTACCAGCCCCCAGATGTCCTTGCACCGCAGCTGTGATCTGCGCGTGTGTCATGTTCCCCAGGGTCATCACAACCGGGGGAACGTGGTCTCTCCTGCCGGTACCTGCGGGGGAGAAAGATGTATTAGTATTGGCACGCTTATTACGCGGCGCGCCAGCGCCTTCGCTTACCTCGGGCAACTCTTCAAATCGGTTGCCACACTGGAGCGGTTGTGGTCCCCGTGGGGACATGGGCCTCTTCACGGGGTTGGACGGCCTCGTCCAGCCTCCATCCTGGGGGGCAGCCGTCTCCATCGGCTGCTGCGGTCTCGGGGGCGCCACGTAGGCCGACGCTGGGCCTATCGGGGGCGCCTGGGGGCAGGACTGGGTCCTGCTGCCCAAGAGGAGCCTGCTACGGGCTCCGTCATCTCGGTGGCGTCGGGCGTCGTGGGAGCCGTGGTGGTGGATGGTCTCCGGGTCCTTGGGTCCTCGGGGCGGGGCTGTGGTGCGGGGATCGTAAGGCGCACGGTCCCGGTCTTCCTTCGAAACGCTATCTGGTGAGCGCCGGGCGGTACCACGACCGGGGAGTCCTCGTGGTCAGCGGGGAGCATCCTCGTCGGGAACATCTTCACTTGTTGTGAGCGGTGACTCCTCTTAAAAAGAGAGCACGTCTCGGGAACTTGCGGGCGGTTTGTAGGGGCCAGCGTGGATTTTTTGTGTTGAGTAATACTTTGCGTGAAAGATTGCCTTGATAAAGGCAGTTGGGTGGGCGCGGGCGCCTGCTCGGTGGGCCGGCGGGATTCCTGAGTTGGCTGAGTACACAAGCCAGACAAAAACGCTTGTGTGGTTGTGTCACAAACCACAAAAACGATCTCAATCTTCTATCTCTCTCTATCCTATCCTCTCAATCAATCTATCTATCTTCGGCCCAAGCGGCTTGAAAACTTTGACTCCGAATGGCTTCGATACCGCATCGCCGGCTTACCTGCCGCGTGGATCAATGTCCAGCATTTTTTCTATGTAAAATTTACTAGGAAAAATCAATTTTTAAATGTTGCAAATGTATGTATTTTACTTGTTCATCCCCTCGGCGGTAGTCAAATAAACACTATTTTCGATATACTACCGCTGAGGAGATATTAAAAAAGCTGTTTTTCACATATATGTAAACCCATTTTTGAACAATATTTTTTACCTTTTTTGCGTGTACAAAAATCCAGGAACCTCGTAGCATAGTGAATCTTATCTCTTTCTGAGCGCTATGTTACGGGGGACCTCGGAAAAATACTAACTTAACATTTTTTACAAATTTGATCGCTTTGAGATCATTTTTACACATTTATTTACAAACATTTCTTATTTTTTGTCGTATCTTGACAAACAAAAAATCTAGTTGTCAAGATACACATTCCTATAACTACTATGCATTTAAACTATGTAATTGTCATTCATGTAAGCGTTCAAAATCTTTTCTAATTCGCAAATTTAAGCGACTACTATCACCATTGCTGCCGACAAAATGAATATGCAACATTTTGTCGGAGGCTATAAACTCATTGTTGGCGCGGGTACAACCCCCCACCACTTTTGGGCTCCTAGCCCAATGTCGGGCGCGAGTCAGGCTAATTAAATATAAGCAGCCACATAATTAAAAATAAATCAGTTCATCTTTACCACCGAAACCAAGCGTTTTATTATCTACAAGTGACTCCTGCCCAACATCTGCCTCACCTCGCCGAGTCTTCTGCTCCAAGATCTTCTGGTGTTACCTCTTCAAGACCAGCCGGCCCTCCTCTGGAAAACCGCCAACACCAGAAGCGAGCAGAGACGAAAGCACACCCAGTGCCCACCATTCACCAAGCCTGGGTGCGGGAGGCAGATTTCATCACAATATCAACTACAATCATCATCATCGGCCGTAAAGGAGCATTCTCATCGGTTGAAGACACGGTTTGGACCCGGCGCCTAAATCTACAGTCTTGTGCGGACTCCCGTCCAGTACAAGCGCGCTCCCTCTAATATTCGTATTTACATATATCCCTTTTAAACTATATTTGAACGCTTACTACGGAGTCTTAACGCAGAATTTTAATACTTATTGATGTAATTTTGAACACTTGTCGTTCAAAAAAAGATTTTTGTTTATCAATGATTTCGAAAAAATCAGTAATAAAATATATTTTTACTATCTTTGGTCTTTAGCGAGTGTAGAGAGACAGAGAAAGTTAGGTTATGTCCATTATCTACTAATATCTGGTCACTAAACGTCTAAAGTTATTCCAAGCACACGGAGAAAAATGAGAATGGCTGATTTATTAAAATCCTGTTAAAAACATGATGGTACGCCATTTCCTAACAAACTATCAGTACATTCAGAAAATATCTGAACACGTGTTCACGCAGCTGCGCTGATCCTAATAAATATAGAGACGAAATCGAAAATATCAGAACATACCCATAACATGTTTGTGTTTTACCGACAGCTCGTTAGGAAATTTGTCAATTCGTTCTTTAAGGCGAAGCTTAATGCCAAATCACTCTTTTGATTAATCTTTATAACGAATTGGTGTACATTATGAAAACCAAAAAATGTTTTAGATAAATTGAAGATATTCCTATCGTTTCGCTTGATTAGATTACAAACAAATAAATAAATTACTCGATAAAAAATATAAATGCAAACTACTAAAAAAAAAATTTTTTCAATGGAAATGTATGAACGCATAATGGAAACAACATTAAAAAAATACAGTATTATAGCCAAGATTATCTGTGACAGTTTCACTTGATTAACTTTTTTGCTTTCTTACAAAATTATTTACAAAATTAATAAAAAAACAGTTTTTTGCTTGAAATCGAACGTTTCTAGACTCAGTTTGTCAAGCGATTTTAATGCCTATTACCTACGATATAAGGTATACGAAGAATATACACTTTTTGGCTTTTAGCTTCCTCTTAAAGAGCTGCAGTCCCGTTTTTAACTGTATTACACATTATAAGTATTTTTTTAATTGTTTCAAAATTTAAAAGTTCCAGAATTTTAATAATAATAGAACTTTGAAAGAGCTTGAATTTTAACTTTGAAATTTGATAAATTGTTTTTACTGTGAAACAATCTGTCCTTATTAATTAATTTGAGAAATCGTTTAATAAAGAAATATTTTGAGAAACATATGCCAGCATTAAAAGAATAATATTTCAAAGCCACCGGTCAGCGACACTTACCGCAATCCTTAATATGGATTACACATAATGTACACACATTCTTCTAAGTAATCTGACACGTCGTTTCGACGAACATTGAAAACATATTTTGAGGCGTCATTGGCGATGTAATTAACTCATTACTAACTTACTAAATGAACTAACACTAACAATCGTTTTTCGGAGATATAGTAGACAGAGAGGAAAGACCGCCACAACTCTGTCTTTTTTTATCTGCTAAAACTGCTCCCAACTGTCTTAGAGTAGCGATGGGTCGATGGGTACCAGTTCAGTATTTTCATACTCAATTGAACGTCGCACAGTGGGCTAAAAATCGCCTTTCATAGACATAGAGACTTGAATTTTCAAGGGTATTTTTTTGGATAGAAATAGATTCTGCTGATCATTACTATGCTATAAAATTTCGTATGAAGCAATTGCGTGTACAAATGAAGGAGTTATCATTTTTTAAGAAAAAATTGTATTGCACTGACATTAAAAATGAGGCTATCTCTGGAATCATAAGGTTGGCCATTATATCCTTACACACAGATATACTACTATTTATTTATATGTAAAGCATTTAAGCATTAAAATGAATCATCAACATAAAAAAGTTTTTTTTCAACTTTAACGATTTAAAAAAAAAACGCAAGTTGCGCCACATTACGAAGAATATCAAATAAATAGAAGTATATCTGTGTGTAAGGATATAATGGCCAACCTTATGATTCAGTGCCATACAAATTTTTCTTAAAAAAATGATAAATCCTTCATTTGTACACGCAATTGCTTCATACGAAATTTTATAGCATAGTAATGATCAGCAGAATCCATTTCTAGCCAAAAAAAATACCCTTGAAAATTCAAGTCTCTATGTCTATGAAAAGCGATTTTCAGCCCACTGTGCGACGTCTCAATTGAACGACGTCTCAATTGAACGACAACTCAATTGAATGACGGCTTTTGTGTGATGTTTCAAATGACCGACGGATCAATCTAACAACGGCTCAATTGAGCGACGGATCAATTTAACGATGTTTCAAATGAACGACGGATCAATCTAACAGCGGCTCAATTGAACGAGGCATGTGGAACGGCACAAAACTCTCCCAACCGTCTGGAGCCAGTGAGACTATGGCATCTATAATTGGAGTATGTTGTGAGACTGAAGATATTGGGGAGGGTAAGGAGATGGGAAATAATTCAATGAGGGATTCTATCTACTTACAACAATCATACACACATTTCTCTGAAATTGAATGTCATTACAGCAGTTAATAAACGAAATAAATATCGGTTCTATCCAATCGGTATTTGACTCAGTTGTTAGCCCAGATGACTCCAGTCCTTGGGAAGAAAGGTTCTATCCTCAGCCCAAAAACATGTATATATAAATTACTATTTATAAAAATAATTTTTAAAATCTTGTATTTTGCCGATTGATTTTTTTAATATAAATTAAATAATGATATTACTAAATATGTAAAAGAAAAACTTAAATGTGACACGGAGTTCTACATATTTAACTTGAAAACAATAAAAAGATGTAATCATTGAAGACAATATAAGCGATTCCTAAACGAAAATTTGAAAAAGAAAAATCAAAAAAAGATCTAGGACTCAATATGTTAATTGCAAGCGACCCAGGATTTGCGGCAAGGCAAGGGTCCCAGGTTCGAGTCCTAGATGTGACCGTATCTTTTTTTGATTTTTCTGTTTCAAATTTTCATTTAGAAATCGCTAATATTGTCTTCAATAATTAAATATTACAATTTGAGGTTATACTCGTTAAGTTATTCCAAAAAAATGAAATAAAAAAATTGTAAAAGTAATAACTATATATTGAAACCCGCTTTCTATGGATTCGCGTCTGAAGATGTTATCGACCGAGGAGGTCATCAAAAATATTATAATAACACACTGACATTGAAGGTACACGTACACGAAGGTACACGTACACAAATCCAGTTTTAAAGTAATTATTTCACCTACTCGAGTTCTAAGCACGCGACTCGTAAGGTGAGCCCAAACGAGCTATCGAATTTCACAAAACACGTATAAAACCGCAAGGGACTACAAATCTTAGCTATAAAAAATGTATTTGTTTCGTAAATACTTGTCGAAACTTTATATGCAATAAATATTTATCGATTTTCGTTACACGAAGGTTTTTTAGGCGTAGAAAAGTACTTATAAAATAGGTACTGGCTTGAGTCCGACTATAATGGCCGACAGGAGCTTGGTTTCGGTTGTATTGTTATATTAGTTTCGCTATGCAATATACTGAAAGGCTAAATCTAAGGAGATGATATAGGCGAGGGTTAAGATTGTAAATGGCTACGCAGAAACTTTTGCTATACACAACCCTGTATGTGAAAACCTTATTTATTTATTCATTGGATAATTTGTAAGGCGCCGCTTTTGTGAGATATCGCCTCAGGGGCGCTTTACAGTTGATGCAGGTATTACAAAAAATATAAATATTACAAAAATAAAGTGAAGTTTTCAGTCAAATGAAGTAAAGGAACAGGTGACACGAAGATAGAAGATGGAGACTCTGCAGCAATAATCCTAGGTGGTGAAGAAACTGGACAAGCTGCTGCAGCGAGAGAGTCCACCGCGTCCACCAACAGTGCCAGCACGAGGTTCGTCATCCGTCCAGGTATGTATCATTCATCTCCCTGTAATCCTGTTCCTGGTGATTGTTGAAATGGTGCATTCTGCCCGCTATAAAATGCGATGGTTGGGATAATAAATTACCCTGGGCTTAGAAGCTTCAAATATAGAACTGAAGAAAATAGTTCATGGAACGATATACCTATTCATAGCTTATCCAGCCAAAGAGGGTTGTTTGTCTGTTGTATAAACTTGAAAAAATAAAAATTTCTTATCTTTATTTTAAAAGTTAAATATTTCTTATATATATTTCATTTTGAATATATATTTAAAAAAAATATCACCAATTGTATTTGAAATATGCTTTAATATTAAACATGAAAAATAGTTGAAAAAAACTTAATACAAACATTTTTTTATCAAAACGTTGATAATTTTTGAGAGAATCAAAACAATTTTTTTTAAAGTAATTTTCCTCAACCATATAAAAACAATAAAATAGAATTGCTTTTAATTCACAGAAAAAAAAGTTTCTAAAATACACTGTGATGTGGGCTTACTTAAGATTAATAAATAATTGAAATTTAAAACAACAAAACTGAAATTGTGAACGCATTGCTTGCACATCTTAAAACATTAGGCTAATATTGATTTGTTTTTGGGGTATTATGACGCTACCTGCTTCTTTAGCCAACGTTTCGGATAGCATTGCACTGTCAATCATCAGGGCAGATGTGTAATCTACAGACTACTAGTCTACAGACTTCACATCTGCCCTGATGATGGATACTGAAATGCTCTCCAAAACGTTGACTAAAGAAGGAGGTAGCTCAACACGGCATAATACCCCAAAAACAAATCACTAAAATACTTTTGGACGTGAAAATCTCAAATCATACATGTACATTAGACATTTATGTTTTAAAAAAACGTCAAGTTCTTATAAAATATAGAGTATAAAATTAAATTTTTATATCGGTATAACCTTTTAACTGCACTTTTTGATATAAAATTAAAGTAAATTTTACAACATTCAATTATTATTGTATAATTACTCTATTTGTATAAAACTAACCTCACAAAACCTACTAAAACTGCTCCCCACTGTCTGGAACCAATAGGACTTCCCAATGTTGGGGGCTGAAGGAAGAGGAGAACGGACAAGGATGTGGAAGGTACCCGAGTATTCAACGAACACGTCTAAAGTCATTTCAATCATAGTTTTAATATTCTGAATGGTAGTCTTTCACCAGGGTGATACTGAGAGTAGGCAATTATCACTCTGAAGCGTACTGAAAATATACTGAATATATATAAATAAATTTATTTTTTTGTTACACATTGTACAAAGACTGTACAATTTATACTTCGAATTATCTTCTTTATAAATTATAATTAAAATGTTCGTTTGTTCAAAATCTTAAATCTCCGATAGTTCTTCACCGATTGCTTTGAAATTTTTACACAACTTTGCTTTCGAATACGTGTGTGTTTTAATATATCTATATTATGTAGATATCACCTGCGACAGATAAACACAAGTTTTTTTTAAACAGTGTAATCTGGTTTACAAACATGACAATTTAATTTCTATCTGTACAGCTAGTCAATGTTTTTTTGTTCTATATCTTAAATCTCCGAGATTTCTTCACCGATTGCTTTGAAATTTTGTCAAAACGCCAACGTTGTATTCGAATTCGCATGGGTTTTTATATACCTATATTATATGTATAAATGAACATGAACAAACATGCTTTTTTGAAAAACAGCGCCATCTGTTGGACGTAATATATATATTTTTTTAAATTTAAATTTGTGAGCATTGCACGAGAGTCCCAACTGCTCCCAAACGGAGTGACTATGTCAGCCTCAATTGGGGTATGTTAAGGAGGTAATAGGAATAGGAAGGAGATGAGGAAGAAAAATGTAAGGAAATACTTGGCTTTTCAAATCTGGTCACCAAAGATAACTAAGGACGGGTTATTTCGGAAAATTTGAACAATTCTTCAAAATTCAAAGTTAATTTTCAAGTTCTGTGAAAGATTTTTTCAAATTCTGTTTTATTTCAGATCTGTCAAGCAACCAACCTATAACAATCTAAAAATAGAACTTGAATAAAACTTTCACAGAACTAGAAAATCAACGTTGAAATTATATGAATTGTTCAAATTTTCCGAAATAACCCGTCCTAAGAATTTCTTACGCTCTGGAACGAAACACGAGAGAATAAAGTACATACCTATTATTTTGAGTTAAGGCGATGCACTACGTCGTGTAATATTTTAAATTGAGCCGCTATCAATAACAACCCTTACGTAGATGGCGATAAGGTTTAAATTCCCGCTCAACACCATCCGCCTGTTTTGATTTATACAAGAAAAAAACATGGCCAAAAGTGCCTTTTATTTTATTTTGTGGATGTTCAGGTATAAATATTTAATTTTTCTTCGATAATTTTATAAATAACTTAATTTGCCACATTATACAATAAAATCATAACAAAAAATGGGTTCGTAAGTAGGAGATTTTGAACTTTAAAGCAGTTTTCATAGGCCTTTACATTATTTTTTTCTAGGCTTATAAAAAGACTTATCTAAAAAATACTCGATTATTTTAAAGGCCAAGATGTATTCTACTCGCAGTATTTAATTAAAGCATCTGAAACATTTCTAGGCGACCAAATTTTCAAACCAAAAACACATGATTTTAAATTACTACGTATGGCATCGCCTTAATTAACCGAGAAACAACACAAATTAATTCGATAAAATTCACATGGGCTATATTTGAAGACACGTTCTCCGGATTCATAGTCGAGAGCATTACCAGTAAATAATAACCACATTTCGTAGACCTTGCCCAGTTAATTTAGTAGCCATTAGGTACGGTGTCTTCCTCTACAACGACTTCCATCAATCTTCCCCTGGATTTTCAGTTTTTGAGACAGTAAAAACATAATAAAATTCTTGTTTTATCTGCCTACCCCTAGATGTACCTTACTTAGGGTTTATCTTGATCTCTAAGCCAGCACGTCTGCGTTATATTTTCAAATCACCAATAACTCCGCTTAAGTTTAGCAAGGGGGAAAGGGAGGGATTTAAAATCCGTGTTCTCAGAGGCATGTTTTAGTAAGATGGATGGTTTTTCACTTATAGTTTACTAAAATTTATAAAAATTGTAATGCTAACGACAGTGGATGTAATATCAATTAATTAGGGTTAACTCGACTATTATTGCCCGCATATACATAGTTACTGCCCACTCTCACTTTGATTGTCCTTTTTTCACTAACTTATGTAAATATTTCACCAAAAGCTTAAATAACAGTTTTGTAAACAGTAAATATCGCGTTCTTTTTTTAGTGTGTTCCAAAATATCCCCTGAAATCATTAGATTTATAAGTAGGTACTTAAATTACTACATAACTATATATTTTACTGTATATTATCTCCATATATAGTAGAAATGTATTATATATTTGTACAGCGCCCTTGAGGTGATTTTGCACAAGAACGGCGCTATACAAATCATCCAAATATTATTTATGTAATTCATTAAAAGAATTACACAACTCTTGGTCTAAAGATACTAATATACTCGTATAATATATATTTATCTTTCTCTCGTTTTGCTTTCTTCCCCTTCTTCTATATTATCATTGCCAAGGTCTGGTATCTGAGAGAGGATATTGTGTTAGCGTTTTATTAGCAGCAGACACATACCTGGATGGTTGACGAACCTCGTGCTGGCACTGTTGATGGACGCGGTGGACTCTTTCGCTGCAGCAGCTGGTCCAGTTTCTTCACCACCTAGGATTCTTGCTGCGAGTCTCCATATTCTATCTTCGTGTCACCTGTTCCTGTTCTTCATTTTACTTAACTTAACTTCACTTTGTTTTTGTAATATTTATATTTTTTGTAATACCTGCATCAACTGTAAAGCGCCCCTGAGGTGAACTCTCAAAAAATCGTCGCTATACAAATTGACCAGTAAATAAGGAAATTAATAATATATCTATACTTAAAGGCGCCTTTGTAACTACCTCGTAATATGTGCATTTTTTGTTGTTATCTAAACCATGCAGTAAATCATGTCAAAATATGTAAAAACCTTACATGTTGATGTTGAAAAAAGTGGAAGTCTAAATAAACATAAAGATTTCACATTGAAGAAAACAATCTTTACTGAACCATTATAACGGCCACCATCCTGAAATGGAAATATTACAGACAGACAAAGTGCATAACCGTCGATTTAAAACAAGATTTCACTGGAAAAGTGCAATACCGGCAGATGCAGCCACGTTGTTGAAAAGTAAAATCAGATTTTGTGAAACGCGTCGAAAATTTTTCAATTTTGCAGATACTTCTTATATAATCTTAATGTTTTACCTATTAGTATTGAAAATAAAGCAACATAAATAACTGCCCACCATCTTCGGGTTGTTTTATTAACGATTTTTATCGAATTACTTAAGTGGGCAATATTTCTGTCGGTATTCCCACAAGGGGAGTCGCTATGAACAAGTGGGCAACCACTACATTTAGCATTATTTTTTTCTTCATTTAAATATTCGTCATTTAGTTATAGTGTAATGTAATCTATGGAAGGATTCCGTGTCAGTGGCCGAGTTGGCATCGCGTCTGGATCCCACCCAGACTTTGTGAGTTCAATTCCTCGGCTGGCTTTGTCCTCTATAACGACACAAGCAACATTTTCCGCTTACTGTGGAGGTAGTTGGAGAAATTTGAAATATTTTCAGGTTATTCTTAACATGGAAATGTTTGATTGAACTTTGATTAATGAATTATGCAACTATTTATTGTTTTGTAATATAGTGGCTAAGACCAAACATTCAAAGTCAAAATTTCCTTAAGCGGGCCATAATTACCTATTGACCTTAATTCCCTTAAGCGGGCCATAATAACCTACTAGCCCTAACTTCCTTAAACGTGTCATATTTAACTATAAACCCTAATTTCCTCAAACGGGCCATAATTACCTATTTACCCTGATTTCCTTAAGCGGGCCATAATTACCTATTGACCCTAATTTCCTTTAACGGCTCATAATTACCTATTTACCCTGATTTCCTTAAGCGGGCCACAATTACCTATTAACCCTAATTTCCTTAAATGGGCCATAATTACGTATTTAACCAAATTAGTTTTATACTATTTATTTTTAATGCATTTTTTTCACAGCCATAATACTGCGTTTCTTGATCACTATATTATACTACCTAGGAGCCTTTGTTATCTTTGGGGATGCTGTGAGGAGATTATATATAATTAAAGGAAGGAGATGAAGTTCTGGTCAGTGTGTTCAGTAGCGACGGGCGAATGAATCTATCCCTCATATTGCAGGGCAAGGCGATAGGTCAAGAAAGTCCTGCTGGAGAGGTCAAAGGGTCTTTGAACAAACTTCACCCCATGAACCCGCGCACCCCTGCTAAGTTACCAAACTTAGAGGTCTTGGTTATCCAATCAACGATTCTCGGAGAGGCGGTACTTACAAATTGTAATCTAACCTAACCTAACCAATGAAAAATAAATTATTAGTAAAAAATGCAAACATCCATTGAATAACCGGTTAGAATTGGTATGTATAAGTCAAAAAGATATCTCTGGAAGGAAGTGAACTTATGCCTTGATTTGTGGATGGTACGTCCCGGGAGGAAATTGACTTGTCCCTTTTTACGTAATAACGTCTAACAATATTATTACTTGTACCCAAGGAGAAAAAAACTTATTTCCGTCTCAATAGAGTGGCCAATGTACGAAAACGATGGATATTTCGAAATTCTACTGTCCATTTGATGAACCTTGATACCCTTACTTACTAATTACTTCTGACTATTACTAATAAGTAATCTGCCGTTTTAAGTAAAAACACAGTTATTGACATGAGAGTCATTCTGCAGTATCAAGAGTTAAAGATTACAGTTAAGTTTAACCTTTTGGCATATTTATAGTTGTACTGTTTTTTAACAAACACTTGGATACATTTACAGCCTTACTAATAAAAAAAACACTTCCCAACCGTTAAATGGTGTTTTTAGAACAGGTGCTTCACGCATGTGCACCGGTGCACCAGGGATCAATACTGCTAGCTCTTTAGATCAGGCTCCGTTAAAATACCTGTAGAACAGACTCAGATATGGCAATAGGTCTGTTAACAAAAGATTGCCAATAAAACGGACTGCCCTCCTTTGCCTCCTTTGGTTTATCTAGTATTTTGGGGTACCAGCTCAGAGGTGGCTACCAAATTCAATTGTTGAGGTACTTGAGATTTATATAAGATGGTTACTATTATAGAATATGGTAGCCCTACACAAGACGACCAGTTTCTTGGAAGTCAGATTTACTCGGGCTTCTATAGAGTCCCGATACTTGATCCGGTCTGATGTACTTGCTCCAAGCATTTCAATGCAGTCTTTATTGGGGAAGGTGCTTCCATCAAATTGCACCAGACAGTCATTGATCTCCCTCTTTGCCTAAATCAGACATGCTTGGGTTTTTGAGACGTTGAAACTGACCAGGTTTGTCTCACCCCAGGCCCGAACTTTCTCGAGGTAGTGGTTAAATTTTTGTATCAAAACTTCCCTAGCTGTTTGGACATCATAAGGAAGGGAGCTTGTCAAAAAATATAAACATCGTGAACGGTGCTCTTGTCAGTATAGAAATAAATTGTTGCACATCCAACGAGATCTTTGAAGTGCAAAAAAACAGCGTTGGTGACATCACAGATCCTTGTGGCACCCCCGCATTGATTTGTTGCGGAGAGGCAGAGAGCCATCAATAATGATTTGAATTGTTCTTTCCTTTAGAAATTCCGCAATCCAACTATGCAGGGTGTTTGGTGGCCAGATCTAAAGAGCAAGGTACTTCCCGAAATTCCTTGAAATGCCACAGTATCACTAATTCCAAAGAGTTGAGAGCTTGGGAGCAGTTGGAACACTTATGTGGTTCTCTAAAACTATTTATTTATTTATATAAATAAATTATATATAAATTACAAACAATACAAAACAAAATTAACCTTTGTCTGTCCAACTGGGAAGGATTCCCGTTTCAGGACAGCCAAATAGTGTATTTAGTATATAATATTCTTACAATGGAATGGCGATGCTGTCAAAACAAATTTTGAGAACATTA
Source organism: Hesperophylax consimilis (assembly GCF_061612785.1). Taxonomy (NCBI): domain Eukaryota; kingdom Metazoa; phylum Arthropoda; class Insecta; order Trichoptera; family Limnephilidae; genus Hesperophylax; species Hesperophylax consimilis. Next base: position 16,359,169 of record NC_142865.1, read on the forward strand.
TTGATTGAATTCGAAGTGACAGGATGGTTTCATTATCCTTGAAAGATTCGCAAAGATGTAATTTATTACCAGGGTCAATTTGGATAACATTAGTAATTGCATTCAGAACAGATGAATGGTTTCTTTCGGGACATCACAAGTCTGAGATTCTTTCCAGGGCATTTTGGAGAACATTTACAATTGTATAGTTAGAATTTCCACATTTATAAATCAGTATAAGACATATGAATCCTATAGTACTATATTTTTAGAATTTCTTAGGTGATAAAATTTATTAAAACAAACAACTGTTTTGCCGATTTTTTCACCGCATTTTAAAACATGAAATTCGCGTAAAATGAGGGATTAGCGGATCCATTATGTTGATACTAGCGATATCCACGGTACTCTTCCTCGCCGTTATAATAACTTGGTATTCAAATTAGATTGGTACCGATAACATCGTTTTAAGTTAGTTTTGGTGGTTTCAAACGATTTCATTTCAGATCCGTGGCGTCTTTTGACATTTTTAAATTTAAATTACGTCTACTTTAAATACAGAAGTTATAAAACTTTGTCGTAAAATTAAAGAATCATTATTTTGTTATCGTTCAAATAAAATATTTCACTCGCTGACTTGTACCAGGCGTTACTCGGGGACTTGTAAATGGTTCGGGTGTACTTTTAAGGTGTCACTTCCAAGTGGTATATTCTCGTTACACTTCTTTCTTCGTTCATCACTTAATAATAATTGGATGACTTGTATAGCGCCGTTTTTGTGCAAAATCACCTCAAGGGTGCTGTACAAATTTATAATACATTTCTACAGTGATCTATGTTATTACTAACTATTTATGGAGATAATATACAGTACAATACTTACCCGGTAGGTCACTTGAGATTAACACTTAATTAACATTATCTATTTGTTTGTTAGCGAAATTTAGATACTGGATTTAGGACATAATTGGAAAATTGAATATAACTGGAATTCCTCTTAGGAAAGTTTTTAGTTTATACCTGAATTCTGTTGGAATTGTTATAGATCTTAGTTCTGGAGGGAGTTCCAAGCCTTCCAGATACTCCGAAAGCGCGATCACCAAACTTAGTATTTGGCTTGCGCTTAGGTTCTATCAGTCTGCCTACAGCTGATGATGTTGCTGATCTAAGAGTTGACTGCCTCAGACCAGTGTTTTCTGGGACGCATAGTTCAGAGATGTAGGGTGGGGCCATTTCATTGATGGATTTAAACACCATCCAGCACAGTTTGTACTGGATTTTTTCAGGGCACTTGAGCCAGTGAAGGTTACAAAGGTGTTCTGAAATGTGCGAATATTTTGAAACCCCGGTTATGAGCCGTGCTGCTGCATTAAACACTGATTGAAGTTTCTCAATTTGATATTTTGGAAGGTTGGAATAAATGCCGTTGCAGTTTTAACCATAAATAATTTTGATTCGTGTCTTCCTCAGGCATCACCGGCATTTTCTACCATTCATCATACACATTGTTACTGCTAAAAAACTACATTGTGTTACCGTGGGATTAAGTGGCAACAAATAAAAGTAAGGATGGGCTTATTATCTAGAAATAAAAATATATTTAAGAATACTAAAAATGTATTACCACAAAAAAGACATAATAAAAAGAAATTAATTAGCATCCTACTATTAAATCTGTCTGGCAAAGGGCTTGCGCAGGTAAAATGAAGGTGTGATACCAGTTATTTCTTGATGCGAAGCAGTAGATTCTGTTTTTTTACAGCAACTGTCCCAGCTTATAATTTATCCAAAAAATAATGGTGTAGTCCATTGCAAAACAGCCTCACGCTGCTGGTCTCCAAAAGGGTCCCTCTTAACCAATGATGATCAGCAGATGTCATCCAATTCCATCAATCCAATGGTCAATGCTACAAAACATACACTCACCGAGAATCAGCATGGATTTCGCCCCACTCTATCACCCTCAACAAACCTTATGAATCTCACCACCTATATAAATAAATCGTTTGAAATTTTTTTACATGTCGATGTGATTTATACAGACTTCGAAAAAGTATTTGATAAAGTCGACCATGATATTTTACTAATAAAATTGAGTGACATCGGATTCTCTCGGGATTTTCTCGCTTTCGTAGCTAGCTACTTACACAATCGTCGTCAGTATGTCAGTTACGGACACCAGTTCTCTCACGAATACAAAATTAACTCCGGGATTCCCCAGGGATCGAATCTAGGACCCCTCCTCTTTCTTTTATTCATTAATGATATAGGCAAGACCATTAACCGCTCAAAATATCTACTCTTTGCTGACGATATCAAACTTTACAGAGCTATCAAAAGTTGTATCGATTCCATTCTTCTGCAGAATGATCTTGATTCTCTTGTCAAATTAAATAAATTACCCTTCAGCATCCAGAAATGCAGTGTAGTTACATTTACAAGATCCAAAGATACATTTCTATTCCTTTACCACATTAATAAAAATATATTAACACGCAAAAACGAGATTCGTGACCTTGGGGTGATCTTCGAAGCAAATCTCTCTTTCAAATCCCACATATATGACATTGTCTCCCGCGCCAACAAAATGCTTGGATTTGTTCTTCGTAATGCGAGATCATTTACTAATGGAATTGCAATACGGAGAACATATGAAGCACTTGTCCGCAGTATCCTGGAATACAGCTCCATTATTTGGGCCCCTTCTGAACAAAACCATATCTTAGAAATAGAAAAAGTACAAAAAAGGTTTATGCGTTACCTGTATATGAGGGAATATACATACTATCCATTCCTGTATCCATCCTTGTTCTTAACAGGATGCTCGATTTCAATACATTAGAAGCCCGCAGAAAAATATTTTTAGGCAAACACTTTTTTAAGTAAATCTCTGGTACAATACACAATCTGCCTATGTTGAAAGAGGTTAACTTTTATGTCCCTAACAATTATACTCGAGGGAGATCCCATGCACTCTTATATGCTCCGAAAGCGAGGACTTCTGCCTATCAGAACGCGCCAATACACAGAGCGACTCAACTGCTTAACGATTCTCCATTAACCATCGACATTTTCAATGTCACCTACAGACAATTCAGTAACTATCTTATAACGCATGTGACAAAATAGTAAAACTGCCTGTGTAAACCTTTTAATTTGTAATCTTCTCCATGATATATTGGTGTATAACCGTTTCATGGAGAACATGAAAAAATAAATAAATAAATAAATATGCAAAAGCTGATGCTCACAAAATTGGCGAATGTGTTCGTCAAACCTCAGCCAAGAGGAATGCCCACTGCTCTGGGCTGGTGATTAAAGAATGGCCACTGCTTCCAATGCAAATCACAGATTGTTGTTCTCTCAGGTTTGGCAACTCTCCAAGTCAAAATTCCAGGGCTGTCAATTTGACCAACAGCAAAATGACAAAATGTAGGTACTTAAAGGTCCCATACACCAAGACCATAGATGCGATGTAAGTAAAGTGATGCACACACCTTGTTACAAATCTTATATGTAACAATTAATTCGACTCCGTAACTCATTCCAGTGCAGAAATAATGCGTTATATCTTTCTCGAGCGTCCCGACCTATTTCACCATTAGAACCACTTTCTAAACCCTCCTGGCACTAATAAGAACAAAATGTGATGATTGGCATAGGAATAAGGATACGCGTAAGAAGGCCTATCGGACCAACAAAGAAATATTGTTTTTTTTATATTTATAGATGATGTTCTGAATGGCCGAGGGGAAAGATACTTGTGTCTGGACATAGAAGTTGCATTTTTGGATCGGTGAAAATCACGGAAAGTCTAGTTCTCAACAAATCAGTTCCAATTTTGAAAATGGCAAATAAAACAACTTTTTGTTAAAAATATAAAAATATTATAGGTTGGTACTTTATCGCTTGTCTGAATTCTCCAACCAAACACTCGTAATATTAAGAATGACACTTGAATTCAAAGCAAGTTACAGACAAACGAAGTCAAAACCATAAAAGATTTTTTTTAAACTTATTGTTACCTCAATCTGACTTTAGTATCTCAGTGGCCAGATATGAATATCACACAGAGAAAAATGATCCCGTTAAAAAAGTGACAGCATGCCAACTTTTTTATAATATATTAGTCATTTCAGAATACATTGGAACACGTCTTCATGCAGGTGTCCTTTTCCTGATAAATATAATTTATATGAACATGTGTTCCTACATCCTAATAACACATTCGTTTTCTACCGACAGTTTGTAAGGAAACCTGTTAATTAATTCGTTTAAGGCTTGCAGTCCCGTTTTTAACAGGAATACAATTTCTATAAATTTCTATAAGTTTCTCGTCAACTCTTTTTTTGTTTTTGAAGATAAAATCTATATATTTGTTATGCCGAAACGTTAATTATATGAAATTCCCTCGATAGAAAAAATCACAAAGCAAGCTCCGAAAATTATTTAAAACACGTTTTGTTCTGTTATTTAATATGTTATAGGCATGAAAAAATTCACAGTGTATCTTTAAATACAACTAAAGCATTTCTCAAGAGATTTTTGCTCTATGTCAAACGAGTCGTGATTTATTAATTATTTTCACCATTTTCGCTAAATTATTATCGTTTTTTTTTATTAACGCGCTCCCTCTAACATTCGTATTTACATATCTCCCTTTCAAACCATCTTTGAACGCTTAATAAATTAGCAATATTTTATATCATTAAGTAACTCTGTCCACACGTATGCCTTAGGGATCTCATTTTCAAATAAAGCGTTCCTACAAAACGTTTCATAAATCACAGTAGGTTAATGCTATGTGAGAATATGACGAGATAATTACTCTATTATAATTTTATTGTCTAAGGTAGGTATTGGGTAGAGTGTGGTATAAAAAAATATCTGTCTCGACAATGGGTGAATGCTCAATGTTTAAGATTACGTTGAGATCTGTGTAGATTGCTAATGCTCCGTAAATCCCAAATCTTGTAACACACACAGCATCCGTGCAATCTATTAATGCGAAAGGGTGATGGCACCAGTACATACTGCCTTATTTTAAACTTTATTTATAATTGAATATTTGAAAAAAGTGTCGTAAGTAATTTTTATGGGACAAACGAGGACTTAACGCAGTTGGGGCTAACAAAAAATTGTCCAAAGAAGCGAAGCTAGCAGTCCAAAATGCAAGAATTGTAACAGGTGGGATTGGGCGCGAATTTGAGTAACCTGAAAATTGTTTTCTGTTGTATGCTGATGATGCGGTGCTGATTGCTAACAGTATGGAAGATCTACAGTCTCTCTCTCGTGTCTAGGATGAACAAAGTATGTAAGAAAAATGAGTTAATGATAAATTTAAGTAAGTCTAAAGTCATGGTGTTTGAAAGAGATAGTACGAAAACAGTGTGCAATATAGTTGTGAATGAGGAATACTTGGAGCAGGTTTGTTTATTTAGGAAGTATGTTTACGAGAGATGGGAAGGCTGACAGAGATATTGAAAAAAGGGTAAATGCAGGTAACTCCGTTAATGGAGAACTGAACGCAGTTGGCGCTAGCAAAAAATTGTCCAATTGAAGTCCATAATGGAGTGCTGGTACCCACCCCGATGTATAATAGTGAAGCATGGAACTGGCAGAGAAAGGATGAAAGTAGACTGTATGCTGTAGAAATGAGATCCCTGAGGCGTATGTGTGTTAAAACCATTATGATCATGTGAGAAATGTGTAGATCCGCAAAGAGTGCAAGGATTATCTAAGCATAATGGGTAAGATCAAGAAAGGAACGCTTAGATGGTTTGAAGAAAGAATTGTAAAGATAATGTATGAAGCAAATAAGAATGTCATTTAGTTAGTTAGTTTATTTTTATTTTTTTATATTAACTCCACACAGGAGGCCCTGAAGAAAATAATTTCCCTCAGGGCCTATGTCATCTTTGGGGATGCTGCGTGGAGGGTCTTTTTGTGGAGAGGAAGGAGTGAACATGGGTCTTGAAGAGTCCCATGTTGTAGGAGGGAGGAAACACAGAGGCCGGCAGTTCGTTCCACAGCCGAGCTGTTGAACTTAAGAACGAATCGTAGAAGCGACCCGTTCTCATGTGACAAATGTCAACCGTGTACAAATGTTGGGCGCGCGTTTGGCGTGTATCCCGACTACGCACCGGTGCCGAAGGGATCAATGACGCTAGTTCCTCAGAGCATCTTCCATTGTAATACCGATAGAACAAGGACAGCATACCTACCTGACGCCTGTGCTCTAAAGATTGCAGTCCGTTTGTTAAGATTGGGGAATCTATCAAACGGACCGCCCGTTTCTTTTTTTTTTTTTTTTTTTTTATATTTACTCCACACAGGAGGCCCTGAAGAAAATAATTTCCCTCAGGGCCTATGTCATCTTTGGGGATGCTGTGTGGAGGGTCTTTTTGTGGAGAGGAAGGAGTGAACATGGGTCTTGAAGAGTCCCATGTTGTAGGAGGGAGGAAACACAGAGGCCGGCAGTTCGTTCCACAGCCGAGCTGTTGAACTTAAGAACGAATCATAGAAGCGACCCGTTCTCATGTGACAAGTGTCAACTGTGCAGAGTCAAGGGTTTTTTTCAGGTATTTAGGGGCTCCGGACCAGAGATGGCTGCCAAATTCGACAGTAGGGCGCACTTGCGATTTGTACAGGGTCAGCAGTTGTGTACTATTAAAGTATCTGCGTTATGTAACATATCATTGAAGATAATACTAATAAAGAATAAATGAAAAATGAAACAGACAAGATACTGAAAAATATAAAAAGATAACTATCACAACTCTAAAATAATCCAAATGTATAACGTGTCGGGTATTTATGAAAATGCATCCTGACAAGGGCAAAATTGTTTTATTTTTAATTTTTATTTGCACCATACAAGAGGCTCTGAGGGATGCTGTGTGGAGAGTCTTTTTAGGAAAATGAAGGACAGAAAGTTATGGGAAGGAAAACGGTATGAGGGGTGAATAAACGTACGTATTAATATACCCCTTCGATGGGTCGAGAGAGAGTCCGGCTGGAGGAGTCAAAAGATCTCCCTCAACCTTACCTCATTTTTTTAATTTTTTTATTTTTTTTTATTTAGGAGAAAAAACAGATACAGATATCAATTGACAAGAATATACAAAACATCAACTAGAGAATTCACCTGCATCCAAACTATTTCTCACGAATTGACTTAAACAGCAGTTAAAAACATTTACAAATATTTTGACTTATAAATAGGGGAAAAATATATACATAAGAATATTATTTTACAAATAGAGATATGAAAGAAATGCGCAATATCCTTTTAAGAATTTACAAATTATTTTTGAAAAAATTTAGAGGGAAAAACAAAAATATATACCTATATATATATATATATATATAAATAGATAAACAATGTTAAACAGAAATTTTAAAAAAAAATATATATTTTTTTAAACGAAGTATGTCTAAGTTGTTTACTTTGAACTTTGTAGGAAAACAGTCTTCATTTTTCTACTAAAAGTAGTGCGTGTATCAAAAAATAAGTCAGAGTCCTTGAGGTTTTGATTTTGATTAAGTGATTCGCACATTCTTCTGATTGGATCCCTGACACCAGCATTTGTACTCGTCCTGCTAATGTGGAATAAGTCGTTAAGTCTTGTTACTCTGGGTGGTACTTTGAAGTTTATTAATTTCAGTAAGTCGGGACAGTCAATAACGTTGTTACAAATTTTATACAGAGTCATGAGAACAAGGTATGTTCGCCGGTTAGATAGAGTGGAGACGTTATAACTCGAGAGCATATTTATGTACCCGCGTTTGGGTGCGCTCATTCTGTAATTGAGGCATCGCACAAATTTCTTTTGAATACTTTCAATATTTTCTTTATAGACATTGACACGGGCATCTCTGCTATGTCACCAAAGGGGTATTGTTTATCCAATAAATGGTTTCCGGGGCGGCGGTACCCATACACGCCTTCCAAATTGAAAATCTAAATTTAATGTGTAAATTCTGCCATGCCAAAATTACAGAAATAAAATTTGAGAAAGATCCTTTAAATTTTATCCTTATAACATATTAATATAGAATTTCACACTTCAGGCAATAACCGGTGCACGCGGCCTTCGGACAACTTATCCATAACCGGTATCCGACCGCAGGTCAAGCAAAGGACAGCGTGGCGATACTAAACAAATCGACTCCAAGCTGGTCAGGTAGGAGTTCATTACGCTATTTTACCATTTTATTACATATATATTTTTTTAAATAATAGCAGTCACGGGAAGCCTGCCAAATGTGAATCATCGAAATTGATTTTCATTAAAGGAAGTGAAAATGAAAGTAAACAAGTCTTTGTGTTTTAGGAAACAAAACAATTATTTTTTTATTATTATTAACTGCCTTCGTGGTAGAGGGCTAAGGCTATAAGTCGCGGGTTCAAATCCCGGGGTGCGCAAGTAAATTTTATTTGATTAATTTGTGATTTTCACAAATTACTCACTAAAACAATGTATAGTATATATGCGGCATGTTCTAGAGTGAAAGTTAGCCCGTCGTTTCACGAGCATACTCTCAGTATCGCCCTGGGTAAGATCACCATCCAGAATCTAAAAGTTGCTTCAAAAGGTTTTGACTCTATTTGGTGACCACATCTGAATGGTGACATACCAGGGCGATACTGAGAGTATATTTCACCTCTCGAACGTGCCGCAAATTATCATAAATGATTAATTTGTGAAAATAACACAAATCAGTAAATTAAACTTACTTGAGCACCAGAGATCGAATAGCCAGGTACATTCCAACCTTCCTCTTTCCCATCTCCTTCCTCTCCACACTACCTTCAGTCTAACATTATACAATTTGGGATGCCGGAGTCTCACTGGCTCCAGCCAGTTGAAAAAAAACTATTTTCAATTCTCATTAAAATCTTCCAAATAAGATAATAATAATAATAACAAAAATCTGTTTCCGAAAAAATAAGAAAATACACAGATTTAGCAATTGAGATTAAAAGAATTTGGCATTCTCAGACTATAAAAATATTACCATTTGTTATTTCGGCTACTGGCATTATACATTATACTCTCTCATTCAAAATTTAGGCGTATTAGATCTGTCAAAGAACTTATATATAAAGATGCAAAAATCAGTCATTTTAAATGCATGTAGGATTACGAAAGATTTTTTAAATATTTATGTTGAGGGATCAGTAGGATTTATAGGCCCTGTTAGAAGTTCTACCGAGCTGAACCCTCTGATATGAAAATATCTGGAGTCGGTGAATTATTTTCCCATTTGATCTCTGGTGAGTTGTTGTTCTTGTATTGTTTTGTATTTATTTTGCTTATATAATGCACTTGCATAATGTGGATTGACTAGATGATCATTTGCGGAAAAGTGCGTGGAAGGGTTTAGTTTTTCGGTGACCGGATAAATCATCAAAATGATAATTCATCACGTCTTTAAAAAGATATATAAAGTCATGGAAAGTGATGAAAAAAAAGCTTTATTAACTGGGTTAAGTAGGTTAGGTTAGGTTTGGTTAAAAAAAAATTTTTTTTCATCGTTTTAAATGACTGTGTTGAGTTAGCATGGAACCGTCTGTCTGTTGAGAGAGACAAATTGTTTAAGTCTCATATCTTAAAATTTGAATATGAACCAATCTCTTTTTCCACTGTACCTCTTTTTCACCTTCTAACAGCATCCAGGTACATCATCTTGCCGCTCTATCTCTGCTCTCATTGGCTGCCGGCTCGCGCCACCTGCCTTTACCACTCGTTCTTCGCCTTCATCTCTCCATTCTTCTTCTCCCTTCCTTTTTCTTCTTATTTCGTCTTACACACTTGCGCAATCGGTTGTACGGATATAACAGATATATCGAAAGGTTTTAGGGCTGTCGGAAGTTCTTAGTTGTTGATAAAATTAAAAATATATATATGCCATATAGTACGAACTAGTTGGAACCCTTCAAAAATCACAGGAGGTAGGTTACTTAATTAATGCTAAATCACTATTTTGATTAATCTTCATAACGAATTGGTGTACATTATGAATACCAAAAAATATGCTTTAGATAAATTGAAGGTTTTCTTATCGTTTCGCTAGAGTAGAATACAAATAAAATAATAAATTACTCTATTAAAAGAAATATTTTTTCAATAGAAATGTACGAACGCGTAAAGGAAACAACTTTTAACAGTAATATAGATAAGATTATCTGTGACAGTTTCACTTGATTAACTTTTTTGCTTTAGTATAAAATTATTTACAAAATAAATAAAAACCAGTTTTGTGCTTGATATCGAATGTTTCTAGACTACGTTTGTCAAGCTATTTTAATGCCTATTACCTACAATATAAGGTATACCAAGAATATACACATTTTTGGCTTGTAGCTTCCTCTTAAGTCGTTAAGATTACTACTTTATTTTAGAGATTTGATATGGCAAATTCAACGACTGCTTCACTTCCGTCCATTACATTACATTCTGGCTTTATTTCAGGGTTTTGTTTCGTAATAATGTTACAAAAAAATGCTTGAAGGTTTATTCTTTTACTGACTTATTTTTGGTTAAACCATTAATTAATCATTTTTGGTAACCCTGTTAAAAAAGCTATGGTAATAAAGTATAGAAGTGGTAGGTAGTTACCGCCTAGCTTCGCAGCTTCCTGCCAGTTCAGTCCTAGTCACCTACCTGTCTGGAATTCCATTTCCCAGGTGCGTTGAACCAGATTAGGACTTATAATTATTATTATGTATTATTATTTATGTGGGAGAGTTTCTACATTTGCAGCTGCGTTAGTCTAGTGGTCGAGAGGTCATGTTTTGTTTAAAAAATATATTATTTCTTGGTTTCGTGGTCCAGGGGTAAGGCTCTCGACTGGCAATCCGGAGGTCGCGGGTAAAAATGCGCAATTGCAATTTGGTTGATTGATTTAGAGTGGAAAAAAACTCTCAGTATAACCTTGGTGTAAGACCACTATTCAGATTTGAAAGGTTACTTGAAATGGTTTTAGCCGTGTTTGGTGACCAGATCTGAATCACCAGGTTCATCTTCCCTATCTCCTATCTAATTTATCGGGGATGCAATAGTCTCACTGGCTCCAGACGGTTACGTCTCTTCTGAAGTATTCACATAAAAAGCTGTTTGATATTAAAAAAGCTGAATCAATTGTTGTGCAATAAGCACTTTAAATTTTTATTATTTTTATGTGAGTATGTAAGAGTCCCAACCTCTCACGGAAGGTGGAAAAGAATCTGACTGTCCAGATCTGGTAACGTTTCAATCAAGAATGATAATCTTTCACTAGGACGATATTGAAAGAATCTTCCAATATGAATTATTTTTGATTAATTAATTGTGAAACAAATTAAATTAATCAAATCAAAATAACGCCAATAATTAATGAAATAACTTTAATTAATTAATTTTTACAATTTTTAATGGAACTACTTCTTTTTTTAACTTTTGAATATTTTACTCATCACTGTAACAAATCATTGAAGATATAATACTAACTAATCTTAAGGCGAAGCTTAATGCTAAATCTCTATTTTGATTAATCTTTATAAGGAATTGGTGTACATTATGAATACCAAAAAATATGCTTTAGATAAATTGAAGGTTATACTATCGCTTCGCTTGAGTAGAATACAAATAATAAAATAAATTACTCAATAAAAAATATAAATGTAAACTATTAAAAAAAACATTTTTTCAATTGAAATGTATGAACGCGTAAAGGAAACAATTTAAAAAAATACAGTATTATAGCTAAGATTATTTGTGACAGTTTCACTTGATGAACTTTTTTGCTTTCTTATAAAATTATTAACAAAATAAATAAAAAGCGGTTTTTGGCTTGAAATCGAACGTTTCTAGACTCCGTTTGTCAAGCAATTTTAATGCCTATTACCTACAATATAAGGTATACCAAGGTAAACTAGGAATTGAACTCAGGATCACTTGTTTTACCGGGACAGCGTCTTAAACACTCGACTTTATTTGTTTTCTGTGTCTTGTTCTGTTTCATGTTTCGTTTAGAATTGTTCGTATTATCTTCTTATGCAATGATTGATTTTTCGATCATCGGTCGTGCTTGAGACAATGATAAACAAACATCGAAAATTAATCATTCCGATATTCAGATGCAAGATCTATGACGGTGGTGAATTGTTATTAACATACTCTGAATTTGGAGTCAATTAGTTTATCACTCTGTCACGGAGTTCATCATCATTATCATTATTAATAAAATAGATACTCGTACATAGAAAAACACTCGACTATTTGCAGAAACGATCGGTCCATTTCCATCAGACAGATTCCCCTAGCTTAAGGCGACATAGCTAACTAACTAACTAACCATCACGCCGTTTCCCAGCAGGGGTAGGCAGAGAGGATGAACCGCCAAACAACTCCGTCTTGGCACACACTACTTGCCTCATTCACATGCATACATCGTCTCATACATGCTCTTCTATTAATCTGACTCTTTCCATGTCTTCCTCGGGCGTCCCCGACTTCTGCTACCATTCGCATTTGCATCATATATCCTCCTTACACTCCTTTCTTCCCTCATTTGCTCTACATGCCCAAACCATCTAAACGTCCCTTTCTTGATCTTACTCATTACGTCGACATCAGCCTTGCACTCTTTGCGGATCTCAAAATTTCTCACACGATCATACATGGTTTTACCACACATACGCCTCAGGGATTTAATTTCAATAGTATTCAATCTACTTTCATCTTTTCTCTGCCAGTTCCATGCCTCACTTCCATACATCAGGGTAGGTACCAGCTCTTTATTATGGACTGCTAACTTTGCTTCTTTGGGCATTTTTTTGCTAGCGCCAACTGCGTTCAGTCCTCCATTAATGGAGTTACCTGCATTTAACCTTCTTTCAATATCTCTGTCAGCCTTCCCATCTCTCTAGAACATACTTCCTAAATACACAAACTCATCCACCTGCTCCAAGTATTCCTCATTCACAGCTATATTGCACACTGTTTTCGTACTCTCTCTTTCAAACACCATTACTTTAGACTTACTTACATTCATCATTAACTCATTCTTCATACATACTTCGTTCATCCTAGACACGAGAGACTGTAGGTAGATCTTCCTGGCGACATAAAACTCTAATAAAGGGGTTTGCGCGAGGTTTACATTTTAATTATTTATGATGAACGTATTACTAAAATTACAAATGTTTCTAGAGCGATCCCTACGGATGTAAGTTAATTACATTTAAGATTAATAAAAACAGGACGTTAAAATACAAATATTTTATGTAAAATAGTTTTAAAATTTCAAGTATAAAATTAGCGGTAAGCACCAGAATTATTTTTCTAGACGATGAATTAGTAACTTCCCGTGGCATCCCTCTAGAAACATTTGAGATTTTAGTAATACGTTCATCAGAAATAATTAAAATAAACCTCATGGAAAGATCGATTTTCTAGATCTGTTAGGGCAGAGTCGACCGTAGGTCCGTCCATTAAGCTGGGCGGCGCGCCTAATATTGTTTTACACGACTTCATCACTTATGTCGTTATGATTCCCACTTTATTTTAGAGATTTGATAGAGCAAATTAAACCGCAGTTCTGTCCAATACACAAGGGCCGGGCGTCGTATATTTTTGTGCACTGCTACATCACTTACGTCGTTAAGATTCTGGCTTTATTTCATGGTTGTGTCTCGTCTTAATTAACAGATTGCAATCTTTATAATACGTGCGCCAGGTGGGAATGCTGTCCTTGTTCTGCCAATATTTCAATAGAAGATGCTCTGAGGAACTGGCGTCATTGATAATCGGGAAACGCGCCAAACAAACGTCAAAGATTTGTACACAGCTGACATTAATTTGTCACGTGAGAACGGATCGTTTCTACGATTGGTTTTTGAGTTCAACAACTAGGCTCTGGAACGATTTGCAGGCTACTGAGTTTAGTCCCTCCTGCAACATGTATCTATTCAAGGGTAACCGGATAACTTAACACACTTTTGAAAGGTGATATAAAGTCATAAAAAGGGATGAAAAAACTAAGGTTTTTTAAAGACTATGTACCTATATTATATATTATTTATTTCGTATAGCATATCTCAATGTTAAACCGGTTAAATAGGGTAGGTTAGTTTTTTTTTCATCGCTTTTAATGAAAACTTACTGATAAACATGGTAATCCGGTTAAAAACGGGATTGCAGGCATTTAAATTACGAATTGATAAGTTTCCTAAGACATTTTCAGTAAGGCACGAATGTGTTATCGCATTGTCGGAACACGTGTTTATAAAAATTCTATTATTTTCTCATTTTGTCATTGTATATTTTTAGGACAAATGCAGGTGCATGAACACGTGTATTAGGAATGTACTAAAAGTTTAACACTAAACGGTCTTACAATCTCGTATTAAACCGGATTTTAATAAATCAGCAACGTTCCGGAGCGTGTATAATATTAGGCTGATATATATGTAAAGAAAAATATAATTTTCTTCAATGCCGAGCTTGTCTCGTCATTTTGGCTGTGTGTGTCATGGACTGTCACTGGCTGGATGTGCGCCACAGTACCTACACAGTCGAATCAATATTTCGTAATCTATGGTTTAAGACATAGTAAAAATAATCTATGGGTTGTGACATGACAGATTGATGGAAATAATTTGTAATTCCTATCGGGATTGTGATTAAGGAATTGACATAAAATTAATAACATTAAATGTCGTTTCTTTCATTACAGGTAATGTTTTGTTACTGAATGCTTTTCTGTATGTAACTCTTGTGAAATTAACAAAATAAACCTCTACTTTCATTACAGAGAAACTCAATTGTGTTTTAATAGACTGTAATTCAAATCACAAGGAAAATATCTTTATATATATATACTGAACCGTTGTCGTGAAAAATCACCTCAAGGGCGCTGGTCACCTCAAGGGTGCTGATCGCCTCAAGGACGCTGATCACCTCAAGGGCGCTGATCACCTCAAGGGCGCTAATAACCTCAAGGTCGTTGTTCACCTCAAGGGCGCTGGTCACCTTGAGGTGATCGCTATCCTTGAGGTCTACGCACTAGAGGGCGCAGACACTTGAAGGCCGCTGACCACCTCAAGGGCGCTGATCATCTCAAGGGTGCGGAGACCTCAAGGTGATCCGCTGATCACCTCAAGGGCGCTAATAACCTCAAGGACGCAATCACTTTTGTATTGATTTGTCACCGTGTTGTGTTGTCATGGAACCATCTTCTAGAGCCATGTTCACTCCTCATCCAAAAGACCCTCCAAACAGCATCCCCAAATAATACATATTCCCGGGGAGAAATTATTTTCCTCGGGGCCTCCTGATTGGAATTAATGTAAAAAAGGTAATTTGAGATACGTGCTAAGCTCATTCACCTTAATTTAATCTCTGTTGAAATCAAGATACTTTTCATCCTTCTCGCTTCTAAGGTATTATTCTCCCCTTCTTAATTTTACCTGTAACGTTTTGGTTGTGTTAGAATCGATCAGAAACGGCAGGTGTTTAATGAATCAACCTCGCATTGGACAAACTGGGACTCAAGAATTCATACCACGTTCATTTCTCTGAGGACAAAGAAATGGGAGGCTGTATTTTTACACGAGGACGATAAGTTATAAATAATTTTGGGTTGGTTTATTTTTTGGGTTTTAAATCGATAAGGGACCCTGTTAATGTGAGTAACTACAGAAGAGTCCCAACGATCTGAAACCAGTGAGAATATGACACCCCAATAAAAAAAATAAAAAATAGGTATGATAAGTGATACAGCGTATAATTTACAATACCTTCATATTTATATTTAAGCTTAAAAATGAGATGCTCCCGAAATACATGCTTAAGAATGTAAATTTTAATTTACTTATTTATAATTGAGAGACTGTAGAGATTTTAGACTTCCGAAAACAAATTTGTCCAGAACCCAAAATGATCTCTATTTTAAAGGATTTAAGAGTTTTAATGAACTACCGACAGATGTTAAATAAGCTAAAATCTTTGCTGCTTTTCGTGGGTTATGCCTAAATCCTATATATTTGTAGTGGTACGCCGCTACTTGACTCGAACGTTATTCTAGAAGTTTCCAAACAAGGTTCTTGAATTTTCTTTTATTTTTTTTTTTCTGTAGTAACTGTTCCACCTAGATAAGCGACAACGTGAAAGAAATGGTCAGTACAGTACCAGCAACCGCGACATTGAGATCGAATTATTTTGCCTACGTTTCGCGCTTCAGAACATTCTCGAACCTTCCTTTCGTAAATCATTTTGTTGTATTTTCTACGTTTATTTATTGTTTTCGGATGTATTATTAAAAACCGCTTCAGCAAAATATCGTAGTTATTTATCAATAAAAATAATACCGAACATAACTACATATTCATAGTTTTAGATGTAGGGTAAAGTGTGCCTAAAAAATTTCATAGAAATAAGTTAGTGAAGGTTTATACTAGACATAAAAATGTTTTTTTTTTATGTATTTACATTTTTAAATTAAAAAAAAATAAAATAATGGGGTGCGTTGGGAGGGATAGGAGAAGTATCTGCCTATTCAGATCTGGTCACCAAACGCGGCTTTCAAATCTAATTAAATCAATTTTTTTATTAAATTTTAATTTTGATGACATTCTAATTATTTCCATTTTCTTTAATATCAACTAGCTTAAGTGAACCCGGCGTTGCTAGGGGTTATCCTTAGGAGATAGACATATACCATCAAGGACTTTTCTGTAGGCCTTTTTAAGATATACAATTCCGTAGTACATTATTTTGATGTATCTCATAAGGTTTAGCCAGCGTTAGCAATGTAAGTTCCTTAAATATTTTGTTACCACTTGATTACTAAACATCGACTTTTCTCTTATTTCTATAAATGTAATATGCCTGTATTGTATATGTAAACCTTCCGGAAAAAAATGATGATGAAAACTTAATCAAAATCCGTTTCGTAGTTTAGAAGAACTAAGCGCTCGAGCAGACAGACGCGGATAGCGACTTTATTTTATACTATTTAGAGATTCTAAAATAACTCTTTTTCTATGTGTTGTTTCAAATGCTCTCTTTAAATATCTGAGAACACCGCAACAATAAAAAGTTTTTATTTTTATCTTCCTTCTAATCGTCAATTACTAAGTTTAAGGCGAAGCTTAATGCTAAATCACTATTTTGATTAATCTTTATAACGTATTGGTGCACATTATGAATACCAAAAAATATGTTTTAGATAAATTGAAGATTTTCCTATCGTTTCGCTTGAGTAGAATACAAATAGAAATATAAATTACTCAATAAAAAATATAAATGGAAACTGCTAAAAAATATTTTTTTTCAATAGAAATGTATGAACGCGTAAAGGAAACAACTTAAAAAAAAATACAGTATTATAGCTAAGATTATTTGTGACAGTTTCACATGATTAACTTTTTTGCTTTCTTATGAAATTATTTACAAAATAAATAAAAACCCGTTTTGTGCTTGAAATCGAATGTTTCTAGACTCCGTTTGTCAAGCGATTTAAATGTATATTACCTACAATATTAAGGTATACCAAGAATATACACATTTTTGGCTTGTAGCTTCCTCTCAACGCTGTTTCGCGTGAATTGTTGTTCCTAAATCCAGATTGTTCTTCAAAAATGATACTATTATTTTCCAAGTATTTTTTATGTTGAGATTTCATTCTTTATTCCATCACTTGTTCATATTTTTGTATAATGTTAATGAAATACGAAATCGGTTATAAGTCGATACGGTGTAAATTTTTTAGAGTAACAATGTGGTTTACAGCAAGTGAATAGTAGAAAAAATCAGGGACGCCTGAGGAAGACTTAACTCGTATTTCTGCGCTGAAATGAGATATGCAGTCGAATTATATTGGATTTAATCTAGTTTTTTAAAAGTGAAAATAAAGTTTTCATGATATTACATGAAGCTAATGGTAGAAAAGACACGATTTAAATCATTATCATAATCAAATTACGCAAATACAGGGTTTTCCAATAAGAGGTGTTATTTTGAATAGCTCGCTATTTCGGTAGATGTTACTTTTGAAGCTGTCATTTTTTGACATTTGACTAGTAGAAACTACGCCATTAATAAAAATGGAACGATACACGCTTCATCAACGCATTGAAATTATTAAAATTCACTTGAGTGAATCAAATGCAAATCATTTTGAGTGATGAGGCACATTTCCACCTCTGTGGCTTCGTCAACAAGCAAAATTGTCGCATCTGGGGCTAGGAAAACCCAAGAGCTATTGTCGAAAAGCTTATCTAGTATCTATCCTCAACGCGTGACTGTTTGGTGCGGTTTATGGTCCGGCGGAGTCATTGGAACTTACTTTTTCGAAAATGAGGCTGGAGCAACAGTTACGGTGAATGGATTGCGCTATCGAGAGATGATTAATGATTTTTATGGACGGAACTGGATGGTATTGATTTGGACAACGTTTAATTTCAACAAGACGGCGCTACGTGCCACATAAGCAACGAAACCATTGATCTTTTACGATTGAATATCAAAATAACACCTCTTATTGGAAAACCATGTACTTATTACAATAGAATAATAGTATTTCCATGTTTAAAATGCACCTAGTTGAAAAGTACAATAGAAGTCATTTATCCCCGGGCAACGCGGGGTACACGTCACTACTTATTTATATAATTAAACAAGCGAAATCAAAATATCCTTCAGTATATTATTGTTATCACTGGCAAAAGATATTTAAAACAATGTCATAGCGACATCATTGACACATTATTATAACTGACACTTTATCTAATAACACTGTCTGACAGGAGAATTATTTCAGACCTGGTTGTGTTACACAGAGTCATTAACAACTTAATTGATAGTCCTGCCATCGTTGTCACTATTAAATACATACACGACAAACTATCAGACACACTCACTGACCAACGGGATGCATGATCTGGGCAACAAGTATAGGGGTGCTATTGATTTATTTATTGACTCCATTTATAGAATTAAGCATAATCTATACCTACACTTTGTCGAATCCTACAAATTAGAGTAGCGTTGGTAAATTAGTTTTAATGTTTTGTTTTATATGTAGTGTTGTTGTAATTTCTTTTTTACTTTATGTTTCTCTTACGTTTTACTTAATATTGCTTCATATTTATTATTTTTTTAAATATTTTCTCATTATATTTGTAATCACAATTTTACAATTGTGTATTTTGTACTTACTTTACAATGGATTACATCTATTTACTGTCAGTATTTCCTGTACAATACAGATATTCTCCTATGAACACTGCATCATGTATCACTTTTATGTAAAAGCCTTTTTAGGCATATAAATAAATAAATAATATAAGCATTAATTAGTCGCCTGAAATATCCATACAAATTGAAAATATCTTCCGAGTAAAAATAAATGCCGCCGACGGGAATTGAACCCTCACCTTCTGATGTCCGAATGATGTTCTTCTGAACACCTCGGACCACTAAGCTACGTCGGCTTATTCCGCCAAATAATTCGATCGAAAATTACTGATTATTATATATTTTTTTACTAGTAACATGCTCACAATATTTTTGCGTCCTTTGTGCTATGCATAAAAACCTTGTCTTATAAACATTATTTATCATTAAGAAAATATAATAATAATACACAGTTGACATATTGGGCAACCTTGAAAATTTACACACATAAAATAATTTATTTTATTATCTTTGCAAAATATTATAAGATATTATCCTAGACTAGAAGAAATACCAACGAAGGTAACAAGAAAATAAGAATTCTTCTCACGTAATTTAATATGGGATACCTTCAAAAATTAATTTAGAAAGTTTAAAAAGAGTTCTCCGATGACGTCTTTGCAAAATTTGTAATTATTTTCATACCCTTCAATATTTCATATTTCCTGTCAAAAATTTCGTCTTATTATCCAGCTTGTAACTTTGTTTACGTATTGAATTAAGTCAGAAACGGAATTAATTCGAATTCTAGGTACCTTCCTGATACATTATTTGCTTTGTGTAAACTAACTCAATGTTTTTATCCATAGAATAAAATAACACAAGAAGTGCCTTGTGGACGTGTTTTGTGATACAATTATTTTTCCAATCGGATTTTTAATTTCCAATACAAAAATGTGTTTACAAATATCAAATGGGATGGAGATCTAAGATGTCAGGCGAGTGCAAGTGAGACAGAGCGTTTGTAATACTTGTTTCCATTAAATATAATAATTGTTTCCATTCAAATTTGTAAGCGCTTTTCGATTCGTGGAAAGCGATTCTAGTTTTCTTTTTTATTCTATGTTTTTAGCAGAAACGCCTGGGCGGCTTTTTTCATGCAATAAAAAATACTTTTTACTTTTCAGTTTTAATTTACCTTTTACCTTTGACTCTTTACATTTTACCTTTTACCTTTTACCTTTTACCTTTTACCTTTTACCTTTTACCTTTTACCTTTTACCTTTTACCTTTTACCTTTTACCTTTTACCTTTTACCTTTTACCTTTTACCTCTTACCTTTGACCTTTTACCTTTTACCTTTTACCTTTTACCTTTTACCTTTTACCTTTTACCTTTTACCTTTTACCTTTTACCTTTTACCTTTTACCTTTTACCTTTTACCTTTTACCTTTTACCTTTTACCTTTTACCTTTTACCTTTTACCTTTTACCTTTTACCTTTTACCTTTTACCTTTTACCTTTTACCTTTTACCTTTTACCTTTTACCTTTTACCTTTTACCTTTTACCTTTTACCTTTTACCTTTTACCTTTTACCTTTTACCTTTTACCTTTTACCTTGTACCTTTTACCTTTTACATTTTACCTTTTACTCTTTACATTTTACCTTTCAACTTATACCTTTTACCTTTTACCTTTTACCTTTTACCTTTTACCTTTTACCTTTTACCTTTTACCTTGTACCTTTTACCTTTTACATTTTACCTTTTACTCTTTACTCTTTACATTTTACCTTTCAACTTGTACCTTTTACCTTATACTCTTTACATTTTACCTTTTACCTTGTACCATTTTATCTATTACCTTTCATTTTTTACCTTTTACTCTTTTCATTTTACCTTCTACCTTTTCCTTTTAACTTTTACCAATTACCTTTCATTTTTTACCTTTTACTCTTTACATTTTACCTTCTACCTTTTCCTTTTTATCTTTTAACTTTTACCAATTAACTTTTACCTTTTGCATTTTACCTTTTACCTTTTGCATTTTGCCTTTTGCCTTTTAGCTTGTACCTTTTACCTTTTAATTTTTACCTTTGAATTTATACCTTTAACCTTTTACCTTGTACCTTCTACCAATTACCTTTTATCTTCTACCTTTTACTCTTTATATTTTACCTTGTACCTTTTATCTAATACCTTTTACCCTTTACTTTTGAAATTTTACCTTCTACCTTTTCCTTTTACCTTTTATCTTTTACATTTTCCTTTTAACTTTTAACATTTTAATTTTAATTACTAACTTTTAATTTTTATTTTTTACTTATAATCATTAGATAAAGAGTAGAGAAAAGGTGGTAATGAAAAGAGTAGCCTAATGTCCGTTTCACCCAACAGAAGAATAATTCCCAAACGTAAGTTCATTACTGTATTCTTGCAAATAATTGACGCTTTATTTTTTTTCATTATTCTTCCCTAATAAGTTCTAAGCGACGTATTTTCATTCCTTGTTCAAGTGTGGAAGATACTTTCAGTACCGCCCTGGTGAGTGACTACCATCCAACATCATAAGTTTGAATACTTGAAGAGTCAAGAAATTTAAAAAAATATATAATCCTTATCAATATTTAAAATAATATTAAAAAAAACACAAACAAAAGTGTGGATCAATTAATGCGGAACAAAAAAACAAGCACTATTAATTTCTGCCTAGCACATGGCCAAAGTTTTTTTGACAAACTTAATCGATTTAAAAAAAGAACTAACCGTTCTGCCACCAATTTAATTGAATTTGATACCCGGGAACTTTAGGAACCACCGAATAGCTTAAATAAACTAGAAGTGTGATCTATATTTTCGAAAACGAAATCCAATTTTCGACAGGCTACAAAAATGTTTTTTAGCTCAAGAAAGAATTTCGGAATTTGAAAATGTTAGAATGATTTCAATATTTTCCAATTTGGGAAGCGGATGCCACCCTTGGAACTATTAACTACGTTTGGCAACTTAGCAGGGGTGCCCGGGTTGCCTGACTGGGATATCTTTTGAATTCTACAGCCGATCTATCTAGAGTATCTAGACCCACCGCTTTGCACCACAGTAGGAGGAATGGATCCATACGTCCGTCATTCCTGGACAAACTGACCCCCAGATTCCTAACCACGCCTCATACATTTTTCCTTCCCAGAACTTCCTCTCCTTTCTTTCCTAAAAAATACCCTCCACACAGCATCTCCAAGGATGGCCTAGGCCCTGAGGGATACTATTTAACTTATATGGATAATATGTTGTATTTAGTCGTTGTGTGTTATAGTAGTTGTGATGGTAAATATGCATAAATTCCTTGGTCTGTATTATTGTGCTAATTTATTGTGCTACAGTTTCAGGCTACAATTCTGTTATAAATATTCTTATGCTATGTTAGCTGATCTTTTGCCTCAATTGAAGTACCTGTTTAAACCTAACTATATATTATTTAACGTTTGATCAATTTCAGCAGAGGTAAGGTAAAATTGAGCTCACTTCTGGCATTTGGACACACCTACAACGCATTTCTACTGTTTTATCGGTTGTATCAGTGTTCCGGAAGAATCTATTTTTAATTTATTTGTGACAAATCAAACGAAATTTTAATGGCCATGTAGTTGCCTCCCAGCTCGGAGAGGAATTTTAATATCTCTATTCGCCCACGCACGAATTATCAACCTGGCTTTTTTAACTGGTTGAGGCTTGATCAATATTTATTTATTCATGCGGAGTTCCGCAGGGTTCTGGTTTGAGTCCAGTTTTAGCAGAGATTAATTGAAACGTTTTTGTTCTTATGATGAAATTGATGTGAAATATACTCTCAGTGTTGCCCTGGTGAAATATATATGTTTTAACCAAACTAGCCGGTTTCTTGCCCTTGCTTTTGGACCGTTAAATTATTATTATTATTACAAAGTTTCTTTGCTCACGAATGAAAACAACAGTTTTCACTTATCGAATGGTAAAATTAGTGCTAATTTCATTAAGCCAGAGCTCACCATCCGTCACTTAAAGTAAAACATTATGGATGGGTTATTTCGGAGAATTTGAACCATTGCTAAATTTTCAAAGTTATTTTTCATGTTCTGTGAAAGATATTTTCAAGTTCTGTTATTATTTAAGTTCTGTCAAGCCACTATAATGTAGCCTAAAATTATATAATAGCAGAACTTGTAAAAGACTTTCACAGAACCCAAAAATGAACGTTGAATTGTTAAAATTCTCAGAAACAACCGTCCTTAGAAGTATTTTATATTCCTATAATATGTGACATCTTCAATTCCAATAGCAATCTCACAAAAAATCATACATCGACTTCAAAATTTTATCAGTACATGGTCCAATATGTTAAAAAATATATTTATGCAAATTTCAGTTGTGTGTCTGTCCGCAACTCTGATTCTATGAACTTTCGGATTCGCTTTGAATTTAATTTTTACAAAAATGGAACTGATTTCAAACCATCGATGTAAGTAGATAAAAAATAACCTGTGATATAATATTTGAACAGAAAGTTATTATAATTCTTTCACTTCCGTGGTTGAGGGGTAAGGCGCTAGACTAGCAAGCCGGTGGTCGCGGGTTCAAATCCTGGCGCATAGAAGTAAATTTAATTTTTGTTATTCACAATTTATTTATTTAAAATAATATATTTGCGGCAAGTTTTAGAGTGAAAGAATCTTTCAGAATCACCTTTCAGAATTGAAACGTTGCTTTAAATGGCTTTGGCTGTGTTTGATGATCAGATCTGAATAACCAAGTGTTTCTCCACCTTCCTCTCCCCTATCTCTTTCCCCTACCTATTACCTTAAGCCTTAAAACATACCCCAATTGGAGATGTCATAGTCTCACTGGCTTCAGACGGTAGGGAGCAGTTGGGACTCTTGCGCGGTTTCGCATAAAAATAAATAAATAAAATAATATATTGTCATTGACAACGAGTATACCTGCTGAGTTTCAGCTCAATCAGAAGACGGGAAGTGGGTTAGTTTCCACTTTCAAGATTTGAACTAATTCTGTTATTTATCATGTTATAGGTTTGAAAAAAATTCACAGTGTTTCGTTAAATGCTACTAAAGACACTTTTCGGGAGATTTTTTCACTATTTCAAATAAGTAATGCTTTTTTCAGTTATTTTCGCTTGCACTTTTGACTATAAATCGATTTTTTAATATTAGCGCCCTCCCTCAAACATTCGTATTAACATATCTCATTTTCAAACAATCTTCTTCTTCTTTTTGAACGCTTACTACGGTGCCTTAAGGGATAATTTATGCTTTCGTAGATGGCGTAAATTTAATTATTTTATTAAAATTCAATTTTTAATTTATGATTTAAAATGCAAGACGAATTATTTTTTCTATAAATTTGCGATTTTATGTCCGGGTTAAATCTTCCCCATAGGAAAAACTAAACCCTTCCACACACTTTTCCACAAATGATCATCTACTCAATCAACATTATGTAAGTGCATTATATAAGCAAAATAAATACAAAACAATACAAGAACAACAACACGTCAACTCACCAGAGATCAAATGGAAAAATAATTCACCGACTCCAGATATTTTTATATCAGAGGGTTCGGCTCGATTAACAGGGCCTATAAATCCTACTGATCCCCCAACATAAATATTTAAGAAATATTTCGTTATCCTACATGTATTTAAAATGAATGACTTTTTCATTTTTAAATATAATTTTTTTAATAGATCTAATACGCCTACATTTTGAATGAGAGAGCTAGGTATAATGCCAGTAGCCGAAATAACGAATGGTAATATGTTTATGGTCTGAGAATGCCAAATTCTTTTTATCTCATTTCTTAATATTAATTTTATTAATTTAATTAAAATTTTAATTTTATTAATTTAATTTAATTTCTTAAAATTATTTTAAAGCATAACTTGAAAAAAGTGTAGTTTAATAACATAATTAAATTACCGCCATCTATGGACACGTAGATTATGACGTAGGTACGTTACGTTTACCCTTAAGTAGATAGTATTCTAACAAAATTCTCGCTTTTATATCAAGAGTTCACTTGAAAAGCGGTGGTGCACGGTGTTTTAAAGTTCACCGGCTATATTATTATAATGCAGCGCTGAGGGTTCGGAAACTCGTGCACTATAAATCATAATCTTGTGACTGCAGGCCCTAACACCCAGAAGCCGAGGCTAAAACTTCACCAGTGGCGTACAACCCATAATAGTTGGAAAACGATGTGCCTAGATAAAAAAAATGGTTAATTACAAAAACAAGAAGAATCTCAGCTGCTTTCAACCCTCTGGAGCCAGTGAGACTATGGCATCCCAATTGGGGTTCGTTGTGAGGTTGAACGTAATGGTGATGAAGATGGGAAGGAGATGGGAGAGATGGAAGGTGGGGAAGTAAGAGGCTATTCAGATACGGTCATCAAACACGGATGAAGTCATTTTGAGCAACGTCTCATTTCTGAATGGTGGTCTTACAACAGGGCAGATATTCTGAGAATATCTGGATATCTGCCACTCTGGAACGTGCCGCAAATACACTAGGTATGTATTGTTTTTTTTAAATTTTTTTATTTAGTTACTTTTTTAAATAATTAGGTACATTTTTGTATGGCACATGAAAAAAAATATATATATAAAATTAAAACAGATCATTGAAGTCCTCCTCACTAGGAGATCCTGTGCTAAGGGAGACTATATATTATGTTAGTAGATATACGTTTTCAGCGACTGAGATGATGTTTTTAATATATTAGCTAGTTCTTCTTCCCATATTTCCTTAAGCCAAGATTTAATGTCCTTAATGTAGTTATTTTTCGTTTTCCTTTATCTGATGTTGAGAGGGAGTTTATTATATAATTTTATTGCTAAAAATTCAGAGCTTCTTTGTCCAAAGGTAGAATTACATTTAGGTATATTTAGTATGTCTGTTTGCTTGGCTCTGGTTTTATGATCGTGAGAGGGGTTTGCCTCTGGTTTATTTTTTAGGTGATGAACTAGAATATTTTTAGCATAGATTTTTTGTAAACTTGGAACATCAAACAGATGAATTAAAAATATCAGTAGTTACGGGGACAGTCCTTACGGGGAGCTTTAATATGGTCTTTATGTTCCAATTTTGAGTTTTCTTGAGTTGTTTAAGATGGTTCGATGATGCTGAGCCCCATCCTATTATTCCATATTCCAATAGAAAGTGGCATAGAGCATAATATACTCTCTTTAGATCTGCAGTTGACGAGATCTTTCGTAATTTTTTGAAGAAATGGATGAGTTTTGTTACCTTTTTTTAGGTTAGTCAATTAACATTATTTTTTAATGTTAATGACTAACATTAATGTTTTTACATGAGAATATTTGAAAATCTTCTGCTACCACTACAGTAAGCGGTAAATGTTGCTTGTGTTGTGATGGAGGACTTAGCCAGGTGAGAACTAAACGCGATGCCAACTCTGCCACTAACCAGTCATAAGTACCCGTTAAACTGACAAAGTAGTTTGTCAGCAGGTAAATTTCACAATATTAATTATACACTAAAGCACACTTTCAAGAAGAAGCCACAATATAGAAAATAGAGAGAGAAGAATAACATTTCAAGTGACTTCAATACAAAGGCATAAAATATATATAGATAGATATAATACAGTACACAAAGGTATGGATAAACCCAAAAGCACACAACATACTCAAGGCCCCGTATTAAGCGTTCAAAGATGGGTTGAAAGGGATATATGTAAATACGAATAGATCAAAAATCTCTCAACAAATGCTTTAGTTTCATTTAAAGAAACACTGTGAATTTTCTCATGCCTATACCATATTAAATAACATAAAAAATTAGCCAACGTTTCAGACAGCATTGCAGTGTTCATCATCAGGGCAGATGTGTAACCAGATTAATAAACCCCAATTTATTTATACATGGCCATCAGTATGGCACAATTAGCAGCCTACCAGAAATATAAGAAGAAAAGAAAAGAAAACATAATGTACCGAACTGTTAGTTACGTCAACTTGTGTTTGAGTCATCAATTCACAGTTATAGACCGATTTACAGACTATCGTTTCTCCTGCATCATAAGATACCAAGTGTTACACTCCCAATGTTATGATAATCAACCCCCAAAGATTGCAGCCTCAAATAGGAAGAAGGAATTTTAATGATGAAAGTTAGTCATGGTTTTGAATGGGACTGAACGTGGTTTGCACCATCAAAAAATGTCCATAGATGCGAAGCTTGTAGTCCACAATAGAGTGCTGATACCAACTCTGATGAGATATGGAACTGGCAGACGAAGGATGAAATTAGAAATGAGATCCATGAGGCAATTTGTGGTAAAACCATATATGATCTTCCGATAGTGTGGAGATCTGCAAAGAATGCATGACTGATGTACTTATGCGTTATGAGTAAGATAAAAATGGACGCTTAGATGGTTTGGGCATCAAGAAATTAGTATAAAAAGAATATGTCATGTGGATATAAATGATAAAAGAAGTCAAATTGAGCCAACTACGTTAGTCTTTTCATGTCAAGATTCAAATTAACAGAAGAGTATGTACGATACAATGTATAAATGTGACGACGTTAGGAGTGTGTGCCAAGACCGAGTTGTTTCGAGGTTCATCTTCTCTGCCAACTCCTGCGTAAAACGGCATGATTGTCAGTGAGTTAACCATCAAAATTGACAACCCACCTCTAATCAAGGAGTAACGTGCGCCACTGTTATTTATGTAGCGAAGAGAGGCATAGATGCACTGTACGGTCGAACAGAAAAGTGATCTATGTGGGATTTTAAATTGAAAAAATTACGACAAAAAATTTTAGTTGTATTCCAAAAATGATGGCCTTATTCGATTCAACAAAAAAGCGTACAAAAGTAAGGTTTGTAAAACATCAATTTTCCAAGTTCAGAAAACAATTTTTTCTTACTCTGATCGCTTGGTACATTTTGGAAGGTATTTGTAAGTTTCGCCGTACCGGCAACCATTCATTTGATGATCAACTCCTCTACCATAGGTCATCCCAAACGGCAAATAACGTTTGGTGCTTTAGTAGGAGTGTCCGGATTCATGGGGTGAGACCCTTTAATCTCATCAGCCTGACTCTCTAGACTGGACCCATCGTTAGGGCCCGCAGTGGGAGGGATGGCTTCAAACGTCTCTCCTGGACATACTGACTCCCAGATTTCCTCCCTACATCTTCATCTCCTTACTTTCTTAAAATACCCTACACACAGCATCCCTAAAGAACGTACAGATCCTGTGGAGCTAATGTAAAAATAAACTATAATTATGGAATCTTTTTGGATAAATTTGCAAGCAAAAAGAAAGGTTTTAAAATGTATTTATTTACGCCCGTTTTACATAAGTACGTGTGGAATAATTTTAATGAATAATCTAGAACAAGAGAAATACATAATAAAAATAAAATTACAATAAACAAAAGAATTCAAAATACGGTGATCAGATAGTTTATCAAAGAGATAACCAAAGGTTCAAGAATAGGTTTTTAGTATAATACACAAATATGTTTAAAAATCTATTTATCCGATAATTTTTAAAAATTAAATTAAGTTTATTTAACTTAAATTTTTTTTGTTAAGCTTATAAATTTATCACGGTTTCCGTAAATTATTAATTTAATTATTTTTTTTTATTAATGATAAACTAATGTTTATATGACAAGATTTTATACTAACTTATTGTTTATAATTGTTTGTTATCCTTTGCTATGCATAAATCCTTGTCTTATCATTAATGAAAAAATAAAAATAATATTTGATATATCAAAATATTTCACCAACAAATGTAGATATAATATGTCTCGACGCCATCTAGTGGGAAATTTAGCACTAACAAAGCCTTTCCTACAAAAATAAAGTTGGTTGTTTACAGGTGAAAAAATATAATAAGCAGTAATTGTTGATTGAGGTACTAGTAGATATTGAATTATTTGGCGGGTTGGAAATAAGCTGACATAGCTCAGTGGTTCAAAGCACCTAACCGGACATCAGAAGGTGCGGGTTCAATTCCCGTTGGCGGCATTTATTTTTACTCTTAAATTTATTTAATTATTGCTAAGTTATTAATTTAATAAAATAAATCAAGTTATTCCTACTCTCAGTATCGCCCTGATGATAGACCACAATGAAGAATCGTCGCTTGAAATGACTTTAGCCTTGTTTAGTGAGCTAATCTGAATATTCAAGAACTCCCCCCACCATCCTATTTCCCATCTCCTTCCCTTCCTCCCTTACTTCAGCCACCATTCCCTAATTGGGAAAGCCATAGTTCCAATAGCTCCATAAGTTTGGGAGCAATTGAAACTTTATTCACCCGAAAAAAAAAAAAAAGATTTATATTACTTTTTTAAACTTATTTAATTTTTCTTATCAGCTATCTCTTGCTTTCCGTTATTAGTTAGACACCCATGTCTACCTCCGGTGTTGCCCGACTCTCTCGGATATGTGGCGCAATGAATATTTACTGCCTGGCAACCCTCAAAAAGCGCGCGAATTTCGCGAATTTAAAAATGTTTTCCATGTTTTCTTTGATATAGAGGTACTAGTAATGTGTTTGGCCGCCATTACAATGTTAGCTTGGCATGTTAAAATGGGGACTTTACCTAACATCTCAAGACTCTCAAATTATGCATATTTTTACGCTTTTAATGTTTTTTTTTACGTTTCTGACGGGGTTTTACTTGGAGAAGTGACATTTTGCGATAATTTTTTTCGCTTTTATTAGTATGAAAATATATTCCTGTGGAAGTGAGATGTGGGCGACGGGCGTGTTCGTGTGCCTTATCGAAATTATCATATCATCAATATTCACGACACTTAATCTTTTGTATAAATAAAAGGAAATGTCTGTATGTGTTTCTTTAGACTCAAAAAAAGTTTGTTCTTATTAGTGCCAGGATTATTTAGAGAGTGGTTATTTAGGAGTTATAGAAGAAATCGGGGATGCCCGAAGAATGGAAGAAAGAAGGCGACATTAGACCCTAATAAATGGGGGCTTGTTCGAGGCTCACATTTGAATTTATTAAGACGAATTCGTAATGATATATATATCACCTATAAAATTAGCGGTAAGCACCAGATATTCTTTTTCTACACGGTGAATTAGTAATTATAGGTATCACTTTAGAATTATCTGAGATTTTTAGTAATACGTTCATTATAAATTATTAAAATAAACCCCACCGAAAAATCAATTTTCTAGGCTAAAGCAAATTCGATCGTAGGTCCGTCCATTACGCCGGGCCGTGCGCCGATTTTTTTTGACACGACTTCTTCACTTATGTCGTTAAGGAGAAGCTTAATGCCAAATCATTATTCTGATTAATCTTTATAACGAATTGGTGCAAATTATGAATACCATAAAATATGCTTTAGATAAATTGAAGGTTTTCCTATCGCTTCGCTTGAGTAGAATACAAATAAAAAATAAACTACCCCCTTCAGTAATCATTTAAAAATTAAAAAAGGAAAAAAAATCACCTTTTTATGTTAGGTAATGTTTGCCCGAGTTATCTCGGGCATGCGAATTCTGGCACATTATAGCCGCCCGAGTATACTCGGGCGTGGTCCTTTTAAGAGGTTAATAAAAAATATAAATGCAAACAACAATTTTTTTTTTTAATAGAAATGTATGAACGCGCAATGGAAACAACTTTAAAAAATACAGTATTATAGCTAAGATTATCTGTGACAGTTTCACTTGATAAACTTTTTTGCTATCTTATAAAATTATTTACAAAATAAATAAAAAACAGTTTTTTGCTTGAAATCGAACGTTTCTAGACTCCGTTTGTCAAGCGATTTTAATGCCTATTACCTACAATATAAGGTATACCAAGAATATACATATTTTTGGCTTGTAGCTTGCTCTTAAGATTTCAAATTTATTTTAGGGATTTGCCAGGGAAAATTCAACCGTAAGTCTGTCTTATACGCAAGGGCCGCGCGTTTCATGTTTTTGTGCACGGCTTCTTCACTTGCGTCGTTAAGATTTCGACTTTATTTTAGGGTTTTGTCTCCTCTGAAATCTTTATCTCTGCAGTGAAATGAGATACTAATGTGGATTAAAGTCGATGTACTGTAGTTTTTTGATAGTAATAATATGGATTACACAATTAAGGGCATGATAGAAAATGTCGTGGATGCCCGAGGAAGACATGAAAAATGTCGTGGATGCCCGAGGAAGACATGAAAAATGTCGTGGATGCCTGAGGAAGATATAAAAACTGTCGTGGATGCCTGAGGAAGATATGAAAACTGTCGTGGATGCCTGAGGAAGATATGAATACTGTCGTGGATGCCCGAGGAAGATATGAAATCTGTCGTGGATGCCTGAGAAAGATATGAAAACTGTCGTGGATGCCTGAGGAAGATATGAAAACTGTCGTGGATGCCTGAGGAAGATATGAAAACTGTCGTGGATGCCTAAGGAAGATATGAAAAATGTCGTGGATGCCCGAGGAAGTCATGAAAACTGTCGTGGATGCCTGAGGAAGATATGAAAACTGTCGTGAATGCCAGAGGAAGATATGAAAACTGTCGTGGATGCCTGAGGAAGATATGAATACTGTCGTGGATGCCCGAGGAAGATATGAAAACTATCGTGGATGCCTGAGGAAGATATGAAAACTGTCGTGGATGCTTGAGGAAGATATTAAAACTGTCGTGGATGCCCGAAGAAGTCATGAAAACTGTCGTGGATGCCTGAGGAAGATATGAAAACTGTCGTGGATGCCCGAGGAAGACATGAAAAATGTCGTGGATGCCTGAGGAAGATATGAAAACTGTCGTGGATGCCTGAAGATGTCATGAAAACTGTCGTGGATGCCTGAGGAAGATATGAAAACTGTCGTGGATGCCTGAGGAAGATATGAAAAATGTCGTGGATGCCCGAGGAAGACATGATACTGATGACATGACATGATCTCGGTATCACTGATACGGTACGCACGTCTTACTGTCGCGCTGTCATTAAAAAAAATTTTTTTCGCGAATTTTGTTCACTGCTGGATCGAATAATGAGTGACGTCGTGCTCCTAGAGCTGAAGAGCATCATTCTCGAACAAAGTAGGACGATTAACGAGTTGTTGGACCGTGTAAAGGCCGTGGAAGCGACATTAAATCGGCAGGTAACAAGCAAAAGTGACAACAAAAATGCACTACCTACAAATCCCGCGACTCAGCGCTGGGCTGACGTAGCGGCCCCCGCTGCACCGCACACCGCGCCCGCTACCCTGTCAGCAGTAACGCAAACCAAGGAAAGGATGAGAACTAGAGCGGCCACCAAAGCAAAAAATGACGCCGGTCAATTTGAAACCGCATCTTTTAGCGGCGCGATCCCCAAAACGCACGCCACGGAACCACACGTTCCAATTTCCGAGCCGGAATCAAAAACCGCTCCTAATACGGAAGATTGGATAAAAATTAAACGCAGACAACGCACAGTGAAGAATTTAACTATCGGTAACTCCGATAAGTCTTCGAGTATAAAATCATATCCAAGAATAAAGAATATTATCGTGTCTAGATTACATAAGGACACAACAGTAGAAAAGATCCGGGCACATCTGGAGAAAAACGAAATAACAAAAAGTGAAATAGAAAAATTCATCGCACATTCTCAAGAATACGCAGCTTTCCGTATAGGTGTAACGGAGGATCTATACGAAAAACTTTTACGGGAAGATTTATGGCCTCGAGGAGTACCGGTAAGACATTATCGGTACTTAAAACCAAAACAAAATCCTATTGATGATAATCAAAACCGGACCAAAGTGAATGAAAATGCCGCCGCGAAATGACTAGAGAACCCCCTAAAAGTGAATTCTCTCCCTTGCACAATTTTTTACCAAAATGTACGGGGATTAAGATCCAAAACCGATGATTTCCTACAAAGTGTAATAATACAGAACAACGATCTTATATTACTATCAGAGACATGGCTTAACGACAGCATTTACAATAGTCAACTCTTCGATCAACGGTATGACGTGTTCAGAAAGGACAGAACCTCGGGACATTCAAGGGGAGGAGGAGTACTGCTAGCCGCGAGACGTGACCGTGCAACTCAAACCCAGAGACTTACCTATCTGGAAAGTAAAGACGAGAATATGTGGATAAAGACATGCCTAAATGATTTTGGTGTTATTTACATATGTGTTGTGTACATTCCACCGGCATCGCCAAATAAAACATATACCGATTTTTTTGATAAGATTACTGAGAATTTTAACTTTTTAATCAATAAAAAGATTATTATAATAGGCGACTTCAATCTAAAATCTAGTAACAAAGGCACCGAAATGGATCTCATATATTTTATGAATCTTTTCCAAATGGAACAAAGCAACTCTATTACAAATGTGAAGGGAAGCACGCTGGACATTGTTATCAGCAACATTGATTTAAAAGTATATAAATCCTTATACTCACTAGTTAAAGAAGACGCTTATCATCCATCGTTGTGTATAGAGATTTCGCCGAACAAAAACACAACCAATTGTCAAACACGAAACTTGTGGAATAATATTGATAATAGTGTTAGGCGAGGATGGAACTTCGAACATGGCGATTTTAAAGCTCTTTATTGCCATTTACAATCTCATGACTGGCAACCTTTGAAGGACATAAATGATGTTAATTTAGCGACACACTTTTTCTATTCCATAATTTATAAATATTTTGATATGTGTTTCAAAATTAAGCGCACTCCGAGGAATGGTAGAAAATATCCTAAATGGTTTTCTAGTGAGATTGTTAGCGACATAAAACTCAAATTCAAACATTACAAAAAATGGAAGAAAACTGGAATGGTGAGTGACCGGGAAATGTTTTGTCTACTTAGAACAAAGATAAAACGCAGTATTCGATTAGCACATGTGCAATATATTAATTCTATTGAAAAAAATATCAAATGCGATCCCAAATCTTTCTGGAAGTATATCTCGTCCAGAAGAAGTGATGGCGGGTTTGTTGACCATGTTACTTGGAATAATCAGTCTTTCTCAGGAGCAGATATTCCAGAAGCATTTGCAGACTATTTTAAATCAACTTATAGTAAGGAAGCTGCGGACTTGAAATCTTTTATACCTGGAAAAAATACGCCAACAAAAGCACAGAATGTTGATATTCAAAATATTACAAACACTGACATCACCGCTGCTGTTAAAAAATTAAAATCCAAAACTTCTTTTGGACCGGATCTTATTCCGTCATTCGTGTTAAAGGGATGCTTTGAGCCCTTATTAACACCTCTCGCGTATATTTATAATCTCTCACTTAACTCCGGAATATTCCCAGACCTGTGGAAAATCTCTAAAGTTACACCGTTACATAAAACTGGTGATAAGGCTTCAGTCTCTAATTATAGACCAGTGGCGATCCTATCCTCTCCAGCCAAGTTGTTTGAACTAATAATTCATAAATGCATTTATACCCAAGTTGAACCCTTTATAATTGACCAGCAACACGGTTTTAGGTCTGGCAGATCTACTGTGTCTAATCTAATGGTTTTTACGGAGTACATATCTCAAGCTCTTGATAGTAACAATCAAGTAGATGTATCATACAATGACTTCGCAAAAGCCTTTGACTCAGTAGATCCGCTTATTCTCCTAAATAAACTCGACCAATTTGGATTTTCAGCGAAACTTCTATGTCTATTTGTAAGTTATTTCTCAAATAGACAACAATACGTAACTTATGGTATTTTCCACTCTTCCAACTTCATCACAAACTCTGGAGTTCCACAGGGGTCGAATCTTGGACCCTTACTTTTCTCGCTATTTATCAATGACATTTACCATTGCATAAAATTTTCCAAGTTTCTCTTATTCGCGGATGACATGAAACTATTCCTTTTAATAAAATCTTTGGAAAATTGCTTGCAGCTACAAAGTGATATAAATTCTATCGTCGAATGGAGTCATACCAATAAATTAGGGTTTAATATTAAGAAATGCTCCATTATGTGCTACACCAAGGCAAACAAAACGATTTACTATAACTACAAAATGTCTTATTCATCTCTTCAGCACATTGTTATTTCAAGAGATTTGGGAATCGCATTTGATACGCACTTAACATTTCACGTCCACATAGAAACGATATGCAACAAAGCTTTAAGAATGCTAGGATTTGTGCTAAGCAACTCCAGACATTTTTGCAGCTCGGCCGCGATTCGTGTGCTATACTATAGTTTAGTACGTAGCATTTTGGAAAGTGGTTCTGTAATATGGGGACCAATGGATTTAACTTACTCTCAAATGATAGAGAAAGTACAAAAGAAGTTTCTGAGATATTTATATCTTAGAGACTTCGGATATTATCCCTGGTTATATCCATCAGCCTTTTTGTCCGGCATGCTGGGTATTAATAGCCTCACCGATAGAAGGAAAACTGCTTTGCTGATAACAGCATATAAACTTCTAAATGGTAACGTCTGTATTCCCGATATTATAGAAAAATTTGAGTTTTATGTCCCCGACAATTATACAAGAGCGCGCAGGCACAGAACCTTTGTCGTTCCAAAATGCAGAACCAACTTACCATTAGTAATGCCGCTCGGAAAAATGATTATGTTACTAAATTACCTGTCCCCTGATATAGATATTTTCCAACTTAATATTCACCAGTTCAAAAACGCTATTATTACTTAATAAATTAAAATAAAATGTATGTTTATTATTGGTAATGTATAACTGTAAATGTGCATTTAAAATAAAATAAAATAAATAAAAATAAAATAAATGAAAAATGTCGTGGATGCCCGAAGAAGTCATGAAAACTGTCGTGGATGCCTGAGGAAGATATGAAAACTGTCGTGGATGCCCGAGGAAGACATGAAAAATGTCGTGGATCCCTGAGGAAGATATGAAAACTGTCGTGGATGCCTGAAGATGTCATGAAAACTGTCGTGGATGCCTGAGGAAGATATGAAAACTGTCGTGGATGCCTGAGGAAGATATGAAAAATGTCGTGGATGCCCGAGGAAGACATGAAAAATGTCGTGGATGCCTGAGGAAGATATGAAAACTGTCGTGGATGCCCGAGGAAGATATAAAAAATGTCTTGGATGCCCGAGGAAGACGTGAAAAATGTCGTGGATGTCCGAGGAAGACACGAATCAAATAATCGTTTGTGGTAAAATGAGGTGAATTTGATGAACAAAGAATAGGGCGTGAGGAGAATAAAAAGAGTAGGAAGTGAACTATAGACGAAATAGAGGATGCCATGACACGATAAAGTGAAACAAATATGTATGTGCGGTCAAATGAAAAATTACGTATGTAATGAACAAAAAAATGGGTGTTAGAATAATGCATGTGGTGGAAGTTAATGGTAGCAGAAATCGAGGATGCCGTAGGGAAACATAGCACGATCGGACTGCACGATCAAGTGAAACAATTAAACGTTTTTAATTCGATCGAAAAATATAATTGCACTACGTCGTGCAATATTTAAAATCAAGCCACCATCAATAACACCCCTTACGTAGATGGATGAAGGTTTAAATTCCCGCTTAACACCATACGCCTGTTTTGAAAAACCATGGCCAAAAAGTTCCTTTTATTTTATTTTGTGGATGTTCAGGCATAAATATTTAATTTTATCAATAACTTAATTTGCCACACTATTCAATAAAATCATAACCGAAAATGGGTTCATAAGTAGGAGATTTTGAACTTTAAAGCAGTTTTCATAGGCCTTATACATTATTTTTTTCTGGGCTTATAAAAAGACTTATGTAAAAAAATACTCGATAATTTCAAAGGCCAAGATGTATTCTACTCGCAGTATTTAATTTAAGCATCTGAAACATTTCTAGGCGACCAAATTTTCAAACCACAAATACATGATTTTGCATTACTACATAGTGCATCGCTTTAAAAAGGCATCCAGTTTTCAAGTACGTACACTTGAATTCACGTCCTCAAAACATAATCCAAACCAGTCATAACCCAGAGCGACGCCGGGTACAAGGAAGCTAGTTAAAAATAGATTGGCTCTTTTGAAATGTATCCCAAAATAATCAATTAAAAAATTTAAGAATTTGAGCGCAAACATAGCTTTTAATTTAAAAACCAAAGCCTCTGTCATAGGTCACCCCAAGTAGAAAACTACGTTTTGTAATTTAGCAGGGGTGCCAGGTTTTATGGGGTGAGGTTTGTCCAGGTATTGGCGGCGGGTACCACTGCAAGCCCACCACTGCCCACAAGCTGCGTTCTGGCCGAATCAGGAGAAACTGGTTGAGGTAGACCCTTTGACCTCTCCAGCCGGATTATCTCGACCCATCGCCTTGCACCGTAGTGAAAAATAAGAAATGAAAAGTCAAATCTACCTTTTCAGAATTCTCTCTCTAATGATAATAATAAAATGGCATTTATATAGCGCAGTTTAGTGTCATTTCACTTCAAGTGCGCTTTACTATAACAAACATAAAAATAATCAATTTTCACATTTGGCCGAAACTTTGTGGATATCCATAATCATAATAATTAATGAAAAATAACCTTTTTTAATACAACTTTTTGTTTATATTTTCAATATACAAGGATAAAACCGAAACCGGTTGGTTTTATATATTGATACATACAATAAAGTGATATTAAAAACAAAGTTATTTTATTCTAATTATTTTAAAAATGGTAATTTAGTATTAGTGGTCATGTTCTTAAAATTATTCTCTTAGTGCGCCTTACCCAATACAGATCTAATACATGTATTATAACACTAAGGAAGGTTCTATTCAAGTTCTGTTGTGATTTCAGTTTTGTAAAGCAACTGGCTAGTAATAATATTATAATAGAAATTGAATAAAACTTTCACAGAAATTGTAAATCAACTTTAAAATGTGATAACTCTCCTTAATTTACTTAAAAATACTCATCACAAAAAAAATATTGAACTAACTAACTAACCCCCACGCTGTTTTCCCTTAAGGGTAGGCAGAGAGGACGGACCGCCAAACAACTCGGTCTTGGCACACACTCCTTGCCTCATTCACATTCATACATCGTCTCATACATACTCTTCTATTGTTCTGACTCTTGACATGGCCCGACTCAAGTATCTGATTCACTTGATCGTGCCATGTCTTCCTCGGGTGTCCCCGACTTCTGCTACCATTCACATTTGCATCATATATCCTCCTTACACTCCTATCTTCGCTCATTTGCTCTACATGCCCAAACCATCTAAGCGTCCCTTTCTAAATCTTACTCATTACGCTTACATCAGCCTTGCACTCTTTGCGGATCTCCACATTCCTCACACGATCATACATGGTTTTACCACACATACGCATCAGGGATCTCATTTCAACGGCATTTAATTTACTTTCAACCTTTCTTTGCTAGTTCCATACCTCACTGCCATACATCAGGGTAGGTACCAGCACTCCGTTGTGGACTGCTAACTTCGCTTCTTTGGACAATTTTTTGCTAGCGCCAACTGCGTTCAGTCCTCCATTAATGGAGTTACCTGCATTTACCCTTCTTTCAATATCTCTGTTAGCCTTCCCATCTCTCTAGAACATACTCTCTAAATACAGAAACTCAT
The DNA here is from genome assembly GCF_061612785.1 of Hesperophylax consimilis. Classification (NCBI taxonomy): domain Eukaryota; kingdom Metazoa; phylum Arthropoda; class Insecta; order Trichoptera; family Limnephilidae; genus Hesperophylax; species Hesperophylax consimilis. The sequence goes on from NC_142865.1 coordinate 16,397,914, forward strand.
CCACCTGCTCTAAGTATTCCTCATTCACAACTATAGGGTTTTCCAATAAGATGTGTTATTTTGATATTCAATCGTAAAAGATCAATGGTTTCGTTGCTTGTGTGGCACGTAGCGGTAGAGCGGTGCCCCGGCAAGACAAGGGTCCTGGGTTCAAGTTCAAATTAACAAAATTTGACACAGAAAAATCATAAAAAGATAGGTCACATCTAGAACTCGAACCCAGGACCCTCCTCGTCTTGCAGGGACGCTGCTCTATCAACCGAGCCAATGGGCTAATATTGCCTTCAATATTTAACTACAGAGTTTTCCAATAAGAGGTGCTATTTTGATATTCAATCGTAAAAGATCAATGGTTTCGTTGCTTTTGTGGCACGTAGCGCCGTCTTGTTGAAAGTAAACGTTGTCTAGATCAATACCATCCAATTCCGGCCATAAAAAATCATTAATCATCTCTCGATAGCGCAATCCATTCACCGTAACTGTTGCTCCAGCCTCATTTTCGAAAAAGTAAAGTCCAATGACTCCGCCGGACCATAAACCGCACCAAACAGTAAAAATTTGAGGATAGAGAGGCTTTTCAACAATAATTCTTGGGTTTTCCGAGCCCCAGATGCGACAATTTTGCTTGTTGACGAAGCCAACGAGGTGGAAATGGGCCTCATCACTCAAGATGATTTTTCATTTGATTCACTCAAGTGAATTTCAATGCGTTGTTGAAGCGTGTATCGTTCCATTTTGATTAATGGCGTAGTTTCTAATTGTCAAATGTCAAAAATGACAGCTTTAAAAGTAACATCTACCGAAATAGCGGGCTATTCAAAATAACACCTCTTATTGGAAAACCCAGTATGTTGCACACTGTTTTCGTATTCTCTCTTTCAAACACCATTACTTTAGACTTAATTACATTCATCATTAACTCATTCTTCATGCATACTTCGTCCATCATAGACACGAAAGACTGTAGATCATCCATACAAAAAATTAAATACTATCTTTAAAATTGAATGTTTTTATTTTAAAATAATAAATGCAATCTTCGATTTATCTCTATAAACTGTCTGTAACGAAACACAATAGGCCCGCAAGCGTGAGAACCTTGACTCTACGTCACACACTGATCTACATATTATACGCTATGTAAATTCCTGTGTAACCTGTGTACGCCGTGGCTAGCTAGCGGACTTAAGAACAATGGATTGACTTAACAGTAACTTCTGTTCAGATAGTTATTAACTCGTTTGCAGGGGTGCAAAACGTCTTAGTACAACTCTCGTAAGATTGTAATTATTTTTCCGAATTGTAAGGAAGGTTTTGTTTTTAACAGGCATTGGAAGGACATTGGTAGCCACAAACATCATATTCCACTATCCAGCCTCTGAAAGAGAGATCTTACCGGGACATCAATACATTATAAAAGTATTTTTATCTTTTTTTCTATAATGCGTAGATATGTGATATGTTCGTCATTGGAAAGATAAATAATCATTCTCCACAGTTTGTATAACGGCAATATCGTATTGACATAGGACTTTATGGATCGCTCTAAAATCATCGGTAGTTAAGTTATCTATTTCACTGCACAGTGAAAGACCCCCAGCCCACCAGGGAAAGTGGAACAAATCTTTAGTTTGTCAATAAATGAATCTGACAGTATATATGCAACTTGCATTGTAATATTATCATTTAGTCCACGAAAATAAAATCTGCTTGCGAATTACTAGTTCTTTTTACAATGGCGCGCAAATTGATTTGCAGAAACTTAACTTCAAATCGGATGAACATAGGTTTGAGCTTGTTTCCTGTTATATCTCTGCTTACTAGCAGATTTAGTGTGTTGGGAACTCTTGATTAAGTAAAAGGTTCTTTACAATAATTACGTGTATTTACGTTACAATAAATAAGTCTGGATTTGTCTACACTGTTCATTACCCGAGGGTTGGTAATTCTCTGTTTCTGGAAGCTTGAAGTCTGACAAGGATACCCCACAGGCAATTGCTACACTCTAGCGACATCTGTCGGACTCTGGGGTAAGCTTTCTGACTGGTGCCATCTATTGCTTGAATACCCAACTTATTACCATACATCACATTTCCAAAACTGATTATTTTTTTACACTATTTAGTTAGACATGTGCTATAATTTACCCATCTCACGCATTTTTAGCGTAGCAACGAAACGTTTTTTAATCGTTTTCACGGAAAGTCCCGCAATGAACTACGCTGCAAACCGTTGCGTTACTTTAGCAAACTTATTATTTCAGTGTGCGCTCTTCGGCAAAGATTTCTCGAACTTTCTGGTGCCAAAAATATGGTCACGTCATTTGCTTCCAGCTCGTGGAAATGATACCCGAATTTTCTCAGGGTTCCCAGTATATAAAAGAGAGAACGCTGATTTGCAACCTCTTTTTCACATATTCTCTGTAGTGAACTTGCAAATAGTTGCGTACGCCTGTTCGTCTGTAGGTCGTGTCTTGTTAAGGTTTGTTTGTTTCCCAGGGGGGGGGGGGGGATTGAAAGAGGAAGGTGACGATGAGTTGCTAGTCACCACTAGAATACAGTACGGACTTTTAGATGTGCATATAAGCTATCTACAGACGGTACAGTACGTGCTTTCATTGTTATCCGGGAGGTACCATCTAATAATACGACCATCACACATAATATTTAACAAATATATCATGTAATTAAATAAATATAAATTAACGTTTGGGAAGCGGTTTTGATATTGCCGCCCCCAGAGGACTATTTACTGGATAACCTATATCTCCTACCATAGGCAACCCCAAGTGGTTCGCTACATTTGGTTACTTAGTAGGGATGCCGGGTTCTTCGGGTGGTATGTGTTCAGGTCTTGGCCACTGGCCGGATCAGGAGAAACCAGTTAAGGAAGACCTTTGACCACTCCAGATTCTCTCGAATCAGGGATGGATTCATACGTCACACTGGACACATCAAACACACATCATGGATACATTGATTCCTAGATTCCTACCCACTCCTCTTACCTTTTTCCTTACCATGACTTTTTTCCTTTCCTTTCCTTAAAAGACTCTCCACACCTCAAAGATTACACAGGCTCTGAGTTGAATTAATATCCACAGGATCTCCTGTATATTTTCAAAAATAATATCGCCAATTTTAGCCCTCAGACCCAAATGTGTCGACTGTATAATAAGATTGAGTGTGCTGAAGTAGATATTTTTGTCGCTAATTTATATAGATTCAGAAAAAAAAATCTGCTATTGTTGTATAATATATTGATTATATTATGTATTACTTGCGTCTCTTACTTTTCTGTAATATTTGTACTTCATATATATTCTTAATTTTGAATTTATATTTTTATTTGTTTTATATTTTAATCTTTATTTAGGTATATGAAAATGAATGTGTCTTTGTATGTTAACTGAGTTTTTATTACTGGATTGTTCTCACGTAAGTGAGATCGTCTGTAAAAACCCAGTATAAATAAATAGCTAATTTTAGATTTTTACAGAAAAAATTTGAGAAATAATTTCTGACTGTCATGTTTAAAAATCCAATTTTATAACTGTAGCATTAAATTCAGTTCTATTAAACTTTAAGATGTCACCTCTCGTGTACCTAATTAATCGGCAACCATCTCTTAGCTTCCAGACAATGCCTCTACATTCCCGATGACGGGAAACTACATTACATTAACCCAGGTACAGACTAACTGCATGTTGTAGTATCATTAATTAGCAGTACAAACAGGTGGTTACTTCAGTGTTAACTTATTTAATTCATCGATAATAATTGAACATATAATTTAGGTAGGTAATTTTCAAAATTGAAACCGATGTTTACAAGACAAGGTTTTATGCAAAGCACAAAGGATAACAAAAAGTGGGTGTGTCAAGCCTACGCAAGACAGAAGTGAAACTTCTAGTATTCCTCTCTCTCTATTTTCATTTCATCATCTCTATTTTCTCTCTTAGGTTAGTTTGAAAATTAGAGGTTAAATAATTCAACGACGAAGCATGGATTTGCTTTTTCTAATATTTTCTTATAGATGAATGACGTTCGATTAATGTATAGTTCCAAAAATTTTCAATTTATTCACAAGTATACAATATTACATAAATAACAATATTACAATTAAAAATTACAAAGAAATTACAATGACAATTTACCAATCATGTGCCATTTTCATTGTCAATTTCATGAATATCATTTCCTAATGTCGTGATAATTGGGTTATGGTAACTAAAGTGCGAGATATATACATGAGCACTTAAATCCTTAATGAATCGTGCAAAAACTGCATCGATTGTTGTCCCGTGTCGGGAGAGAACGTTCGTGAGCGGCTCCCCCACCTCAACAAGCGCATATGGTGAGAGAGGGACAGTGAACGGTGAGCGGTGGTGGGGGTACCCGCATTTTCGTGTCGATCCTGACTCGGTTTTACTCCGTCCCCGAATTACGCGCCTAAAGAAGTTTCACTTCAATATTGAAAGCAATAATTATTTGCTTGAAATACAAATATGAATTGAAATGAGAAATAATTAATGCCGACGGGAAATGAACCTACACCTTCTGATTGCCGGTCAGGTGCACGGAACCACTGTTCTACGTCGGCTTATTTTAAACCGCCAAATAATTCAATAAATACTTGTATTTCATTCAATAATTAATAATTGCTTTTTGATTTTTTTCATCTAAAAACAACCCTCTTTAGATATATATTATTATATAAATTCATTTGATGGTGAAATATTTTGAATATCAATTATTATTATTGTTTATTAAAGGTTTAAGACAAGGTTTTATGCAAAGCACAAAGGATAACAAATTATTATAAGCAATAATATTGTGTCTCCCGAAAATAACTACAACTTTATTTTTACCTACATTCTTGTGAGGCTGGCATCAATGTAATGTGCGCGGCAAATAATATTATTATTCTGTCTCCAGCAGTCTAGCCGTCGGGTTAACCCTTTAGGCTGGCCGCATACATACGTTTTTCGTATTCGATTTCCGAATTCGTTTTCCGTATTCGGACATCCGAATGCACGGAATCAGTAGAAAATACATTAACTGCCGCACACGTTCGTTTTAGTTCCGAACGGAACAAATTCCTTACGCACGTTCCGAATGCGAGCCGGCGCGTTCGGAGAAACCGAATGGAAAAAACCTAATGACGTCATGTGGAACGCAGCTATTGCATACAGTTTGTTTGTGCCGACGCAAACGTACGGAAATTTCCGTTCGTAATTCAGTGTTGCCAACGGATCTTGACCTAATATCGCCGTTTCTCATACATAAGGTAGCGTAAAGTAGCCGAATTTGCTGTTAGGTGGGACATCTTTAAAATTGATGTTTTTACGTGAAAATAAAAATTTCGTGGGGGGGGGGGGTGGCTAGAGAATTTCAAAAAAATAAAATTTGTCCCCAGAAAATAAAAAAAATTCATGGGGAGGGTGGCTAGAGAATTTAAAGAAAATATAAAATTTGTCCCCAGAAAAATAAATTTCATGGGGGAGGGGGGGTGGCTAGAGAATTTCGGGACATGTTTAAAATTGATGTTTTTGAAGTAGCTTAATTGGCGACCAGTCGCCTTTTAGATTTTTTCGGCGCCGATTCTCGCTCTGAGTAGCCTAAATGGCGATATATCGCCCTTGTTGGCAGCACTGGTACTGACGTTTATACATTCCGAATGAAGAAAAACGAACGTTTGCGCTAGTCTCACGGAATTCCGAATACGGAAAACGAATTCGGATATCGAATACGGAAAACGTATGTATGCGGCCAGCCTTAATCTCCTCTATCGTATGTGATCTGTTTGTTCATATAATTATTATAAGTGAGTTTTGTTAAAATTAAAAAACTAACTTGGAATTATCCAAATTCTCGTTATTACACAGTGAGAGTAATCACGCAACCTTGGATTCTGCGGATTGAAGAACTGCAGAATCCATTTAAACTTGCGATGACAACAATCCTCCAAAGTGGGTATAAATCCATTTTGGATTTTTGTAGATTAAGAAGCATATTATGTTATATTCGTACAGTTTTCTAATTTTCATTAATTTCGTTTCTTGGTATACTTTTTTGGTGGGGGTATCTGGGTTATAATTAAAAAGTTTTTTATATCTTTATTCTGTTGTATTTGTACTTAATATATTTTAAGACATTATTTGGTAATGTGGGCCTTACTGGGAACTTTACCCGTGATGAGGCACTAGACTGCAGAATGCCTATCAAAACCCGTTCCGTAGTTCAGAAAAACTTTTTGCTGATGGCCTATATATTTTTGAAATAACAAGAAGTATATACGATGATAACTTTGAATTTTTTTAAATGTGAAATCATATTCGTATTCGTAGCATTTTTTAAATATTATGATACCTATCTGCTGCAGGGTTATATGTAAACAATATAACTGTAGGGGTAGGCAGAGAGGACGGACCGCCAAACAACTTGGTCTTGACATACACTATTTGCCTCATTCACATTCATACATCATCTCAAAAATACTCTTCTGTTATTAAGACTTTTGACATGGTCCTACTTTGTATCTGGTTCACTTGATCGTGCCATATCTTTCTCGGGCATCCTCGACTCTTTCTACCATTTACATTCGCGTCAAATATTCATTTTTTACCCATGGCTGTTTCCAACAGCATTTATCTTGGGAATGCTGGGTGTATGCAACCTTAGTTCCAGAAGGGATGTTGCATTACTCTTGATGGCGTATAAGCTTCTAAATGGTTTAGTATCAATACCAGAAATTCTGACTTAAATAGTGTAACGGACGTACTGCTCCAATATCAGCCGACGTCGCCCCATATTATTAATTTGCTATTTGCCCTGTTATTAAAGTAAAATATACTGCCAAAAAATGTAAAATGTAGAAATTTGTAAAATTGCTATGTAAAATTGTTATGTAAAATGTAAAATTGTTACAATAAATGAAACGTCGGAGCTTGGCTAGAGGTATACGGGCAGAGAAGTATTGTGAGAGCTGGTAAAATCATATTCATATTTTAATTCGGGCACGATTGTTAGAACCGTGCCAAAACGTAGTGGGAAGCCGTGCCGTGCGCCATGCGCCGTCATAGCGTCACAAATGACCGGTGGTACGCCGTCATTACGTCCCACGGGCACGGTTCTGAGGATCGTGCGAAACTACCGGCCGACGTCCCGGCGAGGCGCCGCGATGGCGTCGCAAATACGGCTCACGGATTCCAGGAATCAAAGAGAAAGTGGGCCCGTGTGCGCGTCGCGCGCCCGCTGGCGGCTATATAACGGGCAACAGGCCCTCAAAACGGCAGATAACCAGCAACCACCACCAGCTCTACACCTCTCTCTCTGCTCTGCCCTCTACCTCGCTCCGACTTCTGCTTCTACTCGCCTTCTTTCACTCTAACCCCCGCCTCACCCTGGACCACGGACTTGCCTACCCCTTCGGACCAGACTCGGAATCAGCTCAAGAACAAGCGACAAGCGATCGGACCAGCTCTACAGCGGCTTCAGAGACGGCCCCGTTCTACCCCTCCACGCCACTGAAGGACGACATCTCACGCCTCCACAGATTGGGATCACCGGCCCCTTACAGTCTTGTGTGTCACACGATTACGTCTGATACAAATAGGATTCTATGTCCCGGATAATTTTGCGCGAGGCCGCCAATGGTGATGCCCTTGGGAAGAATCACTAGGTCAATTAACTGCCTCGCAGAAAATGTGGATATTTTCCACATGTCCTGCAGCAGCAGGACCAGTTTCTTCACCATCTAGGATTCTTGCTGCAGAGTCTCCATCTTCTATCTTCGTCAAACGTCACAGCGGTGCTGCCAAGGTCTGTTATCTATGTGAGGATATTATGTCAGCGTTTTATTAGCAGCAGATATATTTGAGCGTTATCCGCACAAATATGTATTTGTGCGGATAACGAACCTCGTGTTGCCACTGTTGGTGGACTCTCTCGCTGCAGCAGCTGATCCAGTTTCTTCACCACCTAGGATTCTTGCTGCAGAGTCTCCATCTTCTATCTTCATGTCACCTGTTCCTGTTCTTCATTTTACGTTACATAACTTCACTTTATTTTGGTAATATTTATATTTTTTGTAATACCTGCATCAACTGTAAAGCGCCCCTGAGGTGATAACTCACAAAAGCGGCGCCATAAAAATTGTCCAATAGTATTATTATTATAACGTATTTAAACGTGAAATATTATTATTATATTATTATTAAGACTTAATATTGTAAACCTACATTTGAAACCTTTTTTTTGTCCCACTTGTAAATGTATTTGTTATTCACTTTTTTGTAATTTTTAATTACAGATACTTCAATGTACAGGTTCATGTACTGTTTTTGCAAATAAATAAATAATTCCAAAACCATCCCGAATCAATATTCCCTTTTCATTACGACATCAGGCTTGCATTCTTTGTGAATGAACATATCCACATATCTCACAAGGTGACCGGAAAAATCAGCGCAATGATAATTCATCACATATTTAAAAAGTCATGGAAAGTGATGAAACAAAAACTTTATTAACTGGGTTAAGTGGGTTAGGATAGGTTAGGTTAAGTTAGGTTTAAAAAAAAATTTCATCGTTTCTAATGACTTTATATCAATTTTTAAAAGTGTGTTGAATTGTCACTGTGTTGAGTTTTCATGGAACCATCTCACACGATCATACGTGGTATTATTACACATACGCTTCAGGGATCTCATTTCCTACGGCAATGTGTCCATAGTATTACGTGATGTTATGATAATGTAGAATGTAATGCAAAACTTAGGCTTTCGGCAACAGCATGAAAACTTAGAAAAACATGACATAACATTTTGCGGGTAAATTTGATATCTCAGTTAATTTGGCGGATGGCATCTCCGCGGCCCGGTACTTGACTTAACCGTCTAGTTAAACATAACTGTGCTGGTTAAAGTTTAACCTCTCCACCACATCTCGGTAACCCGAGGCCGTCCAATCCAGTTAACTGCGTTATTTCTTATAGCCTCCACTGTCGACACTGAATATGGAATGCCTAGAAGTGAAATTTAAGCTCCCACACCCAATTTATAACAAGTTTCACGTCAGTTCCAAAAAAAAAAAATTTTTTTTTCAAGATAATATCTGTACATTTGTTAGGTCGAAACGTTAATTTTATGAAATTACCTCGATAGAAAAAAAAACCTTTTTTTTCTTTATTGTTTATTGTTATCAAGTTTAATTTTTTTTTTATATTTTCAATAATATTGTTATTAGATTTATAAAAACAGTTTATTTTTAAACAAGTTTTTGTGAAAAATCACCTCAAGGGCGCTGTACAATTTATTTCCTAGTTAGGTATATTAATTTCAATTACTGATTTCCTAATTGATTTCTGAGTAAAATGTTAGCAATTATTAATGGTTATTACCCCAATAAAGTTTCCCCAATTACTGTAATGTTTAAATTTGACTGATTTTGACTTTTTTTCTATTTTTTTTTTTTTTTTTTGTAATTATTTTTTATTTTTAATAATATGTTTACATGGTACATAATTCATTTTACATCTTGGGTCTTTTTACTACTCTTCCATTGAAAGCATTAGCTTGTGTATGGAAGGGGAGTGTACATAAATGTTGTTGTTAGTTAGTACTTAAATAGTTCATTGTACATAAATGTATGTTTGCTGTAGTATTTTTTTGATAATAGTGAAGGATAATATATTAATATAATAAATTTAAAAAAAGAAAGGAAGTTATGGAAAACTAAGGATATTTGTGAGATTAATTAAGTGACAGTAGTTTTTTTTTCAGAATATTTTTAAAGTGTCTCTTTACAGAGAGCACTATTTGGGTTTTATCATTAATGCTTCTGATTTCTTCTGGTAGACGATTGAAAAAGGTTCTTCCCTGGTAAGTATAATGATGTTGTGCAAAAGACGTATTTAGTTTTGGGCATAGAAAAACATGTCTAAGTCGCGTTCTGTTTTCATTTAAAAATTGATATTTATCTTTTTCTTTTATAATTTGGATTAGTGAGTTTTTAATATATAGGTCGTTAAATGTAGGTACTTGAAATTCTTCAAACAGGCGTTCTGTTGGGTAGTCAAAGGGTTTTTTTAATATAATTTTAATTATTGTTCTTTGTATAATTTCAATTGGAAGAAGGTTACATTTATACGCGGATCCCCAACTAATAATAGCGTATTGTAAAGTGGATTGAACTAAGGCATAGTAAATTAAATATAGATTTTTTATCGACAGAAAGTTTCTAATTCTTAAAAATATATATATTAATTTTCTAATTTTGTTTACTACTTGACGTATTTGTTCCTTCCATTTCAGATTTTTATCAATAATTACTCCTAGATATTTAATTTTATTTGTTGTTTTTAGTACTGTACAGTTTGATTTGCAATAGTTTTGGCTGTGAATTTTAGTATTATTATGTATGACAATGTTAAAATTTTTAGGAGTATCATTTTTATGGATTGCAAATGGAATTACAAATGTCTTTTCATTATTAAATGACAGTAAATTAGTGTCGAAAAAATTCTTGAGCGTGTTGATGTCTTCTGTGGCCTTTAACTCTACTTTTTCCCAAGTATTATCACTTATTATTAATACTGTATCATCAGCGTATGACGTAATTTGACCATGTAAAGGTTGAAAAAAAATATCTTTATTTAATATATTATAGGCATGAAAAAAATCACAATGTATCTTTAAATGCAACTAAAGCATTTAACGAGAGATTTTTGCTATATCTCAAATTAGTCGTGTTTTATTAAATATTTTCACCATTTTTGCTTAATTGTGTTCGTTTTTTAATATGAGCGCGCTCGCTCTAACATTCGTATTTACATATATTATCTCCTTTTCAAATCATCTCTAAACGCTTACTACGGAGCCTTAAGTAGATTTAAAAGAAAAATGATGTTGTAATTCTAGCGTCGCTACGCCAAGTGGTTCGTTTAATAACGAACATTCAGTCCCACGATGGACGGCATTGCAAACCTTTGCCTTACTTATTTTGATCTGGTTATTTCAATGTGCGCTTTTCATTGGTCCATGTACGACTGTATCATGGTTTTTTCAAAGCATTATCGAACCTTCCTGGTTCCAAAAATCTGGTCACGTGGTTTGCTCCAGTTCGGTGAAATGTTACCCAGATATCATGTAAGGGCAAGTCTGTTAGTTGGGTGGGTAGGAATATGATATAAGTCACCAAACGTATTTTAATATATTTTACTCACTTCTAGTATGAATTGTAAGTCAGTTTTAGTTTTGAAAGGATTCCGATTCTTGAAAATGTTTGATCAATTTCAGCAGAAGTGGGGGACAACTGAGCTTACTTCTGGTGTACAAACACGCCCATAGCACATTTCTATCAATCATTCAGTGTCTATATTATATTATCCTAGAGCCGCCACTGCCAAGTACTAAAAAGATAACTGGAGAATGGCAGAAAAGTTGTTAACTCTATTATATGCTGGAATGGCTTGTTTCTTGTTAGGAAAAACTATATCGCAGTTTTTCTATGTAACTTTATATAATTTACACTAATTTGTTGATAAAAGATACTACTTATGAATAAAAAGTTTTTTATTAACCCTAGATAGCTATCATTGTTATTATACGTCAATAAACTATTCGTCTTTTTGACGAACTTTTTTGAAAAATAATTTTTAATTAACTATTTATAAAATAACTACAACTAAAATTATACCTACATTATTTGAAATAAGTTAAAAAAAACTCATTTCTGGAAAGACAACATTCTACAATTAAAATGAAATTATTTTTACATAAGAATACTAATTTTAAATGGAATTCAATGAAGTGTGAACATTGATTTTAAAACAGGCTAGACAGATTTAATACAGTTATTTGAAAAAAATTCATTAATATTATTAAGAAATATTTAGTTACAGATAAAAATTGTATAACGAATTAACAAATCTGCAGGTGAGCTATTAAGTTTTCAATATTTCTAATTTATGTAGTGATATTATAAAATGATTATATAATAAATTTTTAAAAATTGTAACAAATACAAACCTATTCATGTTACTCGATTGGAATGAAATACTAAACATAACGGAACCTAACTTAATTTATGAAGAAATTAAATCGAAATTCAAATATATTTACGAAAAAAGTACTGAAACAAAATCAAATACAAATAAACAGCGTAATAACCAAAAGGGCTGGATAAATTATAATCTCATTGAAAATATACAACTACGTGATACATTATGGAGGAAATGGAAAAACACGCCTAACAATAAAATATATGAAATCGAATTCAAGAAATACAGAAATAAACTAAATAAAAAAATATTAAACACAAAAAAAATATACTATAATAACAAATTTAAACATTGTTTCAAGGACATTAAAAAAACATGGAATGAAGTAAATCAAGTATTGGGTAGGAAAAATAAATCAGATTGTGATGAAGTCATATCTAAATATTTCTTAAATTCCCAAACTGCGGATGTGGTGGCAGAAAACTTTGCAAAATTCTTTGACGACGGTGTAAATCAGTTATTGCACGAATGCAATGTTCGAGCGTCTGAGTTGAAGCAAGAACAATTGCAACATTCAATGTACCTACCAAGAGCTAATACAGAACAAACTGAATGCATTATCGGAAGAATGAAAAATTCAAAGACACCGGGCGTGGATCTAATTCGCATGTATGATCTAAAAAAACATGTTAAATTATTTAGTCCTATAATCACTCACCTAATTAACAGAATTATTGACACAAGTCACATTCCAGCTGAACTAAAATGCAGCATCATAAGGCCCATTTTTAAAAATGGAGATCACACCGTAATTAATAATTATAGGCCTATTTCCTTATTACCCGCATTAGAAAAAATATTAGAAAAATATATATCTATAAATTTGGATAAATATTTAAATAATTTGGGCATTATTGATGAATGTCAGTATGGCTTCCAAAAACAAAAAAGCTGTGATAAACTGCTCGAAAAATTTTCCAATTATATAAATTCAGAGCTTAACTCAAAAAAACATGTACTAGTATTATTTATTGATTTCTCAAAAGCTTTCGATACACTCAGCCATACACAATTAATCAAGGTACTCGAAATCATAGGAATCCGTGGTAAACTCCTATCATTTTTCAAAAACTATTTAACAAATAGAAAAATGTATGTAAAGATTTTGAATGTAATGAGTAATTTTAGATTTATTAAATCAGGGGTGTCACAAGGGTCAATTTTAGGACCAAAATTATACATTATATATGTAATTGCCATGTCTAAACTTTTTAAAATAGCCCGTAGATTTATTTTTGCTGATGATACTGCACTAGTTGTCTCTAATGAAAACCCTAAAATAGCTATTCAAGAATTACAAATTGACTTTAACGAACTACTTAAATGGTCTCATGATGTAGGATTAATTATTAATATCAAAAAAACTAAATGCATGTATATAAGATCACCGAGCTTGAAAATGTGGAACCTACCTAAAATAACTGCACATAATTTTGATTGTATACATAAAAAAATGGATAAAATCTGCTGCTGTGAAAAAATTGTTTTTGCAAACGAATATACTTACCTTGGCATAATCGTAGACAATAACTTTAAATGGGACAAAAGTGTGATCAAAATTTGTAACCAGCTCCGATGTTTGACGAGTAATTTTTATAAATTAAAATTTGTGTTGCCTCGATGTACTCTCAAACTTATATATCATTCTATGGTCGAATCAATACTTAGATATGGAATTCGAACTTGGGGACACTCGAGTAATATTAATATTAAATTCATTCCAAATCTACAAACTGCTATAATTAAAAAAATTGTTAAACCTAGCATTTACAAACAAAGAAACAACTTAAAATTACTGTATGGCTCTGAGGGCCTACTCCCAATTAAAGGGCTTCTCTGGTTTATTATAATTATGGATAATGCGGGAGAAAATGCGTACAAAAAGCCATTGGTGCATAGTCACAAAACAAGATTTACTGAAAAAAAAGGCCTAAAAATTCCACTAATATCAAATAAGTATGGTAGCAGAACACTTGACTATTTGATACCTGTGATTTATAACAAATTTAACGAAAACTTTAACTTGAAAAATAATGAGGAACCCTGCCCTAAACTGACAAAAAAGTGGTTAATAAATGAACAAAACGTTTATCTATCCTAAACATTATATTTGGTATTAATATTTAAACTTAAGCTAATGTGTATTATGTTATAACATTAAATGGTAGAACCTACAGACAAGCTGATTGTCACAGCTTTGTGGGACTACCCATATCTTATATTGTATTAAATGTAATTATATTAAATTTAATAAATAAAAAATAAAAATAAATAAAAAAATAAAAAAATAAAAACTTAATCACATATGTAAAATTGCACTGCTTTTTATTTTCAACACTAAATAGAGAACTGTTATAATCGATTATGAAAAATTGTATTCTTTCTTTGACATCGAGAAAATAATCTATATAAATCAACGATGATAAAAAATAACTTTTTTTTTTTGGCTTATGTTGTACAAAACTATTAACATTTTTCTTGCTTTATTGAATTTTTTTAATACACATTGGTGACGCAACTATTAATCTTCCTTTAACCTTGTCCTTGCAGTTTTCCCATCCTATTTTTACCTTCAAGTACCTATCATTATCTGACTATACCCACGTGTGTGTGTTACATTTTACAATAATAAAAGTGGCTGTTAAACCAGTTTTATTGATGGAGCCTGTTTGATGAACATCTATTGTTATTAGTGCTGTTATTAATATCAACTCAAGGTAGAAGGCCTGTGCATTGAACATATTCGGTTTGCTCAGTGTGTTTCGTATCCAACCTGGATGTTATGGAAGCTTGTGCGTGAAATCATATCTCCTGTGTCAATCATTCCATCATCATCATCACCAAGTCGGATTCCTTCATGACTCCATGTTCAATATCTCCAACCATAGTTGTGTCAACTTAAAAGTTCACAATTAATATTTTACAGCCCACTCTTGATTTGCCTATTGCGATCACATCTTCTATCTTCTTATGGTTACCAATTAATGAAAACTGTGACTCATTAGTCATAACATTTTACATCCTGTCTTATATTTATTACAATATGATAACTTGTCAATATGGCCCTTTAAATACACTAGAATAAGCTCCATAAATCAATGTTTTCTTACTTTTCACGAACAATTTATTGTTTTTATATAATTTTCTCATTTATTCAAAAATATTCTATTATTATGTAGATTTATTAGCGGTACAGTCACTTGGAGGAAATCCATAATAAGTTTTATTTTGGCTATACCTACACATGTACAATTGATAAAATAGAAACTGTAGATTTCCCGAAAATAAATAAATAAAAAACCCAAAACAATTGAACAAATTATTTGACAAAATGACGAGAAGTCAGCAGGTATCTCAAAAACAAAAGAAATTAGCCTCAAAACACAACCACCATGCTCACGAGTCGACACGTGACCATTCAGCAGAAGCATTCGATGGTAGTCATTTGGACGAACGTTATCTACCGAGGGTTAAATTGTTATTTTTACGTACCTTTGTGGAAGGTTTTTAACGATCCGACCCTCAAATTCACGTAAAATTATTGCGCAATCTATGATGCAATCAAAGATCTAAACCAGAGGTTCTCAATCTTTAGGTGTCCATTACCCACATTACAAGTACCTTTTTATTCAGGCCCCCTAAAAATTTTACTACTTACGAGAACAAACCAAAAAATACTTTTAAATCTTATCGTTCGAAGGTCACATTCCAGTTACAAATATTCTAAAATATAGTTTTAATTTTATTTATGGAATAACTTAATGAAAAAATTAAAATCTGTAAATTGTTTCATCACTAATATGAATTAAGTTTTTCACGGCCAAAAGTATTTTCGTTATTTGTTTGCAGTGTCCATCCAGATGTTATCTTTGCCCTGAAAGAAGGAGTTACCCCAAAAACAAATAACAAAAATGTTTCATCACCGTTTGTTTCTAAAATATCAAAAAAAAAAATAAACAATAAAAAAATAAAAATTTATTTAGGCATTTTATTTATTTATTTGAGAGAGCAGAGTTATAATCAACTTGCATACATTAAGAAGACATTGCAAATACAACTGTTGACCAATCAGTACTGCCAAAGTCAACCTCTGATATTATCCTTCAAGTAATAACATGGCTGAGAGAACAGAGTGATAATCAACTTGCATACATTAAGAAGACAATGCAAATACAACTGTTTACCAATCAGTACTGCCAAAGTGAACCTCTGATATTATAATTCAAGTGATAACATGGCTGAGAGAACAGAGTGATAATCAACTTGCATACATTAAGAAGACATTGCAAATACAACTGTTGACCAATCAGTACTGCCAAAGTCAACCTCTGATATTATCCTTCAAGTAATAACATGGCTGAGAGAACAAAGTGATAATCAACTTGCATACATTAAGAAGACAATGCAAATACAACTGTTTACCAATCAGTACTGCCAAAGTGAACCTCTGATATTATAATTCAAGTGATAACATGGCTAAGAGAACAAAGTGATAATCAACTTGCATACATTAAGAAGACAATGCAAATACAACTGTTTACCAATCAGTACTGCCAAAGTGAACCTCTGATATTATAATTCAAGTGATAACATGGCTGAGAGAACAAAGTGATAATCAACTTGCATACATTAAGAAGACAATGCAGATACAACTGTTTACCGTAGCTAAAATTCAACATTTTATTTCTAGCCTTAAGTAGTTGTAACATGTAGAAAACAAATATATTTCTATGTATTCAAGATTAAAAAGGAAATAGTTGGAATATTACATCCGTTCCAGCGTCGCTGCATACTCCTGCGGGACTCGTATCAGCGGAAATATTGGTAATAGCCAAGGAGTTGAGAGTTAAATGGAAATCGCAAGGACAGATCGTGGCGAGTGCCAAAAATGAGATGGCATTAAAAAAATTCTATTAACGAAAGAGGGTTATTAACTAAATTTATTTTGGTGCAATATTTTACATTTCTTATTACAATTTAGTAATGTTAGCTTCACTGGGTGGGCTCCATATTTAGGTTAGGTTAGGTTACGTTTGGGTTAAATTAGAAAAGGTCAGACTTTTTTGTATTTGTGGTCATCATCTATTATTTAACAATTTAAAAAAATATATTTCTGTAGTTATATTTAGTAAGGTATATTTGTATGTTTTGGTTGTAATATTTCGCTACAGCTTTCAATACATAGGTATTATTAACTAGCATTTTTAAAATGAACTGGGTCAATAGTTTGGAATCCACATTAGGTATATCACACAAGTATCCAGACTTGAATCTGTCCAAAGAAAATTTACACGGATTTTGTCTTATCGTTCAGGTGTCTACTATCTACTAGACGGTTACGAACAAAGACTTACATATTTCAAATTAGAGAGTCTAGTTAAAAGACGAAACATAAATGATCTCTTAATGCCTTACAAAATTGTAAATAAACAAGTAGATAGTAACATAGTCCATCTAATCAAGTTAAACACCAGGCCTAAATTCGCTAGAAACCTTAACATATTTTGGACCGAAATTTTTACCAATAACACTGGTACTTTAATCCTATGTTTAGAATGTTTCGATTATACAACGATATTGCTAAAACACATGCTTGCATAGATATTTTCGAAAATAATATAACTTTTTTCATGAGATATCTCCACGATTTCTGTCCCTAAAAAAAACAAATATTGTTTGTTGATTTTGGATGGTTTGATATTTTCTATTATATACCAAATTTAAACATATTTTCAAAATTATTTTGTCTTGTAATTTCTGTAATCTTTAAGCTTTGTATAAAAAAATAATGATATTGTGTTGATAGTGAATGTGCAATTGTGATATCTGCAGACACATTAGTCTAGGGACATTTATATTTATATATAAATGTATTTTATACTATACAAGAATGTACTTTAAATGTCCTGATTGTGTCTCAAATAAAAAATAAATAAAAAAATTAACTTAAAAGTTCAAGACGACTAATTATTTAATAATATCTACTTGGGGGGTGGTGGGGGTGAAGAGTTGGAGGGGGAAGATTGGGGGGGGTAAGAATCAGGAAAGGTGGTTAAAGCGACATTGGACTCTAATAACGGGGCTTTGATCGAGGCTCACATTTTAATTAATTTTGACGAATTCGTAAAGATAATACATATTTATTTAAACCGATACCCACGGATGAAATTTATTTATATTTAAGATTAATAAAAACAGTACATTATCATTAAAATATTTTATGTAAAATGTTTGAAAATTTTATAAAACATTTTTCAACTATAAAATTATGGGTTAACAAACAAACATCTGAAAATTTAGTAATACGTTCATTATAAATAGTTAAAATAAACCCCACGGAAAGATCAATTTTCTAGGCCTGCTAGAGCAAAGTCGACCGTAGGTCCGTCCATTACGCCGGGCCTTGCGCCGAATATTATTTACACGACTTCATCACTTATGTTGTTTTGATTCTCACTTTATTTCAGACATTTTTTAGGGCAAATTCAACCGTCTAATACACCATGGCTTCTTGACTTTCGTCGTTAAGATTCCGACTTTCTTTTGGGTTATTGTGTCGTCTTAAACCTGCCAGTAAGCGGAAAATGTTGCTTGTGTTGTGATGGAAGATTTAGCCAGCCGAGGAATTGAACACACTACGCCTGAGTGGGACCCAAACGCGATGTCAACTCAGCCACCGACCGGTCATATCATTAAATAAATGATACGAATGTGTCGAAACCGACAGTAAATATTAAAACATTAAGTAATAGATGTAGAATACAAAATAAAATTATTCTAAAACAACATGCAATGCATATTAAGAGCCAACCGAATTAATTTATTGTATGACAACTCAAGAATTACAAGAATATTATGTTATGAACGCCGTTTGATGTTTTGGCATTGCAAAAAGAAAACGTACCAACCATAGTTAATCAGGATAAAAACCGTTCATTTTTTTTCTACTACCGAAGAAGCTAATCGTCGCTGCAGAAATAGGAAAAGCCATGTGCGATATGATATATTATAATAAAACAAATATAAAACTTTTTTACACTTTAATTTTACTGACCGTAACCGGTTTCAGCTGATTAAAGCCATCTTCAGACTGGTACTAATTATTATTATTTTTTATTTTTTTTTAATTAGGTACAATATTTTTTACAATTCAAGTTTTCCAGTAATGTAGGCCTCACTGGGTGGCTTGCCCGTGCTGAGGCCTTCATTTTATAATATGAAATATAAATTACATAATACATTTAATCAGAAAAATTATACATTTAAAATTAAAAATACATAATTATATATTTAAAATTTAAAAAAAAAATAGTACATTGAAAATAATCTTGTGAAAAAATATAACGGATTGCTATTTTAACTAGTAATAATACTTATAAATCTAAATGAAACCTAAAACAGAAAAATAAAAATTTAATGGTCTCAACTGATAACTAAACCCAGGATCTCTGACTAGCCGTGATAACATTTTTAAACATTCGACCATTGTAACCTAATTATGTTTAATTTCAATGAACTGTTACCGAAAGCAAACAAATTAGTTTGAGGGGCTTAAGTGAATATTTGCAAACATTGACGTGGAAAATCGAAGCCTTTGAACGGTTAAAAGGTTTTCCAAAACTGCTCTGACAGAGAGACGAATTATTAATGTTATAAAATTTCTAAACCAAATTATAAATTCTGTTTTAGATTGTTCCCAATTACTTTACTGATAATTTTGATTTTCCTTTCTGTCAAACTCGACAAAACTAGAATTATTTCTCTCAACCATAAGTCAATCAATTTGCAAAAACTTTTCACTTTAATACAGAACGAGGGAACGCACATAGAATCATTGAGTTATACAGGGTGTATCGGCAAGTACCCGACAAACTTTAACCAGCTATTCCTTGGCACATTTGGAGTAAAAAATGTTATGGGCACTTTGCTGTCTGGTAACAATTTTTTTTTAATAATTATATGAAATTCTTTGGAACTTAAAATCTTTATTAAGAGTTAACGAGAAACTTGTTATAAATCAAATATGATTTAAGATTTTCACGGCCAAAAGTATTTTTGTTATTTGTTTTTGGGGTGTTATGCCGTGTTGCGCTAACTCCTTCTTTAGCCAACGTTTCGGACAGCATTGCAGTGTCCATCATCAGGGCAGATGTGTTATTTGAAATGTGTAATTTGTGTTAAAATGTGAGCTTATGTATGAGGTTGTGATACCGTGTTGCCAGCTCCAACCCTCTGAGCTAACATTAACGTATCATTTTTTATTTAAAGTGGTTTTCTTCGTTTAGCTCTGGTGTATCCGTCAATTACCGGATACCAAGAACTATTGAGCTTAGCTCCATCGTCTCTATTAATGTTTACGGGATTTTTATGAATTTCAATGGCCTCCGTAATCAGCCGTGCTCTATAAGTTTTGGGTCTCCCCAGGATTTCAGGAACAAATCCAAAGTAATGCCCGGTGTCAATCCGGTGTCAATTGTTATAAATCGGTGGAAATTGGGTATGCGGGGGGTTAGTTGTTAGTTGCTGGATTGAGGTGTAATAATATGTAGTCCCAGAACGTTAGTTTGGGATCAAAGACGACAATGTGATCTTTTAAGCTGTTATACATACTGTTTAAAAATTTCTTACGATAGCACCATTCTTCTCGACATGCTATGATGTGCTAGAACATCTGTTCTTTATCGTAAACAGGTAAAAGCCAAACCATTCAAAGAGGAATGAAAATCTTTGAAAAAAACCCAAAACGATTTTATATAATTTTATTTGTATTTTTACCATCACCCCCATTAAGTTTCCTGATATAAACGTGAATACTGGAAACGCAAAATGCGAATTAAGATGGTTAAAATCGAGTATGAAAAAAATTACAAATGATTTTTTTTGCTTTGCAGATAGCCATGTTTGTAAGTACAGCGTGGAAATGCATTTAAGTCTTGTGCCCGTTGCAGCACACAATGCAATCCTGCTGCTCTTTTGCAAAGTGCCACTAGTCCACTGGGGATATGGGTCGAGTAATAGGGCTGGCAAAAACTTACGAAAATAATTGTTTAGTTCTACATTCAATTAGGTCAGATATCTTTAGTTTGATGTTAAGATTAAAATAAAAACTAGACCATTTGAATTAAACCCTTGGCACAGCATCCCCAAAGATAAGTTTTCCTCAGTTTAGCCTAGATTTAGATTGTAAAATTATATAAATAAACGGTTTTCAGTAATTTTATCAAGCGATGTATTGCAGAGTAATGAAAAAATTATGTGTTTTTTGATTGAAAAATTTATCTTCTATTATAAGCCTGTGGTTGGCGTTTTTAAAGCGAGGCTTATGCCTAGAAAAAAAATGCCGTCGAACTTCAGAAGATACCACACCGCCAAACAGATGTTCTTGCACAGCATAGCATGACAAGAGAAATGGTGCCATTGAATGAAATGTCTAATACTGTAGCTATATAATAATAATAATGTTTCATATTTGAAATAAGAATTTAATTTGTGGTTCGTCATAATTTACAAAAATTAATAATTTTTTCATATTTTATATATTTTTATTGTAAATTTGTGGTTCGTCATAATTTACAATAAAAATATAAAATTTTTTTTTATTTTTTTTAATATACCGAAATTAAAAGTGGTCTAAAACAAATTTATATATTTTTATTGTATAATAATGTTTGTTTATTTTTGCTGAACAGAGCGGTGAGTGCAATATTTTGTCTGCCATATAAAAGCATACATGTAAATAAATTACATGATGATATTTAAAAAAAATAGTCAAACATATTTAAGCACTTGTACTACGTTGGTTTGAAGTAAATTCTCCATATATGGTGTAGGGGCACGCTTTGCTACTGGGCGACGGCCTGGACAAGAGTATTTTCCGGTCTCAATTACTTAATCTATATAATTGAATATAATACCTACTCTCAAACGAAAAAAAAGAAAAAGATTCGGTCGCAAAAAGACTAAAAAATATCAATAGAATCTTCATTCTCTTAACGCATATAAAAATTAATATTACTCCTTGTTATGTAATTGTGCGCACCCTATTGTTTACATTACAAAGAGCGTTGACAACAACAGGCTCGGCAGGGGATGCAGTTTGTCAGACTTAAAGCCCTGCTTTCTAGGACGGTGCAAGGCAACCATTGGCACTTGAGCTGTTTCAATTTTTTTATTTTTTTATTTATTTATTTTATACTAGCTGACGTGCTCGTCTTATTAATATACTACGCATTTTGTAACATGAATTATTTTACAAATGTCCAACTACCACGTTGGCGCCAATTGTAACACAATCAGGTAAACTTATATTCAAATCAAACCACACTAGGGCGCCATTTTTTTTATTTTTTTTTTTATATTAACTCCACACAGGAGGCCCTGAAGAAAATAATTTCCCTCAGGGCCTATGTCATCTTTGGGGATGCTGTGTGGAGGGTCTTTTTGTGGAGAGGAACGAGTGAAAACGGATCTTGAAGAGTCCCATGTTGTAGGAGGGAGGAAACACAGAGGCCGGCAGCTCGTTCCACAGCCGAGCTGTTGAACTTAAGAACGAATCGTAGAAGCGACCCGTTCTCATGTGACAAGTGTCAACCGTGTACAAATGTTGGGCGCGCGTTTGGCGTGTATACCGACTACGCACCGGTGCCGAAGGGATCAATGACGCTAGTTCCTCAGAGCATCTTCCATTGTAATACCGATAGAACAAGGACAGCATACCTACCTGACGCCTGTGCTCTAAAGATTGCAGTCCGTTTGCTAAGATTGGGGAATCTATCAAACGGACCGCCCGTTTTTGCACAGAGTCAAGGGTTTTTTTCAGGTATTTAGGGGCTCCGGACCAGAGATGGCTGCCAAATTCGACAGTAGGGCGCACTTGCGATTTGTACAGGGTCAGCAATTGTGTACTATTAAAGTATCTGCGAGCCCTGTACAGTACGCCCAGCTTCTGAGAGGCCAACTTTACTCTGGCTTCGATGGAGCCCCCGTACCTTAGCTGGTCACTTATAGTTACACCAAGCATATCAATGTAAGGCCTGTTCGGAAGATTGCTTCCGTTGAATGAGACTAGATTTGCATTGTGACGCTAAGAGGTTTAGTGACAAAAAGGATTGCTTTAATATTGAATAAAAAGAAAGACGATGATTACCTACATTTATTTAAATCAAATAGAACAAGAGACTCTCAATTGACATGGTTAACATATTCTCAAGGTGTGTGCGGCAATCGAAGATTGCAAGCACGGAAGGAATTTAAATGGTAGTAATTTACAGTTAAATATGTTACATTGTGTACAAAGATTAATGTCTGACCTGATTCACAGATGGGCGCCATAGAGCTCTTAGGAAAGAACTGTAAATTTTATTAAGATTGACATGATGACCAGCGATTACTTCAAATTAGCTAACTCCGCCAACAGAATCTCCCCAATTTTGTCGTCTGGAGCAGTTGCTCGAATCATTCCTGTCGACCCGATCTCGCTCCAAAGCTGTCCGATTGGTACTGGCGCTCTGGAGAGCGTCAGCCGCGTTCCTTCTCGATCAACCATAGACCAAGAGTGCCATAGATGAATGCGGTCTTCCGATAGAGTTGCTCACAGCATTCTATAATAGTAGCGGGGCAAAAGTGAACTGATACAATTAATTAATTAACTGATACATTTCCAACACGCCAAATAATTAATTTTTAATAAATAAGCCGACATAGCTCAGTAGTCCAGAGCACCTGACCGGACATCAGAAGGTGCGGGTTCAATACCCGTCGGCGGCATTTATTTTTACTCGGGAGATATTTTCAATTTGTATGGATATTTCAGGCGACTAATTATTGCTTATAATAATTTGTTTTACATGGTTATAATAATTTGTTTTACAACATACAACAATAACATTGCTTGTAACTACTGTCAAATTTTGCTCTTCCTTTGTTTTTCAATAATATAATAATAAAAAAAACAATTTTCATATAAAATAACAATGACTACATGTTCAAACTCCAAGTCCACCAGTAACTTTAGTCCGGAACTACTACAAATTCTGGATAAAAAGTTCGACGACTTTAAAGTTGAATTCCTAGAAAAATCGTTTGCAGACTTTAAAAAAACTATAGTTGAAGTGATAAAAAAGGAGTACAAGGAGGAAATTGAAGAACTTAAGAAGAAAGTAACACAGTTGGAAAGACAAATTGAAAACAGTGATCAATATAATCGCTCAAACAACGTTATAATAAGTGGTATTCCGGAAAACAAAAATGAAAATGTTTATGACATTCTATCTAAAATCGGTGCTACAGCTGGATGCAAAATCACCCGAAATGAAGTAGACTTCGCCAGCAGAATTTCCCCCAGAATAAGTCGTACCGTAACAAATGGAAAACCGAGGAACATTGTTGTAAAATTCACGCGCAGATATCTTAAAGATGAACTATTAGCTGCAATAAGGAAGAGAAAAGGGATGTTTGTTTCAGAATTGCAGCTTCCTGGAGTCAGTAGAATTTACATTAATGACCACTTAACCTCTAAAAACCAACATCTTCTAAAACAATGTCGAGATATAAAAATGGAAAAAAAATTCGCTACTGCTGGGTAAAAAACTCCAAAATATTCGTTCGTGTAAGTGATTCAACCCCTATAATGTTAATTTTTGATCAAGATGATGTCAACAGACTCTCCAAATTGAAGACACTTCAACCTGCCTTACAAACGCAGGCCCCTTTAGAAAATTAACCTTACATGTCAAATATAATCTCTGGCAAGGATGGAAATATCTGAATATTGTACACAATTTGTCATTCGTTGCAAAACACGAATTATCACCATGTGTTAAGTACAAAATACTACCAAATACTTATGAAATAATGTTAAGTCATAGTAATATTGTTATTTTTAGGGCTTGTTTACAATTCATTAATCATGTGAATATGTCCATAGATATACCTATCAATCTGTCAAAACTAAAGTCTCTTGGAATCATAGACAATATAATTTACCAGAAACAAACACATAATTCGGATGTTCAAAATTACCCCCAGTCACAAAATATTTATTTTATATTTATAAAATATTTTCCAGCCAATTTCACAAACATAATATATAAAATGCTTAACTTATATTTTAAAAATGTGCGAGGTCTTCCCACAAAAACTCATAACTTCTTAAATCAGGTCCTTTTGAACAATTTTGATATTTATCTTATATGCGAAACTTGGCTAAAGGAATTTATCCATGAAAATAATTTTGTTGAAAATATGTACGAGTATTTAGAAAAGATTGTGATTACTCTTATTTTTCTCACTCTTAGTATACTGACAGATCTTTTAGTTTATAGCAAGTACTTAACCGGTTTTTTATCTTTGTATCAGTCTATTGCAATCGCTACAAATGTGTATTATTATTGTAACCATGAAAATGTAATGTTTTGGATTTCTAAACTTAGGATCCCTTTAGAATTTTTAATTTTTTTAATACTACTATACATTTTTCAATACCAACATTTCAATTATATCTCTACAGATTCAATTAATCTCTTCTATGTTTTCGAAATTCAACATATTCCATTATTATTGTTTACACATATGTTTGACCTATATACTCCATTCAAATGCATGTTCTCGGTGAATTGAATATATATTATCAAAATGTTAGAGGTCTGCGAACTAAGACTCATGTATTTCTTTCCAGCGTTCTTAATGCCAATTATGACGTAATATGCTTGACTGAGACTTGGCTTCTGCCAAGTATATTTGACTCGGAATTATTTGATAACCGTTATGTAGTGTATCGTTGTGATCGCGACTATGTGCGGTTGGGACAGGCGCTCGGCGGTGGATCACTGATTGCAGTGCGCCGCGAACTGCCGACGTGCCCCTCAACCTCTCTCCCTCCTGTCCAACGCGCAGAAATAGCGACAGCAACTCTTGCACTAGGCCCTAGTGGGCATGTTTCTAAACTACGTATATACTGTTCATACTTCGTGCAGGGCGCGGAGCAGATTAAATCTTTAAGTGACTTTTTTGAATTTATATCTGCGTTGTATACAAATTTCCCCAATGATGAATTCCTTCTATTAGGAGACTTCAACATATCACATGCCCCATGGCTTCTGCCTTTGACCGCAGACGGTGCTCTATTACTTAACGGATCCTCAATCGATGCACTTACTTCAACTCTCTCTGATTTCTTAGACTTTACTGGCTTCCGTCAATTCAACAACCAACTTAATATAAACGAACGTATTCTCGACCTGGTAATCTCGAGTAACGTGTGCACGGTAAGTGGTTGCAACACTCCACTAGTGCCAGAAGATGCACATCACCGCTCCTTAGAGTTGGCGCTGCGCATATCCCGCGAGCCTTCCCTCCAAACCCCGCGATCGCGCACGGTCCGCTCCTATCACCGCGCTGACTATGTACTGATTAATAGCGCCTTGGCAGCCGTTGACTGGACAACGACCTTAAACAGCAGTAATGTAGACTCACTCACAGCGCGTTTCTATTCTGAATTAAATAAGGTAATTGACGCACACGTACCATCCAGAACAGTTAACATAGACTCTAGATATCCTCCGTGGTACAGCTCTGCCTTAAAAAAAGTAATTAAAGAAAAACTTAAATTTCATAAAAAATACAAAATTTATAACCGTTACTCAGACTATCATACTTTCTCTCTTCTTCGAGAACGACAAAAGTGCATGCAGAAAGTATGCTATGACAATTTCATTAATATGGCCGAATCTAATATTAATACCGATCCCAAACATTTCTGGACATTTGTTAAATCTAAGCAAAAAAGCTCTGAACTACCTAACAATATGTATCTTAACTCTCAGCATGTATCGGGTGGGGAAGCTATAAGTAACTTATTCAATATACATTTCCAATCCTCCTTCGAATCCCACACCCCGTGCACCTCGTCTACCACTCGAGTATATAATCCAAACACCTCAGTACTCAATCTAAGTAATGTTAATATGGACGCTGAATTAGTTTGTAAATATCTTAAATCATTAGACCCTACCAAAGGCAGTGGGCCTGATGGTATACACCCAGTGTTTTTAAAGAATTGCGCTGGTGTTTTATGTTATCCGCTAAGTCAAATATTTAAAACCTCACTGTCTTCTGGCATTTTTCCGCAGCAATGGAAAAGCTCATATGTTGTACCTATATTAAAAAAAGGAGACAAGCACAATATTGAAAATTACAGACCGATCTCTAAACTAAATGTAATTGGTAAGCTTTTTGAAAAAATTGTTTATGATAATATTTTTCCTTGTATACGGCCACACATTATTCCGAATCAACACGGCTTCATGACCAAAAAATCAACAGAAACTAACTTTTGTGAGTTTGTTGACACAGTCCTTGTTGCTATGGATAACGGATATCAAATAGATGTAGTCTACACAGACTATTCCAAAGCCTTTGATAAAATCCCACACAGCATTTTAATTGAGAAAGTCGAAGCAATGGGTATACACGGTGACCTCCTTCGTTGGTTAGCCTCTTACCTCTACAATCGTACACAAGCTGTAACTGTTCAAGGGTTTTGCTCTAGTTTCGTACCCGTAACCTCAGGAGTACCCCAGGGATCTCACCTTGGCCCCCTTTTATGTAATATCTTTATGAATGACGTTAGCATAATTATCCCTAATTCTCAGCTATACTTATATGCTGATGACAAAAAGATAGTCAAAATCATAAAGTCTGAGATGGATTGCATAGAACTCCAGCATGACCTTGACTCTCTGGTGAATGAATATTGTTTAAAAAATCACCTTCTTTTGAATGCAGACAAATGCAGCGTCATATCTTACTCTCGAAAGAAACACACAATATTATATCCCTACAATATTAAAAACAAACCCTTAAACAGGGTAAATGTGATTAGAGATCTTGGAGTCCTAATGGACAGTAAGCTTCTTTTTCAATCTCATATCGAGCATATTACGTCGAAGGCTTTGAAAATGCTGGGATTTATACTTAGAGTATGTTCAGTTTTCAAAAATCCACAAACATTTAAGATTCTCTACATATCTTACGTCCGAAGCCACCTAGAGTATGCATCAACAGTGTGGAACCCTCATAATTCTACATATAAATCAAACATAGAAAGAGTTCAGAAAAAGTTTTTGAAATATGTCTCTTATCGCATGCGAAATGATGAAAACAATGTGTCCATGAACTTTAAAACTCTTGATCAACGCCGAGATATCAGAGACCTAGTAATGCTATATAAGATAATCCACTATTTTATTGATAGCCCATACCTTTTACAAAATATTCATTTCAGATGTCCATTAAGAGTAACTCGATCTCCGGACACATTTTATATTCCTAAGAGCAATACTAATTATGTTGAAAATGTATTTATAAGAAGAAGCTGTAGCACCTTTAATAGATTATGCACAAATATCGATGTGTTTAACACGAGCCTCGCAGGATTCATAGCATTCCTAAGAGAGTAGCGTTCGATCGTTGCGGGAAACTTAGTAGTGTTAGTGTGTGTATTGTTTTTGGATGGGTTGAATCTGTAGTCTTTTTATTTTTTTGGAGATTTTCCTTTTCTACTAGTTAGTATTTATATTGTATTGTATTATTTATATTCATATGTTTTTCTACCAATGAATCTTCTGTGGAAACTTTACTGGTTTATGCAACTTGGTAAAAATGATTTGTATTAAAATATATTTGTATAACTGTTTGTTTCCCAAATAAAATAAAATAAAATAAAATAAAATGGTTATGATAAATACCATTTAAATTTCTCCTCTGTTAAACTTTAGAGTTCAGAAGATTATTAGAATACTGCTTCAAAAAAAGGTTTTCAATTCCTCTTTACAGTTTAAGAGAAACATAGTTCTCCCAAGCATTGGCCAGATCTGACGCTACGTACACCAATTGCTTACGTGGCAAGGTTTGTACGTACGTAACAAGGTATGTACGTAAAGGAGAGTGTCACAGTCACAAAGCTGTTAGCGCAAAGTCGTGACAAAAGCGAGAAAGGCAATCTCCTGCGACAATCGTAGCGGAAAAGTTGCATTAAAGACCTTGATAGCAAAAAAAGTGTTGTAAAAAAGAAAAAAAATCAATTCATTAAGTCCAGGTAAGATGTGGGAGGTTATTATTTGAATGCAGTATATTATATTTGGAATATCCAGTATATATTAATCTTATCCAGTCACAGGGGGTAGTTTTTCTGTTTTAATTTTTTTTTATTTCTCATTGAATTTTCAAGGTTTTTTTAAATGTAGTATATATTTGTTCATTTTGAAGATGTCTTTAAAACGAATACCATTTCAGAAACTAGATAAAATTACCTTTTAGATTTTTTATTTGAAATATACTTCATTACTTAAAAGTGTAATGTTTTAATTACAAACATGGAAAAAGTCGAAAAAAAAAGCTTACCACAAATATTTTTTAACAAAAAGTCGCAAAATTTCAGAGAAATAAACATTGAAAAAACGCAGTCGATTTATTTATGGAGTTTGCTAGAAAACTGTCACCTCACTTATCTTCTCGAACATTTAAAAAAAAAATTGAAACTGAACTGTTTAACGCACTTCTTGCATATTTTAAAATATTTATTTCTTCGATACGTGGTAACCAACACAAGCATTAAGGTGGAAACACATTATTAAAACCCGACGCGACCCGATGAAACGCGATGCGTGTTGAGTCAAATCAAATGTATTGTTTTCTTATGACCAGAATCACACTATGAACATCCGACGCGACGCCATGTCGGATGTTCATAGTGTGATTCTGGTCATAAGAAAACAATACATTTGATTCGACTCAACACGCATCGCGTTTCATCGGGTCGCGTCGGGTTTTAATAATGTGTTTCCACCTTTAGGCATTTAAGTTATAAAAAAACATCACTAAGAAGTTCTTGTAAAATATAGACCATAAAATTCAATTTGAATAATGGCATAACGTTTTTAACCTTACTTCATGAAATAACATGAAACAAATTTTACAAAAGCTATTATTATACTATTACTTGTATAAAACTGAAGAAAAATAACACAAAGAAGTTTTAAATATGTTGAATATCACCAATATAATAGAAAATTGATAATTTTATGAACAAAAAACGATCTGTGAAGATATTTCAATAGACATAAAAACAACTGTCAACCGTGGCTTTGGCACTTGAAAAATATTTTAATACGCACATTGTCAAATTTAAAAAAACAGAGTTAAAGATATTTATTTATATTATTTAAATAAATAAATATCTTGGCTGTTGTCGTTCTATTAAATGTTTCTCATAAACTGCCTTACTAAAGAAAAGTCACAAAAATCACAATGTATAAAGAATGTGAAAGTTAAAATTCGGGTTGGTAGCAATAAAAAAATATTCTTTTTAATCAGTTAATACCATTTATTAGTTATTAACAATTACACAAAATAGGTAATTATTGCATTTATGTAAATAGTTACAGAAGCACACAACCGAAATAAGCATCTCAGACTAAATTTACCAGCGCTTTGCATCAGCCGTGATTCGAACCCGTGATCTCTGGATTTATAGTCAAGAATTTTAACCACTCGACCACGGATTCTTACATAAATAATTTAATTTATGTCATCATGGCGTGCTATGCATAACGAAATCAGCCCTATAAACATTTTTAAAACGCAATAAAAAGAACAGAGAATTTACATAATACACGTGCCGCAAAGTTTCATGCTGTGAAAAGGTTTATTATATTTGTGTTTTAAAAAACTGTCAAAAATGACAGAACAAACAACGTTTCAGATGATCCGAATATAAATAATATATTCAATACTCAATATTTATTTATTTATAGACGCCTTTAAATGCACAAACAATATTATATAGGGTTTTCCAATAAGAGGTGTTATTTTGAATAGCCCGCTATTTTGGTAGATGTTACTTTTGAAGCTGTCATTTTTTAACATTTGACAAGTAGAAACTACGCCATTAATAAAAATGGAACGATACACGCTTCAACAACGCATTGAAATTATTAAAATTAACTTGAGTGAATCAAATGCAAATCATCTTGAGTGATGAGGCCCATTTCCACCTCGGTGGTTTCGTCAACAAGCAAAATTGTCAAATCTGGGGCTGGAAAAACCCAAGAGTTATTGTTGAAAAGCCTTTCTATCTTCAATGTGTGACTGTTTGGTGCGGTTTATGGTCCGGCGGAGTCATTGAACTTTACTTTTTTGAAAATGAGGCTGGAGCAACAGTTACGGTGAATGGATTGCGCTATCGAGAGATGATTAATGATTTTTTATGGCCGGAATTAGATTGTATTGATCTGGACAACGTTTACTTTCAAAAAGACGGCGTATGTATGTACCACACAAGCAATGAAACCATTGATCTTTTACGATTGAATATCAAAATAACACCTCTTATTGGAAAACTCTGTAGTTAAATATTGAAGACAATATTAGCTCGGTTGATAAAGCAGTGTCCCTGCAAGACGAGGGTCCTGGGTTCAAGTTCTAGATGTGACCTATCTTTTTATGATTTTTCTGTGTCAAATTTTATTAATTTGAACTTGAACCTAGGACCCTTGCCTTACCGGGGTACCGCTCTACCAACTGAGCTAATGGGACCCTATCTCCTTCGGTCATATTAACTGTATCATACTTCGAATAAGAAAAACCTACATTAGCCTTAATTTTCTCTGTTATCTTTATGTATGATGATCGTAAAATTCAACTCGAACTCAATGCAATCTAGACAGTTTTTTGGATAAATATAAATTTGGCAACAATAAACATTTCATATTTGAATATTGAAGACAATATTAGTGATTTCTAAACGAAAATCTGAAACAGAAAAATCAGAAAAAGATACGGTTACATCTAGGACTCGAACCCAGGACCCTTGTCTTTCCGTGACAGTGCTCTACCAACTGAGCTAATGGGACCCTATCCCCCTCGGTCACTTTTAACTGTATCATACTTCGAATAAGAACTACCAACATTATCTTCATTTTTTCACTAATATTATCTTCAATATTTAAATATTAAAATTTGAGGTTTTACTCAATAAAGTTATTCCGAAAAATAAATATTCATTCTAGACTTGCAGAAAAGTCAATAGAAGTCGCACATTAAAAATAAAAAATAAGATAGGTTTATCTAAAAAAGACGCTGTCTAGATTGCATTTAGTTCGGGTTGAATCTTGCGATCATACATAAAGATAGTTGCCAATAAAAATGTGCGGTGAAAAAATGAAGACAATGTTGGTAGTTCTTATTCGAAGTATGATACAGTTAAAAGTGACCGAGGGGTATAGGTAGGGTTGCCAGACGTCCTTTATTTTTGTAAATCAAACACGAGTTTTGAGGAGACAGTACGAACTGGGACGTTTATTTTAACACTGAAGGCTTTACATTATTACGTCTAGATGGCGTTAGTAACCCACATTAGCACAGTACATTAATTTTGATAAAGATATTTACACCCCCACTTATCAAAATAAACTAAATATACAGTTTATTAATTAGTTACAACGCCAAGTAACTTCATAAACTTATAATGTTTTACATAACATAGACCTTTAGTCAGTATGTCAGCAGGCATTTCCTCAGTAGGAATATATTTAATTT
This sequence comes from Hesperophylax consimilis, assembly GCF_061612785.1. Classification (NCBI taxonomy): domain Eukaryota; kingdom Metazoa; phylum Arthropoda; class Insecta; order Trichoptera; family Limnephilidae; genus Hesperophylax; species Hesperophylax consimilis. The sequence goes on from NC_142865.1 coordinate 16,430,572, forward strand.
TAACATATTTGTACTTTACAACATCTCGTATATAATGACAACGTACATCTATATGTTTTGACCTATTATGACTTTGATTACTTAAGGCTAACTTTAATGCGCTCTGGTTATCGCAATACAAGTCAATTACATAAAGTGTATCAGTAATTTCATGCATCAAATTCCTTAAGTAGACAGCCTCTCTGGAAGCCTCAGATAAAGCAATATATTCCGCCTCCGTACTGGACAAAGAAACTGTTTTCTGCTTTCTACTTTGCCAAGAAATAGCTGAACCTGACAGCATAAAGCAAAAACCAGTATAGGATTTCCTATCTAATGCATCACTTGCCCAATCACTGTCCACAAAACCTTGTAAATCATTATTATTATTACTATATCTTAAACAATAATTCTTAGTACATTGTAAATATCTTAACACTCGTTTTGCATAATTCCAATGAACATGATTATAGCAATTATTGAATTGGCTAAGATAGCTTACAGAATAAGCAATATCTGGTCTCGTTAATACTGCTAAGTACATTAAACTTCCAATTAGTTTTTGATAAGGAACATTAGGTAAACATTTATCTGTTGACTTATCCAAATTCAATTTTGGCTCAATTGGAGTACATTGTGTTTTACAATAAGACATCTGAAATTTAGAAACTAACTGTTCAATATATTGTCGTTGATCTACAGTAATAACATTTTTATTTTTATCTAAATTAATTCTCATGCCTAGATATTGTCTAACAGGCCCTAGGTCTTTTAACTTAAATTCTGAGCCTAATACATTTTTTAATTTAGTAGTTTCAGCCTCACTGTTAGAAAAAATTAGAAAATCATCTACATATAGTGCCACTACAATTTTAATTTTACCATTCATTTTTGTAAACAAACATGGTTCATATTGACTATTTTTAAAATCTAAAATAGTTAAAACCTTTTTAACTCTTTCATACCATGCTAGGGAAGATTGCTTTAATCCATAAATGGCCTTTTTTAACTTTAATACTTTTCCCCCACTTTTGTTTACAAAACCTTCAGGTAATGACATATATATATTTTCTTTCAAATATCCATTTAGAAAAGCAGTACATACATCTAAATGAGTAATACTCATTCTCATCTTAACACAAAGGGCAAACAATAATCTTAGGGTAGAATGTCGCACTACTGGAGAAAAAGTATCTGTGTAGTCAACACCAGCTTTCTGTGAAAAACCTTTTGTCACAAGCCGAGCTCGAAAACGCACTTTATTTTCAATGTCAACTTTTTTATTAAGAACCCATCTGCACTTCACTATTGTCACATCACCCGGATTATCAACAAGCTCCCACGCCTCATTCTCCTCAAATGACTGCAGTTCCTCAGCCATCGCCTGCTTCCACTGCTCCCTCTCTGGCCCCTCAAGAGCCTCTGCGAATAAAATCTCCTCAGATGCTGGAACAGTACTGGAAACACACATGTTGCTAAAACCATATCTTTCTGGCTTCTTAATGATTCTGCTGGATCTAATACGCTGCTCAGGTGAATCAGAAGCATCTTCATAATCACTAGGAGTGTAAGTATCGTCTGATGTATCTTCGACTAGTATATCCTCTTCTAAGGTTGTATCTTCTGAACTTGATGTATCTTTGCAACTAGTGTCCCCCACTGGACATGATTTTTCTCCACTCTCGGTAATTGATATATTGACCTCTGGGTTCTTTTCATCTTCCATGATAATGACATCTCTACTTGTAAGAATACATCTTTTAATGGGATCGTAAATTTGGTATCCTTTAATATTGTCGGCATAACCTACCAACAATTTTTTTTTAGCCTTAGTATCCCACTTAAGTCTTTTTTCTTTTGGTATGTGAACCATCACCTCACTGCCGAATATAAGCACATGACTTAAATCTGGTTTTTTGTTTGTCCAAAGTTCATACGGTGTTTTGTCATTCAAGCCTGATGCGATGGATCTGTTTCTAAGATAGACAGCAGTATGTGTTGCTTCTGCCCAAAACTTCTTAGGAAGTCCTGCATCGAATAACAAACAACGAGCTCTTTCTACAATGGTACGGTTAATGCGTTCACTCATCCCATTTTGTTCAGGAGTGTACGTATTGGTTTTTTGATGTAAAATACCGGCCTCCTTTAGGTATTTTTCAAACTCATTGCTAAAAAACTCTAAGCCATTATCTGTCCGGAACGTTTTAATCTTTTTACTATGCTGATTTTCAACTAAAGCCTTAAATTCTTTAAAGAATTTGAACGACTCACTCTTTGCTTTCAGAAAGTAAACAAAGGCCATGCGGCTATAGTCATCAATAAAAATTAGGAAGTACCTCGATCCTCCAATAGAGTTCTCTTCCATAGGTCCACATACGTCTGCATGAATAGTGTCTAATATGCTGGTGTTCCTTGTTCCTGTATGAGTAAATGGAAGGCGTGATTGTTTACCTTCACAACATACAATGCATGTACTTTTGCCAAAAACTGCTTTGTCATTATATGACACACCAGTCACTGCACCTTTGTTCATCTTATCCATGTCTTTACAATTTAAGTGACCCAATCTCCTGTGCCACACTTCACCAGTACTAACACCAGTTGATGATGTAAACAAACATTTCTTTTTTTCTGTTCTTAGTTTATATACACCATCTGTCAAATCTGCTATAGCAACTAATTCATTATTTTTATTATAAATATAGCAGCATTTTTCTTTGAAATTAACTTTATTGCCCTTTTTAATTAACTGGCTCACTGACAATAGGTTAGTTGTCAATCCTGGAACACAAAGTACATTCTTGACAAGAACTTCAAATTCACTTTTGTGATTTTTTGTTACAATAATTACATCACCTGAACACGACACTTTCAGTTTTTCATTATTGGCAATAACAATTTTTTCATCTATTTTGTGATCCGCAACATTCTGAATCCATTCTTTACTTGTTGTCAGGTGCATGCTTGCACCTGAGTCAACATACCAATCATTTTTGTTAAATTGTCCACTTAAAAACACCGCACTGAATGCATTAGTTTGTTGACGTTGAAAAACTTTCGCATTCGTGTTTTCATTACTCGGACATTGATTTTTATAATGTCCTGGTTGTTTACACCGGTAACATTTCACATGACTTTTGACATTTACATTGACATGTTGATTAGTTTGACTTTTGTGAGCGGGTTTATTTTTCTTATATTGGTACTTCTGCGAACCGCTTACGAATGCACTGCTAGCTTCACTGTAATTGTGACGGTCTGTCACTGTCACTTCCGTTTCCATGTCGATGAGTTTCGTTCTAATGGCGTCCGTTGTAATTTTGATTCCTGAATGCTCGATTGCCATTATCATTGGCATAAATTTTTCTGATAACCCAGCCAACAATAAACAACCGACCCACTCATCACTGATGCCAAATCCTGTCCCACTCAATTTCTGACCCGTTTCGACCATTTGCGTTACATATGATTGCATTGAAGCACAGTTTTCCAAGCGAATAGAGATCAAATTACGTAACAGAGCTATTCTTCTTGTAAATCCAGAATCATCAAATAATGACTTCAACTTGTTCCATAGTTCCAACGTAGTTTTCACGTCTTTTATATGTACATACAACGCACTGTCTATAGTCATAATTAGTTTGGCTTTTGTTTTTGCATCATCTGCGGCTTCTAATGTCTTCCCGGTAACTGGATTGATGCTATGCTGCAAATCCTCCAGAATTAGAAAATTCTCCGCGGCAAAGGTCCACTCGTTGTAGTTCTCCCGGCCTTTAAGTTTTGGAACATTTACTAGATAGTTCGATGCCATTCTTGCAAACTATTATTGCATTCACTGAATAACACTTCCCTAACTTTGTTTCAACACGTTATTAAGAAAAACAACTTTAACTTTTACTTTTAAAACGAAAGACTCTGGGCTCATAACCTGTAAATCAAACACGAGTTTTGAGGAGACAGTACGAACTGGGACGTTTATTTTAACACTGAAGGCTTTACATTATTACGTCTAGATGGCGTTAGTAACCCACATTAGCACAGTACATTAATTTTGATAAAGATATTTACAATTTTAAAGGACGTCCTCTATTTCAGACCCAAAAATTGATCTTGTCCTCTAATTTAAAATCTTCAATAGAGGACAATACTTTGTCATCATGGTATCAAAACTACAGATACCTAATATTAACCTTGATGCGTTGTATGAAGAGTTCTGTATATTAAAGCCTCTCCTGACGAAAATTATAGACGATATAAAGTGTGAAAATGTTCTTGAAATTTGGATTCAGATTCTCAAATCTACGGATGAAAACAAGAATCTGCTAAAAATAATAAAATACGTATTTCCCATCCCCGTTTCTTATGCACAAGCCGAAAGGATTTTTTCTTGTGTACGATACGTGGACCAAAAACCAAAATAAGATAAATATTGATACTGAAAAAGCAGAACTACAAATAAAGTCGAAATCATCATGAAATGCAAACAATTTCATTATAGAAAACGAAGAATCTCTTAGAGCAGCTAAAAGTAATACCAAGTTTTAACATTATTTATTACTCTAAATGCAAAATGACTAATTAAGGTCGCACTTCTTACTTGGCTTCTATTAACATTGTGCATATTGTTTTTTTATTAATAAATGTAACTACTGATACCATAACAGCATTTTATTAAAAAAAATATTGATGTCTTTTATTTTCATCATATGTCCTTTATTTAATCGTATCAAATCCTCTAATTCATAAAACGGGAGCTGGCAACCCTAGGTATACGGTCCCATTAGCTCAGTTGGTAGAGCACTGTTCCGGAAAGACAAGGGTCCTGGGTTCGAGTCCTAGATGTGACCGTATCCTTTTCTGATTTTACTGTTTCAGATTTTCGTTTAGAAATCACTAATATTGTCTTCAATATTTAAATATTACAATTTGAGGTTTTACTCAATAAAGTTATTCCGAAAAATAAATTTCATATTTGTTTTACTAACATCAACATTGTTATTAAATATTGTACAAACTATCTTTGCCCTTCAGTACTCTTATCACATTTGTTCAGTTTGCAAAGTTTTCTGTGTATTTCAAATGCGCTATAAACATCCTATGCAAGAACTGTTTTTTTTTTATTTTTATGATACGAATTTTCGGCGTAATTTTGCGTGCATGTTATTTTACTGTTCGTATCAATAATCTCTTGAAAAGTTCATTAATTAGTGCAAAATCATCTCTAAGTTGGAGAATGTATGCAAACAGAATTGTGTGGTGAATCATTAAGAAAATTGTATGAGGTGTACACATATAAATTGTACATATATGAAATGTTTAAGAAACGAAAAAGACAAAGCTTCCTTTCCAATCTCTTTGGGATAATAACACGATCGATTGATCTTTTTTGTTTTCATTTAAATACAGTTTATTTTATACCAATCGGGTTTCAAACAACGGATAATTTTACACAACATAATAACTAGAGTATGAAAAACGTTAGTACTAATAAGGTATAATACACAGTGTCTGGAAACTCGTAGCATAACACATTTGTAGCCGATTTTGCGATATACCTATTTTTGATTTGAGTAAATTTTCGTTTTGGAGTAAATTGAGTATAATTTTGAAAAAAAATCATTCGCTCTGACTGACATTTATTTCGGATGGTAATTTGTTGAAATGTCATTTTTTAATGATAAACTAATGTTTATAAGTCAAGGTTTTTATGCATAGCACAAAGGATAACAAATTATCATAGGCATTTATAATTCATGTCATACGGCATATATTCTGGTCTAGTAATGTGTAATTTCACCTAAATCTAAAAATCACCTAAAAAATTCTAAAAAAAGTACTATAGGATGCATAGCATATGTCTTAAACTGATTTAAAAATGTGGAAATTCTAACTATACAATTATAAATTTTCTCCAAAATGCCCTGGAAAGAATCTCAGACTTGTGATGTCCCGAAAGAAACCATTCATCTGTTCTGAATGCAATTACTACTGTTATCCAAATTGACCCTGGTAATAAATTACATCTTTGCGATTCTTTCAAGGATAAAGAAACCATCCTGTCACTTCGAATGCAATCGACAAAGTTCTCAAAATTTGTTTTGACAGCATCGCCATTCCATTGTAAGAATATTATGTACTAAATACACAATTTGGCTGTCCTGAAACGGGAATCCTTCCCAGTTGGACAGACAATGGTTCATTTTGTTATGTATTGTTTGTAATTTATATATTATATAAAAAATAAATTAATTAATAATTACTCGTCTGAAATATTCATACAAATTTAAAATATCTCACGAGTAAAACGGTATTTATTTTTCCGGTTACGTCATCGAATTTCAGAGAAATGCGTATATGTCCACGTGCGTTTGCGTGATTGCCACCAAAAGTTGACAGAGTGCATTGTCATTGATAACAAGTCTATCTGCCAAGTTTCAGCTTGATCTGATATTGAGAAGTGGGTTAACATCAATTTCCAAGATTCTATTTCATTCAAGACAATGAAGTCGAATTTCAAATAGATTGTATATAAAAACTGAAATGCAGAGATCGAAATTTAAAAAAAAAATGGTTTAACTATGTGATGTAAATTGATCTGTTTCTCGTTTGTACTACGAGTTGTCGGACACCGTGTATAAGTATGCAGTTACAGGGTGTTAGTATATAGTAGAATCACTCTGCCCCAAATTCCCAAAACATCAACAAAAAAAACAAAGAAAATATTTCTTCGAAATTGTCAAATTGGAATGAGATTTCTTTCCCACGAGTTGATTATGTACGAACATAATAATATCATTAAATTTCAGCGTAATTTGCTTTATCTCAGTTTTGACATCTTTCGTGTAATGTTTTTGTCATATTTTGTTGAAGGCTACTACTGTTAGTTGTAATCTATATCTTGTTATATAACAGGAAATTGTTAAATGAAAACGGGACCGAAATAATGGGGATAATAATATTAATAAGATAGGCACAATGAATTATTGTAAGTAATCCCGAAGTTTTCTTTGTGTTTCCCTAGAAAGGTATTACCAGGAATAATATTTTAAATTATGATAATGCAATACAATCTTTTATTGTAATTATAGACATACAACACAATAGACTAGCCAGTCAGAAAATGGGGAACAAATCAAGTTGCGAGAGCGGGGAGGTGGCTGCTGCCAGTGAGATAGTGGTAAAGGAAATTGTTAAGAGGAAGGTGGAGAGGTACCTAACTATTCAAATCTGTTCACCAAACACGGCAAAAGCCATTTCAAGCAACTTTTCAATTCTGAATGGTGGTCTTACACCAAGACAGTATGAGAGTATCTTTCACTGTGGAACGTGCCGCAATTGTACAGGGTTTTCCAATAAGAGGTGTTATTTTGATATTCAATCGTAAAAGATCAATGGTTTAGTTGCTTGTGTGGCACGTATCACCGTCTTGTTGAAAGTAAACGTTGTCCAGATCAATACCATCCAATTCCAGCCATAAAAAAATCATTAATCATCTCTCGATAGCGCAATCCATACACCGTAACTGTTGCTCCAGCCTCATTTTCAAAAAAGTAAGATCCAATGACTCCGCCGGACCATAAACCGCACCAAAAAGTCACACGTTGAGGATAGAGAGGCTTTTCAACAATAACTCTTGGGTTTTCCGAGCCCCAGATGCAACAATTTTGCTTGTCGACGAAGCCACTGAGGTGGAAATAGGCCTCATCATTAAAGATGATTTGCATTTGATTCACTCAAGTGAATTTCAATAATTTCAATGCATTGTTGAAGCGTGTATCGTTCCATTTTTATTAATGGCGTAGTTTCTACTTGTCAAATGTCAAAAAATGACAGCTTCAAAAGTAACATCTACCGAAATAGCGGGCTATTTAAAACAACACCTCTTATTGGAAAACCCTGTACTATATATTATTATAATGAGTAATTCATGAAATAAAATTTACTTGCTCAGGATTTGAACCCGCGACCTTCGGATTGCTAGTCGAGAGACTTACTCCTCGACCACGGAGGCCGTCATAAAATAATAACTATAAAAATTTTTTATCTTTTGCTGTAAGCATGGACATACAAAATGAACCAGCCAATCAGGGAAAGGGAATAAACCAAGTCCCTTTCTGTAATCTCCAAATAGTTAAAAAATAAAGTCTCTATCCGCTTCTGTCTATTTGTGCGCTTAGTTCTTCAAAACTACGCGACGGATTTTCATTAGGTTTTCATTATCATTTAGAGATTTTTATCCGAAAGGTTTGTCTATATAATACATGCATATTATATTTATAGAAAGTAGAGAAAAGTCGATGTTTTGTAATCAAGTCGTATAAAAATATATATTTTCGGGTACTTACATTGCTAACGCTGGCTAAACCTTATGAGATACATCAAAATAATGTACTACGGAGTTGTAGATCTTAAAAATGTCTACAGAAAAGTCCGTAGTGGCATATGTCTATCTCTTAAGGTTATCCCCCAGAAACGCCGGGTACATGTCCGCTAGTATAATAATATTTATTCCACGAAAATAAAGTCTGATTGCGAATTAGTCTTTCACTTTTGTTTTCGATAATGAAATGAATGCAAATCTTGGAAGCGTAAATTAAACCACTTCCCGACATCCGATCGAGCTGAAACTCTTTTCTCGTTGTTGATGACAAAGCATTGTATCAACTTTTGGTGGCATGAAACTAGTGATAAGTTTTCATTTACCTGAAATTGGATGACATTACAGCATTTAATGTACGAATTAAACGTCTTGTAGTGATTTTTTGGGGTATTATGCCGCTTTGCGTTACCTCCTTCTTTAGCCAGCGTTTCGGACAACATTGCAGTGTTCTTCATCATGGCATATGTATAATCTGATGATGGATACTGCAATGCTGTCTGTCGCTGCAATTTGTTCGCTTTTGGGAACAACTCATAGAAATCTCCCCAAGGGGGTATTTCACTATGTCGGGCTAAATATCTGACTAGCTATCCGTTGGCTGGCTTTAAAGATCAGAATAACTTCGTTATTCAACGGCGACCGTTTCACCATTGTTTCGAGCTTCCGGATAGATAACACTCGAAATAGTCTGGCAACATCGCAAAATGTTTGCAGTTACTCCATCTACTGCCACGGCTGTCATGCGTCACAGACCGCACACCGCGAAGTGTGCATTTTTTTGGTTATGTTATGTTGATTATCAGGTCATTTTAGATAGATTCGTGTCGAATTAATACATTGTTTCTTATTTTGAACACAATCAAATAATTCAGGATGGATCATACAAGCATTCAAATTCATTCAACAAAATTCGACTCACTTCTCAGCTGTCAAACTCGGAATGTTTTGACACCATCTTTGATTCGAGGAATAGCGCCTAACGTGAAGTTCGAGCACTGATTAGTCAAATCGATCTTTTACCCGAGCGTTAGCGTTATTCAGATATAGTGAAAACGAAAAAATGACTAATCCGCGGATTATTGCTTAGTCAGAACATAATCAGAGATAGTGAAATACCCCCTAAGTGTATTGGTGATAAATGTGATCTTAAAGGTGTTAGAGAGAGAAAACACCACGCTTTATATTCAATTGTAGAAGTTAACCTCAGAACAATTAAAATGTGCCCCTTTATGAAACCAAAAGTTCCGAACATAATTTAAAAAAAAAAATTGTTATTCATTATTTTTATATTTTAAACGACGAAAAGTGAGGTGACGATAACGTTTTTAATACATTTGTCTAATAAAATGAGTATGTTTAAATATATTTTTTCGTTATCAGTAATTTTGGGTTCAAAATATCTAAAATGAGCGATTTTAATTTTTTTTTTATGTTTGCACCTAAAATTTTAAATTTTCTAATATTTTATTTCAATTTATAATAATACATTTTGAAAGCGTGTTGTATCACCTTCCTAAAACAGTTTTTAGTTTTCAGATACGTTCAGTAATATTCCATTTATTTGGATTTTATTGCGAAGCTGAACTTCTGCCAGAATATGGCAGAGGCCTATGACAAAGGTTAACCGCTCCGCTCTGGTGATTTAGATTGAATTCCACCATTAATTAAAGATTTTAAAATATACCTTTATCATACGACACTTCTTATAAGCCATCTACGTCTTAGAAGAAAAACTAACACAGCCAAAATCCAAACCGACATTTCTAACAACATTGGGACTTTACATTACTCCAAAGGTAATAGTGCCACATACGTGGAACAAGCAATGGCCAATGATCTAATTTATTATTTTTCCCAGGGCCATAAACAGTGCAATCTGTTCGGCGGGATTAGACCCGGAGATATAGGAGAGGGGTTTGTATCGGGAAATACAGACGAAGAATTGGCTTTAGGGGTGCAGTTTTAATGGTGTTTTTCTAAGGGTTATGTAACACGTAGTCTTAATTAATTATTATATTTTCAAAATATATATTTAATAAAGATTTTCATCAGGTGAGGTATTTAGCGAATATAAATTAGATATTAAAATATGGGAATTGATGGAAAATTCATTTATGCGAGGGTTGCGTGATGCTGTTTTCGTTTTTTTTTTTGAGGGCCGTTCATTATATTGTCAGACTTAATTTTGACCATCAAGTCTACTAAATAGGTAACTAGCACATCTGTGGAATAATTATGGATTTTTTATTATTTTTTTTATTTTTTATTATCAATATAAAGTTTTTTTACAGGTTTTTTTTTTCGAAGTCTGTCTCACTAGGATAAACCTGTGTCGAGACAGACGTATTTGATACATGAATTAATGTTTACATATTTTTTGATACATAAAATATTTCATTACATTAAATGACATTGTGAAAAAGATACAAAATAATAAATAATAATAATAAATTTGTTAATCAGCATCTAGTTGGAGTACATACTTATGTAGGGATTTTTATAAAATTTTTGATCATGGATCTGTCTTGGCTGATGATCCAAGACTTGATGTCTGTTTTATATTTCAAAAAAAATTCGTTCAGTCTAATGCCTAGTGGGAGAGCATTATATAGCCTTGTTGCAAAATATCTAAAATTTCTCTGGCCAAAAGTTGTTTTAGCGAAAGGGATTTGTAAGAAATTATGTCCTTTGGTTCTAGTATCACGAGCAGTTTGGATATTGTCAAAAGTAGTTTTGTGTTTGAAGAGGTATGTTAGTATGTTTTCAGCATAAAGTTGCCTAATGTCCATAACACAGATTTTCCTAAAGATTTCATCCGAACTGCTTGTGATTGGTAGTTTGAGGATAATCTTTATTATAAGTTTCTGAGCTTTAGATATTGGATCAATGGCGGCAGCGTTTGCTCCTCCCCATGCTATGATACCATATTCTATTAAAGATTGACAAAGTGCATAGTAGATTGTTTTGAGCTGGCTTAGGTTGAGAAAGTTGCGAGTTTGTCTAAAAAAGTAAATGAATTTTCTAAGTTTGTTTGCTGTAGTGGTTATATATTGTTTCCACTTTAAATTGCTGTCAAAAATAATACCTAAGTATTTAATTTTAGTTACCTGTTCTAAATAAGGGCAATCACATATTATCGTATTTGTCAGGTTGCAAGCACATATTTTAATTTGATTTTCTGGGTTTCTTAAGGAAGGATTAATACTAAATTCAATGTATTTAGTTTTGGTCACATTCATTGTTAGTGTATTATTGTTTAACCATCTTTTAACCACAGTTATGCCCCTGTTAGCTTTTATGTATACATCATTCCAATTGCTTGATTTGAAGAGGAGAATCGTATCATCAGCGAAACTTACAATTTTGGCATCTATTTGAAGATTACATAATTCATTTATGTATATTAAGAACAGGGTAGGACCTAAAACACTTCCTTGAGGCACGCCGTAGCTAATTGGTAATCGATTGCTATTGCAGTTGTTGATTTTCACACTTTGCTTTCGGTTTGACAGGTAATCGCTAATAATAGTAAGTTCATCACCATTTATACCAATATTAGATAGTTTTTGTAAAAGTTTAGAGTGAGAGATAGTATCGAATGCTTTGCACAGGTCTAAGAATATTGATATGCATTTTGATCCCTTGTCTAAGTTTTCATTTAGAAAATCGGTAACTGTTGCCAGGGCTTCGGAGGTGCCTTTATTTTTCCTGAATCCAAACTGGTTGAGTGATAGTATGTTATTTTGTTCAAGGTATTCGATTAGTTGATTATTAATAGTTTTTTCAAAGACTTTAGATAGTGAATTTAGTAATTTAATTGGACGATAGTTAGTTATGTCCGCTCTAGAGCCTCCTTTATGTATTGGGATTATGATTCCGTGTTTTAGTTTGTCAGGGAATCGGCCTTTTAGGATGCTTAGGTTAATAAGATATGTTAAGGGAGTGGTTATTTCTGATACAAGTTTTTTTAAGGCAATATTTGATATATCGTCCAAGCCAGTTGAAGACGAGTTTTTTAATGAGTTTATGATCAATCTAGTATCTTCATTTGAAATTTGTTTTAGACTAAAATGCAAGTTGTTGGGCAAATTTGTATTACAGCTTAGTGAATTGGAGTTGGTATGGTTTACATCGATATTTTTTGCGAGTTGTTCACCTATTTTTGAGAAGTATTTATTTGCATGATTAACAATAATATCGGGATTACTAGAAAAACTAAATATTTTATCATTTACTTTTAGTTGTTTTAAGTCATTAAAACTTTGCTCATGCTCATATCATTGCTCGTGGATTGGTTATGGTTTGATTATGGACTGATAATGAACTAATTGTGGAATGATGGTGGACAGATTGTAGATGGATTGATTATGGAATGATTGTGGATTGGTTGTGGATTGCTTATGAATTAATTGTGAATTAATTCTAGATCGATTGTGGATTGATTAGGGGATTGATTATGAACTGTTTGTAGACTAATCATGGATGGATTATGGATTTATTTTGGATTGGTTATGGACTGATTATGGATTTGTAATTGCGGACTGATTAATAAAATTGATTATGGTTTGATTATGGATTGCTTACGGATTGCTTATGAATTAATTGTGAATAGATTATGGATCGATCGTGGATTGATTATGGACTATTTGTTGACTAATCATTGATGGATTATGGATTGGTAGTGGATTGATTGTGGACTGATTATGGATTGATAATGGATTTATTATTAATTGATTACGGATTGCTTTTGACTTCATTATGAATAGATTATGGATTGATCGTGGATTGATTATGGACTCTTTGTGGACTAATCATGGATGGATTATGGACTGATTGTGTATTGATTAAGGACTGTTTATGAAATAATTATGGATCTATTGCGGACTGAATATCGAATGATTATGGTTAGACTGTGGATTAAAAAAATATGCATTAGCATTTCTTTGAAAACATCATGTGGTTCTCACTGAGTGCTTACCCGGATTACAGATAATGCGTCATTAAAAGTGGAATGGTTATGGATTGATTATGGAATGATTATGGATTTTTTATGAATTGATTTTGGATTCATTATGGATTGATTATGGATTGAATATGGATCGATTATGGATTGGTTGTGAACTGAGATTTTCCGAGATCAAATTATTGCCATCGGAAACCAGAATCAAGCCCAACAATATGAAAGCCGGCATATTAGCGTCATTCTACAAGAAATTTGTTTTTTCTTTTTCCAAAATCCTTCTCCATTAGCTATCTGTTTAGGACCTAGGATTCGAAAAGGCGTATGTAAAATGGCGACATCAGATACACATCATTCTTCTAGGGAGTTATAGTCCATCAGAATAAAAAAAAAATTGAATAGTAAACATTTAGGAAAAGAGAATTTTGTACTTCGTGAAACGCTCAGAGTATACCGACTGATTGATTTTGGCTCTGAAAATTCAGAAAATAGAGGAATGGATCTAGATACCGTAAAATGGGGTTAATTTTGGCAATTTTCAACTTAGATAAATAAATTGTATACTCGTTTGGGGAGTCAAACAAAGAATTAAAACATGGTAATCAAAATCATCTTTCGAAGTGGGGTGTCTTTGTTATATGTTTTTATAACCTTATTACGATGATACGAAAATCCCCCAAAAATGTAAAATGTGGTGATTGTGATAAATTTTCAACTTTGAAACCAAATAACTTTTTTATTATTTCATTTCTGTGGGGAAATTTTATGTCATATTTATTGCACATATGTAAAAAAAATATTTCCGTGTATTTGGGGTGTCTAAAAATAAAACATGGTAATCAAAGCCTTCTTTGGAAGTTAAGTGTTTTTGAAATATCATTTTTATAAACTTATTAGACATTATTTGACACTAATTTTCGAAACGTTTTTAACTCTTGACAGGCCAAGATGCCAAACAAAACGTCTGTAACCAAGTGAGTCTTCCGACGACCCCGTGCATTTTTGTCTTATAATAATACTAATAATAACATCGCATTTATAAAGCGCAGTTTTTTTTTTTTTTTTTCTTAGGTTTGTCAACAGTGATTCATATCAAAGCTCTCGAAATTCAATTACATTAATTAAACTTGGTTGATACTATCACTAATTACAGACAAACACAACATTGATGAACACAACACTGTAAGTAAAGAATAATGTACATGTATGCACCTACATGCATACATGTATACACAAATACATACACTTACATATATATTTCATAACAGCAACAGTAATTATTTTTAAATATTTTTGTAATTATTTTTATATTTTAGTGTCATTTCACTTCAAGTGCGCTTAACTATAACAAACTTAAAAACGGTAATTTAGTATTAGTGGTCATGTTCTTAAAATTATTCCTACAGTGTGCCTTACGGGCTTTTAAATTACAGAAATCCCAATTATTCAGTCAATTATTAATGGTTACTTGTGTATTTGCGCAGGAATACGTAAAATACTAAAATGATATGTCAAGTATTTAAGTTAATATAAAGAGGACAGTAATTTTAGGTACTACCTACTCCCCCACTTGGCTTGATTGACGATTATACCTTCCTACCCAGGGACTTGAGTCAACCACGCTAACACATAAGCCAAATCCCAATTGGATAGGACCGAGATTTATTACGTAAATCAACTGTTATAATGTCATCCGATTTCAAAGAAATGCGTAAATGTCAGCGTGTGTGTGCGTGATTGTCACCAAAAGTTAAAAGATATTTATATATTCATCAAGAACTAGTCTATCTGCTGAGTTTCAGTTCGATCGAATATCGGGAAGTGCGTTAATTTCCGCTTCCAAAATTTTCATCATGAAAAGTGATATTCAAATAAATATATTTAAATAGAAAATAATTTCTGAGTGTTAGTAAGAATAATGAAGATATATGCGATGCGATGATCAAAGTAGCCCCTCGATTTAAAAGTCACCCCATATTACGGTATACAAAACAGCAAACCGGAGCTATGTAAAATTATTCA
This sequence comes from Hesperophylax consimilis, assembly GCF_061612785.1. NCBI lineage: Eukaryota > Metazoa > Arthropoda > Insecta > Trichoptera > Limnephilidae > Hesperophylax > Hesperophylax consimilis. The sequence continues at coordinate 16,445,913 of NC_142865.1, forward strand.
TCGTGTTCCATGGAAAATCGTAAAATATACAGTAATTTTTTTAAGGTTTTTTTTAAGGATTTAGGATTCATGGTTTTTATCCGAGCTTCAGCGTTTAAAGTCAAATAGGATCGGGTATATTTTTCACATCTCACTTTTAAAATTACAGTTTAACACACGCTTTTCTCATTCTTTCTTTCTAATACTTTTTTACCAATGTAATGGATATTTGAGGGCTTGCTATAGAAATTAAACAGCAAGCAGAAAATGTTGCATTGATTTGAAAAATCACCACCGAAAAATATTGGGAATATGTATGACGCCAGAGCTTACAAGTTAGAGTAGTATAGTAGTACACCATTGTAGTTATTTGCCAACACTTCTGCCACAGGTAACCCCAAGTGGATCGCTACGTTTGGTGAAAACGACTTAGCAGGGGTGCCCGGGTTCATGGGGTGAGGTTTGTCTAGGTCTAGGTTTTGACGGCAGATGCGTTTGACCACCTATCGCGCGTCGGGTCCAATCAAGAGAGCATGGTTGAAGGAGACCTTTAGACATCTCCAGCCGGACTCTCTCTCTCGACCTATCGCCTTGTACCGCAGTGGGAGGGATGGATTCATATGTCCGTCACTCCTGGACATATTTACCCCCAGATTCCTACCAAACTCTCATACCTTTTCTCTCATACATCCTCTCGTTCTTTTCCCTAAAAGTCCCCCCACACAGCATCGCCAAGATGACAGGCCTTGAGGAAGGGTCTCCTGTGTTGAGCTAATGTAAAAAAAGCGAGAAAACACAACAGTCATACGCTTTTATTGTTGTCACCCTCCAACATGTTGTCTTTTCAGACCTTTGTAAATAAACTTGTTTCGAAGGTCGATTTTGTTAACTGGAATGAATGATTAATTAAATAAATTAATGAAATCGGATCGTGGAAGTGGTAATTAACAAACTTCCTGAAATCCAATCGAACTGAACTGACTCGGGAGATAGACTCGTTGCAACCAAATAAACACACGCGATAGTACACGCATTTTTCTAAAATCGGATAACATTTTAAAAGCAGTTAATATACGAAATAACTGTCGGTCCTCTACGATCGGCATTTGGCGAGATTGGTAAAGTTACAGACTTTAGTTTATGCGCAGGAATGTTCAATCCTAAGTCAATTTTTTAAAGAAGAATTTTTCACTCAAAAGTTTTAAAAAACAACTTATAATAATAAAAAAATGTTTTTGGAATAGAACTCAGGGTAGAAATACTTTATTCAATAATAATAATAGTGATGAATAAATTGAACATTTTATTTAAACCAATTTAATAATTAATAATAATCTACATGTTTCAAAGCCAATGGATTCGTCGAAAGGATAATTAAAATGAACGAATTTAAAAATAGACAAATAAGTATATTTGACAAACATACTATAATGAAACGAGATTAAATAGTTATTACTATAAAAATAAAAATAAATCAATTTATCATAAAATAGTTAACTATTCAAATAAAGCAATTTAAAAAAAAAATAACACATTTATATATAAATCGAAAACTTTTATTATTTAACATAAAATAATCAATGAGTAACTAAGATATTTACAAATAAAAATACAACATACACAAATAATAATGACTAATTATTATTATTAATAACGTTTCATTTTAATATTTTGTCTATATGTAATTAAATATTTTTTAATACGATAATTTTTATTATCGTATTATTATTAATTAAAAATGGTGTAAACAAAGCGATTCATTTTCATATAAACAAAATGACACCACTAAATAATTTTACAACTAATGAAAAAATATTAGTAGTTATAATAAATGTTTTATTATTTTCCTTTTTTGTAAAAAATAAACACATTAAGGCGATGCACTACGTAGTAATGCAAAATCATGTGTTTTTGTTTTGAAAAATTGGTCGCCTAGAAATGTTTCAGATGCTTTAAATAAATACTGCGAGTAGAATACATCCTGGCCTTTAAAATAATCGAGTAATTTTTAGATAAGTCTTTTTATAAGCCAAGAAAAAAATAATGTATAAGGCCTATAAAAAATTCTTTAAAGTTCAAAATTTCCTACTTACGAACCTATTTTCGGTTATGATTTTGTTGTATAATGTGGAAAATTAAATTATTTATAAAATGATCGAAAAACATTTAAATATTTGTGCCTGAACATCCACAAAATAAAATAAAACGCACTTTTTGGCCATGTTTTTTTCTGGCATAAATCAAAACAGGCGGATGGTGTTAAGCGGGAATTTAAACCTTATCGCCATCTATGTAAGGGGTGTTATTGATAGCGGCTCGATTTAAAATATTACACGACGTAGTGCATCGCCTTAAATATAATTAAAATTTGGTAGTGTGCATAATACGATGTAATTATGAAATAGTTATAAATATATTACATGGTGTTTTTTGTACAGTGGAGTGATTTCTGATTCTGTCTGTATTTGGTGTCAGTCTATTTTATATTTGTGATCTCCCTATATTGTGTATCCAGCTTTTCATACAAGATTGAAATTTTATAATATTGTTGTGAATTTTGAATGAGAGTGGGATTTTGTTGTAGAGTTTAGCCCTATAGATTGCCAACAATATATATAAGAAGCTAATATCGACATCAACAGTTCATACATATTTTAAAAGCAATTAGCGACACGGTCACGCCATTAACGACCTATTTTCACCCTGTTACCCCTACCAGATGTCTCAACCCTGATTCGTGGAAGGGTGTACCCGGTTTACTGGCAGAATTTATTTATGTTACATTATTCGTAGCTAATTCGGCTGGCAGGGTTCGGAAAACTAGTATACCGTGGGTGTGTTCTTATTCAGTTGTGTAAATGTGACGTGTCGCAGGAATGTCACAGGACATCGAAATCGATGTGAACTTCGATGTTTACGTAACCTCAAAATGCGTTTTTTGTGTGTTTTAAAAGTGATAATATTCTTCTTCAAAAAAGCCAGGAGATAAAGAACTTATTTATGCCAGCATGCTTGTATCATGTGCGATGGTATCATCTCTTACGGTAACCGGATAAATAACTACAGTGACAATTGAGCTGCTCGGGCGTAAACCATGTTAACTGACAACAATTTTTAAGATATTGAAATTTTTAATGTTTGGATGCAAAAAATTAACATAATTCGTCAAAAATTAAGAATCGTTTTTATTTTTTATTAAACTTTTATTGTTTTTATTTTTTTTTAATTTTTATTTTTATTTTTTATATATACAATAATATTTTTTTTTTTTAAACTTCCGATTTAGTTGTCCGGGTTAAGTCTTCCCCAAAGGAAAAACTTAACCCTTCCACTCACTTTTCCACAAATGATCAGCTAGTCAATCAACGCTATGTAAGTGCATTATATAAGTAAAATAAATACAAAACAATACAAGAACAACAACACGTCAAATCACCAGATATCAAATGGGAAAAAAAAATTCACCGTCTCCAGATATTTTCATATCAGAGGGTTCGGCTCGGTAGAACTTCTAACAGGGCCTATAAATCCTACTGATCCCTCAACATAAATATTTAAAAAATCTTTTGTTATCCTACATGTATTCAAAATGACCGACTTTTGCATCTTTATATATAAATTTTTTGATAGATCTAATACGCCTAAATTTTTAATTAGAGAGCTGGGTATAATGCCAGTAGCCGAAATAACGAATGGTAATATTATTGGGTTTATAAAAACAGTTTATTTTTAAACAAGTTCTGCTGTGTAATTATTATTACGCGTGACAGCTGTTTCGCCCTCTGAAGGCATTATAAAATAAACTGTTTTTATAAACCCAATAATAATATTATTGTATATATAAAAAATAAAAAAATAAAATGGAGTTCTACAAATTAAACTTAATAACAATAAATAACTTTTATTGAATGAAAATACAATTTTATTTGTTTTTGGGGTGTTATGCCGTGTTGCGCTAACTCCTTCTTTAGCAAATGTTTCGGACAACGTTACAATCACATTTAACGACATTGTAACGTTGTCGAAAACGTTGGCTAAATAAGGAGTTAGCGCAACACGGCATAACACCCCAAAAACCAATAACAAAAATACTTTTGGCCGTGAAAATCTTAAATCATATTATACAATGTTATATTCAACGCAGTAATATGATTTGAAACAAAATAATTAAACTTGGAAAGTAGGAAAAATGTTCGTTACCATCCTTTACATGAACATATGAGCCAATAACACAAAAGAACATAAATATATGTAAAGAAAATTATAATTTTCTTTAATTCAAGGCAATGCGAGCTTGTCTCGTCATTGTGGCTGTGTGTTTCGTGGACTGTCACTGGCTGGATGTGCGCCACAGTACCTAAACAGTCGACTCGATATTTCGTAATCTATGGTTTAAGACATAGTAAAAATAATCTATGGGTTGTGACAAGGCAGATTGATGGGAATAATTTCAATAATCTGTAATTGCTATCGTGATTGTGATTAAGGAATTGACATAACAATTAATAACATTAAATGTCGTTTCTTTCCTTTCAGGTAATGTTTTGTTACTGAATGCTTTTCTTTATGTAAATCTTGTGAGAAAACAAAATAAACCTCTTCTTTCCTTACAGAGAAACTCAATTGTGTTTTAATTGACTGTGTCGTTCAAATCACAAGGAAAATATCATTATATATATATTATTAAAATAAAAACCTTAAAGTCCATGTCCTAAATCCTGTATCTAAATTTCGCTAATAAACAATTACTTAATGTTAATTAAGTGTTAATCTCTAGTGACCTACCAGGTATGTATGGTACTGTATATTATCTCCGAATATAGTTAGTAAAAACATAGATCATTGTAGAAGTGTATTATATATTTTTACAGCGCCCTTGAGGTGATTTTGCACAAAAACGGCGCGATACAAATCATCCAAATAATATTATTATTATTAATTTATTATTTATTTATTAATCTTAAGTTAGCTCACATCTTCTTGTGTGCTAATAGTTTTATAAACATGTACATTGTTTGGCAAACATAATCTTTCTTTAAATATTTCAATAAAGTCACAAAAAAAAGAAACATTAATAATTGAGATAGACATATTTTCTTAATTCATTTTTGAACTTATTAATATTTTCTATCACAGCAATTTCCTTCGGGATTTTGTTATAGAGTTGAACAAAATGGGCCCTAGATGAGAGCCTTGCGGCACTCCACTTGTCTTTTTATGATATTTAACATATTTATAATGTTCCAAATCTAATAAATACAAAAAGGAAAAATTACCAGTGCGAAATATACTGTAGTATAATGAAAGAGAATTTAATGTTAGTTAAAAAACGATATAATTTTGCATCCACGGTTAATCATTTGGATCCTCGTGAATCACAGTAGATGTAATCGATTGATAACATGACATGCCCTGAAATAATAACATTTTCAGGTAAACAGTGACATGTGCATCTAGATACCATTAAAACATAAATCAATTAAAATTGTAGCGTGTAAAACACGTTTAATGAAAACATGCATGCTTTACACATAACCGGTTAGAAATGCATCAAAATCTTATCGTGATCACATCTTGTCTTCTTGAAGAGTTTTGGTTATTGATTTCGGCAGAAAATGTGAGATGTGCTAAACTGTCATCATTGTCAAAAGAACTCATAATGTTTGCAATCACTTCATCCGTTATTTGTGATGACACAGAACATGGTATGTGTTGGTTTTCCGTAATCTTGCATTACTTACCATTTTTTACTTGAAACAGTATGTCAGATACAGTACAAAGAAGACATTAAAAACTCAGTTTACACGAAAAAAACAATTTTTGCAAAAATGTCAGTTAACATGGTTTACACCGAGCAGCCCAATTCAACAAAACTTTTAAAAACGATATCAAGTCACGAAAAGTGAAGAAAAAAACTAGGTTAAAAGTTAAGATTTTTTTAATCGCTTTTAATTACTTTATATAATTTTTTAGCAAGGAATCATACAATTTGTCCAAAAACGTCACTATCTCAATGACAATTTATTTTTCAAACTTTATTCAGTTAGGTAGGTAGGTACCATAACATTGAAAAAATGCGAATAGGAATGCAAAAATAAACACGACGATTTCACGTTTGAAAAAATATATAAATGCTGAATCATTAATAATAATGATAATTTAAGTGTTTATTCCGGTATGTGGGGAGGTTAGTGCAGTCCCACACATTCATTCATTCATTCAGAACAGAATAAATTGAAAATAAAATAGAATAAAATAATAAAATAAATAGAATAATAGTAAGATGAAGCCTTTAGGGAGCCGTGACTATATTAGGCGCTAGTATTTTTCTCCAGTGTGCGTCAATGGTGGAGGATGGAGTGAGGCGGGCTTCCATAGTGAGGATATTTCCAGAGCTTCTTATCCTTTCCCTCATTCCTGCCACCCTGGATCTAATAAGGGCTGCATATCCGGGAACTCGCCCCTCCGTGAACATACGGGAAGCGCTGCAGTATCTGGGGAGACAATACATTAAAACGGCCATCATCTTGAACCGGAAACATAACGTACATACAGAATAAATGCAAAATGGTCGAGTTAAAACAGGGCTTTGTTAGGCTCAGTCAAAATACTGTACAACTGGGCAAAAATGAAAGTAACTAAATATTGTCCAAATGTTGTAGAATGTATATTCTCAGAAACGCCCAGGTGATAGATGACCTTTCAAAATTAAAACGTTGCTTTGTATGGCTTTAGCCGTGTTTGGTTACCAGATCTGAGAAGCCCGGTACCCCCTACTTCACAACCTTTCTCTTCCCCATCTCCTTCTCTTCTCCACTCCCGTTGGTCTCCCAACACACTCCCTTATTGAGACACGATAGTTCCACTGATTCCATACTATTGTGAAGTAATATATTTTTTTAACATTAATTATTCTACTCATATGTCATCTTTGGGGATGATGTGTGAAGGGTCTTCTTGAAGAAATGAAAGAGTGAAGATGTGTAGAGGAATGAGGAAATACAGAGGCCGACAAATTGTTCGACAGCCCAGCTGTTGAACTCAAGAACGAATCGTAGAAGCTACCCGTTCTCACGTGACAATGTCAACCGGGTACATAATGTTGTGCCGAAGAGATCAATGCTGCTATTTCCTCGAAGCATCTTCCATTGTAATTCCGGTAGATAAAAAATCAATTAAGAGGAAGCTACAAGCCAAAAATGTGTATATTCTTGTTATACCTTATATCGTAGGTAATAGGCATTAAAATCGCTTGACAGTCTAAAAACGTTCGATAGCAAGCAAAAAACTGTTTTTTATTTATTTTGTAAATAATTTTATAAGAAAGCATAAAGTTAATCAAGTGAAACTGTCACAGATAATCTTAGCTATAATATTGTATTTTTTAAGTTGTTTCCTTTATGCGTTCATACATTTCTATTGAAAAAATATTTTTTTTAATAGTTTGAATTTATATTTTTTGTTGAGTAATTTATTTTTTTATTTGTATTCTACTCAAACAAAAGCGTTAGGAAAACCTTCAATTTATCTAAAGCATATTTTTTGGTATTCATAATGTACACCAATTAGTTATAAAGCTTCGCCTTAAACAAACATTTTGGGGCTCCATCGAAGATGTGGCTCAAAAATTTAAGAAAATAAAAACATGGATATTTCTAAGACAACGATGTTTGTCAACCCTATTCTACGGTATTATCGCGAGCTCCTTTTCTGGAACGAAATGCAGCCTCTGGAAGTTTGGGCAGTCAATACTCGGGATTGTCTGAAAATGTCTGGAATTACCTGGAATTAAGAATAACTTTGGTTATTTAGGATCCAGCCCTAAGTAACTTGAAAGTATCTAAGATTTAATCCAAGTTTCAATGTTAAAGTTAATTAATGTGGATACGGATTAAGGGGTTGACGAGATATTGTATTGTTATTGAATATATGAAATGTCAACGTGTTAAATAATATAAAATATATATAACACCGACGTAAGTGATTGCTTTTAAAAATCAACCCGAAAAAAACAAAGTATTTAAATTTTCAACAAAGTTGCGCCATCTCTTGGGCCGGCTAATAGTCAAATTCAGACTTTTTTTGGTTTGACTGAGGATTAAGACTTCCTCCCCAGGGACTGAAGACAACACCGCTAACACCTGTGTCAAATCCCAATTGGATAGTACCGAAATTTATTTTGTGTATTGTACCGCACAATTTTAAAGATATATAATATCATCCAATCCAAATGCGGGTGTGCGCGCTTCTGTCTGCAATAGTGCCACAAAAAGTTGATAGAATGTATTGTCATCGACATCGAGTATATTTGCCGAGTTTCAGCTCCATCGGATGTCGGGAAGTGGGTTAGTTTCCACATCTAAGATTACATTTCTATAATTTCTACTATTATTCATAACTTTAATAATCATAGTACAACATAATTTATAACGGTTCAAACCACAGTCGAACATAATTCATAATGTCAAAAGTCACAGTTCAACATAATTAATATTCATAACGTCACAAATCATAGTCCAAAACAATTCATTACGTCAAAAATCACAGTCCAACATAATTCATAACGTCAAAAATCATAATACTACATAATTCATAACGTCAAAAATCACGGTATAACATAACTCATAATACGAAAAATCACTATTTAATAGTATTCATAACTTCAAAAATCAAATTCAACATCATTGATAACGTCAAAAATCACAATCCAACATAATTCATAACGTCAAAAATCACAATTCAACATAATTCATAACGTCAAAATCCACAATCCAACATAATTCATAACGTCAAAATCACAATTCAACTTATTCATAACCCCACAAAACATAGTACTTATTCATAACGTTCAGACATTAAAAATAATACTCGAAACGTTAAAAAACAGAGTTGGAAAGAAAAGTCCGTATTTAGGATTTCCCAACGTTAAGCCAGATAAAGCGGTTTTTAAAAGGTATTTATTATTCAAGATAAACGGTCCTTAGTAGAAGTCAGTGACGTGCACTCCATAAAGACTGAGAAGCTGTGCCTACCTTAAAAATGGTTTAAAAAATATTTCAGTTACAGTTGATCTCTCGAGAGTTATTCCTTAATATTAGATCCTCCGGACAGTTGATCCCTCTGACAGTTGATCTCCCGGGAAGTTGACCCCCTGACAATTAAACTGTCGGACAGTTGATCTCTCTGACAGTTGACCCCTCTGACAGTTGATCCCTCTGACAGTTGATCCCTCTGACAGTTGATCTCCCTGGTAGTTGAACCCCCTGACAATTAAACTGTCGGACAGTTGATCCCTCTGACAGTTGACCCCTCTGACAGTTGATCCCTCAGACAGTTCTTCACCCTGACAGTTTATCCCCTAGACCAGGGCTTCCCAAACTTTTTTCAACTGTGACGCCCTTGGGAAGTTGCCATAATTTTGCGACGCCCCCCCCCCCCCCCCCCCGGTGACTAAAAATCTAAGCCCCCCGCCGCTCATTTGTACCAAGCGTAGTATTTTGAAGCCCCCCCCCCCCTGAACGGGTCACGTAGTATGGGTACGTTACCTAATAACAATTTGTCAGAAAAACTCCAAATAGTATCTAAATTTTTTATTAGAAAATAAAGAACACAACATAAAAACAAAAATGGAAGCAAACAAAAAAGATAAAAAGCAATTTTTTTCTTTGGTATTAATGAGAAGGATGTGCTTGCTTTTCTGAGCATAGTTTCTAAAAACGAGGATGAAGTTTCGAAATCGTTCTCTCGTCTGTGCCTCTAAATTTATTTTTGATCTGTACTTATTCTTAATTACTGCAACTGCAGAGAAACCTGTCTCACACAAGTATGATGTCGCAAGCGGTAATAAAACCCTCAACGCTGCAGTGCTGATGGAACGATATTCTCGCTATAAAGATTGCCTCACGACGCCCCTGGGATGATCCCGCGGCGCCCCGGGGCGTCGCGACTCACAGTTAGGGAAGCCCTGCCCTAGACAGTTAAACCCCCGGACGGTTGATCCTTATGACATTTGATCCCCCGGTAGTTGACCCGCTGAAAATTGATTCCCGGACATTTGATCCCTCTGACAGTTGATCCCCCTCACATTTGATCCATCTGACATTTTATTCCTCAAATTTTAGCACCCGGATGGATGACTCCCCGGAAAGTTCATCCCTCTGGCATTCGATCCCACGGACAGTTGTTCCCCCTGACACTTGATCACCTTAACTGTTAATCCCCCAGACATTTGACCCCCGACAGTTAAATCTCGACAGTTGATCCCCGGATACTTGTCTAGAGTACAGGCGTCTTGAGTAGAAATCTGCTACACACATGTTTTTACTAACAATAATACCGTATCCCGAAGGAGTAAGCAGAAAAGGAGGTTTAAGGAAAGTACGCTACACCTACCAAAATATAACATAACTCAATTGTCACCGAAGGGGATTTCCACTCAATACGCCTGCAAATATTTATTTATTTATTACGCACCCTAGTGGGCTTTTCTTTAAAAAAAATACAAGCAATTTGTATCAGAGTAAACACTTCAAAATTAATACAATCAAGAAATATGTAAAGATAATGACAAAAAGGTTGCAAAAAAACACAGAACAAAATACATATGAACAATGAAAAACACACAGAATAATGACAAAAAAGGTTGCAAAGGTTGTTTAATGCAAAAAAAAAACACAGAACAAAATTCCTAGTTAAAAAGGGAACTTAAAATCCTCACGCACATAATTGAATTCAAAAGATTCAATAAAACAAAATAGAAGAAGTTAAATGGGTACATAGGTCTATTTGTATCTAGAAGAATAAAAGTGATAGAATATACAACATTTATACTGATTAGTTGAAATATATCACCCAGGTCAGAAAGACTGTGAAGTCTCGGAATCGGAGAATTTTGGTAAGCTAGTGTCCTGGTGTTATTGAAGTAAAAAGGTGAGAAATATCGGCATGATTTTTTGGGAACATGGAAATTGATACATTGAAGTAATTCGGGACAGTCAATTTTAAAATGTAGTATTCTTTGTAACAGTATTAAATCTGTGCTTTTTCTTCTTTCTGATAGTTTCAATAGAGACATTTTATCTAGGAGGTAATTGTAATTAATGTTTTATATTGGAATGCTCATTTGCCCAACTACATGGTCGGCTGATATTCCCAACTACATTTCTTAATAGGCTGTATGTACTAGATATACCTTTGTGTCACTTATAAATATGATTATAGGATTACCGAAATCAACCTTAACTCAAAACACCAGTTTCTTAGTTAGACCGCTGTGATTCTGAGCCCCCGTATTATACGAAACAACAGAAATAATCTTTGGGGGATTAAGACAAGTGTCTGAGGTATCAACTGGAAGAGGGATCAACTTACCGTCTGGGGGATCAACTGCCCGGGGAACAAGAGTCGTGTCAACCTGAATAATCCAGTTATTATAGTAAGATTTTAATTTTTCGGGTCTCCCAAAATCAAACCAAAAAATATAGGTTTTATTTCAACCAGCGCTGTATTTTATATGGTAGTTGAGACGATTATTTATTCTTAAGATTACTGCTTTTAACATTGAAGAACACTAGGTAAAATGTAAGCATCTCGTCATTAATGTTATTGTATTGAACCAAAGTGCAAAAATAAATCCATGATCACACCTGATACATAATTTATTGATGTTTAAAATCCTACAATACTACGAAAGAAAATACATTGTAGACCATAGATATACTACTCATGTAGACTGGTTGTGATGTCAGAACGTGTCAGGGTTAGCAGATTAAGCCGTATCAACTATCAACTATGCCGTGTGTTTTAATGTCATGGTGTCTTTTTTGTTTTTAAATGACGATTTACATACCTATTCTACTTATAAATAAACTTAATATATGTGTAAAAATTCAACCAGCGTGTGTGTGTGCTCGCAAAACTTCAAAAGTAATCGATTAATAGCGCTGAAAATTTCATAATTTGTTCTTATTAGTGTCAGAAATGTTTAGATAGTGGTTTGAATGCTAAAAGAAGTCAGTGACGCCCGAGAGATACATTAGCAATAGCGAACCACTGCGGGGTTCACTAGTATATAATAAAACTTATTTATTCAGAATCAACGTATATTTTTAAAGCCATATCATTTTTCACTGTAGTTCCTTATTAAATGTATTTCCATTTTTTTACACACAACTTACCGTTGGTCATAGAGTGATTACGCCATTACGCATCATGCATCAATTTATACACACATATGAACCAGAGATGTGCTTTATTTCAAATAAATCCATTTCAAATGGAAATGCTTTTCTAAAAACCATTTTGCATTTTTCATTTTAAACGCCTTTCTCAATGTATTTTCCATTTTAAATGCTTTTTTGCATCATTCTTCCTACCATCTCCACTCATCTTTTTTTCATAAGCCCCAAATATCAGTCGGTCCTCAACCTCGCTATGAGAGATAATTTACATTTGTCAAGTTGCTCCCTGGTAGGAGCCCTGGCAATTGAGTGATACCATACAAAAAATACTGATTCAAATATTGAACATGGGGCCATGACGCTGTAATATTAAATGTTAGATAGCAGTTTCTATGTTTTTACGTTGGCAACATTAGTCCCGCGCAAATTTTTTGTGGTTTCATAATCTGTAGTCGTGGTGTTTTTGGATTTACCATCATGTAATATGTTTGTTCTACATTGATGTCCATTATTAAATGAATTTTTTTTTTTTTAATTCTATAATTATTTTTTATTTTTTTATAAATTTAATTTAGATTAAATTTGATAATATTATTATTAAGTTCTGCAAGTGTTTTAGTTTTTTATTATTGTGACAGCTGTTTCGGCTTACAAGGCCATTTTCAAACTGTGGTTAGTCCACATTGAGACGAGGTATTTATACTATTTCAAATGTAAATTTTGAAGGTGCATACATTGATTTATTACTGGTTAAACCGATGACATGATCTATTGTTGGTTAAACCAATCTATGTTTCCCCCTCAGTAAATGGTAATGAGTTCTTAATTATTTACTAATGACTTTATTGCTATGAATTATTTGGGTGCATTATACTGCTTGGGTTTTGTGAAAATACTGAGAAGTGGTGAGTAAATTATTTTCTGTTCTTTATTAATTAGTGTTAAATTTGGGTCATTCGTTCGTTTATTGATTTCTAATTGTTCAAGTAAATTTAATCAAATGCCCTTTTTTCTATATGCAATGGTTTAGGACCCTTGTTGTTAAAAAACTAAAACACTTGCAGAACTTAATAATAATATTATCAAATTTAATCTAAATTAAATTTATAAAAAAAATAAAATTAAATGGAGTTCTACGAATTAAACACAAAAACAATAAATATAATTATTTTAATTGTTTGACCCGAGAAACCATTTTGCATTTTCAATGCATTTTGAAAATAGGTATTTTGCATTTTGCATTTGAAATGCTTTTCTAAAAACCATTTTGCATTTTGCATTTTCAAATGGAAAAGTTTTGACCCATTTCCATTTTGCATTTCAATTGGTTTTGGATACCCATTTTGCACATCTCTGATATGAACATACATGCGACCACTGTACTGAGATAATATTGCTGTCCCTTTTCCTACCTTACCTTACATTGTATTCCCGCACTCTTTCGCTGCACATTGTGCAATCAGTCTGTTACAATAACCCACACCGCATAGCTCATAGCTTGACATTGCTTATCATAGCTTGAATCGCTGGCTAAAGCATGTTCATGAACTGTTCCACCTACATACATTTTACATCTGCGTTCATCCCGTCTCGTGCAAAACTGCTTTGTGTTCAGTGCCACCGCTGTGAGGAAGGTAGACAGGAAGAAAACGATTATTTCCTTATCCATACAACATATTATTGTCTTATGTGCAGTGGTAATTACACTAACGTTCAAGGTCCTTCGACAAACATTTTTTTTACTCCTTAAAAAACATACCATAACAGCTTTTACACACCATAGAGTAATGCACGCCCATGGAAGAAAGGTTGTCGGTTTATTCCAGGTTGTAATTTGAATGGTAGAATAAGTGATAAATAAATCTGCGGAGGTTTCCGATAAAAAACTCGTAAATTTTTCCTTTATGCAAATTTTTCCGGAAAAATTGAGCGCTTTTGTGTTGTGGATGCTCCAAAATTAAACAATACAATGGGGGGCCGCCTCCCGCAAAAATGCCTCTGTATTTTTGTGATTTATTCAGCAATGAACTTGTGACAGCTGTACAGCTATTTTAAACAGAACAGAACAGTCAATCAATTAATTTTTAGGAACCGTAATACGGGGCGACTTTTGATTCAGGTGGAGACTTTGCAATAATGATTTTTTTTCGGATAATTTTGATACAATAACGCTTCAAAACAACATGTCAAATTTTTGAGACGTACACGACTTACAGTGCTATTCCACACGCTAAATTATAAAACAAATGCAGGATCTAATTCGACAATTAACCAAGCTCTTCATACTCTAAATTATATTTGTCTTAACTCTAACAAAATCTTAACTCTAAAATAAAATAAAATTACGAGTAGTAGGTTTCTTGTTATATCCAAACATAATATTGTCGGTTGAATGAAGATTTTTTTTAAATGTGAATACAGCACGTTTTCTGGAACAAAGAGTCAAAACTGCTCCCAAACGTCTTGAGCCAGTGAAAATATGACATCCCCAATTGGGGTATGTTGAGGGGAGGGGAAGGGGATAGCAATGGGGACATTTATAGGAAGAAGGAAGATTGGGGAGTTACTGGCTATTTAGATCTGGTCCCCAAACACGGCTAAAGCCATTTCAATCAACGGTTCAATTCTGAATGGTAGTCTTGCATCAGGGCGATGCTGAGAATATTTTCCACTCCAGAACGTGCCGCAAGCATACTATATATAATTTAAACGAATAAATTGTGATAAAACACAAATTCGTCAAATAAAATTTACTTGCGCACTCCACGATTTAAACTCTCGACCTTCGGATTGCTAGTCGAGAGCCTTACCACTCGACCACGAAGGATTTTAATTACATCTAGTTTTTCGGTAATGAGTGATTATTTGAGATATTAACCCACTTTCAGACATCCGATGGAGCTAAAACTCGCTAGAAAGACTTGTTGTCGATAACGTTCCATTATTTTGGTGACAATAACGTACATAAATGCAGAAATATAAGAAGGTACTTATCAGAAATTATATACGAAATAAATGTCGGTCCAACCATACCGGTATTTGGGGAGGTTGAAATGTTAACGAATCTATTTCTGGGTAGGAAAGTTCAATCCTGAGACAAACAAAAAAAAATAAGATAGTTCAAAATAGATGTATTACAGTAAAAAAAATGTTTTTTACGCATTGATTTTTATTAGATATTATTAGTGACAGAATAATAAATATTATTATATGTACAGGGTTTTAGAATAAGAGGTGTTATTTTGAATAGCCCGCTATTCCGGTAAATGTTACTTTTAAAGCTGTCATTTTTTGACATTTGACAAGTAGAAACTACGCCATTAATAAAAATGGAACGATACACGCTTGAACAATTATACATCACCTGAAACTCCCATCGAATTTGGAGTTCCCCAGGGTTCTGTACTGGGTCCCATTCTATATACTAATCGTCTCGAACGACTCATTCACTCAGCTGGCTTTGGATCACAAGGCTACGCGGATGATTTTCAAGTTTTGCTCCCCGGATGAAAAAGACGTCCTTAAAAACGAGGTGGTTAGTTTCATTGACACGGTTTCAAGTTGGATGTCTGTTAATAAACTCAAACTTAATCCGACAAAGACGGAATTTATTTGGATAGCTTCTCCTGGAAGACAAGCCCTCATCAACTCCAGTCCAATCCGTATTCAGAATACAAATATAATCCCTTCTACGGAAATAAGGTTTCACTTTAGACAATTGTCTTTCTCTTGAATCGCAAATTTCAAAAACTGTAAGTGCTGGCTTTTGCCATCTAAGGCAGATAAAATGAATTAGGAGATGCCTTCCCTCTGATAGAGCAAAATCACTCATAAATTCGTTCGTTGTATCACGTATGGACTATTGTAATAGTGCATATGCTGGCCAACCTAAAAAACAATTCAACAGAATCCAGTCCGTTTTCAATGCTGCGGCGAGAATGATTTTTGGTGAATCTAGGCGTTGTCGTATAACCCCGCTTCTAAGGGATCGTCTTCATTGGCTTCGATGCCCTGAAAGAATAGAGTTCAAGATCTGCTTAATGACCCTCAAAGCATTGCAGGGAATGGCGCCAGCCTATATATCGGAATTATGTGTCCGACAAAACCTAAGCGATAGACAGCTTACTCTGAGGTCAGCAGATCTAGATGTTACGAGTCGTTTAATCGAACTTTCTCGGTCAAATCGAGCTGTTTACTATGATCGCTCTTTTCGTGTAGCTGGCCCACTCATTTGGAATAAACTTCCCCCAGCCCTTACCAAAATACAAAATTTGGCTGAATTTAAACGGGTTTTAAAAACAAAATTATTCAAAAAATCATATTTAATAATATAAAAATCATTTATATTCTCATGAATCTAAGCTTCTTTTCAATATACTATAATAAGCCAGGTTTTGAAGTTTCCGGAGATTGTTTGGTTTCGGTTTCCTCCTTATTGTACTTTTATGTTTAATGTCCACCTATTATATAATATTTTAATGTTTTATATAATATTTTAATTTTAAAATTCTTATTTATCGTGCACTGTTATTGTCTTTTATTGTTGTCCTCTACTAAAATAGCACTGTTATTGTTAAATTTTATTCTCTGCTTTTGTGTAAACCGTTTATTCTTTATTTCATATTATGTTATTCATTTTTTTTTAAAGGAACACAGTAGGAAATTTTATTTTTAAGTTTATAATAGTTAAGCGCACTTGAAGTGAAACAACACAAAACTGCGCTATATAAATGCTATGTTATTATTAATACTATTAACAATGCATTGAATTTATTAAAATTCACTTGAGTGAATCAAATGCAAATCATCTTGAGTGATGAGGCCCATTTCCACCTCGGTGGCTTCGTCAACAAGCAAAATTGTCGCTTCTGGGGCTCGGAAAACCCAAGAGTTATTGTTGAAAAGCCTCTCTATCCTCAACGTGTGACTGTTTGGTGCGGTTTATGGTCCGGCGGAGTCATTGGACCTTACTTTTTCGAAAATGAGGCTTGAGCAACAGTTACGGTGAATGGATTGCGCTATCGAGAGATGATTAATAATTTTTTATGGCCGGAATTGGATGGTATTGATCTGGACAAAGTTTATTTTTAACAAGACGGCGCTACGTGCCACACAAGCAACGAAACCATTGATCTTTTACGATTGAATATCAAAATAAAACCTTTTATTGTAAAAGCCTGTATAATTCGAATAGGCAATTTTTTACTTGGAAAGTGATGAATTTGGTTTTATTAGCATTAAGGTTCCATAGTAAGCGTTCAAAGATGGTTTGAAAGGGAGATATGAAAATACGAATGTTAGAGGGAGCGCTCTAATATTAAAAAACGATAATATGAAGCGAAAATTTAGTTTAATTTAATTTATTAATTTCAACGCCCTGGTGGGCTTTACATAACTAGTTTTTTTTACATAACAAGCTTTTACATAACATAACATAACATACAGAAACATTTTTAAATGGAAAAAGATAGACTATAAAAATAAAAATAAAAGTAAACATAATATGTAAGGTAGGTAGGTGAATAGATAAGTTAAGGTAGAGTTAATTCATTGTAATAAAAGAGAAATAAACTAGTAGGTATGTTAACAATTACAAAATTACATGTGAATGGCTAAATGTGATACATGACAAAATTTATTTATTTGTTTGTTCACGCCTTGACGGCTTTTACATGCGAGGTAAATCATACAGGAGCATTATAACAAGTATATAGCATCATAAGAAGTAAAACAT
The DNA here is from genome assembly GCF_061612785.1 of Hesperophylax consimilis. Lineage (NCBI taxonomy): Eukaryota > Metazoa > Arthropoda > Insecta > Trichoptera > Limnephilidae > Hesperophylax > Hesperophylax consimilis. Next base: position 16,463,805 of record NC_142865.1, read on the forward strand.
AGTAAATAAAATAATAAGCTGAGCATGAAAGACATAAGTAGGCACAACACAGGTAGGTATTAGTATACGATAAGTAAATTGTATATTGTATAAAGGAGTTCAACCAGCAAATACTTATTTGGGCTTAGGCTACAGTACATTCAGCAATTATAATTGTCACAATATTACACCAAACATAATTACAAACATACTCGAAGCATACCGGTTGGCAGTGATGTAAAACATTTTCTGGCGATTTACAAAATAGTTAAATAAAAAAAATGAAATAAAAAATAATAGAAAATAGTTACAGAGTATTAAGTTTGTTAATGTTAACAATCAACAGGATTTTTGCTTAATATCTGCATACATATACGCTTTTTAAAGTAAGCGATGTTTTTATTAAAAAATATATCAACAGAGCATGTTTCATTCCCCACACGATGAAATCTCTGAAGACAAGAGTTGAACATAAAATTAGTGCGAGAACCAACTATATTGAATGGTGCATGAAGTCTAGTGTTGTACTTATTTGGAACTTGATAATTTATCATATTCACTAGTTCAGGGCTGTCCAAATAACCGTTGATAATTTTAAATAATAATAAAGCATCACAGATTTAATGGTGAAAATATTTAATGAAACACGACTCGTTTGAAGTAGAGCAAAAATCTGTAGAAAAATGCTTTAGTTGCATTTAAAGATACGCTGTGAATTCATTTTTCATGCTTATAACATATTAAATAACAGAAAAAACGTGTTTTTAATGATTTTCGGAGCTTAATTTGCGATTTTTTTCTCTCGAGGGAATTTCATAAAAATAACTTTTCGGTATAATGAATGTATAGATATTATCTTCAAAAATAACAATATATTTTTTTAAACTTAAAAACGAGAATTTTATTATAAATCGTTAGAAATTGGGTAAAAGTAAGGAAGTATAAGGGAGTGGTAGTCTAGTCATTTTGGTTCTGTTTATTGTGTCTTCTGATTTCTTAAATGTTTCTGTCCTATTTTTCCATTTATTAGAAAAACTGTATCACCCCCAAAGCATATGATTTCGCCTTCGCGTTCTATGTGGTAAAGGTCATTAATGTAAAATACGAAGAGCATTGGACCCAAAATACTTCCTTGAGGCACCCCGAATTCAACATCAATAAACTCGCTGCTTATTTATTTTATTTTATTTTATATTATAGAAACAAACAGTACATGATTTACAGAGATGAAACAATATACAGGAATAAGATATTTCGTGTTGGGTACCTATAATATGTTTCCTTGTAATGTCTGCTAAGTGGTATGTTTATTCCTTAATTACCAGGTGACGTGTGTAGTATAGATGAGTGTGTGTAATGTATGTGTGAGTGTTTGTGTGTGTGTGTGTATTTGTATGTATGCGCATTGAACAGTTTAAATTATTGACATGATGCCACGTTTGAATTTGGGCAGTGAATCCGAAAATATGTCAATGTTAGAGTTTAGACAAATATTATTTATTGTATGAAGAGCTCGGTTAATTGGCGAATTAGATGCTGCATTTGTTTTATAATTTAGCGTGTGGAATAGCACTGTATGTCGTGTACGTCTCAAAGGTATGTTAAAGTTCATAAGGGACTTATTAAGTGATTTATTATGTGGAAGGCTTTAGACATGTCGAGGAGTATGCTGAAGCGTGTTTTATGTGAGTCTAGAGAATTTTTAAGTTGTTGGGATTAGCGTACCGTTGATAAGCTTTTAAAAAAGTTATATAAAACTCACCTCACTCAGAAAGGTAACTTTAACTACCGCGTTTTTTTTTACTCCCCAAACACATAAAAAAATGTATTTCGAGAGTTTAAAACATGTAATATAAATATTTCAGACACAATTCTTTATAAAAAAGTTTTTAAGTTGAAAATTGTTCAAATTCACCCCATTTTTATAGATTTTGGATACAAATTCCATTAAAATCTCGTCATCTTGCGATCGTAGATGTTTTCAGTTAAAAATGATAAGGTTTATGTAAAACTTTCCGACAGATAAATCTGTACAAATTTCATGATGCCAGAACTCACAGATTTTGATTTTTTATTGTTTAGGCAAACTCATTTTCTGCGTATCTGCTCTCCACTCTAGCGACCAATTTTACGTAATGGTATTGCGACATCAATAAGTGTATCTCCTTAGTTGAGAGGTTATGATCCTTGGCTACAAATCCGGAGGTCGGGGGTGTAAATCTGTGCTTAAGAAATATTAATTTGTACTATTTTGCAATATATTCATTAAAAATGAGATGCACTATATTTGCGGCAAGTTTCAGAGTTGAAGATGCTCTCAGTATCGCCCTTGTGTAAAACCACCATTCAGAAATGAAATGTTGCTTGAAATGGCTTTAGCCGTGTTTGGTGACCAGATCTGCATAGCCAGGTACTTTCCCAGCTCCCCTTTCACGGCTCCTTCTTTTCCTACTAGCTTCAGCGGCACAAATTACACCAAATGAAGTTGCCATAGACTCACTGGCCTCAGATGATTGGGAGCTGTAGGTACTATATAATTATTTAAAGAGTTGATACAGTTTTCCTATTAAGAACAGTAGAATCAAATTAAAAATGTCAATAAATAATTATTTAAATTACAACAACGAAAACATTTTACATTACAAACTTTACTGGTGTTTAAAATACAAACTTTGCTCTTACTCTAATCAAATACATAATTCATTCTAACACAAAACATGAACTTCGTTAATAATCCCCTAAAAACGCAGAAAAAATGTCCGCTAAAATGTATTTTAAAATGAAAACAAACACAATCTTGTTTTCCTTATAAAAATGTTCCGGGCGTAAAATGTGTAGAGACATCTGTGTTTCGTTGTCGAGTTAAAAAATTATACTGTATAAGAACAGAGACAGAGCTAGAATTTTGATGGGAGTTTAACCAAGTGTGAAAGAGTCCGCGATACTTTTGTGTCAGGCTTACCTTGCTTTGTAAAATTCTAGGGTTCAATTGGTACTAAACGTCAGTCGTGAGAAAATTTCAAGGTGAATGGTTGTGTCTACGTTACGAACAAAATACGTAAATATTCGCGTGTTTTGTAGCTAATTAGTGATTTCCATTAATAAAGTGTCAATTGTGCGTGTGTTATTGATAATTAAACGTTTTTGATTGTGTGTAACGAAGAATTGTTAAATCAAAAGTAATTTTTGGCAATTATATCGAACGTTATCAAATAATTATTGAAGGTTTTATTTTTGCCCCTTGGGAAAATTTAATGTAAGGGATTGAAAAAGAGTGTTTTTCATTTATAAATACGTGTTTTGCGATAAAAAATTGTAAACAGTGTTTTAAAAACAATAAAAAATAGGTAATAACAATGTTTTTATTGCGAAATTAATAGTTTATCTTTGTAAAATACAATGAAAATAAAAGTGATTGATTGATAAAAATATGACGCGGTTTCAATAGGTAGTTTTTTGTGTGCATTTTTATTTTGAAAATTGTACATTTATAGTTTTATTGGTGTTAAATATGTGTTTGAATAAATTAACGTGAAATTAAATATTAAATTAACGAAAATTAATATTAAATATTTATTAATAAATAAATAAACCAGTGACAGTGTCAACATACATTTAAAAAATCACTACAAGGATTTTGAAGAATATATCTTTTTTGAAGGTAGGAATTTGATTTAAATTTTCATTTTAATTATTAGCATTTTTATATTCTTCCTGGAATCGTATTGGATTATTATTATATTTTTGTTTTGTCATATCGATATAGCGCAACATTTTGTTCTTATTAGTGCTGGGAGTCTTTAGATGGTTCTTTGTTATGTTAATTTTAATATCTCTGCATCTGAATGAGATACATTGTGGTATACAGTAGTGGGGAGGGGAAGGAGATGGGGAGGAGGAAGATTATAAAATACCTGGCTATTCAGATCTGGTCACCAAACACGGCTAAAGCCATTTCAAGCAACTTTTCAATTCCAAATGGTGGTCTTACACCAGGGCGATACTGAAAGCATCTTTCACTCTGGAACGTGCCGCAAATATACGATATATTATTTTTAATGAGTAAATAGTGAAATAAATAACACAAATTAATCAAATAAAATTTACTTGGTCGCGTCAGGATTTTAAACCACAAACTCCAGCTTGGTAGTTGAGAGCCTTACCCCTTGACCACCGAGGCCGACAAATGTTAATTTAGTGTTACTTATTTTCCTTCTCTTATTAAACCCAAAATTTTTAACCTGTGATCCTAAAATAGGTTCTTAGGTTGTGTTTATTTAAATAATACATTTAAAAAAACTAGCATATAAAATATTATTTTGTGAAAACATGACATTAAGGCGATGCCATGCGTAGTAATGCAAAATCATGTGATTTTGGTTTGAAAATTTGGTCACATAGAAATGTTTCAGATGCTTTAATTAAATACTGCGAGTAGAATACATTTTGGCCTTTGAAATAATCGAGTATTTTTTTATCTAAGTCTTTTTATAAGCCCAGAAAAAAATAATGTATAGGCCTATGAAAACTGCTTTAAAGTTCAAAATCTCTTACTTACGAACCAATTTTCGGTTATGATTTTATTGTATAATGTGGAAAATTAAGTTATTTATAAAATGATCGAAAAAAAATATTTATGCCTGAACATCCACAAAATAAAATAAAAGGCACTTTTTGGCCACGTTTTTTTCATGCATAAATCAAAACAGGCGGATTTTTGTTAAGCGGGAATTTAAACCTTATCGCCATCTACGTAAGGGTTGTTATTGATAGCGGCTCAGTTTAAAATATTACACGACGTAGTGCATCGCCCTAAGAAAAGTCATCAAATTATCAGTTTTTCTTTAACGAAATATTTACTAAAATGCATTATTGTTGAATTCCTAAAACTGAAATAGTTACTTATTATTTATTATCTTACTGATATAAAGTGTATACTCTAATGGCTTGGCCTATTTCAGCTTACCTCTCGCCATAGATTCGCAATTGAACTGCAGATCGCCAACGAACAAACAACAATTCATGTCGATATTCTAATATCCTTGTGTCAAAGGGGCAATTAACTTTCACACCATGTTTGTGTGTGTTTCAAAACGTACCATTTGATTAGTATTATTAATTTGGGTTTTGATAAATGTAAATTATTTATTATCTCCGAAAGAGCCCACCCTTAAATCTAATGTCCTCTCTGTAAGTAAATTTTAAAACTAACCTCAATCTTGACAACAAAGGCGAGCAGTAGCTGATTTACCATTTATACATAGAATTTTAAACAATACCATCGACTGTAACGAACTTCTGTCCCTAATAAAACAACACCATCGACTGTACGGAACTTCTGTCCCTAATAAAACAACACCATCGACTGTACGGAACTTCTGTCCCTAATTAAACAATGCTATCGACTGTACCGAACTTCTGTCCTTAATTAAACAATACCATCGACTGTAACGAACTTCTGTCCCTAATAAAACAACACCATCGACTGTACGGAACTTCTGTCCCTAATTAAACAATGCTATCGACTGTACCGAACTTCTGTCCTTAATTAAACAATACCATCGACTGTACCGAACTTCTGTCCCTATTTAAACAATACCATCGACTGTAACGAACTTCTGTCCCTATTTAAACAATAACATCGACTGTAAAGAACTACTGTCCCTATTTAAATAATACCATCGACAGTACCGAACGTCTGTCCCTATTTAAACAATACCATCGACTGTAACAAACTTCTGTCCCTATTTAAACAATACTATCGACTGTAAAGAACTACTGTCCCTATTTAAACAATACCATCGACTGTACCAAACTTCTGTCCTTAATTAAACAATACCATCGACTGTACCGAACTTCTGTCCCTATTTAAACAATACCATCGACTGTAACGAACTTCTGTCCCTATTTAAACAATAACATCGACTGTAAAGAACTACTGTCCCTATTTAAATAATACCATCGACAGTACCGAACGTCTGTCCCTATTTAAACAATACCATCGACTGTAACAAACTTCTGTCCCTATTTAAACAATACTATCGACTGTAAAGAACTACTGTCCCTATTTAAACAATACCATCGACTGTACCAAACTTCTGTCCTTAATTAAACAATACCATCGACTGTACCGAACTTCTGTCCATATTTAAACAATACCATCGACTGTAACGAACTTCTGTCCCTATTTAAACAATAACATCGACTGTAAAGAACTACTGTCCCTATTTAAATAATACCATCGACAGTACCGAACGTCTGTCCCTATTTAAACAATACCATCGACTGTAACAAACTTCTGTCCCTATTTAAACAATACCATCGACTGTAAAGAACTACTGTCCCTATTTAAACAATACCATCGACTGTACCAAACTTCTGTCCTTAATTAAACAATACCATCGACTGTACCGAACTTCTGTCCCTATTTAAACAATACCATCGACTGTAACGAACTTCTGTCCCTATTTAAACAATAACATCGACTGTAAAGAACTACTGTCCCTATTTAAATAATACCATCGACAGTACCGAACGTCTGTCCCTATTTAAACAATACCATCGACTGTAACAAACTTCTGTCCCTATTTAAACAATACCATCGACTGTAAAGAACTACTGTCCCTATTTAAACAATACCATCGACTGTACCAAACTTCTGTCCTTAATTAAACAATACCATCGACTGTACCGAACTTCTGTCCCTATTTAAACAATACCATCGACTGTAACGAACTTCTGTCCCTATTTAAACAATAACATCGACTGTAAAGAACTACTGTCCCTATTTAAACAATACCATCGACAGTACCGAACGTCTGTCCCTATTTAAACAATACCATCGACTGTAACAAACTTCTGTCCCTATTTAAACAATACCATCGACTGTAAAGAACTACTGTCCCTATTTAAACAATACCATCGACTGTACCAAACTTCTGTCCTTAATTAAACAATACCATCGACTGTACCGAACTTCTGTCCCTAATTAAACAATACCATCTACTATACTGAACTTCTGTCCCTAATAAAACAATACCATCGACTGTACAGAACTTCTGTCCCTAAACAAACATACCTTTGAGACATACACGACATACAGTGCTATTATTCCACTGGCTTAATTACAAAACAAATTCACTCTAACATCGACATTTTTTCGAATTCTCTGCCCATATTTAAAAGGAGCAGCATGTCAATGATATAAACTGTTCAATGCGTATACATGTACACCCACACTCGCAAATACACACACACTTCACCCGGTAATGACTAAATATACATACCACATAAAATAAAGACATTATAAGGAAACATATGTCGTAGGTACCCATCTGAAATGTTTAAATATATGCCGTTTTCTGCAGGGTTAGGCAGATAGGACGGACCGTCACACAACTCGGTCTTGGCACACATTCCTTGCCTCATTCACATTCATACATCGTCTGATACATACTCTTCTATTATTCTGTCTCTTAACAAGGCGACTGACTCAAGTATCAGATTCACTTGATCGTGCCATGTCTTCCTCGGGCGTCCCCGAATTCTCCTACCATTCACATTTGCGTCATATATTCTCATTACACTCCTTTCTTCGTTCATTCATTCTACACGCTCATACCATCTGAACGACCGTTTCTTACTAATACTCATTACGCATTCTGCATCTTGAAACATGGTTTTAACACACTTACGCCTCAAAGATGTCTTCCTCTGTCAGTTCCATGCCTCACTGCCATACATCAGAGTAAGTAACAGCACTCCATTGTGGACTGCTATCTTAGGTTCTTTGGACAGTATTTTTATTAACAAAGATAACTTGTATTTACCCTTCTCTCAATTTCAAGAGTCAATTTCCTTTGAAATATGACATCTATTTAATGTTGAATTTTCATGCACAAATTAAATTCACTTCGTTTACATTCAATCCCACGAGATTCAATTTTTGTGTACAGCAAACATGAAAGGACGAACTTGGTGGCTGAACAACGATACAATCCTTTGCTACATTCCGAAAAACAATGTTTATAATACATAATAAAAATACAACTTACAATGTAGCTCTATATCTGTCATACTTCTTCGTCTGCATCCTTTTTGGCTGTATTTAGCCATGTTCTGAAAAACACAAGTTTTGCTAACTACTAACATGCTTCACAACAAAGTATTCATGTTTATTTTTATAAATATCAATAAAGTTACTAAAAATTGCTGTGTGACTACCTTCATAGTACCTTAAGTACTTATTTTATGCTATTGTTATTATATACAATAAGCTGACATGTACCCGGCTGCTGGGGGTTATCCTTAAGAGATAGACATATACCACCTTAGACTTTTTTGTAGACCTTTTTAAGATATACAATTCTGTAGTACATTATTTTGATGTATCTCATAAGGTTTAGCCAGCGTTAGCAATGTAGTGTCCGAAAAAATATATATTTCACGTCTTGATTATAAAACATCGACTTTTCTCTACTTTGTATAAATATAATATGGATGTATTATATATGTAAACCTTTCAAAAAAAATTCTCTAAATGATAGTGAAAACTCTATCAAAATTCGTTGCACAGTTTAGAAGAACTAAGCGCACAAACAGACAGATGCGGAGAGCGATTTTGTTTTATACTATTGAATAGATTATTGAACTCCTCTGTACAACAGAACTTGCTTTGATAACTTGTATTGTACCTGCTTATATAGTTAGTTAGTATACTCAGTTTATTATATAATGTACTATACACTTATTATTGTACTCCTGAATAACTTACCTATAACAATGCATACATGTAAAAGCCTTCAAGGCGTTAAAAAATAAATAAATTAATTCGTCGAAAGGGCAGATTTGCATATGTTTTCCAGACTTCACCAATGACATCACGACGAAACTGAAAGTATCTTCCACTCAGAAATGTGCCGCAAGTTTACTATATATTAATTTAAATGAATAAATTGTGAAATAACACAAATTCATAAAATCGAATTTACTTGCGCACGCCGAGATTTGAACCCGCGACCTTCGAATTGCTAGTCGAGAGCTTTAACCCTCAACCACGGAGGCCGTCAAATGTTTTAAGTAGCATTTAAAGAAACACTGTGAAATTTATCATACCTGTAACATGTTAAATATCGAATGAAATTTTCGGACCCTACTTCGAGGAAATTTACTTATTCAACTAAACAAATGCGTATAATATAATAATCTATTTGAATGAATGCAAATCTTGGAAGCGATATCCGATCGAGCCGAAACTCAGCAGATAAACTCGTTGTTTTGGTGGCATCACGTACATCACGTACATAATTTCTATGAAATCAGATGACATTACAGCAGTTAATATTTGAAATAAAACTTAAACAGCCTTGCTAAAAACGTTCTGTAAATATTACACAGCGCATAAGGTCAGAACAGTGAAAAACTTAACTTATTACCATTGTGTCTGTTTTGTTCAAACTGCCTTAAACCATGCTCAAGGACGGCTTTACCAAACTAACGTTGAGCGAAGTAGTGGAGAGGAGAGATGAGGCCACCTGTGTGAACTCTTCCCTTGTGGGGCCTTCAGGGAACCAAGGAGGATTGGAGAGGAGAGATGATACCTGGGAAGACACATTGTGGAACCAGAAGACATAGCCACATATCCAATAACAACCCTGGTGAACTTTATTAAAGGGACCGGTTACTACCGGTAAAATGGTAGATAGCATAATGGGCCTATGGCCTAATTGCTCACGGGAACTACATGTAAACCTGTCTACAGTGTCTACTCTCTATAAATAAATAAATAAAATAACGTTGAACGGGCGTGTAAGAATCTAATAAGTAAGACGGAAGTATATTAGTAATTTGGAATACGGGGTCTTAATTAAACAAGCGATTTAATCGTTTATTACGCACTCTAATAAATGAATAATAATAATGCGTTTTGCTAACCGCGAAAATCAATTCATCTCAATGAATACATCTTAGGGGATGAGTCATAAAGATTAAGGGTGTGTTGCACGAACACACTGCCGCTGCAGTTCACGTCTTTATTAGCCTTCCGCTACCCCTAATAACCCTGCGTGTCCGACCCCTCTTTATCACTCCCCCCACCCTGTAAATACACCCCCACCCACAGCTAGAAACACCCCCTTTCTTATACCAAACTAAACTCGTGTGATGTTTTCTCTGTACGTTGGTACCATGTACGTTAGGGTGGTTACATTTTCAAGTATACTATATATTATTTTAAATGAGTAAATTTTGGAATAACGCAAATTCAAATTCAAATAAAATTTACTTGCGCACGGCGGGATTTAACCCGCGGCCTTTCGGTTGCTAGTCGGGATCCTCACCCCTCGACCACTTTATACTTGGTTAGTTGAAGCACCCAACGTTGCCCGGGCTTTTTCTTATTCAATGGGTTTGAAAAGGGAATTGGGGTCGTTTTTCATGTAAACATTGACCTTTCTCTTGTTTCCAAGGTCAAGTGTGCAAAATTTCATCAATCTAAAAATTAAACAATCGATGTGTGTAAAAAAGGCCAAACAGTCTTGGACACTTTTCTTTATAAATAATACTTGCTGAATTCCCCGGCGTTGTCAATAATTTTCCTCTTATTTTGAATGACAAGTGTGCAAAATTTCATCAATCGGAATAAAATCGTAGATTTTCATAAAAAACAAACTCATGGACACAATTCTTTATATAATATATATATAAGTGCACGCGGACCCTTAAACAATCACGGGATATTAATATTATTATTTTGATATTGCCAATTATGATAGTATTATAGTACAGGTAAGTACCTACTTTTTCGCTTGTCTAAATTCACACAAATGACCAGTTCCAATTTTTAAAACTACAAAATAAATTTGAATTGATTACGTGAGAATATTTCACATCACGCACTACATCACAGACACAGAAATTAGTCAGTTTTTTTTTTTTTTTTTTACATTACTTCCACACAGGTCTAGAGAGACGGGCTGGAGAGGTCAATGGGACAAACCAGTCTCTCCCGATCCGACCCGCCATACAGTAGGTGAGCAAATGCATTCGCCACCAAGACCTTGACAAACCTCCCCTCACGAACCCAGACAACCCTGCTAAGTCACCAAACGTGGGGTGACTTACGGCAGGGGTGTTGGTTATTCAATAACTGATTGCCGGGGTGGCGGTACCTATACCTGCCTCCCAAATTACTGATAACTGTAACGAAATGTATTTATTGCATTGTATATTCGACTCATCGGGTCACCCTAATACACATTACTTTATATGGGGGCCCACAACTTGCATAGTTTAAGGCAGTAAATAGTTAAGGGTGTTATTTCTACGGCTTGGCGGTTGTCTCCGCGTGAGATTCCCTACCAAGTTTTACATTTAATCTCAAAGGAATACAAGACTTACTGCGTAGGTATATTGTCATATAGCCCTATATTTATATTGTACGAACCAAGGTTTTAAAAAAAATGAAAACCTTCATAAAGAATTGTGGGTAGGGGGTTGAATAATAAGTGTAAAAGAGTGGGGATGCAGAAAGACTGCTAATAACTTTAGTATTTATTTAGTAATCTTTACCGTCTATTGGATGTGCCATTGGTCACCCTAAATGGTTCGCAACGTTTGGTCACTTAGCAGGGGTGGCTGGGTTCATGGGGGGTGAGTTTATCCGGGTCCTTGCGGCGGATGCGTCTGTCTGAATCAGGATAGACTGGCTTAGGGAGATCTCTTGACCTCTTCAACAGGACTCATTCAACCCTTATCCTTGCACTGCAGTGGGAGGGAAGCATTCATACGTCCGTCACTCCTGGACACACTGACCCACAGATTCTTACTACTCTCGTAACTCTTTCCTTCCGATAACTTCCCATCCCTAAAAATACCCTACACATAGCATCCCCAAAGATAATATAGGGCCCGAGGGGAATCATTTTCCGTACCCCTTCCTTTGTTTAATATCATTGTAGAAACGAGTAATTTCATGCGATGATCAAAGTCACCCCGGTTCAAAAGTTGCCCCATATTACGATACCTTGATTTATTTAACTCCTGTGAACTAACCCACGAAATGTTACTTTAACCGTTTGAGTGCCAAAAAAATTCATACAGTTGCTTGTAAAATGCCACCAAAAAAACATTATTTTTTATGAAACTATATATTTTTTTAAAACCCCATAAATGCTCAAGGATTTCGATGATTTTTTCGGTGTTTTATTAAAGAATATTGGTTTAGAATCACGCGGAGGAGGATCCCGAAGTCCAGGCGTTTCGAAAAACTGAGAATTTTACGTACAGACGTACGCGCGAATCAGAACACGACTGACGCAATCGACGGAAATCGACGATCGGCAGTCTTCGTTAAAACAAGAATCGACGAAAATCGACGATTGGCACCCAAACGGTTAAATCCTTGTCCAGAGGCAAGGAGCTTACAGATCTGCAACAAACTTAGTCAAAATATTGATCGGTTTTTTTCTTACGGACGTAAAAAAACACTCACTGCTTTTAATCTTAATCCTTATAACAACTTTTAAAGCCTTATTCACAGGGGAGTCAAATGTTCTGCGTGGGACGGTTTTACTGGAACCAAAATGAAGAAAATTCCCAAAGGAATAAATAAGTTTGGATTATTTTTAAGCGAATGCGACGGAACGAGAGAGAGAGTGAGTAAAATGAAAGGTGTGAGATCTAGAGCTAATTGGTGTCAATATTGTTGAATTTGGAAGCCAACTCTAGTCTGAAGCCCAAAACAAACAATTGACTCTATTCAGAAATTGTCGGTACGTTCGATAGATTACAAATCAAACAAACGAACTGCAATCTTTCAGCACCAATCAAAGTTGAAACATTGCTTGAAATGGTGACCCTTTCTCTTCCCCATCTCCTTCCCTTCCCATACATACCCCAATTGAGGATGCCATAGTCTCACTGGCTCCAGACGGTTTGGAAAAGTTGGAACTCTTGTGCGATTTCACATAAAAAAGGACATCCTGTGTGGAGTTAGTCTAAAAATCAAAACAAAATAACATTATTTCTTGAAAACAAAAATAAAAATCTGTTCCTATATATTTGGCCAATCTCGTAATTTAGTTTCCAAAAACCTTTTCGTAATCATTTATCAATTATCGCGAATCAAGCTTCTATAACGAAAAGGAAACAATTCCTCCGCTATTCCGACTTAAGCCTGTAGCTTAAGCGTGGCTTTTCCCAGCTTTAACTGACGTCTACGGCTTAAGCTAGCTTTGTTTTAACTAACGGTGAACTATGGGGAAAAATGGACTCGATTATTTGTGATTTTCCCAGTACAAGTATCAGTTAGATGTATTTATTATTGTAACGATAAAATTGGTGATTGATTGTGCGATGTAATGAACACACTGGAAAGGTTGCCTCTCATGACTTCATGAAATTTGTAATAAAACTAGATTTTTGGCTGAAATGTAACAGGATATAAAGAATGCAACGTTAATGTTTTTATGTCTCTGAATATTCCCATAACCTGTGCAATTTTCATGGCGCCAAAATACACTTCAGTTAGAGAGATTCTGTTGCTTTAAAAGTACTATAAAAGTATTATTATATTTTATAATATATTTGCGATACTTTCCAGAGTTAAAAAAATACTTTCATTATCGCCCTGGTGCAAGATCAACATTCTGAATTGAAACCTTGCTTGAAAAGGCTATAGCTTTGTTTGGTGACTAGGTATGAATAGCCAGGTACTTTTCCACCTTCCTCTTCCTCGTCTACTTTCTACTTTATTAGTTATCTATTCTATGACAATAACGCAAATTTTGATTTTGGCTGTGTTAACAGATTGCATTTATAAAGTGCTAACTAACCTGTACCCGGCGTTGGTGGGGATTATTCTTAGGACATAGACATATACCATCGAAGACTTTTCTGTAGGCCTTTTTAAGATATACAATTCCGTAGTACATTATTTTGATGTATCTCATAAGGTTTAGCCAGCGTTAGCAATGTAGTGCCCGAAAATATATTTTTACTTCTTGATTGTAAAACATCGAATTTTCTCTACTTTTTATAATGTATGCTTTTATTATATATGCACACCTTCCGTAAGAAATTCTCTAAATGATAATGAAAACCCTATCAATTTAAAAAAATAAAAATAATAACACTTGTTCCGTCACGCCGATTGCTTTTGACAGGCCGTGTGCTAACCAATAGTATCGTCAGAATTTGAACTGTACAGTTTAAATTTGAACACGTCAGCTATAACCACGGAGTGCCGTGAGCCGTTCAGTCGCAATTTAATTTAAAATAACGAGTGCTAATGAACCACGATCACCGTCCCAGTGCTGACAGATGAGTCTCACCATGCAGATTCCATTCGCCACCCGGTAAGTTGATTGTGAATTAACGTTACGAATTGTGTTTTCGCATTCGCCTGTCACAAGCCATAGACTTCATCCATGTTTTATCTGTGTGGAATAGCCCTTTAAAGTACAGCTATCCCAACCCTTATTCGTTGCTCGAACACTTGTATATTTTTTGCAAAATTTCATAATAAATCCAATGAAAGTAAACTCAAAACGCAACACCTGTAATGTGACGCATCCTTGTGAAAACGACAACTTTCAAGCACGTTTATAAAAGGTCGAAATTCCTCCTTGCAGACTTACCGCCAGGAATTTGTTGCAATTTTAATTTTGCACCTGCTCGGCTCATTGGAAACTTGATGCGTTGCTTCTGTTACCAGTTACAAAATTACAGCCTCCGAGGTTGACAGTTTTGCTTGAAAAACCCACTTATTTACATAGTTGACGTGTAAACGGCGATGCTCGGGGTTATAAATATGGTTTGGAGTAAAGGTTGTGAATTCTAGTGCACCTTAAAACTGAGTCTGTTTTTAATGTGGAAATAATATTATTATAAACAATTGCAAAGTTTACTTTTAATAAGTTTCTGGGACTTGCCCGACTTCCACCATTCGATACAGTATACCACATTGTTATTACAATAAAAACTACATTTAATCGACTTTTAATCGACTTCGTATGTCATTACACTGTAGATATAATGCGTTAAGTCTTCCTCGAGCGTCTCCGACATTTTTTAAGATTCAAACCTATCTTCTGACACTAATAAGAACTAACATTGAAATTTTTAGTTAAGTCGGTCCAGTAGTTTTTAAGTTTATAGAGGACAAACAAAATAGCCATTTTTTATATCTACAGGTTTGAAATGAAGAATTATATGCTCAATAATTGTAATAGACTGTTAACAAAATTGGAATGAAAAATTACATGTAAGTTGTTTTAAAATTAGTAATATAGCACGCTAAGTTTTGTATGTTAATCATGAAAAATATCTTAACGATCCTTACTAAAATGCTGTGAAAAACTTGACTTATTACCATATCGTTTGTGTGCTTAAAACGGTATTAAACCAGGCTCAAGGCCGGCTTTACCACACCAACGTTAAACGGGCGTGTAAGAAACAAATTAATGAGATGGTTGGTGTTTTAATTTTTCATATTGCGTTTATGTTGTGATCGCGAGAGTAATTGGTAAGTTAGTTAATTAATTTGCGGCATTAGTGTTGTTGGCTTCTACGTGAAGAGAGGTAATCCAATTATTCAGTAAATTATTTTTTAATACTAGGCCTGAAAAATGAACCTCAAAATTTTATTCTGTGTCTCTAAATAGTATAAAATAAAGTCGCTATCCGCGTCTGTCTGTTTGCGCGCTTAGTTCTTCTAAACTACTGAACGGATTTTGATAGGGTTTTCACTATCATTTAGAGAATTTCTTCTGAAAGGTTTATGCATATGTATACATGCGAGCTAAATATCTGTACGCGGTTGCCATTTGTTACATGAGAATGGGTCGCTTCTACGACTTGTTCTAAAAGCTCGTCTGTGGAACGTTTTGCCGTCCTCTGTGTTTCCTCCCTCCTACAATGTGGTCTCTTCAAGACCCTTGTTCACTCTTTCCTCTCTTCAAAAATCAAAAATACCCTTCACACAGCATCCTCAGAGATGACATATGCCGCAAGGGAAATCATTTTCCTCAGGGCCTCCTGGGTGGAGTTCCTTTGGCTCATTTCTCTACTTTATATAAATATAATATGCATGTATCATTTATATAAACCTTCCGAAAGAAATTCTCTACATGATAGTAAAAACCCAATCAAAATCCGTTGCGTATTTTAGAAGAACTAAGCGCACAAACAAAAAGACGCGAAAATCGATCTTATTTTATACTATTTAGTGATTAGAGACGTTGGCCATCTTTTTTGCGTGGGTAATATAAGTGTATACATATATTTTTGTACCTAAAAATAATAGTAAGCATATAAAGAAAAACGGTAGGATTATAATTAAAGTAAGTCTAAAAGATTGTGCAAGATGTGCATATTAAAAATAAATCAAAGTAAAAATAAAGATTGTAAGATAATATATATGAAGTAAAAGAACACAAAATAAAATAATAATAAATATACAGAAACAAATAGAAAAATAGAAAAAAAGTAAAAATTAAATGAATAATGCTTCAACATTTGCATTGTACAGCCACAACTTTAATTCTTTTTGGTATTGCGCTAGTTTAGTTGTTACTAGAATATTTTTTGGTAATAGATTAAAAGTGCGAGGTCCAATAAAGCTACTGTGAGTTTGCAATAGTTTGGTATTGGTTTGTGGGGTATAAAATACATGATTTCTTCTAAAGTTGATTTTGGGTTCATATTTTTGAAATTTTTTTTGGTTTTTCATGACATATTTCAGGCTTTGAAGTAAAAATAATTTACGGAGATTGAATAGTTGAGATTCCTTGTACAATTGATCAGTCGAAAATGTCCTCTTTTTATTATAATAACCTTGATAATATGATTTTGTACTATTTGTAGTGGTTTTATAAATGTATCTATCTGTATCTATGTATGTTTCTTAAACTCCATGTAAATAGAAAAGGTCCTTTGTTGTCAATTCCCATATTGAAACTGTACCAAAAAAACGTCAATGTAAAACGTCCATAAGGATTCTATTAAAAATCCTTTGGTGCCTATTGCATCAAAAACTTCTGTCCTGCCAATTGCAGTTTACCTCTTTGACTTATTCAATTATTTGGGAATTCTTACACAAATAACGGCATGACCAAGTCAACCGGCAAGTAATCGCTTAATTTGATCGTCCCCAGTTACTTGATTGGCAACTTGGAGCGTGTAGACGACCTTAAGGGGAAAGACGGGTGAAATGGGCTCTGGTAAAAATAATTTATGCGAATGAAAATTTATAAGATACTTACTCATGAAGGTGTTACAAATTACACAGACGTGAATTTCGCGTACCATTATTACGCTGCCAGAATTATATGCAGATAGAATTAAACATGGACGAAGTAACTAAAAAAATATGTTTCGCAACATTTTTTTTCATTGTTTCGGCACGTAGCGCCGTCTTGTTGAAAGTAAACGTTGTCCAAATCAATACCATCCAATTCCGGTCATAAAAAATCATTAATCATCTCTCGATAGCGCAATCCATTCACCGTAACTGTTGCTCCAGCCTCATTTTCGAAAAAGTAAGGTCCAATGACTCCGCCGGACCATAAACCGCACCAAACAGTCACACGTTGAGGATAGAAAGGCTTTTCAACAATAACTCTTGGGTTTTCCGAGCCCCAGATGCGACAATTTTGCTTGATGATGAAGCCACCGAGGTGGACATGGGCCTCATCACTCAAGATGATTTTAATTTGATTCACTCAAGTGAATTTTAATAATTTCAATGCGTTGTTGAAGCGTTTATCGTTCCATTTTTATTAATAGCGTAGTTTCTACTTGTCAAATGTCAAAAAATGACAGCTTCAAAATTAACATCTACCGAAATAGCGGGCTATTCAAAATAACACCTCTTATTGGAAAACCCTGTATATAACACTTCTTTTTTTGTTCAATATTGTTCGTTTACTGCACATGTCATATTGAGTGATGTTTACAAAGCTGCAGTATTACGTTAAAAGAATTTAAAAGTTCTTATTATTTCTATAAGTATTCACTTACAAACAAAATTCGAACGCATTATTTTGATGTGCGAATTACCCTGGGGAATGGTCCGGACATATGGCATAGGTGATATATGATTGTTTCGAGAAGTTTTCAAACTTTTTTACTTTAAAACTTGGATACGTTTTGTTCGGAAGTTTTAAAAAGTCTGGAGGGAATGTTCATTTTGTATTGAATAAATTGAAACATTTTTTACTTCAAGTGTGATAGATATGTTTTTATAAGTGAAAGGATCAATTTTTCATATCATCTGCAAATTTAAAAATAATATAAAGCAGATTATTTAATAAAAGTAAATGATTTGGCATCTGATATCGTTCAAAACAACGAAACATTTGTTAGTCATACGAGGTTGATGGAATACAAGGGTTAATGAAAATGAATAATTTATTAAGAATCTTTGCTTATTATTGGAAATCCGGTTAAAAACGGGATCGCAGGCCGTTTCCCGATAAACTTTTAGTACATTCGTTATAATATCGGAACACGTGTTCAAGCACCTACGTTTGTCGTGATAATATATAATAACGAACTTCGAAAATATAAGGATTTTTATGAACACGTGTTCCGGTATCCTGACAACACATTGGTATTCTACTAAAAGTTTATCAGATAATCTAGCGATAAGATTTTTTAAATAAGACATTACAATTTTTGCTCAGCTTTTTATCTATGTATTTTCAAGGTTATTTTTGTAATATCCATCATGAGCTATGTAGCTTTGAACATATATTTAGCAGTATAAATTATAACACGCGATATTGTTAGCGTTATAGTTTTCAATTATTCCTTTAATAAAAAGATTTCGATAAGCAAAAATTTTAAGTCTACAGAATAAAAAAAATAAACTTCTTGGTGAAACCGGTTTGTAAAATCAGTGAAATTTTATTATCGTGAAATATAAATACATTCAAATTTGATCTAACCTAAGGTTAATTCATTGACAGCTAGATTAAGTCCCCGGCGTTACCCGGGCTTTACGCAAAGTTTTTCTAAATTTCATGTAGAAAGTGAACTTCTTATTGTTTTTAAGGTCAAGTGTGCAAAATTTCATCAATCTCGGAATTATATTGTCGATTTGTATACAAAATCTATTTCTCGCCGCCCGCCCGTTAAATACACTTTTCTTTATATAAATGAAATGTAGTTATAAATATATATTTGAAAATGTTGCGAATTACTTCAATATGTAGACGCACATTACTAAAAAACCTAATATAAAATAAAATGAATATTTTACAAGCTTTAGACAAAATTTTCTACAAATAATAGTTAATCTCAAAAATTGTATGAAATGAAATGATTTTCGCCTTGCGCTGTGCGTTCCAACCTCCCCTGTCACATTCCAAGCGGCGAGCCCCGGGCGTTTCCTGCACCGCGCGCGATGCGACTGCGCCCGCCTGCAATGCGACGGGACACGAGAATGTACTATGAAATAATAATTCCATATTAACTTCTGTTTTTATGTGCTCCTGGTTTGAAATATATTCTTTTATACGATTTTCTATGTAAACTTACTAACATCACGCCGTTTCCGCGAATTGGTAGGCAGAGAGGATAAACCGCCACACAACTCTGTATTGTTACACACTCCTGGCCTCATTTACATTCATACATACTTTTCTGTTAGGCCCGTCTTCCACGGGGATACGCAAATATGCGAAACTCGTGATGTACTCGCGTTACTTTGTAATCAAAAATACTAAATTCGGTCTTGTGCGTTAGTCCTGCGTGAAATCTGGTTCAATGAACTCAAATTTGGTATGAATTTAAGTATCATTTTCAAAATTGGAATTGATTGCGTGAAGATTTTAAAATATACCTTGATTTTTCACGGGTCTCCGCTAGTCATCAAATCAAACTTACTCATTTCAGTTGTATATGCGTTATTCCCGCGTGAAATCTGGTTCAATGAACTCAATTTATCATAAATTTATGATAGAAAATCATTTTAATTGTAATTCAAAATTGGAACTGATTTGTCAAAAGTTACGACAATTCCGTGATTTTTCTATACCTCTGTGATGTTCTAGCACTACGGTTTGTTCAAGATACCACACGGCAGAACAGGTGTTCTAGAACAGCATAGCATGACAATAGGAATGGTGTTATTGAACGTATCTTCTATAACAGTAGATATATTAATTGAAATGTTGACAACCATATATTAAATTATTATAAGCAATAATTATTAGCCTAAAACACAAATGAGAGATTTTTTCAATTTATATTTGTGTTTCAGGCTAATAATTATTGCTTATAATAATTTGTTATCCTTTGTGCCTTGCATAAAAACTTATAGTAAAAAATATATATAAATATAAATTTGAAATCTTGTACTGTAACTAAATGGATGATTACTCTCACACAATAATTTAAATTAAAAAAAAAACATTGCCTGTTAAAAACAAAACAAATAAAAACTGTACCTTTATACAGTCGAAATCCAATACCTTTTAAAGTATTTTGTTACCGGGGGGCGTTTTTCAAATACATGAACATGATAACGAAATGGCGTTTTAAAACACATATTATCTAACAGCTGTGAAAATATTAATGTAACTAACCATTAGCTAACCATCAGGTCCTTTCCATGCAAGGGTAGGCAGAGAAGTTAGACGGCCACACCATCTGTCTTGACGTACGATAGCTGATTTATACATTGCATCATAAATGCTCTTCTGTTATTCTGAGACATGAATTTATTAGTTTTTTTTTTACATTAATTTCGCAAAATAATTTTCCTCAGGGTCTATGTCATCTATGGAGATGCTGTGTGGAGGGTATTTTTGGAGGAAAGGAAGAAGTGAACACGTGTCTTGAAGAGATCCATTTTGTAGGAGGGAGCAAACACAAGAGGCCGGCAAATCGTTCCACAGCCGAGCTGTTGAACTTAATAACGAGTCGTAAAAGCTACCCGTTCTCAGTCGCGGGTTTGGCGTGTAACGCACCGGTGATGAAGGCTAATGACGCTAGTTCCTCGAAACATCTTCCATTGTAATACCGGTAAAACAAGAAAAGCATACACACCTGATGCCTGTGCTTTAAAGATTGCAATCCGTTTGTAAAGAGAGAGAAATCTATCAAACGAACGGCCCATTTCTGCATAGAGTGTGTAGATGTGTTTAGTGACGTGATTTTAATAGCCAGATAAGCAATTCCTAACCTTCATCTTCCCCTTCATAATTTCCCTCCGCCTTACAATTCCATTCCCCAACATTGAATGTGCACAGATTAAATTATTTCTGATTTTTCATACATTTTTGCCTTAGGCAAATTGGCCTATCTCTTCCAATAAAACCACCGCGTTCTCTTCAAACAGTATAAACATTATAAATTATGGAATAATCATATATAATTGTACAGTAGCTTACCTCCGAGTATTGCCGAATTGCCTTCGGCTATGTTCGGCTCCGCTCGGAACCTGACAGATTGTTTTTATTAATTTAATAATAAAAAGGCAAAACCAGCAAATTGTTATAAATTATTCCGATACGATAAATCTCTGTTAGAAATTATTTTAGACGACAGGAAACATTTTGAATTTTAACAAATTTATTCTCAGAAGTGTGGGAATGCGTTGTAATGAATTTTAAATATTTAAACGGGTTTCAATTATTTTCATTATTAGTTCCAATCATTGATCTATTGTATTTAGATGAGACATGAATCTAAAAAATATGTTCTGATTTTTTTTTACCTCCAACTGACCTCCAACTCTCCAAACGCTGTAACTAAATCTACCGAATCCAACCTACACTGACCGCTATCGCTTATCGCGGGGAGTAAAACACATCTCGGCCTTTGAAATCTTTTAAAAAAAAATTATGAATGGTCTTTTTATAAGCCCAGAAAAATATAAATTACCAGGCCTATAAAAACCGCTTTAAGGTTCAAAATCTTCTACTTACGAACCCCTTTTCGGCTATGGTTTTACTGTATAATATGGCAAATTGAATTCTTTAGAAAATGATGGTAAAACATTTTAATATTTGTGCCTGGGAATCTAGCAAGGTCAGTCAATAAAGGTATTATTGATAATGTCGGTAACTTCACGACCATGACCGCAGATTGCCAACGAATAAACAACAGTTCACAGCAACTAACTGTTCTTAATGTATTCGATGTGAACTGTTGTTTATGCGTTAGTGATCTGCAGTCGTGCTTGGGAACGATGACAAGTTGCCGACATAATCTATTAATAGTATAAAATAAAGTCGCTATCCTAGTCTGTTTGTGCGCTTAGTTCTTCTAGAGTGTTCTTAGAGTGTTGCGACTGTTGCGAGCTGTCAAGTCGAAGTAATCAACATTACGCGAGTCAGCCTTATATAACAAACAAAAAAATTCAGTGGCGCTAGCTTGGGCTACCTATAAAACCGCAGAAAGGGCATTGGCTCTATCAGCATTCCATGTAAAAGTATGGGGGTATAGTTTATTAGTCAGCCCGTGGGCCTGGAAGTTATTTGCTACGTCACTGTACACACATTAATAATGTTATTTATACATTTGTGGTTAGCAACAGTAAAATTATCTATCAATTATGTTATTTATTACCAAGCCACAGTAGGTTATAAATCAAGAAACAATAAACTTTATACAATTTAGGAACAATAAAAAATTGACGTTTTGCTACAATTTTTTATTATTTTCATTTATATATAAATCCCATACGGGCTTTTACAAACATGTTTCTGTGTGTGTATTGTATGTGAATGTGTTATTGGAGCCTTCTTGTAACTATATTTTGTTTATTACAAACATGTATGTGTGTGTGTTTGTGTGTGTGTGTGTAATGTATGTGAATGTGTTATTGTAACCTTCCTGTAACTATATTCCGTACGGGATCTTATAAACACGTGTGTGTGTGTGTCTGTGTGTGTGTGTGTGTATTGTATGTGAATGTGTTATTGTAGCCTTCTTGTAACTATATTCCGTACGCGCTTTTACAAACATATATGTGTGTGTGTGTTTGTATGTGTATTGTATGTGAATGTGTAATTCTAGCCTTCTTGTAACTATATTCCTTACGGGCTTTTATAAACATTTGTGTGTGTATTGTATGTGAATGTGTTATTGTAGCCTTCTTGTAACTATATTACGTACAGTTGAACACATATCATATACAAATTCTGCTAAATTATTGCCAACTGGAAGCAATCTAGGTAAAAAAATGTTTATCATAAAAATATTTTTCGGTTTTCGCAACGTTAGTCAAACGTGAAATACGTTTCTGGAAATTGGAACTAATTGCGAAGAATAATTCAAATAAGCGATAAAGTAGGTACCTATTTACATAATATTTGAAAGTAGCAAATTATTTTAATTGTCGTTTTCGAAATTGGATTTATTATAATATCCCAGGATTGTTCACGGGTCTACATTAGACTATGTAAGCTGCCCCATTTCGCTCATTCTTACTGTTCGCTATAATATTTATCGTTGAGCCCAACTTTTGAATTTGGCAGCCACCTATCTTAACAAACCGATTGCAATATTTAGAAGTCATGCGTCAGGTTGGAATGCTGTCATTGTTCTACTGGTATTTCGATGGAAGATGCTCCGAAGAACTAGCGTCATTTCCTTCAGCACCGGTGCATAGTCGGAAAATACACCAAAAGCGCACACAATATTATTCACATAAGAACGGGTCGTTTTCGCGACTTGTTTTTTAATTCAACAGCTGGGCTGTGGAACGATTTGTCGGCCTCTGTGATTCCTCCCTCCTAAAATATGGATCTCTTCAAGACTCATGTTCACTCCTTCCTCTCCTCAAAAAGTCCCTCCACAGAGCATCTCCAAAGATTACATAGGCCTTGAAGGAAAGTATTTTCCTCATAACCTCCTGTTATATTTTTGTTATTTGTTTTTGGGGTGTTATCCCGTGTTGCGTTAACTCCTTCATTAGCCAACGTTTCGGATAG
Source organism: Hesperophylax consimilis (assembly GCF_061612785.1). Classification (NCBI taxonomy): domain Eukaryota; kingdom Metazoa; phylum Arthropoda; class Insecta; order Trichoptera; family Limnephilidae; genus Hesperophylax; species Hesperophylax consimilis. The sequence continues at coordinate 16,487,726 of NC_142865.1, forward strand.
CATTGCAATGTCCATCATCGGGGCAGATGTGTTATTTTCTGTTATATTGTAATATGTAAAAGCTTGTTTAGCCGTAAACAAATGAATTCATGTGAATTAATTTAGGCGGATGTGACGTCATCCCAATTAGCGTTAATGGCGTCCCTAGAACTTCCGGCGTTCGACAAAATCAATTAAAAATTAATCAGGAAATCTTTCCCTGTCTTTTCATAGATGTCACTTGATTCGCTCATCAATTTATGCCAAATTAATTCAATTTATGATGTTCCTACTCGGCCGGCGTTTTCTAAATTGTACAACTTTATCATGTCTAGTATAAAATTATCAAAGACCAACACACAAAACGCCACAGCAAATAAACTATTTATATTTCACTAGTATACCCAATTAAAAGTAAACAGTAGATGGTTATCAGTTGACAGTTGAGATTTTATAGAAGACAGTAGTTGAAAGTAGTTGACAGTAGTCAGTTGAAAGAAGACTGTTGACAGTGTAGACATTAAAATGTATACAATTGACAGTTTACATTAGCAATATAACGTAGACAGAAGATATTTGACAGTAGACAAACTGTCCGACAGGACATTCCTAGTGTCACTGTCCGATGGGCAGTAATATTTTTTTAATGTGTTTAAATTGATTCAAATAAACGTATTTTTCATGTGTAAATAATCCATTTGTTCCATACTTGACATGGAACACAACAAAGACATGGAACGATTAAGTGAATCAAATATTAAAATAAAAAGTAAATAAGTTGTAAAATGTGGCGTATGTGATGAACGAATAAAGGGTATTGGATGGGAAAAGAAGTCGATGACGCCTTCAAATGAAAAAAAAAACTTTTTAGCAATAATATTATTTCCACCATTTTTAATGTGAATACCACACAAGAGTCCCAAGTGCTCCCAACCGTCTGGAGCCAGTGAGACTATGGCATCCCCAATTGGGGTGTTGTGAGGTTGAATGCGGTGTAGAGAACAAGGAGATGGTGAAGAGGAAGTCGGGGGGTATTCAGATACGGTCACCAAACACAGCTAAAGCAATTTCAAGCTACATTTCAACTATGAATGGTGGGTAATACTGAGAGTTTTTTCCACTCCGGAAATTGCCGCAAGTTTACTACATATTATTAATAATTAATAAATCGATGAATAACACAAATTCTTCAAATACATTTACTTGCGCACGCCGGTATTTGATTGCTAGTCGAGAGCCTTAGAGACTACAAACAGTTTTCAGGTACACTAGAATTCACCTCTAGGAACGCCGGGTACATCGTCAGCTAATAAATAAATAAATATTTAAAAAATAAATCATTTCACAATGGTAGTAGTAATCCATCTTTTTAACGTGTTTAAATTGAGTCCAAATAAATGTATTTTTCATTCGTAAATAATCCATTCGTTTCATACTGATCAACAAAGCATCCAATCAGTTCTTAAATTAAATTCTACTTACCAATCGATCCTTCACCCTTCAAATCTCCCTTCAGCCTCCCTCATCGATTAATGCTCGTTGCTGTACCACTGTCGAGAGATTTTATCTCTGCATTCCCAACAAATCTCTCCACACCACCCTTATTTCCATTTTCCTACCAATCCTACGGTCCCTTCGTTATTTTGATAAAGGGTTTGTTTACCTTTTTGTAAAATAACAGATCCACAGTTGATTTACTTCGTGATTGAATTTTATCAATCTGTATAAAGTCAACGACTCAAAATTGATTATACCTACATAACTTCCTCTGTAACTACTTTCATGATTATTTTTTTTAATGATAAACTAATGTTTAGAAGACAAGGTTTTTTACACTTAGCACAAAGGATAACAAATTATTATAAGCAATTTTTTTTATTCGGATGATATATTCAATTTGTATGGATATTTCAATCGAATAATTATTGCTTATAATAATTTGTTATGCTTTCATGGTAAGATGATAATTGATAATGTGTATATTCTTAGTATACCTTATATTGTAGGTAATAGGCATTAAAATCGCTTGACAAACGGAGTCTAGAAACGTTCGACTTCAAGCACAAAACTGGTTTTTATTTATTTTGTAAATAATTTTATAAGAAAGCAAAAAAGTTAATTTTGCCGATTTACCAGTAGAAAACAATTTCGATTTGATAAAAACCTCAATATTATGCAGACCATTTAAATGATTACTGTACCTCATTATTCTAGTTCACGGTTGGTACAAAAGCATACATTGGCGTACACACGTGGATACTGTACACTGTACACGTGTAGGTACACGTGGTACAGGCCTCACAGCGAGGTACATTCGGACAGATTGAGAGCCACCTTCACGGAGTGTAGTAGTATATTGACTATAATAATATAAGAAGGAAACGTACTGCTTCTGTAGGTTTAGGTCAGTGGTACTCGAGGTTTTTTTGACCAGGGACTGCTATTTATTTATTTATTTGAGGAACATAAACAGTCTTAGTAATACAATATACATAAGAGAATAACAAAAAAACAGACCAATTATTAATGTTCACAAATATATATTCAGAAACATAAAACTAACCTGTAAACGATAAACCTATAATATGCCTACCATAAACAGCAATAAATAAAAGTGATTATAACTATACTTAAATAGACTTGGGTTGGAAAAGGGGAGGAGAGGGATAAGGAAAAGTTGCCACGCAAGTAATATTAAAATATTAGGTATAATCAATTTAACAGTGGTTAATATGAGTTAGAATGTGATACAATGAAATTCTGTAGTGATAGTAACTAGCAGTGAATATGTCAGCACGAGTGTCTATATTTGCAAATTTATTATTATAGTAGTTACATGTCCTTTGCATAAATTCATTTTGATTGGAATTGGTATTGCATCTATCAATGTAGAAAAGGGTATTTTGTCTGCTGTATCGAATTGGCGCATGGAAATTTATTTTGTTCAGCAACTCCGGGCATGAAATTAATTTGTTTTATTTGTGAGGTTCAATTTTGGATTTGCAGTTAAGGTTTTACGCTGCCAGCAATTTGCGCGTCATTGTAAAGAGGACTACTTATTTGTAAGCTGATTCTATTTTCTAATACTGGATACTGGTAGTGCGATGCGAGTTGCCTGTACACTGTCGGATTCACTGGAAGGGAGACGGTCACACCGCCTCCCCGCTCTGCGCAGCTAGGTTTGTTTCCCTTTCTCTCATCGACAGTTCTGTAATATTAACTAATATTCTTAAGCATTCCCTGACCAACATTCTCCGTCCCTGCAAGGGTGCAGAGGGTATAGAGGGGTAGAGGGTGCGAGGGGGTGTGTCTCGAATTCCCTTCCATCCCTTCTATGCCCTAACAGAGGGGAATGATACTTCGAAGCGAAGGGGGGACCAGGCGACGTATCAAATATTCATGCGGCTGGAGTAACGGCGTTTACCGGCGAACTGACGCAGGGCCGGCGACACGGTACTGCCGGTGCTTAGCTCACACATTGCCAATTGCTTTATATCGTTTTATGTGTGTAATGCAGAGGAGATTAGTTTTGTCGACTAGTTCACTTGTTGATTGGATAATCGCTTACTTTTTATTTTAGACAAGTTTAGGTGAGACATGATTTAAGATTTTCACGGCCAAAAGTATTTTTGTGATTTGTTTTTGGGGTGTTATGCCGTGTTGCGCTAACTCTTTCTTTAGCCAACGACAGCATTACAGTGTCCATCATCAGGGCAGATGTGTTATTTGAGGTTGTGTTAAAATGTGAGCTTATGTATGAGGTTGTGATACCAAGTTAAGTTGGAGCTGGCAACACGGTATCACAACCTCATACATAAGCTCAAAAAAAAATTTTTGGTGAAATACTTTCGTTAAATATAATATGCATGTTTTACATCAATTCACAGTTGAGACAGTTATGTTTTTTTATTTTTCTGTGTTTTGTTCTATTTCATGTTTCGTTTAGATTTATTAGTATTATCTTCTTCAATAACTAACTAACCATCGTGCTGTTTCCCCGCAGGGGTAGGCAGAGAATACGGACCGCCAAGCAACTCGGTTTTGACACACTCCTTGCCTCATTCACATTCATACATCGTCTCATACATACTCTTCTATTATTCTGACTCAAATATCAGATTCACTTGGTCGTGCCATGTCTTCCTCGGGCGTCCCCTACTTCTGCTATTATTCACATTTGCATCATATATTCTCCTTACACTCCTTTCTTCGCTCATTCGTTCTTCATGCCCAAACCATCTAAGCTTCCCTTTATTGATCTTACTCATTACGCTAACATCAGCCTTGCACTTTTTGCGGATCTCTACATTTCTCACACGATCATACATCGTTCTACAGTATTCTTCAATAAAATAATAATATATTTTGACCTTCTCATCAATAATGTTCAAATGTATTATATTATTATATAAATGTGGAAATTTTAAAATTGTAAATGTTCTCCAAAATGCCCGGGAAAGAATCTCAGACTTGTGATGTCCCGAAAGAAACCATTCATCTTTTCTGAATGCAATTACTAATGTTATCCAAATTGACCCTGGTAATAAATTACATCTTTGCGATTCTTTCAAGGATAAAAACACCATCCTGTCCCTTCGAATGCAATGAACAATGTTCTCAAAATTTGTTTTGACAGCATCGCCATTCCATTGTAAGAATATTATGTACTAAATACACAATTTGGCTGTCCTGAAACGGGAATCCTTCCCAGTTGGACAGACAAAGGTTGCCCCTATCATTGCACTGGCAACATTTCACGCATATAATGATCTACAGTAGAATGAATTTAACGGAGAATTAACTAGAACTAATTTACGCTTTAGAGAACTATAAATCCACCAATGAACAAAGCATTAAAACTTACAAGGGTTGAATACCACCAATTCAACCCTGTAAGCTTAAGATCGAGACGTTGGGGGTTGTATTTTGTGTAGCCTATTTCTACCCTCTCAGAGGAAACTTGTTTTAGCGGCCCGCCAAATATATGCAGCAACGGTGAGGGATGAATATTGAAATCAACTGCGTATATATTACGACTTTTCTTTTAGGTGAAAATGGGTTTTCCACGTGTGGGAAAAATGACTTCAAATTGATTGAAATTGTTCCAAAGAGGTTTTACTACATTTTTTTCATGATGAGTATATATTTTTTTAAGAGGAAGCTACAAGCCGAAAATGTGTATATTCTTGGGATACCTTATATTGTAGGTTATTGGCATTAAAATTGCTTGACAAACGGAGTCTAGAAACGTTCGATTTCAAGCACAAAACTTGTTTTTATTTTATTTTTCAAATAATTTTATAAGAAAGCAAAAAAGTTAATCAAGTGAAACTGTCATAGATAATCTTCGCTATAATACTACATTTTTTTAAAGTTGTTTCCTTTACGCGTTCATACATTTATATTGAAAAAATATTTATTTTAGTAGTTTACATTTATATTTTTTATTGAGTAATTTATTTATTTATTTGTATTCTACTCAAGCCAAACGATGGGAAAATCTTCAATTTATCTAAAGCATATTTTTTTGTATTCATAATGTACACCAATTCGTTGTAAAGATTAATCAAAATAGTGATTTAGCATTAAGTTTCGCCTCAAATGAGTACCAACTGCTGCCAATCGTCTGGAACCAGTGAGACTATCGCATTCCCAATTGGGGTATGTTGCGAGGCTGAAGGTAATAGGGGAAGGGAAGGAGATGGGAAGGAAGGAAACACAGCCAAAGACATTTCAAGCAATGTTTTAATTCTGAATGTTGGTCTTACACCAGCGCGATACTGAGAGTATTTTCAACTCTGGAACGTGACGCAAATATATTTATATTATTTTTAATAAACAAATTGTGAAATAACACAAATTAATCAAATAAAATTTACTTGCGCACGCCGGGATTTGAACTCGCGACCTTCACCTTGCTCTCACGAAGGTTATTGAAATAATTGGCGGAGTGATGGTCAGCAAGCAAGCTTTCCAAGCAAGTGAGCGTGATTAATTAATTAATTGTTTTGTTGTTTTTTTTTTAATTTTTGGTGTTTTGTAATTCTATTTCTATTATAAAAAATAAACAAAAAATTTGATGCGTAACAAATACATTAAATATAAATTGTACTTTTTCAAATATAAAAGAATTCAAACAAATTCTGTTTACTCAGCAGTTAAAAACAAACTACACACGCTTCCTTCATTCGTTCCACAGCAACGATCAAATTAGGACTAGATTTGGATAGATGGGTTGCCTACACTTTCGTGGGAAGAACAAAGAAGACAGACGCCGAAAGAGCTGATGCAGTTATTTAAGAGATGAACGGGCTCAGGTGGAGAAAATTGGTTAGGAACCGTGAATTTGTCGCATTATTGACTTTAGAATTGAGAGCAAGACTTGTAGATACTATAAGTATCGCAGTGATGAAAGCGTATAATTCAGAACCGAATCGTTGCTTGAAATTACATCGTTAAAACAATCCGAACAGAATATACCAATACATTTAATCAAACGTAATGTTTCGGTCTGGATAAAAACAAAACTACATAATTTTCACTACCAAATTACGCGGAGAAATAGTTCTGATATAAAATACTGTTAATTTATTAAAAACTAGCTGACATGTACCGGCGTTGCTGGGGGTTATCCTTCGGAGATAAACACATGTCGCCGTAGACTTTTTTGTAGACCTTTTTAAGATATACAATTCCTTAGTACATTATTTTGATGTATCTCATAAGGTTCAGACAGCGTTACCAATGCAAGCGCCCGAAAATATTTTTTTTCGACTTGATTACAAAACATCGATTTTTCTCTACTTTCTATAAATACTAAACATGTATTATATATGTAAACCTTCCAGAAAATTTTTTATAAATGATAGTTAAAATTCAATCAAAATCTGTTGCCTAGTTTTGAAGAACTAAGCGCACAAACAGACATACGCGAATAGCGACCATATTTAATTAATTTATGAATATACAGTCAAATTATTCGTTTCACTTTAAAAAACGGCACTGCAGAATCAGTTAAAGGCGAATGTTTTGTGAGGACGGCGGAACACGTGTTCATTAAAATATTGATATTGATATTGACATACAGATACTGTCGGATTCCGTCTTGATATTTATTAGGAAAAGAACACGTGTACTGGATATATGAAAGACTAATATTTTATCATGAAAATTACACACTATCATTTTTTTAACATGATTATTTTTCTCCGTCTAGGATGGCGAAACCGGCCAGCTTCTAACTACACTGTAATTCGAGTTGTAAACATTCTGATGTGTTACGATTTTTAAATAATGTTCATATTATGAGACGAATGGCTTTCACATTGAATAAATTATGTACGTCAAGGGTGACTTTTAGCACGTCGTGAACAAGCATTATTTCAGATTTTGAATTATGAAGGGCGTAAATGTGGTATATTCACCACAATCTGTAATATATTGTGTTGCTGAATGCATTGTGTTCACAATAAATTATAATCACACACCTACATTTTGTGTTATTACCAAATAACAGTTAAAATCGTCCATTCAATCAGCGTATTCAAACGCCATAAAATGGTACAGGGTTTTCCAATAAGAGGTGTTATTTTGATATTCAAAGAAAAATGCCATTTTTTAATATAAATGATCGAATGTTTATTTCATTATGAAGAGGAAGGTATGCCGTTAATAGTGAAAAATAACACCAGTCAAATGACCACCACGACCACGCTTACAGGACCATATCCTTTTCATGAAATTTTCCAAAACCAAATCGCAAAGTGGCTGCCTTATGTCCTCGATAGCCTCACGAATTCCATCTTTGAAGTCTTGAATCGACGCTGGGCTGTTGGCGTAGACCTTTTCTTTCACGTGGCCCTAAAGGAAGAAGTCGCAAGGTATTAAATCACAAGATCTCGTTGGCCAATTGTGATCACCTCTTCGAGAGATAACACGGTCCGGAAACTTTTCCCGTAAAAGATCAATGGTTTCGTTGCTTGTGTGGCACGTAGCGCCGTCTTGTTGAAAGTAAACGTTGTCCAGATCAATACCATCCAATTCCGGCCATAAAAAATCATTAATCATCTCTCGATACCTCTTTGAATATCAAAATAACACCTCTTATTGGAATACCCTGTATTTACAATACAGTGATAATCGAATTACAAGCGTACAGTGGTACACAGGATAATAATAGCAATAAATTAAAGAACAATTAATGTGTACACAAAACCATTATTGCAAGTGATGCAGTTATTAATATAAATGCAGTAAGACAATGGATAATTCAAAAGAAATATATACCTGTGTAACAATAGTTTAACTAAGATTTAATTATTTGAATGCATAAAAGAAACAACTTTTAAAAAATACAGTATTATAGCCAAGATTATCTGTGACAGTTTCACTCGATTAACTTTTTTTCTTTCTTATAAAATTATTTACAAAATAAATAAAAACTAGTTTTGTGCTTGAAATCGAACGTTTCTAGACTCAGTTTGTCAAGCGATTTGAATGCCTATTACATACAATATAAGGTATACCAAAAATATACACTTTTTTGGCATGTAGCTTCCTCTTAAGAAATATAATGGTCGATATGCCAGAGGCCTGAGCGGTAAGCGGATTATTCACGTAACAAAATCTGAACGTAATAATTATCATTATATCAGGAAGTAAGCCAAAATGTTACAATACTGTAAATATTATTAATGGGGGCGTTGTGTCCGTCTATCGACCACAATCCCTGATATATCGCATTTCAGTCTGGACTATGAATTATGGTGGTATGTATATATATATATGTGTGTGTGTCTGCAGTGGCGCACAGAATATTTTATTCATACCCGGCGTTGCTGGGAGTTATCCTTATGAGAAAGACATAAATCACTAAATATTTTAAATCCACCAATTAAAACTCAAAAAGCCATAATGAAAATTATACTGAAAGTTCCTCTAAGAACTAACACTGACGAAATCTTCACCATTCTTAACATCCTGTCAATTAAATAACTATATTCTAAAACTATTCTCATTTACATTCATAAGTACAAAACCCAAGAAATAACATCAAACACGTTCAATAGAAAAACTAGATCTCATGGTCAAAAACTTATCCAACAAATAACTACTAATACAACTTTTGGGAAAAAAAGCTTCTTATATCTTAGTATTAAACTCTACAATAAAATACCACTCTAACTCAAAAACCTCAACATTATAACATTTAAATCACAAATAAAAAGCTGGATACTTAACATAGGGAGATCTGAAATAGAAAATTTACTAATAACAAACACAGGCTAAAACAGAATCAACTTAACTATACCAAAAAACACTATCTTACTTATTTTTAAATGGTTTAAAAAAAAATTATACTGCATGATATATGTTCATAATTAAATTCATATATAACTTTGTAGTAATATTAACTTTCTTATAATTAAATTATACATAATATGTAAATGAAATCCTCAGCACGGGAGATCCCAGTGAGGATATCATTACATATATCTATTTGTTACAAAAGAAAAGATAATAAAGCACTTATTATTATTATTATTATATACCATTGCGGATTTTTCTGTAGGCCTTTTCAAGAAATACAATTCCGTCGTACATTATTTATAAGACAGGGTTTTTCATGCATTTTTGTGTTTATCATAAAAAACCTCGTTAAAACATTAGTTTATAATTAAAAATTCAATAATATCTGACAAGTCAAAATATTTCACCAACAAATGTGGATATAATATGTCTCGACGCCATCTAGTGGGAAATTTAGCACTAACAAAGCCTTTCCCACAAAAATATATTAATGATTTTTTATGGCCTGAATTGGATGGTATTGATCTGGACAGCGTTTACTTTCAACAAGACGGCGCTAAGTGCCACACAAGCAACGAAACTATTAATCTTTTACGATTGAATATCAAAATAACACCTCTTATTGGAAAACCCTGTAGTAGGTTATTTACATGTGAAAATATATAATAAGCAGTAATTGTTGATTGAAGTACTAGTATATATTGAATTATTTGGCGTGTTGGAAATAAGCCGACGTAGCTCAGTGGTCCAGAGCACCTGACCGGACATCAGAAGGTGCGGGCTTAATTCCCGGAATGGAGTTACCTGCATTTACCCTTCTTTCAATATCTCTGTCAGCCTTCCCATCTCTCGTAAAGATACTTCCTAAATACACAAACTCATCCACCTGCTTCAAGTATTCCTCCCTTGTTGCATATAATTATCTTTGAAACATATTTTGGTAACAGGTTATTTATTATTACATGTATAAATATCACCGCATTCGCGGTCAGCATCTGTTTCACTGTTAGCCAGTTTAGTTACATTTAACATTTTAGTTTTTGAGTATTATGCTGCACATCTTGATACAGGAATGCCCTAGTGAGATGTGCAGAGTACGTTTTTTATGTTAAAAACTGTTTTTTTGAATAAATAAATAAATAATTATTCTAGTTATATAAGGAAATGTAAGGAAACTCGTTGACCAGTAGTTAAAATGTGGAGATATATATTTTACGCACAAATCAAAAACTACACTTTTTTTTTAGAAAATTTTCAAAATATAACCAATGTGGTTTTTTGTACATTGTACTAGGTACGACACTGTATATTAGTGAAATACGGTGAAGTGTTGGTGCGGACATAACATTACACAGACGTAACAGAGTACAGTGTACGAATGTGTATTGTTGGGTTTGTGGACTAAGAGCTGTTTTGAAAACAGAGCAACACAAAAAATGAATTTGACGGAAGAACTTTTTAAACATCTTCCACTCTTTTTACATTGGTGCCATCGTTAGAGCACAATCGTCTGGTGGGAATGCTGTGTTTGTTTTACCAGTATTTCAATGGAAGATGCCCTAGTAGCGTCATTGATCTCTTCACCATCGAAACTCGCCAAAATTTGAAAACGTGTGATATTTGTAACATGAGAATGGATCGTTTGTACCACTCGTTCTTGAGATCAAAAGCTATGCTGTGTTTACCCCTCCCATAAAATGGGTGTCTCCGAAAACCATGTTCACTACTTTCTTTCTCAAAAACATTTCTTTCTACACACAGCATCCCCAAGGATGAAAGGACCTGAGATAAGTTAACTACCTCAGAGCCTCCTGTGTTGAGTTAATGTAAAAAATAAAATAACAAAATCTCTACCACCTTGTTGCAAGTCAATAGATCGAGAGAGGTCAAAGGGTCTCTATAGTCTAGACCCGTCACTCTTTGAGCCCGGGCACCCCTGCTAAGTCAATTAGGGTGACCCTTGGCAGACGTGTTAGTTATCCTATGAATGGTTCCCGGGGCGGCGGTACCCATAACCGCCTCACAAAATGCATCATCAACAAAACCTCTGACATCACCCTTTCATTGAACTGAGTGTGTTTTTTTCTTCTTCTATTTGGTGAAGGCACAGCCATGTTTAAGCAATTAGATATTACTTCACCGCAGCATCTGTGGACCATTTCTCTAAAAAACAGTGCGACAAGAAAGTAAATCATCCTTGAAATTGAATTAAATAATTTTTAATTGATATTTCCTGATTTTTTAAAAGAATATTTAATATAGATAAAATGCTTTATTAATCAGATGCAGCCATTACAGATCTACTGTTTGTTCGTCTCACTAAAACTAGAGATTTGTAAGGTCTAACGTTTTTAAATTGTTTTACTTCCTTCATAAGCTATGGAGCTTTGAATCCAGCTTTTAAAAGTCCATGAATATGACAAACCTTAATATTATTTGTATAATATTTTTTTAATATATATTGCTCAATATGATATAAGATTTCCTCAAAACACAATTGGTAAATACACAGAAAAGTGGGTCATGAGAACTGGTCGCTTATACGACTCGTTCTTGAGTTCAACAGCTCGGCTGTGGAACGATTTGCCGGCCTCTGTGTTTCCTCAATCCTACAACATGGATCTCTTCAAGACCCATGTTCACTCCTTCCTCTCCTCAATAAGACCCTCCACACAGCACCCCCAGAGATGACATAGGCCCTAAGGGAAATCATTTTCTTCAGTTCCTCTGTGTAGTGTTAACGTAAAAAAATCTAGTGACACGGAGAAATATGAGTAGGTACTCCTAATTTATTAAGAATCTTTTCAAATTATACGTAATCCGGTTAAAAATGGATTTGCAAGCCCTCAAAGAATGAATTGATAGGTTTCCTGATAAACTTTTAGTAAAATACGAATATATTATGAGGATGTCGGAACACGTGTTCATAAAAATCCTAATATTTGAGCATTTTGTCATTATACATAATCTAGTGACTTATGACATTCATATTTACAACTGTGGCTTAATTTTACAGACTTACAACTAAAAACTTAGCTTGTCGTCCCACGGGTCGGTAAACAATCGACATAAACCGAATGCTGCAAATCCATGCGCAGATTATTATATACGATCTAGTGACTTAATGACATTCATATTTAGAACTGTGGCTTACAACTAACAAACTTAGTCTGTCGTCCCACGGGTCGGGCTTACATTTAGGATTAAATTTTTTAGGTTTTATCTATGTTGTCAGTGGTAAGGCTGATATGTTAATAATAATAAAAAAATAAACAAAACAAAACTCTGCAGGTATAGGTACATTCAGGTAACCTAGAAATAAGTTATTGATATGAGTCGAACTACGAGTACATTAAGGATTATTGAGGTATATATCGTATTCTACATATTTTATAAATATCATTATATTATCTTTTTTAATGTTATTAATAGCTCCAGAAAAAGCAGGAAGTTCTTCAATATATTAGTAGATATTATTTAGGTGTTTTCGTCATTCGATATTTTCCTAATTAAATAAAAATATTGTTTGTAATTTGGGACTCGATTCTCGTCGAAGTCATTCCACTCGAATAACGAGTGGTTCGACCGGAATGACTTTTGACGTTTGACGTATGTAAGTATGTTCCTTTGACTAGACTCAAGAATAAGACAGTCGACCAATGTGTGTACTTTCGACGGTGATTACGAGCGGCCTGGATTGGAGAATCGATAAACTGAACGCATGATTTGACGTGTAATCTTGAAGGATTGATTGATTGATTATGAATGCTGCCATCTTTTGAAAACCCTTCGAAATATAATATTTTGGCCATACAAACAAAATAGATTTAATATTATTGAAGAACTGTCACAAATATTACGATTGTATCAATAGGAAGTTTTTTCGTAATCATTTAAGGTTTCAACCAACAATTTAGGTTGGTACATAATTTTATTTATTCGGCGTTTCTGGATTTCACCCTTATAAGAGAGTTCTAGGCCATGATTTCAAATTATAGAGAGCGGAATATGAATGTAATAATTTCATCTAACTCTTGACAGGCCAAGATGCCAAACAAAACGTCTGTAACCAAGTGGGTCTTCCGACGACCCCATGCATTTATCTGTCTTATGGGCTTTTAAACTATAGAAGTCCCAATCATTCTATTTAATCATGTCAACTAAAAATGTATTTATTCAATAGAAATGTATGAACGCATAAATGAAACAAATTTAAAAATACAATATATAGGCTAAGATTATATGTGACAGTTTCCCATGGTTAACTTTTTTGCGTTCTTATAAAATTGTTTACAAAATAAATAAACACCATTTTTGCGCTTGAAATCGAGCATCTCTTGACTCCGTTTGCCAAGCAAACGCTACAATCCAAAAATGTGTATATTCTTGGTATGCCTTATATCGTCACGAATATAGGTAATAGGCATTAAAATAGCTTGACAAACGGAACCAAGAAACGCTCGATTTTGAGCGGTGGTTTTTATTTATTTTGTAAACAATTTCATAAGAAAGCAAAAAAGTTAATCAAAGGAAACTGTCACAGGTAATCTTAGCCTTTATATTGTATTTTTTAAAGTTGTTTCATTTATGAGTTCATACATTTCTATTGAATAAATAATTTTTTTAGGAGTTTACATTTATATTTTACGCTGAGTAAACACATTTTCTATTTGAATTCTACTCAAAAGAAACGATAGAAAAAGCTTCAATTTATCGAAAGCATATTTTTGGTATTCATATTAATAAAAGAAAATCGTTATAAAGATTAATCGAAAATAGTGATTTAGCATTAAGCTTCGCCTTAAGACAGAAAAATGTATCAAACTAATCGCACGTTTTTGGGGCTCAATACCCACATATACAACGGTGGGGCAAACGTGCCATTTGAACAATGTCAGAAGTTGTACTGATGACTGATGATATTTCAAAAAACTCTTCGATCAAGTTCTGGCTTCGAACCCACAAACACAGTTCCAGACCCTTATAAAAGCCCAACGCACTACCACTAGGGTCACTGCTACATATATTTTTCTATGTATAAATTCTCTAGCGATTCCGTTCAACTACTCATGATAAAGTCAAAATGCTATTGACTTGCTTATCGATGGACAACGGATAATATCAGTGGGAACATAACACGTCAATTAGTTTAATTGTTGGCAGATGAATCATCTAAAAACTATTATATATCCAGCTATCCCATTGGGCGCATTTGGCACCCGTGTTCTAAAATTAATTATGTAACACCCTAATATTATTGAACTTCCTTCTTCTTCTTCCGCTAGTAAAATTAGAAAGAGTATTTTTAAATGTAAGTATGTAACTTGTAAGTTTCTACATTTATGTAAATATATCAATCATTAAGGCGATGTCATACGTAGTAATGCAAAATCATGTGTTTTTGGTTTGAAAATTTGGTGGCCTAGAAATGTTTCAGATGCTTTAATTAAATACTGCGAATAGAATTCATCTTGGCCTTTGAAATAATCGAGTATTTTTTACATATTACAAGTCTTTTTATGAGCCCAGAAAAAAATAATGTATAAGGTCTAGGAAAACTGCTTTAAAGTTCAAAATCTCCTACTTACGAACCCATTTTTGATTATAATTTTATTGTATAGTGTGGAAAATTAAGTTATTTATAAAATGATCGAAAAAATATTAAATATTTATGCCTGAACATCCACAAAATAAAATAAAAGGCACTTTTTGGCCATGTTTTTTTCTTGCATAAATCAAAGCAGGCGGATGGTGCTAAGCGGGAATTTTAACCTTATCGCCATCTACGTAATGGTTGTTATTGATAGCGGCTCAATTTAAAATATTACACGACGTAGTGCATCGCCTTAAGAGGAAGCTACAAGCCAAAAATGTGTATATTCTTGGTATACCTCATATTGTAGGCAATAGGCATGAAAACCGCTTGACAAATGGAGTCTAGAAACGTTCGATTTCAAGCACAAAATTGCTTTTTATTTATTTTGTAAATAATTTTATGAGAAAGCAAAAAAGTTAATCAAGTGAAACTGTCACAGATAATCTTAGCTATAATACTGTATTTTTTTAAGTTGTTTCCTTTACGCGTTCAAACATTTATTGAAAATTTTTTTTTTTTATTGAGTATTTTATTTTTTTATTTGTATTCTACTCAAGCGAAACTATAAAAAACCTTCAATTTATCTAAAGCATATTTTTTGGTATTCATAATGTACACCAATTCGTTATAAAGATTAATCAAAATAGTGATTTGGCACTAAGCTTCGCCTTAAGATAGTAGTTATAGGCCTTGGTCGTAAGTCACTAGATATAAATCTTATATGCAAGTCACTAGTTTTAAGTCAGTAGTTTTAATATTTATTATTCAATGAATATCTTTGTACAGCGCCCTTGAGGTGATTTTTCATGAAAACGGCGCTATATAAATTAGCCAAATTTTATTATTATTATGAAATAAAAATCAATGTTTATTTGTTTGTCCCTTACGTGTTTCGAAGATAAAGACATGGCACGATCAAGTGAAACAAATAATATTTTATTGCAATTATAGTATTTCCAGCTTTAAATTGAACCCAATTTACAGATTCTAATCAGTTGACGATGCAAATGTGAATGGTAGCAGTAGTCGGGGACACCCGAGGAAGACATTGCACGATCAAGTGAATCAGATACTAGAGTCGGGCTTTGTCAAGAGTCATAATAATAGAAGAATAAGTATGAATGTGAATGAGGCAAGGAGAGTGTGCCAAGACCGAGTTGTTTGGCGGTCCGTCCTCTGTGCCTACCCCTGCGGGGAAACGGCGTGATGGTTACTTAGTTAGTCAGTTTACAGGTAAGCTAGAATTCACAACCTCAAAACATTCATGTTCAGGGTGGATCGATGCAAAACGAACTCTAAGCAAAATTCTTGCCTGAACAGACTATGTAATAATTACAATAGCGTATTATCCAAGGTTGATATTTTCAGTTGCGAACTTACCAAATACAAGAGGTCCATAAAATAATATTTCTCTGATGGTTTGTGCATAATGCCATGTCTCTATTGTTTATATTTCTAGTATGATTTGATTTATATCTACAACCTCTCTCCATGGCTATAAATGTTTTGTATACATTTTTTAATTCATACTCCTTTCTTACAAATTTAATTTACTTATTCCATATTATGCTTTCTCAGTAGAGGTAAAGTCACAAGGAGGAAATATATAATTGGTTTAATTTTGGCTTTATAATACTTACACGTCTAGTTATATATAAAACATAATAATATTAAAAAAAAATGTTAATCTTAATTTCCATAAACAAATTTCACGGATCATCAACAAGTATGATTATATTAAATTAAATGTTGCCATGGTATTAAATTAGAATTTACGATCTTTTTTCATTAGCTGGCAAGAAGCAAGAGAAGGTTCTACACTATTTAATATGGTTATTATTTAATAAGCCGGGATGCAGCCTTCCGATTTAATAAAAATAATTATGGCAACATTGATCGTTTGGAAATTGACTTATCACTGTAGATAATAATAATATAATGTAATGAAGTATGCTTCGAAACCGGTTTGGGCAATCTGTAATTTTATTTTGACGGGAACTTGGAGCAGTTTAAAAAACTGCTTTAATTTGTTTATTAAACGGTTGCTTCCTTCTAGAGGCGTTACTAACAGATGCAAAGGAATATTTCATATTATGAACAACTCAGAATTACAACATTGCTTGAAATGGCTTTGGCCGTGTTTGGTGACCGGATTTGGATAGCCAGGTACATTCCTCTTCACCACCTTCCTCTCTTCATCTCCTTTC
Source organism: Hesperophylax consimilis (assembly GCF_061612785.1). Lineage (NCBI taxonomy): Eukaryota > Metazoa > Arthropoda > Insecta > Trichoptera > Limnephilidae > Hesperophylax > Hesperophylax consimilis. The sequence continues at coordinate 16,504,817 of NC_142865.1, forward strand.
CCTCCCCACTACCGTCAGCCTCACAACATACCCTAATGAGTTGGGACGGTTGGGAGCAGTTGGGACTTTTGTGCGTTTTCACATTAAAAAAAAACTCTTTTTAATTTGTGAATATCGTAGGAGATTACCAATGTCGAAGCCACTGGGATTATGGCATCCTTAATTATATTGATTCCACACAGGAGGCTATGAAAAAAAATCCCTCAGGGCCATCATTTTCGACCTTTGACATCATCGGGACTGCTGTGTGGTGGGTATTTTTAGGGAAAGAAGTGAGTTCTTGGAAGGAAACGTGTATGAGGTGTGAGTAGGAATCTGGAGATTGGAGAGTCCGGCTGGAGAAATCAAATGGTGTTCCTCAACCAGTCTCTCTCGATCCAGTGGGCAAAAACCAGATAAATCTCACTCCACAAAACCGGGCATCCCTGCTAAGTCACCAAACGTAGCTAAACACTAAGGTAAGTTATGACGCTAAATGAAAGTGGGGAGAAAAAAGAGATTAGGAAGAGATAAGTGTGAAGTACCTAGTTATTCAGATCTGGTCACCAAACACGGTTAATCCTATTTCAAGCAACAACGTTTGGATTCTGAAAGTGGTCTTTTGCCAGGGCGATACTGGAAGCAACTAACACTGTGGATTAATGAACAATCCAGTTATAAAACTCAGTTACTATACAAATACATAAAAACCTACTTAGACAAAGTATACGATATGTATTTAATATCTATGGTATACAGTATACATCATACATAATAATTATTCCATGTCATTGTACACAAGCATAATCAAATACTAGAAATGTATATGTTTTAATAATACAAGCTCTAGAATGATATAAAAATGGGAGGTTAAATAATTAAATTTATGTTGATTGAAAATGTATGTTAGTATAGCCTTCTTGTACCTACATTCCGCGCAGTTTGATAGATCTGCCACATCTGCGTATCTATTACTAACTTCATGTAATCTAGACTTACACTTAAACATGATTTTGGAACGAGAAGCTCTCGTAGGTACATGAAATTTAATGAGGTTAATTAAATCAGAGCTGTCTATATATTGCTCTGAATATTGATATCTACATAAAATTGCCAAGAGAATTGACCGGACCAAGAACACAAACTAAATTACAGACAGATGCAATGCATAATAGTCGAGTTGAAACAGGACTTCGCCACGCTTAGTCACAAAACGTTCTCAGTCAGAAAACGTAAATCATAAAATATAACGAGAAATCATCTACAGAATTATCTGTATTTTACTTTGTGTCTAATTAATTTATAGCAGGATTAATAAATTAGTGAAACATTTAAAATTAATTTATGTACAGTAAATCCTTTGTTTTAACCACCCTGTATCAAACGATGGGAATTATAAACATTCCCCAGTAAAATGCTTTACGTATTTTTTGCGCTTTTTACAAAACTGAGCTAACCTTTTAATTTCTTTTTAACCCTTTCGAACCATGCACGGAGAAAAATGACTATTGATCATTTATTAAGAATTTCTTCAAATTATTGTCAATTCCGGTCAAAAATTGAATTGCAGGCCTTACGAATGAATTAACAGGTTTCCTGATAAACTTTTAGCAAACTACGAATACATTTTACTGTTTTTTTTTGTTACAAAACTCATTGTAGGACGAGAGAAACTTACAATAAATAGGTGGGAGTTAATAGGTACAATTTTAAATTGGTATTTTGATATCAAAATTATAAGTTTCACATACAAAACAGTACACAAATAGAAAAGGGGAGGTTAAGTAGAATAAACACGAAGAAAAAACAGGAAACAGACAAGGATATACACATAAGCACAGAGCCAAGGTAGGAATTTAGAAGAAGGTACTTACCCACTAATACATTTGTAAAAATAGATTATGCTCGATTACAAATACATGGAATAGCAAAGGAGAGAGATAGAAACAAAACAAAGTACAACACGACAAGAATTACTTATTTATATGCATTTGAAAAATATTCTTTTAAAGCCTTACTTTGAATTTTTGGATAATGTTGGCTGTTTTTATACATATCTGGAAGAGCGTTATAGAGTGTGTAGGCAATATACTAGAGAGATTTTATTTCATATTTCGTAGTGTGTGTTAGAGGGATGCGGATTTTATTATTATACTGAGTATTGTGTTTGTGGATGTCTTGATTGTAAAGTAACTTGATGTAAGTGTGGGTTGATTGTTAAAATCTAGGCGGTTCTAGATTTCCAACAATTGCTGGCAATACTGACTTTACAAGCTATTTTTCTTTCAATTCATTTGAAAACTACTCGTTGAGGCGTTGCTTAAATTTTGACAATTGACGTTAAAATCGATTTCCGCATCGTCTAAATGGTTTTTGTAGGTATGTTTATATGTAAATTTTAATAAAAATACCGCATATTGAGTGTATTAGAGACAAAAAAAAAACGTTATTTTGTTTCAAGTTTAGCTAGCAATGACGTCATTTCGATGTAAGCAAGGCTGATTTCAGTACAGACCTATAGAGAGACAGATTTTAAATTGTCACATGATCGAGTCAGTGCCATCGAGCAACGACAGCTCTCAAATGACGGCGATTGTTGTTGATACTCGTTTTTACTGCTGATTTGTGTGCGTCCCAACATTATTACTCTAAGGTCCCAACAGATACTAACCTTCTGGAGCCAGTGAGACTATAGCATTACCGATTGGTGTATGTTGCGAGGCAGTTCATTATGCAGATATATTTAACAACGCAGACAGCTAAAGCTAATATAATTGATGATACTGATTAGATTTTATAACATTTTGGAATAAATTAAATGTAACATCCTCCAAGAAACATTTTAATATTAAAAAAAAAACTTCACGAAAAAATTTCAAATAAGTATACAATTTGTTGTCACCGCCAGTTTTCGTTCGGGTCTGAAAGGGTTAACTCCAAACATGGCCGCCATGTGCCGTCTCATATGTCAACTACTACACTGTGAATGGTGGTTCGTTAATTAATAAAAAAACTAAATATGCATTAGCGACACAGGATGTAATAAATAAATAAAAAATAAACGTTTTTACTTTATTCCTATAAGTGAAATAGTCGGCATTCTTTCCACTGATATTTGATCAAAAATTTTTGAAAATATATTTTTTCTTTCTTCTCAATTTTTTTACCTTTAAATAACTTAATCATCAAGACTATTTCCGAAAGGGTAGGGAATGAGGATATACCGTTACACATCTTTGTGCTTCGCACACACTTCTTGCTTCGTTCACGATCATACGTCGTCTCGTACAAACTGTTCTGTTATTCTCCCTCTTGATATGGTCCGTCTCCAGCATTTGATTCACTTGTCCCGAGACAACGCGTCAACGCGACCAAACAATGTCAACCTTATCGAATCCAGTACCAGTCCAGTAGAGTTTATTGTCAATATAGACACAGGCTTGTCCTAGTGAGGTTAAAAATTCTTACTTAAAAAATGATACAATGTAAAGAAACGATAAACAAATAAATATAATGTTTCAAATACCCGATCATGTCTAAGTAAGTTTGAAAGGGATCGAAATGACAATCTAGTCTGCATCAACGGAAGCAATTTTTAACAACGTGCTTTCCTTTGAAATGCTTGGTCTAACTACGAACAACTAAGCCGTGGAGGCTCCATCGAAGCCATAGTCCAAAGATAGCCTCTCAGAAACTGGGCGTTCTTTACGACCCTGTGTACGAATCGTAATTTCTTCCTTCTGTAGTATTAGGCAGCCACCTCTGGTCTGGAACCCCAAAATATCTGAACCGTTTACTATGCCTAAACAAGTGTTTAGTTTGATAGATTGCTCTATCTTAACAAACTGATTGTAATCTTTAGAGTACTGTTGTCATGTAGGAATTTCTGTCCTTCTTCTACTGGTATTTCAATATAAGATGCTCCGATGCATTGAACATGCGAAACGCGCGCCTATTGTTTGTACATTTATCAAATCAGAAATAGTCTACGATCGTTTCTACGACTCGATCTTGAGTTCAACAGCTTGGTTGTGGAATGATTTGCCGGCCTCTGTGTTTCCTCCCTCCTACAACATGGGTCCCTTCATGATTCAAAGATGAAATTTTTACAGATTATTTTCGCCAGGCCTCCTATGTGGAGTTAAGGTTTAGAAAGACTTCACAAAATTCAACGATATATCAGAAAAAAGCCTTCGCTTCACTTATTATTACAATGATTTAATATTTTTCCAGATATTTTTTACATCTCAACAAATTTTGATATTCATCTAACAGGGCTTTACGAAATACAATGTAAAAATGGTTTCCTGTCTGGAATCATAATGTAATGATAGACATAATGCTGACATCATTTTCTCATCTCCCCCAGCATCTGCTACACAAATGGGATTAATTGTGGACCTAACTCAAACACTTGCGGTACGCCGAACAAATCGTCGGATGACTGAAATTTGGTGGTTTTATGAATAATTGAATCGTTATTAAAGATGTTTAAAATAAATACAAATATTTTTCTTTATGATATACAAATATGAAAATAATTGTAATTAATTGCCCCAAAACCTAATCTAACCAAACCTAACCTAACCTTACCTAACCTAACTTAAACACTTTTTTATGAATTGAGACACATAGATAGGTTAATTAAGACGATGCCATACGTAGTAATGCAAATCATGTGTTTTTGGTTTGAAAATTTGGTCGCCTAGAAATGTTTCAGATACATCTTGGCCTTTGAAATAATCGAGTCTTTTTAGAGTATTTTTATAAGCCCAGAAAAAATAATGTAAAGGCCTATGAAATCTGCTTTGAAGTTCAAAATCATTTCATTTTCGGTTATGATTTTATTGTATAATGTGGCAAATTAAGTTATTTATAAAATGATCGAAAAAAAAATAAATATTTATGCCTGAACATCCACAAAATAAAATAAAAGGCACTTTTTGGCCATGATTTTTCTTGCATAAATCAAAACAGGCGGATGGTGTTAAGCGGGAATTTAAACCTTACCGCCATCTATGTAAAGGTTGTTATTGATAGCTGCTCAATTTAAAATATTACACGACGTAGTTTGTTATGAAATAAAAATAATAATCTTAACAGAACGGCTCTATACAAATTATCAATAAATCATATATTTAAAAAAAATTCATCAAATAAAATTTACTTGCTTGTCGAGAACCTAATTCATCGACCATGGATCCTCTTATCCTCGCAATTCTGTTCTTCCTATCTTCAACGATTTATTCTTTGATCGCTATTTACAACAGTTTTTGTCCAATCCACTGCATACCCAGTGAAACCGGTTCGGGACGACAGCACGCCGACTATTATCCGTAAATGGCTAAAACGCAGCGTTACAGGTTATGTCTGTACGTTTGTCTAGTTGTATCTAGTGGTTAATTGTAGTGCAGTCTGCAATTATTGTCATCTTTGAACTTGATGTGATTTTTATCGTAGCTGACTTTATATTTATGACGATGTTTTACAAAAGTCATTTAACCTATAATATTTAAATTTACATTTACCAAAAAAAATTGCAATTATACTACAGTTTCAGGCTACAATTCTATTATATAAAGATTAGCTGACGTGCACCCGGCATTGGTCGACTGTTTTCTACTTTCATTAAATAAAATATCCATGTTTTATATATATATAAACCTTCGGGAAAAAATTCTCTAAATGATAGTGAAAATCCTATCAAACTCCGTTGCATAGTTTAGAAGAACTAAGCTCACAAATAGACAGACGCGGATAGTGAATTTGTTTTTATTTGAGTCGTTTGATCTGGTGTTGTGTTCAGGGCAACGAAATGCAATATTTTCTAGCTGATATGAAGAATCAACAAGATTCTTCACGATTTTGTACAAGAATAGGGCATCACGAATTTTTCTACGTTTATATAAAGCGGTAGGGTCAAACCGATGATCACTAAAGCGATACGATAGGTGTTTAGTAAATTTGAATTGTATATTTTCAATATGATCAATGTATGTTTGATATTGAGGATTCCAAATGACTGAGACAAACTCGAGTATATTTTAGATCCTCGGAGTATTCCCATCGTAACCATCTACAGTCACATCGTCTGTAGATACATTAAATCCAGCATCCCAGAGTTCAATTTACCGCTTATTCTATAACTTACAGCAATGGCAGCTCTCCTATCAATATCCGTTTCCGGTAGCCATCTTGCGAACCAACTTGTTCTCTGATATACAAAATGTCTCACTCGCTTCGGTCGTTCTGTGATATCAGACATCTATTACAGAAGAAGAGGTTGGCAACATAAATGTCTGAAAGGTTACAAAATTAATTCATTTACCAATTGAACAAAGATAAATTTACAAGTTAATTCATTTAATATTCCTGGAGAGATCAACCACTTTTGTAGTAATAACTTACTTGTTTTTAAATACGTCTATTTGTATTTGAATTTTGTTTTCAGTAATGTATGAATGCAAATATTGTGAGCGAAGATTAAGAGGAAGCTACAAGCCAAAAATGTGTATATTCTTTGTAAACCTTATATTGTAGGTAATAGGCATTCAAATCGCTTGACAAACGGAGTCTAGAAACGTTCGATTTCAAGCACAAAACTGGTTTTTATTTATTTTGTAAATAATTTTATAAGAAAGCAAAAAAGTTAATCAAATGAAACTGTCACAAATAATTATAGCTATAATACTGTATTTTTTTAAAGTTGTTTCCTTTACAAGTTCATACATTTCTATTGAAAAAATGTTTTTTTATTATTTTACATTTATATTTTTTATTGTTTAATTAATTTTTTTATTTGTATTCTACTCAAGCGAAACGATAGGAAAACCTTCAATTTATCTAAAGCATATTTTTTGGTATTCATAATTACACCAATTCGTTATGAAGATTAAACAAAATAGTGATTTATCATTAAGCTTCGCCTTAACCCACTTCCCGACATCGGATCGAGCTAAAACTCGGCATAATAGACTCGTTGTCGATGACAATGTATCTGTAAACTTTTGGTGGCTTTCACATACATACACGCGGATATATGCATTTTTCTGAAAATGTCGTCCATTACAGCAGTTAATCAATATAAATAGAAATGTAAATGTTCGTCTGTTGAAAATCTTAAATCTTCGAAATAAAAATTTCTTCATCGATTGCTTTGAAATGTTGACACAACTTTGCTTTCGAATACGTATATCTATATTATATAGAAGTCTCATGTGACAGGAATAAATGTGCTTTAAAAACTAACACACGCTATTTTTTTCACAATCTGCACAGACAGACTGAGCTATAGCAACGCGTGGCGGGGTACAGCTAGTATATGAAATAAATGTCGATTCTACCCGATCGGCATTTGGCAAGGTTGGTAAAGTTGTCGACTCCAGTTCCTGGGTAGAAAGGGTCAATCCTCAGTCTTACCAAACTATTTAAAAAGAGATGTTTTTGAAAACATAGATTTTATGAGTTGAAACACATCTATTTTTAAATTAACTATTTTGTACCATGTTGAAACACATCTATTTTTAAATTAACTATGTTGAAAGTTGAAACACGTTTTTTTTAAATTAACTTTTTTGAACTATGTTGAAACACATCTATTTTTAAATTAACTATGTTGAATTAGAGGTTCAAAATGCAAGTTTGGTTACACCACTGTTACAGGAAGACATTTTTACAGGAAACAGAAAAAACAGTTTTATATTTTGTGCTTACAGAAATAAATAACCTGTTTTAAATAATTTTCTCGGTGAACTCAAAGGCAAATATGAAACCATCAAACTTTGAGAAACTTTTGACAGATTCGAGATAAATTTACAGAGTTATATATTTTGCAGATATTTTTTTAAATATTCGTACCCAGTGGAGCTGCCAACGCGTAAAAAACTAGGTTAAACGTGTTCATATATGGCATTAATTAATTTATGGCGATGTGTGAATGTGGTGCGGTGCAGACCACCGAACATGTAGTGAACGAATGCCCGCTCCATTAATTCCCCGGCGGGATTGATTACGTTCACATGGCGACGCCTCTAACCCCCCACAATACGAAAGAAGAAGAATTAATTTATTTTATTAAAATACGATTTCTACATAGACATATGAATATTAGTAGACCTGCCCTAAGTGATTAAAAGCGTATTATCCCCACTCCCCATACCGGTTCCATTGGAGCCGGCTGTGCTCGCGTATGGCCTCAAGTGAAATTTGAAAACGTGACGTCATCATTCTTGTGCGAACTATGGTCGAGGCATCATCGGTTCATTTTACGAAATAACACGGCAAAATGTTGACTTGTACTATGAAAACTTGTAAAAATAGATGTGAAAAAGAGAATAAACCCAATTGTCGTATTAAATTCCATATATAAGCATTATTTTACTTTATTTTAAGCATATTCATATCGTATAATATAGATCAGTTTTAGAAACATATACTATCACATCGAGAAACGTCTGGACGCGAAACACAAAGCTGGTTGGTTGCTGGGAAGTAAATTATGAACATTTATAAAAGTGTCTTAACTAAATACTGAAACGAAATATTCGACTCTGAAAATACAACCGAATTTTTTTGCCGAATTTGGACTTCGCAAATTTGTTCATAACGTGGCGAGTAATTTGCGCTCCCATGTAAAAATGTCTATTCATTCAAAAGCAGATTTTACTTTTAAGAAGTAAATGGTGATATTATAATGCGAGATGCCTATTTACTGTCAGATTGATTTATTAACGAATCACAGTCAGCCTTACTCCCTTCGTTCTTCAACAGTTGATTTTACCCCTCGCCATTATCTTCTCGTCTATTAATTACTATGTCTGTGGATTTCTACAAGTTATTACACGCAATATAAATATGAATGAATAGTTAGTCTGTATAATATCTCAATCGTTGTATCGATGATTCAATCCAATATTGTATGCCTTTCTTGAAAGAATAGTATTTTAATGCGACCAAAACTATTTATTCATATTCATATTGCATAAGTATGGGCGCAAACAAATAATTTGTCTTAATATTTCAAAGCATAACTTGCAAAAAATGTATTTTCATAAAATAATTAATGACATTTATGAACGCGTAGCTCATAATGTACGTTACGTTTACCCAATTTCTAACGATTTATAACAAGTTTCTCGTTGACTCTTTAAGTTTTTAAATTCCATAAAAAAATATGTTAAATTTGAAGTAATATCTACGCATTTGTTATGCCAAAACATTAATTATATGAAATTAATCGATAGAAAAAAATCTCAAAGCAAGCTCCGAAAATTATTAAAAACACGTTTTGTTCTGTTATTTAATATGTTATAGGCATGAAAAAATTCACAGTGTATCTTTAAACACAACTAAAGCATTTGTTGAAAGATTTTTTAGCTATATTTCAAACGAGTCGTGTTTTATTAAATATTTTCACCATTTTCACTAAATTTTTATCGTTTTTAAGGCAAAGCTTAATGCCAAATCACTATTTTGATTAATCTTTATAACAAACTGGTGTACATTATGAATACCAAAAAATATGCTTTAGATAAATTGAAGGTTTTCCTATCCTTTCGCTGGAGTAGAATACAAATAAAATAATAAATTACTCAATAAAAAATATAAATGTAAACTAATAAAATTAAAAAAATTCAATAGAAATGTATGAAAGCGTAAAGGAAACAACTTTAACAAATACACTATTATAGCTAAGGTTATCTGTGACAGTTTCACTTGATTAACTTTTTTGCTTTCTTATAAAATTATTTAGAAAATAAATAAAAACCAGTTTTGTGCTTGAAATCGAACGTTTCTAGACTCCGTTTGTCAAGCGATTTTAATGCCTATTACCTACAGTACAGCTTGCAGCTTCCTCTTAATATGACCGCAGTTGATAGGTCGAATTAGCTTAGTGGTTAGAGCAAAACCCTAGCAAGGCAGATGTATAGGTTCAAGTCCTAGATGTCCTAGAATATTTTTCTGACTTTGTTAATAGTATCTTCAATGATTACATTAAATTATCATCTGACTATGTGTTGCTGGTACAAAACGTGCTACGTTCAGAATTAAACAAAATCATGCTACTTCAAACATCAGTAATGCTACTTCAGAAGCTGAGCTGTACGTGTAGGTAAGAAGGATGAAGTCGAGAAGTCTTGATTATTACTATTATTATTGTCTATGGAAGTCCAGACATCAATCTGTTACAAAATACTATGAATAGGCGACTTCTCTATGGATTATAATTCAGCTTCTATGGATTGAATAGCGGCAAAGTGCCCCAAACAAATAGGAGTGATTATTCAAATAAATTACTGTTTTCTCTATAGATGTGGAGGTATTTTGTAATTTCCTAGCTCGGTCGTAAAATAAATCGATTACAGAACGGCGCGGACAAATTAAATTAATCTAATCATTCTAATAATTGTAATTTAATTTTTAATACAATAAAGATACGCCTCGTAATATTGTATCTGCGAACAGTGGCTCTCAAACATGATTTTTTATTTATTAATTTTATATCATAGAAACAAACAGTACATCGGTTACAGTGAAGAAACAATTATTCAATACTAGCTGTACCCCGCAGAGAAAAGTGTGTTGTTTTTACGTCCAACAGATGGCGATGTTCTTAAAAACAGCATGTTTGTCCAACAGATGGCGTTGTTTTTCGTTGTTTCACCTGCGTGTGTGTGTTTGTGGGTGTTGATGTGGATTTGTGTGTGTGGGAGGGGGGTGTGTGGGTGTGACTGGGTGGGGTGTGTGTATGGGGGGGGGGGTGTGAGTGTGTGAGTGTGTGTGTGTGTGTATGTGGAAACACACATTTTGTCAAGAATTCAGACAAGCGATAAACTTCCTACCTATAAAATAATTTTTTTTAACAGTAAATTATTTTAATTCTATATTTGAAATTTGTTTATTTTGACATGATTTGAGATTTTCACGGCCAAATGTATGATATTGATTTATTTTTGGGGTATTATGCCGTGTTGCTCTACTTTATAATTATCCAAATTTACTATCTTAATATCCTGTGATTTTTCACGCGTCTGCGCTAAACATTATACAATATTGGGAAAACAGACTGGGTTGCAGTATCCTCCCAGTCCGGCTGGATTAAAAACTTTAATAAAAAAAGTTGCCTTTGTAATTCTGGAGGATTTACTTAGTATAGAATTTGACCGCGCGATGCCATGGTCCTATTTCAACGTCCTGCTTCTTCCTATTCGTTCTCCTATCGAAGGTAAGATATCATCATGGCAGTCTTAATTCTGTAAGCTATATCCCGGAACAACTTAATTTCGTGGTAATGAGTCGCTTTTTGAGTTAGTTGTTCTTTCTTCATCTGTCGTATATTCAAAAACTAATTTCATTATGTTTTAGTAAGTATTATTTTTTACTGTTATTCCTTATTGTATGCGCATGTCCAATTATTATTAGCTAATTGTTTTGTAGAACATGAAGGTTAAGCAAGTAATTTGATACGGTTTATAGCTGAAAACGACCTAAAAATATACAGAAGGGAGTTACGCAAGGATGCTAATTAGGACCCTAATTAATAATTAATTTGTACTAATGAACTTACGAATGCGTGAACACAAACCATTATATAAACCCAAATGTCAAGTTAGTGATAAGGCTACCTTAATTATCATGAGCCTTAATGATCCACATTAAAATGAAGGCTTTTGTACTTTTTAATTACTGTTCATTCTTGACAGTTTATCCAAAAACCAGAACCTTTCACAACCAATAACACATTTTCCTAGCATCTTTATTTTGATGTTAATTTAACAATTGTTTTAAGAATATTTCTACCATTTAGAAAACTCCTTGATGTGCTAAGAAGGGAATCAGTATGTTATAATTATTTTCGTGGGTTACCTACCCGTTACTTCACGCTATCCAACCCATCACCTTCTCTCTTTAATTTTTGTGTACGTTCCGTTTCCGTTTCAAGATGGTGGCCGTTTTAATGGTTCATCAAAGATTATTTTTTCAAATGTCAAATCGTCTTTTTTATTTAGATTTTCTTATTCGATAATTTTGTTAAATATAATGGTAACTTCCTGCCTGAAGAAAGTTTGAAAAAGTATTACTGTCATTGAATTGTCAAGTCAAAAAAATGTGTAATTTCTTATTTTAAATTTTAAAAAATACTACACGCAGAGAAAAATGAATATTGCTAATTTATTAGGAATCTCTTCAAATTATCAAAGGCAAATGATATGCACATCACGTGTAATTTCATTAAAGTTTATCATGAAATCTGTTAATTCATTCGTAAGGTCTCCAATACCGTTTTTAGATACCGAGATTCTATTCCTACTTAAAAATTACACACTTTCAGATAAATTTTTGGTTTTTTATTTATTAAATAAGAAAATATTACAAACATTATCTTTTGGTCTAGGTCCACAACATTTCGCGAACTACTAGTAATAATTTCGTTAGTAATCTTTTTCTTTTTCGTGTCTAAAATATTGAGAAGTCTAGATATAATTATGTCCGAACTGATCCAATATCTCTTACAGCCAAAAACAATTTGGTGGGTACATTTATAACAAACTTACCGGCTACGACCGGTATAGCATGACTACCTTAGAATTGATTCCGTCCAGGAATCGATTAAGTGCCTACTTACTTGCCTGCCTTTTTTAATCAGTAATATAAGCCTATACCAGTCGAATTTTTCAATGTATTACACTGATCAGGTGGTCTGGTATAGATCGGATTTCTTTGATAAGAAGCTTGTATGTTGCTGAAAATAATACTTTTTTGGGATTGTAGAATTTTTTTGATGGCTAGTCATATGCCTGTGGGTTTTTTTTTTTATAATTTTGACGGCTGCCCCTGTGGTCTTAATTTAATTTTGGAATTTTTGGCTAATTTGATTTTCAAGATATGAATTAAGATTGTTTAAAACAAATTATTTTAATATTGCTACTTCTGTGTGGTAGATGACTGATATTGGAGCAGTATTGGAAATTATCTGTATGGATCCTCAGGGCTTTGGGCTTGCTGGCGATCCATGTCAGTTCACGCGATTGTAAAGTCATTTACATCAAGTCATCATCAACATTTAGGTGTTGCGTAAATGACATAAAATACCTAACAAAAGTGATATGTACTTGCATAATGTTTATAATAGATATAGAAATGAATTATTTGATAATTAATACAATTGTTGAATTATATAAATAGAGTCTGCGTTCTTTTTATAAATGGAAGAAAAGCATTGTGCAAATTGTGCAAAGGTGATGTCTCACAAAAGCAGCGCTATATAAATTATCCAAGAATAAATATTATTCTATTATCAATATAAAGTTGTTTTACAGGTGTTTTTAGATATCTGTCTCACTAGGATATACCTGTTTCGAGACAGACGTATTGGATACATAAATTAATATTTACATATTATTTGATATATATAATATTTCATTACATTAAATGACAGAGGTTAATCAGCATCTAGTTGGAGTACCTACTTATTAAAGGGTTTTGATAAAATTTTAGATCTTGGATCTGGCTGATGATCCAAGACTTGGTGTCTGTTTTATATTTAAAAAAAATGTATTTAGTCTAATGGCTAGTGGGAGAACATTGTATAGTCTTGTCGCAAAATATCTAACATTTCTCTGGCCAAAAGTTGTTTTAGCTAAAGGGATCGTAAGAGATTATGTCCTTTGGTTTTAGTATCACGAGCAGTTTGGACATTGTCAAAAGCAGTTTTGTGTTTGAAGAGGTATGCTAGTATGTTTTTGGCATAAAGTTGCCTAATGTCCATAACACAGATATTCCTAAAGATTTCATCCGAGCTGCTTATGATCGGTAGTTTGAGCATAATCTTTATAATAAGTTTCTGAGCTGTAGAGATAAATTGGAAGGCGTGATTTTTCCAGTTCCCAACTTGTCATCGACAAATTTCCAAGATGATGACGTTTTGGCCTACGTTTTGCAATCCTTCCAACATTTCTTACATTGATATACTTGGTGTAACTCTAAGTAACTGAAAAAACCCTTAAAGTAACCTGTACAGAAACGGGTGGTTCGTTTGCAAACTTTAGACCACAGATGTCAGTAATGTTAGCTGTCCTTGTTCTACCGGTATTACAAGGGAATATGACCCGAAGAACTAGGGTAATTGATCCCTTTGGCACCGGTACATACTCGGGAAGCACGTCAAACGTAAGCCAAACATATGTACACGGTTGATATTTGTGACATGAGAGAACTGGTCTTTTCCACGACTCGTTCTTGAGATGATTTGCTGGCCTCTATGTTTCCTCCCCTCCTACAACACGGGTCACTTCAAGACCCATTTTCACTCCTTCCTGAGAGAATTTATTTTCTTCAGGGCTTCTCGTGTGATGTAAAAAAAGTGTACTTTACACAGAATTCTAGACTTCAAAAAGAGGTTATACCATTATCTTCCTGTCCCTGGCCAGTTGCCACTCTTACGGGGTAAACACGAAAAAATCTCTCAAATTTACAACATGCCCATCTGTTGTTCGACATCACATCAAATATAACCCAATGACTGCAGAAGATAACCATCGATTCATTATTTTCCCTACGTTTAAAGCACCATCCCAATACTATCCTAAAACAATAGCACAATCTTTACACCCCACAGTTACACCCCATCAAAAATCTATATTGCCTTATTAATTTCTGGTAGCAATAATGGACATAATGGAGGTTGTCTCGAAAAACCACCTTTTTCGACCCGGGTCAATCTTTTTTGAGGTTTTTTTAATGTCCAACATTATGGCAGGTAGTCTGATGGTAAAAAGGGTTAGGAAAAGGTCGGGAGATTTATTGCTCGAGGGTCCAAAACCAATTTACTAGACACGCTGAACGTTTAGTGGGGCTAAGGTAATAATAAAAAAGATTTCCTTTCCTTACTCAGACCCCTAAATAGATATGGCTTGATTTTGGTTTAATTAAAAAAGGCTGATAAAAGTATAAAATATGCTGTAAGATTTCTTTAACATTTTGTTAAATTATTGTGTATTTGAGACAAAGAAAACGTTATTTTGTTTTGAGTATAGCTAACTAGCAATGACGTCATTTCGATGTAAGCAAGGCTGAATTCAATACAGACCTATAGCGAGACAGATTTTAAATTGTCACGTGATCAAGTCAGTGCCATCGGGCAACGACAGTTCTCAATTGGCGGCTATTGTTGTTGATACTCGTTGTTACTGCTGATCTGTTTGTTGTTTTACCGTAACCATATTAAGGTGGTATTTCACTATGTCGGGTTAAATATCTGACTAGCTATCCGTTGGCTGGCTTTAAAGATCAGAATAACTTCGTTATTCAACGGCGACCGTTTCACCATTGTTTCCGAGCTTCCGGATAGATAACACTCGAAATAGTCTGGCAACATCGCAAAATGTTTGCAGTTACTCATGCGTCATGTGTCACATGTCATGTCATGCGTCACAGTCCGCACACCGCAAAGTGTGCATTTTTTTGGTTATGTTATGTTGATTATCAGGTCATTTTAGATAGATTCGTGTCGAATTAATACGTTGTTTCTTATTTTAATCACAATAAAATAATTCAGATTATGATATAATGTTTTGACGCCATCTTTGATTCGAGGAATAGGGCCTAACGTGAGGTTCGAGCACTGATTAGTCAAATCGAACTTTAACCCGAGTGTTAGCGTTATTCAGATATAGTGAAAACGAAAAAATGACTAATCCGCGGATTAGTGCTTAGTCAGAACATAATCAGAGATAGTGAAATACCCCCTAAATGAACACAGTGATTGTGAATACCGCACAAAAGTCCCAGTTGTTCCCAACCGTCTGGAGACAGTATGACTATGACATCCCCAACTGAGGTATGTTGTAGGGAGGGGAAGGAGATAGGAGGATGAAGGTGGGATAGTTAGATTAGAATAGAGAATAGACTATTACCTATTTTGTAATTTATTTAATTGATCATGTTATCCATCAAACGGTTATGCAACGGTTATGGAGAAAATTACAGATTAGAGATACATGATAGTGTGGAAGGACTGCTTTAATTTGACAATATTTTATACCACTAGTATCACTGCTAGACCAGTAGCGGATAACCGTGACTAGCATATTTCATTATGTATCTAGCGTCCTAACCTACTACTCCCCACCGTCGTTACACCGCGAGTTCCTTGAGAATCCTCTGTAACAAATATTTTTCGTTAAAATTCATCGTTAGTAAATCGTAGAGTTTTAATCAGCATCTACACAGCAAAAACTGAACACCGATTTAGGGACTAGGAATAAAGTATTCCAACCTCTCTGATGACAATAAACCTTTCTACACTAGTATAAAAAGTAATGGGGGGCAGTTTTACTATATTGTGATATGTGTCAAAAGATAGTTTATTTATTTATTTATTGGTAAAGGTAAAAGACAAACAGCTTATACATAAAATATAAATATAAATATATACATGTTAAATACAGTCAAGCCAAAAAAGACTCCTATATTAAAATTGATTGGAGATGGAGTTTTATTGCATAAAAAAAATATATATATATATTTTAGGTGAGGAGGGGAGGAATAGGAATTTAGGATGAGGATAGGAGATGCTCTGGATACATTCCATACTATTGTATTAATTTTCGATCGTACGAGTTACTTCTAATCGATATTTGTGAAGTGTATTGCTAAAAATGTCTATGTTTTGAAATTTAGTATTATATTGGGCACATACGTGGAATTGGTGAATTTTTTCTAAAGTTAGTTCTATATGTAGGTAAATGAAACAAGTGGGATTGCCGTGTTGATCTTGTTGGAATATGAATATTTATTAAATTAATTAGCTCTGGTGAGTCGAGGCCATTGTTAAGAATTTGCTGATAGTGACGTTTAATATGTCAATGATCGATGCAACTGCGCTGTGTTGATTGGCGCGTTCTGATAGGCAGAAGGCCTCGCTTTCGGAGCATAAATGAGATGTCCCACATACTTATTAGAAACTTATAAGAACCTCACTTAATTCCATATAGGCAGACTCTCTTTGCTTTATTCACAAAAGGTTCTCTCACACATACTATAATTTTAACTATACTTCAATTTGGGAGGCGGGTATCGTACCACAAATGGTTCGTTACGTTTGATAACTTAGCAGGAGTGCCCAGGTTCACGGGGTGAGGTTTATATGGGTCTTGAAGGCTTGAAGCTTGCCATTTGGGGTTACATATGGCAGAGGTGTTGGTTAAGGACGCACTCGCGTTTGCACAGGGTCTGCAGTTGTGCAATAATAAAGCAACGGCCCTGTAAAGCACGACCAACTTATGAGAGGCCAGCTTCAATTGATGGAGCCCCTTTGGCCAAATATTCTTCTTACACTCCCTTATCTATCCATCCGCTCTACGATTTTACACCCAGGGATTTCATCCAACTTCGCAACCATGTAACGCAGCTAATTGATTGAATTAAATGTAAAGTTTGAGTGATTAATTAAATTAAATTAATTAATTGAATTAAATGTAAATTTTGAGTGATTAATTAAAGGAATTATATGTAAATTTTGAGTGATTAAATTAATTATTTGAATTAAATGTAAAGTTGAAGTGTAGTTTGAATTTCACCCACCGAATATCATAAAAACTCATCATAAATTGATCCCATTTTTTGATCACTCGCAAAATCATTGCATTGGTTAAATTGAATAAATTCAAATACACCGACATATTTTATTATTATAATAAAATAAGGCGAAACATCTCTTTTTAAATTACACAGCAGAACTTATTTATTAATTAACTGTTTTTTTGCAAATTGAATAATAAATTATTGAATTAATAATACAACAATTTAAATTTAAATGGATTTCTTCAAATTTAAGTTGGTAGTGATAAAAAATGGTTCTTTCCCATTATAAATAACTTATTTTGAACACTTATTTATCTATAATTTCACGCCCGACTGGGCTTTGACATGTTTTTCTTTATTTATTACAAAGAAAATCTAAATAAGCACAACATAATAAAAACAAAACCAAAGCAAGATAAAAAAAAGCAAAACAAAAACAAAATCAAAAATAAAATATAAGACAAAATAAAAAAGCAACCTCTAAAACAAAAACAGTCAAAAACGAAATAAAATCGAAACTACAGTGTTTTCCAATAAGAGGTGTTATTTTGAATAGTCCGCTATTTCGGTAGATGTTACTTTTGAAGTTGTCATTTTTTGACATTTGACAAGTAGAAACTACGCCATTGATAAAAATGTAACGATACACTCATCAACAACGCATTTAAATTATTAAAATTCACTTGAGTGAATCAAATGCAAATCATCTAGAGTGATGAGGCCCATTTCCACCTCGGTGGCTTCGTCAACAAGCAAAATTGTCACATCTGGGGCTCGGAAAACCCAAGAGTTACTGTTGAAAAGCCTCTCTATTTTCAACGTGTGACTGTTTGGTGCGGTTTATGGTCCGGCGGAGTCATTGGACCTTACTTTTTCGAAAATGAGGCTGGAGCAACAGTTACGGTGAATGGATTGCGCTATTGACAGATGATTAATGATTTTTTATGGCTGGCATTAGATGGTATTGATCTGGACAACGTTTACTTTCAACAAGACGGCTCTATGTGCCACACAAGCAACGAAACCATTGATCTTTTACGATTGAATATCAAAATAACACCTCTTATTGGAAAACCCTGCAGATACTCCACCATGCAAGATGGAAAAATATAACACTAGGAAAATTAGAATACATTGGTAAGATAAGTTGGAAAGATGAACAGAACTACGTAGTTTATAAAGTTAAATTATATTAAATTTGATGTACTTCTTTGTGAAATAAATTTGGTAAAGACTTGTTTATATTTGGTGAATGATGTGTTGAATATATCAATAACATCTTATCAATTTTTGATGATTTGAACATTTTGAGAGTAGTATAAGAGTATTTTCGTTTGAGGAATTATACATTTTAGGTGTGATGAGTAACTGTTTCAATTTGTGATGTATGAATGTAGTTATCGCGTTAATTTTCACAGCTTCAATTTATCAGCTCCTCTGGAATACAATCTTATATGTGTAGCTTTCACTTCGACCAGAGCAAAGGCAAAAGCCAGAAGGATACCGGAGCCGTTTCAGATTGAAAAATATCCATAAAAAACCTGATCTCTATAAACAACAAGGCCTGGTTTGTTAAGTCTAGTTTATTTACTATCGATGCTTTCGTTATTCATGACAGTAACTAGTAGGAATGTAGATGCTCTAATTATTGTGATAGTTCGAGCTACGTAGCATAGCATAACTTAATTGACAGCCCTGTCATCGTTGCCACTATTAAATTCCATGTGCCGACTAGGAATAGAAGACAAAATATAACATTCTTCTGCAACACATACAAACCAACTATCAGACAAACTCACCAATCAATAGGATGCATGATCTTGGCAACATGTTTGGGGGTACTATTGGTATATTTATTGACTCCATTTATAGAATTAAGAGTAATATATACCAGCATTGTTGAATCCTACAAATTCTAGGAGCTTTGTAATGTAGTTTTGGTGATTTGTCTTATATGTAGTAATTTTTTTATTTTCTATATTATTTTATGTTACTGTTACATGTTTTACTAATATTATTTTGCATTCAGTTTATCAGCTTACTGTTATATCATGCTTCAATATTTTTTTGTATTATTTTGGATAGCTTACTAAATATATTCTCTTTTTTAAAATCCATCTGGGCGTTAAACCAAATAAAGTAGTGTTGTAAATTAATAATAAAATATGTCAGTTTCATTTAATTTTTAACTTCATTAAAATACAGAAAAGCATGACTTCATTTTTTATCTTCTTATCTGTAATAAATAGAATATAGTATTACATAAATTTACTAAACAAATAAGGCTGAACATTAAACAGAATAATAATCTATCGAAATTGTAGTTTGAGAAGGTGTACGACTACAATAATTTGATACAAAATTTGTTTATTAACTAAACCACAATCAACAAACCAACTTGTCGTTTTTTCAACATCTCGTAATGACAGCGCCGGTACCGTCGCAGTGCTCGCGTGTGTGAGGCGTGCGAGCGGGACGCCGCCATTCGGACCGAGCGAAACGACAGACAGACCGAGCGTCCTGATTGGTCAGCGGCGGCAGGTGGAACGTGCGCCGGGATAGATTGTTGTAGGTATATCGTAATGACGCTTCTCAATGCCGCGAGATTGAGGGCGAACGAAAGTTGGGTTATTTTATTAAATGAACATATTATTATATTTATATTGTGTTACTCTTAATATTCAGTTCATTTTATATATTGTACTTATTAAAATCTCTTATAAGATTGGCTATCGTAAGGGAAAAATTATCCTTGACAACTTGGATATGAAATTGTACCAGTCAAACACTTGTTAGTTATTATTGATGTAGGTTATAACATTAAGATAAGTTTGCGATCGTGTATTAGTTATAAGGTTGTAACATTAGGATGAGTTTGTGCACTAGTTATTAGATTATGATATTAGGATATGTTTTTTGTTCGAATATAAGTTATTAGGTTGTAACATTAGGATTAGTTTGTGCACTACTTATTAGGTTATAACATTAGGATTAGTTTGTGTTCATGTATTAGTAATATGGTTGTAACGTTAGGATGAGTTTGTGAACTAGTTATTAGGTTATAACATTATGAAAAGGTTGTGTTCGTGAATTATTTATTAGGTTGTAACATTAGGATTAGTTTGTGTTCGTATATTACTTACTGGGTTGTAACATTAGGATTCGTTTGTGCACTACTTATTAGGTTATAACATTAGGATAAGGTTGTGTTCGTGTATTATTTATTAGGTTGTAACATTATTATCAGTTTGTGTTCGTGTATTATTTATTAGGTTGTAACATTAGGATTAGTTTGTGTTCGTGTATTAGTTATTAGGTTGTAATATTAGGATGAGTTTGTGCACTTTTTATTAGGTTATAAGTTATAACATTAGAATAAGGTTGTGTTCGTGTATTATTTATCAGGTTGTAACATTAGGATTAGTTTGTGCACTACTTATTAGGTTATAACATTAGGATGAGGTTGTGTTTGTGTATTAGTAATTAGGTTGTAACATTAGGATTCGTGTGTGTTCGTGTATTAGTTATTAGGTTACAACATTAGAATGAGTTTGTGTATCTGGAAAGTATGTTTACGAGAGATGGAAAGGCTGACAGGGATATTAAAATAAGGGTAAATGCAGGTAACTCCATTAATGGAGGACTGAACGTAGTTGAACCCAACCTTTAAAAATGTCAAAGAAGCGATTCTAGCAATTCAGAACGGTGTCATAAATCAATCCTGATAATTGGCAGTGAGGGATGGATCTTGCAGAGGAAGAATGAAAGTGAACTGAATTCTGTAGAAATGAGATCCCTGAGGCGTATGTGCGTAAAACCATGTATGATCGTGTGGTTACCAAACGATACAAGGAAGATGTAAAAGTTATGAATCTGATTAAGAAAGGTACGGAGTGTGAGGAAAAGTCGGGGACGCCAGAAAAAGACATCGCATGATCAAGTGAACCAAATATTTAGGTCCGGAAAACTCTTACGTGAATAGTCAGAATAACAGAAGGATATTTATGATGCGATGTATGAATGTGAATGAAGCAAGGAGTATGTGTTATGACAGAGTTGTTTGGCGGTCCGTCCTCTCTTCCTTCGGAGGAACGGCGTGATGGTTAGTTATATAAGAATAGAAAACACATAACAACATTTACAAAATAATTTATTCCGTGGCTTTATGTAAATAAATATAATTTTATTAATTTAGATTCTGTATCAAAGGATACAAACAAAAACGAAAACATAAAATTAATCATTTTCATTTGAACGTAATGAAAACTGTATTTAATTCAACGTATTACAAAGTCAGAAAATAATTGTGGGAAAACATTATAGTATATTCATCAAGTTAAAATAATGGTCTAATGTTCTAATTTTCTCCGTTATTTGATTAAACAAAACAATTAATTGCCTAAGGGTAAGTTTTTAATAACTTACATAAAATTAAAATAAGAAAAAGCGGAAATTGTTTAGCATAAAATAAATCTCTTAAAGAGTATCAAAGAGTATCTTTTTCTCTTAAGAGTACAAAATGGTTCTTTTTCAATTTTTTTTTAAATTTTCTATTTCAAATTTTCGTTTTTAAATCGCCAATATTGTCTTAAATAATGAAATATTATAATTTGAGGTTTTTCTCATTAAGTAATTCCAAAATTAAAAGCCAGTTAAAAATCACGATATCTAACATAAGGCGATGCATTACGTCGTGTAATATTTTGAATCGAGCCGCCATCAATAACACTCCTTACGTAGATGGCGATAAGGCTTAAATTCCCGCTTAACACCATCCAGCTATTTTGATTTAGGCAAGAAAAAAACATGGCCAAAAAGTGCCTTTTATTTTATTTTGTGGATTCAGGCATAAATATTTAATTTTTTTCCGATCATTTTATAAATAACTTAATTTTCCACATTATACGATAAAATTATAACCGAAAATGGGCTCGTAAGTAGGACATTTTGAACTTTAAAGCAGGCTTTTCATAGGCCTTATACATTATTTTTTCTGGGCTTATAAAAAGACAAGTCATCCAATTATTATTATTGTTAATTTGAAAAGATTCGTCGAGTTTTCTCCGTGTATCTTTGGTAAATATATCTATTTTTTTATGTTAATGTGCGACATCTGTTGAATTTATTAAAATAGTAATTAATATTAAATATTTAAATTAATTCGTTACATGACTTTCATCCATCTGTATATCACAAAGCTTTACTAAATAACGTACTGGCAGGTAGCATTAATACCGAACCAATCCACCTTTTACAACTTCTGTGCTCCGTGCGCTCCGGACCAGTTTTACCTGTGCCGCAAGGGGCGGGATGCTGCGACGGGGCTCTCGCGGGTCAGACAGGGACGTGAGATGGGTCCACTGTGGGAATACGCTTCCGCTGCCACCTGTCGCTGCATTCTCAGAGCTACAGAAATGCGAAGCAGGAGTTCATTGTTTTTACAGAGATTTGAAACGAATCATCAATTACTTACTTTCAACTTGCAATGAAAATTCTAAATTATTTTTAAATAAATTTATTAATCAATTGGTAGAGTTTTGTATCAAACTTTAACCTGATAACCCATCGACATGACAACATACCTTTAAAAGGTGGTATTAGGTCATGAAAAGTGACGAAACAAAAACCAGGTAAAATGAGTTACGTAGGCTAGGTTAATATTATGTTTTTTTTTTAAATGATAAAGTAATGTTTATAAGACAAGGTTTTATGCATAGCACAAAGGATAACAATTAATTATAAGCAATAATTAGTCGCCTGAAATATCAACTAATAATAAAATATTTCAGCAACAAATGTAGATATAATATGTCTCGACGCCATCTAGTGGGAAATTTAGCATTAACAAAGCCTTTCCTACAAAAATAAAGTTGTTGGTTCTTTACAGGTGAAAAAAAAGAAGTAATTAATTGTTGATTGAGGTACTAGTACATATTGAATTATTTGGCGGGTTGGAAATAAGCCGACATAGCTCAGTGGTTTATAGCATCTGACCGGACATCAGAAGGTACGGGTTCAATTCCCGTTGGCGGCATTTATTTGTACTACTTATAATTATTTAATATTATGGTAGTTTTTTCCTTGCATTTAATGACTTTATATAACTTCTTAAAGGTGTGTTGAATTGTTATTGTGTTCAGTTATCATGGAACCTAAACAGAGAATGAACTATATAAGCAGGTACTATACAATCATAGAGAGTTCTGTTGTACAAAGTACAGGGTTTTCCAATAAGAGGTGTTATTTTGATATTCAAAGAAACTTCTCCCGTAAAAGATCAATGGTTTCGTTGCTTGTGTGGCACGTAGCGCCATCTTGTTGAAAGTTAACGTTGTCCAGATCAATACTATCCAATTCCGGCCATAAAAAATCATTAATCATCTCTCGATAGCGCAATCCATTCACCGTAACTGTTGCTACAGCCTCATTTTCGAAAAAGTAAGGTCCAATGACTCCGCCGGACCATAAACCGCACCAAACAGTCACACGTTGAGTATAGATAGGCTTTTCAACAATAACTCTTGAGTTTTCTGAGCCCCAGATGCGACAATTTTGCTTGTTGACGAAGCCAACGAGGTGGAAATGGGCCTCATCACTCAAGATGATTTGCATTTGATTCACTCAAGTGAATTTCAATTATTTCAATGCATTGTTGAAGCGTGTATCGTTGAATTTTTATTAAAAACGTAGTTTCTACTTGTGAAATGCCAAAAAATGACAGCTTCAAAAGTAACATCTACCGAAATAGCGGGCTTTTCAAAATAACACCTCTTATTGGAAAACCCTATAGTTCAATAATCTTTACAGATCTCTACATAAGTCCTCGCGCAACACCGGGTCAGTTAGTAAATAACTAAACATCATTCCCAGAATTACGATCAGGATCAGAACACGACACTATGGACACATTTTATTTTGCTCCAACATTCCTTAACGATGATAATTACATTTCTTTGTTTCCGACGATGTCATTTCGAAAAAGATTTCCAAAAATTGTCTTTGAGCAGATGCTCAAAAGATTACAGATGAAAGATGAATTATTAAAATGTTTTTTGCGTCCCCTATTTCACCCATTTCGTTGCTTTAATAAGCTTGACATTTTTAAATTACTTTTTCCGTAGCACGGTGGGCGAAATTAATATGATATTATGAAATGTGTTGATATTTCGTGAAATTTTACGTACGAAGATGACGGAGATGTTATCTATAGTGTTGTTATTAAGTTGTAGATTCGATACCGCTCACCAGATGTCTGTAAAGTGTGTAGATCTATGTTTTTATTATCCAGATAATGTAGATTTAAAGTTTTTTATTTCCATAGATGGCAGTACTTAAACCATCTGACAGGGATAGCATGTCGGTCGTACCCCAATGGCTACGACCGACATGCTATCCCTGTAGAAAACATCCCCGAAGATATTATAAATTGTGTGTTATTTGGTTGTAGTTTAGATACTGCCCACCACATGTCTGTAGAGTGTGTATATCTAAGTTATTATTATCCAGTTAATGTAGTTTTAAAGTTTCTATTTCCATAGATGGCGGTACTACACCATCTGACAGGGATAGCACGTCGGTTGTACCCTAATGGTTGCGACCGACATGCTATCCCTGTAGAAAAAATGCCCGAAGATGTTATCTATTGTGTGTTATTTGGTTGTAGTTTAGATACTGCCCACCTGTAGAGTGTGTATATCTTAGTTATTATTATCCAGTTAATGTTGTTTTTAAGTTTTTATTTCCATAGATGGCACGACAAAGGCTTTAGGTGTATTTAAAGATACACTGTGAATATTTTCACTCATATAACATATTAAATAACAGAACATCTATCCAGGGAATTTCAAATAAATAACGTTTCGGCTTTACGTATAGATATTATCTTCAAAAATATTTTCTTTTTGGAACTTAAAAACTTATGGCAATGCCATACGTTACGTAGTGATGCAAAATCACGTGTTTTTGGTTTGAAAATTTGGTCGCCTAGAAATGTTTCAGATGCTTTAATTAAATACTGCGAGTAGAATACATCTTGGCCTTTGAAATAATCGAGTATTTTTTAGATAAGTCTTTTTATAAGCCCAGAAAAAAATAATGTAAAGGCCTATGAAAACTAAACTACTTTAAAGTTCAAAATCTCCTACTTACGAATCCATTTTCGGTTTTGATTTTATTGTATAATGTGGAAAATTAAGTTATCTATAAAATGATCGAAAAAAAATTAAATATTTATGCCTGAACATCCACAAAATAAAATAAAAGGCACTTTTTGGGCATCGTTTTTTCTTGCATAAATCAAAACAGGCGGATGGTGTTAAGCGGGAATTTAAACCTTATCGCCATCTACGTAAGGGTTGTTATTGATAAAATAAAATATTACACGACGTAGTGCATCGCCTTAAAGAGTTAACGAGAAACGTGTTGTAAATCGGTAGAAATTGGTTATGCGGTGCTGTACTTAATTATTGATTTTATTAGTTATTTTACAAATGAAATCTTTCTCCAAATCACAAACCGCCCTTGTCATCAACATTATATGTGAAACTCGTGAAAATAAGATGATTAAATTTGTAATCAGAAAATGTGATAAAAATCGTTTTAACCTTGATCGAACGTCCTAATAATTAAATTGGTAAATTAATCCGTGAAAATTTCGTGTAAAATCTCAGAAAATCGGCGAAAAACACCCTTGAAATATCGTTCCGTTCCTTAGAAATGTCATTGACGAATAGAGTGAAAATTACTCGTTGTAAATCAGGCTATGGGTGGAAATTCAGGACTCACGCAGGGACGAAATATTAGCAGGGGATGAATTGGCAAAATTTTATTAGAGGGGAGGTTTTTTTAAGGTCCTATTTCTTCACAAGATTATTTAATCATTACCCATTTTTATAAAATTTTTGTTATTACTTAGAGGTATATCGATTAATTATTTCTAAATAGTAAAAAATAAAGTCGCTATCCGAGTCCGTCTGTTTGTGCACTTAGTTCTTCTGAACTACGTAACGGATTTTGATAAGGTTTTCATTATCATTTAGGAATTTATAAACAAGGTCAAATCACAATCATCAAATCAAAAATATTCCAGGTCATAAGTCCACATTCGGACACGGAAATTATATTTATATTGCGACGAAACTCCACAACATCCTTCCCCCTGATGTAAAGCGAAAATAATATTTGAATGATTACAAATCAAGAATAAAAATCTGGCTGAAAGAGATGAATGAAAAAAAACATTAAAACCGACGTAGATTATATAACTAACTAACTAACCATCATGCCGTTTCCCCGCAGGGGTAGACAGAGAGGATGGACCGCCAAACAACTCGGTCTTGGCACACACTCCTTGCCTCATTCAAAACCATACATCGTCTCAAACATACTCTTCTATTATTCTGACTCTTGACATGGCCCGACTCAAGTATCTGATTCACTTGGTGGTGCCATGTGTTCCTCGGGCGTCCCCGACTTCTGCTACCATTCACATTTGCATCGTATATTCTCCTTACACTCCTAAGCGTCGCTTTCTTGATCTTACTCATTACACTTACATCAGCCTTGCACTCTTTGCGAATCTCCACATTTCTCACACGTTCATACATGGTTTTACGACACATACGCCTCAGGGATCTCATTCCTACAGCATTCAGTCTACTTTCATCATTTCTCTGCCAGTTTCATGCCTGACTTCCGTACATCAGGGTAGGTACCAGCAATCCATTGTGGACTGCTAGCTTAATAAACTAATAAAACAGAAATGAATAACTCCAGTCCGCCTCAGCACAGGTCACCCTAGTGAGGAGGACTAAGAAATACAATTTACTATTCATAATTTACATAATAGGCAACAAAACTCATAACACAGACTTAAAATTGACAATTAATTATGAAAAAATTGAAAAATTTAAGAAAGTACCTAGGTGTAATACTCGATTCAAAACTCACTTTTACAGCAAATTTTGAATATGTACTAAAGAAGGTATCAAAAAAAGTCAATTTTCTTAGAACTAAATGGAAACACTACAGAGCTCATTGATAAAACTATAGTTGCTCCACATTTAGATTATTACTCTACTATGTTATATTTGGCCATTGAAGGAAATTTGAACAAACTAGATGTTATACAGAATAGAGCTATGAGATGTATACTGGGAAAAGTCAAATACGCAAGCATTAATCAAATGAGAGAGCAGCTAAATTGGATTCCAATAAAAAATAGACTGTTATTTAATGTGTTAATTTTTGTGCATTAAGTCATGAACAACCAAATGCCAAAATATTTTAAGGATGAAATGATTTTTAGGCTGATTTTAGTGTCACGCCGACCGCACGCGCACCGTCGGCGCTGATGGTCGAGATATATGAACTTCTAGGAAGCGTTTTTGAAAGACGCGTAGCTATCAGCGCGCAAGGTGGTGACGCCGACGCGCGACGCGTACGGCCGCGTAGCCATCAGCGCTGACGATCGTACGAGCGCCTCTGCTTTCAGTGAGCGTTCTAGTGTCAAACAGAGCATACGTCATCGCGTGTACAGTCATGGCGTATCGCGAAGTGGATACAGGTCGAGTTATCGATGAGGTTCACCCGAGGAAGAAATTGTGGGATGCATCCGATCTACTCTACAAAAATAAAGATGCAAGAATCAAAGCCATTTATTTTTTTGGGATAGATAGTACAAAGCAGCAATAACTAATACACTCCGCATTTTGGTCTTCGACTGTACAGTAAGGCGGTCAGTACGATACTGAAACGAGCCACGCTGAGCCTCAGCGCTGACGAACTACGCGCTGATCTATGAGCGCTGACGGTGAGCGTCACACTAAAATCAGCCTTAATAGAGATGTTCATAATTACGAAACCAGAAATTTAAATAGAATTAGATTGCCACATATGAAGATATCAAAATCACAGAACTATCTAATAATAATAATAATAATTGGATGACTTGTATAGCACAGTTTTTGTGAAAAATCACCTCAAGGGCGCTGTACAAATTTATAATACATTATTATTACTAACTATTTATGGAGATAATATACAGTACAATATTTACCTGCTAGGTCACTTGAGATTAACACTTAATTAACATTATCTAATTGTTTATTAGCGAAATTTAGATACAGGATTTAGGACTTAATTGGAAAATTGGATAAAACTGGACTTTCTCTCAGGAATGGTATATTTAATTTAAGGGTATGACAGCTTAAAAAGGTAAGTTTTTAGTTTAGACCTGAATTCTGTTGGACTTGTTATGGATCTTAGTTCCGGGGGGAGTTTATTCCAAGCCTTCGGCCCAGATACACCGAAAGCGCGATCACCAAACTAAGTATTTGGCTTGCGCTTAGGTTCTATCAGTCTGCCTACAGCTGATGATGTTGCTGATCTAAGAGTTGACTGCCTCAGACCAGTGTTTTCTGGGACGCATAGTTCAGAGATGTATGGTGGAGCCATTTCATTGATGGATTTAAACACTACCCAGCATAATTTGTACTGGATTCTTTCAGTGCACTTGAGCCAGTGAATCTACAAATCTACAAATATGTATGATGAAATGCCTGAAAGTATGAAGAATGGATGTATTTAAAAAGAAATGTTATGTTTATTGTAAAAATATTTAAAGTTACAAAATGAAATATTATCTTCTTTATATTAGTTTATATACAAATGTTGTATAAACTAACTCAATAAATAATTTTTAAAAAATACATATACTCGTATTTAATATCATATTTTGTATGAACAATGTTTAAATAGTAGTTTAAATAAAAAAATGTTTAAATAAAAAAATAATGAAAAGACAAGATATTTGGATTCGATTCCTAGTTGCGACCGTTATCTTTTTTATTTATCTTTAAAAAACATACAAAATGAGACATCTTAAAAAAGCAGTTGCTAGAACTGCATCAGTGGAAGTCGACTTGACAATACTTATGAGCGTATGCAAAAAACACGTTAAACCCGTTTTGAAAACTGTCGGTTATACCAAACTTCGTACCAGCCTTTGGTATGGAAAAACGTGGGCGGTGTCGATTTGATTACAGTACCTACACTCTATTCTATGGTCAGGTTTTATATAATATATATTTACAATAATTTTATGCGCATGGTTTTAACCGTTTACGTGTCGCGTGGCTATTTTATGGGTAAACTTGTCGAAGTCCGCTGATGAAGCGACTCTTTAACAAAACAACACTCGAGTTTAACTTAAGCGCAAGCTACAAGCCAAAAATGTGTACATTATTGGTATTCCTTATATTGCAGGTAATAGGAATTAAAATCGCTTCACAAACGGAGTCTAGAAACGTTCGATTTCAGCACAAAACTGGTTTTTTATTTATTTTGTAAATAATTTTATAAGAAAGCAAAAAAGTTAATCAAGTGAAACTGTCACAAATAATCTTAGCTATAATAATGTATTTTTTAAAAGTTGTTTACTTTACGCGTTCATACATTTCTTTGGAATTTTTTTTTTTTAGTAATTTACATTTATATTTTTTATTGAGTAATTTATTATTTTATTTGTATTCTACTCAAGCAAAACGATAGAAAAATCTTAAATTTATCTAAATCATATTTTGTGGTATTCATAATGTACACCAATTCGTTATAAAGATTAATAAAAAAATAGTGATTTAGCATTAAACTTCGCCTTAAATATCTAATGGAAACCACTATTTAAGTTTTTATTTTAATAAACTTCAAACTTATTTTGATTGAGAAAAATTGAACTTTAATACATTTTTTTACCATCTCCTCCAAGTTTATAGGCTTCAAACTAAACTTACGTGTTTGTTTTATAAAGGACAAAACTTTATAATAACCTACCAAAAGCCATAAAAGAAGCCACAACTCTTGGCACTTTTCGTAGGGTATCTTTTTTATTTTAATTTTAAAAAGATAGAGACAAAAATTTACGGGTTACGAATAACCTTATAATATCTTAAAATCTCTTACTCACAAAACATTTCAGATACTTTTAATAGCACGCCAAAAACTCACAACAAGCATTTCAGATATTTTTAATAGCACAGCAAGAGCTCACAAAAAACATTTCAGATATTTTTAATAGCACAGCCAGAACTCACAACAAGCATTTCAGATATTTTTTATAGCACAGCTAGAACTCACAACAAGCATTTCAGATATTTTTAATAGCACAGCAAGAACTCACAAAACATTTCATATATATTTAATAGCACAACAAAAACTCACAAAAAGCATTTTAGATATTTTTAATAGGACAGCAAAAACTCACAAAAAATATTTCAGATATTTTTCATAGGACAGCAAGAACTCAAAAAAAGCATTTCAGATATTTTTAATAGCACAGCCAGAACTCACAACAAGCATTTCAGATATTTTTTATAGCACAGCAAGAACTCACAACAAGCATTTCAGATATTTTTAATAGCACAGCAAGAACTCACAACAAGCATTTCAGATATTTTTAACAGCACAGCAAGAACTTACAAAAAGCATTTCAGATATTTTTAATAGCACAGCAAGAACTTACAAAAAGCATTTCAGATATTTTTAATAGCACAGCAAGAACTCACAAAACATTTCAAATATATTTAATAGCACAACAAAAACTCACAAAAAGCATTTCAGATATTTTTAATAGGACAGCAAAAACTCACAAAAAGCATTTCAGATATTTTTAATAGCACAGCAAAAACTCACAAAAAGCAATTCAGAATTTTTTTTTAAATGGTTATTAGTCAACATTTTGTTTCCTAAAGCCTGATTGTAAATTTTAGTTGTATAGTGTTAGTTATCATATTAGTATTTTGTTTTGTAATCTTTTTTTGCTAACATTATTACTTTTATTGTTTATTGTTGTTGTTATACGCCCATAGGGGCTTTTACATAGATTATAAATAAGTTTTACATAAGTTATCGAGTTAGAATTTATACTAAGAGTTATAAAAGTGAAGAATTTTAAAAAAATATACAAGTAGTTTTTGAAGAATATGGCGTAAAGAAACATTTTAAACAACATAATATTTAACAATAACAAAGAACAAAATATAATATAAAACATTACAATAACATATCTAATTGTTAAATCTATTACAATAATTTGTATGATTCCACAAAGTGTTGGTTTAATTTGAATTTAAGATTATAAAGGGAATCATGGAATATATCTATAATACCACCAAACTTGTTGCCCAAATCATGCATCCTATTGGTAAGTGAGTTTGACTGATAGTTGGTTTTATATGTGTCGCAAAAGAATGTTGTATTTTGTCTAGTATTTCTTGTCGGTACATAGAGTTTAATAGCAGCAACGATGGCAGGGCTGTCAATAAGGTTGTTCATGACTCTGTATAATAAAATTAGGTCTGAAATGGTTCTTCTGTCAGACAGCGTAATTAAATTAAGTCCATTCATCAAATTTACATAATTAATGTTTTCTATTGGAATTTTAAGCTTGAAATTTAAGTACCTAAGAAATTTGTGTTGAACCCGTTCTAATTTGTTAGAGTGTACTTTATAGAAAGGAGACCAAATAGGTGAATTATATTCCACTTGGCTTCTAACTAGTGAAATGTAGAGTGTTTTCATGCAATCCAAGGACTTAAAATCAGTTAGGGTTCTACAAAGGAAGCCAAGAATCTTTAAAGCCTTATTAGTTATATCATCTATATGCGCTGTGAATGTTAAGTTTGATTCGAATATAACTCCCAAGTCACGAATTTGTGATACTGGTGTTAATTTAACATTATTTAAATTATATTCATGTAAGATATGAGAATGAGTTCTGTAAATAAATAAATATTATTTCATGACAACAAATTAAAAACTTCATGCCATCTAGAGTTCTAGAGGGTTAAGCAGGCATCATGCCATATACCTATAGTTGGCGCCGAGCTGTCGGCTGGTGACTAGTATTTAGTAGCGAGGTACCTCTCAAGGTTTTATCTTCAAATATAAATTCGGTGCCAATGGGACTTCAACTGACTTGTCAAGTATTTAACTCGATACCGGGAATTTCGATGAGTTTCAACAAGTTTCTATAAGTTTGGATAATAAAAATCCACTGTTATTTGGTGTCTGGACTGTAAACCAACCATTTTTGACATAACACTGAAGCGAAAACCTGTAGAAAACTCTTCACATTCTTCTGTTATAGACTTTTGACATGGCCTGACTCAAGTATCTGGTTCACTTGATCGTGCCATGTCTTCTTCGGGCGTCCCAGAATTCTTCTGTCATTCACATTTGGGTTATATATTAACACTCATGTCTTTGTTCGTTTGCTCTACATGCCCAAACCATCTAAGCGACCCTTCCTTAGGAGGGATTATTTCACAGAATTTTAACAATTCATAAAATTTCAACGTTCATTTTCACGATCTGTAAAGGTTATATTCAAGTTCTGTTCTTATATCATTGTTGGCCAGTTGTTTCAAAAAACTGAAATAATAACAGAACTTGAATAGAACCATCACAGAACTTAAAAACCAACTTTGAATTATGTGAAAGAACCCGTCATTAATCTTGCTTATTACGCTTACATCAGCCTTGTATTCTTTGCGAATCTCCTCATTCTCACACGATCATATACGCTTTTACCACACATGCCTCAGGGACCTCATTTCCACAGAATTTCGTCTGCATAGATAAGGAAATTCTTTTGAGATGTGGTCCTATAGAAGACTGTTAGGAATTTCCTGTAGAGACCATATTACAAATAAGAAGGTTCTCCAAAGAATCGAAGGAGGAAGGCACCTGCTCAGGACCTTGTCCGAAAGGCGTGCAAGATGGATCGGCCATGTTATACGACAAGAAGGCCTCTTGCATGTCATAATAGTGGGTATGACCGAGGGGACCAACTCTAGGGGACGAGAGTACCTGGAGGACCTGCTGGTGGACGTGCGCTGCTCATCATATGCACAAGTCAAAAGAGCCGCACAAGACAGGGAAGAATGGAAGAGGAGATTAGATGAAATTGCTGCAAACCAATCCCAGGATTGAAACCAGAGAGAGAGAGAGATAAGGAAGAACTTCTAAAGTTTATGTTAAATTAAATATTTTATCAATTCCCCCAGAAGTAAGGGAGAATTGAGCTTATTTCTTACAAACGGACAAGTCCTCAACAAACTTCTACGTGTAAATATTTTCAGTGGTGTCCAGTCTGTAACCGTTTTGACAGTAGATGTCACAGAACGGGACATCTTTAATGTGAATTAATGTATATAGCTAAAATTTTATGTTGTCTCACATAATATTTACGATCTCCAAACAGAAATGCATTTTTAACGGGGTAGAACTGGTTTTAAAGAAGAGTTATTTTAACGTTGATGGAAATTTAATATCTGGGAGAATTTGCAACATTTGTTCTGGGGTCCATAATGTGACGTATCATTGATGTGTAAAGAAGTCGGGAATTTTCAGGATAAAATGGCACGACCAAGAATTTGTGATTCTCTACATGGTAGACCGAATCAATAACTCTGGATCTACACGGAGAAAAATGATTATTTCTGATTTATTAAACATCTCTCCAATTATTCGTTGTCCGGTTAGAAACGAGATTGCAGGCCCTTTCCTGATAAACTGTTTTATGAACTCGTGATGAACAATTTTAATTAGTAGGAATATAATAATATACCTTCTTTGTATTGAAGCGTGGTATTCTGCCCATTTTGGTGAGTTATACAGGGTGTATCGGCACTAACCCGACAAACTTTAACCAGCTATTCCTTAGCACATTTGGAGTAAAAAATGTTATTGGCACTTTGCTGTCCGGTGGCATTTTTTTTCAATTAATAAGAAAAAAATTAAAAATTTCCACACTACATCACTGTCATTGGCATTGCTTTTCGTGTTCAACAACTGTTATAAGCAAGTATGTCAAAAAACGTCTTCGCTCTTTCGCACACACTAAATAATAATAGTTAAAAATGAGACGAATGGTGCCGTGCCATTTCGTTGTGATTGTAAAAGTGCGCCAATATATATACACACGTGCATTATTCAACGGAATTCGAATAAAATATTGCCAGATGGGTTTTAAAACTTTGACAAAGGATAAAACAGTGGTGACATGTGATGAAAACATGAATAATAAATTTTTTATTAACAAAAAACGTTACCGGACAGCAAAGTGCACATAAGATTTTTTACTCCAAATATGCTAAGGAATAGCTGGTTAAAGTTTGTCGGGTACGTGCCGATACACCCTGTATAATACCTTGAATCCTTTTGACAATGTGATATTGTCAGAATCTTCATTCAGGTGCTAACTAATGTCGGCTATCGCCAAATAAACTGAGCGACGGCTAAGTTCGAATGTATCTTACACTCACAAAACGAGAAAAATGATCCTGTTAAAAAAGTGATAGCATACAAACTTCCTAATAAAATATTAGATATTCAGAATATATCGAGAACACGCGTTCTTTTCCTAATGAAATCATGACGGAATGCGACGATATCAGTATGTCAATATCAATATCAGTATTTGTATGAACACGTGTTCCGCCGTCCTTAAAAACATTCGAATTTAACTGACACTTTGTTAGGAATTCTTTCAATTCATTCGTTACAGGCCTGTAGTCCCATTTTAAACATTAAAACGAATAATTTGCAAAGAATTTTAATAAATTAACAGTATTTTATATCAGTAAGTTTTCTCCGTGTACACCTGCAATTGCCTTGATAATACATAATGACGAAACGCGAAAATATTATAATTTTTATGAACACGTGTTCCAAAATCGTGATATGATACATTCCTTATTTTAACTGGATTACGAATAATTTGAAGAGATTCTTAATACATTGGCAATACTCATTTTTCTCAGTGTAGAGGTCACGGGTTCAAAAAATCTCATTTGATTAATTTACATGGTGTCCGGAATCTAGTGAGACAAGCCCGAAACTAGTGTATCAACATGACGAATTTACACAGGCGTGAATTTTACGTACTAATAAAATTACACTACTACGTGGAGAGAATAACACCTAATTAAATAACATTTATTGGAATTACAAACCTTAAAATAACAATATTAGCGATTTCAAACCAAAATTTGAAACAGAAAAATCAGAAAAAATCGGTACATCCAGATATTGAACACTGTGTTTTTTTTCATACCATGTTAACACATTATTTGCGGGAAACGAGAAAACTCGTCATACGCCTTTTTACAGTAAGACGCGGGAGACGAGTTTACTCGTTTTGTTGTGCAAAGCGGTAAGGAGCGGGAAACTTGTAAACAAGGGGTTCTAAATGGGTGCGGGGTCATGTGTTTTCTATTGTCGGCGGTATCCGATTTATCTACCTGTTAATACAATGAGTTTGAAACACAACAAAAAAATAAAAATAATAAAATCGTTGTCCGTTGTTCCGCTCACAAACTACGCAGTGAAACGCGGTACATGTGCAAGTTTTGCAATGTGCCCCTGCATAAAGGAAAGTGTTTCGAACGCTATCACACATTGAAGCACTATTAGGTTATAGTTTTTTTTATATGTATTGAAAATTTCTAAATAATCTTGTAATTTTGTATGAATAAAATTCGATATGTTATTTCGATTGTGAAATATTGTTTTTTCTATGATTCCCAAGCAATTAGAAAGTTTTTGTCCATAAAAAAAGGAATTACACATACATTGTAAATAAATAGAGACATCTTTTTAAAGAAAAACACTGAAAGTTTCATCGAAAAATATCAAATAGATCATAAGATATGATTGCATATGTCGGGCATTTTGCCCCCAATTTGGCGGTAAAATGCCTAATCATATAGTGTTAAATAAGAGAAGAAAATGTGTTTTTTATAATTTTCGGAGTAAACTTAATTTTAAAGTTAAAAGTAAAATAAAGTTTTAATTCGGTGGAATTTCTAAATGCGGGGGCTTAACAGGAGCATTTCAATAATTAAAACAACGAAATGGCGTTGAATGGCCTGTGATGACAATGTTACATTCGAATTTTTGTGAAACAACCCGTCCTAATTCTTTCTTAAAAGATGTCGTCTCAGTTATATTTATCTCATACTAAAATAAACTATTCGGGGTATAGTTAGTTTGGTTAATAACTATTTTTGGACAGCTTCCGTTCTCCATTATGCCGCGGGGGTTCCGTGTGGGAATGCACTGATTATTTTTGGACACGCATTTTTACATTAGGCTTCATTAACGAGTGAACACAACCACTTCTTTACCACTAATGTTTAATATATTATTATATCATATATTCACCTAAAAAACAGCAAAATTTTATGTCCGAAAATAACTTTTGTTTAATAAATTTGAAAATATGTTCTTTTTGCAGATGTTGCAGACTGTGCAAGGGTTCAGATTTATGGGATAAAGCACAACTGTCACCAGAAATGCCATGAAAACCTGTTATGTAAGTTTATCCATGCTTTAAATAACTAAATTACCAGTTAGTAGCCTGGTGGGTATATGCTATGGTTTCCTATCACATGGGTTCAATCATCTACATTGCACAAGCAACACATTTTCACTTTAAAATGATTGTGGCAGATAGTATTAAAATATTGTTAGGTTATTCGTAACCCGAGAATGTTTGTCTTTCTTTTTAAAACCCACAAAAAAAAGATTCTCTGCTTTTGATTTTTTAATGTTTCTCTTCTGTAGAAGCTGGCGCTTGTGTTTAGAAGAGTTGTGAGCATCAAGATGAAGAATATTTAGTGTTTGTAGTTATAATTTAAGGAAATATGAATATTAAAAAAAATACATGTAAATTAACAAATAAAATTATTTTTACATTGAACTTCTGAACTACATGAAAGATAGAAAACAAGTAACGAAAGTATATACAATTTTCATAGCCAATTGTGAATAATTTAGGAGTACCACAGGGATCAGTCCTCGGACCTGTCCAATACTTTATTAAATATCTATTATTTAATATAAAAATATTACAAGTTTTATCAATGTTATAAGAATTTACTACACTCCAAAAACGCCGAATAAAAAATACATCTTGCAAATTTTCTTGCTTTGTACATTTTAGGCACATACGCCTTGCTTTATCCACATTTATACATTGTCTTATCATAATCTTCTGTTTTCCAACATGTCACTTAATCGTGCCAGTTCTTTCTTCGCCATCCCCAACTTCTTCTGTCATTTGCTGTCGCGTCATATATTCTCCTTACACTACATTCTTTTTTCATTCAATCTCCACGACCAAAACATCTAAGCATCGTTTTTTTAATCTTATTCATTACGCTTACATCAAACTTACACTGTTTGGGAATTTATACATATTTAACACGCCCATTCATGTTTTTACCACACATTTAGGGATCCTATATTAAAATTTCTATTAATTAGTGTTCAGTCAGTTTTGAAGCAGTCTGTAACCATCGGCATACCACGGGCTTGATTATCTGAGTAATGAACGGTGACGAGATGAGCAAGGGGAAGAGATAATAATGTTGTAAAAGGAATATAACCTAACCTCACTTTACATCTGTTTGGAAATACCGACGTAGTGTTAACTGCCCTCCATAGTACCGACCAAATTCCTGAAAAAAATATTAAGGCGATGCACTACGTCGTGTAATATTTTTAATTGAGCCGCTATCAATAACAACCCTTACGTAGATGGCGATAAGGTTTAAATTTCCGCTTAACACCATCCGCCTGTTTTGATTTATGCAAGAAAAAAACATGGCCAAAAAGTGCCTTTTATTTTATTTTGTGGATGTTCAGGCATAAATATTGATTTTTTTCCAATCATTTTATAAATAACTTAATTTGCCACATTATACAATAAAATCATAACCGAAAATGAGTTCGTAAGTAGGAGATTTTTAACTTTAAAGCAGTTTTCATAGGCCTTATACATTATTTTTTTCTGGGCTTATAAAAAGACGTATCTAAAAAATACTCGATTATTTCAAAGGCCAAGATGTATTCTACTTGCAGTATTTAATTAAAGCATCTGAAAAATTTGTAGGCGACCAAATTTAAAGATTAATTTATTGTATTGGATACGATTTCTTTCAATTCTAAGAGCTTAGTTAGTTCAGTTATTTTGCATAACGAACGACATTATCCAAAAAGTCGTGCATATTGACGGCTTATCCTACACCTTGGAGACCGCGCTAAAAGCAGTGCCTTTTGTCTGCCGACAGTCGGAATCATATTTTGAGCGTGCTCGCAAATATCGCTAACTATCCATAGATGACGGATTTTTTTAATATCATATTGTTCATTGGCTTTATCGTTCTTCCGTGCCACACCCCATGATGTCAAACCACCGATATTGTCCATAAAACCCTAATCGATGCTTTGTGCTAGGATCCCAGGTATATAAATATTTATTGAAATGCTGCAGGCAAAATCCTAAATTAATACTTAGCTAAGTCTCAGACTGTCACTGCGGCGACGCTATTAAAATGTAAATCGATTCGTGTAGCATTTTAGCATTAGTAATTAAATTAGATAGAAGTTATTAGCGGCCGAAAGCGAATATCTTATCTCAATCTGTCTGTAACTTGATATTTTATGTGACTCGCAGGCGGTGGGCAATAATCTGCAATAGAGGACAGGCAATAATAGGCAACAAGTAATAGGTAGCCACAACCTTGTGTAAGAACTTACAGGCGCTATATTTGGCAATATTGGTCTATTTGATGAACGCTTGGAGCAGGTGGATGAGTTTGTGTATTTGGGAAGTATGTTGCTGTATTCAAAACCTCTATCTTGCCTGTAGAAATCATCCAGAGAATATTAATAAAAATAATTTTAAATAAGACATATGATTACCTCACCATCAGATTATTTATAGAATTTAAAGTCCCTTGTCTGCTAACCATTTAAAAAAAACACTACTTTTACAATTTCATAAAGATTCTTTCAACAACGAAAACCAAATAGTTTGTTCAAACAGCAACATACCATGTGCAAGGTTCTATAACCTCCCCGTGTTGCAAAACCACCACAGCCCAAAAAAAATTATAAATATAGTGGAGTGAAATGGTTTAACGAATTACCTCTAGATGTAAGATTACAAAAAAATGTTGAAATCCAAAAACTCAATTAAAAATATAATTCAGCAGTATTTCTTTAATTATTACACTTTTAAAATAATATCATAATTCTCTAAAATAATATTAGGTATCCTTTTTTCTGCTTTCTTCTTTTTTTCTCTCCTCCTTTTTTCTATTATTTTTTTACAACAATTGTCTGTAAATTGTATTTTATTTTTCTTTGTTTAAAATAATAACATTGTTAAAATAGTAATTAATTTCGTTTCTCCACCTTTTTAACACGAGCGTTTGCTCAAAGAAAAGGTGTGTTACTTTACTCCGATAATTAAAAAAAAAAACAACTTTGTAATATGTATACATTATAACTGTACCTATTTAATCCAATAAAGAATTAAAAATGTTTACGAGAGATGGGAAGGCTAATAGAGATATTGAAATTTGTGTAAATGAAGGTAACTCCATCAATGTAGGACTAAACTAAGTTGGGGCTAGCAAAACAATGGGCAAAATGGCGAAGCTTGCAGTCCAGGACGGAGTGCTGATACCTACTATCATGGAACTGACAGTGGAAGAAATGTGGAGATTTTCATATAATGCAAGGCTGATGTAAGTAAGCATAATGTTTACGAGATATGGGAAGGCTGATGGAGATATCGAAAGAAGTGTAAATGAAGTAACTCCATCAATGGAGGACTGAGATAAGTTAGCGCTAGCAAAAAAATGTGCAAAGTGGCGAAGCTAGCAGTCCAGGACGGAGTGCTGATACCTACTATCATGGAACTGACAGTGGAAGAAATGGGGAGATTTTCATATAGTGCAAGGCTGATGTAAGTAAGCATAATGTTTACGAGATATGGGAAGGCTGATGGAGATATTGAAAGAAGTGTAAATGAAGCAACTCCATCAGTGGAGGACTGAGCTAAGTTGGCGCTAGCAAAAAAATGTGCATAGTGGCGAAGCTTGCAGTCCAGGGCGGAGTGCTGATACCTACTATCATGAAACTGACAGTGGAAGGATGAAAGACTCAAACTAGGCTGATGTAAGTAAGCATTTGGACATGTGGAGGTAATGTAGACTTTGTTTTACACTATTTAGATAGATTATTCTGCAAATAAAACAAATAGATAAAATAAAAGTTTTATTATATATCTCAAATCGAGCATTACAGCATGATTTCACAACGGATAAAACCAGAGATAATAATGATTCTAGACTTTATCCATCTATGCAATCTCCACCAGTCTCTCT
This sequence comes from Hesperophylax consimilis, assembly GCF_061612785.1. Lineage (NCBI taxonomy): Eukaryota > Metazoa > Arthropoda > Insecta > Trichoptera > Limnephilidae > Hesperophylax > Hesperophylax consimilis. The sequence continues at coordinate 16,545,616 of NC_142865.1, forward strand.
ACTCATAAAACACAGCCTCGGGCGAGGTTAGATTAATGGCGCAGTTGGTGCTTACATAAAGCCTTTGAACAACTCTTAATATTTCAACAGAAATTAATCGTAATTCGTGTGAATTGTTGTCGTTCTTTGGAGTGTCCACGCTTTGGAAATATGGAGTACTTAAACGGTTTATTTTAGGCTCCATTTTGTAGATTAAGTTATTAACCAAATCTGCCGTAATAAAGGTTTGTTAAATACAAACATGTTTAACAACAAATTCTTCTAGTCTTTCTTATAAAGATTCCCTAATATTCCGCTGCAACGTTTGTGTATCTATACGGTAAAGAGGGCCGTATACAGCTCGAGTTAAAATCGTTACTCATAATAATATTCATGCCATTTTTTTAGCATAGCATCACTTTGTTCCAAACCTCAAATACATGGTCATTTTCGCATTTAGCATTTTTTTGCTAGCTTCACCTTTCTTTAGATGACATTTGTATTGTCATTGACCCGGTCTGTTTTTGTTTACATTGAAATCTGACCAATTCGATAATGCGTTCCGTATTTGCATTGATAAACCGATATTACGATTTAAAATATTCGTCTGATAGTGCTGCAAATGGGTATTACTGCTTTTTTTTACATCTATACGGTGAAGAGGGCCGTATACAGCTCGAGTTAAAATCGTTTTTCATAATAATATTCATGCCAGATTTTTTTAGCCTAGCATCACTTTGTTCGAAATCTCAAATACACGGTCATTTTCGCATTTAGCGTTTTGTTGCTAACGTCACGTTTCTTTGGATGACATTTGTATTGTCATTGACCCGGTCTGTTTTTATTTGCATCAAAATCTGACCAATTCAATGATACGTTCCGTATTTGCATTGATAAACCGATATTACGATTTAAAATATTCGTCTGATAGTGTTGCGAATGGGTATCACTGCTTTTTTACATTTTCACTACGCGACCGATCACAATTTGTCAAACCAACCAGATTGTTAACAAAGTCCGCGATCTCCGTCTTAATACGATCGTAATACGCTTCTATACCTGTCTGTTTAAAAATCTGTCAACTTCTAATACTGTATTTTTACGGCCGGTATACGTAGTAGATATTATGAGTAACGTTTTTCACTAACCCGTTCTTATATCTTCGTACATTATGAATTATAAATAAAGTTACTACAGATTGCTTTATAACTACTTTCATAGTATAAGAACTTTTTTTGAAATTGTACAATTGTAATTATTGAACCCTTGTGTACAACAGAAGTCTATATGATAATTTTTATTGTACCTTCTTATATAGTTTATACTCAGTTTATTATGTAATGTACCTACTATACACTTATTATTGTACTCCTGAACAACTTACCTATAACAGTGTATACATGTAAAAGCTTTCAGGGTGTGATTAGATAAAAATAATCTGCTTGTATAGCGCCATTGTGGTGATTTCATAGTTCATATATGTACTTCAAAAATTGAAAATTTATACATGGTGTCTGAAAATTCGTAGCAAAAGTGGGAAGCTAATGAATGTACGTCACATAAAGAACCTAAAAAAAACAAATTTATGACAAATAATTAGTTAATACAACCTTTGGGGCCGGGTCTACAAATACCGGGGAAAACAAATTTGTGCTGCAAAATCACGTGCAAAACCGGGTAATAGTGTTAAATATCATTAATAAAAACTGAGAAGGTACCTACTCTATAATAAAATTGTTTTTCATAAAAATACAACGATATTATAGATCTTAAAATACCCTATTTTTGTTTTACCCCGATTTGAGATGTTCTTGGATATTTTTTTAATAATATGCCCTGATGATCGACACTGAAATGCTGTCCAAAACGTTGGCTAAAGATTGAGGAGATGATAATGATACCTTCACTGGCTCAAAGAATCCCTGAAAGAATCCAGTACAAATTGTGCTGGATGGTGTTTAAATCCATCAATGAAATGGCCCCACCTACATCTCTGAACTATGCGTCCCGGAAAACACTGGTCTGAGGCAGTCAACTCTTAGATCAGCAACATCATCAGCTGTAGGCAGACTGATGGAACCTAATCGCAAGCCAAATACTAAGTTTGGTGATCGCGCTTTCGGTGTATCTGGGCCGAAGGCTTGGAATAAACTCCCTCCGGAACTAAGATCTATAACAAGTCAAACAGAATTCAGGTCTAAACTAAAAACTTACCTTTTTAAGCTGTCATACCCTTAAATTAAATATACCATTCCTGAGAGAAAGTCCAGTTATATACAATTATGTCCTAAATCCTGTATCTAAATTTCGCTAATAAACAATTAGTTAATGTTAATTAAATGTTAATCTCAAGTGACCTACCAGGTAAATATTGTACTTTATATTATCTCCATATATAGTTAGTAATAACATAGATCACTGTAGAAATGTATTATAAATTTGTACAGCGCCCTTGAGGCGATTTTGCACAAAAACGGCGCTATACAAGTTATCCAATTATTATTATTATTATAATTAATGAGTGCAACACGGCATAATAACTCCAAAAAATCACTACAACCATATAACTTTTGAATTTTTGATATTTGTAAAATTAAAACGCAAATACAAGACGTATTATAAATTGTAAAATGTGGTCACTGGCGCCAGTACCTCTTCATAACGTGTTGAAGTACTAGAAAAAAATTCGCGTGGGCGAATCGAAAGTTCCCTAGCCAAGCCGGGTGACCTTCTCGTTTCATAACAGACCTCTCAATGGTCCCAAGTACGTAATTATTATTCACCATTTTGTTTATATTAGATGTCCATCGATTTCAAACTGATAACTTCGGATTAAAATAAAAATCTGAAGAAAACACAATTTTGACAAAGTACATACATCAATGGTTGTAGGTGATGACTTCACAAAAATGACTCTGTATAAAGTATAATAATCTGATAGCCAGATACGAAAATAATTTAATCAGTTCCGATTTTATGCCCGGGTTAAATGTTCCCCATAGGAAAAACTAAACCCTTCCACACACTTTTCCACAAATGATCATCTAGTCAATCAACATTATAAATGTGCATTATATAAGCAAAATAAATACAAAACAATACAAGAACAACACGTCAACTCACCAGAGATAGGAAAATAATTCACCGACTCCAGATATTTTCATATCAGAGGGTTCGGCTCGGTAGAACTTCTAACAGGGCCTATAAATCCTACTGATCCCTCAACATAAATATTTTAAAAATGTTTCGTTATCCTACATGTATTCAAAATGACCGACTTTTGCATTTTTATACATAAAATTTTTGATAGATCTAATACGCCTATATTTTCAATAAGGGAGCTAGGTATAATGCCAGTAGCCGAAATAACGAATGGTTATATTTTTAAAGTTTGAGAATGCCCAATCCTTTTTATGATGATGATGTACAATAAGTTAATGCAGACAATGTTGATTTTAACAGATAAGAAAAAAAAACATTTCATTTATTATGTTCATATCATAAGAAACTAAATTATATTTAATAGTGTTATTATGACATACAGGTAAAAGTATTTAGATCTGCAAGTATTTTCCTTTTAACTAGCACAGCCCCTTGAAAAATCACGGCATATTATAATTTTGGTATTTGTCAAACTATTTATTTATTGATTAAAATTTAAAATATACTGTTTTTTTGACAAATCATAGAGACGGTCAGATATATGTTAGTAATAAATTTGAAAAATTTCGAATTTTGTCAAAAAATTAAACAAAAGAAATACACATTTCAAATGAAGAATTATTAATTTATTTTATTTATTTATTGCATTTCACTATACATAAATCACGTTTTTTTCACATAAAAATCAACCTCACTAGGACTAAGCCTGTATCGAGATTAACAATTTACATTTGAGTGAAGCAAACATAAGAGTAATCACAAACATAAAGTAATTTTACAAACAAACACGAAATATTTCAAAATTAAAGAAAAAAATAGTATTTGAGTTACCAGATGGGTAATTTGATAGTATATTGTAACAATATTTGAACTATAACTACTTATTAATCGTTATTATAAATTTAAAAAATTTCTGATTTTAGGAACGTACCTTCTTTGTTGTTTGTCTGATTTACTCTACACACATTCAGTTCTAATTTGAAAAATGACACTTAAATTCAAAGCATTTTTGAGTTCATTGAACATGTTTCACGCAGTAATAAGTAAAATTTCAGACACAGATAAGTGAAATTAGTACTCGTAGTTTTGATTATTGTGGCTGTTTGGAATTTTCAATCAAACAAACTCAAATCATGCCTTGGCCTGTCCATGTGTTCCTGTACCGTTCTGTCACAGTGGCCTACGTCTATACCATTGTTTGCCAAACTTTGGGATTTTTTGCACACCAAATAAAAATACCATAAAAAGAAAATGTATTTTATTAACACTATATGGTCGGACATTTTACCGCCAAATTAGGGGCGAAGCGCGGGTGTTTTTATAAATTTTAGCGCCAAAATTAGACTTTCCGCAAAATATTCATATCTTATGATCTATTTGATATTTTTCGATGAAACTTTCAGTGTTTTACTTTAAAAAGATGTCTCTATTGATTTACTTAGCAATATATGTGTAATTCCTTTTTTATGAACAAAAACATTCTACTTTCTTGGGAATCATAGAAAAAACAGTATTTCACAATCGAAATAACACATCGAAATTTATTCATACAAAATTACAAGATTATTTAGAAATTTTCAATACATATAAAAAAAACTCTAACCTAGTAGTGCTTCAATGTGTGATAACGTTCGAAACACTTTCCTTTATGCAGGGGCACATTGCAAAACTTGCACATGTACCGCGTTTCACTGCGTAGTTTGTGAGCGGAACATACGCGACAACGATTTTATTTTTTTGTTGTGTTTCAAACTCATTGTATTGACAGGTAGATAGATCGGGTACCGCCGACAATAGAAAACACATGACCCCGCACCCATTTAGAACCCCTTGTTTACAAGTTTCCCGCTCCTTACCGCTTTGCGCAACAAAACGAGTAAACTCGTCTCCCGCGTCTTACTCTAAAAAGGCGTATGACGAGTTTTCTCGTTTCCCGCAAAGAATGTGTTAATATGAATAAAGGAAATCGTGCTAGGTAAATATTTGTATATATATTGTGTTATTTTATCAACATATTATATTTCAATTTGGGAACCATTTATTGGATAACCAACATCCCTGCCTGTCACCCCAAGTGTTTTGCTACGTGTGATGATTCAGCAGGGGTGTCCGTGTTCATCGGGTGAAGTTGGTTTGGGTAGATCCTTTGAACTCCCTACCTACCTTATTTCTTATTCTTCCGATTCCCACCCAACCCTCTTACCTTTTACCTTCCTAGAACTTAATCTTTCTATCCCAAAATATGACTCCTGTGTGAGTTTAATGTAAAAAAGAATGAATTGATGACCCGCTAGTATACACTTGATAATCAACTAATGAAATTTGATTATCAAGTGTTGATTATCATTTTTCAAATGCTTGGAATTATTCAAAAGGAAATTCTAATTTGTAATATTGTCTGCACTTCTGGCAAAATTTAAAATTTGTTTGAGGGGGAAACATCACCTGGAAAGCAATCAAGCTGTAATTTTTCAACTTTGCTAATCCACACTAGAGGAAAGGCCTATTTATCGTACCCAGTAAAAGTACCGGGTATCTTCATGCGATACTTTGTACTTGTGACTAATCTCCAAAATACCTGGTTCCAAAATACTCAAGTATTTTATACTGGGACTAAGTATTTAGGTATTTTTAATAGGTACTTTTGGTAGGTATTTTTAATAGCTACTTTTGATAGGTATTTTGAATAGGTTCTTTCGATACGAATTTAAAAAAAAAAATGTAACGGATACTTCTAACAGGTATTTTTAGTAGGTATTTATAGTAGGTATTTTTCAGCAGGTATTTTTAAAAGGAAAAATGTGAAAAATTACTGTGCGGAATCACATATTGAAATTTTGTTGTGGGGAGTAACCTTTCACCACTCTCTAACACTTGTGACTAATTTTGTGGGGAATCGTTGTGGGCAGAAATTATCTGAGTACAGTTTACAAATAACTTATTATTAATCAATCCTCAGGTCGGTATAAAATACTTTTGAGTATTTTGTAACCGGTATTTTTTTGTACCTGTACAAAACTGTACTCACTGTACCCAGTAACGAAAAGTACTCAGAGGACGCGCCTCTAATCCACAGTTCTAACTTGTCAATGAAAGATTTTAAATTTCCTATAATTGTAATAATCTTGCAGGCTTAAATTTAAAAATTTTGACTTCTCAAAAAGATTAATAAGACATGTAACTTCCAGCCACCACCAACTGTCCCACTTTTTATCCTACATTTTCTGGTCTCGTTGACCACTATGTACGAATGTGAAAAATATTTTTTTGAAAATGTAGATCCTTCGTGGCACACCTGATACTTCTTACGGTACACAGTTTGGCAGACACTGCTCTATACCATACCCAGCCTCCTTGCACAGCCTCTCTCTGACATACATTATTATAAATTCTGGAAAGTATCTAATAACGCTAATATAATAGTGACGATAAAACACTTTTAATAAGCTTCACAAAATTGTCAGCACAACACAATAGCTACAAGAACAACACGAGAAGACTAAATTCCAAAGTGATTAGTTTATTTATTTATCCATCAGGGTTTGTTTTACGATGTTTTCTGACACGTGTCCTGACTGACACGTGGCGTTTTGATACCGCGGTAATAACGATAAGAACCTTAGCGTAACTAAACGCCAGAGAAAGCCTCTTGGAAGCAATAACAAAAAGTTCATTAATCAAACTAAATAAGGTTATCAAGTTTAATTTTATTTCTTAAAACAAAAATACTAAATGAAACATCAAATTTGTGCGGTAAGGATTTTTTCACGTTAAAATAATAAAAGGGATACTGCCCGGACCCATTAAATGAATGTGGTTTTCGGCGTTTAGTTTTGATGTAGGCAAATGGCGGATACCAAGAACTATTAAGCCTACCCCCGTCGCGTCGTCTCTGTAATTACCTAAGGCGAGGTCGTTGCGTTTTGGGCCTTCCCAGGACTTATACACAAACAAAGTAATGGTCAATTTCTTTGTCCGGGTGGCCAAGTTTGTCTGATCCGTTATATCTGACCTACGTGCACTTTTCCACATCCCTAGCAGCTTTTAGAGTTTATAAACTTTGACAAAAAAGGAGGAAATGCAACTTGCAACTAACTCAAAAATTAATTAAGCCATCTCAAACATTATGACAAAATCTGTGCAAATTATACCATTTCACAACATGCCGTTATAGAGACATTACAGCTGAGAAAACAAATTTCCATTTTAAACTATTTAAGATTTTTTAAAACTTTTTTTACCTGGCGCTCGGAAAGACAGGTATAAAAATAAAAATTAATATTGACGCAGCTATTAAATATATTTTTTTTTATTTTACACATATACATAGTAGTTTTATGAATATTTTGAAATGATAACGAATAAAAAACAATGTAAATAAGTTGAGATATGAGCTGTCGAGTAGGACTCTCTTTTGAAAATCCTTGGTGACGGTGGACTTGCTTTCTCTGTCAGGCATCGGCAGATTTTTTTTCTTATTTATAAAGGTAATAGCTAAGATGTTATGGAAGGAATTTATTTTAGTAGAAAAGACAGTAAAAAAAACTGGCATCCTATCAAAAACATCCTATCAAAAACATCCTACCCAACAAAATTCCTTGCAACTGCCCAAAATTGATTGAAATTCAAACAATAAAATACCTTGGGATAATTATTGATCAAAACTTAAATTGGAACTCCCAAATTGAAAATGTGAGCAACAAATTAAAAAAACTAACCTATTTCTTCAAAACAATAAGAAACATTTTAGATAAAGAACAACTAATTCAAATTTACTACGCACTAGTCCAATCTCAACTACAATATGGTCTTATCGGATGGGGAAGCTCATGCGATTCCACTATAAAACCAGTCCTCATAACACAAAAGGCAATTCTAAAAATTATACTTAGGTTCCCCATCAGAACTCCTACCGACTATGTCTTTAAAACCCTGAATGTAATGACACCAAAACAATTATACGCAAAAGATATACTAATTTACGCATTCAAAAACCAGGACAAATTTACACAGACAAACTCAGACAGACTCACAAGATCCACATTACAACACATGTTACACCAACCTACAACTAAAACAACTTTTGGACAAAGAAATATGCAGTATTATTCTATAAAATTATTTAATGTCCTCCCTTTTGAAATAAAAAACATTAAAAAAATAACTGACTTCAAAAGAAACATCAAGTAATGGATTATGGATAAGGGAAGGATGAATATAGATATAATTTTGCAACCCAACAAGGACTAAAGCTTGTATTATGTTTTATTTTTCTCTAAATATTGTTTTATAATTTTCTATATAGTATTTTAACATATGTACTTATACTATTTCAAACACACAACCATGTACAATGTGTCCTTAGAACGGGGTACCCCAGTAAGGACACATTATCTTATATAAAAAAATTGTTAAATAAAAAAATAAAAATAAAAAAAATAAAATAAAATAAGTAACATATTAGATAATATTTCATATTCGTTGTAAATTTTAATAGAATCGGCTAAGTAGATCTTCAGATATCTTGTACACCAGTTTGAAAGAAGTAGTTTTGAATAAAACGCAAAAAGAATAGTACAGCGTCAGCATCTTAAAACCAAATAGTTTTCATTTAATTTACTTGATTCCTGGACCATACATGAGGTCTTCCAATTTCCTGGCCTCTTTGGTCACCATGTTATCTGTAGAGTTTCGGGCCGACATGCCACGCCCACTTCTACTTGCTATAACTTGAATATTTTGAATTTTGAAATGGTTAAACATTTAAAATATTTTTAAAAGTATAAACAATCTAGCCAAAAAAGTCATTGGATTTTTTGAAAATCTCATGGTGTTGTAACCACTTAACGCACCACCGCATCCCATGTTTCGTCAAAAGGCTTCAATCTGTAGCCACATCCTTCTCAGTGCACACTTTGATTCCCAATTTTAATTAAACCTAAAAAAATCAAATACATTTGGCAAAAAAATATACCATTTTTTTATTAGTTGATATAAAAATATTCCCTCCTGATATTTTAATATTATGTTACCTAGATGGTTGTCACAGCGAAAACCTACAAGTGTTATAGGAGAGGGATTGTAAACTGATAATATGTTGTCTCGTGTCTGAGTCGTTACACGCACGCACTTTGAGGTATTCCTGCCAAATCAAATACAGTAAAAAATGGGTAACGTTCAAGATAATTTGACGGAAACCTTTCAAGAAGGGGTAATGTTCGTAATAAGAAATTCAGTAACACGAAATATATTTAGGGTGTTTTTTGAAAATACCAAGAATCTTGTGAAAGAAATATTGGTAACGGTGACCGGATAAATCATCAAAATAAGAATTCATCACATCTTAAAAAAGTTATATAAAGTCATGGAAAGTGATGAAACAAAAATTTAATATGAATATTAACTGGGTTAGGTTAGGTTAGGTTAAAATTTTTTGTTCATCGTTTCTAATGACTTTATATCACTTTTTAAAAGTGTGTTGAATAGTCACTGTAACCTACTGTGGTCCCTTTTAGGCAGAGTTCAAAATCAAATGTTGACCGTAATATTTGAACGTCAAGGTGCAACGTTTCGCCAAGGAGCGTGGCATATAGTACGTTTAATATGTTGGGGGGGACACTACGCTATAATTTTCCTTTAGGAGATGTGGTCAAATCAATTGGGGAACTGCCGCTGAATATCATTTTTTTGTATGGGATCTGTCACGTTGACAGATGACAGCCGCGTAATTACGGCGCTCAGATCACAGCGCATATCGTCGCCACCTCTACACTTATAACACATCATCTTTTTAGGTGCAATATGATGGGATGAACAGGGACATGTATGGGATTGTATGGTGAACAATATGGTGTTATATAAAACGCTTTGAACTTATAGCGTAATCTGTCACCCCCTTAAAGGTATACGTAACGTACGTTATAATCCACGCGTTTATAGAAGGTTTTAATTTAATTATTTTATGATAATTTATTTATTTATTATACGCCCTAGTGGGCTTTTCTTTAAAAAAAATACAAGCATTTGTATCAGAGTAAACACTTAAAAATTAATACAATAAAGAAGAATGTAAACATAATGGCAAAAATGAATCCTCACGCATATAATTGAATTTAAAAGATTCAACAAAACAAGATAGTAGAAACGGAGAAGTTATATGGGTACATAGGTCTATTTGTGTCTAGAAGAATAAAAGTGATAGAATATACAACATTTATACTGATTAGTTTTCAAATGAAATATATCACCCAGATCAGAATATTTGTTTCCGAGATTGTGAAGTCTCGGAATCGGAGAATTTTGGTAAACTAGTGTCCTGGTGTTATTGAAGTAAAAAGGTAAGAAATGTCGGCATGATTTTTTGGGAACATGGATATTGATACATTGAAGTAATTCGGGACATTCACTTTTAAAATGTAGTATTCTTTGTAACAGTATTAAATCTGTGCTTATTCTTCTTTCTGAAAGTTTCAATAGAGACATTTTATCCAAGAGGTAATTGTTATTTATCTTTTGTATAGGAATATGCAATTTATAATTTATAAATCTTAGAAACTTCCGTTGAATCTTTTCAATGTTATCTGAATGAATATTGAAAAATGGATACACTAATAAGACATTAATACACTTTAATGCAAGTTATGCTTTAAAATATAAATAAGAATTATTTGTTTAGTCCGTATAAAAACTCAATTCTTTCAAGAAAGACATACAAATACAACATTGTATCTAACTAACTAACCATCACGCCGTTTCCCCGCAGGGGTAGGCAGAGAGGACGGACCGCCAAACAACTCGGTCTTGGCACACACTCCTTGCCTCATTCACATTCATACATCGTCTCATACATACTCTTCTATTATTCTGACTCTTGAAATGGCCCGACTCGAGTATCTGATTCACTTGATCGTGCCATGTCTTCCTCGGGCGTCCCCGACTTCTACTACCATTCGCATTTGCATCATATATCCTCCTTACACTCCTATCTTCGCTCATTCGCTCTACATGCCCAAACCATCTAAGCGTCCCTTTCTTAATCTTACTCATTACGCTTACATCAGCCTTGCACTCTTTGCGGATCTCCACATTCCTCACACGATCAAACATGGTTTTACCACACATACGCCTCAGGGATCTCATTTCAACAGCATTCAATCTACTTTCATCCTTTCTTTGCCAGTTCCATGCCTCACTTCCTTACATCAAGGTAGGTACCAGCACTCCGTTGTGGACTGCTAACTTCGCTTCTTTGGACAATTTTTTGTTAACGCCAACGGCGTTCAGTCCTCCATTAACGGAATTACCTGCATTTACCCTTCTTTCAATATCTCTGTCAGCCTTCCCATCTCTCGTAAACATACTTTCTAAATACACAAACTCATCCACCTGCTCCAAGTATTCCTCATTCACAATTATATTGCACACTGTTTTCGTACTCTCTCTTTCAAACACCATTACCTTAAACTTACTTACATTCATCATTAACTCATTCTTCATGCATACTTCGTTCATCCTAGACACGAGGGACTGTAGATCTTCTATACTATTAGCAATCAGCACCGCATCATCAGCATACCACAGGCAACATACTTTCAAATCATTCAAATTCGCGCCCAATCCCACCTCTTTCAATTCTTGCATACGTTGCATGTCTTAGGTTATCCATGTATAGATTGAATAACCACGGTGACATTACGCAGCCTTGTTTAACACCTTTTGTGATATCAAACCACCCCGTAAAATCACCGTTCACCTTAACACATGCAACGCTTCCCTCATACAGAGACGCAATTGCCTGAGTCAGATTTGTATTCACTCCATACTTGGACAACACCTTCCATAGCTTTTTCCTGTCGACTCGGTCGTATGCTTTTTGTAGATCTAAAAAGGCACAGAAAAGTTTATGGTTTTTTGCCAGAAACTTTTCAGTGAGCATACGCAATGAGAAGATCTGGTCCATGCACCCCCTTCCACTCATAAAAGCACCTTGCACATCCCATATTTTATCTTTTGTTTCCTTTCTTACTCTTTCAATCAAAATTCTACTATACAGCTTGCCAACTGAACTTAGCAGACTAATAGCCCTATGATTCCCACATTCCATACGTGACCCTTTACCTTTGTATAATGGCATGATCACAGCCCTTCTCCAATCTAAAGGCGTATAACCTTCCTTTAAACAGTGATATGAAATCAAATATTTAATTTGTATGCCTCTCTTGAAAGAATTGAGTTTATCTACGGACAAGTCTATTTATTCTTATTCATATTACACAAACAAATAATTTTTCATTTTTTAAAGCATTACTTGCAAAAAGTGTATTTACATAAAAATAATTATAAATACGGGGTTTTTCAATAAGAGGTGTTATTTTGAATAGCCCGCTATTTCGGTAGATGTTACTTTTAAAGCTGTAATTCTTGACATTTGACAAGTAGAAACTACGCCATTAATAAAATTGGAACGATACACGCTTCAACAATGCATTGAAATTATTAAAATTCACTTGAGTGAATCAAATGCAAATCATCTTGAGTGATTAGACCCATTTTCACCTCGGTGGCTTCGTCAACAAGCAATATTGTCGCATCTGGGCTCGGAAAACTCAAGAGTTATTGTTGAAAAGCCTCTCTATCTTCAACGTTTGACTGTGTGGTGCAGTTTATGGTCCGGCGGAATTCATTGGACCTTACTTTTTTCGAAAATGAGGCTGGAGCAACAGTTACGGTGAATGGATTGCGCTTTCGAGATTTTTTATGGCCGGAATTGGATGATATTGATTTGGACAACATTTACTTTCAACAAGACGGCGCTACGTGCCACACAAGCAACGAAACCATTGATCTTTTACGATTGAATATCAAAATAACACCTCTTATTGGAAAACCCTGTATATTATGTAGTGTTGTTTCTGAAATAATTATAAATATATTACACTGTGTTTTTTAGTGCACTTGAGTGATTTTGGTTTCACTCTGTATTTGGCATAAATAGATGTGCAGAATTGTGTCAAAGTAATCTACCGTTAAAACAACTATTTAATGACCCGAATCATTTACCTAAAATGAATACACTTCAGAAATGAACTAGTTTCATAATAATTATTTTCATGTTCTGGAACCAATGAAGCTCTTGTAGTATGCCTCATTACTTCTCTTACAAATTAAGCACATTTTTGATCCGTCACGGATTGTTTTAAGACCATAAAATGTTATTGCAAATACGAAGTATTCTAATTATTTCAGAACTATGTCATTCACAATGATAATTATCATACCGGATGGTTTAAATGTATTTTCTATTCTTCTTTACCACAAATGAAATCCAGGAGTTAGCATTCAATGTTGATAATTTATTTATAAGATTTCGTGTACCTATATGCTGTACCCCATTGCAAAGCTAGATTAGCACAAAGACATAAAAAAATTTCCCCTTAAATTAACAACATACTACAGATAATCTTTGAAGAGATCATCTTGCGTCAAAACATTAACTATTATAAAAAAATATACCATATATTGGCTAAAATATACCGAAATAGATATGTTTGTTCAAGGTTCCGTATGTATTATTGTGATAATCACACTACGGCTTCTGGCTATAATCTCTAAATAGTATAAAATAAAGTCAGTTTCCGCGTTTGTCTGATTGTGCTCTTGTTCTCAGGTTTATATATATAATACATGCATATTATATTTATAAAAAAGTAGAGAAAAATCGATGATTATCTTAGAATTCATAACCTCAAAACTTTACACAAAATCATTCATAACCCCGAGTAACGCCGGGGATACGTCAGCTAGTTCTGTTATAAATATATTAAACACTACTGCTAACTACTATGCTATGTTAGCTGATGTTTTTAATATGCCTCTATCGGAATATAATTGTGTACTGATTATACATTTTTGCTTTATATTAATGAGATCACTGCTAAACATGTTATTTGTTTTTATTGCTTCTTTTTTTTTTAATAACGTTGTATTCTAGCTCTAATCTCTAAATTTATAAAATAATGTCGCTATCAGCGTCTGTCTGTTTGGGCGCTTATTTCTTCTAAACTACGAAACGGATTTTGATAAAGTTTTCACAATCATTTAGCGAAATTTCTTCCCGAAGGTTTATATATATAATACATGCATATTATATTTATAGCATGTAGAAAAAAGTCGATGTTTTATAATCAAGTCGTAAAAATATATTTTCGGGCACTACATTGTTAACGCTGGCTAAACCTTATGAGATACATCAAAATAATGTTCTACGGAATTGTATATCTTAAAAAAGCCTACAGAAAAGCCTGTTATGTTATATGTCTATCTTTTAAGGATAACCCCCAACAACACTGGGTACACGTCAGCTAGTAATCTTATAATTTTTCCTTTATTTCCATGTTGTACTATGACTGTCAATAACTTGCATGTATGTAAATAAAACTTGTGCCGTTTATTGTAAATAAAGATGTGTCAAAGGTTCTGCGTGTTTCTTTCGAAAATATAATTACAGCGTCATCAGTGTTCTCATCATAAATAAAATGATTTAAAATCCGTGAATTTTATAAAAGTAATGATTATATTTGAAGCGATCAATCATCCAATGAGACAGTGACAAATGAATAACAATGATTGCTTTGTGTTCGGAAAAATGGGGAAAAATACAACATTATTTGATACATTTGTCACCCTAGATATAATGCTTATTGTTAAAACGTCACATTTAGAATAATTTATTATATGAGATTTTTTCGAACAAAGCTCGTTGTTGTAAATGGTGCTTCAAAAATACGCCCTTGTAATTTAAGTACTTTAGGGGTCGTGTTTTTATTGTTTTAATTACTTTTGAGTGGACTTTGCAAGAATTGTCAAGTTCATTTTTATATTATGACAAAACTCAAAAGTATGAATCTTGAGGACGACATGGCACGATCAAGGGAATTTAATACTTGAGTCAGGTTATGTCAAGTGCAAATAATCGATACCCTAGTTTTATAATAAATTACATATTTTGGAAATGAGATTACAAGAATTTGGCATTCTCAGACTATAAAAATATTACCATTTGTTATTTCGGCTACTGGCATTAAGCTTTACTAGCTCTCTCATTCAAAAGTTAGGCGTATTAGATCTGTCAAAGAATTTATATCAATCATTTTAAATACATATAGGATTACGAATTTTTTTTAAAATATTTATATTGAGGGATCAGTAGGATTTATAAGTCAAGTTAGGAGTTCTACCGAGCCGAACCCTCTGATATGAAATTATCTGGAGTCGGTTAATTATTTTCCCATTTGATCTCTGTTGAGTTGACGTGTTGTTCTTGTATTGTTTTGTATTTATTTTGCTTATATAATGCACTTGCATAATGTGGATTGACTAGATGATCATTTGTGGAAAAGTGTGTGAAAGGGTTTAGTTTTTCCTGTGGGGAAGATTTAACCCGGATATAAAGTCAAAAAATATTTTTTATAAACTTAGCATTTATTTATCATTTACTTAGCAGTTTAGTCTAATTTCACTTCAAGTTTGCTTTACTATAACAACTTAAAAACGGTAATTTGGCATTACTGGTCATGTTCTTAAAATTATTCCAGGGAAACAAGTAAAAAAAATTGTTTTTAAGTTATTTTTTTAAAGTGATATCCCACAAGGGCGCCGCTGTCTGTACAGTGAAAAGGCAGGGATCTATGTCGCCACCGTTAGGCAGCGTTGTGAGACGGGTAAGGCCTGTAAAAAGGGATTTATTAATGCTGGTCTTGAAGAGGCAAACAGATGCTTGTAGCTCGTTCCACATACAAGCCGTCTTCATAAAAACGAGTCGCAGAAGCGGCCCGTTCTCATGAAGACAACATCAACTGTTAACGGGTGTTTTGCTTGTGTGCGTTGAATTTTACGCAAGTGCGCCGTTGCATAGGGGATTGATCCGCTAGCTACTTAAAGCAGGCTCCATTAAAATACCTTTTGTACAGACACAGCATGTCCACAATGCGTCTGTGCATTAGATATGCCAATCGAGGCGAAGCTTAATGCTAAATCACTATTTTGATTAAACTTTAAAACGAATTGGTATACATAATGAATACCAAAAAATATGCTTTAGATAAATTAAAGATTTTCCTATCGTTTCGCTTGAGTAGAATACAAATAAAATAATGAATTACTCAATAAAAAATCTAAATGTAAACTACTGAAATAAATATTTTTTCAGTAGAAATGTATGAACCCGTAAAGGAAACAACTTTTCAAAAATACAGTATTATAGGTAAGATTATCTGTAACAGTTTCACTTGATTTAATTTTTTGCTTTCTTATAAAATGAAACCATTTTTGTGCTTGAAATCGAACGTTTCTAGACTGCGTATGTCAAGCGATTTTAATGCCTATTACCTACAATATAAGGTATACCAAGAAAATACACATTTTTGGCTTGTAGCTTCCTCTTAACACTGGATCGTCTATTAGACGGACCGCCCTACTTTGCACAGAATCAGGTAGGTTTTTAAATTATTGTGGGGCTCCAGCCCAGAGGTGGCTCCCAAATTCAATTGTTTCAATTCAATAATGCCAAATGCTATTGAAACTTTCCTTCTTGATATTTCATTTTAAAACTAGTGAACCCCGCAATTCTTCGCCATTGCTAATGTTTTTCTCAGGCATCCCCGACTTCTTACTCCTTACTGTTAAAAAAACTACCTTACATCGACTTTAAGTCTACTCAGTATCTTATTCCGGAGCTGAGATATTGCGTTAAGGCAATGCCATACGTAGTAATGCAAAATCATGTGTTTTTGGTTTGAAAATTTGGTCGCCTAGAAATTTTTCAGATGCTTTAATTAAATACTGCGACTAGAATACATCTTGGCCTTTAAAATAATCGAGTATTTTTTATATAAGTCTTTTTACAAGCCCAGAAAAAAATAATGTATAGGCCCATGAAAACTGCTTTAAAGTTCAAAATCTCCTACTTACGAACCCATTTTCGGTTATAATTTTATTGTATAATGTGGAAAATTAAGTTATTTATAAAATTATCGGAAATTTTTTAAATATTTATGCCTGAACATCCACAAAATAAAATAAAAGGTACTTTTTGGCCATGTTTTTTTCTTGCCTAAATCAAAACAGCTAGATGGTGTTAAGCGAGAATTTAAAACTTATCGCCATCTACGTAAGGGTTGTTATATGGTTGTTATAGATAGCGGCTCAATTTAAAAGATTGCACGACGTAGTGCATCGCCTTAAGTATTCCTCGGACATCCCCGACTACCGTTAAAACCAATATCTAACCACTTCTTTCACTAATAAGAACAAGTTATTCTTACGAGATAGACATATACCATCTGCGTCTTTTCTGAAGACCTTTTTAAGGTATACAATTCCGTAGTACATTATTTTGATGTATCTAATAACGTTTAGCTAGCGTCAGTAATGTAAGCGCCCGAAAAAATATTTTTCACGACTAAATATAATGGGGATGTATTAAATATATATAAACCTTCCGGAAGAAATTCTCTAATTGTTAGTGAAACCTCTATCAAAATCAGTTGCATAGTTGTTGAGAAGAACTAAACGCACAAACAGACAGACATAGATAGCGACTTTGTTTTGTAATATTTAGAGATAAGTCAAATTTGTCTTAATTATGTAGTAAAATCAGATGTTTGCCTATTGAACTAAGTTTTTACGCTTCAAAACTGTAGCCATTACAGCTCAACATACAAGCTTTTGACTTGTTCTTCTTCTGAACTATTTGATAGTATTTAATTAAACCACTAAAACCTTTTGGAATTATATGGAAAATTCAGTATTGATTGCTTTAGAAGTTCACTCTATTTAGCTAGCTATTTCAGAATGTAATTTCTGTGGTCTAAAAGTGAGAAATTTAGGTCACATATTTTTTTGATGTGCCTCTCGAAACAAAATATCATTTCTTCTGTCAAGCCTTATCGAAAATTATTTTATTAGATTTTTTTCACATTCAGAGATTTCATTTCTACAGCATTCATTCTAATTTCATCTTTCCCCTCTGCCAGTTACTTCAACGTCCATGAATAAATATGATTCTAAAGAAAAACCTCTTTTATCTTACTAAGTTATATAAATTTAGTCTTATCTAGCTAAGAGTCATAATAATATGACACTTAGCCGTTCCCAACAAGCAAATGAATAATTTATTTATTTATTTATTTGGTGCAATATTTTTTACATTTTAAGTTTTCCAGTAATGTAGGCCTCACTGGGTGGCTTGCCCGTGCTGAGGCCTTCATTTTATAATATGAAAATATAATCTACATAATACATTTAAAGAGATAATAATACATTTAAAATTAAAAATACATAATACGTAATAATATATTTAAAATTAAAAAATAATGCATTGAAAATAATCTTGTGTGTTTGTGAGTGATGTGTGTTTATATTGGTTTAGTGTGTTACGTGTAGGTTTTATTTTTATTTTATGCTATGAAATTTTTGTAATATTGTCTTTTTTGTTCTTTAATCCATTTTGTAATTTTGTGTGTGATTTTATTTTTATTTTCCTCAATTTTAATTTCAAGTATTACACTGTTGAAAGCTTTTATAGCATGGTATTGGTAGTGTCTTTGTCCAAAGCTTGAATTTATTGTCGGAGTTTTTATGTTTTCTTTGTACGCTTGTCTAACTGGTGTGTTAGTGTTATTTTGTGTATGTTGAAATTTTTGTCAAAAATGTAGTTTAGTAGTGTTTTAACGTATAATTGGCGTATATCTAGTACGTCACAGCTGTTGAATATTTGATCTGTATCAGTCAGTCTATGTTTTTTAGTATTACCTTTAAGATCGTTTTCTGTGCGGTTTCTATGTAATTGATAGCCGAGTTTGTTGCTCCTCCCCAAGCAATTATTCCATATTCTATTATTGCATAGTTAATATAATATTTAATTAATCCATAAAGCACTCAAAAAGGCAAAATAAGTCTTGTACTTATATTTATTGGGGGAGCTGCTTGTAACAAAAGAGGCACACAACTAACGTGCATTGCCCTTTATAAGATTTTGCAAGCATTCCGTCTCGCTTGCACTCATTCACATTCGTACAGACATCATAGAAATCAAGTGTAACTTTAGTAGTCAAAGTTTTTTGCTCTTTTGACGACATCACCCAGTGTAGTCGCACATCGCATGCGAATCAATTTTGTGGACTTGTAATCAATATGGTAACCTTTCAAGTTGAAACAACTATTTAACATTTTGGTTCAATTGGTAACTGACTCACCCGTGGTCCTTAAGACACGATCCGAGGGTCACCAAAATTTTGCTAAGTTCCAACTTTAAAATATGTATACGCATGAAAACTTTAACGATTATTTTTGAAAATCACAGATGGCGCCACTTCCGTTTACAAAAATCCAAAACTGTACAGTTATTAAGATAAATAATTTATAACACATTTTTTCCTCTGTAAGAAAACAACCTTATCACTTTCCTATTGACACCACAATTTTATAAACAATATTATTGCGGCAATATAACCTATAAATATTCAAATTTGACTGTTTATACCTCGTTAACATAATTAAAGCCGGCAACATATAAACGCCGAGGTAATTAATGAATAAACCTTTTGGAAACACGTTTTTAACGCGTTTTCCGTCTTTATTGATGGCCGCCCGTTTCGGACAAAACGAAACTTGGCGCCATTGTTAAAATTTTAATTAGTAGGAATATAATAATATACCTTCTTTGTATTGAAGCGTGGTTTTGTGCCCATTTTGGTGAGTTATATAATGCCTTGAATCCTTTTGACAATGTGATATTGTCAGAATCTTCATTCAGGTGCTAACTAATGTCCGCTTTCGCCAAATACACTGAGCGAAGGCTATGTTCGAATGTATCTTAAACTCACAAAACGATAAAAATGATCCTGTTAAAAAAGTGCGAGCATACGAACTTCCTGATAAAATATTAGTCATTCAGATTATATCGAGAACACGTGTTATTTTCCTTATAGATATCATGACGGAATGCTACAGTATAAGTATGTCAGTATTTGTATGAACACGTGTTCCGCCGTCCTCACAAAATATTTACTTTTTACCTTTAATAACTCTTTCAATTAATTCATTATAGGCCTGCAGTCCCATTTTTAACAGGAAAACGAATCATTGTAACAGGCCCGCTCATCTGGAATAGACTTCCCTCAGCTCTTACTAATCTCCATCATTTGGCTGAATTTAAACGGGCTTTAAAAACAAAATTATTTATAAAAATCTTACCATTCATAAATTTTAACTTCTTTTCAATATTTTATTATAAGCCATATTCTAAAACTTCCGGTAATTGTTTGGTTTCGGTTGTCTCCTTATTGTACCTTTTTAAAATGTCTACTTAGAAGATTCTCATTTCTGAGCACAAACTGCCTCCTGTTTTATATTTTAGTTTTAATATTCTTGTTTTATCCTGTCCTGCTGTTATTGTTATTCTAAGTTTTGTCATCACTTTTTTATAAACAGTATATTTAGTTTTTGAAGTGAAACTTCTTTAGGCGCGTAATTCGGGGACGGAGTAAAACCGAGTCAGGATCGACACGAAAATGCGGGTACCCCCACCACCGCTCACCGTTCCCTGTCCCTCTCTCACCATATGCGCTTGTTGAGGTGGGGGAGCCGCTCACGAACGTTCTCTCCCGACACGGGACAACAATCGATGCAGTTTTTGCACGATTCATTAAGGATTTAAGTGCTCATGTATATATCTCGCACTTTAGTTACCATAACCCAATTATCACGACATTAGGAAATGATATTCATGAAATTGACAATGAAAATGGCACATGATTGGTAAATTGTCATTGTAATTTCTTTGTAATTTTTAATTGTAATATTGTTATTTATGTAATATTGTATACTTGTGAATAAATTGAAAATTTTTGGAACTATACATTAATCGAACGTCATTCATCTATAAGAAAATATTAGAAAAAGCAAATCCATGCTTCGTCGTTGAATTATTTAACCTCTAATTTTCAAACTAACCTAAGAGAGAAAATAGAGATGATGAAATGAAAATAGAGAGAGAGGAATACTAGAAGTTTCACTTCTGTCTTGCGTAGGCTTGACACACCCACTTTTTTTTGTTGTTGTTTTTGTTGTTTGTTTTTGGGGTGTTATGCCGTGTTGCGCTAACTCCTTCTTTATATAGTATATTTAGTGTTATAATATTAGATCTGTATTGGGTAAGGCACACTTAGGAATAATTTTAAGAACCATTAATACTGAATTACCATTTTTTATGTTTGTTATACGAGTAGTAAAACGCACTTGAAGTGAAATGACACTAAACTGCGCTATATAAATGCCATGTTATTATCATTATTATTAACCAGATTTAATGTAAATACCGCACTACTTTCAACTGTCCAGAGCCCGTGGTACTATAACGTCCTATAATATGTAATACATTTTGAAGCTGAAGGTGTGGTAAAGGAGACTTGCCTGTTCAGATCTGGTAAAAAAGCACTGTTTTGGTATTTGCATAAATATAAATACAATGTGGTATACATTAGTGAATGGTGGACAAAGTGGGGGACACCCGAGGAAGACATGGCACGATCATACGAATCAAATACTTAAGTATGGTATAACGAGGGGTATTTGATGGAAAATGTATGACGTGAAAGTGGATGGAAGAAGAAATCCCACACGAACTTTTTAAGGCGAAGCTTAATGCCAAATCACTATTTTGATTAATCTTTATAACGAATTGGTGTACATTAGATTTAGATTAGACATTATGAAAACCTAAAAATAAGTTTCATTTAAATTGAAGGTTTTTCTATCGTTTCGCTTGAGTAGAATACAAATAAAAAATATAAATGTAAAATACTAAAAAAAATTTTTTCAATAGAAATGTATGAACGCGTAAAGGAAACAACTTTTAAAAAATACAGTATTGTAGCTAATATTATTTGTGACAGTTTCACTTGATTAACTTTTTTGCTTTCTTATAAAATTATTTACTAAATAAACAAAAACCAATTTTTTTGCTTGAAATCGAACGTTTCTAGACTCCGTTTGTCAAGCGATTTTAATGCCTATTACCTACAATATAAGGTATACCAATAATATACACATTTTTTGCTTGTAACTTCCACTTAACAATATTATTTCCACTTTAAAAATGTATCCAGTTTTCCGTTAACCCCGAAACCTTCAAGTCATTTTCAAACCCGAGCAACGATGGGTAAACATCAGCTAGCTCGGTATAAAAACAAATAATTCAAAACGAATTATTTAATTTCTATTGTAGGCATAGCCAAATATCAATAAATAGCTTATTATTTCACTACCGTCAAACTTTCACCTATAAAGCGAGGAATAATTATGTAGCTATCTCATTATCTAAAAAGAAAACAAAGGTTTTTTCGTGTTATTTATTGTAACGTAGCGCGTAGTTAAGAAAGTCAATAATGTGTTCGTTGCTGGGTACCTTTTGGGTAATAATTTATACAAATGGATATTATTTTTATAATGATATTTTGGGAGCACCTTAAAATTCCAACAATAAAATATCATGTCATTTTGTCTGTCTACTATCTGCTGTGAAATTAAGGCTTGTCTAATTAAGGACGGGTTGTTTCGGAGAATTTGAAAAATTCTTCAAATTTCAACGCTCATTTTTTTGTTCTTTGAAAGTCCCATTCAAGTTCTGTTATTATATAATTATAGGCTAGCTGCTTGACAGAACTGAAATAATAACAGAAATTGAAAAAAATCTTTCACATAACTTTGAAATTTGAGAATTGTTCAAATTCTCAGAAACACCCCTTCCTCAGTCTATAATGTTTTGTTACTGGTTTTTGTATTAAATTTCAAGCCGAAATTAACCTAATCCCGCCATCCGATCGAGCTCAAACTCGTCAGATAGCCTTGGTGTCACATCGAAAGTAAGAGAGTTTGGTGGAAGTGCTTTGTTATGGGAAGGCCGCAAATGCTTCAGATTATTTCAGAATGGACCCACCGACTGTGTCGGTAGGTCCGGAAGGTTCCATAAATTTCATAAAGGTTCTCGAATGCTCTCTAAGGTTCTGGAGGGAGAAAGTTCAAGAAGGTTTTATAAGTTGTTATTTTTTGGTAAACTAATGTTTAAGACAAGCCTGTTTAATTTATTAATAATAATTATTGCTTATAAAAATAATTGTTACCCTTTGTGCTATTCATAAAAAATCTTGTATTAAACATTAGTTTACCAAAAAATAATAATTAATATTTGACAAGTTCTAGTATTTTCACCAAAAAATGTAGACAATTTGTCTCGACGCCATCTAGTGAGAGAGTTAGCACTTACAATGCCTTTCTCATATAAAATAACTTTTGTTGTTTCAGGTGAAAAAATGTAACACGCAGTAATTGTTGAATGAAACACTAGTATATATTGAATTATTTCGCGGATAAGAGATAAGCCGCCATAGTTCAATGGTCAGAGCTGTCGACCAGAAATCGAAAGGACACGGGTTCTAGTCCCGTTGGCGTCATGTATCTTTTATCCGGAGATTTTTCAATGTGGATGAGTGTTTCAGGCTAGTAATTATTGCTTATAAAAATAAGGTTTTATAAGGTTAAAAACTGAATTGCGGAGTGTGTCAGTGAGTCTAGAAGGTTCCGGAAAGTTCGAGAATGCTTTTGAATGTTCTGGAAGAAGCCACAGCAACCTGTGGCGGGGTACAGCTAGTAACATATTTGTTACAGAGCTTAAAACAAAGTAATCAAATGTATGTTATAATATATCGGTAGAAATTCAGAATTCTCGCCTAGTTTTAAACCTGCTTCCTCTGAGACTAAAGCCAAGGAGCTAGCCACTCCGCTATGGAGGTTGTCAAAAATGATACCCATGAAATCGTATTAATTTTAACGAATTGCTCAAAAAATGCCGCATTTTTCCTGGTAGTATTTTTTCTCCTCGCTCGTGATGAGTTAATTATGGTAATATTAAGTATGACAAGTTTCGTGGTCGACTGTCACTTATTATACCATCCACTTTCGTCTCGGAAATCTCATCTAATTAACCGCCCGATGGATCTCGCTGAAAAGATTGAAAAAATCTGTCAAACCATTTTTTATAATCGATTATCCGTGTTGATCATATCGAATTGAAACGGCCGCCTGTGAAAAACTTGCGATTGATATTGTGTCGTCATCCGTATCTATGGAATACTTGAAATTATGACTTCACGAAGTGATGGGCATAATCGACATATTTTGTTAATCGATATTTTCTTATCAAATTTATTTTTATTAAAACTGAGAAAATATTATTACGTGTGTTATTTTTCATTGATTTGACTTAAAACCGATTATTTTAACTAGCTTACTTACAAAATTTATTTTTTCATGTTCTCCATAAAACAGATATACATCAATATATCATGGAGAAGATTACAAATTAAAAAGTTTACAGAGGCAGTTTTAGTATTTTGTGACATGTGTTAAAAGATAGTTACTGAATTGTCTGTAGGTGACATTGAAAATGTCGATGGCTAATGCAGAATCGTTAAGCAGTTTAGTCGAAAACTAACCATCACGCTGTTTTTTTTCCGCAGGGGTAGGCAGAGAGAATGAACTGCTAAAAACTCGGTCTCTGCACACACTACTTGCTTCATTCACATTCATGTATCGTCTCATACAAACCCTTCTGTTATTCTGATATTGATATACTCAAGTATTTGGTAAATTTTATCATGGCATATTTTCCTTGGTTGTTCCCGATGTTCATTCGCTCTACATGCGTAAACCGTTTAAGCGAATCTCAAGGTCAAAGGTCTCCCTCGACAATAGATCTAGATATGATGTCCGAACAGCTCGGGAAGTTTTGAAGCAAAACATTGACCACCACCTCGAGATGGTTCGTGCCTGGGGTAAGGCCAACTTGGTCAGTTTCAACGTCTCAAAAACCCAAGCGTGTCTGATTTCAGCAAAGAGGGAGATCAATGACTGTCTGGTGCAATTTGATGGGAGCACTCTCCCCAATAAAGACTCCATTGAAATGCTTGGAGTTACTATATCAGACCGGCTCAAGTATCGGGGATCCATAGAAGCCCGAGTAAATCAGGCCTCCAAAAAGTTGGGCGTCTTGTACAGGGCTAGGAGATTCTTCAACAGTGACCAGCTGCTGACCCTGTGCAAGTCTCAAGTCCGCCCAACTATTGAATTTGGGAGCCACCTTTGGGCTGGTGCCCCAAAATACTTGATAAACCTTCTTGAGTCTGTGCAAAGGAGAGCGATCCGTCTGATTGACAATCCGTTGTTAACAGACCGATTTCCTTCTCTGATGCATAGACGCAATGTAGGCATGCTGTGTCTGTTCTACAGGTATTTCAATGGAGCCTGCTCCAAGGAGCTAGCAGCATTGATTCCTGATGCACCGGTGCACGTGCGCGAAACTCAACGGACACGAGCTGAACACCCGTTCACGGTTGACGTTGGCTTCATGAGAACGGGCCGTTTTTACGACTCGTTTTTGTGTAAGTCGGCTCGTATGTGGAACAAGCTACCGGCATCTGTTTTTCCTGCCTCCTATAATCCGAGCCTCTTCAAGGCCCGCATTAACAAATCCCTTCCTATAGCCCCTACCTTGCTCCGCCTCACAACGCCGCCCAACCGGGTGGTGACATAGTTCCCCTGTCTGTGCACTCCACAGGCAGGGACACTCTTGTGAGGTGTCACATAAAAAAAAATCTATGAAATTAGAGGCATTATTGCGTACTAACATCTCATCGAAACGTGTTCCTCTATTAGAAGCAATGCTTGTAGACCGAATTCGGTAGTCTAAGTGACAGTGTTGGAGGTCAATTGGAGGTAAAAATTTTGAACCTATTTTTTCACTTCATGTCTCATCTAAATATAATATTTAAATTACCTTAAACGGCCTCTTTCGACCCGGCACGTGCCCACGCAGTTGATGGGCAAATGCATCCGCCATCAAGACCTAGCAAACCACACCTCATTAACCCAAAAACCCCTGCTAAGCCACTAAACGAAGCAAACAACTTGGTCATGAATCGTCTCAAACACACTCTTCTTCAATTTCTACTCTTAACATTGCGTGACTCAATATTTGATTAATTTAGGAGGCCCTGACTTATTCGGGCGTCACCTACTTCTTTTATCATTATTCATCTATTCTCCTAACATACTCTTCATATGCAAACCATCTAAGTTCAAAATGACTTGAATTTTTATTTATTTATTTAATCGAAATCTACAAAACATTTATTGGTACATTAAATCACCGGTTCCATGATAACTCAACACAGTGACAATTTAACAAACTTTTAAAAAGTGATATAAAGTCATTAGAAACGATAAAAATTTATTTTTACCTAACTTAACCTAACCTAACCTAACCTACTTAACCCAGTTAATAAAGTTATTGTTTCATCACTATCCATGACTTTATATAACTTTTTTAAAATGTGATGATTTATCCGGTCACCTAAATCACCATACTAGGCAACTGCCTGTTTCAAGATGACCAATATATTATATTTATTTTGTATAAAGTTCAAACAATATAATGTAAGATTTCGGAACTTACTAATAAACGCGTTTCAAACCTTATACAACTGATAACCAACCAATTCCTTACGATTTTTTTACCTACTAAAGAAACTTAACATTTCGATATTTATTATATTAAAATAATCGATCATTATAAAACCGATTATTGATGACGACCATCACTATTCTCAACAGTTTCATCGAATTGAAGAAATCAAAGGAGGTACTTGTTAATTTATTCGATGCAAATTGACAAATTTCTGCTCTAAAAACGAAGAAAGAAAATATATTCACTTAATTAAAAAATGTTTGAAGAGATTCATATCGGTTGGTTTGTTTGGGTTTGTGGTGCGAATTGGGAATTAGCGTGGTGGAACGATCAAGTAAAATAGAAATTAAATAAAATGGTTAGTAGAAATTAAAAGAGAGATTGAAAAATAGTACAAATTTAATAAAACCTATTGTGACTACTAGGTCTATTGAATTTTAGTACGAAAGAAGGTAATTTTCCAAATGGTTGGTCTATTTTCTCATCACAATGGTTTTGCAATTCGCCACTCCGTTGTCGATGTTCAAATTAGTGGCGCTCTTTTGTTTTTCACGCCATTTTTCATTATTCGTTCCGTTCTTTTTTCAAATATTCAAAATCGCGTTTATCCCGCACTCTGTGTGCCGGAGACCGGATTTTTGCTTTCTCGACTTTTGGCAAAGAGTGAAAGTAAATAGTACTTTTTTAGGTAGCTAAAAGATACTCTCGCGAGGAACCTCTCAACTATCTACTAGTTACACGGAGAAAAATAATAATATTTTTTTATTAAAGGTAAGCATATGTTTACAAGACAAGGTTTTATACAAAGCACAAAGGATAATTAATTATTATAAGCAATAATTATTACCCAAAAACACAAATATAAATTGAATTCAATGTACCTGCGCGTTCAACACGCTCTTCTGTTCTGTTCAGGGTGGATCAGTGCAAAACGAATTCTCGCCTGAACAGACTATGCAATAATTACAATGGCAAATTATCCAAGGTGGATATTTTCAGTTGCGAATTTACCGAATACAAGAGATCCATAAAATAATATTTCTTTGATGGTTTGTGAATAATGTTATGTCTCTATTGTTTATATTTCTATTATGATTTGATTTATATCTACAACCTCTCTCCATAGCTATAAATGTTTTTTTCAAACATCTAAAATTTACAAATATCGAATTTATTTCTTGAACCGTCAGTGGCGGTCGGTAACTTTTCGTAAAAGGGATGCTGTACAATAATTATTTTCTTGTCAAATATGCAAATCTATAGATGAGCCCACGAATAATATGCAATTATTTTTTGACGGCCTCGAACTTACCAAATACAAGAGGTCCATAAAAGAATATTTCTCTAATGGTTTGTGAATAATGTTTATGTCTCTATTGTTTATATTGTTAATATCTCTATTATGATTTGATTTATATCTACAACCTCTCTCCATGGCTATAAATGTATTGTTTTGTAAATTTTGGTTTTATATAATCTTTTGTTTTGTATAATTTTTTTTAATTCATATTTCTTTCTCACAAATTTAAATGATGCTGTCTCAGTTAAAGTCGCAAGGAGGAAATCCATATTTGGTTTTATTTTACTAAATAACACTTATGTACAAACTGATTAAATGTAAACTGTGGATTTCCCAAAAATGAATAAATAAATAAATAAGAAAAAGTCTGTAGTTTGTTTTTTATACAAATCCACAGTTTTACTACGTCATTGATGAAATTTCGCACATTTGTCTCTCGAAACAAGATAAAGATCACTGTCTATATGAGATTTATAAAAAAAAACATCTTCATATCCTTTGATTAAAACACGGGCAACGTTGGGTGCTTTCGCTAGTATGTATATAAAAGCCTAGAAAATTTACGCTCCGATAACAATAAACATTTCCGTGGAAAACGATTTCCAAAATATCCATGCAATGCACAAAAACATGCAATCAATTATTGAGTTAACATGCACTGTTTTTGTTACTGCAAACAATTAATTAATTTGTGGCAGCGCTGCGCCATTTGAATACAAAATGATTTGTTTGTTTCCTCGATGTTTTTTGCACAAAATCTGAAAATATTGTGTTTAATTTTTAAAGTAATTTTTCATATTTATATAAAAATGTAAATTTTCGTTTGTTCAAAATCTAAAATCTTTGATTGCTTTGAAATTATGACACAAATTTCCATTCGAATTCGTGTGTGTTTTTATATACCCACATTATATAGATGGGATCTTTGACAAAAAAAGAAGGCTTAAATTCCCGCTTAACACCATCCGCCTGTTTTGATTTATGCAAGAAAAAAACATGGCCAAAAGTGCCTTTTATTTTATTTTGTGGATGTTCAGGCATAAATATTTAATTTTTTCCGATCATTTTATAAATAACTTAATTTGCCACATTATACAATAAAATCATAACCGAAAAAGGGTTCGTAAGTAGGAGATTTTGAACTTCTTGCAGTCTTTATAGGCATTATACATTATTTTTTTCTGGGCTTATAAAAAGACTTATCTAAAAAATACTCGATTGTTTTAAAGGCCAAGATGTATTCTACTCGCAGTATTTAATTAAATCATCTGAAACATTTCTAGGCGACCAAATTTTCAAACCCATTTACACATTTTGCATTACTACGTAGTGCATCGCCTTAAACAAATAACAGCTTTTAAAAGGTGATGATTTTCGCCTACAAATTTTAATATTGGAAATGAACACATAATTTTACAAAAATGGCTCAACGATGGTAAGTTAGATAACGATAAAAAACGTATATTTTATTATAAAAATTACTGCCACCAAACTTTTTTGTCCTTAACCATATGAGCTCTTTCGAAAAGCAAATTGACTCTACAGATAATAACTGTTTGTTAAAAAAAATTAACAAATTAGCCTAGGGAATTAACACAAATTACCCTTTGACATTTCTGCGACCCTGGTACTTGTTACTGACGACAGGTTCATTATGTATGAAAAAATACGGAGAGTCCCAATTTTCAGGCAATTTAAACAATTTTCTAAATCATATTAGTGTTTTTAATAATCTACATACATTGTGGTAAGGTAAAATCATCCTATCCACAAAACGAAAACTTTACATGAGACGCTAACAACAAATTCGTAAAACTAATTAAAAATCTCAACATTTACATTAAAGTCATTATTTGTTTTTCAAAATTTCGATGTAAAATATTGCAATTCTATTTATGGTTTGAAAGTTGAAATAACCTCGAAAAACTGTACGCATAAATTTATTTTAATCAATTAAAATTACTGTTGTACCATGAAGATTATGAAACCACTGGACCATATGACTTGACCAAAACATAGTGAATATTATATGTTATCTAAGAAATGAGATTGTACGCAGGTACTTGTTCAGAGATAGCTTTGTCAATTTATATGATTTAATTATTTGCGGAAATTACCGCGTTTACGGAGTTATTTGCTGATAAAATCTGGTTCGCTTCCCATGAAATGTAAAAATTACGGAATTATTCTATTACTAAGTAAATCTGTCACGATTTATTCGAGAGATACTATAAGGATGGACGGTAAAACGCTTATTTTTATGTTAAAGCAATACCAGAATTCCAAAGCCCAGAAGAAGTGGAATGTAGCACTCACAATAATTTTTACGAAATCACGAAGATATAGGAAAAATTTGCTGTCGCAAAATAAGTACTGGGTATTCGAATGTAGTAAAAACAAAACAAAATCCATTTTAATTATTGAGAAATCATTTTAAAGAACACGCTTTTTAATGTATTGTTTTCCACACCATTTGCTGAGGTTTTCTTTTGGAGATAGACGTATACCATTTCAGACTTTTTTGTAGGCCTGTTCAAGATATACAATTCCGTGGCACATTATTTTGATGTATCTCATAAAGTTTAGCCAGCGTTAGCAATCAATGTAAGCGCCCGAAATAATTTTTCTGTACTACTTGATTACAAAACATCTACTTTTCTCTGCATTCTATAAATATATTTTACAAGTATTATATACATAAACCTCCCGAAAGAAATTCTCTAAATGATAGTGAAAACCCTATCAAAATCTGTTGTTTAGTTTAGAAGAACTAAGCGCACAAACAGATAGACACGGATGGCGACTTTATTTTATACTATTTAGAGATATTTTCAGTATGTTTTTTGAGATGTTTCTGATACTTTCTGGTAATGTGTTATAAAAAAATTACTCTTAAATATTTATAATTGAATTATACCATTATTTTCTTACAGTTTGGGGTTGGGAGAGTTGGTGTTTGTCTGAGTTTTATTTTGTTTTTTAAATGGTGCAATTTTATTTAGAATATTATCTTTGTGAAATACTACAATCGGTAGATGTACATTTTTATCGTATTTGTCATTCTTCTTGCAATGTTTAATCCGAGTTGCGACATTCCTAATTCGGTTTTAATTCCCACATCCTCATTTCGGCCATTTCGGTTTAGTGGAATGTTGGTTTAACTCCTTATTTGGCATTATTGTTAAAATTTGCAATAATGAATGACTAATGGTTGGAAGCCATTGTATTGTGCTGTCTGCAAAGAGAAAAGTTACATTGCGTTATATTTGTATTCCAAAAATGAATAAATAACTTTTTATTAAAGTCAAAGAATGAATAATTAACTTTTTAATAAATTCAAATGCTGAATAATTAACTTTTTATTAAATTCAAATAATGAATAATTAACTTTTTATTAAATTCAAATAATGAATAGTTAACTTTTTTATTAAATTCAAAGGATGAATAATTAACTTTTATTAAGTTCAAATAATGAATAATTAACTTTCTATTTGAATTGTTTTCGATAGTGCATTAAAGAAAATCTTGGAAGTGAAAATTAACCTACTTCCCGACATCCGATCAAACTGAAACTCGGCAGATAGATTCGTTGTCGATGACGATGCATCTTATCAACTTTTGGTGGCAATCACGCACACACACGCAGACATACAGGCATTTCTCCTAAATCTGATGATTTTTCAGCAGTTAATATACGAAATAAATTTACGTCCCGCCCAATCGATATTCGGCTCACTTTTTAGCGTGGTTGATTCCAGTCCCTGGAGAGAAAGGTTCAATTCTCAGTCAAATAAAAATCAAAAAAATAATTTTTCAATTGGCTACTTGCCGGCCCAAGAGATGGCGCCACTAGGTCAAAAGATTTAAAATAGATGCATTATTGTTTGCGATACAAGGAAAAAAAATATCCTGTTGATGCATGCCAACTTCCTGATAAAATATTAGTCATTCAGAATATGTCGAGAACACGTGTTATTTTCCTACTACATATCATGACGGAATGTGATAAAATCTAGATGTCAATATCCATACCAGTATTTGTATGACATGTGTTCCGCCGTCCTCATAAAACATTCGCTTTTGACTGATACCTTGTTAGGAACTCTTTCAATTCATCCAATAGCCCGCAGTCCCATTTTTAACAGAAAAACGAATAATTGACCAGATTTTTAATAAATTAAAAGTATTTCATATGAGTAAGTTTTCTCCGTATGTTGCAGGCCAACGAGCACACATGTCCTGCAAACGCAACGCAATTTCGAATGTGGCCTTTCACCGGGGCGATACTGAGAGTATGTACGACTCTTAAACCTGCCGCAAATATATTGTACTGTATTTTTAAAAAAAATATATTAGTTTGCTAAAATTCACTTGCGCATGGCGAAATTTGAGCCCGCGACCGTAATTGGAAAATTCATGAAACAGCGTTTTTTACAGTAACTTGGGAGGCCCTGAAGAAGATAATTTCCTATAGTGCCTATCTTTGGGCATGCAGTATGGAGGGGTTTATTTAGGAAAGGAAGGAAAGGAAGATCTGGCAAGGAAAACTGTATGAGTATTGGGTAGAAATTATCCAAGGTGGATATTTTCAGTTGCGAACTCACCAAATACAAGAATATTTCTCTGATGGTTTATGAATAATGTTATGTCTCTATTGTTTATATTCTGTTGTGATTTGATTTATATCTACAACCTCTCTCCATGGCTATAAATGTTTTGTTTTGTAAATTTTTCGTTTTATATAATCATTTGTTTTGTTTATAATGGTTCCCTGGACGGCGGTACCCATACCCGCTGTGTGCAAACTGTTGTGTTTGCGTTCCTCAATTGAGGCATTGCTTATTACTTATAACATGGGATGAACAAGCTGAAAGCATTAATACCACTGGACGGAAAATATCTAGAAGTGTCTCTGAAAGAAAATTAATGAGGTCATTTTAAATATGACCCTTCAAATCCATGCAGGCTAAAGAAATCCTTCATCTGCTTAAAACAGAATTTCAATCATGCCTACATGGATTTAACAGACGTACGCCTCAGGTATCTCACACTTTAACCCTTCCTTTGCTAGTTCCTTGTCTCAGTTTCGTATATCAGGGTAGGTATCAGAACCATATTGTGAAATTTTTTTTTATTCAATATCAACAAAAGTAAGGAAAAAAATAGCTTTATAAAGACACACGGACACGCCCATAACACATTTCAAAAGAAATTTTGACTACTAGACTCTAGGCAGACTGATGAATCTACAGCCTCCGTGTTCGGAAGTTTAGATTCCCGAATACAAAACTAGAGATTGCGAGTTCAAATTGCAGCGAGCGCAGTAAATTTTTATTTAATTAAGTTCTGTGGTTTGGTTTTATCCATGTTTGGTGACCAGATTTGAATAGACAGGTACTTCCTTAACCTTCCTCATCCCAATCTCCCCCCTCTTCAGCCTCACAACACACCCAATCGGGGATTCCATAACCTTAATGGTGTATTTGGAACTCTTGTGCGTTATTCACATTTAAAAAATATATTTGAAAAACAAATGTTGATCGATTTCTGCAGGAGTTAAATTCATTATTCTAACGGGCACAACTGTAATACTCTGGATCGAACTTTGAGCGTCGTTTTCTAAGGCTCTATGGCGACGAACGGACTGAAATTTTGGAATCCTACTAAGAATAATGGTCTGAACCGAAATCAAAATGAAAATCTTCATAAAGTAGCATTTCTGGAAAAATCATAATTTTTACGGGCACACATGCAAGACTTGGGTCCGAACTTTGGAGTCGTGTTCTCAGGATCTGTAACGGACGTAGTTGACCATATTATTTAATTTCATAAAAATTGTTTTACTTTTATAAAATGTCCCTACTCCACGCCACTGGCAAAATCACCACTCCCCGCCACTGGTCATTTTGTCCAATTTTCGGCCCAAGCGGCTTGAAAACTTTGACTCCGAATGGCTTCGATACCACATCGCCGGCTTACCTGCCGCGTGGATCAATGTCCAGCATTTTTTCTATGTAAAATTTACTAGGAAAAATCAATTTTTAAACATTGCAAATATGTATATTTTACTTGTTCATCCCCTCGGCGGTAGTCAAATAAACACTATTTTCGATATACTACCGCTGAGGAGATATTAAAAAAGCTGTTTTTCACCCATATGGAAACCCATTTTTGAACAATATTTTTTACCCTTTTTGCGTGTACAAAAATCCAGGAACCTCGTAGCATAGTGAATCTTATCTCTTTCTGAGCGCTATGTTACGGGGGACCTCGGAAAAATACTAACTTAACATATTTTACAAATTTGATCGCTTGAGATCATTTTTACACATTTATTTTACAAACATTTCTTATTTTTTGTCGTATCTTGACAAACAAAAAATCTAGTTGTCAAGATACACATTCCTATAACTACTATGCATTTAAACTATGTAATTGTCATTCATGTAAGCGTTCAAAATCTTTTCTAACTCGCAAATTTAAGCGACTACTATCACCAGTACTACCGACAAAATGAATATGCATATAATATCATATTGTTACATTTTGCGAGGTGCAGTCCAGCTAAGGACTATTTCTCGCGACCTGAGGGATGGTTTTTTTCTGCCCTAATGCATGCAACATCTTGTCGGAGGCTATAAACTCATTGTTGGCGCGGGTACAACCCCCCACCACTTTTGGGCTCCTAGCCCAATGTCGGGCGCGAGTCAGGCTAATTAAATATAAGCAGCCCCATAATTCAAAATAAATCAGTTCATCTTTACCACCAAAACCAAGCGTTTTATTATCTACAAGTGACTCCTGCCCAACATCTGCCTCACCTCGCCAAGTCTGCTGCTCCAAGATCTTCTGGTGTTACCTCTTCGAGACCAGCCGGCCCTCCTTTGGAAAACCGCCAACACCAGAAGCGAGCAGAGACGAAAGCACACCCAGTGCCCACCATTCACCAAGCCTGGGTGCGGGAGGCAGATTTCATCACAATATCAACTACAATCATCATCATCGGCCGTAAAGGAGCATCTCATCGGTTGAAGACACGGTTTGGACCCGGCGCCTAAATCTACAGTCTTGTGCGGACTCCCGTCCAGTACAGGATCTATGGCGTCGAACGGTCTGAAATTTTGGGATATTTCTTAGAATAATGGTCTGAAGCGAAATCAATATAAAAATCTGCATAAAATAGCATTTAAAAAAAAATCATCATTCTTACGGGCACAATTGCAAGTCATGGGTTCGAACTTTAAGAGTCGTTTTCTAAGGCTCTATGGCGACGAACGGACTGAAATCACACTAAAAATAATGGTCTGAACCGAAATCAAAATGAAAATCTGCATAAGGTAGCATTTCTGGAAAAAATCATCATTTTTACGGGCACAATTGCAAGACTTGGGTTTGAATTTGGAGTCGTTTTCTCAGATTCTATGGCACCGAACGGACTGAAATTTCGGAATCTAAAATGAGTCTAATGAATCTAATTTGGTATAAATGAGTTTACTTTACACACGGACACGCCCATATCACAGTTCCTTCGGTTCATCCCTTCACTGCTGAATACAGATGAAGGGAACGGGCAAGTGGCGAAAGCAGAATGAATGCAATAGAAAACCGAATCATTAAAAACCATTTGTAAAGAAAGAAAAGAAGAAAGGACGAGAAAACATAATCTCTTAAAGCCGACAGAAGTATAATGGGGAGGATTAAAAGTAATGGTGTAGATCTTTCTTCAAGATGACCGCTGTAAAATGAATTTTAGGCGTGTTTTGATGTTAAAATGAATTCACGACGTTGAAAAAGACGAATTGCCTCATTGCCTGGTTTGCAACCATAGACATTCGAAATATTAGACTTGCCAATAAGGTACCAATTCGACGAGCTGGAGCGAAACCATGTTTATGGCACCAGGAGGGTAAGAGAGTCCTTTGAACAAATTATGACATCAGTCCTACATTGATCACCAAAGAGCGCACACTAAAAGAAACAGACTTTAGAAGAGTAAAGTTTGCTAAAGTAAGGCAAAGGTTCGCAGCGCTGTCCATTGTGGAACTTTTCTACGCAGGATCTGAATTTGTGTGTGTGTATATGTATGCGCATTGAATATTATATTATTGACATAATGCCAAGTTTGAATTAAGGCAGTGAATTCGAAAAAATGTCAATTTTTGAGTTTATATAAATATAATTTAAAGTATGAATATCTCGGTTAATTGGCGAATTAGATGCTGCATTTGTTTTGTAATTAAGCGTGTGGAATAGCACTGTATGTCGTGTACGTCTCAAAGGCATGTTAGAATGAATAAGGGACAGACATTCAGTACATTCGATGTTATTGTTGAAAAGTATGTCTATAAACGTTAAATTAGCTACTCCTTGCCTTTGCTGTAAAGATCGAAATGTACATTCAAAGTTATTGTTGAATTTGGAGGAAAAATCTCTAAATAGTATAAAACAATATCACTATCCGCGTCTGTCTGTTTGTGCTTTTAGTTCTTCTAAACTACGTAACAGATTTCGATTGGGTTTTTACTATCATTTAGAGAATTTCTTCCTGAAGGTTTACATATATAACACGTGCATATTTTATTTATATAATGTAGAGAAAAGTCGATATTTTGTAACGCTTGCTAAACCTTACGAGATAAATCAAAATAATGTAATGATGAGTACTGCGGAATTGTATATCTTAAAAAAACCTTCAGAAAAGTCCACTATGATATATATCTGTTTCCTAAGGATAACCCCCAGCAACGCCGGGTGCACGTCAGCTAGTATTTTATAAATTTGTATTGGATACGTTCTATACCATCTATGTATTGTTTATATTGTGGATTCCAAATATTATGCCTCATAATTCATCGAAGTTGTTTTGTTTGCTTCTCATACTCATTATAATACGATTGTTAAATTTCTCTTTTCCGTGTAATAACTAATAACGGTGACCTAGTGTCATCTCTCGGCTGTTTTAGAAAGTTCATTGTTCTAACGAGACTATTATCGTGGCTGTTGTAAACATTAGGTAATTTTTTTATATAATTTTTATCAAGAAAGAAAGGCAATACATAACGGATTTTAAAAAAATGATTATACATCATGGTGATTATCATTGTTCTTTGGATTTCGCAATTATAATTATTTCCAGGAAGACAAGATATTTTTTACAAACTAGTTACAAATCATTATAAATACTAATTTCGGTTGTGAGTCTGTTTGTCTTTGTAACTCTGATTCAATCACATAATAAATAAGAACGTTCAAAGTGCCTTCCATACAAATGTTTTATTTAGCCCAATAGCCTAGCGCTCTGTCTCACTTACGTAAACAAAGTTTTATATTGAAAAATTTAAGTCCCGATTCGTCAAATATTTGGATTACGAAATACGCCCACAATTCACTTCTAGTTTTCTTCTTTATTCTACGGGTTCAGTGATCTCAGATTTGCTTTGAATTTAATTGCCATTTTCAAAATTGGAACTGATTGTGTGAAGAATTCACACAAGAGATAAACTGTCTATCTTCGGCATCGCGTTTGGATCCCACCCAGGCGTCGTGTGTTCAATTTTTTGGCTGGCTAAGTCCTATCACAACAAAAGCAACATTTTTAGCTTACTGTGGTGATAGTAGGAGATTTTAAAATATTGTCAGGTTATTCGTAACCTGGGAATGTTTGTCTTTCTTTTTAAAAGTAAAAATATAAACATATTATAATATAAAGTTATTGTAAATGTCATTTTCTAAATTTTAACTTGAATTCAGACTATTCCGTGATTTTTCACAGGTCTGCTCTGGTTTAATAATAATTAATTTGAATAGGCAAAGTTGAATCTGTGAGATTTTTTGTATGACTGCCGTGTAAGAGTGCCTTATGTCTACAGCCAGTGGAACTACGGAATCCCAGTTGGGGAATGTTTCGATGTTCAAGGTGGTAAGGCGATGGGGAAGAGGAGGAGTGGGACGTACCTGACTATTCAGATCTGGTCTCTAAACACAGCTTATAATATTTCAAGCAACAATGTTTCGATTCTAAATGGATATTTTTTGACAGGG
This sequence comes from Hesperophylax consimilis, assembly GCF_061612785.1. Lineage (NCBI taxonomy): Eukaryota > Metazoa > Arthropoda > Insecta > Trichoptera > Limnephilidae > Hesperophylax > Hesperophylax consimilis. The sequence goes on from NC_142865.1 coordinate 16,583,679, forward strand.
CGATACTGAGAGTATCTACCACTCTCAGGATGGTCTAGTTATCAGAATATTTTGCATTATCATCTCCATGGTTAGCTGTGGAGCTTTTAAATATTCATTTGACTTTCAAAAATAAGAATAGACTCAACGTTCTTCAATGAAATACAAAAAAAAGTAGGACACAAAATAACTACCCTAAACTTAAGTCGGAATCTTAAAGACGTAAGTGAAGAAGCCGTGCACAAAAATATGCGACCCTCGGCCCTAGAGTATTGTTAGTTATTATCGCCTAGTTATTATCGCCTATAGATCCCTCAACATAAATATTTAAAAAATCTTTCGTTATCCTACATGTATTCAAAATGACCGACTTTTGCATCTTTATATATAAATTTTTGATAGATCTAATACGCCTAAATTTTTAATAAGAGAGCTAGGTATAATGCCAGTAGCCGAAATAGCGAATGGTAATATTTTTATAGTCTGAGAATGCCAAATTCTTTTTATTTCATTTCCTAAATCTGTGTATTTTCTTATTGTTTCATTAGCAGATTTTTTAATATTACAGGAATTTGGAATAGCGACATCAATGATATAAGTTATTTAAAAAGAATTATATTTAACTCACAAAAAAAATCGAAAGTTGCCTCCATGAATTTCTTAATGGTCTATATTTCACAATGTACAACACAAACCAATAAAATTGCACATATCCGTACTAGTTATTTGCTCTCTTTGATTAAAAAAATAAATATTCAATCCGGTTAAATTCAAATGTGTATGAAGGATGCTGTGTCCATGTCGTTCCTCTTAATATAATTCCGGGTAGTTATAACATAACAAGCATCTCGTATAATTCTCTCCGGGTCGGTAATATAACCGATAATCTTTCCTGGTCTGGATATAACGTAGAACTAAAATTATATTATTATATCTGCCATTGCCCGGAAACTAAATTATATTAATTCTGTGGATACGGCATGGAATCTAACTCTCTCATTGGAAACGATCTTATATTGGCTGAGAAGAAATAATAAAAGACGACATGTTCATACTATTCAAATAAAATGGTATTTTATTATTTTTATCATCAAATGTACTAATTTATGTTGAGAATCTGTCTGTTAGTGGTGGTAACTCTGGTTCAATAACTTGGATTAGAGTTATGAATTTGATTGTCATTTTCAAAATGGAAAATGATTGTATCAATAATTCAGATAAGCGTACCAAATATAACATGAGTCTGATTGCTGTGCAAATGAGAAACCCTCAGGGTAGTTGTGAATGAGGAATACTTGGAGCAAGTGGATGAGTTTGTGTATTTAGGAAGTATGTTTACGAGAGATGGGAAGGCTGACAGAGATGTTGAAAGATGGGTAAATGCAGGTAACTACATTAATGGAGGACTGAACGCAGTTGGCGCTAACAAAAAATTGTCCAAAGAAGCTAAGTTAGCAGTCCACAAGGGAGTGCTGGCACCTACCCTAATATATGGAAGTGAGGCATGGAACTGGTATAAAAATATGAAAGGATGAGTGTATTTAGGAAGTATGTTTACAAGAGATGGAAAGGCTGACAGAGATGTTGAAAAAAGGGTAAATGCAGGTAACTCCATTATTGAAGGACTGAACGCAGTTGGCTCTAACAAAAAAATGTCCAAAGAAGCGAAATATGAGGAATACTTGGAGCAGGTGGATGAGTTTGTGAATTTAGGAAGTATGTTTACGAGAGATGGGAAGGCTGACAGAGATGTTGAAAGATGGGTAAATGCAGGTAACTTCATTAATGGAGGACTGAACGCAGTTGGTGCTAACAAAAAAACGTCCAAAGATGCGAAGTTAGCTGTTCACAACGGAGTGCTGGAACCAACCCTGAAGTATGGAAGTGAGGCATGGAATTGGCAGAGAAAGGATGAAAGTAGACTGAATGCTGTAGAAATGAAATCTCTGAGGTATATTTTTGGTAAAACCACCTATGATCGTGTGAGAAATGTGGAGATTTGCAGAGAATGCAAGGCTGATGTAATCCTGGTGAGTAAAATGAAGAAAGGGACGCATTGGTGATTACTAGACTGACTAGCAGGCGCGACGCGCGTAGCTTACATAGGTAGACAGCGATCCTGTCGGTTCCATGATAAATCAACACAGTGACAATTCAATTTTCACCAATTCAACGCCTTTTAAGAGTGATATAAAGTCATAATAAGTGATGAAACAAAAACTAGGTTGAATACGTAAAACGTAGGTTAAGGTTTATAGCCTATGATCTTCATAAGAAAAACCATACGTCAACGAGTACACAGATAAAACTACTATGTAGTGAGAATATACGTTTAGTAAGCTTTAGAAAAGTTGGTCTGCCTGTGCCCCTCTTGGAGGGTTCCGCGCAGGCATGGAAATAGTGGACGAATTTTTCGTAAAAAATACGTCATATAAGGTACATGAACGGGAATGGTTTCTTACGATAGGGGTCGGTTAGTAGATGAGAAAAAAACAGGACTGCCAAGCGGCAGCCTGGAGAACTCTCAGGCAGCCAGATGTAAAGTTGGATAAACATTACACGAATGATACCAACGAATAACTGTAGTCTTGATCATCCCTGTGAAGAATTTTTATTCTGCCAATAAATTGCGGAAGGTAATGAAAAAAGAGATTTGGAGTCTGCATCCACCACGGTTATATAATACAAGTAATTACTGCGTTGATTTCACTATTAATGGTAATTGTTACTTCGTATATCACGAATTCTAATAAATTAGGGGGAGTTCGAGGACAATGGATGCTGTTCAATGAGTCGTTACAAATGTAATTAGTACAATAACTTTACTACCCGGTTTCGCCCGAGTAAAAGAAAATTTTAAAAAATTACAATTATCTTAGTAGATACCGTCTAAAAATATTATTTGACAGTTTAATTTTTTTAAATTCTTAACTTTTCGTATTCTTACCGCACAAGATTTTCATCTGTCTCGTGCAAGTGAGATTATGGCATCCCCAATCGGGGTATGTCTGAGGCTGAAGGTAGTGGTGATGGGAAGGAGATCGGCAAGAGGAAATTGGGGAAGTACCTGGATGTTCAGATCTGGTCGCCAATTCTAAGGGCGATACTGGAACGTGCAGCAAATATACTATATATTATTTTTAATGAATTAATTATGAAATAACAAAAAACTAACATTTGAATCCGCAACCTCCAGATTGCTAGTCAAGATCCTTACCCCTTGACTACGAAAGCCTTCATTTTTTGGCATAGCGGGCGCTCAGCTGTAATGGTGAATTATGTCAATAGCTTAATAAGGCGAAGCACAAGCTAAGTAATTCAAAATCTTATTTGATAAGTTTTGTTATAAGCCCAGAAAAAAATATATCAGGCAAATAAAAACTACTTTAAAGTTCGAAATCTCCTACTTGCGAACCTCTTTTTGATTATGGTTTTATTGTTTAATGTGGCATAATAAGTTTTCGTGAAAATTATGGTTAAATATTAAAATATTTGGGCCTGAACTTGGCAAAATTTGATATTACAGACTTTTTGGCGATGTTTTTTTCTTGCATAAAACAAAACGGGCTGTTGGTGAAAAGCAATGAATTAATCAATGTGTTAATCTAGGAATTTAAACCTTATCGCTATACATAAGGAGTGTGATTTTTAGTGGTAGTTGTTAGTTAAATATTTTCACCATTTTCGCATAAGAGAAAGCTACAAGCCAAAAATGTGTATATTCTTGGTATACCTTATATTGTAGGTAATAGGCATTCAAATTCTAAGATGGTTTGAAAGGGAGATATGTAAATACGAATGTTAGAGGGAGCGCGCTACTATTAAAAAAAACGATAATAAGCGAAAATGGTAAAAATATTTAATAAAACACGACTCGTTTAAAATAGAACAAAAACCAAAAAACAGATGCTTTAGTTGCGTTAGATACACTGTGAATTTTTTCATGCCTATAACATATTAAATAACAGAAAAAAACGTGCTTTTTATAATTTTCGGAGATTCTTCGTGACTTTGCGATTTTTTTTCTATCGAGGGAATTTCATATTATTAACGTTTCGACATAATAAATGTACAGATATTATCTTCAAAAATAACATATATATTTTTTGGAACTCAAAAACTTAAAGAGTTAAGGCGATGCACTACGTCGTGTAATATTTTGAATCGGACCGCCATCAATAACACTTCTTACGTAGATGGCGATAAGGCTTAAATTCCCGCTTAACACCATCCAGCAGTTTTGATTTAGGCGAGAAAAAAACATGGCCAAAAAGTGCCTTTTATTTTATTTTGTGGATGTTCAGGCATAAATATTTAAATGTTTTCAGATCATTTTATAAAGAATTTAATTTGCCACATTATACAATAAAACCATAACCGAAAATGAGTTCGTAAGTAGGAAATTTTGAACTTGAAAACAGTTTTCATAGGCCTTATTAATTATTTTTTTCTGAGCTTATAAAAAGACTTATGTAAAAAATATACTCGATCATTTCAAAGGCCAAGATGTGTTATACTCGCGGTATTTATTTAAGGCATCTGAAACATTTCTAGGCGACCAAATTTTCAAACCAAAAACACACGATTTTTCAATGCTACGTAGTGCATCGCCTTAATGAGGAACTTGTTATAAATCGATAGAAATTGGGTATCCGGGGCCTAAGGGTAAACGTAACGTACATTATAATCTACGCGTTTATAGATGTCGTTAATTTAATTATTTTATGAACATACATACGTATTATGAATATGAATAAATAGTTAAGTCCGTATATATACTCAATTCTTCCAAGAAAGGCATAAAAATACAATTCTGTATCGGTGTATCAATCCATTTTTGTATTTGTATGCCTTTCTTGAAAGAATTGATTTTGAATACGGAATAAACTATTTATTCGTATTCATATTGCATATATACAGGCAAAAACAAATAATTATTCTTGATATTTCTAAGCATAACTTGTAAAAAGTGTGTTTTCATAAAATAATTCGATTATCGCAATCTATTAACGTGTAGATTACAAACCTTACCTTTCGTAATAACTCCACTTATAACAGAAACGAACATAAGAAGTATTAATATAAACCTCGTCACTAACTTAATGTTAATTTCAGTGCATTATCTTTAATTGCTTCTAACACCATCTTACAAAGTGTTTATTGCCCGACAACAAATTCATAAATAACCTTTATTATATTTTTATTATAATTAATTACCATGACTCTGTTTTAACCACTGAGCCGATAATCCATAGAAATGAATGAATGATACTTAAAATTTAAGAAAATTTGATTTCATTGAACCAAAGTTACGCACGACGTACATACATTGGTATTTTCGTACTTTATCGCCTGTCTGCATTAATTTAAAACTATTTTAAGTTACGCAGTACGCACAGACAACCGAAATAAATATTTTAAAATACATCTCTTCGAGTTTAGATTTTGTTTTGTTGAATAAATAAATGCAAATATTGGAAATGGATATTCACCCACTTCCCGACATCCGATCGTGCTGAAGCTCAGCAGACAGACACGTTGTCGATGACAATGCATTCTATCGTCTTTTGGTGGCAAACACGTATACACACGCGACATATACGCATTTCTCTGAAATTGAATGATATTTATTACAGCAGTTGAAACATTAAATAAATGTCTGTCTGACGCAAGCGGGATTTGATTCAGTTATTTTTTATTTTTTTTATTTAGTAAAAGATTATACATTTATATACATTATTTAAGAAATGTTTTGACTGCCCATCTAGGAGGATTCCCGTTTTAGGACAGTCAAATTAGGATGAGTATTAACATTTTGATAAGTTGTTTGATAAGTATAGTATTAAAATAATAATGAAATAATAGGTATATGTACTTTTAACTGGTGCCTAAGCCTACTAACATATTTTTTTATAAATATGAATAACAAAGAGAAGAAATAGAGTAAAATAAAATATCCAATTAAACATAAGATTAACTGCTGCTTGGGTAGCATTCTAATTTAAAAGTACTTGGTAGGTACATATATACACATAATGATAAAGATTAGAACATAAAGGTATCTTTTACATGGTTTATTTGTATTTCATGGTTGAGTTTTTGTTGTTGTTTTTGGTTTGTGTTTGATTTCATTTTTGTGTAGTAAAAGTTCACTCACCTTTCTACCTAATTGATGAAACCAATTAGTGGTCAATTTATGAAGTTGTTAACATAGTTGACTCAAGTCCCTGGGGAGGAAGGTTGAATCCTCAATCTTCAAATTAAACCAAAAAAATTAAATATTTTAAAAAAATCTGTAAATAAAAATCCGTTTTTTTTACTCGTTGATTTTTTTAATGTTTTAATATACTAAGGTCACGCTGACACGCCCGTAAAACGCTTCTATACTTTTTATATACAGTGTTATTAATTAAAACAAATTTATTATGTCAACCCGCTTAGATGTGACCCGCAGATGTATTTAAACATATAATTATGCTAACTGCTATCATTAGTGTAAAGTAGATTCAGTAGAATTTGCTTCTGAAATTTTAAATTTAATTTTAACAAGTTTTGAGAAAACAAGTAGAGATTTTATGTCATGTTTAAGATTTATTATTGTATTTAAAAAGTTTTTCTTGTCTGATGAAACTTTAAAATTATCTCTGTAGTTGTTATATTAAATCTGACATTAATAATCATTTTTTATGTCGTTGTAAACATTGTATACGATTATTTTTTTTCGTTTATCATCATTGTACGACAGATAATTAATCCATTTACAGTACAGTCTTCTAATTCTTACGTTCTTAACACCTGGGAATAAAATTATACAAAACATGTCTTAATAGGAAGCTACAAGCCAAAAATGTGTATATTCTTGGTGTACTTTATATTGTAGGTAATAGGCATTAAAATCGCTTGACAAACGGAGTATAGAAACATTCGATTTCAAGCACAAAACTGCTTTTTATTTATTTTGCAAATAATTTTATGAGAAAGCAAACAAGTTAATCAAGTGAAACTGTCACAGATAATCTTAGCTATAATACTGTATTTTTTTTTAAATTATTCCTTTATGCTTTCATACATTTTTATTGAAAAAATATTTTGTTTAGTAGTTTACATTTATATTTTTTATTGAGTAATTTAGTTATTTATTTGTATTCTTCTGAAGCGAAACGATAGGAAAACCTTCAATTAATCTAAAGCAAATTTTTCGGTATTCATAATATACACCAATTCGATATAAAGATGAATCAAAATAGTGATTTGGCATTAAGCTTCGCCTTAAACCCCCGCATACCCAATTTCTACCGATTTATAACAAGTTTCTCGTTAACTGTTTAAGTTTTTAATGTCCAAAATAAATTTATGTTATTTTTTAAGATAATTTCTATACATTTGTAATGCCGAAACGTTAATTACATGAAATTCCCTCGATAGAAAAATAATCGCTGTTTTGAAGTAAGAGCTTCACATATGTACTCATAGAGGGCAGTGCATAGAGCTTGCTTGGAAGTCCGCAAGATGGCAGCTAGTATTCAGTAGTCGCCAGGGCCAGTTAGAATGCTCCCAGACAAACTTGGTGTTTTTAGATCTCATTTAGCCAGCTCCTAGTTAGGTCGACTATCCAGTCACCATTGTAATACGCGAAGTATTAATAAATCCTTAATTTAACACAAAATCTTTTCTTTAAAATTTCCTTGAAAACACAAGAATCGCGAAGTAAGTTCCGAAAATTATTTAAAACACGTTTTCTTCTTTTATTTAATATGTTATAGGCATGAAAAAATTCACAGGGTGTCTTTAAATTCAACAAAAGAATTTATCGAGAGATTTTTGCTCTATTTCAAACGAGTCGTGTTTTATTAAATATTTTCACCTTTTTCGTTTAATTAATATAGTTGTTTTAATATTAGCGCGCTCCCTCTAACATTCATATTTACATATCTCCCTTTCAAACCATCCTTGAACACTCACTACAAGACGAGACAATATCCTTAAATAAAACTAGAATCTTAACGACGTAAGTTAAGCAGACATGCACAGAATATGCAATGCGTAGCCCTGTATATTGGACAGACCTGCGGCTGAATTTTCCCTATCAAATCTCCAGAGATTTATTTATTTATTTATTTATAAATTTACGCCCGGCAGGGCTTTTACATGTTATTTTCTTGTTTTTTACAAAGAACACAACAAATCAAAAATAAAACAAATCAAAGTAAAATCACAAAACAAAATCAAAGGAAATAGAATACATAATAAAACACAACCTCTTACAAAAATAATATCAAAAACGAAATTAAATGAAGCTACTTAGTTTCTGTAATTAAATTATATTGTATTTGATATTCTTTTTTCCAAAATAAATTGGGTAATGACTTGTTTATATGTGGTGAATGATGTGTTGAATATATCAACAACATCTTTATAGTCATTACCCAAATTTTGTATACGGCGAACGGGGGTATAGAATTGAGATTCAGTGTTGGAGTTATCAACATAGAACGGTAGATAATGCCTCAATGTTGGTTAACGAGGTATATGTAGGGAAATCAAATATAATAGTTCAGGGCTGTCAATTATTGAATTTATGATTTTATATAAACATTTCAAGTCATTAACTATTCTACGTTCAGATAATTTTAATAAATTAAGCTGACATAGTAGATAATCATAGTTGACGCATTCCCTTGTAATACCCATTCTGAAATTAATAAATCTTAAGATGTGCTTTATTTCAAATAAATCCATTTCAAATGGAAATGCAAAATGGGTATTTTCCATTTTACATTTTAAATGCTTTTCTAAAAACCATTTTGCATTTTAAATGCTTTTCTCAATGCATTTTCCATTTTAAATGCTTTTTTGCAACATTCTTCCTACTATCTCCACTCAACTTTTTTTCATAAGCCCCAAATATCAGTCGGTCCTCAACCTCGCTATGAGAGATAATTTACATTTGTCAAGTTGCTCCCTGGTAGGAGCCCTGGCAATTGAGTGATACCATTACAAAAAATACTGATTCAAATACTGAACATGGGGCCATGACGCTGTAATATTAAATGTTAGATAGCAGTTTATATGTTTTTACGTTGGCAACATTTTATTTTTATTTTTTTATTTATTTATCAATATAAAGTTTTTTACGTGTATTTATCGACATCTGTCTCACTAGGGTACACCTGTGTCGAGACAAACGTATTCAGATACTTAAAGAATATTTACATGCTTGACTAAATCAAAATACATATTACAAGGTTGTATACACTTTAAACTATGGAGTAGGTACAGGTACGACAATATTATAAATATACATGAAAAATAAATGCATTTAGTTGGAGGACGTAGTTACAAAGGGGTTTTTATAAAATTATTTATTCTAATATTTTATTTTGTATTTGAATTGTTGTTATTGATTATGTGTATTATTATATTAGTCCCGCGCAAATTTTTTGTGGTTTCATAATTTGTAGTCCTGGTGTTTTTGGATTTACCATCAAGTAATTTGTTTGTTCTACATTGATGTCCATTATTAAATGACAAAATTCTATAATTATTTTATTTTTTGACTTGAGAAACCATTTTGCATTTTGAAAATAGGTATTTTGCATTTTGTATTTGAAATGCTTTTCCAAAACTCATTTTGCATTTTGCATTTTCAAATGGAAAAGTTTTGACCCATTTCCATTTTGCATTTCAAATGGTTTTGGATACCCATTTTGCACATCTCTGCAAATCTCTAAAATAAAGTGGGAATCTTAACGTCATAAGTAATGAACTCGTGTAAAAACAATATTCGGCGCGGCCTAGTGTAATGGATAGACCTACGGTCGAGTTTGCCCTAGCAGTTTTTTCTTTTTTTTTTTTTTTTTTTCTTTATTCATAAAAATATATTTGGATACAGGTTTTTTACATGCTTTTCGACTACCACACTAGACACATGTCCGTATTATGGTAGTCGAAATTTGTGTATAATTATACAAAATAGGTATAGGTTAAATAGGTTTAACTGAAAATAAGAAAGCGATGAAAATAAAGAAAAATTAAGTTATTATTTTAAAAAGAAATTTTAAACAGAATTGAAATGAAAAAAAAGAATAATAAAGCAAATGAACTTATTTAATGATGTCAGGTATTCTTTAAAATAGTTCTTTCCCTTCATAAATAACCAATACTGACTATATAATATTATGTACATGATCACATACAGGAAAAGAATTGGAGTAGGTGAATCTTGTAAACATAAAGCTAAAAATAAAAATAAGGTAGGATACAAATAAAAATAATAGATAATGCTAGGGATAATAGAAATACAAATAAAAATAATCGCATCAGCGTAATATAAAGTTTTTGTTGAAAGTTAATTTAGAGATAAAATTTTTACTCGAAAAATAAGAACACTATTAAGTTGAAAGTAAGTCCTAGAAAATTGATCTTTCCGTTAGGTTTATTTTAATTATTTCTGATGAAAGTATTACTAAAATCTCAAATGTTTCTAGAGGGATTTCTCGGGAAGTTACTAATTCATCGTCTAGAAAAATAAAATCTGGTGCTTACCGCTAATTTTATAGTTGTAAAACGTTTTATAAAATTTTAAATCAGTTTTTGATAAAATATTTTAATTGAAAGTCCTGTTTTTATTAATCTTAAATATAAATAACTTGTATCCATAGGGATAATACGTTTATCAGAAATAATTTAAACATATGTGTCGCCTTAAGGCTACTTAAAGAGGAATTAAATAGATCCACTGTTTAAAAAAATGTCATTCGAATTGCACCAGTCCTTATGTTGTGCTAGAACATCTGTTATGCCGTGTGGTATCTCAAATAATGGTGACGACTACGGCTGAAGTTTTGAGACACGTACAAGCCATAGCATTCCAAGAAGAATGGGCTGTTATGAATTTTATTAAAACTAAATATTGCAAGATTTTCATGTTATTTGGTAACTAGGATAAATCTATTAGTTGCCTCGAGTATGTCTATATAAGTGCATAAAGCGAAATTAGCAGTCCACAATGGAGTGCTGATACCCTGTGGCACGCACAGAGTTGTTAATCAGGATATACAATAAAAAAACAGCGAATTAATTGACATTAAAAAACTGACTTGGAAAGTTATAGTTAAGCTGTTGGCTTTAACTGATGTTTGATTTGGTTTTATAATAACAAAAGGGGCAAAAGGTTTCTTTTAATATCCATTGATTTATCGTAGTGGCATGTTCTGTACGACTCTCCCCATCGGAGTGTGTATAACGCAACGATTAACAGATGATCTTTTGGACTCGAGATATTGGTTGGTCGCAATTATTAGGGATCCTATTAAACCGACATAACTGTGGTGACCATTCGTCTTTTTATACAACGAGTTACAAGCAATCAGAGACATTCAGAATTTCAAATAAGCAGTCATTCAGACACGCAAACAATTATACCTTCACACATTCAGTAATTCAGACACGCAAACAATTATAAATTCACACATTCAGTAATTCAGACACGCAAACAATTATACATTCAGTCATTCAGACACGCAAACAATTATACATTCACACATTCAGTCATTCAGACATGCAAACAATTATACATTCACACATTCAGTCATTCATACACGCAAACAATTACACATTCAGTCATTCAGAAACGCAAACAATTATACATTCACACATTCAGACACGCAAACAATTATACATTCACACATTCAGTCATTCATACACGCAAACAATTATACATTCAGTCATTCAGACATGCAAACAATTATACATTCACACATTCAGTCATTCAGACACGCAAATAATTATACATTCAGACATTCCGACTTGCGTACATTAAGCCATTCAGACATGCAAATAATCATACTTTTAGATATTTCTACATTCAGTCTTTCAGGTATTTTAACATTCTGACATTCAGACTAACAAACATTCTGACTTTCAAATATTCCACTATTTTTACATGCAAACATTCGTACATATTCAAATATTCAGACATTCGGACTTTCAGATATTCAGACTTTCAGACATGCATACATTCATACATGCTGATATTTTGACATTCAGTCTTTCATGTATTCTTACATACCGAAATTCAGACATTCAGACTTTCGAACATTCAGATATTCAAACATTCAGACTTTCAGATATTCAGACTTTCAGACATTCAACTATTCAGACTTTCAGGCATTCGGCTATTTAAACGTGCACACATTCTTACATTCAAATATTTTGACATTCAGTCTTTAATGTATTCCAACATTCTGACATTCAGACTTTCAGACATTCAAGTATTCAGACATGCATACATTCAGTATTTCAAATATTCAGAAATTCCGAAGTTAAGACATTCAAACATTCAGACTTTCAGACATTCAGAGTTATAGAGATGCAAACGTACAAAAATTTTGCCGAATTATTAAAAATAATGTATTTTTCAGTGTAAATAATAATTGTATATTTTATGGCTTATGCCTTCATGAAATTGCCTGTTTTTCTGTCTAAAATTCCGATAAAAAAGATTTAAGAAACGATATGGACTAAAAAAAAATGATATGTATAGGAAATAATATCAATTATTAATCATGTTTTATTGCGGAATTATTTTGTCTAGACCCCGGAAAATATTGGTCACATCATTTCATACCATATCACAGCCAAGAAGAACACAGTGTGGAAGAAAAAGAACAGGCATTTGCTTCCTGTGCAAACCGGTTTTGGTCCAGTTCGTAATGCCGTCTCGTAATTATAAGTCATTACAAAAAAATGGTTAAAACTCCGGCATCCAAGTTACGGTTTCTGAGAAATGTCTCCTGGAATTTCTTTGATAAAATTAACTGAGTTATGTAAGTTTTCGAAATGTTTTAGTTGGATTGCAACCTTAACTGTCCTCCGTACTAGCGACTGAATACTTTTGTTGAATAGTGCGAATTCTGAGATTCTGTCAAAGATCTTAGCTGTAAATCAGAATAAAATCAATCAGTTTAATTAATACAGGGTTTTCCAATAAGAGGTGTTATTTTGAATATCCCGCTATTTCGGTAGATGTTACTTTTGAAGCTGTAATTTTTTGACATTTGACAAGTAGAAACTACGTCATTGATAAAAATGGAACGATACACGCTTCAATAACGCATTGAAATTATTAAAATTCACTTGAGTGAATCAAATGCAAATCATCTTGAGTGATGAGGCCCATTTCCACCTCGGTGGCTTCGTCAACAAGCAAAATTCTCGCATCTGGGGCTCGGAAAACCCAATAGTTTTTGTTGAAAAGCCTCTCTATCTTCAACGTGTGACTGTTTGGTGCAGTTTATGGTCAATCAGTCCACCAAACAGTCACACGTTGAGGATAGAGAGGCTTTTAAACAATAACTCTTGGGTTTTCCTAGCCGCAGATGCGACAATTTTGCTCGTTGACGAAGCCACCGAGGTGGAAAATGGGCCTCATCACTCAAGATGATTTGCATTTGATTCACTCAAGTGAATTTTAATAATTTCAATGCGTTGTTGAAGCGTGTATCGTTCCATTTTTATTAATAACGTAGTTTCTACTTGTCAAATGTTAAAAAATTACAGCTTCAACAGTAACATCTACCGAAATAGCGGGCTATTCAAAATAACACCTCTTATTGGAAAACCCTACATAAAAATAACCCCTAGCAACGCCGGGTACAAGTGAGCTAGTTTTTAATAAATTAACAGTGTTTCATATCATTTAGTTTTCTCCGTACAACAGCTCGGAGCCAGTGGGACTAATTCGTCCACATTTTGTGGTTGAAGGAAGTAAGGAAGGGATTTAATTAATGTTGCATGGTTTGCTTAATATTTATGATAATTACACAGTTCTAAGTTATGTTGCGTATAATGTTTTACCACCCCTTTGGGAGTAATTTTCTGTTAGTAGAGCACCTTTCCAGTAGATTATTTAAGTAAATTTACAGTATTTATACGTGAGACTATTAGAGTACAGCTCACTTGGGGTGATATTTATTTGTAATAATTAATGCTTAAAAATCAAACGCAATAATATAATGAATTTCATTTATTTTTATCTTTTTGAATTTCGATTTTGTTTCTTGGTCGAATGAATGAATTAATGAATGACTGAATGAATTAATGAATGCGTTAATGAATTAATGAATTAATTAACGAATTAATTCATTACTGAATGAATGATTGAATAAAAAAATGAATTACAAAATAAATTATTGAACGAATTAACTAATGTATGAATTAATTAATGATTGGATTTATTAATATATGAATTAATTAATGATTGGATGAATTAATGGATTACTGCAATTATGAATTGATGAATTAATGTTTGAATGAATTCATGAATGAATGTTTGAAAGAAATTAATGAATTCATGAATGGATGTTCGAATGAATTAATGAATGAATGAATATTTGACAAAATTAATGAGTTTTTGAATGAATGAATATTTGATAGAATTAATGAATGTTTGAATTAATGATAATTTGAATCAATTAATGAATGTTTGAATTAATGGATATTAGAATGAATTAACGAATGTTTGAATGAATGAATATTTAAATGAATTAATATTTGAATGAATTAATGAATTAATGTTTGAATGATTTTATGAATGAATGTTTGAAATAAATTAATGAATTCGTGAATGGATGTTTGAATGAATTAATGAATGAATGAATATTTGACAAATTTATGAATTTTTGAATGAATGAATATTTGATAGAATTAATGAATGTTTGAATTAATGAATATTTGAATCAATTAATGAATATTTGAATGAATGTATATTAGAAAGAATGAACGAATGTTTGAATGAATGAATTAATATTTGAATGAATTAATTAATGAATGAATGTTTTAATGAATGAAGTTAAAACTTAACTCGTTGTCAATGACAATGCATTCTACGAACTTTTGGTGGCACTCATACACCCACACGCGCACACACACACGCACATACACACACGAAATAGTTGTTGGTCTTATCCAATTAGAATTTGGCTTAGGCGTTAGCATTGTTGATTCCACACCCCGGGGAGGAAGGTTCAATCCTCACAGTCCAGTCACAATACAATGCATTGTCATCGACAGCGAGTCTATTAGCCGAGTTTCAGCCATCGCGATCACGAAGTGCACGTAGAAAAATAAGTATTGCTGAATATTGAAATGTCTTATAATTAATTATTGGTAATCCTGTTAAAGACTTACGTTTTAGTAAATTCGTAATACATCGGAACACGTGTTCATGCACCTAAAAATATTGGAATTCTTATGAACACATAGTGAAGATACATTCGTGTTTTCCTGAAAGTTTATTTAGAAACCTATTAATTCATTCGTTTGCCCTGTAGTACCGCCCTGCAAGACCTGTAATCCCGTTTTTAACCGAATTGGGAAAAATTTGAAGAGATTCTTAATAAATTAGCAATATTTAATATCAATAACTTTTTTTGTGTGGGATAATTTCAACTTCTAAGATTACAATGCAATCATTCGTTTTTTGGAGAAAACAAATGATAAGTTCAAATAGATCTATTTAAAAAAATACTCAAAATTATTCTTGATTTGACTTCAATAAATTGTGTTTAGTTGTAACACCTTATTCTTTCCAATTTCCTTTCTTCTCACAATATTTACTAATGATTCAATATGTTTGTGGTGTCAACACAAACTAGTACAATAATTTTCTGTGTTTGTTTCAGAATTGTATCCAGTCTACATCACGATCTCAAATGCTTGAACTTCTTTAGATCACAATTACAAACATGTAAGATGAATATTTATTTAAAATACAAACATAACTGTTGATTCTATTTATTATTTTTTTTCTATATGTCTTACTCCAAATAAACTCAGGGATCGCTAGTTGAATAAAGTCTACCGCGTTGATATGCTCACTCCGTATAGCTATTATAATTAATAAAAACCATTCTATTCAAATTGTGCTATATACAGGGTTTTCCAATAAGAGGTGTTATTTTGATATTCAATCGTAAAACATCAATGGTTTCGTTGCTTGTGTGGCACGTAGCGCCGTTTTTTAAGGTAAACATTGTCCAGATCAATACCATCCAATTCCGGCCATAAAAAATCATTAATCATCTCTCGATAGCGCAATCCATTCACCGTAACTGTTGCTCCAGACTCATTTTCGAAAAAGTAAGGTCCAATGACTCCGCCGGACCATAAACCGCACCAAACAGTCACACGTTGAGAACAGAGAGGCTTTTCAACAATAACTCTTGGGTTTTCCGAGCCCCAGATGCGACAATTTTGCTTGTTGACGAAGCCACCGAGGTGGAAATGGGCGTCATCACTCAAGATGATTTGCATTTGAATCACTCAAGTGAAAATTTCAATGCGTTGTTGAAGCGTGTATCGTTCCGTTTTTATTAATGGCGTAGTTTCTACTTGTCAAATATCAAAAAATGTCAGCTTCAAAAGGAACATCTACCGAAATAGCGGGCTATTCAAAATAACATTACAAAATAACTTATTGGAAAACCCCGTATGTCACCAAAAATGACACGTCCAAATAAAACCCGTTATATCTCATATGCTAGTATGGTCAGACATGTAATGTTACCCTTACAATTGAATTACCTTGACAATTCATTCAGAATTGAAACTTAGCTTGAAATGTCTTTAGCCGTGTTGATGACCAGATCTGAATAGCCAGGTACTCTCCCACCTTCCTCTTCCCCATCGTTTCCCCCTTACAACATACCCCAATTGGGGATGGAATGGTCTCACTGGCTTCAAAGGATTTGGGAGCTGTTAGGATTATTGTGTGGTATTCACATAAAAAAGGCTGAAATATCAATTCACGACACTAAATTACCTTGTCTGCTTTACAATTCAAGTTATTTTCTATGTTTCTTTCGCCCTTAAATAATAATAATAATAATTGGATGACTTCTAAAGAGATTAACACTTAATTAACATTATCTAATTGTTTATTAGCGAAATTTAGATACAGGATTTAGGACATAATTGGAAAAATGGACATTCTCTCAGGAATGGTATATTTAATTTAAGGGTATGTCAGCTTAAAAAGGTAAGTTTTTAGTTTAGACCTGAATTCTGTTGGACTTGTTATGGATCTTAGTTCCGGAGGGAGTTTATTCCAAGCCTTCGGCCCAGATACTCCGAAAGCGCGATCACCAAACTTAGTATTTGGCTTGCGCTTAGGTTCCATCAGTCTGCCTACAGCTGATGATGTTGCTGATCTAAGAGTTGACTGCCTCAGACCAGTGTTTTCCGGGACGCATAGTTCAGAGATGTAGGGTGGGGTCATTTCATTGATGGATTTAAACATCATCCAGCACAGTTTGTACTGGATTCTTTCAGGGCCTTTGAGCCAATTAAGGTTACGAAGGTGTTCTGAAACAGATTACATACAGATTCGTTTAACTCAATCCTAACTTATTAACAAACCATCATTAGTTATTACGAATAATAAACCAAACACAATACTGACAATAATCATAAGAAGCATGAAAATAGATTACCCTTTAGCGGTGGGTAGGCTGGTTACCTGAAGCCTTATTTCTCTTGAAAACTACGTGAACCGAGGCCACAAATGTTACTTAGACCAGGATAACATAAGTATAAGGCAGGTGTACTGTCGTATAGTGTATACTGGGAACTACCTGCTCGCTAGTAGCGCAGGGCGATCGATAGGAAAGGTCGCTTGTTGCTTTTAATACCATTAGAACGGATGGGAACGAACGTAGAACGTAGTACGTTGAACGTAGTACGTGGCAGGTAGTAGGAATAACGTAACAACTCGTACTGTTCTATGCGCGGTAGTTTCCATTAAGTATATATATACCTATAACCTAGGCATGACCAATTACAACTCCTTAGAGACACATAGAGGTATAGCTGTGATTCAATATGTTTATCTCTTCCTTTCATATTCCGTCTAGATCAACCCGACAATCTGATTTATTTTTTCTACCCTCATGTAGAACAAAAATTCGAAAAAATTCCCCAATTCCTCGTATATGTGCACAATATAATACAAAATTTTACAGCATTGACATTTTTGGTAATAATCTAAAGAATTATCGATATGAAGTAATGCGTACGATCGATTATTTATATGAGAGTATGGAATGTATCGGGAGCATCTCCTATCCTCTTCCTATTTTTCTCTTCCTCTCCCCTTCCTTTAACATAAAATTCATTTTAAGATATTAAAACTTCATTTCCAATGAACTTTAGCATAAGAAACTTCTGTGGCTTGACTTCAGTTAACTTGTATATTTATATCTATCATTGTATATTATGTAAAAGCTGTTTGTTTCTTACAAATAAATAAATCTCTTAATAAACGGTTACATATCTAACAATGCGATTTTGTTCAAATAAATTTATTTGTACTCTCGAGGGCGTCGCTATAACCTCCTTTGTTGTAGAGCAAGCCGCACCGATTTGTTCATGAACTCACCCGTGGGGATAACCACGTACTTCGTAAATGTAGTTGATCAAGATATCAAGATGTTTGTTATTTCCTATAACGCTCGAAGTAATATTACTAGTAGTTATGTAAGTCTAGAGTCCAAAAATAATGTTTCTAAGTTTTTCTTATTTGACCCTTGAAGACGGTCAATATTTTTTAAATATCTCAAAGCCAAATTTAATATTGAAAATTATGTTTGAAATAATTGACAGGCATCTACAATGTCAACGTTTTACATAGGAATTTTCATGGACAATATTGAAATGCGTTCAAAACTTCTAAAACCTAGCTCTATACACTGTATATTGCAGTGCACCTGAAGGTAGTCATGAATTCACTGAACTTATTGTAGTTGGAATAAATCAAAAACATCTGTAACCGAGTGGGTCTTCCGACGACCCCATGCATTTTTCTGTCTTATGGGCTTTTAAACTATAGAAATCCCAATTATTAATTGTAACTTATATATTTGAGCAGAAATACGTAAAATACTAAAATGATATGTCAAGTATTTAAGCTAATATAAGGAGGATAGTAATTTGGGGTACTACCTAATAATAATAATAATAATAGTATGGCTTGTATAGCGCCGTTTTTGTGCAAAATCACCTCAAGGGCGCTGTACAAACTTATAATACATTTCTACAGTGATCTATGTTATTACTAATTATTTATGAAGATAATATACAGTACAATAATTACCTGGTAGGTCACTTGAGATTAACACTTAATTAACATTAACTAATTGTTTAATAGCGAAATTTAATAATTGGAAAATTGGATATAACTGGAGTGTCTCTAAGGAATGGTATATTTAATTTAAGGGTACGACAGCTTAAAAATGTAAGTTTTTAGTTTAGATCTGAATTCTGTTGGACTTGTTATGGATCTTAGTTCCGGAGGGAGTTTATTCCAAGCCTTCGGCCCAGATACTCCGAAAACCTAACCTACTCCCCTACTTGGCTGCGGGATGGTTTTAAAACATGTTTTTACCTGTAACAGGTGACATCTATATAATATAGATATATAAAAACACACACATATTCGAATGCAAAGTTGTGTCAAAATTTCAAAGCAATCGTGAAAAACTTTCGAAGATTTTAGATTTTGAACAAACGAACACTTACATTTTTATCTGTATAATATACAGAAGATAGAACATGTATTAGAAGAAGATAACTGTCTAATGAAAAACCTAAACTTAATAAAGCTGTCCTATAGAAGAGTGTTTCTTTTTTAAATCATTACATCCCTTATTGACAGTCCTGCGTTATTGCTATTGATTTCACTTCATGTTCCTAACAATAATTTCCATACTAGTAATAATAATATTAATAAAAAAATATTAGAATAAAAATTAAGGGTAATAAATACCTACAGGAGAGAGTAGTACAATTTCGCATTTATTATTTATGGATGATATAAAATTATTTTCGAATTCTGAACAAAATTTAGAGAAAATGATCGAGGTAGTTAAAAACTTTTCAGATGATATTAAACTGACTTTTGGTTTAGATAAATGTAGAACGATCCATATAGAGAAAAGTAAAATTGTAGATGGGGACGAGAGTATATTTAAAAATTTCCATATTACTAGTATGAAAAGGGATGAGGTTTATAAGTATTTATATTCAGGTCTAAACTAAAAACTTACCTTTTTAAGCTGTCGTACCATTAAATTAAATATACCATTCCTAAGAGAAAGTCCAGTTATATTCAAATTTTCAATTAAGTCCTAAATCCTGTATCTAAATTTCGCCAATAAACAATTAGAAAATGTTAATTAAGTGTTAATCTCAAGTGACCTACCAGGTAAGTATTGTACTGTATATTTTCTCCATAAATAGTTAAGTTATAACATAGATCACTATAGAAATGTATTATAAGTTTGTACAGCGCCCTTGAGGAGTTTTTGCACAAAAACGGCGCTATACAAGTCATCCAAGTATTATTATTATTATTATTTAGGATACCCACAATCAAATAGATTAGACCATAATAGTATTAAAAATGATATTAGGATTAAATTTCAAACTAGGATAAGGAAATTTTTAAAATGCAATCTATCTGCTAAAAAATTAGTAAAAGCAATAAATACTTGGGCAATACCTCTATTAACGTACTCATTTGGCATAATTAAATGGTCCAATACAGATTTAGATAACTTAGAACGATCAATTAGAACTACGCTAACAAAGTTTAATTGCCATCATCCAAATTCAGCTATAGAACGTATAAATTTAGGAGGTAGAGGTTTAGTCAAAATAACTTCTTTGAAACATAATCAGGTAGAAATAATAAGAATTTTTTCTATAGAAAAGCTCATAGCTCAGAAATGCACAAAATAATTTGCAAGGCAGATAGAAGCATTTAAACCTTTAAATTTATACGACGCGAATGCCAACATTTTTATAAATCCCAAACAGGAATTATTAGATTCCTGGTCAAATAAAATTTTACATGCAAAACACTTCAATTATCTCAACCAAACGTATGTTGACAAATTTTCGTCAAACAAATGGTTGAGTATTGGAGAGTTGAGCGCAGAAATAGAAGGATTTATGCTTGCCATTCAGGATAGAGTCATTAATATTAAAAATTATAGGAAGCATATAATCAAAGATACAAATCTAATTGATGATTTATGTAGAAAATGTCTTTTCCGGAAACTATAGAATATATTATATCGGTATGTTCTATATTAGCGCCGTCCGTCACGTTTTAAAAATAATTCACCAAAGTTTGGTAATTAAACATAACTTGATTGACTGCCGTAATATAATACCATATTATGAATACGAACCAAATTCATTTTTATAAAATATATAATGATTAAACTATACTAACAGACCGAACGATTAGTCATAATAGACCCGATATAGTTTTACATGACGTAATTAAAAAAAAACTTATATCATTGATGTCGCATCTGTCAAAGAATTTATATATAAAAATGCAAAAATCAGTCATTTTAAAGACATTACGAAAGATTTTTTAAATATTTATATTTAGGGATCAGTAGGATTTATAGATCCAATTTGATGTTCTACCGAGCCGAACCCTCTGAAGAATTGTAAAGTTAATTTTTATATTATGACAAAACTCAAAATTTTTCAAAAGTATGAATCTCGAAGACGACATGGAACGATCAAGGGAATTTAATATTTAAGTCAGGTTATGTCAAGTGAAAATAATCGATTCCCTAGTTCTATAATAAATTAGATATTTTGGAAATGAGATTAAAAGAATTTGGCATTCTCAGACTATAAAAATATTACTATTTACTATTTCGGCTACTGGCATTATACTCTTTTCTCTTTTTTTCATTCAATTTCATTCAAAATTTATTTTAAATGTTCATTTTAAATACATGTAGGATTAAGAAAGATTTTTTTAATATTTATGTTGAGGGACCAGTAGGATTTATAGGTCCAGTTAGGAATTCTACCGAGCCGAACTGATATGAAAATATCTGGAGTCGGTGCATTATTTTGCCATTTGATCTCTGGTGAGTTGAACGTGTTGTTCTTGTATTGTTTTGTATTTTTTATGCTTATATAATGCACTTGCATAGTGTGGATTGACTAGATGATAGTTTGTGGAAAAGTGTGTGGAAGGGTTTAGTTTTTTCTGTGGGGAAGATTAATTATAAATTAAATTTAAAAAAAATATTTAACTAGACGGTAGAGTCGTTCACAATAACCAAGTTGATATTAGATAAGTTCTCAATTAGAGATAATGTATAGGTACATACTTAAGGCGAAGTATCTATTACTGAAGGTATAGCAGGGTGGCTCTCAGAGCTTTGTAATGAGCTTAGGGTATGTTGGAGTGGATTAGGGATCGAATATTAGGGTCAACAGGGTGGGCACTCTCATCTTGTTAGAGAACCATAATAGTGGAAGCGGGATATCGATGTTGAGATTTACTATAAACTAACTGACTTGTATCCAGCGTTGCACGGAATTGTGAATGATTTGTTTATGGACTTTTCTCTATTTTTTTTAATGATAAAATTCATAGCACAAAGGATGACAAATTATTATAAGCAATAATTAATCGCCTGAAATATCAATACAAATTGAAAATAAATGCCACCGACTGGAATTGAACCCGCACCTTTTGATGTCCAGTCAGGTGCTCTGGACCACTGAGCTACGTCGGCTTATTTCCAACTCGCCAAATAATTCAATATGTACTAGTACTTCAATCAACAATTACTGCTTATTATATTTTTTCACCTGTAAACAACCAACTTTATTTTTGTAGGAAAGGCTTTGTAAGTGCTAAATTTCCCACTAGATGGCGTCGAGACATATTATATCTGCATTTGTTGGTGAAATATTTTGACTTGTCAAATATTATTGTTTTTTTTAAATGATACACTAATGTTTATAAGACAATGTTTATATGCAAAGCTAAATTATTATAAGCAATAATTAGTATTGCATATATTATATCATTATTATATATTATATATTTTTATTTTTTTAACTTCCGATTTAGTTGTCCGGGTTAAATCTTCCCCAAAGGAAAAACTTAACCCTTCCACTCACTTTTCCACAAATGATCATCTAGTCAATCAACATTATGTAAGTGCATTATATAAGCAAAATAAATACAAAACAATACAAGAACAACACGTCAACTCACCAGAGATCAAATGGGAAAATAATTCACCGACTCCAGATATTTTCATATCAGAGGGTTCGGCTCGGTAGAACTTCTAACAGGGCCTATAAATCCTACTGATCCCTCAACATAAATATTTAAAAAATCTTTTGTTATCCTACATGTATTCAAAATGACCGACTTTTGCATCTTTATATATAATTTTTTTGATAGATTTAATACGCCTTAATTTTTGATAAGAGAGCTAGGTATAATGCCAGTAGCCGAAATAACGAATGGTAATATTTTTATAGTCTATATATATATTATATATAGACTATAAAAATATATATCTATACATATATTATATTATTATTAGTATTGCTTATAATAATTTGTTGACTTTTATCTAGTTTCTTTATATATATATTATACATGTATCAGATTATATATAAACCTTCCAGAAGAAATTCTTTAAATGATAGTGAAAACACTATCAAACCCTGCGACGTAGTTTAGAAGAACTAAGCGCACAAACAGTCAGACGTGGATAGCGACTCTGTTTTATAGTATTTAGAGATTAGAGATTTAGATATGTATATGTATATGTATTTTTTAAATGTTGTTTCCTTTACGCGTTTATACATATCTATTAAAAAAAAAATTTTTTTTTACATTAAAATATTTTTACGATATTTTTAAGAGTTTCACTTGATTAACTTTTTGCTGTCTTATAAAATTATTTACAAAATGAATAAAAAGCAGTTTTGTGCTTGAAATCTAACGTTTCTAGACTCCGTTTGTCAAGCGATTTTAATGTCTATTACCTACAATATAAGGTATACTAAGAATATACACATTTTTGGCTTGTAGTTTCCTCTTAAAAACGGAATTACAGGCCTTCAAGGAATGAATTGAAAGGTTTCCTAATAAACTTTTAGTATCACTACAACATGTCAGAACACGTGTTCATAAAAATTCTAATATTTTCGCATCTCGTTATTGAATATTATGAAATCAAATAAAGGTGCACAAACACGTTTTCCAATATATTAGGAATTTAGTTAAAGTTTATCAGGAAACGGCCTGCAATACCGTTTTTAACCGGATAACCAATAGTTTTAAGAGATTCTTAAGACGATGCACTACGTCGTGTAATATTTTAAATCAAGCCGCTATCAATAACACCCCTTACGTAGATGGTGATAAGGTTTAAATTCCCGCTTAACACCATCCGCCTGTTTTGATTTATGCAAGAAAAAAACATGGCCAAATCAAAAAATCCCTTTTATTTTATTTTGTGCATGTTCAGGCATAAATATTTCATTTTTACCGATCATTTTATAAATAATTTAATTTTCCATATTATACAATAAAATCATAACAGAAAATGGGTTCGTAAGTGGGAGATTTTGAACTTTAAAGCAGTTTTCATAGGCCTTGTACATTATTTTTTTCTGGGCTTATAAAAAGACTTATCTAAAAAATACTCGATTATATCAAAGGCCAAGATGTATTCTACTCACAGTATTTAATTAAAGCATCTGAAACATTTCTAGGCGACCAAATTTTCAAACTAAAAACACATGATTTTGCATCACTACGTAGTGCATCGCCTTAATATATTGGCACTACTCTTGTGTACCACTCTGGAATATTGTGAAACATCACAAATTACTTGCGCACGCCGGGATTTGAACTCGCGACCTCCCGATTCGTGGTCGAACCGCTGACGACTTCTGAAAAGCACAGTGTAAAATGTCGCGCTATGACATAATATAATTTTTACATCACTCTCATAAAATTTCACCTGAGTTATTCTGAAATGTTTAAATATTTAAATAACTTGAGGCTTAAATTCCCTCTGCCTTCCTCGGAATAAATTCAGGTGCCATCTATTGGCGGATTTACTAAGGTACTTTTAGGTAATTTACCCAAATTTCTTGAAAAAAATTACAAATTCAATTTAAGTACCCTAATTCGCGGAAACCTTCCAAAAGTCGGCCTTTAAACAATCGTGCAACGAATTTACAATTCTTTAACATTGAAATTAAATACGCTATGCGGTACACTTAGCTAAATAACAGACGTTTTTAGATGACATTCGTTTTTTTTAAATTTTATTTATTGAAACGCCATAAAACGGCTTTTACAATACAGTGATAATCGAATTACAAGCGTACAGTGGTAAACATGATAATAATAGCAATAAATTAAAGAGCAATTAATTTGCACACAAAAACACTATTGCAAGTGATGCAGTTATTAATAGTGCTGTAAGACAATGCATAATTCAAAAGAAATATTTATTTATTTATTTGTAAGAAACAAACAGCTTTTACATAATATACAATGATAGATATAAATATAGGTACAAGTTAACTGAAGTCAAGCCACAGAAGTTTCTTATGCTAAAGTTCATAGGAAATGAAGTTTTAATATCTTAAAATTAATTTGGTGTTAAAGGAAGGGGAGCGGAAGAGGAAAATAGGAAGAGGATAGGAGATGCTCTTGATACATTCCATACTTTCATATTAATAATCGAACGCACGCATTACTTCATATCGATATTTCTTTAGGTTATTACAAAAAATGTCAATGCTTTAAAATTTTGTATTATATTGTGCACATATACGAGGAATTGGGAATTTTTTTCGAATGTTTGTTCTACACGAGGGTAGATAAAATAAATCAGATTGTCGGGTTGATCTAGACGGAATATGAAGATTTATTAAATTGGTAAGTTCTGGTGAGTCCAGACCATTATTTTGGATTTTAAACAATAAAATTTGATAAAAAATTAGACGTCGAGTTTGGAGGGAGTTAAAATTATGAAATTTAATGGATTCGGTATAATTTTGAGATGTGTAAGTTTAGTTTATAATTTATGTGTTTAAAAAATTAATATATACCAGTGTAACAATAGTTGAACTACTTTATACTAGGCTTGTATAAGACCTGTCACTAGTCTAAGTATGAGGTGTCTATAATAATAGTCAGTAGTGAGTAGTAATGTAAGTCAAATTGTATAATGTTACTTGTGAATCTCCGCAATGCTTCTGCATCGCTAATATCTTTCTTGGATGCCTACGACTTCTTCCACCATTCACTACTGTACACCACAATGTTACTGTTAAAAAAACTGCATTACTTGACTGTAATTCGACTCCGTATCTCATAACGGTGCATAGATTTATTGCGTTAAGAATTCATCGGGCGTCCCCGACTATTTCTACCATTTAAACATCTCTAAACACTCCTGGCACTTATAACAACAAACTTTGAAATTTTCAGCGATATCTTTCGACTACTTTTCGAGTTTAGCGAACAATAACATACGCAGCCTGAATTTTTTATATATTTAGATTAAAAACCAGTTAGAATTTAACTCAACCATTTGGATTGCATTTTATGATATAAGACGTTGTCCTGCCACAGACTGCCTTCAAGTAGGGATGTTAAAATTTGTGGTGATGTGTATTTTTTGATGAGAAATCTGAAGAAAATAAAAAATCGTTGAAAAGAAAAAAAATCGTTCCAAAACTATCTTATAGAAGGCTAGAACCAGAAGATACTGTATTTGCTTATTTTTTTAATGATAAACTAATGTTTATAAGACAAGGTTATGCATAGCACAAAGGATAACAAATTATTATAAGCAATAATTAGTCTCTTGAAATATCGTTACAAATTGAAAATATCTCCCGAGTAAAAATAAATTCCGCCGACGGGAATTGAACCCGCACCTTCTGATGTCCGGTCAGTTTCTCTGAGACCAATAGGCTACTTCGGCTTATTTCCAACACGCCAAATAATTCAATAAGATTGACTAATTATTGCTTATAATAATTTGTTATATATTTTATTTATTTATTATTTTTCAGGAAATCGACAGTTAACATTTAATCAGTTTGTACATAAGTATTATATAGCTAAAATAAAACCAATTATGGATTTCCTACTTGTGACTTTACCTCTACTGAGACAGCATAATATGGAATAAATAAATTAAATTTGTAAGAAAGGAATATGAATTAAAAAATTTATACAAAACAAAAGATTATATAAAACAAAAAATTTACAAAACAATATATTTATAGCCATGGAGAGAGGTTGTAGATATAAATCAAATCATAATAGAGATATAAACAATAGAGACATAAATATTATTCACAAACCATCAGAGAAATATTTTTTATGGACCTCTTGTATTTGATAAGTTCGCAACTGAAAATATCAACCTTGGATAATACGCTATTGTAACTATTGCGTAGTTTGTTCAGGTAATAATTCTGCTTAGAGTTCGTTTTGCATTGATCAACCCTGAACAGGCCACAAGAGCGTGTTGAACGCGCAGGTACATTGATTTCCATTCAAAACAACATGGAAGGCACTTCAAGCGTTCTTCTTTATTCTATGCTATTTTGCTATCGTTTGATGTGGTTTTTGCAAACGTTTGCAAGGTCCAACCCAGTAAGCATTATTTCGATATCTTTCATGAATTCGTCTCAAAGTGGACAATTATCTTCATATCTTTATTCATGAAATTCCTTAGAAGCTCTTCTGAAGATGTCATCGTTTGCATTTCAAATAGATTTTTAATTAATTTTACAAGAAATTCGAAGAAATTAACTAAAAAAGCACTAAGGAATTTAAAAAAAAAAAGTGGGTGTGTCAAGCCTACGCAAGACAGAAGTGAAACTTCTAGTTTCAGCTGATGCTTGGCGTGGCGCAGTTCGCTGGTGTCTGAGAGAGAGGAAAGAAGAGAAGAGAGAGAACGTTCGTGAGCGGCTCCCCCACCTCAACAAGGTTTCACTTCAAAAATGCCACAGCCGAGAATCGCACCTCGCTTAACTGATTGAAAGCCAACCACGCTGAGCACCAACTGTAAGCAAAGCCGCATAAATTGATTATATTATGTAGGTTCTGAAAATATGAGAGCTTGTTATGTTTTATAATGTTACCTACATCACACCCAAAATATAATATATTTTTAAAAATAATGTACAATGTACAGAAATAGAATCCCACACAAGATCGCGTAGTGCGCTCTAGCGAACGGATATTTTATCAGAGGGAGATAGTTTTAATTTTTTTTCTGTAAATTATTACATATTATCAAAATAAATAAATTAATTAAATAAATGTAATACAATTATCATAATATACGGATTAGATAATAATTTTAATCCAACACAATAACGCAAAGCGCGCTCTAGCGGAGTAATGTTTTATCACAGTGAGATAAGTGTTTTTATTATTTTGCAATATTATTTTCTTTTAAAAAATGTTCTGACCTACTAAAAAATAAGATATTGAATGAAAAAGGCGTTAAAAACAAAAAAATAATGTGCGATGGCCGAGAATCGAACTCGGATCAACTGCTTGGAAGGCAACTATGCTGACCATTACACCACCAACGCCAGTTGTCGGGATGAGCTAAGAAGCATTTATATGTTACTTCAAAACTTTGACTAGATCAAATGAACTTTAATCGGTGGTGGGGGTACCCGCATTTTCGTTTCGGTCATGAGTCGGTTTTACTCCGGTCCTCGAAATTGCATGACGCGCGTAAAGAAGTTTCACTTCAAAAAATTGATTAACATGATGTACTAACAGAATTTTAAAACCACGCAATATTTTAAATTTGCATGTTTGTCTTGCTTTGTTAACGCTAGGAGAAAAAAACTCCCATAGTTTGTCATTTTTAACTGATCACTAGCAGTATCGTTGCTGTAACTCAGTCTATCTGTGCAGATAGAGAAACAATAGCGCGTTTGGCTTTTACATCCAACACATGACGCTGTTTAAAAAAAACATAATTTATAAGTATATAAAAAACACACGCGAATTCGAATGCAAATTGTGCCAAAATTTCAAAGCAATCGGCGAAGAACTTTCGGAGATTTAAGATTTTGAACAAACGGACATTTAAATTTTTATTTATACAGCTAATTCGAAATATAAATTTTACAGTCTTTGTACAATGTGTAGCAAAAAATCTTTTATTAAAAAACGTTAACACCATTTACATTTTTTATTCTGTACATCTTTTTGAATTTTTTTTCGGTAATCGAATCATTGAAAATTAGTAAGTGAAATTAACCCACTTTCCTACATACGATCGTGCTGAAACTTGGCAGAATGAATCGTTGTCGATGACAATACATTCTGTTAACTGTTGGCAATCGCGTACACCCACGCGGATTTGTAAGCATT
Source organism: Hesperophylax consimilis (assembly GCF_061612785.1). NCBI lineage: Eukaryota > Metazoa > Arthropoda > Insecta > Trichoptera > Limnephilidae > Hesperophylax > Hesperophylax consimilis. The sequence continues at coordinate 16,612,936 of NC_142865.1, forward strand.
TCTCTGAAATCCGATGACATTACAGCAGTTAATATGCTAAATAAATGTCGGTCCTACCCGTTCGGCATTTGGCAAAGTGGGTATCAGTTATTTTCTCCAGTTTCTGGATAGGAAGGTTCAATAATAATTCAAACAATTTTTTAAGTTTTAAAAGATATTTTATTTATCTATGTATTCTACAGGGTATTTATGTATTTCTAAGGTAGTGGGAATGAGAAGGAGAAAGGGAAGAGATAAGCGGGGAAGTACCTTGCTATTCAAGTTTATTCACCAAACACGGTTTAAGCGATTCCTAGCAACGTCTCTGAAAGATGGTTGTAACGTGTTATATTACACGTAAATGAACTGAAAATCAAATCCACAATAAATACGATAATTAAGAGCTCATTCAATTGGTTTTGAATTAATCACAGGAAAAAGTGGAATGAAGGAACAGCCTACCTTGAATTCCCCAGAATCCCAGCAATAGGGCTGTCGATGAACTTGCACTGTTCACGGGGTGAAATTTCCTCCGAAACGAGATAATCTTTAATATGATTTTGATATTTAGCACCAAGCATGTGAATAATACAACGAGGACACTACGATTCCACCTTCTTGCTACACGACACGAATTCGACTCCTGTACTTGCGACAATTCACAATGCAACAAAAATCTTTTTATTTTCAAATGTGGGTAAGGCTGTTTTTAAGGAAGGAAATGTATATTAGGTATGACAGTAGGTATATGATGGGGAAAATGGTAGATATTATCCAAAACTGTTTCAATACTAAACAATGGTCGTGTACCAGGGTGATACTAATAGTATCTACCACTCTGGAACCAGAACCCAGAGACCCGAGAAAAATCAAAGGATAATTATATATTTCCAATTTCGATAAAGACAATTAAAATATTTTTTTATTAGAATATCATGTTGGTATGAATTTGTTCAAAGAAAGAGTTCCGATTTTGTAATTGACACTTAAATTCAAAGCAAACCGAGAAGTTACAGACAGTTGTAGTACTATTTCAAATAAGTAAAATGTGAAATAACACAAATGAAAAAGTTATTTGTTAAAAAACATTTTATTTGAGCTATTCTGGCTGGCCGGTTTCGTTTGATCTCAACCCTCGTCGACAATATAAACATATACTCTAAATTACAGTACGGAGGAAGATTACAAGGTAAACAAATGTATAAGAGAGGGAGAGAGTATCAGAGACAGGCTGCTAGAGGGGTAGGCAGAGAGATAGGGGAACTGTGGGGGTTACATGGGAACAAAGGGTGTTTCATTTGTGTAATGTCTAGCCACGAACTGTTTTCTTTTTTCGATAAACAAATTAATTACATCAAATTTATGCCGGGATTTAAAACCGCGACTTTTGGATTCGTAATTAATTGTTGTAACCACGTGAACCGTCTATTTTTATTTAATAAACGAATTTATTTGATTGAAAATAACCAACTTTGTGTCTAACGCCTTTCTTAGGACAAGCTTATTCACAGAATTTGAACAATTAATTAATTGTGTACAACGCTTTCTTTTCGCTGATGTCAATTTCTTTCTTTATTTATTTCTACATAAATGAGGACCAGTTTTGTCACGTATCGGTGATACTCAGGATCCAAACAAGTCATTAGAACTACTATTTCTACGGTGGAAAGACAATAATAATTTATTTTGTCCTGTCTAACATAACATTGTCGGTGTACCCTCGGGGTGTCCAAGCCGACGCGACGCGCTGAATACGTAAATAAAAACGCCAGTATAGCGTTATGTGAAATGTGAGGGACTCCGTCGACTATATACGTAACCCCTGACCTCTGAATATTTAATAAGCTAGAAGCGAGTTCTCCGTATCAACTTATCGCCTAAATTTGATATCAATTAGTCGATGATTGCCGCAGCCTTATCGACTTGTCCGGATCAATTAACTAACTTTTCCGCAGGGGTGGCAGAGAGGACGGACCGCCAAGCAACGCGGTATGGGCACACACTCCTTGCCTCATTCACAATCTTGCATGGTGACTCTTCTTGCCGGATTGTATCGTTTATCAAAAGAGGTCTATTTAAGACTAAAATGATTAAAATATTTTTTGTCACGATAATGTGGCAGTACGTTTGAATTACAATGTGCTAATTCATCATTATTAAAAATTCTACTTTCTTGAGAGCTGGTTGACATATTATAATCTCATAGTGCGAATGCAAATATATTATTGTGCTGATTTGCCGTTTGCTGCCGAATTCTGAAGATCACGGAGCAGAACTCAATCGCGAGTGCTATTTTCTGGTGAGTCTTCTGTTTATATGTATTTGGTGGCTGGTTTATAAGTTGTTGCTTCTCCTGCAGAGTGAATTCAATAATCAATCCATTTTTTTTTCATAGGGAATTAAAATATTCCCTGATGGTCTGTGCTACTTACAAGAGAGATTATCTCTATACATACTCTTCTATTATTCTGACTCAACTCAAGTATCTGCTTTACTTGATCGTGCCATGTCTTCCTCGGGCGTCTCCGACTTCTGCCACCATTCACATTTGCGTCACATATTCTCCTTTCTTTGTTTACTCTCTCTACATACCCAAACCATCTGAGCGCACGTTTCTTAATCTTACTCATTACCCATGCATCAGCCTTGTATTCTTTGCGAATCTCCACGTTTCTCACACGATCATACTTGGTTTTACCACATATACGCCTCATGAATTTCTAGAACAAGAATATAAATTTCATTTCTATAACATCCAGTCTACGTTCATTCTTCCTTTGCCAGTTCCATGCCTCATTGCCATTCATCAGGGTAGGTACAAGCACTCCATCGTGGACTTCTAGCTTCGCTTATTTGGACGATTTTTGCTAACGCCAACTGCGTTCAGTCCTCCATTAATGGAGTTACCTTCATTTGCCCTTATTTCAATATCTCTGTCAGCCTTTCCATCTCTCGTAAACACACTTCTTAAATACACAAACTCATCCGAATCAACTTTGTCCATAATTAAAAACAGCAAATCATAAACCATGATCCGGTAAGGTTCACAATTTTTTTTATCATTAATTCCATACAGAAGGCCTTGTGTAAAGCTTAAAGTAAATCTTTTGTATTTATTAAGTGAAAAATTAAAGATGTCTACTGACCTGGTATAATTATTTCCATCTTATTCTGGTACTAACTACTAGTTATTGTACGGTGAAATCCGATAGCTTACCAAATTTTATATAGAAACTTGCTTACATTTACCCGGCGTTGCTGGGGGTTATCCTTAAGAGATAGACATATACCATAGTGGACTTTTCTGTAGGACTTTTCAAGATATACAATTCCGTAGTACATTATTTTGATGTATCTCATAAGGTTTAGCCAGCATTAGCAATGTAAGCGCCATAAAATATATTTTTACGATTTGATTACAAAACAGATTTTTCTGTACTTTCTATATCAATAATATGCATGCTTTATATATGTAAACCTTTCGGAAGAAATTTTCTAAATAATAGTGAAAACCATTTCAAAATCCGTGGTGTAGTTTAAGAGAACTAAGCTCACATACAGACTACTTATTTCATACTATTTAGAGATGCCAATCAATGAAAATTCTTCTGTCTGAGAATTTAAGCATGTTCTGATCATTCAAAATTGTTGTAGTTCAACAAAATTGCTGGAATACATATTTTAAAACTTTAACGGAAACATAACAATTTATTTAGTATTCTTTCTATAGCTTGTATATGAATATTGTAATGTGAGTTCCAGACGGGAGAATTGTATTCAAGTTGACTTCTAACACAGGCAAAATATAACAGTTTAATACACTTAATATTGTTGAAATCTCTAGTTAACCTAGTTATAAATCCCTTAAATTTTAAGCTCTTGTTAGAGATTTTCGTCATGTGTTTAATAAATTAAAGTTTTGATTGAAAAGTGATGCCCAAGGACGGTTTGTGTCACAGAAATAAAACAATTAATCAAATTTCAAAGTTGATTTTTAAGTTCTGTGAAGATTTTATTGAAGTTCTGTTATAATTTCTAACTAACTAACTAACTAACCATCACGCCGTTTCCCCGCAGGGGTAGGCAGAGAGGACGGACCGCCAAACAACTCGGTCTTGGCACACACTCCTTGCCTCATTCACATTCATACATCGTCTCATACATACTCTTCTATTATTCTGACTCTTGACATGGCCCGACTCGAGTATCTGATTCACTTGATCGTGCCATGTCTTCCTCGGGCGTCCCCGACTTCTGCTACCATTCACATTTGCATCATATATCCTCCTTACACTCCTATCTTCGCTCATTCGCTCTACATGCCCAAACCATCTAAGCGTCCCTTTCTTAATCTTACTCATTACGCTTACATCAGCCTTGCACTCTTTGCGGATCTCCACATTCCTCACACGATCAAACATGGTTTTACCACACATACGCCTCAGGGATCTCATTTCAACAGCATTTAATCTACTTTCATCCTTTCTTTGCCAGTTCCATGCCTCACTTCCATACATCAAGGTAGGTACCAGCACTCCGTTGTGGACTGCTAACTTCGCTTCTTTGGACAATTTTTTGTTAGCGCCTACGGCGTTTAGTCCTCCATTAACGGAATTACCTGCATTTACCCTTCTTTCGATATCTCTGTCAGCCTTCCCATCTCTCGTAAATATACTTCCTAAATACACAAACTCATCCACCTGCTCCAAGTATTCCCCATTCACAATTATATTGCACACTGTTTTCGTACTCTCTCTTTCAAACACCATTACTTTAGACTTACTTACATTCATCATTAACTCATTCTTCATGCATACTTCGTTCATCCTAGACACGAGAGACTGTAGATCATCTATACTATTAGCAATCAGCACCGCATCATCAGCATACAACAGGCAACATACTTTAAAATTATTCAAATTCGCGCCCAATCCCACCTCTTTCAATTCTTGCATACAATTATCCATGTATAGATTGAATAACCACGGTGACATTACGCAGCCTTGTTTAACACCTTTTGTGATATCAAACCACCCCGTAAAACCACCGTTTACCCTAACACATGCAACGCTTCCCTCATACAGAGACGCAATTGCCTGAATCAGATTCGTATTCACTCCATACTTGGACAACACCTTCCATAGCTTTTTCCTGTCGACTCGGTCGTATGCTTTTTGTAAATCTACAAAGGCACAGAAAAGTTTCTGGTTTTTTGCCAGAAACTTCTCAGTGAGCATACGCAATGAGAAGATCTGGTCCATGCACCCCCTTCCACTCATGAAAGCACCTTGCACATCCCATATTTTATCCTTTGTTTCCTTTCTTACTCTTTTCCTTTCTTACTAATTTCAGTTTTGTGAAACAACTGGCCAGTAATAATATTATAACAGAACTTGAATAGAACCTTCACAGAACTTGAAAATCAATTTTGAAATTTGATGAATTGTTCGAATTCTGGGACACAACCCATTCCAAGTTTTTAATTTGAATTATTGTCTCAAAAGCATTAATAATAATAAGGATGACTTGTATAGCGCCGTTTTTGTGCAAAATCACTACAAGGGCGCTGTACAAATTTATAATAGATTTCTACAGTGATCTATGTTATTACTACCTATTTATGGAGATAATATACAGTACAATACTTACCTGGTAGGTCACTTGAGATTAACATTATCTAATTGTTTATTAGCGAAATTTAGATACAGGATTTAGGACATAATTGGAAAATTGGATATAACTGGACATTCTCTCAGGAATGGTATATTTAATTTAAGGGTATGACAGCTTAAAAAGGTAAGTTTTTAGTTTAGACCTGAATTCTGTTGGACTTGTTATGGATCTTGGTTCCGGAGGGAGTTTATTCCAAGCCTCCCGACCCAGATACTCCGAAAGCGCGATCACCAAACTTAGTATTTGGCTTGCGCTTAGGTTCTATCAGTCTGCCTACAGCTGATGATGTTGTTGATCTAAGAGTTGACTGCCTCAGACCAGTGTTTTCCGGGACGCATAGTTCAGAAATGTAGGGTGGGGCCATTTCATTGATGGATTTAAACACCATCCAGCACAGTTTGTACTGGATTCTTTCAGGGCACTTGAGCCAGTGAAGGTTACGAAGGTGTTCTGAAATGTGCGAATATTTTGAAAACCCGGTTATGAGCCGTGCTGCTGCATTAAACACTGATTGAAGTTTGTCAATTTGTCAGTTTGTCATTTGTCATTGTTATCAATGCTGTAATTAAAGATCACTGAAGGTTTTGTTCTATTTATAATATATCTCATCTTTGGGGATGGTATGCGTAGGGTATTGAGGATACGGGATAAAGAATGTTCTCGAAAGGTATGAGGGTTGTTTAGGAATCTGGTTGTCTGTGTGTCCAGGAATGACGGACGTCCCTACTTCTTTGCAAGGCAATGTGTCCGGTTGGAGAGGTCGAACGTTCTTGCTCAACCGGCCTCTTTCGATCCTGACTCATCCGTCACCAAGACCTGGACAAACCTCACCTCATGAACCTGGATATCAGCCTGTCACTTGGGGTGACCCATGGCAGAGGTATGATTCGCCAAACAACTCGGTCTTCGAACCCACTCCTTGCCTCATTCACATTCAATTACAATTACCTCTTGGATAAAATGTCTTTATTGAAACTTTCAGAAAGAAGAATAAGCACAGATTTAATACTGTTACAAAGAATACTACATTTTAAAATTGACTGTCCCGAATTACTTCAATGTATCAATATCCATGTTCCCAAAAAATCATGCCGAAATTTCTTACCTTTTTACTTCAATAACACCAGGACACTAGCTTACCAAAATTCTCCGATTCCGAGACTTCACAATCTCGGAAACAAATATTCTGATCTGGGTGATATATTTCATTTGAAAACTAATCAGTATAAATTTTGTATATTCTATCACTTTTATTCTTCTAGACACAAATAGACCTATGTATCCATATAACTTCTCCGCTTCTACTATTTTGTTTTGTTGAATCTTTTAAATTCAATTTTACATTCTTCTTTATTGTATTAATTTTTAAGTGCTTACTCTGATACCAAATGCTTATATTTTTTTTAAAGAAAAGCCCACTAGGGCGGGTAATAAATAAATAAATACACGGTCTCATACATACTCTTCTATTATTCTGACTCTTGACATGGCGCGACTCGAGTATCAGATTCACTTGATCATGCCATGTCTTCCTCGGGTGTCCCCGATTTCTGTTACCATTCGTATTCGCATCATATATTCTCCTTTGTTCATATCTGAATATATTCACGATAATTTATTCGTCAGATTATATAAAAAAAATTGAACGCAGTTCGACATCTCGGTTTGATTGTTATCTCTTTAATAAGTTAAATTTGAGCCCCACTGTTGAATCTGGCAGCCACCTCTGGTGTGGAGCTCAAAAATACTTGAAAAAAATCTTGACTCTGTGCAGAAATGGGTTGTCCATTTGATAGATTCCTCTCTCAACAAATCGATTACAATCTTTAGAACACATGTTGGGATGTACAAGGTTGTTTTACAGGTATTTTAATGGAAGATGCTACGAGGAACTAACGTCGTTGATCACTTCGGCGCTAATGCATAGACGAGAAACACTCAAAATTATTTTTTTGTCATATGATGAGAGAGTGTAATTTCTACACATTCTAGTTAATAGACTCTGTGTTTCCTCCCTCCTAAAACATGGGTCTCTTTTCTCTCCTCAAAAAGACCCTTCACACATCATCCTCAAAGATGACATGAGCAATTAGGAAAATTATTTTAATAATAAAAAAAATACTAAATGGTCATCTTTTCAACCATTCTAGAATATTTTGTGTTCAGTGGCTTTGTATAGGAATTTATGTGTTCAGTATGTCCTGTAGAAGTTGCCGACTGGTCGTGCTGGGATGACGCACGTGCCTGGCCTGCCAAGAGCCAAGGGTTCAACTCCCACGAGCTCGTCAAGCTCATACGGAATAACTAATGCGCTCATGATGGGATGAGACATTAGTTCTGTTCATAGGCAACACTGAAGAGACAAAACACACTAGAAATGTATTCCGTGTAGATTTGAATCGAAAGCAATATCGCCATCGATACATTTTGAGCATGCGGTCTGTCTCTCGTAAGGCTGTGTTGATTTGCATGCATACATCGTATAATAGGAGAAAACTAACTGATATAAAATATTGCTATTTTATTAAGAATCTATTTAAATTATCCGTAATCCGAATAATAACGGGATTGCAGGAACTTAACGAATAAATTGACAGGTTCCTAATAAACTTTGAGTAAAACATGAATGTGTTATCGAGACATCGGAACACGTGTAGGTACATAAAAATTCTAAAATGTTCGCATTTCGTCATTGTGTATTTATTTATTTATTTAAACGCCATAAAATGACTTTTACAAAGGAATGATACATCGGATTATAAGCGTACAGTGGTACACAGTAGAATATTAGTAATAAATTACAGAACAAGTTGTGTTTACACAAAAATATTGTTGCAAGTGATACAGTTGTTAAAAGAAATGCAGTCAGACAATACATAATTAAAAGAAATATCTACTAGTGTAATAATAGTTGAATGAATACTAGGTTTGTATAAGACCTGACATAAATTGAGGTAAGAGGTGTTTATGATAATAGATAGTAATTAATATTTAAAAAAATGTGTATATTCTTAGTGTACCTTATATTTTAGGTAATAGGCATTAAAATCGCTTGACAAACGGAGTCTAGAAAGCAAAAAGTTAATCAAGTGAAACTGTCACAGATAATCTTAGCTATAATACTGTATTTTTAAAAAGTTGTTTTCTTTACGCGCTCATACATTTCTATTGAAAAAATATTTTTTTTAGTAGTTTACATTTATATTTTTTATTGAGTAGATAATTTTTTTATTTGTATTCTACTCAAGCGAAACGATAAGAAAACCGTCAGTTTATCAAAAGCATATTTTTTGGTATTCATTATGTACACCAATTCGTTATAAAGATTAATCAAAATAGTGATTTAGCATTAAGCTTCGCCTTAAGGTAAAGAATGTTATAATAACAGAGAATATTTTATTTGAACGTTATATTAATATGTATATAAAAGTGTGACTTGTTAACATGTATAATCTGGCAAAATATTCTAATAGAGTTAGAGAATTAATTCTACTTGTAAAAACTGGGCTAGAATAGCAATTTGGCTTTAATAATTCAGGGCTGTCAGCGATTTAATGAAACTTTTGTCAAAGAAATAATAATTTTTAATAAAATAATACATATGATAGCTAACACTTTAAGATATCTGGAGTAAATAGTTTATATTTAGTAACATATGATGTAGGACCCACAGGACTAACGTAATTGCATGAACACGTGTTCTGATATATTATGTACTAAAACTTTATTACAAAACGGCCTGAAATCACTTTTTAACAGGATTTTAAATAATCAGCAATATTCATTTTTCTACGTGTATGTTTTATTTTTTTAAGTTTTTGTTAGTATGTTAAAATATTGCAAGAGGAAAATTATAATGCAGTATCTGAAAGAAAAAAATTGTGATTTTCTTCCTTCCCGTGTACATAATCTATAACTTATTACTTCTTTTGAAGTTGCTTCTGAATTCTGAATGTCTACCGAGTTGTAACATATTTCTCCTTAACACTTTATGTTTTAACATTCGTAAAAAAAAATATGTTATTTTTGAAGATAATAGCTATATATTTGTAAAGTCGAAACGGTAATTATATGAAGTTCTCTCAATAGAAAAAAATCGCAAAGTAAGCTCCGAAAATTATTAAAAACATGTTTTGTTCTGTTATTTAATGTGTTATAAGTATGAAAAAATTCACAGTGCATCTTTAAATGCAACTAAAGCATTTGTCGAGAGATATTTGCTCTATTTCGAACGAGTCGTGTTTTATTAATTATTATCGTTTTTTGTATACTAGCGCGCTCCTTCTAATAATTCGTATTTGCATATCTCCATTTCAAAACCATATTTGAACGTTTGACGTGTTTCAAAGCCAAAGGTTAATTTATCAGGATACAAGTATACTAAAAATAATAAAACATGGTAAGTTATCTATTTATATCAAACAAATTTCGAGATTACAATACTTTGCAATATAAAACAAAACAAATTACAAAGCAACACATGTAATTATTCAATTCGGCTTCGTTCAATACACACAATACTGTATGTACTCCAAGTTCCAGCATGCTAGATGTATTCCCAAATCGAAGGTGACCAATAGAATATTCAATGCGATTCGACCCACGATTGCTTTGTGTATTTCTCGACTCCAGTCTCCTGTCTCCAGAGCGTTTGTTATTCCAGACCTTTGTGTCGTGTACTGGCGTAAGTCCTGTTGCATGCTTAATGCTGTCAGTAAGGAGTTTCAATCAGAATCAAGGTATTGTCATTATAATTAAGTTTGATCGGTTGGTGGATTTAGCAATAGCTATCAGAAAATCTTGTTAGAATCTCTGAGAATCTATTAGAATTTATCTGCATCTCAAAGGATCTATCAAAACATATCGGAATTTATCAGAATCTATCAGAAACTCTTAGAATCTCTTACAATCTCTAGGTTTCTCTCACAATCTATTACTACTAACTAACTAATAAACCATCACGCCGTTTCCCAGTAGGGGTAGGCAAAAAGGACGGACCGCCAAATAACGAACATATCAGAATTGCTCAGAATCTATCAGAAACTCTTAGAATCGATTAGAATCTTTAGGTTTATCTCAGAATCTATTACTATTATTTACCTAACTATCACGCCATTTCCCCGTAGGGACCGCCAAACAACAAACATATCAGAAATTCTCAGAATCATCATAAACTCTTAGAATCTACAAGAATCTCTAGGTTTCTCTCACAATAGGTATATTACTACTCATTTACTAACTAACCATCACGCCGTTTCCCAGCAGGGGTAGGCAGAGAGGACGAACTTCCAAACAAAGAACATATCAGAATTTCTCAGAATCTATCAGAAACTCTTAGAATCTATTAGAATCTCTAGGTTTCTCTAACAATCTATTACTACTAACTAACTAACTAACCATCACGCCGTTTTCCAGTAGGGGTAGGCAGAAAGGGCGGACCGCCAAACAACGAACATATCAGAATTTATCAGAAACTCTTAGAATCTATTATAATCTCTAGATTTCTCTCAGAATCTATTAGACTAACTAACTAACTAACCATCACGCCGTTTCCCCGCAGGGGTATGCATAGAGGATGGACCACCAAACAACTCGGTCTTGGCACACACTACTTGCCTCATTCACATTTATACATCATCTCATACATACCCTTATATTATTCTGACTCTTGACATGGCCCAACTCAAGTATCCGAATCGCTTGGTCGTGCCATGTCTTCCTCGGGCGTCCCCGACTTCTGCAACCACTCACATTTGCATCCTCTATTAGCATTCATCAAAATATCGCACAATCTATCAGAACAAGACCGGTTAATGGCTGAGTTGGCATCGCGTTTAGATCCCACTCAGGCGTAGTGCGTTCAACTCGACTGTCTAAATCCTCCATCACAACACAAGCAATATTTTCAAATGACTGAGGTGGTAGTAGGAGATTTCAAAATATTGTCAGGTTATTCGTAAATATCAAAATCTATAACAATCCATCCGAATTTCTCAGTATATATGATAATTCAACTATCAAAATGAATCAGAATTATAAAATGGCAGAATCTGAACGTGTCAGAACATATAGAACTTAACAGAATTAACTGTCAGCATCCAACAGAACAAACCAGAATCACTCAGAATCAATCAGGATCAATCAAAACCAATCGGAAATAAAATAATTAAACAGAATCAATTATTCAAATAAATCACTATAATTCTCTTTGCCGTGGAAATTTCAAATCATATCAGAACCAATCAGAGTCATCATCAAATCAAATTTAATTAATTTTTTTTGAAAATGGCCGCGCAACCATTCCCCTTTAGCTTTTTTTATCACATTTTTTTATTAAATTATTATAAGTAGGTTCGTTTTGTCTCATAGAGTATAATAAGTTGTTTGTACCTAGAAATAACAATAATAAGAACATGACTTTATCTCATTGTTCTTGATATCACGTACTACCCACAAATTATTAGGAACCCTTCTCACAGTAATATGTTGGTAGGCAACATTTGGAAATATGAAAATAATACTTTTTGTTTGTTTTGCTTCAGTTCAATTTATAATTCAGTTCATAAATGTTTTACGTAAGGTCATGTTTCACAATAATAACTATACAGAAATAAATTATTCCCGTTTTGCTATCATCTGCTACGGATTTGAACCCTTACAGCCAGAAAGATCTGTTAATATGTAAATATAAATATCCTGTTTGTTAAATCTATATAACTTCGAATTTTAAAGTTATTGAAATATAGTTTCAATCTATATATATATATATATATATATATATATATATATATATATATATATATATATATATATATATATATATATATATTTATCCCCTCTCGTACTATGTTGATCACGCGCGACGGTACGCCAGGTATATGTTGATCCGTTTGCATTTGTTGATCCACCCCGGATATGTTGATCCACTACCCAAGCTGGCATACATATGTAAATCCCTACAGATCAACTTGTGTCATCGAGATTTTGCTGTAAGCCACGCCCATTTTTCGGTCGCATATACATTTTACACGATTTATTTTGTTGATCTATATATTTCTGACAAACTTGACCGCTTGCATGTGTTGTAACTTGTAACCGCCAATTTCGCGCGCGTTGTGGTACTTTTTAGATTCCGTTAGAACATCCATATTCTATGAAAATGACTCTGTACTTAAAGAGGATAGACTGCCTCACGCGTATTTATATTGAAATGGAACTTTCAAAAACGTCAAATCCATGCGTAAAAAATCTTTTGAACTTGATTAAACAAAAATGTAACTTTAATGCATCATTTACTACGTTTCGTGACTTAGCAGGCGTGCCCGGGTTCATGGGGTGAGATTTGTCTAAGTCATTTTATAAGAGAAATTTTGAACATTGATTGAATAAAATTTTATTTTAATGTATCTTTTACCATCTCTCCCGACGTAAGTTTCTTGTAATAATTAAGTTGAAACAAAGCGTAATACCCATAATATGTGCCTATTAAAATTGCGGTGATTAGATTGGTGAGAATTTAATTTTTCAAATTTTAAATTGAAATTGCTGAAAAATTTATTCAAATTTGTTTTTTACTAAACATGGCTAAAGTCATTTCAAGCACCGATTCCAACCAACGATGTTTTAGTATATGTTCGTCAATCAACAGGAGCCATAATGTCTGTACATCAGAGCCCTCGAAAATTATTACAATTATGTGTACCGCCGCCCCGGGAGCCATTTATTAGATTACCAATACACCTACCATTAGTCACCGCCAACGATTTAGCGAGATATTTGTTTATTTTTTGTATTTTTTTACATCGTCTCCACACAGGAGGCCCTAAGGAAAATCGTAACCCTCAAGGCCTATGTCATCTTTGTGAATGCTGTGTTGGGGGTATTTTGAAAGAAAGGAAGGTCAGTGAGTTCTGGGAAGGAAATAGGTATGGATGGGTGGGTAGTATTCTGGGGGTCAGTGTGTTCGAGTGATAAACATAAGATTCCAACTCTCCTACTGCGTTGCAAGGCGATGCGTTGAAAGAGGATTAATCGATCCGGCCCACCACGCATTTGGTAGGCAAGCGCATCCGCCGCCAAGAACCGAACAAACCTCACCCCATAAACCCGGGCACTCCTGCTAAGTCACCAAACATATCAAACTACTTGAGGTGGCTCTCGACTAGCAATCCGAAGGTCGCGGGTTCAAATAAATTTTATTAAAATTAATTTGCACTATTTTACAATTAGTGTTTGGTTATATCTGAATAGCCAGGTACTCTCCCACCTTCCTCCTCGTCATCTCCTTTGAGGTCTCCTTTGAGGATGCCATAGTCTCACTGGCTCCAGACGGAAGTTTTTGTAAGTCTCCATATTCAAATTCGGCGGTATGATTTTTTTATGTGACACCTCTCACTAGAGCGCCCCTGTCTTTACACGTTAAATACATAGAAACTATGTCGCCAACCGGTTGGGCAGCGTTATGAGGCGGGTTAAGGTAGGGGCTGTAGGAATGAATTTATTAATGCTGGTCTTAAAGAGGCGCGAATTATATGGACGAGGAAAAACAGATGCTGATAGCTCGTTCCACATGCGAGCCGACTTACGTTAAAACGAGTCGGAGAAACGACCCGTTCATACATAGATAACATCAACTTTACTGTGAACCTGTGTTCCGCTCGTCTCCGTCGAGTATCACGCACGTGCACGGTGCACCGGGGATCAATGCTGCTAGCTTCTTTTAACAGGCTCTTATAAAATACCTGTAGAATAGACACAGCATACGCACATTTCGTCATACATGATTTTACTGCACATATGCCTCAGGGATTTCATTTCTACAGTATTCTGTCTACTTTCAGCCTTCTTCTGCCAATTCCATGCCTCATTTCCATATATTAGGGTAGGTACCAGCACTACATTGTGGACTGCTAGCTTCGCTTCTTTGGACAGTTTTTAGTTAGCTCCAACCGCGTCCAATCATCCATTAATTACCCATTATAACCAAGAACCCGGCCTCCCCTACTAAGTCGCGAAGCGTAATCAGGAGAGATGGTAAAAGATACAGGTTCAAAATTTCCCGGTTTCCTGGCTTAGGGGCGCGGAACCTGATTCTCGTGAAGCCAATCCAACGCCCAGCTTTCTCTCCCTAGGTCTGCCTGTTAGTGGGTATCGACACCCCCTTCACCACAGAAAGAGGCGCATACTTTACCATTTTTCTTTTTTGTTCTCTTTGTAGGTGGCTGTGTATTATTTTAATTCTTCTCTACCTATTGTTGACATTTTGTAAATGTGTTTTTATTATATTAACCAAGTAGAATAGAACTTACTAAAATTATTAAAACACAGCACTTGCATACTGCGAATAACATCGTATGCATGGACATTTTGGAGGTCTTGTTTTGAAATTTTAAATGTAGATTCGTTTTTTTTTTAAATTAGCGTCCTTGCGAGAGCTCTGAAGGGGTACCATCAGTACCTAAAACAGGGCGGGGAAGTGGTGGGCCTCCTCCAAAAAAGTCCACAATGGAGTGCTGGTACCTACCCTAATATATGGAAGTGAGGCATGGAACTGGCAGAAGAAGGCTGAAAGTAGACTGAATACTGTAGAAATGAGATCCCTGAGGCATATGTACGGTAAAATAAGTTGATGGTATATCTGGTGAAATATCGCACCAGAGTCCCAACTGCTACCGTCTGGAGCCAGTGAGACTATGGCATCCCCAATTGGGGTTGTTGTGAGACTGAAGATATTGTGAACCTCGAAGGAGATGACGGGGAGAAAGTTGGGAGAGTACCTGGCTATTCAGATCTGGTTGCCAAACACTAATTGTAAAATAGTACAAATTTATTTTAGTAAAATTTATTTGAGCCCGCGACCTTCGGATTGCTAGTCGATAGCCTTACCCCTCGATAACGGAGGCCGTCATTTAGGTACGTTTTAAATTATGTTTTACATTTGAAAGTAGAAGTTTATCACAATTTGGGAGGAGGGTATGTGTACCGCCGCCCCGGGAACCATTTATTTGATAACCCACACTTCTGCCATAGGTCTCCCCAAGTTGTTTGATATGTTTGGTGACTTATCAGGAGTGCCCGAGTTTATGGGGTGAGGTATGTGAGGGGCTTGGCGGCGGATGCGCCTGCCTAATAACTGCGTAGTGGGCCGGATCGATTAGTCCTCTTTCAACGCATCGCCTTGCAACGCAGTAGGAGAGTTTGATTCTTATGTGTATCACTCGAACACACTGAACCCCAGATTACTACCCACCCATCAAACCTATTTACTTCCCAGAACTCACTCTCCTTCGTTTCCTTCAAAATTCCCCCAGCACAGCATTCACAAAGATGACATAGGCCCTGAGGGTTACGATTTTCCTCAGGGCCTCCTGTGTGGATATGATGTAAAAAATATAAGAAATAAACAACAATCTCGTCAATCAATTTATTCTAATTTGTTTATTACTAAACATGGCTAAAGTCATTTCAAGCTACGATTCCAACCAACGATGTTTTAGTATATGTTCGTCAATATACATGAGCCATAATGTCTGTACATCAGAGCCCTCGAGAACTATTACAATTATGTGTACCGCCGCCCCGGGAACCATTTATTAGAAAACCAACACCCCTACCATAGGTCACCGCCAACGTTTAGCGAGATTGTTGTTTATTTCTTATATTTTTTACATCATATCCACACAGGAGGCCCTGAGGAAAATCGTAACCCTCAGGGCCTATGTCATCTTTGTGAATGCTGTGCTGGGGGAATTTTGAAGGAAACGAAGGAGAGTGAGTTCTGGGAAGTAAATAGGTTTGATGGGTGGGTAGTAATCTGGGGTTCAGTGTGTTCGAGTGATACACATAAGAATCAAACTCTCCTACTGCGTTGCAAGGCGATGCGTTGAAAGAGGACTAATCGATCCGGCCCACTACGCAGTTATTAGGCAGGCGCATCCGCCGCCAAGCCCCATTGTGGACTGCTAGCTTCGCTTCTTTGGACAGTTTTTAGTTAGCTCCAACCTCGTCCAATCATCCATTAATTACCCATTATAACCAAGAACCCGGCCACCCCTACTAAGTCACGAAGCGTAATCAGGAGAGATGGTAATAGATGCAAGTTCAAAATTTCCCATATAACATTATGCCTTTTGCCGCCATTTTGGATTTTGATGGTCAAAAGGTATCCCTCAACCAGTCTCTTTCGATCCGGCCCGCCACGCAGTAGGTATTTTTTATGGATTTGATTTTTGCGAAAGTTTCGTTTCAATCTGAATACGCATACATTTCTTATAAACAATTCAAGCAACATATATTAGGGTAGGTACCAGCACTCCATTGTGGACTGCTAGCTTCGCTTCTTTGGACAGTTTTTAGTTAGCTCCAACCGCGTCCAATCATCCATTAATTACCCATTATAACCAAGAACCCGGCCTCCCCTACTAAGTCACGAAGCGTAATCAGGAGAGATGGTAAAAGATACAGGTTCAAAATTTCCTACATAACATTATTCCTTTTGCCGCCATTTTGGATTTTTATGGTCGAAAGGTATCCCTCAACCAGTTTATTTCGATCCGGCCCGCCACGCAGTAGATGGGAAAACGCATCCGCCGCCAGGACCTAGACAAACCTCATCCTATGAACCCGTGTACCCCTGCTAAGTTATGATTTTTTTATGGATTTGTTTTTGCGAAATTTTCGTTTCAATCTAAATACGCATACATTTCTTATAAACAATTCAAGAAACACACGTCATTTTGATTTGAAACGGTACCATCTCACAGTCATTTCATGCTATATTCGACTCTAGAGACTAATACTTTGAGTTCAATATCACAAAAGATTACGGAATCACATAAAACCTTGTGATGAACAGTCCACCGATTGCCCCTTGATTGGTTCATTTAGTAAAACCATATATAGGGACACAGATCAACTTTGTCTAATAACTTCTTACCTGGATCAACATACTACGGGAATAGATCAATATATATGAGATCAACATAAGTATGCCAATTTGGGTAGATCAACATACTACGGGAATAGATCAATATATATGAGATCAACATAAGTATGCCAATTTGGGTAGATCAACATAAATTATGCATCCGATTTCCATACAAATTTTGAAAATTTTCCTAACAGTATATCAAATGGTTTTTCTGGCAAACTGGCAACATTGATAATTATTGTACCACTGTTGTCAATTCATTCAGATGTATTCCATAATAGCCAAGTTATATGGTGTTAAAGGTGGATCAACTTAGTCTAACAACTTCTTACTGGATCAACATAATACGGGAAGAGGACAATATATATATATATATATATATATAAATGTTTTATTTTATTTTATGTTTTGTTTGTTGCCCAGCCTGGCTTTTAAATGGATTTTCATAACAAATTACAGCATGATATAACAGTAAACTGCTAAACTGAATACAAAACACTATTAGTAAACATGTAACAGTAACATAAAATAATACAGAAACTAGAACGCTACCATAATTTCTCTGTTTCTTTGTGTTATGTTTCTTCCGATAGACTAAAAACCACTTGACCGATTTAGCTGAAATTTTCAACGTTTGTTCTTATTAGTGTCAGGAGTGTTTAGCCAGTGGTTTTAATGGTAGAAAGAGTCGGGGACGCCTGAGGAAGACTCAACGCATCATATCTACACTGTAATGAGATACGAAATAGAGTAAAATTCAGTATAATGTAATTTTTTTAATAGTAACAATATGATATACAGTAGTGAATGGTGGAAGTCAGGCACGTTCAAGAACGACATGGCACGATCAAGTGAAACAAAAATTATAAAAAGAAAACTTTTTCAATTCTTTACAATAATATTATTTCTACCTTAAAAATAAACTTAGTTTTCAGGTACACTAGAATTTGTTCTAGTATAAATTCAAATCTCTTGAGACAGTTCACTATAGCAGTCCATTAGGGAGTTTTGATACCAATCTTGATGTTGGCGCGTCAAGTAACTGTCAGAGAAACGACTAAAGTAGGTCAAATATAATTTATAAACAGATATATAATTATCATATATATAAGTGTGGTAAAATCATTTAAAATACAGGGTGTCCGTGGGTAAAGTGCGCTAACTGTGGGAGGTTTTTCTACATGATGGTAGAAGTGAAAAAGATTAACAATATTTTTCGAAATTCTAATGTTTATTTTGCCGTACAAACAATTAAACTTTTTAACCTAAAAACTACCTTAAAAAACGTTGGAATTTCGAAAAAATATAATATTTTTTTTACTTGTACTTGTACCATGTAGAATCCCATCTGGAAGTTAACGCACTTTACCCCCTGTTTAACAGAATTATTGCAAAAGGGAGATTTGAAAACGAAGCAAGCTCGATTAAAATGCAATGAACAAAGGTAAGGAAGGGATAGAATTGTGAATTATCATTTACCTTTCTATAATTTCTATCTTCTACTTTTTATTACAATTTTTCCAAAATTTTAGCTTCATCTATAGTTACTAATTTCATATGTTTACACTAGATTTCATATTTCATACAAATTAATTACACTCAATTGGTCACCATGAAACAGGCAGCCGCCTAGTATGGTGATTCATTATATCTACTTTATGTAAATTTCATAATAATGTAACATGTATTAAATAAATAAATAAAAAATAATATTTACGTCATGGTAGTAATCTACGCCTTAATTTTAATTGTCTGCAAACGTACTAACATCATGTACATATAATTGATTGACAATAGGGGTTTCACCTTGAATGTGATAAATTCCATAGTGATATAAAGAAGAAAATTGATGTAGTAATTTTTTTTATGTGAGCACTTTACAAGAGTTCCAACTGTCTGAAACCAGTGAGATTATGTCACCCCCCAGTCGGTGAATGATGTGAGGCTGAAGATACGGCCTTCGGCCTTGCTTCAATCACATTCATACATCATCTCATATACCTACACTCTTCTGTTATTCTAACTCTTGACATGACCGACTCAAGTATTTGCATCACCTGATCGTCCCCGACTTCTTGAACCAGTCACATTATTTTGCTTACACTCATTTCTTTGTTCAAGCGCTCATTTTCGCAAATATTGTATGCCAACAAGTTTGTGGTTTTATTGTGGACTGTAATCAATATTTGACACAATTATTGAGGTAGCTGTGGCTAACAGTTGGTATTGGAATGGGATTCTGACTTACCCTTGGTCTTTTAGATCGATTTTATAGCCTTGAGGGACACTGCTGGTAATCACTGCTCAAGCTTTCGTAATAGAGTCGAATTGAGAGAGCACTTAACATGTTCACTGCACAGATTTTCTTTATATTGATAATGTATAATAAATTTTTGCATGTAGGTATGTAGGTACTCCACACTGTCAGACAGGTACAGGTACAGGTAATTGGGTGAAGGAATGCATGAACATATATTAAAGCTAAATGCATATGCTTTCTTAATCTTACTCGTAAAGATTTCACAGGTCTAACATCTAACGTTAGGTTAGGTTAGGTGCAGATCACGCTTCTAGTGAATTTCCGTTCAGTTCCTTAACCATATACGTATACAAGCATACGTCACTGATGTAGGTATGTAGATACTCCACACTGTCAGACAGGGGCAGGTAATTTGTGGAGGAATGCAAGATCATATATTAAGGCGATGCACTACGTCGTGTAATATTTTAAATTGAGCCACTATCATAAACAACCCTTACGTAGATGGCGATAAGGTTTAAATTCCCGTTTAACACCATCCGCCTGTTTTGATTTATGCAAGAAAAAACCATGGCCAAAAAGTGCCTTTTATTTTATTTTGTGGATGTTCAGGCATAAATATTTAATTTTTTTTCGATCATTTTATAAATAACTTAATTTTCCACATTATGCAGTAAAATCATAATCGAAAATGGGTTCGTAAGTAGGAGATTTTGAACTTTAAATCAGTTTTCATAGACCTAATACATTATTTTTTTCTGGACTTATAAAAAGACTTATCTAAAAAATACTCGATTATTTCAAAGGCCAAGATGTATTCTACTCGCAGTATTTAATTAAAGCATCTGAAACATTTCTAGGCGACCAAATTTTCAAACCAAAAACACATGATTTTGCATTACTACGTAGTGCATCGCCTTAAAGGGAGATATGGTTGCCTCAACACGTCCCTTCCGTAATCTTACTCATAAAGATTACACCAGACTAACGTTAGGTTAGGTTAGATATAGATCTCACTTCTAGAGATTTTCAGTTCAGTTCCTAAACCATACACATACGGGAATAATTTAATAAATAATTATTCAATTTCCAAACTTCTAACTATAAACGAAATGGCAGCCGTACGAAGACAAATGACTCGCATGATGCTAGTAATGCTAGTGCCACCGCTTAACCCTTCGTGTGCCAAGCATGATTTAACCTTCTCCTTTTCCATCCCCATCCCTTAAACCTCGCCAAAGAACATTGCGAGGCCTAGGAGATCCCGACACCCTGTGACATTAATTATTTCATATCACTGAAAAAAAATAATCTAGAAGTGTAGTCTGTACTGTAACTATGGGTCATGGACTCGTTTTATCCAAATAAAATCAATGCCAAATCACTATTTTGATTAATCTTTATAACGAATTGGTGTACATTATGAATACCAAAAAATATGCTTTAGATAAATTGAAAGTTTTCCTATCGCTTCGCTTGAGTAGAATACAAATAAAAAAATAAATTACTCATTAAAAAATATAAATGCAAACTACTAAAAAATATTTTTTTCAATAGAAATATATGAACGCATAAAGGAAACAACTTGATTAACTTTTTTTGCTTTCTTATAAAATTATTTACAAAATAAATAAAAACCAGTTTTTTGCTTGAAATCGAACGTTTCTAGACTCCGTTTGTCAAGCGATATTAATGCCTATTACCTACGATATAAGGTATACCAAGAATATACACATTTTTGGCTTGTAGCTTCCTATTAAGAGCGGGAGTCACGGAATCAATTCAATATATTCGTACGGCTCAAAGATTCGACTGAATTGAACTACGGCTCCACTGATACGGCTCCCTAATACGGCTCTCCCGATACTCTCTAGAGTAGGTACTATTAACCTGCGAAAATTCAGCTTTTCCCTATTTTTTTCCAGTTCAATGCGTTCATTAACTGGACTAGATGTCGGACTGTCAGATGCCGTTCAAGTCTCTGAGTATGAAATAACAATTAATACTTGGATAATTTGAACAGCGCTATTTTTTCTAAAATATATCTTGGTAGAATTGAGCTGTGGTACGGTTTACCGGGTGTTCGAAGAACGAACAAGGGTTGGGATAGCCGTATTTTAAAGAGCTATTCCACACAGATAAAGCATGGATAACGCCTATGGCTTATGACTCGCGAATGCGATAACACAATTTTTAAGGTTAATTCACAGTCAGCTTACCGGGTGGCGAACGAAATCTGCATCTCGAGGATCATCTGTCAGCACTGGAACGGTGATCGTTGTACGGTAGCACTCGTTATGTTGAATTGGATTGCGATAAAATACGTTTAAGGGATTATTCCGATAAATAACCAGCGATAGTACACACATTGGTTTTGACAAGATGAACGTTTCGACGCGATTGTACGGCTCACGGCACTCCGTGATTATAGCTGACGTGTGTGATTTTTAAACTGTACAGTTCAAAATCTGACCATACTATTGGTCAGCACACGGCCTGTCAAAAGCAAATTGGCGTGACGGAACACCGGGTGTTGTACCAATACGGCATTTCAAAAAGAACTAGCCTAATTGTGCTGTGGTAAGTAAAAAACAGTGATTAGCGTAGCAGTCATTCTCGGGGTCGAATTTTTGGTAGCTGGGCAACTCAGGACAGTGCAAATTGAACACACTTCAAAACAGTCTTGAAATAAGTCACTAGGTTACGTTTTGTTAGGTTTATACGACAGTTTTTTTCATCACTTTTAATTACTTTAAATCACTTTTCAAATGTATGTTAAATTGCCACTGTCCTGTTTCCATGGAACCGATTTTTTTACAGTTTTGTTTGACTTTTTAGTATATTTATAATTGACTTTATTGTACTTTTTTTTGCTAAAATACTTGCAGACACGATTTCTTTATGACCATTTAAAAAAAAAGTTTGAAAAATGTAATAATATTTGTTGAAAATATGCGTTTTTAAATACGCTATTTGATTTTTTTTTCTTCTTGATCCAATGTATGAATGAAATGGAATCTTGGAAGTGGAAATTAACCCACTTCTCGGCAAAGAGAAGGCAAATAGACTTGTTGTCGATAATAACGCATTCTATCTTGAACACACACGCATTGCTTCTGAAATTGAATAAGTTTATATTTAATGAATAAAAATTTACAGCAGTTAAATACGTAATACGTGTTGGTACTATCAAATTAGAATTTGGCTTAGGCGTTAGCTTTGTTGACTTCAGTCCCTGGGGAGGAAGATTCAATCCTCAGCCGAACCAAAAAAATATACGTTTTTAAATACAGGGTTTTCCAATAAGAGGTGTTATTTTGATATTCAATCGTAAAAGATCATTGGTTTCAAATCATTGATCATCTCTCGATAGCGCAATCCATTCACCGTAACTGTTGCTCCAGCCTCATTTTCGAAAAAGTAAGGTCCAATGACTCCGCCGGACCATAAACCGCACCAAACAGTCACACGTTGAGAACAGAGAGGCTTTTCAACAATAATTCTTTGATTTTCCGAGCCCCAGATGCGACAATTTTGCTTGTTGACGAAGCCACCGACGTGGAAATGGGCCTCATCACTCAAGATGATTTGCATTTGATTCACTCAAGTGAATTTTAATAATTTCAATGCGTTGTTGAAGCGTGTATCGTTCCATTTTTATTAATGGCGTAGTTTCTACTTGTCAAATGTTAAAAAATGACAGCTTCAAAAGTAACATAGGTATACTGAAATAGCGGGCTATTCAAAATAACACCTCTTATTGGAAAACCCTGTATTATGGTAAAAAAAACTTGTTTTTTACATGTTTATTTTTTCTTTTAATACTTATCATGGTATGGTATGGTGAACGTTTTTTTTTTAATTTACAGTAAGTAAAAAAGCAGTATCATGTTTTCTGTGCTTAAACTTACCAATGTTAAATGTTTACCAAGGGATTGCGTTAGTGGTTACGATTCTTGACTACAAATCCGGAGGTCGCCGATTCAAATCCCGGCGTGCGCAAGTAAGTCTTATTTAATCAATGTGTACATTTTCCAGAGTGGTAAATACTTTTAGTATCGCATGGAGATGGACCAACTTTAATAAAAGAAACGTAGCTTGAAATGGCTTTAAAAAATAAGAGTGACATCTATTAACGTTTTCAACAACTATAACAATTTTGATACAAAATAAAACACGTTTCTTTTTTTTCTCTTTAAATTTTATACTTACCATAACTTCTCTAACATTGTTTATTTCATCTCTCCCAACCCTTTCGCTCCCGTCTCTCCAAACACCCTATGGCTAACCCTTCCGGCCGCGGTTTGGGCGGCCGCAAAGGGTTGACAAGGGTCCGCCGGCTTAACACTTTGAGGACGGCCGACGTGACCTTATAACACGCTCAGGCCCAATCATTAATGTAACTGCTACACGAATCTGGGTGGCTTAGAGGCATTACTAAAAGTAAAACACACACAAACGCACTCAACGTGTTATTTTATTAATTTATCTGACGTAAAGAATTCAACAGCTACAAGAAAAAAACAGGGTTACGAAAAAACTGACGATATTATAATTCCTGTTAACTACCATTATTATAGTTGGAAAATGTTGCTTGTGCAGTGATGGAGAACTTTCCTAGCAGAGATATAGATTTTATGGTCTACGTGGTCGAGGGATAAGACTTTCGCCTAGCAATTCGAGGGTCGCGGGTTCAAATACCGGCGTGCGCAAGTAAATTATATTTTATGTGTTATTTCACAATTTATTCAATTAAAATAATAAAACAGTATACTTGAGACACGTTTTACAGCGGAAGATACTCTCAGTATCGCCCCGTTGTAAGACCACCGTTCAGAATTGAAACGTTGCTTGAAATGGCTTTAGCCATGTTTGGTGACAAAATGTGAATAGCCAGGTACTTCCCAACCATCTTCTTCCTCGTCTCCTTCCCCTCCCAACTACATGCGGCCTAACAACATACCACAATTGGGGTTGCCATAGTCTCAATGGCTCCAGATGGTCGGGAGCAGTTGGGACTCTTGTGTGGTAATCACATTTAAAAAATAAGAGACACCACTTAGCTACGTTATGTTTTAACTCGACCGTTTTTCATTTCGTCTGTCTGTAAAATTTGTGTACATTCCGTTATATTGTGGTAGGTACTCGCTATTTCTGATGAAAGTTTGAAAAAATAACAATAAAATTCGTTAACATATTTTTTTATTTATTTAATTGATAATTAAAATAATATTTATTTGCACTATCATGTAAAATCACCCACTTTACCCCCGGACACCCTGTATAATAATTAAATAATGTAACTTCGTAGCAGATATTTGGGGACGCCCGAGAAAGACATGTCACGATCAAGTGAATCAGATACTCGAGTCGGGCCATGTCAAGAGTCAGAATAATAGAAGAGTATGTATGAGGTGATGTATGAATGTGAATGAGGCAAGGAGTGTGTGTCAAGACCTAGCTGTATGGCGGCCTGTCTTCTCTGCCTACCACTGCGTGGTAACGGCTTGGTGGTTAGTTAGTTATTTTAAATAAAAGAAAACTAGACACATATTTTCTAACTGTTCACAGGACTACTAATAAGTGTATTAAATGTTTATTGAATGTAGTAAATTTATTCGTATTTAAATTGTATACCAAGGAATTTTATCACGAATTTAATAAAAATGTTGTAATACAATATTGACCGTAACCTTTTCGGCTTTTAAAATCCCAAACAAAAACTTTTTGTTTCGTAAATTTGCGAAAAATAAAATTAAAAATATCCCCTTGTTGGCAATATCCCCAGACGTATTCAATTAGTCCCATCCGCAAATTAAAAAAAAAAATAACACAACGCCCAAAAGGTAAATGAGATTCTCGACTAGCAAGCCGATGACCGCGGGTTCAAATCCCGGCGAGCGCAAGTTAATTTTATTTGATGAATTTGTGTTATTTCCCTATTTATTAAGAGGAAGCTACAAGCCAAAAATGTGTATATTCTTAGTATACCTTATGTTGTAGGTAATAGGCATTAAAATCGCTTGACAAACGGAATCTAGAAACGTTTGATTGCAAGCACAAAACTGGTTTTTATTTATTTTGTATATAATTTTTTAAGAAAGCAAAAAAGTTAATCAAGTGAAACTGTCACAGATAATCTTAGCTATAATACTGTATTTTTTTAAAGTTGTTTCCTTTACGCGTTCTTTAAGTTTTTTTGAGCGTGACCTATGCATTGTATGTTGAGGTGTCACATTACGCTATACCCTTCCTCAGGAGAGGGGGTCAGATCAATTAAGGAACTGCCGCGGAATATTATTTATTTGTATGAGATATGTCACTTATGTCGCTCCGTAAATTGATCGCATAATTTTTACACATCGCGATATGGAGTTACATAAAACGATTTGATGCGAAAAGCGTAATCTATCGCCGTCTTTATTCTACATATCTGCGTATATACGATTAATATAACCAAAATTACAGAAAACTTTTAGAGAATAAAATAAACTTACGACTCCACTTTTGAAGATTAAAATTACAATTAATAAGTTCTGACAATACAAGAACTTAACAACTATCAAACTCCGTAGAAGTCAGTTAATACAGTTGTTATATAACTCTGTTAATAATTCAAGTTAATTTGTGAAAATTCCCGGGGCAAAGTTGTCCATTGTTTTTCGGTGCTGTAATCCACAAAACGAGGGTTGAGTCCTTTTTGCTCATAATCGTTGAAGGGATTAACCCACCGGGGTCGGGCAAAGCAGAAAATGGGCACAATAATCTCTTTCTCCCATTCTAGGAATTTCATTTCATGTTTTTGATCTATGTAAATGTATCTATTTATTGTTTTTGGGTAGATTTGTGGGACTAATCTAAACCATTTGTTAACAGAACTTTCTGTGTCTGTATCTGATATGAAAAGAACATCAGGTATTGGGTACTTTATTCGTGATAATAATAATAATACATGTTTTATAAGTGACCGAATAACTCATCAAAATGACAATTCAACACACCTATAAAAGATGCTATAAAGTGATGAAAAATGACGAAACAAAAACTAGGTTAAATAGGTTATATGTGTAACTATTTAACCTAGTTTTTGTGTCATCACTTTTTAGCACTTTTTATTAGGATACATATGTAACTATATAACCTAATTTTTGTTTCATCATTTTTATCACTTTATAGCACTTTTTAGTAGGTTATAAAAGTAACTATTTAACCTCGTTTTTGTTTCATCCGTTTTCATCACTTTATAGCTCTTTTTAATAGGATAAACTATCTAACCAAGTTTTTGTTTCATCACTTTTTATCACTTCATAGCACTTTTTTAATAGGTTAAATATGTAATCATTTAACCTAGTTTTCGTTTCATCACTTTATAGCACTTTTTTAACAGGTTACAAATGTAACTATTTAATCACGTTTTTAGTTTCATCACTTTACAGCACTTGTTTACAGGTCACATATGTATTTATTTAACCTAATTTTTGTTTCATCACTTTTCATCACTTTATTGCACTTTTAATTGGAGTGTTTACTATATTACACGGTGTTTTTTAGTGCAGTTTAGTGATTTCTATGTCACTATAGATTACTAGTCTCCCTATGTTTTGTATTCAGTTTTTATTTGAGATTTAAAAATAAATATATAGAGATTTATATTGTTGTGAGTTTTGAATGAGAGTGGGATTTTGTTGTAGAGTTTAATATTATAGTATCGGAAGCTGTTTTGTCCAATGTTGTATTTGTAGTCGATTTAAAAAAAAGCCTTGTTTAGCCAACGTTTCGGAGAGTCTATTGCATATATACATCCTATCTAAACATCTATCATAATAATTTTTCGGCCTTAAATTATCAAATCATATCCCATCACGTATTGGTTTTGTAATCAGAGTTGAGTTGCTACTCGCACAGATGTATTGCTTGCATACAGTTTCAAACTGTTATTGGGCTTCATAAAAGATAACTAGTCCAAATGAAAAAAGGGCAATTCAGAGATAAATCAAAAAACGCACTGGAAATTTAAACTAACACTTGCAAATTTGTGACAAAAAATCTGTGTCTTGTTTGGGTCAACTCAAATTGCGCGATCTATACATCTTCTGTATTAAATATTTATTTTGCCACCCTCAGATTGAGAACCACTGCTTAAAATAAACTCCCTCATAATACTTACAAACGACGTATGAATTAGAATTAATACCTATAAATTTCAAAGAAGTAAGAAAATCGCTTATTCTTTTCATTAAAAACGCGTTTATTTGCGACCCTCAGAATGAAAACCTCTGTCTATCACAAAATCCTTCATAATACCTACATTATGATAATTAAAGTTACTACAAAATTTAAAAATGTAACAAAATCGCTCATTTTGTTCCTTAGTAATGCATTTATTTTCGATCGTGAGTTTGAGAACCTCTGTCTTTTACAAACTCCCTTATAATGGCTACATTATGACGTTGTAATTTTAAGGCTATATCCCCTTATAAAACCCTAAACGCTACCGTTAAGTGACACAATAATAAATGGATATATTATAACTTTGCCATTTTTTTCGTTATCTCCATGGCCGCTGTAATTATACTACAAAACCTTCATTAAATAATATTATGCCGTGGTTTTAGGACTATATGCCCCCTTTTATCTTTAGAGGCTAAATAACTTACGGTTGACCAGGGTTGCCAATAATTTTTATAGTAATAAATGAAATATGTCCATTCCAAAAATTATAAATAAATACGGACGAGGAACATTCACTTATATTGTACCTAATATATTTTATAAAATGCAAAAGTTATGTTTGTTACCCAGCGTTGCCGGGAGTTATCCTTCGGAGATATACATATACTATTTCAGACTTTTCTGTAGGCCTTTCCAAGCTGTTGCACAGAGAAAACTTACTGATATGAAACACTGTTAATTTATTAAAAACTAGCTACTAGCTATGAACTCTTAAGAGATGGACCTATACCATTGAGGACTTTTCTGTAGCCCCTTTTAAGATATACAATTCCGTAGTACATTATTTTGATGTATCTCATAAGGTTTAGCCAGCTTTAGCAATGTAAGCGCGCGAAAATATTTTTTACGACTTGATTACAAAACATCAACTTTTCTCTACTTTGTATAAATATAATATGCATGTTTTATATATGTAAACCTTGCGAAAGAAATTATCTAAATGATAGTGTAAATCCTAACAAAATCCGGTGCGTAGTTTAGAAGAACTTAGCACACAAACAGACAGACGTTATTTGATGAAAAACTTGACCTTCGCGTTCAAAGTTGGCAGATACTGAAAAAGGTTAAAAGTTATTCAAAGATCCGGAGGTCTGCCGAGGTAGAAAACTTTTTTTTTCATTAAGAGGAAGCTACAAGCCAAAAATGTGTGTATTCTTGGTATACCTTATATCGTAGGTAATAGGCATTAAAATCGCTTGACAAACGGAGTCTAGAAACGTTCGATTTAAAGCACAAAACTGGTTTTTATTTATTTTGTAAATTATTTTATAAGAAAACAAAAAAGTTAATCAAGTGAAACTGTCACAGATAATCTTAGCTATAATACTGTATTTTTTTAAAGTTGTTTCCTTTATGCGTTCATACATTTCTATTGAAAAAATGTTTTTTTTTAGTAGTTTACATTTATATTTTTTATTGAGTAATTTATTTTTTACTAATATTCTACTAAAGCGAAGCAATAGTAAAACCTTCAATTTATCTAAAGCATATTTTTTGATATTCATAATGTACACCAATTCATTATAAAGATTAATCAAAATAGTGATTTAGCATTAAGCTTCGACTCAAACCTCCGTCATGTACAACATATTAAAAAAAACATGACTCCTATTTGATGCAAGGTAAGAAGTGTAAATTTATTTTAACGCAATACAACGTTATTTTCAACAGCCATTTGGCAACCCTACTAAAGTTACACAATAATCTATGGATATTATGTGATATTTTGTTTTTTTTTTCTCGAAGTGTGTAATTATTTATTTTTTATGTGCTGTACATATTTATCCATTTCGCGTTAGTATTTAGTGTTCCCCCAACTGGCGTGTTAGCCAAGTGTACCTACTAACTATACCTATTGTATATTATACTGGCTTACTCTTTTGAATTTGACAAATTACATAATGATATGTTTAGGAGGATATTTTATTAACAAAGGGGTGTCCCAAAAAATATACATAGTTTTCAATTATGGAAAATCTTGGAAGTTAACTAAATAATTATTCACATTCATAGACCGTGTCTAATACATAATCTTCTTTTAAATAATACTAATAGAAATCCATTTCTAATGCGGAAGATTGCAAACAAAAAAATACAAATGCTTTTTAAAGACAAAAACTTCAAAGTAATTTTTAAAAAGAAAATTATATTAATACGAAGCATGAATCAAAACAAGACACAAAAAATAATAACCCAGGACCTCTGACTTATCGGGACAATGCTCTTAACCGCTAAGCTATTGAGACCTGATTATTTTCCTTCATTTTTGTCCATATCAATCTTAATCAGAATCCATTTTTCCATAGGTGACCGGATAAATCATCAAAATGATAATTCATCACATCTTTAAAAAGTTATATAAAGTCATGTAAAGTGATGAAACAAAAACTTTATTAACTGGGTTAAGTAGGTTAGGTTAGGTTAGGTTAAGTTTAAATTTTTTTTTCATCGTTTCTAATGACTTTATATCACTTTTTAAAAGTGTGTTGAATTGTCACTGTGTTGAGTTATCATGGAACCATGTGCAAATTTCAAGACATCACTACGTACTCACCGTTTTCTTGGGATAGATTGTATAATTCCTCGTTCGAAAACAGAAATTCAGAAAGCGCAATAAAATATTTATAATTTAGTAGGTAGGTACTAGTCGTATTTCGTATTCAAGTACCTAGGTACTTGCAAACCTTATAATTTCAGAGAAAATTTTGGTTTTAATTTACTAAATAAAACAAAATTAGATACACGATTTTTTTAATGCGAGGTCTACTATTCATTAGACTAATATTTTATACAGTTTTATTGCCACCCTGTATATTATTATATATGTCACATGACCAATGTCCAAGTCCCGTTTGGTGGCCGCCATTTTATAATCGCCCCAATTTCCCGCCATTTCCCGCCAACAAATGGCGCCCATTTTGGGGCAAAGCGTCGCATAACCTACAATTATCATTACGGAGGGGAAAAATGGCTAAAAAAACTGCGAGATGAAAACGATGTGTTGCAGTCATCAGTGCTTGCTGTAAAACCATTTCACGTTTTAATAATAATATTTGGATGATTTTTATAGTGCCGTTTTTGTTCAAAACACCTCAAGGGCGCTGTACAAATATATTATATATTCCTACAATGATCTATGTTATTACTAACTATATATGAAGATAATATACAGTACCATTCTAACCTGGGAGGAGGTGGGAGATGTGTCCACACATTTGCCCTGATGATGGACACTGCAATGCTGTCCGAAACGTTGGCTAAAGAAGGAGTTAGAGCAACACGGCATAACACCCCAAAAACAACAAATAACAAAAATACTTTTAGCCGTGAAAATCTTAAATCACATTTGAGTAATCTTCCTGTTATTTTGAGTGTCAAGGGTACAAAATTTCATTATGAAATATCAAAATTCAGAAATAAGGGGTGATAAAGGGGAATTAGGATGGTTTTTTGAAATCTCATATAGACAGTGATCTTCTTGTGTTGAAGATCAAATTTACAAAATTTCATTGATTTTTAAATAAAACTAAAGATTTGTATAAAATTCAAATAAGTACATAAAATATCAAGAATGGCTCGAGTTAAGATGAGTTTTTTCGCAATATTTGAACAATTCATCTAAATTCAACGTTCGTTTTCGGATTCTGTGAACGTCCTATTCTAGTTCTGTTATTATATCATTATAGGCTAGTTGCTTGACAGTACTTAAATAATAACAGAACTTGAAAAAATCTTTCACAGAACTTGGAAATCAACTAAATAAACAACCCGTCCTTAGAGATGCGATATTTTTACACATAGATTTGGTTAGTCGCACTGTAGTGATAATTTTAAGAACATGACCACTTATTTTTAATGTTGTTATAGTAAAGCGTATTTGAAGTGAAATGACACTAAACTGCGCTATATAACTGATTTATCAAAACTTACGATCTTATGTCCGGGTTAAATCTTCCCCATAGGAAAAAACTAAACCCTTCCACACACTTTTCCACAAATGATTATCTAGTCAATCAACACTATGTAAGTGCATTATATAAGTAAAATAAATACAAAACAATACAAGAACAACACGTCAACTCACCAGAGATCAAACAGGAAAATAATTCACCGACTCCAGATATTTTCATATCAGAGGGTTCGGCTCGGTAGAACTTCTAACAGGGCCTATAAATCCTACTGATCCCTCAACATAAATATTTAAAAACATCTTTCGTAATCCTACATCTATTCAAAATGACCGACTTTTGCATCTTTATTTATTATGTTATCATCATAAATATGTTATGTTTATTATGATAATTATTATATTTAATCATATTAATTATTATGTTTCATCTTTATGTTATTATTATATGTATTCTTTGAATCCCCCTTAGTGGAGTCCATAGGTAATATGTTGTTCTCGTAAAAATTAAGATACAATTTCTTAGCTTTAAGCTATCGCTATTTTCATTACTGTTCTGCATCCAATGCTGTTATATAACTCGAGTAAAACAGTGAAAAAACGTATAAATAACTACATACTGCTGTGAAATGGCGTTCTAATATTTTTTCGTGCCTAATATGTTATTATACCTTATTATAAAGGAAAGTAAACATGCTTAAGCCGGTAATTTAGTGTTTGTCGTAGATTGAATCAGAAATTGCAAAATTTTTATATACATACGAACTCCGTAGCAGAGCGCTAAGATTCTTGGTTCTCTAGTTCGAAATCATGCTTGTACTTCATTTCCACAAAATCTTTTGAGCATTCTGTGGAAAGGAAGGAGTTATTTTGTGTTGTGTTCCCACAAACAGTTCTCCAACTCGTCGTGGAAGAAGATTATGAAGAATAAGTGCCTCGATAGTCGACCTAACTAGGAGCTGGCTAAATGAGATCTGAAAATACCAAGTTTGTCTGGGAGCATTCTAACTGGCCCTGGCGACTACTAACTACTAGCTGCCATCTTGCGGACTTCCAAGTAAGCTATTTGCACTGCCCTCTATGAGTGCATCTGTGAAGTTCTTAGCTAACTCACTTCCCAACAGTTGGTCTTGAAAATGCTCATGTTATAGGAGGTAGGAAACACAACAACCGGCAGAGGGACCATGACAGGCAGTCAAAAGGCAGTCAGCAATCATAGCCAACGGGCCCTAGGGGGAACAAAGTCAAATAAAATACTTAATTTTGAGTTTTGATTGTATACAAAACTTAATTTTGGATTTGACGCCAAAATACCCACAGGCACTCTAATCTGGGGACACATTTTGAAAACCGTAAACCTACAAGAAAACAGTAAACCTCATAAAAAATTTATTAAATTTTGATTGAAGTGGTGCATACAAGAAAATGCCTGACAACTAAGCGTGATTTGGAAACATATGTAATAATACCGTTATTATTATTTTGAATTGTGGTCTAAATATATAGTTTGCTTCGCTATTTGCTAATGTCTCTCTCGGGCGTTTCCGACTTCTCTTACCAGTCAATACTGTTTACCACAATGTTACTCTTAAAAAACTATAATAAACTATAATTAGACTTCTTATCTCATTCCATTGCAGAGATATTGCGTTAAGTATTCCTCAGGCGTCCCCGACTCTTCTGCCATTAAAACTACTCTCTTAATATTCCTGGCACTAATAAGAACAAACTTTGAAATTTTTAGCGATATCCGTCGACTGTTTTTCGAGTTTTGCGAGCGCAAACATACTTAGGATGAATTTATATTCATTAAAAATCTTGAAAAGGCAAATAAAAATTAATATTTATGTAATAGAGATGTAAAAAACACTATACATTAGTACCAGTTACTCAATAATCTCGCAGTCTGCGGAACTATGCCGTCCCCAACTGGAGAAGGTAGGTGAAGAAAGCAAAAGAAGTGGAAAATTTGTTATAACTGTCACAAAACACGTAAAGGCGTCGCAGGCGAATTTTTTTCTAGGCCGAAGGACGAAGCTATTATAGGTACACATATTGATTTCCTAGAGTCCTGTGTCCTCAATTTGTACCATTTTCACAGCATCCTTGAAGCTGACATATAATGCCTTAACTTCTTTCCTATCAGGGCCTTCTGTGTGGAATTAATGTTTAAAAAATTCGGTCCCTGCTTTCCCCACTTTTTTTAGATGCGTAATTCAATTAGGTGTAATTCTCTATTTAGTCCACAGTGTTATAATGGTGAGTCGTCGCGTATTTCACGGCTGCTTCCTAAAGGTAAATAATGTTGCGTTTTGCTCTGTTGTAGAAATACAGATAATCTTTGTATTACGTTTCTACCTTTCTTATTATATTTGACAGTGTATCCCACAAATGTAAATCTTCTCACAACATGACAGCTTCAGACAGATATAATATTTAAAATCCATTGTTTCCGTGTGTAATATATACGGGTAGCTTAACTATGTAACACTGAACAAAAAATATCTGGAAGTGTGATTTTTTGATACTTGAAAGAAAACTGATGTCGCAAACTAATTAGTTATTAACTAACTATCTTACAGTTTCTCCGCAGGGGTAGGCAGAAAGGTTCGACTGCCTAACAATTCGGCCTTATTTGAACACTTTCCTTGCTTTATTTACATTATCTATGTGTCCAGGACTGACGCACGTATGAATCTATACCTCCCACTGCGGTGCATGGCGATGGGTCCAGAGAGTCCGGCTGGAGAGGTCAAAAGGTCTAACTCAAACAGACTTTCCCGATCAAGACCTAGTCAAACCTCACCCCACGAATCCGGCACCCCTAATAATTCACCAAAGGTAGCCAACCACTTGCGGTGACCCATGGCAGGGGTGTTGGTTGTCCAATAAATGTTTTCCAGGGCGGCGGTACCCATACCCCAAAATTCCAAATTATATACCTCAGGTGGTTCTCTACGTTTTGTGACTTAGCAAAGGTACCCGGGTTCAGGTGATAAGGTTTGTCGAGGTCTTGGTGACAGAGACACTTTTACTTTACAGCCGTGATCTCAGATCTTCTACTCTCCTCTTTACTTAAAAAGATCCTCTACACAGCATCCCCAAAGATGACAAAGGTCCTGTGTGAAATCGTTTTGCAGCCCTCCAGTAAATTAATTTGATTGTCCTGAAATGTGAAACCTTCCTAGTTTGACAGTCAAAGATTCATTACTCTGTAATAGTATTTAATAAATAAATTAATATGTTTGACCAGCCCTGCTCTGCGACCATAAGCCACAAGGTTAAATTTGATTTTGAATCGAATCAATATTGCTCGCGTATTTTAATTCGCATAATTCAAATAAATCAAACGTACAATCATCATTTCTCGCTAAGCACCCAATGAGCTGCGGTCTAGTGAAATATTGCTTAACTTACGTTTTAATGAGCGCTATTACGCGCACACACAACTACCGGTGGGCACGCCAAATCATTCTAAAGAAACACTGAACAA
This sequence comes from Hesperophylax consimilis, assembly GCF_061612785.1. Lineage (NCBI taxonomy): Eukaryota > Metazoa > Arthropoda > Insecta > Trichoptera > Limnephilidae > Hesperophylax > Hesperophylax consimilis. The sequence continues at coordinate 16,648,409 of NC_142865.1, forward strand.
ATATTCTAATAGAACTGTATTGTGGACATTTCTATGTGCCCAAATAAGAACTATAATTTTATGTCACTTCTGCTGAATTGCCACGACGTACGACAAGTGAAGTTGGATTTAAATTCAACACTTTAGATTTGACAACAGAGCAAAATACTAATGCCGGCCGCACACAACGGATCATTTTTACCTTTTTACTTGAACTTGTACCATTAAAACTTCTTTTTTACTCCTAACATCATGTACAGGGTTTTCCAATAATTTGAATAGCCCCCTATTTCAATGCGTTTTCCAATATTTTGAATAGCCCCCTATTCCGGTAGATGTTACTTTTGAAGCTGTCATTTTTTGACATTTGACAAGTAAAAAGTACGCCACTAATAAAAATGGAACGATACACGCTTCAAAAACGCATTGAAATTATTAAAATTCACTTGAGTGAATCAAATGCAAATCATTTTGAGTGATGATTTCCATTTCCACCTCGGTGGCTTCGTTAACAAAATCGTTAGGCAAAATCGTCGCATCTGGGGCTCGGAAAACCCAAGAGTTATTGTTGAAAAGCCTCTCTATCCTCAACGTGTGACTATTTGGTGCGGTTTATGGTCCGGCGGAGTCATTGGACCTTACTTTTTCTAAAATGAGGCTGGAGCAACAGTTACGGTGAATGGATTGCGCTATCAAGAGATGATTAATGATTTTTTATGGCCGGAATTGGATGGTATTGATCTGGACAGCGTTTACTTTCAACAAGACAGCGCTACGTGCCACACAAGCAACGAAACCATTGATCTTTTACGATTGAATATAAAAATAACACCTCTTATTCGAAAACCCATAATCACCTCCCGAAGTAAGTGCACTTTACCCTTGGAAACTCGCAGTACAACCGGGAAACTGATGAATTTGCAGTCGATTTTTCAATTAGATCTCTAGTATCGAGTTAATCGAGTCCAAATTTGATTTTTTTTTTTGATTAAATTCGAAAAAAAAATCCTTTAAAATGCGTTGAAACATAGTACCGATTTAAGTACGTCTTGAGTACGGAATTCTAGTATGGGGATCTGCTACAGCAAATAATATTAACCACTTAGATATTGCTCAGAAGAGCATTATAAAAACCATACTAAAATTACCCATCAGAACCCCCTCAAAAGATATTTTTAAGTGTTTTGACATTCTAAATTTAAAACAAATATATGCAAAGAATATTTTAATACATCATTTTAAAAACAGAAAATCTCCTAATGAAACTCGGATACATGATACAAGAGCCTCAAAAGGGGATATACGAGATGTTCCAAAATTCAAGACAAGTTTTGGCCAAAGAAACCACATATATCTGGCAACCAAACTTTAGAACATCCTTCCTCTAAGTTTGAAAAAGATAGAAAAGATAAATAAGCTTAAGGAAAAAATCAAAACATGGGTGAAAGAAATTAATGCAGACATACTAGAAAATGTATTAAAAACATCATAGAAACAAAATAACAAAAAATCAAAGAAATCTACCAGTCCGCCTCAGCACAGGACTACCTAGTGAGGAGGACTAAGAAGAAACTATATGAATGAAATATTATAGATTTTTATATAATGTAACTCTCATCAAACCTTATTAAATAGACAATAATAACAAAAAATAAAAAAAAACGTTTTTTTTTACTCTTTAGTTACCTGAAAAAAAAAGTTTAATTTTTTTTTTGGGTACACTATTTGATTGTAGATTCATGCGTTTCTCAGTTGTACCTTTAGTTTCTGGCCCCCTTCATAAAATGTTTAACAATAAATACTATCGATTTTTTTTTTCGATTAGATAATAAATTTAAAAGTCTTGTTTAGAGCCAACGATGGCTTGTTTCAGAGAACTTTTCGAACAAGTTTCACGCAACACGAGAACAATTCTTCAAATGTCAAATTCTTCAATTCTATGAAAGTTTTCTTAGTTTTGTTAGTATTTCAGTTCTGTCAAGCAACTAACCTATAATGATATAATAGCAGAAGTTGGATAGAACTTTCACAGAACCCGAAAATGGACGTTTAAATTTGATGAATTTTTCAAATTCTTTGAAATAACCCATCCTAAGTACTGTATTTTTTTTTCATTACTTCATCTAAAATAGATCATTTTTTTTTAAAATAATATCGAAAGTCTTTCTGAAACAAATGTATAATTTATTTTAGATGCCTCGCAATCGAATGATCTTATATTTAAATTATCAACATTAATTATGTTTAAAATCAGTATTGATCACAATTCCTAGACGAAGCGTGTTGTGGGCGAGTCCGTATGCCCCAAGTAAGGTCATATTTTCCTCACTTCTGTTTTATGATTGAAACTGATTAAAATAGTGCAACAAAAAAATTCATGATTTCATTTATGCCTAGGAGTTAATTGTTCTTGTTTTGTTAATTAGCAACATCAGTTTTATCAAATCGGTAATCTTACATCACAATTCTAGGAGTTTTTTATTCAGTGGGAAAACAAATGAAATTAAGTAGGGGTGAAATTATTTCTTCAATGCGAAAATTGAACGGAATTTGAATTTGGCTGAAATTGTTGTTTCAGTTTTTGATTGGTGATAATTATAATCGTAATGACGTATTAATAATCGAGTCGTTTAAATAATCGAGACGTTTAAATAATCGAGACGTTTAAATAATTGAGACATTAAATAATCGAGACATTTAAATATTCGAGACATTTAAATAATCGAGACGTTTAAATAATCGAGACGTTTATATAATCGAGAAGTTTATATAATCTATTAATGTTTCAGATGCTATCGAGATACTCGTAGATAGTGACGGCTTCCATGGTTGGCTGGTTACGAACCTTGGCTACAAATCCGGAGGTCGCGGATTTAAATCGGATTTTTTCGCAATTTACTATTTTAAAATAATAAATAGTATATTTGTGGCATGTTATAGAGTTTTAGATACTTTCAGTATCGCCCTGATGAAGGAGCACCATTCAGAACCGAAAATTTTCTTGAAATAGCTTTAGCCATGTTTGGTGACAAAATCTGAATAGCTAGGTACATATCCACCCTCCTTTTTCCCGTCTCTTTCTCTCCCCACTCCCTTCAGAAAAAGGGGATTATTATTATCAACTAAAACCTCATTTTCTTCAGGTAATAATTTCACGATAACTGCGCTATGCAAATTGACCATTTATCATTATTATTATTAATGACAATTTCAAATTACAATTTCACCCATAAAATAAGCAATTTATAGTATTTTCACGAAATGTTAAAATCCAGTTAAAATTATTTCACATTTAACTGTAAAGAAGACATAAAATTAGCGAAATCCAATCAAAAATTATCAGCGCCTAAATTTTGATTGTCTGCAATCACACCAACATCGTGTTCGTCCGATTGTCTGAAAACAGGCGATTAAACTATTAGTTACCACCGAACGAAAAATAATCCCTAGACTAGCAGATATTCAAACCTGCTATCGCGGTTTGAAAATTACAACTGTTGTTTTTGAAAAAAACAGATGGCGCCACTTCCGTTTGCAACAATCATAAACTGAACAGTCATTATGTAGAAGAAGTCGGGGACGCCTCGAAAGTCGATGAAATGTAGTTTTTTATCAGTAACATTGTGGTATAAAGTAGTGAATGGTGAAAGAAGTCAGAGACGCCCGAGAGAGACATTAGCAATAGCGAAGAATTGCGGGGTCCACTAGTTTATTATAAAGATTTTATAATAAACTCGCTTTAAATGGTTTCTCGTGTGTCCAAATATTAGTAAATAGGATATTATTTTTGTAGTTCTCTAATAGATATACACTAGATATATTTTTTATAAAATTAAATCCAAACTAGCAGTTAAAAACCCGCTCCGCTGTAATGTTTACTGTAATGTAATTAATCCAATGGATTTTAACTTTCTCAAACATATTTTCTTCGATATTGTCCAAAAATTATATGAGCAGAAACGATGTTTTTGAAGAAATGAGGCGATCCTATTTTAGTATGAAATCGGGTCTTAATTTTCAAGTTAACGGAATTTACCCGAAACACACAATTTGAATTTGACCAATCAGAGGGCCTACATTGTCCAGACGCAAGGGTAATAATACTATCAGATTAAATATACTTCAATACAAAATCAATATTTTTTACAATTTTAGCAAGATTCAAGGGAAATTGATCTTACTTCGGGCACGCTAACACGCCCACAATATATTTCTATCTGTATATTTCTTCAGTGATGTGGTTTATCTGTAGGGAAAATTTACACCTGATTGGCGTCGAATTTCCTGGTCTTAATTCAATTACGTTTTGGGGAATTTTAGATTAGTTTTTCAATTTTATTTATTTTCTTCTGGTATCTGCTATCAGTCCATAATAGAATTCTTGTACCTACACTGATGTATGTCAGTATGGCATGGATCTATCAGAGTAAGAACGAATGTACCATGAATGCTGTTGGTATAAATGAGATCCTCTAGGCGTGTGTATAAAATTATGAATAGTCATGTTAGAAATGTGGAGATTCGCAAAAAATGCAACGCTTAGATGGTTTGGGCGTGAAAGGAGAATATTGTATGATAGAAGAAGTACTAGACGTTTTTAATTCGGGAGGCGGTTATGGGTACCGCCGCCCTGCCAACCATTTACTTGATAACCAACACCCCTACTATAGGTCATCTGAAGTGGTTGTGAGTTCACCTATTGGGATGAGGTTTTTCTATGTCTGACTTGTCTAGGTAAAACTAAAACAAAACCGTCTCTCACCAGGGCTATACTGAGAGTATCTACAACTCTGTAACGTAGATTGTTTTAACAACATATTGTTATGTGTATTAGAATAATATTATCATCGTGCATTACAATAATAACTCTGCACCTAAAAGCTTCCATGTGACGATATAACACTATAAATATTCCTGTAAATAACACTTTAAATAACCTGTAATACCTACGTTAAATAGCTTTGCAGTATTTCGACCAGATGGCGTTTTGTACTTACCTCTCGCAGGAAACGGAAGGGACGAAGGCAGTAGGGCGTACTGTAAAATGGCTTTACGTTGTCCCTCAATGTAACTTTACCCACTCAATTGAAAAGTGTTGACTTTTTAACGTTTTAAATTAATTAATTTATTCAGTGTTATAAAAAATCAGTTGAAACACAAATAGTTGCATACATTTACAAAAATCTAATCAGACATAGGATACATTCATTTGAAGTTGAACTTGGGACGAGAATCGGTAACTGTAGGTACGCCAGATGTTTTCAACGGAATTCTTGGAAACTCTGAAAGCCCTAACAAGTATCCAGGGTTATTTATTATCCCGACCGTCGCCTTTTTTTGTGGGCATAATGCACCACGAACATAACCACCAGGAACAACATAACATGGAGATGGACTTGCCGAACGTCACAGCGGTGCTGCCAAGGTTTGTTATCTATGTGAGGATACTGAGTCAGCGCTTAATTATCAGCAGACACAACATACCTGGACGGATGACGAACCTCGTGCTGGCACTGTTGGTGGACGCGGTGCACTCTTTCCCTGCAGCAGCTGGTCCAGTTTCCTCACCACCTAGGATTCTTGCTGCAGATTCTCCATCTTCGTGTCACCTGTTTCTGTGCTTCATTTTATTTAACTTAATTTCAATTTATTTTTGTAATATTTATATATTTTTTTGTAATACCTGCATTAACTGTAAAACGCCCCTGAGGTGATATCTCACAAAAGCGGCGCTATACAAATCAGCCAATAAATAAATAATAAATACAAATAAAGATTCAAAAACAAAACATATATAAATACAAAATTATTAAGCTCACTTAAATGACAAAAAATACAAGGAGAGAAACAAATAGAGATACAAGTAATACATAACAATACATAACATTTTCAATAACTGAAAATGTCTACTTCAGCACACTCTATCTTATTAAAGAAAAACTAACATTCCCGTGTTATGAATTACTAGATACTAACCCAACAATATTAAAAAAAACTCCTATTGACAATAAATCGAACACTTTGGAAAACCTTACGTATTTTTGAAATCTCGGGAGCCAGTGAGACTATCACATCCCCAATTATTATTCAGGTATGTTGTGAGCTGAAAATAGTAGAACGTGGAAGGAGAGGAGAAGATAAATGTGGGGAAGAACCTTGCTATTCAGATCTGGTCACCAAACACGGCTACATGGTAGTCTTCGGGGTGTTTCTGAAAGTGTCTGTCACGATGAAAAAAAATCTTCACAACGGATATTCGATTATGTAAGTGATTATAGCAGTATTTTATTCAATGATATTTAGAGAGAGAAAGATACTCCCAATATTGCTCTGACTACCATTTAAAGTTGAAACGTTGCTTAAAATGGCTTCAGCCGTGTTTTCTGACCAGATCTGAATAGCCAGGTACTCCATCACCTTTCTCTTCCCCATCTCCTTCCATCCCCACCATCTTCAACATGCCCTAATTGGGAATTCTAGTCTAGTCTTCTATGCACATTTAAAAAAATACTGGCAACATTTTAATAATCGCCACACTGGTACGCATGCGCATTCCAGCGCACCAACCAGTAAGGTTTGAAAGTACTTATAGGAACTTCATTCTGTTTCTAGTGGTTGATTCCTACATAATAATCTCCCGCATTCTCCGAAACCTTCTGATAAATCGCTTTGTAAATTTGAACTTTAAATAAAGTTAATTGCAATTTAGCAAGCATTTGACGCATAACTACGTTAAGGCGATGCACTACGTAGTAATGCAAAATCATGTGTTTTTGATTTGAAAATTTGGTCGCCTAGAAATGTTTCAGATGCTTTAAATAAATACCGCGAGTAGAATACATCTTGGCCTTTGAAATAATCGAGTATTTTTTTACATAAGTCTTTTTATAAGCCCAGCAAAAAATATTTATAAGGCCCATGAAAACTGCTTTAAAGTTCAAAATTTCCTACTTACGAACCCATTTTCGGTTATGGTTTTATTGTATAATGTGGCAAATTATGTTATTTATGCAATGATTGAAAAACATTTAAATATTTGTGCCTGAAAATACACAAAATAAAATAAAAGGCACTTTTTGGCCATGTTTTTTTCTTGCATAAATCAAAACAGGTGGATGGTGTGAAGCGGGAATTTAAGCCTTATCGCCATCTACGTAAGGTGTGTTACTGATAGCGGCTCGATTCAAAATATTACACGACGTAGTGCATCGCCTTTTAAGTTTGGCAGCGTAAATTTAAGAAATAAGTAAAATGTGTCAATTTAATAATAATGTTATTTATAAAAAGAAGTTATTTATTTGAAATTTTTAAATTACATTTTTTTTACTGTCCAAAACCCATGGAGTGTCAGAGAAAGCCACTTTACTGTAACCAGGCAGTACTGGGGAGAAGGGCGTAGGCAGTACTAGGTAGTGGGTGGCGTGATAAACTCCTCTTATTCACCCTACAAGTAACGGGTGTATCAAGCGGTTCGGATCACGCTGGAAGGAATTAGCGTGTTAAAACAGTACAGGCTGGCTAAATTTTCTACACGAAAAAGTAGTTAGCAATATTTTGAAAAATTAACACCATAATCAGCAATGAATTAATATTTTTTTATGGGAATACCGCACAAGAGTCACAACTGGTCCCAGCCTTCTGGAGCGAGTGAGACTATGGCATTCCTAATCCGGGTATGTTCAGATGGGAAAGAGGAGATGAAATGGAGGAGAGGAAGGTGAGGTAGTACCTAGCTTTTCAGACCAAACAAGACTAAAGCCATTTCAAGCACGATATGTTTTTTGAGAAAGTTTGTAGGTGTATTTGTAGTCATTAATTGTTTCAAAGTAATGGGCATACTGTTAAAAAGTTTGGTTGCGTAGTATTGAAAGTGTCTTTGTCCGTGTGTGGTGTGTGTTATCGGAATGTTCAGTGTTTTATTTGTTGATGACCTGGTTTTTATCATGGCTTTTGGTTGATTTGTAATATGAAGATTATTATGGATGAGATGTAGGAGAGCATTTGAAGCAACGTTTCAATTCTGAATGGTGGTTTTACACCAGGGCGATACTAAGAGTATATTTCACTCGTAACTTGCCCAAGTATACTATATATATTATTTGAAATGTATAAATTGTGAAGTAACAAAAATGCATCAAATAAAAATTTACTTGCGCACGCCGAGATCTGAACCCGCGACCTTCGGATTGCTTGTCGATAGCCTTACCCCTCGACTACGGAGGCCGTCAAACTTATTTTAAACTATTTTCAAAAATACGATAGATTTGTATTACGGGCGTGTCGGTGTGCCTGAACTAAGCTCAAATATTCCTCACTTCTGTTGAAATTGATCAAACTTGTTGAAATGTCGAAATTCTTTCTTGAATGATGCGTGCTAAATTTTATAAAAATAACAAGCGATAGTGAAAAATCACGGGATACGAAAATTGCAATTTTGGAAAAGACGATTAAAATAACTTGTTATTAAATTATGTTGTAATTATATGTACCTTTTCTAAATGTTTCACACAATCAGTCCTGATTTTGAGAACGACACTTAAATTCAAATCAAATTCGAGTTATATCGAGAGTTCATTGAACCGAAATTAGTATTTTTGACGATTAAAAAAAATTACAGTTGTTACGCCGAAAAAATAATTACATTGACCAATTTATTCTTGTAGCCCGTACTCTGGTTTGTGGAAGAATTGATTTATGTCCAGTACTGTAAAAAATACGAAATAAAATTACACTTCCAGTAGATTAACATCCCCCTCTTTTGCCCGGGGCTGTACAGAAGTTGGATTAAAAAAATATTAATTGCAACCCTTAAAAGCGCATTATTCTGTACATAATAAACGGAAGAATTAACAATTTGAAGTAAAACAGAGCCTTTTTGGCTTACTCGGAGTAATTAAGGACTAAATATTGTTTTTTACAGACATGTCCTAGCTATATTTAACTGGATAAGAAATTGTTACAATGTTTTTAGAGTTTTTTTTTTCAGATATAAAAGTAGGTTCATCGTGAATCCTTGAAGCATACTTTTAATTTGGGAGGCGGGCATGTGTACCAGCGTCCGGAAATCATTCATTATATGACCAACACCTCTTCCTTAGGGCACCTCAAATGGTTTGATGACTTAGATGGGATGCCCTGATTGTCAAGGTCTTGGTTAATGTGCCTGCCACCAGCAAATTCGGAGATGTCGGTTGAGAAAGATCCTTTTCGCTTAGCACCGCACTGGGAGGGGTGGATTTATGCAGTCACTCCTGGACACACTAACCCTTAGATTCCTGCCCACCCCTTATTCCATTTCCCTTCCTAGAACCTCCTCTACACAGCATTCCAAAATATTACGCAGCCCCCTAGAGAAGATATTATTCTCAAAGCCTCCTGTTTGGAGTCAATGTAAAAATATGAATTAAAATGATTTCTGATATTTGTTACTAAGAGTATCTTCTCTTCTGAAATGTGGAACAAATGGGCTGCTTTATTTTAAAAAAACTTGATTTATTTCCACAATGAAACAATTATTTTCATACATAAAGATAGTTGCCAATAAAAATGTGCGGTGAAAAAATGAAGACAATGTTAGTAATTCTTATTCGAAGTATGATACAGTTAAAAGTGACCGAGAGGAATAGGGTCCCATTAGCTCAGTTGGTAGAGCACTGTCCCGGAAAGACAAGGGTCCTGGGTTCGAGTCCCAGATGTGACCGTTTCCTTTTCTGATTTTTCTGTTTCAGATTTTCGTTTAGAAATCACTAATATTGTATTCAATATTTAATTATTTTAAAGCATTATAAAAAATTGGACAAAAACTTCCAAACGCAACAACCAATTCTAATTTAATGTAGCCAAAACTCATCGCACATTCGTTGCTTTACCGTCTCAGACAAGCAAATAAATTTCTGCTTTAGTGTATCGTCGAATTCCTTATAAATTACATTACTTACTGATGTAATTTGTCCATTATCGACCTTTCTCTATACACCTCTAGTGAAATAGTATATCTTTTCTAAGTAGGTAGTTAACTAAGTACTCTCCAAAACTAAACTAAGTGCATAAAGTAATGTCAAATAGGTTGATACTGTAAATCTTCCCCGATGGGAGATTCATTAAATATGTCTGAAGTCACGCCTGAGCGTTTGGTCGGAAATAATCGCCCCAAAGGACTTATTCTACAAGACTTGAGTGATAGTTTACTGAACTTGGCCAAAGTGACTTTACTGTGGCTTTTGTACAGGATAATTACCCAATTTACTTATAAAACACACTAATTTAAATTGTCAGTGCGTGAGGTGAAATATTAATTAGTGAAATTATCCACATTTGTTTAATGTGAAACCGTACAAGAGTCCCAGCTGATCCCAATCGTCTGTAGCCAGTGTGGCTATGGCATCCCGACTTGGAGTATGTTGCGAGGCTGAAGATGGGTAAGAACAAGGTTGAGAAGTGCCTGGCTATTCAGAGCTGGACGCCAAACACGGCTAAAGCCATTTGAAGCAACGTTTCAATTCTGGATGGTGGTCTTTCACTAGTGCGATACTGACAGTATCTTCCACTCTGGAACGTGCCACAAATATACTAAAATCATCAAATAAAATTTACTCGCGCACTCCGGAATTTGAACCTTTGACTTTCAGCTTGCTAGTCGAAAGCCTTACCCTTAGACCACGGAGTCCGTCATTTTCGGTTGTCTGTGATGTGTCGTTTTCAAAATTGAAATTAGCTATATTAATAATTGAAAGGCGATGCCATACGTAGTAATGCAAAATCATGTGTTTTTGGTTTGAAAATTTGGTCGCCTATAAATGTTTCAGATGCTTTAATTAAATACTGCGAGTAGAATACATCTTGGCCTTTGAAATAATCGAGATTTTTTTATATAAGTCTTTTTATAAGCCCAAAAGAAAATAATGTATAAGGCCTATGAAAACTGCTTTAAAGTTCAAAATCTCCTACTTACGAACCCATTTTCGGTTATGATTTTATTGTATAATGTGTCAAATTAAGTAATTTATAAAATGATCGAAAAAAAAATTAAATATTTGTGCCTGAACATCCACAAAATAAAATAAAAAGCACTTTTTGGCCATGTTTTTTTCTTGCATAAATCAAAAGAGGCGGATGGTGTTAAGCGGGAATTTAAACCTTAACGCCATCTACGTAAGGGGTGTTATTGATAGCGGCTCAATTTAAAATATTACACGACGTAGTGCATTGCCTTAAAGTAAAAATATATATGTATATAAAATAAAATTCTGATTTCTTTTGGCCGACCTTTTGATTTGTTGAATTGAACATACAACATTTCCACATAAAATTGTGTTATATATTTTAACTTACAAAGCTGTAATAAAAAACGTTTTCATAATGAAATTAATTAATTATTTATCGAAGTTTTCTGGTAAAAATTCAACCGCAATGCGGGGAATATTAACCCATACAAAATGACACTGAATAGAAATCCCGTAGAAGTGTTTTCTATCCCGCTTGGAAAGAAAACCGCTGTCACCAAATCACCTAAGACCTCTCGATTCCTATGTCAAAGAGAAGCCAGTAACAGTATTTATTTTTCATCTGTTCAATTCTGGCAAAAGACGATCACCGTTCAGATATATTTTAACTATATTAGGTGACTAGATTTGAATAGCCAGCAACTCCTCCGCCTTCCTCTTTTCCATCTCCTTCCCATCCCAACTATCTTCAGCCTCACAGATGCCATAGTCGCTATTTTTCTAGAAACACGGAGAAAAATGAGTATTTATTTATTTGTTTATATATTCGCCTAAAAAGGCTTTTACATAGAAGTGATACATGATGTAGTGTACATAGGAGAATATCTGTATTATACAGGAGATATTGACAGTAAATAGATGCAATCCATTGTAAAGTAGGTACAAAATACACAGTTGTAAAATTGTGATTTCAAGTATAATGAGAAAATATGAAGAAATACTTTTAAAAAAAAAGTAAATAAAAAAGAGAAGTTATATGAAGCAATATCAGTAAAACGTAAGAGTAACATAAAGTAAAAAAGAAATTACAACAACACTATATACATATAAGACAAAACATTAAAACTAATTTACCAACACTTCTCTAATTTGTAGGATTCAACAAAGTGTTGGTGTAGATTATGCTTAATTCTATAAATGGAGTCAATAAATAAATCAATAGCACCCCCATACTTGTTGCACAGATCATGCATCCTATTGGTCAGTGAGTGTGTCTGATAGTTGGTCGTGTATGTATTACAGAAGAATGTTATATTTTGTCTTGTATTCCTGATTGGCACATGGAATTTAATAGTGGCAAGGATGGCAGGATGAGTATTGCCAATTTGATTAAGAATCTTCATAATATTAGTAATCCAGTTAAAAAAGGAATTGCAGGACGCTTCCTGATAAACTTAACTAGAAAATTCGTAAAAATATCGGAACACGTGCTCATGCACCTGCATTTGATTTTATAATATTTAATGACGAAATCCGAAAATGTTAGGATTTTTATAAACACGTGTTCCGGCATCGTGACAATTCATTGGTATTTTACTAATATTTTAATGGGAAACCTATCAATTCATTCGTTAAGGAACTGCAGTCCTGTTTTTTCTTATTAAATTTTTTATTAGCATGTTTTTTTATGTGCACGGTTATCGTAAAATGGCTTACTTTGATACTTAAACGGTAACCTTGCACATACCATTTTTTTTACCTTCGGTACTGGTGCACAGTCGGGAAATACGCCAAACGCACACCCAACATTTATACACGATTGAAATTATTGTCACATGAGAATGGGTCGTTTTTACGACTCGTTCTTGAGATCAACAGCTCGGCTGTGGAACCATATCCCGGTCTCTATGTTTCCTCCCACATTGGTCTACTTAAGACTTCTTTCTCTCCTCAAAACGACCCTCCACACAGCAAAATCAAAGATGACATGGGCCGATGTCAATATATAAAAAAATATCTGAAAAATTAGGTACTTCTCCACTACTACCTTCAGCATCACAACGTACCCAATGGTAATGCCATAGTCTCACTGGTTCCAGACGGCTGGGATCAGTTGGGCAGCATACTCAAAAAAAAAAAACAATAATTTCAATCCTATATTTTATCTATATAAATAAAAATGTAAATGTTCCTTTGTTAAAAATCTTAAATCTCTGAAAGTACTTCACAGATTGCTTTGAAATTTTGACACAACTTTGCATTTGAATACATATGTGTTTTTATATACCTATATTATATAGATGTCACCTGTGAGAGGTAAAAACAGGTTATTTTTAAAAACATCGCCATCTGTTGGACAAACGTACTTTTCTTTAAAACAGCGCCATCTGTTGGACTTAAAAGCAACATGCGCTATTGTTTCTCCATCTGCACAACTGAGCCACTATTTGAATATTTTTGATCAATTTCACCAGAATAAAATTCTTGATCTTATTTCGGACCCAGTGATACGCCCAAAATGAATTTCTATTTATTTATATCTTCAGTGCAAAATACAGTACAAACCCGGTGAAAGGGAACGTTACGTATATTTTATTACTTTCAATGTCATTTATAACGTACGAACAAGATATATAATTCCAACCGGAAAATTGTCCGCAGTTACCTCTGGAACCCGGAACACGGATCCCAATTATTCGCTATAACGGGAAAACCTGGAATATGGCACAAGAGTACCAACTGCAAACCGTCTGGAGCTATAATAGATTATCGATTATTGCCCTCAAGATATTTTAATTTACTAAAAGTTTATCGGGATTTCTGTTTATTCATTTGTAAGGCCTGCAATCCCGTTTTTAACCGGAATTACCAACAATTTGAAGACATTTTTAATATATTATAATAGGACAAGGAATACGAGACAAATTATAACATTCTTCTGCAATACATACACGACAAACTATCAGACACACTCACTGACCAATAGGATGCATGATCTGGGCAATAAGTATGGGGGTGCTATTGATTTATTTATTGACTCCATTTATAGAATTGAGCATAATCTACACCAACACTTTGTCGAATCCTACAAATTAGAGTAGCGTTGGTAAATTAGTTTTAATGATATTGTCTTATATGTAGTGTTGTTGTAATTTCTATTTTATGTTACTTTTACGTTTTACCAATATTGCTTTATATTTAGTTTTTTTTCTTTTTTATTTAGTTTTTCTTTTTATTTTTTCTTTATATTTTCTCATTATAATTATGTATTTTGTACCTACTTTACAATGGATTACATCTATTTACTGTCAGTATCTCCTATATAATACAGATATTTTCCTATGTACACTGTATCATGTATCACTTTTATGTAAAAGCATTTTTAGGCGTATATATAAATAAATATTAGCAATACTCCTTGTTCTTCGTGTGGTATCTCCCAATTGGTGTGTGTTGTTAGGGTGGAGATAATAGGGATGAGAAGGATATAGGATGATGAAGGTGGAGAAGTAATTGGCTAATCATACTGGTCACCAAACATGGCTAAAGTCATTTAAAGGAAAGTTTAAATAACTATGAATTGTGGTCCTTCGTCAAGTCGATACTGAGGGTATCTTACTTAAATTTACTTATTTTGCTTGCACACGCCGAGATATAAACCCGCGACCTCCGTATTCGTAGCCAGGAGTCTTACCCCTCGACCACAGAAGGCGTCAAGTTAATTAGCAAGAAAATCAATTTTTACATTTTTGTACTCATCAATTTTCATGTTTTTCATTTCTAATGTATGTCATACTAATTTCGGTTGTCTGTGCACCCTGCGTAACTCTGGTTCAATGGACTAAAATTTGCTTTAAAACATTTTCAAAATTGGAACTGATTTTGTGAAGAATGCAGACAAGCAGTAAAGTAGGTAATAATATAATATTCACAAATATTTGAAACTTAATTACTGTCGGCCGTCTGTACGTCATGCGTAACTCAGATTCAATTATAGTCACTTATTTTTGGGGTATTATGCCGTATTACCCGACATCCTTCCTTAGTCAACCTAAGATGTGCCCTGATATCACACATCTGCCTTGATGACGGACACTGTAATGATGTACGAAACGTTGGCTAAGATGTGGCCCAAGTTGGTATAATACCCAAAAAGAAAAACACTTTAATATGTTTGACCAATCTCAAATCATACCAGATTCAATTAAGGCGATGCCATACGTAGTAATGCAAAATCATATGTTTTTGGTTTGAAAATTTGGTCGTCTAGAAATGTTTCTGATGCTTTTATTAAATACTGCAAGTAGAATACATCTTGGCCTTTGAAATAATTGAGTATTTTTTAGATAAGTCTTTTTATAAGCCCAGAAAAAAATAATGTATAAGGCCCATGAAAACTGCTTTAGTTCAAAATCTCCTACTTACGAACCCATTTTCGGTTATGATTTTATTGTATAATGTGGCAAATTAAGTTATTTATAAAATGATCGAAAAAAAATTAAATATTTATGCCTAAACATCCACAAAATAAAATAAAAGGCACTTTTTGGCCATGTTTTTTTCTTGCATAAATCAAAACAGGCGGATGGTGTTAAGCGGGAATTTAAACCTTATCGCCGTCTACGTAAGGGTTGTTATTGATAGCGGCTCAATTTAAAATATTACACGGTGTAGTGCATCGCCTTAACTTAAATTTACTTTGAATTTCAATGTTATTTTTAAAGTGAAGTATTATACAGACATACAATAGTTCTAATAAGAAAAAAATATTTTAATGGTCTTTAAACTTGGAACTAATTTGTCAAGAATTCATACTATCCCGTGATTTTTACGGGTGTCCGCTAGTTAACTTACAATGAACATCTTGTGTGACTGAATTAGTTAAAACTTAAGAGAACGCTCGGTACTCAAGGCTGTGTTAATTATGGAAAAAATATATACCTGAAAAGTTAAGTTATTCCCTGGGATGGAAAAGCCAGTTGTGACTGGACGATTTCAATAAATCCTAGTCCTGATTAGATCGCAGGTCCGATCCTGCCCGGAAAATCCGGAGACACCCGGAGTTGCCCGAAGTTTTTCCGAGTTACACGGAAAAGCCCGGAGTTTGGCCAACAGAGGGGACTGACTTTATGTCTTTATTACGTCCTGTTCGTAATAAAGTAGGTACCATAATGATAACATCAGCAAATGTTCGTCTGTATGTTTTTAGTTGAGTTATTTTTTTTTTTATTTAATTGAAATAAGTTTATCAATCAATGCATCAGTCCATCAATTATCAAACCTCTAATACCATCAAGTAATTGAGTAATTAAGTATTCAAGTTATCAAGTACTCAAGTGATCAAATATTCAAGTAATGAATGATAAGTGATCAAGTTACAAGTAATCAAGTATCTGACCAAGTAATCAAGTACCCGACCAAGTAATCAAGTGATCTAGTTTACTTGTAATAAAGCGATCGAATAATCGAATAATGAAGTAATGAAAGATAAGTTATCGTGTTACAAGTAATCAAGTACCTGATGAAGTAATCAAATGATCTAGTAATCTTATAATATAATAATCGAATAATGAAATAATCAAATAATGAATGATTGGTGATCAAGTTACAAGTAAAGAAGTACCTAATCAAGCAATCAAGTGATCTAGTAATCTTGTAATTTATTAATCAAATAATCAATTAATTAATGATAAGTGATCACTTTGACGGCCGGCATAGTCCAGTGGTAACGAATTGGACTGCCATTCCGAAGGTCGCGGGTTCGAACCCGGCGTGCGCAAATAAATTTTATTTGATTAATTTGTGTTATTTCACAATTCATTAATTAAAATAATATATAGTATATTTGCGGCACGTTCCAGAGTGGAAGATACTACCAGTATCGCCCTGGTGTAAGACCACCATTCAGAATTGAAACGTTGCTCCAAATGGCTTTAGCCGTGTTTAGTGACTAGATCTGAATAGCCAGGTACTTCCCCACCTTCCTCTTTCCCTTCCCCACTTACCTTCAGCCTCACAACATCCCCCAATTGGGGATGCCATAGTCTCACTGGCTCCAGACGGGAGCAGTTGGGACTCTTGTGAGGTATTCACTATAAAAAAATAAAAAAAATATCACATCATGTTACAAGTAATAAAGTACTTAATCTAGTAATCAAAAGATCTAGTAATCAAAAGATCTAGTAATCTTGTAATATAATTATCAAATAATCAAGTAATGTATGCTTAGTGATAAGTGATCAAGTTACAAGTAATCAAGTACCGTATCAAGTAGTCAAGTGTTCTAGTACACTTTTAATAAAATAACCGAGTAATCAAATAATCAAGTAATGAATAATTAGTGATCCAGTTACAAATAAACAAGTACCTTATTAATTAACCAAGTGATCTAGTAATCTTGTAATATAATAATCGAATAATAAAATAATCAAGTAATGAATGACAAGTGATCAAGGTACAAGTAAACAAGTACCTAAGCAAGTAACCAAGTGATCTAGTAATCTTTATAAATCTATAATAATCAAATAATGAATGATTAGTGATCAAGTTACAAGTGAACAAGTACCTAATCAAGTAATCAAGTGATCTAGTAATCATGTAATATAATAATCGAATAATGAAATAATAAAATGATTAGTGATCAAGTTACAAGTGAACAAGTACCTAATCAAGTTATTAAGTGATCTAGTAATCTTGTAATATAATAATCGAATTTTGAAATAATCAAATAATGAATGATTGTGATCAAGTTACAAATAATCAAGTACCCAATCAATCAAGTTATCTAGTAAACCAAGGAATCATTAGTCATTCAAGCAGCCAAGTAATAATTATTCAATAAATGAAGTGAATCAAGTAATAATTTTTTTATGTGAATAATCCGCATAATCGTCCCAAATCCTCCCAACCGTCTGGAGCCAGTGAGACTATGGCATCCCCACTTGAGGTATGTTGTAAGGCTGAAATGAGATAGGGAAGAAGTACCTGGCTATTCAGATCTGATCACCAAACACAGGTGAGTGGTGGTCTTACATCAAGGCGATACTGAGAGTCCACATCCAGTCTAGATCAGTCTCCTGCTGTACCGTGTAAATATGTATACGCTGCAGGGTTATAAAATATACGCCTGCCTATAAAATTCACGCGTAAATTTTTTGTCATGCAATAAAGTCATATTACCGATGTTTTTAGGGGGGTGCTTTGCTACCTTCGAACGAATTCCAGAATTTCACTGCACTTTGGGGAAAACAACGCAATATAGGGGATGGTAAATGGGGGGAAGGTATTCGACAATTTCCTGTGAAAAATACACCTCTAGAGAACACGATATTGCCTCACCACGCGAGTGTTAGAAATTTTGTCGCATGATTTGTCTGAAAATGTGCATAGAAATTATTTTATATAATATTTTCGTGTTTTGCAAGTTTATTTGCAAAGAAGTTTTTGTATGATGTTTCTTGTTAAGGCGATGCCCTATGTAGTAATGCAAAATCATATGTTTTTGGTTTGAAAATTTGGTCGCCTAGAAATGTTTCAGATGCTTTGATTAAATACTGCGAGTAGAATACATCTTGACCTTTGAAATAATCGAGTATTTTTTAGATAAGTCTTTTTATAAGCCCAGAAAAAAATTATGTATAAGGCCTATGAAAACTGCTTTAAAGTTCAAAATCTCCTACTTACAAACCCATTTTCGGTTATGATTTTATTGTATAATGTGGCAAATTAAGTTATTTATAAAATGATCGGAAAAAAATTAAATATTTATGCCTGAACATCCACAAAATTAAATAAAAGGCACATTTTGGCCATGTTTTTTTCTTGCATAAATCAAAACAGGCGGATGGTGTAAAGCGGGGATTTAAACCTTATCGCCATCTACGTAAGGGATGTTATTGATAGCGGCTCGATTTAAAATATTACACGACGTAGTGCATCGCCTTAAACTGTTTTACCTGCTTTGTACTTTGAGAGGTTATGAGAAAAGTTGGTGTGTTATAAGTAAGAATGTTGATTTTCTTCACGTATTTTTAAATATACGTCACTCATCACTAGCTTATTAAATTATTATGATATCTGAGATTCAAATCTATGATATCCTAACACAGTGACAAATCAACACATATTTTAAAAGTAATAATTTATAAAAGATTGAGAGCGATAGTGGCTAGATGAAGTGTTTTGTGGCTGTTAATATTTTAAAAATCATTTTCATATAACTCGCCGAATCAACTTTACCATGTAATAATCAAGTAATTTATTTATTTATTTATTCAAACGCCATATAATGGCTTTTACAATATAGTGATAATCGAATTACAAGCGTACAAACAGGATAATAATAGCAATAAATTAAAGAACAATTAATGTGTAAACAAAAACACTATTGCAAGTGATGCAGTTATTAATATAAGTGCAGTAAGACAATGCATAATTCAAATGAAATATATACCAGTGTAACAATAGTTGTACTAATTTATACTAGGTTTGTATAAGACCTGTCATAAATCGAAGTATGAGGTGATACAATAATTATGGTAGGTACTGTCTTATAACTGACCTGCTTGGAGTATGAAAAGAGATTACATGTAATAAATCAGGGGAATCTAACATTGAGTTAATGATTTTATACAACCAGGTAGAATCGGAAATGATTCTACGATTAGATAATTTTATTAAATGTAATGATCAAAGGACGTTATCGTAATTTAGGCATTCTCTGGGGATGCTAATTTTACAATTTACGTATCTTAAAAAATTATTTTGGATTCTTTCAATCGCATATGAATGAACTTCATAATTTGGGGACCAAACCGCGGAATTGTATTCTATATGACTACTTACTAGTGACATTTATAATGTTTTTACAGTATTGACATGATTGAAATCACTAGATACCCTTAAATAAATCCCAACATTTTCAAAGCTTTATTGGTTATTATTTCTATATGCTTGATAAAGTTGAGTTTCGTGTCAAACCAAATACCCAAGTCATTAATTTCCGAGACAGATACTAACGACATATTGTTAATATCATATCTTATCAGTAGTAACAATATTATGTGTACATATTTAACTTGAATTGAATATGTACATCCTGATGATGAACTGCTTAATTCTATTTTAGCGGGATAACACTTCAAAGAAAAAACAATTAACCTATTTTACCTAGTTGTTTCATCACTTTTCATGACTTTATATCACGTTTTAAAGGTATGTCGAATTATTATTTTGATGAGGTATCCGGTCACCTAGAGATTCAATTAATCTATGTTCTGTACACTAGTTGTTCTGTGAACACTAAACCTCCCTCAATGTTGATTACTCTAATTTGACAGGTCGTAACGATTGTGCGAACTCTGGTGTAATAAAAAGGTACTAACTAACACTACTACCATCTTGACAGGATTGACCGGATATGAAACACACCAACAAATTTACAGACCGACGAAATGCAAAGCTGTCGAGATAAGTAATTTAAATTCGCTGAATATTTTTTAGTGACAAACCAACAAAACTTTTGAATTATTTATATGACTTTAGTCGTATTTGATAGCCAGATCTCAATAGCCAGTTAGCCCACCTTTCTCTTTCCCATCTCCATCCCATCCCTACTACCTTCAGCCTCAAAAGACACCTCAATAGGGGAAGCAATTGTCTTACTGGCTCTAGACGATTGGAAGCAGTTGTCGATTTTTTTTTGCCGCTGTTTTTGAAGTTTTTTTTCCTCTTTGAGGTAAATTAAATTATACAAGTTTTGTACACTTGTAATCTATTCTCATCTGACTGAAGCAAGATTGTATAATTTCACTGAGGTAATTCAATCTGCACATGAATAATTGCATGCTTAATCTGAAATGACTCTGTGGGACTAGGCGCAAAAATGAATATTCTGAAATTATGTTGCCTATTGTATGCTGAAGTGCAATTGTCATACCTTTGGACTGACTTGATATATCATTAAACATACCATTCTATTATTTTTTTAATACATCTGTTTGATTTTCGATTTTGTATTCTTTAAATAAATGAATGAATAATGAATCAATGAAAAATGAATGAATGAAAAATTAATAAATTAATAAAAATGAATGAATAAAAACTGAATCAACGAAAAATTAATCAATGAAAAATAAATCAATGAAAAATGAATTAATGAAAAATGAATTAATGAAAAATGAATTAATGAAAAATGAATGAATGAAAATGAATGAATGAATGAATGAAAAATGAATTAAATACAAATTAATTGATGAAAAACGAATTAAATGAAAATGAATTAATGAAAATGAATGAATAATGAATAAATGAATGAAAAGTGAATAAATGAAAATGAATAACTGAAAATAAATTAATGAAAAATCAATGAATTCATATGATTGAATGAATAAAAATTAATGAATGATAAATGAGTAAAAGAAAATGAATGAATTCAAAATGAACGAATGAAAAATAATGATTGAAAAATGAAAATGAATTAATGAAAATGTTTGAATGAAAAATGAAGAAATGAAAATGAATTAATGAAAAATTGAATGAAATGATATCTTGGAAGTGGAAATTAACCCGATTCACGATACCCGATAGCCAAAGTCAGCCAACCAGTCAAAATATGGCTTGCTTGAATAATAAATTGGGTGCAGCAGATTTTTGAAAACGGAAACAAAAAACACTCAAAACAGATTTACAGACAGATGAAAAACGCCAAACGGTCGAGTTAAAATTTAAAATAGGACTTTTACGCTCAGTCAATCTATTTTCTTCTCAGCCTTTGTATGATTGTCCTCGAAAAGAAGTCCACCGATATCGCTGACAATTTCAAAGTAATTATATGTATAAAAAAGTGAATGACATTAGTAATATATCTTGTCTTTTCCACCTCAGGAAGTATTGTTTGATAGTACTTTAATTTAGAATGTTTGTAGCTAGGGTGAACGTTTCTCAGTGTCTCGAGCGCAGAAGACCCCCGTTGTATATACGTGTATATACTTCTATTTCTGTCCCCGTTTCATTTCAACCGGGACCAATAATGACCCGGGCAATTATCGCCGGGTCTCCCCCGACATTATTCCATCCACTTCCATATCCGCCGGAAAGCGTGCTCCACTACATCCGGACAGATGGACCGATAGAAGTGTGCTGTGGGCGCGGCACTTTACCTGAAGTAAGGTCAAATTTACCTTAACAATTTCAATTGGCGTAGTAATAATATCCAGTGATCCCTTATTACAATATTGATAACAATTCTCTTGAGACAATAGGTTTAATCCTCAAATAATGAATAATCGTGATATAACACCTTTCAAACATCAAATAATGAATAATCGCGAAATAACACATTTCGAACCTCAAATAATGAATA
This sequence comes from Hesperophylax consimilis, assembly GCF_061612785.1. Taxonomy (NCBI): domain Eukaryota; kingdom Metazoa; phylum Arthropoda; class Insecta; order Trichoptera; family Limnephilidae; genus Hesperophylax; species Hesperophylax consimilis. The sequence goes on from NC_142865.1 coordinate 16,670,693, forward strand.
ATTTATTTATTTATTTATTACACGCCCTAGTGGGCTTTTCTTTAAAAAAACAAGCATTTTGTATCAGAGTAAACACTTAAAAATTAATACAATAAAGAAGAATGTAAACATGGCAAAAAAATGGCAAAAATAAATCCTCACGCATATAATTGAATTTAAAAGATTCAACAAAAGAAAATAGTAGAAGCGGAGAAGTTATATGGGTACATAGGTCTATTTTTGTCTAGAAGAATAAAAGTGATAGAATATACAATATTTAATACTGATTAGTTTTCAAATGAAATATATTACCCAGATCAGAATATTTGTTTCCGAGATTGTGAAGTCTCGGAATCGGAGAATTTTGGTAAGCTAGTGTCCGGTGTTATTGAAGTAAAAAGGTAAGAAATGTCGGCATGATTTTTTGCGAACATGGATATTGATACATTGAAGTAATTCGGGACAGTCAATTTTAAAATGTAGTATTCTTTGTAACAGTATTAAATCTGTGCTTATTCTTCTTTCTGAAAGTTTCAATAGAGACATTTTATCTAAGAGGTAATTGTAATTTATATTTTGTATAGGAATATTCAATTTATAATTTATAAACCTTAGTAATTTCCGTTGAATCTTTTCAATGTCATCTGAATGAATATTGAAAAATGGAGACCATAACGCAGAGTTATACTCAAGTTGGCATCTGACAAGAGTTTTATATAACATAATAAATGTTCCTAAATTATTGAAATCTTTTACAGCTCTCAGAACATAATAATCGTGAAATAACACATTTATTTTATTTTATTGATACATGATTTAGAAAGTTTGTGGTTTTTTGTGATATTTCACCCTCCATGCTAGGGATAACCCTGTGTTATGGCGGGTGAATTTTACAGTTTGCGGACATAGAATCTATACATTACTATAATATAAAAAAGAAAAATGATGTAAAGCTAGTTAAGGTTGCAAGAAGAGGATGGAGAAGTTAGAGAATTATAATAATATGAAAAATTTGAGAAATTATTAGTAAATAGATCACACTAATTAATTATGTACATACTATACCGCTAAGTTAGGGAATAAGGATTTATTATGTTTTGCCTGAAAGGTGATTAAATTGATAGAGTGTAGCGTGAAATAATAAATAATTTCCAACCTCAAATAATTAATAATCGTGAAATAACACATATCAAACCTCAAATAATGAATAATCGTAAAATAACACATTTCAAAACCTCAAATTATGAATAATCGAAAAATAACTCAATTTGATCAAATAAAATTTACATGCTCACGCAGGGATTTGAACCCGCGACCTCTGAATTACTAGTCGAGAGCCTTACCACTTACCAGTCGAATTGAATTTATTTCCCAACATTCTGGAACCAATGAGACTAAGGCATCCCCAACTGAAGTATGTTGTGAGGTTGAAAGTAGTTGGGACGTGAAGGAGATGAGAAAGAGAAAGGTGGGGAAGTGCCCGGCTATTCAGATTTGGTTACCAAACACGGCTAAAGCCATTTCAAGCAACGTTCCAATTCTGAATGTGGTCTGAGAGTATTTTTGTATATCGAATAATATTTTTGATGAATTAAACAAAATTTACTTGCGCACGCCGGGATTTAAGCCCAAGAGTGCCTGATTACCAAATCGGTGTAATTACACTTCTAGATATAGTCTGTTCAGAGCGTACAGGATATTTTCTTACCGGAAGACGAACAATGGAAAGAACGCGACTTATTTCTTGAAATTTGTTATTATATAAAGAATTTCCTTTTGTGTCGTTTTTGTTAAGTTATTTTCATCGAAGAATGAAAATAAATTATTATTGGAAACGATAAGATATTAATATTTGATTCCTGTTATTTTCAAGGTCAAGGTACAAAACTATAAAAATCTTGATATAAAACTGTAGATTTGTATTAAAAAAAAACCCACATCGGGACATTTTTTTTAATGTAATACTTGCTGAAATCCTTTAAACCAAGTTTTTTTTGAAATCTCAAATATACATTTAACTTCCTCTTATTTTAAAGATCAAGTGTGCAAAATTTCATCAACCTTTGAATAAAACTAGATTTGTATAGAAATCCAATCAGATACTCTCGTTTATGTATTATGCTTTAAACAGAGTTTCAAAATCTGTTATTATTTTGTGTGCAAAATTTCATCAAAAAGTATTAAAATTCTGCTTAAAGGGGTGGGAAAAGCAGATAGGGGTAGTTTTTCGAAATCTCATATACACAGAGACCTTCCTCGTGTTTTGAAGGTCAAGTGTGGAAAAATTCATCTTTATCGGAATAAAACTGTAGATTTGTATAAACAAAAACAAAAACAAATAATGGTGATGTACTGACGACTTGATAATTTACGATTTGTTATTTTCATTTCATAAACAATATACGGATATTATGTGTGATCAAATTATTTCTGAGTCACCGTCACGACGATGGTGATGATGATCTGTTGTTCTAAATTTGAATTTAGCGCTTCCGCGCGGTTTGGAGGTTGCCGGATATCGGAAGCCGCCATTTTTAAACCCATCGGCGCCATTGAATTGTTTATGTCTGAAGTTATTTGCACATCCGGCCGCGAATCAAGCCACATACTCTGTTCTCTTTCATGATTTTCAATTACTTTTAACACTGAATAGATTATATACTAGAAATGCCTTTCTGGTTGATTTGAATGGAAACTTTTGTAGTCACCGATTTATTATATTTATTTATTCTACCTCTCTTACACTTCCTTACATTGTATATCTTTATTCCGTTTGATCTAAATGACAATTTCATAGTGATAACTAACTAAACATCATGCTGTTTCCTCGCAGGGGCAGGCAAACAGGACTGGCCGCCAAAAAACTAGGTCTTGGCACACACTTCAGACCTCATTCACATTCATACATACTCTTCTATTATTATGACTCTTGGCAAGGCCTGACTCAAGTATCTGATTCACTCTAACTGGTCTCTCTTGAACTATTGCTTTGCGCTGCAGTGGGAGGGATAGATCATTCTTCCGTCACTGAACCCTAGATTCCTACCTGCAAACGTTTTCCTTCCCAGAACTTCTTCTACTTTCTTTTAAAAGACCCACTACTCAGCATCCCTAAAAGTGACATAAGCCCTGAGGGAAATCGTTTTCATCAGAGCCTCTTGTGTATCAATGTAAAAAAAAACTTAATAGTGCCATGTCTTCCTTGGGCGATCCCGACTTATTGTACCATGCACACACGCTCTACATTGCCGAAACCATCTAAGCGTCTATTTTTTAATCTCACTCACTAGGCTTATATCAGCCTTGCATTATTTGCCAATCTCCATATTCATTTGATGAAAAAAAACAAAATTTTGTGTTTGAAATTTTATGCAAGGTATGGTTAAACTTTAGAATCCCTGACGCTTGATACCCGGATAGTTGATCCCTCTGCCAGTTGGTCCCTCGAACACTTGATCCCTCTTCCATTTGACCCCTCTGCCACTTGATCCTTCGGGCACTTGATCCCTCCAAAGAATAATTTCTGTTATACTTACTCCCTTATGTTGTCTTTTGTTATTCAGCGGTGTTTCCTATGTGCATAGTCTTTCTGTATTATCTCCATTTGTTACACAGCCTATACACGGAGAAAAAATGCTAATATTGAATATTGCTAATTTATGGATAATCTCTTCAAATTATTCGTAATCCGGTTAAAAACAGCATCGCAGCCCCTTAACGAATGAATTGATAGTTTTCCTTATAAACTTTTACTAAAATACGAATGTATTATCACAATATCGGATCACGTATTTGTAAAAAATCAAATGTCAAGGCACAAACGGCAAGGCATGAACTTGAACGTGTGTTCCGATAAATTATAATTTTACTAAAAGCTTATCAGGAAACGGCCTGCAAACCCGTTTTTAATCGAATTATCAATATTCATTTTTCATTTTTAATCATAAATCATTTTTCTCCGTGTATTCATTCTGCATACGATATCATGAAGGGATCAAATGTCCAAGGGCCAACTGCATAGGGAATCTACTGTCGGGGGATCAAGACTCATCGAAGTTTCCAGCTGATTTCCTCTTAACTGCATACCCCGGCGGTGACAAGACAGAACTCTATACGTTCACAGGGGGGTCTATTCAGCGTTCGGATGTTCCTCACTGATAACTTAAATAAACACGCATTTATGCCAGAGGCAAACTGGGTTGAGATTGAGAATTCATCCAATTTTATGCAACAACAACTACTGATAATGATGATGTAAAAATAATTATTTTTGGCTGGAAAAAAATTACATGACAAATTTGATTTCTCCCTCTATTTATTATACTTAGTAAATTTAATTTAAAGTTGTCCCATATAAATAAATAAAAAAAACAGATATGTTTATCCGAGATACTATCTAGGTTACAATCAAATTCTTTAGAACTTTGTAATTATTAAAAAAAATATCTGCAAAAAATACGGAAAAAATAAGATAATGAAATTTAAATATGAGTTTGGCAAAAATGACGTGTAATAATAAGGTCCCAATGGTCAAGTGGTTAAAGACGCTGTGCCGGTAAGACAGATATCCTGGGTTCGATTCCCAGTCGAGACCGTTATCTTATATTATTTTTCTATGTCTTGTTCTGTTTCATATTTTGTTTAGATAAATTAGTATTAACTTCAGTTTCAAGGAAAAATTTATTGATACATTTTATAGTATAACAAATATTTTCGCGTTCTGTCTTTTCTTGGTTAAAATAATACTTCAAAGTTCAACAGCTCGTGATGGAATGACGTTGCAATTAAATTATTTGATGCTCATGATGATGAGATGGGGACGAAAAATACAAATAACATACAAATCAGGGACCTAACATACAAATTAGGTACCTAACATACAAATTAGGTACCTAACATACAAATTAGGTACCTAACATACAAATTAGGTATCTGACATACAAATTAGGTACTTAACATACAAATTAGTTACCTAACATTTAAATTAACTTAACATACAAATTAGGTACTTAACATACAAATTAAGTACTTAACATACAAATTAGGTACCTAACATACAAATTAGGTACTTAAAATACTAATTAGTTACCTAACATTCATTTTAGGTATCTAACATAAAAATTAGGTTCCTAACATTTAAATTAGGTACTTAACATACAAATTAGGTACTTAACATATAAATTATGTACCTAAAATACAAATTTTGTAACTAAAATACAAATTAGGTGAAAAACAAAAATATCAAGAAAACACCATAGAATAAAGTTATTTGTCACTATCCTACTCGTATGTTGTTTTTCCAAAATAAATATTAATTCTTGTTCGTCATCTTTCAAATCCAATCTCCATGTTCCTTTACAGTCCCAATCAACAATACACTTAATTTCCCATTAAAATTTAACACCCACGGATAATACCTCACACGCAATTAAACTCTATCATTACTCATCATTGAAACATACTGTTTCGGTCTGGATAAAGAATTTCACAAACACCAAATCAAACATAACACATTAACATTAAATCGATTATTATCTGTATTTGTTTTTGTTTTATAATATTTTGTGATTGGTAGTGGGCTAGCATTACACTTGTAAGTTTTTTCGTAAATTTACGACTTCTAGCCAATGGGCATCTTGCATTTTGAAAATCCAATGCGCCCATTGGCTAGAAGTCGTAAATTTACGAAAAAACTTACAAGTGTAATGCTAGCCTTATAAGGAAGACTTAAATTAAAATCAATTCCTAAAAATGTTATATCTCACCTATACAGGGTGTATCGGCAAGTACCCGACAAACTTTAACCAGCTATTCCTCAGCATATTTGGAGTAAAAAATGTTATGGGCGCTTTGCTGTCCGGTAACATTTTTTTTTCCATTAAAAACAAAAAATAAATATAAAATCCACACTCCGTCACTGTCATTTGCATTGAATCTCGTGTTTAACAGCTGTTATTAGCAAGTGTGTCAAAAAGTGTCCTCGCTCTTTCGTACACACTAAATAATAATAGTTAAAAATGAGACGAATGGTGCCGTGCCATTTCGTTGTGATTGTAAAAGCGCGCCAACGTAGGTACGTACGTACATTATTCAACGAAACTCGAACAAAATATTGCCAGATGAGTGTTCAAACTTTGACAAAGGATAAAAAATTGGTGGCATGTGGTGAAAATATTAATAATAAATTTTTTATTAAAAAAAAATGTTACCGGACAGCAAAGTGCCCATAACATTTTTTACTCCAAATGTGCTAAGGAATAGCTGGTTAAAGTTTGCCGGGTACGTGCCGATACACCCTGTATAACACTTCAGAACAACATATAATGCACATTATTTTTTAGTTTTTTTAAAAGTAATGTAATTTTTCCACTATTTTCCTAAACATCAAACTCCGGTCCTGTCCACATTTTCAAGAGTAAATATATCCCGTGTTCAGATCTATTCTCGTCCAGTTTCCATTCCTCTATCTGTCTCAAGTCTGAGATTCCGTGGACCGAAATCCTCCCAGCAGTCTACGGATACTTCCTAACGGTGTCGGTCCCGCTTTCCGAAAGAAAAACTTACTAAAAACCATTAAAAACGTATTAAAACCCTTTAAAAACCATCAAAAACAGTAAAAAACTATCAACAACCAACAAAAAATTCTTTAAAATCCATCAAATTTTTAAAAAAAGTGGACTTTTATAAAATTTCATAATACAAAAATGTTGTGTCAGGAATTTTGCTGCCAAAAATTGGCTGAAATTCATTAAAGTACTGTTTTTAAATCTGTTATATTACACTTCTTTGACTCTAAAAACGAAATTTAACCTCTGTAGTCTGTGAAATTTTCTAAACACGTGTTTAAAAAGACTAGTCATTTGAAGTGCAGTCTGTTGCTATTTATAGAAATGCACGTGTGTAACTTTAAATAATTGTTTAACTTATAATAATACAGTTCCTACTAGTTTTTATAACTACGTTTCCTACTACTTTTTATAACTACGTTTCCTATAATATTGTGATAATATTATTTTGTAATTGCGAAAAAGCAGTGTTTTTTTTATTTGCTGATTATCTTCGTTCGTAAAACTGCATCTGATTATAATGTAAGTTTATTTTTTTCAATATCTTGTTTGTTTAAAATGTTTTTTTTTTCATGTTTAAACCGCAAAAGAGACCCAACTGCTCTCTACTGTCTGGAGCTAGTGAGACTATCTGTCATTTTTAATGAGTTATTTTGTGAAATAATACAAATTACTCAAATAAAATTACTTGCGCATGCCGAGATTTGAACCCGCGACCCTCATATCAACAGTTTATATAAAGTATGTTCTCTATTTAATAAAACCATACAACTAAGTTTTATAACTAGTAACTTATAACTAAGATTTATAACTAGTTAATTACGAATAAGATTTATAACTTGTAACTTACAACTAAGATTTATGACTAATGACTTGTAACTAAGATTTATAACTAGTACACGGAGATGAACAAGAACTGCTAATTTATTAAGAATCTTTTCAAATTATTCGTAATCCGATTATAAAAGGAATTGCAGTCTTTTAATGAATAAATGGATAGGTTTCCTGTGAAAAGAGGAATGTATTATCACGATGTTGGAAAGCGTGTTGATAAAATTCATAAGATTTTCGCGTTTCGTCATTATGTACGCGTGTTCCGATATATTAAGATTTTACTAAAAGTTTATCAGGAAACGGCCTGCAAAACCTTTTTAACCGGATTACGAATAATTTGAAAAGATTTTTAATAAATTAGCGACACTCATCTATCTCCCTGTAACTTCCAACTAACATTTATTACAGACTAGTGACTTACGATGGCGATATTGCAATACTAATAATCATCTGTTCTTCGTGCTTCGTAAGTTAGATTTATATAACATTAGCTGACGTGAACCCGGCGTTGCTAGGGGTTATCCTTAGGAGATAGACATATACCGTCGTGAACTTTTCTTTAGACATTTTTAAGATATACAATTCCGTAGTACATTATTTTGATGTATCTCATAAGGTTTAGCCAGCATTAGCAATGTAGCGCCCGAAAATATAATTTTTCGACTCGATTATATAAAACATCGTTTTTCGCTTCTTTCTATAAATATAACATGCATGTTTTATATATTTAAACCTTGCAAAAGAAATTTTCTAAATGATAGTGAAAACCCTATCGAATTCCGTTGCTTAGTTTAGAAGAACTAAGCGCACAAACAAACACGCGGTGAGTGACTTTTTTTATACTATTTAAAGATTTTAAAGAAATTATGTATTCATAATGTTGAATTGTAGAATACATTATTATTTTAATTTGTTCAGAAGTTAAATCTTACTGGTATAAAATATAGCACGAATGTGTTTTGTGTATGTCTGAACACGTGTTCATAAAATTTCTAATACATGAATGCATGAACGCGTGTTCCGATTTATTCTGAATACAGTAATATTTTATAAGGAAATGGCTTATCATCACGTTTTTAACAGGATTTTAATAAACCAGCCATACTCATTTTCTTTTATTTTATTCTGAATTGTCCCACCTCGTTATCATATCTTCTTCCTTCCGCTGCGAAGTTCTCCACGTGTTCTAACATCGTGCACGTGTGTCTATGCCACCCACTTCCTCCCCACAATAGGGGAGACTCGCGAAGGGGGAGTTTGTAGATCTTGTATGCTCAGATCTTGTCAATAAGATAAACTTTTGTATTATTTATGTATGTGATACTAAACAAGAGTCCCATCTTTTCAGAGGCCGTAAAAAGTTTTAAATCTTAAGTAAGTTACCTGGCTAACCAGATCTAGTCACTAAACATAGATAAAGGCATCAAAGCAACGATTTATACCATACCTAGTATTAGCTTTACGAAATGATTTTAATCATGAATATGAAAATTTTCTATTTTAAAACCTACCCATTCTCGACAGTGGAACATCATTTCAGTATCTACCCTCCTTGATCGAGTACGAATTCGGAGATCGCGAGTTCAAATTCCGGCATGCGCAAATAATTTATGTTGGTCCTCAATTAAGGTGACCGGAAAACTCATCAAAATGACAATTCTACACACCTATAAAAAGTGTATATAAAAATATGAAAAGTGATGAAACAAAAACTAGGTTACATATGCAAATATTTAACCTAGTTTTGGTTTTATCACTGACTTTATATTACCTTTTACCCTTAAAAGGTGTTGAATTGTAATTTTGAAGAGTGAAACGCTCAATTAATTAATTAAAAATAATTTACCGTATATTTGAGGGTCGTTCCAAAGTGAAAGATCTCTCAGTTTCGTCCCTGTGAAAGAATACAATTCAGAATTGAAGCGTTGCTTGAAATGGCTTTGACCGTGTTTGGTAACCTCATCTTCACCTTCAACTTCCTCTTCCTAATCTCATTTCCTTTCTCACTACCTTCAGCCTAACAATATACCGCAATTGAGGATGCCATGGTCTCACTGGCTCATCCGGAATAGAAACAGTACTATAATATAACTCTAGCTATGTTTAGCAACCGTCTGAATAATTGAATAGTCATTAGGCAGGTACCCACTTACCATCTGTCCTATTTTCAATCTCCTTCTCCCCAATTCCACCCCCTCCCCCCAACAACATTCTAATTGGGTTTCCATGGACCGACAGGATCCTAAATCAGTAACACATTTATGTAGTGTTAAAAAAAGGTTTTTATTCCCAACAAAATGTAGTAACCACCACGCCGGTTCCCCGCAGGGGTAGGTAGGAAATGCAAAACTTGGCAGCATAAATTAACCCACTTCCCGACGTCCGGTCTCGGCAGATATACTCGTTCTCGATGACAATACATCCAATCAACTTTTGGTGCCAATCACGCAAACTCGCGGAGATATTGGCATTTCTTTTGTTTTCATATTTCATTTCTTTCATTCATGTTTTAAATTGGTTAAGGCGAAGCTTAATGCTAAATCACTAATTTGATTAATCTTTATAACGAATTGGTGTACATTATGAATACCAAAAAATATTCTTTAGAAAAATTGAAGGTTTTTCTATCGTTTAGCTTGAGTAGAATACAAATAAAAACATAAATTACTCAATAAAAAATATAAATGTAAATTACTAAAAAATTATTTTTTTAATAGAAATGTATGAACGCATAAAGGAAACAATTTTAAAAAATACAGTATTATAGCTAAGATTATCTGTGACGTTTCTAGACTCCGTTTGTCAAGCGATTTTAAGGCCTATTACCTACGATATAAGGTTTACCAAGAATATACACATTTTTGGCTTGTAGCTTCCTCTTAACATTACAGCAGTTAACATACGAAACAAATGTCAGTCCTATCCCATCGGCATTTGACGAAGCTGTTAGCCCAGTTGATTCCAGTCCCTGGCAAGAAAGATGCAATCAAGATAAAACCAAAAAATATGTTTTATTTAACATTGTTACCTTTTTAATTCGGCTAAATTTTAAAAGACGATTTAGTAGATATAGTGTAGTAAAAAAAATATAAGTTGATTTTTTGACACCTATTTTCGAACCGTCATTGTCTCCACGTTGCTAGAAAAAATCATTAAAAATTAATTTCTGTAATTTATGCATATATATGCATAAATCAAGTATGGAGGAATTACCACAAAATTAAACACATTTTATTTCCACCTATCTCCTCCAGAGTCAGACTCCTATCTACGTAACAAAACGTGGGTTTTCTACAGTTTTCTATTTACTTTTTAGACAGATATGTTCACTCAGAGAAATGCGTGGGTTAGTTAGAAAAAATGTGTGAGTAATATCAGACAAGTGATTTGAATAATAATTACAAAACGTTGTGAAATCATAATAATCCTCTTGAAAAGTTTGGATCTTGGTAATTTTTATATTGGTTAGGTACCTATGTTTTAATGTTTTGTTGGAATTATATACATAAAAATCTTGAAGTTTCAGAAAACAATTATAAATAGAAAATAAATTATTATAAGTAAGCAATAATTAGTCGCCTGAAATATCAATACAAATTGAAAATATCTCCCGAGTAAAAATAAATACCGCGGACGGGAATTGAGCCCGCACCTTCTGATGTCCGGTCAGGTGATCTGGACTACTGAGCTACGTCGGCTTATTTCCAACTCGACATTTCGACACAATGACACGGTTGTGTCGAAACCGGTAGTAAAGTAAACAAATAATCATTTGAAATTAAAATTCCAAAAAACAAAAATGGTTAATATATCTAAATGAAACATGAAACAGAATAAGACACAGAAAAATATAAAGGTAACGGTCTCAACTGGGAATCGAACCCAGGATCTCGGTCTTACTGAGACAATGCCTCTAACCACTCGACCATTGGTACCTAATTATTAAACGTAATTTTGTCCGTATCATATTTCAAATTCAGAATTAACAATATTATCTTACAACTAATTTTTTGTTTTAATTTATTAGTATTATCTTCTTGTTAATTGATATATTTCATTGATGGTTATATTACTTATTAAATGATATATTACATAGATGGGTTTATTACTTATTAAATGATATATTACTTTGATGGGTATATTACATTGATGGGTATATTACATTGATGGGTATATTACATTGATGGGTATATTACATCGATGGGTATATTACATCGATGGGTATATTACTAATTAAATTATATATGGATGGGTATATTACAATGATGAGTATATTACTTATTGAATTATATATTACATTGATGGTTATATTACTTATTAAATTATATATTACATTGATGGGTATTTTACATTGATGGATATATTACATTGATGGGTATATTACTTATTAAATGTTATATTACATTGATGGTTATATTATTAAATTATGTATTACATTAATGGGTATATTAATTATTTAATTATATATTTCATTGATGGGTATATTACTTATTAAATTATATATTACATTTATGGGTATATTTTTTATTAAATTATATATTACATTAATGGGAATATTATTTATTAAATTATATATTACATTGATGGGTTAATTACTTATTAAATGATATATTACATTGATGGGTATAACCTTCAAAGTTATTCCAATAAAAATTGCATTATTTATTGTTTGAATATTTAAAATATCAGACGGTGTGTAATGGCGTCATAAAATTGGCACAGCTCTATCTATCTGAAATAAAACGGCTTCACAAAATAGTTTCGGTTTTTTCAAGAGGGAATCTCACCTTACAAATAAGATCAAAAAGTAAAAACAGCTACAGAGAACAGACTCCTTAAAATAACCCTGAATGCGGCTTACAGCTCTGCTTGGCGCTCATTTCTGCATTTATATGCATATGTATAATATACGAGATGGGACAAAAGTAATGCCATAATGTGAATGTGCCACAATTTTTACAAATAGTGCTTTGTCATTTATGTTGTAGACAGACAGATAATAATTAGTTGACAACAGGCAATGGAGCGAAGAATGCGGAATTATTGTTACTGCTTGTTTGACCAATTTCCGATCTGTTGTTTTAACACAGCGGGAATTTCGTCGTAGTTTTCCTCGTCTCGTACAAAGTTTCAAATTAGCTTTCCGTGAAAACAGAGGCCAATTTTTTTAGTTTCTAACAAAATGGCAACCTATTTACATTATCACATTACTTTTGCTTCACGTGGGTCAAAACGACAGATCGGAAATTGGTCAAATAAGCAGTAACAATAATTCATACAACAAAATTGACAACGCACGAAGATTTTTAATGTCATTTGCAAAAATTATGGCACATTTCATTATGACCTCACTTTTTCCCCACCTTGTACAGTATGTAAATGCAGAAATGCTCTTCCTACCGCCATGCAGTTCAAAGCCAAAAAGTGTGGTACTTTGCGCATCTCAACTCTGCATCCTGTCTGTTAATTTCATTGAGTAAAAATGGTCCAGCGGAAGTTGCAATGACATCGCGAGTTGGAATTTCCACGTTTTGCAATTTTTACGACAGTTTCCTGGGAGAAGTGCACTGTTGAATGAAATACAATGCGATAATGTTGACGAATTCAAAGAATTGAATTTTCGAAGTTATTTAACTAACTAACATCATGCCGTTTCCCTTGGCGGTAAGCAGAAAAGACGGACCGCCAAACAACCTAATCTTGACACACACTTCTTGCCTCATTCACGTTCGTACATCGTCTGAAACATACTCTTATGTTATTCTAAATCTTGACATGGCCCAACTCAAGTATATGGTTTTTTATCATTTTCATTTTCCCATTATCACTTAATGTAATGAAATATTATTTGTATCAAATAATATGTAAACAATAATTTATTTATCCAATACGTCTGTCTCGACACAGGTATATCCTAGTAAGACAGACATCGAAAAAACTCCTGTAAAAACTTTATATATTGTTATATCTGCCTTAATTTGCAGATTTAAATGTTGGGAACTATTTATAAAAAAGTAAAAGGTTCTACTTATAATTGTGTTTATTTTCGTTACAAATAATAGGTCTGGATTTAGATACACTGTTCATTACCCGAAGCTTGTTCCATGTCAATCTCATCTCACAAGTAATTTTTACACTCTAGCGACATCTGTCGGACTCTGGAGTAAGCTTTATGACTAGCGCCATCTATCGCTTAGATAGTCAACATTATTACCGTACATCACAATGATAATACATTTTTTTTTAATTAAAAAAACTTGTTCGCGCCATGACTTCCTCGGGTATCCCCGACTTCTCCTACGATTCACATTCACAATCGCGTCATATAATTTTGTCCTTGTTCTTCTTTCTTCGTTCGTTCTACATTCCTAAACCATCGAAAAGTCCTTTTCTTAATCTTACTTATTACGCTTACTGACCCTTGCATTATTTGCCAATCTCCTAAATTTTCACACGATCATACAAAACAAAGGTTTATAAATGCATCTGTTTAAATTTTACTTTTGTTTTCAGTAATGAATGAATGCAAATCTTTAAAGCGGAAATTTACCCACTACCCGACATTCGATAGAGCTGAAACTTGACAGATAGACTCGTTGCCGATGGCAATGCATTCCTTCAAATTTTGATGGCAATCACGCACACACACACACGGCAGGATGTACATAAAACAAATTCATTTCATAAAAAAATTATGCAAACAACAGAAAATTTACTAATAAAATATCAGAAAAAACATTCTTGTTTGAATTTTTTTTATTTATTCTACTCGCAATTGAAAATTTCAACTTTTGATAATATGGTATTGTAATTATTACATAATCTGTTCAAGCAGTTTGTTTTACATTGATCAACTTTGAACAAGACAGAAGAGCGTGTGGAGCGAGCAGAATTATTGCGCGCTTTATGAAATTTAAATTCGATGGCGATGTACAATGTCAGTCAAGTCTAAGAGAAATGGGCTGGAGCTAAAATCTCTAAATAGTATAAAATAAAATCGCTGTCCGCGTCTGTCTGTTTGTGCGCTTAGTTCTCCTAAAGTACGCAACGGATTTTGATAAGGTTTTAACTATCGTTTTTAGAATTTCTTCCGGAAGGTTTATATAAATGATACATACATATTTTATTTACACAACTACAAAAAAAAAAAAATTTTTCAACATAAAAGTATGAACGCGTAAAGAAAACAACTTTAAAAAAATACAGTATTATAGCTACGATTATCTGTGACAGTTTCACTTGATCGAGTTTTTTGCTTTCTTATAAAATTATTTACATAATAAATAAAAACCAGTTTTGTGCTTGAAATCGAACGTTTCTAGACTCCGTTTGTCAAGCGATTTTAATGCCTATTACCTGAAATATAAAGGTATTCCAAGAATATACACATTTTTGGCTTGTAGCTTCCTCTTAACACAATATCTCTGCACTGAAATGAGGTAGGTACGGAGTTGGAATTAAAGTCGATGTTATGTAGTTTTTCAACAGTAACATTGCGGTATATATTGGATAGCAGAATAATGTTTTGCAACTTCAATCGTTAATGTTTGCAACGTCATTACCATAATAGGCATTTAATATATCGCATCCTATGGAATATCCGGCCCTCGTACTATCTCAGGTCTGAACATGTGAAATATATTTTCGTACGTTCGTTCAGAGAGGAAGATAAACTAAAAATAAATCGGAACAGAAAGAAACACGCGGGGTGATTTTTTGTGCGCTTGTGTGAAACAAATCACAATGTAAATATTCCTGTTATTTTCTTTAGGGGTATTATTTTGTCGCGTGTCTACAAAGTTATTATTAGATGACTCCGTGGTTTAGTGCTCATAAATTTTGATTTCAGTTCCGGAGGAAATCGTTTTTAAGTGTGACATATATGCTTCAAATGACTTTAGTTATGTTTTGTGACCAGATCTGAACAGCCAGACACTTACCAAACTTCATCTTCCTCTTAATAAACTAATGTTTAAAAGACAAGGTTTTATGCATAGCATAAAGACCGGACATCAAAAGGCACGGGTTCAATTCCCGTTGGCGGCATTGCTTATAATTATTTATTATCCTTTATGCTATGCATAAAACCTTGTCTTATAAACATAAGTTTATCTTATAATAATAATATTTAACAAGTCAAAAATATTTCAGCAATAAATGAAGATATAATATGTCTCGACGCCATCTAGTGAGAAATTTAGCACTAACAAAGCCTTTCCAACAAAAATAAAGTTGGTTGTTTACAGGTGAAAAAAATAAAATAAGCGGTAATTGTTGATTGAGGTACTAGTACATATTGAATCATTTGGCGGGTTTGAAATAAGCCGACATAGCTCAGTGGTTACAGAGCACCTGACCGGACATCAGAAGGCACGGGTTCAATTCCCGTTGGCGGCATTTATTTTTACTCGGGAGATATTTTCAATTTGTATTGGTATTTCAGGAGACTAATTACTGCTTATAATTATTTGTTCATCTTCCTCCTTTCTTTTCCATCCCCACTACTTTCAGCTTCACAGGCTCCAGTTGGGACTCGCATAAAAACATGTTTACAATTGCGTGGTGATCCTTACCTTGATGTATGACCGTGAGGTAAGGAACTGTCATAGTGTTGTGTTCGTACAAAGAGGTCTCCAACTCGTCTTGGAAGGAGTTAAATGGTTCTTTTAGATTAATCAGGGATTTATTATTATAATGGTGACTCGATATTCGACCTAACTAGAAGCTGGCTAGTTGGAATCTGAAACAGTAACTTTTTCTGAGAGCCTTACCACTGGCCCTGGCGACTACTGGCCACTGGCTCCATCTTGCGGACTTCCACGCAAGCTCTACGCACTGCCATCTGTGCGTGCATCTATGAAGCTCTTACTTCCCAACACATAGGAACGATGCAAGTAGACTGAATGCTCGATTGATCAGATCCCTGAGGCGTATGTTTGGTAAAACCATGTATGATCTTGTGAGAAATTCGGAGATTAGCATAGAATGCAAGGCTAACGTAAACGTAATGAGTGACAAAGAAAGAAACGTTTTAGATGGTTTTTGGCATGTAGAGCGAATGAACGAAATGCATAACATTTAAAGCAGCAGCGCGGCTCATAACCGGGGTTTCAAAATATTCACACATTTCAGAACACCTTCGTAACCTTCACTGGCTTAAGTTCCCTGAAAGAATACAGTACAAACTGTGCTGGATGGTGTTTAAATCCATCAATGAAATGGCCCCACCCTACATCTCTGAACTATGCGTCCCGGAAAACACTGGTCTGAGGCAGTCAACTCTTAGATCAGCAACATCATCAGCTGTAGGCAGACTGATGGAACCTGAGCGCAAGCCAAATACTAAGTTTGGTGATCGCGCTTACGGAGTATCTGGGCCGAAGGCTTGGAATAAACTCTCGCCGGAACTAAGATCCATAACAAGTCCAACAGAATTCAGGTCTAAACTAAAAACTCACCTTTTTAAGCTGTCGTACCCTTAAATTAAATATACCATTCCAGAGAGAAAGTCCAGTTATATTCAATTTTCCAATTACGTCCTAAATCCTGTATCTAAATTTCGCTAATAAACAATTAGACAATGTTAATTAAGTGTTAATCTCAAGTGACCTACCAGGTAAGTATTGTACTGTATATTATCTCCATAAATAGTTAGTAATAACATAGATAACTGTAGAAATGTATTATAAATTTGTACAGCGCCCTTGAGGTGATTTTGCACAAAAAACGGCGCTATACAAGTCATCCAATTATTATTATTATTATGGCACGATCAAATGAACCAAATACTTGAGTCGGGCCATGTAAATAATCAGAATAACAGATAGATGTAAGAATGTGAATGAGGCAAGGAGTGTGTGCCAAGACCGAGATGTTTGGCGGTCCTTCCTCTCTGCCTACCCCTGCGAGGAAACGGCGTGATGGCTAGTTAGTTAGTTAGGTAGTTTTATATGAAGAAGTACTACATTTCGTTAAAAATGGCTTGTACAACAAAACAATGATTCGCAAGCGGTCGGAGTCGAAAATTTTTTTCACACGTACCGTACAAATCCTTCTACAATATACACTTTTTTTTACCATCGCCCGGTCTTATAAGGATCTCACATTCTTCTAAAAACGTCCTAACCCAAATAACTTTCCTATGTAACAGATCACATTTCGGCAGCATTCTTTCGACTCTGATCCTCTTTTGTCGTATTCTTCTTTTGTCTTTTCACTTCTTGGCTTTGTCTGCTAAAAAACAAAACAAGGCATCAGTAGTCTTATCATTGGGAATTTAGGCATTATTGAATGTAGAGGATGCAGAGAACAATCTACAACGAACCGTTCAGGCAATTTTCTCAGGATCTATTTATCCGAACGGACTGAAATTATCAGTAAAAGGGAGTTTGGGATAAAAGCATTATTCTCGCGGGCACAAATGAGAGACTTGGGTTCGAACTTTAAGATCAGTTTTCTCAGGATCTATTTATCCGAACGGACTGAAATTTAGAATACAGAATAGAATGGATGGTCTGAAGTTGAATCAATAATAAAATCTCAGCAAAAGGGAATTTGGAAAACAAATATTATTCTCACGGACACAAATGCGAGACAATTTTCTCAGGATCTATTTATCCGAACGGACTGAAATTATCAGTAAAAGGGAGCTTGGGATAAAAGCATTATTCTCGCGTGCACAAATGAGAGACTTGGGTTCGAACTTTAAGATCAGTTTTCTCAGGATCTATTTATCCGAACGGACTGAATTTTAGAATACAGAATAGAATGGATGGTCTGAAGTTGAATCAATAATAAAATCTCAGCAAAAGGGAATTTGGAAAACAAATATTATTCTCACGGACAGAAATGCGAGACAATTTTCTCAGGATCTATTTATCCGAACGGACTGAAATTATCAGTAAAAGGAAGTTTGGGATAAAAACATTATTCTCGCGGGCACAAATGCGAGACTTGGGTTCGAACTTTAAGAGCAGTTTTCTCAGGATCTATTTATCCGAACGCACTGAAATTTAGAATACAGACTAGAATGGATGGTCTGAAGTTGAATCAATAATAAAATCTCAGCAAAAGGGAATTTGGAAAACAAATATTATTCTCACGGACACAAATGCGAGACAATTTTCTCAGGATCTATTTATCTGGACGGACTGGCGTTACCCGGCGTTGCTCGGGTTTGTGAGTTGTGAATGATTTGAGGTAATGCTTTGAGGTTGTGATTTCTAGGATAAACATCGACTTTTCTTTACTTTCTATAAAGATAGTATTCATGTTTTATATATGTAAACCTTTGTGAAGAAATTCTCTAAATGATAGTGAAAACCCTATCAAAATCCGTTGCGTAGTTTAGAAGCACTAAGCGTACAAACAGACGCGGAAAGCGAATTTGTTTTATACTATTTAGAGATCAAAGATATCGGTAGTCCATAGGGTTGCCCTCCACGGTTCGTACCAAGATACGTGAAACCGTGAGGTTTCGAGAACCACAGAGATTTTGAGAACGTAACATAGAGGGCCTTGTCCTCCAGGCCGTACTACACACTGGTTCCTGATTATATATATTTTTTTTTTTTCAAAATTAAGATAACACAGCCTTACTAAAATCGTTTTTATGCTATTTAGGGATTATAGAGATCAGAGATACGTCTTGTTTTTTTTTATTTTTATTGATATATGTCTATCCTTACAAATGATTACAGTGGTTTATATTGTAGTACAGAGAAAAAATTACAGAAAAAAGGTATAAAAAATAAAGAACATAGGTTGATATGGGTAAAATTGTGTGTGGGTGATATTGTATGTTACGTGAACACCTCACTAGGAGAACCTGTTTTTTTTTTTTTTTTATAGTGAATACCTCACAAGAGTCCTAACTGCTCCCGTCTGGAGCCAGTGAGACTATGGCATCCCCAATTGGGGGATGTTGTGAGGCTGAAGGTAAGTGGGGAAGGGAAAGAGGAAGGTGGGGAAGTACCTGGCTATTCAGATCTAGTCATTAAACACGGCTAAAGCCATTTGGAGCAACGTTTCAATTCTGAATGGTGGTCTTACACCAGGGCGATACTGGTAGTATCTTCCACTCTGGAACGTGCCGCAAATATACTATATATTATTTTAATTAATTATTTGTGAAATAACACAAATTAATCAAATAAAATTTATTTGCGCACGCCGGGTTCGAACCCGCGACCTTCGGAATGGCAGTCCAATGCGTTACCACTGGACTATGCCGGCCGTCAAAGAGGCCTGTGCTGAGGTGTTAACGTGTTTGTGATTAAGTGTTGTAGTAGAAAGAGATATTGTTTTTTTTTTTCACATACATATATTGAAACATGAAAACACACATTTATATGTGCGTGTATGTATTTTTGGATAATTCTTGAAGAACATGAATAATATTTAATTTTACTTATCATATTTTGATTATGTTTGGTTTGGAATTATAATCTTTTGAATAAAGTGAATATCTTGATTTTTTATCCAGGCCACGATATGTTTTTTGAGAAATTTTGTAGATGTATTTGTAGTCATTAGTTGTTTCAAAGTAATGGGCATACTGTCAAAAAGTTTGGTTGCGTAGTATTGAAAGTGTCTTTGTCCGTGTGTGGTGTGTGTTATCGGAATGTTCATTGTTTTATTTGTTGATGACCTGGTTTTTATTATGGCTTTTGGTTGATTTGTAATATGAAGATTATTATGGATGAGATGTAGGAGAGCAGTTTTGGCGTAAAGTTGTCTTATTGACATGACGTCTAGAGTTTTGAATATTTTGTTTGAGTCTGTGTAGAATGGTACTTGCAGTATGAGTTTTATTATTGCCTTGTTTACGATTTTGTTTTCTTCATTGATTGAATAAATGAATGAATTAATAAAATTGAATCTTTGAAGTGGAAATTAACCTACTTCCCGACATCCATTTGAGCTGAAACTTGTCAGATAGACTCGTTATCGATGACCATTCATTCTATCAACTTTTGGTGGCAATCGCGCACATACACGTGAAACTATACGCATTTCCCTGAAATATGATGATATTATATATATATTTTTAAATGCAGCAGTTATTATGAAAAATAAAACTCAGTCCTATGCAATTTTCGCTTATTGGTGTACATTTATTTAAGCCAGTCCCCGGGGAAGAAAATTGAAGATGGCAAATGTGAATATTTGATGTTATTTTAATATTTTCTTCGCCAGTATAAACAGTGGGGAGTTAAAAAAATTATGTTTTTTGTAACGTATCCATACATTCTTCTATCATTCGCATTTCACCGCTGTCTACAAACGTCTTCTTCTTCTTATTTACGTGTTCCGTGTTTATTTGCCTCGAAAGAAAAATATGCAGACGGACACAGGACAAGACGAGACGAGACGTGAGACTGAAATAGATCGGCTGTGTCTCGAGACCAGAGAATTTCCTGTCGCGTTTCGCGCTAGCAGGAATGACGCTACAACGAGACTGTTGACGCGTCAATGTGAATTCCGCACAAGAGTCCCAACCGCTTTCAGCTGTCCGAAGCCAATGAGATAATAGCATCCCTGATTATTCCATGGTTCATCCGCTCTACATTCCCAAAACATCAGCCTTAAATTATAAATACATCAATTTGAATTTAAAATCTTGGAATTGGAAATTAATCCACTTCCAATTTGAATTTAAAATATTGGAAGTGGAAATCAATCCACTTCCAATTTGAATTTAAAATATTGGAAGTCGAAATTAATCCACTTCCAATTTGAATTTAAAATATTGGAAGTGGAAATTAATCCACTTCCAATTTGAATTTAAAATCTTGGAATTGGAAATTAATCCACTTCCAATTTGAATTTAAAATCTTGGAAGTGGAAATTAATCCACTTCCCGACATCTTATCGAGCTGGAACTTGGCAAATAGACCCGTTTTTGATGACAATACATTGTATCAACTTTTGATGGCAATCAAACACACGCGCATTTCTTTAAAATCGAATGATATTACATCAGTTTATATGGTAATATGCGAAATAAATATCAATCCTACCCGATCGGCATTTGGCGAGGTTAGTAGAGTGATCGACTCCATTTCCTGGTTAGGAACAGCCTTGCATCTTTAAATACAACTATTTGAATTTCATTTCTGTTTTCGTGAATGAATGAAATTAACCTACTTCCTGACATCCGATCGAGCTGATATTCGGCAGATAGTCTCGTTGTTGATGACAATGAATTCTATCAACCATTTGGTGGCAATCACACACACGAATTACTCTAAAATCGGATTATATTACATCAGTTAATATGCGAAATAAATGTCGAGTTGTTGACTCCATTTCCTGGGTAGGGTGTTACAATCCTCAGTCTAACCAAAAAATATGTATTTTATGTAGTTTTAAAAGACGCTTAGAGAGCCTCATACGCCTCGGAGATCTCGCTGCTATATATAGAAATAGTCAGTTGTTAGAACCTAAGGAATATGAATAAAGTAAACCGTTCATAAACGGTGTTTAAACTCTAATAGCACTGCAGCGAATTGACTTTTAAACAAAGCCAACAAACTGCCAAGTAAAACTAATGCAATTTTGTATGCAAGAAGTAATGGACTGTTTACTGGCAGAAAATGCTTTGAAAACACCACTGGGTCTTTGTCGTTATGCTCAAGAAACTTTGTGTTGCTTACATAAAGGGGTTATTTAATGATTATCAATGGTGATTTCACTAGGGCAATACTGAGAGAATCTACCACTGTGGAACGTGACGCAAATATACTATGTATTTGTTTTATTGATATTAATTACAAATGAATAAACGGTTACCGGATAACTCATCAAAATGACAGTTAAACACACCTATAAAAAATGCTATTAAGGTGAAGCTTAATGCTAAATCACTATTTTGATAAATCTTTATAACGAATTGGTGTACATTATGAATACTAAAAAATATTCTTTAGACAAATTGAAGGTTTTTCTATCGTTTTGCTCGAGTAGAATATAAAAAAAAAATTACACAATTAAAAATATAAATGTAAACTACTAAAAAATTTTTTTTTCAATAGAAATGTATGAACGCGTAAAGGAAACAACTTTAAAAAAAATACAGTATTATATCTAAGATTATCTGTGACAGTTTCACTTGATTAAAATTTTTGCTTTCTTTTAAAATTATTTACAAAATAAATAAAAACTAGTTTTGTGCTTATAATCGAACGTTTCTAGACTCCGTTTGTCAAGCGATTTTAATGCCTATTAAGTACAATATAAGGTGAACCAAGAATATACACATTTTTGGCTTGTAGCTTCCTTTTATGTTAAGTTTTCATAACTTTATAGCACTTTTTAAAGGTGTGTTGAATTGTCATTTTGATGAGTTATGAGTTAAAAAGTGAATTGTCATTTTGAGGAGTTATCATGGAACCGAATTAACACATTTAAATAATATTTTTAGGTATTATATATATGTATATAAGTACGAAGTATCTCTTATATGTTTATCTCATTTTTTGTTTAGTTGTTGACCCTTCAGTAATTTCATTACTTTTGTACAGTTTGCAATGTTTTCTGTGTATTTATAATTCGCTATATACACGGTGTCCGGAAACTCGTAGTACAAGCGGGAAACTGGAGAATCTACACCACATGGGGAACCCAAAAAAACATAAAGTTTTTTGATTTGAGCATTTTCAAAAAAAAAAAAAAACCAAAAAAAAATATTTTTCGGCTATTTTAGGGTTAAAGTTTTTTCTGGTGTTTAGGGTTGAATAACAGATGTTTTAACCCTGCAGAGCAGAAATATTTTATGATTACACCGGGTTAAATGAAGGGTGATTTCAAAATAATGCTTCAAATCCGAGTTTCTTCATTTGTTTTACTTTCAAATAGTTTTAATTAGTTGGGTACTTTGATCTTCAGTAATAATTTATAAGAATTTGATTAAAAAAAAAAAAATCAACTTCAAACTCGATTTACTCGATAACGAAAGCTCAAATAAAAAAAATATATACTACAAAATCGACTCCAAATGTGATGTAGATTCACCATTTTCCTCTTGTACTACGAGTTTCCGGACACCCTGTATATACATATTATTTTTTAAATTTTCTGTAAAAAAATACTATTATAGAAACTATATAAATAAAAATTTAATAACAAACGTGAAAAATGCTAACCACATTTTTACCTTCATTTTTACTCCAATCATAGAAAAATTGAAAGAACTCAATATTTCGAAAACATGTTTGTTTTGTTTAGGGAATTTGTAAGAAAACTGTAACATCACTTTTATGTCGTCCATATAATAAAATTACGAAATGATTTTTGAAGTTAAATCGAATGTTACAATAGCAACGCGTATTATGAATAATTCATTTTGACTATTTTTAGGATTTTATTAATAGCATCCAGTATAAATATTTGAGGCAAACTGGTAAGAATCATTATTTATCTTTCAAACGTAGTAGGCGTTCAAAAATGGTTTTGTAAATACGAATGGTAGAGAGAGCGTGCTTATATTAAAAAAAACGATAATAATTAAGGCGATGCAATATGTCGTGTAATATTTTAAATTGAGCCGCTATCAATAACAACCCTTACGTAGATGACGATAAGTTTTAAATTCCCGCCTAACACCATCCGCCTGTTTTGATTTATGCAAGAAAAAAACATGGCCAAAAAGTGCCTTTTATTTTATTTTGTGGATTTTCAGGCATAAATTTTTAATTTTTTTTAGATCATTTTATAAATAACTTAATTTGCCACATTATACAATAAAATCATAATCAAAAATGGGTTCGTAAGTAGGAGATTTTGAACTTTAAAGCAGTTTTCATAGGCCTTATACATTATTTTTTTCTGGGCTTATAAAAAGACTTATCTAAAAAATAATCGATTATTTCAAAGGCCAAGATGTATTCTACTCGCAGTATTTAATTAAAGCATCTGAAACATTTCTAGGCGACCAAATTTTCAAACCATAAACACATGATTTTGCATTGCTACGTATAGCATCGCCTTAAGTTAAAAGTTGAAATATTTAATAAAACATGACATTTTGAAATAGACCGAAAATCTCTTGACAAATGCTTAAGTTGCATTTAAAGATAAACTGTGTTTTTTGAATGCCTATAACATATTAAATAACAGAACAAAACGTGTTTTTAATAATTTGCCAAAATTAGTTTATAAAACGATTATAAATTTTAGAAAATATTTCATTAAACACGACTCTTTTGGAATCGAGCAAAAATCTCTTGACAAATGCTTGAGTTGCATTTAAAGATACACTATGTTTTTTTTCATGCCTATAACATATTAAATAACAGAACAAAACGTGTTTTTAATAATTTGCCAAAATTAGTTTATAAAACGATTATAAATTTTAGAAAATATTTCATTAAACACGACTCTTTTGGAATCGAGCAAAAATCTCTTGAAAAATGCTTAAGTTTCATTTAAAGATACACCGTGGTTTTTTTCATGCCTATAACATATTAAATAACAGAATAAAACGTGTTTTTAGTAATTTTCGGAGCTTACTTTGCGATTTTTTTTATCGAGAGAATTTTATATAATTAACTTTTCGGCAGAACAAATGTATAGATATTATTTAAAAAAATAAAATACATTTTTTGTGGAACTTCAAAACTTAAAGAGTTAACGAGAAACTTGTTATAAATCAGTAGAAATTAGGTATGCGGCGTCTGAATTATAATGTGTATTTTATTTATTAATAGTTTTAGTGACTGTTATAACGTATTTATTTATTTATTTACCCCTTGAAGGCTTGAACATGTATGCATTGTTTTAGGTAAGTTGTTCAGTAGTACAATAATAAGTGTACAGTACATAACATAATACACTGAGTATGAACTATATAAGAAGGTAGAGTACAAAGAAGTTCAATACTTGTATATAATAACAAGAGTACAAAATAAGTACTTAAGGTACTATGAAAGTACTTACAGAGCAATGTGTAGTAACTTTATTGATATTTATAATAAGTTTGTATTTAGCAAACCTTTATTGGGTGTTTTACAGAACATAGCTAAATTAATACAGCGATAAAATATATAATACTAATAATGTTTTTTTTTTCTTTCTTTTCAGATCACTTCAATGACATCGATAAACTGACGTCAATTAAAACATATCTATAACTTTTCAATTAAACAAAACCCCAAGCAATTATCATTAATAAAATAATAATACTAATTTAACAAATTGTGGGCGTTCATTTTAATCTCTGTGATAACCAAAAACGCTATTGAAACTTAAAACCGTTTACGAAAACAAAACTCGATCGCTTATTTCAAAATTCGAACGTGCTTCATAGGGAACTAGTGTCAATTTTTTCCTGTGCCGCAAAAGTGTAAAAATCTGTCAAAAATGTATCAAGTTCTTTGAAACATTGATTCAAAAAGTGCAATAAAGTTTTTAATATCAATGATAAAGTGACTCAATTGAAGAAAAAGTGATTTTTTGTGTAAAATTCGCTATGATTGCAATTTAGCTAGCGATTTTTTTGCTGCAAACCAAATTTGACAGATATTTCAAAATGGCCGCTCGATGACGCGTAAAAATAACAAAATGGCCGCCGAAAACGTCGGATGTTGCTGCTCGAAAGCGCACAGCAAATCCAAAATGTCAGACTTTCAAGTGTTTTGCGAATCGACGTCTTCTAGTTCGTCGGTGCGTAGGGGAAGCGAACTTTTCCTTCTGCTGCGAATAGGAAAAGTGACAGCTGTCATGTTGACAGTTGCGGCCATCTTGGGAAACCTACGCCACGTGGCGGCGCAGAACCAATATGGCGGAGGAATGGTGGATCAGAAATTTGCGATGGAGCCGCAAGATCAGGTACAAATTTTGGATGTTTTATAAGATTTTTGACCCAGCCTCTCCTGGCACAGCATGTAGAATTGTTTTTCCCAACTTTCTTCTGAAATTCCACTCAAATTTCTCAAGCTATACTAATTGTTATACGTATAAATTTTTTTTTAGTTGGACACCTTTCATATATATTTTACTCATATACACAATCTTTAAAAGTCATCTGCAAACAAAATATTGTGGTAAATCATAGAAAATATTTTTTAAATTCATTTATGAAAATAACAGTTGGTCTAATGAAGAGCCTTGAGGTACTGTCGATGTTCATTGTTTTGGTATATTCAAATAAAATATGTCTTATACAGTCTTCAATTCGTATTAATTATTCTTTTCCTTTCAGACGGCAATAGTGGGCTCCAGAGTGACTCTGCCTTGCCGGGTGGTCGGCAAATCTGGCGTGCTGCAGTGGACCAAAGATGACTTCGGTTTAGGGGCACATAGGAACCTCAGTGGCTATGAGAGATACTCAATGATCGGGAGCGACGAAGAAGGTAAGGCAAAACTATTAATATATTGATAAGGAGACAGTGTACAGCCCCTGTAAGCACACATACCTAGGCCAATTTTGTCATTTCTCTTGTGAAACCTTATGCTCTTGACTGTCCAGTACCTTTGTTAATGTTTATAAGGGTTGTTATTGGGTTTTTGTCCATGTCTCCTGATTCCATAACATGGTATTCATCTCCCCAAGTATTTGAGCCTTCTTTCCATTAAGGTGGGACATTGGCACCATAGACCAGTGCGTGTTTCTTTATTATGTTGACATATCCTCCAACTGTTGGTGTTTGATTTCTACTGGCAACAACTGGATGTTTCAAATGTGTTTGAGATGGCAGTGTCCTGTTAATAGTCCCACTAACTCCCTCGGTAAGTTTCTATCCAAATTGATTAGTTAATACATTCAGTATGTTAACTTGAACGCAAATTCCCTCAACCCAAGACTAGCATATTAACCTCGGGATCTCTTCGGTAGAGTTTAAATAAAAATTTCGCATCGAATTTTCAATTCTTTTCTAGTGGGGTTTTTCATGAAAACCACACTAGTGTATAAATCACTAAAATACGGCTTAAAATCCAGCTGTTTTCACATTCCGCGGCAGAATTTCGCGGGGAAACAGAAAAAACCTAATTATTTCCTAATTGAAATGAATCCCGAGTTCATTAATCTCCATTTGAGCATTCCGCCCGGCAATTAGCCCCCGTGAATCAGTGATAATTGCTAAAATGATCATTTGGCCGAATTAAATGCGGATTTAATGTCGCCGAGTCGGTAAAAAGCGTTGCGAAGGTAATGCGTGAAAATCATATTATACAGACAGACGGTGCCGAAATAGTTTTTGGGGTGGTGAGACGTGTTGCACTTTTTCTTCCTGTTTGAGCCGAAGCGACGGACGCTTCGAACTCCTTGCAGTGTCATACAGTGATGATCATATTGGAATATCCCATAAATATATATAATAGAGAGAAAGGAAGATCTGTTGGTCTAGCACGGACAAAAGATAAAATCCTATATCAAAAGGATATTGACAAAATCCGTCATCTATGGTGATTCCATTGACATTCGTAGACAAAAGCCGCTTCTTTTAGTACGGCCTCCAAGGTGTCGGATAAGCTGTCAATATGTACAACTGTTTGGATAATGTCCTTTGTTATGCAAAATAACTCGCTTATTAATAAATGGAGGTGAAGCTCTTAGAGTTGAAATAATCGTATACACGATCCATTGGCTTAATCAATTCATATTTAACGCGATCAATTGATTCCGTTCCAGTTTGGAGAAACTAAAGTTGTTAGTTATGACCAAATACCTCATTAACTAATTAATTCCCTTTAAAAAGTACGCGGACTGCAAATTTAACTTTGTCAATTTATTAGTATTTTCAACTTTTGCGTAGCCGTTTGATATTTATGAATGTCGACTCATAGATAGATGCGCCATTGTTGTCTGTCAGTATAGGTCTGGCTATCAAGAGCGCAACCGTGCTCGAGAAATCAGTATAAAATCATTGACATGACGTTCAAAATAAGGAGAGAATAACGGTCTACATTTGATTTCTATAAACTCTGTGTATAGCCCGGGCAATGTCGGGAATTTTAGCTAGTTATCTATTTAAGGCGATGCACTACGTCGTGTAATATTTTAAATTGAGCCGCTATCAATAACAACCCTTACGTAGATGGCGATAAGGTTTAAATTCCCGCTTAACACCATCCGCCTGTTTTGATTTTTGCAAGAAAAAACATGGCCAAAAAGTGCCTTTTATTTTATTTTGTGGATGTTCAGGCATAAATATTAAATTTTTTTTCGCTCATTTTATAAATAACTTAATTTTCCACACTATACAATAAAATCATAACCGAAAATGGGTTCGTAAGTAAGAGATTTTGAACTTTAAAGCAGTTTTCATAGGCCTATAGATTATTTTTTCTGGGCTCATAAAAAGACTTATATAAAAAATACTCGATTATTTCAAAGGTCAAGATGTATTCTACTCGCAGTATTTAATTAAAGCATCTGAAACATTTCTAGGCGACCAAATTTTCAAAACAAAAACACATGATTTTGCATTACTACTTATGGCATCGCCTTAAAGAAACATATAACAGTTTAGAAGCGTTGACAGTAATGCAATATGATAATATTTATATAACAACGGACTTACAATAAAAAATTCGTACATAATAATAATAATTAGAGTTTTTCCAGAATGTATGTAGGGGTAGTGCAATGTAATACATATTTAAAAATAACAGACAAATAATAATAATAATACATAGGAACAAAAACATGCCGAATTGAAGTGAAAAATGTGTGCGAGCAGCTGTTTATGGAGGATATTTGAACATCTACCGTCTCCTGTCGGGCCATCAGGGGGACTCCATCCAGGCAACCATGGCGGTGATGATTGTGTTATTTGATTGGCGTAGTCTGCGCCATAAGCTTCCCTTGTAGTGGTGGAGAAGCGCTCTGAAAGAGTGTATACGTACCTCCAGGAACATTTCCGTAGCCATATAATGGCTTTTACAATACAGTGATAATCGATTTACAAGCGTTCAGTGGCAAACATGATAATAATAGCAATAAATTAAAGAACAATTAATGTGTAAACAAAAACACTATTGCAAGTGATGCAGTTATTAATGTAAGTGCTGTAAGACAATGCATAATTTAAAAGAAAAAATATACCAGTGTAACAATAGTTGAACTAATTTATACTAGGCTTGTATAAGACCTGTCATAAGTCAAGTATGAGGTGTCTATGATAATAGTCAGTAGTGAGTTTATTGTTACCCACAAAATTAATTGTACTTGGAATAGCTGAGTAGGCATCAACATTAACAATTCAGGGCTGTCAGCGACTCAATGATACTTATGGATAAGAATAATTTTTAATAAAATAAAACATATGTTAGCTAGCACTAAAAGATATCAAGAAGCCATGCAGAAGAATATTATCATTCCTGGCATTGATTATTGTGTTTGAGTTATGTTATTATAGCCTTCTTGTAACTATATTCCGTGCAGTTGAACTCATCTATTATTTCTGAGAAAACATTGCCAACTGCATGCAATTTAGGTATGAGCGAGTAACTAAATGACTCAGTCCTGATATTTTTGTTGCAACTAAAAAGAGTTTTGGATAGTATAGGGTTTTCCAATAAGAGGTGTTATTTTGATATTCAAAGAAAAATGCCATTTTTTAATATAAATGATCAAATGTTTATTTCATTATAAAGAAGAAGGTATACCGTTAATAGTGAAAAATAACATCAGTCAAATGACCACCACGACCACGCCTACAGGACCATATCCTTTTCATGAAATTTTCCATAACCAAATCGCAAAGTGGCTGCCTTATGTCCTCGATAGCCTCACGAATTCCGTCTTTGAGGTCTTGAATCGACGCTGGGCTGTTGGCGTAGACCTTCTCTTTCACGTGGCCCCAAAGGAAGAAGTCGCAAGGTGTTAAATCACAAGATCTCGGTGGCCAATTGTGATCACCTCTTCGAGAGATAACACGGTCCGGAAACTTTTCCCGTAAAAGATCAATGGTTTCGTTGCTTGTATGGCACGTAGCGCCGTCTTGTTGAAAGTAAAAGTTGTCCAGATCAATACCATCCAATTCCGGCCATAAAAAATCATTTTATGGCCGGAATTAAATACACATAACACCTCTTATTGGAAAACCCTATATATCGGTAGGCGGAATAGTTGGCGATAAGCATTATTGTAAGCGATTTTTAACTTATGCCATTGGGATGCAGGGTAATCCACCCATAGTTCTGGTGTACAGCGAAGTGTTGAATAATGTATTTTTCACGTTTGTACTGCAAAGGTGAAAACGCCTTGACAGCATACCTGCTCTAACGGATATCGCTCTTCTTTGTCTTTCCATATCATCGATGCCTTTCGGGTCGTCTGCGATTCCCTTTAAACATTGACATAATTTAGTTTCAGCAGTTTTTTTTTAAATTTCGTTACTTCCACCGCATACGTAAAACGAGTAACAGAATTACCATCGCCGTTCTTAGGTTGATGGATGATTTTAATAAATTCCCGACATAGGAACCCGCGACAGGTGTATTCTGCAATTTATGCAGGACAAAAAAATGTAATCAAAAATACGAAATTGCGCCCGTATATTCGCTGGAGGGATGCATTATTTCGCTAATAAATCTCGCCTCTTACCGTGAACCGAATAACCAAATGGTTTTTATTGAAACGATTTGTTCTGACAATGTTTTGCCTCAATAAGGAACTCTAGTCTTTTTTATTATTGTTTTAATCAATAATGAACATAATAAAAACCAGAATATAATTTTTGTTTTTATTTTACATTAACTCCGATATTTTGCTGAAAGCCTATGCTCATCTTTAGGAATGCTGTGCGGCGGTTCTATTTTATGCGAGGAAGAAGTGAACAGGGTACTTGAAGATACCTTTGTTGTAGGAGGGAAGAAACAAATGAGGACGAGGCCGGTAAATCGTTCCACAGCCGAGCTGTTGAAATCAAGAACGAATCGTAAAAGCGACCCGTTCTCATGTAACAAATTTCAACCGTGTACATGTGTTTGGTGCGCGTTTGGCTTGTTTCCCGACTATGTGCAGTTGCCGAGGGGATCAATTTCGCTAGTTCATCGGAACATCTTCCATTGTAATACCGGTATAACAGGGACAGGCAGTCAACTCTTAGATCAGCAACATAATCAGCTGTAGGCAGACTGATACAACCTAAACGCAAGTCAAATACTAAGTTTAGTGATCGCGCTTTCGGAATACCTGGGCCGAAGGCTTGGAATAAACTCCCTCCGGAACTAAGATACATAACAAATCCAACAAAATTCAGGTCTAAACTAAAAACTTACCTTTTTAAGCTGTCATACCCTTAAATTAAATAAACCATTCCTAAGAGGAAGTCCAGTTATATTCAATTTTCCAATTATGTCCTAAATCCTGTATCTAAATTTCGCTAATAAACAATTAGATAATGTTAATTAAGTGTTAATCGCAAGTGACCTACAAGGTAAGTATTGTACTGTATATTATCTCCATAAATAGTTAAGTAATAACATAGAGCACTGTAGAAATGTATTATAAGTTTGTACAGCGCCCTTGAGATGATTTTGCACAAAAACGGCGCTATACAAGTCATCCAATTTTTATTATTATTATTATTAAGGAATGCAACCCGTTTATTAAGAGAGGAGAATCTATCAAACGGACCACCCGTTTCTGCACAGAGTCACGGTTTTTTTTTTGAGTTTAACCGCTTTTAATATTGAAGAATACTAGGTAAAATTTCTGCATCTCTTCTCTACTGTTATTGTATTCTGTCAACGTGCAAAAATACATCCGTGACCGCACCTGATAAACAGTTTAATGGCGTGACGCCATCAAACTAACCAATAAGAAAAATGCTCCTTTATCACTTAGGTCAACTGCATTTTGTCGCTGCGATCATTTTGATACAAGTACAACATTTTAATTTAGGTGATCTATTAATTTTTGCTACAAATTTTACTTATATTGTACCCGTAAGTTTGATTACATCTTGGTGTCACAAATACACATTTTCTTCTAGAATTTTTCATAGTAAAAAGGATGAAAAAATTACGTATTATATTCTGGTACATGGTTTGATTTTCGTACAGTTTAAGGCCTCGTAGTAAGCGTTAAAAGATGGATTGAAAGGGAGATATGTAAATTAGAATGTTAGAGGAAGCGCGCTAATATTAAAAAAAAACCGTAATAATTAAGTGAAAATTGTGAAAATATTTAATAAAACACCACTCGTTCGAAATAGAAAAAAAATCTCTCGTCAAATGCTTTAGTTACATTTAAAGATACACTTTGATTTTTTTCATGCCTATAACATATTAAATAACAGAACAAAACGTGTTTTTAGTTATTTTCGGAGCTTACTTTGCGATTTTTTTTCTATCGGGGGAATTTCATATAATTAACATTGTCTGTAATTGTTTTATGTGAAAATTATGCATTTTCATTTCGTTTTATACAATATTGATAAAAAAATACTACAATTCGTGTTTATTACTGATTGTGAACGTGTATTCGGTATTATGTATTTCGCTTGCATTGTTGCTAATTTGTTGATGGCCCATAATACATGCTTGCATGTGATCTATGGTTATGTTCAAGGTGTTGCCATTTTTTGACAATTTATTACCTTCCTAAAAGGTTATTTCTTCTCTAATGGCAACTATCTGCATATGAAATCAAGTATGAAAATAATGATCGTACTAACAAAGATTTTTCATAAGGGTTCCGATATGGTTTTCATGTAAGGATAGGTACAAAAAAAACATCGGGTAAAACGCCTACTAGGCAACGTTTCGAAAAGATTTGCAGTGTCCATAATCAAGACGGTTCAGATGATCACACCATGCATCAGAATTGGGTACTGTAGTCATATTTGGTGACAACATCTAAAGGTCCATCAGATACTTCAGCCCTTCAGCCATATACCTTCAGCTTCACAACATCCACTTTTGGGATTGATTTAGTTTGACTGGCTTTGTGCAATTGGGACTCTAATGCGGTGTTCACATAAATTATAATAAACTTATTTGCAATCCAACAAAACTTTATTAAACAAACTTTCCGCTGTTATAGTCAATCAAATTAAACTCTAAATAGTATAAAAAAGTCGCTTTCTTCGTCTGTCTGCTTGTGCGCTTAGTTCTTCTAAGGTATGCAACGGATTTTGATAAAGTTTTCACTATCATTTATAGATTTTCTTTCGGAAGTTTTATATATATAATACACGAATATTATTTTAATAGAAAGTAGAGAAAAGTCGATGTTTTGTAATCAAGTCGTAAAAAAATATACATTGTTGACGTCGGTCAAACGTTATGAGATACCTCAAAATAATGTATAAGGTTTTCCAATAAGAGGTGTTATTTTGAATAGCCCGCTATTTCGGTAGATGTTAATTTTGAAGCTGTCATTTTTTGACATTTGACAAGTAAAAACTACGTCATTAATACAAATGGAACGATACACGCTTCAACAACGCATTGAAATTATTAAAATTCACTTGAATGAATCAAATGCAAATCATCTTGAGTGACGAGGCCCATTTCCACCTCGGTGGCTTCGTCAACAAGCAAAATTGTCGCATCTGAGGCTCGGAAAACCCAAGAGTTATTGTCGAAAAGCCTCTTTATCCTCAACGTGTGACTGTTTGGTGCGGTTTATGGCCCGGCGGAGTCATTGGACCTTACTTTTTTGAAAATGAGGCTGGAGCAACAGTTACGGTGAATGGATTGCGCTATTGACAGATGGTTAATGATTTTTTATGGCCGGAATTGGATGGTATTGATCTGGACAACGTTTGCTTTCAACAAGACGGCGCTACGTGCCACACAAGGAACGAAACCGTTGATCTTTTATCATAGAAATTCAAAATAACACCTCTTATTGGAAAACCCTGTACCACGGAATTGTATATCTTAAAAAGGCCTAGAGAAAAGTCCGTGACAGTATATGTCTGTAGTGGTACGCCACTACTTGAGTCGGATGGTCATTATAGAACATACCAGAAGTTTCGGCCTTTGCCAAGAAGCTTGTTTGGCAATATTTGTAAGTATAGCAACTGGAATACACGACAGCAGGAAGGAACTCGACATCGACAGTATCAGCAACCTTGACACCGAGACCGAGTTAATTGCCTACGTTACGCGCTTGAAATTATATCTCGAACTTTTCTTTTGTAAAACTTTATGCTTGTGTTTTCTACGTTTATTTTTTGGCTGCAATATAATAAACCACTCCAACCAAATTGAGTCGTAATTTATTAATGTTTAAGAACACGAACGATAATAACATGTCTATCTCCTAAGGATAAACCCTAGCAATGCCGGGTACATGTCAGCTAGCAAATAAATAAATAATGATCCATTCTAAATTAATTTTATCTTTCCCGAAAACTTTCTTTATCACACTCTGTACTGGGGTCCTTTTGAATGTACTAGCGCAAATAATTAAATGTATTTCGTCGTACTGTGTATTATAAGGTATTCTGCGTGGGTACAGTCTGGGTCTTCCCTGGGGAACTTTGTGAATTCAGGTTACATTAAAACTACCCCTAAACCTATAAAAACCACCTACTTCGGGTCGGTACTGTACCGTAAAAGGGATTCCACTGTAATATTATTATTATTATTTCAAGAGGGTGTGTTGCATGGGAAATTTTATTATTTTTGAGAAGACGAGAAAGAAAAAGCTTAGCCTGCCTGCCTATTCTATTCTAGTCACAAAATAAAGCTTATGCCATTTCAAGTTGTGCTAGGTTGTTGTGAATGTTTGTTGATAATAAATACACCTTCAGCTTTACTTAAAAAATCACTTTCAACCGTTAAATGGTATTTTGCTACACATTACAAAGACTGTAAAAGTTTAGCTTCGAGTAGATACTAATAAAAATATCTTTAACTGGCAACGTCACATTTCAGCAGACTGACGCGTGAAGTTTCCATCTTAAAAAATTGAGGTTATTTCAGACATATTATTTTTTTATCGTGAATTTAATAAACATTTTACGAAAGTGATGTTTTTTAATAGACTATAATTTCAAAAAATCGTAGAAATCAACGTTTATATTGCACTTACAATGAATTCAATGTGTCATTTTTTGCTGTTGTTATTCTGTTGGAATTATTATAATATTTTTTAATTGTATTAATTTTTTATTTTCATTTTAGTTTATTGGGAAAACAAATAGTTACAATTTTATATAAATAATTACATTTTACATGTTTGCATTAACCAGTGAAGTTTCCACATAAAAGTCATGTTGCATACAGAAAAAAACATAAATAAACAGTAAAACATAAATAAACAGAAAAACATAAATAAACAGAAAAACATTAAAAAAAACATAAATAAACAGAAAACATAAAAACATACAAAACATAAATAAACAGAAAAACGTAAAAATAAAAATAACGTAAAAACATTAAAAAAACATACAAACTAGTTTAAAAGTGAGTTTTCAGTTTTCTTTTAGATTCACTTAGTTAAAGGAATGTGTTTTCAAAATGTCGCATTCTCTACAATTTTTCGACGTTTGGAGTAAAAAGGTGTATGTTTTTTTTTTTTTAATTTATCCATGTTTTAAATAAAAATATTCCAATTTATACATATCGAAGTATATTTCAAATACAAAATATAAAATGTAGTTTTATCAAGTTTCTATGGATTTTTTACGACATCTTCAAAAATAATAAATATATAACACATTCAAAATACCTTGGAAATATTCCGAAATTCGATGAGAAATTTCAAGCTTATACAACAGGTAAACAACCCTCTTTGGTTGTGTAAACAATGGATATAATGTCTTAACATGTCATTATGTCAGTTTCTATATTAGTAATGTTTTCACATACATAGTCGTTTATCAATTGAATAAAATTTTCATCACATTTTTCGTAAGACTGTGTGTCTTTATTTTGACTATAAACTCTTTTAATCGGGAACCAGTGTGTAGGACGGCCAGGAGGCCAACGCCCCCTCTGTTATGTTCTCAAAATCTCTTTGATTCTTGAAACCTCACGGTTCCACGTATCTTGGTACCCACCGTGAAGGGTCTGTAAATAGTTTAAAACAAAGTCGCTATCCGCGTCTGTCTGTTTGTGCGCTTATTTCTTCTAAATTATGCAAATAATTTTGATAGAATTTTTACTATCATATAGAGAATTTCTTCCGAAAGGTTTACATATATAATACATGCAGATTATATCTTTAAAAAATAGAGAAAAGTCGATGTTTTTGTAATCAAGTCGAAAAAAAAATATTTTTCGGCGCTTAAATTGCTAACGCTGTCTAAACCTTATGAGATACATCAAAATAATGTACCACAGAATTGTATATCTTAAAAAGGCCTACAGAAAATACGCGAAAGTATATGTCTGTAGTGGTACGCCACTACTCGAGTCGGACGGTCATTATAGGACATACTAAAAGTTTAGGCCTTTGCCAAGAAGCTTGTTTGGCAATATTTGTAACTATAGCAACTGGAATATTCGAGAAAGTTTTTCACCTATATAAACGACAGCAGGAAGGAACTCGACAGTACAGTATCAGCAACCTTGACACCGAGACCGAGTTAATTGCCTACGTTACGCGCTTGAAATTATATCTCGAACTTTTCTTTTGTAAAACGTTCTGCTACGGAATTATATATCTTAAAAAGGACTACGGAGAAGTCCAGCATGGTATATGTCTATGTCTCAAGGATACCCACAGCAATGCCAGGTACACGTCAGCTAGTCTATAACCTCAAAGATAAACTAAATCCATCGATACTTGTAAGTCGAAACATCACCAGAGCGATATCTACCTCTGTTTTCTGATTTTCTTATGGTTCGAAACCAGTGGTACTATAGCATCCCTAATTGTGGTATATTTTGAGGCTGAAGCTAGTGGAGAGAGAAAGGAGATAGTTAAGAGGAAGCTACAAGCCAAAAATGTGTATATTTTTGGTATAGCTTATATTGTAGGTAATACGAATTAACATCGGTAGACAAACTGAGTCTAGAAACGCTCGATTTCAAGCACAAACTTGTTTTTATTTATTTTGTAAATAGTTTTATAAGAAAGCAAAAAATTTAATCAAGTGAAACTGTCACAGATAATCTAAGCTATAATACTGTATTTTTTTAAAGTTGTTTCCTTTACGCGTTCATACATTTCAATTGAAAAAAAAGAAGTAGTTTACATTTTTTTTTTTATTGAGTATTGTATTTTTTTATTTGTATTCTACTCAAGCGAAACGATAGGAAAACCTTCAATTTATCTAAAGCATATTTTTTGGCATTTATAAAGTACACCAATTCGTTATGAAGATTAATGAAAATAGTGATTTAGCATTAAGCTTCGCCTTAAAAGAAAAATTGAGAATCTTAATTTTAATTTCTTAACTAACTGACATCGGTGATTTTCCGCATCTGCCGCCATGATCTAGACAATCTTTTCTCCACGGACCCGGGCACCCCTGCTAAGTCACTTATGACATAGGTGTTTGTTATTCAATTAATTGTTCCCGGGGCGGTGGTATTCATACCCGCCTCTCGCATTGTATCAATCAGCCTTGCGTTCTTTGCGCATTTCTCATACGATAATTTTCATTGAATGGTTCGTCCTTTATACTAACATGATCTTACGGTTGTATTTCGGTAGGCAAATGGAATACGCAAAAAGTTTTGAGTTTAGTAGCCAGAGTTAAACACAAAAATATAATAAACTAACAACGTTTAACTACCAAGTAATAAAACAGCATGTTATATTATATTATTCTAGCTGACGTTTACCCAGCGTTGCTGGGGGTTATCCTTAGGAGACAGACATATACCACCCTGGACTTTTCTGTAGGTCTTTTTAAGATATATAATTCAGTAGCAGAACGTTTTACAAAAGAAAACTTCGAGATATAATTTTAAGCGCGTAACGTAGGCAATTAACTCGGTCTCGGTGTCAAGGTTGCTGATACTGTACTATCGAGTTCCTTTCTGCTTATATAGGTGAAAAACGTTCTCGAACATTCCAGTTGCTATAGTTACAAATATTGCCAAACAAGCTTCTTGGCAAAGGCCTAAACTTCTAGTATGTTCTATAATGACCGTCCGACTCAAATAGTGGCGTACCACTACAGACATATACTGTAGCGTATTTTCTGTAGGCCTTTTTAAGATATACAATTCGGTAGTACATTATTTTGATGTATCTCATAAGGTTTAGCCAGCGTTAGCAATGTAGTGCCCGAAAACATATTTTTCGACTTGATTATAAAACATCGACTTTTGTCTACTTTCTATAACTACAATATGCATGTATTATACAGGGTTTTCCAATAAGAGGTGTTATTTTGAATAGCCCGCTATTTCGGTATATGTTACTTTTGAAGCTGTCATTTTTTGACATTTGTCAAGTAGAAACTACGCCATTAATAAAAATGGAACGATACATGCTTCAACAACGCATTGAAATTATAAAAATTCTCTTGAGTGAATCAAATGCAAATCATCTTGAGTGATGAGGCCCATTTCCACCTCGGTGGTTTCGTCAACAAGCAAAATTATCGCATCTTGGGCTCGGAAAACCCAAGAGTTATTGTCGAAAAGCCTCTTTATCCTCAACGTGTGACTGTTTGGTGCGGTTTATGGTCCGGCCGAGTCATTGGACCTTACTTTTTCGAAAATGAGGCTGGAGCAACAGTTACGATGAATGGATTATCGAGAGATGATTAATGATTTTTTATGACCGGAATTCGATGGTATTGATCTGGACAACGTTTGCTTTCAACAAGATGGCGCTACGTGCCACACAAGCAACGAAGCCATTGATCTTTTACGATAGAATATCAAAATAACACCTCTTATTGGAAAATCCTTTATATAATAAAAAATAAAAAAAAATAATTTTAAGTTAAACCGACTGTTACGATAGCGGCGCGAAATATGAATTATTCATTTTGGATATTTTAAAAATTTTATTAAGGGATTCCAGTATATATGTTTGAGACAAACTTGAAAGAATTATTATTTATCTTTTTAAATTCAAAAAAATGATCTATTTCCGCATGATAGAAAAAAAAGATTAAAAAAACTTTTATATGACTCTTAAACGTTGGAGGGTAATTCATATATTACTTTTTTATCTTAAAATTTAAAAACTTTTGTTGTCATCATTTAGTAAATCATTAATCATGTAAAGCCCATCAGAGCGTTTACAATTAGTAAGTAAATTAATTAATAAATTAATTGTTTTGTTCGCAGGTGACTTTTCTCTGGAAATTTTTCCAGTCCAACTTGACGACGATGCAAAATACCAATGCCAGGTCAGCGCAGGTCCTCTGGGTAAGTTTTCAAAATTCAAATACCAACCTTTATCCATCCCTTCTTTCATATTCTCCCCTATAAATTTGCAACCCATTCTTTGTCGTCAGAAACAGATGTCAAAAAAAATGTTTGATGTTTGCTTTCTTGTTTCAAAATTGGGAAAAAGCTAATTTTACAAAAAAATGAAAAACTTTCGACTGCCTCCATGGTCGGGTGGTCTCGACTACAAATCCTGAGGTTGCGGGTTTTTTTCTGTTTTTTCACAATTCATTTAATGTAATATACAGTGTTTTTTTCTGTTTTTTCACAATTCATTTAATATAATATAAGTGTTTTTTTCTGCTTTTTCACAATTCATTTAATATAATATACAGTGTTTTTTCTGTTTTTTCACAATTCATTTAATATAATATAGTGTTTTTTTTCTGTTTTTTCACAATTCATTTCATATTCATTTAATATACAGTGTTTTTTTCTGTTTTTTCACAATTCATTTAATATAATATACAGTGTTTTGAAAACGAAGAGCAACTCTACAATGGGCTGTACAGTACACTGATTTGATTAGAATTAATGTAACGTCCTAAATGTGATTTCTATAAATTATATTAATATAATAAGATAAAGTTTAAATCTCTAAATAGTATAAAATAATGTCGCTATCCGCGTCTGTCTGTTTGTGCGCTTAGTTCTTCTAAACTCCCCAGTGAATTTCGACAGGGTTTTTACTATCATTTAGAAATTTTTTCCGGCAGGTTTATACCTATATATGATAAATGCGTAATATATTTATAGAAAGTAGAGAAAAGTAAATGTTTTATAATCAAGTCGTAAAAAAAATATTTCGTGTGCTTAGATTGATAATGCTGGCTAAACCTTATGAGATACATCAAAATAATGTACTACGGAATTGTATATCTTAAAAAGGCCTACAAAAAAGTCTATTATAGTATATGTCTATCTCATAAGGATAACCCCCATCAACGCCAGGTACACCCCAGCTAGTAGGTTATAAATTATTAAAAAATAAATATTTGTTATTATATGAACGGCATTAAAAATTGAAGTGACTGTTTTTTTTCACTATTCCCTACACGAAAATAATGTGTTTGCTAAATATAGAATTCTTTAAAAATTATGAACGTTTCGAGTCAAAATGTTTCGGTAAGTTATTTATCAACATTTTTGGTTTGATTATAAATTTTACATTAAAGACAATATTAGCGATTTCTAAACGAAAATCTGAAACAGAAAAATCAGAAAAAGATACGGTCACATCTAGGACTTGAACCCAGGACCCTTGTCTTTCCGGGACACTGCTCTACCAACTGAGCTAATGGGACCCTATCCCCCTCGGTCACTTTTACCTGTATCATACTTCGAATAAGAACTACCAACATTGTCTTCATTTTTTCGCCGCACATTTTTACTGGCAACTATCTTTATATTTAGCTTATTTTTAGCCATTAGCTCAGTTGGTAGAGCGGTGTCCCGGAAAGACAAGGGTCATGGGTTCGAGTCCTAGATGTGACCGTACCCTTTTCTGATTTTTCTCTTTCAGATTTTCGTTTAGAAATCGCTAATATTGTCTTCAATAATTAAATATTACAATTTGAGGTTTTACTCAATAAAGTTATTCCGAAGAATAAATAAATAAAATTTTACAGTTTAAAATACAAACATCTGAAAAATAATTTGATCTAGTTTCTAAAACAGTATATTTTTTTGTAATAACTTCAAAAATAAGAAATATATAGAACATTTAAAATATCTTGGAAGCATTTCGAAATTCCTGGGAATATATTTAAATGCCTGAAGTTTCTAAAAAGGTAGTTTCTAGATTCCTAGCTTTAGGTCCTGATACTCCGAAAGCGCAGTTGTATGCTTGTCGCATTTCTTGTATTGTGTTGTGGTCATGTTATACTAATTCAATATTTCTTGTATTTAGGTCAACCAGCTATCAGATCCCGTTTCGCCTCGATCTCTGTCCTGGTTCCACCCGAGGCGCCTAAGATCCTGCAGGGAACCTTACTCCAAGCCACGGAGGACCAACCCATTGAACTGGAATGCGTGTCCGCCGGGGGCAAACCTGCCGCAGAGGTGAAGAACACAAACAAACATACTTATACCCTTCAGGAATCTGACATATTCTGTCAATAAAACCCAAATAAATGGAATATTTATGAACGTATCAGAAAACTAAAAACTTTTTCTAAAAGGTGATGAAATACGCATTCAAATTTTATTATTAAAAATAATCACATATTTTTAGAAATATTTAAATTTTTAATGCAAACATAAAAAAAGTTTAAAAAGTGGCACACCGTTTTTTCTAACAAATATTGCTGATAATGAAAAATTAAAAAAAAAAAAACAAACACATTTTATTACAAAAATTTTACTATAAATTTTATTTATTTTTCGGAATAACTTTATTGAGTAAAACCTCAAATTGTAATATTTAAATATTGAAGACAATATTAGTGATTTCTAAACGAAAATCTGAAACAGAAAAATCAGAAAAGGAAACGGTCACATCTGGGACTCGAACCCAGGACCCTTGTCTTTCCGGGACAGTGCTCTACTGACTGAGCTAATGGGACCCTATTCCCCTCGGTCACTTTTAACTGTATCATACTTCGAATAAGAACCACTAACATTATCTTCATTTTTTCACCGCACATTTTT
The DNA here is from genome assembly GCF_061612785.1 of Hesperophylax consimilis. Lineage (NCBI taxonomy): Eukaryota > Metazoa > Arthropoda > Insecta > Trichoptera > Limnephilidae > Hesperophylax > Hesperophylax consimilis. Next base: position 16,712,986 of record NC_142865.1, read on the forward strand.
TTATTGGCAACTATCTTTATGTATGATCGCAAGATTCAACCCGAAAATTTTATTGTTACCACATTTCTTTGGTGTTTCATATAAATAATTCATAAAAAATTCACGAAGTTTCGTAAATTTATTATCAAATTTCAGTCAGAAACTTTGGATCATAGAGATGCACATTTTAATTCTTTTGAGGTTAATTTCAAGATTTGTATATAAAGCGTGGTGTTTTCTCTCTCTAACACCGTTTATTTCATATTTCTAACCATGACAGTAAGAAAGACAACGATTTATATCAAACAACCTGAGGATTTAATTGTTTTTCCGGAATGCAGTCTGCAGGGTTAAAGATTGTCCTGATATAAGACAACCTACGACACTAAAAGAAAAAGAACGTAAATCTGAAAACAAAGTTAACCTTTTTTTGTCCGTAGATCACGTGGATAGACGGCGAAGGCACTGTGCTGAGCGCGCGCGCCAAACACAGCGTGCTGCCAACGGCCGACGGGCGCCGATTCACAGCGCGCTCCGTGCTGCGGCTCGTGCCCAAGCGTGCCCAGCACGGCGGCACGCTCGCGTGCCAGGCGCAGAACACAGCTGACAGAACGTTCCGTGCCGCAATCATTAAACTAGAGGTCAGTAAAGGGTTAACTACAATGTTTTTTATAATGTGTTGAGACTGTCTCCCAAAACGAAATTTCACGTTATTTACTAATGTATCATATTAATAAGACCATTCTGCCGGACAAAACATTCAAAATTTTTGGAAAATACTGAATAGTAAACAAGTCAATATAAGCTGAAAAAGCGTTGATATTTGCGGCCGGCTTTTCGTATATGTGCGGCTGAATGTATTAGGGGGGGGAAGGAGATGAAGAAGAGGAGTGTGGGAAAGTTCCTGGCTATTCATACCTGGTCACCAAACACGGCCAAATCCATTTAAAAGCAAAGTATCGGGTGTATCAAGCGGTTCTGATCGATCTGTAAGTGATTAGCGTGTTAACACAGTACAAGCTGGCTAAATTTTCTACACGAAAAACTAGTTATGAAATGGAGGAGATGAAGGTGGGGTTAGTACCTGGCTATTCAGATCTGGTCATCAAACACGGCCAAAGCCATTTAAAAGCAACGTTTACATTCTGAATGGTGGTCTTACACCAGGGCGATACTGAGAGTAACTTCCACTCTAGAACACACCACAAATATGGTATATATTATTTTTAATGAGTAATTTGTGAAATTACTCAAATTAATCTAATAAAATTAATTTGCGCCCGCCGGGATTTGAACCTGCGACCTCCAGCGTGCTAGTCGAGAGCCTTACCCCTCAACCACGGGGCCGCACTACCAATATTATCTTAATTTTGTTAAGGCGATGCACTACGTCGTGTAATATTTTGAATCGAGCCGCCATCAATAACACTCCATAGGTAGATGGCGATAAGGCTTAAATTTCCGCTTAAAACCATCCACCTGTTTTGATTTAGGCGAGAATAAAACATGGCCAAAAAGTGCCTTTTATTTTATTTTGTAGATGTTCAGGCATAAATATTTAAATGTTTTCTGATCATTTTATAAATAAATTAATTTGCCACATTATACAATAAAACCATAACCGAAAATGGGTTCGTAAGTAGAAAATTTTGAACTTTAAAGCAGTTTTCATAGGCCTTATAAATTATTTTTTTCGAGGCTTATAAAAAAACTTATGTAAAAAATACTCGATAATTTCAAAGGCCATGATGTATTCTACTCGCGATTTTTATTTAAAGCATCTGAAACATTTCTAGGTGACCAAATTTTCAAACCAAAAACACATGATTTTGCATTGGTACGTAGTGCATCGCCTTAACGTAAATTTGTATCTTTATTTATTGAACGGTTCTCCCCAAATTAAATGCAAATCTATCTAGGATAAATACATCCACTTTCTCTTATTCAGATTTTTGTTTTAGAGTCGTTAATATCGTCTAATTTGATTAAATATTACAATTTGAGGTTTGTTGTCAAGTTATTACAAAAATAAAAATAAATATCATTTTGTTTTTTAACCTCTAAATTACTTACTTGGGCTGTATTCACAAATAAATAATACGATGGTAAAACAATGGTGGGTAGGTAATAAAAATAAATTTGTGATATTTAATAATACGATACCTTTTCAAAAATTCGCGTACATTTGTCTGTCAATGGCGTAATTTTCAATACGAAATCCACCAAAATTTTTAATTGACCTAAAACCCATTTCGCGCAATGTTAGGGGGAGTTTACCAAACCCGTTCGCAGGTAAAATTGACATAAATCGTTCAAATAATAAAAAGGTACAAAATTTTAATATTTTCATTGTTCTTCGAATGGTGGAAAGTATCCCTTGTTGCCTTTATTAATATAAAATTACCCTTTTGGCTTTTACCAGGGTAGGTTTATTAAATTAGGGTTGTTCCTGGATTCTGGCAACACTGAATTCATTAAAAAATGCTGTAGACAAACCCCGAAACATTTTATTTAATTTATGCTATAAATTCAACTCTGTTACCCTGAAATAAACCCCTTTTTTAAATATATCTATTTATTTTTCGAAATAACTTTATTGAGTAAAATCTCAAATTGTAATATTTAATTATTAAAGACAATATTAGCGATTTCTAAACGAAAATCTGAAACAGAAAAGGATACGGTCACATTTAGGACTCGAACCCAGGACCCTTGTCTTTCCGGGACACAACTCTACCAACTGAGCTAATGGGACCCTATCCCCCTCGGTCACTTTTAACTGTATCATACTTCGAATAAGAACTACCAACATTGTCTTCATTTTTTCACCGCACATTTTTATTGGCAACTATTTTTATGTATGATCGCAAGATTCAACCCGAACTAAATGCAATATAGACATCGTCTTTTTTTTTTAGATAAACCTATCTTATTTTTTTTTATTTTTAATGTGCGACATCATTTAGTTCGGGCAGTTCAGTTCAGTAATAATGCCATTATTTGTAATATTAGCACTCTGATATACCAAAAGTGACGAGCCAATGATCGGAACGCGTGTTCATGCACCTGCATTTTCCTTGATAATATGTATTGACGAAATTCGAAAATATTGGGATTTATACAAACACGTGTTCCGACATTGTGATAATACATTCGTATTTTACTGAAAGTTTATTACGAAACCCATAAATTCATTCGTCAAGAGTCATTAATCCCGTTTTTAACCGGATTACTAATAATTTGAAGGAATTCTTAATAAATTTGCAATACTCATTTTTTTCGTGCAATGTGTAGGTACTGTCAGTTTCAATGAAAAAATAAAATCGTTGTCCCTATATCTATATATCGCACCCTCTACTGAACACCCAGTATTTCATCCTTTTTTTCGCTAGGGGGCGATGTGAGGAGTTTCATCGGGTAATTGAGTCATTTGGAACGATGTCGGCGGTACGGTACTGCCGAGGTACCTACCTTACCACTGAACAGATGAAACGAAAACTCAATTTAAGCATTTTTCGTCATAAGACACATTAAGGCGACGCAAGACTCTTATATTACAAGCTAAAATAACGTCTAATAATATTTTTTTATAAGAATCACAAATCATCCCCATCCCACTATTACCTCTGACGAGTTGTCTTCTGTTGAACTTCATTATTTTTTACAAAATCCATCGCCCCCTATTGAACTCGACCACTTTATCTCTACTGAGACAGCATAATATGGAATAAGTTATTTAAATTTGTAAGAAAGGAACATGAATTAAAAAATTTATACAAACCAAAATTATATAAAACGAAAAATTTACAAAATATTACATTTATAGTCATGGTTGTAGATATAAATCAAATCATAATATAGATATATAAACAATAGAGACATAAACATTATTCACAAACCATCAGAGAAATATTCTTTTATGGACCTCTTGTATTTGGTAAGTTCGCAACTGAAAATATCAACCTTGGATAATACGCTATTGTAATTATTGCATAATCTGTTCAGGCAAGAATTATTCTTAGAGTTCGTTTTGCTTTGATCAACCCTGAACAGGACACAAGAGCGTGTTGAACGCGCAGGTACATTGAATAGAAAAGATGGTTTGAAAGGGAGATATATAAATATGAATGTTAGAGGGAGCGCGCTAATATTAAAAAAAACGATAATAATTAAGCGAAAATGGTGAAAATATTTAATAAAACACGACTCGTTTGAAATAGAGCAAAATTATCTCGTCAGATGCTTTAGTTGCATTTAAAGATACACTGTGAATTTTTTCATGCTTATAACATATTAAATAACAGAAAAAAATGTGTTTTTAATAATTTTCGGAGCTTACTTTGCGATTTTTTTTTCTATGGAGGGAATTTCATATAATTAACGTTTCGGCAAAACAAATGTATAGATATTATCTTCAAAATTAACATATATTTTTTTTGGAACTTAAAAACTTAAAGAGTTGACGAGAAACTTGGTATAAATCGGTAGAAAAGAAAAATTCTATTCTTCTCGGCACAATAAAATGTTCATACTTGATTCAATGAAAAATAGTAAATAAATTTTAAGTGTATGCTTACAAATTGGCGGCATATATTCATCGACTGTTGAAAGTAAAAGTTCATTCTTTTTTATTATACAAAAAGGCTTAAACAGTTTACCTATTTACTAATTCCCCATACAAAAAGAATCTGTTTTTTTTTTAAATATGAAAGTCTTTCCAAATTATAAAAAAACGTTTGGAGTCAAAATGAATCGAATTAAACATTTTCGTGTTCGGTATTCAAATGTTATTTTTTTAAAATATCATTTTTTTCTTCAAATACAAACATCTGAACAATAATTTTATCAAGTTTCTAAAATGGTATTTGATTTTTTATGACAACTTCTAAAATATGAAATATATAGCGCATTTAAAATACATCGAAAGCAATCTTGAAGGAAAAATATTTAAATTCCCGAAGTTAAGAGGAAGCTACAAGCCAAAAATGTGTATATTCTTGGTATACCTTATATTGTAGGTAATAGGCATTAAAATCGCTTGACAAATGGAGCCTAGAAACGTTCGATTTCAAGCACAAAACTAATTTTTATTTATTTTCTAAATAATTTTATAAGAAAACAAAAAAGGTAATCAAGTGAAACTGTCACAGATAATCTTAGCTATAATACTGTATTTTTTTAAAGTTGTTTCCTTTACGCATTCATACATTTCTATTGAAAAAAAATATTTTTTATTAGTTTACATTTATATTTTTTACTGTAGCGAAACGATAGGAAAACCTTCAATTTATCCAAAGCATATTTTTTGGTATTCATAATGTGCACCAATTCGGTATAAAGATTAATCAAAATAGTAATTTAGCGCTAAGCTTCGCCTTATTAAATTGACTGCATCAGTTTTTGTTCGAATCGGCGAAGATGACACTTCTGGGGTTTTTTTTGCTCGGTGTCCTTTTCCATGTCGACTCTCAGGAACAAGTTTAGTATTGTGGGAGTTTAATAAAATTAATGTATTGATGTCAATGCGTCATACGACGTTTTCGCTCAGATAATGCTCAAAGGTGGCGTGTAATATATTTTACTAAACATTTTTGTTACATAAATGCCAGCCGACTGTTTATTAATACAGGGATAATAATTAAATATAGTATTGAAGGAAAATATACTCCAAGATATTTTGTAAAAAATATAGTCGAACTACAGGGTTTTCCAATAAGAGGTGTTATTTTGAATAGCCCGCTATTTCGGTAGATGTTACATTTGAAGCAGTCATTTTTTGACATTTGACAAGTAGAAACTACGTCATTAATACAAAATGGAACGATACACGCTTCAACAACGCGTTGAAATTATTAAAATTCACTTGAGTGAATCAAATGCAAATCATCTTGAGTGATGAGGCCCATTTCCACCTCGGTGGCATCGTCAACAAGCAAAATTGTCGCATCTGGGGCTCGGAAAACCCAAGAGTTATTGTTGAAAAGCTTCTCTATCCTCAACGTGTGTCCGGCGGAGTTATTGACCTTACTTTTTCGAAAATGAGGCTGGAGCAACAGTTACGATGAATGGATTGCGCTATCGAGAGATGATTAATGATTTTTTATGGCCGAAATTGGATGGTATTGATCTGGACAAAGTTTACTTTCAACAAGACGGCGCTACGTGCCACAAAAGCAACGAAACCATTGATCTTTTACAATTGAATATCAAAATAACAGCTCTTATTGGAAAACCCTGTATTATTGTATACATAAACCTCCAGGAAGATATTCTCTAAATGATAGTGAAAACCCTATCAAAATCCGTTGCGTTGTTTAGAAGAACTCAACGCAAAAACAGACAAACGCGGATAGAGACTTTATTTTATACTATTAAGAGATTTAGAAATTAACCACAGAATAATAAAACGTACACCTCTATAAAACCAAAGGTTCCGACCGCAATTTGAGAAAAATTTATGAAACTTTGTGAATTTTTTATAAAGTATTTTTTTATGAAACGACGAAATATGAGGTTGACGCAACGTTTGTAGTACGTCTGTCTAGTGACATTCGTTTTTTTTTGTTTTGTTATCAGTATTTTAAGTTCAGTATTTCGACGGAAAAACGTAAGTGAGACATTTTTAAAACTTTTTTATCTTTGCTTCGAAAAATTTGATACATAAAAAATGATATTGTTATTTCTAATAATCTAATTTGAAAGCGTATTTTATCACCTTTCATAAACACTTTTCAGTGTTCGGTTAAGTTGAGAAACATGGCATTTATTTGGATTTTATTGATAAGCGGAAATAATCACAAATTCTTCTACTTTCTTTAAGAAATATAGCGGTCAATATACCAGAGGCTAAGCCCTCGCATTCACAATTTCTACCGATTTATAACAAGTTTCTCTTTAAATCTATAAGAATTAAATATCTAAAAAAAATATATGTAATTTAAGACAATAATATCAATACATTTGTTTTGCCGAAACGTTAAGTATATGAAATTCTCATGATAGAAAAAAATCGCAAAGTAACCTCAGAAAATTACTTAAAACACGTTTTGTTCTGTTATTTAATATGTTATAGATCTGAAAAAATTCACAGTGCATCTTTGAATGCAACTAAAGCATTTGTCGAAAGATTTTTGCTCTATTTTAAACGAGTCGTGTTTTATTAAATATTTTCACCATTTTCGCTTAATTAATATCGTTTTTTTTAAATATTAGCGCGCTCCCTCTAACATTCATATTTACATATCTCCCTTTCAAACCATCTTTTCCATTCAATGTACCTGCGCGTTCCACACGCTCTTGTGTCCTGTTCAGGGTTGATCGAAGCAAAACGAACTCTAAGCAGAATTCTTGCCTGAACAGACTATGCAATAATTACAATAGCGTATTATCTAAGGTTGATATTTTCAGTTGCGAACTTACCAAATACAGGAGGTCCATAAAATAATATTTCTCTGATGGTTTGTGATGATTAATATTTTCACAATTTTCGCTTCATTAATATCGTTTTTAATATTAGCGCGCTCCCTCTAACTTTCTTATTTACATATCTCCCTTTCAAACCATCTTTGAACGCTTACTACGGGGCCTTAAACAGCAGACGCTAGCCAATATCTTCAATTTTATCTATCAATGTTTATAAAGTCAATCTTAGAATACGCCCAACAATATTCTCCATTATTTTCAAATCTCTCATCATTTTGCCATTTTAACCAAAACCATACAATGTTCAGTTATATTAAAATCATGTCTGAAATGAACTACTAAATTGCATCCAATAATATGTCTTTTTTCAATTCGTGCCATGTACCGTCACTGGACAATTTCTGTTCCACCAGTCTCGTACTAAAACGTACTCGTAAAATATAATTGGGTATACCGAGTGAGTGTAGTTGCGTTTGCTCATATATACCACACAAATACAGGGTGTCTCCAAAGAAGAAAAAAACACGTTATAAAATACATTGGTAGATTTAAAATTGTTTATGATTTCTTCACACGGGCCATTGTCATCTTTGGGAATGCTGTCTATGGATGAGTAAAAATTGGTTTAGAAGTGATAAGACTCAAGAACGATTCATTATCATGTGACAAATTTCAAACGTGTACAAATGTTGCATTTTCCATTGAAATACCGGTAGAACAAACACAGCAATCCCACATGTCGCGTGTGCTCTAAATATATCAATCCGTTAGTTAAGATAATGAAATCTATCAAACGCAACGCCCATTTCTGCTCAAGGGTATTTTCTAGTATTTTGGAGCTCCAGGCCCGAGGTGGCTGCCAAATTTAACAGTGGGGCGCACAAATGTCTGGCACATTTGTTCGTTATAGGCAGTTTCACTCATTTTTCCATCTTAGCGTCCCTTTCTTAAGTTTACTCATTGCGCTTATATCAACCATTCTTTGCGGATCTTCACCTTTTTTCCCACATTGAATTACGAATTCGTCGGGCCTAATTAAAATGTGAGTCTCGTACAAACCCCCGTTAGTAGAGTCTAGTGTCATCTTAAACGGGGCTTATTTGGTTCTCTGAAATGTAAGATTTTAAAGACTCCAGTTGACACTTGGGCATTTATTTATGTTTTAGGCATTGGCACAAATAACATTTACATATTTATACTATCGGCATTGGCACAAAAAACATTTCTGTATATTTATATTATCGGCAGTGGCACAAAGAACATTTCTGTATATTTATATTATTGGCAGTGGAACAAAGAATATTTCTGAATACTTATATTATTCTTATTGGCACAAAGAACATTTCTGTATATTTATATTACAGGCATTGTTACAAAGAACATTATTTTATATTATTCGCAGTGGCACAAATAACATTTCTGTATATTTATATTATTGGCAGTGGAACAAAGAATATTTCTGTATACTTATATTATTCTTATTGGCACAAAGAACATTTCTGTATATTTATATTATTAGCAGTGGCACAAAGAACATTTATTTATATTATTGGCAGTGGCACAAAGAACATTTATTTATATTATTGGCATTATTACAAACAACATTTCTGCATATTTAATTTTTTGTCTTATTTTTTGGCACATAGTGCTTATTTTTATTTCGTGTATTCAAATGGTTCTAATTAAAAAAAATGTTTTCTTAAAATTCAATCACCTTGTACACAGTGATTTTAGCGTCCATATAACATAACCTCTCTATTCCACTCCGCGCCACTGGCCAGGCAATACATCGCCGTTTTCATTTAATTGGACCATATAAGTTGGACCAGGTACCTAGCTAGAAGTGTAATAAAATGAACGGACATCGACGGTACGATGTTTTACGTTGTTTTAATATATTTTACGACCCTTAAATTAATACGGAATTTCTTTTAAATACAATTTACATATCTAACATCACGGAGTTTCCCGCAGGGGTATAGGCAAAGAGGATGGACCGCCAAGCATCTCGGTCTTTTTTTATTATTTATTGAGTTCATTTATACAACAATTGAATATAAACTAATATAAACAAGATAATATTTCATTTTGTAACTTTAAATATTTTTACAATAAACATAACATTTCTTTTTAAATACATTTATTCTTCAGACTTTCAGGCATTTCATCGTATACATCTTTAGTCCTTTGTACATTAGGCAGTTCTGTGATTTTGATTTCTTCATATGTGGCAATCTGATTCTATTTACATATCTGGTTTCGTAATTATGAACATCTCTATTTAAAACGATTTCATCGTTAAAATATTTTGGCATTTGGTTGTTCATGACTTTATGCACAAAAACTAGCACATTAAATAACAGTCTCTTTTTTATTGGAATCCAATTTAGCTGCTCTCTCATTTGATGAATGCTTGCGTATTTGCCTTTTCCCAGTATACATCTCATAGCTCTATTCTGTATAGAATCTAGTTTGTTCAATTTTCCTTCATAGGCCAAATATAACATAGTAGAGCAATAATCTAAATGTGAAGCAACTATAGTTTTATAAATGAGCTCTGTAGTGTTTCCATTTATTTCTTAATCTTGGCACACATTCCTTGATTCATTCATATACATACTTGTGTTAACATGATCGTGCCATGTATTTCTCGGGCGTCCACTACTTCTTCTGACATTCCTTCATTCTTCATTGGGCTTCATGTCCAAACCATCTAATCTTCCATCAATACACTTGCATTATTTGAGAATCTCCACATTTCTCACAGATACGCCTCAGTGATCTAATTTCTACAGCGTTCAGTCTACTCTCATCCATGCCTTACTGCCGTATGCAGTGTTTGTTCTACCAGTATTTCAATAGAAAGTGCTCTAAATAATTAGGCCCATCGATAATAAACGAAAGAAAATGTTTAAAATAATCTTTTTTCTATTGTATTGTATTTCAAATAATTTTTCGTATTTATAAAATATTTATATATTCTTTTTCGCAGGTGAAATACGCTCCTGTCGTGTCAGTGAAAATCTTAGGAGGGGCAGCATCCAATGGCAGAATACCAGAAGGAGCAGAAGTTCGACTTGGTAAGTCCAACCTTAATCTCAACAGTAAATAATCACTGTAGTACGATATTTTATAAAATTTTAAATAGATTTGCGGTTTTTGAACATATCCCAAAAATAAAAACAGTTTTTGAAAGCTGATAAAAGACTCTATCAGATTTTAGATGCTTTCCAAAGACGAAACAGCTGTCACGAGTAGCAAAACTTTTAATATATAAAAATTAATGTTTCTTTGTTCGTATCCCATAGACTCCAAAACTACTGGACCGCTGAATATTTCAAAGGTTGTCCTTATTAGTGTCGGGAGTGTTTAGAGATTGCTTTTAATGGTAGAAGTAATCGAGGACGCCCGAGGAAGACACAATTGAAATAATTATTTATATTAAAGTGAGGCGTACGTGATTAATGGAGGAAGAAGTCTAAGAAGAATGTATGGTGTGGAAGTGAATGGTAAAAGAAAAGTGGGACGCCCGAGGAAGGCATGGCACGATCAAGTGACACAAATACTTATAATATCTCCGAGCAACGCTGGGTACACATCAGCTAGTAAAAATAAGTAACGTTACAATAACTTATAATTGAAGTTGATAATATCAGCACTATAAATTTAAATATGAAAGAAATATAGACACAGAAAATAAAAATGTAACGGTCGCAAACGGGACTCAAACTCAGCTGGCACTGTTGGTGGACTCTCTCGCTGCAGCAGATGGTCCAGTTTCTTCACCACCTAGGATTCTTGCTGCAAAGTCTCCATTTTCTATTTTCGTCAAACGTCACAGCGGTGCTGCCAAAGTTTGTTGTCTGTGTGAGGATATTGTGTCAGCGCTTTATTAGCAGCAGACACATACCTGAACGGATGACGAACCTCGTGCTGGCACTGTTGGTGGACGCGGTAGTCTCTCTTGCTGCAGCAGCTGGTCCTGTTTCCTCACCACCTAGGATTATTGCTGCAGAGTCTCCATCTTCTATCTTCGTGTCACCTGTTCCTGTTCTTCAATTTACTTCGCTTTATTTTTGTAATACCTGCATCAACTGTAAAGCGCCCCTGAGGTGATATCTCACAAAAGCGGCGCTTTACAAATTGTCCAATTATTATCATTATTATTTGAGTTTGTATTTTATTCATTCTGCCTTTGAGTCGCTCCCACTGGGACAACAAACACTCATGATTTTCTCTATTTTATCTAATGCATCATCATTTTCCACAGGTTGCAAAGCCGAAGCGAATCCGAACGACCTGACCTACCGCTGGTTTCTCAACGATGATCTGGTGGTGGGCGATTACACAACAGAGATGGTGCTCTACAACGTCTCCAGGAAGCTGCATGACTCCATCGTCAAATGCGAAGTCCACAATGCGGTGGGAAAGAGCGAGGAGTCAGAAACCCTGGACGTTACATGTAAGTTTGATGATTTTACTGGGTTTGTCTGGAGTGTGGAGCCAGTGAGACTATGGCATCTCCAGTTAGGGTATATTGTGAGGCTGAATGTAGTGGGGAGGGGAAGGACATGGGGTGACTGGATAACTCATCAAAATGACAATTAAACACACCTTTAAAAAGCTATATAAAGTCATGAAAAGTGATTAAACAAAAACTAAATTTAATAAGGTTAGGTTATTGTATGTTAGTTTTTTCCTTTTTATATATTTTGTTGCCACTATGTACAGCTTGGCGGTTCACGTTATATGTACTCCGTTTCGTTCCAGCAGCACCGTACAGACAAGACAGAGCGCATATCGTGTGATCTGTTGCGACATCGCACTTCATGGCTTTGAAAACTATGCAATTGGTAAAAGTAATTTTGCCGAGTTGTACCTACTGGGCTTTTATGTAGCTCGTTGCCAAAAATTACCCTGATTATAGCCTACCTTATTTAGGATTATGGCACCGAAGAAGAAAATAACCCCCACAGTGAATAATTTGCGAATACTGTAGAATTTTCATGCCATTAACACTTGAAATCCTGATATTGATTGTTTTTTCTTTATGTTTAGATGGACCAAGGTTCCGATCACCACCTACAGATGTCGCAGCAGATCTTGGTGGAGAAGTTACCTTGTCCTGTGACCTTGATGGGAACCCGCCACCAGCTATCACCTGGTTGCACGAAGATCAGGACAGATGGAGTGTAAGTATCTAACTTAATATCATAAGTCACTAGGCCTGAGCCATATATATGCGTAACAGTTAAAACAATATAATACCATCAGATATATCAATATTAGCATTCCAATGTATTCGATATTCAAGGCGCCCAGAAAACTCATATCGTGGCGCATGCACAACGTGTGATCCCACTAATATCTGATATTACCAAATATTTGGTAAATCGGATTTTAAGGGTAATAAATAAGAGTGTCTGTGGCAGGCCGTGTGGCATTGACTAGATCAGATCTATCCTACATCTGATTTTGAAAAACTCTGTGTAACGCCAGGGTAGCGGGCAATGCCGGGACTTAGTAGGGACAGTTAATATAACACAATATTCGTTGCTTCTAGGTGGTAGGCAGTACTCCCAATCTCACCCTGACAGTGGACAGTGCCACTGCAGGACGCTATAACTGCAAAGCGGCTGTCCACGGATTCCCAGAGATAGAAGCTGATGCAGTGGTCTATCTAAAAGGTAAAATGATTCTCCTTTTAAGACAAAGTATTTTTTTGGTATTTTTTGGGATTAGTTGTAACTCTACCATATTGATAATTTTCAGGTCCTCCAAAGATAGTATCGCCCCGCAGCCAGATCGGTATGGAAGGAGATAATGCTAGGATAGAATGCCGAGTTATATCCGTTCCCAGACCAGTTCATCTCATGTGGTCACATGCCGGCAAAGAAATCAACATACACACAGATCAGGTAAATAAAAATTAAAAGGGTTCAAGTCCTCCTTCATTGCACCAGCAACGTTTTCGAGCTATACTGATGGTAGTATAATGAATTCAAATATTGTCAGGTTATTTCACTGAAAAAAGTAGTCAAGGAAAGTAAATAGATAATTTCCTTAGCCAATTGAGAATAATTTAGGAGTACCACAGGGACCAGTCCTTGGACCTCTTTTGCTGATGATACAATGATATATGTACAGTATTGGGTATATGGGAACTGGGAAATGTATCAAGATGGTTAAAAATAAATAAACTTAAATTAAATATTAACAAGGCAAACTTATAAAAATTAGACACAAAAAAAGACGTGAAATCGAAATTCAAATTTTATTTATTATTAATTTTTTAAATGAAAAGAAAGAAAACAAACTTATCTTCATCAATACGGTTTTAGAGATAAACTTAGCACACAAGACGCAATTGCAGAATTAACTAAGCTTATCTACAAAACATTAGATAGAGGCAAAAAATGCTTAAGTATATTCATTGACCTCAGTAAAGCTTTTGATAGTGTCTCACATTCAAAATTAATTAATAAAGTAAATAATATAGGAATTACTGGCAAAGCTAAAACATGGTTAAAAAGTTATCTCTATCAAAGAACTCAACAAGTTAAAGTAAACAACGAATTAAGTGAAAAGGAAAATATAGATTTTGGAATTCCACAAGGAACTGTTTTGGGACCTTTACTTTTTATATTATATGTTAATGAACTTTTTCAACTCCCAATCATTGGAAACATCATATCTTACGCAGATGATTCAGTTATAACTATTGAAGGAAATTCATGGAATGAGGTCGTAGTATCAGCTAATAATGCAATAAATATCGTTAAACTATGGTTTGACGAAAATTTATTGACACTGAATGTCGAAAAAACCCATTTTATACCTTATAGCCTAACAGGGAATAACTCAAATGTAAATCTAAACATAAAAATTCACGAAAGAAATTGCCTCCTTAAATTCGCACCCTGTAATTCAAACTGTATAAACATTAGTAGTAAAAAAGAAATAAAATATCTTGGAATAATTATTGATAATAACATTAAATGGAAAAGTCAAATAAATTCCACAGTAGACAGAATGAGAAAACTAATCTATATATTTTTTAGACTAAGAAATATTGTATCATTAAAAATACTAAAAGATATTTATTATGCATTGGCGCACTCTGTCCTACAATATGGAATCGTGGCTTGGGGGGGTGCATATAAATCATCCCTACTCCCACTGGAAACTATTCAAAAAATACTAATAAAAATCATCTTAAAAAAGCCATATTACCACCCAACTATAAATGTTTTTCAAGATTTCCCGGTTCCCCCACTTACAAAAATTTATGACAAAATTGCACTTCTACAAATACATAAAGATTTCTTTAGTAAAAATAATTTACCACAATTGAATATTAGCAAAAGAATAATATCTGTTGGAGGACTAACCGTGCCACTAGCACGAACCACAACAGCACAACATCACTATATATTCAAGGGTGTAAAATTATTTAATAAATTACCCCTTGATATACGATCGGAAGAAAACTATGAAAAATATAAAAAAAAAATTAAATTAAAATACTCTTGTACCACCTCATAACTTTACTTATTGTTTAGAAATATGTTTTTGCCTTTTAAATTCTTTGAATCATTTATTAACTAACCTATATTTTTATTACTTTTATTGTTATTTTTGTGTTATTTTTTGTTTTATTACTAATATTTTTTGTTTAATTTAAACAAATGTAAAAATATTTTTTGTTGTCCTCTCCTAAACACAAGCAGCTGCTTTATTAGGAGAGTGATTTATATATTGGTGTTTATATTGTTAAAAAAATTGTAACCTTGTTTATATGTTTCAATAAATAAAAAAAAAAAAAAATAAAAAAATCTCTCTGTCCTTGTTAATTTTCAAGTTGTTTTTATCTTTCAGGACTTTTCAATTCTCGAGGACCCAATGGCCGATGGTGTAAAATCTACTCTGGTTATAAGAGACTCTCAATATATGCACTTTGGGACATACAACTGTTCTGTGACCAATGAATATGGCTCAGATGTGGTGGAAATTCATCTGGTGGCACAATGTAAGTAACAATGCTTTTATGTACATAATTTAATTGCTAGTTGACTTCCCCACTTTTCCCTTCCCCAAACTCCTTCCTCTCCCCAATATCTTTAATCTCACTCAGTGCCATAGTCTCACTGGCCCCAGGGATCGTTTTCGACTTTTGAACAGCTGTATTATTTTTTCTCTACGAATCTAGAAGATGCGGGTTTAAATTTCACATTAAAATTATCTGTTTCCATACATAAATAATATACATTTCGAGACAATTTTAATTTCAGACAAAGTCATCTACAAAAAACATACAAATAATTCTAGGGCTTCAAGTCAAGCAGCGTTATCTAAAAAAAAAAAAAACATATCAGTGATTCGAAGTCAAACAATGTTATCTACAAAAAAACATATCAGTGATTCAAAGTCAAACAATGTTATCTACAAAAAAACATACCAATGATTCGAGGGTTTAAAGTCAAAAACGTTATCTTCAAAAAGACATAGGTACCAATAATTTTTATCATTGGTATGTTTTTTATTTTATATATATATAACATTGATTGACTTTAAGCCCTAGAATTGTTTGCACGTTTATTGACAATAACCCCTCGAATTGCGGCACATTCCAGAATGGTAGGTACCTACTTTCAGTATCGCCCTGATGAAATACCACAATTTACAATTGAAACTTTGTTATTGACTTTTGGCAATAGGGACTTTTGTACTGTATTAACATGATTTAAATTTTTAACACAATATTAATTTAATATTATTTCTTTTTCAGCGTCTTTTCCCTTTCAGATGATAATTTTCATCTTCGTCGGCGCCGTTGTAATAGTCCTCATAGCGCTAGTGATAGTGTTTTTCATCTGCGCTCGCCGCAAGTCAAAGCAGCGGGCCGGAAAGGAGATGGGAGGCAAGCCGGACGTGATGGTGGACGCAGAACACAAGGATAGGACGTCATACATCAGCGATCTGAAGCACGACCTTAAGATGGAGGAGGCCTGTAATCCGGTAATATATTCTTACATTCCGTTTACAATAATAATAAACTGTACAGTTATTAAGATAATAATCAGATTCCTCGCAGTCTAACACAATCAAATTGATAACTTAACAATATCAGATTGATAGGCTCAACATCCAGCAATTTCGTACCGATATCCTTAGCATGGTTGCGCTCTTGATAGCTGAACCGATATTGATCAGAAATCATTATACCATGGCAACAATGGTGGATCTAAATTGACAACATCAAATTGAAATACTAGCTTTAACATACGTTGGTAGTCTGCATGTACTTTTTGACACCAAAAAGGGACAGTGTTAGGAAGCTTTGTAGATGCACACACATATGGCAGTGCATAGAGCTTGCGTTGAAGTCCGCAAGATGGAGCCAGTGGCCAGTTGTCGTCAGGACCAGTGTAAAGGCTTTCAGAGAATCTCACTGGCCCATATTCCAATTAGCAAGCTTCTAGTTAGGTTGACTATCGAGTCACCATTATAATACGTGGAGTATTAATAAATCCCTGATTAATACAAAAGAACCATTTCATTATTAAACTCCTTCCAAGACGAGTTGGAGTCCGGTTTGAGCGAACACAACAATTAGTAAATGAGGTCTTTATTAACATACATTTCACTACAACCTTCACATCTGCCCTGATGATGGGCACTGCAACACCATCCGAAACGTTGGCTAAAGAAACAAGAAGCGCAACACGGCGTAAAACATCAAAAATAAATCACTACAGCATAAAAAAATACTTGTTTGTAATAATAGTTTATTGTACACAAATAATAATAAGCTGGCCTCTCAGAAGCTGGGCGTACTGTACAGGGCCCGCAGATACTTTAATAATACACAACTGCTGACCCTGTACAAATCGCAAGTGCGCCCTACTGTCGAATTTGGCAGCCATCTCTGGTCCGGAGCCCCTAAATACCTGAAAAAAACCCTCGACTCTGTGCAGAAACGGGCGGTCCGTTTGATAGATTCCCCAATCTTAACAAACGGACTGCAATCTTTAGAGCACAGGCGTCAGGTAGGTATGCTGTCCTTGTTCTATCGGTATTACAATGGAAGATGCTCTGAGGAACTAGCGTCATTGATCCCTTCGGCACCGGGGCGTAGTCGGGATACACGCCAAACGCGCGCCCAACATTTGTACACAGTTGACATTTGTCACATGAGAACGGGTCGCTTCTACGATTCGTTCTTAAGTTCAACAGCTCGGCTGTGGAACGAACTGCCGGCCTCTGTGTTTCCTCCCTCCTACAACATGGGACTCTTCAAGACCCATGTTCACTCCTTCCTCTCCACAAAAAGACCCTCCACACAGCATCCCCAAAGATGACATAGGCCCTGAGGGAAATTATTTTCTTCAGGGCCTCCTGTGTGGAGTTTTTATAAAAAAAAAAAAAAATTAAAAAAAAAAAGACTTTTATTTATTTGTTTCACAGGAATATGCAGGTGAAGAGTTCAGAACCGGACTCCCGTTGGCTGGACCCGTTCCTTTACCGGCAGACCGAGCAGCTCTCCTGATGCAGTATTCCAGATATTCTAATGATTATTCAGATCATGCATTCCCGCCTAATTTAGACTTCAAGGTAATTAACTGATTTTATTACTGTTACTATAGCCATGTTGTCACAAACAAAATTTACGCGACGGCCTTTAGCACACCAGCGACCTCTGCAAGTAATGTTACATAAGTACTTACTTAAGCACTTATGTACTGTGAGGGCTTAAGTAAATCCCTTATTAATTGAGCACTTACTCACTTAGTACTTACTTACTTAACCTTTTGAACGCGTTAATTTGCTCCGTTTTATCTATACCCGTACGCGGTACATATTTTCAAATACCTATGCACGCAATTAAATGTCAAATTATAGCATTCTGGCATGATTTATTGGACTATATAGACAGAACAGATTATTCTCCACAATATGAAAACAAATCCTCATGTGTCAACACTCTTAGATGTTTATAAAAACAAAAACATAAAATTTCATACAAAGACGTACCGTATCCTTTGAATGTGGTCCCGCCATTCACTCGGCGTCATAAATAAACCACACTCGGTGTGTGTGTACTTAGGCCACTGCGTTGATAGACACAAGTGGGACACCATGATCACTTATCATTTTTAGTTATGAAACGTTATGAATGACATTCTAGTACTAACGCCATCTGTTGACAAAAATGTAAACTAAAGGACCAAAAGGCGCGAAGAGGCGCACTTGATTATCGATCTTTCTTTATGAAATACAATTTTATTTTTGAGAAATTCTTGTAGATGTCAGAATCGTGATAGTTCTACGAATGTCCAAGTGAGCAAGAAATACATTTATGACGAAAGAGCTCTGGAATATTGGCCTTCAAAGTTTCCGTATCAACTGTTGATACAGCCGCGTGTGAGTATAGACTTTTTGCCGTAACAACAGTTGATACGGCCGCGTGCAAAGAGTTAAATAACTGATTTGTACAAAGTTACAAAATTGGTTTTATTTTGGCTATATAATACTTATGTACAAACTGATTAAATGTAAACTGTCAATTTCCCGAAAAATAATAAATTAATATCATTGTTTCAGGATGGCCACAACAACAATGCCTATTCAGGTTACATTGACTACAGCCGTGATTACAACCCACCTCCTTCCCTTCCCCTCCACGTCAAGTCGCCCTCCATCAACGGGATGGATTCACAATCTGCCAGCAGGTAAATATACTTCAAGCCAAAAGAAAACTGTGACAAAAGAGAACATTAACGGAAAGTGAAGAGATAGAACAAACAAACCTAACCTAACATATAATTTTTTTGTGTTCCATTTTGCCGTTGTTCTGGTTTATCCAATTACCATTCAAAGAATTACATCTTAACACTGTTGCAATAGCAAAAGACAGGCCAAGAATGCAGTTTTGCAAACCAGTCTACGACCTGCTTTAGTGCATTAACATATTATTTAGGTGCAATCCTCTTATTCTAAGCATTAAAATCTACTTTTCTACTTCTTTCATAAACCTACTTTTACCATTTCTCAACTTCACTCTTTCCTAAACTTTAATTTTACCAACAAATCCACTTTTACCTTAAAGTTCACATTCCCCAAAAACCGCTTTAACCAATAAATACACATTTTTCTAGAAGGTCTTTTTATGCCCTCTCCTATCGAAGGTTGAATATCATCAATCTTCAATCGGAAATCTTTGTCCTGCTGCCAGATGTATATCCACCTAAAAATTAACTATTCCAACATTAAAAAAAAAACACTTTCCATAATGCAACGTCTCAAAAAGTAATTTTTTTCGATTATTGAGCAAATTCTTGATTCTAGATTACACCTTGGTAGCAGCTACCGCCCTCCCAGTAGTGGGGGGGACTCACTACAGCGACGGGGGGTAGGGGGAGTAGACACCACCGACTTTTCCCACCCCAGCGGCTCTTTGCAGAGAAGGAAAGCAGACGCCAATAGTATAGGAATTCCATCAGGTATGTATTTACAATACTCAAAACTGACAAAGACAATATCAATAGTTATTCTTATAATTTATAACACGAAAACAGTCGTCCATTGCGCTATCTCAAATGCGCAACCTTATTCCCTTGACGCCCGCCAGATACTTCTAGCACGGTTGATCGATAAAACAATATATCAATACGAAACCCGTCAGCAATGGTTATTAAGTAGCGTAGGGCGGTACGTGCAAGCTCGTTCAGCCATTGATTCTGACAGCCAGTAGACAAAAGCCGCCTAATTAACTGCGGCATCTTGGCTGTCAGTAAACTTTGGTTAACTGATAAAATACAGAACTCTTTGAAAACATGTCATTCGTTATGCAAAATTATTGGCTTATTAATCAACAAATATAAAGTAATGAAGCTCTTAGAATTGAAAGAAACAGAATTCAGAAAGTTATTCAAATTATCATGAGTTATAGTTAAAGACATTGTTGACTAATGAACTTCTTTTTTAGTTTAAAAAAATGCTGCCAATATACAGGGTGTATCGGCACTAACCCGACAAACTTTAACCAGCTATTCCTTAGCACATTTGGAGTAAAAAATGTTATGGGCACTTTGCTGTCCGGTAGCATTTTTTTTTCAATTAAAAACAAAAAATTTAAAATTTCCACACTACATCACTGTCATTGGCATTGGGTTTCGTGTTCAACGGCTGTTATAAGCAAGTATGTCAAAAAGCGTCTTCGCTCTTTCGCACACACTAAATAATAATAGTTAAAAATGAGACGAATGGTGCCGTGCCATTTTGTTGTGATTGTAAAAGTGCGCCAATATAGGTACACACGTGCATTATTCAACGGAATTCGAATAAAATATTTGCCAGATGGGTTTTCAAACTTTGACAAAGGATAAAACAGTGGTGACATGTGGTGAAAATATGAATAGTAAATTTTTTATTAAAAAAAAAAAACGTTACCGGACAGCAAAGTGCACATAAGATTTTTTACTCAAAATATGCTAAGGAATAGCTGGTTAAAGTTTGTCGGGTACGTGTCGATACACCCTGTATATTAAGGCGAGTGGATTTCAACTTTGTGAATTTATTCGAATTTTGGCATAGCTGTTAGATACATAGGAATGTAAATTCTTAGACAATATCCACCAGTGTTACTATTATAATGCGATTTCTTATTTATCAATATCGGCTTGGATATCGACAAACAACGAGCGCAACCATGCTCGGGAAATCGAAATAAAATCATCACAAGTTAAGCCTATCGATCCAACATTGTTAAGTAATAAATTTGACCATGCTATATTCCAAATAACTTTGTATCTGAATTTATTTCCCATCAAGGCGGGACATTGCAACCATAAACTAACATTAATAAAATATTTACTAATGTTATTTTGTGTTCCCCAGTGACGTACGATACAGTGGGATTACTACAGCATCCCAATGGCGCGTTGAAACAGAACGGCAGCGGCATGCTGACACCAAATGGCGTGGATATCCGATACGCGGCCACTTATGGCAACCCTTATCTTAGAACAGCTGGTGGACTAAGTAAGTAGATTGTTATTATTACAAATATATAATTGGGTGTTGCGGGTCCATCGAAGACCTACATCATTGCACAAGCTACATTTTCTGCTTATGATGATGATGGTAGCAAGAGGAATTACATTTAGTGATGTTCTATCTATCATAAATCATACTAATTTCGGTTGTTGTTCTGTGAGTGATTATAACCATCGTTCAATAAACTCAATTTAAAAAAAAAATTATTACCATTCTGTAAATCGTAACCTACGTTTAACATAATATTTGAACAGAAAATCATTTTAACTTTCATTTTAAAAATTGGAACTGATGTGTCGAAAATTCAGACAACTGATAAAATACTTACATATGTTGTGGTTCTGTCTGTCTGTGAGTGATTATAACACTGGTTCAATGAACTCAATTTAAAAAGAATTTAATTGTTATTTTCAAAACCTTTAACATAATATTTTAACAGAAAATAATTTTTTACTTTCATTTTCAAAATTGGAACTGATGTGTCAAAAATTCAGACAACCGAAAAAATACTTGCATATATCTACAAAACGTAAACATTCAGCTTCAAAAAACCTACCATTATAATATCCCGTGATTTTCCATGTATAGGTTCTAAGATTTTTTTCTTTTTGCTTAGGTACAGTGAACACGGCAAATCCTGCCGCTACACCAGCCCCGCCGCCGTATAACTCGATACGAAACTCCATGATCAGCATGATGCCTTCTGGCTCAAGTAAGGATAACACATTTTCAATCATGAGCTATGGAACTCTGAAATATCCATTAATCTGTCAAACAATTACAGTACCCTGTATTTTCTTATATATATATATTTTGGTTGGACCGTGGTACATTTGCATTTAATTGTATACAATCCACTTATGCGATTGGTTGTATACAGGGTGTATCGGCACGTACCCGACAAACTTTAACCAGCTATTCCTTAGCATATTTGGAGTAAAAAATCTTATGTGCACTTTGCTGTCCGGTAACGTTTTTTTTAAATAAAAAATTTATTATTCATATTTTCACCACATGTCACCACTGTTTTATCCTTTGTCAAAGTTTGAAAACCCATCTGGCAATATTTTATTCGAATTCCGTTGAATAATACACGTGTGTACCTATATTGGCGCACTTTTACAATCATAACGAAATGGCACGGCACCATTCGTCTCATTTTTAACTATTATTATTTAGTGTGTGCGAAAGAGCGAAGACGCTTTTCGACATACTTGCTTATAACAGCTGTTGAACACGAAAAGCAAAGCCAATGACAGTGATGTAGTGTGGAAATTTTAACTTTTTTTGTTTTTAATTGAAAAAAAATGCTACCGGACAGCAAAGTGCCAAAACATTTTTTACTCCAAATGTGCTAAGGAATAGCTGGTTAAAGTTTGTCAGGTTAGTGCCGATACACCCTGTATATATACATTTAAGTAATATTATTATTCAAAATATTATTATGAAAACATTAACTGCTTAATGCGGTTTAAAGTCAATGAATTTCACCGCGTATCCCATATTTTTAGGTTGTGTAAATATGGCCCACAATGACAAGCGATCAATCAAACGCTTTTGCAAACTTGGCATAATATACCAAAAATCGCTTGTGTGATTATTGATTATCTGAAGATCTATGAACTTTGTTTTAATGATATTGTATTTGTTTTCAGATCCCCACATATCTGGGAGCAGTGCGCAGCCGCAAGCCGCCCCTCAATCACCCGCCTCTAAATATATGCCCGTAGTGGCACCAAACCCTGCGCAAATGGTGCAGCTCACCAAGAAAGGTAACCTAACCAAACCTAACCACATTTTATTAAGACTTACCTAACCTCACTTAAATAATTAACGGAACTACAGATCGAAATACTTAACATGATCAAACTTGTCGAATTCATTTTATAAATAGCAATTGGTTTCAACTTAAGGCGATGCACTACGTCGTGTAATATTTTAAATTGAGTCGCTATCAATAACAACCCTTACGTAGATGGCGATAAGGTTTAAATTCCCGCTTAAGACCATCCGCCTGTTTTGATTTATGCAAGAAAAAAACATGGCCAAAAAGTGCCTTTTATTTTATTTTGTGGATGTTCAGGCATAAATATTAAAAAAAATTTCGATCATTTTATAAATAACTTAATTTTCCACATTATACAATAAAATCATTAAGCGAAAATGGGTTCGTAAGTAGGAGATTTTGAACTTTAAAGCCGTTTTCATAGGCCTTTACCATTATTTTTTTCTGGGCTTATAAAAAAACTTATCTAAAAAATACTCGATTATTTCAAAGGTCAAGATGTATTCTACTCGCAGTATTTAATTAAAGCATCTGAAACATTTCTAGTCAACCAAACTTTCAAACCAAAAACACATGATTTTGCATTACTACGTATGGCATCGCCTTAATTACTTTTGGGTGTGTTTTGAGTTTTAATATTTAAAAAATGCTATTATTGATGTTGTTGTAGCCGAAACCGTTTTTTTTTTTTGTAAATTCATATCAAACAATATAAATATATAAACATTGTCAATAATGTCAAATTTTTCGAACTTAGGACTCTATCACACTCAAAAGTCACGAACCACCACTGTCATTATTTTTAATCAAAGTTAAGTTTGAAGGTTAGGAAACACACATAAATTATTAAAATAACACCCTTAAAACAGATTTTATGCACATTTACTCGACTTAAATAGTGGTGTCCATTAGATATTTAAGTTGAAATCAAGTGTTTTAAAAGAGCTTTTGCATGTAGCAGAATTTGACAAGTTTACCATCAATATTGCAGTTGATAACATTTTTAAATTGTGGTTTTTGTGGATATAAAAAGTGTGAAGATATGTGTAGAGACATACTTAGTTAACATAACTTTACTTTACTGATACCAACCTAAAAATCCTTACCTAATCTCACCACACTAACCTAACTTAACCTCACTTTACTGACACTAACCTAACTTAATGTCACTTTACTGAGACTTACACAGCCTAAACTATCTTTGCTAAGCCTTAGAAATTGCAGAAACATGATGCATAAACTGTGAAAAAAATGGATGAATTATGTTAACTGATTGGTGGGGAATTAGGGGTTTTTATCACTTAAACATTACAGAGATGTCAATAATTAACCAACTGAAAGGTAATATATTCTTATTGTGCGTTTATTTTTCAGGTACTGGCACACAGCAGTCATTAGCTACGCATGTCTGACTCGGGTAGTCAATGGAGTGTACGTAACGCTCCAACACTCATCTATCCATCTGTACATAACCTCAAACAGGCGTAATAGCTAATATTACGCACTGCGCATCATCGAATCACATCATAAAATAAGCAACACTGAAAATTTGAACAATCTACTGTGGAAAAGTTTATAAATAGTGGTGAAATCTGAACTTCGTTGCAATTAGTTTCAAAAACGTTCCAATCGACATTCGTCCGTAAGTTCATAACCTCAAACAAGCATAATAGCTAATATTACACAGTGTGCGTCATCGAATTGCAACGTAAAACAAACATTCTTTTATGTAAAAGTTTATAAACTGTTGAGATATTTGAAATCTGTTGCAACTAGTTTCAAAAATGTGAAACGGCCATTTTGAAACATGTTTTTCCAGGCCTAAGTTTTATATGTAAATACCTACCTAGTTAATGTGCAGTAAAAAAATAATAATACTGGATTTAACACAATCTATTGTACAAAAATGGTAATGAAGTTTTTTGCAACCAGTTTCAAAAATGTAAAAATAATTGTATTATGTAATAGTTTAGTGAAAAATATTTTAACTTTGTGCAACCAGTTTCAAAAATTGCGAAAATGCCATCAGAATGTACAAATAGAACAAATATTGTGTAATTATTTACACAATACATTGGTCAAAGTGTATAAATTATTGTAACATTTTATGTATGAACTTTGTATCAACCAGTTTCAAAAATGTGATACCTACAATGAATAATGTGCATTTGACAGCAAATAATGTTGTTAATAACACAGTACATTGCATAATGTTTGGTATGCTATTTGAACTTCGTTGCAACCAGTTTCAAAAACTTGAAACGGCCATCAGAAATTATGTTTTTTGGATCATATTTACTTAAATTAAATAACCGAATTTTTCTGTAAATACCTAAACACTGCAAGTTTCTGATGATTTAAGGTGATATTAAAAACGAAATTATCTAGTAATTCTTCATTAATTATGAATTAAGTGAAATTAGTTTAGATTTATAATAATTAGAAAACTTAAGACTGTATTTTGTATCGACTTGTATTAAATTAATATTAGTTTAGTTCAAACTTAATTGAATTTGGCGATAAAAACTTATTTTCCTTCTATTCAACTTGCTTTGTGAACATTAGCAGTATGTATTTGATTTAATTTATAGATAATAAAATTGTACATTACACCAGTAAATAAATTTTTATACCTTAAAGTCAATTGTAAAATAAAAATACTTTTTTTTAATATTATTCTATTTAGCAATAATACGAATTTTTAAAAATTGTGTAAATCTGTACTTATATCCTCGTACTTTTGTAAAAACTTTAAAATATGTAAATAATTTGTAAAATTTCGCATCGAAATATCAAAATTAAGACTTGTTCCAATATTTAGGAAGATATATAAACGAAAGAGCAATTTTTATCAATAAGTTAGTAAATGATATTAAATATTTTGCATGAAGCATGAAAGAACTGTGTTAAGTGGCATTCAAGTATTTTAAACACCTCGTTAGCTATAAAATGAAAATGAAAAAAAAGCAATGCTTGTCTATGTCTGTATTGAGGCCATAGATGTTTTAATTATTGCTTTCACTGTTGCTATAATATAAAGGGCGCCCTTTGCGTTAAAACTTAACATAATGTCAATGCCGATCCATTTCCACGTAAGTTTTAACTCAATTTTGATAGTTATATGGATATTTTAAAGCCCTCATGGCGGTCTAGAACGGTCAAATCGATAACTTAATAATATCGGATTGATAGGCTTAATTGACACAATTTTATATCGATTTCTCGAGCATGGTTGCGCTCGTTAGGCGTTTCGATAGCCAAGCCGATATTGACAATGAAATAAATAAGAAATCTTATTACGAAGGCAACACTGGGGGGTTTGTCTATGAATTGACATTCCTTGAGCGGTATTCACATAAAAAATAAACAAAAAAGGGAGTTAAATAGTCAACGAGGTATTTACCCATAACTCGTGATGTTTCGAATAACTTTCTGAATTTTATTTCTCCAATTGGATTCAATTGATTGACTATACAATGTGTTTAATTTCTACGAGCTTCGTTAGTCTGCCTCTGTTCATTAACCTTTTGAACGCGTTAATTTGCTCCGTTTTGTCTATACCCGTACGCGGTACATATTTTCAAATACCTATGCACGCAATTAAATGTCAAATTATAGCATTCTGGCATGATTTATTGGACTATATAGACAGAACAGATTATTCTCCACAATATGATAACAAATCCTCGTGTGTCAACACTCTTAGATGTTTATAAAAACAAAATCATAAAATGTCATACAAAGACGTACCGTATCTTTTGAATGTGGTCCCGCCATTCACTCGGCGTGTGTGTACTTAGGTGATAGACACAAGTGGAACACCATGAGCACTTATCATTTTTTGTTATGATAACTTTTTCTATAACTGGACACTTAAATTTTATGTCACTTAATATAATAACAAAATTCAACTAACGCCATCCTTTGACAAAATTGTAAACTATAGCACTCGAAGGCGCAAAGAGGCTCACTTGATTATCGATGTTTTTTAATGAAATACATTTTTATTTTCGAGAAATTCTTGTAGATGTCAGCATCGTGATAGTTCTACGAATGTTCAAGCGAGCGGGAAATAAATTTATGTCAAAAGACCGCTGGAATATCGGCATTCAAAGTTTCCGTATCAACTGTTGATACAGCCGCGTGTGAGTATGGACTTTTTGCCGTAACAACAGTTGATACGGCCGCGTGCAAAGAGTTAATAAGCCAGTAATTTTGTATAACGAACGACATTTTTCAAAAATATGTGTATTTTGACAGTTAACCAAAGCTTAGTGACAGCTAAGACTTGGTGCTTAATTAGACGGTTTTTGTCTACCTGCTGTCGGAATCAATTGCTGACCGAGCTCGCTTTATCGCCTATCGCCACCTAATAACCGTAAATGACGGATTTAGTCAATATCGAGTTGATGGTTTTGTCGATCGACCGTGGTAGATACTCAGGCGTATGTAAGATGGTAGTTTCCTGTTTATATTCATATTGAGTAGTTACCTGGGTTATAACACCAGTATAACCTTATATTAAGACTTATGAAGTGATAGATTGGCATTTACATTATTTTTAATATTGCTTGATTATATTCTACAAGATTGTTGAAATGAATTACCCACCTTTAAACAATAATTTATAAAATTTATTTAACAATCTGGTAAGGGCATGCCTTGTTTCTTTTAAAACAATGACAAAAACCCAAAAAAGTGCAATTATTATAACAATTTCAAAGGACAATGACTTTACAATATATATAGACGCGCTCTTTAAATCTCAAAGTGGCAAGCAAAAAGTATGTCAATTGTAATGCTTTTGATTTCGTGGTCTTTGTACTAAAGTTTCATACGTCGCGTAAAGTTGTGTGCTGCTTCTAAGTATATTTTGTTAAAAAAGTGTCGAATTATGCTCATGTGTAGTGAGAAAGTGTTTTAATTACTCGGCAAACACTAATAAACGCCAAGGAATATCATGCAAATTCATGCAATTCATGCAAATGCAAATAAATGACTAGAGTACAGGTCTAGGCACACAACTGTCAAATCACAAAGTCACTGCTGACACTATGTAAACTTCACTGTTTAAAATAGTGATTACTATGTTTATTTATATGCTTGCGGTAAAAGCAATACACAAATCAACAGTATCAACGAGTATCAACAAACAATCGTGACCATTTGCAAACTATCATTGCTCTAATGTGGCACGGCAGTGACTTAACCTCAAAATCCCTCAAGCTTCCAGGCCTGTAGCCTAGTAGACCTAGAGGTAGCATTCGATGTAGCTTTTGAATACGAAAACATCTTCCGTTATTCTGCTCTTACACATATATTTTTTTAATATCTTTGCCGTGCATGAATTAAGAATTTATTGAAAACATAAGAGTGTTTCTTTCTTGCCACGTTTTATCTTAATTTTTTGAGTCTAGATGTATTGTAACTACATTGTCAAAGGCATTATTATTTTTAAAAGTCACTAGATAGTTGAAAAAGCTTTAAAAAGTCTTGATTTTGACATTATTTTGTTTTACAAAACATGATTCAAATAAGTGTTTACTTAATTATTCCTAAGTTGTAAAAAAATACACATAAACTTAATTATTTTCTCCCCATTTTTATATCTTACTTGTATTCTGTTTTTATAATTTATGTTTATTGTTTTTTTTTATGTTACATAATATTATAATTTAAAAGTTATCCAAAGAATGATTTTTTTCGTTTTATTTTATTGTTTTTTTCCCATATTTAACTCTTTTATGCGACAACGTACAAGAGTTCCGATGACTCAGAGCCAGTGGAAGTATTGCATATCCATTCTTGTGCGGAATGTCACATGGCTGAAGACAGAAGATGGGGTAGGTGAAGGTTGGGAAGTACTACAAGAGATCCTCTCCACCTTACACACTGATTCACTGACAAATATTGAAACAATTAAGTTTTTATTTGTTTTTTAATAAATGTTTTTCTAAAATTTGGTCACCGTTTGTGCATATTTCCTAATATATTATATCGTCTATCCAGCGTTATACTGTGAAGTGTAATTTTTTTTCCTTATGCCTACTTGAAATATATTTTTTTTTAAATTGCTCTTGAGAAACAATTCAAAACAGTTACTGGTTACGCCATTATGCATTATAAAGTAATTTATACACAGATATCATGCACACATATGTACATACATGCGACCACTGTACTGAGATAATATTGTTGTTCCTTGTCCTACCTTCCTCTATTCCCGCACGTTTTCGCTTCACATTGTGTATGAATTACTTTACCTACATACATTTTACATCCGCGCACATCTCGTGCAAAATCATTTTGTGTTCAGTGCCACTGCTGTGATACCTAAGGAGGATAGACAGAAAAAAAACGAGTGCCCTCTTCATAATAGTGAGTCCTTCCTTATCCATACAACAGGTTATTGTCTTATGTGCAGTGGTAATTACACTAATATTCAAGGTCCTTCGACAAACATTTTTTACACTCCTTAAAAACATATCATAACACCTTTTACACACCAGTTACAATTGTGTTAAACTAAATAATTACTGGTTTCCGTATTCATTCTAAGCCAGTGAGCAATTGTAAATTATTTTTTTAAATGCTGATAAAATAAACATACTAATAATATATTTAGACGTACAAAATGACACATTAGAATAAAAAAATAATAATTAGATACTTGTTATCTCTTAGGTGAACAAGTACCTAATTACAATTAACTGTCTGTCGTTTAGGACAGTTTTACACTCGATAGACGATATATGTTACAGATTGATACACATAGATATTTTAGATAAAGTCTAAAAAATTTTAAATGGCTTAAAAATAATCTATTTATGAATTAGTTTTTTTCTTGGTCACCTGCATGGTTAAATTTGTCAAGCAGTATACACTTTTCTTATGTTTTAATTCTTCTTTTGAGATATTGAAAGAAGGGTAAATGCAGGTAACTCCATTAATGAAGGACTGAACGCAGTTGGCGCTAACAAAAAATTGTCCAAAGAAGCGAAGTTAGCAGTCCATAATGGAGTGCTTGTACCTACCCTTATATATGGAAGTGAGGCATGGAACTGGCAGAGAATGGATGAAAGTAGACTGAATGCTGTTGAAATGAGATCCCTGAGGCGTATGTGTGGTAAAACCATGTATGATCGTGTGAGAAATGTGGAGATCCGCAAAGAGTGCAAGGCTGATGTAAGCGTAATGAGTATGATTAAGAAAGGGGCGCTTAGATGGTTTGGGCATGTAGAGCGAATGAGCAAAGAAAGGAGTGTAAGGAGAATATATGATGCGAATGGTAACAGAAGTGGGGACGCCCGAGGAAGACATGGCACGATCAAGTGAATCAGATACTCGAGTCGGGCCATGTCAAGAGTCAGAATAATAATAGAAGAGTATGTATGAATGTGAATGAGGCAAGAAGTGTGTGCCAAGACCGAGTTGTTTGGCCATCCGTCATCACTGCCTACCCCTGCGGAGAAACGGAGTGATGGTTAGTTAGTTTAGTTAGTTAGAAACACTGAAGGGATAATCCGATAGAAATGTTTTATGGGAGCGTCCGTATACCCAAAGTAAGCTGAATTTTACTTCACTTCTGTTAAAATTCATCAAAAAATTTTAAGTATAGAAATTTTTCTTGAACAGACAGACAATTTCAATGGCCTGTATGTGAGACAAAAGTCGAAAAGTTTTCTAATAGATAATATTTCTAAGGATTTTCTGTTCGGTGTTAGATGGGTGCCAGTTGTAAGAAAATTAAAATAAAAATTATGATAAATCCTTATTATTATTAATTATTAATGTATTTATTCTCGAAATTATTATTAAAAATCAATTAAATAATTAATTCATTGTACACTATCCAAATCATATCTTTTAGATTACATATGTAATTAGCATTGTAAAATACATTGTAGATACATTTTGTATATGATATTTTGGATGTATTTCATCATCGCTGTGTAAACTATTGACTAACTACTCATCGAGTAATGGGATAACGATATATATGATGTCAGACAAGTGTAAGAGAGAAATGAGAATCGAAAGGTAATAAGTCAAGACATTCTAGTCAATTCAGTGGAAAAAACAAACATTTGTATATTGGTAGCTTGTAGAACAGATGATGTAAGCTACTTGACAAATAGTTACTCGACAGCTTACTCAGAGGTGGTGAAATGTCCATTAGATGCCATTTCGATAGGAAAAAATGTCTTGCCTAGCTATAAAGTGATCTCTCCTGTGATACCGTGCAAGTAGGTACTAATATTATGTATTCAATTTATCTTAGCTTCAGTCCACTTGACTGACTCATCTATTTAGTCCGATATCTGTGGTGAAAAACCTCTTGTTAGAACTACAGTGACATAACCATTTGTTTTTATTTAAATTTTAAATATCTTGCTCCATTATTATAGAGGTTTAGTGACTTACCCATCTATTTAGTTAAATATTTGTGGTGAATATCCTTTTGTTTAAGTTATTATTGAAAAACAGTTATTTATTGACAATGTGATTGACAGATCTTCAATCAATCCTTCAATATTTTCACCACAGTTGCTTTGTTAACGTTTGTGGAAACAGCACCTAAAGTGGGCAAATGTAGAACTCAGGACAGTTGCGATATAATGCAATTATTAGCAAAACAAATCTCGTTCTGCGATGAAACTAAATTCCAAAGGTCTCGATAGATAGAGCAATTGAATGAACGATTATTAATCACAAAACAAAACGATCATTCAACTGGTTGTCTATGGCAAATGTGCTCAATAAAAATTCAATGCACGTCAATGAGAAATCTCAATTATTGTCAGTGGTTTTAATTGCCGCAATAAAGATCAATTAGCAATTTATTGTCAATTGCATCAATGACTTAAATTGACATAACTCATCTCCAAGCTTTTACTTTTGAGCGCTACCATCTACTACCTTATACTGGGCGACCATCACATCGATGCTCTGCACCATTTTGAATCGTTAGCATTTGAACTGTCCTCGTTAAACACAAAATTCTCGGTCTGTTTCTGCTCTTAGACATAACCACTTCCGTTATGGACATGAAGAAAGCCATTCAAGAAAGTACCTAACCCGATAACGATACAAATTTTATTTAATTTAACAGTTTTGTATTTTTTTAATACACATACATACATTCATACACACATACAATTGTAAGTCGTAAAGAACGAGGTTGTGCTATCAAAATTCTTTAAGAAATATTTTTTACATTAAAACTAAAATTTTTCATCAATCTTAGAAATATTTTTTGTTTGACAGTTCTTACAAATGATTTATAATAACAAAAAATAAACTATAAGTAATGGTAAGTATTTTTATACTTAATTCTAATAGAGAAACGCTCACATTTTGAACTGTCCATTGTAGTTTAAGAATCGTAAAATATACTGCAAAATAATATTATAACATCATTAAATGGGGTATTATCACACTGAGACGATCTGAGATTTTCACGGTCAAAGGAATCATCGTGATTTATTTTTGGGGTACTATGCCGTGTTGCGCCGCTTCTTTCTTTAGCCGACGTTTCGGACAGCATTACTGCGTCTGTCATCAGGGATTTTCACTAATTGTACTAAAATACCGGCCTCTAAGAGGTTTGTAGTGCGCAACACATATCGCTTCTGCAATAAATACACACTTCAGCATAATCTACACATCTGCACTGATGATGGACACTGTAACGCTGTCCGAAACGAAGGAGGATGCGCAACTTGGCATAATAACCCAAAAATAAATCTCATTTTTACACTGTTTTATCATAGAATTACCACTATTGGATTATTGCGATTGGTTGTATATATATATATATTGACCATATTATTTCTCAAAATATTAATATGGAAACGTATGAATTGCTTACTGCAGTTGAAAGCCAATGAATCCTCTTAGATTTCGCCGTTTAAAGCGATCGTTTTAAACGTTTTCACAAACTTGCCATAATACGCCAAAAATCGCTCGAGTGGCTACTATAGAGCAGTACAAGAAATGCCGTGTTGGAGTGTGGAAGTCTGACCAATCATTGCTTAAATTTCATGGCGGAACTATATATCATCATTATTATGAAATTCAAATAAATAACTAGGGACTTGAAAATTTTGCATAATGTTTCATTGAAATTCACATTATTCTTTGTATTATTTTTCAATAAAAGCTGTGGTATTTTGCAACAAAAGTGATGGTATGTTAATGTTTTGGTATTTTTCAACAAAAGTGATGATATGTTAACGTTTTGGTATTTTGCAACAAAAGTGATGGTATGTTAACGTTTTGGTATTTTTCAACAAAAGTGATGGTATGTTAAAATTTTGGTATTTTGCAACAAAAGTGATGGTATGTTAATGTTTTGTTATTTTGCAACAAAAGTGATGGTATGTTAACGTTTTGGGTATTTTGCAACAAAAGTGATGGTATGTTAACGGTTTGTTATTTTGCAACAAAAGTGATGGGATGTTAACGTTTTGTTATTTTGCAACAAGAGTGATGGTATGTTAACGTTTTGGGTATTTTGCAACAAAAGTGATGGTATGTTAACGTTTTGGTATCTTGCAACAAAAGTGATGGTATGTTAACGTTTTGGGTATTTTGCAACAAAAGTGATGGTATGTTAACGTTTTGGTATCTTGCAACAAAAGTGATGGTATGTTAACGTTTTGGGTATTTTGCAACAAAAGTGATTGTATGTTAACGTTTTGTTATTTTGCAACAAAAGTGATGGGATGTTAACGTTTTGTTATTTTGCAACAAAAGTGATGGTATGTTAACGTTTTGTTATTTTGCAACAAAAGTGATGGTATGTTAACGTTTCGATATTTTGCAACAAAAAGAGTGGCAGTACATTAAATATTTCACACAGTGTGAAAATACCCTATTATTATTTACACCATTTACTCATATAAAAAATTAACTCCACAAACTGCTTAGGGTGGGGTAAACAGAAATTCTAATGTAACATTATCGTCAAACTGCCAATCAGTGCCATTTTGATTTTTATTTAACGTTTGAAATGTTAACGAATAACGCCGATTCTAGGTTAGTTTCAGCTCTTTGTCATTTTGATTGTAGTCAGCTGAAAAGCATTACTACAATACAATTGTACTTTTCTGCTGAACCAATTTATTCCTAAGCCGAAAAGGACCTAAAATAACAGATCTTTTAAATGTAAAAAAAAAAAAAAATGGTCCTGATTAACCTCTAATATGTCGAGAATTCCGCTGTGGATTTCTGACATTGTACCCGTCACGTGTCGGCGAATTCACCGTGGATTTGATAGTAGCTCATTGGAATGCCCCGATTTTATGTTATTTTGAACTTTAATAACTAAAGTAACTACCCTGGGGAAACTACATACGAAAGATATATAAAATTTGAATAAATATATAAACACAATATCTGGTAAGATGTTACAATTTACAAAAACATCATTTAACAATAAACAAGTAAGTTATTACTAAAATAGTGTCAGCCCGCGTACGACGAGCGACTGGCACTTTACCCCACTAAGAAGCACTAGATGGCAAGAGAGTTGACAATTCAATGACAATATTACATTATTTGAATTTCTGTGCGATGCTCCAACTTAAGCAGTCTCGTTAAATAATAAGCGATTAATACAATGTAAAATTACGATACAAATCTAAAGCAACACTTAAATTACTACAGCCTTGAGTGAAAAACTTTACTTATTACCACGGCTATGATTTGAGCTTTTCACAGCCATTATAGTGATTCAATTTTTTGGTATTTTGCCATTTTGCGTAGCCAGCATTACAGTGTCCATCATCAGGGCAGATGTGTAAAGATTGTGGTGAAGTATGTACTTACGTATGTAGAAGTGATACCGTGTCGCAATATAATTTAAGATGGTTTTTGCGTTTAGTTTTGGTGTAGCCGGCAACCGAAATTCATAAAAAACACATTAAGGCGATGCACTACGTCGTGTAATATTTTGAATCGAGCCGCTATCAATAACACACCTTACATAGATGGCGATAAGGCTTAAATTCCCGCTTAACACCATCCACCTTTTTTGATTTATACAAGAAAAAAACATGGTCAAAAAGTGCCTTTTATTTTATTTTGTGGATGTTCAGGCACAAATATTTAAATGTTTTTCGATCATTTTATAAATAAATTATTTGCCACATTATACAATAAAACCATAACCGAAAATCGGTTCGTAAGTAGGAGATTTTGACATTTAAACAGTTTTCATAGGCCTTATACATTATTTTTTTCTGGCCTTATAAAAAGACTTATCTAAAAAATACTCGATCATTTCAAAGGCCAAGATGTATTCTACTCGCAGTATTTAATTAAAGCATCTGAAACATTTCTAGGCGAACAAATTTTCAAACCAAAATCACGTGATTTTGCATTACTACGTAGTGCATCGCCTAAAGACGACGGCGGGGGCTAAGCTCAAAGTTCTTCGTAAACGATAATTGACGACTACACCAAAACTTAACGCAAAAAACAATTTTAAATTATAATGTATCATCAGCTCTTGGAGAATTGGAGCTGGCACATGGTATCGCATCTATATAATAAAAACAATCTTCACCACAATCTTCATTTACACATCTGATGATGGACTCTATAATGATGTCCGAAACATTGGCTAAAGAAGGAAGTAGTTCAACATGGCATAAAACCCCATATTCACTATATTACCATGGCGTTTGTTTGGTTAAAACAGTCTTAAACCAGGCTCAAGGCCGGCTTTACCACGCCAACTTTGAACGGGCGTGTAGAAATCTATTTAGTAAGACGGTTAATGTAAAAAGATAGTTTATGCAATAATTAAGTGATACATATCTAACTCAGTGAGCTTTGATTCAACAATTCAATATGATAAGTAGTTTCGTAGTAATTAAGACAGTGTTTTTCCTACCATCAATATAAATATATTAGTATATTATCTACTACGATAGTGTAGCTTTTGTGTAAATACATCTTTATACAATTTTTTCTTATTGTTCGTAAAGTATTGTACATTATTTCCGCAAATAATAATATGTGATTAAAATTTCTTCAATAAAAAACATTTTGAAAAGAATATAAGAATTGCTTTATTTATGTTTGTCTATGTTGTTAATGTCCCGCCTTGAAGGGAACAAGTTTCAGAAGTTTGGAAGTTGAATCCATGTTCTACGGGAACCAGGAGATATGATCAAAGACACAATGATAATCCTGGTGAAATTTGTTAAAGGTACAATGTAAAATGTTTGTTACCTTTGAGCATGCTGTGTGGAGGGTATTTTTGATGGGAGGAAGGAGTGAATATGGGTTCTGAATAGTAGGAGGGAGGAAACACAGAGGCTGGCAAATTCCACAGCTGAGCTTTTGAACTCAAGAATGAGTCGCAGAAAAGACTAGTTCTCATGTGACAAATCGTGTTCAAATGTTGAGTGCACGTTTGGGGACGACTATGCACCGATGCCAAATCGCTAGTTCCTCAGAGCATCTTTCATTAAAATATCAGTAGAACAAGGACAGCATTCCCACCTGACCCCTGTACTCTAAAGATTCCGTCTGTTTGTTAAGATAAGGGAAGCTACCCAACCGACTAGTTTTTACGCTGTGTAGCGCTTCCCTCTTTTTTAAACAACATTTCGGACAGCGTCACAGTATCCCATCATCAGAGTAGATGATCTGCCCCTTCTCACAATTCGCAGTCCTTTGAATGTGACTGCGAATGCACTGGATGCGATTTAGTGAGAGCGAACCAACTTATTGGCGTGTTGTGTCTTGTTATATTGTGTTGTGTTACGTTTTGCTGTGTCATGTTATATTTGGTTAAGTTACGTTGTGTTACTGGGCAGACAGAGCATTTCTCTTGGCTCTGGACTGGTGCTCCAGCACACTCCACATCAGAACGGCCAACTGTATGTCCATATCTTGAATTTCTTTCCTCAGCAGGGTTACAGCGCGCTTTATGTTGACTATGGGAGATTGGTCGTTCATGGCGGAACCTAAAATGAAAGCACCATTCATATTAATTACTGAAACAAAAAAATTAAATAATTATCAACAGTCTTCGTGGTCCTGAAGTTGAGATTGACTTTTTTTATAATAAAGGGTTTTCCAATAAGAGGTGTTATTTTGAATAGCCCGCTATTTCCGTAGATGTTACTTTTGAAGCTGTCATTTTTTCACATTTGACAAGTAGAAACTACGCCATTAATAAAAATGGAACGATACATGCTTCAACAACGCATTGAAATTATTAAAATTCACTATTATTAATTATTATAATTCCATCGAAAAATCATTTTGAGTGATGAGGCCCATTTCCACCTCGGTGGCTTCGTCAACAAGCAAAATTGTCGCATCTGGGGCTCGGAAAACTCAAGAGTTATTGTTGAAAAGGCTCTCTATCCTCAACGTGTGACTGTTTGGTGCGTTTTATGGTCCGGCGGAGTCATTGGACCTTACTTTTTCGAAAATGAGGCTGGAGCAACAGTTACGGTGAATGAATTGCACTACCGAGAGATGATTAATGATTTTTTATGGCCGGAATTGGATGGTATTGATCTGGACAACGTTTACTTTCAACAAGACGGCGCTACGTGCCATACAAGCTACGAAACCATTGATCTTTTACGGGAAAAGTTTCTTTAAATTTCAAAATAACACCTCTTATTGGAAAATCCTGTAGTTTCAATAATAGTTTCCAAATAAAGTTTAAAAATAGTTTCCGCCAGAGCCTTTGTCATCTTGGGGATGCTGTGTAGGGGGTCTTTTCAAGTAAAGGAAGGAGAAAAGTTCTGGGAAGGAAAAGGTATGAGGGGTAGGTAGTGTGTATAGTATACCCACCAGATCATAAAAATATGTAAGGTTTTAATTTACTAGTCTTAGTTGTAAATCACTAGACATTAATCTTAGTTATAAGCCACTTAGTTATAAGTTTAAGTCATAGAAATACATTAAATGCACAAGGTGGGGCAAAAGTAATCACCCTATTAGAATACGCTATAACTTTTGCAAATGGCGCCAAATGTCAATTCGGTTTTGACATTTGTGAAGTAAATAAACGCAGAATACAAATCGACAAGACATGAATCGGTTTACCGGAAAAAAAAACAAATTACACAAGCAGTAACAAAGTTTATCATAAAAAAAAAATTACAGCAAAAGAACATTGGGTGATTACTTTTGTCACACCCTGTATAAACTCAGTTGTTAAGCGCCTTTGAGGTGATTTTCTCACGAAAACAGTGCTTTACAAATAATCCAATCATTATTATTATTAGGAATCTAGAGGGTCAGTTTATCCAGTGCGGCACAAAGCTAAGGGTCAAGAGAGTCAGCCTGAACAGGTCATAAGTTCTCCCTCATCAGGTCTCTCCCAATCTGGTCTACAATGCAGTTGTTGGACAGACGTGGACAAACTTCACCCCATGAACTTAGGACCCCGGCTTAGTCACCAAACTTACTGAGCAATTTGGGGTGACCTATGGCAGAAATGTTTATTATCTAATTAATGGTTCCCGTGGCGGTGGTACCCACACCAGCCTCCCAAATTTAAACTTGACCATGGATCCAACATCATCCACTTTTGGGTTGGGTTAGAAAAATAAAAAATAAATAATTAGGTTAGGTTGGGTAAACTTAGGCTTGATTGAGTTAGATTAATTACCTTTCATCTCCGTCTTCTGCTTGACATTCTCCACCTTGTCCGTGAGTTCGCTCAATATCTCCTGGCGCTGAGTGACTCCCACGCTTGCCGTCTGAAATGTACGTTAACTCAATCGACTCATCATAAGCATACAATACAAAATGATATATTAGACCTTATTGCATTTCATGTGCCAACGAGAACAACTTAATTCATAAGTGTAATAATAATGTTAGTCGTAGCGTCAAATACTTGGGACGTATCACAGACGACCTGAAAGACGTTGAGGATATGGAAAGGCAAAGAAGAGTGATATCCGTTAGAGCAGGAATGCTGTCAAGGCGTTTTCACTTTTGCAGTACAAATTCTTCACTTTGCTGTACACGGTAGAACTGTGGGTGGATT
This sequence comes from Hesperophylax consimilis, assembly GCF_061612785.1. Classification (NCBI taxonomy): domain Eukaryota; kingdom Metazoa; phylum Arthropoda; class Insecta; order Trichoptera; family Limnephilidae; genus Hesperophylax; species Hesperophylax consimilis. The sequence goes on from NC_142865.1 coordinate 16,752,264, forward strand.
ACACTACATCCCAATGGCATAAGCTAAAAGTCACTTACAACAATGCTTATCGCCAACTGTTCTGCCTACCGAGATACTGCAGCGCTACGGAAATGTTCCTGGAGGGACGAGTGCACTCTTTCAGAGCGCTTCTCCGCAACCACGTGGGAAGCTTATGGCGCAGACTAGTCAATCAAATAACACTATCATCCCTGCCATGATTTCCTGGATGGAGTCCCTCCTGATGGCTGATAAAAGTCTGTTTGATAGATTCTCAGATTGCAATCTTTAGAACACGGGCGCCTTGTGGGAAAGCTGTTCTTTTCTACCGGTATTTCAATGGAAGATGCTTCAAGGAATGAGTGTCAATGATCCTTTCGGCACCTGTACACAGTCAAGAAACAAACCAAACGCACGCCCATCATTTGTATACAGTTGACATTTATCACACGAGAACGGGTCGTTTCTACAACTAGTTCTTGAGTTCAAAAGCTCGGCTGTGGAATGATTTCGCAAGATCTCTTCAAGACCAAGGTTCACTCCTTCCTTTCCTCAAAAATACCCTCCACACAGCATCCCCAAAGATTCAAAGTGTGGAGTTAATCTAAAAATTTTATACGTCTGATACATAGACATATGAATATTAGTAGACCTGCCCTAAGTGATTAAAAGCGTATTATTCCCCACTCCCCATACCGGTTCCATTGGAGCCGGCTGGGCTCGCGTATGACTTCCCGTGAATCTTGAGAATGTGACGTCATCATTCTTGTTCGAACTAGCGTCGAGCTATGGTCGAGGCATTTTACGAAATAACACGGCAAAATGGTTGCTTGTGATATGAAAACTTGTAAAAATAGATGTGAAAAAGAGAATAAACCCAATTGTCGTATTACATTCCATAAGTAAGCATTATTTTACTTTATTTTAAGCTTATTCACACCGTATTATATGGATCAGTTTTAGAAACATATACTATCACATCACAATGTAGCGATTCTCAAGTGTGCTTATCGTTGTTTACTGGGGTAAGTAAATTATGAAACATTTGTAAAAGTGTCTTAACTAAATACTCTGAAACTAACTACGACTCTGAAAATAGAAGAAATTTACTTTGCCGAATTTGGACTTCGCAAATTAGTTCATAACGTGGCGAGTAATTTGCGCTCCCATGTAAAAATGTCTATTCATTCAAAAGCAGATTTTACTTTTAAAAACTAAATGGTGATATTATAATGCGAGATGCCTATATACTGTCAGATTGATTTATTGACGAATCACAGTCAGCTTTACCCCCTTCGTTCTTCAACAGTTGATTTTACCCCTCACCTTTAATTTCTAGTCTATATATTCTTATGTCTGTGGTCTGATATGATTTTCTGTTATTAGATGTCTTTGACTAGCTACAGTAGGTTATACCCGTATCAGGGAAGTGCAGGTACCTTATAGCTGTCCACAGCTGTGGTGGCCTGCGCCCTGAGTCTGGCCAGCCGGTCCAGGGAGGGGGCGGTGCGCTCCTGCAGCAGGACCTGGCGCGCCTTGACTGCCTCCACAGCCGTGCTGGCCCGCAAGGAAGCTCTCTGGAGGGAGTCGCCCACTGCGGCAGACAGCTGGCCCAGTTCTCGGGGACAAAAAGGGGCATATTAAACCTTACTTTATTTTTTATGTTAATACCGCACAAGAGTCCCAACTGTGTCCAACCGTCTGGAGCCAGTGAGACTATGGCATCTCGAAATAGTATAAAACAAAGTCACTATCCGCATCTATCTGTTTGTGCACTTAGTTCTTCTAAACTGTGCAACGAAGATTGATAGGGTTTTCATTATCATTTAGAGAATTTCTTCCGGAAGGTTTATATATATATTACATAGATATTATATTTATTGAAAGTAGAGAAAAGTCGAGCAACGCTCGGTACACTTCAGCTAGTCCCTAATAAATTGAGGTGGTAGTGGGATGAGAAAGAGGAGGGTGAGTTCCTGGTGGTCTTACACCAGGACGATACTGAAAGTATCTTAATTGAGAGTATATATATAGGACATACTGAAAGTATCTATCACTTTGGAAGTGCGACAAGTACACTACATATTATTTTAAGTGAATAAATTGTGAAATGATGAGCGAGGTGGGTAAATTATAACACATTTGTAAAAGTGTCTAACTAAATAGTGTAAAAAAAATTCAATTTTGGAAACAAGCCCAAACTTTTGTTTACCTGATTTTGGATATGTAGTTTTTTTACGCAGCAAGCAGATTTTATTTTCGCAGACTAAATGGTGATATTAAAATGCAAGTTGCTTGTATACTGTGAGATTCTTTTACAGACAATTCGCAGAAAGGGAGACAGTCACGCCGCCTACAACTTGGTTTGATTCGCTTTCCCTTATGGGCTACGAGTGCCCTTTATTTTTCCATATTTAGTGATATTGGGTACCTCCCAACCTTTCCCTTCCCCTTACCTTTCCTATGCGTGACCAGCTGTTGCGTGTGGGTTCTCCAGTCCCTGGCTGAAGGTATAATCCTGATCCTCAATGATGGTGCCGCTCTTTCTACTTCTCCCTTCCAGTCCGCCATGTGAGCTGCCACTGAAACAGACGTGGCCTTTTTAAAACACTCAACTCGAGGCTAGCAATCAGCAGTCCACAATGGAGTGCTGACACCAAGCCTGATGTATGAAAGTAAGGCATGGAACTGGCAGAGGAATGTGGCAAGTAGACTGAATGCTGTAGAAATGAGATGCATATGTGCTAAAACCATGATTGACCGTGTTAAAAATGTGGATCGAAAGAATGTAAACATAATTAGCAGAGGGAATGTGACAAACCCATCGCTCAGGAAGTGGAAACACGATCTGCACTAGCCATCCCAAGCCAAAGTTTGAGCTATCATGCTCAGGCTGAAATGACACTGGGAAACAGTGTCATGAACCGTGCTTAGACCTTACCCCAGCACTCGAGGTTCTGCTCGGGTGGATCGTTTATTTCCTTAGATACTCGTGGGATCAAAAATGGACCATTCAAGAACCTACGGTTAAGAAGAGCAGTTTCTTCTTTCTTAGGGCCTTCAGGAAACCCAAACAAAGAGGGACTTCCATCAGGAAAACCCTTCCCGCTACAGTATCCTCCAGGGGATCTATACGTGGGAGAATAGGGACCCTCACAGGACCTGGAAACAAACTCAAAGGAATGCGGTGAAATGGGAGATAGAACAATAGGCCTGAGTGCTCACGGGAACTATCCGTGTAACGTGTTCACTAAATAAAGAATATTGAACAGTGAAAGGGTAGTTCCTTAGAAGCTTTCCAAACAAACAATAATGACAAAAAAATACAAAATGAACCAATCTTACCATCTACTTCAACATTATCGTTTACAGCATTCAAATTGTCCACATTCTCTCCGTCGGATCCGCTGGAATATTCCACTTCTTCTGCCACTCCATCCTCATTCTCCAGATCCTCGTCTTCCTCAGCTTCCTCTCCCAGTTCCTCTCCATCATCACTTCCTTCTCCTACCCCTGAGGAAGATTTGATCTCCAGCGGACGCCATTTTGTGGAAATATCGGTCGATTGTACTGCTTTCTCCGAGAGCTTTTCAAGAAGATATACGACGTGTTCTCCAAAACCTGAAAATGCAAATATGCCATATCTTACAATGTTTATATTAGCTGTGCTTACAACTCAGAATTCCAGAGTCACAAGCATCTGGAAACAGTGAGCCTCTGGCATCCTCAATGGTATGTTGTGAGGATGAAGGTAATGGGGAGATGAAGGAGTTGTGAAGAGAAAGATGGGTTATTCAAATATGGTTACTGTTGGGAAGTAAGAGCTTCACAGATGCACTCATGGAGGGCAGTGCATAGAGCTTGCGTGGAAGTCCGCAAGATGGCTGCCAGTGGCCAGTAGTCGCCAGGGCCAGTGAGAATGCTCCCAGACAAACTTACTGTTTAATCAGATTCCTCGGAGTCTAGCACGATCAAATTGATAACTTAACAATATCAGATCGATAGGCTCAACATCCAGCAATTTCGCACCGATATCCCTAGCACGGTTGCGCTCTTGATAGCTGAACCGATATTGATCAGAAATCATTATACCATGGCAACAACGGTGGATCTGTTTATGTTATGACATTTCCTAACGTTAAACAGCTACGCAAAAATTAAAAATACTAATAAATTGACAACATCAAATTGAAATACTAGCTTTAACATACGTTGGTAGTCCGCATGTAATTTTTGACACCAAAAAGGGAGTTCATTAGTGTTAGGAAGCTTTGTAGATGCACGCACAGATGGCAGTGCATAGAGCTTGCGGGGAAGTCCGCAAGATGGAGCCAGTGGCCAGTAGTCGCCAGGGCCAGTGCGAAGGCTTTCAGAGAATCTCACTGGCCCAGATTCCATTTAGCCAGCTTCTAGTTAGGTCGACTATCGAGTCACAATTGTAATACGCGGAGTATTAAGTAATAAATCCCTGATTTATCACAAAGAACCAATTATTTATAATCTCCTTCCACGACGAGTTGGAGAACTGTTTGTGGGAACACAACAGTTACCCATATCTGAATAACCCATTTAACCCTAAAGCCATTTCAAGCAAAGTTTCGATTCTGATTGGTAGTCTTTCACCAGGGCGATGTTGAAAGTATCTACCATCTCTACGTAAGTATCTACTATCTCTGGAACGTGCCGCAAAAACACTATAATATATTATTTTAATCTCTCAGGTCTCTGGCAGATCAGATAAATGTATAATTTTGGAAATATTAAAATTTTGAATAGAAACCAAATATGTTTTAACCCTTGGGACCTTCTAAGACCCAAACAGTCCCAAATGCCGTGCGCGCATTATACTCTCCTAAGACCATATTTGTCCCAGAACGACCGCACATTATTAAAATGCATATATCTCTCTTCCTCTCATCTAAAAATTAATTATTTCTTTTATGTCAGAAAGAGAACGAAATAGTGCTTGTTATTGTCTTTGAAAAAATGGAAGCTTGTAGAAGGTTCGATCCGTGCAAATCAACAACGTCTCAAGGGTTAAAAATGTTTTTTCTAACTAAAATTACCATCGGAAACTTCGGTTTCATAGACGTGTACATTTTAATTATTCGTATAACTTTCTAGATTTGAATATAAAGTGTAGTGTTTTCTCTTTCTAACACCGTTTTGATCATATATCTCACCCTGACAGTAAGGGAGCTACAATGATTTCTTTGAGACCAGCTGTTCCGATCAGCGAACAAATTGGATTTGAAAGGCGACCTAAGGATTCGTAGTCAAGAGTAATCAATTCACAATTTATAGATCACCAACCTTGCTTAAGCTTATTGGGAGAGAAGTCCACTTGGATGCCCAGCTGGCGGGTGGCGTCCAGTATTCCTGACACCGTTGAGTTGGGATCGTCATCTTCCAGCGGCGACTGCAGATCCACGCCACACTTTCTGCTCAGCCAAGTGGCCAGCGAGGTGAAAACGTGGAACTGCTCAGATGGGTTGGATTCCACAAGGAAATAGTACCTGATAAAGATTTAATGGAACTAACTAACTAACCATCACGCCGCTTCCCCTGTAGGGGTAGGCAGAGAGGACGGACCGCCACACAACTCAGTCTTGACACACACTTCTTGCCTCATTCATATTCATACATCGTCTCATAAATACTCCTCTGTTATTCTGACTCTTAACATGAACCTACTCAATTATCTCATTCATTTGATGGTGCCATGTCCTCCTCGGGTGTCTCTGACTTATTTAACCATTCACATTTGTCACAGTGTCGCACATTATACACGCGATTCTCCCGGTAGATTTACGTAATTTATTACTTTTGTTTCCTTTTCATATTATAATAGTATATATTTTATTCCTTTCATTTTCTAATAGTATATACCTTTCTAATATCTTTTATTTTATTTTTTACAAACTCTTAATGCCTTTTAGACATTTTATAAGCACTTCATTCTTTCTTATACTACTTTATTAATAATAATAATAATAATAATTGGATAATTTGTAGAGCGCCGTTTTTGTGAAAAATCACCTCAAGGGCGCTGTACAATTAATTTCCTAGGATCTACATTTGTTATTTAGAAAAGATACCAAAACATACTTACCTGGCAAGTCACTTCCGACAAACACACTTATATTAAAAAATTTATGCTTATAAAAGATAAAACTGCACACAGAGGACACTATATCAAAAAAACACTGGTCATCGCATGACCTAAAGTCTGCTATAGTTTTTATTTTAATTTAACTGTCTCAAAAAGCCTACAAATTGTTAGTTGTTATCATTTTTATTTATATATTTTTAATTATTATTTTTTTTTTTTTTTAGTATATTTTTTTTTTTTTTTAACATTTTGTTAATTTAAATTGCCGTCGACTGTGAAAGTGGAGGTTTCTGAAATTATGGATACGACTGTCTGAAAAGGTGCGTTTTAAGTTTAGACCTAAATTCTGTCGAGTCTGCGATCATTCTCAAATCATGTGGCAGTCCATTCCAGGCTTTAGGTCCTGACACGGCAAAAGCACGCTCACCGAACTTAGTATCTGGTGTGCGCTTTGGTTCCTTCAACCTTCCGATAGCTGATGACGTTGCTGACCTAAGGGTTGACTGTCGGGAATTGGAATCTTCTGGAATACACAATTCTGATAAATAAGCCGGAGCCATTCCGTTAAGTGACTTAAATACCATCCAGCATACCTTGAACTGGATTCTTTCAGGACATTTGAGCCAGTGCAGATTTTTGAGATGCTCTGAAATGTGGGAGTATTTAGATACTCCGGTGATAAGCCTTGCCACGGCGTTATTGTATATTATTACATATAATTTCTTACTTTGACTTATTACTATACTACAGATTGCTACTTATATTATACAGGGTGTCCGGAAACTCGTAGTACAAGCGGGAAACTGGTGAATCTACATCACATTTGGAGTCGATTTTGTAGTATATTTTTTTTTATTTGAGCTTTCGTTATCGAGTAAATCGAGTTTGAAGTTGATTTTTTTTTTTTTTAATTTTTTTTTTTTTTATCAAATTCTTATAAATTATTACTGAAGATCAAAGTACCCAACTAATTAAAACTATTTGAAAGTAAAACAAATGAAGAAACTCGGATTTGAAGCATTATTTTGAAATCACCCTTCATTTAACCCGGTGTAATCATAAAATATTTCTGCTCTGCAGGGTTAAAACATCTGTGATTCAACCCTAAACACCAGAAAAAACTTTAACCCTAAAATAGCCGAAAAATATTTTTTTTTGGTTTTTTTTTTTTTTTTTTGAAAATGCTCAAATCAAAAAACTTTATGTTTTTTTGGGTTCCCCATGTGGTGTAGATTCTCCAGTTTCCCGCTTGTACTACGAGTTTCCGGACACCGTGTATTTATATCTCTTTTTTTCATACTTTTAACCTTACTTTCTATTTACTGATTACACCATTATACTTTCATTTATATTGTTGCATTCCTTATGTTGCTGTACTATACTCTGTAAATTAGTATGTGAATGGCACATATTGTGCCGTATATGTGAAATAAATACATAAATAAATTTGCGTTGTATATTCTCCTTACACTCCTTTCTTCGTTCATTCGCTCTACATGCCCAAACCATATGAGTGTCACTTTCACATCAGTCTTGCATTCTTTGCGAATCTCCACATATCTCATACGATCATACATGGTTTTACCACACATATGTCTCAGGCATCGCATTTCTACAGCATTCAATCTACATTCATCCTTCCTCTGCCAGTTCCATGCATCACTGCCATACTACATCAGGGTAGGTACCAGCACTCCATTGTGGACAGCTAGCTTCGTTTCTTTGTGCAGTTTTTTGCAAGCGCCAACAGAGATTTGTCCTTCATTAATGGAGTTACCTGCATTTACCCTTATTTCAATATCTGCAGCCTTAGTTTTAGGAGGAATGTCGCATTAATGCTGATGACTTATAATCTTCTAAACAGCTTCTTGTCAACACCAAATATTCTGGCTGAAATAGGATTCTTTGTCCCGAATAATTCCATGCAAGGCCGCTAACACAGGTTCTTAGTTTAGATTTTAAAAAACCCATTCAAATTATCGAACACAATATAAGTGGCTCACGAAAATGTAAAACAGAAAAAGATAACTAAAAAATACCTATTAAACCTTCAGTTCTTTCGGGACACAGAGGAAGACATGGCACAATCAAGTGAATCAGATACTCGAGTCGGGCCATGTCAAGAGTCAGAATAATAGAAGAGTATGTATGAATGTGAATGAGGCAAGAAGTGTGTGTCAAGACTGAGTTGTTTGGCGGTCCGTCCTCTCTGCCTACCCCTGCGGAAAAAACTGCATAATGGTTAGTTAGTTAATTAATTTCATAACATTTGCTCAGTTTGCAATGTTTTCTGTGTATTTCAAATGCGCTATATACCTACATATATTTTTTTAAAATTTTCCCTAAAAACAAATACTGTATAGAAACTAGATTAAATTATCTTTCCTGTGTACGCACTTAAAATAAACATTAATATTTCTAAATAATAAAAATGTTGTCAAAAATGCTAACCTCATTTTTACTTAGAAAAATTGAGAGAACTCGATATATGTCGAAAATTCATTCGTTTTGTTTGGGGAATTTGTAAGAAAACTGTAACTTCACTTTTATCCCGTTTATATAATAACAAAATAATTTTTAAAGTTAAACCGATTGTTACGATAGCGATGCGAAATATGAATTATTACTTTTAGCTATTTTTAGGATTTTATTGATAACATCCAGTATTTTTGAGACAAACTGGAAAGTATTAATATTTCTCTTTCTAACGTCAAAAAAAATTACGTACTTCCGCTTGATAGAAAAATAATAAAAACACATTTAGAAAAAAAGGACTCCCGGTCATATATGACCCTAAAACACTGGATACATAAATAAACCAATCACCAATGACTGGATGGGTGTTTTTTATAATTTATCCGTATTGGATGCGCCCAAAATTTGCTGGTATGAGCCCTGACAGCCCACCGATACTATTACTAAAAAATACTGATATATGTACAGACCCTACGTCAATATTGCATACGGGATATTAATTGACCTATAGTACAGAAATTTGTCAAACCTGCTCATTGGACGCATTTTAATATCACGTCTGAACTCCTCGTCAAAATTCAACACCTTTAGTCTATCCATCAGAGCAAAGTCAATCATTGCGCAAAGAATTTTATAAATCACACCAAAACTGTTTAATATTGTTTCAGACAGCCAAGAAGTAGGAAAGATGACAAAATTTGACATAAAGATGTTATTGTTTTCGTTGTCGTTACCATGGTAACGAAATTTTTAAATCGGTAAAATTACACAATGCTAATATTATGTTTTTCTTGTGTGTCCAACGCAAAATCCTATCAATGGCCAAAATATTATGAATTTTTTGTGTATCTGAATCAGCACATCCTAAATACTGCTTAATTTTTTTCTTTGCGAGTAAGTACCTGCCTTTAAATATTTTTTTAAAAAATATCGATTATGATAAATATCTATTTAAAAATGACATCCCTTGAGTAAAAACATTTCCTTCCGCCAAAACAACTGTCAAATGTTTTGAAAACTGTTGTCAGTGTCAGTTTCTTTCAATTATTACACCGAATTGCGTAAAATTAATAACTAGCTAATTTCTAAATTTGATTGTTGGTTTGTGTTGTGTTCGTTCTGAGATGTAATGAATTTGATATTTAAAAGATATAGCAGTGTTTCTTCAAAATGTCAAAACGACAAGGAGATCCCCATTTCAACCAAGTTAAAAAGCCGAAACTTAATTTGTATCCCAATTCTCAAAGTCTTCCTTCCACAGATAAAAATATCAACGGCGCTTCGACTCAAAGTAAGCATTGTATTACTTTTAAAGCTGTATTAAAGTTGTAATGATGAAAAACATGATTGACAACATAACCTATAATATAAATTATATACTTGGAAGTTTTCTTGAAGGGTTATTTGTAAACTTATCGAATTCTGCTGCATGCTCTTTAAAAAAACAGGTAATTTTTGGATAGGGCCTGACACGCTTATTACGAATATTTAAAACCAAAATTCACTCCGCGAATCGATGTGGCGACATTAGGAACGCACTGTTATGTTGGTATCACTGATGCATTAACAAGAGCTAAATACGACCGTTGCTATCTTCGTGGGATACCTAGGTTTGTGTAACATGGTTTGTGATACAAAGGAAAGTGCCCCTTAATAACGCCTGCTCGCGTCAAGGCAAGAAAAACATCCCAGTTTTCAAGTAGTTTACCGGCTACGCTAGGTTTGTGTAACATGGTTTGTGATACAAATCCATTTGTCTTCCACGAAGTTAGCCATAGTCGTATCTACGCAATGTATCAGGGATACCAACATAACAGTGACGTACCTAATGGCAGCTGATTGCCGCCGCATCGATTCGCGAAGTGAATTTTGGTTAACGCAATTGAAAATTTAAATTCATAATTTTCCGCCGCCCGAAATGCAAAAAGTTTTCTTTTATAGTAATTAAGGCGAATATAAAGTTTTTTTCTAAAAAATATTCGTAATAAGCGTGTCAGGCCCTATCCAAAAATTACCAAAGAAAGACAAACATTCCCGGGTTACGAATAACTTGACAATATTTGAAAATCTCCTACTACCACCACGGTAAGCAAAAATATTGCTTGTGTTATGATGGAGGACTTAGCCAGCCGAGGAATTGAACGCAATACGCCTGGGTGGGACCCAAATGCGATGCCAACTCAGCCACCGACAGGTAGACGGAGGTTTAAGTCGCACATGCACTAAATAGCTTTGTAGGGTTTAGTTTGGGTTATTTTAATAATTTATGCGTATTTCCTAACCTGAGAACTTTCATTAAGAAAATACTGGAACTTTATTACATTTTTTACCGTCTCCACCAAATAAAAAGTTATTTCTTGTAATAATTAAGTTTAAACCAAGTGTTATGTATATATTTTTTGCGTATTAAGCGTGCAGCGGAATGCGACAAGTTTATCAGGTTATTTATAGGAACGTCTCGCTTCTTTTCTTTCATGAACGTTGCCTAACCGGGTGGCGATATAGTTTTTTTGATAAAATTTCTGGCTAGCTTACACACAAATTATTGAAATAACAGTTCGTTTCAACTAATGAGTACAACTAATGAGAAACAATGTTGCTAATTATTTCCCTAACCGCGGTAGAGATTATGGAAATGACACTTTGTTTCAACAATCACTGCAAGAAATAACTATTTACTTCCATAAAATAGGTTATTAGGTTCTTCCATAAGAATTTTGATGTACCAAATATAAATGAAACAAATATTTACTAAAAATATATTATTGAAACTATTCAAAATACTAAATCCTCTACAATACCTCGTATTCATCAAACAAGGTCAAATCACAATGACATAAAAAATATTCCAGGTCATAAAACCACATTCGGACAAATAAATTATATTTATTTTGCGACGAAACTCCACAACTTCCTTCCCCCTGATATAAAGAGAATAGAGAATTTGAATGATTACAAATCAAGAATAAAAATCTGGTTGAAAGAGATTAATGAAAAAAATATTAAAAACAACATAGAAAACTAATAAAACAGAAATGAATAACCTTAGTCCGCCTCAGCACAGATCACCCTAGTGAGGAGGAATAAGAAATACAATTTACTATACATATATTTTGTATGTACAATGTTTAAATAGTCACAATAATAAAAAATAATAAAAGTTTGGGTTAATTAAGTAATTAATGCGTATGTAGATTAAAAATAACAACAAAAAAACAAAACCCACAGTAACAACACGACAAAATACAATATTCTACAGCAGCACACATAAGCGTAACTATATTGCCCACTCTCCGATACAACGACTTCACACCATGGGAAATCATTACTTGGGTGATGTTGACATATTCAATACCAACTTGGCAAGTTTTGTAGATCATTTAAAAGATTTATTTCAACAATACTCCTAAACACATCATGTAAACCTACAAATAGCTGTAATTTTCTGTTTTTGTTTCTTGTGTTTGTATGACTTGTTGCATAGCTTTTATCAAATGTAGTTTTATTCTTATTTTATATGTTTCAAAGTATTTGTCAAATTAAAATTATACTACCAACCATGTAAAAGCCTCTGGGCGTTAAATAAATAAATAATAATAATAAAAAATGAAACTTCCTCAAGTGTCACTCCATACAAAAAAAACCAAAATTGTGGCAATGGAATTGTTTTATAAGATGAATTTTCAACTTTGATTGAATAAAAATATAATTTTAATGCATCTTTTCCATCTCTAATAACCCTAATGTAAAAAATTGTAAACATTTCAAAGTACCAAATGTAAAAGCCCCATGGGAGTATATAGTAAATATTTTCCTTAGCTGGCTAAGTCCTCCACCATGGCACAAGCAACATTTTTCACTCACACTGGTGGTAGTTGGAGATTTTCAAATATTTTCAGATTATTCGTAACCCGGGAATATTTCTCTTTCTACAGAATAGATTAAAGACAGACATATTTAAAGTATATACTATAAACTCTTTCTTTTATAAACATTAAGTACCCAGCTAGGTGGCAATGCGCTTTTTTTATGTGAATACCACACTACATCACAACGGTCCAGACCCAGTAGGACTACGGCATCCCCAATTGGGGTATTTTGTGTGGCTGAAGGGGGTGGAAAAGGGAAGCAGATGGGCCAAAGGAATTGACTATTCAGATCAGATTACCAAACACAGTTAAAGCCATTTTTGCAACGTTTCGATTCATCAGAGTGATACTATCACTTTGATAAATAATTATTATAAGACAAAGTTTTCATGCATAGCACAGAGGATAAGAAATATCCATACAAATTGAAAATATCTCGCAAGTAAAAATAAATGCCGCCGATGGGAATTGAACCCGCACCTTCTGATGTCCGGTCAGGTGCTCTGGACCACTGAGCTACGTCTACAAAAAAATAATATTGATGATTTAAGCTTTGTTTTAATTTTGTTTTCAGGCTTACTTCCCGAAGACGATGATATTTGGGGAGACGGCGATGATGAAATTCTCCTCCTCGCGAGTCAGGTTTACGAACAGACAGAACAGTGCGATTTATCCGCCATTGCCAACTACACGTTATGGAACAAACCCCCTCTAACATCCACACAAAAAACTGTCATAAATGCTGATCAGGGAACTTCCAAATCATCCATCCAACCAAACATGTTCTACGGTGAACAACAAATCTACAACGAATTCAAAAAACCCACAAATATTCCAGGGGATCGATTCGATGCCAAAAGAAACTCAAATTTTAAAACAAACGCAACCGTAACCGGGCAATCTTACGGAAATTTTTATTCCAAAGGAACCGTAATAGAACAATCTGTAAACCATTCAAATTTTAAAGGCACCGTAAAAGAACAGTCTGCAAGCAATTCAAATTTGAATGGAACCGTAATAGGACAATCTGTAAGCAATTTAAATTCTAAAGGAACCGTAATAGAACAATCTGTAAGCAATTTAAATTTAAACGGACAGAGTTTGACTGCGAATCCCATCGTCGATGGACAATTCCAGCATTTGATGAGAGAATTGCGTATTGCGAAGGCGGCGAATGACAAGTTGCGGCACGAACATGAAATGCTGGCAGATGAGAATATGTTTTGCAAAGGGGAAGTGTCCATTTTAAGGACGCAGATTAAGAATAGTCAGTCACAGCAAGATGCAGCTAGGATGCAACGGTTGAAGGTGGAAGAGAAGAAACAGATGGTTTGGAATGAAAAAATATTGGCGCTGGAAAGGGAAAATCAAAGTATTAAAGCACAGATTGAATTTAAGGTGAGTTGAGACAATAATTTTTCATCGAACATTTGAATTCATTCAATTATAGTTGGAAAATGTTTATTTTACAATGATGGAAGATGTTTTTTTGACACTAGTAACGGATTTAACTTTTCCTATTCAGATTTCTTATCCTACTGATAATAGAGATATCAAAGCAACCATGGACATGTAATGAAAATTCAAAATAAATTTTGTGTTTTTTTTTGTTTTTCAGACTTTAGAAGAATCCAATTTGAAAGAGAGATGTCGTTTATTGGAAAATAGCAAAATAAAACTTACGGAACCAGTGGCAGCCACCAGAAGCAAATGGCCAAGGTATTTAATAATACCTGCATATATTTTACTTAACTTGACCTGATAAGGTGCCGCCACAGCCTTTATGCCCCCTGACGCATAGACGGTAGCGATGAGTCGTTCATGAACGAGCTGCACAATTGAGCTAGCTCTTTTTGATGAGCCTTATTCGTACGACTCCTGGTAAACCGTACCACGGTTCGATTGAACGGTTATTCTTTTTATCAAGAGATATTTTAGAAAAATGGAGCCATTAAAATTATCCAAGTATACGTTGTTATTACATACTCAGAGACGTGATTGGCGTCTGACAGTCCCGACATCTGGACTTGGACATATGTACCTACACCTACTATCTACCAAGCATCTTATTTTTCTCGTCGTACGAGGTGGCCTACTTGTACCAAAAGCCGTACGGTCATTCATACGCTTAAGCTGGAAGCTGGGAGCCGTATCGGGGAAACCGCATTGGAGGAACCATGTCAGGGGAACCGTATCGGGCGAGAACAGTATTCTCATTGCTCATACGTAGAGATGGCAAAATTTAGCATTAATTTTCAGATTTTTTAGCATTAACAATTGGAAATTTAGCGTTTTATAGTATTTTGAGGCATAATTTAGCGTTTTGTAGCAAAATAGAAAAAAATGTATTTCCTGAATGTTTTTAGCGCATATTTTAAGTATTTTTGGTAAAATATATGTTTAACCTTCATTTGCAAGTATTTCCATGTGAAAGATTATTAATAATTAATTTTAATATTACATTAATAAGGAAGGAAACTCTAAATACGGGTCGAACAAAAACACAACAAATGCAGATTGTGATTAACATCAATAGGCGTAATTTATTTCGCACAATTTGTGTAATGTCAAAAAGCAATTTTAGCCTACAGTACAAAAATATTAAATATTTACACATAAAATAGTAACAAAATTATAAAAAATCGTAATGTAAATATCGTTTTTTTGAAATTCTCACATATTATTTTAATACCCGGTATTTTCGGGAAATTCGCGCCTATTTCGCTAAATAGAATAATTTAGCTGAAATACGGCCAAAATCACGTTTTTCGCGTTAATTCGCGAAATAGAAATCACTGGAAACACTTTCAAATGCCTTGAAACGCAAAGAAAACTTATAAATGCCCTGTTTTCGAAACATAAATATTTTTTCGCGTTTTTAGTTAAAACGAAATTTTGCCATCTCTACTCATATGCTCTGAGCTTACGGCTTCTGTTAAATATTGAGCTGAAACCGTGGCTCACGCTGTTTAAGATGAGTAATGACCCATCGCTCGTAGGTGGGGACTTGGTGTAAATGGGGTGCGGTGTGCGGGGATGCAGGCATGCGTTGACCACAGAACATGTGGTCAACGCATGCCTGCTCCATTCATTCCCCACAGGGATTGGTGAGATCTTCAGAGCGACGACTGAGGCCCTATTCCCATTTGCAAACCTAGATTTTCCCCCACCATACGAAAGAAGAAAAACTTTATAATGATTCATTCATTTATATCTTGTGATTTTAATATCTTTGATTGTTCCAACAGCTTCAGTCAAAAGATGAATAATTCAATCAACCATACAAGAGCGGATTACGCTGAAATTAAACACAGTTTGGTGGAGGGAGGGACTCAAACTGAGTTTGTGAATCTACTCAGACTAAAAACGAATACCGTTTGTCGTAAGTGTAATAATTTTTTTCTTTTATGTTAACTCCTGCTATATGGAGAGTCTTTTTAAGGAAAGGAATGAGAGGAAATTATGGGAAAGAAAAAGGTATGAGGGGTAGGTAGGAATTTGGAGGTCAGTGTGTCCAGGATTGTCGGACTTATGAGTCCATCGCTCAAATATTCCAACGGCCCAGGGCTAATGGAACTATGGCATCACGATTTGAAGGAGAAAATTAAGGTTGAGAACTAACCGGAAAATCAGTTGTAGTCACTAAACATAGCTAAACCCATTCTAAGCAATGTTTCAATTCTGCCTATTGCTTCACAAGTCCAAAGCATCTAATCATTCCTATCTTAGAACGGGTTGTTTCGGAGAACTTGAACAATTCTTCAAATTTCAAAGTTAATTTTTAAGTTCTGTGAAAGATATTTTTAAGTTCTGTTTTTATTTCAGTTCTGTCTAGCTACTAGACTATAATGATATAATAACAGAATTTGAATAGGACTTTCACAGGACCCGTAAATGAACGTTGAGATTTGATGAATTGTTCAAATTCTCCGAAACAACCCGTCCTTAATCTTGTTCAATCATTAATTCGGTTGAAATTAATCGAAATGTTGCTTGATAGGTGACCATATTTGGTGACCAAATCTGAATAGCACGATACTTTCCCCTTCCTCTTACTCATCTCTTTCCCTCCACACTATCTTCAGCCACACAACATACCCCAATTAGGGATGCCATAGTCTCACTGGTTTTAGACAGTTGGGAGCGGTTGGGACTCTTGTGCGATACTTACATAATTTTATTTATTTTTTAATTCTTTAAACTCTTTTCAAGAACCAGGTTCACTCCTTCCTTTCCTTTAAGACCCTTCACAAAGCATCCACAAAGATGACACAGGCTCCTGTGTTGAGTTATTTAAAAAAAATAACAAAATCTATCTATTTATATGAAAAGTGTCTTAGCGGGCAGTGTGGATTTGATTTTTAAACAAATCTACAGTTTTATTCTGAGATTGATGAAATTTTGCACACTTGACATTCAAAACAAGAGGAAGGTCACTGTCTACATCCCCTAGTGAAAATTACTGACTACATTGTCATAATTAAGCTAAATTTAATTATTTAAATAAAAGTCGTATACGTTTATCCGAGACGCTATCTAGGTTAAAACCAATTCATTAGAACTTTGTGATAATTTAAAAAGGTAGTTGCCAAAAAGATGATATTGTTAATTCTGAATTTGAAATATGAGATTCCTAGTTATGACCGCTATCTTTTTATTTTCTGTGTCTTGTTGTGTTTCATGTTTCGTATTGATTTATAAGTATTATATTCTTCTTCAATGATGTATTATATTGATGGATGACTTTGACAGGTCGGTGGCCGAGTTGACATCGCATTTGGGTCCCACCCAGGCGTAGTGTGTTCAATTCTTCGGCCGGCTAAGTCCTCCATCACAACACAAGCAACATTTTGCGCTTACTGTGGTGGTAGTATGAGATTTTCAAATATTTTCAGGTTATTCGTAACCCGGGAATGTTTGTCTTTCTTAAAAAAAAAAAAAAAAAATTGTTTGTGAATTTAATTGTTTTTTTTTTTCTTTCAGGTTATCCAATGTTAGAAGATATTCCCAAGTCAATTTTTCAATACACCCCAACAAAGAAAAACACCCCAATTATCTTCAGTTCAAATAAAGAATCTTTGTTTGTAGAACATTCTAGTTTTTCTTCAATCCGGAAAAGAATTTTGAAGGAATTTAACCACGGAGTTTCCAGAACTACAAATCTAGAAATTCCAGAATCAAACTTAGAACTTAATATTGTCTATGGTGATATTTTAAAACTTATGGACATTTCTGAAGATGGCGTTGATAGAAGTTTAGCTGTCGAATATTCCTTAAGGGTAATTTTTTGGTTTTTCTGTTATCGAACTTATTAATTGATCATCATGCCGTTTCTGTGCAGGGGTAGGCAGAGAGGATAAAGAGGCACACAATTCTGTCCTGGTGAAAATTCTTTTGAACTCAAAAATCTAACCTAACCTAACGTGGTCGAGCTGTTAAGATTTCTTTGGCTACGAATGTGAGTGGTAGATGCTTTGAGTATCACCCTGGTGAAATATAGATTTACATTCATAATTTTTGATTTCAAAAATGCACAATAAAACCGCACATTCCAACTGGCTACAACATCATTATGACATAGGAAAGCTGTCACCAACGCCACCTGGCGTGACGTCAACACCACCATGACTGTATCACGATTAAAGCCAACATGTCGTTTTGACAGCAAATCGAAAATGGCACATTTTAAATCGTTATGGAAAGTTTATTTGTCAACATAAAAATACTTTCATTATCATAATTACTGCTATCTTTTTTGGTGTGATTGCAAAATTCTATCCGAATATATTTACCATCAGACTTACTTATAAAGATTCCCAATATGTCGTTGCAGCATTGGTATAGCTATATGGTGAAGAGGGCTTTATACTGCTTTGGTTAAATTCTTTACTCATAATAATATTCAAGCAAGATTAGTTTAAACTGGCTCTACTTTGTTCCAATCCTCAAAAACACGGTCATTTTCGCATTTCGTGTTTAATATCATCTTCAGATGATATTTGCGATGTCATTGACCCGGTCTGCTTTGGATTGCTTCGAAGTTTGATCAATCCGATCACGCATTCCGTATTTGTTTTGGTAAATTGATTTAAAATATTCCTCTGATAGTGCTGCAAATAAGTATTACTGCTTTTTTACATTGTCATTGCGCGACCGATCGATATTTGTCCAATCAACCAGATTTTTAACAAAGTCCGCGAACTCCGTCTTAATACGTTCTATACCAGGAGATTGGGCCGCTAAAAAATCTGTCAACATCTTAATACTGTCGTATTACGGCCGGTATACGCAGTACGAGTGTGTTTGTCTTTTCATATTTTCATTGGAGTCGTTGATATTATTTGATGATATCAATGATTAAAAATAACAACGAGGTTTACAAGGTTCAATAAGTTATGTCTAATAAAATAATTATTGCGTTTTCAGATAATTCTTGTAGCAAAGGAGTACTTATTGAAGACATTAAAAGAATTGAAAGATCTATCTAGTAAGGTTACATCTCAGACCATCAGAGAAATGGACGAAAAGCATTTGGAAATAATGACAACAAGTCCCGACACCATGACAAATAAAAATATATTTGACAATAGGTAATACAAATTATATATCTTTGAAGTATGTATATACCATAGAAAATATTAAAAAAATCTTGTGGAGTAATATTGTGATTAGTTTTTGGGGTATTATGTCTTGTAGCGCTACCTCTGTCTTTAGCCAATGTTTGTACGTACCTAGATTGTGGTAAAGTGTGTGTTTTGTATGTAGAAATGACAATGTTGCAAGCGTTAATCCTCTAAATGTGGTTTTCTGCTTTTAGTTTTGGTGTAGCTATATAATACCGGATGCCAAGAACTATGAAGTTTAGCACCGTCGTCTCTGTTAATATTTATGTAGTTTTGTGGATTTTAATTGCCTCCATAATTATGCATGCTCGATGCGTTTTGAGCCTTCGTAACGCTTTAGGCTATTCAATTAAGTGCTCGGCAATTGCCGATTTGTCACGTATCACTTCATCAATCAGTCAGTCAATCAATCAATCAATCAGCCCTGATGATGTACTACCTGAGGACGCGGTAAAGCTGTCCGAAACGTTGGCTAGAATAGGAGGAAGCGCAACACGGCATAATAACCTAAAGATCAATCAACACGTGTAACAAGTTGTTTACAATGTGAGCACACAACATGAATAGCGTATACCTGTCGAAGGACCTAAAAATGTCCAATCGATTGGCGCTACAGTTTCTCTATCTGTAAAGAGGTTAATGCATTACCTACATATGAGAGAATATACATACACTCCATTCCTGTATCCATCCTTGTTCTTAACGGGAATGCTAAATTTCTTGGCAAACATTTTTTAAACTCTCTGGAACCACTTATATTGAAAGAGGTCAGCTTATATGTGCGTTAAGGTGGCGGTTCTCGCCGCGACCAGAGACTGAGACCAGAGACGGAGACAGGAGACTGCGACAAGTATCTCAGTCTCTTCTGCATGTACTGTGGGTGGAGACCGCTCAGCTCGGATTTGTTTTGAATTTAAGTATCATTTTCAAAATTGGAACTGATTATGTCAAGAACTCAGATAAGCGATAAAGTACCTTCTTGTAATATAATATTTTAACATAAAATATTTTTAATTTTTGTTGTTTATCTTGACAAGTTATTAACGTTTACCACAATAATTCTAATGACAGAATATTTCATTCAATTTCAAATCAATTTTCAATATTTTCAGCCGAGTGCATTGCAATAATAGAATCTCTCAAATATATAATTAAAAATAATTTTGAACATTCCCTCGTTCTCTCTGACTCTCTCAGTTCCCTCCAAAAACTTAAATCCAGCAGGGCCGCCGACAGCTAATCTGGGCCCCAAGTCTAGTAGACTATACCGGGCCCCCTCCCCACAACTTACCGGGGGGGGGGTGAGATAACAATTAATAAGTTCATGGTTACCTGCTACTGCTAGTAATACTACTTCATTACCTTTTCTTATACCATTATACCAATCATTCGAATTTAGCATAATTATTCAATGGAAATGTATATATAAATATGGTGAATACTCAAAATAAAATACTTGTGTTTCTTGTTTGTGTGTATTTACATATTCTTCGTTAATCAAGATATCTTGAGGCTAAATTAAATTATTATATTTGAAAGACAGAAAACAGGTAACAAAAATAAATAATCAATTTTCAAAACCAATGGAAAATAAATTAGGAGTACCGCAATGATCGATCCTTGGACCCCTATTGTTCATACTCTATAAGTCTATATTAATGACATGGTGAAAATATTTTCAAAATGCAAAGTACGACTGTTTGCCGATGATACACTTATATACTTAATTGGAGATAACTATAAAGAACTAATAAATATTTTAAATAATGAACTAGATGATGTATCAAGATGGCTAAAAATAAATAAGCTTAAATTAAAAACAAAATGTATGGTGATTGGAAATAAGAAGACATCAAAAGAAAGAAAGCAAAATTAAAATTGATGGTGAAATTATTGAAAATGTTACTGAAATCAAATGCTTAGGAGTTATATTAGATTCCAAACTAAACTTCAATAGACATGCCGAATATACCCAAAAGAAAATTGGCAAAAAGATCTTTTTTGGGAAGAATCCGGCATAAAATTTCCAGAAAAATCGCCATCACCATTTACAATTCAATAGGCCACTTGCATGGATTTCATAACGACTTGGAAAAAATCGTGTGGATAGATCTTTTTACTAAGATTACGAAAATGATAGTAAAATTTTGTAGAAATGTACATTTATTTTTATTTTTAAATAAATAAATCCATTATTTGGGCTCGTGTCGTCACTACATGAAAATGTCCCGTCTACTGAAAATGTTCCTATTAATTTTGTAAAATTCCACACTGATTTAATTTTTTTTTATGGCATCACTTTGATTTCAGGCGAATTTTTGAATTCGTTCACTAGATTTATTGTTTGTTCTCTCCGAACTTTTCATTTGGTTTGAATTTTTGACAGATGTGAAGAGAACCCCGTACGTATTTTCATGGCAAGAAGATGGGAGAGTTTCGTCTGAAACACAACTGAGTATGTTATCAGGCTCCAGCTGGGCGTTAGAATTTGTAAACGATTGGCTTGTGCTAGAACTAGAACAGGAAGAACTTTTAATAAAAAAACTATCACATGTTTTCTGACCTTTTCTTGACAACGTTTCTCGTTTCTCCATCTCCTTTCTTTTCAAGGCCCCTGACTTGTGCTGATAGCGATAGCTCATTATTAGTGTTATATGAATGAGTCGCTTCGTTCTTCACTTAAAACAGTTCAAACGAAACACTACTTAACCTGACTAAACCATAAAACCATACCAAACTCAGCGCGCAGCGATTCCGCTATGACTGTCGCCGACGGATTGCCGACGCGACGGTCTGCCGATCGGGTCGGTAGGGCCCGGGGGTGAGTATGAGCGGGGGCGCGGCGGGCGGCTTCATCGTCCCTCCCACAGCGGGCCGGCCGGCATGGCGTGCTTGTAGCTTGAGCTGTGAGTGGCACGCTCTGAGAGCGTGTTCACACACATGCGTGGGATGACGTAATTCAGCATATCGCTCGCCATATATTCCAATTTGGAATGTACGGCGAACGTTATGCCGAAATACGCTATCCCTCGCATATTATAGCTGTGTGCTGTGTGTGAACACGCTCTGACAGTTGGGCATACGGAGCGTGCGGGCCTGGGCGCCCGGCCCACGTCTCTTCCTAGTGTCATTGGCATTTTTTAGGAAAATATCCGGGCCCCGTCCCGGGCCCCCCTTAGGCCCGGGCCCCAAGTTTCGGACTTGGCTAACGTGCCCTCTCGGCGGCCCTGAAATCCAGTCCTCTTCTTCATCCTGATGATCACTTTGTATGCCTTATTCGAGAGATGATAGCCTCCGTTCAAAGCTCTGGTAAAACTGTAACTCTGATTTGGATTCCTGGACATGTTGGTATCATGGGTAATGATATTGCGGATGCCTTGGCAAAACAAAGAGCGTCCAACCCTGTTGTTACCCTCGTAAACCACATTCCCCTATCTGACATTTTTTCCATCATCAAAGATAGATCCCGCAATGTTTGGTCGGAGTATTGGCACATTGCTAGTCAATCCAAGAGAACCTGCTATGCCTCAATACAAAGGACTATTCCATCAAAACCGTGGTTTCAGCAATTCCCTCATTTTTCCAAAAAATTTTTTCACTCATTCGAATGAGGATCGGACATTGTTCCGTTCCTTCCCATCTTTTTAAAATTCACGTCCTTGACTCCCCAGATTGTACATTCTGTGGTCTAGAAGTGGGAACTTTAGATCACATATTTTTTGGTTGTCCCTCTCTAAACAAATATCCTCTCTTCTATCAAGCCTTATTTAAAATTGCCTCCCCTCCATTCAACATCTCATCTCTTCTAAGTCTGAACTCGACTCCAATTTTCATTATAATTTTGAAATTTGCCTATTTAAATAAAATGAATATTTAAATTCACCTTTCATTTCTTAATAATTTTAAATGATGGCCAAGAACACCCTTGAAGGGTGAAAGCCAGAAATAATGGAAAAAAAAAAAAAGCATTGTATATCGGAGGATGCTGTCTGATCAGTTCAATCAGCTTCTTGTAGTCTTCGTCAGAAAAAGCAGTCATTTTTTACAACAAACACACATGCTTAAGACACTACTGGTCCGGGGCGGAGACCGTCTTACTGTTCCCGGTCTCTGTCTCCTGTCTCAGTCGCACGCATAAACTAGACCCCGTACAAAGCGAAATGACAAGTACCAGTAGCGGTCTCCTTTCTCCGTCTCTGGTCTCGGT
Organism: Hesperophylax consimilis; assembly: GCF_061612785.1. NCBI lineage: Eukaryota > Metazoa > Arthropoda > Insecta > Trichoptera > Limnephilidae > Hesperophylax > Hesperophylax consimilis. Next base: position 16,775,529 of record NC_142865.1, read on the forward strand.
CTCCGGTCGCTGTCGCGGCGCGAATCGCCGCCTTAACGATTATACTCGTGGGAGATCCCATGACTTTTTATACTCCGAAAGCGGGGACTTCTGCCTTTCAAAATGTGCCAATCAACAGAGCGTCAACTGCTTAATGATTCTGCATTGACCACCGACATTTTCAACATCACTTGGAGACAGTTCAACAACTATCTTTTGATGTATGTCACAATATAGTAAAACTGCCCACACAACCTTTTATACTTACATGCACCTTGAATTTGTTATCTTCTCTGCAATATATTGGTGCATAACCGTTTAACGGAGAACATGAATAAATAAAATATCAAAATATATCTTTGTATGCATGCATTTTAAGGTTATTATTATTTTTTTAGTGTTTGGTGTGATAACGAACAGGCTATCGACGCTAGAAAAATGCTGGCGGTAGTGGCGACCATTTGCAAAAATGTGACAGCTATTGCGAACTACGTTTTTGGATTTAAAATCATAGACAATTTGAAAATATACAGCGCTGAAGAAGTGACGAAAATTCTGCCATTCTGTTGTGAAAATGAACAAAGCGGGATAAATGTTTCACTTGTGGATTTGTTTATTGAAATTTGTAAAAAGATTGGATATATTGTAAGTACATACATATTTTATTGTACATAATATTTATTTTCTTGATGGAAAATGCTCTTAGTATTTCCCTGATGAGAGACCACAGTAATTCATAAGCAATTAATTAATTCAAAGGCAATTGCCGATTTGTCCGGATGGCCGAATTTGCCCGCTCAAAAGTGGTATAAGTGTTGCCAAATTTTATAGTCTATTGACCAGTTCCTTTTTTGTAACAAATAGAGATAAATAGCGCCCTTGGGGTGATTATTATTATTATTATTATGATATCCTAACTGGGATCTCCAGTGCTGAGGATTTCATTTACATTTTATCAATATTTAGTAGTATGAATTATATGTAAGTAATTATAAATATATTGTGTAGTGTTTTTCTGAATGTTTTTTTTATAAATTACACTTTGTTTTTTTTTTAGTTCAAGTACAGGGTTTTCCAATAAGAGGTGTTATTTTGAATAGCCCGCTATTTCGGTAGATGTTACTTTTGAAGCTGTCATTTTTTGACATTTGACAAGTAGAAACTACGCCATTAATAAAAATGGAACGATACACGCTTCAACAATGCATTGAAATTATTAAAATTCACTTGAGTGAATCAAATGCAAATCATCTTGAGTGATGAGGCCCATTTCCACCTCGGTGGCTTCGTCAACAAGCAAAATTGTCGCATCTGGGGCTCGGAAAACCCAAGAGTTATTGTTGAAAAGCCTCTCTATCCTCAACATGTGACTGTTTGGTACAGTTTATAGTCCGGTGGAGTCATTGGACCTTACTTTTACGAAAATGAGGCTGGAGCAACAGTTACGGTGAATGGATCGCTTTCGTGAGATGATTAATGATTTTTTATGGCCGGAATTGGATGGTATTGATCTGGACAATGTTTAATTTCAACAAATGGCGCTACGTGCCACACAAGCAACGAAACCATTGATCTTTTACGATTGAATATCAAAATAACACCTCTTATTGGAAAACCCTGTAGTGTCAGTTTGTATTTAATGTCAGTATATTTTCTATTTCTAATCTCCCTATGTTTTGTATCCAGCTTTTTATTTGAGTTTTAAATGTTATAATATTGCTGCAAGTTTTGAATGAGAGTGGGATTTAGTTATTAAAATTACAAAAATAGAACCTACACTAATTTTTTATACATTTTTTTTTTCAGGGATGTTCACATCTATACCCCGGTTTTCTAACCTCAATATCTATGGTTTTAAAGCACAGTATAAAAAGAATAGACAATAAGGACATTTTATATAACAAAACATTGATTCTTTTAAAGGAAATAGTGTTATTAAGACCAAACGTAAGAGTTTTAATGGAGGTTCTAAATGTTTTGAAACATCTTTCCAAAAATAAAACATTTTTAGATAGCCTGTGCAACAATTTGGATGTTTCTGATATGGTAGCTGATTATTCTCAAGGAGTAGCTTTGTATAATTCTGGTAAGTGGATAAAATCTTATTTTTATTCATGTATGTTTTTAAGAAAAAATTTCATCCGACAGCCGACAGACAAGAGTTGCCTAATTTTAACGCAGCCTCCAAGTTGTCAGATAAGCTTTGGTTAACTGTACTCAATATACACAACTTTTTTTAATAATTTCATTTGTTGTGCAAAATTACTGGCTTTTTAACCTCTCAGACAAAGACTTTTATTTACTATGTGTTCCTTTGCGAACTGTCAAAACGTGATAATTTTTGTGTTATTTACGAGTTTTGCTAAAAGCTTCATAACTCACGTTTCGGGAAACGTAGCCTCATTCTAAAAAATGTTTTGGAAAGATTATGAAATCCACTATCGCTGTACTGGACGGGAGTCCGCACAAGACTGTAGATTTAGGCGCCGGGTCCAAACCGTGTCTTCAACCGATGAGAATGCTCCTTTACGGCCGATGATGATGATTGTAGTTGATATTGGTGATGAAATCTGCCTCCCGCACCCAGGCTTGGTGAATGGTGGGCACTGGGTGTGCTTTCGTCTCTGCTCGCTTCTGGTGTTGGCGGTTTTCCAAAGGAGGGCCGGCTGGTCTCGAAGAGGTAACACCAGAAGATCTTGGAGCAGAAGACTCGGCGAGGTGAGGCAGATGTTGAGCAGGAGTCACTTGTAGATAAATAAAACGCTTGGTTTTGGTGGTAAAGATGAACTGATTTATTTTGAATTATGGGGCTGCTTATATTTAATTAGCCTGACTCGCGCCCGACATTGGGCTAGGAGCCCAAAAGTGGTGGGGGGTTGTACCCGCGCCAACAATGAGTTTATAGCCTCCGACAAACTGTTGCATATTCATTTTGTCGGTAGTACTGGTGATAGTAGTCGCTTAAATTTGAGAGTTAGAAAAGATTTTGAGCGCTTACATGAATGATAATTACATAGTTTAAATGCATAGTAGTTATAGGAATGTGTATCTTGACAACTAGATTTTTTGTTTGTCAAGATACGACAAAAAATAAGAAATGTTTGTAAAATAAATGTGTAAAAATGATCTCAAGCGATCAAATTTGTAAAACATGTTAAGTTAGTATTTTTCCGAGGTCCCCCGTAACATAGCGCTCAGAAAGAGATAAGATTCACTATGCTACGAGGTTCCTGGATTTTTGTACACGCAAAAAGGGTAAAAAATATTGTTCAAAAATGGGTTTACATATGGGTGAAAAACAGCTTTTTTAATATCTCCTCAGCGGTAGTATATCGAAAATAGTGTTTATTTGACTACCGCCGAGGGGATGAACAAGTAAAATATACATATTTGCAATGTTTAAAAATTGATTTTTCTATGTAAAATTTACATAGAAAAAATGCTGGACATTGATCCACGCGGCAGGTAAGCCGGCGATGTGGTATCGAAGCCATTCGGAGTCAAAGTTTTCAAGCCGCTTGGGCCGAAAACTGGACAAAAATGACCAGTGGCGGGGAGTGGTGATTTTGCCAGTGGCGTGGAGTAGGGACATTTTATGAAAGTAAAACAATTTTTATGAAATTAAATAATGTGGTCAACTACGTCCGTTACAATCGCATTGTGTTGTTATAAATAAATATTTGCGTTTCTAAATATACATTTTATGAAAACGTCAAAAATATGTAAAAATCGTTTACCATTATTTCAAAGCCGTGAAAAATGTACTTTTTTCTGAGTATCATAAAGAAATAACACTTTATATATTGAAGAAATATAATTAAAAACTATTAGTCACCTCAAAATATTAACCGTCCAAACTAAAATATTTTTAATAAATTATTTAGAAACGCAATAAATTATGAACGAACAAGATGACAGATCCAATCGGCTTAGATAATGCACCTCTACGTTCCATAGATATTCTTGAATACAGACGCGTAGCGTTATTCATTATCGATACTCTGTTTTTTAAATCATGGCAATCCGTATACTAGTGATGGAAATAAATCGATTTTTGTAAAATCTCGCGCGTTTACGTGAAAAGACGTACTAATGTCTTGACCGCTATTATCATATTTACGTCTTTTGACGTTCTAATGTTCTGAGTGGTTAATGAACAGAGGCTGGCTAACGAAGCTCATAGAATTGAAAGATGTCGTCGATCAATTGAATCCGTTCGAGCTTTTTCAAAATATCACAAGTTATTGTTAACCACTCGGAACATTAGAACGTCAAAAGACGTAAATATGATAATAGCGGTCAAGACATTAGTACGTCTTTTCACGTAAGCGCGCGAGATTTTACAAAAATCGATTTATTTCCATCACTAGTATACGGATTGCCATGATTTAAAAAACAGAGTATCGATAATGAATAACGCTACGCGTCTGCATTCAAAAATATCTATGGAATCTTGAGGTGCATTATCTGAGTCGATTGAATCTGTCAGCTTGTTCGTTCGTAATTTATTGCGTTTTTAAATAATTTATTAAAAATATTTTAGTTTGGACGGTTAATATTTTGAGGTGACCAATAGTTTTTAATTATATTTCTTCAATATATAAAGTGTTATTTCTTTATGATACTCAGAAAAAAGTACATTTTTCACAGCTTTGAAATAATGGTCAGCGATTTTTACATATTTTTGACGTTTTCAGAAAATGTATATTTAGAAACGCAAATATTTACGTATAACAAAACAATGCGATAGTGAATTTCATAATCTTTCCAAAACATTTTTTAGAATGAAGCTACGTTTCCCAAGACGTGAGTTATGATGCTTTTAGCAAAAGTCGTGAATAACACAAAAATTTCCGCGTTTTGACAGTTCTCAAAGGAACACATAGCATACAAATGCCTTTGTCTGAGAGGTTAAAGACCTCATTGATCAAAAATTACAAGCATACTGCCAAAATTTATTTCAATTTAAAATCGTCAACTGAACAATATCCGCTAGTGTTGTCATCGTAAGGCGATTTCTTAATTATTTCGTTGTCAAAATCGGCTTGGCTATCGACACACTTAATGAGCGCAACCGTGCTCAGGAAATCGATATAAAATCGTCGTCAGTTATTTCTATCGATCCTATGTTGTTAAATTATCGATTTGACTGTGTTAAATCCCCTCAACTTCTTCCCATTGTGGCAGTACATCGGCAATATGGATTAATTGTTGTTTCTTCATCGTATTCACATTTCCCACAGCTATTATCACAATTAACTTATACAAATTTCTTTACTCCAGATACCTGCTTCTTACAAGTGCTCTGCTGTCACATAGAGGTCTGGGTAGTGAACCATAGCCTAGAAAACCAAATGCCCGGAGTGTTTAACTTGACCAGAGGAGTTTTAGCACTATGTCACAGCGCTAGCCACCTATCTGTATCTTGGGCCTCCGTCAACACGAATAATAAGTAAGAATTTAACTAAAATAAACAAATACTTTGTTGTAATTCTGTGAACAGCAAATCTCGCGTCTAAAAAAGTTTGTTTCTAATTTTGTCTTATTTCATAAATCAAAACCAAAATTTCCTCTAAAATCATGAGATATGTAAGTAGGTACCTGTTTAATTATAAACCATGTATTTTATGTAACATTTTTTAAAATTTCAAATAAGGAATTATAAAATTTGTTCAAATCTATCTCAATGACTGAATTCTTTTTTCAAACTTTATTCAGGCAGATAAGTACTTACCATAATATTAATTATTTCAATTTAACCGCTTATAGTGGATCCACGCTCATGCGAACTCTAGCGGGTTTAAAAGGTAGTATACGGCCACCATCTTGAGCTGGTAACGGAACGTACAAATTTTTTTTACAGACAGACAAAACACAAAAAGGTCTAGTTAAAACAGGACTTCGCTACGTTCAGTCAATTATAGTATTATCATTGTTAATTTTTGGGTTATTATGCCAATGTTTCGGACAACGTTACTGTGCCCATAATCGGGGCAGATATATAAATTGTGTTGATTTGTGTGTTTGAGTATGTATAAGTGATACCACATTGAAAGCGTCAATCCTCTTAATGTGATTTTCTGCATTTAGTTTCGGTGTAGCTAATAATCCCGGACACCAAGAACTATTAAGTTTAGCTACCTCATTCCTATTAATATTTCTGTAGTTTTTGTGGATTTTAGTTGCCTCCGTAATTAGACACGCTCATTGCGTTTTGGGCCTTCCGAGCATTGTAGGCACAAATCTGATATAATGGCCGGTTTCAATCAAGTGTTCGGCAATTGCCGATTTGTCCGGATGGCCGAGTTTGCCCGCTCAAAAGTGCTATAAGTGTTGCCAAATATTATAGTCAATCGACCAGAGTGGGCTGAGTTGACAAATGCCATGGTTTCCCAGTGTGGCATTGTGGGTTTAATTATCTACTAGCTACATCTTCCATCATCGCAGACGCAACATTTCCCCACTCTAATGATTGTGGCAAGATGAATTCAAATATTTTCACGTTATGCCGTTAACTGACTTGAGCATAGTAAAATCCTTTTTTAACTCAACCATTTTGCATTTCATCTGTCTGTAGATTTGTTTGTTCGTTCTGTTTCAAGATAGTGGCCATTTTAATGGTTCAGTTAAGATTAATTTTTCTATTGTGAAATCGTTGCGTTTATTTGATTTTTCAATATTATGATACCTACCGACCTGAAGAAAGTTTGAAAAAAGAATTATTGTCATTGAGATAGTAACCATTTTGTTGGACAAATTGTATAATTCCTTATTTGAAATTAAAAAAATGTTATAATACTATTTTCATAACATTTTTTTAATTTCAAATAAGGAATTATACAATTTGTCCAACGAAATGGTTACTATCTCAATGACAATAATTCTTTTTTCAAACTTTCTTCAGGCCGGTAGGTATCATAATATTGAAAAATCAAATAAACGCAACGATTTCACAACAATGTACCAAATGTACAACAAATATATGCTAAAAATATACTCTTGAAATTATTCAAAATAATGAATCCTCTACAATACCGCGTATTCATCAAACAAGGTCAAATCACAATCACATCAAAAATAATCCAGGTCATAAAACCACATTCGGACAAATAAATTATAATTATTTTGCGACGAAACTCCACATCATTCCCCCTGGTAAGAAGCGAATAGAAAATATGAATGATTATAAATCGGGCTGAAAGATAATAATAATAATAATTGGATGACTTGTATAGCGCCGTTTTTGTGCAAAATCACCTCAAGGGCGCTGTACAAATTTAAAATACATTTCTACAGTGATCTATGTTATTATGGAGATAATATACAGTACAATACTTACCTGGTAGGTTACTTAAGATTAACACTTAATTAACATTAACTAATTGTTTATTAGCTAAATTTATAAACAGGATTTAGGACATAATTGGATATAACTGGACTTTCTCTCAGGAATGGTATATTTAATTTAAGGGTATGACAGCTTAAAAAGGTAAGTTTTTTTGTTTAGACCTGAATTCTGTTGGACTTGTTATGGATCTTAGTTTCGGAGGGAGTTTATTCCAAGCCTTCGGCCCAGATACACCGAAAGCGCGATCACCAAACTTAGTATTTGGCTTGCGCTTAAGTTCCATCAGTCTGCCTACAGCTGATGATCTAAGAGTTGACTGCCTCAGACCAGTGTTTTCCGGGACGCATAGTTCAGAGATGTAGGGATAGATATTAATGAAAAAAACATTAAAAACGACATAGAAAACTAATAAAACAGAAATGATAACTTTAGTCCGCCTCAGCACAGGTCACCCTAGGGAGGAGGACTAAGAAATACATCTTACCATACATATATTTAATATAATATTTTGTATGTACGATGTTTAAATAGTTGCTATAATAAAAAATTAAAAGTTTGGTTTAATTATGTAGGTAGGTATTTAAGTACTTACTTACAATTCTTATGATTTCAGAGGAAATTTCGGTTTCGATTTATTAAATCAGAGAAAATTAGAAACCGTACTTCTTTTTTTTAATTTTTTTTTTTTTACCTCACAAGAGTCCCAACTGCTCCCGTCTGGAGCCAGTGAGACTATGGCATCCCCAATTGGATGTTGTGAGGCTGAAGGTAAGTGGGGAAGGGAAAGAGGAAGGTGGGGAAGTACCTGGCTATTCAGATCTAGTCACTAAACACGGCTAAAGCCATTTGGAGCAACGTTTCAATTCTGAATGGTGGTCTTACACCAGGGCGATACTGGTAGTATCTTCCACTCTTCACTTCTCTTCACTTCTAGTCTAGTATTCACAGAATTACTAGTAATAACTTTGGTAGATGTCTTAATCCAGTTTTAATAAACCTTTTTTTTTGTTATAGATGCAGTTGCTATGTTAGAGTGTTCCAGTGTATGGTGGTTTGCTTACACAGGGGTGCTCAACTTTACAGGGACTACTCCCCATATTTAAATGGTAATTTATTTTATATCATCATAAAGTCTGTCCAATAATAGAAAGAAAAAATGGAGTATGCTTCAATCGTTTACAAAAATACTACGGTCAAAATGCATATTTTTCACTTTACATAATATTATATTACTATACATGGTGTTCAGAAATTATTGGCAGATACTCTCAGTATCGCCGTTCAGAATTGAAACGTTGCTTGAAATGGCTTTAACCATTGTTTGTTAACCAGAACTAGATAGCCAATTACTTCCCATCTCCTTTTCTTCGTCTCCTTCCCCTCCCCATTCCCTTCAACCTCACAACGTACCCTGATTGGGGATACCATAGTCCCACTCACTCCAGACAACTGGGAGCAGTTGGGACTCTTGTGCGATATTCAGATTAAAAAAAATGACGAAGTGTTGACATAATTTATATTATAGTCCTTTGTACATCTTACTATGATAGTTCAGTTGCATGTAAAAGCCTTCAAGTCATAAATAAGTTTATCTAAGACTAAATGACATTTACCTGGCGTTGCTGGGAGTTATCCTTAGGAGATAGACATATACCATCCTGGACTTTTCTGTAGGTCTTTTCAAGATATACAATTCCGTAGTACATTATTTTGATGTATCTCATAAGGTTTAGCCAGCGTTAACAATGTAGTGCCCGAAAATATATATTTTCGACTTGATTATAAAACATCGACTTTTTTCTACTTTCTATAAATATAATATGCATTTATCATATATGTAAACCTTCTGGAAGAAATTCTCTAAATGATGGTGAAAACCATATCAAACTACGTTGCATAGTTTAGAAGAACTACGCACACAAACAGACAGACGCGGATAGTGACTATGTTTTATACTATTTAGAGATATTAACCACTCAGAACATTAGAATGTCAAAAGACGTAAATATGATAATAGCGGTCAAGACATTAGAACGTCTTTTCACGTAAACGCGCGAGATTTTACAAAAATCGATTTATTTCCATCACTAGTATACGGATTGCCATGATTTAAAAAACAGAGTATCGATAATGAATAACGCTACGCGTCTGTATTCAACAATATCTATGGAACGTAGAACTGCATTATCTAAGCCGATTGAATCTGTCATCTTGTTCGTTCATAATTTATTGCGTTTCTAAATAATTTACTAAAAATATTTTAGTTTGGACGGTTAATATTTTGAGGTGACTAATAGTTTTTAATTATATTTCTTCAATATATAAAGTGTTATTTCTTTATGATACTCAGAAAAAAGTACATTTTTCACGGCTTTGAAATAATGGTTATCGATTCTTACATATTTTTGACGTTTTCATAAAATATATATTTAGAAACGCAAATATTTACTTATAACAACACAATGCGATAGTGGATTTCATAATCTTTTCAAAACATTTTTTAGAATGAGGCTACGTTTCCCAAGACGTGAGTTATGATGCTTTTAGCAAAACTCGTAAATAACACAAAAATTATCACGTTTTGACAGTTCTCAAAGGAACACATAGTATATAAATGTCTTTGTCTGAGAGGTTAATGTAATTAAGTTTACTTAAATGTATTTTTTTAAATGATGTAATTGTAAAGCTGCACATTTTGACTCAGGAATGCCCTAGTGAGATGTGCAGATTATGTTAAAACTATTTTTTTAATAAATAAATTGTCACGATTACGAATTTACTTAAAAGAAACGTCCTGTAATCCCGTTTTTAGTTCATTATGATCTGGGATGTTTCGAACGTGTTTCCGAACGTTCCAGACTATTCTTGAACATTCCAGAATGTTCCAGGAATGCTCTCGAATACTCCCGAATGTTCTAGAATTTCTATAGGGCGAAACTACCAGCCCTTATATCTTTAAAAGCACGCCCTTCAGATAAAAACGGTAACCTTCTTCATGGATGGGGGATAGAGGGCTACCACACCATATAACTCCCCTTGATCGTACCGGGCATCGTTTTTGAGTTTTATCGGCATGCACATTGTACACTTACTTTTATAATATATATTGATTTTTTTTAATAAATAATGTACACACATTATTTGATATAGGGTACAATCATAGATATTAGAAGAACGAGATGTGCTATGCGCAGTTCGTACTGAGTGGAATTGTTTTGCCGAGTGTTGCCGGTTTTGTTCACCAATACTACTGCACACCTTCGCTTACGCTAAGGCATCGCTAAGGTATCCGCACTAATACATAGAACAGATTTCTGTGCGTACACGTCCCGATACCGTTCAAAGTACCCTAATTAGGTAGTACTCCGGCTACGGTCCGGCGGCCAACATAGCATATCTCGTTCTTCTAATATCTTTGGGTACAATTTACAATTTTTAACAATTTTAAACGGGCGGTCCGTTTGATAGATTCCCCAATATTAACAAACGGACTGCAATCTTTAGAGCACAGGCGTCAGGTAGGTATGCTGTCCTTGTTCTATCGGTATTACAATGGAAGATGCTCTGAGGAACTAGCGTCATTGATCCCTTCGGCACCGGTGCGTAGTCGGGATACACGCCAAACGCGCGCCCAACATTTGTACACAGTTGACACTTGTCACATGAGAACGGGTCGCTTCTATGATTCGTTCTTAAGTTCAACAGCTCGGCTGTGGAACGAACTGCCGGCCTCTGTGTTTCCTCCCTCCTACAACATGGGACTCTTCAAGACCCATGTTCACTCCTTCCTCTCCACAAAAAGACCCTCCACACAGCATCCCCAAAGATGACATAGGCCCTGAGGGAAATTATTTTCTTCAGGGCCTCCTGTGTGGAGTAAATATAAAAAAAAAAAAAAAAACAAAAACATCATTTTGCAGTTATTACGAATATATTAATAAAATATTAGGAAAATAGGATACGTTCAAAATAAAAGGAAAATTACTGTAAACATTTGATTTCGAAAAAAGCTAGTTAATGAATAGTAATAATTTTATTCCACTTTATTAAATTTGTACATATAATAATTTTTATAGCCAATTTATCTATTTTTCAGATGAAAATCTTCGAAAAGACTTCAACAGCACCCTTCGCTCGGCCATTCTCCTGCTGGCTTCCGCCGAGCAGCGTGAACCTTACTCCGGAGACTACCTTCAGTTCCTCTCCATCATCAGCTCTCTGGCGCACAGTCTGCAGCTCAAGGACGAGCACCGTGAGTCCAAATCTACTAGCGCGCTTTTTATAAAAAGCTACATAGCTTATGATGGAAATTGTGGTTAAGTTTGTGACCTCAAAATTTCCAGACAGAAATTACATGACGGCAGATGGAAATGGCGTTCTGAAAATTGGTTGCATTTGTTACCTAGATATTCCAGACAGAGAAAGTTGTGTAAATTTTGTAATGCAAAAACTGTTATAGTATACAAGTGATGAGAGATCCAACTACCTGGACCAGTGGGATTATGGGAATATTGAAGGAAGCGGGGAGGGGTTGGAGATGTTGAAGTACCTGGTTATTTTGATCTGAGCATTAAACATAGTTAAAGCCATTTCAAAGAACATTTTATTTTAACCACCATTAAACTTTCGACTACTAGACTCCAGACACGTTTTACCATTTCAATCAAAAGGTAAAACTGAGCATACTTTGGGACAACAGACACACCCACAACAAACTTCTATACATATTATATTTTTATCTCTTCGGCTGTGGAAATAAATACTTTAATCACACCTTGGTGAAAGACTGCCAAATAATCAAAACGGTCGCTTAAAATGGCTTTAGTCGTGTTTAGTGACCGGACTTTCTCCTCCCCACCTACCTTCAGTCTCACAACATTCCCTGATTGGGGATAACATAGTCTCAATGGCTCCGGTCAGTCGGGAGCTGTTAGGACTCTTGTGCAAAAAATAAGTAACATTACGAATATGTATTATTCCAGGAGAAGCTCTGGAGTTACTGAATGCCAACGTATCTCCGCCCCTTGAGGATGTGGAACCTCCGCTGACGGAAGCTAAGGATATCTGGGAGCAGAGTTTCGGCAATTTCTTTACCACCGATTGACAATAGATTTGTCAAAACGCGACTCTCTAAGCTCAAATACTCAAAAATGAACCCAATCCCAGACTATATACAATAAAAACACCCTTATACTGCTCTCACGTGAGAAGTTTTCATGCAAAAGTATTACCAATTCTAATGTTGACGCCATTTAGTTTTTCTTTTCACATTTGGAATGTCCTCATTATCTATCTACTCAGGCCTCTGCAATGTTCCGTCAGACGGTCAGAGTATTTCTGCTTTGCAATAAAATCCATAAAAATAAATATATATATATTTCTGAACGTATCTGAAAACAGTTTTAGAAAGGTGGTGAAATACGTTCTCGTATTTTATTATTAGAAATGTACATTTTTTATTTTCTCAAATACAATTTTTTTTTTTAATTTTATTAAAACTTTACTGCAAACATTAAAAAAAAATTAAAATGGCTCATTTTACGTTTTTGTATCTAAAATTTCTGAAACACACAAAAACACTTATTTTATTAGACAAATGTATTACAAACATTACGTATTATGTACAGGGTTTTCCAATAAGAGGTGTTATTTTTAATAGCCCGCTATTTCGGTAGATGTTACTTTTGAAGCTGTCATTTTTTGACATTTGACAAGTAGAAACTACGCCATTAATAAAAATGGAACGATACACGCTTCAACCACGCATTGAAATTATTAAAATTCACTTGAGTGAATCAAATGCAAATCATCTTGAGTGATGAGGCCCATTTCCACCTCGGTGGCTTCGTCAACAAGCAAAATTGTCACATCTCGGGCTCGGAAAACTCAAGAGTTATTGTTAAAAAGCCTCTCTATTCTCAACATGTGACTGTTTGGTGCGGTTTATGGTCCGGTGGAGTCATTGGACCTTAATTTTTCGAAAATGAGGCTGGAGCAACAGTTACGGTGAATGGATTGCGCTATCGAGAGATGATTAATGATTTTTTATGGCCGGAATTGGATGGTATTGATCTGGACAACGTTTACTTTCAACAAGACGGCGCTTCGTGCCACACAAGCAATGAAACCATTGATATTTTACGATTGAATATCAAAATAACACCTCTTATTGGAAAACCCTGTATTAAAGACATGGCACGATCAAGTGAATCGGATACTTGAGTCGGGCCATGTCAAGAGTCAGAATAATACAAGAGTATGTATTAGACGATGTATGAATGTGAATGAGGCAAGGAGTGTGTGGTGTGACCGAGTTGTTTGGCGGTCCGTCCTCTCTGCCTACCCCTGCGGAGAAACAGCGTGATGGTTAGTTAGTTAGTCACCTTAATTTTTTTGTCATTTCATATAAAAAATTCAAAAAGTCTCATAAAGGGGCACATTTTAATTTTTCTATGGTAAACTTTTAGATTTGAATATAAAGCATGGTGTTTTCTCTTTCTAACACCGTTTAGGTCATGTTTCTCACCGCAATAGTAGGGAAGTTCCAATGATTTCTTTGGGACCACATGAATTGTACCCATAAGCCAACAAATTAGCCTGACGGGTTGAACGTCAAAAATTCAAAATGGTACTCTGTAGAAAATGTAAGAAAATTTCATTGTATCTTGTTAAAATAGTCCTGGATTGATCGTGATCTACCCGATCACTTACAGCCTATGATCAATCAGGTTTCTTTTTTAAAAAAGATTCAATCATTTGATCGATGAGCTGTCTGCTCAGTCATCACACGAGATGGGCGTTGCGATTGACCATTGATATAAATATTTTGTAGACCGGCCTCTCGAATCTAGTTCTCACGAAATACAGATTTTTCTCCCAGACGTCATCAAACACTCATAGTCCTTTTGGGAGATTCTCCTAGCCTGTTACGGACTCATTAAATTCATGCTATCTCATTTTGTATTGCAGCGTTATAAAGAGACACCAAACTTTTATTACTACCTTTGTCTAATTAAATATGTTTTTAAAAAACACTACTTGAATTTAACTTTTGTTTTCAAATCTTGGAAGTGGAAATTAACCCACTTTTCAACATCCGATCGATCTGAAACTCAGCAGATAGACTCGTTGTTGATGATAATGCATTCTATCAACTTTTGGTGGCAGTCACTCATATACACGCGGACATATACGCATTTTCTGAAATGGATAACATGTTTAAAAGATTGGGTACTTTTGACCCGATCACTTTGCCAGTGGGTCGTCATTGACCCAGGTCGTATAAAATGATCTATTGATCCAGGACTATATTAAAATGCTTTCACATCTGTCATAAGGGTTTATGATTAAACATGCATGAATGTAAATAGACTATTCCTAACTCAACTTATTGTAATTTAAATAATTTTATTATAATGTTAAGTATGTATAAAAATTATATATTTACTAAGTTTCAATGTTGTTTTATTAATTTGCTACATTCCCATATCTAAACAAACAGACTGCTGGGTTTGGGGCAGCCACCTTTGTTCTGGAGCCCCCAATACCTGAAAAACTATCAAGCAGGCAAACAGTTTGATAGAACCCTTATCATAACGGGTGAATTGCAAACTTTCAAATGTAGATATCAGGTGGGAATCTGTATCTGTTCTTTCAATGGAAGGTACTCCAAAGAACAAGTGTCAGCAATATTTTCATGAAGTTATACGAATATTATTTTATAATACCCTTTCAACATTCTGTTGCCCTGGCATTTTAACTCCTCGTTCGCCAGCGTATCCTTAACCCTTAGTTCCTGTCTAAAAACTTACGTGCCAAATACGCGCAAAGTGTGACATTTTTTAACTTCCGATTTTATGTCCGGGTTAAATCTTCTCCATAGGAAAAACTAAACCCTTCCACACACTTTTCCACAAATGATCATCTAATCAATCAACATTATGCAAGTGCATTATATAAGCAAAATAAATACAAAACAATACAAGAACAACACGTCAACTCACCAGAGATCAAATGGGAAAATAATTCACCGACTCCAGATATTTTCATATCAGAGGGTTCGGCTCGGTAGAACTCCTAACAGGGCCTATAAATCCTACTGATCCCTCAACATAAATATTTAAAAAATCTTTCGTTATCCTACATGTATTCAAAATGACCAACTTTTGCATCTTTATATATAAATTTTTTGATAGATCTAATACGCCTAAATTTTGAATGAGAGAGCTAGGTATAATGCCAGTAGCCGAAATAACAAATGGTAATATTTTTATAGTCTGAGAATGTCAAATTCTTTTTATTTCATTTCCTAAATCTGTGTATTTTTTGATAACATTTAGTATTATTTACTAATTAACGGTACTCTTTTAGAGGCAAACTAGATTTCCTCATAACATTTTTGACAGGTCACGGTAATGTGATCATTGCACACATGTTGATAACATTTGGAACATACTGTTTTCGTGTTTCTGTCCTTTGTTCTTGGACAAACATGGCATCGTTTATATGTGAGCGATTGGCCAGCAACAGAAGGACTTCCATATAATACATACCCGTAATTTGCACTACGCTAACGCTTGCATGAGGCGTCACGCACCCCAAACGCATGCTTAAACACGTGCTGGAGTATGTAAGACACTCACGATTAGCCCTGGACCACGGAGATCGTTAATTCTGGATCCACCATCTCACATTAACTGATTATCTACCATCTCCCTCCGATTGCTATCGGAAGTTTTCTATCATCCTAACTGTGTTTATTTGTTTGTCCTTCTTTCACGTTGCAACGGTGTGACCGATCGACGTGATTTTTTGCATGATTGTTAGAAGACTGGGAAGTGAAACAGGTTGCTTTTCATCCCGGAAAAACATTCAATTCCCGTGGGAAAATTATTTGTGTGTTCATTTATCAAAATACAGCTGATTAATTATACTTACAAATTAAATCATGTACCCCTACAATGAGTAGAATCAATCAGAGATCTTGGAGTACTGCTAGATTCTCAAATGTTATTTAAGACGATATTGAACATATTTTAGAAAAAGCTTATAAACAATTGGGATTTATTATACGCATTACAAAGCCTTTCAATAAAGCTCACACACTAATTCTGCTATATATGTCATATGTAAGGTCACAACTCGAGTTTGCCTCAGTCATTTGGAATCCTAAATATCAAACATACGTTGATTCATCATATCTGCTAGAAAAGATTGCATTTCGTTGCCCTGAACACAACATCAGATCGAACGACTTATTTAGAACACCACACTGTAAAGCCAAATATGCGCAAAACTCTTTAATAGGACGTATCTGTAAAACTCGCAATGCCTCTAGAGATGTAGACATTTTCAAGTGTAACTTGAAAACATATCAAATGCAACTTACTAAACTGATAACTGATTTTATCAAATACATAATCCTATCATCTTATTGTTTTATTATTAACTGTATTACAACTAACTGTCTTTAATTGTTTTTATTACATTTTGTAATTCCTTATAATGTTTATTCTTTATATTTCTTAGTCATTTATAAATAAATTGTATAGGTGCAAATATTGAATCAACAACTAGAATTAATGGTACATTATTGGTCTAAAATTTTAAATAATTGCTGTTTATGCTAAATATATAAATGACTGTTTGTTTCCTAAATAAAATAATAAAAATAATACATATCTAACTCAACTATTCACTTATCTATCTATCTGTCTCTCTTCCATCTATATAAATAAAAATGTTAGTGTTCGTTTGTTCAAAATCTTAAATCTACGAAAATTCTTCACCGATTGCTTTGAAATTTTGACACAACCACAGACATAGGAATTAATAGACGAGAAGATAATGGCAAGGGGTAAAATCAACTGTTGAAGAACGAAGGGAGTGAAGTTGACTGTGATTCGTCAATAAATCAATCTGACAGTAAATAGGCATCTCGCATTATAATATCACCATTTAGTTCTTAAAAGTAAAATCTGCTTTTGAATGAATAGACATTTTTACATGGGAGCGCAAATTACTCGCCACGTTATGAACAAATTATGCGAAGTCCAAATTCGGCAAAAAAATTCGGTTCTATTTTCAGAGTCGAATATTTCGTTTAAGTATTTAGTTAAGACACTTTTATAAATGTTCATAATTTACTTCCCAGCAACCAACCAGCTTTGTGTTTCGCGTCCAGACGTTTCTCGATGTGATAGTAACAACTGATTCATATTATACGATGTGAATATGCTTAAAATAAAGTAAAATAATGCTTATATATGGAATGTAATACGACAATTGGGTTTATTCTCTTTTTCACATCTATTTTTACAAGTTTTCATAGTACAAGTCAACATTTTGCCGTGTTATTTCGTAAAATGAACCGATGATGCCTCGACCATAGTTCGCACAAGAATGATGACGTCACGTTTTCAAATTTCACTTGAGGCCATACGCGAGCCCAGCCGGCTCCAATGGAACCGGTATGGGGAGTGGGGATAATACGCTTTTAATCACTTAGGGCAGGTCTACTAATATTCATATGTCTATGGACACAACTTTGCATTCGAATACGTGTGTGTTTTTATATACCTATATTAAAAGATCTCACCTGTGACAACACCTGTCTCAACAGCACCATCTGTTGGACGTAAAAGCAACACGCACTATTTTTTCTCCATCTGCACAGATGAACTGAGCCACAGCAATGCGTGGTGGGGTACAGCTAGTATAATTATAAATGCGAAAGTGTGTTTGTTTGTTTCAAATCCACGCCGCCCGCCACAAGCACACAGACACTCTCCCTTTTATAAATATACACATAGATTTATTATTAACGTTTCAGGAAGTCCTGAAAAACTGTTTTAAACAACCATAAATATAACATCCATGTATTATATATGTTAGCGGAATATATGATATCTAGGAATTGTATACAACTCCTAGGAAATGTATTCAATTCTGAAGCTATTTAGGAAATGTATAAAATATTGTTTTAAAAATTATTTAATACATACATTTCCTAGGAATTGTATATAATTCCAATATCATATTAGGAAATGTAAAAAAATAATGCTTTCTGTAATAAAACACGTTGTTTTATTTGATATATTCTTATAAAGTTAAACTTTCATTTGGTAAGTAATCAGTCTGTTATTTAATGTAATTATAAATGTCACAATATTAAAGTAAAAGTTTTTTGGGTTGGAATGGATTAGGTAAGATCAGGTTAGGTTGGATTAGGTTAGGTTAGTTTGGACGTGCGTACGCACTGACTGTTTACGCGGCACTAGCGCGATCGCCTGATCAGACGATGCAATACCCTCCCCTTGCCCCGCTATCCCCCTGTACCCATTGATACCTTAAATGTTTTAACATTTCCGATTGCTATTTTGGAAATATATAGATTTCCTAGGTGTCTAATATAATTTATTTCACACATTTCCAGGCGATTTTAGGAACTACATACATTTCTTAGGAATTGAATACAATGACGGATTACGTACATTTCCGTTAACATATATATATATAAACCTTCCGGGAGAAATGTAGATGGGTTTACGAAAGATGTTAAAGTTTATTTTATTATTTACGACAGATAAGGTGAGATCTAAAAAAAATAAGATTTAATTAGTGCCTATCTCTAATGTGAATTTAATGTTTTGGTGGTAGGAATTTATAAGGTTGAGGAATGCATTCAATTGACGTTCTGTACCTGTCCATATACAGAATACGTCATCAACGTATCTTCTCCATAGCAAGACATTTTTTATAAGGGGTGAGGTACTAGTTAAAATTTTGTTTTCTAAATTGTCCTGTTACATATAAGATTTGTAACAAGGTGTGTGTGCTTCACTTTACTTACATCACATCTATGGTCTTGGTGTGTGGGACCTTAGTACCTGAGACCTAAGTACCTACACATTGTCATTTTGCTATTGGTCAAATTGACAGCCCTGGAATTCTGACTTGGAGAGTTGCCAAACCTGAGGGAGCAAGGATCTGTGATTTGCATTGGAAGCAGTGGCCATTCTTTGATCACCAGCCCAGAGCAGAGAGCATTCCTCTTGGCTCAGGTTCGACGAACACATTCGCCACTCCTGAGTGAGCATCAACTTTGCATATGGAATCGGATGGCATCTGCCGATCCTGATTGGTTAAGAGGGACCCTTTTGGAGACCAGCAGCATGAGGCTGTTTTGCAATGGACTACAAGACTATTTTTTGGATAAATTATAAACTAGGACAGTTGCTGTGAAGAACCGGAATCTACTACATCGCATCAAGAATAAACTGGTATCGCACCTTCATTTTACCTATGCAAGCCCTTTACCAGACAGATTTAACAGTAGGATGCTAATTTATTTATTTTTTATTGTCTTTTTTGTGGTAATACATTTTTAGTATTCTTAAATATTTTTTATTTCTAGATAATAAACCCATCCTTACTTTTATTTGTTGTCACTTAATCCCACGGTAACAGTTCGTGAATATATCAACAATCAATGGACTTGTTGGAGATCCCATGGGGAGACCTTCTATTTGCTGATATATAACATCATTAAATCGAAAATAATTTTGCTTAACCGGTCAGCAACGTAAGCAGATATACACGATAAAATAACGATAGCAGTCAAGTACAATAAGCGTGTTTACACGTCAACGCGTGTGTTTCCACAAAAATCGTCATAACTCCGTTATTCTTCTAGTGACATCCCTAAAACAAAAAGTAGAATATTCGTATTGAATGAAGCTTCACATCTCTATTCAAAGTTATCCATAGAAACCCGTAAAAAGACCTACTCACTACTCAGTGGAAGCAAATTTTACCCGCCAAATCGTAAAACGACGCCAAGAAAGCCGTTTGACGTGCCGACCCGCCTCGCAAGTTTAATTATTTTTTTAAAAATATATTTTGTATGAAATGGTCAAAAAGTGAAGTGACAGAATTGTTTATTGTACATTTGTACGATGAAATAAGTGTTTTTTTTTTACATTATCCGTGATTTTAGTATCGTTTTTACATAAAACATTACAGGTGAGTCATTTTTACAATTTTTTCATGTTTCCATTCTAAATTTAAATATTTACAAATGTTAATATTTATTTATGATACAACAATTTGAAAGCCTATTTTGTAACCTTTCTAAAACAGTTTTTACTATTCGGCTCCGTTCAGTAATGTTTCATTTATAGAGCTTTGATTGTGAGGCGGTAATAACACAACGTTTTCGTGAAATTGACATTTCGATAAAGACATTTTAGCTTCAAGTTCGCGAAAAGTCGGAGGGGTTAAGGCACACATTAAATAGCACAAGTAAGATCATTTATGAATAAGAAGTATTTAATAAATTAGAGATCAAACATTTGCTCTCCTCTAAAGGTCCCAATGGAATAAATTAACAACATCAAATAAAATGAGTTTACAATTTTTAGAGAGATCTAAATCTTTCAGTTCTTCCACTAATGAAAATGAATTTCTAATTGTATATTTTGGAGATAAAACATTGGTACTATGGAAAACATTAGTATGTAATAACAGAAAAAAAATTTAAATTTGAGGCATCAAAATTCATTATGGTTGTCTCAGGAACAGTCGGTATCAACAAAATTTAAATATATGAATTGTGGTTACAAACAAAGTTATTGTTTTATTTCAATTTAACACGTAATACCCGGAGGTTCAAAATAAAACACATGCGGCGATGGTGGGTCCAGATTGACCCGGCTGAAATGATGAAATTAAAAGGCTTTTTATGCTTTTTTCGATCATATCCTTACTTTTATATGATATTATGTAATTCCTCATTAACTCATAACATAACTCATATCACATCTGCGCGGGACTGTGAGAGGCAAAGACGGAAGGACAGAGCAAGATTTATGCTGTTTCGTCGGCTGCTCGAATTCAACTGAGAAGAAATGGAGTTTTTGTGTGTTTTTATACACAATTATTCTAATAACTTTTTTAAAACGTGTCCGATTTTAATCATTTTTGAGTCGAAATGTGGGTAAATATTTGATGAAAGAATAGACAAAAGGAAATTAGCCTAAACGAGATATTTGCGGCAAAATCTTTTATTTAAAAAACACTGGGTCAAATCAGACCCATCACCGGAGTCGAGGTGTTAATGTATTGTCACGATTACGAATTTACTCATTTAATCAATAAAATCTTATCTCAAGCCGAATACCGAATGAGCTTAAATGTAGCATTATTAGGCCAATATACAAAGGGGGAAAGCATACTGAAATGGAAAATTATAGACCTATCGGTATACTGCCAGCCATTGAAAAAATTCTAGAAAAATACATGTCTGTAAATTTAATAAAATACCTAGAAAGTTTCTCCATTATTGATCGCAACCAATACGGATTTCAAAAAAATAAAAGCACACAAATTTTACTACAGGACTTTTCCAATTACGTAAATCAAGAACTCAATGATAAAAAACATATTCTTGTATTATTCATAGACAACTCCAAAGCGTTTGATACTATTGATCCGAAAAAACTATTACAGATATTGGAGGCGATAGGAATTAGGGGAAAATTACTAAAACTTCTCAAAAACTATTTAACCAATCGACAAATTAAAGTGAAACTCTTCGAAACTTACAGCAAAGCTAAATATATGTCAACAGGAATCCCGCAGGGGTCAATTCTCGGGCCAACATTATACATAATATTTGTTTCACTCATGAATAAAATTTTCACTTTTGTTAAGCATTACGTTTATGCTGATGATACGGCGCTAGTCATTTCGCATGAAGATTTATCTGTGAAAAATCATGCAGCATGATTTCTTTTCTTTACAGAAATGGTCACATGATGCCGGCCTAATAATAAATTCCAAAAAGACTAAATTGATGCATATACGATCTACACATGCCAAATACACCATCACGCCTATAATAAAGTCGCATACATCTGAGCAGTGGCGGCCAGCTAATATGTGCTCCCGAGCGCCGAACAACCAACAAGATTTCCGACATGACTAATCACTAATCACAATACGAAACTCGGTTCGGTTATAATATCTCATTCAAAAGGTACCTACTTATTAAGCGCGCTTAACTTGCAGACCGACTTTGACTTGTGCCTATGTTCGTAGCAGTTCGTTTTCGATTGCGATCCAAAATTTAACTGCTTTTTCGCATATTCTGTGGAACAGTCGAAAGCGTGGGTACATACCAGTTCATACTATTCTTTGCAAATAATACCATATCATGGACGGCGTTCGGGGTTTTACCACCACATCAGAAGGAACGGTTTATTCAGTAGAAAGTTAAACTAAAACGCGTATGTTTAATGTTATTGTCGATATCGTGGTTTCAATTTACCATCTGCTATTTTCAGCGAATGTTTCGCTTCTTGGATACAAGCATTTAAGATAAAATTTGTCATTAAGAGATGAGTGATGGTCAGATTACTTATTATCAGTTTAGTCAGTACTCGCCGTTGCCGGGCACGGTCTGTTGAATTAAAAAATGTTCTTACTCTGCGAAAGTTTTTAAGTTTAATTGCAGGTTATATCGATCTTGTATATCAATTATTAATAGGGTTATAATATAATAATAATAATAATAATATTGGACAATTTTTATAGCGCCGCTTTTGTGAGTTATCACTTGCAGGTTATACTAATTTATGATTACTTTTGTGTTTGTTCAAAGTATAAATTAAGAATGAGTTTGAATGTGGAATACATTAAGAACAATAGGTCGAGTTTTGAAAACAAAGTGATAATAAAAAATGCCTGTCCACCTAAAATCTGAACTGATAATAAAACAAGAGTGAAAATCTGGATCTAAGAAGTTTACTCGATCATTTAACAAAACAATGTATAACAAAGCTTCGTAGCTCTGTGCATGTGATCAATTGAATAGTTTATTTTGTTTTACGTGTTTAATTTACGATGTTGATTCAGTTTGGACAATCAGCGGTGTTACTGATGTAACTCACCTTTCTTAAAAAATCAAAAAACATAATTCTTGTCATTTACATTTACAAAAAGTTTTGAGCTTAAAGGTTTTAGGAAAAGTTGACATCAGAATGCAATTGGATTCTGGCTACCGTGCCTAAGTTAAACACCATAATGAGCTATTTAATAAAAATCGATACAGGTCAAATTTCCCAGAACATGATTTCAATGTTACGTTTAAAACGTATGACTTCCTAAATAAAGTTCAGTAAAAGTGAACTCTGTAGAATTTACGCCCGCGACGATTTTTCAAAAGCTAACGGCCCTTTATCAATTTTACAAATTTTTTATAGTACTTGTTTATTAGAAGACTTTCCCGAGACTGTGAAATTACTAAAATTTTTGTGCACCATTCATGACCTTTGGAATGACCTCAGTTGAAAGCTAAAGATGTTTCTCAACGTTAAAAAGAATAAAATCTTTTTTAAACACGTTGAGCCAGGACAGACTGAACGCACTATCAGTGTTAAGCATTGATAGAGGTCTTCGCTAAACAAAAGGAACAGAGAATAGAACTTCTTTATAAATAGGTATGTACCTTTATTTAATTTATTTTATGACTTAATGTTGTAATCCGGTGAACCCCCATATATTTTGACCACCGGCCGCCACTGCATCTGAGTGTATACACAATTCTTCACAGTCCTGTAAATGTGGAACCATTGAATTGGTACAAACTTATGTATATTTGGGGATAACTGTAGATGCGCATATGAAATGGGATACACACGTTGGCAACATCTGCAAACGCCTACGAGCTATTGCGGGGCGAATTTACAAATTTAAATTTTTTATGCCTATAAGTACGTTAAAAATAATCTATTTGTCACTAGCGGAATCTACAATCAGATACGGATTAACGTCCTGGGGACGAATATAGGTTACATCCAATCAATTCAAAACTCCATGACTAAGCTTTTGGTAAACAAACGTATTTATGCACAAAGAAGAGATATAAAATTATTATATGAGTCAGTGAACGTATTATCTGTTCGAGGAATATTATGGTTTAAAATTATCTCAAAACATAACATCAGATTCAATATACAAAGAAAAAGTAGATCATGCATATGACACAAGATTCAATAGAAATGAAGGTATGTCCATTCCGAAAATTATAAATAAATACGGACAACGGACTTTCTCTTATTTTGTGCCTACCATATTTAATATGAATCCAATGGACATTAAAAATCAATCAAATTGCACCACCGAATTAAAAAATGGTTAAGAGATCAAGCTTTTTTATACTGATATTGTTTATAATCTTATGCAAATGTATACAGGGTCTATCGGCACATACCCGACAAACTTTAACCAGCTATTCCTTAGCACATTTGGAGTAAAAAATGTTATGGGCACTTTGCTGTCCGGTAACATTTTTTTTCCATTAAAAACAAAAAATAAATAAAAAATCCACACTCCGTCACTGTCATTTGCATTGTTTCTCGTGTTCAACAGCTGTTATTAGCAAGTGTGTCAAAAAGTGTCCTCGCTCTTTCGTACACACTAAATAATAATAGTTAAAAATAAGACGAATGGTGCCGTGCCATTTCGTTGTGATTGTAAAAGCGCGCCAACGTAGGTACGTACGTACATTATTCAACAAAACTCGAACAAAATATTGTCAGATGGGTTTTCAAACTTTGACAAAGGATAAAACATTGGTGACATGTGGTGAAAATATGAATAATAAATTTTTTATTAAAAAAAAAATGTTACCGGACAGCAAAGTGCCCATAACATTTTTTTCTCCAAATGTGCTAAGGAATAGCTGGTTAAAGTTTGTCGGGTACGTGCCGATACACCCTGTATATATGAATATGAGTAATTTGCCTGTGTTACAACTGACTGTCTTTGTATTTTATTCTTTTGTATTGTAGTAAGTTAAAAGTTATTCTATTGTATCTTTTTTGTAAATGTCTCTGTTATGTAGTTATTTAAGTTATTATTCTGTATCTATTTTAAATATTGTGATTTCTCGTTACATGTATGCTTTTGTAATATATTAATATTGTTCAACTGACCTGCTGACAAACTGCTTTGGCAGTTTAGCGGGTATAAATAATAAAAAAAAACTAAAAGTTTTAAATCAGGAAACGGTCTGTAATCCCGTTTATAGTTCATTATGATCTGGGATGTTCCCGAACGTTCCAGACTATTCCCAAACATTCCAGAATGTTCCAGGATGTTCTGGAATGTTGTGGAATGCTCTCGAATGATCTGGACTGTTCTACAGGGCGAAATTTCCAGCCCTTATATCTTCAAAAGCACGCCCTTCAGGTATAAACGGGAACCTTCTTCATGTATGGGGGATAGAGGGCTACCACACCATATAACTCCCTTGATCGTACCGGGACTCGTTTTTTACTTTTAGCAGCACGCACATTGTACACTTACTTTTATTTAATATAAACAGAGCACAGGGGCGTGACCTATTCACCTTGCATCAACTAATTTGTATTTCAATAATAAGTATTCAGATAAGGAAATCGAAAATAAGTGATTCACTCGGAGATTATGGATTTTTATCAATAAAACGTAATCAAGTAATTGGCAATCTTAAATTTCGCATGAATTTGGATGCACATTTTCCGCTGATAATGCTGTCCTAATAATAACAAAAATTAGGCGCATAAGATCTAACAATGAATTTATATATAAAAATGCAAAAATCAATCATTTTAAATACATGTAGGATTACGAAATATTTATGTTGAGGGATCAGTAGGATTTATAGGCCCTGTTAGAAGTTCTACCGAGCCGAACCCTCTGATATGAAAATATCTGGAGTCGGTAAATTATTTTCCCATTTGATCTCTGGTGATTTGTCTTGTTGTTCTTGTATTGTTTTGAATTTATTATGCTTATATAATGCACTTGCATAATGTGGATTGTCTAGATGATCATTTGTGGAAAAGTGTGTGGAAGGGTTTAGTTTTTGCTGTGGGGAAGATTTAACCTGGACATAAAGTCGGAAAAAAAAAGAAAAAAGTATTTCACAAAAAATATACAATAAAACAAATGCAGAAACTTTGACTAGCCAACTAGGAATAGATCCTGTTTTAGGCCAGTCAAATTGACAAATTTAGTTCATTTCATAATTTCATATTACATTGTTTAATTATAGAACATAGAATTACAGCTGAAAAATATTGGACATTCGAAACGAACGACGATCGGTAAATGCACCCAAGATGTTTTCAACGGAATTCTTGAAAACTCTGAAGGTCCCAGCTAGTGTTTTGCTAAGCCCAGGGTAATTTATTATCCCTTGGGTCTCTTATCTATGTGATGTGTCAGCGCTTTATTGGCAGCAGACACATACCTGGACGCTGTTGGTGGACGCGGTGAACTCTCTCGCTGCAGCAGCTGGTCCAGTTTCTTCACCACCTAGGATTCTTGCTACAGAGTCTCCATCTTCTATCTTCGTCGAACGTCACAGCGGTGCTGCCAAGGTCTGGTATCTGTGAGAGGATAGTGTGTCAGCGCTTTATTAGCAGCAGACACATACCTGGACGGATGACGAACCTCGTGCTGGCTCTGTTGGTGGACGCGGTGGACTCTTTCGCTGCAGCAGCTGGTCCAGTTTCTTCACCACCTAGGATTCTTGCTGCAGAGTCTTCTATCTTCGAGAATCTTCTATCTTCGTGTCACCTGTTCTTATACCTCATTTCACTTAACTTAACTTCACTTTATTTTTGTAATATTTATATTTTTTGTAATACCTGCATCAACTGTAAAGCGCCCCTGAGGTGAAAATCACACAAAAGCGGCGCTATACAAATTATCCAATAAATAATAATAAATAAACATATTAAAGAAAGAAAAAAGTGTTAAGATTGAACTCCTGTTAGAAGCTTTAGTTAAATATACAATTTTGTACTTATAAGAATAAGCGAAAAGAAAATATAATATCTTAAAATTCAAAAATTAGTATCAAATGCTTTTGTTTAACAATAGATGTATGATTGGTTATGTAAATCGAAAAACAAAACATTCTTCAAGCTTGATTACAAAATATTATACTTCTTAAAGGCAAAGAAACTCAAAATGATGCTACTCGAAAAGGATGCAGCAAATTATTAACAACAGATTGATATTTATCTTAAGTAATAACAGATCCTAATCTAATCTCTCACTTTTTCTTAGAAACGTTTCATATGATGGAAAACGAAGCTATGATTGCTAGTGGACAGCTATATAAGGTGGCAGCCATTCCCAGATACCGCAGTGATACCCTATTAGTTCTAACTCTACCACTGTCCTCAGAAAAGTGATAGGTGTCGTCTAAACGTGAAATTGTAAGTTATTTAGTAAACACTTGTTTTTGTATCAAAACTTAACGCGTGACAATAGCCCCCACAATATGATAATTGTCTCAAATTGGCAGTATAATAAGCAGTTTGTCAACAGGATGTACATGTTCAATTACAATGTAAATATGTATACATAATACAACACAACTACACCACCAGAACAATAACCAACGGTCACTACAAATTACCTTCACTACATACCACGTAAGCTCAAAGACAATTTTTCTTCCTAGCTCCTAAAATCTTTAACCTTATCCCTGAAAACCTAAAAACCGTGAGCCAACCCCATTCCTTTAAAAAACGAATTACGAAATGGATCCTTACACACGGAATAAATTACAATACCCATTCATTCTACACTCTATCAATTTAATCACCTTTCAGACAAAACATAACTTATTATAACACATAATACATAGTCATATAATACATAATAAACATATAATACATAACATAACATAATCCTTATTCCCTAACTTAGCGGTATAGTATATAAATAAATAATTAGTCTGATCTATTTACTAATAATTTGAGTAATTCTTATAATCTTCTTATAATCCTCTAACTTCTCCATTCTCTTCTTGCAACCCTAACTAGCTCTTCATCTTTTTTCTTTTTCATATCATAGTAATGTATAGATTCTGTTCAAACTGTAAAATTCACCCTCCATAACACAGGGTCATCCCTAGCATGGAGGGTGAAATATCACCAAAACCATATGTACCCTCTAAATCTTGTATTAATAAAATAAATAAATAATATTATTACAAGGATTACGAAAGATTTTTTAAATATTTATATTGACGGATCAGTAGGATTTATAGGCCCTGTTAGAAGTTCTACCGAGCCGAACCCTCTGATATGAAAATATCTGGAGTCGGTGAATTATTTTCCCATTTGATCTCTGGTGAGTTGACGTGTTGTTCTTGTATTATTTTACCGTATTATTCTCCTCACGTGTCCCAATAACGCACCTAAAATGATTTTCTTTGTTACATTCGAAGTGAATTAAATATCATCGTATTGCAATTGGCAGTACAATGTGTGGCTAATTTAATGAGAGACTGAGCTACTGGCATGCCCGTACCTGTCGCGACGTTCACACATGCCGGTTTCATACCCCCCCTCGTCCCCTCCCTCAACTTGCATGCCAGTAAATCAAATGTTGTGCAATCTACTTGCAAGGCAGGTACAGGCATGCAAGTTAGCGTATACACATGATAGTAGCTGGCATGTGCAAGGAGCTTGCATGCAAGTGTGCCAGCTACAGGCATGTGTATTCCCGGCTTATGTGAAACTTAAGTATCTAAAAATAAATTTTAAAAATATGTAGCAAAAAAATTATCTACTATTTACCAATAATTTTTTCAGCTCGATAAACAGTTTGCAAGTATTCCAAAGTAATTTACAGGGCACATTCGATAAAATTTTGGATTCGGTTGCTAGATACTGGCGGATCATGAATGTGACAGCAGCGTCACCAATACCAATGTGTAGAATGAAGCTCGCTTATAAACAGTGCCACTTATGATTAAGGCGACGCACTATGTAGTAATGCAAAATCATGTGTTTTGAAAATTTGGTCGCATAGAAATGTTTCAGATGCTTTAATTAAATACTGCGAGTAGATTACATCTTGGCCTTTGAAATAATCAAGTATTTTTTAGATAAGTCTTTTTATAAGCCCAGAAAAAAATAATGTATAAGGCCTATGAAAACTGCTTTAAAGTTCAAAATCTCCTACTTACGAACCCATTTTCGGTTATCATTTTATTGTATAATTTAGCAAATTAAGTTATTTATAAAATGATCGAAAAAAATTAAATATTTATGCCTGAACATCCACAAAATAAAATAAAAGGCACTTTTTGGCCATGTTTTTTTCTTGCATAAATCAAAACAGGCGGATGGTGTTAAGCGGGAATTTAAATCTTATCGCCATCTACGTAAGGGGTGTTATTGATAACGGCTCGATTTAAAATATTATACGACGTAGTGAATCGCCTTAATGTTTGATTACTTTTAAAAGAGACAAAAATTACCGTTCATGTGAAATGTATTGAGGGTTAATAGTTTTACCGGCTCCATAAAGTAACTATTAATTACTAGCTGTACCCTGCCACGCGTTGCTGTGGCTCATTATGTCTGTGCAGATAGAGAAACAATAGAGCGTATTGCTTTTACGTCCAACAGATGGGTTTGTTTTTCAAAAAAGGATGTTTGTCCAACAGATAGCGCTGTTTTAAAAAAAATCATGCTTTTACATGTCACAGGTGACATCTATATAATATAGGTATATAATAACACACGTGTATCCGAATGCAACATTGTGTCAAAATTTGAACGCAATCAGTGAAGGGACTTTCTGAGATTTTAGATTTTGAACAAACGAATATTTACATTTTTATTTGGCTCTTTTGGGGTTCGGACAGTCTATTTCCATTAGAACTGTGTTTTTTTTCTAATTCTGATAGCTTTCTCTCATTCCACCCAATGTGTTGACAAAGGGTTTGACCCGATTATCTCTGCCCTATCCCTTACAGCCGGCTTATACTATATACATTATACTATACTATACTATACTATATGACCGGTCGGTGGCCGAGTTGACATCGCGTTTGGGTCCCACTCAGGCGTAGTGTGTTCAATTCCTCGGCTGGCTAAGTCCTCCATCACAACACAAGCAACATTTTCGGCTTTCTGTGGTGGTAGTAGGAGATTTTCAAATATTGTCAGGTTATTCGTAACCCGGGAATGTTTGTCTTTCTGTAAAAAAAATATATATATATTATACTATAACTAACAGATAAACGTTATTTTAGATGGCGATGACTTCAAACGGCGAATTGGACCTTAAACTCCTTTCTTCAAAAAATCTGGAGAATTTGGCAAACATGAGTGAAGCTGACCAGGTAAAGATCGCCAGACAGGCCGATCGTTCCAGGAATTTTGGAGCCATCTGCAGTATATTCAGATCACAGAACAAAATAGCCACTCGAGTCGCTTTAAGAGCTAAGTGGTTCTTTGAAGGAGCTATGTTTAGCAAATCAGGCGCGATTGACGAATTTTTAAACCAAGTTCTCAAGGCTGCCAACCATAGCACCGTTTGCAGAATCATCGCTCTTTATGCCAAATACCTTCAAAATGAAAGACTCGCAGAAGAACTATTCACCAAAACTCTACCAGTGTACAAGATGAATGTGGTCGTCAAATTGCTGCCCGCCTGTGGAGTCGAGTTCCTCTGGTTTCAGATAAAGAAGAACAAAGTCATCTTGCCTTGTCGACAGCTCATTTCAATGTACAAGAAATTCCCGAAAGACGCCGTTAGTTACGTGTTGATTCTTTTTGAAACCGGACTTATAAAAGACATCAAGCAAAGCTACAATAAGCTGTTTCAACTCCTGCCTCAACAGCATCCAAAGATGTTTATAGAGATCTTTGACAAGCACGAGAAAAGATTTAAGTTAAATATGGAGAGAGAACAACACTATCTATCCTCAAAGTGGGCATTGAGAAGGTTCGCCAGAAGTCGTCCGCTTATCTCAAAATTTTGCACATTCCAACTCTGAGGCGTTACTTGAAGGAAAACGCGTTTGAATCACTAGTTTTGAACTCCATGCCCGCAGAAAAAGATAAATTCGATTTCAACGCATTCCGTTCAACAGTGTTGAAAGCTTATAAACATTCCCGCAAAACTGAATTTCTGATGAAGGTGTATGCTGCAAAATACAACGCTGCCTCTGCCTCGGAGATATCTGACTTCTCCGAACTGGAAATGATTAAACATTTACCTGTGGAAGTCCGGAATCGCAAAGGTCCAAGTAACGGGTTGTCGAAAACAACGAAGACGAACATTAATATCAACTCTAATATCAATTTAAACAAAAATATGGATTATGTTAATGTTAAAAATAATGTCAAGCCTATATTAGACCATAAAGCAAAAAGTGGAGAAAAAAAGGGAGTAATAGGCGAAAAAAATGAGGCAAAAAACAATGCAAAAGACGGAGGAAAAGAGGGAGAGAAAGAAAAAATGAGACCCAAACTAGATCATGCTGTAAAGATTAGTAAAGAAGATATTCCAGAAAAATCAAATGCAAAAGGAAATGTTATTACCTCCTTTAATTCTGGAAAAAGGGAAAGAGTAAGCACTGAGCACAGAAAAAGCCCACAACTGAATAGTTCTATAAGATAGTGGACAAGTTAAAAGAGTAGAAGGTAAAAGAGTAGAATACAAGGGAAGTGCAAAGGAAAGATTCGAAAAGTCCAATAAAGTGCGACAAAGACAAATAGGACCAAAAAGCGTTCAACTAAATAAAGCAGAAAACGATATTTGTGGACAAATTGAAACGGTAAATGATCCCGGGGTAGGATTACGAGAATGTGAAATAGAATCAAAATGCGTGCCACAAAATGTTGATGAAATAGAAGATGGCATGTGTAAACAAGTTGAATCTGTAGAAGACAATGGTGCTTGGGAGAGATTCGGAGAACTCGAGAGAACAGTACGAACAAAAACATGTGTATCACAAAATTTCGCTGTAGTAGAAGAAACCGAAATTAGTGGACAAGAAATAGTTAAAGGAAAATACAGTGATTGGACTCATTGTGAAACCAGTAGAGAAAAAGAAGAATGTGAACAAGTTGAAATTGTAGAAGACAATGGTGCTTGGGGGAGATTCGGAGAAAGAGAAATAGAATCAAAATGCATGCCACAAAATGTTGATCAAATAGAAGATGGCACATGTAAACAAGTTGAAACTGTAGAAAACAATGGTGCTTGGGAGAGATTCGGAGAACTCGAGAAAACAGTACGAACAAAAACATGTGTATCACAAAATTTCGTTGTAGTAGAAGAAACCGAAATTAGTTGACAAGAAATAGTTAAAGGAAAATACAGTGATTGGACTCATTGTGAAAGCAGTAGAGAAAAAGAAGGATGTGAACAAGTTGAAATTGTAGAAGACAATGGTGCTTGGGGGAGATTTGGAGAAAGAGAAATAGAATCAAAATGCGTGCCTCAAAATTTTGATGAAATAGAAGATGGCACATGTAAACAACAAGGAGGAGGGAGAAAAGAAGAAGAATATTGTGAAGGAGACAGAGAAGAATATTGTGAAGAAGACGGAGATGAATATTGTGAAGGAGACGGACAAGAATATTGTGAAGGAGACGGACAAGAATATTGTGAAGGAGACAAACAAGAATATTGTGAAGGAGACGGACAAGAAAATTTTGAAGGAGACGGACAAGAATATTGTGAAGGAGACAGACAAGAATATTGTGAAGGAGACGGACAAGAATATTGTGAAAGAGACGAACAAGAATATTGTGAAAGAGACGGAGAAGAATATTGTGAAGGAGACGGACAAGAATATTGTGAAAGAGACAAACAAGAATATTGTGAAGGAGACGGACAAGAATATTGTGAAGGAGATAGACCAGAATATTGTGAAGGAGACGGACAAGAATATTGTGAAAGAGACGGACAAGAATATTGTGAAGGAGACGGACAAGAATATTATGAAGGAGACGGACAAGAATATTGTGAAGGAGACGGACAAGAATATTGCGAAGGAGACAAACAAGAATATTGTGAAGGAGACGGGCAAGAAAATTGTGAAGGAGACGGACAAGAATATTGTGAAGGAGACGGACAAGAATATTGCGAAGGAGACAAACAAGAATATTGTGAAGGAGACGGACAACAAAGTTGTGAAGGAGACGGACAAGAATATTGTGAAGGAGACGGACAAGAAAATTGTGAAGGAGACAGACAAGAATATTGTGAAGGAGACGGACAAGAATATAGTGAAGGAAACGGACAAGAATATTATGAAGGAGACGGACAAGAATATTATGAAGGAGACGGACAAGAACATTGTGAAGAATAGGGAGAATAATAATGCCAAGAATACAGAGAAGAATATTGTGAGAAGGTGACGGACTAGAATATTGTGAAGAATAGGGAGAATAATAATGCCAAGAATACAGAGAAGAACATTGTGAGAAGGTGACGGAGAAGAATATTGTAAAGAATAGTGAAAGGATACTGTGAAAGAGACGGAGAAGAATATTAGACTATTATATGTTTGAATTTTTTTACTGTTTATCGCTTTGCAAATACGTTTATCACATGGATGGGAGGTTTTACGGTAGTAATGAAAAAAAATTACCTAACTATTGAAAAAATTTTTAGAATATTATGTCAAGCTGCAACTGTACTTTTTTGGTTAGTTTGTTAATTTTTGAAGTGTTTTTAGTTTTAATTATTTAACCTATTGTTCCTATTATTCGATGGAAATAATATTTTAAAATTGATATACTGAGAGAATAGTATTATGCTTAGCTTAGTTATTAATATCATTGAGTTATGTTAGTATTGCCTTCTTGTAAGTATATTTCATGCAGTTAAATACATTATTAGTCTAGGGACATTTATATTTGCATGTAAATTTATTTTATAAATTTATTATATATACCCACAAGAATGTACTTTAAATGTCCTGTTTGTGTGTCAAATAAAATAAAATAAAAAAAATAACTTCCTCAATTTTTCAGTTTGCCTCAGTTTGTATTTTTTAAGTGATAAATTAAATATGTCCATTGACTTGGTATAATTATTCCCCTTCATTAGTATTCTGGGCAATGAGGAGTACAAATGGTAGTTAGTCCCAGAATTTCTGCACTGAAATAAATCCTGACTTCTAGTATTACGTAGTGGAATACGAAAGCATATCAATGCAAACGATCCTGGAAAATATTTTTAATTATGTACAATAACTGTGTTTTTTAACTGGATTGTTCTCAGGTAAGTTACAAGAAAAAACAGGGAATATTTGACAATACTCTTGGTCAATGTATATTTTTGATTAGTGTATTTATAAAATCTACTTCTACTATTCGGCACTCGAATCTATGAATAGCGGCTACATAACAAATATGTTATTGTTGTCAAATATGAGTTTTCTGCACAAGAGACCCAACTGCTCCCAACCGTCTGGAGCCAGAGAAACTACGGCATCCCAATAGGGGTATTTTGTGAGACTGAAGGTAGTGAGGAAGGGAAGGGGAAATTGGGGGAGTAACTGGCTATTCAGATCTGGTCACCAAACATGGCTAAAACCATTCAAGCAACCTTTCAATTCTGAATGATGATCTTACACCAGGGCGATACTGAGAGTATCTTCTGCTCTGGAACGTGCCGCA
Source organism: Hesperophylax consimilis (assembly GCF_061612785.1). NCBI lineage: Eukaryota > Metazoa > Arthropoda > Insecta > Trichoptera > Limnephilidae > Hesperophylax > Hesperophylax consimilis. The sequence continues at coordinate 16,810,353 of NC_142865.1, forward strand.
AGTATACTGTGTATTATTTTAATTGAATTAATTGTGGAAATAACACAAACTATTTATTTATTAACGCCGATTATAGAGGCTTTTACAAAAGAATAACAATTGTTTTACATATGAATATAGAAAATACATAGATATAAAAAAATATAAATATAAAATACATAAAAGAGAACAATAGAAATAGTAGTATCAACATAAAAAAAGTACAATGAGTAGGTTATTATAAATACAATACAACATATTATAAATCCCGGATATTATGTAATGAGTGTTAAGAAATTAATACTTTAAAACTGTATTTGATTATAGTCAATCTGAGAAGCGCTGACAGACAGTTTTAATTAAGTAGTGTTTGTATGAGGTTAAACTAGCAATGTTTATAGGTTCATCCAAAACATATTTATTTCCAAATACATGTAGGCGATTAATTATGGAATTGAGTTCAGCGTTAGATCCTGTATTGTTGCAATGATAGGGTAATTTGAAACGAACTGATCGACTAGGTACATGGAAACATATTAACGAAAGAAGTTCAGGGGAGTTCATCAGGTTGGTAACGATTTAAAATAAATAAAATAGGTCAAAACAAATTCTTCTTTCTTTTAATGTATCAAGTCCCAATAATTGTAACAGAGAGGGGTAATTAATGTTTTCGATGAATATTCCCAATTTAAAGTTAATATAACGTAAAAATTTATGTTGGACTCGCTCAAGGGAATTCTCATGTACACTGTAGTAAGGACCGATACATATAGGAACCCAAAAGCAACTGACTGGACTAGATACTCGGAGGAACTAAATATAGGAATGACAAGATTCCCAGCTAAATACGGCTGCCCCGAAGAAATTGAGGACGCAGTAGAAGTACTGAGGGACTCAATGATAAGGGCATACGAAAATAGCTGCCCTCTGAAGACAAGTACCAGGGACAAAACACCGTGGTGGAGCAGAAGACTGCAGGAGCTACGGAAAATAGTAAGGCAAGCTTTCAACAAGGCCAAAAAGTCAGGAAACTGGGATGCCCACAAGCAATACCAGAAAGAGTACAAGGTGGCAATCCAGAAAGCCAAAACATGCTCCTGGGAGAAATACTGTGGGGAGGTGGAAACCATCCCACAGACTGCAAGAATCCAAAAAATTCTTGCATAAGACCCAGGGGCAGCAAAAGGCCCATTCAAAAAAGCTGATGGAGGATATACCAACAGTTGGGAGGAGGAGTTGGAGGTACTGCTGGGGAAACATTTTCCCGGCTACAAAAAGTTAGAAGCAGATGACACCGGTCCACCACCAGCCCGAGTTACACGGGAAGGTAAGGACTGGGACACTGCGGCTAAAATAGTTACTCCCTCCAGAGTTAAATGGGCAATCAGAGGGTTTGACCCTTTTAAAAGCGCAGGAGAGGATGGAATCTTTCCGGCACTTCTACAGAGGGGCCTAGATACAATCCTACTTCCAGTGACGAAGATCCTGAGGGCATGCTGTGCCCTCGGATACATCCCCATACCATGGCGGAAGACAAGGGTAGTGTTCATACCCAAACCGGGGAGAGCTGACTACGACCAACCAGGTGCATTCCGCCCAATTAGCCTCACCTCATTTCTTTTGAAGACAATGGAGAGGCTAATGGACAGGCACATAAGGGACGGGGCACTGAAAGAGAAGCCCCTCCACGAGTTACAGTTTGCTTACCAAGCAGGTAAGTCAGTCGACGCGGCACTGCACAGGTTGGTGTACAAACTGGAGCAGGCACAAGCGACTGGGGAACTGGCGGTAGGGCTATTCCTGGATATAGAGGGAGCATTTAACTGCACCACTATTAAATCCATTGATGAAGCGGCAAAAAGACATGGACTCGACAAAACCACCAGAAGGTGGATGAGAAACATGCTCTCAGGCCGGATACTTACGGTGACAAGGGGTGAGGTAAGCATCAAAGTGCTGGTGACACGAGGGTGTCCACAGGGAGGGGTCTTATCACCCTTGCTGTGGAGCCTGGTGGTGGACAACCTCATCCGGAAACTCAACAACAGGGGCCTATATACGCAAGGGTATGCGGATGACATTGCAACCATAATAAGGTGTTGGGATGCAGACACAACCCGAGGCCTTATACAGTCAACACTGGCAACAGTGGAAGAATGGTGTGAGGAAACAGGACTGTCAGTCAACCCAGACAAGACAGAACTAGTAATCTTTACGCGTAAAAGGAAACTAGAAGGATGGAGCAATCCAACCTTCTATGGAAAGGAATTAGAACCCTCTGACACGGTTAAGTACCTCGGAGTCATCATAGATGCCAAACTGAGCTGGAAAAACCAGGTGGAAACTGTAGGCAGAAAGGCCTGTGCTCTGATGTGGGCAACTAGGCGAATCTGCGGCAGAACGTGGGGTCTCAAACCTAAAATGATGCAATGGCTTTACACAGCCGTTGTAAAACCAAGGATCATGCACGCAGCCCTGGTCTGGTGGAGGAGAACAACACTGAAAACAGTGATGGTCACACTCAATGACATACAGGGACTTGCATGCAGAAGCATCACAGGAGCCATGAGAACCACTCCAATACTAGCCATGGGAGTGCTACTGAACCTACCCCCAATAAACATAGAAATAGAGGGGGCGGCGATGGCGGCAGCCTACAGGTTACATTGCAATGGCCAATGGAGAGGAGAGTTGCCCAGAAACAGTCACACGGAAATAGGAATAAGACTGAGGGCAATTAGTCCGACGGCTGGGATGAAGCAGGACGGCAAGCAAGCCGAATACTTCTTCGGACAGCTGTTTAAAGTGACGTACCCCACAAGGGAGGAATGGGACTCGGTCCCAGGTCCAAACTCCAAACAGGAACTAATCTGGTTCACAGACAGGTCCAAGATGGAGGAAGGAACAGGGGCCGGGGTCTGTCTACAGGGATCTAAGAGGGAACTCAGTATACCTCTAGGAATGCACTGCACTGTGTTTCAAGCTGAGATGAAAGCCATCTTAGCCTGCGCACAGGAGAATATGAGTATCGGGTACAGAAATAAGAACATAAACATATGTTCGGATAGCCAGGCGGCCTTAATGGCACTGGAAAGTTACCGATGCGACTCCAGAATGGTGATGGAATGCAGGACTATCCTTATAGAACTGGCGACCATCAATAAAGTAACCCTGCTCTGGGTACCAGGACATAAAGGTATTGAGGGCAACGAGCGGGCTGACGAACTAGCAAGGAAAGGGGCGAAAGCACCACTTGCGGGATCTGAGCCGGCCGTAGGAGTAGCAGCTTGCCACACCAAACTACATATCAAGAGGTAGGTCAAATCCCAACACTGGAAGGAATGGAAGAAGGCACCCGGAATGAGGCAATCTAAAGTACTCATAAACGGACCGGACCCTAACCGAACCAGGCAACTACTCGATATGGACAGAAACTCACTGAGGGAACTGGTAGGACTATTAACGGGACACTGCCATCTCAGGAGACACATGCAACTGTTGGGAGTGGAAAACACCAACATCTGTAGGAAATGTGAAGAGGAGGAAGAGACTCCAATGCCCCGCTCTGCTGGGAATAAGGCTCAGATACCTGGGAAGACACAGTGTGGAACCAGAAGACTTCGCCACATATCCAATGACAGCCCTGGTGAACTTCATAAAAGGGACGGGGTTACTGGCAAGGGAATGAGGTAAAATGGGAGATAGTACAATGGGCCTATGGCCTAAGTGCTCGCGGGGAACGTAAGTAAACCGCCTCCGACTATAAAAAAAAAAAAAAAAAATTCTTCTTTCTTTTAATGTATCAAGTCCCAATAATTGTAACAGAGAGGGGTAATTAATGTTTTCGATGAATATTCCCAATTTAAAGTTAATATAACGTAAAAATTTATGTTGGACTCGCTCAAGGGAATTCTCATGTACACTGTAGTAAGGACTCCAAATGGTGGTGTTAAATTCTAGTTGGCTTCTAACAAGTGAAGTGTAAAGTTATTTGACAGTTTTTAAATTTTTAAAATCCTTTGAAATCCGTAAGACAAATCCTAACATTTGTATTGCTTTACTGGTTATATTATTAATATGTTTAATGAATGTTAATTTAGTGTCAAAGGTTATACCAAGGTCTCTTATTTCATCAACACATAATAAGGTGTGATTATTGAGAAAGTAGGTGAACAACAATGGTTTTTTTTTCTGTGGAATCATAAGTTGACATTTTTTTACATTAACTCTTTGCACGCGGCCGTATCAACTGTTGTTACGGCAAAAAGTCTATACTCACTCGCGGCTGTATCAACAGTTGATAGGGAAACTTTGACGGCCGATATTCCAGCGCTCTTTCGTCATAAATGTATTTCTTGCTCACTTGGACATTCGTAGAACTATCACGATGCTGACATCTACAAGAATTTCTCAAAAATAAAATTGTATTTCATAAAAAAAGATCGATAATCAAGTGCGCCTCTTCGCGCCTTTTAGTCCTTTAGTTTACATTTTTGTCAACGGATGGCGTTAGTACTAGTATGTCATTCACAACTTTTCATAATTAAAAATGATAAGTGCTCATGGTGTCCCACTTGTGTCTATCACCTAAGTACACACACGCCGAGTGAATGGCGGGACCACATTCAAAAGATACGGTACGTCTTTGTATGAAATTTTATGTTATTGTTTTTATAAACATCTAAGAGTGTTGACACACGAGGATTTGTTATCATATTGTGAAGAATAATCTGTTCTGTCTATATAGTCCAATAAATCATGCCAGAAAGCTATAATTTGACATATAATTGCGTGCATAGGTATTTGAAAATATGTACCGCGTACGGGTATAGATAAAATGGAGCAAATTAACGCGTTCAAAAGGTTAAGAGTGAATTTGTTTTTAAGACACCAATCGTAAAAGCTATTAATATTAGATTGAAGTGTTAGACAGTCCTCGATATTGCGCACGCCGGGATTTGAACTCGCGACCTTCGGCTTGCTAGTCGAGAGCCTCACCCCTCGACCATGAACGCCGTCAGATAATATACGTTATCCTATGAAGAAAACGGTCCCCATAGTAAAAATATAATTTTGAAAGATTGTACTTATTTTAATTGATGTAATTTGATACTAATTTCAAATTTGTACAAAACATTTAAATAACTATCAAGAAATTGATTCTTATTAATATATTTTTTTTTTAAACTTCCGATTTAGTTGTCCGGGTTAAGTCTTCCCCAAAGGAAAAACTTAACCCTTCCACTCACTTTTCCACAAATGATCATCTAGTCAATCAACATTATGTAAGTGCATTATATAAGCGAAATAAATACAAAACAATACAAGAACAACACGTCAAATCACCAGAGATCAAATGGGAAAATAATTCACCGTCTCCAGATATTTTCATATCAGAGGGTTCGGCTCGGTAGAACTTCTAACAGGGCCTATAAATCCTACTGATCCCTCAACATAAATATTTAAAAAATCTTTTGTTATCCTACATGTATTCAAAATGACCGACTTTTGCATCTTTATATATAATTTTTTTGATAGATCTAATACGCCTAAATTTTGAATGAGAGAGCTAGGTATAATGCCAGTAGCCGAAATAACGAATGGTAATATTTTTATAGTCTGAGAATGCCAAATTCTTTTTATTTCATTTCCTAAATCTGTGTATTTTCTTATTTTTTCACTAACAGATTTTTTAATATTACAGGAATTTGGAATAGCGACATCAATGATATAAGTTATTTTTTTAATTTTGTCATGTAAAACTATATCGGGTCTATTATGACTAATCGCTCGGTCTGTTAGTATAGTTTTATCATAATATATTTTATAAAATTCGTTTTCTAAAAATGAATTTGGTTCGTATTCATAATATGGTACTACATTACGGCAGTCAATCAAGTTATGTTTAATTACCAAATTTTGGTGAATTATTTTTAAAACTTGATTGTGCCTAAATGTATACTCGGACGGTGCTAATATAGAACATCCCGATATAATATGTTCTATAGTTTCCGGAAAAGCCAAACATTTTCTACACAAATCATCAATTTGATTTGTATCTTTGATTATATGCTTTCTACAATTTTTAGTATTAATGACTCTATCCTGAATGGCAAGCATAAATCCTTCTATTTCTGCGCTCAACTCTCCAATACTCAATCATTTGTTTGACGAAATTTTGTCAACATACGTTTGGTTGAGATAATTGAAGTGTTTTGCGTGTAAAATTTTATTTGACCAGGAATCTAATAATTCCTGGTTGGGATTTATAAAAATGTTGGCATTCTCATCGTATAAATTTAAAGGTGTAATATTTCTATCTGCCTTGCAAATTATTTTGTGCATTTCTGAGCTATGAGCTTTCCTATGGAAAAAAAGTTCTTAGCATTTCTACCTGATTATGTTTCAAAGAAGTTATTTTGACTATACCTCTACCTCCTAAATTTCTAGGTAAATTAACTCGTTCTATAGCTGAATTTGGATGATGGCAATTAAACTTTGTTAGCGTAGTTCTAATTAATCTTTCTAAGTTATCTAAATCTGTATTAGACCATTTAATTATGCCAAATGAGTATGTTAATAGAGGTATTGCCCAAGTATTTATTGCTTTTACTAAATTTATTGTTAATATTCTGTTTTTATTCCACAAAAAGATTGCACGAACCAACTGTGCAGTTTGGAAGATTGCTTGTCTGAAAAATATTTATTTACTTATTCTAACCTACTGACATGTACCTAACTGTACATAACTGCGTTGCGGGGGGTTATAGATAGACATATACCATCACAGAGTTTTCTGTAGGCCTTTTTAAGATATACAATTCCATAGTACATTATTTTGATGTATCTCATAAGGTTTAGCCAGCGTTAGTAATGTAGTGCCTGAAAATATATGTTTACGACTTGATTATAAAACATAGACTTTTCTCTACTTTCTATAAATATAATATGCATGTATTATATGTATAAACCTTCAGGTAGAAATGCTCTAAATGATAGTGAAAACCCTATCAAACTCCGTTGCATAGTTTAGAAGAACTAAGCGCACAAACAGTCAGACGCGGATAGTGACTGTGTTTTATACTAATTAGAGATACCAATGTACCGTCATAATTACGAATTTACTAAAAGGAAACGGCCTGTAGTCCCATTTTTAGTTCATTATGTCTAGGATGTTCCCGAACATTCCAGACTATTCCCGAACATTCCAGGAAGTTTTGGAATGCTCTCGAATGTTCCAGAATTTCTAGAGGGTGAAACTACCAGCACCTATATCTTTAAAAGCACGCCCTTTAGGTAAAAACAGGAACCTTCTTCATGGATGGGGGATAGAGGGCTACCACACCATATAACTACCTTTGATTGTACTGGGACTCGTTTCTGACTTTTAGCGGCACGCACACTTACTTTTATAATATATATATATATTGATTTTTTATAAATACGAAACAATTTACTAACAAACATCATTTTGCAAAATACAACTAAGTTATTTTGAAAATAGGATCAGCAAAATTTAGATCAATCGGCAATAAGAGACGTTGAAAATAAAAGGATAATTACTTTCAACGCTAGTTGAATAATAATCGATAACTTTATTCCACTTTAAACCAATTTCTATTTGACAGGTGAGAATCTTCGAAAAGACTTCAACAGCACACTTCGCTCGGCCATTCTCCTGCTGGCTTCCGCCGAGCAGCGTGAACCTTACTCCGGAGACTACCTTCAGTTCCTCTCCATCATCAGCTCTCTGGCGCACGGTCTGCAGCTCAAGGACTGCTTTAAACCTACATAGCTTATGATGAAAATGGCATTGTACAAATTGGTTGGGTTTGTGATCTAGAAATTACAGACAGAAAGTTATATAAATTTCATGATGCCAGGTGAAAATGGCATTGCACAAATTGGTTGCGTTTGTGACCTAAAAATTCCACATGTTGATATCATTATCATTCCATCACAAGTTTGGCAAACATAGTTACCCGAAAAAAAATACAGGCTCGGCGCTCCGGCCAATAAACAATGGTAAATCCGTCAATGCTGTAAGTCCTATACACCGAAACCATAGATATAATATATGTAAAAGAATCCCCACACAGTGTTACAATTTTTTATGTAAGGAACTCTGCTACTAACCAAAGGTCAACTTTTTCATTGCTACACCCACAAACATGAAATAAAACAAAATTTTCAATTAATTTATTTATTTTTATACACAAAATACTCCTTCGACAAAATTATAATTATTAGTAAAGAAAAAAAAATAATAATATTCTGTATCTTAATACAATGGAATTTTTAACAGCCTAATTAAATACATCTTCTGGAATAATAATATGTAGTTTTAAATTAAAAATATTATGTATCGTCGAGAAAGTTAAAAATTAACGTACATTTCTGTACTGCATCTATTGGATAACGTGTGTTTCTTTTAGGTTAACAAAATAATCCGTCTAATAAGGGTTCGCAAAGAAACGGCCAAGAGGGCTTTCGTTTGTGAAAAAACCCTTCTGTAATTGTCTTATAATTGATGCAATACGAGAATTTAAGATCATAAATTGATTTTCTGTAAAACACACAAATTAAATAAAAATATAACATTTCGAATGCTGGTTTTTTCAATGGAATATATCCCTCACGATGAGGCGTGTTTTAGTTAAACATCAGGGATCAGGGTTTGAAGAATATCGACAAGAAACATCAGTGATAAAGTGCCGATATAACAATATACATCAACGATATTTCAGAATTTAGTAGCTAAATGTTTTTACGGGATATTCCTGCGTTTCTCCATGTTTGACTTTTATAGAATTTCTCGGCACCTTCAAGTAGATATATGTTATATGTTTGGACCACATTTTCAAAACACGTTGCCATTGGTATAGTAGAAAACACTTGACCATTGATGTCTTGAACTGAACGGACATTGAACTTTGTTTCACTTTGTGAGCAATAGTTACTTTTCATCCTTATGTTCGGGGTATTACGCCGTGTTTTGCTTCCTTTTTCTTTTTTCTCCAAAACCAACGTTTTGGACAGCGTTTAACTCTTAAGATGACGGGACAAAGCTTAATAGTTTTTCGTATCCCGTACTGACGGATACACCAAAACTAAACGGCGAAAAACACATTATTATACTGAAATACCGGCCCTATGCGGATTTACGTGTTCTGCATATCACTTCTAAATACATAAACACACAATTCACCTCAATCTACAAATCTGCCCTGAAGATGGACATCGTAAAGCCGCCCGAAACCCTGGCTATAGACGGAGGAAGCGCAACATGGCATGATAACCCAAAAAACAATCTCAATATGTAATACTTTTGGCTGTGAAGATCTTTAAATCATATGATTTAAGATTTTCACGGCCAAAATTATTTTTGTTATTTGTTTTTGGGGTGTTATGCCGTGTTGCGCTAACTCCTTCTTTAGCCAACGTTTCGGACATCATGCAGTGTCCATCATCAGGGCAGATGTGTTATTTGAGGTTGTGTTAAAATGTGAGCTTATGTATAAGGATGTGATACCGTGTTGCCAGCTCCAACCCTCTGAGCTAACATTAACGTATCAATTCTAAAGAAGGAGTTAGCGCAACACGGCATAACACCCCAAAAACAAATAACGAAAAAAAAATCTTTAAATTATATCCGTATTTTTAACGCCGTATTTCGTCGACGAATAAACAATACTGCCCAAATGACAAAAATCAATTGAGTAGTACTTGTAAACTCAACAAGTTCGTGGCACGTCAAAATTATGTTGTGGCGGGAATATTGGAAATGGGGGTTATCTATTTCAATATATAACCAATGTTAGTTTTGTGGTATTGCTGTTTTGCCGCTTTGCGCGATATCTAGTGGTAGTATTATGAACTAAGTATACACACACGCGGATTTCGCTTCTCTATCGAATTACATGATTTTTAGCCTGTATTTCGCTCAGACGGTATTATTTCTTCGTCGACGATATATTGTATAGTTTTTTTTCACAATATTTTCAAACACTGATCATAATGTAATAGCCGCCGGTAGACCACACACACGACAGCCGCGTTTATAAGGTTAACAGAAATTAATAATTTATAACAATAATTACATCTTGAATTAAATTTCTACCCGCTAGGCACAGGTACGATTGGCGTTACAACCGGCTGAGCGATCACCGCGACCAACGTTGCCTTTGGCACGTGGAAAAAGTACAGCATGAACCCGGCGGCCAGCAGGAAATGGCACGCCAGAATGCCTCCAATCAGAATCAGCGAGTGTTTGGACCGTTTCAATGCAGGCAAAAGCAGATAGACCAGGACGGTGCCGGACAGTAAAGCCGCTGTCAGGACAAGGAGCCATTGGAGCCAGGATACCTGGATTGTCCACAGAACGCTGACTGGGATATAGATGAAGATAGAGTAGCCGTAGACGCAGAACAGAGAGATCATGCTTGGGGTTGCGGCTCTCTCCTGAAAAGGAAAAAAAACAGTGGTTTATTTTTGCATGTTTTTTCTACATTAACCTTTTGAACGCGTTAATTTGCTCCGTTTTATCTATACCCGTACGCGGTACATATTTTCAAATACCTATGCACGCAATTAAATGTCAAATTATAGCATTCTGGCATGATTTATTGGACTATATAGACAGAACAGATTATTCTTCACAATATGAAAACAAATCCTCGTGTGTCAACACTCTTAGATGTTTATAAAAACAAAAACATAAAATTTCATACAAAGACGTACCGTAACTTTTCAATGTGGTCCCGCCATTCACTCGGCGTCATAAATAAACCACTCTCGGCGTGTGTGTACTTAGGCCACTGCGTTGATAGACACAAGTGGGACACTATGATCACTTATCATTTTTAGTTATGAAAAGTTATGATTGACATACTAGTACTAACGCCATCCGTTGACAAAAATGTAAACTAAAGGGCTAAAAGGCGCACTTGATTATCGATCTTTTTTTATGAAATACAATGTTATTTTTGAGAAATTCTTGTAGATGTCAGCATCGTGATAGTTCTACGAATGTCCAAGTGAGCAAGAAATACATTTATGACGAAAGAGCGCTGGAATATCGGCCGTCAAAGTTTCCGTATCAACTGTTGATACAGCCGCGTGTGAGTATAGACTTTTTGCCGTAACAACAGTTGATACGGCCGCGTGCAAAGAGTTAACTCCACACAGAAGGAAGTGAGGAAAATAAGTTTCCTCAGGGCCTGTCATCTTTGGGGGTGATGTGGGGAGCGTCTTTTTGAGGAGTGAACATATTGTAGGAGGAAGTAAACTCAGGCCGGTAAATCGTTCCACAGCCGAGTTGTTGAACTAAAGAACTAGTTGTAGAAATGACCCATTCTCATGTGACAAATAAGCACAAATTTTTGGGCGCGCGTTTGGTGTCTTTCCCGACTATGCACTGTTAGATGATGGGTTTCCACGGACTCGAACCGCATAGGGAAATTAAATATAGAATATTCACGACTACCGGGCTAGCTCATGCGGGTTTCGTGTCTTCAGTTCGTTAGAATGGAGAGAGAACAGCCGCCTCCTATAGGTGGATAGAACAAGGGATTTCTTGGAAATAAAACAATCCAGTTATGGTGCTACAAAATGCCTTCAAGAAGACCTATATTACAGCACTTGAATCTACGCGTAGGAAAAGCTTAAATCTCTTTGTGGACGGTTAAAAGAATGGAAAATGTGGTTAAATCTATCGGAAGAAGGCAGATACAGAAATAAACAGAATAAAACTGGAACGATACCGCAGGGCGATGATTTTGTAGACGTCCAGCAGCGGAAAATACTGACTCGAAATTTACTAGTACTTAATTTGTTTAAAACACTTAAAACAGAAGCGAAACACCAACCGGTTCGGTTGAAAGCTGCGAACGAAGAGAACTCTGCCCTCCGTCAGAGCTGGGGACTGGAGGCCTCCCCCAATAATGGTTAACACCCCTTATGGGGTTACCATATCAAAATATTTAAATACACAAAGTACTTGATTTCAAAAAAATATTGCGGGTTTGAATGTTTTAATTGTGAGAAAGTTTATTTCATAACAGCACCGGTGCCGAATAAGTTCTTAGTAGCATCTTCCATTGAAATACCGGTGGAACAAGGACGCATTCCCATCCTCTAAAGATTGCAATCTGTTTGGAATCTATCAAACGTACCGCCCGTTTCTACACAGAGTCAAGAATATATGATGCGACCAAGTGAATTAAATACTTTTATCAAGTCATGTCTTGGGTCTGAATAGCCGAAGAGTATGAATGCAAATGAAGCGAGAAATTTGAGTTGTGAGGCAGTCCATTCTCTGTGCCTACCCCTGTGGGAAACGGCATCATGGTTAGATAGTTAGGTGAGGTTAGTTTATATTATGAGGTGCCTGGAACATTTCGGTGAGACCCAAACGGTTGCACTGAACATTTGCAAGGCCTTTGACCGGGTTTGGCATCGAGGACTTGTCTAACTGCCTTCTTACGGACTTCCCGCATCCTTGTGTAGATGGATTGCCGACTTTTTGAGGGAAAGGTTGTTTCAGACGGTCGCTGATGGTTTCACCTCTTCCTCACACTCAATAAATGCTGGTGTCCCACAGGGATCAGTTCTGTCTCTGACTTTGTTTTTGCTGCACATCAATGACCTCTTGTCAAGTGCACCAATTCATTGTTACACGGATGACAGTACAGTCCATGATGACTGTTTCTTTGACAGGCCTCCAAAGGATACACAAACTCCAACAGCTCGGAGGGCTTTGAAGCAGAGAATGGACGATTATCTCGAGAGGGTTTCTTCTTGGGTAAGAATAACCTATTCGAATTTAATGTTTCAAAGACCCAATCATGTCTGATTACATCTAAAAGAGATCGAAATGATAATCTAGTCTCCTTCAACGGAAACAATCTTCCCAACATGCCTTTCATTGATATGCTTGGTGTAACTAATTAACCAGCTCAGGCACGGGGTCTCTTTCGAAGCCAGAGTGAAGTTGGCCTCTCAGAAGCTGGGCGTACTGTACAAGGCCCGCAGATACTGCAAATAGTACACAACTGCTGACCCTGTACACATCGCAAGTGCGCCCCACTGTTGAGTTTGGCAGCCACCTCTGTTTTGGAGCCCCAAAATATCTGAAAGAAACTTGGAATCTGTGAAGAAACGGGCGGTCTGTTGGATCACCTTTTCTTAACAAACGGATTTGCAATCTTTAAATCGCAGGCGTCAGGTAGGTATGCTGTCAGTGTTCTACCGGTATTACAATGGAAGATGCTCTGAGGAACTAGCGTTATTGACACCGTAGTCAGGTGAAACGCGCGCCTAACATACGCACATGGTTGATATTTGTCACATCAGAACGGGTTGCTTCGATGACTTATTCTTGAGTTCAACAGCTCGGCTATAGAACGATTTTCCGGCCTCTGTGTTTCCTCCTTCCTACGACATGGGTCTCTTCAAGACCTGGGGGGTCAGTGCGTCCAAGAGTGACGGACGTACGAATTCATCCCCTCCACTGCGGTGCAAGACAATAGGTCAAGAGAGTCCGGCTGGAGCAGTCAAAGGTCCTCAACCAGCCTCTCCCGATCTCAGCCCTCCACCAGCTGGTGGACAAACGTATCCGCCACCAAGACCCGAACAAACCTCACCCCATGAATCCGGTATATATATCCCTGATAAGTCCCCAATGTAGGGAACCACTTGAGGTGACCTATGGAGTTCCCGGGACGGCGTAGGTACCTGTTATGTTGCGCTCAAAGGCGTGTATGTTATTAATTAGTCGCGAGACTTCGGAACCTCGGGAGATTGCCGAGGGGCGGCTAGGGACCTTCAGTACGGGCGATGCGCGTCCACCAGATCTAAACTCATCCCCGCTCCTCGAGCTAGACCAAGACGTATTGTTTTGTTTCTACAATAAAGTTCCACTATTCAAAAGAACCTACGTGTTAATTGGAGAATTCCCATCTTCCAAGAGCATCTAAGACTGGAGAAAAGGGCCCAGTCTAAGGGGGTATTTCACTATGTCGGGCTAAATATCTGACTAGCTAGCCGTTGGCTGGCTTTAAAGATCAGAATAACTACGTTATTCAACGGCGACCGTTTCACCATTGTTTCGAGCTTCCGGATAGACAACACTCGAAATAGTCTGGCAACATCGCAAAATGTTTGCAGTTACTCCATCTACTGCCACGGCTGTCATGTTTAGATAGATTCGTGTCGAATTAATACATTGTTTCTTATTTTGAACACAAACAAATAATTCAGGATGGATCATACAAGCATTCAAATTCATTCGAGCTCTTAAAACTCGCGGCCTTCGCATCGCCGCCCTTTCACCTGCTTCTGTAAATCAAAAACCTCGGTATCCATAATAATTCGCAACAAAATTCGACTCACTTCTCCGCTGTCAAACTCGGAATGTTTTGACGCCATATTTGATTCGAGGAATAGCGCCTAACGTGAGGTTCGAGCACTGATTAGTCAAATCGAACTTTAACCCGAGCGTTAGCGCTATTCAGATATAGTGAAAACGAAAAAATGACTAATCCGCGGATTAGTGCTTAGTCAGAACATAATCAGAGATAGTGAAATACCCCCTAAGTGATTTATACTAACGATATCTCCGGAGAGATACCTTTTGAATACCCACAGTGGTATATTACAGTACCCGTCTCCCAAACAGAAAGGATAGGTTTGTTGTTTGTTAGTTTTTTACTTCTCTCCAATGTTGTCTGTTTTGTCCTAGAATAAAATAACCAGACAACAAACCTCTTCCTGCGCTATCTCTACCTCCGCTTCGTCCAGGGTCCACTTGAGGGCGCCCCACAGGCCGAGGGGCACGAGGAAGGTGTAGCAGAAGATGGCGGTGGCCGCGTACGACACGAGGTGGAAATCGTACTTCCAGTGGTAGGACGTGTTGGCGTGCTGCAGGTAGTTGACGATATTGCCGCTGATGGCTATCGTGAATATCTGCAAAAAATATTGTCACCACTGAAAGTACTTTTAATTTTTTACGTGAATACCGCACAACAGTCCCAACTGCTCCTAACCGTCTGGAGCCAGTGAGACTATGGCATCCTCAATCGGCGATGTTGTGAGGCAGAAGGTATTGAATTTTTAATAAAAAAGTTAAGGCGATGCACTACGTCGTGTAGTATTTTAAATTGAGCCGCTATCAATAACAACCCTTACGTAGATGGCGATAAGGTTTAAATTCCCGCTTAACACCATCCGCCTGTTTTGATTTATGTAAGAAAAAAACATGGCCAAAAAGTGCCTTTTATTTTATTTTGTGGATGTTCAGGCATAAATATTGAATTTTTTTTCGATCATTTTATAAATAACTTAATTTGCCACATTATACAATAAAATCATAACCGAAAATGGGTTCGTAAGTAGGAGATTGTGAACTTTAAAGCTGTTTTCATAGGCCTTTACATTATTTTTTTCTGGGCTTATAAAAAGACTTATCTAAAAAATACTCGATTATTTCAAAGGCCAAGATGTATTCTACTCGCATTATTTAATTAAAGCATCTGAAACATTTCTAGGTGACCAAATTTTCAAACCAAAAACACATGATTTTGAATTACTAAGTATGGCATCGCCTTAAGTTGTTTATTTTACGCCTGTCTTTCAATGTGTGTATTTTTAGAGTATTTAATAAGAAATGATATTGTAAGTCTTCGAGTGGGATATTTAATTTAAAATTTATACGCCTAGAAATTTTTTTTGTATTCGTCAATGTTATTAACGTGAATTTTGTAAGAGGGAGACCAAACTACTGAGTTGTATTCAATTATGCTTCTAACTAGAGATATGTATATTTGTTAGTATTATCTCCTTCTTCAATGATATATTACATTGATGGCATATTACATTCAAAGTTTAATTACATTAAGAAAATTTCTTCCAATAAAAATTAGATATTATAATGTACAAAATGAATACTGACCAGTGTTGTGGAGATCCAGAAAGGTCCATACATGTCAGGTTTGGCCCGTATAGTCTGATCGAAGTAGCCAGTGCCGGCCCGCTGCGGCACCACGGAGGATAGAATGCGCTGGATCACGTCATCGGTGTTGACGTCAAAGTATTTCTGATAATACTCCACCGTCCAGAAGTTGTGATTCTTGGCTGTCAAACAACAAAAAAAGCAATAAATCATCCGGTCCGTTTGATAGATTCGGATTGGAACGGATTGCAATCCTTAAAGCACAGGCGTCAGGAAGAATAGCATCATTGATCCCTTCGGCACCGGTGCATAGTCGGGAAACATGCCAAACGCACGACTAACACATGTACACAGTTGAAATTTGTCACACGAGAACGGGTCGCTTCTACGACTCGCTCTTGAGTTCAACAACTCAGCTATGGAACGATTTCCCGGCCTCGGTGTTTCTTCTCTCCCACAAGACTCACTATGTGTTCAAGACCCATGTTCATTCCCTTCTCTCCTCAAAAAGACCGTCCACACAACATCCCCAAAGATGAAATAAGCTCTGAGCGATTTTTTTAAAGAAATTGTTGAAACAAAGTCTCATGTTCTTTGTTTCTTGCAGTAATTAAGGTTAAAAATAAATGTTATTTATTGCATAAGCATGCATCGGAATTCAGAAACTTTACCGTTTCTTGGGTAAAGGTTACGAATTCCGCTTCACGGTAAATATGGAATGTTTACTTTGAATTGATACTTGAATTTAGTTATAATATTACTAAAAATTACTATAAATGTTGGGGAAAACCAAAAATAAACACTTCAAATTTTAATTTTGTTTAAATTATTTCACATACACGATATACACCAGTCGTCAACCAAAATCATAACGCCATGATAGCTTTTTGTTCACGAGATTTCAAAGAAACAAAATAATGTGACATTTGCCGGAAATACCAAACCTCACACCAGTTTTCAAGTAGTTTGTGGGCTACGCTAGGTTTGTATAGACTGGTTTGTGATTCAATTCTAATACTTTTTCCCATGTTCTAACCTAACCTAACCTAAACTACCTAAACGGAATACGTTTAATCACATTTCATTCTATTTGTTTGTTATTCGGGTTATTTAATTTAATTGTATGTTGTTTATTTGTTATAAATAATACATTGACTTACATATTAATATGGATTAATTATACACGATGATATTATTTATTTTATGTGGCAATACTAATTTAGTTTGGTTGGCAGCAGTGTCTATGAAATATTTTGTAGGTATGAATTACGATATTATGAATATAATCCAACTCTTGATATGAACATAGTCGCCGTCGGCTGCGACTATAACGGCGCCGCATACTAATTGACATATCGCGTAAGTGACTTAATAAACGAAATTGAAAGTGCGTATTTTTCCGTCTCCCCCGACATAATAAATCATGTTTTGAATTAATAAATCTATCCATTTATTTGAAAGTGAAATATTGCGTATTAAGAGTGAAGCGGAATAAGAGAAAAATAATGTTTCTTGTAGCAATTAAGTTGAATTTTTAAACCTTTGCAGCGGAATTTGGCAATTATTTTCGGTGGCAAGACATAAAATCACTATTAATATGGAATTCGTACAATATTAAAATAAGACTATATAAAACTTACCCATTTTAAATTATACCAAGAGAGAAAAAATAAACATTAATATTTTTGGTGACTAAAAACTACGTACTTGCCACAACACAAATAATATTGCACTAGGTGACGTTTACATCGCAAAAACGTTGACAATTATTTCCCATTTTACGCCTTTGTCACGCAATTAGTCTACAAAATACCCGATAATAAACAAATACAACGTGTTGATTAATCTATAACGGCAAGAAACAACACGTTAAAACACAGCATTTCATGCAATAATAAGCTTTAAAGACAGGCTATACCAAACGACAATATTATCAATAATGAACGGGCGTGTTTTTCGAAGTAATGTCACGAAATAAACACAGACTATTTTAAGATTTTAGTGTTGGAGTCTGGATTTTACCTGCTTAATAATACAAAACAAGGCGAAACGAAAAATAAGTCGGGTAGTTTTAAAAACAATAACAAACCTGGAGGTGGTGTCTCATTATCGACTGGCGAAAATTTGGAGCCTTGTAAATCGTTCCTCAGGTCGCTCAAGGAGTCGGATGATTGTGGCAGGGTATATCCGGAAGTATGGACGGCTTCCACGTCCAATCTCGCGCTTCCATCACGGCCATGGTTATTGTGGACAGGAGAATATTCCTGAAAAGAGAGCAGTTCCCCAGTCACCGGATTGTTCGCCATCTTTTATTATACGTCAAAAGGTAATGCCATAGATAAAACGGGGCTGAAATACTGTCATCGATAGTGCTGCCTTGTTAAAAAATAGTATCTTAATTTAGTGCTGGGTATTTGTAGCTTTAACTCTCTATAAATAAAAACAGATCCTAACCATTAAAATAACTTATAGAAAAATTTTATAAACTATAAAATTACCAGTAAGCACCAAATTTTATTTTTCTAGACGATGAGTTAGTAACTTTTCGAAGGATCCCTCTAGAAACATTTAAGGTTTTAGTAATACGTTCATCAGAATCCTTCATCGTTCGTTTTAGTCGTGACTCCTGTTTTATATTATGTTTTAGTTTTAATATTCTTGTTTTGTCCTGTCCTGCTGTTATTGTTATTCTAAGTTTTGTCATCACTTTGTATAAACAGTGTACTTAGTGTTATAATATTAGATCTGTATTGGGTAAGGCACACTGTAGGAATAATTTTAAGAACCACTAATACTGAATTAACATTTTAAAGTTTGTTATAGTTAAGCGCACTTGAAGTGAAATGACACTAAACTGCGCTATATAAATGCCATGTAATTATTATTATTTCTGATAATTATTATTATCAGAAATATTTAAAATGAACCCCACGGAAAGATCGATTTTCTAAGCCTACTGGGGCAAAGTCGACCGTAGGTCCGTCCTTTAAGTTTTTACACGATTTCATCACTTATGCCACTAACCCTAGAAGCCTATTCTATTTTATAGGTACATAAAGCCTTAAAATACGTCTCAGAGGCGTACACATTTAAATGACAGCCAGTAGACCAAAGTAACCTACTTGTGTCCTATTTTTCGATGGAAAGTTAAGGTTGGTATATAAACTAATAATAAAACACAGTTTTATCAATGAAAACTACCATCACAGGTATTTATTACAACGAATCAAAACATTATGCTTATATTCAAACAAAAAAATCATCTCCTTAAAAATCAACTTGAACATATGTTTTTTTTAAATAATCACATATTTTTTAAAGATTCATTTCTTATTCTTAGGGCAAATATTAAAAGTAATCATGCTTTTAACCCTTAAATGCATGATTTATTAATTTTTCTGGAAAAAAATATATTTTGTAGATATTTACATGCATATGCAAGGAAATATAAAGAATTAATTTTTTTTGTAATTTTTTAATGATATTTGATTAAAAAAAATAGTTGCAGATTTACAACACCATGTATTTAAAAAAAAAAATAATATGAACAATTTACGTATGAAAAAAAAAATAAAAAACCTAAAAAAATTTCTCAAAACTGATAAGTGTACCGGAAAAATACGAGTTATTACATATAAGTATTGTATTATTGTATCTACTTACCTAAGAAAATCAAAATAATAACAGCAAAACCAAACTGTAATTCTAACCTCCAACCAATTTTCGAGATTCTTCACTTTGTTAAAGAAAAAGTGACATTTGACATTCGCGAAAGAAAAAAAAAGGTGATGCCACTCGATAAAATATATTACCATGAACTTGATTATTCTAAAACGGCATGCATTAAGTATACACCAAAGAGTTAAAGGTGGTTTGAACGGTATGTTGCAGTTTTGCAACAGTATGCATTTAAGGGTTAATTACTGGCTACAATTTTAGAGCAATCTACACAGACATCAACTTTGTGCTCAGAAAATACTGAATTTTTGCACTTACAGCACACTAATTTCGACATTATCTTTTTTTAGCAACAAAAAGCGCAGTATTTGCGTTTTTTGGGCTCTGGTTCTCCTGCCTGAAGTTTATTACTTTAATCAGTAGGTTTTGTGAGAATTTGGATTTTATATTTAAGTCGGAGCTTCAAGTCTGAATCCAAGGCTTGCCGAATCTGTGCTGCGTTGTTTAATGAATTCTCTTTTGTTTGAGAGTTTATTTGATCATGCTGTGGCCATAAATTACAGCAGAATTGACAAAAGTCATGTTCAAGATGACATATAAAACAGCCATTGACCATCTATTAGTTTTGCGGCGACACGACATTGAGGCGTACATTTGATCAAATGAATCTACTCCTCTTTTCGTTTGGTTCTAGAAATGAATCACGTCTGGTTTGCCACTTGAATTATTAATTATTGCATTTTCATCACAAAAAGATAAAAAGTAAACCATATTTGCAGGTTTTGGTTTATACGATAGAAGTGTCAGAGGGCCATCAAAACAAAACGTAGAACTGCCAAGAGGTCGAGATCTCGAGTTCTTCAATTTTTCGTGCATTTCCCGCTTGTTTGATCGAATATTGCCCACTAGATTTAATTTGTAATTTGAGCTGGTCCTCGATAAGTGCGGACTTTATTCATAGCTGAAGTTCTGTGAGATGATTGACCCTTATTTGTTGACCAAACATCCCCCGTCCATTCTTACCGCGAAGAGTATTTCCAGGAACACGATAAATTCGCCCCGAGTTGGCAGATTGCGGAGCATGAGCAGAATCATATACTAGGTCAGCTTTAGAAATTTTGAATCGCCTTCTTCAGTGGGAGCAGATTCTTGTATAGGGAAAGCCTCTTCAGTTACATACTTATTCTCATCTTCGCTTTGAATGTCGTCCGAACTGGCTGTCCTCGTCTTCAGAAGCTGATTCTCCCAGAGAAAGACTATCTTCTTGAAATATGATTTAAGATTTTCACGGCCAAAAGTATTTTTGTTATTTGTTTTTGGGGTGTTATGCCGTGTTGCGCTAACTCCTTCTTTAGCCAACGTTTCGGACAGCATTGCAGTGTCCATCATCAGGGCAGATGTGTTATTTGAGGTTGTGTTAAAATGTGAGCTTAAGTATGAGGTTGTGATACCGTGTTGCGAGCTCCAACCCTCTGAGCTAACATTAACGTATCATTTTTTTTTATTTTTATTTTTTTTTTTTTATAGTGGTTTTTCTTCGTTTAGCTCTGGTGTAGCCGTCAATTACCGGATACCAAGAACTATTGAGCTTAGCTCCATCGTCTCTATTAATGTTTACGGGATTTTTATGAATTTCAATGGCTTCCGTAATTTTTTATACACTCCATCCGTTTCCTCTGGAAACAGATGGAGTGTATAAACTCAGCTGTTCCGGATGTGACAAAGTCTATATAGGCCAGACAGAGCGGACTATCTCCAAAAGGATTTCAGAACACTTCAGAGCTTGTAAACTCGGCCACCCTGACAAATCGGCAATTGCCGAGCATTTGATTGACACCGGGCATTACTTTGGATTTGTTCCTGAAATCCTGGGGAGACCCAAAACTTATAGAGCACGGCTGATTACGGAAGCCATTGAAATTCATAAAAATCCCGTAAACATTAATAGAGACGATGGAGCTAAGCTCAATAGTTCTTGGTATCCGGTAATTGACGGCTACACCAGAGCTAAACGAAGAAAAACCACTATAAAAAAAAAAAATAATAAAAAATAAAATGATACGTTAATGTTAGCTCAGAGGGTTGGAGCTCGCAACACGGTATCACAACCTCATACTTAAGCTCACATTTTAACACAACCTCAAATAACACATCTGCCCTGATGATGGACACTGCAATGCTGTCCGAAACGTTGGCTAAAGAAGGAGTTAGCGCAACACGGCATAACACCCCAAAAACAAATAACAAAAAAAAACTATCTTCTTGGTCTAAAATTTTCAAAATATCGTTACTGTTTAATATACAGGGTGTATCGGCACTAACCCGACAAACTTTAACCAGCTATTCCTTAGCACATTTGGAGTAAAAAATGTTATGTGCACTTTGCTGTCCGGTAACGTTTTTTTTTAATAAAAAATTAATTAAACATATTTTCACCACATGTCACCACTGTTTTATCCTTTGTCAAAATTT
The DNA here is from genome assembly GCF_061612785.1 of Hesperophylax consimilis. Lineage (NCBI taxonomy): Eukaryota > Metazoa > Arthropoda > Insecta > Trichoptera > Limnephilidae > Hesperophylax > Hesperophylax consimilis. The sequence goes on from NC_142865.1 coordinate 16,832,431, forward strand.
GAAAGCAACATCGCAACTCTCGCGTGTTGCTGCGAACGAAGCCCGTATTACATAATCCAGTACCAGAAAAGAAATATTTTATTTAACAATAATGATTATTCACATTTTTCGTATGCGAATCACTGATTGTCTTCTTGTATTGTACACATCAGTTTTATTTTTGTATCTAAATTGTTTCACCTCTGGAATGCTTTGGTTTCACCTCTTACGCGTTTCACGTATTAAATAGTCTAATTTTGAAACTAAGAAACTAATTAGTAGATTTCCTGAATTTATAATCGAAGTCCAATAATTCTGAGCACTTTTAAAAACAATTTTCCTCACTTAGGTACTTATCAATAATAATAATTGGATTATTTGAACAGCGCCGTTGTTTTTTAAATCACCGTAAGTGCTCTGTCAAAATGTTACTTGCTAGGCTATCCTACAACGTATATTTTTTAATAAATTTAGTTATTTACAACTTCGCGGAATGTGATTTATGAATATTATTGCTTATGTTAAAAGCCTTCCAGAATTACCGGAATATAACGAGCAGCTTGACACACTTAAGTTTATTTCCACTAATTTGAAGGTACAAAGAATGTATAGTTTTAAAAACAATCCCGATGAATCAAAAAACGGTTCATATAAAACTGCTGCGCAACACACTGAGACAAAGGAAAGCACTCACACAAACGTCATGACTGCATTGGATTGACCACCTGCAAATGAATGCTGCCAGATTGCTAATTTATTTAAACAATAATTATTAAATTTTATTTAAAATATCGCAATTTTTTTAAAAAATCGACAATAAATTACAACTATAATTTAAAAAAAATATTCTTAACCCCACGCTTTTTCGTAATTGATTAATTAATTCAGAATTTAAACGTTGCTTGAAATGACTAGCCGTATTTGGTGACCAGATCTGAATATCCAGGTTCAGAATTTAAACGTTGCTTGAAATGACTAGCCGTATTTGGTGACCAGATCTGAATATCCAGGTTTAGAATTTAAACGTTGCTTGAAATGACTAGCCGTATTTGGTGACCAGATCTGAATATCCAGGTTCAGAATTTAAACGTTGCTTGAAATGACTAGCCGTATTTGGTGACCAGATCTGAATATCCAGGTTTAGAATTTAAACGTTGCTTGAAATGACTAGCCGTATTTGGTGACCAGATCTGAATATCCAGGTTCAGAATTTAAACGTTGCTTGAAATGACTAGCCGTATTTGGTGACCAGATCTGAATATCCAGGTTTAGAATTTAAACGTTACTTGAAATGACTAGCCGTATTTGGTGACCAGATCTGAATATCCAGGTTCAGAATTTAAACGTTGCTTGAAATGACTAGCCGTATTTGGTGACCAGATCTGAATATCCAGGTTTAGAATTTAAACGTTGCTTGAAATGACTAGCCGTATTTGGTGACCAGATCTGAATATCCAGGTACTTCCTCACCTTCCACTCCTTCCCTTAGCCATAAAACTTACCCCAATTCAACATAAAAATTGTTTAAATTATCGGATGTAATGAAATGCATAATAATTAGACCCCAAAATACTTAATTATTCAGGGAAATAAACCCCTGAGTCATCAGTTGGAAATACCAACGACATTAAGTGAAATTAACAATGCAATAATCCTATTATTGCATTGTTTAAAATTTCACTTAATTATTAGCATTAGCAAATAATATTGGGATTAGCAAATAATAATTTACGACAATTTACTCGGAAATCAATAAAGCCAGAATAATAAAAAAAGAAAGTTATCACTTACGTCGTCTGTAAGTGGCTTTACCAAAGTTTGATAATGCCGTCAGAAGGTGAAACAGCTGTCACGCGTAATAATAATTACAACTAGCAGAACTTGTTTATAAACACACTGTTTTTATAAATTTTTTAATAAGACTGTTAAAATAAAAAAAATCTCTAAATTGAAATGGAGTTCTACAAACTAAACTTAAAATCAAATAAATTTATTGCGAAGGTTCAAAGTACTGTACTGTAATATTATATTAAATAATTTTTACGTGTTTAATTATTGTTTAAAGTCAGATTAAAGCGATTAAAAAACCCACCTGGCAATTCTTATTCGAGTTTCGTTGTTTTTACGTATTGGCGCGCTTACAAGCATCAGTCGTCTCATTTTTAACCATTAATATTTAGTGTGTAGGAAAGAGAGAAGACGCTTTTCGACACACTTGTCGAAAAACTTGTTGAATGCCGACGGGCATACTCTTCTACAGATTTTATTAAATATTGATATGTAGGTAATATTGATGTGTAAATGAATGACATTGTGAGAATTTTACCAATAAATAATAAATGAAAATGCGGACATGTAGTTTATGTTAATTTTTTTATTGGAGCATTTGTTCGAAGTGACTACCATTATTTTCGATGCAAGCGTGTAGTCTTGTTATATTTTGATTATTTAAGTTTGCAGGATTTGCTTTAATTTCTGCAGCGGCTTCCATCACTCGTTCGAGCAGTTGCTCTCTTGAGGCTATTGGCTTAGCATACACTTTTTCCTTGAGAGCCCCCCACAGGTAGTAATCCAGGGGGGTCAGGTCGGGTGATCTTGGTGGCCAAGCAATGGCCGGACTTCCACGGCCTATCCAACGACCAGGAAACTCGACATCCAAGTAGTTCCGCACGGCAATCGAATAGTGTGGTGGGGCTCCATCGTGCTGGAACCACATTCTCCGTAGTAATTCGAGGTTCACATCTTCCAGAATCTCGCCCAGTTGCACTTGTAAGAACTCCAAATACATCGGTCCATTTAGTCTGGGAGGCAACTCGATTGGACCGAGTATTTGATTTCCCAGGATTCCTGCCCACATGTTGATGGAAAATCTGTCCTGGCTCGACGACTCCCGAACAAGCTTGGGGTTTTGTTCAGCCCAATGGTGCAAGTTGTGCACATTTAGCACTCCTGTTTTAGTGAACTGTGCTTCGTCGGTAAACAATATGTTTTTCATGAAGTCTGCATCTCTTATGACATTATGCAGCATTCTTCTGCAGTACACGACTCTGGAAAAGTGGTCATTCTCCATGAGGCCTTGGCAGCGCCTATAGTGAAAAGGTTTGAGCCCGTGCTTCTTCAGAACTCTCCATACCGCCATGTGTTCCCTGTGTCCTATCATCAGAGCGACCCGACGCACGGACAGCGTGGGGTCTTCGGTAATTAAGTTCAGGATTCTCTCCTCAACTGCCACAGGAACGATGTTGTGTCCTCCGCCGGCGCCTTCAATCCGTCCGATGCCACAGTCACGCAATTGTTGATACATCTGAAACAAAACAACAAATAACAACTGCTTTTATTATTCAGCTCAGTAATAATGTCAAATAAACAATCGCGGGCTTTTTCACTCATTTTATTTTTAAAGAACACTTATTTTAGGCACATATCAGAAAACTTACGTTTTCTCTTCATTTATTTCATTTTTTTATAGTAAAATGTATAACAAAGTGTTTTAAATTATAATTTTCTTAACTAGGTACGGTTGATATCTTGGATTCACAGGGGTGAAATTGAATTCAAGTAATTTAAATAATCCCATGGTGAGAAAGGGAGTGAATTCAATTGCAGTGAATGATGCATTTATTAGAGATTAAAATTAATTAACTTTTTAAAACGCCGTTTAGTGACCACTGAACACAAATCACCTAAAGTACAATTTACATTTTTAAAGTTGGTGGCCCCTTGTTATGTTTTTAATGTTCCCAGTTTAAATTTCAAAAGCGCTTTTTGGCATTATCAATGAATGTAAATAGTTTCAATAAACAATTGATAGGGTACAAACCTGGACAAAGGTAGCATGGTGTGGGACGCGTCTTCCAGGAAACCTCATGCGATACTCCCTTACGGCTGCTCGTGAATTTCCATTGCAAAATCCATAAACAAAAACAATATCTGCTTGCTCGGCAGGTGGATAATTGAGGGGCATATTTCAACAGTAAAAACTTAGATAACAAAACAAAAACGAAACTAGAAACTTGATGACATGCGAACTCCCAAAACAGCACTGACCACTGATACGAGACGGGGTGGCGGGAACCACACGGGACTTGAGACAGAATATGTGTGAAAGAGATGACAGTAGCGCGGCGTTGCCAATTATTTTACCCCTATACTGTGGGCAGTAGCGGAGTGTGGAAATTTTATTTATTTTTTGTTTTTAAAAGAAAAAAAATGTTACCGGACAGCAAAGTGTACATAACATTTTTTACTCCAAATGTGCTAAGGAATAGCTGGTTAAAGTTTGTCGGGTTAGTGCCGATACACCCTGTATTAGACCATGACATGTTGGCATCTGAAACAATGCAAAAATAAACATTAAATGGACGAAAGTAAAAACACAAAATCTTGGTTAAAAGTTACACAAAGCCTAAACATACGTCTCGCAGGCGTATAACACCTCAAAAACTCAAAAATGGCTGGACTTACCTTAGTGATACAGGTACCATCGGCGAGCTCCCGTTGGCCACTGGGTTGGTTGAAGAGCACGAGGCGCTAACTTCAACCGTTAGAAAGAGAAATAGAATTTAAGATTGTGTGTACGCCTCGCAGGCGTAGATAAGGCTTCTAGGGTTAAGATTCTCACTTCATTTTAGAGATTCGATAAGGCAATTTCAACAGCAGATCTGTACAATACACAAGGGCCGCTCGTCGCATATATTTGAGCACGGCTACTTCACTTACGTCGTTAAGATTCTAGCTTTATTTCAGAGTATTGTCTCGTCTTAAATAGGGTTAATTTAACCTACATTTTTAACATTAGCTCCACACAGCAGGCACATTCGTTGCCTATGTTATCTTTGGGCATGCTGTGTGGAGAGACTTTTTAAGTGAATAAAGGAGATGAAACAGGTATGAGAAGCGGGTAGGAATCTGGGGGTCAGTTCGTCTAAGGGTGACAGACGTATGAAACTATTCCCCATACTGCGGTGCAAGGCGATCGGTCGAGAGAGTCCTGCTGTAAAGGTCAAATGGTATCTCTCAACCAGTCTCTCCCGATCCGACCACGCAACTGGTGGGAAGACACATCCGCCGCCAAGACCTGGAAAAAACTCACCCGGTGAACCCAGGTACTCCTGCTAAGTCACAATTGAAATTAATACGACATTTTCAAAAATCTTTCTTGAGCCGACAATTAATTTCATTGGCTGACAGATTTATATCAAATTTTAGTTTATTTAAGCCGTAACTTTTAAAATTATTTTGACTTAGTACTTTTATTCTTGTTCTTACATATCTTGATCGATCTGTCATGATCTGACACTAGGTATCTGACAACTGACACTATCTGACGCCATCCGACGCTGTCAGACACAATCAAATGCGATCTGAACTATCTAAAGGCCTGAACAAACCGCCGCGTTCAAAGCGCGTCCGCGATCCCGTGCACGGTGGCGATCAGATGTTGTGTATGAACTTGTAGCAACGTGTTCACATCGAAGCGTTCTCAGATTGGCCGCGGCGTACTGTGCAGCGTCTGGACGCGGCGATCAGTTGCTGCTTGCAGGATCTGCACGCTACACGCAACGTAATTATCTCTGAGTTTGTGGTATTTCTCATGATGTCGGATACAAATACAGAAAGAATGATCAACCGCCGATGGTTTTTTTCATGTTTTCAGCAATTAAATTACAATTATTATCACTTTCGATATGAAATATAATAAACATAATCGATTAGCTATGAATATTCATATTTTTCCGATATTAAATCGCTTATTTTGAGATGTGTATTGACTACACAGCACCGGAACGCGTGTATTTTTTTAGCACAGTTCTATGTTTATATTTTGTACAAAAGAAGTTGTAATTATTATATATGTGTTCGATTAATTTGTTTTATGTAAGTGTAAACCATTCTTAAGAATTTTGTCCCCATTAATCTGATATTTAAAATATTGAAATCGAAAGAAACTCTTGTAATTAAAATTCATTAAAAAATAGTTTATTCAAATATACATAAATTCTAACAAAATTGCATAATGGGTTTCATTTTATCCTACCAACCCGTCGAAAGTATTTATCTTACCAAACCGTCTTTTTAGTAAATTTACACTTTTCAGGGGCTTTTTCACCATCTTCCCAATAGCTTATATACCCTAATAACGAATATTATTAAAATAAAAATAAAATACTTGCAGTGGTTAAAAAAATCGGCCAACTTATCCAATATAATATAGCCACTATACATAGGTTCGATTACCGAATTATAAACTCCAACTTAATAAATAAATAAACCGTAAATCGTAAATCGAAAATATTCGTTATTAGGGTAGATAAGCTACTATCTTCATCATCTACAATAGCCGCTAGAAGTAATAATTCTTCTTTAGATTCGTCTCCAAACATGATCATGATTATTTAAATGGTTCCCGTTCCGAGCTATACCTACCACACAACCGACACGAACGTACGAGTGCCACGGACGCCAGCTGATCGCTAGTTGATCGCTAGTTTGGTGTGAACGGTTCTGCACGCACACAGGACGCTCACCGTGCACGCCATCGCGGACGCAAAATGATCGCGGCGGTTTAAATACCTGGAAACTATAACACCACCCGGTTAGACTGCGTTGTGGGGCGAGTTAAGGTCCAGATTAAGGGTCTGTAAGGGATTTCTTAGGGACTCTAACAGAAAAACATGTTTTTTTCCTTATATAGAACTCGAGTACCTACCCAACGATATGCACAGATATTTACAATGGTTTTAACCTCTCTTTCTGTTACGTACGTCTTTTACGTCAAAAAGAAAGAGATGTTACAATAAAATTAATAGCGCGGTGTGTAAGTAATTAATCTTTGAAATTCTGGAAAACATTGCCATTAATGAACAATTCTAGGAATTATTCAATGATTTGATTGCAAGCTATTTCAGAGGTACACAACTCGTGATTTGGTAGCCAAATTATGTTTTCTATGTTTCTGCTCCCAACCATCTGAAGCCAGTGAGAATATGGCATCCCCAATTGAGAGGATATGTTGCGAGGCTGAAAAGTGCAGCAAATACTAGATATTATTTTAAATGAGTAATTTGTGAAATAACAGAAATTAATCCGGGATTTGAAACCGTGACCTCTCGCTTACTAGTCAAAAGCCTTCAAAAGTAGTAGAAGATGGTTTGAAAGGGATAATGTGTACCTACATAAGATTTTTTAAAGAGAGCGCGCTATTATTAAAATAAACCGATAATAATTAAACGAAATTTGTGAAAGTATTTAATAAAACACCACTCGTTTAAAATAGAGGAAAAATCTGTCGACAAATGCCTGAGTTGCATTTAAAGATGCACTGTGAATGACCATACCCATAACGTGATAACATAACAAAATGTATTTTTAATATTTTTCTGAGCATAATTTGCGATTTTTTCTAGGGAGAGAATTTAATATAATTACCGTTTCAACTCTACATGTATAGATATTATTTTCAATAACAACATAAATATTTTTAAGTAAATTAACAACTTCAAGTCTTGAGAAATGTGTTATACATAAATTTATAATATGAAACATAATACAATATTGCAGAAGTCTGAAGGGATAATCTCTAAATACAGGGTTTTCCGATAAGATGTGTTATTTTGATATTCAATCGTAAAAGATCAATGGTTTTGTTGCTTGTGTGGCACATAGCGCCGTCTCGTTGAAAGTAAACGTTGTCCGGATCAATACCATTCAATTCCGGCCATAAAAAATCATTAATCATCTCTCGATAGCGCAATCCATTCACCGTAACTGTTGCTCCAGCCTCATTTTCGAAAAAGTAAGGTCCAATGACTCTGCCGGACCATAAACCGCACCAAACAGTCACACGTTGAGGATAAAGAAGCTTTTCAACATTAACTCTTGTGTTTTCCGAGCCCCAGATGCGACAATTTTGCTTGTTGACGAAGCCACCGAGGTGGAAATGGGCCTCATCATTCAAGATGATTTGCATTTGATTCACTCAAGTGAATTTTAATAATTTCAATGCGTTGTTGAAGCGTGTATCGTTCCATTTTATTAATGGCATAGTTTCTACTTGTCAAAAGTCTAAAAATGACAGCTTCAAAAGTAACATCTACCGAAATAGCGGGCTATTCCAAATAACACATCTTATTGGAAAACCCTGTTGTACAAAACAAAGTCGCAATCTGGGTCTGTCTGTTTGTGCGCTTAGTTCTTCTAAATTACAGAACGGATTTTGATAAGGTTTTCACTATCGTTTAGATAATTTCTTCCGGAAGGTTTAAATATAATACATGGATATTATATTTGTAGAAAGTAGAGAAAAGTCAAGCAAGTTAATTTTAAAATAAATATGCATTTTATATTTTAAAATTATTTTTTTGTGAGGATGAAGGTAGAGGGGAGGGAATGAGATGAGGAAGAGGAAGGTGGGATAAACCAGACTATTAAGATCTAGTCACCACATACGAAAAAAACCATTTTAAGCAACTTTTCAATTCTGAATGGTGGTTTAAATAGTTGCTTTAAATAGTTTCCACCGTGTTTAGTGACCAGATCTGAAAAGCCTGGTACTATCTTTCTTTTCCTCATCTGCTTACTCTCAACATTCCCTTCAGCCTCACAACATATACAACAAGAAGGCTATAATAACATACCTCAATCACAATAATCAATGTCAGGAATGATAATATTCTTCTGCATGGCTCCTATATCATATTTTACTACATCTAAACTATTTACTAAAGATATCTTATAGTGTTAGCCAACATATGTTTTATTTTATTAAAAATTATTCTTATCCATAAGTATCATTAAATCGGTGACAGCCCTAAATTTTTCCGAAAGAAATTCTATAAACGATAGTGAAAACTCTATCAAAAGCTGTTGCGTAGTTTAGAAGAACTAAGCGCACAAACAGACAGAAGCGGATGGCGTCTTTGTTTTAAACTATTTAGAGATAACTCCATTGATGTCTTCATCATTACTCGTTCAAGATACCACGCGGCAGAACAGATGTTCTACCACAGCATAACGTGACACGAGGAATGGTGACGTAGTATGATGTTTAGTATTAAGGCGCAGCTTAATGCCAAATCACTTTTTTTATTAATCTTTATAGCGAATTGGTGTAAATTGAAGGTTTTCCTATCGCTTCGCTTGAATAGAATACAAATAAAAATTAAATAACTCAATAAAAAAAATAAATGTAAACTACTAACAAATATTTTTTTTCAATAGAAATGTATGAACGCATAAAGGAAACAACTTAAAAAATACAGTATTATTGCTAAGATTATCAGTGACAGTTTTACTTGATTAACTTTTTTGCTTTCTTATAAAATTATTTACAAAAAAAATAAAAACCAGTTTTTTGCTTGAAATCGAACGTTTCTAGACTCCGTTTGTCAAGCGATTTTAATGCCTATTACCCACAATATAAGGAATACCAAGAATATACACATTTTTGGCTTGTAGCTTCGTTTGGAACCAAGCCGCTGACAATAACACTCCTTATGTAGACGGCGATAAGGTTTAAATTCCCTACGAAAACCAGCGTCCGGTATTGATTTATGCAAGAAAAAAACATCGGAATAAGTGTGTTTTATTATATTTTGCAAATTACCACATTATACAACAAAACCATTATCGAAAACAGGTTTGTAAGTAGAAGATTAGCAGTTTTTACAGGCCTGATTCTTATTTTTTTTCTGTGCTTGTAAAAAGACTTGTCAAAAAAATAGTTGATGATTTCAAAGGCCAAGATGTATTCTACTTGCAATATTTAGGTAAAGAATTTTTCAAACCAAAAAACACATGATTCTGCGGTCGTGCTATGAGTGTCGGAATGCGAAAATTGTACTGATTGGATGAATAATCTGTTACAATAATTTTTAATACATAAAAAAACCGCAAAAAGTGCCACAAAAATGCTATATACCCCTGACTAATTTATTTCCTGCATAGATCATTCAATCATAATCAGAACGTGCGATTTAGTATATTCCGAGAGTGATTTATTTATGATTCCGCAATTTTGCAGTAGAAGGATAGATTCTGTACGATAGAGTGCGTACTAGTGTGACATTTTCATAATCGTAATCGTTGTGTACTTTGAAAATAATTATGAAAAGACTAGCTGACATGTACCTGACGTTGCTAGAGGTTATCCTTATGAGTTAGACATATACCATCGGGGTCTTTTATAAAGACCTTTTTAAGATATACAATTCCGTAGTACATTATTTTGATGCATCTCATAAGGTTTAGCCAGCGTTGGCAATGTAAGCGCTTGAAAATATTTTTTTACGACTTGGTTACAAAATATCGAGTATTCTATAACTATATTATGCATATGATAAATATATTTATACATAGTTTAGAAGAACTAAGTGCACAAACAGACAGACGCAGATAGTGATTTTGTTTTATACTATTTAAAGATTAAACCTTCATCTATATATTCAGATTAAATCTTCATTCCATAGGTTAGGTTGGGTTATTATAATTTAGGTTAGGTTAGGTTGGGTTGGGTTATTTTAGGTTAGGTTAAGTTAGGTTGGGTTATTATAGTTAAGATTAGGTTGGGTTGGGTTAGGTTAGGTTATGTTAGTATAGGTAAGGCCAGGTTGGGTTATTTTATTTTTATTTATTTTTATTTTTTTATTGAATAAATAGTTAATACATAATATCAAAAAACAAGTCCTGCTAAGCCGATTGAATTGGCTTGTCAACAGGTGCTTAAAGTTAGTTTCAAATACATTTTTTAAAGTTATAATTTACATCTTATATCTACAGAATTAACAATTTTTTCATACAATATTTCATACATATTAAAATAAATATTTTTTTTCCGATAGCCAATTTTTCACCATATATTTAACCTTATTCATAGATTTACATTGCTTTATAGTGTCAGGTAATAAATTAAATATCTTCGGTATGTTGTATTCAAACGTTCTCTGTCCGTATTTATTATTAAATTTCGGAACTATTAACCCGTCATTGCGCGTGAATCTAGTACTGTATTTATGTTCTAATTTTTCTTTATGCTGCGGGGTAAATATATACTGAATTATGATTTTTTGCCATAGTATAGCCTTAACAGGTAAAATTTTGGCACTCTGAAACAGCAACGGTGTATTATGTCTCTGTTTAAAAATATTAGGGACGACTAGTAATTTTACAATTGCGTTTTGTACAACTTGAACTTGTTTCAGATTGGTTGTACTAGTATTTCTCCATATGGTTAATCCATATCTTATAATAGATTCTGCCATTGACATATAAATTATTTTAAGTGTTTCAATTGATAGGAAAAAATTTTATGTGTACATTCTGCCAGCAATTGATCTGAGTCTTTTACAGGTTTTTTTAATATGTTTGTCCCATTTGAAAAAGCAATCTACTGTAACACCAAGATAGACATATTCTGTAACTAATTTTAAGCTTTCACATTTACAATTAGTCGGGATATTTTTATGGATGCAATTAAAACTATGAGAAATAATATTAGGATTGAATTGAAATCTGGCATTAGGTGATCTTATATGCATAACTTTGGTTTTTTTAGCATTTATTAATAGTCCTGCATCATGTGACCATTTACAAAGTTGATTAAAGTCAATTTGCATGAGTTCAATTGCAATTTTTAGATCTTTATGTGATATGACCAATGCCGTATCATCTGCAAATACAAAATGTTTAACAAAAGAGAAAAGTTTTTTCATTATAGTTACATAAATTATATATAGTGTAGGTCCCAATATGGAACCTTGTGGAACTCCTGCAGATACATTCTTTGTTTTACTAAAAGTATTATTTATTTTGGTACATATTTTTCTATTTCTAAGATAATCTTTAAATAAATTTAACACATTTCCTCTTATTCCAATTTTTTCTAAGGTTTTTAGCAGTTTTTTAGAGTTAATTGTGTCAAAAGCTTTAGAGTTATCGATAAATAACACAATAACATGTAATTTATTATTTAATTGATTATTTATGTAATTGGAAAAATCTTGCAGTAATTTTTCAGTATTTTTTTTCTTTGAAAGCCATATTGATTTGGATCTATGATAGCGAATTTTTCTATGTAATTATTTAATTTATTTGATAAAAATTTTTCGAGAATTTTTTCTAACGCAGGTAGTATACTAATAGGCCTATAATTTCCCAGTTCAATGTGTTTTCCACCTTTAAATATTGGTCTAGTAATGCTACATTTAAATTCTTGTGGAATTTTTGCTTGCTTTATTATCGTATTGATTAAATGAGTAATTATTGGCCCAAGAGTTTTTATATTTCTTTTTAAATCAAACATTCTTATATTGTCAATACCTGTGCTTTTAGAGTTTTTCATTTTTTTAACAATGTTTTCAATATCAGTTATAGTAGCTCTTGGTATAAATAAACTGTGAGGCAGTTCTTCCAGTACAATATTAGTAGCTTTGTGATTGCATTTATGTAACATGTTGCTGATGCTATCCGAGAAGTAATTCACAAAATCATTTGACACAGAATCCTCAGTTCTATCTTTTAACATATATCGTGTTATTGTTTCATCACAATCGTTTTTGGGTTTACGTCCTAAAATATTATTTATCACATCCCAGGTTTTTTTTGTATCATTAAAACAGTTTTTAAATTTATTATTATAGTAGTTAGTTTTATCTTTATTTATAATTTTATTGACAAGGTTTCGTGATTTTTTGTATTCTGTTTCATATGTTTTGTTTGTTGGTGTACTTTTCCATTTTTTATATTGTTTATCCCTTTTATTTATTTGACATAATAATTCACTGCTTACCCATTCATTTATTGCATAAGGTCGTGTTTTCGGGTTTTGCACTATCGTTTTAGAACTACTCTTGTAAAATTTATTAAATAAAGATTTTATTTTTTCATATAATGAAATACAATCCTTATCCTCTATAAGTTTATTCCAGTTATAATCTCTGATATGTCTATCAATATCCTTTTGTGAGATGATTTGAATATACTTATTTGCAAAGTCTACCTGACGTTTATGACATTTTATATAAATAGCAGTGATAAAATGATCGGCAATATTATTTTCACAGACGCAAGCTGTTATTTTCTTGCCTCTAAATTTGACAAATATATGGTCAATACACGTGCGAGTAATTTGTCCATTTGATACAGCTTCTCTGGTTACTACATTGATGCATTTAGTTAAATAATGGTTAGTAAGTAAGTTTTCATACGAAGTTACAATATTATCTTGTTCATCAAGCAAATTAAGATTTATATCTCCAAGTAAGATAATATTTTCCTTACTATTAATTGTCTCAAGATATGATGATAATTCCGTCAGAAATGAAGATTTACTGAAATTAGGAGATCTATAGATAGCTATTATATTGACTTTAGTTTTGTCCTGGAGTATGAGCTTTCCTGATATATTTTCAAAATGTATTGATTTTAATGTTTTTAGTCTAAATTCAAATTTGTTTCTTATATACAATATAATTCCTCCTCCTGACTTATCAGTCCTGCAGTAGTTATATGCATTATATCCAGGAATATTGTAAATACACATACTTTCAGTTTGAATAGATGTTTCACATAGCATCAGAATGTCAATATGCTTCAAACAATTAATTAAATATATATGCAATACATTCCAATATTTTTGTATAGATCTAATATTTAATTGAATACAAACAAGATTATCAGACGAATTTATGTTTTGTTTTTTTATCCAATCTTCTAAATTATTTACTGTACTACTTTCTATTTCATTATCATTATCTATATAAGAAAAATTATTCTGCGCCATTTAATTCGTGATGGTAATTAATTGTTTTCTTGTTTTGTTTAACAGACATATTTTGAGTATAAATTGAAGAATTTAATGTTAAATATTTAACAAAATAAAATGATAGATTAGGTTAGGTTAGGTTGGGTTATTACAGATTAGGTTAGGATAGGGGGGTAACTAGTCAGTTGGACCGTAAAGAAAGATACTCTCAGCATCGCAATTCAGGATCCAAATAAGTTTTACATCACTTTAGCCGTGTATGGTGATCAGATCTAAATGGACAGGCACTTCTCAACCTTCATCTTTCTCATCTAACTCCCCTCTCCACTATACTCAGTCTCACAAGTTACCCATATTAGAGATGTCATGGGATCACTGACTCCAGGTAGTTGGGAACGTTTGTATATACAGGGTGTATCGGCACGTACCCGACAAACTTTAACCAGCTATTCCTTAGTACATTTGGAGTAAAAAATGTTATGGGCACTTTGCTGTCCGGTAACATTTTTTTTAATTAAAATTATTATTCATATTTTCACCACATGTCACCACTGTTTTATCCTTTGTCAAAGTTTGAAAACCCATCTGGCAATATTTTATTCGAGTTTCGTTGAATAATATACGCATGTACCTACATTAGCGCGCTTTTACGATCACAACGAAATGGCATGACACATTCGTCTCATTTTTAGCTATTATTATTTAGTGTGTATGAAAGATCGAACACGCTTCTTGACACACTTGCTAATACAGCTGTTGAACACGAGAAACAATGCCAATGACAGTTACGGAGTGTGGATTTTTTAACCTTTTTTTGTTTTTAATTGAAAAAAAAATGTTACCGGACAGCAAAGTGCCCATAACATTTTTTACTCCAAATGTGCTAAGGAATATCTGGTTAAAGTTTGTCGGGTACGTGCCGATACACCCTGTATATATATATAGCTAGAAATAAGAAAATACGTTGTTAATACGTCCTAGACTGAATTCCTTTAGAAATCAAGTTTTACATTGTAATATTACTATAGTAAACCCGTTTACACTGGGAATTCACGTTTATTTCTATATTAACCAATAATACACATGTCATATTATCATTTTATATGTTTAACCCTCTGAGTGCCATATGATGGTCAACATTTAGTTTGCTGTGATTACTGATGATACCCTAAAATAAAGCCAGAATCTTAACGACATAAGTGAAGCAGCCGTGCACAAAAATATGTGCATTGGAGAGACTTGCGGTTGAATTTGCCCTATCAAATCTCTAAAATAAAGTGAGAATCTTAACCGCCAGAAACTCTTCAAAGGTATTGAAACACACTCGTTGCTTCATTCACATTCATACATTGTCTCATATATATTGCGTTAGACGTCACGCAAAGTCATTAAGCTTATATTTGTGTTGCACTATTTGCGAATCTCGAATAATAATAACATGGCATTTTTATAGTGCAGTTTAGTGTCATTTCACTTCAAGTGCGCTTTACTATAACAAACTTAAAAATAGTAATTCAGTATTAGTGGTTCTTAAAATTATTCCTAAGTGTGCCTTACCCAATACAGATCTAATATTATAACACTAAATACACTGTTTATCCAAAGAGATGACAAAACTTAATTGGCTCAAAAATAATTGGGTTAGCTGGAAGAAATACGATGTAACCTATAAGCTATACCCTTTGTACTTGAATTTGAATTTGAATAACAATAACAGCAGGACAGGACAAAACAAGAATATTAAAACTAAAACATAACATAAAACAGGAGGCAATTTGTACACAAACACGTTCGAACACGAACATACATGGTTTAACCACACATACACCTCAGGAATCTCATTTCTGCAGCATTTAGTCCACTTTCATGTAGTGAATAAATTATGAAATCATTTTTTAATGCTGGAATTGCATTCCTTATTTTATATGTTGTTAACAAATCTTTGTCGATTCGACTACGCGTTGAAAAAAAATCATAAATTCATACAAGACATTATTTAATGCAAAAAAAATATGTTACATTCATAGTGATTAAATAGATATTATACATAATGACTGATCATTATTAAAATTGTTTAGACAATGTGATAGATTAATCACTTTATCCGGATTTTAGTCATAATATCGGGTCAAAGTTAGCCAAAGTAATAAATACGGTCCAACTGACAACCTAACCTAACATAACCTAACCTAACCTAAACTATCCTAACCCAACCTAACAGAACCTAACCTAACCTATCATAACCCAACCTATCCAAACCTATCCTAACCTAACCTAACCTAATCTAACCTATCATAACGCAACCTATCCTAACCTAACCTAACCCAACCTAACCTAACCTTACCTAGTTTAAATTTACTTTATCAATTAAAAGCAAATGAAATATAATTTTATAATCTTTACCTATACCTACTTGTTTTATTACTTTATCCAAGTCTTCGGATATATCATATAAAATTGCTAGTTAATGTGATTAATTCTGTGTCAATTATCACTTTTTCTAAATTGGGTAGACATTATAAATAACGGCTGGATAGTATATATAAAATCAATATTTATAACTTTAGCTGTAATATACTCGTATATATATTCATTTTGTATCTAACCAACTTTTTATTCCCATACTAAAATATTTTTACATTGAAGAATATTTATTTTGACATACAAACGATTCAAATTTTTTACTTAAAAACTACATTAAAACTTTCTTTCTACTTTTAAAATTGTTTAAACTCACCCTGTATAATAGTTTCAACAAACCTAAATATGAAGGTAATTTTAACTACATAATAATTATCAAGGGATTTTTTTTCAAATAGTCGAATAATAATTGGTGGCGTAGTCGTTTCAACTACGGCACCGATTAATCGTTTTCGGCATATTCCAACAACAACGATTAATCTTTTACTGGCATCTGAAGGGTTAAGGATTTTCCCAAAGTTAGATGGTATTGCATTTTGTAGTATGTTATCAGTGTTTATTTTGCGGTCGAACGCGCCGGAACGAGAAATAGTACCGGTATTTTACAGCGGTTTTCGAAATGATAATTTAAAAGTTTATATCTTTGAGGAACAGCTTGTTTCGGTGACATTATTTACTTGCATACTTTAAACAACTATTTTGGGGTGGGGCCCAGAGAATCTGACTTCCAGCTGGAAAGGACGAAGGATCTCTATCAATAGGTAGGTTCTTACTACTTATGGAATTACATTAATAACACAGGCCTGCGACCAAATTGCTTTCTTTAAAATAATGGGTGATTCTTATGTATTTTAGTGCGCTGAGTTCAGAAATGTTTTCCCAATCCCAAATCCCAGTTTTTTTCCAGCACGTAAGCATTTTCCGCAAAATGCATTTTTCTGCGGGTTTGCCTACCTTAAGGCGTATATTTATGAATATGCCGAAAAAAGTTGTTTTTCCTATTCGGCTTTATAGTTTTATATTAGAAACTATGAAATATGATAAAAATTAGTATATTTAACAGTATTAGTCAGCATATGAATCATGGAAACCCAGTAGAAAGGTGTCTTGCTTAGTGACTAAGACGGTAAAACCTGGATTTTCCCATTGTCCTATATATACCCCTCGTTGTTCTTCGATTTGTTCATTTCAATTTAAACATTCTTAAAGTGTCTTTCAAAATGTCTTTAAGAGCTTGTGTTAATAATCCTCATAGTTTCTGTTACATTTGTGGCGAACTTGTATTAAAAAAACAAACTCGAAGTAGGTATTACGAAGTTTACTAAAAAAGTGTACTTTGCCTATTTTGGTGTGAAGATCGGAGATCAAGAAAAATCTTGGGCCCCTCATGGAGTGTGTTCAGGCTGTGTTGAAGGACTTCGCAAGTGGTCTAAAGGAAAGGCGAAATCTTTTCGTTTTGGGGTGCCTATGATTTGGAGAGAGCCGAGAAACCACGGCGATGACTGCTACTTTTGTTCTTGCAACATACAAGGGTATAATGCTAAAAATAAAAAAGATATATGTTACCCAAACATGCAATCTGCACTTCAACCTGTGCCTCATGGACCCGGTATTCAAGTACCAGTGCCCCCACACAATTTTGACGATTTGCCAGAGTCATCAGAGAGAGAGTCAGAGCAGTTGGACGATGAGTTTCAAGTCGAAGACTGTGGACCTCAACAGTTTTCACAAGAAGAATTAAATGACCTTGTTCGTGATTTAGGGCTTTCTAAAGAGTCTGCTGAATTACTGGGCTCTAGACTTCAAGAAAAGAACTTGTTGAGATTTGGAACTTCATTCTCTTGGTACAGAAGCAGAGAAAAACAATTTGAGCCAAATTTTTCTCAAGATGGCGAACTTGTATATTGTTCTGATGTTACCAAGTTGATGTCAATGTTTAAAATTCAACATGTGTCAGATGATTGGAGGCTTTTTATCGATAAAAAGAAGTTTAAAAGCAGTTTTGCTACACAACGGCAATAAATACGCTTCTGTACCCGTGGGGCACTCTGTGCATCTAAAAGAAAAGAATGACAACATGGCTTTTATACTTGATAAATTTAAATATAAGGAGTTTGGATGGCCTATCTGTGGTGATCTCAAAGTCATCTCTATGGTTCTTGGACAACAAGGTGGCTATACGAAATCCCCCTGTTTCCTATGTGAGTGGGATAGCCGGGCAAAAGCACAGCACTGGAGCCAAAAAGTGTGGCCAACGAGAACTTTGAAGGTTGGAGAAAAAAATGTTCACTTTGAGTCTTTTGTTGATCCCAAAAAAGTGCTTTTACCCCCACTTCACATCAAGCTTGGACTGATGAAGCAGTTTGTCAAGGCATTGCCAAAAGATGTCGAAACGTTCAAGTACCTTAAAAAGAAATTCCCGGGACTGTCTGAGGCAAAGTTAAAGGAGGGTGTTTGTTGGTCCGGACATTCGGAAACTAATGAAAGACAATTAGTTTGAAAAGGTGATGAAAAAAGCTGAGAAAGATGCGTGGATATCATTTAAAGAAGTTGTGACTAAGTTTTTGGGGAACAATAAGGACCCGGATTATGAAGAAATTGTAAATAAAATGTTTTAAAACCTTGGGGTGCTCCATGAGCTTGAAACTTCACTTTTTGAACTCCCATTTGAATTATTTCCCAGAAAACCTTGGTGACGTAAGTGAAGAGCAGGGCGAGAGGTTCCACCAAGACATCAAAGAAATAGAACGGAGGTACCAAGGACGATGGGATGTGAATATGATGGGAGACTACTGTTGGATGCTCCATAGAGAACTTTCAGACATCCCACACAAACGGAAAAGCTCAACACGGAGTTTTGGGGGAAAAAGATGTAGATATTATAAAGAATTATAAATCCTTATTGTATATACATATTATTTTTATCAAATTGTATTTAAAAATGTAAATAAACCACTAGTAATATATATTTATTTTTCATTTCAAAATGCATTTTTACCTATATGTACTGCGGGTTTTGCATAACTTTAATTTTATTTTGCGGAAAATCCCTACGTGCTGGAGAAAAACTGAGGGCAAATTTGGACTCAGCGCACCAAAATACATACGATTCACCCATTACGGTGAAAAAAACTATCAAAAAGTGTCAATTTGCAGGCCTGTGTAATTGTTGTTTTAATTACCTAATAGTATTTGTAAAGATAGCAACCAAACAACGCTCGTGTCACTATTACAAGGACATCGACATTGAAGGAAATCTAATAATAAACATCACGGAAAACCGCTTTTAATGACTTTATATCACTTTTTGAATGTGTGTTGAATAGTCACTGTGTTGAGTTAGCATGGAACGCCAAGTTACGCAGCCTGTATTGTCCTATTGAGTTTCTTAAATATGTTTTTATTAATTTTAGTTTAGAAAATGACCTTTCGGCACTAGCTGTAGTCACAGGAATTGTAATAAATAACATTAATGCAGTACATACTTCAGGAAAGCTGCACGACATAAAATGATTATTTATTATCAATAAATCAGCAAGTTCTCTAATACAAGAAGCCTTTTCTATTTCGTCTCTGAAGGTGGACCGAAAACTGAGAATTTCACTGGAAAATGATTCAGATATGTCTTTTTTATATATATCAACAAATTCTAGAGCTTTTTTTAAGAGCTCAGTGTCATTTAAATTTTGCAAAGTGGCAGGTTGCAAAACACTGAAATTGGAAACAATTTCATTCATTGGAAGGAAACGCGATTTCAGTTGATTAATAATGATGTCCAATACTCGATAAAATATGTTCACTTTAAACAACCTTTCCAGATCTTGGAGACGCTCATCTTCGCAAAGTTCCTCTGACGTGTTTTAGAAAATTCAGGGTTGATGCACCACTTTTCTACTACCCTACTAGCTTGTCCATACCTTTCCAATTCTTCCAGATACATTTTCAAACGTTTTAAACATTTGAAAGATCGATGGCTTTGGACTGAAGTGCTTTAGAGGATGCATCGATAGTTTGCATAATAGAATTTTGCAATGGAAAACCAATAACATAATAAAACTGTAGTTTTCGATCTTCTTCTTGATTGATAATGCTGAATTTATTTCATCCGATTTGCAATTTAACAGAATTGTTTTCGTTAGCGCTTTTTGGACTTCATCAAACCGAACTTTTAAAGCAAAAATAGCATCATAACGTCCTGACCATCTAGTAGGATTCAATGTTTTTAATGTTATCGAAGTTGAAGACTCCCCTTCTTTATCAGATATAAAACTTGATAAGATATTCCATCTTTTGATACTATGCCCAAAAAATGCCACGACAAAAAAATCAGCAGCCAATGGATGCGTTCTAAAATTAAACGACATCCTTTTCTTAGAAATACGTTTAAATCTTAATAATTTATTTGAATTTGTACCTATATGGTCTTTAGTTGTGTATAACTTTAGTTGATTTTATGTACTTATATAAAATTTATAATTTTTACTAAATTTGTTAAAAATGTTAGGTTACTTCTGACTTCTGAGCTCGCGGCACACAGTGGGCTGAAAATCGCCTTTCAAAGACATAGAGACATGAATTTTCAAGGGTATTTTTTTGGCTAGAAATGGATTCTGCTGATCATTTATGCTATAAAATTTCATACGAAGCAATTGCGTGTCCAAATGAAGGAGTTATCATTTTTTTAAGAAAAAATTGTATGGCACTGACATTAAAAATGAGGCTATCTCTGGAATCATCATGTTGGCCATTCTATCCTTACACACAGATATACTACTATTTATTTATATTTTTTTGAGATACTTCGTATTGTGGCGCAACTTGCGATTTTTTTTTAAATCCTCAAAGTTGAAAAAAACACTTTTTAATGTTGATGATTCATTTTAATGCTTAAATGCTTTAAATATGAGTAGTCTTGCAGTGTAAATAAAATATTGTAAACTAGACAAAGCATACTCATATGTAAAGCATTTAAGCATTAAAATGAATCATTAACATAAAAAAGTTTATATTTCAACTTAAAAATCACAAGTTGCGCCACAATACGAAGTATGTCAAAAAAATATAAATAAATAGTAATATATCTGTGTGTAAGGATATAATGGCCAACCTTATGATTCCAGAGATAACCTCATTTTTAGTGTTAGTGCCATACAATTTTTTCTTAAAAAAATGATAACTCCTTCATTTGTACACGCAATTGCTTCGTACGAAATTTTATAGCCAAGTAATGATGAGCAGAATCCATTTCTAGCCAAAAAAAATACCCTTGAAAATTCAAGTCTCTGTCTATGAAAGGCGATTTTCAGCCCACTGTGCTACGGCCGGGACCCCGTGGCATTTTGCCAACCTGCCACCCTATAGTTTCGCCACTTTATATATGTATATTAATTATTTATTTATACTTTCTAGAGGGTGAAACTTCCAGACCTTATATCTTCAAAAGCACGCCCTTCAGGTAAAAACTGTAACCTTTTTCATGGATGGGGGATAGAGGGTTACCATACCATATAACTCGCTTGATCGTACCGGGACTCGTTTCTGATTTTTAGCGGAACGCACATTGTACACTTACTTTTATAATATATATTGATTACAGAGCACGGTGGCATTCACCTTGCATCAACTAATTTGTTTATATGTACAATACTTCCAAAGAAATAATTCCTCAAAATTTTTTCGTGATCATGTCACACTCCATGTTTGGTTTACAGAAACACTCTTCTCATTAAAAGGAAGCTACAAGCCAAAAATGTGTATAGTCTTGATATACCTTATATTGTAGGTAATAGGCATTCAAATCATTTGACAAACGGAATCTAGAAATGTTCGATTTCAAGCACAAAATTGGTTTTTAGTTATTTTGTAAATAATTTTATAAGAAAGCAAAAAAGTTAATCAAGTGAAACTGTCACAGATAATCTTAGCTATAATACTGTATTTTTTAAAAGTGGTTTTCTTTACGCATTCATACATTTCAAAATACTAAGTACGAAATTATCTTTGATATATCTGTTCCAAACATTTGTTCTAGTATATACGCTCACCTCTATTTTAGGGCATTTGCTGTCACAGACGAAGTTTGACGCGAATAGAGATGTGCAAAATGGGTACACAAAACCATTTGAAATGCAAAATGGAAATGGGTCAAAACTTTTCCATTTGAAAATGCAAAATGCAAAATGGTTTTTAGAAAAGCAATTCAAATGCAAAATGCAAAATACCTATTTTCATAATGCAAAATGGTTTCTCAGGTCAAACAATTAAAATAAATAGGTATAGAATTTTTAAACAATTTTGTAATTTAATAATGGACATCAATGTAGAACAAACGTTATACATGATGGTAAACCCAAAAATACCACGACTACAGATTATGAAACCACAAAAAATTTGCGCGGGACTAATGTTGCCAGCGTAAAAACATAGAAACTGCTATCTAACATTTAATATTACAGCGTCATGGCTCCATGTTCAGTATTTGAATCAGTATTTTTTGTAATGGTATCACTCAATTGCCAGGGCTCCTACCAGGGAGCAACTTGACAAATGTAAATTATCTCTCATAGCGAGGTTGAGGACCGACTGATATTTGGGGCTTATGAAAAAAAGATGAGTGGAGATAGTAGGAAGTATGTTGCAAAAAAGCATTTAAAATGGAAAATGCATTGAGAAAAGCATTTAAAATGCAAAATGGTTTTTAGAAAAGCATTTAAAATGCAAAATGGAAAATACCCATTTTGCATTTCCATTTGAAATGGATTTATTTGAAATAAAGCACATCAGGAAGATGTCGTTTTGGCGGAACTTTGAATTTTCAACCCAACCTCAATGGCAAAATTTAGCTCGACTCCTTTTTTTCTCCGTCAACCTAATCTTAACTGTTTTTTTTTTAAAACTTACCTAATCTTAACTGTGTTTATTTGTTTGTCCTTCTTTCACGTTGCAACGGAGTGACCGATCGACGTGATTTTTTGCATATTGATTGTTGGAGGACTGTAAAGTGATACAGGTTACTTTTCATCCAGGAAAAACTTTTCATTCCCGTGGGAAAATTATTTGTGTGAATTTATCCCTAATACCTCACTAACTCAACTATTCACTTATCTATCTATCTGTCTATCTTCATATAATGTAAGTGTTCGTTTGTTCAAAATCTTAAATCTCCCAAAGTTCATCACAGATTGCTTTGAAATTTTGACACAATGTTGCATTCGAATATGCGTGTTTTTTTATATACCTATATTATATAGATGTCACCTGTGACAGGTAAAAGTATGCTTTTAAAAAAAAACAGTGCCATCTGTTGGGCTTAAAAGCAACACGCACTATTGTTTCTCCATTTGCACAGACAGATTGAGCCACAGCAATGCGTGGCGGGGTACAGCTAGTATAATTATAAATGCGAAAGTGTGTTTGTTTGTTTCAAATCCACGCCGCCCACCACAAATACACAGACAATCTCCTTTATAAAAATAATAAATGGAAGTGTAGACAGCCTTGATTTAATTAACCTCATTGAATTTCATGTACCCATAAGAGTTACTCGTTCTAAAACCCTGTTTAATTGTAACAATTCCAAGAATGAGCATTTCAAACACTCACTTGTACCTAGATTACATGAAGTTAGTAATAGGAACGCAGATGTAGCGGATCTGTTTAACTGCACAGAAGCTAGGTACAAGAAGGCTATAATATCATATCTTAAGTCTGCTCATACGTGTTGATAATATTTTGTATGTAAGTACTTGTATCTCCTTCTAGTATTAATTTTATACTTTCTGTCGTCATTTTATGATCAAATGCCAAAGTTAATTTTTATTCTGTGACATGAATTATGGTATACTTATAACGTTGATATTAAATAAATATACAGATAGATTTATTGTTAATGTTTCAGAAAGTCCTGAAAAACTGTTTTTTTAACAATTATAAATATAACATCCATGTATTATATATATAAACCTTTCGGAAGAAATTTTCTAAATGATAGTGAATACCCTGTCGAAATCCGTTGCATAGTTTTGAAGAACTAAGCGCACAAACAGACTGACGTGGATAGCGACTTTGTTTTGAATAATTTAATATATTCTCACGATTACGAATCAACTAAAAGTTTATCAGTAAACGACCTGTAATCCCGTTTTTAGTTCATTACGATCTGGGATGTTCCGCGATGTTCCCGAACGTTCGAGACTATTTCCGAACATTCCAGAATGTTTCGGTATGTTCTGGAATGTTGTGGAATGCTCTCGAATGTTCTGGACTGTTTTAGAAATTTCTAGAGGGTGAAACTTCCAATCCTTATATATTCAAAGCACGCCAGGTAAAAACGGGAACCTTCTTCATGGATGGGGGATAGAGGGCTACCACACCATATAACTTTCTTGATCGTACCGGGACTCGTTTCTGGGTTTTAGCGGCAGACACATTGTACACTTACCTTTATAATAAGTTTTTATTTTTTATTTTTTTTTCAGAGGGTAATTAATGACAGCACAATGGGTAACCAGAACTCTAAGTCCAATTCGGACCCTCCTTCAGAAGACATTCAGGACACGGCCAGCACAAGACCACCTGACCAAGCAGACAACAAGCAAGCCTTGAAGAGTACCTTCTATGTCGAGGTTTGCCAAATTTGTACATGGTTTGGGTTAAAGGGGGTGATAAATTACGCTACAAGTTCAAAGCGTTTTATATAATTCCATATTGCTGTCGTCTGCCAAAGTGACAGATCCTATACAAAGAAATGATGTTCCGCGGCAGTCTCCCAATTGATCTGACCCCCTCTCCTGAGGAAGATTATAGCGTAGTGTGTCAGTCCAACATATATATACATATGCGAACCGAAACGCAAACCGAGCCACGGATTACGGGAAAGGAACGAAGCAACTGCAAGCGGCGTTTCGCGCCATTTGCGGTTACAAATTTCATTTCACAAATTTTTTATTAATAACATTAATTAACTAAGCTTTTTTTAAATGAAACTTTTGAATTGCGGAAAATAACGCTAATTGGATTACAAAATTGATTTTGATTTGGGTGAATCTCTTTTCGAGTCCCCACTTTAATTATTAATGCACCCAGAACACGAAAATGGTTTTACTCCGATTCTTGCAGCGTGTAGGTCATCAGATGTACCCACAACTGGAATTTTTTCGTTGCATTCTGAACTCAAAACTGGTATTAACTTTATTAAGGGAGTGTGGATACGTAAATTATGGTTACATGTGGAACAAGCAAATGGTTTTCTTCAGAACTTTGCAGCATAATATTAGAAGTTTAGACTCCTTACAGGGATGCAATAATCCTAAGGGTTCCATAGCTAACAACTAATCAACACACTGTACTGAAGGAGTAAAGAGAGAGGATGAACCGCTGAACAACAAATCTAATTCTGTCTCTTCACATGGTCCGACTCAAGTATTTGGTTCACTTGAGCGTTGCTATATCTTCCTCGGGCGTCCCCAACTTATACCATTCACATCCGCGTCACATATTACATCTGTGCCAGTGCCATTTTGCAAATTTTACAGTCTTTTAGTTGCCGATTGTAGGTCTGTTTAAACCAGAGGTTCCCAAATTTTTTTGCCCCGTAGACCACTTGCCAAATATTTTTTTCCGTAGACCCCCTGCCTGCCAAATATTGAATTTTCCTAAAAACTATTAACGTCCCATGTGATAATCATTTATTTTTTTAGTAAAAATATTCCTTTCCCTTGCCTGCCCAACAACCGGGTGGTGGTTTAGTTCCTCTGTCTTTACATTGTGCAGACAGGGGCACCCTTGTGAGGTATTACACCAAATGAAAATGAAGCAGGATAAGCAACGGGAATTTCTTTCTGTAGCTAGCCCTACAGAACTGCCGCTTAAGTTCTTTGTCAGTGCTTATTCCGGTTAGTTCTTCTTGTCACATGATATCCAATTCTTCAACGTTCCATTTCCATAGTCAAAATGTACTTATACTTAGGACGGGTTGTTTCAGAGTATTTGAACAAATCATCAAATTTCAACGTTCTTTTCTGGGATCTGTGAAAGTCCAATTCAAGTTCTGTTACTATAGCATTATAGACTAGTTTCTTGACAAAACTGAAATAAAAACAGAACTTGAAAAAATCTTTCACAGAACTTGAAAATGAACGTTAAAATTTGATGAATTGTTCAAATACTCCGAAACAACCCGTCCTTAGTTTTGAAGTCTGTGTGAAGTGCATTTAAGGCCCAGGCTACACGAGCGGTTCTCCCGCCGCGGGAGAACCGCTGTCAACCGCTCCAGACACAATTTACTATGAACGTTGTATGGCCCAGGCTACACGAGCGGTTCTCCCGCCGCGGCCGCTCGCGGTTCACGGGCGGGAGAAATTCGACCGCCGCATGCAGCGGTTCTCCCGCAGCGGATAACCGCCACGTTCATACTACACGAGCGGTTTCCCCGCTTTTGCTCATTCCCTGCGAGAGAGCGTTGTTGGTCGGTCGTGCGCGTGAAGGATTCATGTTACAACATGTTTGATACGGAGCGATTCATAATAGAAATACAAGATCGGCCTGCTTTATATGATGTAAAGTTAAATGATTACGCCAATCGAGAATTAAAAGCAAAGTTATGGATGGAGATAGGACAACAAATGATGGATCATTGGGATGATTTAGGACCAGAAGATAAAAACAGATCTAGTGAGTATACTTTTTATTCTTATACAGGGTGACCTCAAAAATGTTAGAGAAACTTTATAGGATGGTTTTGTATCGATAATGAACATTCTAGATCAGTTCCTATTAATTGAAATATGCTTGAAATTGTATGGTTTTGCGATGCAGTTAACGTGAGTATGAATAAATGTACGCGAATTTGACGATTATAATGAACGCTTCTCCATCTTGAAAAGTTTCACCAATATTTTTGGGATCACAGGGTAACCATATGGCATTTACGAATATACAGTTTTTTTTAAATCATAAACGCTAAATAATAATGTTATAATAATTGAAATTTTATGTTAGTAACCAGCGTCTTAATGAATCATCCTGTTTTGCCAAGGAACGGCACCAGGACCATTGAAGTATCGAATAAACGAATCTCTTACTGTAATGCCAGTAGATCGGCCTGCAACTGCCTGAACTACATCGTATTCTTCGAAATCACATTCAATCGTGTCTTCAAATCGATACCCATCTCTGCGTCTTACAAAGTTGTGTAGCACACAAGCTGCTTTTATAATGGGTATGGCACTCGGTGGATTGATCATGATGCTTGAATGAAAAATTCTCCACTTTGCGCTGAGAATACCAAACGCACATTCGACAAAACGGCGAGCTCTTGATAATCGATAGTTATAAATTTTCTTGGGCAATGTTATGTTTCGTAAAGAAAATGGTCTCATAAAATTTTTGTTTAGACCAAACGCAGCGTCAAATACAAAAGGCACAGGTGGTTGTCCTATATTGTCAGGAAGATAAGCGGGCTCTGGTAGATTTAACTGAGAATTTATTAACTTTTGCCCAAAATTTGAACTTTTGAAGATTGATGAGTCAGCTTCTCGACCTGGAGCACCAATATCAATGGATGTAAAACAGTAGTCTGCGTCCACCACTCCAAATAAAATAAGAGAATGGTATTTTTTGTAATTAAAATATTTAGATCCACCTTTCGGAGGGCAAATAATTCTAATATGTTTGCCGTCCATGGCGCCAACGCAATTAGGGAAGTTCGCTTCTTTGTAAAATTTCTCAGCAATATTGATCCATTTTTCTTTATTTGGTTTTGGCATTTCTAAAGGTGCCAGTTCTTCCCAAATAGCTTGACATGTTTCTTTTACAATAAATGGTATGGTTTTTCGTGAAATTTGAAAATCGTATTCTAAATCTGTGAATGTTCCTCCTGAAGCCAAATATCTGAAAAAATAAATCATTGTCATCATCAGCCAATATTGTCTACTGCTGAACATAGGCGCTTATCGGGAAATTACCATCGTATGGGATCCACCCAACCCTGCATAGTTGGATTGCGGACTTTCTGAGGGGAAGAACAATTCAAACTGTGGTTGACGGCTCTTCTTCCTCACCGCACCAAATCAATGCGGGGGTGCCACAAGGATCTGTGCTGTCTCCGACGCTGTTTTTATTGCACATCAACGATCTCGTTGAATGTGCACCAATTCACTGCTACGCTGATGACAGCACCGTTCACGAGGGTTATCTTTTTGACAGGCCCCCTTCCACCTATGATGTCCGAACAGCTCGGAAAGTTTTGAAGCGAAAAATTGACCACCACCTAGAGATGGTTCGTGCCTGGGGTAAGGCCAACTTGGTCAGTTTCAACGTCTCAAAAACCCAAGCGTGTCTGATTTTGGCAAAGAGGGAGACCAATGACTGTCTGGTGCAATTTGATGGGAGCACTCTCCCCAATAAAGACTCCATTGAAATGCTTGGAGTTACTATATCAGACCAGCTCAAGTATCGGGGATCCATAGAAGCCCGAGTAAATCAGGCCTCCAAAAAGTTGGGCGTCTTGTACAGGGCTAGGAGATTCTTCAACAGTGACCAGCTGCTGACCCTGTACAAGTCTCAAGTCCGCCCAACTATTGAATTTGGGAGCCACCTTTGGGCTGGTGCCCCAAAATACTTGATAAACCTGCTTGAGTCTGTGCAAAGGAGAGCGATCCGTCTGATTGACAATCCGTTGTTAACAGACCGATTGCCTTCTCTGATGCATAGACGCAATATAGGCATGCTGTGTCTGTTCTACAGGTATTTCAATGGAGCCTGCTCCAAGGAGCTAGCAGCATTGATTCCTGATGCACCGGTGCACGTGCGCGAAACTCGACGGACACGAACTGAACACCCGTTCACGGTTGACGTTGGCTTCATGAGAACGGGCCGTTTTTACGACTCGTTTTTGTGTAAGTCGGCTCGTATGTGGAACGAGCTACCGGCATCTGTTTTTCCTCCCTCCTATAATCCGAGCCTCTTCAAGGCCCGCATTAACAAATCCCTTCCTACAGCCCCTACCTTACTCCGCCTCACAACGCCGCCCAACCGGGTGGTGACATAGTTCCCCTGTCTGTGCACTGCACAGGCAGGGACACTCTTGTGAGGTGTCACATAAAAAAAAAATTAAAAAAAATAAAAAAAAAAATTTAAAAAAAATAGGCCTGTCTCAGAGCTCGCCACAACGTAAAAAATAATAGATGCATTATAAATATAATATATTTCTTTTTTTTACAGTAAAAGATCTCATGAAGAAGTGGAAGAACATCAAAGACAGTTATATGAAAGAAGTAAAGTCAGAAACCAACACAGTGTCGGGACAATCAGCACAAAAAAAAAAGATATATTTATTTTGACCTCTTGTCCTTTTTACGCCCTACTGCTGCCAGTACTTCAGACGAACGTGAGTCTAATATTTCTCCTGTGGTTTTAACACAAAATCAGGAGATAGAAGCAGATATTCTAATGAGACCACCTCAAGAAAGACAAGTTTCTATGAAGAAAAAAATCATTATTGCAAAGTCTCCACCTGAATCAAAAGTCGCCCCGTATTACGGTTCCTAAAAATTAATTGATTGACTGTTCTGTTCTGTTTAAAATAGCTGTACAGCTGTCACAAGTTCATTGCTGAATAAATCACAAAAATACAGAGGCATTCTTGCGGGAGGCGGCCCCCCATTGTATTGTTTAATTTTGGAGCATCCACAACACAAAAGCGCTCAATTTTTCCGGAAAAATTTGCATAAAGGAAAAATTTACGAGTTTTTTATCGGAAACCTCCGCAGATTTATTTATCACTTATTCTACCATTCAAATTACAACCTGGAATAAACCGACAACCTTTCTTCCATGGGCGTGCATTACTCTATGGTGTGTAAAAGCTGTTATGGTATGTTTTTTAAGGAGTAAAAAAAATGTTTGTCGAAGGACCTTGAACGTTAGTGTAATTACCACTGCACATAAGAAAATAATATGTTGTATGGATAAGGAAATAATCGTTTTCTTCCTGTCTACCTTCCTCACAGCGGTGGCACTGAACACAAAGCAGTTTTGCACGAGACGGGATGAACGCAGATGTAAAATGTATGTAGGTGGAACAGTTCATGAACATGCTTTAGCCAGCGATTCAAGCTATGATAAGCAATGTCAAGCTATGAGCTATGCGGTGTGGGTTATTGTAACAGACTGATTGCACAATGTGCAGCGAAAGAGTGCGGGAATACAATGTAAGGTAAGGTAGGAAAAGGGACAGCAATATTATCTCAGTACAGTGGTCGCATGTATGTTCATATCAGAGATGTGCAAAATGGGTATCCAAAACCAATTGAAATGCAAAATGGAAATGGGTCAAAACTTTTCCATTTGAAAATGCAAAATGCAAAATGGTTTTTAGAAAAGCATTTCAAATGCAAAATGCAAAATACCTATTTTCAAAATGCATTGAAAATGCAAAATGGTTTCTCGGGTCAAACAATTAAAATAATTATATTTATTGTTTTTGTGTTTAATTCGTAGAACTCCATTTAATTTTATTTTTTTTATAAATTTAATTTAGATTAAATTTGATAATATTATTATTAAGTTCTGCAAGTGTTTTAGTTTTTTAACAACAAGGGTCCTAAACCATTGCATATAGAAAAAAGGGCATTTGATTAAATTTACTTGAACAATTAGAAATCAATAAACGAACGAATGACCCAAATTTAACACTAATTAATAAAGAACAGAAAATAATTTACTCACCACTTCTCAGTATTTTCACAAAACCCAAGCAGTATAATGCACCCAAATAATTCATAGCAATAAAGTCATTAGTAAATAATTAAGAACTCATTACCATTTACTGAGGGGGAAACATAGATTGGTTTAACCAACAATAGATCATGTCATCGGTTTAACCAGTAATAAATCAATGTATGCACCTTCAAAATTTACATTTGAAATAGTATAAATACCTCGTCTCAATGTGGACTAACCACAGTTTGAAAATGGCCTTGTAAGCCGAAACAGCTGTCACAATAATAAAAAACTAAAACACTTGCAGAACTTAATAATAATATTATCAAATTTAATCTAAATTAAATTTATAAAAAAATAAAAAATAATTATAGAATTAAAAAAAAAAAATTTCATTTAATAATGGACATCAATGTAGAACAAACATATTACATGATGGTAAATCCAAAAACACCACGACTACAGATTATGAAACCACAAAAAATTTGCGCGGGACTAATGTTGCCAACGTAAAAACATAGAAACTGCTATCTAACATTTAATATTACAGCGTCATGGCCCCATGTTCAATATTTGAATCAGTATTTTTTGTATGGTATCACTCAATTGCCAGGGCTCCTACCAGGGAGCAACTTGACAAATGTAAATTATCTCTCATAGCGAGGTTGAGGACCGACTGATATTTGGGGCTTATGAAAAAAAGATGAGTGGAGATGGTAGGAAGAATGTTGCAAAAAAGCACTTAAAATGGAAAATACATTGAGAAAGGCGTTTAAAATGAAAAATGCAAAATGGTTTTTAGAAAAGCATTTCCATTTGAAATGGATTTATTTGAAATAAAGCACATCTCTGGTTCATATGTGTGTATAAATTGATGCATGATGCGTAATGGCGTAATCACTCTATGACCAACGGTAAGTTGTGTGTAAAAAAATGGAAATACATTTAATAAGGAACTACAGTGAAAAATGATATGGCTTTAAAAATATACGTTGATTCTGAATAAATAAGTTTTATTATATACTAGTGAACCCCGCAGTGGTTCGCTATTGCTAATGTATCTCTCGGGCGTCACTGACTTCTTTTAGCATTCAAACCACTATCTAAACATTTCTGACACTAATAAGAACAAATTATGAAATTTTCAGCGCTATTAATCGATTACTTTTGAAGTTTTGCGAGCACACACACACGCTGGTTGAATTTTTACACATATATTAAGTTTATTTATAAGTAGAATAGGTATGTAAATCGTCATTTAAAAACAAAAAAGACACCATGACATTAAAACACACGGCATAGTTGATAGTTGATACGGCTTAATCTGCTAACCCTGACACGTTCTGACATCACAACCAGTCTACATGAGTAGTATATCTATGGTCTACAATGTATTTTCTTTCGTAGTATTGTAGGATTTTAAACATCAATAAATTATGTATCAGGTGTGATCATGGATTTATTTTTGCACTTTGGTTCAATACAATAACATTAATGACGAGATGCTTACATTTTACCTAGTGTTCTTCAATGTTAAAAGCAGTAATCTTAAGAATAAATAATCGTCTCAACTACCATATAAAATACAGCGCTGGTTGAAATAAAACCTATATTTTTTGGTTTGATTTTGGGAGACCCGAAAAATTAAAATCTTACTATAATAACTGGATTATTCAGGTTGACACGACTCTTGTTCCCCGGGCAGTTGATCCCCCAGACGGTAAGTTGATCCCTCTTCCAGTTGATACCTCAGACACTTGTCTTAATCCCCCAAAGATTATTTCTGTTGTTTCGTATAATACGGGGGCTCAGAATCACAGCGGTCTAACTAAGAAACTGGTGTTTTGAGTTAAGGTTGATTTCGGTAATCCTATAATCATATTTATAAGTGACACAAAGGTATATCTAGTACATACAGCCTATTAAGAAATGTAGTTGGGAATATCAGCCGACCATGTAGTTGGGCAAATGAGCATTCCAATATAAAACATTAATTACAATTACCTCCTAGATAAAATGTCTCTATTGAAACTATCAGAAAGAAGAAAAAGCACAGATTTAATACTGTTACAAAGAATACTACATTTTAAAATTGACTGTCCCGAATTACTTCAATGTATCAATTTCCATGTTCCCAAAAAATCATGCCGATATTTCTCACCTTTTTACTTCAATAACACCAGGACACTAGCTTACCAAAATTCTCCGATTCCGAGACTTCACAGTCTTTCTGACCTGGGTGATATATTTCAACTAATCAGTATAAATGTTGTATATTCTATCACTTTTATTCTTCTAGATACAAATAGACCTATGTACCCATTTAACTTCTTCTATTTTGTTTTATTGAATCTTTTGAATTCAATTATGTGCGTGAGGATTTTAAGTTCCCTTTTTAACTAGGAATTTTGTTCTGTGTTTTTTTTTTGCATTAAACAACCTTTGCAACCTTTTTTGTCATTATTCTGTGTGTTTTTCATTGTTCATATGTATTTTGTTCTGTGTTTTTTTGCAACCTTTTTGTCATTATCTTTACATATTTCTTGATTGTATTAATTTTGAAGTGTTTACTCTGATACAAATTGCTTGTATTTTTTTTAAAGAAAAGCCCACTAGGGTGCGTAATAAATAAATAAATATTTGCAGGCGTATTGAGTGGAAATCCCCTTCGGTGACAATTGAGTTATGTTATATTTTGGTAGGTGTAGCGTACTTTCCTTAAACCTCCTTTTCTGCTTACTCCTTCGGGATACGGTATTATTGTTAGTAAAAACATGTGTGTAGCAGATTTCTACTCAAGACGCCTGTACTCTAGACAAGTATCCGGGGATCAACTGTCGAGATTTAACTGTCGGGGGTCAAATGTCTGGGGGATTAACAGTTAAGGTGATCAAGTGTCAGGGGGAACAACTGTCCGTGGGATCGAATGCCAGAGGGATGAACTTTCCGGGGAGTCATCCATCCGGGTGCTAAAATTTGAGGAATAAAATGTCAGATGGATCAAATGTGAGGGGGATCAACTGTCAGAGGGATCAAATGTCCGGGAATCAATTTTCAGCGGGTCAACTACCGGGGGATCAAATGTCATAAGGATCAACCGTCCGGGGGTTTAACTGTCTAGGGCAGGGCTTCCCTAACTGTGAGTCGCGACGCCCCGGGGCGCCGCGGGATCATCCCAGGGGCGTCGTGAGGCAATCTTTATAGCGAGAATATCGTTCCATCAGCACTGCAGCGTTGAGGGTTTTATTACCGCTTGCGACATCATACTTGTGTGAGACAGGTTTCTCTGCAGTTGCAGTAATTAAGAATAAGTACAGATCAAAAATAAATTTAGAGGCACAGACGAGAGAACGATTTCGAAACTTCATCCTCGTTTTTAGAAACTATGCTCAGAAAAGCAAGCACATCCTTCTCATTAATACCAAAGAAAAAAATTGCTTTTTATCTTTTTTGTTTGCTTCCATTTTTGTTTTTATGTTGTGTTCTTTATTTTCTAATAAAAAATTTAGATACTATTTGGAGTTTTTCTGACAAATTGTTATTAGGTAACGTACCCATACTACGTGACCCGTTCAGGGGGGGGGGGGGCTTCAAAATACTACGCTTGGTACAAATGAGCGGCGGGGGGCTTAGATTTTTAGTCACCGGGGGGGGGGGGGGGCGTCGCAAAATTATGGCAACTTCCCAAGGGCGTCACAGTTGAAAAAAGTTTGGGAAGCCCTGGTCTAGGGGATAAACTGTCAGGGTGAAGAACTGTCTGAGGGATCAACTGTCAGAGGGGTCAACTGTCAGAGGGGTCAACTGTCAGAGGGATCAACTGTCCGACAGTTTAATTGTCAGGGGGTTCAACTACCAGGGAGATCAACTGTCAGAGGGATCAACTGTCAGAGGGATCAACTGTCAGAGGGGTCAACTGTCAGAGAGATCAACTGTCCGACAGTTTAATTGTCAGGGGGTCAACTTCCCGGGAGATCAACTGTCAGAGGGATCAACTGTCCGGAGGATCTAATATTAAGGAATAACTCTCGAGAGATCAACTGTAACTGAAATATTTTTTAAACCATTTTTAAGGTAGGCACAGCTTCTCAGTCTTTATGGAGTGCACGTCACTGACTTCTACTAAGGACCGTTTATCTTGAATAATAAATACCTTTTAAAAACCGCTTTATCTGGCTTAACGTTGGGAAATCCTAAATACGGACTTTTCTTTCCAACTCTGTTTTTTAACGTTTCGAGTATTATTTTTAATGTCTGAACGTTATGAATAAGTACTATGTTTTGTGGGGTTATGAATAAGTTGAATTGTGATTTTGACGTTATGAATTATGTTGGATTGTGGATTTTGACGTTATGAATTATGTTGAATTGTGATTTTTGACGTTATCAATGATGTTGAATTTGATTTTTGAAGTTATGAATACTATTAAATAGTGATTTTTCGTATTATGAGTTATGTTATACCGTGATTTTTGACGTTATGAATTATGTAGTATTATGATTTTTGACGTTATGAATTATGTTGGACTGTGATTTTTGACGTAATGAATTGTTTTGGACTATGATTTGTGACGTTATGAATATTAATTATGTTGAACTGTGACTTTTGACATTATGAATTATGTTCGACTGTGGTTTGAACCGTTATAAATTATGTTGTACTATGATTATTAAAGTTATGAATAATAGTAGAAATTATAGAAATGTAATCTTAGATGTGGAAACTAACCCACTTCCCGACATCCGATGGAGCTGAAACTCGGCAAATATACTCGATGTCGATGACAATACATTCTATCAACTTTTTTGGCACTATTGCAGACAGAAGCGCGCACACCCGCATTTGGATTGGATGATATTATATATCTTTAAAATTGTGCGGTACAATACACAAAATAAATTTCGGTACTATCCAATTGGGATTTGACACAGGTGTTAGCGGTGTTGTCTTCAGTCCCTGGGGAGGAAGTCTTAATCCTCAGTCAAACCAAAAAAAGTCTGAATTTGACTATTAGCCGGCCCAAGAGATGGCGCAACTTTGTTGAAAATTTAAATACTTTGTTTTTTTCGGGTTGATTTTTAAAAGCAATCACTTACGTCGGTGTTATATATATTTTATATTATTTAACACGTTGACATTTCATATATTCAATAACAATACAATATCTCGTCAACCCCTTAATCCGTATCCACATTAATTAACTTTAACATTGAAACTTGGATTAAATCTTAGATACTTTCAAGTTACTTAGGGCTGGATCCTAAATAACCAAAGTTATTCTTAATTCCAGGTAATTCCAGACATTTTCAGACAATCCCGAGTATTGACTGCCCAAACTTCCAGAGGCTGCATTTCGTTCCAGAAAAGGAGCTCGCGATAATACCGTAGAATAGGGTTGACAAACATCGTTGTCTTAGAAATATCCATGTTTTTATTTTCTTAAATTTTTGAGCCACATCTTCGATGGAGCCCCAAAATGCTTGTTTAAGGCGAAGCTTTATAACTAATTGGTGTACATTATGAATACCAAAAAATATGCTTTAGATAAATTGAAGGTTTTCCTAACGCTTTTGTTTGAGTAGAATACAAATAAAAAAATAAATTACTCAACAAAAAATATAAATTCAAACTATTAAAAAAAATATTTTTTCAATAGAAATGTATGAACGCATAAAGGAAACAACTTAAAAAATACAATATTATAGCTAAGATTATCTGTGACAGTTTCACTTGATTAACTTTATGCTTTCTTATAAAATTATTTACAAAATAAATAAAAAACAGTTTTTTGCTTGCTATCGAACGTTTTTAGACTGTCAAGCGATTTTAATGCCTATTACCTACGATATAAGGTATAACAAGAATATACACATTTTTGGCTTGTAGCTTCCTCTTAATTGATTTTTTATCTACCGGAATTACAATGGAAGATGCTTCGAGGAAATAGCAGCATTGATCTCTTCGGCACAACATTATGTACCCGGTTGACATTGTCACGTGAGAACGGGTAGCTTCTACGATTCGTTCTTGAGTTCAACAGCTGGGCTGTCGAACAATTTGTCGGCCTCTGTATTTCCTCATTCCTCTACACATCTTCACTCTTTCATTTCTTCAAGAAGACCCTTCACACATCATCCCCAAAGATGACATATGAGTAGAATAATTAATGTTAAAAAAATATATTACTTCACAATAGTATGGAATCAGTGGAACTATCGTGTCTCAATAAGGGAGTGTGTTGGGAGACCAACGGGAGTGGAGAAGAGAAGGAGATGGGGAAGAGAAAGGTTGTGAAGTAGGGGGTACCGGGCTTCTCAGATCTGGTAACCAAACACGGCTAAAGCCATACAAAGCAACGTTTTAATTTTGAAAGGTCATCTATCACCTGGGCGTTTCTGAGAATATACATTCTACAACATTTGGACAATATTTAGTTACTTTCATTTTTGCCCAGTTGTACAGTATTTTGACTGAGCGTAACAAAGCCCTGTTTTAACTCGACCATTTTGCATTTATTCTGTATGTACGTTATGTTTCCGGTTCAAGATAATGGCCGTTTTAATGTATTGTCTCCCCAGATACTGCAGCGCTTCCCGTATGTTCACGGAGGGGCGAGTTCCCGGATATGCAGCCCTTATTAGATCCAGGGTGGCAGGAATGAGGGAAAGGATAAGAAGCTCTGGAAATATCCTCACTATGGAAGCCCGCCTCACTCCATCCTCCAGCATTGACGCACACTGGAGAAAAATACTAGCGCCTAATATAGTCACGGCTCCCTAAAGGCTTCATCTTACTATTATTCTATTTATTTTATTATTTTATTCTATTTTATTTTCAATTAATTCTGTTCTGAATGAATGAATGAATGTGTGGGACTGCACTAACCTCCCCACATACCGGAATAAACACTTAAATTATCATTATTATTAATGATTCAGCATTTATATATTTTTTCAAACGTGAAATCGTCGTGTTTATTTTTGCATTCCTATTCGCATTTTTTCAATGTTATGGTACCTACCTACCTAACTGAATAAAGTTTGAAAAATAAATTGTCATTGAGATAGTGACGTTTTTGGACAAATTGTATGATTCCTTGCTAAAAAATTATATAAAGTAATTAAAAGCGATTAAAAAAATCTTAACTTTTAACCTAGTTTTTTTCTTCACTTTTCGTGACTTGATATCGTTTTTAAAAGTTTTGTTGAATTGGGCAGCTCGGTGTAAACCATGTTAACTGACATTTTTGCAAAAATTGTTTTTTTCGTGTAAACTGAGTTTTTAATGTCTTCTTTGTACTGTATCTGACATACTGTTTCAAGTAAAAAATGGTAAGTGATGCAAGATTACGGAAAACCAACACATACCATGTTCTGTGTCATCACAAATAACGGATGAAGTGATTGCAAACATTATGAGTTCTTTTGACAATGATGACAGTTTAGCACATCTCACATTTTCTGCCGAAATCAATAACCAAAACTCTTCAAGAAGACAAGATGTGATCACG
This sequence comes from Hesperophylax consimilis, assembly GCF_061612785.1. Taxonomy (NCBI): domain Eukaryota; kingdom Metazoa; phylum Arthropoda; class Insecta; order Trichoptera; family Limnephilidae; genus Hesperophylax; species Hesperophylax consimilis. The sequence continues at coordinate 16,870,819 of NC_142865.1, forward strand.
ATAAGATTTTGATGCATTTCTAACCGGTTATGTGTAAAGCATGCATGTTTTCATTAAACGTGTTTTACACGCTACAATTTTAATTGATTTATGTTTTAATGGTATCTAGATGCACATGTCACTGTTTACCTGAAAATGTTATTATTTCAGGGCATGTCATGTTATCAATCGATTACATCTACTGTGATTCACGAGGATCCAAATGATTAACCGTGGATGCAAAATTATATCGTTTTTTAACTAACATTAAATTCTCTTTCATTATACTACAGTATATTTCGCACTGGTAATTTTTCCTTTTTGTATTTATTAGATTTGGAACATTATAAATATGTTAAATATCATAAAAAGACAAGTGGAGTGCCGCAAGGCTCTCATCTAGGGCCCATTTTGTTCAACTCTATAACAAAATCCCGAAGGAAATTGCTGTGATAGAAAATATTAATAAGTTCAAAAATGAATTAAGAAAATATGTCTATCTCAATTATTAATGTTTCTTTTTTTTGTGACTTTATTGAAATATTTAAAGAAAGATTATGTTTGCCAAACAATGTACATGTTTATATGTTTATAAAACTATTAGCACACACGAAGATGTGAGCTAACTTAAGATTAATAAATGCAAAATTTTGACTTTTTCCAGAAAAAAAACATCACAATTTTTTGGCTATTCAATAAATAAAACAAATTTAGAAAGAGTAAAGGAAATGCGAGATCTTGGCATAATAATGGATGAGAAATTAGACTTTACGGCCCACATTCAACAAACTGTGAATAAGGGTATGAAAACATTAGGTTTTATATTAAGAACAATTAAAAACTTTAAATCTTTACAAATCATAAAACTATTGTACATATCCCTTGTTAGAAGCCTGATAGAACATAACTCCATAGTTTGGTCACCCTTCTACAATGTACATATTCATAATGTTGAAAGAATTCAAAGAAAATTTCTACGCTTCGTCAATTTTAAACTTAACATCCCTTTAGAACACATAAATTACCAGTCATTATTGAATCATTTAAATATTCCGACATTAGAAAACAGAAGAAAAATAAACGACCTAACCTTTTTATTAAAATTATTGAACTCTAAATTCGATTGTTGTGAACTCCTGCATTTAATAAATCTACACATACCTACACGAACAACTAGGCAAATATCAACATTTTACATACATACATCTCATTCCAACTATAGTTTTCACTCTCCAATACAACGTTTACACAGTCTTGGTAACAAATACTTAAATAATATAAATGTATTTGACAATAATTTGAACTTGGCCAACTTTAAACGGAGTATGTGCGAACTATTTTTACATACTTTGTAAACTATTGTTATCAACTAATTTTATACCTTCTTATTAACATTATCGTTGATTTGGAGGATTTTGGCAAATTTTATATTTTTTGTCGCACTTATTTGCACTCTATCATACCTAATTTGTTAAACTCTTATATTTTATGTAACCTATATTTTGCTAAATCTGACATTTTTATATGTAATCTATACTTTTTTTTTTTTTTATTATTTTAATATACATCATATGGGTTACATTAATACATACATATTTTGCAAAATATAATATTAAGGTTCATATATGGTCATGTATACCTTATCAGAAAAGAGGAGCTCTTGTGCCTGATAAGGGAGCCACGATTCTTACTTAGATTCATAATTCATAATGAGATATAATAATAAAAATATAATAATATATATTATAATAATAATATATATATATTTTTATTTTTGTTTAATATAAGTTTTTTTGGAAAAAAAGTTTGATTTTATTTATTTGTTCTTGTTGGTTCGTAATACAGCGCAATTCGGAAGGGAGATTATTGTAGTTTTTTATGGCTTGGTAAATATAATGGTTTTGCATTTGAGTTGTTTTAAAGATTGGCGTAATAAATTGATTTCCATTTCTCATGAGTTTATAAAATTCTTGATATTCTGTGTTATTTTTTTCTTTACACATTTTTATAATGGAAGTTTGCTTAAATATATAAAATGTATAACTAAAAAAATAAAGATGTACATTATTATATGTAAAAGCCCTATGGGCGTTTAAATGAAATAATAAAAAAAAAAAAAAAAAAAAAAAAAATAATAAATAAATAAATTAATAATATTATTTGGATGATTTGTATAGCGCCGTTTTTGTGCAAAATCACCTCAAGGGCGCTGTACAAATATATAATACACTTCTACAATGATGTTTTTACTAACTATATAAGGAGATAATATACAGTACAATACTTACCTGGTAGGTCACTTGAGATTAACACTTAATTAACATTATCTAATTGTTTACTAGCGAAATTTAGATACAGGATTTAGGACATGGACTTTAAGATTTTTTTTTTATTAAAACACAAATAACTTAGTTTACATCACTTTATTTCGATACAAAATCTCAACATGTTTCGTGAACCAAGTTCACATTGTAATGGACCTGTTTGGGGTAAAATAATGTAAAGAATTTTTTTTTTCATAAATTAAAATACGTTCAGAGAATAGGGAGGAACGAACAGACTATGGACATCTTTGGGACATACTAGAAGCTTTATTATAGAAACCTACGTCGGTAATAGGTGTTAACCACGTAATAATTGAAAAGAGGCGTGATGGAGCTCAACGAATCAGATCATTCCCAAAATCAATTAAATAATTTTTCGACAATCACGGAGACTAAGGGCGGTCTGAAGACACGAAACACTCTAGGTTGATTTACTGTTGAGCTAACCTTGGGATCCGGTCTCACGATGCGTGTAAGGGCACTTGGAGAACGACGATAAATTTGCATTCTAAGGTAGAAACGAAGCGATACCCAACCATCGATAACGAAACAGGGGGGTGACGGTTTGGCGAAAGAAGATGGTTTTTTAGAATGTTTTGGTCCAGAAGACATATTACGAGGTGATCCTCATAGAGAGAATTGTTTACGTTCGCTGAAGTCCTGAGTGCTATTTCAAGTGTTGACAATGGACACGAATTTTAACTTAAGATGGGATGTTTGGCCGAAATTGCCTAATTATATTAACACGGGGGAGATGCAAGTGGGGTAATTAAGAAAAGACATAAAAGTTAATGGGTCACGAAGTCTTTGATTAACGATCAAAATTTTACGACCTTTTGCGCGTAAACAAAGTTACGAGGATAATATATTGAAATTCCTAGATGAAGCGAGAAAAGAGTATATGGGTTGGGCTAAAACTAGACGCAAAAAACTGTAAAAACAGGGATGTACTGGACGTAGGTCGCCGAAAAGAAAGGACCGGAAATCGAAAAGAAACCCGAAAAGTAGTTTAGCTCATGATGGAAGGGGCTTCAACGACTCGGGTAGTGGACAGCGTTGGGTTACGAAAGATTACCAGAAGATATGCGGCGGATATCACGAAAAGAGTCAAAACAGGTAGGCGAGATTACAAAAACGTGTCGGATCAAATTTTGGAACGAATGCCTACGTATGTCATCACCGAGGGGAAGGTATATGTGTCCTGGGATCACCCACGGATCGTGTAGACACCAATCAAATGCTAGAAGGCAGCACACAAGGAAGGATACTGTATTGCGCAAGCGCTGGACATAATAGGTGAAAAGCTTCCGTTAGTTGGGATAATTTATCGATTATATTATCGATATCAATAGCGAATTTCTCGGAAAGATTTCGAAAACAACGATATAGAAATGAGCTACACCTAGTCTATAGGCCGGAAATCAACCAATATTACGGACACAACACGTGTACGAAATAAAAATGGGTGTGTCAAGCCTACGCAAGACAGAAGTGAAACTTCTAGTATTCTTCTCTCTCTCTCTTTTCATTTCATTCTCTCTTTTTTTCTGTCTATTGACATATTTATAAGTAGCATGTGATAAAAAAAATTAAAAGTTATAAAAAAAGAAAAAAAAAATTAGTTAAAGCGGGGATCGAACCTCGGTTCTTCACGACCACAGTCGTGCGCTCTGCCTGTAGACAGCGAAGATGAGTTAGGAGAGTGAGTTAAACTAGGTATATAATATTAGCTAGGCTCCTATAGCGAAATGATCCCTTTTTTTCGTCACGGTCATGAGTCGGTTTTACTCCGGTCCTCGAAATTGCATGACGCGCGTAAAGAAGTTTCACTTCAAAAAATTCCTCCAAATTTATGGATATAATTACGATCTTTTTCAAGCGCGTATGTAATGATTATTTTTATCAACGTCGCATACACCTTGCTAATGTTTTCAGTATTATTAGGGCTTTTTTATACTAATTTTCATATATTTATTGGCAGGTAGAGTAGAAATTAATATTTTTTAGCGTTTGCCAACGACCATACCATGTTGAACACACCGGTTCTCGTCCGATCACCGAAGTTAAGCAACATTGGGCGCGGTCAGTACTTGGATGGGTGACCGCTTGGGAACGCCGCGTGCCGTTGGCCCATTTTTTATGGTAATTTCATGTTTTTTTTAATTTTTTTATCGTTACTATAATTAATAATATCATAAAATTCTTTAACTTTTCAAGTATGCTACAGGCCTAAAATATTACTTAGTGGATTGATATTATGGTCAACCATTGAAAAAAAAAATTCCTACAAAGTTATGGATGTAATTACGATCTTTTTCAAGCGCGTATGTAATGATTATTTTTATCAACGTCGCACACACCTTGCTAATGTTTTCAGTATTATTAGGGCTTTTTTATACTAATTTTCATATATTTATTTGCAGGTAGAATAGAAATTAATATTGTTTAGCGTTTGCCAACGACCATACCATGTTGAACACACCGGTTCTCGTCCGATCACCGAAGTTAAGCAACATTGGGCGCGGTCAGTACTTGGATGGGTGACCGCTTGGGAACACCGCGTGCCGTTGGCCCATTTTTTATGGTAATTTTATGTTTTTTTTTATTTTTTTATCGTTAACATCATAAAAAATTTTATATCATTCTTTAACTTTTCAATTATTCTACAGGCCTAAAATATTACTTAGTGGATTGATATTATCGTCAACCATTGAAAAAAAAAAAGGCGTTAAAAACAAAAAAATAATTTGCCATAGCCGAGAATCGAACTCGGATCAACTGCTTGGAAAGCAACTATGCTGACCATTACACCACCAACGCCAGTTGTCGAGATGAGCTAAGAAGCATTTATATTTTACTTCAAAACTTTGACTAGATCAAATGAACTTTAATCGGTCCCGCATTTTCGTTTCGGTCATGAGTTGGTTTTACTCCGGTCCACGAAATTGCATGACGCGCGTAAAGAAGTTTCACTTCAAAAAAATAATCAAATAATTTTACGCAATAATCTACATCGCCGTATATCATTAACGGGAGGGCGCCCAAAAGTCAGGTCACCGAGTGCACGCCTGTACCCGTCTCGGCAGAGGGTAGGTGTTTACCTCAACTCGGAAGGCGAGAACAAAAAAAAATCTGAAACGGGATTATGCAATTCTAAACTTAACGGGGAGTGAAACCTCGAATTCATAAAGACGAAAGTCGCACAAATTTTAAGTCGATTTATTCGAAAGAAAACATTATTAAATAGCGTTGTTTGGAGGAAATCGGGGCTTTTTTCGTTTTAACTTGGTTGGAGTCGGTCTTCGAGATCCTTACGTCGTGACATCTTTTGTGTGCCATTTTAAACTAAACTTATAGAGTTTTAAATGTAGTGAAGTTGTGAGTTTAGAAAATCAAGGTATTTTCATGAAGTTAGAGTGCTTTTAATATTAATTGAAATAATTGGAGTGTTTTAAAATTTAATTAGATTCAACCAAAGAAAAAGGGGTGACTCATAATTAGACAATACCAAATTCACGGGTTGGAGTCTCTTGGTTTGGACTAATATAGAACGATGAAACTCAACTGCAGTAATGTTTAATAATAACGCGTGTGCCATTAGAGGAGAAAAAAATAGAGAACCATAATAACTATTAAATGACCTGACGAAAACGGCTAAGACAAAGTTCTAAAAATTTTGTGAAATTGAAGAGACAGCGTACATTAATCAAAAAATAATAATAAAAATCGTGTAGAAACGCGGCGAATGAATTTACTCGGAGAGAAGAATTTAATAAGAGCTAAATACCTCATTCGTAAATCACATGTGGACCTTCTGGTCAAAATTAATAATAATTAATTTCCAATATATAAAACGTAGAGTAAATTGCTCACTTGAATTGGGGGTATAGACAGTGTTTTCCTTGCGAACACGGGAAGGATTTTAACGGTTTACACGATATAAGAATTTAGTGAAAAAATCGAAGTGAACGTGGCAAATAATATATGAAAGGTTCTAGGGAGGGGGAGGGAGTTTGGGTAGATCTCGGCAAATACTTACTTAGATACTCTAAAATAGTCGTTAGGGGGAGATATCTAGATTAGGTACAGTGGAGGCCAACAGATACCGATGCATGTCAACTATCAATTTACGGTTAGGGAGGAAGAGATATTCTATTGAAAGAAATGATCCGCTTAAACAGTCCGAAATCTAGTATTCGGTAAATTGTGTGCTATCTACGGGGCGGCGTATGAAAATAGAAATTTTAGCTAGAAAAATTAGATACAATATGGTTATAGTTCCTACTGGCGAGTAGACGGGTGACATAGATAATCGATTTCGAATTTAATACGAACCCTTAACGGCTTAGGGGCTTCTACATCCTACCTACAGCCCCTGGACGTGGATTAATGTACATGTCGTCGATATCCCGACTGGACTGGTAATATAACGATTTTGGGTGAGTGATCTTGCATGAATATATATTTCCAGAACGTTAAAATTGCGACGAAGATGGGGCTGCAACTGATAAAATAGTATCACATTTAGAACTGTTTGCTTGCTTCTAACAGCTGTGCTTAGCACGAGGCCAATGACCTACTTATTTGTAAGTAGTTAGTGGCGACACACGACCCAAAAGGAAGAAAAGGGACCCCATAAATCACTCGACGTCCGTGCCTGACGACAAAAGTCGTACACTCTACCGAGTTGGCGGCCGCGCAGAGGCACCTCAAATCAACATGGAAGCGACTAGCTGCAACCAACTCATGCTCAAAACAAATAAAAAAATAAAATTAATAATATTTGTATAACCTTATATGTTCACTAACAAATTCCTAAGTACCTTTGGCCTCGGCTTAGAACTCACCGTTGGAGTATGTTGTCCGTAAGCTGTCTTGGGAAAGCACACAACTTCCTCGGCTCAGAAGATTTTCTACTTTCCTCATCACGCGATTTCGGGGCGTCAACGTTGTATGGAGAATCACGAAGAGTTCGGAAGGTCATCCCTTTTTGCGGGACCGGGTCGGATGAGAGGACACGAGAGGCAGTATGAAAATTAATGTCAAGTTGGAATGTTTGGGCCTTGGTTCGCTGCGAAGGCGTTTAATTGAACGGGCTCCAAGTCTTTCAAAATCGCGTGGAGGGGACGTCGGCGTGATGAACGAGGGTTCAAAATCGGAGGACGAACACATACTCGACTGGAAAACCCTCGAGATCCTTTGCAGCAACCTTCGTGAGGTGGATAGTAGGCCTGGCGGCTAGTGGACGTTGAAAGCCTCACCAGAACAAACCTATTTGAAACATGCACGCGTTTAGCATCATGATAAGGGACGCAATGAAAAATTCCCCTTTTACAGTCAGTAAAGTAGTCCGTTGGAGGAAGCGGGGCGGGGTGACTTGGGATATTCCAACAGGTGCATTACCTCTCCCTATGACGTGAGCGGTCCGGAGGTGTCAAGGCGACTATAAGAAGAAGTTAGACCAGACCTCGGGGAAAGCCAGACACGTATTGGTTCTTGGGGTTTTGCATTTGGAAGAATAGCGACCATTTCATTTGGGGCAGTGAGGTGCCGACCCAGTTTGCAAAAAAAAACCTTTTTTTCTCGTCATTTAATCCGTTCCCATCTCCTTTTCTCTCGTTTCCACTTCCATCCGCAACACCCAAAGTTTACTAACCACAGCTAAATCCATTTATCTAGTTTCAGTACATCGTTACAGAGGTCGACGAGAGAGTCCCAGTACTTATGCGGAAACAACACACTATTCAACGAAGGGTTTAATAGCCCGTACACAAGAGGGGGGGGGGGTACGGTTCTATGTCACAATCTAGAATTTATAAACACGGGGACATTAGGTAAGGGCGGGGATACAAGGAAATTGTAAAGATATGATATAAGCTGTTAGGTCGATTAGTAATAGGGTCCAGTATTCGAAAGTTAGGTGAGACACGTACTCGTTCCTTGTAGAACTCGCTGAGGGTCGATGGACGTTTTCCCCACGCTTTGGCTAAAAAGAACCGGGAGTTACCACAGAAAGGAGACATTAAATACCTACCACCCCATAGCGGGGGGGCTTCGAATTAACAAATCACACAACGTGAAGTTAAGGGATTTATTGTAGATCAACCCCAAAGCGTACCTTATTTTACTGTGTGCGATACCACAGGGGCGGGGAATATTCAGAGTTAGCTAGGCCCAGCACGATATCGTTTTGCAAAAGCGAAACTGAACGCTGGAGAGAAGGAGGTATAAAAACCTCATTCAAGCGAGTTAGGACAATTAGGAGGTCGAGTCAACACAACATCATCAGGAGCACAAGTATACTAAAGTTATAATTAAAATTAGGTCCAGAAAGAAGAGGTAGAAGGAGCGGGGAGGGGTAAGAGTGGGGGAGGGTTATTCAAAGTAGGAATTAAAATGTCATTAGACAGGAAAAACTGGGCAATTGGGAAAATATTTAAAATGGGGTTTAAAAAAATTTTTTGTTTATTAATAATATCTGCTTTCATATTCACGTGTTTTCTTATTTCTAAGATTATTGATTTGAGATACCTTGTAACCAGAATGTAGTATTTTAAAACCTGAATTAATATCGAAAGTATGGTCGTTATTTAATAAATGATCCGCAAATTCTGATTCACAGTTTCCCTTTAAAGCCCTAAGATGTTCTTTAATTCTGATCTCAAAGTTTCTATTAGTTTTTCCTATATAAAAGGTATATACAAGGTATATACCTTTATAAACCCCATTTTAAATATTTTCCCAATTGCCCGGTCTTTCCTGTCTAATGACATTTTAATTCCGACTTTGAATAACCCTCCCCCACTCTTACCCCTCCCCGCTCCTTCTACCTCTTCTTTCTAGACCTAATCTTAATTATAACTTTAGTATACTTGTGCTCCTGATGATGTGAACTTGGTTCACGAAACATGTTGAGATTTTGTATCGAAATAAAGTGATGTAAACTAAGTTATTTGTGTTTTAATAAAAATGGGTGTGTCAAGCCTACGCAAGACAGAAGTGAAACTTCTAGTATTCTTCTCTCTCTCTCTTTTCATTTCATTCTCTCTTTTTTTCTGTCTATTGACATATTTATAAGTAGCATGTGATAAAAAAAATTAAAAGTTATAAAAAAAGAAAAAAAAAATTAGTTAAAGCGGGGATCGAACCTCGGTTCTTCACGACCACAGTCGTGCGCTCTGCCTGTAGACAGCGAAGATGAGTTAGGAGAGTGAGTTAAACTAGGTATATAATATTAGCTAGGCTCCTATAGCGAAATGATCCCTTTTTTTCGTCACGGTCATGAGTCGGTTTTACTCCGGTCCTCGAAATTGCATGACGCGCGTAAAGAAGTTTCACTTCAAAAAATTCCTCCAAATTTATGGATATAATTACGATCTTTTTCAAGCGCGTATGTAATGATTATTTTTATCAACGTCGCATACACCTTGCTAATGTTTTCAGTATTATTAGGGCTTTTTTATACTAATTTTCATATATTTATTGGCAGGTAGAGTAGAAATTAATATTTTTTAGCGTTTGCCAACGACCATACCATGTTGAACACACCGGTTCTCGTCCGATCACCGAAGTTAAGCAACATTGGGCGCGGTCAGTACTTGGATGGGTGACCGCTTGGGAACACCGCGTGCCGTTGGCCCATTTTTTATGGTAATTTCATGTTTTTTTTTATTTTTTTATCGTTACTATAATTAATAATATCATAAAATTCTTTAACTTTTCAAGTATGCTACAGGCCTAAAATATTACTTAGTGGATTGATATTATGGTCAACCATTGAAAAAAAAAATTCCTACAAAGTTATGGATGTAATTACGATCTTTTTCAAGCGCGTATGTAATGATTATTTTTATCAACGTCGCACACACCTTGCTAATGTTTTCAGTATTATTAGGGCTTTTTTATACTAATTTTCATATATTTATTTGCAGGTAGAATAGAAATTAATATTGTTTAGCGTTTGCCAACGACCATACCATGTTGAACACACCGGTTCTCGTCCGATCACCGAAGTTAAGCAACATTGGGCGCGGTCAGTACTTGGATGGGTGACCGCTTGGGAACACCGCGTGCCGTTGGCCCATTTTTTATGGTAATTTTATGTTTTTTTTTATTTTTTTATCGTTAACATCATAAAAAATTTTATATCATTCTTTAACTTTTCAATTATTCTACAGGCCTAAAATATTACTTAGTGGATTGATATTATCGTCAACCATTGAAAAAAAAAAAGGCGTTAAAAACAAAAAAATAATTTGCCATAGCCGAGAATCGAACTCGGATCAACTGCTTGGAAAGCAACTATGCTGACCATTACACCACCAACGCCAGTTGTCGAGATGAGCTAAGAAGCATTTATATTTTACTTCAAAACTTTGACTAGATCAAATGAACTTTAATCGGTCCCGCATTTTCGTTTCGGTCATGAGTTGGTTTTACTCCGGTCCACGAAATTGCATGACGCGCGTAAAGAAGTTTCACTTCAAAAACCAAAAAGAAAAAAATGCAATTCCTCAAATAACCAAAATTTTGAACGAAAGTTTGCAATTGCAAAAAGATAACAAGGATAAGGATGAAAAGGGAAATCGTGCATTTCTTATGTCGTTTGTACCCATTATGAATTCGATGACACCAGATTTGGCTATGGAAACCAGATATCAAATCACCAGTTTATTCAGAAATATACAAAGAAAGCAAACAACCTACGCAAATAATGAAAATACAAATCCCGATATTCCCAGCAACTTGTCTGAATTTATTTACCGCAGAAACCAGGATGGGAGCTCAGGCTCAAGAACATATGCTGAAGCATTTTCTCCAATAAGCAGAGTAGCATCGCCACAAAATGAGACTGCTTCTGACACATCACAAGAAAATGATGATTATTATAATATTATATCTTACCTACCTCTTCAATAAATTACTCTGGTCTACTTTTTATTAATAATTTTTTTTAAATAAAATAATAAATAATATTATGTGATTTTATTTACCTGAGTGTGATAGCCAAGCGTTCTGCAGGTTTGATGGATCGTCGCATGTTTGTATCTTGTTTGTTAATACTATGGCTCACAATTGATAGAAGTTCATCAAACGAGTTCACAGACATTCTGTAGTATGTGAAGAACTTTTGAGGATTATCTCGGTGTACACTAAACATTATATGAAATATTCCGGAATTTAAACGATTACTTAATATTGGTGCCACCCAAACACTTCGTCGTTTTTTTTTTTAATAACTCTATTAAAATAAGCGCTGCGAGAGCAGTGATCATTGGCGGATCCATTTTGAAGAATGAACCAAATAATGTCCGCGGTCGCTTTCTCGAGCGGTTTCCCGCGGCGGGAGAACCGCTCGTGTAGCCTGGGCCCGTCTGTAGCGGTTTACAAGCGGTTCTCCCGCGGCGGGAGAACCGCTCGTGTAGCCTGGGCCTAAATGTTGAACGTCATTATTACCCTGGAAGTTTTTCAAAAACAAGTTGGGGGAATAGAAAAATTCGCGGCTTCAAATGTGCAATGTTTTGCTTGAATATATTAATTCTGATGAGAAAAGGAACGTAGACTCTATTTATATACCTCAATTAACAATTTTAAGAAATATAAAAATACAAATATCAAATAAGTAATTTCTCAGTCTATTATATTTGTGCTAGGTCTATTGTGTCATTTACGGAACTCCTAAATGTTGACTTGAGGTAAATGGGGGTCCGCTCGTATGTACCCTATTTGAATCTCGTGGACCCCCAAATTTTTTTCTCGCTGACATAGACCCCCAGCATGCCGATATCGACCCCTGGGGGTCCATATAGACTACTTTGGGAACCTCTGGTTTAAACCTTTGATCAGTCTTAAAGAAAAACAACAAAATCGTGTTTGAGATACCCCAAGCTTAATTCATTCAATTTCAATTTGGGAGGCGGGTTTGTGTACCGCCGTCCTTTGAACCATTTACTGGATAACCAGCACCTCTACCATGAGTCACCCCAAGTGACGAAGAGTCGGATCGGGAGAGGCTGGTTTGTGGAGATTCTTTAACCTCTCGCCTACCCAGCGCCTTGCGTCACAGCGGGAAGGATAGATCATTCGTTTGTCTGATCAAGGATTCCATTGATATACCTTTCTCGTACCTAGATCTTCCTCTCTTTCATTTCCATAAAAAGATACTCCACACAGCACTAACCGTTATATCTTCTTCTTTCAGATTGCGAGCTATAATTCCAGCGAAACTGGCAAACAGCTGTCCGGCAGTAATCCCAAGAGCGATTCTGACCATACAAGGATTTCTCCAAAAAACATCCAGAATTTAACCAGTGGAATTCCAGCTAATCAGGTAAACATAAAACAAACATAAACGTTAAACAAACATAAGATAGATTCCCCTATCTTAACAAACGGATTGCAATCTTTACAGCACAGGTATCAGGTTAGAATGCTGACCTTGTTCCACCGGTCAATGGAAAATGCTCCGAGGAACTACAAATTGATCTCTTCCTATTAATATTTATTACTTTACGTCATTTGATTATTTATTATCCCTTTTTTGTTTTTTTGAATTTATGAATGCCAAAAAATATGATTTAGATAAATTGAAGGTTTTCCTATCGTTTCGCTTGAGTAAAATACAAATAAAAAATAAATTACTCAATAAAAAATATAAATGTAAGCTACTAAAAAATATTTTTTTTCAATATAAATGTATTAACGCGTAAAGGAAACAAGTAAAAAAATACAGTATTAAAGCTAAAGATTATCTGTGACAGTTTCACTTGATTAACTTTTTTGCTTTTTTATAAAACTATTTACAAAATAAATAAAAACAAGTTTTGTGCTTGAAATCGAACGATTTTAGACTCCGTTTGTCAAGCGATTTTAGTGTCTATTACCTACAATATAAGGTATACCAAGAATATACACATTTTAGGCTTGTAGTTTCCTCTTAACTTGTCATAAGTACCGAGTAGGTACAAAGACAATGCATCATCGACTTCTGAAATCGTTACCACTGGATAATGAAGCCGATATACTAAAATACCCTTTTTGCAAACATATGTCCAGGGAGTTAAAAGGTCTACTAGAACAAGATCATTCCTTTGTCCCAAATACAGCCCGCGGCCCAATTTTACATCAAATGGATCAGCGCATCCTTGGATTAGTGACTAACTGTAATGAACGTATGTGTAAAGGTATTTATTTATTTATTTAAACGCCATATAATGGCTTTTAAAATACAGTAATAATCGAATTACAAGCGTACAGTGGTAAACAGGATAATAATAGCAATAAATTAAAGAACAATTAATGTGTACACAAAAACACTATTGCAAGTGACGCAGTTACATATTGATATAAGTGCAGTAAGACAATGCATAATTCAAAAGAAATATATACCAGTGTAACAATAGTTGAACTAATTTATACTAGGCTTGTATAAGACCTGTCACAAGTGGAAGTACGAGGTGATTATGATAATAGTCAGTAGTGAGTTTATTGTTACTCACAAAGTTAATAGTACCTACTTGGAATAGCTGAGTAGGCATCAACATTAACAATTCAGGGCTGTCAGCGATTCAATGATATTTATGAAAAAGAAATAATAATTTTTAATAAAATAATACATATGCTAGCCAACACTATTAGATATCTGAAGTAAATAGTTAAGATGTGAAATATACATGTGTGGAGTCAATGTAAAAAAATCCTCTTCCCAATCGCTCCAGAAATATTTCAATATCACTCCTTCTTCTTCTGGTGCCCTCTCCTATCTGAGGTTGGCTATCATCGGGGCCGTCTTCCCTGCAAGCTGTAGCTCGGAACAACTCTGCGGAACTGAACTCTTACCAGTCACATAGCTTACTAAGCCACGAAGTTTGGCATCTTATCTGCTTCGTATTCCATCAATCAATTCCTCTCTCACTCTAAAATTTTTAAATTACTAAATCTCCTCACGTGTCCTAAAGACGCACCTAAAATGATGTTCTTTGTTACGGTTTGCATACTTTGACACACAGTCTAGTCCCTTTAAGTGAAACTTTAGTATATAAAAATACATTAAAAAATATGTAGTAATAAATTACAATAATTTTTCAGCTCGATAAACAGTTTGCAAGTATTACAAAGTAATTTTTTTATCCCTTAAATCCGGCTTATACTATAACTAACAGATAAACCTTTTTCAGATTGCGATGAATTCAAACGGCGAATTGGACCTTAAACTCCTTTCTCCGGAAAATCTGGAGAATTTGGCAAACATGAGTGAAGCTGACCAGGTAAAGATCGCAAGACAGGCCGATCGTTCCAGGAATTTTGGAGCCATCTGCAGTATTTTCAGATCCCAGAGTAAAATAGCCATTCCAGTCGCTTTAAGAGCTAAGTGGTTCTTCGAAGGAGCCATGTTTAGCAAACCAGGCGCGATTGACGAATTTTTAAACCAAGTTCTCAAGGCTGCGAACCATGGCACCGTTTGCAGAATCATCGCTCTTTATGCCAAATACCTTCAAAATGAAAGATTTGCAGAAGAACTATTCACCAAAACTCTACCAGTGTACAAGATGAATGTGGTCGTCAAATTGCTGCCCGCCTGTGGGGTCGAGTTCCTCTGGTGTCAGATAAAGAAGAACAAAGTCATCTTACCTTGTCGACAGCTCATTTCAATGTACAAGAAATTCCCGAAAGACGCCTTGAGTTACGTGTTGATTCTTTTTGAAACCGGACTTATAAAAGACAGCAAGCAAAGCTACAATAAGCTGTTTCAACTCCTGCCTCAACAGCATCCAAAGATGTTTATAGAGATCTTTGACCAGCATGAAGAAAAGATTAAAGTTAAATATGGAGAGAGAACAACTCTATCTATCCTCAAAGTGGGCATTGAGAAGGTTCGCCAGAAGTCTTCCGCTTATCTCAAAATTTTGCACATTCCAACTCTGAGGCGTTACTTGAAGGAAAGCGCGTTTGAATCACTAGTTTTGGACTCCATGCCCGCAGAAAAAGATAAATTCGATTTCAACGCATTCCGTTCAACAGTGTTGAAAGCTTATAAACATTCCCGCAAAACTGAATTTCTGATGAAGGTGTATGCTGCAAAATACAACGGTGCCTCTATCTTGGAGATATCTGACTTCTCCGAAATGGAAATGATAAAACATTTACCTGTGGAAGTCCGGAACAACTGGGCCCTTGGTAAAATTGGCACGTTTGAAAAATCTGTAGTTACAGAAGAAGTGAGCTACCTGAAGTTTGTCTCTCCGAATAAATCCATTCCCAAACTTAAGGATCTCACTAAATCCACATCTGACCCGGAGCACAAGATCACTTTGCTTGAAATAATGATAGATTGCTGTCAAGTCAATAACGACAGAGATTATTTGCTAACCGTGATGTCTTTCCAGGTTTCCGCGCATAGGAACGAACCAGAAAACCTCCATTACAGGTTCCTGTGTCGTTTAAAATCCGCATTTCAGCTCCATACTCTCACAGCACAGCACTGGCTAATAATAAATAAGCTATTAGATCTTCCTTGCATTGAAAAAGATCAAGAAAGTCGATTGAAACTCATGAATTGTATCCTCGAACATAATCTCCGTTTTTGCCTTGACAACAATCAACCCATAGACCAAATCATCGACAAGTTAATGAAGTACAATATTGGCAATATCAACTATTTGGTCGGAGTTCCCAAGCACGAGTTTGTAGTCCTCGAAGCGTTTTTTGCAAAATATAGAGCTCTGATTGAAGAGAATATTTCTGATTTAAAGGCAATCACCGACAAGATAAATGTACTGATAGTTTCATACAAGAAAAGAAGTGACAGTGCAAAACGTTCAGTGACAGAATGTACGTGGTTAATGGACGTCTTGAATCAAATTATAAAGCAAAACAATTTAAACGATCTGAAACCCATTTTGACCCTTCTGAGAGATGATGCAAAAGCCAGTATTATGTTCGCAGATAGCATTTTCCAACTCGACCCTTCAGAAAAGAACTGTCTTTACTATCTAAAACACGATGATGAAGTCATAAAACGAAATGCTTCCCATTTGAGTACAACATCTACAAGCTCTTGGAAATTTGTTCTAAGAGTGGAACAATGTACGCAAAAGAATAAAGAGCTAAAAGAAGTAATATTTTTATACGAAGAAGAAAACAAACAAAAACGGCGCAAAGTTCCAAGTAACTGGTTACCGAAAACAAAGGAGACGAATATTAATATCAACCCTAATATCAATTTAAACATAAATATGGATTATGTTAATGTTGGAAATAATGTCAAGCCTATATTAGACAATGAAGCAAAAGATGGGGAAAAAAAAGGAGCAAAAAGCGAAAAAAATGAGGCAAAAGACGATGCAAAAGGCGGAACAAAAGAGGGAGCAAAAGATGAAGAAGAAAATGGGGCAAAAGACGATGCAAAAGATGGAGAAAAAGAGGGAGCAAAAGATGAAGAAAAAAATGGGGCAAAAGACGATGCAAAAGGCGGAACAAAAGAGGGAGCAACAGATGAAGAAGAAAATGGGGCAAAAGACGACGCAAAAGATGGAGAAAAAGAGGAAGCAAAAGATGAAGAAAAAAATGAGGCAAAAGACGATGCAAAATACGGACCTAAGGAGGGAGCAAAAGATGAAGAAAAAAATGGGGCAAAAGACGATGCAAAAGACGGTCCAAAAGAGGGAGAAAAAGATGAAGGAAAAAATGAGGCGAAAGGCGGACTTTCTGGGGGAAAAGGTAGCGAACCGAAAGTAATTCGTTTGGAAGAAGATGGTGAAGGAGAGGGGGATGTGGAAGGTGAAATTTCCCTGCAAGATGAAGGAAGACTCAACGGAGATGTTGAAGATCCTAGACGAACTAGAGAAGATGTTGGAGATACAGAAAAACCTAAAGGGGATGACGTAGATGGAAAACCCACACTAGATGATGCTGTAAAGAATAGTGAAGAAGATAGTCCAGAAAAATCAGATGGAAAAGGAAATGATGCCGCTATGCTTAACATTTTTACAGATGAAGATGAAGAAGGAGAAGGAGAAGAAGAAGAAGTGCATTACAGGAAAACAGAAAGTCTAAGAATACAAACGGAAGATGGAGAAATTACCTCTATTAATTATGGAAAAAAGGAAAGAGTAAGCATTGAGCGCAGAAAAAGCACACAACTGAATAGTTCTGTAATAGAAGATGGCACCAGTGGACAAGTTAAAAGGGTAGAAGATAAAGAAGTAGAATGCAAGGGAAGTCCTTGGGAAAGATTCGAAGAAGTCGAGAAAAAAGTACGACAAAGAGAAATCAAACCAAAAAGCGTCCAACTAAATGAATCAGAAGACGATATTAGTGGACAAATTGAAACGGTGGAATATCCCGTGGTAGAATTACGAGAAAGTGAAATACAATCAAAAAGCGTGCCACAAAATGTTGATGAAATAGAAGAAGGCACGAGTAAACAAGTTGAAACGGTTGGAGACAACGGTGCTTGGGAGAGATTCGAAGAACTCGAGAGAACAGTACGAACAAAAAAAAGTGTGTCACAAAGTTTTGTTGAAGTAAAAGAACCCGAAATTAGTGGACAAGAAATATATAAAGGAAAAGACAGTGATTGTGATAGCAGTGGGGAAGAAGAAGAATGTGAAGAAGAAGAAGAAGAAGTAGTAGAAATCGAAAATTGTGAAGAAGGAGAAGAAGAAGAAGGAGAAGAAGGAGAAGAAGGGGAAGAAGGGGAAGAAGGAGAAGAAGGAGGAGAAGAAGAAGAAGGAGAAGATGGAGAAGAAGGAGAAGAAGAAGGAGGAAAAGGAGGAGAACGAGAAGAAGATGAAGAAGGAGAAGAAGGAGAAGTAGAAGAAGAAGAAGAAGAAGAAGAAGAAGAAGAAGAAGAAGAAGAAGAAGAAGAAGAAGAAGAAGAAGAAGAAGAAGAAGGAGAAGAAGAATATAGTGAAAGAGACGGAGAAGATTATTGTGATGAATAGGGAGAATAATATTATGAAAAATAGGAAGAAGAATAATGTGAAGAATAGGGAGAAGAATATTGTGAGAAGGAGACGGAGAAGAAAATTATAAAAAATAGTGAAAGGATATTGTGAAGGAGAAGAATATTGTAAAAAATAGTGAAAGGATATTGTGAAAGAGACGGAGAAGAATATTGTAAAAAATAGTGAAAGGATATTGTGAAAGAGACGGAGAAGAATATTGAAAAAAATCTTGAATGGATATTGTGAAAGAGACGGAGAAGAATATTGTAAAAAATAGTAAAAGGATATTGTGAAAGAGACGGAGAAGAATATTATAAAAAAATAGTGAAAGGATATTGTGAAAGAGACGGAGAAGAATATTGTAAAAAATAGTGAAAGGATATTGTGAAAGAGACGGAGAAGAATATTGTAAAAAATAGTGAAAGGATATTGTAAAAGAGACGGAGAAGAATATTGAAAAAAATCTTGAATGGATATTGTGAAAGAGACGGAGAAGAATATTGTAAAAAATAGTAAAAGGATATTGTGAAAGAGACGGAGAAGAATATTGTAAAAAATAGTGAAAGGATATTGTGAAAGAGGCGGAGAAGAATATCGTAAAAAATGGTAAAAGGATACTTTGAAAGAAACAGAGAAGAATATTTTAAAGAATAGTGAGAAGATTATTATAAAGAATAGTGAAAGGATGTTGTGAAAGAGACGGAGAAGAATATTGTAAAGAATATTTTGGTAATTTTTCAAAGACCATTTTATGTTTAAACTTTTTTATTGTTTATCGCTTTGCAAGTACATTTATCACATGGATGGGCGGGTTTAAGGTAATAATGAAAAAAATTACTTACCTATTGAAAAAAATTCTAAAATATTATACCAAGCTGCAACTGTACCTTTTTGGTAAGTTTGTTAATTTTAGAAGTATTGTTGTTTTTAGTTTTAATTATTTAACTCGTCGTTCCTATTATTCGATGGAAGTATTAATTTTAAAATTGATATACTCAAAGAATTTATGCTTAGCTTAGTTTTTACTATTATTGAGTTATGTTAGCATAGCCTTCTTGTAACTGTATTCCATGCAGTTGAACACATCTACAATTTCTGCGAAATTATTATCAACTGCATGCATGTAGGTACAAGCAAGAATCTAAATTACTTATTCCTGATATTGTTGTTGGTATGTTGAAGGTGATTAGGCTTAATAATTCAGTCTTTAATACCATTATAGTCAAGTTGGAAACGAGTTTTAATAATTTTAATTCTTTTATCAAGTGGTTGTAATTTATAGTCATCTTTTGCTAAACCGAGATTAAAGTTAATCTTAGAATTTTACTTTGAATTGTTTCGATTATAAAAAGTTAGAGTGTTTCCTCAATAATTTATACAGTTTCAGAAAAAATGTCCTGTTGTTGCTCAAAATATTTAACAATATTAATTTGTTGGGTGTCTCTTTCAGTATTACGAGTTTTTTTTGTTATTTATTTTTCCCCATTGACTGGGTAAGTTTTTTGTAACAATTTTTCATTTATTTATTAACGCCCTTTTTAGGACTTTTACATACGAATTGTAAAAAATAAACAGCATTTATTATTTGTATAACTTTACTGCCTCAATTTTTCAGTTTGCCTCAGTTTTACTACCTTAATCTTTTGTATTTGATATGTTATAAATTAAAGATGTCCATTGACTTGGTATAATTATTTCCCTTCATTAGTATTCTGGGCAATGAGGAGTACAAATGGTAGTAAGTCCCAAAATTGCTCCACTGAAATAAATCCTGACTTCTAGTATTACGTAGTGGAATACGAAAGTGAATCAATGCAAACAATTTTGGAAATTATTTTTAATTATGTACAAAAACTGTGTTTTTTTAACTGAATTGTTCTCAGGTAAGTTACAAAAAAAACAAGGAATTATTTGTCTATACTCTTGGTATTCATCCATAGGATAATGAATTTTTGATTGATCTCTAAATAGTATAAAATAAAGTCGCTATCCGTATCTGTCTGTTTGTGCGCTTAGTTCTTCTAAACTTTCCACTGGATTTGGATAGGGTTTGCATTATCATTTAGAGAATTTATTCCGGAAGGTTTACATATATGATACATGTATAGTGGAAGCAGCCTACCGTACTGGACAAAAAACCAACAAGGATTTACAACGGCCGATAATCCTCAGATTCAAAACAAACGATAACCGTGACATCTTCTTAAATGACATAAAAACATTTAACAAGCGATCTGCAAATCGGGAGGATAAACTAAACACAAATATCATAGGAATGGCAGGAAAGAGCTCCCAGATTTATATCAATGAACACTTGACATTTCGAGCTAAACATCATTGGTTTCTTGCACGTAAGGCTACACGAGACAATATTTTTAAGTTTGCCTGGACCAGAGGGGGACAAGTGTACGCAAAGACGTTGGGACGCCCGTTATACTTATCAATGAAAAAACCAAAAACCTTTTATCTCCCTCACCAAATAACTTATAATCAATTTTCATCCTTTGGTTTACTTTTATTTTACTTGATTCTCCTGTATATTATTATATATTCATCTATATATTACTTGATACCCTCTGTTACAAAAAACATATTATTGGATTTTTCTAGCCCAAAGACATTTAACAAAAGCATGTACCCCATCATTGTTTTTAAACGATCAAATAACTTAATACAATCACCTCTTTCCAGTAATCTAGTTTTCTTATCATGTAAAAAATGTGTTATTGTAATTGCATCAAAACCATTACAACTTACTATGCTTTATACAAACACTAAAAATGGAAGAAATAGTTGATAAATTGGACAATTTGTCCATAATTCCATGTACAGAGACAAACAGTCCTCTCGAAGTCCAAAAAATATTAACTCAACCTGACCTAAAAATTTTCTCTATGAATATCAGAAGCATAAACCGTAACTTCAACGAACTATTGTTAGTTCTCACAGATCTAAATTCAGACTTTGACATACTCATTTTAAGTGAATGCTGGATCAATGAAAATTACATTCCAAAAAACATAACAAACTACACACACTACAACACACAGAATAACCTAACACAGAACGAGGGAGTTATCGTATTCCTCAAAAATCATATATCTCACTCAGTGAACGAAATCATAATCAACGACTCTAATTGTCTCAAAATTGAAATAGATAACCATGTAACTATATTTTCTATATATCGATCACCAAGCACATCTAACATAACCCCATTTCTAAACTCACTTAATCAATCTCTATCATGTGTGAAAAATTGTGACAATATCCTTATTATCGGTGATCTCAATATAAATATAATTAATTGCACACATCCTCAAGTCAATGAATATATAAACCTACTAACACTACAAGGATTCGTCCCAGCCATTACAGCACCTACCAGGATATCTGGCTCGTCGGTGAGTTGTATTGATCATGTATTTTCAAAATGTAAATTAAAAAACAGATCTCTTGTATACCAATGCACTGTCACAGACCACTACGCTACCATAACATCTCTGTCTCATAAAATACATAAACCACCGCAACACGTAATCACACAAAAGAAAATATCTTACAATACACTTTATGACCTGGTCTCTCAGGAAACTTGGTTAAATGTTTACAAACAGAGTGATCCCAGTCTGGCCTGCAAATCTCTTGTTGACACACTACATATCCATCTAACCAACGCTACATCAGACAAAACTCACAAAACTAAACACCATGATTCTAAACTTAAACCTTGGATAACTTTTGGTATCCTACACTCTATTCGTAAGCGCGATAAACTCCACGCACTCTGCAAAAAAAATCCCAACGACTATGAATCTCACCTGTTCTACAAGAAATACAGAAATGTGTGCAAAAAAATTACTTTAAAGGCCAGAGAAGATTACTACAAAAAACAAATAAATAACGCAGAGAATGACAAGAAAAAAATATGGAATATCATTAAAGACATATCTTACACTAAAGTAACGACAACACCCATAAACAAGATTAACGTTGATGGTCAATTACTAACAAACACAGGTAATGAATCTGAAAAAATCGCAGATCATTTCAATGAGTTTTTCACCACAATTGGTTCTAACCTTTCCAATCTTATCCTGGCAAAAAATAGTGTTTCGGAACATGAACTTGCAAACGAAATATCCCTGACTCCCCTGAGATATAGTCCTTTCCTTTTCACCCCCACCACAGAATTAGAAATTATAGAAATCATATCAACTTTAAAAAATACTCACTCAACAGGAATAGATGAAATCTCTACTAAACTTACAAAACATTTAAAAATACTTATAGCCAAGCCTCTAGAGCATATTATAAACCTTAGCCTCAAATCCGGTATATTCCCAAACTCTCTTAAACATGCCTCAATTATCCCTATTTACAAATCAGGTGACAGTCTGCCCGAAACAGTTACAGACCAATATCTTTACTGAGTACAATCTCCAAAATCATTGAAAAAATAGTAAAACTAAAACTGGTTAAGTTCCTTGAGGAAAATAAAATCCTTTCAAATAACCAGTATGGCTTTCGCAAAAACCGTAGTACTGATGATGCAATTGCAACCTTCACCAAACTGATATCCGATAACCTTGATAAGGGTAATAAACCTCTTGCTGTCTTTCTAGACTTATCTAAGGCCTTTGATACTATTTCCCATCACATTCTCCTAAAAAAACTGCAACAGATTGGGATAGAAGGTACTGCCCTAAATTGGTTTAGAGGCTACCTTACACAAAGATCGCAAACAACTGTTATTCACTCAAACCGAGCATATAGAAGTAAATGTCTATCTATCTCCTACGGTGTGCCCCAAGGAAGTGTTCTAGGTCCGCTCCTATTTCTCATATATATGAACTCACTATTGAAACTGGACATTGATGGCAATATAATATCTTTTGCTGATGATACGGTTATCATATTCACTAGCAAAACATGGAAGACATCAATAGAGAAGGCAAATTATGGTATTAACAAAATTAAAAAATGGCTAGACTCCAACCTCCTCACCCTAAATGTACAAAAAACACAATGCATACACTTTTCAATCCGTAAATTCACACTCCCAGAAAACCTTCCCAAATTAATCATTCACACTTGCTCACAAAATCTAAACACATCTCCACTATCACCCAGTAATTGCTGCTCATGCCCAAATCTTAAACCATCAAATGAAATAAAATACCTAGGAGTCATTATAGATAACCAATTACGCTGGGAGGCCCATATTAACTCCATAACTAAGAGACTCCGTAAGTTATGCCATATTTTTTATTCTCTACGATCAATCCTTGATATAAACACTCTAAGAACTGTATATTTTGCTCTATTCCAATCGATAGCAACGTATGGCATTATAGGATGGGGAGGTTGTGCAGCATCCATCCTCTACCCTCTAGTGACCGTTAAAAAACTTTTGCTAAGGGTCATCTTCAAAGGTTCCCCCTCTCATCCATCAGAGCCACTCTTCAAGAAACTCACAGCCCTTGATATTCGCCAACTGTATATCAAGATAGCTCTTATCCATATCTGGAAAAATGGATTGATAAACTCTACACAAACGGACATACATACGCGCTACTCAAAGCACGGAAAATGCATAATTCCTGTAACAAAAACCACTTTTTCACAAAGGCAATACTCATACATCGCACCTAAAATATTCAACACGTTAAAAAACGACATCAAAACATCAAAAACACTTACTCACTTTGCAACCGGTGTGCATAAATGGATATCTGAAAAGGGGCGAAATTTCTTTAAGGAACATATGAACCTATATCACCAGTAAATAATTTAAATAACTTGTATATTACTAAACAATATATTTCTTTTTCATATTCATCATTAAAAAATATATATATTTACCACCACTGATATGTTTCTTATACTCTAGTATTTATTACGAAAAATATTGTGACAATAATTCCACATTTGTGTACATATCCTTAGCCGTAGCTCAAACGTGGATTTACACAAAAATTGCCGATACATATCTATACACCTATGTTACCATAACACGCACATGCAAATCGCTCATCAAGATATAACTTATCCCTACTTTCTTACCAAATAGTACTTTCTTTGATTTTATATTGTATTTGTATTCTTTTTTTAGAAATACACTTGTACTTAATGTACTTGTATTTTGACTACATTTTTAATTCTATTTTAATCACACAAATGTACTTGTATTTTTTCTTTTTTTTGATACATGCTCCTTGTATTATTTTTAATTCAATAATACGTATTTTCTTTGATATACTTTTTATATTATTTTATTTTTTTCTGTTTTCCACACCTACTTTTTATATTCATATATCTTAAACTTATGTAGATATTTTGCATTATTTTTAATTCCTTTATACTTCATACTAATTTTAGATGTATAAATTATTTTATTTTATTTTTATATTATTTTGTTTTCATTTAACTTATTTTTAATTTGTATTATTATACTTAACATAAAATTGACCACTACAACACGGGCATGTGCCTAGTGTGATGGCCAAAAATTTACCCGTTTACTGTAATATATAAACTTTACTGAATAAAGAACATTTAAAAAAAAAAAAAAAAAATATATTTTTAGAAAGTAGAGAAATGTCGATGTTTTAAGATCAAGTCGTAAAACATATTATCTTGCACCACATTGCTAACGCTGTCTAAATCTCGTGAGATATATCAAAATAATGTACTACGGAATTGTTGCTTTTAAGTCCAACAGATGTCGTTGTATTTCGCAATCGGTGAAGAACTTTTCGAGATTCAAGATTTTGAACAAACGAACAGATACATTTTTATTTATATAGATTTACGTACTGAGGTAAGTAGAGTATGTTTTACACTATATTTTGAACATTTCTGCTGTCATATGATATTTATAATTATTGTTGAAACTGTGAGTATGAAAAATTTTAAATAAACACCAATATATGATTTTACCAAGTTCATTTAATTTTTAAGTAGATCTCGCTATCACAATACATTCTAATTTCCCGGTTTTGATCTTCTTATTTTTGATCTCATAACGTTACTCAAATTGGGTATGCCATAGTCGCACTTGCTTACCACTTAGGAAGCTTACGAAGCAGACTTTGCCAGTTCGAGAGACGGTTATTGAGTAGTATTGACGGTTATTGAGTAGTATTGACGGTTATTGAGTAGTATTGACGGTTATTGAGTAGTATTGACGATTATTGAGTAGTATTGATGGTTATTGAGTAGTATTGACGATTATTGAGTAGTATTGACGGTTATTGAGTAGTATTGACGATTATTGAGTAGTATTGACGGTTATTGAGTAGTATTGACGGTTATTGAGTAGTATTGACGGTTATTGAGTAGTATTGACGATTATTGAGTAGTATTGACGGTTATTGAGTAGTATTGACGGTTATTGAGTATTACTGACGGTTATTGAGTAGTATTGACGGTTATTGAGTAGTATTGACGGTTATTGAGTAGTATTGACGGTTATTGAGTAGTATTGACGATTATTGAGTAGTATTGATGGTTATTGAGTAGTATTGACGATTATTGAGTAGTATTGACGGTTATTGAGTAGTATTGACGGTTATTGAGTAGTATTGACGATTATTGAGTAGTATTGACGGTTATTGAGGATTACTGACGGTTATTGAGTAGTATTGACGGTTATTGAGTAGTATTGACGGTTATTGAGTATTACTGACGGTTATTGAGTAGTATTGACGGTTATTGAGTAGTATTGACGGTTATTGAGTATAACTGACGGTTATTGAGTAGTATTGACGGTTATTGAGTATTACTGACGGTTATTGAGTAGTATTGACGGTTATTGAGTAGTATTGACGGTTATTGAGTAGTATTGACGGTTATTGAGTAGTATTGACGATTATTGAGTAGTATTGACGGTTATTGAGTAGTATTGACGGTTATTGAGTATTACTGACGGTTATTGAGTAGTATTGACGGTTATTGAGTAGTATTGACGGTTATTGAGTAGTATTGACGGTTATTGAGTAGTATTGACGATTATTGAGTAGTATTGATGGTTATTGAGTAGTATTGACGATTATTGAGTAGTATTGACGGTTATTGAGTAGTATTGACGGTTATTGAGTAGTATTGACGATTATTGAGTAGTATTGACGGTTATTGAGGATTACTGACGGTTATTGAGTAGTATTGACGGTTATTGAGTAGTATTGACGGTTATTGAGTATTACTGACGGTTATTGAGTAGTATTGACGGTTATTGAGTAGTATTGACGATTATTGAGTAGTATTGACGATTATTGAGTAGTATTGACGATTATTGAGTATTTTTGACGGTTATTAAGTAGTATTGACGATTATTGAGTAGTATTGACGATTATTTAGTGTTATTGACGGTTATTGAGTAGTATTGACGATTATTGAGTAGTATTGATGGTTATTGAGTAGTATTGACGATTATTGAGTAGTATTGACGGTTATTGAGTAGTATTGACGGTTATTGAGTATTACTGACGGTTATTGAGTAGTATTGACGGTTATTGAGTAGTATTGACGGTTATTGAGTAGTATTGACGGTTATTGAGTAGTATTGACGATTATTGAGTAGTATTGATGGTTATTGAGTAGTATTGACGATTATTGAGTAGTATTGACGGTTATTGAGTAGTATTGACGGTTATTGAGTAGTATTGACGATTATTGAGTAGTATTGACGGTTATTGAGGATTACTGACGGTTATTGAGTAGTATTGACGGTTATTGAGTAGTATTGACGGTTATTGAGTAGTATTGACGATTATTGAGTAGTATTGACGATTATTGAGTAGTATTGACGATTATTGAGTATTTTTGACGGTTATTAAGTAGTATTGACGATTATTGAGTAGTATTGACGATTATTTAGTGTTATTGACGGTTATTGAGTAGTATTGACGATTATTGAGTAGTATTGATGGTTATTGAGTAGTATTGACGATTATTGAGTAGTATTGACGGTTATTGAGTAGTATTGACGGTTATTGAGTATTACTGACGGTTATTGAGTAGTATTGACGGTTATTGAGTAGTATTGACGGTTATTGAGTAGTATTGACGGTTATTGAGTAGTATTGACGGTTATTGAGTATTACTGACGGTTATTGAGTAGTATTGACGGTTATTGAGTAGTATTGACGATTATTGAGTAGTATTGACGATTATTGAGTAGTATTGACGATTATTGAGTATTTTTGACGGTTATTGAGTAGTATTGACGATTATTGAGTAGTATTGACGATTATTTAGTGTTATTGACGATTATTGAGTAGTATTGACGGTTATTGAGTAGTATTGACGGTTATTGAGTATTACTGACGGTTATTGAGTAGTATTGACGGTTATTGAGTAGTATTGACGATTATTGAGTATTTTTGACGGTTATTAAGTAGTATTGACGATTATTGAGTAGTATTGACGATTATTTAGTGTTATTGACGGTTATTGAGTAGTATTGACGATTATTGAGTAGTATTGATGGTTATTGAGTAGTATTGACGATTATTGAGTAGTATTGACGGTTATTGAGTAGTATTGACGGTTATTGAGTATTACTGACGGTTATTGAGTAGTATTGACGGTTATTGAGTAGTATTGACGGTTATTGAGTAGTATTGACGGTTATTGAGTAGTATTGACGATTATTGAGTAGTATTGATGGTTATTGAGTAGTATTGACGATTATTGAGTAGTATTGACGGTTATTGAGTAGTATTGACGGTTATTGAGTAGTATTGACGATTATTGAGTAGTATTGACGGTTATTGAGGATTACTGACGGTTATTGAGTAGTATTGACGGTTATTGAGTAGTATTGACGGTTATTGAGTATTACTGACGGTTATTGAGTAGTATTGACGGTTATTGAGTAGTATTGACGATTATTGAGTAGTATTGACGATTATTGAGTAGTATTGACGATTATTGAGTATTTTTGACGGTTATTAAGTAGTATTGACGATTATTGAGTAGTATTGACGATTATTTAGTGTTATTGACGGTTATTGAGTAGTATTGACGATTATTGAGTAGTATTGATGGTTATTGAGTAGTATTGACGATTATTGAGTAGTATTGACGGTTATTGAGTAGTATTGACGGTTATTGAGTAGTATTGACGATTATTGAGTAGTATTGACGGTTATTGAGGATTACTGACGGTTATTGAGTAGTATTGACGGTTATTGAGTAGTATTGACGGTTATTGAGTATTACTGACGGTTATTGAGTAGTATTGACGGTTATTGAGTAGTATTGACGATTATTGAGTAGTATTGACGATTATTGAGTAGTATTGACGATTATTGAGTATTTTTGACGGTTATTAAGTAGTATTGACGATTATTGAGTAGTATTGACGATTATTTAGTGTTATTGACGGTTATTGAGTAGTATTGACGATTATTGAGTAGTATTGATGGTTATTGAGTAGTATTGACGATTATTGAGTAGTATTGACGGTTATTGAGTAGTATTGACGGTTATTGAGTATTACTGACGGTTATTGAGTAGTATTGACGGTTATTGAGTAGTATTGACGGTTATTGAGTAGTATTGACGGTTATTGAGTAGTATTGACGGTTATTGAGTATTACTGACGGTTATTGAGTAGTATTGACGGTTATTGAGTAGTATTGACGATTATTGAGTAGTATTGACGATTATTGAGTAGTATTGACGATTATTGAGTATTTTTGACGGTTATTGAGTAGTATTGACGATTATTGAGTAGTATTGACGATTATTTAGTGTTATTGACGATTATTGAGTAGTATTGACGGTTATTGAGTAGTATTGACGGTTATTGAGTATTACTGACGGTTATTGAGTAGTATTGACGGTTATTGAGTAGTATTGACGGTTATTGAGTATAACTGACGGTTATTGAGTAGTATTGACGGTTATTGAGTATTACTGACGGTTATTGAGTAGTATTGACGGTTATTGAGTAGTATTGACGGTTATTGAGTAGTATTGACGGTTATTGAGTAGTATTGACGGTTATTGAGTATTACTGACGGTTATTGAGTAGTATTGACGGTTATTGAGTAGTATTGACGATTATTGAGTAGTATTGACGATTATTGAGTAGTATTGACGATTATTGAGTATTTTTGACGGTTATTGAGTAGTATTGACGATTATTGAGTAGTATTGACGATTATTTAGTGTTATTGACGATTATTGAGTAGTATTGACGGTTATTGAGTAGTATTGACGGTTATTGAGTATTACTGACGGTTATTGAGTAGTATTGACGGTTATTGAGTAGTATTGACGATTATTGAGTATTTTTGACGGTTATTAAGTAGTATTGACGATTATTGAGTAGTATTGACGATTATTTAGTGTTATTGACGGTTATTGAGTAGTATTGACGATTATTGAGTAGTATTGATGGTTATTGAGTAGTATTGACGATTATTGAGTAGTATTGACGGTTATTGAGTAGTATTGACGGTTATTGAGTATTACTGACGGTTATTGAGTAGTATTGACGGTTATTGAGTAGTATTGACGGTTATTGAGTAGTATTGACGGTTATTGAGTAGTATTGACGATTATTGAGTAGTATTGATGGTTATTGAGTAGTATTGACGATTATTGAGTAGTATTGACGGTTATTGAGTAGTATTGACGGTTATTGAGTAGTATTGACGATTATTGAGTAGTATTGACGGTTATTGAGGATTACTGACGGTTATTGAGTAGTATTGACGGTTATTGAGTAGTATTGACGGTTATTGAGTATTACTGACGGTTATTGAGTAGTATTGACGGTTATTGAGTAGTATTGACGATTATTGAGTAGTATTGACGATTATTGAGTAGTATTGACGATTATTGAGTATTTTTGACGGTTATTAAGTAGTATTGACGATTATTGAGTAGTATTGACGATTATTTAGTGTTATTGACGGTTATTGAGTAGTATTGACGATTATTGAGTAGTATTGATGGTTATTGAGTAGTATTGACGATTATTGAGTAGTATTGACGGTTATTGAGTAGTATTGACGGTTATTGAGTATTACTGACGGTTATTGAGTAGTATTGACGGTTATTGAGTAGTATTGACGGTTATTGAGTAGTATTGACGGTTATTGAGTAGTATTGACGGTTATTGAGTATTACTGACGGTTATTGAGTAGTATTGACGGTTATTGAGTAGTATTGACGATTATTGAGTAGTATTGACGATTATTGAGTAGTATTGACGATTATTGAGTATTTTTGACGGTTATTGAGTAGTATTGACGATTATTGAGTAGTATTGACGATTATTTAGTGTTATTGACGATTATTGAGTAGTATTGACGGTTATTGAGTAGTATTGACGGTTATTGAGTATTACTGACGGTTATTGAGTAGTATTGACGGTTATTGAGTAGTATTGACGGTTATTGAGTATTACTGACGGTTATTGAGTAGTATTGACGGTTATTTAGTAGTATTGACGATTATTGAGTAGTATTGACGGTTATTGAGTAGTATTGACGGTTATTGAGTAGTATTGACGGTTATTGAGTAGTATTGACGATTATTGAGTAGTATTGACGGTTATTGAGTAGTATTGACGGTTATTGAGTATTACTGACGGTTATTGAGTAGTATTGACGGTTATTGAGTAGTATTGACGGTTATTGAGTAGTATTGACGGTTATTGAGTAGTATTGACGATTATTGAGTAGTATTGATGGTTATTGAGTAGTATTGACGATTATTGAGTAGTATTGACGGTTATTGAGTAGTATTGACGGTTATTGAGTAGTATTGACGATTATTGAGTAGTATTGACGGTTATTGAGGATTACTGACGGTTATTGAGTAGTATTGACGGTTATTGAGTAGTATTGACGGTTATTGAGTATTACTGACGGTTATTGAGTAGTATTGACGGTTATTGAGTAGTATTGACGATTATTGAGTAGTATTGACGATTATTGAGTGTTATTGACGGTTATTGAGTAGTATTGACGATTATTGAGTAGTATTGATGGTTATTGAGTAGTATTGACGGTTATTAAGTAGTATTGACGGTTATTGAGTAGTATTGACGATTATTGAGTAGTATTGACGGTTATTGAGTAGAATTGACGGTTATTGAGTATTACTGACGGTTATTGAGTAGTATTGACGGTTATTGAGTAGTATTGACGGTTATTGAGTAGTATTGACGGTTATTGAGTAGTATTGACGGTTATTGAGTAGTATTGACGATTATTGAGTAGTATTGACGATTATTGAGTAGTATTGATGGTTATTGAGTAGTATTGACGGTTATTAAGTAGTATTGACGGTTATTGAGTAGTATTGACGATTATTGAGTAGTATTGACGGTTATTGAGTATTACTGACGGTTATTGAGTAGTATTGACGGTTATTGAGTAGTATTGACGGTTATTGAGTAGTATTGACGATTATTGAGTAGTATTGACGGTTATTGAGTAGTATTGACGGTTATTGAGTAGTATTGACGATTATTGAGTAGTATTGATGGTTATTGAAGAGTATTGACGATTATTGAGTAGTATTGACGGTTATTGAGTAGTATTGACGATTATTGAGTAGTATTGACGGTTATTGAGTAGTATTGACGGTTATTGAGTAGTATTGACGATTATTGAGTAGTATTGACGGTTATTGAGTATTACTGACGGTTATTGAGTAGTGTTGACGGTTATTGAGTAGTATTGACGGTTATTGAGTATTACTGACGGTTATTGAGTAGTATTGACGGTTATTGAGTAGTATTGACGATTATTGAGTAGTATTGACGGTTATTGAGTATTACTGACGGTTATTGAGTAGTATTGACGGTTATTGAGTAGTATTGACGGTTATTGAGTAGTATTGACGATTATTGAGTAGTATTGACGGTTATTGAGTAGTATTGACGGTTATTGAGTAGTATTGACGATTATTGAGTAGTATTGACGGTTATTGAGTAGTATTGACGGTTATTGAGTATAACTGACGGTTATTGAGTAGTATTGACGGTTATTGAGTAGTATTGACGATTATTGAGTAGTATTGACGATTATTGAGTAGTATTGACGATTATTGAGTATTTTTGACGGTTATTGAGTAGTATTGACGATTATTGAGTAGTATTGACGATTATTTAGTGTTATTGACGGTTATTGAGTAGTATTGACGATTATTGAGTAGTATTGATGGTTATTGAGTAGTATTGACGATTATTGAGTAGTATTGACGGTTATTGAGTAGTATTGACGGTTATTGAGTATTACTGACGGTTATTGAGTAGTATTGACGGTTATTGAGTAGTATTGACGGTTATTGAGTAGTATTGACGGTTATTGAGTAGTATTGACGATTATTGAGTAGTATTGATGGTTATTGAGTAGTATTGATGGTTATTGAGTAGTATTGACGGTTATTGAGTAGTTTTGACGGTTATTGAGTAGTATTGACGATTATTGAGTAGTATTGACGGTTATTGAGTAGTATTGACGGTTATTGAGTAGTATTGACGATTATTGAGTAGTATTGACGGTTATTGAGTAGTATTGACGGTTATTGAGTAGTATTGACGGTTATTGAGTAGTATTGACGGTTATTGAGTATTACTGACGGTTATTGAGTAGTATTGACGGTTATTGAGTAGTATTGACGGTTATTGAGTATAACTGACGGTTATTGAGTAGTATTGACGGTTATTGAGTAGTATTGACGGTTATTGAGTAGTATTGACGATTATTGAGTAGTATTGATGGTTATTGAGTAGTATTGACGGTTATTAAGTAGTATTGACGGTTATTGAGTAGTATTGACGATTATTGAGTAGTATTGACGGTTATTGAGTATTACTGACGGTTATTGAGTAGTATTGACGGTTATTGAGTAGTATTGACGGTTATTGAGTAGTATTGACGATTATTGAGTAGTATTGACGATTATTGAGTATTATTGACGGTTATTGAGTAGTATTGACGGTTATTGAGTAGTATTGACGGTTATTGAGTAGTATTGACGATTATTGAGTAGTATTGACGATTATTGAGTGTTTTGACGGTTATTGAGTAGTATTGACGATTATTGAGTAGTATTGATGGTTATTGAGTAGTATTGACGGTTATTGAGTAGTATTGACGGTTATTGAGTATTACTGACGGTTATTGAGTAGTATTGACGGTTATTGAGTAGTATTGACGATTATTGAGTAGTATTGACGATTATTGAGTAGTATTGACGATTATTGAGTATTTTTGACGGTTATTGAGTAGTATTGACGATTATTGAGTAGTATTGACGATTATTTAGTGTTATTGACGGTTATTGAGTAGTATTGACGATTATTGAGTAGTATTGATGGTTATTGAGTATTACTGACGGTTATTGAGTAGTATTGACGGTTATTGAGTAGTATTGAGGGTTATTGAGTATTACTGACGGTTATTGAGTAGTGTTGACGGTTATTGAGTAGTATTGACGGTTATTGAGTATTACTGACGGTTATTGAGTAGTATTGACGGTTATTGAGTAGTATTGACGGTTATTGAGTAGTATTGACGGTTATTGAGTAGTATTGACGGTTATTGAGTAGTATTGACGATTATTGAGTAGTATTGACGATTATTGAGTAGTATTGATGGTTATTGAGTAGTATTGACGGTTATTAAGTAGTATTGACGGTTATTGAGTAGTATTGACGATTATTGAGTAGTATTGACGGTTATTGAGTATTACTGACGGTTATTGAGTAGTATTGACGATTATTGAGTAGTATTGACGGTTATTGAGTAGTATTGACGGTTATTGAGTAGTATTGACGATTATTGAGTAGTATTGATGGTTATTGAGTAGTATTGACGATTATTGAGTAGTATTGACGGTTATTGAGTAGTATTGACGATTATTGAGTAGTATTGACGGTTATTGAGTAGTATTGACGGTTATTGAGTAGTATTGACGATTATTGAGTAGTATTGACGGTTATTGAGTATTACTGACGGTTATTGAGTAGTTTTGACGGTTATTGAGTAGTATTGACGGTTATTGAGTAGTATTGACGATTATTGAGTAGTATTGACGGTTATTGAGTAGTATTGACGGTTATTGAGTATAACTGACGGTTATTGAGTAGTATTGACGGTTATTGAGTAGTATTGACGATTATTGAGTAGTATTGACGATTATTGAGTAGTATTGACGATTATTGAGTATTTTTGACGGTTATTGAGTAGTATTGACGATTATTGAGTAGTATTGACGATTATTTAGTGTTATTGACGGTTATTGAGTAGTATTGACGATTATTGAGTAGTATTGATGGTTATTGAGTAGTATTGACGATTATTGAGTAGTATTGACGGTTATTGAGTAGTATTGACGGTTATTGAGTATTACTGACGGTTATTGAGTAGTATTGACGGTTATTGAGTAGTATTGACGGTTATTGAGTAGTATTGACGGTTATTGAGTAGTATTGACGATTATTGAGTAGTATTGATGGTTATTGAGTAGTATTGATGGTTATTGAGTAGTATTGACGGTTATTGAGTAGTTTTGACGGTTATTGAGTAGTATTGACGATTATTGAGTAGTATTGACGGTTATTGAGTAGTATTGACGGTTATTGAGTAGTATTGACGATTATTGAGTAGTATTGACGGTTATTGAGTAGTATTGACGGTTATTGAGTAGTATTGACGATTATTGAGTAGTATTGACGGTTATTGAGTATTACTGACGGTTATTGAGTAGTGTTGACGGTTATTGAGTAGTATTGACGGTTATTGAGTATTACTGACGGTTATTGAGTAGTATTGACGGTTATTGAGTAGTATTGACGATTATTGAGTAGTATTGACGATTATTGAGTATTTTTGACGGTTATTGAGTAGTATTGACGATTATTGAGTAGTATTGACGATTATTGAGTGTTATTGACGGTTATTGAGTAGTATTGACGATTATTGAGTAGTATTGATGGTTATTGAGTAGTATTGACGGTTATTAAGTAGTATTGACGGTTATTGAGTAGTATTGACGATTATTGAGTAGTATTGATGGTTATTGAGTAGTATTGACGGTTATTAAGTAGTATTGACGGTTATTGAGTAGTATTGACGATTATTGAGTAGTATTGACGATTATTGAGTAGTATTGACGGTTATTGAGTAGTATTGACGGTTATTGAGTATTACTGACGGTTATTGAGTAGTATTGACGGTTATTGAGTAGTATTGACGGTTATTGAGTAGTATTGACGATTATTGAGTAGTATTGACGATTATTGAGTAGTATTGACGATTATTGAGTATTTTTGACGGTTATTGAGTAGTATTGACGATTGTTGAGTAGCATTGACGATTATTGAGTGTTATTGACGGTTATTGAGTAGTATTGACGGTTATTGAGTAGTATTGACGATTATTGAGTAGTATTGATGGTTATTGAGTAGTATTGACGGTTATTAAGTAGTATTGACGGTTATTGAGTAGTATTGACGGTTATTGAGTATAACTGACGGTTATTGAGTAGTATTGACGGTTATTGAGTAGTATTGACGGTTATTGAGTAGTATTGACGATTATTGAGTAGTATTGACGATTATTGAGTAGTATTGACGATTATTGAGTATTTTTGACGGTTATTGAGTAGTATTGACGATTATTGAGTAGTATTGACGATTATTGAGTGTTATTGACGGTTATTGAGTAGTATTGACGGTTATTGAGTAGTATTGACGATTATTGAGTAGTATTGACGATTATTGAGTAGTATTGACGGTTATTGAGTAGTATTGACGGTTATTGAGTATTACTGACGGTTATTGAGTAGTATTGACGGTTATTGAGTAGTATTGACGGTTATTGAGTAGTATTGACGATTATTGAGTAGTATTGACGATTATTGAGTAGTATTGACGATTATTGAGTATTTTTGACGGTTATTGAGTAGTATTTACGATTGTTGAGTAGCATTGACGATTATTGAGTATTATTGACGGTTATTGAGTAGTATTGACGGTTATTGAGTAGTATTGACGATTATTGAGTAGTATTGACGATTATTGAGTAGTATTGACGGTTATTGAGTATTACTGACGGTTTTTGAGTAGTATTGACGGTTATTGAGTAGTATTGACGGTTATTGAGTAGTATTGACGATTATTGAGTAGTATTGACGATTATTGAGTAGTATTGACGATTATTGAGTATTTTTGACGGTTATTGAGTAGTATTGACGATTATTGAGTAGTATTGACGATTATTGAGTGTTATTGACGGTTATTGAGTAGTATTGACGGTTATTGAGTAGTATTGACGATTATTGAGTAGTATTGACGATTATTGAGTAGTATTGACGGTTATTGAGTAGTATTGACGGTTATTGAGTATTACTGACGGTTATTGAGTAGTATTGACGGTTATTGAGTAGTATTGACGGTTATTGAGTAGTATTGACGATTATTGAGTAGTATTGACGATTATTGAGTAGTATTGACGATTATTGAGTATTTTTGACGGTTATTGAGTAGTATTGACGATTGTTGAGTAGCATTGACGATTATTGAGTGTTATTGACGGTTATTGAGTAGTATTGACGGTTATTGAGTAGTATTGACGATTATTGAGTAGTATTGATGGTTATTGAGTAGTATTGACGGTTATTAAGTAGTATTGACGGTTATTGAGTAGTATTGACGGTTATTGAGTATAACTGACGGTTATTGAGTAGTATTGACGGTTATTGAGTAGTATTGACGGTTATTGAGTAGTATTGACGATTATTGAGTAGTATTGACGATTATTGAGTAGTATTGACGATTATTGAGTATTTTTGACGGTTATTGAGTAGTATTGACGATTATTGAGTAGTATTGACGATTATTGAGTGTTATTGACGGTTATTGAGTAGTATTGACGGTTATTGAGTAGTATTGACGATTATTGAGTAGTATTGACGATTATTGAGTAGTATTGACGGTTATTGAGTAGTATTGACGGTTATTGAGTATTACTGACGGTTATTGAGTAGTATTGACGGTTATTGAGTAGTATTGACGGTTATTGAGTAGTATTGACGATTATTGAGTAGTATTGACGATTATTGAGTAGTATTGACGATTATTGAGTATTTTTGACGGTTATTGAGTAGTATTTACGATTGTTGAGTAGCATTGACGATTATTGAGTATTATTGACGGTTATTGAGTAGTATTGACGGTTATTGAGTAGTATTGACGATTATTGAGTAGTATTGACGATTATTGAGTAGTATTGACGGTTATTGAGTATTACTGACGGTTTTTGAGTAGTATTGACGGTTATTGAGTAGTATTGACGGTTATTGAGTAGTATTGACGATTATTGAGTAGTATTGACGATTATTGAGTAGTATTGACGATTATTGAGTATTTTTGACGGTTATTGAGTAGTATTGACGATTATTGAGTAGTATTGACGATTATTGAGTGTTATTGACGGTTATTGAGTAGTATTGACGGTTATTGAGTAGTATTGACGATTATTGAGTAGTATTGACGATTATTGAGTAGTATTGACGGTTATTGAGTAGTATTGACGGTTATTGAGTATTACTGACGGTTATTGAGTAGTATTGACGGTTATTGAGTAGTATTGACGGTTATTGAGTAGTATTGACGATTATTGAGTAGTATTGACGATTATTGAGTAGTATTGACGATTATTGAGTAGTATTGACGATTATTGAGTATTTTTGACGGTTATTGAGTAGTATTGACGATTATTGAGTAGTATTGACGATTATTTAGTGTTATTGACGGTTATTGAGTAGTATTGACGATTATTGAGTAGTATTGATGGTTATTGAGTAGTATTGACGATTATTGAGTAGTATTGACGGTTATTGAGTAGTATTGACGGTTATTGAGTATTACTGACGGTTATTGAGTAGTATTGACGGTTATTGAGTAGTATTGACGGTTATTGAGTAGTATTGACGGTTATTGAGTAGTATTGACGATTATTGAGTAGTATTGATGGTTATTGAGTAGTATTGATGGTTATTGAGTAGTATTGACGGTTATTGAGTAGTTTTGACGGTTATTGAGTAGTATTGACGATTATTGAGTAGTATTGACGGTTATTGAGTAGTATTGACGGTTATTGAGTAGTATTGACGATTATTGAGTAGTATTGACGGTTATTGAGTAGTATTGACGGTTATTGAGTAGTATTGACGATTATTGAGTAGTATTGACGGTTATTGAGTATTACTGACGGTTATTGAGTAGTGTTGACGGTTATTGAGTAGTATTGACGGTTATTGAGTATTACTGACGGTTATTGAGTAGTATTGACGGTTATTGAGTAGTATTGACGATTATTGAGTAGTATTGACGATTATTGAGTATTTTTGACGGTTATTGAGTAGTATTGACGATTATTGAGTAGTATTGACGATTATTGAGTGTTATTGACGGTTATTGAGTAGTATTGACGATTATTGAGTAGTATTGATGGTTATTGAGTAGTATTGACGGTTATTAAGTAGTATTGACGGTTATTGAGTAGTATTGACGGTTATTGAGTAGTATTGACAGTTATTGAGTAGTATTGACGGTTATTGAGTATTACTGACGGTTATTGAGTAGTATTGACGGTTATTGAGTAGTATTGACGGTTATTGAGTATAACTGACGGTTATTGAGTAGTATTGACGGTTATTGAGTAGTATTGACGGTTATTGAGTAGTATTGACGATTATTGAGTAGTATTGATGGTTATTGAGTAGTATTGACGGTTATTAAGTAGTATTGACGGTTATTGAGTAGTATTGACGATTATTGAGTAGTATTGACGGTTATTGAGTATTACTGACGGTTATTGAGTAGTATTGACGGTTATTGAGTAGTATTGACGGTTATTGAGTAGTATTGACGATTATTGAGTAGTATTGACGATTATTGAGTATTATTGACGGTTATTGAGTAGTATTGACGGTTATTGAGTAGTATTGACGGTTATTGAGTATTACTGACGGTTATTGAGTAGTATTGACGGTTATTGAGTAGTATTGACGATTATTGAGTAGTATTGACGATTATTGAGTAGTATTGACGATTATTGAGTATTTTTGACGGTTATTGAGTAGTATTGACGATTATTGAGTAGTATTGACGATTATTTAGTGTTATTGACGGTTATTGAGTAGTATTGACGATTATTGAGTAGTATTGATGGTTATTGAGTATTACTGACGGTTATTGAGTAGTATTGACGGTTATTGAGTAGTATTGACGGTTATTGAGTATTACTGACGGTTATTGAGTAGTGTTGACGGTTATTGAGTAGTATTGACGGTTATTGAGTATTACTGACGGTTATTGAGTAGTATTGACGGTTATTGAGTAGTATTGACGGTTATTGAGTAGTATTGACGGTTATTGAGTAGTATTGACGGTTATTGAGTAGTATTGACGATTATTGAGTAGTATTGACGATTATTGAGTAGTATTGATGGTTATTGAGTAGTATTGACGGTTATTAAGTAGTATTGACGGTTATTGAGTAGTATTGACGATTATTGAGTAGTATTGACGGTTATTGAGTATTACTGACGGTTATTGAGTAGTATTGACGATTATTGAGTAGTATTGACGGTTATTGAGTAGTATTGACGGTTATTGAGTAGTATTGACGATTATTGAGTAGTATTGATGGTTATTGAGTAGTATTGACGATTATTGAGTAGTATTGACGGTTATTGAGTAGTATTGACGATTATTGAGTAGTATTGACGGTTATTGAGTAGTATTGACGGTTATTGAGTAGTATTGACGATTATTGAGTAGTATTGACGGTTATTGAGTATTACTGACGGTTATTGAGTAGTTTTGACGGTTATTGAGTAGTATTGACGGTTATTGAGTATTACTGACGGTTATTGAGTAGTATTGACGGTTATTGAGTAGTATTGACGATTATTGAGTAGTATTGACGATTATTGAGTATTTTTGACGGTTATTGAGTAGTATTGACGATTATTGAGTAGTATTGACGATTATTGAGTGTTATTGACGGTTATTGAGTAGTATTGACGATTATTGAGTAGTATTGATGGTTATTGAGTAGTATTGACGGTTATTGAGTATTATTGACGGTTATTGAGTAGTATTGACGGTTATTGAGTAGTATTGACGGTTATTGAGTAGTATTGACGATTATTCAGTAGTATTGACGATTATTGAGTGTTATTGACGGTTATTGAGTAGTATTGACGATTATTGAGTAGTATTGATGGTTATTAAGTAGTATTGACGGTTATTGAGTAGTATTGACGATTATTGAGTAGTATTGACGATTATTGAGTAGTATTGACGGTTATTGAGTAGTATTGACGGTTATTGAGTAGTATTGACGATTATTGAGTAGTATTGACGATTATTGAGTAGTATTGATGGTTATTGAGTAGTATTGACGGTTATTAAGTAGTATTGACGGTTATTGAGTAGTATTGACGATTATTGAGTAGTATTGACGATTATTGAGTAGTATTGACGGTTATTGAGTAGTATTGACGGTTATTGAGTATTACTGACGGTTATTGAGTAGTATTGACGGTTATTGAGTAGTATTGACGGTTATTGAGTAGTATTGACGATTATTGAGTAGTATTGACGATTATTGAGTAGTATTGACGATTATTGAGTATTTTTGACGGTTATTGAGTAGTATTGACGATTGTTGAGTAGCATTGACGATTATTGAGTGTTATTGACGGTTATTGAGTAGTATTGACGGTTATTGAGTAGTATTGACGATTATTGAGTAGTATTGATGGTTATTGAGTAGTATTGACGGTTATTAAGTAGTATTGACGGTTATTGAGTAGTATTGACGGTTATTGAGTATAACTGACGGTTATTGAGTAGTATTGACGGTTATTGAGTAGTATTGACGGTTATTGAGTAGTATTGACGATTATTGAGTAGTATTGACGATTATTGAGTAGTATTGACGATTATTGAGTATTTTTGACGGTTATTGAGTAGTATTGACGATTATTGAGTAGTATTGACGATTATTGAGTGTTATTGACGGTTATTGAGTAGTATTGACGGTTATTGAGTAGTATTGACGATTATTGAGTAGTATTGACGATTATTGAGTAGTATTGACGGTTATTGAGTAGTATTGACGGTTATTGAGTATTACTGACGGTTATTGAGTAGTATTGACGGTTATTGAGTAGTATTGACGGTTATTGAGTAGTATTGACGATTATTGAGTAGTATTGACGATTATTGAGTAGTATTGACGATTATTGAGTATTTTTGACGGTTATTGAGTAGTATTTACGATTGTTGAGTAGCATTGACGATTATTGAGTATTATTGACGGTTATTGAGTAGTATTGACGGTTATTGAGTAGTATTGACGATTATTGAGTAGTATTGACGATTATTGAGTAGTATTGACGGTTATTGAGTATTACTGACGGTTTTTGAGTAGTATTGACGGTTATTGAGTAGTATTGACGGTTATTGAGTAGTATTGACGATTATTGAGTAGTATTGACGATTATTGAGTAGTATTGACGATTATTGAGTATTTTTGACGGTTATTGAGTAGTATTGACGATTATTGAGTAGTATTGACGATTATTGAGTGTTATTGACGGTTATTGAGTAGTATTGACGGTTATTGAGTAGTATTGACGATTATTGAGTAGTATTGACGATTATTGAGTAGTATTGACGGTTATTGAGTAGTATTGACGGTTATTGAGTATTACTGACGGTTATTGAGTAGTATTGACGGTTATTGAGTAGTATTGACGGTTATTGAGTAGTATTGACGATTATTGAGTAGTATTGACGATTATTGAGTAGTATTGACGATTATTGAGTATTTTTGACGGTTATTGAGTAGTATTGACGATTGTTGAGTAGCATTGACGATTATTGAGTGTTATTGACGGTTATT
Source organism: Hesperophylax consimilis (assembly GCF_061612785.1). Taxonomy (NCBI): domain Eukaryota; kingdom Metazoa; phylum Arthropoda; class Insecta; order Trichoptera; family Limnephilidae; genus Hesperophylax; species Hesperophylax consimilis. The sequence goes on from NC_142865.1 coordinate 16,913,026, forward strand.
GAGTAGTATTGACGGTTATTGAGTAGTATTGACGATTATTGAGTAGTATTGATGGTTATTGAGTAGTATTGACGGTTATTAAGTAGTATTGACGGTTATTGAGTAGTATTGACGGTTATTGAGTATAACTGACGGTTATTGAGTAGTATTGACGGTTATTGAGTAGTATTGACGGTTATTGAGTAGTATTGACGATTATTGAGTAGTATTGACGATTATTGAGTAGTATTGACGATTATTGAGTATTTTTGACGGTTATTGAGTAGTATTGACGATTATTGAGTAGTATTGACGATTATTGAGTGTTATTGACGGTTATTGAGTAGTATTGACGGTTATTGAGTAGTATTGACGATTATTGAGTAGTATTGACGATTATTGAGTAGTATTGACGGTTATTGAGTAGTATTGACGGTTATTGAGTATTACTGACGGTTATTGAGTAGTATTGACGGTTATTGAGTAGTATTGACGGTTATTGAGTAGTATTGACGATTATTGAGTAGTATTGACGATTATTGAGTAGTATTGACGATTATTGAGTATTTTTGACGGTTATTGAGTAGTATTTACGATTGTTGAGTAGCATTGACGATTATTGAGTATTATTGACGGTTATTGAGTAGTATTGACGGTTATTGAGTAGTATTGACGATTATTGAGTAGTATTGACGATTATTGAGTAGTATTGACGGTTATTGAGTATTACTGACGGTTTTTGAGTAGTATTGACGGTTATTGAGTAGTATTGACGGTTATTGAGTAGTATTGACGATTATTGAGTAGTATTGACGATTATTGAGTAGTATTGACGATTATTGAGTATTTTTGACGGTTATTGAGTAGTATTGACGATTATTGAGTAGTATTGACGATTATTGAGTGTTATTGACGGTTATTGAGTAGTATTGACGGTTATTGAGTAGTATTGACGATTATTGAGTAGTATTGACGATTATTGAGTAGTATTGACGGTTATTGAGTAGTATTGACGGTTATTGAGTATTACTGACGGTTATTGAGTAGTATTGACGGTTATTGAGTAGTATTGACGGTTATTGAGTAGTATTGACGATTATTGAGTAGTATTGACGATTATTGAGTAGTATTGACGATTATTGAGTATTTTTGACGGTTATTGAGTAGTATTGACGATTGTTGAGTAGCATTGACGATTATTGAGTGTTATTGACGGTTATTGAGTAGTATTGACGGTTATTGAGTAGTATTGACGATTATTGAGTAGTATTGACGATTATTGAGTAGTATTGACGGTTATTGAGTAGTATTGACGGTTAATGAGTAGTATTGACGGTTATTGAGTAGCATTGACGGTTATTGAGTAGTATACCGATTGTTTTTTTTCTTGTAAGCTGTTGAAATACCACATTATACGAAAATTAAAGACATTATATTACACAAATAAATTATAAAGATTATGGTGACTTTCCTTCTTTCGGTTCATATGAAAATAATAAATAAAACGATCACAAACTTTGACAATCATGTACAAACATGTCTTTCGCAAACATGCACAACTTTGGGATGACTTTTTATTATTTGAAATTGTATGGGAAACTTTTGTATGCACATACAAAGCGCGGTGTTTCCTCTTTCGAATACTGCTTAAATCACATACATCTTACTGTAATACAAAAGGATAGAACGACGTTTATGAATCGGTCTCAGTTTGAGCTGTAAAGTACACAAAAATAGCAGAGGGGTTAACAAAACGGAAAAATCAATCTATTCTGGAAATACCTGTATTTTACATACAGCTATACCTATTCAATAGCAATGGTGACGAGATGCCTGCATTTTACAATGTGTTAGTCAATGAAAAGCGATTTATTTAATTCATACAAAAACATATCGGTACTAACAGAGTAATAACAAGTTATTTAGTTACTAAATTTACCCTGTAGAAAATATAAGTAAGCTCCTTGTTACTTGTGACGTCACACAGACATTCCACCGATTTGGTGTGTTTTGCCGAGACTAGAAAAATTATTTTAACCATTAAAACTAACTGAAACAATAAAAATATACCAGTATTTACTTTAGAAGGTCAATATATTGATTTGAAAAATGGATTGGGGTTCCTTATTCTGTAAATAGAAAGACAAAAAATTCAATATTCGTGTAAATAGAAAAAAATAACATTCAATATTCGTGTAAATAGAAAAAAATAACATTCGATATTCGTAAGTTCCACCCGTTTTACAGTGAGTTTTGCAACTTATCGAGATTGATTTAGCAAGAAAAAAAATTATAAAAATAATGTATTAAATTTAAAATAACTGTAATGTAAAACTATACATTACAGTTATTTTACCGGACATCAGATGGATGTCCAAATTAATATGTATCTGTTATCATACAGTTTACGATTCCGAATCTTTTGAGGCTTATCTCGCACGATGAGTCATCTTGATAAGATTTTAAATCACCGTACGTCTGCCATGTTACCATTTCAAGAATGAATTACTCGCACGACAAAACTGTGGGACCTTCGTTATTAATTCTCGGCGCCATGACGTATTATAATATTTCTGTTTAGATATTAGAATAATTACTCCACATCAACACGTGTAGAAACTGTTGAAATTTAACCCAATAAATACGCAAACAACTGGACCAATCAGTCAGTTGTCCGACGACTTTCGTAAAGTTGTGTTTCATTGCAAATCCTTTCCCAAGGTACCCCCGAGAGAAAACCAGAATTTTACAGTCGATGTCACTGGCGTAGGTGTCCAGTAAAACTATTTTGAATGTAAAAGATTCATTAGTACAAAATATTATGTTTTTTCTATTTTTTGTACTGCTTCGTATGTGAAACTTAAAACTTTGATATCAAAATACCAATGGAAATTGTACCTATTAACTCCCACCTATGTATTTTAAGTTTCTCTCGTCCTACAATGAATTTTGTAACTCATCAGGATTGTTCTAGCCAAAAATAAAAAATATAATAATTGTGGCGAGAGATTAATCTAGATTGTCTTGTAAACAACACGACCTACCTATCTACTTGCTAGTGAACTACCAACACGCGACGTCTAGAGCTACCTACGACAATACGTTGCGAGTTGGTCTGGCACATTACGCCAACTCACTAGAAGGTTCTAGCCTGTTGCCTAGGAACAATAGCAACGCCAACGATAGTTCCAGTAGGACCCAGACTGAGCGAGAGTCTCCGTTTTACCCGTGATCTCGCTTACCTACTAATGCCGTCGGCCGGTTTGTATAAATAGGCCCGACGCAGCGAGTCAGTCAGTCAGTCATCAATCAGCCGTCATTTAACAAGGCACAACGAGTGATAGGACCACATTCCCGGCTCCGCACGGTTCAACCATGGACTCCATCGGGATATCATCATAGCGCCTTGGCTCCGGCCACCGTCCCTGGCCAGTGCTACACCGGATCATAGCGCCCTGGTTCCAGCACGTCTGGCCAGCGCTACATCCGGACCAGCATGCACCTAGACCACGCAGCATCACGGAGAGGGGGTGTGTAGCGAGAGAATAATCCAGATTGTCTCGCTACATAATTATTCGTTAAAAAGAAACTTAAATTTTTTTTTGTGGTTTCATTGGCCTCTATCAAAAGTTTCTACCAAATAAATATACCTCCATTTATTACACAAAAAAGGATAATGGAGGTAACAAACTAAACAGAACGCGACCCAAAACAGCTCAGGGACGGCAAAGAATAAACCCGAAGGGTCGGTACTTTTAAAATCCTTCCCCTAGTCGTCCCTTAAGCTGTGTCTGTAACGTGAAATTTTCCGAGAATTTTACCCTGCATTTCCCCGGGTGTGTAAATTATATTAGAATCTTTTGTTGTGCCAGTGTTTGTGAGAAAAATAGTTTGGGGCGCTTTTCTCCAAACCACATCTCTTTCTTCATAAAGTACAGCCTTTCTTCTCAAATTATAATGTTTAGCGTTATTTTTATAAGCTTGCAAAAGAGCGTTCGTTACTTCCCCATATAACTACCAAATCTTTCTCTATATTAAAGCAAAGCATTCTCTAGATTGTTGTAAATTAACATCATGGATATCTGTTAGAAAGTGTTTATGGAAATCATCATTAATGATTTGTTCCCTTACTTATATCAGGAAAAATGGAGTGTAACCCGGTAGTAAACTCAAAGAAAGTTTGAAAGGGAGATATGTAAATACGAATGTTCGAGGGAGCGCGCGGAGGGAGCTAAAATTGTGAAAATATTAAATACAACACGACTTGTTTTAAATTGAGCAAAAATCTCTAGACAAATGCTTTAGTTGCATTTAAAGATAAACTGTGATTTTTTTCATGCTTATAACATATTAAATAACAGAACAAAACGTGTTTTAATAATTTTCGGAGCTCAATAAACGTTTTGGCCAAATAGTAAAGATTTTATCATAAAAAAAAACATATATTTTTTTGAAACTTAAAAACTTGAGGAGAAAGTTGTAATATATCGGTAGAAAGCTTAAGGCGAAGCACTATTTTGATTAATATTTATAACGAATTGGTGTACATTATGAATACAAAAAAATATGCTTTAGATAAATTGAAGGTTTTCCTATTGCTTCGCATACAAATAAATATATAAATTACTCAATAAAAAATATAAATGCAAACTACTAAAAAAAAATTTTTTTCAGTAGAAATGTATCAACGCGTAAAGGAAACAATTTAAAAAAAAATACAGTATTATAGCTAAGATTATCTGTGACAGTTTCACTTGATTAACTTTTTTGCTTTCTAATAAAATTATTTAGAAAATAAATATAAACCAGTTATTTGCTTGAAATCGAACGTTTCTAGACTCCGTTTGTCAAGCGATTTTAATGCCTATTACATACAATGTAAGGTATATCAAGAATATACACATTTTTGGCTTGTAGCTTCCTCTTAAGGGCTGACTGAAACTGATACCATGTTTGCTGGTCAGCCTCGGCCAAGATGGACAGTGCAGTATAGCATCCCTATATACAACATTATTCTGAGGAGTATATAGTGCATTATAGAAAGGTACATGATAAGTTAGCAACAAATCCCTGAATTCTTTGGCGATGAATTGCTTCCCGTTATCGCAAATTATAGTTTGAGGAACTCTGTGAACTAAACATTTATACTTTTCAATATTAGTAACCAATCCCTTTGCTGTCGCAGTTCTGACAGGAAACAACCAACAGTATTTGGAAAAACCGTCAACTACGGTAAGTATGTAAACATAACCTGCATACGCGGAAAAAGATAATACAAGAATAAGATAAGGATAAGATCAATAAAAATCATTTGCATTGGCCTTTTTACGATTTTAGGATATTTGCAGAAGTGTTTACTTTGTGTGCTTTACAAGTTCTGCAATGGTTGACAATTATTTTACATCTTTATACATTCTGGGCCAGTAATAATGCAGGTGAACTGTCTTATATGTTCTGAACACGCCTGGGTGACAAGATACAGAGAGTACAGGGTTTATTTATTTATTATATTCGTGTTCCTGAGTTAGAATGGCAGTGCGTTGTTCAGAAGGAACTACTAGCTTCCACGCGTTATCAAAGAGAATGCAGGTGAACCTTCTTATGACCATGGGGCTGCGACTGAGGAAAAATCCTTTATGAATCTGCGATAATAGCCACATAATCCAATGAACGATTTCACTTGCATCGAGTTCTTTGGAGTTGAAAACCCCTCCAGCGTCTTAGGGTTATATATGACCGGTCGCCCCTTATAAATGAAATTCTTTTATCTTTCTAATACGTAATTTTCTTGACGTTAGAAAGAGAAATGATAATTATTTCCAGTTTGCCTCAAATATTTATACTGGATGTCATAAAAATAGCCAAATAAATAAATCGGTTCCATGATATTTCATCAAAATTTCAATTTAACACACCTTTAAAAAGTGATATAGAGTCATTAAAAGTGATGAAAAAAAACTAGGTTAAATAGGTTACATTGGTAACTATCTAAGGTAACTTTGTTTCGTCACTTTTCATGACTTTATATCACTTTTTGTAGTTGTGTTGAGCTGTCATTTTGATGAGATACCCGGTCACCGTAAAACACAGCTTGGCGTGAAATTCAAAATATATAAATATTATTTATATTACAGTACACGGCGGGTGGGCCATTCACCTTGTATCAACTAATTTATCCTTCAATAAAAATATTTAGATAAGGAAAACGAAATAAAACGGAGATTATAAATTTCTCGATAAAACTTAATCAAATATTAGTATATCTTAAATTTCGCATGCACTTGATAGCTGATAAATCTCTCTTTCTTAAAAAACGTTACACGTGACGGAAAACGAAGATATGATTGCTAGTGGACAGGCGGCAGCCATTCCCAGGTACCGCAGTGATAAGTGATAAGTTGTAAGTAAATCACTGCCCTCTGAAAAGTTTAAAAATAAGTGCTGTCCACTTGTGCAACTGTAAGTGATTCAGTAAAGACTTATATGTATATATTTGTAGCAAAACTTAATGCGTGACAATAGTCCCCACAACACGATAATTTTCTCAAATTCAAGCTTTATTAAAACACAAGTAACTTTTATTATTTTAATGATAAACTAGCCGACATAGCTCAGTGGTTCAGAGCACCTGACCGGACATCAGAAGGTACTGGTTCAATTCCCGTTGGCGGCATTTTTTTTCACTGATATTTTCAATTTGTATTGATATTTTAGGCGACTAATTATTGCTTATAATTATTTGTTAACCTTTTTTACAAATAACTTTGTTTCCATCACTTTATTATATATAACCTCTACATGTTTCGTGGACGAAGTTCACCTCATACATAGTGTATACTTACTCCTAATGAGGTAAACTACCTTCACGAATATAATAAAGTGATGTAAACAAAGTTATTTGTGTTTTAATAAAATAAATAATGCCATCACAAAGTGATAAGCTTTCAGAAGAAATTTTCTTCGGAAAATTACTTTTAGTTCTTACGATGTTGTGTCGTGCCCCTATTTTTAATGAAATATAAGAATGATGATTTAAATTTCTGCAAAATTATATATTTTGTCATTATTTACGTGAGTTGTTTGTTTATGCCTATCACCCATAAGGATACAATTACAGGCGCTACTGCATGCTACACGATAAACTGTGCACGTAGACAGGAATCAGTAGTTTTAGTTGAGCATTGGGAGAGTTCGAGGTCAAAAAGCGGAACCTATTTTTTCGCTTCATATCTCATCTAAATATTATACATCAATGCCCCCACCTGACTGCAACTGAGGCTAGGCCCTTCGTGCATGGAGATACTTACAAGCTACGCGACTGTGACGCAACCAAAGTAGCCTACCGATATGCTACTCATAAGAGGAAGCTACAAGCCAAAAATGTGTATATTCTTGGTATACCTTATATTGTAGGTAATAGGCATTCAAATCGCTTGACAAACAGAGTCTAGAATCGTTCGATTTCAAGCACAAAACTGTTTTTTTTATTTATTTTGTAAATAACTTTATAAGAAAGCAAAAAAGTTAGTCAAGTGAAACTGTCACAGATAATCTTAGCTATAATACTGTATATTTTTTTTACGTGTTTCCTTTACGCGTTCATACATTTCTATTGAAAATATATATTTATTAGTGGTTTACATTTATATTTTTTATTGAGTATTTTATTATTTTATTTGTATTCTGCTCAAACGAAGCGATAGTATAATCCTCAATTTATCTAAAGCATATTTTTTGGTATTCATAATGTACACCAATCCGTTATAAAGATTAATCAAAATAGTGATTTAGATAAAAGATAAAGATAACCAGCAACGCTGGGTACCTACACATCAGTTTGTATTTTAATATTTTATCTATACAACAAAAACAGACCATTTATAATTTTACAATACCGGTGTTGAGAATTGTTTAAAAAAAGTGGTGTTTCTCAAAGTGTTTTGGAAATAAGGTTTAAAAAATATTTTTGAAATTTCCATATTGTAGATTTTTTTTCCTGTTTATACGAACCCTAATATGTCATCATGTAGGTATTCGACATTACAATGTTTTCGTAGTTGTTATTCTACCCCCTGTATTTTCTGTTGATTTATTTAATGGATATAACTTACTGTAAATAAATTAAAATACAAAAAAAATTATATCGCGTTAAGTAAATACCAATGTTAGAGGGAGCGCGCTAATATTAAAAAAAGGATAACAATCAAGCAAAAATGGTGAAATTATTTACTAAAACGCTTTAAATCAAAATGCTTTTGTTGCATTCAAAGATACACTGTGAATTTTTTTTCATGCTTTTAACATATTAAATTACAAAACAGAACATGTTTTTAATATATTTTGGGAGCTTATTTTGCGATTTTTTCTATTGTGAGAATTTCATATAATTAATGTTTCTGCATAAAAAATGTAGGTATAGATATTATCTTCAATAATATATTTTTTATTCTTTGGAACTTAAAAAATTCTATATATATACATATATAAACCTTCCGGAAGAAATTCTCTAAATGTTATTGAAACCCCTATCAAACTCCGTTGCATAGTTTTGAAGAACTAAGCGCACAAACAGACAGACGCGGATAATGACTTTGTTTTATGCAATTAAGAAATACTAATGTATTGTCACGATTACGAATTTACTAAAAGTTTATCAGGAAACGGCCTGTAATCCCGTTTTTAGTTAAAAATTATCTGGGATATTCCGGGATTTTCCTGAACCTTCCAGACTATTCTCAAACATTCCACAACATTCCCGAATGTTCTGGGATGTTGTGGAATGCTTTCGAATGTTCTGGATTTTTCTAGAAATTTCTAGAGCACCAAACTTCCAGCCTATATATCTTCAAAAGCACGCCCTTCATGTTAAAACGGGAACCTTCTTCGTGGATGTGGGATAGAGTACTACCACACCCTATAACTCCCTTGATTGTAGTTTTAGCGCACATTCATTAGAATACGTTGGTGAAGTATCCATCTTATTTTGGGTATTCATTTTAATTTATTTAAATTATGATTAAAAAGTAAATTGCAGGTTAATAATATTCAATAAGATTCGATTTCAGCTTCAAGCTCAAAGCAAACTGTCAAAGCAGCGCGCGCATACAATCCAATAGATTAGTAATACAGTATACGATTATGTGCATTGTGCATATTTATTTATTTATTTATTTCACGCCTATTAAGGCTTTTACATACATGTATATAAAAAATATTTACGAAATTATACATGAAAATAGTGCAGGCGACTATTTAAAACAATTGCAGAAAAATAACTATAAAGTCAAAATATCACTGAACTTGATCTACACAGCATGCAGGCACAAAACATAAAAAATCCAACATATTTTCTTCTGTTTCAGTTGACAAAATTATTATGTGTTAGTCAAATCAAATTAAATACCTTTATTAAAACATTCCACTACTTGATGAAAAAAACTTCAATAGGGAATGCTTATATATTGAAATTGATGTACTAAATATATCAACAACATCGTAGTATTTGTTTCCTAGCTGTTGAATCCGTCGCATAGGACTGTGATATTGGGACGTTGAAATAGAATTGCTACAACAATATGGTAGGTACTGTCTTGTAACCGACCTGCTTGGAGTATGAAAAGAGATTACATATAATAAATCAGGGGTATCAAACATTGAATTAATAATTTTATGCAAACAGGTTTAATCGGAAATAATTCTGCGATCAGATAATTTTATTAAATTTAATGAACAAAGTACGTTATCGTAATTTAGGTTTTCTCTAGGAATGCCCATTTTAAAATTTACATATCTTAAAAATTTATTTTGGATTCTTTCAATCGCATGTGAATGAACCTCATAATTTGGGGACCAAACCGTGGAATTATATTCTACATGACTCCTTACTAGTGACATATATAATGTTTTAACAGTATTTAGATTATTGAAATCACTAGATACCCTTAAATAAATCCCAACATTTTCAAAGCTTTATTGGTTATTATTTCAATATGCTTGATAAAGTTAAGTTTCGTGTCAAACCAAATGCATTAACTACGGATTTTGTACGTTGGATGCTGTTATTAATATCGTATAAAGTTGACAAAGAGGCTTGAGGGTCTCAGTGCGCATGGGCGGAAAGAACGTACCATGAACGTACGTTCTAGCATTCTTGGATACGGTTTACAGATTGCTTCCACACCACACTATTATTGGTTGTATACGTGTGTTTTACGCATTTCACAGTATTTGAAAATGTATGTGTAGTATTTAGACTTGCCCGCGCTGTTTGTATCGTGTCGTTCGTTGTGCGTACACAAAAAATGGACGATAATAAGCACGATGTCTTATAATAATAATATTTGTATGAATTTTTACAGCACCGTATTTGTAAAAAAAAATCGCATTAAGGTCGCTGTAGAAATAGTAAAATATTTAAATTGCAGTATTGCTGTTAACGGCTAGAAGTCCAAATCTTTTTGTGTATCTATACGTTGCGTAATACGTACATGCCACGCCTAATTTAAACGCATATAATGTAGCGTAATGTTTCTAAAGCTTTACACGTTAGGTTATCTATACAGAGTGTATCGGCACGTACCCGACAAACTTTAACAAGCTATTCCTTAGCATATTTGGAGTAAAAAATCTTATGTGCACTTTGCTGTCCGGTAAAGTTTTTTTTTAATAAAAAAATTATTATTCATATTTTCACCACATGTCACCACTGTTTTATCCTTTGTCAAAGTTTGAATACCCATCTGGCAATATTTTATTCGAATTCCGTTGAATAATGTACATGTGTACCTATATTGGCGCGCTTTTACAATCACAACGAAATGGCACGGCACCATTCGTCTCATTTTTAACTATTATTATTTAGTGTGTACGATAGAGCGAGGACACTTTTTGACACACTTGCTAATAACAGCTGTTGAACACGAGAAACCATGCAAATGACAGTGACGGAGTGTGGATTTTTTTTATTTATTTTTGTTATTAATGGAAAAAAATGTTACCGGACAGCAAAGCGCCCAAAACATTTTTTACTCCAAATGTGCTGAGGAATAGCTGGTTAAAGTTTGTCGGGTACTTGCCGATACACCCTGTATAGTTAGATAACAGTGAATTTTCGGGCCCGATTAGCCGATTGTTATCTATAAGATATACTCCCTACCTACTCCCCGTACCTGTCCTATCACCTTTGTCACCACGAGACGGGAAATACCCAGACAGTACCTTTTCTGCCACGCCACCGGTTACTACTAGTTCCATACAAGTTTGATTCCGGGTTACGTGCAATTTGCTGTGGAGTTTTTGTGCTGGCAGAGAGAGGGAATACTGAGAACACCAAATACAAGGTAGGGTTTTCAATATTCTGGTGGCATCCAAGAAATATACCAAGAGCTTTCGAAACAGTGAATCATTTACATTTCACAAAATTTACAATTAATAACATACATACTTACATTACTGAATTAACCATTTTTAAATGACTTTTGAATTGCGGAAACACAGCATTATCGAAATAACGCCAATTGGAATTTTAACTGTGCATTTGGAACACAAAATTGGTTTTAACTTTGGTGAATCATTAATTGTAAATGTACCCAGAACACGAACATGGTTTACTCCGATTTTTGCAGCACACAGTCTGCAACTAAAAAATTGATATGTTGTAATTCAGCACATGAACCCACAACTGGAATTTTTTCGTTACATTCTGAACTCAAAACTGGTTTTAACTTAAGTATATTACATCCGTGCCAGTGCCATTTTGATGATTCAAATTTGACAGCCTTTGGTCAGTCGTCAAGCAAAACAACATGACCGTATTTGAGATACCGCAAGCTTAATTCATTAAATTTTAATTTAGGAGGCGGGTTTGGGCACGGCCAGGAACCATTTATTGGATAACCAACACCTTTACCATAGGTCACCCCAAGTGGTACGCTACGTTTGGTGATTCAGCAGGGGTGCCCTGGTTTATCGGATGCGTTGTGTTCAGGATGCGCAGGCACACCAGCTGTGTAGCGTGTCGGATCTGGAGAGGCTGGTTTGTGGAGATCCTTTCACCTCTCGCCTACCCAGCGCCTTGCGTCACAGCGGGAAGGATAGATCATTTGTTTGTCTGATCACTAGATTCCATTGATATACCTTTCTCGTACCCAGAACTTCCTAACTTAATTTCCATAAAAAGACCCTCCACACAGCATCCCAACGATGAGGCGCTAAGGGAAATTATTTTCCTCAGGACCTCCTGTGTGGGTTGATGTAAAAAAAATTAAATGCCACCAAATAACCGTTGTATCATATTCTTTCAGATTGAGAGCAATAATTCCAGCTATTGTATATAACATAAAACAAACATAAACGTAAAACTCGTCTGCATAGAAACGGGGGATCCGTTTGATAGGTCCCCCTATCTTAACAAACGGATTGCTATCTTTACAGCACAGGTATCAGGATAGAATGCTGGCCTTGTTCCACCGGTATTTCAATGGAAGATTCTCTGAGGAACTACTAATTGATCCCTTCGGCACCGGTGCAGTCGGGAAACACGCCAAACGCAACACAAGTAGACATTTGTCACTTGTGCACACAAGTCGCTTCTACAACATGTTTGCTCGGCTGTGAAACGATTTTCCAACCTCTGTAATTCCTTCCTCCTACAATATGGGTCTCCTAACTCACTCATGTTCCCTCCTTACATTCCTCAAAACATCCTCAAAGATGATATATGTGTGGAGTCAGTGTAAAAAAAATCCTCTTCCCAATCGCTCCAGAAATATTTCAATCTCACTCCTTCTTCTTCTGGTGCCCTCTCCTATCTGAGGTTGGCTATCATCGGGGCCGTCTACCCCCTGCAAGCTGTAGAACTGCACTCTTACAGTCACGTAGATTACTAAGCCATGAAGTTTAGCATCTTTTCTGATTCGTATTCCATCAATCAATTCCTCTCTCACTCTAAAATTTTGACTACACAAAATCTCCTCACTTGTCCCCAATGACGAACATAAAATGGTTTTCTCTGTTACGGTTTACATACTTTCATCTCAACACAACAAAACAAACATAATAATGTACTAAAAATAAAATATAACTCGTCACAATAGTGTAGTACATACATAGCATGTTCTGTAAATACAGTGTAAACTAGAGGTTCCCAAGCTTTTTTGCCCCGTAGACCACTTACCAAAAAAATTTTTTTTTCGTAGCCTGCCAAATATTGCATTTTTCTAAAACTGTTAACGTCCCATGTGATAATCATTTATTTTCTTCGTAAAAACATTCCCTACCCTTGCCTGCCCAACAACGGGGTGGCGGTATAGTTGCTCTGTCTTTACATTGTGCAGACAGGGGTGCCCTTGTGAGGTATTACACCAAATGAAAATGAAGCAGGATAAGCAACGGAAATTTGGCCCTACAGAACTACCCCTTAAGTTCTTTGTCAGTGCTTATTCCGGTCAGTTCTTCTTGTCACGTGATATCCGATTCGTCAACGTTCCATTTCCATAGTCAAAATGTCCTCATACAAGGACGGGTTGTTTCGGAGAATTTTAACAATTCTTCAAATTTCAACGTTAATTTGCGAGTTCTGTGAAAGATATTTTCTAGTTCTGTTATTATTTCAGTTGTGTCAAGCAACTATCCTATAATGATATAATATCAGAACTTGAATAGGACTTTCACAGAACTCGCAAATTAACGTTGAAATTTGATGAATTGTTTAAATTATCCGAAACAACCGGTTTTGAAGCCTGTGTGAAGTGCATTTAAATGTTAAACGTCATTATTACCCTGGACGTTTATCAAAAACAAGTTGGGGAACTAGGAAAATTCGCGGCTTGAAATGTGCAATATTTTGACGAGAAAAGGAACTAAGAATACGAAATATAAAAATACAAATATCAAATAAGTAATTTCTTAGTCTATTATATTTGTGTTAGGTCTATTGTGTCTGTGTCATTTACGGAACTCCTAAATGTTGACTTGAGGTAAATGGGGGTCCGCTCGTATGTACATTTGATTCTCGTGTACCCCAAATATTTTTCTCGCTGACATAGACCCCCAGCAAGCCGATATCGACCCCTGGGGGTCGATATAGACCACTTTGGAGACCTCTGGTGTAAACCAATGAAATTAATTATTGCACTGCACATAGGTAATAAATTTCTTGAAACTTTACTACCTAAATATAAATTTAAAAAGTATGAAACAAGGAAAAAATAATCAACTACTTACCAATTTATTTTTCAGCTCGTAAACAGTTATAACAGATAAACAGTTTGAAAGTATTTATTTTTATTTTTTAATGTTTACTTATTTTCACAAAGTAATTTTTCGGGCATTCGATAAAATTTTGGATTCTATTGCGATGCGACAGAAAATGTGGAATGGAGCTCGCTTATAAATGGTGCCATGCAATAATGTTTGATTATTTTTATAAGATACTAAAATTACCGCTAATGTGAAATGTATTAGAAGGTTAATAGTTTTACCGGCTCCATAAAGTAACTATTAATTACTAGCTGTACCCCGCCACGCTTTGCTGTGGCTCAGTTTGTCTGTGTAGATAGAGAAACAATAGCTCATATTGCTTTTACGTCCAACAAATGGGTTTGTTTTTAAAAAAAGGATAATTGTTCATCAAATAGCGTGGTTTTTAAAAAAACATGTGTTTTTACCTGTCACAGGTGATATCTATATAAAAACAAACGCGTATTTGAATGAAACGTTTTGTCAAAATTTCAAAGCAATTGGTGAAGAAATTTCGGAGATTTAAGATTTTGTACAAACGAACATTTACATTTTTATCGAAGAAAGCAAACACTTTGTGGCTTGACATTATACAAAATGAAAAACTTTTTTGTTTTAAACCACTTTATTTTATTTTAAAACTTTTTCATTTTGCATTTACATTTTTATTTATAAAGATAGATAAAGTAACAATTATTTGGCTCTTTTGGGGTACGGACAGTCTTTTTCCATTAAAACTGTGGTTTTTTCTAATTCCGATAGCTTTCTCTCATTCCACCCAATGTTTTAACAAAGGGTTTGACCCGCTTATCTCTGGCCTATTCCTTACAGCCGGCTTATACTATAACTAACAGATGAACGTTATTTCAGATGGCGATGACTTCAAACGGCGAATTGGACCTTAAACTCCTTTCTCCAGAAAATCAGGAGAATTTGGCAAACATGAGTGAAGCATCAAGAATAAATAAGCTAATAGAACTTCCTTGCATTGAAAAAGAACAAGAAAGTCGATTGAAAGTCACGAATTGTATCCTCGAACATAATCTCCGTTTTTGCCTTGACAACAATCAACCCATCGACCAAATCATCGACAAGTTAATGAAGTGCGATATTGGCAATATCAACTATTTGGTCGGAGTTCCCAAGCACGAGTTTGTAGTACTCGAAGCGTTTTTTGAAAAGTATAGAGCTCTCATTGAAGTAAATATTTCTGATTTAAAGGCAATCATCGACAAGATAAACGTACTGATAGTTTCATACAAGAAAAGAAGTGACAGTGCAAAACGTTCAGTGACAGAATGTACGTGGTTAATGGACGTCTTGAATCAACTTCTAAAGCAAAACAACTTAAACGATCTGAAACCCATTTTGACCCTTCTGAGAGATGACGCGAAAGCCAGTATTATGTTCGCAGATAGCATTTTCCAACTCGACTCTTCAGAAAAGAACGGTCTTTACTATCTAAAAGACGATGATGAGGTCATAAAACCAAATCCTTCCCATTTGAGTACAACATCTACAAGCTCTAGGAAATATGTTCCGAGAGAGGAACAATGTACGCAAAAGAATGTAGAGCTAAAAGAAGTAATGTTTTTAAAAGAGGAGGAAGAAAACAAAAGAAAATGGCGCATCGGTCCAAGTAACGGGTTGTCGCAAACAACGGAGAAGTATGTTAATATCAACCCTAATATCAATTTAAACATAAACATGGATTATGTTAATGTTAGAAATAATGTCAAGCCTATATTAGATGATGAAGCAAAAGATGGAGAAAAAACGGGAGCAAAGGGCGAAAAAAATGAGGCAAAGGAGGGAGCGAAAGAGGGAGCAAAAGACGAAAAAAATGAGGCAAAGGGGGGAGCAAAAGAGGGAGCAAAAGGCGAAAAAAATGAGGCAAAGGAGGGAGCGAAAGAGGAAGCGAAAGAGGGAGCGAAAGAGGGAGCAAAAGATGATGAAAAAACTCGAGCAAAAGACGATGCAAAAGATGGAACAAAAGAGGGAGCAAAAGATGATGGAAAAAATGGAGCAAAGGGTGGTCTTTCTGGAGGAAAAGGTAGCGAACTTAATTCTTCTGGAAGAACTCTTTTGGATGAAGATGGTGAAGGAGAGGGGGGTGTGGAAGATGAAAGTCCCCTGCAAGATGAAGGAAAACTCAACGGAGATGTTGAAGATCTAAGAGGACCTAAAGAAGATGTTGGAAATACAGAAAAACCTACAAGGGATTACGTAGATGGAAGGCCCAAACTAGATGATGCTGTAAAGAATAGTAAAGAAGATAGTCCAGAAAAATCAAAGGGAAAAGGAAATGATGCCGCTAAGCAAGCCATTTTAATAGATGAAGATGAAGAAGGAGAAGGAGGAGAAGAAGAAGAAGAAGTAGATGACAGGAAAAAAAAGGAAGATGGAAAAATTACCTTTGTCAATTATGGAAAAAGCACAAAACTGAATAGTTCTGTAACAGAACCTAGCACCAGCAAACAAGATAAAATGGTAGAAGACAACGGAAATAATGGACAAGAAAGTCAATGGGTTGATTGTGGTAGCAGTGAGGAAGAGGAAGAAGAAGTAGATTACAGGAAAAAAACGGAAGATAGAAAAATTACCTCTGTCAATTATGGAAAAAGCTCAAAACTGAATAGTTCTATAACAGAACCTGGCACCAGTAAACAAGTTGAAATGGTAGAAGACAACGGAAATAATGGACAAGAAAGTGATTGGCTTGATTGTGGTAGCAGTGAGGAAGAGGAAGAAATTGAAAAAAAGGAAGTAGTAGAAGAAAAGAATTGTGAGGAAGAAAAAGAAGAAGAAAGAGGAGGAAGAGAAGGAGAAGAAGGAGGAGAAGGAGAAGAAGAATATAGTGAAGAAGATGGAGAAGAATAGGGAGAATCATATTGTAAAGAATAATGTGAATATTGTAAAGGATAGTGAAAGGATACTATGAAAGAGACGGAGAAGAATATTGTAAAGAATAGTGAAAGGATATTGTTTATTTATTCATTCAAACGCCATAAAATGGCTTTTACAATACAGTGATAATCGAATTAAAAGCGTACAGTGGTACACAGGATAATAATAGAAATAAATTACAGAACAATTAATGTGTAGACAGTGATACAGTTATATAAGTAAGTGAAGTAAGATAATGCATAATTCAAAAGAAATATATACCAGTGTAACAATAGTTGAACTAATTCTAGGCTTGTATAAGACCTGTCACAATTCGAAGTATGAGGTGTCTATGATAATAGTTAGTAGTTAATAAAAAATAAATTCCATTAAGGTATAGAACGCTATAGTTAACAGAGAATATTCTGTTTGAATAGAGGATTAATGTTTAGAAAAAATAGTGACTTGTTAACGTGTATATATGTATAGTCTAGCAACATATTAAAATAGAGAATTGCAGTGAGTTTATGACTACCCACAAAATTAAATGTACTTGGTATTAAATCATTGGTCCTCGTACATTTAACCTTCTACCACTACAAACTCAAATGATAAATAAAACAATAAAATATGTTAAGGAGGTAAAATTATGGCTGAATGACGCAGATATTGAAACGCTTTTTATATAAATTTATTGATCCTTTCTACAACTCACTTGCTGAAACTTTATAAACTATTGTACATAATGTTTTCTCTTTACTTTTATAATAACTATAAACAAAAAAAAAACTTTTTCTACTTATATATATATTATAATTACTGTGTATACAATTTTGGTAATATATATTATGTTATTATTTACTGTCTATTATTATGTAAAATATATGTAAAGAAATGAAAATAAATAAAGTAAAAAAAAAAAAAAAAAAAATAGCTGGACAGGCATCGCAACTAGGCATTAACAATTCAGGGCTGTCAGCGATTCAATGATACTTATGGATAAGAAATAATATTTTTTATTAACACTATAAGATATTTTTAGTAAATAGTTTAGATATAGTAAAATATGATATAAGAGCCATGAAGAAGAATTGATTATTGTGATTGAGATATGTTATTATAGCCTTCTTATAACTATATTCCGTGCAGTTGAACACATCTACTACTTTTGAGAAATCATTTCCAACTGAATGCAATCTAGGTATAAGCGAGTATCTAAAAGACTCAGTCCTGATATTTTTGTTGCAATTAAAAAGAATTTTTGATCGACGAGTTCGTATAGGTATATGGAAGGTAATTAGACTTAATAAATCAGGGCTCTCTATAATACCATTAACAATTTTATAAATTAAAATCAGGTCGGAAACAAGTCTTCTATCTGAGAGTTTTAATAAGTTTAGTTCTTTCATCAAGTGATTGTAGTTTATTGTTTCAATTGGTAGACCGACTTTATAGAGAATCTTAGGAATTTATGCTGAATTTTTTCAATGGAGTTAGAGTGGATTGTGAAGTGAGGGTACCAGACAAAAGAATTATATTCGACTTGACTACGAACTAAAGAAGAATATAAGATTTTTAATTTTGAAATATTATATATATTATAGTCTCTGCCATTTCGAAGAATGAAACCACGCATTTTTAATCCTTTGTTGGTAACTGAATTTATGTGTGAAAGGAATTTAAAATTTGAATCGAAAATCATGCCAAGATTATCGATTTCACTAACAGAGTTGAGGGGAACATTATTGATTTTATATAGGTAGTTAAAAGGTTGAGTTATTCTGAAAAATCTTATTATGTGGCATTTATTAATGTTAAGATAAAGTTGTGAAAGAGAAGGAGAAGAATATTTTAAAGAATGGTGAGAAGAATATTATAAAGAATAGTGAAAGGATTTTGTGAAAGAGACGGAGAAGAATATTGTAAAGAATAATGCGAAAAATATTGCAAGGAATAGTAAAAGGATACTGTGAAAGAGACAGAGAAGAATATTGTAAGGAATAGTGAAAGGATATTGTGAAAGAGACGGAGAAGAATAGTGAACGATACTGCGAAAGAGACGGGGAAGAATATTGTAAAGAATAGTGAAAGGATACTGCGAAAGAGACGGAGAAGAATATTGTAAAGAATAGTGTAGTTATGTGTCGTGCCTGACGAATTACTCAGATTTATAATTTGTGATAAATCAGACACGTAGGTAGTTTTACGTTCTTTAATTCTATACGGAGTATAATGTAAGGTTGTTCTTCCGAATCTGAGACAAGAGAGAGACAATGGACAACTTACGTACTATTTATACTCCCAGTCATCTGCCTATTTCATATTCGCAAACATACAATCACCACATTCCTCCACACTTACACCAACTGACAGTAACACAACATGATTATCTTATTACTAATTATAATACACTTTTTTAATTACATTCATAAATGTTTCATTATTTACAATTCCCTAATCCTGTTGTTTTGCGAGTTGCCTGCCGCTTGTTTGATTCATCTCTGTGGTCTCGACGTCGATGCTACTGGTTTCCCGAAACTAGAAGGTAAGAGAGAGTCACCCATTAGTCTGTCATTTGGCACAAAGCTGGAGATATCGTAATCATTATACGATAGTCTCCTCGTCTGACGCGATAGAATTATTAGGGTTCAATTCCCATGATACACACAGTTTTGACAACTGATAAAAAAGCCTTTTCCAATACATCAGTTTTCCATTCATGTTAACTTCCGTTAAATAAAGTTTTTTCCCTATAGTTTATGTACTTTCCCTGGTATAACCCACTTATCACTGTTTTGGTTTCTAAAATCTCTAACCATTACTTTTTGATTAATCGAAAACCCTTTGGATTCCTTATAAAATATTCCTTTTATAATAATATTTCTGATGTTCCTGACTTTACGGTTGTACGGGAGGTGCATAGACCAGGGAGGATGCTGCGTGGTCTAGGTGCGCAGATGTTGCGCTGGAACCAGGGCACTGTGATCCGGTGTAGCGCTGGCCAGGGACGGTGGCCGGGGCCAATGCGCTATGATGATATCCCGATGGAGTCGATGGTCGAATCCGTGCGGAGCCGGGAATGTCGTCCTAACGCGCGGGTAAGAGGAGCGTGGGTGATCACTCGTTGAGCCTTGTTAAATAACGGCTGATTGATGACTGACTGACTGCTCGCTGCGTCGGGCCCATTTATACGGAACGACCGACGGCATCAGTAGGTAGGCGAGATCGCAGGTAAAACGGTGACTCTCGCTCAGTCTGGGTCCTACTGGAACTTTCGTTGGCACTGCTATTACGCATATGCGATAGGCTAGAACTTTCTAGTGAGTTCACGTAATGTGCTAGACCAACTTGCAACGTATTGTCGTGGGTAGCTCTAGACGTCGCAAGTAGGTAGTTCACTTGCAAGTAGATAGGTAGGTCGTGTTGTTTACAATTGTCAAGACAATCTAGATTAATCTCTAATCGCCACACATTTTTAATTAAGTTTCTTTATTAATTCTATTTTCCTTATCTCTCCCCCCTCTCGGTACAAAAGTTAGACCTTAATTTTCTACCTAACTGCTAGTTCTAAATTCGTTGTACAGTGTGGTGCATTCCTGTAATCTATTAGAAAACTTTCTAATCTCTTATCATAACCTAACTGAAATTTATTTCTTACCATTATTTTCTTCAAAAAATTGTAACAAGTATAAACTGCATTTTCAGCCCACTCGATTGAGAATTATTAACAGGCGTAGTTAAATGTTTGATGCTATTCATCTCACAAAACTGTTTGAAGTTCACCGACATGAAGGCTGCTCCATTATCTAACACTGTGGTCTGTGCACTCCCGAAATAACTGAATAATCTCTTTAAGAGGAAGCTACAAGCCAAAAATGTGTATATTTTTGGTATACTTTTTATTGTATGTAATGGGCATTCAAATCGCTTGACAAACGGAGTCAAGAAACGTTAAATTTCAAGCACAAAACTGGTATTTATTTATTTTGTAAATAATAAGAAAGCAAAAAAGTTAATCAAATGAAACTGTCAGAGATAATCTTAGCTATAATACTGTATTTTTTAAAAGTTGTTTCCTTTATGCATTCATACATTTCTATTGAAAAAAAAAATAGTTTGCATTTATATTTTTTATTGAGTTATTTATTTTTGATTTGTATTCTAAGCAAGCAAAACGATAGGAAAACCTTCAATTAATCTAAAGCATACTTTTTGGTATTCATAATGTACACCAATTCCTTATAGATGAAATTATTCAAAATAGTGATTTAGCTTTAAGCTTCGCTTTAAGATTTTAATAGTATTATTTGAGTTAGGTGAATTTACTTCCACGCAATCTAACCATTTTGATGTTGAATCTATAATCACTAAAAAATACTTATTTGCAATAGGCCTCACTTAGTCAATATGTACCTACTCCAAATTTCTTCAGTTATAGGCCATGGAGTCAATTCACTCTTAGGTTGTGATGGTTGAATCTCCGAAACAATTTTCGCATCCTCTCGCTAAAAGTTCAATTTTACCATCTGTACCGGGCCACCAAAAATAGCCCCTAGCTAACACTTTCATCATTGCTATACAAATGTGAGATCTATGCAACAAGTTTAAAAATATGTTTTCTCAATCTTTACCTTACTGTGCTAAAAAAATCCACGCGTTCCGGTGCTGTGTAGTCAATACACATCTCAAAATAAGCGATTTAATATGAATATTCATAGCTTATCGCTTATGTTTATTATATTTTATTTCAAAAGTGATAATAATTGTAATTTAATTGCTGAAAACATGAAAAAACCATCGGCAGATGCTACAAAAACGTGCGAGGGGTCCACATCTAACGACGACGGTCCGCTTCCGACCATAAATCAACTTTCTATAATAATAATATCTTTATTTAGGAAAGTTTACACATTACAACTATACATACATATTATGGTGTACATTGATTTGTAACTTTTATATTTAAGGTTATTAAATTAACAAAAATGAATAACTATTAATACAATCTTAATATTGTGAAGGTAAATAGAAAATAAAAGTACAGTTGTGGTTTCTCAAATACCGCCTCACTAGGCTAGCCTGTGTTGAGGCAGAATTTTTCGTGTTAGTTCCTAATACCATTGAACATACCTATACTTGTATTAAGAAGTATTCGCTCAATAATGTGGTGGTAATGTGGTGACTTCAATAACTGCGAATTTGGGTGAATGCACCGGTAAAGGCCCTATTCTTATTTTGAATCCAAATTTTTACATTATCTTTAAATTTTTTTTGTGAATCACATTGTTTTATGTTGTCTGGAAGAATGTTGTAGAGTCTTGTCTCAAAGTATTTAAAGTTTCGTTGACCAAACGTAGTATGTTTTATCGGAATTTGTAGTAAGATTTTGTTGTTGCTTCGTATACATCGTGTATTTGAACTTTTTACGTAGTAATTATGTATATTTGAGCATAGATGAGTTAGGATAGTTTTTGCATATAGCTGCCGAACATCAAACACATTCATAATATTAAAAATTAGATTCGAGTCTGTAATTATAGGTAGGTATGAATGAATTATTTTTAAAATTGTTTTCTTAGCCTTTATGATTGGGTCTAGTACAGATGAAGTGCCGCCTCCCCATGCTATGATACCATACTCAATAATAGATTGGCAGACTGCAAAATAAATCATTTTCAGGCGTTGAAAGCCGAGAGAGTTTGATTAAAAAAAAGTGCATGGTTTTTCTTATTTTGTTTGCAATTATTTGGGTATAAAGGTTCCATTTGAGAATAAATTGATAACTCCGCCCTCTTTCCATACGTTTAGTTTGGTCAAGTTTTAACCTTAGATCTGGCAAATTTGTAGACAACACGCATCGCTGACGTCACACCACCCCATCGACAAAGGATAGAGGATATTTAAAAAAAAGGCGCAACCATAGACAATATAATTCTGCTTCGGAACCTACCGAAAACCCAATTCATTAGCCTAAAACATAAGTAAAATTTCACCCAAGACTACAAGGTCCCATCTGACAAAGCCCTGTCCTAAGAAAGAAATGAGCTTTAAAGTATCTTTCTTTATAGCTCATTTTCTTGGGACAGCGTTTTATCAGAAGGAAGCTGAAAAACAAACTCATAATTACATATGATTTAAGATTTGTTATTTGTTTTTGGGGTGTAATGCCGTGTTGCGCTAACCCCTTCTTTAGCCAACGTTTCCGACAGAATTACAGTGTCCATCATCAGGGCAGATGTGTTATTTGAGGTTATTTTTTTTTAATGATTTTATGGATTCTTTCGTAATCCTCTAACTAGCTAGGGCTTATAACAATACCCTTTCATGTTTTTAGCTGACTAGTACTGCGGCTCATTTAGCCTTATTACTATTACCATCTGATGGTTGTATTTAATTGACTGATATTATGATACATTAATGAGTTTATGAGGAAAAATTCTTAACTGGATAAAAAACCTCATACAAATGACATGAAAGGAAAAAACAATAAGTTCTGAACTTTTTAGTCTGCTTTGCCATTATGATATACTGAATTTAAGTATTTCATTTTTTCATAGTGGGGCTGCGTCCTTTTCGCTTCGGTGGTCCTGCATATCTACCTGTTGGGAGAGAAATCCTGTGGGAGAAAAAACATTTTTTTATATTAAAAGGATACTATTTCTTCGCTGTCGCTGTCATTTTTCTCATGGAGCTTCACGGTGAGGTGTCCTTGAGAAGCTCCATTAGGATGATCAGTTTTTCTGCTTTGGATGAGCAGGACGCCAGTTGTTCGCGTACCTTGATGAGGCCGTGCAGTAAAGTCATTATGTCCTCGTCATCAGAGAAGTTTCTGGCGTTTGGCGCTTGGCGTTGTTCCGGTGTGGCTCTTCGTGGTTCCTGCGTTTCCGGAGCCTGTTGCTGGTGGTTGCTTCGGCCCGCTACGTCTGCCCAGAACCGGCCGTCTACTCGGGCCGCGGGTTTCTGTGCACGGGGCTCTGCCTCTTTGCGCCTCTGGGCGTTGGATTGCTCCTGTCTGCGCTGGAGAGCAGCTACGTATGCCACCCTGTTGGGGCATTTACCGTAGTTTGCGTGATGGGCTCCGCCGCAATTGCAGCAGATGGCCGGCTCTTCTCTGTTGGTTTTCAGGCACTCCGGTGTGGCGTGAGCTCCTTTGCATTTTACGCAGCGGGCTACATGTGCGCAATTTCTGGACCTATGTCCGAAATTTTAGCATCTGTGGCACTGTGTTCCGTTTTGGAGGTGGTTGCTCCGGTATTTACGCATTTTAATCCTGCAGTGGCACAGGTAGACCACTGCGGCTTTCAGGTGGCCCATGTTTGTTTCCTGGCCAAAGTGGGCCAGGTAAAGTGAGTATTTTGTTCCCGAGGTGGTCATCATGACCACAGTCCTTGCCGAAAAGCCCTGGTTCTCGAGGTCTTCCATTATGTCACCTGGTGACATCTTCGGGAGTCCCCTGATGACGGTCTTTTTCCGTTTCTGAGGTGAAGGTGTGGAAAGGCTTCTCCTTTTCACGTAGGGCTGTTGAAAGTTTTTTGTGGGCTTCTACTGAGCTCACCACAACGCTGATTTTGCCTCCTTTGGCATACCGAAAGTTGAAGTGGGGACTTCCAATGTGCTTCTGCACTTCTTCCGTGATGTTGCCGTGCGTCATTGACCCTATGGTCATGATTATGGGTGGGACTCGTGAACTCTTCCTGGCGCCTGTTGTCTGCTGGAGGAAGCCACTGGTCCTGGTGGCGTCGAGCGTTTTTTCATCGGTGGCGATGAGATTTCTTGAGGTTGTTCACTTACCTTGTGTAAGGGTTCGTATTTATTTTCGTGAACCACACGAAAAATGGGCTTTGGAGGGGAATGGGGGCGCTTTGAAGCCGTAGCCCTCGTCCATTCAGCTTCCATTTGTGATGAGGCTCTTGGTGATCCGGCGTTAGAGCCGAGCTGCGAGGATCCAAACACGAATTCCTGCTCACGCGTCTCTGGATTTAGTCTATTGGTGCTTCTACATACAAACTTTCCCAACACCTCTTGAGATTACTGCAGATGCAAACTGGAAAAACCGAATCGTGGATTAAGGATTCAACAGATCGAACCACAACAGCACAACATCACGATATATTCAAGGGTGTAAAATTATTTAATAAATTACCCCTTGATATACGATCGGAAGAAAACTACGAAAAATATAAAAAAAAAATTAAATTAAAATACTCTTGTACCACCTCATAACTTCACTTATTGTTTAGAAATATGTTTTTGCCTTTTCAATTCTTTGAATCATCTATTAAAAAACCAATATTTTTATTACTTTTATTGTTATTTTTTGTTAAATTACAAATATTTTTAGTTTAATTTAAACAAATAATGTAAAAATATTTTGTTGTCCTCTCCTAAACACAAGCAGCTGCTTTATTAGGAGAGTGATTGAAATATTGGTGTTTATATTGTCATTAAATTGTAACCTTGTTTATATGTTTCAATAAAAAATAAAAAAATCCGATTAGTAAGCTCAAGAAAGTTAAGACTGAGGAAGGAGATATTCTGGTCAGCTTTGACGTCGTGTCTCTTTTCACAAACGTGCCTCAAGAAGACTCCATGACAATGCTCAGTGATATATATGAGAAAGAAATTTGCAAACTTTTTGAACACTGCCTCAAAACAGGATACTTTGCGTTTTAGGGTGAACTATTTGAGCAATTGGAGGGAGTTGCGATGGGCAGTCCATTGTCGCCAGTACTAACCAACTTTTTAATGGAGAAGTTTGAAGAAGTGGCACTCGACACAGCTTCGGCTGTCCCTAAAGTATGGTGGCGCTACGTCGACGATGTCTTCGCCTTTTGGCCTCATGGAACGGAGAAACTAAACGAATTCCTGGACCATCTTAATTCTCTCCACAGGAAAAATTAAATTCACAATGGAACTGGAAAACAAAGATAAAATCCTGCCTTTTTTAGATGTGGAGGTGATGCGAAAACACGATGGTAGCCGAGGGCATACCGTATATAGGAAACCAACTCATACGAATCGGTACTAACACGCTGATTCGAACCACCACCCAGCGCAGAAGAGAGGACTTATCCATACATTGGTGACTCGAGCGACCAGAATATGTGAAAAACATAAAATCGGAGCGGAATTTACAAAGCAAGTAAACAAGGCAAAGTAGGCACAAGTCAAACAAGGCAAATCATTAGAGCCAAATCTGCACCAAACGAAGACAGAATTGAACAAGAGTCGAAAGGCTGTGCCTTCCTGCCTTATGTGCACAATGTGACAGACAGAATTGCCAGGCAATTGAAAAAGGAAAGTATCAAGACAGTCTTCGGAACAACGACCGAAACACAAGACCTACTGAGGTCTGCAAAGTCTATGTTTTCTACTTTTGCGAAAATTCAGTCAGATTGATACCATAGAGCCAGAGAAAACCACCTTTAAAGATCGAACCCAAGTCTCAAAATGAACACATTATAAATATTTTTTTCCAAAAATGCATATTTTTTAAATATAATTTTTGTGTCTAGTTCAAGCAATAGGTCTTGATACTTTTGCAAAATTTCTGTCAGTTTGACACCATAGAGCCTGAGAAAACGACTTCTAAAGATCGAACCCAAGTCTCAAAATGCACAAATTAAAAATATTTTTTTGAAAAAATGCATATTTTTTTAATATTCTCTTTGACCAAATTCAAACAATAACTCATAGTACTTTTGCGAAATTTAAGTCAGATTGACACCATAGAGCCTGAGAAAACGACTTTTAAAGATCGAACCCAAGTCTCAAATTGAGCACAAAAGAAAGATTTTTTTATAAAATTTGCTTTTTTTAAATCTTCTTTTTGAAACCAGTTGAGGCAATAACTCATAGTACTTTTCCAAGGTTTCATGAAGATTGACACCATAGAGCCTGTGAAAACGCGTTTTTAAGTTCGAACCCATTTCTCAAATTGAGCACAAAAGAAATATTTTTTTCTAAAAATGCATTTTTTTAAAAATATTATTTTTGATTCCAGTTCAAACAATTAGTCTTGATACGTTTGTAAAATTTCAGTCAGTTTGACACAATACAGCCTGAGAAAACGACTTTTAAAGATCGAACCCAAGTCTCAAATTGAGCAAAAAAGAAAAAGTTTTTTCTAAAAATGAATTTTTTTGAAAAATTCTTTTTGATTCCAAAAACGGAAATAATTCATATTAAATTTGCGAAATTTCAGTCAGATTGACACCATAGAGCCTGAGAAAACAACTTTTAAAGATCGAACCGAAGTCTCAAAATGAATACATTAAAAATATTTTTTTCAAAAATGCATATTTTTGTAATATTTTTCGATTCTAGTTCAGGAAATAACTCATAGAACTTTTGCGAAATTTCAGTCAGATTGCCACTATAGAGCCTGAGAAAACGACTTTTAAAGATCGAACCCAAGTCTCAAATTGAGCACAAAAGAAAGATTTTTTGATAAATTTGCTTTTTTTTAAAAATATTCTTTTTGATTCCAGTTCAAGCAATAACTCATAGTACTTTTGCGTAGTTTCATTCAGATTGACAATATAGAGCCTGAGAAAGCGCATCTTTAAGTTCGAACTCAAGTCTCAAAATGAACACATTATAATTTTTTTTTTTCCGAAAATGCATATTTTTGAAATATTCAATTTGATTTCAGTTCAGGCAATAACTCATAGTACTTTTGGGAAAATTCAGTCAGATTGATACCATAGAGCCAGAGAAAACCACCTTTAAAGATCGAACCCAAGTCTCAAAATGAACACATTATAAATATTTTTTTCCAAAAATGCATATTTTTTAAATATAATTTTTGTGTCTAGTTCAAGCAATAGGTCTTGATACTTTTGCAAAATTTCTGTCAGTTTGACACCATAGAGCCTGAGAAAACGACTTCTAAAGATCGAACCCAAGTCTCAAAATGCACAAATTAAAAATATTTTTTTGAAAAAATGCATATTTTTTTAATATTCTCTTTGACCAAATTCAAACAATAACTCATAGTACTTTTGCGAAATTTCAGTCAGATTGACACCATAGAGCCTGAGAAAACGACTTTTAAAGATCGAACCCAAGTCTCAAATTGAGCACAAAAGAAAGATTTTTTTATAAAATTTGCTTTTTTTTAAATCTTCTTTTTGAAACCAGTTGAGGCAATAACTCATAGTACTTTTCCAAGGTTTCATGCGGATTGACACCATAGAGCCTGTGAAAACGCGTTTTTAAGTTCGAACCCATTTCTCAAATTGAGCACAAAAGAAATATTTTTTTCTAAAAATGCATTTTTTTTAAATATTATTTTTGATTCCAGTTCAAACAATTAGTCTTGATACGTTTGTAAAATTTCAGTCAGTTTGACACAATACAGCCTGAGAAAACGACTTTTAAAGATCGAACCCAAGTCTCAAATTGAGCAAAAAAGAAAAAGTTTTTTCTAAAAATGAATTTTTTTGAAAAATCGAAAATTCCAAAAACGGAAATAATTCATATTAAATTTGCGAAATTTCAGTCAGATTGACACCATAGAGCCTGAGAAAACGACAAAAAGATCGAACCCAAGTCTCAAAATGAAAACATTAAAAATATTTTTTTCAAAAATGCATATTTTTGAAATATTTTTCGATTCCAGTTCAGGAAATAACTCAAAGTACTTTTGCGAAATTTCAGTCAGATTGCCACCATCGAGCCTGAGAAAACGACTTTTAAAGATCGACCCCAAGTCTCAAAATGAACACATTATAAATATTTTTTCCCAAAAATGCATATTTTTGAAATATAATTTTTGTTTCCAGTTTAAACAATAAGTCTTGATACGTTTGCGAAATTTCAGTCAGATTGACACCATAGAGCCTGAGAAAACAACTTTTAAAGATCGAACCGAAGTCTCAAAATGAATACATTAAAAATATTTTTTTCAAAAATGCATATTTTTGTAATATTTTTCGATTCTAGTTCAGGAAATAACTCATAGAACTTTTGCGAAATATCAGTCAGATTGCCACTATAGAGCCTGAAAAAACGACTTTTAAAGATCGAACCCAAGTCTCAAATTGAGCACAAAAGAAAGATTTTTTGATAAATTTGCTTTTTTTTAAAAATATTCTTTTTGATTCCAGTTCAAGCAATAACTCATAGTACTTTTGCGTAGTTTCATTCAGATTGACAATATAGAGCCTGAGAAAACGCATCTTTAAGTTCGAACTCAAGTCTCAAAATGAACACATTATAAATATTTTTTCCCAAAAATGCATATTTTTGAAATATAATTTTTGTTTCCAGTTTAAACAATAAGTCTTGATACGTTTGCGAAATTTCAGTCAGATTGACACCATAGAGCCTGAGAAAACAACTTTTAAAGATCGAACCGAAGTCTCAAAATGAATACATTAAAAATATTTTTTTCAAAAATGCATATTTTTGTAATATTTTTCGATTCTAGTTCAGGAAATAACTCATAGAACTTTTGCGAAATTTCAGTCAGATTGCCACTATAGAGCCTGAGAAAACGACTTTTAAAGATCGAACCCAAGTCTCAAATTGAGCACAAAAGAAAGATTTTTTGATAAATTTGCTTTTTTTTAAAAATATTCTTTTTGATTCCAGTTCAAGCAATAACTCATAGTACTTTTGCGTAGTTTCATTCAGATTGACAATATAGAGCCTGAGAAAGCGCATCTTTAAGTTCGAACTCAAGTCTCAAAATGAACACATTATAATTTTTTTTTTTCCGAAAATGCATATTTTTGAAATATTCAATTTGATTTCAGTTCAGGCAATAACTCATAGTACTTTTGGGAAAATTCAGTCAGATTGATACCATAGAGCCAGAGAAAACCACCTTTAAAGATCGAACCCAAGTCTCAAAATGAACACATTATAAATATTTTTTTCCAAAAATGCATATTTTTTAAATATAATTTTTGTGTCTAGTTCAAGCAATAGGTCTTGATACTTTTGCAAAATTTCTGTCAGTTTGACACCATAGAGCCTGAGAAAACGACTTCTAAAGATCGAACCCAAGTCTCAAAATGCACAAATTAAAAATATTTTTTTGAAAAAATGCATATTTTTTTAATATTCTCTTTGACCAAATTCAAACAATAACTCATAGTACTTTTGCGAAATTTCAGTCAGATTGACACCATAGAGCCTGAGAAAACGACTTTTAAAGATCGAACCCAAGTCTCAAATTGAGCACAAAAGAAAGATTTTTTTATAAAATTTGCTTTTTTTTAAATCTTCTTTTTGAAACCAGTTGAGGCAATAACTCATAGTACTTTTCCAAGGTTTCATGCGGATTGACACCATAGAGCCTGTGAAAACGCGTTTTTAAGTTCGAACCCATTTCTCAAATTGAGCACAAAAGAAATATTTTTTTCTAAAAATGCATTTTTTTTAAATATTATTTTTGATTCCAGTTCAAACAATTAGTCTTGATACGTTTGTAAAATTTCAGTCAGTTTGACACAATACAGCCTGAGAAAACGACTTTTAAAGATCGAACCCAAGTCTCAAATTGAGCAAAAAAGAAAAAGTTTTTTCTAAAAATGAATTTTTTTGAAAAATCGAAAATTCCAAAAACGGAAATAATTCATATTAAATTTGCGAAATTTCAGTCAGATTGACACCATAGAGCCTGAGAAAACGACAAAAAGATCGAACCCAAGTCTCAAAATGAAAACATTAAAAATATTTTTTTCAAAAATGCATATTTTTGAAATATTTTTCGATTCCAGTTCAGGAAATAACTCAAAGTACTTTTGCGAAATTTCAGTCAGATTGCCACCATCGAGCCTGAGAAAACGACTTTTAAAGATCGACCCCAAGTCTCAAAATGAACACATTATAAATATTTTTTCCCAAAAATGCATATTTTTGAAATATAATTTTTGTTTCCAGTTTAAACAATAAGTCTTGATACGTTTGCGAAATTTCAGTCAGATTGACACCATAGAGCCTGAGAAAACAACTTTTAAAGATCGAACCGAAGTCTCAAAATGAATACATTAAAAATATTTTTTTCAAAAATGCATATTTTTGTAATATTTTTCGATTCTAGTTCAGGAAATAACTCATAGAACTTTTGCGAAATATCAGTCAGATTGCCACTATAGAGCCTGAAAAAACGACTTTTAAAGATCGAACCCAAGTCTCAAATTGAGCACAAAAGAAAGATTTTTTGATAAATTTGCTTTTTTTTAAAAATATTCTTTTTGATTCCAGTTCAAGCAATAACTCATAGTACTTTTGCGTAGTTTCATTCAGATTGACAATATAGAGCCTGAGAAAACGCATCTTTAAGTTCGAACTCAAGTCTCAAAATGAACACATTATAATTTTTTTTTTTTTCCGAAAATGCATATTTTTGAAATATTCAATTTGATTTCAGTTCAGGCAATAACTCATAGTACTTTTGGGAAAATTCAGTCAGATTGATACCATAGAGCCAGAGAAAACCACCTTTAAAGATCGAACCCAAGTCTCAAAATGAACACATTATAATTTTTTTTTTTTTCCGAAAATGCATATTTTTGAAATATTCAATTTGATTTCAGTTCAGGCAATAACTCATAGTACTTTTGGGAAAATTCAGTCAGATTGATACCATAGAGCCAGAGAAAACCACCTTTAAAGATCGAACCCAAGTCTCAAAATGAACACATTATAATTTTTTTTTTTCCGAAAATGCATATTTTTGAAATATTCAATTTGATTTCAGTTCAGGCAATAACTCATAGTACTTTTGGGAAAATTCAGTCAGATTGATACCATAGAGCCAGAGAAAACCACCTTTAAAGATCGAACCCAAGTCTCAAAATGAACACATTATAAATATTTTTTTCCAAAAATGCATATTTTTTAAATATAATTTTTGTGACTAGTTCAAGCAATAGGTCTTGATACTTTTGCAAAATTTCTGTCAGTTTGACACCATAGAGCCTGAGAAAACGACTTCTAAAGATCGAACCCAAGTCTCAAAATGCACAAATTAAAAATATTTTTTTGAAAAAATGCATATTTTTTTAATATTCTCTTTGACCAAATTCAAACAATAACTCATAGTACTTTTGCGAAATTTCAGTCAGATTGACACCATAGAGCCTGAGAAAACGACTTTTAAAGATCGAACCCAAGTCTCAAATTGAGCACAAAAGAAAGATTTTTTTATAAAATTTGCTTTTTTTTAAATCTTCTTTTTGAAACCAGTTGAGGCAATAACTCATAGTACTTTTCCAAGGTTTCATGCGGATTGACACCATAGAGCCTGTGAAAACGCGTTTTTAAGTTCGAACCCATTTCTCAAATTGAGCACAAAGAAATATTTTTTTCTAAAAATGCATTTTTTTTTAAATATTATTTTTGATTCCAGTTCAAACAATTAGTCTTGATACGTTTGTAAAATTTCAGTCAGTTTGACACAATACAGCCTGAGAAAACGACTTTTAAAGATCGAACCCAAGTCTCAAATTGAGCAAAAAAGAAAAAGTTTTTTCTAAAAATGAATTTTTTTGAAAAATCGAAAATTCCAAAAACGGAAATAATTCATATTAAATTTGCGAAATTTCAGTCAGATTGACACCATAGAGCCTGAGAAAACGACAAAAAGATCGAACCCAAGTCTCAAAATGAAAACATTAAAAATATTTTTTTCAAAAATGCATATTTTTGAAATATTTTTCGATTCCAGTTCAGGAAATAACTCAAAGTACTTTTGCGAAATTTCAGTCAGATTGCCACCATCGAGCCTGAGAAAACGACTTTTAAAGATCGACCCCAAGTCTCAAAATGAACACATTATAAATATTTTTTCCCAAAAATGCATATTTTTGAAATATAATTTTTGTTTCCAGTTTAAACAATAAGTCTTGATACGTTTGCGAAATTTCAGTCAGATTGACACCATAGAGCCTGAGAAAACAACTTTTAAAGATCGAACCGAAGTCTCAAAATGAATACATTAAAAATATTTTTTTCAAAAATGCATATTTTTGTAATATTTTTCGATTCTAGTTCAGGAAATAACTCATAGAACTTTTGCGAAATATCAGTCAGATTGCCACTATAGAGCCTGAAAAAACGACTTTTAAAGATCGAACCCAAGTCTCAAATTGAGCACAAAAGAAAGATTTTTTGATAAATTTGCTTTTTTTTAAAAATATTCTTTTTGATTCCAGTTCAAGCAATAACTCATAGTACTTTTGCGTAGTTTCATTCAGATTGACAATATAGAGCCTGAGAAAACGCATCTTTAAGTTCGAACTCAAGTCTCAAAATGAACACATTATAATTTTTTTTTTTTTCCGAAAATGCATATTTTTGAAATATTCAATTTGATTTCAGTTCAGGCAATAACTCATAGTACTTTTGGGAAAATTCAGTCAGATTGATACCATAGAGCCAGAGAAAACCACCTTTAAAGATCGAACCCAAGTCTCAAAATGAACACATTATAAATATTTTTTTCCAAAAATGCATATTTTTTAAATATAATTTTTGTGACTAGTTCAAGCAATAGGTCTTGATACTTTTGCAAAATTTCTGTCAGTTTGACACCATAGAGCCTGAGAAAACGACTTCTAAAGATCGAACCCAAGTCTCAAAATGCACAAATTAAAAATATTTTTTTGAAAAAATGCATATTTTTTTAATATTCTCTTTGACCAAATTCAAACAATAACTCATAGTACTTTTGCGAAATTTCAGTCAGATTGACACCATAGAGCCTGAGAAAACGACTTTTAAAGATCGAACCCAAGTCTCAAATTGAGCACAAAAGAAAGATTTTTTTATAAAATTTGCTTTTTTTTAAATCTTCTTTTTGAAACCAGTTGAGGCAATAACTCATAGTACTTTTCCAAGGTTTCATGCGGATTGACACCATAGAGCCTGTGAAAACGCGTTTTTAAGTTCGAACCCATTTCTCAAATTGAGCACAAAGAAATATTTTTTTCTAAAAATGCATTTTTTTTTAAATATTATTTTTGATTCCAGTTCAAACAATTAGTCTTGATACGTTTGTAAAATTTCAGTCAGTTTGACACAATACAGCCTGAGAAAACGACTTTTAAAGATCGAACCCAAGTCTCAAATTGAGCAAAAAAGAAAAAGTTTTTTCTAAAAATGAATTTTTTTGAAAAATTCTTTTTGATTCCAAAAACGGAAATAATTCATATTAAATTTGCGAAATTTCAGTCAGATTGACACCATAGAGCCTGAGAAAACGACAAAAAGATCGAACCCAAGTCTCAAAATGAAAACATTAAAAATATTTTTTTCAAAAATGCATATTTTTGTATTATTTTTCGATTCTAGTTCAGGAAATAACTCATAGAACTTTTGCGAAATTTCAGTCAGATTGCCACTATAGAGCCTGAGAAAACGACTTTTAAAGATCGAACCCAAGTCTCAAATTGAGCACAAAAGAAAGATTTTTTGATAAATTTGCTTTTTTTTTAAATATTCTTTTTGATTCCAGTTCAACCAAATAGTCTTGATACGTTTGTAAAATTTCAGTCAGATTGACACCATAGAGCCTGAGATAACGACTTTTAAAGATCGAACCCAAGTCTCGAATTGAGCACAAAAGAAATATTTTTTTCTAAAAATGCATTTTTTCGAAAAATTCTTTTTGATTCCAGTTACGGCAATAACTCATATAACATTTGCGAAATTTCAGTCAGATTGAAACCATAGAGCCTGAGAAAACGACTTTTAAAGATCGAACCCAAGTCTCAAAATGATAACATTAAAAATATTTTTTCAAAAATTCATATTTTTGAAATATTCTTTGATTTCAGTTCAGGCAATAAGTCTTGATACGTTTGCGAAATTTCAGTCAGATTGACACCATAGAGCCTGAGAAAACGACTTTTAAAGATCGAACCCAAGTCTCAAATTGAGCACAAAAAAAATATTTTTTTCTAAAAATGCATTTTTTTGAAATATTATTTTTGATTCCAGTTCAAGCAATAAGTCTTGATACGTTTGCGAAATTTCAGTCAGATTGACACAATAGAGCCTGAGAAAACGACTTTTAAAGATCGAACCCAAGTCTCGAATTGAGCACAAAAGAAATATTTTTTTCTAAAAATGCATTTTTTTGAAAAATTCTTATTGATTCCAGTTACGGCAATAACTCATATAACATTTGCGAAATTTCAGTCAGATTGAAACCATAGAGCCTGAGAAAACGACTTTTAAAGATCGAACCCAAGTCTCAAAATGATAACATTAAAAATATTTTTTCAAAAATGCATATTTTTGAAATATTCTTTGATTTCAGTTCAGGCAATAAGTCTTGATACGTTTGCGAAATTTCAGTCAGATTGACACTATAGAGCCTGAGAAAACGACTTTTAAAGATCGAACCCAAGTCTCAAATTGACCACAAACAAATATTTTTTTCTAAAATAGATTTTTTTGAAATATTCTTTTTGATTCCGGTAGGGCAATAACTCATATAACATTTACGAAATTTAAGTCAGATTGACACCATAGAGCCTGAGAAAACGACTTTTAAAGATCGAACCCAAGTCTCAAATTGAGCTCAAAAAAAATGTTTTTTTCTAAAAATGCATTTTTTTTTTTAAATTCTTTTTGATTCCAGTTACGGCAATAATTCATATAACATTTGCGAAATTTCATTAAGATTGACACTATAGAGCCCGAGAAAACGCCTTTTAAGGATCGAACCCAAGTCTAAAAATGAACACATTATAAATATTTTTACCAAAAATGTATATTTTTGAAATATCATTTTTGATTACAGTTAAGGTAATAACACAAAGTACGTTTACGAAATTGAAGTCAGATTGACACCATAGAGCCTGAGAAAACGACTTTTAAAGATCGAACCCAAGTCTCAAATTGAGCACAAAAGAAATATTTTTTTTCTAAAAATGCATTTTTTCGAAAAATTCTTTTTGGTTCCAGTTACGGCAATGACTCATATAACATTTGCGAAATTTCAGTAAGATTGACACCATAGAGCCTGAGAAAACGACTTTTAAAGATCGAACCCAAGTCTCAAATTGAGAACAAAAGAAATATTTTTTTCAAAATTGCATATATTTGAAATATTCTTTGATTCCAGTTCAGGCAATAAGTCTTGACACGTTTGAGAAATTTCAGTCAGTTTGACACAATACAGCCTGAGAAAACGACTTTTAAAGATCGAACCCAAGTGTCAAATTGAGCAAAAAAGAAAAAGTTTTTTCTAAAAATGAATTTTTTTGAAAAATTTTTTTGATTCCGAAAACGGCAATAATTCATATTAAATTTGCGAAATTTCAGTCAGATTGACACCATAGAGCCTGAGAAAACGACAAAAAGATCGAACCCAAGTCTCAAAATGAAAACACTAAAAATATTTTTTTCAAAAATGCATATTTTTGTAATATTTTTCGATTCTAGTTCAGGAAATAACTCATAGAACTTTTGCGAAATTTCAGTCAGATTGCCACTATAGAGCCTGAGAAAACGACTTTTAAAGATCGAACCCAAGTCTCAAATTGAGCACAAAAGAAAGATTTTTTGATAAATTTGCTTTTTTTTTTAAATATTCTTTTTGATTCCAGTTCAAGCAATAACTCATAGTACTTTTGCGTAGTTTCATTCAGATTGACAATATAGAGCCTGAGAAAACGCATCTTTAAGTTCGAACTCAAGTCTCAAAATGAACACATTATAATTTTTTTTTTTCCGAAAATGCATATTTTTGAAATATTCAATTTGATTTCAGTTCAGGCAATAACTCATAGTACTTTTGGGAAAATTCAGTCAGATTGATACCATAGAGCCAGAGAAAACCACCTTTAAAGATCGAACCCAAGTCTCAAAATGAACACATTATAAATATTTTTTTCCAAAAATGCATATTTTTTTTTAGTTTTTTTTTAGTTTTTTTTATTAGTAAAAAAAGATACACGAATTACATAATATAACAATTACATAATATAATTACACAATATAGAAGGTTATTAATTACATAATATAAGTATTCGATGTACCCCCATAAATAAGCAGGGCTTGTGTGTATGGGGGTGTTGTTATATTTGTTTATATTTGGTACGATTCAGTTCAATTGTTCGAAATACTTTTTAAGGTGGCTTTTGAATTCGTTTATATTTGCATTCATGTTTCTAATTTTTTCTGGTCATTCTTGGTCTAGTTAAAAAATTTAACTCCGAGATATTCATGGTTGAACTGTCCTATTGTTTTTTTACATTTAGGAGTAGGAAGTATTGACGTTTGTCTAAGATTTCTGTTATTTTTAAAGGGTGTAATTTTATTTTGAATATAGTTTTTATAAATTTGTAATGTTGCATGGTAGAAAAATAATGCAATTAATTTTCTGACCTTAAATTGTTTGAATAAAAGTTCGGACGAATATGAATAGGGTTTTTTTAATATGGTTTTTATTATTAGTTTTTGTGATATGTAAATTGTTTGAGTTTGATTTTTATATGTACCGCCCCAGCCTTTAATGCCGTATTGTATAATTGATTGACAGAAAGCGAAGTATGTGGTTCTAAGTAATTTTTCGTTTAAAATATCTCTTAAACATCTAAATATATATGTTAGTTTCCTTATTCTGTTGTTCAGAATATTTATATGTGGGGACCATTTTAAACGCTGGTCTATTGTTATGCCTAGGTACTTAATATCGGTCTTTATATTTAATGTAATTATATTTGAAATATAATTTTTGTGTCTAGTTCAAGCAATAGGTCTTGATACGTTTGCAAAATTCCTGTCAGTTTGACACCATAGAGCCTGAGAAAACGACTTCTAAATATCGAACCCAAGTCTCAAAATGCACAAATTAAAAATATTTTTTTGAAAAAATGCATATTTTTTTAATATTATCTTTGACCAGATTCAAACAATAACTCATAGTACTTTTGCGAAATTTCAGTCAGATTGACACCATAGAGCCTGAGAAAACGACTTTTAAAGATCGAACCCAAGTCTCAAATTGAGCACAAAAGAAAGATTTTTTTATAAAATTTGCTTTTTTTTTAAATCTTCTTTTTGAAACCAGTTGAGGCAATAACTCATAGTACTTTTCCGAGGTTTCATGCGGATTGACACCATATAGTCTGAGAAAACGCGTTTTTAAGTTCGAAACCATTTCTCAAATTGAGCACAAAAGAAATATTTTTTTCTTAAAATGCATTTTTTTGAAATATTATTTTTGATTCTAAGTTCAACCAATTAGTCTTGATACGTTTGTAAAATTTCAGTCAGTTTGACACAATACAGCCTGAGAAAACGACTTTAGAAGATCGAACCCAAGTCTCAAATTGAGCAAAAAAGAAATGGTTTTTTCTAAAATTGATTTTTTTTGAAAAATTCTTTTTGATTCCAAAAACGGCAATAATTCATATTAAATTTGCGAAATTTCAGTCAGATTGACACCATAGAGCCTGAGAAAACGACTTTTAAAGATCGAACCCAAGTCTCAAATTGAGCACAAAAGAAAGATTTTTTGATAAATTTGCTTTTTTTTTAAATCTTCTTTTTGAAACCAGTTGAAGCAATAACTCATAGTTTTTTTCCAAGGTTTCATGCGGATTGACACTATATAGCCTGAGAAAACGCGTTTTTAAGTTCGAAACCATTTCTCAAATTGAGCACAAAAGAAATATTTTTTTCTAAAAATGCATTTTTTTGAAATATTATTTTTGATTCCAGTTCAACCAAATAGTCTTGATACGTTTGTAAAATTTCAGTCAGATTGACACCATAGAGCCTGAGATAACGACTTTTAAAGATCGAACCCAAGTCTCGAATTGAGCACAAAAGAAATATTTTTTTCTAAAAATGCATTTTTTCGAAAAATTCTTTTTGATTCCAGTTACGGCAATAACTCATATAACATTTGCGAAATTTCAGTCAGATTGAAACCATAGAGCCTGAGAAAACGACTTTTAAAGATCGAACCCAAGTCTCAAAATGATAACATTAAAAATATTTTTTCAAAAATTCATATTTTTGAAATATTCTTTGATTTCAGTTCAGGCAATAAGTCTTGATACGTTTGCGAAATTTCAGTCAGATTGACACCATAGAGCCGGAGAAAACGACTTTTAAAGATCGAACCCAAGTCTCAAATTGAGCACAAAAAAAATATTTTTTTCTAAAAATGCATTTTTTGAAATATTATTTTTGATTCCAGTTCAAGCAATAAGTCTTGATACGTTTGCGAAATTTCAGTCAGATTGACACAATAGAGCCTGAGAAAACGACTTTTAAAGATCGAACCCAAGTCTCGAATTGAGCACAAAAGAAATATTTTTTTCTAAAAATGCATTTTTTTGAAAAATTCTTATTGATTCCAGTTACGGCAATAACTCATATAACATTTGCGAAATTTCAGTCAGATTGAAACCATAGAGCCTGAGAAAACGACTTTTAAAGATCGAACCCAAGTCTCAAAATGATAACATTAAAAATATTTTTTCAAAAATGCATATTTTTGAAATATTCTTTGATTTCAGTTCAGGCAATAAGTCTTGATACGTTTGCGAAATTTCAGTCAGATTGACACTATAGAGCCTGAGAAAACGACTTTTAAAGATCGAACCCAAGTCTCAAATTGAGCACAAACAAATATTTTTTTCTAAAATAGATTTTTTTGAAATATTCTTTTTAATTCCGGTAGGGCAATAACTCATATAACATTTACGAAATTTAAGTCAGATTGACACCATAGAGCCTGAGAAAACGACTTTTATAGATCGAACCCAAGTCTCAAATTGAGCTCAAAAAAAATGTTTTTTTCTAAAAATGCACTTTTTTGAAAAATTCTTTTTAATTCCAGTCACGGCAATAATTCATATAACATTTGCGAAATTTCATTATGATTGACACTATAGAGCCCGAGAAAACGCCTTTTTAAGATCGAACCCTAGTCTAAAAATGAACACATTATAAATATTTTTTCCCAAAAATGCATATTTTTGAAATATTATTTATGATTACAGTTGAGGCAATAACTCAAAGTACTTTTACGAAATTTAAGTCAGATTGACACCATAGAGCCTGAGAAAATTACTTTTAAAGATCGAACCCAAGTCTCAAAATGAAAACATTAAAAATATTTTTTTCGAAAATGCACATTTTTGAAATATTTTTTTAATCCAGTTCAGGCAATAACTCATAGTTTTTTGCGAAATTTCAGTCAGATTTACACCATAGAGCCTGAGAAAACGACTTTAAAGGTCGAACCCAAGTCTCGAATTAAGCACAAAAGAAATATTTTTTTCTATAAATGCATTTTTTCGAAAAATTCTTTTGATTCCAGTTAAGGCGATAACTCATATAATATTTGCGATATTTCAGTCAGATTGACACCATAGAGCCTGAAAAAACGACTTTTAAAGATCGAACCCAAGTCTCAAATTGAGCACAAACAAATAATTTTTTCTAAAATAGATTTTTTTGAAATATTATTTTTGATTCCAGTTCAAGCAATAAGTCTTGATACGTTTGCGAAATTTCAGTCAGATTGACACAATAGAGCCTGAGAAAACGACTTTTAAAGATCGAACCCAAGTCTCGAATTGAGCACAAAAGAAATACTTTTTTCTAAAAATGCATTTTTTCGAAAAATTCTTATTGATTCCAGTTACGGCAATAACTCATATAACATTTGCGAAATTTCAGTCAGATTGACACCATAGAGCCTGAAAAAACGACTTTTAAAGATCGAACCCAAGTCTCAAATTGAGCACAAACAAATAATTTTTTCTAAAATAGATTTTTTTGAAATATATTTTTTGATTCCGGTAGGGCAATAATTCATATAACATTTGCGAAATTTCAGTCAGATTTACACCATAGAGCCTGAGAAAACGACTTTAAAGGTCGAACCCAAGTCTCGAATTAAGCACAAAAGAAATATTTTTTTCTATAAATGCATTTTTTCGAAAAATTCTTTTTGATTCCAGTTAAGGCGATAACTCATATAATATTTGCGATATTTCAGTCAGATTGACACCATAGAGCCTGAAAAAACGACTTTTAAAGATCGAACCCAAGTCTCAAATTGAGCACAAACAAATAATTTTTTCTAAAATAGATTTTTTTGAAATATTCTTTTTGATTCCGGTAGGGCTATAACGCATATAACATTTGCGAAATTTCAGTCAGATTGACACCATAGAGCCTGAGAAAACGACTTTTAAAGATCGATCCCAAGTCTCAAAATAAACACAAAAGAAATATTTTTTTTTTAAAATAGATTATTTTAAAATATTATTTTTGGATACAGTTATGGTAATAAATCATGGTACTTTTCGAAATTTCAGTCAGATTGACACCATAGAGCCTTAGAAAACGACTTATAAAGATCGAACCCAAGTCTCACAATGAACACATTAAAAATATTTTTTTCAAACA
Source organism: Hesperophylax consimilis (assembly GCF_061612785.1). NCBI lineage: Eukaryota > Metazoa > Arthropoda > Insecta > Trichoptera > Limnephilidae > Hesperophylax > Hesperophylax consimilis. Next base: position 16,954,528 of record NC_142865.1, read on the forward strand.
TGCATATTTTTGAAATATTCATTTTGATTCCAGATCAGGCAATAACTCATAGTACTTTTGCGGAATTTCATTAAAATTGACAATATAGAGCCTGAGGAAACGCCTTTTTAAGATCGAACGTAAGTCAAAAAATGAAAACATTATAAATATTTTTTCCCAAAAATGAATATTTTTGATTACAGTTGAGGCAATAACCCAAAGTACTTTTACGAAATTTAAGTCAGATTGACACCATAGAGCCTGAGAAAACGACTTTTTAAGATCGAACCCAAGTCTCAAATTGAGCACAAAAAAAATATTTTTTTCTAAAAATGCATTTTTTTGAAATATTATTTTTGATTCCAGTTTAAGCAATAAGTCTTGATACGTTTGCGAAATTTCAGTCAGATTGACACAATAGAGCCTGAGAAAACGACTTTTAAAGATCGAACCCAAGTCTCGAATTGAGCACAAAAGAAATACTTTTTTCTAAAAATGCATTTTTTCGAAAAATTCTTATTGATTCCAGTTACGGCAATAACTCATATAACATTTGCGAAATTTCAGTCAGATTGACACCATAGAGCCTGAGAAAACTCCTTTTTAAGATCGAACCCAAGTCTCAAAATGAAAACATTAAAAATATTTTTTTCAAAAATGCATATTTTTGAAATATTCTTTGATTCCAGTTCAGGCAATAAGTCTTGACACGTTTGAGAAATTTCAGTCAGATTGACACCATAGGGCCTGAGAAAACGACTTTTAAAGATCGAACCCATGTCTCAAATTGAGCACAAACAAATATTTTTTTCTAATATAGATTTTTTTGAAATATATTTTTTGATTCCGGTAGGGCAATAATTCATATAACATTTGCGAAATTTCAGTCAGATTGACACCATAGAGCCTGAGAAAACGACTTTTAAGATCGAACCCAAGTCTCGAACTGAGCACAAAAGAAATATTTTTTTCTAAAAATGCATTTTTTTGAAAAATTCTTTTCGATTCCAGTTACTGCAATAACTCATATAACATTTGCGAAATTTCAGTCAGATTGACACCATAGAGCCTGAGAAAACGACTTTTAAAGATCGATCCCAAGTCTCAAAATAAACACAAAAGAAATATTTTTTTTTTAAAATAGATTATTTTAAAATATTATTTTTGGATACAGTTAAGGTAATAAATTATGGTACTTTTACGAAATTTCAGTCAGATTGACACCATAGAGCCTGAGAAAACGACTTTTAAAGATCGAACCCAAGTCTCAAAATGAAATCTTTGATCTTTAGAGCACAGGCGTCAGGTTGGTATGCTGTCCTTGTTCTATCGGTATTACAATGAAAGATGCTCTGAGGAACTAGTGTCATTGATCCCTTCGGTACCGGTGCGTAGTCGGGATACACGCCAAACGCGCGCCCAACATTTGTACACGGTTGACATTTGTCACATGAGAACGGGTCGCTTCTACGATTCGTTCTTAAGTTCAACAGCTCGGCTGTGGAACGAACTGCCGGCCTCTGTGTTTCCTCCCTCCTACAACATGGGACTCTTCAAGACCCATGTTCACTCCTTCCTCTCCACAAAAACACCCTCCACACAGCATCCCCAAAGATGACATAGGCCCTGAGGGAAATTATTTTCTTCAGGGCCTCCTGTGTGGAGTTAATATAAAAAAAAAATTAAAAAAGTTCCATCCGTCCTGCAATGAGTTTTGTAACTCATCGGGATTGCTTTAACTATACTAACAATAACACTGGTCAAACCCTGAAGTGGAACAGCCACATTACAGAGCTTGTAAAGAAAATCAGGAAATGTATATACATATTTGTTAGGCTAAGAAATATTTTAAATGTGAAAACAATAAAAAATGTGTACCATGCCCCTGTCCACTCTTTGCTTATCTACGGAATCATAGGCTGGGGAGGATCCTATAAAAATAATCAAAACTCTGTAAAAGTTTCAAAAAAAATCATCATAAAAGTAATACTGTAAAAAAATTCTACCTTCTCAACAGAGTCACTATTTAAATTGTTTCCAGTACCAAATGTCAATGACATATAAAAGCAAGCTTCCATTGTAAAAATGTGCAAAGGAAAAAAAACAAAGAGTACCAAGAATTTTACAAATTAATGAGAAATAGAAATCAATTTATTACACCAAATTTTAAAACAACACAAATGCAAAACCATTATATTCACCAAGCCATAAAAAACTACAATAATCTCCCTTCTGAACTGCGCTGTATTGTCAACCAATCAAAACAAATAAAATAAATAAACAAATTTTTCAAAAAAAAACTTAAATTAAACATTACATTGAAAAATCTATATTCTATACAAAAATATTATTACAACATAAAACCTATGTAAGAATCGTGGCCCCCTTATCAGACACAAGATCTCTTCTTTTCTGATAAGGTATAGATAACCAATAATGATCAACAATGTAATATTGTTAAATATTTATGTATCTATATTCCTTATATAACAATTAAATAAAAATAAATTATTAAATTTAAAATTTAGATGTAAAATAACTGTAATGTACCGGACAGCAGATGCAAATGTTGTACCGGACAGCAGATGGATGTCCAAATTAATAATATGTATCTGTTATCATACAGTTTACGATACCGAATCTTTTGAGACTTATATAGCACGATCTTGATAAGATTTTAAATCACCATACGTCTGCCATGTTGCCATTTCAAGAATGAATTACTCGCACGACAAAACTGTGGGACCTTCGTAATTAATTCTCGGCGCTATGACGAATTATTATCATATTTCTGTTTAGATATAAGAATAATTGCTTCACATTAACACGTGCAGAAACTGTTGAATTTTAACCCAATAAATACGCAAACAACTGGCCCAATAAGTCAGTTGTCCGACGACTTTCGTGAAGTTGTGTTTCATTGCAAAACCTTCCCCAGTCGATGTCACTGGCGTAGGTGTCCAGTAAAACTATTTTGAATGTAAAAGTGTCAATAGTACAAAATATTATGTTTTTCTATTTTTGGTACTGTTTCGTATGTGGAACTTAAAATTTTTATACCAAAATACCAATGTAAAATTGTACCTATTGACTTCTCCACTTAAACCATGGAAATAAGATAAAAATACTTATAATACCCACACTCAGGCTTCGCCTTCGTGGGATAACTTAAAAACTTGAGGAGTAAGTTGTTATAAATCGATAGAAAGCTTAAGGCGAAGCTTAATGCCAAATCACTATTTTGACTAATCTTTATAACAAATTGGTGTACATTATGAATACCAAAAAATATGCTTTAGATAAATAGAAGGTTTTCCTAACTCTTCGCTTAAGCAGAATACAAATAAATATATAAATTACTCAATAAAAAAAATAAATGCAAACTACTACAAAAAATATTTTTTTCAATAGAAATGTATGAACACACAAAGGAAACAATTTTAAATAATACAGTATTATAGCTAAGATTATCTGTGACAGTTTCACTTGATTACTTTTTTTGCTTTCTTATAAAATTATTTACAAAATAAATAAAAAACAGTTATTTGCTTGAAATCGAACATTTCTAGACTCCGTTTGTCGAGCGATTTGAATGCCTATTACCTACAATATAAGGTATACCAAGAATATACACATTTTTGGCTTGTAGCTTCCTCTTAAGGGCTGACTGAAACTGATACTATGTTTGCTGGTCAGCCTCGGCCAAGATGGACAGTGCAGTATAGCATCCCTATATACAACATTATTCTGAGGAGTATATAGTGCATTATAGAAAGGTACATGATAATTTAGCTACAATTGCCTGAATTCTTTGGCGATGAATTGCTTCCCGTTATCGCAAATTATAGTTTGAGGAACTCTGTGAACTAAACATTTATACTTTTCAATATTAGTAACCACTCCCTTTGATGTCGCAGTTCTGACAGGAAACAACCAACAGTATTTGGAAAAACCTTCAACCACAGTAAGTATTAATATAAGAATAAGATCAATAAAAATCATTTGCATTGGCCTTTTTACTACTTTAGGATATTGGCAGAATTGTTTACTTTGTGTGCTTTACAAGTTCTGCAACGGTTGACAATTATTTTACATCTTTATACATGCCGGGCCAGTAATAATGCAGGTGAACTGTCTTATATGTTCTGAACACGCCTGGGTGACAAGATAAGTACTATCATATTATTCGTGTTTCTGAGTTAGAATGGCAGTGCGTTGTTCAGAAGGAACTACTAGCCACGCGTTATCTCTACAAAGAGAATGCAAGTGAACCTTCTTATGACCATGGGGCTGCGACTGAGGAGAAATCCTTTATGAACCTGCGATAATAGCCACATAATCCAATGAACAATTTCACTTGTATCGAGTTCTTTGGAGTTGAAAACCCCTCAAGCGTCTTAGGGTTATATATGACCGGGCGCCCTTTATAAATGTATTTTATCTTTCTAATACGTAATTTTTTTGACGTTAGAAAGAGAAATGATAATTATTTCCAGTTTGCCTCAAATATTCATACTGGATGTCATAAAATTAGCCAAATAACCCCCACAACACGATAATTGTCTCAAATTCAAGTACGTTTAGCTTTATTAAAACACAAGTAACTTTTATTATTTTAATCATAAACTAACTAACATAGCTCAGTGGTTCAGAGCACCTGACCGGACATCAGAAGGTACAGGTTCAATTCCCGTTGGCGGCATTTTTTTTCACTGATATTGTCAATTTGTATTGATATTTCAGGCGACTAATTATAAATTATTGCTTGTAATTATTTGATATCCTTTTTACAAATAACTTTGTTTACATTACTTTATTATATACAACCTCTAAATGTTTCATGAACGAAGTTCACCTCATCGGGAGTAAGCATACACAGTGTATACTTACTCCTGATGAGGTGAACTTCGTTCACGAATATAATAAAGTGATGTAAATATATACGTTGTGTATAATAAAGTGATCTAAACAAACTTATTTGTGTTTTAATATAATAAATAATGGCATCACAAAGTGATAAGCTTTCAGAAGAAATTTATTCGAAAAATTACTTTTTTACGATGTAAAATAGCCAAATAAATAAATCAGTTCCATGATATTTCTTTTTTTTTATTTTATTTATTTATTTAAACGCCCATTGGGCTTTTACATACATAGTTCATAAAAAAGTAATATTCTGAAGATTGCAAGTTCACAAAAATAATTGAAAAAATACATATAACCATATCCATATAATAACAGCAAGTAAAAAGTACAAAAATAAGAATATTCCTACTCCTATGTTATACAGACTTAAATTAGTTAATAAATAATGTAAATTTCATCAAAATGTCAATTAAACACACCTTTATAAAGTGATATAGAGTCATTAAAAGTGATGAAAAAAACTAGGTTAAATATTTACCAATGTAACCTATTTAACATATTGTTTGTTTCATCAATTTTAATCTTTATATCACTTTTTGTATGTGTGTTGAGCTGTCATTTTGATGAGATACCCGGTCACCGTAATAAACAAGTAAAAAACACAACTGGGCGTGAAATTCAAAATAGATAAATATTATATAAATTACAGTACACGGCGGGGTGGGCCATTCACCTTGTATCAACTAATTAATTATTCAATAAAAATATTTAGATTAGGAAAACGAATTAACTCCGAGATTTTAAATTTATCGATAAAACTTAATCAAATATTAGGAAATCTAAAATTTCGCAGGCACTTGATAGGTGATAACTCGCTCTTTGTACAACGTTACACGTGACGGAAAACGAAGATATGATTGCTTGTGGACTGACAGGCGGCAACCATTCCCAGGTACCGCAGTGATACGTGATTAGTTGTAAGTAAATCACTGTTCTCTGAAAAGTTTAAAAATAAGTGCTTTCTACATATGCAACTGTAAGTGATTCAGTAAAGAGTTGTATGTATATATCTGTAGCAAAACTTATTGCGTGACAATAACCCCCACAACACGATAATGGTCTTAAATTCAAGTACTTTTAGCTTTATTAAAACACAAGTTACTTTTATTATTTTAATGATAAACTAGCTAACATAGCTCAGTGGTTCAGAGCAGCTGACCGGACATCAGAAGGTACGGGTTCAATTCCCGTTGGCGGCATTTTTTTCACTGATATTTTCAATTTGTATTAATATTTTAAGCGACTAATTATTGCTTGTAATTATTTGTTATCCTTTTTTACAAATAACTTTGTTTACATCACTTTATTATATACAACCTCTGCATGTACCTCATCAGGAGTAAGCATACATAGTGTATACTTACTCCTGATGAGGTCAACTACGTTCACAAATATAATAAAGTGATGTAAACAAAGTTATTTGTGTTTTAATAAAATAAATAATGCTATCACAAAGTGATAAGCTTTCAGAAGAAATTTTCTTCGAAAAATTACTTTTAGTTCTTACGATGTTGTGTCGTTCCTATATTTTAATGAAATCTAAGAATGATGATTTAAATTTCTGCAAAATTAAAATATTTTGTCATTGTTTACGTGAGTTGTTTGTTTATGCATCTCACCCATAAAGCTACAATTACAGACGCTACTGCATAGTACGCAATAAGCTGTACACGTAGACCGGAATCAGTAGTTTTATTTGAGCGTTAGGAGAGTCGGAGGTCAAAAAGCGGAACCTATTTTTTTCGCTTCATATCTCATCTAAATATTTTACATCAATGCCAATTCCTTTACGCGTTCATACATTTCTATTGAAATTTTTTTTTTTGTAGTTTACATTTATATTTTTTATTGAGTATTTTTTTATTTTATTTGTATTCTACTCAATCGAAACGATATCAATTTATCTAAGGCATATTTTTTGGTATTCATAATATACACCAATTCGTTATAAATATTAATAAAAATAGTGATTCAGCATTAATAGCGGCTCAATTTAATATATTACACGACGTAGTGCATCGCCTTAAGCAAAAATGATGATATTATTTACTACAACGCTTTAATAAAAATGCTTTTGTTGCATTTAAAGATACACTGTGATTTTTTTCATGCCTATAAGATATTAAATAACAAACAGAACATGTTTTTAATTTATTTTGGGAGCTTATTTTGCGATTTTTTTCTACGGTGAGAATTTCATATAATTAACGTTTCGGCATAAGAAATGTAGGCATGGATATTATCTTCAATAATATTTTTTTTATTCTTTGGAACTTAAAAACTTCTATAAATACATATATATATATATATATAAACCTTCCGGAAGAAACAGACAGACGCGGATAATTACTTTGTTTTATACAATTAAGAGATACTAATGTATTGTCACGATTACGAATTTACTAAAAGTTTATCAGGAAACGGCCTGTAATCCCGTTTTTAGTTAAAAATGTTGTTCCTGAACGTCCCAGACTATTCCCAAACATTCCACAACATTCCAGAATGTTCTGGGATGTTGTGGAATGCTTTCGAATGTTCTGGATTGTTCTAGAAATTTCTAGAGCGTGAAACTTCCAGCCTTTATATCTTCTAAAGCATGCCCTTCATGTAAAAACGGGAACCTTCTTCATGGCTGTGGGATAGAGGCCTGCCACACCATATAACTCCGTTGATTGTAGTTTTAGCGCACATTGTACACTTACTTTTATAATAAATATCGTTTTATTTGTTTCTTTCAGAGGGTAATTAATGACAGCACAATGGATAACTGGAAATCTATGTTCAATTCGGACCCTTCTTCAAGCCCACTTGACCAAGCAGACAACAAGCAAGCCTTAAAGAGTACCTTCTATATCGAGGTTTGCCAAACTTATTAAATTCCTATTTACTCTCTAAAGCTAGCTGAGGTGTGCAATCAATGTATACAATCCCATACACACCTGCAACACCTAAAGAGATGATGTGTTATAAGTGTTGGCATTGCGTTGACGATATGTGCTGTGATCTGCTAGCGAGGCTCGTAATGACGCGGCTGTCATCTGTCAAAGTGACAGATCCTATACAAAGATATTATGTTCCGCGGCAGCCCCCCAATTGATCTGACCCCCTCTTCTGAGGAAGATTATAGCGTAGTGTGTGAACCAAACCGAGCCACTGATTACGGGAAAAGAACGAAGCAACTGCAAGCGGCGTTTCGCGCCATTTGCGGTTACTTCGTTCCTTTCATGTGATTTGAGGTTCAGTTCGGCTGGTCGGCTAGCGTTTGTATTTGTAGCGTAATACGTACATTGTACGTCTAATTAGACGATCAATCTAATCTTTATCTTCATCTAATCTTTACTACAAATCGGTATACGTTATCAATACCAAAAATTTACTATGGATACATTGAAGCTTGTTCTATCGCTTGGCTTGATTAGAATTAAAATAAAACTGTTAATTACGTCGTGAAAAATATAAGCGTAAACTACTAAATAGATTTCTTTTTCAAGAGTTTACTGTGAACTCGTATAAGAAACAACTTTTAAAAAATACTTTTATATGGATATGTTTATTTGCTACCACTTGACTTGATTAACTTAATTTCCGATTTTATTAAATTATTCACAAAAAAATAAAATCCACTTTGGCGCTTACGTAATAATGTTTTGAGCATAGACATATGAATATTAGTAGACCTGCCCTAAGTGATTAAAAGCGTATTATCCCCACTCCCCATACCGGTTCCATTGGAGCCGGCTGTGCTCGCGTATGGCCTCAAGTGAAATTTGAAAACGTGACGTCATCATTCTTGTGCGAACTATGGTCGAGGCATCATCGGTTCATTTTACGAAATAACACGGCAAAATGTTGACTTGTACTATGAAAACTTGTAAAAATAGATGTGAAAAAGAGAATAAACCCAATTGTCGTATTACATTCCATATATAAGCATTATTTTACTTTATTTTAAGCATATTCACATCGTATAATATGAATCAGTTGTTACTATCACATCGAGAAACGTCTGGACGCGAAACACAAAGCTGGTTGGTTGCTGGGAAGTAAATTATGAATATTTATAGAAGTGTCTTAACTAAATACTTAAACGAAATATTCGACTCTGAAAATAGAACCGAATTTTTTTGCCGAATTTGGACTTCGCAAATTTGTTCATAACGTGGCGAGTAATTTGCGCTCCCATGTAAAAATGTCTATTCATTCAAAAGCAGATTTTACTTTTAAGAAGTAAATGGTGATATTATAATGCGAGATGCCTATTTACTGTCAGATTGATTTATTGACGAATCACAGTCAGCTTCACTCCCTTCGTTCTTCAACAGTTGATTTTACCCCTCGCCATTATCTTCTCGTCTATTAATTCCTATGTCTGTGGTTTTGAGTGAAAAATTGTACAGAATTCTAGAATTTCGTCAGAAGACCGCGGAGCGCGGCAACCGACAGATGTCAGATCTGTGCCAGTTTTTTTAACGGTTTTTTCCGTGTTTGAATAACTTTCGTTCGCAGCATTTTTAGTTCTCAAACTGTGAGCGTGTAAGCTTGTCTTTTTTCGATATTATTATTTTTCATGACCAAGATATTATATCGTCTCAATACATCTTTTTGAAAATTCACTTTCGTTTTCTTGAAAGAATGTATCAATGAAATGGATTCTTGGATGTGGAAATTAACCCACTACCCGACAACCGATCGAGCAAAAACTCGGCAGATAGTCTCGTTGTCGAAAATAATGCATTTTGGTGTCGCACAAGTGGACATATACGCATTTATCTGAAAGTGGACATTACAAGAGTTAATATAGGCAATAAATGTCGGTCCTACCAAATTGGGATTTGGCTCAGTTGTTAGCGTGGTTTACTCCAGTCCCCTTGGAAGAATGTTTACTCCTCGGTAAAACAGTTATTTTGGAATTAGGAATCTTGGAAGAAATTTTTAAATTAACCCCCTATCTGACACCCAATCGAGCTGAAACTAGATAGACTAGATAGGCAGATAGACTGGTTGTCGATGAAAATACATTTAGTGGCAATACACACACGTGGAAATTTACGCATTGACATTGTATTATATTATAACAGTTAATATAAGCAATAAACAAACAATCAATAAATAAACAACAGACTAGAAATACGAGGCAAAGTGCTACATTTTTCTGGGACAATTTTAAAACCAACTATGAAGCTCATACACCTATAAATAGACTACATCATTTTGGCAATAAAGTTGGGAATATTGTAGACATGCTAAAAGATTCCGTATTAGTTATAAAACGAAATCTTTTTGATCATTTTACTGAGATGTATGAATTCCCAACTCCGTAGTGAATACACTTTTGTTTTTAAATGTACCTATATGTTCCTTAATATATATTTAGCTTTCCGTAATCCACACTATTAATTTGAATTTACCTTAATTCAATCAAAAATCATAATTTATTGTAAACTATGTAACACAACTGTATTACTTGTTAACTACTTTTGTAAAAGCCCATTAGGGCGTAAATAAATAAATAAATAAATGTCGGTCCTTCCAAATTGGGATCTGGCTCAGTTGTCAGCGCGGTTGACTCCAGTTCCCGGGGAGGAAGGTTTAATCCTCAGTAAAACCATTTTTTAAACTTTTTTATTTATAAAAACAGATGTTTTACAGTGAAATTTTTTTTTTTTGTTTTTCACAGTTTGATTTTTTAAATCTCAAAATACTACTTGTTAATCGATGGTTTTATTCCTTATTTACCTGAATTAATGATTTATGTCTCATGAAAAAAATGCTTTCCATTTGTATTTATAATGACTAATAATTCGTTTTTATAGCTCTATAATTTCTAATACTGAGATTTGTTAAATTAAATTGTTTTTTAAATTGAATTTGTAAAATGGTTTTTATAATGATTCTAGTGGGCCGAGGCAGACGTTGTTCTGCCACAGACCGCCTTTATGAAGGGAAGTTTAATTTTGGGTTTCTATGTATTTTTGGATGAGAAATCAGAAAAATTAAATTGTCGTTGAAAAAATATTTTTAGATCTCGACAACAGCGCCACATTTCGGGTCTAAAACTATTCTATATTTCAAGCTGGAACCAAACATACACTTTCATTGAAATCGGTTGGGCGGTATTAAATTTTGATGAGAAAATTAAAGAATTAAATTAAGTTAAAACATAACAAATAAAATAACAGTAAAGAAAGAAGCAATGACAATAGCCTGTTATGTAGTGACCTCATTAAAATAAGTGGCGTTAAAATGTGTTATTAGTGCAGCTTTATACTTTAAAAGGGAAATATTAAAAGTATCTGCGATTTTAGCATAAAAGTTCCCAAGTGTGTGCAATCTATTTATAACTGAGTTATATCCTGAGACTGTGGTATAATTGTCACAATAATACATACTAGAGGACCTTGATCTAATGGTAGGTACACGAAATTAAACATTATATCAGGGCTATCCAACTGATAATTTATAATTTTATATAAAAATTGTTACGAAACACGGTCCACCCTAATACATAATATACAATTCAAGCCGTCCTAAATATTGGAGGGGACCCACCCTTTCCCGACGGCTGTGTGAGGAAACTGATTGTTTAACCTCCTTAGCCGCACACGTCAGGACTCTTCAGGAGACACGTCAGGATTTTTTTTTTTTTAAAGAAGCTAAATTTATTTTAAAACGATTCTAGACCCTCCAATGTCCCTGCATGCATGATTGTTAGTACGAAATAATTTATGCATACCTACATTAATAGTAACACAAAATAAGAACACATCTAAAATGTGTTCGCCTGGTGGTTTGATAAAATCGAATCAAACTCGCGCAAACATTCCCCAGGCCCGCTCATGATGCCGGGGGAGGCACCCGTGGTTCGTGGGACAGCCGCACCGGATTAAAGTCAAATTACTGGATGCAAGAACAGGGTCTATCCGCCCCCATGGTGGGGAAATGAACAACACAGTACGATAGAGTTCAGTTCGATAGCCTATTCATAAACCAATTTGTTAGTAACAAATAAAAAGGCAAATAACAAACGTAGAAAATAAGTTGTGATCAACAACAAATTGACCGTTCATAATAGAAAAAAAGAAGAGAAAAAAAGATTAACATAGTATTAAAGAGCTAAAACACAAAAAGAAACAGTATTATCATTATCAACGCGTTCCTAATAAATAAGGCCCAAATTCAAAAGTAAAAGGAAGAATATGCATAAAAAAACAGTGTAAAGAACGGGCAAAAACGGTGTAAAAAGCCAATATACACAATAAATGAATAAGAAAAAATAAAACAAACAAATAAAATAATAAATGCATTGCGATCGTGCCACAAGACAAAGAAAGTAAAACCAATGAGTATATAAAAATAAAAATAAAACACAAAGCAATCGCGCATAAAAAAATATTAAAGTTGTTATAGAGGAGTAACCGTGGAGTGACAGGAACAATACGCTTGGCACCTGAAACAAAGATGATTTTAATCTAAATCAGCAACTCTAAGCACAGGCCATCTCTCTACTCAGGACTTTACAAACTTTTTGAAGCATTCAAAATTCTCTCTGTTCAACACGAGATCGGCATTCCATGCCGGTCTTGTAATCCCTCTCAAGCCATCCAACATTTCCTCTCGGGCATCCTTCATCAACTCGCAGTGCCACAAAATGTGCTCGGCTGTCTGGTTAGTGTCACCACATGAACAGTTCGGATGAGGAGACAAGGCGAGACTATGTAGCTGCCCCCTGAGCTCCCCATGACCGGACACCAATTGCGTCATATAGTGATCCAGTTTTATGTGCGCCCCTTCCATTCTGCTTTTAACTGAAGGGAAAAAAGAGAAAGTCAATCTACCCTTCGTAGACCTATCCCATCGCTCTTGCCATACACTCAGCGTTCTATCTCGCATGGCTTTCAATAAGCCAGGAAGGGACACCGCTCCACCGAGTGTCAGATCGACTCCCAGGTGGACAGCGGCCTTACCTCTTGTCAATGCCTTTTTTGTCAAAACTTCCCTAACTTCCAAGTCAATCGGCAGTGTACCAGCCAGAACCGGTAATGCATCATTAGCCACAGTCCTATATGCGCCCGAAAGCGCCAACAAGGGAGTCCGTTGGCCCCGCTTGAGGGCCAAGTGGATCAATGCATTATCCAGCCGGTGCTTTCACACAGAAGCGGCATACAAGACATGCGTCACGTAAACACCCCTATGTATGAGGCGAAGTGCCGGAGTCCGCAATCCCCACTCAGCCGTTGAGAGCCTTCTCAATTTCAAGAATAGGGCCAGGGCCCTGCTAGAAACGCTCTTGACGTGCGCTAGGAACGAAGAAGATCTATCTAAAGTGACGCCTAAATACCTGGTGCTTTCAAAAAAACGAATAGTGGAGCCTCCCATTCTGATGGTAGGGTTTCTGGCACGACTGAGCGTACCCTTCATCAAGAGTCCCACGGTCTTATGGGGAGCGAAGTTCAGCCTGTTTCTCTTACCCCATTCAAGAATTTTACGCAGACCCTCTTCTGCTTTACTCTCCACTTCCTTTCTGCTGTCCCCTGAGACCAAAAGAAACTTATCATCTGCGTAGTCGACCGATATGCATCCTTCAGGCAAGGGTAACCTAGAGGAGTCGTCAAAAAGGATGTTCCACAGGTCAGGCCCGAGGACTGACCCTTGTGGACAGCCCATGTTAACGTCACGTATGATGAAAAAATCACCATACATCACAATAACCTTTCTGTTACGTAAATAATCACTAATAATATTGAACAGTAAAGGCGGGCAATTACAACTTTTCAACTTAGTTAAAATCATCGGCCACCACGTATGACCGAAGGCACCCGAGATGTCCAAAAATATTCCAATTACATACTTCTTGGTACAAACCCTCACCCATTCAAGCGCATACTTAATGGCGTGCTCAGTGGACTTACCGGGGACGAACCCAAATTGGCGGTCGCAGGGCGGAGACAGGGTGAGACGGAGCCTATGTTTGATGATTTTTTCAAAAATTGTTGGAAAGCAAACAATACTCCCTCGAAACCTGTATTACGGAACGCGACAAACAGTCGGCCAATTTTTTTTTTCTTTTTTCAAATTAGGACTTTGAAGTTTTTCAAGTTTTCTTTCAAAAAAACAAAACGTCCTCTAAAAAAATTTTTCACGAAAATTACAGGGAAACTCCTGGCCATTTTTTTTTCTCAAATTAGGACTTTAAAGTTTTTCAAGTTTTCTTTCAAAAAAACAAAACGTCCTCCAAAAATTTTTTTACGAAAATTACAGGGAAACCCCTGGCCATTTTTTTTTCAAATTAGGACTTTAAAGTTTTTCAAGTTTTCTTTCAAAAAACAAAACGTCCTCTAAAAAAATTTTTTTTTTGAAAATTACAGGGAAACCCCTGGCCAATTTTTTTTTTCAAATTAAGACATTAAAGTTTATTCAAGTTTTCTTTCGAAAAACAAAACTCCATACAATAGCAACTGGCGCCCTATTATGAGGCCTTTATCCCTAAACTTTATAACCTACCAACTTGCGTCCTATTATGAGGCCTTTATCCCTAAACTTTATAACCTAGCAAAATATAAGATCAAATTTTTTCTTCTATCACTTAACTTAAGCAATTTCAATTAATGTAATAAGAAATCATAATCTATTATTTCTAAAGGAATTCCATAACTAAAATTAATACACCTCAAAAATTTGCGTTGGACTCTTTCTGTGGTATAAATGTGATTATTAAAGACAGGTGACCAAATTGTAGAGTTTTATTCTAGAATACTTCTAACAAGAGATGTGAACAGAATTTTTAATGTGTTGATATTTTTAAAATCCTTGGAAATTCTTACTATAAAACCTAACATTTTCATAGCCCTGTTAGTGATAGAAGTTATGTGGGATACAAAGCAGAGTTTCTGATCAAACATTATGCCTAGGTCAAGTATTTCGATTACAGAGATTAAGTCAACATAACACAATGAAAAAGTATACATTATTGGGTGTTTGATTTTGTGGAACCTCATAACTTGGCATTTGTTAATATTTAGTTGCAGTTTATTACTAGAACACCATTTGAAAAGGTTGTTAAGGTTCTCTTGCAAGATTATGCAGTCGGACACATCATTAATGACCCTAAACAACTTCATATCGTCAGCGAAAAGTAAAACTTCGACATTGTAGAAAATGCTAGTAACGTCATTGATGAATAGGATAAATAATAAAGGTCCCAGGTGTGAACCTTGTGGGACTCCACTGGTAGCAATAAATTCATACGATAGACAGTCATTAATCTTAACAAAAAGTGACCTATCAGATAAGTAACTGATCAACGATGCAAGTAAATTACCACTTATCCCATATTTTACAAGTTTATTGATTAGTATTTTGTGGCAGACCTTATCGAACGCCTTGGAAAAATCGGTATATACGTAGTCTACCTGTTTCCCGTTAGTCAATGCTGTATTTATGTAGTTTACATATACTGTAAGGTTTGTGAGAGTAGATCTAGATGAGACAAATCCATGTTGGCAATTGGTAATAACGTGTTTGATGTTAGAGGATATTTTGTTTAGAATGATTTTTTCAAAGAGCTTATGTATACTAGATAGAATACAAATAGGTCTGTAATTGCATACATCATTTTTAGAACCCTTTTTGAACACTGGAGTGAGAAAGCTAGATTTCTAGCTATTGGGGAATTGACCTGTTTTAAGAGATTTGTTAAAGATTAAGTACAATGGATAGGATAGACTATTTAGACATTTTTTAGAAATATGGGTGGGATATTATCGGGACCAGAACTTGTTTTTGGTTCCATGAGTTTAATAGAGGCTATGATATCATTGTGTTCAATCAATAGATCAGATAGTTGCAAGTTAATACCAGTGAAAAATGCAGGAACACTGTCAACAGAGATATCATCATCATATTCGATTTTGAAAAAGTCAGCGAATAGATTGACAATATCCTCAGTTTTGGAACAAGTCTAACCACCATAGTTTATAATACGTACATAGGGATGGATGCATAGTTGTTTTGTATTGATTTAGAATAATTAAAGAAAGATTTAACATTAGATTTTATTGAGGTTTTAACTTCTTTTATATAATTCTTGTAACATTTATCTGAAATTACAGCGCACTGCTTAGGCAATTTGTGAAATTCAGTATAATCATAGAGTGTTCTCATTGTTTTGAATTTATGGTGAGCAATCTTTTTTTTAAACTTTTTTTTTTAAACTATGTTAATAAGATCATTAGTGAACCATTTAGGAAAAGTTGATGTATTACGGGAAGTAACAGGTACATGACTTTTAATAGCTTGTTTTAAGATACAGTAAAATTGTTCGATATTGTCATTTAATTCGCCATCATTCAGAAATGACCAATCAACATTCAGTAGGAAGTTACAAATTTCAGTGTAATTTGCTATATGAAAGTTATGAGACATTAATTTGATTTTAGGATTTTCACATATGGTGTTGTTTATGGTTATATCTAAGGATGGATGGTAATTGTCCAAGGCAAGAAGAATTTCTGAGGATTTAGTTCCAGTAACAGATTTGATATTAGAAAAAACTAGATCCAGGGTTCGGTCGTTGCTATTTTTGTTATATTTCGAGTATTTCTCTTTCGATGTCAGATATGCTGGAGTTATTATTTCTAATTAAATCTGAAGATAATGGATCCCAATTAATGTTTGGTAGATTATAGTCGCCTGCAATGATTATTTTTGTTTCGGGATATTTATACATTAGAATTTGAATTTCATCCAGATGGTTTCTGTAAATAATTTGATCAGATGAAGGAGTAATATAAACACAACCTAGAATGATTTTACTGTTTTTGTTTGTGTTAAACACACTAAAAATATGTTCCACGTTTTTGTAAGTTGTAGTTAGCTTCCTGGAGACTAATGTCTTAGAGATTGCCAACAAAACACCACCACCTCTTGATTTAGAACTGGTATTCTTGTTTCTATCCAATCTGTAGATATTGCGAGTAGGTAGCCCCAGTTCTGCTGTGTTGATATTAGAGTCAAGCCAAGTTTCAGTTAGGAAAAGGACATCGTGTGGAAGATTTGGTGCAGTTGTTGAAAATTGATGAAGTTTAGTACGCATCCCACGTACGTTCTGATAGAAGCTACTTATTGTTTGTTGCGACCTTAGTTTTTTGGCGTCGTAGATACTATTTTTGGTGAGGAGTTTATATATTTAATTGTTAAATTCACTTCACCATTGTTTATGCGGTCTTCCAATTTCTTCCTTAGGTCTGCCAATTGCCTTCGCTGTAATGGGGTGATCTTTATTTGATCAGGAAAAGTTTTGCTGTTTTTTTTCTCAGTATATCAATGGCTTGGGCGGGGTTGGCAAGTATAACTTTTAGGGGTCTGGGTTTGGCCGTTTTATTGATCCCCAGACGAAAGGTTGTGATGTTGTTTTTAGTGATGGTTGAGTTTAAGGCTGTTAGTGTGTTAGATATTCTTGTCGTATCGTCGGTAATTTTTTCAATTTGGGAACAGGCCGAGCTTTCTGGAAAGTTGAAAATAGTAATAATATAATAGTTATACTAAAATATATTTAACATATGTATGACCGGTCAATGGCTTATTTAGCATTGCGGCTGGGTCCCACCCCGGAGTAGTTAGTTCAATTTATCGCCTGGGTAAGTCCTTCATCGTGACACAAGCAACATTTTCCGCTTACTGTGATGGTAGTAGGAGATTTTCAAATATTGTCATGTTATTTGCAATTCGGGAATGTTTGTCTTTTTTAAGTATTATAACTAACACTTCCGTCAGGAAGGGTAGTTTAACCTCTTACGCCGGTCCTATTTGAATGGCGAGGTAAGCATTGCTGTCCGATAATTTTATACTTACTTTTTATAACAATCTCATTGTAAGGGTTCCAACTTCCAACTATATGTACATGTATTTAATGAATTTGAACCAACTCTTCAACTTCTTTTGTTTTGTGTGTAAGAATATTTTATCAAAAAGAAACTGTGCATAAACCCGTAGAACGTGTAAGACGTCCTCCCACTTGTTGCACCGGAGATGCGGCAGTTTTTGTTTGTTTTGTATTGATTTGTGCATGAAAAAAAAAATAGTAAATACAAACATTTTTTACAAATAAAACATCACTAAATTACTAAAAATTGACTTACACATATTACTTGTTAATAAGGCACCTGTTATTTTTACTGATTATAAATACATATATTAAAAAAAAAATTAAATGCAGCTATAAAAAAAAATGTGTGATTATATTAAGTTCCAATACCAAGTAATGCAAAATCAGGTGTTTTTGGTTTGAACATTTGATTGCTTAGAAATACTACAGATGCTTTAATTAAATACTGCAAGTAGAACACATCTTGGCCTTGTCAGCAAACGATATTTTTTTTTGATAAGACTTTTTATAAGCCTAGAAAAAAATAAAGTATCAGGCCTAAAAAAACTGTCTAGTGCAAAATATCCCATTTACAAACCCATTTTCGGATATTTTTTTATTGTATAATGTGGGAAATTTATTTTTTTATTCGATTATCGGAGGAAATTTTCATATATGTACCAGAACTTCACAAAATAAAACAAAATATGCATTTTCGCGTTGTTTATTTTTACACGAATATTGATCGATTTGACGAATATTGGTGGACATTGAATTTGCAATTGTGAAATAACCTCTATGCCGTCTACATAAGGGTTTCATGCTTTTGTATTTAGTTACCGCCCAGTGCTGGCGGTATGTGAAGACGTTCTTTATTTTAGTGCCGCTCTGTTCTGTGAATTTTTTTCAACTAAAATCAGTTTACGTGTAATCGTTTTTTTTTTTAATTTTTAGTTTTATACAATGGGGAGGAAAGATAATAAAAAACTAGGTACGCTCAGTGGCCTAAAAAAAAAACATGCTGAAATGTTTGGGTAAGTTCAAATTTTTTTTTTCATAATTAGGTACCTAGAAACAATAACGCAACAAATATTTGTTTATTTTATGTTATTATGTTTAGAAATCAAACGCACGATAAAATAAGTTACAATCATTATTTAAATATACAAAAAAATATTATAAATCGGTTATCATCCATTATCGAATACGATTAGACTATTAGGTAAAATATACTCATGGAGTAGGAATTAATTTTTATTTTTTCAATGCATGCAATGTCTTTTGTAATGTAATGTATCTAAATGTTTTTTACAGGCCTCTACGTAATCTTTCCGTAAAAAAACAATTAAAAAATACTACTGTTTCCAAGGGATTTATATCTGTCAATGAAAATGTACTAGTATTTTTTTACACCTATCTTAATATCCTATAATTAGGTATGGTAATTTATTTAATTTAGTCGATTTATATTATTAAATTTATTAAATTTTTAAAAAGAAAGACAAACATTCCCGGGTCACGGATAACCCAACAATGTTTGAAAATCTCCTACTACCACCACAGAAAGCCGAAAATGTTGCTTGTGTTGTGATGGAGGACTTAGCCAGCCGAGGAATCGAACACGCGACGCTCGGGTGAGACCCAAGCGCTATGCCCACTCAACCACTGACCGGTAATATGATAATACTATTTGAAAAACAAACATGCAATAATTTCTTTGCCGAAAAATACAACAAAAATATAAAAATAAAAAAACAACAAGTGCATAAATAAACCACTCTCAACGAGCGTGAATTCCTTGCCTCGAGCAGACATGACATACAATCTGAGTTTTGTGATTATTATTATGGAAGGGTAAGAACAAAAATACTTTTGGCTTTCATATTCCTCTTAAGCGCATGTAATATAGCGTAATGTTTCTAAGGCTTTACACGTGTCTAAGGTTATCTATATATTATTATTATTATATAGATAGATAACAGTGAATTTTCGGGCCCGATTAGCCGATTGTTATCTATATCTATAAGATATACTCCCTACCTACTCCCCGTACCGGTCCTCATAAATATACCACTCTCTAGATCGATATCTTCGGGCTTTTTGTATCCAACCGAATTATACAGTACTTAACCACAGATATACAAGCAGTACTTACCGTGCGGAAAAGAGCAGTAGACAAGGTAGAAAAAACTCAATGTCATCTAAAAATAAGATGCAACCATAGACAATATAATTACTCTCGGCCTACTCCATTCATTCACTAGCCCAAAAACATATTTTAAAAATAAAAATGTCCTTGAAGAAAAAAACGTCGAAATGTTTTCCAGGGGCAAGGTTCATCTGACTAAGAAAATAAACTTTTACAGTGTATTTCCTTAAGATGAAACTTGTTAATCTGAGAAGAAAAAACCCAAAATGACAAGAAATTTGCAAAAACACTGAAGAAAATTTCCAAAATATGAATGTCCGACAGTAGGACGATGAATTCCGACATTTTTCTGACTAATTTGAACTCATGGTTACATTTACATATGTTTAAAAATCTTTAATTTCACCAAAACAATAAGATAATACAGGATAACACTAATCAATAACATGAATTAGTTGGTCGATATAATAAATAACATTTATACGTTGTGGAGGAAGACATAATATGCCAAGTATGAAGCATCGTTTAACAAATAACCGTACGAATAACCTAAAAACTGTCAATTCACTTTAAACTTGAACTTACGTAGGTAGGTTGAATATATGTTTGTAACTCGCTAACACTATACTGGCTTATATTGTATTTTTATCACGAACAACTTTAACACGCAATATTTTCGACGCGAAATGATAGTATTTCGGCAGCAAATGACAACCCGCGTGTATAAATAAACCACTCTCATTTTATGATTTAAGGTTTTCACAGCCAAAAGTATTTTTGTTATTTGTTTTTGGGGTGTTATGCCGTGTTGCGATAACTCCTTCTTTAGCCAACGTTTCGGACAGCATTGCAGTGTCCATCATCAGGGCAGATGTGTTATTTGAGGTTGTGGTGAAATGTGAGCCTGTGTATGAGGATGTGATACCGTGTTGCCAGCTCCAACTCTCTGAGCTAACATTAACGTATAATTTTTAAAGTGCTTCACGGAAAATTCACGGTTATCTTTTTTTTTCTTATTTTTCCGATTTTATGTCCGGGTTAAATCTTCCCCCTAGGAAAAACTAAAACCTTCTACACACTTTTCCACAAATTATCATCTAGTCAATCAACATTATGCAAGTACATTATATAAGCAAAATAATTACAAAACAATACAAGAACAACACTTCAATTCACCAGAGATCAAATGGGAAAATAATTCGCAACTCCAGATATTTTCATATCAGAGGGTTCGGCTCGGTAGAACTTCTAACAGGGCCTATAAATCCTACTGATCCCTCAACATAAATATTTAAAAAATCTTTCGTTATCCTACATGTATTCAAAATGACCGACTTTTGCATCTTTATATATAAATTTTTTGATAGATCTAATACGCCTAAATTTTGAATGAGAGAGCTAGGTATAATGCCAGTAGCCGAAATAACGAATGGTAATATTTTTATAGTCTGAGAATGCCAAATTCTTTTTATTTCATTTACTAAATCTGTGTATTTTCTTATTTTTTCATTAACAGATTTTTGAATATTACAGGAATTTGGAATAGCGACATCAATGATATGAGTTATTTTTTTAATTTTGTCATGTAAAACTATATCGGGTCTATTATGACTAATCGTTCGGTCTGTTAGTATAGTTTTATCATAATATATTTTATAAAATTCATTTTCTAAAAATGAATTTGGTTCGTATTCATAATATGGTATTATATTACGGTAGTCAAACAAGTTATGTTTAATTACCAATCTTTGGTGAATTATTCTTAAAACTTGATTGTGCCTAAATGTATATTAACATAGATCATCCCGATATAATGTTCCATAGTTCCGGAAAAGCCAAACATTTTCTACATAAATCATCAATTTCATTTATATCTTTGATTATATGCTTCCTATAATTTTTAGTATTAATAACACTAATCCTGAATGGCAAGCGTAAATCCTTCTATTTCTACGCTCAACTCTCCAATACTCAACCAATTGTTTGACGAAAATTTGTAAACATACATTTGGTTGAGATAATTGAAGTTTTTTGCGTGTAAAATTTTATTTGACTAGGAATCTAATAATTCCTGGTTGGGATTTATAAAAATGTTGGCATTCACATCGTATAAATTTAAAGTTGTAATGTTTCTATCTGCCTTGCAAATTATTTTGTGCATTTCTGAGCTATGAGCTTTCCTATGGAAAAAAGTTCTTCGCATTTCTACCTGATTATGTTTCAAAGAAGTTATTTTGACTATACTCTACCTCCTAAATTTCTAGGTCAATTAATTCGTTCTATAGCTGAATTTGGATGATGGCAATTAAACTTCGTTAGCGTAGTTCTAATTAATCGTTCTAAGTTATCTAAATCTGTATCGGACCATTTAATTATGCCAAATAAGTACGTTAATAGAGGTATTGCCCAAGTATTTATAGTTTTAAATTTAATCCTAATATCACTTTTAGTACTAGTATGGTATAATCTATTTGATTGTGGGTATCCTAAATACTTATAAACCTCATCCCTTTTCATACTAGTAATTTGAAAATTTCTAAATATACTCTCTTACCCATCTACAATTTTACCTTTCTCTATATGGATCGTTCTACATTTATCTAAACCAAAAGTCATTTTGATATCATCTGAAAAGTTTTTAACTACCTCGACCATTTTCTCTAAATTTTGTTCAATATTCGAAAATAATTTGATGTCATCAATAAATAATAAATGCGAAATTGTACTACTCTCCCTTGTATTACCCTTAATTGCTCCTAGGTTCATCGTATCATAACCAGACCGAACGAGTTAAAAAGCTGAATTAACAATCAGACTTACGAAACTTCAATTGAAATATCGGAACCGCGATACGTAAACTTCTGATAAGAGAATGTTTGCATACAGGGTGATGCAAACGGTCATACAATGAACCGAGTCAGCGATCCTGCGGGTTTGACGTCCAGACGCTACTCCAACCCGTGGCAGACAAGAACAAAGAAATCAGCAGCTATATAAGCGGTGGAGGACCTAAGTACATCATCATTCTATCGACATCATCCCACTCGAGAAGTCCGACTCGGCGTAATGGAGGAATCGGCCATTATGGCCGGTTCCTCCCCGCGCCACGCCTCATCGCTACACACCTACACCCGACTTTGCACGGACTACAACCATAGACTATTTGGGACATCACCTCAATGCCCAGGCTATCCTGGCCAGCGTTCCTGGCCAGCGCTGACCTCCCGCGCCTAGACCCTGCGACCACATCATCGCCGGACTGCGCCTCGGCCCCGCGACCATCGTGGCCGGCCCGCATCTCCCGCTCATCTGCCGACCAGGTCCATCGCACCTTCGGCTACCTCGTTGACGCTGAAGTACCTGGAAGACTCCTCGCCTTCACCAGTGCTGAACAAGCCCACGAGTCCGATCTCCATCAACGCGGTGTCGACCCACTGACCCGCGCCTCGACCATCCATCGCCGTCTAAGCCTGGTATCATCATCATTGGTCCAGAGCCATCTCCCAACGGCACAATTATACAGACTCAATAAACGCTGTGACACTCGCAACATCATATTTCATTGTCTCACTACCAAGTCCCCATACGTCCAACAGATGGGTTTGTTTTTCAAAAAAGGATAATTGTTCATCGGATAACGTGGTTTTAAAAAAAACATGTTTTTACCTGTCACAGGTGACATCTATATAAAAAGGTAGGTATATAATACCCCTGATTTAATAGAACTAATACGATTTCATTGCCCTGGTCGCGCTATCAATAGACTGACTCTACCGTTCTACTATAATAACACACGTACATTATCACATTATTACTCACCAATCAGTCGATTACACATTTTGGGAAATGAACATGCCAACATCGGCAACATTTATTTCTTAAAATTAGCGCAATATAAACATGCACTCAAAAATTATTTTTCCATAATGTAACTTTATATAAGTACGCAATATGGACATGTTGAAATGAAATGATGATATTTCTCATTGTTCTTTTTTTGTTATTTTTGGTTGTGATACACAAAATAATTGTATGTTATTTTTAAGTTTAAAACTACTGTAATGTAATTATATTATTTTTCTTACTTTGTACTCTGCTATATGTTTATTTATAAAAGGCAGTATAGCCGTTTATGTATTTAAAATAAAAATAAAATATAATAAAAATTAAAACACTTGTACGATTTTAAAGATTTTGAACAAACGAACATTTACATTTTTATTTATAAATATAGATAAAGTAACAATTATTAGGCTCTTTTGGGGTAGGGACAGTCTATTCCCATTAGAACCGTGTTTTTTCTAATTCCTCTCATTCCACCCAATTTTTTGACAAAGGGACTGACCCCCTTATCTCTGGCCTATTCATTACAGCCAGCTTATACTATAACTAACAGATAAACATTATTTCAGATGACGATGACTTCAAACGGCGAATTGGAGCTTAAACTCCTTTCTACAGAAAATCTGGAGAATTTGGCAAACATGAGTGAAGCATCAAGAATAAATAAGATATTAGAACTTCCTTGTATTGAGAAAGAACAAGAAAGTCGATTGAAAGTCACGAATTGTATCCTTGAACATAATCTCCGTTTTTGCCTCGACAACAATCAACCCATCGACCAAATCATCGACAAGTTAATGGAGTACGATATTGGCAATATCAACTATTTGGTTGGAGTTCCCAAGCACGAGTTTGTAGTACTCGAAGCGTTTCTTGAAAAATATAGAGCTCTCATTGAAGAGAATATGTCTGATTTAAAGGCAATCATCGACAAGATAAACGTACTGATAGTTTCATACAAAAAGAGAAGTGACAGTGCAAAACGTTCAGTGACAGAATGTACGTGGTTAATGAACGTCTTGAATCAACTTCTAAAGCAAAACAACTTAAACGATCTGAAACCCATTTTAACCCTTCTGAGAGATGACGCGAAAGCCAGTATTATGTTCGCAGATAGCATTTTCCAACTCGACTCTTCAGAGAAGAACTGTCGTTACGATATAAAACACGATGATGAGGTCATAAAACAAAATCTTTCCCAACATCCAAAAGAAGTAATGTTTTTAAACGAGAAGGAAGAAAACGAAAGAGGATGGCGCATCGGTCCAAGTAACGGGTTGATGCAAACAACGGAGAAGAATGTTAATATCAACCTTTGTATCA
This sequence comes from Hesperophylax consimilis, assembly GCF_061612785.1. NCBI lineage: Eukaryota > Metazoa > Arthropoda > Insecta > Trichoptera > Limnephilidae > Hesperophylax > Hesperophylax consimilis. Next base: position 16,979,610 of record NC_142865.1, read on the forward strand.
ATTTAACCATAAACATGGATTATGTTAACGGTAGAAACAATGTCAAGTCTATATTAGACAATGAAGTAAAAGATGGAGAAAAAAAGGGAGCAAAAGGCGAAAAAAATGAGGCGAAGGAGGGAGCAAAAGATGAAGAAAAAACTGAAGCAAAAGACGATGCAAAAGATGGACCAAAAGAGGGAGCAAAATATGATGGAAAAAATGGAGCAAAGGGCGGTCTTTCTAGGGGAAAAGATAGCGAACTTAATTCTTCTGGAAGAATTCTTTTGGAAGAAGATGGTGAAGGAGAGGGGGATGTGGAAGATGAAATTCCCCTGCAAGATGAAAGAAAACTCAACGGAGATGTTGAAGATCTAAGAGGACCTAAAGATGTTGGAGATACAGAAAAACCTACAAGAGATTACGTAGATGGAAGACCCAAACTAGATGATGCTGTAAAGAATAGTAAAGAAGATAGTCCAGAAAAATCAAATAGAAAAGGAAATGATGCCGCTAAGCGAACCATTTTAATAGATGAAGATGACGAAGGAGAAGGAGAAGAAGAAGAAGTAGATTACAGGAAAATGGATAGTCAAAGAATACAAATAGAAGATGGAGAAATTACCTCTGTCAATTATGGAAAAAGCAGACAACTGAATAGTTCTATAACAGAAGCTGGCACTAGTAAACAAGTTGAAATGGTAGAAGACAAAAATGGTAGTGGTAGCAATGAGGAAGAGGCAGAATGTGAAGACGAAGAAGTAGTAGATGAAAAATATTGTGAGGAAGGAGAAGGAGAAGGAGAATATAGTGAAGGAGAAGGAGAATATAGTGAAGGAGAAGGAGAATATAGTGAAGGAGAAGGAGAATATAGTGAAGGAGAAGGAGAATATGGTGAAGGAGAAGGAGAATATGGTGGAGGAGAAGGAGAATATGGAGAAGGAGAAGGAGAATATGGTAAAGGAGAAGGAGAATATAGTAAAGGAGAATATGGTAAAGGAGAAGGAGAAGGAGAAGGAGAAGGAGAAGGTGAAGGAGAAGGAGAGGGAGAGGGAGAGGGAGATGGAGAGGGAGATGGAGAAAGAGAATATAGTGAAGGAGAATATGGTGAAGGAGAAGGAGAATATGGTGAAGGAGAAGGAGAAAATGGTGAAGGAGAACATAGTAAAGGGAAATATAGTAAAGGAGAAGGAGATGGAGAAGGTGAAGGAGAGGGAGATGGAGAGGGAGATGGAGAGGGAGAAGGAGAGCGAGAGGGAGATGGAGTAGGAGAATATAGTGAAGGAGAATATGGTGAAGAAGAAGGAGAATATGGTGAAGGAGAAGGAGAATATGGTGAAGGAGAAGGAGAATATAGTAAAGGAGAATATGGTAAAGGTGAGGGAGAGGGAGAGGGAGAGGGAGAGGGAGAGGGAGAGGGAGAGGGAGAGGGAGAGGGAGAGGGAGAGGGAGAGGGAGAGGGAGAGGGAGAGGGAGAGGGAGAGGGAGAGGGAGAGGGAGAGGGAGAGGGAGAGGGAGAGGGAGAGGGAGAGGGAGAGGGAGAGGGAGAGGGAGAGGGAGAGGGAGAGGGAGAGGGAGAGGGAGAGGGAGAGGGAGAGGGAGAGGGAGAGGGAGAGGGAGAGGGAGAGGGAGAGGGAGAGGGAGAGGGAGAGGGAGAGGGAGAGGGAGAGGGAGAGGGAGAGGGAGAGGGAGAGGGAGAGGGAGAGGGAGAGGGAGAGGGAGAGGGAGAGGGAGAGGGAGAGGGAGAGGGAGAGGGAGAGGGAGAGGGAGAGGGAGAGGGAGAGGGAGAGGGAGAGGGAGAGGGAGAGGGAGAGGGAGAGGGAGAGGGAGAGGGAGAGGGAGAGGGAGAGGGAGAGGGAGAGGGAGAGGGAGAGGGAGAGGGAGAGGGAGAGGGAGAGGGAGAGGGAGAGGGAGAGGGAGAGGGAGAGGGAGAGGGAGAGGGAGAGGGAGAGGGAGAGGGAGAGGGAGAGGGAGAGGGAGAGGGAGAGGGAGAGGGAGATGGAGAGGGAGAGGGAGAGGGAGATGGAGAGGGAGAGGGAGAGGGAGAGGGAGAGGGAGAGGGAGAGGGAGAGGGAGAGGGAGAGGGAGAGGGAGAGGGAGAGGGAGAGGGAGAGGGAGAGGGAGAGGGAGAGGGAGAGGGAGAGGGAGAGGGAGAGGGAGAGGGAGAGGGAGAGGGAGAGGGAGAGGGAGAGGGAGAGGGAGAGGGAGAGGGAGAGGGAGATGGAGATGGAGATGGAGAGGGAGATGGAGATGGAGATGGAGAAGGAGATGGAGAAGGAGAGGGAGATGGAGAAGGAGAAGGAGATGGAGAGGGAGAGGGAGAGGGAGATGGAGATGGAGATGGAGATGGAGAGGGAGATGGAGAAGGAGAGGGAGATGGAGATGGAGAAGGAGAAGGAGAAGGAGATGGAGAGGGAGAGGGAGATGGAGAGGGAGAGGGAGATGGAGATGGAGAAGGAGATGGAGATGGAGAAGGAGAAGGAGATGGAGAGGGAGAGGGAGATGGAGAGGGAGAGGGAGATGGAGATGGAGAAGGAGAAGGAGAAGGAGAAGGAGAAGGAGAAGGAGAAGGAGAAGGAGAAGGAGAAGGAGAAGGAGAAGGAGAAGGAGAAGGAGAAGGAGAAGGAGAAGGAGAAGGAGAAGGAGAAGGAGAAGGAGAGGGAGATGGAGAGGGAGATGGAGAAGGAGAAGGAGAGGGAGATGAAGAAGGAGAAGGAGAGGGAGAGGGAGAAGGAGAGGGAGATGGAGAGGGAGATGGAGAAGGAGAAGGAGAGGGAGATGAAGAAGGAGAAGGAGAGGGAGAGGGAGATGGAGAAGGAGAAGGAGAATATAGTGAAGGAGAAGAAGAATATAGTGAAGGAGAAGAAGAATATAGTGAAGGAGAAGAAGAATATAGTGAAGGAGAAGAAGAATAAGGAGAATAGTATTGTGTAGAATATGGAGAAGAATAATGTGAATATTGTAAAGGATACTATGAAAGAGACGAAGAAGAAAAGGGAGAGTAATATTGTACAGAGTAGTGAAAGGATATTGTGAAAGAGACGGAGAAGAATATTGTCAAGATTATTGATAAGGATATTGTTTTTTTATTTATTCAAACGCCATAAAATGGCTTTTACAATACAGTGATAATCGAATTACAAGCGTACAGTGGTACACAGGATAATAATAGCAATAAATTACAGAACAATTAATGTGCACTCAAAAAAACTATTGCAAGTGATGCAGTTATTAATATAAGTGCAGAAAGACAATGTATAATTCAAAAGAAATATATACCAATGTAACAATAGTTGAACTAATTTATACTAGGCTTGTATAAGACCTGTCACAAGTCGAAGTTTGAGGTGTCTATGATAATAGTCAGTAGTCAATATAAAATAAATTCCATTAAGGTATAGAACGCTATTTATTTATTTATTTAACGCCCAGAGGGCTTTTACATGGTTGGTAGTATAATTTTAATTTGACAAATACTTTGAAACATAAAAAATAAGAATAAAATTACATTTGATAAAAGCTATGCAACAAGTCATACAAACACAAGAAACAAAAACATAAAATTACAGCTATTTGTAGGTTTACATGATGTGTTTAGGAGTATTGTTGAAATAAATGTTTTAAATGATCCACAAAACTTTCCAAGTTGGTATTGAATATGTCAACATCACCCAAGTAATGATTTCCCATGGTGTGAAGTCGTTGTATCGGAGAGTGGGCAATGTAGTTACGCTTATGTGTGCTGCTGTAGAATATTGTATTTTGTCGTGTTGTTACTGTGGGTGTATGTATGTTTATAAGTTGCAGGAGTTCACAACAGTCGAATTTAGAGTTAATTATTTTGAATAAGAACGTTAAATCGTTTATTTTACGTCTATCTTCTAATGTATGTATTTTTAGAGTATTTAATAAGAAATTGTATTTTAAGTCTTCGACAGGGATATTTAATTTAAAATTTATAAAATATTGTTGTTAATGTGAATTTTGTAAGTTGGAGACCAAACTACTGAGTTATATTCAATTAGACTTCTTAGTAGAAATACGTATAATAGTTTAATGGCTTGTAAAGAATTAAAGTTTTTAGTTGTTCTTAATACGAAGCCTAGTGTTTTCATACCTTTGTTTACAATTTGATGGATATGATTGGTGAAACTTAGTTTTTCGTCCAAAATAATTCCAAGATCTCTCATTTCCGTGACTCTTTCTAAAGCTATGTTATTGATGGAATATTCGAATAAAACAGGATTTTTGTTTCTGAAGAAAGTCAAGGTTTTGCACTTTACTACATTTACAAATAAATTATTTTAGAGCACAAATCTCTAAACTTACTAATATTTGACTGTAGTATATGGCAATGATTTATATCAGTTATTTTCTTGTATAGTTTGATGTCATCTGCAAAGAGCAATACCTCGACATCGTTGAAGCAATTGGTTATATCATTGATGAAAATGAGGAACAAAACCAAAACCTACCTTGCGGTAGGCCACTGGTAGCCCGGAAAGCTTTCGACATCCAAGATATTATTTTAACGAAAAGTTTACGATTCGACAAATAGCTACTAAACCATTTTAGCATGTTATCCCTTATTATCCCGCAAATATTTTTTGGATTATTAGTTTATGGGATACTTTGTCGAATGCCTTCGAAAAGTCTGTATATATACAGTCGACTTGTTTATTTTCTGCAAATGATTGTATAATGAAGTTTTGAAATACCGTTAAGTTAGTTGCGGTGGATTTCCTTTGATAAAACCGTGCTGTTTTTGATTAATTAATTTTATTAATTTGGGATAGATTTCATCAAGGACCAATGATTCAAAAAGCTTTGGCAGTACTGACTGTATACAAATGGGGCGATAATTAGCTATGTCAGTAGCGTCTCCTTTTTTGTAGATCGGTGTAATGAAGCTAGATTTCCAGCGGTCTGGAAAATGTCCAAGGGACAAGAGACGGTTAAATAGTAATGTGAGTGGTTTAGATAATTTATTAGAGCATTTTTTGAGGAATATTGGTGGAATGTGTCTGGGCCAGCGGATTTGTCAGTGTCTAAGGAAAGTAATTTTTGTTCGCAACACTTGTGGGAGATTTGGCAGTGTGTTAAGTTTGTGGTCATATTAAATTTGTATTCGGATATTTTATCATCTGGAGTGTCTTCATCATATACATTTTTGAAGATCCGAAAAAAGGTTTACAATATCCTGTGTATTGTTTGCACTGATTCCATTCATTTGCATTATTGGCGGGTAGTCTGTGTTTTCATTGTTCATTTTTTTAAGAAATTTCCAAAGGTTTTTGGATTTAAAGACAGTGTCCTCGACAGAGATTATGTACATTTTGTAACATTGTTTGGAAAGATCTTTACATTTTTTCCTAGTTTCACTAAAGATTATATAATCATTTATGGATTTACTTTGTTTGAATTTTTTGTGTTGACTCTTTTTTTGCTGAAGAGAGGCTGTAAGCTCTGATGAAAACCAAACCGGGTAGGTATAGCTTCTTGGTGTGTAAAAAGGTACATAGGATTCAATAGTATTAGAAAAATATAAATAAAGTTTATCTAACGATTCATCAACGCTTTCATCGGATAAAAAAGACCAGTCTGTATTTGAGAGATGGCAGTTAATTGAGTCGAAGTCGGCTCGTTTAAAGTTTAGGACGCTTTGTGAAGGTTTCCTTTCATTATCACATGTCATATTTAATTTAATGTTCTGGTTTGGTTAGGTGGGATTTCTTGAATATTTTTGTAACTTCCTAGTTTTTTGGTCGATTTGGCACGATTCGGGGGGTGGAATTAATGTATTTTATGGTGACATCTTCACCATTTTCTTTCCTTTTCTCCAGCTGAACCCTCAGATCGCTCAGAAGTTTTTGTTGCGCCGGTGTTGAGTCGGGGTAAATTCTGACATTGTTCTTGAGAAGACTTCGTTTGCTTAGAATATTTCTCGATTGTGTTGAATTTTGTAGTTCTATTTTTATTGGTCTAGGCTTGTCATTTAATAATTTTCCAACCCTATAAAATTTAGAAATATTTTCATTTGCTGAATTGTCTGAAATGTCTGCTATAGTTAACAGAGAATATTCTGTTTGAACAGAGGATTAATGTTTAGAAAAACAAAGTACCTTGTTAACATGCAGTGAGTTTATTGTTACCCACAAAATTAATTGTACCTACTTGGAATAGCTGAGTAGGCATCGCAACTTGGCATTAACAATTCGGGGCTGTCAGCGATTCAATGATACTTATGGATAAGAAATAATATTTTTTATTAACCTCTTAAGGACCACGCCCAAGTATACTCGGGCGGCTATTATGTGCCAGAATTCGGAATTCATACTAAAGAAAAATTTTAATTATTTTTTCTAGAGATGTGCCGATTATGACTTTCGCTGACTAGCCGACTAGCCGATTAGTCGGTTGTAATAAGACCGACTAGTCGGCTAAGCCGATTACGGTTTCGGGGATTTCCGTAACGCGAAACTATATAACTGAGTTTGTTAATTTAAAAAATCTACTTTTTATTTTAATAATAAGAAATACTTATAAATGTTCATTGAAGATAAGAAGATATTATGTTGTTTTTTATGTTAATTAGGATAGGTACTAATTTTGTTCAATAAATGTCATAATTATGTTTTCTTTACAAGCAAGTAATTTTAAAAACTGATTACCAAAGGAAAGATTGCTTTACATTTTTTAATGTATAAGACTGATTATAAAATAAAAAAAATATATATATAATCAAGGTTTTTATTTCATGTAGTTCCCCGCATTCATATTATTGAGAAATACATACAACGTAAGAAGCCGGATAGTCGGCGCTCTTTGCCGATTAGTCGCCGACTAATCGACGACTACAATAGTGGCCGGATAGTCGGCTTTACCGACTAGTCGGGACATCTCTAATTTTTTCACACTATTCACCAAATATTCAGTCCCATTTTGGGCCCGAAATGGCTTTTATATGAGGATATATATTTTGAGTAAATAAAATTCATTGATAAAAAAAAGGTTTTTTTTTCCATTTTTAATTTTTAAATGATTACTGAAGGGGTTAACACTATAAGATATTTTTAGTAAATAGTTTAGATGTAGTAAAATATGATATCGGAGCCATGAAGAAGAATTGATTATTGTGATTGAGGTATGTTATTATAGCCTTCTTATAACTATATTCTGTGCAGTTGAACACATCTACTACTTCTAAGAAAACATTGGAAACTGCATGCAATCTAGGTATAAGCGAGTATCTAAATGAGTCAGTCCTGATATTTTTGTTGCAATTAAAAAGAATTTTTGATCGACTAGTTCTAATAAGTATATGGAAGGTACCTAATTAGACTTAATAAATCAGGGCTGTCTATAATACCATTAACAATGTTATAAATAAAAATCAGGTCGGAAGCAAGTCTTCTATCTGAGAGTTTTAATATTTTTTATAAGTTTAGTTCTTTCATCAAGTGATTGTAGTTTATTGTTTCGATTGGTAGACCGACTTTATAAAGAATCTTAGGAATTTATGCTGAATTTTTTCAATGGAGTTAGAGTGGATTGTGAAGTGAGGGGACCAGATAGAAGAATTATATTCAATTTGACTACGAACTAAAGAAGAATATAAGATTTTTAATTTTGAAATATTATATTATATATTATAGTGTCTGCCGTTTCGAAGAATGAAACAATGCATTTTTAATCCTTTGTTGGTAACTGAATGTATGTGTGAAAGGAAGTTAAAATTTGAATCGAAAATCACGCCAAGATCATTAATTTCACTAACAGAGGTGAGGGGAACATTATTGATTTTATATTGGTAGTTAAAAGGTTGAGTTATTCTGAAAAATGTTATTATGTGCCATTTATTAATGTTAAGATAAAGTTTGTTAAGTTTGCACCAATCTTGTAATTTGTTTAAATTTATTTGAATGTGAATACAGTCAATTATTGTTTTTACATTTTTAAATAATTTTAAATCATCGGTGAAAAGCAACGCTTCAAAATTATTATCAAAAACACTGACAATATTATAAATAATATTGTGAAAGAGAAGGAGAAGAATATTTAAAAAAATGGTGAGAAGAATATTATAAAGAATAGTGAAAGGATGTTGTGAAAGAGACGGAGAAGAATATTGTAAAGAATAATGAGAAAAATATTTTAAGGAATAGTAAAAGGATACTGTGAAAGAGACGGAGAAGAATATTGTAAAGAATAGTGAAAGAGACGGAGAAGAATATTGTAAGGAATAGTGAAAGGATACTGTGAAAAAGACGGAGAAGAATATTGTAAGGAATAGTGAAAGGATACTGTGAAAGAAACAGAGAAGAATATTGTAAGGAATAGTGAAAGGATACTGTGAAAGAGACGGAGAAGAATATTGTAAGGAATAGTGAAAGGATACTGTGAAAGAGACGGAGAAGAATATTGTAAGGAATAGTGAAAGGATACTGTGAAAGAAACAGAGAAGAATATTGTAAGGAATAGTGAAAGGATACTGTGAAAGAGACGGAGAAGAATATTGTAAGGAATAGTGAAAAGATACTGTGAAAGAGACGGAGAAGAATATTGTAAGGAATAGTGAAAGGATACTGTGAAAGAGACAGAGAAGAATATTGTAAAGAATAGTGTAGTTATGTGTCGTGGCCGACGAATTACTCAGATTTATTTGTGATAAATAAAACACATAGGTACTTTTACGTTCTTTAATTCTATACGGAGTATAATGTAAGGTTGTTCTTCCGGATCTGAGACAAGAGAGAGACAATGGACAACTTACGTACTATTTATACTCCCAGTCATCTGCCTATTTCATATTCGCAAACATACAATCACCACATTCCTCCACACTTAAACCAACAGACAGTTACACAACATGATTATCTTATTACTAATTATAATACACTTTTTTAATTACATTCATAAATGTTTCATTATTTACAATTCCCTAATCCTGTTGTTTTGCGAGTTGCCTGCCGCTTGTTTGATTCATCTCTGTGGTCTCGACGTCGATGCCACTGGTTCCCAGAAACTAGAAGGTAAGAGATAGTCACCATTAGTCTGTTATTTGGCACAAAGCTGGAGATATCGTAATCATTATACGATAGTCTCCTCGTCTGAAGCGATAGAATTATTAGGGTTCAATTCCTATGATACACACAGTTTTGACAACTGATCAGAAAGCTTATTCCAATACATCAGTTTTACATTCATGTTAACTTCCATTAAATAAAGTTTTTTCCCAATAGTTTATGTACTTTCCCTGGTACAACCCACTTATCACTGTTTTGGTTTCTAAAATCTCTAACCATTACTTTTTGATTAATCGAAAACCCTTTGGATTCCTTATAAAATATTCCTTTTATAATAATATTTCTGATGTTCCTGACTTTAAGACATTTTAAATTTAGTTTCTTTATTAATTCTATTATCCTTATCTCTCCCCCCTCTCGGTACAAAAGTTAGACCTTAATTTCCTTCCTAACATTACAACTGCTGGTTTTAAACCCGTTTTACAGTGTGGTGCATTCCTGTAATCTATTAGAAAACTTTCTAATCTCTCATCATAACCTGACTGAAATTTATTTCCTGCCATTATTTTCTTTAAAAAATTGTTACAAGTTTTTACTGCATTTTCAGCCCACTCGATTGAGAATTATTAACAGGCGTAGTTAAATGTTTGATGCTATTCATCTCACAAAACTGTTTGAAGTTCACCGACATGAAGGCTGCTCCATTATCTGACACTGCGGTCTGTGCACTATCGAAATAACTGAATAATCTCTTTAAGAGGAAGCTACAAGCCAAAAATGTGTATATTCTTGGTATACCTTATATTGTAGGTAATAGGCATTCAAATCGCATGACAAACGGAGTCAAGAAATGTTAAATTTCAAGAACAAAACTGGTATTTATTTATTATGTAAATAATTTTATAAGAAAGCAAAAAAGTTTTTCGCATCCTCTCGCTAAAAGTTCAATTTTACCATCTGTACCGGGCCACCAAAAATAGCCCCTAACTAACCCTTTCACCTTTGCTATGCAAATATGAGATCTATGCAACAAGTTTAAAAAAATGTTTTCTTAACCTTTCCCTTACTATTACTTTTCCTGTGTAGTCAATACACATCTCAAAATAAGCGATTTAATATCCGTAAAATATGAATATTCATAGCTTATCGCTTATGTTTATAAAATTTCTATCAAAAGTGATAATAATTATAATTTAATTGCTAAATGAAAAAATGAAAAAACCATCGGCAGATGCTAAAAAAACATGCGAGGGGTCCAAATCTAACGACGATCCGCTTCCGACTGGCTGGCGGCTGGCACACACACAGCTGTGCGGTCGTAGGTATCGATGGTCTAAATCAAAATACAACTGCGGAAATGTGGATTTCTCATGTTCCCGCGCAGCGAACTAAAGCGGGACATCAATAGCGCGTCATTTCCTCGCACACTCTTCGCGTAGCAGTATCACACGGTTGATTGTATTGGTGTATTTGTTTTAGATTTTTAACAAAATCTCTGATTTTTAATTGAATTTAAAAACTATGTAAAATATTATTTTTTAATTCAGTGCATAAATGCATAACGGAGGAATACCTAAAATGTGAACCCAGAATTTATTATATTTTTAGAGTTATTAAAGCTATTAGAAGCAATGTGTAGTAAATACACACCACAGATAAGGAAAGGTTAAACATACTGGAATTATTAGCTTATGGTTCCAGAAAATGTAATCGTCAATTATAGATAATCCATGAATACATGATATTTTTTGTGGCCCATAGAGTGGTTTACACATAAACAAAGTGGCTTTCTAAGTGGAGAAAACACAATTTTTTTTTTCGTTACCAGTAATTTTTGTTGCAAATAATGTAAAGTGAGCTATGTACTATAATTTCGTTTAATTAATTAATTTTCCCTTGAAGTTTGCATTCAAAAATTTTTTAATATTTAAAAAATCCATATTTATTTCTAAAAGTAAAATAGGAGAGCGTATTTCATCTCATCTCAAAAACAGTTTTTAGTTTTCGGCTACGTTCAGAAATATTCCGTTAAGGCGATGCCATACGTAGTAATGTAAAATCATGTGTTTTTGGTTTGAAAATTTGGTCGCCTAGAAATTTTTCAGATGCTTTAATTAAATACTGCGATTAGAATAGATTTTGGCCTTTGAAACAATCGAGTATTTTTTAGATAAGTCTTTTTATTAACCCAGAAAAAAATAATGTATAAGGCCTATGAAAACTGCTTTAAAGTTCAAAATCTCCTACTTACGAACACATTTTCGGTTATAATTTTATTTTATAATGTGGCAAATTAAGTAATTTATAAAATGATAGGAAAAAAATTAAATATTTACGCCTGAACATCCACAAAATAAAATAAAAGGCACTTTTAGGCCATGTTTTTTTCTTGCATAAATCAAAACAGGCGGATGGTGTTAAGCGGGAATTTAAACTTTATCGCCATCTACGTATGGGTTGTTATTGATAGCGGCTCAATTTAAAATACTACACCACGTAGTGCATCGCCTTAATTTAGATTTTATTGCAAAGTAGAAATACTCCGATCGTCTGACGGAACATGGCTGAAGTCTGAGGAGTTAATAAAAAAATTTAACAACTGTTTGCAGACTGTAAAACAAGCAATTACGTACCTATTAAAGACTCTCAATTAGTTCACGCTGCGTTAATTGACCTTGCTGAAGTTCAAACGGATTTATATCATCAAATTCGAGTTCTCTAATACTTTCTCCTAGGTAATCGTCTTCTGTAACTTCCAAATGTGGTGGTTCTGGTAGTTTTGCAGCAATGGCTATATTGTGCAGAACTGCACAAGCGTTTATTATTCTTGTGGTCATTTGGGGAGTGTAGTGTAGAGGCTGGTCGTTACGAAGGCAGCGCCATCTTGCCTTCAGAAGACCGAAGCAATGTTCAATGCAGTTACGGGCTTTGCAGTGCATGCTTGTGTACTTAAATTCTTTTGAACCCGGAACTGCATTTAAGATCGGCGTCATCAGACAAGGACGAAGTGGAAATATCGAATCTCCTGAAACAAACATAAGTTTTTAATAACAACATGAAATTTGGCATCCAATTCTTGTCTGGACTCTGTGCAGAAATGGGAGGTCCATTTGATAGATTCCCTAACTAACTAACTAATCATCACGTCATCTACGCAGGGGTAGACAGAAAGGATGGACCGCCAACCAACTCGGTCACACCACACACTTCTTGCCTCATTCACATTCATACATACTCTTCTATTATTCTGACTCTTCACATTTCCCGACTCGAGTATTGACACACTTGATCGTGCCATGTCTTCCTCGGTCATCCCCGACTTCTGCTACCATTCACATTTGCATTGTATATTCTCCTTACACTCCTTTCTTCGCTCATTCACTCTACATGCCCAAACCATCTAAGCGCCCCTTTCTTAATCTTACTCATTACGCTTTTGCGAATCTCCACATTTCTCATACATGGTTTTACCGCACATACGCCTCAGGAATCTCATTTCAACAGCATTAGGTCTACTTTCATCCTGTCTCTGTCAGTTCACGCCTCACTTCCATACATCAGGGTAGGTACCAGCACTCCATTGTGGACTGCTAACTTCGCTTCTATCGACAATTTTTTGCTAGCGCCAACTGCGTTCAGTCTTCCATTAATGGAGTTACCTGTATTTACCGGATTATATGAAGGAGGAAAAACAGATGCCGGTAGCTCGTTCCACATACGAGACGTCTTACACAGAAACGAGTCGAAGAAGCGGCCCGTTCTCATGAAGCTAACATCAATTGTGAACGAGTGTTCCGCTCGTGTACGTCGAGTTTCACACACGTGCACCGGGGATCATGCTGCAAGCTCCTTAGAGCACACTCCATTAAAATACCTGTAGAACAGACTCAGCATGCCCACATCACGTCTGTGCATTAGAAATGACAATCGGTCCGTTAACAATGATTGTCAATCAGATGGTCGGACGGCTCTTCTTTGCACAAAATCAAGTAGGTTTATTAAGTATTGTGGGACTCCAGCCCAGAGGTGGCTCCCAAATGTTATTGTTGAGCTCATTAATATGAATATAGCTTTTTTTCTACATTTTTTTCCCACATTCGTAGTTTATTTCAATAGGAACAATACATTTTTCACCGTAATCAATAATATTTTTTATTAAAAATTTACCTAACAACCACAGAGTTTCTTGCTCGCAAATTTTTTCAATATATGGTTTCATCGCCATCATTTCCCAAATGTAGTCAAGTTCTGAATCTCCCCCAAATCTTGCACAAACGGTCAAAATTTTAAAATTCGAGTCGCAAATCTGCAAAATAAAGATCATTACAATTTTTGTTCACACGAAGCAGATACTTTGTGATATAAGTAAACACCACTTTTATTTTTTATACTTAGCACACTTCGGCCGGGAAAGGTAATTCTACCCGTTCGGTCGATTGATGCTTAACGCCGGGAAGGGTAGTTCTACCTTTTGCGCCGGCCTCATTTCAATGGCAGAAAAGACGGAATTATTCAATGTTTTTATATGAATATTACAAACCAATCTCTTTGTAAAGGTCCCAACTATATGTGCATAATTATCGAATCGTAATGCAAGTCTTCTTTTTATATTATTATCTTCGTGCCTTTCGTTTACATCGGTATTTCAACAAAAGGATAGTATATTAATTGTTATTGTAATAATTCAATTCCTGGAATGAAGGTTTTTGTGACCGTGAAACCTGATTTGAATCTATGTCTCTGTTCCGCCCCACTCAACTCCTATGTGCAAGCGAGCGAGAGATATCGGGCGTATTGAAAGAAATCAGGTATGGACAAATACCGATAGGCAGACCGTAATAAACAAATTACCAGGTTAAGGCAATGCACTACGTCGTGTAATATTTTAAATCGAGCCGCTATCAATAACACCCCTTACATAGATGGTGATAAGGTTTAAATTCCCGCTTAACACCATCCGCCTGTTTTGATTTATGCAAGAAAAAAACATGGCCAAAAAGTGCCTTTTATTTTATTTTGTGGATGTTCAGGCATAAATATTTAATTTTTTTACGATCATTTTATAAATAACTTAATTTTCCACATTGTACAATAAAATCATATCCGAAAATGAGTTCGTAAGTAGGAGATTTTGAACTTTAAAGCTGTTTTCATAGGCTTTATACATAATTTTTTTCTGGGATTATAAAAAGACTTATGTAAAAAATACTTGGTTATTTCAAAGGCCAAGATGTATTCTACTCGCAGTATTTAATTAAAGCATCTGAAACATTTCTAGGCGACCAAATTTTCAAACCAAAAATACATGATTTTGCATTACTACGTAGTGCATCGCCTTAATTGAGTTGCATTTCAAATAATATTCTATATCGTTTAGTACTTTTATAGCTTGGACTACAAAACTCTTTTAAAGTCTATAAGTAAAATGTGTTATCAATATATTCTTCTTCTTCTTTCGTATGGTGGGGGAGTCAGAGGGGGACATCTAGGTCTGCGAGCCATTCTAGGGCCTCAGGCGTCGCCATGTGAACCTCATCAATGCCGACGGGGAATGAATGGAACGGGCATTCGTTGACCACATGTTTATGTTATCAATATATTAAGTTTTGACATAGTAGGAAGAGGTAGCAGGATTAGGTAGAGGACTGGGAAGAGAGTGCTCTTTGTCAACAGGGAACAACCTAAGTATCGGACTTTTATTTAGATTGATTTGGTTGTTGATGACTTTGCTATTAATTGTTTTAGCTTTCCTTAACTCTAGTGCCTCCAAGTTATCGAGTCTGATCGCTATTCTGATTTTACATGGCGAACTCACACCAGTATTTTCATTAACAAGTAATACCCGGAGGATCAAAATAAAACACATGCGGCGATGGTGGGTCCAGATTGACCCGGCTGAAATGATGAAATTAAAAGGCTTTTTAAACAAAGTCACAAACAAAAATCACAATACTAGAAATGTGCCCGAATGGTTGACAACATCTGCGCGGGACTGTGAGAGACAAAGACGGAAGGACAGAGCAAGAGATATGCTGTTTCGTCGGCTGCTCGAATTCAAATGAGAAGAAATGGAATTTTTGCGTGTTTTTATACACAATTATTCTAATAACTTTTTTAAAACGTGTCCGATTTTAATCATTTTTGAGTCGAAATGTGGGTAAATATTTGATGAAAGAATAAACAAAAGGAAATTAGCCTAAACGAGATATTTGCGGCAAAATCTTTTGTTTAAAAAACACTGGGTCAAATCAGACTCATCACCGGAGTCGAGGTGTTAAACACTAGTGGACCCCGCAATGATCCTCTATTGATAATATCTTTCTCGGGCGTCTCCGACATCGTCCACCATTCACTACTGTATACCATAATGTTACTGTTAAAAAACTACATTACATGGACTTTAATTCGGCTCTGCATCTCCTTCCAGTGCAGAGATATTGCGTAAAGTATTCCTCGGGCGTCCCCGACTTCTTGTACCATTAAAACCACTGTCTAAACACTCCTGGCACTAATAAGAACAAACTTTGAAATTTTCAGCGATATCTGTCGACTTCTTTTTGAGTTTAGCGAGCACAAACATACGCAGCTTGAATTTTTATATATTAACCTTTCCCTTACTGAGCTAAAAAAAATCCACGCGTTCCGGTGCTGTGTAGTCAATACACATCTCAAAATAAGTGATTTAATATCGGAAAAATATGAATATGCATAGCTAATCACTTATTTATATTATATTTTATATCAAAAGTGTTAATAATTGTAATTTAATTACTGAAAACATGGAAAAAAACCATCGGCAGATGCTAAAAAAACGTGCAAAGAGTCCATATCTAACGACGGCCCGCGACCGACTGGCTGCCGGCTTGATGGGCGCTGGACGCACACACACAGCTATGCGGTCGTAGGTATCGATGGTCTAAATACAACTGCGGATGTGTGGATTTCTCATGTTCCCGCATAGCGAACTCGGCGACCGGTCGGTGGCCGAGTTGACATCGCGTTTGGGTCCCACTCAGACGTAGTGTGTTCAATTCCTCGGCTGGCTAAGTCCTCCATCACAACTCAAGCAACATTTTCAGCTTACTGTGGTGGTAGTAGGAGATTTTCAAATATTGTCAGGTTATTCGTAACTCGGGAATGATTGTCTTTCTTTTTAAAAAAGAAATAGAAAAAAAAAAGCAGGACATCTTGTCATTTCCTCGCACACTCTTCGCGTAGTGTCACACGGTTGATTCTATTGAAGTATTTTCTGATGTTATTATGTTCCCGATTTTTAACAAAAATCTCTGATTTTTAATAGAATTTGAAAACTATGTAAAATATTATTTTTAAATTCAGTGCATAAATGTATAACGGGGGAATACCTAAAATCTGAACCCAGAATTTATTATATTTATTGAGTTATTAAAGTTATTAGAAGTAATGTGTAGTAAATACACACTACAGATAAGGAAAGGTTAAGAAGATGAGGTCTGTTTTAATGAGATTTTAATTCGGAGAAGCCATTATTATTTAGACATCTAATGGTACGTAAACATTTGCAAACCGAAACGCGAACCTAGCCACCAATTATGGGAAAGGAACAAAGTAACTGCAAGCGGCGTTTTTAATACTACGCTACATTTTTCCTATTTAAAACGCGGGACAATCACTATAAAGTGACAGCTTAATATATTGGCAACACATGTTACTTGTAGATTTTAGTAGAGTATTATTGTACTGCCCTGAAGAAGCTGAGATTAAGTTTAAAAATGAAAAGTGGTGTTTACTAAGTTATTGTTTTTTTTTTAATCATGATAATTATTGGTACAACAGCTAATTTGTATTTAAATCATTTAAAATAACTTTGTACTTACCATCATAGCGTTAATGGAATGAAAACCATCGCTGTTAAAAAATAAGTGTTCATTGATTTTTGGTGATAACATTGCGATCTGGGTCCCGTCAATACATCCTATCACATTGGGAAACTGAAATTTCTCGAGAAATCTGAAATATTTAGGTATGCAATTAATTATATAATAGCAATACATAATATATTATAAAATGACGCCTTAGACACATTATACTATATATAGAGGTGACACACTACGCTATAATCATCCTCGGAGAGGGGGTAAGAACAATTGGGGAACTGCCGCGGAATATCATTTCTTTGTATGGGATCTGTCACTTTGACAGATGGCAGCTGCGTAATTACGACGCTCTGAAAATTGGTCTGACCCCCTTTCCTGCATAATTTTCAAATATAGCCTGGCTAGCAGATCATGGCGCATATCCTCGCCACGCCCACACTTTTAGCACATCATCTTTTTAGGTGTGGCAGGTCTGTATGGCGAGCAATATGGAGTTAAATGAAACGCTTTGAACTTATTGCGTAATCCGTCACCCCCTTTAATGAGATATTTTTGATTTACCTTAATTAATTTTTGGGTTACTGTGCCGTGTTGCACATCTTCTTTCTTTAGCCAGCCGTTCGGACAAGGTTAATAGCAATATACTTACGCACTTCCCCACAATCTACGTACAAAACACGCACTTCACCCCAATCTACATACATAAACACGTACTTCAACGCAACCTACATATATAAACACGCCCTTCACCACAATCTACATATATAAACACACCCTTCAACACAATCTACATACATAAACACGCCCTTCAACACAATTTACATACATAAACATACACCTCACCACAATTTACATACATAAACATACACCTCACCACAATTTACATATCACTTCTGCATACATAAACACGCACTTCACCACAATCTACATACATAAACACGCACATCACCACATTCTACACATCACTTATACATATATAAACACACATTTCAACACAATTAGACATCAACCTTGATGATTGACACTGCAACACATTGGCTAAAGAGGGAGGAATCGCAACACGGCATAATAACCCAAAAATTTATCACAATAACAATTTTAGCGTGAAAATCTAAAATCGCATCTATATGTGATTTGTTTCAGAATAAGTAATAACAAGTCTTGTACACAATTTTATTCTTCAACTGATAAATATATTTGAACATACCCTTGTTTAGTTTCATTTAGTTTTTCTCTTGTTCCTGGAAATTGTATGTATTCTGCCATTAAACCTTCTAATAGTGGAACAATTTCATGTATCTGGCGACTAACGGAGACTTGGGAATGAGGATTTGCGCCAATAACCTTTTGGTGAGATCCCGTTGCCAGGAACGAGAGTGTTGTTAGTACCTTGAAGCCAAATTAAATAAAACACATGTCAATAAACGAGTATAAGTACGCATGCAATATTGGTACATGTATCTGGAGCTGTAACGAATTTATCGAATGCAAGAAGCCAGTGCCAGTAGACTTCAACAGAGGGCGATGTATTTGAACTAAATTCTATGACACAATATTGGATTTCAACATAGGTCAAAACTCATCAGTAGTATTAGTGGGATTGGGGATTTTTATAACATATAAGGCGTAATTTTAGCTCATGTAGTTAACTCTTTGCACGCGGCCGTATCAACTGTTGTTACGGCAAAAAGTCCATACTCACACGCGGCTGTATCAACAGTTGATACGGAAACTTTGACGGCCGATATTCAAGCTCTTTGCTCTTTCGTCATAAATGTATTTCTTGCTCACTTGGACATTCATAGAACTATCACGATGCTGGCATCTACAAGAATTTCTTAAAAATAAAATTGCATTTCATAAAAAAAGATCGATAATCAAGTGCGCCTCTTCGCGCCTTTTAGTCCTTTAGTTTACATTTTTGTCAACGGATGGCGTTAGTACTAGTATGTCATTAAATAACTAAAAATGATAAGTGATCATGGTGTCCCACTTGAGTCTATCACCTAAGTACACACACGCCGAGTGAATGGCGGGACCACATTCAAAAGACACGGAACGTCTTTGTATGAAATTTTATGTTTTTGTTTTTATAAACATCTAAGAGTGTTGACACACGAGGATTTGTTTTCATATTGTGGAGAATAATCTGTTCTGTCTATATAGTCCAATAAATCATGCCAGAATGCTATAATTTGATATTTAATTGCGTGCATAGGTATTTGAAAATATGTACCGCGTACGGGTATAGATAAAACGGAGAAAATTAACGCATTCAAAAGGTTAAACAGTTCATAATAAACACACTATATGTAATTTATGTGTTGTCATTTCACCGCACCTCGGAAAAGCTGATGCGGTAGCCAGCAGGTCAATGACGTCAGCATAGTAGGGAGTCATAAACATAGTCTGACTCCTATTGTATTGTTTTTTTTTACATTAGCTCCACACAGGAGGCCATCTCATTCCATCAATTTCCCTCAGGGGAATCTTTGCAAATAGTTTCCCTCAGGTCGCCTTTGGAAATTCTCTGTGGAGGGTATTTTAAGGATATGATGGATAGGAAGTTCTGAGAAGGAAAAAGCTATGTGGGGTGGGTGGGTAGGGAATCAGGGTGTACAGGAATGACAGATTAGAATAAAGCAGGCTTTTGGAAGAAATATAAATTAAATTAATTCACCTTAAGTTCTAAGGGCACTCCAGTTTTTCGCCTGCATTCAGGAACTAAAGGCCGTAGTCGCTGACATAATAATAGGAATATTTCCTGAGACAAGCGATATTTGGCTACAAATAGACTTGCAGGCATATCCAGGGGGTTAAACGCATCCCTTAATTGTCTTCTTCGTAAAGATTCTTCTTTCAACAGGGCTCGAATGATAAACCTTCTGCGGAGATAACCAGATGCCATTGTTTCTGAGGACAAAGACAACATCATATTATATTATAATATATATTTAGGAATTTCAATATTTTCGTGCGACTCAATTGAACGACGGCTCAATTGAACGACGGCTCAATTGAACGACGGCTCAATTGAATGACGGCTCAATTGAACGACGGCTCAATTGAACGACGGATTTAAAATAATTAATAAGTAAAATACAAACTAATGTTCTGAATATTTTGACAAGGTTAGGTTAGGGTAGCTAAAATAAAGCCATGAGTAATCCAATGCAAAATATTAGCATCTGATCTATAAAGGATGGGGTTTTTGTAAAACAGGAAGAAAGAGTTACGCATTTAAGACTTATAATATTAAAAACTAGCTGTACACCGCAACGCGATGCTGTGGCTCAATCTGGCTGTGCAAATAGAGAAACAATATTGGGTGTTGCTTTTATGTCTAACATATGGCGATGTTTTTAAAAAAGCATGTTTGTCCAACAGATTGCGCTGTTTTTAAAAAGAATAATGTTTGTCCAATAGATGGCGCTGTGTTTTAAAAGTAACATGTTTTTACCTGTCACAGGTGACATCTATATAATATAAGTATTCGAATGCAACGTTGTGTCAAAATTTCAAAGCAATTGGTAGAAAACTTTCGGAAATTTAAGTTTCTGAACAAACAAACATTTATATATTTATTTATATAGATTATTGCGTCCGAAATTTAAACTGTCTGGCAAGAAGGGGTTTCTTTAAATATGGAATGGAATGATGCCGATTGAAGCGTGGTTGAAGACAGTTTGTCCGCAGCAAATCATTTCAGCGTTATCGCAAATAATCCTTGTGATGGTTTCAGATGACCTTCTGAAAGTTGTCACGAAGACTATAGCCAGTAAAAGTCCAGGATCTGTAGATGTATGTAGATTCTTCATGATGAACGCTCCAGATTTAAGATAAATATATGACTAAATTATCGAAAGGATACGTCGGTGAAACCTGTCCCGCTCTAGGCTGTTGAACAAGGAATGGCTTCCTGCTTCAATATGAACTCTCAGCTTTTGCGATTGGTTCGCAGGTTTGGCAACCGATGTGTCCCGAAAAAATCCAGGGTTCGCAATCACACCAATGCACAATGGCCAATGCGTAAATGCTGGAGGTGCCACACACCGAAACCATAAATATAAAACATGTAAAAGGATCCACACACTTTGTTACAAATCCTTTAAGTAACAAGAA
Organism: Hesperophylax consimilis; assembly: GCF_061612785.1. Taxonomy (NCBI): domain Eukaryota; kingdom Metazoa; phylum Arthropoda; class Insecta; order Trichoptera; family Limnephilidae; genus Hesperophylax; species Hesperophylax consimilis. The sequence continues at coordinate 17,000,593 of NC_142865.1, forward strand.
TACCAACTTATTTAAGGGAAAACTCTAGAATTCCGCTTCAATCTTCAAAAAATAACTTAATTACTACAAGAAACAACTATTTGCATCGGGGATATGGCAAAACACAAACAAAATACGTTATAAGGTTCTTAGTTTGAGTTATTTAAATATGATTGAAATAGAATCTTCCGGCAAACATCACATACTAAAAAGATCAAACAAACAACGGGTGTCCTAGGCCAACATTTCAAATTATGAAGAGAGGGAAAGTGAATTCATGTATTAATTTTGTTTAAATAGGCAAATTTCAAAACTATATATGGAAGATTGGAGTCGAGTTCAGACTTAGAAGAGATGAGATGTTGAATGGAGGGGAGGCAATTTTTGATAAAGCTTGATAGAAGAGAGGATATTTGTTTAGAGAGGGACAACTGAAAAATATGTGATCTAAAGTTCCCACTTCTAGACCACATAGGGTACAATCTGGGGAGTCAAGCACGTGTCGCACGTGAGTAGGAATGGAACAATGTCAAATTTTCATTAAAATAAGTGAGATTTCTTTTTTGGAAAAATGGGGGAATTGTTGAAACCACAGTTTTGATGGGAAAGTCCTTTGTATTGAGGCATAGTAGGCTCCCATGGATTGACTAGCAATGTGCCAATACTCTGTCCAAACATAGCGCAATCTCTCTTTGAGGATGGAAAAAATGTCAGGTAGGGGAATGTAGTTTACAAGGGTAACAATCAGGTTGGATGCTCCTTGTTTTGCCAAGAAATCTGCAGTATCAGTACCCACGATGCCAGCATAAAATAGAGAAATTTTCAACAAGAAAGAAAAATTGGAACATTATATATATATAGGATTCGGGCGACATCGACCAGTCGTCACACCCCCTTTCTACTTCCCGCACGGGAACAATATTTCACACTGTATTGCAAGGAATGTAGACTCAATGGTTTCGCCATGTTTTTTTTCTTGTTCGACATATTCGTAAAGCTTATCTAGCGATTCAGAAAAAACCTTTTGTTATTAATTGTTGTATTAACATTTTTATAATCTCAATGTATTTACAGATATTTTGTTGGATAAAATAGCTAATCGGGAGAAATAATAATAATAATCTCCCGTGCTGAGGATGTCATTTACATATTATAATTTAATTATAAGAAATTAATATGGTAATTTTTGGATAGGGCCTGACACGCTTATTACGAATATTTTTTAGAAAAAAACTTTATATTCGCCTTAATTACTATAAAAGAAAACTTTTTGCATTTCGGGCGGCGGAAAATTATGAATTTAAATTTTCAATTGCGTTAACCAAAATTCACTTCGCGAATCGATGCGGCGGCAATCAGCTGCCATTAGGTACGTCACTGTTATGTTGGTATCCCTGATACATTGCGTAGATACGACTATGGCTAACTTCGTGGAAGACAAATGGATTTGTATCACAAACCATGTTACACAAACCTAGCGTAGCCGGTAAACCAGTTGAAAACTGGGATGTTTTTCTTGCCTTGACGCGAGCAGGCGTTATTAAGGGGCACTTTCCTTTGTATCACAAACCATGTTACACAAACCTAGGTATCCCACGAAGATAGCAACGGTCGTATTTAGCTCTTGTTAATGCATCAGTGATACCAACATAACAGTGCTTTCCTAATGTCGCCACATCGATTCGCGGAGTGAATTTTGGTATTACGCAATTGAAAATCAAAATGCATAATTTTCCGCCGCCCGAAATGCAAAAAGTTTTCTTTTATTGTAATTAAGGCGAATATAAAGTTTTTTTCTAAAAATTATTCGTAATAAGCGTGTCAGGCCCTATCCAAAATTTACCATTAATATTATCATGTATTATAAAGTAATTTTAATATAAGTAAGATAGTGTTTTTTTGTATAGTTCAGTTTAGTAGATTCTGTTTTAGTCTGTGTTTGATATCAGTATATTTTCTATTTCAGATCTCCCTATATTAAGTATCCAGCTTTTAAATACATTGAATATCTCAAGGGCGAAATAATCAACAAATAAATAAACAAATTACTAACCTCTGTCGAATTATTTTTATGTTAAAATCAATTATTTTCTTTGAGTTTGGAGGAATAATATGTGAATCCGGAGATATTTGCCAGTTTGTCAGCATATTATATATTGGATATACCATTTGTCAGTCACCATAAATTGTCAGAACACAAATAATGCACTGAGATAAATAAATAAACCACTTAGCACATTCTCACTACCCCCGTAAACAAAAATAAACAATTCTCCCCATAAATAAACCACTGACAGCTCGAAAAATAACGGATGAACGGAACTCAACAAATTGTAAGCAGGCAGTGTTGCCAAGCCTAAAAATTCTAAATTGGGAAATTTTTCACCCAAAATTAGGGAGAAATTAAAAAAAATCGGGAGATGACTAGATATTTTTTTTTTAACTTTAATTATACAGGGTGTCCGGAAACTCGTAGTACAAGCGGGATACTGGGGAATCTACATCACATTTGGAGTCGATTTTGTAGAATATTTTTTTTTTATTTGAGCTTTCGTTATCGAGTAAATCGAGTTAGAAGTTGATTTTTTTTTTGTTTTTAATCAAATTCTTATAAATTATTACTGAAGATCAAAGTACCCAACTAATTAAAACTATTTGAAAGTAAAACAAATGAAGAAACTCGGATTTGAAGCATTATTTTGAAATCACCCTTCATTTAACCCGGTGTAATCATAAAATATTTCTGCTCTGCAGGGTTAAAACATCTGTTATTCAACCCTAAACACCAGAAAAAACTTTAACCCTAAAATAGCCGAAAAATATTTTTTTTGGTTTTTTTTTTTTTTTTTTGAAAATGCTCAAATCAAAAAAATTTATGTTTTTTTGGGTTCCCCATGTGGTGTAGATTCTCCAGTTTCCCGCTTGTACTACGAGTTTCCGGACACCGTGTATTTAAATTTAATTTCATTCACTTTAATTTGAAAGCGTTTATTCTTGCAATGCTATTGTGCTCAGTTGTGCAGGTTCTTATCTTAATATACAAAAATCAAGTGTCGCTGTGTTCGTACACGTTAATTTACGAAACCGCCCAACCGATTTAAATGAAATTTTGTGAATGTGTATGGTTGGTTCCAGCTTGAAATATAGGATAGTTTTACACCCGATAGGTGTCGCTGTTGTCGAAATCTAAAAAATAAATAATTTCAACTAAAAAAAATTTTTTTCAAATTTCTCATCCAAAAATACATACAACCACATATTTTAACTTCATTGCATAGAAGACGGTCTGTGGCAGGACAACGTTTTATATTATAAAATGCATTACAAATGGTTGAGTTAAATTAACTGGTTTCTAATACTAATATATAAAAAAATTCAGAAACTCGAAAAGTATTCGACTGATATTGATGAAAATTTCTATGTTTGTTGTTATTAGTGCCAGGAGTGTTTAGAGATGTTTAAATCGTAGAAGAAGTCGGAGACGCCTGAGGAATACTTAACACAATATCTCTGCATCGGAATGAGATAAGGAGTGGAATTAAAGTCGATGTAATGTAGTTTTTTTAACAGTACCATTGTGGTATACAGCAGTGTTGGGGATGGAAAAGCATCGTCGCACCGCGGAATGCAATAGGAATGGAAACTTCGGATATGCCAACTTACCTTTTTTCTATTCTTCCGCGTTTTCTTTCCTTTGCGCTGGTTCATACACAACAAACCAGTTTTCACCACAATGCTGGAGCTCATGATGGCTTTTCAGGTTTCGACACGGTTGAAAAAGGGGGCTCCGTAATCAGATACAGATTATGTGTTGACAGGACGATTTTTTCAACTAAACTGGTTACACTAAGTCAGCATAGGAGAGGTAGGAATTGGGTCGGTGGCAAAGATATTAGAAGAACGAGATGTGCTATGAGCAGTTCATACTGTGTGGAATTGTTTTGCCCAGTGTCGCCGGTTTTGTTCACCAATACTACTGCACACCTTCGCTTACGCTAAGGTATCCGCACTAATACATAGAACAGATTTCTGTGCGTATACGTCCCGATACCGTTCAAAGTACCCTAATTAGGTAGTACTCCGCCTACGGTCCGGCGGCCAACATAGCATATCTCGTTCTTCTAATATCTTTGATGTCACCTGTGACAGGTAAAACAGCGCTAATCGATGGACAAACATGCTTTTTTTGAAAAACATCGCCATCTGTTGGACGTTAAATTGACACATGCTATTATTACGCTATCTACACAGACAAACTGAGCCACAGCCACGCATGACTTAATCATAGCGTTATGTCAAAACCATACTAGCGATCAAATTAATAAAATGTATTACTTACACAATAATATGTATTTGATACAAATGAGGATTTATATTATAAACCACCAAAATATTGAAGTCTCAACAGCTCCTAACCGTCTGGAGCCAGTGAGACTATGGCATCCACAATCGGGGTATGTCGTGAGGCTGAAGGTAGCGCGGGAAGGAGAAGGAAATGGGGAGGTATTTGGCTATCCATATCTGCTCACCAAACACGGCCAAAGCTATATCAAGCAATGTTATGTTTCTGAATGGTGGTTTTTTTCACCAAGACTATACTGAAAGTATCTTATCACTCTGGAATGTGCCGCAAATAGACTAAATATTATTTTTGATTAACACATAATTAATCAAATACAACTTTCTGTTATATTTACATTAATACATTTTCTATCGTATCTGTACGTATTTAGCCGTAAAATAAGGAATAACTCCTTCTAGGCTTTTTTTTACACTAGCTCCACATGTCATCATTTTTTATTTTATTTTTTTTATTATTTATTGAGTTAGTTTATACATTTGAATATAAACTAATATAAACAAGATCATATTTCATTTTGTAATTTTACATATTTTTACAATAAATATAACATTTCTTTGTAAATACATTCATTCTTCAGACTTTCAGGCATTTCATCATACATTTTTAGTCCTTTGTACATTAGGCAGTTCTGTGATTTTTTTTTTCATATGTGGCAATCTAATCCTATTTACATTTCTGGTTTCGTAATTATGAACATCTCTATTAAAAACAATTTCATCCTTAAAATATTTTGGCATTTGGTTGTTCATGATTTTATGTACAAAAATTAACACATTAAATAATAGTATCTTTTATATAGAAATCCAATTTAGCTGTTCTCTCATTTGATCTATGCTTGCGTATTTTCCTTTTCCTAGTATACATCTCATAGCTCTATTCTGTATAACATCTAGCTTGTTCAAGTTTCCTTCATTGGCCAAATACAACATAGTAGAGTAATAATCTAAATGTGGAGCAACTATAGTTTTATAAATCAGCTCTGTAGTGTTTCCATTTAGTTTATTTCTTAATCTTCTAAGAAAATTGACTTTTTTAGATACCTTCTTTAGCACATATTCAAAATTTGCTTTGAAAGTTAGTTTTGAATCTAGTATCACACCCAGGTACTTAATTTCATTTACTTTTTCAATTTTTTCGTCATTAATTGTCAATTTTAACTCTGTGTTATGCGTTTTGTTGGGGATGCATTGGGGATGCCGTGTGGAGGGTCTTTTCAAGGAAAGGTAGGAGAGGTAGTTCAATGAAGGAAAAAGCGATGAGGGGTGGGTAGGAATCTGGGGTGTGTGTGTCCAAGAGTGACGCACGTATGAATCCATCCGTCCGACTGCGGTTTAATGCGATGGGTCGAGAGTCTTGCTGGAGAGGTCAAATGGTCTCCCTCAACAGGCCTCTTCCGATCCGGCAGACGCAAGATCTAGAAAAACCTCACCCCACGAACCCGAGCACCCCTGCGTAGCAAACCATTGGAGGCGACTTATGGCAGAGGTGTTGGTTACCCTACGAGAAGACAGAGATTTTAGGCTTCCCAAAACCAGAGATGTGCAAAATGGGTACCCAAAACCATTTGAAATGCAAAATGGAAATGGGTCAAAAATTTTCCATTTGAAAATGCAAAATGCAAAATGGTTTTTAGAAAAGCATTTCAAATGCAAAATGCAAAATGGTTTCTCAGGTCAAACAATTAAAATAATTATAGAATTTTTAAACAATTTTGTTATTTAATAATGGACATCAATGTAGAACAAACATATTACATGATGGTAAATCCAAAAACACCACGACTACAGATTATGAAACCACAAAAAATTTGCGCGGGACTAATGTTGCCAAAGTAAAAACATAGAAACTGCTATCTAACATTTAATATTACAGCGTCATGGCCCCATGTTCAGTATTTGAATCAGTATTTTTTGTAATGGTATCACTCAATTGCCAGGGCTCCTACCAGGGAGCAACTTGACAAATGTAAATTATCTCTCATAGCGAGGTTGAGGACCGACTGATATTTGGGGCTTATGAAAAAAAGATGAGTGGAGATAGTAGGAAGAATGTTGCAAAAAAGCATTTAAAATGGAAAATGCATTGAGAAAATTATTTAAAATGCAAAATGGTTTTTAGAAAAGCATTTAAAATGCAAAATGGAAAATACCCATTTTGCATTTTGCATTTCCATTTGTAATGGATTTATTTGAAATAAAGCACATCTCTGCCCAAAACTAAACTTTCATGCACACAAAACAGCGCGTTTTATAAAGAGCAAAAACTTTATAATAACCTACCAAATGTCATAAAGGAAGCCCCAAGCCTTGGCACTTTTCGTAGGACATGTGCTTTATATGTAAAAAATATTTTTTGATTGTTGAACATACTCACCAATATTATTTTAGTCACCTAGATATCTTATATAATGTAATTTTGTGTTTTTATCTTTTTCTCTTAAATGTAATTGTTATTTTTTGTATTTTTTATATTTTCCTACTAGATACATGAAAAAATTTGCGTACATCTAAATAAAGATTCAAAAAAACAAAACAAACCAATAGTTCCAGGGGTGAATTGAATCAAATTGAGACAACTAGAAGTACCTTCAATACAAATTTGAATGGAAAAAAATGTTCCATTTAGCCCAATAGCCCAGCGCTTCGTCTCACTTACACTCGCCTGACATCGTAGATCTCAATTCCATTTGAATTTCGTAACCAGTTTTGCATTGGAAATTTAAGCCTCGAGTAGGCATTTATTTGGATTTATTTATTAATCTTAAGTTAGCTCACATCTTCGTGTGTGCTAATAGTTTTATAAACATATAAACATGTACATTGTTTGGAAAACATAATCTTTCTTTAAATATTTCAATAAAGTCACAAAAAAAGAAACATTAATAATTGAGATAGACATATTTTCTTAATTCATTTTTGAACTTATTCATATTTTCTATCACAGCAATTTCCTTCGGGATTTTGTTATAGAGTTGAACGGCCTGGTACATCAGAGATTTTTGGGTGCTTGTTTTTTTTCTTGTTGGCAATCTAATTTGCTTAGAATTTCTCGTCCCGTGTCCGTGTATCTCGTTATTGTAATTTATTTTTCTTTTCAGTTCCTTAGACATCATCCCTAATTTAATTTTATGTATAAAAATAAGTACATTCAAATACACAGTTTGCTTCACCGTCAAAATATTCAGCTCCTTTAACATGTCTCTTATCCGTGTGTATATGTTGCGCTTAAGTATTATTCGCATTGGATCACAAAACACATCCACAACATTGTGTTATTCTTTATAAGTTCTTGTAGGAATGTTTCAACATCCAAAAGTTTGCCTAAGTGAGGCTTCAATTTCCAATAAAAAACGGTGTTTACGAAATTCAAATGGGATGGAAATCTACAATGTCAGGCGAAACTTGTTTATTAATAAACTATTTCGCTAATATGGGATAGCATAGTTCGTATAAGGAAAAAATATGCACAGTTTTGCTTCTAAATTTAGATTGGTTGGTGCTAGTATTTTTTCACAGGTGAAAAGCACAGATCATAGCTATAGAGAGAATGACTAATAACTTACAGTATATGTATTATCTGTTTATACCTACAATATGTTTTCGACCGGTCAGTGGCTGAGTTGGCGTCCCGTCTGGGTCGCATACAGGCGTCGTGAGTTCAATTCCTCGGCAGGCTAAGTCCTCCATCATGACACAAGCAACATTTTCCGCTTACTCTAGAGGTAGTAGGAGATTTTCAAATATTGCCAAGTTATTCGTAACCCGGGAATGTTACTTTCAAAAATATATACATATGTTATGATTGGGGTGTGTGCGAGGCTATAGAAAATGGGGAGGGGAAGGAGATGCAGAATAGGAAGGTTGGGAAGCACCTGGTTATTCAGATCTGGTAACTAAACAAGTGTTGTGATGGTTATTGTGAAAATTTAACAGACTTTGCTAAAAGAGTTTTGAAAAAATTATGTTATCAAAACTGATATTATGTGAATTCCTCCCACTGCCTTATTAAAGTGGGAAAATATTGCTTGTGCATTGATGGAGGACCTAGCTAGCAGATGATTGAACCCGCAATGGAAATCTGTAGGTAGCTTTACGTACATTTAAAGTCCTTCTCTCGGCAACCTAACCATAGACGATAGAAAGTTATTATATGACTGTTAACCAGATTATAGACAATTCTACGTCTTGTGCGTCAGGGAAAATTGGAAAAAAACTTCAGAAATAATTTACAAACTTTTAAGACTGTACAAAAATATTTTCCATTCATATTCTTAAGACCTATTATAAAGTTATTATAATTAATTTTGAAAGACTATAATAATAAATTACCCATTTATTACTTTAAAACTTATATTTACTGTAATTACGAAATTAATTTATTGACAAATTTAAGTACTTTTAGACTACAATACGAGCATATCCTACATCAATTTAAAAAGTGTTTAAAATTTTTGTTGTTGCAGTGCCAAATAAATTTGATAAAGGTTTCAATTTTATGTCAATAGATGGCAGTATATATAAATTACAAACATTTTTTTAAATTATATGTCAATAGTTGGCAGATGTTATACATATCACAAGAGATGTAACTTATTGGAGGGATCTATTTACCTAAGTTTTATTTTATGCAAGGTTTTCGAAAACTAGGTACAAGTGGGAAACTGGAATCAATAATTTACATTAGCGATGGGTCAACTCATTTTATTAAGAGCTAGAGCCACGGTACCAGCTCAATAATTTCAAGAGTCGACTAAATTGAACGAGAACCGTAAGCTCAGAGCGTATGAGCAATGAGCATGCTATGCTCGTCCGATACGGCTCCTCGCTACGCCTCCCAGCTCCTAGCAAAAGAGTATTAATGATTGTACGACTCTTGGTACCGGTACATCGCTTCATACCACAAGAAAAATAAGATGCTAGGTAGTTAGTAGGTGTAGGTGCATATGTGCAAGTCCAGATCTCGGACTGTCAGATGCCGTTGTAGACGACGCAGTATGTAATAAGAATTAATACAGTGATAATTTGAATGTTGCTGTTTATCTAAAATATCTCCTGATACAAAATAGGAACTGTTTAATAGAGCCATAGTTCATTGGGAGTCATAAGAATACGGCTCAAAAATCAAAAAGATCTAGTTCAATTGTACAGCTCATTAGCCCTGAAAAATGAATATTCATCCTAGACTTGCAGAAAAAGTCAATAGATGTCACACATTAAAATAAAAATAAGATATATTTACCTAAGACACTGTCTGGATTGCATTTAGTTCGGGTTGAATCTTGCGATCATACATAAAGAGAACTGAAGAGAATGTTGGTAGTTCTTATTGGAAGTATGATACAGTTAAATATGACCGAAGGAGATAGGGTCACATTAGCTCAGTTGGTAGAGCGGTGCCCCGGCAAGGCAAGGGTTCAGGGTTCTAGTCCTAGATGTGACCGTATCTTTTTCTGTTTCAAATTTTCATTTAGGAATCGCTAATATTGTCTTCATCGTCAATCGACTCCAAATGTGATTGGTTTTACCAGTTTCCTGCTTATACCACGAGTTTCTGGACACCATGTATAAGTGAGATAATCCTACTTGAGACAAATCATTACATTACTTAGTTTCCAGGTATGACTGTTACACTATCTTTTTGCATGTTGCAACACAACAGTCCCAACTGCCCGCAGCCAGTGGGATTTTGGCAACCTCAACAAAGGAGATTGTCGTAAGGCGGTTGGAAATGGGAGAGGGAAAGAAGATTAAGGAATATTGGAAGATTCTGGCTGTTCTGATCAGGTCACTGAATGTAGTAAAGCCATTTTAACCTTTTGAACGCGTTAATTTGCTCCGTTTTATCTATACCCGTACGCGGTACATATTTTCAAATACCTATGCATGCAATTAAATGTCAAATTATAGCATTCTGGCATGATTTATTGGACTATATAGACAGAACAGATTATTCTCCACAATATGAAAACAAATCCTCGTGTGTCAACACTCTTAGATGTTTATAAAAACAAAAACATAAAATTTCATACCAAGACGTACCGTATCTTCTGAATGTGGTCCCGCCATTCACTCGGCGTCATAAATAAACCACTCTCGGTGTGTGTGTACTTAGGCCACTGTGTTTATAGACACAAGTGGGACACCATGATCACTTATCAATCTTAGTTATGAAAAGTTGTGAATGACAAACTAGTACTAACGCCATCCGTTGACAAAAATGTAAACTAAAGGACTAAAAGGCGCGAAGAGACGCACTTGGTTATCGATCTTTTTTTATGAAATACAATTTTATTTTTGAGAAATTCTTGTAGATGCCAGCATCGTGATAGTTCTACAAATGTCCAAGTGAGCAAGAAATACATTTATGACGAAAGAGAGCGGGAATATCGGCCATCAAAGTTGCCGTATCAACTGTTGATACAGCCGCGTGTGAGTATAGACTTTTTGCCGTAACAACAGTTGATACGGCCGCGTGCAAAGAGTTAAGGAACATTTCAATTTGGACTGGTGGTCTTAAACCAGGTTGATACTAAATAGTCCTATATAATATATTATAGTATATTTATGTACATATGTTAGAATAAGTGAAATATGACAGAGAATAGAGGAAAATCGGGAAAATCTGGTCCCTAAACATACCTAAACCCATTTCAAGGAACATTTTATTTCAGAGTAGTCTTGGGTCTATGGATTGTTTTACATGACTCGAGTCGAAAGTACCCGATTTTTTATGCCAAAATGCCATAGAGAGATAATGCGCCACCACCTGTCGCACGCACCGTGTTAATGTTTGAAGTAGGTAGACCATAGATATAAAAATTGTGTAGACCGGGCGTCTTGAGTCTCTTGTGACAGAAATAGAGATGGTTAATTTGAATTGGACTGCCACTGCAGTTCGAAGTTCCAATTAGCGGAGACTGATACATGGAACTTAATCTTTATACAGTTGATATAGTTATACAGAATTAATATGGTCTGATTTGGATACTAGGTACAAACTTACCTTCTGTATGTCTCTGTCACGAGAACGAGATTCGAGACGATCCATCTACAAAATTCTTACATCTATGGTCGCTCGCCACGTCCATCACGAGTGCTGATTGAGTTAACAGCTCATCGATCAAATGATCGAATCTCTTTTGATAAAGTAACCCAATCGATCATTGGCGGATCGTTATCAGGTAGTTGACGATCGAACCATGACTATTTTAGAATGGTCATCTTTCACCAAGGCAATACTCAAATTATCTTCAATTCGATGTAGTATACACAAATAAATATTAAAAACTATTTTTCAATAAATATGAAAAGGATTTTTCAATGAAAACAATTTATTCATAATTCAAATAAGTGTTGAAATAACACTGAAAAATGAAATCTCAGTGTTATTTTAATGACCTAGATAATATAACAAATTACACTAGTGTTATAAAATATTCGATATACATGAAATACGTAGGTTATTTTAGTGGTGATTGTAATATATTTTTTTAATGTTTCATGAAGTAATTCATTTCGTAAGAAACAAATACAAATGACTTAAGACACATGATTTTTTAAATACAAACTTAATACATACATAACAACTGTGAAAGGTTAGAAGGAAAACTAAATCATGTAAAATTCTATGGGGATTTGAAAAACTGTTTAAACTTATTGGTTTTATGTTTACTAAGCAAGAAATATGTTATGAAAAGTAACGTACAGCGGCAAAGTTTTTACAAATAAGTGTGAATTAGGGTGAAATTTTTAAAGCACTACCCATTTTTGTGAATGCAAGCCTGGTCGCAAGTGTATCATGTCATACCTTTTCCTATATACTTAATGGCCTTTATGGTTAAGTGGTTACGATTCTGGAGGTCGTGGCTTCAAATCCCGGCGTCAATTTTATCTGATTAATTTTTGTTATCTCACAATTTATTTATTTAATTTTTAATAATAATATATTACATAGTATATTTGCGCAAGTTCCAGAGTGGTAGATACTTTCAGTATCGCCTTGGTGAAAGACAACCATTCAGAATCGAAATATTGCTTGAAAAGGCTTCAGCCGTGTTTGGTAACCCGGTCTGAATAGCCAGGTATAGTAGTTTCACCATTATAAGATCCTTTTCTAAGGACGAGTTGTTTCGGAGAATTTGAATAATTCATCAAATTTCAACGTTCATTTTCAAGTTCTGCAAAATATTTTTTTAAGTTCTGTTTATTATTTCAGTTCTGTCAAGCAACTAGCCTATAATGATATAATAACAGAACTTAAAAAGGACTTTCACAGAACCCGAAAATGAACGTTGAAATATGATGAATTAACGGTTAGTAGTGTTTAGACAGTGCGTGTACCAAAGCTATAGGAAGTTCGCGAAGTTATATTTTTTCATTAATTGTTGACATGGAAAAACTTGAACGTGGTAATTATTCCTTTGCAACGACAAAACAAAGAAATTATTTGAACGAACGTGATGAGAAAATATTATTTAATGATTCGTAGAACTTTGTGATACGGAAAAGAATTCTGACCACTTTACCACGAGGGCATTTTGCAATACCACAGCCGTTCTACATCTGGACGTTTAATGTATTTTTTATTTAATTTAATTAATGTATTTTGAGGTTAATATGAACCATTACCTGAAGATCTTATAAAGGTGAAACTACTCTACTTCCTCACCTTCCTTGTTAACTGTTGCGACCGTTACCTTTTAATTTTCTGTGACTCGGTCAGTTCTATGTTTAGTTTTTCTTCATCTTCTCTAAATAGTATAAAATAAAGTCGCTAACCGCGTCTGTCTGTTTGTGCGCTTAGTTCTTCTAAACTACGCACCGGATTTTGAAAGGGTTTTCACTATCATTTAGAGATTTTCTTCCGGAAGGTTTATGTATATAATACATGTATATTATATTTATAGAAAATAGAGAAAAGTCGATGTTTTATAATAAAGTCATAAAAATATATTTTCGTGCACTACATTGCTAACGCTGGCTAAACCTTATAAGATACATCAAAATAATGTACTACGGAATTGTATATCTTAAAAAGGTCTAGAGAAAATTCCACGATGGTATATGTCTATCTCCTAAGGATAACCCCTAGCAACGCCGGTACACGTCAGCTAGTCAATGAATAAAAATGTTAAAGTCTTGCGTGATTTCAAGTCAGTTTTAAAAACGCTAGTGAATGACACGGTCATGTCGAAACTGGTAGCGAATTATAACGAAGTAACATGTGTACATTGTTAAATAAAACTCTTCAATAACAAAACGTTTCGAAATTGATGCATAGTAATGCTGAAGAAATACAATAATTCGTTATTCCCTTCTCACAATTCACAGTCGATAATACGATATTTCATGTAACACTGCAAAAGACATTATATTCTAAGAATCATTAGAGTAAATGATTTAACAGCGCTTAATACATTAATCTCTGGCCTTAGACGGCTGTTTCTCCCGGACAATCTGCCAAATTTGTTTACAATTTGGAATATTGTTGTAAGTATGTTTCAAGCATGATTAAACTCTCGGCGCTGGTGGTAGATGCTAAGTTAGCTGTGACCTCAATATACAGTACTATCTCACAATCCGCAACCCTAAAAACCGGGCAAGCAACTGTAATGCATGGTAAAAAGTTGGGTATTCTAGCGATAGATGGCACCAGCCATAAAGCTTACTCCAGAGTCCGACAGATGTCGCTAGTGTGTAGCAATTGCCTGTGGAGTATCCTTGTCAGACTTCAAGCTAGTAGAAACAGAGAATTACCAACTCTCGGATAGTGAACAGTATAGCTAAATCCAGACTTAATTTATTGTAACGTAAATACACGCAATTAAGAGTAAAGAACCTTTTACTTAATCAAGAGTTCCCAACACACACTAAATCTGCTAGTAAGCAGAGATATAACAGCAACCAATTAGTGAAAGTGGCAGTACGCTTGCGAGAAGACTCCATTTTGTAAATGTATTCAAACAAAAAACGGGCAGAACGAAACGAACAAAAACAAGTGCAATAGTTTTTAGAATACACCGAGGACTAACCTAAATGTCATAAAACAACAATAATAAACCCTGATGAGTCTAGGAACGCCGCTGGCTACTGAATTCGACATATGAATACAATTTAATTATAGAGCTCGATTTTGTGCTTTCAACCAGTTAAAATAATAATTAGATTATAATAGTTCACGGATAATTGAGCGACAGATTACTGAGAGAGTACTGTGTATACCAACATGATGACATCAGGGATGATATTAGCACACCATTGTGGACCGCTAACCTCGCTTCTTTGGACAAGAGAGTATAATCTAACCCGTTTTCTTTATAATATTATGTTTTTAGCAGTGTTAATGAAAAAAATAAATAAAACAATAATATCATAACAGTAAAAATGATACCAAACGACAAATTGCCACTTTTGTAACAAAATATTATTTATTCAATTTAATTTTCGTGTACATTTTCATTAGGTCAATAAGTTTCAAATTACAATTTTTTTGGCCAAATAAAATATTGCAAAAAACAACAGTTGTAAATAAGAAATCTATGTTCAATTCAAATAGTGTGATTAAGGGGTCTTCAATTTGATTTCCATTCAAATGCTGTTTGATTTTGATGAATACAATTATTTACAATTCTCCCATGCGTCACCTGTACCCAGTCCCTTTATAAAGTTTACCAGGGCTGTCATTGAGGGTTTGTTCATTTCAACTAGTTCCACAACATGGTATTCAACTTCCCAGGAATCTGACTCTTCCTTCCCACCAAGGCGGAACATCGCCCCACAGATGTACAGTTGTTTCGTCAAGATTTCTGTAAAGTTTATCCTTTCATATGAATTCGGACGTGTTCTATTTTGAAACCGATTTTTGTACAGTTGGAGGTCAAAGTATCAATTACGTCATAGTTTATTTAAGACATGCTTGAACCTTTTCGGTGCAAAAAAATTGTCACGTGGTTTGCTTCCAGCTAGCCAAAACGATATCCAGATTTAGCGTTGGGGGAAGAATATGTTTTCTTTGTCTATGATCTTACACAGAAAGCCTTTTCTCACCGATCTATTCCATAGATTCTATGAAATAGATTGTAGAATAGATGAGATGAAACCCCAGTTTAAGTATAAAAATAATGATTGTATAAAGATTGTCTAATACATCAATTATAAACGTCTCTTTTGAGTATAGAACGTTCCTACGCAAGAACTGGAGTCAACAACTCTACCAACATCACCAAATGCCGATCGGATAGGACCGACATAATGTCATCCAATTTCAGGGAAATGTTTATATGTCCGCGTGTGTGTACGTGATTGACACCAAAAGTTGATAGAATGCATCGTCACCGACAACGAGTCTATCTGCCGAATTTCAGCTCAATCGAATGTCGAGAAGTGGGTTAATGTATGTATTTATAAAAACGTCATGTCCATTAGTGTTTGCGCTTTCCTCTACCAACAACTGCACGTGTCAGATGTGTGCGAGGTGACAGTGTCCTGTTAATAGCTCTACTAGCTCCCTCAGAGAATTTCTATCCATATCGATTAGTTGCCTGACATTAGCACCATTTCAACATCTATGTATGTGTGTTAATATGATTGCGGTGCACACAACACGGTGACAATTCAACAAACTTTCAAAAAGTGATATAAAATCAATAAAAGTGATGAAAAACAAAAACTAACCTATAAACCTAACCTATTTAACCTAGTTTTTGTTTCATCACTTTTCATAACTTTATATCACTTTTTAAAGGTGTGATGAATTGTCATTTTGACGAGTTATTCGGTCAACTATTATAGCGTGTTATGTATAAGCTTTGTACGCAGGAAACAGCACTTGAATGCGAAGAGCGGCCCTTTAAAATCAATTAATATTCAGGAAGAAATCGGGATTTATTTGGCATAATATATTTTTTTTATGTTTGTACTTTCGAGATCCGTATTTTTTTTATTTACTTGAAAAACCAATGATACAAGATAACTCTAGATGGGTGATCAAATAAAACAACGAGTGTTATGCCTGAATTACACCTGCCGAGTGCTCGGCTGATGTGATCGAGCGCCGACTGCCCGGCCTAGTAGCGGCCGAGTGACTCACAGCGAGGCCCAATAACTTGGTCTAGTAAGTAAGTACCCCCTCCACCTGCATACTGAACTCGGCGCTTCACTCGCTCTCTACTTGGTCAGTGCGATCAGCTGATCACCTCTATTCTCCAATAAATTGCTCGGCCAAATACTCGGCAGGTGTAAATAGGCTTTATGTGTTACCCACTGAAGAGATAAACCAATAGAACCATGATGTGGGCTTATCAGAAGTAAGCTAAATTTTCCCTCACTTCGGTGAAATTTATCAAACGTTTTCAAATATCGAAATTCTTTCTATGAATTGATGATCAATTTCATTGGTCTGTCTGGTGCCAAGCAGTCGAAAGGTTTTGTGTAAATTCGTGACAACATTACAATTCTGGGAATTTATCTCTTCAGTGGTGTTGCCACCGCACAAAATATGTATTACTCTTTACCATGAGTAAGATCAACTTCAATACAACACAGAATAAGACTATATTTGGTTGCCTAAGAACATTATTAACTGTTACATCATTTCTTTGAAGGCGTTGGCAGAGGGAAACGGCACACACTCCTTGCTTCACTCAAGTTCACACAGAAACTTCTTTGCCATTCTAACTCTTACACCGCAGCTTGTTCAAGATACCACACAGCAGAACAGATGTTCTCGCACGGCACAGCACGACAAGAAGAATGGTGCAATTGAATGAAATTTCCAAAACAGCAGATAATTTTTAATTACTTGTCATATAATAATTTAAATATCTCTAAATAGTATAAAGTAAAGTCGCTATCCGCGTCTGTCTGTTTGTGCGCTTAGTTCTTCTAAACTATGCAACGGATTTTGATAGGGTTTTCATTATCATTTAGAGAATTTCTTCCGGAAGTTTTATATAAATAAATATATATATATAGAAACGCCGGGTACTTGTCAGATAGTATATATACATTTCTTCAAATCATGTTGCTTGTCTTCTGATTACTCGCCCATCATAATATTATATTATTCTGGCACTCCTTTCTCCCTCCATCTGCTCTACATTCAAAGCCACCATCTACGCGTCCCTTCTCTTGTGCATTATTTTTAGATCTCCTCTTTCGTTCGTGGTTTTACCACGCCTAGGCCTCAGAGATCTCATTTCAACAACACACAGACTACTTTCATTTGTCCTCTGCCATTTACAAAGCCTCACCACCACATCAGAGTCGGCATCAAAACTCTATTACGGCACCAAAAAAATTTGAAATTAAACAACCAAATATAAAATTCTAGTGTGTTTTAACATTAGGGATTTATAAAAAATCTATGTATTATAATAAAAAAGCAACATAGTAAAAAAACGATAAATTTAGAATAAATAAATGCTAATGAACTAATAGTTAAAAATACTGATGATTTTTTTTTTGCAATCTGTACCTCATTATTGATTTATTTTTATCATTTATTTATCTATGTAACAACTGCAATAACCATTATTTATTATTATACCTACATTTAGAAAGGCAGTTATTGAGACACAACCATGAAGCGAAAAACAAACAAGGGGAAACCTGGCTAATAAATGCTGATCAAAATCCAATACAAAATAAAATGTGGGTGAATTACTATTAGTAAATCAAATACGTAAAGAAATGTGAAAGAAATACGATAATTAGTAACCAGATACATGATAAAATGTAGGAGAATTACATTTAGTAAACCCAATACATAATAAAATGTTGGTAAATTACATTTAGTAAATCCAATACATAATAAAATGTGGGTGAATTAAAATTAGTAAATCAAACATGTATTTACATAATAAAATGTTAGTGAATTACAACTAGGAAACCCAATACATAGTAAAATGTAGGTCAATAACTATAAGTAAATCCAATACATAGTAAAATGTGGGTTAATCACAATTAGTAAATCCAAAACATAATAAAATGTAGGTGAATTACAATTAGTAAACCCAATACATAATAAAAATGTAGGTGAATTACAATTAGCAAATCCAATACAAAATAAAATGTAGGTGATTTACAATTAGTAAATGCAATACTTAATAAAATGTAGGTGAATTACAATTAGTAAATCCAATACATAATAAAATGTATGAAAAACATTAAGTAAACCCAATACATAATATCAACAGATCCTACATAAAGTAGTTTATCCACAAATCTGTAATATTGTCATAGATTTGCCATAAGTATCAACAAAATTGTGATTTCAAAATTAAGAATATGCCAAACTAATTTTACATCCAGCTTTTAAGAAAAAACTACATAACATACTTCAAAGGTAACGCTCGTATAAATAACATTGGAGCGATATTTACCCAAAAATGGATAGCAGCAAGTAGATTTGTTTTTATGGATCAATTTTTTTTTATGACCTAAAAATATGGGACAGATGGTGAAATATAGATGGATTCATTGGCTTTAAACTACAGTAAGAAGTTCCATATAAATATCTAAAGCCGAATCTAAAACCAGAAATCTCTATCGCGTATAATCTATATCGAGTGGACAAAAGATTTGAAGACAAACTAATTTACCGTGGATCTGTAAATTTGTATTTGATTTACCTACTGTATATTCACCAAATAATACAAGCCAAAAATCAAAACAACTTATCAAACAGTCAATACTAATTTTCTATGTTATTTACTCTTTGGCCTTGTCTTATGGGACGGAGTTTTGTCAGTTTTTAATTTAGCCTGGTTCATACTTTCATATAAGACTCGTTCAAAATGAGGTACAGCA
The DNA here is from genome assembly GCF_061612785.1 of Hesperophylax consimilis. Taxonomy (NCBI): domain Eukaryota; kingdom Metazoa; phylum Arthropoda; class Insecta; order Trichoptera; family Limnephilidae; genus Hesperophylax; species Hesperophylax consimilis. The sequence continues at coordinate 17,019,742 of NC_142865.1, forward strand.
CAAATTACAATAATTTATATAAACTCATATTAAAATGTGCAGAAATTATAGATTTTCATAGCCTTCGGGGATCGAATGGGCGCTTTTATAATACCTACGGTTACGGCACAAATAAAAGAAAAAACTATGTTCTTTATCACAATAATGCTGCAGATCTTTCTTACACGCTACCAGTGGCGGCTTATACTCACTAAAATGGGTGGTGCGCTAAAAATATTGCCAGTCTATCTGTCAGGTCAGGTAAACCTTCAGCGGTGAAGAATACTAGCAACTAGCAATTTTGAAGCTTATACCAACCTTCTGGAACGATCGGTGTACAAACTGTAAACTAAAGTGGCGCCATCTAGCTGAAGAGTTTAAGAGGCATTGGCGAGCGCCGTTCGTTTTGAAGAAATTTCAATACTATGGTCAACATCCACACTCCGGGCGTATAGATAATTCGCTTGCACCACGTGACTTATGACACGTGATGCAAAAAACGTAAATTCGAGCCGATTGAATTTAACTTAATACTTTTATAGTATGTATTACATTTATAAGTGTTGTTTGCTATGATTTTCGCTGAAATTAATATAGGGTTACCGAAATTTTGGAAGTGCGTTGCTCCAACGCTCCTTAGAGCTAGCGGCCACTACACAGACCAGTTTAAAATGAGACAATTGATGTACGTGTGTCTGCCTACCCCAAAGGAGAAGTACAATTATATATTTTAAAGAAATGAAACACTGCGTTCTGTTGCCGTCGCCGTGGGAATTTTAAAAGCGGCCAATGGCATATTTTTTCCACGTTAAGGTATTATAAATACATTTCGAAATATAAAAATTAATAAACATAGATTATAGAATGATTTTCTAATATAGGATTGGCCTAGCATTTGATTTCATTTGTAGATTAAGATTTATAATATTGATGGACGCAATATACGAGACCTTTCCAAAAATTGCAACAAACCCAACAAAAAATATAGATAATCCAAAACTGTTAGCAATTAATTAAAATAAACAAAATTATTTTTTACTGTGAGGTTTAGTGGTTAAAAAAGGTTTAAGTGATAAAAAGAACCATTAAGTGGATAAAATGAATCAGTTAAATTGTTATAATATTTAAAACCACTTAAGTGCTTAAAAAACCCTACATTTACATAAGTGGTTAAAAACAACTTTTAAGTGGTTAAAAAGAACCTTTAAGTGGATAAAAACATTAAATGGTACATAAAAACCTTTAAAGTGCTTAAAAATCGTAGTTAAGTAGTCCCCAAAGGCATAGATAAAATGAAATGTAGAATAGAACAACAACTTACCTAATTTATGGCAACATTGGTATGGAGAGACTTTTGACTATGAAAATAAATGCCACTTTATACATCTTATAATATTAATTACATAATTATTAATGGTATTATTATTTCCTATCACTAAACAATCTTATATATACAACGGTTATATAGCTAGATGTCTTTGGTGTATGGAAAATATCAAATGACACTTGTTTATGGGCAGGTTCCAGTTTCAGTTTCCAGAGATGACAGGCGACACAAGATGGCGACCCTCTGCAAAAACATAGACAAAACAACTCAATAAAATATTTAATAGACGGCAACTAAATTATGTGGGATAAATTGGGCCATTTTTTTTAAATTTCAGTCTTCAAGTGATCGAGAAAACCAAATTTCCTAAGTGGAAAACTCGTATTTAAACATGAACATAGATACAGCAATAACTTACTTCTATGTTACCTTTTGTAGTATAAGTTACCATTGTCAACACGGGCAAAACCCAAAACATGTATTTTTTAAATGTATGTTTGTTTGTTGCAAGCCTCTAACTAGCCTAAGATGTAAATATGTATGTCATTTAGTCACTAGTTTTAAGTCTGTACATAGATATTAGTCTTAGTCATGAGTTACTAGTTATTATTATAAATCTTAGTTGTAAGCCAGTTACATCTATAAGTTATAAGCCTTAGTCGTAAGTCAATAGACATAAGATTTATATAAAATATGTACATAAATATTTTAACGCCCTTGACGTAATTTTTCACAAAAACAGCGCTGTACAAATCAGTCAAATATTATTATTATTTTGTTTGTTTGTCCTTGATGGGTTTTGAATTCGTAAGAATCTCTCCGAGTCCAGAACCAAAAACTTCTCTGCTACGGTAGTTGTCAATATGTATTAATATCAATAGAAATAATTTTATTTATATCCTTATTGTAGAATAACAGAATAAGTGCCATGTGGGTGTATCTGGTCTGACGATTCTGCGTTTAAATTTCATATGCAGAACTGTATTTGACCATCATTATGAAATTCAAATAGGAGCCAGAGCGCTTGGTAAAAGTATAAGAACCAAAAGGTACTAAATTTGTGGCGATATTGGTTTTCATTCAAACCTATATGGAAGGCATTTCCCTATATTCTATGAAACACATATGAAGGAAATGATATCTAATGAAGGAGTGCGGTTGATTGTCTCACCAAGTTTCCTCAGCGATTAGGACTGTCCGCCGAGTCCTCGGAGTTGTGTGAGGCCAGGGACTGCTGGAACGCCACCGGGGTCAGCCATTCTCTGCAAAAAACCAACAAAAACAACCATTACAAACTCATTCAACTAAATCATTATGTAAATAACTTCTTCTTCTTCTGGTTTCTACCGAACTTTGCTCATCATCAGGGTAATCTCATCCCGCAAGCTTCAGCGTGTTATACCAACCTCACAGAGGAGATCCTTAGGGAAGTCACTGGGGATGCTGAACTCTCTGTAAGTGATGTTAAAAAAATGCCGATGGTCAATGCAGAATAGTTAAGCAGTTGAGTCGCCCTGTTGATTGGCGCGTTCTGATAGGCAGAAGTCCTCGCTTTCGGAATATAAAAGAGTGCATGGTATCTCCCACTAGTATACTTGTTACCACACTATGAGCGGGAATGGTATTTTTACCCGCGCGGCCGACTGGTGCTTATCGGCGGGAAGGGGAAAAAATACCCTTTACGCCGGCTCCACTTCAAAGGCGAGGAAGGAAAATTATTATTATTATTATTTCCGGTGACTATTTAATCTAAACGCTTGAAGACATTACAAACTACACACACATATGACAAAAAAAAGATAAGCGGTTGTTTCTTTTATGTACACACATACTCTTGCAATAATTAGGCAATTTTATCGTGTTAAATTTCAAAGATTGTTTGTTAGTTGTACTGGGAATATGAGTACCTATTATATTTTTATGACGTGTTATAAATTCATTGGACCTTTACTCTTATGAGATAATCCCGAGGATGTTATTACAATAATCATATGAATGACTTTTCCCGGCACTCGTTACTTGTGAAGATAGAGTGGCGCTAATATACACGTGCTTTAGTTATGATATACAGAGTTACAAAACAGACGTGTTTTTTTAGTGGATGAGGAAATATTCGCCGATAATTTGTCTGCCCATTCTGGTGAAGATTTAGCTGAAGCGATATATTTTTGAGCTATTCGCAAAAACACCCGCTATAGGCTAGAGTCTATTGTTTGAAGCGCCCGACTACAATGTGTTAAATTAACTTATAAGTTAACCTCTTTCAAAATGAGTGGATTAAGTATAGTTCCAGAGATTATCTGGTTTTCTAGTTTTGTTTCGAGAATTGAGCGATGCTTTGTGGTGATGTGGTCTCGTGATTTCAGAAGCCACGTGTACGGACTGTGCGCGATAGATTGTATACGACGTTTGTGCACAACACGAGTATCAAATACTCGCATATCCCTTTGGGAGTAGGGCCTAATGTGACCCAGATATTATGGATACTATTGCCAATCAAACTGAGCGATTTGTGAGAAAGGAAGTTACCTTGGTAAACAACGTTGCAGGAAGGGAACACAGGAACTGAAGTAGGCCAGGCGGTTCACCCACGGAGGTATGTCTGTGCCACAGAGCATCTGGAATAAATGAATAAATAATCATTTGGGAAGTACATAAATCAATTTAGTACATACACACTTTATCTGTCAGCTTTCTTATCTGAGATGCTGGGTACATATTAATAGCCTTGCCAACGGAAGAAAATCTGCTAAAAATAATGGCATATAACAAAGAAGCGAAGCTAGGAAGTCCACAATGGAGGACTGGTACCTACTCTGATGTATGGCAGTGAGGCATGGAGGCAGATGAAAGAGGAAAGTAGAATTAAAGCTGTAGAAATGAAATCCCGAAGCAAACTTGTGGTAAAACCATGTATGATCGTGTGAGAAATGTGGAGATTCGTAAAGAATGTAAGTCTAATATAAACGTAGTAAGATTAAGAAAGTGCTTTGGGCATGTAGAGCAAATGAACGAAGAAAGGAGTGTAAAGAGAATATAAGACGCGAATGTGAATGATAGAAGAAGTCAGGAACGCCCGAAGAAGACCTGGCACTCATTGTAATACTTGATTGGGGCCATGTCAAGAGTCAAAATAATAGTGAGGTATGTATGATTGATACTAATCCTGTATAAAATTGCTGTTTGTTTCTTACAATAAATAAATGAATATATGAATGCGAATGAACCCTACCCTCTCTGCCTACCCCTGAGTAGAAATGAGGTGATTGTTGGTTGGTTACAATTCCAAAAAATAAGTTGATTTACCTGACACAAAGCGGCTGTGAAGTGGTTGCAGTTATTGTTCATAAGGTGGTATCTGAAATTATATAAAATATATTTAATAAACAATCCGAGCGTATATTTCTCAGTTCTTCGATCACTAATACTTTCTCATTCCCGCATCGCTTCACCTCTTACTAATTAGGGCGAGGGATGCTATTGGTTAGTATTTCACCTCGCCGCTCTGGCTTACAGATGTGATCCCGAAGAGGGATGTCACACCTGTAATGACCGATAAAAGGTATATTTTTACTCTAGTTCAGTTACATAACTCCAGCCACCTCTGGGAGGTCTGACTCGAGCGAAGCTTGGTAAGCCATCGACTTCAGGAGTTCAGGTAACCCAGAGAGAGAAAATACTCTTTGAAACCCTTCTGGAAAAACAAAGAATTAAGGGAACGTATTAAGTTCCTTCGGGAGGAATGATACAGGTGTAACCTGTTTCCTCAGTGAACCTATAAAGTGGTTACAAATGTTTATTACACTATCTTACTATTGTTGAACTGCTATAAATACTATCTTATTATTCTTGAACTGCTATAAATACTGTCTTACTATTGTTGAACTGCTATAAATACTGTCTTACTATTGTTGAACTGCTATAAATACTATCTTACTATTCTTGAACTGCTATAAATACTGTCTTACTATTGTTGAACTGTTATAAATACTGTCTAACTATTGTTGAACTGCTATAAATACTATCTTACTATTCTTGAACTGCTATAAATACTGTCTTACTATTGTTGAACTGCTATAAATACTGTCTTACTATTGTTGAACTGCTATAAATACTATCTTACTATTCTTGAACTGCTATAAATACTATCTTACTATTCTTGAACTGCTATAAATACTGTATTACTATTGTTGAACTGCTATAAATACTGTCTTACTATTGTTAAACTGCTATAAATACTGTCTTACTATTGTTGAACTGCTATAAATACTGTCTTACTATTGTTGAACTGTTATAAATACTATCTTACTATTCTTGAACTGCTATAAATACTATCTTACTATTCTTGAACTGCTATAAATACTGTCTTACTATTGTTGAACTGCTATAAATACTGTCTTACTATTGTTAAACTGCTATAAATACTGTCTTACTATTGTTGAACTGCTATAAATACTATCTTACTATTCTTGAACTGCTATAAATACTGTCTTACTATTGTTGAACTGCTATAAATACTGTCTTACTATTGTTAAACTGCTATAAATACTGTCTTACTATTGTTGAACTGCTATAAATACTGTCTTACTATTGTTGAACGGCTATAAATACTATCTTACTATTCTTGAACTGCTATAAATACTGTCTTACTATTGTTGAACTGTTATAAATACTGTCTAACTATTGTTGAACTGCTATAAATACTATCTTACTATTCTTGAACTGCTATAAATACTGTCTTACTATTGTTGAACTGCTATACCCAAAAGATTAATTTAAAAAGCTTAAATAATAATGAGTTTATTATCTATATAAATAAAAATGTTAATGTTCGTTCAAACTCTTAAATCTCCGAAATTGCTTTGAAATTTTGACACAACGTTGAATTCGAATATGCGTGTTTTTTTTATACGTATACATATTATACATGTCACCTGTGAAAGGTAAAAACAACACGCGCTATTGTTTCTCTATCTGCACAGACAGACCGAGCCACGGCAACGCATGGTGGGGTACAGCTAGTTTAAAAAATAATTACTAATTCAGCAATAATTCTTTAATTACTTGAATTAATCAAACCGCCGTCAGTAAAAAAATTAAGCAATGAATAATGTGTGTAGACATACCTATCCCCTTTGAATTGTTTTCCTAATTCTACTACTGCTGATCGGACCTCATCAGCTGTGAAGTCTGTCCAACCAATGTTTAGGTTTAAGCAATGAATAATGTATATACACATACCTATCTCCTTTGAATTGTTTCCCTAATTCTACTACTGCTGATCGGACCTCATCAGCTGTGAAGTCTGTCCAACCAATGTTTAGGTTTAAGCAATGAATAATGTATATACACATACCTATCTCCTTTGAATTGTTTCCCTAATTCTACTACTGCTGATCGGACCTCATCAGCTGTGAAGTCTGTCCAACCAATGTTTAGGTTTAAGCAATGAATAATGTATATACACATACCTATCTCCTTTGAATTGTTTCCCTAATTCTACTACTGCTGATCGGACCTCATCAGCTGTGAAGTCTGTCCAACCAATGTTTAGGTTTAAGCAATGAATAATGTATATACACATACCTATCTCCTTTGAATTGTTTCCCTAATTCTACTACTGCTGATCGGACCTCATCAGCTGTGAAGTCTGTCCAACCAATGTTTAGGTTTAAGCAATGAATAATGTATATACACATACCTATCTCCTTTGAATTGTTTCCCTAATTCTACTACTGCTGATCGGACCTCATCAGCTGTGAAGTCTGTCCAACCAATGTTTAGGTTTAAGCAATGAATAATGTATATACACATACCTATCTCCTTTGAATTGTTTCCCTAATTCTACTACTGCTGATCGGACCTCATCAGCTGTGAAGTCTGTCCAACCAATGTTTAGGTTTAAGCAATGAATAATGTATATACACATACCTATCTCCTTTGAATTGTTTCCCTAATTCTACTACTGCTGATCGGACCTCATCAGCTGTGAAGTCTGTCCAACCAATGTTTAGACTTTGTCTGAAAACAAAAACAATACACATTATTCATTAATGATAAAAAAAAACATTAAACCCACACAGGAGGCCCCGAGGAAAATAACTTCCCTCACGGCCTATGTCATCTTCGAGAATGATGTGCTGGATGCTGTGAAGAAGTTCTCGGAAGGAAAAAGGTATGAGAGGTGGGTAGGAATCTAGGGATTGGTGTGTCCAGGAGTGACGGACGAATGATTATATCCCTCCCAATGTGACTCAAGGTGATGGGTCGAGAGACCAGTTGGAGAGGTCAAAGGGTCTCCCCAAACTAGCCTCTCCCAATCTGGCACTATCCCAATCAACACAACTCACCCGATGAATCTGGGCACCGCTGCTAAATCACCAAACTTATCGAATCACTTGGGGTGACCAAGGCAGAGGTGTTGGTTATCCAATAAATATTTATTATCTTCCTTTTTGTAACCAATAGAGATAATGATATCATTACTGGCGTTGCTTTGAGATCTAAGTTATTTCTGTTCCTTTTTAAGAATTCATAATTTCAAAAATTTACCAGATGGCCAGGGGATCTGCTGGGTCATCATGAAGTAAAATGTTGGCATTAACAGTATTATTGATTGAAGAATATACCTGAAGCGAAACTGCTCCCCCAGCTCCTTGGGGTCCCGCGGGGAGATCTGGAAGATGCCTGTGAAGGAGTAGGGATGGCCCCCGTACACATACTCCACCCCGTGCACTTCCACCCCGCTGTGGAACACGCCCAGACCCAGGTTGGCCGTGTACGAGTTCACCCAGTACTAGAAGAAGGAAAAATCCTTTTAATTCACAACTATTTTAGGTACTCAGATACTCCTAAAGAATGCCTAGATTACGGCTATCTACTTTATGCACTAAATTTATTAAAATTATCGGAACGAAGAATTATTTGCGAATGTTTAAAATTATTAATTCGATGTTGAATACCCCGAATTGTTCTATTTAATTTCGTTCCATGTTCCTGGAAGGACAGTTACACGACAGTACCTACCATACTATTGTAAAAAAAAACTTCAACTTCGCAATATTCTACGCCCATGAGACGAATCCAAAATTTAGGACACATATCTGTACCTCAGAAGTCAAAGGTCGGTTGTCCAACTTTTTGTGACAAAGTTATGTATGAGACCTTTTTAGATTTTTCAGTATCTACACAGAGGTATAAAGACGGTTGTCCTACGACAATGTGAAACTAAGTTAGGTTAACATGAAAGGTCTGGTATCCCTACAATGTTCAAAGGAAAAAATTACGATTTCGTCTCTCCTGAACAATTTAAAAAATGTGACAACCTATCTTTGTTTCGTGACGCTGAATTTTTTTAACACTTTTTCAGCTCCAACCAATAAGGAGGCTAGGATTCTAATTTTACTAGTTTGAATCTGCGCAGTGGCTTTGTGTTGAATCTAGCCGCCGGCGCCGTAGCGAAAACGTCATCTAATGACAGTTGACCAAAATGCCGTACCGATAAAACAACCGATGTGTCAAATTCGAATTTTAGCCGGAGTTATAATTAGCTCAATCTTATACGAGTGCCTGTAAATTCCTCCACCATACGAGCGCTACCAAAAGAACCATATCATCGAGCATCACAACCAACTCTTCCGTAAGTCACATTTGCGAATATCTATCTTTTTGGTTCAGCGAACAGAGCGTTAATTTACATGGGCACATACCTGCCTAGATTATAACCATTATAATCTAACCCATGTGTCGACAGTCTACACGAATATCGCACAACCTTTGACTTCTGAGGTACAGATATACTCTGCTGTTTTTGATATATTTAGTTTATCAATATTGCATTATAAGCTGGCTTTAATATTGACGGTCCCGAAGAACAATGTTAGATGTGTAAATTTGTATTTTTGCCGTAGAGCTGTTTTAGGTTACGTTTCTGCATTTTTACTGTTTTTTCAGGCATACCTACTAATCTACTGCACTGTTTACGAGTATATTGTATAAACCCTGCATATGTAAAAACTTTTTCAATAGGCTTAAATAAAAAAAAAACAATTAAATGAAACACAGAAGCCAGCAAATCGTCCCACAGCCGAGCTGTTGAACTCAGATACGACTCATTCTTGTGTGACAATTGTTGGGCGCACATTTCTCAACTTTGCACCAGTGCCGAAGGGATCAATTACGCTAGTTCCACGTGTAGCAGTTCACTTTTGCCCCGCTACTGTTATGGAATGCTTTACACAACTCTATTATCCGAAGACCGCTTTCCTCTATGGAACTCGCGCTCTATGGTGGATCGCAGGGAGCCAGACGACAAAACTTTACGGAAGAGCCAGTACCAAACAGGCAGCCTTGGAGCGAAGTTGGGACAGCGGGAAGGTTTCGAGCAACTGCTCCAGACGACAAGCTTTACAGGAGATTTTGATGGCTTAATTTAGCTAGCTTGGAGTAATCGCTGGTCATCATGTTAACCTTAATAAATTTGACAGTTCTTTACTAAGAGCTGTATGGCGCCCATCTGTGAATCAGGTCAGACAGTAATCTTTGTATACATTTGTCACAAATTTAACTGTAAATTGCTACCATAAATTCCTACTGTGCTTGCGATCTTCGTTCGCAGCACACACCCTTGAGAATATGTAAACCATGCCAATTGAGTGTCTCATGTTTTTATTTGTTTTAAAATAAATGTCGTTAACTTCATCTATCTTTCATTCAATATCTAACAATCCTTTCTGTTAGTTATCCTAATAACGTTATAATGGCGACCAATGTGTCATAATTAATATTAGTCTAAATAATAGCGTTACACACGGAGCATCTTCCATTTAAATTCCGGTAGAACAAGGATAGTATTCCCACCTGAACCGCCCGTTTGACACAAACTCAAGGGTTTTTTTTTTCAAGTATATTGGGGCTCCAGACCAGAGCCATTCAGTGGGGCACACTTGCAATTTGTACAGGGTCAGCAGTTGTTAGCAACTATTAATTATTATCTATTCATTATCAGCTTGCCTTTAACACATTCAGATTTACATTAACTCGTCTTGATTTGGCAATGTTGGCTCACACTGCCAAGGTCATTAGAATCTACGGTTATGGCATGATATAATGCCTTGTCAGTTTTATGGTAATGGGTGTTGCAACTCTCTCATGATTGTGATGATGACCCACTTTTAACTGAACCAGTTATAAAAATATTTCCAGTACAGATATCGAAATAGGGGCTTGATAAAACTATTGAATTCTGTAATTCTGGTTTTATGTTGGTATTGGAAACTGTAGCTACGTTAGAATTCTAAGCAAAGTATTTATAATAATAATAACATGGCTTTTATATAGCGCAGTTTAGTGTCATTTCACTTCAAGTGCGCTTTACTATAACAAACTTAAAAACGGTAATTTAGTATTAGTGGTCATGTTCTTAAAATTATTCCTACAGTGCGCCTTACCCAATACAGATCTAATATTATAACACTAAATATACTATTTATACAAACTGATGACAAAACTTAGAATAACAATAACAGCAGGACAGGACAAAACAAGAATATTAAAACTAAAAACATAATATAAAACAGGAGGCATTTTGTGCTCAGAAATGAGAATCTTCTGAGCAGACATTTTAAAAGGTACAATAAGGAGGCAACCGAAACCAAACAATTACCGGAAGTTTTAGAATATGGCTTATTATAAAATATCGAAAAGAAGTTAAGATTTATGAATGGTAAGATTTTTTAAATAATTTTGTTTTTAAAGCCCGTTTAAATTCAGCCAAATTCTGGAGATTAGTAAGAGCTGAGGGTAGTCTATTCCAGATGAGCGGGCCTGTTACACTAAAAGAGCGATCATAGTAAACGGCTCGATTTGACCTAGAAAGTTCGATTAGACGATTACTAACATCTAGATCTGCTGACCTTAGAGTAAGCTGTCTATTGCTTAAGTTTTGTCAGACACATAGTTCCAATATATATTTGATGTACATATAGAATTATTTTTTGTGTACAAGATCTGCTGACCTTAGAGTAAGCTGTCTATTGCTTAAGTTTTGTCGGACACATAGTTCCGATATATATTTGATGTCATATAGAATTTTTTTTGTGCACAATAGTTGTAGGGTTCTTTGCACTGTGAATTTAACCAACATTCTTTATTAAATATAAAAATTCAGCCAGCGTATGTTTGCGTTCACAAAACTCGAAAAGTAGTCAACCGATATCAATGAAAATTTAAAATTTTGTTCTTATTAAAGAGATGGTTTGAATGGTACAAGAAATTGGGGACGCCCGAGGAATACTTAACGCAATATCTCTGCACTAGAATGAGTTACGGAGTGGAATTAAAGTCGGCGTAATGTAGTTTTTTAATAGTAACATTGTGGTATACAGTAGTGAATGGTGGAAGAAGTCGTAGACGCCCGAGAAAGACATTAGCAATAGAGAAGCACTGCGGGGTTGACTAATTGTTCATAAAAAATAGTCCTACACAACTCTCTGGCTGTTTTTAATCATTCTTTAGATATTAATACTTAGTTTAAATATAGGGCATAACTCCATTGATAGCCCATTTGTCTTAGGATGAATGAATGTAATTAGAATTCGTCTTACAAACATGTGACATACATAATAATTTTTTCGTAGAAAGCAATCACTTTGTGGTTTAACATTTTAATGAAATAAAAACAATATTTTTTGTTTAAAACCACGAATTTTTATTAATTTTAAGACCGACCGGTTTCGCTTCACTCGAGCATCGTCAGGTTACAAAATTAAACTAATCAATAATACAAAATGTGTCATTATATATACATACAGAGCGAGAGAGAAAGTAAAACCAAAATGAAACAACAATATATTACAAGAAAACGATTAGTGTATTATAATAGAGAATATTGTTGTTTCATTTTGGTTTTACTTTCTCTCTCGCTCTGTATGTATATATAATGACACATTTTGTATTATTGATTAGTTTAATTTTGTACCCTGACGATGCTCGAGTGAAGCGAAACCGGTCGGTCTTAAAATTAATAAAAATTCGTGGTTTTAAACAAAAAATATTGTTTTTATTTCACATAATAATTTAGTGAAAAAGAAATTGTGAAAAATTTGCAATTTTAAATTATATAGAACCCATGCAGAAGATGATGAACACATCTACAATTTCTGCAAAAGTATTGCCGACTGCATGCAATCTAGGTACAAGCGAGTATGTTATTATAGCCTTTTTGTAATAATTTTCCGTGCAGTTGAACACATCTATAATTTCTGCAAAAGTATTGCCGACTGCATGCAATCTAGGTACAAGCGAGTATGTTATTATAGCCTTTTTGTAATAATTTTCCGTGCAGTTGAACACATCTACAATTTCTGCAAAAGTATTGCCGACTGCATGCAATCTAGGTACAAGCGAGTATGTTATTATAGCCTTTTTGTAATAATTTTCCGTGCAGTTGAACACATCTACAATTTCTGCAAAAGTATTGCCGACTGCATGCAATCTAGGTACAAGCGAGTATGTTATTATAGCCTTTTTGTAATAATTTTCCGTGCAGTTGAACACATCTACAATTTCTGCAAAAGTATTGCCGACTGCATGCAATCTAGGTACAAGCGAGTATGTTATTATAGCCTTTTTGTAATAATTTTCCGTGCAGTTGAACACATCTACAATTTCTGCAAAAGTATTGCCGACTGCATGCAATCTAGGTACAAGCGAGTATGTTATTATAGCCTTTTTGCAATAATTTTCCGTGCAGTTGAACACATCTACAATTTCTGCAAAAGTATTGCCAACTGCATGCAATCTAGGTACAAGCGAGCATGTTATTATAGCCTTTTTGTAACAAATTTCTGTGTAGTTGAACACATCTACAATTTTTGCGAAAGTATTGCCAACTGCATGCAATCTAGGTACAAGCGAGCATGTTATTATAGCCTTTTTGTAACAAATTTCAGTGTAGTTGAACACATTTACAATTTCTGCAAAAGTATTGCCAACTGCATGCAATCTAGGTACAAGCGAGTATCCAAATCACTCAGTCCTGATATTGTTGTTGCAATTAAAAAGATTTGAAATCGAGTAGTTCTAGTTGAAGGTGATTATTCTCAGTAAATCAGGGCTGTCTATAATTCCATTAACAATTTTAAAAATAAAAGTCATGTCGGAAACACGTCTTCTATCTGAGAGATTCAATAATTTTCATTCTTATATGTGTCTGAAAAATTCAGCCGCAGCCATCACCATGTCTCGTTGAAGATACCACATGGCAGAACAGATGTTCTAGCACAACTTAGCATAACAAGAGGAATGTTGCTATTTAATGTTATTTCTAAAGCAATGGATACTATATTTAACTACTCAAATGTTAAGTATGTTAAAATAAGAAATCTTGTAATGTAAATGGGAGATTAATCTTTCTTATGCTGCATATACATCTGCGAGCCGACCTGCCGAACTGAACCTCAACTAATGGGAAAGAAACGAAGCAACCACAAATGGCACGAAACGCCGCTTGCAGTTGATTCGTTCCTGTCCCCTAATTCGTGGTACGGGTCGCACTTCAGTTCGCAAATTTATATGTGTCCTTACAAGAAAAAAAAAGGTAATTTCGGCAGTCTGTGATGTGCGTTATTCCTGCGTGAAATTATTCACATTCAATGAAATCAAATTCGCTTAGGACGGGTTGTTTCGGAGAATTTGAATAATTCATCAAACTTCAACGTTCATTTTCGGGTTCTGTGAAAGTCCTTTTCAAGTTCTGTTATTATTTAATTATAGGCTAGTTGCTTGACAGAACTGAAATAAAAACAGAACTTGAAAAAATCTTTCACAGAACTTGAAAATGAAGGTTGAAATTTGATGAATTATTCAAATTCTCCGAAACAACCCATCCTTAGAATTTAAATTCAAAATTTGGAACTGCTTGTGTGAAGAATAATAAGTAGGTACCTACCGAAAATATAATATTGTAACAGAAAATTATTGTATTCCAAATTTGAAATTATATTATGTATCCTCTAATTTTTCACTGTGATAGTGATATAAAATTAAATTAATTAAATCTTAGGATATTTTCGTTTTTGAATTGCAATCGTCAATGCAGTGAAGGGATGAAATCACAAAGACACTGGAAATTAATACATACATATGTGGCATCGGACGGGATTCATTCACCCAATTAGGTGGATAGTCATAGGCCACGAGAACTCACCATGTCGTAGACGTTAAGCACGACGGGTTCGCGCCCCTGCTGCCTCTCCTGCTTGCGCCCCGCCCCCATGGTGGGAAGACATGACGGGAACATGTCGCACCAGCCGATGCCTTCACTCTGTAATAAAAAACAACACAACATTTATTATTACTATACTTACATAAGGGCTATAACATGGTTTTATATTAGACCCATATTCACTCCTTCCTCTCCCCAAAAAGACCCAGCATCCAAAAATTTAAAAAATATTTAAAATCAACAAAAACAATTTCCCACTTTAATGATGGTAGCTGCAGGAATTCAATTTATTAGTGTAAATATTATTTAACATATGTGAGTCATTCCCCCAAGCAAGCTCTAAAAGTGTTTGCGAGATTTTAATTTAAAATATTTAGTATATTACTAGCATAAATGGTTTAGTTGTGACATTACTAAAGAAATAATAATAATAATATTTGGATGATTTGTATAGCGACGTTTTTGTGCAAAATCACACAAAGGGCGCTGTATTATAACTAAGTTTAAAGTTTCATTTGAAAATCTTTAAAACTTTCCGAAATAAATCAATATTTCGTGGTCCGAAAAT
Organism: Hesperophylax consimilis; assembly: GCF_061612785.1. Taxonomy (NCBI): domain Eukaryota; kingdom Metazoa; phylum Arthropoda; class Insecta; order Trichoptera; family Limnephilidae; genus Hesperophylax; species Hesperophylax consimilis. Next base: position 17,034,841 of record NC_142865.1, read on the forward strand.
CACTTCTGTGGACAGCAAAATATTGATTATATTCGTGGTCCAAAAATCACTTCTGTGGACCACCAATATTGATTATTTCGTGGTCCAAAAATCACTTCTGTGGACCACCAATATTGATTATTTCATGGTCCAAAAATCACTTCTGTGGACCACCAATATTGATTATTTCATGGTCCAAAAATCACTTCTGTGGACCACCAATATTGATTATTTCGTGGTCCAAAAATCACTTCCGTGGACCACCAATATTGATTATTTCGTGGTCCAAAAATCACTTCTGTGGACCACCAATATTGATTATTTCATGGTCCAAAAATCACTTCTGTGGACCACCAATATTGATTATTTCATGGTCCAAAAATCACTTCTGTGGACCACCAATATTGATTATTTCATGGTCCAAAAATCACTTCTGTGGACCACCAATATTGATTATTTCATGGTCCAAAAATCACTTCTGTGGACCACCAATATTGATTATTTCGTGGTCCAAAAATCACTTCCGTGGACCACCAATATTGATTATTTCGTGGTCCAAAAATCACTTCTGTGGACCACCAATATTGATTATTTCATGGTCCAAAAATCACTTCTGTGGACCACCAATATTGATTATTTCATGGTCCAAAAATCACTTCTGTGGAACACCAATATTGATTATTTCATGGTCCAAAAATCACTTCTGTGGACCACCAATATTGATTATTTCGTGGTCCAAAAATCACTTCCGTGGACCACCAATATTGATTATTTCGTGGTCCAAAAATCACTTCTGTGGACCACCAATATTGATTATTTCGTGGTCCAAAAATCACTTCCGTGGACCACCAATATTGATTATTTCGTGGTCCAAAAATCACTTCTGTGGACCACCAATATTGATTATTTCGTGGTCCAAAAATCACTTCCGTGGACCACCAATATTGATTATTTCGTGGTCCAAAAATCACTTCTGTGGACCACCAATATTGATTATTTTGAAAAGTTTGAAATATTTTCAAATAAAATTTTAAACCTTGTTAGTTCTTTTGTAATGCCACAACTTACAGTCACTTATGCTAATAATATAGTAAATATAACATGAAAATCGCGCGCACTCTTTTGAACTGCTCGGGAGAATGACCCATATGTAGAGATGGCAAAATTTAGCATTAATTTTCAGATTTTTTAGCATTAACAATTGGAAATTTAGCGTTTTATAGCATTTTGAGGCATAATTTAGCGTTTTGTAGCAAAATAGAAAAAAATGTATTTCCTGAATGTTTTTAGCGCATATTTTAAGTATTTTTGGTAAAATATATGTTTAACCTTCATTTGCAAGTATTTCCATGTAAAGATTATAAATAATTAATTTTAATATTAAATTAATAAGGAAGGAAACTCTAAGTACGGGTCGAACAAAAACACAACAAATGCAGATTGCGATGAACATCAATAGGCGTAATTTATTTCGCACAATTTGTGTAATGTCAAAAAGCAATTTTAGCCTACAGTACAAAAATATTAAATATTTACACATAAAATAGTAACAAAATTATAAAAAATCGTAATGTAAATATCGATTTTTTTGAAATTCTCACATATTATTTTAATACCCGGTATTTTCGGGAAATTCGCGCCTATTTCGCTAAATAGTATAATTTAGCTGAAATACGGCCAAAATCACGTTTTTCGCGTTAATTCGCGAAATAGAAATCACTGGAAACACTTTCAAATGCCTTGAAACGCAAAGAAAACTTATAAATGCCCTATTTTCGAAACATAAATATTTTTTCGCGTTTTTAGTTAAAACGAAATTTTGCCATCTCTACCCATATGGTGACCGAATCAAAATGACAATTCAACACACCTATAAAAAGTGTTATAAAGTTATGAAAAATGATGAAACAAAAACTAGGTTACATGTGTAACTATTTAAACTAGTTTTTGTTCACTATTAATGACTTTATCACCTTTTAAAGGTGTGTTGAATTGTCATTCTGAGGAGTTATCATAGAACCAACCCATATATATTTTGTGTATTTTAAAGGATTCAAATATAAAAATTTAAGTAAGTTTACAAACCATTTTGTTTAAAGAAGGTATCTTACAACAGATTTGAAGCCATTATTTTAAAGTAGCCTATCAACATCACAACCCACACTGTTAATGTTCACCATTTTAATTTTATTCCCGGAAAACGGACAATGTCAATATTATTTATCACTTTGACGCCAATAAGATTCACAGCAGAATGATATGGAATTAAGTACACTAACCAATACACAATTGAGTTCATAAATACGTTTAACAACAAAACAAACACTAAAATATTTCAAGAATTTTGCAATAATTCAAGGGAAGAATCATGTCAAGCTAGCCTAAACAAATTCACAGTCTGCGGTCAATTACAGTGGGGTACCGATGATTCCTCAGACCCCGGGCAAGCCCGTTAAAAGTATTGGACGCCTTTACAAGTATTTATCAATGTTCCTCAACACATGTTACGCTGACGATGCGAAAACGCAACAGTCAGATTGCCAGGTCATATTCTGAAAATTTGTTTTTTTTGAATTTTTTTATGTGAAACCGCACAAGAGTCCCAACTGCTCCCAACAGTCTGGAGCCAGTGATACTTTGGCATCCCCAATTGGGGTATGTTGTGAGACTGAAGATAGTGGGGGGAGAAGGATAGTTTATTTTTATTTAATTTTTTTTCATATATCCGGCATAACGTTGCCATCAACAAAAGTAAGAATAGTGAAAGTACAAAAGCTCAAAAAAAAAGTATTAAGTAACAAGCATAAAATGTAAAAGTTCAACAACTCAAAGAAAGGTATAAAGTAACAAGTATAAAATCTAAAAGTACAACAACTCGAATAAAAGTATAAAATGTAATAGTACAAGCACTAGAAGAAAAGTATAAAATGTAATAGTACAAGAACTAGAAGAAAAGTATAAAGTAACAAGTATAAAATGTAAATGTACAACGACTCAAAGAAAAGTATAAAATAACAAGTATAAAATGTAAAAATAATACAATATCTATAAGTATAAAACGATATGGGACGATAAAGGTGGGGAAGAACCTGGCTATTCAGATTTGGTCACCAAACACGGCTAAAGCCATTTCAAGCAAAGTTTAGATTCTGAATGGTGGTCTTACACCAGGACATTCGCCATCTTACTCGTAGGTTCCAATGTGATGCACGTTGCATGTATTGAATCTCTAGAACCAAGTAGTAGCTGCCGCTACAGTATTATCAGCACCTTGACTCCTTAGCAAGCCGGCACCCCGGAGCGAACTGCTCCAATTGCGCGTACACAGGACCGGCACTGCTTTACCATTAGACAAAACAGTGCTCGCTTAGTTCCTTCAAACTTGGGCAAACTGGTGAAAATAGTTTTAAATTTCAAAACAGCTGACGCACATCACGTTAACATAATAACGACTTTTTAAATTAAATATGAATATTAAAAAAATCAAGCTAAAACCCCCAAAAGCTACGAGGGTTCAATTCCTAGAAGCAAATGAATCTTTTCCTGATTTTGCTCTTTCACATCTTTTCTTTGAGAGTCGTTAATGTTGTCTAATGATTAAATATTACAATTTGAGGTTTAAAATATTCCAAAAAAAAAAATGAAACTTTATAAACAAAACTATAATACGTATAAACGGAAAAATAAATTACCTATTTGTAGTTAAATACTCGATACGATAATAAAGTTTAGTCTCTCAGAAAGTACCAAAGTTTTTAGATCATTTCAAATTTGCGCAGTTTCCATCAAAGGGCAAGCCGGGGGCATCTGCCCAGCCTGCCCAGATATCTGTAAAGCCACTGGACAAATAATACCACACAAATGTGTGTGTGAAAAATGGTACTAAATAATTAAAATTTCAAGCATGTTATCAGTAATTTGGTCTGCTAGTGAATAGTTTGCATACATAGAAAAATAATCAAATTCCCTTATCAGTGGTAGGAAGTCCTTTGAACCTAATTGTTGTCATAATAGATTTTTTTAATGTATGCATTATTTCAACTTTTGAATAATGTGACGAATTTTGCGGTTGGGAGTATTGACTGTTTATGCAGATGCCGTGCCGGGGATGACATAGTCTCACTGCTCCGAGCAGTAAAATAAAAATTATCAGTTCGATTTTCACTGAAATGTAACTAACTGACAGACCAATGTGCCGTTTCTCCGCAGGGGAAGGAAGAGAGAATGGACCACTAAACAACTGGGTCTTGGTACACACTCCTCGCCTCATTCACATTCACACATCGTCTCATACATACCATATAGAAGACAGTCGGTCGAGACCTACCTGTTGGAATACACAGATTTTATATTAAATTCTTTGGGTAGTAAAAATCAAATAGACTCAATCTACATGGATTTTTCTAAAGCCTTTGATAAAATTAATATCAATCTACTTATGAAGAAGCTATTGAAAATCAGGATTAATGGGGATCGTATGTCACAAACAGAAGTCAAGCAGTTAGGGCTAAGGGTTTCTCTTCACGTTTCTGTAACATACCATCAGGAATTCCACAAGGATCACATCTTGGACCTTTATTGTTTATTTTGTATATCAATGATACAGGGACATGTTTTAAAAACTCAAAATTCCAAATTTTTGCAGATGACACTAAAATTTACAAAAAAAATCACTAATATCAATGACTGCTTAGAATTGCGAGAGGATATTAATAGGATTGGAATTTATTATGCGAACAACCAACTGTTCCTTAACCTGGAGAAATGTAACACAATATCTTTCACCAAAAGCATTAACCCTCTAATATTCCCGTACAAAATCAATGACGTAGAACTAGAAAGATGTAGTGTAAGGAACTTAGGTATAATGATGGACTCGGGAATGTCTTTCCGATCGCATATAAATTTATCTCTGACAGGGCCTACAAAATTCTACGATTCGTCATAAGACTGACGAAACCATTCAGATCACCTCATGTAAGAAAAAGAAACTATATGTCTCTTTCATTCGCTTAATATTAGAATTTGGATCAGTAAAATAGAATCAACAATATAAAGTTAATATTGAAAGGTTAGAAGGGATTAGTTATGAAACACTTAAGACTTTAAATCCTTCGCACCACCCCAACATTTAAAAGACTCATTAGCATTTCACAAACTATCAACATTAAAAGACAGAATAGATATATCCAACCAAAATTTTTTAATCAAAATTATCCACAACGCTCTTGAAAACGACTACCTTCAGGAAAGTGTTCATTTCCACTGTCCAGTTCGAAGAAACACACGGTCAAACAATCTATTCCACATCCCACACTCAAAAACTAACTACACAAAATATTCATTTTTCAGAAGGACATGCACAAAATACAATAATTTTCAGACGCCGATATTTTCCATTTGTCCTTAGTTCAGTTTACTAAATGCATATTGGAGAAAATTAAATCAAATTGTTAATTACGTACCCTCTCCCCCTGCTGTGTGTAAAATATCTCAGTTATTTTCATTAATGTGTTTATATTTTTTCTGTTTATTTATGGTTTTTTTCAGCATGTAACATGAATTTTATGTGGAAACGTCACTGGTTAATGCAAGCATATAAAATGTAATTATTTATATAAAACGGTCAAACTGTTTGTTTCCCCAATAAACTAAAATAAAAAATACCCTTCTGTTCTGACTAAGGTCAAGATCTGAATAAAATTGAAAACAAAAGTAAAAACATGGCTGAGAGAAAAAAGTGATATTCAACTTACAAACATTATGAAGACAAGTTGATACTAAATACAAAAGTTTAAAAACTACTGGACGCCTCAGGACATGAAACCCTTGTGAGGAGAACTATGAAAAAATTTGAATGTATACTTATACAGGGTTTTCCAATAAGAGGTGTTATTTTGAATAGATCGATATTTCGGTAGATGTTACTTTTGAAGATGTAATTTTTTGACATTTGACAAGTAGAAACTACGCCATTAATAAAAATGGAACAAACACGCTTCAACAACGCATTGAAATTATTAAAATTCACTTGAGTGAATCAAATGCAAATCATCTTGAGTGATGAGGCCCATTTCCACCTCGGTGGCTTTCTTCAACAAGCAAAATTGTCGCATCTGGGGCTCGGAAAACCCAAGAGTTATTGTTGAAAAGCCTCTCTATCCTCAACGTGTGACTGTTTGGTGCGGTTTATGGTCGGGCGGATTCATTGGACCTTACTTTTTCGAAAATGAGCCTGGAGCAACAGTTACGGTGAATGGATTGCGCTATCGAGAGATGATTAATGATTTTTTATGGCCGGAATTGGATGGTATTGATTTGGACAACGTTTACTTTCAACGAGACGGCGCTACGTGCCACACAAGCAACGAAACCATTGATCATTTACGGGAAAAGTTTCTTTGAATATCAAAATAACACCTCTTATTGGAAAACCCTGTATTATACTTCATACCTATTTCATGTACAAACTTTGCCAATGAAACTAATAAAAATATAAATAAAAAAATTAAAAAGTATTTGGTTCACTTGATCGTGCCATGTCTTCCTCGGGCGTCCCCGAATTCTTCTACCATTCACATTCGTGTCATTCTCATTACGCTTCTTTCTTTGTTCATCAGCTCTACATGCACAATCCATCTACTCATTACGCTTGCATCAGTCTTGCATTTTTCATTTCTCACACGATCATATGTGATTTTACCATACATAAATAAATATTTATTTAATATGTATACCGAGTCCCAACTGCTCCCAACTCTCCGGAACCGGTAGGACTTTGGGCATTCCCAATTGGGATGCATTGTGATGTTGAAGGTTGGGAAGTACCTGACTATTTAGATCAGTAATTAAAGCAACGTTTAGATTCTGAATAGTGTTCTTTAACCGGAGCGATACTGAGAGTGATTACCACTCTGACCATAGTCATTAGGTTTGTATGGCTACAACTACTGATGCTGTTTCTACAACGCTATGTTTCTAAATAGATACAAGCAGAGGATAAACAAATTCATTTCACAAACATAAACATAACTGAAACACATTGCCTACGGTAATTTGGGGCTGTGAGAAAGTTGTTTTGAAAATCAAAAATAGATACCCAATGATTGTGAATACGTGCATAGGTGATATTATAAATATTAGTAGATAGGTAATATAATTTTATTATAGTAGTTTTAGAATAGATATATCTTTATCTATAAATAGTATAAAATAAAGTAACTATCAATGTCTGTTTGTGCGCTTAGTTATTCTAAACTTCGGAACGGAATTTGATAGGGTTTTTAGGGTTTTGAAGGTTTATATTTGTATATAATCATAACAAATAACAAATCAAATCCAAAATTTCCTCAAAATTATTTTCTCTTATTTAACAAAAAAAAAGCAAACAGAATCATAACATTTGTGAGTAGGTACTTAAATGCCTACCTACTCAATTAACATTACTCACGTAACATTATTTTCATATTCCAAATAAGGAATTATAATATAATTCCTTATTTGGAATATGAATTATGATTTATCCAAAGAAACATAACTACTATCTCATCGACAATTCTTTTTTCAAACTCTATTCGGGAAGGTAGGTACCATAATATTGAAAAATGAAATAAAAAAACTCCAAATAAACAATGATTTCACATTTGGAAAAAGAATCTTTACCGAACAAGTAAAACATTCAAACAAATTTACAGACAGACGAAATTCAAAACAGTTGAATTAAAACAGAACTTCACCACGCTCGGTGAAAAATATATGTCTTACACTTTCACTTCACTTTCAATAAATACAACTACATAATTTTACAAATATTTAAATACACAAGGCAGAAAATGCATTAGTATTTTTAGACATAGGTTGCTAAAAATATTTTAAAAAAGAAATCTTTCTCAGGAAAACTTACATTTTTCATTTTGGATTTTCGATGCGTAGAGGAAAATAATTGATATTTATATAAAATTGTCGATTTCAACTGTTTTTAGCATAAAATACATACCAGAAATACTATTCAGGTATCAAATAGAGTAATTATTTAATTTTTCACATCAAGAATTTAGAAAAATATGTTTACTGTCACTACCACAGCATAATTTGTGCAAATATTCAAATTAGCATATAAATCTTCGTGACGATTTTTTGTTTAGCAGCTCTTTTGTTTACAACAATAACAAAACATAACATAAAAGAATGACCATGTGACCAGTTAAAACTGGGAGATAAGCTGTCTGATTTACGAACGTCTCTAGGTTATAAAACAACAATGAACCGATGCAAGCAAACCGAGCTCGAAATGAATCAGCCAGTCCGTATTCGTACACTAAAAATAGTAAGATTAATATGCAATACGTCGACTAATCAAGGGTCATTAAAAGTTCAGATGATGTGTTTGACCAGGGCCAATATTTACCTCAAATAAATAGGAAGCGGGGGCAGCCTAATGCGAAATATGGCGTGTTGGATATCTTCATAGTCCGTAGCAGGGTCTTCGGAGCGATTGTGAACGATATCACAATCTATTGCACAGAAATAACTCGAGGATTTTATTTACAGACGGAAGCGAAACACAACCCAAAATGCCAAATGACAGCTGCACCATAGACTAAACCAGCAATGGGTGATTCACTAAAGTGTAACCATAGGAAAAAAATATTTTGGTAGTACCTACGAAGCCAATAAAAAAGTTGATAGTTGTTGAAAATATTTTCTCTACGAACCTTGGTTATTTTTCGGCAAGCGTATTTAATGCGGTAATTGGACAACACAAGAGAGCGGCAACTCAGCACATTTTTGAAAAGTGGTAAAGTCATAAATAGTGATGAAAAAAACTAGGTTATGTCAGTTTAGGTTATCGACAGTTTTTCACTTTAATATCACTTTTCATGTGTAATAATGTGTGTTGAATTACCACCGTCCTGAATTACCATGGAACCGTTCAATACTAATTTTATATATATATATATATATTTTGTAATATTTATTGGCTTCTTTTATATAAATAAGTAATTTTTCAGAGTAATAAACAGTAAATAAACTTACTATAAAATATAACTATTTACGTCGGGGCAGATGGTTAAGATGTATCAGTTCCATTTTGGTCAATTAAAGTTTAAAAACGTAATGCGTTGTCAGTTTAGGTCATATTTTTTTCTTTGTTTGACGTATTACGTTTAGCGATTCCGAAATGTTACTTTTAAATAGCTTACGTGGGCTTCTTGCTTTGTTTTTAAATTATCGAGAGTTAAAAGTATGGAATGTAATATTTGCCCTTTCTCCAATTTACAAAAAATAATGTTTACTTTACTGAAAACAGCTACTGACGACCAATTCTGATTTTCTTCCAATGGCAACATTTGTTCAACCGGACATCTATTGTTTTGCCGCTCTCGTTTCGGTATTTCCCGTTGACGGTTTTTCTGAAAATATTCCCGATTCGTAGTAATTTATTCATACAAGTACGCAAAACGATTTCGATATTTGCTTACGCATTTTGGGGAAACCGCCGATGATAGTATTAATAACCTGTTTGTGGGTAGAACGCTAAAATTGAAATAATACGCTCAGTTCACTCGAGGGCATTTTCTTTTAGGTTACGATATTTGTGCGCTTACTTCTGTCGAGTTCTTATCACATGACGGTCTGCCTGTAGCATTCGTTGTTAAATTTGTGCTCTAAATCAGTGATTTATACATTTATTGTGGATTATTAATGACTGTGTAAAGTGTATAATTGAACGTGTCTCTTCTACAGGTTTGTTAAAGTTTGTTTATATTTGTAAATAATGTTGTTTTTTTGTTTACATTTGCGATTGAAGGTTGCTGTCATTTGACAGTCCGAGTTTGACGTATTTCGTTTTGGTTAATTTATTTTGTTTGTGCAATAATGATGAATCGTTTTATAAATTATTATTTTATTCACTACCATACTTCTAGATTTTGTTATTTACTTAACAAAATGCATTTTATGATTGATTATTGTTTCAATGCTTTTCAAAATGAGGCTTATTTTTAATTATGTATTAATTAACTACCAGCTGAATGAACGCTGGATTTGCCAAGATGAATAGAAATTTTGTGTCTACATTATCTAAAAATATCATACATTTCAAATTATGGTAGAAAATAGAATAATATTATTAATTAATCGGTGGGTAGGTACTTTATCTAATAGCTTGTTTGGATTTAAAAGATAATTTAAAAAAAAAATATTAACGAATACATGAGTTCCAATTTTAAATTATACTAATGCCAAATTATATACTTTTTTTTTTCATTTTGCGAACATGTGTTTAGGTAGGTACTAGTTTCCATAAAAAGGCGATAAATTTATATTTCGATATTTTCGAGCCGTATTTATTTATAAATGGTATCTTATTAGAATCTCATACTTTTTTTCCCTTATCATGATTAAAACGCCATGTATTTATAGTAATATATTATGATGATTCACGAATGTTCCTTTTTGAAACATGATTCACAAGGTTAATTTGAAAACAAGATTCATACATCATTAAACCATTACATTTAGTACCTAATCATATTTAAATTATTTACCTCAAGTGACTACTAAATTGATGTGTTCGTTAAATAACTACATATTCGTTTTGTAGGGACCAAAAGATCTGATTCACTAAATTGAATCACTAAATAGTATAAAACAAACTCTATCTGCGTCTGTCTGTTTGTGCTCTTAATTCTTCTAAACTATGCAACGGAGTTCGGTACGGTTTTCACTATCATTTAGAGAATTTCTTCTGGAAGGTTTATATATAATGTATGAGTATTATATTTATTTAAAGTAGATAAACGCTGAGAAACGCCGGGTACACGTCAGTTCGTTAGTAATACAATGTTCGTAAAAGGCAGTTCCAACGTGGTTAGCCATAATTTAATTGAAATTAGTTTTTATTGTTTTAAGGAAGGGTTTTATTCTAAAACCGGTCAATAGTTTACGAGTGTATCAATTTTTAAACAGTTTTGATTATAGTGATCACTTATTGTTATATAAATAAGGATATGTATAGAATTCAGGTGTATATTATTTTTTCAACGCTATCGAAAGCATTTTTATTGTAGTTTTGTCTGAGTGCTAAGCTTCTTGCCACTCAGTAAGTACGCTCCTTGTAAGGTCGAGGTTTCGAAGCGCGGCGTGAGCAAATAAAATTAGTGAAAAAATATTGTATATACAGGGTTTTCCAATAAGAGGTGTTATTTTGATATTCAATCGTAAAAGATCAATGGTTTCGTTGCTTGTGTGCCACGTAGCGCCGTCTTGTTGAAAGTAAACGTTGTCCAGATCAATACCATCCAATTCCGGCCATAAAAAATCATTAATCATCTCTCGATAGCGCAGTCCATTCACCGTAACTGTTGCTCCAGCCTCATTTTCGAAAAAGTAAGGTCCAATGACTCCGCCGGACCATAAACCCCACCAAACAGTCACACGTTAAGGATAGAGAGGCTTTTCAACAATAACTCTTGGGTTTTCCGAGCCCCAGATGCGACAATTTTGCTTGTTGACGAAGCCATCGAGGTGGAAATGGGCCTCATCACTCAAGATGCTTTGCATTTGATTCACTCAAGTGAATTTTAATAATTTCAATGCGTTGTTGAAGCGTGTATCGTTCCATTTTTATTAATGGCGTAGTTTCTACTAGTCAAATGTTAAAAAATGACAGCTTCAAAAGTAACATCTACCGAAATAGCGGGCTATTCAAAATAACACCTCTTATTGGAAAACTCTTTATATGCCATGGTGACCGGATAACTCATCAAAATGACAATTCAACATACCTATAAAAAGTGTTATAAAGTTATGAAAAGCGATGAAACAAAGACTGGGTTAAAAAGGTTACATATGAAACTATTGACCCATATTTATTTCATCACTTTTCATAACTTTATAGCACTTTTATGAGACCGTGTCAGACTGGGAGATATATCTCCCAAAAAGTCTCTACGGGTGTTTGTTGTTTGTGAAAAATCTCCCAAACCTTAATTAAATTGCTATATAATTTGCTCAGATAAATTTTGAAAATATTTTATTTATTTATTTTTATCTCTCTGTAGGTACTTGACCTTTATCGGACCGTTGACCTCTGTATTGAACGTCCGCTTCATAGCCCTCTCGACACAAGAACACTTCTTTGTGTTCGTTTTTATCTTTTTTGGAAATTCTTCGTCTGGCGTTCTGGTTGTCTGTTTCGACTTTCATTTGAACCTTGTAAAACTGGCTTACCGAAATAAATGTACCAGATGTGTACAGGGGGATATGTGACTAATGTAATAATTATAAATTATTAACTTTTGGGTAATGGAATTTTGCTCCTTTCATATCTTTACAATTTTTGTATTATTATATATTACACACTTTACAAATATAAGGCAAAAAAGTCCCGATAAACTGCTTATTAGCAGTTTGTCTAACGGGTTCTTTACATTATAAGTCTTATTATATTGAATTTACAGTTACATTTTTACAATTATATGTATAAAATAAAAAATTAAAAAATTTACAGAAATATATCAAAAGAAAAATATGAAAATGATAAATAACAATTTTAAAAGTCTTTGGAATAATATATCATTGTAAGCTAATACAAATTAATTGTTTCAGTAAGCCAAATCTTCAGTAAGTTCACCAATTGTTTGTTTTGGGCACAGTTTTTAATTTCAGCAGAAAACAACTGGGAATCATATAGTTTAACGTTCTTTGTCCATATTTATCTGTATGCTTAGGTACAATAAGTCCTTCATTAAAGTTAAAACGAGTGTTATGATTGTGTTCTAGCCTGTTTATATATAAGGGATTATTTATGTGCTGAAATATAATTTTGTACCACAGAATTACTCTCACTGAAAGAATTTTGAGACTCTGATAGAAGTATGGAATATTATGCCTTTCTTTTTATAAATTTAAATAAATAACATTCAAATATTATAAGCCCATTGGTATCTAGTATCTTTTAACGACTTGATCATAAAACATAGACTTTTATCTACTTTCTATAAATATAATAAACATGCATCATATATGTAAACCTTCCGGAAGAAATTCTCTAAATGATAGTAAAAACCCAATGAAAATCCGTTGAATAGTTTAGAAGAACTAAGCGCACAAACAGACGGACGCGGATAGCGATTTTATTTTATACTATTTAGAGATTCAAACCGAACACTATTAAATTAATCTATTACAAAAAAAAAACAGATATATAATCACATATTTGACGCCTGTATCAGTTTTTCGCGATTTGCCAACAAAACTTTCAGGTGGAAAAAGTTTACAAAAGTCAGTTTTACAAAAACACCTCTCGTATAAAGAATTGTAGAAGTCAGGTCATGTCAAGAGTTAGAATAACAGAAGAGTAGATGTAATATGAGACGATGTATCAAAGTGAAGTTAGCAATGAGTGTGTCCACCTTCTCTGCCTACCCCTGTAGCAAGACGTTATGTTAGTTAGTTACTTAATTTGAATTGTTTAACCTTGGCAGTTATCGGTGTTCAAATGTGAGTGAAGCCGACTGTAACCCGCATCAATATTTCCGTTATATCCCTAATGTTTTGCAGCCGACAGTTTTGAAAACAACGAAATGTTAGCTTCCTTCCAGTAAATTATTCTGTTCCCAGAAAACCGATCCAATGGCTATTTTCGATCCGCACTCAATAAAGGCCCCTCCCTAAATACGTCAATTTCCGTGCTGTAAAGGATGCAGCGGAAGTATGAACATTTCTACATGAAACGGACCATTCTGATTCAAGATGGCGGAACTCTTGATTTTTATTTGAAATACGTGATCAAAGTGATAGATAGGTACTCTCAGTATCGCCTAGGTGAACCTGTAACCTTCAATTCCCAAATATCTTCAGCCTCACGACACATACCCCGATCGGGGATGGCTAGATTATCTTGCAAAGCAGACTTATTCCAAATTAAATCTATCTATATATATAAAATGTTTGTTTGTTTGTTTGCCCTCTATACACTCAAAACTACTGGCCCGATATCACTGAAAATTTCATAGTTTGTTTTTATTTGTGTCTGGAGTGCTTAGAGAGTGGTTTGAACGGTAATAAAAGTCGGGGACCCTCTGATTGCAAGACTTACCGCATTATCATTACGCGGGAATTAAACCCGTGCCTTCTGATGTATTCTGATGTGATTTATTTTTACTCTGGGGATATTTTCAATTTGTATTGATATTAATTTCAGGCGACTAATTGTTGCTTATAATTATTTATTATCCTTTGCTACGCATAAAACCTTGTCTTATAAACATTAGTTTATCATTAAAAAATAAGAAAATTGTAATGTTTAAAAATCTATAAAATAAAAGAAAAAAATATGTTTTAACAGACCAAAAAAGATAGGACGTCATATTGGTTTTACTTCATATTTTTATAAATAGTGATTTTACATTTTTTTTTATTTAGAAATGCACAATGTCACCTTTCCAACCTTTCTTTGAACGCTTGGTAAATATTTTGCAGCCTCTCCTATTTTTATCCACTAATGTTTCGTATTACAAAAACAATCTAATTAATGTAACACCTCCTCTATAATAAATTCTTCAACTTCCAAACACGCTGCTGGAAGTTCTTGGAGAAATTCCAATTCATTAACTGATGAGATTGCACAGGAAATTTTACTGATGAAAAGTTGTAAAATCTGTTTAATATGTCGTAGAAACACATTTTCAATTTCCGTAGAAGTTACTTGGCAGTTCGTGACTTTCTATAAGTACAAATGGCCTGTAAGTTAAAATCTCTATTTCATTTAGTCTGCGTTTTAATAGGCCACAATTTCACCTGAACTCTGAAAGGTGATATAAATTAATCAAAAGTGAAGTAACTCGAGGTTAAATAGATTATTATGTAACCTATTTAACCTAGTTCTTGTTTCATCACTTTTCATAACTTTATAACACTTTTTATAGTTGTGTTAAATTGCCATTTTGATGAGTTATCCGGTAACCATTGTAAATTGTATATCTTAAAAAGAGCTGATAACCTCAAACTTTTCCCCAAAACATTTATAAGTCCCCGAGCAACGCTGGGTTCACATCAGCTAGTTTGATAATAATTAATGAAGTAATACATCGTTAACCTTTAAGCATCTGCGGACACCGGGCGGGCAACATGTGTTTGATGTTTATACAAAGCGACAGTTTTATTCCGAGATTGATGAAATTTAACACACTTGACCTTCAAAACAAGATCAAGGACAAGGGACACACATCTGATTTCAAAAAACTCTCCGTAAATCCCGGCCAACACTTACTTATAAAAACTTGCTGCCAATCTGACACTGAACAACAAAAGGTATTTCTTATCTTATTCTGTTAAAAGTATGCGTCGAACGCTAATAGGAAAACAATCTGAAATAATTTGAGGTTATAAACAACTTGAGTTGTGAGTACTTCTTTTCCAATTACTCCAACCAACATATAAAGTCTTTGAATCCTATTTAGAGAAAAGTCGAAAGCCAGTCAAATAGTATACAACAATCACGCTATCCTCGTCTGTCTGTCTGTGCCCTTAGTTCTTCTAAATTACGCAACGAATTTTGATAGTGTTTTCACATCATTTAGAGAATTTCATCTGGAAGGTTTACATGTTTAATACATGCATATTATATTTAAAGAAAGTAGAGAAATGTCAATTTTTATTCTAGAAATCAACCTCAAAACTTCACTCAAAATCATTCACAACCCCAAGCAACTCCGGGTACACGTCAGCTAGCATTTAATAAATCAAAACCAAAATTTCCGCTGAAATCAAAAGATTACTCAATAATAAATATAAACTATAAATATTTTTCTTAATTTTTGAAAATTACAAATAAATAATTTTACTATTTGTCCAAGGCAATATCACCATCTCAATTAACTAATTTTTTTTTTAAATTTCTCTTGGGATGATAGATATCATAATATTGATTATTCTAATTATTACACGGGATAAAATTGTATTATCCAACACGGCCACCATCTTGAACCGGAACCGGTACGTAACGAACACATGAAATTTAATCGACCAACTGGTCTAGTTAAAACACGTCTTACGCTCAGTCAACTATAATGACCGGTGACCGGATAAATCATCAAAATGCTAATTCATCACATCTTTAAAAAGTTATATAAAGTCATGGAAAGTGATGAAACAAAAACTTTATTAACTGGGTTAAGTAGTTTACAATTATTTTACAAGCAATAATTATTCGCCTGAAACACTCATCCACATTGAAAAATCTCCTGATAAAAGATACATGTCACTGTGTTGATTTATCATGGAACCATAATGACCATTTTCTGCGGCTACCCTGTTGTTTTCAAGATTACATTTGCAGGTTTTTCTATAATGAATAAATTGATTTTTCATTAAAATGTATATAATATCCGCCAGTGGATTCCAGTTTATTCTGATAGTTTCCTGCTTAATATAGATAATTTTAAAATGTATATACCTAATATCCGCCAGTGGATTCCAGTTTATTCTGATAGTTGCTGCTTAATATAGATAATTTTAAAATGTATATACCTAATATCCGCCAGTGGATACCAGTTTATTCTGATAGCTTCCTGCTTAATATAGATAATTTTAATTCATCCTCTTAACTCTCTTCGTAGTGTGACTCATTTACCCCTTGTGTGAATTTCCACTGTAACTGGGAAACTTGTATTCTTACCCACATTCAATTAAAAAAAATGTTAAAAATACATAATATCCCTTTTAAGCCATTTTTAAATAACACAAAATTATATAAAACAGATGTTTAAAAACAAGTTAATTATATAAACTAATACGTACATGGTTACTGGTTACACTGAGAAATTTTACTAATATGCAGGAATACCCGGCTTCGCTCAGGGAACGTTCTAGACTATTCCCGAACATTCCAGAATGTTCTGGAATGTTTTGGAATGTTGTGGAATGCTCTCGAATACTCTCGAATGTTCTGAACTGTTCTAGAAACGAAATGGAAACCTTCGTGAATCTTTTCAAATTATTAGTAATAGTTTAAAAACAGAAGTGCAAGCCTTTGACGAATGACGAATTTTTAGGTTGCTTAGGTTTCCTTCGTTGGCCAAATATATGTATTATCTAGGAGCAGTTATCTAAATGTGGAGCAACTGTAGCTTTGAAAATGAGCTCTAGTGTAAATGGAAACTGTAGTGTTTCTCTTTAGTTTTATATAAACAGAGGGGAGATGAAGCAAGAGGAAGAAAAAAAGCGGGAAAGGGATGAAGGAGTCAAGAAGAAGCAAGAAGAGACTAGAAGACGGCATCCGTAGTCGAGAGGTAAGGCTCTCGACTAGCAAGCTGGGGGTTCAAATCCCGGCGTGCGCAAATCATTTTTATTTGTGTTATTTCACAAAATCTCTCATTTAAAATAATATAAAGAGTATATTTGCGGCACTTTACAGAGTGGAAGATAGGTCTCAGTATCGCCCTGGTGTAAGACCACCATTCAGAATTGAAAATGACTTTCGCCATGTTTTGTGACCAGATCTGAATATTCAGGAACTTTCCCAGCTTCATCTCCCCATCTCCTTCCCTTGCTCATTACCTTCAGCCTCACAACATACCCCGATTGGGAATGCCATAGTATCACGGTATACAGACTATTGGGAACAGTTGGGACTCTTGCGCGGTGCGGGTAGGATGACGCAAGATGCAGGAAGACACTAGGGGAGCTAAGTAGACTCAAGAAAAAGCACAGAGAAGCAAGAGGAAGCCAAAAGAAGCAAGAAAAATAAGAATAAACGAGAAAAGTCAAGAAAAGCCATAAAGAAACATGGAAATGCAAAATTCTCTCAGCAATTTTCCATGTTTCGGGAATACTACTGGGAATTTACGCGATTATGAATATTCCAAAAAATAGCTGGAGTTCTGCATTATGTAATTAAATAGGTACGTGCATAGATTAATGGAGTGTAACATAAAATAAGACTCGACATTGAAAACGGTTCGCAGTTCAGTTAACGCCATGTGAATTGATACAGCAAATGTTTGGCAATAAAGCGATTGTATCATGGCCACCTTGTTCTTGTGGGGTTAAAACTGGTTATGTAGGTCAATAATGAATCCATATTTGGTCTTCCTTCAAGAATGTCCTTGGTTCGGTTTATTTCATCATTTTGGTGGGTTCTTTGTGAATGGTTTTCTCAAAAATATTGGCTGTTAACAAATCATTTTAGACAAATATTCCCAGTTAACGTTTAACCTGACAATATGAGATTTTCTCCTGCTGCAGTCACTGTAGTATTATTTATTTGCTTGTACAATGAAATGCAATATGCACCGCCAACAATGAATTAGTAATGCCAAATTAATTTAAGCGAGTCTAGACTTCACGACAATTATATTGTGTTTACCAATTGTCACTTAAAGCTGTTACGAAAGAGGAATATAATATGTATACTAGCTGACATTTACCCAGCGTTGCTCGGATTATGAATGGTTTGAAGTAAAGTTTTGCGGTTATGAATTCTAGTTTACCTGAAAACTGGGTGTAGTTTTATGTTTATTTTATTTTATTTTTTTTGTAAGAAACAAACAGCGTTTATATAATATACAATGATAGATATAAATATACAAGTTAACTGAAGTCAAGCCACAGAAGTTTCTTATGTTAAAGTGCATTAGAAATGAAGTTTTAGTATCTTAAAATTAATTTGGTGTTAAAGAAAGGGGAGAGGAAGGGGAAAATAGGAAGAGGATAGGAGATGCTGCCGATACATTCCATACTCTCATATTAAAAATCGATCGTACGCATTACTTCATATCGATATTTCTTTAGGTTATTACCAAATATGTCAATGCTGTAAAATTTTGTATTATATTGTGCACATATACGAGGAATTTGGGAATTTTTCGAATGTTTGTTCTACAAGAGGGTAGATAAAATAAATCAGATTGTCGGGTTGATCTAGACGGAATATGAAGATTTATTAAATTGGTAAGTTTTGGTGAGTCCAGACCATTATTTAGGATTTTAAATAATAAGATTTGAAAATAATATTGTTGTTAAAAATTGAAAAGGTTTATTTCTTTAAGTATTTGATTAACTTGATAAATTTACCAAATTATAAATAATATTGAATACTGTTTTTTTGTTCAGTTGAGTGGTTTTAGTTTCAGTCTGTTTTTGGTGTCAGTATATTATCTATTTCGGATCTTCTCATGTTTTGTATCCAGCTTTTTATTTGAAATTTAAATGTTAAAATATTGTAGTGAGTTTTGAATGAGAGTGGGATTTTGCTGTACAGTTTAGTACCACAGTATAGGAAGCTTTTTGCCTAGATGTTGTGTTTGTAGTTTCTTTTTGGCTATGTTTTTGCCCATGAGATCTAGTGTTTCTAATACATGTGTTAGTTATTATTTCTTGTGTTTTGTATTTATGAATGTAAAGGAGTATTGTTTTAGAAAGTTTGTTGAAGATTTCGACAGTGCTAGTTCTTACAGGGACTTTCAGAACAATGTTCACTATGGCTTTTTGGGTTTTAATGAGTGATTTTAGGATATTGTGAATGTATGTATGTATGTCTGTCTTTCTTTTAGAAAAATAACAAAATAATGGCCTCCAGGCCTCCCTGTCCCGGGCTCATTTAGCGGCCTCCATCCATTGCAGGCCCAACCTCTTCTCGCTTGGCTTCTTCAGTTGCAATTTCATGAATTGCTTTTCTTCTATTTCTTTTATTCTAAATAATATAATCGATTAATTCTAAATGGATCGCACAATTCCGCCAGTAATCATACCAGAACGGCATTTTGTAATGACACCAACAGAAACAATAGAACCGATTTATTTTATTACCAGCTAACGTGTTTTCGGCGTTGCTCGACCTTTTCTCTTCTTTTAATAAATATAATTTCCTAAAAAATCATTAACCATCTCTCGATAGCGCAATCCATTCACCGTAACTGTTGCTCCAGCCTCATTTTCGAAAAAGGTCCAATGACTCCGCCGGACCATAAAACGCACTAAACAGTCACACGTTGAGGATAGAAAGGCTTTTCAACAATAACTCTTGGGTTTTCCGAGCCCCAGATGCGACAATTTTGCTTGTTGACGAAGCCACCGAGATGGAAATGGGCCTCATCACTCAAGATGATTTGCATTTGATTCACTCAAGTGAATTTTATTAATTTCAATGCGCTGTTGAAGCGTGTATCGTTCCATTTTTATTAATGGTGTAGTTTTTACTTGTCAAATGTCAAAAAATGACAGCTTCAAAATTAACATCTACCGAAAAAGCGGGCTATTCAAAATAACACCTCTTATTGGAAAACCCTGTATTATGCATAATAAACTTCCGGAAGAAATTCTCTAAATGATGTGAAAACCCTATCAAAATCCGTTACGTAGTTTATAAAAACCAAGGCCACAAACAGACAGACGCGGATAGCGACTTTGTATTATACTATTTAGAGATGGCAATGTACACGACATTATGGTATTCATCCCACTATTGTTAAATATACTCCACTAGTTCAGTAGCAAGAGCATCCGAACGTCCAATCAATTGATTGAATAATTCAGGTTACTCGGATCATCGCTGCTCTTCCAACTAGCAAGGACAAATTTACGATGTACCAGTCATTGAGAGCTTGCAAAAAATTGCATCATAAATTTACACTTTTTATTATTTTTATTCTTGCGTTGTTTTAATTCTGTGCAGACGTTCATTCACACATTATCCTTAAGCGTGGGAAGGTTCAACTAAATTTAGATGGGAGATCTAACATCTTTCCCCACGCTTAACGTCGTTAGGAATGCCCTGGTTGATTTTATTTCTACCTGTGTTCATTGGGATAATCCAAGTCTATGTTGGATTTATCACAAATATACAAGAAATGGATTGTGACGTATGTTTGGAGGCGTTGCGTTGTATGGAAAGTTTGGTATGATTCACAAAGACATAAAAAATTCGCATTTGCCGTAACGCGATTTTTTACGCTAAATCGCAGTTCATGCAATTATGTCGAATTTTCTCGCGAAATCGTAATTTTTAACAGTTCAATCAAATATCGCGAATTCTCGTACTTGATTTTCTAGATTTTCAAAATGAGAAAGTAATTTTATACATCTTATCTTATCTCTAAATAGTATAAAACAAAGTCGCTAGCTGCGTCTGTCTGTTTGTGCGCTTAGTTCTTCTAAACTGCACAAGGCATTGTTATAAGGTATTCACTATCGTTTAGAGAATGTCTTCCGGAAGCTTTATTTATATATAATACATGCATATTATATTAATAGAAAGTAAAAATGTTCGGGCGCTTAAATTGCCATCGCTGGCTAAACCTTATGAGAAACATCCAAATATAATAAAACACTTTCATGTCTGTTAAATAAATATTTTATTTTTATTTATTTATTTATTTAGTACAGGTGATGATACAATGACACGTGTTTTTACATAAAAATACTTTGACTGCCCAACTAGGAAGAATTCCCGTTTTAGGACGCCCCTTTCCCCAGGATCCTTAGATATGCTCCGACATCATCAAAAACACGGAAAGTTCGAAAGTCTGACGGCTGGTTTGACGATGAATGTCGAAACCAGAAGAGACTTATGCGGAAATTAGAGAGGACCTATAGGAAAAACTCTTCTGTAACTACAAGAGACGAGTGGATCCTTGTTCAAAAACAGTATACGTGTAAAATTAATTCCAAAAGATCAGACTATCGGAAAGAAAAGATTAACTCTGAGCGAACCGACCCGCGACGTCTTTGGAACTCAATAAAGACAGTAATTTCCGAAGTCACTGTTCCAACGAAAATAGATATTACCCCGGAAGCTTTCTCAATTTTTTTCGGGAAAAAATTGAATCCATTCGTGCTTCCGCATCTCACGCCCCTCCGCCAATATTCACTTTAAATTCTAAAGGAATTTTGTCTTCCTTCAAACCCACAACGCTGGAAGAAGTAATAAAAAATATTTCAAGCTCGCCTAATAAACAGTGCAGTCTTGATCCCATACCGACATGGTTATTAAAACAATGTTCTACTGTTTTAGCTCCATTCCTAGTTCACGTTTTTAATAAATCACTTAGCACGGGTGACTTTCCTGAACCACTCAAGTCAGCTGTAGTTACATCAATCCTGAAAAATTCACAACTAGACGCCGATAACTTAGGTAATTATCGGCCCGTTTCAAACTTACCATTTATTTCAAAAATCCTGGAGAAAATTGCTGCCGCACAAATAACCAGTCACTTGAATTCAAATAAATTATTCGCAAAACGTCAATCTGCGTACAGAAAGTTCCACTCAACTGAAACCGGACTACTTCGTATGCTATCAGACATAACTCTGGCCGTAGAGTCAGGTAAGTTATCACTTATCTCACTCCTAGACATGAGTGCAGCGTTTGACACGATTGATCATGAATTCCTCATTAGGAGATTAGAGGAAACATTTGGTTTGAATTCCGACATAAAAAATTGGCTGGTATCCTATTTATCCAATCGCTCACAAGCCGTGAGGGTTGGAAATAAATTGTCCAACTTCGCAACACTTTCTTCAGGGGTACCCCAGGGATCCGTTTTGGGTCCACTTCTCTTCATCCTTTTTACAAATGATGTCGCCAAAATAATCGAGTCATTTGATCTCTTGTCTCACTGCTACGCTGACGATCAGCAAGTTTATTTTTACTGCGCTCCAAATGAAATCAATAGTCTCAAAATCCGTATAACTGAATGTCTAGAAGCAATAACTCGTTGGATGTCTTCAAAACAAGCTGAAGCTCAATCCATCTAAGACTGAGTTTCTCTGGGTAGCCACAAACAAACGTCAACATTTCATAGACAATTCACCTATTACTATTTCCGGCAGCGATATCATCCCAAAAACAACAGTCAAACTTCTCGGTGTCAATTTAGATTCAGACTTTTCGTTTAAAAGTCAAATAAATAGGACTGTAAGCACCGGTTTTTTTCACAACTCAAGTCTGTCCGAAGAAACCTTCCTTCAGAAGCAACAAAACTACTTATCAACTCCTACGTAGTCTCACGTCTCGATTACTGCAACGGCATTTATGCCAGCCTTCCAAAATATCAAATTGACAAACTTCAATCAGTGTTTAATGCAGTAGCACGGCTCATAACAGGGGTTTCAAAATATTCGCACATTTCAAAACACCTTCGTAACCTTCACTGGCTCAAGTGCCCTGAAAGAATCCAGTACAAATTGTGCTGGATAGTGTTTAAATCCATCAATGAAATGGCCCCACCCTACATCTCTGAACTATGCGTCCCGGAAAACACTGGTCTGAGGCAGTCAACGCTTAGATCAGCAACATCATCAGCTGTAGGCAGACTGATAGAACCCATGTGCTAGCCAAATACTAAGTTTGGTGATCGCGCTTTCGGAGTATCTGGGCCGAAGGCTTGGAATAAACTCCCTCCGGAACTAAGATCCATAACAAGTCCAACAGAATTCAGGTCTAAACTAAAAACTTACCTTTTTAAGCTGTCGTACCCTTAAATTAAATATACCAATCCTGAGAGAAAGTCCAGTTATATTCAATTTTTCAATTTAGTCCTAAATCCTGTATCTAAATTTCGCCAATAAACAATTAGATAATGTTAATTAAGTGTTAATCTCAAGTGACCTACCAGGTAAGTATTGTACTGTATATTATCTCCATAAATAGTTAAGTAATAACATAGATCACTGTAGAAATGTATTATAAGTTTGTACAGCGCCCTTGAGGTGTTTTTGCACAAAAACGGCGCTATACAAGTCATCCAAGTATTATTATTATTATTAATGTACTACGGAATTGTATATCTTAAAAGGCCTACAGAAAAGTCCACGATGGTATATGTCTATCTCCTAAGGATAACCTCAAGCAACGTAGGGTACACATTAGCTAGTAATATATAAAATTTTAGCCTGCCTATGTTTGTGCTCGCAAAGCTCGAAAAGTAGTCGACCGATATCGCTGAGGATTTCAAAGTTTGTTCTTATTAGTGAGAGTGTGACTTTGTTTAGAGAGTGCTTTGAATGATAGAAGAAGTCGGGGACGCCCGAGGAATACTTAACGCAATATCTCTTCACCGGAATGTTGTTTTGTTTAACTGTAAGATTGTGGTATGCAGTAGTGAATGTCGGAGACTCCAGAGAAATAGCGAACCATTGCGTGGTCCACCAGTTCTAAATATATCTTCGTCTTTGCTTTTGACAGATTGATAACCTTGAAATGGAATGCAGATAACTTCGCGTCGAAATTGCTACGTTTACTACTGTCATTCATCTAAAAAAAATACCTAGCCACTTTTTTACTGCAATATACCAAGATATTAAGATTACGTCGCTTTTGTTGCGTAGTACTTCACTTTTCTAGAAAATAACGCCGTTTTTCACACAAAATCCACAAAAAATAACGCGGATTTTTTAGGTCCCTGATAATATATTGACGGCGCTAAAATACTTGGATAATTTCTTACATTTTTACCGGTCTCTTGCTGATTCTCTCCAGTTCCTCTCGTTGTGCAAAAATACGCACCACGTCGTGTAACTTATATGTAGATTACGATAACACCAGCGGCCTATTGTAATTTATGAAAGAAAAAACATCGCCAAAAAGAGTGTTTTATTTTATTTTACGAAGTTCAGGCACAGATATTTAAATTTTTTATGATCATAATCTAAGGAAATTTATTTGCCACATCGCACAATAAAACCATAGCCGAAAAGGGGTTCGTAAGCAGGAGATATTGAACTCTAAAGTAGCTTTATTTTTTTCTGAGCTTGTAGAAAGACTTGCCAAGATGTGTTCTACTCGCTGTAATTAATTAAAGCGTCTAAAATCTGATCAAATTTTCAAACCAAATACACGTTATTTTGCATTACTTCTTAGTGCTTCGCTTTTTTACTGTACAACTGATCGGAGACCGTAGCATATTGGTATCCTCAATGTTGGGTTATGTTTTGAGGGTAAATGAAGTGGGAAATTATAGGATATGAGGAAGAGGAAGTCTGGTAAGTACCTGGTTGCTACATACTCGTACGACTATAGCTATTTCAAACAAAGTTTTAATTCATGGTTCATGGTTCACCATTTTTCATTTAAACAGTTTTCTGGGGTCCCACAGGGATCTGTTTTGAATCCATCTTTATTTTAGTTGCATACAATGACTGATTTTCTTTGTGATATTTGCACCAATATGATGTTATGCAGATGGACTGAACGCAATTGGCGCTAACAAAAGAGGCATGGCACTGGCAGAGAAAGGATTAAAGTAAACTGAATGCTATTGAAATGAGATCCTTGATGCGTATGTGTGGTAAAATCATGTATGATCATGTGGGGAATGTAGAGATCCGCAAAGAGTGCAAGGCTGATGTAAGCGTAATGAGTGAGATTAAGAAGAGACGCTTAGATGGTTTGGGCATGTAGAGCGAATGAGCGAAGAAAGAAGTGTAAGGAGGATATGTGATGCAAATTCGAATGGTAGCAGAAGTCGGGGACGCCCGAGAAAGACATGGCACGATCAGGTGAATCAGATACTCGAGTCGGGCCATGTCAAGAGTCAGAATAATAGAAGAGTATGTATGAATGGGAATGAGGCAAGAAGTGTGTGCCAAGACCGAGTTCTTTGGCGGTCCGTCCTTTCTGCCTACCCCTGCGGGAAACGGCGTGATGGTTAGGTAGTTAGTTACCTATAAAACTTTCTTTCATTTGATGTTTTGATCCGTAAAAAAGGCATACAATGTGTAAAAATTATGAATAATTTAATGATAAGTTCTTGTTTGATATGATTTCCAATTTTCTTGAAGGGTTTTGAAGCAGAAAATTGATGGTTTACCTTAAGAGATATTCCTTTAGGGTAAATTGTCTTTGATTACGACCAAAACCAATCGAACAAATAATAAATGTTTCATTC
Organism: Hesperophylax consimilis; assembly: GCF_061612785.1. NCBI lineage: Eukaryota > Metazoa > Arthropoda > Insecta > Trichoptera > Limnephilidae > Hesperophylax > Hesperophylax consimilis. Next base: position 17,060,712 of record NC_142865.1, read on the forward strand.
AATGGATGATTCAATATAATGTGTGAAGAAATAAGTGGCTTAAACTATGTTTAATACCTTGACCTAATCAGACACAGCTAAAAAGCATACTCAGGGTTGTTCAAACCTCTGACGGTTCATCTTCACCTTTACCTTCTTTCATTTCATTATATCCTACACACTGAAATCTGAATCTTATACACACAAAATAAACTAACCTAACCCATCCTTAACGTTTTTTTCTTGTTCTTTCAGATTACGTGGAAAAACAAGCCGCGTTTCGTTGGTGCTAAGGGTTAAAAATATCAAACAATCATAATTTTTTGTGCCAATTATTGTATTAAGTATAGTATCGTTCGTGTCAATTCTAATGATAGATATTTATCATAACAAACGTCAAATTTTATATAATAGTCAATTTTCCAGACATATCTTGTGATATATTTATAGTCTTAAAGTTTTCCAATTCACTTTAGTAAAATATTTAATTCAATCAATCAAAGCTATCGAATCAATCAATCAATCTAATCAATCAATCAATCAAAATGACTTCGCTATCTCGTTACGCCCGCAACTACGGTCAGCACGGCCTGGGTTGGCAACGCGTCGTAGATGCAGCAAAAAAGCGACGCGCACCCAAGAAACCCTCGCTGTACCCCACTCTACCCTCTCTGGAGGATAGTACGGTGCCATACTCCCCGCTGTACCCGAGTCTGCCTGATGACGATGACTCCCAGGTGTTAGAGGAGAGCGCTGAAGATGCTGTCGAGGGGGAAGTTATTGAAGAAGTGATTGAAGCCATCATGCTTTCTAAGGAGGAAATGACGGTGAGTTATTTTGTATTCATTTATTAGAAAGCTTGCTTAAGTTCCCGGCGCTGCCCTGGCTTTATTCTGCTAAAGGGGATGATATAATAATAAATGTCTTATTGTCTCCTTTTTTAGTAACAAATAGAGATAAATAAATAAATTTACTTGAACTATTAGAAATCAATAAAATAACCAATGATCCTAATATAACATTAATTAATAAAGTGAGGAAAATTATTTATTCCCCGCTTTTAAGTATATTCACAAAACCCAAACAATGTAACATATCTAAATAAATTAATAGCAGCTACATCATTATTAAACAATTAAGATAACATTAATGTGGGGAAAACAGACTTCAAAATATCTCCACAAAATATGAAATCTATTGTCACAATTATTTTATCAGTAAATCGGTTTAATCGGTAATAAATCATTTTAAATTGGCAGGGGGTAAAATAGAATCATATAAATAAGTCGTCTAAACGTGGTTAAAACCGCAGTTTGAAAATGGCCTTGAAAGTCGAAACAGCTGTAACAATAAAAAACCAAATACTTGCAGAACTTAATAATTATATTATTAAATTTGATTTTAATTAAATAAATAAATAGAGATAATGATATCCTCGCGTGCTAAGGATATCATTTACATATTATTGAAACTTTGTAGTATGCATAATATGAAGTGAAAAATGATATTAAGTCGTGAAAAGTGATGAAACAAAAACTAGGTTAAATGGGTTAATAGGTAACTATTTAACCTAGTTTTTATTTCATCACTTTTAATGACTCTATATCACTTTTTAAAGGTGTTTTTAGTTGTCATTTTGATGAAATATCATGGGACCATTATTTTTTAATTTTTTTTTTAAAGTAAGACAAACATTCCCTGGTTACGAATAACCTGACAATATTTGAAAATCTCCTACTACCTCCACAATAATCTGAAAATGTTGCTTGTGTTGTGATGGAGGACTTAGCCAGCCGAGGAATTGAACACACTACCCAAACGCGATGTCACCTCGGCCACCGACCGGTCTTACTATAAATATATTACTTTGTGTTTTTTAGCGCAGTTGAGAGGTTTCGATTTCAGTCTGTTGTTTATTTTTGTCGTCGGTACATTTTCTATACTTCTGATCTCCCCATATTTTGTATTCGGCTTTTATTTGAGATTTTAATGTTATAATATTGTTGTGAGTGGGATTTTATTGTAGAGTTTAGTACCATAGTATAATAGGAAGCTTTTTTGCCTATAATAATGTTGTATTTGTAGTTGCTTGTTGGATATGTTTTGACCCTGAGACCTATTGTTTATAATATACGTATTTGTTGTTATTTCTTGTGTTTTGTCTTTATGAATATAAAGGATAGTTATTCTATCAAATAGTTTCACAAATTTCATATAGACAGTGACCTCCATATTGTTTTGGAGGTCAGTTGTGCAATTTTCAATCTTGGACTTAAAACTGTAGATTTGTATAAAATAAACATACCCGCAGACATTCTGATTTACAATAGGGTGTGTCAGCACGTACCCGAAAGACTTTTACCAGCGACTCCCGAGCTCATTTGAAGTAAAATGTATAGGCACCTAATGTGATAGGCACGTTGTTAAAATGTAATTTTCTAAAATTAGCTACCAATAATAACACCATGTTCGAAGAGCAGTGGGCGTAATTGGCCGGATACTTTACGCTAATTTGTCAAAATATAAAAATGATTTATTTTTTGGAGAGGATGCTGCAAATGCGAAAGTTTAGGGCGTTGTCTCAAACATATTAATAATGTTTATGAAGTTCTGATACGTGGACGTTCCTTCGCACTTCTGCAAATCACTGTGCAAGCATTACAACACATATTAAATAGTCATCGTTTTAATTGATGGTTGAATGATTTTTCATCATCATCTTCATCATCTTGCACCAGGGTTGCCACCTTCAAATATATTTTTTGGTAATTAAACAGAAGTGGAACGCGGTAAATATGCACAATATGATCGCTTTGAAATTTTGACACAACTTAAAATTCGAATACGCGTGTATTTTTATATACCTATATTATACAGGGTGTATCGGCAAGTACCCGACAAACTCTAACCAGCTATTCCTCAGCACATTTGGAGTAAAAAATGTTATGGGCGCTTTGCTGTCCGGTAACATTTTTTTCCATTAAAAACAAAAAATAAATAAAAAATCCACACTCCGTCACTGTCATTTGCATTGAATTTCGTGTTCAACAGCTGTTATTAGCAAGTGTGTCAAAAAGTGTCCTCGCTCTTTCATACACACTAAATAATAATAGTTAAAAATGAGACGAATGGTGCCGTGCCATTTCGTTGTGATTGTAAAAGCGCACCAACGTAGGTACGTATGTACATTATTCAACGAAACTCGAACAAAATATTACCAGATGGGTTTTCAAACTTTGACAAAGGATAATACATTGTTGACATGTGGTGAAAATATGAATAATAATTTTTTTATTAAAAAAAAAATGTTACCGGACAGCAAAGTGCCCATAACATTTTTTACTCCAAATGTGCTAAGGAATAGCTGGTTAAAGTTTGTCGGGTACGTGCCGATACACCCTGTTTAGATGTCACCTGTGACAGGTAAAAACATGCTTTTTGAAAGACAGCGCTATCTGTTGGACGTAAAAGCAATTATTTTTCTATCTGCACAGACAGACTGACCCACAGCAACGCGTGGCGTTGCTGTGGGTTCGTTTGATCAAAATTTTATAACTGCGAATATTCTTCACCGATTGCTTTGATTTTGACACAACGTTGCATTCGAATATGCGTGTGTTTTTATATATTTATAATATACATATATCAATTTATTTATATTTCAGTAAATATTTTACTATCGTTTACTATAATATTAATACTAATTGAACTAATAGATGATAATAATAATATCAAATATGACATTTTCAGTGGAAGTTTTAAATCAAATATAATAGATGTGTTATAGTGATTTGTTTTTGTGGTATTATGCCGTGTTGTGATATCTCCTTCTTTAGCCAACGTTTCGGATAGCATTGCAGTGTCCATCATCAGGGCAGATGTGCAATGTTTACACACGTTTACACATCTGCCCTGACGAAGGACACTGCAATGCTGTCCGAAACGTTGGCTAAAGAAGGAGGTAGCGCAACATGGCGTAATAAATACCCCAAAAACAAATCACTATAATACTTTTGGCCGTGAAAATCTCAAATCGTACATAATAAATAATATACATTTTAATAAATAAGCCCTGTTCAATATATTTATCTAAAGTTTACATTCTAATATTTTATAAGTCATTATTATTAAATGATTTTTAACCATTAAAATACACTTTAACCCTAGATTCATCCTAAATTCAACATTTCTCAAAATCAAACTATATCTGGAAGTTCTAAAATCAAATCCGGAATCTAAACGAATTATCTGAGATCCGGAAACCTTTGCACAACCCTGTATCGACTTGCAGCCGACACAGACATGCTATACTTACTTCATATTATGTCGATGGCAACCGTTGATATACGAATACTAGTTATTATTATTGATATTGCAAAGACTGGATCTTCAAGTTTTCAATGCCATTTTCCTGAATAATCTACCATAATTGGTCATTCGTTCGCTCAATTGGTTTGATCGTACAAGGTCAGAGTGACTCAAAAAATGTCACTAAAATGCTTCTACGTGAGAGAATTTAGTTTTTATCATAGATAATATTGTCACAAGCACTGGGAAATATGTCGTGGAAGGGTGATGAATGTCGCCAAGTTACGACCAAATTGCACAGACTTCAAAGCTTAATACTAAATCACTATTTTGATTAATCTTTATACCGAATTGGTGCACATTATGAATACCAAAAATATGCTTTAGATAAATTTAAGGTTTTCCTATCGTCATTAATTTTAACAGGTGTGCAAACACTGCTGGATTACCAAATATTTTGGTTATTCCAATTCTTAATGAATCTTTTTTGACCATTATAGAAATTTAAATGGGTGGGGATAAATAAAATCATATAAATAAGTCGTCGCCGTGTGGACATATCCACAGTTTGATAATGGCCTCAAAAGCCGTAACAGCTGTCACATTAAAAACTGTAAAAATAACAGAAATACTTGCAGAACTTAATAATTATAATAACATTATTAAATTTGATTTATTTTAAATTTATTTAAAAAAATTAAATGGAGTTCTACGAATTAAACACCAAAACAATAAATAATTTTCCTATCGTTTCGCTTGAGTAGAATACAAAAAAAAAATTACTCGATAAAAAATATAAATGTAAGCTACAATACAGTATGAATGCATAAAGGAAACAACTTTTAAATACAGTATTATAGCTAAAATTATCTGTGACAGTTTCACTTGATTAACTTTTTTTTTTCTTAAAATAATATTTACAAATTAAATAAAAACCAGTTTTGTGCTTGAAATCGAACGTTTCTAGACTCCGTTTGTCAAGCGATTTTAATGTTTATTACCTACAATATAAGGTATACCAAGAATATGCACATTTTTGGCTTGTAGCTTCCTCTTAAGCATTTGGGGTTTAGCTAGAAACAAAGGCGGGTGCGAACAGTCTTGGAGACACGTTCATGGCAAATAATATCTTATAATGGTGCATGACCCACTTCCTTGTTTCTATTATATATCACTATATAAAGTTATTTCTATTTTATGTTGATAAATATCGGCGGATTTGGGCGTCGCTGCCTCCGCCCTTTCATATGATAACCAACTCCTCTGCCTTGGTCACCCCAAGTGGTTCGCTACGTTTGGTGACTTAGCAGTGGTCCCGGGTCGATGGGGTGAAGTTTGTCCTGGTCTTGGTGGCGGACCGGATCGGGACAGGTCGGTTGGGGAGACCCTTTGATCTCTCCAGTCGGAATCTCTCGACCAAGTGTGAGGGATGGATTCATGTTTTATGCTCCGAAAGCGAGGACTTCTGCCTATCAGAACAGGCCCATCAACAGAGGGACCCGACTAACGATTCTGCATTGACCATCGACATTTCAGCAAATATATTTTAACGTATGTCACAAAACAGTAAAGTGTCAGCTACACTACTCGCTTCGACGCTTCGACGAAGTCCTCGACGAAGTTAGCCGAAGTTCGAAGTGCGTGCCCACACACTCGTGCAACTTCGCGAGTAACGCTTCGAGTCCTTTGACTCGGGCGCATTTACCGACAACAATCGGAAGTCGGGCGAAGCGAAGCGAAGTTGCCCGAAGCGAAGTGAAGTTCGTGCCCACACTATCGTATTCGGTCAACTTTGATCAACTTCGCGAGTAGTGTAGCTGGGCTTTAAAACTGTTCCCATCACCTTTTATACTTACATTTACCTCAATTTTTTATCTTCTCCGTAATACAGGGTGTCCGGGGGTAAATCGCTACTAACTTCAGGGGTGATTCTACATGATTTTAGAAGTAGAAAAGAATAATAACTTTTAATTTTTCAAAAGAAGCATTGTGACTTGAAATTTTAAATAAATTAAATGCAAATACTTTGTTAAGCCACTTTATTGATAAATTTTATTGTCTACCGGTTTCGGTACCTCCGTACCATCATTAGGACAGTTATACAAAAATGATGCTATTAAATACAGAAGAACACATACTATCAAAAAAGACAGAGACAGTATACTAGAGTGGGGAGGGAGGTGGGGGGAGGGAACTTGGGATAAGTTAATTTAATTATAATAATTTTTTACAAAATTCCAACGTTTTAATGTAGTTTTTAGGTAAAAAGGAAAATTGTTTGCATGGAAAAATAAATATTCTTCTATGGAAAAATATTTTAGTATGGTTATGGTATGGTAGTTATGGTATGGTAGGTTATGGTAGGTTATGGTATGGTAATTATTTATCTTTTTTTACTATTACCATCATGTGGAATCACCTCCCGAAGTTAGTGCACTTTACCCCCGAACACTCTGAATCAGGTATTATAAATAATCAGGTTCTTCGGTAATTATATTCTTTGGCTACGAATCCGGAAGTTTCCGATTCTAATCTCGGCATTTGATTAATCTGTGTTATTTCACATTTTTTTTCATTTCTAACCAACTAACTAACCATCACGCCGTTTCCCCGCAGGGGTAGGCAGAGAGGACGGACCGCCAAACAACTCGGTCTTGGCACACACTTCTTGCCTCATTCACATTCATAAATCGTCTCATACATACTCTTCTATTATTCTGACTCTTGACATGGCCCGATTCAAGTATCTGATTCACTTGATTGTGCCATGTCTTCCTCGGGCGTCCCCGACTTCTGCTACTATTCACATTTGCTCGTATATCCTCCTTACACTCCTTTCTTCGCTCGTTCGCTCTATTGTATGCCCAAACCATCTAAGCGTCCCTTTCTTAGTCCCGATCTTACTCATTACGCTTACATCAGCCTTGCACTCTTTGCGGATCTCCACATTTATCACACTATCATACATGGTTTTAGCACACGTACGCCTCAGGGATCTCATTTGACAGCATTCAGTCTACTTACATCCTTTCTCTGCCAGTTCGATGCCTCACTTCCGTACATCAGGGTGGGTACCAATACTCCACTGTGGACTGCTAGCTTCGCTTCTTTGAACAATTTATTGTTAGCGTCAACCGCGTTTTCTTCATTTCAAATAGAGTATATGGGGTGCACAACCGTTTTATGGAGAACATGAAAAAATGCATTAATAAATACGTCGCTTCTAGACACACTGATCCCCAGATTCCACCCAGCTTTGTCTCCTTACTTTGCTTAAAACGACCCTCCACACAGCATCCCCAAAACGCCCTGAGAGAAATTATTTCCCTCAAGGTTTCCTGTGAGGAATTAAGGTCAAAGAATGTCGTTGTAGCTTCTATAAAGTATTCCAAAGGTGCTAATCGTGTTGTGTTCATTTTTAATTTAAGTATTTCGCGAGGAGACGAGAGATTTCAGACCCGGTAAAACATTTTTTGTTCTCTTGCCAAATTTTCAGATTTTTACAGTTTTATGTTTTAATATTAGTTTTATAGCCATTCGTTGGCTACTTAGGAATTGGTATTACAGGTTCAGAGTATTCTTTGGTTTTCAAATAGTGTAAAATAAAATCGCTATCCGCGTCTGTCTGTTTGTGCGCTTAGTTCTTCTATACGAAGCAACGGATATTGATAGGGTTTTCACTATCATTTAGAGAATTTCTTCTGGAGGGTTTATATAATACATGCATATTATATTTATAGAAAGTAGCGAAAAGTCGATGTTTTATAATTTAGTCGTAAAAATATTTTTTCGGTCACCACATTGCTAACGCTGTCTAAACCGGTTCCATGATAATTTATCGAAATGACAATTCAACACACCTATGTAACTATTTAACCTAGTTTTTGTTTCATCACTTTTAATGACTTTATAACACTTTTTATAGGTTTGTTAATTTGTCATTTTGATGAGTTTTCTGGTCAGCGGTATGTATACATGTTGTGCCTACATGCGCTCAATGTAATAAAAAATCCATATTTTTGGCCTTTGAATCATGTTCACATTTAGATTTTGTTTATTTACTTTTCAATATTAACTCCACACGGGAGGCCCCGATGAAAATAATTTCCCTCAGTACCTATATCATCTTTGGGGTTGCTATGGGGAGGGTATTTTTGAGGAAAGGAAGAACTGAACCTGGGTCTTGAAGAGCCAAGAGACCCATATTGTAGGAGGGTGGATGCACAATCGAGCTGTTGAACTCAAGTAACAAATATCACGTGACAAAATGTCAACTTCTTATAATGTTCTTCTTGTAATTGTGTTTATTTACGTTACAATAAAAAAGGTCTGGATTTAGCTACACTGTTCATTACCCGAGGGTTGGTAATTCTCTGGTTCGAGAAGCTTGTTCCCTGTCAATATAATCTCTCAAGTACCTGTTACACTCTAGCGACATCTGACGGACTCTGGAGTAAGCTTTATGACTAGCGCCATCTATCGCTTAAATACTCAACCTTGTTACCATACATCACAGGCTTTTATTGTAATAGATTCACAAGGGCTCTGATATATTAATTAACGGGCGGTTGGAATAATCTGGACCCCGATCTTGAGGTTCTCACCTTATTTATTATCATGTTATTCTCGACAGCTAACGCCATCTATGGGTAACCTAATAGTGGCGTAGTAATAATAATGGCGGTAGTCTTAAAGTAAGCTTTAAGACTACCGCCATCTATCGATTAACACTCAACCTTATTACCATACATCACAGGCTTTTATTGTAATCAGTGTTGCCAACTCAACTACTTCAAAATATGCTAGAGTGATGGGAAAAATATGCCAGAAATATGCTAAATTACTTTAAAAAATGCCAAAATAAAAGCTAACATAAATTTAATTTAGAAATAAAATCAGTGAGACAAAATATCAATATCTTCATCTTCATCTTCTTCATTAACAGCAGCTGATGTGGAAGGCTGAGAGACGGAGTCGTAACTTTCTTTGGTCCCAATGCAGCGTAGTACTTCGTCAGGAACAGTGTAAGAATAACAGCACTTTCCTGCTCTCTTTAGGCCAAATCTCACGTACAAAATGGCATTCAGGGTTCTCACCGCCAAACGATTTCGGAGTTTTGTTTTGACCAGACTCATTTGGCTAAATACACGTTCAATGTCCGCATTTGAATGCGGCAATGTTAAAATAGACATTGCAAACTGACACAAATCACCGAGGGGTTATTATTAGCTGCATCTTTATATTGCATGACTTCATTCCAAAACTCTACAGTGGAAGTTAAGGATTCCCATTTAATGTGAACTATGTTTCTCCATTGAGACACCAGTTTTTCAATCGATATCATTTTTGTTAGTTAAAAATTTGGTTTTTATTATTTTCATGTTTCTGTAAAAATAAGCCAAATAAATATGCTATATGCTAAAAGCATAATAGTTATGCTAAACATGGAGTATTTATGCCAAATTTAGCATATAAAATGCTAACTTGGCAACACTGATTGTAATAGATTCACAAGGGCTCTGTTATATTAATTAGCGGGCGGTTGGAATAATCTGGACCCCGACCTTGAGGTTCTCACCTTATTTATTATCATGTTAATCGCGACAGCTAACGCCATCTATGGGTAACCTAATAGACTAATTTAGTGCCATCTACGGGTGAGCTCATACACTCATATCAAGGATATTGCACAAATAATGTTGGGTGCACGTTTGGCGTGTTTTCTGACTACGTACCGATGCTGAAAGGATCAGTTCCTCAGAGTATCTTCCGTCGAAATACCGGTAGAACAAAAACTACATTCTCACTCGACGCCTGTGCTCTAAAGGTTGGAATCCGTTTGTAAGATAAGATAGGAGAAACTATCGAACGGATCGCACTTCTGCAATCATGCTTTTTTATTGAGGATCCAGACCAGAGGTGGCTGCTAAATGAACCGTAGGGCACACCTGCGATGTGTCTGGGGGGCATTCTCTGTGTCGTAAAAGTGTCCCTACATCATTGAAAGAAATAATTTACAAACTTTCAACAAACGTCATAAAATTTTCCGTCTTCCCGCCTTGTTTTAAAATACCACCGGCCTTCGCAATAATTACCATCCTTCTCTTTTCATCCAACACGTCATAGCACTGCAAGAAAGAGACGCGTACAATCCTATATTTACCAACAATATTATTAATGTTTTATGTATTGCTCTTACTAGAACGCATTTTTAGATTTTTCATTGAAGTGAGATTTTTCTCTTTTTATCTGCATGCTGCGCTTATTCGTCTGAAAGAGATAACAGATGTCTAAACAAGTTGTCGTAATAATTTATAGATTAAATAACTTGAGTTCATAATTCGTAGCGCAAATCAATTTAGATTGAATGTGACCATTATGAAAAATATTCAGCTATCTATTCCGCTATATTTTCCGAATCATTTTGAAAATGTTAGGTTAGGTACGGAGATACTTACGTGACATACACTTTTTTTTTCCTAAAATCTGCATTGGTGACACCATCGTGCTATCAAAATGCCAAATGCCAATCTGTTAATATACTTATTTTTCGAATTGTATTTTTACTGTGTTCTGAGAAAATCTCGCTACTTGTAAGAATAAAACCTGGCCACATTATTTTATTGCGTATGGCATCCCTCGATCATCACGTTGATAGTTTTTTAAAGATGGCGTCGTTCCGTGCCTCGATCTGTCAGGCGGGCCGTAAATAAGCAAAAATCGTAGTTTTTCTTTTAAAAGTGTTGCCGAAAACGATATTAATAGTGAGTTTAAGTATGGTGCTACAGTTTTAAAACATTTCAACAAAGTGTCAGCGGATATTTACATGTTTTTCAATGATAATTAAGTTAGTTATGAAGGTTTTTCGGTCATCGGATCGGTATTTACGTTTGCTCTTGGGAATTAAAACTGAAGTTTTTTTATAAAACTATGATGTCAGCGTGCGTATTATTCGATTATGTCCACACCCAAGTTTCACGCCGGCTATTAAGCTGCTTATTGTATCGATTTGTTTGATTCTAAACGCTTTGTAACTCTGATAAAATGAGTCAATCGAGTAATAACATGTCAACTTTTTCACGATTCTTCTAACGGGGTTTACACGAAGCATATTAGCATGTTATTATTACGTAGGCGATCTTTACATGGCTGTGGATGGTTCCAGATGACTGTGTATACGTTTGCAATTAGTTTTGACTGAGATCATTGCTTTTTCGATGGAAAATATCGATGAATAATCAAATAAAATTCTAACTGAGTGCGGTTAGTTCATGCTTATTTTTGTGCAATTCAAAATAGATTTGGATGTTTTGGGAATGACCCACTTACTAAATGAATTGAATTGTATTGTTTTCATGCTTATTGTATTATAAACAACATGAATTTAACTGCATAGAATAGCATTAAAAATGTATATGTAAATCATTTTCTTCGTGAATTCGTATTATCGTATTTGCTTTGCGTTACGCCCACTTTCTAAATTTGATGCAATTTTTCCACATGTGCAATTAAGTCGCACATTATCAATATACACATTATAAATTATAATTGTTACAATAAATTTGATGGGTATTGTATAAAAAAGGTAGTAACCTACAAAACAAATAATTACATTCGATTTTTAGCCAAGACCCTAAATTATTTACTTTTGGAAAATATCGTTTAATGCCTGCAATTTATTCTTAATCTTTTTTTACGCGATTAATTTACTCACAAGAGTCCCAATTCCCCAGGGTCAGTGGTTCTAAAAACACATTCCAAAGTTGGGTGTGTGAAACGAGTGGAGATGGGAAAAGAGATGTTGGAGTGGGGGGAACGGTCGTAAGTTAAAAGTAGCAATCATTCTCATTCAAGTGAATTTTGTCTTATTATTTTTTTTATTAGATAAAATAACTTAACGTTTTTTAAAATATTATTTGATAATTTGATCCTCACTGGGTGCTTACCCGTGCTGAGGCCCCCATTTTCGATTTTTTTATATCCTCATAGATTCAGCAATTCTTTTAAAAGAACGTTTAATTTCTAATTGCAATCAATTATGCCCCCGCATACCTAATTTCTACCCCTTTATAACATGTTTCTCGTCAACTCTTTAAGTTTTTAAGTATAAAAAAGTTGTTATATATAAGATAATATCTATAAATTTGTAAAGACGAAAACGAATAATTATATGAAATTTCCTCGATAGAATAAAATCAATCGCAAAGTAAACTCCGAAAATCATTAAAAATACTTTATGTTATTTAATTTAATATTTTATATTCATGAAAAATTTCAAAGTGCATCTTTAAATGCAACTAAAGCATTTGTCGAGTAGTTTTTGCTCTATTTGAAACGAGTGTTTCAAATAGAGTTTGATTTATTAAATAGAGAGAGTGTTTTATTAAATATTTTCACCATTTTCGCTTAATTATTATTTTTTTTAAATATTAACACGCTCCTTCTAACATTCGTATTTACATAACTCCCTTTCAAACCATCTTTGAACGCTTACTACGGGGCCTTAAGTTGTGGGTTATAACTTTTTTATATCATACTCTAAAATTAATTTTAAATTCTTTACAACCACTTTCAAAAATAGATATTTTAAACGCCAGTAACATTAAAATGCTTAATTATAAGGCGTGTTTTTTTTATTAGTGTATTTTTGACCTCGTTCTCTGTATTTTATTACTTCCCATAGGCGGGTAACTATTTAATACGACTCGTACATATGTTGGAATTTTATTTTTCAAGGATTTTTCTCACGTTTGTTCATTATTGCTACAAACACGTCATAATGAATTCATTGTAAAACAATGAATTGTTCCCCTTAGAAAAAAATAATTGTAGTTTCTACCCGGCTTCGCCCGAGAATTCGACGCTCTTTTCGGTGAATTAATTTTTTAAGCCCCCTATACCCACTTTCTACCTATTTATAACACGTTTGTTGCTAACTCTTTAAGTTTTTAAGTTCCAAAAAAATATATGTTATTTTTGAAGATAATATCTATACATTATGTCTATAAGACATGTGATTACCCCACCATCAGATTATTTATAGAATTTAAAGTAACTTCTCTGCTAATCATTTAAAAATACATCACTTTTACAATTTCATAAAGATTCTTTCAACAACGAAAACCAAATACTTTTTTCAAACAGCAACATACCAAATGTGCAAGGTTCTATAACCTCCCCGTTCTGCAAAACCACCACAGCCCAAACATTTTATAAATACAGGGTGTATCGGCACGTACCCGACAAACTTTAACCAGCTATTCCTTAGCATATTTGGAGTAAAAAAATCTTATGTGCACTTTGCTGTCCGGTAACGTTTTTTTTTTAATAAAAGAATTATTATTCATATTTTCACCACATGTTTTATCCTTTGTCAAAGTTTGAAAACCCATCTGGCAAATATTTTATTCGAATTCCGTTGAATAATGCACGTGTGTACCTATATTGGCGCACACTTACAATCACAACGAAATGGCACGGCACCATTCGTCTCATTTTTAACTATTATTATTTAGTGTGTGCGAAAGAGCGAAGACGCTTTTTGACATACTTGCTTATAACAGCTGTTGAACACGAAACGCAATGCCAATGACAGTGATGTAGTGTGGAAATTTTATTTTTTTTGTTTTTAATTGAAAAAAAAATGCTACCGGACAGCAAAGTGCCCATAACATTTTTTACTCCAAATGTGCTAAGGAATAGCTGGTTAAAGTTTGTCGGGTTAGTGCCGATACACCCGTATAATGGAGTGAAATGGTTTAATGAATTACCTCTAGATGTAAGATTACAAAAAAAATAGTTGAAATTCAAATTCACAATTTAAAATATAATTCAGCAGTATTTCCTTAATTATTACACTTTTAAAATAATATCATAATTCTCTAAAATAATATTAGATATCGTTTTTTCTGCTTTCTTCTTTTTTTCTCTTCTCCTTTTTTCTATTATTTTTTTTTCAACAATTGTCTGAAAACTGTATTTTATTTTTCTTTGTTTAAAATATGTTAAAATAGTAGTTAATTACGTTTCCCCACCTTTTTAACACGAGCGTTTGCTCAAAGAAAAGGTGTGTCACTTTACTCTTTCTGATATTTAAAAAAACAACTTTGTAATATGTATACATTATAACTGTACATATTAAACCAATTAACCAAAAAAAAAATTGTTTTGCCGAAACGTTGAATATATGAAATTCTACTGATAGAAAAAAATCGCAAAGTATGCTCCGAAAATTAGAACTATATGAAAATTATACTGTTTTATTGAATATTTTCAAAATTTTCGCCTAATTATTATCGTTATTATATTAGCGCGCTCCCTCTAACAGTCGTATTTACATTATCACCCTTTCAAACCATCTTTGAACGCTTACTACGGGGCCTTGACATTTTTTTGCAATTGTCCACCTCTCCGGGGAAAGAGAAAGTCGGGTAGTACCAGGCTATTCAGATCTGGCCACAGCTAATGCCAGTTTTAGCAACTATTCTTTTCTTAATGGTGTTCGTTCAACAGGGCGATTCTGTGATAATTTACCACCCTGGGAAAGGTGTTATTCTAACACATTAATTTATTTCAATTTATAAATAAATAACCCTTACAAAATTGTTTGTTATCTCACGCTTTGTAAATTCTACGAATTCGTCATTTTATTTCATCAACTGTATTAGTTTTGTTTTAAGCACCGTTGGAGTAAATGTAGTCCCCGAGAGAGGTCGTAAAATACAGAATTTTCTAGAGCGATGACGTTACGTACGACCTACCTCTAGGACTACTATAATTAAGAACATGACCGCCGGATAGGGATACGAAATAATTATTTTAAATTTTATTATACCAATCTAATGTAATAATAATAATTATTAAAATAAATAAAAAATGCCCAAGCAGGATTTTAAACCCGCCACCTCTTGAGCCAAAGAACGTACCACTCTTCCACTGAGGTTAATGTCGTGTATTTATTCTACAGTTGTACAACATTACTATCCAGCCTTTTTTGGTCTGCGATTACGAACGATAACAACAATCTATACACAAATGCAACCACATATTCGACCAATGAGTGTTGTTTGCTTCAACAACCGTTTGCATCATGATAGGAGTATTAGAAAATGGCAAACGTTTGCATAATTTATTCAGCGCACTTGTCACTTCCTCTGCAAAGAGCCGAGCGGTGCTATTTGATGGTGTGCACCGTGATTCATTCAATAATTATAGTTGGCTTCCGCCGGTTGTTTTGTTGTCATCTAGTCGTCATTGTCAACGTGTCCATTACGTCATTATTCGCATCATCATTGGCGATATTGTCATATCGATATCGTCACTGGCGATATTGTCACAGTCGATATCGTCACTGTCCACATTTTCACTGTCCATATCGTCACTGTCGACGTCGTCACCGTTCATTTCATTATTCTCCATTTCGTCATAGTGGATATCGTCATTGTCAATATCGTCACTGTCCATATCACCATTGTCGACATCGTCATTGTCCGGTTCCATGATATTTCAACAAAATGACAACTAAACACATATTTAACAAGTGATATAGAGTCATTAAAAGTGATAAAACAAAAACTAGGTTAAATAGTTACCTATGTAACCCATTTAACCTAGTTTTTGTTTCATCACTTTTCAAGACTATATCACTTTTTATGGGTGTGTTGAACTGTCATTTTGATGAGATACCCGGTCATCTCATTGTCCATATCATCATTGACATCGCCACTGTCGATATTGTCACTTTTCATCTCATCATTGCCGACATTGTCACTGTCCATATTGTCATTTTCGATATTGTCACTGTTGATATCATCTTTGTAGATATCGTCACTGTCAATATCGTCACTGTCGATATTGTCACTGTTCATATCATCATTGTCTTTATATCGTCAATGTTAACGTCGTCACTGTCCATATCGTCATTTTCGATGTCGTCACTGTCCATATCGTCATTTTCGATATTGTCACTGTTGATATCATCATTGTCGACATCGTCATTGTCCATATCGTCACTGTCGATATTGTCACTGTTCATATCATCATTGTCGACTTCTGAATTTTTTATATCGTCACTGTTCAAATCGTCACTATCCACATCGTCACTGCCGACATCGTCATTGTGCATATTGTCACTGTCGATATTGTCACTGTTCATATGATCATTGTTGACATCTGTATTTTTTATATCGTCAATGTTAACATCTTCACTCTTCAAATCGTCACTGCCGACATCGTCACTGCCGACATCGTCATTGTGCATATTGTCATTGTCTACATCGTAATTTTCCATATCGCCACTGTCGTTATCGTCACTGTCAAAATCCTATCATTATCGACATCGTCACTATCGTATCGTCACTGCCGACATCGTCATTGTCGACATCGTCACTGTTCACATACAAACTGCGTCTAAAAACCAAGGTTTGTTTATTAATGTAGCCATGTAGTTAAAAATGTGGAATTTTAACTGTGACGCTTTCTAGAACACAAAAAAACATGATTCGTTTCAGTTTTAACGACAAGTATTGAATACTTGGTAGATTCTATTTGATTGCACCGTCCTGCCTGTTATCTAAAACCGCAACTAAAAATGTTTTCCGTCGGAGCAAAATATGATTAGATTTATAAATAAGTCCTACAAACACTCACCATAAGTGCATAATAATTCGTTATGCAACAATAACTGATAATCACTAGTTTATGTGTTCCTATGCTAAAAAGAATAATACAAAAAGCTAAATATTTTATACTAGCAGTTCTGTGAACAATGAACTAGCGACGTGTCGTTCACGAACAAGCCGCACAATTGAGGTAGCTCTTTTTGGTGAGTCGTAATCGTACGACTCCAGGTAAACAGCACTACTGCTCAATTGAACGGTTAATCTTTTTTATCAGAAGATGTTTTTGAAAAGGTATCAATTGTTATTACATTCTCAAAGACTGAACAGCGCCTGACAGTCCGACTCCTATACTTGGAAATTTGTACGTACACCTGTCACCTACTAACTACTAGCATCTTATTTTAATGGTGGTACGACGCGGCGTACCTTTACCAAGAGTCGTAAGATCATTTATACGCTGGGAGCTTGGCACCGTATCGGGGAGGTCGTATCAGTACAGTATTCTCATTGTTCATACGCTTTGAGCTTACGGCTCCGTTTGAGCCGTACGAAGATATTAAACTGGTACCGTGGCTCCCGCTCCTAATAAATGTGTCATGACCCAACACTACTGTGAAGATATCCTATTATACAGGGTTTTCCAATAAGAGGTGTTATTTTGAATAGCCCGCTATTTCGGTAGATGTTACTTTTGAAGCTGTCATTTTTTCGACATTTGACAGGTATAAACTACGCCATTAATAAAAATGGAACGATACACGCTTCAACAACGCATTGAAATTATTATAATTCACTTGAGTGAATCAAATGCAAATCATCTTGAGTGATGAGGCCCATTTTCACCTCGGTGGCTTCGTCAACAAGCAAAATTGTCGCATCTGGGGCTCGGAAAATCCAAGAGTTATTGTTGAAAAGCCTCTCTATCCTCAACGTGTGACTGTTTGGTGCGGTTTATGGTCCGGCGGAGTCATTGGACCTTACTTTTTCGAAAATGCGGCTGGAGCAACAGTTACGGTGAATGGATTGCGCTATCGATAGATGATTAATGATTTTTTATGGCCGGAATTGGATGGTATTGATTTGGACAACGTTTACTTTCAAAGAGACGGCGCTACGTGCCACACAAGCAACGTAACCATTGATCTTTTACGATTGAATATTAAAATAACACCTCTTATTGGAAAAATCCTGTATATCGGGCGAGCACAGTATTCTCATTGCTCATACGCCTTGAGCTCATAGCTCCCGTTCAATTGAGCCGTCGTTCAATTGAGTCGACTCTTTGAGCCGTACGAAAATATTAAACAGGTACCGTGGCTCCCGCTCTTATTAAAATGAGTAGTGAGAGTAGTGACCCAACGCTACTGTTAAGATATTCTATTATATATGTATGTAATAAAAAAATAATATCGAAATGGCCTTTGGCAGTTAAGGGTTCCCCACCCATGGTCTACATCAGAGGTTCCCAAAGTGTTTTAAGTTATTTTTAAATAACATATTACAAAATAAAATTATATAAATCAGAAGTTTTTTTTATTATATAAACTAATACTTACTATTATGCTGGAGTACCCGGCTTCGCTCAGGGAACGTTCTAGACCAGAGGTTCCCTATATGGACTATATGAGGTCTATATGGGACCCCCAGGGGTCGATATCGGCTTGCTGGGGGTCTATGTCAGCGAGAAAATAATTTGGGGGTCCACGAGATTCAAATGGGGGTACATACGAGCGGACCCCCATTTACCTCAAGTCAACATTTAGGAGTTCCGTAAATGACACAATAGACCTAACACAAATATAATAGACTGAGAAATTACTTATCCTGCTTCATTTTCATTTGGTGTAATACCTAACAAGGGTGCCCCTGTCTGCACAATGTAAAGACAGAGCAACTATACCGCCACCCAGTTGTTGGACAGGCAAGGGATGGGAATCTTTTTAATAAAAAATAAATGATTATCACATGAGACGTTAATAGTTTTAAGAAAATTCAGTATTCGGCAGGCAGGGGGTCTACAGAAAAAAAAAATATTTGGCAAGTGGTCTACGGGGCAAAAAAGTTTGGGAACCACTGGTCTACATTGAAATTGTAAATACCATAACAAAAATATACCGATCCGATGACCGTCTCAAAAAATCTAAATAACGATGACCTAATATTTAATTTTATAACAGTAATTAAAACTCATAAACAATAGTATAAGTGTCGTGTGATATTTGATCTCGCCCGGCCATGGCGAATGGGGGGGGCGGTTTCGACTTCGGGGGCTATCTGAAGGGGGCGCTCAGACAGGGGGGCGAGGCCATCCTTCAGGCGGGGGCGAAGGCCATCTCGGAAGCTATCCAGGAGGCGCTGTTCGTTAAAAAGGAGGCCCCGACCAAGAGGAATCTGCCAAATATCAGCGCTTATAAAGTGGTAAGTTGTAATTTTATTTTAATCATTAAAGACAATATTATAATACAATATCCGATTACACACGGAGTTCCACAAGGAAGCATACTAGGGCCCGTTCTTTTCACAATTTACATAAATGAACTTTGCAGCATGGAAATAGATGGAGAAATAATTAGTTACGCAGACGACACAGTTTTACTATTTAAATCTAAGGATTGGAATAAGGTTTATAACATAGCGAATCTAGGAATCACGCAAGTGAAAAAATGGTTGGACTCAAATACAATTACACTAAACATATCGAAAACAAAATTCACAACGTACAGCATAACCAACACAGGACAGCCAAAAAACAATACAAACACCATAAAAATACACGAATGCATAAACACCAACATCTGCGATTGCCCCCCTCTAGAAAAAACAGAACAAATAAAGTATCTAGGAATCGTAATTGACCATAATCTTAGATGGACACATCACATCAAACAAATCACAAATAGACTCCTCAGAACAATACACATTTTCCTAAATATAAGAAACATATATAAAATAAAACAATTGAAAACAATATATTATGCACTATGCCAATCAATAATAGAATATGGAATAATTGCTTGGGGAGGAGCAACAAACGCAGCTACCGCTCAAATAGAAATCGCACAGAAAACGATATTAAAGGTAATACTCAAAAAACATAAACTAACCGACACAGACCAAATATTTAAAAGCTGTGACATACTTGATATACGCCAATTATATGTAAAAACACTACTAAACTACATTTTCGACCAAACAAACAAACCCCAACAAACACAAAATATCACTAATAGACCGGTCAGAAAAGCGTATAAAAAACATAAAAACTCCGACGGTAAACACTACCTTTGGACAAAGACACCATAAATACCACGCTATTAAAGCATTCAACAGTCTTTCACTTGAAACAAAAATTGAGGAAAATAAAAATAAATTCAAACACAAAATAAAAAAATGGATTAAAGAACAAAAAAGACAATATTTCCAAAATTCTATAACATAAAAGAATAAAACATATACACGCAACACAAAAAAATATATAAAACACGCAGCACGCACAAACACATAAATCATTATAAATGCCGATTTCCATTCTCTTTTAATATTTTTCTTTTAGTGTGATAATTAGATTTTAATTTATAATCTTTATTTTTAGTTTAAATTTATATTTATTTTAATGTTGTTTTTTGTTTAAATGTATAAATTGTTATATGTATTATAAAATGGGGGCCTCAGCACGGGTAAACAACCCAGTGAGGCCAACATTACTGAATTAAAATATGAAATACTGTAAAATAATGTATCAATAATAAAAAAAAATATTAGCAACTCTCAAACGAAACAATTGGAAAAAGTTTCGGTCGCATCTAGGAATTGAACCCAGGACTTCAGCCTTGGCTGGGTTTTTGCTCATCCACTGAGCTAATCCAACTATTCCCTTCGGCCATATTTAACTGTATCATACTTCGACTAAGAACTACCAACGTCATCTTCATTTTCTTTATATATAATTGCAAGATATTTCTCGTACTAAATACAATCTAGGTAGTGTTTTGGATAAATATATCAATTTTTATTTTAATGTGCGATATCTATTGATTTTTCCCGCAAGTCTAGGGTAAATATATATATATTTTTTTGTAAGAACTTAATGAGCAAAACATCAAATTGTAATATTTAATCATTGACGACAATATTAGCAACTCCGAAACGAAAATTTGAATCAGAAAAGATTCGGTCGCGTTATTGTTATTTGGGGTATTTCAGCACCTCTAAGTAAGCTGTTGACTAACGCTACTCGTCGAATAACGTTTATGATTTCTCCAATGTTTATAAATGAATTACTTATTGATTATAACCTCAAACCGTTGTATTTATTCATTGAAGACAATAAAACACTCTCAAAAGGAAAATGTGAAACAATATTCGGTCGCATCTGGGATTTGAACCCAGGATTTATTCAATAAGTGATTGAATTATAATAAATTGAATATTCTTCCTAGACTTCTAATAAAAGTCAATAGATGTCGCATATAAACAAAAAATGTTTATCGAAGAAACTATCTAGAATCTAGATTGAAATTTGATTGGAGTAGAATCTTGAAATTATACTTAAAAATCAACCAAAAATATGCGTTAAGAAAATAAAGATAATATACGTAGTTCTTAAATTAAATGGACGGAATTTGATATGGTCGAATTAGCTCAGTGCAACGCCTCGGCAAGGCAGATATCCTGGGTTCAGTTCCTGGATGCGACCGAATGTTTTTCTGTTTTACATTTTTCGTTTGAGAGTGTTTAGATTTTACATTTAGTCATGCTAACCGGCTATTTTAATAGTTACTATTACTTATTCTTGCGGTGGACTCTCCTATCGGAGGTTCGCTATCATCAGTGTAATATTTATCCTCCAGTCAGGAATGACTGCATTGTAGGCATGTAGATTACAAAGCCAACAACTGCGGTGTTTTTATTTTTTTTATTCCTTAACTAAGGAAAATAATTGTCGCTCTGCTGATGCTATAAGTGCTACGGTAAGTTCTTGGAAGGAAAATGTACGGGGTTAATAGGCCAGTGCAATTAGCGCCAAAAAGGGGGTCGCGATCGAAGTAATTCCGGTAGTCCCAATTTTTTTATATGTTATATAAACTGATCCCCTGATGTAAAATCTGATTTTCCGACCTTGGCGCACCTGTGCTCGCGCCGTCATTTTGAAAAAACTGGCCGAAATCGGGCCAAAATCTACTTTTTCCCAAATATCTCATTTCCAATGCAAATTTCGGCTAAAGTATTTTAACAAATATAATAGAACATAAAATAACCTACAACTTTTGTTAAAACAAATTTCTTCTATCTCTAATAGGTACCGAGGTAGAAAGTCGTAAATGTGCGTATATTTTTTAAAAAACAAGTTTTTTGCGCGACTATGTTTGGTTTTTTATAAATACCTCGTTTCCAGTGGAATTTCATGAAAATTTTATTGATACCAATTATGTAGAACATAAAATTTAAAAAAAAAACTGTGCAGTTTTTATGTTTTTATAGTTTTTTTACCGATATAAAGAATAAACAAATCTAGGTAGGTACGCACAGAAAATCTATCACGGTTTATTATCACGTTATTAGATTTTTGTTTGCATTTTTAAATACATACATCTATAAATTTACTAGAGAGCACTTCGGTATGGGGGGGCTACCCCCCACCCTTCTACTCCTCCCCTCCGGTTCCCTTCAGTTGCCGCGTGTCACGTCTTGAGCCTATATTATAGTATTATTATATATTATAGTATAGTATAGCCTAGTCCATATTTTATTCATCATTCAACCCTCTACCAAATTATACAGAACTGGGAAGCAGTAAAATACACGTAATTGATGGAGGATATTTACTGCACAAAGTTGTATGGGGTCGTGCTCAACCTTTTTCAGTAATTTTAAAGCAATATCTCAGGTATGAACAAAATCATTATGGATCCAATGCTGTAGTGGTATTCGATGGATACCCAGATTCTATGGAAAAGAAAAGCATTAAAGGGGTGGAAAGAGCACGCCGTGCCAGAGTTACAACTTCTGCCGAAGTTTTGTTTTTTGAAAGCATGCACCCACAAGTGCCACAGGAAAAGTTTCTGGGAAATGAGAAGAAGAAGTCTCGTTTTATTTCCCTACTCAGATCCTCATTTGCACGATCCCACATAACGACAGTACAAGCTGAAGAGGATGCTGACGTTCTCATAGTGAACACAGCAAATTCGTTGTCATCTCAATATGATGTACCTAGTCATAATCGTTGGTCAGGATATTGATCTGCTGGTACTCCTCACAGCTCTCTCACCTCCCAACGTATATTACCAAAAAGTTGGAAAAGGTAAATCACCTAACGCGTTGTACTCGAACAAATGTTTTAAACACATTGAAATTGTTGAAAACATTTTATTCCTTCATGCCATAAGTGGTTGCGATACAACTGGAGCTTCGTTCGGTCAAGGCAAACACAAATTTTGTAATATTCTTCTCAAGAATCACTCAGTGAATGAACTTGTTCGTGTATTTCAAGACCCAAAAGCAAAGACAGAAACAATCACTTTGGCTGCCGAACAACTATTAGCACTTTTGTATGGCGGCAACGAGAAATCAAATTTGGAAAATTTAATTTACATCATTTTTGTCAAAGGAGTAAAAAAGAACAATTTCAATTTATCCAGGCTACCTACCACCCACCAAAGATGCAGTCCAGCAACACGCTTCAAGAACATACTTGCAAGTGCAGACTTGGCTTGGTAACGATAAAGATCCGACTGAATGGGGGTGGAAAAAGGATGCTGTTGGGTTACTTACTCCAGTAACAATTTTGAAGGAAGCTGCACCTCAGGCCTTGCTGAACTTCATATCATTTCAATGCAAAAAAGGTTGCGCTGGAAAGTGCACCTGCAGAAAGTCGGGTTTGAAATGTTCCCTACTCTGCATTCATTGCAATGGCAACTCCTGCGAGAATGCTGTAGAAGCCTTCGTTGATGACGATGACGAGGAATATGATGACCCAGTCGCCACAAATTTGGGTGATAAGACAGATGAAGAAGCTATTCAGGGCCAGAAGTAAGAAACTATAGTCAAGGGCTCGTACTTCTGTCTAAACTGATCTACCATTAATTTTATTTTTGTTATGCTGAAAACTTAACTAATAAAGAAAAGAATGTCAATAAATGTTAATTTTACGAAAATACCATTTTTTATCTTTTTTATGTACCTTATCATCTTAATTGTATTAATAATCTTAAATGTATGTTGTGATTACGTTGATAGGCATGTCAGACCAAGCTGCAAGCATAAATGTAGTGGCTTGGCCTATTTTAGTGGTCTTCCCATTGGGAATGTATGGCGACCGATATGATGAAATAGTCTATCTACTATATTTATAGCTAGGTCTGACACAGGCATGACGAAAATATAAATTATATACCTATTTCTTTAACGAAATTTTATTTTCTACAAAATTATTATCAATAAATTTTTCACAAAATTGTACTGGAAACGAGGTATTTATAAAAAACCAAACCTAGTCGCGCAAAAAAGTTGTTTTTTCAAAAATATACGCACCTTTACGACTTTCTACCTCGGTACCTATTAGAGATAGAAGAAATTTGATTTTACACAAGTTGTAGGTTATTTTATGTTCTGTTATACATGTTAAGATACTTTAGCCGAAATTTGCATTGGAAATGAGATATTTGGGATAAACTAGATTTTGGCCCGATTTCGGCCAGTTTTTTCAAAATGGCGGCGCGAGCACAGGTGCACCAAGGTCGGAAACTCAGATTTTACATCAGGGGATCAGTTTACATAGCATATAAAAAAATTGGGACTACCGGAATTACTTCGATCGCAAATCGCTAATTGCACTGGCCTATAACGGGATCACAGACCTTTAACGAATGAATTAACAGATTTCCTGTTAAACTTTTAAGGACATTAAGAAATTAAGATCTGGGAAGGAAAAAGGTGTAAGGGGTGGGTAGGAATCTGGTGGTCAGTGTGTCCAGGAGTGTCGGACGTTTGAATCCATCCCTCCCACTGCAGTGCAAGGTGATGGGTCGAGAGAGTTCGGCTGGAGAGGTGAAAGGGACTCCCTCGAAGAGGAGGGCAGACGCATTCGCCGCCAAGAACTGGACACACCTCACCCCATGAACCCCGACACCCTATTAGGTTAAATCACTATTTTGATTAATCTTTATAACAAATTGGTGTACATTATGAATACCAAAAATATGCTTTAGATAAATTGAAGGTTTTCCTATCGTTTTTTTAATAGAAAGGTATGAACGCATAAAGGAAACAACTTAAAAAATAGTATCATAGCTAAGATTCTCTGTGACAGTTTCACTTGACTAACTTTTTTTGCTTTCTTATAGAATTATTTACAAAATAAATTATAACCAGTTTTGTGCTTGAAATCAAACTTTTCTAGACTCCGTTTGTCAAGCGATTTTAATGCCTATTACCTTCAATATAAGGTATACCAAGAATATACACATTTTTGGCTTGTAGCTTCCTCTTAAGTCATCAAATGTAGCGAACCTAGGGTGACTTAAGGCAGTTAAGGTTAAATCCAAAAAATGAGAGGTACCCATTAGCCATACCCGTCTCCCAGAATAGTTCCTGCGTTAATGCGGTAATAGAATTTTAACGAAGCTAGCAGAGAACATTTGTGGAGATGGTCGAATCCCACCCTGAAAAGATGACATTCTCATAAATAATTCATTTTCAACATGACAGTTGTTAAACTGCGTAAATGTCAGCGAAACTGGGTTAACAGCCTGGGCAGGTCATTACTGAGACGCACCCTTAAATTCGATAGGTTAACAGTTCTGGCAGCTCTATTATTAGCCGAACGCTAAGGGTGTAGTCACTGTTGTTATTTACCTGTCCGCTCAGTGTCCTTGGCTCGGTTTACTTTCACCCCTACATACCGTGAGCGAAACTAAATCTGTCGTGTAAATAAATCGTGGAAAGCAAACACCAATATAGCTGTAAGAAATGTAAAGGGATGAAGAAACTGGTAATCAGATTTGTTTAACTTTGATGGGTGCTGCAAAATAGCGCAATACCTTTGCACGGTGAAGTCGTCTCTCACCCTGCATGCCGCCCAGTCACAATAAGTCTTCTGGATAGAAGGAGAGAGGTTCCTCCGGATAGCCTTCACTCTAAACGATAGGTGGAAACTTGACTGGCAATCGGCTGACGAGAGAAATGACCATCTCCTACACGACCCCTCTGAGAGACAGCCTGGCTACTTTGCAATAGGATGCGGTGTTTTCCACCTAGATAAGCGACAACGTGAACGAAATAGTCAGTACAGTACCAGCAACCGCGACATCGAATTATTTTTCCTACGTGACGCGCTTCGGAACATTCTCGAACCTTCCTTTCGTAAATCATTTTGTTGTATTTTCTACGTTTATTCAGCCAAATTTCGTAGTTATTTATTAATAAAAAGAATACCGAACATAACTACAGTACTATTCGCATTCAAATTTAAAAGAAGGTCGTCAAGCCTTAATACTTTTTCCGACACCTATTAATTACAATATTTTTTTTAATTAGCGCGCTCCTCTAACATTCGTATTTAAATAATATCTCCTCATCAATAATATCCTATTCGTATTTAAATAATATCACATGCTTGAACATGTGCTCAACGACCGCCCGCTCCATTCATTCACCTCAGTGATTGATGAGGTACACAGGGTGATGCCTGAGGCCATAGACTGGCTCGCAGACACAGATGTCCCTCTCTGACTCCCCACCAACATACGAATGAAGAAGAACCTTGATGGAAGGTTGGCTAAGATACCTTGGGAGCTTGAAACTTATCGAATGAACTAGGAGATACTCTCTTTATCGTCATGGAGAGAGACCACCATTGAATCTTTGCTTTAAATGGATTCAGCTGTATTTGGTGTCTAGATTTGAATATAATCTGAAATTTCTCAACCATCTCCCCCATTTTCCCACTCTTTTCGACCTGACAAGATACCCCAGTTGCAGAATCCATAGGCCCACTGGTTTCGGGCTGTTGGGAGCAATTGGAACTCTGAGATATTCGTATTAAAATAATAATGAATAGCTGTAGGAAATGTGAAGAAGACGAAGACAATCCCATACCAGATACCCGGGGAGTTGAATACCATGTTGTAGAACAAGGAGACAAGGCTTAATACCCAACAAAAACCACCCTTAAGAATATTGCTCCAGTATGAGTTGTCTGAGCAACATCGTCACAAGAGTGGACACAAATGGGTCGGGTTCCCGTTGTTTATTTGTTTTTATTGGACAATTTGTATAGCGCCGCTTTTGTGAGATATCACCTCAGGGGCGCTTTGTAGTTGATGCAGGTATTACAAAAAATATAAATATTACAAAAACAAAATGAAGTTGTTAATTAATAAAAGTACAGAAACAGGTGACCCAAAGATAGAAGATGGAGACTCTGCAGCAAGAATCCTAGGTGGTGAATAAACTGGACCAGCTGCTGCAGCGAGAGAGTCCACCGCGTCCACCAACAGTGCCAGCACAAGGTTTGTCATCCGTCCCGGTATATGTCTGCTGCTAATAAAGCGCTGACAGAATATTCTCTCACAGATACCAGACCTTGGCAGCACCGCTGTCGAGGTATGTTTCTGCTTCTAATAAAGCGCTGACACCTCACATAGACGTTCGGCGAGTCCATCCTGGTAATTATTGAAGCAGTGCATTCTGCCCTCTAATAAAAGGCGACGGTCGGGTTTTTGCGTCGCGCGTTTAAATCTCCGCTAGCCAGGACCTCCATCATTGCACAAGAAACATTTTCCTACTATAATAATGGTAGTAGGTGGAATATTTGTCTATCTTTTTAAGAAAAAAAATATTTATAAAAAATAACTCTTATCTTGAAATCAAATGATCTAGTGTTGTTTTTCCACCCACCTGCTTCTCAGTTCTAGCTATAAAATATATTACAGAGTATTCTGGTTTCAGACATTCTGAGAATAGTGATCATTCTGATATCTGCTCTTCAGACGGCGTTGAAGTTGTGCCAAGTCTCTTCAAGCAGTTACCAGACCGTTCAGCATTTCAACGGAGAGGATAAACAATGACGGAATGAAGTAATGCTGTTTGGCATTCCGTCAATCTTTAGTTTATGGTAGCAGTGGCGTGGCGACCGGCTGGACAGCTTGGACAGTTCCCAGGGGGCATCTAAGGATCCGTATTAAGCGTTCAAAAAGAAGAAGAAGATCGTTTGAAAGGGAGATATTATGTAAATACGAATGTTAGAGGAGCGAGCTAATTAAAAAAATATTGTAATTAATAGGCGTCGGAAAAAGTATTTAGGCTTGACAACCTTCTTTTAAATTTGAACTTGAATAGTACTGTATTTATGTTCGGTATTCTTTTTATTAATAAATAACTACGAAATTTGGCTGAATAAACGTAGAAAATACAACAAAATGATTTACTAAAGGAAGGTTCGAGAATGTTCCGAAGCGCGTCACGTAGGCAAAATAATTCGAGGTCGCGGTTGCTGGTACTGTAGTACACTACACTGTACTGACCATTTCGTTCACGTTGTCGCTTATCTCGGTGGAAAACAAAACATTCTCGAACATTCCAGTTGCTACAGAAACAAATATTAAAAAAATAAAAGAAAATCCAAGAAGCTTGTTTGGAAACTTCTAGAATAACGTTCGAGTCAAGTAGTGGCGTACCACTACAGAACCTTCAAAGATCTTGAAAATCATATTTGAAATTTGATGAATTGTTCAAATTCTGTGAAACAACCCATCCTAAGAGACCATATATCTTTTATTATTAAAAAAATCTATTATTTATAATTTTTTTCTTTTTTTTATTATTTGTAACATTTTATAAATTACTTGCTTATATGATTTTGTATAAATTGAGCTAGAATTACCTCACCAAACACAAGAGTTATTCTCTTGTATTTGGTGAGTTACTTTGTGATGAGGAATGGCTATTTTTGTTTTACATATAATCTAAAAAAAAACAAATATTAAAAAATTAAAATTTAAAATACAGCAAAAATCTTTTTAATGGTAACTAGATAACTGTGAGAAGTTACCATAAAAATGATTAACTGTTAACATTTTGCCTGAATGGGGCTCGCAAGTTTATCGCAACCACACTGATCTTTATAGTGATTATAGTATATAGATAACTCAATCTGAACAAAGCGTAGTTAGTATAGTTATTATACATTTTACATTGACTGGAAATGTACAGAGATTTTTAAATATACATAATGACACAAACCAATGAACTAAACTAATGAAATAAACTAATTTATAAAAATTAGTACAGACGTTATAAAATATTTTGAAGGCTATAAGATTTTTGTTTTTTGGGCATCAATCAAAATCGTTACAATCATAACGTTGCCTCAAATGGCTTTAGCCGTGTTTAGTGACGAAATATGTTTAGCCAGGTACTTCCCAACCTTGGTTCACAACATACCTCAATTGGAGATGTAGACGTTCAAAAATAGATGTATTATAAAGTTATAAGGTTGTTTTTGTTTTTTTACATACAAATAATATGTATCTTTTAAATATAATATATCTATGTATATTATTTAAATATTATGTGTTTTTTTAATATTGTATGACAGATTAATCAGCCATTTACAGGACATTTATTATTATTATTATTTTATTTATTTATTTATTGAACAATTTGTATAGCACCGCTTTTGTGAGATATCACCTCAGGGGCTCTGTTAAGAGGAAGCTACAAGCCAAAAATGTGTATATTCTTGGTATACCTTATATTGTAGGTGATAGGTATTAAAATCGCTTGACAAACGGAGTCTAGAAACGTTCGATTTCAAGCACAAAACTTGTTTTTATTTATTTTGCATTTATTATAAGAAAGCAAAAAAGTTAATTAAGTGAAACTGTCAGAGATAATCTTAGCTATAATACTGTATTTTTTTGTTTCCTTTATGCGTTCATACATTTCTATTGAAAAAATATATTTTTTAGTAGTTTACATGTATATTTTTTATTGAGTAATTTATTTATTTATTTGTATTCTACTCAAGCGAAACGATAGGAAAACCTCCAGTTTATCTAAATCATATTTTTTGGTATCCATAATGTACACCACCAATTCATAATAAAGATTAATCAAAATAGTGATTTAGCATTAAGCTTCGCCTTAACATTCACATTTGGGAAGGTTTTTCTTAACATTTGGGAAGGTTGAAAAATTAAAACTTATTTGTATACAGTTTATGTTACTAGCTTTCAAGAGTAATTAAAAATATCAACTATTTTAGAAATTTAATTCAAACGCACCATTCCTCTTGTCACGCTATGCTGTGCTAGAACATGCGTTCTGCCGTGTGGTATCTTAAACAAGTCGTTATGACGACTACGGCTGAAGTTTTCATGTACGTATATAAGCCACAGCAATCCAAGAGGAACGGGGTATCAATAGAGTTGTTGGTAGTATATCCTCTCTTCCTATCCTTAAGGGGAAATTGTGAGATGATAAGTTATATAATTATTTATTTTATTTTATTAAAAAGAAAGACAAACATGGGTTAAGAATAACCTGACAATATTTGAAAATCTCGTACTATCACCACAGTTAGCGTAAAATGTTGCTTGTGTTGTGATGGAGAACTTAGCCAGCCGAGGAATTGAACACGCTACGCCTGGGTGGGACCCAAGCGCGATGTCAACTCGGCCACCGACCGGTCTTATTTTTATGTTTTCTGTTTTATTTTATTAAAAAGGAAAACAAACATTCCCGGGTTACGAATAACCTGACAATATTTGAAAATCTCCTGCTGTGCTTGTGTTGTGCTGGAGTACTTAGCCAGCCGAGGAATTAAACCCGCTACGCCTGGGTGGGACCCAAACGCGATGTCAACTCAGCCACCGTCCGGTCGTTTATTAAATATTATGTTAATTATTATTGTATTTGAGCTTTCTAGTTGAATTTTCAATTAGCACCCGTTATTGCACCACGCCATCGGTATAATCATATTAGATATGCATTATGTCACTAATGCATTACGTAAATTTCCTGCCTATCAGACCGATTAATAAAGCACTTACTTCTCTTTCTAGTGGCTAGAGGTTACCTACTATGTATTGTGATAATCTTTCTATTATGTTTTATGCGTCACTTTTCTCCCTAGCGTCGCGACGCGACAAACTGACGCCGATCTGGGAAATGTTTGGTACTTGATTTATACAGGCAGACTCTCGAATCAATTGGCGTATACTTTACATTGATTGTTATCGTAATGTAATTGATGTCATCCTTCAGTACTTTCATCACTTTGGTACAGGTTTGAATATTTTCTGTGTACTTCAAATGCGCGACATACTTCTTATTTTTTAATTTTCCCTAAAAACAAATACAGTTTTAGAAACTAGATAAAATTATCTTACCGGTGTATGCATTTAAAATAAACATTACCATTTCTAAATAATGAAATTTTAATATCAAAAATGAAAAATGTTGTCAAAAATGCTAACCACATTGTGACTATCGTAAATATACACTGTTTTTATATTCTCAACCAACAAATAACCTGACAAATATTTTCGAGTTCTTGTGCGTTTTACGGGGTACTTTTATCACAGTGATCCCCATATGGAAACTATATCGGGACCCACATCAAAAATCTTTCAAGAAAAATCAAGTTTTTCATACCAGACCTTTGGACTGTGAAGTTATGATTGTTAATTTCCTAATGAAATCTGTATAACTGGATCCGTGTCCTCTATCTAACCTGAGATGAGTTTTTCCTCATTACCGACGCACTCCAACGATAATTCAATTGTTGTTCCGTCACGCCGATTTGCTTTTGACAGGCCGTGTGCTGACCAATAGTATGGACAGATTTTGAACTGTACGGTTTGAATTCACACACGTCAACTATAATCACGGAGTGCCGTGAGCCGTACAATCGCATCAAAAAACGTTCGTCTTGTCAAAACCAATGTGTGTACTATCGCCGGTTATTTATCGGAATAATCCCCTTAAACGTATTTTATCGCAACTATCGCAATCCAATTCAACATAACAAGTGCTACCGTACAACGATCACCGTTCCAGTGCTGACAGATGATTCTCGAGATGCAGATTTCGTTCGCCACCCGGTAAGCTGACTGTGAATTAACCTTACAAATTGTGTTATCGCATTCGCCTGTCATAAGCCATAGGCTTCATCCATGCTTTATCTGTGTGGAATAGCCCTTTAAAATACGGCTATCCCAACCCTTGTTCGTTCCTCGAACAATTGTAGTTTTTTTCATTACGTGGAAAAATCCATAAATTATTTTAGCCATTTTTTCCGACGGATGAGACTGCCTGCCATTTCCACAGAGACAACATCCCGACATGCTGGCGCCAACTTGATATACTACTCTAGTTGTTTCCCGATACCTACCTTCCTTCTATATCATATTCATGTTGTTTTGTGAGACGTTTACGCTATGGACCACGCGCCCCATCAACATTTCTACCGAAATTCGCTTATAATTTCGGCTCAACGGATGACATCACGTTTTGTCATGGAATTTTTTAAAATGGTCGAAGAACTTTCAATTTACGATGAAATGAGTGTATTTTTTTAAATATCTATAATAAAGTGTTTTTATTATCTTTTTTGGTAACAAGTCGATTTAATGATATCCTCACTAGGATCTTCCGTTCTGAGGATTTCATTTACAAATGATTAAAATTTAGTAGTATGGATAGTATGGTGACCGGATAAATCATCAAAATGATAATTCATCACATCTTTAAAAAGTTATATAAAGTCATGGAAAGTGATGAAACAAAAACTTTATTAACTGGGTTAAGAAGGTTAGGTTAGGCTTAAAAAAAATCATCGTTTCTAATGACTTTATATCACTTTTTAAGAGTGTGTTGACGTTTTTCACAGTTTTCGCCGCTTTGTTGCTGATTTCTAGGAAAATAGAATAAGATCTACCAGGAAAACAGTTCTTAGATTCGCTGCTCGATATATTCCTTTATGCTTTTTCCTGCAATGCATTCGATGTAACCCAACGCTATAAATCGTTCAACGTAGCAAATCAAGCCAAGAAAATATCTTGACCCATTTTACTTGTCAGTTGAACAAAAGTTTACGTTAACTTCTCTCCTGTTTTCGTTTTTAATTTTGCTCACAAAGCTGAATATACTTGGAGTCTGTGGTTTTATTTTGGACTGTAATCAATATTTGACACAACTATTGGAGAATACCACAGTCAGAATTGTTCTTTGGTATATTTCTTGTTGTAAATCGATATTATGGCCTTGAGGGACACTGCGGTGATCACTGCACAAGCTTCCGTAATAGACTAGAATTAAATGCACTGTGGGAACACTCAACGTGTACACTGCACAGATTTTCTGCAGAGACTGGTAGAGAAATTGTTGCTATGTCACTGATGTAGGTATTCCACACTGTCAGACAGGGGCAGGTAATTGGGTGGAGGAATGCAGGAACATATGTTAAAGGGAGATGCATATTGTTATATTATTATTAAATACATATTGTTATATGTTGCGTCAACAGTATTACCTAATTTAAAAAATCATATGTCAAATCACGTGATAAACCCCAAATCCGAGGTCTTAGATAGCCACCAGTTGTTAAGGCGATGCCATACGTAGTAATTCAAAATCATGTGTTTTTGGTTTGAAAATTTGGTCGCCTAGAAATTTTTCAGATGCTTTAATTAAATACTGCAAGTAGAATACATCCTGGCCTTTGAAATAATCGAGTATTTTTTAGATAAGTCTTTTTATAAGCCCAGAAAAAAATAATGTAAAGGCCTATGAAAACTGCTTTAAAGTTCAAAATCTGTTACTTCCGAACCCATTTTCGGTTATGATTTTATTGTATAATGTAGTAAATTAAGTTATTTATAAAATGATCGAAAAAAAATTATATATTTATGCCTGAACATCCACAAAATAAAATAAAAGGCACTTTTTGGCCATGTTTTTTTCTTGCATAAATCAAAACAGGCGGATGGTGTTAAGCGGGAATTTAAACCTTATCGCCATCTACGTAAGGGTTGTTATTGATAGCGGCTCAATTTAAAATATTACACGACGTAGTGCATCGCCTTAACTAAGCGTTAAGCATATTATGTACTACGTATGGGAAAAATAACCTTTTGGTGGCTCTATAACATTAAGCACACGCCCGCTTTTCATCAAACGAATATTTTTGATTCGTCGCTCCTAAAATATATACCTACATACTTTTTTCGTATTAGGAAAGGAATATGAGGGAATTCTGGGAAGGAAAAGTTGTGAGGGGTGGGAGCCAGTGTGTCGAGGAGTGACGGACGTATGGTCCGACATAGTCCCGCAGGGGAGGTCAAAAGATCTCCCTAAACCAGTCCCTCCCGATCCTGTCCGCCTCACAATAGGTGGGCAGATGCATCCGCCGTCAAAGCCTGGACAAACTTCATCCCATGAACAAGGGCACCAAACTTGGCCATGAGTTATACATTGCATCGGTGGTCAAAAATGGTTATTTAACGCATCCATAGGGCCAGGAAATATATATATATATATAAATATTATCAATCTATTCTTTAAATATAAGACATCGTTCCCACTTTCAGACCTGCCGTCTTTCTAAACTACGTTTTTAAAAAAAATATTGCTTTATCTATTTTGGTTTATTCCATAATTCTGTGATGGCGTATCCAAATGTAAGTCTATTTTCATTAAATATGTACGCATTGTTCAGTTGACGGCTATGTCGATACACGTGAATAATTTATTGATTTATATTCGTGATACTTATATGCCCTATTATGTGAAAAGTAGTATAAAATTATTTGCTGCCATCAGTTTTATGTTCAACTAGCTGTACCCCGCCACGCGTTGCTGGAGCTTCTTTCAGAACTATCGACAGTATTCTCGAACTTTCCGGAACCTTCTAGACCCACCGACACACTCTGCTAATCTTATAGAACCTTCTTGAACTTTCTCCTTCCAGAACATTCTAGAGCATTTGAGAACCTTCATCAACTTTCTGGAACCTTCCGGACTCACTGACACAGTCGGGGTCCCATTCTGATCTGAAGCATTCGCGGCCTTCCTATAACAAAGAACCCCCACCAAACTCTCTTACTTTCGATGTGACACCAAGGGCTATCTACCACCTTAACCACCGGTGGGTGGCAATTGCTGGTTGTGAAGAAATTTAGGCGGGTAGGAAAAAACGGGTTTTTTTTATAATATGTATATTATATAAGATAGCTCGGATGTTTAGAGACGCCTAGATATTTTGGGCATGTTTTTTTATGTGAATACAGTCCCAACAGCTCCCAACCGTTTGGAGCCAGTGAGACTATGGCATCCCTGATTGGGGTATGTTTTGTGAGATTAAAGGTTGTAGGGAGGGGAAGGAGATGGGGTGGTGAAGTACCTGGCTATTCAGATCTGGTCACCAAACACGGCCAGAGCCATTTCGCTTCCGAATTGTGGTCTTAGACCAGTGCGTTACTCTCAGTATCTGCCACTCAGAACGTTCCGCAAATATTCTACATTTTATTATTTAAAATTAATAAATTGTGAAATAACTAATTAGTCAAATAAAATTAACTTTTCGCACTCCCGGATTCGAAGTTGCAATCTCCGGATCTCTAGTCGAGAGCGTTACCCCTCGACCACGTAATGAGTTGACTGGATATTCTCATTGACATTAAATTTTATAAATCAATATTTTGTATATTTGACAGTACGTTTCGTATTAAAATGTTAATACTTTCCGAATATATCGGAACACGTGATCAGGAACTTGCGTTTGCCCAGTTAATCTTTAAATAATATAAAATAAAATCGTTATTCGCGTCTGTCTGTTTGTGCGCTTTGTTCTTTTAAACTCCACAACGGATTTTGATGAGTTTTCACTACCATTTAGAGAATTTCTTCCGGAAGGTTTATATATATAAAATATGCATATTATATTCAAAGAAAGTAAAAAGATTATTTTCGGGCGCTTACATTGCTAACGCTGGTTAAACCTTATGAGATACATTAACATAATGTACGAGTACTACGGAATTGTATATCTTAAAAAGGACTCACAACCTCAAACTTACCAAACTACTTACAGAACCATTTGTAAGTACCCATGCAACGCCGGGTACATGCCAGCTAGTATATAATGACGATATGAGAAAATATTACGATGTTTATGAACACGTGGTCCGACGTCAAGTTAATACGTTCCGTTTTTCCTAAAAGTTTAACATGAAATCTATGAATTCATTCGTTAAGGACCTCCAATCCCGTTTTTAACAGGAATAAGAAAAATTTGAAGATATTTTTAGTAAATTAGCAATATTTTATATCAATAAGTTTTCTCCGTGTCTTTAGAAACGGACTTAGAATAGATTCCCCTGTATATATCTGTTCGAGGAACGAACAAGGGTTGGAATAGCCGCACTTTAAAGGGCTATTCCACACAGATAAAGTATAAATGAAGTCTATGGCTTGTGACAGGCGAATGCAAAATACAATGCGTAACGTTACTTCACAATCAACTTACCGCGAGGCGATGGTGAAATCTGCATAGTGAGCATCATCTGTCAGCACTGGAACGTTTAGCGTGGTTTGTTAGCACTCGTTATTTAAAATTAAATTGCGATAAAATACGTAAGGTAATTATTTCGATAAAGAACCGGCGATGATGTTTTGACAGGACGACCGGTTTTTGTGCAACTAGTTCGGCTCACGGCACTCCGTGGATATAGCTGACGTGTGCGAAATTTAAACTATACAGTTTAAATTCTGACGATACGATTGGTTAGTACACGGCCTGTCAAAAGCAATCGGCGTTACGGGACAATATCATTAATAGTACAGGCGAGGTGGGAATGCTGCACCGTCCTGCCGGTATTTCAATGGAAGATGCACCGAGAACTATCGTCATTAATCCCTTCGGCACTGGTGCATAGTGTATCTGTGCCTCTCCCGTACAATTTTTGGGTGATCGGGTATCTCAAACAAAAACTAGGTTACATAAGTAACTATTTAACCTAGTTTTTAAAGGTGTGTTTAATTGTCATTTTGATGAAATATCATGGAACCCTTCTTTGGGGAAATTAATGAGAGGAAGGAGTGAACGAGGGTCTTGAAGATACCAATGTTGCAGGAGGGAGGTAACACAAATGCCGCAAAATAGTTCCATAACCGAGTTACTGAACTCATGAATGAATCGTAGAAACGACCCGATCTCATGTGACAATTTTTTTTTCGATTGGCATTTGTGTCCCTCCTACAATATTGGTATCTTCAAGACCAGAGATGTGCAAAATGGGTACCCAAAACCATTTGAAATGCAAAATGGAAATGGGTCAAAACTTTTCCATTTGAAAATGCAAAATGGTTTTTAGAAAAGCATTTCAAATGCAAAATTCAAAATACCTATTTTCAAAATGCATTGAAAATGCAAAATGGTTTCTCAGATCAAACAATTAAAATAATTATAGAATTTTTTCATTTAATAATGGACATCAATGTAGAACAAACATATTACATGATGGTAAATCCAAAAACACCACGACTACAGATTATGAAACCACAAAAAATTGCGCGGGACTAATGTTGCTAACGTAAAAACATAGAAACTGCTATCTAACATTTATTACATCTTCATGGCCCCATGTTCAGTATTTAAATCAGTATTTTTTGTAATGATATCACTCAATTGCCAGGGCTCCTACCAGGGAGCAACTTGACAAATGTAAATTATCTCTCATAGCGAGGTTGAGGACCGACTGATATTTGGGGTGTATGAAAAAAAGATGAGTGGAGATAGTAGGAAGAATGTTGCAAAAAAGCATTTAAAATGGAAAATGCATTGAGAAAAGCATTTAAAATGCAAAATGGAAAATACCCATTTTGCATTTCCATTTGAAATGGATTTATTTGAAATAAAGCACATCTCTGTTCAAGACCCACGTTCACTCCTTCCTCTCATCAAAAAGACCCTCCCCAAAGAAGATATAGGCCCCGAAGGAAATTGTTTTTCCCAGAGACTTCTGTTTGGAGTAAATGTAAAAAAACTTCAACGACGTAATAATGTTCCATCAGTTTTTATCAGGAATATAATACTCGTACCTGCATATCTTATTTTTAACACGTATCTCTACTAGCGTATTTCTTGAAATAGGACAAAGGATATTATCCCACAATCTACCCTTTTTGCTATCTGATATGTGGTCACATGTGGTGTATGGTCATATGTGGTGTATCAACACCATTATTGAGTTATGTTGCGAAAATTTCTTGAAATCAAATTTGATTATTTATGTTATCTATGTTTTTATCCTCGTGAACCACTAAATAGATAATGCACACTAATAATGCCTTGCATTGTAAATTTGGATGGATACCAATGTCGTAAGCTTTCAAAAAGAAGTTTATTGAAAATGATTTGTAAGGGAGATGGATATATTTATGATATATAGACATTAATAGGGTAAGTGAAAATATTTAATAAACCTTTAAACTTATTAAATTTTAAATATGGCCTCCATGGTCGAAGGGTAAGGCTCTCGACTTGCAAGCCGAAGGTCGCGGGTTCAAATCCCGGCGTGATAGAAGTATTTTATTTGATTAACTAGCTGTACCCCGCCACGCGTAGCTGTGGCTCAGTCTGTCTGGGAAGATATAGGAACAATAGCGCGTGTTGCTTTATTTTACTAGCAATCTTAAAACTTAGTTAATGACACGGTTGTGTCGAAAGTTGCAAAGTAAACAAAATTTAAGTAACAAATGTACATTAGAAAATAAAACTCAATACAATAAAAATGTTTAGAAATTTTTACATAGGCCAACGAAGTACAAAAAATGGTTGTAAATCGGTAGAAATTGGGTATGCTTGATGACTTTATATCACTTTACAAACTTGTGTTGAATTGCCACTGTCCTGAGTTGCCATGGAACCATACACTACGAGTGAAGGTAGGTACCGCTGAGAATTAGCTAAATTGAAGTTTGTATGGACTGTTTGATAAATACAGGATGTTCGACTGTTCGTGATCAACATTTGAGAGCGAGGCAGTCAAGGTCATAGACAATTTAATTAAAATCTCAAAAATTGAATTTGTAATTTTTTTATGTGAACACCGTTCAAGAGTCCCTACTGCTCACAACCTTCTGGAGCCAGGTGAGACTATGGCATCACCAATCGGGGGTATGTTGTGAGTCTGAAGGTAGTGGGGAGGGGAAGTACCTGGCTATTGTGTTCTGGTTACCAAATTGGCTAAATCCATTTCAAGCAAAGTTTGCCATATACTCACTGGTTGGGCACAAAAAATCTTATTTTTATAACTAACACAATAGTTTCACTGTTCTTGGCCAATCGATGATAAACTTCCAAATTGGTTTCCCAGGTTAGGTCAACACAAGCGGTAATATCCATCATGAGCTTTGGAGCTTTGAAATAATCATTATAAGCATCATATTTGGCTATTTTTTTTATAATGATAAACTAATGTTTATAAGACAAAGTTTTTAGCATAGCACAAAGGCTAACAAATTATTATTCTAAGAAATAATAAGTCACCTGAAATATCAATATAAATTGAAAATATCTCCCATCTAAATATTTTATCAACAAATGTAGATATAATATCTCTCGACGTCATCTAGTGGGAAATTTAGCACTAACAAAGCCTTTCCTACAAAAATAAAGTTGTTTGTTTACAGGTGGAAAAAAATATAATAAGCAGTAATTGTTAATTAAAGTACTAGTACATATTGTATTATTAGGCGTGTTGGAAATAAGCAGACGTGGCTCAGTGATGCAGAGCACCTGACCGAACATCAGAAGGTTCAATTCCCGTCGGCGGCATTTATTTTTACTCGGGAGATATTTGCAATATGTATTGATATTTCAGGCCAGAGATGTGCTTTATTTCAAATAAATGGAAATGCAAAATGGGTATTTTCCATTTTGCATTTTAAATGCTTTTCTAAAAACCATTTTGCATTTTGCATTTTAAATGCTTTTCTCAATGCATTTTCCATTTTAAATGCTTTTTTGCAACATTCTTCCTACTATCTCCACTCATCTTTTTTTCATAAGCCCCAAATATCAGTCGGTCCTCAACCTCGCTATGAGAGATAATTTACATTTGTCAAGTTGCTCCCTGGTAGGAGTCCTGGCAATTGAGTTACCATTACAAAAAATACTGATTCAAATACTGAACATGGGGCCATGATGCTGTATTATTAAATGTTAGATAGCAGTTTATATGTTTTTACGTTGGCAACATTAGTCCCGCGCAAATTTTTTGTGGTTTCATAATCTGTTGTCGTGGTGTTTTTGGATTTACCATCATGTAATATGTTTGTTCTACATTGATATCCATTATTAAATGACAAAAATGTTTAAAAATTCTATAATTATTTTATTGTTTGACCTGAGAAACCATTTTGCATTTTCAATGCATTTTGAAAATAGGTATTTTGCATTTGAAATGCTTTTCTAAAAGCCATTTTCCATTTTGCATTTCAAATGGTTTTGGGTACCCATTTTGCACATCTCTGTTTCAGGCGACTAATTATTGCTTATAATAATTTGTTATCGTATTTGGTATTTTAGCTTCCACTCAAATTAATTGAAAACAAACATTTAAATGAATTTATCCTTTAGCAGGATTAATTTATAGTTGAATGTGGTCAGGGCATACCGCAAAATTGAATGAAACTATACGATAAGGGCCGCTATCACGTATGTTCCGGCGGAGGCGATATTGAAAAAGGTTCCAGGGCCGAATTGGGTCGAATTAGTAGATAAACGGCTGAGTATGTGAACATAACCCAATGTAATTTAGGAAAAAAACAGTATTCACAATTCACAACTTAATCAATGCAAACTCACAACTCTTCGTTACATAAAACCCTCTTCGTTACAAAACCTTGACTTTCTTCAGAAACAAAAATCCTGTTTTATTCGAATACTCCATCAATAACATAGCTTTAGAAAGAGTCACGGAAATGAGAGATCTTGGAATTATTTTGGACGAAAAACTAAGTTTCACCAATCATATCCATCAAATTGTGAACAAAGGTATGAAAACACTAGGCTTCGTTTATAAATTTTCAAATTAAATATCCCTGTCGAAGACTTAAAATACAATTTCTTATTAAATACTCTAAAAATACATACATTAGAAAATAGACGTAAAATAAACGATTTAACGTTCTTATTCAAAATACTTAACTCTAAATTCGACTGTTGTGAACTCCTGCAACTTATTAACATACATAAACCCACAGTAACAACACGACAAAATACAATATTCTACAGCAGCACACATAAGCGTAACTACATTGCCCACTCTCCGATACAACGACTTCACACCATGGGAAATCATTACTTGGGTGATGTTGATATATTCAATACCAACTTGGCAAGTTTTGTGAACATTTATTTCAACAATACTCCTAAACACATGTAAACCTACAAATAGCTGTAATTTTCTGTTTTTTTTTCTTGTGTTTGTATGACTTGTTGCATAGCTTTTATCAAATGTAATTTTAATCTTATTTTTTATGTTTCAAAGTATCTGTCAAATTAAAATTATACTACCAACCATGTAAAAGCCCTCTGGGCGTTAAATAAATAAATAAAAATAAATAACACAATTCAGACACATGTGTAAACATGCAAGTTAACTCTTGACAGGCCAAGATGCCAAACAAAACCTCGGTAACCAAGTGGGTCTTCCGACCACCCCATGCATTTTTCTGTCTTATGGGCTTTTAAACTATAGAAATCCCAATTATTCTGTCAATTATTAATGGTAACTAAGTATTTGCGCAGGAATACGTAAAATACCAAAATGATATGTCAAGTATTTAAGCTAATTTAAGGAGGATAGTAATTTTGGGTACTACCTACTCCCTCACTTGGCTGCGGGATAGTTAATATACACATACACAAATACACATGTCCGATTGACATCGTGATAATGTATTTATTTACGCCCTAATGGGCTTTTACAAAAGTAGTTAACAAGTAATACAGTTGTGTTACATAGTTTACAATAAATTATGATTTTTGATTAAATTAAGGTAAATTCAAATTAATAGTGTGGATGACGGAAAGCTAAATATGTATTAAGGAACATATAAATATAAAAAAACAAAAGTGTATTCACCACGGAGTTGTGAATTTATACATCTCATTAAAATGATTAAAAAGATTTCGTTTTATAACTAATACGGAATCTTTAAACATGTTTATAATATTCCCAAATTTATTGCCAGAATGATGTAGTCTATTTAATGATGTATTCGAAATGTACTATAAGTTTATCAGGAAACTTGTTAATTCATTCGTTAAAGGTCCCGTTTTTAACCGGATTACCTGTAATTTGAAGAGATTCTTAATAAATTAGCAGCACTCATTTTTTATCCGTGAACCACTTACACCAAACAACTTTGAAAAAAAATCTATCTCATGTAGCAGAACACAGCCAATTGAACTTTTCCAAAAAAACTGCTGCCGTATTCGAAATTATTAAAGTATGATAAAATTATCTTTTATGACGTATATATTTTTTTCTCATTTACGTAAGCTTAGTAGGTGCAGATTTACCAAATACAAATCAAAAATGGTCTTCTTTTCGACCGCTAGATGTATATTCTTACTTTAAGCCCCCCGCATACCCAATTTCTACCGATTTAAAACAAGTTTCTTGTTTGCTCTTTAAGTTTTTAAGTTCCAAAAAAATATGTGTTATTTTTGAAGATAATATCTATACATTCGTTATGCCGAAACGTTAATTATATGAAATTCCCTCGATAGAAAAAAATCGCTAAGTAAGCTCCGAAAATTATTTAAAACACGTTTTGTTCTGTTATTTAATATGTTATAGACATGAAATTTTTTTTAAATGCAACTAAATCATCTGTCGAGAGATTTTTTCTCTATTTCAAACGCACGAAAAAATATTTTTTACGACTTGATTACAAAATATCGACTTTTGTCTATGGTCTGTAAATATAATGTGCTTGTATTATTATTATATAATATAACCGGAAGAATTTTTCTAAATGATAGTGAAACAAACCCCTATCAAAATCCGTTGCACAGTTTAGATGAACTAAGCGCACAAACAGACAGTATTTTGTCCTGAAATCCAAAATTAAGTTTTGCATGAAAAGGGCCGCGCAGCGTTCTAATTTCACCCCTGTAAGATCATTGTACGAAACGGGGCAGATAGGGTGCAAAACGCGCCCAGTACAGAAAACTATTTTCCACCACTGATAATGTTCTGTTCATACATAATTCAGTCTTTCGCCGGACCTTAACGCGAATGGACATACTATCGTTATATTTTTATACCTATCTCAGTAGTGAAATAAACCAAAAACTTTACAATATTTATAATAAATTTTTATAACTTAGAATGTAAGCAATACAATAATATTAGTCTGTGTCGCCTATGTGAGTGATATGTTCCCTTATTATTTGATGTGATTTTCCTTTTGAAATTATTTATAAATTGATATGGTTGCATTTCTTTGCGGTGTTTTATCAGAAGGAAACAATATCATTTAGTGTAGGCTTTATTTCGTCAGTTTAATATCTGCGTTTAGTGGAAGTGCAATGGTGTTTAAATTATGTTTATAATGTGATTTGTGTTTTGTGTAAGTGAAGTTTAGGCAGGTTGTAACAAATATATTGCTTTTGTTATTAGTAACAGATAATTTGATATTCAGAACTGATTTTTGTGTTTAACAAAGTAATTGATTTGATTGAATGTTTGGTTTTTATATAGTAATACAATAATTACTTTGTGTTTGTAATTACAAGTGATTTTTTTGTGGATTTGAGCTTAATTTT
The DNA here is from genome assembly GCF_061612785.1 of Hesperophylax consimilis. Lineage (NCBI taxonomy): Eukaryota > Metazoa > Arthropoda > Insecta > Trichoptera > Limnephilidae > Hesperophylax > Hesperophylax consimilis. The sequence continues at coordinate 17,104,464 of NC_142865.1, forward strand.
TGTTGGCTCTTTTTGATTTTTTTTACTTATCGTGGGGGTGCCACATGACGCGCAAGTGAATGGCAGGAAAACACGGGGATGCCAGAACAAGATATAGGACGATGAAACGAATTGAATACTTGAGTCGGTTCGTGTCAAGAATCAGAGTAACGGAGAGCATGTATTTTATTTATTTACCCCGCAACCCATGCGGTCTCTTACATCGGGTACATTGATGTTTAAAAAATTTTACATAAGAATTATTTATAAACAATGGTCGCAAAAAAATTTTTTTTTTCATTACTGTGGTTTAAAATTGGACAAAATGAAAAATATTATGAACTGAAATTATCAGAAATAATATCGTTACATAAAAAAAATTGTATAAGAATGTTAAAATTGAAGGAAATTGCTGTGATAGAAAATATTAATAAGTTCAAAAATGAATTAAGAAAATATGTCTATCTCAATTATTAATGTTTCTTTTTTTTGTGACTTTAGTGAAATATTTAAAGAAAGATTATGTTTGCCAAACAATGTACATGTTTATATGTTTATAAAACTATTAGCACACACGAAGATGTGAGCTAACTTAAGATTAATAAATAAATAATAAAATAAATAAATAAATAAAATGTCGAGAAACGTACTTCATCGCTTGTCTGAATTCTTCACACAATCAGTTCCAATTTTGAAAATTACATTTAAATTTAATATAAATTGAGTTTATTGAACCAGTTTTCATGCAGGACCAACTTAGGACGGGTTGTTTCGGAGAATTTGAACAATTCATCAAATTTCAACCTTAATTTGCGGGTTCTGTGAAACTATTGAAGTTATGTTATAATATCATTATAGTTGCTTGACAAAATTGAAATAAAAACACAACTTAAAAAAATCTTTCGCAGAACTTGAAAATGAACGTTGAAATTCTACGAATTGTTCAAATTCACCAAAATAACCCGTCCTTAGTTTGTTTGATGAATTTTTGAAAGATTTCTTCTCTTTATTGTTGTTTTTTTTTCTTTGTTTTTCGTTGCTTTTGACAAAGTTATCCTTGATAAGTTTTCTTTTTCATATTTTTCTGGCTTTTACCCTTCAGGGGTATTCTAGGTCAACATTTAAAATTATGTAGAGAGGGGAGGTGAACGTCTATATTATTAATTTATTTTAAATGGAAATATTTCAAAATTACGTAAAAGATTGTAGTCGAGTTCAGATTTAGAAGAGATGAGATGAGAGCATTTTTAGATATTGATTGGAGGAGAGGATATTTGTTTAGAAAGAGACAACCAAAAAACATGTGATCTAAAGTTTCCACTTCTGGACCATAGAATGCACAATCTGAACAATGTTTAATTCTCATTTGTATAAGTAGGAAAATATATTTTTTTGGTAAAATTGTGGATTCGTAGATACCACGGTTTTGATGGTATAGTCCTTTGTATTGAGGCAAAATTAATCGTAATTTCCTTTGTTTTTTAACGTAAATTATCGCATTTACCGCCTAATTGTTTTAAAATACCACTATTCAGGTCAAATATATTGATTTCTTTGTGGAATACTTGATTATCTTATTGCCATTAGTCGCTTAAGTGCTAAAGCAACGTTTTTTTCATTCAAAATAACCTTTTAATATAGTAATTGTCAGAAAAATATTTTCAACAATAGATAACGTAATCAGAATTCGGTTTAATACAGTTTTCACACAGATGCTTTGCAGGCATGCAGCACGTTATAGACTTTATAGTGATTTGTTTTTGGGGTATTATGCCATGTTGCGCTACCTCCTTCTTTATCCAATGTTTCGGACAGCATTGCAGTGTCCGTCATCAGGGCAGATGTGTTTTTCTTATTTTTCTTTAAAATAATAAGAAAAACACATCTGCCCTGATGATGGACACTCCAATGCTGTCCGAAACGTTGGCTAAAGAAGGAGGTAGCGCAACATGGCATAATACCCCAAAAACAAATCACTTCTTTTGACCGTAAAAATCTCAAATTATACTGTTATATACTTGTTTAGAAAATATCGAACTCTCATTGACAGGGTTTTAACTTCACTTTACCCTGTTCTCAGATACACGGAGAAAAATGAGTATTACTAATTTATTAACAATCTCTTCAAATTATCCGGTTAAAAACGGGAATGCAGGCACTTAACGAATGAATTTATAGGTTTTCTGTTAAACTTTCAATTAAAGAGGAATTTATCATCATGATGTCGTAACATGTGTTCATAAAAATCATAATATTTTCGTATTTCGTCATTATACAGGGTGTATCGGCACGTACCCGACAAACTTTAACCAGCTATTCCTTAGCACAATTGGAGTAAAAAATGTTATGGGCACTTTGCTGTCCGGTAACATTTTTTTAATAAAAAATTTATTATTCATATAAATAAATAAATATTTTCACCACATTTCATCAATGTTTTATCCTTTGTCAAAGTTTGAAAACCCGTCTGGCAATATTTTGTTCGAGTTTACTTGAATAATGTACGTACGTACCTACGTTGGCGCGCTTTTACAATGACAACGAAATAGCACGGTACCATTCGTCTCATTTTTAACTATTATTATTTAGTGTGTACGAAAGAGCGAGGACACTTTTTGACGCACTTGCTAATAACAGCTGTTGAACGCGAGAAACAAGGCAAATGTCAGTGACGGAGTGTGGATTTTTTATTTATTTTTTGTTTTTAATGGAAAAAAATGTTACCGGACAGCAAAGCGCCCATAACATTTTTTACTCGAAATGTGCTGAGGAATAGCTGGTTAAAGTTTGTCGGGTACTTGCCGATACACCCTGTATATTAAAATATAAGTATTAAAATATATATTAAAATTTTACTAGAAGTTTATCGTGAATCGGCCTGCAATCCCCTTTTAACCGGATTACGAATGATTTGTATAGATATTTAATAGATCTGCAATACTCATTTTTCTCTGTGTAAGGAGGTGTCAAAGTTTGTAAAAATGATTACTCACAATCTATTGTGAGGTTAAATATTATGTAAAATAAATAATTTAACCCCCTCCAGCGTTTGAGGGTCATATATAACCGGGGTTCATATTTTATAAAAGTATTTTTATCCTTTTTCTATAAAGCAGAAATACATTTTTTTTGACGTTAAAAAGAGAAATAAAAATTATTTCCAGTTTGCCTCAAATATTTTTACTGGATTCTATTTAAAATCCTAAAAATAATTCACATTTTGCGCCGCTATCGCTGTGTAAGAGAGAGACAGAATACGCAATGTTGATCGGCTGTCACGATCTATGAAATAGTGTAGAGGTACGTAGTCAGTGCCGACATCGATTCCCATCCAAATCTACATGGAAAGCATTTGTACCATTTGCAGCTGTGTGTGTATTATCTAATCAATGTTTTTCACCAATACACCAACACATTGTGTTTTGTTGTTTGGGTCAACTCTAATTGTATGACTTAAAATCATTATAATTTTAATATTGTTTATGGTTATTGATTTTTTTATAACTTAATATTGAATCATTTATTGCGATAGATTGTTACGCGACAAAAGTGTCGGCCTTCGACGCCATTATCAAACTGTGGTTAGTTAGGCTTGATTGATTGGAAGAGCCAAAAAATGTTATGAATTGGTTACGTTTCCAAGAAAATGGGCTACTACCGATGGACGTGATGTTATAAGATGTTTATTTGTTTATTTACTGGCCTTCGTAACCGGCGTTACCCGAGTTTTGCTTGCAATAATTATATCGTAATCTTCAACACTTACTAACGGGTTTTCAAATAAGAGGTGTTATTTTGATATTCAAGATCAATGGTTTCGTTGCTTGTGTGGCACGTAGCGCCGCCTTGTTGAAAGTAAACGTTGTCCAGATCAATACCGTCCAATTCCGGCCATAAAAAATCATTAATCATCTCTCGATATCGCAATCCATTCACCGTAACTGTTGCTCCAGCCTCCTTTTCGAAAAAGTAAGGTCCAATGACTCCGCCGGACAATAAACCGCACCAAACAGTCACACGTTGAAGATAGAGAGGCTTTTCAACAATAAATCTTGGGTTTTCCGAGCCCCAGTTGCGACAATTTTGCTTGTTGATGAAGCCACCGAGGTGGAAATGGGCCTCATCACTTAAGATGATTTGCATTTGATTCATTCAAGTGAATTTTAATAATTTCAATTCGTTGTTGAAGCGTGTATCATTCCATTTTTATTAATGGCGTAGTTTCTTCTTGTCAAATGTAAAAAATGACAGCTTCAAAAGTAACATCTACCGAAATAGCGGGCTATTCAAAATAACACCTCTTATTGGAAAACCCTGTAGATTATTAGACCAAGATCTTTATTTTATGTCGATTTTTTTCTTAATATATCTTTTATCTGGCAGATTGTGACATTACCACGTGGTAAAGAGCAGTGCAGGGTAAGATCAAAACCTCCTAGATTACAAGGCCGGGACACTGAATCAAATCAGCCTACTAACTTGTATGGGAATCTTTAAATGTTTTTTTGTTTCCGATTTTATGTCCGGGTTAAATCTTCCCCATAGGAAAAACTAAACCCTTCCACACACTTTTCTACAAATGATCATCTAGTCAATCAACATTATGCAAGTGCATTATGTAAGCAAAATAAATACAAAACGATACAAGAACAATACGTCAACTCACCAGAGATCAAATGGGAAAATAATTCACCGACTCCAGATATTTTCATATCAGAGGGTTCGGCTCGGTAGAACTCCTAACAGGGCCTATAAATCCTACTGATCCCTCAACATAAATATTTAAAAAATCTTTCGTTATCCTACATGTATTTAAAATGACTGATTTTTGCATTTTTATAGATAAATTTTTTGATAGATCTAATACGTCTAAATTTTTAATGAGAGAGCTAGGTATAATGCCAGTAGCCGAAATAACAAATGGTAATATTTTCATAGTCTGAGAATGCCAAATTCTTTTTATCTCATTTCCTAAATCTGTGTATCTGTGTATTTTCTTATTTTTTCATTAACAGATTGTTGAATATTACAGGAATTTGGAATAGCGACATCAATGATATTAATCAAAGTTATTTTTTTAATTTTATCATAATATATTTTATAAAATTCGTTTTCTAAAAATGAATTTGGTTCGTATTCATAATATGGTAATATATTACGGCAGTCAATCAAGTTATGTTTAATTACCAAACTTTTGTGAATTATTTTTAAAACTTGATTGTGCCTAAATGTATACACGGACGGTGCTAATATAGAACATCCCGATATAATATGTTCTATAGTTTCCGGAAAAGTCAAACATTTTCTACATAAATCATCAATTTGATTTGTATCTTTGATTATATGCTTCCTATAATTTTTAGTATTAATGACTATCCTGAATGGCAAGCATAAATTAATTATTATTATCATTTAAATTAACTAAAACATTTTAAGCTGTTTTAATAAATAAGTATAAATTGAAAAAAAAATTAAAACGATTTTTTTTGTAAAATCCCATGCAAGTTAAGGAGGCTGCTTTGAATGAGTGTCCCGGCCTTGTGGTGTAGGAGGTTTTGGTAGGACACGGTATCAGAATGAGTTTGTATGAAGTACTCAAGTACTGAAATGAGGTGTTGAGGTGTCCCACCTACAATGAGGTGAGATGTTGCAAAATTTTCTGATCTGAAAGGGGAGGGGTATGTATTGTATTTGTGAGAAGTCCCTCAACAATATGCATGCTCCGGGCGATTGGGACTCTTGGGCGGTATTCACATGATAAAAAATAAAATCCTTAAACTACAGCACCCCCTCCCCTCGACCCCATTATTCTGTCAGAATTTTTTTTATTTTTTATAAATTTTTATTATATTTTGTAAAATCGAAAATGTCCCGGTACGTCTTTGATGAAACCTCTGATTAATTAGTTGAATAATTTGTATCAATTGATGGGTGAAATGAATTGACCTGTATGAATTGTTATGCCACTAGTGCAATTAATTTAAGGCCGCATTCACACGAAGCGTTTGATCCGGCCGATTTTTTTACTAACTACAATGTCAAAGGATTAAAACTAATTTTAGTTTGCTGGATTCGAAGAGACGAATAAACACATTAAAATCTTCGCTTGGAATGCATAAATTCATAACATCCCCAGACATGAATCATGAATGAACATCTATATATATAATATATATAAAGAACAGTGTCCCGGTGTGGATTTGTATTTTTAAAAAACAAAACAAAAAAAAATGTAAATTTGTGCCGGAAAAAAGCTATGTGGCAGTCTATCCTCTCTGCCTACCCCTTTGGAAATGGCTTATTACATCACTCTGAAAGAATCCGATTAAGAATTTATTTATTTTTTAAAAGAAAGACAAACATTCCCGGGTTACGGATAACCTGAAAATATTTGAAAATCTCCTACTACCACCACAGGAAAATGTTGCTTGTGTTGTGATGGAATACTTAGCCAGCCCAGGAATCGAACACACCACGCCTGGGTGGGACCCAAACGCGATGTCAACTCGGCCACCGACCGGTCAAAATTATGACCACAATTCCTCAACTTCATCAATATCTCTAAATAGTATAAAATGAAGTCGCTATCCGCGTCCGTCTGTTTGTGCGCTTAGTTCTTCTAAACTACGCAACGGATTTTGATATGGTTTTCACTATCATTTAGAGAATTTCTTCCGGGAGATTCACATATATAATACATGCATATCGTATTTATAGAAATTAGAGAAAAGTCGATGTTTTATAATCAAGTCGTAAAAATATTTTTTCGGGTACTACATTGTGAATGCTGGCTAAACCTTATGATGAATTGTATATCTTAAAAAGGCCTACAGAAAAGTCTGCGATGGTATATATATGTCTATATATATGGTATATATATATTCAGTATTAATCTTACGCTCGTAACGGCAGCCCGCACGGTACTGTCTTCGCGCTCCCGTTACACCGCAACGTAACACTTTCATGACGGTAGAAGAGTTGTTAAATACGCTAAAAAATGAAGTTCAAAAAATACAAACCGTTAAAGACTCGAAAACTAAAACAAATATCGAAAAAATTATTATTGATCTTGACAATGAAGTGAAATCTGAAATATTAAAAAAGCAACAACAAATAATTCAACTACAAGACAAACTTATCGAAAAAAACGACCAACTGGTGGGAAACTTTGAAAAAATAATGAAAAACGCATCAACACCATCCTATGCACAGGTATTATCAACAACCAAAGTCACTCCTCGAGAAGAAGAGAGATTCTCAATCATCATTTCGTCGACCAAAAATAATGCTAAAGCAGAAGAAATTGAAAAGATAATAAAAAAAGAAATAAATTTAAGCAACATAAAGATAGGAATAAATGGTTTGAGAAAAACAAAAGAAGAAAAAATAATAATATCATGCCCAAAAAAGGAATATGCAAATACCTTAACCGCCGAAATAAAAAAAACTGAATACCGATTTGGTGGTAAATGAAATTAAAAAGAAAAGACCAAAAATAATAATAAAAGGATTAAAATCCAATCTTACTGAAGACGAAATAGTTTGCGGAATAATTACCCAGAACGAAGGAATTGAAGATGTTTACAAGGAAAGTGAAGACAACAAAATCACACTTATAACGGAGATAAAAAACACAAACATAAACGAAAAGCAGCGCCAGTTCACTAGCTACATCATGGAAACTAGTGGCAAAATGCGAAAAAGTCTCCTTGCACTCGGTAAACTAAATATACAGTTTCAACGAGTAAAAATTGAAGATTGCGATCCACTGACTCAATGTTTTCATTGCTGTATGTTCATGCATACGGCTAAAAGATGCCTACACCGAACCAGCCCTCCAATTTGCCCACACTGCATGGGCGATCACATCCTTTCAAAATGTCCGGGAAGAGAAAAAACAGTACCAGCATGTGTAAACTGCACCAGACAAAATTCTAAATATGGAGAAAAAAACACCACGGACCACGCATCCAACAGTATTAGGTGCAACTATAGAAACAAAATGCTGAAAATTGCGAGGGATCGCATCGATTACGACTAATGATGCATATTATTAATTACAAGTGTAACGAAAACCTAAATAATATTTTTTTTTTTTTTTTTACAGTAATACCGCACAAGAGTCCCAACTGCTCCCGTCTGGAGCCAGTGAGACTATGGCATCCCCAATTGGGGTATGTTGTGAGGCTGAGGGTATTGAGGAGGGGAGGGAGATGGGGAAGAGGAAGGTGGGGAAGTACCTGGCTATTCAGATCTGGTCACCAAACACGGCTAAAGCCATTTCAAGCAACGTTTCAATTCTGAATGGTGGTCTTACACCAGGGCGATACTGAGAGTATCTTCCACTCTGGAACGTGCCGCAAATATACTATATATTATTTTTAATTAATTGTGAAATAACACAAATTAATCAAATAAAATTTATTTGCGCACGCCGGGTTCGAACCCGCGACCTTCGGATCTGTAGTCAAAAGCGTATACCACTAGACCACGCCGGCCGTCATATGCACAATATTTCAAAAAAATATTACGAAAAGCCCGCCCGCAAAGTGTTAACACGCAGTGATAATGTACAAGCAAACACATATAATATTATAATTGCAAATGTGAAGTGTATTCCCAGCGCCAACATTATTGTTAATTTTATTACTACCTCAAAATGAACGACTTTATAATAAACGCAATAGATAATTCATATAAAATAGACGAAAGGATTTTTGACACGGTAAATAATACAAACGATTTTATAGATATAAAACCTACAGCCAGCCTAATAATAATACACATGAACGTTAGATCTTTGGAAAAAAATTTCGAAGAATTTCTAATAACTATTAAACAATTAAATAGACTTGACTGTATAATACTATCAGAAACGCATTCATCGAGTGAAATTAATTATAATATACCGGGTTACTCGTACTATGCAACAAAATATAAAATTAACAGAAATAGCGGCGTCGCCATATTTGTATCAAATATTTACGCTGTCACAAGTGTAAATGAAATAATGGTGAATAATGTCAATTTATTAAACTTGGAGATAAATTTTATGAATTATTCATTTAATATCATTGCTATTTATCGGACACACTCTTCTGCTATAACCACATACATAGAAGAATTAAAAAAAATATTACAACATCATAGAAACAAAAAAACAATACTCATCGGAGATATTAACTTAAATATCGCTAATGACTACTCCTCTAACGATAAAGATAACTATTTAAATATGTTAGCAGAATTAAATTACATTTCATGTATAAATTCATACACCAGAAACATTATCGGACAACGACCATCTTGTATCGATCACATATTCACAAACACCAAAGATATACAAAATATATCATCTGCGGTAATTAAAACATCTGTAACGGATCATTTTGCATGTATATTTAAATATGACTACAAACATCAAAACCTCTCATTACCAACCACAACGGCCGTTAATAATACTGATAAATACAACTATAGTATTAATATAAATTCTCTCACTAAAATATTAAGTAACGAAAAAGAATGGCAAGAAATATATCAATGTAACGATGTAGAAGAATGCTGCAAAATATTTGATAAAAAACTGAGTTTTCACATAAATGCTTGTAGAAATATTAAATCTAACAAAACATCTTCAAAACTAAAGCCAATCAAACCATGGATAACTCACGGATTAATCATCTCAATTAGACACAAAGAAACACTCTACAAACAATATACAAAACAACCGGAAAATATAACATTACAAAAACATTTCAAAGCTTATAAAAAAAAACTTACATATCTAATAAAAAACACAAAGGATGACTACTACAAACAAAAACTTGAATTATCTGGAAATGACAGTAAAAGGATTTGGTCCATCATAAATGAAATTGTCGATAAAAAACATTTAAAAAATAAAACAATCAACAATGTAAATCATAATGATTCAAAAATCTGCTGTAAAGATAAACCTCTAGAAGCCGCAAATGTATTTAACAATTTTTTTGCTAATGTAGGAAAAAACCTCGCTAAAAAAATCCAACAAGGCCTTACCCCAAATGACCCAAATACTACAGTAAATAATGAGCATAAATTTGAATTATTTCAACCAACAACACCAGAAGAAATTGAACAAATTATTACAGGTATGAAAGGAGGTTCTGCCCCTGGTTTTGATGGGGTCACAATACAAACACTGAAATGTATAAAATCACAAGTATCAAAACCATTAACTCATATAATCAATACAAGTTTTCAAAGCGGAGTTTTTCCATCCATGTACAAACAATCTGTAATTATACCAATATTTAAAACCGGCAATCCGGAAGAACCAACAAATTACCGCCCTATTTCTTTACTATCAAACATTGCAAAAATATTTGAAAAAATTGCCAAAAAAAGAATAACTCAGTTCATAAAGATTAATAATATAATCCACGAAAATCAGTTTGGATTCATGGAAAACAAAAGCACAAAAGACGCCATTGCTAAATTATCTAGTACCATACAAGACGCTTTAGACAAATCATTAAAATGTGTTGGTATTTTTGTTGATCTCCAAAAAGCCTTCGACAGCATATCTCATGTCAAACTAATACAAAAATTAAAGATCGTAGGTTTTAATGACACAGCATTAAGTTGGCTAAAAAGTTATCTTCACCAAAGAACACAAGTTGTAAAAATTAATCACGCATCTAGTCTACCACTCACAAGTGATTTTGGGATACCACAAGGTACTGTTTTGGGTCCTTTACTTTTTATCATGTACGTAAACGATATTTTCAAACAAAACCTCAGTGGAACAGTTATATCTTACGCAGATGATACAATTATCATAATTAAGGGTAATGACTGGAAAATTGTAAATGAAAATGCAAATAATGACATCCAAATCCTAAAAAACTGGTTCGATACAAATCTACTTACAATTAACGCAAAAAAAACAGTTTATATACCATTCACAATAAATAAATTCAAAACTAACCCCAACATTCATATAATAATACACAACAAAAAATGTAACAAAGATGTTTGTAATGAATCATGTACCATACTAAACCAAACAACTGAAATAAAATACCTCGGTGTAATTGTAGACCAACATATGAAATGGAACAGACACATATGTGAACTTGTTAAACGCATTAGAAAATGTATCTATATATTCATTAGATTAAGAAATGTTCTCAAGGTAAACAACCTGAAAAAAGTCTATTACGCACTAGTCCAATCATTACTTCAGTATGGAATCATTGGGTGGGGAGGTGCATATGAAAAATTTTTAAGCTCTGTTAAAGTGGTACAAAAACTAATTATCAAAGTAATTTTGAAAAAAAAACCAACTTTCTCTTCAGCATCATTGTTCAAAATTTTCGAAGTACCAAAAATTGAAGACCTCTATAAAAAAGATGCAATATTACAAATATATAAAGAAACTGTAGTAAAAAAACTTAAATTTAACTCATCCTTAAGGCATAATTTTAACATCCAAATTCCTCTATTTTCAACACAACAAATGCACAATAACTACATTTACAAAGGCATAATATATTTTAATAGTCTTCCCGAAGAAGTGAAAAAAATACCAGATTTTATTTTATTCAAAAAGAAGGTCAAATTTATCTTTAAAAAAAATTAATATCACCTATCAAATGTTATAACTTCAATTCATGTTTCAACCAAAATTAACGTCACAATCCTCTTTTAAGTTTATATTTATTGTACTGTAATAATGTTAATTACTGATATAAACATGAAATAATTGTCAAATAACTCCTACGCCAAGCTCAAGAGCTAGCACTCTTCATTGGAGTAGAAATTCAACAACATATGTTTTACACTATTACTTATTTTTAACTTATTTTATGTACAATGTAACAATGTTATAAGTTAAACAATAAAAAAAATAAATAAAAAAATATGTATATATATATATATGGTATATATATATGGTATATATATATATGGTATATATATATATGGTATATATATGTCTATCTCTGAAGGATAGTCCCCAGCAACGCCCCAGTACACCTCAGCTAGTTATAATATATTTGGGTTAACTTCACTCAAGTTGGCACCTTCTTAAAGTGTACACTGTTTGTATTATACACAAAGCGACTCATTCAAACGTTGGCCCTATGACAAAGAAAACATCTTTCTCTTTTAACCCTAATATAACCGAGCTATTAAATTTGTTACCTAATAATCTGTACTATCTTTAATCTCTAAATAGTATAAAACATGTCGCTACCCGCGTCTGTCTGTTTGTGCGCTTATTTATACTAAACTACGCCACGGATTTTGATAGCGTTTTCACTATCATTTAGAGAATTTCTTCCGGAAGGTTTATATATATAATACATACATATTATATTTAAAGAAAGCAGAGTAAAAACTTTGAAAGTTTCAGCAAAAGCTGTTCAGTAGTGTTGAGTCTATAGGGGACAAACAAAGAAATAAAACAAGTCTTATTTGATATAAAACTGAAACGAACCGAGGATCGATGTTTAAGAGGAAGCTACACGCCAAAAATTTGTATATTTTTGGTATACCTTATATCGTAGGCAATAGGCATTAAAATCGCTTGACACACGGAGTCTAGAAACGTTCGATTTCAAGCACAAAACTGGTTTTTATTTACTTTGTAAATAATTTTATAAGAAAGCAAAAAAGTTAATCGAGTGAAACTGTCACAGATAATCTTAGCTATAATACTGTATTTTTTAAAGTTGTTTCCTTTATGCGTTCATACATTTCTATTGAAAAAAAATATTTTTAGTAGTTTACATTTATATTTTTTACTGAGTAATTTATTTTTTATTTGTATTTTAGCGAAACGATAGGAAAACCTTCAATTTATCTAAAGCATATTTTTTTGTATTCATAATGTACACCAATTCGTTATAAAGATTAATCAAATTAGTGATTTGGCATTAAGCTTCGCCTTAACGGAGAGACCTTTCAGATATAAAAAAATCAAAATGGCGCTGATTTGACATTTGAATTTCTATGAAAACTCTTGCCTCAAGGGTTATTTGCTATAATTTCATGTATCGGTGAATCCTACCCGGTTTCACCGAGGATTCAAATCTGAAAATAAAAAGTTATTTAAAGATCAGAATAACAATTATTAAAATTAAAACAATTTAATATTCATTGTGGGTCTATCTGTAACTCCAGTTCATGTAACTCGGATTTGATTTGAATTTAAGTGTTATTTTCATAATTCTTACAAGAAATAAAGTAGGTAGTAAGTACCAGATTATAATATAATATTTTAACAGAAAATTACGTCTTTTTCAAAATTGGCATTATAATATCTTGTGATTTTTCGCGGGTCTGCGCTAGTATTTATTTATTTATTTATTTATTTTTGTTTATTGCAGAAACAAACAGTACATAATTACATAGATGACAATAGTTACAAAATTATAAAAGTTAGTACAATAATTGGTACCAATGACATGTTGCTGACATATATGCATATGAGGTATATTATACATTTTACGGTTAAGTTACATTTTTAAGTTAAGTTAAATTAGTGTGCTGGGGAAGGAGAGAGGTGTGTGTGAGTGTTTGTGTGTGTGTACGTGTGCATGTGTGTCTGTGTGTGGTTGTATGTGTTATGTGGGCGAATTCAGTGTGCTAAAAAAGTATTTCTTATATAGAGGGAGAGAATCAAAAAATATATCGGTGTTTGTGCTTGTTTGAATTGAGTTGAATGTTTGAAGGATACGAGAAATAGGGGAATTGGCTGCAGCGTTTGTATTATTACTAGTTGTGTAAAAAAGGTTGGTGTGTCGAGTTCTTTTAAATGGGGTGTTAAAATTTATTTGGGATAGAAGTTCTGAGCAGTCTATTTCGTTGTGTATTATTTTATGGAGAAATGTCATGTCAGCTACCGTTCGCCTGAATTTCAGGGATTGGAGAGTGCATTATAATAGTATTATAATAAAATATGAAAAATGTACCTTTGGTATATTTTTGCGAGCTGCCAATGTTTGCGTTGACCTCGAAACATAACACAGAAATAACTGTGCAAATTTCATGACTCCAAAGCACCCCATTCTTGAATTTTTAGTGAGGCATTTAAACGGTGTCTTAATTATATTGTTAACGACAAACTTAATTATTGAAGAAGAAGATAATACTAATAAATCTAAACGAAACATGAAACAGAACAAGACACAGAAAAATAAAAAGGTAACGTTATCAAGTGGGAATCGAACTCAGGATCTCTGTCTTACCGGGACAACGTCTTTAACCATTCGACCATTATTTTTCTTCAATTATATATTACTAACGGTTATAGGCTTCAAAAGTTATCAAAGAAAAGTTGTTTCATATCAAATTTAAAAAATATATTATTTATACAATTTTCAAATATATGTGTTGTATCAAATGTACCCCAAGTTTTGTGGCACCCTCTTTGGGTTATTCACGTTTTTCTCAAAATTCTTGAAATTCACTTTAGTAGAGCAAAAAAAAAATTCAAAATCTTTCCAAGTTGTTTATTTTTGTATTGTTTTTGACTTCAGTCTGTTTCGACACATTTCCGAATTCGGTGGTCATAATACCTTGGGAGTGAATTGAAAAAACAATTGAATTTTTTTTTTCAATATCGGTTATAAATGTCTTATTTAATTTGTATCTATATTAATCAACCAATTATTGCTATCTGTGCAAATATCTCTGATAAAATTGCATCTGAATATTTCACATAAAATAGAGTGAGATTTTATGAGTCGGTTTTTGTGAAAAAGTATGTATAAAAAGTGTCTAACATAAGTTTCATCGTTACTAGAGAAACTTATGTAGAAAATAGTCTTCAAGTTTGCATCCAAAAAATTATATAATATGCTGAATACTGAGTGGAAATTATGCAGTAAAAACTTACCTTGAATTATGCAGAAAAAAATGTGTTTTTACTATCGTGATTTATTTTAGGGTATGTGTTTCTTAGTTCTTTGGCCGACGTTTCGGATAGCCATGCGGTGCCATCATCAATTTTTCTTAGTTTATGGTTCAAGCTTAAGAGATATTTTGGTGAAAGTTCATTTTACGTAATTAAAAATTAGAATGCTAAAATTAATATTTTCCCAAATGCAAATAGTTTCCTTTTATAGTAATTAAGGTGAATCATAAAGTTTTATTTAAAAAATCAACCAGCAATCCCGAATATTTACCGACATTTTAAAGTTTATAATATACGAGTTTTTGTAAATATAGATAAATTTTTGTAAATAATTTTTCTGTTATTTTGAACTTCGAAGTGTGCAAAATTTCATCAATATCAAAATTCTGCTTTAAGGGGTTGGAAGTGGGGGTGGGGGTGTTTTTTTTTCGAAATCCTTACTTATTGACTACTAGCTATACCCCACCATGCGTTGCCGTGGCTCAGTCTGACTATGCAGATAGAGAAAAAAATAGCGCGTGTTGCTTTTACGTCCAACAGATGGCGATGTTTAAAAACATGCATTTACCTGTCACAGGTGACATCTATATAATATTGGAATATGAAAACACTCGCTTATTCGAATGCAACGTTGAATGAAAATTTCAATCAATCGAAAAAGAACTTTCGGAAATTTAAGATTTTGAACAAACGAACATTAAAAATTTATTTATTTAGATTGTTTTGGAGGTCATGTGTGCGGAATTTCATCAATCTCAAAATAAAACTGTAGATTTGTATTTAAAAAAGCCACGTCGCCCGCCACAGACACTCTTCTTTATATTATAATACATAGATCTTTATCTTTATTCGTCTTTGGGGATGCTGTGTTTAGACGGTCTTTTAAAGCCCATACTGTTTTTACTGGCTATCTCTTTTCTGTAGCAATTTAAAATTTCACCTCCAGTCAAAGTTATTGGCGTGTGATTTAGGTTTATGGGGGTTAGTTAACAAAAGAAAATATTTTAAATGTCGTGACATTTGCTTGTACTGGTGAACCTAGTGAGTTCTATGTTGTATTTTTGTATGTTCCACTTAAAACTCGCGATAGGCACAATAGATCTCTCGATGTGTTCACAGAACGTTCTGATGTGAATTTGTAAACCTATCTATAACCGCTTTCAATTCACTAAATCGTTTTCATCTTTAGAAGTTTCCCGTGAAAATAACAACTCTGTACTTAAATAATTCTGAAAATTCCTAATATCTTTTCTATCTAGAGTTAAAATATTTCTCTAAATAGTATAACACAAAGTCGCTATCCGCGTCTGTCTGTTTGTACGCTTAGTTCTTCTAAGCTGCGCAACGAATTTTGATAGGGTTTTCACTATCATTTAGAGAATTTCTTCCGGAAGGTTTATATATTGTATAATACGTGTATAGTATATTTATAGAAAGTAGGAAAAAGTCAATTTAAAAAAATATTTTTGGGCGCTTACATTGCTAACGCTGGCTAAACCTTATGAGATCATCACCACCTCAAAGCTTAACCCCAAACCATTTAAGTCCCCGAGCTAAGCCGGGTGCACATAGTGCAGCTAGTTACCAATAAAATACGTGTACGTTCTTACTTATAAAGATTCCCTAATACGCTGCTGCATACGGTGAAGAGGGACGTATACTGCTCGGGTTAAAATATTCAGCCACCTGTCACCACTAATCCTCAAAAACTCGTCATTTTCGCATTTCGTGTTTAGTTGCTAACTTCGCGTTTCTTCAGATGACATTTGCGATGTCATTGACCCGGTATACTTTGAATTTCTTCAAAATTTGGCCAATTTGATAATGCGTTCCGTATTTTCTTTGGTAAATCGGTTTAAAATATTCGTCTGATAGTGCTGCCAATGGGTATTACTGCTTTTTTACATTTTCATTGCGCGACCGATCGATATTTGTCAAATCAACCAGATCCGCGATCCGTCTTAATGCGATTGTAATACGTCCCTAATCCTGGGACGGGCGAAGGGTCTCCCCAATCTGGCATGCCGCATCCAGGCGGATCCTGAACACACCTCACCAGATGAACCAGGGCACCCTTGTTACATCACCAAACTTAGGGAACCACTTGGGGTGACCTATGACAGAGGTGTTCCAATGATACCTCAAATTACTGTTACTCAATAAATAACTAAATTCTTTAGTCAGAAAAGGTTTGTGACTATTACACATTTTCTGTCACAAAACCGTCACATGTTTGCGTTCCGGGAGAATTTCTTGTCACATTTGACACAGTTACCTACCCGCAAGCATCCGTTCTATGTTTACCGAATCTATTTTGGTTTTACTCATGATCATACCTCACTTCTCGGTCAATTTCGCCTTCCTGTCTCGTCCGAAAAATTGTAGTTATTTGTGATCGTTAAAATTCTTAAAAATCTCGTCAAAGTCCTACAACTGGGTAAGATTTTGAGACGTTACTTCTTTTTCTTGGGTTCGTCATTAAGACATGCAAGCAGTTCAATAACCAAGATGCTATGTTAGCATTGTTCGATGGCATACTGAGAAGCAAGCTGGAGTATGCGAGCGATGTTTGGGCACCGTACCACCAGAAGTATATTGATATGTTAGAGCAAATCCAGAAGAAATTCCTCAGGTATGTCTAAATGCGAACGCATGGAACCTATCTTAGGTTCATGAACCATATCGACTTACTTGAGGAAACTAACTCTTCGAGTCTGGAAACTATGTGGAAAGCAAGTCTAGCTATTATGTCTTATCGATAGCCCATTCCTATTGGGATGTTATGATTTATATGTACCAGACCACTACAGCCGAAGTCGATACCATGACCTATTCAGAGTACCAAAAGGCAACACTGACGTCCCGGCAGAGCATAGCATGACGAGAGTAGTGGTGCTGTTGAACTAACCAGTAAAGAATTTGGACGAAAGTGACTGTTCTCTAAATGACCTAAAACAATTATTGAAGAGTCACTTAGCTAAATGCTGATATGATGTAAAATTGTACTGTAACTTGAATGAATGTTCTGTTGTACAATAAAAAAAACTGTCATATTTCAAAAAAATGTTCAAATTTAAAAACAATGCGTTCTCAAAATATCCATATTTACCATTGTTACTTTGACTAATACAGTGTTTTAGACAATTTTTTCATAGCACACTATCTAGCTCAGTGTTTGTCAAACTTTTTTACATCTGAATGCAGTTTGTTCCGCGGCACACCAAATAAAAGTGCGTTAAAAAGTAAATTAACTTTATTTTTATGAATAAAAGAAATCGTAGTGCAGGTAACATTTTAAGCCCCCGCATCCCCAATTTCTATCGATTTATAACATAATTCTCTTTAGCACTTTAAATTTTTAGGTTCCAAAAAATATGAATAATGTTTTTTTTAATATAATGTCTATACATTTGTAATTCCGAAACGTTAATTATATGAAATTCCCTCGATAGAAAAAAATCGCAAATTTAGCTCCGAAAATTATTTTGTTATTTAATATATTATAGGTATGAACAAATTCACTGTGTATCTCTAAATGCAACTAAAATATTTGTCGAGAGATTATTGCTCAATTTCAAACCAGTCGTGTATTATTAAATATTGTCACCATTTTCGCTTAATTATCGTCGATTTTAATATTAACGCGCTCCCCCTAACATTCGTATTTACATATCTATCTTTCAAACCATCTTTGAACGATTACGATTACTACGGAGCCTTAATATTGTGCTCACTCACTCACACTCATTACACTGCGTCACTGTATACCAGCCTGACTGTCAAATCTAATTAAGGCGATGTCATACGTAGTAATGCAAAATCATGTGTTTTTGGTTTGAAAATTTTGTCGCTTAGAAATGTTTCAGATGCTTTAGTTAAATACTGCGAGTAGAATACATCTTGGCCTTTGAAATAATCGGGTTTTTTTTTATACAAGTCTTTTTATAAGCCCAGAAAAAAAATAATGTATAGGCCTATGAAAACTGCTTTAAAGTTCAAAATCTCACACTTACGAACCCATTTTCGGTTATGATTTTATTGTATAATGTGACAAATTAAGTTATTTATAAAATGATCGAAAAAAAATTAACTGTTTATGCCTGAACATCCACAAAATAAAATAAAAGGCACTTTTGGGCCATGTTTTTTTCTTGCATAAATCAAAACAGGCGGATGGTGTTAAGCGGGTATTTAAACCTTATCGCCATCTACGTAAGGGTTGTTATTGATAGCGGCTCAATTTAAAATATTGCACGACGTAGTGCATCGCCTTAATATAGTCACGCATTTTAGTCTGTCACTAAGGTGACCAGATTTTTGGCGCGAAAACAATACATTTAGTAGATATGCGGGTTGGGGGTGAACACTCTGATTTTGGTTTTGATCCCCCCCCCCCTAATAAATCGCCGGGACTATCTTTAGACATTGGATCCACGATACCGACTGATTATATAAAACGGTGGAAGTATTTTGTGTGACCAAGTAAGGTCAATTTTATCTAACTCCGAGTTAAATTGATCAAAAATTTACAAATATCTCAAGAAGTTGTTCTTTCTTATGCAAATTTCATGGTCTGACTGGGGCTTGAAGTCAAAAGGTCTTATATATTAATTAGCGATATCACTTCTATTTCAAATGAGTATAGGTCACACTCGCAACACTATTGGTCTATTTCTATGACTAGGTCTACTATCTTTTGCTCTTAATTTGATATCGTGAGTGGCCTGCTTTCTGAAAACGGGACATTTCTGCGTCCCGACGCTTTCCTTCGATACAACGGAACAGGGTCCCCAGAACGGGACAGTCTTCTTCAAAACGTGACGTATAAAAACTTATTGCTTCTACCACATTCATACATTCTCTAAAGACGACTCTTGACATGATCCGACTCAAGTATTTATTTCACTTGTCCATGCCGTGTCTTTCTGGGGCGTCCCGATTTCTTTCTCCATCCCTTTCATAAGAGCCAGAGTAGCGTAGAATATGAATGCATGAGACGATGTATGACTATGCATGAAGCAAGGATTTTTGTCGAGACAAAGTTGTGCGGCGATCCATTCTCTGTCTATCCCAGCGGGGAATAGCTTGATGAACAGTTCATTAAAAATTTTGATCTATACAAATTGCGCTTTTTGCAGTTTAAAAGTAACATTTTTTTCTTTTAAATAGTGATCTCTGAGTCCTTCAGTGTACCAAATCCATCATGTTTAATAAGAGAAATACTCCAGTCGCCGAATTACCGTTCGTGAAAGTAGTAAAAAAAACTGTGGAAAGAAACAACATTGCCAAAACACGTAATGAAAATGATAAATACAACACCGGTGATGTATACTCCAGCAAAGGCACTTTCTTGTCTGCCAACACCAAGTCTTCCTACGGATCCTCCGTAAACCACATGAAGAAGAGCAACAGCGAACACAATAACAGAACCATCTTCAACCTTGCCGATCTCTCAACTGACTTCAAAACAACAAGCGTCAGCAATATATACTCTGACTTTAAGCCTCGCTTCCAAGGTACTGAAGTCAAATCCAATAGAGCTTCAAAACTGCTCAAAAGACCTGGGTCGTACAGACACTTCTGGATGAAAGACAAGTCAGAAGAGGTCAAAACAAATGTCGCTAATAAACGCGAGGAATTGGACAAATTGATGGACGATCTAAAAAAAGATGGACAAAAAGTTGTCACATCTGCTCCAGCAAAGCAGAGTTTCAATGGACAAACCATTTTGGTACACAGTGCTAATCTTGGAGATGTTCAGAAAAGATCGGAAGCCTACCTAAAGAATTTCAACAATGATAGATCTGTTAGTGTTGACCCTGCACGACCCAATTTGACTGTGAACAGACTCTACGACGATGTAATCAAGGTCGTGGCTGTAAATGTGCCAAAGCAGAATCGGGTGGCTTATTCTGGCCATACCAAAGCCGGGGAAAGAATTGGCAAGATCAACTCCATGACCAAGATGTTTGCCAAGTCCAACAAGGTTCCGATGTACTCCAAAAGAGTGCCGAATGTTAGCAACAAGTTTAGGGATGTGGTGACCAACAAGAATCTAGTGCAAAAAGGTGATAAATATCCAAGGATTTACAGGGAGGATGGTCAACGAGTCTTTAGGGTTTGTCTTTACTTATTTTTATTTCTGTTTTCTTGTATATTCTTTTTAATATCTTTTCTTTATCTTCTATTCTCTATCTGTTTTCTTGTATTTTCTTTCTGATATCTTTCCTTTATCTTCTACTCTCTACTTGTTTTCTTGTATTTTCTTTCTGATATGTTTCCTTTGTCTTCTATTCTCTACCTGTTTTCTTGTGTTATATTCTCTCTGTGTGTATCTGTCAACCGCTTTGTAAATTTTCTATTGAAGCCTTTATTACGGAATCTAATCGATAAGTTGTTGGAGTTGTTAGTCGAAACATTGCCAATTGGGTCTTTCACATTTTGATTTTTTTATTTAAATTTTTATGTGGAACCGCACAATAGTCCCAACAGCTCCCAACCGTCTGGATCCAGTGAGACTATGGCATCCCCATTTGGGGTATGTTGTGAGGCTGAATGTAGTGGGGAGAGGAAGGAGATGGGAACGAGGATGCTGGAAAAGTACCTGGCTATTCAGATCTGGTCACCAAACACTGCTAAAGCCATTTCAAGCAACGTTTCAATTCTGAATGGTGGTCTTATACTCTTGAATGAGCCTCAAATATACTATATGTTGTATAATTTACTTGCGCACGCCCGGATTAGAACCCGCGACTTTTGGCTTGCTAGTCGAGAGCCTTATCCCTCGACCACTTAATAGGAAGCTACAAGCCAAAAATGTGTATATTCTTGGTATACCTTATATCGCAGGTAATAGGCATTAAAATCGCTTGACAAACGGAGTCTAGAAGCAAAAAACGAACGATTAGTGTTTTATTTTACATTTCAGATCTCCCTACATTTCAACCAGCCTTCTATGTATGCTTTAAATTTTTTTTATATATTAAATGTTTTATATTATTAATTTATGAAATGTTGCTGATTTTCATACGTATTTGCGGAGTGCGATTTTAATATAATACTAATAATAATATGGCATTTATATAGCGCAGTTTTGTGTCATTTCACTTCAAGTGCGCTTTACTATAAAAAACTTAAAAAACGGTAATTTAGTATTAGTGGCCATATTCTTAAAATTATTCATACAGTGTGCCTTACCCAATACACATCTAATATTATAACACTAAATATACTGTTTTTACAAAGTGATGACAAAACTTAGAATAACAATAACAGCAGGACAGGACAAAACAGGAATATTAAAACTAAAGACGTAACAACTATATTCTAAAACTATACTCATTTACATTCATAAGTACAAAACCCAAGAAATAACAACAAACACGTACAATAGAAACACTAGATCTCATGGTCATAAACTTATCCAACAAATAACTACTAATACAACTTTTGGGCAAAAAAGCTTCTTATATCATAGTATTAAACTCTACAATAAAATACCACTCTCACTCAAAAACCTCAACATTATAACATTTAAATCTCAAATAAAAAGCTGGATACTTAATATAGGGAGATCTGAAATAGAAAATATACTGATATCAAACACGGACTAAAACAGAATCAACTGAACTATACCAAAAAACACTATCTTACTTATTTTAAAATTATTTAAAAAAATAAATATTATACTACATGATATATGTTCATAATTAAATTCATATGTAAGTTTGATGTAATATTAATTTTCTTATAATTAAATTATACAAAATATGTAAATGAAATCCTCAGCACGGGAGATCCCATTGAGGATATCATTATATCTATTTGTTACAAAAAAAAAGATAATAAAACACTTATTATTATTATAATATAAAACAGGAGGCAGTTTGTGCTCAGAAATGAGAATCTTCTGAGGAGATTTTAGAACCACTTGTAGAATTAAAAGATTTTTTTTATTTAGTACTTACCTACATACATTTCAACAAACTAACATCATTATTGTGAGGTTTAAAGAACTCAAATAATTACTTCATTTTGTATTCAATACGAATTTCTTCATTAATTCGATAATGCATTATCCGTGTTTAGTGTACTGTGAGTGCCCTCGGAAGTCGACACGAAAAAAACATTATCGGAATTGAATTTTGTTGAAATATTGTCAATTTCATTGTAGGTAGAGTGGCGTATCGAATATTCGTCCGCCCCCCGGGCAAATACAACGAGGGCCACCCCCTTTATTTCTTTTATTGACTCACCGGCTTTATTGTAAATATTACTTTCCGGCTGTAGTTACCCTACCCATATTGTGGATACAACTTACACATTAGTACCTGCGTGTTATCGTACCCTCAGAGTAATTACCTACAATGGAATTTTAATTATTTTAGCACAGCCAACTACTTGTTGAGCGAGAAGGGTGCAGTTTGGTGTGTTTTTTTAAATCCTTATCTCCTTTTTAATAATAATAATATTTGGCTAATTTATGCAGCGCCATTTTTGTGAAAAAACGTCTCAATTTTTTTTTTTTTTTTTTTATATTTACTCCACACAGGAGGCCCTGAAGAAAATAATTTCCTTCAGGGCCTATGTCATCTTTGGGGATGCTGTGTGGAGGGTCTTTTTGTGGAGAGGAAGGAGTGAACATGGGTCTTGAAGAGTCCCATGTTGTAGGAGGGAGGAAACACAGAGGCCGGCAGTTCGTTCCACAGCCGAGCTGTTGAACTTAAGAACGAATCGTAGAAGCGACCCGTTCTCATGTGACAAGTGTCAACTGTGTACAAATGTTGGGCGCGCGTTTGGCGTGTATCCCGACTACGCACCGGTGCCGAAGGGATCAATGACGCTAGTTCCTCAAAGCATCTTCCATTGTAATACCGATAGAACAAGGACAGCATACCTACCTGACGCCTGTGCTCTAAAGATTGCAGTCCGTTTGTTAAGATTGGGGAATCTATCAAACGGACCGCCCGTTTCTGCACAGAGTCAAGGGTTTTTTTCAGGTATTTTGGGGCTCCAGACCAGAGATGGCTGCCAAATTCGACAGTAGGGCGCACTTGCGATTTGTACAGGGTGAGCAGTTGTGTACATCAATGGCGCTGTACAAATGTATTTATTAAATTCACTATGATTCATAATAACCAGTTACTTACATTTAAGGCTTATTTCTAGTGACTTCGAATAAGGTTTATAACTGCTGACTTAAAACTAGAGGTGAGGCGTATTTATCGTACCCAGTAAAAGTACCGGGTATTTTCATGCGATACTTTGTACTTGTGACAAATCTCCGAAATACCTGTTTCCAAAATACTATAAGTATTTTGTACTGGGACTAAATATTTTACTAGGTATTTTTGATAGATATTTTTAATATGTACTTTTTATGGGTATTTTTAATAGGTACTTTTGAAAGGTATTTTTAATAGGTACTTTTGATAGGTATTTTAATAGGTACATTAACAAGGTATTTTTTATGGGTATTTTTAATAAGTACTTTTACCAGGTATTTTTAATAGGTATTTTGATGGGTATTTTTAATAGGTACTTTTGATGGGTACTTTTGTCGGGTACTTTTAATAGGAATTTTGAACCGGCATTTTTCGACAGGGAATTCCGTAGCCAACATGGTAAAAAATATTTGTGGGGAATTATGTTTCATAGAAATTCTCTAACAACAACCCCCTCCATGGATTTCGAATAATTATTGGGGGAATCAATTTTTCGTAGAGAATTTGTGGGGAATCTGTGGGTAGAAATTATGTGAAAGTACTCACAGGACCCACCTCCACTTAAAACTAGTTACTTGCATCTAAGACATATTTTTTTATTATTTATAGGAAAAAGTACATGTAAGTAATAAGGTTTACAATTTACAATGACAATATTTAATAGTACTCTTCCAGAGAAGCATTCGCTTGTGGTTGGAAGAGGAGTGTACATTATATTATTGTAGATATACACATAGACCGGACGGTGGCTGAGTTGACATCGCGTTTGGCTCCCACCCAGGCGTAGTGTGTTCAATTCCTCGGCTGGCCGAGTCCTCCATCACAACACAAGCAACATTTTCAGCTTACTGTGGTGGTAGTAGGAAATTTTCAAATATTGTCAGGTTATTCGTATCCTGGGAATGTTTGACTTTCTTTTTAAAAATAAAGAAAAGAAAAAAGAATCAAGAGAAGTAGGAAAAAAATATTGTAAGTAAAATGTACTACTAGTAGCTATTATATATAAATAAAAACATGATGTTATTAGTT
Source organism: Hesperophylax consimilis (assembly GCF_061612785.1). Lineage (NCBI taxonomy): Eukaryota > Metazoa > Arthropoda > Insecta > Trichoptera > Limnephilidae > Hesperophylax > Hesperophylax consimilis. The sequence continues at coordinate 17,129,601 of NC_142865.1, forward strand.
TCTGGGATAAAGACAAATATTATTATTATTTTTTTATTAATATGTATACTATATTTGGAGAAGAAGTTGCTTCTTAAGTACAAGTGAATATATCTAGTGAATATATGTCTAAAATATATAATATATCTAGTGACTTACGACTGAGGCCTATAACTACCATCAATTACATATATATTTACATAATATGTAGACACTTACAACTAACAGTTAGAAAAAACATTTTACTTTGATAAAAAAGTGCGTTTTTATGTGTTGTTTTCTTGCGTTTTTATCACGCAAATATTTTTGACTTTGACAAAATAGTGTATGTAATCTTTGGTTTTTGTTTAGATTTGAAATTTTCACGACATTGGCGTGATTAGTTTTTGTGTTATTGCTGCGTTTCCTTATTCTTTTGCCAACGTTTCAGACAAAGTTATAGTATCCATACGGTGTACATCTGTCCTGAAGACGGACACTGTAACGCTGTCCGAAACTCTGGCTAAAGAAGGAGGAAGCGCAGCACGGCATAGTAATCCAAAAATTTATCACGATAAAACGTTTTTTTAATTTCTTGCCTATAATTCAGCCTTTGGATTTGATCGATTTCCGCAACAGATTCAACAAGTTTACTTGGTTCGGAGTTTTTTTTTCGCTGTCCAGTACCTATTATTACATATAAATAAAGCTACAAGCCAAAAATGTGTATATTCTTAGTATACCTTATATTGTAGGTAATAGACAACAATCGGAGTCTAGAAACGTACAAAACTGGTTTTTATTTATTTTATAAATATTTTTATGAGAAAGCAAAAAAGTTAATCAACTGTCACAGATAATCTTAGCTATAATACTGTATTTTTTGTACTGTCCTTTATGCGTTCATACATTTCTATTGAAAAAAAATGTTTTAGTACTTTAAATTTATATTTTTTATTGGGTAATTTAGTTATTTATTTGTATTCTACTCGAGCGAAACGATAGGTAAACCTTCAATTTATCTAAAGCATATTTTTTGGTATTCATAATGTACACCAATTCGTTATAAAGATTAATCAAAATAGTGATTTGGCATTAAGCTTCGCCTTAATGTCAGTATTATATATTTGTGTCTATATTAATTTTGCATAACGCTCTTGCAATTTCTTTGAGATAATTAATAATGATTTAATTTATTTACAAATATTTTCATTTTGAATAGTATTCTTAATGCAGTTGTGTGGTGTCATTTTCAGTTCATATTTGATATTAGCTGACTTGCACCCGACGTTCCTCGACTTTTCTCCACTTTCTATAAATATAATATCCATGTATTATATACTTAAACCTTTCGGAAGAAAATCTCTAAATGGTATTGAAAATTCTATCAAAATCCATTGCGTAGTTTATAAGAACTAAGTGCACAAACAGACAGACGAGGATAGCGCCTCTATTTTATACTATTTAGAGATTATTCTCCTTTACCATACGAACTTGAATCTGCCTACGATATTATTTTAATTAAATCATCTTTTTTATTATTCAGTATCGCCACATAGAAGTCCATACAAAGAAATGCGCCACAGGTTTATTTTTTTAAAACCGTTTTTAAAACTTCTACGTAGAACCAGTGCTTTTTAATCTGTATACGATTTTATGATACATTTTCTTAATTACACGCGCATTCTTTGTCGCCACATAAAATTTGATTTATTAGACAGAAAAAAATGCTTGAAAGACATTATTATTTTTACAACTTTTGTAGCTTTAAAAATAACTGTGGCACTACATCTATATATTTTTGCCTGGCGGTACCCTTTGCAATAAAAAATTTGTCCTTTAAAAATAAATTGCAGAATAAATTAGATGCGATTATTTTTTAAGAGTTTGTGATACTTGTAAAATGAAGACTTTTAAACAATTTAAAGTTTGATATCAGATATAAAACATGTGAAAATTTTAAAACCCCAGAGCTCACTAGAGATTTGAGTGGTAACTACATCAGAACACATCTGTGCTTTAAAAAATCTTGTTCTTTATGCAATTTAAAATTAAATATCTGACATTAAAAAAAAAAAAAAGCAAATTTCATAACGCCAGAGCTCACCATTCAAGAGATTTTAACTGCTCATCCAAACAGATGAAAAAATCAAAACATTTGAACTGTTTAAAATTAAAAATCAGACATTAAAACTTGTGCAGATTTCATAACGCCAGAGCTCACCTTTCGAGATATTTTATTTGGACATTCAAACAGATTTTCTGCAAAAAAGACAAATATATTTGCTTTATGAATAACAAGATAATACTTTAATTTCTCTTACTTATCTATCTTATCATTGGAAGCGGAAAAGTAGCTTGTGCAATGATGGGGATTGAACCCGCGACGCCTGGTTGGGAACCTGACGCATTTGTCCACTCGGTCAGATATAGATGACATATTGCGCGTGATGTCTCGACACGTATCCACCATTTCATTAATAAATTAATTCCGCTCCCAAATTCTAGATTTTATGTTGTTTGTCTGTGCTAATTAAAATTCTGCCATTTCGAAAAATTTGCAAATTGAATGCTAATTGAACTGACTTGTTCATGAATATACAATATTCAAAGTTATGACTTTGACTGATGGTTCTCTTGGGACAAATTCCGTAGAAAAAGGTGTGAATGTAATTAAAACGACAGGAATTATTAATTCAATTATGATTATCCAACTATAATGTGTTTTTTTTTTATAATTATTTTTTCACTTTTCCCTGTAGTAATACAAAAAATATATATAACATACTAGTGGATCCCACAATACTTCACTATTGTTAATGTCTTCCTCGGGCGTCGCCGACTGCTTCCACCATTCACTAATGTTACCACAATGTTACCGTTAAAAAAACACATTACATTTAAATCGACTCAGAATCGCATTCCGGCGCAGATATATTGCGTTAAGTATTTCTAGTGCGTGTCTGACTTTTACCATGGAATAAAGAATAATAACAGGGTATTTTATGTAATCATTGATTGAAACAACTCTCTAAAGCCATCACAGGAGAATATACGTATAGGGTAAAGGAATAAGAACATAAGCATATGTTCTGATAGCCAGGCAGCCCTAATGCCACTGGGAAGTAACCGATGCGATTCCAGACTGGTGATGGAATGCAGGACTGTTCTTACAGAACTCGCTACCACCAATAAAATAACCCTAATCTGGGTACCAGGACATAAAGGTATTGGCGGCAACGAGCGGGCTGACCAACTAGCAAGGAAAGGGGCGAAAGCACCACTTGTAGGATCCGAGCTTTCCGTAGAAGTAGCAGCTTGCCACACTAAATTACATATTGATAGGTGGGCCAAATCCCAGCCCCGCAAAGAAAATGGGAGAGGGCACCTGGAATGAGACAATCCAAAGTACTCATAAAAGGACCAAACCCTACATGAACCAAGAAACTACTCGATATGGACAGAAACTCGCTGAGGGAACTGGTAGGACTACTAAAGAGACACTGCCATCTCAGGAGACACATGCAGAGTTGAAATCGACCCTTGGGGTCCATATAGACCACTTAGGGAACCTCTAAATTCTAAAATCATAAAATTCTAATTCTTTAATGGCCTATCCCAAGTAAATAAATGCGAATGCGTGTTTAGTCTGTCCTTCTTTCACTTCGCAACAGATTGACCAATCGACGTGACTTTTTGCATAGGGATAGTTGGAGTACTAGGAAGTGACATAGGCTTCTGATCATTCTGGAAAAACATTTAATTCCCGTGAGAAAATTCTTTGTTCAGTAATTTTTCCTTAACACCACGCAAGCCAAACCTCTGGTAAAAGCTAGTATGTAATCATTTGAAATAAATATAATTAAAATAGCTTATCACATTCATACTAGATATTTGTACAGTAATTTTTCCCTAACACCACTCGAGCGAGACCTCGAGTAAAAGCTAGTGTTTTATAATTTGAAACAAAAATAATTAAAATAGCTTATCACATTCATACTAGATATTTGTACAGTAATTTTTCCCTAACACCACGCAAGCGAAACCGCGGGTAAAAGCTAGTATTTTATCATTTGAAACAAAAATAATTAAAATAGCTTATCACATTTATACTAGATATTTGTACAGTAATTTTTCCCTAACACCACGCAAGCGAGACCGCGGGTAATGTTAGATATTTTATCATTTGAAACAAAAATAATTAAAATAGCTTATCACATTCATACTAGATATTTGTACAGTAATTTTACCCTAACACCACGCAAGCGAGACCGCGGGTAATGTTAGATATTTTATCATTTGAAACAAAAATAATTAAAATAGCTTATCACATTCATACTAGATATTTGTACAGTAATTTTACCCTAACACTACGCGAGCGAAACCTCGGGTAATATTACCTATTTGCTATAACTTTTGATTAAATAAATAAATCTTCAGTTTGGTTGGGTATTTACACATCAAATCCAAAATTAAGTTTTGCATGAAAAAGGTCGCGCAACCGAAAGGAATTTTGAAATCTCTTTTCTTTTGCCACCTTGTTTCATTATTGTCTAAATAACTAACTATGTAACTAATCATCACGCTGTTTCTCTGCAGAGGTAGACAGAGAGGACGGACCGCCAAACAACTCTGTCTTGCCACACACTCCTTGCCTCATTCACATTCATACATTGTCTCATATTTTTCTGACTCCTTGACATGGCCTGACTCCAATATCGGATTCACTTGATTGTGTCATGTCATCATCGGACTTCTGCTACCATTCATATTTGCTTCATATATTCTCCTTACACTCCTTTCTTTTTTCATTCGCTCTACATGCCCAAACCATTTTAGCGTCTCTTTCTAAATCTTACTCATTCACTACTGCATACCACTCTACATTAAAAAATCGTCTTTAATTTGACTCCGTATCTAATTCCCGTGAAGAGATAATGCGTAAAGTCTTCATCGGGCATCCACACTTCTTCTACCATTCAAAACACTCTCTAAGCACTCCTGGCACTAATAAGAACAATCTTTGAAATTTTCATCGAAATCGTCCAGTCGTTTCGAGTATATAAGGTACAAACAAAAAAACATTAATTTTTATAAATTAGTATAAGCAATAAATAGTCGCCTGTAATATCAATACAAATTGAAAATATCTACCGAGTAAAAATAAATGCCGCCGATGGGAATTGAACCCGCACCTTCTGATGTCCGGTCAGGTGCTCTGGACCACTGAGCTATGTCGGCTTATTTCCAACCCGCCAAATAATTCAATATGTACTAGTACTTCAATCAACAATTACTGCTTATTATATTATATTTTTTCACCTGTAAACAACCAACTTTATTTTTGTAGGAAAGGCTTTGTTAGTGCTAAATTTCCCACTAGATGGCAACGAGATATATTATATCTACATCTGTTGGTGAAATATTTTGACTTGTCAAATATTATTATTTTAATTATTGCTTATAATAATTTATTATCCTTTGTGCTATGCATAAAAACCTTGTCTTATAAACATTAGTTTATCATTAAAAAAAAAACATTTTTATGTATTTAGATTGTTATCAATTTTAATTTGTAAAACTCCATTTTATCCAACAGTGTGATAATGACTTCAGAAGGCGAAATAGGTGTCACGCGTAATAATAATTACACAGCAGAAGTTTTTTTAAAAATAAACCGTTGATTTGTAAATTGAATAATAATATTATTGCGTTAATTAAATATATATGTGTGTTATTTGTATTTAATGTACTTACTACAACACGTAATACCTATCATATTATTAATTATTAATAAATAACTACAATAATGTACTGTGCACTCCTCTTACAAACACAAACTGACTCTTCTATGGAAGAGTAGTATAATGCCAAATCACTATTTTGATTAATCTTTATAACGAATTGGTGTACCTACATTATGAATACCAAAAAATATGCTTTAGATAAATTGAAGGTTTTCCTATCGTTTCGCTTGAGTAGAATACAAATAAATAAATAAATTACTCAATAAAAAATATAAATGTAAACTACTAAAAAAAACATTTTTTCAATAGAAATGTATGAACTCGTAAAGGAAACAACTTTAAAAAAATACAGTATAATAGCTGTGATAGTTTAACTTGATTAGCTGTTTTGCTTTCTTATAAAATTATTTCCAAAATAAATAAAAACCAGTTTTTTGCTTGAAATCGAACGTTTCTAGACTCAGTTTGTCAAGCGATTTTAATGCCTATTACCTACAATATAAGGTATACCAAGAATATACACATTTTTGGCTTGTAGCTTCCTCTTAATATGTTAAACCTAATAGGAAATTCTCTTCACACCAAAAAATCACTTATTATAAATTATTCATATGTAGAAACACTTCAGACACAAGAATACATAGTTTTTATAATTTTCAAAAATCATTTATTAAAGTTATAATGACTTTAAAAACAGACGCAATATACGAAATATTTCAATGCAGCTAAGAACGCCCGGTGATTGATCAAGCATTCAAGGGCGAACGATGACGTCACTGTTGACCGGCCCGAGTAGATCCTGCAAACCGATGGCGGCGGCGGCGGCAAAGGTGTGACGTAGCACTTGTGACGTAGCGGTCAAGATGGCGCATGACCGTTTTCAGAGCCGAAATAGCACGCAATTTTTAAAACAACTACAAAAAAATGAAAATGCATTTAAAAAAAAAAGAAAAAAAAGAGGCACATAATAAAATAATTATCTTTATTGAAATAAATTACTTACAAAATGCACGAGAATTCCCTATTATTCATTATGCTTACATCAGTCTTGCATTCTTTGCGAATCTCCACATTTCTCACACGATCATACATGGTTTTACTACAGATACGCCTCAGGGATCTCATTTTTTTCTACAGTATTCAGTCTACTTTCCTCCTTCCTCTGTTAGTTCTGTGTCTCTCATTTGGTAAATGAACTTAAATACTTTCATCATTAACTGTAATGAATTCAAAACATTATTTTTTATGCGACACCAAATATCAGTCCCACGGGGGATTCGTTGCACTTTGGTTGTTTGAATTTTGGTGAATATTTCAAAAATAATTACTGAACGGAGGCATTAGGGATGGGTTGGGTTAGGTTAGCTCACTTTCAACTCTGATGTTTAAAGCCATTGCAAGAGTGTTTTCATTCTGGATAGTTGTTTCGCTTCAGGGTGATTCTGAATATATTTCACTGTGTGAATTAAATATTGTCCCTGAATATTGAGGGAACATCTCTCTCTAGATGTTCCCCTCTGATCCCCCCACCATACGAAAGAAGAAGAACTGTGTGAATTGATAATTATTACAATTGTCGTCATGGTGGGAAACGTGGTATAAATATGTTTAATGTTAATAAGCTCCATTTTTTAGATTTTTATATTATCTCTATTTAAGTCTCTCCATCTCTCTACCCACCCCTACGGCGAAATGGCGTAATTGTTATAGTGATTTATTTTTGGGGTATTATGCCGCCTACCTCCTTCTTTAGCCAACGTTTCGGATAGCATTGCAGTGTCCATCGTCAGGGCAAACGTTGGCTAAAGAAGGAGGTAGCGCAACACGGCATAATACCCCAAAAACAAATCACTATAATACTTTTGGCCGTGAAAATATCAAATCATACCTGGCGTAATTGTTAATTTACTCTGGACAGGGAATCCATTTAATGGATTCCACTGTCTCAAAAGATGTATTGCAGTCATTAGAACATGGAAACCAGGTGGTAATGCTGTGATTTATTTATCGGTATTTCATTGAAAGGTGCTCCGAAAATCATACATAAGCTGGCGGAGTGATATACTGGCTGCTGTGTTTCCTCCCTCGTACACATAACAGGTCTCTTCTGGACCTCTTGTATTGAGTATAATTTCTCTGATCAATTAATTTTAAATTAGGAATACATGCAGACGACATTAATTATGATTTTATATTACAAACATTGCGACTCATATCTTATCAAGTATTACGTAAGCAAATTTATTACAATTATTTACCCCCTCTTCCCCCTTGTCGCAAAAGTAAGCAAAGCTCTTACCCCCCCCTCCCATGCTTACGTAAAAATTGGTACCTATATGCATTTTTCTGTTAATGTATTCTGTTTTTTTATTGATTCATAAGCAGCACTTATAAAATAGACTTAGGATAGAGGACTTTAATGCACATAATATTCATTTAAACAAACTTTATTGACACAGTGGGAATCCCCGAATATGTATTCGGTTTTCAAACATAGACAATGTGTGGGTTGCCAATGTGTAAAAAAAAATAACTACTGCTGAGCAGTGCTGACGTTATCACTACCTCGACCCCCCACCCCCCCTGTCATCAAAAATAAGCAAAGCAAAGACCCCCCTGCCCTCCTATGGTGCTTACATAATACTTGAACGGCCTCTTAATTGGTTCGACTCCCCTGAACTAGTCTCGCTGATAAATTATCATGTACCTAGTAGACCAACTCGACTCATATTGCCATATCATTGTAACAATATTTCCACTAATGCAGGACAAAATTCTTTAATATATCGCCTGCATAGATTAAGAAATGAATACTTTGATATCAATCATGAAGGAAGTCTGTTATCATATAAAAGATGCATAAATAAAGTATTGTTTGCGTATGCAAGAATCAAAGGATAAGTAATTAAAGACCCCCCTGCCCTCCTATGGTGCTTACATAATACTTGAACGGCCTCTTAATTGGTTCGACTCCCCTCACCCTCCCCCCTGGTGGGATGAAGAATGCCTTCGAGTGCTGAAGGAGAGGAAAGCGGCCAATAAGATATACTGCCAACAGATGACAATGGAAAATTTCTTGAAAGCCAAGAATGCCCAAGCTGTTGCTAAACGTACATTTCGTTTTAAAAAAAAAAACAGCTGGCGTAATTTCTGCACTAATATATCCCCTGCTACTCCGGCGGGGGAGGTTTGGTCCATGATTCGCAGGTTTAGGTCTTCCTTTTCCCTGCCGAAGTCATCTCACAATTCTGGTATTTGGATTTCTGACTTTCTTAACAAAATTGCTCCCCCTTATGTACCTAATCTTGACGAAGTGCCTGTTTTATCTTACTTCCCAAATTCTTCATCTTGGCTAGATGCTCCATTTTCCATAGACGAGTTAAAAAGAGCCACGGAAGACCTAAAAGACTCGGCTCCGGGCAATGACGAAATCTTGAACATATTCATCCGCCACACTGATGACGATTCCCTTTCCTACTTTCTCTCTCTCATCAATATCTTTCTGGACTCTGGTATTATTCCCCCGGACTGGAAAATTCAAAAAATCATTCCCATTTGCAAAAGTACCAAAGATCCAAGTCTAGGCTCAAGTTACAGACCGATTGCTCTCTCTTCAACACTTTGCAAAGTAGCTGAAAGAATGATTAAGAATAGATTAGACTGGTTTGTAGAGAAAAATCATATTCTTCCCCCTTCCCAGTTTGGATTTAGAAAGGGTAAAAGTACCCTTGACAACCTTTCCTCTTTTGTTACAGATGTCAAATTAGCGTTATCTAAAAACGAATATTGTATTGCAGTATTTTTAGACATCTGTGGAGCATACGACAATGTAAATATACCCATTCTTAAAGAAAAGTTACTGGCGATTGGCATTCCTCCTAAATTGGTTCAATTTATTATGAATTTGCTCTCCGAAAGAACTGTTTTTGTAGATGGATCCGAATCCTCTCCCCACATAAGACAAATATTCAAAGGACTCCCGCAAGGGTCTGTCTTAAGCCCGATTCTGTATAATATTTACACATACGATCTGGAAAAATCTATTAATTTTATGTGCAACATACTCCAATATGCTGACGACTTAACGTTTTACAAAATATCCGCCAATCTTTTCATCGCAGCATCAGCAATTAACAACGCTCTTAGAAAACTCTTGGCTTGGTTAAATAGTAATGGTCTTGAACTTTCCCCTGCCAAAAGCAAAGTTGTCATCTTCACTCGTCGACGAAAGCTTCCGGATATTCAGGTAATATTTGGCGATGAAGTGATCCCTATCTCGAAGGAAGTTAAATTCCTTGGAATGTTTTTGGACTCCAAGCTTACTTGGAACTCTCATATAAATCACGTTGTTACAAAATGTGAAAGCAACATCAATCCCCTCAGATTTCTAGCAGGAGTGTGGTGGGGATCCCACCCAGCTTCATTAAAACTTCTATACAATGCCCTCATCCGAAGCCATATCGATTACGGATCTTGTCTGTTTGATCCAATGTCCACTTCAAATTCTCATAAATTAGATAAAATCCAGTCAAAATCACTTCGCCTTGTCTTAGGAGCCATGAAATCTTCTCCAATCAACGCAATGCAAGTGGAATGTTGCGAACCTCCCTTACATATAAGAAGGCGATGCCTAGCAGAAAAATATGTTTACAAAACATGTTCAATAACATCCCATCCCTTGATTCCTATACTTCAATCCTTAAAGTATGAGGTTAATTCAAATCACTTTTGGAAAAATCATACCCCTCCCCTTTTTTATGATTGCTACAACTCTTTCCTGGATTTATCTACAAACACCTATCTCAATGAATCTCTTCCTTTATACTCATACCCCTATGAAAGCCTTACTTTCTATCCGAAGGTCCATCAATTTATAGGAATAAGTAAAAAAAACATTAAAAACTCAACTCAATTAAATAATGCAGAATTTAACACAATTATTGAAAACAACTGGCCAAACTACATAAAAATTTTCACAGATGGCTCCAAACTCAGTCAGGACTCCCATTGCGGGGCCAGTGTCTATGTTCCTCACAGAAAATTGTGTTTCCCACACAAACTTCCCAAAGAATGCTCCATTTTCTCTGCAGAATGCATAGCTATCATAGAAGCTCTTCTACTCGTCAAATCATTAAATATTAAAAACGCACTCATCCTTTCAGACTCGCTTAGCTCACTACAAAAAATAAGCGCATCCCCACTCAATTCCAGTAGCGACTCTCTAATCTGCTCGATCAGAGACCTACTGCATTCCATGTCACTGGTTCATGCATCAGTGGTCCTAGCCTGGATACCGGGACACCTCGGTATTACTGGGAATGACATGGCTGATCATATTGCTAAGGAAGCCACTGCCCATGGTCCGTTAAGTGATATCCCTATTCCGGTTAGAGACCATTTCCCTATTCTAAAAATTAAGTACCAACTCCAATGGTCTTCTGAATGGAAAAAATCTTCTCTGATAAAAGGTCACCAGTACTCATTAATTCAACCTTCTATTCCTGTTAAGCCCTGGTTTCACAAATACACTACCATGCCTAAAAAATATATTTCTTCCTTAACCCGAATGCGGCTGGGTCACACTTGTTGTCTTAGCCATCTTGCCAGGTTCCACATAGTCAGTTCGCCGTACTGTGATTGTGGGTCAGAGGATACTCTGGACCATAATTTTTTTGAGTGTCCTATCAATGACCAATTTCCAAACTTCATGCATGAATTGGTAAAACTTGATATTAAGTTGCCTACCAGTATTCCCTGCCTTCTTAGTTTAAACACTCCTGAAATTTACCATTTGTTGGCAAAATTTATTTATAAAAATGGCCTTAATATCTGACCATAATAATAAATATAAACCAAATTTCTTTCACTTTCATTTGTATTCACTTGTTCAGGTTCCTATTTTCATCTATTTTTACTAATCCCAACTCTGCATATTTTGACTGAGTTAAAACACTATTCTTTATGCATTTGTATATTTTTCTTGATCCTTTTATTGTATTTGTTTATATTCATATCATAGAACTGTTTTAAAAAAAAAAAAATAATGCTTCTAATTTTGGAAAAATCTGTTCTTTTAAATAACAAAAAATGCCCACTACTATTGTGCACAGGTTCCTATTTTTATAATTTTGTAATTACCCATTATTACCAGCTCTGTATTGTTTTTGTTAAGTTATGTTTATGTTACACCCATGTTATGTTTATGGTAGGTTTATGTTTATGATATGTTATGTTCATGTTATGTGCATGTTATGTTATGATATGTTTATGTTATGTTCATAGTATGTTTGTGTTATGTTTTTCTTTATGTTTTATAATCACATTTGTTTACTCCCATATGCTGTGTTTGTTTATAAGATTGCCCATTTCATAATTCTATTTTTAAAAAACGCTACTAATTTTAGAAAAATCTTTGGTTTAATAACGAAAAGCGCCCACTTATATTGTACACAGGTTCCTATTTTTATAATTTTGTGATAATCTACTGTTACCAGCTGTGTACCGTTTATTTTAAGTATGTTATGTTTATGTTATGCTTATGTTATGTTATATTTATGTTATGTTTATGTTTATGTTTATGTTATGTTTGGTTTATTTATGTTACTTTATGTTATGTTATGTTGTTTTATCAATGTTGTTTTGTCAATCATGTCAATTTTATCCTGTAATTTGTTGTATTTATTAATAAGAAAAATGTTGTAATGTATGGCCAAGATCACTCTTAATGGGTGAAAGCCAAAATAAAGAATAAAAATAAAAAAAACCCCCCCACCCCCCCATGTCATCAAAAATAAGCAAAGCAAAGACCCCCCTGCCCTCCTATGGTGCTTACATAATACTTGAACGGCCTCTTAATTGGTTCGACTCCCCTGAACTAGTCTCGCTGATAAATTATCATGTACCTAGTAGACCAACTCGACTCATATTGCCATATCATTGTAACAATATTTCCACTAATGCAGGACAAAATTCTTTAATATATCGCCTGCATAGATGAAGAAATGAATACTTTGATATCAATCATGAAGGAAGTCTGTTATCATATAAAAGATGCATAAATAAAGTATTGTTTGCGTATGCAAGAATCAAAGGATAAGTAATTAAGCAAACATTATTGTTTATATTATCGTTACTTTGATAATTGATAATCATTTATGTTTGGCATAATTAACAAATAATTCTTTTAAGTCATTACTAACAATTTTTTTTCTAACTTTTTTATAATTTATTCTTTATAATTAACTTCACTTTATATTTAACCTTACACTTTATACCGTAAATTATACTTAACTTTAAACTTTATGCCGTATATTATACATTAACTTTATGCTGTATACTTTATACCTTGTACTTTTCAACTTAATATTTATATTTATGTTAATGGCACATAACGTGCCGTTTGTATTTAAATAAACAAATATAGAAAGTCAGTAATTTAGAAGTGAATGCCAATACATTATTTTTGTATGAAAACTGTGACAAATCATATGAGCAACGAAATTTACGTATTTATTTTTATTTAATAAAGCGGAGACCTTTTAAGGATAGTTCCCATCGTGCTATCTTTCATTTTCCCTGATTCGTGCTGTGTTTAGACCTGAACTATTCTATAAAAATCTATAGTCAATTTAGAGAACGAAAATTGAAGTTTTATGAAATAGTTATTAGAATAGATCAGGTGTGATCCTGGCTTAACAGTAACCCGGTCCCTTGGATAAAGTTCACTAGGGTTGTCATTGGATATTTGGCTATGTTCCTGGTTACACAATTTGTTTTCCCAGGTATCTGAGCCTTGTTCCTAACAAGGCGGGACATTGGCACCAAAGGTGAATTGGAGTCTCTTCATCCTCTTCAAATTTCCCGCATCTATTGTCTGTCCATATAGAGTAGTTCCCTGGGTCTGGTCCACTTATGTATCTCTTGCAATAATGTTTTAATTATAATAATTGTCGTTCTTCCGCAGCTTGGCGAGCGTGGTTCCGGCTATGGCGCCGGCAAGACCGACGTGCAGGACTTCCAGCAGCTGCGCGCCGAGTGCCTGTCCGAGGGGCGCCTGTTCGAGGACCCCGACTTCCGCCCCGTGGACTCCAGCCTGTATTTCAGCCAGCGGCCGGATAGGCGTTTCGAGTGGCTGCGGCCCAGTGTGAGTACAACCTAATCATGTTATTACTGAATCAGAGATACCCAATTTAATTCTGTTTCACCAGGTGGTCTCTAGTGGTCTTACCTCTGTTAGTTGCCATGATCACTCTGCAACCATACAAGGAATATCGCCAAATTAGCACCAGAGTTCAACGGAGGGCGACCTTTACTAGCCGTGGTAGAGGGACAACGATCTGACAGCGTTACCTTAGTTCTTGTAAATGAGACAGTATGGTAATAATTCTCTCGTGTTTTATCGTCTTTATTACCCGCTCTTCCGAGCATGTAACTTCTTATAGTCTTACGAATTATTATTCTCTACTTATCAACAGTATTTTACTTGGTGTTGATTGCATTATCCCAAGATGAGCGTTCACCACACCAAGTTAAAGCTTTTCTTTTAAAAGCTTTTATCTTGCTTACTCTACAAATGGATGTTAATTGTAATATTTTGATTGGTTGGTTGGTTGCAGGAGATCGCAGACAACCCTCAGCTTTTCGTGGAGGGATTCAGCCGTTTCGATGTCCAGCAGGGAGAACTCGGAGATTGTTGGCTTTTGGCTGCTGTCGCCAACTTGACGTTGCACAGAAAGTGAGCATTTCTCCTCTCAACCTATACATTTCCTCTAACAGCCCTTCTCCAATATTATTTTGTTTCTTTTCATCAACTTGATCGAAAACTATTGACAAGAATCAATGAGATTTTGTTAGGTGTGATCCGTTCTTGATAACAACAGTAATTCAAGTGACTAATTTGAATAATTTCAATATAACCATAACAACGAAGTATATAGTTGTCTTCTTTCTTCTTGCTTGGTGTCAGGCTCTACAAGGGAAGAGAGTGAACGAGTTAAAAGTAAGTCTTAGGAGAAAACACACAATTAATAAAGATGTTCTTTTAAGGGGGGGCTAGGGTTAATAGGAAAAAAGGCATTTTTTTGTGAATTTTTTGTGACAACACATTTAAAATTTCTTTATTAAATCTAATAGGACAGTAAAGTATGACATTTTAAGAATGTTGTATAAAATTTTCGCGGAGAAATATTAAAAAACACGGCAATGGCAGCAATTATTCGGACGTGTCTCAAAAAAAAGTAGAATGGCGGTGCCCCTCATAACTCGGTGCTGGGTCATCTGAAATCAAAAAATTAAAGTTCATTCGTTAGATAATAGTTTTTCCCAGGTAACGCTGGGAGGGTTTTTCGAAATTTTAATTTTTCACTTTTTTGGAACACTTTGAAGGGAAAAACGCTATTTTTAGTGAAAAAAATCGGCTAATTTGTTATTGTTAAATAATAATTATTAACAAATTTGAAAAAAACTCTCCAGCGTTACCTCAGTTACATTATGTACAGAAATAGTTTTCAAAATTTCAAAAGAATCGGTGCAGTAGTTTTGAAGTTATGACGGTCACCGACTTTGAAAACGTGAGTTGTGGGAAAAACGCTATAAAGTTTTGAACACTAAAAAATCTGGTATTAAACGTTTATAAGCAAATTTTATCGGCTTACCTCACACTGAATCATCAATGCCAGGTCCATAAAGGATGTTGCTATCATCCATGATGTCTAAAAGCACCTTTTTGCTCCTGTCTACGACGAATCCTGCCTTCTTTAGTTTGTTTCTCAGCTTCCTGCTCTGCTCGGCTTATACGTATGGTCGGGTAGGGATTAAAATCCGACAGGTATAAAAATACTCGTAACTTCGTCAATTTTGCTCCAATCAACTTGAAATTTGAACACAATATTCTTAACATATTAAACATTTATTTAAAAATTTAAAAAAAAAAATGCAAAAAAAAAAATTTTAAAACCCTAGCCCCCTAGTCTTAATAAATACACACTAGATAAAGGCACACTACATAAACAAGTTTCTAAAGTCTAACACTGCTTAAATAAAGTTCATTAAATTATCAGATCTAGATGTTAAGTTTGCAAATAAAATGATAAGTTATTCACACGATGAGTAAAGTTGCATTCAAATTCAATCTAATCTTTTAATCTTTTTTACTTGTACTATCATGAAGAATCACCTCCAGAAGTTAATGCACTTTACCCCCGGACACCATGTATCATTGCTCTAGTTCTTTTTTATCCAACAGACCAAAACGTAAATCGGGAGAAATAGCGCTTCAAAGTATTTTTTACGAAAAACGCATATACGATGAAATTAGCTCAATTCCAAACTTACTAAAATGATTTAACCTCTCAGAAAAGGACTTTTATTTACTTTGTGTTCCTTTGCGAACTGTCAAAACGCGAAAATTTTTGTGTTATTCACGAGTTTTGTTAAAAGCTCCAT
Organism: Hesperophylax consimilis; assembly: GCF_061612785.1. Lineage (NCBI taxonomy): Eukaryota > Metazoa > Arthropoda > Insecta > Trichoptera > Limnephilidae > Hesperophylax > Hesperophylax consimilis. The sequence goes on from NC_142865.1 coordinate 17,145,749, forward strand.
AACTCACGTTTTGGGAAACGTAGCCTCATTCTAAAAAATGTTTTGGAAAGATTATGAAATTCACTATTGTATTGTTTTGTTATACGTAAATATTTGCGTTTCTAAATATACATTTTCTGAAAACGTCAAAAATATGTAAAAATCGCTGACCATTATTTCAAAGCTGTGAAAAATGTACTTTTTTCTGAGTATCATAAAGAAATAACACTTTATATATTGAAGAAATATAATTAAAAACTATTGGTCACCTCAAAATATTAACCGTCCAAACTAAAATATTTTTAATAAATTATTTAAAAACGCAATAAATTACGAACGAACAAGCTGACAGATTCAATCGACTCAGATAATGCACCTCTAGATTCCATAGATATTTTTGAATGCAGACGCGTAGCGTTATTCATTATCGATACTCTGTTTTTTAAATCATGGCAATCCGTATACTAGTGATGGAAATAAATCGATTTTTGTAAAATCTCGCGCGCTTACGTGAAAAGACGTACTAATGTCTTGACCGCTATTATCATATTTACGTCTTTTGACGTTCTAATGTTCCGAGTGGTTAAAGTGATATAAATTATTATTTTTAAGTAAAATTCGTTCCAAATGTTTAAAATTACGCAGAAAACACGTTGGATAAAGTGTTGGATAAACACGCTCGGAATGTTGTTTAATTTTGATGGACTTATGACAACTTTGTCTTGAAAACACATAAAAAATATTTTTTAAATTTCTTTTTTTCACTTGTATCGTATAAATAAATGGTTTCTGAGAAAGACTGCATACTTAACTCAATTTTGCCAAAAATGGTCTGTTGGACAAAAACGAACTAGAGCGACGGTATATACAGGGTGTATCGGCACGTACCCGACAAACTTTAACCAGTTATTCCTTAGCATATTTGGAGTAAAAAATCTTATGTGCACTTTGCTGTCCGGTAACGTTGTTATTTATTCATATTTTCACCACATGTCACCACTGTTTTATCCATTGTCAAAGTTTGAAAACCCATCTGGCAATATTTTATTCGAATTCCGTTGAATAATGCACGTGTGTACCTATATTGGCGCACTTTAAAAATCACAACGAAATGGCACGGCACCATGCGTCTCATTTTTAACTATTATTATTTAGTGTGTGCGAAAGAGCGAAGACGCTTTTCGACATACTTGCTTATAACAGCTGTTGGACACGAAAAGCAATGCCGATGACAGTGATGTAGTGTGGAAATTTTAATTTTTTTTGTTTTTAATTGAAAAAAAAATGCTACCGGACAGCAAAGTGCCCATAACATTTTTTACTCCAAATGTGCTAAGGAATAGCTGGTTAAAGTTTGTCGGGTTAGTTCCGATACACCCTGTATATATATATTACAATCAGGTTCTTCGGTAATATTATATTCCTTGGCTACGAATCCGGAGGTTACCGATTCAAATCTCGTCATGCACAATTAAATTTCTTCATTTCAAATAGTATATTTGCGGTACGTTCCAGAGTGGTAGTTAATTTCAGTACCGTCCTGGTGAAAGACCATCATTCGAAATCGAAACGTTGCTTTGAATGGCTTTAGCCGTGTTCGGTGACCATATACATAGCCAGGTAGTTACCCTCCCCACTACCTTAACGTCTCAAGTGCCGACATATCCTTAAGCTTTTCTGGAGAAACCACTTATGGTACATAGATTTAATATTATTTTTACAATTATATAAACATATTATTTGGTAAGACTTTACAATTTACAAAAACATAATTTTGCAAAGAGAATAAACAAGTTATTATGAAAATAATAATATAAGTAAAATAGTAATATTAGGTATAATAATATTAGGTTGGGAGCATTTGGGGATTCCGTGCGGTACTCGTATAAAAAAATGCCCGTTCACTGCCGGAATCACTGTCACCCATTGATGTATTATACTAGATTAGCCCTGTCTAGTTAAATTCATTTTAAAAATAACGCCACGTAGCGTACGTCACAAATATGGAGATGAACTTAACAACCCAACTCTGTTTAAAATCCTTGTACAAGTGTTCAAACTCGTAAGCGAAACCACGGAGAATTTGTTGTCAGAGGTGTTGTAATATGGACATAATTCAAATTTAAATATTTGGAACTCAGTTATTTTTGTGATTGAAAAAATGAACTTGCCCAGCATAGCTGAGAAGCAAAATAGACCAACAAAAGGTAAAACGCAATGCACAGTGCCCATTTCGCAATGCTATATAATGCGTGGGCCTTTTCATAAATGTGCATGTGAACCAAACCAAAATTGTGTTGGGGTTATTTTTAAATGTATATGTCTAGTCTAATTTAGTCTATGCTGTCACCCGATAAAGTCAAAAGTCTTCTCATGATAAATATTAACATCCATGTCTATTTGTTTGTTTCAGATTGTTCTTCCAAATAGTTCCTGATGACCAAAGCTTCGACGAGGAGTATGCAGGAATCTTTCACTTCAGGTTGGTTTCCAATATTATTTATTGTTCGCGCAGCTCTGTAGAACTTACTGTACATTTTAAAAATAATTTAATATTAACATAATCTCTAAATTGCAGATTCTGGCAGTACGGCAAGTGGGTGGATGTGGTCATTGATGATCGCCTCCCGACCCACCGGGGTAAACTGGTCTTCCTCCACTCCTCGGAGAGCAACGAGTTCTGGAGCGCCCTGCTGGAGAAGGCCTATGCCAAGTGAGTATAGTAACACAACGCAGGTACTGCGAAGATAGTCTATAATCTAGACTCAAGGCAACTCCAGGATTGAAACTCACTGAGGGAGCTGATGGCACTGTCATAGGACACTGTCATTCTACATACACCGACACATGCAGTGTTGGGAGTGGAGAGTAAACTAAAATAGCTGGAGGAAATGTCAACAGGATGAAGAAACACAACACCATTCATATATTGTGGCGATGTCCCGTCTTATGGTAAGGCCTTAATAGTATTGAAATTTCTCCGAAACGTGACCGGTGCTCGCCAATGCCTCAAACTCTTTGGCGTGATTGCGCCACTTTAATTGATCTGATTTAGTTGATCCACTGATCACTCCAGCAGGTCGGTATAAGCATAAAAATTGCTATTTGCTAGTGTCTAAAAAATAAATAATGCTAACTCTGTTGTTTATAATAATTCCAGACTGCACGGCTCCTACGAGGCACTCAAGGGGGGCTCCACGTGCGAAGCTATGGAGGACTTCACAGGAGGCGTGACTGAAATGTATGAGATGAGCGAAGTGCCCCCCAATCTATACACCATCCTGATGCACGGCTACCAGCGTAGTTCGCTTATGGGCTGCAGCATCGAGGTGAGTCCTTCTGTAGTTATTTCCTCATTGCTGAGGATAGTGACCCCCACTCTTATTTCCATGGTGGACAAGGCTCCACCACTCTTCGTGGTTCACTCGACACCGACGTTCCGTCACCTGAATGTGCTTATGGATTAGGATTTTTTTAAATATATCTATTTGAATTTCACTTTCGTTTTCGAGAATGAATGAATGCACATCTTGGAAGCGGTAATTAACCCTCTTCCCCACGTCCGATCAAGCTGAAACTCTGCAGATAGACTCGTTGTCGATGACAATGCATTCTATCAACTTTTTGTGGCAGTCACGTACACACACATGGACATATACACATTTCTCTGAAATCGAATGACATTACAGCAGTTAATATACTAAATTTATATTTATATTTATATTTTATTTCTTATTAAATACTCTAAAAATACATACATTAGAAGATAGACGTAAAATAAACGATTTAACGTTCTTATTCAAAATACTTAACTCTAAATTCGACTGTTGTGAACTCTTGCAACTTATAAACATACATACACCCACAGTAACAACACGACAAAATACAATATTCTACAGCAGCACACATAAGCGTAACTACATTGCCCACTCTCCGATACAACGACTTCACACCATGGGAAATCATTACTTGGGTGATGTTGACATATTCAATACCAACTTGGCAAGTTTTGTGGATCATTTAAAACATTTATTTCAACAATACTCCTAAACACATCATGTAAACCTACAAATAGCTGTAATTTTATGTTTTTGTTTCTTGTGTTTGTATGACTTGTTTCATAGCTTTTATCAAATGTAATTTTATTCTTATTTTTTTATGTTTCAAAGTATCTGTCAAAATAAAATTATACTACCAACCATGTAAAAGCCCTCTGGGTGTTAAATAAATAAATAAATGTCGGTCCTACCCGTTCGGCATTTGGCGAGGTTGGCAGAGTTGTGGACTCCAGTTCCTGGTCGATCCTGTCTAAGTTTTAAAAGACATTTTAAAATAGTTGTATTATAGTCAATTTTTCTTCCTAGCTCCTAAAATCTTTAACTTTATCCCTGAAAACCTAAAAACCGTGAGTCAACCCCATTCCTTTAAAAAACAAATTACGAAATGGATCCTTACACACGGAATACATTACAACTACAATACCCATTCATTCTACACTCTATCAATTTAATCACCTTTCAGACAAAACATAATATATCCTTATTCCCTAACTTAGCGGTATAGTATGTACATAATTAATTAGTGTGATATATTTACTAATAATTTCTCAAATTTTTCATCTTCTTATAATTCTCTAACTTCTCCATCCTCTTCTTGCAACCCAAACTAGCTATACATCATTTTTCTTATTTATATTACAGTAATGTATAGATTCTATGTCTGTAAACTGTAAAATTCACCCGCCATAACACAGGGTCATCCCTAGCATGGAGGGTGAAATATCACAAAAAACCACATGTACTCTCTAAATCATGTATCAATAAAATAAATAAATAGTTAAAAAAACATTGCTTTTACAGGTTGATTCTTTACTCCTAGAGATTGTATTGTATATGGTTTACTGATTGCTTCTTTCCGTTTTCAGCCCGACCCGAGTGTTCTGGAGGCGGAGACGCCCCAGGGTCTGATCAGGGGCCACGCGTACAGCATCACGCGCGTGTGCTACGTGGATATCGAGACGCCCGGCCGCCAGGGAAAGATCCCGCTTCTCCGACTGAGGAACCCCTGGGGCAACGAAGCCGAGTGGAACGGGGCCTGGGGAGACAAGTAATTACCATTTTTTTTTTATAATAAGGATCAGCACTAAAAAATGGCCTTAAACATCACTCTTGACTCTGCTAACTCAAGTAATACTGCAAATGATTTATCTGTGAATTCTATACAATTTGGGAGGCGGGTATGGATACAATCGCCCCGGGAACCATTTATTGGATAACCAGCACCTCTGCCATAGTGGTTCGCTACTCTTGGTGACTTAGCAGGAGTGCCCGAATTCATGGGGTGAGGTTTATCTAGGTCTTGGAAGAGGATGACCCATTGCCTTGTACTGGGAGAGATAGATACAGTTCCATGATATTTCATCGAAATGAAAATTCAACACACCTTTAAAAAATGATATAGAGTCATCAAACGTGATAAAACAAAACCTAGGTTAAGGCGATGCCATACGTAGTAATGCAAAATCATGTGTTTTTGGTTTGAAAATTAGGTCGCTTAGAAATGTTTCAGATGCTTTAATTAAATACTGCGAGTAGAATACATCTTGCCCTTTGAAATAATCGAGTATTTTTTTGATAAGTCTTTTTATAAGCCCAGAAAAAAATAATGTAAAGGCCTATAAATACTGCTTTAAAGTTCAAAATCTCCTACTTACGAACCCATCCTCGGTTATGATTTTATTGTATAATGTGGCAAATTAAGTTATTTATAAAATGATCGAAAAAAAATTAAATATTTATGCCTGAACATCCACAAAATAAAATAAAAGGCACTTTTTGGCCAAGTTTTTTTCTTGCATAAATTAAAACAGGCGGATGGTGTTAAGCAGGAATTTAATCCTTATCGCCATCTACGTAAGGGTTGTTATTGATAGCGGCTCAATTTAAAATATTACACGACGTAGTGCATCGCCTTAAATAGTTACCTATGTAACCTATTTAACCTAGTTTTTGTTTTATCACTTTTCATGACTTTATATAACTTTTTGTAGGTGTGTTGAACTGTCATTTTGATGAGATACCTGGTCACCGATGGATTCATATGTCCGTCACTTCTGGCCCAGATTCCTACCCACCTCTCATACCTTTTTCCTTCCCAGAACATCCTCTCTTTCCTTTCCCTAATAAGATCCTCCACATAGTATCCCCAAAGATGACATCAGTCCTGAGAGAAATTATTTTCCTTGAGGCCTCCTGTGTGCATTTAATGTAAAAAAAAAAAAATTAAAAATGTTGTGAAAAACACTCACCACAGTTTTACTCCAAATTTAAAAAAAATTGGCAAAACACAATATGTATTTTGTTTAGGGCGATATCCCAAATGCCTGCCCAACATTCATACATGGTTGGAATGAGAACGAGTTGGTTTTATGACTTGTTGTTGTACTCGGCTGTAGAATGGTTTGCGAGCTTCTGTGTTTCCTCCCTCCTACAGCATAGGTCCCTTCAAGGTCCAGGCTCCCTCTTTTCTTCCCTTAATAATAGTGGAACGCAGTAGAGGTTTACACGGGGTCGACAGCTATGCTTGATTAACTAACCTAACCTTATTTGTTGGTTTCAGGTCACCAGAGTGGCGCTACATATCCGAGGAGGACAAGCAGGAGATTGGACTGACTTTCGATGAGGATGGTGAATTCTGGATGTCCTACAGAGATTTCCTAGCTCAGTTTACAAGGTAAAGTTTCACAATGTGTAGGCATTTTCGCCAATGTGTTCTTATTCATTCCATTTATTTTACTTTTACATTCCATCAATACCAGATAACTAGAAGACTAACTACCGTAATATGTACTCCTTGTTGCCCAGAATACTAATCGACAGAGTCAGTGGACATCTTCAGTTTATCACTTAGATCATTTATTGCTTGGGCAATTCAATTATGTATAGATTGTTTTTTTTTAACTGAATAATAATAGAACTGTAAATAATTTTTTAAACTATTCCTATGCAAAAGCCCCTAAAAAAGGCATAAATAAATGTAGTAACGAATTCTATATCAGAAATCTTAATAAATGTGAAACGAGAATATTAAACCACTGTTGTAATACTTACAAGTAATCAGTAAACCGCGTTGGGTGTCATTGAAACATTCTTAAATAATAATCCTAAATAAGCCACGTGTGGGCCGCCATTGACAAGGCTAAAGGATCCAATATCGGGAATTTGCTAAGATTGTAAGAATAAAAGAGAAAAAGTTTCCAATATTACATTTATTCCTACAACTTATAGAACAAGAGAACTCTACTTAAACATTATCAATTATATCTCAGGTGCGTGTGCGGAATTTAAATTACATTGAATTGTGACATTGGTGTGATGACATAAAATTATCTGACCTGATTTAACGTGTGCAGGGCGCCAAACTACGCATAAAGCGTTGTTAAATTTATAAAACAGTGCGATCCGATGACCAGGGTAAAAGTACTACAAGCTGATGGCGTCATCGCTGCACGAAAGATTTGTCGTCTGGAGTGCTCGCTCGTATCTCCCCTGTAGTCACGACGCCCTCAGCTGGGTGCCCGTATAGTACTGAAGTTGCCAAAGTTGGTGCTTCCGCAATTCTGTCTCGAGCTCTCTCTAGAAGTTGCCATACAGCATGCGTCACATCAACAAGTGCTAGGTCTTGACAGTTGTTAGGAACTCGGTAGCGGGGCAAAATTGAACTGCTACAAATGTTGTAACAAATTCTCTATCAGAAATCTTAATAAATGTAGTAACGAATTCTATATCAGAAATCCTAATAAATGTAATAACGAATTCTATATCAGAAATCTTAATAAATGTATTAACGAATTCTATATCAGAAATCTTAATAAATGTAGTAACGAAATCAATAACAGAAATCTTAATAAATGTATTAACGAATTCTATATCAGAAATCTTAATAAATGTATTAACGAATTCTATATCAGAAAACTTAATAAATGTATTAACGAATTCTATATCAGAAAACTTAATAAATGTATTAACGAATTCTATATCAGAAATCTTAATAAATGTAGTAACGAAATCAATAACAGAAATCTTAATAAATGTATTAACGAATTCTATATCAGAAATCTTAATAAATGTATTAACGAATTCTATATCAGAAAACTTAATAAATGTATTAACGAATTCTATATCAGAAAACTTAATAAATGTATTAACGAATTCTATATCAGAAATCTTAATAAATGTAGTAACGAAATCAATAACAGAAATCTTAATAAATGTAGTAACGAATTCTATATCAGAAATCTTAACCCAACGGCTTACTAATTTTTATTTGAGACATCATCTGTGCGTACTTGAGAAGGATTCTTACTGTACAGTATTCTGCCCCATATTACCTCAAATGAAACACTTTTTGCACTTTTATATAGATTATAATTTTAATGTAGGGAGATCTGAAATAGAAAATATACTGATATCACAGACTAAAACCGAATCTACTAAACTGAACTATACAAAAAAACACTATCTTACTTATTTTAAAATTATCTAAAAAAAAAAAATTATACGACATGATATATGTTTATAATTAAATTCATATGTTACTTTGTTGTAATATTAATTTCTTATAATTAAATTATTATATGTAAATGACATCCTCAGCACGCGAGATCCCAGTGAGGATATCATTATCTCTATATGTTACTAAGAAAAGAAGACAATAAATCATTATTATTATTATTGTGAACTACCCAAGTAAGTGGGAGAAGTTTTCTATGCCGATGCGAAAGAAGTGCAGCCTCCCAATCTTGGTGGCCGGTATGCCGATGAGTTAAACGTGATTGTTAATTTAACTGAATATTTTCCAAATATATATTATGTAAGCTATTTACCAACACCGCGAATTTAATCTTACAACCCTAAAAGAAATTACGAAATAAGACTTTGTTTAATTCAATACATATAGAGGTGGGACACAGTAAAAACTAGGTGTTATTTTGATATTCAATCGTAAAAGATCAATGGTTTCATTGCTTGTGTGGCACATAGCGCCGTCTTGTTGAAAGTAAACGTTGTCCAGATCAATACCATCCAATTCCGGCCATAAAAAATCATTAACCTTTTGAACGCGTTAATTTGCTCCGTTTTATCTATACCCGTACGCGGTACATATTTTCAAATACCTATGCACGCAATTAAATGTCAAATTATAGCATTCTGGCATGATTTATTGGACTATATAGACAGAACAGATTATTCTCCACAATATGATAACAAATCCTCGTGTGTCAACACTCTTGGATGTTTATAAAAACAAAAACATAAAATTTCATACAAAGACGTACCGTATCTTTTGAATGTGGTCCCGCCATTCGCTCGGCGTGTGTGTAATTAGGCCACTGCGTTGATAGACACAAGTGGAACACCATGAGCACTTATCATTTTTTGTTATGAAAACTTTTTCTAAAACTGGACACGTAAATTTTATGTCACAAAATAATAACAAAATTGAACTAACGCCATCCGTTGACAAAATTGTAAACTATGGCACTCGAAGGCGCGAAGAGGCTCACTTGATTATCGATGTTTTTAAATGAAACACAAATTTATTTTCGAGAAATTCTTGTAGATGTCAGCATCGTGATAGTTCTACAAATGTTCAAGCGAGCGGGAAATAAATTTATGTCAAAAGACCGCTGGAATATCGGCATTCAAAGTTTCCGTATCAACTGTTGATACGGCCGCGTGTGAGTATGGACTTTTTGCCGTAACAACAGTTGATACGGCCGCGTGCATAGAGTTAATCATCTCTCGGTAGCGCAATCCATTCACCGTAACTGTTGCTCCAGCCTTATTTTCGAAAAAGTAAGGTCCAATGACTCCGCCGGACCATAAACCGCACCAAACAGTCACACATTGAGGATAGAGAGGCTTTTCAACAATAACTCTTGGGTTTTCCGAGCCACAGATGCGACAATTTTGCTTGTTGACGAAGCCACCGAGGTGGAAATGGGCCTCATCACTCAAGATGATTTGCATTTGATTCACTCAAGTGAATTTTAATAATTTCAATGCGTTGTTGAAGCGTGTATCGTTCCATTTTTATTAATGGCGTAGTTTCTACTTGTCAAATGTCAAAAAATGACAGCTCCAAAAGTAACATCTACCGAAATAGCGGGCTATTCAAAATAACACCTCTTATTGGAAAACCCTGTATATACAAGTTCGACATTTATACTTAACTGATTAAATTATTGAATTTGCCTGGTAAAAATACATAACTATCCAATATTCTACAATACGTAGTAGCTATGAAAAACACCATTAAAAATCCTGAAAATGACAAAAACCTAATGTATAAATTTTGACAAAAATGCCCACATAAATACATTTTATGTTTCAGCAACTTTTGCAATATATTGTCGACTAACAGATGCTAACAAAACGGTGTTTTTATTATTTCCAGGTTGGAAATCTGCAATTTGAACCCTGACTCCCTTGACCCTGAGGAGACCCCCGAAGGATGCGGCAAGAAGTGGGAGATGAGCGTGTTTGAAGGGGAGTGGGTGCGAGGTACGTCATTATCACCGTTATCTGTTTTTTTTTATATACGGCTGGGTGAAAACTTACTAACACCGGATTTACACGGATTTTGTTTTATCGATCAGGTGTCTACCATCTTCTAAATGGTTATGAACAAAGACTTACATATTTCAAATTAGAGAGTTTAGTTAAAAGACGAAATATAAATTACCTCTTAATGCTTTACAAAATTGTGAATAATCGTGTAAATAGTAACTTAGTCAATCAAATCAATTTTTACGCCAGGCCCAAATATACTAGAAATATGAACATATTTTGGACCGAAATTTTTGCCAATAACACTGGATATTTTAATCCTATGTCAAGAATGTCTCGATCATACAATGGATGATCTTGCTAAAATACACACTGTCATAGATATTTTTGCAAATAATATAACTTGTTTCAAGAAATATCTCCACGATTTCTGTACTTAAAAAAAAAAAGAAAAATAAATAATTGTTTAGTGGTTTAGATTTTTTTTTATAAATACTCTTTAAATTTTTCTACTTATTATGTGCTTCAATCTTTGTAATTAAGTTTGTAGTTTTGTATATAAATACTGTCATTGTTTTACATGTTTGCTTATGTGAATGTGCAAATGTGATTGCTGCAGACACATTAGTCTAGGGATATTTATAATTGTACTTTTTATTTATTTTGTAATCCATAATTAATGTGTTTATAAATATCCTGTTTGTGTCTCGAATAAATAAATAAAATAAAAATAAAAACATATTATGAGTTCGGACAAAATCTTATTCAAATTTTACGTGTACAGGTGTGACGGCTGGCGGTTGCAGAAATTACCTGGACTCGTTCTGGAAGAACCCCCAGTACACCCTGGTGCTCACAGACCCTGACGAGGACGATGATCAGAACATGTGCACCGTGAGTCTCTTGAATATGTGTCTTTAATCAGTAGCTTCTTCTACCAGTTTATAACAAGTTTCTCGTTAAATTTTTAAGTCACAAAAAAATACATGTTATTTTTTAAGATAATATCTATACATTTGTTATGCCGAAACGTTAATTATTTGAAATTCCCTAGATAGAAAAAAATCGCAAAGTAAGCTCCGAAAATTATTTTTCGTTCTGTTATTTAATATGTTATAGTCATGAAAAAATTCACAGAGTATTGTGGCGTTGAGAGAAACAATCCAGAATTGTCTCATTAATAATAAACAGCTCGACCTACTTAGGTAACCTACCTTTCTACGAGTACCTACTTTCGAGTTACTACTGACAGCTCAAATCGTAAACAAAACAACGCGGCCTACCTACGACAATACGTCGCAGTCGGTCTGGCACATTACGACAACTCGCCAGAAGGTTCGAGCCTACCGCCTATGCATAATCGCTACGCTGCCGAAAGTTCCCGAAAGACCCAGACTGAGCGAGTGTCTCCGATTTAGTTGCAATTCCACCTACCTACTGCCGCCGCCGGCTGTATCGTATAAATAAGCCCGACGCAGCGAGCAGTCAGTATTCAGTCTCCAAACCGCCGGCCAAGTACTATCGCGCTACGGAAACTTAACCTAGTTTCGCCCGCATTCTATAGTATTGTAAATATGTAGTAAACGCGTAAAATTTGCGACTGTAAAATCGATTTTTGATTTATCAATAAACGCTGTATCAGAGTTGGAGAGATTTTTATTTGTACACCAAGATAACCACAGTGGTGGCCCCGACGTGATTACTAACTTTAAATGCAACTAAAGCATTTTTTTGAGAGATTTTTGCTCTATTTCAAACGAGTCGTGTTTTATTAAATATTTTCACCATTTTCCCTTAATTATTATGGTTGTTTTAATATTAGCACGCTCCCTCTAACATTCGCATTTACATATCTCCCTTTCAAACAGAAGTGAGAGATGATGAGGGAGTGAGAGATGGAGAGGGAGTGAGAGAGACGGAGAGGGAGTGAGAGATGGAGAAGGAGTGAGAGAGACGAAGAGGGAGTGACAATATTTGGACCGGTTCCAGACCTTCCTCGTACTAACCTAAGTTATTCCTCAGGTGATCGTAGCCCTGATGCAGAAGAACCGGCGCTCGCAGCGCTCGGCCGGTCTGGACTGCCTAACCATCGGCTTTGCCCTCTACAAGCAGCCCAACTCGGGACAGCGTCCCCTGCAGCTGGACTTCTTCAAGTACAACGCCTCCGTCGCCAGGAGTCCCTCCTTCATCAATCTGCGCGAGGTCAGCTGCAGGTAACCCACATAACCTCACTCACAAATTACAAAAAAATTCTTCAGTGATATTAAATTTGATTTAATTAATATGTGTTGAAGATACTCTCAGTATCGCACAGGTGAAAGACCACCATTCAGAATTAAAACGTAGCTTTAGCTGCGTTTGATGACCAGATCTGAATAGCCCGGTACTCCCCCACCTTCCTCCTCCCCATCTCCGTCCCCTCCCCGCAACCTTCAGCATCACAACATATCCCAATTGGAGATGCCATAGTCTCACTGGATCCAAACGATTGGGAGCTGTTGTGCCTCTTATGTGGTATTAACATTTGTATTGATAATTCACAAGACAACATTTATAAGTTGTTGACATTTGCCTCAAGAAAACAGGTTGTTTTTGCAGAACAGCTTTACTGTCATTACTACTTCATTCCACAAGCTAAATTTCTCACTATAATGATGGTACATAGAATTAACCAACAATCCGCCGTTTCTCTGCAAGGGTAGGCAGAGAGGACTGACCGCCAAACAACTCGGTTTTGGCGCACACCCCTTACCTCATTCATATTCATACATCGTCTCATACATACTCTTCTATTATTCTGACTCTTGACATGGCCCGACTCCGGTATCTGCTTCACTTGATAGTGCCATGTCTTTCTCGGGCGTCCCCGACTTATTCTACCATTCACATTAGCGTCATATATTCTCCTCACACCCCTTTCTTCAAACCATCTAAGCGTCCCTTTCTAATCTTACTCACTACGCTTACATCAGCCTTGCATTCTTTGCGGATCTCCACATTTCTCACACGATCATACATGGTTTTACCACACATACGCCTCAGGGATCTCATTTCTACAGCATTCAGTCTACTTTCATCCTTTCTCTGCCAGTTCCATGTCTCACTGCCATACATTAGGGTAGGTACCAGCACTCCATTGTGGCCTGATAGCTTTGCTTCTTTGAACGTTAGCGCCAACTGTGTTCAGTCCTCCATTAATGGAGTTACCTGCATTTACCCTTCTTTCAATATCTCTGTCAGCCTTCCCATCTCTCTAGAACATGCTTCCTAAATACACAAACTCATCCACCTGCTCCAAGTATTCATCATTCGCAACTATATTGCACACTGTTTTTGTACTCTATCTTTCAAACACCATGACTTTAGACTTATAACTCATTATTCATACATAATTCGTTCATCCTAAACACGAGAAACTGTAGATCTTGTATTGGTCTATGTACCAGAGTATTTTTTAGTTATTCGTAGCGCGGCAATGTTTGTCTTTCCATTTTTTTTTTATTTTTTATTTATTCACATTTAAACCCGCTAAACTACTTATGTAGTTTGTCAGCAGGGACATAGAGACAACATTTATACACTCATAAGATACAATTTGAATGGTACATAATTACATAAATTGGTTACATTGCAGAAAAGTTTAAATAGCAGCATAAAAGCCTTATATAATAAGCAAGTAAAAATAAATGTATGAACAAATTAGTATTATCAACTTTTTTTGTTTTTAATGAGTTTTTATTATTCACAATGTACATTTGTTATGTCTAGAAATTGTTACATAGTGAATGCCAAAGAAATACCAAAAATAGTATTATCAACATAAAACATAAAAGCCTTATAAAATAAGCAAGTAAAAATAAATGTATGAACAAATTAGTATTATCAACAAGTACATCAATAGTTTCATAAATAGAGGTAGGTAGTCAGGTATTACAAAATAATTGTTTTTCCATTTTCTAAGAATATGAATTCCATTTCAGGGGCATCAGTATAGATCATTATTATCCAATAACCATTTCCTTAGATTATATTTAACATTAGCAGTATACATGTTATTATTTTTAATTGTCATTGGTAATAAGTTAAACATTTTGGGTACTATATAGTTTAAAGTTCTTTCACCATATTTATTAGTACATTTCGGAACTACCAGTCCTTCATTTTGAGTGAATCTTGTGTTATGTTTATGGCAAACTCTTTCCCTATACAATGAATCAGACAATATAACATGTTGACTTACAATATTATAAAACAATAATCCTCTGACAGGTAAAATATTCAGAGACTTGTATATTAATTTAATGTTACTTCTGTGTTGATTGTCATATTTATGGATTAACAATTTTATAATGGAGTTTTGTAATGTTTGTATATAGCTTATATTAGTTTTACAAGAATGTCCCCAAGAAGTAATTCCATAACGTATAGTGGATTCAGCCAGAGATAAGTAGATTAACTTTAAAGTACTTATGGGCACGAAATATTTTATTTTATAAATCCTACCCACAATAGCTCGTAGACGTTTACAAACATTAGCAATTTGTACATCCCATTTCATGTAGCAGTCAATAGTAACACCCAAATATACATAACTTTTGACAAAATCAATGGTTTCACATGAACAGGGCTGTGCAACATTTTTATGTATGCAGTCAAATGTGTGTGTATATAATGAAGGAATTACATTACATCTGGCGTGTGGAGATCTGATGTGCATAATTTTAGTTTTTTTGGCGTTTATAAAGAGGCCTGCATCATGCGACCATTTCAGTAGGGCAATAAAATCATGTTGCATAAGGTTCATTGCAGTAACCAGATCTTCGTGCGATATTACGAGCGCCGTATCGTCTGCATATACAAAATGTTTAACAAATGAAAACAATTTTCTCATAATTGAGACATAAATAATATAAAGGGTTGGCCCTAGAATTGACCCCTGTGCAACACCTGTTGAGATATATTTTCTTTTGCTAAATTTTTTAAGAATTTTTACTCTTATTTGTCGATCAGTTAGTAAATTTTTTAATAAAACTAGCAGCTTTCCTCTAATTCCTATTGCCTCCAGTGTTTCTAATAGTTTATTTGTATCAATGGTATCAAATGCCTTAGAGTTATCTATGAATAAAACCAAAACTTGTTTTTTTAGATTTAATTCATAATTTATGTGATTTGAAAATTCCTGAAGCAGCATTTCCGTACTTTTTTTCTTTTGAAATCCATATTGGTTGGGATCCAACAAAGAGAAAGATTCTAGATATTTATTAAGTTTTATGGAAATGTATTTTTCAAGTATTTTTTCTAGGGCTGGCAATATGCTTATTGGCCTATAATTTTGAATATCTGTATGTTTGCCCCCTTTGTAAATTGGCCTAATGATGCTACTTTTTAGTTCATCTGGTATTACTGCTTGCGATAAAATTAAATTGATAAAGTGTGTTATAACAGGCCCTAAAATATTAATATGTGTCTTAATGTCAAACATTCGAATGTTGTCAATCCCTGGTGACTTTGAATTGTTTAATTTGCTAACAATAATATTGATTTCTTGGCAGGTAGCTCTGGGTAGGTACATACTATGTTGCACTTCATTCGGCCTGACGGTCGATGCTAAATAATCACATTTATGTATCATAGAGCTAACACTATTTGTAAAATATTCAACAAACTTATCTGCTACGGTTTCTTCATTATTCGTATTTAACATATATTTCGAGATTATTTCGTCACAACTACTTTTGGACTTGCGTCCTAATAATTTATTTATTTCATCCCAAGTTTTTTTTGTATTTCCAAAATAATTTTTGAATTTATTGTTAAAAAAGGTAGACTTACATTTAATAATTTCTTTTGTCACCTTATTTCGGAAAGTTTTATATTCCAATTCAAAGAATTGATTGCTAGGAAAATTCTTCCACCTTCTATACAATGAATCTTTTTTTTTAATGTTTTCTAAGATATTAGAAGTTATCCAAGGTTTTATTGACAGAGGTCTTTTTTTGGGTTTATAATTCATAATGATTTTACTCTGTTCATACAAATTCTTAAAGTTGTTTTTAATTTTACTATATAGTATATTGCAATCTTGTTCCTCAAGCAAGGAGTGCCACTTAAAATTATGAATGTTTTTGTCGATTTTGTTTTGCGATAAAAACGAAATTCTTTCCCCGTGTTCTGGGGCTTCTTTCCTTGCACTATATTTAATATTAACTGCAGTTAAAAAGTGATCCGCTATAGTAATATTATTACATACACATGAGGAAAGAGAATCGCTTTGTTTACATCCACTGTTAAATCGGACAAATATGTGGTCTAAACAAGTACGAGTAACTTTTCCTGCTAAAACTGCTTCTCTAGTTACGTCACAAATACATTTGATTAAATAATTATCCGACATTATATTTTCATATGCCATAATAATAGGGTTTTGACAATTTAACAAGTCTAGATTAATATCTCCTATAAGTAAAACATTTTCTTTGGGGCTTATAGTATGCAGAATGGCAGATATTTCATTAAGAAATTGTGGTTGGCTAGAGTTGGGGGGGCGGTATATTGCTATGATGTTTAAAATACTCTTGTTTGGAAGTGTCATAGAGCCAAGCACACATTCAAAATGATTTGTTTCTATTGTTTTCTGTTGAAATGTGAATTCATTTCGAACATATAGCAATATACCTCCTCCAGATTTTTTAGTTCGGCAATAGTTGTAACAATTAAATCCAGGAATATCATACAGACAGACAAGATTCGGTGTTATAGCCGTTTCACATAACATTAACACATGAATATGCTTCCAACAAGTATTTAAGTAGACATTCAAAGTATCCCAGTATTTATAAATCGATCTAACATTCAACTGAACAATATTAATATTTTCCATATTGTAGTTGCTATGAAACTTTAGCCAATCACAGAAATTATGAGTATTTTCGTAATCTACCTCGTCATCTTCTTCAATGTAATTAGACGCCATAATCAATAGTTGCAAAGTCCTTGGCAAGGGCAGCCTTGTAGGCCGGGCAGGAGTCCTTGTCTCCAGTCGGATGTGCAGCGGGCTTCCCAAATCTTGTACAGGTGGCGCAGACAGGCTCGGCGGCGGCTTTTGGGCAGTTTATCCGGGCGTGACCTTCGCCTGCGCAGTGTCCACATCTTTGCTGGTCCTTGCAAAACTTGAAGGAATGTCCGATCATTTGGCACTTGGAGCACACTGTAAGTCCAATGAAGTCACGAACACGGCACACATTCCAGTCCACAAAGACTTTCCCCTGCTCCACCAGCACGTGACGAATGTGGGCAGGAACCTCGAAGACCCGGTGGCAAGTTGATCCAGTTCGAGCGCCAGCAAGGTGACTTAGCTTGCAACGTTTTACTGCGAAATCTAGGCCTGCTTTGTCCTGGGCTCCTGCTAAGGCATTTTTTAGGAAGCACTCGTCCGTTAGGTCACGAGGAACGTTGAAGAAAATCACCCTTGGAAGCCGTTTTGTTGGTAATCGAGCGCTTAGAGTGTCCGAGTTTGCTAGACATGGGGTTTTCAGTATTTTATCCTGATCTTCTTGTGTTGCAGTATGGATTACAACGCCTTTGTTTCGAATGCTCCTAATGCCCGTCACACGGATTCCAAGTTCTGATGGTCGTAATGTATCTTTTAGTAGCTGTTTCGTATCGTCGCTATCTTTTGTAGAATCCAGCTTTGGGAAGATGCATACAGCAGGTTTGGGGGTCCCAACGTTAAGTCCTGAGCGGTTGATTGATGGTATCATCTTCTGTGGGCCATTTTTCACAATATCGGCAAACGATAGGCTTGCTTCCGTGGCATCGGCTACTCTACGCATCACTGGTCCTAGATCTGACTCCAACTGCAATATTTTTTCTAACCTGTGTTGGTTTTCTGCTTTTTCAATCGCGATCTCTCCCTTTGCCACTATTAATTTGGCATTGACTGTTGCCAGATCAGCTTTGAAGCCCTCTCGTTCCAATAACAGCTGTGAAACTGATCTGAATACAGCGGATACATATGCGCTTATCCGCAGTTGTTGATCCTTTGAGACTCTTGACTGCTTTTCAGCAAGGACATCTTGGAGTGCTCTTAGACTTACTTCAGTGTCGTTCAGTATCTGGACTGAGGACACTGGGATTTCACTCTCATTTTCAGACACGTCGGAATAGTCCCATGCTCCGTCAGATTCCTCATCTTCAACCACTGGAGAAATCATTCCCGAGGCCATTTTTTGTGATGGGGACGTCATCTTATCCAGCATTCTTTTTTTACGCCGATGGCAGCATTCATCAGGCATCGGTGGGATGGACATTTCAGTGAGAACAAACACACAATCTTAGGTTGTTTTAAAACTTTCGATAAAAATGTTTAGAATCCGCTAGAATAGTATTATTTTATTACTGTTTTATCAAATAAACTTTTTTGGCACTTATTCAAAGGTTTATTCAAAGGTTAACGTGTTTGTTTATTATTTCAGATTCAAGCTTCCCCCTGGTACCTACTGCATCGTACCCAGTACTTTTGAGCCTAACGACGAGGGAGAATTCCTTTTGAGAGTGTTCACTGAAAAATGCAGCACCGTAACGTAAGTAATTCACTCTTTGCACGCGGCCGTATCAACTGTTGTTATGGAAAAAAGTCTATACTCACACGCGGCTGTATCAACAGTTGATACGGAAACTTTGACGGCCGATATTCCAGCGCTCTTTTGTCATAAATGTATTTCTTGCTCACTTGGACATTCGTAGAACTATCACGATGCTGACATCTACAAGAATTTCTCAAAAATAAAATTGTATTTCATAAAAAAAGATCGATAATCAAGTGCGCCTCTTCGCGCCTTTTAGTCCTTTAGTTTACATTTTTGTCAAAGGAATGGCGTTACTACTAGTATGTCATTCACAACTTTTCATAACTAAAAATGATAAGTGCTCATGGTGTCCCACTTGTGTCTATCAACGCAGTGGCCTAAGTACACACACGCCGAGTGAATGGCGGGACCGCATTCAAAACATCTAAGAGTGTTGACACACGAGGATTTGTTTTCATATTGTGGAGAATAATCTGTTCTGTCTATATAGTCCAATAAATCATGCCAGAATGCTATAATTTGACATTTAATTGCGTGCATAGGTATTTGAAAATATGTATCGCGTACGGGTATAGATAAAACGGAGCAAATTAACGCGTTCAAAAGGTTAATAAGAATATTGTCTGTAGCTCGGTATTTTTATTAAAATCTATAGTTTTATTCTGAGATTGGTGAAATTTTGCACACTTCACATTCAAATGTTCTGTTTCCACCCCTTGACCCCTCAGGCTAATTTGTTCGCTTTTGGGACCAGGGTATCGATTCCCAAATCCAGGCCGCTCGAAGTCTCCGTCGAAAGTACATACATTGCTCGACATTCTTATTCTTGAGTCTCGTCGTAGGTACCTGCTTACATACGCCAAATGTCAAAAGTCGTTGGAATGACTTCGTCGAGAATCTAGGCCCTGCCCATATGATGTTATAGACATCGTTTTCTCTATTTTACTGTCGTGGTTAGAAATATGAACTAAACGATGTTAGAAAGAGAAAACACCACGCTTTATATTCAAATCTGGAAGTTAATCACAGAAGAATTAAAATATACACCTCTTGTAACTGTGACAATGCAATAATCTCACGTACAAATTCAACCACTCTAGGGCCGTTGTAACATGATTAGTAAAAGACAATGAGGATTGCTTTGTTATTGAATAAAAGAGGTACGATGATTAATATTATATTTATTCAAATAACAAATAGGGCTAGAGACTCTCAAATAACAAGATTAGCATGATCTCAAGGGGTAAATTGTCATGATCTTAAAGTAGCAATAAATTAGTTAAAAGTGTGACATTGTGTTTAACATAAAATATCTGACCTGATTCACCGAAATGGGCGCCATACAACTCTTAGGAAAGAATTGTAAATAAGTGAGAGATTGACATGATGACCAGCGATTAAATATAACTAGCTATGTCCGCCATCAGCGTCTCCCGTGAAAGATGTCGACTGGAGCAGTTGCTCGTATCAAATCAGTTGGCGCCCCCTCTCCGCAAGGCTGTCCGATTGGTACTCGCTTTAGGAAATTATCTCTTCTGCTTCCTTCTAGGAAAGCCCATAGAGCACGAATCCCATAGACGAAGGCGGTCTTGGATGGAGTTTGTTAAAGTTTGTCTTAAAATGGTAGCGGGGCAAAAGTGAACTGCTACACTCTATGATACCAAAAGTTCTGACCTCTATTTGAGAAAAATTTGTGAAATTCTTTATTAACACAGACATAGGAATTAATAGACGAGAAGATAATTGCGAGGGGTAAAATCAACTGTTGAAGAACGAAGGGAGTGAAGCTGACTGATTCGTCAATAAATCAATCTGACAGTAAATAGGCATCTCGCATTATAATATCACCATTTACTTCTTAAAAGTAAAATCTGCTCTTGAATGAATAGACATTTTTACATGGGAGCGCAAATTACTCGCTACGTTATGAACAAATTTGCGAAGTCCAAATTCGGCAAAAAAATTCGGTTGTATTTTCAGAGTCGAATATTTTGTTTTAGTATTTAGTTAAGACACTTTTATAAATGTTCATAATTTACTTCCCAGCAACCAACCAGCTTTGTGTTTCGCGTCCAGACGTTTCTCGATGTGATAGTAACAACTGATTCATATTATACGATGTGAATATGCTTAAAATAAAGTAAAATAATGCTTATATATGGAATGTAATACGACAATTGGGTTTATTCTCTTTTTCACATCTATTTTTACAAGTTTTCATAGTACAAGTCAACATTTTGCCGTTTTATTTCGTAAAATGAACCGATGATGCCTCGACCATAGTTCGCACAAGAATGATGACGTCACGTTTTCAAATTTCACTTGAGGCCATACGCGAGCACAGCCGGCTCCAATGGAACCGGTATGGGGAGTGGGGATAATACGCTTTTAATCACTTAGGGCAGGTCTACTAATATTCATATGTCTATGTTTATTAATTATTTTTGTATGAAGCGAAAAAAAATAAGATGACAATAATGATTATAATACATATTTGTCTAATGAAATGTGCATTTTTTTTATTATCAGTAATTTTAGTTCAATGTCCAGATAAAAAATGGTAAAGTGAGACATTTACAAAAATATATATTATGTTTGCATTTAAAATTTTTATATTTCCGAAATTGTGTTTATTTTTAATAATAACATTTGAAAGCGTATTTTATCACCATCAAAAACAGTTTGAGTTTTACCCAAATTTTTTATGAATTATAAATTTAATGATTTTAAATTTTAAACAATGAAATCTAGGTAGTTTCCTTGGCTTTAAACCGCATTAAACAGTCATGTTTCGATGTTAATATTTGGTGGTATGATATTAATTAAATCGAAAGGCCGAATTGAAAATCGAATACCCGGAAATCTCCATCGCTCGAGTGGCTAAAAATCAATTAGAATGATTCACGAATTATCAAATTTTGTCTTGTTCCAGTGAGAACGACGAGGACATCGGTATGGGTGAGGTGGACGAACGGGTCAAGGACGAGATCCCTGAGGCACCCTCCGCCCCTGAGGATCCCGTGCGCCAGTTCTTCCTGAAGCTGGCGGGTGACGACGGAGAAGTGGACTGGCTGGAGCTGAAGGAGATTCTAGACTACTCCATGCGCAACGGTCAGTGATTCTTTTACCTGTATTATTATAACGTGTCTTTTTATTCTGTAACTGTTGGTATGTTTGTTGGCTTGGGATGGCTAAATTATTACATATAGGCATAATTTTAAATAGATTGACTAAGAAAAAGTACATTAAATGGTTCTTACCATGGCATTAAATATTGCAGCATTATTAATAATTATCATAATAATTTTAAGTAAAATCTCTATCTATCGCTTTTAAAAGATCCTATTGAAATAATCTACGAATGTGGAAAAACTATGGGTGGCAGGAGTGGGAGTGCAGAAAAAGCTACGTTCGTAATTAAATGTTTAAAATTCTCAAAAAGGTACACATTTCACACAAAAAACATTGGAAAAGTCACCGGAGACCCAAATTTTATTCACATTTTATACTCCTATAATGTGAGTTAACCACTCAGAACATTAGAACGTCAAAAGACGTAAATATGATGATAGCGGTCAAGACATTAGAACGTCTTTTCACGTAAACGTGCGAGATTTTACAAAAATCGATTTATTTCCATCACTAGTATACGGATTGCCATGATTTAAAAAACAGAGTATCGATAATGAATAACGCTACGCGTCTGTATTCAAGAATATCTATGGAACATAGAGGTGCATTATCTAAGCCGATTGAATCTGTCATCTTGTTCGTTCATAATTTATTGCGTTTCTAAATAATTTATTAAAAATATTTTAGTTTGGACGGTCAATATTTTGAGGTGACTAATAGTTTTTAATTATATTTCTTCAATATATAAAGTGTTATTTCTTTATGATACTCAGAAAAAAGTACATTTTTCAAGGCTTTGAAATAATTGTAAGCGATTTTTACATATTTTTGACGTTTTCATAAAATGTATATTTAGAAACGCAAATATTTACGTATAACAACACAATGCGATAGTGGATTTCATAATCTTTCCAAAACATTTTTTAGAATGAGGCTACGTTTCCCAAAACGTGAGTTATGAAGCTTTTAGCAAAATTCGTAAATAACACAAAAATTATCACGTTTTGACAGTTCTCAAAGGAACACATAGTAGATAAAAGTCTTTGTCTGAGAGGTTAAAGAAAGTCAAGTACGTCCCTTAACACCCTGTATATAAAATGATACATTTCATAAATGCTTCACTACATCAACCGGATCTTTCAATCTTGAAGAGGATGCAATTTTTTCACCGGACGGTTCATTTTTAAGGTTGAAACATCGAACGAGTCTATCTGCGAGTTTCAACTCGATCGGATGTCGGGAAGTGGGTTAATTTCCGTTTTTATGATTTGCATTCATTCGTTACCGAAAACAAAAGTAAAATTCAAATAGATACATTTAAAAATAAATTATGTTATTGCGCAGAGTGCATCAAATAAACTATGTTATTGCGTTTATGTTATTGCACAGAGTGCATCAAATAAACTTCATAACAAAAAATAAATTTTTGAGTGTATGTAATATTTTTGCCGTCCCAATACAGCTTTTAAGAGCTATCCATTGAAGGTACATTATTTTATGCTATTTAATATTATTTATTTTTGTGTTTTTTAGTTATTTTATTTAATTCACTAACTATTGCTTATAAACGCAGCTTACACCAGCACAAGTTGGTGCGTAGACAATAAGGGTCTTACTAATAAACGTGTTTTTAATTTTACACAACGGATAAACGACCATTAAATTCTCAGGCTAATTTTTTTCGCTTTTGGGAACATTTCTTTTGGTCTCTTAGAAATTGTTGTCTCTCCCTTACTAGCATTGTGAGAAATATGATCTAAACGATGTTAGAAAGAGAAAACACCACGCTTTATATTCAAATCTACATGTGAAACATAGAGTATTAAAATGTAAACACGTCAATGAAAAACCAAACCAATGAGGTGACAGTAATGTTTAATACACTTGTATAAGGGAAAAAAACGTAAGTTTAGTCATTTGTAAAACTTTTTATGTTTTAATTTAAAATTTTAATATTTCAAAAATTAAATGTTTATTATTTCTAATAATAAAATTAGAAAGCAAAAAGTGTATAGTTTTCTGACACATTCAGAAATATTCCATTTTAATTTTATTGCGAAAGGGAAATACACATAAATTCTGACAGAGTATGCCAGAGACAACTGATGGCAAGGCGGTATAACTGGAACCGTGAATATTGTGACGTCATATTGTTGCCAACTATATCCACCAATGAAAAACTCTAAAAGTCTATGGAATAAACATTCAGAGTTTTTCATTGGTGTATAGTATAATAAGTAGGCTCCTAATGAGAATTGTACTGTCTATATATTGGCATTGGAGCCACAATGGAGTGCTGGTACCTACCCTGATGTATGGAAGTGAGGCATGGAACTGGCAGAGAAAGGATGAAAGTAGATTGAATGCTGTTGAAATGAGATCCCTGAGGCGTATGTGTGGTAAAACCATTTATGATCGTGTGAGGAATGTGGAGATCCGCAAAGAGTGCAAGGCGAATGTAAGTGTAATTAGTAAGATTAAGAAAGGGACGCTTAGATGGTTTGGGCATGTAGAGCGAATGAGCGAAGAAAGGAGTGTAAGGAGGATATATGATGCAAATGCGAATGGTAGCAGAAGTCGGGGACCCCTGAGGAAGACATGGCACGATCAAGTGAATCAGATACTTGAGTCGGGCCATGTCAAGAGTCAGAACAATAGAAGAGTATGTATGAATGTGAATGAGGCAAGGAGCGTGTGCCAAGACTGAGTTGTTTGGCGGTCCGTCCTCTCTGCCTACCCCTGCGGAGAAACGGCGTGATGGTTAGTTAGTTAGTTATTTATTTAACGCCCAGAGGGCTTGTACATGTAGGTGGAACAATTTTTAGGACAGACAATTTTGAAACATGAGAATAAATAGTAAAAATAAAATTACATTGAAAAATAATATATGCAAGAAACAAAAATAAAAAGAACAAGAACATGAATTAAAAAATACAGCGATTTGACTGATTTACAAAAATATAACTTCCATTTGGGAATAGTGTTGCAATAAGTCTTTTACGTAATCCACAAAATTGTGCAAAGTTAATATTAAATATATCGACATCACCTAAGTATTGGTTTCCCATAGTGTGAAACCGTTGTATTGGGGAGTTCGCAATGTAATAGTTAGTTATATATTGGCATATCTATGGTTTTATAGGACCAATAAGAGTGGTTTATTTATGCCTGATGGGTTGATGTAGGAATGGTGGTTTATCAGTTGTGTAACATTTAAAATACATTTATTAGTAAGGTAACAAATCTTTCATCCTGCCAAAAATGTACAATGATCATTGAATGAAATACAGCGGTTTTAACTTAATATGGTTCTACCAGCTTTTGCGATTTATTTGTCAATTTTGCAGAGTGACAGATAGGCCCAGTATGTAATTCAACGGCTAGATGATAGTATTTGCCTGTTTATCAAAAGTTTATATTTGTCGCTTTCTCACGTAGTATTTTTATGTGTGCTGTCATCTTAAGCTGTCTACCTGGTAAACGAGCAACTTTTTACGACAATTTCTTACCGATAAGGTAATTCAGTTATTCCATATTAACGGTCTAGATTCCGCAAGATTATTGCGTATTGCCTATTCTGTGGGCTCATTACCCTGTCTTGACAGTGAGTTCGCTCATTTACCGATATTACGACTATATTGTCGGGCCAAATCTATTTCCTTTTCACTCTGTTGCATATGTGCATCTCTGTTCATCACCCACTGCCTTAATTTGATTGTATATTTCTTAAAGATGCTGTCAGAAGGACTGAGAAATTGTGTGTTTCCGCTTCTCAATAAACTCGCTTTCAAATTTATTATCAGAAATAAACATAATTTTTTTCTCACCTCTTTTTGTCTTTTTTTAAGTTTCAAAACATATCTCAAATTGCGATCGGAACCTTTGGTTTTATAGATATGTCCGTTTAAATTATTCTGCAGTTAACTTCTGGATTTGAATATAAAGCGTGGTGTTTTCTCTTTCTAACGCAGTTTAGATCATATTTCTCACCATTACAGTAAGGGAGATACAACTATTTCTATGAGACCATATGAGGTGATCCCAAAAGCGAAAACATTGTTTTTTTATGTTGTGAATTTGTCTTATACATTACGGTCTTGAAGAGACACAACATTATTGACGGCCAACACCTTTCCTCGCAAGATTATTGACGGCCATTGTTCGGCAATAAGCAATTTCTCTAGCTCCTTTACCATCATCTTTAGATTCTAGTACTCAACTGCTTGCATCATTTACATTAATTCACATATTAATATGCTTCCTGATACATGCACTTTGCACCCTTGCTGCAGATGCGTAGACATCTCGTTAGAATTTCGTGAGCAGTCTTTAAAATTTGTGTAGATTTACATACAGGTTTTTTTCATCATACTCATTTGAAATCACTGTGATAGTTTTAACAATCTTTTTCACAATATACCAATTAAATACCATTTAGCACCAAAACCAAAATATGTATTGTTAAAAGGACGAAAGATTTTTTCTTTCTTTCTTTTTTTTTTTTTTTATTTTTTTTTTTATAGTCGGAGGCGGTTTACTTACGTTCCCCGCGAGCACTTAGGCCATAGGCCCATTGTACTATCTCCCATTTTACCTCATTCCCTTGCCAGTAACCCGGTCCCTTTTATGAAGTTCACCAGGGCTGTCATTGGATATGTGGCGATGTCTTCTGGTTCCACACTGTGTCTTCCCAGGTATCTGAGCCTTATTCCCAGCAGAGCGGGGCATTGGCACCATAGGTGAATTGGAGTCTCTTCCTCCTCTTCACATTTCCTACAGATGTTGGTGTTTTCCACTCCCAACAGTTGCATGTGTCTCCTGAGATGGCAGTGTCCCGTTAATAGTCCTACCAGTTCCCTCAGTGAGTTTCTGTCCATATCGAGTAGTTGCCTGGTTCGGTTAGGGTCCGGTCCGTTTATGAGTACTTTAGATTGCCTCATTCCGGGTGCCTTCTTCCATTCCTTCCAGTGTTGGGATTTGACCCACCTCTTGATATGTAGTTTGGTGTGGCAAGCTGCTACTCCTACGGCCGGCTCAGATCCCACAAGTGGTGCCAATTAAATACCATTTAGCACCAAAACCAAAATATGTATTGTTAAAAGGACGAAAGATTTTTTCTTTCTTTCTTTAGTTTAAAGGCCATTTTTACAGGCATTGATGCTTTGATCCTCTTGAATACCTTGCAAGCACCTACTTACTTTTCATTCAAAACATCTCGACGTTCCCGAAGAACAAAGTCGGATATAAAAATTTGTAGTTTTGCAGTAGAGCTGTTTAAAGTTTCGTTTCTGCATTTTTACTGTTTTTGATAATATATATCCAATTTAATAAATATAGGTTAGTGAAAAATATCAAATAACGCTATATTTCTTGATATCAAAAACAGTGGAAATGCAGAAACGAAACTTCAAACTCTAAACTACAAATCCGACATTTTTCTTCGGGACCGTCGATATAAATGATTAAAATCTGTTATTATCATTATATTTTTAATCTACTTTGAAAAGTTCTCCAATTGAATAAAATAAAAATTAATAATTTTCAAACTTAGGACGGGTGGTTTCACAGAATTTGAACAATTCATCAAATTTCATCAAAGTTGATTTTCAAGTTCTGTGAAGGTTCTATTCAAGTTCTGTTATTATATCATTATTGGCCAGTTGCTTCACAAAACTGAAATAATAACAGAACTTGAAAATTGATGAATTGTTCAGATTCTGTGATACAAACCGCCATTAATGTGATAATAATTTTTTTTAATGTAATTCATGCTTTGGATGATTATTCTGGTTGTCATATTTTGTGTTTTTTTGTAAAGCTTATGTCCATTGTTTTCGATAACTTTTCTTGGTCCGCCTTTCTTAACAGAAAAAAAATGTATTGCAAATTTTTTAGTAATTTACTGATTTATATTTTTTGTTTAGGATATAATTTTTTGCTAATAGATTTAGTTTTATCCATAAATAATCTAAATAATGATAACCCTTTTTTAAAAACCCCTCTATATTGATAAAAAATCTAATTAAAATTACCCCTCCCCCTTTTAAACATAGATCTTGAGTAGGTACTTGTATATTTTTTAAAATTTAATTAGGTATCTATTTGTTTTGATTGAAGTTAAATGACCTACGGACCTAAAAAACCATTCATACATTTATAGATAGCCACTAATACTTTACGTTTGACAGCCTTTTAGTTCTCTTCTTCTAATGTCGCCATGTGTGAAAATTAATCACGTGCTCTTTTAATACTTCTCTATCTTTTCTGTTTTTGTTTGTTTATGTTTTGTTTTTTGTCTTGAGTAAAATGATTTTTTTAAATATAACTTTATTAACCCGACACTAATATAATTTTATTATTTTGTACAGAGAAAATATATTGTCATTCAATTGGTTTCAAATTATTATTGTTTGTTTGAATGAAAGACGAAAAAAGGGTGAAAGTTTCTAAGAGAGCGTTTAGTAAATCAGATTTTTCTACACATTCAATAAATATTCAAGTCGGGATGTTTTGCAGAAATTCTAATGTAGCATTGTCATCAAATTGAAAATTACCGCCATTTTTTTTTAACATTTGAAAGTTCCCTATAAAATGCTGATTCTGGGTCCGCGTTTAATGGAAAATTCTCAATGTAAAAAAGAAAACAAAATCAAACTGATCCGCCATTTTTTGACAATGTTACATTTGAATTTCTGTAAAATACTCCATACAACGAAAATAAAGACCGAGTCAATATTATAAGTAGTAATTAGTATATTCTTCAAAATTTACTTCTAAGCATCTACTACGACAATAAAAATTGCACACCCTTTCATCTATGGTACTATATATTTTCTTCTATGGAATTCGTTTTCTCTTCAATGTTGCCAACACAACAAAAACTTAATTATCTCAAAACTAGGTAGGTATCAGATTTTATTCAAAATTTTTAGGTAATTTTATTTTAAATTGTATTTGTTTTATAACACCGTGTTGCCATAACATGTGTTTTTAACATTCTTACTTTGAATTAATTAAATGATTTTACTTTTCTATATTTAATTTTTTCCGCATACTTACCTTTCATATTTTGTTAATTGTAAATTTAAATGTACAAATAAAGTAATGGTTTTGGTCTGCAGTCATTTAGCTTCAGTCAGATACTTCACTGACTTTGAAAATGTATATTATGGTCATATTTTCGTTATTAACACATTAAAAAATAGCATTTATTTTTCTTTACTTAAGGGGTGATTTCAATTCTACTTAAGGTTAAACGTAATGTACATTGTTGTCTACGTGTTCATAGATGGCGTTGATTTAATTATTTTATCAAAATACACTTTTTCGCAAGTTATGCTTTACAATATTAAGACAGATTATTTGTTAGCGTCTGTACATACACAATATGAATAATTAGTTTTGTCCGTATACAAACTCAATTCTTTCAAGAAAGGCATACAAATACGATATTGTAGCGATGATTCAATACAATATTGTATGTCTATACCTTTCTTGAAAGAATTGCGTTTTTATACTTACTGCTTATTCATATTATACGGGCGGGCACAATCAAATAATTTGTCTTAACACACTTTAATCGGGAAGAGTAGTTCTACCCGTTCGGTCGATTGATGCTTAACGTCGGGAAGGGTAGTTCTACCTTCTGCGCCCGCCTCATTTCAATGGCAGAAAAGAAGAAATTATCCGATGTCTTTATATGAATATTATATACCAATCTCTTTGTAAAGGTCCCAACTATACGTACATAATTATCAAATTGTAATGCAAGTCTTTTTTTAATATTTATCTTGGAGTCTTTTG
Organism: Hesperophylax consimilis; assembly: GCF_061612785.1. Classification (NCBI taxonomy): domain Eukaryota; kingdom Metazoa; phylum Arthropoda; class Insecta; order Trichoptera; family Limnephilidae; genus Hesperophylax; species Hesperophylax consimilis. The sequence continues at coordinate 17,175,822 of NC_142865.1, forward strand.
TGTACATCGATATTTCAACTAAAATGACCTATATTATTTAAAACTTGACACTTGATAGGTATTTCATTTGAAGATCAACGAAATAAGTAATTTAGATGACATATTCTGTTATTCTAATAATTCAATTCTTGGAATGAGGGTTTTTATGACCATGAAACCCGAAACAAATCTCTCTATCTCTGTTCCGCACCCACTCAACTCCTAGGTGCGAGCGAGCGCACAGTGTCTGACGCGACTAACAAAAGCAGGTATCGGCAAACACAGTTAGGCGGACCCTAATAAATATTTACAAGACAAGTGCATGTCAGTTTTTAAAACGCAAATTGTCGTACGGTTGTGTTCTGAGGAGATAATATTTATATTAGCTTTTTCAAACCTTTCAAAATGGATTCTGAAAATTACGAAAGTGATGACGAAATCGTTGCAGATAATTTATCTGCCTGTTCTAGTAATTATTTGCCTGAATTCGATAGTGAAAGTGAAGAATCTAGTGGAAGTGAAGAAATTCCTTGTAGGAGAAGAATGTCAGTGATGCCATTACAGTTTAGTGATTCTGAAGAAAGTGATATGGAGCAAGAAGGAGAAGAGTGGTCTCGAATAGATAATCCGCCAAATATCGAATCATTTTTAGGTCATCCTGGTGTTTGCGTAACACCAGCTGATTCCAAAAGTATTATGCAAGTAGTAGAACTATTTATTGGAAATGATTTGTTTGAAATGATGGTAGAAGAAAGCAATCGTTACCATGCTCAAAATGAATCAAGATTCAAACAAACGAACAAATCCATCAAGTGGAAGCCCATAAACATTCCAGATATGAAAAAAATGTTAGGATTGATTCTGCTTATGGGTCAAGTGCAAAAAACTACGAGACAAGATTATTGGTCTTCAGACCAATGTATCGAGACGCCCATATTTTCAAAAACAATGAGCCGTGATCGTTTCAATCAAATTTGGAGATCTTGGCACTTTTCAAATAACCAAAACATTACCGATTCCAGCGACCGCCTTGAAAAAATTCGACCCGTTTTGACATATCTCATCCCAAAATTGAATTCTGTTTACAAGCCTCAAAGGGAGCTTTCTCTAGATGAAAGCATCATACCGTGGCGGGGAAGGCTAGCATTTAAAGTATACAATGCGTCAAAAATAATTAGATATGGTATTCTCGTGCGAATGGTTAGTGAAGCCCCTACGGGATATATTTGCAATTTGGAAATATACTGTGGGCAAGGAAAGCGACTAATAGATACAGTTGAAACATTGCTTAATCCATACCTAAATTTGTGGCATCATGTATATATGGACAATTACTATAATAGCGTTAAAACTAGTGAAGTGTTGTTGAAACATAAAATAAGAACGTGCGGAACAATGCGAATTAATCGAGGTTTTCCCGAATGCCTTAAAAACGTAAAACTCAATCCAGGCCAAAGTATTTTCCGTCGAAAAAATGATGTGTTATTGCAAATTTGGAAATCTAAGAGGGACGTCAGAATGATTTCAACTATACATTCTTCGATCATACTTGAAAGCGGCAATATCGATTGGAAGACGAAACTACGAATCTGGAAACCACAGAGTGTTATTGAGTATAACAAATATATGAAAGGAGTTGATCGTGCAGATCAGTATCTTTCGTATTACTCAATAATAAGAAGAACCAAAAAATGGACTAAGAGAGCTGTGATGTATTTATTGAATTGTGCTCTGTTTAATTCCTACAAAGTTTACAAGGCCTTGAATGCAACCAAAAGACTGACTTATAAACAATTTTTACTTAATGTTGCCAAATATTGGATAATGACCGAGATTTCTGAAACTGATGCAAATTTTGAGGAACCGAGACCATCCACTTCACAATTACAAAGGAAAGTCTTGAAAAAAGATCCTCCAGGGAGATTATCAATGGACACGAAAAAACATAAAGCGATAAAAATTGTCACCGGCGGTAAAAAGAAATATCCCCAGAGACAATGTCGCGTGTGTTCTGCGCACAAAACGAAAGGTCTGACGAGTTATATGTGTCAATTTTGCGACGTCCCTCTTCATAGGGGGGAATGTTTCACTAAGTATCACACCGTATCCAAATATTAGATGAACAATTTTTAGACGTGAACTGAAACTGATTAGATAAAAGTGGTTAGAAACTAAAACCTAATAGTGTATGGTGAAAAACAATAAACAATATTACGTGAGCAATACGAGAAGCATTCTACCGTAAGTGATTATTTTAAATTTCATTTGAAAAAATAACCAATATTATTAGCATGTTCCGATGGTTTTGGTCCGCTGTACCGTGCGAGGAGCAATTGTACACGTGGTATTTCAATGGGTAATAATGTGTTACTTTGACGATACTAGAGAAGTGGCAATTGTTTTTGTTTTTATAATGATTTGGGCTTGGTGAAAATATAATAATTTGTAATTTTATTAAATTGAAACCTAGTTTATACTTAAAAAATTGAGCCCTAATGACACAACAATGACTTTGTTTTCGATTTATTATGTTGCATTAGAAATAATACTTGGTTTTCGGCTAGAAATTTTATAGCTTGGGTATGCTGAGTTAGTATGTAGAAAATTTTATTGAAATATTTCCATTATTTAAGAAGATATAGCGATTTAAAACAAATTACACAAATTCGCGCGGGACCTTTATTTTCGCCCGTTTTCAGCGGTCAGCCGGCGAAAAAATAACCCGATCAAAGTGTGTTAATATTTTAAAGCATAACTTACAAAAGGTGTATTTCATAAAATAATTAAATTAACGCCATCTATGAACACGTAGACAGTAACGTACATTACGTTTACCCTTAACCTTAAAAATAACGACTTTTTCACTGTAATCTGCGAGAACTGGTAATCGCAGTCAATTCCTTATTTTAAATTGAACCAGAAAGCTCCTAAAGTCGTTAAGTTTAGTGTTAAGGACAATTCCTTATCCTTATATAGAAATTGAAACCGGAAACGCCCCTCTGATATCATTGACATACAACCAAAATTTCATAACATCAAAAATCAATAAAATTGTGTTTTTTATTACTTTTTCCAAATGATATTAGTTGTGCTAATAGTGATAATATTAGTGATTCGCTGATAATGTAGTTTATTGTTTTTTTTTTGTTTATTAAGTAGAACTGCATTTAAATTTTTTATCAAGCTTATTGAGTATATTGTGGTTATTTTTACCCATGACAGGAACTTCGCCTTCCAAAGGCATTGTCAACAAACTGTATAGTTAACTGTCCCTCGATGACCATTAAAAAATAGTGTTTGATTTAATTAGTACTGGTGGATCCCGCAATGCTTTGCTATTGTCTTACTCGGGCGTCTCCGACTCCTTCCATCATTCACTACTGTATACCACAATGTTACTGTTAAAAAACTACATTACATCGACTTTAATTCCACTCCGTATATCATTCTGGTGCAGAAATATTGCGTTAGGGCGTCCCCGACTTCTTATACCATTCACATCACTCTCTAAACACTCCCGGAACTAATAAGAACAAACTTTGAAATTTTCAGCGATATCGGTCGAATACTTTTCGAGTTTTGCGAGCACAAACATATTTAATTTTTTTTTTTTCTGACATCTCACAAGAGCACCTCTTTCTGTACAGTATAAAGATAGTGGAACTAAATCGTCAACCAGTTGGGCAGCGTTGTGAGGCGGGTTAAGTTAGATGCTGTAGGAAGGGATTTATTAATGCGGGTCTTGAAGGGACCTCGTGAACTAGTGACGTTAATAACTGCTCGATTCAGTTCCTTATTTTTTGGTTATTTTGTATGGACATATTTTTATACACATGTTTCCAATGTTTTAAAATATTTTTTTTTCCATATTCAAAAAGAATGTAATTTCAAGAATATATTTTCCATATTCAAAAAGAATGTAATTTTAAGAATATATTTTTTTCCATATTCAAAAAGAATGTAATTTTAAGAAAATATTTTTTTCCCGTTGCACATCATTCATGTATAGTAAATATTAAAAACTGAACCACATTGATGTCAACATTTTGATGTTGAATGAAAAGCAACTCTTATTTGAATGCTTTTCAATTATTTAGCAGATAGGTATCACAATACAGTTAGGTATCACATCTTTCAAATTGCTAACCAATAATTCAATAAAACACTCTTTTTTCAACTTTAACTCTACACTGGATGCCTCGAGGAAAATAATTCCTTTTAGGGCCTATATCGTCTTTGGGGATGCTGTGTAAAGGGTCTTTTGGAGAACATGTAACACAAAGGCCGAGCTATTGATCTAAAGAACGAAGCTATTGAACTAAAGAAACGACCCATTCTCATGTGACATACAAATGTTGGGCTCTCGTGTGACGTGTTTATTTTGTTAGTTATTCAGTTTTGGTTGTATGTCAGCAATATTTAACACATAAATTCTCGCGCAGCGATCAAATACCTTAATGTGACCATAATACAAATTCATTTAGTGCCCTTCACTCATATTAGGAATTCTTTTTTCTTCCACTACCTGTCCACCAAAATCCATTCCCACTCAAAACACACTTCCTTCCATCATAAATTAACATAATAATTAAATATCTTCTGCTTGCAAAATAATATATGTTTTAATTTATTATTAAAAAAATATTTTGCCAATGTGCAAAATCCTACCATACTCGTCATGACTCATTGTGATATTAACCATCAATTTGCATTAATTATATAAACTTGCAAATAATCTAAAAACTATGTAATAATAATCAATATCAACATTCTCCAAAATTAAAATACTTCAAATGTAAATTATCCGCAATTCGTCGATCAATTATCCCAAACTACACACATCTTATAATAATAAAAATACATAAAAACACTGTCAAAACACCCTCCAAATTACTTTCAATAAAAAATAACTCTGAACAAATAACCCCTTAAAACACAATCTTCATAAAAAATTATCTATTAAATTCAAATAAAATCTTTAAAATCTCTCTCGTTAACAATAAAATGAAAACCTCGTGTTAAAAAAATGGTAAAATCCCAGAGTTGGGTCAAGGCGGCGGCGGTAATGTTGCCCCACCTCTTCAAAATGGCGGACCACCCCAACAGGAGAGGGGATTCCTCGAGCAGTTGGTCTGTTCCCTTTGCGCGCCCGTCTGCAAGGAGTTTGGGATAGACTTGGAGCAGGTGGCCGGTCAGCAGGGTCCAGAGGGGGTGCACCTGACACAGCCAGGTACTGGCAAAATAAGATGCTATAGTGAAAACATAGGGACAAAAAAACAATTTACAATATTTCTCACAAGTTAAATTTTGAGCTGAGTAAGGTCATTTTTTTTTCAATGTCCAGACTCAGTGGTACTAAGGCATCCCTAATTTGGGGTATGTTAGGTTGACGGTAGATTTTGTTAATGTAAATTTCCATGAGTTTTATGTGCTTTTACCCTTTTGAAGCATAAATTGACTAAAGTCAATGTTTTTTTTCACTGCCCCATAATCAATGGGACTATGGCATCTCGGATTTGGGGTGTTCTGTGAAGCTGATGGTAGTTGGGAGGGATAGGAGATAGGCAAGAGGAAGGTTGGGAAGTACCTGTCTTAAAAGTAATTTAAACCAAAAAAAAATCGTATTTCAATGGTGGTCTTTCACGGCGAAATTGAATGTATTCACCACGAGAGATTCCGTTTGTGTTGCTAGTATTCAGAAAAAAATATTTTATCGTTTCGCATTTAAACTGAAAATGTTGATGGTTTGAAAACTATGTTTTTAAACATGTCTCCAACACCGGAGTCGTGTGTGGTCACAACTACACCACAAACTGGACAAAATGTCATAAAAATCACTATAAAAACTTTTCAAAATAACAAATTTGAATGTTTTATATCAATTTGTAACAATAATGGTAAAAAAATTTAAATTATTTGTTCATAATAACTAACAAACTCATAATCCCTCTACAAATCCAAAAAAATCACAATACCCCTCAAAAACCTTTCCATACAACAAACCCCCTTTAGGTAATGGACTTAATGGAAGATGTGGTGTTTTCCATCACTGGCAACATTACACGTCTGCGGTTGGAGAAATCTATGGAATTGAGGTTTGAATGTATTCGAAAACTGACAGCTCATTCTAAAAGGTAAGGGTTAAAGAAATGGTTTTTTCGTGCAGGTTTGTTTTAAATATTTTATCTGCTTAAATTTAATAAATATTTTATAGGTAATTAATTTTTAGCAGCCTTTTTTTTACTGAATCAAAGATAAGTTGTGGGCAGTAAATAGAAATTCTGGGTTCATTTCAAAAAAGGAAAAAATGCTATGAAGTCATTTTTCTTGCTGAGCAGTTGAAAAATATGAAACAAACAATAAATATTAATTTACTTATTAGCGAAAACTTCACTAGCCAACACGTTTTCTGAAATAAAATATGGTCTATTCTTTTCAGTCAAATAGATATTCAAAGCTCCACGGCTCATGATGGAAATTACACTGTTAAGAGTAAGCGAGCAGTTAATGGTTTGTGTTGCACTAAAATTCAGGAAAGCTTGTGTATTTCATGATGCCAGAACTCACAGTTTGAGAGGTTTTGCTGCTTCGAATATGACAAAAACAGATGATATTCTGTCTTATAGTCTAAAACAAAATTCTAATGAAGAATAATTAATTCCATAGAGAAAAAACACAGCGCCATAGATGCATAAATATATATTTTTATGTGCTTCGTTTAAAAAATTATTTTAGTCTTGAGAATGAAATTTCATAATACTTATTGGAAAGAAACTTGAAAAATCTGATTATTACATTTATCGCTTGTGAAGAAAGAATGAATTTTTTGTATGAATTAAAATTGAATGTGCATTTTTTAATACTAATTTTAGTTTCAAATTATTAATTTTAAGTTTTTTTTTTACCGATTTTATATATTAACAATGTGTCCCCAATTATTTCAACGATTTTTAAACAGTTAAAAAATTGTGGTTTATGTATTGTCCAAGTGTTTTAAAGTTTTCATTATTTACATGTATATTTATGTATTAGATAAGCTGTGCAAGGTAAGTACTTTAATATTAATTTGTTTTTATTATTTGATTCCCCTATGAATTTAATTTTCTTTAGACTATTTTAAAGTATTTTTATAAAAAAAATATTAATTTATTTTGCATCCACAAGTATCCCATTAGGTAAATTCTGTTTTAATAATATGATATAAAAAATATTCCAAAGACGTTTTTGAGTTTTCATTTTGTAAATCTGAAGGTTTTTTTTGGTGATTTCGTCTGCTTGTCCGAAAGAGGACTTTAAATAGGTACCCGCTGTGATATTTTAATCCGAACCGCACAGTTGCTTGACTAATGTAAATCAACCATATCGAGTCGAGACTATAGTACCGTAAAATGAGGTGACTTTTGTCAATTTTCAACTTTGAAACTAAATAACGTTTTTTATAAATTCATTTGCGACGGAAAATTTGATGTAATATTTATTTCAATAAACTATTGAAATATATGTTTAAAAAAATTTACTTTAATACCATTATTATAAGCCTGTTACAAGAATACGCCAATCCTAAAAGAAATTGTAAACAGAATGCTAATATTCAAGATTTTATATTATATTTGTTGAGAAATTTATATAATTTATAAACAGATTCACAATTTAATTCAATTATCAATATGTTTACATATAACTAGAAACCAACTAATTTCACACTTATTTTCGAAGTATCATTGTGTCCAAAATAAAATATTAAAAAGAAGCGAGTAATTTCGGACTGGTAGCGAGAATTATGCAGATATTCGTTATGTTCAAAGTCGTCCCCGATTCAAAAGTCATCCCATATTACGTTATCACTGAAAAGCCAAATCTGTACCGGTGTGGCAAGTCCACGTACTCGAAGTAAGCTCAATTTTTCCTTATTCTGAAATTACTTCTTGAGCAGATAATCCATTTCATTAGGTCTGCTGTCTAGGAGTCTTAAAAGTGTCTTTGGTATATTTATTTTAATTTAAGTTTGTAGTTTTTAAGCTAAATATGTAAAAAAATTTCATTAATCTGTACCTACAAAGCAAAATATGATAAGTACAATTGACATAAGTTTTCAAGAAAGGAACTTTGGTAAATAATTTGCTCAAATAATGGGGTATTTTCTGATTTATTTTTCTGATTATGATTATCATAGGAATGATTATTAATGACGAATCATTCATGATTATCGATTTCAAAAACGATTTAAAACTGCACGTTCCAAAACGGTTTCAACTGGCTACAACGTCATTATGACATAGAAAACGCCAATGTCTGGTAAGACGGCTGTCAGCAACGTCGCCCTGCGTGACATCAGCACCCCCTAATTCCCAATTACCGATTCATATCAAGTTTTTAAGTTTGAAGATAATATCTATACATTTGTTATGTAGAAACATTAATTATATGAAATACCCTCGATAGAAAAAAATCGCAAACTAAGTTTTGAAAATTATTTAAAAGACGTTTTGTTCAGTTATTTAATATGTTGTAGGCATGAAAAATTCACAGTGTATCTTTAAATGCAACTAAAGCTTTTTTCGAGAGATTTTTGCTCTATTTCAAATAAGTCGTATTTTATTAAATATTTTCAGCATTTTTGCTCAATTATTATCGTTTTTTAATATTAGCGCGCTCCCTCTAACATTTGTATTTACATATCCCCCTTTCAAACCATCCTTGAACGCTTACTACGGGGCCTAAAGAGTAAAAAGAAAGATTTCGTTTTGGAGGGACATTTATTCGTCAACATAAAAATAAAATAAATATACCTTAATTGCTGTAATTTTTTCGAAATTTAAAAAACAGTAAAAATACCCTATTTCTACAAATTTTTAAAAGTTGGTTCCCACATTTTTGCTTTTTAGGTTCAGATATAATTCATATTACACTAAAACATCATTATCTTCAGAACAAAAATATTTTATTTTTAATTTGTAAATGAAGTGACATTTTATCGGTTACTTTAAATTGAAGAAATTCTAACAATAATAATTGAAATCTTAATTATTATTGTTTTTCAATATTTTTTTTACGTCTTCATTATCAAAATATATTTTTTCTTTCATTTCTACTAATACGCACACATACATAAAAATATATGTACACATTGCTCTATATTTTTACACAAAATTTATAATAATTGATCTGAAGAACTCCCCTATACCAGGGGTGTAATAGTCCCTGACCTCGACCAAAAAAGTTTTCAATCCGATTTTGAAAAAATATATATATCAATAGCGTTTAATCCACTTGTATAACCCTACAGAGATTTTGTGTAGAAATTAATTAAAAATAAGTATCGCTTCATGTAATATCATTATCATTTTATTTTATGTTCTAGTTTATATGCAATAATAATGGATAAACAATATATTCTCTACTTTTTTAACAAATTTATTTAGTTTTTTTTTTTATTGTTGTGCAACAGATTAATTATCCATTTATAGATTATAAGAGTTCTTAATTAATATTCTAAGAAGTTTTAAGGCTTAAAGCAATGATACTCAACCTTTTTCTTCTGCGGGCCACATTCATATGTTTGTAAAGCTACGCGGGGCGCAATATACCTGGTCAGTGTTGCCAACGGATCTTGGCCTAATGTCGCCGTTTTTCAAACATTAAGTAGCCTAATGTAGCCGAATTTCAGTTGCAGTAATTCTAATGAACTCGCATAAATTCTGCCCACATATTCCCCACAAATATTCTATGTGAGCTTGATTACCCCTTTTATTATTCGAAATACATGGGGGGGGTTTGTTATAGAATTTCTGTAAAACGTAATTCCCCACAAAAAAAAATTAAAAATGAGCGCTCCCCACACAAAATATTTGAAATCCATGGGGGGGGGGTTACAGAACTTTGCTGAAAAAAAAATTCCGCACAGCCAAAAACATCATACGTGATTCCCCACAACACTGGTATGACAAAAAATATCATGAAACCCACACCCCCGTTTTTTTGGCAACACTGTGAATGTGACGCATTTAACTTTGGAGCTGTCAAAAATATGTGTTGCCACGTCACGAGCAAAATTATTTGCGCGCATATTGGTCTGTCATATCTTTGTTTTTTGGAGATAAATCTTGCATGTGCAGTAGCAACACTCTTATACCAGATGTGTTGTTGACACAACAACGTCTATCCTCTTCGGTTTCAATGTCTGTACGTCAAAGTCGCAATTAATCTCAAATTAACGTGATATAGAATGCCAGATTTTGTAAACCATGTTCCTGATATTAAATGTATTGAGGGCCGCACAAAATAGCTTGGCGGGCCGCAGGTTGAGTATGACTGGCTTAAAGGGTAATTAAATCTATTGTTTTAGAACTTTCATTCAATAGCACTATTCCTGTTCTCATGCCATGTTGTGCTAGAACACTGAACACAACAAAACACTGTGTCTTTGTTAAGGACTCTTATAATCAGGAATAAGTGTAAGGACGGCCTGGAAGTTAACATCATCTCTATTAAGCTCTCAAAATCTCTCTGCTGCTAGAAATCTAACTGTTAGTCCACCTCCGTTCTGAAGATAGAGGGGCAAACCTATACACTACCGACATCTGTTGGATAAGTCTATAACCTAGATCTGTCTACACTAGAGCCATCTGTGTCTTGTAGCTCGAACTATCACAGATTCTTTAATGGCACTTTCCATTTTTCTTCAATTTCATCTTCAATAAATAGTGGCAGTTATTTTTAACAATTGCTTCATTCTTGTAGATTCTTCAACCATTGCGTTTTATTTTTTATGCCTTGATTAAACAGTTCCAGCACTTGTCATTCATTATTACACGCAGCTAAATTATTAAAATTTCAAAAATCTAGTACCTACCTTCATAAATTAATAATTATTATGTTAAAACAGTAAAGAATGATTTTTTTCCCATTATTATGTATATACACAGTGTTTGGAATCTAGTGGTATAAACTAGACAACGACTGGAGGATTAAAAATACTTTTGGAGCCGGGTATAGGCTTCGACGCGTGTTAAAAGACAATAAACAGCTGATAATACGACTCAAATCGAAAATACTATACCACAAAATCGACTTCAAATGAGATGTAGGTTCATCAGTTTCTTGCTTATACCACTAGTTTCTGTGCACCATGTATTTAGCACCTAAGTATGATAAATTACATTATTATTTATAAGAAAAGCACTATGACAATACACAAATCACAATTTTATTACTGTCTTTTCCAATCTTACAAAACTCTATCTTGTATTTCTCAGCGTGCATATAATATATGTACATAGTGTTGATTTGTGTATGAACTATAAGCTGACAGTGTATTTTTTGTGTGTCCCGTGCAGAAACCCGAGGCCAGGGCTTCTCCAAGGATGTGTGCCGCTCCATGGTGGCGATGCTGGACAACGATGGCTCCGGGAAACTCGGTTTCGAGGAGTTCAAGACTCTCTGGGTGGACATTCGCAAATGGAAGGTGAGTCATTAATTTTTTTTTAATGTTGAATTTGGTTTATTTAGCGCATAGCTCCGTCCTGACACTGAGAAGCCAAACAAAAAGCAAGCTAATTAGTAAGATTAAGAAAGGGACGCTTAGATGGTTTGGGCATGTAGAGCGAATGAGCGAAGAAAGGAGTGTAAGGAGGATGTATGATGCAAATGCGAATGGTAGCAGAAGTCGGTGACGCCCGAGGAAGACATGGTGAATCAAGTGAACATCAAGTGAATCAGATACTCGAGTCGGGCCATGTCAAGAGTCAGAATAATAGAAGAGTATGTATCAGACGATGTATGAATGTGAATGAAGCAAGGAGTGTGTACCAAGACCGAGTTGTTTGGCGGTCCATCCTCTCTGCCGACCCCTGCGGGAAACGGCGTTATGGTTAGTTAGTTCGTTAGAAAAACTGGCATTTAGAACCTTGTCCAACTGAGGTGACAGAATGGCAGGTGTGTTATTATGCATCTTTTAATGTATGGACAATTGTAACGAAAGACTATTTCGGAGTGTGGCAGCATTTTAAAGATATTTGTGAAAGAATGTTGTACGTGCTATTTTTTCAAAATAACAGAGTGCGGTTTAATTCATGGAAATATAGGGAGAAAACTGACATCTTATGCTGCATGTACCTAGACTGAAAACCGAAACGAAACCGGCGAACCGAAACGCTAGCCGAACCTTAAATTATGGGAACCGAACGAAGCAAAAGTGAATGGCCCAAAACGCCGCTTGAAGTTGCTTCGTTCCTTTCCCATAATTCGAGTATCGGCTCGCGTTTCGGTACGCAAATGTATATGCAGCATTATGTTTTAAACTAGAAAGACAGCAAAGCTAAGAAGCTGACGGATGTAGGAAAGTAGTACTTGTCTAGAAAAAATATTAATAAGAATTTTTTTTACTCGTCGAGACACTTTTGTGGAATAATGTTGTAGTTGATCTCATGGCAATATCTTGGGTTGCCATTTTTTTTTTCTTCTTTTATTTGTGATTTCATATTGCAAATTATTCTTATGGCCTACACATTTAATGTGTTTTCGTGAAATAATTGATAATGAATCGATAGTGTGCAAGATGAATTATATATCTGCACTGCTCCAACGTGTGATTTGCCATTATGAGCGTAATCTGTTCGCTCATGTCACCGTTTCGGTGGACCGAGCTGTTTTGGTACCGCCTGATGCTTTCCCCGTGTAGTATGGTATAACAAAGTTTTGTGCCTAACGAAATATGCACGACTCGTTTGCACTTTCGGGTTTGCGCTGGAATCTTGTACTAGAAGGTAGCTCAAATAATGTCCTGGCGGGAATTATGTCTGGAGCGTACTTTCTTATATCGATGAGTGGGGCACAGATGTCCTCGTAAGTTATGTGAAGACTGAAGACAAGCAATGCAATGCAAAAATGTACATACCAAGGACAGCCTCTGATCATTACGGTCATAATTGATTTTGTTTTCCCTTTTGACTGCAAATTTTATTTTGTTGGTTGGGTACTGCTTTGAACGCTACGACCACACTGTGTATACAGGGCTATCAAGGAACTCATCCATCAGTGCAAGATTTCTCATATTTACATTTGAGAAGATAGGTGTACAAAAAGTTTTGAGGTTAACTGTAATTTAAATATATTTATTGTTTTAGAAATTTCATTCAATAGCACCGTTCTTCTTGTCATGCTCTAGAACATCTGGTCTGTCGTGTGGTATCTTGAACAAGTTGTGGTGATAACGAATAATAAATTTCAACAATATACGTTTTGATATATACCATATTCATACGAAGTACTTGTTCGCAGTATCCTGGAATATAGCTCCATTATTTGGGCCCTTTATGAACAAAACCACATACTAGAAATAGAATAAGTACAAAAGAGGCTTTGCATTACATGTACACGAGAGAATATACATCATTCCTTTAACAGTAATCTGGTCCGTTTTATAAAGTTAAGTCAGGGGTGTCATTGGATATGTGGCTATGTCTTCTAGTTCTACAATGTGTCTTCCCGGGTATCTAAGCCTTGTTCCCAACAGGGCGGGATATTGGAACCAAAGCTAAATTGGAGTCTCTTCATCCTCTTCACATTTCCTACATCTGTTGGTGTTTTCCACTCCCAACAAATGCATGTGTCTCCTGAGATGGCAGTGTCCCGATAGTAATCCTACCAGTTCCCTCAGTGAGTGCACTGTCCATATTGAGTAGTTGTCTGGTTCGCCTTGGGTCTGGTCCGTTTATGAGTACTTTGGACTGCCTCATTCCGGGTGCCCTTTCCCATTCCTCCCAGTGCCGGGATTTGACCCACCTTTCAATACGTATTTTAGTGTGGCAAGCTGCTTCTCCTACGGCAGGCTTGGATCCCGCAAGTGGTGCTTTCGCCCCTTTCCTTGCTAGTCCATCAGCCCGCTCATTGCCCTCAATCCTTTATTTCCTGGTACCCAGATCAGGGTTATTTTATTGATGGTAGCAAGTTCTTCAAGAATGGTCCTGCATTCCATCACCAGTCTGGAATCGCATCGGTTACTTTCCAGTGCCATTAGGGCTGCCTGACTATCAGAGCATATGCCTTATTCCTGTTCCCGATACGTATGTTCTCCTGTGCACAAGCTAAGTTGGCCTCCATCTCACCTTGAAATACAGTGAAATGTGTTCTTAGAGGTATACTGAGTTCCCTCCTCGAACCCTGTAAACATACCCCGGCCCTCCCCATCTTGGACGCATCTGTGAACCAGATTAGTTCCCGTTTGTGGGTAGGGCCTGGAACCGTGTCCCATTCCTCCCTTGTGGTGGGAACGATACTTATTCCAACTATTTTGAAAGAGGCTTTGTTATATTATGTGCCTAACAAGTATACTACCACTTTTTTATGCTCTGAAAGCGAGGGTTTCTGCCCATCAGAATGCGCCAATCAACAGAGCAACTCAAATGCTTCTGCATTGACCATCGACATTTTCAACATCACATTCAGACAGTTCAGCAACTTTTTTTTTATGCTTGTGTAGCGATCGATACTGCTAGAGTGTTCCAGAAAGCCGACCGGTTTAGAATGCATGGGCTACGAAATCTCGAGACATTTTGATAGGCACAATTAATTGCGCAAGGTAAACAATACCTACTGCCGGCTGTCTACGAGCTACCCACCCGCGAAGTCCAAGCGAGCTACCTATGACAATACTTTGCGAGTTTGACTAGGTACATTTCACGCATTCGCTAGAAGGTTCTAGCCTATTGCCTAGGCGTACTCCCAGCACGATCGAAGGATCAATATTGAACTAGTAACCTCCAGTTTACCAGCTGTCTTGCGAAGTTACTACCGCCGTCGGCTTGGCTATATAAATAGGCCCGACGCAGCGAGTATTCAATATTCAGACAGCGGTGAAACGTCAAACTCGTAACCTTGACCTAGTTAGTAGCCCGCATTCCGCGCCAAAATATTATAGTGCTTTCTCGTATTATTCTGTGAATAAACGCGCTATTGTGTTTCCTTCAACAAACGTTCTAATTAAAAATAAACTGAGACTTTTATTAGTACACCAAGATAACCACACATGTCACAAAATAGTAAAACTGCCCCCGTAACCTTTTTATACTTACATGTACCTGAAATTTGTAATCTTTTCCGTAATATATTATTGCATAACCGTTTTATGGTGAACACAACTAAATAAATATATAAATATTCCCACTAACCATAATATATTTTTCAGGCCGTCTTCAGATTATATGACCCTCAGGGTACCGGCCAGATCCCGGCTTCCCAGCTGCGTGATGCTTTGCACTCCGCCGGCTACACCCTCAACAATCACATCCTCAACATCTTGGCCCACAGGTAAGAAGATTATCACCACCTCCTTGTGCAAAAGACGGTCACAGTTTTCTTCATAGCATGGTCATGGCTAAATTTAGGCCTAGATAAACAGTTTATCAGCTATGTTGGGGGCATTTCATCAAAGTTAAACAACAATCAGTGGCGGTTTGTTGTTGGGAGTTCAATCGGAGAATAAAAATGGATTAAAATATTCACTCATCTATAAATCCTATGCTAGTCTTGTTCATCTAATGTTGCCTTACTTGCAAATATAACCCTGCCAAATATCAGGCGAGACATTGCAACACTGAACTTTGCACGATGATGTCGTCTGCCACCTGAAGTCCCGAAAACAGTAGTTCTTACTCCAGAAGATAGGTGGAAACTTGAGCGCAGCGATGAATCATGACTCATTTTATTAAGAGCGGGAGCTCTATTTTTTCGTACTGCTCAAAGAGTCAAGTCAATTTATTTATTTAATTCAATTTGTACAATTTTTTATAACATTACAGATTGGGTTTAGGTCGTTATAATTTTACCGTTTATACTATGTATTTGCAGTGCCAAAAACCTTATAGATGCTTTATTATTTTTTTATAATGATAAACTAAGTTTATAAGACAAGGTTTTTTATGCATAGCACAAAGGATAACAAATTATTATAAGCAATAATTAGTCTCCTGAAATATCCATTCAAATTGAAAATATCTCCCGAGTAAAAATAAAAATAAAGTTTGTTGTTTACAGATGAAAAAATATAATAAGCAGTAATTGTTGATTGAAGTACTAGTACATATTGAATTATTTGGCATGTTGGAAATAAGCAGATGTGGCTCAGTGGTCCAGCACACCTGACCGGAAATCAGAAGGCGTGGGTTCAATTCCCGTCGGCGGCATTTATTTTTACTCTGGAGATATTTTCAATTTGTATGGATATTTCAGGAGACTAATTATTGCTAATAATAATTTCTTATAAGTGCGTTGTAGGAAATGAAAAACATATTGATCTTTTGATCAACTACATTTAGGAAGAACGTGGCTCTCTCCAAGGGTGAGTTCATGATCAAATTGGCGCGACTCGTTCTGCAGCAAAGGTGGTTATGGCGATGTCCTCGAGAGTGAGACTCTGGTACAAATAAATTTATTTGAGCCAGAATCTCATTGTTAGATATGTAACCGTTTAGTAAAAGAAAGAAATATTTAATCAGAACAATATCTCTGTGTCTCTAAGGAGTGGTAATTGGTCATGACCATAATATAAATAGGGTTCCATCATAACTCAACACAGTGATTATTCAACACACATTTAAAAAGTGATTTAAAGTCTTTTTTTTTTTTATAGTGAATACCTCACAAGAGTCCCAACTGCTCCCGTCTGGAGCCAGTGAGACTATGGCATCCCCAATTGGGGGATGTTGTGAGGCTGAAGGTAAGTGGGGAAGGGAAAGAGGAAGGTAGGGAAGTACCTGGCTATTCAGATCTAGTCACTAAACACGGCTAAAGCCATTTGGAGCAACGTTTCAATTCTGAATGGTTGTCTTACACCAGGGCGATACTGGTAGTATCTTCCACTCTGGAACGTGCCGCAAATATACTATATATTATTTTAATGAATTAATTGTGAAATAACACAAATTAATCAAATAAAATTTATTTGCGCACGCCGGGTTCGAACCCGCGACCTTCGGAATGGCAGTCCAATGCGTTACCACTGGACTATGCCGGCCGTCAAAATTTTTTTTTTTTTAACCTAACCTAACCTAACCTACTTAACCCAGTTAAAAAAGTTTTTGTTTTATCACTTTCCATGACTTTATATAACTTTTTAAAAATGTGATGAATTATCATTTTGATGATTTATCCGGTCGCCTATAAATAGATGGGTATAGCCAGGGATAATATCCGTAAATTTCTTTTGAACAACGAGCCAATTGAACGGGAGCCGTGAGCTCAGAGAGTATGAGCAATGAGAATACTTTGCTCCCTCGCTACGGCTCCCAGCTCCCAACGTAAACTTATGAATGATCGAACGAATGTTGGTACTCTTGTACCACGAGGAAAATAAGATGCTAGTTAATTAGTAGGTGTAGGTACATATGTCCAAGTCCAGATATCGGACTGTCAGACACCATTCTCGTCTTTGAGTATGTAATAACAATTAATACGTGGATAATTTTAATGGTGCTATTTTATAAAATATCTCCTGATGAAAAAGATTAACTGCTCAATTGAGCTCGCGTATGTTTTATCGGGAGTCGTATGAATATGGCTCACTAAAAAATGCTAGCTCAATTGTGTTGTCCATGAACGACTCATCGCTACTTGAGTGACGATCGGTCGACACGAGGAATGCCCATAAATCTCTTACATGACCCCACCGAGAGACAGCCTGAGTTCTCACTGCCTCGTAAACTATGATTCCACAGCCTGTGTGCCTACGTTATGCATAGGTGGTACCTTTAGGTCCACAGGGCAACACCTGATGCCCAAGGCTGTCCAAACTGTACTAGTTCAAGAGAGAGGTCGTATGTGACATCATCATTTCAGTATCTTCTGTCTTTTTCCTTTTCTTACAATATGTATATGGAAAAAGGAAAAATACGATCGTTGATGACATGCACACAAGCTCCTTCTCTGGGAATACTTTACCCTTTCGTCTTTATTTTTATTTTGTTTTATTTGGAAAACCAACAGTTATTATATTTTATAATGTATAGCGACATAAGTAATGTAAAATACAACCAATAATAGGTTTCCACTGATGTATCTTGATTATTATTAGTCTTGTACACTATGGAATTATGCAGCGTAGGAAATAGCGAGTTTATGCTTTTTGGGCTTAGGCTAAATTATAACTAAATGTTTACATTACATCTAAGGCGATGCACTACGTCGTGTAAAATTTTGTATCGAGCCGCTAACAATAACACCCTTTGTGTAGATGGCGATAAGGTTTAAATTCCCGCTTAAGACCACCCGCCTGTTTTGATTTATGCAAGAAAAAAACATCGCCAAAAAGAGGCTTTTATATTATTTTGCAGACGTTCAGGCACAAATATTTCAATGTTTTATGATAATTTTATAAATAACTTGTTTTGCCACATCAGATGTAATAAAATCATAACCGAAAATAATTTCGTTAGTAGGAGATTTTGAACTTTTGAGCAGTTTTTATAGGCTTGATACATTATTTTTTCTGGGCTTGAACTTGCTTGAAAAAGACTTGATTGTGCATTTCTACGCATCGTCTTAAAATAATCTTTTTGTTTCAGATACGGTTCCAGAGATGGCTACATACAATTTGATGATTTCTTGATGTGCGCCGTCCGCCTTAAAACTATGATAGGTAAGTCCAGGCAACTGACGTACGTTTATTCGCGAGCGCTCTATGTGATTTAAAACTCACGTTAAAATTATAAAAGACAGTCGTTCATTGCGGTTTTGTCGTTACCTGGTAAACCATGATGTGATGATTATGCTTTCGAATACTATAAGAGGCTATTTGATTGTTGGCAAATGTTGTTAACGTCAAGTAAAATATATTGCAAGTAACTGTTTAATTTTATATGATCTTCACAAACGATTATGATAAAAAAAGGTTTGAAGCTATGATATCACATTTTGTCAATAGATGTTGAGCAGCGTCCTCGTGTGGAGTCCGGAAGCCTCCAGTCAGTTTGTAAGGCTGATCGGCTTGTGTAGGCTTCTTTCGTATCACGACAAGGATTGGCTTGCCGTTGAGATAGATGGAGGTTCGCTTCTCATTAAAAACACTTGTGTTTTTGTTGATATGTTTAATATGTTACACAGAAGAGGGTAGACATTAAACCGAGAGAGAGAAGCGAGAGTTGGATGATACTGGTAATGTAAAATTCAATGCTAATCAGAATCAAAACAAAAGATCTCGATCACAACAAACTATATAAAACAAAACACTAATATTTGACGTGAATACAGACACAAGATATTATAGATGCGAAATTAATGACAATATTACACTATGACGTGCCATAGACAAAAAGATTTAATATAAAAGGTGGCACAGACAGAAAAAGATAATGTAAAAGGCTCTACACATCGAGATTATAAAATGAAAAAGTGAAAGAGTTTAGGCTTGAATAAAGTTAAATAAAAAAGGACAATCACAAGATACGACACGCAACATACTCCCGGCTTTGACAAACTAAGTTTGTTAACAAAATCATAATGAAGTCGATGAAAGTAAAGTTCACTGTGGAGAATGTCACTGGAGAGTCATTGCATAAATTTCACTGGAGAAAGTTTTTAGAGGAATTCACTGGAGAAGTTAT
The DNA here is from genome assembly GCF_061612785.1 of Hesperophylax consimilis. Lineage (NCBI taxonomy): Eukaryota > Metazoa > Arthropoda > Insecta > Trichoptera > Limnephilidae > Hesperophylax > Hesperophylax consimilis. Next base: position 17,195,396 of record NC_142865.1, read on the forward strand.
TGTAGGAAAGTCACTAAGGTGACAGAGATGATGATGATGCTGATGACGATGATTATGTTGTCTGGTCAACGGGTAGTAGACAGAGCCGGTTGACAGCCCTTGTTACTGTCGATTTAGAGGTAGGGACAGTAGCTGCTCGTGTGATGCCATCAGTGCCAGGGTGTAGTGTCAGAATGCGACCAAGAGCCCACTTGGTAGGAGGTAAGTTATCCTCAAAGAGCAGTACCAAGGAGCCTGGTTGCAGCACGTCTGGGGTTTTGGTCCTCCATTTAGCTCGTTCCTGCAAGAGAGTGAGATACTCCTTAGACCACCTTTGCCAAAAATGTTGAACGAGCTGAGTGGTTCGTTCAAATCTAGAGAGCCTTCCAGAATTCGTAGCGGTCAGGTCCAGTTGAGGTGCAGCAACCAAAGATTCGCCAATGAGGAAGTGACCCGGGGTGAGAGGAGTGAGGTCAGATGGATCGGTGGAAAGGGGGGTGAGCGGACGAGAATTGAGGCATGCCTCGACCTGCGTTAAGACAGTATACAGCTCCTCAAAAGTCAATGACAAGTTACGGAGAACTCTAGTCAAATGATGCTTGGCTGACTTCACTGCGCTTTCCCATAATCCGCCAAAATGAGGAGATCTAGCTGGAATAAAGTGCCATTGAATAGAATGAGAACCGAAAAAATCCGAAAATTCATTCTGAGTCGAAGAGTTCTGCAAAAAAGAGGTTAAGGACTTGAGATCATTTGAAGCTCCTGCAAAATTCCCAGCATTGTCTGAGTAGATATGAGCACATTTTCCACGTCGTGCGATAAAGCGATTGAAACATTTGAGGAAACCCGTAGTAGATAAATCCGTAGCAAGCTCAAGATGAACTGCCTTGGTAGAAAAGCACACAAAGATACACAAATAAACCTTGAGAGTTGTTTTACTACGAATATTTCCAGATTTAATGTAATAAGGTCCTGCGTAATCAACACCACACGTAAGAAACGGGCGTGTTGGTTGCAGTCTAGACTGCGGTTGGTTCCCCATTAATGGTTGAATTGTTGTAGGTTTTGACCTGAAACAAACTATACATTTACGAAGAACACTGCGTATGGTGCGTCTTCCACAGAGTGGCCAAAATTGTAAACGAATGGATGCGAGTAACGCTTGCGGTCCAGCATGTAATAATTGACGATGGAAATGATTTATGATTAGGCTAGTAAACTGGTGATTGGAAGGTAAAACTACAGGATGTTTTTGATTATAGGTGAGGTTTGCATTTGATAGACGTCCGCCAACGCGCAGTACGTTCTGCGAGTCTAAAAATGGGTTCAATGAGAGAAGTTTACTATTTGACAAAAGACATTTTGATTTTGACTGTAATGCCTTTATATCTGATGCAAAGCATTGCCTTTGAACTATTTTAACAAGCGTTGTCATTGCAGTAGTTAGTTCAAGTACAGTTAGTGTGGTTGTTTGAGATTCAAACTTGCGGAGAGCATTAGTTTTGAAACGAATACAATAAGCTACTACTCTTTGCAATTTATGTAAAGTAGAATAACGATCAAAGATGTCAGTGTTATGTATTTGTGTTATGAATGCTTGAGTAGTGGTTTTCTGTTCCGGAAGTTCTGGTGAATCTGGGATGACGGTAGTTGGCCAATGTGTCTCATTTTGAGATAGCCATAGAGCACCATTCCACCAGAGGTTGCAAGATGCAAGATCCATTGGAGAAACGCCTCTAGATATGAGATCAGCAGGGTTTAGTTTGGTTGAAACATGTCTCCATTGTCCATGAGAGGTTGTGTCTTGAATCTCCGATACACGATTGGCGACAAAGGTTTTCCATCGTGCGGGCGATGCGGCGATCCACGCGAGAGTTATCGTAGAATCGCACCAGTAAGAGGTGGATCCTTGAAATGTTAATGAGTCTGTTACTTTCTTCATGAGTTGAGATAATAAAAGAGCTCCTGATAGTTCTAATCTAGGCAAGGAGATTTTTTTCAGAGGCGCCACTCTTGAGCGAGCGCATAGCAATCTGCAGATCCAGATGCCGTTTTCGAATGTCCGTATGTAAATACATGCTCCATATGCGCGTTCTGATGAATCGCAGAATCCGTGTAATTCAGAATATTCCTTAATTGTAGGTACATGTCTAGGTATAGATATTAGATTAATGTCTTTCAACTGATGTTGAAAGTTGAGCCATGAAGTTTGAATATGACTTGGAACGTCTGAATCCCAGTCAATTTTTAATTGCCATAAATCCTGGATGAATAATTTTGCAGTGATATTTATTGGAGCAATTAGACCGAGAGGGTCGAATAGTTTTGCGATTTGTGACAAAAGATTTCTTTTAGTTATAGATGAATTTACAGATGACGTAGCAGGTTGATATCTAAGTGTATCCAGAGTAGAATTCCAACTCAGACCGAGTGTTTTGGAGGTTTCAGATTTTCCCAGTAATGTCGAATCGACAGACTGATTGAGGGATTTTTCGTCTGCGATGAGATTGTCGTCATTGGATTTCCATTTTCGTAGATTCATACATGCAGAACTTAATATAGAATTTATACTATACTTGAGTTTTAGCGTTGTCTCAAAATCATTACTTCCTGTAAGGAGATCGTCGACGTAAAAGTCATGTAGGATGCGCTGACTTGCGTCTGGCGACGATTCTTGTGAATCCAGTGCTAGTTGCCGTAGACATCTTGTCGCTAAATACGGAGCAGATGCCGTACCGTACGTAACTGTGTTGAGTCTGAAATGAGACAATTTGTTTGAAGATGGGTTTGACCAAACAATTCTTTGTAAATCACGATGTTTGGGAGTTATTAGGATCTGACGGTACATTTTTTCTATGTCCGCAGATATTACATATCTGTAAGTTCTGAAACGTAGGATTATTGAAAGGAGATCATCTTGAACGGTCGGTCCAACCATGAGGATGTCATTTAGAGAGAGCCCTGAGGAGGTTTTCGCAGATCCATCAAACACGACCCTCAGTTTGGTGGTTTCGCTGGATTCACGTAGAATAGAATGGTGAGGTAAGTAGAAATGATGGTTAGAGGATGAAGTGTTGTCCTTAATAGATATTTCAGACATATGGTTTTGGTGAATATATTCATTCATGAATTCAGAGTATTGCAATTGTAGTGGAGGTGAGAGTTTCCGTTCAACGGAGAGCCATCGTTTTGTAGCTGTGTTTAGCGAAGAACCCAAGTCTTGTGGGTTTCCCTTGAGCGGAAGCTCCACGATGAATCTACCATCTTCATTTCTGTAATGTGTGTCAATGAAGTGTGATTCGACAGCCTTTTCTTCCAAGGACTGAGGTGGATGAGAAAGGTTTTCTTCCATATGCCAGAATTTAGTCATGAGATCATGAAGGGCATTGTTGTCTTTAATGGAAAATAAAGAAATACCTTCGTCAGCTGGTGTGTCGGTGTGTGTAATTACCCAGCCGAAAGCGGTTTGTTGAAGTTGCATTCCTGAGATGTTTGTTCGCCTTTGTTCTAGGCAACTCCAGAACATGTCGCAGCCAAGAAGGATGTCGATTGATGCAGGTTCATGATAGGTTGGGTCTGCTAGCTTCATGTGAGATGGGAGCGTAGCTGTTGCGTTGCTGGTGATTTTGTGTACTGGAATGTTTGGAGTAATTTCATTTAAACAGATGCAAGATAATTGTTTTACAAAACGCTTTTTATATTGTGAAGCAATGGTTATATTAGTTTTGAAATTACTGTTGAATGATGCGCCGGTTATTCCAGTAATTGGGCTATCTGACTTTATTAGCTGAACACCTAGATGCGTAGCTAATTTTGTGGTAATGAAGTTGCTTTGACTGCCAGAATCGAGTAAAGCTCTGGCCTGGATGAAATGTCCTTGCGCATTCTTCACATTGAGAATAACAGTAGATAGTAAGGCATGAGATTCGTTCGCCATGGATGTAGCGGAGATGATTGGACCTTGTTCAGATTCAGTTTGAACTTCTTTGTGAAACAGAGTGTGATGTTTTTTGTTACATGTTTTGCAACGGAATTTGCTTTGACATTGTTCATAAGAATGACCCTTTCCTAGACAGTTGTAACATAATTTAAAAGTCTTAGATGCATTTATTCTGTCTTGAAGAGTCATTTTCTGAAGTTTAGGACATTGATAGATAGTATGATTTTCAGAACAGACATTGCAACAATAATTTGGAGATGTTACAAAAGTGAAATTTGGTTTTTTGCTATTAATGTTATCAGATTTATGAGCTGTTGCAGATGACTTTGGAATAGATTGAAGCATAATAGATTTATCAGTTAAAAACTTTATGAATGTTTCCATAGAATGAACGTAAGTATTTGGTTCAGGAATGGGAATTCGTTCCCACTCGCGAGATGTTATTGGATCAAGTTTTTTTGATAAATGATGAATTAGTAAGGCATCCCAATGTTCTGTAGGTAGGTTTAAATTTTTCAAAGCCCGTAAATTAATTAAAATTTGATCTAAAAAGGCTTGAATTTCTTTGGAAGATTCAAATTTAATGTTTGCAATATTGTATATAGCTTGGATGTGGTTTTGAATTATTAAGCGTTTATTTGCGTATCGATCTGTTAATAAATTCCATGCAATTTGATAATTATTTGATGAGATTTCCAGAGATGTTAATAATTTGGAAGCGTTTCCGGTTAAGCACGATTTAAGATAGTGAAATTTCTGAATTGCAGATAATTCCTGGTTTGTTTCAATTAATGATTGAAAAGATTCTTCGAAACAAGTCCACTCAGAGAATGTTCCGGAGAAAGTAGGTAGTCTCAAAATTGGTAATTGAATTTTGGAATTTATATTTAATTGTGATTGATGTGAATTAAGTTTGGAATCGCTCGTCAGACGCGATTTTGCTTCGGAGATGGCCTTGAAATACATTGTTTCAAAGCGATCGGTTTCATCATCCGAATCGAAATTCAAACTTTCATCACACATACTGATTTTAAGTTGAATTTCCATGAATAAGTCATGCAAAGGTTCGATTTTTGCCAATCGGACTTGGATGATTGACGGATCCGTTTGGTCTTCATCTAACAATGACTGAAACTTCGTTATCAGCCCTTTGATCTGACCTCTTCTGGCTATGAAAGCCTTCAGGTTGTCCGCCATTGTCAGATGACTAGAGATCCGTGCCTGTTATGATTGAGAAACAGCAAAGTATTAACACAGTAAGGAGGGAAAGTTGAAAGGATTGACTTAATTTGGTGCTTGCTGTGATGATTGCTGATTTCTCCTGTGGTGGCTTGGGTGATGATTGCTGGTGCAATCCGGCTCGAAGGACCATGAGCAGCGTCCTCGTGTGGAGTCCGGAAGCCTCCAGTCAGTTTGTAAGGCTGATCGGCTTGTGTAGGCTTCTTTCGTATCACGACAAGGATTGGCTTGCCGTTGAGATAGATGGAGGTTCGCTTCTCATTAAAAACACTTGTGTTTTTGTTGATATGTTTAATATGTTACACAGAAGAGGGTAGACATTAAACCGAGAGAGAGAAGCGAGAGTTGGATGATACTGGTAATGTAAAATTCAATGCTAATCAGAATCAAAACAAAAGATCTCGATCACAACAAACTATATAAAACAAAACACTAATATTTGACGTGAATACAGACACAAGATATTATAGATGCGAAATTAATGACAATATTACACTATGACGTGCCATAGACAAAAAGATTTAATATAAAAGGTGGCACAGACAGAAAAACATAATGTAAAAGGCTCTACACATCGAGATTATAAAATGAAAAAGTGAAAGAGTTTAGGCTTGAATAAAGTTAAATAAAAAAGGACAATCACAAGATACGACACGCAACAGATGTCTCTATTCTCATTTTTATTTATCAATAGTAATTCAAAAGATAGTTAATAGATGTCTCTATCCTCATTTTAATTTATCAATAGAGTGATAGTAAGTACTATCTCTTCTACCATTTGGAAACATTTCCTATTTATGATACGAAATCAAATTTGTTATCTTCTAATTTCAAGGCGTCCCTCTGTATTATTTTTATATCGGAATTAATGGATCATAGACAACAAAATTGATATACTAAACCATTAGGGAAAGGGGAACGAACCAAATTGTCCCTTTCTGTAATTTTTCAATTAATGAATCTGATAGTATACAGGCAGATCGAATTGTAATGTCACTATTTAGTCCTCGAAAATAAAATCTGTTGACTGACTAGTCTTCTTTGCAATGGTGTGGTCTACTTTACAATTGCTTTCTGCGTGAAAAACTTAACTACAAATCCCAAATTGGGTGCAAAACAACAAAATTTTGTACTTTTTTCCGATATTCAATATTTTTTACAGTCACTTTTAAGAATGAGTTTTTAATTTTTAGCGTCGCCACGCTAGGTGGTTCGGTTAAAAATGAACATTCAGATCATTTGCAGAAAAGTCCCACAATGGACTGCACTTCAAACGGTTCCCTTACTTTAGCAAACTTTACTTTTCTGCGCAGGGTCTGGTTTTTTCAATATGCGCCATCGGCAGACAAAGTACGACTGATGTCGTAGTTGAAGTCTATCAGTTTGGTGGATGTCGATGGATTGGTTAATAAAAGTGATTGACCTGTGTATTTAACAGTATTGTTAACGAAACTATTTAACCCTTAACTATGGACGTGAAATAAAAATCACACTCCCATGGACGTCGGGTCACACAGAACCCTTCATAAAATTCTTCTAATTTTCATACCTGGACCAATCTGACTTTAGCAAAGAGTTTATATGTATAAAGTATTTATAAATAAATGATCGAGTAGTAAAAATAATGAACTTTTATTCATATTTTAATAATTATCTCCAAATTTAACAAACTTAGTCAGATTTCAGTCTTAATTCACTTGAGATCATATTAACCGGTCAGCAACGTAAGCAGATATACACGATAAAATAACGATAGCAGTCAAGTACAATAAGCGTGTTTACACGTCAACGCGTGTGTTTCCACAAAAATCGTCATAACTCCGTTATTCTTCTAGTGACATCCCTAAAACAAAAAGTAGAATATTCGTATTGAATGAAGCTTCACATCTCTATTCAAAGTTATCCATAGAAACCCGTAAAAAGACCTACTCAGTGGAAGCAAATTTTACCCGCCAAATCGTAAAACGACGCCAAGAAAGCCGTTTGACGTGCCGACCCGCCTCGCAAGTTTAATTATTTTTTAAAAAATATATTTTGTATGAAATGGTCAAAAAGTGAAGTGACAGAATTGTTTGTTGTACATTTGTACGATGAAATAAGTGTTTTTTTTTTACATTATCCGTGATTTTAGTATCGTTTTTACATAAAACATTACAGGTGAGTCATTTTTACAATTTTTTCATGTTTCCATTCTAAATTTAAATATTTACAAATGTTAATATTTATTTATGATACAACAATTTGAAAGCCTATTTTGTAACCTTTCTAAAACAGTTTTTACTATTCGGCTCCATTCAGTAATGTTTCATTTATAGAGCTTTGATTGTGAGGCGGTAATAACACAACGTTTTCGTGAAATTGACATTTCAGTAAAGACATCTTAGCTTCAAGTTCGCGAAAAGTCGGAGGGGTTAAGGCTCCTTAATTATACTAGGTATCACATAAATCAAAACCAGTAATTTTTCCTAGCTAATAAAGAAAACAGTAACAAAAACTCATAAAAAAAACTTCTGAAAGAAATTCAATTCAATTCAATTAGTTTATTCCTTTAAAAACATTACAAAATTACATTTTATTTCGTTTTTAAGTACATTTTTAAAATGGTATTACATAATAAGTAAACGGTGTATAAACTATACCAGCATCAATAGAGCTTGCCTTTTAAAGGCAGCTTCACCGATGCTAAATATGTCGATATCCGAGTTAATTCTGTTCAACAGCAAGACTGCTCTCCCCACCGGCATGACCATTGGCAAGTTGGTCCTGCAGGCCGGGAGATAAAACAGTCTATGCTGTCGGTGACGGAGATAACCATCAGGAACATAGAGACTAATACTCTCCATGATAGTCGGATTTACTAACCATCCACGAATCAGTTTGAAGAAGTGTGATACAATATGCACATCTCTTCTGACCCGTAGATGGTTCATACCGAGCATGCCCAAGAGAAAGTCAGTAGGATAGAGCCACGGGTAGTAGCCATACTCCCTCAGGTAGAGGAATCTCAGAAATTTCTTCTGCACTCTCTCCAACATAAGGGAATACTTCACCTGATGTGGGCTCCAAACCACCGACCCACTCTCAAGCCTACTCCTAACCAACGCAATGTATAGCACTTGGAGAACCCGGGTGTCTCTAAAATTCATCGCAGTGCGTAGGACGAAGCCCAGCATTTTCAGTGAAGCACTACACGTCATTTCGATATGAGTATGAAATGTCAGCCTACTATCAAACATGATGCCAAGATCTTTCATAGTGGAGACACGTTTTAAACTTCGGGCATTCATGGTATACCGGTAAAACCAAGTATGACGTGCCCTTGTGAAAGAAAGAATGAAACATTTAGAAACATTGAATTCGATCCGATTCCGTTTACTCCAGTCAACAATTCTATTAATGTCCGATTGGAGTCGAATGCAGTCTTCTAAAGTTTTAATTTCCAAGAATAGTTTTAGGTCATCAGCAAAAAGAAGTGACCTGGAATGCAGAATATTTTCTGTAATATCGTTAATAAAAATTAGAAAGAGGAGCGGTCCTAAATTAGAGCCCTGTGGAACGCCTGAGAGTACAAGGAATAATTTTGACATGAATATTCCATGAGATACAAATTGCTTTCTTCCAGTAAAATAGCTTGCAAAGAATATGAGAAACCGTAAAGAAAAACCTATAGTTGACAATTTATTCAATAATATGTCATGGTTTACGGTATCAAATGCCTTCGAGAAATCATTATATGAGCAATCTACTTGGTAGCCCTTATCTAAAGATTTGGAAACATAATCTGTGAGTACCAGTAGGTTAGTATCTGTTGATCGACCTTTTCTAAACCCATGCTGTTCCGATATTAAGAAAGGCTCTACTTGAAACAGCACATGTTTATGAATTATCGATTCGAATAACTTAGCCGGGGCGGAAAGTATTGCCACTGGCCTGAAATTTTCGACAGATGTCTTTGATCCACTTTTGAAAATGGGACAAATTTTTGAGACTTTCCAGGAATCAGGAAATACACCAGTATCTAAAGATAGGTTGAATATAAAACTTAGTGGCATTTTTAAAAATTCAAGACATCCTTTTAAAAAAAATACTGGAAGAAAGTCTGGCCCAAGTGAATGTGTATGCTTCATGTTATTAATTGAAGATTTAACATCTGATTCGTCTATATGACTTATATCAATGTTTTGGGCTCCCTTCACATTCATCTTGGAAGCAGAAATGGGATTTGGTAATGGAGGCTCGTTACTGTACACTGATTGGAAATGAGTTGCAAATGCATTGGCTACATCCGCTCCTCTAACTTCCCGATCACCATGCATCATGATGTCTGTTATACCACCATCTTTGCGCAGTGATTTTACGTAGTCCCAAAATGCCTTGGGATCATGCTTGATATCACTCTCTATCACGAAATAAAATAAAAATTCTGACAAGGTTCAAACTTATGTAAAATTACTGGCACTCGGAACCAAAGACAAACTGGCTGTCTACAAGCAATACTTTACCATATATCACAGCTGATGTAATGTATGTCCGCCATTTTGTTTTCAAAATCTAAACAAATTAAAAATGATTATAATATTAAAATGTAAGAGAATTATAGTAGGCGGGTCACATAGACCCGAGTACATTTGTATGGAAATTATAGTCAGCGGGTCTCACAGACCCTGATCAAATTTTAAATGATTATTACTCACATGATAAGTGCCGGACGACGCAACTTTCTCTCTCCTTGGTCCAAACACAACTAAAACTGAAGCTAATGAGACGGGGAAGGTGTTTATTCCGAGAAATTGAAGAAGGGGCTGGGCCTCTGAGACCCGGCGTCCACAGTTAAAGGTTAATTAACTTTAAGATGGAGCTTTTTTGGTACTGTAGTACTTAATTATCAAATGGGACGCATTGATCTTTGATCTAAGATATTGCAAGTTTGATTCTCGCTGAGAATTTTTGTTGAATTATTATCATCTACCAGCACATATAGGCGTTTTTGTGTTCCACTCGTGAAGCTGGACCATTATGTTGTATTTATATGATTTCAGATTTTCACGTCCAAAAGTATCGATGTGATTCATTTTTGGATTATTATTCCGTGTTGCGCTTCCAACTTTTTTAGCCAACGTTTCGGATAGCGATACAGTATCCATGTCACGGCAGATGATGATGACGGACATTATATCGCTGTCCGAAACGTTGGCTAAAGTAGTAGGAAGTGCAACACGGCATAAAAACCCAAAAATAATCACATCGATCCCTTTGACCGTAACATCTGAAATATATAATAAAATAAAAATATAAATAAAAATTTAAATATATAATAAAATATATAATATAATGTATTTTTAGCAATTTTTTTATTATGTATAATTTTATCTATAGTTTTCTTAACAATGTAGCATCTAATGCACTTTTTAAAGGCACATGTTCGATTCATGCCTATTGTAAAGTAATATATGAATAATTTGGGTCATCAGTGTGGTTCCTTTTGAAAGATAGACAATATCAGTTTGGTCTGTTATCAATATTATGAATATTTACAAATATAACAAAATATTTTTACTAATGCCTTCCGAATATAGCCAAAAACGAACCGCTGGAGAACTTGGAGAGAGACATGCCGCTCTTCGACTCCTGAGCCCCCGCACACCGCCTGGGCAGCCCCACATAGGGCCCCCGACCTCTCACAGGCCCCTGAAGTACATAGTACCCCCCTTTACAAGGATACCATCACATTATGTATATCGCTATAAGTGCACTGGTGTGGTCTTAACACAAAACATTTCAGTCCTATGTTAAACTGTAAATTTATCCAAAATTGCAATAGATGGGCAAGTTTCAATTGCACGGAAGCAGTATAACTATGCAATCCCCGTATGGAGAGGTTAATGGATGGTTGGGAATTATCTAGATATTCGGGCGCCCCGTTTGATAGATTCTTATATTACCAAACGGATTGCAATCTTGTTCTACCGGCATTTCAATGGAAGATATTCCGAGGAACTAACGTCATTGATTCCCTTCCTCACCGGGAAACACGCCAAACGCGCCCCCAAGGTTGGCATTTGTGACATGAAAATGGGTTGTTACTACAATTTGTTTTTGAGTCCACCATATTTGCCGGCTTCTGTATTTCCTCCCTCCTACAACATGGGTCTCGTTAAGACCCGTGTTCACTCCTTCCTTTTCTCAAAAAGACCCTCCTCACAGCATTCTCAAAATGACAAAGACCCAAATTATTTTCCTCAAGGCCTCTCTTGTAGAGTTAATGTAAACGTTTAATTTACGACTGAAATGTTTTGCTAAAATCATAATATCGTTGCAAAATGTATTTTAAGATCATGAAAAATCATTAAAGTATATTTGTGCTTCGATAATCAATTAAATTCAGGATGCCTTTTAAATAATTTAAAACAATTCAAATTAAAAGGCAACCTAAATTTTATTTGTAACTACTACTAACCATAGACGTAATCTCTTTTTAGACAGGAAAATCTTGTGGATGAAAAAAGAACCATAGAGCAGGGAATCCCCTAATAAAAATACCATAAATATTTTTTACTAATATATATTTTTTGTATTTTCAGACAGTTTTCACGGGAGTACCGATGCGAGATCATCAACACATGCAACCTTTACGCTGGAGGATTGGCTGCGAAGGACGGTGTACTCGTAAACTGCATATATATGTATTAAAATATGTTATTATTTTGTTTTGTAATAATCACACAATATGCCACACTGCAGAAGACTTGCATTTAAGGTGTTGATTGAGAAAATGATTTGAATTTAAAATTTTCTCGTTTATAACGACTTTGCAATAATTGCCGTAAACTGACCATTTTTTTTTTTAGTGATACACTCAGTATCGCCGTAGTGAAATTGCTCCCAACTGTCTGTGAAGTCAGGCATCTCCAATTAGGGTATGTTGTGAGGCTGAGAAGGAGAAGGAGTAGAGGAAGGTTGGAAAGTACCTGGCCATTCAGATCTGGTCATTAAACCATTTCTGACAACTTTTAGATTCTGAATTATTGAAAGACCACAAATCGTAATCGAAATGTTGCTTGAAATAGTGTTTTGTGACCAAATCTGAATAGCTAGGCACATCATCGCAATCTTCCTCCTTCCCCTTCAGTCTAGCAACATACTAAAAAAAAACAACTTTAGAAACTATTGTTATAAAATTTATAAAATTATTTTAAAATCTAACATGACTTGTTAAAAAAACATTTTTTACTCAAATCGAAACGCCAATCAATCCCAAACTACCAATTAAAGTCTTTTACAGTGTTATATCTTGTGTAATTAAATATGAAGAATTGTGTTCAAATGTTATACATATTAACAATAATAAAAAAAAAATCATTTTGATAAATTCAGTGTCCAATTAAAGATTTTTTTTAATATCGTAATTGATTTAATTAAAAAAAAATTTTTACCTTTTTTCTGTTTTGCTATTAGCCAATATCATTGGACAGGTCGACATTAAATCGACAAAATTACACATTTGAGTCAAATTAGTATCACTTTGAATAAGAAAATAAAATGGATTTATTTTAAAAAATCACAAATATTTTTTAGTGTAATGATCAAATTAATGTGTACCGACTATTAACACATTTCTGGCAGGTATTTTTTGTGCTGGCGCTATACGCTGTCTTCGGGCGAAAATAAAGGTCCTGCGCGAATTTCTTTAATTTGTTTTAAATCGCCATATGTAAAATATTTTTATGAAAATTTCTTATCTCAGCATACCCAAGCTATAAAAGTACTAAACGAAATCGAATATTATTTGAAATGCCGTTTATTATGTCCCCCTATCGGTATTTGCCCATACCGGCTTTCTTTCAATACGCCCGACATCTCTCACTCGCTTGCACATAGGAGTTGAGTGGGTGCGAAACAGAGATATAGATTCAAATCAGGTTTTACAGTTATAAAAACCCTCATTCCAAGAATTGAATTATTACAATTACAAATAATATACTATCCTCTTCTTGAAATACTGATGTAAAAAAAAGCCACGAAGATAAATATAAAAAGAAGACTTGCATTGCAATTTGATAATTATGTACATATAGTTGGGACCTTTACAAAGAGATTGGTATATAATATTCATATAAAAACATTGAATAATTCCGTCTTTTCTGCCGTTAAGCATCAATCGACCAAACCGGTAGAACTACCTTTCCCGGCCGAAGTGTGTTAACATTATTAAAGATGTCGCAAATTGTACCCTTTTAAACAATATTTTTTTGTCTTTCTCTTCTATTAGATCTTTTCAATGTTTCGCGTGAAGTACAAGTCATTCTGTACAATTAACTGCAGTAATGATTGAGCAACAAACCTTTCTCCGCTGTTCTATACTCTATCTGCTTATGATATTATCAAAAACATTAGTTTCATCATGACAAAATAAGCATTTAAAATAAAAAATAAAATAATATTTTACTTCTCTTTAAGTTGTTAATTTAAAAAATTCATAAAATTGTAAAAAAAAACTTTGGTTTTCATGTAAAAAACCATCAGTTTTGCTACAAAACCATTAAAATATTTCATGTTGCTACTAAATTATTAAGTGTGGCATAATGGTATAAATTCATGCATTTCAGCATAAAACCATTAATTTTGGTGTAAATTTTCGAATTTCATAAAAATATATATACATACAGCACATTAACTGTGCTATAAATTGAAATTTTTTACATGAAAACCATTTATATTGGTATAATTTTTTGCATTTCGTCATAAAACCATCCATTTTGGTGTAAATTTATGAATTTCAAATTAAAAACACATTGACTGCTATGAATTCATCTTTTTAAAAACTTAAATGCATTAATATTGATATAAATTCTTACATTTCGTAAAAAAAAACCCATTAATATTGGTGCAAAATCCTGCATTTCATGATAAAATCATTAATTTTTAAACTAAAGTAAATCTCAGTCTTAATTTATTGATTTATTATTTTATATTTGTAAGTTTGTAGGTCAACTGTTATCTATTTTTCTTTCCATCTTGTTTAACAGTGAGTTGACTGTATTCACAGAAATACATATATGTACGAACTCTTTCTGGGACCACAATAGACCCAGATTGAAGTTAATAAAGGATATAAGCTATTTTCGCATTATTATTATTATTATCATAGATTTTTTAAAATATTTATTTAAATATTCAATTATATCTATCACTTCCCTAGAAAATAAGAACAATACATATTTATACTATTGTAATCATATGATATTAAATATAAACAAATATATTTTATTACATTGTAAGCTCATATATAACTATATACAGTGCCTCGTAATGTATAATATAATCTATTTAGCTAGCTGTCCTGAATATTATAATTTTTAAAATATTCATAGTTTTTTTACTATTTAAATTTTTAAATCCAATTTTGCATATGCATTCAATTTTTTAACAGAAAAATAATATGTTAATTGCTAAAAATATTTGTATGTATTATTATTGTTGTGAATTTCATCTTTCTTTGTATGTGTCTAGTGAACTCTTTCGTCAATAAAAACTGAGCGAAAATCATTTATTTTTCAACTTAATATTTAATCATTTATGAATGAATCTTAAGTGAAGGATTAGTTAACGTTTACTCAATTTCAATAGATATAAAAAATAAAACTCAGACCTCACTTTGACAATTCGATACTAAACTGAGATTAATACATAAAAATAAATGGCTTAACTTTAAGTGTGTCTCTGAGCGAAAATTACGCTCAGTCACTTTCAGTTCATAAACTGAAATTACATAATTGAACTACATTTAAACCTAGCAATCGCTGAGTTTAATTGGCGAAAGCGGACGTGAGTATTTTGTCAATTTTGAAATGTGTATTAAATTATATAATTTTGAATGTGCGTATGTATTTAAGCTAATTTACGTTTACAATACCATTAATTCCTAAAAGCGGATACAGTTGTTGCAATTCTTGCTTCATTAAATATGGTCTTGGTGTAAACCATTAATTTTGGCATAAAACCATTAATTTTGGTGGAAAACCATTAATTTTGGCATAAAACCATTAATTTTGGTGTAAAACCATTAAAATTTTGAGGTTGAATTGTTTCAAACTCCATCACATTGGATGATCATCAAATCATTTGACAGCTTGAATTTTTCGACATTTGAACCGTCCCTGTTAAATGACCCGTTTTTCTCGTCCCGTTTCAACTATTGATCAAATTGTGATCACCTGTTCAGCATAACTGTAGTGCTGTTATTATATCTAGCTTAACACAATTTGATCAAAATACAAACGGACCAATCAAGTGTAAAAAATTACAATATTGCTGATTTTCGATTTTAGAAACACCCGAGTTTAGTGTCCTAAGAGGCATGCAGAGAAAATAAAGATACCACACATTGCAGTCCGAATCACTTGTTGTCCCAATCTTGTTAAAAATACTTAAAACGAAACAAAATTTCCTACGTTAAATACTTAAATTAATTTTAAAAAAGAAAAACTGAGTGAAAAAAAGCATTTTATAAGATCTGAAAATAATGTTTAAATAAATAATAATATATTAATTAATAAGTGTCTCCTACGTCCAAAATTTAGTCAACGAAATTAAGAAACTGCAGTTATTGAGTTAGTCAACTAAGGTTGTGTTGTTTCAATCTCTGTCAATCTTTTTTGACGAGATTTCAAACAATCCAACCTAAGACAAAAATTATATTTTTTCATTTTTTCGTCTAATCTCACTTGACGTATTTACTTGGTCCTGATGTTTTGTTATTATTTTTTCATTGATTTAACCTGTTGAAGGCCAGAGCATAAAACAGAAAAATTTTAGTGGAACCTAATGGTAGGTATACATTTGCGAACAGAAAGGCGAGCCTAGTCTTGAATTACGGGAAAAGAAAGAAGCAAATGTATTTATACCATAATGTTTTATTAGCCTGTTTCTCAAGCATTAAGGTCAAAATAGCATCGCAAATTATTCTAAAAAGGATCATACTAGAATTCTTGCATGTTTTCCAGAGGCCCATTGGGGTTCTACTGGTTAAATAATATTATTTTACTTGAATCTGCACAAAAATTATATTAGAAATAAATTTTGAATACTATTAACATTAATATAGGCTATTTTAAAACTTAAAAAAATATATATTACACTCTGTTTAAGATATTAACAAATTGTGTTGTGAGAATTGTCATTATTTTGGTATCTGTTTAAAATCTTATTTGAAAAATAAATGTTTATTAAATAAACAAATGTCTTTAATTTATTAAAGTCCTCAGGCCATATTTTGACAGAAGGTCGAAGGATTTTCGCTTTGCGATAAAATCCAAATAAATACAATATTTTTTAATGTATTCGAAAACTGCAAACTGTTTTTGAATGATGATGAACTACGCTTTCAAAATTTATTATTAGAAATAAAAACATAATATTTTATATATTAAAATTTCGATTGCAAAAAATAAATTAAAATTACTCGTTTTACGTTTTTTGTAACTAAAATTACTGATTATGAAAAAATATATAAAAAAACACGCATTTTATTAGAAAAATGTATTACAAATGCTAACATTTGGTTTTATAAAGGTGCACTTTTAATTCTTCTGTGTTTGACTTTTAGATTTGAATATAAAGCGTTGTGTTTTCTCTTTCTAACACCATTTAGATCATATTTCTCACCATGGCAGTAAGGGAGATACAACAATTTTGATGAGACCTTATGATTTGTTTCCAAAAGTGAACAAATTAGCCTGAGTAATCTATATTTAATCGGAATGGTTTGGTAGGTAATCTGGAAAGTTCGAAGCAGATGGCATTAGTGTAGTCGGCAGTTATTTGCATGACGTGAAACCTGTATAATACCCGGTTTAAAAGGGTAACCTACGTTTTGATCGTAAGCAAAAATAATGTAATTATCATTTGATGGTAAGCGTATTTGATCATAAACTATACAGGGTGTATCGGCACGTACCCGACAAACTTTGACCAGCTTTTCCTTAGCACATTTGGAGTAAAAAATGTTATGGGCACTTTGCTGTCCGGTAACATTTTTTTTCAATTAAAATCGAAAAATGATTAAAAAATCCACACTCCGTCACTGTCATTGGCATTGTTTCTCGTGTTCAACAGCTGTTATTAGCAAGTGTGTCAAAAAGTGTGTTCGCTCTTTCATACACACTAAATAATAATAGCTAAAAATGAGACGAATGTGTCATGCCATTTCGTTGTGATCGTAAAAGCGCGCTAATGTAGGTACATGCGTATATTATTCAACGAAACTCGAATAAAATATTGCCAGGTGGGTTTTCAAACTTTGACAAAGGATAAAACAGTGGTGACATGTGGTGAAAATATGAATAGTAAATTTTTTATTAAAAAAAAATGTTACCGGACAGCAAAGTGCCCATAACATTTTTTACTCCAAATGTGCTAAGGAATAGCTGGTTAAAGTTTGTCGGGTACGTGCCGATACACCCTGTATATCTACCATGCTAGGTATAAAAGTATAAGTAAAATAATATTATTTAGAATTTTTCAATCGATGGGACAATATCTTCACGTGATATTGTCCCGTAAAAAATCTCAAAAACTTATTTCAATTAAAATTACGCATTTGTTACCACAATAAAAGTAAATTTTAAATCGTTCTCCTGAAGGTTGTTGTTTATGACTTGTACTCTTACTTAGCATGATATATATTATCTCATAAAATAAATGAATATATGTAAATTATATTTATTTTAACATGACACACGGTCATTATTATTTGCTTATTATTTTCCACTTACATTATTTTGCTTATGATCATTTTACTTACAATCGTTTTGTTTATCATTTTGTAAACAATCATTTTGCACTTAATTACAAAATATCGACTATACTATACTATCTATACATATAATATGCATGTATTATGTATATAAACCTTCCGGAAAAAATTTTCTAAATGATAGTGAAAACTCTATCAAAATCCGTTAGGTAATTTAGAAGAACTAAGCGCACAAACAGACAGATGCAGATAGCCACTTTATTTTATACTATTTAGAGATGCAGTGGGATTTTTTGTTTATTTTTTCTTGTTTATGATTAACGTTTTTTCCCACAGCAGATAAGAGAGACAAGATGTATGAACTTTGACATAATTTGTGATTGATAATGATATCAAATGCTTGTGTACGGTCATTCCTATAATAATATTACTACACGGGTGTGAAGAAATTGAACAAATTTTGGAATATTGTGAGTACCATGTTTTTATGCTGAAGTAATAATAGCACTCTTTATCTTATTAAATACATCTAATATGATATAAATGTCTGTCCTACGGGTAGGAAGATTCACTCCTCAGTCAAACCATAAGATGATCTTTTTTTTCTTTGAAATTGGCTATTGGCCGGCCCAAGAGATGGTGCAACTTGGTTGAAACTTGAACGTAGATGTATTATATTTCAAAAATACTTACAGGTTTTTTTTACAGGCTATTTTTTTAAACCTATTTACAATCTTCAATTTACACTTATTGCATGTTTGGATTTCTGACCTAGAACCAATGTCAAATCTTCATAGGTATCTTATTCGAATTACGCAAACTATGAAAATTCGCCTGTGGATTTGAGTCTTGTTTTGCTTGAGCATTTCTGTTTTCTTAAATAGTTAATGACCCCCGCATAAACTACTAAATTCTTGTAAAAATATTACCGAATGTAACATAAAATCGAAAATCTAATCTGTATGTCAATCTGTTATTTTTTTCCTCCTTATAATGAGGATTGTAATATTATGTATAATACTAGCAGAAGTTCCTGGCATTGCCCGGGCTTTAAGCTGTTCATTATAAGCTACTAGCAGAAGTTCCCGGCATTGCCCGGGCTTTAAGTTGTTCATTATAAGCTACTAGCAGAAGTTCCCGGCATTGCCCGGGCTTTAAGCTGTTCATTATAAGCTACTAGCAGAAGAACCGGCATTGCCCGGGTTTTAAGCTGTTCATTATAAGCTACTAGCAGAAGAACCGGCATTGCCCGGGCTTTAAGCTGTTTATTATAAGCTACTAGCAGAAGTTCCCAGCATTGCCCGGGCTTTAAGCTGTTCATTATAAGCTACTAGCAGAAGTTCCCAGCATTGCCCGGGCTTTAAGCTGTTTATTATAAGCTACTAGCAGAAGTTCCCAGCATTGCCCGGGCTTTAAGCTGTTCATTATAAGCTACTAGCAGAAGTTCCCAGCATTGCCCGGGCTTTATAACCTAGTAGGAGAAGTTCCCAAAAGCTACTAGCAGAAGTGTTTTTTTTAAATCAGGTGTAGACAATAATTTTCCTCTTATTTTCAAGTGTGCAAAATTTCATCAAAAAGTATCAAAATTCTGCATTATGGGATGGCAAAAAGGGAAAGGGGTGGTTTTTAGAAATGTAGTGTTACCTTTCTCATGTTTTGAAGGTCAAGTGTTCAAAATTTCATCAATCTTGGAAAAAAATTGTTGATTTAAGTACTGTAGAAGTTTGCCCACTTGAAGCTCTAAGTGGTATACCTTTCGCAAAAGTTTTCTATAATTTTTTTCTTTCCAGATTTCAAAAATGGGGGCAATTCGCTACATTTTTCTCTTAATCTGCCTCACGGCCTCAGCCCTTGCGGACAGTTGCCAAACTCTGCAGCTCATTAAAATAAAGGGGGAACCTTATCTCTTAAAGAGCCTGTTTATTACTGATAAGCTCGTTGATACGCCACAAGCCATCATGACCAGCGAAGGAGAAATTCTTTATAACACCATTAAATATAGCTACTCTGTGAAGAATTCTAAAGAAGAAAAATTAAAATTCCATGTCCCAATGAAGACAAGGAAGTCGTACGTCTATCCTTCTGGAGAAGACGTGTTTATACAAGACGGAAAAATTCTACTTGCTCGAGGAAGCAGAGACAAAACCGTTCGTCTACATACAAAAGTAGACTATCACGCTCACAATCTCGCTGTGGATTCTGAAGAAAACCGGTTATTTTTCCTCGTCTTTCCGCTAGCTAAACTAAACGTGCCGATCTTAGGAAAAGTCTACGTATACGACGTAAGAGATGCTAAGAACGAAGTCGGAGGCATGACTCCCCTATCTGAAATCACCGGGTTAGGACACAACGTTACCGCATTAGCCGTGGACCGTCGAAGCGGAAATATCATAATATCTGTAACTGACATAAACCCAGACGGACAACACTTCTGGTCGTTTAAAGAACTGGATAAAATCGACAAGTCACCACCGAGGAAGGAAGATTCTAAAGGTTTTAATAAGCTAGCGTTGGAATCAGCCATCAAGCAAGCTTCGAAACAAATAATTCTTCTTTACGAAGAAGCCGTGATGGGAGGAAATACAAAAGTAGCGGAAAATCCTGTCAACAAAGTGTTGGAATGCAAAGATATACTGGAAAAATCAGAAGAAAATTTAAATAAGTCCATTTCAACATTGTCCACAATTCGCAGTATTACGGAAACCGTAAAACAGTCAATAAGTTCCATATTGAGGAAAGACGTCTCTCAAAATGTCATTGATAGTTTTAAGAAAGTTTTTGAACATCTGGACGATCTTGTTACTGCTACAAACCCTTTGACCGAGATTGCAAAAGAGGAAAATATCGATGTTCGTTTTCAAAAAGCCGAATAATAATCGGACAAAAAATTCTAATCGTCTTATCTTCTATGTTACCAAAAGACAAAAGAATTAAATTAAATAAAACAGATGATTTTTATGCAGTTATTGTTTTTTTTTTTGAAAAATCTACAACAGTATTGTGAATGAGGATATTCAAAAATAATAATAAACAACTTTAAGAAAGGGAAGCTTGATGGTTTGAATATGAAGAAAGAAGTGTTGGAAGAATATATGATGCAAAAGTAAATTAAAGAAGTATGTAAAACAATATGGCATGCTTGAGTCGGGTCATGTACAGAATGTGTAGTGATCAAATGCTTGAGTCGGGTCATGTACAGAATGTGTAGTGATCAAATGCTTGAGTCGGGTCATGTACAGAATGTGTAGTGATCAAATGCTTGAGTCGGGTCATGTACAGAATGTGTAGTGATCAAATGCTTGAGTCGGGTCATGTACAGAATGTGTAGTGATCAAATGCTTGAGTCGGGTCATGTAAAGAATGTGTAGTGATCAAATGCTTGAGTCGGGTCATGTAAAGAATGTGTAGTGATCAAATGCTTGAGTCGGGTCATGTACAGAATGTGTAGTGATCAAATGCTTGAGTCGGGTCATGTAAAGAATGTGTAGTGATCAAATGCTTGAGTCGGGTCATGTACAGAATGTGTAGTGATCAAATGCTTGAGTCGGGTCATGTACAGAATGTGTAGTGATCAAATGCTTGAGTCGGGTCATGTACAGAATGTGTAGTGATCAAATGCTTGAGTCGGGTCATGTACAGAATGTGTAGTGATCAAATGCTTGAGTCGGGTCATGTAAAGAATGTGTAATGATCAAATGCTTGAGTCGGGTCATCTACAGAATGTGTAGTGATCAAATGCTTGAGTCGGGTCATGTACAGAATGTGTAGTGATCAAATGCTTGAGTCGGGTCATGTACAGAATGTGTAGTGATCAAATGCTTGAGTCGGGTCATGTACAGAATGTGTAGTGATCAAATGCTTGAGTTGGGTCATGTAAAGAATGTGTAGTGATCAAATGCTTGAGCCGAGTCATCTAAAGAATGTGTAATGATCAAATGCTTGAGTCGGGTCATGTAAAGAATGTGTAATGATCAAATGCTTGAGTCGGGTCATCTACAGAATGTGTAGTGATCAAATGCTTGAGTCGGGTCATGTACAGAATGTGTAGTGATCAAATGCTTGAGTTGGGTCATGTAAAGAATGTGTAGTGATCAAATGCTTGAGCCGGGTCATCTAAAGAATGTGTTATGATCAAATGCTTGAGTCGGGTCATGTAAAGAATGTGTAATGATCAAATGCTTGAGTCGGGTCATCTACAGAATGTGTAGTGATCAAATGCTTGAGTCGGGTCATGTACAGAATGTGTAGTGATCAAATGCTTGAGTCGGGTCATGTACAGAATGTGTAGTGATCAAATGCTTGAGTCGGGTCATGTACAGAATGTGTAGTGATCAAATGCTTGAGTCGGGTCATGTACAGAATGTGTAGTGATCAAATGCTTGAGTTGGGTCATGTACAGAATGTGTAGTGATCAAATGCTTGAGTCGGGTCATGTAAAGAATGTGTAATGATCAAATGCTTGAGTCAGGTCATGTAAAGAATGTGTAATGATCAAATGCTTGAGTCGGGTCATCTACAGAATGTGTAGTGATCAAATGCTTGAGTCGGGTCATGTACAGAATGTGTAGTGATCAAATGCTTGAGTCGGGTCATGTACAGAATGTGTAGTGATCAAATGCTTGAGTCGGGTCATGTACAGAATGTGTAGTGATCAAATGCTTGAGTTGGGTCATGTAAAGAATGTGTAGTGATCAAATGCTTGAGCCGGGTCATCTAAAGAATGTGTAATGATCAAATGCTTGAGTCGGGTCATGTAAAGAATGTGTAATGATCAAATGCTTGAGTCGGGTCATCTACAGAATGTGTAGTGATCAAATGCTTGAGTCGGG
Source organism: Hesperophylax consimilis (assembly GCF_061612785.1). Lineage (NCBI taxonomy): Eukaryota > Metazoa > Arthropoda > Insecta > Trichoptera > Limnephilidae > Hesperophylax > Hesperophylax consimilis. Next base: position 17,218,137 of record NC_142865.1, read on the forward strand.
TCATGTACAGAATGTGTAGTGATAGAATGCTTGAGTTGGGTCATGTAAAGAATGTGTAGTGATCAAATGCTTGAGCCGGGTCATCTAAAGAATGTGTAATGATCAAATGCTTGAGCCGGGTCATCTAAAGAATGTGTAATGATCAAGTGCTTGAATCGTGTCATGTACAGAATGTGTAATGATCAAATGCTTAAGTCGGGTCATGTAAAGAATGTGTAATGATCAAATGCTTGAGTCGGGTCATGTAAAGAATGTGTAATGATCAAATGCTTGAGTCGGGTCATGTACAGAATGTGTAGTGATCAAATGCTTGAGTTGGGTCATGTACAGAATGTGTAGTGATCAAATGCTTGAGTCGGGTCATGTAAAGAATGTGTAATGATCAAATGCTTGAGTCAGGTCATGTAAAGAATGTGTAATGATCAAGTGCTTGAATCGTGTCATGTACAGAATGTGTAATGATCAAATGCTTAAGTCGGGTCATGTAAAGAATGTGTAATGATCAAATGCTTGAGTCGGGTCATGTAAAGAATGTGTAATGATCAAGTGCTTGAATCGTGTCATGTACAGAATGTGTAATGATCAAATGCTTAAGTCGGGTCATGTAAAGAATGTGTAATGATCAAATGCTTGAGTCGGGTCATGTAAAGAATGTGTAATGATCAAGTGCTTGAATCGTGTCATGTACAGAATGTGTAATGATCAAATGCTTAAGTCGGGTCATGTAAAGAATGTGTAATGATCAAATGCTTGAGTCGGGTCATGTAAAGAATGTGTAATGATCAAGTGCTTGAATCGTGTCATGTACAGAATGTGTAATGATCAAATGCTTAAGTCGGGTCATGTAAAGAATGTGTAATGATCAAATGCTTGAGTCGGGTCATGTAAAGAATGTGTAATGATCAAGTGCTTGAATCGTGTCATGTACAGAATGTGTAATGATCAAATGCTTAAGTCGGGTCATGTAAAGAATGTGTAATGATCAAATGCTTGAGTCGGGTCATGTAAAGAATGTGTAATGATCAAGTGCTTGAATCGTGTCATGTACAGAATGTGTAATGATCAAATGCTTAAGTCGGGTCATCTACAGAATGTGTAATGATCAAATGCTTGAGTCGGGTCATGTAAAGAATGTGTAATGATCAAATGCTTGAGTCGGGTCATCTACAGAATGCGTAATGATCAAATGCTTGAGTCGGGTCATGTAAAGAATGTGTAATAATCAAATGCTTGAGTCGGGTCATGTAAAGAATGTGTAATGATCAAATGCTTGAGTCGGGTCATGTAAAGAATGTGTAATGATCAAGTGCTTGAGTCGGCTCATGTATTATAAATGTAATATAATATAAGTGCAAAAACTGTTTTGGACAAATTAGCAAAAGTTCAAAAATCACTACTGAGGGTAATCCTCAAAAAACCATTTAGATATCATAGCGATGCACTATTTGAAGAATTCCGAGTTCTGGATGTTAGACAACTATACATGAGAAAATTAATTTTAAACACCCATCAAAAACGCCACCTCTACCCATCTATTAACCACTCTCACGACACCCGCCACTCACGGAGAAATCCAATTGTACCACTCACAACTAAAACATCTCTCGCTCAAAGACACTTCTCATTCTTAGGTCCAAAACTATACAACTTCATGCCTGATGCTTGGAAAAAGGAAAACACAGCTGTTCTTTATAAATTGACCACTAATTGGTTTCATCAATTAGGAAAATTAAAAAAAAAACCATGTAAAAGATACCTTTATGTTCTAATCTTAATCATTATGTGTATATATGTACCTACCTAGTACTTTTAAATTAGAATGCTACCCAAGCAGCAGTTAATCTTATGTTTAATTGGATATTTTATTTTATTCTATTTCTTCTCTTTGTTATTCATATTTATAAAAAATATGTTAGTAGGCTTAGGCACCAGTTAAAAGTACATATACCTATTATTTAATTATTATTTTAATACTATACTTATCAAACAACTTATCAAATTGTTAATACTCATCCTAATTTGACTGTCCTAAAACGGGAATCCTCCTAGTTGGGCAGTCAAAACATTTCTTAAATAATGTATAATCTTTTACTAAAAAAAAAAATAGATAAAAAAAAAAAAAAATGGAGATTCTACGAGGAGGGTTTGATTTCTTGATGAGCCATGTTGCTCTGGAAGGAAATCCAAAAGGCTGCGAATCATTTCATATGCACAATATGCTACTAAGTCTATTGATGGCTATCTAGCATAAAAATAACAAACCTAACCTCTAAAAATAGTTTAAGGTAGTACCCACATATTTACTTATTTATTAACAGATTCACGTCCAATTTATAAAATAAGTAACATGAAATAGAAGAAGAATTTAAATTTTGAGTAAAGGATGGCACATGTATCAAGACAGAAGTAAAAATAAAACTGAAAAGTCAAATCAAAACCTCGCTAAAGTCATAATAATTATAATATATCTTCACTTGCTTAGTTACAAACAAAAATCATTATGTATTACGGGTTCATGGGGTGAGGTTTGCCTGGGTCTCTCCAGCCGAACTTCTCGACCCATCGCCTCGGGAGGGATGGGCATAGATTCACACAGCATCCCTAAAGATGGCATTGGCCCTGAGTGAAATTATTTTCCTCGTGGCCTCCTGCGTAATGTAATATATAAATTAGATTTGAACAATAAAAATCAACTTTAACAGTCTACACAATTGGGAAAATGTTGAAGAGTATCCATAATTAGTTGAGTGTTGATTGAAAAGAGTAGTTCATTATTTTTAAGGACGGGTTTTTTCGGAGAATTTGAACAATTCATCAAATTTCAACATTCATTTTAAAGTTCTGTTTTTATTTCAGTTCTTTCAAGCAACTATCCTATAATGATACAACAACAGAACTTGGAGAGGACTTTTCGCAGAACCCGAAAATGAACGTTGAAATTTGATGAATTTTTCAAATTCTCCGATACAACCCGCCTTTAATCTACGGGAGGGGATATTAAAAGGTATAAGTTATAGCAAAGTAGGAGAATCAATAAAACAGTTATTATTTATTTCAATTGTTCCTGGCTTTCGCCCTTCAAGGGTATTTTAGGCAATCATTTCAAATTATGAAGAGAGGGAAGGTGAACTCATACATCAAATGTATGATGTATCATCACTCATACATTGAATGAATGGAGCGGGCATTTGTTGACCACATGTTCGGTGGTCTGCACCGCCCCACATTCACACATCGCCGACTCTTTAAGGCCCCAGCAGTGCATCATGTGGGCACAGCGGCTATGGGAGCACCTTAACCTATTGATGGCGGACCAGGTTTTGCGAGGCAATGAGAAGCCAGGCTGTCTCTCGGTGGGGTCCTGTATGAGATGGGCATTTCCCACGTTGGCCGTTTGCCACTCAAGTTTCCACCTATCTTCTGGGGTGAGAGGTAATCGGAAGAGCCTCTCTCCTTCCGCCTAGAAGGGCTTTCGGGACTTCAAGTGGCATGCCGGATGGGAGACGACATCTTGAATGACATGTGGAATGGAGGGGAGGCAATTTTAGATAAAGCTTGATAGAAGAGAGGATATTTGTTTAAAGAGGGAAAGCCAAAAAATATGTGATCTAAAGTTCCCACTTCTAGACCATAGAACGTACAATATGAGGAGTCAAGAACGTGAATTTTAAATTGGTTAGAAGGAATGGAACAATTTCCTGGCCTCCAAGTCTTTGGTGAGTAAGCTGTATATTTTCTTTTTTAAATTACATGACAGTTTAGAAACATTAATTCAGAAGAAGTTTGGTAAGTTCCCATGAAATGGGGCCACTTGTTTTTATAAGATTTTCACAAATAAAATTCTATACCAACTGCAATGTTAAGTATGTTGATATCTATGAAATTTTAATTTTAAATAATCTATAATATTATTATACTTGCTGTACCCCGCTACGCGTTACTGTTGCTCAGTCTGTCTGTACAGATAGAGAAACAATAGCGCGTGTTTTTAACTGTCACAGGTGAAATCTATATAATATGGGAATATATAAACACATGCGTATTCGAATGCAACATTGTGTCCGTGGTTGTGTCAAAATGTCAAAGCAATCGGTGGAGAACTTTTGGAGAATTAAAATAGATTAATTTAATTTTGACAGGTTCCTACTTTGTGGTAATAAAAAAAAACATAAAATGTAATTAAAAATAAGAACTCAAAACATTTTGTTTGAATTTGAATTGTTGAATTCGCATCGCATAGCAAACTGGATTAATAATTTTAAATATGTCAGCTGCTGCAAAGACCGGTCAACAAGTCAATAAATTTCAAGATGTTTTACACAAAACGCCAGAGGAGTTTCACGATGAACTTCCTAAAATATTCAGAACTGACGAAACTAGAATATTTCGCGTGAGTTTATTGATTATGTTGACCTACAACTGTCATCCATTTTTATTTGAGTTTAAATAATAATAAACTTCTCAATAAATATCGTAACAGCCACATACGTTTCTCCACATAAGTTTTTGGAAGCAATATTATTAAAAAACAGTTGGTAATTATGTTATGAATAAACTTGTCCAATTTTTGTTGTTTGTTTTTGGGGTGTTATGTGTTATGCCGTGTTGCACTAACTCCTTCTTTAGCCGACGTTTCGGACAGCGTTGCAGTGTCCATCATCAGGGCAGATCCGGTAGATCCGAAGATGTGTAAATTTTGGTTGTCGAGTTTGTGCTTATTTATTTGTGGCCTGGGCCCGTCCAAGTGCGAAATGCCAACGGAAGTGGTGACATCTTGTGGCGAATTCTGAAAGCACAGTATTTATGTTAGCCTGGGGCCCGTCCAAGTGCGAAATGCCAACGGAAGTGGCGCCATCTTGTGGCGAATTCTAGAATTAGGAAACCGATTGACAGCGGTTAAAGTAGAAAAAAAAATGCTTTTGGCCGTGAGAATCTAAAAACTTACCAAACTTGTCCAATTCCGCTGGAAATTGCACTTAGTTTCAACTTAATTACTACAGCAAATAAATATGTACGTCGTGGGAGAAAGTTACATTTGTTTCAATCAAAGTTATGTTTGCAGTTTAGGAATTTAGTAAATGTGCCCAAATTATTAAAATAAACCAAACTAAACCCTAAAAACCTATTTTGTGCATGTTTACTTAACCCCCGACTTAAGGCCCCATAGTAAGCGTTCAAAGATTTTATCCCAGATCATAATGAACTAAAATTGGGATTACAGGCCGTTTCCTGATAAACTTTTACTAAATTCGTAATCGTGACAATACATTGGTATCTCTAAATGGTATAAAACAATGTCACTATCCTCGTCTGTCTGTTTGTGCGCTTAGTTCAACTATACAACGGAGTTTGATAGGGTTTTCACTATCATTTAGAGAATTCGTCCGGAAGGTTTGTATATAATATAATACATGGATATTATATTTATTAAAAGTAGAGTAAAGTAGAGCAATGCTGGGTACACGTCAGGTAATATAAAATTTAAAAAACATCAATAGCAATGGTGGCAACAAATTACCACAGTATGTACACGAACTGCGCACCGAACGAGCATTCGCAGGTCTCTTTAAAATTGGTTTCAAGTTTATTAGTGATATTTTTTCCAGTTTGGCGAGAAGGGATCCGGTTTGGAGTTCTTCAACCCCGAGATCCAGGACTATGCCAACCTGAAGGCCAACCTGCTCTTCAACCGCAGCCTGTTCGAGGATCGCACCTTTGACTCCGTCAACGCTAGCCTGTACTACAGCCGCCCAACTCACACCTCCGACATTGTGTGGATGAGGCCCAGTGTGAGTATTCTGTATTAAAATTAGAGATGCAACCAGTGGCGTAGCTATAGCATTCATGTAGGGTTCCACCCTGCAGCGGGGGGGACCTCTACTCACTGCCACTTTAGATCTTATTGATTAAAAAAAATAGGTGCAAATAATTAAAAACATTCTATATTTAGTGTTATTTTCAATCTTGTGAATTTTACGGGTCTGCGCTAGTAGCTAGTGGTGATTATCTGGCTTGTAAGTAGCACAGACCATCAGGGAATATTTTAATTCCCTATAAAAAAATGGATTGATTATTGAATTCACTCTGCAGGAGAAGCAACAACTTATAAACCAGCCACCAAAATACATATAAACAGAAGACTCACCAGAAAATACTACTCGCAATTGAATTCCGCTCCTTGATCTTCAGATTCGGCAGCAGACGGCAAATCAGCACAATAATATTATTTGCATTCGCACTATGAGATTATAATATGTCAACCAGCTCTCAAGAGAGTAGAATTTTTAATAATGATGAATTAGCACATTGTAATTCAAACGTACAGCCACATTATTGTGACAAAAAATATTTTAATCATTTTAGTCTTAAATCGACCTCTTTTGACAAACAATACAATCCGGATGAATCCATCTGATCAATGCAAAGATGACTGTAATTCGTTATCACTCACCTGCAGAGCAAAATCTATCCAAAACTGACCAGAGATGTCTCTTTCGTCCATTATTTTCAATTTTTAATTTTAAAATTGAATTAAAACCAATTTTGAGTCGATTGCTTATCCAGCAAGTATTGTCAGGAATGTAACCTACAAGTAGGTACTGTTGTCTTTTTATCCCATGGAATACTGAGGCCAATGTGGGAGTTTGAAACCTTAACCCTATCGTCACCTTATATGCACCCCTGGATGCAACGGATGGTGAATTGGCAGGATACCGGATTTACGATACGGCCAGAACATACTAAGCTTGAATTGTGCAGATACATGTCATTTAAGGTTAAACTCACGACACGTGACTTTGCTCTTTTAACTTGTGAAGCTTTCTTTGACTTCTGAAGCTTCCAATGCAATATGAAAGTAAACGCAATCGTTTATTACCTCTGATCGCTGAAAAGTTTATTCACCTTACATAAACAATACTGACAAACAACCATTTACCCAAGACTGGCTCGCAGACCTAGATGTCCCCCCCTGACTCCGACCATAGGAAATAAAAAGAAGAATTTGTCGTAAATGATTTAAGATTTTCACGGCCAAAAGTATTTTTGTTATTTGTTTTTGGGGTATTATGCCGTGTTGCGCTAACTCCTTCTTTAGCCAACGTTTCGGACAGCATTGCAGTGTCCATCATCAGGGCAGATGTGTTATTTATAAATAACACATCTGCCCTGATGATGGACACTGCAATGTTGTCCGAAACGTTGGCTAAAGAAGGAGTTAGCGCAACACGGCATAATACCCCAAAAACAAATAACAAAAAAAAAAAAAAAAAAAAAAAAAGAATTTGTCGTCTCTAATTAAAACCGTTGTAATCATTGTCACTAATTTTACCTCAGGGTGGGATTTGGCTTCCTCCGCAATTGCTCTCCACTGGCTGAGAAAAGCTAAAAAAGTTTTTGTTTCATCACTTTCCATGACTTTTTAAAGATGTGATGAATTATCATTTTGATGATTTATCCGGTCACCGGTTTTAGCATAGCTTAAATTTTGCTTCTTCAAATCAAATCAAATCAAAAATTATTTATTGTAAAATAAAAATTACAAAAGGTGTAGCTTATGGGTAGACCCCATTTCTTCCAGCTAACCACATTTATTTAATTACAATGTTTACATAATATTATTTGTTTTATTATAATAATTACAATGTTTATACAGATAAAATAACAATATACCAATGAAAAAATAAAAAAATACAAATATATGGATATATACCAATAAAAATAGGCGTTTCATTTACGTGAGGTATTCACTCAACGTGTAGTGACATATATTAACAAGGAAAGTGTTTAGTAACGATTTGAATTTGTGTGTATCTTGTATTTGTTTAATGTTATGTGGAAGGTTGTTATATACTTTAATGGCCATGTAGTATGGTCCTTTTTGGAATATTGTTTTGTTTGCTTTTGGTATTAATAAGTTTTCTGTGAGCCTTGTAGCGTATTTATGTGTTGAGTTTTTTAGTGGGAACTTGTCTGTAGATGATCGCACTAACATGCATAACTCCATTATATATATGTCTGTGGCTGTCAGAATTTTCAGATTTTTAAACATAGGTCTACATGAATCTAAACGATCAGAGTTTGTAATTTTTCTTATGTATGATGAAAACATCTTTAGCGTTTACCGAGTTCCTGTCTCAATACTCCATGCCTTTATATATATTTTTTGAAAGTGTGCAAAATTTGCAATACATATTATGTTGTTTTTAGTTAAAGTGGGAGAATGTTATATAACACGCTCCCCGTCCACGCTCCCCGTCCACGCTCGCCGTCATTGTTGCTAAGGAACTCATCCTTAAACTTCTATTATAATTTTACAGAAGCAGACGTCCGTTACATCTCTAGTGTATAATAATGTTGTTATGTTGTTGATAGCAAATAGTGAAGAACCCCCTGTTTGTGGATCCGGCGTCCAGGAAGTTCCACGTAAAGCAGCTCTTTACCGGGAACTGTGGCTTTGCAGCTGCCCTCTCCACGGTCACCATGAACCATAAGTGAGTCCAACATCTTCCTCGTCATTATTATTCATTTATTAAAGCGGAGACAGTTTTCAGATTCTTCCGGTGAGCACTCAGGCCATGAGCCCATTGTGCTATCTCTCATTTACCTCATTCCTTTAACAGTCACCCGGTTCCTTTGATAAAGTTCACCAGGAATGTCATTGGATATTTGGCTATATATCCTGGTTCCACAATGTATCTTCCTAAGTATCTGAGCCTTGTTCTCATGAGGGCAGGACATTGGCACAATAAATGAATTGAAGTCTCTTCATCCTCTTCATATTTCCTGCATCTATTGGTGTTTACAAGCTGCATGTGTCTCCTGAGGTGGCAGTGTCCCATTTAGTCCTACGAGTTCCCTCAGTGAGTGGGTTGTCCTTATTGAGTAGTTTCGTATTTCGTCTAAGGTCTAGCGCGTTTACGAGTTCTTCGGATTGTCTTATTCCGGGTGCCCTCTCCCATTCCTTCTGTACTGGGATTCGATCCACTTTTCAATAATGTAGTTGGGTGTGGCAAGCTGCCAATCCTATGGCCAGCTTCATTGTTACCTACTTTCTTCTTGTGTCCCTTGTCCTAGCCGGGTAAACTAACAGGGGTAGGCAGAAAGGATAGATCGCAAAACTTTCTTGGGACACACTTCTTGCTTCATTCACATTAAAACATTATCTCATTCATACTCTTCTGTTATTCTGACTCTTGACATTACCCAACTCAAGAATTTCATTCCTTTGATCGTGCCATGTCCTCTTCAGGCGTCCCCATTATACATTTGCATCAAATATTCAATTTATACTCCTTTCTTCGTTCATTCGATCTATTGACTCTGGACATATTCGCCCATACATATTCGCCCATTCTCCTTTGTCACTGCCATTTTGTTTTAAAGTATATTTTATTTAATTATAAAATTTAACATTTTATATCTAGTGTACATCTATTCTAAAACTACTACAGGGTTTTCCAATAAGAGGTGTTATTTTGAATAGCCCGCTATTTCGGTAGATGTTACTTTTGAAGCTGTCATTTTTTGACATTTGACAAGTAGAAACTACGCCATTAATACAAATGGAACGATACACGCTTCAACAACGCATTGAAATTATTAAAATTCACTTGAGTGAATTAAATGCAAATCATCTTGAGTGATGAGGCCCATTTCCACCTCGGTGGCTTCGTCAACAAGCAAAATTGTCGCATCTGGGGCTCGGAAAACCAAAGAATTATTGTTGAAAAGCCTGTTTATCCTCAACGTGTGACTGTTTGGTGCGGTTTATGGTCCGCGGAGTTATTGGACCTTACTTTTTCGAAAATGAGGCTGGAGCAACAGTTTCGGTGAATGGATTGCGCTATCAAGAGATGATTAATGATTTTTTATGGCCGGAATTGGATGGTATTGATCTGGACAACGTTTACTTTCAACGAAATGGCGCTACATGCCACACAAGCAACGAAACTATTGATCTTTTACGATTGAATATCAAAATAACACCTCTTATTAGAAAACCCTGTATAAAAATATTCTATTACCTACTTACTAGTATTTAGATTTCACAACATTGAGACTTAACCCACAAAAAACTGCAAGACTTTTAGCTTCCTTAAAATTTAAAGGGAGATCATTGAACATTTTGAAACTTTTATATTAAATATTGTTTTGTGTTGCTAATAAATTTGTCTTAGGAAGTCTAAAATCGTTTCAGCTTCTCGTAGGATAGCCATGGACTGTAGGTACAATTAATACTAACACTTTTTAACATATAATCTGGTAACATTTTCTTTTTTAACTTGTATATAAATAGTATGGTATTATAGATCAAATGTTGCCACACACTTATTAGAATATTGAGTTGGCATTTCATTGTTTTTATCCTATAGACCTTTATAGACCTCATACCTCTGTTCTGAATTATTTCCATTCTTTTAACTTGTGTTTGACACGATAAAGGTTTTTTTTCAACATTGCCAATATCAGGATGCTTACAAGCTTAAATGTAAAGTTTCTGAACTTACTAACCAAAGAAAACAACTTATTTTGTATGCTAATCATATTTTCTTATTTTCTAGTTTGTTCAATCAGATGATTCCAGACGCTCAAAGCTTTACAACCCAGTATGCTGGGATATTTCACTTCAGGTACGGCAGAACATATTTTTATCCATTGCAAATTTATGTGGCAGTCGAAGAGGTTTTGTAGTTTTATTTATTTGTAGGTTCTGGCAGTTTGGGAAGTGGATCGACGTGGTGATAGACGACTTCCTTCCGATGAGTCTGGAGAAAGTGGAATACATCCAGAAGATGTCTAATCCCACCTTCTGGAGTTCCCTCCTGGAGAAGGCGTATGCCAAGTGAGCTACAATTATGTTATAATATTATTGATGAGCAGGGCTGGCCCTATGCAGGGGCAATTGGAGTAGCAATCTACTATGTACCAGTAGTGTGACAATAAACATGTAAATAGTGTACTTTCACCTCCTTAGTATTATTATTGTAAAGCTACCCATCATTATTATACGAGATCATCCACTTGTCTCTCCAGAAGATTATACAAAGTATTATACAAAGAGATAGTCCCGAATTAATATCCGTCATTGGTTTAAATGTTCCAACGAGGCGTACCAGGCACACTACACTATTTCATATTGAAGCCAACAATACCAATGCAGCAAACAACTCAGTAATTAATTACTCGCGCAATCACAACATACACCCATTATGAAAAATTACCACATTTAGACATCTTTCATGATTCCTTTCCAACATACAAAACTAACTTTTAAATTTCTTAGCGTGACATATTTCAAAAACACTTTCACTTCATTTTTCAAAACTTATGTGTATTAACAGTCAATTACAATTTGTGAGCTTATTATAATTGTTGTTTTCAATACATTTATTATTATCTATCCACACACTTCCTTCCTTTTATAACAATCTCAGGCGAAATTACGTAATGATATTTTATGGACATACGTAATAGGTACTACAACTATTTATTTATTTATTTATTGCATCTCACTATACATAAAACACTTTTTTTCACATAAAAATCAACCTCACTAGGACTAAGCCTGTATCGAGATTAACAATTTACATTTGAGTGAAGCAAACACAAGAGTAATCACAAACATAAAGTAATTCTACATACAAACACAAAATATTTCAAAATTAAATAAAAAATGAGTATTAGATGTGTTACCAGATGGGTAATTTGACAGTATATTGTAACAATATTTGAACCATAACCAATCATTAATCATTATTCAAAAGAAGAAGCAAAGTAGATAATAAAGACAGATAGGGTGACATTCAGTTTTTAGCAAATGGGACTTATATAAAATCTTATTATTTAAGAAAGGACAAGGATGAAAAAATATTAAGACAATCGTCTGTCAATACATAAGCCTTAATTAACTTTTTAAATTTAACTAAGGAATTGGTAGACTTAATATGATTTGGAAGAATATTCAACATAAGTGGTGCCTGATATAAATAATTTCTTTGACCAAAAGAAGTTTTAGTATGTACCGCCACAAAGTTCAATGTAGAGCTAATTCTAGTTGTACGCATTTGTTGTGTTCTTTCAGCAAATTTAATATTGATAAAAAATCGACAAAGTATTTGAGTGATATACATATAGCTGTTTTATACACATAACATTACATTCCTTATAAAGTAGGTTGGATGGATAACAGATTTTTTTTTTGTACATCACTTTAAGGATCAATTTTTGAGTAAACTATGTAATAACTAAAAATATCTAACTGTATCTTATTGTACTGTGTATGTCTTAACAAATAAATAAAAGAGGAACCAGTCCGTTACACAGTCAAAAGTCACCACAAATTGGTGTAGTCGATAGATCATTACAATTCGGCAAATTGGTATCTCTATTTTTCCGCATAAGGGCTCAATTGAGAGTGATATTAGTGTTTATTTGTATATGTTCTGGATGCGCCTGCCCATCAGCAGCGTGAGGTGCCGGATCAGGAGAGGCTGATTTGGGGAGACTCTTTGACACCTGGTCTCTCTTATTCTTATTCTATTCTATTTCTTATTCTCTCTTATTCTATTTCTTTGATAACTGGTCTCTCTTGATCTTTCATTAGATGGACAGATCATTCTTCCGTCACTTCTTGACACACTTATCTCTAGATTCCTACCAACCCCTCATACCTTTTTCCTTCCCAGAACTTCCTTCCATCCCCAAAGACGACATTATTTTCCTCAGAGTCTTCTGTGTTGGGTTAATTTAAGTTAATTATTTCTGATTTCAAAGGTATAAATATGTTCCAGATTATACGGATCCTACGAAGTGATCCTGGAGATCTACCTGAACAACTCCATGGTGGATCAGACTGGAGGAGTGTCCGACTTCAACACTCCCGCAGAGGGGGAGCCGGCCTTTGAGCTTCTGCAGCAGGACTTCAACCACGGCACCCTCATGGGAGCCACCACCAAGGTAAATATGTTCCAGACTATATGGCTCCTACGAAGTGATCCTGGAGATCTACCTGAATGAATCCATGGTGGATAAAAAAAATAATAAAAACCACTTATACACAGAAGCAAGGACGCCATTTATTAGCAGTAACACCCTGTTCCGTCACGCCGATTTGCTTTTGACAGGCCGTGTGCTGACGAATAGTATGGTCAGAATTTGAACTGTACAGTTCACACACGTCAACTATAATCACGGAGTGCCGTGAGCCGTACAATCGCATCGAAACGTTCGTCTTGTCAAAACCAATGTGTGTACTCTCACCGGTTATTTATCGGAATAATCCCTTAAACGTATTTTATCGCAACTATCGCAATCCAATTCAACATAACGAGTGCTACCGTACAACGATCACCGTTCCAGTGCTGACAGATAATTCTCGAGATGCAGATTTCGTTCGCCACCCGGTAATCTGACTGTGAATTAACCTTACAAATTGTGTTATCGTATTCGCCTGTCATAGCCATAGGCTTTATCCATGCTTTATCTGTGTGGAATAGCCCTTCAAAATACGGCTATCCCAACCCTTGTTCGTTCCTCGAACATACCCATTACTTTATTAGAGGAACTACTGTCTGCTGTCACAGATTAAGGTGAAATATAGGAGATGGCCACGGGAAAAGGCTAAAAATAAATGTTGCCAAAATATCTTTCAAAATAGGACTGGTAGTTCCGAAATGTACTAATAAATATGGTGAAAGAACTTTAAACTACATATATAGTACCCAAAATGTTTAACTTATTACCAATGACAATTAAAAATAATAACATGTATACTGCTAATGTTAAATATAATCTAAGGAAATGGTTATTGGATAATAATGATCTATACTGATGCCCCTGAAATGGAATTCATATTCTTAGAAAATGGAAAAACAATTATTTTGTAATACCTGACTACCTACCTCTATTTATGAAACTATTGATGTACTTGTTGATAATACTAATTTGTTCATACATTTATTTTTACTTGCTTATTATATAAGGCTTTTATGCTACTATTTAAACTTTTCTGCAATGTAAACAAAATTACATACAACACGGATATATACAGACATAGCACAAGGACGTGCAATGAAATTAGGCCAACAAAAAAGGACTAAGTCAATACACAAAACAGTTTACAATACAAAGGGATACAATATTATTTAATCTAATTGATAGATTTTTGGAGGGTAGTGATTATCGCCAATTTGAATGGGTTATGATTCTGTGTTTCTCCAATCCGCAGAATCCAAGGTTGCGTGATTACTCTCGGTGTGCAATAATGAGAATTCGGATATTTCCAATTTAGTTTTTATTTTAACAAAACTCACGTTACAATAATTTTATGAACAAATCAGATAGCGTACATTAGAGGAGATTTAGGGCTAAACCGGTAGCAAGACCGCTGGAGAGAGAATGAAATATTAGCCGCGCTAAGTATCGCGCGCTGGCTTGCAGTGATACCAGTCTCACATGATGGTAGGTAAAAGTAATGTTGTCATTATTTTCGGGAGATGTAAACTCCCTATAATTTACCCTACAGATTCAAGCTGAATTGTAAGAGTTATATTAATCAACAGAAAATGTAATAAACAATAAAAATTAAATAATTTACAAATATAAGTAAGTAATAATAAATTATACATTTGGAAACTTGGATGTACTAAATGGCTAAAATAAATTAGTAAATAAATAAATAGCGCAATGTGCATGATACAATCTGAAGAGGGATATACAGATCTTATCAATAGTAGGAGTAAGATTAAGACTGATTAAGTTCTGTGTTAACTCACAGTTAACACAGAACTTTGATGTTTGACGTTTCGTCTGTCTGTAAATTTGTTTGTACGTTCCGTTTCCTTGATGGTGGACGTATTGGATACTGCCTTTTTATCCTGTCAGAGTTCGCAGGAGCATTAATCCATGTACATATATCATATCGGAATAAGCAATATTATGGTATCTTAAGAAAGTTTGAAAAAAGAATTGTCATTGAGATAGTGACGTTTCTTTGGACAAATTGTATAATTCCTTATTTGAAAAAAAAAAATCACATGAAATATACTAACTAACTAACCATCATGCCGTTTCTCCGCAGGGGTAGGCAGAGAGGACGGACCGCCAAACAACTCAGTCTTGGCACACACTCCTTGCCTCATTCACATTCATACATCACCTCACACATACTCTTCTATTATTCTGACTCTTCACATGGCCCGACTTGAGTATCTGATTCACTTGATCGTGCCATGTCTTCCTTGGGCATCCCCGACTTCTGTTACCATTACATATATCCTCCTTACACTCAAGTACCTATATACTTTATAATTAAGTAAGCAGGTATTATTTAAGTGTCTACTTAGATCTAATGATTTTAAATGAAATTTTTGTTTTCATTTATTTGAGAAAATTGGAAATATCCTTTTTTGGGCACAATTTTTTCTGTTCACAGAACTACTAAATTATTTGCATAATAATAGGAGTACCACAAGGCACCATGTTGGGTCCTGCTTTATTGTGTAAATAAGAAGAAAAAATAGCACGATAAGCCTATGATCTGTGTGCTTGGGAGGTATACTGATCAGACGGACCAGACCTGGTAAGGAGACCCTTATCAATGATAATAATGATGATTCCAGGGTACCTCTGTTGACGCGTCGCAACCTTTCCAGGTAGACCAGCACCACATCATCACAGCCGTGACCACCATCGAGAACAAGAGCAAAGAGCAGTTCCAACTCATGAAGCTAAAGGATACCTGCGGCGTAAGTCTGAAATGGACTGGAGCTTGGAGCGATGGGTTGGTACTTGTACTGTAAATCGGTATACCACAAGACAGATTTAGACATTTTTGTTTTCAATGAGAATACCGAACAAGATTCCCAACTGCTTGCAAATTTCCAGAGCATAGACAATAAAAGGAGATGAACCACAAACCATAATTAGTATTGTCCCATTAACCCATCCCGCCTTTGTTTCTTCCTACACACCAGGTGCATAACTTTCGTTGCGTAGCCACTGTGATAGTCTGTGCAGTTTAGTCGAAACTCGGCGACAGTTGACACGCAAACATGCCATATCTCGATTGTGTTATTTATAGGATTATTGGGATATATTGTGAGGCTGAAGATAGTGGGGAGGTCAAGGTGATCACCAAGCACGGCTGAAGCCATTTCAATTATTTCATCAGGACGATACTGAGAGTATTTACCAATTTATTTACAGCAAAAGAATCCACAACCAGTGGAACTGTTATTAACTCTTACAGAAAATAATTTCCCTGTGGACCTGTGTCGTATTTGGGCTTATATGCTGTGTGGTGGGTATTTCAATAATTAAGTAAAGGAAGGAGAGGTAGTTCTAGAACAGAAAATGTATGAGGGATGGGTATAAAACTGCAGTATGAATCCATCCCTATATATTTAGTAAATGCACATTCAAGAATGATTTGATGTTTTTAAGGTCTGTATTGTGGACTACAGTAGAAGCGGACACTGCCGCGTCGATGAAGAGCACGGCAAAAGCCAATGGAGAATTCTGGATGACGTACAACGACTTTAGGAAATACTTTAACAGGTCTATATCCTTTCACGCATTCCTCTATTTTCAGCTTGCAACATCATTTCTGCCATTAGCTGTGTTCCTTTACATTAAATACTGTGTTTACATTAAATCCACACAGGAGGCCCTGATGAATATAATTTCTCTGAGGGCCTATGTCATCTTTGGGGATGTTGCGTGGAGGGTTTTTTTGAGGAGAAACTACCCGTTCTCACCTGACAAATACTGTCAATCATGTAAAAAATTTGTTCACACTTTGGTGTGAATCCAGACTGCACCGGTGCCGATGGGATCAATAACACTAGTTCCTCAGAGCATCTTCCATTAAATTACCGAACAAAAACTGAAGAACAAAATTGCAATCCATTTCTTAGGCTGGCCGCATACATACGTTTTTCGTATTCGATTTCCGAATTCGTTTTCCGTATTCGGAATTCCGTGAGACTAGCGCAAACGTTCGTTTTTCTTCATTCGGAATGTATAAACGTCAGTACCAGTGTTGCCAACAAGGGCGATATATCGCCATTTAGGCTACTCAGAGCGAGAATCGGCGCCGAAAAAATCTAAAAGGCGACTGGTCGCCAATTAAGCTACTTCAAAAACATCAATTTTAAACATGTCCCGAAATTCTCTAGCCACCCCCGCCACCCCCCCTCCCCCTTATGAAATTTATTTTTCTGGGGACAAATTTTATATTTTCTTGAAATTCTCCATGATTTTTTTTTATTTTCTGGGGACAAATTTTATTTTTTTTGAAATTCTCTAGCCACCCCCCCCCCCCCCACGAAATTTTTGTTTTCACGTAAAAACATCAATTTTAAACATGTCCCACCTAACAGCAAATTCGGCTACTTTACGCTACCTTATGTATGAGAAACGGCGATATTAGGTCAAGATCCGTTGGCAACACTGAATTACGAACGGAAATTTCCATACGTTTGCGTCGGCACAAACAAACTGTATGCAATAGCTGCGTTCCACATGACGTCATTAGGTTTTTTCCATTCGGTTTCTCCGAACGCGCCGTATGTGAAAATCAATGGGTTTTTCTTACCAATCAGAAAAGCTAATGAGATTTGATTGTAATAATAAGCAGTCATTAATATTGTCAATAATTCGTTAAATTTTCATATCATCTGCGAACATCAAAATAAAGACACGTTTAAATACATTTGTAACGTCATTTATAAATATGTTGAAAAGAATGGGTCCTAGATGTGATCCCTAGGGCACACCGCTTGTAGCTGTAAAAGTGTAGGACAGTTGACCTTTAATGCAGACAGTAAGCTCTCGATTAGACAGATAATTCTTAAGCCAGGATAGTACGTTACCGGTTATGCCAATTTTCGCCAGTTTGCTAACAAGAATTTTATGGCAAACCTTATCAAACGCTTTGCTGAAATCAGTATATATAGAATCGACTTGTTGTCTATTAGCAAGTGCATTTGTTATATAATTTTCGTACAGGGATAAATTGGTTAAGGTTGATCTGTTTGAAACAAAACCATGTTGGCAAGTTGTAATGATGGATTTCACGCTGGGGTTTATCTCTAGAAGAATTAATTTTTCAAAAATCTTGGGTATTGATGATTGGATACAAATTGGACGATAATTTTCAATTGCAGATTTATCCCCGCATTTAAATATTGGAGTTAAGTAACTTTTTTCCAAAGTTTTGGGAAATTTCCCGTTGACAGAGACTTATTAAATAATATGAACAACGGAATGGATAAGCTGTCTGCACAGTTTTTAATCAAGATGGGTGGAATTTGATCCGGCCCGGAACTTAATTTTGGTTCAAGTGTTTTAAGATAATTTGTAATGTCGGTGATGTTAATATTAATATTTGATAATTGCAAGTTTATATCAGAATTAAATTCCGGAATTTGTTCATCTGAAATGTCAGGTTCAAACGCATCTTTAAAGAAATCGGCAAACATGTCAACAATTTCTTTTATGTTGCTAGAACTCCTTTGTTTATGATTCATAGTTCCGGGAATCCCGACTTCATTTTTTTTCATAGACTTTACGTGTTTCCAGAAATGTTTTACATCATGATTTATAGTATTTTCCACTTCCATTATATAATTTTTATAACTATTTTTAGACAAATTTTTGCAAGCTTTCCTGACACTTTTAAATTTAATATAATTAGATACAGATCTATGTTCTTTATAGATTTTATGAGATTCCTTTTTACAATTTATCAAGTGAATTAATTCCTTGTTGAACCATATTGGATACGTTGATTCTTTATGTTGGGTAAGAGGAATATTATTTGAAATTACATTATTGAGTTGCGAGTAAAAATAGTCAGTATTGTAATCAATATCACCGTCATTAAGACTTGTCCAGTCAATGTTAGACAGTACCTCATTAACTTTATTGTAATCTGCGTTTTTAAAATTATAACAAATTCTTGAGATTTTAAGATTATCATTTCCAGTGTAGGGTATAGAAATTATAAGTGTAGGATGGTGTTTATCTATAGGGACAATGAACTCAGGAGATTCGTATACATTTACATTTTCTTCATTTGAGAATATCAAATCGAGAATGCGATTATTAACATTGGGTACGTTATTAAATTGAGAAAGATTTAAATAAGAACACATATCCAGAATATCCCTTTCACAATCAGAAATTGGCGAGTAATTAGGATCATTAAACTTACAATTCGGTAGGTTGTAATCACCACAGACAATTATTTTGTGTGTTGGATATTTTGTTTTTACATACTCGACGTCCTCACAGTGATTTTTGTATATCGACAAGTCCGAGTTGGGAGGAATATATACACTGCCAATAATAGTTTTACATGATTTTCCGCTTAATAGTACAAATATTTGCTCAACATCATAATTTTTATGTTTAATTAATTTAGAGTTAGTGCTTTTATTCACTGCTATTAAGACGCCCCCTCCTCTTGATTTGGTACTAGTATTATGACTCCGGTCCATTCGGTATATGTTGTGATTCGGTAATCCGAGCTCCGCTGAATGAATGGAAGGTTCCAACCAGGTTTCGGTGAGTACGATGACGTCTTGTGTGATGGTTGGAGCTGTAACTTTGAATTTGCCGAGTTTTGATTTGATACCCCTGATATTTTGGTAGTAGATGCAGCATGATCCCGGTTTATGTTTATTAGCTGGCCTCTGTAATTTCACATCAACCACCTTCGTGCGTAATTCTATAACATTTCTGATATTGTGATTGTACAGGTTACATTTATTTAGTTGGAGTTTTTTGGCAAAACGTTGATAATTTTGGGGAGGTTATTAATATATTTTATAGTTAAATTTGGTTCGCCATTTTTTTGTCTAGTTTCCAGTTCGTCCCGAAGCATCATAAGTTGTTTTCTTTGCTGACTCGTCTGATCGTTGCCGGCTTTAACACCATCTTTGATTTTTTTGTTATTAATTAAGATTGTCCGGACTAAATGCTCCTCATTAAGTTTTATCTTGATTGGTCTACATTTATTTGAAATTTTCTTCGTTCCCAACCTGTACATTTTAATGTCTTGAGTATTAATGGTAATATCAATATTTTTCAGGGCCGTAGTAACTTTTTTAAGATCATCGGAAATATTTATAGATGTTAGATCTGACGTACTCTCCGGGACATTGAAGAGAATTATGTTTTTTGCACGAAGCTTCCTCTCTTCAATTTCGGTTAATACTTCACAAATATTAGGTGGAGGATTTGTGGGGTTAGTATCAGTGGATTGAGTAAGAGCTGCACTTTTTAAGGTCGATAATTCTCCTTCGAGAATACCCATCCGGACGGCCATTAATCCTGTTGTTCCCAAGAGTTCCGTTGTTAAAGGTGTTATTTTTCCCATTTGTTCCTTTGTGAATTTGTTACCCGGGTCATTTATAATTTTGATAAGGGAACTAAGTAGATCTTTTGCCTTTGTCATGTAGTTGAGCGAGTTTTCGTTTAGATCCATGTTTAGTTAATACGATGTTTACATTATTCTTTGAAAAATTTGATACTAGCGCCTATTTCCCGCAATCAGTTAGGCACGATTCAAAAATGATGACACTTTTAGCCAATAGCGAGAAAATGACGACACTTGCAACCAATGACAAACTTATTTTTTGCGCATGCGCGTTCTGTATGTTTATGATTTCAGAAATGTTTTTATTTAATATTTTTAAAACACGATACTGCTCAGCACACAATATATTTAAGAAATATAACTGACTGATTACTGAAAACACCAAGTAATGTAAAGTATTTAACACTTTTTGTTTGTATTTACTTGCAAATCCTTACTGTTTATGCAATTTTATTAAGGAGCGTATTTCACTGTGAACTCAAGGCGGTAGGTAGGTAGATTGTGTTGAATGAAGCCAACATCAATCGTGAACGGGTGTTGCGGTCGAGTTTCACGCAAGTGCACCGGAGATCAATGCTGCTATCTCCTTAGAGCACGTTCCATTAAAATACCTGTAAAACAGACTCAGCATGCCCTCATTGCGTTTGTGCATTAGAAATGGCAATCGGTCTGTTAACAATGGATTTTCATTCAGACGGACCACCCTCCTTTGCACAGAATCAAATAGGTTTATCAAGTATTGTGGGGCTCCAGCCCAGAGGTGGCTCTCAAAGTCAATTAGTGGGCGTACTTTAGATTATGTACGGTTTGGGGCTGGTCACTGTTGAATATTGAATTTTTATTATAAATAACATAATGTAAAGTTTTTGTCTTTGTATAATGGCCCTTACATTAAGGTTTTACTGTGACGTTGGGATGGCGGAATATAAGTCAAATAGACTGTATATACCAATTTGCCTTGGACCTTGTTCAGAAAGTTTATATGTCTTCAGGGATATAAATTTCCAGCATTCGGTTTTGGACTCATATGTGTTTAAAATTTATATTCTATAATATTCTAGCTTATGTGTGCCCGGCATTTTGCGAATTCTAGAGTACCTTATTATCATATTGTAACAAGTATTTATTTCACTTGCTCGTTCCATGTCTTCCTCGGGCGTCCTCCACCTTTTCAACCATTCACTTCATATATAAGTCATACATTTTCCTTACACCTCTTTCTTCGTTCTTCACTTTACCGTAAATAATTATTTTGTAGAAAGCCTTATTACCAATGTGGGTCCTCTGTAGTTTACCATCAGGTTGATTGTAAGATCCCTGTGATTTACGGTGCTTTCCGATCCCTTAAATTTGTGTAAAGTAAATATGGGGAAATGTTGATTAAAAACTCGAGTAGTTACACGATGATTTCATTAATCAATCAACCGGGTAATGAGAGGTTCCACAGATTACTCCGCGAGCCGGTATTGCCATTGGTGGAAAATATTTAAGTAGTCCCACAATTTGATTCATGTCTTCCTCAGGCGTCCCCGACTATTTATACCATTCTTTCATATAGTATCATGAAATTCACATTGTTAATGTTTAAAAAACTACAGGTAAACTTGTCGAATTCCGCTGCTTGCAAAGGCTCTTTAAGAAATCACTTAACACTTGTTTTCAACTTAAATATCAATTGGAGACAACTATTTAAGTCGAGGGTTTAGGTAAGTGTTATACCTGCCTTATTATGCAGATTTAAGTGTTGGGAACTCTTTGTAAAAAGTAAAAGGTTCTACTTACAATTGTGTTTATTTACGTTACAAATAATAGGTCTGGATTTAGCTACACTGTTCATTATCCAAGGGTTGGTAATTCTCTGGTTCGAGAAGCTTGTTCCCTGTCACTATAACCTCACAAGCATCTGTTACACTCTAGCGACATCTGACGGACTCTGGAGTAAGTTTTATGACTAGCGCCATCTATTGCTTAAATACTCAACTTTATTACCATACATCACAGTAAGCATGCATAAAATAACCTCCAAACTTAAGTTTGAGAAAAATTTAACTTTACTGCATCTTTTACCATCTCTCTCCACATAATTAGTTATTTCTTGTAGAAATTAAGTCGAAACCAAGTGTTAATTATATATTTTTGCGTATTGAGCGTGCAGCGGAATTCGACAAGTTTAATAAACAACATTATGTTGACGTTAAGTCTTTCTCGAGCGTCCCCCACTTCTTCTACCATTCATTCATTCTCATTATTTTTTGTCATTATTTTGTCATCATTTTCTCATTCTCACCATTCATTCTCTAAACACTCCTGGCACTAATAAGAACAAACGAAAAGAATTATGAAATTTTCATTGAAATCGGATGAATGGTACAGGAACACGTACCGGACAAACAAAGAAATATTTATTTTTATATTAGTATAGATTTTTTCCAATTAAATTGATAGTATGCATTTCTTTTTCAGACATTTTCTTTGTTATTTGGATGCAAAACTCCTAGAACTCCCAGCCAAAACCCAGCCATGGCAAATAACTACCATTCGCAATAGATGGATATTAGGTAAAATTAGTTTGACTATTATCAAATCTCGGTTTTTACTTTAATGATTATTAGAATTTCATAATTTTTTGACTTTTACTATAAAAAAAACCTTTTAAAAGACAATAAACAATTGATAGTATTTTTTACAAGTTTTAATTTTAATTATTATTTTTTTTTTTTTGGTTTTTGTAAATTGAATATTCATAAAATTTTAATAGTTTTTGTAAATTGAATATTCATAATGTATATGTAAAAAAAATATATTAATATATATTAAGTGCACATATTTGTATTGTAAGTGTGAGTATAGTTGGTAAAATCTCGAAAAACGTGTTAATTTATTATACACTTTTTATGGTTTAGTTATGTTTGGTTTGGAGTTATTATGTTATGAAAAAATAAAATATCTTGGTTTTTGATCCAGGCTGTGATGTGTTTTTTGTGAATTTTTGCGGATGTATTTGCAGTTAGTAGTTGCTTCAGAGTAATGGGCATACAGTTAAACAGTTTAGTAGCGTAGTATTTAAAGTGTCTTTGTCCGTGTGTGGTGTGTGTTATCGGTATGTTTAGTGTTTTATTTGTTAAGGATCTGGTTTTTAACGAAGTTTTTGGTTGAATTGGAATATGGAGTTTGTGTTGGAGGAGGTGTAGTAATTACAACCACACTTTTGAGTGAGATGTTTTGTGTGATATTTATTGACTTCCCTTGGCCGGGAGACCTGTCGGTCTTCAGCACCTTATGTAGCGGCATAATTTGTAGTCGCAGGTCCACTTATTTTGGGTGCCGCATCACTAACTGCCCTACGTACACACGCGGTAACAATAAACGTGCTGGCGAACATTGCGAACATTCCAATCTTAATATGCGTTTATCTCAAAACTGTGGTTTTGTGGATAGGCCCCTGTTAACCTAAAACTCCGATGATATTACCGATTCACCAATTTCCCTCCCGCTTGTACCACTAGTTTCCTGACGCAATGTATAATGTACCTATTTGACTTTTATTATTAATATTAATTTACACTTTTTCACTTACTCCGTAGGGTCTAGCGGAGGTGACATCCTGAACAGCACGTACTGGAAGAACCCTCAGTATGCCATCACCTTGAATATAGGAACTGGCGGCATCCGCGGCCAGTGGGTGAGAGACCATGGACAGAACAGTTTTTTTTGCAAAGAATTTTTATTCCTCTTCTTAAGTCGGTCCCTCATTGTTGAGAATCATGACTTCCACTCCAATTTCCGCGGTGGACAAAGCTGCTCCACTCCACGCGGTTCTGCGCTACATGGAGAGCCAAGGATACCGACGTACTGGACACCAGTGATACTTGATCACTCCAGAGTGTTGGTGACCTTCTTCTGCTTCTCCTACCAAACGCTTTGCCGGTGACTATGAGTTACTCCAGGTTGGAGTCCTTAGTTTGGCGTGGGACGTGTCCAGAGCATAATTAAAAACCTACTGTCGATGCCTGGCTCTTCCAAAATGGATATATGTATTAGTGCATCTGGCTGTTAATGGAATCCTGAGTGTTTTTCTCCATCACCACATTTCTAGGGCGTATATCCATTTTCTTTTGCTGGCTCTAAGTGTTCATGTTTCCGCACCGTACAGAAATATGGGGAAAATCAGCATCCGAAAGAATCTCATCTTGGTGGACTTCGTTTTGCCTCTATCACTACATACCTTTTTCATTTCTGTTTCACCGTCTCTTTTATCCCCTACAAACGAACCTAGGTAAAGAAAAACATAGAATTTTTATACTTACATTAAAAAATTATTTTGCATTAACTTCATACAGGAGTACCTAA
This sequence comes from Hesperophylax consimilis, assembly GCF_061612785.1. Lineage (NCBI taxonomy): Eukaryota > Metazoa > Arthropoda > Insecta > Trichoptera > Limnephilidae > Hesperophylax > Hesperophylax consimilis. The sequence continues at coordinate 17,242,870 of NC_142865.1, forward strand.
GTAGCTCTGTCATCTTTGGGGGTTTTTATGAGAAAAGGAAGGAGTCACCTAGGGTCTCGAAAAGACTGTGTTGTAGGAGGGAGGAAACATATAGGCCGACAAATCATTCCACTGCCGTGCTCTTGAACAAAAGAACGAGTCGTAGAAGCAACCCGCTCTCATGTGAAAAATGTCAAATGTACAAATGTTGGGTGCGCGTTTGACGGGTTTCCCAAATCTGTATTGGTGGCGAAGGAATCAATAACCGCCCTTGTCTGCATTGAATCAGGGGTTTTTTCAGGTTTTTTGAGTGGGGCTATCAAATTCAACACCAGGGTGCACTTGCGATTTGAACAGGGTCAGCAGTTTTGTACTATCTGCAGTATCTGAAGGTCCTATACAGTACATCCAGCTTCTGAGAGAATAACTTGACTGTGGCTTCGATGAAGTCCCCAAGCCTGAGCTGGTCAGTTAAGGTTGTAAGTCAGGGGTTTTATCAGGTATATTGGTGCTCCAGAACAATGGTTTGAACTACCCACCAACCATAGCATTCATAAATGTGGTAAGTTAACACACCAACCACAGCATTCATATATGTGATAAATTAACCCACCAACCATAGCATTCATAATTCATGAAACCTTGAAAGTATTGGCTCCCTATAGTCTAGAGCCTTGGGATGAATACATGACTATGTAAATGTGGTGTTTGCAGATGCTGGTGTCGCTGATGCAGCAATACCGCAAGCGCTCCCGAAAGACCCTGGAGATAGGAGTGGCCGTGTTTGAGATCCCGCCCGGCAAGGAGCTGCCGCTGAAGATGGATTACCTCAAGTCGCAGTTCTCCATGCAGAAGTTTAACCACACCAGGGAGACTGCAAGCAGGTCTGTCACCACTTATGTCTAGTAGCAGACTTCCTCTTTGCCTACTTTCTTCCTTCAGTCAAATATCCTAGAATATTAATAATACGCCCAAATCTATGGCTGGCCGCTAAAGGCGCTAGGTAATGGCGGTAAATTATTGAATATATGTAGGCTTATAACTGTTAATACAAACCTAATAGCCGCTGTAATATGTTTTTATGTATGAACAAAAAAGCAGTAAGGGCGTATGTAGATTACCTAATATATATATATTTTTAATTTTTGATTTCTTTAATTTATTAACGTGTAATAAAGAGAAAAAAAAATCAATACTTAACTGGTAATTTTCCTGCTTTTCTAGGTATAATCTGCCAGCTGGAAACTATTGCATCATTCCTTCAACTGCCTACCCCAAAACCCAATGTGAATTCTTGCTCAGGATTATCACGGAAAATCCAATTACATATACGTTAGTATCATAGTAAACATTTTATTAATTATTGATTGGAGTATTGATAACAAACTTGGGTTCAACTTCCAAAAATGTTCAGTCATATGCTTTACAAGGGCACAAAAGACCATATATTTTAATTACAAAATGAAAGATACGTCACTGAAACACATGGTGACTCGCCATTCGCTTAACACTTCACGCTCATATTGAAAAAATCTGTAAATCAGTCACTAAGATGTTGGGTTTTGTCAAACACAATTCAAAAGACTTGACCAACCTTGCAGTTATAAGGCTGCTTTACTTTAGCTTAGTGCGTAGCATTCTCGAGAGTGGATCTCAGGTATGGGGGCCAGAGGACACTGTCTACGTACTAATAGTCGAGAAGATACAAAACAAGTTTTTACGATACCTCTACATGAGAGAGTTTGGTTATTTATTACCCATAGCTGTTTCCAACAGCATTTATCTCGGGAATGCTGGGTGTATGCAACCTTAGTTCCAGAAGGGATGTTGCATTACTCCTGATGGCGTATAAGCTTCTAAACGGTTTAGTCTCAATACCAAACATTCTGGCTAAAATAAGATTCGGATAATTTTGCGCGAGGCTGCCAAAACAGGCTTTTGATTCTTCCTATGTGCAGAACTAACTTACCAATGGTGATGCCCTTGGTAAGAATCAATAGTTTAATTAATTGCCTCGCAGGAAATGTGTATATTTTCCACATGTCCTACAACGTATTTAAACGTGAAATATTATTATTCAAGACTTAATATTGTAAACCTAAATTTGAAACTTTATTTTTTTTTGTCCCACTTGTAAATGTATTTGTTATTCACTTTTTTGTAATTTTTAAAAAATTAAACACTCCTGGTACTAATAAGAACAATCTTTGAATTTTTCAGCCACATTGGTCGACTAATTTTCGAGTTTTGCGAGCGCAAACATACAAAGGCTGAATTTTTATGTATAAGAAAATTATAAGTTTGAATCTGACTGTTATTATTAACGAAAAATTGTTTTACGTTTCAGTGTATACGACCAAAAAGTTGGCATAGATAAAGTTGATAAGGTAAGTAAAAAAAAAAAAAATAACTTTATTAGGTTAATAATAATACTTGTTAATCTTCGTGCCGAGATTCCCAGATATTTATAATAATGGTATACGGTTGGATTCTAATAATGATGTATTGTAACTACATTTACACTGACATTTGTCACATGAGAGCGGGTTGCTTCTACGACTCGTTCTTGTGTTCAACAGCTAGGCTGCGGCATGATTTGCCGGCCTCTGCGTTTCCTCCCTCCTACAACACGGTCTTTTACAGAGTATAGTTCCTAACTGCGAGCTGCGAACAGAGAGAGCCTAACTACCTACTACACTGGGTTATATAGGTGCTTCTATCTCTCTCATCCTCTGTCTCTGTCACATACTGCGAAAGTCAATGCAGATGCTAAAACCTATCTCACGATACTAATAAATTACAGCTTGACGCCGAAATATTTGCATACGGTCAAAATAAGAACTAAAAACGCCATGTTTTAAATTATTTGACTGTCAACTATTTTGTATTATAACTAGCTGTACCCCGCCACGCGTCACTGTGACTTAGTCTGTCTGTGCAGATGGAGAAACAATAATAAGCGTGTTGCTTTTACGTCCAACAGATGGCGCTGTTTTAAAAAAAAAAGCAGGTGTCACAGGTGATATCTATATAATGTAGGTATATAAAAACACACGCGTATTCGAATGCAAAGTTGTGTCAAAATTTCAAAGCAATCGGTGTAGAACTTTTCGGAGATTAAAGATTTTGAACAAACGAACATTTACATTTTTATTTATATAGATGTTACATCAATAGTTGCACCGACAGCTCGGTACTTCCCAACCTTCCTCTTTCTTTTCTCCTACCATACGTCGATTCTCTTTCCATTTCAGCTTTTTATCAAATTGCGTGATTGCAGTTTGATAAAAAGATGAAACGTTTAATTTGATCATCAATCAATCAAATGTGACAATGAATTTGATGGTCTTCGTGGTCGAGGGGTAAGGCTCTCGACTAGCAATCCGAAGGTCAAAGGTTCAAATCCTGGCGTGAACAAGTAAATTTTATTTGAAGAATTTTTTTTATTTCACTATTTATTCATTTAAAATTATATACACATAAGTATACTGCGGCAGATTTCATTGTGAGATACCCTCAGTATCGCCCCACCACCATTCTTGAAATGTCTTTAGCCGTGTTTGGTGACCAGATCTGAATAGCCAGGTACTCCTCCGCCTTCCTCTTCCCCATCTTTTTCCCCTCCTAGCTACCTTCAGCCTCACAACGTACCCCAGTTGGCGATGTCATAGTTTCACTGGCTGTCGACGGTTGGAAGCAGTTGGGACTCTTGTGCGGTATTCATATTAAAAATAAATAAAGACACAGTGTTTTGTTATGAAGTGGATATTATTTCAAGAATCGATTCACAGCACTAACTACTTGATTTAACAGACTATAACGCTTGTATTTTTGCATGCTGACCGTTAATGACAGTCTATTTGGCTAATATTCCGCCATCCCAATATTGTGGCAGTTGAATTTGACCTCTTTGATTGAATAGTAGATGGTTGTTGTTGTTGTGTGTGATTTAGTTTGACTGTGTGTTTGACTTGATATGTATTGAATTACATCATGGACTCCCAAATTGATAGATCCGCCCATCAGGGAAAGGAGAACAAAACGTGGTGAGACCGTCTCCCTTTATGTGCTTTGTCAATAAATGAATCTGACAGTATACAGGCAACTCGCATTGTAATATCACAATTTAATCCTCGAAAATAAAATCTGCTAACAAATTAGGTAATAGTTCTATTTACGATAAAAAAATTAACTTCAAATTGGGTAAACAAAAGTTTGGGCTTGTTTCCAAAATTGAATATTTTGCTACACTATTTAGTTAGACTCTTTTACAAATATGTTGTAATTTACTAACTCACTCATTTTTGCTATTCTACGCAACCCGATTTGTAGACAGTAGGGTTAACCTTTCCCTTACTGTGCTAAAAAAATCCACGTGTTTCGGTGCTGTGTAGTCAATACACATCTCAAAATAAGCGATTTAATGTCGGAAAAATATGAATATTCATAGTTAATCGCTTATGTTTATTATATTTTATATCAAAAGTGATAATAATTGTAATTTAATTGCTGAAAACATGAAAAAACCATTGGCAGATGATAAACAAACGTGCGAGGAGTCCTTATCTAACGACGACCCGCGACCGACTGGCTGCAGGTGCTGGATGGATGCGCCATGGGCACTGGATCACACACACAGCTATGCGGTCGTAGGTAGCGATGGTCTAAATACAACTGCGGACGTGTGGATATCTCATGTTCCCGCATAGAGAACTAAAGCGGGACATCAATAGCGTGTCATTTCCTCGCACACTCTTCGCATAGCATTGTCACACGGTTGATTGAATTGTTGTACTTGTTCCCACTTTTTAACAAAACACTCTGATTTTTAATTGAATTTGAAAACTATATAACAACTTATGTTTTTCACTACTACCTATGATCACCTAATTTTATGTAAAATGTAACAATGTTATAAGTTAAACAATAAAAAAAAATAAAAAAAAAAAATTATTTTTTAATTCAGTGCATAAATGTATAACAGAGGAATACCTAAAATGTGAACCCAGAATTTATTACATTTATAGAGTTATTAAAGTTAATAGAAGCAATGTGTAGTAAATACACACCACAGATAAGGAAAAGTTAAAAATGATCTTTCTTACCCGATTGCGTTGCAAATACTTACTTTAGCTAATCTTACTTTTCTGCGTAGGATCTGGTTATTTCAGTGTGCGCTCTTTGGTGGACAACGTATGACTGATGTCGTGGTTTATTCAAGGCTTCCCCGAACCCTTTTGGTGCCAAAAATATGGTCACGTGGTTTATCTCCAGCTCGTCCAAATGATACCCAGATTTCATGCTAGGGTAAGTCTATCAATGTTGATGTCTATGGATTACATGTATATATTATGTATGTTTTCAGGCCAGCCGTTTGTTAGTAGAAGCGCCGCGGCTGACTCCCAGAGTGGAGAAGTACTTCTATAAGGTGGCCAAGGAAACCGAGGATATAGACTGGCTGGAACTCAAGAAGTTAATGGACTACGCTCTCAGCTCATGTTAGTAATACATATTTTATTTATATTACACACAAAAGACAGAGGGTTAAAAAAATTACAAAGAAATAGAAAATAAAAAATACCAACCGTCCAATAATGGTTTTCCAATAAGAGGTGCTATTTTGATATTCAATCGTAAAAGATCAATGGTTTCGTTGCTTGTGTGGCACGTGGCGCCGTCTTGTTGAAAATAAACGCTGTCCAAATCAATACCATCCAATTCCGGCCATGAAAAATCATTAATCATCTCTCGTAACTGTTTCTCCAGCCTCATTTTCGAAAAAGTAAGGTCCAATGACTCCGCCGGACCATAAACCGCACCAAACAGTCACACGTTGAGGATAGAAAGGCTTTTCAACAATAACTCTTGGGTTTTCCGAGCCCCAGATGCGACAATTTTGCTTGTTGACGAAGCCACCGAGGTGGAAATGGGCCTCATCACTCAAGATGATTTGCATTTGATTCACTCAAGTGAATTTTAATAATTTCAATGCGTTGTTGAAGCGTGTATCGTTCCATTTTTATTAATGGCGTAGTTTCTACTTGTCAAATGTCAAAAAATGACAGCTTCAAAAGTAACATCTACCGAAATAGCGGGCTATTCAAAATAACGACTCTTATTGGAAAACCCTGTATATGTAAAATAACATAAAAAAGAGAGACAATAAAGTTTAAGCCAAGAAGTTAAGTGAAAAAATGAGATTCGAGAATGTTTCTAAAGTTCGAGGGACTATGGCTAAATATGTTTGATATTTTAGTGGATCTTATATAGTTGTCACAAGATGCACAAGAGGTTAGGAGACGGTTAACTTAGTTCTTTGGAATGTAATATGGAAAGTTTCGGGGTTTCTTAGTATGGTTTTGTTTGTGGTCAAGAGGGAAGATTCTAGATTCTTCTAGTCACATAATATGTACTTCTCAAATGGCTCCCATGGATATTGAGAGAAGATTAAATGCAGAAAAGCAAAGCTAGCAGTCCACAATGCAGTTCTGATACCAACCCTATTGCATGGCAGTAGGACATCAGATTGGAGTCAATTTTGTGATACAACTTTTTTGGATAAGAGCCTTTGTTTTCGAGTAAAGCGAGTTCCAAGTTGGAATTTTTGAGGTTGAATTTGCGTTAAGTTTAAATGTTTACATTTAATTTACGTCAAATTCGTGACTGGGTTATTATCAGTATTATCAGTATTATCAGGGTTATTATCAGTATTACTGTCTTTTAAAACATGTTGAAGTTTAGGCCCGGCTATAAAAGATTTTAAATCCTATAGTTGCCGAAAAAAAGTTTATCAAAAGTTTAGTTCTTCGTATTCTTTATTTGGTGAAGATTCACGAGGTTTCTCGTTTGAACTACAAGTTTAGAAACTGAAATTATTTGTAATTTATTTTTAAGGAATTATGCCGTGTTGCGCTATTTCCTTCTTTAGCCAACGCTTCGGACACCATTACAGTGTCTATCATCAGGGCAGATGTATCCTGCCTTGATGAAGGACACTATCATGCTGTCCGAAACGTTGGCTGAAGATGGAGGTAGTGTAACATAGCATAATACCCTAAAAATAATTATTTTGTTAGAACAAGAGTCCCAACTGCTCCCAACCGTCTGGAGCCAGTGAGACTATGGTAGCCCCAATTGGGGTATGCTATCAGGCTGAAAGTAGTCGTGAGGGAAAGGAGATGAGTAGAGAAAGATGTGGAAGAAGGTGGGAATGTGCCTGGCTATTCAGGCCTGGTCACCAAACACGGCCAAAGCCATTTCTAGCAATGAAATTGAATTCTGAATGGTGGTCTTACAACAGGGCGATACTGAGAGTATCTGCCACTCTGGAACGTGCCACAAATATATATTGTATATATTATTTAACACTTTAAATGCCGGAAGGTATTTTGCTTGGATCTACCGACAGGCCGCGAATTTTTTACACCGATCCCTTGAAGCTTCATTTAGATCACTCTAAAGTCGATATAATCTGTGAACTGTTTAATTGTAATTATTTCTTCATCATCCTAATAGATGTCACCGTGGGTTCCACATTTTAGATTTTTCAAATTACTTGAGTTTGACAAGCAAAATCGTCATATAGAACAGCGTGTTAACGCGCTCATTTTGTATGGCCGGCCTTGTGAGCACGGCTACCTAGAGCGCGTAAACGCGCTTAAGGCACACAACCGGTTAAATAAGTAATTTGTGAAATAACACAAATTAAAATGAAATAAAATTTACTTGCACACGCCGTAATTAGAACCCGCTACCTCCATTTTGCAAGTCGAGAGCCTTACCCTTCAACCACGGAGACTCTCATATCTGAAATGATTTATTTTATTGGTTCCAGGTGGAGTATGCATTTACTGCCCCATGTTTCGTAAAGGTTGGTGCACATTGTTATGTTTTTATTTTTAAATTTATCATTAGTGTTTGTTTTCCACTTTTTTTTTTTAATTTTTTTTTTATAGTGAATACCTCACAAGAGTCCCAACTGCTCCCATCTGGAGCCAGTGAGACTATGGCATCCCCAATTTGGGGATGTTGTGAGGCTGAAGGTAAGTGGGGAAGGGAAAGAGGAAGGTGGGGAAGTACCTGGCTATTCAGATCTAGTCACTAAACACGGCTAAAGCCATTTGGAGCAACGTTTCAATTCTGAATGGTTGTCTTACACTAGGGCGATACTGGTAGTATCTTCCACTATGAAACGTGCCGCAAATATACTATACAGGGTGTATCGGCACTAACCCGACAAACTTTAACCAGCTATTCCTTAGCACATTTGGAGTAAAAAATGTTATGTACACTTTGCTGTCCGGTAACATTTTTTTTCTTTTAAAAACAAAAAATAAATAAAATTTCCACACTCCGCTACTGCCCACAGTATAGGGGTAAAATAATTGGCAACGCCGCGCTACTGTCATCTCTTTCACACATATTCTGTCTCAAGTCCCGTGTGGTTCCCGCCACCCCGTCTCGTATCAGTGGTCAGTGCTGTTTTGGGAGTTCGCATGTCATCAAGTTTCTAGTTTCGTTTTTGTTTTGTTATCTAAGTTTTTACTGTTGAAATATGCCCCTCAATTATCCACCTGCCGAGCAAGCAGATATTGTTTTTGTTTATGGATTTTGCAATGGAAATTCACGAGCAGCCGTAAGGGAGTATCGCATGAGGTTTCCTGGAAGACGCGTCCCACACCATGCTACCTTTGTCCAGGTTTGTACCCTATCAATTGTTTATTGAAACTATTTACATTCATTGATAATGCCAAAAAGCGCTTTTGAAATTTAAACTGGGAACATTAAAAACATAACAAGGGGCCACCAACTTTAAAAATGTAAATTGTACTTTAGGTGATTTGTGTTCAGTGGTCACTAAACGGCGTTTTAAAAAGTTAATTAATTTTAATCTCTAATAAATGCATCATTCACTGCAATTGAATTCACTCCCTTTCTCACCATGGGATTATTTAAATTACTTGAATTCAATTTCACCCCTGTGAATCCAAGATATCAACCGTACCTAGTTAAGAAAATTATAATTTAAAACACTTTGTTATACATTTTACTATAAAAAAATGAAATAAATGAAGAGAAAACGTAAGTTTTCTGATATGTGCCTAAAATAAGTGTTCTTTAAAAATAAAATGAGTGAAAAAGCCCGCGATTGTTTATTTGACATTATTACTGAGCTGAATAATAAAAGCAGTTGTTATTTGTTGTTTTGTTTCAGATGTATCAACAATTGCGTGACTGTGGCATCGGACGGATTGAAGGCGCCGGCGGAGGACACAACATCGTTCCTGTGGCAGTTGAGGAGAGAATCCTGAACTTAATTACCGAAGACCCCACGCTGTCCGTGCGTCGGGTCGCTCTGATGATAGGACACAGGGAACACATGGCGGTATGGAGAGTTCTGAAGAAGCACGGGCTCAAACCTTTTCACTATAGGCGCTGCCAAGGCCTCATGGAGAATGACCACTTTTCCAGAGTCGTGTACTGCAGAAGAATGCTGCATAATGTCATAAGAGATGCAGACTTCATGAAAAACATATTGTTTACCGACGAAGCACAGTTCACTAAAACAGGAGTGCTAAATGTGCACAACTTGCACCATTGGGCTGAACAAAACCCCAAGCTTGTTCGGGAGTCGTCGAGCCAGGACAGATTTTCCATCAACATGTGGGCAGGAATCCTGGGAAATCAAATACTCGGTCCAATCGAGTTGCCTCCCAGACTAAATGGACCGATGTATTTGGAGTTCTTACAAGTGCAACTGGGCGAGATTCTGGAAGATGTGAACCTCGAATTACTACGGAGAATGTGGTTCCAGCACGATGGAGCCCCACCACACTATTCGATTGCCGTGCGGAACTACTTGGATGTCGAGTTTCCTGGTCGTTGGATAGGCCGTGGAAGTCCGGCCATTGCTTGGCCACCAAGATCACCCGACCTGACCCCCCTGGATTACTACCTGTGGGGGGCTCTCAAGGAAAAAGTGTATGCTAAGCCAATAGCCTCAAGAGAGCAACTGCTCGAACGAGTGATGGAAGCCGCTGCAGAAATTAAAGCAAATCCTGCAAACTTAAATAATCAAAATATAACAAGACTACACGCTTGCATCGAAAATAATGGTAGTCACTTCGAACAAATGCTCCAATAAAAAAATTAACATAAACTACATGTCCGCATTTTCATTTATTATTTATTGGTAAAATTCTCACAATGTCATTCATTTACACATCAATATTACCTACATATCAATATTTAATAAAATCTGTAGAAGAGTATGCCCGTCGGCATTCAACAAGTTTTTCGACAAGTGTGTCGAAAAGCGTCTTCTCTCTTTCCTACACACTAAATATTAATGGTTAAAAATGAGACGACTGATGCTTGTAAGCGCGCCAATACGTAAAAACAACGAAACTCGAATAAGAATTGCCAGGTGGGTTTTTTAATCGCTTTAATCTGACTTTAAACAATAATTAAACACGTAAAAATTATTTAATATAATATTACAGTACAGTACTTTGAACCTTCGCAATAAATTTATTTGATTTTAAGTTTAGTTTGTAGAACTCCATTTCAATTTAGAGATTTTTTTTATTTTAACAGTCTTATTAAAAAATTTATAAAAACAGTGTGTTTATAAACAAGTTCTGCTAGTTGTAATTATTATTACGCGTGACAGCTGTTTCACCTTCTGACGGCATTATCAAACTTTGGTAAAGCCACTTACAGACGACGTAAGTGATAACTTTCTTTTTTTATTATTCTGGCTTTATTGATTTCCGAGTAAATTGTCGTAAATTATTATTTGCTAATCCCAATATTATTTGCTAATGCTAATAATTAAGTGAAATTTTAAACAATGCAATAATAGGATTATTGCATTGTTAATTTCACTTAATGTCGTTGGTATTTCCAACTGATGACTCAGGGGTTTATTTCCCTGAATAATTAAGTATTTTGGGGTCTAATTATTATGCATTTCATTACATCCGATAATTTAAACAATTTTTATGTTGAATTGGGGTAAGTTTTATGGCTAAGGGAAGGAGTGGAAGGTGAGGAAGTACCTGGATATTCAGATCTGGTCACCAAATACGGCTAGTCATTTCAAGCAACGTTTAAATTCTAAACCTGGATATTCAGATCTGGTCACCAAATACGGCTAGTCATTTCAAGCAACGTTTAAATTCTGAACCTGGATATTCAGATCTGGTCACCAAATACGGCTAGTCATTTCAAGTAACGTTTAAATTCTAAACCTGGATATTCAGATCTGGTCACCAAATACGGCTAGTCATTTCAAGCAACGTTTAAATTCTGAACCTGGATATTCAGATCTGGTCACCAAATACGGCTAGTCATTTCAAGCAACGTTTAAATTCTAAACCTGGATATTCAGATCTGGTCACCAAATACGGCTAGTCATTTCAAGCAACGTTTAAATTCTGAACCTGGATATTCAGATTTGGTCACCAAATACGGCTAGTCATTTCAAGCAACGTTTAAATTCTAAACCTGGATATTCAGATCTGGTCACCAAATACGGCTAGTCATTTCAAGCAACGTTTAAATTCTGAACCTGGATATTCAGATCTGGTCACCAAATACGGCTAGTCATTTCAAGCAACGTTTAAATTCTGAATTAATTAATCAATTACGAAAAAGCGTGGGGTTAAGAATATTTTTTTTAAATTATAGTTGTAATTTATTGTCGATTTTTTAAAAAAATTGCGATATTTTAAATAAAATTTAATAATTATTGTTTAAATAAATTAGCAATCTGGCAGCATTCATTTGCAGGTGGTCAATCCAATGCAGTCATGACGTTTGTGTGAGTGCTTTCCTTTGTCTCAGTGTGTTGCGCAGCAGTTTTATATGAACCGTTTTTTGATTCATCGGGATTGTTTTTAAAACTATACATTCTTTGTACCTTCAAATTAGTGGAAATAAACTTAAGTGTGTCAAGCTGCTCGTTATATTCCGGTAATTCTGGAAGGCTTTTAACATAAGCAATAATGTTCATAAATCACATTCCGCGAAGTTGTAAATAACTAAATTTATTAAAAAATATACGTTGTAGGATAGCCTAGCAAGTAACATTTTGACAGAGCACTTACGGTGATTTAAAAAACAACGGCGCTGTTCAAATAATCCAATTATTATTATTGATAAGTACCTAAGTGAGGAAAATTGTTTTTAAAAGTGCTCAGAATTATTGGACTTCGATTATAAATTCAGGAAATCTACTAATTAGTTTCTTAGTTTCAAAATTAGACTATTTAATACGTGAAACGCGTAAGAGGTGAAACCAAAGCATTCCAGAGGTGAAACAATTTAGATACAAAAATAAAACTGATGTGTACAATACAAGAAGACAATCAGTGATTCGCATACGAAAAATGTGAATAATCATTATTGTTAAATAAAATATTTCTTTTCTGGTACTGGATTATGTAATACGGGCTTCGTTCGCAGCAACACGCGAGAGTTGCGATGTTGCTTTCAAATTTTGACAAAGGATAAAACAGTGGTGACATGTGGTGAAAATATGTTTAATTAATTTTTTATTAAAAAAAAACGTTACCGGACAGCAAAGTGCACATAACATTTTTTACTCCAAATGTGCTAAGGAATAGCTGGTTAAAGTTTGTCGGGTTAGTGCCGATACACCCTGTATATTATTTTATTATTTTAATTAATTAATTGTGAAATAACACAAATTAATCAAATAAAATTTATTTGCGCACGCCGGGTTCGAACCCGCGACCTTCGGAATGGCAGTCCAATGCGTTACCACTGGACTATGCCGGCCGTCAAGGACTCTGCGTCAGGCATAGAATAAAGAATAACACAAGAAGTGCCTTGTGGGCGTGTTTTGTGATCCAAATACCTGCCTAATCGAGGCTTGAATTTCCAATACAAAACTGTGTTTACGAAGGATAAGATTTGAAATTTTCACGGCCAAAAGTATTATAGTGATATTGTGTAATCCGCATTACACATCTGCCCTGATAATGGACACTGTAATACTGTCCGAAACGTTGGCTAAAGAAGGAGGTAGGGCAGCAAATGAATCATAATTAATATTTCAATCGTCTACTTGTTTGTTATTTTTTCAGGTCCGCTGCTATCTAAGGATGCTTGTCGCTCTATAGTTGCAAATATGGACTATGAAGGAGACGGGAGACTCAGCTATAAGCAGTTCAAAGTGCTGTGGGCCGAATTACACAAGTTAAAGGTTCCATTCCCTCTTTATTCTAATCAAATCCTCTCATAATGATCCTAAATTAATATTATTTTGTTTATTAGGATGTCGAAATAATAGCCAAATGACTGTTGTAAATGTGTTATTCGTCTTCAGAAAAGAAGATTCCAGTAAAATAAAAAATAAATTATCCAACATATTAATTCCGACTGTGGGTATGTCTGTTATTGTAACTCTGATTCTGAACAGTCAAAAAACATGAAGATAATGAAATCAATAAACATAGTTAACAAAAATGAAGACGATGAAATCAAACCTCTCTCGCAGGATGTCTGCCGCAATAAGTGAACCAACATAGAATAGAACATAAAATGAATAAATCAACTCACAAGAATACTTGCACTCACCACATTATGACAAAACGAACAAAAAATATTCCACAATCATACATCAATCCACCATAACTGATCATTACACTTTAATTCTTAACATTTTTTTTATTTTTTTTTTTTATTTATTAACATTCAAACCTGCTAAACTACTTAATGTAGTTTGTCAGCAGGTACATAATGACAACATTTTTGCAATAACATGGTATAATGGTAAAACAGTATGTATAATGTTGATGATAAATTAACAATAAATGACAAGTTGGTTAAATTACAGAATTGTATAAATATAAATATGTAAGAAGCAGTATAAGCCTCATATAACAAAAACAAGCACAAATGAAATTAATATGAACAAATGAATATATCAAGTGAAATAATCAACAAGTACTTCTATGGTTTTAATATACATAAGGTAATACAAATTTATTCATTTCCCTAGAATGTGAATTCCAATAAGGAAAGCAAGGTCTTCAGTAGTGCATCAATATAAATCCTCAGTATCTAATAGCCATTTCCTTAGATTATATTTGACTTTGGCTGTAAAAACGTTTATATTTTTAATTGTCATTGGTAGTTTATTAAATATTCTGGGTACAATAAAGTTTAGGGTTCTTTCACCGTATTTATTGGTACATTTCGGGACCACCAATCCTTCATATTGGGTGAATCTTGTATTATGTTTATGGAAAACTCTTTCCCTATACAAGGAATCAGACAATATAAGATGTTGACTTACAATATTATAAAACAATAATCCTCTGACAGGTAAAACATTCAGAGACTTGTATATTAATTTAGTGTCGTTTCTGTGTGCATTGGTATATTTATGGATTAACAATTTTGTAAGGGAGTTTTGTAATGTTTGGATATAACTTATATTAGTTTTACAAGAATGTCCCCAAGAAGTGATTCCATAACGGATTGTGGATTCAGCCAGAGATAGATAGATTAATTTTAAAGTACTTACAGGCACAAAATATTTTATTTTATAAATTCTACCCACAATAGACCGTAGACGTTTACAAACATTAGTAATGTGTACATCCCATTTCATGTGGCAGTCAATAGAAACACCCAAATATACATAATTTTTGACAAAATCGATGGTTTCACATGAACAGGGCTGTGCAACATTTCTGTGTAAGCAGTCAAAAGTATGTGTATATAACGAAGGGATTAAATTGTATCTCGCGTGTGGTGATCTTATGTGCATAATTTTAGTTTTTTATTCATTCAAAGAACAACTGTCCATTGACTCAAAATCAATCCTGTAATAAACTGTGGCAGCGTGTTATGTATAGGGCTGTAATTAGCTGTAATTTACGGCGTCTTCCCAAACCGTAAATTGTGTTCAGGAGATGGGAGATTGAAACGAGTGTCTGCACAATTGATTTAGTTTATTCGTGAGGACGAATATTATAATTTATACAGAACGCGGTGACGGTGGCAGAAAGAGTGGAGGTACTGGCGGTTAAATCGAACGCTAAAACAGGAATGAAGATTCCTCTTCTCATGCTCGCTTGCGTATAGCAGCGGATTAATTCGCGTTAGTATTGCCACATGTGGGGTGAAATAAAGTAGTCCCACAAAACATATTGTAGATTATGAAAATCTAAAAAAATTACTACAAACTGAAACCTGGGAATCATTATATAAAACTGAAGACCTCAATGTTATTAGGAAAATATTTATTGAACACCCTCCAATTAAAAATACAAAACCACACTTTAATAAAAAAAACCTGGCCTACCTACTTAAGGCGAAGCTTAATCCTAAATCACTATTTTGATTAATCTTTATGACGAATTGGTGTACATTATGAATACCAAAAAATTTACTTTTGATAAATTGAAGGTTTTTTATCGTTTCCCTTGAGTAGAATACAAATTAAATAATAAATTAGTCAATAAAAAATATAAATATAAACTACTAAAAAAACATTTTTTCACTAGAAATGTATGAACGCGTAAAGAAAACAATTTAAAAAAAATACAGTATTACATATAGCTAAGATTATCTGTGACAGTTTCACTCAATTGACTTTTTTGCTTTCTTGTAAAATTATTTACAAAATAAATAAAAACCATTTTTGTGCTTGAAATCGAACGTTTCTAGACTCAGTTTGTCAAGCGATTTTAATGCCTATTACCTAAAATATAAGGTATACCAAGAATATACACATTTTTGGCTTGTAGCTTCCTCTTAAGTGTATAAGAAAAGGGGACAAACTCCATCAAAAAGTAAAAAACAGTCCTTATGACCTTTCCCTGAAACTGGTCTACAAAAACTATAGAAACATCTGCTCTAATCTTACTAAATCGGCTAAACAAAATTACTACATAATATCCTATAATAACCCAAAACTTATCCGGAAAATAATTAAAGAAATCATTTTCACTAGCCAAAACAAAACTAACCCATTGGAAAAAATCAACACCGATAACGGTATACTCTCGCTCTATAAAAATCTAGATCAAACAGTAAACTACAAATCATTTATTTTGCATTTTACAACATTGGCTCGAATTTAGCAAACAAAATAACCATACCTCAAACATTAACCTGAACATAAACAAACAATCAAATTCTCAAAGGAAAAAATCTGCACTAAAACCAACCACTAAACACGAACTAACACTAATTTTTATCTAAATTCAAACCAACAACTTCATCTGGTAGTGATGGAATCACAATGAAAACAATAAAACACTTACAAGAGTAACTTATCGAATCAATACTCTACTTATGAAAAGCAGATTTTCATTACAATTCAAAATAGGGACTATCACACCTATTTTTAAATCAGGTAATCATAAAGACATCAATAATTATAGACCAATTAAAATTCTAAACACTTTAAT
Organism: Hesperophylax consimilis; assembly: GCF_061612785.1. Lineage (NCBI taxonomy): Eukaryota > Metazoa > Arthropoda > Insecta > Trichoptera > Limnephilidae > Hesperophylax > Hesperophylax consimilis. The sequence continues at coordinate 17,259,300 of NC_142865.1, forward strand.
CTAAAATCTTAGAAATAACAATTAAAAATCAACTCATCAATTATCTACAATCAAACAAACTATTATCACAGAAACAATTCGGGTTCAGAAAAAATCTAGTAGCATACAACGCCATAGCTTTAGTAATTGAATATATTAAAAATTCTCTAGACTCACATAAAAATGCATTGGCTTATTCCTTGGCCTTCGACGTAATAAATCACTTAAATCTTTTTATAAAATTAGAAAATAAAGTAACCCAACAATTGAATTTGAGAGTCACCTCTGGGCTGGTGCCCCACAATACTTGATGAACCTACCTGATTCTGTGCAAAGGAGGGCGGTTCGTCTGATTGACAGTCACAAACGCAATGTGGGCATGCTGAGTCTGTTTTACAGGTATTTCAATGGAGCCTGCTCTAAGGAACTAGCAGCATTGATCCCCGGTGCACCGGTGTACGTTCATGAAACTCAAAAGACACAAGCAGAATACCCGTTCACGATTGATATTGTCTTCAACATGGCTAGTTTCTTTGGCTAGTTTTTGTGTAAGTTGGCTCGTATGTGGAACAAGCTACCGGAATCTGTTTTTCTTCCTTCATATACTCCAGGCCTCTTCAAGACCGGCATTAATAAATTCCCCAGTTCCCCTGTATTACTTACATTGTACAGACAGGGGAACTCTTGAAAGGTGGTGCACCAAAATAAAAATGAAATTTAATGTAGCAATAGTAACGGTTCCATGATAACTCCTCAAAATGACAATTCAACACACCTAAAGAGTGCTATAAAGTTATGAAAAGTGGTGAAACAAAAACTAAGTTAAATAGTTAAAATATATAACCTATTTAACACGATAGCACATAGGTTTGTCCATTATCACAAATTAATTCAGAATAGGATTTTTGTAAATAATGAATTGTGCTAATTTTTACTTGCAATTACCGCAGGTTCGTATTATACCAGGCTTAGATTACAGAGACTGTACTGAATTTTTAAATGTTTTATTATAATAATAATTTAATGTGTTGCAGGGTATTTTTGACCATTACTGCACCAATAAGAAGCGAATGCCGTGCTCCAACCTGAACAGGGCTCTCCATGCGGCCGGCTTCACTCTGAACCACCACATCCTGGGAATCATCGCCAACAGGTAACGTAACCTGTACACAGCGTCCACAAAGATGACATAGGCTCCGATGAAAATTATTTTCCTTCGAGCCTCCTGTGTTCAGTTAATTTAAAAAATAAAACACATATACATTCGATTCGGCTTAATTGTTTCACTGGTTTATCGAGACAAGGAACAGAAACCAATACTAATTTCCTTCGGTTATTTTTTTTATTTTTATTTTATTTTATTTAGGAAACAAACAGTTATTTATATATTTAGCATAAACAGCAATTATTTACAATATTAGACCAATAATGTTCCATTAATTCTAGTTGTTGATTCAATATTTGCACCTATACAATATATGTATTTATAAATGACAGAGAAATATAAAGAATAAACATTTTAAGGAATTACAAAATGTTATAAAAACAATTAAAGACAGTCAGTAGTAATACAGTTTTAATAATAAAATAAACTACGATGATAGGATTATTTCACAAAACAAAAAAAATAAGTTATCAGTTTAGTAAGTTGCATTTTATGTTTTCAAGTTACACTTGAAAATGTCTCCATCTCTAGAGGCATTATGAGTTTTTCAGATACGTCCTATTAAGGCGATGCACTACGTCGTGTAATATTTTAAATTGAGCCGCTATCAATAATAACCCTTACGTAGATGGCGATAAGGTTTAAATTCCCGCTTAACACCATCCGCCTGTTTTGATTTATGCAAGAAAAAAACATGGCCAAAAAGTGCCTTTTATTTTATTTTGTGGATGTTCAGGCATAAATATATTTTTTTTTTCGACCATTTTATAAATAACTTAATTTGCCACATTCTACAATAAAATCATAACCGAAAATGGGTTCGTAAGTAGGAGATTTTGAACTTTAAAGCAGTTTTCATAGGCCTTATACATTATTTTTTTCAGGGCTTATAAAAAGACTTATCTAAAAAATACTCGATTATTTCAAAGGCCAAGATGTATTCTACTCGCAGTATTTAATTAAAGCATCTGAAACATTTCTAGGCGACAAAATTTTCAAACCAAAAACACATGATTTTGCATTACTACGTATGGCATCGCCTTAAAGAGTTTTGCGCATATTTGGCTTTACAGTGTGGTGTTCTAAATAAGTCGTTCGTTCTGGTGTTGTGTTCAGGGCAACGAAATGCAATCTTTTCTAGCAGATATGATGAATCAACAAGATTGTTCACGATTTTGTATAAGGATAGGGTATCAGACATTTTTCTGCGATTAAATAAAGCGGTTATCTAGGTAACCACTCGAACCCAATTGAACCCAGGACCTTAGCTATTCCTAGACGCGACCGTATCTTTTTCTGATTTTTCTGTTTCAAATTTTTATTTGAGAATCGCTAATATTGTCTTCATTTATTGAATTTTTATTTATTGTTATGAAGTTAGTAGAACTCCATTATATTTTTTTTCTTTTACACATCCAAAAATATTATTACATATTCAAATTACAAAAAAAACAGTTTATTAACAAGTTCTGGTGTGCAATTATTATTATGCGTGATAGCTCTTTCGCCTTCTTATGCTACGTATACATACGCGAGCCGAACGGCCGAACTGAACCTCAACTTGTGGGAAAGAGACGAAGTAACCGCTTGCAGTTGCTTCGTTCCGTTCCCGTAATTCGTGGCTCGGTTCGCAAATGTATACGTACCATTAGGTATTACCAAACTGTCAACAGAACTGGTTGATAAATAAACTGTATTTTTTTGTAAATTGAATGTATAAAAGAAAAATATTATTTTTTACCTACCTTAAGCTTCGCTTATTTGGAACAAAATGTTTGGACCCAATGTGTCCCAATCGGTTCCATAATATTTCAGCAAAATGACAATTATTAATTTTAACATACCTTTGAGACGTACACGATATACAGTGCTATTCCACACTCTTAATTATAAAACAAATGCAGCATCTAATTCGACAATTAACCGAGCTCTTCATACTCTAAATAATATTTGTCTTAACTCAAACACTGACATTTTTTCGGATTCACTGCCCAAATTCAAATGTGGCATCATGTCAATAATTTAAACTGTTCAATGCGCATACATACAGACACACACACACGCACACCTATATACTATACACATCACCTGATAATTAAGGAATAAACATACCACTTAGCAGATATTACAAGGAAACATATCATAGGTACACAACATGAAGTATCTTATTCCTGTATATTGTTTCATCACTGTAAATCATGTACTGTTTGTTTGTATAATATAAAATAAATAAAAATTAAACACACCTTTAAGAAGTGATATAGTCATTAACCTTTTGAACGCGTTAATTTGCTCCATTTTATCTATACCCGTACGCGTTACATATTTTCAATTACCTATGCACGCAATTATATGTCAAATTATAGCATTCTGGCATGATTTATTGGACTATATAGACAGAACAGATTATTCTCCACAATATGAAAACAAATCCTCGTGTGTCAACACTCTTAGATGTTTATAAAAACAAAAACATAAAATTTCATTCAAAGACGTACCGTATCTTTTGAATGTGGTCCCGCCATTCACTCGGCGTGTGTGTACTTAGGCCACTGCCTTGATAGACACAAGTGGGACACCATGATCACTTATCATTTTTAGTTATGAATGACATACTAGTACTAACGCCATCCGTTGACAAAAATGTAAACTAAAGGACTAAAAGGCGCGAAGAGGCGCACTTGATTATCGATCTATTTTTATGAAATACAAATTTATTTTTGAGAAATTCGTGTAGATGTCAGCATCGTGATAGTTCTACGAATGTCTAAGTGAGCAAGAAATACATTTATGACAAAAGAGCGCTGGAATATCGGCCGTCAAAGTTTCCGTATCAACTGTTGATACAGCCGCGTGTGAGTATAGACTTTTTGCCGTAACAACAGTTGATACGGCCGCGTGCAAAGAGTTAAAAGTGATGAAACTTTTTGTTTCACCACTTTTTGTAGGTGTGTTTAACTTGATGAGATGCCCGGTCACCGTCCCAATATAGCGAAAACTGTATATAATTTTTATTCGTTTCAGGTACGGATCCAAGTCACTTCAGATAGACTTCGATGACTTTGTGATAATGGTGATGAGGCTGAAGATAATGTTGTGTGAGTTTCTTTTTCAATTATTTTATAATCTTTGTGCAATAAGTCCCAACTGTTCAGCGCCAGTGGAACTACGACACTTTAGTATTTAAGGGAGAGCCAGGCTGCTCAGATCTGATCACCAAAACCTCAACACAGGAGGTCCTGACATATCTCAAGTTTTTTTTTTAATAAAATATTAATTTCCCTTAGGACTTATGTCCTCATTTGCTTCTTCAAAATTATAAATGGTATTATTGATTCACCTACTCTACTGCAACTCATTTCCTTCAATATCCCCTCGCACAGACTCAGAAATAATGAAGTGCTCTTCCTCAACCATCATTCGACAAATTATGGATATTATTCACCATTGTCCAGAATGTGAACCTCACTAAATGCAGCTTTCCACTTGGGGTGATCCATGGTAGAGGTGTTGGTTCCCGAGGCGGCATTATCCATTCCCGCCTCCTAAATAGAATAATGTCATCTTTGGGTATGACAGGAGGGAGGAAACTCATCTGTGCGCCAGGATTGTGCTAAAGATCTACGTTACGAAGATAGACTCAAGGAACTAAGATTACCAACCTTACAAGAAAGAAGAGAAAGGGGTGACTTGATCGAGACTTTCAAAATTTTATCTGGACATTACAGTTGCCCTAACATCCAAGAAATCTTCACTACTAATAAAAATATAAATCTCCGTGGACACCTTTTGCATCTAATCCTAGAAAACACTTCCTTGCAAATAGAGTAGTGGATGCTTGGAACAAACTCCCTCAACATGTCATGGATGCAACAAATATAAATCAATTCAAAGCTCTATTGGATTCACATTTGGAGAGAAGAAAGGACTTAGTTCAAACTTAAAACAACTCAATTACTGGCAAACTTGTTGTGAAATCAGATATGAGCGCATCAGCAGAATGCTGCCTGCTCTGCACATAATAATAATAATAAAGGGATTCGAGGTCTCTAGCTCTTTGGAGCAGTTTTTATTTTTAAGCGCTTTCACTAATTGCTTTCACATATTGGAGATTAATAAGATTTTTTTTAAATTACAGATGTCTTCTTTGAAAATGCAGATCCACAGGTGCCCGACTTGACTTTAGCAGACTGGCTCTCCAAAACTGTGTATGCCTAAAGGATATTCATCTATTTTCAAATTATTCTATGGAATTTTATTGAAACCATAAAGATTAGACAAACAAAATAACACCATAGAGAATCTGACAAAATATTTTACAATTTTAATAAATACAATAGTTTTTACATGGAACATTTAAATTGTTTGATTGTTTGTTAGTTCGTCTATTAATTGGGAGCGTGCAATGTTGTTTCAAACCCTAAATACTTATAATTATGTATGTAGTCGAAAAAAATGTTTGTTTATTTTAGTTAGTTCTTCTTTTTTCCACCTACAGACACAAGTTTGTACATATTTACAAACATTTTCTGTGCAGTCAGGGGCGTCGCTACTGTAGATTATTGTGCGTGTAAAAAAATGTTTGTCAGTTTTCACCATAGAAAATAATTCATAAAAATTGTATAACATGAAAAAAAGGCTGGAAATATTTTTTGCAGGCATCATGATGTTTTTAATACGTAAAAAAAATTTACATATTATTTATAAAAAAATAAAAGTCGACTTAAAAAAAACTTTTTTATTTTTGTCATTTTCTTTACAAAATGTAGACATTAAATTATTACATGTAACAAATGCATTATTACAAATATTATTTTTTTTAAATTGTTAATTATTTTACAATCTTCTTTGGGGTCTGACAATTTATTATTTTCATAGTATTTATAAATAACCCCAATAATTCTATTGACAATCAAAAAACCTAGTTGCCAGTTATTAATTTAAGCATTTAAATAGGAATTCCAGTTCAAAAGCTGAAACAGACGTAGAATCGACGTTTACAAGTTTAAAAAACCAAATTGGTGCTGATTTGTCGACCAGATGACGTAAGTTTTAGGGGGCGCGCAGTATCACATTAATCCCAATCAGCTGTCATTCCAACTGTAGCAAAACAATGGTTCAGTAGTCAACCGATAAATATTAAAAGGTCCCAACTGTTCGTAACCGGAGAGACTATGGCATCTCTAATCGGGGTATGTTGTGAGGCTGAAGGAAGCAGGGAGGGGAAGGAGATGGGAAAGTGGAAGGTTGAGAAGTACCTGACTATTCAGATCTGCTCATATAACACAAAGTATTGCCATTCAAGCAAATAATGTTTTGATTTTGAATGGTGGTCAACCAGGGCGATACTGAAGGTTTATATCTATATTACTATATAAAGTCGTGAATTCAATTTTTATACAAATCTAGTTTTATTCCGAGATTGATGGAATTTTGCACACAACCGTCAAAACAAGACGAAGGTACAATAGATTTTAAAAAACTACACCCAGGGCGGGTAAAAGCAGAAATTTGTAACATCTTGATGAAATTTTGCACGCTTTATGTTCAAAATAAGATGAAGGTGACTGTCTACACGAGATTTCGAAAAAGGCGTGGATTCAATTTGTTTACAAATCTACAGTTTTATTCCGGAATTGATGAAATTGAACGGGGCGGGTAAAAGCAGAATTTTGGAACATCTTGATGAAATTTTGAACACTTTATGTTCATAACAAGACGAAGGTGACTGTCTACAAGAGATTTCGAAAAACTACGCCCGGGACGGGTAAAAGCAAAATTTTGGAACATCTTGATGAAGTTTTGCACACTTTATGTTCAAAACAAAACGAAGGTTACTGTCTACGTGAGATTTCGAAAAACCACCCCCCATTGCCATTTTCCCATCCACTAAAGCAGAATTTCTATAACATCTTGATGAAATTTTGCACACACATTCAAAATGTAAAGTAAATTACTGTCTACATCAGCTTTACAGACTTCAGCTAATAATGTAATATATACGGACATATTTAGACATTAGATTAACATTTTTAACTGGAATTCCTTTAATATATTATATTCAAGGGCTGTGAAAAACTTTAAACTTTTACAGCTTTTAAGAATCAAACGTAATCAGTGTTAAAATTGCAAATTAAACTTTGTCAACACGTTTTTAATTTTTAAATTGTTTTAACAGCATTGAAATGCGTAACGTTCTATCTAAATTTTTTTTTGCGTAATAGCAATACTTAATTAATAGTCGACGATAGCACCAATTTGCAGTTTCTGGCGACATAAATTTATTTTTTCACAAATAATTCAACTGCGATCAAATGCAAACAGTTACATAATTATATTTATGTAGTCGAATGGATTTATTTATTTTTGCTGGCAGGAAAATTCCTGTTCAAATCTGTCAATAAATTGTAGATAAAAATGGAGAAGCTGCGTTCATTCAAATGGCAACACCAACGAAAATAAGGTAAATTTAAAAAAAAAAATTGTGCCATTTTTCCCGTAAATGTCAAATTGTCATATTCGGGAGTCGTGCTTAACCTCACATTTGAATCAACTTTTGTTCTAAAATCGGTGTTGCCACAGTAGTGAAAATTTTTTTCTAAAATTTGTTGACAGACTTTATAATATTTAATTGATTTATTGAATCTCATATATTGCAAAATAAATTATACATTTTAAGGTCCACTTGATTCACGTCCGGTTTTTCTTCTTCGTAAGAATTAGTTATACCATGGATCAAACAACCTGGCCTTACCAAGTTTGTTTGTTTACGTTTCGGCACACATTTGCATGTCACCATCGAGGCGTAATAAATCAACCTAGACAGTGTACATAGGCCATAGATAATAGAAACAGGGAGATGGGTCATGAATCATTATTCACCGTTAGTCGCCGAAATCCACCCATAATACTGCTGCTAGCATCAATTGTCTTTTGTTTTTTTTTAATTCATGCCACAAATAATACAGTAAGGTGATACAAAAGCGACAGTCAACACGCTTCCATGCCATATCTCTCTATTTCTGCTATCTACGACAAAATTTTGCAAAAAATTAACCTAAAAATTCAAGCGGTAGGTATTTTATATTGGTTATGTATTAGGTGTTGTTTTATTTTTAATTGTAAAATAATTTTTGATAAAAGCAATTACATGCGGTAAATATTTACGACGAGATTAAATAGAAGAAACAAATAAAGACGAAGATCGCTGGTTTAGAATACACTGATTAGCCATGCTAGATAATATCTCCATGCGTAACGGAAAGACGTACAAGTGGTAAGGAACGAGTCGTTGCCGACATTAATTGGAACCATGCTGGGCGCGTGACACGACCAACAGATGACCGTTTGAATTACAATATCATGGGATGACATTGTCCTTGGTTGGGAAAGAGAACGTGCAGAGATCACCGACAGATGAGTTGGGACCTGGGATCCTAGCACGGTAATTCGATAAAGCTGTACATCAATACAATATTTACTAAATCTCTGGTTATTGGACAGCGTTATGCGGTACGCGAGTATCAACAATTAATAAAAAACGTTCCAGACGGCCAAGCGCAACGAAATCCGCCTAATTTGGCGCAGTCTTTTGTACATGTAAAAAGAGTGGTGTATTTAATATGTAAATCGACAATAATCGATCTTTAAAATGATTGCGTTCGACATTTACGAATGCCAATCTATAGACAATAGCCGCCAGTATTGTAATGGTAGGGCGATTTATTTATTTGTCAATATCGGCTTTGCTATCGACACAGCGCAACCGTGCTCGGGAAATCGTTATAAAATCATCGTCAGTTAGAAGCCTAACGATTCGACATTCTTAAGTTTTCGATTTGACCGTGCTAGGACCTCTAAAAAGAACAGCCGCCTTCGGACGGGTGAGAGTCATCAAGAACTAACACATTCAAGGGATGCCTATCTCATTATAAAATTTTAATGATGACGCAGAAGTCTAGTTGATATAATAACTGAAGAGTTCACATTAGACGATGATATAAAAATCAAGTGAGAATCTTGTATATTCTATGCCAATGATAAAAACCAACACATATAAAAATAAATTAACAATGAAGACAAAACATTTTTTTTTTATCCTTGCGTGTTACCCCAACCTTTATTGCGACCTGTCAGTATTTTACAGTAACGTTACTGACAATTGAACAATATACTTACATACTTATTTGTTTTATTTGTCACAAAAAGAACAAAATAACATTATTTTATTACATTGTAAGTAAGAATCCTAACAAATAAAAATCAATTAATGTGTAAGTAAAAAAATTATTGACGAAACTATGTTATATTCTTTGATCGATTTTAAATAGAAAACATTTTTTTAAATAGTTTCGCAAATAGTACTCCTTTAGTATGTATGCATGACGTTTATACAGCAGTTGTATTGCTGGGTGAACACACAAGTACAATTTTTTAAATCACTCTAGTGAATAGTTTCAATCAATTATTTCCAAAAAAAAATTCTTAAATTTTTGGCTAAAACGCAATGGAATATATCGTATTTATTGAATAATATTTCTTATGATGGTGAAATGAAATGAAAAAAATCACACCTATAAATTGCAGCTCAGCCGAAACATTTATTAAAATTATTTTATGTCATGAATGGAATGTTTTTTTCAAACAGCAATATTTTGTTTCGGTACATTTTTCTATGGAAAAGAGAAAATGCACGAATTTCTTTTTTCGGTACATATTTCTATGACAAGAGAAAACGCATGAATTTCTTATTTCTGTACATATTTCTATGTAAAAGAGAAAATGCATGAATTTCTTGTTTCGGTACATATTTCTATGATAAGAGAAAACGCATGAATTTCTTATTTCTGTACATATTTCTATGTAAAAGAGAAAATGCATGAATTTCTTGTTTCGGTACATATTTCTATGGAAAAGAGAAAATGCACGAATTTCTTTTTTCGGTACATATTTCTATGTAAAAGAGAAAATGGATGAATTTCTTGTTTCGGTACATATTCTATGTAAAAGAGAAAATGCATGAATTTCTTATTTCTGTACATATTTCTATGTAAAAGAGAAAATGCATGAATTTCTTGTTTCGGTACATATTTCTATGAAAAGAGAAAAAGCATGAATTTCTTATTTCGGAACATATTTCTATGAAAAGAGAAAATGCATTGATTTCTTGTTTCAGTTTCATATTTCCATGAAAAGAAATAAAATGCATGGAATTCTTGTTCCGGTTGATATTATGACGAAAAGAAGAAATTACGTATCGCTATTTTAAGAACAATTAATAGCTATAGGCTGAAATATTAATTTATTTATCGAATTCCTAAGAAACACTTTTACACAAAATTGTTCAAAATTCAACACGTATCAATAAGCGCTGAAACCGTAATTGGACGAGGGAATCATCATACGATTTAGAAAAAAACAGGATACAATTATACTTTTTCATATTCACGTATGTATATATATTTTTAAATTCAAGTAGCTACATACATGCAATCTTTAAAGGAGAAGCTTGAGAAATAACTAGCTATTCAGATCTGGTTACTAATCATAGCTCAAGTCATGTCAAGGACCTGTATTTAACATGGGCATGTTTTTTGCATGAACCCGTATTTAACATAGGCATGCATTTTACATGAACCTGTATTTAACATGGGCATGATTTTTACATGAAACCGTATTTATTAACATGGGCATGCATTTTACATGAACCCGTATTTAACATAGGCATACATTTTACATGAACCTGTATTTAACATGGGCATGATTTTTACATTAACCCGTATTTAACATGGGCATGCATTTTACATGAACCCGTATTTAACATAGGCATGCATTTTACATGAACCTGTATTTAACATGGGCATGTATTTTACATAAACCCGTATTTAACATGGACATGCATTTTACATAAACTCGTATTTAACATGGACATGCATTTTACACTAACCCGTATTTAACATGGACCTGTATTTTAAACAAACCCACATTTTCCACAAATGCGTATTTAGTACGGCAAGTATTTAACATGTGCTTCTTGAAAAATAAAACATAGTTCAAATTTGTGGATTAATGAAAAAGATCTGATATTTTTATTGTCGTTTGAGATTTTATATTTATACAAAAACGTTTCCCTCTCCAAGTCACCCTCCTCCATTATAAGAATACTATCATCTACAATAAGTCTTTCCCACTAAATTTGAGGTATTACAAAATTGAAATTTTAATGTCAGAGCCAGGAATCTATTACACCCTCAAAAGGTCGACCAAACCTAACTGTTAAACAAAATTAAAGAAATTAAAAAAAAAAAAAGTCTACACTTGATGGTGGTATTTCACAAGGGCAATTAACAGAATGTAGAAAAATAAATGAGATGCAATTTTTGAATACCCAAATTACATGGGCCAGTTAATTTAGTCACTTCTATTTTATATGAATCCATAAAATGGGAAACTGTATAACAATTCCTGACCATTTTAAATATAAATGAGAAATCTGTTTATCATTAAATTTGCACAGGTGTGCGAAGTGCTGCTAAATAAGATCATTTTAGATCCATAGAACGGCAAGAAAAGACATAAATACAAACGTTAAAATATAAAAATTTACATGCGTATTCATTGTCCATAATTAAAAATGATGTACGAAACTGGGCGTATAATATTAAAAAATAACAAGGAATTTACACAAGTCAAACATATTTTATTACAATTGCCAGGGGAACGACAGTTGTGATGTAAGACGTTCACTAGCCGGATGTGCACCCCAATATTGGGGAAAATTCTTGATGAATCCAGGAAATGGACAAAGGAAAAGATAACATAAGTACTGGCTATTCACATCTAGTCTAGAATACAGATAGGATAGATAGACAGAAGAAATCTTTTCATGCAAGGGTTCAACAATCATTCCGAGGTGATATTAAAACAGTCAAATCTGTTTTTACACGACTTTAAAATAACACGGTTTAGGAAGTATAATGGTAATATGTTTAAATAGTCAGAATTGATTTAGGCCCTTTCTCCACAGAAATACGCAAGTATCCGATACTCATGTTGTATACTCACGTCTCTCACGACTCACGTCAAAATTAGAATGGTTTTACAACCCCACTCATAACCAAACAGTTGCTGTAGTTGTCATTTTCATATCCTGTCATTATTTGTTAACTGTTTAGTCCTTTGCATAGGGAACAACCTCTTCCGGTTGGTCTCGGGAGACATGCCTCACCGACGTGTATACAAAATGTCGGCAACGAGCACCCGTGTACAAACCTGCACGCAGATGTATGGCGGTAGACGCCAAGAATCGTCAAGCATCGGTTACTGTTTAGTTCCTTGCATTCATCTAAAGCTTAAGGTCTCGGCGACGTGAGAGGGAACAACTTCGTCCGGTTGGTCTCGGGAGACTAGCCTCACCGACGTGTATACAAAATGTCGGCAACGTGCACCCGTGTACAAACCAGCGCGCAGATGTATGACGGTATACTTAAATCGTGGAGCATTGGTTACTTGCGTATCACCGTGGAAGAAGGACCTTAAAATAAAATCGTACCATGCGACAGTAAACGGATGCGTTTACTGTCTGACTGCGACACATATGTACATTATACAAATGAATGTATGTCCCATTTTCTTATATATAATATACGGTCTTTTTTTTTACACAGTATTTTATGAAACGTATCCACCGTGTAAAAACAGAATTAAGTTTAGTAATCATGAAATTAGGCCTTTCTAAAAATAATCGCTACACATAAACGTAAAATGCAAGAAACTGTCATATAATACAGGGTGTTCGGGGTTAAAGCGCACAAACTTCAGGAGTTGATTCTACACGATAGTAAAAAAAAAAAAAAAAACTTTTTATTCATAATTTATATGTATGGAGAAAATAATATTCTTCTAATGGAAAAATATTTTTGTATTGAGAAAAAACAATGGAATTTCGAAAAAGACATTTATCTTTTTTACTTCTACCATCATGCAGAATCACCTCCCAGAGTTAGTGCACTTTACCCCCGGAAACCCTGTACTGAGTAGGACTTCTTGACGAATTTCTGTTAACCTTATACATGCAGCTGTTGCATATGTGATCCATCCCCGCACGCGAATACACATTGTGTCAAAACCTGCCGCGTGACGGGATGGAATGCGCTGTAAAGGTTAAACAATGTGTTTTCTTATTGTTTGTTCTTAGTCGGCCTTTCTGGGTTTCCTTTTCCGAACGTTTGGACTGGCCGAATTGTCTTTTTTGTCCGCATCCGACTCCTTCTTGTCTTCATCCTTGATCAGGGGCTGGTCCTCTTCATCTGCTGAGCTGTCATGGTCTTCGGAGCTTTGCTGGAAGTGAAAATAATAAAAAAAATCACATTTACTTCTTTCACTCCAGTTCTACTTTCTGTTTGAATTTAAAAACTATATGTTAGAATAACAGAATAATTGAATAATAACTATATATGATATTGTTACATATATATATTATATTTACCAGAGAGTCGCTGTCGGAGTTCCGCTCCGCATCGCTGTCGTCTTCCTCGTCCCCCTCCCCCTCTCCAAGTTGGAGGAGTCCTTTCTTCTCTTCATCTTCATCCACCAGGTCGTCGTCAATCACTTTCGCTTCGCTCTGTAACGAGACAACAAAATAAATTCATAATAATTGATCTACAGTGAAATTTCTATCCATCGTTTTTGAAGGTTCCTGTTGAAATAAACTATTTTATATACAGAACAGAAACCAATTCGGATATCGACATATTTAGCATCGATGAAGCTGCCTTTAAAAGGCAACTATACTACTAGTATACAGGGGCATTTAACTAAGCTTTGGCCTTGAAACTCATTTGAAACCGCCACGCCTACCTCAAAATTCTTATAGAAAACGAATAATATGGCTAAAAGCTCAGATCTCATTGGTGAGAACAGAAGGATTGGTTTGATCTCTCGCTCTCTACCATAATGACTCGTGTAACAGAAAGAGATGACGGAATTTTGCCGTTTGACAGTTTCAAATCATTCAAACAAAATGAGAGTGGTTTATTTATACACGCGGGTTGTCATTTGCTGCCGAAATACTATCATTTCCGTCGAAAATATTGCGTGTTAAAGTTGTTCGTGATAAAAATACAATATAAGCCAGTATAGTGTTAGCGAGTTACAAACATATTATATTCAACCTACCTACGTAAGTTCAAGTTTAAAGTGAATTAACAGTTTTAGGTTATTCGTTCGGTTTTTTGAACAATGCTTCATACTTGACATATGTCTTCCTCCACAACGTATAAATGTTATTTATTATATCGATAAACTTATTCATGTTATTGATTAGTGTTATCCTGTATTATCTTATTGTTTTGGTGAAATTAAAGATTTTTAAACATATGTAACCATGAGTTCATGAGGCTGAAAAATGTCGGAATTCTACGTCGGACAATCATGTTTTGGAAATTTTCTTCAGTGTTTTTGCAAATTTCTTGTCATTTTGAGTTTCTTTTTCTCAGATTAACAAGTTTCATCTTAAGGAAATGCACTGTAAAAGTTTATTTTCTTAGTCAGATGAACCTTGCCCTTGGAAAACATTTCGACATTTTTCTGCTTCAAGGACATTTTTATTTTTATAATAGTTTTTTTGGGCTAGTGAATGAATAGAGTAGGCTGAGAGTAATTATGTTGTCTATGGTCGCATCTTTTTTTAAATGGCCTTGAGTTTCCTCTACCTTGTCTACTGCTCTGCTCCGCACGGTAGGTACTGCTTGTATATCTGTGGTTAAGTACTGTATAATTCTGTTGAATACAAAAAGCCCGAAGATATCGATCTAGAGAGTGGTATATTTATGCTAGTATAGTTGATACCCAGTTTTTAAAGTTATGTAATAATTACATCAAATGAACAATTTACTAAAAATAATAAATTGAATTGAACAATATATGGACACCAACTCTGTCAGAAACATTGGCATAAATGAATATCACATAGAACTGTACATTATGACAAAAATTATTAAAAATCGTTTTTCAAACCATGGTTAAAACGGCCTTAAACCAGGCTGATGGTTGGTTTATAATACCAATATTGAATCGGCGTCCAGAAATCTTTCCCGTCCCCACTACCTTCAAGCCTTGCAACTTACCTGAATTTGCCATGCCATACTCCTACTTGTGCGGTATGAATATGTGTATACTTACTTTGGTGATGACGCTTGAAGTTTGCTTCCTGTCTCGCACCTTCGGAGGGAAGAGGAAGTCAATCATGCAAACTACAATCTGAAATAACAAGTAATAATAGAGGTTAGAATGTAAATCATCAATATAATAGAGTTGAAAGGTCGCATATGAACAAATGTAATAGTCGCGGAGAGAGGTAGTACAAAAATCTTCCTTCTCACACGTCTTGATTAAACAACTAAATGTATTTAATCATATTCCACTCTTTGTGCTTTAAAAAAGCTTGTACTTTGTGCTGTCAATTATCACATTGGGTGCAAGTAATACAGATAGATGTTCCATATATAAGATATGGTAGTAGAACGAAATGTGATATGCAACTGTATATACATGATTGAAGCTTAGGTAGTAATGTTCTGTGAACACCTCACTGGGAGAACCTGTGCCGAGGAGTTCCTATCTCCTTCTATATCCTTCTTGGGAGTCTCCACCGTAGTTCCACCCATGGTGGCAGTATTATACATTATCAGGTTAGAAATTAGAAGCTGTGTTGACATGTTCATCATAATACAGGGTTTTCCAATAAGAGGTGTTATTTTGATATTCAATCGTAAAAGATCAATGGTTTCGTTGCTTGTGTGGCACATAGCGCCGTCTTGTTGAAAGTTAACGTTGTCCAGATCAATACCATCCAATTTTGGCCATAAAAAATCATTAATCATCTCTCGATAGCGCAATCCATTGGGTTTTCCGAGCCCCAGATGCGACAATTTTGCTTGTTGATGAAGCCACCGAGGTGGAAATGGGCCTCATCAAGTGAATTTTAATAATTTCAATGCGTTGTTGAAGCGTGTATCGTTTCATTTTTATTAATGGCGTAGTTTCTACTTGTCAAATGTCAAAAAATGACAGCTTCAAAAGCAACATCTACCGAAATAGCGGGCTATTCAAAATAACACCTCTTATTGGAAAACCCTGTATTATATAGACACAATGTAGTAATTTGAGGTAAGTTACGTATCAAAATGTTCTGTAGACACAATGTAGAGCATGATTTAAACTTCATAATATTATATTTGAGTAATGAAAAGAAAAGTAAGAAAAAGAAGAATACTAAACAGATGTTTAGGTTTCAATATTTAAAAGTAATGTTTAATGTAATTAAAACTTACCAAGCCGAGGAGAGCTCCTAGGAAAATAGTTGCAATTGCAAATATTAAGTATGACCCATACGTCGGCAGACCATATGTCTCCAAAAGGGTGTTGTGGATCGTCTGGAATAGAATTAAAAAATGCATATTATTGATACGAAATAGGATCGTGGAAGCATTCTAGTTTAAACATTTTGATGAGTCGACACGGGTCTCGTGATTCCAGTAGCGACTTGTACAGACTGTGTGTGACGTGAGTACACAAGATGAGCACCGGGTACTTGCGTATCCCTGTGGAAGAAAAGCCTAAGAGTCCAGTAAAAAGGTCCTGTATATTTGGCTTACCCGCAGGACTTGGGACAGCCTGAAGAAGTGCGACAAGCCGGCCATGTGCAGCTGGGTGGGGTTTCTCCACCACGGCAGAACTGGCAGCGCCTTCCACTTGCTGGTGGACACGAAGGCAATGAGAGAGTCCTTGTCGCGGGGGCCCGTGTACTGGCGGAGTTCTCCATTCAGCACGCTAGAAGAGATGTTCAAATGTATAAGTTTTTAATTCTATCTATCTAAACAAAAATGTAAATTAATTAAATTAACAACATCTTTTGCATCCAATTCCTAGCAAATAGAGTAGAGGAAGCATGGAACAAACTTCCACAACTATTTCATCAATGCTACTAATATAAATCAATTTAAAGATCTATTGGATTCTCATTTGGAGAGAAGAAAGAATCAACTTATTGTGAAATTAGACATGAACTCATCAGCAGAATGCAGCCGGCTCATCAAATAATAATAACCATCGTGTTGTTTCCTCCAAGCAACATGCAGAGAGGATGTTCTTACTACAGTCACATTCATACATCGTTTCTTACATACCACTATTTCTACCAGCATTTCAATAGTAGACGCTCCGAGGAGCTAGCGTCAGTGATCAATTCAGCATCGGTGCAGTCGGGAAACAGGCCAAACGCACGTGAATGGTTCATTTCTACAACTCATTCTTGAGTTCACCAGCTCGACTAAATGATTTTCAGGCCTCTGTGTTTCCTCCCTCTTACAACATGGGTCTCTTCAAAACCCATGTTCACTCCTTCCTCTCCTCAAAAAGAACCCACACAACGCATCCCCTAAGATAACAGAGGCCCAAAGAGAAATTATTTTTCTCAGGGCCTCATGTGCGCAGTTAATGTTAAAAAATAAATAATAATAAAAATACATTGTCTAGTACATTCTTCTGTTATTACGGCTCTTGACATAACTTGACTCAAGTATTTGATTGTGCCATGTCTTACTAGTATCCAGGTTTCATATATAGCCAAATATTACCATCATCTGATTTACGGTTTACAGATAGTTCCCTCAGGCCATGAGCCCATTATGCTATCTCCCAGTTTGCCTCATTCCTTTAACAGAAACCAGGTCCCTTTGATAAATTTGACCAAGGTTGTCATTGGACATGTGGCTATGTCTTCTGGTTCCACAATGTGTCTTCCCAGGTATCTGAGCCTCGTTCCCAACAGGGCGAGACATTGGCACTATGTATAGGCGAATTTGGAGTCTCTTCTTCCTCTTCAAATTTCCTGTATCTATCAGTGTTTTCCACTTCCAAGAGCTGCATGTATCTCATGAGGTGGCAGTGTCCCGTTAGTAGTCTTACAGTTCCCTCAGTGAGTGCACTGTCCACGTCAAATAAATATATTGATGATATTAAAGCGGCAGACGGTCAGGAAATAGAGTAAGCAAGGTACTCACTGGTAGATGGTAGGCAGTGCTGTGACGAGGAAGCGCCCCGACAGACCCGGCGAAGTGGTCACGTCCACCTCCCCGACGTGAATGCCGAGGTCACGCGCGCGGGTCGCCAGCTGCTGCCACGTGGGGCGGAGAGAGGAGCACGCCGGGCACCAGGGGGCCATGCTGCAATAGCCAAATAATATATTTATTATATGACATACGTAACTCGTATAATGGGCAGCAATTTCTATCGACCAACTCCTGAGTAATGGGGAGAATGAGGGTGATTTATGATTTATGTCCTATTTAAATAAACTATGAATACGGGAATATAGAAAAAGATACATTCATGGTTAAATGTTTAATATTCTCAAAAAAGATACCTTCATGAGTATTTAAAATAAAAATTCCGCAATTCCTGAACGCTTGGCTACATCAATGCGTTTGCGGAATTTTTTCCACTTCTTCAAAAATTTTTAATCTTTAGTGTATTTATTTATTTATTAACGCTCTTTTTCGGGGCTTTTACATGAGATTATTAAGAAATATACCTTATTTATTGTACATAACTGAATTGCTTCAATAACAATATTTTATATTTGTTTAAAGATAAATTGAAGATGTCCACTGACTTGGTATAATTGTTTCCCTCCATTAGTATTCTGGGCAAAGAGGAATACATATGGTAGTTAGTCCCAGAATTTCTGCACTGAAATAAATCCCGACTTCTAGTATTACGTTGTGGAATCCGAAAGCTTATCAATTCTAGCAATACCGGACTATCAACTAAATCATTTAAAATTTTATATAGAAATACCAACTCAGCGAAATATCTTCTGTCTGACAATTTGAGCATATTCGTATAATTTAACAGAGTGTTGTAGTTCAACATAATTGCTGGAAAACCCATTTTAAAATTTATAAAACGTAAGAATTTGTTTTGTATTCTTTCAACATCTTGTACATGTATATTATAATGTGAGTTCCAGACAGGAGAATTGTACCCAAGTTGACTTCTTACATAGGCAAAATATAACAATTTAATACACTTTATATTGTTAAAATTTCTGGTTAGCCTAATTATAAATCCCATATAAGCACAGACATAGGAATTAATAGACGAGAAGATAAAGGCGAGGGGTAAAATCAACTGTTGAAGAACGAAGGGAGTGAAGATGACTGTGATTCGTCAATAAATCAATCTGACAGTAAATAGGCATCTCGCATTATAATATCACCATTTACTTCTTAAAAGTAAAATCTGCTTTGAATGAATAGACATTTTTACATGGGAGCGCAAATTACTCGCCACGTTATGAACAAATTTGCGAAGTCCAAATTCGGCAAAGTAAATTTCTTCTGTTTGCAGCGTCGTAGTTAGTTTCAGAGTATTTAGTTAAGACCCTTTTCGAATGTTCATAATTTACTTACCCCAGTAAACAGCGACAAGCACACTTGACAACGGCTATATTATTACTCTAAGCAACGGCCACATTCGAACAATGATCTAGGGTTGTCACAACCGCTTTTTTTCCTATTAATAATAAAATAATGTAATTATCACTTTTAATTAAAATTAATTTACGCGAATTATTTCAAACATTATTTCATCACAATAATACGTAGCATTTACATTATTATTTGCTCCTTGTTTTTGTAGATACTCTCAGTATCGCCCCAACTACTTGAAATGGCTTTAGGCGTGTTCAGTGACCAGATTTACATAGCTAGGTACTTCTCACCACCACATAGCCAGGTGTGGGGTATTATTTGGGAGTATTTTGTCGATGAAGGTGCTTTTTATTTATTTTTTGGGTATAATATTTGCATAAACATTTTTTTAGGTACATTTAAGCATCATAATATGTCTGCAAGAAATTAGTAAGACAGTATTATATACACCGACATAATAACAGTATTCTAAGACTATGCATAATATTATTAAAAAATATACGAGTTATACATATAAATTATGTATATATAAATATATACGGACAATGGAAGAAATCAAAAGAAAAAGACAAAAGGGTTAATAATTAAAGTATATTTGTGAGAACAGCATCCAATAAACAACTTACAGGGGTTTAAATAATGTACAAAAATAAAAGCACAGTTTAAGAGAAAACAACATGTACAATAGTTATATTATCGATGCTAGATAAATAATAACAGCTGAATAAAAATATATTTTAAAGATGAACCAACATAGAAAGAAGGTATTAATCTGTTGACTGTGATGACGCCCGTGTCCGTGAGAAAAATTACAAATCATAGATATGAAGGTCTCCGTAGTCGAGGGGTAACGCTCTCAACTAGCAAGCGGGAAGTTTCGGGTTCGAAACCCAGCGTGCAAATAAAAATTTTATTTGATTAATTTGAATTATTTCACGATTTACTAATTTAAAATAATTTAAAGGATGTTTGCGGCACGTTCTAAAGTGGAAGATAATATATTCCAACGCCGTCAAAGAAGCTGCGTTTATCAAATAAAAAATATTTCCTAAAGAAATATTTAGCGCAAGCGATTCTGGCCGTATTATTCATACAGTTCCTTTGTAAACACGGGTTAAAATTGATTTAAAAAAAATCTTCGATTTTAGTTTGGAGGACTCCGGAGTCCCTCCCACAGTTGATAGGTTAATAATTGAATATGATCGAAAACAACGTAATACCATAGACATATGAATATTAGTAGACCTGCCCTAAGTGATTAAAAGCGTATTATCCCCACTCCCCATACCGGTTCCATTGGAGCCGGCTGGGCTCGCGTATGGCCTCAAGTGAAATTTGAAAACGTGACGTCATCATTCTTGTGCGAACTATGGTCGAGGCATCATCGGTTCATTTTACGAAATAACACGGCAAAATGTTGACTTGTGATATGAAAACTTGTAAAAATAGATGTGAAAAAGAGAATAAACCCAATTGTCGTATTACATTCCATAAGTAAGCATTATTTTACTTTATTTTAAGCTTATTCACACCGTATTATATGGATCAGTTTTAGAAACACATACTATCACATCACAATGTAGCGATTCTCAAGTGTGCTCATCGTTGTTTACTGGGGTAAGTAAATTATGAAACATTTGTAAAAGTCTCTTAACTAAATACTCTGAAACTAACTACGACTCTGCAAACAGAAGAAATTTACTTTGCCAAATTTGGACTTCGCAAATTAGTTCATAACGTGGCGAGTAAAAAAAAAAATATATATATATATATACATATTTTATCAAAGCGCAAAAGGCGAAGGCACATCCCTGATTCTTGTGGACACGGCTTTGTTGTTCGCGTCCATCGCGTGATAGTATATGTTTCTAAAACTGATCTATATTATACGATGTGATAAGCTTAAAACAAATTAAAATAATGCTTACCTATGGAATGTAATACGACAATTGGGTTTATTCTCTTTTTCACTTCTATTTTTACAAGTTTTCATAGCGCAACCGACCATTTTGCCGCGTTATTTCGTAAAACGAACTCGACCGTAGCTCGACGCTAGTTCGAACAAGAATGATGACGTCACATTCTTTTGATTCATGGGAAGCCATACGCGAGCCCAGCCGGCTCAATGGAACCGGTATGGGGAGTGGGGATAATACGCTTTTAATCACTTAGGGCAGGTCTACTAATATTCATATGTCTATGCATATAAGAGTACCTATGTAATTTTTTCACCGGACGATTTATTTAAGCACTACAAAGTAATGCAAAATTATGTGTTTTTGGTTTGAAAATTTTATCGCTTAAAAATATTTTTGATGCTTTAATTAAATACTGCGAGTAGAATACATCTTGGCCTTTGAAATAATCTAGTATTTTAAGTCTTTTTATAAGCTCAGAAAAAAATAAAGAATCAGGCCTATAAAAACTGCTTTAAAGTTAAAAATTTCGATTATGGTTTTATTGTATAATGTGGCAAATTAAGTTCATAAGAAAATGATGTTTTTTTTTTTTTTTTTTTTTTTAATATTTACTCCACACAGGAGGCCCTGAAGAAAATAATTTCCCTCGGGGCCTATGTCATCTTTGGGGATGCTGTGTGGAGGGTCTTTTTTTGGAGAGGAAGGAGTGAACATGGGTCTTGAAGAGTCCCATGTTGTAGGAGGGAGGAAACACAGAGGCCGGCAGTTCGTTCCACAGCCGAGCTGTTGAACTTAAGAACGAATCGTAGAAGCGACTCGTTCTCATGTGACAAGTGTCAACTGTGTACAAATGTTGGGCGCGCGTTTGGCGTGTATCCCGACTACGCACCGGTGCCGAAGGGATCAATGACGCTAGTTCCTCAGAGCATCTTCCATTGTAATACCGATAGAACAAGGACAGCATACCTACTTGACGCCTGTGCTCTAAAGATTGCAGTCCGTTTGTTAAGATTGGGGAATCTATCAAACGGACCGCCCGTTTCTGCACAGAGTCAAGGGTTTTTTTCAGGTATTTTGGGGCTCCAGACCAGAGATGGCTGCCAAATTCGACAGTAGGGCACACTTGCGATTTGTACAGGGTGAGCAGTTGTGTACTATTAAAGTATCTGCGGGCCCTGTACAGTACGCCCAGCTTCTGAGAGGCCAACTTTACTCTGGCTTCGATGGAGCCCCCGTACCTGAGCTGGTCACTTATAGTTACACCAAGCATATCAATGGAAGGCCTGTTCGGAAGATTGCTTCCGTTGAAGGAGACTAGATTATCATTTGGATCCCTTTTAGACGTAATCAGACAGGATTGGGTCTTTGAAACATTAAATTCGACGAGATTATTTTTACCCCAGGAGGAAATACTCTCGAGATAACCGTCCATTCTCTGCTTCAAAGCCCTCCGAGCCGTTGGAGTTTGTGTGCCCTTTGGGGGCTTGTCAAACAAAAAGCTATCATGAACTGTACTGTCATCCGCGTAACAATGAATCGGTGCACATGTCAAAAGGTCATTGATGTGCAACAAAAACAAAGTCGGAGACAGAACCGATCCCTGTGGGACGCCAGCATTTATGGAGTGCGAGGAAGAGGTGAAACCGTCAGCAACCGCCTGAATCGACCTATCCCTTAAAAAGTCAGCAATCCACGTACACAGGGATGCGGGAAGTCCGTAAGAATGCAATTTGTTGACAAGTCCTCGGTGCCAGACCCGGTCAAAGGCCTTGGATATGTCTAGTGCGACCGTTTGGGTCTCACCGTGACGTTCCAGGCACCGCCCCCAAACATGCGTCACATACGCGAGAAGATCACCGCACGAGCGGTTCCGCCGGAATCCGTATTGACGGTCGTTGATAATTTTGTTCTTCTCGAGGTATGTGAGCAGTTTGTCGTTTATCACACGTTCCATCACTTTGGACAGAACTGATGTGATCGCTATGGGGCGGTAGTTGGCCGGGTTGGAGCGGTCACCTTTCTTGGGAATAGGGTGAATGACCGCTTTTTTCCAACCAGAGGGCACAGTGCCACACTTCAGGGACATTTTGAAGAGCTTTGTCAAAACTGGAACTATTTCCGCAGCACACCTCTGCAATACCAGGGCAGGTATTCCATCAGGTCCACTAGCTTTGTTAACATCGAGCCCCCGTATGACGTGGAGTACATCCCGATGCCGGATCCTCAGCTTTTTCATATAGAAGCCGCAGTGAGGAACCGACGGCGGAACAGCACACCCGTCGTCGAGGGTCGAGTTTTCCGCAAATATTTTCCCTAATAAGTTAGCCTTTTCGGTGGCGGTGTTTGCTAGTGAGCCGTCAGGTCTGGTAAGAGGTGGCAAACTGGGTTTGCAAAAATTTCGACCTATTGAGCCCGCAAGCGACCAGAATGCTCTGCTGCCATGCGGGCAGGCAGCCAGCTTTTTGCTGATCTGCAGGTCGTGTTCGAATTTTGACCTATTGATGATTCTCTTGCATTCCTTTGCCGATTTGTTGTATGCTGATCTGCTTTCGGGCGTTCGAGATGTGTTGTAGGCTCGGTAAGCCGCGTTTTTTCGTCGGACTGCTTCGGAGCATTGTCGACTGAACCACGGCTTTGAGCCCACACCAGTTTCTTTAGTAGTCGATTGTATGAAGCCATCCATCGCCGATTTGATGACTTCACCAATCTCCTGGGCACATCTTGAAGGGTCCGAAGTCCGAAAACAAACAGCTGACCACGGAAAAGCGTTGAAATGGGCCCGCATACCGAACCAATCTGCTGACCTATAGTGCCACACTTTTCTCCTCAGCCTCTCATTGGTTGGTCTGAGGCTAACGGGGATTGATGTCGTCACTAGGCAGTGGTCAGATGATCCCAGAGGCGCTGTGACGTCAATCTTATAACCGTGTGGCACAGTAGTTAAGAATAGGTCTAACAGATTGGAGCGGTGAGTCTGGACATCAGGAACCCTTGTAGGCTCCTGAACCAATTGCTCTAATCCGTAGCAAATGGCAAAGGATTCCGCCTGTCGGCCAGCCGAGTCCGTTGGGCCTGAGAACTTCAACCATGGTTCGTTATGAACGTTGAAGTCCCCCAGAACAATAAACTCGGCCGAAGGGTAGCGGGGCAAGAGATCATCAATAGTATCGCTCAAATGTTTGAAGAGCTCGGAAGTGTCTGATTCGCTATGGTTCGGTGAGCGGTATAGACATGCGTAGAATCTTGCCGTACTGGCAAGATTGACGCGCACCCACATTACGTCGAATCTGGAGTTTTCCAGACTCAATAGTCGCACACAGTTGACGTCAGCTCGACTATAGAGGCAGACTCCTCCTTTCAGTCGGAATTTGCTTGCGAGGGTAAAGCCCGGGCAGTCCAGATAGGAGGAGTCTGGCGGCTCGGCTATCTGAGTTTCGGATAGGAAAAGAAGGTTGGGACGTTGGGACAAAAGATGGTGATGGACGGAATTTAAATTTGTGTGCAGGCCGCGAATGTTGGCAAAATTTACCAACAGTTTTGGCCCGCACCGGGGACGCCTGCTACTCGCCGCTGTAACGATGTTAAAATTGTTGTGTTGTATGTTCATGAATTTTTTTTTTTTTTTTTTTATAAGGGTAGGAGGTGAAAGGAAAGGTCTGGAAAGGAAAGGTATGAGGGGTGGGTAGGAATCTGGGGTTCAGGCTGTCCAGGAGTGATGAGCGTTTGGTTCCAGCCCACCCACTGCGGTGCTAGGCGATAGGCTGGGAGAGTCCGGCTGGAGAGGGCATCCAATGCGCCCCAAACGCTGCTGCTGGGTCCCCTCCGGTCACGAACCGGCACAACAGCAGTGGCGGGGTTTTTTCACTCGCTGATGGGGCAGCCCACCCTTAGTCGTGAGCCTGAGGGTCGGGCCCCTGTACTATCGAGCGGCCCGGACAGCGGTAACCGGTTGTAAAGGGTCTCCCTCAACCAGCATCTCCCAACCGGCCCGCCACGCAGAAGGTGGGCCGACGCACCCGCCACCAAGACCCGGGCAAACCTTAACCCATGAACCCGGGCACCCCTGCTAAGTCACCAAACGTAGCGAACCACTTGGGGTGACCTGTGGCAGAGGTGTTGGTAATCCAATAAATGGTTCCCAGGGCGGCGGTACCCATTCCCGCCTACCAAATTGACGTTGATGTTAAAACATTTAAATATTTGTGCCTGACTTTTTGGCAATGTTTCTTTCTTGCATAAATCAAAACCGGCGGCTCGTGTTAAGCGGGAATTTAAACCTTATCGCCATCTACATAAGGAGTGTTATTGTTAGCTGCCAGATTCCAAATGTTACACGACGTGGTGCATCGCCTCAAGGTTGAAACGTTAAAAAGTAATTAAAAAGATGACGCGCTAAGCTGTGTTTGAATACCTAACGACTACTATCAGCGCCCTTGAGGTGATTTCGCACAAAAACAGCGCTATATAAATTAGCCAAATATTATTATTACTAATGGCAGAAGTGGCCACCTGCAGCGATCAATTGAGTAAAATAATACAAAATCTGCGTGCTTTAAACGATGCGTAAAGTTTTTTTTATTTGTATGACACGCTAGGAGTTCACCTGTGTTGTGGACAGAGATGTGCAAAATGGGTACCCAAAACCATTTGAAATGCAAAATGGAAATGGGTAAAAACTTTTCCATTTGAAAATGCAAAATGGTTTTTAGAAAAGCATTTCAAATGCAAAATACCTATTTTCAAAATGCATTGAAAATGCAAAATGGTTTCTCAGGTCAAACAATCAAAATAATTATAGAATTTTTAAACAATTTTGTCATTTAATAATGGATATCAATGTAGAACAAACATATTACATGATGGTAAATCCAAAAACACCACAACTACAGATTATGAAACCACAAAAAATTTGAGCGGGACTAATGTTGCCAAACTAAAAACATAGAAACTGCTATCTAACATTTAATATTATAGCGTCATGGCCGTTCAGTATTTGAATCAGTATTTTTTGTAATGGTATCACTCAATTGCCAGGGCTCCTACCAGGGAGCAACTTGACAAATGTAAATTATCTCTCATAGCGAGGTTGAGGACCGACTGATATTTGGGGCTTATGAAAAAAAGATGAGTGGAGATAGTAGGAAGAATGTTGCAAAAAAGCATTTAAAATGGAAAATGCATTGAGAAAAGCATTTAAAATGCAAAATGGTTTTTAGAAAAGCATTTAAAATGCAAAATGGAAAATACCTATTTTGCATTTCCATTTGAAATGGATTTATTTGAAATAAAGCACATCTCTGGTTGTGGAGGACTTTTTCAATTGTAAAGTTATATAATACTAAACAATACAGTGGAGATAAGTTAGACAGAGAAACAATAAAAATTCAAATGTAAAATATAACAAAATTAAAAGGATTGTAGCCAGTTCCATGTGTGTTTTTTGTATTCTGTAAGATTAGATGTTTTATATTGTGTTGGAAGTGAATTGTATAGTTTTATAGCCTGGAATCTGTAGTGTTTTTGTCCAAAGGATGTGTTTGTTTTTGGTATTAGTAGTTGGTGTGCATGTCTTGTTCTAGTATTGCGAGAAGTTTGTGAAGTTTTAAATGTGTTTAGGTTCTTGTAAAGGAAAGTAAGTATTTGTTTTGAATATAATTTTTGAATCTTCAAGACTGGGATTTTTTTGAATATGGTTGAAGTGGGTGTTAGTATTTGTATTTTAGAATAATATTGAAATTTTTCAATGAAATCACAAGTGTAGCTCAGATATAATAGAAAGATAAACATCAAATATATCAGAAAAGATAACAAATAAGAGATAATAGCATTATTAGCACTGCACTTAAATTTTATACATTACAAGTAAATTATTTCGCAAGCAAATATTATTATGACGATTATTATTTGACACAAAGAATATTATTTCTATTACATCACAGACATCCAAATGGACAGACTCGCCCTAACGTAAAATCTGGGTATCATTTGGACGATCTGGAGTTAAACCACGTGACCATATTTTTGGCACCAGGTTCGAGAATGCTATAAATAAACTACGACATCAGTTGTAAGTTGACCGCCGAAGAGCGCACATTGAAATAACCAGATCCTGCGCAGAAAAGTTAAAGTTCGCTAAAGTAAAGCAACGGTTTGCAGCGCAGTCCATTGCAGGACTTTTCTGCACAGGATCTGAATGTTCGTTTTTAAATGAACTGCCTGGCGTAGCGATGCTGAAATTGAGTGAGGTGGGTAAATTATAACACATTTGTAAAAATGTCTAGCTAAATAGTTTGTCTAACGAAATATTCAATTTTGGAAACAGGCCTAATATTTTTTACGCAGCCAGCAATTTGCGCGCTATTAGTAATTTGTAAGCAGTATTTATTTTTGAGGACTAAATAGTGATTATTACAATACGAGTTGCCTGTATACTGTCAGATTCATTTATGAACAAATCATGGAAAGGGAAATGGTCACACCTCCTTTACTCTCCGTGCCACTCGTTTTCTTCCTCTCTCCTTGATCAACTATTTTTATGTCTTTGTAATAAATTAATTCCACAACAAATTGCTTGTTTATAATGTGAATACCAGTGAATAGTCCCAACTATACCTAACTGAGTGGGGTGGGGAGGGGAAGGAGATTGGAGAGGAATGTTGAGAAGTAACATGAGATCTGGTTACAAAACACAATTATTCAAGCAATGTTCAATTCCGAATTGTGGTCTATCACTGGGGCGATAATAATTAAATTTAATTACCACGCTTTTAACCTTATTGCACATTTAAGCCTTTTTTGGTACATAATATAGTTCAATGTCTAATCAAGACTCATTTCTAACATCTGTCATAATATATTATAATAGTATGCAGTCATGAGCGAAGGCCAGCCTTTTAGCATCGTATTGAGGGAGTTTAGTTATTATAAAACCTACTAACATCGCTCAATAAAGAATAACAGAAGAACAATTTACTTGAGGCCTTGTTATAGTGTTATTGAACTTGAAATACAATATGGAATCTATGGGCGAACGAGCTGTCAAAGTAAAAACTAAACACAAGAAAAGTAGCTTAAAAACTTTATAATCCAATGGAAAAATATAACAATTAACGATCTAATGTTGCTGTAAAAGGGTTTTGCAAGTTTTACAAGTATTTAGTTGTTATTTCACGCCCCGTTTGATTCGACAACGCCAGCTCATGCCCAAACAAACGGTTACCGCATGTTTGGTTTATCACTGTACTTACAATTCGACCATCCATTCGTTCTCCAGCATCAGATCCCAGTTATCCTCATTGAGCTCCGTGATAGCCGACGACGTGCCATAGCTCGATTTCGGCGAGAAAACAACGAATATTAGGAGAATTGCACAAAGCGGAATCCTTCGGAGCGCCTCCATGATGGTACAATTACGATGTTGCCAGAAAATTTAATAAAGCTTTTTGCTTTTCAAAACTTTATCTATGTATGTGCCGAACGTGCCGAATATAGGGAACAAGTACCTAACTACGAATCCATGAAAGAATCAAAATATAGCACCGTTTAGTAATGGTTTAGTGATTCAATTACCTTAAGGATGCTTATTTTGATGGTAGCCTTTTCTGAAAGTAAATATTTTGAATTATTATTTTTTAACCATACACCAGCACAAAACACGATCACAAAATCAAATACACGTATTGTCATCTACTTACACGACTAAATTTAGAATTCACTACTTACAATAGTCAATACATGGCATATAAGCAATACAACGCATTACCTAGTATTCTAAAACTTTCAGCAACGAACGAAAATACATTAGCAAAAGCTCGTAAAAGTTATTTCCTCAACAGGTTTACTAATGAGTGACAAACTTTTTTATAGAACTCCAAATGAACTTCTTTGTTTATTTCTTTTAATGAATTTACTAAATATTTTCCATTTAACTGTGTTAAGTTTGTCTAGTCTGTTTTAAAATCTATGTACACTGTTCATTGAGATCCGCTTTAAATTTGTTTTCTTTTGTAAAAATAAAAAAAACAATAATTTTATTTTATTAATGTTGTCTTTCCCGAAATAAGTTTTTTAAACTCACTGAGAATAATATATAAATACATTTTCTTTTTTTTATAAATATTTCCGATTTTATGTCCGGGTTAAATCTTCCCCATAGGAAAAACTAAACCCTTCCACATACTTTTCCACCAATGATCATCATATTATAATTATTATATTATTGTTATTATTTTGTATTGTATTATCACTAAATATTTTTTTTTAACTTTTCAGAGCCAGTTTTTAACCTAAGCCTAACTAAATAATTCTGAATAAAAATAAATGTTCTGGTTAGTTTCGTTTTAACGTGAGATACTTAATTTTATTACAATATATAAAAAAATATACGAAAGGCTAGCTACAAATGCACAATTTTCCCTTTAAAAAAAAGAGGAAGAAAAAGAAACTGAACTTTTTCTCTTGAACGAGCTGTCAGATGTTTTATTTTGGAATCGCACGTGCGAGAGAGTTCGGTGAAACTAACCAAACTTAATTCAATAATATAAATGCGGCGTTGGTTGTCGAATAGTAGTTTGTTAGTGTAATAATTTAAGATGAAGCATATCAAGTTTGAGGAGAATATCAGTGCGGACGTGTCCTACAAGCGAGACAAGGCGCCTAAAAAGGAATATGTCCAAAAGGCACCCGAAACTGAAAATGATGAATATGATATCCCTGAAACGAAGAAATGGCATCAGGAGGTATTTAATTTGTTGAATAATGTATTAAATTGTTGTAAAAGTTCAGAGGCGCCGGACACACGATTTAAAAAAAAATAACACTTCAATTAGTACAAGAAACATTCATTTTGATCGGGGGAGATGCATGCACAAAATAGGTTTTTTAGTTTGGGTTATTTAAATAATTTACGCCTATTTAGATTGAAATGGAACCTTCCGTCAAACGTCAAACAAGAAAAAAAAAACATGACCGAAACTGTCAAAACACGTGAAATTTTGAACTTTGACAAAAAATGGGACTTTAATGCAACTTTTACCATCTCCTCCCGACGTATATAGTTGTTTCTTATAGTAATTACTTAGAAACGAAGTGTAATTTCCATAATCTAGGGCGGTTCAGTATATATTTACTTTAGAAGTCCAGATAAAACCTAAAATGTTCCAATATGAACCTGCACGGTGTTTACTAATGAATATTTCGACTTTCACGGCGACTCAGTTATTACAACTATCCCTTATTTAATTAATGTTGTTTATAGATACCTGAGGAGCCCACCGACGCGAAGCCTCTCTCCGGGGAAGAAGTAGCGGCCTTAAAGAGGGAGGCAACCGCCTTTCTACACGGAGAATCATTAGCCAATGAAACCAGTAAGTCCATGAAACATTTTCACCTTGTCCTATTCAGATTGGGGATGTTTTCACATATTTATTTTGGTATTATCTTTCACAATTAGAAAAACCTTTATTGTCCGGTCAGTGGCTGAGTTGGCATCGCGTTTGGATCCCGCCCAGGCATAGTGTGTTCAATTCTTCTGTTGGCTAAGTCCTCCATCAAAACACAAGCAACATTTTCCACTTACTGTGGTGGTAGTAGGAAATTTTCAAATACTGTTGAGTTATTCGTAACACGGGAATGATAATTAATCTTGTCGAATTCCACTGCATTATAAAAATAATAAACAGCACTCGGTTTCAACTTAATTACTTCAAGAAATAACTATTTATGTGTTGTGAGATGGTAACAGATGCATTTAAGTTCCATTTTTTCTCAAGCGAAGTTAGGTTTAAAGGTTCTAGGAAATACGCAAAGATTATTAAAATAACCCATAAAAACCTATTTTATGCATGTTTACTTAAATGCCCGACTTAAATAGTTGTCTCCATCAGATATTTAATTTGAAATCAAGTGTTGTTTCTTTAAAGAGCCTAGCATGCAGCGGAATTCGACAAGTTTACCAAATCTTTTTCTAGTGTATTTAAGTTCCTCTCGAAAATTCTTAGCAACATTTCAGTCAAAAAATAATTATTATAATGTTCATTATTCTTATTGGGTCAAAAAATAATTATTGTGTTATTTATTTATTTCTTATTGTTTAAAAAATAATCGTAATTATCATTAATCTTATTGTTTCAAAAAATAATTATAATGTTCACTATTATTATTCTGTCAAAAAATAATTATAATGTTCATTATTATTATTCTGTCAAAAAATAATTATAATGTTCATTATTCTTATTGTTTAAAAAAATAATCATAATGTTCATTATTCTTATTGTTTAAAAAGATAATCATAATGTTCATTATTCTTATTGTGTCAAGAAATAATTATAATGTTCATTATTCATACTGTGTCAAAAAATAATTATAATGTACATTATTCTTATTGTGTCAAAAAATAATTATAATGTTCATTACTCTTATCGTGTCAAAAAATAATTATAATGTTCATTATTCATATTGTGTCAAAAAATAATTATAATGTCCATTATTCTTATTGTGTCAAAAAATAATTATAATGTCCATTATTCTTATTGTGTCAAAAAATAATTATAATGTTCATTATTCTTATTGTGATTCTGTTTTAATTTCATTCAAATTAGGTAACTGATAAATTGCCCTTTATGCTATTTCTCCAAAGTCAAGAAAATTCTTGGATATACAGATTTACATTAACATAGCTAAAGTCATTTCATATTTCATTTGGGAGGAGGGTATCACTCCAAGAGTAGGGGTCACTCCAAGAGGTTCGTTACGTTTGGTGAGTTAGCGAGGGTGCCTGGGTTCATGGGGTTAGGATTGTCTAGAACTTGGCGGCAGATGCGTCGGATTTGGAGAGAATGGTTAAGGCGATGCACTACGTCGTGTAATATTTTAAATTGAGTCGCTATCAATAACACCCCTTACGTAGATGGCGATAAGATTTAAATTCCCGCTTAACACCATCCGCCTGTTTTGATTTATTCAAGAAAAAAACATGGCCAAAAAGTGCCTTTTATTTTATTTTGTGGATGTTCAGGCATAAATATTTAATTTTTTTTCGATCATTTTATAAATAACTTAATTTGCCACATTATACAATAAAATTATAACCGAAAATGGGTTCGTAAGTAGGAGATTTTGAAATTTAAAGCAGTTTTCATAGGCCTATACATTATTTTTTTCTGGGCTTATAAAAAGACTTATCTAAAAAATACTCGATTATTTCAAAGGCCAAGATATATTCTACTCGCAGTATTTAATTAAAGCATCTGAAACATTTCTATGCGACCAAATTTTCAAACCAAAAACACATGATTTTGCATTACTACGTATGGCATCGCCTTAAAAGAGATCTTTTTTTATCTCTCCAGCAGGTAGGGATGAATTCAAATGTCCGTAACTCCTGGACACATTCCTACCCCACTCCTTATGTCTTTTTCCTTCCCAGATTAAAAAAAACCTCCACATGGCATCCCGTAAGATGACATAGGCCTCGAGGGAAATTATTTTCCTTGCATTCCTGCAATATTTTCAAAGTAGGGAATTTTCATCTAAATGTTGAGATCCCTAGATTAGCCAATGAGGTTGTGTCCTACAATGGAATTTCATGTTAACACTGGTCTCCCCTTTTACAAGGTTTCTAAATAACATGCTACAGTCCTATTATGTACTTACTACGCAGTAGGTACTATGCGCAGCAAGATACGCGGAATGCGGGGACGTGAATCGCGTGCGGGGCGCAAATTGTGCGTGCAACTGGCTAACAAACTTGGTCATCATTTTATAACAAATGATCACAACGTAGAACAAGTTCAACAACATTTACCTAAGCTAAGATTTATGCTAAGAGTATTTTTAACCTTTTGAACGCGTTAATTTGCTCCGTTTTATCTATACCCTTACGCGGTACATATTTTCAAATACCTATGCACGCAATTAAATGTCAAATTATAGCTTTCTGGCATGATTTATTGGACTATATAGACAGAACAGATTATTCTCCACAATATGAAAACAAATCCTCGTGTGTCAACACTCTTAGATGTTTATAAAAACAAAAACATAAAATTTCATACAAAGACGTACCGTATCTTTTGAATGTGGTCCCGCCATTCACTCGGCGTGTGTGTACTTAGGTGATAGACACAAGTGGGACACCATGGTCACTCATCATTTTTAGTTATGAAAAGTTGTGAATGACATACTAGTACTAACGCCATCCGTTGATAAAAATGTAAACTAAAGGACTAAAAGGCGAGAAGAGGCGCACTTGATTATCGATCTTTTTTTATGAAATACAATTTTATTTTTGAGAAATTCTTGTAGATGTCAGCATCGTGATAGTTCTACGAATGTCCAAGTGAGCAAGAAATACATTTATGGCGAAAGAGCGCTGGAATATCGGCCGTCAAAGTTTCCGTATCAACTGTTGATACAGCCGCGTGTGAGTATAGACTTTTTGCCGTAACAACAGTTGATACGGAAACTTTGACGGCCGATATTCCAGCGCTTAAAGAGTTAAGATACAAAATACGCTGGTATTCAAGCGGTTAAGATATTGTTAATATTTTTTGTTTTTCTTTTCAGAAATGAGTAAGATCGGGTCATCAGATCAGAAGTGGGCTCGCTCCTTACTGATGAAAGGGGCCATGGCTGACAGAGTTGCGGCTGCCACAGTTTTAATACAGGTTGGTTCTGTTCCCTAATAGTGCATTTTCACTGTATTTTAAACTTGCGAAAAAAATATGATGATAATGGTGTTTTTACTAATTATTTCAGGATAGTCCTATACATAATGTGACCACACTACAAAATCTGGTGGCTATGGTAAAACCTTCCAAGAAAAAAGACAGTTTGACTGCAATAGGTAAGGTTTTATTTTTGTAGTTTCTTAACCTCTCAGACAAAGACATTTATATACTATGTGTTCCTTTGAGAACTGTTCCTTTGTGTTATTTACGAGTTTTGCTAAAAGCTTCATAACTCACGTTTTGGGAAACGTAGCCTCATTCTAAAAAATGTTTTGGAAAGATTATGAAATTCACTATCGTATTGTTTTATTATACGTAAATATTTGCGTTTCTAAATATACATTTTCTGAAAACGTCAAAAATATGTAAAAATCGCTGACCATTATTTCAAAGCTATGAAAAATGTACTTTTTTCTGAGTATCATAAAGAAATAACACTTTATATATTGAAGAAATATAATTAAAAACTATTAGTCACCTCAAAATATTAACCGTCCAAACTAAAATATTTTTAATAAATTATTTAGAAACGCAATAAATTATGAACGAACAAGATGACAGATCCAATCGACTTAGATAATGCACCTCTACATTCCATAGATATTCTTGAATACAGACGCGTAGCGTTATTCATTATCGATACTCTGTTTTTTAAATCATGGCAATCCGTATACTAGTGATGGAAATAAATCGATTTTTGTAAAATCTCGCGCGTTTACGTGAAAAGACGTTCTAATGTCTTGACCGCTATTATCATATTTACGTCTTTTGACGTTCTAATGTTCTGAGTGGTTAATTAAATTTATTTTTATTTTATTATTTTTATTTTATTATTTTTATTTATTTATTTAACGCCCAGAGGGCTTTTACATGGTTGGTAGTATAATTTTAATTTGACAGATACTTTGAAACATAAAAAATAAGAATAAAATTACATTTGATAAAAGCTATGCAACAAGTCATACAAACACAAGAAACAAAAACAGAAAACTACAGCTATTTGTAGGTTTACGTGATGTGTTTAGGAGTATTGTTGAAATAAATGTTTTAAATGATCCACAAAACTTGCCAAGTTGGTATTGAATATGTCAACATCACCCAAGTAATGATTTCCCATGGTGTGAAGTCGTTGTATCGGAGAGTGGGCAATGTAGTTACGCTTATGTGTGCTGCTGTAGAATATTGTATTTTGTCGTGTTGTTACTGTGGGTGTATGTATGTTTATAAGTTGCAGGAGTTCACAACAGTCGAATTTAGAGTTAAGTATTTTGAATAAGAACGTTAAATCGTTTATTTTACGTCTATCTTCTAATGTATGTATTTTTAGAGTATTCAATAAGACATTGTATTTTAAGTCTTATTTTATTAATTATTTAACCAATTGAACGATAGCTACCCACATTTGAGTTGCACCGCTTATGACCTTGACCGATAGCTACCCAAATTTGGGTACCACTGCTAATGTCTTTGAGTGATAGCTACCAAATTTGGGTAGCACTGCTAATGCCTAGTAAAATTAGCATTTATTAGTGTCTGTTGCTAGATATTTTCAGTAGACTGTAGATAACATACAGAAGTAGTAATCTATATAAATAAAAATGTTAATGTTCACTTGTTCAAAATCTTAAATCTTCAAAAATTCTTCATCGATTGCTTTGAAATATTTGATACAACATTGCATTCGAAGCAATTTCAATAAGTAGCATACAGAATTGACTAGTTTATAATTTTTGATTATTTTTATATAAAACCTAAAAAAATGGGGTAAACGGTGAAAAATGGTGGGTTCATTGGCTTTAAACCGCAGTAAGCAGTTTATAAGTTTCCATATAAATAATGGGAAGTATGATTTTGTAAAAGTAAATATGTATGTTAGTCGTAAATCTCTAGTTTAAGGCGTAGTTGTAAGTCATATTATAGCAGTATTTTGTAAATACCCACTTGGTCATAAAAATATGTATAGTTTTAAGTTACTAGTTAAAAGACATACGGCCGTTGTTCCCAACTTTTAGATCGATCAATCTGAGGCTCCAATCAGCCAAGTAGCACTCGGTTCGCCTGTTTCCAAACATCTTTATCGTTTGGTAATCTTAAGTGGCCCCGCCCACTTTCATAGACAATAAAATGACATCAAAGTAAAAACTTTTAATGTTCAATTAATATTGATGAGTTATTATTTTACTTATTATTAATACAGATAATTTGTTTTAAGTACCGTAATACATAAACTGACTTTTTATATTTTTTAACAAACGCATGTAAATATATTAAAAATAAAGCATTAGCTTGACTTTTACAAATGCTGCGAAAGCGCAAAAATACATTAATACAAATTTTACGATTGATGTTTCTCCTCCGTGTGTTAACATGAAACTAAGCATCTTGGACAAAATAAAAAGTAGCAAGCACTTCACGCAGAATGAGAAAATTAATATTATGGAGTTTACAACATCATCCGGCATTCGAAACGGCATTTTTGACAATAGAAAACGGTTTGTCATTCAATGTTTGGCTGTCGCCGCCTGTGAAACTAGGTATTATCGTGCATCAAGTTCATCCATTCCTCAATAATTATTATAAATATTCTCATTAATATCTTCATCTTCACTGTCCATATTAATTTGATACTAAAAATTATAGTAAAATTGGCAAAACGCAATATGAAAAAGAATGCTTGAACCAAATGACGTTTTTTCATTTTTCGCTCTGTTGACACTTTTTATAACTAACCCTTTTACTGAGCCAGAGGTTAATCCATCTGTTTGGTTCCTCTAGCTTGATAGGAGAGTTGCATTGGAAAGAGCTTAATTGTGCATTTGAGGAATGTTGAGCCAAAATTTCGGTTCAACAGTTGATCAGTAGGATTGGAAACAACGACCGTTAGTTGTAAATCACTAGACATTAATCTTATTTTTAAGCCACTACTTATAAGTCACTAGCTATTAAACTTAGTTATAAGTCTAAGGGATACATTAAATGTATAAACTAAGTTGTTAAGCGCCCTTGAGGTTATTTTCTCACGAAGACAGCGCTATAAAAATAATCCAATCATTATTAATTTTTCTGAATGAGTGTGGACAGAAACAAAACCAAATGCCCGGGAATACAGAACGCGCTTGAATGGTTACCAGGATGACAATGCGACTATCTACCACTCTGAAACATATTATGTAGTGTGCAAATATGAATAGTTATTTGAACACGGCTTTATTATAATATTATCTATTTGCACCATTCCAGAAACCCTGACGGAGCTGTTTGTATTTGATCTTCTCATACCGGATGGAAAACTGAGGCCTTTTGAAGCCCGTCCCGTGTCTGCCCTGGACAAGATGTGCTCCGGAAACAAAGATCATAGAAAGAAAATCATGATGATTTGGATGTTTGAAGATAAACTCAAAGAAACTTATGCAGGTGGGACCAATGACATTACAAAACATAAAGACACCTTGTAGACATCTCAAAGTGGCAAGCAAAAGCTACGGTAATTGCCGTGCTTTCAATTTAGTACTAAACTGTCGCGCGTCACGGGGCTGTGTGCTTTTCTCTAACCGATTTGCATAAATGAGTGCCAAAATGTCATTGCGTGTGATGAGAAAGTGTTTCAAAAGCTTGGCTTAAATTACTTACATATTTTTAAATAATAATAATATCATTTCGAGTGTTTCCCGGATATTTTCAGTGCCATTAGAGATAATGAGCTAGTGAACGCAGTAATACTTAAGTTCAAGAAGGACATCTTACTGACTAGAGATGAGTAGTTCATGAACGAGCCGCACAATTGAGCTAGCTTTTTTGATGAGCCGCATTCGTACGACTCGCGGTAAAAAGTGCCTCAGCTCAATTGAACAGTTATTCATTTTTATCAAGATTTGTTTTAAAAAAAATAGTGCTTTATAAGTTATCCAAGTATTAATTGTTATTACATACTCAGACGTGAATGGCATATGGACTTGGACACATGTAACTACCTAGCATCTTTTTCATCTCGTGGTACGAGGCAGCATACCTGTACCAAGAGCGAGCACAGTATTTCATTGCTCACATGCTCTGTGCTCCACCGCTTCAGTTCAATTGAGCCTTCATTCAATTGAGCCGTCATTCAATTGAGCCGTCATTCAATTGAGCCGTCATTCAATTGAGCCGTCATTCAATTGAGCCGTCATTTATCTGAGCCATCATTCAATTGAGCCGTCATTCAATTGAGCGGTAATTCAATTGCACCGTCATTCAATTGAGCCATCATTCAATTAAGCCGTCATTCAATTGAGTAATACGAAAACATAGATCTGGTACCGTGGCTCCTGCTCTTAATAAAATGAGTCATCACCCATCGCTATTACTGACAGTAGGTCGTCTCATACAGCGTTCTGTAAGCATATCTTGCTCATCTCAATCACATCTCTTGATATAGAATTCACTGCAACTTTTAAATACTTAAACACCGCCCGGTCCTGTACACCAGTTTTCCGCTTGTACTACGAGTTTCTGGACACCGTGCACGTATTTTGGAAACTGCATTTGATCAGTTGTAATATGCAGTTTCCTTGGAAAATAAAGCATGTTGAAGCATTAATTCTGTACTCAATATAATGTAAATCTTTTGGTTCCAGAATTCATCAAGTGCTTGAATAACTTTGCCCACGACACAATAGAGGCTCATAAAGAAAAGGCAGTAAGCGCAATGGCTAAACTTCTCATGAACAATCCTGAACAAGAAAAGGTAAATCATTCTTTTAATTTAGCAATGTTGTATTTCTGATGGATTGTGTCCCCAGTTTATCAGAAACAGTTGACCCCGCAATGCTTCACTATTGTTAATGTCTTTCTCGGGCGTCTCCGACTTCTTCCACCATTCATTACTGTATACCACAATGTTACTGTTAAAAAACTACATAACCTCGACTTTAATTCGACTCTATTGTGATAAGTATTCCTCTGGTGTCTGCTACAGTTCAAACCACTATATAATACTCCAGTGTGGACCTGGTCGGAAAATGATGCGAGCACGAATCGCCGCGCTTGAGATGCAGGCCGGCGAAGATGTCGCAGGGCCAAGGCACAGGCCAGCAAAGATGTCGCAGGGCCTAGGCACAGGGGGGCGCAGACCAGGGAAGATCTTACAAGGCCTAAGCGGAGTTGTCATTTCCCACGAAGTCGATGATCAATTGTACCATCTGCTTTGGGGACTTGCAACGCCGGGCGTAGTGGGTCCGTGGCCTACTACTTCTACAATGATCTCAACATGAACATGCCGCTACAAAAAAAAAAACAAACAACTCTATCGATCTTTCGTAAACTTTCCATTTCTTGGTATTTGAGGTTGCATATTTACGCTTGTGAGAAGGTGCTATTTTATACACTATTTTTTAAAAAAAGAGGAAGAATGAAACGAACGTAATACATCCAACGGTTGCTAGAATACACAGAGAACTAATTGAAATGTCCTAAAACAATAATGATGAACCCTGGTGACTGCTATAATGGTCAGCTCTAGCAAGCTAGATGGCGGTGTAGTAACAGAGTGTGTAAGATAACCCAAAGCTTGGTGCTCGAGTCTCGGCACGCATCAAACTGTAGCGGTTACGTCACCGCTTCTAGGGTCATCATATCATAACCAGACCGCACGAGTAAAAAAGCAATCAACAATCAGACTTACGAAACTTCAATTAAAATATCGAGACCGCGATACGTAAACTGCTGATAAGAGAATGTTTGCATACAGGGTGATGCAAACGTTCATACAATGAACCGAGTCAGCGATCCTGCTGGTTCGACGTCCAGACACTACTCCAACCCGTGGCAGACAAGAACAAAGGAATCAGCAGCTATATAAGCGGTGGAGGACCTAAGTACATCATCATTCCAGTCAACAAGTCCGACTCTGCACGGCGGCCAGCATCTTCCGCTCATCTGCCGACCAAGATCCTACAAAACTACTGAATTTGAGCGAATTCTGGCGAATCATAGATTTAATTAATTTTGCTTCAACTGGTAAAAATAAGGGTAGGTTATAGACACGAGCTGCGGATTGCTGAGATTTTGTATAGAATGTAAATATTTGTTGTAAGGAAGTTTTATCATATTTTTTTAAATGTTTTATTTATTTCCAGGTCTTGCTGTCGAGTATAGTCAACAAATTGGGAGACCCATCGCAGAAAGTAGCTTCCAAGGTGATCTACCAGCTCTGCCAGGTGCTCTACAACCATCCCAACATGAAGGCTGTAGTTCTGGACGAGATCGAAAAGATGCTCTTCAGGTATTTCATTTAATTATCACCCAAAATTAACGGTATTTCTTTTAACTATCTCCCAAAATTGACGGTTTTCATTTAATTATCATCAAATCGATAATATTTCATGTAATTACCACGTAAATTGTCCCACATTCCATTTAATTATCACGCAAAACGTGCGGTATTTCATTTATTATCACACGAAACGGAAAGTATGAAATGTGAAAAGTATAAACGGAAGGTATTTGACTTAATTACCATGCAAAACGCACAGTAATTCATTTAATTATAACGCAAAACGGCTCGTACTTCATTTAATTACCACGCAAAACAGACGGTATTTCATTTGATTATGACGCAAGATTGTGCAACCTTATACTATTTAATTTAATGTGTCAGCCAGTTCGAACTCTTAACTTAATTATTTTTATTCGTCCACAGGCCCAACATTTCTGCGAAGGCGCAGTATTACGGAGTCTGTTTTCTTAACCAGTTCTACCTCTCTAAGGATGATTCCAAGATTGCAGAGAATTTGGTCCGAGTCTACTTCTCATTCTTCAGGGCGTGCATCAAAAAGGTAACACCCCCAAATACACTCTAACCTGTGTGACTGGTACAAGTGGAGTTTTTAGAGTTGTTCCGGGCTGCGAATATTGTCTAACAACGTTGTTGATTCTCGTCGATATTTCCAAGTTTGTCGAAACTGAAATGAATGCAATATAATAAAAACAATTTATGCATGGGTAGTGTAATGCTATACCTTGCATAGATAGGAAGGACAGATACATAAAATAAGAGATAAAGGAGACAAAAAACAATAATATTCATGAGCTAATGATGAAATCCGTCTGAATTTTATATGTGATGATTTATTAATTCCTCGTTCTGAAGTTTTATATGAATAATATTGACACATTTTTCTTGGTCTACTTTTCTTTATGCATCCTTGTAAATTATTGGCAATCTTTCTTATCTGTCTTTGTCAAAGTGTGCATTTTTGTAAAATCTGTGCATTCTTGTCGACCTTTGACCTTGTCGACAGCGCCCTTGAGGTTATTTTGCACAAAAACAGCGCTATACAAATCATCCAAATATTATTATTATTATTTGTAAAAATGTGCATTTTTGTCCATCTTTGTAAAATCTGTGCATTCTTGTCGACCTTTGTCGAAATGTGCATTTTTGTCCATCTTTGTAAAATCTGTGCATTTTTGTTGACTTTTGTCAAAATATGCATTTTTGTCCATCTTTATAAAATCTGTGCATTCTTGTCGACCTTTGTCAAAATGTTCATTTTTGTCCATCTTTGAAAAATCTGTG
The DNA here is from genome assembly GCF_061612785.1 of Hesperophylax consimilis. NCBI lineage: Eukaryota > Metazoa > Arthropoda > Insecta > Trichoptera > Limnephilidae > Hesperophylax > Hesperophylax consimilis. The sequence continues at coordinate 17,301,140 of NC_142865.1, forward strand.
CATTCTTTTCCTTATTTTTCAAATCTTTACATTCTTGTCCGTCTTTGTCAAATTTTGCATTCTTGTCCAAATTTGTAAAATGTGTGCATTTTTGTTGACTTTTGTCAAAATATGCATTTTTGTCCATCTTTATAAAATCTGTGCATTCTTGTCGACCTTTGTCAAAATGTTCATTTTTGTCCATCTTTGAAAAATCTGTGCATTCTTTTCCTTATTTTTCAAATCTTTACATTCTTGTCCGTCTTTGTCAAATTGTGCATTCTTGTCCAAATTTGTAAAATGTGTGCATTTTTGTCCATATTTTTCAAATCTTTACATTCCTGTCCAACTTTATCAAATTGTGCATTCTTTTCCTGTTTTTCAAATCTTTGCATTCTTGTCCAACTTTGTAAATTGTTGCATAATTTGTCCATATTGTGTCATTCTTCTCTCCGGTCTAATCTATTCTAATTATCAATTCTCCTCATACGTTACTCTCTGGTCTGTCATAATCAATGTTGGATATTCTGTTGACGCTGGTAAATTACCTTGATCTTAACATACCTTTCACTGGTCTTCATTAATAATGTTCATCATTTAACTCATCCAGGGAGAAGTGGACTCCCGCTTGATGGGCGGCATCCTGACTGGCGTGCGGCGTTGCCAGCCTTTCCTGAGCGAGTCGGCGTGCCAGGCGCTGCAGGCCCAGGCGCACCCTCTGCACCGACTTGTGCACCTGGCTGGCTATACGGTGGCCCTTCAGGCGCTCGCACTGCTGCAGCAGATGGGGCCCACCGACAGGTAGGACTATTCCACTCCTGTCGTATATTATTTTTGCGCAATTATCATTTAACACATTGTGGGCCAGGTACTGCATCACTAGCAGCACTTAACACATTGTGTGACTGGTACTATACATTTTAAAATCACCGTATTTTATCCAGATATTACTGCACCCTCTGCAGGAATTTTTACATTCTAGTCAATTTACCCATATTTTACCTAAATAATACTGCACAATATTGTGCAGATACTACTGGGCCCTCTACAAGAATCTCGTCCATTCTAGTCCATTTACCCGTATTTCATTGAAATTATTATTGAAATACTTTGCACCCTCTACTTTTATGAATCTTGTCTAATTATCTGTATTTTATCCAAATACAACTACGACCCCCAATTTTATCACTTATCAATCCTGCGCAATCTTTTTATTTTTTATCTTTTTATTTTTACATTCTAGTCAATTTACCCATATTTTACCTAAATAATACTGCACAATATTGTGCAGATACTACTGGGCCCTCTACAAGAATCTCTTGAATTCTCTCGCAAGATTGAAAAGTGATAAAAGTGGAGGGTGGAGTAGTATTTGGATAAAAAAACGGTTAAATTAAATAGAATTGCAAGAGATTCTATTCCATTTAACCGTTTTTTATCCAAATACTATTGCACCCTCCACTTTTATCACTTATCAATCATGCGCATTCTTGTGCAGATACTACTGTGCCCTCTAAAAAATGGTTAAATTTGAATAGAATCTCTTGCATTCTATTCCATTTAACTGTGTTTTATCCAAATACTACTGCACCCTCCACTTTTATCACTTATCAATCATGCATATTCTTGTGCAGATACTACTGTGCCCTCTACAAGAAGCTCTCCCACCCTGAGACGCTGACCACCACCTTGCCAGCCATGCTGCTGGGTCTGGTGTACCGCTCGATCAAAGTGGATGAGAATGAACCCCGTATCCTGGCCTTCCTGAAGCGCCTGCTGCAGTTGGCGGCTATGTCAGACGCTGGCAGGGCGGCGGCCACACTGCTCGTGGTGGCCAGACTGGCCAGGCGGCATCGTCTGCCGCTGGGAAGAGATGTGGAGGTAAACCATTACAATAATACTTCATGTTTATAGCACCATTTTTGTGAAATGTGTTCCCAATAGTGATGTACAGTCAAATTGAGGGCGCTATTTAAATTTATTTACCGACCGGTTTCGCTTGGCTCAAGCTTTATCACAGTAAAATTAAAATTTTACCCTTTGGAATGCCAAGTTAAATGGCTGACACTATTTTTGTAATAACTTTCTTGTTTATGCAAATTAATTTTTTTTGTAAATTGTACCGGCTTACCAAATAATGTGTTCACGTATATATAAAAATTGTATATGTCTATCCTGTGTAGTCTCCTCAGGATAGCTAATTATATTCAGAGAAATGTTTTTTTTCTCTATCGTTATAAAAAAATATAATACAGGGTTTTCCAATAAGAGGTGTTATTTTGATATTCAATCGTAAAAGATCGATGGTTTCGTTGCTTGTGTGGCACGTAGCGCCGTCTTGTTGAAAGTAAACGTTGTTCAGGTCAATACCATCCAATTCCGGCCATAAAAAATCATTAATCATCTCTCAATAGCGCAATCCATTCACCGTAACTGTTGCTCCAGCCTCATTTTCGAAAAAGTAAGGTCCAATGACTCTGCCGGACCATAAACCGCACCAAAGAGTCATACGTTGAGGATAAAGAAGCTTTTCAACAATAACTCTTGGGTTTTCCGAGCTCCAGATGCGACAATTTTGCTTGTTGACGAAGCCACCGAGGTGGAAATGGGCCTCATCACTCAAGATGATTTGAATTTGATTCACTCAAGTGAATTTTAATAATTTCAAAGCGTTGTTGAAGCGTGTATCGTTCCATTTTTATTAATGGCGTAGTTTCTACTTGTCAAATATCAAAAAATGACAGCTTCAAAAGTAATATCTACCGAAATAGCGGGCTATTCAAAATAACACCTCTTATTGGAAAACCCTGTATAATGAAGAAATATGAAAATATTCTTGAGTTTTATTATATTGACACGGAATTTTTCGATGTGATTTTTCAAAGATAAAATAAATATGTTCGCAAGTGACGAAACGACAAGCTAGAAAAATATTAAGATTCATTATTTTCTTGCCAAGCGAATAAAATATATTTTTGTACGCTAGGAGCATTTTTTAAGGTTCAAAATACCATAAAATCGAGGCAAGTGCAGTAAGCTACTAGCTATCCACTACAGATAAACTGACGTTCTAGAGGTTAATAATATATTTATGTCAAACCACAAATTAATTGCTTTCAATCACAATTTTGTGTTTATTTTATGTTATAGCAAATAAAAGAAGAACCTACCATAGACATAACTGAATCTAATGCACCAGAGACAAACGGAGAAATTGATAATACTTCAAACAAAGCAGACGACAGTAATTCTATAAATGAAAATAGCAAAAAATCTAAGAAGAAAAAAAATAAACTGAACGGAGAGACTAAATTGGAAGAAAAAAAGGTGGATGTAAAAGAAAATGTTGAGAATTTAAAAAAGAAATTGGACTGGTGGATTGGAGACAAGTTGGACCTTTTGAATGGTAAGTTAATCCATTGTTATTTTGATTAATAACCCGTTGAAGAATTAAATAAAATTCAGTACATGTATCTTTCGTTTTTGAAGGGTCGTATTCAATTGAAAAATTCCGCAAAACAATGGATGCAGAAATATAGAAAAAAAGCTACATTCATACTTTTCCCCTCGGGCCTCTGGCATATTCTGTCAGATGGTCAGATTATTTCCGCTTTGCAATAAAATCCAAATAAATGGAATATTTCTGAATTTATACGAAAACTAAAAACTGCTATTAAAAGTGGTTAAAATACGCTTTTAAATTTTTTATATTAGAAATAAACATATATTTTTAATGCAAACATAAAAAGTTTTTATATTTGCAACCTTACGTTTTTTCTAACTAAAATTATTAGTGATAATGAAAAAACATATAAACACACACATGTTTTACTAGACAAATGTATTGTAAACATTACTGCCACCTTACTTTTTTGTTGCTTCATGTAAAAATAATTAATATAAATTTCACAATTTTTTTTTACCAAGTCGCAAATGTTGGTTTCATAGAGGTGTATATATAAAATTGGGGTTAACTTTTAGATTTGAATATAAAGCGTGGTGTTTTCTCTTTCTAACACCGTTTAGATCACAGACATAGGAATTAATAGACGAGAAGATAATGGCGAGGGGTAAAATCAACTGTTGAAGAACGAAGGGAGTAAGGCTGACTGTGATTCGTCAATAAATCAATCTGACAGTAAATAGGCATCTCGCATTATAATATCACCATTTACTTCTTAAAAGTAAAATCTGCTTTTGAATGAATAGACATTTTTACATGGGAGCGCAAATTACTCGCCACGTTATGAACAAATTTGCGAAGTCTAATTCGGTTCTATTTTCAGAGTCGAATATTTCGTTTAAGTATTTAGTTAAGACACTTTTATAAATGTTCATAATTTACTTCCCAGCAACCAACCAGCTTTGTGTTTCGCGTCCAGACGTTTCTCGATGTGATAGTATATGTTTCTAAAACTGATCTATATTATACGATGTGAATATGCTTAAAATAAAGTAAAATAATGCTTATATATGGAATGTAATACGACAATTGGGTTTATTCTCTTTTTCACATCTATTTTTACAAGTTTTCATAGTACAAGTCAACATTATTTCGTTATTTCGTAAAATGAACCGATGATGCCTCGACCATAGTTCGCACAAGAATGATGACGTCACGTTTTCAAATTTCACTTGAGGCCATACGCGAGCCCAGCCGGCTCCAATGGAACCGGTATGGGGAGTAGGGATAATACGCTTTTAATCACTTAGGGCAGGTCTACTAATATTCATATGTCTATGGTTTAGATCATATTTCTCACCATGAAAGTAAGGGAGACACAATGATTTGTTTTTTTCACAATTTTTGACAATGGTGAGAAATATGATCTAAATGGTGTTAGAAAGAGAAAACACCACGCTTTATATTCAAATTTAAAAGTTAACCCCAATTTTACTTGCGTGAGTTGTTCCCTAAAGCGAAAAAATTAGCCTTTAGGGGTTAAATGTTTAATATTTAAAAAATATTATTAATAAATAAATAAAAATGCTGCAATTGTAACGCTTGACTACATCAACGCGTTTGTCAGCAGGATTTTTTTCCACTTCTTAGACAATTTTTAATCTTTGAAGATTACGCCCTTTTTTTCACTGGACGATTTTTTGAAGCTTGAAACGCTCAAAAATTGGATAGTAAAATGATAATGTGTTAGAATATCTTAACAACAACTAACGTCAGAAAATTTATTTGACAAATTGGCACATTCCTGAGTGAAAGATACTCTCAGTATCGCCCTGGTGTGAGACCACCATTCACAATTGAAACGTTGCTTGAAATGGATTTGGTCATGTTTGGTGACATGCTCTGAATAGCCAGGTGCTTCCCCACCTTCCTCTTCCCCATCTCCTTTCCCTCCCACCATCTTCAGCCTTACAACATACCCCAATTTGGATGCCCTACTCTCCCTGGTTCCAAACGGTTGGGAGCAAAAAAAAATGGCTACTGACAGCAATCGATTTAATAAAATTGCATGATTTAAACTATTAAAGATGTACAAGATGCATAGAGTAACGATAAATCCTGACTATTTCTACGAGTTTTGTATGAAATCAATTCAGAGCTAGAAGAAATAAACACACTGTTAATACAATACTATTCATTGGCTAATGATGAAATCTGTCTGAAATGTTTTACATGATGATTTATTAATTCCTCGTTCTGAAGCTTTATTGAATTTATTGTTCGTTAACCTCAAATAATTACACTTTTGAACCGAATTGAATAATTGAATGTTCAGAGTTTTAAAGAAAATATTGCATTTAATAATAACAAAAATTTCAGACGACGATGACGATGAAGTGTACCACGACATCCCGCTGGAAGAAGACGAACAATCCCACAAGAAGCAACTACACAACCTCGTTAGGAAGAAGAAAGAGTCCACCGGAGCCAGCTGGCTCCACACCGCCCAGACCCTGGCCCCCAAGGTCCCCTCTAAGGACGAGGAAGACGGAGACGACGATGATGATGATGACCATAACAAGGATAAAGATAAAGGGCAGGAATATAGCAAGAAGGACTTGAGTAAAGCCAAGGAGTTTGAGATCTTGATTAAGAAGTCCAAAAATATGGAAAAGGTTTGTAATTTATTTTTTAATCCGTAAATAGTAAAGTGCTCTCTCACTAGTGCACCATCCCAAAAACCGTGCAAGTTCCAATTAGTGAAAGCGACGGATTATAGTGCAAAATATGTTCAAAATTAAAACAAATGTTTCTTAAAAACAAACAAACAACTGTATCTATCTTTCGAAAAATCACCATGTTTTGGCCGAATCAAATCTGTCACGTCTAATTTCCTACCACTCATTCAAATCGCCTGCCATTATAATCCTGTCAGTCTCATTACATTGTTCACACCAGTCCAAAAATCATCTTTCATTTCTTGTCGCTTTCAGAATTAACAGGGGCGTAGCAAATAACAAGAAACACCCTTGTCAAACTGATTTTGAATCTGATCCACATTATTCTCGGACTTGCACATTCATACTGCAACATACATTCAATCATTCTGAGAGACAGTAGCGCTGCATCACCCTGATAAGCCCTCTCCGTATCTGGTCTCCCAGACCAAACGACGAGCCTATCATTACGCTGCATCGTACCACTCCCCTTTTTCATATTCTCTGTTATACAAAGTATGTCAAAAAATTTGCTTACCATTGTATCACAATACCTAGAGTATGTATGAGATGATGTACAAATGTGTCCGTCCTCTCTGGTTACTCTTGTGGATAAGCGGCATTATGGTTAGTCAGTTAATTAGTCCATTTTTGGTTTAAAGTTCAGGTATCATGTTTTCCTTTGCGAGAAGACTTCATTTTAGTAATCTTATTCAAACAAAAAATGTGAAACACATGCGTCGGTTGAAAGAATACAAAGAGGGCTTACCGAAATGTCTTAAAAACAACAAAAATTAACTGTATTAACTATAACTGTTAACCTGATAAAATGGTGAGGTGTTTAAGAGAAACATAACCCAACACGTCACATTGGCGTACAAAGCTTGGCATTCGAGCCTAGGCACGCGGCGGACTACTAAATTTTACATGCAAATACTGATGAATTATAGAGCTTTTTGTGCTTTCAACTAGTCAAAATAAAGGAAGATTATAGTAGTTGTCGGATAATCGAGTTGCGGATTACTGAAAGATTACTGTATTATAATATGATAAAAATTACCTATGCTCCGAAGGGGGGTCACTCCCATAAAATCGTGAAGCAATCTTGACTCTTAATTATTCCTTTTGCCTTTTCTAGTAACACTCGGGTATTAGTTATTATACCTTTTTAACTGGACATCGGCCATCTGCCATCCAGCAGTCAAACATAAGGTAATACGGTAAAATAGATGGGTATGGAATCAAGCATAACTCAAATAAATATTAGGTAGCTGTTTCCAGTAAAATGCACCTTTTACAACCACACTCGTCGCTTGTTTCTGAATTTCTCGATCGTTAACAACAATGTCAATTTATTTGTATAAATGAAGCATTTGACTTTTAGGAAAGCCGATTAATAGACAATACCTGCCAGTGTTGCTAAAGTTGGGCGATTTCTTATTTATTTCATTGTCGATATCGGCTTGGCTATCGACAAGCCTAACGAGCGCAGCTGTGCTCAAGAAATTAATACATAATCATCGTCAGTTAAGCCTATCGATCTGCTATAGTTAAGTTATCGATTTGACCGTGCCAGACCCTGCGCCTTCTTCGCATCATGGCAAGACATTGGCACCAAGTGTAATAATTGTAGTTTTTTCATCGCTGTAACCGTTAATACTTTTATTTTGCAGGTAGTTAAAGAGTACAGTCCGTTGAACAGAAATCCTGCTTTCTGCGGAGCTGAACACTCCGTTGTAACGGAATTGCTACTTCTAAAGAATCATTACCACCCCAGTGTGAGACTGTTCTCGGAGAAATTGCTAGAAGGTGAGTGTGTTTTATGTGAAACCTGTTGTAGAAATTTTATCAGAGACTTTTAATTTTCTCTTTTCATCAATCGTAAAAATAAATATTGCTAGTCAATCCAAGGGAGCCCTGCTATGCCTCAATACAAAGGACTATCCTATAAAAACCGTGCTTTCAACAACTCCCCCATTTTTTTCAGAATTGAACATTGTTCCGTTTCTTCTCACCTTTCTAAGATACATATGCTTGACTCCCCAGATTGTACATTCTGTGGTCTGGAAGTGGGAACTTTAGATCACATGTTTTTTGGTTGTTCCTCTCTAAACAAAAATCCTCTCTTCTATCAAGCCTTATCTAATATTGCCTCCCCTCCGTTCATTGTTCAACAGAAGGGAACGTATAAGACAATGTTAGAATATGAATGAAGCAAGAAGTGTGGGCCGAGACTAAGTTGTTTGTCGGTCCATCCTTTCTGACTACCCCTGAGAAATGGCGTGATACTTAGTTGACATAAATTTTACTAACCTTTTAAAAATTTCAGGTTCCGTAATCCAATACAACGGCGATCCGCTCAAAGACTTTTCGATCGCCCGCTTTTTGGACCGTTTCGCCTTCAAGAACCCGAAGAAAGACCCGTCGCAGCGGCCCGTGGACCCTGACGAACCCGCCCCAGAAGCCGCCCCGCCCAAGAACCTGGTGCGGGGTTCACACCCCAAGTTTGCCGTGCGCAAGAACTACGCGGCCAGCGGAATCAAAACACTCCCAGTCAATTCTAATGCATATCTCAATGAAGATGAAGCACATATTCCTGTGGATGAGAGATTCTTATACGAGTGAGTGTTAGTTTTTCATCTTTTCATGCCGCGTCAGCCTTGAGGCGTAGAGAAATGAGAACACGTCGATTACTGAATTACGTGAGCTAAAATTATGCCTTATAAAGTAAAAATCCCATCCCAATAATACTACTGATGAGTTTTATCCTCCGTTGATCTCCAATATTGTGTTGTAGAATATTACTTAATCTCCATCGACCTCTGTTGGAGTTGACCTTGGGAAATTCCTCCATCCGGGTTATTGTGTATTTTATGAATCAGCGTATTCGATAGGTCTTGGAATATTTCCGGCCGCAAGTTTCTTGTGTACTATAGAAAGGGGAACGGAATGGAACTCTGAGAGGATGCCACCAGAATATTGAAAGTCCCACCTTTGTTTGATCTTGGTGTCCTCAATGTTCCCTCTCTCTGCCAGCAGAAAAACTCCACGGCGAATTGCATGTAACCCCGGAATTGAACTAGCAACCTGTGATGGGTTAAGGTACTGTCTTGGTACTTCCCGTCTCCTTGTGACAAAGGCGATAGGACGGGTATGGGGGTTAGGTAGGGAGTAAACTATCTGGAAGATAACCATCGATTATATGCCAGAACGTTGTCCACCGATACTCGTTTATCTTGACCTCCTTAAATAGCATTATCTTACATTCCTTTGTAGCGTCGAAAAGAATCCATTGAATAATTAATAATATGTAAACCGCTCGACCTACTTAGTACCTACTCCTGAGCTACTCAGCCGGAATCGTAAACAAAACAAGCACCTACTTGTCTACCAGGTGACAATACGTCACAGGCCGTCTTTCACATTACGAGAACTCGCCAGAAGGTTCGAGTCTACCGCCTATGCATAATTGCCGCGCTGTCGAAGGTTCCTGAAACACACAGACTGTGCGAGTGCCTAGGATTTAGTTGCCATTTAACTACCTGCTGTTGCCACCGGCTGAACAATATAAATAAGCCCGACGCAGCGAGCATATTAATAGTATTCAATATTTACTATCGTCGACAGCTGCTACCTACAAGTACTACGACCTAGTTTCGCGAGCGTTACATAGTATTTGTGCATAAATAATAACGTGAAATATTGTGATTGTAAATCAGCTTTCAACTTATCAATAAACACTATACCTGAGTTGGAGAGATCTTTCATTTATACACCACGATAACTACACCTTTACGATAAATACTTGGAGCAGGTGGATGAATTTGTGTATTTGGGAAATATGTTTATGAGAGACGAAAAGGCTGTTAGGGATATTGAAAGATGGGTAAATGTAGGTAACTCCATTCAATTCCACCACATTCTGTGCTGGAATTTGGCTCACTGTATTAATGGGGCGTTACTTCAGTATTAATTTGTGCATTCCGTTTGCAGTTATTTCCAGACGCGTCGCCAGGCGAGGGGAGACGAATCGGACGCAGAATCTGACGCAGGTTCTGTAGACAGTGTGGAGTTTGAATCTTATTTGGACAGCATCTCGGGGAAACCCAAAAAAGGTACAACTTTACAACAGATTTATGAAATAATATAACATTTTTACATATTATTTATTTAATTAAATTTTAAAATATTACAATTTTGTTGATTTTCTCAACTACCATAGCAGGCTCATGCCCATATTATAATAGTCAAAATGATGAAACATAAGGGAAAAGGACATGTTATGGTAAAACAAAAATTTAAAAATACATAAATGTTTTATAGAAACCATATTAGAAATAATTCTGATTGATAAAAAGATATTTTAAAGAAAATAAAAATATTGAATGTAAGATACACGCAAAATTATACCAATAATTTTTTTTTCTTATTTAAGACAGGTTAATAAAAAGGGGTATAGAATTAATTGACTTCATATCGGTGTTTAAAGTATTGTATATTTTAGGAGCGATGAACAAGAATTGTCTTTGAGCGAATGTTGTACATTACGCACGCATTATTTTAACTTTCCGCAATCAGCTTATATGTTTAGTTGCTAGCTTGATTTAGCTTCTGTCGAATAGTTAAAGATGTCACTAGTGTGCCTCTCATTGAATTTTCCGGATACGTTTTGTACCGTGAAGTATTCTTACTAACTCGAAACTGTTAACAAGTTACAAATTGTATATTTTAATGGCTTTACACCACAGCAGGCAGTTTATATGTTTCCATAAAGGAAGGCATGATTTTTGGAATTAGCGTGGTCGAATGCAAAATCGAACGCCCAGAAATCTATCGCTTAAAGCGTTTATTAAAATGCTCTATCGTTTGAGTGGCTATTAGTCCTTTCAGGCTCTAACTAAACATCACGCCATTTTTCCGCAGCGGTAGGCAGAGGATGGACAACCACACAATTTTCAATTGCTTCATTTATTAAGATTTTAGACATAATTGTTTTATTTTGAAACCAGGTGCAGATGAATCTGACGAGGAATCCCAGAACGAGATGGACTACATGAAGGAAATGGTGGCGCACTCCAAACTAGACAAGAAAAGCAGGAAAGCTAAGGGAGAAGAGGAAGGAGAAGATCAAGATGAAGAGTCAGAGGAAGAAGACGGCAGTGATGGTGGGGGAAGTCTGCCTAGCGATATGGGTAAGAAATTTTTTAACTTAGTCTCAGCCTTCAAAGCACCTTTGATAGGATCATTGTCTTTCAAGAGAAAAAAATTATCTATTTATTGTTGGTAAACTTTTAAAATTACCAGTAGTTTTATTTTTATTAAAATATTGCAGATGAAGATGAGGCCGATTTGGGAGATGATGACGATGATGATGATGCTGATCTGGATGGAGACGATTCCGATCTGGTCTTCTCCGGGGAGGATGATGCAGAGGAAGCCATGCTGGAGGGAAAAACCAAGAAGGGAAAGAAGTTAACCAAGAAGTCCAAAAAAGGTACATTATTTTAATATTACATTTAATTACAATAATGACGTATTGCCCATCTCACTAGGAATCAAACGCCTGTGTTGAGATGGCAGTTTACAGAGTGGTTGTTTGCTGGGCTTTTGTTTACACAATATTATGAAAATGTCGTAAAATTAAATCAGTATTTTTTTTTTAATTATGCAATTCAAGAACGAATGTAGAAGATTAAGACGAATCGAGAATAATTTTAAGTAATTAAATTTCAGTTTGACAAAAGGGCGTAGTGATAAATGATATGAAAAAAGCAGGCGAATCATTAGTCAAATGTACATACATGTAGTACATAGTATACACATATATACACAGTAGGCACAAATTTAAATATGTTAAATAATATTAAAACCACTGAATAGAAAAACCATACAAGTTAACTCAAAGAAAGGTCAAGTCTCAGTCACAAACACTAAGGTTAATCACAATGCGTGTTATTTTTTTTTTATTTTTATATTAACTCCACACAGGAGGCCCTGAAGAAAATAATTTCCCTCAGGGCCTATGTCATCTTTGGGGATGCTGTGTGGACGGTCTTTTTGTGGAGAGGAAGGAGTGAACATGGGTCTTGAAGAGTCCCATGTTGTAGGAGGGAGGAAACACAGAGGCCGGCAGTTCGTTCCACAGCCGAGCTGTTGAACTTAAGAACGAATCGTAGAAGCGACCCGTTCTCATGTGACAAATGTCGACCGTGTACAAATGTTGGGCGCGCGTTAGGCGTGTATCCCGACTACGCACCGGTGCCGAAGGGATCAATGACGCTAGTTCCTCAGAGCATCTTCCATTGTAATACCGATAGAACAAGGACAGCATACCTACCTGACGCCTGTGCTCTAAAGATTGCAGTCCGTTTGTTAAGATTGGGGAATCTATCAAACGGACCGCCCGTTTTTGCACAGAGTCAAGGGTTTTTTTCAGGTATTTAGGGGCTCCGGACCAGAGATGGCTGCCAAATTCGACAGTAGGGCGCACTTGCGATTTGTACAGGGTCAGTAGTTGTGTACTATTAAAGTATCTGCGGGCCCTGTACAGTACGCCCAGCTTCTGAGAGGCCAGCTTTACTCTGGCTTCGATGTAGCCCCCGTACCTGTGTTATAATCTATGCGTTCATAGATGGTTTGGAGGATTGTGATTATCGCCAATTTAAATGGTTTGTTGGCTGAATGATTCTGTCATTCTCCAATCCGCAGAATCCAAGGTTGCGTGATTACTCTCGGTGTGCAAAAATGAGAATTCGGATATTTTCAGTTTAGTTTTTATTTTAACAAAACTCACGTTACAATAACTTTATGAACAAAACAGATTGCGTACATTAGAGGAGATTTAGGGCTAAACCGGCAGCTAGACCGCTGGAGAGAGAATAAATTATTTGCCGCGCGAAGCTTCACAGTGATACCAGTCTCACATGAATGAGGGTAAAAGTAATGTTGTCATTATTTTCGGGAAATGTAAACTCCCTATAATTTACCCTACAATGGTGTTAATTTAATTATTTTATGAAAATACACTTTTGGCAAGTTATGCAATATTAAGACAAATTATTTGTATGCGCCCGTACAAACGCAATATGAATAAGAATAAATAGTTTTGTCTGTATAAAAAAACAATTCTTTAAAGAAAGGCATACAAATACAATATTGGGTTGAATCACCGTTACAATATTGTATTTGTATGCCTTTCTTGAAAGGATTGAGTTTTTATTAGGACAAAACTATTTATTCATATCCACTCGAGCGATTTACGGCATATTATGCCAAGTTTGTAAAAAAATTTGAAGAATTTTATAGAACCTAAAAATATGGGATAGGCGGTGAAATCTAGGTGGATTCATTGGCTTTAAACCGCGGTAAGCAGTTTCATATGTTTCCATACTAATATTTTGAGAAATGGTGTTAATTACATAACAGGGCAATTGGTATATATGCCACTAATTACTAAATATTTCATATTGCGCAAACAAATAATTTCTTTTCATATTTTATAGCGTAACTCGCAAAAAATGTATTTTAATAATATTAATTTACTAGCTGTGCCACGCCACGCATTGCTATGGCTTGGTCTGTCTGTGCAGACAGAGAAACAATAGTGCATGTTGCTTTTACGTCCAACATATGGTGCCGTTTTTAAAAAAAGCATTTTCTTCCAACATATGGCGCTGTTTTGTCACAATATAACAATGATAATAATTTTTGTTTATTTTGGCTGAATAGTGCAATACTCTGTCTGCCATATAAAAGCGTACATCTAAATAAATTACATGATATTAATATAATATCGGTATATAAAAACACACGTATTCGAATGCAACGTTGTGTTAAAATTTCAAATAAATCGGTGAAGAATTTTAGGAGATTAAGATTTTGAACAAACGAACATTTACATTTTTATTTATATAGATTAACACTTAGAATATAATGGACGCTATGATTAACCAATTATTCCTGACCTTGTTTATTATTTATTATTATTATGTGCAGAGCAGGCAGCATTCTGCTGATGCGCTCATATCTGATTTCACAACAAGTTTGACAGTAATTGAGTTGTTTTAAGTTTGAACTAAGTCCTTTCTTCTCTCCAAATGTGAATCCAATAGAGCTTTGAATTGATTTATATTTGTTGCACCGATGACATGTTGTGGGAGTTTGTTCCAAGCATCCACTACTCTATTTGCAAGGAAGTGTTTTCTAGGATTAGATGCAAAAGGTGTCCACGGAGATTTATATTTTTATTAGTAGTGAAGATTTCTTGGATGCTAGGGCAACTGTAATGTCCAGATAAAATTTTGAAAGTCACAATGAAGTCACCCCTTTCTCTTCTTTCTTGTAAGGTTGGTAATCTTAGTTCCTTGAGTCTATCTTCGTATCGTAGATCTTTCAGAGCTCTTGGTATTTTGTCTCTGTACTCTCTCTAACAGATTTATATCCTTTGCGAAGTAAGGACTCCATATTTGGAAAGCATATTCCAGGAGAGGTCGCACATATGTTTTATATATTTTTAACATCATGTCCGGTGTTAGGTCAAGGAAGGTTTTCCTGATTAGATATGTTAGTGAATTTGCTCTTTTCACAATTCCATGACAACTCAGGACAGTGGCGAATCAACACACTTTTGAAAAGTGGTATAAAGCATTAAAAGTGATTAAAAATTAAAAAAATTTAATTAGCTCATAAACCTAACTTAACGTAGCATATTTAACATGTTTTATTTTTATCGCTTTTCAAGAGTGGCAAAATTGCCACTGTCGAGAGTTGCCTGGTTACCGAAAATACATTATCGTGATTCATTGTTAGGTTATTATGGCGTGTTGAGCTTCCCCCTTCTTTAGCCTACGTTTCAGACAGCGTCACAGTGTCCATCATCAGGGCAGATCTGTAGATTGTGGTGAAGTTTGTGTTTAGAAGTGATAACATGTGGCAAGCATTAATCTGACCCAAATATTTAAAATTGTTTTTTATTCTATAAATAATCGATATGTTGTTTTTTTTTGCAGACGATTCCGACCTAGACTTTTCGGAAGATGAACGCGATATGGTGATGCCTGCTAAGAACAAGAAGAAGGGAAAGAAAGGTCAGTTCTACCCATCCATATATCAACTACTAGATTCGGTGTGTCACACAAGTTTTCCAGACTATTACGGCCCATCTAATTATTTACCAACTAACTAACTAACCATCACGCCGTTTCCCGCAGGGGTAGGCAGGAAGGACGGATCGTCAAACAACTCGGTCTTGGCACACGCTCCTTGCCTCATTCACATTCATATATACTCTTCTATTGTTCTGACTCTTGACATGGCCCGACTCGAGTATCTGATTCACTTGATCGTGCCATGTCTTCCTCGGGTGTCCCCGATTTCTGCTACCATTCACATTTGCATCGTATATTCTCCTTACACTCCCAAATATACTTCCCAGATACACAAACTTATCCCCCTGCTCCAAGTATGTATTCATCGTTCACAACTTTATAATTTGTTGCATAACCGTTTTCGTACCTGTTTTCTCTTTCAAACTCCACGACTATATGCATCATCAATTCATTCTGCATACGTGCTTGGTTCATCCTCCGTCTCGGAAGCGAGAGACTATCTTCCATACTGTTGGAAATTAGCAACTAATCATCAGCATACAACAGGCAATTAATAACTGAACTTTATTATAATATTGTTTTATTCTATTCCAGGTGTAGAATCCATGTTCGCATCAGCGGAAGAGTTTGCCACTTTGCTCGAAGAAACGGGCACCAGCAAAAAGCAGGGAACGAGTCAGGCGGTGTCCACATCGGACAACGCGAACGTACGCCAACTCAACTGGGAAGAAAGCCGGGACCACTGGGTCAGAGGCAAGGGCAAATTCGAGAACAGGGCCGCCAAGAAGGGCGCCAAGTTCGATAAGGGCGGCAAGGGCAAGTTCGATAAGGGCGGCAAGAAGTTTGAGAAGAGCGGCAAGTTCAAGAAAGTCGGACAGGGAAACAGAAAGAGACAGGGCTTTGCCGGCGCCGGCAATTCGGCCAAGAAAAGAAAGAGCAATTAATTAATAAAAAAATATCAAAATGTAATTATACTTTTATTTAATAAAATCTGTCTTAAATCTATTATACATTGTATATTTTTATTATAATGGCACATATAAATAAAATGTTGCAATGATTGTGTGATTTTTGACATATAAGGCAAGTTTGCAAAAACGTATTTATTTATACGCCCATTGGGCTTTTACAAAGATAGTTAAAAATATAATATTCTGAAGATTGTAAGTTCACAATAGTAACAGTAAAAATATATATAATCATATCTATTTGACATATTATAACAGCAAGTAAATGCATACAATAATTATTTGTAGGTATAAACCTGTTGTACAAAAATAAGAATATGCCTACTCCTAAGGTATACAAACGTAAATTAGTTAAATAGAAATGTAAAGTTTATATGTACATACTAGGTAGTGGCAGCAATAACATGATATCATACGACACATAGTGTATGAGGCCTTTGAATTAGAAAGTTAATGAAATAATTATTGGCGGTATTGTTAACAAAATATAGAGCGTTTGACAGGTTATTATACAGGTATTGAGCCATCGCTTGTGCCAAATTTATAGAACATAAAAATATAAGATAAACGATGAAATCTAGGTGGATTCATTAGCTTTAAACCACAGTAAGCAGTTTCGTATGTTTTCATATTAATATTTTGAGGAATGATATTGATTAAATAATATGGTAAAAATATATAAATATACACCAATTGCTTGAGTGGATAATGTTATTTTTTCCTCTTTGGTTTAACTGTCTCACTTTCAGTCCGAAATTGATTTGCTGGATGCAATATCAACTTTTTATTTTTTTTATCTATTCACTTATACATACAGTTTATAGGTATACTTATTGACATTGGGTGCAAGTAATACAGATAGATGTTCCATTTATAAAACATGGTAGTAGAACAAAATGTGATATGCAACTGTATATACATGATTGAAGCTTAGGTAGTAATGTTCTGTGAACACCTCACTAGGAGAACCTGTGCCGAGGAGTTCCTATCTCGTTCTTGGGAGTCTCCACCATAGTTCCGCCCATGGTGGCAGTATTATACATTATCAGGTTAGAAATTAGAAGCTGTGTTGATATGTTCATCATAATATTATATAGACACAATGTAGTCATTTGAGGTAAGTTATGTATCAAAATGTTCTGTAGACACACTGTAGTACAAGAGTCGAATATTATTTGAAATGCAACTCAATTAACCTTGTAATATGTTTATTACGGTCCGCCTATCGGCATTTGCCCATACTTGCTTTCTTTAAATACGCCTGATATCTCTCGCTCGCTTGCACATAGGAGTTGAGTGGGTGCGAAACAGAGATATAGATTCAAATCAGGTTTCACGGTCATAAAAACCCTCATTCTAGGAATTGAATTATTACAATAACAAATAATATACTATCCTTTTGTTGAAATACCGATGTAAACAAAGGCACGAAGATAAATATAAAAAGAAGACTTGCATTACGATTCGATAATTATGCACATATAGTTGGGACCTTTACAAAGAGATTGGTATATAATATTCATATAAAAATATTGAATAATACCATCTTTTCTGCCATTGAAATGAGGCCGGTGCAAAAGGTACAACTACCCTTCCCACCGTTAAGCATCAATCGATTGAACGGGTGAACTACCTTTCCCGGCCGAAGTGGGTTAAGAAGTTTTCACGCCTTTGGAACATCAGACCCTTTTTGAGGGTAATCAAAAATGAACTCTTAAGTGTTTCAAGTGCAAGCGATTCTGTTTAAAAAAATGTATGCACTTTCTCCTGGCATACAGGTTTAAATCGCATATCAAAAAATTCCAGCTAGGGTGAAATTCCAATGCCAGCAGCGCATGAACGGTTTGTCGGCGGGAAAAAATCTTGTCACTGGTGCACAAACGGTTTTCCAGAGGTTAAGACGTTTTGTTTTTCAGTCCATTGAAATTTCATACAAAAAACTGCAACAAACACAAATTTTACCTACATAAGAAGTTTTAACTACAACTGCTTCCCGCCTAAGATGTTTTAAAAGTTCGGTGGTGAATTAACCACAAACAAAAACTATGTAGTTGCAAAATATACCTGAAAATGTCTTTATTTTACGAAACTTGCCGTTATTACTTATTTAAGAGATATTAGAAATTCCGCATCATAAAACGAAACATAGGTCAAAACCTTTTTTCAACAGCCATAAAATGTACAGCTTTGTTGAAGCAGATTTTGCTAGTTACACAGTGGCAGTGGTAGGTTTTTGTGTTTGCTCTGATTGAAAAAATACAAAAGTATTGATGTTATAGCCGGAAACAATAAAATATTTTTAATTCATTTTACCTATGAAATTTAAAACACATAATACTAATAACAATGTGTAGAGCGCTAGAAAAAAATCTTAATTTAAAAAATTGATCTCACTTTTTTGTTTGTTCGGTCAATTGGAAAACTTCTTTAATGTGCCAAAAGGGCTATTTGAGCCAAAACAACTTGCGCGTGTTTAAGTTGTTATTGCATCTAACTCTTTTTTTTATTTATCTTAAAATTATTATAATACGTTATCCTTATATGTAATATAATTAGATTTTGTATTTTTGCCTGTACCATCAAACACTCATGGTAATGCGCAACAACGCATATAATTTGATTGCTTGGTTTACTGTCCAGTTTTCTAGTCCTAAAGAATAGAGAACACATAACAATAATCCATTCTTATCTTGTTTAGTCTTAGATTACTTAGAAAAGAATTGTTTTTTTCTAGATGACTAGAAATATGTGCTTCTTTAAATGGATCAGTTTTTTTCGTCAACGGTTGCCCTCATCTGATTGCGCTTTTTCCACAAAATCCGCGAGCGAATTAGCAAAATTTTCACATCCATTTTGTAATGCCACTTCCAACGCTGTTAGCATTTGGCAATTTCTTGCGAAAACAATAGCTTGCAAGTCTTCTTTCTCTGTATTAGTCAACTCTGCAAATATTACAGTTCCATCTCCGCTTTTTGCACTCTTGAACAACTCTTCGACCATCCCAAACAATCTGACGACATTGTTATCTGTAGCATGATCTAACGGAGTATTTTCTATATCTAACATGTTGTAACACGCTCCGTATCTCAGCAAAACTCTGACAATTTGTAACGCTTGGTTATGCGCGGCGATATGCAAAGCCGATATGCCTCTCTCCACCGTTTTCGCGTTGATAAAATCGTTGAATTTACGTCGGTTATTTGTGGAAACATGTGCCAATAACTCGTTAATAATTTCTAAATGTCCCGTGTATGTTGCTGCGTGGAGTGCTGTATCCCCGTTGCTATCAAAAGCCGTTGCATCTGCTCCATGTTTTAAAAGAATTAAAACAATGTCTTTGTATCCTTTGCTCGCTGCAAAATGTAGCGGTTTTCTACCTGCTCCGTCTGTCGTATTTACATCGCAACCTTCGCTTATCAAACTTTGTACTGTCGTTATATGGCCATTTAACGATGCGAGCATTATATCCATTTGGCAAGAGTTAATCTTGTCGTCATCCAAACCGGAACGTTCGGTTGCTGTAATCAATTGTTCAAACATTTTATCAAGTCTCAAATTTAACGGGTGATGTTTTCCTAGTAAAGTGTTCCGCAATTCGTATCCGTCCTTATAAAATTTCAAAGCTTCTCTATACTCTTTTGTAATATAATAAGCGCAAGCAATATTACGCTGCGTGTTAACAGTGTCGATGTGGTTTGATCCTAACGTCCTCAACTGACGAGCGTACAGATCTAAGAATATTTCCAAGGCTTCGTGGTGCTTATTTTGCAGGGCTAACATTACTGCAACATTGTGCTGAGCTCTCATAGTGTCGGAATGATTTGATTTCAGAATCTTCTTCCTGCCTTCGTAAACTGATTTGAAAACGTCCATAGCTTTGTCTATCTTATTCTGATGAAATAGTAGGCTTCCTATTGTGTTGCGGATTTCTAAAGTCAATAAATCATCAGGTCCTAACTTTTCTAAACACGCTGCGTAGTTGCTGGTACTCTCTTCCATGGCTTCTGTATATCTTGCCAGAGATCTCAACGCAATTGCGATTCTCTCGCTAGTCTCAAACAAATCGCGATGATTGGTTGGTAACATTTCTTTTTGTCTTTTATAAACATTTATGAAGTTTTCCAAGGCTTGTTGATAATTTCCTTGCTTGTGTAATACAAAAGCGATCTGACTCTCTGTCCTCAAAGAGGCTTCGTTGGAACATTTCGATCCTTCCAACTGTTTGGCGAGAACTTCAGTTAACATCTTCAGGGCATCGGAATACTTGAATTGTTTTACCAAAGTGTCAGCCACCATGAATTGGCTTTCCAAAGTGGTTGGATTATCTTTTCCCAAAATGGCTTTTTTCTTTATCAATTCCATATTCAAGAAGAAGTTCGCTTCGGTAAAACACTCTTCCAAAATCATCTGTTTTGCCACCAAAGTCGGTGCTTTCGACAAGCCTTCTTGTAGAATAAGTTGGAGGTCTTCGACCTGTGGAAAGTTGTTTTGAATTGCGACATTTGTGAGTATTTTTCTTTCTTCGTTACGAGCCTTCATGACTGCTCTCACCGTCTCGATGTTGTTGAGACTTCTAAAATCATCGACGACTTCTAAATCGCCGGTCTCAACCTTTCTGAATGATTCATCGACGAGATGGAATAGATCTTTAATATTTTGCTGCACGGATACTTGAAGCGGAGTGTTACCGTTTCCAGATTTAAAATTATATATGGCGCCGTGTGATAAAAGCAATTTTACAATTTCAAAATGAGAAAATTCGGCGGCATAATGTAAGGCAGTGTTTCCTTTGTCTCCGATTGCATTTGGATCTGCTTCGTTTATTAGTAAAATATTGCAAACCTTGACAAAACCATTTTTAGCAGCAATATGAAGGAGACACCAATTATCAGTTCGTCTAGCGTTAACTGAAATTTTCTTCTGTTCAATAATGTTTTCGACTGCTTCTATGTTATTTTCTTCCACAGCTTCAAATAGTTGTTCAACGTAATCTAACAATCTGATGACACTCTCTTTTGCAGTCAAATCTCTCGGTGTTTTACCCGAAAGATCCTCAGAATTGAATTCGGATCCATGTTCTAGTAAAATTCTAACCATTCCTTCCAATTCTCTCTCTGCAGCCTTATGTATGGGCAGCTGTAACATATTATTAGTGACGTGGACATTGGCACATTTGTTTAATAAGTGCCGTGTCACGTCGACAGTCAGAGAGTGGTGCAACGGAGTGTTTCCTTGTTTATCTCTATCATTGATGCTCATTCCGTGTTCGAGAAACGCATCTATAACTTCCACGTGGCCATTTTTAGCAGCAACGTGTAGAGCTTTCAAACCGCCACTATCGTCGGCTTCAAGATCAGCCCCTTTACTAATGAAATATCTGACGAGTTCCACGTGACCTGAGTGAGCTGCCTTGTGTAAAAGAGTGTTATTTCTTGTAAGTTTATGTATTTTTTCGTTGATATCAATATCTAGATGTTCGAATAGCACTTTAACAATCTCCAATTTGCCGGTTTTGACCGCTATTATGAACGGTGATGAAATGCTCTGTAGATCGACTTTGGACCCGGCCAATTTAAGCAATTGATCTAAAACAATTGAATTTCCGTTCATAATTACAAAACCAATCAGTTGGTTTATATTAGTATAGAGATCAACTCCGTGATCCAGCAAGACTTGCATAAACTCCTTTCTTCCTAAAAGTACAGCAATCATCAAAGGTGTTTTAGCGTCTGCGTCCATTGCCTCAACTGCAGCTCCCTTTTTGAGGAGTGCCTTTCCTATGTTCCAGAAGTTGCCGATAGCTGCTAAGTGCAGAGGTGTTTTTCCTTTATCATTAGAAAGATGAACGTCAATATATTTTTGCTTGAGTAACACTTCTACCACACTTCTATGTCCCGCGGCGCAAGCTGCTAGCAGTGGTGACCCTCCTTTTACATTTAAATCCGCTCCTCTTGCTAGCAGCAACTCCACCATCTCTTTATTATTATTTTTAACAGCTTGACAAAGCACCGAATGTTTGGCATCATTTTGAACATTGGCGCCATTATCGAGTAATACTTCAACGACCGCCTTGTGGTTCCCTGCAACTGCAAAATACAAAGGGGTATATCCATTTTCTTCCGCGCATTCGACGTTGGCTTTATTTTGAATCAAGATTTTGGCAGCTCCGCAGTGACCGAAAAAACAAGCCGTAAGCAGTGGGGTAAAGCCCGATTTGCACTTTGACTCAACGTTTGCTCCGTTGACTAATAGAAGTCTGACAGTCTTCTCGTTGTTAGCTTTTCGCACAGATTCGTTTAACGGAGTTGAAGAGTCGTCTTCGGTGACGGTATCAACGCTTGCTCCCATGCTTAGCAAGGCCTCTGAGATATGCACGTGTCTTTTTAATGCAGTGATGTGCAAAGGTGTAAAACCACCCACGATTCTGGCATTTACGTTGCATCCTGCCGCTGCTAGCGTCTTAACAACCTCGAGATTGCCACTTCTTGCCGCCTCGTGCAATGCGGTCAATTTTCCTTCGTTCGTTAAATCCAAATCTACTTTAGCTTCAAGCAAGGACTTGACAATGCTATTATGTCCACGCCTGGCACTCAAGTGTAAAGCTGTGGAACCATCAAATGTGCAAAGATCCGACTTTGCGCCATTTAAAAGTAAAAGATCGACGATATCTTTATGTCCATTTAAAGCGGCGCTCATAAGACAGGTTAACCTGTCGTAGCGCACAGCATTAACGTCGGCTTTATGGTTAATCAAAAGTTGAACGATTCCCTTGTGTCCGTAAAATGACGCAACTTGGATCGGGGTTTGGTTCAGAGTCCTGTTTCCAATATTAACGGAAGCATTGTGCTTCAAAAGCAGGTCCACAACGTCTTCGTGACCTTCTCCTGCGGCATTGTTTAAAGGTGTGTTACCATTGTACAGCCCTTTCGCGTTGATGTTAGCACCTTTACTGATCAGAATCCTCACAGCTTCGAGGTGTCCATTCAATGCTGCAAAATAAAGAGGAGTTGCACCTGTGTAAGCTTTGTCGTTGATCGAAGCGCCCTCGTCCAGCAGATATTCTACGATTTCTGTGTGACCGAAATCGGAGGCTATGTGGAGAGGAGAGAATCCATCGCTGCTTTCGCGGTAATTAACATTTTCACCTGCCAGAATTTGGACAACGTTCAGATGGTTGTATCTAATTGCGTAATGCAGAGGGGCATGCTCGCACCAGTCTTTAGCCTTCTTCTCCGCTCCGAGCCTGAGCAAAATTTCAGCAGAGTTCTTGTGTCCGTACTCTGCAGCCAAATGCAGCGGTCTTCTCGCTGACCTGTCTTCATCGTTAACCGATAAACCGACTTCTTGTGCGAGGTATTTCACATTGTTGTCTCTATCGGAAGCAGCAGCAACATGCAACAGGCTTTGAAAGAAACATTCTCTCACTCTAGAATCTAGATGCTTTTCGTCAATCAAAAATTTAAGAATTTCAAGGCTGGGACCTTGTGCAGCCAAATGTAGCACAGTCTGCAAGTCCTGACTTCTGTAATTAGTGTCTGCTCCGTCTTTGAGACATCTCTTCAACTCATCCAGGTTTCCTTCTTGCAAAGATTTAAGCAACTCTCCTTGTTTATGGATTACATCCAAACCCTTTTCATAGTTTTCTTTCAACTTTTTCCCATCGTATTGTACTATCTGTCCAATTTTCTTTCCAACGAATGTGCTTTCCGTGAGTATCTTGGCATTTGTAAAGACTACCGTGAAAGAATCGGAAAATAATGTATCGACCAATGGGTTTCCATGTGCTAGGTAGTTCCTTAGACATTTTCCAGTCAAAAGTGGAGCCCCATCATCCACAAAGAGGATATTTCCCACCAGGTACTTGCTTGTGTCTAAATCGGACAAAACATCGAGAAGAAGAGCTTCCACCATAAATCTCTTGGTACTATCAGCTTTAAGAAGTTCTTTACTGTTAGTCTCCAGCATATCTTTGAGTTCTGACAGCTTCTCTAAAATGACTTCATCCACTACTTCTTTATTTGTTTCTGGCATTGAAATGGCTGCATCCACATCTTCTCCGTTCGTTTCTAACGTTTCTTTGATCTTTTTTCCTTTACCTTTACCCTCTCCCTTTCCTTTTCCTCTGTTGATATCCACCGGAGCTTTCTTAAGCTTGTGCTTCCCCAAACATTCCTTGAATTCATCGATCCATTTGATCTTATTTTTGTCGCAGACTGAAATGCAGTGGACGTAACAGAGAAGCAATTGAATTTGCTTAGCAACTGAAGGAGCCACTCTCTTTTCTAAACTTTCATACAACCTCTTTAACATATCCGATAACTCAGAGAAATTTTCGATTTGCGAAAGGGTTACTTCTGGCAGTTTCAACAGCATTTCCGAAGCTGTCCGTTTGTGAATTTTGAAAAATTTTGCCTTTTCTTTACTGATCTTCCCTTCCGACTTTAAAGCAGGATGAAAGATAGTCTTGAGATATCCGAAACCGACGGAATAATCTTTTTGAACATTTTTAAAGACACTTTTTGTCTGATCAAATAGCTGTTTTATTCCATTGAAAAGATCTTTTTCGAATTCAGACAGATCATCTACTTTGAGAGGTATAATATTTACAATGTCCTCCATCTGTTTTTCTTCTTCCGTAAATGTATCAGCTTGTGAGATTTCGATTGGATCTAAAATACTCATATATTTAAAATTGTCCATAATTTTGCTGACTTCATTGTAGCTCTTGCTATTTTTAACGCTGAACAAAACCGATTTGATCTTGTTGATTTTTTTGAAGCTGAGTATTTGTGATATGACGACGTAGACTTTTTTTAAATCATTGTGTACGTTAGTATAGAACAATAGTTTTTCATAACCTTCCGAGTCTTTCAAGATATGGGCATGTGATAAAGAGTTACGGATGCCTATGAGAACCTGCCTGGTTTCCAGAGGGGCAGAAAGCAGTAGTAGATCACTCACGACTGAAGACAAGTTTGGAGATTCCAGGGTGTTTTTTAATTCTTCTCCCATAACTTGCAAAGCCCTTTTTATCATGAGTTGCCCTTCCTTTGTTTTGCAGTCTGCTAGCAAGGCAGCATTTATGTAATTGAACATCTTATCTAAAGAATAGACATCTCTTAACTCTGTGTAATCGTCATAAAGATCTTTGAATGATGGATTATTCTTTAGGATACCGGCAACCACATCTTCGCGGGTTGCTCTTTGCTTGCTGGCTTCATCGATACAAATCTTCGACTCCGGTCCAATCCAATCTTTCAACGAATTGCTGAATATCTTCAACTTCTTTAAAATGCTTTCTTTCGTCAACACGGACCAATAAAAAAGATTCAACTCATGCTTCTGAGTATGGGCTGATATGAAACAACACAAACAGAACACAATTTCCTCCCATGGGAAAATTATATAAGTTGTTTTGAGTTGCTGTTTTAGAATGTACAAGTTTTTAGCGATAAACTTGGAAAGATACAGAAATGTTTCATCGATGTCAAGCGCTGAATATCGCAGAAGAATGTCAATCTTTTCAAGAACTAGACAGAGTCGTTCCTCGATATCGCTAACGCATGTTGGAACCACGGCGATATCTTGGGAAAAGAAACGTAGTTTGATTAATTTGTATTGCAAGCAAAGCTCCATTTCTTCAGACAGCAGGACATTGTTCAGTTTAATACGACAATAAGCAAGAGATAAAATGGAATCAAGAACTGCGGGACTTGAAAATAGACGACATTCACATATTAGTTTATCCAGGATTTTGGTATTCCCTGAACAAATTGCGTGGTAAATTACATTTTCTCCACTTATATTGTCGTTACTGTCACAATTTTGAAAATCTACACATTTGAGTGGTTTCTTCGTCATTCCTTCAGATATTTCTTTATCCATGTCTTTCAATATCTGAATATACACATCAATTGGGGATGCTTCATATTTTCTGCTTTCTGCTTCAAAATTTAGGTTTTCTGTAGCTTGTTGTAGTGCCATTGTATTCAGCTTTCTCAATTTCCGTTTGATTCTGAAACAATTAACAGATTATACTATGGATTCAAAATGAACATACTGTTTGACATGATGGCAGGGCAGGAAGAACTGACGCTAGTGGCGAATTCAATTCAATTATATCAAAAACATTACAAAAATGGGTATACGCTGACTATGAGTGTCCAGTAAAATTTAACACTTTCCCGACATAATTACTAATTCCTGATGATCTCAAACTGTGCCCGTGGTATTGTTCTCAGGTGCAAAGCTTTCACTTAGAACAAATTTCACTTCGTTTCATTTTTACACTCAAAATAAATATGACATATTTATCAAAATATCCCACTGGTTAGGTTGGGTTAGGTTAGGTTAGGTGAGGTTAGGTTAGGTTAGGTAGTATAGTTTTTTTTTTTTTTTAAACATACAACAAACGATGTTGTATTCCCATGAGTTATTAAACTCATTAAGGGATCGCCAATTGGTAGTTTTGAAATAAAAGAGTAAAAAAAATAAAAAAAGAGTTTTGTACAGAAAAATTAGATTAAAAATTAAAAATAACCAACCCAACCCAATGTGCAGACACAATGTATGAAGAAAACATTTACAAAACATTTCACAGAAGCAACATACAGACACAACATATGAAGAATCACTTTACAGATATATGGGGACTACTTTAACTCGTCCCACATATGATAACACTAAATAATTACTCCGCCGTCTGAAGCCCCGGGAGAGCCAGGCGCGGACGGGAACGCAACTCTCTGTCATTCTAGTTTCAACTTTCGACCAACCCACCACTCTCTACTACCACCGTCTCTGCGTTCACTTAACTTGTAAATCCATTCTCGCAAATAAATTCAACAAAGATCGCAGACCTTTATCTTTCAATCATCAGAATTCCTTGAACACAGATTTACGATACCGGCAGCCATCGTAAATTACATTTATCCTGCCATACTGGTGGTCCCGACTTTACACTGCCATACTGGTGATCCCGACGTTCACGCTGCCACAGATATGTCACAAAAAAAAATGTCTTGTAAGACTTTATGAATTATTATAATCACTCATTTGATTTATGTACTGTTGGTGTCAAAAAGTTGAAAAAGTATCCTCAATGATGGACTATATAAATGCATAAAAACAAAATCAGGAAAATACATTAAAAAGTACGGGGTCAAAAATAAACAGACCTAATACGAGATGTTTTACATTCAAAATACATGAGAAGATTAAAAAAGCTCATCATCACTGGATGTACAAAGTTTGGTATTTGGAGATAATTAGGACGGCTATCAGAACAGAGTTTGTACCTACTTATGACTCGTTTTCCAAATAACATTTGAAAAAATAGGATTTCAATATATCGTTTCGAGATTTGTTAGAGGCATATACCTGTCTTAATTCTTCAGGCAATTTGTTATAGTTAGTGTAGGCAATATATTCTAATGATTTCAGTCCGAACTTTGTTGAGTGTATTTTTGATATATGTAGTTTGTTGTGTTGTCGTGTATTATATATATTTTATTTTTATTTTTTTTTTTTTTTTATTTAACGCCCAGAGGGCTTTTACATGGTTGGTAGTATAATTTTAATTTGACAAATACTTTCAAACATAAAAAATTGAATAAAATTACATTTGATAAAAGCTATGCAACAAGTCATACAAACACAAACAGAAAATTACAGCTATTTGTTGGTTTACATGATGTGTTTAGGAGTATTGTTGAAATAAATGTTTTAAATGATCCACAAAACTTGCCAAGTTGGTATTGAATATGTCAACATCACCCAAGTAATGATTTCCCATGGTGTGAAGTCGTTGTATCGGAGAGTGGGCAATGTAGTTACGCTTATGTGTGCTGCTGTAGAATATTGTATTTTGTCGTGTTGTTACTGTGGGTGTATGTATGTTTATAAGTTGCAGGAGTTCACAACAGTCGAATTTAGAGTTAAGTATTTTGAATAAGAACGTTAAATCGTTTATTTTACGTCTATCTTCTAATGTATGTATTTTTAGAGTATTTAGTAAGAAATTGTATTTTAAGTCTTCGACAGGGATATTTAGTTTAAAATTTATAAAACGTAGAATTTTTTTTTGTATTCGCTCAATGTTGTTAATGTGAATTTTATAAGATGGAGACCAAACTACTGAGTTATATTCAATTAGACTTCTTACTAGAGATACGTATAATAGTTTAATGGCTTGCAAAGAATTAAAGTTTTTAGTTGTTCTTAATACGAAGCCTAGTGTTTTCATACCTTTGTTCACAATTTGATGGATATGATTGGTGAAACTTAGTTTTTCATCCAAAATAATTCCAAGATCTCTCATTTCCGTGACTCTTTCTAAAGCTATGTTATTGATGGAATATTCGAATAAAACAGGATTTTTGTTTCTGAAGAAAGTCAAGGTTTTGCACTTTACTACATTTAAAAATAAATTATTTTGAACGCACCAATCTCTAAACTTACTAATATTTGACTGTAGTATATGGCAATGATTTATATCAGTTATTTTCTTGTATAGTTTGACGTCATCTGCAAAGAGCAATACCTCGACATCGTTGAAGCAATTGGTTATATCATTGATGAAAATGAGGAACAAAACCGGGCCAAGGTGACTACCTTGCGGTAGGCCACTGGTAGCCCGGAAAGCTTTCGACATCCAAGATTTTATTTTAACGAACAGTTTACGATTTGACAAATAGCTACTAAACCATTTTAGCATGTTATCCCTTATTCCTAGAGCAAATAGTTTTTGCAAATAGTTAGAGTTAAATTATTTTCTTTTATGGTTTTTTTGATGTTCTTTAAGGTTTGTTTTTCAGTATTTTTGGAGGAAATATTGTTATTATTATTTTTATTTTTAAGGTGTTTTTTGATGAGTTCAGAAGATTTATGTTTAATGGAATCTGCGCATTTGAAAAGGGCTTGATCCGTGTCAGCAGCAAGTATTTCAACGTTATGAACTTTGTCATCTTGAATGTTATAGTTAAGTCCTTTGGATAATAAACACGTTTCTTTGACGGATAGTTTATGATCAGACAGATTTATTATTCTTTCATTAAATTTATGATTAGAAAAACTAATTTTATTAGGCAGGGGGTTCAAACATCCATCTAGTTTTTTGGAGGCGAGAATAAGGTTTTTTAGTTTCTTTTGTAAGGTAATTTTCTTTTTGAAAGCAACTTCACTAGCACACTTTCACTAGCATACTTTGTAGTTAGTAAGACCGAGACACAACTTCACTAGCATACTTTGTAGTTAGTAAGACCGAGTTCAGTCGATTTGATTTCCGAGTTTAGCCAGGTTTCCGTAAGTATAATGATGTCATGATGATGAGAAGGTAGAGCTGCTTGTAGGTCATCGAGTTTTGATCGCAGTCCGCGGATGTTTTGATAATAGATTTTTATGGTTCTGGTTCGGTTAGGTGGGATTTCTTGAATATTTTTGTAACTTCCTAGTTTTTTGGTCGATTCGGCACGATTCGGGGGGTGGAGTTAATGTATTTTATGGTGACATCTTCACCATTTTCTTTCCTTTTTTCCAGCTGAACCCTCAGATCGCTCAGAAATTTTTGTTGCGCCGGTGTTGAGTCGGGGTAAATTCTGACATTGTTCTTGAGAAGACTTCATTTGCTTAGAATATTTCTGGATTGTGTTGAATTTTGTAGTTCTATTTTTATTGGTCTAGGCTTGTCATTTAATAATTTTCCAACCCTATAAAATTTAGAAATATTTTCATTTGCTGAATTGTCGATTACACCGATTATACTGGTGACAGCTGCCTGGTCATCCGAGATCCTGCCAGCTTCTGTCGCTTTAATGCTTTCGGGCACATTGCAAATAATAATATTTTTAGATCGCACTTGTTGTTCATTCATTTCCGAAATTGCCTGGCAAATATTAAAGTTGTTTTGCTTGGATTAGCTCTAATATCCTTGTATGCAGTTCACCTTCTACATTAGCAGTTTTGGATGCTACAGCTGAAGACATGGTACTTATGGCACTTTGGGGAAATTTTAGAGATTTGATCCTTGTTAAATTTGTTGGCCGGATCAAAAAGTATTTTATTTAAGGCATTGACAGCTATTTCTGCTTTGGAGATGAAATTTTGCACATCCATTGTGAAACGTTTAAAAATTCACTATTCACTGCTTATCACTGTTGGGAGTCGATGATTTATTTTTGCTTTTGTTGACACAGTACACAAGTTCTTCCAATGCTAAATACTGCTATGTTAGTAAATAAGTGCTGCTTCTTAATATTCGATAATATTTATGTGTAATAATTCACTGTAATTAGTTTAAATGTTTAATTTTGACAGGAGTAGATCAAAATATGTTTGTACTGTCAAAAGAGTATTGTTGTAATTCTTGTAATTATTGGTGAACATCGTTGTTATAGTTCAGTTTTATATGTAAACTTGTAAAAATAATTACATCATTAGAAATCAACATGGCCGCTTATAATTTGTTAATAAATGTCTATCTCAAACTATTTTCTGTTTTTTTCCATGTTTTTCCTTTATTATTTCAACTAAAATGAAGCATAATACGTTTGCCCCAAGGTAAGTTCATAATTACTTCTCATACCGTCGAGATTTGGCTTAATTTGACAATTTTAGCGCAAAAACAGTGAGGGCACTGCTAGACAGCAAGTTCCCAAAATTGTACATTTTAATGCATTTTTACATAGCTACATAAATTTAGACATTAGGTGTCAACTATAATAGTATCAACAGAGCTTGTCGTTTAACCCTTAGGAGCCGAAGCCCTGCAATTGCAGTGTTGAAGAATTACGCCCATGCACGTCACAAAGCACTACAATTGCAGTTTCGACCTATACATTCATTTTGTCTTTGGATATTGCTTCTACAGGGTTTGTTAAACACAAAAATCAAAATGTATATTCAAATTATAAAATGAATATTCTTGCCGGCTCCTACGGGTAAAGGCAACTTTATTGATGCTAAATATGTCCGTATCTGAATTGATTCTGTTCAACAGCAAGATCGCTCTCCTCACCGGAATGACCATTGGCAATTAGTTAGTCTTGCAGACTGGGAGATGAACAGTCTATGCTGTGGGTGACGGAGATAACCGTCGGGAACATAGAAATGAATGCTCTCCATCATAACCGAGTTTTCAAACCATCCAAAAATCAGTCTGAAGAAATGTGTAGCAATGTGTACATCCCACCTGACCCGGAGATAGTTCATTCCAGGCCAATTCAAAAGAAAGTCGGTATTATATAGTAGTAGTCAACTCTCTCATGTATAAAATTATCTGGGACGTAAACAGTCAACATCGATGATGATAAGTTTGACATGTTTAACTTTGAAGAGGTTGGTGTAGAATTTGTCAACAGATTTGTTTTGTGTTTTACAAAATTGTCGTTAAAATTTCCGCTTACTTCTAAATATGCCCAAATTATTGAAATATCAATTAGTTTTAACTTAAGGCGATGCACTACGTCGTGTAATATTTTAAATTGAGCCGCTATCAATAACAACCCTTACATAGATGGCGATAAGGTTTAAATTCCCGCTTAACCACCATCCGTCTGTTTTGATTTATGCAGGAAAAAAACATGGCCAAAAAGTGCCTTTTATTTTATTTTGTGGATGTTCAGGCATAAATATTTAAATTTTTTTCGATCATTTTATAGATAACTTAATTTTCCACATTATAAAATAAAATCATAACCGAAAATGGGTTCGTAAGTAGGAGATTTTGAACTTTAAAGCAGTTTTCATAGGCCTTATATATTTTTTTTTTTCTGGGCTTATAAAAAGACTTATCTAAAAAAATACTCGATTATTTCAAAGGCCAAGATGTATTCTACTCGCAGTATTTAATTAAAGCATCTGAAACATTTCTAGGCGACCAAATTTTCAAACCAAAAACACATGATTTTGCATTACTACGCAATAATGCAAATAAAATTAATGGCATCGCCTTAATTATTATAAAGAAATGACTATTTATGTGGGGGAGATGGAAAATACGCATTTAAATTCAGATTATCTTTTTTAATCGGTATAAACTTGTTGTTGTCATCAGTCATTTAATCTTGTTAGTACAACATGACGTTTACCAAAAGATTTCACTTCAATTTTAATAACTTGGTCAGTTTCAACGTCTCAAAAACCAAAGCATGTCTGATTTCGGCAAAGAGGGAGATCAATGTCTGTCTGGTGCAATTTGATGGGAGCACTCTCCCCAATAAAGACTCCATTGAAATGCTTGGAGTTACTATATCAGACCAGCTCAAGTATCGGCGCTCTATAGAAGCCCGAGTAAATCTGGCTTCCAACAAAGTGTGCGTCTTGTATGGGGCGTGCAGATTCTTCAATTGTAACCTGCTGCTAACCCTATACAAATCTCAAGAATGCCCACCAATTGAATGGTACTAGATAAACCTACTTGATTCTGCGCAAAGAAGGGCAGTCTGATTGACAGTCCATTGTTAACAGACTGATTGCCATCTCGTATGCACCGACGCTATGTGGGCATACTGATGTTCTACAGGTATTTTAATGAAGCCTGCTCTAAGGAGCTGGCACACGTGCGTGAAACTTAAATCATTTCTTTGACTCATTTTTGTGTAAGTCAGCTCGTATGTGGAACGAGCTACCGGCACCTGTTTTCCCTCCTTCATATAATCCGGGCCTATTCTAGACCCGCAGTAATAAATCCCTTCCTAGAGGTCCTACCTTAACCCACCCCAAATGCTGCTCAACTTGTTGGTGACATAAAAAATAAAAATATATTTACACAAAATAACCTAAACTAAAAATTAAATAGGTTCTTAATTTGGGTTTATTTTTAAATTTAATTATTTGTATTTGCATTGATTTTCTATTGTCATAATTATAATTTTAACTGGGGTACTTAAATTGGAATGTATTCATTGTTTTTGTGTTTTTAGTAGAACTACATTAATATATATATTTTTTAATTTAATGCAATTTAATTTAGGAACATGCTGTCTATCAGTGCCCTTACTGTTTTTGCGCTAAAATTGTCATTTATTGATTTATTATCATTAAATTCTGCAAGTATTTTAGTTTTTTTACTATAAACTGTTTCGGCGTTCAGGGGAAATTTCAAACTGTGACTATTCCTCGGTAAGACGACTTATTTATAAGATTCTATTTCCCCCTCCCAATTTCAATTTTTATGATGACTACATGCAACTAATGTATCTTTTGCAATCTCCCAAATAAGTTCTTTATTGTAGTTATTGAATTTATTTAAATAATTTGTTATTTTTTATGCGATTACCGAACAAGAGTCCAAACTGCGCCCTGTTAACCGAAGTCAGAGAGACCAAGGAATCGCCAATTGTGGTTTTAAAGCTGGAGGGAGTGTAGAAATACCTGGCTATTCAGTCGATCTGGTCAATAAACACGGCTAAAGCCATTTCAAGCAATGTTTCGGTTCTAAATGACGGTCTTTCACCAGGGCGATACTGAGGTTATCTGGAATGTGCTGCAAATAAAATAAATTTGTGTAAAAATCTCAGTTAAAAGCATAAAAAGAAAGTGTTCAACCTCTAGAATATTTTATCTAATCCTTCCTACTTAAGTATTTTCAGAAAGCAAAGGTAATTGTTCATAAATCTAATATAATTTACTTACCTTATTAATTAAATATACCATATTCTAATTTTTTTAATTTTTTCCTTATCTCCAAGAAATTTCAAAGAAAAACTTTATCAAAGAATTTGAAAGCAAATACAGAACTGACACAATCTTGACTTTTGAAGGAATGGGGCTAATGTATCGACATAAGAAATCGATATTTCATTTGGTATGATTTGAGATTTTCACGGCCAAAAGTATTATAGTGATTTGTTTTGGGGGTATTATGCCGTGTTGCGCTACCTCTTTCTTTGGCCAACGTTTCGGACAGCATTGCAGTGTCCATCATCAGGGCAGATGTGTAATCTGAGCATGAGATGTGTAATGATTACACATGTGGCAGATGTGTAATCTGAGCATGAGATGTGTAATGATTACACATCTGCCCTGATGATGTACACTGCAATGCTGTCCGAAACGTTGGCTAAAGAAGGAGGTAGCGCAACACGGCATAAAACCTCAAAAACAATCACTTTAAAGATATTCCATTTGTTGTTTTTATTATCATTTTAACACTACGGTGAAACTAAATATGAAAAAGCCGGCAAGATGATCCGTAGCCGTACTGTTGAATACTGTTTTGAAAATCACCCATTATTTTGTTGTGGTCGAGGGGTGAGGCTCTCGACTAGCAATCCGAAGGTCGCGGGTTCAAATCCCGACGTGCGCAAGTAAGTTTATTTCACAATTAAAAATAATATGTATTATAATTGAAACGTTGATGATGTTTCCTGACCAGAGCTGAATGGCCAGAAACTCCCCCGCCTTCCTCTCCCCATCTCCTTCCCCTTCTCCCTACCTTCAGCCTCATAACATACCCCAATTGGCGATGCCATAGTCTCACTGGCTCTAGACGATTAGGACTCTTGTGCGGTATTCACAAATATATTTTTTAATCTCCGGCCGGTGGTTGAGGGAGATCCTCTGACCTCTCCAGCTGAACTCTCTCGACCCATCGACTCTGCTACTTTAGAGTTCATTGCCGAATCAAATATACATATTGCATATTTGCGGCACGTTCCAGAGTGGAAGGTACTCTCAGTATCACCTTGTTGTAAGACCACCATTCATAATTGAGAAGTTGCTTGAAATGGCTTTAGCCGTGTTTAGTGACCAGATCTGAATAGCCAGGTACTCCCCCATCTTCCTCTTTCTCGTCTCCTTCCCCTCCCCACTATCTTCAGCCACACATCATGTCCCGATTGAGGATGCCATAGTCTCACTGGCTTCAGACGGTCGGGAGCAGTTGGTAATCTTGAGCGGTTTTGGTCCAATAAAAATCATTTGCATCATTTTTGGAAAAAAGAAAACGATGTTCGTAAACGTGCTGAATTTAAGAAAAATTAAATCAGTTTATTTTATTTTACAAACGTAAAATAATTATACATTCACCAAATATCGATTCTTTATATCGATTTTCTGTCCAACTCAATTTGACATGTTATTTTATGAGTCATCCGTGTGTCAAAAAGTTTCATATCTCGTAGCTTGCCGGCATTTTATCAATTTGTATTCTGCAGTCAGGGGCATTTAACTAAGCTTTGGCCTCGAAACTCATTTGAAACCGCCACGCCCACCTCAAAATTCTTATAGAAAACGAATAATATGGCTAAAAGCTCAGATCTCATTGGTGAGAACAGAAGGATTGGTTTGATCTCTCGCTCTCTACCATAATGACTCGTGTAACAGAAAGAGATGACGGAATTTTGACAGTTTCAAATCATTCAAACAAAATGACAGTGGTTTATTTATACACGCGGGTTGTCATTTTCTGCCGAAATACTATCATTTCCGTCGAAAATATTGCGTGTTAATGTTGTTCGTGATAAAAATACAATATAAGCCAGTATAGTGTTAGCGAGTTACAAACATATTATATTCAACCTACCTACGTAAGTTCAAGTTTAAAGTGAATTAACAGTTTTAGGTTATTCGTTCGGTTTTTTGAACAATGCTTCATACTTGACATTATGTCTTCCTCCACAACGTATAAATGTTATTTATTATATCGATAAACTTATTCATGTTATTGATTAGTGTTATCCTGTATTATCTTATTGTTTTGGTGAAATTAAAGATTTTTTAACATAATTATGTAACCATGAGTTCATGAGGCTGAAAAATGTCGGAATTCTTCGTCATACTGTCGGACAATCATGTTTTGGAAATTTTCTTCAGTGTTTTTGCAAATTTCTTGTCATTTTGGGTTTCTTCTTCTCAGATTTACAAGTTTCATCTCAAGGAAATGCACTGTAAAAGTTTATTTTCTTAGTCAGGCCCTTGGAAAACATTTCGACATTTTTCTGCTTCAAGGACATTTTTATTTTTAAAATATTTTTTTTGGGCTAGTGAATGAATGGAGTAGGCCGAGAGCAATTATATTGTCTATGGTTGCATCTTACTTTTAGATGACCTTGAGTTTTTTCTATCTTGTCTACTGCTCTTTTCCGCACGGTAGGTACTGCTTGTATATCTGTGGTTAAGTACTGTATAATTCTGTTGTATACAAAAAGCCCGAAGATATCGATCTAGAGAGTGGTATATTTATGTCTGCAGTATTCTGTATCCTGACAATTTGTGGGCGGCGTTACGTTTATCTTTATTTAATTATTCACATGATCAATGATTCACATCAATTCACATAATCTGTGAGCAAACTGCAAATGGTCGTGGTCATCGTCGATTAACACCCTTTAGTTCACATTTCAATAAGTTGTGCAATAATATTTAGTTCATCAAATCTAGTGAAGGGTAAAATTGTACGACATTCTATTATTCTTTTTATGAAATCTTGTTTTATATGTATTTTATTTGTTATCTTTATCTATTCCATTGCAATATTTCGCGGCCATATCTGATGGTTGTTTGATAAAGGTGATATTATTGTAAACGTGGCTAAAACTAAAAAAAATCTTTATTTGGAAATAAATAAATCGTCAGTAATACGAATTATGTACAACTTGATGTTGTCGAATTATTGGAATGTAAAACTTGGTTAATTATTTGGGATAGCTGGCCGCACGATTTTAAATAAACTTTTTTGATTCACCTTAATTACTATAAAAGACAACTATCTCTGCATTTCGGAAATTTGAATTTTAACATTCTAATTTTCAATTTAGTAGAATGAAAATTCGCTTTCTTTGTAAGGGATGACAGCCATTTACAAATTTATATCTCTAAATAGTATAAAATGAAATCTATATCCACGTCTGTCTGTTTGTGCTCTTAGTTCTTCTAAGCCACGCAACGGATTTTGATAGGGTTTTCACTATCATTTAGAGAATTTCTTCCAGAAGGTTTATATATTATAATTACACTTGTAGAAAGTAGAGAAAAGTCGATGTTTTGTAATCAAGTCATAAAAAAAATATTTTCAGGCGCTTACATTACTAACGCTGGCTAAACCTTATGGGATACATAAAAAGGGTAAACTTCGGTTTATGGGCGAAATTCCTAAAAAATAAAACTAGTTATTTTTATACTAACTTTGGGCCGGGGAATCCGAATCTGGAAGAATTAGGTTGCGGCAAGCAATATTAACTGAATTACACGACTTTAATTTCGACGCACAAACAATTTAACTGGCCATTTTGAACGCTTTCTGACAATAAAACTAGTTATCTTGGGAGGAATGCAGATTACGCCAAACTCTGGGAATTGAATAAAAAAAAATTGAGGGAGATACAGCCGATCAAAGTTTAATAAAATTGCACTTCGCGATCTGATATTATGACCTCGGACAGTCCGCCGCCATATTTTGTCACTGTTAAGAAAATCAAATTAATCACTTTTTAATACTTTTGAAATTTCAGTAGTGCCAACCAAAAAATAAAAAGTGTTGCCATATAATAATATCAATGCATGGAAAATTCTGAAAATTAAATATCATTTGCCAGATTGGTAGTTTATTATTTAAAATCTTGTAAATACTTAATTTATGTATATATTCAATTCCCAGAGTTTGGCGTAATCTGCATTCCTCCCAAGATAACTAGTTTTATTGTCAGAAAGCGTTCAAAATGGCCAGTTAAATTGTTTGTGCGTCGAAATTTTAAAGTCGTGTAATTCAGTTAATATTGCTTGCCGCAACCTAATTCTTCCAGATTCGGATTCCCCGGCCCAAAGTTAGTATAAAAATAACTAGTTTTATTTTTTAGGAATTTCGCCCATAAACCGAATTTTTTCCCATAAAAAAATGGGTAAAGGTTACGAATTCCGCTTCACGGTAAATATGGAATGTTTACTTTGAATTAATACTTGAATTTAGTTATATTATTACTAAAAGTTACTATAAATGTTGGGGAACGCCTGCTCGCGTCCCCTTTAGAGTTATATCCCAGTTTTCAAGTAGTTTGTGGGCTACGCTAGGTTTGTATAGACTGGTTTGTGATTTAATTCTAATACGATATTATGAATATAATCCAACTCTTGATATGAACATAGTCGCCGTCGGCTGCGACTATAACGGCGCCGCATACTAGTTGACATATCGCGTAAGTGACTTAATAAACGAAATTAAAATTAAAAGTGCGTATTTTTCCATCTCCCCCGACATAATAAATCATGTTTTGAATTAATAAAGCTAAATCCATTTATTTTAAAGTGAAAGATAATAAAAAATTTACCATGGACTTTTATATCTTAAAAAGTCTTCACATACTCAAAATTTTACCTTATACTCTTTATCCCTGATCAACGCCGGGTACGTGTCAGCTACTTTTATATATATGACCTTTACCGTTGTAATGTACGAGTCGAAGAGTACAAAGTGGGTAGGGGAAAATTGCGAAGAAGAAGATTGGACACCTGGCTATTCTAACCTGATCACTAAATACGGTTAAAGCATTCAAGTAACTTTCGTTTCTGAAAGAGTCCACCCAACATTGTTCGATTACAATCACAGTGGGAATGTAACTAACCAACTAACTAGCCATCACGTCGTTTCTCCGCAGGGGTAGGCAGAGAGGACAGACCACCAAACAACTCAGTCTAGGCACACACTCCTTGCCTCATTTTTTTTTTTTTTTTTTTTTTTTTTTTTTTTTTATTGAATTTTTTTTTTATACATACATGGTTACATAAAATATTGAAAAATGTATAAAAAATATTGAAATAAATGTACATAATTAAAAAAAATCCCACGA
Organism: Hesperophylax consimilis; assembly: GCF_061612785.1. Lineage (NCBI taxonomy): Eukaryota > Metazoa > Arthropoda > Insecta > Trichoptera > Limnephilidae > Hesperophylax > Hesperophylax consimilis. The sequence continues at coordinate 17,340,095 of NC_142865.1, forward strand.
AGGCGAAGCCTGAGTGTGGGTATTATAAGTATTTTTATCTTATTTCTATGGTTTAAGTGAAGATACAATATTAAATATAAATTTAAGTTATTTTAAAAGAGTTACTGTAGAGATGCAATACAAGAAACTAAATCATGTAACATGTAAAAGTTTTAAGTTTTTTATTCACATTCATACATACTCTTCTATTATTCTGACTCTTGACATGGCCCGACTCAAGTATCTGATTCACTTGATCGTGCCATGTCTTCCTTGTGCGTCTCCGACTTCTGCTACCATTCACATTTGAGTCATATATTCTCCTTTCTCTTCTTTCTTTGCTCATTCGCTCTACATGCCCAAACCATCTAAGCATCCCTTTCTTATTCTTACTGGTCATTACACAATCAGCCTTGCATTATTTGTGTATCTCCACATTTCTCACACACATGTCTAAGGGATCTCATTTCTATAGCATTCAGTCTGTATGGAAGTCAAAGCGAATGTATAGCGAGTGATATGCTGAAATAGGCTAGGCCACGAGAATAAAGCGTAGTCTGTCACAGACGTTATAAAGATCGTATATATCTATCGGTGACCAGATTATTCACCAAAATGACAATTCAACAAACCTTCAAAAAGTTATATAAAATCATGAATTGCGTTAAAAAGAAAACTAGGTTAAATAGGTTACGTTGCGTTTATAGGTTAGTTTTTTTTCAAATATTTAAATATTGAAGACAATATTAGTGATTTCTACACGAAAATCTGAAACAGAAAAATCAGAAAAGGAAACGGTCACATCTGGGACTCGAACCCAGGACCCTTGTCTTTCCGTGACAGTGCTCTACCAACTGAGCTAATGGGACCCTATTCCCCTCGATCATTTTTAACTGTATCATACTTCGAATAAGAACTACTAACATTGTCTTAATGTTTTCACCGCACATTTTTATTGGCAACTAATATTGCATTTAGTTCGGGTTGAATCTTGCGATCATACATAAAGATAGTTGCCAATAAAAATGTGCGGAGAAAAAATGAAGACAATGTTAGTAGTTCTTATTCGAAGTATGATACAGTTAAAAGTGACCGAGGGGAATAGGGTCCCATTAGCTCATTTGTTAGAGCACTGTCCCGGAAAGACAAGGGTCCTGGGTTCGAGTCCCAGATGTGACCGTTTCCTTTTCTGATTTTTCTGTTTCAGATTTTAGTTTAGAAATCACTAATATTGTGTTCAATATTTAAATATTACAATTTGAGGTTTTACTCAATAAAGTTATTCCGAAAAAATAAATAGTTTTTTTTCATCGCTCGTGATGACTTTAGTAGTAAATCCTCCAAATTCCTGTAATATTCAAAAATCTGTTTCTGAAAAAATAAAAAAATACACAGATTTAGGAAATGAGATTAAAAGAATTTGGCATTCTCAGACTATAAAAATATTACTATTTGTTATTTCGGCTACTGGCATTATACCTAGCTCTCTCATTCAAAATTTAGGCGTATTAGATCTGTCAAAGAATTTATATATAAAAATGCAAAAATCAGTCATTTTAAATACATGTAGGATTACGAACGATTTTTTAAATATTTATATTGAGAGATCATTAGGATTTATAGGTCCAGTTAGGAATTCTACTGAGCCGAACTCTCTGATATGAAAATATCTGGAGTCGGTGAATTATTTTTCCATTTGATCTCTGGTGAGTTGACGTGTTGTTCTTGTTTTGTATTGTACATATTTATTATAATGCACTTGCATAATGTGGGTTAATTGGAAAAGTGTTTGGAAGGGTTTAGTTTTTCCTGTGGGGAAGATTTAACCTGGACATAACACTCAGGGCCTATGTCATTTATGGGAATGCTGTGTGGAGGGTATTTTTTAAGGAAAGGAAGGAGAAAAAGTTCTACCCAAACCCGCCTCCCAAATGTGATGTAGATTCAGCAGTTTTCCAGACACCGTGTAAATATTATCACTAATCAAAAGTGTTTGTTTTGACGTGGATCCAATCTTATTGTTGTCGTTAAATTATTTATAGCTGTGTTTTTGTTTTTAAAAAGATAACCTTACATTTTGAGAAGGTTATGATAAAAAAATAAATATTGGTAAACTGAAAAATGCGTACGACGAAACCATGCGCACAGAATGTGCGTCCTCCGGTAAACTGAGTATAGATTATTTATTAATTATTAACAAGAAATAACTTTAATTCCGTACAACCCATAAAACTTATAGGTGTCTCTAGTCAGAAACCTAATTGAATACTTCTCGGTAGTTTGGTTTCCAACTTACAAAATTCGTATCAATAACATAGAGTGAATGCAAAAAAATTCTATGTTTCATAAATTTGAAATTAAATATCCCGCTACAATACATAAATTATCCTTTCCTATTAAGACAGATGCAAAATAAATGATTTATCTTTCTTATTTTAAATTACTAAACTCTAAATTAGACTGTTCCGAACTCCTGCAACTTATAAACTTACACATACCCACAAGAACAACAATACACAATACTCTATTCTACAGCAGTATGCATAAGCGCATCTACAACTTGTACCCTATTCCTATTCTTAAGACGGAGTAGTGTGGAGGTCTATCCTCTCTGCCTATGCCTATGGTGAAATCCCGTGATTGTTAGTTCATTTTATAGCGATAGAGACGTTATAAGGATAGTTCCCATGAGTAATCAGGCCATTGGCCCATAGTGCTATCTCCCATTGCACCTCAATTCTTTGAGTTTGTTTCCAGGTCCCATGAGGGTTCCTCTTTTCCTACGTATGGATCCTCTGGAGGATCCCGTAGCGGAAAGGGTTTCTTTCCGTTGGAAGTCCCTCGTTGTTTGGGTTCCCTGAAGGCCCCAAGAAGGAAGAGTCCATCTCTCTAGACTCCTCTCACCCTAGGTTACCCTAACGCCCATCATCGATATTAGATTTTTTTGTTTGAATGGTCAATTTTTGGTCCCACGAGTATCTAGAGAGATAAAAGTTTCACCCCGAGTCCCGAGTGTTGGGATAAGGTCTAAATATACCAAGATGTGACCCTGTATCTGGGAGGCACCATTCGTGGCACTGTTCCCCAGTGTAATTCATCCTGACCATGGTAGCTCATTCCATGGCTTGGAATAGCTATTAGACATTGTGTTTCCCCTCACTGAGCGATGAATTTGCCACACTCCCTACGCTATTTAGATAGTAATTTTTATTTTTGTATCTTTTTTCAGATGGAGGTGTTTGGAGGAACCATAGACAATCAGCTGACGGGGCTCTCTCTATCCGAGAGGCACCGCAGTCTGAACGACCTCATCAGCAAGTCAGATCCTCTGCTCCTGTCTCCGGAAAACCTTCAGAACTGGACCAACAAAAGCCAAGCTGACCAGATCTACATCGCCAAGCTTGCTGACCGTTCCAAGAATGCCCGGGTTCTCTGCGATATCTTTAAATCGGAGAATCAAATGGTGGTTGCCATCGCATTGAATGCAACGTGGTTGTTTAAGGGACAAACGGATGTCGACCTTATTAATGCAGATTACTTCATCAACGAGATATTTCCGAATGCATCGTATCACACGATCTGTAGAATCGTATCTCTGTTCGGAGCACACCTCGAAAATGAGAACTTGGCTGAAGATCTGTTCCAGAAAATCGTGCCGTTGTACGGAATCGACCTCGCTATCAAGCTCCTCCCTGATTGTGGTAAAGAGTTTATCCGCTTGCAAATAATGGCCGATAATTTCATCGTACCGCCTCAACAACTTGTTTACATTTACAAGAAAGATTCCGAATTGGTTATCGAGTATTTGGTGAAATATCTTCGTAAAGACAACTTAGGAAAGCTGCCAATGTCTTTTCGCTATCATCAAAATTACGATAAGCTGTTTTCGCTCATTGCGCTGCAATTCCCTGAGAAATTCATGGAAATTTACTGCGAGCATATGAATTATATTCACGTTAAATTAGGTGCCCGGACGACTCTCGGTATCCTTAAAGTGGGACTCGATAAGATATGCCAAAATCCTGCTACGTATATAAAAGTTCTTCATCTTCCTACGTTGATGAGCCAGTTGAAAGGAAAAGCGTTTGAATCCTTTGTTTTGGAACTAATGCCGTCGAAAGAATCTCAGTTCGGCCACGGATACATTTCAGATATCTTGAACATATACAAACCTTCGTACAGAATCAAATTTCTTTTGAAAATTTATGCGTTAAAGTACAACGGATCTTCCTTCTTGCACAGAGATGATTTTAACAATTGGGAAATGGTTAAATATCTCCCCGTCGATATCAGAAACACTTGGGCCTTAGCGAAGATTGCCAACTTAAAGTCTACAGATTGGCTGAAAGAAGAGCATTTTTTGAAGTTTCTGTCTCCCGATAAAGCTATTCCTCGTCTCATGACTTTAAGTAAGGCCGCATCGGAGATGGAATATAGGATTACCCTGCTTGAGAGAATGATAGATTGCTGCCAGATCAACAACGACGAAGAATATCTGCTGAAAGTGTTGACATACACTGCGCAGAGGCATAGAAACGACCAAGAAATTTTGCGTTATCGGTTTTTGGACCACTTGCAATCCTCATTCGAGCTGTATAAGTTACCTGCCGAACACTGGGCTGTTATAAACGAGATGATTGAGTTCATGTGCGTCAGTAAAGAGATTGAAAATCACGGTAGGCAACACTTCTTCAGTAAATTCCTCGAACAGACCCTTCGCTACAACCTCGATAAGGGCCAACCGATCGACGCAATCATCGATAAGTTTATCAAATATAACATCAATAATATTAACCTGCTGGTCGGAGTTCCGAAGCATGAGTTCGTCGTGCTCGATGCTTTCTTTGAAAAGTACCGAGTCTCTATCGAAAGCAACATGAAGTATGATAAAATCGAGGGAATGCTGGAACAACTGATCCTCTCGTACAGGAAGAGAAGCGATAGCGGAAAACACTCGGTAACGGAATGTGCTTGGCTGGTGGACGTATTAAAGAGACTCTTGGAGAAAACTGACTTAAGAGACATGCGCACCACTCTGTTCTATCTACGAGAAGACGTAAAAGCCAGGATCATGTTCGCGGATAAGCTGTTCCAATACGACAGCTCTCAAAAGTACTGCGCAAATTATCTGCGTCACGATGCCGGTGTTGTCACGCGTAATCTTCCGTTCCTTTTCGACAGATGTCTGCAAACCTATACATTGACCAATTATGCTAATATCTTCAGGCAAGTTCGTGCATACATGAATAAACCACTTGTAGAGCTGTTCGTCAATGCAGTTAAAGAACGCTGTACAACTCCTGAGAAAGAAGCCATCATGACAGTCGCATTATGTTTACTTCTAAATCCTGAAGAAAGTGAAGATTTGTTGAAAAATCATATCCCGACACAGACGAAGGTAAATCTGGCTGTACAAGCGCAAGAATATTTGAATGGTGAAATCATCGCCAATAAATTCATGATTATAAATCCTCCCGTTTCTTACGACACGCTATTGAACTTCGCAAAGGATGACTTCTTGAAATTCACAGTTCCCGCTGTTCTGTCTTTGGCTTTTAAAAAATCATCAGCAGATACCTTGAACTTCATAAAGGTTTTGACGACTAAACCCGTATCGGTGAAAAAGCACGGAATCCGACTGGCCTACTTCCTTTATCCGAAGAAGGATCTATTACACTTCTATCGAGGACTGTGGGACACGGAAAAGAACAACTCTATAAGAGAGGTATTGTTCCAACGAACATTCAGACTTCTGCTAAAAGAGAGCGATATCACGAGATACCGGGAGATTTGGGAGATGTTGAAACATTTCATGACAAGCTTCACAGAGCTGGACAAGCCGCTGTTTTTCTATCTGAGAGAGTTTGAAAAGATCGTGCCGGAATTACTGTCAGACTTTTGCCAAACGTGCTGGACTACGTTGAAAAGGCTTAGATCGAACAAATGCCAAGTCGACAGCGAAATCCAATACCTCTCCAGCGGTTTCATTCGTTGCGTCGATCACTTGTCTCCGGAGTTCTGCGAGTCTTTAATCGAAGAATATATCTACTCAATCGGGGAACAATTGATTGAGTCCGATAATCTCCTCAACTTTCTTGTGCACTATATCGTCCACGCAAATAGCCCTGAACAGCAAGATACCCATCTCAAAAGCACGTGTGAGCTGTTCAAGAACTTCATTGCCGAAAAATGGAACAAGAAAGTGGACGGCGTGTTCGCTTACAGGAATACTTTGAAGATTTTCGCGTTGGGATGCAGCCGGGCTGCTTTAAATTCAAAATTGCTAGTCAATCCCAGCAATCTTCTAAAAAGCATTCTAGAATTAATGTCTTCAAGTTTGCCGTTGGGCGCGTTCATCGATCTTGATCTCATTCTCAATTTAAGTTTGATATACAGAGAGGCGTTGAGCAAACGAACGGACGTAGAATCGCCCGCTTCTAGATTGCTACTGATGAAAGCGCTGGGAAATAGAGTGGGATTATACCTGCTTGAATCCTGCGAGAAGTTCGGGAATGAATTCTATCCTATCTTTATGAAATCGTTTGAAATGTTTTTGGATTCGATTCCTAATCCGTACGAAGAAAAGGAAGATGTATTGATGTATTTCATTGCAAGTTTAATGGGAAATAAAACAAGCATGACCTATATAATGGCGATTGATTTGCTCCCCGGTCAATTCGAAACGGACCACAAAAACTACTCGTTCCAAAATAATATTTTGAATGAAATTAAAACAAACGGTAATTTCACCGTTAAAGTGCATTTGTATTCAAAGTTTGCCTTCGATTCTAATGAATTGTTCGGTAACAATTGAAAAACATACTTTTAATTCTGACAGATCCACTGAATAAATGCACAGTGTTTTTCACATGTTTCCGTGTGTCCAAAATAAGTGCAATTTTTCTTTGCTTCCGGTTAAATTGAAAAATTTTCGAATATCGATCGATATTCTTACATAAATAGATCAATTTCATTTTCCAGTCTGAGGGTTAGAGTCAAATGTGTTTTGTAAACTGATAACCTCACTTTTCTTTCAAATCGGTAAAAATCGCACTTCTTGAGATTGCCTATTCAGTGGATATATCAAAAAGAAAGTTAACAGTTCAATGGATAAATTTTTAAATGTATTTTATTGGAGACATGTCACAATCAATTACTGTTTTTTAGGTAAATTGGTATAATGTTGCTTTTTTATATTCTCTCTATAAAAGTATAATTTTATATTAGTTATGTAATTTAATTGGATAAGTTTTGCTTTCAATGCTTTTTATGTTTCCTATATTGTTCAATGATATACAGTAAAACATCCGTATAAGGTTACGGCAAAATTTTCCAGGTTTAAGAAATTTTCACACTTTGAAGTTTTTAATTTAAGAAGATTCAAGCTTAGGAATTTTTCAAATTAAGAAGGTTCAAGCATTGGAAGTTTTCAAATTATGAAGATTCAAGATTAGGAAGTTTTTAATTTAAGAAGATTCAAGATTAGGAAGTTTTTAATTTAAGAAGATTCAAGATTAGGAAGTTTTTAATTTGAGAAGATTCCAGCTCAGGAATTTTTCAAATTAAGAAGGTTCAAGCATTGGCCATTTTCAAATTAAGAAGAGGCTCTAATTTGTTTTTACTTTTGCTTGTTAATTATTTGAGATTATTTACGACAACTATATTTAAAAGAATGGTAGATACTCTTAGTATCGCCCTGGTGAGAGACTTTAGAATCGAACTACGCTTAAAATGCCTTATCAATCTTTAAACATTCCCCTATTTGGGGATTGTTGAACTCTAACATAAAAAATAAATAGTTCCTTTTTGATGAACACATTTGTGTTTTTGGCACCAAAATTAATGTATAATTATTATTCTTATTGAATTTTGATAATTTGGCTTTTTTTAATGATGTTAATTATAGGTGCGGCTTGACACGCTTAACTTTGCAATCAGCCAAAACGGAAATTAATGAATTTACTACATTTTTGTCCTTTTAATTTTTTTTTTTGTCATCCTGTAATACAATTGCTTTACATGTGGCGGAAAAAACCCTATTTTCTTAGATTTAAAGTAAAATTATATTTATGAAGGGCTTGCTGCCGTAAAGTAAGAAAATAATAAATATATATTGTATTACTCGTGGATTAATCAATAGTATATATTTTTATTAAGTATGTATTTAGGTACTATATTTTATTATTTTTATACTAAACAATGCCTGTGCCTAATAGATGCTTTAAAATAATAAATGCCTTTGAAATGTTTCTATTTATAACAGTTAGTTCTTAAAGGAACTCCATTTTGATCTCTAATTAGTATAAAATAAAGTCGCTATCCGCGTCTGTCTGTTTGTGCGCTTAGTTCTTCTAAACTAAGCAACAGATTTTGATAGGGTTTTCATTATCATTTAGAGAATTTCTTCCGGAAGGTTTATATATATAATACATGCATATTACACTTATAGAAAGTAGAGAAAAGTCGATGTTTTGTAAACAGGTTGTAAAAAAAATATTTTCTGGTGCTTACATTGCTAACGCTGGCTAAACCTTATGAGATACAACAAAATAATGTACTAAAGAATTGTATATCTTAAAAAGGCCTACAAAAAAGTCTGTGATGGTATGTGACTATCTCCTAAGGATAACCCCAGTAACGCCGGTTACGCGTCAGCTAGTATTTTTTAAAACAACACTACATGAATAGTGTTTATTTCAACGACATCGGTTAACTCCACAGGCCTCTGGCATATTCTGTTTTAATTTGTGTTGTATTTCCACTTAGCAATAAAATCCATATAAATGGAATATTTCTGAATGTATCCAAAAACTAAAAACAGTTTTTAAAGGGTAATGAAATATGCTTTCGAGTTTTATTTTTTGAAATAAAATAAATAATTGTAATATTATAATTTTGAATGCAAACATCGACGCTTTAGTTTCATGAAGGAGTACATTTTAATTCTTCCTTATTTAACTTCTAGATTTGAATATAAAGCATGCTGTTTTCTCTTTCTAACATCGTTTAGATCATAATTCTTACCATCACAGTAAGTGAGACACAACAATTTCTTTGAGACCAAATGAACTTTTCCAGAAAGCGAATAAATTGACTGTACTGGTAATAGCTGTTTGCTCACGTTAAGCTAACTCAAACTATCCTAACATGACTTAGTTTGTTATATTGGCAGCGAATTTGCCTGTTACTTGAAACGTAACAAGAATCAAAATTTCTACGGTACTAATAAAATTTATGTGATAATGATATAAAGAAAATACGTATAAAAATATTAAATGTATCTTTATTTTATATAATAAAAACTTTATGACAAAATTTTTGCCTTGTTACTAATTGTTAAAAAATAATAATATTTTTTATATTTTTGAAACTAGCTGTTAAGTTTTTAAATGCATCTGTTTGAATATTATAGCATGTGATTGCAGTAAATAAAATAAAATAAATAAATAAGTTTTTTTATTATTCAACTCAACTGTATTTTTGAGAAATTATATTTACTATGAGCGCAGACCTGTGAAAAATTACAGGATATTACAATTGTAGGGCTTTGTTAAGCTAAAAATATTATTAAAAAATATATTTGCCTCAGGATCAAAAGGATTCAAAAGACAATCAGATGTTATCCTTTCGAATTGTTTGTAAAATTGCGAAATCTGCTAAAAATGAGTACAAAAGAAATACATATTTTATGTATAGAATTTTTCATTAGTTTGAATCGTTCCCACAATCCATTCCAATTTTAAAAAATCAACGCAAATCCCAGTTCAGGACTTCATTGAACCTGAGTTACACAGAGACACCACCGAAATCATTATTTTTAATTCAATTTATTAGGATTAACTTATTTAAATTTATAAACCTCATTGTGATATCAAAAAATCTCTAAGAAAAACGACAGATAGGTGACAATTAAATAACTCAATGGGTAGGGACATCAGATATAATAAACATAATAACATGGCATTTAAATAGCGCAGTTTAGTGTCATTTCACTTCAAGTGCGCTTTATTATAACAAACTTAAAAATGGTAATTCAGTATTAGTGGTCATACTGGTCATGTTCTTAAAATTATTCCTACAGCGTGCCTTACCCAATACAGATCTAATATTATAACACTAAATATACTGTTTATACAAAGTGATGACAAAACTTAGAATAACAATAACAGCAGGACAGGACAAAATAAGAATATTAAAACTAAAACATAATATAAAACGGGAGGCAGTTTGTGCTCAGAAATGAAAATCTTCTGAGCAGACATTTTAAAAAGGTACAATAAGGAGGCAACCGAAACCAAACAATTACCAGAAGTTTTAGAATATGGTTTATTATAAAATATCGAAAAGAAGTTAAGATTTATGAATGGTAAGATTTTTTAAATAATTTTGTTTTTAAAGCCCATTTAAATTCAGCCAAATTCTGGAGATTAGTAAGAGCTGAGTGAAGTCTATTTCAGATGAGCGGGCCTGTTACACGAAAAGAGCGATCATAGTAAACGGCTCGATTTGACCTAGAAAGTTCGAATAGACGATTAATAACAGAGTAAGCAGTCTATTGCTTAAGTTTTGTCGGACACACAGTTCCGATTTATAGGCTGGTGTCATTCCTTACAGTGCTTTGAAGGTCATTAAGCAGATATTAAACTCTATTATTTCAGGGCATCGAAGCCAGTGAAGGCGATCCCTTAGAAGTGGGGTTATACGACAATATTAGATTCACCAAAAATCATTCTCGCCGCAGCATTAAAAACTGACTGAATTCTATTGATTTGTTGAACTCACTGAGGGAACTGGTAGGACTATTAACGGGACACTGCCATCTCAGGATACACATGCAGATATTGGGAGTGGAAAACACCAACATCTGTAGGAAATGTGAAGAGGAGGAAGAGACTCCAATTCACCTATGGTGCCAATGTCCCGCTCTGCTGGGAATAAGGCTCAGATACCTGGGAAGACACAGTGTGGAACCAGAAGACATCGCCACATATCCAATGACAGCCCTGGTGAACTTCATAAAAGGGACCGGGTTACTGGCAAGGGAATGAGGTAAAATGGGAGATAGTACAATGGGCCTATGGCCTAAGTGCTCGCGGGGAACGTAAGTAAACCGCCTCCGACTTTAAAAAAAAAAAAATATGATTTGTTTCTGAGATGGCCGGCATATGCACATATTGCAATAGTCCATACGTGAGACGACGAACGAAATTACGAGTGACTTTGCTCCATCAGAGGGAAAGCATCTCCTGATTGATTTTATCTGCCTTAGATTGAACAAGCCAGAACTCACCAAGAAAGAGACCGGAAAATCGTTCCACAGTCGAGTCGTAGAAAGGAGCAGTTCTTATGTGACAAATGTCAATTGTGTACATACGTTGGGCGCACATTTGGCGTGTTTCCCGACTATTTACCGTTGCCGAAGGGATCAATGGTGCTAGTTCCTCAGAGAATCTTTTTTTGTAATACCGGTAGAAAAAGGACAGCATACTTACTTGACGCATTCGCTAAGAAGATCGCAATCTAGATAAATAGGAGGAATATTATCGAACGGACCGCCCGTTTCTGCACTGGTCAAGGGTATTTTCCAGCATTTTGGAGTTTCATACCAGAGGTGGCTGCTAAATTCAACAGTGAGGCACACTTGCGATTTGTACAGGGTCAGTAGTTGTGTACTATTAAAGTATCTGTGGGCCCTGTACAGTACGCCTAAGTTCTGAGAGGCTAACTTGACTCTAGATTCAAAGGAGCCCACATTCCTGAGCTGGTTAGAGTTTTTTTTTATTTATTGTACAACAGAACATTCATTCCAGTTACAGTACAATTTTACATCATATCAGCATTTAGCTAAGTGATTCTTCAATAATTGTTTTAGGTCGTTTAGAGAACAGTCACTTGCATCCAAATTCTTTGCTAGTTCGTTCAACAGCACCTTTGGTGACTAAACAGTGGTGTCCAGGATCATGGTGTGAGGTTTGTTGAGGTCTTGCTGGCGGATATGTTTGCCTACCAATTTCGTGGTGGGTCGGGTTGGAAGAGGACGGTTGAGGGAGATCCGTCGACCTCTCCAGCTAGACTCTCTCAACACATCACTTTGCGCCACAGTGGGAGGGATGGATTTATACGTTCGTCACTCCTGAACACAATGACCCCACTTTCCGGAGACCCTTCACACCACATCCCCATAGATGACATATGCCCTGAGGAAGGGCGTCTTGTGTGGAGTTATTGTAAAAAAATAATTTAATAAGGGAAGAGTGAGATTGATAAAAATCACTGGATGCAATTAGTTGGCAATAGCTCGATTGGTAGAGACATCAGTCCCGGCAAGAGAGGTTCTGGGTTCGAGTCCCAGTAGCGACTTTTTTAATTTCTCATTGAGAATTGATATTATCTTCTTCAATGGTTATTTAACCGCTTAGCCCTGCTATAAGCTGTTTCAATAAACGCAGTATTGTTTGGTATGTAGATTTCTATGACAAAATGCAAACAGTGCTATTTTGGAACGGATATTTTTGACAGAACAACAATCTGACAGCTGACAGTTGTTTGACGTCTGCCGGTTTATTGGTGTTTGTGTTCATAATATTGTAATTAATTAATTAATAGTCCATAACCCAATGTTTGTTGTTGTAATCAACAGAACTATTCGTAAGTTAGAGTTTTTAGAGATAAATGACAGTAATATTTAAAATGCTTGAACTTGAATCGGTTACATTTGATTTCATCACCTGTTTGTCCAATTTCATTTTTTGAGTTTTCCAACTGACAATTTTTAATAGTGGTGTAAGATATTCGTTGGGTAAATAATTACCATTCGTTGTAAATTATTTAGATAATGCATAGTTTGGTAATTATTCGGAATCGCTGGCTACGGATAATACGAAATATTTTTAAATAAAACCCTCTGGTTTACCTTAATTACTATAAAACGAAATTGACTGCATTTGGGAAATTTTTAATTTTAGCATTTTAATTTTTAAAAACCTAAAATGAAAATTCGCTTTCGTTGTACGAAATGACAGCCGGAACAATTTCTGTTGTTTATTTTCTTTTGTTGGTATTCCTGATACCATATGAGTGGCTAGAATTTTTACCATTTACTCATAGACATATGAATATTAGTAGACCTGCCCTAAGTGATTAAAAGCGTATTATCCCCACTCCCCATACCGGTTCCATTGGAGCCGGCTGTGCTCGCGTATGGCCTCAAGTGAAATTTGAAAACGTGACGTCATCATTCTTGTGCGAACTATGGTCGAGGCATCATCGGTTCATTTTACGAAATAACACGGCAGAATGTTGACTTGTGCTATGAAAACTTGTAAAAATAGATGTGAAAAAGAGAATAAACCCAATTGTCGTATTACATTCCATATACACGGTGTCCGGAAACTCGTAGTACAAGCGGGAAACTGGAGAATCTACACCACATGGGGAACCCAAAAAAACATAAAGTTTTTTGATTTGAGCATTTTCAAAAAAAAAAAAAAAAAACCAAAAAAAAATATTTTTCGGCTATTTTAGGGTTAAAGTTTTTTCTGGTGTTTAGGGTTGAATAACAGATGTTTTAACCCTGCAGAGCAGAAATATTTTATGATTACACCGGGTTAAATGAAGGGTGATTTCAAAATAATGCTTCAAATCCGAGTTTCTTCATTTGTTTTACTTTCAAATAGTTTTAATTAGTTGGGTACTTTGATCTTCAGTAATAATTTATAAGAATTTGATTAAAAAAAAAAAAAAAAAAAAAAAAATATACTTCAAACTCGATTTACTCGATAACGAAAGCTCAAATAAAAAAAAATATACTACAAAATCGACTCCAAATGTGATGTAGATTCACCAGTTTCCCGCTTGTACTACGAGTTTCCGGACACTCTGTATAAGCATTATTTTACTTTATTTTAAGCATATTCACATCGTATAATATGAATCAGTTGTTACTATCACATCGAGAAACGTCTGGACGCGAAACACAAAGCTGGTTGGTTGCTGGGAAGTAAATTATGAACATTTATAAAAGTGTCTTAACTAAATACTTAAACGAAATATTCGAGTCTGAAAATAGAACCGAATTTTTTTGCCGAATTTGGACTTCGCAAATTTGTTCATAACGTGGCGAGTAATTTGCGCTCCCATGTAAAAATGTCTATTCATTCAAAAGCAGATTTTACTTTTAAGAAGTAAATGGTGATATTATAATGCGAGATGCCTATTTACTGTCAGATTGATTTATTGACGAATCACAGTCAGCTTCACTCCCTTCGTTCTTCAACAGTTGATTTTACCCCTCGCCATTATCTTCTCGTCTATTAATTCCTATGTCTGTGCATTTACTCTATGCAAATACTAGGTAGGAACTATTTTGGCCTAATTTGAATACTAAAATAAAGGTATTTAGGCATGTTTTATAAATAAAGAAATATTAAAAAGGGTTAGGTTATTGTAGGTTAGGTTATTGTAGGTTAGGTTAGGTTAGGTTAGGTTGGGTAATGGTTAGGTTCGGTTTGGATAGGTTAAGTTAGGTTAGGTTAGGTTGTGTTGTGTTATTATAGGTTAGGTTAGGTTAGGTTAGGTTAGGTTAGGTTAGGTTAGGTTAGGTTAGGTTAGGTTAGGGTGGGTTATTATGGGATAGGTTAGTTTAGGTTGGGTTAATATAGGCTAGGTTAGGTTGGGTTAATATAGGCTAGGTTAGGTTGGGTTAATATAGGCTAGGTTAGGTTGGGTTATTATAGGTTAGGTTATTATAGATTAGGTTATTATAGGTTAGGTTATTATAGGTTAGGGGCCGTTCAAGTATTATGTAAGCACTATAGGGGGGCAGGGGGGTCTTTGCTTTGCTTATTTTTGATGACATGGGGGGGTGGGGGGTTCGAGATAGTGATTACGTCAGCACTGCTCAGCAGTAGTTATTTTTTTTTACACATTGGCAACCCACACATTGTCTATGTTTGAAAACCGAATCCATATTCGGGGATTCCCACTGTGTCAATAAAGTTTGTTTAAATTAATATTATGTGCATTAAAGTCCTCTATCCTAAGTCTATTTTATAAGTGCTGCTTATGAATCAATAAAAAAAAACAGAATACATCAACAGAAAAATGCATATATGTAGGTACCAATTTTTACGTAAGCATGGGAGGGGGGGGTAAGAGCTTTGCTTACTTTTGATGACAAGGGGGAAGAGGGGGTAAATAATTGTAATAAATCTGCTTACGTAATACTTGAATGGCCCCTTAGGTTATTATTAATAATATTATTATGTCGTGTAATTGTTGTTCTTTTGGTATATTGGGTTTTTTGGAAATTATTAGAAAGGAGGAGGTTTATATTAGAATGGTTGAGGAGTCACAATGTAATCTGGCGGGAAAAAAAAAGTGAAAAATGTGGAAATGTTTGTCAACCTTTTATATGGATGTCGAAAAACTGAAATAGGGAGTGTCGATCACAGACGTAAAATCAGGATACCAGTGCGACTCTCAAGTAATTAAAGTGATTAAAGGTTTGTTTACATTATATTATTAATTATTTCACATTTTTCATTTCAAAGTAAAAAATCATTGTTTCATGTTGCTAATATTGTCATTGTTTTTCTTATCCGCTTGAAGTCGGCCAGTTATGTAGAATCAGTAATGCCAATTGACAGAAATTATTTGAAATGGCTGACATCCTATACAACAAAAGCGAATTTTCATTTTACGTAATTAAATATTAAAATGCTAAAATTAAAAATTTCCCAAATGCAGTCAGTTTCCTTTGATTGTAATTAAGGTGAATCAAAAGGTTTTATTAAAAAAATATTTCATATTATCCGTGGCCAGCGATCCCGAATATGATCCCAATATTTTTATATGAATATAATATACCCAGTGACGTACTCTCCTAAGAGCGTAGGGTATTACTCTCGATTTTGGCAGGGCACACGCGATCGTCGCCGTCGGCTGCCTCTTATTGTACAAAAAAAATTGGCACGATTTATATTACGTGGAATCCGTGGAAAAGATGATGAGAAAGAGAGAAGCGGCTTGTAAGTATTTATCTCATAAATTGTTTACAAAGTGGTGTTATTCAGTAACAGCGATCGTGATCATATTATTGTAATTTTTTGTTTTCTCGATAGCGATGACTCCTTTCTTTATTTGGAACTCTTTCTTGGGGGTTTTTGTGAGGGATCCATGCACTTTTACACCTCATGCTTTAAAATTCCAACTTTTTTACTTTACTGTGCCGATTTTATTTGTCTGATGTCGATAATTGTTATGCTTCGTTCCTAACACTGGTCACAAATCAGAAGACATGTCGAAAGCATTCTTCGACACCTTTGAAACTTAACCGTTTGGGTGCCAATCGTCGATTTTCGTCGATTCGTGTTTTAGCGAAGATTGCCGATCGTCGATTTCCGTCGATTGCGTCGGTCGTTTTCTGATTCGCGCGTACGTCTGTACGTAAAATTCTCATTTTTTCGAAACGCCTGGACTTCGGTATCCTCCTCCGCGTGATTCTAAACCAATATTCTTTAATAAAACACCGAAAAAATCATCGAAATGCTTGAAAATTCAAAGAATTTATGGGGTTTTAAAAAAATATATAGTTTCATAAAAAATAATGTTTTTTTGGTGGCATTTTACAAGCAACTGTATGAATTTTTTTGGCACTCAAACGGTTAATATCAGCATTAATAATTGCAGAAGTCATTCTTTCGAAAATGCCAATAATATTTCTGGATGCTACCAGGATAATAAAGGAAGCAAAAATAAAGGAAATGTACCCGTTGGCAATGTACGTGCCATGCTTAACACATACTTTAAATTTTATCAGATCATCTGCCGCTGAATGACGAACAGGCTACTCACTTTTTCGGGTTGTTATCGGTCCCGAGAACAGTAGCTCACACCTTGGCTTGGGTGGCTATTCCAGATCTTGTTTTCACTCCTTGAGCAATTGGTTCGCCGCACTCCCTACACTATTTACTTAGTAATTCTTATTTTTGTTTTTTTTTTCAGACGGAGGTGTTTGGAGGAACCATAGACAATCAGCTGACGGGGCTCTCCTTATCCGAGAGGCACCGCAGTCTGAACCACCTCATCAGCATGTCAGATCCTCTGCTCCTGTCTCCGGAAAACCTTCAGAACTGGACCAACAAAAGCCAAGCTGACCAGATCTACATCGCCAAGCTTGCTGACCGTTCCAAGAATGCCCGGGTTCTCTGTGATATCTTCAGATCGGAGAATCAAATGGTGGTTGCCATTGCGTTGAACGCAACGTGGTTGCTTAAGGGACAAACAGATGTCGACCTTATCAACGCAGATTACTTCATCAATAAGATATTTCCAATTACAATATCTTACATGAAATAATATTAAATTAATACCAGTGTCACAAATTCGTGACTTGGGTGTAATATTCGATGAAAACTTAACATTGACTTGACACATCAACTATATAACTAATAAGGCTTTAAAGATGCTTGGCTTCCTTTGCAGAACTTTAACTGATTTTAAGTCCTTAGATTGTATGAGAACCCTCTATATTTCATTAGTCAGAAGTCAAGTGGAATATAATTCACCTATTTGGTCCCCTTTATATAAAGCTCAGAATTCCAATTGATGATGTTAATTATCTCAGTTTGATGAATCAGTTGCATCTAATGACTCTGTCTGACCGGAGAATTATATCAGACCTGGTTGTGTTACACAGAGTCATTAACAACTTAATTGACAGTTCTGCCATCGTTGCCACTATTAAATTTCATGTGCTGACTAGGAATGCAAGACAAAATATAACATTCTTCTGCAATACATACACAACCAACTATCAGACACACTCACTGACCAATAGGATGCATGATCTGGGCAACTATTGATATATTTATTGACTCCATTTATAGAATGCGTAATCTATACCAGCACTTTGTTGAATTGTACAAATTATAGTAGCGTTGGTAAAGTAGTTTTAGTGATTTGTCTTATATGTAGTATTGTTCTAGTTTCTATAATATTTTATGTTACTGTTACATATTTTACTAATATTATTTTGTATTCGTCAGCTTTAATTTTTTTTTTGTAAAATTTTTGATAGCTTACTGATAGCTTTAATAGCTAAAAACTTAGAACAAAATAAATACATATTTTTTATGGTTAGTGGTTGAGTGGGCATAGCGCTTGGGTCTCACCCGAGCGTCGCGTGTTCGATTCCTCGGCTGGCTAAGTCCTCCATCACAACACAAGCAACATTTTCGGCTTTCTGTGGTGGTAGTAGAAGATTTTCAAACATTGTTGGGTTATTCGTAACTCGGGAATGTTTGTCTTTCTTTTAAAAAAAAAAAAAAAATATATAGAATTATTCATAAATTGAAAATTATTTTGGTACCTAGTTTTGTTTGAATCCTTCCCACAATCAATGCCAATTTTTTAAATCTACTCAAATCCCAGGTGTTCATTGAACCCGAGTTACACAGAGACACCACTGAAATTATTATTTTAAATTCAATTTATTAGGATTAACTTATTGAAGCTTAAAAACCTCATTTTGCTCTCATCAAATCTCAATGAAAAACGACATCAAGGTGGCAATTAAATAATTTAATGGGTAGAGACATAATACCGGCAAATCGTTCCACAGCCGTGCTGTTGAACTCAAGAACGAGTCGCAGCAACAACCCGTTCTCATGTGACAAATGTCAACCGTGTACATATGTAGGGCGCGCGTTTGGCGTGTTCTCGACTATACACCAGTGCCGAAAGGATCAATGACGCTAGTTCCTCGGAGCATCTTCCATTGTGATACTGGTAGAACAAGGACAGCGTACCTACCTGCCGCCTGTGCTCTGAATTTTGCAATCAGTTTGCAATTGCAATGCAAAATAGGGGAATATATAAAATGGGTTTTTTTCAGGTATTTTGGTACTCCAGACTAGAGGTGGCTGCCAATCTCAACAGTGGTGCACTGGCGATTTATAATAAAAATAATATTTATTATATTAAAACATAAATAACTTTGTTTACATCACTTTAGTATATATAACCTCTATATGCTTCATGAACAAAGTTCACCTCATCAGGAGTAAGCATATACTCTACTTGCTCCTGATGAGGTGAACTTTTTTAATGAAACATGTAGAGGTTATATATATTAAAGTGATGTAAACAAAGTTATTTGTGTTTTAATATAATAAATAATGACATCACAAAGTGATAAGCTTTCGGAAGAAGTTTTCTTCGAAAAAATAAATAATGTTTCTTATTCCAGGATGTGGGGAGGTTAGTGCAATCCCACACGTCCTTTAGACACATTGATTGTACAATATATATGTGAAAACCCAAAAATAAATAAATTTTCAATTAAGGCGATGCACTACGTCGTGTAATATTTTAAATTGAGCCGCTATCAATAACAACCCTTACGTAGATGGCGATAAGGTTTAAATTCCCGCTTAACATCATCCGCCTGTTTTGATTTATACAAGAAAAAAACAAGGCCAAAAAGTGCCTTTTATTTTATTTTGTGGATGTTCAGGCATAAATATTAAATATTTTTTCCGATCATTTTATAAATAACTTAATTTGCCACATTATAAAATAAAATCATAACCGAAAATGGGTTCGTAAGTAGGAGATTTTGAACTTTAAAGCAGTTTTCATAGGCCTATACATTATTTTTTTCTGGACTTATAAAAACACTTATCTAAAAAATACTCGATTATTTCAAAGGCCAAGATGTATTCTACTCGCAGTGGGAAAAAATTCGGTTTATGGGAGTCACTCGAATAACCGAAATTGAACTTGATTTAGACTAATTTAGGGCTGGGGAATCCGAATCTGTAAGAATTAGGTGGGGGTCGGCACTATTAACTGAGTTATAGGGTTTTGAAATTTCGTACGCGATACATAGGAACCATGTTTTATTTATCAATTATGACACATAAGAAAATCAAATTAGTGACTATTTATTAGTCTCACATTTCAGAAGTGCCAACCAAAAAATAAAAAGTGTTGCCATATAATAATAATATCAATGCATGGACGATTCAGAAAATTAAATATCATTTGCCAGATTTGTAGTTTATTATTTAAAATCTTGTAAATATTAAATTTATATATATATAACCTAACCTAACTGTGATTTTCTATAACAAAAAAATGACCCTTTAATAACGCCCACTCGCGTCCCCTTTAGAGTTATATCCCAGTTTTCAAGTAGTTTGTGGGCTACGCTAGGTTTGTATAGACTGGTTTGTGATTTGATTCTAATACCTTTTTTCCATGTTATTTCCTGTTACAAAAAATTGCCCCTTTAATAACGCCTGCTCGCGTCCCCTTTAGAGTTACATCCCAGTTTTCAAATAGTTTGTGGGCTACGCTAGGTTTGTATAGACTGGTTTGTGATTTAATTCTAATACCTTTTTCCCATGTTCTTCTGCCTACTCTAACCCAAACTAAAAACCTAACCTATTTTGTAAAAAAATATTATTATTATATGGCAACACTTTTTATTTTTTGGTTGGCACTTCTGAAATGTGAGACTAAAGGCGGCGATACACATGCCTGTAAAATGGAACAGTAGCTTGCATGCATGTTAATGGGATGTACAAGTTACTGGCGCAATGAGAATACACATGCAAGTTAAACTTGCATGCAAGTTGCGTCCTTGCATACCTGTATTTGCAAGACGTATACACATGCCAGTCACTAGACAGTACGTGTCTCAAATCACTCTGAGACTGAGTAGTCTCAAGCTTTTTGGCAATGGAAAACATTCGAAGTGAATTAAATATCACCGTATTGCAATTGGCAGTACAATGTGTGGCTAATTTAACGAGAGACTGAGCTACTGGCATGCCCGTACCTGTCGCGACGTTCACACATGCCGGTTTCATAGCCCCCCTCGTCCCCTCCCTCAACTTGCATGCCAGTAAATCAAATGTTGTGCAATCTACTTGCAAGGCAGGTACAGGCATGCAAGTTAGCGTATACACATGATAGTAGCTGGCATGTGCAAGGAGCTTGCATGCAAGTGTGCCAGCTACAGGCATGTGTATTCCCGGATTAATAAATCGTCACTAATTTGATTTTCTTATGTCATAATTGATAAATAAACCATGGTTTCTATGTATCGCGTACGAAATTTCAAAACCCTATAACTCAGTTAATAGTGCCGACCCCCACCTAATTCTTACAGATTCGGCTTCCCCAGCCCTAAATTAGTCTAAATCAAGTTCAATTTCGGTTATTCGAGTGACTCCCATAAACCGAATTTTACCCCTCGCAGTGTTTAATTAAAGCATCTGAAACATTTCTAGGCGACCAAATTTTCAAACCAAAAACACATGATTTTGCATTACTACGTATGGCATCGCCTTAAGCACAACAAATATATTCAATGGCTTAGCCACATGTGAGTCTTTATTATATATATTTTCAGATTCCGTGTTTCTTGTCATATTACCATAATATATTTTTGAATGTGATAGCATCATACGCTCTTTTAAAACTGCAGCATTATTTATTATGCAGATTTCTATGGCAAAATGCAGACAGTGCTATTTTGGAATGGAACATTTTTGACAGAAAAAATTGACAGTTGTTTGACGTCTGCGCAAGGTTTATTTTGATATGGGTTTATTTATGCGCCTGCGTGAGTGATTTATTTTTTATTTATCAAGTCTGACGATCTATTGGTGTTCGTTTTTATTATATATAGTGAGTGGTTTTTATCAGGGTGAGTGGTTTATTTATGATATTGTTATTAATCAGTATTTTTAATGGACTATGCCCCAATGTTTGGTGCTTTAATCAACAGATCTATACCGTATGTTAAAATTATTAGAGATAACTAACAGATATATGTATTCAAATGCATCGGTTACTTTAGATTTCATTACCTGTTGGTCCAATTTTATTTTTAATTTGAGTTTACCAAGCGTTTAATTCGGATAAATATTCGGGATCGCTGGTTACGCTTCTTACGAATTTTTTTTAAAAGGAAACTGACTGCATTTGGGATTTTTTTTTATTTTAGCGTTTTAAATTTTAATTCCGTAAAATGAAAATTCGCTTTTGTCATTTGGGATGACAGCCATTTCAAATAATTTTTGTCAATTGGTATTATTGATTTTTCACAAGTGCCTAGATCATAGCCGACTTCATACGAATAATAAAAACAATGGCGCGTAATTTTTTTTACAATATTAGAGACATGAAACAGAGATTTTTTTCTCTACCAGCCAGTATAAATAACACAATTGAATAATAATGTCGATTAATATGTACTTTCGACGGCCATTGCTACTATTGCTAGCGGCCTTGGACAATCGATACCCTGCACGGCCTGCACCTTAAAATAGATGCGACACATCCCACTAGTCGTTGTTCTTTCGTCCCAGGACGACGATGACGTATGAGTAGGGCTGCCACCTTTCGAAAACAGTAGACCCGTAGATTTTAGAAATATAGTTTTTTTTATTAAAATAAAACTTTTTTAGTATGAATTATTTAATTAACGCAATTAAGGTCATGCTAAATTACCATTGGTAATGTTTTTTTAAATATAAATTACCTAGCTAGTGCTAAGCTGACTTGGACCAGCTTAACACTTAAAACTATATTTTTCATTCTGAAGGGATTGTTTAAGCATCTTTTCAGGTTTCTTCAAAAACTTCAAAATTTCTTGGCAATTCATATTGTAATTAATCTTCTCAATTAACTCTGCCTTCACCATGTCCACTGACACGCAGTTTCGCTCGTCTGTCCGCAAATTTCTCACTAAAGAAATGACGCGTTCAACAAAAGCATTGCTTATAGGGATTGAATTTTTTTTTACAATTATTTTTGGCAGTTCGGTGAACGTTGAGGTGAACTTGAATAACTGAACCCATCCTAAATCAACAGGCAATGTTGAATCACTAGATTGTACGAACTGAGGAAATAATTGGTTTAATTTTCGGGTCTCGTCGTAAAGTTTATCTTCGTCGACATTTTTCAAACCGAGTGATTCGACAGCTTCCATAGTATCTTCGCAACTCACTGAAGATTTTGAACACAGAATCCTCAAAATCATAATTTTTCTGTATGTATTCAAGAGTTCTCCTGTAAACCTCATCGGCTTTCTTTTTTAATTGATCCTGATCAGAAGGCCTCAAAAACTTCATGTTTCTCATTATTTTGGCACCGTAAAATTCATCGTGCATTCACTCAGTCAGACAGTCACGAGTCAGACAGTCGTCTGTCGCTTCACTGCCACCGCCCGGTCTGACCCGGAGATATCGATGTTAAACCTGTAGCCCGGACATGCACCATGCAAACCCCGAGAGGTGGCAGCCCTACGTATGAGGCGGGTCGTCATGGCAATTCCCGTACGCCGCCGCTGCAGCAAGGCAAGGCTGTTGTTACGGCAACCGCGTACGCACCCCGCCGACTCCCATCTTCGACAAACGTGCCACCACGCAAAAACTGCGCAAAACAAACTTGGTGTTAAAACTAATGCTATTACGATCACATTGCCCTTTTTGCGCAGTACTCATTTTACTTTCACCCCTACTTTACCTAGTCCAGATGACCATCGTGATGTTAAATACTATGAAAGTAGCAAGGGTTATAAATATAACAAAGCGCTTTGCATAAGGCCTGTGCATGCGTTGTCTCTTTTTGCTCGCCGCCCGCTTTAGAATACATCCCGCTAAACTCTGACCTTTCTCTCTCTATACGCTATTCAATTCGCACCGTCCACTTCCATTTTTCAAGTGATGTGTCGCTGTGTGTACAAAATACAAATGGTACCCAGCAGCCCAGCAGTTGGCAACACTGAACAGGGAAAAAGCGGGATTTAGCGGAAAACGCGCCATTTTGATTTCTAACGATATTTGACTCGATATTGCTTATTTTTCCAGATAATTTATCTGGGATGAGTAGTTCAAAAGGTTTTATTAAAAAAAACGCATTAAGCGTGGCCATCGAATTCGAATAATTACCGAAATTATGTAGATAATGCATAGTTTTTTTATAAACTTTACGAATTCCGCTGCACACTAACATTAAAGTTCAATTTTTGTCAATCAAAGTTAAGTTTGAAGGTTAGGAAATAAGCATAAATTATTAAAATAACTCAAACTAACATTCTGAAAACCTGTTTTTGCATGTTTACTTAAACCACCGACTTAAATAGTTGTCTCCATTAGATATTTAAGTTGAAATCAAGTGTTGCTTTTTTAAAAAGCCTTTGCATGCAACGGAATTCAACAAGTTTTCCGTTTTTTTTCCGCGAATAATTGGGATTAAAAATTAACACAATAAAAAACTTGACTAAATTAATAATTCAAACAAATAATTATGTACAATGTGACCTTAGAATGGAGTACCCCAGTAAGGTCACATTCTTTTCAACAGTTGTAAAAAAATATTAAGAAATAAATAAACTTAGGACACTTTGACTTATTGCACATTGACTTATGACACTCTGACTTATGACACTTTCACTTATGACTCTTTGACTTATTATGCTCTGACTTATGACACTTTGACTTATGTAACTTTAACTTTTGACACAATTTGAATAATGTCGACTATTGAATTCGACATACGAATACTGGTGAATTATAAAGCTTGATTTTGTGCTTTCGACTAGTAAAAAAACGGCGAATTATAGAAGTTGTCAGATAATCTAGCAGCGGATTACCGAGATAGTACTTGATATGAATTATTTTCAATGTTATAGCAATTTAAAACGGAATGAATTTTTTCAAACGGATCCTATTTTTCACCCGCCTAAAGTGTGTTAACACTTAATCAGTTCCAATCTTGAAAATGTCACAATCATGCGCACGTACAATGAAATTATGTTGTTTCATTTTGTGATGAAAGTAACAAACATAATATTGTATTATCCACTTGAGCGATTTTTGGCATACTACGGCAATTTCGCAAAAATGTTTTGAGCGATTATTGCTTGTCATAAAGTGCCAAATTTATAGAACCTAAAAATATGGAATAAACAGCGAAATCTAGGTGGATTCATTGGCTTTAAACCGCAGTAAGCGACCAATTATTGTTTTTATACTAATTTGTTATCCTTTGTGCTATGAATAAAAAAAACCTTATCTTATAAACATTACTTTATCATTATAAAAAAATAATAATATTTGACAAGTCAAAATAGTTCACCAACAAATGTAGATATAATTTGTCTCGACGCCATCTAGTGAGAAATTTAACACTAACAAAGCCTTTCCTACAAAAATAAAGTTGGTTGTTTACAGGTGAAAAAATATAATAAGCAGTAATTGTTGATTGAAGTACTAGTACATATTGAATTATTTGGCTTAGCTCAGTGGTTTCAGAGCACCTGACCGGACATTAGAAGGTGCGGGTTCAATTCCCGGATATTTCAGGCGACTAATTATTGCTTATAATAATTTGTTATCCGCAGTATATTTTGAGAATTGATATTATTTAAATAATGTGATAAATAATATATACAACCAATCGCTCCAGTGGTTTTATCTTAAATCATAAAATTTTAATTGAATATTCTAAAATTCAGGTCAAAATTGATTGTAATTTGTTTATAGTACTGTTTTATTTAATTGCAAAAATGTTTATTATCTTTGTTATTAGATGTTTTTTTGCACTGACAACCCCAATATATCCGTAGTTGTAACATTTCCGCACAGTTATGCATGTCAATCTGTACTACTTGATAGTAATTATTATTTTGTTTTGCAGTAATTGATTGTTTTATTATTAAATTTATTTTTGTAAATATCAAACTTCACGTTGATAACTCTTAAAGAACAACATTTTATGTATTTAGTTCAGTACTTTTAACACTCATAGTTGACTAGTCTCAAATTATAGTTAGTACAGGTCAGTTGTGTGTGCTCACATAGTGTTTTCTGTGTCTAACAAACCGTTGATTGTGAATGGCTGTCTTTCACAAGGGTGATACTGAGAGCATCTACCATTTTCCTTGTCTCAACAAGATGCAACAAGTTGTGTAACATTCGGAATCGGGTTAATAACAATAACATTCCTTATGTACAGGGTTTTCCAATTATGTGTTTTTTTATTTTTTTTTTATTTATTCACATTTAAACCCGCTAAACTACTTATGTAGTTTGTCAGCAGGGACATAGAGACAACATTTATACACTCATAAGATACAATTTAAACGGTACATAATTACATAAATTGGTTACATTGCAGAAAAGTTTAAATAGCAGCATAAAAGCCTTATATAATAAGCAAGTAAAAATAAATGTATGAACAAATTAGTATTATCAACATAAAACATAAAAGCCTTATAAAATAAGCAATTTTGTAATTTTGATATTCAAAGAAAAATGCCATTTTTTAATATAAATGATCGAATGTTTATTTCATTATAAAGAGGAAGGTATGCCGTTAATAGTGAAAAATAACATCAGTCAAATGACCACCACGACCACGCCTACAGGACCATATCCTTTTCATGAAATTTTCCATAACCAAATCGCAAAGTGGCTGCCTTATGTCTGCGATAGCCTCACGAATTCCATCTTTGAGGTCTTGAATCGACGCTGGGCTGTTGGCGTAGACCTTCTCTTTCACGTGGCCCCAAAGAAAGAAGTCGCAAGGTGTTAAATCACAAGATCTCGGTGGCCAATTGTGATCACCTCTTCGAGAGATAACACGATCTGGAAACTTTTCCCGTAAAAGATCAATGGTTTCGTTGCTTGTGTGGCACGTAGCGCCGTCTTGTTGAAAGTAAACGTTGTCCAGATCAATACCATCCAATTCCGGCCATAAAAAATCATTAATTCCTTAATTAATATTCAAAATAACACCTCTTATTGTAAAACCCTATAGATGGCAATAAGGTTGAAATTCCTGCTGAACATCAGCTATGCAAAATTTGATTTACCCAAAAAAAAAACATAGCCAAAAAGCGTTTTTTATTTTATTTTGCGAAGTTCAGGCACAAATATTTAAATGTTTTCTGATCATTTTATAACAAACTTAATTTGCCACATTATACAATAAACCCATTACCGAAAACGGGTTCGTAAGAATGAGATTTTGCACTCTAAAGCAGTTTTTAAAGTCCCTTATTCTTTATTTTTTTTCTGGGCTTATAAAAATGTGTTCTATTAACAGTATTTAAAGAAAGCATCTTTATTATTTCGAAGCGATCAAATTTTACTTCGCAGTCTATCGCATTTCGTATTTCGCCTTAACCAATTAACTTTGAATCAACATTTGAATTTTTTTGTTACGAGTATACTTCATTTAATTAGTTACTTAGTTATGTAAATACATCAAAAATATAAAATTATTAACCACATAAAATGAAATTTATAATTTATAAAAGTCACGTTTTTTTTTTACGAAGTAAGCTAAAAATTATTAATATTAATTTGCTTATAAAACTGTTTATTTTTTGCTTATTTTAAATAATCGTTACTACAGACATTTTTATACTCAGGTACAATGTATGTTTGTTTTTTGTATTGATTGCTTTTCAGGGTTAATGACCCTCCACGCTAGTAGCCAAATTCTTGTAAACACTTTAAAGATATAAATTGTTTTACATTCACTAAATTCAACTTTAATGGAGGACTGAACGCGGTTGATGCTCACAAAAAATTGTCCAAAGAAGCGAAGCTAGCTGATACCTATCCTGGTGTAAGGCATTGAGGCATGGAACTGACAGAGGAAGGATGAAACTAGACTGAATACTGTTGAAAGAAATGAGATCCCTGAGGCGTATGTGTGGTAAAAACTTGTATGATCGTGTGAGAAATGTGGAGATCTGCCATGCATACATCCTGCATGAGACGGGCCATGTCAAGAGTCAGAATAATAGAAGAGTATGTATGAGACGATGTATGAATGTGAATGAGGCAAGAAGTGTGTGCCAAGACCGAGTTGTTTGGCGGTCCGTCCTCTTTGCCTACACCTTCTGTGAAATGGTATAATGGTTAGTTAGTTTAAAGCATGTAAATCGATAGAAAAATTTATTTATGTCAAAAATGTCATTTGTTGTTTAAATCTTCGTTTGAATCTTAAATTTCGTAATATTTCTACAAGAATTTGGTTACTAGTGTAAAAATGAATTAATTCAATGTTCTTTTGTTGTTTTTAGTGCATCTAGAGGGAACCAAGAGTTATTAGTTTAAGTGTTTATAGTGAAAGTAAGTCATTGAAAAATGGCAGTGACAAAATACAGTACATTTTTGTATTTAATATTTGTGATTGTAGTTTTTTATGCGATGGAAATGTAAGTACATATTTACCGTTTTATTTTGAACTAATTAACCATCATGTCATTCATCCGCAGGGGTAGGCAGAGAGGATAAAACGCCACAGGACTCTACTGTGAATTGTGACACACATTCATTTTGTTTAATCCCATTTCATACAGACTTTTTTTCATTTTTTTTTTAAATATTTTCCTCAGGGCCTGTCATCTTCCAAATAAACAGAATTTCTTCTTTATACTAATTATAATTACTCAACTACTTTTTCTTTTGTAATGGGCACACACACTGAAAAAATAAACGCCAGAAGTGAAATTCTTTCTTGAGCTGATAATCAGTTTTACTGGCTTGTGAGCTGCTAAAGGTTATCAGATAACTCTTGTGAAATTGTTAATTAGTCTTGACTTATATCGAATATAATCATATTAGATAGTTCTACAGCAACAATAGATATAGACTTTAACCTCTGTGATAGATAAATTGCAAAACATTGAGAAAATTTGTAAAAAAAAATAACCTTCAAAAGTTAATCCAATGAATTGCATAAATTCTATGTTTGTAGAAAAGTCAATAGATGTCCCATAGTTAATAGTTCTGTGAAAAGTAGACCATGCGTCAAAAAAAGATTGCTTTTGATTTTCTCTTATTGTAACTGGACGAAACCACGCGACCCCGATTATTTTCTCGCTCACACCTATTACGGCATTTCTATCTACGAACGCATGAAATTATAGATCTCGTACTGGTCACACAGCACAAAGTTCACCAATCTGTGGCCAACCCTCCTGTTACATACCGAACGATGTACCACGGATGGCCTATATAAGCGGACGCAAGGCCTTGAACGAGCAGGTATCCAGATCAAGCCCTAGTATCAATCAGCTATAACTGATGATTGAGATGTTTCGTCGCTTTCAGTGGGTTAAAGAGTACCTTGAAGATGTTTTAATATAGTCCGATATAACGTACCGTGTTTCCTTTCCTGCTAGAATAATTAGATATATTGTTTTATATAACTGTTTATTTCTTATTTATTACTTTTCCTACAATAAAGTCTTTGTTCTGAACAAAAAATTTATAAGTTTCACATACGAAACAATACAAAAATAGAAAAATATTATAATTATAAGTTTCACATACGAAACAGTACACAAATAGAAAAAGGGAGATTAAGTAGAACAAACAAGAAGAAACAATAAAGGAAACAGACAGGGATACACACATAAGCACAGACCCAAGGTAAGAATTTAGAAGAAGGTACTTACCCACTAATACATTGGTGAAAATAGATTATGCTCGATTACAAATACAGGGGATAGCAAAGGAGAGAGAAAGAAACAAAACAAAGTACAACACACCAAGAATTACGTATTTTCGTTTTTATATGTTTTAAAAAAATATTCTTTTAAAGCCTTACTTTGAATTTTTGGATTATGCTGGCTGTTTTTATACATATCTGGAAGAGAGTTATAGAGTGTGTAGGCAATATAGTTAAGAGATTTTATTGTATTGTGGCTGTGTATGTCTTGATTGTAAAGTAGCTTGATGTTAGTGTTGGTTGATTGTTAGGTAATTTGTAGGATGGTGGTCGTGACTTCATGTTCGGGAAGGACTGTGATTCGAAGGAATTTGTCCAAGAAACGGGACTACATATAGGTAGGTACCATGATATTGAAGAAATGCGAACAAAAACAACTATTTCACATTTAAAAAAATAATCTATTCTGAAACATTAAAACGGCCACCATTTTGAACCGGAAACACAAACAAATTTACAATCAAACAAAAAAGATAGCAACCAAAATAATATGGGAATTGATAAATTGAAGATAATATTGGTAATTTTTAAATTGAAATATGAGATCGATAAAAATTATAGAATATATCTCAACAGCTCAGTGGTGTTTTCCCAGTAAGATAGAGGTCCTTGGATTGATCCCCAGTTGCAACCGCTACAATTTTTTTCTGTGTCTTGTTCTGTTTCATGTTTCGTTTATATTTATTAATATTATCTTCCATCATAGATATTCAAATTGATAGATTTGCCTAACATGAAATCTGGGTATCATTTCAATGAGCTGAAGGCAAACCACATGAACATAGGAAGATTCTCGAATGTTTTGAATAAACAATGACATCAGTCCTACATTAACCACTGAAGAGCGTACATTGAAATAACAAGACCATGCACAGAAAATTAAAGTTCGCTAAAGTAATGCAAAAATTTGCAGCGCTGTCCATTGTGGGACTTTTCTGCGCAGGATCTGAAAGTTCCTTCTTATATGAATTGCCTGGCGTAGCAACCCTAAAATTGAGTGAGGTAAATTATAGCTTATTTGTAAAAGTGTCTAACTAAATAGTGTAGCGAAATAAAAAAAATTTGGATTCAAGCCCAAACTTTTGTTTACCCTTTTTGTGTTTGTAGATAACTTTTTTACGCAGCCAGAAAATTGTGCGCCATTATACAAATAACTAGTAATTCATAAGCAGATTTTATTTTCGAATACGGAATGGTGATATTATAATGCGTCAGCTTCGTGACATATTGACAAATCACCGAAAGTGGAATGGTCACGCCGCCTCCCGGGCTCGTCTATTAACTTGAATATCTGTGCTAGTGATCAATTCTCGTGAAAATATTACAAATACAATTTGAACAACTAAAACCATAAATCGAAAATACAACACCAAAATTAATACATTTCCTTATATTTAATTTTCATTGGCTGATTATGTGATTAATTTTGAAAATACTTATTTCAGTCAGCTCTCTAAAGAATCTGGGATATGTCGAAGTTTATTAGAAGGTATTTATCGATTATTAATTAGGAATTCATATATATACATCCATAGAAAAATGCATTTCAATTTATTTATTAATTTTAAAGTCATTACAAAATTGTTCATTTTAATGTGCTTTTAACCTTTCCCTTACTGTGCTAAAAAAATATACGCGTTCCGGTGCTGTGTAGTCAATACACATCTCAAAATAAGCGATTTAATATCGGAAAAATATGAATATTCATAGCTATTCGATTATGTTTATTATATTTTATATCAAAAGTGATAATAATTGTAATTTAATTGCTGAAAACATGAAAAAACCATCGGCAGATGCTAAAGAAAAGTGCGAGGGGTCCACATCTAACGACGGTTCGCGGCCAACTGGCTAGCGGCTTGTGGCTGGCACAAACACAGCTGTGTGGTCGTAGGTATCGATGGTCTAAATCAAAAACTACAACTGCAGAAGTGTGGATGTCTCATGTTCCTGCATAGCGAATTAAAGCGGGACATCAATAGCGTGTCATTTCCTCGCACACTCTTCGCGTATTAGTATCACACGGTTGATTGTATTAGTGTATTTGTTCCCGATTTTTAACAAAAAACTCTGATTTTTAATTGAATTTGAAAACTATGTAATATATTATTTTTTAATTCAGTGCATAAATGTATAACGGAGGAATACCTAAAATCTGAACCCAGAATTTATTATATTTATAGAGTTATTAAAGTTATTAGAAGCAATGTGTAGTAAATACATACCACAGATAAGGAAAGGTTAAGGAAAATTCTTACATAAATATAGACAGTGGATATATCAAATATACTAGTGATGAAAGAGCTTGCCTTTTAAAGGCAGTATTGATGCTAAAAATGTCGATAACCGAATTGATTCTGTTTAACAGCAAGATTGCTCTGCCCACAGGCAAAACCATTGACAATTAGTTAGTCCTTCTGACTGGGAGAGAGAACAGTCTATGCTGTTTGTGAAGGAGATAACCATCGGGAACATAGAAATTATTGCTTTCTATGATGACCGAGTTTTCAAACCATCCAGGAATCCCTTCTGACCCGTGTATGGCTCATTCCGAGCATACCCAAAGGGAAGTCTGCAGGCTAGAGCCACTCCCTCGTGTAGAGATATATCAGGGAGCAAATGACGGCATTCATGATTGATTGATTGATTGGTAGCTATCCTATTAAACTGGAGATCGCGGGTTCAAATCCCGGCATGCGCCAATCAATTTTATTTGATTAATTTGCGTTGTTTCACAATTAATAGAGACCATATTTGCGGCATGTTCCAGAGTGGTAGATACTCTCAGAATTGAAGCATTGCTTGGAATGGCTTTAGCCGTGTTTGGTGACCAGATCTGAATAGCCAGGTACTCTCCCACCTTCCCCTCCCCACGTGTGCGGTGTACACATAAATTTAAAAAAAAAAAACGTAGAGCAGCTAAAAAATATTACTTAATAATATGAACTTAATGTTGGTAGTCTAAGTATTATTAAGTAAAACATTATGTAAACAGATATGGTTGAGTTAGCTCAGTGATCGAAACACTTCCCCGGCAAGGAAGGGGTCCTGGGTTCAATTCCTAGATGGGACTGAATCTTTTTCTGTTTTACTTCTTTCGTTTCAGAGTTGTTAATATTGTTTTCGATGATTAAATAATAATTTGATTTCAGAGCGTGCCTGGGACATTCGATCGTCATGGCAATCGTGTTCATCTTATTCTTTGGAGTAGGACCTCTCATCTTCAAGAGCTCTGCGAGCATCCAGAGATTCTTTGTCTTCTTGACCTTCCGTAAGTTTATCTAATTCTAAATAATAAAAAGATCCCCGAGGGGCACGTAAGTAAAACCATTCCACGAATTTGGAGTTCCGAAAATAATGCAAGGGAAATGGAAGCTTTTTAGTTCGCTTTACTTTGGAATTTGGCAGCCACCTCTGGTCTGGAAAAATACTGGAAAAACATTCCTCGACTCTGTGCAAAAGGGGCATTCCATTTGATATATTTTAACAGATGATACTCCGAGGAACCTGTGTCGTTGATCCCCTCGGCACGGGTGCAAAGTCAGAATACATTAACTATACAGCAAATATTTTTAAGCGGTTGAGATGAGAAGTTTGTCACACGAGAACAGATCACTTTTACGAATCCTTCTTGTGTTCATTAAGTTTGTTACGTGAAAACAGGTCACTTCTACTACTCATTCCTGTGTTCATTAATTTTGTCACAAAAAACGGGTCACTTCACTGACTCGTTCCTGTGTTTATTAAGTTTGTCACATAAGAACTGTTCACTTCTATAACTTGTTCGTTCCTTAAGTCTGTCACGTGAAAACAGGTACGTTCATGTTAATACGACTCGTTCATGTGTTCATTAAGTTTTTCACATAAGAACTGGTCACTGCTACGACGCGTTCGTATGTACATTAAGTTTATCACATGAGAACGGGTCACTTCAACGGCTTATTCCTGTGTTCATTAAATGTGTCACATGATGGTCTCTTCTACAACTGATTCCTGAGCTCAATATAAGTTAGTCACATGGAAGCGAGTCACTTAAATGACTAGTTCCTGTGTTCATTAAGTTTGTCGCATAAGAACTGGTTACTTCTACGAATCGTTCATGTACTCATTAAGTTTGTCGCATAAGAACTGGTCACTTCTACGACTCGTTCCTATTTTAATTAAGTTTATCACATGAGAATGGGTAACTTCTACGACTCATTCCTGTGTTCATTAAGTTTGTCACATGCGAACGGGACACTTCTACAACTAGTTTATGTGTTCATTACGTTTGTCACACGAGAAGGGTCACTTTTATGACTCGTTCCTGTGTTCATTAAGTTTGTCACATGAGAATGGGACACTTCTACAACTCGTTTATGTGTTCATTACGTTTGTCACACGAGAAGGGTCACTTTTACAACTCGTTCCTGTGTTCATTAAGTTTGTCACACGAGAAGGGTCACTTTTACAACTCGTTTATGTGTTCATTAAGTTTGTCACACGAGAAGGGTCACTTTTACAACTCGTTTATGTGTTCATTAAGTTTGTCACACGAGAAGGGTCACTTTTACGACTCGTTCATGTGTTCAACAGGTCGGCTGTGACCAAAACCTCCTAGATCACAAGGCCGGGACACTCATTCAAAGCAGCCTCCTAACTTGTATGAGATTCTGTAAAAATTTTGTTTTAATTTTTTAATTTAATTTATTTTTATTTATTAAAACATTTTAAAATGTTTTAGTTAACTTTAAAAAAGTTATAAAAATACATTTTTTGGAGGTTCCCATACAAGTTAGGAGGCTGATTTGATTCAGTGTCCCGGCCTTGTGATCTAGGAGGTTTTGCTGTGACACACTGGATTCTCTGTTTCGTTTTTCCAACAACAAAATTGAATTCCATACCAGATTTGGCACATCAAAATTGTACATACATTATTAAATTTGTGAATTAATTTGCTTATTTTATTTTTTTAGCTCAATGGCCCAGAAGTTATCTACTGGCAAATCCGGAAAAACTAGGATTGGATGGAGTTAGAACTGTTTACCTGAAAGTTCAATCCAATGTCACCGGCTGTCCCCTGGAACTTGGTAAGTTATTTTTTTATCATTGTTATTACTATTGATAAGGAGATATGTATGCGTAGCTCCTGTAAGCACCCAGGCCATAGGCCCATTGTGCTATCTTTTTTTTTTTTTTTTTTTTTTTTTTTTTTTTTTTTTTTTTTTTTTTTTTTTTTTTAAGTACATAAAACAGGCATGGTGCCCAAGAATTTACATACATGGATGTTTAAATACATAATAACAACTTTAAATTTACATACATGGATGTTTAAATACATAATAACATCAAAAATAGTAACAAAATGAAAAAGCTAAATATGCAGAAGTAAATAACAAATAAGAATGGGTAAAAGGTAAATACAAATATGTTCATAAACGATTTGTTATTGTCACACCTGTATTGGTGAGATAATGAATTAAGTAGGTACAATGTTGCTTCTCATTAAATAAAGGGTTTCATCACAATATCAGCTTAATATGATTAAAGGTAATACATTTTTTTTGAAGTGTTTAAATTGGTCATTAAAAATGTCTATTACATTATTAGAGCCATGTATAATGTTATAGTTTCTTAATGTTCGCGGTACAGGGGAAAAATATCCTGTATTTGAGTGGTAGGCTTTAATATAGAAAATGTCGTTTATCCTCCTTGTTGATTTTCTTGATGGAATATTGATGTTAATTTGGGATTAAATGTTTGGTGTATCAACTGATGCATGTATAATTTTGTGTAGGAGCAGTACATCAGAAAGTTTACGTCTGTCGGTCAGTGAGTGTAGTTTGTAGTGTAAAATTCGGTCATTATAAGTTCCAAATTGATCAGATAAACCTTCACGATAAGCAATTACACGGGTTAGTTTCCTTTGTATGGATTCAATCCTATAATTATGAATCTCGTAATTGGGAGACCAAATTGTTGATGCATATTCGAGAATACTTCGCACAATTGATTTATATAATGTCAAAGTTAATTCTGTACTTTTAAAACAATTTGTAATTCTTAGCGTCAATCCTAATACTTGTGATGCACTTTTTGAAATTGTATCTATATGTTTATTGAAGCTAAGTGACGAGTCGAAAGTCACGCCTAAGTCTTTGATTGAAGTTGTGTTTAGTAAAGGGATATTGTTAATGTGATATGTGTTTGAGAATTTATTAATGTTCTTTGTGAATGAAATTACGGCACATTTGTTTTCATTAAAATATAAATCATTTAGTGTACTCCATTCATGAAGTGATGATAAGTCTTTTTGCAAATCGGTGCAATCTTCTAATGAAGTAATTTTTTTGTACAACTTAAGGTCATCGGCAAACAGGAGATATTTTGATGTTTTTATTCTTAAAATTATGTCGTTTATAAAGATTAAAAATAGCAAAGGTCCAAGATGCGAGCCCTGTGGAATTCCCGACGTTGCAGTAAAAAGATCCGCGGAGTACCCTCCTACAACCACTTGCAGTTTTCTTTCTGTAATGTAACTTTCGAACCATTTCAAAGTATTTCCATTTATGCCAAATTTTTCCAGCTTCTTGATGAGTAATGATTGATTTAACTGGTCAAATGCTTTGCAAAAATCCGTGTAGATGGCATCTACTTGTAAACGTTTTTCGATGCTATCGCGGATGTACTGGGAGTATTCGAGAAGGTTAGTTGTTGTGGAACGCCGAGGGAAAAACCTGTGTTGCTCAATGATAATATATTTACTTACATGAGCTAATAGACAGTCATATATTATTGACTCAAACAACTTTCCTATGCAGTCAAGTTTAGAGATAGGTCTATAATTTTTTATGTCGCTCTTACAACCTTTCTTAAATATAGGTGTTAAGAAAGCCGTTTTCCATTTGACTGGAAAAACACCTTCTTGTAATGATTTGTTATAAAGAAGGCTAAGTGGTCGGGCAAGAACATCTCTGCACATTTTCAAAAATATTGGCGGGATACCATCAGGACCTGATCCCTTATTGGTTCTCAAATTCTTACACTTGACTAATATCGTTAAGGGCGAAATAGTGATCATACCAAGGCTTTCGTTACAGAAATCTTCAGATATTTGTGGCGAATAGTTTGCATTGTGAGGTTTATAAACAGATTGAAAGTGCTTTGAAAAAAGCCCGCAGATAACTTGACCTTGGGTAGTTTTTATGTCGTTTAGGTGCATCTCCTTTGGAATATCGGTTGTGTTTTTATATTTGCTTTTTGCAAATTTCCAAAAATCATTTGGGTTAGCTTTTAAATTTTGTTTGATTAAGTCTAAATGCTTATGATAACAAACTCTGATCAGATTTTTTGTTCTGGTTCTAATCAAGCTGAATGATGAATGATCTAGTTCATTACCATATTTCTTATATTTTTTATGAAATTTGTTTTTTTTCTTTATCAAACGAATGAGATCTTTTGAGTACCATTTAGGAAAGTGATTTTTGTTCGTTTTGAGGGGAACATGAGAAGAGATAATCTGGTAGAGTATACTGTAAAACTGTTCTACAGATTGATCAATATTTCCCTGATTAATGAATTCCCAATCAATCTCACGAAGAACGGTATTAATTGAATCATAATCGGCTTTATAAAAGTTTGGTCTTGGGGCGTTACGGGTTTCAAGATGTGGTAGAGAATTAAAAAGAACATTTATTTCTAGAGCAGGGTGGTATGGATCTTCTTTGCTTAGTGGAGATGACGAACGTATTACTGATATGTCTTCTTTATCTGATAAAATGAGATCCAATATTTTGGATTGGTGATTCACTATTCCGTTAACTTGTTTAAGATTACAGAATGATAGTGTATCGATGATGTCAGAGGTGATTGTATTTGTGTTTGTGGTGAAAGGTAATAAATTGCTTGTTTCATGGGAAATCCATTGAATGTTAGACTTATTGAAATCGCCAAATATTAAGATGTGTTGGTTTGGTGTTGTTAGGTACACATTTCTAAGATTGTTTAAAAATGAGCATACAATAGATTCTTCTTCAGTTGGTGGTAGATATACGGTGCAGACATTCAGTTTGATATTCCTGTTATTGTGGTTTATATTGAGTTGGATCCACAAGTCCTCCGCTTGAGATTCCCAATGCGCCATCCTCTTCGCCTCTAGTTTTCTCGATACAGCAACCATGACTCCTCCTCCATCTTTTTTTGTTTTGTGAACTCTATCCCTCCGAAATACTTCATACCGGTTATCTACTAATTCTTGGTCATAGATAGATTCCTTTAACCATGTTTCTGTTAGGCTTACTAGGTCATAGTCGTTGATCAGGACGTTTTCGTATATTTCATCAATTTTTGTCCTCATTCCCCTGATATTCATATACATGCAGTTAATCAGTTCTTTTCTTTTGAAGTCATTTAGTTTTGTTTTTAGTCACATATTCTGTTGATCGTGAGTCGTAATTCTGTTTAGGTCTCCCTCACGACGAATGGTGACCACTCGAGAGAGATCATTTCTTTTTGCCAGGATACTGCCATTCTGCACCCATACGTATTTATAACCATTTTTTTTCCCGGCGGCACGTGCTTTTCCAAAAAGTATTTTGTTTTTTATTGTCAGGTGCTCATTAATATAAAAGTTAGTGGTGGGAGCGCCTAGTCCTAGTAAGTCTGTTGTGAGGCCGCGGCGAGTCCTTACCGCAGCGATGACGTCATCACGGAGACGTTTTGTCGTAAGCTGGACGACAATGTTGCGTGGACGGTTGGAAGGCGACGAGTGACCGCGAGCGACGCGGTGCACCGTCACCACAGCGCTACTTGGAAGCGGGACGTTAATAATGGACCCCATTCTCTCCAGTAATGTTCTTGTTCTTGTTCTTGTTCTTAGTAATGGGATATCATTTACTAACCGAATCGCAACACGAAGAACATATGAAGTCCTCGTTCGCAGTATTCTGGAATACAGCTCCATTATTTGAGCCCATCCGGTACAAAACCATATCCTAGAAATAGAAAAGTACAAAAGAGGTTTATTCGTTGTCTATATATGAGAGAATATATGTACCATCCATCCTTGCTCTAGACTTAATCTCTAGAACTATACTTAATCCACTTATATTAAAAGAGGTTATCTTATAACTAACTAACTAACTAACTAACCATCACGGCGTTTCCCTTCAGGGGTAGGAAGAGAGGACGGTCTGCTAAACAACTCGGTCTTGGCACACACTTCTTGCCTCGTACATCATCTCATACATTCTCTTCTATTATTCTGACTCTTGACATGGCCCGACTCGACTATCTGATTCACTTGATCGTGCCATGTCTTCCTCGGGCGTCCCCGACTTCTGCTACCATTCGCATTTGCATCATACATCCTCCTTACACTCCTTTCTTCGCTCATTCGCTCTACATGCCCAAACCATCTAAGCGTCCCTTTCTTAATCTTACTCATTACACATCATCAAACCTTGCATTCTTTGCAGATCTCCACATTTGTCACACGATCATACATGGTCTTACCACACATCAGGGATCTCATTTCAACAGCATTCAATCTACTTTCATTCTTTATCTGCCAGTTCCATGCCTCACTTCCATACATCAGGATAGGTACCAGCACTTCATTGTGGACTGCTAACTTCGCTTCTTTGGACAATTTTTTATTGGCGCCAACTGCGTACAGTCCTCCATTAATGGAGTTACCTGCATTTACCCTTCTTTCAATATCTCTGTCTCCTTAACAAATATACTTTGTGGAAGATCCCATGCACTTTTTTAATACTCCGAAATCGAGAACTTGTGCGACCAACGGAGCTACTCACCAAATTCGACGAAAATCAGCCATCTCATAAACGACGTGCACACAAAACAAGAGTCACCAAATAATTCACACCAGCCGAAATGACAACTTCACGAAAAGTAGCTTCATACAGGAAGGCGCGGTCCGTCCATACATGCTGTGGATGTTCCGCATCCCTTGGATTTTAGAGTAAAAAGATTTGGACTTCTAGCCGTAAACAGCAATACTGCAATTTAAATATTTTAATATTTCTACAGCCACCTTAACCACTCAGAACATTAGAACGTCAAAAGACGTAAATATGATAATAGCGGTCAAGACATTAGAACGTCTTTTCACGTAAACGCGCGAGATTTTACAAAAATCGATTTATTTCCATCACTAGTATACGGATTGCCATGATTTAAAAAACAGAGTATCGATAATGAATAACGCTACGCGTCTGTATTCAAGAATATCTATGGAAAGTAGAGGTGCATTATCTAAGCCGATTGGATCTGTCATCTTGTTCGTTCATAATTTATTGCGTTTCTAAATAATTTATTAAAAATATTTTAATTTGGACGGTTAATATTTTGAGGTGACTAATAGTTTCTAATTATATTTCTTCAATATATAAAGTGTTATTTCTTTATGATACTCAGAAAAAAGTACATTTTTCACAGCTTTGAAATAATGGTCAGCGATTTTTACATATTTTTGACGTTTTCAGAAAATTTATATTTAGACACGCAAATATTTACGTATAACAAAACAATACGATAGTGAATTTCATAATCTTTCCAAAACATCTTTTAGAATGAGGCTACGTTTCCCAAAACGTGAGTTATGAAGCTTTTAACAAAACTCGTGAATAACACAAAAATTTTCGCGTTTTGACAGTTCGCAAAGGAACATAAAGTAAATAAAAGTCCTTTTCTGAGAGGTTAATGTGATTTTTTTTACAAAAACGGCGCTGTAAAATATAATACAAATATTATTATTATAAGACATCGTGCATATTACGCACAACGAATGACACGATACAAACAGCGCGGGCGATTCTAAATACACATACATTCTCAAATACTGTGAAACGCATAAAACACATTGTGGTGTGGAAGCAATCTGTAAACCGTATCCAAAATGCTAGAACATACGTACTTTCCGCGCGTGCACACTGAGACCCGTAAGCCAATATCTTCGTCAACTTTAAACGATATTAATGACAGCATCCAACGTACAAAAACCGTCTTTAATGCTCATATGCATAATGCACAGAATCGTATACTCTATTACTAATCCATTGGATTGTATGCGCGCGGTGCTTTGAGCTTGAATACTGAAGACGAATTCTTATTGAATATTATTAACCTGCGATTTACTTTTTAATCATAATTTAAATAAATAAAAATGAATCCCCAAAATAAGATGGATACTTCGCCAACGTGTTCTAAATGATAATAGTGAATTGGGTGGTTGTATGATTGAATCATTAATGCGAAAATTTTTTGTGTCTCTGCCATTTGCGGAAAAAAAAACTTATTCTTGATACTATTGAGTTATGGAGCTTAATGGATTTATGGAGATAATTTTAGGTACCTAATTGTATCTTGTTTGTGGGCTAGCGTCTAGATGTACATATTTGATATCAAGTAGTAAGTACGAGTCATTTGATGTCCAGCATCTCTTTTACAAAAAGTCACCGACCACCACTGGTATACGGTTCTACCAGCAGAACCCGGTACTACAAAAACTAAGCCACACGGTTTCTTTTGGGTACCCCCTCGTATACTAGAGACATCTCTTGGAGAACTCTATAAACTCTGTGTTACTAGCACTAGAGCCATCTATGCTACGTAGCTCGAAGTATCACAGTTATTTAATTCTTACCATTTAATTTTCAGGAGTCTGGCACATTCTACCTTCAATGTACAAGAGCTGGTCCAGCACTTACGTTCGGAACAGTTCAACAGACGGCTTGGAAATAGAAGACGAAGGGAGCGCAGCATCCAGTATCAAGGATACAACTTTCGACGCATTGCTCGCAAAGGGAGACAGACCAATCATTTTGTACGCACACGGAAACACTAATAATAGAGGAGCTTCCCACAGAGTCCAGTTGTACAAACGTTTGCAAGACTTGAATTATCATGTTGTGGCGTTTGATTATAGAGGTAAAAATGCCTTTTTTTTTTTCTTTTGTACAATACATTATTATTATTAGTTAGTGATTAGCTGATGAGTTTATTAGTAATTTTAATTTTAAAGAATGATTCATTGATTGTTTCATCGTCATATTCATTTGATTCGTTAATTGATTTATCGTCTAATTTAATTGATTCATCGTCTGATTCGTTGGTTTGTCTATTGATTTGATTAATTAAATTATTCTTTTGATTGGTTCAATTAATTCTTTTATTGATTCATTGTCTAATTCAATTGATTCATTGATTTGTCTATTGATTCATTGTCTAATTCAATTGATTCATTGATTTGTCTATTGATTCATTGTCTAATTCAATTGATTCATCATCTGTATCTTTGATTTTTCTATTGATTCATTGTGTAATTCAATTGATTCATCATCTGTTTCTTTGATTTGTCTATTGATTCATTGTCTAATTCAATTGATTCATTATCTGTTTCTTTGATTTGTCTATTGATTCAATTAATTTTTTGATTGGTTCAATTATTTCTTTGATTGATTCATTGTCTTATTCAATTGATTCATCGCCTAATTGGATAGATTCACTGTCCGATTCAATTTATCCATTGATCGGCTCATCCTCTGATTCATTTGTATGATTGTCTGATTCGATTGATTCATTAATATATTCATTGTGTGATTCATTTGTATGATCGTCTGATTCAATTGATTCCATGATCTGTCAATTGATTCTATTAATTAAATTGTTTTATTGATTGATTCTTTGGATTCTTTTAAAATTAATTGATTCTTTAATTAATTGATTGACTAATATATTTATTTATTTATTTAATGGATTACTTATTTATTGTAAGAACCCTTTGCTAGCCAAGTCTTCCATCACTGCATAGGCGATATTTTACCACTATAATGGTGGTAGTTAGGGATTCAAATATTGTAAGGTTATTTGTAACCGGGGACAGGTGTTGGAAAGCAATATGTTAATAAACTTATCTCATTCTAGGCTATGGCGATTCAACGGACATGCGTATATCGGAGTTGGGGGTAGTGGAAGATACAATCCTGGTATACAACTGGATACTTGAAAGGCAGCGACAAAAGCACCACGTAAAATTGCACGCTCCTGTGTTTTTCTGGGGACATTCTTTAGGTACTTATTTTAAACTCTGTTTCGTTACGCTCTTCTCTTTAATTACTTTTACCATATTACTGTCAATGGAATAGTTTGAATGATTTAATCAAATGATTAATTCAAATGAATGTTACAAAAGATTGATTGAAATGATTGATTAAAACGTATGATTCAAATGATTGATTGTAATGATCAAGTCAAAAGTATGATTCAAGAGATTTATTCAAATGATTGATTCAAATAATTTTTTTCAAATGATTGATTGTGATGATCAATTCAAACGTATGATTCAAGTGATTTATTCAAATGATTGATTGTAATGATCAATTCAAACCTATGATTCAAGTGATTGATTCAAGTGATTGATTCAAATGATTGATTCAAATGATGGATTAAAATGATTGATTCAAATGATTGATTCAAATGATTGATTTAAATAGTTGATTTAAATTATTGATTTAATTGGTTGATTCAAATTGTAACGGACGTAGTTGACCATATTATTTAATTTCATAAAAATTGTTTTCTTTTATAAAATGTCCCTACTCCACGCCACTGGCAAAATCACCACTCCCCGCCACTGGTCATTTTTGTCCAGTTTTCGGCCCAAGCGGCTTGAAAAACTTTGACTCCGAATGGCTTCGATACCACATCGCCGGCTTACCTGCCGCGTGGATCAATGTCCAGCATTTTTTCTATGTAAAATTTACATAGAAAAATCAATTTTTAAACATTGCAAATATGTATATTTTACTTGTTCATCCCCTCGGCGGTAGTCAAATAAACACTATTTTCGATATACTACCGCTGAGGAGATATTAAAAAAGCTGTTTTTCACCCATATGTAAACCCATTTTTGAACAATATTTTTTACCTTTTTTGCGTGTACAAAAATCCAGGAACCTCGTAGCATAGTGAATCTTATCTCTTTCTGAGCGCTATGTTACGGGGGACCTCGGAAAAATACTAACTTAACATGTTTTACAAATTTGATCGCTTGAGATCATTTTTACACATTTATTTTACAAACATTTCTTATTTTTTGTCGTATCTTGGCAAACAAAAAATCTAGTTGTCAAGATACACATTCTCATAACTACTATGCTTTTAAACTATGTAATTGTCATTCATGTAAGCGCTCAAAATCTTTTCTAACTCGCAAATTTAAGCGACCACTATC
This sequence comes from Hesperophylax consimilis, assembly GCF_061612785.1. Classification (NCBI taxonomy): domain Eukaryota; kingdom Metazoa; phylum Arthropoda; class Insecta; order Trichoptera; family Limnephilidae; genus Hesperophylax; species Hesperophylax consimilis. The sequence goes on from NC_142865.1 coordinate 17,383,854, forward strand.
ACCATTGCTGCCGACAAAATGAATATGCAACAGTTTGTCGGAGGCTATAAACTCATTGTTGGCGCGGGTACAACCCCCCACCACTTTTGGGCTCCTAGCCCAATGTCGGGCGCGAGTCAGGCTAATTAAATATAAGCAGCCACATAATTAAAAATAAATCAGTTCATCTTTACCACCAAAACCAAGCGTTTTATTTATCAACAAGTGACTCCTGCTCAACATCTGCCTCACCTCGCCAAGTCTGCTGCTCCAAGATCTTCTGGTGTTACCTCTTCGAGACCAGCCGGCCCTCCTTTGGAAAACCTCAAACACCAGAAGCGAGCAGAGACGAAAGCACACCCAGTGCCCACCATTCACCAAGCCTGGGTGCGGGAGGCAGATTTCATCACAATATCAACTACAATCATCATCATCGGCCGTAAAGGAGCATCTCATCGGTTGAAGACACGGTTTGGACCCGGCGCCTAAATCTACAGTCTTGTGCGGACTCCCGTCCAGTACAAGTGGTCCTCCGAGCCGGATTCTCACACGCCTTCAACCAGGATGTCTCCAACCTTACGGTCGAGCCGGATCCAAGACGATGGATCCTCAACACCATCTGCAGATGCCCTGGACGCTGGGTCTCAGGCCACGGCTGTGGTTCACGTCACGCCTGACGTAACCCCCATGCCCACGCCCAGCACTACTCCTGACATGGCACCACCTGCACATCATGACTCACCGCCCTCCATATCTCAAGAGGATGCGATGGAGTCATTGCGACAACAGCTTCGCAGTCAAACCGAGCACATTGAGAGACTTAAAGCAGCTCTTCAATCAGCTCCAACAGCAGCAGCCCCTGCCCCTCCTGGACCTTCGAAGCTCCTGGAGAGGTCACCACCATCATGGACGCAGCCCGGCCAATCGAGCCCGGTGCCTCTGGTGGACCAGAGGTACGAGGAACCAGCAGCAGCAGTGCCTGCCCGATCTGGACCCGTACTCCTGGAAGGGTATCCTGCCCAAGGAGGACCCTGGCGCTTCCAAGGGTACAGCCCTGGATGGGTGCAGCCCGGCCAACCGAGCCCGGTGCCTCTGGTGGACCAGAGGTACTCAGCAGCGGCGCAGCCAAGGCCAGCCGGTCCCCCGCCCTCGTCACCCTGGCCCAATGCAGGGTGGCCAAACATGATGCAGCCTGGACCCTCTGGCCCCGTACCGCCCACCCCTCTGATAGAACAGAGGCAAGCCGTACCTGAAGTGCCAGCCGGACCTGTACCTCTGGTGGACCAGAGGTACGCATCACGAGCGCAGCAAGAGCCAGCAGGCCCTGCGCAACCAGCACCCTGGACCATTCAGGGATGCCCAGTACTGGTGCAGCCTGGACCTCATGGCCCTGTGCTGCCCGTACCTCTGCCCCACCCGGGGTACCCAGCGCCGACGCCAGGATCACCTGCCGGACTGCTGGAGCAGTGGGACGTGCCATGGACACAGCCTGGACCACCTGGACCCTCTGGACCATCTGGACCATCTGGACATGTGCCGCCCGTACCACTGCGCGAACAGGAGTATGGCGTGCCGGCACGGCCAGATGGCCCGCCCACAGCCAGTACCAGCTCCATGCCGAGATTCCCGCCCCAACCTACGGCGGATGAGACGGCCCAACATACCAGAGCCTGGGTTCAGCATGATGGCAGTCCCATGGCTCAGCTGGCCTCCGCCCTGACAGAAGCCATCAGAGCTTCAAGGGCTCAGGACAGCCCCCGTCCCACAATCGAGGACGATCCACGAATGGCGGCCCTTATTGCCAGACAATCTATGGCCAAGGACCTGCCTCCATTCTCTGGAGATCCACTGGAGTGGCCCACCTGGAGGGCTCAGTTTAACCAGTCTACCTCCACATGTCGGATGACCTCCAGCGAAAACTTGATCCGCCTACAGCGGGCCCTCAAGGGGAAAGCCCGAGAAGCCGTCGGCCCCCTTCTGATGGACCCTGCCCAGGTTCCGGAGATCCTGGCAGTCCTGGAGCAGAGATTTGGAGGGACTACTTCACTCGCTGCTCTGATGCTGGACAAAGTGAAGAAGCTGCCCCACCTCACAATTGAGGCCTCTCTGGAGGACATCGCAGACTTCTCTGGCACAGTTCAAAACCTGGTGGCATCACTCCGCTCCCTCAACAATGATGGCTATCTGACGAATCCAGCGCTGCTCAGTGACATCGCGGGGAAGATGCCGCCCACCTTGCGGTTGGCGTGGCTGATGGAAGTGCGGCATTACGAGGCCTCCGCTACCATCTGCCAGTTTGCCGCCTTCCTGAAAACCGTCGCGAACGCCATCCCAAAGTCCGGTTTGGTTGACCCCGCGAGGTCCCGCCCACGCCGTGAACACACGCTCGCGACAACGGAACAGTTTTCGCGCAAAAACGGTGCTAAAAAACGTGATACCTGTGAAAGTTTCTTAAATATGTCTGCCGCGTCAGAAAAGTTTTCGCGAAAAAACAATTCGAACATTTTCGAACACAAATTCGGCGTTGGGGTGGATCACCCATGGCGGAGGGCCCCCTGAACACGAAGCTGAGGCTACAACACTGGCCCTGCGCGAGGAGAGCCACAAAGACGACCTCATGAGTGATCTCATCAAACACAATTTTGCGATTGACTCATTGGGGATCACGTCCGCCTCTCGTGTAACTGCGCACATAGTACGTGCAAATCAGCTGATGGAAGATACAACCCATCAACTGACATCTGGCCGATGGGAAACCGGCCTTCTGTGGAAGGAGAATAATATCACACTGCCTGACAATCGGCAATGTGCATTAAAACGACTGTGGTCTCTGGAGAGAAAATTATCGAAGGAAAAGGACTTGGCAACCGCCTATGCAGCTAAAATCAACGGACTTATAACACAAGGCCACGCACGTGAACTTACGGATCGAGAGGTAGAAAAACCCTCTGCCCGCAAATGGTACCTACCGCATTTTGCCGTAGTGAACCAAAACAAACCAAACAAGATCCGTGTGGTGTTTGATGCTGCCAGCCGCTGCCGAGGGACCTCCCTCAATGATCAGTTGCTGACTGGGCCTGACCTGCTGACTTCATTGTTAGGAAACATACTCCGGTTTCGAGAGGGAAAAATAGCTCTCGCCGCCGACATCAAGGAGATGTTTTTACAAGTGAAAATCAAAAGTGAAGATCAACAGTCACAATTGTTTTTATGGAGACCAACACCTCAACAAGAACCACGTACTTACATGATGTCATCAATGATGTTTGGCGCTACCTGTTCACCAAGCAGCGCCCAGTACGTGCGAAACAAAGTGGCCCAGGAGAATTCTGCACTATTCCCTGCTGCCGCAGCCGCCATCCAAACAAAGTTTTATATGGATGACTATTTGGATGCGGTCGATACCAAAACTGAAGCGACAGCACTCATCACTACTGTTGCCAAAGTACTGTCAACTGGAGGATTCCACCTAACAAACTGGGCCTCTAACGACACTTCAGTGATGGCTACTATCCCGCTTATAGACCGAGCCAGGTCAGCCATCACCATAAACAGCGGAGAAGCAGATACCGAGAGAATCCTCGGACTTCTGTGGGATCCTGTCACAGATCGATTTTTATACGCATTTCGCGATGCTGCCGATCCTGAACTGATCAGCAGGCCTACCAAACGCCAGCTGCTCAGCATTGTTATGAAAATCTTCGACCCTGTGGGCTTCGTCGCTTGCCTCACAGTCCGATCGAAGATACTACTACAAGCTGTTTGGCGATCCAACATCGGATGGGACGACATCATCACACCTGAACACAACGAAAGGTGGATGGACTGGCTGGGACTTCTGCAAGACTGCAAAGTTGCCATACCTCGGCGCTGCTTACAAAACAAAGAGAGCTTCGTCACCCTCCACCTCTTCTGTGATGCCTCAGAGCAGGCATGCTGTGCGGTCGCCTACCAAACCGAGGAGATTGATGGGAACACCACAGCCACCTTCTTGGCCAGCAAGTGCAAAGTGGCTCCTCTGAAACCTCTTTCAATACCCCGCCTTGAGCTACAATCAGCGCTCATGGCGGCCAGACTGGCAGCAACCCTGAAGAAAGAATGTCGCAGCAACATTGCGCGAACAGTGTTCTGGACAGACTCGACAACAGTGTTGTGCTGGCTGCGCACAGATCCACGCACATACTCCGCCTTTGTGGCCAACAGACTCGGCGAGATCGACGAGCTCACCCGCATTGCAGATTGGAGATGGGTCCCTACCAAACTGAACCCGGCAGACATCGGCACCCGAGACGTCAACACTCCTGACCTCTCGCACTCTGGACGATGGTTCAGTGGACCAGCCTTCCTGACCTCAGACGAGGCAGAATGGCCGCGCGAACGGTGCAAACTGCCTCAGCCTGATGATGGCACCCTAGAAGTGAGGCCTCAATACGTCGGCATCACAACAACTGTGGCAGAGACACTGCCCGAAATCAACAGATTCTCTTCATGGCGTCGACTTATTCGAACTACCTGCTGGATACACCGTTTTATTAAAAGGTGTCGTGGAAAACATCACGAACAACCTGATAAATATTTAAGAAGCGATGAAATCAAAGAAGCAGAGGCCCGATGGGCAAAAATATGTCAAGAAGAGACATTTTATCATGACATAAATGCGCTCCAGAAAGGAGATCCACTACCAAGTGACAGCCGGCTCAAAGCCTTGAGCCCCTTCCTTGGACCTGATGGCCTACTGAGGATGAATTCCAGATTACAAGCCCTCAGTAAAGTGCCTCAAGCAGTGCGGACACCGATCATATTAGATGGTGATCACGCCTATACAAGACTTCTGGTGAGACATCATCACCAGGAAGCCGATCACCCAAGTACGGAGAGAACCATGGCTGAGGTGCGAGGCAGCTACCTTGTGCTGCGACTGCGAACAAATATTCGGATGATCGCCCACAACTGCCCCACCTGCAAGATGCGCAGGAGCAAGCCAGCCCCCCCACTTATGGGGCCCTTGCCGCCATCAAGGCTAGCCCACCATGTTCCTCCATTCACAAACTGTGGACTAGATTACTTTGGGCCGATGGAAGTCACCGTATGCAGACATCGGGAGAAAAGATATGGTGCAATCTTCACATGCCTATCTACTCGTGCCATTCACCTTGAGCTGACAACTTCACTGACCACGGACTCCGCCATCATGGCTTTACAACGCATGACGGCGCGCCGAGGCCAACCAAAAGCTCTGTTCTCAGACAATGGTACGAACTTCCATGGTGCCGACAACGAGCTGAAGGATGCCATCGAATCACTCAAAAATGATACCCGGATGAGGGATCATTTGTCAACAAAGGGGATCGAATGGAACTTCATCCCTCCAATGTCTCCTCATATGGGGGGAGCTTGGGAGCGCCTGGTGCGTTCTGTAAAAACCGCCCTGAAGGCCATCTTGCTGGAACGAGCTCCACGCGAAGAGACCTTGAGGACAGCGTTTGCCGAGGCCGAGTGGACTGTAAACAACCGCCCCCTCACACACGTCTCGGTGGATCCCAGGGACGAAGAGCCCCTCACCCCCAACCACTTTTTACTGGGAAGAGCCGGAAACCGACCTCATCTGTCACTATACGACAGGCAGGATGAGGAGGTATGCCTCCGTCGCCAGTGGCGTATCAGCCAACAACTTGCTGATATGTTCTGGAGACGGTGGCTCCGCGAATATCTCCCCACCCTGGCTGCTCGCCAAAAATGGCAACAGCCAGTCATCCCCATCAAGAAGGATGACCTCGTGATCATCATGGACCCCGCTATGCCCCGCAACAGCTGGCCACGCGGTCGAGTCCTTGATGCCACCCCTGCTGCAGACGGCCAAGTGAGGACCGCCAGGATCCAGACGAGCACCGGAATTTACGTCCGCCCCGCTGTGAAGCTCGCTGTAATCTTGCCGGCCCCACCTACCGATGCAGCCTCAACAGTACCACCAGCCCAGCACCATCCCAGAGGGACTGGCCGCCGCGGACTGCGCCGTACCAACAAACGTCCTATTTTTTAGTTCAGCATAGCTAAACGGGGGGAGTGTAACGGACGTAGTTGACCATATTATTTAATTTCATAAAAATTGTTTACTTTTATAAAATGTCCCTACTCCACGCCACTGGCAAAATCACCACTCCCCGCCACTGGTCATTTTTGTCCAGTTTTCGGCCCAAGCGGCTTGAAAAACTTTGACTCCGAATGGCTTCGATACCACATCGCCGGCTTACCTGCCGCGTGGATCAATGTCCAGCATTTTTTCTATGTAAAATTTACATAGAAAAATCAATTTTTAAACATTGCAAATATGTATATTTTACTTGTTCATCCCCTCGGCGGTAGTCAAATAAACACTATTTTCGATATACTACCGCTGAGGAGATATTAAAAAAGCTGTTTTTCACCCATATGTAAACCCATTTTTGAACAATATTTTTTACCTTTTTTGCGTGTACAAAAATCCAGGAACCTCGTAGCATAGTGAATCTTATCTCTTTCTGAGCGCTATGTTACGGGGGACCTCGGAAAAATACTAACTTAACATGTTTTACAAATTTGATCGCTTGAGATCATTTTTACACATTTATTTTACAAACATTTCTTATTTTTTGTCGTATCTTGGCAAACAAAAAATCTAGTTGTCAAGATACACATTCTCATAACTACTATGCTTTTAAACTATGTAATTGTCATTCATGTAAGCGCTCAAAATCTTTTCTAACTCGCAAATTTAAGCGACCACTATCACCATTGCTGCCGACAAAATGAATATGCAACAGTTTGTCGGAGGCTATAAACTCATTGTTGGCGCGGGTACAACCCCCCACCACTTTTGGGCTCCTAGCCCAATGTCGGGCGCGAGTCAGGCTAATTAAATATAAGCAGCCACATAATTAAAAATAAATCAGTTCATCTTTACCACCAAAACCAAGCGTTTTATTTATCAACAAGTGACTCCTGCTCAACATCTGCCTCACCTCGCCAAGTCTGCTGCTCCAAGATCTTCTGGTGTTACCTCTTCGAGACCAGCCGGCCCTCCTTTGGAAAACCTCAAACACCAGAAGCGAGCAGAGACGAAAGCACACCCAGTGCCCACCATTCACCAAGCCTGGGTGCGGGAGGCAGATTTCATCACAATATCAACTACAATCATCATCATCGGCCGTAAAGGAGCATCTCATCGGTTGAAGACACGGTTTGGACCCGGCGCCTAAATCTACAGTCTTGTGCGGACTCCCGTCCAGTACACAAATCATTGATTTAAATGGTTGATTCAAATGATTGATTCAAGTGATTTATTCAAATTATTGATTTGAATGGTTGTTTCAAAGGTGACCGGATAAATCATCACAATGATAATTCATCACAACTTTAAAAAGTTATATAAAGTCATGGAAAGTGATGAAAAAAAAACTTTATTAACTGGTTAAGTAGGTTAGGTTAGGTTGGGTTAAAAAAAAATAATTTTTTCATCGTTTCTAATGACTTTATATCACTTTTTAAAAGTGTCTTGAATTGTCACTGTGTTGAGTTATCATGGAACCGATTCAAATGATTGATTTAAATGGTTGATTCAAATGGTTGATTTTAATGATTTATTTAATTGGTTGATTCAAATGATTGATTTAAATGGTTGATTCAAATGATTGATTTAAATGGTTGACTTAAATGGTCGATTCGAATGATTGATTTTATAGGAGATTTTTTGTGATGTTATATATCAAATAAGAACACAATCAATGTTATTTACAGGTATATTAACAAAAAATAAACACACATAATTTAATATTGATGTTTAAACTAGAAGGTGGTGAGCGAACAGGGAAACACCTCGCGCGGTGTAGTAACCACGGCAGTCAGGAACTGAATGGTTCAGTTTGGGTTCACCTTGCCCGTTGCGGTGCTGGAGACTGTGTCAATTATCACGTCTGCTATTCGTGAAGAGCTGCCAATAGAAATTTATCCATTGTTATATCGCTGCTGTGTTCGATTCATACAATTCAAATTATTGATTTAATAATTGAAGACCCCAAGGCAAGAAGTTGTTAACTTACATTTTCGTAAAAAATGAGTTAGAATGCTCTCTAAACTAATTCGCATACGCTCTTTCCAATGAACACCATGCCAGAGCTTAAAAACGGCAAGAACATGCTTAAATCAATGTGATGAACATGTTAACTACGTGTTTCTGTGACATTAAGTTGATAAAATCAGGGCAAGAACTTGTTAACTACTAAGTTAGCAAGTTCTTGCCGTAATTCTGTAATTAACAACTTCTTCCCATCTACATTGGTTTAGATTTCTATGGTTAACATGTTATTCACTCACTTTAACGTTTACCTTGGTGGTTTTAAAAAGTTTTGCAGTGCGTGTTTTTTATTTAAAAATCATCGAAAATGAGTTCCAGAGGTGAAAAAATGGTGAAGATGTGTCAAAAATTGATCAGGTAAGCTGTATAAAACATTATCGTTCATCTTAATTTATCCTTAAAGTAGTTTGAAAATGGGTGAATCATTTTTGTTTTGGTGTTTTTCTGTCTTAAAGTCAACAATTTTTTATTGTAATGCTTATTAATTTGTTTCAGGAAGTGTTCAAGAGTCCACTAATTTAGTACAACCTGAGAAGCATTTAGAAATACCTCAAAATAATGTAATTTTAATGGATGGTAAATGCAAAAAAAATGTTTTACTCTGTGACTCTGAATATTCTTTTATGTTTTGAATTCCTTCATTAATGCTTTACAATATTTCGTTTCAGAAAGTGTTCAAGACTCTTTGACTGGTGTTGAGTTTGGGATATTATTAGGAATATCTCAACATGATGTCATGTTAATGATAGGTAAACATAAAAATACTTTATTTTGACACTAAATTCTTTTGAACATTGAACTAAAAATGATTATTTTATTGTACTTTGTATTTTCAGAAGATAATCAGAGTAGTCTAGAGTATATCGCTACTACCACTGGTACAGGAGATATAATTTTGGAATACGTACAACAAGATGAGATACTCAATACTTTAAATCAAACTCACCAGTTTGATACTCAATACTTTAAATCAAACTGGTGAGTTTGATTTAAAGTATTGAGTAAATTGTACCTCGCATCCGATTTGTCAATCCCAAAACTGTATGAGCTCTATAATATGTTTTGTGGAGAAAAAGAGTATGCCCCTGTTTCGTTGAATCGTTACACTAGGATCTTTACAGAGGATTTCAACTTGTCGTTTGGTGTGCCTAAGACAGACACTTGTGGGACTTGCGATAGCAAAAAATCTGACCAAATTCATGTAAATATGTACAAAGCTGTATTTGAAATGCAAAAACATGATAAGAAAAAGGCATCTGAATGTGATGAAACTTGTTTCATCACATTTGATTTGGAAAAGACGCTACCTCTCCCAAAGATATCCACAAACGTGGCTTTCTATTTAAGAAAACTGTGGCTCTATAATTTGGGAGTACATTGTGTGACCAAGGAGTTAAATAGGGCATATTTACATGTTTGGAGTGAAAACGAAGGGGGCAGAGGGAGCGAGGAAATTGCCAGTTGTTTAATGGCCTTTGTCAACACCATGCAACTTCAGAGCAACAAGTCTCACCTTATTGCTTGGAGTGACTCTTGTGCCGGTCAAAACAAAAATATATATTTGATTATGTTCTGGCAATATTTAATTCTAGCAAAAAAATTCAAAATAATTGACCATAAATTTCCTGAGGTTGGTCACTCATATATGGACTCTGATAGAGATTTTGCATTGGTAGAAAAAAAATTAATAGATGCCAGTCCATTCAATCAGTGGACCAATATGTAAATTTAATGATGTCGGCTAACACAAAAAATATACCCATCGTGACAATGATGGCTGATAAGTTTGTTAATATTAAAGAATTAGGGCAGCAATTGAACTTTATACACAATACAAAAAACACTATCGGAAAAAAGGTTAACTTTCAAAAAGGAATTCGCTGGATAAGAGTGGAGGAATTCGGGATTTATAAATATAGCGAATCACTCTCCGAAGAAGAGCCTTGGAAAGAAGTGGATCTTAAAAAAAAGGTGTGAAACATTATCTTCCCCGCCAATGCTGTCATCAAAAGTGAGAGATAACAAAGAAATCGATGTGGCCAAATGGAATGATATCCAAAAATTGTTACCATACCTGGATGAGGTTTTTCGTGGATTTTTTAAGTCTCAAAAAAAAATAAAAATTGACACATGCTCTGCTACCTTTTCTTTTCAATAATAATTAATATTTAGTTATTTTATATCAAAAAAAAATGTTTAATTTGTTTGATTAAATAAAACAACAAGAATTTAACATGTTCTTGCCTTTCAATTCTGTATCTTCCTCACCTATCCCTGAAGATGGCATGAACATGTTAACTACATTTTTTTGTAGAAAACATGTTTATTTTAACTTTTAGACTGCAAAACTACTTAATATTACTAGATGTAATGTAAATTTGGTTTGTTTACTACACCATGAAGGATCAGTACATTGTATATGACATTCAAATAAAAAATTATAAGGCAAAACGCAAAAGTCTAAATATCTCAGAATGCCTTCAATGTAAGTTAACAACTTCTTGCCTTGGGGTCTTCAATTATTTGATTTTGTAATACATAAATACAGCCGATATTGCAATTGCAAGTAAGTAGTTGAAACAAGAACAGTCTAATATATAATGGTATTTTTTAGGTACAGGGATAACAAACCACGCTCTTGCGGTCCTGGCCAACAATGGCCTGGATTCTGGTATAGTGATACCAAATGAACAACCCGCTGGCCTCATATTGGAAAGCCCTTTCAATAATTTTCACGAAGAACTGCAGGGCCATATACTCGGCAGGGTAACTAATTATTTATTGTTGTCTGAACAAATACAATATTTTATTGGTGACTAGCTGACGTGTACCCAGCGTTGCTCGACATATAATTTGCATGTATTATATACTGGGTGGCGCAGATGGATCGGGTGGTTTTGAAGTGGACTGTACGTCTGGAGTCAGGTGTTCGGCGGTCTTCGTGCTGTGGTGGGGGGGACGGGAAGTTTCAGTTGCAGACTGGCAGTCAGTCGCGATGGCTACGTGGTCCGTTGAGCATTGTGTTTTCGCAGTGGAAGAATTTATACGCAATAACGAGTCAATTGTTGCTGTGACGCGTGCCTTTCGCCGGCGTTTCAACATCCCACCTCGCGGTAGTGTTCCTAAGCGAGCTACGATATTGAGTTGGGTGCATAATTTAAGCACTACTGGTTCATGTGCTCCAAAATGGACGTCTAGACCTCGAACAATAAGAACGCCTGAGAACATGGAGCGTGTGAGACGCGATGTCATTACGAGCCCACGTCGATCAACGAGACATCGTGCTCAAGCTCTTGGAATGTCACGTCGGAGCCTTCAAAGGATTCTTAACAAAGAACTGAAATTCCACCCCTATATAATCATGGTGGTCCAGAAGATTCTCCCAACAGACCATCTTCAAAGGCTTCAGTCTAGCCAACGGATGTTAGAGTTATTGGAAGATGAAAACCTGATTATCATGATGTCTGACGAGGCTCACTTTCACATTAACTGCTACGTCAACAAGCAAAATAGCCGTTACTGGGCCGACACTAACCCAAGAGACCTACACCAACGGCCTCTCCATAGTGACAAAGTGACGGTTTGGTGTGGGGTTTCTAAGGTAGGGATAATTGGGCCTTACTTTTTTGAAAATGAAAGGGAGCAGGCGGTTACTGTTAATTCGCAGCGTTATGTGAACATGATTGAAGAATTTCTTCTCCCACAACTTGAAGAGAACAATTACGACATGAACAATATGTGGTTCCAACAAGACGGGGCAGCTGCATATACCGCTAGGATATCAATGCAAGCTGTACGCGCTCTGTTCCCTGGCCGTTTGATTTCCCGTAATGGAGATATCCATTGGCCCCCTCGCTCACCGGACCTCACGGTATGTGACTTCTTCTTATAGGGCTATTTAAAAGCAAGGGGGTACATGAACAAACCCCGGACCATTCAGGATTTGAAAGCAGCAATTCACAATGAAATCACATTAATTCCTGGCGATGTGCTTGAGCGGGCAATGCGGAACGTTAAGGACCGACTCCAAGAATGCGTCGCTCGAGAAGGAGGGCATTTGATGGATGTAATTTTTAAAAACTAACTTTACTAATTTTTTGTTAATAAACTTCCATTGTAACTACACGTTTTGCACTTTATTTCAATCCAATACCTTTAAAATTGACAGTTTGACAAGTATTTTAAAACCACCCGATCCATCTGCGCCACCCAGTATATAAACCTTCCGGAAGAAATTCTCTACATGATAGTGAAAACCCTATCAAAATCCGTTGCGTTTAGAAGAACTAAGCGCACAAACAGACAGACGCTGATAGCGACTTTATTTTATACTATTTAGAGTTTCAATCCAATATTGTATTTGTATGCCTTAAATGCCAAAATTATTTACTAGCCCTTCAAGTTTTCAAATATTTTTACCAACAAGTCCCGACATGGTGAATGACATGGTGAATTTTCTTGGAATTTCGGAAAGTTCCCGAGGTATCTAAAATGTGTTACATATTACTTATTTTTGAAGTTATCTTTGAAATTTTTTTAATTTTTTTATATAAACTCCACACAGGAGGCGCTGAAGAAAATAATTTCCCTCAGGGCCTATGTCATCTTTGGGGATGCTGTGTGGAGGGTCTTATTGTGGAGAGGAAGGAGTGAACATGGGTCTTGAAGAGTCCCATGTTGTAGGAGGGAGGAAACACAGAGGCCGGCAGTTCGTTCTACAGCCGAGCTGTTGAACTTAAGAACGAATCGTAAAAGCGACCCGTTCTCATGTGACAAATGTCAACCGTGTACAAATGTTGGGCGCACGTTTGGCGTGTATCCCGACTACGCACCGGTGCCGAAGGGATCAATGACGCTAGTTCCTCAGAGCATCTTCCATTGTAATACCGATAGAACAAGGACAGCATACATACCTGACGCCTGTGCTCTAAAGATTGCAGTCCGTTTGTTAAGATTGGGGAATCTATCAAACAGACCGCCCGTTTTTGCACAGAGTCAAGGGTTTTTTTCAGGTATTTAGGGGCTCCGGACCAGAGATGGCTGCCAAATTCGACAGTAGGGCGCACTTGCGATTTGTACAGGGTCAGCAGTTGTGTACTATTAAAGTATCTGCGGGCTCTGTACAGTACGCCCAGCTTCTGAGAGGCCAACTTTACTCTGGCTTCGACGGAGCCCCCGTACCTGAGCTGGTCACTTATAGTTATACCAAGCATATCAATGGAAGGCCTGTTCGGAAGATTGCTTCCGTTGAAGGAGACTAGATTGTCATTTGGATCCCTTTTAGACGTAATCAGACAGGATTGGGTCTTTGAAATATTTGCATATGAATAAATGTAGATCTATCTAAAAAATAAATTTTTAATATCAAACATGAAAATGTTAACAAAAAAATTTCCCAGGACATTTTGACTCGGAACGTCCATAATTTTGAAATAATTCGATATTTATAAAACATATTCCTTTTTTGTAGATAATAGATAATAAAACTGTCACTTCACTTTTTATGCCGTTTAAACAGTAAAAAAATATAAATAATTTAACTATTAATAACTGCCAATGAAAAAATGCTGAAATACGTAATCATGCACTTTGACAATTTTTGAAAATTTTATACATTAATGTATGAATATTTGATACAAATTAGGTATAATAATTATTTATCTTCCCAATGACGAACGTATCACATATCTACGAATTATAGAAAAAAAGATAAAAATACTTTTATAATGTATTGACTCCCCGGCCAGATCTGTCCTTCAGAGGCTATAATGGAATATGATGTTTGTGGCTAGTAATGTTCTTCCAAGCAATGAGAATGTTGTGCTCGCCCAATACGGATCGCCCGCTACCCGGTAAGGCTCTGAAGGCATTATCAAACTGTGTAATAAATCAGTAATTGAAATTAAAATACTTATCTAGAAATAATATAAATGTATCGTCTGTAAGTGGGCTACCCACAGTTTGATAATGCCTTCAGAGGGCGAAACAGCTGTCACGCGTAATAATAATTACATAGCAGAACTTGTTTAAAAATAAACTGTTTTTATAAACCCAATAACAATATTATTGAATATATATAAAAATAATAAAAATAAAAAAAAACAAGCATAGGGTAACCATACTAAAAATTACAAGATGGATAGTTCGAATAATAAATTTTAAGAAAAAAATAAAATAACTAAATAAAAATAGGTAAATAATAACAGATAGGTATAATAAGTAAATATTTTGAAGAATAACTCACGAAAAGCGTATTTTCATAAAATAATTAAATTTACGCCTAATCTATGAAAGTGTTAATGTATGTTACGTTTAACCTTAAGAGGAAGCTACAAGCCAAAAATGTGTATATTCTTGGTATACCTTATATTGATTACAATCGCTTGACAAACGGAGTGTAGAAATGTTCGATTTCAAGCACAAAACTGGTTTTTATTTATTTTGTAAATAATTTTATAAGAAAGCAAAAAAGTTAATCAAGTGAAACTGTCACAGATAATCTTAGCTATAATACTGTATTTTTTTTTAAATTGTTTTTTTTAAGCGTTCATACATTTCTATTGAAAAAATATTTTTTTTAGTAGTTTTCATTTATATTTTTTATTGAGTGATTTATCTTTCTATTTGTATTCTACTCAAGCGAAGCGATAGGAAAACCTTCAATTTATCTAAAGCATATTTTTTGGTAATCATAATGTACACCAATTCGTTACAAAGATTAATCAAAATAGTGATTTGGCATTAAGCTTCGCCTTAATATAACAATGGGGTTTGAATGCTTCAATAACTACCAAATCAATTTAGTTATTTTTGTATTAAATTGTTGCTTTCAGATGTACAGTTGGGTTCCTTGGTTTCATTGGTGTATTGTGGATCCAGTTTTGAACGGTGGCTTGCAATTCAGGTCAGATGAGCACATTGCTACCTTTGCTGCACCGGTTCTGATTCTTCATGCCAGAGACGACGGAGTAGTCCCTTATGAATTGGGAGAAAAGGTAATTATATTTGATCTTAAAAATAACTCTGAGACTTACTCTTTCCACCAGCACCGATAATATAAATGTCATGCAATAAACATTCTGGTTAATTTGCAGCAAAACAACAAAACATGGTAAATATACAGAAAATATATATAACTAACTAACCATCACACCGTTTCTCCGCAGGGGTAGGCGGAGAGGACGGACGGCCAAACAACTCGGTCTTGGCGCACACTCCTTGCCTCATTCACATTCATACATCGTCTCATACATACTCTTCTATTATTCTGACTCTTGACATGGCCCGACTCGAGTATCTGATTCACTTGATCGTGCCATGTCTTCCTCGGGCGTCCCCGAATTCGTAAAACAAAAAATGGATATTTTTGTTGTTTGTTTTTGGGGTGTTATGCCGTGTTGCCCTAACTCCTTCTTTAGCCGACGTTTCGGACAGCGTTGCAGTGTCCATCTTCGGATCTACCAGATCTGCCCTGATGATGGACACTGCAACGCTGTCGGCTAAAGAAGGAGTTAGCGCAACACGGCATAACACCCCAAAAACAAACAACAAAAATGCTTTTGGCCGTGAGAATCTAAAAACTTACCAAAAAATGGATAGTTTGATGTGGTTTCTTCACGCCATGTTGTCACACAATAATTTTTGACTGTTTTTATTTTTATTAGTTTTGATAGAACCAGTGGACTGCCGGTGGTTCTCCGGAGAACATGCGAGCATTCCAATATGATCCTCGTTAGAAGTAGTTTGCGATGCAATTTTGACCTTAATGCTTGAAAAAATGTATGAAAAACAAAACCACCATCGTTTGGGCTGATAAAACTTTAGATTCCACTAATATTTTTCCGTTTTATGCTGTGGCCTTCAACACATTAAACCTAAACTGACAATCTAAGAACCTATTTTAGGGTCATAGTTTCATATTTTGGTTTAAATAAGAGAAGGAAAAACTAACCTTAAAATTTTGACATCAATAACAGTGGCCGCCAAGTAACAATCGGTTTTAACTTGAATGAAATAACTGTTGAAATGCATTATTTTCTAATTCCGGAAACTGAAATACTTACTTCTCATCATTATCTAACTACTGAAAAGTATTTTTAATATAAAATATGCGTATTAAGCATGTATTTTCTGTATATTTACCCAAAACACGATACAAATCAACACAAACTCTGCATATTGTAAAAATGTGGATCAATTGTAATGACATGGGAGGGCCTTTACCGATGAACTCACGAGGTTATTGATTTAAGACTACCCTATAATATGCGCTTATAATTTGGGTGTGGCGTATACGTATTATGTTGGGGTGACACACTACGCTATAATCTTCCTCTGTAAAAAGGGTCAGATCAATTGGGGAACTGCCGCAGAATATCATTTTTTTGTATGGGATCTGTCACTTTGACAGACGACAGCCGCGTAATTACTGCCAGGTGTGACAAGTCTGTGTGGGATTGTATGGCGAGCAATATGGAGTTATATAAAACCCCTCAAACCCATAATATATTACCTGCTGTTATTTTATATTGATGAAAATAACATTAATACAGCGCAGTTTTGTGTTCGTTCACTTCAAGTGTACATTTATTGACTTACTTATTTAATATAATAAGCACTGTTCACCATATTTGACATGTTTATTGTTATCAAGTTTAATTTGAAGAACTCCATTGTAATTTTAATACTTTGGGCTAATTTGTGCGCTTTTGGGAACAACTCGCATCCTCTGTTACTGTTGTTCGCGCAATATATAGGGGATTGTTAGGTATGCATCCACAGGCTTAATGGACAAGTGTAATGTCAATACAAAATCCTACAAATGTCCTACCTACCCTTTTTCCCAAAATGTCACCATAATAAAATGATTGTTGCGACACACGTAAAATTGGACAAGTGGTGTCAGTTGCTCATCAGAATTCGTAGTGATAACTAATATCAGACAGGGCGATTATATATTTGTGAAGTGAAATCATCCAAAACTCCTGGAGACGTGTGGTAATCATCAACGGGTGAGTCCATCTTTCCTGCATTCCAATCTGGGCTTATCTTGTGCTCCAGAAGCCCAGATTCATACTTTTTTGACTATTGCACTGTCCATCGGGTTTGTCGGATGCATAAATCGTCCCATAACCTAGCAGTCAGTGTAGTTTGGGACTGGTCCTTTGGGCGTGTGGCATAGGGCTTTGCTCTGCACCACCTTTAAAATATAGTGGAGTCGCAGCTTCGTGACACCAACTGTCATGGTGAGAAATATGATCTAAATGGTTGTTACCGTGGGATTAAGTTGCAACAAGTGAATATAAGGATGGGTTTATTATATAGAAATAAAAAAGTATTTAAAAATACTAAAATGTATTACAACAAAAAAGAAATTAATTAGCATCCTACTATTAAATCTGTCTGGCAAAGGACTTGCATAGGAAAATGAAGGTGTGATACCAGTTCGTTCTTGATGCGAAGTAGTAGATTCCTGTTCTTCACAGCAATTGTCCCAGTGTATATTTTATCCAAAAAATAATGCTTTAGTCCATTGCAAAACAGCCTCACACTGCTGGTCTCCAAAAGGGTCCCTCTTAACCAATCAGGATCGGCAGATGTCATCCGATTCAATCAATCCAATAGTCAATACTCCATATTGCAAAAGCTGATGCTCACTCAGGAGTGGCGAATGTGTTCGTCGAACCTCAGCCAAGAGGAATGCCCGCTGCTCTGTGCTGGTGATTAAAGAATGGCCACTGCTTCCAATGCAAATCACAGATTCTAGCTCAATCAGGTTTGGCAACTCTCCAAGTCAAAATTCCAGGGCTGTCAATTTGACCAATAGCAAAATGACAATGTGTAGGTACTTAAAGGTCCCACACACCAAGACCGTAGATGCGATGTAAGTAAAGTGATGCACACACCTTGTTACAAATCTCATATGTAACACGGTGCTAGAAAGAGAAAAC
The DNA here is from genome assembly GCF_061612785.1 of Hesperophylax consimilis. Classification (NCBI taxonomy): domain Eukaryota; kingdom Metazoa; phylum Arthropoda; class Insecta; order Trichoptera; family Limnephilidae; genus Hesperophylax; species Hesperophylax consimilis. Next base: position 17,401,893 of record NC_142865.1, read on the forward strand.
ACCACACTTTATATTAAAATCTAGAAGTTAACTACAGAATAATTTAAATGTGCACTTTTATAAAACCAAACTTCCAAAACGCAATTTGAAAAAAATTTTGAAACTTTGTGAATTTTTTATTAATTATTTGTATATAAAACGACAAAAAAGTGAAGCAACTATGATGTGACGACTATATTTGTATTTATAATAATAAAATTTGAAAGCGTATTTACCGCCTTTCAGAAGCAGTTTTTAGTTTTCGGATACGTGAAGGAATATTCTACTTATTTGAATTTTATTGCAAAGCGGAAATACTCTAACCTTTTGTCAAAATATGACAGAGACCTGAGGAGTTAAGATTTTATTTTGTATATTCAAAATATTATTATTCTATTTACAAAATATTATTATTAATTTTATTTATTAACAAGTGCTGCTTTGTAATTGTTATTGCTGATGACAGCTGTATCGCCTTCTCAATGCATTATCAAACAGTTTGATAAGTCCTGAGTAGTGATAATGATTTTATGAATGAATGGTATTGACATTATTGTTGCACTAAAAAATAATTTTAGTTTGCGTGACTCTATTAGGAACACGAAATGAAATGTTGCAATGATGTTATCCAAAGTCATTTCCGTCTTAAAATTCACTTTCAATTTATACAACCAGCGTTAATAAAATATCGTTAATAGTTAATATATTATCTGATTTCATCACATCACCAAGACAGTCGGCGCCGCTGAAATCAAGTTCATGGGCACACACTCCATGTAGTTGGCCACGTACCCTTAGTCGAACGTCCCTTATAGTAGACTGACTGTTCTGTGTTTTGGGCTCGATGGCTCTTATGTTTGGCCTTGGCACTATTGCTTTGTCCAATTGAATGTTGACGATGGAACGGTTTAATCGAATTTATTTTGTCCACAGTTGTACGAGGCGGCCATATCGAAACGACCAATTGGATTTGGTCCCGTGGAAATGGTGACATTTCCCAAAAGTGATCATTTCGGACATAGAAACATCTATCTTGCTGTTCGACTGTCCGATATCATCAGGTGAGGAGATAGCTTATTCTAACCAGAGGCCGTCCCTGTCGGTAACATACGATTTTATATAAGTATAATAGCACAGTAATAACGAGAGAATACGTGCGCCAAACATCGATATACGAACCTACGCTCCACTCATGAAGGATTCTCGCCATTCATTTAAACAAACTAGACTTGTTTTTTTTGTTATTTGTTTTTGGGGTGTTATGCCGTGTTGCGCTAACTCCTTCTTTAGCCAACGTTTCGGACAGCATTGCAGTGTCCATCATCAGGGCAGATGTGTTATTTTCAAAATAACACATCTGCCCTGATGATGGACACTGCAATGCTGTCCGAAACGTTGGCTAAAGAAGGAGTTAGCGCAACACGGCATAACACCCCAAAAACAAATAACAAAAATACTTTTGGCCGTGAAAATCTTAAATCATATTTAAACTAGACTTGCGTCGTGCACATGTCGAAATGCTGAAGACGTGACGTCACATGATTTGCCCTCACTATGGACACTAGCTATAGTGGCTGAAACTTTGAAATGAGGGAGATAGACTACTATCGTAGCTGATCTAACATAACCTGATCCAACCTAAATTTAGTTGATATAAAATAACCTAACCTAACTTTAACTAATCTAACACAACCTAACATAACCTAACCTAACTGATCTAAGATAACCTAACCTAACTTTACCTGGTCTACCATAACCTAAATTTAGCTGATCTGACATAACCTAACCTAACTTTATCCGGTCTAACATAACCTAACTTTAACTAGTGTCACATCTGATGTCACGTCTGATGAGCATGGACCCTTGTCAATCACCAGGGCTATGATGGGGCTAAGGCAAGGAGACATAATGTGTAAAAGCATTGAAGAACTTTGATCATGTTGTCATGTCTGAAGGTGTTTGGAGAGTCCGACAGCGGTGAGCAGGACGACAGGTCTCCGCGAAATCCGTTTGAGTTAGTCCGGGTAGAGATTCGTGGGAAGGAGTGCGCGAGGCCATCCTCAATTCATCAGCATCCATTGAATGTTTAACGGGACAATGATGCTCCATCTTTGCGTCACCCAGACAGCATGCTTGGTAATCCAGTGTAGTCTCCAAGGAATTACTCTTCAAAACACTCACAAATAAAACCATTTTTTAATCCAAATAACTGATTGTATATTTTAATCTCACCAAACAACAACACTCGAAAAAAGAACAGGCCGATCTCACACAGGAGTCAAAACGTTTGTTTTATGTTTGGTTAGTCTACACGGAAAGGCTCCGAAGGATCGGTTCATGGTATCTGCGTGATCTTTTTCATTATTTTCAATATCCATTTTGTCCCGCAAAACGCAACGCACACCGCGGAATCGTCCTCTCCCGTATTGTCCCGATCTACCTACCCGCGTTATTTTTGCTCGCCCGTCCAACCGATCGCAGGGCAGCCACCCGAAAAAACTCTCAACAAAACAATAATCGGGCACTACCCTGGCAATCCAAACTTGCACAATTCTTCGACGTTACACTGGTCTAACATAACCTAACCTAACTTTACTGGCCTAACCTAAGTTTAGCTGATCTAACATAACCTAACCTTACATTACTGCTATAACTTAACCTAACCTAAGTTTAGCTGATTTAAAATAACCTAACCTAACTTTACTGGTCTAACTTAACCTAACCTACGTTTAGCTGATCCAACATAACCTAACTTACTTTACTGGACTAACTTAACCTAACCTATTTTTAGCTTATCTAACATAACCTAATCTAACTTTACCTAACTTTAACTGATTTAACATAACCTAACCTAACTTTATTGGTCTAACTTAACCTAACCTATGTTTAGCTGATCTAACATTGGTCTTTATCAGATATATTATATACTGCTAATATTAATAGAGATGTTTGAATTTTTTCAGGAATTTCGTCGATAACCATTCTGCCCATCAAAATTCGCCGAGACTGTCTGGAAATTCAAACATTTTGGAAGAAGAAACAAAACAAAACTGAAATGTTTCAAATAGGAAAAATGATATCAGTGTAGAAAAAGCACATTTAATTTGTTCCGAGAAGATGTTTAACTTAAAATTAATAAATCGTTAGAAATTTTAGATACTTATTCCACCAGTTCTACTAGTCAGAAAAACAGAAAAGAATGTATGAGACAATGTATGAATGTGAATCAAGCAAGGAGTGTACCAAGAAGTAGTTGCATGGCAGTCTCTCTGCGGGTAAACGGTTTAATGGTTAGTTAGTAGTCATAATTATATTAGTAATAATTCTGATTAAATTAATATATATTAATATTCAAAAATCTGTTAATGAAAAAATAAGAAAATACACAGATTTAGGAAATGAGATAAAAAGAATTTGGCATTCTCAGACTATAAAAATATTACCATTTGTTATTTCGGCTACTGGCATTATACCTAGCTCTCTCATTCAAAATTTAGGCGTATTAGATCTATCAAAAAAATTATATTTAAAATTGCAAAAATCAGTCATTTTGAATACATGTAGGATAACGAAAGATTTTTAAAATATTTATGTTGAGGGATCAGTAGGATTTATAGGCCCTGTTAGAAGTTCTACCGAGCCGAACCCTCTGATATGAAAATATCTGGAGTCGGTGAATTATTTTCCCATTTGATCTCTGGTGAGTTGACGTGTTGTTCTTGTATTTATTATACTTATATAATGCACTTGCATAATGTGGATTGACTAGATGATCATTTGTGGAAAAGTGTGTGGAAGGGTTTAGTTTTTCCCATAAAGTCGTCAATTATAAAGAAAAAAAAATCTATATTTTGAACATTAAATTATAATCAATTGTATATTATAATTTCAAATTATTAAATAAATATTTATGTTTAGCTGAAAAATTAAAGGTAGATCTCCTTGAAAAATGTTAACAATTACATAATACTTAAAGAAAAACAGTTTATTTCTAAGGAAAATAATTTTCCTTTGCGCCTATCATATGTAGAGATTATTTGATGACAATTGTAGTAAAATAATAATGGTAACTCTGGTAATACTGATAGGACAGTATGTAGTAGCGTAGGTAACAGTAGTTCAGCCTCTCTCACCTCCAACTGTAAACCTGTAATGACACTGTAATCTATGTATTAATTATAATAAATGTATGAGCATTTATAATGTGCCTAATTGGAGCTACGTAATCGTCCACTCAAATAACATATTTAACAGTGCCGCAACCATATTTAACAACAATGAAATAATATAATTTGAAGGTAGGTACAGGACTGCCACCTTTCAAAATCAGTAGACCCGGAGATTTTAGAAATATATTTTTTTTTATTAAAATAAAAGTATTGACCGGTCGGTTGCCGAGTTGACATCGCGTTTGGGTCCCACCCGGGCGTAGTGTGTTCAATTCCTCGGCCGGCTAAGTCCTCCATCACAACACAAGCAACATTTTCAGCTTTCTGTGGTGGTAGTAGGAGATTTTCAAATATTGTCAGGTTATTCGTAACCCGGGAATGTTTGTCTTTCTTTTTAAAAAAAAAAAAATTATTTAATTAAGGCAAAATGTCATGGTAAATTACCATTGGTAATGTTTTTTTTTAAATATAAATGATCTATCTAGTGCTAAGCTCACTTGGACCAGCTTGACACTTAAAAATATATTTTTCATTCTGAAGGGATTGTCATCTTTTCTTGGTCAGGTTTCTTCAAAAACATCAAAAATTCTTGGTAATTAATCTTCACAATTAACTCTGCCTTCACCATGGGGGCCGTTCAAGTATTATGTAAGCACTATAGGGGGGCAGGGGGGTCTTTGCTTTGCTTATTTTTGATGACATGGGGGGGTGGGGGGTCGAGATAGTGATTACGTCAGCACTGATCAGCAGTAGTTATTTTTTTTTACACATTGGCAACCTTTGCACATTGTCTATGTTTGAAAACCGAATACATATTCGGGGATTCCCACCGTGTCAATAAAGTTTGTTTAAATGAATATTATGTGCATTAAAGTCCTCTATCCTAAGTCTATTTTAGAAGTGCTGCTTATGAATCAATAAAAAAACAGAATACATTAACTGTATCAGACGTAATCGTGACACACAAGACTGTAGATAGGGCCGGTGATCCCAATCTGTGGAGGCGTAAGATGTCTTCCTTCAGTGGCGTGGAGGGGTAGAACGGGGCCGTCTCTGATGCCGTTGTAGCTGGTCCGAATGCTGTTTTCGCGTCCTTGATGCTGATTCCGGGTCTGGTCCGAAGGGGTAGGCAAGTCCGTGGTCCAGGGTGAAGCGGGGGTCAGAGTGAAAGAAGGCGAGTAGAAGCAGAAGTCGGAGCGAGGTAGAAGGCAGAGCAGAGAGAGAAGTGTTGAGCTGGTGGTGGTTTCTGGTTATCTGACGTTTTGAGGGCATGTTGCACGTTTTATAGGCCACCGGCGGGCGCGCGGACGCTCACACGGGCCCACTTTCTCTTTGATTCCTGGAATCCGTGAGCCGTGTAGCGACGCTATCGCGGCGCCCCCCGGGCCGTCTACCGCCGCTCGGCCGGTAGTTTCTTTGTTTGGGCACGATCCTCAGAACCGTGCCCGTGGGACGTAATGACGGCGTACCACCGGTCATTTGTGACGCTATGACGGCGCATGGCGCACGGCACGGCTTCCCACTACGTTTTGGTACGGTTCTAACAATCGTGCCCGAATTAAATTATGATTTTACCAGCTCTCACAATACTTCTCTGCCCGTATACCTCCAGCCAAGCTCCGACGTTCATTTATTGTAACAATTTTACATTTACATAACAATTTTACAAATTTCTACATTATTTAGGGTTTACAGGTTAATTTTACATACATTTACAGGCAGTTTATTTAATTTAAAGACAGGCAAAGTTAAGGCAAATGGCAGATTTTAATATGGGGCGACCGCGTCCGATACCGGAGCAGTACGTCCGTTACACTCCCCCCGTGGAGCTCGGCTACACTCTTTGCAAGCGGCGTGCTGCGACATGGTCCCCGGCGGCATTTCCGGTGGCATGGTCCCCGGTGGCATGGTCCCCGGTGGCATGGTCCCCGGCGGCATGGTCCAGGGCGTTGGCAGCGAGGCTGGTGGGGCGGTGTCCGGACAAACCATCCTCAGTGTTGTCCCGAGCTGGCGGGCGGCCCGCTGATGTTCGACCGAGCTGCTCGGCCGCGCTGCTCGGCTTTTTTCGGTGAGGCCCGACCGCGGCACCGCGTTGGTCAGCCGCTTCAGGAACGCGGCAGGCTGCACCACGGTGGCCGCGTGCGTCTGGTCGGCCACCTTACCCAACCACAAGAGGCGTAGGGCTAACGGCATCTTCGAGACGATCTCGCTGAGGAGGGCCGGGTTAGAGAGGTAATCACCCCGCAGGTTCCCCAGCGAAGCCACGATGTTCTGCACCGTGCCCGAGAACTCCACCAGAAGCTCGGTCGATGCGTCCTCTTGTAGTCGGGTCAGCCGCTTTATCCTATCGAACATGACAGCCGCGACAGAGTGCGCGCCCCCAAAGCGGTGCTCCAGGACATCCATAATTTCCGGCACCTGCGCCGGGTCCAGGAGGAGAGGGCTGACGGCTTCTCGTGCCTTTCCCTTCAGGGCACGCTGCAGCCGCATCAGATTCTCGGCCGCCGTCATCCCGCAGGTGGCTGTCGACTGGAGGAATCGCGCCTTCCAGGCTTGCCACTCTATGGCGTCGCCAGCGTAGGCCGGCAAGTCCTTTGCGCTGGACTGCTGGGCGATGAGGGATGCCATCCGCTCATCTTTGGGATGGTAGCGAGGTGTGCCACCGGCCTGGGACTGCCGGAGGGCGTCGGCGAACATGGCCGTCACCTGGACGAGAGGGACACTCCCTTGATGCACCCAGTCTCGTGTCTGCCTCGCTGCCTCATCCGCTCGGTTGCAGGCCCCATATCCGTCAGCGGGGGGCTGCGATGGCGAGTTTCCGCTCGGGGCAAATGCTGGGAACTGGGCGGGCCCGCGGGTCACACCGGGATAGCCGTACTGCGGCTCTGGTCCACCTCGCAGCGTCGCGGCGCCTGGGGAAGCGCCGTCCGTGAGTGGATCCGCAGCATGGTTTCTCTCCGTCCCGGTGTGAGCCCTCGAGGCGCGGCGCGAGCTCCCGAAAACATCTCTAGGCTGGGCTGTAGTTTGTGGCACAGTGGGCTCTCCCCCCACTGTGTACGTAAGGCTGTGACCGGGGCCGCAAGGGGGCGCCGCAGTCTGCGGAAGGCCAGTGGTTTGCGCCTCCGCTGCGTAGCTCTCACTAGGTACGCTCGGAGGCGCCGGCGTCGGCGTCGGTTGGAAATTCAGCCACGGCGCTGTAGCTTGCAGAACAGTGGGATCTCCCCCCACTGCGTAAACAAGGCTGTGACGGGGGCCGCTAGAGGGCGCCGCAGTCTGTGGCAGGCCCACCCGTGGGCCAGTGGTTTGCGCCTCCGCTGCGTACCCCTGAGTAGGTACGCCCGGGGACGCTGGCGTTGGTCTGTAATCCAGCTGCGGCGCAGTGGTTCGCGCCTCCGCTGCATACCCGAAGCCGTGGGTGAAGCCGCTAGATGGCGCCGCCGTCAGTTGGTAGTTCGCTCGTGGTTCTGTAGCTTGCGGAACAGTGGGCTCTTCCCCCACTGTGTAGGCAAGGCTGCGACTGGATCCGCTAGAGGGCGCTGCAGTCTGTAGCAGGCCCACCCGTGGGCCAGTGGTTTGCGCCTCCGCTGCGTAGCTCTGAGTAGGTACGCCCGGGGGCGCCGGCGTCGGCGTCGGTAGGTATTCCACCCGTGGTTTTGTAGCTTGCCAAACAGTGGGCTCTCCCCCCACTGTGTAGGTAAGGCTGTAACTGGGGCCGCTCGGGGGCGCCGCAGTCTGTGGAAGACCCACCCGTGGTGCTGTAGCTTGCGGAACAGTGGGTTCTCCCCCCACTGTGTAGGCAAGGCTGTGACTGGGGCCGCTAGAGGGCGCCGCAGTCTGTGGCAGGCCCACCCGTGGGCCAGTGGTGTGCGCCTCGGGTGCGTAGCTCTGAGTAGGTACGCCCGGGGGCGCCGGCGTCGGCGTCGGTAGGTATTCCACCCGTGGTTCTGTAGCTTGCCAAACAGTGGGCTCTCCCCCCACTGTGTAGGCAAGGCTGTAACTGGGGCCGCTCGGGGGCGCCGCAGTCTGTGGAAGACCCACCCGTGGTGTTGTAGCTTGCGGAACAGTGGGCTCTCCCCCCACTGTGTAGGCAAGGCTGTGACTGGGGCCGCTAGAGGGGGGCGCAGTCTGTGGCAGGCCCACCCGTGGGCCAGTGGTGTGCGCCTCGGGTGCGTAGCTCTGAGCTTGCCCGGGGCCGCTAGATGGCTGGCTTCCGGGATAGGCTCCGTCGGGTTGCCAGGCTGCAGGTGAAGCGGTCCGCGTAAGGCCCTTCAGCATGGCGACAAGTTCTGCCATCTGTCGGGCGTGGTCGTCCTGCAGCTTCTGGGTGCGCCGCCTCTCAGCTCTTAGCTCGAGCTGCGCCTGCCGGAGCGTGTCCTCGCTGGAAGCCTCGCTTCTTGACGAGACGTCGGCCGCGGCAGGGGGCGTCTGTGGTGGTGATGCGCCGGAGGGACCAGGCAGTGGGTCCGCTCGGGGATCAGAGGGGGCCAGGGGGGCGGTTGGCCGGAGTCCGGGGGGCGCGGCTGTGGCCGCTCCGGTCGGTGTGGGATCATCGCTTCCCTGCGATGAATCCCCGTCAGCGCTGTTCTTCCCAGAGCGCAGTGAAGGTGACATCTTATCCACAGAAAGATCCGGCGTCGAAGGACCACTTATGTATCAGACGTAATCGTGACACACAAGACTGTAGATAGGGCCGGTGATCCCAATCTGTGGAGGCGTAAGATGTCTTCCTTCAGTGGCGTGGAGGGGTAGAACGGGGCCGTCTCTGATGCCGTTGTAGCTGGTCCGAATGCTGTTTTCGCGTCCTTGATGCTGATTCCGGGTCTGGTCCGAAGGGGTAGGCAAGTCCGTGGTCCAGGGTGAAGCGGGGGTCAGAGTGAAAGAAGGCGAGTAGAAGCAGAAGTCGGAGCGAGGTAGAAGGCAGAGCAGAGAGAGAAGTGTTGAGCTGGTGGTGGTTTCTGGTTATCTGACGTTTTGAGGGCATGTTGCACGTTTTATAGGCCACCGGCGGGCGCGCGGACGCTCACACGGGCCCACTTTCTCTTTGATTCCTGGAATCCGTGAGCCGTGTAGCGACGCTATCGCGGCGCCCCCCGGGCCGTCTACCGCCGCTCGGCCGGTAGTTTCTTTGTTTGGGCACGATCCTCAGAACCGTGCCCGTGGGACGTAATGACGGCGTACCACCGGTCATTTGTGACGCTATGACGGCGCATGGCGCACGGCACGGCTTCCCACTACGTTTTGGTACGGTTCTAACAATCGTGCCCGAATTAAATTATGATTTTACCAGCTCTCACAATACTTCTCTGCCCGTATACCTCCAGCCAAGCTCCGACGTTCATTTATTGTAACAATTTTACATTTACATAACAATTTTACAAATTTCTACATTATTTAGGGTTTACAGGTTAATTTTACATACATTTACAGGCAGTTTATTTAATTTAAAGACAGGCAAAGTTAAGGCAAATGGCAGATTTTAATATGGGGCGACCGCGTCCGATACCGGAGCAGTACGTCCGTTACATTAACAGAATAATGCATATAGGTTCCAATTTTTACATAAGCATGGGAGGGGGGGGTAAGAGCTTTGCTTACTTTTGGTGACAAGGGGGAAGAGGGGGTAAATAATTGTAATAAATCTGCTTACGTAATACTTGAACCGCCCCATGTCCACTGACAAGCTGTTTCCGTTCGTCTGTCCACAAATTTCCCATTAAAGAAAAGACGCATTCAACAAAAGCATTACTTATAGGGATTGAAAAATATTATCCAATTATTTTTGGCAGTTCGGTGAACGTTGAGGTGAACTTGAATAACTGAACCCATCCTAAATCAACAGGCAATGTTGAATCACTAGATTGTACGAACTGAGGAAATACTTGGTTTAATTTTCGGGTCTCGTCATAAAGTTTATCTTCGTTGACATTTTTCAAACCAAGTGATTCGACAGCTTCCATAGTATCTTCGTAGCTTACTGCACTTGTTAGATCGAATTTGGAAAATATTTTGAAAACCGAATCCTCAAAATCATGATATTTCTGTATGTATTCAAGACTTCTCCTGTAAACCTCTTTTTTTAATTAATCAGAAGGCCTTAAAACTTATGTTTCTCATTATTTTGGCACCGTAAAATTCATCACTCAGTCAAACAGTCACGCGCTCCGCGCTGTAATCCGCTGTGACGGACGTCTATCGCTTCGCTGCCACCGCCCGGTCTGACCCGGAGATATCGATGTTAAACCCTTAGCCTGGACATACACCATGCAAACCCGTAGACTCCGGATCAAACCCGGAGAGGTGGCAGCCCTAGGTAGGTAAATAATAATATATGAAAATAAATAAAATTATACAGGGTGTCCGGAAACTCGTAGTACAAGCGGGAAACTGGTGAATCTACATCACATTTGGAGTCGATTTTGTTGTATATTTTTTTTTTATTTGAGCTTTCGTTATCGAGTAAATCGAGTTCGAAGTTGATTTTTTTATTTATTTATTTTATTTTTTTTAATCAAATTCTTATAAATTATTACTGAAGATCAAAGTACCCAACTAATTAAAACTATTTGAAAGTAAAACAAATGAAGAAACTCGGATTTGAAGCATTATTTTGAAATCACCCTTCATTTAACCCGGTGTAATCATAAAATATTTCTGCTCTGCAGGGTTAAAACATCTGTTATTCAACCCTAAACACCAGAAAAAACTTTAACCCTAAAATAGCCGAAAAATATTTTTTTTTGTTTTTTTTTTTTTTTGAAAATGCTCAAATCAAAAAACTTTATGTTTTTTTGGGTTCCCCATGTGATGTAGATTCTCCAGTTTCCCGCTTGTACTACGAGTTTCCGGACACCGTGTATACATAGTGTCCAGTGTACAAGTAAAAATTGTAAATAACTTTTTTCTAAATTTCAATTTTTTAAGGTAGTTTTCAGGTACAAAAGTTGAATTTTTTGTATGGAGAAAATAATATGCTTCTGTTGAAAAATATTTTTGTATAGAAAAAAAACAATGGGTTTGCAAAAAAAATTTTTTTTCAAAATTTCAATTTTAGAATGAAGATTTTCGGGATTCTTTCAGTTTGGGGAAACACAGCATACCCAGACTGAAAAAAACTTTGTTCAAAACAATGATCGAAATAACCTGTGAAAATGGTGGTTCCATGATATTTCATCAAAATGAAAATTCAACACACCTTTAAAAATAGATATAGCATCATTAAAAGTGATGAAACAAAAACTAGGTTTACTTGTTATCCATGTAATCTATTTAACCTAGTTTTTTTTTCATCACTTTTCATGACTTTATACCACTTTTTGTAGGTGTGTCGAATTGTCATTTTAATGATATTCCCGGTACAAAACCTAAGCCCCCGCATACCAAATTTCTACCGATTTATAACAAAGTTCGTAAGTCCCAAAAAAATATACGATATTTTGAAAATAATATCTCTACATTTGTTAAGCCGAAATGTTAATTATATGAAATTCCATCGATAGAAAAAAATCGCAAAGTAATCTCCAAAAATTGTTATGTTATTTCATATGTTATAGCCATAAAAAAATTCACAGTGTATCTTTGAAAGAAACTCAAACATCTTTCGATAGATTTTTGCTCTATTTCAAATGGGTTGTGTTTTATTAAATATTTTCACCATTTTTGCTTAATTATTATCGTTTTTTAATATTAGCGCGCTTCCTCTAACATTCGTATTTACATATCTCCCTATCAAACCATTAAACACATTTCAATGCTTTTTTTATTGAGCGGAGACGGTTTACACGTAGTTCCCGTGAGCACTTAGGCCATAGGCCCATTGTTCTATCTCCCATTTTACCTCATTCCTTTAACAACAACCCAGTCCCTTTAATAAAGTTCACCAGGGTTGTCATTGGGTATGTGGCTATTATTTTTTTTATAAGCAATAATTATTAGCCTGAAACACTCATCCACATTGAAAAATCTCCTGATAAAAGATACATGACGCCAACGGGACTTGAACCCGTATCCTTTCGATTTCCGGTCGACAGCTCTGACCACTGAGCTATGGCGGCTTATCTCTTATCCGCGAAATAATTCAATATATACTAGTGTTTCATTCAACAATTACTGCTTGTTACATTTTTTCACCTGAAACAACCAACTTTATTTTATATGAGAAAGGCATTGTAAGTGCTAACTCTCTCACTAGATGGCGTCGAGACAAATTGTCTACATTTTTTGGTGGAAATACTAAAACTTGTCAAATATTAATTATTATTTTTTGGTAAACTAATGTTTAAGACAAGATTTTTTATGCATAGCACAAAGGGTAAGAATATTTTTATAACAAAAAAATAAGTTACCTTTTGTGCTATGCATAAAAAATCTTGTCTTAAACATTAGTTTACCAAAAATAATAAGGAAATGTGGCTATTTCTTCTGGTTCCACAATGTGTCTTCTCAGGTCTCATCTCTCCTCTCCAATCCCCCTTGGTTTCCTGAAGGCCCCAAAAGAGAAGAGAACTTCGTCTCTCCTCTCCACTCCTCCTTGGTTCCCTATAGGCCCCGCGACGGAGGAGTCTACTCCTTCTTGGTTCCCTGAAGGCCCCATGGCAGAAGAGTCCACTCTCCTTCGGTTCCTTGAAGGCCTCACCAGAGAATTGGGAGTTTTCAAATGGTCCAATATTCGTCCCACGGGTATCCAGAGAAATAGAAGGTCTACTCCAGCAGAGCCCCGAGTGCTGGAGTAAGGTCTAAGATGTGATCCTGTTTCTCGGAGGCACCGTTCGTGACACTGTTCCCAGGTCTGAATCACCTGAGCACGGTAGCTCACACCTTAGTTGCGATGGCTATTGCAAGTCGTGTTTCCACTCCCTGAGCGATGGGTTCGCCACACTCCCTATGCTTGACCTTTTAACGCTTACTACGGTGGCTTTGTCCTTTTTTGGTAGCCTAATTTCGTTGCACGTTCTTGTATTATGTTTGTGAATGTGCTTGATGTACATGATTTTATTTAAAAAGTATTTTGGGAAAAGATTTTGAATTATCTTGTGTACCTAGGTGTATTTATCGTCTTTAAGGTTAAACGCAACGCTCGTTGTATTCTACTTGTTCACAGATGGCGTTAATTAATTAATTTTGTTTAAATACGCTTTTGCAAGGTATTGCTTTACAGTATTAAGACAAATTATTTGTTTGCGCCCTCATATACGCAATATGAATATGAATAAATAGTTTTGTCCATATAAAAACTCAATTCTATCGAGAAAGGCATACAAATACAATATTGGATTGAATCATCGGTAAAATATTGTATTTGTGTGCCTTTCTCGAAAGAATTAAGTCTTTAAACGAACAAAACTATTGATTCATATTCATATTGCGTATATACGGGCGCAAACAAATGATTTGTCTTAATATTGTAAAGCAATACCTTGCAAAAGCGTATTTAAACAAAATTAATTAATTAACGCCATCTGTGAACACGTAGAATACAACGAGCGTTGCGTTTAACCTTAAACAGCAGTAAGCAGTTTCATATATTTGCGTATTGTATTAATTTTTTAAAAACCTCAATACTTCTATTTTAAATTTTCGACCTAGTGGCGCCATCTCTTGGGCAGGCTAGTAGGCAATTTCAAAGAATATTTTTTTTTGGTTTGACTGAGAATTGAACCTTCTTACCCAGCGACTGGCTCTTAAACTGCTGTGAACTTTTAAAATCTATTTAAAAACTTGTTCGACTGAGGATTGTATCTTCCTTCACAAGGATTGGAGTCAACCGCGCTAACAACCTCGCCAAATGCCAATCGCGTATGACCGACATTTATTTCGTATACTGTAATGTAGTCCGATTTCAGAGAAATGCGTATGTGTCCGCGTGTGTGTACACGATTGCCATAAAAACTTGATAGAATGCAATATCACCGACAACGAGTCTATTTGCCGAGTTGCAGCTCGATCGGATGTCGGGAAGTAGGTTAATTTAGGCTCCTAAAATTTGAATTCATTCATTACCGGAAACAAAATTGAAATTTAAATAGATGAGTCTTAAATTACGCGAAAAAAATCATCCAGAATGGTTTAGTGGTTAATACCACTATCCAACATAGAAATGTATCTTGAAATGGCTTTAGCCATGTTCGGTAGCCAGATCTGAATAGTCAGGTACTTAATAGCCCACCTTCCTATTCCCCATCTCTTTCCCACTACCTTCAACCTCACAACAATCCCCAATTGTGGACGTCATAGTATCACTGACTCCAGGCGGTTTGGAGCAGTTGGGACTCTTGTGCGGTATGCGGTAATCCCTCTGTTTGAAATCAGACTCATGTGGTTTTCGGCGTTTAGTTTTGGTAAAGTCAAAAATCGATCACGAAAATATATTTTTAGCTTTTTTACTTTACCTTTCTTCAATGATTTGTTTTTCATGGAACCTAGGTCGATGGTCACGTGGTAAAGGTGACGTCACCGAGAGAGGTAGACAGCAATAATAACGACTAGGTATGTATAGCCGGTAGCCACTTAAGAAGGCGAAGACGGGTAATGTTTACGTCCGATGTAATTCTCATCTCACAGGACTGCGCATGCGCGGCGGAGACTAACTTCCTGCGCGCGCAACCTTTTTAGTATTTTCTGACTATCAAAATAATGTATATTTATTTAAATTGTTGTACGACAGATTCCAGTTCCAATTTTGAAAAAAATGATATTTATATTCAAAACAAAACCGAGCTCAGTCATCAGAGTTTCAATTTACAATCACAGACAGACCCATGGACAACGAAATTAGTATGTTTGATGATTCTAATGTCGGGTTGTTTCGGAAAATTTTCAGAGAACGTTCATTTTCAACTTCTGTGAAAGATTTTTTTAAGGTAAGTTTTTAGATTCTCACGGCCAAAAGCATTTTTGTTGTTTGTTTTTGGGGTGTTATGCCGTGTTGCGCTAACTCCTTCTTTAGCCGACGTTTCGGACAGCGTTGCAGATGCGTTGGATCTACCGGATCTGCCCTGATGATGGACACTGCAACGCTGTCCGAAACGTCGGCTAAAGAAGGAGTTAGCGCAACACGGCATAACACCCCAAAAACAAACAACAAAGATTTTTTTAAGTTCTGTTTATATTTCAGTTCTGTCAAGCCACTAGCCTAAAATGATTTAATAACGGAACTTGAATAGGCCTTACACAGAACCCGAAAATGAACGTTGAAATTTGATGAATCGTTCATATTCTCCGAAACAAGCCGTCCTTAAAGGCGCCAAAATTCTACTTTCTCTTCTGTGCGCGTAGCATATGCGTCGCTCGTGAGTCACGCGACGCGTCGACTACGGGTTTACCGTCAGTTGCACGCTACCAAAGATATTAAATTTGTTCTGGAGGTGCGAATATCTAACTTTTTCTAACTACCCCGCCACGTGTTGCTATGACTCAGTCTGTCTGTGCAGATAGATAAACAATAGCATGTTTTGCTATTACGTCCGATAGATAGGTCTGTTTTGTTAAAGATTGTTTGTCTAACAGATGGTGCTGTTTTTTTTTTTAAAGCATGTTTTTATCTGTCACAGGCATAATATGGGTATATAAAAACACACGCGTATTCGAATGCAACGTTGTATCAACATTTTAACCTTTCCCTTACTGTGCTAAAAAAAATCCACGCGTTCCGGTGCTGTGTAGTCAATACACATCTCAAAATAAGCGATTTAATATCGGAAAAATATGAATATTCATAGCGTATCGATTATTTTTATTTTATTATATATCAAAAGTGATAATAATTATAATTTAATTGCTGAAAACATGAAAAAAACATCGTCAGATGCTAAAGAAACGTGCGAGAGGTCCACATCTAACGACGGTTCGCGGCCGACTGGCCAGCGGCTGGCGGCTGGCACAAACACAGCTGTGCAGTTGTAGGTATCGATGGTCTAAATCAGGGGTGTCCAAACTAGATGGGACCCAGGGCCAATAAAAAAGACTAAATACATTGGTGGGCCGCAAAATATTTATAAAAATAAAATACTGGTAATAATACGTAATATCGTTATTTTATTATCTACTTTTTCATTAATTTGTCTTTTACAATTCTGTCAACATCAACCTCAATACTAGTGGTAGCTAGGCGCAGTGCATGTTTAAGTGAAGTATCTGTCAATGAAGACCTGTATTTCGATTTAATAAACTTCATTGTTGAATATGCACTTTCACAAAGGTAGGTACTGCCCATCATCGAGCCCATTTTTTGCCCGAAATTCGTCAGTTTCGGGAAACGTTCAGCGAGGAGCTTAAAAAAATCAATTCCTGTTTCCGGACTTTTTTTTGAAGTCGGTTAAAAAAAGGTTCAATGGGCCGCAATAATCTAAACCGCGGGCCGCATGCGGCCCGCGGGCCTTGGTTTGGACAGCCCTGGTCTAAATCAAAATACAACTGCAGACGTTTGGATCCTCATGTTCCCGCATAGCGAATTAAAGCGGGACATCAATAGCATGTCATTTCCTCGCACACTCTTCGCGTATAAGTATCACACGGTTGATTGTATTGGTGAATTTGTTCCCGATTTTTAACAAAAAACTCTGATTTTTAATTGAATTTGAAAACGATGTACTATATTATTTTTTAATTCAGTGCATAAATGCATAACGGAGGAATACCTAAAATCTGATCACAGAATTTATTATATTTATAGAGTTATTAAAGTTATTAGAAGAAATGTGTAGTAAATACACACCACAGATAAGGAAAGGAAATCAATCGGTGAAAAACATTCGGATTTTTAAGATTTTGAACAAACGAACTTTTAAATTTTAATTCATATAGATAATTCGCCGTTAGAAAGATAAGATGTTAGAAAGGATTTAGCGGAGAATGCGTGGATTGAGGTTGAAAAGAAAAGTCCATTTGACATCATTCTCATAGTTCCTTGGTGGAGACGAATGACTTAAGTACTATTAATATTTATTTTGTTGTACGGGTGAATCCAAAATCTTCTTTTATATCGTTTTGTATGCTTGTTAATATAAATATTCATGTTTAGTACCTACAATTCGCGTAATCGTGTACAGAAATCAGCTTCAAAAAGTGGCATATCGGTAGCTACTTGTGGTTGCATTACAGTCCCGCTTGGTGCAACATTTAGTTATATATAAATTAAGTCTAAATTCCTTGCAATATCAGTGTGAAATATTGTTCCCTTGAAGTAGGAAGGGGATTGTGGCGGTTGTCGATGTCGCCCGAATCACAAGTTTTTAACATAATAAGTCAATTTACACGACTACTGATTAATGGTAAAATTCAACTTATCGATGAAAGGTTATACCATTGCTTTCCCTATATTTTCTGGTACGACTTATACAATATCTCAGACTGATTCCCGTGACATCTCACATCGGATAATGATCTGATATGCGTGGCCCAAACTTCGAACGCCAAAGCTGGCTCTATCTATATTTATTTATATATATATGCCTAAAAAGGCTTTTACATATAAGTGATACATGATGGAGTGTACATAGGAGAATATGTATTATACAGGAGATACTGACAGTAAATAGATGTAATCCATTTTAAAGAAGGTACAAAATACACACTTGTAAAATTGTGATAACAAGTATAATGAGAAAATATTAAAAAATATGAAGCAATATTAGTAAAAAGGAGGAGTAACATAAAGTAAAAAAGAAATTACAACAACACTACATATAAGACACAACATTAAAACTAATTTACCAACGCTACTCTAATTTGTAGGATTCGACAAAGTGTTGGTATAGATTATGCTTAATTCTATAAATGGAGTCAATAAATAAATCAATAACACCCCCATACTTGTTGCCCAGATCATGCATCCTATTGGTCAGTGAGTGTGTCTGATAGTTGGTCTTGTATGTATTACAGAAGAATGTTATATTTTGTCTTGTATTCCTAGTCTATATACCTCGATGGTTTGCAAAGGACCTTAGAGTCGTGGCAGAACGCGATGTCCCCCAAGTATTTTTATATCGACAGCTTTGCTTCGCCCTCTAGAAATATAATTTGCATACAAAAGAATCTTTTTCATCTCCCGAACATAAGGTTGGCCATCTCTGTACTTGTTCCGTAACTAATTCCCGTCCCAGGCAGTGGCAGCGATGGCGGAGGGAGGTACCGTGTACCGCGGGTCAATCACCCCGACTCCTGTATATTAAAATATGTCATAAAAATATATGTTATTATAGCCATTCGATTTACATTCCTGCTTAGATGTCACCCGAACCGACTACCGGGTGGTTACAACTAAGAAATTACCTCCAGGAAAAATACGGCTACTTGTAAATACGACAGCAGTCATAGTATAATGTTTTTGTTTTAGAGACACCTGTTTGTCAATTGTATAGACTCTTTGTTTTAAAAGTATGTGGATAAAATATCTTAGCCAGGTTTTGAGATAGCCAGGGGAGGATGTTGTGAAGGAAGTTAGCTAAGAACTTCACAGATGCACTCATAGAGGGCAGTGCATAGAGCTTGCTTGGAAGTCCGCAAGATGGCAGCTAGTGGCCAGTAGTCGCCAGGACCAGTTAGAATGCTCCCAGATAACTTGGTGTTTTCAGATCTCATTTAGCCAGCTTCTAGTTAGGTCGACTATCGAGTCACAATTGTAATACGCGAAGTATTAATAAATCCCTTATTTAACACAAAGAACCTATTATTTAAAATCTCCTTCCACGACGAGTTGGATAACTGTTTGTGGGAAAACAACAGAAATCATAAAAAAATATATATTTTAAACTCAACCACTTGGACAACTATAAGATATATTCTTCACAAACAAGAAACACCCGTAAAGTCTTTTTGGGATATACGAGATATATATCTCAGCCTAACACGGTCTCATAACAGTTATGCTATCTAATTTTATATTACAATGAGAAATATGATTAAACCAGTGTTAAATAGAAAAACCACCATGATTTGTATTTTCATTTAAAAGTCTACCACAATTTAAAAGTTTACGCACGCCTAGCAATTGTTTTACTATCGACGCCAGGCGTCCCGTGACGGCTATTTTACATTCCGCCAGAAGACATAAGCGTTGCGACTGTTGCGAGCTGTCAAGTCGCAGTAATCAACATTTCACGAAGTCTGTAGTTATGTTCGGTATTCTTTTTATCAATAAATAACTACGAAATTTGGCTGAAGCGGTTTTTAATAATACATCCGAAAACAATAAATAAACGTAGAAAATACAACAAAATGATTTACGAAAGGAAGGTTCGAGAATGTTCCGAAACGCGTCACGTAGGCAAAATAATTCGATCTCGATGTCGCGGTTGCTGGTTCAGTACTGACCAGTTCGTTCACGTTCCACTACAAGTCTACTGATTACAAAATTCCTTTTTGATCATCTTACCAGTAGTACATAAATTACAACTGAACAACAAAATGGAAAGAGAACAATTAACACGTGTGCTGGCCTTTTATACCTACGTTCGCGTTGTACATTCATCAGAGACATATGTTCTCAATTATTCTGTAGTCTCCGACCTACGTTTATTATACTTACTTTAAGTGTAATACTAACTTACGGTAAGCCTGTACATCGTCGTGAACAGTAGTGGGTAATTTTGAATAACGCCTAATTTGGGTCTCTGTCGGCGGCGGAAGTTGTCTTATGAACTCCGTGTTGAGAATTGTCTCATCTCCATCTCCAACGCCAACACAATCTCCCGAAAGGGCAGGCAGATAGGAAAGAAAGCTGCTGTAATATAAAATATAAGGCTATTGAAGTAAATATCTACCTTCCTTGAACAAAGGGTATTGCTAATTAACGAGGACCATGCAAAATTTGTTTTTTATTGCAATTTTTAATTTCAAGCAAAGCTATTTTCGAGTGTAACATTTGCCATAGAAAATCAAAAATCATTTCTCGAATCGAAATCGAAGAAAAATATTATAAATTTGAATAGTACACGGAGAATAAATACTAATATTGAATATTGCTGATTTATTAAGAATCTCTTCAAATTATTTGTAATCCGGTTCAAAACGGCATTGCAGGCCGTTTTCTGATAAACTTTTAGTAAATTTGTAATATTCATGCACCTGGCTTTGCCTTGATAATATACAATGACTAAATGCGAAAATATTAGAATTTTTATAAACACGTGTTCCGACATCGTGATAAAACATTCGTATTTTACTGAAAGTTTTTTAGGAAACCTATCAATTCATTCGTTGAGTGCCTGCATTCCAGTTTTTAACCGGATTAAGAATAATTTGAAGAGATTCTTAATAAATCAGCAATAATAATAATAATATTTGACAATTTTTATAGCGCCGCTTTTGTGAGATATCACCTCAGGTGCGCTTTACAGTTGATGCAGGTATTACAAAAAATATTAATATTACAATAAAAACAGCGCCCTTGAGGTGATTTCTCACGAAAACGGCGCTATATAAATTATCCAAATATTATTTACAAAAATAAAGTGAAGTTAAGTTAAGTAAAATGAAGAACAGGAACAGGTGACACGAAGATAGAAGATGGAGACTCTGCAGCAAGAATCCTAGGTGGTGAAGAAATTGGACCAGCTGCTGCAGTGAGAGAGTCCATCGCGTCCACCAACAGTGCCAGCACGAGGTTCGTCATCCGTCCAGGTATGTGTCTGCTGCTAATAAAGCGCTGCCGCAATATCCTCTCATTGATACCAGACCTTGGCAGCACTGCTGTAACGTTCGACGAAGATAGAAAATGGAGACTCTGCAGCAAGAATCCTAGGTGGTGAAGAAAAAACAGAATTTAAATAAAACTTTCACAGTATTTGACGAATTGTTCACATAAATTATTCACTTAAACGAAACCTTCAGTTTATATAACTTGTAATTTTGATTTCAAAATTGATTTCTTTTCCACGAACGTGTCAGTATCTAAGTAGGTACCTATGCGTAGTTATAATTTTATTAGGATTATGTTAGTTGTGTCATTATTTTTATCTGCCTGTTCCTACCGCACTACGTGTTGGCGATTATACAACTTAAGTTCAAAGTCAAAGATCCCAGAAGTAGTGAGATTTAAGTATTGGGTTCTTTGTGAATTGGTTGGTAGTTTGATAAATGACTATGGACATTAGAATGGTGGCTGCTACCGTGGCTTACAGATTCCTAGTCGGCTTTTTTCAGAGAAATTAGTGGCACATATTTCATCCCGAACTCCTTCCACTTCCCACTGCATAAATAGATAACTATTTTATAGTGTCAGGGGCGGATTGGTTCTGAGTATGATATACCAAAATATTTCAGTATAGCGCCGGTGAAAGACAACCAATCAGAATCGGAAGTGTTGAGGCTATCGTTAAAATATTTTCCCGGAGGACCTACGTCATCTTTGAGGATTGAATTTTAAAGGAAAGGAAAAGGAAAGGAAGGAGAGAAAGATCTGGAAAGGAGAAGTCATAAATGACTCCTGGTTACGTACCATACGCTTTGGACCGCTTAGTTTCATCTTCATTGGATGTAAGGTTTTCCTAGTTCTTTCCAATTCTATGCCTACAACATAATTATTTTCTATCTGCTTGCCCTTACGGGAGAGTGTAGAGTTGGTGTTGGCGAGATGCGATATAGACTTAATCTAACCTAACCTAACCTAATCCTAACCTAACGAAACCCTAATCTGAACCTAACCTAACGTAACCCTAACCTAACGTAACCTAACTTAAACCTAACCTAACGTAACCCTAACCGGAACCTAACCTAACTTAGCCCTAATCAAAAACTAACCTAATGTAACCCTAACCTCACGTAACGCTAACCTAACGTAACCCTTACCTAAACGTAACCTAACGTAACCCTAACCTAAACCTAACCTAACGTGACCTAACGTAAACCTAACCTAACGTAACCCTAACCGAAACCCAGCCAACATTAACCCTAATCTAAACCTAACCTAACGTAACCATAACCTAACGTAACCCTAACTTAACGTAACCCTAACATAACGTAACCCTAAGCTAACGTAACCCTAACATAACGCAACCCTAACCTAACGTAACCCTTACCTAACGTAACCCTAACCTAAACCTAACCTAACCTAACTGAAAAACTAACCATCACGCTGTTTTTAGCAAGGGTAGGCAGAGAAGACGGACCGCCAAATAACTTTGTCTCGACACGGCAAACGATCCTTGCCTCATTTATATTCATACATCGATTCATAGATATCATTCCGTTATTCTGGTTATTGACATGGCCCGACAGAAGTATTTGGTTCAATTGATCGTGCTACGTCTTCCTCGGGCGCCACCGACTTACAGGAGCGTCATATATTCTCCTTACATTCCTTTCTAAGCGTCCCTTTATTGATCTTACTCATTACGCTTACATCAGCCTTGCATTCTTTGCGAATCTTCACTTTTCTCACACGATCATACATGGTTTTACCACACATATGCCTCAAGGATCTCATTTCTACAGCATTGTCTACTTTTATCATTCATATGCCTTTGCAGCACCATGCCTCACTGCCGCACATCAGGGTAGGTACTAGTACTACAATGTGGACTGCTAGATTCGCTTTTTTGGACAATGTTTGTTAGCGCCAAACGCATGTAGTTCTCCATAAATGGAGTTACCTGCATTTACCCTTCTTTCAATATCTCTGTCAGCCTTCCCATCTCTCGTAAACATACTTCCTAAATACACAAACTCATCCACCTGCTCCAAGTATTCCTCATTCACAATTATATTGCACACTGTTTTTGTACTCTCTCTTTCAAACACCATTACTTTAGACCTACTTACATTCATCATAAACTCGTTCTTCTTGCAAATTTCGTTCATCCTAGACACGAGAGATTGCACGGAGAAAAATCTGGTTAAAAACCGATATCAGAGCACGTAATATCATGACGAAATTCGAAAATATTCGGATTTTCATGAACACGTGTTCCGTCAGCGTGATACATATATTTGCAATTTACTAAAAGTTTATCAGGAAACCTGTTAATTCATTTGTAATTTCTGCAATTCTGTTTTTAGCCGGATTACCGCCAATTTTACGAGATTCTTAACAATTTCACAAATTTTTCTCCATGTTCAGATCTTATATACTGTTTGAAATCAGCACCGCATCATCAGCGTACAATAGGCAACTTTTCAGTTAACTAACCTAACCTAAGATAACCTAACCTAACCTAACCCAACCCAACCTAACCTAAACATGTTGCCAAAAATGTAAGCTCGTTAAGGCGATGCACTACGTCGTGTAATATTTTAAATTGAGCCGCTATCAATAACAACCCTTATTTAAATCTTAAAGGTTTAAATTCCCGCTTAACACCATCCGCCTGTTTTGATTTTTGAAAGAAAAAACATGGCCAAAAAGTGCCTTTTATTTTATTTTGTGGATGTTCAGGCATAAATATTAAATTTTTTTTCGTCATTTTATAAATAACTTAATTTCCCACACTATACAATAAAATCATAACCGAAAATGGGTTCGTAAGTAAGAGATTTTGAACTTTAAAGCAGTTTTCATAGGCCTTTACATTATTTTTTCTGGGCTCATAAAAAGACTTATCTAAAAAATACTCGATTATTTCAAAGGCCAAGATGTATTCTACTCGCAGTATTTAATTAAAGCATCTGAAACATTTCTAGGCGACCAAATTTTCAAACCAAAAACACATGATTTTGCATTACTACGTACGGCATCGCCTTAATTTTGTTGCTTAGCCACTTTAATAGTTCGTGCAATTAGTTCCTTTGGTCGTAGGTTGACTGCCTCTGTGGTCGAAGGATAAAGGTTTCGACTAGCAAGCCGAAGGTTGCAGGCTCGCAGGATAAATTTGTGTTATACACGATCCAAAGTGGAGGATACTCGCAATATGGCCCTGCTGTAATATCACATTCATAATTGAAATGGCTTAAGCCGTGTTTGATGAGCAGATCTGAATTCTTCATCTCCTTTCCCTCTTCACAACCTCCAGCCCACAACACACCCCAATTGGAGACGTTATAGTCTCACTGGCTGCAGACGGTTAGGAGCAGTCTTCATTCGTTTCTGTTATTTATAATTTATTTTATATTGTAGAAACAAACAGTACATGATTTACAGAGATGAAACAATATACAGGAATAAAATATTTCATGTTGGGTACCTATGATATGTTTCCTTGTAATGTATGCTAAGTTGTATGTTTATTCTTTAAGGCAATGCCATACGTAGTAATGTAAAATCATGTGTTTTTGGTTTGAAAATTGGTCGCCTAGAAATGTTTCAGATGCTTTAATTAAATACTGCGAGCAGAATACATTTTTTAGATAAGTCTTTTTATAAGCCCAGAAAAAAGTAATGAATAAAGCCTATGAAAACTGCTTTAAAGTTCAAAATCTCCTACTTACGAACCCATTTTCGGTTATGATTTTATTGTATAATGTGGCAAATTAAGTCATCTATAAAATGATCGAAAAATGTTTAAATATTTATGCCTGAACATCCACAAAATAAAATAAAAGTCACTTTTTGGCCATGTTTTTTTCTTGCATAAATCAAAACAGGCGGATAGTGTTAAGCGGGAATTAAAACCTTATCGCCATCTACGTAAGGGTTGTTATTAGCGGCTCAATTTAAAATATTACACGACGTAGTGCATCGCCTTAATTACCAGGTGACGTGTGTAGTTTATAGGTGTATGTGTGACGTTAGTAATGTATGTGTGAGTGTTTGTGTGTCTGTATCTGTATGTATGCGCATTGAACAGTTTAAATTATTGACATGATGCCACTTTTGAATTTGGGCAGTGAATCCGAAAAAATGTGATGTTAGAGTTAAGACAAATATAATTTACAGTCCGTCTCTGACCGCATCATAGAATATTATATGTGTCAACTGTTCAGTAGGTACTGCATAATAAATAGGTGGATTGTCCCACATTGTACTGTAATGTTGCTGCACTAGTCACTGGGGACATTCTTACATTCCTCTGATATGTCTCCGAAGAGGTAGGCAGATTTATTTATTTATTTAATACAAAATGTATCTAAAGTTATAAGAGAAATTCGACTGTTTAACTAGGAGCTATTACCGTATTAGGAGATACCCTATAGAGTATATAACTATTGGTTACATAATCGATGGCGCTGAAAATTTCAAAGTTTGTTCTTATTAGTGCCAGTAGTGTTTAGTAAGTCTGGGAGGTGGAAGGAAGACTTAACAAATTATCTCTTCACTGGAATGGTACGGAGTCGATTTAAAATCAATATAATGTAATTTATTTAACAGTAAAAATGTGAATTACATCATACTACATTAAGGCGAAGCTTAATGCCAAATCACTATTTTGATTGATCTTTATAATGAATTGGTGTACATTATGAATACTAAAAAATATGCTTTAGATAAATTGAAGATTTTCCTATCGTTTCGCTTGAGTAGAATACAAATAAATAACTAAATTACTCAATAAAAAATATAAATGTAAACTACTAAAAAACATTTTTTTTCAATAGAAATGTATGAACGCGTAAAGGAAACAACTTTTAAAAAATACAGTATTATAGCTAAGATTATCTGTGACAGTTTCACTTGATTAACTTTTTTGCTTTCTTATAAAATGAATTAGTTTTGTGCTTGAAATCGAACGTTTCTAGACTCCGTTTGTCAAGCGATTTTAATGAGAAGGTTCTATTCAAGTTCTGTTATTATTTTAGTTTTGTTACAACTGGCTAATCATGATATAACTAGCTTAGGAGATAGACATATAACGTCCTAAATTTTTCTGTAGGCCTTTTTAAGATACACATAGATACCGTAGTACATTATTTTGATGTATCTCATAAGATTTAGTCAGCGTTAATGTAAGCGCCGGAAAACATTTTTTTACGATTTGATTACAAAACATCCACTTTTCTCTACTTTCTATAAATATAATATGCATGTTTTATATATGTAAACCTTCAGAAGAGATTTTCTAAATGATGGTAAAAAATCTATTAAAATCAGTTTTGTAGTTTAGAAGAACTAAGCGCACAAACAGATAGACGCGTAGAGCGACTTTATTTTATACTATTTAGAGATTAGGGATGAGAAGTAAGAGATGAACGAAGAAGGAGGTGTAAGGAGAACGATGGACATGGAAATGAATGATTGAAGACATGACACGATCAAGTGAGACATATACTTATTACAATACAATAATATCATTTTCATCTTAAAATGCAGCCAGTGTCAGGTACTTTAGAAGTCCCCGAAGAACGTCGGGTACACATCAGCTAGTGGATAGATAAATTTAAAAATCATAGATATTTTTTTACGATTTTATTACAAAACATCGACTTTTTATAAATATAAGTAGCATGTATTATATATATAAACCTTCAGGAAGAAATTCTCTAAATGATAGTGAAAACCTTATCAAAATCCGTTGCATGGTTTAGAAGAACTAAGCGAACAAACAGACAGAAGCGGATAGCGACTCTATTTTATACTATTTAGAGATAACTGAACATGAAAATCAACTTTGAAAATTGAAAACAACCTATCCTTTATGTTTTCTCTTAGGGAAAAATTGTTATTTGTTTCTTCAGATTCCTAGAAAAACTACGCAATACAAATGACGCGTTCGGAAATTGAAAGAGTTCGAATTTCATTCAATCGCTTTATAAATTTTGCTATGGGAGATTTTTCTATGGTTTCCATAAACTACAACTTTTCATTACCAAAGTGTTGACCTAGGTGTATTGAATCTTGTTTTGCTGTGTACATTTTTGAAAGGCATAATATATAATTGCTTTCAAGGTTCTTAGCTTTGTACTCAAAACCTGCAATGATTTTTAAATTTTTTTTTTTTTTAAAGAAAGACAAACATTCCCAGGTTACGAATAACCCAACAATGTTTGAAAATCTCCTACTACCACCACAGAAAGCCGAAAATGTTGCTTGTGTTGTGATGGAGGACTTAGTCAGCCGAGGAATCGAACACGCGACGCTCGGGTGAGACCCAAGCGCTATGCCCACTCAACCACTGACCGGTCTAAAAAAGTAAATACGATTAAAATGCTGTTTTTCTTCAGTTCTTTGTCCTTGTTTCATGTCTGGAATCCCAGGTAGATTTCGTACACAGAAAGGATTGAGCACAAAATAGTTTTCTACGATACCTTGATTTTTGAGGCTATCGTCACCATGTCACGAGGAGTCAGTTGCGGTTTCAGGATTTCCTCACTGGAAAGCCGTAGAAAATTCCGCAAGCGCACTATTTAAAAAAAATATGTAACCATCTCTGTGATAGATTGCCCTGAATTTTTTGACTGAAATCAATTAACAAAGGACAAAAACCCCTTTATAAGTGTGTACTCCAACTAGATTCTGATTGACCTCTGTCGTTTAATGTAATGAAATATTGTGAACTCCATTAATGAAGGACTGAACGCAGTAGGCGCTAACAAAACATTGTCCAAAGAAACGAAGCTAGCAGTCCACAATGGAGTGCTGGAACCTACCTGATGTATGGATGTGAGGCATGGACTGGTAGAGAAAGGATGAAAGTAGACTAAATGCTGTAGAAATGAGGAGTATGTGTGGTAAAACCATGTATGATCGTGTGAGGAATGTGGAGATCCGCAAAGAGTGCAAGGCTGATGTAAGCGTAATGAGTAAGATTAAGAAAGGGACGCTTAGATGGTTTGGGCATGTACAATGAGTGAAGAAAAGAGTGTAAGGAGGATATATGATGCAAATGCGAATGGTAGCAGAAGTCGGGGACACCCGAGGAAGACATGGCACGATCAAGTGAATCAGATACTTGAGTCGGGCCATGTCAAGAGTCAGAATAATAGAAGAGAATGTATGAGACGATGTATGAATGTGAATGAGGCAAGTGGTGTGTGCCAAGATCGAGTTGTTTGGCGGTCCGTCCTCTCTGCCTTCTCCTGCGGAAACGGCGTGATGGTTAGTTAGTTAGTTAAATAATTTTTCGTATCTTATATTTATCTTATCTATCTCTGAGATAGATTGCCCTGAATTACTTGAATGAATTCAATTAACCCTTCAAGTCTCGAAAGGACATTTATAGCCACAAACATCATATTCCATTAGAAGCTTTGAAGAACAGATCTGACCTGGTCACACATTCATTATATATTTTTTATATAATGCGTAGATACGTGATTTTTTCGTCGCCCGAAAGATAAATAACTGTTCTTTTCAGTTTTTCTCAAGGATTTTATACACGACTACATGAATAAAATCCAAAAAAATATTTAAGTGTATGATTACAAATTGGCGGGATTTTTTCATTGACATGTATTGTATTTATATATCTTCCTTTTAAACCGTCTTCTTCTTCTTTTTGGACGCTTACTACGGAGCCTTAAGTGTTAAGTACCTATTTCTCGTTGTTGCCAAGGTCTATAAGAAAATGGAATTCAGCCAGTTGCACGACAGGTATGTATGTATATATTATTTGTTTATATCAGACTTCATCGCCACAGACTAATTCGACCATCCACATCCCCAGATTGTAATCGGGCAGCGTACCATATAGCCATTCAAAAATTGGAGCATTTAAAATTAATCTACATTCATTCTTAACTTTTTGTCGCTTAACCTTTTCCTTACTGCGAACGACATTGATATATTTTATTTATCATAAGATTTAATTAATATTAATTATTGTTATATGTTATTATTGTTGTATATGTTATTGTTGTATATGCAAAGATGATGTATCGATAGGATTACAACTAGAACTTCTGTGAATAGAAGACATCGTGTCCAAAAATGCATATGTTTTTAATTTTATCTTTTTTAATATTTATGACTGTACCTAACTTCGCCAATCAACCGAGCTCTTCATACTCTAAATAATATTTGTCTTAAGGCGATGCACTACGTAGTGTAATATTTTAACTTGAGCCGATATCAATAACAACCCTTACGTAGATGGCGATAAGGTTTAAATTCCCGCTTAACACCATCCGCCTATTTTGATTTATGCAAGAAAAAAATATGGCCAAAAAGTGCCTTTTATTTTATTTTGTGGATATTCAGGCATAAATATTTAATTTTTTTCCGATCATTTTATAAATAACTTAATTTTCCACATTATACAATAAAATCATAACCGAAAATGGGTTCGTCAGTAGGAGATTTTGAACTTTAAAGCAGTTTTCATAGGCCTTTACATTATTTTTTTCTGGGCTTATAAAAAGACTTATTTAAAAAATACTCGATTATTTTAAAGGCCAGGATGTATTCTACTCGCAGTAATTAATTAAAGCATCTGAAACATTTCTAGGCGACCAAATTTTCAAACCAAAAACACATGATTTTACATTACTACGTATGGCATCGCCTTAACTCAAACATTGACGTTTTTTCGCATTCACTGCCCAAATTCAAACGTGGCATTATGTCAATAATATAATATTCAATGAGCATACATATACACACATGCACTCACTCACTCACTCATGCATTATACACCTATATACTACATACGTCACCTGGTAATTATGGAATAAACATACCACTTAGCAGACATTACAAGGAAACATATCATATGTACCAAACATGAAATATTTCATTCCCGTATATTGTTTCATCACTGTAACGCGTGTACATTTATTTCATAAGGTTTAGCCAGTGTTAGCAATATAAGCGCCCGAAATTTTTTTTTTACGATTTAACTACAAAACAACTTTTATCTACTTTCTATAAATAGCATGTTATCTACTTTCTATAATATGCATGTATTATATATGTAAACGTTCTGGAAGAAATTTCCTAAATGATAATATAAATTCTATCAAAATCCGTTGCGTATTTTAGAAGAACTAAGCGCACAAACAGACAGACGCGAAGAGCGATTTTATTTTATACTACTTAGAGATTGAACGAAGAAAGAGGTGTAAGGAGATAAAAATAAAAATCATAGATATTATAAATATATTGTAAAGATAAAAAAAAAATATATATAAAATGGAGTTCAACAAAAATTAAAATTATAAAATCAAAATATAAAGAAATTAATTCTTCTAAATTGAAACAACTTCGCACTCGTAAGGTTAACCGAAAATTCCAACCTGCTTTTGACAGCTGTCACTTTGACAGCTGTCAGTTTGACAGTTGACATGCGAGGTGTCGTGAAAGATACAACGCATGACGAAGGTTGCGGCCGGGTAAGGCAAAGAAGCAGATCGACTCCGGACAGACTGCTACTAGTAAATTCATTCATAGTGGACACGTTATAAAAGTTTTAATATTTTAAAAAAATTATAAAAAACGTGCCGCACGTTCTTAATGGAATTTATGTGTATTTTTGAATGAACGTTTAAACCAGTTTTTGGTCTGGCGTGTCTGTGTGTCCGAATTAAGGAAGAAATTGACCAAATGTTTTTTATGTGACTTCTGAGAGTCCCAAATCAATGCTCCTAACCGTTTGAAGCCAGTGAGATTATTGCATCCCGAATAGGGGTCTTTTGTGGGGCTGAAGGTAGTGGGAAGGGGTTGGAGATGGGGAAGAGGAAGGTGTGGGAGTACCTAGCTATTCAGATCTGGTCAACAAACATATCTTACACCAGGGCGACACAGAGAGTATCTACCACTCTGTGTTATATTTTATATGAAATAACTCGATTTAAATAAATAAAATTTACTTGCGCACTCCGGTTTCGTAGTCAAGGATTGTAACCACTCAACCAGAATAAAAACAAACATTTCTGGATTACGAATAACTTGACAGTATTTGAATTCCTTCTGCGATCATCATTATGGTGGGAAACGTCGCTTGTGCAATGATGGAGGACTAAGCTAGAGTAATAATCTAGCCTACGATACCTGGGTAGGAACCAGACGCATTTGTTCATTCAGACACTCACCTGTGGAATAAATATATAATTTTTTTATTCTACCAGAATGTTTTTTTAATATTTAATTTTATGATCAAAGACTGGACCAACTCGTGTTTTTTGCCGTAAAATGACACCTAATAAAAATAATATTTATCGCCGGTAAATTGAGATAATAATTGATGATAAAATAGGGTGAATTGTCACATTATTAGCACTAAATTATAACACACAAAAAAATGTGAAAAAATGCTACCGGTGGTGGAAAAAAAAACATATAAATTAGGTTGTAAGGGTGTCAGTTTTTTGGGGTCCTTCCTGCCTATTGTGTTGATTCACAGTCCAAGAAATACACGGTCCAAGATGATGTAGAGGCAAGTTAGTGACTTGCACCCCTATCAGTTATTTATATTCTTCATCTAGCGACGTGGCTAACTAATTTTTATTATTTATTAGATACCGAAAAATACAATTACAGAATAATGAAGCTTTGACTGTCCAACTGGGAAGGTTTCCTGTTTCAGGACAAACAAATTGATAGGTTTAGTTCATATGAAGTTGGTAATGTACAAATAAAGTAGGTATCTAGGAATCGTAATTGACCATAACCTTAGATTGGTACCTCACATCAAACAAATCACAAATAAACTTCTCAAAACAATACACATTTTCCTAAACATAAGAAACATATATAAAATAAAACAATTGAAAACAATATATTTTACACTTTGCCAATCAATAATAGAATATGGAATTATTGCTTGGGGAGGAGCAACAAACTCGGCTATCAATTACATAGAAACCGCACAGAAAACGATCTTAAAGGTAATACTCAAAAAACATAGACTGACTGATACAGACCAAATATTCAACAGCTGTGACGTACTAGATATACGCTAATTATACGTTAAAACACTACTAAACTACATTTTTGACAAAAAAATAAATTTCAACATACACAAAATAACACTAACAGACCAGTTAGACAAGCGTACAAAAAAAACATAAAAACTCCGACAGTAAATTCAAGCTTTGGACAAAGACACTACTAATACAATGCTATAAAAGCTTTCAACAGTGTAAAATTTGAAATTAAAATTGAGGAAAATAAAAATAAATTCCCACACAAAATTACAAAATCGATTAAAGAACAAAAAAGACAATATTACCAAAATTTCATTGCATAAAATAAAAATAAAACCTACACGTAACACACAAAACCATATAAACACACATCATTCACAAACACACAAGATTATTTTCGACGTATTATTTTTTAATTTTGAATATATTACTATGTATTACGTATTTTAAATTTTAAATGTATTATTTTCTCTTTAAATGTATTATGTAGATTATATTTTCATATTATAAAATGAAGGCCTCAGCACGGACAAGCCACCCAGTGAGGCCTACATTACTGGAAAACTTAAAATGTAAAAAATATTGTACCAAATAAATAAATAAAACAGTTACATAATAATTAATTCATATCATTGGAGAATTTACTTTCATGTTTACAATGTAAGATATATTTATATTATTATGTTTTACTCCCAGCCTAGGCTAGTAATCTATCGAAAATTATATAAAAAAATTGAAGCTAAAGAATATAAAATAATACTAGAAAGACATGTAACAGTAACATAAAATAATACAGAAACTAGAAAAATACTACATATAAGACAAATCACTAAAACTACATTACCAACGATACTCTAATTTGTAGGATTCAACAAAGTGCTGGTATAGATTACGCTTAATTCTATAAATGGAGTCAATAAATACATCTATAGTACCCCCAAACTTGTTGGCTAGATTATGCATCCTATTGGTCAGCGAGTGTGTCTGATAGCTGGTTGTGTATGTATTGCAGAAGAATGTTATATTTTGTCTTGTATTCCTAGTCGGCACATGGAATTTAATAGTGGCAACGATGGCAGGACTGTCAATTGATTTGTTAATGACTCTGTGCAACACGACCAAGTCTGTGATAATTCTCCTGTCAGACAATGTTATTAGATATTATTTTTTTCACTGTTTCTATGATGTCTAAGAATTATTATTTTTTCACTGTTTCTATGATGTGTAAGAATTATTATTTTTTTCACTGTTTCTATGATGTGTAAGAATTATTATTTTTTTCACTGTTTCAATGATGTGTAAGAATTATTATTTTTTTCGCTGTTTCTATGATGTGTAAGAATTATTAATTTTTTCACTGTTTCTATGATATGTTAGAATTATTATTTTTTTCACTGTTTCTATGATGTTTAAGAATTATTATTTTAACTGATGACGGTTTCACTAATATGAAGTTATTAATCGATTTAGATGAATCCACAATTTTTTATTGTTTTTAAATACATTCATCTATTTGAAAGTCATAAAGTTTCTATTTAGACTTTCGGAATTCAATACTTCTTTTGCGTGATATCACTATGAAACAATAATTAATACTTCAATGGTGAGTTTCGATTATATTTTCTTTATTAAATGAATTAACTTAACCCACTTCTGGACATCGGATCGAGCTCGGAGCTCGACAGTCAGACTCGTTGTCGATGACAATGCATTCTGTGACAATCACTAATAAACACAAAGTATCCTACGCATTTCTCAAAAATTAGATGAACAAAACAACAGTTAATTTAAGAAATAAATGTCGATCTTACCCAATCGTGATTTGACGGAGTTGTTAGCGTGGTTGACTTCATTCCCCTGTGAAGGTTGGTTCAATCCTCAGCCAAACCATTTTTTTAAGTTCGCAGCAGTTTGAGAGCCAGTCCCTAGCAAGGTAGGTTCCATCCTCAAGTGATATTGTGTCAGCTCTTTATTAGCAGCAGACATATACCTGGATGGATGATGAACCTCGTGCTGGCACTGTTGGTGGACGCGGTGCACTTCTTTCGTTGCAGTAGCTGGTCCAGTTTCTTCACCACCTAAGATTATTGCTGCAAAGTCTTCGTGCCACCTGTTCCTGTACTTCATTTTACTTAACTTAAGTTCACTTTCTTTTTTTAATATTTTTTGTAATACCTGCATCAACTGAAAGCGCCCCTGAGGTGATGTCTCACAAAAGCGGAGCCATACAAATTAGCCAAGAAATAAATAAAATCCAGTCGAAAAAAAGTCTTGGAAATTGGTTAATAGCCCAACAGATGGCGAAATTAGTAGTCTATTAACCATGAACATCAGACCTTGCGTCAAATCCGCTAGTTGTTTATGATGTTGGCCTAATGAAAAATCCAGAAACCCACAAAATTTTCTACCTTTCTTCAGTTTTTGGCGATTTTAAGCATAAAGGACTACAACTAAGATTAAAATTACATTACACGTTTTAAAGAAGACTAAATTTTCTACAATTTGAGTCCAAAACCGTCTCTGTAGACCCAATAGTTTCCAAAAGACAGCTTTACAAAATGTATCAATTTTTTCGATTTCGGAAATTTATTGCAAATCTGATTTTTTTTGCCCCCTCTTGGGGCGGTTTGAGAGGACCCCCTTATAACCTACCCACATTTTTCATATTTCTCATTTCTAGCCCAGGGGGCCTAGTCTTTAATCCTAGTATCTTTCGGATTAACAAACCAGTAAGTTCATAGTTTAACCTTTCCTTATACCGGTGCTATCAACTGAGTGAAAATCGTCTCTAATTAATAAAATATCTCTGTAAATATACTAAATACAGAGTTCAAATTTTAGGTATTCCTCCACAATACATTTATGTATTGCATTAAGTAATTAGAATATATTAATATTTACCGAGTGCATAGCACCGGAGGATCGGGAATTTTTGAACACCGTAAGGGAAGGGTTAATACGGGTTTAAGGGCTAAACCGACGGCAGGAAAATTTTGAAAGATAGAGAGTTGGCCCCCTGGTCGTGGGTTACATTATCGATGCCTTGTTTGAACGTTTCATAACCATATACTCCTTCCTTTTCTCTCCATCCATAGTCACCGTTCACCGAAGATTGAATGATATAGGCCACGAAATCCTCATTAAATTCAGCATTCCAACCTGTGAACTCAGATGAGAGTTTAGGAACAACGAAATTTGTAGTGGTGGTGGAGGTCATCTACTTCACAAAGTTGTGTGGCCTCGAAACTCATCATTTGGTTCGATAGCTGACAGGTACACCCAGTATATCACTGCTCATTACGGCTCAAATGTAGCAGTAGATTTCGATGGATACCCAACAGATGCTGCAAAAAAAGGCACGAAGAGCCTTGCAGAGACCTGCTGAAAACAAAATTGAAAATCCATAACATACGAGGACTGCAGGCAGAGGAAGATGCT
Organism: Hesperophylax consimilis; assembly: GCF_061612785.1. Taxonomy (NCBI): domain Eukaryota; kingdom Metazoa; phylum Arthropoda; class Insecta; order Trichoptera; family Limnephilidae; genus Hesperophylax; species Hesperophylax consimilis. The sequence continues at coordinate 17,437,142 of NC_142865.1, forward strand.
GACAGGATCATCATCACTACAGATGTCACTCTTGCATTATCTTACGATGTAAGTTGTTCTTCTAACTCAGAACAGTGACAATGGTACCATTGTGAGAGGAAAATTGTTATTGTCCTCTCACTGTGGTACAAGGCGATGTTCCGAGTCCTGAGTCCTGCTGGAGAGGTCAAAAGGTCTCCCTCGACCAGTCTCTCGCGATCTGGCCTGCCACGCAGTTGTTGGGCAGACGCATTCGCCACTAATATACCTAGACAAACCTCACCCCATGAACCCGGGCACCCCTGCTACATCGCTAAACGTAGCGGAACTACTTGGGGTGACTTATTGCAGAGGTGTTGGTTATCTGGGCCCAAATTGTAGCTTCTTATTGAACCAAGTATCTTTACAACGAAGAATGTCTTACATTTAGTGTGAGAAAATCGCTAAAAAGGCATTCAATTCTTAACACAACCTGCTCCATCAATAAAATAATTCACCCACCAATATATCAAAAATTAACTAGGCGAGAACGGATAATAAATATTTTGTCTGCGTACATCCGGTCGCGTCGGCCAATCACAAAGAGTTTCCGGTCGATTGTCACGTCGCTATAAATAATCTCTCGGTCAACTACCCTCGGGCGAGAGGGTAGGCAGGGGATGTTCAGTCCTACAGCTACCTGCCACGATTAAATCGCTACCTCCCCTGGTCTTTAAGAAGGATGATAAATAGAATTTGGAGTGAAGGTAATTGGGTATTTAGTATGGTGAATTTTTCGAATTAAATTTATCCGTGGCTCTCTCTTTGTGCGCTTATTTCTTCTAAACCATGCAACAGGTTTTAATAGGATTTTCACTATCATGTAGAAAATTTCTTTCGGAAGGTTTATGTATATAATACATGCATATTACATTTATAAAGAGTAAAGAAAAGTCGATGTTTTGTAATCAAGTAAAAAAATATTTTCGTGCGCTTACATTGCTAACGCTGGCTAAACCTTATGAGATACATCAAAATAATGTACTACGGAATTGTATATCTTAAAAATTTCTACAGAAAAGTGTACCAAGGTATTTATCTATCTCCTAAGGATAATCCCCAGCAGCACCGTGTACACGTCAGCTGGTAAGTAATAAATAGGTTTTTTCAATTTATTTTAAACAAGCTGATTTGTGCCCGGCATTGCCCGGGGACAAAGTATTTGTTTGACTTGATCGTGCCATGTCTTTCACGGGCGTCCTCGGCTTCTACAACCATTCGCTTCCAAGTCGTACATCGTTCTTATATCTCTTTCTTCGTCCATCAATACGCATCATTTCACCACAAATAAATATTTGATTGGTGTCTTTTATGCCATTGAAATGCAAGGAAAATCAGATTGCCAACAAAATAACATCAAGCACCCAGAAATCTCTCATGTATCAGGCCATACAACTGTATAACAAAATTCCGAAGGAAGTTACTAAGATTGAAAAGATGGTTAAGGCGAAGCTTAATGCTAAATCACAATTTTGATTAATCTTTATAACGAATTGGTGTACAATATGAATACTAAAAAATATGATTTAGATAAATTGAAGGTTTTACTATCGTTTCGTTTGATTAGAATACAAATAAAATAATAAATTACTCAATAAAAAATATAAATGTAAAATACTAAAAAAAAATTTTTTTCAATAAAAATGTATGAACGCGTAAAAGAAATTAACTTTTTAAAAAATTCAGTATTTTAGCTAAGATTATCTGTGACAGTTTTACTTGATTTGCTTTTTTGCTGTCTTATAAAATTATTTACAAAATAAATAAAAAACAATTTTGTGCTTGAAATCGAACGACTCTAGATTCCGTTTGTCAAGCGATTTTAATGCCTATTACCTACAATATAATGTACACATTTTGGCTTGTAGCTTCCTCTTAAGTGTAAAGAGGAATTGAGAAAGCATATTTTCCTCAAATATTGATGTTTTTTGTGACATATAATATGTACTTATGTACTTAGGTACATCAAAAAATTTAAAGATCCATTCTCTATTCGTTTTTAAGTCTATAGGGGGGGACAAACACTAAAACACATATTTAATTATAAGCCATGAATTTTTTGCCCAGACAATTTTTTTTTTGAAATTTTAAATAAATAATTATACAATTTGTCCAAAGAAACGTCACTATCTCAATGAAAATTCTTTTGTCAAACTTTTTTCGTGGCGGTAGATATCATAGAATTGGTTATTCCGATTTAACAGCTCGTAGTAGGAATCCAAGATCATGAGATCTCAGACGTTATAAAGGGGTAGTATCCAACACGTCCACCATCTTGAACCGGAACCGGAACTTAAAAAACGCTTTTACAGATAGAGAAAATGCCAAAAAGTCGAGTTAAAACAGAACTTCGTCACACGCAGTTATGATATTATGATTTTAGATTTTCACGTTATGATTAATTTATTTTTGGGGTATTATGCTGTGCTGCGCTTCCTGCTTATTTAGCCAACGTTTCGGAAATTGTCGAGAACTTGATTGAAGCCGGTCATTTCTTCGGATGTATTTCTGAAGTCATGGGAAGACCCAAAACGCATCGAACACGCCTAATTACGAAAGCCATTGAAATCAATTAATATTAATAGTCCAGTAATTGACGGCTATTACAAAACGAAACGCAGAAAACCATTATAATTTAACTAATATGTAGCATACATAAGTAGGCACTGAAATACGGTCTCTAAGACCTCCTGTTCGGAGTTAATAATGATTTACACAGCGCCTTTTTTGTGATGAAAATCACCTCAAGCGCGCTTTACAGATGTATAATATATTTCTACAATGATCTATCTTATTACTAACCATAGACTAGAGAAACTATTATCAACTTATGACTAACAGATTGCATCGTTTCGTCGACCACTAATAAAAAACTATAAGTATGTACAATGCATTTGATCAATGAACGTGGTGCTGCATTAGAATGTATTTATATTCTGTACAGGCAGATAATAGGACCACACTTACCTACCTGGTAGATCACTTGAGATTAAGAGGAAGCTATAAGCCAAAAATATGTATATTAATGGTATACCTCATATCGTAGGTAATAGGCATTAAAATCGTTTGACAAACGGAGTCTAGAAACGTTAGATTTCAAGCAAAAAATTGGTTTTCATTTATTTTTGTTAATAATTTTATAAGAAAGCAAAAAAATTAACAAGTGAAAATGTCACAGATAATCTTAGGTACAATACTGTATTTTTAAAAAGTTGTTTCCTTTATGCGTTCATACGTTTCTATTAAAAATATATTTTTTAATAGTTTGTATTTATATTTTTTATTGAGTAATTTATTATTTTATTTGTATTCTACTCAAGCGAAGCGATAGGAAAACCTTCAATTTATCTAAAGCATATTTTTTGGTATTCATAATGTACACCAATTCGTTATAAAGATTAATCAAAATAGTGATTTGGCATTAAGCTTCGCCCTAACACCGTAATATTGTTTATTATAGAAATTTAGTTACAGTTTGAACGCAATTATTAGAAGGCGAAATTAAGAACACATCTTTCTATATAGTCTTCTCATCTGAACTGATGATGTGAACTACAGACAAACTCAAAAGGAGGAAGTGTAAGTGTTCAAAAGTAAATCTATTTCCTATTGGTTGTCTAGATTCATACTTCCCTCTGTTCAAAAATACAATCTTCCCAGTTAGGCACTCCTATTGTATTTTTGTGTTAGTGGTATTTTTTACCTGTAAGCTGTTAGTATATTGTATTGTATTAAACACAATAACATCCTCATTTTCAACAACTTGTCAAATTACATTTTCTTAGAACTTTTGATAAAAAGAGGAAAAACCGTGTTTCAAAGTGGTTCCTTAAAAATTTCACAGTTTTTAAAACAGACAGATATATTGTCAATGAATTCTAAACATGATTTCCATGGATTTAGTTGGTCGAGAGGTCCAAAGATATGGTTTTTCTGTGGCATCCATCCATCCAGTGACAGATATTGCGGGTTCAATCCTTTGCTAAGCTTGTTCTACATCACTGCATAAGCAATATTAATGTCATAATTATTTATTTATTTATTAAAGGCTTTTACATAGAAGTGATATATGATGCAGTGTACTAGGAGAATATCTGTATTATACAGGAGATACTGACAGTAAATAGATGTAATCCATTGTAAAGAAGTTACAAAATACACAATTGTAGAATTGTGATTACAAGTATAATGAGAAAATATCAATAAATAATTAAAAGAAAAACTAAATAAAGACAAAAAAAAACAAAATATGAAGCAATGTTAGTAAAACTTAGGAGTAACATAAAATGAAAAAGAAATTATAACAACACTACGTATAAGACAAAACATTAAAACTAATTTACCAACGCTACTCTAATTTATAGGATTCGACAAAGTGTTGATATAGATTATGCTTAATTCTATAAATATATAAATAAATCAATAGCACCCCCATACTTGTTGCCTAGATCATGCATCCTATTGGTCAGTGAGTGTGTTTGATAGTTGGTCGTGTATGTATTGCAGAATAATGTTATATTTTGTCTTGTATTCCTAGTCGGCACATGAAGTTTAATAGTGGTAAGGATGGCAGTACTATCAATTAAGTTGTTAATGACTCTGAGTAACACAACCAGGTCTGAAATAATTCTCCTGTCAGACAGTGTTATTAGATGCAATTGATTCATCAGACTGACATAATTAATGTAATCAATAGGAATTCTGAGCTTAAAATTTACGTACTTAAGAAATTTGTGCTGAACTCTTTCTATATTATTGGTGTGAACTTTATATAGGTGAATTATACTCCAATATAATGATGGCAATAGGAGGAGGGAGTGAATGAATGATCTAGAGTATTAGAAAAACAGTGTATGCTTGTGAATGAGGCAAGAAAGTTAGTTTTATATGGCTTGGCTCTGTTTATATACAGAGACAAATTCTCTATTACTGAAGTTCAATAAAAAATTATAAATGAAATAGTCATAACGCCGTTTCAACAAATATATATATATATCTTTTATGGGTTTAAATGATTATTTTTGTAATTCTTTTTTATTTGAATACCGCACAGGATGTCCAATTGCATGGATTGCAGGCCTGAATGAATTGAAAGGTTTCCTAATAAAACTTCAGTAAAACACGTACGTACTATCGTGACGTCGCACAGTGGGCTGAAAATCGCCTTTCATAGACATAGAGACTTGAATTTTCAAGGGTATTTTTTTTTGCTAGAAATAGATTCTGCTGATCATTATTATGCTATAAAATTTCGTATGAAGCAATTGCGTGTATGAAGGAGTTATCATTTTTTTAAGAAAAAATTTTATGGCACTGACATTAAAAATGAGGCTATCTCTGGAATCATAAGGTTGGCCATTATATCCTTACACACATTTTTTTAAATCCTCAAAGATGAAAAAAAAACTTTTTTATGAGGATTTTAAAAAAAAAGTGCAAGTTGCGCCACAATACGAAGTATGTCAACAAAATACAAATAAATAGTAGTATATCTGTGTGTAAGGATAGAATGGCCAACCTTATGTTTCCAGAGATAGCCTCATTTTTAATGTCAGTGCCATACAAATTTTTCTTAAAAAATGATAACTCCTTCATTTGTACACGCAATTGCTTCGTACGAAATTTTATAGCATAGTAATGATCAGCAGAATCCATTTCTAGCCAAAAAAAAATACCCTTAAAAATTCAAGTCTCTATGTCTATGAAAGGTGATTTTCAGCCCACTGTGCGTCGGTAGGAATCGTTTTAACTATGTAACTAACTAACCATCACGCTGTTTACCCGCAGGGGTAGGCAGAAAGGACGGACCGCCAAACAACTCGGTCTTGGCACACACTTCTTGCCTCATTCACATTCATACATCGTATCATTCATACTCTTCTATCATTCCGACTCAAGTATCTGATTCACTTGGTCGTGCCATGTCTTGATAATCATAATCTTGTTGATAATATAAAAATCCTAATATTTAATAGTCACTATATAAGATCAGAAAAATCGCAAGAGAATGTACTAGAAGTTTATTGGAACCGACAAATTATTCCGTCGATTATTTGTATAAATCGGATGTATCGATTATTAAAACGTTTTGTAATCATTGTAATTAAACGTTTCGTATTAGCCCATCACTATTTCTGTACCTACAGGGTTGCTCAAAACGAACAGTTCTTTATATTTTTTTACGGCACTTCGTGATATATATAAAAGAAGTCGGCGGCCATAGACTGTCGGTCGGTGGGTACACAAAGTGGTCATAAAAAAACGTATAAAAAATAAATAATGCAAGGCCGAGAACGCATTCCTTTTGGGACATAAATTACACAAATAACACAATGCGGCCATATGAGTAGATGGTTACCTTCAAACGTATGGGTGTTATGAGTACAGGGTGCCTAGGCATGCTTTTCTCTGTTTATTTTACGTCATCTTTATCAATCTCTAATGTCAATTCAATAATAGCCAATATTATCCTAAACATTTTTATATTCTTAGTGTGCCTTAAAGCCTTAGATAATTATTATATGCCTTATTATATGTGGGGAACTGCCGCGGAATATCATTTCTTTGTATGGGATCTGTCACTTTGACAGAAGACAGCCGCGTAATTATGGAGCTCCATAAATGTTTCTGATCACTTCTCCTGTCGTAGTCTGGCTAGCAGATCACAGCGCATATCGTCGCTATTCCCACCCTTATAACACATCATATTTTTAGCTGTGACAGGTCTGTGTGGAATTGTATGGCGAGCAAAATGGAGATTTTTAAAAAGCTTTGAACTTATAGCGTAATCTGTCACCCCTTTGAATCACACTAATATAGGAAATATGCATGAAAATTGCTTGGCAAACGGAGTCTGGGAACAGTCAATTTCAGCGCAAAAGTGGTTTTTATTAATTTTTGAATATTTCATAAGAAATAAAAATAAATGATCAAGGGAAACTGTCACAGATAATCTAAGCAATTGAATAGAATTTAAAAAAAGTTTGTTTTTATGTGAATTCCGCAAAAGAGTCTAAACAGCTCCCTGACGTCTGATGCCAGTGAAATCATGGCTTCCCTATTTGAGGCTGAAGGTACAGGTGAGTAACCGTGAAGTAACCGTACGTAAGTTCTTACGGTAATTCAACACGCACTTGAAAACTAATATAAAGTCTTGAAAAGTGATAAAAACTACGTTAAATATTATGTTGGGTTCGGTTTATAGGTAATTACTCTTTTTCGTCTATATTTTTAATGACTTTATATAAAAGTGTGTTAAATTTACGCTGCTCTCAGATGCCATGTAACCGTTGAAATACATTTTCTATGTTTACGCTTATATTTTTAATAAAGTAATCAACAATGTTATTTTAATTCTACTCAATGGAAACGATAGGAAAAACTTAAATTTATCAAAAGAATTTTTTTTTGTTTTCATAATGCAAACCGATTCGTACTAAAGATTTATCGAAAAAAGTTATTTTACAATAATTCTCGCCCTCTGTTCCTGTAAGACAGATGTCCTAGATTCGACCCCCAGTTTCTTTTTCTGTTTCATGTTTCGTTATAGATTTATTTATTCATTGAAATGTGAAAAATCACGAGGTGGTTTGAATTCTTAACAAATCAGTTCCAATTTTGAAAATGACAAAAATTATTTTCTCTTAAAAATATGATCCTGTAAGTAGGTACTTCATCGCTTATCAGAATTCTTAACACAATCGGTTAAAATTTAAAAAAAAATACAATTAAATTCAAAGCAAATTTGAGTTTAAAGAATCATAGTTACGCAGGATGCACAGTATTTTCTTAAAATATCACATTAATCAAACAATTAGGTCTTGGAACACATTCTTTGCTTCATCCACGTTCATACATACATTTCTGTTATTCTGACTTTTGACACGGCGCGACTCAAGTGTTTGGTTGACTTAATCGTGCCTTGTCTTCCTCGGGCGTCCCCGACTACTTTTACCATTCATATTCGCGACATATATTCCCCTTACAGTGCTTTCTTCGTTCATTCGCTCTACATGTACAAAACATCTAATAGACATCTCTATACACATTTAAAAAGCGGCAATAAGTCAACACGTTCCAGAGCGGTAGATACTGTCAGGTGTAAAGTAAGATAAAACATATATCTGGTGTAAAGTAAGATAAAACGTATAAAATAGAAAAATCAATAAAAATGTTCTAAAATGCTAATTTGAGTCATTTAGATTGTAATCACCCGGTATTGGGTGGTATTGGAGGTGCTTATCAGATAGAGGTAGCACAGTAGTAGCAAAGCGTGCGCGGTATCGCTCCGTTTGGTCCTCCTCTGCGCATGTACGTTTGTACACACTGCGCATGTGTGGGTGACAGTTGGTGACCAACCAATTCTTCAATTATTATTATATTGGGGCGGTTCAATTTTAAAATCATTCAAAATTAATAAATAAATTAATTAATTAATAGTCATTTTAAATACATGAAGGATTACGAAAGATTTTTTAAAAATATTTATGTTGAGGGATCAGTAGGATTTATAGGTCCAGTTAGAAGCTCTACCGAGCCGAACCCTCTGATATGAAAATATCTAAAGTCGGCGAATTATTTTCTCATTTGATCTCTGGTGAGTTGACGTGTTGTTCTTGTATTGTTTTGTATTTATTTTGCTTATATAATGCACTTGCATAATATTGATTGACTAAATGATTATTTGTGGAAAAGTGTGTGGAAGGGTTTATTTTTTCCTATGGGGAAGATTTAACCCGGACATAAAGTAAGTTATTAGTTTTGCTATTTTATTAAGAATCTCTTCAAATTATTAGTTATCCGGTTAAAAATGGGATTGCACGCTATTTCGTAACACGCGTTCATGTACCTGCATTTTTTTTGATAAGATATAATGACGAAATGCGAAAATATTAGAATAAAATATTAGACATTGTTTTTTTTTTTTTTTTTTTTTTTTTATAGTGAATACCTCACAAGAGTCCCAACTGCTCCCGTCTGGAGCCAGTGAGACTATGGCATCCCCAATTGGGGGATGTTGTGAGGCTGAAGGTAAGTGGGGAAGGGAAAGAGGAAGGTGGGGAAGTACCTGGCTATTCAGATCTAGTCACTAAACACGGCTAAAGCCATTTGGAGCAACGTTTCAATTCTGAATGGTGGTCTTACACCAGGGCGATACTGGTAGTATCTTCCACTCTGGAACGTGCCGCAAATATACTATATATTATTTTAATTAATTAATTGTGAAATAACACAAATTAATCGAATAAAATTTATATGCGCACGCCGGGTTCGAACCCGCGACCTTCGGAATGGCAGTCCAATGCGTTACCACTGGACTATGCCGGCCGATAATGTATTCGAATTTTTCTGAAATTTTATCATGAAACCTATTAATTCATTCGTTAAAAGCCTACAATCCTGTTTATAACCGGATTAACAATAATTTGATGAGATTCTTAATAAATTATCAACATTCATTTTTCTCCGCTTACGTTGTCTAATAACAACTTTTTAACATTATCTTTGAGGATGCTGTATTGAGGGGTCTTTTTGAGGGGAGGAAGGTGAGAATATGGGTCTTGAAGATACCCATGTTGTAGGGGGGAGGAAAAATAAATAAAAAATTAATATTAAGTTTGAAAAATAAATTACCTAAATATTATTATTATTCTTATGGATGTCCACCATCTCTGCCTACCCCTGTGGGTAATGGAATGTCGAATAGTAAGTATGCAAATATTGCCATTTTATTTTAAATTATCCCTATTCCTATTTAAAACGGGACTGCAGGTCAACGAATGAATTGAAAAAAAAAATCCTAAAAAAACTATTATAACACGAATGTGTTGGTATATAATTTCTGTATGTCGGAACACGTGTTCATAAAAATTATAATATTTTCGCATTTCGTCATTATATAATAACAGGATAAACGCAGCTGCTTGAACATGTGTTCCGAAGTATTTTGAAAGTACTAATAGTTTATTAACTTAATCGGTTTTTAGTAAATCAGCAATACTCATTTTTCTCCGAGTAAGATAGTTACTAATAACGTAATAGTTAGCAATATTATAATCCATGTAGAGCAAATTAGAGATGAAAGGAGTGTAAGGAGAATATATGATGCGAATGCGAATGGTAGCAGAAGTCGGGGACGCCCGAGGAAGACATGGCACGATCAAGTGAATCAGATACTCGAGTCGGGCCATGTCAAGAGTCAGAATAATAGAAAAGTATGTATGAGACGATGTATGAATGTGAATGAGGCAAGAAGTGTGTGCCAAGACCGAGTTGTTTGGCGGTCCGTCCTCTCTGCCTACCCCTGCAGAGAGAACGGCGTGATGGTTAGTTAGTTAGTTTTAATAATATTTGTATTGTTAAACTTGAACCACCCCAAAACGAAAGATTTCAAAGGTCAGTAAAAGAAACGAATGAAAAAGATATATTTATATGTAAATGATACGTTTAACGGATATAGCGACACCTTTTTATACAAATTACGAGTTATAACGAACTTTATTTTTATTTTGTTTAAAGTTTTTTTTTACATTTCGTTGAAATCGAGAACAATTACAGAACAAGAAAAGAAATTATAGACTAAACCAAAAGAGAAAAAATCCGTGAGTAATACAAATTATATATTCTGAATCATCTCACATTAACGACCTTTGGTTAAGTTTAAACATTTCAATAATATATTATTTTTTAGCAATACTTATAAGCCTGAAACACCTATATAAATGAACTACCTTTTCTCTTAAACATTTTTAACTATCCCGCAGCCAAGAGGGGGAGTAGGTAGTACCCGAAATTACTATCCTCCTTATATGAGCTTAAGGCGATGCCATACGTAGTAATGCAAAATCATATGTTTTTGGTTTGAAAATTTAGTCGCCTAGAAATGTTTCAGATGCTTTAATTAAATACTGCGAGTAGAATACATCTTGACCTTTGAAATGATCGAGTATTTTTTTTTATAAATCTTTTTATAAGCCCAGAAAAAAATAATGTATAGGCCTATGAAAACTGCTTTAAAGTTCAAAATCTCCTACTTACGAACCCATTTTCGGTTATGATTTTATTGTATAATGTGGCAAATTAAGTTGTTTATAAAATGATCGAAAAAAATTAAATATTTATGCCTGAACATCCACAAAATAAAATAAAAGCACTTTTTGTCCATGTTTTTTTCTTGCATAAATCAAAACAGGCGGATGGTGTTAAGCGGGAATTTAAACCTTATCGTCATCTAAGTAAGGGTTGTTATTGATAGCGGCTCAATTTAAAATACTACACGACGTGGTGCATCGCCTTAAATACTTGACATATCATATTAGTATGTTACGTATTCCTGCGCAAATACATAAGTGACCATTAATAATTGACTTAATCATTGGGATTTCTATAGTTTAAAAATCCATAAGACAGAAAAATGTATGGGGTCGTCGGAAGACCCACTTGGTTACAAACGTTTTGGTTAGCATCTTGGCCTGTCGAGAGTTAAAAAAAATAATAATATTTGAATAATTTGAATGAAGAATAATATGTCTCAACGCCATCTAGTAGGAGATTTAGCATTAACAATGATTCTCCTACAAAAATAAAGTAATCTGTCTTCCAAGTGAAAAAAATCAAAAAGAAATATCGTTGAAAGAGAAATATAAATACCAGTACATATTGAATAATTAGGAAGGTTTTGAATTTTGTAGCGCAATTGGTAGAGCAACTGACCAGTAATCAGAAGGCGGCGGGTTCAATTCCCGTGGGCGGCATGTATTTTTTCAATTTAAAAAATATTGTGTTATATTTTGTGATATGCACAAAAAGTGTTTTAACTTAAACATTAGTTTATCATAGAAAAAATATTTTCAATAATAGTCCAGTAAACTTGTTGCCTGAAAGAGGGATTTCAAGTAAAAGGTGCAAAACAATATTGCAAAAAATTGCCGAGTTTGAAAAAGTTGGTAAATTTTGAAAACATGTATTTTGGAAACTATTGGGTCTACAGAAACAGTTCTGAACTTAAATTGTAGAAAATTTTGTCTACTTTGAAAAAGTTTCAGGAAGTTACAATAAAAAAACTAGTTCTTCAGGATTAAAATCACAAAAAACTGAAAAAAGTTGGAAAGTTTCGTGTTTTTTTTGGGGGATTTTTGACAATTTTGCCTTCGGCGGTAGATATCCAAAACTTGGATTATTCATTGGGCCAACGTCATAAACAACTCAGTAAAAAATCAGAACTAGCGGATCTAACGCAAGGTCTGATGTACATGGTTACTGGACTATAGCCCCTTACTAATAAACGTATTTTAAATTTTAGACAAAAAATAAACACGTTAATCAGTTTTGTTAAATATAGAACACGTTTATTGAGTTGGGAAACCTTATAAAGTAATTAACTATCAATAATTTCCGACAATTAATAAATATAAAGCTATTTGATTTATATTATAAGTTACAGTTTGATAATGCCTTCAGAAGGTGAAACAGCTGTCACGCGCAATAATAATAATAATAATTACACGGCAGAACTTGTTCACAAATAAACTGTTTTCTTTATTTATAAATCAAATAATAATATATTCAAAGATTAGTCATAATAGAACCGATATAGTTTTACATGAAAAAAATAAATAATAACTTAGGTATATCATTGATGTCGCTATTCCAAATTCCTGTAATATTCAAAAATCTGTTAATGAAAAAATAATAAAATACACAGATTTAGGAAATGAGATAAAAAGAATTTGGCATTCTCAGACTATAAAAATATTACTATTTGTTATTTCGGCTACCTAGCTCTCTCATTCAAAATTTAGTCGTATTATATTTGTCAAAGAATTTACATATAAAAATGCAAAAATCAGTCATTTTAAGTACGTGTAGGATTACGAAAGATTTTAAAAATATTTATATTGAGGGATCAATAGGATTTATAGGGCCTGTTAGGAGTTCTACCGAGCCGAACCCTCTGATATGAAAATATCTGGAGTCGGTGAATTATTTTCCTATTTGATCTCTGGTGATTTGACGAATTTCTTGTATTGTTTTGTATTTATTATGCTTATATAATGCACTTTTATAATGTTGAATGACTAGATGATCATTTGTGGAAAAGTGTGTGGAAAGGTTTAGTTTTTCCTGTGGGGAAGATTTAACCTGGACGTAAAGTCGGAAAATATTTAAATAAAAATAAATTAAATTGCCGATTGCGGTTGCTTCGTTCCTTTCACATAATTTGTGGCTCCGCTCGCGGTAAATTTCTCTAGTTTATACGCAAAATAACGAAACATTATTTTATCTGTTTCTTTTAGGGTAGGTAACTACAAACGACATATATATTAAATAGGAGAAATATATATCTTCCCGTTTGAACTATCAATTCGATTCGAACTATTCATTCTATTTATCTATCGCCTAGAAATGTTTCAGATGCTTTAATTAAATACTGCGAGTAGAATTCATCTTGCTTTTTGAAATAATCTAGTATTTTTTAGATAAGTCTTTTTATAAGCCCAGAAAAAAATAATGTAAAGGCCTATGAAAACTGCTTTAAAGTTCAAAATCTCCTACTTACGAACCTATTTTCGGTTATGATTTTATTGTATAATGTGGAAAATTAAGTTATTTATAAAATGATCGAAATTTTTTTTAATATTTATGCCTGAACATCCACAAAATAAAATAAAAGGCACTTTTTGGCCATGTTTTTTTCTTGCATAAATGAAAACAGGCGGATGGTGTTAAGCGGGAATTGAAACTTGATCGCCATCTACGTAAGGGTTGTTATTGATAGCTCAATTTAAAACATTACACGACGTAGTGCATCGCCTTAAGTGAGAAGCAGCCACGACAATGACGTTTGTTGAGATTGCCCCCTCCCTTCTGTGAACATCGTGGAGTCACTGCAAAACCTTTTTAGTTGCATAAGGATGTAGGACTTTTTAGTTGGTTTTCGAAATTCACACACTTTGAAAATAATGTATTGTTCATTACTTTCCACAGGTTTTGCTTTGGATTCATGTCATGATAACAAAGAAGTTCAATTTTAAAGAAAACCCAAATTAAATTATTTTCAACAAGAAACGTGGTGTTTCAAATAGTGAGATTACTTTGGACAAACGAGCCATGATTTTGTAGCTTTCAAGTTATACAACAAACTCCGACCCAGTAACAAACAAATTAAATCAATAATTGATGACTAAATCAAGGTTCAGTTGTTTCGCGAAAATTTCAGAAATGCAACATTGTCATCAATGGCCGTTCAGCGCCATTTTTTAATTTTTTAATTTTTTTTTATTTATTACTTGTAAATTATTTAACATTATAAATGATAACAATATGCAGACTTATATATATATTTTTTTCGTTATTATTCTACCACTCCATAAGTTGAGCTCCAGGAGCTCGTGTTTATGGGAGGGGTATTTACCTTTAGTTCTAATGATTTTTTAAACAATAATCAAAAACTTATGATTTAAATACAAACATAATATTAACATAGGTACACAAATTATAAAAGTGTGTTTTTAAAGATAATTAAAATAATATATCTTTTTACAGATTAAGTAAGCGTGAGAAAATTAAGGGTACAATATATCAGGTACACAAAAAGAAAATTAGTTTTTTAAAGACAATTAAAATAATATATCTTATCACAGATTAATGTTTCGGAGTATTTGAACAATTCATCAAATTTCAACGTTAATTTTCAAGTTCTGTGAAAGATTATTTCAAGTTCTGTTTTTATTTCAGTTTTGTTAAGCAACTAGCCTATAATGATATAATAACAGAACTTGAATAGGACTTTCACAGATCCCAGAAATGAACGTTGAAATTTGATGAATTGTTCAAATACTCCGAAACAACCCGTCCAATCGGCATTTAACTGAAACATTTCAAATGTAAAATAAAAACAAAATGACTGAAACGGCGTGTTGAATCGACTTATTTTTATTTTTGGAATAACTTCAAATCAAATTGTAATATTTAATTATTGAAGACAATATTAGTTATTTTTAAGTGAAAATTTGAAACAGAATCATAAAAGATACTTATTTATTGTTTTTGTGTTTAATTTGTGAACAAAATAAAAAATGCAGTATAAATATAGCTTTCAAAACCAATAATAACATAGGAACAAACCTTAAAAAACTCTAAAAGTAGAAATCCTAAACTTAATAATAGTGGCATATATGAATTAAAATGTTCGCACGCCGATTGCAACGCTACTTATATCTTATAACTAGATTCAAAGAACATATAAGATGTTATAATAATAAAACTCTTTTACAAAATTGGCAGAACATCTCTTAGTAAATAATCGCGTCCCGCTTGACAACAATGAACTTAAACCCTTGCACATAGAAAGAAAGGGCATTAGATTAAATTTACTTAAACAATTAGAAATCAATAAAATAACCAATGATCCTAATATAACATTAATTAATAAAGTAAGGAAAATTATTTATTCCCCGCTTCTAAGTATGTTCACAAAACCTAAATAATATAACACATTTAAATAAATTAATAACAGCCACATCATTATTAAAAAATTAAGAAAACATTAATGTGGGGAAATATCTCCGCAGAATATGAAATCTATTGTCACAATTATTTTAACGGTAAATCGGTAACCGCTAATAAATCATTTTAAATTGTGATGGGGTAAAATAGAATCATATAGATAAGTCGTCTAAACGTGGTTAAAACCACAGTTTGAAAATGG
The DNA here is from genome assembly GCF_061612785.1 of Hesperophylax consimilis. Taxonomy (NCBI): domain Eukaryota; kingdom Metazoa; phylum Arthropoda; class Insecta; order Trichoptera; family Limnephilidae; genus Hesperophylax; species Hesperophylax consimilis. Next base: position 17,452,869 of record NC_142865.1, read on the forward strand.
CCTTGAAAGCCGAAACAGCTTTAACAATAACAAAAATCAAAAAATACTTGCAGAACTTAATAATTTTATGTTTAAATTTGATTTTAATTAAATACAAAAAAAGATAAGGTCTCATCTAGGACATGAACCCAGGACTTTCGCTTTGCCGGGGCACGGCTCTACCTACTGAGCTAATGGGACGCCATTTCCTTCGGTCATATTTAACTGTATCATACTTCGAATAAGAGCTACCAACATTTTGTCTTCATTTTCTCACCGCACATTTTTATTTTATCTTTACGTATGATCGCAAGATTCAACCTGAACTAAATGCAATCAAGACAGTGTCTTAGATAAATATATCTTAATTTAATTTTAATGTGCGACATCTATTGACTTTATCTGCAAGTCTAGGAAGAATATTTTATGTTTGTAATAACTTAACGAGTAAAATCTCAAATTGTAATATTTAATTATTGAAGACAATATTAGCGACTCCTGAACGAAAATTAGAAACAAAAAATCAGGAAAAGATAAGGTCACTTACGAATATGAATATTAAATCTAATTTTCTTAAAAATATTATAATTTTCTATCAAATATCTATACCTATTTATGATTTTTACTGGAGGAAGTAAAAATGAAAGCAAACAACGTATATTTTTGATAGTAAAACTCTTTTTTCAATATTATTAAAAGATTAATATTAAAAGAATTGAAGCCAATATACCGCGCAGAGTTTTGGCGGCCAAAAAGCCGACGAGTTACTTGATGAAGAATCACTCCGTGCAAGAGCGTCGTCCCGTCTTGCCAAGCTTGCTACGCAGGAGTCGGTTTACCTCTAAGCAAAAATCAAAAACATTCCCAAGATGCCAGTGGGAATATTACATCACCAAGATATGAGCGGGTAAAATTTGATAAAAGTCAACGCACAAACTTGTATAAAGTAATATATTGCTTTTGTGTGTGCGAGAGGTCGAGCAAGCGTGTGTACTGTGTAGTGCTTAGGTAGCTAGTAGCTACCCACTGGGCTGACTGCTGACTGCCGACTGCTGACTGCCGACTGTTGACGTCATCATCGGCCGAGTTATGGCCGGCTACCGTGTCGGCGACTAGTGACTAGCGACAAACAGCCAGGTTTACCGCTGCAGGGGTCACTGTGGTGTAACAACCATCGTTACTAAATTATGAAATAAATATTACACGGATTAACTTTTTTTATAATTAATTATCCATGGTTTTTTTGTGTTTATTTTGTTAATAATATTTATTAACTAACTAATTACATCGCACCTTTTCTCCGCAGGGGTAGGCAGAGAGGACGGACCACCAAACAACTCGGTCTTGGCACACACTTCTTGCCTCATTCACATTCATACATCGTCTCATACATACTCTTCTATTATTCTGACTCTTGACATGGCCCGAATCGAGTATCTGATTCACTTGATCGTGCCATGTCTTCCTCGGGCGTCCCCAACTTCTGCTACCATTCACATTGAATATTCTCCTTAAATTCCTTCCTTCGCTCATTCGCTCAGTATTTATTAATAGACTGAAACTGTTTTGCATTTCGTCTTGTGTGTAATTTTGTTTGTACGTACCATTTCCGGTTCAAGATGATGTCATTTCTATGGTTCAGTAAAGATGTTTTTATCAAATGTAAAAGCATCGTGTTTATTTGGACTTTCTTATTGGCAATGTTAATATTATAGTACGAGGTGCTTGAAGAAAGTTTGGAAAAATAATTTGTCATTGAGATAGTGACGTTTCCTTGGACAAATTATGTGATTTCTAATTTATAACGCTTTTTAAATGTTACAACAAATGTATGGTTTATATTTAAGTAGGTAATTAATTTGGAAGGCGGGTACGGGTACCGCAGCCCCGGGAACCTTTTATTGGGCAATTGGGTGAGCTTATGCTAGGTCTTGGTGGCGGATGCATCTACACACCTAATACGTGGCGGACCATTTGGCTTCTCCAGCAGGACTCTCTCGACACATCGCCTGGCTCTGCAGTGGGTAGGATGGATTCAATCGTCGGTTAAGGCGATGCACTACGTCGTGTAGTATTTTAAATTGAGCCGTTATCAATAACAACCCTTACGTAGATGGCGATAAGGTTTAAATTCCCGCTTAACACCATCCGCCTGTTTTGATTTATGCAAGAAAAAAACATGGCCAAAAAGTGCCTTTTATTTTATTTTGTGGATGTTCAGGCATAAATATTCAATTTTTTTTCAATCATTTTATAAATAACTTTATTTTCCACACTATACAATAAAATCATAACCGAAAATGGGTTCGTAAGTAGGAGATTTTGAACTTTAAAGCAATTTTCATAGGCTTTATACATTATTTTTTTCTGCACTTATCAAAAGACTTATCTAAAAAATACTCGATTATTTCAAATGCCAAGATGTATTCTACTCGCAGTATTTAATTAAAGCATCTGAAATATTTCAAGGCGACCAAATTTTCAAACCAAAAACACATGATTTTGCATTACTACGTAGTGCATCGCCTTAAACCTGGATTACTACACGCCCCTCATACTTTTCTCCTTCCTTCCTTCCTTGAAAAGAACCTCCTCACAGCATTCCCAAAGATGACATTCATGAATGGAAATTGAAATGATTCCAGAACAAATTTTGGTATTGATTTATTAAATAATTGAAAATTAGACACAAACTTTTCTGGACGCATTGTCTTCTGTTCGTAGAACTATTAGTAAATAAAACTATTGATTTTATACAAATATAAAAATGATATTTATATTAGATCAATAATTTAATATAAATTTTAAGCTATGTCATTTTCACCAACAAATTAATTGAGCGAAGGCTATGTCAGGTAGGTACATATGTAAAAGGATTGACTCCACTCTACCAAAATTAACTAACATCATGCTTTTTCTCCGCAGGGTTATGCAGATAGGATGTCTCGCCACAAAACACTGTCTAGCCAATGTCACATTCCGTGCCTCATTCACATTCATAATTCATACAAAACAGTTTTCTGTAATACCGACTCTTGATATTTATTTATTAATTTTATTGATACATGATTTAGAGAGTACATGTGGTTTTTTGTGATATTTCACCATCCATGCTATGACTCAAGAATTGGGTGCACTTGATCACGCCATTAGTATTACGCAAGAGTCCCAACTGCTCCCAATCGTCTATAGCCAGTGAGATGATGGCATCCACAATCGGGGTAATCAGACCTGGTCACCAAATTTAACCCATTTTAAGCAACAATTCGACTATGAATGGTGCACGGAGAAATATAAATATTTGTAATTTATTAAGAATATCTTCAAATTAGTTCTAATCCGGTTAAAAACTGGATTGCAGACCTTAACGGATGAATTAAAGTTCTCCTGATAAACTACCTAAGTGAATGACGAATATATTATCACTATATCGAAACACGTGTTCATCAAAATCTTGATATTTACCTACGTATATTATCAGGACGATATTTTAGGAATTTACTAAAGTTTATCAGGAAACAGGCTGCAATCCCGTTTTAAACCGGATTACCGATAATTTGAAGAGATTCGTAATCGTATTGTCTTTCACCAATGCGATACTGACAGTATTAACCACTTAAATATATGTAATATTATTTTATAAAAATAAATTCTGAAAAAAAAAAAAAATTTTAAATTGTCGGGATTTGAAACCGTGACCTCCGGATTTGTAACCACACAACCACGGAGGCTGTCATTCTCTCTGCATTCTCCTGCGGAGAAACAACGTGATAGTTATTCAACTTATTTTTTATATAACAAATATAATGCAATTCATTAAATTGATAATAATTCAAAACGAATAAACATGGATTAATTAAGTTTTTTACACAAAAATCACGAATTAAATGTATTAAAAACACATTTTGTATCAAAAAAATATTCAAATATCATTTTTATAGAACTAACCGCGTAAAATCTCGAAAAAACATTTATTACAAACCATAATAAAGGCCAAATTAGCATCAAATATTAATATTTCTTCAAGTCTGCCACAGCGTTGTTCCAAGCGAATGTGATACTTAATCCGTTGTGCTTAAGGTTGGTTTTAGCGTGAATGCGCTGCAATGACATTGCTGGAGAAAAATGACCCCTATTCTTATGTGACAGAAGATCGAGTGGTAAATTAGGAAGCCGGCTGGTCACCCGTTCGGCGACACTAATTTAAATATGGAATGTTTTGATGGCGAGTTTGAAAATGGAACCGATCGGGTGCAGTCGGTTTTTGAACAAATATTAAATCAAAACGTTTTTCATATTGATTAACAAAATTACAAAACTTTCTCAATTTTGATTTTAATTAGTGCCTTTGCTACCCGGTTTCGCCAGTGCCTTTCAAAATGTTGTTTTTTTCTTTTTCAATTTTTTTTTATTTCCATCATTTATGTTTTTTTTTGTCTTTGTTCTACCGGTATTTCAATGGATAATGCTCCGATAAACTAGCATTATTGATAATATGATGGCAAAGGTGACATTTGCCACTTTAGAACGGGTAGTTTCTACGACTCGTTCTTGAGACGCTCGAACAGATCGGCTGTGAAACGATTTGAAGGCCTCTGCGTTTCATCCCTCCTAAAACGTGGGTCTCTTCAATACTTGTCTCTCCTCAAAAAGACTCTCCACACAGCATACCCAAAGATACACAAAAGCAGTGCAGTTTTCTTGACGCCATAGCTTATCGGTCGAGTGTTTTTTTCTGTTTTTTTTTTTGTTTATTTTAAATTTTTATCATGATGACGCTTGAGCCAATCGAAACCGGTTGGTAAAAAATAAAACAAATTAATTGTTCAAAAATATTTTTTTAAATTTAATAAATAATATTTTAAGTAAAAACTGACTTCACCTGATAATATTTCTTGACCAAATCGTTCGGCTTTTGATCGTATTTTTTCAACGTATTTTTTTTTTAATATCACATACATAATTTACTCCGTGACCTTAATTTGCCGGGGCGATACTGACAGTCAAGCTCCCCGCGCGGATCAGGCTACCGTGTTTAAATTCTTTTTTCAAATTACCTTTTTTTAGTATTTTTATTATTATTAATATTTTTACGAAGATTTCAAATAAAAAGTCTAACTGTAGAGGACTAGAAACTCTATGAGGTTTTTAACTCCTCGGTTCGGTTATGGGAACAAGCAACTATTACATATCAATTTGTTCTCTTTTCGAAAATAGTTTTCTCCATTAGCGTCAAAGTTAGAAATATGAACTAAACTGTGTTGAACAGAAAAAATACCAATATTCAAATATAGAAGTTAACCATAGAATAATTAAAGTGTACACATCTATGAAACCAAAGGTTTCGATAGCAATTTGAGAAAAAATTGTGAATTTTTTGTCAATTATTTTTATATAAATCGACAAAACAGTGAGGTGACAGGAATGTTAAAAATAAATTTGTCCAATACGTCTAATAAAATACATTTGTCTAGTAAAATAGTTTTGTCTAATAAAATAATTTGTCTAATAAAATACATTTGTCTAATAAAATACATTTGTCTAATAAAATACGTTTGTCTAATAAAATACATTTGTCTATTAAAATATTTTTTTTCGTTTCGTAATTTTAAGGCGATGCACTACGTAGTAATGCAAAATCATGTGTTTTTGGTTTGAAAATTTGATCGCCTAGAAATATTTCAGATGCTTTAATTAAATACTGAGAGTAGAATACATCTTGGCCTTTGAAATAATCGAGTATTTTTAGATAAGTCTTTTTATAAACCCAGAAAAAAATAATGTATAAGGCCTATGAAAACTGCTTAAAAGTTCAAAATCACCTACTTACGAACCCATTTTCGGCAATGATTTTATTGTATAATTTTGCAAATTAAGTTCTTTATAAAATGATAGAAAAACTATTTGATATTTATGCCTGAACATCCACAAAATAAAATAAAAGGCACTTTTTGGCCATGTTTTTTTCTTGCATAAATCAAAACAGGCGGATGGTGTTAAGCGGGAGTTTAAACCTTATCGCCATCTACGTAAGGGTTGTTATTGATAGCGGCTCAATTTAAAATATTACACGACGTATTATTATATTATATTATTTGACGTAGTGCATCGCCTTTTTCACAGATTTTTTAAAAATATTTCTTTACGAAAATTTGAAAAACTAGACTATAAAAATAATAGGAGAATTACTGTCGAGATGTGATGTTTCGAAAAACCCTATGAAAAGGATTGCAACAAAGGAAAATTTTAAAATTATAGTTTAATATTAATAATTTTTAAAAGAAAGACAAACATTCCCAGGTTACAAATAATCTGACAATATTTGAAATCTCCTACTACCACCACAGTAAGCGAAAAATGTTACTTGTGTTATGATGGGCCAGCCGAGGAATTGAACACGCGACGCTTGGGTGGGACTCAAACGCGATGTCCACTCAGTCACTGACCGGTCAACTGTAATTTTGTAATCGGTTGTAACTGTAGTTAATGAATTTATAGACTTGAAATGAATCCGATCGAAATGTATACAATTACAGATAGTTACCACACAAAGACAAATATGTGTAACACGTTTTCCAAAGTTTTTTCATCAGTATTACAGATTTTATATTTCTTCAATAAATTATCTCCTCTGATTTCTAAGCCGCCGCCCGTTTAGTTCTTAAATTAATATCTATATTTTATCAAGCCATCAATTATGTATTACGCAATGATTAAACTGCATGCCAACGAATAAGACACAGAAAGGGACGCTTTGATACATCGATCAAACGAGATTTTGGATATCATTTGATATTTTCACGGTCAAGAGTATTATCGTGATTTATTTTTGGTTTGTTCCTGAAGTCCTTTGAAGACCCACAACGCATCGAGCACGCCTATTTAATGAGGAATTTAAAATCCATGAAAATCCCATCAATGCTAATAAGAGGCGACGGGGTATGGCTAAATAGTGCTTGTTTTCAGGTAAGTACTTGACGGCTACACCAAAACGAAACGCCGAAAAACATAGAAATTTAACATACATGAATACGCACTTCAACGCAATCTTAACATCTGCCCTGATCATGGACATTGTAACGCTGTTTGAAATGTAAAGACGAATCGCAACACGGCATAATAGTAATAAGTCTCTGTTTTTAATTTTTTCAAACAAGATTTTGTTGAGAACAGCATTTTAGACTGAGAGTTGTGACGCAGAAGAGTACCAACTGCACCCGACTGTACGGATCCGATAGAATTGATTCCATCCCCCGATTGGGCTATGTGGAGTTAGTATGGGAATGAGGAAGGTTGGGAGAAGTACCTGGCAATTCAGATCTAGTCACCAAACACTGCATAAGCCTTTTTAAACAACGTTTTGACATGAAGTTGTGGTTTGTCAATAAGGCGATACTGAGAGTAATTATGATGGATATGGCGACGTTGCAATTGAGTAAAATTTATCTGTTTAATTTGTGTTATTTTCCAATCATTAATTTATTTTTAAATTGTCGCATAATTTTGGGGCATGTTCCAGAGTGAATGAAAGTATCTACCTCTCGTTGAACGTTGCTTGAAATTGGTTTAGCCATGTTTGGTGACCAGATCTGAATAGCCAGATACTTCTCCGTCTTTTATTTTCCCCATCTCCTTCCCATCCCACTAACTGCAACCTCAAAACATATCCCAAATGGAGATGCCATAGTCTCACTGCTTCCAAACGGTCAGAGCAGTAAGGACTATATCGCAGCATCTACTAACTTTAAAAGATCCATTAAACTACATACCAAAAATGTATTTGATTTTTTTTTCAATTGCTCTGAGAAAAAATGTTTATACTGAATATTTACTTTTTTTTTAAACTGTGACAAAAATGTCATGACGTCACCTCTCACAGTTCTACAGTTTGTCTGTATCACACAACGCTCAAACAGATTTTACGCTTTATCATCGGTGAGAATAACCATAAAAAAGATGTCAAATATTAATTCTACGTAAAAAAATCATTTAAATTGATTAAGAAATAAAAAATATAGTAAAGCAATATTATTTCCAACATTAAAAAATGTAGAACAGAAATGATAACGAGCCGGATTATCAGTTTAAAATTTTAATCTTATTATTTTTCAGAAATTCGGCAAAGATAAAAGGGATTCAATCTAAATTAATCAATAACATATTATTTTTCATCGCCTGGGAAATTGAATCCTTGACTTCTCAATCAAAAACAGGCCATAATCTTCGTGAATTTTTAATTAGCAGATGCCATTGATATTAATTATGCTAGAAGAGAGTTTAAGAATGGTAGACACTCTCAATATCGATTGAATGATCATCATTCACAATCGAAACGTTGCTTGAAATTGTTTTATTTAACAAATATGTAGATACTAACCACAAAAGCTGTTGAGATAGTTTACGAACCAATTCATATTTTCATGGGAGTACCACAAGGGTCTGTTCTTGGACCTAGTATATTTAGAATGTGCATTAACGATGTGGTAAAAGTATTTAAATATAATAAAATAAGATTATTTGCAGACGATGCGCCGATATACACATCTTTAAAAGATTATAAACTCATAATGAATCAATTAAATGAATACCTAAATATTATATAAATATGGCTGAAGAAAATTAAACTCAAATTGAATTTAAATAAAATAAAATTTATGAACATTGGAAACGATTAATACTCACAAAAACAGAAATATTGATAGACGGTATTTAAATACTTGGAAGAAATACTGGACTCCAATTGAGCTTTTCACAAAACAAAACGAAAAATGCCGAAAAATCTCACTATTTCGAAGTGTAATAAGATTCCTAAACACAGTATCCAGTAATATGCTATATATGCTTCGCATTGTGTCTGGAGTGTTCGGGTTACGATGCTTTTTGTATGGGCGAGACGTTCTAGATGAATCTTGTAGTCTTGGCGTCAGGTAGGTATGCTGTCCTTGTTCTATCGGTATTACAATGGAAGATGCTCTGAGGAACTAGCGTCATTGATCCCTTCGGCACCGGTGCGTAGTCGGGATACACGCCAAACGCGCGCCCAACATTTGTACACAGTTGACACTTGTCACATGAGAACGGGTCGCTTCTACGATTCGTTCTTAAGTTCAACAGCTCGGCTGTGGAACGAACTGCCGGCCTCTGTGTTTCCTCCCTCCTACAACATGGGACTCTTCAAGACCCATGTTCACTCCTTCCTCTCCACAAAAAGACCCTCCACACAGCATCCCCAAAGATGACATAGGCCCTGAGGGAAATTATTTTCTTCAGGGCCTCCTGTGTGGAGTAAATATAAAAAAAAAAAAATAAAAAAAAAGCATCGCTACACATGTATACAACGCAATAATTGTACCATACGTTCATAATTACTGTAGCTGCATTTTTTTGTATTTATTTAATGAAACAAATGACAGTAAGAAGTAAATAACGAAAAAAAAAAACGACAATATTTGATTTACATATACAAAAAAACACGTATTTAATGATTGTATTATATTAGGACATAGGTAAATATCGATTTATAACAATAAGTAAACAAGTCATAAAAGTTAATGAAAATCCTCTACCCACACTTTAATATTGAACTAGAGAAGTCGCCAGTTGGATAGATTGTATATCCAAAATCTAGTTCGCCTCAGCAAATGATCTTCTAGTGAGGAGGACTAAGAAAAAATACTATATCTATTTTAATTTTTCTTAAATGTAAGAATTAAATGGTAATTAATTAAAATTATTAAAAAATCTTTGTCCTGTATGATCCATTTTCTAGTGTAGCTCACCAAAGATTCCATCTAGTCAATTTTATATCACTGTCCAAACCAGAGAAATCATTGAACGAGAGTGGTTTTCTATCACTCGTTAGATTTGGTGAAAACTGGTTCAGGGAGATTAAAAAACTGTGTAATCACCTTCATCAAATTAATGTGAGCTACCGCATTCAGTGATGGCAAATACAAAATCTAAATCGGGTCCGTCTCCAAGGCGTACAAACACCTTATTGAGATGTGCCAATGCTGTGTTGTACTTTAGGACAAGCTTTTAAAAGACCTAAAATTGTAATTTATGTTTGTAGAAAGCAGTGGCGTTACTGAATACAGTAATGTCAACCTAGAACGTAATGTTTTGGCCAAAACAGTTTCAATTTTAAACTAACCTACTAAAAGTATGATCTACTCTCTTGGGGAAGTGCAATTAATCTTATTCACTAGAAATAGCACAAAAGGCTTTGGAGGATTGTGATTATCGCCAATTTAAATGGGTTGTTGGCTAAATGATTCTGTGGTTCTCCAATCCGCAGAATCCAAGGTTGCGTGATTACTCTCGGTGTGCAATAATGAGAATTCGGATATTTCCAATTTAGTTTTTATTTTAACAAAACTCACGTTACAATAATTTTATGAACAAAAACAGATAGCGTACGCTAGAGGAGATTTAGGGCTAAACCGTCGGCTAGACCGCTGGAGACAGAATGAATTATTTGCCGCGCGTGGTATCGCGCGCAGGTTTACAATGATACCAGCCTCACAAGAATGTGGGTAAAAGTAATGTTGTCATTATTTTCGGGAGATGTAAACTCCCTATAATTTACCCTACAAGGCAAATGTTGAACTAATTCTTCAAGTAGCCGTATGATCCAGACGGCGACAGGATAACTCATCAAAATAACGATTCAATACAGCTTTAAAATGTGATATAAAGTTATGAAAAGTAACGAAACAAACACTAGGCTTAATAGTTGGGTTAAATTTAGTTTGTTTTTTCATCGCTTTAATGACTTTATATCACTTCGTCAAATGTGTGTTGAATTATCGTGTATCCGATACAGACACCGAAACAAATTATAAGTTTTATCAATTAGACAAGTTTAGGCCAAATCGTTTATTCTTCACCTCTTCAAATACAAATATTTTTTCGATTTCTTCTGCTTTCGTATTATTTTTGGTTGATGATACGATGATCGAGAATCTCTCTTCCTCTTCAGGAATAACTTTGGTTGTCGATAATACCTGGGCATAGGATGGTGTTGTTGCATTTTTCATCATCTTTTCAATATTTCCCACCAGTTGGTCGTTTTTTTCAATTATTTTGTTATGAAGTTGAATTATTTTTTGTTGTAATGTTAACATTTTAGATTTTACTTCATTATATTCCTTTACCAAACCCAACCATCAACCTCTCACTAAAGAACTTCACCAACGGACAGAGATCATTCTATTATATACCACCCGCTGATAATTACCAATGTATTTAAAATTAAGATCTCATACTGAATAAAAAAATTAAGACTCGTACTCAAATATAACACAGCGAAATTAGTATTTAAATTGTTTAATTAGATTTACTATCAAGAGATTATTACTTTGTAAACATTGGAAATATTTTTAAATATTTTTTTATGGGTTAGAAGTAATGGTTCGATTCAGGAGGCGGGTTTGGGTACCACCGCCTCGGGAACCATTTATTGGATAGCGAACAATTCTGTTATAGGTCACCCCAGGTGTTTCGCTACGTTTGTTGTTCTGGCAGGGGTGCCCGGGTTCATCGAGTGAGGTATGTTCATGATGAGCCCGCCCACCAGCTGGCATGCCAGATCGGAAGAGGCTGGTTTTGGGAGACCCTTTGACTTCTCCAACTGGTGTCTCGACAGTATATTCACATGTCTGTCACTCCTGGACACACTGATACCTAGATTCCTAACCAACCCTCATACCTTTTACCTTCCCAGAACATTATCTTCTTCCTTTTCTTAAAAAAGACCCTCCACACAGCATCCCAAAAGCATGACAAAGGTCTTGAGGAAACTTATTTTCTTCGTTACCTCCTGTGTGGGCATGATATTAAAAAAAACTGTGTTTTGAACACCTCACCAGGACAACCTGTGCTGAGGTGTTCGCGTGTTTTACGTAAGTGTTATTATGCCTTCATAAGTAAAAACACAGCATTGTCCTTATTCTTAGCATAACACAACATGAGGTACGATGTTGCTAAATGATATGTCTCTTAACATCTTCAACATAAACCTCGAAGGCTTGCAGGCGGATATAAATACACCATGAACAATAAATCATATTCAATGACATCAGAAAGTATAAAAATAACAGAAATTCTGGAAGGATATGAGAGAGAGAGATACAAGTACAAGCTAAACTCATAAGTAAAATTGGGTTAAATTAATATTGATTAAAAAGATATGAGGTTATAACCTTCTTTACCTACATACCATGCAGTTAAATAGACGCGCCACTTCCGCGTACATACTACTAACTTCAATCTAGGTACACACGAGTATTTCAAATGCTCAATACTAGAATTGTTAAATTTAAACATGATTTTGGAACTAGTAGTTATCGTAGGTATATGAAATTCAATCAGGTTAACTAAATCAGGGCTGTCTATACTACCAAGTTTTTAAACTCTTCTCTATAAATACATTTGCCAATTTGTAATTCCCTAAATAGAAAAAAGCGGACTACCAAATACAATTTAGAACATAAATATTAAGTCTGTTATAATTCTTAGATCTGAAATTTTTAATAAATTTAATTTTTTCATTAAATAATTTTAGTTTATGTTTGCAATGGCAATACAGAGTTTAAAATTAATATGTGTTAGGAATTTTAAGGTGAATCATTTATCTTTATTTATTAATTTACATTTAATCAGTTTGTACATAAGTATTATATGGTAAAATAAAACCAATTATGGATTTCCTCCTTGTGACTTTAACTGAGACAGCATAATAAGGAATAAGTAAATCAAATTTGTGAGAAAGGAATATGAATTAAAAAATTTATACAAAACAAAAGATTATATGAAACGAAAAATTAACAAAAGAATACATTTATAGCCATGGAGAGAGGTTATAGATATAAATCAAATCATTATAGAGAAATAACCGTCAGAAAACTATTATTTTATGGACTTCTTGTATTTGGTAAGTTCGGAACTGAAAATATCAACCTTGGATAATACGCTAATTATTGCATATTCTGTTCAGGCAAGAATTCTGCTTATCTTAATTCATGTCACACTTTCTTAAGAATTAGGATAAAAAAATATGGTCTTTCACCTCTTTTGTGGTTTTATTTTATGAACGCCACTGGTTCATATCGAAACATTTCGATTCGAATTCCCCTTTGCCACAAACGAAAAAAACCTGATTTGATTTTTCAATGCAGTAGCTCCTGGTAGCGTCTTGTCCCGTGTCGGTTTCATTGAAATCGTGTATGAATTATTGTCACGGCACCTTTTGGTAATAGGTGTTAGTAGGCAGTTTGTTAAAGCGACTTGGTTGCTTCTTAAACCGATCTTTTCAATTCTTCTGTATTCTTATTTCTTATGGAAGGTATGCGAACGTAGGAAGAAAAAAGGAAGGAATGTGGAAATAGCACCATTAAGATAATGAAGTTTTATTTTGATAGGTTCTGGTAGTTAAAGTTGTTTCATTCATTCCTCATTTGGGTGTTGTGAAGTTTAAAGTATTGGAGATGGGAAGAAGATTGGGAGGCCCCACCCTGCATCTGGTCTAAAACACTGGTCTGAGGCAGTCAACTCTTAGATCAGCAACATCATCAGCTGTAGGCAGACTGATAGAACCTAAGCGCAAGCCAAATACTAAGTTTGGTGATCGCGCTTTCGGAGTATCTGGGTCAAAGGCTTGGAATAAACTCCCTCCAGAACTAAGATCCATAACAAGTCCAACAGAATTCAGGTCTAAACTAAAAACTTACCTTTTTAAGCTGTCATACCCTTAAATTAAATTTACCATTCCTGAGAGAAAGTCCAGTTATATCCAATTATGTCCTAAATCATGCATCAAAATTTCGATAATAAACAATTAGTTAATGTTAATTAAGTGTTAATCTTACCTATCAGATAAGTATTGTATTGTATAATATTATCTCCATATATAGTTAGTTATAAGATAGATCATTGTAGAAATGTATTATATATTTGTACAGCGCCCTTGGGGTGATTTCGCACAAAAACGGCGCTATAAAAATCATCCAAATATTAATATTATCATTATTTAGGAGGAAGGTGGGGCAGTACCTACCTGGCTATTCGGATCTGGTCACCAAACACTGCGGCGAAAGCCATTTCAATCAACTTTTAGATTCTTAATAGTGGTCTGAAGTTTTTAACACTTCACACAAAAGGCAGTTACACAAATATTTTCACTCAGGTTCTATGTCATCTTTGGGTATGCGGTTTGGAGGGTATTTTCAAGGAAAGGAAGTAGTTATAAGCCACAAGTAATAAGTTATAAGACAAGTCATAGGAATAGATTAAATGCATAAAATAAGTCGTTAAGCTCCCTTGGGGTAATTTTTTTACGAAAACGGCACTATACAAATAATCCAAGCTTATTTATTTTCCGATTTTATGTCCGGGTTAAATCTTCCCCATAGGAAAAACTAAACCCTTCCACACACTTTTCCACAAATGATCATCTAGTCAATCCACATTATGCAAGTGCATTATATAAGCATAATAAATACAAGAACAACACGTCAACTCACCAGAGATCAAATGGGAAAATAATTCACCGACTCCAGATATTTTCATATCAGAGGGTTTGGCTCGGTAGAACTTCTAACAGGGCCTATAAATCCTACTGATCCCTCAGCATAAATATTTAAAAAATCTTTCGTAATCCTACATGTATTTAAAATGACTGATTTTTGCATTTTTATATATAAATTTTTTGATAGATCTAATACGCCTAAATTTTGAATGAGAGAGCTAGGTATAATGCCAGTAGCCGAAATAACAATGGCAATGTTTTTATAGTCTGAGAATGCCAAATTCTTTTTATCTCATTAATATTATAAGAAGGTTCTTGTAAATAAAAGGGTACGAAGGGTGGATAGAAGATAGTATGAGTATATGAGAGTCCGGTAAGAGAGTGGAAAGGGTCTCACTCAACCGACCTCTCCCGATTTGGCCCGAAACGCAGCTGATGTGCAGACGCATCTGCCGCCAAGGCCTGGATAAATTGGGCACCCCTACTAATTCACCAAACGCAGCAAGTTAGAGGTGTTGGTTGTCCTCTCCCGAATCGACTAAAATTTAAATGAAAATCATATTAGTATATTTGTAGGCATTTCATTTTATTATGGTATTCATTGGATTTCCCCGCCGTTTAGGAAATAATGGAACGGACACAATGAGGGCCCGAAGGTAATTAGGATGTCGGTACGTGGTATTGGACAGGAAGGATACACCTGTTAACAGGTAGACGCCAATTATCAATTTGTACTTCCCTCACATTATCATAAAACAATTAGGTATTTCGCTAATTAACATCTATTGAAAAGTTGGTTTTTAGGTACATAATAGGTTTTTAACATAGGGTTTTCGCTAATAGCATAATAATTTCGCTAATATGGTACCTTATTATTAGGTAATAATATAAATAAATAACTATAATTGGATAATTTGTTTAGCGCTGCTTTTTTGTGAAAAATCACCTCAATGGCGCTGTATAAAGGGCGCAGAATCGTGAAAAATTGCCTCAATGGCGCTGTATAAAGGGCACAGAATCGTGAAAAATTGCCTCAATGGCGCTGTATAAAGGGCACAGAATCGTGAAAAATTGCCTCAATGGCGCTGTATAAAGGGCGCAGAATCGTGAAAAATTGCCTCAATGGCGCTGTATAAAGGGCGCAGAATCGTGAAAAATTGCCTCAATGGCGCTGTATAAAGGGCGCAGAATCGTGAAAAATTGCTTCAATGGCGCTCTATAAAGGGCGCAGAATCGTGAAAAATTGCCTCAATGGCGCTGTATAAAGGGCGCAGAATCGTGAAAAATTGCCTCAATGGCGCTGTATAAAGGGCGCAGAATCGTGAAAAATTGCTTCAATGGCGCTGTATAAAGGGAGCAGAATCGTGAAAAATTGCCTCAATGGCGCTGTATAAAGGGCGCAGAATCGTGAAAAATTGCCTCAATGGCGCTGTATAAAGGGCGCAGAATCGTGAAAAATTGCTTCAATGGCGCTGTATAAAGGGAGCAGAATCGTGAAAAATTGCCTCAATGGCGCTGTATAAAGGGCGCAGAATCGTGAAAAATCGCCTCAAAAATTTGAGTTTCGGGAACGTGAAAAATTTCACGCGCAAATCTGATTACCGTGTAAAAAAACACCACCATATTAAAACACAATATTCTTCGGTTGGTAGAACTGAATCTGCTTATTCATCACAGCCAGTGTTCAACATCCACATCAGGGTTGCCAATTCAAGGAGAATTCCCCAAATACCGCGGAATTTTTAAGATTTTCAAGTAATTTTGCGGGGAGAACGTTTTTGTGTGAAAATGCGGCGATTCTGAGCAGTTCTTGTCTATCCAATCACATGGAAAAATAATATTTACAATAATTATGACAACGTACTATATATCGTTTTCTTTCGAATTTTTTTTCAAAAAAGTCTATTTTTAAAGCCTGAACTAAATGACTAGATAATTAAAAAATAAGTGCTAATTACTATAGAATTTTGTGTCATTTTGGAGGTAAAGAAACTTGCCGGGATTTTGTGAGGAATTTGAATCTATCTATTGTGTGTATTTCAAAACTTATGAATTGGCAACCCTGGTCCACGTTGTAATGCATGTTTTTAAATACCGGTAAATTGGTTATCGGGCGCATCATGGATGGATTTTTGCATTTTGGTACAATAAAATAACATTAGTGATGGGGCCTGCAATCCCGTTTTTACCTGGATTAATTTGTTAAATTAGTAATACTCATTTCTCTCCGTATGTGTAAGTGACATACACAAGAGTATTCTATCGCATAACACGCCCGGTTGGGCGTTGTCACGAGGCGGGTTAAGAAAGGGGATGTTGGAAGGAATTTGTTCATTAGGGCGTTGAAGAAGCCAGTGTTAAACGAGGGAGAAAATACAGTTGCCGGTTCCTACCCGTTTGAAATCAAAAAAAGTCAAAAATCCTCCATTAAGGCGAAGCTTAATGCTAAATCACTATTTTGATTAATCTTTATAACGAATTGGTGTACATTATGAATACCAAAAAATATGCTTCAGATAAATTATAGGTTTTTCTATCGTTTCGCTTGAGTAGAATACAAATAAAAAAATAAATTACTCAATAAAAAATATAAATGTAAACTACTAAAAAAAACATTTTTTCAATAGAAATGTATGAACGCGTAAAGGAAACAACTTTAAAAAATACAGTATTATAGCTAAGATTATCTGTGACAGTTTCACTTGATTAACTTTTTTGCTTTCTTATAAAATTATTTACAAAATAAATAAAAACCAGTTTTGTGCTTGAAATCGAACGTTTTTAGACTCCGTTTGTCAAGCGATTTCAATGCCTATTACCTACAATATAAGGTATACCAAGAATATGCACATTTTAGGCTTGTAGCTTCCTCTTAAGTTATTTTTCTTACGCAATAGGTATTTAACATCTAACTAGTATTTAAAAATATCTTTATCATTTTAATATTTAACATTTAATAAATGCACACTAAAATTTCTTCTGAAATCGTATTTTTTGTACTCAGGTACTTAAATACCTACCTACTTAATTTAAATACCCTAAGAGGTAGGTACCATCATTATTGATTATTCCGATTTGACATCTCATGCGAACTCTGGCGGGAAAAAAAGGTAGTATCCAAAACGGCAACCATCTTGAACAAATTTGTAGGCAAATGAACTGCAAAATGGTTGAGTTAAAACAGGACTTTGCTAAGCACCGTCAACTAACTAACATAGAGAGGACAGTGTATCTACAAAAATTTCTTGCTTCATTCACATTCAGACTTTTGACATGGCCTAACTCAAGTATTCGATTTATTTTGATAGTGAAAATCTACACTGAAAATTATGTCACAATATTTTCCTTGCACTCCTTTATCTATGCATTCGCCGTACGTGCCCAAACGATCTAAGCGTCCATGTCTTAATTTTACTCATTACTCATTTGCCTTACATTCCTTTTGAATCTCAACAAATTTATCACACGCACATACAAACAGAAAATGTGATAAAAACTAGTGGTAAAACCAACACATTTTTATCATTAACACTATTTCACAATAATATAATTATAGACACGTAGAATTATGCGAATAATAAAAACAAAAAGTTGTACATTGGTTAGTAACAAAAAAAACTTAAATAATTACTAGCTAAAAAATGTGTGGCTTCTTCGTGGGTTTTTTTTTAAAGGTTTTTGGAGAATTTAGTTTTTTTGGTTTTGCGTAAAAAAGTACGTAAGAATAATAGTTTTTTTTAAGTGTACAGCAATATAGGAAGTCAGTTTTTGGAATAATTTAATTGCTGAAACTTTAGTAAAAAAATCGTTTTCTTTACCTCAATACGGGAGTTTTTTGGTATTGTAATAATTGCCAGAGGAAAGCTTGTAGCTGTGATGGGTTGTGTTGGAAATATATTTCAAAATTTGTGCAAACAATCCTGTTGATTATAACAGTGAATAAAAACATAGCGAATAGCTTTGTTCAGATGGGTGGTACAACGCACGTGAGCCGCTTCCAATAAGAAAATTAATAATTAAGCAGTCAAAAGGGCAAAATAAAGCGTGTGAAACCATTTTTTTTTATAAAAAATAATATTGTTTTAAGGCCTATATCATCTTTGTGGATGCTGTAAGGAGGGTCTTTTTGAGGAGGGGAAGAAGTTAACATGAGATCCGGGCTTTAGGAAGGGGGAAACACAGAGGCCGGCCAATCGTTTCACAGCCGAGCTCTTCAAGTCGTAGAAACTACCTGTTCTAATGTGAGACACTTTGGGCATGCATTTGGTGTATTTCCCAAGGGATCAATGAAGCTAGTTCCTTGGAGCGTCTTCCATTGAAATACCGGTAGAACAAGGACCACTCCAAAGATTGGAATCCGTTTGTTAAGACGGGCAGTCTATCATACTATAATCTATCCAAATTTTGACTGTAATAGCGTTTTCGGACATTCTCGTCAATGTTCAAGTACCCACGTATTAACCTGCATGCTAGTTGTAAGCGGCCCATGTTCGTAGTGCGATGCTAAACAGGCAGATTTTTTTTCTGAATTCGAATATTTTAGATAAAGTTTCAATTTTCGTTGAGAAAATTAAATTTCTGGTATTGTTTTTTTTTTCCACAATGGGACTTTAAATATGGCGTCACTTTTGTCAGATACAGTAATAAAGCGTATGCTTTAGATCAAAGCTAGTCAACAAAGAATATCGGGATATTAAAAATTACAGCAACGGTAACTGTTTGGTTGTGAGTGCAGTTATGAGAAGCATTATAATTTTTACGTTTCACCATTATCGGGAAGGAATTTAACATGCGACACTAAGGCCAGCGTTGTCAGCCAATACAAATAAATACTGCCAATATTTAACTGGAATATTATTAATAATGATAACAACATAATAACATTGACTTAAAATAATAAAAATAAACTAGAACAGTACTACATGTAAGACAAACCAATAAAACTCTTACCAAAGCTACCTACTATTAAATTTGTGCTGTATTTTTTCAATAGAATCTGAGTGAACATTTCAATAAAATCTGAGTTCAATAGAATGCGGTGACCAAATATGTGAGTTTTACTCTTTATAGCTCCGGAATAATGAAATATACAAAAAAATATAGTAGATATGTATTAAAAATTACTAACAGTTGAATATTGAATATCATTGTAATATTTAATTCATCGAGAATTTACACTACAGAAACCAAAATTAACAATGTTATATTATTTTAAATTGTTTCATCGTGTTAAATCAACATAAGAAATGTCTGCAATTAAAACTCTACAAAATAATATTAAATTCCATCCGAAGGACCTCTCTCTCCGCCAACCAATCATATTTTGTCTCCCTCGTACAATTTTCCTCCAATGAATGCGCGCGTCGATTTTGGCCCAAACCAAATTCAGTACTTGGAATGCTTCCGTACGGGACGCATATATAGAGCTGCGCGCACCGCTCAACTAATATCACATCTACAACACGATAAAACGGCCTACACAGTGAAAAACAACAAAACAAATATACAAACTCAAGTGGAAAACATTTTTCTAACACATCCCAAAAAAAACATCGCTTTTTTCTGACTTAAAACAGTTTTTACAGCGATTTAAAGTGAAGTCAACATTTATTTTTTTGTTGTTTTACGCGATAAACCTTGTTTTTAAACGATTTTTAACGTGTTTTATAAAATAGAAGTGTGTTTTTAAACTATTGACTCTTTTAAAGAAATGGAGGGTGTGATTTTGGCAGTTTTTTGTGATTTTATAACTCTGTTCCGTCGCTCAGCATAATAAACACAAGACTAAAAGCGAGTTATTCAAATGTTTTTGAAGTTTTAAACAATTTAACAACGAAAAACTATAAGATACAAATGTTTTTAGTAACATATTAGTACATATGTTAAAGATTTGACAGTTTTTTAAGCGTGCTCTCAGTTTTTTGGTGACATTGCAAGTTGACAATGGTTTTTTTATTAGTCGAATCATTTTTATAATTATTATTCAGTGATTTTTTACTGTGAAAGTGTGTTCAGCTTACTAGAAGTGTTGAAAAAGTTTGCAAAAAGGAAACATATTAAGGTAATTTACTGTTTTTATTTATTTAAATCTTTCGAACTTTGGTTAACAACGTTTTTTAGCAATTATAATGTTTTTCCTACAGTTTTTAAGTCGTACACAAATTTTGTCAAAGAGAAATTACGTTTTGCATAATTAATCAAGTGACACGTCCATTAAATAATAAATATTTTAAGAACAAGCAATATAAACAAAATTCTGATATATACGTAAGTAGGCTGATAGTGGGTACCTGCTTACAAAAATATTAAACAATATGATTTAATTTATGACATTTTCAAAATTGGAACTGATATACATTGGTAGGTACCTAGATATTGCTAATTTAGTGTGTTAGTGCTTTGAATTTTAGTGTAATTTAAAAAAAAAATAACTGCTTGTACGATTTGAGCAGATTTCTGAGAATCGTAAAAATACCTACCTGTCAATAATATAATTTTATTTTTCAAAACTGGAAGTGATTTGTCTAGAATTGTAATGTGTAATTTTTTTATTGTTTTAGATGGAATTATATCAGTTTTTATGGCGTTTAGTTTTATCCCGTGATTTTTCAACGGTTACAAATAGTACCTACCTGTGTAAATAAATAGATAAATATAGGTAGCTACCTACTAGCTATTTTATTATTATTATCTTTTAAATAGCTGTTACGTCATTTTTGTAAAGAATGTCAAATTATGTAGACAATGCCACGTCACTTATTTAATTCATTACTTATTCTATTGATAACTTAGTTAATTTTCACTGTAGATTTATCCTGAGAAAGAAACCATTGGTTTTGAAACGTCTTTTTAATTAATGGTGGTGTATACAAAGTTATTGGTTTTATTTAAATGAATATATAATTAAATATCTTTTGAAACGCGACGGGACTTGAACCCACAATGATTAGATTCAAACTGTTACCACTGATCTCTCATTCCTTAGAAATGTGATGTATACCGAATTGAAAGAAAAAAATAATTGTTTGAGTTGGTATTTGAAAATATTACAGAAGACAAGTTTGCTTTGAATTTTTGTTTCATTTTCAAAATTATAACTCATTATTTCAAGTTTCAGACAAGCTATAAAGAGGGAACCTACCTCTGTATAACAATGAATTCGAACAATTCATCAAATTTTAAAGTTGATTTTCAAGTTCTGTAAAGGTTCCATTCGTGTTCTATTACTATATCATTATTTGCCAGTTGCTTCACAAAACTGATATCATAACCGAATTTGGATAGTACCTCCACAGTAGGTACTTAAAAATAGACTTTATGCAATAACAGTAAATCTTTAAAAAAATATGGATATTTGTGTTTTCATGGGTAAATAGGTATTCAAATGCGTTAAAAACTGTAATAATTTATAAATAATAAGAGATATTGAGTTAAGTGTTCCTCGGGCGTCCCCGACTGCTTCTACAATTAAAAACCACTCTCTAAACAGTCCTGCTACTAATAAGAACAAACGTTGAAATTGTCAGCGATTTCGGTCGACTAATTTTCGAGTAGTACACGAACATACGCAGGTTAAATAATTATAAAATATTTTTTTTACTGTTATTTAATCTTCATATACAAAATAAAGGCGTCATCAAAAAAATTAAAATAATCTACCTTTAAAATAATAATAGTTTTTTCGGTATTTCCACGCGTTAAGTTTTAATGTACACCTAAGGGAATAAGGGCTGTTACAACCCATTAAATTACATCGGCAGGCCCTTTGGTACCTAACTTACCTGCAGTTCAATTATTATTTTAGTTGAAGGACATTAGAGAAAGGTATTTTGGAATTCCCTATGACAATTTAAAACCTTTACGTGTGGGAAATCCCTAAGTGATTACAGCCCTTAGTAACAGGTCGTCTTTTTGTTTATATAATGTGATCCATTTTTGAAAATAGCTTTATATTATAAAATAATATAATACTCTAAATAGTATAAAACTATGTTGCTATCCGCGTCTGTCTGTTTGTTCGCTTAGTTCTTCTAAACTACGTTACTGATTTTGATGGGGTTTTAACTATCATTTAGAAAATTTATTCCTGAAGGTTTATGTATATAATACATGCATATTATATTTGTAGAAATCAAAGAAAAGTCGATTTGATGTAATCAAGTCGTAAAAAAAATTTTTTTGGGCGCTTACAATGCTAACGCTGGCTAAACCTTATGAGATGCATCAAAATAATGTACCTACTACGGAATTGCATATCTTAACCTATAATCTATAACCATCTTCTTCTTCTTTTTTAACACTTACTGAACAGCCTCAAACAATTAAAATAACATTACTCATTTTTTTTTTAAATTTCTAAATTTTGATCTGTGAATTAGATTCCAGGCGTTGCTGGGGATTTAATAGATGTTTTGATATTAGGTGGAACTAATATGATCGTATTGTGATAAGTATTTGTTTTACTTGGTCGTGCCATGTATTCCTCGGACATCCCCGACGTTTACCATTCCTTGATGTACCTAGTTTCATAAAATTCACATTTTAACATTTAAAAAACTATTAAATCGACTCCGTATCTCATTTCAGTCTTTCCAGAGCGCCCCCGATATCTTTTACCATTATAAGCACTCTATAAATACTCCTGGCACTAATAGGAGCGATATTGGGACATTAATTTAATATACAGAGTGTATCGGCACTAACCCGACAAACTTTAACCAGCTATTCCTTAGCACATTTGGAGTAAAAATGTTATGGGCACTTTGCTGTCCGGTAACATTTTTTTTCAATTAAAAACAAAAAATTATAAAAAAATCCACACTCCGTCACTGTCATTGGCATTGCTTCTCGTGTTCAACAGCTGTTATAAGCAAGTGTGTCAAAAAGCGTCTTCGCTCTTTCGCACACACTAAATAATAATAGTTAAAAATGAGACGAATGGTGCCGTGCCATTTCGTTGTGATTGTAAAAGCGCGACAATATAGGTACACACGTACATTATTCAACGGAATTCGAATAAAATATTGCCAGATGGGTTTTCAAACTTTGACAAAGGATAAAACAGTGGTGACGTGTGGTGAAAATATGAATAATAAATTTTTAAGTGAACATAAGATTTTTTACTCCAAATATGCTAAGGAATAGCTGGTTAAAGTTTGTCGGGTACGTGCCGATACACCCATAGATTATATTGTGTCCTATTTCGTTTGATATATCTACATAACTTTGATGAAAAAACGTTTTTTGTATATTGCCTATCGACCTATAAACTAAAAAATAATATTTAATGTTACCTATTATTTACCATTCTGAATAGATTAATTTTATCAAAGTGTATTTTTATAAGTCAGGTATTTGCTACCTGTATTTTGTAGATAAAAACTAAAATGTTTGGTATCTAAATCTATAGCTAGATAAAAAATACTGGATATTTAGAAGATGTCTAAAATATGATTGATCGTTCGCTTCGTAATGATTGTATTACTATCGCTTCGATGAGACCATTGTTAAAACTTTATATCGAAACCTTACCCAAGAAGTACATACTAACCTAACTAGTGAATCCGATTGATTGTAGGTTAAATAAAAATGAATCATTTTGAAACTTAATTTTGAGTGAATGCGGTGTCATTCGGAATTTAGCGTCCCCGATTTGGGTCATTGTGAGGTTGAGTCTACAAAGATTAACAATAGGAAGGTTGGGTAGTACAATTGTAAGAGAAATGTAGTGAATTTAAAATTCTTACCCCCTTATAAACGATGTTAATATAACGCGGCGGGTAAGGTCAGAACAGTGAAAACTTGACTAGTTACCACTGCGTTTGTATGGTTAAATTGGCCTCAAACCAGGCTCAAGGCCGGCTTTACCATAACAAACTTGAATAATCTAATTAGTAACACAGTTACAGTATTAGTAAAAAACGTGGAGTAAATGTTACGCGGCTCGTAAAGTCAGAACAGTGAAAAACTTGACTTATTACCTAGGCGTTTGTTTGTTTAAAACGGTGTTAAACCAAGCTCAAGGCCGGCTTTACCACACCATCGCTAAACGGGCGTGTAAGAATTAATTAGTAAGACAGTTAGTATTTTAAAATGCTTACAGCAATAGAATCTTAACTGCTTGAAGCCAGTAAGGCTACGGCATCCCCTATAACTCTTTTTACTGTCAACTGTTTTTTTCTAATAGGTTCCTTTTCATTTGGGAGGTTAGCTATCATCACGGTTATACACGACTTGTATGATCAGGATAGGTAATGGTGTTTAATTTTTACGTAGGTAGGTACTAGCACAGACCTGTGAAAAATCACGGGATATAATAATAGTACGATTTGTGAAGCTGAAATTAGGTAGATATTTATAAAAAAATATTTTTATCAGTACCTATCTTTGCCATTCAAAATCAAATATAATCAATTTTAAAGATCAGAAATTAATATTTAAAATGAACATCGTTAGTTAACTTCTATTTACAAAAGAATTATAAATTACATTAAAATAATGTTGGTGCCAATTTTTAAATCACATTTATTTACTAACTTCAAAGCTAATTCAAGTTCTATAGATCATTGATTCGGAATTACAGACAGAATCACAACAGAAATTAGTATTTTTAATGACACATTATTTACCGAGCTACGCGTTGCTGTGGATCACAGTCTGTCTGTGCAAATAGAATTGCGCGTGTTGCTTTTATGTCAAACAGATGGCGCTGTTTTTTTTTTTTTTTCATAAGCGCGTTTTATTTTATTTTGTGAATGTTCAGGCATAAATATTTAATTTTTTTCGATCATTTTATAAATAACTTAATTTTCCACATTATACCTACAATAAAATCATGACCGAAAATGGGTTCGTAAGTAGAAGATTTTGAACTTTAAAGCAGTTTTCAAAGGCCTTATACATTTTTTTTCTGGGCTTATAAAAAGACTTATCTAAAAAATACTCGATTATTTCAAAGGCCAAGATGTATTCTACTCGCAGTATTTAATTAAAGCATCTGAAAAATTTCTAGGCGACCAAATTTTCAAAGCAAAAACACATGATTTTGCATACTACGTATGGCATCGCCTTAATCATTTTTACAAATATATATTATTCATTTCCTGTTGGGTTATCAAAATCTAGCCAAGTAGATATCTATCACTTGAAAATCAAAACAGATAATATTTTTACTACAAATCTAATCATAATTATTTACCTTCTACGTATTGTTAAATATGTTCTGTTTATACTGTTGAACCAGTAGGAATATGCGACACAGATGTGATACGTGGAATATACCACAATGTTACTGTAAAAAAACTACATTACATTAGACTTTAATTATGTCCCCGACTTTCAAACAATTCTCTAAAAAAACACACCTGCCACTATCAAATATTGAAATTTCAACGATATCGCGTATAGAGAAATGATAGCGCGTGTTGCTTTTACATCCAACAGATGGCGCTGTTTTAAATTAACATTTTAATATAGATAGATAGATAGACTAGCTGACGTTGTGATTTCTAGAATCAACTTTTCTCTACTTTTTATAAATATAATATGCATTTATTATATATATAAACCTTCCATAAGAAATTCTCTAAATGATAGTGAAAACCCTATCAAAATCCGTTGCGTAGTTTAGAAGAACTAAGCGCACAAACAGACAGACGCGGATGGCGACTTTATTTTATATTATTTACAGATTTTTTTTAATAAATTTAGTCTGTATAAAAATGCTAAAGCATTGAAATGTTTCATTTAGTAAAAATTTGCAAGTGAAATGAACTGCAGTAGATCATTTGATTATAAGTAATCAATTAGAAATGACAAGATATCTTTGATCAAAACATGCATAATTAATGCACATCAAACAAGATTATTTCAATGATTTGAATCGTCTTGTGTTTTTATCAGCAGAATGAACAAAATACACATGCGAACAAAGTTAGAAAATAAACTTTATTTGAGACAGTACTCACTGCTAGATTAGCTAAATCAACAAATACACAAGGTGAAAAGTTACTGATTTAAACAATTGCTAATTTATTAAGAATCTCTTCAAATTATTCGTTTTCCGGTTAAAAACGAGATTGCAGGCCCGAATGAATTTGTTTATAAACTGTTAGTTAAATACGCACTTATTTTATGTATTGTGTGACGGCCTCCGTGGTAAGGGTCTCGACTAGCAAGCTGGAGAACGCGAGAAATTTATGCAATTAAAATAATTTATATAGAATACTTGCGGCACGTTACAGAGTGGAAGTTAATCTCAGTATCGCCCTGGTGTAAGACCATAATTAATAATTGAAATGTTGCTTGAAATGGTTTCAGCCGTGTATGATGACCAGATCTGAACAAGTTCCTCTTTCCTATCTCCTTCCCCTCCCACTTCCCTTCATCCTGACAATATACCTCGATTGGGGATGCCATAGTCTCACTGGCTACAGACGGTTGAGAGCAATTGGGACTCCTGTGCGGTATTCACATATTATCTATAGGATTATACTCTCTCTCTGGTTTCAATCCTGGGATTGGTTTGCAGCAATTTCATCTAATCTCCTCTTCCATTCTTCCCTGTCTTGTGCGGCTCTTTTGACTTGTGCATATGATGAGCAGCGCACGTCCACCAGCAGGTCCTCCAGGTACTCTCGGCGTGGGCGTCCCCTAGAGTTGGTCCCCTCGGTCATACCCTCCATTATGACATGCAAGAGGCCTTCTTGTCGTATAACATGGCCGATCCATCTTGCACGCCTTTCGGACAAGGTCCTGAGCAGGTGCCTTCCTCCTTCGATTCTTTGGAGAACCTCCTCATTTGTAATATGGTCTCTCCAGGAAATTCCTAACAGTCTTCTATAGGACCACATCTCAAAAGCCTCTAGTCTCCGTTTATCTCTTTCGGATAGGCACCATGTTTCGCAGCCGTACATCAAGATACTCCATACATAGGTCTTGATGAGGAGTATTCTCAGTTTTAGGTCTATATTATTCGATTCTATTATTTTCGACCTTTTATTGAATGCAAGCCTGGCCTGATGTATACGGCTGTCGACCTCGCTCTTAGACCGACCGTCCCATGTTATTTTGCTCCCGAGGTAGACAAACTCCTTGGTGTTCTTTAGTGGAACTCCTGCCATCTCTACTTTCATCTGATGTTGCGTTCGGCCTACAGTCAGCAGCTTTGTTTTGTCTTTATTTATCTTCATGTTGTATTTGTTTTGAAGAATGCTTTGCATGGTTGTTAAGGCCTCTTGCAGTTCTTCTTCGCTTTCAGCAACCAAAGCAATATCGTCAGCAAACCTTATCATATCCACCTTTTGCCCGTGTATCTTTACACCTTATATATATAACACAAGGATTATACTAATAGTTAATGATATCAGGAAACGGCCTGAAATCTAGTATTTAACCGGATAACAATACTTTGATTAAGATTTTTTTTTAAATAACATTAATATATAATTGTCTTTGATGTCTTTGAAACTTAAAAAAATGGTTTTACCAAGGATTGAACCTTCCTACCCAGTAACTGGAGTCGAAAACTTTACAAACCTCGCCAAATGGTCGGGTAGGACGCACATTTATTACGCACGTTAACACCTGATGTAATGTCATTCGATTTCAGAGAATTGCATATATATCCTGTTGTGTTTACGTGATTGCCGCAAAAATTTGATACAATGCATTGTCATCTACAACGAGTCTATCTGTAGAGTTTCAGCTCGAACGAATGTCGGGAAGTGGGTTAATTTTCGCTTCCAAGATTTGCATTACCGAAAACAAAAATGAATTTCAAATAGACGTAAAAAAATTCAACATTTTTTGCCAAGATTACCAAGCCACGCGGTTTATAAAACGATGTAGGTTGATCTCATAAAATAAACAGTGATTAATAAATATTCTTATCTCTTGAAATAACATATATTTTTTTTAAATTACAGCTTTAATTAATTCTGTACACTCTAAAATAATAATTTCGTATCTTATCGCACTTTTCAAGAGTCTTGTTTTTGAAATAAAATTTTGTACTGATAACGAAATATGACAATCGATTATTTCGAAAACTGTTTCACCGTACAAACATCCTGAAATATATTGTTATCACCTTGAAAAATTGAATTACAGATAAGTTTTATAAATACCTGAATAAATTGATGATCTCATTGTGTATGAATGTGGATTACACCAATCAGACTCTAAAAACTACACAATTTGATCGTTTTGAGTTTTTTTATTTTTTTTTATTTAGTAGCTATATTATACTTTTTTTTACATTTTTATAAGAATATATATAGGGGAGAGTCTGTTAAATTGGACCACTTTTCGGAAAGTAGTACATATATTGGGATTTCATTACATTAGAGGACTGCAAATATACTGACATGAAAGGTGCGTTATCAGACTACAAAGGCCGTTAATTATTTTATATTAAATGTTAACAGTTATTTTATTAAAAATATTTTACTACATTTCGGCATTTGTTCCAAATTAGCCGACCGGTTTGTTAAATTGGACCTGTGGGTTTTGTAAATTGGACCCAGGATTATTCTATTGTTAGAATGTACACCTTATTTACCTAAAAAATAAACATCAAATAACTAGCCTAACCTGACCCAACCCACATTACTAATACTACCTAATGTATTGTAATACGA
Organism: Hesperophylax consimilis; assembly: GCF_061612785.1. NCBI lineage: Eukaryota > Metazoa > Arthropoda > Insecta > Trichoptera > Limnephilidae > Hesperophylax > Hesperophylax consimilis. Next base: position 17,482,014 of record NC_142865.1, read on the forward strand.
GAGAAAAGCGGCGCTATACAAATCATCCAATAAATAAATAAATAAACGCTTTATTTTTTGAAGAAATTCTCACAAATATCTGGGTTGCTTACACAGGTTTCGTGATGCCATTTATGACAATGCACACATTGCACCCAGTCTACTTTTGGTCTTTGCTAGTCAAAATAATCTTCATTGCATATACCGCATGCATTTTCCTTATTTTCAGATGTTAGGCTATCAGAGTCGTCCAACACAATTTCTAACTCAGTATCTGAATCACTGCTGCTGTTGTATTTATTGGGTTTAGTTGTCTTCTTTCCAATGCCTTAACCTTTGAGCGAAACACTGCTTGCAGCTTTCATCTTTTTCTTGTTTCCGATTCCTAAGCATTTACTGGTTTTGTTAGTAGGCTCTATTTTTGGTCTCTTACTTAGACGTTTCTGAATAGATAGATACCTATTGCCAAATTATTTCTTATAAGGGCTTGGTGTTAATATGACAGCTTTCTGAGCACCACGCGCTTTTTTCAAACATACACTGTTCCAGTGTTGGAGATGGTTCACTAAATCATTTTCAACTGCTTTCTGTAAATTAAAACTGTTGGTCGTCCTTTGTGTATTATTCTAATCTAGATGCCTCTTTAAAGTCGGTTTTGTAATTTTATAAACACGGGCATATTCATTTAAAACCAACATGTTCATTACGAAACGCAAATATTGCTTGCCTTAGGTCTTCTTGTGTCCATTTGTAATAATGTTTACTATCCGCCATCTATAATAAATACAAATTTAACTGCAGTCACAATTTATTTTCTTTTGTAGCAGCATTGAGTAAGATAAATTGGACCGGTCCGATTTGCCGAACTCACAGTGGTCCAATTAATCGAACTCTTACTTCTTTCAAACAATTTTTTTTATCAAACACAACCTACATATTTGGATATTCAGGTTATTGCGGGCATAAAACTATGAAAATTACCGAGTTTAATATGAAAAGATAGTCAAAAAACGATAACCATGGTTGCAGTTAAAGACGTATGAAAGTTTTCCAAATATTACATCGAAGCAGAGATATTTCGTTTTGTCCATGTCACTTCTGTTAATTCTTCTCGAATGTGATGCCGGTCGGTAAGGCAACATTAAAGTTAGCTGCGCAACATTCAGTATTGCCAGGATCAAAATATGTTTTGTAGTTTCGTTAATTTTACGCTGGTCCAATTTAACGACCGGTCCAATATACCCTACTTTCCCCTATAAAAAATAGATGTTGATTATATTCATAGTCCTCCTCACTAGGAGATCCTGTGCTGAGGGGGACTAGGTTTTGGATAAGTTATTCATTAGATATAAATGAGTATTTTTTTACTATTTATTTTTAAATTATTGCAATCATCAAAATACTATTATTTTAGTTATTTTGTCTTGTCTGTGATTATGATTCTGGTTCAATGAACTGAATTGTTTTTTAAATATAAGTGTCATTTTTTAAATTGGAACTGATTTGTGAAGAATTCAAACAAGCGATGAAGTAGGTATACCGGATAAATCATCAAAATGATAATTCATCACATCTTTAAAAAGTTATATAAAGACATGGAAAGTGATGAAAAAAACTTTATTAACTTGGTTAAGTAGGTTAGGTTAGGTTAGGTTTAAGTTTTATTTTTTTCCGTCGTTTCTATAATGACTTTATATCACTTTTTAAAGGTGTGTTGAATTGTCGATGTGTTGATTTATCATGGAACCGTATCTACCTACAATACGTTAATATTATTTTGGAAATGATTTGAAATTTCACGTCCATTATTGTGATTTATTTTTGGGGTATTATGCCGTGTTGCGCTGCCTCCTTCTTTAGCCAGCGTTTCGTACAGCTTTACGGTGTGCATCATCGTACATAGGTACCTACCTATTTGTAAACGATTATGAATGTAATTGAGAAGGAATTTAACCTTTGCCACCTGCACCGGTAGGTACGTACCTAGAGATAACAATAATGTGTTATCAATTGGCATAGTCCAGTTGTTTTGATAACAACTTAGAACTATAAAAAATATAATTATTCAAACAAAACGATCAAAGGTTCAATAAGATAAAATTAATTCTTATGACTCCACTTCATCCTACTGTGGAAGTTGGCAGCCACCTCTAGTCCGGAGAAAATCCCAAGTCCCAAAGTACCGGACAAAAACTCCGTTTGATAGATTCCCTATTTTAGTGGACGGGTTGCAATTTTAGTTTTAGGTGAGAATGCTGTCCTCATTCTACCGGTATTTCAGTGAAGGATGCTCTGAAGAAATAGCCTCATTGATTGCCTCAGTGGAAAACGCGACAAATACTTCGCTAACATTTGTACACAAATTATATCATTCATTACATGAGAACGGGTCGCTTAAGTCACGTTCTTTTTTAGAAAACTTTGCTGGCTTCAAAATTTATAAACTAAGATCAACTAGGTATGATTTGAGATTTTCACGGCCAAAAGTATTATAGTGATTTGTTTTTGGGGTATTATGCCGTGTTGTGCTTCTTTGGCCAACGTTTCGGACAGCATTGCAGTATCCATCATCAAGGTAGATACCCAACACGGCATAATACCCCAAAAATAAAATCACATAGTTTGTTTCCAAGAAGTATCAAGTTAGGTACACGGAGAGAAATCGATAAATTATCAGGCCTTATTATATAATTAAAAACCTTTTATCGATTTGCTTTGATAATATACCAATAAGATACAAAGAATTTTCGTTGTATTGCAAAGATTTTCGCATTTTCATAAACACGTGTTCCGACTTAATGATAATATTTTTGTAATTTATCAAAAGTTGATTAGGAAACTTGATCATTCATTTGCAAGACGTGCAATACATTTTTTAACCGGAATTACCGATAATTTGAAGAGATTCTTAATAAATTACCATTTTTTCTCTGTGTAGGTATAAAACGTTGTAAATTATTTAAATAATATAGGGTTTTCCAATAGGAGGTGTTATTTTGAATAGTCCGCTATTTCGGTAGATGTTACTTTTGAAACTGTTACTTTTTGACATTTGACAAGTAGAAACTACGCCATTAATAAAAATGGAACGATACATGCTTCAACAACGCATTGAAATTATTAAAATTCACTTGAGTTAATCAAATGCAAATCATCTTGAGTGATGAGGCCCATTTCCACCTCGGTGGCTTCGTCAACAAGCAAAATTATCGCATCTGAGGCTCGGAAAACCCAAGAGTTATTGTTGAAAAGCCGCTTTATTCTCAACGTGTGACTGTTTGGTGCGGTTTATGGTCCGGCGGAGTCATTGGACCTTACTTTTTCGAAAATGAGGAAGAAGCAACAGTTACGGTGAATGGATTGCGCTATCGAGAGATGATTAATGTTTTTTTATGACCGGAACTGAATGGTATTGATCTGGACAACGTTTGCTTTCAACAAAACGGCGCTATGTGCCACACTAGCAACGAAACCATTGATCTTTTACGTTTGAATATCAAAATAACACCTCTTATTGGAAAACCCGTACTACATCTTTGTAGGTATTTGTTTCTTTTCCCAAATTTTTAATCTCTCGGTTCTTAGGCTTGCAATGTTGCAAGCCTAAGAACCTCTAATAATACCTCTTATTGGAAAACCCTATATTTAAAATAAACTAAATATTTCATATTAAACAATATTTTCAAACGAGGATTTACACAATTTGTCCAAAGAAAAAAAACGTTCCTATTTCAATGATATTTATTTTTTCTAAATAAATAACGGCCACCATCTTGAAATGAACACGGAACATACAAATAAATTTGCAGGCAGATGAAAAGCAAAACTGTCGTAAAAAAACCTACTTATAACTGATTTTTATAAATTGCTGCCTTTATGTACCTCGTATATAGGTATCCTCATTTTAAAATACCGATGTATTTACAAATTCTTGGCTTATAACAAAAAAATAACGAAACAGATATTACCTATAATAGAACCTTCCATTGTAAGGGCTGGTTTTCCCAACCCTTAAGTATCTGCAAATAACAATTAGGATGGATTAACATCCCTCAACAAACACCTGCAGGAACTAACAACAGTCTCGTGCCTTCGCTTTTGACTTCGTACATACTTATGCATCTTTTCCTTTTTAAAGCTTGAATTTGTCTATTAGCTGTTCCTTGGAAATAAATATTTTTAACACAAAGCTAACGGATTTTCATCTTTCCGCATGAATTCTATGGAACACATTTGCATCTATGGCCTCCACGGTCTATGGTTCGTGTGATTTGGACACAAGTGAATTGAACCCATGCAGTTTTAATCCATGTGTTTTGAACCCAAGTGATTTGAACTCATGTTGAAATAATGGCATCTAGTAATGAAACTGTGCCATCCCCAATTTAGTCCAGTCAAGATGTACATCCGTGCTTGCAAAAGGTCCAGTCATTCTGATTTTTTTATATGTTGTTAGGACCTAAACCAGTATTAAAAAAAAAATTTTGCAACTTCGAAAGTGCTGTGCGAGCGGCGGTGGACCTAAAAAACCAGGAAATTTTCGGATTTTTTTCAGTTTTTGCTCAATATCTCAGTAAAGGAAGGGTCTTACCGGTGTAACTGGCAAAGATATTTTTAAAGTAGACTAAATTTGCTATAATTTGAGACCAAAGCAAGCTATATAAAGCCATTGCTTTTCAAGATACAGTTCTTCAAAAATAGGCAATTTTTTCCAAGAAGTGAAATTTTTTCGAAGTGGTCTCTTATTTTGTAAAATAATTTCTAAAATACGCATCTCACGTCAAATATTGTATGATATAAAGTTGTTGTAAATTTAATAAGCTTTTATTTGAGACTAGAATGATATCTGTAGACTTAACGATTCTCTCAAAAATGGCAGATAACCAAAAACAGTCATAAGTGGGTTTTGGGTGAAATGCAAAAAAACTGTTCTCGCGTCTTTTTATGGTTTTATTGTGCTGTGAAGTAAATCCATTAATCATCGTGGGTTTATCCTAGGGTTATAATATAATTACGACTATTTCAAATTTCAAGTACCCATTAGTACCTATACCCATGGGTACCCATATGAATGGGCACGCATATTCATGAGCTGTTCGAGCCCATATTTTGGAAAACCTCACACTGGCCAGCATTGTTTTTTTATGAGGTTGACGTAACTCCTGAGGAGCGAGACGAGACTCAAAAATTGCTGCGAGACACTGAAAGGTCTCTCACTATATCAGCAGAAGAAATTGATACCTACCAAATACTAAAGGCAAAATTTAAAAGTGCCTTGGAGAAAATTAAAGCGAATGGTCCAACATCACAGTTGTGCAATACTTTCGTATGACCACTTTGATAAAACTATTCATCCAGGCAGAGCGTGCTGGTGATTGGAACCTTCATTTGTACACTGTCCACAAGATGCTCCCTTTTTTCCACGCAGCTGGACATTTTCTTGTATGCTAAGAGCGCGCACCTCTACCTGCAGGATATGATGGCTCTACAAGATCGGATGGATAAAAGCGAATACGACATGTTCACAAAAGGATCCTTCACCATTTGCCGGTCTGACAAGTTTTGGTCTGGGTTGTGGTCAGACCTAACAATTGAGCAGAAGCTGATGCGATCCATGAAAACCTACGGTGGGTTGACCCAAGGAAGAGGAATCTCCGAAAGTGTTCTGGCAAGGTGAACAACAGGAATGGTGTTTATGTTGAACATTTGTGAAGAACTGGAAAGTTTTTGCAGCTTATCATGTCATACTGAAGAGCAGCATGTAGACATGAGACCTTCTCGAATCATCCGAGATAATAGTGATGTGGAAAAACTAAAAAACTGGTTTGCTCTCCACCCTCCATTTCCCAAAACTGACAGTTTAATTTCTATCAGTGGTGGTTTACTGGCAGGTCCTGAAATTAATTGCCACACAGCCCAGAGAGTTGGAACGGAAGGAGTAGTGAAAATTGTGGGGAAAATGTACGACAAGGTAGTAATAAAACGGAAAAATATAGTTACCACACTGGCATCGATCACCTCAACCGTTAAACTGCCGGACAAAAACAGAAGAGTGGCTGTGGATCCGCTCACAATTTTTCAGCGAGTGTGTATTGCAAAGAAATCTGAACAGTATTTACAGGATGACTTCAAGTATGAGTTGGCCCCGTTCCCGATGTCTCTGTTCAATGAACAAGGGATGCGCAAGGGCACAAAATCTACTCTGTACTCTGCCTTCACTCCTCTTTCCAGCCACACGCCGATAGATGCCAGCACTCACGTCATTTTGGATGTTGGCTACCTCTTGCACAAGGTCGTAAGGCAGAGGAGAAGCACGGTTCGAGTACTTTTGGCGCGTTATATCACCTACGTCCAAAACCACTTTGGGAAGAACGTCTCCATCGTTTTTGACGGCTACCCCGAAGATGCTACCAAAAAAAAACACCAAAACAGCGGAACGACTCCGGCGCTACGCAGCTCGTTCCAGCTACGAATTGACTTTCGATGAATCCACAGTAATTCAAATTGCTCAAGAGCATATTTGGGGAATGAAAACAATAAGAGACGCCTTATAACTCTTCTCTGTGACGCCTTTCAGAAGGAGGGAGTAGAAGTGGCTGTTGCCGAAGAAGATGCTGATCGAGAGATCGTCATGATGGCGTTATCAATAAGAGCAGATGCCGATCGGGTCGTCATAGTGGGAGAAGATGTCGACCTGCTCGTTCTTCTCAATGGTTTAGGCGCTGAAGAGACAAACGTCTATCTTCAGAAGAGCACGAAGGGTGAAGTTGGTTGCTGTCACTAATATACGACCTCCTACAATAACCAGGACTCCCGACAATTACCAGGAACGGTACTATTTACCCACGCGTATGCCGGGTGCGATACCACCTCAGCACCGTTTGGCCAAGGAAAGACCAAAATCAGCACACTTCTGAGGAAGATTGAACCACTTGCTGAGCAAGTGGAGGTCTTCCTTCGGCCAGACTCTACCCCACAAACCGTGAGTGAAGCAGGCATCAAGTGCTTCGTGGCTCTATATGGGGGTGACATCGCGAGGGATACTTTGGATTTCCTGAGGTATAAGACGTTTGTCACTTCAACAAACATAAACCTCGCCCGTTTGCCACCGACGGAAGATGCTGCAGGCCACCATGCAGCAAGGTGCTACCTCCAAGTGCAGAAGTGGCGGGGAGTCAACTTGAATTCCACTGAATGGGGGTGGAAGCTGTCTTCTCAAGGACTCACCCCCATCCCCACCACGATGGATCCCGCACCTCCTCCCCTTTTGCGAAAAATTTCGTGTAAATGCAATAAAGGATGCTCTGGGAGCTGCTCGTGTAGAAAGGCTGGGCTCCACTGCTCAGTCCTCTGTCAGTCATGCTGTGGCAAATTTTGCATTAACGTCCTGGATGTGGAGCTGAAATGCTCGGACGATGAAGATGACCCGACTACAGACTGGGCGCCTCTCCCAGCTAAGATAAAAAGAAAGACATGATTTGGTAACCAAGACACAATACCTACATGATTTATATTAGTTTTATTTTTTGTGTGCATGTAATTTGTCCTTATAGTAGGTACCATGATGTTTTTACAAGCATTTTGGTATGTAGGTATATAAAACAATGTTTGAAGATGACGTAATTCCCGATAGATGTAATATTTTTTCTTTTTTTCAACAAAAATCTGTTAACTGTTTGATAAATAAAACCATAAAAAGACGCGAGAACAGTTTTTTTGCATTTCACCCAAAACCCACTTATGACTGTTTTTGGTTATCTGCCATTTTTGAGAGAACCGTTAAGTTTACAGATATCATTCTAGTCTCAAATAAAAGCTTATTAAATTTACAACAACTTTATATCATACAATATTTGACGTGAGATGCGTATTTTAGAAATTATTTTACAAAATAAGAGACCACTTCGAAAAAATTTCACTTTTTGGAAAAAATTGCCTATTTTTGAAGAACTGTATCTTGAAAAGCAATGGCTTTATATAGCTTGCTTTGGTCTCAAATTATAGCAAATTTAGTCTACTTTAAAAATATCTTTGCCAGTTACACCGGTAAGACCCTTCCTTTACTGAGATATTGAGCAAAAACTGAAAAAAATCCGAAAATTTCCTGGTTTTTTAGGTCCACCGCCGCTCGCACAGCACTTTCGAAGTTGCAAAATTTTTTTTTTAATACTGGTTTAGGTCCTAACAACATATAAAAAATTCAGAATGACTGGACCTTTTGCAAGCACAACCCCCTTTTCATGTTTAACTTGACTGGACTAAATTGGGGTATGTTGTAAGGCTAAAGATAGTGAGAAGATGAAAGAGATGAGAAAGAGGAAGGTGGGGAAGTATCTAGCTACTCAGATCTAACAATAATCTCTCTGTTGGTTGGCACTTTCTGATAGATAGAAGTCCTCGCTTTCAGAGTATAAAAAGTGTATGAAAGCACCTACGTGTATACTTGTTAGAGAGTATAGAGTACTATTAGAAATAAATGATAAATACTATAGTTGTAGGTATCTTAAAACACGTGTTAAAGATTTATAGAATTATTACATTAGCATTTTGAATTACGTAATGTCTAAAATTCAGTTTATCAGCGGTATTGATTGATATGGTCATATCTAAACGGTAAATTGCCAAGACGAACGGATTACAAGGAATTAAATCAATTGACAATTGTAATCCACACATTAAAAGTGTTTTACCTAGTCGGGTTTTCTCAATTTATTAGTAGCAAAGATTAGATAACAATATTCGTTGTTCAAATTCTGAAAAATTGACAATTATCAATGATGATTACGGCCAAATATTATTATTAAATGTGAGCTACAATTTGTTGGTTGTTTGTATACTTATCAAAACTACACAGAGAAAAATGAGTAGGTACCTACTGCTAATTTATTAAAAATTATTTGTAAAAACTAGACTGCGGGCCGCTTCCTGATAAACTTCTATTAAATTCGTAATAATTTATGCACCTGCGTTTGTCTTAAGGCGATGCACTACGTCGTGTAATATTTTAAATCGAGCCGCTATCAATAACAACCCTTACGTAGATGGCGATAAGGTTTAAATTCCCGCTTAACACCATCCGCCTAGTTTGATTTATGCAAGAAAAAAACATGGCCAAAAAGTGCCTTGTATTTTATTTTGTCGATGTTCAGGCATAAATATTAATTTTTTTTCGATCATTTTATAAAAAACTTAATTTTCCATATTATAAAATAAAATGGGTTCGTAAGTAGGAGATTTTGAACTTTAAAGCAGTTTTAATAGGCTTTATACATTATTTTTTTCTGGGCTTATAAAAAGACTTATCTAAAAAATACTCGATTATTTCAAAGGCCAAGATGTATTCTACTCGCAGTATTTAATTAAAGCATCTGAAACATTTCTAGGCGACCAAATTTTCAAACCAAAAACACATGATTTTGCATTACTACGTATGGCATTGCCTTAAAGGCCTACAATCAAATTCAAATGAGTTCCCTAAGGAGTATGGGTGGTAAAACCATGTACCTATGATCGTGCGAGAAATGTGGTTATGAGTAAGATCAAGAAAGGGACGCTTAGATGGTTTGGGCATTTAGAGCGAATTTCTGAATTCGTGTTTGATCGTGTAAAATTGTGAGACGCAAATGTGAACGGTGGCAGAAGTCAGAGATGCCCGAGGAAGACGTAGTACGATCAAGTGAATCAGATACTTGAGTCGGGCCATGTCAAGAGTCAGAATAATATGTATGAGATGATGTAGGAATGTGAATGAGGCAAGGAGTGTGTGTCAAGACCTAGTTATTTGGCGGTCCGTCCTCACTGCATACCCCTGCGGAGAAACGACGTGATGGTTAGTTAGTTAGTTATATTATTAACGCAAGTACATTCATAATTTCATAATTTTAACTCCCTCCAAACACGATGTCTAATTTTTGATCAAATTTTATTATTTAAAATCCTAAATAATGGTCTGGACTCACCAGAACTTTAGAAACCAATTTAATAAATCTTCATATTCCGTCTAGATCAACCCGACAATCTGATTTATTTTATCCATCCTCGTGTAGAAAAAACATTCGAAAAAATTCCCCAATTCCTCGTACCTATATGTGCACAATATAATACAAAATTTTACAGCATTGACATTTTTATTAGGTATAATAACCTAAAGAAATATCGTTATGAAATAATGCGTAATATGAGAGTATGGAATGTATCGGGAGCATCTCCTATCCTCTTCCTATTTTCCTCTTCCTCTCCCCTTCCTTTAACACCAAATTAATTTTAAGATACTAAAACTTCATTTCTAATGAACTTTAACATAAGAAACTTCTGTGGCTTGACTTCAGTTAACTTGTATATTTATATCTCTCATTGTATATTATATAAAAGCTGTTTGTTTCTTACAAAAGAAATAAATAAATGATAAATGTTTCGACATGTTAGGGATTAACTAAAATTTTTACAGGAAACGGCCTTCAATCCCGCTTTTAACCGGATTACCAAACATTTGAAGATTTACCATAGCTAGGTACTATTTTTTCTTCGTGTGGATAGAAAATTTTAATTATATTAAAAACTATTATAGCTTTAAAAAAATACCTTTATAAACTATTATCTTTGCTAAGGTTATATTTTCCACTAACCTACCTACTTACCTATGTTATCTAAATTCTTTTCTAATCTTAATCACTTTTAATCTACCACTAATTCGCAACTTCTCTTTATCAAGAATATATATTAGACACATAAGTCTGGCAAATTTCATTAATTTAGTCATAAGGTACCTACTTATATACCTATATGTATATATATTTTTTTAAACTATACTTAATCCACTTATATTAAAAGAGGTTAGCTTATAATATGTTCCTAACAAGTATGCTACGGGAGATCTCATAGACTTTTGGCAAGTCACTTCAGATAAACACACTTTAATTAGGGGAGAGTAGGGTATATTGGACCGGTCGTTAAATTGGACCAGCTTAAAATTAACGAAACTACAAAACATATTTTGATCCTGGCAATACTGAATGCTGCGCAGCTAACTTTTATGTTGCCTTACCGACCGGCATTACATTTGAGAAGAATTAACAAAAGTGACAGGGACAAAACGAAATCTCTCTGCTTCGATGTAATATTTGTAAAACTTTCATACGTCTTTAACTGCAACCATGGTTAACGTTTTTTGACTATCTTTTCATATTAAAATCGGTAATTTTCATAGTTTTATGCCCGCAATAACCTGAATATCCAAATATGTAGGTTGTGTTTGATAAAAAAAAATTGTTTGAAAGAAGTAAGAGTTCGATTAATTGGACCACTGTGAGTTCGGCAAATCGGACCGGTCCAATTTATCTTACTCAATGCTGCTACAAGTGAAAATAAATTGGCAATGCAGTTTAATTTGTATTTATTTTAGATGGCGGATAGTAAAAATTATTACAAATGGACACAATAAGACCTAAGGCAAGCAATATTTGCATTTCGTAATGAACATGTTGGTTTGAATGAATGTGCCCGTGTTTATAAAATTCCAAAACCGACTTTAAAGAGGCATCTAGTTTAGAATAATACACAAAGGACGACCAACAGTTTTAATTTTCAGAAGCAGTTTCAGACACTGAGTTAGAAATTGTGTTGGACGACTCTGATAGCCTACCATCTGAAAATAAGGAAAATGCATGGTATAAGCAATGGAGATTATTTTGACTAGCAAGGACCAAAAGTAGACTGGGTGCAATGTGTGCATTGTCATAAATGGCATCACAAAACCTGTGTAAGCAACCCAGATATTTGTGATAATTTCTTCAAAAAATAAAACGTTCTCTCGTATTACAATACATTAGGTAATATTAGTAAGGTGGGTTGGGTCAGGTTAGGCTAGTTATTTCATGTTTATTTTTAGGTAAATAAAGTTACATTCTAACAATAGAATAATCCAAGGTCCAATTTACAAAACCCACAGGTCCAATTTAACAAACCGGTCGGCTAATTTGGAACAAATGCCTAAATGAAGTAAAATATTTTTAATAAAATAACTGTTAACATTTAATATAAAATAATAAACGGCCTTTGCAGTCTGATAACGCACCTTTCATGTCAGTATATTTGAAGTCCTCTAATGTAATGAAATCCCAATAAATTTACTAGGTACTTTCCGAAAAGTGGTTCAATTTAACAGACTCTCCCCTAATTTTTCTTCGTGTGGATAGAAAATTTTAATTATATTAAAAACTTTTATAGCTTTAAAAAAATACCTTTATAAACTATTATCTTTGCTAAGGTTATATTTTCCACTAACCTACCTACTTACCTATGTTATCTAAATTCTTTTCTAATCTTAATCACTTTTAATCTACCACTAATTCGCAACTTTTCTTTATCGATAATATATATTAGACACATAAGTCTTGCCAATTTCCTTAATTTAGTCATAAGGTACCTACCTACATATATATTTTTTTAACTTTACTTAATCCACTTATATTAAAAGAGGTTAGCTCATATGTTCCTAACAAGTATGCTACGGGAGATCTCATAGACTTTTGGCAAGTCACTTCAGATAAACACACTTTAATTAAGGCGATGCCATGCGTCGTTTAATATTTTGAATCGAGCCACCATCAATAACACTCTTTACGTAGATGTCGATAAGGCTTAAATTCCCACTTCACACCATACAGCTGTTTTGATTTAGGCACAAAAAAAAACATGGCCAAAAAGTGCCTTTTTATTTTATTTTATGGATGTTCAGGCATAAATATTTAAATGTTTTCCGATCATTTTATAAATAACTTAATTTTTCACACTATACAATAAAACCATAACCGAAAATGGGTTCGTAAGTAGGAAAATTTGAACTTTAAAGCAGTTTTCATGGCCCTTATAAATTATTTTTTTCTGGGCTTTATAAAAGACTTGTCTAAAAAATACTCGATTATTTCAAAGGCCAAGATGTATTCTACTCGCAGTATTTAATTAAAGAATCTGAAACATTTCTAGGCGACCAAATTTTCAAATCAAAAACACATGATTTTGCATTACTACGTAATGCATCGCCTTAAAGTGACTTTGTACGCAGAGAACACTAGACATTTATTAAAAAAAAATATTTGTATTTTCATTTTGGTCATTCGTTCAACTTGATGAATTTGGTTAAAACGACTTCAGATCTGTCGAAAAGTTAATTCATAAATCAGTTGAGCGCATGTGGCGCCGCGCGTCATCTTAAACCACTCATAAATTTGTAAACGCAGATCGTGGGTATCTATATCACACTAATTTGATGTCTTGACAAACCTGTTACATGTGGACTTTATATCGAATATGTATTGATACTGATTTTAGAATTGTAGCTGAAATCGAAACGTTTATAGATAAGTCGATACAAACGCGTTTTATATTTAAATTTAAAACTACTTTCAAGGAAATATTAAATTAATACTAAGTGTAGGTAAGGTATGTGGAGACTTCATTTGGAGGAGGTTGCTTCATTTATATTTCAAATTAAAAATATATATAGGTATCTTACATAAATATTTCAAATTATAGCTTTTTTAATGGCTTGTATAAAGCAGTAAATCTTCTAGAATGCTATGATCCAGCGTCATGAAATTTGTACAGCACGTTCTATGTAAAATTTTCAAGACAACGCACTTAATTTCAGGTCGCAAAATCATTTCTATCACGAGATACCGAGCTTTGAAAAACCAATTATTCTGTGTAAAAATGTCAAGAAGCCATGTATTGATATAAATCTTTGTTGGTTATAAATTATTCAAGTAATTCATTCGAAAATAGGATCGAGCAGGTAGGTACCTACCTACATTCGTCGTGGTTTTGTCCTCTAATAGCAGTATAGTAGCATCTACACTTAATATACCTTGACAGCCATCCATTCGCGTTCTAAAATCCCCGTCTGCTACAATAAACATCAACATTGTGTGCGTAAAATATATTTAACGATAAATAATTTAATATACTATAAATTGCATCGCTTTAATGTATGCGCGAGCCTGCTGTCAGGCAGTTATCCCCTCCATTCGAAATTCAATTCTGAGAGCGCTGATTGGCCGGCTAAACTCCGCCTCCGGAACTTCAGCCAATCAGAGGCCGGCGGCCCGCCCGACTCGACCTGCCCTCAGCGTAACAGAGGAGCAGATCGATTTTGTCGTAAAAAAATAATGTTTTTTTTATGGAAGTGTTTTATTTTACGATTTTCGTTTGGTGTGGTCTCGCTTTTAACTTTTTGACAAGGTTTAGTCGGGATCTTTAATTTAACATAAAAACTATATTACGCCCTATCTTTATAACTACCTTCTTTTAAAATATGTTTTTATTTTTATATGTTTAAAAGCCTCCTTGGTTGATAGGTTATGCTTCTTGGCTAGGTATACGGACGATGCAGGTTCAAATACCGGCGCGCGCATTAAATTTTATTCGATAAATTTGTAGGTAGGTTCTTATTGTTACACAATTTATTTTATTTTGCGTTATGAATAATTAATATTTGCGGTGCGTTCTAAAGTAATATATACGTTCAGTATCACCCTGGTGATAGATCAGCGTTAAGAATCGAAAGGTGGCTTGAAATGGTTTAAGCTTTGTTTTGTGACCAGATCTTAATAGGCAGGTACCTACTTCCAGAATTATTTAAAAAACTGGTCAAATTGTTCGTTTTCCTGTCAAAAATGGGACTTCGGGCCTATAACTAATAAATTGACAGAGTTCCTAACAAATTATCAGACAAAAGCTAATGTTTTAATGAGAACGTCGGAACACGTGTTCATACGCATACTTGATATTGACTTACTGATACTGTCGCATTCCGTCGTGTTATGTAGGTATTAGGAAAAAAAACATGTGTTCTCAATATATTCTGAATGACAAATATTTTATCAGGAATTAGTTGCATGCTGTCACTTTTTTAACAGGATAATTTTTCTCCGTGCACGATCTTCATCCGCACAACATGCACCAGTCAGAAATGCTATAGTCTCACTGGCTCATGGCGATTGGGAGCAGTTGGGACTCTTGTGCGGTACCTATTCACATACAAGTCGAAAATTATGGTATTGTCATATAATTCGGCGAGCTTTTGGTTATGTTTATATAACGCAATGGTTTGCGCGCTTGACTTTGAACGGGAGGTACCTACCATTTTCGATACCGTCGCAAACTCAAAACATGTTTTTTCCATTTTTCTAATAATCTACCTAACAGTATGTTGGGCGGAGTTAGTGGGGTTGTTATTAGGGGGATAAGTTTAATGTAGTTGTATTATGTAAATGACTACAGTTTGCCTAAAATATATTTTCAGTTTTTTCAAGAAGAATACAACAAAACGTGTACATTCTTAGTGTACCTTATATCACCACCGATAAATGTAATATGCAGAAAAATCGCTTGGCAAACGGAGTCTAAAAACGGTCAATTTAAGCGCAAAGGTAGTTTTTATTTATTTTATGATATTTTATTCAAGGGAAACTGTCACAGAAAACTTTAAGCATAATTTGTTAATCAAGGGAAAGTGTCACAGATAACCTTAGCCATTAAAAGTTAATCAAGGGAAACTGTCACAGATAACCTTAGCCATAATTAGTTTATTAAGGGAAAGTGTCACAGATAACCGTAGCCATAAACGGTTAATCAAGGGAAACTGTCACAGATAACCATAGTCAAAAAAATTTAATCAGGGAAAGTGTCACAGATTACCTTAGGCATAAAAAGTTAAACAAGGGAAATTGTTGGTCATAAAAAAAAAGATTTTATGTGTTCATACATTTCTAATGAAAACGTACTTTCTTTGTAGTATCTTCTTCTTCTAATATATATAGTAGAGTGTATGTTTTTTGCTTGCGGCGTGGCTTTGTTCTCTATAAAAATCAACAGTTTTATTCCGATATTGACGAAATTTTGTACACTTGATCTTCAAACCAAGAGAAAGGTCATTGTCACAGGAAACTTCTTAGAACTCTACTTAAAGCCCGGGTAACGTCATTAACAATTTTATTTTAATTCTGTTCAAAGGAAACGATAATAATATTTTTAATATTCAAAATGTAAACCGATTCGTTGTAAAGATTAATCGAAAATAATTATATCACTGATACCTCTCATGTTATTTAAATTTGAAACCTTTGGAAAAAAACTTATTTTAATATTTTTTATTCGTTTGTGGCCTTTAGTCACTGAGTTCTAAAGTCAAGAGCCAAGGTAAATTCATTTTTGTATTTCAATTGGTATAAAAAACTATAAAAACTAAATTATTTTATTTACCTCGGTAGGTACCTACTGAAAACTGTAAATACAAATGTATTCGTAGTCTTCTGAAAATACTTCTTTTACTTGTGGGACAATAAAGTCAGGTGTTTGACTTCGTAAGTGAAGAGTCAGATACCTATATATATTATAGTTGTATAAAATACCATGTCATTGTATTAGTTTCATCGCTCTCTCATCCCAGTTCGCAACTAGATAGCACGCTTCTGCTGTAAACTAAAGTTAACTAAATTCGATGCATCATTATGTTAATAATCCGAAAAAAATAATATAACATTATTAAATGTTGGTTATCATTAGGGATAGCTAAATTTTAAAGACACGAGGTTTGGTTTCGTGTTTTAAGTACGTATCGCACAGGAGTTCCAATTGCTGCAACCGTCTGGAACTAGAGATTGTATTTCCAACTGCGATAGGTATGTTGTAAGGCTGAAGGTAGTAGCGAGGGAGGGAGATGGGGTAGAGCAAGGTTGGGTGTACCAAGTTAAGGCGATGCCATACGTAGTAATGCAAAATCATGTGTTTTTGGTTTAAAAATTTGGTCGCCTAGAAATTTTTCAGATGCTTTAATTAAATACTGCAAGTAGAATACATCTTGACCTTTGAAATGATTGAGTATTTTTTATATAAGTCTTTTTATAAGCCCAGAAAAAAATAATGTATAGGCCTATGAAAACTGCTTTAAAGTTCAAAATCTTTAAATTTAGTTCTTTTATTTAGTTCTTTATTTAGTTCTTTAAATCTCCTACTTACGAAACTATTTTCGGTTATGATTTTATTGTATAATGTGACAAATTAAGTTATTTATAAAGTGATCGGAAAAAAATTGAATATTTATGTCTGAACATCCACAAAATAAAATAAAAGGCACTTTTTGGCCATGTTTTTTTATTGCATAAATCAAAACAGGCGGATGGTGTTAAGCGGGAATTTAAACCTTATCGCCATCTACGTAAGGGTTGTTATTGATAGCGGCTCAATTTAAAATATTACACGACGTAGTGCATCGCCTTAATCAGAAGCTATTTCAATTTACGTTTTGATTCTGAATGGTACATGGAGAAAACTTACTGATTCAAATTGCTCAATTACAATCTGGTCAAATTATTCGTATTCCTGTTCAAAACGGGACTGCAGGCCTTAAGGCCTTATCGAGTGAATTGACAGATTTCTTAACAGACTGTGGGTAAAACACGAATATATTATGGGGATTTCATTATATTTAATAGGATAAGCATAGCTGAATGAACACGTGTTCAGAATGTACTGATAGTTTGTTAGGAAATGGCCACTATTGAGGTACACAGCTTTTGCGTTCGAAGTATGGACCACGCATATATAGGATCATTGTCCGATGTGAGATATCACGGGGATCTAACCGGTAGTCGTGTAAATTGTCCGTTGAGTTCGTTCGCGTTTGGAAGGATTCGGGCAGCATCAACAGCCGCCACACCCCTTTCCTACTAACCGCTCGGGAACAATATTTCAGACTGATATTGCAAGGAATGTATACTCTATTTATATATAACTCAATGGTGCCAACACGGTTTTAATAAATGAGCCATACTAATTTTGACATGTTAACGTCTCTAACTCATTTACGTTTACACCTGCGAGAATGTTAAATAAAATATCCATTCATTCGGTCATCCTTAATTGGCGGCAATTCGTCATTTCTCCTACATCATCAGTGACTAGGCACTTTTTAAAATGGCCAGGTTTCCTCCGGGCGTTAACCAGAAGGTCAAAGAGGAAGTTTGATTACCTACTGACTACTGATTCACAATTCACGATATTACCTCAGTATTTATTTCAATAATTATTTTATTGATTTACACAAAGGTTGGCAACTACACAAAAAAATGCGTAGGTATTGCTGATTCATTTAAAATCTATTCAAATTATTTCTAATCCGTTTAAAAACGTGACTGCAGGCCGTTCCTTGATAAATTAAGTAAATTCGTTATATAATATCGGAACACGTACCTATATATTGACGAAATGCGAAAATGATTTTTATGAGCACATATTCCGACATCGGTATTTGGTATCGACATTTTTATTTTACTAAAAGTTTATCAGGATACCTATCTATCAATTCATTCGTTAATGGCCTGCAATCCCATTTTTAACCGAGATTTTTAAGAAATTATCAATAGGTCCACTCGTTTTTCTCCGTGCAGGCGCCGAATGATATATTATCAATGCAAATGTAGGCGAATTGAATCTTCCTTTACAGGAACAGAAGTCGACAACTCTACCAAACTCGCCAAACGCCGATCGGGCAGGACCGACATTTATTTCGTATATTAATGTACTTCGTGCTGTAACGTAATCCGATTTCAGAAAAATGCATATAAGTCCGCTTGTGTACTCGCGATTGATATTAAAATTTGATAGAATGCATTGCAATTGATATCGAGTCTATCTGCCGAATTTTAACTAGATCGGACTTCTGGAAGTGGGTTAATTTCCACTTCCAAAAAAAAAACAAAAGTGAAATTCAAGAACCTTACTCAAAATAAAAAATAAATAACGAACAAAATGACGTCGTGTCTTATAAGAGTGATATTATGAAAATGATTTTTAAAGCTAAGAAGAATTGCGTTGATATTGAAATTCAATACAGATCAAAACTATACAAATTTCATTACACTAGAGCTCCAGAAACAAAATTAATTTTTGCAATAATAATTCAAATTCAAACAGGGAAATTCAAAAATGTCGAACAGGGTCAAAATGAAAATCTCAATACCAAAATCGTCAGATCATGATATTAGTTTGTACCTATGTCCAATATACAGGGTTTTCCAATAAGAGGTGTTATTTTGATATTCAATCGTAAAAGATCATTGGTTTCGTTGCTTGTGTGGCACGTAGCGCCGTCTTGTTGAAAGTAAACCTTGTTCAGATCAATACCATCCGATTCCGGCCATAAAAAATCATTAATCATGTCTCGATAGCGTAATCCATTCACCGTAACTGTTGCTCCTGCCTCATTTTCGAAAAAGTAAGGTCCAATAACTCCGTCGGACCATAAACCGCACCAAACAGTCACACGTTGAGGATAGAGAGGCTTTTCAACAATAACTCTTGGGTTTTCCGAGCCCCAGATGCGACAATTTTGCTTGTTGACGAAGCCACGGAGGTGGAAATGGGCCTCATCACTCAAGATGATTTACATTTGATTCACTCAAGTGAATTTTAACAATTTCAATGCGTTGTTGAAGCGTGTATCGTTCCATTTTTATTAATGGCGTAGTTTTTACTTGTCAAATGTCAAAAAATGACAGCTTCAAATGTAACATCTACCGAAATAGCGGGCTATTCAAAATAACACCTCTTATTGGAAAACCCTGTATTAGCGCCTCTGAATGAGATTCTAAAAATAGTTAGACGTTTCCACTCTAGAGTTCAACATACTCAAAACAAAAATCAACAATAATTCTACCACCTTCACTTAAATGATTCCTCAAACCCAATTCAACTGAACTCAACACAACTCAACCCAATTGAACTCGTCTCAAGTTAATTCAAGTTATCGCAGCACAGAAGCCAAGAATATTGAATTGAAATCACCATACGTGGATTGTGTTTACCTGGCTAATTATCGAACCCAAAGTCAGAAGTTAAAACGTAACCCGTTAGTCCACAAAGCAAAGAGCAAGTCAGTCAGTAGTTTTATACAAGGCTTTGTGTGCGTTTGAAGACGTGTAAGCAAAGGTGGGCGAAACGCATTATGGATATGTTGTTTTTGAAATATTTTGTGTTTTTATGTAGTATTATTTTATGTTTGTGATAACACTATGTTTGCTTCACTCAAATGTAAATTGTTAACCTCGATACAGGCTTAGTTCTAGTGAGGTTGATTTTTATGTGAAAACCGTGATTTATACAATAAATAAGATGATACAGATTTTTAGAAGAACTTAAAAAAACCGTTTAGATTAGGTTAGGTTGACGGCCTTCGTAGTTTAGTGTGGCGATCCTCGGCTACGAATCTAGACGTCGCGAGCTTAAATCCCGGCGTGCGCAAGTAAATTTTATTTGATTAATGCGTGTTGTGACTGTTGCTAATTTATTAATAATCTCTTCAAATTATTGGTAATTCCGGTTAAAAACGTGATTGAAGGCCTTACGAATGAATAAACAGGTTTCCAAATATATTATCACGATGTCGTAATACGTGTTTATGAAAATCACAATGTTTCGTTAAACTTTCGTTGTTTTTATCGAGGCAAATTGATAAAATATTCTTAAATTGTTTTTTTTTTAAAATAAGGCCTGTTTATTTATCGTGAGGTCAAAAATCGATTCTTCTCCGTATATATACTCTCAGTATCACCCTGGTGACCGAAATCTGGCTTGAAATAGCTATAGCCGTGTTTGGTGATCAGCTCTTAATAGCCAGGTACTTCCTCACTTTCCTCTATCCAGTTTTCTTTCCCTTCCCGCTATCTCCAACTTCACAATTGTGAATGGCACAGTCTCACTGGCTCCAGGCAGTCGAGAGCAATTGGGACTCTTGTGCGATACCCTCTCACAAAAAAAATAAAGCTAGGCTCACACTACAAAATAAAAGAAGCATATGTATCTAGATATCTACGTATTTAAAAAAATCTTACAATTATCTTAATAGGTAGGTACAAATGATTATCAAAGTGTCACAGCATGAAAACTTGTAGTGTGGTAAAAAATTGGTGCAAACGTGAAATGAATTAATAAATTGAATAATCGTCTTCAAACCGGGATTCTCGCCCCTTTACAGACGTGTGTTGTAATAATTCAACGATAATCGAATAAAACGCCAAGTCATTTGGACGTATTCTCTTCTCAAAACCAGTAGTCACACCCATACAGCCTTCCAGATAGAACCTTATTCACACACACAACCTTAAAAATACAGCCTTATTCATACGCATATATCTACTGTGTGTAATAACGTTACAACGTGTTAATCCAATATAATTAATATCTTAAAATTTCGTCATAATTCTTTCTGAACAAATAATACGAATTCGACAAATTATTGATTACCCTAAAATCATGATTCACCAACTGAAATCATATTTTTTCATGATTTTAATCCATCGTATCTTAGGAATTAGTAACTTATAATGTGTATCGATGAGATTTTTACCACTTTATGCAAATGAAAGTGAAAGATTTAGTTTATTATAAATTGGTAGAATTAGCGCTGAGTGTGTTTCTGTAATAAACGATTCAAATTTAACGACTGATTTATGCTGAGTAGACAAAGATAATTTTATTTTGAAAGAGTGATTCACATTTTCGTGTTTTAAAAAAAAAATGAATAATGCCATGACTAAGATCTAAGACTTTTATGATGAGAATATCGCATAACCAATTGACGGGAGGCTGTAGGAAGAAATAAGGAGAAGGAGATGAAGTAGATGAAGGTTGTGTAGTAGTCAGGTACCTGGCTGTTCAGATCTGGCTAAATACAATCATTTACAGCAACATCCTAAAAAAAATTGTCCAAAGAAGCAAAGTTAGCAGTCCACAATGAAGTGATGGTACCTACCCTGATGTATGGCAGTGTGGCATTGAACTGGTAGAGAAACGATGAAAGTAGACAGACTGCTGTTGAAATAAGATCTCTGAGGCGTATGTGTGGTAAAACCTTGTACGATTGGAAATGTGGAGTATGATTAAGAAAAAGACGCTTTCGTCGGGGACACCCGAGGAAGACATGTCACGATCAAGTGAATCAGATATTCGAGTCGGGCCATGTCAAGAGTCAGAAAAATAGAAGAGTATGTATGAGACGATGTATGAATGTGAATGAGGCAAGAAGTGTGTGCCAGGACCAAGTTGTTTGGCTGTCCGACCTTTCTGCCTACCCCTGCGAGAAACGGCGTGGTGGTTAGTTAGTTAGTTCTAAATTTGAGAGTCGTGTATGTGTATTGGTCACCCCGAGTGGTTTGCTAAGTTTGGTGACTTAGCAGTGGTGCCCGGGTTCACGGGGTGAGGTTTGTCCAGGTCTTAAGGAAGACCCTTTGATATCTATTCCTACCTTTTTCCTTCCTCTAATTTCTTTCCTTGAAAAGAACATCTTCACAGCATGTCCAAACACGACACAGGCTCTGGTAGAAAATTTTTTCCTCACGGCCTCCTATGTAGATATTACCTCTAGGGTGACACTGAGAGACAAAGCTTGCAATAATAATTTATTATAAATGTTTTTTTAAAAAGGTTTAAGCAATGTATTATTTCGCTATTGTTCTAGTAAAAAGGTTCTGCTTAACAACCTCCTGTATTTAGGGAAGCTGAATTACTTCAGTTAATTGCTTTGTTTAAGTTGAGATCATCTCTCCATTCTCTATTCATAGAAGTATTGTAATATAACAATAATAAGTACCTACTTTTACTAAGTTATTATTACGTTCTTATTGTTAGCTAAAATTTGTGGGTAAGTACTTTTTAACAGAGTATATTTTAGTCCAGGCGAGAGATCACTATTCTAAGCTATAATTTCAAAGCTCCGTAGCTAACAAAATAAACCACTTTGAGAGCTGAACATAATTGCGTTAACTGAACAAATTTCCATAGATTGATCTGTGCAATTTTCAAGACGCCAGAACTCGCCGTTCGCGAGATATTATGTACTTTATTATGTTTTTGTTTTTTTTTTTTAAATAACTAAAGACCGGTTCGCTACGTTTGGTGCCTTGGCAGGGGTGCCCGGGTTCATCGGGTGATGTGTTTTCACCAGCTGGCGTGCCAGATCGGGAGAGATGGGTTTGGCGAGACCCTTTGACCTCTCCAACTGATCTCTCTTGACCCGTCGCATTGCGCTGCAGCGGGAAGGATAGACCATACGTCCGTCAATCCTGAACATTCTGATCCCTAGATTCATAACCATCCCTCATACCCTTGTCCTTCCCAGAACTTCCTCTCATTCCTTTCCTTAAAAAAGCCCTTCGCCCAGCATCCCCAAAGATGAAATAAGCCCTGGAGAGAAACTATTTTCCTCAGGGCCTCCGAAATAGAGCTAATTAAAAAATATATAAAGAATCTCCTACAATCCTTTTTGGATAGGTATAAAAAATAAAAATAAAATCTCCTTCAATCCTTTTCGGATAAATAAAAAAAATCGTCTACAATCCTTTAGGGATAAGTAAAAATATAAAAAAATAAAATCTCCTACAATACTTTTCGGATAAGTAAAAAAAAATATAAAATTAAATATTTTCTCAAAAAAAAAATTATATTACAACAGAAGTAGAGATAAATGATTGGATTTACTTCAGGGCACACGGACACGCCCATTATACATATATTTGTTACTTCAGTGGTTATATACCACTAAGCGATGCCACATTGTAGACACATCTTTAAATTCCATTCTCACCACCTTTTTTCCACCCCTAACAGATTACGTGCTGATACCCCAAATAATGTTCTACTATTTCTCTATTAGTAGAATGGTTTCATATCTATCAATAGAATCTCCATTTCTACTAAAGAATTTTATTTGCAGGGAAGCGCAACCTTTTGCACGCGATAGATTTGATATATAATTTATTTTAAATAATTATTAAGCACTACTTTTATGATTAAATTTTAAAACTAAATAATTTTTTTAACCCCTCCAGATTTTTAAGAGAGGTGTTATTTTGAATAGCCTGCTATTTCGGTAGATGTTATTTTTAAAGCTGTCATTTTTTGACATTTGACAAGTAGAAACTACGCCATTAATAAAAATGGAACGATACACGCTTCAACAACGCATTTACATTATTAAAATTCACTTGAGTGAATCAAATGCAAATCATCTTGAGTGATGAGGCCCATTTCCACCTCGGCGGCTTCGTCAACAAGCAAAATTATCGTATTTTGGGCTCGGAAAACCCAAGAGTTATTGTTGAAAAGCCACTCTATTCTCAACGTGTGACTGTTTGGTGCGGTTTATGGTCCAGCGGAGTCATTGGACCTTACTTTTCCGAAAATGAGGCTGGAGGAACAGTTACGGTGAATGGATTGCGCTATCGAGAGATGATTAATGATTTTTTATAGCCGGAATTGGATGGTATTGATCTGGACAACGTTTAATTTCAACAAGACGGCGCTACGTGCCACACTAGCAACGAAACCATTGATCTTTTACGATTGAATATCAAAATAACACCCCTTATTGGAAAACCCTGTAGAATACATAAATAAAATTCTAAAATACTTTAAAAATTATTTCTTATTTTTTATTATAAAAAGATAAAAGTTAAGAGATAGTTTTCTTACAAATTCTGAAGCAAAACTAACGTGTTTTAGAAATATCGAGTATAATTGAATAAGTCGAAGCGGGAATTTTAACCTTATCACCATCTGCATAAGGAGTGCGTGATTTCTCCCGTTTCCAAATGTTACACGCACAGACATAGGAATTAATAGACGAGAAGATAATGGGGAGGGGTAAAATCAACTGTTGAAGAACGAAGGGGGTAAGGCTGACTGTGATTCGTCAATAAATCAATCTGACAGTAAATAGGCATCTCGCATTATAATATCACCATTTAGTTCTTAAAAGTAAAATCTGCTTTTGAATGAATAGACATTTTTACATGGGAGCGCAAATTACTCGCCACGTTATGAACTAATTTGCGAAGTCCAAATTCGGCAAAGTAAGGCAGCTTCTATTTTCAGAGTCGTAGTTTGTTTCAGTTAATAGTATTTAGTTAAGACACTTTTACAAATGTTTCATAATTTACTTACCCCAGTAAACAACGATGAGCACACTTGAGAATCGCTACATTGTGATGTGATAGTATATGTTTCTAAAACTGATCCATATAATACGGTGTGAATAAGCTTAAAATAAAGTCAAATAATGCTTACTTATGGAATGTAATACAACAATTGTGTTTATTCTCTTTTTCACATCTATTTTTACAAGTTTTCATATCACAAGTCAACATTTTGCAGTGTTATTTCGTAAAATGAACCGATGATGCCTCGACCATAGTTCGCACAAGAATGATGACGTCACGTTTTCAAATTTCACTTGAGGCCATACGCGAGCACAGCCGGCTCCAATGGAATCGGTATGGGGAGTGGGGATAATACGCTTTTAATCACTTAGGGCAGGTCTACTAATATTCATATGTCTATGGTTACACGCATGCATCGCCAAAAATCTAAATTTCTGAAACTAGGTAGGTAGTTAGTCTAGTAAAGTCGCTATCCGTATCTGTCTGTTTGTGCGCTTAGTTCTTCTAAACCACGCAACGGATTTTGATTAAATTTTCACCATCATTTAGAGAATATATAATAAATGCATATTATATTTATAGAAAGTAGAAAAAAATCGATGTTTTATGATCATGTTGTAAAAATATATTTTCGTGCACTACATTGTTAACGCTGACTAAACCTTATGAGATACAACAAAATAATGTACTACGGAATTGTATATCTTAAAAAGTCCTACAGAAAAGTCCTTGATGCTATATGTCTATCTCCTAAGGATAACCCCCAGGAACTCCGGGTACACGTCAACTAGTTTTTGAAAAAAGGTTTGAGAAGACTGAAAATTTTTAAATGTAAAAAAAACACCTTTGTTTGACAACGAAGCTGTGAAATGTTTTTTCAAAATAATATGAAACTTGTCAATCTATTTTCTGTTTTGATCGAGATAGGGGCATTATTGAAATGTAAAGCTGAGAGTATTGAAAAAAAAATAAGGCGTTGAAATATGAAGCCTTTTTCAAAACGGACCCAATTTTTGAGAGTTCATTTGCGTTTGTGTTATTATTTTTTTTTATTTATTCGCATTTGATTGGTAGAATATATACCTTAATACGAATACATAGAGCCAGTGAGACTATTGCCTCCCCAATCGTTTTGAATTCTACTGTCCCTGAAAAGTGGAAATAAAGAATAGAAAAAGTTAATTTTTTAAAGTGTGTATTTCTTTCACTTGATCGACCTTAAATTTGTGTACCATCCACTTCTATAAACAGACTTCTTATACTCTTCAAACCCCCTATAAACACTCCTAATCTTTTTATTTACTGTACCTACTTATGAGAAAAAACTTTGAATTTTTTATAGAAATCATTCAAGTATTTTTTTAAATCTATATTTTTATTTATATGTTATAATTATATAAAAAAAAAACAACATTACACTTTTACGATATGAAATGACAAACAGCTTTGCAAAACAGAAAATCTAAAAGATATAACAAATTATTATAAGCAATCTGAAATATCTATATAAATTGAAAATATCTCTAAAATAAAAATAAATGTCGTCGATGGGAATTGAACCCACACCTTCTGATGTCCGGTCAATTGCTCTGGACCACTGAGCTACGTCAACTTATTTCTAACACGCCAAATAATTCAATATGTACTAGTATTTCAATAAAAAATTACTGCTTATTATATATTTTTTCACCAGTAAACAACCAACTTTATTTTTTGTAGGAAAGGTTTTGTTAATAGCTAAATTTCCCACTAGATGGCGTCGAGACATATTATATCTACATTTGTTAGTGAAATATTTTGACAAATATTATTATTTTTTTAATGACAAACTATTGTTTATAAAAAAATCTTGACTTTTAAACATTATTTTATCATTAAAAAATAAAATATAAACATTTTGCAGTCTATGTAGACATCTATTGACATTTTTTAATGTTACATAAACTTTAGGTAGTAACGTCACCTGATTAATTCATTAGATCATTTGTTCCGTTGTGAAGAGTTCGTTCAACCTACAATAGTTAAAGTTTAAAAGTTCTATAATACACTACATTAATAAAAATGCCGTGCATTGATGGAAATGTCATTAAACAGGAGTATTCTGAGCTTGATCCGTATGTATTCTGTAATTTTTTTATAATTATTTATTACGTAATCAAAAATTTTAACTTTGATAAGCAATTAGAAGTGTAGGTACGAATTTCAAATCATTTTGTCATATTTTGTAACAATTATTTTATCTGTCAAGGTGACGTTTGTTTGTTTTGTTATATTAAACAGTGTGATCTACACAGATTTGATGAAAACTGATGTCGCCAGTTTATACAAGACCTTTCTACCCAGAAAGGCCAAAGGTTAATCTTTTAGAGTAGTTGGTTATACGCGCTTAGTAGTCGGAATATACAGGGTTTTCTAACAAGAGGTGTTATTTTGAATAGCCCGCTATTTCGGTAGATGTTACTTTTGAAGCTGTCATTTTTTGACATTTGACAAGTAGAAACTACGCCATTAATAAAAATGTAACGATACACACTTCAACAACGCATTGAAATTATTAAAATTCACATAAAACTACTGACTGACTTGCTCTTTGCTTTGTGGACTAACGGGTTACGTTTTAACTTCTGACAACGCAATCCCGGGTTCGATAATTAGCCAGGTAAACACAATCCACGTATGGTGATTTCAATTCAATATTCTCGGCTTCTGTGCTGCGATAACTTGAATTAACTTGAGACGAGTTCAATTGGGTTGAGTTGTGTTGATTTCAGTTTAATTGGGTTTGAGGAATCATTTAAGTGAAGGTGGTAGAATCATTTGTTAAATTTGTGTTTTGAGTGTGTTGAACTCTAAGTAAAGTGGAAACGTCTACCTATTTTTAGAATCTCATTTAGAGGCGCTAATACAGGGTTTTCCAATAAAAGGTGTTACTTTGAATAGCCCGCTATTTCCGTATATGTTACATTTGAAGCTGTCATTTTTTGACATTTGACAAGTAAAACTACGCCATTAATAAAAATGAAACGATACACGCTTCAACAACGAATTGAAATTGTTAAAATTCACCTGAGTGAATCAAATACAAATCATCTTGAGTGATGAGGCCCATTTCCACCTCGGTGGCTTCGTCAACAAGCAAAATAGTCGCATCTGGGGCTCGGAAAACCCAAGAGTTATTGTTGAAAAGCCTCTCTATCCTCAACGTGTGACTGTTTGGTACGGTTTATTGTCCAGCGGAATCATTGGACCTTACTTTTTCGAAAATGAGGCTGGAGCAACAGTTACGGTGAATGGATTGCGCTATCGAGAGATGATTAATGATTTTTTATGGCCGGTATTGGATGGTATTGATTTGGACAACGTTTACTTTCAACAAGATGGCGCTACGTACCACACAAGCAACGAAACCATTGATCTTTTACGATTGAATATCAAAATAACACCTCTTATTGGAAAACCCTGTATTTTTTATTTGTCACTCCGATTCAACTTAAGGCTCCGTAGTAAGCGTTGAAAAAGAAGAAGAAGATGGTTTGAAAGGGATGTACATAAAATGCAATGTTAGAGTGAGCGCTCTCATATTTCATAAAAAAATTAATTATTTAAAACTAGTTGACATGTACCTGGCGTTACTGGGGGTTATCCTTAGGAGTTAGACATATACCAAAAAGGGCTTTTCTGTAGGCCTTTTTAAGATGCACAATACCGTAGTACATTATTTTGATGTATCTCACAAGGTTTAGCCAGCTTTAGCAATGTAAGCGCCCGAAAATGTATTTTACGACTTGATTACATAACATCGACTTTTCTCTACTTTCTTAATATATAATATACATGTTTTATACATATAAACCTTCCGGAGAAAATTCTCTAAATGATAGTGAAAACCCTATCACAATCCGTTGCTTAGTTTAGAAGAACTAAGCGCATAAACAGACAGACTCGGATACCAAATAAAGATGAAACAAAAATCTCTCGCAAAACGTCCACCATTAATTTTGTCATGCCAACATGTTAGATAACAGAAGTGAAAGATATGGAAATAGGAAGGTTGGGAAGTACCAACCTAACTATTCAAATCTAGTAACTTAACACACAGCTAATTCCATTTTGCTATTCAAATTTTCGATTCTTAATAGCCGTCTTTACCGCGGACACCAGGGCGATACTGAGAGTATCTACGACTAGATTGTCTGTTAATAAATTCATTTTATACAATAATCGTAATCAGACCTCTTTTACAAAAAATCATGGCGCCAGTATAAATTCAAATCAAAATAAAATAAAACAGCATTTTTAGAATTTGCAATAATTTATCGTATTGAATAAGTGTTATTGTATTGAAGAAGTGTTATTGTATTGGAGATGTGTTATTGTGCGGGTGTTATTAGGTAGTCCCGAAGAAATAGTATTGTTGAAAGATGCGGTCAATGACCTGTCGGCCTGCCGGTGTAAAGTAATAATTAATGGTATTAAGTTGGTAAGTGATGGGTGCAGGATTATATGGGTGCAAGTCGAATTACAGAAAATTAAAAAGTTAACAAAAAAAAAATCTTATTTGAAATTCATCTTGAACCAATTGTTCGGATTGCTTTACGTATGTCATTCATCAAGGGAGGTGTGATTAACTACAAGCAACGTTAACAAATAAACGTCCTCTTCTTATTTTCTAATCTATCTATGTATCTATAGATAGAAAAGTCTATGTGATGGGCGCGCGTCTTTGTTTTTCATATAAAACTACGGTTTTATTTCAAGTTTGATGAAAATTTACACAATTTACCTTAAAATACAAGAGGAAGGTCAATATCTATATGAAATTTCGAATAACCACCCAATCGATCAAAATAAAAAGAAAATTTCTGTCTACTACATCTGTTTCCAAAAAACTTTGCGTAAATCCCGGACAACTAGTTACAAAATACATTTCTATATCCGATATAATTTAACAATAAATAAATTTCATCAAATAATATCTGCTAATGAACACTGAAGATGAAACTGAAAATAGAGCGATTCTACTAATAGAAATCAATTTAAAACTCGATTGTTTTCTTATTTGGAAAAAAGAAAGGATTAACTTATTTTGCATTTAAAACAATTAAATTACTATCAAATTAGAAATGAGTACATTAGCAGAATGCTGCCTGCTTATCAAATTATAATAAAAGTGTTGTGTACAGTATTCCTGAAGTTAGGTAATTTTTAATTTAATTTTCAAATTTGTCTCTCAGCCGACCATACAGAAACATCATATTTCCATTGTTTATTTTTTTAATGATTTTTCGTTTGTCTCAGGGCCCGCCATGTCTACAATTTAAAATCTAGTTTACGTTTATTCTTTTTGTTTTCTCTCTTTTCTTAAATACACTAGTTTTTTCTGTGTATGAGGCACTAAATTATTTAAAAGCAAATCAGGGCGTTGATATTATATAAATAATAATAATACTGATATTTTACGAAGTAGGTACACTGCCTAGGAGTCTAAAGGTCCCGTTTTTAACCGGATTATCGATAATATGAAGAGATTGTTAATAAATTATAAGTACTATTTTTTTTCCGTGTGGATCACAACTTTTGAGTTGAGCCACTATAACTCTGAATCGAATGACTTCATATATATTCGTATGGAAATCATCAAGGAGTAGGTACACCTACATTGAATATATTTACTTATTTGAAAATTTCAAAATATAATAAATTGTTAAGACAAACTGTAATAAATTGTTAAAACAAACTAAGAATTTGTTAAGACAAACTATGATGCATTTTAAAGACAAACTAAAGTTAATTCTCAAGACAAACTGTAATAAATTGTTAAGATAAACTATAATAAGATATTAAGACAAACTATTATAAATTGTTAAGACAAACTATAATAAACTGTTAAAACAAACTATAATAAATTGTTAAAACAAACTAAAATAAATTTTTAAGACCAACTTTGAAAATTGTTAAAACAAACTATAATAAATTGTTAAGACCAACTATAATAAATTGATAAGACAAACTTGAATAAAATTTTAAGAAAAACTATAGTAAATAGTTAAGAAAAATAATATTAAATTTTTAATACAAACTATAATTAATTGTTAAGACAAACTATAGTAAATTGATAATACAAATTATAATAAATTGATAAGACAAACTATAATATATTTTTAAGACAAACTGATATAAATAAGTAAATTCGGTTTAACAGAAGTGCTACCAGAATACACTGAAAATAATATTTAGTGCCTACCTACGAACAAATAGGTATTTTTTCGAAATCATATAACTAAAACCACAGAAACAAGCGGTTCGATATGATAGATTCCCTATATTGACAAACGGAGCACATGCATCAAATAAGAATACTTCCTTTATTTTACCGGTATTTCAATAGAAGATGCTCCGAGGAAATAGGTCATTGATTCCTTCGGCACCGACGCGTAGTCGGAAAACACGCCATGTTTTTCTTCCTAATCCAACATTGATCATTCAATTTTCACTCCTTCTCTCCACAAAGTGACCCTCCACACAGCCACCCCAAAGATGATTACACATGATGATGGACACTGTAATGCCATCAGAAATATTGGCTAAAAAAGGAGGTAGTTATTATACCCCAAATATAAACCACTAATACTTTTGGCTGTGAAAATCTCAAATTATATCTGTCTTTTGAGTTAATTTTTTCATTTTTTTACTGAGGATTGGACCTTCCTCCCTCTTCCTATTTTTTTCATCACTTTTTGTAACGGTTCTGTTTTTTCGTGGAACCGCAGATTCTTACCTATAATTTTTTTACCCTAAAAAGCATTACCTACACAGTAGCTTTGGGTATTTTTTCCACGCAACTTGCAGACGAGATAATCCTTCAAAACTCCCGACTATAAGTGCTATCCATCATTTTTCTTGGAAGGTTTGGCATTTAGTAAAATTTACCTGGCTGTAACTAACCTCAGATATAGATCTTCCACTTT
The DNA here is from genome assembly GCF_061612785.1 of Hesperophylax consimilis. NCBI lineage: Eukaryota > Metazoa > Arthropoda > Insecta > Trichoptera > Limnephilidae > Hesperophylax > Hesperophylax consimilis. The sequence continues at coordinate 17,513,953 of NC_142865.1, forward strand.
TCTACTGAATACCTCGCCTTTTTGAAAAAGCCATAGATTTTGGAGAATGTATTTATTTCTAGTTTCGTATAAATGTAGTGATTTTGATCAATTCTCAAACTTCGAAACTAAATAACTTTTTGTATAAAAACATCTCGAAAAATTTGGGAGGCGGGTATGGGTACCGACGCCCCAGAAAACATTCATTTGATTACCAACACCGCTGTCATAGGTGACGCCAATTGATTCGCTACGTTTCGTGACATAGCAGGGGTGCTCGGGTTCATGGGGTGAAGATTGTCTAGGTCTTGGCGGCGGATGCGTCTGCCCATCTCTTTAAGAGCCTGGTTGAGTGAGATCTTTTCACCGATCCAGCAGGACTCTCTCGACCCATCGTTTGCACATTTTTTTTCAGTTCCTTTTCAGATCTTTCTCTCCTTCGTTTCCTTTAGAAAAAACGTAATTGTTAATATAAACTATAATAAGATATTAAGACAAACTATAGTAAATTGTTAAGACAAACTATAATAAATTGTTAAGACAAACTATAATAAATTGTTCGACAAACTATAATAAATTGTTAAGACAAACTATAATAAATTTTTAAGACAAACTATAATATTGTTAAGACAAACTATAATAAATTCTTAAGACAAACTGTAATATTTTTAAGACAAACAATAATAAATTTTTAAGACAAAGTATGATAAAATCTTAAGAAAAACTAAAATAAATTATATTATTAATACAAACTGTAATATTGTTAAGAAAAATTATAATAAATTGTAACAAAAAAGTATAATAAATTTTTACGACAAACTTTAAGAAATTTTTAAGACAAACTATAATAAATTGTTAAGACAAACTATAATCACTATAAATACAGCATCCCCAATTATTTTCTTCAGGGCCAGGCCAATGTAAAAAAAGGCTTTACATAGAATTTTGTTGAAATCAGGTGTATACAGTAAATTTGTCATAAATTTTGACGTCTTGTGCGCAAAATTACATTAAGAAGTTTCAAAATTATGTTTTACGTGAAAAGGTTTCAGAGAATTTGAACAATTCATCATAATTTAAAAGTTAATTTTCAAGTATATTTCCAGTAAATATTCCAAAGAATTAAACAAATACTGCGTTGAAATAATCATAACAATTGATTTTCTCGTAATTTAGAATCGTTTTCAATTCAATGAGATATATATTGAACCTTTTCCCCGCATTGTTTCCAATGGAAGGTGCGTACTACATTTCTAAAGAACATTTCTTCCAATTTATATAACAATTTTAATTGAATGAAATTTTAAATATTAATTATACCGCTGTCAAAACGATTCGAGAATAATTAAAAACGGCAAAGGTACAATAGTGCCGCCATTTAATTGGGTAAATCAAAATGTACCTACAATAATTAATTACGAAGTACTTTTCAAGTTCACTTGGATGCATCTAATTAAATTATTTTTTTAATATACGTATTGCATTGTTTTTCAATTTGGAAGATCATTTAAAACTAACGATCATCTCGTCTAAATTGTACAAAGAAGGAAAAATAGCAGTCTACAGTGGAGTGCTCAAACTGGCTGGATTGGATGCTGTAGAAATGAGATAAAACCATTTGAGGTCGTATGAGAGATGTGGAGATTCGTACAGAATGCAAGGCGTAAAGCGTAATGTAATGAATAATATTAAGCCATGCGCATTAAGCCTGCCATCGTCGCCACTATTAAATTCCGTGTACCGACTAGGAACACAAGAAAAAATGTAACATTCTTCTGCAATACAAACACAACCAACTATCAGACACACTCACTAACCAATAAGATGCATGATCTTGTCAACAAGTTTGGGAGTAATGTAGATATACAGGGTTTTCCAATAAGAGGTATTATTTTGATATTCAATCGTAAAAGATCAATGGTTTCGTTGCTTGTGTGGCACGTCGCGCCATCTTGTTGAAAGTAAACGTTGTCCAGATCAATACCATCCATATCCGGCCATAAAAAATCATCAAAATCATTAATCATCTCTCAATAGCGCAATCTATTCACCGTAACTGTTGCTCCAGCTTCATTTTCGAAAAAGTAAGGTCCAATGACTCCACCAGACCATAAACCGCACCAAACAGTCATACGTTGAGGATAAAGAGGCTTTTCAACAATAACTCTTGGGTTTTCCGAACCCCAAATGCGACAATTTTGCTTGTTGACGAAGCCACCGAGGTGGAAATGTGCCTCATCACTCAAGATGATTTGCATTTGATTCACTCAAGTGAATTTTAATAATTTCAATGCGTTGTTGAAGCGTGTATCTGTCCATTTTTATTAATGACGTAGTTTTTACTTGTCAAATATCAAAAAGTGACAGCTTCAAAAGTAACATCTACCGAAATAGCGGGCTATTCAAAATAACACCTCTTATTGGAAGATCCTGTAGTTTTACTGATTTGTCTTATATGTAGTAATTGTATGTTTTACTAATATTGATTCATATTTAGTTAGTCAGAAGCTCGATAGCTCATAAGGTATGTCCTGTTCTTATATTATTCCATGTAAAAGCACACCTAGGCGTAAAAACCAATAAATTTAAAAAAAAACACAATTCTACTTTCATCAAACTTTCGCTTCCCAGTTGTAAATTACTTACGAACAGATGTTAAAAATCAATTAATTTGTTCCTGGTATTTTACCGCTGTAAGTGGTACCTCAGATACTAAATAACTGAGTAATCATAGTAACTCAGTACCTTTAGAGTCATTATTTAGTATTTCGAGGCAAATTTGTTTTACGAGGAAACTATTATTACATTGGTATAGTATTTTTTTTACACACAAATATATGTATAACAGGATGATTTGAAAATAACTTTTAATATGATTTGATACATGAAATGGTTCGATTAATACAATACCTTTGATTGTTGATTGCACGAAGCAGCAATACAACTCTAGATTGGTGAGCTCTGGCGTAGTGAAATTTGGACAATTTTAAATTCAAGGTCTGTGAAAGTTCTATTCAAGTTCAATTATTATTTCAATTTATTGAAGCACTTGGCAAATATTGATATAATAACAGAAATTGAAAATAACTTTTACCGGACTTGAAAATTAAATTTGAAAATTGTTAAATTATCAAATTCTGTGAAACAGACCTTCCGAAGTGAACACAACTATTTTCAGCTCGAACTGTCATTTCCATCATGATCTACGGAGCTTTCTAATGTCCGTTATTTTTTTTTATTGAGAAAAATCTTACATGTTGATATAATGAAGCAGATGAAAAACTCTCGATTTTTGAGCTCTGGCGTAGTGAAATTTGCACAAGTTTTTTTTTACAAAATTTCCAAGTGAACGCAGCTATTTTCAGCTGAAAAGATAATTACCATCGTGAGCTATGGAGTTTTGAAATATTCATTAATTAAAAAAAAAAACTTTGCATCATAAGAATATGACAAGAGTCTGTTTCGTATTATTCAAAGCGAATTATTAGCGAAACCGGGTAGTTAATTCTGTAAAATAAACAAACAGTAGACACAATTTTGGAATGTGGGTACAAAAAACGACTTAAACCTTCCTGCTATGTTTTTTCTTAGAAGGCAGTATGAAAGTGATGATTGTAAAAATCATGCGTCTTAGAGTCATTGATCTCAAAGTAGTTTCGGATGAATGGGAACGGGTAAGACAAAGAAAGGGACTTCTTTCCATCATCTCTTGTGGTGGGGCACGTGCGTGGCAATTGTTTTGTAATCCTTCTTTCTTGGTACTGTTAAAAACAAAACCATTCTATTCAATAAAAACTGTAGGTATTCGTCTTTTGTCCTTTACCTGCAGTTTGTGATGTTTAGGAGAAATGAGAAACCTAACATAACTAAATATTTTATATAAAGCTTTTACTTTCAGTTTTTTTTTTACATAATTAGCGAATTAATAACCATGAAGTAAACATTATATAGTACCGCTATGATTTGAGATTTCCACGGCCAAAAGTATTAGGTATAGTGATTTGTTTTTGGGGTATTGTGCCGTGTTGTGCTACCTCCTTATTTAGCTAACGTTTCGGACAGCATTGCAGTGCCCATCATCAGGGCAGATGTGTAATCACATTACATTACTTTTATTACACATCTGCATTGATGATGGACACTGTAATGTTGTCCGAAAGGTTGGATAAAGAAAGAGGTAGCGTAGCACGGCATAATACCCCAAAAAAAATCACTATAATTATATAGAACCCATTTTGACGAATAGTATTATTCATTGTTATTATTATTGAGGTATGTTATTATAGCCTTCATCTAACTTTATTTCGTTCAGTTCAACAAATCAACTATTTCTGCAAAATTATTGCCAATCCAGCGATTATCTATATGACAATCAAATAATGAAGTTTTTTTTACCTTAAACTCTTAGCCATCCGAGCGTCCCTTTCTTAATTTTACTCTTAATTACTATTAGGTACATCAGCCTTGCATTATTTGCGGATCTTCACATTTCTCAAACATGGTTTTAACAAACATAGGCCTCAAGGATCTCACTTCTACAGCAAATTTATATTTATGTATTTGGGCATTAATTTGTTTCTTCATCCACCCACGCAGTTTGTGCGTGGAAAATGGTGTGTATATTTACACGTACATAGTTTTTTTTTAAATCTGAGTACCACACAAGAATCCTAATTGCTGATAACCATTTGGAGCCAGTGAGACTAATTAATTCTTTGTTTTTTTTCAGTCCGATGGCACTTCTGACCAATAGCGGCGCCGCCCCCACCGGCGCGCCCGCCCATCCCTCCGCCCTGCAACACTACTTCAGTTCCCAGGTGGCGGGCTACCTCAAGGGTCACCACGTGCATGCCGCTCACCATCAACAGCAGAGTCACCACCTGCATCAGGCGCCCTATGCTCAGCCGCACCATCATCACCACCATCTGGGCGGGCTGGGGCCCTTTGGGCTAGCTCACCATGGACTCGAGGCGGTCGGCTTTCCACAAGGTAGGACCAAAAACAATTATTTTACAGGGTTCCGCAAGGTACTCCTTTTGTACCTACGTTATGTGTTTAAGTTAATTGTTTAAGAAAGATATCGAGTATGTTGAATATGGGGTGGGCCCCTTTGGGTTAGCCTAACAGGAGATGGAGGCGGTCGGATTTCCTCAAGTAGGCCATAAACAGTTTTTTATAGGTTTCCGCAAGGTAATGTTTTGGTACTTCCGTTATTTTTAAGAAAGATATCGAATGTGTTATCCCTTTGGGATAGTCCTCCATGGGCTGGAGGCGGTCGGTACAAGGTAGGACTAAAAACAATTTATTTCGGTACTCCGCAAGGTACTGTTTTAGTACCACCATTATTTGTTTAAGTAAATTGAATAAGAAAGATATCAATATACGTGTTGCGGGCAGGGTTTTTTTTGGGTTAGGAGTTTTGAACGAAACTAAATATGAACGAAATATGATAAGTTGTTCACAATGCATTCTACGTGAATGTGGGTTACTGCAAGATACCAATTTAATTATAAATCCTACAACATTTTCCGTTAATTAATTGTTGCTATTTTTATAAATACATACATATAGGTATTAAATTATCGTAATAAAACTAACATTTTTCAAATTAAGTTTTCTCAAAAAGTTCTTTAAATTTGTTACATAATACCAAAATCCTTAATTTTCAACGATCGACTTTTGTATTCATGTTATAAAATAAATACCTACCTATTAAAACAATTTGAAATATACTTAAAAAACTTTAATTCGTCTAAGAATAGACCATAAAAAGACCATATAATTATAAAAAATATACCAGCCGGCACAGATCTCTTTTTAACAGCAGCAATTTTGCTAAAATTTTAAAGCTAGGTACGCTGTATCCAAACAGAATCATTGAATCAGAGATCCCATCTCAAATGGAGCTCACAGACACCCATCATTGGAACGACACAGACCAATAAAATGACGATAATGTTATAATCACGGTCCAATTGCCTGAAGGGGAGATTGGCCTATCTAGACGGCGAAACGCCCCTCTAACGACGCGATGCACCCCGTAAATTAGCACCCAGTTATATAGCCGAGGTTTTCTTTTGTCAATGGTGTGCAAGGGGATTTAAAATATAATTTTATGTTGCTTTTCTAATAAAGAGGCGAAGCCAGCATTCTACAGTCCACAATGGAATGCTGGTACCTATTCTGATGTATGGCAGTGAAGCATGGAACAAGCAGAGGAAGAATGAAAGTAGACTGACTGTGGCAAAATCACGTGAAACATAAGTGAAGATCCGCATGGAATGGAAGGCATTTTTAAAAATCAATTAAAAACCAATTAACAAACTTACCCCGTTCCTTGCATGGGTAGGCAAAGAACATTGTCTGCCAAACAACTAGGTCTTGGAACACACTCCTAGCTTCATTTACATTCATTCATTGTCCTATACACGCCCTTCCGTTATTATGACATGGCCCGACTCAATTGTTTCTTCAACATGATTGTCTCATACTTCTTCTACCATTAACATTTGTATAATATATTCTCTTTTTACTTCTTTCTTCATCCATTGGCTCTAAAGCATCCGAGTTTTTTTCTTACTCATTACTTCATTTCTCACATGATCATCTATGGTTTGTACCACACTTACGCCACAGGGATTTCGATTCTACTCTTTTTTCATATTTCCTCTGCTAGTTCCATGCCTTACTGCCTGCATCAGTGTAGTACCACAAGGTATTGTTTTAAATCCACTTCCTATATCAAAATCTATTCTGCCAACTGTTCAACTGACTTATCAATATTATATTGCAAAACCTTACACAGTATTCCATTACCCATGGTCCCATGGTATAAAACGACGTATCTACTTTATGTATGTATGGTAATAATAAATATCGCGTTCCGCTTTACCAGCAGTGGAGAGTGTATAGACCTGGGTGTGTGCTCCGCGCTTCTCATCGAGTCTGCTTTTATGTAGTGGTATACTGTCGAGGGCTTGCCAGGTTTGCAGGTTTGTGTAGGTTTTGTTCGTATAGTTGGTATATACGCTTACAGGGGTCGGAAACTGGGAGGTGTAAAATAATCATTATATAAATAATAACATTATTAAATTTGATTTACATTAAATATAATGGAGTTCCACGAATTTAACACAAAACAATTAATAATTAACGATATTAGTGTATTTAATATATTTTAATATTAGAATGAAAACATGACGATGATTTTTAAACATTATTAAATTATATATTTTATTTTTTAAAGCGTCCTTGTGGTAATTCTGACAAAATAATAATCTCACAAAATTTCCTTCTTTTAATGATAAACTAATGATTATTAGCAATAATTAGTCGCCTGAATATAATAATTTGTTATCCTTTGTGCTATGCATAAAACCTTGTCTTATAGACATTGGTTTATCATTAAAAAAAAAAATATTTGATAAGTCAAAATATTTCACCAACAAATGTAGATATAATATGTCTCGACGCCATCTAGTGGGAAATTTATCACTGACAAAGCCTTTCCTACAAAAAATAAAGTTGTTTACAGGTGAAAAAAATATAATAAGCAGTAATTGTTGATTGAAGTACTAGTACATATTGAATCATTTGGCGTATTGGAGAGCATCTGACCGGACATTTTCTGATGACCGGACATCAGAAGGTGCAGGTTCAATTCCAGTCGGCGGCATTTATTTTTACTCGGAAGATATTTTCAATTTGTATTCATATATAATGCGACTAATTGTTGCTTATAATAATTTTCAAATTGTTACCTTCCCCTGCTGGCCGAACCCACTCCGCATATCCCGGTGGGGAGGGGTTCAAGAGGTGGGGGGAAGGGCAGCCGGGCGGCCCCACCATTCGGGAGCTAAGCCGCTTAGCGCCCCCCTGAAACCCCATCTCCCCCCTGCCCTACCGCCATGATGGTAACTTGCAGCTGCCGACAGCAGGGGACATCAAATTCAGACGATGGATTTTTTAACATTTTTTTTACGTCACGACAGTGCTTTTAGTTTTGTGTTTAAAAAAAAACGTTTTTTTATCGTTCAGATTAACTTTTAAAATGTATTTATCTAAAATAATATTTTTTACAAGGTACATAGTTAAATTTCATTTATTAATAGCGCAGACCCTTGAAAAATCACGGGATATTTTAATTATAAGATTTGTGAAGTTGAAAATATTTAATGATTTGAGACCATTAAACTTGAAAAATTGCGATATCTGTCAAAAATTTAAACAAAAGAAATAAGTACACATTTGAAACGTACAATTATGAATCAAAATAAAATAAGCGATGCATACATACTATAGTGATTTTTTTGGGATATTATGCCGTTTTGCGCTACTTCCTTCTGTAGCCAATGTTTCTTTTAACAGCATTACAATGTTCATCATTACATACATCATTTTACACATCTGCCCTGATGATGGACACTCTAATGTTTTCCGAAACGTTGGCTAAAGAATGAGGTAGCACAAACCAAAAATAAATCACTCCAGTGCCTTTGGCTGTAAAGATCTGAAATCATATCTGAAGCATACACACTATACAATAATTAAAAAAAGTTTAAGAAATTATGCGATATTGTGAAAAATAATAGTATTTTTTTCCACTGTTATTATAATATATCGAAATAAAATGAACTTATTTCTATATTTGGTACAGCTATTACAACCTACGCTATTGAACTTATCCCACCGAGTTCGCTAACCAACTCGCGCCTTAGCAACATAAACAAGTCCGAGTTTGTATGAAAAAGGGAGATATTACACGCGCAGCTTGTACCCGGAGATAAGCAGCTCGTTAAAAAATGAAATGAAAAGAGAATTATACGTAAAATTTTTGTTTAAATTTATATGATTCTTTCTGTTAGGTAGAAATAGATTGACATTATCATTGTGTTTTATTAGATGAAATTAAGATTTAACGACCGTTGCAAAGATATTTTCGGGGGCTTAGGATTACAGGGGTCTAACTACGAAAACTGGTGTTTTGAGTTAAGCTTGGTTTCGGTAATGCAACAATCATATTTTTTAGTGACACGAAGCTCTATCTCGTACAAACATAAAGCCATTTAAAAGATACAGTTGGGCATATGAGAATTCCAATCTTTACTCGCGTTTAAATCAAAACTATGTTTTTGTAGGTAGGCCCCTGTGATTCTAAACCCCCGTTTTCATAATTTTATTTAAATTTCGAGTACTTATAAGAAAATATTGGTTTCAATTTATGGACAAATTTAGGTACATTTCAACGGTCCATAACTCATGATGGAAATTATATTACGAGCTGATTCATTCAATAGTATTATTATTAAATTTACAAAAAAAAGTTTATTTATAAACAAGATCTACTGTGTAATTATTATTATTAATTATATTAAACAGCTGTTTCGTCTTCTGGAGGCGTTATTCGATTGTCTTGGCTTCAGAAGGCGAAACAGCTGTTACGCGTAATAATACTAACACATCAGAACTTATTTATAAATAATATTTTATTTTTTTTAATATTTGTTATTGAAATTGATTTCTAAGAACTAAACTTAATAAAATTAATTAAACAAACTATAATTGGTTAGTTTACTATTTAAATCAAGTCACTAAACGTATCTAAAGCCATTTTTATGACATTTAACTTTCGACTTGTGCACGGTTGAAAATGATTCAAATTATTGGTAATACGCACTGAACAAATAAATTAATTGGTTTGCCGTTAAACTTTTAGTAAAATACGAATATGTTATCACGATGTCGAAACACTTGTTCTTAAAAATAGAGTTATTTTCGCATTGCATCAGTATATATTAGCAATGCAGGTACTTGAACAATTGTTTTGATGTATTACAAATTTACTAAAAGTTTATCGGGAAACCATCTACAATCCCGTTTTAACAGGATTACGATTAGTATTGTTAATTTTTTCTGTCTGGTAAGGTAGAATGATAGAATACCGAGAACTTAGATTTCGCTTTATTCATGAATATAATTATTAACTAGATGACATGTACCTGGCGTTGTTGGGGGTTATCCTTACGAAATAGACATATACCTCCGTTTACTTTTCTGTAGGCCTTTTCAAGATATACAATTCCGTAGTAGATTATTTTGATGTATCTCATAAGGTTTAGCCAGCGTTAGCAATGTAAGCGCACGAAAATATTTTTTACGACTTGATTACAAAACATCGACTTTTCTCTTCTTTCTATAAGTGCAATATGCATGTATTATATATATAAACTTTCCGGAAGAAATTTTAAACGATATCAAAAATCGTATTAAAATCCATTGCGTAGTTTAGAAGAACTAAGCGCACAAACAGATAGACGCGGATAGCGACTTTATTTTATACTATTTAGAGATGTAGGTACCTGTTCTAAAAATACCTACAAGTATTTGAGCAGCGTAGAATTTATCTGATGACGTAGATATCCAAATATAAATAACAAGTCGAGGGTTGTATTTTTACCGTCAAACGTTTAAAAATAAAATAAAATACCAATGAATTATTAAACCAAATTTAGAAAAATACAAAAGAACCTCCAAAAAATTCTGCTTAAAATCCCTGAAACCAAAAACCGAAAATATTATTCCCGTTTTCGCTCCATAAAACATTATAGGCCCTATCTCTCCCTTTACCCCCGTCTTCTGCTTACCCCACTCGGATGCTTTAGGCAGATCCCGGGCTAGGGGGGTTGAGTGGCTGCGGGAGATAAAGAGGGGTGCGCAGGGAGGGAAGGGGTGGTAATGGGAAAGGTGACTGGGTGCATCGGGATGATACTGGGAAAATAACAAATTTCAAAAAAAAAAAAAAAATCTATTTTTCACCCTTCAAGGCTGTTTTAGGACATCAAATTATTCGCATTCCTGTTAAAAACGGGACTGCAGGGCTTTAATGAATGAATTGAAAGATTTACTAGTAAAATATCAGTAAAACACGAATGCAATATGACGATGTCGCGTATTCATAAAAATTCTAACAACAAGATAAAAGCAGCTGAATGAACACGTGTTCTGATATTTTTTGAAAGTACTAATAGTTTATTAGGAAATGGAATGCTGTCACTTTTTTATATCTTTCCTACCACCCCAACGTTTACAAGACTCGTTAGCATTCCACAAACATTAGAAGATAAATCCGATGAAAAGATTTTTATTATCATTTTATTTTAGCAAGATAAAATTATTATTTTTGTGTGTGAATACCACACAAGAGTCCTACTGATTCCAACCGTTTGGAGTCAGTGAGTCTATGGCATAACCAATTGGGGACTGAAGGTAGTGGAGACAAGAAATAAATTGGGAAGAGGAAGGTGGGGAAGTACCTGGCAATTCAAATCAGTTCACCAAATACGGCTAAAGCAATAAAAAAGATAATACATATGAAAAAACTCAAGGAAAATAGCTAAATATTAATGCATGTGTAATGTATTATTTATTCCACGAAACGTAAAAAATATTCCTCCTAGGGATGCAATTGGAATGTTTTGAAGGGATGATGTAATGTATTTAGGGGAGGATCCGTCACATTTCATATTCACAATGGGGAGGTTTCAACCAATTGGAGGCTCTATAAGGCAATAAGGATCCGTGAGTTCATTTTCATTTTAGCAAAGGGGCGGAATGTTTTGTTTTGCAGAGGGGTGACAATTTTCTGAATGTTATTATTTTGTGACATTTTTTTTGTGATGAGACCCTCAAATGATTAGAGTTTTGCGATGACTCTTGCTATTTGATAACGTAGATAGCATCCCAATTTCCTGATAAAATATTAGTTATTCAAAACATATCGAGAACATGTGTTCTTTTCATAATGGATCAGTATTTGTATGAACACGTCCTCATAAAACATTCGCTTATGACTGATACTTTGTTAGGAACTATTTCAATTCATTCGTTATAGGCCTGATTCCGGTTTTTTAATCAGATTTTTTAATAAATCAAAAGTATTTTAGATCAGTAAGTTTTCTCCGTGTGATGTTTAGTCTTCTTGGGGTGTCCCCGACTTTATTATCTACACCTTATCTACAGAACTCGTCTATCTGTTCTACATGTTCAAATCATCTTGATATAAGAATGGTATATTTATTTAATTTTAATTTAAAGCGTATTTCAACTCCTTTCAAAAACAGTAATTAGTTTTCGGATTCGTTCAGAAATATTCAATTTAATTGGATTTTATTGCAAAGCGGAAATACCCTGATCTACTAAGGCCTGGGTGGGGGTTAAATAGTTGAATTTAAAGTTAGATACATCTAGGAAAAAAAACATCAAATTCGTACACCAAAGCCAGTTTAAAATATTTAAGAATTCCTTAATTTTTTTACTAAAAAAATATTGTCTTTTGTTGGTCGTGGACCCGAATTTTGATTGACATTATCCATTAGAAGAAGAACCGATAACCTCCAGAAAGTGACACGTTTACATGTTATCGATTCAAGTCTAAATTAGTAGCAGCGACGCTAAAAAAAGGTCCTTAGGCATTTTTAAAAGTAGGTAGATACTCATCTCTTGAGGAATCCCACAATAAAATGCATTTTTATTAGGCTTGCTAATAACTCTGGCAGGTAAATACTACGAGTATGTAAAGGTTCTATCCAAGTTCTGCTGTTTGAAACTACTGGCTAATAATGATACCATAACATAACACGAATAGAACTTGAAAACAGCTTTGAGATTCTGTGAAACGGTTCCATGATAACTCCTCATTATTTACACTACAGTACGTATATTTCACAATTTATTATTTACACTAATTACTACAGTAGGTATATTTGTGTTATTTCACAATTTATTATTTACACTAATTACTACAGTAGGTATATTTGTGTTATTTCACAATTTATTATTTACACTAATTACACTAATTACTACAGTAGGTATATTTGCGGCAAGTTTCAGATTTATAGATACTTTCAGTATATACAGCCCTGATGAAGGCCACTAGTTAGAATCGAGGCATTGGTTGAAATGGCTTTAGCCGTGTTTGGTGACCAGGTCTGAATAGTCAGATATTTCCCCACCTTTCATTTCCTACCCACTCAAACCAACCTCACAGTATAGGCGGTTGGGAGCAGTTGGGACTCTTTTGAGGTACCTACTCACAAAAAACAGTAGTAAAAAAACCTATTTTAAGTTAGTTAATATATTTTCTAGCTTTTTATTTAAATCGTTCAAGTGAGGGTAGAAAAGAGGTCCGTGAGGCGTGTGTGCCCCTAAAACCATGTATGGTCGTGCGAGAAATGTGGAGATTCGCAAAGAATGAACGAAGAAAGGAGTGTTAGAAGAATATAAGACGCTAATGCGAATCGTAGAAGAAGTCGGGGACATCCGAAGAAGACATGGCAAGATCAAGTGAACCAGATATTTGATTTGGGCCATGTCAAGAGTCAGAATAACAGTTTGAAACGATGTATAAATGTGAATGAAGCAATGAGCGTGTGCCAATACCAACTTGTTTTGCGTTCCTCTCTGCCTACCCCTGCGGTGAAACGGCGTGATGTTTAGTTAATTATTACATAAGCCAAATATTAGATAGTAAATCATCATTATTACGAGATGGATCAATAATTCATTCATAATCAATGAAACCTTCGAAGTTTTTAAAAAGTTATCCAACACAATCTGATTGAATAATCTACACACTTTAATGTCACTCATCTCTCTTAATACTTCCTGTCCTCTATCAACTACCTTTTATTCTACTCCTATCTTAGCTGCACACCTGTCAATTCTTTCAATCTTTTATAAACCGAGAAATACCACCAATCTAAAATGTTTTTATTTTTTATTGTGAATACCATACAAGAAACCATAGCCAGTGGAAATATTGTGTGACATTCTCATTTGTGGAATTTCGTGAGGTTAAGGGAAGTTATGATGGAAAGGAGACGGGGAAGAGGGAGGCTGTAAAGTACCTGGCTATTTAGATCACGGACGATCGATTAAACTCTATATCAATAAGATATTGACTAAATTCGTCATCTATGGTCAGTTGGCAATATTTGCGAGCACAGTCAGCGTATGATTCCGGCAGGCCAATATACAAGAATTTTTGAATAATTCAAATTAATTAAAATTACTGGGGGTGAACTAGCGAAGCTCTTAGAATTGAAAGAAGTCGTATACGCGGTCAATTTAATCTGTTCGAGATTGGAGAGACGCAAGTTCTTCAAATATTAAAATTTATGGGTATGGACTTGATAATTATCTCCCTTTTAGTGTCAAAAAGGGTCACCGGATAACTTATCAAAATGACAATTCAACACACCTTTCAAACGTTATATAAAGTAATGAAACAAAAACTAGATTAAAAAGTATATAAAATAAAGTTGGTTGTTTCATGTAAAAAAATGTAACAAGCAGTAATTGTTGAATGAAACACTAATATATATTGAATTATTTCGCGGATAAGAGATAAGCCGCCATAGCTCAGTGGTCAGAGCTGTCGACCGGAAATCGAAAGGACACGGGTTCAAGTCCCGTTGGCGTCATGTATCTTTTATCAGGAGATTTTTCAATGTGGATGAGTGTTTCAGGCTAATAATTATTGCTTATAAAATAGATTAAAAAGGTTAGGTTTGTATGTTAGTTTTTATTTCATCGCTTTTAATGGTTTTTTTATCACTTGGTGTATCGAATTGTCATTGTATTGAGTTATCATGTAACCGTTAAGAAGTTATTATTTTAATACAACATTGTCAATTTATTCCTATTTTTATATAGCCGTTTGTCGTTTTACATTTAAGAATGTTATTCCACAGACAGATCCGCCAGTGTTACCATCGTAAAAGGATATCTTATTTATATCGCGTCAATATCGGTTTTGCTGCCAACAGCGCAACCGTGCTCTTGATATATGTCAATCCGATAGTGATAATTTATCGATTGACTGTACGCTCATATTTCACGGTCAAGCCATCTATTCTATAAAATGATCAATTCTCGGCTCCTTAGTATTTTCAAGAAACCGAAACAATATAATTCCCTGAAATGAATCAGGGATTTACCAACTTTTTAATTAATTTTCATAACTAGGTAATAACGAATGGCTATTGACCGAAATATCACATTGTCATTAAAAAACAATTAATATAAACCTTCCACCTTGGGGAAACCAACATTTTAACCCCAGGTACCTCACACAAATGATTTTCTGAGTAAATCGGTTTTTACCGAAAATTTTAATAAATCACTTCAAATAGAAATAGGTTATGGGTAAGTTAAATCATATAAATAAGTCATATCATGTTTGATAATGGTATACGACGGTATGTGACAGGCATTAAATACACATCCTTTTTTCATCCCAAATCCATAATACCATGAAAATACGACCAATTTAGAAGCTGAACGAAAAAAAGCTTCGTGTAAAACCCCCATAAGTCAGATATTACTGGATTTTCCTTACCTACGTAACTGAAACTATTTTTTATAAAATGCAATATTTGGTTGCTATGGCGATGTATTTCGCAAGTTTGGACTTTAAGATTTATAATTTCGTGTTGTAATTATTGCCGAATTTTAATTATGGCAATCAATTCGATGGAATTAAAATATCCAGGATTAAAAAACGAATCGATGAGAATTTTTTGTGAAATTCGTTTTTAGCTATTTTGATTAATATGGTACGCAATATAACAGCAAGGCTTTAATAAAATTAATCTTTTCGGTGCTTCTGAATTTTTTTATAAAATGATGCTAGTTTATTGATGACTCAATTAGAGATATTTCTTATAAATAATTGATCGGAGATGACTAATATGATAAAATAGTGGACCCCGAAATGCTTCGTTATTGCAGAGTTTTTCTTGGGCGTCCCCGACTTCTAACATTCAAAACTATCTCTTCTTCTAACTCTCTAAACACTCCTGGTACTAATAAGAACAAACTTTGTAAATTTCAGCGATATCGGTGGACTACTTTTCGAGTTTTGCGAGCGCAAACATACTCAGGCTGAATTTTTAAATATTAAAATTTAAAGTTGAAAATAACTTGAAAATGTACGAATTTTTTATTTATAATTCCTTCTGAAATTATGTAAAGCAGAAAACTTGTGTGCGCTGAAACCACAAAATATCTCTAACCGTTAGTTGTGCCGTCTTGAAATTTGCACAGCTGTATCTGCTGATATTTTACTGTCCAATGCAACTAATTTGAGCTCGCTACATCATTTTCATCATGAGTTATGAAGCTTTGAAATATCGATTTAACTGGAAAAAAAAAGAAATATTGTTTCTTACAAAATTTTCAATAGTTGTTTCAAGATTTAGAAAAAATGGGACTGAAATTCGAGCGAGACCGGTTTGTAATTATCGTTTGATTAATTATGAATAATAGATGTACTAACCTAATAAATATTTTATTTTGTAAATTGTTGCTATTTTACAGTGGATAAATTTAAAATGATGAAATATTGAATTCTGATAATAATTAAACATACTAATTTACACTGTATGTGGCGTGCGTTAGTCCTGTGCGAAATTCTGTTCAATGAACTAAAATTAACTTTAAATTTAAGTGTAATTATCAAAATCGGAACTGATTTGTGCGAAGAATCCAGACAACGATTAAGTAGGTAATATTTTAAATAAATTTTAGAAATACAGGGTGTCCGGAAACTCGTAGTACAAGCGGGAAACTGGTGAATCTACATCACATTTGGAGTCGATTTTGTAGTATTTTTTTTTTTTATTTGAGCTTTCGTTATCGAGTAAATCGAGTTTGAAGTTGATTTTTTTTTATTATTTTTTTTTTTTTTTAATCAAATTCTTATAAATTATTACTGAAGATCAAAGTACCCAACTAATTAAAACTATTTGAAAGTAAAACAAATGAAGAAACTCGGATTTGAAGCATTATTTTGAAATCACCCTTCATTTAACCCGGTGTAATCATAAAATATTTCTGCTCTGCAGGGTTAAAACATCTGTTATTCAACCCTAAACACCAGAAAAAACTTTAACCCTAAAATAGCAGAAAAATATTTTTTTTTTGGTTTTTTTTTTTTTTTTTGAAAATGCTCAAATAAAAAAACTTTATGTTTTTTTGGGTTCCCCATGTGGTGTAGATTCTCCAGTTTCTCGCTTGTACTACGAGTTTCCGGACACCGTGTATAATGTTCATAATTTAGCAAGAATTGGTTTATTCCTAACCAAACTGCTTTAAACAGCATTTTAGAAAACAGTTAAATTTTATTGAATTGCAACTGTATAATTGTAAGCTCTCCTTCTTTTAACCTACTTTAATTATATTTAATTCACTGAGCTTAGCTGTTTTAAGTTTTAACTCGACCGTTTGGCATTTCTTCTGTCTGTAAATTTGTTTGTACGTTCCGTTTACAATTTCGAAAATCCGCTAAACTAATAAATCTAGATGGCTAATTTTGACTATGGTTCAGAAAAGATTGTTGCGTTTATTTGGGCTTATCGCATTTTTTCAATATTATTGTATATACCTACATACCTGAAAAAAATTGTCATTGAGATGGTGACGTTTCTTTGGACAAATTGTAAAATTACTTATTTATAATTTTTAATAGAGTTCCTTAAATTATTTATGATTTATTATTAAGAAGTTATGTGTTTACTTACAAATCTTCAAATTCCAGAGGAAATTTTAGTTTTTATTTATTGCATACGATTAAATTAGAAACATACTTTTAGTATCTTATTTAACCCATCAAGCTAATTTGTTCGATATTGGGAACAGCTCATATAGTCTCAAAGAAATCGTGGTGTCTCCTTTACTCTTATGGTTAGATATATGATCTAAACCAAGGCTGCCCAACCTTTTTAACAGTTGGGCCAAATTGACGATTTTGAATCACTGGCGGGCCACTGAATACCTGACGGTTCCTATTTCCATGGGGGGGGGGGGGTTGTTAGAGAATTTCTATAAAACATAATTCCCCACAAAAAAAAATCAAAATGAGTGCTCCCCACAAAATATTTGAAATCCATGGGGGGGGGGTGGTTGTTACGGAACTTCGCTGAGAAAAAATTCCGCGCACCCAAAAATGGTGCATCATATGTGATTCCCCACAACAATTTTTCGAATTCCATGGGGGGGGGTGGCTACAAGATTCATTTCGGACGCAGAAAATATTATATCAAAAACCGGTGTATTTTTGTTTAAAAAGTAAGTTCAAGAGGTTAGATTTTTTCGTCGCTGATTCTTGTTCTGAGTAGCCTAAATAGCGATAAATCGCCTTCGTTGGCAACACTGGTGACCGCGCGCAAGCTGCATTGTTTGTTTTACCGCGGGCCCGCGACACTTTTTCAAATTGGCGGATTGGCGGGTTTTTTGAAAATG
This sequence comes from Hesperophylax consimilis, assembly GCF_061612785.1. Classification (NCBI taxonomy): domain Eukaryota; kingdom Metazoa; phylum Arthropoda; class Insecta; order Trichoptera; family Limnephilidae; genus Hesperophylax; species Hesperophylax consimilis. The sequence goes on from NC_142865.1 coordinate 17,532,232, forward strand.
GTTCACGCGGGCCACTTATAATTCGTTCGTGGGCCACATTGTGGCCCGCGGGCCTGGGGTTGGGCAGCCTTGATCTAAACGGTGTTAGAAAGAGAAAATACCACGCTTATATTCAAATCTAGAAGTTAACTGCAGAATACTTAAATTATACCCATAAATGAAACCAAAGTTTCCAAACGCAATTTGAGAAAAATTTGTAAAACTACATATTTTTTTTACTAATTATTTTTAAATGAAACGAAACAAATGTGGTAACAATGTCAGTTAATATTTTTTTCTAATAAAAGGTGCGTTTTTTCATTATCAGTAATTTCAGTTCAGTATTCAAACGGAAAATGTAAGGTGAATTTTTAAAACTTTTTTTTTGTTTGCATTCAAAATTTTAACATTTTAAAAGTTATATTATTATTTCTAATAATACATTTTGAAAGCCTATTATATCATCTTTCAAAAACAGTTTTTAATTTTTGGATACGTTCAGAGTTATTCAATTTATTTGGATTTTTTTGCTAAGCAGAAATACTCTGATCTTCTGACAGAATATGCCAATGAGGACTGAGGGATTAATATTACCAGTTATTGATTGATTATAAAGATTTCAACGGTCCATTGGTTTTCTGACGGAGGCGCACTACATTAAATTAACAGTTAATCTTTTAAGAAAAAAATTGTCGCTTCTTCTCTTAGCGGACATCGTTTTCAGGATATGATTGAGTGGTCACCTATCTCTTGCATAGGATGTTGTCAAATTTGTGTATGAGAATTCGTAGATTAAATTATTTAACCTAACCTAAAAATTACACCAATTTATTACACAAAATATTACAAAAAGGTAATTCAAAATACGATCTTAAAGAATGATGATAACAATAATATTCCTAATGCGTCTTTACCGATGCCTGTGGCAGTTATGATTGCATCAAAATCATTTCATATCTTCTACGTATCTTATCTGAGTTTCTTTCTGGTATAATCTCATATCTCGCAGCATCTCTGCTACCGCTTTTAGGCACCGGACAAATGACATGAGCATTAAGAGCTACTGGGTAATTGAAAAACAACTTCAACCCATAATTATTTTTTTCCATTTTTCTATTTTTTTAATGTCTGGTCGAAGTGCTGTAGAAATTGATTCACATTTTGTTAATTCAGTATTTTATTTAAATTAAAAACGAGCAATAGATGTCATTTTATTTTCTAGATTTTCTTTCTAAGGCTTCAAGAAAGTTTTTATTCTTTTTATTTAATTACATTTTATTAGGTACATTATTTTAAAGCTGAATCGTTTGTAAATTACACTAATATTTGATCCTTAAATTTATCGTCGTGATTATTGTCCTCTACTTGCAGATCTATATATAAAATTTCTCTTGTAAACGGTGTTAATCTCAACTGACGTGCCAGGTAAAATGATAATATTTTTATTTTTTCTTATTCTATTAAATTTATATTATATATGAGTAAGCTTTAAAAGAATGCACCTACTGTAATGTAGTTAAATTAAAATTTAAAAAAAATACATTCAAACTTTAAAACTTTAAATGGTAATGAAAATTTAGCCTGCGGCGCTTAATATAGATATTAATTGATCGTTATAGATATCAATTGATCGATATAGATATCAATTGATCGTTTTTTTTCAATGGTGTATATATTAAGCCATCATCACGTTCATATGTTCATGGAGTAAATTTGTTATTAGGTATTTGTTTTTATTATAGATTGTCTAGCCCCACTTTAAGTCAGTAGTATTACAAAGAAATAATGTATATTTGAATGAAATAAATGTATATTTGTATATAATACATCCGTTTGTACAGCGCCTTTGAAGCGATTTTCACAAAAACAGTACAATACAAGTTATAGAAATATTATTATATCTATATATAAAGAAGAGTGAACGATATTGATGAATTTTCGCACACTTGACCTTTGAAACAGGAGGAACATGAGATTTTGATAAAGTATTTCAAACCACCCCATTTCTCACCCCCTTAAGCAGAATGTTTATACGGTTCCATGATAACTCAACACAGTGAAAATTCAACATACTTTTAAAAAGTGATATAAAGTCATTAGAAACGATGAAAAAAACCTAACCTAACCTAACCTACTTAACCAAGTTAATAAAGTTTTTGTTTCACCACTTTTCATGACTTTATATAACTTTTTAAACATGTGATGAATTATCATTGTGATGATTTATCCGCTTACCGTTTATACTCATGACGAAATTTTTGCTCACCGCGTAATTTCTTAAGGCGATGCACTACGTCGTGTAATATTTTGAATCGAGCCGCTATCAATAACACACCTTACGTAGATGGCGATAAGATGGCTTAAATTCCCGCTTCACACCATCCACCTGTTTTGATTTATGCAAGAAAAAAACATGGCCAAAAAATGCCTTTTATTTTATTTTGTGGATGTTCAGTCACAAATATTTAAATTTTTTTCGATCATTTTATAAATAACTTAATTTGCCACATTATGCAATAAAACCATAACCGAAAATGGGTTCGTAAGTAGGAGATTTTGAACTTTAAAGCAGTTTTCATAGGCCTTATACATTATTTTTTCTGGGTTTACAAAAAGACGTATGTCAAAAATACTCGATTATTTCAAAGGCCAAGATGTATTCTACTCGCAGTATTTAATTAAAGCATCTGAAACATTTCTAGGCGACCAAATTTTCAAACCAAAAACTAATGATTTTAAATTACTACGTAGTGCATCGCCTTAATGCTGTGAAGTCCAAATATTGGCACGTATTCAATAGAATATTACCTATTGTAGTAGTTTTAGAATAGGTATATCGCTAAATAGTATAAAATAAAGTCGCTATCCACGTCTGTCTGTTTGTGCGCTTAGTTCTTCTAAGCTACGCAACGGATTTTGAAAGGGTTCTCGCTATAATTTAGAAAATTGATTCCGGAAGGTTTACATATTTTATACATACATATTATATTTATAGATAGTAGAGAAAAGTCGATGTTTTATAATCAAGTCGTAAAAATATATTTTCGGGCACTACATTACTAACGCTGGCTAAACCTAATAAGATAGGTACATCAAAATTTGTATAACAGAATTTTATATGTCAAAAAGGCCCACAGAAAAGTACGCTATTGTATATGTCTAGCTATAGATATGAAATGTAAAAAATTATAACTAAATAAAATATACTATAAAAAATAAAAAATAAAATTACTGTCTAGGTCTGATTTCGAAAACTCTACGTAAAGCCTTGGCAACGGTTTAAAAATAGATTTATATGTAACTACTAGTTGGTTTAAAATGTTAAATAATTAAAATATTTTCTTTACAATGTTGGTAATAATTAGCTGCAATTAGTTTATTTTTGTTATAGACTTTCAAAACACCCGGTGGCGTTAAATGTCACCCACCCATGCGATATCTCGTACAAACCGGCTCCCGAATTTGACACGGTACACCCAAAATTCATTAGTATCCTACTCCCGACATCGGACCAAGCTTTTATAGTTCATATAGGAACATGAATTAAAATACATTTTGATATCAAAACTGGCGGCTTCGAGCGAGGCAAAGGAACGGAGAATCATTTGAAATACGATAATAAAAATAAATAATATTAAAAGTTTAAAAGGCTGATGGATTTTTACTTTTATCGAGAATAGTTTTGTTCTAAGACCTCCTACATCAGTGAATGATAGGTTTTTTTTTATAAGGACGGGTTTCGAGTAACTTATATTTACTGCAGTAAATAGTCGTTGTTTTTTTCATTGCAGGTCTCCCACAGAATTACATCTCGTGGCCCAAGTGTTGTGGCGCCAAGTGGCATGTATATTCAAAGAATACACTATTATCCGTTACTTGTTAATTCGCTTACGTCATCATGCGGGGAGCGGGCCAGATAAGAGCCGCAAAATTCACTCTGCACCACTAAAGAATCAGTCATAACTCTGCAATCGATTTTCGTGCGTCGTCGTGTAGTTATTGAGGTGCTCTAAAAATTAAGCTGAACAGAAAATCATAAATTATGTCCAGTGATGACCAAGTTGTTATTCCTTGTTTCAATCATTTTAGTATGAGTCACATGCTGATGTGACTGCACCCTTTGAAGTAAAATTTAATCAGTGAAAACACAATCATACATGGATAATAAAGTGGTCTCGTACAATGAAATTTCATAAAAAATTGAGAATTGTATGGCAATCTTTCGAGCACTGGCGTCAGTTGGAAATGCTGTTATTTTTCTACCGGTATTTCAATGGAAGATGCTCCGAGGAACTAGCCTCACTGACCCCTTTGATAATAATAATAATTATTATAACATGGCGTTTATATAGCAGAGTTTGGTGTCATTTCACTTCAAGTGTGCTTTACTATAACAAAGTTAAAAACGCTAATTTAGTATTAGTGGTCATGCTCTTAAAATTATTACTACAGTGTGCCTTACCCAATACAGATCTAATATTATAACACTAAATATACTGTTTATATAAAGTGATGACAAAACTCAGAATAACAATAACAGCAGGACAGGACAAAACAAGAATATTAAAACTAAAAACATAATATAAAACAGGAGGCAGTTTGTGCTCAGAAATGAGAATCCTCTGAGCAGACATTTTAGAAGGTACAATAAGGAGGCAACCGAAACCAAATAATTATCAGAAGTTTTAGAATATGGCTTATTATAAAATATGGAAAAGAAGTTAAGATTTATGAATGGTAAGATTTTTTAAATAATTTTGTTTTTAAAGCCCGTTTAAATTCAGCCAAATTCTGGAGATTAGTAAGAGATGGGGGAAGTCTATTAGAGGAGCGGGCCTGTTACACGAAGAGAGCGGTACCGATTTATACTCGGGAAAAACGCCAAACGCGCGCCTAAAATTTTTAAACGATTGACATTTGTATGTAACATGAGAACGGGTCGTTTCTACGACTGAACGATTTTCCAAACTCTGTGTTTCCTCTCTCTTCAAGACCCATGTTCAATCCTTTCCCTCATCAAAAAGACCCTTCACACAGCATCCCAAATATGACATAGGCTTGGAAGGAAATTAAAAGGATAAAATTACTTCTGCACTGAATGCTGAATTCGAAGCATCCAACAAAGTACAACAAAAAATTTTTTGAAATATGCCATCTATCCTTGTTTACTTTCCGCCGGCTCTTTGACCAAAAGAATGTGAAAAAAATAGGTGATAAGTTTGTGCGATTTTTATAGATGTCAATTCTTCGCCATTGCTACTAAAATAATTTATGTGGAATTTAATTATAATAAATGAATAAACATTTTGTGCGTCAATAATTTATAACTGGTCGCTACTGGTTTGACCTCTTTACTGTTAAATAAAACGTGCCGAGAGAAGTTTTAACCGGTATTTGAGAAGTTAAAATATTCACAAATAAAATATGATTTCACGGCTTCACGACTTCAGAGGTTAACAAATAACTGAAAGTACCTACAGAAGTTGCAAGTATAAATCAACTGAATTGTGTAAAGATTGTTTAAAATACTTAATCAAATTATTATTATTTAAAATACAAAATAACAAAAGAGGAAACAGACAGCTATATACACACAAACACAGAGCCAAGGAAGGAATTTACAAGAAGGTACTTACCCACTAATACATACATTGGTAAAAATAGATTATGCTCGATTACAAATACAGGGGATAGAAATGGAGAAAGAAAGAAACAAAACAATGTACAACACGATACGAATTCTTTTAAAGCACAACTTTGATTTTTTTTTTGTATATGCTGGCTATTTTTATACATATCTGGAAGATCGTTATAGAGTGTGTAGGCAATATAGTTAAGGTTCAACATGGTATATGGTCTATGGTGTGGACAGTCTAAAAAGGTGAGTTTTAAGTATAGCTCTGATTTCTGTCGGTGATCATTCTAAAATCAATGTCCTCCACCATTGGACAAGAAACATTATAACGCCCAACGCATGGGTACCTATCTTATTATATGTCCTGTTCTGTTATCAGTTCAAGCAGAAAATATGCCCATTGTGTTGTGCGGTTACCTGTGATATTTTTTTGTCCTCTTCTGTGAAGGGTGGCGAATGTACTACCTAGCGTATTATATTGCTGCTTGTTGTGGGTTATTGGTTATTGAATGAGGTACCACCTATGCACTTAGATTTCAATGAAAAAACCCTGCAATTATTTGCTGGGATGGACACATAATGTTCAATATTTCAATGTATGGAGTGGGCAGAAAAAAACGTATTTTCAATGTTTTTTTATCGGATAAAATTGCAATAATGGAGGTATTTTTATGTTGATGACTAATTTTTTTGTAACAATTTAAAATGTGCCATTTTCGATCTGCTGCCAAAACGGCATGTCTGTTTTTATTCGTGAATTCGGCGGGGTTGACGTCACGCCGGGCGATGTTGTTGGCAGCCGTCTTACCAGACATTTGCGTCTTCTATGTCTTAATGGCGTTGTAGCCAGTTGGAACCATCAATAATCAATATCACAAATTTTCAAAAAAATAAATATTACATCTTCCACACATTTTAACAGTATTCAGAGTTTGTGAAAATATTCTATTATTATACGTAACCCAACTAAATGACATGTGCTCGTCCCTCTGAAGTAGCAAAATCACTTTAACGGTGAGTTCTGTAGTCTTGAAATTTGCGCTGCTTTATGAATTTTCTATGCCAACGCAATAACAATTCTCATCTTTTTATTCATCTTCATTTCTATTATGAGCTATAAAGCTTTGAAATATCCATGTATTTGTCAAAAAATAAGATAAGACGCTTTATTATTATTTTTTATAGGTTTTTTTTAAAAATATTTTTTTTATACCTACTGAAGAGAAAAAAATATTTTCTAGCGAAACCGGTTTGTAAAACTATTATTTAAAAAAAAAAGTTTTCAGATAGGTAGCTACTCTGTACGTGGAATAAAGAACGCGGACAAGAAATATGATTCGTGTTTCGTGATTCTAAATTCTGATCATTCTTCGCTTAAATTTCATATTCAGAACGGTTTTTCACCATATTATGAAATTCAAATAGTATGGCGGTATACGATGTCAGGCAAGCGTAAGAGAGACAGAGCGCGTGCTAAATGTCAAAAAAGGAAAGGTACTAAGTCAGTGCTGATATTGGTTTCCATTCATATCTATACGGAAAGCATTTCTAGTATGTATTATCGGTACAATAACTCTGTGTTATATATTTATCTTTCTTATCTTTGTGTATTCAAGTAAGGTAAAGATAACAATAAATTTGTTATTGGCCTTAGAAATTGCACGCTTTGCGTGACCAATCTGTTATTGAACTGTGCATTGCTTGTCGAACCATTTGCTTTTAAATTCAAGCCTGTATCTTTAACGCAAATTGATTTCAAAACCTATACATTTCATATTAGGTACAGGCAATGGCTTTACAATATACATATAGACGCGCTATAGAAATCTCAAAGTGGCAATCAAAAAGTACGCCAATTTTAGTGCTTTCGATATCTTTGTTTTAGTACTAAACTAACACACCTCGCGTAAAGTCGTGTGTTACATTTAAGTAAATTGCCTTTCAAAAGTACAAACATGCCCTCTTGTGTGATGAGAAAGTGTTTTAATTGGTCGACCAAAACTAGTAAAGGCCAAGGAACAACATTTCATTTGTAAGTACACCAAAATTACTTATTTTTTCGTCTATTATATATTTCGTAGATTTTATGCGCCGTAGAGAAAAAGCAAGCCCTACTACAATAGAGGTCTGTAACTGTTAACTAAACGTAATTAATTTATGAGTTATTACACCGTGTTGCGCTTCCTTCCTCTTTAGCCAATATTTCGGAGAGCGTAACAGTGTCCATCATAAACGCTCTCCGAAACATTGCTATAAATAAAACTTTTGAAATATTCTTGCAATAAAGCTGTCGACTACCTTGTAATTCAATAATTAACTACCCCCACTCCTTCCACTTTAATTATTTGATCAATTCTTCTGCCGATTTGGGTTTGCCCCTCCTCCCCCGCCCTCAAACCCCTCTCCTAATGTTAATATATATTTAATTTTAGCATACGACGCGATAGGGTTTTCGAAACATGTAGATAAAGCGGTGTAAATAAAGTAATTCGACTTTAATAATGTTGTGTTTAACAAAATAATTTGACTTTAATTATTTTGTCTAATCTTTGGTGTAAACAAAGTAATTTGACTTTAATAAGTTTCTGGGTTAGCTTTCAGAAAAACCTTATGATTCATCAATATGTGACAAACCAAACCTGTTCTAATTTGTAATTTGTAGATACAACCAAAAAAAAATCCCGAATAAAATCAATTATTCCAAATAATGTCAGATGTTCCTACAACCAACCCCAAAATATATAAATATTATTGGACATATCTTTTCAAAATCATATCAATTCGCTCCTTATTGTCCTTTAGTCACCCTTGTGGATATAACGCCTATTTTAATACAAATATCCCACAGGATAATGCAAGGATATTCCTTTATACAATTCTTACCATGGGGAGTGTCGCTTTGTGTAGTGTCACAGTGTCATATTAGGAATATCTAGTGACGATAATTTGTGTCACATTTCAAAAACATATTATTGCACGGCGTTATATTTCAATTTTCAATAAAACACAATTTTTTGCACGTTATTTATAATGTTAATTTTTTTTAAACACTGAAGATATTGAATCAATTGAAGTGTATAAAATAAAATAATATCTAAATAAGCTCAATTTTCCTTACTTCTATTTAAATTGATCAAACATATTCTAATAAGTCTTTCTTGAATAGATAAAATAAGTGATTGGCCTGTCAACTGTTTTAGAAAGCTCATGTGAAAAGATGTATTGATCAGTGAGTTGGTGTAGTAGTCCGAAACTTGGTAGTTAAGTTCTCCATCATTGCATGAGCAACATTTTTCGCTTATTATGATTGTAGGTAGAAGGAGGAATTAAAATATTGTCAGGTTATTGTCGAGTAAGATCAAGTGAACCAGATACTAGCAGATATGAGATGACTTATGAATGTGAATGAAGAAATGAGCGCGTTCCAAGACCGAGTTATTTGTCGGTTCGTCCTCTCGATGGTCAATTAGTTAGTTAGTTCGGTTATTCCTAACCTGGGAATGTTACAATGTGGGAGTGAACATGACAAAACACCTTAATGTTACTTTGAACATCTGAAAGTGCAACAAAACCTACAAATTCGGGTACAAAATATCCACATTTTCAATTAAAATTTCATCCCTAACCTTTTGACAGCAATTCGGCCGCTGCACAATCGACTGTTACAAACTAAAATGAATCCACCATCGCACCCAAACAAATAACATGCTGCTACCCTAACCGAACCAAAAAAAATGCCCTTTGTCGCGTTCAAACCGAAAATTGCGATGTTTTCACACAAAGGGCGTTTCCTTTACGGTGACAAAATGGGCTCGGAGGTACCGAAGCGAAAGGGCGAGTATTGTTCAGCCTAGGGGAAAAGAAACAGCCAAAAAAATGTATGACAATCGTTTACAATCAGGAGTCCCGCAAGGCTCGCTCTTGGGTCCCTTGTTAAAACCTTTTTTTAAAATAGGCAATTATCACATTTCAGATGCTTATTTAAAGGCAGATCTGTAAATATTATCCGCTTTTCTTATTTGACATCTTTCAATCAAATGCGTTGCTCCCGTTTTGGATATTATTTGTTTGGATAGATGGAAAAGTTTGGCTTTCTAAGGATGTTTTGGTAGATGTCTCAATTATTTGATGTTTTTGTATTCCACCATCAAAACAGCTGTCAAAGTGACTATATAAGGTATAATATATCTATAGCATAACCTTGCTATCTCCTTCCAAATGTAAACTTTATGATTTATTCATTGATTCTAAGTTGGTTGAATTGACGTATGCTTTCATTTCATCTTTTTGATCAAAAATTGGCATAGCAACAAAGTTAATAGCCTATGTCAAATAAATTATACACGATGAAACTTAAAAATGTTCATGTTTCATCAATTATTAAGTAAAATGAAAGCTTATTAAATTTGCGTTGGCTGGAATGAGCCCAATCTCCGTGTTTTTTTCGCTCAGCTTTGCACTAAAAGTTAAGGCTTTTGTTTTCATAGATTTACCAAGGCTTAGCGTATTTTTTTCAGGTTAAAAACAAACCTTGCTTTTCAAACGAGAGTCAAAATTTTGGTGGAAAATTTTCAGCTGCGTAATTTTTTTACTTTGCTTAGCATTTGCTCAGTTTCCATTGATGAAAGCGGTCTATATTCTCCATTCATGATTCATACCATTTATAGTATCATCTTTAGTTCCACTTCCTCACACTTTCCGACATATTACACTTCATTAATGCATAATACAAACCGAGATATTTTCTTTCATCCCATTTTCAAACCCGTTCTCCGAATTTGATATTTCATTTATGGACAAAATTCTTTTTCATAACTGTCGGCATTTTTGTATTCAAATTCTCTTTTGGACAATTTTCTTTGTAATATACCGTTAAATGTAAATAAAGACATGTCTTTAACAAAAGCGTGTCTTACAATACAATAGGCGTGGTTTGTTACACCTAATGCGTGTACATCCTGTGCATTATCCGTGGTCAAATCTGTGTTTCAACAGAATCTATGGACCTGAAACGAAATTAATAATGTTGTTGTCTCTTATACTATTTTGCCGCAGGGGTAGGCGGAGAGGTTGAAACGTTACACAACACAATTTGCTTAAATCAATTTCTTAAATCGTACTCTCCGGTTATTCCAAATCTTGAATACTTACCAAATTAATAATTTAAGTTTTTGATGGTGTCATATTTTTCCTACAGCGTCCTCGACTTCTACGATTCGCTAGGGCTTATGGTTTATCATTATTATTGTTTTGTTCTTATCTTTTTGTATATTTACTGGTAGAAATATTTCTTCCACGTTATATTTACATCAGCTAATTCTGATACTTGACTCGGTCAAGTATTTGATTCCATTGTTGGTGTCATGTCTTCCTACATATTTCATCGACATGTGTATATTACCACATCCTGATAACTCGTCCATTTGTTCTACATGTCCAAATCTAATCTTTTCGAATTTCCGCGCTTGTAATTGTACACTATGTACGACTTAGAGATGTCAATTATATAGCATTCTCTCTACTATCACCCTTCCACTCCTCATTGCCGTATCAGAGTTGGCATCAAAACACCACTAAAGACCATGGCAACCACCGCATTTTGTCTACTTTTGTCCTTCCTCTACCTCTACCATTAACACATATCAGGATTGGCATCAAAACCCTAATATGGACGTTGATGTATTATATTTAGATAGACGAGATATTTGTATGCAGTAGCGCCTCTAATTGTAGCTCTATGAATATAGACTGCTAATCTTCGATCATTTAACATATTTTAAAAATCAAACATACTAATTTTGATTTTGGTTCTGTCTATTATTGTAACTCTGGTTCAATGAACTCGGATCTGTTTTGAATTTGTGTGTCATTTTCAAAATTGCAACTGATTGCGTTAAGAATTCAGACAAGCAATAAAAAAAATTCAGACACCCATAAAATAGCATTACGGAAAATTATTTTAACTGTAATTTTTTTTTCAATAGAAACTGTTGTGTAAAGAATTGAGATTAGTGATAAAGTAGGTACCTTGCAATATACATCCAACAAATTATTTATGTTTTGTTGTTGTTTAAATATCTTAGGATTTTTCTTGACAATTAAAGTCATATTTCGTGATTTTTCAAGGGTCTGCATTTCTCCGTTTTCAAGAAAACGTTATTTACTATCAAACTAGATTTACTGAGGACGGGGTTGTTTCGCAGAATTTTAACAATTCATAAAATTTCAACGTCAATTTGTAAGTTCTGTGAAAGTCCTATTCAAGTTCTGTTATCATTATGGGCGATATGTTTCACAGAACTGAAATAATAAAATAATTGGAATAGAACTTGAAAATTGACTTTGAAATTAGATGAATTATTCAAATATCTTGAAACAACTTGTCCTTGCAAATATCCTGTGATTGTACACAGCAAGTTTGATCTAAATCAATCCTACAATATTTCCACAATTTATATAATCTTAGAAAATACGACGACAAAAAACACACGCATTTTATTCTTTACAAAAATAAAATCTTGGACACAATGCTTCTATCAAAAAATTGGATACAAAGCCAAGTCCATGCAATCCTTTTTTGTAAATCTGGTCACATCCCAAAAAGGACTTTTCATAGCGGGAGTGAGCATGGCTTGAAAGGAAGAAGAATGGGTCCCTTGATGGCTTACAGCATCCCAAAACCCATCTCTAAATAGCACGATACTGTTTGCTTATTTTTCCTTCCCATACCAGGATTAAAATTGCACAATTGAAGCTAGAATTTGCTAAAACAGCTGTTCAATCAAACGTCAAAATTTTATAAAGAAATTTTTTGAGGAACCAAATTCGTTAAAAAGACATTGGTATTTTCTTATTGCTAATTTATTAAGAACCACTTCAAATTGCTCGTAATCCGGTAAAAACTGGATTGCAGGCCCTTTGCAGACACGAATGTATTATCACGATTTCGGAACACGTGTTCATAAAAATCATAATATTTTCGCATTTCTTTATTAGATATATATATTATCAAGACAAATTTTCCAACATATTCCGATATATTAATAATGCGCCAAAATTTTATCAGGACACGTCTAGTAATCCAGCTTATAAATGGGAACTATAAATGAGTGCATTGGCCTATAGGTACATTTAAGGCGCTTAATTTATTTAATTTAAATTATTTGCAAAATTTAATGACGCCAGAGCTCACCTTTCTGGGGTTGGATCAGTACCGACCAAGTTTGACTTGTCACTTTTGACAGCAGTTTTGCTCTTCTGTTACATTTTGAAACTAGCTCCATAGCTCATGATTAAAATAACTATACAAGCTTAAAACAGGTTCTATGATCTAGAGATTCCCAACAGTAACTGTATAAATTTCATAACGCCAGGGCTCACCTTTATGGGGTTTGATCAGTACCTACCAAGTTTGACTTATCACTTTTGGCAGCAGTTTTTCCCTTCTGTTACATTTTGAAACTAGCTCCATAGCTCTTGATTAAAATAACTATACGAGCTTAAAACAGGTGCTATGATCTTGAGATTCCCAAAAGTAAAAGCTGTGTAAATTTCATGACGCCAGAGCTCACCGTTCGAGAGATTTTTAGGTTTTAAATCACACATACTTTTTTGCAAAGAAAAAATAATGAATTAAAATTTATTTATTTTCGTTCGTTCCATTCAACACAGGATGTTACAATTTCTTCAATCACCGTAAAGACCCTTCGGTCGTGTATAGCTTTATACATGATGTTTATTTTCACATCGCGTAGTGTATTGTCACATATTCTATTATCGATAAGTAAGAAAAGAATGCAAGTTGTCGTCGATTCGTGTTGACAGCCATGCGCCTTTGTAATTCCGTACAATGATACATCTTTGAATAAATACAGCCGGTATATACGCAAATAAACCTTATACCTGCAAAGTAACTTGCCTGATATACCTAGACGATATAGTATTTATCAATTAATAAATAACAGAAAAATCTCTAGAAGCCATCTATACCTACAGATTTGTTGGCGAAAACTTATGTTACCATTTTATATAAGACTATTTGACAGTGAGACTATGTATTCCCCAATTGGGGCATGCTGTGTGGCTGAAAATAGTGGGTAAAGGAAGTAGATGGAATAGGGAAAGGTGGGGAAGAATCTAGTTCTTCAAATCTGGTCACCAAACACGTCTAAAGCCAGTTAGGTTATGTTGTTTTGTATGTCTCCAATTCGGGTATTTTGTGTGGCTGAACGTAGTGGGGAAATGAAGGAGGTAGACTGGAGAAAGGTGGTGAAGAACCTGGCTTTTCAGATATGGTCACCCTACACGGCTAAAGTCACTTCAAGCAACACTTAGATGCTGAATGGTGGTCTTTCACCAGGGTAATACCGACAGTATTTATCACACTGAAACGTTCCGCAATATTTAGTAGGTACAAATTATTTTTAATTAATTAAATTTGAAATGACATAAAATAATCAAATCAAAATTAATTGTTTACCCCATAATTTGAACTCGCGACCTTAGGAATCGTAGTCAAGTATCTCAAGTCAATTATCAGTAGTCAAGGTCTCTGAAGGCTCTATCACGTAAAACCTTATAATACCATACCTACCTTAATAAATGCTGATATTTTTCGTAAAAAATTAAAACCTTGTACCTAGATGCAAATCGATTTGTATTGCGTAGGTAGGTACCTATATCCATTGCCCGATTTTCCTGTCGAAAAAGACATCAGCTCTGAAAAAGCAGCTTCCCATTAAACCACCCCTAACCGAATCATCCCCCGGCGTCGTGATTGTATAAACAAACACCAGGGTGATACTGACAACGCGATGTTTCACTTTAGCCCGCCCCCTTTGTTTTTACTGCGGCCGCCGCTTGTGTCGGTCACACTCAAACACACTTTAACGGGAGCATACGAGTACCAACCCTATAGTAAGGGTGAATGTGGATTTATCAATAAGATTCGTATACGGTGCCAATACCCTGCTTTTATGGGAAGAAAATTCATTCAGAAATCAAAGATGGTTCAAAATACACACACAAATGAAACGGGAAACGATTTGTTACCATGGGATTAGGTTGCAACAATCTTCAACCTTTAATTATTATGTATAGAATAAAGTCGCTATCTGAGTGTTTCTGTCTGTTTGTGCGCTTAGTTCTTCTAAACTACGCAACGGATTTTGATACGGTTTACACTTTAATTTTGAGAATGTCTTCCGGAAGGTTTATATATATATAATACATTCATATTATATTTATAGAAAGTAGAGAAAAATCTAAATAAAATTAAAATGAGTTTATTAACTCCTGGGAGTACAATGCTTTATATAATATACTATATTCTGTATTGTATACTTTTAATAAAAAAAAAAAAAAAAATGTAAAATACAAACTAATTTTCTGATTATTTTGTCAAGGATAGCTAAAATGAAGTCGTGAGTATTCCAATGTAAAATATTAGTAAACATGTAAATATTGCATCCTAAATATTTAACTGTTTGGCAAAAGGGACATGTTTTTATAGAATCGTGTGATACCGTTTGTTACGTGAATCGTATGTAGTTGAAGAATAGTTTGTTCAAAGCAATTCTTCTCAGCTGATTTCTACAAATATTCATAATAATAGTTTTAGAATGGCCTTGCAAAGTTGTCCCCAGGACTAGAGCTAGCATTATTCCAGGATCAGTAGACGTTTCCGTTGGTCCCCTGCCAATATGCTCACTGCTCTGGGCCATCTCTGGACTGTTAAACAAGGAATGGGTTGTTGACAAGATTTCAACAATCAGGTAGATCGCAGGTTTGGCAACCAATGTGTTCCAAAAAATTCCAGAATTGGCAAAGTAACCAATGCACAGTGGTCAATGATAAATGCTAGAGGTATAAAATATGTAGCAGGATCCACACACCTTGTAACTAATCCTTTATGTAACACATTTATTTACTTTGCAAAAACAGTATAAAAACCAACACCCACTTAGTAAAAGCGATAAAAAATTTCAAAAAAATATGGATAGCATTTACATGTAGCACACAAAAAAGGTTAATACAGGTTTTCCAATAAGAGGTGTTATTTTGAATAGCCCGCTATTTCGGTAGATGTTAAAAATGAATGAAAATGAATTTTCTTGTAAAAAATTATACTGTAGGTAGTTACTTTATGGCTTGGCTGAATTCTTGACAGTTGATTTTGAAACTGAAATTTAAATTCAAAATCCGAGTTCAATGAACCACAGTTACAATCATTTATAGACAAACACACATCCGTAATTTGTATGTTTGATGAGAATAATATTTATCATGATTTTTTTTTCGATATACAGGGTTTTCCAATAAGAGGTGTTATTTTGAATAGCCCGCTATTTCGGTAGATGTTACTTTTAAAGCTGTCATTTTTTGACATTTGACAAGTAGAAACTACGCCATTAATAAAAATGGAACGATACATGCTTCAACAACGCATTGAAATTATTAAAATTCACTTGAGTGAATCAAATGCAAATCATCTTGAGTGATGAGGCCCATTTCCACCTCGGTGGCTTCGTCAACAAGCAAAATTGTCGCATCTAGGGCTCGGAAAACCCAAGAGTTATTGTTGAAAAACCTCTCTATTCTCAAAATGTGACTGTTTGGTGCGGTTTATGGTCCGGCGGAGTCATTGGAACTTACTTTTTCGAAAATGAGGCTGGAGCAACACTAACGGTGAATGGATCGCTATTGAGAGATGATTAATGATTTTTTTATGGCCGGAATTGGATGGTATTGATCTAGACAATGTTTACATTTAACAAGACGGCGCTACGTGCCACGAAAGCAACGAAACCATTGATCTTTTACGATTAAATATCAAAATAACACCTCTTATTGGAAAACCCTGTGGCTAAGGATACTTCGTGATTAAAATTGTTGAAGGACACGTGGAATCCACATTTCCTGAGAGGCAGTTGATTAACCTAGCATAACATTGGTAAATTAGTTCTGCACCTAGGAGGAATCAGAAGCCTGTATTGACGGCCTCGTGTGAAATTATCCGGGACATAGAATCCTATTTAACATGAATTTTTGGTATTGTTAAGAAACCATTTAGAATCTAATAAGCCATCAGCAGCAATGCGAAATTTCCCCTAGAACTAAGACTGCAGATACCCAGCATTCCCGAGGTAAACTCTGTTGGAAAACACCATAGGTAAAAACCATAGACATTCAAATTAATAGACTTGCATTATATTATTTCAACGAGCTAGACGAAAACCACGTAACCATATTTTTGGTACCAGGAGAGTTCGAGAATGCTTTGACTAAACTTTGACATCAGTCGTACATTGACAACCAAATAGCGCATAATGAAATAACCATACCATGAGCAGAAAAGTAAAGTAAGGCAAAGGTTTACAGCGTTGTTCATTGTGCGACTTTTCTGCACAGTTTCTGAATGTCCATTCTTAAACGAATCGGCGATAATTAATAAAATAGGCAGTGTGTAGAGAAATAGTAGGTTCATTTTTAGACATTTGGTTAAAAGGACGATTAGAAACTTTGACCATTTTACAGTGTACGTCAGATAACTTTTGCCCTTGTAAATTGTACTGTTGGTGTTGGACTCCCCCAATCTTTATGCAAATGTCTTTTAGTGCATTATTTATTATCAACGCCACGGGCCTGCAGGAGTGTCGGTTTGGGAGATTAACAGTCACAGTAGTTACAGTAGATATAAGAGAATGTGTTTGAGTGTGAAGGAAGTGAAAATTGAAAGAGGGAGAGTAGAGATAGCAATGGGGAATTATACTCACTGCAGCGTCACGGGTTTAGTCAGTCCTCCATCATTGCACAAGCAACATTTTCTCACTGCAATGATGATAGGGAGAAATACAAATATAAACGCAATAACCTTACAATAGGTATATATAGACGCGCTGTAGAAATATCAAAGTGGCAAACAAAAAGTACGTCAATTGTTTTAGAACTAAATTAACACGCGTCGCGTGAGGTCGTGTGTTACCTCTAAGTAAATTGCATTGAAAACTCTAGTAAAAGCCAAGGAATAAGATTTCGTAAATATAAATAAATTATTTAATTATTACAAAAATACAATTTTTAGAATGCTTCCCAAAAATTTACAGCGCGTGCGATTTCAGAAAAATGCGTATACGTCCGTGTGTGTGTATCTGGTTGCCACCAAAAGTTTATAGAATGCATTGTCATCAACATCTAGCATATCTGCCGAGTTTCAGCCCGATCGGATGTCGGGAAGTGGGTTAATTTCCACTTCATTCGTTCATTTTTAATTTATTCATTCATTTTTCTCATGGGTCCCGATACAGCTTCCATATGGGAATCGTTATGAAAAAATGCATTGTATAAAACGTTAACCGGATAACTTAACACAATGACAATTTACATTTAAAAAGTGATATAAAGTTATGAAAAGTGATGAACCATAAAAACTAGGTTAAATAGGTTACGTGGGTTTATAGGTTAGTTAGTTAGTTTTTTAATCGCTTTTACGATACCTCTACACATGAGGCCACGTGGAAATTAAATTCCTTCAGGGCCTGTCATCTTTGGGGATGCTGTGCGGATTTTTTTTTAAAGGAAGGAGAGGAATATCTCGGAAAGAAAAAGGTACGAGGGGTGGGTAGGAATTTGTAGGTCAGTGTGTCCAGGAATGACGGATGTTTGAATTCATCCCCCACTGCTTTACGAAAGACTCATCTGCCGCCATTAGGCAATCCTCACCCCCATGTACACGGCCACCCCTGCTAAGTCACCACTTGGGGTAACATATGCCAGAGGTGTTCGTTATCCAATGAATGAGTGTTTGCATTGCAAATGACCTTATGATCCCAACGAGCAATACGGCAAAGTATCAAAAGACACACACATACTTGGGACCTAAACTGTACAACAAAATCACCCCTGAATAATATTTCATACATAGGCCCAATAATAACTAAATGGTTGATTGGACTGGGCAGAGGAGAATCTGAAAAATGTTAAAAAAACGTCATATAATAAATAGACATAGACTAATTGAAACATACACAACAGCTCAAGTTCGACTCTATCATAAGATTGTAACGATTAAACATCACAAATTAATCCATTAATGAGATAGATTATAGACATAGACAAATCACACACTTACTTTCACATATTTTGGTTCCTTGGAACGGGCATTTTGCCTAGTTGTGAACCAATAATGTTGACCTGATAAGGTACAATAATCTATAATCACTAAAAATATTTTAATCATATCTTGTATCATATTGTACTGTGTGTTTATCTAACGGAATAAATAAATAAATAAATTGTCTCTGTGTTGTGTTTTCATGAAATCGTGTAAACCGCCTATTAAACATCGTTAAACACCACTTATTTGTTTCGTTTTGCAGAAACAACCACATTAAATCATAATATTGAAATAATGATAATAATAGAATTTCTATAACGCACCATTAAATCCTTTGTATTAATTAAAACGCGAAGCCTTGTGATTTGCAAAAACCGCAGTCATTAATTGAACGGATATCAAGCACATGATAATGACATAACGTTAGTACGTAAACACTGTTGAGGTTTAGAATCAGCTTTGACGAGGAATTAACGAAATACCGCAACCTGTGTATGTATTTTGACGTAGTTCCACGAAATATGGAATTATGAACCAGAGTTTATTGAAATGATAATGTTAAATTTGTTCGCAGTGTTGTAATTATTGGTTTGATTTACAATTTAACGTATGACTGATGATACGCATAACGACGCACCATACGTTAAGAGGACGCTACAAGCCAAAAATGTGTATATTCTTGGTATACCTTATATTGTAGGTAATAGGCATTAAAATCGCTTGACAAACGGAGTCTAGAAACGTTCGAATTCAAGCACAAAACTGGTTTTAATTTATTTTGTAAATAATTTTATAAGAAAGCAAAAATTTAATCAAGTGAAAATGTCACAAATAATCTTAGCTATAATACTGTATTTTTTTTAAGTTGTTTCCTTTACGCGTTCATATATTTCAATTAAAAAATGTTTTTTTTAGTAGTTTACATTTATATTTTTTATTGAGTAATTAATTTTTTTATTTGTATTTTTCTCAAGCTAAACGATAGTAAAACCTTCAATTTATCTAAAGCATATTTTTAGTATTCATAATGTAAACCAATTCGTTATATGATTAATCAAAATAGTGATTTAGCATTAAGCTTCGCCTTAACATGATACGTTTCTACATTCCTCCACCCAATTACCTGACCCTGTCTGACAGTTTGGAGTACCTACATACCTACAACAGTTAATCATACATTACTAGTCTGTTAAGAAAACCTGTGCACTGAACATGTTAAGTGCTCTCTCAGTCCGTTTAATTCGAGTGCAATACGGAAGCTTGTGCAGTGATCATCAACAGTATCTCTCAAGGCTATAACATCGATCGAAAAGACGAAGGGTAAGTCATAATCCTTTTCCAATTCTAACTGTTAACCACAGCTACCCCAATAGTTAAAACCAATATTATTCACATACAATATATTCGACTCCAGACTCGATTTTAGAAAATATTCGATTCATTTCAGTAGAAGTAAGCGTAAATTGACCTTACTTCGGGTACACAGACACATCCACAACACAATTCTATAGGTTTGTCTTTTTATTAAGTTCAGAGTTCATTTCCCGAGGGTGTATATATTTTCTAGTTGGTAAACACTCGCTAGTTCCCCAAATGTCCGCAAGGGGCGCTACTGGTTCACTTTGGGGCTGCTAAGAACAACACACGCTAATGGCTTTTTATCATGGGTTGATTTTGTAACAAGTTTTATATCAATAAACAACTTGGAAGAAACACTTGTTTAAACAGAGATGGGAAATACGTGATTTTGAAAGGTTTTTAAAAATAATATCGCCTAAAAAATTATTTTATTTGATTTTTAACCTGATGAACGTTGCTGTTTCATATATGAGACGTGCCTCATGCGCGCCTGTTGCAAATATGCTACATGAGTTTTTTTTAAATCCGTTGATATATTTGTGTGCATATATGGGAATATTATGAGGCTAAAGGGAGGGAAAAGAAAGGTTGGGAATTATCTTCTATTTTGCTATTTAGATCTCTTCGCGTAACACTGCTAAAGCCATTTCAAGCAACGTTTAGATTCTGAATAGTGGTATTTCACCATGATATCTAAGCACGTATCCTGTATAGAGAGTGTATTTCAAAAGACGGAAGGGTCTTGAAGAGAGAAAAACATTCTATTGAGGAGTTTTTGAGTATAAATCGAAATGTTCTCATAATGTGATAAATTTCAACAAGCAACTTCCATTGAAATATCGTAGAACAAACACAACATTCACGTAGAAAACTTCCCGATAAAAAATATTGCTTATTTATTTAAAATCTCTTCAAATTCTTCGTATTCCTGTTAAAAACAGGATTGTAGACCATTAACGATTTTTTGTCACGATGTCCTAATACGTGTTCAACATGTGTCTTAACATTTTGCGTTTCGTCCTGATATAAAACCAAAGCAGGTGGATGAACACGTGTTTCGATATTATTATAAATGTATCAACACTTTATCAGGAAGCGGCTTACAGTCCTGTTTTTAACAGGACGGCAAATAATTTCGAGAAATTTTCAATAAATCAGCTTCATTCATTTTTCCCCGTTTTCCCACCGAAGTACAATATCGATTCATTTGCGTAAAACTAAAACAATTAAAACTTTATGGACCAAAACTTTATGGACCAAAACTTTTTTTGTACCTTGCCACCCCCCCTTAAAACCGCCCTTATTGTGGGAGGTAGGGGGATGTTTTCTCCAAGTTTGCTTCTTGATAGATATTTAATTCAAGTGTGTCACGCTTGGAGGCAAGGGGTGAGTATACTGTCTTAAAATAAGGGTGGATTCAATAATGGAATGTTTACTTGCGTCAACCAAGCATAACAATTTACATCATTTGTATATTTGAACACATTAAAGAATTTGGAACAATTGATTTATCTATTGGAACTTCTGTGCTCCTGGTAGAAAAATATTTATTAAAATCGTTTTAAAACGGGATTGCGTGGTATATTTATTATCAGGAAGTTGTCCGTGTACAATTTAACAAAAATGATTAAATTATTAATTAAATAATGATTATTATTTATTTAATTAAATAGTATAAAAATTAAGTCGCTATTCGCGTCTTTCGGTTTGTGCGCTTAGTTCTTCTAAACTACGCAACGGATTTTGTTAGTGTTTTCACTATCATTTAGAGCATTTCTTCTGGAAAGTTTACATATATAATACTTGCATATTATATTTACAGAAAGTAGAGAAAAGTGGATGTTTTATAATTTGATGTTCCAACTAATTATATTCTCATTTTAGATCAATATTTCATGTTGATGAAATCATTTCTATGCATTGATAATAAAGACATTACCCGGCTTAGCGTTTATCTTCCGCGTGCACCATCGCCGCTCAGTCCCCTCCTTATAATGTTATTATTAACCGGTGCCTTCTATCCTCTACTATCTATTGAGAGCCATCGACTGCTCCGCGCCTATTAGTCGAGAGCACGGACACGTGCCCTGCACGCGTATACCAAAAGCCTTTCTGGATGATGTTGGGAGGTGATAAGTGATACGAATTTTGAATCAATTATTGCAATGAGAATAATTGACTGAGCGTAGCGAAGTCATGTTTTAAATATTGTACCAAATAAAAATAAAAAAATAACTCGACTGTTTTTCATTTCATCTATCTGTAAAGTTGTTTGTGGGTACCAAAATAACATAGGAATTGTGAATCGAGTTATTCTTTTAAAGTACTTAGCTACTTACTTTCTTGCTTTTTATTAATTTTCAGTGTTGTTGCACTACACAATAATACATTTTATATTGCTTACACCCGTTGAGTTCCCACGATAATCATTGATTTATTTTCCAGTGGCGTACGAAGCAATACGGTACTCTGGGCAAATCCAGAGTGGTAGAGAGATATACAGGGTGTTTCGGCACGTACCCGACAAACTTTAACCAGCTATTCCTTAGCACATTTGGAGTAAAAAATTTTATGGGCACTTTTCTGTCCCGTAACATTTTTTTTTAATAAAAATTTTTTCATTCATATTTTCACCACATGTCACCACTGTTTTATCCTTTGTCACAGTTTGAAAACCCATCTGGCAATATTTTATTCGAGTTTCGTTGAATAATATACGTACGTACCTACATTGGCGCGCTTTTACAATCACAACGAAATGGCATGGCACCATTTGTCTCATTTTTAACTATTTAGTGTGTATGAAAGAGCGAAGAGCGCTTTTTGACACACTTGCAAATAACAGCTGTTGAACACGAGAAACAATGCCAATGACAGTGACGGAGTGTGGATTTTTTTATAATTTTTTGTTTTTAATTGAAAAAAAATGTTACCGGACAGCTAAGTGCCAATAACATTTTTTACTCCAAATGTGCTAAGGAAAAGCTGGTTAAAGTTTGTCGGGTACGTGCCGATAGCGAGTAGAACACATCTTAGCCTATTGACAATTTTCTTTGTAAATGTGTTTTTACAAGACCAATATCAGGCCTATAAAAAGATTAATCTATCTACTTATGGAGTTTTATTGTTAGCAGCCCAATTCCAAATGTAACACGACGTGGTGTATCGCCTGCAAGTGAATGATCAGACCATAATTCAGAATTAAAACGTTGGTTGCTTGAAAAAGATTTAACCGTGTTTGGTGACCAGATCTGAATATTAACGAATTTTCCAATCATATTTTCTTCCCTTACTTCAACAGCCTCAAGACATACACCAATAATTGGGAATGCCATAATCTCATTGGTTCCGGAGAGTTGTGAGCAGTTCTTGTGAGGAATTCACATAAATATGTTCAAGGGTACCTTCGTATTGAACTGATAATTTACTAAAAAACCGTCGAAGTCAAAATTATGTTAAGTTTCCTAATTTTAAAAATGTGTAATTTATTGTACGTAAAAGGCTAAATAAATGAAAACGCGGACTTCAACTAATATTCTAACTGTCGCAGATATCAGATTTCATATATTTATTGTTTTGATTTGGGCATGTAGAACAAATGAACAAACAGAGGAGATTGTATGACGCAAATTTGAATAGCAAAGGAAGTCGGGGACACTCAGGGATGACATAGCACGATCGAATGAAACAGATACTGTATAGTCGAGCCATGTCAAGAGTAATAATAATAGAAGAGTATGTATGAATGTGTATGAGGCAAGGAGTGTGTGCCAAGACCGAGTTGTTTGGCGGTTCGTAAGGGTGTGATGGTTAGTGATTTAAATGTTATCAAACTTAATTTATAAAACTCCATTTTAATTTAAAGTTTTTTTTTCATATAATCAACCGTATCATTAATTAATTTATTTATAAAATAATTATTTACCTATTTATGAACAAGTTCTGCTGTGTAATTATTTATTATTTCGCGTGACAGCTGTTTCGCCTCCCGAAGGTAGTTTGATTAGACCACTGTTGATTAAAAAAAATCATCTGCGATCGTCAAAGTTCTGATTTTCATCCCTTAGTGCGCGCTACTGGCTCCCCTCACAAACACTTTCATCAGATGATAGCTTCACTTACCACTCCCTTACCCACCTCCCTGTGCACTCAATAGTCTCTACTGCCCACCCCCCACCTTGTCTACACCCACCCCTGTAGCTAATTGAATCTGTTGGACAAATAAACAGACAAGGGTGTGGGGTGTAAAGATAAACAAATGGGTGTTAAAGTAACGGAAGAAATGATTTCGAATCACGTTTTACTGACGCAGACCCGTGAACAATCAAGGGATATTATAATTGTAGTTATTGTGAAACTGAAAGCATTTAAAAATATATATAAAGATAAAGATCCTTATTTCCGTTCAAAAGAAGGAATTTACTTTTGTTTATTGTTGGGAAACTGAAAAATAAAAAATGACATCTTTCCAATAACATTATAATATTTGGATGATTTGTATAGAGCCGTCTATGTGCAAAATCACCTGGAGGAAAACAAATATATTTATTTCGGGAAAGAAATGACCTCATTTGCTTCTTCAAAATTATAAATGGTATTATTGATTCACCTACTCTACTGCAACTCATTCCCTTCAATATCCCCTCGCAAAGACTCAGAAATAATGAACTGCTCTTCCTCAACCATCATTCGACAAATTATGGATATTATTCACCATTGTCCAGAATGTGTAGACTGGTCAACTCAAGTCAAAACCTTAACTTTTTTGGGATAAGTCTAAATGATTTTTGCCAGTCGCTAAACAAGTGACCGAATATTATAAGTGTCCTGTGGTCCTGACCCATGGCGTAGTCTTGACTTGATTCGACTTGTCACTTTATTTTCTTATATTATATCTGCCTCATGTCTTTGCTTTCATGTACCTTGTCTACTCCTGTATTTTTCATTTTACTTTATTCGTGTTATTATTTTGTAATTTGGACGATGTCCGTTAATAAATAAATAAATATATAATACATTTCTACAAATGTACTTATTCTTATTGTTCTTGTTTATTTACGTTTTGTACAGGCAGATAATATACAGTACCATACTTACCTGGTAGGTCACTTGAGATTAACACTGTTTATTGTTTATTAGCTGTCTTGTACCAGGCGTTACTGGGGGTTATCCTTAGATGATAGACATGTACCACATAATACTTTTGTGTAGGCCTATTTAAGATATACAATTTCGTAGTACATTATTTTGATGTATCTCATAAGGTTTAGCCAGCGTTAGTAATGTAAGCGTCCGAAAATGTTTTATTTACGACTTGATTACAAAACATCGACTTTTCTCTACTTTTTATAAATACAACTTACATGAATTATATATAGAAACCTTCCGGAAGAAATTCTCTAAACTATAGTGAAAACCTTATAAAAATGCGTTGCGTAGTTTAGAAGAACTAATCACACAAACAGACAGATACGGATAGCGACTTTATTTCATACTATTTAGATAAAAAATTAAATACCTACGGTTCGCACGCAGAGGATATTATTGGACTTTCAGATATTTATTTTAATGATATTTATGTTCTTTAAAGAGCCTGTTTAAGAAAGGAAAAGCAAATTTTACACTGGACGGTGCTACAATACAAGGTTTCGATAAGAATTCATCTTCGTAAACGTGAATCTTCCCTCGGTATAAGACAAATTTAGAATAATATAAATTCAATAAGAAAAGTCTGATTAGGATGTATTATAGGCTTAACGTTGGCTAAAGAAGTAGGTAGCACAACACGGCAAAATACCCCAAAAACAAATCATTATTTATAGATTGTTGATCTCATATTTCAAACACAGAATTAACTATATTATCTTCAACAATATTTTACATATTTTTGGCCGAAAATTATTATTCCAAAAAATAATTTATTATTAAATTAATTTTTGTACATTGTTTATCGCATACGTAGTAATTCAAAATCATGTGTTTTTGGTTTGAAAATTTGATCGTCTAGAAATGTTTTAGATGCTTTATTTAAATACTGCGAGTAGAATACATCTTGGCCTTTGAAATAATCGAGTATTTTTTAGAAAAATCTTTTTATAAGCCCAGAAAAAATAATGTAAAGGCCTATGAAAACTGCTTTAAAGTTCAAAATATCCTACTTACGAACCCATTTTCGGTTATGATTTTATTGTATAATGTGGCAAATTGAGTTATTTATAAAATGATCGAAAAAAAAAAAATTTATGTCTGAACATCTACAAAATTAAATAAAAGGCACTTTTTGGCCATGTTTTTTTGTGCATAAATCAAAACAGGCGGATTATCGCAATCTACGTAAGGGTTGTTATTGATAGCGGCTCAATTTAAAATATTACACGACGTAGTGCATCGCCTTAAAACTTAACTTAAGCGACTGCTAACCAATTCAACTTAACTTCAGTCAACTCCAGACGATTATGTATGAGTAGTCAGAACTCTTAGGTACATCAAAAAACACTGTTGTAAATGCATACGTAAATATGCACCAATACACACAATTCTAAATAAATACCTAGGTATGTATTGCGAGCATCAACTCTACGAGTCATTTGAAATAAATAGCCAACAACAATATGAAATAATTCCGTATAAAAACACACAATAAATTTTCATTTCATTTATCATCGTCATTCATAACGTAGCCCAACCTTCATCTTTCCCTCATTGGCTGAATTGCAACGATTGCCTTTTGTGCCTTATTTCATCCTCGTATTGTATTTCACCCCCTGGCCATGAGGGAGGGATTAGTCGATAAAATAGAAATATTATGTTCCTATTTGGCGTTTCATCCCCTGCGTTGTTCTGAATCATTTTTACTTACCATCCCTATAATGGGACTGATTTTTATATCGAATGGTTCATACCCAGGCGTCGTGGGTTCAATTTCTCTACTAGCTACGACCTCTATCTACTGTATAATATATGAAAGAGAAATTAGATATATATTAATATAGATATATGTTTAAAGGTATATATAATACATATGCATGTATTATATATATAAACCTTCCAGAAGAAATTATCTGAATGATAGTGAAAACGCTTTTGAATTCCGTTTCGCAGTTTAGAAGAACTAAGCGCACAAACAGACAGACAGGGATAGCGACTTTATTTTATACAATTTAGAGATTTGGGAATGTTCGTCTCTTTTTTTGAAGTATCACGCCGTTTTGCTATATAATATCACTTTAATGCTTTTGACCAAGATTCAATATGTTTTATCTAAGATACCACGCGGCAGAACAGATATTCTAGCACAGTATAGCATGAAAAGTATTCCTATTGAATTGAAATGGCTTTAACCGTCTTTGGTGACCATATCTGAATAGCCAAGTACCTCACCACCTTCCTCTTCCCCATATCCTTCCCTGACCAACTGCCTTCAGCCTTACAACATATCCCAACTGGAGATATCATAGTCTCACTGGATCCAGGCGGTCGGGAGCTGTTGGGACTCTTGAACGGACTTCACAAAATACAATCTAAATATCTCTTGACTCCGGAAAAAACTACGTAGGTACCTATTAGATACAACGATTCATAGTTTTTAGGTTTTCAGTATCACCCTAGTGAAAGACCACCATTTTGAATCGAAAAATGCAAAAATAGCGATGTCTCTGATGCAAGTACGTATTAAAAATTTAATTATTTCTCTATCAACTATCTAGGTAGGTACTAGGTACCAAAAATAAATTATTAATTTATTCAGTATCATAGCGTTACAAAAATAATTATCACCCCCTATAGGATTAGGGGTGGGTAGGTACCTACCAACCCTTGCATTTGGCTACATCTGCTTTACCACCGAGCACCTGGCAATTTTCAAAATGGGGGGGTTCATACTCTTCCAGACCCAGTAACTACCCTTAAAGCGTGATAAATCTGCCCACCCCGACGGGGACACAGAATAGGGTATGTAATACGTAATAATATTTTGTGCCTATATAAAGTTTGTATGTATATATAAAGGTTCTACGTAACAATAAAAGTTAACCCCTCTGGTGCGATGATCAAATATTTGTTAACCTCATTACCGCCGCTGTATCATATCGGCGGCGTGCGCAATTTGCTACTGTTGCAAATATGATACATAATTTATTTATTTGCTTTAAAGGCTTTTACATGTATGCATTGTTAGAGGTGTACAGGAGTACAATAATAAGTGTATAGAACATAGCATAATAAACTGAGTATGAACTAGGTATATAGGCAAGTAGGTACTATGAAAGTAATTACAGAGCATTGTGTCGTAATTTTGTTGCTGTTTATGAAAATATACATGAACAGTTTGTTGTAAACCATGTTAATAATTAGCAAACCTTTATTACGCCCGATTGGGTTTTTTACAGAACCTGTAAAAATTAATATAAAGATAAAATTTGCAGACGAAAAAAAAATTATACCTATATTTTGCATAGGCAGGTAAATAAATAATACTCCATGTTAGATGACAGTAAAAATTAACTCATGGTGCGCTGATCAAATATGTGTTAACCTCATTGTTGCCGCTGTATCATATGCGAGATTTTATTATTTGTGCGAGTATCTCCAATACGATACGATGCGTATAATACATATTATATTAGGCCTAAACAAAGTTTGTAAATAAATATTTTATGGTAGCAATAACATTTAACGCCTCTCGGGTGCGCTGATCAAATATTTGTTAGTCGCATTGTCGCAGCTGTATCATATGTGAAATTTTGACACAATATGTGACGGTCGCAAATATGATGCACGATGTTTTAGAGTCAAAGATACCTTTTTTTAATTAAAACCTTCATAATTTCGTTATTTTTGCGATATTTTCAGTTCTATTTTATACATAGCTAAGTACCTACCTGCTCTTAGGCCGCTGTCCCACGGTCCGGTAAGGAATTGATATAGACAGTGCAGTAAGACTTTGCAAGGGCATTAATTATGTAACTTTTCTGCCCGTGGTCTTACAGTTTAAGTCAATTCCTTGCCATAACTGACCCATGGAACGACGGGCTTAATTATAGGGTAGTAAAATATCTAGAACGGTGAGATCTGGTGTCATGAAATGGGGTATTAATGATTTTTCCTTGTGGGTTTTCTAGGTAAGTAGATAATTCAGTTGTTTTCAGTCCGTAGTTATCATTTCTTTCATGAGCTATGGAGCTTTGAAATATGAAATTAACAGTAAAAGGTAAGACAAGAGACCTGTTTTTTATCTTTTTTTATTGTTCAGTAATAAAAGATAACTCGGGAGTGTTGAAATTTAGGTCGAAACCGGTTTGTAAACCTGTTTAAAACCGAATGATACCCATTACATTAGAATATATTTAAAAACAACATCGCATTTGTTCAAAATCACTTCATTAAATTCAATGGCAAACATTACGAATTCTTAACATTGTGTATTTTCCACACAAACATTGTTTTAAATGAATTCAGACACGTTCCATTTAAATTCATCTCCTCCCATTTCGGCCAATCAAAAGCCGGTTTCGAGAAGACTTCTCCCTCTAACCCATTGCGACGCCATGTGTTGGAAAGGGACAGATCGATGAAAATGTAATGGGCGTCGCCTAGTGAGCTCCGCCTATCAGCTGAAAGAGGGAGGAGCCAAATGGAATTCTTCTGAAATAAATCAATAGAGGAAATTTCTGTGTTGTTGTTCTCGAATTTGAATTATTTTTGTCCTTTTTAAAGATGCAATCGGTATTTAAAGGTTAAATGATTTTTTAATGGTTAATTTCTCCATTATTACATTTTTCTGTGTACGAGAGATTGAAGGGCTGATAGAGATATTAAAGAAGGGCAGGTAACTTCATTAATGAAGGACTGAACGCAGTTGGCGCTAACAAAGAATTGTCCAAAGAAGCGAAGCTAGCAGTCCACAGTGGAGTGCTGGTACCTTCCCTGATTTATGGCGGATGATAGTAGACTGAATGCTTTAAAATGAGATCTCTGAGTCGTATGTGTGATTAAAATCACGAATGAAATATGTAAAGATGAAAACGTACTGAGTAAGATTAAGAAAGAGACGCTTGGATGGCTTGGGTATCATGTAGAGCAAATAAACAGAGAAAGGGGCGTATAAAGAATATATGACGCAATTGTGGATTGTAGAAGATTGTAGACATGGCATGATGTTTGGGTCCCACCCAGGCGTCGTGTGTTCAATTCCTCAGCTGGCTAAGTCCTCCATCGCTTTCTTTGGTGGTAGTAGGAGATTTTAAAACATTGTCGGGTTATTCCCGAGGAAGACATGGCACGACAAAGTGAATCAGATAATTGAGTGGGGCCATGTCAAGAGTCAGAATAATAGAAGAGTATCTATGTATGAAACGATGTATGAATGTGAATCAGGCAAGGAGTGTGTGCTAAGACCGAGTTGTTTGGCGGTCTGTCCCCTCTGCCTACCCCTGCGGGGAAACGGTGTGATGGTTAGTTAGAAAGTCAGGTTATTCGTAACCCGGGAATGTTTCTTGTCAGGCCATTTCAATAGTCAAAATAACAGCAGAATATGCATGAGACGGTGTAGGTATGAATGTGGATGAAGCAAAGAGAGTGTGTCAAGACCGAGATGTTTGGTGGTCCATCGTCTCACCTTTCCAAACATTGGTGGCTCTTGACTTTAGAGTGCGACAAATAGTAGAAGGGCACGAAACATTCTGTTTTTGTGAGAAGTCGTAGAAGGGCACGAAACATTCTGTTTTTGTGAGAAGTCGTAGAAGGGCACGAAACATTCTGTTTTTGTGAGAAGTCGTAGAAGGGCACGAAACATTCTGTTTTGGCGAAATGTCGTAGAAGGGCACGAAACATTCTGTTTTGGCGAAATGTCGTAGAAGGGCACGAAACATTCTGTTTTGGCGAAATGTCGTAGAAGGGCACGAAACATTCTGTTTTGGCGAAATGTCGTAGAAGGGCACGAAACATTATGTTTTTGTGAGAAGTCGTAGAAGGGCACGAAACATTCTGTTTTGGCGAAATGTCGTAGAAGGGCACGAAACATTCTGTTTTTGTGAGAAGTCGTAGAAGGGCACGAAACATTCTGTTTTTGTGAGAAGTCGTAGAAGGGCACGAAACATTCTGTTTTTGTGAGAAGTCGTAGAAGGGCACGAAACATTCTGTTTTGGCGAAATGTCGTAGAAGGGCACGAAACATTCTGTTTTGGCGAAATGTCGTAGAAGGGCACGAAACATTCTGTTTTGGCGAAATGTCGTAGAAGGGCACGAAACATTCTGTTTTGGCGAAATGTCGTAGAAGGGCACGAAACATTATGTTTTTGTGAGAAGTCGTAGAAGGGCACGAAACATTCTGTTTTGGCGAAATGTCGTAGAAGGGCACGAAACATTCTGTTTTTGTGAGAAGTCGTAGAAGGGCACGAAACATTCTGTTTTTGTGAGAAGTCGTAGAAGGGCACGAAACATTCTGTTTTTGTGAGAAGTCGTAGAAGGGCACGAAACATTCTGTTTTGGCGAAATGTCGTAGAAGGGCACGAAACATTCTGTTTTGGCGAAATGTCGTAGAAGGGCACGAAACATTCTGTTTTGGCGAAATGTCGTAGAAGGGCACGAAACATTCTGTTTTGGCGAAATGTCGTAGAAGGGCACGAAACATTATGTTTTTGTGAGAAGTCGTAGAAGGGCACGAAACATTCTGTTTTGGCGAAATGTCGTAGAAGGGCACGAAACATTCTGTTTTTGTGAGAAGTCGTAGAAGGGCACGAAACATTCTGTTTTGGCGAAATGTCGTAGAAGGGCACGAAACATTCTGTTTTGGCGAAATGTCGTAGAAGGGCACGAAACATTCTGTTTTGGCGAAATGTCGTAGAAGGGCACGAAACATTCTGTTTTTGCGAAATGTCGTAGAAGGGCACGAAACATTCTGTTTTGGCGAAATGTTGTAGAAGGGCACGAAACATTCTGTTTTTGTGAGAAGTCGTAGAAGGGCACGAAACATTCTGTTTTGGCGAAATGTCGTAGAAGGGCACGAAACATTCTGTTTTTGTGAGAAGTCGTAGAAGGGCACGAAACATTCTGTTTTGGCGAAATGTCGTAGAAGGGCACGAAACATTCTGTTTTGGCGAAATGTCGTAGAAGGGCACGAAACATTCTGTTTTTGTGAGAAGTCGTAGAAGGGCACGAAACATTCTGTTTTGGCGAAATGTTGTAGAAGGGCACGAAACATTCTGTTTTTGTGAGAAGTCGTAGAAGGGCACGAAACATTCTGTTTTGGCGAAATGTCGTAGAAGGGCACGAAGCATTCTGTTTTTGCGAAATGTCGTAGAAGGGCACGAAACATTCTGTTTTTGCGAAATGTTGTAGAAGGGCACGAAACATTCTGTTTTTGTGAGAAGTCGTAGAAGGGCACGAAACATTCTGTTTTGGCGAAATGTCGTAGAAGGGCACAAAACATTCTGTTTTTGAAAAATAAAGGTAGATGACCTCCCTAGTAAGTAATGCGCGCTTTACACGATGCTTTTTTTTGTCCGGTTTATCTATATATTAGTAATCTAACGTGTATCCTCCTACATAAGTAGATACCTACCGACCTACCAACATTCCAGTGCGTATACAAGGTACCTACTAATATGTCGACCTATGTTAAGAAGATTATAAACTACAGTAGGTAACTATGAATCAGAGTAGGTGTAGGTAGTTCAGAGGCGAGGGGAAAATGTGGTTAACTAACTAAACTAACCGTCACGCCGTTTCCCCGCAGGGGTAGGCAGAGAGGACCGACTCATTCACATTCATAAATCGTTTTATACATAGGTACCTACTCTTGGATTCTGATTCACAATTCACATTTGCATCGTAATGTACCTAAATGTGGTTAACTAATTGATTTATTAAAAATCTGGTCAAATTATTCGTTTTCCTGTTATAAACGGGACTGGAGGACTATAACGAATGAATTGACAAATTTAATTAGCACGAATATGTTATGAGAAAGTCGGAACACGTGTTCTTAAAAATAAAAATCATACCGCATCGCGTCCATTATATTTATTCGGACAAGGTCACACGTGTTCAGATATATTCTGAATGACTTATAATTAGGAAATAGTCGTGCAGTCACATTTTTAACAGCATCTTTATTTTGGTATACTCATAACCCCTCAGGCCTCTGGCATACTGACTGTTATATTTCTTAAAGATGCTGTCAGAAAGTCGAAGAATTTGAGTGTATTTCCGTTTCTCAATCAAATCCAATTAAATGGATTATTTCAGAACGTATCCAAAAACTAAAATCTGTTTTTGAAAAGTGATGAATTATGCTTTCAAATTTGATTATTAGAAATAAACGTATAATTAAGTTTTTTAATATATTTTATTAGACAAATGTGTTGTCGTTTCATATAAAAATAATTCATAAAAAATTCACAAAGTTTTATGAAAAAATCTCAAATTGCGGTAGGAACCTTTTGTTTAATAGAGGCGTATATTTTAATTATTGTAAATTTTTCTGTTTATCTTTTAGATTTGAATATAAAGCGTAGTGTTTTCTCTTTTTAACATCGTAATCTAATCTAATTCTAATCCCGTTTTTCACCGAATTACTAATAATTTGTTCCTGTAAAACGAATTCCTATCAGAATATAGTTCTATTTGAGTGTAAATAGAAATAGTGAGAAAGTTTTGTTCCCGCCACTGCAATGAGCACTAAGTAGTACTAAATACCTTCTCAATAATCCCCGACAAGAGAAAGCATTTTTTACATTCCTCCGTGAACACTGTTTACATTGTGCTGTCGACGAATTAAATAAATTCCATAGTAAAAATAACTAACCAGAATGTTTAAAATTGTATATTCCTACGAATCTATCTACTGTATCTCGTATTATTTCCACTGAAGTCATGAAGCTATATTAAAAGTGTGTTTTGGGCGTGTCCGTGTGCCTTTTCCATCATCCCAAAGTGAGGCGTTAATTTATTAAAAATCTGGTAAAATTATTCGTTTTCCTGTTAAAAATGGGACTGCGGACCTATAACGAATGAATTGAAAAATTTCTTATCAAAGTATCAGTCAAAAGAAAATGTTTTATGAGGACGGCGTAACACGGAATACTGAAATTGATATTGGCATACTTATATTGTCGCATTCCGTCGTGATATTTATTAGGCAAAGAACACGTGTTATCGATGACTAATATAGGCACTGATAGTAGGTACCTAGATACACAACTGCAGCTGACCCTGTAGGTACAAACCTTTCTGCTTAGGGACTGTCAACCGCGCTAACAACTGAGTCAAATCCCAATTGCGTAGGACTGACATTTATTTCGTAAATTAACTGCTGTAATGTCATCCAATTTCTATTGCCACCAAATCGTCATCGACAACGAGTCTAACTGCCGAGTCACAGCTCGATCGGATGTCGGGAAGTGGGTTAATTTCCACATCAAAAATTTTGCGTTCTTACATACACGAAAACGAAATCTAAATACAATGAGATGTATTTATTGAAATAAATTCTCAATATTTCTTTATTATCAATGATTTGGGCGTTCATTGTCACGATAATTTCTAATTTTAAGCGTAATACATCCTGTTTATAAACAATTTGATAGTTTTGATTGCATTTTTACAATGTAAAGATTACTCAGGTACTTTCAGTATGCCCGAAGCTCAAATAAATGGGCGTATAAGAACCCAGCCCGCCCAGTTACAAAAAGACGAGATTTAATGCCTCCCACATCGAACCAAAAATACCGTGTTTAAACTGATACATCTATCTGCTTTTATTTTTATTTGTGGGGACTTAATTTTGACCTTAAGCCAGAAGTCTACAAACTACGGACCGCGGGCAGAAGAAATATAATAACTAACTAACGACGTGGCTCAGTAGTCCAGAGCAACTGACCGGACATCAGAAGGTGTGGCTTCAATTCCCGTCAGCGGCATTTATTTTTACTCGAGAGACATTTTAAATTTGTATGTATATTTCAAGTGAGTAGATATTGCTTATAATAATTTGTTATCCTTTGTGCTATGCATAAGAAACCTTGTCTTATAAACATTAGTTAATCATTAAAATAATAATAACTAACCAACTGACTAACTGGCAAAGAGTCCTTGCCTCAAGTAGATACCTATGTATTTTTTTAAAGTTGTTTCCTTTACGCGTTCATACATTTCTATTGAAAAAAAATTTTTTAGTACTTTACAATTATATTTTCTATTGCGTAGTTTATTATTTTATTTGTATTCTACTCAAGCGAAACGATAGGAAAACCTTCAATCTATCTAAAGAATATTTTTTGGTATTCATAATGTACACCAATTCGTTATAAAGATTAATCGAAATAGTGATTTAGCATTAAGCTTCGCCTTAAGGTACTTTGAAAATAATCACATAGCAATGTGGAGTAACTTTGTTAATATTTATAATTAAAAAATATAAACAGTTTGGTGTAAAGCATTTTAAACGTGTATCAAGAAAATCTCGATTATTTTAAGATAAAAATAAAATATTGACATTTTTAATTCTGAATATATAGGTATATGGATAATATTGCCCCTGGCTATAAAAGCTTGGAATTCCCTGCCTTAAACCATCGACAATAAGACAAGTCAGGGTACATATAGCACAGCCCAACATTCCAAAATATGTTTGGAAGATACAGACACACATTTTTTTTAATTTCAAAAATTGACAACCTTAATTTTTCAAAGCTTAGGTTTTTCAACTTGTCTGCTTTGAATCATATTTATCCTGTCGTGTAGATATATACCAGTGGCGGCTTGTGACTTTTGGGTGTACTAGAGTGATAATATTATTAAAAATGGCATTTCTGATGTTATTGTAGGTACCTGAAAACATTTTTTTTTTCTGAAAATCGATATTTTGTATGAAGAATTTCAGGAAATTAAAAATCGTTTTCAGCTACAACAAAATCAATAACGCAACTTTTTGTAATATTTACACTCTAGTAACCCAAAGTCACAGGTACCTAACTGATTTTTTTGGATTAAATCCACGCAGAAAGCCACCAGAAAAATAATTTCCCTAAGGGCCTATGTCATCTTTGGGGATGGTGAGTATGGGATCTAAGGAGAGGAAGGAGTGAAGATGGTTCTTGGAGAGACTTCTTGAATAGAGGTCTTATAGGAGGGAGGAAACACAGAGGCCAAACTGTTGAACTCAAGAACGAGTCGTAGAAACCACCCATTCTCTTGCTAATTTATTGTTAAAAATGGGATTGCAGACCTTAAGGAATGAATTAACAGGTTTCCTGATAAACTTTTAATAAATTACGAATGTACATAATATCATGGTGTCGGAATACGTGTTCACGAAATCCGAATATTTTCGCATTCCGTCATGATACCTATATATTTTCGTGACAATATATTCATAATTTATTAAATGTTTATTAGGAAACCTGTTAATTCATTCTTAAATACTGCAATCCCGTTTTTAACAAATGTTTAGTGTGCGTTTGGCTTGTTTCCCAACTGTGCACCGAAGAGATCAATGACGCTAGTTCCTGGTGGCATCTTCCATTGAAATATCTGTATTACAAGGACAACATTTACTCCTGATGTCTTTGTTCTAAAGATTGCAATCCGCTTGTTCAAAAAGGGAATTTATAACACAGAATCAAGTGCTATTTGAGCTGCTAAATTCAACAGTTAATTGAATAGAATTTAATTTGGTTTCACGCCCAGGTAGATTTTATAGAATTTATCTAGTGAGCTATCGAAAATTATACAAAAAAATTACAGCATGATATAACAGTAAATTGATAAACTGAATATAAAATAATATTGGTAAAATAATAAAGGAACTATAACAATACTACATATAAGACAAATCAATAATACTACATTACCATATGTAGGATTCAACAAAGTGTTGGTATAGATTACGCTCAATGATATAAATAGAGTCAGTAAATATATCAATAGTACCCTCAAACTTGTTGCCCAGATCATGCATCGTATTGATTAGTGTGTCTGGTAGTTAGTTGTGTAAGTATTGCAGAATAATGTTACATTTTGTCTTTTATTCCTAGTTGGCACATGCAATTTAAGGCGATGCACTACGTCGTGTAATATTTTGAATCGAGCCGCTATCAATAACACACCTTACGTAGATGGCGATAAAGCTTAAATTCCCGCTTAATACCATCCACCTGTTTTGATTTATGCAAGAAAAAAACATGGCCAAAAAGTGCCTTTTATTTTATTTTGTGGATGTTCAGGCACAAATATTTAAATGTTTTTCGATCATTTTATAAAAAACTTAATTTGCCACATTATTCAATAAAACCACAATCGAAAGTGGTTTCGTAAGTAGGAGATTTTGAACTTTAAAGCAGTTTTCATAGGCCTTTTGCATTATTTTTTTCTGGGCTTATAAAAAGACTTTTGTAAAAAATATTCGATTATGTCAAAGGCCAAGATGTATTATAGTCGCGGTATTTATTTAAAGCATCTGAAACATTTCTAGGCGACCAAATTTTCAAACTAAAACCACATGATTTTGCATTACTACGTAGTGCATCGCTTTAATAGTAAAAACGATGCAATAATCACATTAAAAAACCTACAGATCATAATTATCTTCATAACTATCACCGATAAACCATTATTAGCACGAAATTAGGCACGAACTAGATTCCAAGCTCCGCCCAATTCATTTCTTAAATAGCATAACAAAACATTATATTATCTAAATGACCTATCGTTTCTTGGGTAACTTCAAAATTAGTTATGCATCTTTTTGAAAGAGATTTCTGAATAATGCGTTTTCCGTAGTCATTTTATGAAATGTATTCGTGCAATGTTTTTCATTATATGTGAAAAGATTCTATTTGTTTGTCCATGGTCTTTTCAAAAAAATGAACGTGCGTGGCACAAACAAAGATATTTCTTCTTTTGAAATTGACACGCGTTCGTACCTTTTCTACTTTTTTGAATTGCACAGGTAATGCCTTCCCAAAAATGGGTGTATTTTTTCAAAGTTTAAGAGCTTTTCTAATTTGGCTATTATAGAAACAGTTTAAAAACTTTCGTAATATGTTCTGGGATGGGGCGAAGTGAATATATGAGAAGTCGGAGACGCGAGTCGTTTAATTTGGGAGGCAGGAATGGGTACCGCCGCCCCGGGAACCATTTATTGGATAACCAACACCTCTTCCATAGGTCACCAAAAATGGTTCGCAACGTTTGGTGAATAAAGCGAAGCTTAGTGCTAAATCACTATTTTAATTAATCTTCATAACGAATTGGTGTACATTATGAATACCAAAAAATATACTTTAGATAAATTGAAGGTTTTCCTATCATTTCGCTTGAGTAGAACACAAATAAAATAGTAAATTACTCAATAAAAAATATAAATGTAAACCACTAAAAATATATTATTTTTTCAATAGAAATGTATGAATGCGTAAAGGAAACAGCTTTTTAAAAATACAGAATTATAGATAAGATTATCTGTGACAGTTTCACTTGATTAACTTTTTTTCTTTCTTGTAAAATTATTTACAAAATAAATAAAAACCAGTTTTGTGCTTGAAATCGAACGCTTCTAGACTCAGTTTGTCAAGCGATTTGAATGCCTATTACCTAAAATATAAGGTATCCAAAGAATATACACATTTTTGGCTTGTACGAGTAGCTTCCTCTTAAAAGTGGAAGGTTAATCGTAGAAAATGAATATTAAATGTTAATATAATTAACTCCAAACTCAGTCCATTGTTTATAAGTAGACTTAAAAAGTAAACAATGAATGCAAAAGTACTCATACGTTCATTTTATTGCACCCGCAAATGCAACCTCTTTATTTTTCTCTCTTGTAACATAAACCAATGGTCACTTTATTTGAATACTCGATAATAATCGACTGACATTTTTTCACATCTTCCTCTAGAACCTTAATAATATTAGGTCGTAGATATATCTATCTCACTGCGGTCATGTCCGAAAATTCCTTTAAAAATTGATTTCGTATGATACTAAGCATACGTCAGACATGATAGTGTTTACCTCCTTTGTCTGTATAGCAAAGAGAAAGAAAGGAGATAGCTTGGGGACAAAACTTGATGTGATCCACGCTTGGTACATACAGTAGCATCTCGTTTGGACGCTAGATGGCACTGGAACTCGCTATTACCGTACGAATATTAAAACTAAATTAATAATCGGGTAGTTTGTTAAATCCACAGACATAGGAATAAATAGACGAGAAGATAATGGCGAGGGGTAAAATCAACTGTTGAAGAACGAATGGAGTGAAGCTGACTGTGATTCGTCAATAAATCAATCTGACAGTAAATAGGCATCTCGCATTATAATATCACCATTTACTTCTTAAAAGTAAAATCTGCTTTTGAATGAATAGACATTTTTACATGGGAGCGCAAATTACTCGCCACGTTATGAACAAATTTGCGAAGTCCAAATTCGGCAAAAAAATTCAGTTCTATTTTCACAGTCGAATATTTCGTTTAAGTATTTAGTTAAGACACTTTTATAAATGTTCATAATTTACTTCCCAGCAACCAACCAGCTTTGTGTTTCGCGTCCAGACGTTTCTCGATGTGATAGTAACAACTGATTCATATTATACGATGTGAATATGCTTAAAATAAAGTAAAATAATGCTTATATATGGAATGTAATACGACAATTGGGTTTATTCTCTTTTTCACATCTATTTTTACAAGTTTTCATAGTACAAGTTAACATTTTGCCGTGTTATTTCGTAAAATGAACCGATGATGCCTCGACCATAGTTCGCACAAGAATGATGACGTCACGTTTTCAAATTTCACTTGAGGCCATACGCGAGCACAGCCGGCTCCAATGGAACCGGTATGGGGAGTGGGGATAATACGCTTTTAATCACTTAGGGCAGGTCTACTAATATTCATATGTCTATGGTTAAATCCTTTTTTTATATTAATAATATTGCAGCATATTTTGGGAGGTCATTGTCCAAAGGCCCTCCTAGAAGAGCCATCACTTGTGGAGAGGCTGGTTTGGGGAGACCCAAAGATATTAGAAGAACGAGATATGCTATGTTGGCCGCCGGACCGTAGCCGGAGTACTACCTAATTAGGGTACTTTGAACGGTATCGGGACGTGTACGTACAGAAATCTGTTCTATGTATTAGTGCGGATACCTTAGCGCAAGCGAAGGTGTGCAGTAGTATTGGTGAACAAAACCGGCGACACTCGGCAAAACAATTCCACTCAGTACGAACTGCGCGTAGCACATCTCGTTCTTCTAATATCTTTGGGGAGACCCTTTGACCTTTGGGTCAAGAGACCAGTTGGAGAGGACCAGCCTCCTTATATGAAACTATTATTAATATACACGTGTACCTGCATTTTTCTCTTGTCTATTGAATCGATTATATGTTCATTCTAACCGTTTCGTTTTGATCTTCCCCAGGAGTCAACCCAAGAAAGCAGCGAAGAGAAAGGACAACATTCACGAGGGCGCAACTGGACGTTCTGGAGTCCCTATTCGGGAAGACCAGGTACCCTGACATCTTCATGAGGGAGGAGGTAGCCCTGAAGATCAATCTCCCCGAGTCCAGGGTCCAGGTAAATACATATGTTATTAGATCATTTAAGATGAAAACATCTCAAACGAAAAAGTGAAACAGAAAAAGATTCAGTCTCATCTTGGAAATGAACCCACGACCTCTTCCTTTCCTCTGACATCTCATATCAACTTTGTCATTCTTAACTTATTCGATTGAGAGATAAATTATCTTCATTATCTTGGCGATTTTTTCTTTACTGCTATCTTTATGTGTGATTGCAAGATCCTACGCGTATTAAATTTCAATCTAGATCTAGTGTCTTGGATAAATATATGCATTTTTTTTTAATGTGCGACATCTATTCACTTTGTTTACCACTCTGAGATGAATATTTAATATTTGATTAGTAAATCATGTTATTACACCTTCATACCTATTTTTATATTACTAGCGACCCGTGAAAAATCACAGAATAGGCGCTTCTGCTTACTCATAATATCTGATCAATATCACTATTATCACGCCGATAGCAGTGCGTAGAAACTGGATTTGGTAGTTTCCGGTCGTTTGGCGTTAGAACGTTGGGAGCGTTGGTGGTCAAATTAGACTAATTGTAGGTAAAAAAACGTGAAACCAAAATGGTACTTAAATTTTTTTGTTAAAATACTATACTATAGGAAGGTATTTCTTATCTTACTGAATTATTTTAACAAACAGTTCCACTTTTGAAAATAATTAAAATTAACACAAAAGATCTAGAGTTCATTTAATCATAATGGAAACTGGACGAAAAAAATCATCGTATAAAATAAATATTTAGAATTGAAGCGTTGCTTGAAATGGCTTTAGCCATGTTTGGTGACCAGATCTGAATAGCCAGGTACTTCCTCACCTTCCTCCTCCCCATCTCCTTTCCCCTCCACACTACTTTAAGCTTCAAAACATACCCCAATTGAGGATGCAATAGTCTCACTGGTAGTCTCTCATAATAAGAATCATAGACCGTGTGCAAGGACAAGTTGTATAGCGTTCCATCCTCATTAGTTACAACAGTGGTGTAAATTGCTTGTTCAATCTTCAGTGCTACCGCCCCGCTATAAAATAGTCGAAAGTGTCAAAAGGACTCGTCTTTTCAATTAATTCAACCCTCAACTTGAAAACATACTAATACAAGGGTAGTTTTCATGCCTTTGCAAGTACCTATTTCCCCACCCTTAACATTTCAGGACACAGCAGTAGTTAGTGTATGTTGCCTATGCGGTCCAAAGGAGGTTTGTAGGATGGTTGATAAGGGGGACCATAAGACAGGGGTCGGCAGACTTTCTAGATACGTGATAAATTTACTACATCTAAACCAGAGGTTCCCTAAGTGGTCTATATGGACCCCCAGGGGTCGGTATCGGCTTGCTGGGGGTCTATGTCAGCGAGAAAAAAATTTGGGGGTCCACGAGATTCAAATGGGTGTAAATACGAGCGGACCCCCATTTACCTCAAGTCAACATTTAGGAGTTCCGTAAATGACACAATAGACCTAACACAAATATAATAGACTGACAAATTACTTATTTGATATTTGTATGTTTATATATCTTAAAGTTGTTAATTAAGGTATATAAATAGAGTCTTACGTTCCTTTTCTCGTCAGAATTTATATATTCAAGCAAAACATTGCACATTGGAAGCCGCGAATTTTCCTAATTCCCCAACTTGTTTTTGAAAAACGTCCAGGGCAATAATGAGGTTCAACATTTAAATGCACTTCACACTGACTTCAAAACTAAGTTTGAGGACATTTTGACTATGAAAATGCAACGTTGAAGAATTGGATATCATTTGAAAAGAAGAACTGACCGGAATAAGCACTGACAAAGAACTTAAAGGGCAGTTCTGTAGGGCTAGCTACAGAAAGAAATTCCCGTTGCTTATCCTGCTTCATTTTCATTTGGTGTAATACCTCACAAGGGTGCCCCTGTCTGCACAATGCAAAGACAGACGAACTATACCGCCACCCGGTTGTTGGGCAGGCAACGCAAGGGAATCTTTATACAAAAAAGAGAAATGATTATCACATGGGACGTTAATAGTTTTAGAAAAATTCAATATTCGGCAGGCAGGGGGTCTACGGAAAAAAAATTTTTGGCAAGTGGTCAACGGGGCAGAAAAGTTTGGGAACCTCTGATCTAAACTATTTACTTCAGATATATTATAGTGTTAACTAACATATGTATTATTTTATAAAAAATTATTATTTCTTATCCATAAGTATCATTGAATCGTTGACAGCCCTGAATTGTTAAAGCCAAGTTGCGATGCCTACTCAGCTATTCCAAGTACAATTCATTTTGTTGGTAACAATAAACTCACTACTGACTATTCACCTCATACTTCGAGTTATGACAGGTCTTATACAAACCTAGTATAAAGTAGTTCAACTATTGTTACACTGGTATATATTTCTTTTGAATTATGCATTTTCTTACTTCCTACTTATATAATAACTGCATCACTTGCAATAGTGTTTTTGTGTACACATTAATTGTTCTTTAATTTATTGCTATTATTATCCTGTTTACCACTGTACGCTTGTAATTCAATTATCACTGTATAGTAAAAGCCATTTTATGGCGAGTGAATAAATAAATAAATAATCTGTAATGACCGTTCGCTATATATTCCAATAACCATATTCATTAGATCTTGCGTCCGATCCTGTAGATCTGATTTTTTGTTGAGTTGATTATGGTGTTGACCTAATGAATAATCCAAGTTTTCGACCTCGAGCGCTGAACGTAACATTGACATATCATTGAAAACTTATTGATCCCAAAAGCAAACAAAACTATATTTCAAAAAGGACCACACTACATGGCCATTAAAGTATATAACAACCTTTTACGTAGCATCAAACAAATAACCGACATACTCAAATTTAAATCAACACTAAAACATTTCTTTTAAACAAATGTCACTACACCTTCAATGAATTCCTTACATAAATTAAATACCTCTGTTTTTTTTTATTTTATTTACATACATTTGTTAACATGTAATTGTTGGGTTATGTAATATAATGTGTATTTGTTGGGTTAGCTGGAAGAAATAGGATGTAACCTATAAGCTATACGCTTTGTACTCTTTTTGTGCAATAAATATTTTTTTGAATCAAAATACCACCTCATTTTCTGCCTTTCTTCAGTTTTTGGCAATTTTAATCTTGAATGACTAATTTTCAATTATAACTACCGTAAGTACGTTATTATAACTATTGCTGTGAGTGATACGGCTCATTAAAAAGAGCTAGTTCAATTGTGCGGCTCACTCATGAACGACTCATCTCTACATTCAGAAGAGGAAATATGGAAAGGAAAAGGAGACCCTTGCGAAGCAGTGGGAGAGATGGATTCATACACTCTTCACTCTTGGATACAATGACTCTCAGATTGTCAGATTGAAGGGTGGGTAGGAATATGGGGGTCATCGTGTCCAAGAGTTAAGAGTTTATGAATCCATCCCTCCCACTGCTGTGCAAGGGTCTCCTTCATCCGGCTTCTCCCAATCCGATATCAAGACATGAAGAGACCTCACCTTCACGAACCAGAAGACATCAAACGTGGCAAACCATTCGAACGGTTGAACTATTGCAGAGTTACTGGTTATCCAATGAATGGTTCATGAGGTTGCTTTACCCGTAACTAGCCTAGTAGCAAACGTCTGTAAAAATAGCGGTGGTCTGCCGACCCCTGGTCTAAGGGATGAAAGGGAAGGAAGGAAGCTGGGAAGAAAGGCGTGCAGATGCCAGTGCGGGGGAGATTAGGGCGCTACACTAATCCACCCTTAGAGAGAATGGTGCCTAGAAACACTAGGGTAAAGGAATATTCCACAAGTCCACTCGAAAAACCGATATTAGATACTTGACTGTACGTGAATACTCGAAAATGTACCTACAGTGTTTGAAGTAGGCAATATATTATATTTTCTAACAAAGTCATTTAAAATCTCAGTTAAACCGCGTGGATTCTGATCAATTCTCTTTAATTTCGCGAATTATTGCAAATCTT
This sequence comes from Hesperophylax consimilis, assembly GCF_061612785.1. Taxonomy (NCBI): domain Eukaryota; kingdom Metazoa; phylum Arthropoda; class Insecta; order Trichoptera; family Limnephilidae; genus Hesperophylax; species Hesperophylax consimilis. The sequence continues at coordinate 17,576,895 of NC_142865.1, forward strand.
GCAAAGTGGAGATTAACCCACTTCCCGAGATGCGATCAAGCTAAAACTCTGCAGATAGATTCGTAGTCGATGACAACGTATTTTATCAAATTTTGGTGGCAATCACGCACACATACGCGGACATATAGGCATTTCTATGAAATTCGATAAATACGCAATAAATGTCGGTTATATGCTGGTAGAGTTGTTGACTCCAGTGACTGGACTGGAAGGAGGAATCCTATGTCAAACTATTTTTTTAAAGTTTCTTATCCGTTATTAGCTACATATAAAGGGTGGTCCATCGGGTATGCCTGATGTAATTTCGAAATGAAACAATCTAAATTATAATTTAATATCAGACGTATACGATGGATCACCCCTTACTTAGAGGTTTGAAATCATCATTTAATAATATTTTTCACATTTTTTTAAAATGGGTAATTCAAAACATTTTTATAGCTCAGGTAAGTTTTTAGATTCTCACGGCCAAAAGCATAAAACACATCTTCGGATCTACCGGATCTGCCCTGATGATGGACACTGCAACGCTGTCCGAAACGTCGGCTAAAGAAGGAGTTAGCGCAACACGGCATAACACCCCAAAAACAAACAACAAAAATTGTTATAGCTCGTCCAAAACCGGGTAGTAAAGCAAGTCAAATCTAACTTTCGACATTATTTTTTGAGTTATTATGCCGTGTTACGCCTCCTCCTACTTTAACTAACGTTTCGGGCAGCATTATTAGAAATTTCACTGTCGAAAACGTTGGCTAAAGAAGTAGGAAGCGCAACACGGCATAATGACCCAAATTTAATGACGACAATATGTTGATTTTGACCGTGAAAATCTCAGATCATTTTAACTTTCATGTCCCGGGTTTTTTTCCTCACAACATACCCCAATTGGAGATGCCATAATCTCACTGACTCCAGACGTTTGGGCAAAAAATATCAAAAACAAAAAATCCCTCCCTTAAAAAAATTATAACAAAAATAATGGCAGCGTTGACAGCCACACACATATAATGCCTACCCCTCACTAAATAATAAAACTGTGATTTATTACCCGGCCCCCGCCCCACGAATAAACGTGCTATAATTTATCATATTGTGTGGGGCAGGCATATGTGTTGATTTAATATTGTACATAATGTAATATTGTTACTTCTATAATTCCACTGAAGAAATAAAACTCATAGAAGTGTCCCGTGGGTGTGTCAACGTATCCGAAGTGAGAAATTTTCTCAAAATTGGTTTTTCTACATTTTTTTTTCAATTTAATCGATATGTAACCTCACCGAAGTAATAATTAACCGATAGAACGTACTGCGGATGTGTCCGTATGAGAAAAGTATCTAAGCTCAATTTGTCCTTATTTAATACTTAGTTTTAATTTTTAATATAGTTCGTAACTCTACTTCAGTCGAATTCATCGCCACGACTCGTTCAAGATACCGCGATGTTCTAGCACAGCAAGCATGGCAAGAGGAATGGTTTTATTAAATGAAGTTTTTTTTTTTAAATAGTAGATATATTTAATTACTATTTATATTAATTACCTTAAACCTTTTTTGTATTCCTATCTTGCCTGTAACATCCTTGAAATTACATCCTAGATATTACATCAAAAATATTACACATAGGGGATGAAATTTTTAAAAATAATCATCATCAAAAATCGAATTTATTTCTTGGCAGATCAGTAAATTTCATTGAACTCTCTGCAGTCTCTAGAAGTCAAAATGTCTTAATGTTTCTTCAAATTGTATATTTTTTAAGTTAGAATTTTTATCCTCACTAGGACAAGCTTGTGACATTAATTGTCTTTCCAATCGGTATAGTAAATTCATGGTGGTAGGTAAAAAAAAACAAATTATAAACGGAATTATTACCCTAAACTTAGACAATCTAAATATTGAAGGATTAGAAGAAGATTGTGCTGTAGCAGATAAAAACAATGAAACGCCAACTCAATATGCTAAGTGTGTGGCAACGTTTAGTCTATAATACCCTAGTATTTATGTACAAGTTAAAAAATAGATTATAATAGTACAAGTCCATGGCTATCCTACGAGAAGCTGCAACGATTTTAGGCTTCCTAAGACTAATTTATTGGCAACACAAAACAATATTTATTATAAAGGTTATAAAATGTTCAATGAACTCACTTTAAAAGTTAAGGAAGCCAAAAGTCTTGTACTATGTCTCAATTTCGTGAAGTCCATATATTAGTACGCAGGTAATGGAATATTTTTATAATAGTTTTAGAATAGATATATACTAGATGTAAAATGTTACTTAAAATATATATTACATTTCTATGAATTATCAATTCAGTGTTTAGCTTGAGTAATTCTGCATTGTGTGAATGGTGAATTTATGATTTATAGTTGCACATTTGGACAACTATGAAAATGGCGAATGTTATTGTGTGTTTGCGTTTTGGGGTTAGTATTGTTTGATTTATTGTTAGTATTACAATGGCTAATACTGATATACAGTTGTTGGTAAAACAATATATATATAGTATACTGTGAAAAAATCAGGGATATTATGTAAGAAAAATCAAACTTTACTTAGAAATTTAAACAAAAGAAATATATACACATTCAAATAAAGAATTAAAATAATTTTCTTGTAAAAAATTATACTGTAGGTAGTTACTTTATGGCTTGTCTGAATTCTTGACAGTTGATTTTGAAACTGACATTTAAATTCAAAATCCGAGTTCATTGAACCACAGTCACAATCATTAATAGACAAACACACATCCGTAATTTGTATGTTTGATGAGAATAATATTTGTCATGATTTTTTTTTTCGATATACAGGGTTTTCCAATAAGAGGTGTTATTTTGAATAGCCCGCTATTTCGGTAGATGTTACTTTTAAAGCTGTCATTTTTTGACATTTGACAAGTAGAAACTACGCCATTAATAAAAATGGAACGATACACGCTTCAACAACGCATTGAAATTATTAAAGTTAACTTGAGTGAATCAAATGCAAATCATCTTGAGTGATGAGGCACATTTCCACCTCGGTGGCTTCGTCAACAAGTAACATTGTCGCATCTAGGGCGCGGAAAACCCAAGAGTTATTGTTGAAAAGCCTCTCTATCCTCAACGTGTGACTGTTTGGTGCGGTTTATGGTCCTGCGGAGTCATTGGACCTTACTTTTTCGAAAATGAGGCTGGAGCAACAGTTACGGTGAATGGATTGCGCTATCGAGAGATGATTAATGATTTTTTATTGCCGGAATTGAATGGTATTGATCTGGACCTTTACTTTTGAATCTTTACTTTCAACAAGACGGAGCTACGTGCCACACAAGCAACGAAACCATTGATCTTTCACGATTGAATATCAAAATAACACCTCTTATTGGAAAACTGTGTATATATTACAAATTCTTTTATAAAATCTTAAATTTAAAATTTAAACAATTACCCCTATTTAATAAAGGTGTTTTAAATTTTACACTACTGATAAACTACATTTTACACTACATTCATAGTTGTTCATCATTTGTGTAAAATTTAATAAACTTGTTACGACCATTTAACCTACATTAATTATTGTTTATTACATTTAGATAGAATAATCCACAATTCGGCAATCGGAAGGTCTCGGGTTCAAATCCCGGCATGCGCAAGTAAATTTTATTTGATGAATTAATGTTATTTCACTATTTATTAATTTAAAATAATATATAGTACGCTTGCGTCATATTCCAGAATGGAAGATACTCACAGTGTCGACCACCATTCAGATTTGAAACGTTGCTTGAAATGGCTTTAGCCGTGTTTGGTGATCAGATCTGAATAGGCAGGTACTCCCCAGCCTTCGTCTTCCTATCTCATTCCCATCTCCACCACATTCAGCCTAAAACATACCATAATTCAGAATTCTATAGTCTAACTGACTCTGATTGGAACTTGAAGGAAATTAAATTTTTTTAACTTAATTTAAAATCAGGTGTGTAAAATTGAAATCACGTTAATTAGTAAGTCCCATAAAACAATAAGTGTTTAAATCGGCTAAAGAATTTACCGCTTAATAATAACTCGCACCTCCGATAAGGTATGTTAGGTTAGGTTAATAATCAATTCAAATAAATAATATGTTAGACGTTCGCTACCCTGAAAATGGTGACCGGATAAATCATCAAAATGATAATTCATCACATCTTTAAAAAGTCATGGAAAGTGATGAAACAAAAAATTTATTAACTGGGTTAGGTAGGTTAGGTTAGGTTAGGTTTAAATTTATTTTTTTCATCGTTTCTAATCACTTTATATCACTTTTTAAAAGTGTGTTGAATTGTCACTGTGTTGAGTTATCATGGACCCCTGAAAATATGACACTTTAAAATAATGACGTTAGGTTAGGTACCCCTTTGTATGGCGTGTTTACAGTATTTACCCAGCGCGCGTATCGCGTTACGCGACCGGGGCGCAACTGACAGCAGCGCAAATAAATAATAAATCACGCTATTATGGCACGGGCGGTGCAGGGTATCCGTTTTCCACCCCCCTACAATTTGTACAGGACAAATAATGGTATTATTGGCGAATAACATTTCCATTGTCACTACTCGCTACTTTAGTGTGATTTAATAAACGTGATGGATACAGAATAACGATGGCATTATACGATCACGCAATTTGAGTTGATGCGATCAAAATGATTCCTTTAAATAAAACAAAAAAACCATTAAGAGGAAGATAAAAGCCAAAAATGTTTATATTCTTGGTATACCTTATATTGTAGGTAATAGGCATTCAAATCGGCAGACAAACGGAGTCTAGAAACGTTCGATTTCAAGCACAAAACTGGTTTTTATTTATTTTGTAAATAATTTTATAAGAAAGCAAAAAAGTTAATCAAGTGAAACTGTCACAGATAATCTTAGCTATAATACTGTATGTTTTAAAGTTGTTTCCTTTACGCGTTCATACATTTCTATTGAAAAAATATTTTTTTTAGTAGTTTACATTTATATTTTTTATTGAGTAATTTATGTATTTATTTGTATTCTACTTAAGCAAAACGATAGGAAAACCTTCAATTTATCTAAAGCATATTTTTTGGTATTCATAATGTACACCAATTCGTTATAAAGATTAATCAAAATAGTGATTTGGCATTAAGCTTCGCCTTATCCTAACTTGACCTCACCATATACGTGATTAAATTATTCGTTTTCCTGTTAAAAACGTGACTGTAGGCCCATAACGAATGAATTAACAAATTTTATAACAAAATAATAGTACAGCACGAATATGTTATGAGGAAGTCGGAACACGTGTTCTTAAAAATAATAATAATTTAAGGCATCCTGCGTTGAGTACGTGTTCAGATATATTCTGAATGACTATTATTTTACTAGGAAATGGTCGTGCAGTCACATTTTTAACAGTATAGTGATAAAAATGCGGTGATCATTTTTCTCTGTGTACGAACAATGCATACTATTGCATTATGTGTATTGGTGTATATTTAGTTTATTTTGTCTTGGTAAATCCTAATTAAAATAATAAACCCGTAGAAATAAAAGTGTTTTTTACTATAATACTCTCTCTACAACCCTACCAATCTCCTCAAATGCCGATCGGGTAGGACCGATAATTATTTCGTATATTAACTGAGTAATGTCATCCGTCATAATGTGCGTACTTGATGCAAACCAAAATATGATAGAATGTATACCTACATAACTTTTCTGACCTATTTATCCTAGCTTTTGTTTCATCGTTTTTCATGACTTTATATCACTTTTTGTTTCATCACTTTTCATGACTTTATATCACTTTTTATTTCATCACTTTTCATGACTTTATATCACTTTTTATTTCATCACTTTACATGATTTTATATCACTTTTTGTTTCATCACTTTTCATGATTTTATATAACTTTTTAAAGGTATGATGAATTGTCATTTTGATTAGTTATCCGGTCACCTCCCCTTATTAATAAACGTGATTTAATTCTTACACAACTAACAAACTATCGTTAACCCTACATCAAAGATTGTTTGTCAGTGTTGTAAAATTTAAAACATGTTTATTAGTAAGGCCCTATATTTAAAGATAGACTTAACACTTCTGTTATACGTAAATGCCAACCGGTTTCGTCAAAATGGTATCATTGACTTGATTTATGTAAATATCTCCCATGACAAGTTTTTAATTGCATTTTCTATACTCTAAAAATATCGACGTGGTACTACTTATTGACACGGTGGTGCATTTTTGTATTTAACAAGAACATAGTGCATATTACACTTTATTGCGTACGAAAGTGCAGTTGGTAAAGCAAATACTTTGGGGCATTCAACACAAACAAAGAACGCAATATTGACAGTAAAAAAAGCATCAATTAAAAAAAAACAACACCCATTATAATGTATTTGACATGTCAACTTATGTACAGTACGAAATAAAAAAAAAATAAACAGGTAAAAAACAATGTTTTTGATTCGTTCTACGCGATGAACAAGTAAAAAAAACGTTTTTGGCTTGATGATCGGGTAGAACCGATATTTATTTCGTATATTAACTGCTGTATTGTCATCCAATTTCCACCAAATTTTGATAGAATGCATTGTCATCAACAACGAGTCTTATCTGTCGAGTTTCAGGTTGATCGAATGTCGGGATGTGAGTTGATTTTAGTTTCCAAGATTTGCATTCATTCATTACTGAAAAAAATTAAAATTCAAATACTCGTAGATAAATCTGAAAATTAGTTTCAGAGATTAATTTGTTTTTCTGGAAATTTATCTTGCAATCAAATCACCAAAATAAATAATTTCAGTTTATTTATGAACTCAAGTTTGCTTTGAATTTAAGTATAACTTTAAAAATTAAAACTGATATTTCAGAAAATCCTAGTTCTTCATTTTTACTAACGGTATTCATTCGAAAGAGAATTTACTGATAGTCTATTTAATTCTTTCTCAATTAACAATATTTGATGCAAATATATTTTTATTATTCGTTCTGCTTCACAAATCCTGGAATTATAATATCCCGTGATTTTTCACGTGTCTGCTCTAGTTTTTTTTAATTTAACGTACTGCATGTATAAAATAATATCTCGGACACGTTCAGAGTTTTCCGATTGGTGACTGAATTTTGATATATATATTTTTTAATCTTTTAGGGTATTTGATGCACGTCTGTCAATGTACGAGTACAATGCACCTGTAACTTTAAAGTGATGTTTTTTTTTCGGCTGGCTGTTTGAGGTACCTACCCGGGTCCTAAAAAGGGGGACGGTAAAGGGGAAGGGAAGTGAGGGTAAAGTGAACGCACGCGACCATATGATTGGATTTCAAAATCGAAAATTCCATTAGCTTCCGTCAGAGCGGAATCTAAAGCGCGGTGGTATAATATATACGCGATATGCGCCCCTAACTAACGATTAAATTAAGGTGTAATTATTTTAAACTTAAAAAAAAATGTTATTTTCAAGTATCACTTTTTTTTGGTCCTTCGAGCCGGATTATTATTTTTTTGCAAAATCGATAAAAATTAACAAGAAATACCTTTCAGAGTACCGCCGCCCTGATAACCATTTATTGCATAACCAACACCCATACCATAGGTCACCACAAGTGGTTTGCTACCTTTGGTGACTTAGCAGGGTGTCCGGATTCGTGGGGTGAAGTTTGTCTAGTTCTTGGCGGCGAATGCGTTTTCTCACCTGCTGCATAGTGGGCCGGATCGGAATAGACTGATTCGGGGAGACCCTTTTACCCTCCAGCCGCACTCTCTCGAGCCATCGAAGCCCCAAAGACGACATAGGCTCTCAGGGTTTTTTACATCGCCTTATTTTACTATCATTGAATTAATTTATTGTTTCTGTAGTTGGATGTTGATAAACCTGTAATAGGACACAAAGCGAAAGATAAATGAAAATAATTATTTACATCTTTCAAGTGTTCAGTTCTGGTATGAAAAGTTTCCCCCATAATTTTAAAAGCGGGGAGAGTTGATATAGAAGTAGGGTCGTGTTCCAAAATAAATTAAATGATTTTCTAATTCGATCGTCATTTGTCTTTTGCGATCGGCTTTTATTTCTTTGAAGACGGTAATCAGATCGTTAGCGAAGCGACAGTTTATAATCCGGAATTCAATAATAGCCAGGTACTTCCCCTTTACCATCTCCTTCTCCGTCTCGCAACATACCCCAAGTGTATTCATAGAATAAAGAAGAACACTAGAAATACAATGTTAGCAGAAATACAGTGTTTCGTATCCAAAATTCCACAATCTTTTGTTTAAATTTCATGTGTAGAATTGCGTTTCACCGTATTTATGAAATTTAAATGTGATATCTGTAGACGATATCACATTTAGACGATATCACGATAAGGCATTTAGTCAGTGGCGACAATAGTTTCCATTCAAATCTATATGGAAGTCATTTCTAGTGTTTTCTTTGTTTTATTGATGTATGCAACTAAACTTTGTATTAATTTATTCGTTTCTTTTGTTCTCAGGTGTGGTTCAAAAACCGTCGGGCCAAATGCCGACAACAACTACAGCAACAAACAGCCAATAACCAGATCTCATCCAAGTCTTCCTCTAGTTCCTCAACGCGCCACAACTCCAACAAGACCAACTCCAGCAACAACAATAACAATTCAAACAACCCCACCAACAAATCAACGCCAAGCAAGAACCCAACACCCGGAAGCAACCAACAAAACAACCAACAAAACAGCTCGCTTTCTGGACTATCTAATATGAACCACACATCGTCTCCAAATCTTCCCATCACTCCCTCAACTTCCGTGAGCCCCCCCATCAACGTGATATGCAAAAAAGAGTCGTTATTATCAGGGTATGATTCGGCAGTTTCAAAAAGCAGCAATAATGTTTTGCCGATCCACTACAACACTTCAAATGGTGCAACCGGCAATTCGGATAGCAACAACAGGCTGATGTCCAATAAAGACTCATCTTCATCAAGTGGCGAGAGTGCAGTCAACAATCTTTCATCTTCAGTAGCTAATTTGGCTTATACCGCTGTTAAACACGACCCTTACACAAGTCTGGCTTCTAAATCTGTTGATCTATACCTTAAAAACGAAGGGTATTCAAGCGTTGATAAGAATTTCGGAATTGGTCATTTGTCTAAAGAACATTTCTCGTCTCCGAGAGTGGCCGGAAACCTGACTCCTCTTGGATCCAGTTCAAGCATCATGACGACCCCTTCCCCCCCTGTTACCCCGCAGAGTTTGGGGTCAAGTGGGTTGGGTGCCAGCTATCATGGTGATGGAGGGTACAATGGGTTCCATTGGTCTGGAGGTGGTGCAGAGTATGCGAAGTATGGAGCAGGGCATCATCACGGTGTGTCTTCTTATTCGCAGAGCGCCTACAATTCACCATACTACCATTCCCAGGTAATTTACTAATTATTTTATTTTATATATTTGTGTACACAATAACACAAAGTTAATTACAACTATCTAAGATAACCGCAAAATTACAGATATCTTTATCTAAATCATTGCAATAGTACTGTGGGGTAAACTTGATAGTGAGTAAGTGGTGCTAAATAAATTGCAAACTCGTTGTAGGTTTTGAAGAACACGTCAAATTTTACGATTCACTGGATGGTGTCACTTCTTACTTGAACTTCCCGGACGTCTTCTGTCGTTCACACTATTCGCGTTTACATTATTCTTACACTCCTTTTATTGTTCAGTCGCTCTTCGTATCCAAGACATCTAAGCATCCCTTTCGCAATCTTCTCATTATGCTTACATTAGTCTAGCATTATTTGCTAATCTCCACATTTCTCAAACGATCATGGGATCATGCATGCTTTTACCACACATACGCCTTAGGATCTCATTTCTACAATATTCAGTCTACTTTCATTCTGCCAGTTCCATCCCTCACTACCATACATCAGGGAAGGTACCAGCACTCATAGTGCAATGTTAGCTTCGTTTTTCGAACATTTTTTTGAACAGTTAGAAAGTACTTAGTCTTAATGTTAGTGTGTGATGACGAAGCCCAGCCGTTTGTATGCTCTGTTGTATAAGTTATTTACGTCCTGGTGATATGTCATTTTGCGGTCGAAAATAACACATATCTTGTATCTGAGTCAGATAATGGAAAATGTTACCGTTGATTAAATACTCAAACACGATCGGCTGTTTTGCTCTTGTGTAAGTGAGGACATTGCATTTAGAGCGGAGTTTGTTTTTATCGAGTTTGCGATGGAGTCTATATTAATTTGCAAGAAGGACTTAGTTTTTGATTATATGGTAAAGTTTTAGATAATCAGCATAAAACAAATTTGAAGAATGATGACGAGGCCAATATCATTAAAAAACTACGAAAATAACAGCGATCCTAGGGTAGATCCTTGCGGAACTCCAGAAAAAAAAAATCACCGTAGCGGGAATCCGTTTATTGTTTATTACCGTTTATCCGTTTATATTAATCGTTAAATTGTTTGCAAGTATAAAACAAAAAATAAAAAGAAACCAATCTTAACTAGTTTCCTAAGAAAGACACATCAACCTTGCCAAAAGCCTTCCCAAGGTCAAAGTATGTGACATCTACGTGATTTCGTTGGTAGAGAGTTTTGGATAGTAAATCAGAATTGCCTCGCAGATTTAAAACAAAAAACTGATTAATTTCAGTGAATTAACCTACTTCGTGCAAACTCAAACCTATTGAGTGTTGTTCACTCTCCGATTGTGTCAATAATGACAAAAATCGACTTTGATTCAGTTATAACGCCAATTTTTTTTTTATATTCTTCCTTTTTCTGGGTTAATGGTTTCTATTTAGAATTTCTAATGCACTATGGACGTCTTTCATGTTTTCTTCTTTTGATACTCTGCACACATTTGCAAACTACGTCAGAAGTTTTAAGAACTATTGAATAACTATAGAATAATGACAACAACTGTATCCATTAGACTTGCGTAGTAACTGTTTTTATTGATGTTTTTGTGGTTTTACAGAACAAGAGGCTTAGAATTTAAATGTTTATATGCGGAAATACCAACTTAATACTTTTTGCTCTGGAAATTCGCTGAATTGGACATAAAGCTATGCAGATTTCTGTTATTAACTGTAAAGAAATTTAAAAAACATACCGACAAAAACAATTGTCAGATATATATGCTTATGCAGAACGTGAAATGCAGATTATACGTACGGGGCCAGGTCCACGGGTTGACGAAATCTGTGAATATAATGACATCAGATGATTTGATTTTGCATACCCTTAACAGGGGGTTGACAAAGACACGATTGTGCCGAATCCGGTAGACATGATCGAATGAATACCCTACCTACACAGTCAGTATTTAAAATGTATTTTCCTGCGCAAACAAAGGCGGTTTCAGACGGGGTAGGTGTTTTGATATTGATTTCAAGCTCAATGAACTTTGAGAAAAGGCTTAACAAAATGCTTTATTAAGAAATATTACAAAAAGTTACGCGCAATTACATTTCTAATGTTACGAATTAAAGTTCGCTAACTCGAGTTGGTCAAATGCTCGGAAAATATCTCACTTTAACAATAGGTAAATAATATATTTGAAAATGATTCAACATACCATGAACATCACTACATTTTGCTTTAGGTATAAGTATGTTAAAAAAAACAACAGCAAACCATTACGCAGAGGATAGACGGCCACACAACTCAGTCTTGACACATTTTCCTTAATTCATTAACATTCACACATCGTATTATAGGTAATACATACATAATTTTCTGTTATTCTGACTCTTGACTATTTGATTCACTTAAACATGCCATGTCTTCCTTGGGTGTCCCAAACTTCTATTAACATATTAACTAATTTCTGTTCATTTTTGTTCCCAGATGGAATACTTCAACGGAGCTATGTCATCACCGGCGCAGTACGGCGGCCAGGGTGGATTTGGTTCTCCCCCACCTCCCCCGCCCACTACGGCATCAGCCTTCCCGCCCTACGGCCAGCCGCCCTCAGCCCTTGGACCCCCTCACCAATCCCAGCAGCCCTACCCTCCCCCACCTGCTGAATACTTCGGCCTATCAGCTGATAAGTACGGGATTAACATGGTCTAGTGCTTATATAGACATATTAAAAAAATGAAAATAGACTAAATATACATATTGAATTCTTAAAAACTATAGATTAACACTTTTGTAATGTTTCTTAATCATTTTCAAGACCTCGAGAGAATTGTAAAAAAAGATACACAACTTTAAAAAAAAAGTGGAATAATAAAAATCAAAAATGCATTTGTATATTTAAAGTATCGGATTTTATACCTTGACACTGTTTTGGTATGTTTTAGTAATTTTAAAGACCTTGAGAGAGTTGTAAAAAAATATTTGCAATTTTAAATAAGGTGGTACAGCAAAAACTAATGAATTTATACGTATATTGAAAGTATTGGATTAAATACTTTGACACTTTTTTAAAATAAATTTCAAGACCTTGAGAAAATTTGTAAAAAGATGTGTGGACGATGTTTTAAAAGACATAAATTAATATTTTAAACTAATAAATTAAACACATTTCTTATGTTTTCGAATCATTTTCAAAACCTTGAATGATGCGAGTAGAAATATATTTTTGGTATCATTAATTTTGAAGTAATCAATGGTTTCAAAAGCCAAAATCAATCGAATTAGATGTATTACCACTGAATCATCTACCTTGACATGGTTTTACTTGTTTTTTTCTGTAATTTCAAGACCTTGAGTCTCGTAAAAATATTTGTAACCTAAAATTGAAATGGACGATCAATATAATTGAATATGTAAATAATGGATTGTTTGCTTTGACTCAAATTTGATATTGCATACTTTATCTTGACAGCAAAATGTTATACAAAGTTTAAAAAAGTCTTGGATAGAAAATTATAATTATCATTCGATGGCTAAGAGTGCAGATATTATATTTTCATTGTGTAAAGCTGTACCAACAAACCAATTTTTATGGTAAGTTAAATTTGAATCAATTCACAAATCACTATTCGATTTACGGTATTATTTTCACATTTTAAACTTATCGTAATCAAATTTTATAAGGGTTTTTAGAATATTATTTTTCTCAAAATAAGGGTATAATATCTGTGAACTTTGTCATCCATTATATTAACAATCAAATTTGCTAACCACAAAAACAGTGTACTGACAATTTCAAGGTCTTTTCAACATTTTTTTCAATGTGGTATCTAAAAAGTGGTATATATCAAAATTTAAAAAATTTAACTATTTTGGCACTAATTTTATGTTATTTTGCATATTTTCAAAATCTTCGAAGACGACAGTAACGAAGATTTCTTTTCAATGTGGGCCTATGTAAATGTATATAAAAGTGCAACGAAAGAACTTGGTGTATAAACTTAGAAATTTTTGAAAAAAAAAAAATAAAATTAATGTGATTGTAAAATTGTAAGTGTTGACGCTTTCACAACAAGTTAAAAAAATATCGAAAATTTGACATTTAAAGTTTTTTTTATTTGTTCCTAATCTATCCTTTTAAACATTTTAATTATTTCTGGAACCTATGAAGTTAAATGTTTTTTTCTGACCCAGTTTGTAGAACTCTTTTTTAATATATTTTTTTATAATATTAAAATAAATCGTTTTTGAGTTCTCATGGTTTGCTGACATTACTTTTAACCTGACAGAAACCATTATCAGACAATTTATGAACAATGCTATACATTTCAGAAATTTTTAAAATACGGTTTTATCAACTTTAAGTTGAATTTTTTTGCGAAGAATCTTACATATCAGTATTCAAAATCTTTTACAGCTGAATTGGTGTTAAAAACATATCGTAATTCAAAGTACTGTACTCATGTGCAGAATAAAAATAAAAAAATCATTTTTTGTGTTAAAACAATTTTCATCATTTTGTGGCCTATTGTGTTGTCGTTTAAACATGTTATCTTTGAAATGATATATTTTTTTTGATTAAGGGTAAACGCAACGTTTTTTTATTATCTACGCGTTCACAGATGGCGTTAATTCAATTATTTAATATAAAATGTATTTGTATGCCTTTCTTGAAAGAATTGAGTTTTTATACATGGACAAAACTATTTATTAATATCCATATTGAGTATGTACGGGGACAAACAAATAATTCGTCTTCATATTTTAAAGGCATAAAATATATGATTTTATAAAATAAGTCAAAATTAACGCCATCTATGGATGCGTAGATTAAAACGTAGGTTAACCCTTAAACTAAGGTTTTTTTTAAATTCAGTAGATAAATCATAATGTTAAAAATGTGTTTTGTGAAATACCTGCATCATTTTTAGTAGGACGGGATGATTTTTGAAAAAAACTTTTTAGTCATTAGGAGGTTCCAACTAAGCCAGTTTTCAGTTAAAACGTATGTCGAGAATCTGATGAATTTATAAAAAAATGTAATATTTTAAAATTAATCGAATCTGCCATCGATTTTTGTGAAAAAGTTTTGTATCATCTTAGTTTTGATGAAAAATGCCAACTGAATTATTAACTTCATAATTTTAAAAGCAAAAAATTGCAGCATATTTTAATAAATATGCAATAGTTTATTTATAAATATAATATACGTTAGTTAGCTTAAATGTACAAAATATAACTTATAATTACTGTAAAAATATGTTTAGATTCATAATTTTTTTTTGTAAATATTCTGTAAAAAAGATATTATATATGTTTTAGTGAATTTATATGCATTTTGTAATCATATCATATCGTTCTTAAGCTAAATCTCATACAAATGTATGATTTCTTGAATTGGAATTTATTAATTTAAAAAAAACAACTTGTAAAAATATTAAATTTTAATTGTGAATATTATTACTAAGAATTAATTATTAAAATATAGTTTTATTCCAATGGTGTGTGATGATTACTTGTATCGTGTATAGTTTTAAATTGAATTATTATTTCGATTTGTTTAATTGAATAATTTCGCAGATTTTATTTTAGTGTAATAGTATCTTATATTTACAATTATTTTGTGTAGTCATCTCAAATCGTAAACCCTTTATTCAAAAACAAATTTTGTAATTTAAACACTTTTTTATTAATTTAATTAACGATAAATATTTTTTGTAATTTTTTAAAATTGTTTACAGCTATGCTTCTGAGCATATGTAGAAACATGTAGTATACATATTCTGTTTCAAAAATCTTTAAATCCTTTCTTTTTGTTAAATAATTTGTGAATGAAAGAAGATTACTTCAAGTACAATGAAATGAAATAAAACGAAAATATAATATAAGTGAAAGGCAAAATACATTCATAAGATAAAAGGGTTTATATTACGATCTTCAGTGTTCAAAAATTTTAATAAATATATAAATTAAAAATCAATTATATCTTTTATTTAATCCCCCAAACAACATGCTTGAAAACATTGATTGACGGTCCAAAGATGATTTGGAAACTGCCCAATAACGAATAGAGAGAATAAGCGAATAAAGGATTGCCAGGAGAATATGCCATATGAAAGTTAATGTTAGAAAAAGTCGGGACGCCCGACGATCAATTGAGTCATTAATGAATGCGTCCAAGACGAGTAGCTAAAAACTAATTTTCCTAGTTCCTACGTAGATTTGATAATTTTATTGAAAATCAGTATCCGGAGCACAGAAGTTGACCGAGTAATATCACAGTATTTGTAATGTAAGGGAATTTCTTACAAATTCGTGCTACGTTATTCACCCGTTGCATAGTTAATTTCTGTGCTCCTGGCACCGAAAATACCAAGAAACGCCTGAAAATGCGAACTCTGTCTTATCTCGACCGTTTGGCATTTTATCTGTCTGTACATTTATTGTATTTTTTTGATAAAAATGTTGTGTAAATCAAATAAATAAATAATAATTGTTCTGTAAGTATTTTAGTTTTTACTATTGTGACAGCTGTTTCGGCATTCAAGCCCATTTTCAAACTGAAATTTTCAAATTACATTGAATTTCTATAAAAATTAAATGGCGTTCTACGAATTAAACTCAAAAACAATTAATAATTTGTTTGTACGTTTCATTTCCGATTTCAAAAATCTGCTACATTCACTTCAAGGAAGCTACTTGACTAGCATTTAATATTATTGTAGTACGCACCTGATAAGTCAGAAGACATTTTGTAAAAATTGTCTTTGAGATAGTGGCGTTTCTTTGGACAAATTTGCATAATTCCTCATTTGAAAACGAATGAATTAAGCTGGTTTCAGAGGTTGATTTTGTAATGAAGAGAAAAATTAGAAACATACTTTTTGGACGCAAGAACTACTAGTTCGTCCGGAGCGCAGAAGTTGACAGGATAATTTCACAATATTGATGCAAACTCTGAAATTATTTCAAACTCCACTACGTTATTTATCCGTATACTCTGCCGATTTCTGCGCTCCTGGTACTGAAAACGCAAAGAAACAACTGAAACTGTTCTACATAAAAAATATTTGAGAAATAATTTTGACGAGTTATTTATCTCTCCACTCGCTTGCGCGCCTGGTAGAGTTTTCAAAATACAAGCATACTAACAATAAGCAATTTTCAATAAATTCACGAAAATGCACTCTGTCAATCTCTGTGCTCCTGGTATTGAAAAGATAAAACCTGAAACCATAAAAACCTGGTAAGTTTTAGTGGTCCCTAAAAATAACTTCCACGAGTCGTGTGTGTATATGTATTTCTCTCTGCGTGAGCCTGTCTATTCTTTGAATAGACAGATCTGAAGACGTCAAATCATTCCACATATCACTGATTTTTACATAAAATTATCCATTTTATGTACTTATCTAATTTATAAACCAATGACATTTATTTATAGGTGCTATTTTTTTACAATAAAGATTGCTATTATTCGGTTCTTCTGACTCTGTCAAGCTAATTTTTCTTCTTCTTGTTTCTTTTAGCTTTTTCTCACTCTTTCTTATTTCTTCTTCGCGACTTTTAGCAAGTTCTTGTTTTCCCAGATTCTACAGCCATTTATGTCCCTTGTTCCTCATTTCTCCAGTGTGCTTCCTTCTGCATTTTATAGCTAACACTTGCTTTGTCTGGTCAGATATGACTTCTGCGCGGTATCCACATAGAAAACACCTTAAAATTAAATAAATAATAATAATAAAAATCTATTTGTTAAATAAAGACAGAGATCCTGTGTTCGATTCCCAGTTGAGACCGTTATCTTTTCATGTTTGTGTGTCTTATTCTATTTCATGTTCCGTTTATATTTATAAGTATTATCTTATTCTTCAATGATGTCATTAATTTATTTCAACATTCATTCAAAACGTATTATTTTACATTTGTGTGTCGGAACCCTAACTCCGAAAGCCTGCAAGTGTTGCCTATTGAACGTGCACACAACCCAGCACTGCACAGTGTGTAAAGTCGAGGGTAGGCAGAGCGGGTACTGTAGTATTGTTACGTAACCCAATACCAGGACAAATAGCAGACTAATTATTTATGGGGATTCCCGTGGGGTTGCTCACCCCGGGTCTCGTACTAAACTAAATCTGAGGAATCGACGATAAAATCTATTTTTTACATAATGGCCCAGCTGATTTTGAATTTGTTTGTATATTTTGGAATATACAAACAGAGTAGTTGAATTTCGAAGTATGTTAACGTGAGATGGAAGGACTTTTAAGATATCGAAGGAAGGGTATATGCAGGAAAGCACTACGATGTAATGCAATCCAAAATCATCTGTTTTTGGATTGAAAATTTGATCGATTACAAATATTTTCTGCATAAGGTGTGCTATTGTTGGCGGCAAGATTCAAAATATAACATGAAGTGTTACGTAGCCTTAATGGAGGTAGGGTTAGGTAAGGTTGTTAAAAAATTGACGCTAGCAGTCCACAATGGAATGCCGGTACTTACTCCCATATACGGCAATTCAGCATAGGAAGGATGAAGGTAGAATGAATGCTCTACAAATGAGATCCCTCAGGCGAATGTTTGCTAAAACCATGTATGATCGTGTGAAATATGTGGAAAGAAATACAAGGAATACAAGGCTGATGTTAACGTAATGATTAAGAATAAAAAAGGGATCCTTACATGGTTTGGGCATGTAGAGCGAATGAATATGGCACGATCAAGTGAATCAGATACTTGAGTCGGACCACGTCAAGATGTATGAATGTGAATGAGGCAAGGAGTGTGTGTTAATACCAAGTTGGTTAGAAGTTCGTTCTCTCTGCCTGCCATGTGATTCAATTATGAGTGGTAGAAAAAATTTGGGATTAAAACTGAAGTTGATTTTCAATTGTGGTCTGTGACCAAAATTTCAGAATATCCTCGAATTAAAGTATGGCATGTATATGAATGATGGAAAAGGTGGGAAGATGAAGGTCGGGAAGAACCTGTTTATTCGGGTTTGGTCACCAAACACGTTCCAGTATATTTCTATGCAGAAAACATGCCAAAACTTTTAAATTAAACCATTAAAACAATAATACGAATCACGCTGTGTCCTTTTCTTTTCACAAAATTGTCACCACATTGTGTGCATGTTTTTTTTTTTTTTTAATGAATACCGCACAGGAGTCCCAACTGCTCCCAACCGTCCGGAGCCAGTGAGACTATGGCATCCCCAATTTGGGTATGTTGTGAGGCTGAAGGTTGTGGACAGGGAAAGGAGATGGGGTATAGGAGAGTACCAGGCTATTCAGATCTGGTCAACAAACACGGGTAAAGCCATTTCTAGTAACGTTTCAATTCTGAATGGTGGTTTACACCAGGGCGATGCTGAGAGTATCTTCCACTCTGAAACGTGTCCTAAATATATTATATATTATTTTAAATGAGTAATTTGTGAAATAACACTAACTAATAAAATAAAATTTAATTAGTGAAGACAATATTAGCAATTCCTACACGAATATTATCCAATTTTCAATCTAGACTTGCAGATAAAGTCAATAGATGTCGCACATTAAAATTTAAGTAAGATATATTTATCTAAGACACTGTATAGATTGCATTTAGTTCGAGTGGAATCTTGCGATCATACACAAATGAAAGCAAGGTAAGTTAGTTCTTATTCGAAGTATGATACAGTTAAATATGACCGGCGGACTCTCTCCCTGCAGAAGCTGGTCCAGTTTCTTTACCACCTAGGATTCTTGCTGCAGAGTCTCCATCTTCTATCTTCGTAGAACGTCACAGCGGTGTTGCCAAGGTCTGTTATCTATGTGAGGATATTGTGTCAGCGCTTTACTAGCAGCAGACACATACTGAACGGATGACGAACCTTGTGCTGGCACTGTTGGTGGGCACGGTAGTCTCTCTCGCTGCAGCGGCTGGTCCAGTTTCTTCACCACCTAGGATTCTTGATGCAGTGTCTCCATTTTCTATCTTCGTCGAACGTCACAGCGGTGCTGCCAAGGTCTGGTATCTATGTGAGGATATGGTGTCAGCGCTTTATTAGCAGCAAACACATACCTGGATGGATGACGAACCTCGTGTTGGCACTGTTGGTGGACTCTCTCGCTGCAGCAGCTGGTCCAGTTTCTTCACCACCTAGGATTCTTGCTGCAGAGTCTCCATCTTCTATTTTCATGTCACCTGTTCCTGTTCTTCATTTTACTTTACTTAACTTCACTTTATTTTGGTAATATTTATAATTTTTGTAATACCTGCATCAACTGTAAAGCGCCCCTGAGGTGATAACTCACAAAAGTGGCGCTATAAAAATTGTCCAATATTATTTTTATTATAATAAGGATATAGGGTCCCATTAGCTCAGTTGGTAGAGCGGTGCCCAGGCAATGCAAGGGTCCTGGGTTCGAGTCCTAGATGTGACTTATATCTTTTTCTGTTTCAGATTTTCGTTAAAATTGTCTTCAATAATTGAATAAATAAATAATGATAATTTTAATCATTTCTCAAACACCTGTTACTAAACATTCATTATACAACCAAAACAGTGCTAATAGGGCCGACCTCTTACAAAATATACTCTCCCTCCCTCCCGCGTTGGGAGAGCAAATCCCCCACGGGAACTGAACCCGGACCCCAGGGATGGTGAGCTAATGAATTCCCAGTGCAGTAATGCCCGACATGTTGCGGACAACATTAGATAATCCACAAATCCGACCGGGGACGGTGCGCCCTAACAAACCAGCGTGTAATTTGAAACGAATGTACTGCAGATTTTTCAATCAAAACATGTTCTCTTGTGATTTGCTTTCTGTTTATTACGGTATCGTTTTTAATGGGCTAGCAGTCTACAATGGAGCGCTGATACCAACCCTGAGACATGATAGAGCCCCTGAGGTGATAACTCACAAAAGCGGCGCTATAAAAATTGTCCAATATTATTATTATTATTATATAGAATCGGCCGAGGGAGAATAAAAGAAAACTGAACGCTGTAGAAATGGATCGCTACGTAGTAAATCCGTGTAGATAACATGACACGAAACGACCAAGTGAATCAAATATGATTAGTAGGTTAGTGGACAAATGCGTCAGTTTCTCACCCAAGAGTCGCAAGTTAAAGCCTCTCCTAGCTAAAAGGAGAAAACTTACTGATACGAAATATTATTAATTTATCAAAAAATTTGGAGAAATTATTCGTTTTCCTGTTAAAAACGGGACTAGAGGCTTGCAACGAACGATTTTATTGATCAGTAAAGCACAAATATGTGAGGAAGTCAAAACACTAAATAATCTGGTTCATTATATTTATTCGGACGAGGCCACCTGCGTTGAACACGTGTACAGGTATATTCTGAATGACTAATATTTTTATTAGGAAATGGTTATGTAGTCACATTTTTAACAGTATCTACATAAAAAAACGTACTAATTTTTCTCCTTGTAGTTCAAAAAACGGTAGCACGAATCAAAAAAGTTATTCTATACTTTTTATTATTTTACATTAACTCCACACAGTAATATAGTTTCCCTCATGACCTATGTCATTTTTGGAGATGCTGAGTGAAGGGGTCTTTTAGAGGAGATGAAGGAGTGAACATGAGAACATCTTGAAGAGACTTATGATGTAGGACGGAAAAAACACAGAGGCCTGCAAATCTTTCAATAGCCGAGCTGTTGAACTCAAGAATGAGTCGTAGAAGCGACCCGTTCTCATGTGATAGGGTCAATGATGCTAGTTCCTCGGAGTATCTTCCATTGTAATACCGGTAGAACAAGGATAGCATGCCTGTGGTCTAAAGATTGCATTGCTTGGACCGCCCGTTTCTGCACAGTGTGTACATTATGCAAAAGAAGTCTGAAAAATATAAGGCCACAAAAGTGCCTACTTCATAACGAGAAACCTTAACTTCTTACGTAGATACTGAATACCTGAATAATAGTTGATCGATTTACTTTGCACTGGTAATTTTTATGTTTTCCTTGTGACGGTAAGGAAGCCATTGAGTTCTAGATACTTGACATATTATCATTCTAACATCGTCAATCGTCAGTATACTGTGGAAAAGGTGACCGGATAAATCATCACAATGATAATTCATCACATCTTTAAAAAGTTATATAAAGTCATGGAAAGTGATGAAACGAAAACTTTATTAACTGGGTTAAGTAGGTTAGGTTAAAAAAAAATTTTTTTTCATCGTTTATAATGACTTTATATCACCTTTTAAAGGTGTGTTGAATTGTCACTGTGTTGAGTTATCATGGAACTGTTTTCAGGTGAAAAAATATAATAATCATAAATATGATGATTTCTTCAAATTCTATAAAACAACCTATCCTTAGTCCAAACTTCTAGTTTTGAAAAAGTTATTATTTTTTTTAAATTCTACATTAGATACATTTCTTTGTGGTATTTCGAATTACAAATGTTATTAAAATATACAATTCAGATTTAGTTATAAATATTTTATATGATAATTAAATTAACCCTTCGGGCTAATTTGTTCGCTTTTGGGAACAACTCCCATTTTCTCACAGAAATCGTTGTATCTCCCCTATTAATTGTCATGGTGAGAAATATATATCTAAACGGAATTAGAAAGACAAAAAACACCACGCTATAAATTTAAATCTAGAAGTTAACCACAGAAAAAATACAAGAAATATACCTATATGAAACCAAAGATTGAAAAAAAAATACATGGAACGAAAAAAATTGAGGTGACAAAAAGGTTACAATAATTTTTTTCTAAAAAAAATGCGTGGTTTTTTTAAATATTTTTAGTTATCAGTAATTTCAGTTACAAAAAACGTAAAGTATGCGATTTTTATTTATTTTTTATGTTTGCATTCAAAATTAAATATTTCAAAAAATTTATAATTTTTTTAAAAATAAAATTTGAAAGCGTAATTTATCACCTTTCAAAAACAGTTTTTAGTTTTCGGATACGTTCAGAAATATTCCATTTACTTGGAAAAATCTTCATTCGTATGGGCGCTAATTCGAGACTTGGGTTCGAAATTTAGAAGCCATTTTTTCATGCTCTATGGCAGTGCTCCGCAACCTTTTCTCACCTACGACACACCAAATTTCTTCCTAGAATTCCGCGGCACACCAAAAGCTAAAATATATAGATGTTAAATTGATTCACAAATTTTACAATAATTTCTTGTTTTTTATTTGAAACGTATACATACATACATATAACTATAACATATTTATTTTTCCGCAATCTTAATAATTATTATAAAATAATAATAAATTAATGAGCGATTAATTGTTAAATTAATCTGCGCTTGTTTCAATGAACACAAAAGTTTTATATTATAGGCTAGATTTTTGACAGCGCAACCCGAAGTTGTTGGTCAAGACCTTTTAAGAATGACCGCTTATCATTTTTAATTAATAAAACCGTTGAAAAACTTTGCTCACATAAATATGACGTAGCGCACTTGAAGTGAAACAACACAAAACTGCGCTATATAAATGTTATGTTATTATTATAATATTGAAAATGGAAGTAGTGTTAAGAATACTTTGACGGAAATGTGAGGATATTCTTTTTTAACGTAAATCCAGAAAACATCTAATGGATCTTCGGAGAAGTGAAATTTTAATGTCATGTCATTATTTAAATCTGTAAATTCCACTCGAATTTGCAGAGGCAGTACTTCCGTAGAATTTATTGCATTGGTTGCAAAAGGATTTCGAATCCAATCGTATTGTTCCGTATTAATGGAATAAAAATATTCACCAAATTTCTGCTGAAGCATACTTAAATGTTCTTGGGCCAAACATCCTTTTTGCAACTCTTTCTGCCAAAGTTCGTTCAAATGCTCGAATATATCAGCCATGTATGCAAGTTTGGCTATCCAGTAATTATCCTCGAGGGCTGATATAGTTTGGGCATATTTTGATTTAAAAGAAACTCACACACCTCTTGACGAAGCTCAAACAATCTAGCCAAAACTTTGCCTCAGAAGAGCCAACGAATTTCACTATAAAACAATAAGGATTCATATTCGGCTCCCATTTCTGGACAGAGTATTCCAAAGATTCGCGAGTTTAAGGCTCTTGATTTAATTATGTTTTCATTAATCGTGTTCAAAAGTTCCTCCGGTAAATTTTTGACCATCGATGCTTCTCGATGTATGCAGCAGTGTGTAAATTGTAACGTTGGATTTTTTATTTTACACAAGAGACAAAACCCTTTTTACTACCCGTCATTGCCGCAGTACCATCCGTGCAAACAGCAATGCAATTGCTCCATTTAATATTGTATATTTTGAAGAAATCATCGGTTACTTGAAAAAATTCTTCATCGGTAGTTCACTCTAGAACCTCCTTACAAAATAAATAATGTTCTTTAATAAAGTCCTCGTCAACGAAAAGTACAAAAGCTATCAACTATGCTTTATTTTTTATATCGGTTGTTTCGTTGATCTGAAGCGCAAATTTTTCAGCCAATAACAGTTTTCTTATTAGTGTTTCTAATATATTGTGAATACGTCT
The DNA here is from genome assembly GCF_061612785.1 of Hesperophylax consimilis. Classification (NCBI taxonomy): domain Eukaryota; kingdom Metazoa; phylum Arthropoda; class Insecta; order Trichoptera; family Limnephilidae; genus Hesperophylax; species Hesperophylax consimilis. The sequence continues at coordinate 17,600,778 of NC_142865.1, forward strand.
TTTAACAGTATTTGCAGACAATGAAAAATAGACAATATTATGAAAAATATTTTTTCATTGTGTATTAAATACATAATGAAATATTGTAAAATGTCAAATACATTGAATTTGACCACGGCACACCTGTGTCCGGCTCACGGCACACCAGTGTGCCACGGCACACCGGTTGCGGAGCACTGCTCTATGGTATCAAATGGGCTGAAATTTTTGAATCGTGATAAGAATCATGGTTCAAAGCGAAATCAGTTCGAATCGTGATACGAATCATGGTCCAAACCGAAATCAGTTCGAATCGTGATAAGAATCATGGTCCAAACCGAAATCAGTCACAAAAACTGCATAAAGTTTCATTTCTTGTTCATATTTCTTTCATTCGTTCATTTAATTATAAGCGGTAATACTTCGACCTTATGTCAAAATATAGCTGAGGAATGTGAGAAGTGTATGAAGGGAGATTAGAGATAGGTGATAAGAGTTAGTTAGTCGGATGAATGGGTGTTATGATCGAAATGTATTGCAAATATGATGATCCATAGCTTATGTTTTGAAATAAAGATTGGTGTGACATTATATATTAAATGATAAAAACACACTTTGTAATACACCACCTTCTTATTAAATTAATAAATGACAAACAACAAGGTTTCAGTTAACTCAAACTTCATCAGGGCTTTTATATTAACTGGTTGGCTGTAAGTTATTAATTCAATAAAAAAGTGGTGCATTACAAAGTGTGTTTTTCATTTAATACAGGTTGCTCAATTGATAATATATTTTCACTGTGTAACTGTTTTTTAAACTACTAACAGCACTACTAGATTTTGTATTTTCGCTTCCAAATTTTAGAGTACTAAGAACAAAATACCTTTGCCAAAAATATGTTGGTTATTCATTTAAAATAATGATGTTCAAAATTGTAAATGGTAGTGTAGACAGCCTTGATTTAATTAATCTCATTGAATTTCATGTACCCATAAGAGCTACTCGGTTTAAAACCCTGTTTAATTTGCACAATTCCAAGACTGAGTATTTCAAACACTCGCTTGTACCTAGATTACATGAAGTTGATAATAGGTACGCAGCTGTAGCGGATCTGTTTAACTGCACAGAAGCTAGGTACAAAAAGACTATACTATCATATCTTCTAAATCATTACTATTACGTAAGTCTACTCATACTTGTTGATAATATTTTGTATGTACTTGTATCTGCTTCTAGTATTAATTTCATACTTTCTGTCGTCATTTTATGATCAAATGACACAGTTAGGTATTTTTATACCGTTGATATAAATAAATAATACAAAAAGACAAACACTTCACGTAAACGGCATTATTGCCTGGGGCTATGCCAGTAAAAAATACATTAACACACTATATAAAGCTCAGAAAACCTTAATAAAAGTAATACTTAAAGTACCAATACTAACACCCACTTCAACCATATTTAAACAATTCCCAGTGTTGAAGATTCAAAAACTATATTCAAAACAAATACTTACTTTCCTTTACAAGAACCTAAACACATTTAAAACTTCACAAACTTCTCGCAATACCAGAACAAGACATGCACACCAACTACTAATACCAAAAACCAACACATCCTTTGGACAAAAACACTACAGATTCCAGGCTATAAAACTATTCAATTCACTTCCAACACAATATAAAACATCTAATCTTACAGAATACAAAAAACACATATGGAACTGGCTACAATCCTGTTAATATTTAATTTTTTATATTTCACTTTTTTGGAATAACTATGGAAAAACTACTGTCATAACTATGGAAAAATCGATTTTATATTTTAATTTTTAATGTTTCTCTGTGTAACCAACTCCACTGTATTATTTTAGAATTATATAACTTTACAATTGAAAAAGTCCTCCACAACACAGGTGAACTCCTAGCGTTGAGGACAATATACTATACCATTGTTTAACAAATATATTAAAGAATAAATAAAAAAAAATAAAAAAAAAAAAAAAATAAAAAAAAAAAAACATAAAACGTCAGCAAATAGACAACCTAAAATAACTTTAGAATTTCATGTTGCTAAAGATAACTGATCAACAAAAATTCCACTATATAGTTATAAAATCATTTGCAAAATGGAACTGCAGTATGGATCCCAGATCTAAATATCATCTCAAAATAAACAAAAAGGCAAACAAAAACCTCACATAATCATTCAAGCAAAGTAACGGAGAAATATTCCTAATATATAGTAATAAAAAATAAGTGTAAATTGTGTATACACTTTGAACAAGGAAGCACTGAATTTTTAGCCATAAAGTTAAAAACAACCTCCCACCCAAATCAAATCTATAAATATCTACATTAAGTCCAACAAATCTTTGCTTTAAAAAAATCCTCATAGAAGTTTCCAGGTTTTGCAAATCCCGCGGGATTGCGGGATGTAATTAAATTTGCGGGATTCGGGAAGGCGGGATACGGGACCCGGGATATAATTAGATGTGCGACATTCGGTGGTGCGGGATTCGGAGTTGCGGGATTAGGAGTTGCGGGATTCGGGATCCCGGGATGCGGGATTCGTAGAAGTGGGATTCGTGGGATTCGCTGTATCAATGGGTATTAAATTGAAATAATGCCAACGTTTCATAAACATTTTTTAAAATTATTTGGTATCAATTATCTTTGATACTTGAGAGAGATAGATGATTCCACACGACGCTAGATGTAAAAAATTCAAATAAATTTATTACAAATTCCATTGTTTTCCCGTTCAAAAATATTTTTCCATAGAATAATATTATTTTCTTTGTACGAACAATTCAACTTTTGTACCTGAAAACTACCATAAAATGTTGAAATTTCTAAAAAAGTAATTTATATTTCTTACTAGTACTATCATGTAGAATCACCTCGAAAGTTTATGAACTTAATCCCCGGACAACCTGCATTATAAAAAGAAATTGAAGAGGTAGCATGGTAAGTGTTTTAAGAAGAGATAAATATAAAAATAAAACAAAAATTTAGTGACAGCCAACATGGTTAAATGGCTACGATTCTTGTCTACGAAACCGCAGGTCGCGGGTTCAAGTCCGGGCGTGCGCAAGTAAATTTTATTTGATTAATTTGTGTTATTTCACAATTCATTCATTCAAAATAATATACAGTATATTTTCGGCTCATTCCTGCGTGGCAAATGTTTTTAATATAGCTATAGGCTATAGTGAAAGACCCCCATTCAGAATTGAAAATTAACAGAATAACTAACCATCACGCAATTTCTCCGCAGGGGTAGGCAGAGAGGACGAACCGCCAAACAACTCGGTCTTGGTAAACACTTCTTGCCTCAATCACATTCATACATCGTCTCATACATAGTCTTCCATTATTATATGGCTCTTGACATGACCGGCTCAAGTATCTGATTCACTTGATCGTGCCATGCCTTCCTCGGACGTCCCCGACTTCTTAAACCATTCACACGTACAGAATTGAAACTTTGCTTGAAATGCCTTTAGCCGTATTAGGTGTCCCACCGTCTTCACAACCTTCAGCCTAACAACATACCTCAATTGGGAATGCCATAGTCAGACTCACTCCAAACTTTTGGGAGCGGTTGGGACTATTATGCAGTACCTACCCGCATAAAAAGTTATACATATTTAATAATCTATTAGTTTCACGACAAATCGAGTGTCTATCGCCCCCTCCCCCACTTTTCCACCCTCCAAGACCGCGAAAGCCTTCGACCCGCGGGAATACATCGCTTCCACCGGCGGTAGACGGCGCAATATCTAATAACAAGGCCCGCTAAACGAAACTCCGCACATATTGAATTGTTAATAGCCATCGGCTGTGAAACATGATACCGCATCTATTAGGAGTTCGAGGGGGACGTGGTATAGAAAATATCTCTATTTATGCATTACACCATACAAAAACCCTAAAAGGATGTTTGATTTATGTCACAATACTATTACTGACGTCTTACTTTCCACTCCTAGTCTCCAGACAGAATAATGACATTGATAATAAAGTTTTTATTTCAATAATAACAAGATGTACTCGCCACGCGTATTGATCGGTCTGTCTGTGCAGATAAAAATGTATTTATTTTGTAAGAAACAAACAGCTTTTTTATATAATATACAATGATAGATATAAATATACAAGTTAACTGAAGTCAAGCCACAGAAGTTTCTTATGTTAAAGTGCATTAGAAATGAAGTTTTAGTATCTTAAAATTAATTTGGTGTTAAAGGAAGGGGAGAGGAAGAGGAAAATAGGAAGAGGATAGGAGATGCTCCCGATACATTCCATACTCTCATATTAATAATCGATCGTACGCATTACTTCATATCGATATTTCTTTAGGTTATTACCAAAAATGTCAATGCTGTAAAATTTTGTTCGAAAAAAAAATAAAAATTTATGCCTGAACATCCACAAAATAAAAAAAAGACACTTTTTGGCCATGTTTTTTTCTTGCATAAATCAAAACAGGCGGATGGTGTTAAGCAGGAATTTAAACCTTATCGCCATCTACGTAAGGGTTATTATTGATAGCGGCTCAATTTAAAATAATACATAACGTAGTGCATCGCCTTAATTCAAGAAAACAATATCGAAATTTAAATAGATTTCTTTGAAAATAATAATTATATCGCCTATTTTAGTCCTGTGTCCCAAATGTGTCGACTATATAGTAAAATAGAGTGTGCTGAAGTGGACATTTTCGTTGATGATTTATACGGATTCAGAAAAACATGTTCTGCTATTAGTCAACAATATGTAACAATTGTTGAGCTAATTATATTACGTATGACTTGTGTCTCTCTTGTACAGGGTTTTCCAATAAGAGATGTTATTTTGATATTCAATCGTAAAAGATCAATGGTTTCGTTGTTTGTGTGGCATGTAGCGCTGTTTTGTTGTAATTAAACGTTGTCCAGATCAATACCATCCAATTCCGGCCATAAAAATCATTAATCATCTCTCGATAGCGCAATCCATTCACCGTAACTGTTGCTCCAGCCTCATTTTCGAAAAATAAGGTCCAATGCCTCCGCTGGACCATAAATCGCACCAAACAGTCACACGTTGAGGATAGAGAGGTTTTTCAACAATAACTCTTGGGTTTTCCGAGCCCCAGATGCGACAATTTTGCTTGTTGACGAAGCCACCGAGGTGGAAATGGGCCTCATCACTCAAGATGATTTGCATTTGATTCACTCAAGTGAATTTTGATAATTTCAATGCGTTGTCGAAGCGTGTATCATTCCATTTTTATTAATGGCGTAGTTTCCACTTGTCAAATGTGAAAAAATGACAGCTTCAAAAGTAACATCTACCGAAATAGCGGGCTATTCAAAATAACACCTCTTATTGGAAAACCCTGTATTTCTCGTCTCTCTTTGTGTCTTAACTGTTGTTTGAGTGAGTTTTTATACAATTTTGTATTTTCATTTAGATATTATGTGTCGTTTGACTAATTAATTATTATTAATTTACTGGACAATTTGTATAGCGCCGCTTTTGTGAGATATCACCTCAGGGGCGCTTTACAAAACATATAAATATTACAAAAATAAAGTGAAGTTAGGTTAAGTAAAATGAAGAACATGAACAGGTGACACGAAGATAGAAGATAGAGACTCTGCAGCAAGAATCCTAGATGGTGAAGAAACTGGACCAGCTTCTGCAGCGAGAAAGTCCACAGCGTCCACCAACAGTGCCAGCACGAGGTTCTTCATCCGTCCAGGTATGTGTTTGCTGCTAATAAAGCGCTGACACCATATCCTCACGTAGATACCAGAACTTGGCAGCACCGATGTGACGTTCTACGAAAATAGAAGATGGAGACTCTGGACTGAAACAGGACCAGCTGCTGTAGCGAGAGAGTCTGTGGGTTTTTGTATACCTATTTGTATATTAACTGAGTTACCTATTTGTATATTAAGCAAAGTGAGAACATCTCTAGAACCCAGTGTAAACAAATAAAGATATTGACCACAGCTATTAGGTGATTTAAGTGTATTGTGTGTTATTATAAATATCATTGTTTGTATATTATTATTACAATCTGTTGCCAGTGAGACTATTGCATCCCCAATTGTTTGGGTATGTTGTGAGGCTGAAGATTATGGGGAGGGGAAGGAGATTGGAAGAGGAAGGTGTGAAAGTAAATTTACAACGATTTTACCTTTACATAATCAATTATTTCTGACCGCATATAGTAGTCATATTTAAAAAAATGATCAATCAATTGTCCAAAGAAGGACAGTTTGCAGTCCACAATTGAGTGCTGGTACCTACCCTGATGTATGTCAGTTATGCGTGGAACTGGCGGAGGCAGGATAAAAGTAGACTGAATGCTGTAGAAATGATATCCTTGAGGCGTATGCGTGGTAAATGTGTGAATTCGCAAAGAATGCAAGACTGATGTAAGCTTTTCGGCATGTATAGAGCGAATGAACGAAGAAAGGAATGTATATGACACGAATGTGAATGATATAAGATGTCGGGAACGCCTGAGGAAGACGTGGCACGATCAAGTGTACTAAATACTTGAAACGGGCCATTTCAAGAGCCAGAATAACAGAAGGTTATGTATGAGACGATGTATGAATGTGAATGAGGCAAGGAGTGTGTGCCAAGATCGACTTGATTGACATTTCATCCTCTCTGCCTACCTCTGCGGTAAATATTGTGACGGTTACTTATAGAAAAAAGGTGCACAAATAAACATGTATATTTTCATATCTAAATACTATTTTTTTTAACGTTTCATCATTAATTTTCTCGACGAAAACTATCCACTTTCTTTAAACATCGTCACGACGAAAACGGAAAACTCGCACACCGTACATAGAATACGTATGAGCATATATTTGACAACCCTGTATGTACAAACGTAGGTACATACAGGGTTGTCAAAAAAATTTCATGTTATTTTGTTAAAAACTAATATTTTGCGTAATCATGTTGGTGGTTGAGTGGTCCAAGGAATTGGGTTCGCACTCAAGTTTTGCGGGCTCAATTCTCTGCTGGTTAAATATTTCAACATACCATAAACAAGGTTTACCCAGTTATGGTAGAGAGAAAAATTTAAATATTTAACGTTAACAAACTGGCAGCTAACATAATGTTTTTTATTAAAAATCTGGTCAAATTAATCGTTTTCCTGTTAAAAACTGGAATGCAGGCCTTTAACAAAAGAATTGACAATTGAGTTCCCAACAAAATCGAATGTTTTATGAGGATGGCAGAACACGTGTTCATTCAAATATTGATATTGATACTGATATACCTATATTATCGCATTCCGTCATGATATTTATTAGGAAAAGAACACGAGTTCTAGATATATTCTGAATGACTTTATCAGGAAATTGGCATGCTATCACTTTGTTTAACAGGATCATTTTTCTCGGTGTACAAAGTGTTTAGGGGAGATGTCCAAGTTGTTTCATTTATAATGTGAATTCCGCACAACAGTCCCATATGTTCCCAATAGGAAGGTGGAAAACTATTCACTTTTCAAGCAATGTTTCTATTCTGAATTAACTACACATTATAGGCATTAATAATAAACGTGTTTTAAAGTTTACACATCCGATATACAACCAATAATTTATGGTAAATGGTGGTTTATAAGTTGTGTAAATTTTAAAACTTGTTTATTAGCAAGAGGGTACGTACAGAAAGATTTTTAAATTGAACAGTGAGCAATAACATTATGTATCGGGAGCATCCCTTTCCTTATCCTATATTCCTCTTCCTTTCTCCTTTACCTACTTATTAGTTTCAAGACATAATAAAACTCATCTGTAACCAACTTTCTTAAAAGAAATTTTTTTGGGTTATCCGCATTTAACCTCAAATTTATATCAATTTGGATGATGATGTAAGCGTTTGTTTCTTCCAAATAAATACACTGTAAAATATGAAAGCTATTCTGACTGGAGACCCTGCAGACACTACTGCTGACCCTGTACAAATCGCAAGGATCCCCACTGTTTAATTTGGCAGCCACCTCTGTTCTGGAGCCCCAAAATCCTTGACTGTGCAGAAACGGGCGGTCAGTTTATAGATTCGCTATTTTAACAAACGGATTACAATCTTGAGAAGACGGGTGGGAATGCTGTCAGTTTTACAGGTATTTTAATGGAAGATGCCCCGAGGAACCAGCGTCATCGATCCCTTCGGTACCGGTGCATAGTCACAGCATTTCAACATCTGTATACAGTTGACCTTTTTCAAATTAGATTGACTCGGCTGTGGAATAATTTGCATGCCTTGGTGTTTCCTCCTTCCTACAACACGGGTCTCATATTCACTCCTTCCTCTCCTCAAAAAGACCTTCCCCACAGCATACCCAAATATAACGTAGGCTCTGAGGGAAATTATTGTACTCGGGCCCTCCTGTGTGGAGTTAATTTTTTTTTTAAAACACGACAGAAAACAACTGCGCTTGGTGTGCCTACATACTATTCAAATGTTGTAGGTACCGAGTGCAGTTAAACTACAAGTTAAACACGTATTCATGCACCTGCACCATGCCTTGACAATATATAATGACGAAATGCAAAAAAATGATGATTTTTATGTACACGTGTTCCGAAATTGCGATATAACACATTAATTTTTCATTAAAAGTTTAACATGAAACCTATGAATTCTTTCGTTAAGGGTCCGCAGTCCCCTTTTTAACCGGATTAAAAGACAATGGAAAGAGATTCTTAATAAATTAGCAAATATTTATTAATATTGTAAGTTGAGAATATCTTAACATATCTTACAATAGTTTTAAAATTATTTTCTAACCACCCAGTACAGTATCTATATAAATATATACTCGGTATGTACGTTCCCCTACAAAATACAACATAGCAGTCAGTATCAACACGGAACGTTCCGGTAGAACCTTACCGTACATATTAAAATATCGTACATTTATTCAGCAGAGTTTCTTGCGCAGGCGCGCCTCGACTCCTCAGCCACCCACTGCCGCCCGCCGTAAGCCGCTTACGGCTGAGGCGGTGCGGCGGTACACGTTGCGCGTTTGTGGGCGGGGTGCGAGGATTTACATTATTTTATTTATTAAAAAAATATTGTTCAATTTTGCAGGCTACCGACATCTGTAGTCTAGAAATTTGAAGTTACTACGTTTAACCAAAATGGTGTGAGTCCTTGCTTAGAAAATAGTGTCAATTTGGTCGGTATAGCAGGTTTCATTTTTACTGCTAGACATCACGATGACAAATGTTTTATTTACATGTGGTGGTTTTTTGAAGTCTTTAAAAAGGCTCGCATTATGTGTTTTTTGGTTACTTTCTCAACAATAACTCGATAATAAACAAGCTCATAAGTCAGAGCGATCGTAGCAGTGTTATTCGCACAGTTCTTTATAAATATTATACCTGTTTCAATAGTTTGAAATAAATGTAAAGTTGTGTTAAGAAAACCAGTTTTTATTCAAAAAGGATCACCCCCAATTTTTAACATTTGATCCTTCAACCGGATTACGATCAGGAGATTGTATAAAAAAAAAACAAAGAACCAGCAGCCAAAAGGATACAAAATTGATTGAAACTGGAAATCATTAAGGAAAGTGGACCACATCGCAAATCTGAGATAAGTATTCAGTGCTTTCCTTCCTATCATCCATTTTATGTTTATTCAGGTCTCATGTAATTTAAACGAGATTAATCTTAAATAGAGTCAATATTATAAATAAAATCACTACCCACTTGAAAATAAGAATATAATATTATTGAATAGTGTTCTCAAATAGTATTGTCAAGATTGTCGTGGTATTCTTTCAAACGGGTGTTTGCTAAAATAAAATAATTGTCAACCGATATTAACAAAATATAATTAAAAATGGAAAATATGAAGTCATTAATAAACAAACGCGGCGTAATCAAAGGAAAACTAACCCGATTCGCGGATTCCTTAAATGCATTGTCGGTAAATGAAATTAAATTAAGATATGAGCGGGTGAAATCATTGTTAGATGAATTCGAAGCAGTTCAACAGAAAATTGAAATGTTACCGGATTCAGACGAAATTGAAAATTATAGTCAACGAGAAGCTTTCGAAAACCAATATTTCTCAGTTTTGGCAACGGCCAAAGGTGCGATCGAATCCGTCGATCAAAGTAAGGTGGAAATTAAACTACCCAACCTCCAATTACGGGAATTTCATGGCGATCAGAAAAATTGGGTTAATTTCGTCGAAACATTCAAGACTTTAGTCAATAACAATAGAAATTTAAGCAACGTACAAAAATTATTTTATTTGCAATCAACTTTAAAGGGAAACGCATTAAAGATAATTGCTAATCTAGAAATTTCTGAATTAAATTACATTTCCGCTTGGGAATTATTAAATGAACGTTATGCAAATTTAAGAACTACCGTTCATAAACACATCCAAGCTCTATTTTCATTAAAAGACATGAAACAAGAAGAGCCTGTAGCATTGAGGTATCTAATTGATGAAACAAACGTTAGTTTAAAGGCATTACAAAATATCGGGGTCAAGGTAGATCAATGGGATCCATTGGTTATTTATATAATATCAAATAAATTAGACGCAGCTACCCGAAAAAATTGGGAACAATATATATTACAAGACGAATTACCGACGTTAAAGGAATTCTTAAAATGTTTATCTGCTAGAGCCCAAGTATTGGAACTGATGAACGCTTCTGAGAAAAAATTTTCTAGCTTACATAAAACACAAATAGGCAACAATAATTGCAAAAAAGATTCATCAGTATTTTTAGCAGTAAAGGCTAACAACTGCATTTATTGTAACGAGAAAGGTCACCATATTTATTATTGTAAAAAATTTCTAAAATTAAAATTACATGAGAGGATTGATGCTACGAAATCAATCCAAGCTTGTTTTAAATGTTTAAAGGTGGGTCACCAGGCACAGAGTTGCAAGGCAACCTTTTCTTGCAGGCGTTGTGGCAAAGATAATCACAACACCTTGCTACACAATGAGGTACCTCTGCGGGAGGCCTCCAATATGGATGCTGATAACGAGGTTTCAGTATCGAATTTTTCTGCATCGGATAAAGCAGAAAAAATAATATTATTGTCAACTGCCAACATAGGAGTTGTGGGTAGTAACAATAAAATTTTTAAAGCCCGCATTCTGATTGATTCAGGGGCCCAGTCAAATTTTATGAGAGCAGAATTTGCTAATAAATTAAATTTACCATGTGAATTGATAAACAAACCCGTTTCTGGGATCCATAATAACATCACTCACATAAAAAAGAGAATTTCAGTGGAGATGAATTCGCTTCATACTGATTATAAAAGTGAAATATCATGTCTGATTTTACAGGAGATTACAACAAATTTACCACAAGTGACAATGGCGAAAAAAGACTTCAAGTTACCACGAGGATTGGAGCTAGCTGACCCGAACTTCAATATAGCTGCACCCATCGACATCCTGTTGGGCGCGGAGAGCTTTTGGGAAATCCTAACCAACGATAGATTGAAACTCGAATCGGGACCAACACTTCAACGTACGCAACTGGGATGGATCATATCAGGACCAATCCACATGTACCCAAAGCATGTATCAGATTGTTGTAATTTATCTATAAATAAAATAAGTCATCAAATAGAAAAATTTTGGAAATTGGAGGAGATTAATCCCACTAAGATTCTAAATCATGAAGAAAAGGCTTGTGAAGCCAGTTTTGCTAGTACTCATACTAGACAAGACGACGGTAGATAGGTAGTAAGTTTACCGCGTCGAGCATGCATTGATCAGCTGGGAAGTTCATTGCTCACTGCTGAAAAAAGATTTAAAAATTTAGAAAGAAAATTTGTGTCAAATCCCGAATTGAAGACACAATATATACAATTCATGCGTGAATATGAGGAATTAGGTCATATGGAGGTGTGTGACCAGTCAAAGGGGGATCGTGAATCCTATTTTTTACCTCATCACGCTGTAATAAAAGAATCAAGCACTACTACTAAAGTGAGGGTCGTTTTTGACGGCTCCGCCAAAACTTCAAATGGAATTTCTCTCAATGACGCCTTGATGACAGGACCTGTTATACAAAAGGACTTATACACCCAACTACTGCATTTCAGGAAACATCAAGTAGTACTGACGGCTGACATCGAGAAGATGTACCGCCAGATTAACGTGTGTGAAGCGGACCGTGACCTGCAGAAGATAGTGTGGCGCGAGTCGCCGCAGGAGGTGCTCAAGCATTACCGTCTGAAGACAGTCACATATGGTCTGGGGCCTTCCTCTTTCTTAGCCACTAGAAGTCTACGGCAAATTGGTATGGATAACAATATAAATTTTCCTAGAGCTAGTCAGGTCATAGAAAATGACTTCTATATGGATGACTTGTTAACCGGAGGAGATGACATGGAATCCTGTAGAGAGTTAAAAGAGCAATTAATCAACATCTTTTTGTCTGCAGGGATGACCTTGAGGAAATGGAGGTCCAATGTCTTGGAGTTGTCAGCCGAGTCGGGCCAAGCTAAGATTGCCGAATCAGGCAATTCTGAAAAAATTATTACTGACAATCCAAAGACTGAGAAAATATTAGGATTAATATGGAATAATGAATCTGATTATTTTTCTTATGTAATAATGAAACCATCGAGTCGAACCGAGAGTAAAAGACAGATATTATCTTGCATCGCATCAACCTTCGATCCATTAGGTCTTCTAGGACCGATTATAGTTGTAGCCAAATTGATAATGCAGAAGTTATGGCAGTCTAAAGCAACGTGGGATGATCCATTGCCTAATGAAATATTAGCACCCTGGAGGTCCTACCTTCAAGAATTAATTCAACTAAATGTGTTGAAAATACCAAGAAAAATTATTTGCAGGCAATCTACATATCTACAACTACACGGTTTTTGCGACTCATCTGAGAAAGCTTACGGAGCCTGCGTTTACATGGTGTCAGTGGACCATGTCGGTAAGCGGCATTCACATTTAATAACGTCCAAATCAAGAGTGGCGCCATTGAAGTGTATTTCCCTGCCCAAGTTGGAGCTTTGTAGTGCTGTGCTACTGGCTAAATTAATTAAAAACGTAAAACAAGCGTTAAATATAGTGGAGATCGACACACATTATTGGTGTGACTCCATGATAACGTTGTGCTGGCTGAAAGGTCAACCTACGAGATGGGCTACTTTCGTTGCAAACCGAGTAGCTGAAATACAAGAACTTAGTGATCCAGATCTATGGAGACATGTATCATCAGCCGACAATGCAGCAGATATACTTTCAAGAGGAACCACTACAGATAAATTGATAAATTCTGCAATATGGTGGAATGGACCAAGTTGGTTGACCGAGGGAGTCAACGCTTGGCCTATATCAAATATTTCGTGTTCAAACCCTCCGGAACTCAAAGGCAAAAATATTCTATTATCCACAGATATTCAAGAATGGGAGATATTTGAAAAATTCTCATCATTTATTAAATTGAAAAGAGTTACTGCGTATGTATTGCGATTTGTCAATAACTGCAGAAGTGTTAAGGGTAAAATTTCAGACAATTTAAGTGTGGCTGAATTGGAATCAGGCTTGAAATGTCTATTGAGATCAGCTCAAATACACGCCTTTCAAAAGGAATTGAAAGAATTAAAAAACCATGGCATCGTCAACAAGAAAAGTAATTTAAAATCTCTTAATCCCTTCTTACATGATGGTCTAATATATGTAGGCGGTAGGTTGAATTTGGCTACACATTTATCTTACCAACAAAAACACCCAATTATCTTGCCGGCTAAACATAAGCTAACTGAATTGATAATACGTCACTACCATTATGTAAACCTACACGCAGGACCTCAAGCTTTGTTAGCTGAAATACGATTAAAATTTTGGCCCATCTTTGGTAAAAACACTATTAAAAAGATATTACATAAATGTGTTGTATGTTTTAGATGCCGTCCCCGAACCGGTCATCAAATCATGGGAAATTTGCCACCCGAAAGAATTACGCCGAGTCGTCCTTTCGCTATCACCGGAATAGATTACGCCGGACCAATTCTGATTAAAAGTGGGACGCTGAGGAAGGCTTCCCTCGCAAAATCGTATTTATGTATCTTTATTTGCTTCTCAACCAAGGCTGTTCACTTGGAATTAGTTTCGGATTTATCTAGCAATGCTTTTTTGAACAGTTTAAAAAGGTTTATATCCCGTAGGGGACAACCTGAAAAGATCTTTTCCGACAATGCTAGTATTTTTAAAGGAGCTAGCAGCAGGCTCAAAGAGCTGTACACCAGCTTGAGGGAAAACAACGACAATATTCAAAATTATTTAGTGAACAGAGGTATTGAGTGGAAGTTCATAACCCCTCGAGCCCCTAATCAGGGAGGTTTGTGGGAAGCAGCAGTAAAATCAGCAAAATTCCATTTATATAGAATCACTAACAATTCTTCATTAACATTTGAACTCTTATATACCTTAATTTGTCAGATTGAGGCCTGTTTGAACTCCCGTCCATTAACTTCCTTATCCGACGACATCCATGATTACCAACCTCTTACCCCAAACCATTTCCTTATAGGCACTGAATCCTGTATCATTCCTGAGAGAGACGTCCGGGCGATACCGGACAACAGACTAACTCAATATCAGAGGATCAGTTCGCTAATTCAATCTTTTTGGTCTAGATGGAAGCAAGATTACCTGATGGAACTACAAAAGAGAACTAAATGGCAGACCAGCACTCAACGGGCACTGCAAAAAGACGATCTGGTGATTTTAAAGGAAGATCATTTACCTCCACCTTTATGGAAAATGGCCCGAATTCTGCATACACACCCTGGAGCGGATGGAGTAGTACGAGTTGTTACCCTAAAAACACCTCAAGGAGTCTTTGTGAGGCCCATCACAAAGATATGTCTGATGCCCCTGGATTCAGACACTAAACCTGTAATTGACGTCCCGGACCTTACCAAGGATTGATTATGTACATTACACTATGATGCTTATCTTCTCGACTCCACCTTGGATGGATCAAGCAGAAGACCTGAGAAGAAAGAAAAAAAAAAAAGGAACAATAATTGTGTTGTGTTCAGTGTGAACTATATTATTTGTGTTATTGAACTATTTAAATATGTAAAAATTAGTATGCAGACGTGTGTAATTTAGTCATTTTTGAATTTTTTTTGGTTATTTAATAGGATTAATAATTTTCTAGTTATCTTTAGTTTATTAATAGAGTAATTCAACAGCATTTATACGGTTAAATTTATAAGTTTACCAGCAGGGCATAAAAAAAGGGGGTTTTATTTTGTTAATTTCTGCTATTTTGAATTATTTTGTTAGTATTTTTGTGGTATATTTAGATTAAGAATTTTTAGTTTATTCTGTTTGGTTTATAGTTTATTTTTAAATAGATTATCATTCAAAAATTTAGTGCAATTTTTGAATCCCGCCCCCTGGCAATATGTTCAATTTTGCAGGCTACCGACATCTGTAGTCTAGAAATTTGAAGTTACTACGTTTAACCAAAATGGTGTGAGTCCTTGCTTAGAAAATAGTGTCAATTTGGTCGGTATAGCAGGTTTCATTTTTACTGCTAGACATCACGATGACAAATGTTTTATTTACATGTGGTGGTTTTTTGAAGTCTTTAAAAAGGCTCGCATTATGTGTTTTTTGGTTACTTTCTCAACAATAACTCGATAATAAACAAGCTCATAAGTCAGAGCGATCGTAGCAGTGTTATTCGCACAGTTCTTTATAAATATTATACCTGTTTCAATAGTTTGAAATAAATGTAAAGTTGTGTTAAGAAAACCAGTTTTTATTCAAAAAGGATCACCCCCAATTTTTAACAAATATATTTTACAAATTATACAAGTACGATGAATTTTCTGAAATTTAAGTGAATTTTTGATGAATTTACCGACGTGGGAGTGAATAAAGGTAAAGCAAAAACTTTACAAAGTAAACTTTACAAAGTAAACTTTTTCGTTTCTTTACAATAATATCATTTCCACCTTAAAATGCATTAAGTTTTCAAGTACGCTAGAATTCACAATCTTTACATTACTAAACTTTACTTCAAACCATTCATAAACCCGAGGAACGCCGGGTACATGTCAGCTAGTTATAAAATAATAATGAAGGGTAAATAAAAGTAAACATTTACTATATATACCCATATCTCTTGCCACAATAATTGCAAGAATCTTCGAAAAGGTCATCTTAAATTTAACGGAAGACAAGCTCAATACAGAGGACTCTCAAATGGGCTTCAAAGCTGGATGCTCTACTGATACGGCCATATATAGCATGAAACAAACAATCGAATACTATAAAGCCAGAAAAACAACGGTGTACGCATGCTTCCTAGACTTAAGCAAAGCCTTTGACAGGGTTTGTCATAATGCGTTGTGGAAAAAACTGACCGAACGACAAGTTCCACCACAAATTGTTAATATATTGAGAACATGGTACAACCAACAGGAAAACTTTGTCAGATGGAATGAAAGCCTATCAGAAGCAGCCAAATTAAAGTGCGGCGTTAGACAAGGAGGCTCAATGTCCCCATTACTTTTCAACGTGTATATGGATGAACTTAGTAAAACACTAAATACGACAAGAATCGGATGCCATATTGCCGGGGTATGTATGAACAATATTAGCTATGCAGACGACATGGTCATACTAGCTCCATCGATAAGAGCGATGAGAAAACTTCTGGTAATATGTGAAGCTTACGTTGATAGTCATGGGCTGATGTATAATGCTAAAAAGTCATCCCTGCTGATATTTAAAGCAAATACTGGTCCCACTGTCATTCCACCCATACGTCTCGGCGGGGCCAACCTGACAATTTGCAGCGAAATCAAATATTTGGGGCATGTCATCACCGATGACCTAAATGATAAAAAAGACATAGAACGTCAAAGAAGAGTACTGAGTGTGAGAGCTAACATGCTTGCCAGGAGATTCAACAAATGCAGTCCTCCGGTGAAGAAGCAACTTTTCCAAACATATTGTGAGTATTTCTCAAAAAAAGTGTACATTTTGGAAAAATAAAGTGTGCCTACAAACAGTTCAAAAATTTCACATGTTTTTAATTAATCATACAAAAAAAAAATGCACCATTTTGTAGAATAAATATTAGGCTTTAAAATATCGAAAAATAAACATTACAATCGTATTAATTCGCAAATATTTTAATTTTTAAAAAAATATCGATTTTTACCTTCCATACAAAATAAAATTGCCACCCTACCCACCTCATTTGTTTATACTTCATAAAATGCGATAATAACGTTATAATATGTGATTTTTTGTAAGTTTTAGGGTCTTAATTAAATGTAGTTTCTGTAAAAAGGTAATTTTCTATGGGGTTTCATAATAAATTAATAATTTATGCCCAAAAAACAAAGTGAGACATCACCATTTACTTTTTAGTAACTACTCTTTAGTTACGTTTTATTAGTACTTCCACCGTAATTTTTTAACCCATTTGTAAAATTTAACATGGGCAACACTAGCCTCTTTCTGATTAATTGTTGGTCTGACTTCTCCGCCATAACATTAATTGTTAAAATCAGTAATAACGTGTTTCTTTAGTGGGACCACTATTTCGTAACAGAAAATATTTTAGCCTTTTTTCACAAAACGGTAAGTCTTTTTCTACTCATCTTTTTGTAACATGTGCGGTACGAACATTGCTAAGCTTACATATTAACACTTTTAAATTTTATCAAACCATTGACTTTTTATAACATAAATTCTTATTACAATTTCGTAACGTTTGTTATGAATTTCGTAACGTAACGAAAAAGTTCAATGTAAAGCTGAGTGTACACAGTTACAACGTGATCAAGAAAAGTAAGTATATTGTAAGTGTGTCTAGCATTTTTATGAAAGTCTTATGTAAGTTTAGTAATAATGTAATATATTATGCACAATGCACAAATATACATATGTATTTAGATATAATAGGAAAAAATAAAATTTATTATACCATAGAGCAGATCTGTTGATGGCGCTGGAAAGTAGGTAGGTTGTAATACATAGGATGCGCTGGAAATTCCTGATGGTCAATGGCAGAGCAGGTGTCGTCGGACTTGTATGTTTTATCATCGCGATTATATATGGCATTATACATAATGACAAGTACTTGAAGATCAAGCTGAGCCATCCAATACTGGTTTTATTTTAAATAAGCTTGAGGCACTCATACACACTATCCGTTCTACAGGCGCTTTATACAATATTTATAAGTGCCTTAAGTTTTTTATAAAAGCTTATTTAAATATAAATTTATTTTTATTTACTCTGATAAAACCATAACTACAGCATAATTTTTTTTTAGGAATGCCCCCAAAAACCAATGCCAAAAAGCAAAACGCTTACAGAGAAAGACTGAAAAAGGAAAATACAAATAAATATGAGGAAATCCGAATTAAGCATTTAACAAAAGTTATAGAAAATATCAAAAATAAAAAAAGAAATTCTTACAGAAGAAGAAAAAGAAGAGCTACGGGCAAAGTGGAGACAAGCCAATGATAAAAGAGCTGAAAGAAAGAAAAAGGCTAATCCTACGACACAATACAATAATACATTTGAACGTAGAAAAAATAATAAAAAAATCCTAAAGGAAAGACTACAAAAGCTGACTGAAGAAAATACTCAATTAAAAAGTCGAAATAAAAATTTAAGACAGTGCTGTAATCGGATGAAAAGGCAAGTGAATATTCTGAAAATATTATTGCATAAACAAACTAAGACTAATAATGATGCTATTCCCATCGAAACTGGATTATATAATAAATCGGAGATGTTATAATAGGAAATAATGATGCCATAGAAAATAACACTGATATTGAAAATATGAATAGTGAAAATGAAGATTTTAACAAAATCAAAGATAAACCATGTGGAGTGACTATCTTAAAAACGAAAAACTGGAAAATATACATACAAAAAAGAAAGTGGTTTGTAAGGGCCTTATCTCTAAATCTCTATCACTAAATGACTATATTCATGCGCCAAAGCGGAGTGATAAACCAAAGACTGAAAAACTGACCAAATGTGTCTCGGAAAGATTTCAATTATTATAAAGATGAGGAAGAAATTTATAAAACGCTAATGGATAGTGATTAAAACTAAATAATTGTATGTTATTAAATTTTTAATAGTTTAAACAGTGCCTGTTCTTTAATTTCTTAAGATTTGTTGAATATTGTGTTAGGTACTTCAATTTGGGAGCTGATAATTTGATTAAAAAACATTTATTTATACTCCCTTGTTTTTTTTTAAACCCTTTTGGTATAACAAAATACAAATATTTGGGTCGTGAGTTTATGTATGTTTGTAGTATGTACAATAAATAAAAAAGTAAAGGATAATTACTTACATTTAAAAAAGACGACAACTAATTAAATTGAATAAATAATAAAAAAAGTAAAATAAAATTTGCCATTGTGTAAACAAGCCTTATGTTTACTATTTAGTTACGTCTTATGACTATTTCGTAACACTATTTCGTAACTACATTTTCGTTACGTACATTTATTTTGAGAAATACTCTTGTATGAGCTTCTACACTAGCGAACTATGGACGACATACACACAAGGCGTCATGAATACACTCCGAGTACAGTACAACCACGCATACAGAGCCCTATTTGGCCTCCCCTGGCGATGCAGCGCCTCACAGATGTTCACCGAAGGAAGGGTGCATGGGTTCGCTGCTTTGATGCGCCACAGAATAGCCGGGACGAGTCAGCGCTACCAGAGATCGGACAACACTCTTGTCCAGGCCGTTGCCCAGTGGCAGGGAGCGCCTCTACACCAGAGATGGAGAATTTCACTCAAGCCACCATAAAGTTCTAATGTGCACATCAATGTATTGATTTTTTATTTATTATTTTTATTTTTATTTATTTCTTTGTTCATTTTATGTTTATGTATTAACTTAAATGTAAGCTTTTATGGCAGGCAGAGCATTGCACACACCGCTCTGTCCAGCTGAAATAAAAATTATTATTATTATTATTATTATTATATAATTTCTCTTTAACAATAATATGGCCAGCAGTCCACAATGGAGTGCTGGTACCTACCCTGATGTATGGCAGTGAAGCATGAAATTGGCAGAGGGACGGATGAAAGTAGACTAAATTCTGTAAATATGAGATCCCTAGGGCGTATGTGTGGTAAAACCATGTTTGACCGTATTATAAATGTTAGGAGGAAGCATAGTAAATAAGATTTTGAAAGGGACGCTTAGATTGTCAGCGGATGAACACAGACAGGAGAATAAGATGCGTAAGTAAAAAAATTTATCTACCCAACGTTGCCCGGTCATTATTTCAGCTTTAAGGGGTGGAAAATAGGGTGGAATGGTTTAACTAAATCTCATGTACAGTTATCTTCCTCTTGTTTTGAAGGTCAAGTGTGCAAAATTTCATCAATCTCGGAATAAAACTGTATGTGCCAAGAAAGACCTTTGAGTCTTTCCATCCTCTCTGTCTAACTCTTCGGAGTGTTGCTCAGTGAGGACGGGTTGTTTCGCAGAATTTGAACAATTCATTAAATTTCAAAGTTAATTTAAAGTTCTGTTTTTATTCCAGTTCTGTCAAGCAAATAGCCTGTAATGATATAATAACAAGACTTCAATAGGACTTTCACAGAACCCGAAAATGAACGTTGAAATTTGATGAATAGTTCAAATTCTCCAAAACAACCCGTCCTTAGTTAAATAGTAAACCTTTTCAAGTTCTGATTATGTTACATGGCTAAAATCATTACAGACCCATTTAAAGTTCATTTTAAGTGCATCTGAAGCTGAAATTCGTAAGCAGTGTCAGATGCAATAGCCAGAAAACTTGAAAAAAAAAACGCATTTTTGAACTCTCGGATATTTTGCAAGTCCCATCTGAGCGCAGCCCCAAACAAATTAAAATAATAAATAAAACAATATTTAAATACTGAATAAACCCCCGAATATTTTTTACCGTAGCTGCAAATCTTCATACAGTCTTTCACATAGCCTTCGGGAGGCAGTAGATAGTAACGAAATAAGCACCCACTCCCCTTACCACCCCCAAAACAACCCCTCTTCCGTACCCTACCTTCACCTTACCCCTCACCACCCACCCTACTCCGTACCACCCTATTCCACCTTCAAAAGTAGGTAGAAAGCCACCCTTCAAGAATATAAGGGTGTTTATTAGGATGGGCCGCCAGTGTATGAAGGATTTTTTGAGATGTTGTTCTCTCAGTGGTTTCAGAAACTTCTTCTCGTCTCCTCTCCCAGTCCTTATAAAAAACTGCTCCCAATCGTCCGGAGCCAGTAAGATTATGGCATCCCCAATTGGGGCACGTTGTGAGGCTGAAGGGGAGCGGAGATGGGTAGGAGGAAGGGGAGGAAGTACCTGGCTATTTAAATCTAATCACCAAATTTTTTAACTCTGAAAGCTGTGCTTTCACAAGGGCGATACTGAAAATATCTGCCACTCTGGGAAGTACCGCAAACATACTAACTAACTAAGAATCACGCCGTTTCCCCTCAGGGGTAGGCAGATAGGACGGACCGCCAAACAACTCGGTCTTGGCACACACTCTTTGCCTCATTCATCACATGAATATCCATCGTCTCAAACATGCTCTTCAATTATTCTGACTCTTAACATGGCCCGACTATCTGATTTACTTGATCGTACCATGTCTTTCTCAGGCGTCCCCGACTTCTGCTACCATTTGCATTCGCATCATTTACTCTCCTTACACTCCTTTCTTCGCTCATTCGTTTTACATGACCAAACCATCTAAGCGTCCCTTTCTTAATCTTACTCACTACGCTTACATCAGAATTGCACTTTTTGCGGATCTCCACATTTCTCACACGATGATCATACATGGTTTCACCACATACGCCTCAGGGATCTCATTTCAACAGCAATCAGTCTACTTTCATCCTTTCTCTGTCATGCCTCTCTTCCATACATCAGGGTAGGTACAAGCACTCCATTGTGGACTGCTAAATTCGCTTCTTTGGAAATATACCATATATTATTTTATTTTAATGATTTGTAAATAAACACAAATTAATCAGTAAAATTTGCTTGTGCACCCTAGTATTTGAACCCGAAACCTCCGGAATTGTAGAAAAAAGGATTGTAACCACTCCACCGTGGAGGCCGTTGTTATGGAAGATATTATATGCAGGGGCGGCTGCTTCATTAGGTCATTTGGTCAGTGGCCAAAAATTTAATTTATTTGTGTATATATATTATAAGTATAAAAATTGCAATGTTGATGGCCAGTAAATAACTGTTGAACTTGGGATAGGTAGTCAAAAACAAATTAAATGAAATTTAGAAAAAAAAATCATCTGGGACTAGGCCAAAGTGAGTATGGAATAGGACAAAGGTAGTATGGAAGAAGCCAAAGGTAGTATGGAATAGGCCAAAGGTAGTATGGAAGAGGCCAAAGGTAGTATGGAATAGGCCAAAGGTAGTATGGAAGAGGCCAAAGGTAGTATTGAAGAGGCCAAAGGTAGTATGGAATAGGCCAAAGGTAGTATGGAAGAGGCCAAAGGTAGTATGGAATAGGCCAAAAGGAGCAGAGATGTGCTTTATTTCAAATAAATCCATTTCAAATGGAAATGCAAAATGCAAAATGGGTATTTTCCATTTTGCATTTTAAATGCTTTTCTAAAAACCATTTTGCATTTTAAATGCTTTTCTCAGTGCATTTTCCATTTTAAATGCTTTTTTGCAACATTCTTCCTACTATCTCCACTCATCTTTTTTCATAAGCTATAAATATCAGTCGGTCCTCAACCTCGCTATGAGAGATAATTTCCATTTGTCAAGTTGCTCCCTGGTAGGAGCCCTGGCAATTGAGTGATACCATTACAAAAAATATTGATTCAAATACTGAACATGGGGCCATGACGCTGTAATATTAAATGTTAGATAGCAGTTTCTATGTTTTTACGTTGGCAACATTAGCCCCGCGCAAATTTTTTGTGGTTTCATAATCTGTAGTCGTGGTGTTTTTGGATTTACCATCATGTAATATGTTTGTTCTACATTGATATCCATTATTAAATAACAAAATTGTTTAAAAATTCTGTAATTATTTTAATTGTTTGACCTGAGAAACCATTTTGCATTATCAATGCATTTTGAAAATAGGTATTTTGCATTTTGCATTTTCAAATGGAAAAGTTTTGACCCATTTCCATTTTGCATTTCAAATGAATTTGGGTACCCATTTTGCACATCTCTGAAAGGGAGTATGAAATATATGTTTTATATCATCAGTATTCGAACATACAGTTTTGAGACTCCTAAACTCCGAAATTGAAGAAAAACATTATTTGAAGCGCCACCCTAGTGTACCTACAACATATTAAATATATAGTTCTTGCATTCAACCTAACATTTCCTAGGTGAAAGCTACTCGATTCGAACCGTTTTCAAATTATTTCAAAATGATGAGTGGTCGAATGCGTCGGGTTCCCAACCAGGCGTAGTGGGTTCAATTCCTCTATTAGCTATGTCCACCGTTTCATTTTTTGAAATCTCGAATATACAATAAAAAATATTACAATATTTCCCAGAAAATTACCGAAAAAATTTGAAAATTGGATTTAAATTAACCTACACATGCGAAAGGCATTAGTTTCGTGAAATTCTTGTTAAATTCAAGCGGTTATACTAAATTTAAAAAATAATTTATAATAAATAACCTTACTTTTTAAGACGGGGATCTCATGCGTCAAAATCTGCTAAAATGCAACGTCGCCAGCTCTACCGAAGACATTTTTTGTTAGTTAGAATCCGAAGGAGAACTTGTAGAGGTTTTATTCAAGTTGTACCTAAAACAACGTTTAACGGTTGGGAAATGTTTTTTATTAGTAGGGCTGGTATTTATTTTAGAAGTTCAATGTATATCACTAAGGATTCCTTGTTCCGAGGTTTTAGTGATGTAATTTTTGTAACATGGTATTTTTTACTTAATTTATAAAGGCATTATATATTTTTCCATAATGGAATTTATGGTTTTTCTGGCCTTTCAATTTATTTAATTTTGTTTTATTCATGTTCTTGTTCCTACCATAAAACCAAATTTCCCTAGTATGTTATATTCTGTTATAAATAGAATACACACCATTGATAACTCTTATGTTATGTAAGGTGATGTTTTTTTTAAATGTATGTGGTTATTTTAGTAGTGCATATTTTAACTTACCTTCACTACTGTATTAACCACAGTATCAATATTTAAAAAACTCAGTATAGGCTATAATTCTCTTATAAATAGATTACACGGAATTGCGAACTCTTATGCTATTTTAGCTGATGTTTTTAATATGTGATTGGCAAAGAGCATGGCAGACTTTATACAGATCATTTTGACGTGTACCCGGCATTGCTCTGGATGATGAATGTTTTGGAGTAAAATTTTGAGGTTATAAATTCTAATGTACGTGAAAACTGGATCTATTTTTAAGGCGAAAATAATATTATTTTAATGAATTAAAAAAGTTACTTTTGTATGTCTTCATCGATTGTCTACGACTTCCACCATTCACTACTGTATACCACATTGTTAACATTAAAAAAACTGCATTATATCGACAGTTTTTCATTATGTATCTCATTCCAGTGCAGAGATAATGCGTTAAGTCTTTTCAGATGTACCCGACATCTTCTAAACACTTCCATTGCAGAAATAAAATTCAAGTCTTCCTCGGCGGTCCCCGACTCTTTCTACCATTCACTATTACTGTATACCATATTGTTACTTAAGGCGATGCACTACGTCGTCTAATATTTTGAACCAAGCCGCTATAGATAACAAACCTTACGTAGATGGCGATGAGGCTTAAATTCCCACTTAACATCATCCGCCTGTTTTGATTTATGCAAGAAAAAAAACATAGCCAAAAAGGGTCTTTTATTTTATTTGTGGATGTTCAGACACAAATATTAAAAAAAATTTCGATCATTTTATAAATAACCTAATTTTCCACATTATACAATAAAACCATAACCGAGAATGTGTTCGTAAGTAGGAGATTTTGAACTTTAAAGCAGTTTTCATAGGCCGTATACATTATTTTTTTCAGGGCTTTAAAAAAGACTTATCTAAAAAATACTCGATTATTTCAAAGGCCAAGATGTTAATATAAACAAATTGGGAAATTTTCAGCGTAATCGGTCCAGTAGTTTAGACTATAGAGAACAAACAAAAAACATACAATTTTGTAAATGTAGATTATTGTTGTGCGAGTTTTTTTTTGGTGTAGTGTACGAGTATAATCATTTTTTTATCACTGTCCTAACGAGTCTAGAATATTTGATGAAACTATGCTTACAGATTCAAAAAATAAAGCCACAAAGAGACCTTTTATTTTCCCAAACAATATTCTTTTGATCATAGGAATAAATCATTCCATTTATTTCAATGTCTTTCGTATTATTTTTTATCTCAATTCGTATGAACTTCTGGAGACTATTATGTTGGGATGAATAAATGCGAAGAAGGCAGCATAAACATGATTTTATCTTTTTTATCTCGCAACATTTCTCAACTGTCCGGTGTCAGTGAGATTATGGCATCAAACATTGGGGAATTTAGTGAGGTTGGAGGAATTGAGGATTGAAAGGAGATGGTGAAGAGGAAGTTTAGGTAGCACCTGGTTATTCAGATCTGGTCACCAAGCACAACTAGAGGTATTTCAATTTGGGAGGTGGCAAGCTGCGTTTGGTGACTTAGCAGGGGTGCCCGGGTTCATAGTCTTGACGGCGGATGCATCTACCCACCGACTGCGTGGCGAGCCAATTCGGAAGAGACCGGCTGAGGGAAATATTTTTATTACGGCAGTGGGAGTGATGAAGTCTGTAACTTCTGGACACACTGACCCACACATTCCTACCCACCCACCATACATATTTTCTTCCAAGAACTTTCTCTCCTTCCTTTCCTAAAAAAGACCCTCCACACAGCATCCCCAAAGATGACATAGGCCTTGAGGAGAATGATTTGCTCAACATCATTATATATATTTAGGGAAAAAAAATACTTCAACAGCCTACCTGAAAATATCAGAACAATAGAAAACGATAAACACCTACTAACAGCAATTAAAGAGAAGTTGAATGTAAAAATACCAATGTTGAAAGTATATTTTTAATTAATTATAAATTTTAATATTCATAATTACAAACACTAAATATTCCTCATCTTGATGCTCACCACTCTTCTATAGACACAAGCGCCAGCTTCTATAGAAGAGGAACATTAAAAATCAAAAGCAGTGAAAACAAAGTTTATGAATTATTTTAGTTAAGGCGATGCCATACGTAGTAATGCAAAATCATGTGTTTTTGGTTTGAAAATTTGGTCGCTTAGAAATGTTTCAGATGCTTTAATTCAATACTGCGAGTAGAATACATCTTGACCTTTGAAATAATCGAGTATTTTTCAAGTCTTTTTATAAGCCCAGAAATAAATTATGTATAAGGTCTATGAAAACTGCTTTATAGTTCAAAATCTCTTACTTACGAACCCATTTTTGGTTATGATTTTATTGTATGATGTGGCAAATTAAGTTATTTATAAAAGGATCGAAAAAAAATTAAATATTTATGCCTGAACATCCACAAAATAAAATAAAAGGCACTTTTTGTCCATGTTTTTTTCTTGCATAAATCAAAACAGGCGGATGGTGTTAAGCGGGAATTTAAACCTTATCGCCTCATCTACGTAAGGGTTGTTATTGATAGCGGCTCAATTTAAAATATTACACGATGTTGTGCATCGCCTTAACATTAATGATTATACATTAATTTTCCTCAGGCCTTCTGTGTGGAACTAATGTAAATAAAAGAGGAATGGTGCTAATGAATGACATTTCTATAACAGTAGATATGTCTAAACATGTGACATCCTAGAGAGTAGTTTAAGGGGTTACTTATAGATTGCTGTCGATTATGTAGGGATTGACACTTTAATAAATACTATTGCATTCTCAAGGTTGAGGCCCAGTATAATTTGTACCGCCTGCTAAATAAGCCTTCAGCGCTAATTGTCATCATTACAAAAAAAGTCCAAAATCCGGAGTTTTATTTTTTTTTAAATTATGAAATGTAAACATGTTAAAATAAGAAATCTTGTAGGTAAAACATTGATGTATTATACTAGATTAGCCTTGTCTAGTTAAATTTATTTTAAAAATGACACCACATAGCGTACGTCACAAGCAAATTTGTTCGTTTTTGGGAACAGTTCATGTAAATCGTTGTATCTCCCTTACTGTCATGTTGAGAAATATGATCTAAACGGTGTTAGAAAGAGAAAACACCACGCTTTATATTCAAATCTAGAAAATAAGCAAAGAAGAATTAAAATGGGCACCTCTATGAAATCAAAGTTACCGACAGCGATTTGAGAAAAATTTATGAAACGTGAATTTTTTATAATTTTTTTTAATGAAATTACAAGAAGTTACGTTTAGAATACATTTCTCAAAAAATCTTGTATGTTAATTATTATTTTAGTTAGAAAAAAAGTAAGATGAATCATTTTTAAAACATTTTTTATGTTTGCATTAAAAAAAAAAAACATTTCCAAAGGTATATATTTATTTCTAATGCTGAAATTATAAAGCGTATATGATTACCTTTCAAAAACAGTTTTTAGCTGTCGGATACGTTCATAAATATTCCAATTTATTTGGATTTTATTGTAAGCATGAGAAGTTAAAATAAAATTAAAATATTTCGCATTACTTTTTGGAGGTGAATTTTAGCGGTGAAGTTAGGAGTAAATAATAATAATAATATTTGGATGATTTGTATAGCGCCGTTTTTGTGCAAAATCACCTCAAGGGCGCTGTACAAATATATAATTTATTATTACGAACTATTTATGGAGATGATATACAGCACCATACTTACCTGGTAGGTCACTTGAGATTAACACTTAATTAATATTAACTAATTGTTTATTAGCGAAATTTAAATACAGGATTTAGGACATAATTAGATATAACTGGACTTTCTCTCAGGAATTGTATATTTAATTTAAGGGTATGACAGCTTAAAAAGGCAAGTTTTTAGTTTAGACCTGAATTCTGAAAGAAGGTCGTTAATAACATATTCTCCATAGTTATTTAGCCATAGATAATATTACATTGAATATTTAATGTTGAATTCGACTTTTTCGTCCGATAGACGCAGATAAGTTGTTCCCGGAATGGCTGAATCGTTTATTTTCAAATTGGATGAGGAATTATCGACAAATTTAATAATGTAGTAATATTTAGTAATGCGTTTGATATTCAATGTTACATCCCCTTCTTCAAACAGAATAAAGGACTTCTTCGAAAAGAAGCCAGTTTCAAATTATTTGATAATGTATATTATTTATAAGTCTTTTACTTACCTACAAAAGTAACTCTAACTGACCAAGCTACCTCACCCCGTCCCATAATAATAATAACAAGGCATTTATATAGCGCAGTTTAGTGTCATTTCACTTCAAGTGCCGCTAACTATAACAAACTTAAAAACGGTAATTTATATTAGTGGTCATGTTCTTAAAATTATTCCTACAGTGTGCCTTACCCAATACAGGTCTAATATGATAACACTAAATATACTGTTTATACAAAGTGATGACAAAACTTAGAATAACAATAACAGCAGGACAGGATAAAACAAGAATATTAAAACTAAAAACATAATATAAAACGGGAGGCAGTTTGTGCTCAGAAATGAGAATCTTCTGAGCAGACATTTTAAAAGGTACAATAAGGAGGCAACCGAAACCAAACAATTACCGGAAGTTTTAGAAAATGGCTTATTATAAAATATTGAAAGGAAGCTAAGATTTATCAATGGTAAGATTTTTTAAATAATTTTGTTTTTAAAGCCCGTTTAAATTCAGCCAAATTCTGGAGATTAGTAAGAGCTGAGGGATTAGTAAATCTATTCCAAATGAGCGGACCTGTTACACTAAAAGAGTGATTCGATTTGACCTAGAAAGTTCGATTAGACGATTACTAACATCTAGATCGGCTGACCTTAGAGTAAGCTGTCTATTGCTTAAGTTTTGTAGGACACATGGTTCCGATATAAAGGCTGGCGCTATACCTAGCAAGGTAATTAAGCAGATCTTAAACTCTATTCTTTCCTTCTGGTGCTTACCTCATCAAGATCAGCCGACCCTGTTAGGCAACCGCAAAGTGCCAGAAGCTAGCAAAGCACATCCAGTTCCCACTACCTACTGGGCATCCCAGGTTTGATGAAAAGCGGGTGTGTGCTTGATGTTGTGGAGACACCAGCAGGTTAGTTTTAGGGAGCACGCATCCCAGGTTTGATGAAAAGCGGGTGTGTGCTTGATGCTGTGGAGACACCAGCTGGTTAGTTTTAGGGAGCACGCATCCCAGGTTTGATGAAAAGCGGGTGTGTGCTTGATGTTGTGGAGACACCAGCAGGTTAGTTTTAGGGAGCACGCATCCCAGGTTTGATGAAAAGCGGGTGTGTGCTTGATGTTGTGGAGACACCAGCAGGTTAGTTTTAGGGAGCACGCATCCCAGGTTTGATGAAAAGCGGGTGTGTGCTTGATGCTGTGGAGACACCAGCTGGTTAGTTTTAGGGAGCACGCATCCCAGGTTTGATGAAAAGCGGGTGTGTGCTTGATGCTGTGGAGACACCAGCTGGTTAGTTTTAGGGAGCACGCATCCCAGGTTTGATGAAAAGCGGGTGTGTGCTTGATGTTGTGGAGACACCAGCAGGTTAGTTTTAGGGAGCACGCATCCCAGGTTTGATGAAAAGCGGGTGTGTGCTTGATGTGGTGGAGACACCAGCAGGTTAGTTTTAGGGAGCACGCATCCCAGGTTTGATGAAAAGCGGGTGTGTGCTTGATGCTGTGGAGACACCAGCTGGTTAGTTTTAGGGAGCACGCATCCCAGGTTTGATGAAAAGCGGGTGTGTGCTTGATGTTGTGGAGACACCAGCAGGTTAGTTTTAGGGAGCACGCATCCCAGGTTTGATGAAAAGCGGGTGTGTGCTTGATGTTGTGGAGACACCAGCAGGTTAGTTTTAGGGAGCACGCATCCCAGGTTTGATGAAAAGCGGGTGTGTGCTTGATGCTGTGGAGACACCAGCTGGTTAGTTTTAGGGAGCACGCATCCCAGGTTTGATGAAAAGCGGGTGTGTGCTTGATGCTGTGGAGACACCAGCTGGTTAGTTTTAGGGAGCACGCATCTCAGGTTTGATGAAAAGCGGGTGTGTGCTTGATGTTGTGGAGACACCAGCAGGTTAGTTTTAGGGAGCACGCATCCCAGGTTTGATGAAAAGCGGGTGTGTGCTTGATGTTGTGGAGACACCAGCAGGTTAGTTTTAGGGAGCACGCATCCCAGGTTTGATGAAAAGCGGGTGTGTGCTTGATGCTGTGGAGACACCAGCTGGTTAGTTTTAGGGAGCACGCATCCCAGGTTTGATGAAAAGCGGGTGTGTGCTTGATGTTGTGGAGACACCAGCAGGTTAGTTTTAGGGAGCACGCATCCCAGGTTTGATGAAAAGCGGGTGTGTGCTTGATGTTGTGGAGACACCAGCAGGTTAGTTTTAGGGAGCACGCATCCCAGGTTTGATGAAAAGCGGGTGTGTGCTTGATGCTGTGGAGACACCAGCTGGTTAGTTTTAGGGAGCACGCATCCCAGGTTTGATGAAAAGCGGGTGTGTGCTTGATGTTGTGGAGACACCAGTAGGTTAATTTTAGGGAGCACGCATCCCAGGTTTGATGAAAAGCGGGTGTGTGCTTGATGTTGTGGAGACACCAGTAGGTTAGTTTTAGGGAGCACGCATCCCAGGTTTGATGAAAAGCGGGTGTGTGCTTGATGTTGTGGAGACACCAGCAGGTTAATTTTAGGGAGCACGCATCCCAGGTTTGATGAAAAGCGGGTGTGTGCTTAATGTTGTGGAGACACCAGCAGGTTAATTTTAGGGAGCACGCATCCCAGGTTTTATGAAAAGCGGGTGTGTGCTTAATGTTGTGGAGACACCAGCAGGTTAATTTTAGGGAGCACGCATCCCAGGTTTGATGAAAAGCGGGTGTGTGCTTGATGTTGTGGAGACACCAGTAGGTTAGTTTTAGGGAGCACGCATCCCAGGTTTTATGAAAAGCGGGTGTGTGCTTGATGTTGTGGAGACACCAGTAGGTTAGTTTTAGGGAGCACGCATCCCAGGTTTTATGAAAAGCGGGTGTGTGCTTAATGTTGTGGAGACACCAGCAGGTTAATTTTAGGGAGCACGCATCCCAGGTTTGATGAAAAGCGGGTGTGTGCTTGATGTTGTGGAGACACCAGTAGGTTAGTTTTAGGGAGCACGCATCCCAGGTTTGATGAAAAGCGGGTGTGTGCTTGATGTTGTGGAGACACCAGCAGGTTAGTTTTAGGGAGCACGCATCCCAGGTTTGATGAAAAGCGGGTGTGTGCTTGATGTTGTGGAGACACCAGCAGGTTAGTTTTAGGGAGAACGCATCCCAGGTTTGATGAAAAGCGGGTGTGTGCTTGATGCTGTGGAGACACCAGCTGGTTAGTTTTAGGGAGCACGCATCCCAGGTTTGATGAAAAGCGGGTGTGTGCTTGATGTTGTGGAGACACCAGCAGGTTAGTTTTAGGGAGCACGCATCCCAGGTTTGATGAAAAGCGGGTGTGTGCTTGATGTTGTGGAGACACCAGTAGGTTAATTTTAGGGAGCACGCATCCCAGGTTTGATGAAAAGCGGGTGTGTGCTTGATGTTGTGGAGACACCAGCAGGTTAGTTTTAGGGAGCACGCATCCCAGGTTTGATGAAAAGCGGGTGTGTGCTTGATGCTGTGGAGACACCAGCTGGTTAGTTTTAGGGAGCACGCATCCCAGGTTTGATGAAAAGCGGGTGTGTGCTTGATGTTGTGGAGACACCAGCAGGTTAGTTTTAGGGAGCACGCATCCCAGGTGTGATGAAAAGCGGGTGTGTGCTTGATGTTGTGGAGACACCAGTAGGTTAGTTTTAGGGAGCACGCATCCCAGGTTTTATGAAAAGCGGGTGTGTGCTTGATGTTGTGGAGACACCAGCAGGTTAGTTTTAGGGAGCACGCATCCCAGGTGTGATGAAAAGCGGGTGTGTGCTTGATGTTGTGGAGACACCAGTAGGTTAGTTTTAGGGAGCACGCATCCCAGGTTTTATGAAAAGCGGGTGTGTGCTTGATGTTGTGGAGACACCAGCAGGTTAGTTTTAGGGAGCACGCATCCCAGGTGTGATGAAAAGCGGGTGTGTGCTTGATGTTGTGGAGACACCAGTAGGTTAGTTTTAGGGAGCACGCATCCCAGGTTTTATGAAAAGCGGGTGTGTGCTTGATGTTGTGGAGACACCAGCAGGTTAGTTTTAGGGAGCACGCATCCCAGGTGTGATGAAAAGCGGGTGTGTGCTTAATGTTGTGGAGACACCAGCAGGTTAATTTTAGGGAGCACGCATCCCAGGTTTGATGAAAAGCGGGTGTGTGCTTGATGCTGTGGAGACACCAGCAGGTTAGTTTTAGGGAGCACGCATCCCAGGTTTTATGAAAAGCGGGTGTGTGCTTGATGTTGTGGAGACACCAGCAGGTTAGTTTTAGGGAGCACGCATCCCAGGTGTGATGAAAAACGGGTGTGTGCTTGATGTTGTGGAGACACCAGTAGGTTAGTTTTAGGGAGCACGCATCCCAGGTTTTATGAAAAGCGGGTGTGTGCTTGATGTTGTGGAGACACCAGCAGGTTAGTTTTAGGGAGCACGCATCCCAGGTGTGATGAAAAGCGGGTGTGTGCTTAATGTTGTGGAGACACCAGCAGGTTAATTTTAGGGAGCACGCATCCCAGGTTTGATGAAAAGCGGGTGTGTGCTTGATGTTGTGGAGACACCAGTAGGTTAGTTTTAGGGAGCACGCATCCCAGGTTTTATGAAAAGCGGGTGTGTGCTTGATGTTGTGGAGACACCAGCAGGTTAGTTTTAGGGAGCACGCATCCCAGGTTTTATGAAAAGCGGGTGTGTGCTTGATGTTGTGGAGACACCAGCAGGTTAGTTTTAGGGAGCACGCATCCCAGGTTTGATGAAAAGCGGGTGTGTGCTTGATGTTGTGGAGACACCAGTAGGTTAGTTTTAGGGAGCACGCATCCCAGGTTTTATGAAAAGCGGGTGTGTGCTTAATGTTGTGGAGACACCAGCAGGTTAATTTTAGGGAGCACGCATCCCAGGTTTTATGAAAAGCGGGTGTGTGCTTGATGTTGTGGAGACACCAGTAGGTTAGTTTTAGGGAGCACGCATCCCAGGTTTTATGAAAAGCGGGTGTGTGCTTGATGTTGTGAAGACACCAGTAGGTTAGTTTTAGGGAGCACGCATCCCAGGTTTTATGAAAAGCGGGTGTGTGCTTAATGTTGTGGAGACACCAGCAGGTTAATTTTAGGGAGCACGCATCCCAGGTTTGATGAAAAGCGGGTGTGTGCTTGATGTTGTGGAGACACCAGTAGGTTAGTTTTAGGGAGCACGCATCCCAGGTTTTATGAAAAGCGGGTGTGTGCTTGATGTTGTGGAGACACCAGTAGGTTAGTTTTAGGGAGCACGCATCCCAGGTTTTATGAAAAGCGGGTGTGTGCTTAATGTTGTGGAGACACCAGAAGGTTAATTTTAGGGAGCACGCATCCCAGGTTTGATGAAAAGCGGGTGTGTGCTTGATGTTGTGGAGACACCAGTAGGTTAGTTTTAGGGAGCACGCATCCCAGGTTTTATGAAAAGCGGGTGTGTGCTTGATGTTGTGGAGACACCAGTAGGTTAGTTTTAGGGAGCACGCATCCCAGGTTTTATGAAAAGCGGGTGTGTGCTTAATGTTGTGGAGACACCAGCAGGTTAATTTTAGGGAGCACGCATCCCAGATTTGATGAAAAGCGGGTGTGTGCTTGATGTTGTGGAGACACCAGTAGGTTAGTTTTAGGGAGCACGCATCCCAGGTTTGATGAAAAGCGGGTGTGTGCTTGATGCTGTGGAGACACCAGCTGGTTAGTTTTAGGGAGCACGCATCTCAGGTTTGATGAAAAGCGGGTGTGTGCTTGATGTTGTGGAGACACCAGCAGGTTAGTTTTAGGGAGCACGCATCCCAGGTTTGATGAAAAGCGGGTGTGTGCTTGATGTTGTGGAGACACCAGCAGGTTAGTTTTAGGGAGCACGCATCCCAGGTTTGATGAAAAGCGGGTGTGTGCTTGATGCTGTGGAGACACCAGCTGGTTAGTTTTAGGGAGCACGCATCCCAGGTTTGATGAAAAGCGGGTGTGTGCTTGATGTTGTGGAGACACCAGCAGGTTAGTTTTAGGGAGCACGCATCCCAGGTTTGATGAAAAGCGGGTGTGTGCTTGATGTTGTGGAGACACCAGCAGGTTAGTTTTAGGGAGCACGCATCCCAGGTTTGATGAAAAGCGGGTGTGTGCTTGATGCTGTGGAGACACCAGCTGGTTAGTTTTAGGGAGCACGCATCCCAGGTTTGATGAAAAGCGGGTGTGTGCTTGATGTTGTGGAGACACCAGTAGGTTAATTTTAGGGAGCACGCATCCCAGGTTTGATGAAAAGCGGGTGTGTGCTTGATGTTGTGGAGACACCAGTAGGTTAGTTTTAGGGAGCACGCATCCCAGGTTTGATGAAAAGCGGGTGTGTGCTTGATGTTGTGGAGACACCAGCAGGTTAATTTTAGGGAGCACGCATCCCAGGTTTGATGAAAAGCGGGTGTGTGCTTAATGTTGTGGAGACACCAGCAGGTTTATTTTAGGGAGCACGCATCCCAGGTTTTATGAAAAGCGGGTGTGTGCTTAATGTTGTGGAGACACCAGCAGGTTAATTTTAGGGAGCACGCATCCCAGGTTTGATGAAAAGCGGGTGTGTGCTTGATGTTGTGGAGACACCAGTAGGTTAGTTTTAGGGAGCACGCATCCCAGGTTTTATGAAAAGCGGGTGTGTGCTTGATGTTGTGGAGACACCAGTAGGTTAGTTTTAGGGAGCACGCATCCCAGGTTTTATGAAAAGCGGGTGTGTGCTTAATGTTGTGGAGACACCAGCAGGTTAATTTTAGGGAGCACGCATCCCAGGTTTGATGAAAAGCGGGTGTGTGCTTGATGTTGTGGAGACACCAGTAGGTTAGTTTTAGGGAGCACGCATCCCAGGTTTGATGAAAAGCGGGTGTGTGCTTGATGTTGTGGAGACACCAGCAGGTTAGTTTTAGGGAGCACGCATCCCAGGTTTGATGAAAAGCGGGTGTGTGCTTGATGTTGTGGAGACACCAGCAGGTTAGTTTTAGGGAGAACGCATCCCAGGTTTGATGAAAAGCGGGTGTGTGCTTGATGCTGTGGAGACACCAGCTGGTTAGTTTTAGGGAGCACGCATCCCAGGTTTGATGAAAAGCGGGTGTGTGCTTGATGTTGTGGAGACACCAGCAGGTTAGTTTTAGGGAGCACGCATCCCAGGTTTGATGAAAAGCGGGTGTGTGCTTGATGTTGTGGAGACACCAGTAGGTTAATTTTAGGGAGCACGCATCCCAGGTTTGATGAAAAGCGGGTGTGTGCTTGATGTTGTGGAGACACCAGCAGGTTAGTTTTAGGGAGCACGCATCCCAGGTTTGATGAAAAGCGGGTGTGTGCTTGATGCTGTGGAGACACCAGCTGGTTAGTTTTAGGGAGCACGCATCCCAGGTTTGATGAAAAGCGGGTGTGTGCTTGATGTTGTGGAGACACCAGCAGGTTAGTTTTAGGGAGCACGCATCCCAGGTGTGATGAAAAGCGGGTGTGTGCTTGATGTTGTGGAGACACCAGTAGGTTAGTTTTAGGGAGCACGCATCCCAGGTTTTATGAAAAGCGGGTGTGTGCTTGATGTTGTGGAGACACCAGCAGGTTAGTTTTAGGGAGCACGCATCCCAGGTGTGATGAAAAGCGGGTGTGTGCTTGATGTTGTGGAGACACCAGTAGGTTAGTTTTAGGGAGCACGCATCCCAGGTTTTATGAAAAGCGGGTGTGTGCTTGATGTTGTGGAGACACCAGCAGGTTAGTTTTAGGGAGCACGCATCCCAGGTGTGATGAAAAGCGGGTGTGTGCTTGATGTTGTGGAGACACCAGTAGGTTAGTTTTAGGGAGCACGCATCCCAGGTTTTATGAAAAGCGGGTGTGTGCTTGATGTTGTGGAGACACCAGCAGGTTAGTTTTAGGGAGCACGCATCCCAGGTGTGATGAAAAGCGGGTGTGTGCTTAATGTTGTGGAGACACCAGCAGGTTAATTTTAGGGAGCACGCATCCCAGGTTTGATGAAAAGCGGGTGTGTGCTTGATGCTGTGGAGACACCAGCAGGTTAGTTTTAGGGAGCACGCATCCCAGGTTTTATGAAAAGCGGGTGTGTGCTTGATGTTGTGGAGACACCAGCAGGTTAGTTTTAGGGAGCACGCATCCCAGGTGTGATGAAAAACGGGTGTGTGCTTGATGTTGTGGAGACACCAGTAGGTTAGTTTTAGGGAGCACGCATCCCAGGTTTTATGAAAAGCGGGTGTGTGCTTGATGTTGTGGAGACACCAGCAGGTTAGTTTTAGGGAGCACGCATCCCAGGTGTGATGAAAAGCGGGTGTGTGCTTAATGTTGTGGAGACACCAGCAGGTTAATTTTAGGGAGCACGCATCCCAGGTTTGATGAAAAGCGGGTGTGTGCTTGATGTTGTGGAGACACCAGTAGGTTAGTTTTAGGGAGCACGCATCCCAGGTTTTATGAAAAGCGGGTGTGTGCTTGATGTTGTGGAGACACCAGCAGGTTAGTTTTAGGGAGCACGCATCCCAGGTTTTATGAAAAGCGGGTGTGTGCTTGATGTTGTGGAGACACCAGCAGGTTAGTTTTAGGGAGCACGCATCCCAGGTTTGATGAAAAGCGGGTGTGTGCTTGATGTTGTGGAGACACCAGTAGGTTAGTTTTAGGGAGCACGCATCCCAGGTTTTATGAAAAGCGGGTGTGTGCTTAATGTTGTGGAGACACCAGCAGGTTAATTTTAGGGAGCACGCATCCCAGGTTTTATGAAAAGCGGGTGTGTGCTTGATGTTGTGGAGACACCAGTAGGTTAGTTTTAGGGAGCACGCATCCCAGGTTTTATGAAAAGCGGGTGTGTGCTTGATGTTGTGAAGACACCAGTAGGTTAGTTTTAGGGAGCACGCATCCCAGGTTTTATGAAAAGCGGGTGTGTGCTTAATGTTGTGGAGACACCAGCAGGTTAATTTTAGGGAGCACGCATCCCAGGTTTGATGAAAAGCGGGTGTGTGCTTGATGTTGTGGAGACACCAGTAGGTTAGTTTTAGGGAGCACGCATCCCAGGTTTTATGAAAAGCGGGTGTGTGCTTGATGTTGTGGAGACACCAGTAGGTTAGTTTTAGGGAGCACGCATCCCAGGTTTTATGAAAAGCGGGTGTGTGCTTAATGTTGTGGAGACACCAGAAGGTTAATTTTAGGGAGCACGCATCCCAGGTTTGATGAAAAGCGGGTGTGTGCTTGATGTTGTGGAGACACCAGTAGGTTAGTTTTAGGGAGCACGCATCCCAGGTTTTATGAAAAGCGGGTGTGTGCTTGATGTTGTGGAGACACCAGTAGGTTAGTTTTAGGGAGCACGCATCCCAGGTTTTATGAAAAGCGGGTGTGTGCTTAATGTTGTGGAGACACCAGCAGGTTAATTTTAGGGAGCACGCATCCCAGGTTTGATGAAAAGCGGGTGTGTGCTTGATGTTGTGGAGACACCAGTAGGTTAGTTTTAGGGAGCACGCATCCCAGGTTTTATGAAAAGCGGGTGTGTGCTTGATGTTGTGGAGACACCAGTAGGTTAATTTTAGGGAGCACGCATCCCAGGTTTGATGAAAAGCGGGTGTGTGCTTGATGTTGTGATGACACCAGTAGGTTAGTTTTAGGGAGCACGCATCCCAGGTTTGATGAAAAGCGGGTGTGTGCTTGATGTTGTGGAGACACCAGCAGGTTAATTTTAGGGAGCACGCATCCCAGGTTTTATGAAAAGCGGGTGTGTGCTTGATGTTGTGGAGACACCAGCAGGTTAGTTTTAGGGAGCACGCATCCCAGGTGTGATGAAAAGCGGGTGTGTGCTTAATGTTGTGGAGACACCAGCAGGTTAATTTTAGGGAGCACGCATCCCAGGTTTGATGAAAAGCGGGTGTGTGCTTGATGCTGTGGAGACACCAGCAGGTTAGTTTTAGGGAGCACGCATCCCAGGTTTTATGAAAAGCGGGTGTGTGCTTGATGTTGTGGAGACACCAGCAGGTTAGTTTTAGGGAGCACGCATCCCAGGTGTGATGAAAAACGGGTGTGTGCTTGATGTTGTGGAGACACCAGTAGGTTAGTTTTAGGGAGCACGCATCCCAGGTTTTATGAAAAGCGGGTGTGTGCTTGATGTTGTGGAGACACCAGTAGGTTAGTTTTAGGGAGCACGCATCCCAGGTTTTATGAAAAGCGGGTGTGTGCTTAATGTTGTGGAGACACCAGAAGGTTAATTTTAGGGAGCACGCATCCCAGGTTTGATGAAAAGCGGGTGTGTGCTTGATGTTGTGGAGACACCAGTAGGTTAGTTTTAGGGAGCACGCATCCCAGGTTTTATGAAAAGCGGGTGTGTGCTTGATGTTGTGGAGACACCAGTAGGTTAGTTTTAGGGAGCACGCATCCCAGGTTTTATGAAAAGCGGGTGTGTGCTTAATGTTGTGGAGACACCAGCAGGTTAATTTTAGGGAGCACGCATCCCAGGTTTGATGAAAAGCGGGTGTGTGCTTGATGTTGTGGAGACACCAGTAGGTTAGTTTTAGGGAGCACGCATCCCAGGTTTTATGAAAAGCGGGTGTGTGCTTGATGTTGTGGAGACACCAGTAGGTTAGTTTTAGGGAGCACGCATCCCAGGTTTTATGAAAAGCGGGTGTGTGCTTGATGTTGTGGAGACACCAGTAGGTTAATTTTAGGGAGCACGCATCCCAGGTTTGATGAAAAGCGGGTGTGTGCTTGATGTTGTGGAGACACCAGTAGGTTAGTTTTAGGGAGCACGCATCCCAGGTTTGATGAAAAGCGGGTGTGTGCTTGATGTTGTGGAGACACCAGCAGGTTAATTTTAGGGAGCACGCATCCCAGGTTTGATGAAAAGCGGGTGTGTGCTTAATGTTGTGGAGACACCAGCAGGTTAATTTTAGGGAGCACGCATCCCAGGTTTTATGAAAAGCGGGTGTGTGCTTAATGTTGTGGAGACACCAGCAGGTTAATTTAAGGGAGCACGCATCCCAGGTTTGATGAAAAGCGGGTGTGTGCTTGATGTTGTGGAGACACCAGTAGGTTAGTTTTAGGGAGCACGCATCCCAGGTTTTATGAAAAGCGGGTGTGTGCTTGATGTTGTGGAGACACCAGTAGGTTAGTTTTAGGGAGCACGCATCCCAGGTTTTATGAAAAGCGGGTGTGTGCTTAATGTTGTGGAGACACCAGCAGGTTAATTTTAGGGAGCACGCATCCCAGGTTTGATGAAAAGCGGGTGTGTGCTTGATGTTGTGGAGACACCAGTAGGTTAGTTTTAGGGAGCACGCATCCCAGGTTTTATGAAAAGCGGGTGTGTGCTTGATGTTGTGGAGACACCAGCAGGTTAGTTTTAGGGAGCACGCATCCCAGGTGTGATGAAAAGCGGGTGTGTGCTTGATGTTGTGGAGACACCAGTAGGTTAGTTTTAGGGAGCACGCATCCCAGGTTTTATGAAAAGCGGGTGTGTGCTTGATGTTGTGGAGACACCAGCAGGTTAGTTTTAGGGAGCACGCATCCCAGGTGTGATGAAAAGCGGGTGTGTGCTTGATGTTGTGGAGACACCAGTAGGTTAGTTTTAGGGAGCACGCATCCCAGGTTTTATGAAAAGCGGGTGTGTGCTTGATGTTGTGGAGACACCAGCAGGTTAGTTTTAGGGAGCACGCATCCCAGGTGTGATGAAAAGCGGGTGTGTGCTTGATGTTGTGGAGACACCAGCAGGTTAGTTTTAGGGAGCACGCATCCCAGGTGTGATGAAAAGCGGGTGTGTGCTTAATGTTGTGGAGACACCAGCAGGTTAATTTTAGGGAGCACGCATCCCAGGTTTGATGAAAAGCGGGTGTGTGCTTGATGTTGTGGAGACACCAGTAGGTTAGTTTTAGGGAGCACGCATCCCAGGTTTTATGAAAAGCGGGTGTGTGCTTGATGCTGTGGAGACACCAGCAGGTTAGTTTTAGGGAGCACGCATCCCAGGTTTTATGAAAAGCGGGTGTGTGCTTGATGTTATGGAGACACCAGCAGGTTAGTTTTAGGGAGCACGCATCCCAGGTGTGATGAAAAGCGGGTGTGTGCTTGATGTT
This sequence comes from Hesperophylax consimilis, assembly GCF_061612785.1. Lineage (NCBI taxonomy): Eukaryota > Metazoa > Arthropoda > Insecta > Trichoptera > Limnephilidae > Hesperophylax > Hesperophylax consimilis. The sequence continues at coordinate 17,641,196 of NC_142865.1, forward strand.
GTGGAGACACCAGTAGGTTAGTTTTAGGGAGCACGCATCCCAGGTTTTATGAAAAGCGGGTGTGTGCTTGATGTTGTGGAGACACCAGCAGGTTAGTTTTAGGGAGCACGCATCCCAGGTGTGATGAAAAGCGGGTGTGTGCTTAATGTTGTGGAGACACCAGCAGGTTAATTTTAGGGAGCACGCATCCCAGGTTTGATGAAAAGCGGGTGTGTGCTTGATGTTGTGGAGACACCAGTAGGTTAGTTTTAGGGAGCACGCATCCGAGGTTTTATGAAAAGCGGGTGTGTGCTTGATGTTGTGGAGACACCAGCAGGTTAGTTTTAGGGAGCACGCATCCCAGGTTTTATGAAAAGCGGGTGTGTGCTTGATGTTGTGGAGACACCAGCAGGTTAGTTTTAGGGAGCACGCATCCCAGGTTTGATGAAAAGCGGGTGTGTGCTTGATGTTGTGGAGACACCAGTAGGTTAGTTTTAGGGAGCACGCATCCCAGGTTTTATGAAAAGCGGGTGTGTGCTTGATGTTGTGGAGACACCAGTAGGTTAGTTTTAGGGAGCACGCATCCCAGGTTTTATGAAAAGCGGGTGTGTGCTTGATGTTGTGGAGACACCAGCAGGTTAGTTTTAGGGAGCACGCATCCCAGGTGTGATGAAAAGCGGGTGTGTGCTTGATGTTGTGGAGACACCAGTAGGTTAGTTTTAGGGAGCACGCATCCCAGGTTTTATGAAAAGCGGGTGTGTGCTTGATGTTGTGGAGACACCAGCAGGTTAGTTTTAGGGAGCACGCATCCCAGGTGTGATGAAAAGCGGGTGTGTGCTTAATGTTGTGGAGACACCAGCAGGTTAATTTTAGGGAGCACGCATCCCAGGTTTGATGAAAAGCGGGTGTGTGCTTGATGCTGTGGAGACACCAGCAGGTTAGTTTTAGGGAGCACGCATCCCAGGTTTTATGAAAAGCGGGTGTGTGCTTGATGTTGTGGAGACACCAGTAGGTTAGTTTTAGGGAGCACGCATCCCAGGTTTTATGAAAAGCGGGTGTGTGCTTGATGTTGTGGAGACACCAGCAGGTTAGTTTTAGGGAGCACGCATCCCAGGTGTGATGAAAAGCGGGTGTGTGCTTGATGTTGTGGAGACACCAGTAGGTTAGTTTTAGGGAGCACGCATCCCAGGTTTTATGAAAAGCGGGTGTGTGCTTGATGTTGTGGAGACACCAGTAGGTTAATTTTAGGGAGCACGCATCCCAGGTTTGATGAAAAGCGGGTGTGTGCTTGATGTTGTGGAGACACCAGCAGGTTAGTTTTAGGGAGCACGCATCCCAGGTGTGATGAAAAGCGGGTGTGTGCTTGATGTTGTGGAGACACCAGTAGGTTAGTTTTAGGGAGCACGCATCCCAGGTTTTATGAAAAGCGGGTGTGTGCTTGATGTTGTGGAGACACCAGCAGGTTAGTTTTAGGGAGCACGCATCCCAGGTGTGATGAAAAGCGGGCGTGTGCTTAATGTTGTGGAGACACCAGCAGGTTAATTTTAGGGAGCACGCATCCCAGGTTTGATGAAAAGCGGGTGTGTGCTTGATGCTGTGGAGACACCAGCAGGTTAGTTTTAGGGAGCACGCATCCCAGGTTTTATGAAAAGCGGGTGTGTGCTTGATGTTGTGGAGACACCAGCAGGTTAGTTTTAGGGAGCACGCATCCCAGGTGTGATGAAAAGCGGGTGTGTGCTTGATGTTGTGGAGACACCAGTAGGTTAGTTTTAGGGAGCACGCATCCCAGGTTTTATGAAAAGCGGGTGTGTGCTTGATGTTGTGGAGACACCAGCAGGTTAGTTTTAGGGAGCACGCATCCCAGGTGTGATGAAAAGCGGGTGTGTGCTTAATGTTGTGGAGACACCAGCAGGTTAATTTTAGGGAGCACGCATCCCAGGTTTGATGAAAAGCGGGTGTGTGCTTGATGTTGTGGAGACACCAGTAGGTTAGTTTTAGGGAGCACGCATCCCAGGTTTTATGAAAAGCGGGTGTGTGCTTGATGTTGTGGAGACACCAGCAGGTTAGTTTTAGGGAGCACGCATCCCAGGTTTTATGAAAAGCGGGTGTGTGCTTGATGTTGTGGAGACACCAGCAGGTTAGTTTTAGGGAGCACGCATCCCAGGTTTGATGAAAAGCGGGTGTGTGCTTGATGTTGTGGAGACACCAGTAGGTTAGTTTTAGGGAGCACGCATCCCAGGTTTTATGAAAAGCGGGTGTGTGCTTGATGTTGTGGAGACACCAGTAGGTTAGTTTTAGGGAGCACGCATCCCAGGTTTTATGAAAAGCGGGTGTGTGCTTGATGTTGTGGAGACACCAGCAGGTTAGTTTTAGGGAGCACGCATCCCAGGTGTGATGAAAAGCGGGTGTGTGCTTGATGTTGTGGAGACACCAGTAGGTTAGTTTTAGGGAGCACGCATCCCAGGTTTTATGAAAAGCGGGTGTGTGCTTGATGTTGTGGAGACACCAGCAGGTTAGTTTTAGGGAGCACGCATCCCAGGTGTGATGAAAAGCGGGTGTGTGCTTAATGTTGTGGAGACACCAGCAGGTTAATTTTAGGGAGCACGCATCCCAGGTTTGATGAAAAGCGGGTGTGTGCTTGATGCTGTGGAGACACCAGCAGGTTAGTTTTAGGGAGCACGCATCCCAGGTTTTATGAAAAGCGGGTGTGTGCTTGATGTTGTGGAGACACCAGCAGGTTAGTTTTAGGGAGCACGCATCCCAGGTGTGATGAAAAGCGGGTGTGTGCTTGATGTTGTGGAGACACCAGTAGGTTAGTTTTAGGGAGCACGCATCCCAGGTTTTATGAAAAGCGGGTGTGTGCTTGATGTTGTGGAGACACCAGCAGGTTAGTTTTAGGGAGCACGCATCCCAGGTGTGATGAAAAGCGGGTGTGTGCTTAATGTTGTGGAGACACCAGCAGGTTAATTTTAGGGAGCACGCATCCCAGGTTTGATGAAAAGCGGGTGTGTGCTTGATGTTGTGGAGACACCAGTAGGTTAGTTTTAGGGAGCACGCATCCGAGGTTTTATGAAAAGCGGGTGTGTGCTTGATGTTGTGGAGACACCAGCAGGTTAGTTTTAGGGAGCACGCATCCCAGGTTTTATGAAAAGCGGGTGTGTGCTTGATGTTGTGGAGACACCAGCAGGTTAGTTTTAGGGAGCACGCATCCCAGGTTTGATGAAAAGCGGGTGTGTGCTTGATGTTGTGGAGACACCAGTAGGTTAGTTTTAGGGAGCACGCATCCCAGGTTTTATGAAAAGCGGGTGTGTGCTTGATGTTGTGGAGACACCAGCAGGTTAGTTTTAGGGAGCACGCATCCCAGGTGTGATGAAAAGCGGGTGTGTGCTTGATGTTGTGGAGACACCAGTAGGTTAGTTTTAGGGAGCACGCATCCCAGGTTTTATGAAAAGCGGGTGTGTGCTTGATGTTGTGGAGACACCAGCAGGTTAGTTTTAGGGAGCACGCATCCCAGGTGTGATGAAAAGCGGGTGTGTGCTTAATGTTGTGGAGACACCAGCAGGTTTATTTTAGGGAGCACGCATCTCAGGTTTGATGAAAAGCGGGTGTGTGCTTGATGTTGTGGAGACACCAGTAGGTTAGTTTTAGGGAGCACGCATCCCAGGTTTTATGAAAAGCGGGTGTGTGCTTGAGGTTGTGGAGACACCAGCAGGTTAGTTTTAGGGAGCACGCATCCCAGGTTTTATGAAAAGCGGGTGTGTGCTTGATGTTGTGGAGACACCAGCAGGTTAGTTTTAGGGAGCACGCATCCCAGGTGTGATGAAAAGCGGGTGTGTGCTTGATGTTTTGGAGACACCAGTAGGTTAGTTTTAGGGAGCACGCATCCCAGGTTTTATGAAAAGCGGGTGTGTGCTTGATGTTGTGGAGACACCAGCAGGTTAGTTTTAGGGAGCACGCATCCCAGGTGTGATGAAAAGCGGGTGTGTGCTTAATGTTGTGGAGACACCAGCAGGTTAATTTTAGGGAGCACGCATCCCAGGTTTGATGAAAAGCGGGTGTGTGCTTGATGTTGTGGAGACACCAGTAGGTTAGTTTTAGGGAGCACGCATCCCAGGTTTTATGAAAAGCGGGTGTGTGCTTGATGTTGTGGAGACACCAGCAGGTTAGTTTTAGGGAGCACGCATCCCAGGTGTGATGAAAAGCGGGTGTGTGCTTGATGTTGTGGAGACACCAGTAGGTTAGTTTTAGGGAGCACGCATCCCAGGTTTTATGAAAAGCGGGTGTGTGCTTGATGTTGTGGAGACACCAGCAGGTTAGTTTTAGGGAGCACGCATCCCAGGTGTGATGAAAAGCGGGTGTGTGCTTAATGTTGTGGAGACACCAGCAGGTTAATTTTAGGGAGCACGCATCCCAGGTTTGATGAAAAGCGGGTGTGTGCTTGATGTTGTGGAGACACCAGTAGGTTAGTTTTAGGGAGCACGCATCCCAGGTTTTATGAAAAGCGGGTGTGTGCTTGATGTTGTGGAGACACCAGCAGGTTAGTTTTAGGGAGCACGCATCCCAGGTGTGATGAAAAGCGGGTGTGTGCTTGATGTTGTGGAGACACCAGTAGGTTAGTTTTAGGGAGCACGCATCCCAGGTTTTATGAAAAGCGGGTTTGTGCTTGATGTTGTGGAGACACCAGCAGGTTAGTTTTAGGGAGCACGCATCCCAGGTGTGATGAAAAGCGGGTGTGTGCTTGATGTTGTGGAGACACCAGTAGGTTAGTTTTAGGGAGCACGCATCCCAGGTTTTATGAAAAGCGGGTGTGTGCTTGATGTTGTGGAGACACCAGCAGGTTAGTTTTAGGGAGCACGCATCCCAGGTGTGATGAAAAGCGGGTGTGTGCTTAATGTTGTGGAGACACCAGCAGGTTAATTTTAGGGAGCACGCATCCCAGGTTTGATGAAAAGCGGGTGTGTGCTTGATGTTGTGGAGACACCAGTAGGTTAGTTTTAGGGAGCACGCATCCCAGGTTTTATGAAAAGCGGGTGTGTGCTTGATGTTGTGGAGACACCAGCAGGTTAGTTTTAGGGAGCACGCATCCCAGGTGTGATGAAAAGCGGGTGTGTGCTTGATGTTGTGGAGACACCAGTAGGTTAGTTTTAGGGAGCACGCATCCCAGGTTTTATGAAAAGCGGGTGTGTGCTTGATGTTGTGGAGACACCAGCAGGTTAGTTTTAGGGAGCACGCATCCCAGGTGTGATGAAAAGCGGGTGTGTGCTTAATGTTGTGGAGACACCAGCAGGTTAATTTTAGGGAGCACGCATCCCAGGTTTGATGAAAAGCGGGTGTGTGCTTGATGTTGTGGAGACACCAGTAGGTTAGTTTTAGGGAGCACGCATCCCAGGTTTTATGAAAAGCGGGTGTGTGCTTGATGTTGTGGAGACACCAGCAGGTTAGTTTTAGGGAGCACGCATCCCAGGTGTGATGAAAAGCGGGTGTGTGCTTGATGTTGTGGAGACACCAGTAGGTTAGTTTTAGGGAGCACGCATCCCAGGTTTTATGAAAAGCGGGTGTGTGCTTGATGTTGTGGAGACACCAGCAGGTTAGTTTTAGGGAGCACGCATCCCAGGTGTGATGAAAAGCGGGTGTGTGCTTGATGTTGTGGAGACACCAGCAGGTTAGTTTTAGGGAGCACGCATCCCAGGTGTGATGAAAAGCGGGTGTGTGCTTAATGTTGTGGAGACACCAGCAGGTTAATTTTAGGGAGCACGCATCCCAGGTTTGATGAAAAGCGGGTGTGTGCTTGATGTTGTGGAGACACCAGTAGGTTAGTTTTAGGGAGCACGCATCCCAGGTTTTATGAAAAGCGGGTGTGTGCTTGATGTTGTGGAGACACCAGCAGGTTAGTTTTAGGGAGCACGCATCCCAGGTTTTATGAAAAGCGGGTGTGTGCTTGATGTTGTGGAGACACCAGCAGGTTTGTTTTAGGGAGCACGCATCCCAGGTTTGATGAAAAGCGGGTGTGTGCTTGATGTTGTGGAGACACCAGTAGGTTAGTTTTAGGGAGCACGCATCCCAGGTTTTATGAAAAGCGGGTGTGTGCTTGATGTTGTGGAGACACCAGTAGGTTAGTTTTAGGGAGCACGCATCCCAGGTTTTATGAAAAGCGGGTGTGTGCTTGATGTTGTGGAGACACCAGCAGGTTAGTTTTAGGGAGCACGCATCCCAGGTGTGATGAAAAGCGGGTGTGTGCTTGATGTTGTGGAGACACCAGTAGGTTAGTTTTAGGGAGCACGCATCCCAGGTTTTATGAAAAACGGGTGTGTGCTTGATGTTGTGGAGGCACCAACAGGTTAGTTTTAGGGAGCACGCATCCCAGGTGTGATGAAAAGCGGGTGTGTGCTTAATGTTGTGGAGACACCAGCAGGTTAATTTTAGGGAGCACGCATCCCAGGTTTGATGAAAAGCGGGTGTGTGCTTGATGTTGTGGAGACACCAGTAGGTTAGTTTTAGGGAGCACGCATCCCAGGTTTTATGAAAAGCGGGTGTGTGCTTGATGTTGTGGAGACACCAGCAGGTTAGTTTTAGGGAGCACGCATCCCAGGTGTGATGAAAAGCGGGTGTGTGCTTGATGTTGTGGAGACACCAGTAGGTTAGTTTTAGGGAGCACGCATCCCAGGTTTTATGAAAAGCGGGTGTGTGCTTGATGTTGTGGAGACACCAGCAGGTTAGTTTTAGGGAGCACGCATCCCAGGTGTGATGAAAAGCGGGTGTGTGCTTGATGTTGTGGAGACACCAGTAGGTTAGTTTTAGGGAGCACGCATCCCAGGTTTTATGAAAAGCGGGTGTGTGCCTGATGTTGTGGAGACACCAGCAGGTTAGTTTTAGGGAGCACGCATCCCAGGTGTGATGAAAAGCGGGTGTGTGCTTAATGTTGTGGAGACACCAGCAGGTTAATTTTAGGGAGCACGCATCCCAGGTTTGATGAAAAGCGGGTGTGTGCTTGATGCTGTGGAGACACCAGCAGGTTAGTTTTAGGGAGCACGCATCCCAGGTTTTATGAAAAGCGGGTGTGTGCTTGATGTTGTGGAGACACCAGTAGGTTAGTTTTAGGGAGCACGCATCCCAGGTTTTATGAAAAGCGGGTGTGTGCTTGATGTTGTGGAGACACCAGCAGGTTAGTTTTAGGGAGCACGCATCCCAGGTGTGATGAAAAGCGGGTGTGTGCTTGATGTTGTGGAGACACCAGTAGGTTAGTTTTAGGGAGCACGCATCCCAGGTTTTATGAAAAGCGGGTGTGTGCTTGATGTTGTGGAGACACCAGTAGGTTAGTTTTAGGGAGCACGCATCCCAGGTTTTATGAAAAGCGGGTGTGTGCTTGATGTTGTGGAGACACCAGTAGGTTAATTTTAGGGAGCACGCATCCCAGGTTTGATGAAAAGCGGGTGTGTGCTTGATGTTGTGGAGACACCAGCAGGTTAGTTTTAGGGAGCACGCATCCCAGGTGTGATGAAAAGCGGGTGTGTGCTTGATGTTGTGGAGACACCAGTAGGTTAGTTTTAGGGAGCACGCATCCCAGGTTTTATGAAAAGCGGGTGTGTGCTTGATGTTGTGGAGACACCAGCAGGTTAGTTTTAGGGAGCACGCATCCTAGGTGTGATGAAAAGCGGGTGTGTGCTTAATGTTGTGGAGACACCAGCAGGTTAATTTTAGGGAGCACGCATCCCAGGTTTGATGAAAAGCGGGTGTGTGCTTGATGCTGTGGAGACACCAGCAGGTTAGTTTTAGGGAGCACGCATCCCAGGTTTTATGAAAAGCGGGTGTGTGCTTGATGTTGTGGAGACACCAGCAGGTTAGTTTTAGGGAGCACGCATCCCAGGTGTGATGAAAAGCGGGTGTGTGCTTGATGTTGTGGAGACACCAGTAGGTTAGTTTTAGGGAGCACGCATCCCAGGTTTTATGAAAAGCGGGTGTGTGCTTGATGTTGTGGAGACACCAGCAGGTTAGTTTTAGGGAGCACGCATCCCAGGTGTGATGAAAAGCGGGTGTGTGCTTAATGTTGTGGAGACACCAGCAGGTTAATTTTAGGGAGCACGCATCCCAGGTTTGATGAAAAGCGGGTGTGTGCTTGATGTTGTGGAGACACCAGTAGGTTAGTTTTAGGGAGCACGCATCCCAGGTTTTATGAAAAGCGGGTGTGTGCTTGATGTTGTGGAGACACCAGCAGGTTAGTTTTAGGGAGCACGCATCCCAGGTTTTATGAAAAGCGGGTGTGTGCTTGATGTTGTGGAGACACCAGCAGGTTTGTTTTAGGGAGCACGCATCCCAGGTTTGATGAAAAGCGGGTGTGTGCTTGATGTTGTGGAGACACCAGTAGGTTAGTTTTAGGGAGCACGCATCCCAGGTTTTATGAAAAGCGGGTGTGTGCTTGATGTTGTGGAGACACCAGTAGGTTAGTTTTAGGGAGCTCGCATCCCAGGTTTTATGAAAAGCGGGTGTGTGCTTGATGTTGTGGAGACACCAGCAGGTAAGTTTTAGGGAGCACGCATCCCAGGTGTGATGAAAAGCGGGTGTGTGCTTGATGTTGTGGAGACACCAGTAGGTTAGTTTTAGGGAGCACGCATCCCAGGTTTTATGAAAAGCGGGTGTGTGCTTGATGTTGTGGAGACACCAGCAGGTTAGTTTTAGGGAGCACGCATCCCAGGTGTGATGAAAAGCGGGTGTGTGCTTAATGTTGTGGAGACACCAGCAGGTTAATTTTAGGGAGCACGCATCCCAGGTTTGATGAAAAGCGGGTGTGTGCTTGATGCTGTGGAGACACCAGCAGGTTAGTTTTAGGGAGCACGCATCCAAGGTTTTATGAAAAGCGGGTGTGTGCTTGATGTTGTGGAGACACCAGCAGGTTAGTTTTAGGGAGCACGCATCCCAGGTGTGATGAAAAGCGGGTGTGTGCTTGATGTTGTGGAGACACCAGTAGGTTAGTTTTAGGGAGCACGCATCCCAGGTTTTATGAAAAGCGGGTGTGTGCTTGATGTTGTGGAGACACCAGCAGGTTAGTTTTAGGGAGCACGCATCCCAGGTGTGATGAAAAGCGGGTGTGTGCTTAATGTTGTGGAGACACCAGCAGGTTAATTTTAGGGAGCACGCATCCCAGGTTTGATGAAAAGCGGGTGTGTGCTTGATGTTGTGGAGACACCAGTAGGTTAGTTTTAGGGAGCACGCATCCGAGGTTTTATGAAAAGCGGGTGTGTGCTTGATGTTGTGGAGACACCAGCAGGTTAGTTTTAGGGAGCACGCATCCCAGGTTTTATGAAAAGCGGGTGTGTGCTTGATGTTGTGGAGACACCAGCAGGTTAGTTTTAGGGAGCACGCATCCCAGGTTTGATGAAAAGCGGGTGTGTGCTTGATGTTGTGGAGACACCAGTAGGTTAGTTTTAGGGAGCACGCATCCCAGGTTTTATGTAAAGCGGGTGTGTGCTTGATGTTGTGGAGACACCAGCAGGTTAGTTTTAGGGAGCACGCATCCCAGGTGTGATGAGAAGCGGGTGTGTGCTTGATGTTGTGGAGACACCAGTAGGTTAGTTTTAGGGAGCACGCATCCCAGGTTTTATGAAAAGCGGGTGTGTGCTTGATGTTGTGGAGACACCAGCAGGTTAGTTTTAGGGAGCACGCATCCCAGGTTTTATGAAAAGCGGGTGTGTGCTTGATGTTGTGGAGACACCAGCAGGTTAGTTTTAGGGAGCACGCATCCCAGGTTTTATGAAAAGCGGGTGTGTGCTTGATGTTGTGGAGACACCAGCAGGTTAGTTTTAGGGAGCACGCATCCCAGGTGTGATGAAAAGCGGGTGTGTGCTTGATGTTGTGGAGACACCAGTAGGTTAGTTTTAGGGAGCACGCATCCCAGGTTTTATGAAAAGCGGGTGTGTGCTTGATGTTGTGGAGACACCAGCAGGTTAGTTTTAGGAAGCACGCATCCCAGGTGTGATGAAAAGCGGGTGTGTGCTTAATGTTGTGGAGACACCAGCAGGTTAATTTTAGGGAGCACGCATCCCAGGTTTGATGAAAAGCGGGTGTGTGCTTGATGTTGTGGAGACACCAGTAGGTTAGTTTTAGGGAGCACGCATCCCAGGTTTTATGAAAAGCGGGTGTGTGCTTGATGTTGTGGAGACACCAGCAGGTTAGTTTTAGGGAGCACGCATCCCAGGTGTGATGAAAAGCGGGTGTGTGCTTGATGTTGTGGAGACACCAGTAGGTTAGTTTTAGGGAGCACGCATCCCAGGTTTTAAGAAAAGCGGGTGTGTGCTTGATGTTGTGGAGACACCAGCAGGTTAGTTTTAGGGAGCACGCATCCCAGGTGTGATGAAAAGCGGGTGTGTGCTTAATGTTGTGGAGACACCAGCAGGTTAATTTTAGGGAGCACGCATCCCAGGTTTTATGAAAAGCGGGTGTGTGCTTGATGTTGTGGAGACACCAGCAGGTTAGTTTTAGGGAGCACGCATCCCAGGTGTGATGAAAAGCGGGTGTGTGCTTGATGTTGTGGAGACACCAGTAGGTTAGTTTTAGGGAGCACGCATCCCAGGTTTGATGAAAAGCGGGTGTGTGCTTGATGTTGTGGAGACACCAGTAGGTTAGTTTTAGGGAGCACGCATCCCAGGTTTTATGTAAAGCGGGTGTGTGCTTGATGTTGTGGAGACACCAGCAGGTTAGTTTTAGGGAGCACGCATCCCAGGTGTGATGAGAAGCGGGTGTGTGCTTGATGTTGTGGAGACACCAGTAGGTTAGTTTTAGGGAGCACGCATCCCAGGTTTTATGAAAAGCGGGTGTGTGCTTGATGTTGTGGAGACACCAGCAGGTTAGTTTTAGGGAGCACGCATCCCAGGTTTTATGAAAAGCGGGTGTGTGCTTGATGTTGTGGAGACACCAGCAGGTTAGTTTTAGGGAGCACGCATCCCAGGTTTTATGAAAAGCGGGTGTGTGCTTGATGTTGTGGAGACACCAGCAGGTTAGTTTTAGGGAGCACGCATCCCAGGTGTGATGAAAAGCGGGTGTGTGCTTGATGTTGTGGAGACACCAGTAGGTTAGTTTTAGGGAGCACGCATCCCAGGTTTTATGAAAAGCGGGTGTGTGCTTGATGTTGTGGAGACACCAGCAGGTTAGTTTTAGGAAGCACGCATCCCAGGTGTGATGAAAAGCGGGTGTGTGCTTAATGTTGTGGAGACACCAGCAGGTTAATTTTAGGGAGCACGCATCCCAGGTTTGATGAAAAGCGGGTGTGTGCTTGATGTTGTGGAGACACCAGTAGGTTAGTTTTAGGGAGCACGCATCCCAGGTTTTATGAAAAGCGGGTGTGTGCTTGATGTTGTGGAGACACCAGCAGGTTAGTTTTAGGGAGCACGCATCCCAGGTGTGATGAAAAGCGGGTGTGTGCTTGATGTTGTGGAGACACCAGTAGGTTAGTTTTAGGGAGCACGCATCCCAGGTTTTATGAAAAGCGGGTGTGTGCTTGATGTTGTGGAGACACCAGCAGGTTAGTTTTAGGGAGCACGCATCCCAGGTGTGATGAAAAGCGGGTGTGTGCTTGATGTTGTGGAGACACCAGTAGGTTAGTTTTAGGGAGCACGCATCCCAGGTTTTAAGAAAAGCGGGTGTGTGCTTGATGTTGTGGAGACACCAGCAGGTTAGTTTTAGGGAGCACGCATCCCAGGTGTGATGAAAAGCGGGTGTGTGCTTAATGTTGTGGAGACACCAGCAGGTTAATTTTAGGGAGCACGCATCCCAGGTTTTATGAAAAGCGGGTGTGTGCTTGATGTTGTGGAGACACCAGCAGGTTAGTTTTAGGGAGCACGCATCCCAGGTGTGATGAAAAGCGGGTGTGTGCTTGATGTTGTGGAGACACCAGTAGGTTAGTTTTAGGGAGCACGCATCCCAGGTTTTAAGAAAAGCGGGTGTGTGCTTGATGTTGTGGAGACACCAGCAGGTTAGTTTTAGGGAGCACGCATCCCAGGTGTGATGAAAAGCGGGTGTGTGCTTAATGTTGTGGAGACACCAGCAGCTTAATTTTAGGGAGCACGCATCCCAGGTTTGATGAAAAGCGGGTGTGTGCTTGATGTTGTGGAGACACCAGTAGGTTAGTTTTAGGGAGCACGCATCCCAGGTTTTATGAAAAGCGGGTGTGTGCTTGATGTTGTGGAGACACCAGCAGGTTAGTTTTAGAGAGCACGCATCCCAGGTTTTATGAAAAGCGGGTGTGTGCTTGATGTTGTGGAGACACCAGCAGGTTAGTTTTAGGGAGCACGCATCCCAGGTGTGATGGAAACCGGGTGTGTGCTTGATGTTGTGGAGACACCAGCAGGTTAGTTTTAGAGAGCACGCATCCCAGGTTTTATGAAAAGCGGGTGTGTGCTTGATGTTGTGGAGACACCAGCAGGTTAGTTTTAGGGAGCACGCATCCCAGGTGTGATGGAAACCGGGTGTGTGCTTGATGTTGTGGAGACACCAGCAGGTTAGTTTTAGAGAGCACGCATCCCAGGTTTTATGAAAAGCGGGTGTGTGCTTGATGTTGTGGAGACACCAGCAGGTTAGTTTTAGGTAGCACGCATCCCAGGTGTGATGGAAACCGGGTGTGTGCTTGATGTTGTGGAGACACCAGCAGGTTAGTTTTAGAGAGCACGCATCCCAGGTTTTATGAAAAGCGGGTGTGTGCTTGATGTTGTGGAGACACCAGCAGGTTAGTTTTAGGGAGCACGCATCCCAGGTGTGTTGGAAACCGGGTGTGTGCTTGATGTTGTGGAGACACCAGCAGGTTAGTTTTAGAGAGCACGCATCCCAGGTTTTATGAAAAGCGGGTGTGTGCTTGATGTTGTGGAGACACCAGCAGGTTAGTTTTAGGGAGCACGCATCCCAGGTGTGATGGAAACCGGGTGTGTGCTTGATGTTGTGGAGACACCAGCAGGTTAGTTTTAGAGAGCACGCATCCCAGGTTTTATGAAAAGCGGGTGTGTGCTTGATGTTGTGGAGACACCAGCAGGTTAGTTTTAGGGAGCACTCATCCCAGGTGTGATGGAAACCGGGTGTGTGCTTGATGTTGTGGAGACACCAGCAGGTTAGTTTTAGGGAGCACGCATCCCAGGTTTGATGAAAAGCGGGTGTGTGCTTGATGTTGTGGAGACACCAGTAGGTTAGTTTTAGGGAGCACGCATCCCAGGTTTTATGAAAAGCGGGTGTGTGCTTGATGTTGTGGAGACACCAGCAGGTTAGTTTTAGAGAGCACGCATCCCAGGTTTTATGAAAAGCGGGTGTGTGCTTGATGTTGTGGAGACACCAGCAGGTTAGTTTTAGGGAGCACGCATCCCAGGTTTTATGAAAAGCGGGTGTGTGCTTGATGTTGTGGAGACACCAGCAGGTTAGTTTTAGGGAGCACGCATCCCAGGTGTGATGGAAACCGGGTGTGTGCTTGATGTTGTGGAGACACCAGCAGGTTAGTTTTAGAGAGCACGCATCCCAGGTTTTATGAAAAGCGGGTGTGTGCTTGATGTTGTGGAGACACCAGCAGGTTAGTTTTAGGGAGCACGTATCCCAGGTGTGATGGAAACCGGGTGTGTGCTTGATGTTGTGGAGACACCAGCAGGTTAGTTTTAGAGAGCACGCATCCCAGGTTTTATGAAAAGCGGGTGTGTGCTTGATGTTGTGGAGACACCAGCAGGTTAGTTTTAGGGAGCACGCATCCCAGGTGTGATGGAAACCGGGTGTGTGCTTGATGTTGTGGAGACACCAGCAGGTTAGTTTTAGAGAGCACGCATCCCAGGTTTTATGAAAAGCGGGTGTGTGCTTGATGTTGTGGAGACACCAGCAGGTTAGTTTTAGGGAGCACGCATCCCAGGTGTGATGGAAACCGGGTGTGTGCTTGATGTTGTGGAGACACCAGCAGGTTAGTTTTAGAGAGCACGCATCCCTGGTTTTATGAAAGCGGGTGTGTGCTTGATGTTGTGGAGACACCAGCAGGTTAGTTTTAGGGAGCACGCATCCCAGGTGTGATGGAAACCGGGTGTGTGCTTGATGTTGTGGAGACACCAGCAGGTTAGTTTTAGAGAGCACGCATCCCAGGTTTTATGAAAAGCGGGTGTGTGCTTGATGTTGTGGAGACACCAGCAGGTTAGTTTTAGGGAGCACGCATCCCAGGTGTGATGGAAACCGGGTGTGTGCTTGATGTTGTGGAGACACCAGCAGGTTAGTTTTAGAGAGCACGCATCCCAGGTTTTATGAAAAGCGGGTGTGTGCTTGATGTTGTGGAGACACCAGCAGGTTAGTTTTAGGGAGCACGCATCCCAGGTGTGATGGAAACCGGGTGTGTGCTTGATGTTGTGGAGACACCAGCAGGTTAGTTTTAGAGAGCACGCATCCCAGGTTTTATGAAAAGCGGGTGTGTGCTTGATGTTGTGGAGACACCAGCAGGTTAGTTTTAGGGAGCACGCATCCCAGGTTTTATGGAAACCGGGTGTGTGCTTGATGTTGTGGAGACACCAGCAGGTTAGTTTTAGAGAGCACGCATCCCAGGTTTTATGAAAAGCGGTTTTGTGCTTGATGTTGTGGCAGGTTATTTTTCCGTATGTAGCACAAGCTTATCTTAGTAAATAACTGGCCAATATCTAAGACCCAAATTTTAGCAAATAGTTCTTTTTTAAGGGGTGGGTAGGTTGGCATTTAAATATAATTCTCAAAAATAGTTTTTGTAATGTAATAACTAGATTAATTATAGTATGTGTTGTATGATACACCTAAACAAGACCGAAGTAAATAAGGTCGGTTTTTTTTTTTTTTTTTTTCTTTATTCATGAAATATTAATGTGTACAGTTTTTACATGCTTTTCGACTACCACACTAGACACACGCCCGTATTATGGTAGTCGAGCTTAGTGGTAGAGCTAATCTGGTTCAGCGAACTCTTTGCTATGAATTAAAGTGTCATTTTCAAAATTGGAACTGATTAAAGTAGGTTGAAACCTACTATCGTGAATAAATCAAAGCAAAACACGTTGATATTATAATGAAAATTAAAATATACATCAATTTATATTTGATTTTTATTTTTATAAATATATCAACGCAAAACTATCAAGTGGAAAAGAACCCACTTCCAGACATCCGATCGATCTGAAACTTGGCAGATAGCCTCGTTGTCAATTAAAATACATTATATCAACTTTTAATCGATCACGCATTCACGCGGACAAATACGCATGTATCTGAAATTGGATGACATTAGAGCAGTTAAACATACGAAATAAATGTCGGTCCTACCCAATTGCGGTTTGGCTCAGTTGTCAGCGCGGTTGACTAGAGTCCCTGGGATGAAGGATCAATCCTAGATGTATTATAGTCAAAAAAACTTTATTTTTTACGCGTTGATTTTTTAACTTGCTAGATTTAAAATGTACCTAGTAAAGTTGTAATAATCGTCAATAACACAAGCCGCAGTAGGGTAGTGGTACTCGTATAAGGAAGGGGTGGGTACAATGGCGTAGTCAAGTGTTCAAAACCAATATTTCGGCGCCATACCGCGTTTGTTGACCACTTTTCTTTCAGAGGCGATTGCACCGGTTGTGGATTTATTAAAATTAAAATGAATATTAACTTTTTGGAATAACTTAGTTGAGTAAAACCTCAAATTGTAATATTAAATTATTGAAGACAATGTTAGCGATTTCTAAACGAAAATCTGAAACAAAAAACCCAACTGAGCTAATGGGATCTTATCTCTTTCGGTCATATTTAACTGTATCATACTTCGCATAAGAACTACCAACATTCTTGAAATTTCTTGAAATCTTCATGAAAAGTGCATTGTTTTCATAGAAACATTAAGTTCATTATTGGCGTGTTGCTTCACAAAACTGAAATAATAAAAGAACTTGATTAGTAACTTCACAGAATTTAAAAATCAACTTTGTAATTTTGAATCAGGACACAAGTGATGAAGTCGTGTAAAAACAATATGCGACGCGCGGACATGTGTATTGGACGGACATACGGTTGAATTTTCCCTAGCAGGCCTGGAAAGATAATCTTTGCTTGGGGTTTATTTTAATTATTTCTGATGTTTCTAGATTAATACGGAATATGAAAGTTACAAATTGGTCTTCTATAAAAATAACTAATTTTATAGTTCAAAATAGTTTTATAAATTTTTTAAATCTTTTTATAAAAAATATTTTATTGGTAAGGTATTGTTTTTATTAAGGCGATGCACTACGTCGTGTAATATTTTAAATCGAGCCGCTATCAATAACAGCCCTTACGTAGATGGCAATAAGGTTTAAATTCATCCATCCGCCTGTTTTGATTTATGCAAGAAAAAACAGGGCCAAAAAGTACCTTTTAGTTTATTTTGTGGATGTTCAGGCATAAATATTTAAATTTTTCCAGATCATTTTATAAATAACCTAATTTGCGACATTATACAACAAAATCATAACCGAAAATGGGTTCGTAAGTAGGAGATTTTGAACTTTAAAGCAGTTTTCATAGGCCTTATACATTTTTTTTCTGGGCTTATAAAAAGACTTATCTAAAAAATACTCGATTATTTCAAAGGCCAGGATGTATTCTACTCGCAGTATTTAATTAAAGCATCTGAAACATTTCTAGGCGACCAAATTTTCAAACCAAAAACACATGATTTTGCATTACTACGTAGTGCATCGCCATAATCTTAAAAATAAATAGCTAACATTCGTTACGCATTTGTCGAAATTGATTAAAATGTGAACCTAGGCAAACTCCCATTATTAGAGTCTTGCAGCAATGACATTAAAAAAATTAAATGTCCCTCCCAGTTCACGGTGAGCTTACCCTAAAAAATTCAATATTCGACAATTAAATCTCATTGAAAATATTCGTTCCATAACTTTTCGAGACTTAACCAAAACGTTAATTCATTTCCAACCCCTCCATTAATTACTCATACAAATCCAACAACCCTTTTTACTATACATCTTCAAATAACTTTACAATTATTGATTTTCTTGGAAATTCTGTCAAGTTGGTAGATATTTAGTTGAGTTTTGCCAATATGGTAGATTTGTGCTTTTCACTTCGAGATTTTGCAATATACCAAAAGTTGGCGTTACAAGAGGTTTTTATATTAATTTTTCAGCTAGATCTGGATAAGAGGGTTGCCTGCTCTGTTTTACACTAAATTAGGAGTACAAACGATATATTCAAACCTAGGCTAGCAGTTTGGCGGGAAAAGTTTTGTACTCAAAATTCTATACTAACTTTACTTCATGGCTTCAAAATCAACTAACAGGTACGAGTGCAGTACCACTTCCAGATTGGAAGATATCTACTATCAGTATCACCCTGGTGAAAGACCACCATTCAGAATTGAAATGGCTCTAGCCGTGTTTGGTTACTAGATCTGAACAGCCAGGTACTTCCACACCTTCCTCCCCCCCCCATCACCACCCCCTCCCATTACCTTCAGCCTAACTATTGAGGATGCTATAGTCTCACTGGCTCCAATCCTAGAACTCTTGTGCGGTATTCACATTAAACAAAAAAATAAGTTAACTAAACAAACGCGTTGTTGCCATGTAATATTATTTTTTACGGTTAAATGGATATTTTTAATGGATATAATTTTTCGCTACATTTGACATTGGAAGGTAACATAAAATTAATATTTTATTCTCGCTAAGTTGTCGGTCATTGCACAAGCAAAATTTACCGACCATAAAGATATCAGTAGAAGGAATTCAAACGTTGTCGGATTATTCGTAATCCACCTCTCTTTTTCAAAATTTAATAAATACTAAATTACGAAAAACTAAAGACATACTATACTTTGGTGCTAGTTTGAAAATAAAAGCAACATTTTTTCAAATCAGCGCACCCCTTCAGCTACTGAAGGCAAGGGTATGCAGAAAACACCCACTTCAATATCCAATATATGCTTACAATACAAACCACAACATACTTTCAAGGACTTTCGCCTCATGGCATCTTTGGAACTCTTCGTGGCTCCCATCGAACATAACAAAATTTCTAGAAATGTGATTCATATTTATGTAGGACCTTTCAATAAATTGAATTTGGGAGGCGGGTGTGGGTGCCGCCGCCCCGGGAACCATTCACTGGATAACCAACACCTCTGCCACAGATCACCAAAGTGGTAATCTACGTTTAGTGACTTAGCAACAGTGCCCCAGTTCATGAGGTGAGGTTTGTCCAGGTCTTGATGGTGGATGCGTCTATCACTCCTGGACATATACTGACCCCCAGATTTCTTCCCGTCCTTCAAACCTTATTCGTTCACAGAACTCAATCAAGTTCCTCTTCCTACTAAATACACACTACACAGCATCCCCAAAGATAAAAGATAGAAATTATTTTACTCAAGGCCTCCTATGTGGAGTTAATAAAAAAACATTTTTTTACTTCAATACATCTGTTTTATTATGCCTTTGAAAAAAAAATTTAAAAATTTTGCTGAGGATTCAACCTTCCTTCCCAAGGACCGGAGTCGGCCGAGCTACCGACATGGCCGTTAGGACTGACATTTATTTCGTATTTTACCTACTGTAATATCGTCAGACATAAGAGAAATACGTGCGTATAAGTGATCACCAAAATTTTATAAAATGAATGCATGGTCATCGACAAGGAGTCTATCTGTCGAATTTCAGCTCGATCGGATGTCGCGAAGTAGGTTAATTTCCACTTCCAAGATTACATTCATTCATATTGACAAAAAAAGTGAAATTCCACTAGATGTATTTAAAAATCCACTAGATGTATTTAAAATCCACTAGATGTATTTAAAAATCCACTAGATGTATTTAAAAATCCACTAGATGTATTTAAAAGTCATAATATATAATTAACACATTTCTATCAATTTTACCATCCCTCAGTGGTAGATCCCCATCGTAATCTTTCGGCTATTTCCGGAAGTGTTCGGGTTGATCGTGGCATGTGGCCCTGCCATTCAGGCCCAGTCACGGACCGACGGATAATCGAGAGGCCCGCTAATCCGTGCTGAATGAAGTAATTGTTTTTGAGTCTTTATTAGGGCGTCGGAATTTGATATTGTTATAGGAACACTTGTTCGATGTAATGGGGATATTTTGAAGGGATTTCATAAGGGATAATGTTTATTGCACACTTTTTTGGAAATTTTATTTTTTTTACAATGAATTTATATAAAATATACTATTTAATTATTGAAAACATATAAGTGATTCTTAAACGAAAATTTGAAACAGAAAAAATACGTCTTCATGGTTAAATATTTTTGTTTTGAGATTTTACTCATAAAGTAATTTCAATAAAATAAATATTGTTCCTAAGCTTGCAGAAAAGTCAATAGATGTCGCACATTAAAATAAAATATGATATATTTATCTAAGACACTGTCTAGATTGCATTTAGGTCGAGTTGAATCTTGCGATCATACACAAAGATAGCAGCCAATAAAAATGTGCTGTGAGAAAAATGAAGGCAATGTTGTTAGTTGTTATTCGAAGTATGATACAGTTAAATCTGAACGAAGGAGATAGGGTCCCATTAGCTCAGTTGGTAGAGCGGTGCCCCGGCAAGGCAAAGGTCCAGGGTTCGAGTCCTAGATGTGACCGTATCTTGTTTAGATTTTTCTGTGTTAATTTGCTTGTAACCACGCTTTTCTTTTTTGTGTGATTGGTATAGAAGCGAAAAGTTGCTTTAAATGGCTTTGGTGCGTGCTTGGTGACCAGATACACTCGTGCGATAAGAATCGTACAAAGTATCCTGCAGATATTAATATATATTTTTTTAAATGCATAAAGGTAGCGAGGGTACGTGGGTAGGAATATGGGGGTCTGTGTGTCCAAGAGTGACGCAACCCGCACTGACAAAAAAGAGTATTGCTGACTTATTAAAAATCTCTTAAAATGAATCGTATAACTAGATTGCAGGCCCTTTCCTCATACACTTTTAGTACAATCCTAATATATTGGCACACGTGTACGTGCACCTGCAACATGACTTGATTACATTTAAAGACGAAATGCGAAAATATTATCATTTTTATGAACAAGTGTTAAGACATCGTGATAATACATTTCTCTTACTTAAGGCTTAACAGGAAACCTACCAATACATTCGCTAAGAGCCTGCAGTCCAGTTTTTAACCAAATTATGATTATTTTGAAGAGAGTCTTAATATAACAAATTATTATTATAAGCAATAATTATTCGCTTGAAATACCTATACAGATTGAAAATATCTCCCGAGTAAAAATAAATGCCGCCGACGGAAATTAAAACCGCAGCCTTCTAATTGCCGGTCAGCTTCTCTAAACCACTGAGCTACGTCGGCTTATTCGAAACCCACCATTATTTCACTCTAAAATTATTGCTTATAAAATTTTTTCATCTGTAAATATCAACTTTATTTTTCTAGGATAGGCTTTATTATTAATGAATTTCCCACAGAGACAAATTTTGACTTGTCAAATATTATTAATTTTTATGATAAACTAATGTTTATAAGACAAGGTTTATTAATATTTTATTACATTCGGTTCCTGCTTTAAAAAAATTATCACATGATTTCATTAATATCAATATTAAGGCGATGCCATACGTAGTAATGCAAAATCATGTGTTTTTGGTTTGAAAATTTGGTCGTCTAGAAATGTTTCAAATGCTTTAATTAAATACTGCGAGTAGAATACATATTGGCCTTTGAAGTAATCGATTATTTTTTAGATAAGTCTTTTTATAAGCCCAGAAAAAAATAATTTATAAGGCCTATGAAAACTGCTTTAATGTTCAAAATCTCCTACTTACGAACCGATTTTCTGTTATGATTTTATTGTATAATATGGAAAATTAAGTTATTTATAAAATGATCGAAAAAAAATTAAATATTTATGCCTGAACATTCACAAAATAAAATAAAAGGCACTTTTTGGCCATGTTTTTTTCTTGCATAAATCAAAACAGGCGGATGGTGCTATGCGGGAATTTAAACCTTATCGCCATCTACGTAAGGGTTGTTATTGATAGCGGCTCAATTTAAAATATTACACGACGTAGTGCATCGCCTTTAAATAACTTAGACCATTAAAATTCCATTTATTGAAACTGATCATTTCGCTTGCATTAAAAAGCATTGTATTTATTAGGAGGGTTGGTACACACCTAGCTGTATGGGTAATTCCTTAGTAACGCAGATTTAAGCTGGCCACCCTGTATTGGCTGGGTAGCTACAGGCTACAGGGTGGGTGCTACAGGGGGTGATTGTACTTGCTAAGTACGGGGGGACGAGAAATCGCAGTTGTCGTGTACTCTCATGCACTCTTGGATCGCAAATTGGCAGAATGGAGAGGACAGGGTGTTCAGAAAGAGCATTGTAAGATATAATAATCACCCTTAAAATTATTGACTTAATTATATTTTATTTTATTTGGTTACAAGGATTATAAGAGCAGAATATGCCTAGTGAGCTATCGAAAATTGATTAACTGATTGATTGATTAACTAAATATGAAAAATATTAATAAACATGTAATAGGTATGGTACAGACAGATAAATATTTAAAGGTGCGATTATGAGTTTTTATAATAATTGCGCTGATAGAAGAGAAAACGAATAAGATTACATCATTTTGAGTTAGTGAGCTGTCAATAGTATACCTCATGCAAACATATGCAAGGAAAGTAATGATTACATAATAACCTCCTTTTATCTTAAAGAATGTTAAAAAAGCTAGAGTTTGGATGATTTCAGAGAAAGTAGGATAATAAGATTTTTAATTAATACACTAGTATTGCTGTTACAGGAGAAAGCTACTACATAAGGCAAGGATACATTATTTTGATATATATTATTTTGAGTATGGAGATTCCAACAGCAAATAAGTAAAAATAAATTAGATAATAGAATGAATGAACAGATAAACAGCTTGTAAGTAAACATAAATTAGATAATAGAATAAATGAACAGACAAACATAAATTAGATAATAGAATAAATGAACAAACAAACATAAATTAGATAATAGAATAAATGAACAGATAAACAGCAAGTAAGTAAACATAAATTAGATAATAGAATAAATGAACAGATAAACAGCATGTAAGTAAACATAAATTAGATAATAGAATAAATGAACAGATAAACAGCATGTAAGTAAACATAAATTAGATAATAGAATAAATGAACAGACAAACATAAATTAGATAATAGAATAAATGAACAGATAAACAGCAAGTAAATAAAAATAAATTAGAAAATAGAATAAATGAACAGATAAACAGCAAGTAAGTAAACATAAATAAGATAATAGAATAAATAAACAGATAAACAGCAAGTAAAAATATATTAGAAAATAGAATAAATGAACAGATAAACAGCAAGTAAGTAAAAATAAATTAGATAATAGAATATAAATAAATTAAAATCAAAATGAATTTCCAATAAATTATAGTTTAAAATTAGTGGATGTTTATTGGGTGAAGTTTTAAGAGATAAGTGCGTGTAGGTAACAATAATACATGAGTTATAATTCAGTATATTCACAGTAATTTAATTGTATGTATATGTTCTAAAGCAATGTAATAGAATATAAAAACTTTACTAATACCTCTTTTAAATAATAATAACAAAAATATTTGGATGATTTGTAAAGCGCCGTTTTTGTGCAAAATCACCTCAAGGGCGATGTACAAATATATAATACATTTCTACACTGATCTATGTTATAACTAAATATATATGGAGATAATATACAGTACAATACTTACCTGGTAGGTCACTTGAGATAATCACTTAATTAACATTAACTAATTGTTTATTAGCGAAATTTAGATACAGGATTTAGGACATGATTGGAAAATTGGAAATAACTGGATTTTCTGAATTTAAGGGTATGACAGCTTAAAAAGGTAAATTTTTACTTTAGACCTGAATTTTGTTGGACTTATTATGGATCTTAGTTCCGGAGGGAGTTTATTCCAAGCCTTCGGCCCAGATACTCCGAAAGCGCGATCACCAAACTTAGTATTTGGCTTGCGCTTAGGTTCTATCAGTCTGCCTACAGCTGATGATGTTGCTGATCTAAGAGTTGACTGCCTCAGACCAGTGTTTTCCGGGACGCATAGTTCAGAGATGTAGAGTGGGGCCATTTCATTGATGGATTCAAACACCATCCAGCACATTTTTTACTGGATTCTTTCAGGGCACTTGAGCCAGTGAAGTTTACGTAGGTGTTCTGAAATGTGCGAATATTTTGAAACCCCGGTTATGACAGTAACATAAAATTAAATAGAAACTTGAATAATACTCCATTTAAAACAAAATAATTAATAACAGTTAAAAAATATAATTAATATCCACGTAGTATTTCAGTAGAAAGCAAAAAATGTCAATAAAAATAAATAATCCTTTTTTCCGGTCACCCTGTTCAGGGTATCGCTTTCAATGGGGTTTTTTGTTTAGCGTCGTGCGGTTTATGCGCCCTTTTCTTACTCTCCCCCGCGACGGTGGAGGGCCTACCCAGAGGCATAAGCGGAGGGCGGGATTTGCTTTCATGTTCAAACGGAGGACTTACAACAAATAAAAGAAACCCGACCGACGAAATGCGTTTTTACACATAATAAATAATTCTTGTTATTTTTTCTTCATTTTAATTTAATTTGCATGTATATTGAAAACATTAATATCAGCATACTTAGGTACCTACATACATTGGGTGGGTAGGAATTTGAGGGTCAGTGTGTCCAAGGTCGTACAAATCCATACCTGGGTCGAGAGAGTCCGGCTGAAGAGGTCAAAGGGTCTCTCTTAACCAGCCTCTTTGGGTCCGGCTGGTGATCATTTTACATAGGAATACAGTGGATTAACAATTTTTAAATTTTAGAAATTAGAAAATTGTTCATAATCAATTAAATATTAAATAACTTTTTGGAAACATTTATTAGAAAACCAAAACTCCTGCTATAGATCACCCCAAGTGGTTCGATACGTTTGGTGACTTAGCAGGGGTGCCCAGGTTCGTGAGGTGAGGATTTTTTAGGTCTTGGCAGCGGATGCGTTTGACCACGTATCGCGTGGCGGGTCGGATCGGGAGATACTTATTGAGGGAGACCTTTTCACCTCACCTCACCCCCAGATTCCAACGTTCTCTCCTTTCTTTTGCATTTAGTTCGAGTTGAATCTTGCGATCGTACACAAAGATAGCAGCCAGTAAAAATGTGCGGTAAAAAAAATGAAGGCAATGTCGGTAGTTCTTATTCGAAGTATGATACAGTTAAATATGACAGATAAGGTCCCATTAGCTCAGTTGGTAGAGCGGTGCCCCGGCAAGGCAATGGTCCTGGGTTCGAGTCCTAGATGTGATTGTATCTTTTTCAAATATTCGTTTAGGAATCGCTAATATTGTCTTCAATAATTAAATGTTACAATTTGAGGTTTTACTCACTAAGTTGTTCCAAAAAATAAAACAAAAATGTGTGTTTATCACAATGGGTATAAATGAATACAAACTTCTATTATCTATGGCCATTATCTTCTAGCTAAAGAATCAGTCAAATTGTCTATGACAATCGAATCAACACAGCCAATGGGAGAGACGCATTCAAACGTGAAGACGAATCCTTTGACGTTTTATTATCGAATGAAAAGCTCTGGATTTGGCGCGAAACGAACCGTGTGACTTCATTTGTGGCGGGCTTTTTGACGTTTGCCAAATTGTAAAATTCGATTTTTTTAATCCGCCGCAAAGGAAAAAATTGCGTAACTTACTTTGAAGTTTCAGAGAATTGAATGATGAATCATTTTTTGATTGACGAATTGAAATATTGCGCTATTTTGGATTTTGAAAGTCGGCAAAATTTTATAATTTATTTCTAGAATTTTTTGAATAATAACTCTGAATAGGATGGAATGCCGCGTTCGGGATTTTACCTATTTGTTTTTTTTTTATGATAATACCGCACAAAAGTCCAACTGTCCAACTGCCCTGAGCCAGATGGACTACCGAAGTGGTAGGCAGAGACGATGGACCGCCAAACTCATTTTTTCAATGTTTGTTTCAACAATTGTACACTGTTGACATTTGTCACATGAGAACGGGTCGTTTCTGCGACTCGTTCTTGAGTTTAACCATCTTTATCTTCCACATCTTCTTCCCCACCCCACGATTTTCAGCATAACAACGTACCCCAATTGGGGATACCATAGTCTCACTGGCCTCAGATGATTATTATTATTGTAATATTAGGTCGTGGCTGAGTTGGTATTGCATTTGGGTCCCACCCAGACGTAGTGTGTTCAATTCCTCGGCTAGCTCAGTCCTCCATCACAACACAAGCAACAAGTTCCGCTTACTGTGGTGGTAGTAGGATATTTTCAAATTTCGTCAGGTTATTCGTAACCCGGGAATGTTTGTCTTTCTTTAAAAAATAAATAAATACTATATCATTCTCCTTTCTTCATTCGTCCGCTCAACACAAAGATATTATCTTCTAATATCTTTGGCTCAACACGTCCAAACTATTTACTCGATACGTTCACATCAGCATTGCATTCTTTACGAATCTCGATGATATGGACAAGAAAAAACAATGGTATTGCCAGAAACCTCACCCTAAATAAATGATAAATATTAGTACCAACAATTCCCCATAGAGCGTGCTAGTGTTCCGGTAATGATTTGCTAATGAAAATGTAATTTGATAGTAGTCGTCGGTCGATCTATACAGAAGGGACTAAATACCATTTTGTTAGGGGAGTACATCTTAAATCTATTTCGTTTATTATATATTATTGTTACCAGTAATAAATAGCTCCCTGTTAACATAATTAAATGATTCTGACTTGTATTTTATTGAATTCTTTTTTTTTGGGAGATTGGTGAACGTTAAACATCACATACCTGTAGGTAAAAATTACGTAGGTACGATTCTGAAGGATTAGAAGTGCCCCGTATAATTGCGAAGTGATCGTGTATCTTAACACATTCTTTGCGGGAAACGAGAAAACTCGTCATACGCCTTTTTACAGTAAGACGCGGGAGAAGAGTTTACTCATTTTGTTCGAAACTTGTAAACAAGGGGTTCTAAATGGGTGCGGGGTCATGTGTTTTCTATTGTCGGCGGTACCCGATCTATCTACCTGTCAATACAATGAGTTTGAAACACAACAAAAAAATAAAAATAATAAAATCGTTGTAGCGTCAAACTACGCAGTGAAACGCGGTACATGTGCAAGTTTTGCAATGTGCCCCTGCATAAAGGAAAGTGTTTCGAACGCTATCACACATTGAAGCACTATTAGGTTATAGTTTTTTTTATATGGATTGAAAATTTCTAAATAATCTTGTAATTTTGTATGAATATATTTTGATTTGTTATTTCTATTGTGAAATACTGTTTTTTCTATGATTCCCAAGAAAGTAGATGTTTTTGTTCATAAAAAAATTAATTACACATACATTGCTAAGAAAATAAATAGGGACATCTTTTTAAAGTAAAACACTGAAAGTTTCATCGAAAAATATCAAATAGATATGAATATTTTGCGGAAAGTCTAATTTTGGCGCTAAAATTTAAAAAAACACCCGCGCTTCGCCCCCAATTTGGCCAAAAATGCCCGACCATATAGTGTTAAAATTAATTAAGAAGAGTAACATGGAAGGTCTACGCGTGAAGTATAACAACGCTTACTGCATGATTGGCCTACCCATATACTGCAGTGCTTCCAACATGCTCACGGAAGGGCGAGTGCCAGGTTTTGCAGCTCTCATAAGAGCTCGGATAGCAGGCTTAAGGGAGATGAAAAACTACTAAATGTATTTATCATCTATTCCCGCTAGAGTCCAGATCAAGCGTCGAGGCATACTGGAGAAAATTGTCAACCCCGTCAATCTATTGCTTTAACGCCTTCTCTTCACATCTCCTTCCCTTCCCCCTACCATTTATTTTTCGGAATAACTTTATTGTGTAAAACCTCAAATTGTAATATTAAATTATTGAAGACAATTTTAGCGATTTCTAAGCGAAAATCTGAAACAGAAAAATACATTTATCTTAAAAGACGCTGTCTAGATTGCATTTAGTTCGGGTTGAATCTTGCGATCATACATAAAGATAGTTGCCATTAAAAATGTGCGGTGAAAAAATGAAGACAATGTTGGTAGTTCTTATTCGAAGTATGATACAGTTAAAAATGACCGAGGGGGATAGGGTCCCATTAGCTCAGTGGTAGAGCGGTGCCCCGGCAAGATAAGGGTCCTGGGTTCGAGTCCTAGATGTGAACGTATCCTTTTCTGATTTTTCTGTATCAGATTATCGTTTGGAAATCGCTAATATTGTCTTCAATAATTAATTATTTATTTATTATATTAGGTACATTAGATACATATTATATAGCAAAAATAACAAAATAATAATATTGCAATAACTGTATTAGTATATTAAAAATAAGTACAAGTGTTATTATAAATTGTAGGTCGATATTAGTTCCTAGCTAATCAGATTGCCAGTTCTAAGGAACCAAATGCTGTTAAAATTTGCTAAAAATTTATTCTTTAAAATTTTTTTTTTTAACCAAATTGGATATATATTAAGTTTTTATTAAATGAGCCAGTAATAGGTAACCATGTAAAAATTTTAGTGACATTATTTATTAGTTTTTCAGACTCCACCCTCCCCAAGCCAATCAACCATTTAGTTATTATTTATTAAGGACATTTTGAATGTTTTAATATGTAATTCTTGGGGGATTTTATTATATAATTACAGTCCTAGATATTTTTACGACTTTTGATACTTTGCCGAATTGCTACCTGGGACCAAGAGATCCTTTCGGGTGTGACTTCTTGTGATGTATTTATTATCAATTTTATCAAGAATTTCTAGATTTTTGTGTATGCGAATAATAACCCTTTTTTATGTGATTTCGACGAACATCTAGTACATTAAATTTTGTGTAGAGCTGATCGCTAGAGTACCTATAGGGTTTACGCAAAATAACTCTTATAACGAATTTCTAGACCTTCACAAATAGATCTAAAATTGTTCTACCTGACGCTCCCCAACCAATGCAACCATACATTAAGATGGGGTTGCACAATACGAAATATATTTTTCTTAGGTCTTGTAGTTTAATTATATTTTAATGCAAAGAATATGTGTATCAATTTTCTTACCCTTATTAAAATTAGCCTCACAACATACCCGAATTGGGGGTGTCATAGACTCACTGGCTCCAGACGGTTGTAAAAGTATGCCGAGACAGTTTTAGTTAGTTAGTTTATTAGTTCAAATCAAAAACTAACATTCTTTATTATTTCATCCATTATTATAATACAGGGTTTTCCAATAAGAGGTGTTATTTTGATATTCAATCGTAAAAGATCAATGGTTTCGTTGCTTATGTGGCGCGTAGCGCCGTCTTGTTGAAAATAAACGTTGTCCAAATCATTATCATCCAATTCCGGCCATAAAATATCATTAATCATCTCTCGATAGCGCAATCCATTCACCGTAACTGTTGCTCCGGCCTCATTTTCGAAAAAGTAAGGTCCAATGACTCAGCCGTACCATAAACCGCACCAAACAGTCACACGATGAGGATAGAGAGGCTTTTCAACATTATTTTTGAGTTTTCCGAGCCCCAGATGCGACAATGTTGCTTGTTGACGAAGCCACCGAGGTAGAAATGGGCCTCATCACTTAAGATGATTTGCATTTGATTCACTCAAGGAATTTTAATAATTTCAATGCGTTGTTGAAGCATGTATCGTTCCATTTTTTATAAATGGCGTAGTTTCTACTTGTCAAATGTCAAAAAATGACAGCTTCAAAAGTAACATCTACCGAAATAGTGGGCTATTCAAAATAACACCTCCTATTGGAAAACCCTGTATATACCTATAGCAAAGTCAAAAATTATTTATGTTTCCGGTTGAAATATCAGGACATAAACTACCCTCGTGATTATAACAATAAAATATTAAAAATCTGACAAACTGTTTCCGACAAAGTTAACTCAAAGATTATTTCTAACAATGCTTTGGAATTTCATCTTAAAAGATTTTGGAAAAAGAACTCACTTCCCTAAATGCCGAAATATGGGGTAACTTTGATCATCGCGGATATCTGCATAATTCTAGCTACCACTCAGAAATTCACAAAAAAAGAGCGATAGATTTATACGTCAGTCACACTTGGACACACTGATCCCTAGATTCCTTCCCACCCTCCTAATATTTTTCCTTACCAGAATTTCTTCTTATTTTATTTATTTATTTATTTATGTCTATTCTTGAATACACATTTTACAATTTTTTACAGTGGTTTATATTGTAGTACAGAGAAAAAAGTACATAAAAATAGGTATAAAAAATAAAGAACATAGGTTGATGTAGGTAAAACTGTGTGTGGTTTACGTGTTTGTGATTAAGTGTGACAGGTATTTATGTGTTGTAGTAGAAAGTTATTTATTTATTTATTTTTTTTCACAGACATATTGAAACATGAAAACACACATATATATGTGCGTGTATGTAATTTTTGGATAATTCTTAAAGAACGTGTATAATATTTAATTTTATTTATCATATTTTGGTTATGTTTGGTTTGGAATTATAATCTTTTGAATAAAGTGAATATCTTGATTTTTTATCCAGGCTACGATATGTTTTTTGAGAAAGTTTGTAGATGTATTTGTAGTCATTAGTTGTTTCAAGGTAATGGGCATACTGTTAAAAAGTTTGGTTGCGTAGTATTGAAAGTGTCTTTGTCCGTGTGTGGTGTGTGTTATCGGAATGTTCAGTGTTTTATTTGTTGATGACCTGGTTTTTATTATGGCTTTTGGTTGATTTGTAATATGAAGATTATTATGGATGAGATGTAGGAGAGCAGTTTTGGCGTAAAGTTGTCTTATTGACATGACGTCTAGAGTTTTGAAGATTTTGTTTGAGTCTGTGTAGAATGGTACTTGCAGTATGAGTTTTATTATTCATATCAATTGTTATGTTTGTAGCGCTTCCCCAAGCTAATATTCCATAAGTGTCAATGGATTGACACAGTGCAAAATATATTGATCTGAGTATTGTTAGTGGAAAAATGTTTTTGATGGATTTTATTAGGTGCAAGACTCGTTTTAGTTTATTAGTGATAAAATTAATGTGTTCAGTCCATTGTAAGTGTGTATCAATAATAACTCCTAGGTATTTTATTTGTTTTACCCTTTCGATGTGTTCGCATTGGCAATAGGATGATGTTTGTTTACAGTCATGCAAAAACAAGTTCAAGTTAGAAGGAGGTTGACCTCTTTGTGTTATACTATGTGTGATGTATTTTGTTTTGACTGTGTTAACGGTAAGAGTATTTCTGTTTAGCCATTTTATGACAATTGACAAACTTTTTTCAGCTGTTGTGAATAAATCTTTCCATGTGGCTGCTTGACACAGAAGAACTGTATCGTCAGCGAAGGTCACGATTTTACCATCAATTTCAATGTCACATAATTCGTTAATGTATATGAGGAATATTAGTGGGCCAAGTACACTCCCCTGTGGGACTCCGTACGTGATTAAAAGTGGTTCACTTGTCTTGTTGTCAATTTTGACTTGTTGTGTTCTGTTAGACATGAAACTTTTCATTAATTCCAATTCTACTCCATTAATGCCAATGTTTTTTAGCTTCTTGAAAAGTTGTTTGTGCGAAATTGTATCGAAGGCTTTAGATAAGTCCAAATAGATTGAAATTACTTTTTTTGGCATATAAATTATGTGTAATAAACTCGGTTACAGTGGCAATTGCGTTTTCTGTATTCCTATTTTTTCTAAAGCCGTGTTGGTTAACTGAGAGTATTTGCATGTTTTCCAGATAATGTTGCAGCTGTTCTTTTATTGCTTTTTCAAGAATTTTTGACAACGTGTTTAATAGTGTAATAGGTCTGAAGTTGTTTACATTATTTTTAGGTCCTGATTTATGAATAGGAATAACCAGACCCTTTTTTAGGATGCTCGGAAAAATTCCTTCTTTCAGGCTAAGATTAATAACGTATGTTAGTGGAGTAAGTAGTTGTTGGCTTAGTGTTATTATTGTTTTAGAGTCTATTCCGTCAGGACCTGATGTTGTGTTATTCTTTAGGGAATGTATTAATTTTTTGGTGTCTTCCAGAGTTACTCTATGTAATTTGAAAGGACTGACACTGTTTTTGTGTTTGCACTGAGTCTGAATTTTTTGAGGTTCTTGATTATCGTTACTAGACGACTTTTGTTTTATATTTTCGGCTAGGCTTGCTCCGATATTTGTGTAATGTCTGTTTATGTAATTAAGGATAAGTGTAGGATTTTTGTGGAAGTCGACTTCTTCGTCGTTGATAAGTAATTTTTTTATTCCATCATCTTTGTTTTTTTGTGTATTTGTACTTTCCCTCAGAATAGACCAAACGCTTTTCGGGTCAAAGTTAGCAGTAATCAGTTTGTTTCTGTAATATAATTCTTTGGCTTTTCGTATAATTAGAGAACAAGTATTTCTGTACCTTTTATAGAAAGAGTTCAGAAAAGTATCATTTGGGTTGCGTGTGACTTGTTTGTGTAGTTTATCCCGTTTTTTAATGCAATTTATTATGCTTTGAGTAATCCATTTTTTTAGTCTTATTTTGCGGTGCGTGAAAGATTTGAATGTTTTTGTGGTGTTTTGAGTGATGAGCGTTTGTAGGTATGTTATTAAGTAATTCCAGGCTTCTTCAGTGTTGTTAATTTTTTTAAGGTGTTCCCACGTTTGTTTTTCTAGGCAATTTTTTAGGTTCACGTAGTCAGTTTCAAATTTTTTGATATTGTTTTGAATTGTTGGGTTCAATGTCTGTGTGGTCAGTCCTATCATTGTTGTGTAGTGGTCTGTGATTGTGGATTCGAATACTACGCTACAGAATTTGTTTTTGGATTTGATCATTATGTGGTCTAAGCATGATTCCGAGTCTCTGGTAACTCTGGTTGGAGTATTGATGGCGCTTATTATGCCATATTCCAGGAGCATCAGTTGGTATTCGATATTCTGGGGATGGCCTTGTGGAAGTATATTTATGTTGAGGTCACCAGTTACGATGATGTTTTTGAAGTGGGTAATTTTTTTATATGAGTGTCGAGAGCTGTTAGAAAGGGCGTAATGTTGTGTGATGAAGGTGATCTGTAAATAGCGAGTATGCACGTATCTGGGTCAGCGATTATTTGTAAACAATTTGAGTTTTCTAGGGTGAATTCTGAGATAGATACGTTAAGATTATCTTTTATGTAAACGACAACTCCATCATTTTGGTTTTGGTATTTTGTTGTGAAATATGAGGAGTAGTTATTTTTGTGTTTTACAGTAAAAGAGGTTGGGATCCAGCATTCTGTTAGTATAATAATATTGAAGTCTATTTTAAAGGAGGACAAGAGTATGTCTAGTTCGTCGTAGTTTTTGTTAAGGGATCTTATGTTTTGGTTTAATAGAGTAAGGGTGCCTGGGGTGCTAAATATTGAATCGCATAGTTTTGTATTATTGGTTGAATAATGTGAGTGATTGCTAATTGAGTGGATAGTATTTAGTAATTCGGCCATATTAAATTATTAGCAATGTATTTAATTTACTTTAGGTGGATAAGTCGTCTAAGTTTGTTTCCCCATTTTTTTTAGGTCATTTTCGTGTTTTATTTGGAAGATTTTATCGCCAGTTGCTTTGCGGACAAGCAATTTATTTGATTTAAACCACACGTATTGGTAGTGGGTTTCTTTAGCCGTCTGCTTAGTTTTCCACAGAAGTTCCTTAAAGTACGGTGAGAGCACCTCGCTGATGAAAATGGGAGAATTTGAGTTTATGGTTTTGGCCGCATTTTTTTTTTTGAGAGCATAGATTCCCTTGTATTTTGATTATAGAAGGTGATGTGGAGTTTGTCTGGGGTGTTTTGTCTTCGATCTTGAGTCCTGGTCACCATGCGTATATCTTGTGGTTGCAAGGGCAGTCCCAGTGAGTTGGCTACTCGAAGTACTGCTTCCGAGGCTTGTTCTCCCGGCCGCAATTCCACGCCCGCCATTTCCAAGCTGTCGGAGAGCTTCACTTGCTCTAGATCTGCAAGACGGCTTTCTAGGGATGAGATTCTTGTGTTTTTTTTTTCATTCTCTTCTTTTAATAATTTTATACCTTTGAGGCCCTCCTCCAAATCTTTAAAGCGTGTGATCAGGTCATCATACTGGTTGCAAATAAAGTTAGTGCTTTTCTTGAGATCGCTGATTTCTACCTCAAACAGTTTTTTCATTTCACTTATTTTGTTGTCAAAATGTTTAGTGAGGCGATCAAATAATATATCGGCTTCTGAACCTAATGTTGAGGCCGACGGAGCAGGTGAGCTCGGCCGGCTTTTACATTTTGGGCATTTCCATGTTTGTTTATTTTTAGATGCCATTTTTTTAAAGCTGGTATCAGAGATATTTAGGCAGTTATTATGAAAGGCAATGTTGCAGATGGCGCACGTAAGTGCATGGTCATTTTTGGAGATAATGTTCAAGCAGGCTTCACAATTCATTGTATTTCGATTTATTTTTGTCTTGCGTCTGAGTAATGGTATCCCGTCCTCTTTCTTGTTATTAATTTCAGTTGTGCACAAGGAAAAAGAAATAAAAATAAAAATCTTTGGCGGCAGTTGGGATCGTTCCGGGGTCCTTCGGATGTCTGCGCGAATGCAATATAGACTGCTAGCTATCCGAGCGTTCTTACCACTAGACCACGAACCGGTTACGGCTTCTCGACAACTAAGAGTAATATTAACTCGCTCACTCTTGTTATTATTTGGTGAATCCGATAATGATGATTTTTTGTTTTAGGCAACAACACTTCTGTCACAACACAAAATATTAAAACACTTAAAATGAGAGTAAAACCGAATTTTTATAGTTCACTAAAGTAGAAAATTCACTTTACTGTTTTTTAGGAACACGTTTACCGGTGAATTGCTTGTATAACTGTGTATTGTATAGTTTAATTAAGGTGATTTCAGAAGAGCGAAATTTGACGTGCGGTCTGTTTGTGATCCAATTACTTTCGTCCTTCCTTTCCTCAGAAAGAGAAGGAATTGACATAACAATTAATAACATTAAATGTCGTTTCTTTCCTTACAGGTAATGTTTTGTTACTGAATGCTTTTCTTTATGTAAATCTTGTGAGATTAACAAAATAAACCTCTACTTTCCTTACAGAGAAACTCAATTGTGTTTTAATTGACTGTGTCATTCAAATCACAAGGAAAATATCATTATATGTATATAATTAGTTGAATATTCGAATAAAAATATATCAAAATCAAAAAGACCTGGATCATATGTTTTTTTCGACTCCCCAAACACATATTATCCTTTTTTTAAACATATTACATTATAAATATTAGACAAAATTTTCCGACATAAATTATTTTTTTATAAAAAAGATAATTAGTTCCAAAGTTGAAAATTGACAAAGTGACCCTCTTTTACGGTAAAACTTTATTTTAATTTTCATGGAGTATAATAATATTAGGGGTCAAGTATTTACACGTTGACACGGTTAACTTTACAGGCGGCTAGAAGGGGAACTAATGAAGCTACGTATTTTCTTATTCGTACTTCAAATAATTTTATTCTGGGTATCTTTTAATTCTTCCAATTCTTCTATATTTTTAATGATAATACAGGGTTTTCCAATAAGAGGTGTTATTTTGATATTCAATCGTAAAAGATCAATGGTTTCGTTGCTTGTGTGGCACGTAACGCCGTCTTGTTGAAAGTAAACGTTGTCCAGATCAATACCATCCAATTCCGGCCATAAAATATCATTAATCATCTCTCGATAGCGCAATCCATTCACCGTAACTGTTGCTCCAGTCTCATTTTCGAAAAAGTAAGTTCCAATGACTCCGCCGGACCATAAACCGCACGTTGAGGATAGAGAGGCTTTTTTAACAATAACCTCTTATTGGAAAACCCTGTACTAGCGCATGAAAAATCATGGGATATTATAATTGTGAGTTTGATTATTTCATGTCTCAGAACCTTGAAAAATAACGAAATTAGATCTCAAGCTTAACCCTAAGATATTTGAACAAAAGAAATACGCATTTCAAATAACATCGAATTAATATTATTTTCGGTTAAAATATTATATTATGAATAGGTACTTTATCGCTTGTCTGAATTCTAAGACACATCAGTTCCAAATTTGAAAATTACACTTAAATTCAAAAAAAGTTACTCACAGACAGTTACACTTGGACTTTGATTGTGATAGATTGACAATGGACCCTGATACCAGGTTGGAATAATCTGGACCCCGACTTAAGGTTCCCGCCTTATTTACTATCCTATTATTCTCGACAGCTAGCGCCATCTATGGGTAACCTAATATACTGCAATAGTGCCATCTATGGGTGAGCTCAAATACTAATATCAAGGATATTAGAATAATCAAATTCAACTGAGAAAACAAATTAACAGAAAGTCCCACGTAGTTTAATATAAAGGTACCGATTTGAAAGAAAACCGATGTCGTCACTTTTTATGAGCCTATTCACTAACAAAGACAGAGAAAAATTACACATAAGTTAGAACCGATAAGTTGCTCTAAATGACTTTAGCCATGTTTGGTACACAGATATAACACACAGATTACACCAGTGCATGGTCGGGAAACACGCCAAACGCGCACCCAACATGTGTACACGGTTTACATTTTTCACATGAGAACCGGTCGCTTCAACAACAGCTCGGCTGTGGAACAATTTGTCGGCCTCTGTGTTTCCTCCCTCCTTCAAGATAGGTTTCTTCAAGACCCACGTTCTCTTCTTCATCTCCTCAAAAAGATCCTGGGGCCCTGAGGATAATTATTTTAAAGCTAAATAAATTATACTTTAAAAATACGATATAACCTTCACCTTTCACTTCTCCTTTTTTCCACAATCCTTCAACCAAACACTTTTATTATTTTGTTATTTATTTATTTAACGCCCAGAGGGCTTTTACATGGTTGGTAGTATAATTTTAATTTGACAGATACTTTGAAACATAAAAAATAAGAATAAAATTACATTTGATAAAAGCTATGCAACAAGTCATACAAACACAAGAAACAAAAACAGAAAATTACAGCTATTTGTAGGTTTACTTGATGTGTTTAGGAGTATTGTTGAAATAAATGTTTTAAATGATCCACAAAACTTGCCAAGTTGGTATTGAATATGTCAACATCACCCAAGTAATGATTTCCCATGGTGTGAAGTCGTTGTATCGGAGAGTGGGCAATGTAGTTACGCTTATGTGTGCTGCTGTAGAATATTGTATTTTGTCGTGTTGTTACTGTGGGTGTATGTATGTTTATAAGTTGCAGGAGTTCACAACAGTCAAATTTAGAGTTAAGTATTTTGAATAAGAACGTTAAATCACTTACACTAATTGTGATCAATCCACAATTAGGGATGCCATAGTAATATTTTGCACTCTGCCAATCAATAATAGAATATGGAATTATTGCTTGGGGAGGAGCAACAAACTCGGCTATCAATTACATAGAAACCGCACAGAAAACGATCTTAAAGGTAATACTAAAAAAACATAGACTGACCGATACAGACCAAATATTCAACAGCTGTGACGTACTAGATATACGCCAATTATACGTTAAAACACTACTAAACTACATTTTTAACAAAAAAAATAAATTTCAACATACACAAAATAACACTAACAGACCAGTTAGACAAGCGTACAAAGAAAACATTAAAACTCCAACAGTAAATTCAACATTTGGACAAAGACACTACCAATACCATGCTATAAAAGCTTTCAACAGTCTAAAAATTGAAATTAAAATTGAGGAAAATAAAAATAAATTCACACACAAAATTACAAAATGGATTAAACAACAAAAAAGACAATATTACCAAAATGTCATAGCATAAAATAAAAATAAAACCTACACGTAACACACAAAACCAACATAAACACACATCACTCACAAACACACAAGATTATTTTCATTGTATTATTTTTTTAATTTTAAATGTATTATTATGTATTTTTATTTTTAATTTTAAATTTATTATTTTCTTTTCAAATTTACTATCTTCTCTTTAAATGTAATATGTAAGATTTTCATATTATAAAATGAAGGCCTCAGCACGGGCAAGCCACCCAGTGAGGCCTACATTACTGGAAAACATAAATTGTAACAAAATAATGTACCAAATAAAAAAAAAAAAAAAAAAAAAATACTGGCTCAAGACGATTGGGAGCAGTTGGGACTTTTGTGCGGTATTCACATTAAAAACCATTTAAAAAATGTATCGGTCAATGAACTCGTCGAGAAAAAACATGATTTAGTGTACCAATAAATAATGCTTAACGAATCATCTATTAATGTTAAAAACGCCAATAAAATATCCCAAATTCTCTGCTTTAAAAAAAAATTCATTCAAAATATTCAAAGCTGCCGCATATCCCGTCCTTTATGCACGAAAAAATTCATAATTCGAACACAAAAAACGGAGAGTTCCAAATTTGAATTCAAATAACCGGAAATGCCTTCGGGAAGACGTCGACAATGGCGGGAAAAAATCAAAATGAATTTCGGTAGCTGTGAAAGATATAAATGTCCGATCATAATTTTAAATTTGATAATAAAACATTTTTTTATGGTCTTGTTTATGGCAAAAAAAACTAGACAGGAATCTATAATACAATATGGCATTATATGATGGGGTGGAACTTTAAAAAAAACACAAAACCTCTTTACATTGTACTAAAATTAGTTTTAAAATAATATCTCGCTAATGTCTTTATCTTTTATGGGGCAATTATACTAAATTAGCTTGAAATAATTATTTGTAATATAGAAAGAATTGAAAATATAAATAACAATAAAAAACGCGATGAAAATATAAACTGAATGTTTTAACACACTAATAAATAAATAACTAACATAATAACACACCCCCATTGACACAAGCCTGGCTTTATTATGGTTAATTTATTTATTTATTTTCTCCATAAAACGTTTATCCACCCATATATTACGGAAGTGTTCATAATTTTGAGGTTATGTAAGTATTAGAGGTCATGGTGGCAGTTTTACTATTTTGTGACATATGTGAAAATATATATTTGCTGAACTGTCTGTAAGTGACGATGAAAAATATAGTTGCTGAACTGCCTGTACCTAAGTGACGTTGAAAAATATAGTTGCTGAACTGCCTGTAAGTGACGTTGAAAAATATAGTTGCTAAACTGTCTGTGAGTGACGTTGAAAAATATAGTTGCTAAACTGTCTTTAAGTGACGCTGAAAAATATACTTGCTAAACTGTCTTTAAGTGACGTTGAAAAATATAGTTGATAAACTGTCTGTAAGTGACGTTGAAAAATATAGTTGATAAACTGTCTGTGAGTGACGTTGAAAAATATAGTTGCTAAACTGCCTGTAAGTGCCGGTGAAAAATATACATGCTAAACTGTCTTTAAGTGACGTTGAAAAATATAGTTGCTAAACTGTCTGTGAGTGACGGTGAAAAATATAGTTGCTAAACTGCCTGTAAGTGCCGGTGAAAAATATAGTTGCTAAACTGCCTGTAATTGACGCTGAAAAATATAGTTGCTAAACTGTCTGTAAGTGACCTTGAAATAAAATAATTGCTAAACTGTCTGTAAGTGACGTTGAAAAATATAGTTGAACTGTCTGTAAATGACGTTGAAAAATATAGTTGCTAAACTGTCCGTAAGTGACCTTAAAAAATAATTGCTAAACTGTTTGTGAGTGAAAAATATATTCTGCAAGTGACGTTGAAAAATATAGTTGCTAAACTGTCTGTAAGTGCAAATAAGTTAACCTCTTTTAATAAAAGTAGATTAAGTGATTAGTTTAAAAAAGGTTTGTCAAAAATATCTGTTGAAATCAAGCAAAGATTTTAATTAATAATTTTAAGAACAAGGATGGCTATAGAAATGGATAGTACTTATATTAACTCATATATAGATAACGCGTAAACGTCTTTTGTACTTTTTTTATTTATTTCTAGTATATGGTTTTCTCTGCCATGTGTCAAACATCAGGATAGGTACCAGAACTCCATTGCGGACTGCCACTGCTTTTACCACACAAACACCTCAGAAATCTCTTTTCTACAGCATTTAGTCTATTTTCACCCTTTCTCTGTAATTTTCATTTTCTAAACAACGTACATATTTAATAAGCCTCCTCCGTGTCGTGTGTTTTGTCCTTAAATCCAATCCATTTGGCACCCACTGTAAACCCCTCTCCCCAGCTAACATCACTTCCATTTGGAACAACATTATTATTCGAAATTGGAACGCCGCGGGCTCGTATTTCCCGCGCAAATACGTCACGTGACCAGTTGAACGGCACGCGTCTGTGAGAATGGTACCTACCTCAAAATGGTATCTAATTAATTATTGTACTCTCAGTATCGCCCTAGTTAACCTGACTATTCATTAACTCGTCGCTTCGATAGGCTTTTTGAGAGCTTAAACAAATTCAAATAAAGTCATTTCTGATTTTTCACCAGGGTGATACTGAGAGTATCATTCACTGTGGAACGTGCCTCAAAATAAACTACATATTATTTTTAGTAAATAAATTGTGAAATATTGCAAAATTAATCAAATAAAATTTACGCCGGGATTTGAACCCGTGACCTCCGGATTTGTAGCGAACGATCATAACTACTCAACCACGCCGTCAACGGTAGTGGATATTATCAATATAGGTGTTACCATGGTGAAAAACCGTTGAAATGTTTGTTTGAAATGGCTTTAGCCATGTTTGGTGACCACATCTACAGTCAGATATTTTACAACCATCCCATTCTCATCTCCTTTACTTATTCATCTGCAAACTGTCATCGGGCAGTTGGGACCCTTGCGCGGTGAAAGACCACGATTCAGAATCGAAAGTTTGCTAGAAATGGCTTTAGCTTTGTTTGTTGGCCAGATCTGAACATCCAGACACATACCAACCTTGCTCTTTCGCATCTCCTATTCATCCCCTTTTTAATATTTTTTAGGTCCATAAGATTCCCAACTGCTTTCAATCGTCTGAAGCCAGTGAGACTATGGCACCCCCAATTAAAAATTTCCCTTTGAAAGGGAAGAAGATGAGGAAGTACCTGGCAATTGAGATATGGACACTAAACACGGCTAAAGCC
This sequence comes from Hesperophylax consimilis, assembly GCF_061612785.1. Taxonomy (NCBI): domain Eukaryota; kingdom Metazoa; phylum Arthropoda; class Insecta; order Trichoptera; family Limnephilidae; genus Hesperophylax; species Hesperophylax consimilis. The sequence continues at coordinate 17,681,373 of NC_142865.1, forward strand.
ATTTCAAGCACCAGGGTGATACTGAAAATATCTATCATTCTGACCCCCTTGTACCACTCATAAGCAATAATTCCTCCCACGAAATGATCATTAGCCATAACCTCAAAGTGCACAAAATAGATTAATCTATCAATCCGCTATTTTGATTCTTGCGAGCTTCCTTTGTCGCCCCCCGTTCGACTTGGTAATCCCACCTTGCCACGCGGCGAGCACGTGCCGAGGGGACTCCCACCAGCCCGGCTGTGCAGACCTAGTCGGCGGTCGTGTCGGCCTAACAATGCAGTCGGCGAATAGGAAACCATACACAAAGCAAATGAAATGTAATGTGTTTCATTAAATATTAAAGTTGGAGAGTGATATTGGATATGAGTGCAATCTTCTCCTTATTCTATTGAAATTGGAGTTGTTTCTGCAGCGATTTCATAATAAATAATACATTAATGTACAAAATAAATAACTAAATTCTTAGAATCATGACACTTTTATTTATAAAAAAACTACCTGGAATGTACCCAGCGTTGCTAGGAGTAATCCTTAGAGATCGGTCTGTAGACCTTTTGAAGATATACAATTCCGTAGTACATTATTTTCATGTATCTCATAAGGTTTAGTCAGAGTTAGCAATGTAAGTGATAAAAAATAATTTTTTTTACGACTTGATTACAAAACATCGTTTTTTCTCTACTTTCTATAAGTATAATATGCATAATTTATATGTATAAACCTTCCAGAAGAAATTATCTGGATGATACTGAAAACGCTTTTAAATTTGGTTGCGTAATTTAGAAGAACTAAGCGCACAAACCGACAGACGCGGATAGCGACTTTATTTTGTACTATTTAGAGATTTGGGAATATTCGTCTCTGTTTTTTGAAGTATCACGCCGTTTTGCTATATTATATCAATAATAATTTTGGCCAAGATTTAACATGTTTCATATTATTTCAAAAAAATGTAGATATAATATGTCTCGACGCCATCTAGTGGGAAATTTAGCACTTACAAAGACTTTCCTACAAAAATATAGTTGGTTGCTTACAGGTGAAAAAATATAATAAGCAGTAATTGTTGATTGAGGTACTAGTACATATTGAATCATTTGGCGGGTTGGAAATAAGCCGACATATCTCAGTGGATACAGAGCACCTGACCAGACATCAGAAGGTACGGGTTCAATTCCCGTTGGCGGCATTTATTTTTACTCGGGAGATATTTTCAATTTGTATTAATATTTCAGGCGACTAATTAATTATGTTTTAAAAATATAAATGTTCGTTTGTTCAATATCTTAAATCTCCGAAAATTCTTCACCGATTGCTTTGCAATTTTGACACAACGTTACATTCGAATACGCGTCTGTTTTTTCTAATACCTTTATTATATAGATGTCACCTGTGATAGTAAAAAACATGTTTTTTTTAAAAACAGCGCCTTCTGTTGTTTCTCTATTTGCACAGACAGATTGTGCCACAGCAACGCGTAGCGGGTTAAAGCTAGTATTAAATAAAAATAGTGATTAGACTATTTTAAATAGTAAGGTCTACTTAGTCTTAAGGTCTACCCAGGTCTGTACTCTAGTCGCCCTTGCTATGTATTTTAAGGTGAAGTAGGTATTACAAAGTAATGCAACAATAAGGGGGTATTTCACTATGTCGGGCTAAATATCTGACTAGCTATCCGTTGGCTGGATTTAAAGATCAGAATAACTTCGTTATTCAACGGCGACCGTTTCACCCAAAGATATTAGAAGAACTAATATCTTTGGTTTCACCATTGTTTCGAACTTCCGGATAGATAACACTCGTAATAGTCTGGCAACATCGCAAAATGTTTGCAGTTACTCCATCTACTGCCACGGCTGTCATGCGTCACAGTCCGCACACCGCGAAGTGTGCATTTTTTGGTTATGTTATGTTGATTATCAGGTCATTTTAGATAGATTCGTGTCGAATTAATACATTGTTTCTTATTTTGAACACAATCAAATAATTCAGGATGGATCATACAAGCATTCAAATTCATTCAACAAAATTCGACTCACTTCTCAGCTGTCACACTCGGAATGTTTTGACGCCATCTTTGATTCGAGGAATAGCGCCTAACGTGAAGTTCGAGCATTGATTAGTCAAATCGAACTTTAACCCGAGCGTTAGCGTTATTCAGATATAGTGAAAACGAAAAAATGACTAATCCGCGGATTAGTGCTTGATCAGAACATAATCAGAGATAGTGAAATACCCCCTAAGGATGGGTTTTTTAATAGAATTTGAACAATTTATCAGTGTTATTATACGTTAACGGAATATTTAGCTTATTTTACAGGTATTTCAATGCAATGTGCTCCAAAAAACTAGCATAATTAACCTATAGATCGTTTGGACACTGGTCCACAGTCGTGAGATTGCCGACCGTGTGCCAACATTGCTTACATTTCCGGATGAGAACAGGGCGTTTTTACGATTAGTTCTTGATGTCAAATCTCTCTTACGACATCGAAGAGACCTGTGTTCAATTGTATTCTTGATTTCTGTATCCCCAAAAGATGACCTAACCCCAAAAATATACTTATACAAACTTAACTCTAAAATATCTACAATAAAAAAAAAATCAAAAAGTGAAATGTACCAAATACCACAACACATCTATCAATCCAAAAATTTGCCCAATCATTCTACCTACCTCATTTGAATAAAAAATTTCGGGTTCAATTCCCATTGGTTAGAAGATATACAACAATAATAAAAAAAGAAGTTTTGTTCGAATTTTTAATATGAATTATAGTTATGTGTATTTGGAACTGCGCTGACGAATCAACATGCCCATTGTTTGCCGTTACGTCATAATTCCCTGGGGATATGGTGACCATGCTTCAAAAACATTTAAAAAATATTAATTCTTTATTAGGGCTTCATGGTAAGTGTTCAAAAAGAAGAAGAAGTTGGTTTGAGACGTATATATTTAAATACGAATGTTAGAAAGAGAGCACTATTATTGAAACAAACACACGGAGAAAAATTAATATTGGTGATTTATTAAAATCTTGTTGAAACCATTTACTATTTATTTATTGGGCGCTTTACAGTTTATGCAGGTATTACAAAAATATAAATATTACAAAACTAAGTGAAATTAAGTTGAATAAAATGAATTACATGAACAGGTGATGAATTACAGGAACAGGTGATACGAAGATGGAGACTCTGCAGCAAGAATCCTAGGTGGTGAGGAAACTGGACCAGCTGCTGCAGCGAAAGTGCACCGTGTCCACCAACAGTGCCAGGTCGAGGTTCGTCATCCGTCCAGGTACGTGTCTGCTGCTAATTAAGCGCTGACACAGTATCCTCACACAGATAACAGATCTTGGCAGCACCGCTATGACGTTCGGCGAAGATAGAGGATTGAGACTCTGCAGAATCCTAGGTGGTGAAGAAACTGGACCAGCTGCTGCAGCGAGAGAGTCCACCGCGTCCACCAACAGTGCCAGCTCGAGGTTCATCATCCGTTCAGGTATGTGTCCAGTATTCTCACATAGATAACAGACCTTGGCAGCACCGCTGTGACGTTCGACAATTCCATCATTCATCTCTATGTAATCTTGTTCCTGCTGATTGTGTTAGTAGTGCATTGTGCCCGCAATAAAAGGCGACGGTCGGGATAATACTTTCTTAATATATCGGAAAACATGACCACGCAGCTGCGTTTATACTTTCTTTATATATCGGAACACGTGATCATGCAACTGCTTTTATCTTGTTATTATATAGTGACGAAATGCACTCGTGTTCCAACATCGTAAGAAAACTGTCAATTCATTTGTTAAATGCCCGTAGTACCGATTTTAACAGGAATACGAATAATTTGAACAGATTTTTAATAAATTAGAAATATTTCAAATCAGTACGTTTTCTCGGTGTAGAAAAAAAATCTGTCGACATATTTCTGAAGTAGCAATGAAAGATGTGATTTTTTTTCCAATCCTATATCATGTTTAAACACAATCGTGTGTATTTTTTTTATAAATTTCTGCAGCATGATTTTTTTGCGATCATGGTAATTTCATTAATTACTTTTCAACAAAAGGTCTTGGTTTTGGAGCCACGTTATCAGACAATTCGCATTAACAGACCGATTGCCATAAGTAGGCATACTATGTCTGTTATACAGTTATTTCAACGGAGTAGTGTTGATCCCATATGAACCTGTTGAAAACACGTGAAGAAAAACTAGTATTGCTGATTTATTAAGAATCTCTTCAAATTATTGGTAATCCGGTTTAAAACGGGTTTGCTGTTTCCTGATAAATTTTAGAATGATTTTTAATAAATTCGTTATAATATCGGATAAACGTGTTCATGCACCTGCGTTTGTCTTGATAATGTATAGTGACGAAATTTGAACACGAACACCGACATCGTGAAAATACAATACAATCAATTGATTCGTTGAGGCATGCATCCAGTTTTTAATGAGAGATTCTCAACAAATTTGCAACATTTCTTATCAGGAATTTTCTCCGTGTAGGTAGTTGCCCTGTATTTATACTGTGTAGAGAGTGGCGCTCTTGCTAGGTAAGATATTAAAAAAAGATTCAAGATAACTCATGGTCACCCTTCAATTTCTCAATACAGTATTGTACTGGGTAGCCCAGCGGGGAGCGATCCATGGAGTCCTCGTTAGCCTCTCCCACACACAATACGGTGGCGCGATACATATCTCAGCCACACTACACTGTACAGCTACAGAACTACAGACAGCATCCAGCCAGCAAGCACAGGATGGTTTTGCCGGTCATGGACAGGGCCGGCAAAGGACGTTAAAACGGACCTCCACAATACCAGAATTAAAATTGTATTCTATTATATTCTATCATCATATACCTACTGTCATACCTACTATCCATTTCCTTCCTTAAAAACAGCCTTACCCGCACTTGAAAATAAGAAGATTTTTGTTTCATTGTAAATTGTCGCAAGTACAGCATTCGAATTCGTGTCGTGTAGCAAGAAGGTGCAATCGTAGTGTCCTCGTTGTATTATTCACATGCTTTGTGCAAAATATCAAAATCACATCTCGTTTATCTCGTTTCGGAGGAAATTTCACCCCGTGAACAGTGCAAATGCGTTGACAGCCCTATTGCTGGGATTCTGGGGAATTCAAGATAGGCTGTTCCTTCATTCCAATTTTTCCCGTGATTTATTCAAAACCAATCAAATGAGTTCTTCATTGTCGTATTTATTTTGGATTTGATTTACGGTTCATTTACGTGTAATAGAACACGTTACACTACCTTACCCTCACACCTTCCCAGATCTTTATCTCCTTCCTTTCCTTAAAAAAGACTTTCACACAGCACAGACTGTAGCCTGCAAGGAGAATATTGTCCTGATGATAGTCAACTTACGATAGGAGAGAGCATCATTAAAAGAAGAAACAAAATTTGCTTAAAAAAACGTGTAAATATTTGTAGAAAATTAAAAACCACAACAAGAGTATTGCCCTGGTGTAAGAAGGTTCTGTTCTGTAAAGTTCTGTGTAAGAAGGTAAGGTTCTCACTACCTTCATCCTCACAACATACCCCGATTGGGGATGCCATAGTTTCGCTGGCTTCGTACGATTGGGAGCAGTTGGGACTCTTGTGCGTTTTTACGAGGGCGATCCAGAGATCAATAATAAAAGAGACAACGATCAAGTCAAGTCCGCCCCTTGTAATAACGTTATCAAACTTCCATTGTGCTACCGATAGGAACGGTCGTGGCATGACGATGCGAAAAGGCGAAACTGGTCAGGCTTTATGGTGTTATTGTTACATCTGTTTTTTGTAGGTGGCAATACTTACAGCCATTGAAGTTGATGTCTTGGGACGACTGAACGGTTTAAAAAAAGGCATGGTTTTTTGATTTTGTAATTTTCTGTTTAAATTTTTTAAGTCCAAAATCAGAATGCATACAGTACACGAAGAAATATGTGTATTGCCAATTTATGAATCTCAAGTTATTCGTATTCCGGTTAAAAATGGGATTACAGGCCGTTAATGAATTAATAGGTTTCCTGTTAAACTTTTAGTAAAATAGGAATGTATTATATATTTTTTTATATTATGGAAACAATCAATACATGATTTATTAAGATGAAACAATATAAAGGAATAAGATATTTCATGTTGGGTACCTATGATATGTTTCCTTGTAATGTCTGCTAAGTAGTATGTTTATTCCTAAATTACCAGGTGACGTGTGTAGTTTATAGGTGTGTGTGTGACGTGTGTAATGTATGTGTGTGTCTGCATGTATGCGCATTGAATAGTTTAAATTATTGACATGATGCCACGTTTGAATTTGGGCAGTGAATCCGAAAAAATGTATTATCATGATGTAAGAATACGTGTTCATAAAAATCGTAATCTTTTCGCAGTTTGTCACTATATATTATCAAGGCAAGTGCGGGTGCATGAACACGTGTTCCGATATATAAGAATGTACTAAAAAATATCAGGAAACGGCCTGCAATCCCGTTTTTAGAGATTTTTAATATATCTCTTATGAAAGCCAAGTGTGAAAAATTTCATCAAGAAATATCAAAATTCTGCATAAGAAAAGGACGTGTGATGGTTTTCTAAATCTCATTTAGAAACTTTACCTAAAAAGGTTATCTTCCTCCTGTTTTGAAGGAAAACTGTAAATTTGTATAATAAAACAAAACCACACACAGTAGACATACTTATATGTATAAATATTATTTGGTATTTATTTATTTACGTCGTTTAAAACAACCCCAAAACTTATCATAACATTAAATTAGGTAACAAATATTGTTTTCAATAAAATTAAAACGAGTAAAATTAACAGGAAAAATACTGAGATTCTTTTTTATTGAATATCTCACGGTCGTTGTCTGGAGCCAGTGAGACTATTACATCCCCAATTACTTAAGTGTGGAAAGGAGTGAGCGAGTGGCGAGAGGAACTAAAAGGGAAGCGAAAGGTTTGGAGTACCTGGCTGTTCAAATCTGGTCTCCACCGGATTCTGTTTAAGGCGAAGCTTAATGCTAAATCACTATTTTGATTTATCTTTATAACGAATTGGTGTACATTATGAATATCAAAACATATGTTTTCAATAAATTGAAGATTTTCCTATCGTTTTCCTTGAGTAGAATACAAATAATAAAATAAATTACTCAATAAAAAATATGAATGTAAACTACTAAAAAAACATATTTTTTCAATAGATATGTATGAACGCGTAACGGAAACAACTTTTTAAAAATACAGTATTATAGCTAAGATTATCTGTGACAGTTTCACTTGATTGAATTATTTGCTTTCTTATAAAATTATTTACAAAATAAATAAATAGTCCAGTGGCCGGCATAGTCCAGTGGTAACGCATTGGACTGCCATTCCGAAGGTCGCGGGTTCGAACCCGGCGTGCGCAAATAAATTTTATTTGATTAATTTGTGTTATTTCACAATTAATTAATTAAAATAATATATAGTATATTTGCGGCACGTTCCAGAGTGGAAGATACTACCAGTATCGCCCTGGTGTAAGACCACCATTCAGAATTGAAACGTTGCTCCAAATGGCTTTAGCCGTGTTTAGTGACTAGATCTGAATAGCCAGGTACTTCCCCACCTTCCTCTTTCCCTTCCCCACTTACCTTCAGCCTCACAACATCCCCCAATCGGGGATGCCATAGTCTCACTGGCTCCAGACGGGAGCAGCAAGAGTCCCTCTTGTGAGGTATTCACTATAAAAAAAAAAATTTAAAAAAACAGTTTTGTGTTTGAAATCGAACGTTTCTAGACTCCGTTTGTCAAGCGATTTTAATGCATATTACATACAATATAAGGTATACCAAGAAAATACAAATTTTTGGCTTGTAGCTTCCTCATAAAGAATATTAAAATTTATAAGAGTATCGAAAGATCCGTTATTTTTGAGAACATTGAATGAGAAATTTAAAAAAATTGCTGCAGCCAATTCTGTCTTATTTTAACAAAGTCAAACATTTCCGGGAAAGAAGCTCCTTGGCACTAGCGTCTTCTAAGATTTTAGCACAGTCTAACATTTGTTACATGAGAATGGTGCCACAGCTCGGCTGATGCATGGTGGCTGGCCTCTGTGTTTCCTCCCTCCTCCAACATGGGTATCTTTAAGACGCCGATTCACTCCTTCCTTTCCTCAAATAGATCCTCAACACAGAATCCCCAAAGATGACAGGCACCCAAGCAAATGATTTTCCTCAATCATTGTGGAGTGAAAATTTTTGCTTGTCCAATAAACCCTACACATTTGTTTAATCGACTACTAACTGCTCTATAATATTTGTAATGAGTGAACATACATTAAATTAGTAAATGTATGTTAGTTGTAAATCTTTAGTTTTACACGTATAGTAGTGCAGGGTTTTTTAATAAGAGGTGTTATTTTGAATAGCCTGCTATTTCAGTAGATGTTACTTTTGAAGCTGTCATTTTTTCACATTTTACAAGTAGAAACTACGCCATTAATAAAAATGGAACGATATACGCTTCAACAACGCATTCAAATTATTAAAATTCACTTGACTGAATCAAATGCAAATCATCTTGAGTGATGAGGCCCATTTCCACCTCGGTTGCTTCATCAACAAGCAAAATTGTCGCATCTGAGGCTCAGAAAACCCAAGAGTTATCGTTGAAAAGCCTTTCTGTCTTCAACGTGTGACTGTTTGGTGCGGTTTATGGTCCGGCGGAGTCATTGGAACTTACTTTTTCGAAAATGAGGCTGGAGTAACAGTTACGGTGAATGGATTGCGTTATCGAGAAATAATTAATGATTTTTTTATGACCGGAATTGGATGGTATTGATCTAGACAACGTTTACTTTCAACAAGACGGCGCTACGTGCCACACAAGCAACGAAACCATTGATCTTTTACGATTGAATATCAAAATAACACCTCTTATTGGAAAACCTTTGTAAATCACTAATCAGAAGTCTGAGATGTAAGTAACTAGTTATAAGTCTCTGTTCTCAATAGATAGTCGATAACTGTTACCTTAGTCTTAGTTGTAAGTCACTAATAATAAAATTGTAAGCCACTAGCAATAAATTGTAACATTTCAGCTCTACACTTATATTTCCATATCTAGACCATATTTTATGCTAGATTACAAAATTTATATGGCATAATATTTTTATCAGCAAAGGAAAAAAACCAAACATAGAAACAATTGTTTAATTTTTAAATATATTAATTTACAGAGTAACACGCATAAATATTTCAGCTATTTGGTAAGCGGGTATGGGTACCGCCGCCCCTTGAATCATTTATTGGATAATCACCACCTCTACCATAGGTCACTCCAAGTGGTTCGCTCCGTTTCGTGATTTAGCAGGGGTGCCCGGGTTCAACGGGTGAGGTGTGTTCAGGATTCACCTGCCCACCAGCTGTGCGAGATCAGGAGAGGCTGGTTTGCGGAGACCCTTTGACCTCTCCAACTGATATCTCGACCCATCGCCTTGCGCCGAAGCGGAAGGGAAATATTTATACGTTTTGTTTTATACCCAACCCTCATACATTTTTTCTTCCCCAAATTTCCACTGCTTTAAAAGACCCTCCACACAGCATCCCCAAAGATGACAGACAAGCAAAACAGCCGAAACGGGATCTGTCATTATATTTAAGGTATTTTTCGCTGGAGTAAGGATTGTAACCTAGCTTAAAAAATATACGCAATGAGAATATCCTTCGTAAGCGATACAGTTTTTGTTCGTCAATTTTTTTTATGTTCGTGAAAATTGAGCGTGAAGAACTCTAGTATTGAAAGAATTTATTGTAATTAATAATATACTGATTCTGTCAGTTTGTGCGCTTAGTTCTTCTAAACTATGCGACGAAGTTTGATAGGGTTTTCACTATCATTTAGAGAATTTCTTCCGGAAGTTTTATATATATAATACATGCATATTTTATTTATAGAAAGTAGAGAAAAGTCGATGTTTTATAATCAAGTCGTAAAAATATATATTCGGGCATTACATTGCTAACCCTGGTTAAACCTTATGAGATACATCAAAATAATGTACTACGGAATTGTGTATCTTAAAAAGGCCTACAAAAAAGGTTGAGGTGGTATATACCTATGTCCTACGGATAACAGTGTAATTGTGGATGATAGTGTAATTGTGTTTTTTTTATTCCTCTTTTGGAGGTTCTATCCTGAGGCGGATTAAAAATATTTAATTTAATTTAATTAGGTGAGTTTCCTGTGTCGTTTTAAGTGCCATTTTCAGAGCATTTTCACTGACCTCTTTCAGTCGTACTTTAATTCTTGACTTGTACTTATTAAACTTTTCTATTCGTTTTACATCTGGGGGAAAAATGTTGTGGAGTTCTGATGCAACATATACAATGTAGTTTCTTTGTACGTTTCTTTTTTTTTCCTTTGTTTCTTTGTGGTTATATAACTCGAATGTTTTTTTATAAGTACAGATAGGATTTATAACTAGGTTAACTAGAAATTTCAACAATATTAAGGATGTGAAACTGTTATATTTTGCCATTGTTAGAAGTCAACTTGAGTACGATTCTCCCGTCTGGAACCCACAAGATTCATTTTATAAGCAATAATTATTAGCCTGAAACACTCATCCATATTAAAAAATCTCCTGATAAAAGATACATGACGCCGACGGGACTTGAACCCGTGTCCTTTCGATTTCCTGTACACAGCTCTGACCACTGAGCTATGGCGGCTTATCTCTTATCCGCGAAATAAATCAATATATACTAGTGTTTCATTTAACAATTACTGCTTATTACATTTTTTCACCTGAAAACACCCAACTTTATTTTATATGAGAAAGGCATTGTAAGTGCTAACTCTCTCACTAGATGGCGTAGAGACAAATTGTCTACATTTTTTGGTGAAAATACTAGAACTTGTCAAATATTAATTATTATTTTTTTGGTTAACTAATGTTTAAGACAAGATTTTTTATGCATAGCACAAAGGGTAAAAATTATTTTATAAGCAATAATTATTAGCCTGAAACACTCATCCACATCGAAAAATCTCCTGATAAAAGATACATGACGCCAACGGGACTTGAACCCGTGTCCTTTCGATTTCCGGTCTTTCCTTATAAAATAATTGTTATCCTTTCTGCTATGCATAAAAAATCTTGTCTTAAACATTAGTTTACCAAAAAATAATAACATGTATAAGCTGTTGAGAGAATACTAAATATTATATACTAATTTAGAATGGGTATTGTATTTGTTTTTATTACAACACATTTTTAAATTAAATGAATATGACTTCGTATTTCTATAAAACAATCAAAATGATGCCTTTGATAGTGCAAAATCGCTTGGACAGATTTTCTGTGCAGAAATTCTGGGACTAACTTCCATACGTATTCCTCATTGCCTAAAATATTTATTGAGGGAAGTAATTATACCGAGTCAGTGAACATCTCCAATTTATACAAAGAGATTGTTACTGAGTTAGTTTAGTTATATTCAATAATACTGTATAATTTTTACTATGCATGTGTAAAAGCCTATGAAAAGAGCAATAATAAATAAATAAATTACGTAATTTTGATTCGATTTTAAGGCGATGCCATACGCAGTAATGCAAAATCATGTGTTTTTGGTTTGAAAATTTGATCGCCTAGAAATGTTTCAGATGCTTTAATTAAATACTGCGAGTAGAATACATCTTGACCTTTGAAACAATCGAGTATTTTTTATGTAAGTCTTTTTATAAGCCCAGAAAAAAATAATGTAAAGGTCTATGAAAACTGATTTAAAGTTCAAAATCTTCTACTTGCGAACCCATTTTCGGTTATGATTTTATTGTATAATGTGGAAAATTAAGTTATATATAAAATGATCGGAAAAAAATTAAATCTTTATGCCTGAACATCTACAAAATAAAATAAAAGGCACTTTTTGGACATGCTTTTTTCTCGCTTAAATCAAAACAGGCGGATGGTGTTAAGCGGGAATTTTTAACCTTATCGCCATCTACGTAAGGGTTGTTATTGATAGCGGCTCAATTTAAAATATTACACGACGTAGTGCATCGCCTTAATTAATACATATTATAAATAACAATATGCGTACCGCTAAAACACAGAAATGAGTCCCGGTACGATCAAGAGAGTTGTATGGTGTGGTAGCCCTCTATCCCACATCCATGAAGAAGGTTCTCATTCTTACCTGAAGGGCGTACTTTTGAAGAACAATCGAGAATATTTTAGAGCATTCGACAATATTCCAGAACATTCCGGAACATTCTGGAATGTTGTGTAAATGGGGAACATCCCAGATCATAATGAACTTAAAATAGGATTACAGGCCGTTTCCTGATAAACTTTTTTTGAAATTCGTAATCGTACAATACATTGGTTTCTCTAAATAGTATAATACAAAGTCAATATCCACATCCCGTCTGTTTGGGCGCTTAGTTATTCTATACTATGCTACGGAGTTTGATAGGGTTTTCACTAGCATTTAGAGATTTTTTTCCGAAAGGTTTATATATATAATACATGGATATTATATTTATTAAAAGTAGAGAAAAGTTAAGCGACGCCGGGTACACATAAGCTAGTATAATAATTACTTCCTACAAAAAATTATGAACTTACGCGTAGCATCTTCAAAATGATTTTCCTACAACGCAATAGCGTCGGAGTCACCTTCCCTCCCGCTTCCTCATGTTTCCGTTTCCGTTTCCGCTGCCCCTCCCCTAGCGGTATAAGTTGAAAGCTTTCAGAAGGCTGTATCCAGTAGGTACCTGCCTGCCCCCGCCGGGCTGCTACTTCTGGTTTGTCGGGGACTGAAATCGATTTTATGCCGGCGCATGCGCTGTACACCCTGCTGAATATTTCAGGTTTCAAGTGCCCCCAGGGTGGAAATGAGAGATGCCAATTTGTGACATTTAGTTCAGATTAATTTTTCTCAAAGGTAGCAAAATACTAATTTTAATAATACTCATTCAACTCCAATATGTCAATATATTCGTAAATTTATTTGACACTTTAACCCTTCAACCTTCAGGACATTACTAGCCACAAACATCATATTCCCAATTGGACTGGAAATTATTAACCAGGCACACTTCAGGCACAACCAGACACAGCTTCTTCTCGTAGAAGCCAACAACACAAATGTTGCAAATAATGACTCGCCAATTACTTCGCGATCACAACAAATATACCAGTCCCAATGAGAGATCGTACGTGACGCCATTATTCAAGTATCTTCTGTCTCTTTCTTTTTGATACAAATCACGGGAGAAGAAAGAGAACGACCTTCGATGACGTGCTTACGAGCTCTCGCTGGGACTAATATACCCACTACGAAAAATTACTATTTATTTTTGATGACTAACATACAAAACTTTTTTTGTGTGATATGTTATTTTTAGCGTGAATTGTTATTTTTAGCATGAAATATTATTTTTATCGTGATATATTATCATTAGCGTCATATATTATTATTAGCGTGATATATTATTTTTAGCGTGATATATTATTATTACAGTGATATGTTATTATTAGCATGAAATAATATTTTTAGCGTGATATATTATCATTAACGTCATATATTATTACTAGCGTGAAATAATATTTTTAGCGTGATATATTATCATTAGCGTCATATATTATTATTAGCGTGATATATTATTTTTAGCGTGATATATTATTATTAGAGTGATATGTTATTATTAGCATGAAATATTATTTTTAGCGTGATATATTATTTTTAGCGTGATATATTATTTTAAGCGTGATATATTATTATTAGCATGAAATATTATTTTTAGCGTGATATATTATCATTGGCGTCATATATTATTAGCGTGATATATTATTTTTAGCGTAAAATATTATTTTAGCCTGATATATTATTTTTAGCGTGATTTTAGTTTTCTTGAATAAATTAATGAATCTTGGAGCTGGAAATTAACCCACTTCCCGAAATCAGATCTACCTAAAACTCAGCCGGCAGATTCACAGTCAATGACAATGTATTCGATCAACTTTTGGACTCAATACGCGGAAATATACTCATTTCTCTAAAAAAGCAGTTAATAGAACCGATCTCAAACCAGGCTAAATTATTAAGTTACTGTATGGACTAACGTGGTAAGTACTTTAACCGTGTATAATTTAATATACTTTATGACTAGTATCATAATGTGCTGCGTATTTTTAAATAAACAAATAAATAAATGTGAACATAACAAAGTGTACATACGTATACTTAAATGATCTTGTATAGGTACTGATTTTGGCTGGAAATAATATTTTTATTTCTTTCTTGATTATGATAGATGTCAATGTGCACTCGATATCTTTGGAAGTTTTCAGGGTAAGAGGGGATTACGGACGGGTGTTCCAAACTAGTTCTAAAAACTTTTTAAAACCTTCGACATTATCAGTTTGTACAAATACATTCAAAAGCGTCGTCTTTTGATTTTGCCTGTACTTTAAGCCAATCATCTGGTTAAATCTTCTCTTCAAGTCCTCCGTCACTGCACAAACAACATTTTCATACTACAATGATGGTAGTAGGAGTAATTCAAATATTGTAAGATCATCCGTAACCTGAGGATGTTTTTCTTTCTTAAAAATAATAATAATATTTTCGACCTCTCATGAATCGATGCCCGCGATATTATCCTGTGGGTAGGGATATTTGATGGAAAATATCATAATGTTTAAACTGTAAGTAATGGCGAATTTTGACGAATCAAATATAACTAATGGATATTAATTAAGTTACTTCGTTAAATTCCTGTAATATGAACACAATGCAAGGGTAAATTCAAGAAACTCCATTAATGGTGGACTGAACGCGATTGGCGTTAACGAAACATTTTCCAAAGAAGTCCACAATGGTTTGCTGGTACCTACCCTGATGTAAGGTAGTAAGGCATGGAACTGACAGATGAAGGATAAGAAGAAGTGAGATCCCTGAGGCGTTGTGATAAGAATGTCATAAGAAATACTTTTCATTTGTTGAAAATCTGGTCAAATTATTCGTTTTCCTGTTAAAAATGGGACTACAGGCCTATAAAGAATGAATTGAAAGAGTTCCTTACAAATGATCAGTTAAAAGCAAGCAAGTTTTATGAGGACGATGGAACAAGTGTTCATACAAATACTGATATTAACATTGACAAACTTGTTATATTCTGAATGAAACAAGTGTACACAAATACTGATATTAATATTGACAAACTTGTTATATTCTGAATGAAACAAGTGTATACAAATACTGATATTAACATTGACAAACTTGTTATATTCTGAATGAAACAAGTGTACACAAATACTGATATTAATATTGACAAACTTGTTATGTTTTGAATTAAACAAGTGTATACAAATACTGATATTGACATTGACAAACTTGTTATATTCTGAATGAAAAAAGTGTACACAAATACTGATATTGACATTAACAAACTTGTTATATTCTGAATGAAACAAGTGTATACAAATACTGATATTGACATTGACAAACTTGTCATATTCTGAATGAAACAAGTATATACAAATACTGATATTGACATTGACAAACTTGTTATATTCTGAATAAAACAAGTGTATACAAATACTGATATTGACATTGACAAACTTGTTATATTCTGAATGAAACAAGTGTATACAAATACTGATAATAACATTGACAAACTTGTTATATTATGAATGAAACAAGTGCATACAAATACTGATATTAACATTCACAACCTTGTTATATTCTTAATGAAACGAGAGTATACAAATACTGATATTAACTTTGACAAACTTGTTGTATTCTGAATGAAACAAGTGCATACAAATACTGATATTGACATTGAAAAACTTGTTATATTCTGAATGACTAATATTTATCAGGAAGTTGGCATGCTGTCACTTTTTTAAGACTATCATTTTTCTCCGGGCATGATCGTGTGAGAAATGTAAAGATTCGCAAAGAATGCAAATGAGTTGAGATTAAGTAAGGGGCGCTTAGATGGTTTGGGCATTTAGAGCTAATAAACGAAAAACTGAGTGTAATTAGAATATATGCCACGAACGTGAATGGTAGAAGAAATGGGTGACGTCCGAGGAAGTCATGGCACGATCAAATGAACCAGATACTAGTGTCGGGCCATGTCAAGAGTCAGAATGAGACAAGAAGTATGTGCCAAGACCGAGTTGTTTGGCGGTTCGTCCTCTCTGCCTACCCTTTCAGAAACTGCGTGAAACTGGTATATTAATTAGATAGTTGAGTTAGAATGCTAAGATTGAAAAATACAACTTTTTTAGGATTTTTAGGATAGCTGAAAAAACATAAAATTGAAATTTTGAAAAAAAAAATTGTTGCAGCTTCTCGTAGGATAGCCATGGAATATTAATAATGACACTATTTAACTGTATATATGAAATCTGGTAACATTTTATGTTTTTAACTTGTATATAAATACTAGGGTATTATAGACTAAACGTTGCCACACACTTAGAATATTGTTTTTATCCTAGTATCTATATCTGCTACAGCACAATATAGACCAATATAATAGTAATCAAAATAACATGGCATTTATATAGCGCAGCTTAGTGTCATTTCACTTAAAGTGCGCTTTACTATAGCAAACTTAAAAATGGTAATTTAGTATTAGCGGTCGTGTTCTTAAAATTATTCCTACAGTGTGCCTTACCCAATACAGATCTAATATTATAACACTAAATATACTGTTTATGCAAAGTGATGACAAAACTTAGAATAACAATAACAGCAGGACAGGACAAAACAAGAATATTAAAACTAAAACATAATATAAAACAGGAGGCAGTTTGTGCTCAGAAATGAGAATCTTCTGAGCAGACATTTTAAAAGGTACAATAAGGAGGCAACCGAAACCAAACAATTACCGGAAGTTTTAGAATATGGCTTATTATAAAATATCAAAAAGAAGTTAAGATTTATAAATGGTAAGATTTTTTAAATAATTTTGTTTTTAAAGCCCGTTTAAATTCAGCCAAATTCTGGAGATTAGTAAGAGCTGAGGGAAGTCTATTACAGTTGAGCGGGCCTGTTACACTAAACAAGCGATCATAGTAAACGGCTCGATTTGACCTAGAAAGTTCGATTAGACGATTATTAACCTCTAGATCTGCTGACCTTAGAGTAAGCTGTCTATTGCTTAAGTTTTGTCGGACACATAGTTCAGATATATAGGCTGGCGCCATTCCTTGCAATGCTTTGAAAGTCATTAAGCAGATCTTAAACTCTATTATTTCAGGGCATCAAAGCCAGTGAAGGCGATCCCTTAGAAGTGGGGTTATAATACAATACTTCGATTATACTATTTAGATTCACCAAAAAATCATTCTCGCCGCAGCATTAAAAACCAATATAGACCAAAATAGACCAATACAGACCAATATAGACCGATATATAGGTACCTATATTGATTCCCGAGTATTTAATTTCTTTCACTCCTTCAATATTTAGAATGTCTATGTTTAGGGTAATAATTCTGTTTTTAATTTTTTTATACCTACCACCATGAATTTACTATACTACAGGGTTTTCCAATAAGAGGTGTTATTTTGAATAGCCCGCTATTTCGGTAGATATTGCTTTTGAAGCTGTCATTTTTTGACATTTGACAAGTAGAAACTACGCCATTAATAAAAATGGAACGATACACGCTTCAACAACGCATTGAAATTATTAAAATTCACTTCAGTGAATCAAATGCAAATCATCTTGAGTGATGAGGCCCATTTCCACCCCGGTGGCTTCGTCAACAAGCAAATTTGTCGCATCTGGGGCTCGGAAAACCCAAGAGTTATTGTTGAAAAGCCTCTCTATTCTCAACGTGTGACTGTTTGGTGCGGTTTGTGGTCCAGCGGAGTCATTGGACCTTACTTTTTCGAAAATGAGGCTGGAGCAACAGTTGCGGTGAATGGATTGCACCATCGAAAGATGATTAATGATTTTTTATGGCCGGAATTGTATGGTATTGATCTGGACAACGTTTACTTTCAACAAGACGGCGCTACGTGCCACACAAGCAACGAAACCATTGATCTTTTACGCTTGAATATCAAAATAACATCTCTTATTGGAAATTTATTTATTTAAATTTATTTTTGCCACACATTTAGAATATTAAGTTTACGTTGCATTGTTTTTATCCTAGTATATCTGCTACAGCTTAGTAATGTGTTCATAAAACACTACTAATATTCCATACAGATAGGTACCTACTGATTATTGATATTTTTGTATAGCTGTTACTTATTATATAAACTGTATGTAAGAATATATAAATTAATAAATAAATTAATTTTAAGCAGATTTTATTTGATTTTGCATTATACGAGGCAAAACACTTATAGACTTACACTGTATTAAGACTGTACAATTTATGTTTCGAATTATAACTAATAAAAAAATTTCAAATGAAAATATTGATTAGTATTAATATGTTTTGTATAACTTTTACTCATTATGTAAGATAATAGAAATAAAATAATAAATATTAATTATATTCTTGTCTGTCCACGCGTTGAATACCTACTTATTAATTATTAAATAACTACTAAATTGATGTCGATGAGTTATTTTATAAATAGACAATAACTTTAAAACTATTTTTTTTTTTTAATTATTTGACTGCTTCCGTTTTAAAGTGGTTACGATTATTGGTGAATTATAACAAATCCGGAGGTCGCGGGTTTAAATCAAGGCATTCGTAAGTATACATAATTTTGACAACAAAATAAATAAGAAAAATAAAATCTTAGAGATTTTTTTGTGATAATACAATAACGATATCAGAATAGTTGATTTTTTTAAAACAATTATTTAAAAATAACAAAAATGGACTCTTGAAGTGGGTACCTACTTTTAATGGGTATATTTTTTTTGTGAAAATATGTTATACCTAGATAAAATCAGGTATGATGGACCCTGTGGTCGAGGGTTAAGGCTCTCGACTATGACAGGTCGCGAGGTGCGCAAGTAAATTTTATTTAAATAATTAATTTTATTTTACAATTTATTATTTTTAAATAATAAATAGAACACTTGCAGCACGTTCCAGAGTGGAAGATACTCTCAGTATCACCCTGGTGTAAGACCACCATTCAGAATTGAAACGTTGCTTGACATGGTTTAAGCCGTGTTTGGTGACCAGATCTGAATAGCCAGGTACTTCCCCACCATCTTCTTCCATATTGACCGGTCGGTGGCCGACTTGACATCACGTTTGGGTCCCACCTAGGCGTAGTGTGTTCAATTCCTCGGCTGGCTAAGTCCTCTATCACAACACAAGCAACATTTTCAGCTTACTGTGGTGGTAGTAGGAGATTTTCAAATAGTGTCAGGTTATTCGTAACCCGGTAATGTTTTTCTTTCTTTTAAAAAAAAAAAAAAATTAATAAAAAATATCTCTTTTTCCTCCCCACTTCCTTCAGCCTCACAATATACCCCTACTAGGGATGCGAACCAAATATTGCTAATTTATTAGGAATCTCTACAAATAAATCGTAATCCGGTTAAAAACGGGATTTCAGGCCATTAATGAATGAATGGATAGGTATCCTGAATCCTGTAAAATACCAATATTTTGTCATGAACACGTGTTCCGATATTAATACGAATTTACTGGAAGTTTATCACGAAGCGGCCGGCAGTCCCGTTTTTAACCAGATTACCAATAATTTGAAGAGATTTTCAATAAATCAGCAATTTTCATTGTTTCATGTAATGGGAGCAGTTGGGACTCTTGAGCGGTATTTAAAAAAAAAAGTTTTTCAAGAATACTGTAATTAATAATATATACATTAAAAAAGTTTAATTTCGTTGTCACCTTGTAGCAAACATCAGAAATTTATTTTCCTCGTTCATGCGTTATTCAAAGACGGCCCACCTAATCCAGCCCGCCTACCACGTTTCCCGTTCCAAGCGCATCTCCGCTTACAGTTTCCTACGGCGAGGCGATTGGAATGAGACACGCCGGAAGACAACACGCCCCATTAGACAAAGTCTAATTAATTTTGACATACTGAAATGAAATCCACACGAAGCTTTAGCACAACTTTTTTTATTTATTTTTCTATTATTTTGAAACTAGCTAATCCTTGACAAAATCTCGATGTAGTATACAATAAAGTCGCTGTTTGTGCGCTTAGTTCTTCTAAACTATGCAATAGATTTTGATAGAGTTTTCACTATCATTTAGGAAATTTCTTCCGTAAGGTTTATGTATATAACACAGGCATATAATATTTGTAGAAAGTAGAGAAATGTCAATGTTTGGTAATCAAGTATTATCAAGTACTACGGAATTGTATATCTTAAAAAGGTCTACAGAAAAATCCGTGATGGTATATGTGTATAAAATAAATAAATATTGGACAATTTTTATAGCGCCGCTTTTGTGAGTTATCACATCAGGGGCGCTTTACAGTTGATGCAGGTATTAAAAAAATATATAAATATTACCAAAATAAAGTGAAGTTAAGTAAAGTAAAATGAAGAACAGGAACAGGTGATATGAAGATAGAAGATAAAGACTCTACAGCAAGAATCCTAGGTGGTGAAGAAACTGGACCAGCTGCTGCAGCGAAAGAGTCCACCAACAGTGCCAACACGAGGTTCGTCATCCATCCAGGTATGTGTCTGCTCCTAATATAGCGCTGACATGTGTCTGCTGCTAATAAAGAGCGCTGGCACAATATCCTCACATAGATAACAGACCTTGGCAGCACCGCTGTGACGTTCGACGAAAATATAAGATGGAGACTCTGCTGCAAGAATCCTAGGTGGTGGTCAACCCCCAGCAACGCTGGGTACATGTCAGCTAGTAATTGAAAAGATTGTCAGCTAAACATACCCAATTTTTATTTTTCGAAGGTATAAAATTGACTTCTTACAGCTTAATATTGGTAAACTTTTTTTACGATAACTCCACACATGAGTAAAATAAAAAAGCCAATTTCCTGACAAAATATTAGTCATTCAGAATATATCGGGAAATTCCTTGAAGAGACCAATGTTTTAGGAGGCAGGAAACAAAGAGGCCAGCAAATCTTTCACAGCTGAGCTGTTCACTCCAGAACGAATCGTAGCAGCGACCTATTCACATATAACAAATTTCAACCGTGTACGTATGCTGGACTATGTACCGGTCCCCAAGGGATCAATAAAGTTAGTTCCACGGTGCATCTTCCATTACCGGTAGAACAGACCGCGTTTCTGCACAGATACAAGAAAACACAGAAACAGGTTTTTTCAAGTATTTTGGGGTTCCATACCAGAGGTGCAGATGGAGCCCCCGTGCCTGAGCTGGTCATTTAGAGATACACCAAGCAATCATATCAGATGGTTAAACAAATATACAGAAGCATATCGAAGCTGTTAGACAACGCGTGGTAAAATGGACTCTCTAGCTGCAGCAGACGGTCCAGTTTCTTCATCACCTAGGATTCTTGCTGCAGAGTCTCCATCTTCTATCTTCGTGTCACTTGTTCCTGTACTTCATTTTACTTAACTTAACTTCACTTTATTTTTTTAATATTAATATTTTTTTGTAATACCTGCATCAACTGTAAAGCGCCCCTGAGGCGGCGCTATACAAATTAGCCAAGAAATAAATAAAATGTTTGTTTGTCTCCATTATTTTAAGAATATTCATGATTCCCACGAATTTAAAAATCAAAGATTTTGCAACGAAATAGAATAAAACAGATACAACATGAGAAAACCATTAAACTCTAAGCCTCGTGAAAGATTTTTCAAGTTCTGTTTTTATTTCAGTTTTGTCAAGTAACTAGCCTATAATGATATAATAACAGAACTTGAATAGGACTTTCACAGAACCAGAAAATAGACGTTGAAATTTGATGAATTGTTCAAATTCTCCGAAACAACCCGTCCTAAGAAAGTTGAAATCGCCCAAGACTAAATTACATTGAGAGGAAAAAAAACTACACATGTTCAACTTGTAATGAAACGCTTCGAGAATTCTATGAAAGGGATGGAGAAAGGTTAAAAAACACGTTTAATAATACAAAAAGCTACAAATAAGAACACTTTAAAAAAAGGTATTCACAAAAGTTCATTCGAGAAAATAGCGGTAATGAAAATGGAATATATTTTTACTAATGTTTTTACTTAACAGAAATCTATGTTCGTTGTGGATGTTATTGCAGGAAAGTTGCTTCATGAAAAGGGATTTTCAATTGTTTGTTGTGATAGTTTATATCTAGTACAAATGGTAAGACTTTTTTATTTCACATTTTGTGTGGGATTTTAAAGGAAAACCGAAGCACGAAAGAGCAAGTTATACATTTTAAATCGCTTGAGATCGTTTTAAGTGCGTACGAAGAAAAGAGACAAATATACATACAATAAAATTGCTTTTCAACTAATAAATTATATTTAGAAAAGGATAGAGAATATTCTAAGTACGTTTTAAAAGATATTTGACTGTTTTTAGAAAGAGACAAACGTGTTTTAAACACCTTGTTAAAATGAAATGATGGTAGGTTTTTGCTGTTAGATAGAGAGAGATGAATACATTTTGAACGATTTGAAATCTTAATGCAGAGTTTCCACGCTGGTGTGAAAGAGATAGACAGAGGAGTGAAAATTCTTATTTTCACGTATACAGAAAGGGATGGCTAAAATTTTGTTGACGTGAAATGGAAGATGTTATTTTTTTGTATTTGAAATCTGCTGTAAGAAAGAGACAGTTGTTTTTACATGCTAATAGGCATACCACTGATAGATCTATTATAACCTCTCCCTCTTTCTCATAAACGGTGTATAAAATAGAAAGAGAAGTTACAAAGTATCTTTCAGGGGTTGTACGGAAATGTACCTAAGTTCAAAATGTGTTTCCGTTGTAACCTCTCTTTCTAATACGTGCATCGTTTATGAGAAAAAGAGAGAAGTCACAACGGACATCTCAGCGGTTGGAGTGTAGGTACTGCATATTTAACGTGCCAGAAAGAGATGGTCGATTAAAAGGCGTAGTTTATACACGCGTATAGCGAAACTAATGCACGTTTAGCTTGTTAGAAAGAGATGCGCTATTAAAAGACGGAGGCAACACACGCGTATGGCGACACGATACCAATAAGACGTATTAGTACACCGTAAGCCGAACGAAAAATATCGAAAAGTGAAGCTTTAAGTTAAAACTCGACGAGGAAAGTCCACTTTATGGTTTAAACACATTTATATTGTTGTTATTATAACTCTGTCTCGCTCTGTGCCGCAACAGTGCGTCTCCGCCGTCTCTTTCGCGCGTTTTGGCGCGAATTTTTGACGTTTGACGTTTCGAATTTTCGACATTTCGTGCTGAAAATAATTTTTAACCAAGTTTTTATAACTTTTTTTAATGAAGTGGTTTATTAATATTTATGATTGTGTGTTTAAAATATTTTTAATTGCGTTTAGTGGAACATTGAATAAATATTATATTATTTAAAAAACAGGTTAATTTAACACTTTATTGAGAAATACATATACCTAACTCAATTTTAAATAAAACAAAAATAATGTAGGTTTATCTCAACTGGTTTCGTTACAATCGCGCTCTGTTCTGGCAGAAATTAACTACAGGATTTTCCAATAAGAGGTGTTATTTTGATATCAAAACCGTAAAAGACGTAGCGCCGTTTTGTTGAAAGTAAACGTTGTCCAAATCAATACCATCCAATTCCGGCCATAAAAAATCATTAATCATCTCTCAATAGCGATCCATTTACCGTAACTGTTGCTCCAGCCTCATTTTAGAAAAAGTAAGGTCCAATGACTCCGCCGGACCATAAACTGCACCAAACAGTCACACGCTGAAGATAGAGAGGCTTTTTAACAATAACTCTTGGGTTTTCCGAGCCCCAGATGCGACAATTTTGCTTGTTGACGAAGCCACCGAGGTGGAAATGGGCCTCATCACTCAAGATGATTTGCATTTGATTCACTCAAGTGAATTTTAATAATTTCAATGCGTTGTTGAAGCGTGTGTCGTTCCATTTTTATCAATGGCGTAGTTTCTACTTGTCAAATGAAAAAAATGACAGCTTCAAAAGTAACATCTGCCGAAATAGCGGGCTATTCAAAATAACACCTCTTATTGGAAAAACCCGTATTTATTAAATTTTATTTTGAAAAAAACGCACAAAATGTTAATATCATAATATTACTTCATAAAAACAAGACAAACCGGTTTCAACGCACATCGCGCCTTCTTCAGAGAAGAAAACATATAAAAATAAAGTTTAGTAATACCTTACAATTGGGTGGTGACCGAATAAATCATCAACACGTTTAAAAATAGATTTAAAAAGTGATGAAACAAAAACTAGGTTAAATAGGTTACTTAGGTAAGGTTCATATGTTAGTTTTTCATCGTTTTTTTTACTTTATATTAGGTGTACTTATAGGTGTGTTGAATTGTCATTGTATAGATTTAAAATAGAATTAGGTACCTATATAGATTTTATATTTGCCAGATTCTTAAGATTTTGACAAAATCGGTTGGCACTGCGTTATAAATCTAAGTGATGTAGGTACTTACCGATATAAAGTCACACAGTAAAAAGATAATTTTTTTTTAAATTATTTTCAACTACAATTTTATCCAACTTTGAATCCTTGAAATTCCGTACCTACCCGTAATCAGTTGTAATTAGAAAAGTATATATCTCCTACTACCAATTAGGTACCCTTAAATACATTATACATTTAATAGAAAAATATTTCAAAACATTAAAACAGTGTAACGATTGAAACACGATCCAAATTAATTCAAATTGACTATGAGGCACTTAGGACGGGTTGTTTCGGAGAATCTGAACAATTCATCAAATTTCAACGTTCATTTTCAAGTTCTGTGAAAGATTTTTTCAAGTTCTGTTTTTATTTCAGTTTTGTCAAGCAACTAGCCTACAATGATATAAAAACAGAACTTGACTAAGACTTTCACAGAACCCGAAAATGAACGTTGAAATTTGATGAATTGTTCAGATTCTCCGAAACAACCCGTCCTTAGAACGGGTTGTTTTGGAGAATTTGAACAATTCTTCAAGTTAATTTTCAAGTTTTGTGAAAGATTTTATTATGTTCTGTTATTATTTCAGTTCTTTCAAGCAACTAGTCTATAACGATATAATAACAGAAATTACAACGAAGAATAAAACAGATACAATATGACAAAACCATTAAATTCTAAGCCCGGGTTTTTTCGGAGAATTTGAATAATTCATAAAACTCCAACGTTCATTTTCTAGTTCTGTGAAAGATTTTTTTATGTTCTGTTATTATTTCTGTTCTTTCAAGCAACTAGTCTATAACGATATAATAACAGAACTTGAATAGGACTTTCACAGAACCCGAAAATGAACGTTCAAATTCTCCGAAAATACCCGTCGTTAGTATCTGTTTTCAAAAAATTAACCCACTTCCCGATACACGATCGAGCTGAAACTTGACAGATAGACTCGTTGTCGATGAGAATGTATTATATCCATTTTCGGTGGCAATCACGCATACACTTATCATTACTCTGAAATTTGATGACATCAGTATTTATACGAAATAAATGTCAGTCCCATCCAATCTGGATTCGACTATGTTGTTAGTGCAGTTGATTCCAATCCCTGGGTAGGAATATCTGTTACTTTTGCATATTGGTTACCTAAGCACACAGCTAAGCATACACAATTAATGGTATAATGGAATTTATAAACGAATTGGTATTTACATTGTTGTTGCAGTGAATTATAGTTTTGGTTCGTGTGACTATATTAGGAAAGTGAAATGAAATCAACTTATACGATTACTTATCATTTAACTGGGCACTGAAAATATAAACCTATAGAATTGTGTTGCGGGCGCGTGCGTGTTCCCGAATTTATTCTTACTTCAAATGATAAAATACGGAATAGTTTTTTGGGGAAACTCAGTAAACGCCAAAGATGTTTTTATCATCCAAAAGAGGTGCCTACGAAAAATTACAACTCTGATCACCGGGATTCATGTAGACCAATTTTTTTAAATCTCAAACTTCTGACAGTGACGGACATATATATAATGGAGTTATGCCTGTTAGTTCGATCATCTCCAGAAAAGTTCCCACAAAAAAACTCAACACATAAACACGCTACAAGGTTCACAGAAAAATTATTAATCCCAAAAGCAAACAAAACTATATTTCAAAAAAGGACCACACTACATGGCCATTAAAGTATATAACAACCTTCCACGTAGCATCAAACAAATAACAGACATAATTAAATTCAAATCATCACTAAAAATATTTATTTTAAACAAATGTCACTACACCTTAAATGAATACCTTGCATAAATTAAATACCTCTATTTTTTTTATTTTTTATTCACATACATTTGTTAACATGTAATTGTTGGGTTATGTAATATAATGTGTATTTGTTGGGTTAGCTGGAAGAAATAGGATGTAACCTATAAGCTCTACCCTTTGTACTCTGTATTTTTGTGCAATAAATATTTTTTTAAATTTTGAATTTGATAATTTTTAGAAATAATTTTTTGACCGCGTTACTATGTCAAGATTTTTTATGGAAATTAGAGACTGTGTAAAAATTATATGGATTTACTAATCATTGGAGTATTTTGTGTTACTTCAAGATTTGAAATTTCGTAAAATTAGTAACAAAACCGTGTAACTTCCATAAAAGCGATATCCGCCCCTCAAAAGCGGTAGTTATTCTGTTACGCCAGTGTAATGAATTGCATTTGGGCTTATAAAATCTATTAGGATTAGGGACGCCCCTCTGGTTGGGCCTTTGTACGCCACTGGTATTCGCCCCTCTCTAAGAGATACGAAAATATGTATAATGCAGGGTTTGAGAACCAGTTTAAAAGAAGTATATTATTATGTTGGTGTTATAGGAGAAAAATATGTTCAGGGTTGATCAAAGCAAAACGAACTCTAAGCAGAATTCTTGCCTGAACAGACTATGCAATAATTTACAATAGCGTATTATCCAAGGTTGATATTTTCAGTTGCGAACTTACCAAATACAAGAGGTCCATAAAATAATATTTCTCTGATGGTTTGCTATAAATATTATTGTTTTGTAAATTTTTCGTTTTATGTAATTTTTGGTTTGTATAATTTTTTTAATTCATATTCCTTTCTCACAAATTTAAATAACTTATTCCTTATTATGCTGTCTCAGTTAAAGTCACAAGGAGGAAATCCATAATTGGGTTTAAATAAAAATTACTATGTAATACTTATGTACAAAAACTGATTCAATGTAAACTGTCGATTTCCGGAAAATGAATAAATAAATAAATAAATAAAATACAGCGAAAATAAAAAGAGAAAAACAATAAACAAATTTTCGTGTTTTACGAAAGTCCCTACTATTCCCATCCGTATGGAAGCCATTGGGATTATTACATCCCCATTTGGGGTATGTTGTGGGGCTTAAAACTAGACAATATGCTAAAGTAAAGCCAGAATCATAACGACATAAGTGATGAAGTAGTGTAAAAACAATATTTAGCACGCGGCCCTACGTGTTCAGCGTAATAGACGGACTTACGGACGACTTTGCTCTAGCAGGCCTAGAAAATCGATCTTTCAGTGGGATTTATTTTACATATTTCTGACGAACATATTAATAAAATCACAAATGTTTCAAGAGGAATCCTTTCGGGATGTTACAAATTCATCGGCTTAAAAATAAAATCTGATTCTTGCTACTAATTTTATATCTGGATCTCTCTAGAAAATTTTGAGATTTTAGTAATACGTTTAGTAAATGTGGGCGTCGAGCAAACACCCGTTATTAGTTTCATATCACCTTAAGATAGTTGGAAGGGGAAAGATATGAGGTAGAGGAAGGTGGGAAAGTATCTGGCTATTCAGATCTGGTCACCAAACATTTCAAGCAGTTTTCTGTTTAGATTGTGATCATTCACTAAGGCGATACTGACAGAATCTACCGCTCTGGAACGTGCCGTAAATATACACAGAGAAAACTTACAAATATAAAATACTGCTAATTTATTAAAAATCTGGTCAAATTATTCATTATCCTGTTAAAAACGGGACTGCAGGCCTTTAACGAATCAATTGACAGAGTTCCTAGTAAAAAATTGCATGCTACTAAAAGTGTATCATGAAACCTATAAATTTATCCATTAAGGGCCTGCAATCCCGTTTTTAAACAGATGACCAATAATTTGAACTGATTCTCAATTAATTTGCAATACTCATTTTTTCCGTGTATCTACTCTATCCAATTGTAATTTCGTAAATAGTTTTGTTTTGGAAATTTAGGCATCGATTAGGCAAGTATTTGGATCACGAAACACGCTCACAAGGACTCTTGTGTTATTCTTTACTATATGACTAAAATAAATACTTTTTTTAGCATTTC
Organism: Hesperophylax consimilis; assembly: GCF_061612785.1. Taxonomy (NCBI): domain Eukaryota; kingdom Metazoa; phylum Arthropoda; class Insecta; order Trichoptera; family Limnephilidae; genus Hesperophylax; species Hesperophylax consimilis. The sequence goes on from NC_142865.1 coordinate 17,709,828, forward strand.
GCAATAGAATTGGTCAATAACTTGCTTTCGTATTGGCACGATTTTGGCATTGACCAGCAATTATGTAGGTACTATCAAATGAAAATCATTCCGTTATTAAATTATTATTAAAAGCGTTTCCTGTTTCCATGGCCTTTATGTTAAATTCCAAAAAATCATTATTATTTACACATCTTAAATTTTCTTTTTTAGAAATTATTTTAACTGTTTTTTTTTAATTATTTTTACTTACAAGTCCCAACGACACGGTGAAATTTCATGAAATATCTCAATACTCCCGAGGTATTTAAAATGTGCTACACATTTCTTATTTTTGAAGTTGTCGTAAAAAGACATACCATTTTAAAAACTCGAAAAAATGATCTTTAAAGTTTTTGTATTTGAAATAATTATTAAAAATTTTATGAAATACCATGTTAACATTTTGTTTCGAAACGCCCCAAATTTTGAAAGAATTCGATATTTAAAAAACAAATTCCTTTTGTATAAGCAATTATTTAGAAAATTGTTACTTCACTTTTAATGCCGTTTATATATTTTTCTTTTCTTAAAATCCCGCTGATTTGTAATCATACATTTTGACAATTTATTAAACTTTAATCCATGTAACATGTACAAGGTGGAGCAAAAGTAATGTCATAATATGAATGTTCCATATTTTTTTCAAATGGCGTCATAGGTCATTGTGCTTTGACATTTATGCTGTGGCCAGATAGAGAATTATTTGGAGCGATTCACACTTGAAGAACACGGAATTATTGTTACTGCTTATTTGACCAATTTCCGGACTATTTTTATTTTTTTGTTTATTGCAGAAACAAACAGCACATAATTACATAGATGACAATAGTTACAAAATTATAAAAGTTAGTACAATAATTGGTACCAATGACATTTCGCTGACATATATGTATACATATGAGGTATATTATACATTTTACGGTTAAGTTACATTTTTAAGTTAAGTTAATTAGTGTGCTGGGGAAGGAGAGAAGTGTGTGTGTGAGTGTTTGTGTGTGTGTTTGTGTGCATGTGTGGCTGTGTGTGGTTGTATGTGTTATGTGGGCGAATTCAGTGTGCTAAAAAAGTTTTTCTTAAATAGATGGAGAGAATCAAAAAATATATCGGTATTTGTGCTTGTTTGAATTGGGTTGAATGTTTGAAGGATGCGAGAAATAGGGTAATTGGTAATTTTAATTTTATATTATATTTTTCGCTTGATTTCCTTACAATTTTTTAGAAGCTTTTTTTTAATGGTTGTCCATCTCTGTTTGAATATAAAAGGTATAGCCAACCCCATTTAAACGAGAAATAAATAATTGTTTTAGAATCAGTTAGACCCCCGGGAAGAGGCTGCTCTTTTTGATAATGGCCTTTATTTCATTGTATAGTATTATTTGCCGATAAAATCCAGTTTCAAATGATTGAAGGCTCTTATCATGAAAGGAAAAGTTAGATACTAATGATGGTACTACCGCTGAGAGCTCCATTGTATCGTTGCTTTCTTTTAATGACCTCCATGGTAGAGAGGTAAACTCTTTGGCTCTGGACCAAGAAATAGATCGTCAGTTTAAAGACCAGAGTCTGCAAAAAAAATTAGTTTTTTTTGTGAAGCCGCACAAGAGACCCTAACCTAACCTAACCTAACCCAATAATCCGGAGCCAGTGAGACTATGGCATCCCCAATTGTGGTATGTTGTGGGGCTGAAGATAGTAGGGATGACTATTCAGATATGGATACTAAACACGTCCAAAGCCATTTATTTATTGATTAACGCCCTTTTTCGGGACTTTTACATTTGAATACATAACTAAATTGCTTCATTAACAACATTTTATATTTGTTTAAAGATAAATTGAAGATCTCCAATGACTTGATAAAATTGTTTCCCTCCATTAGTATTCTGATCAAAGAGGAATACACATGGTAGTTAGTCCCAGAATTTCTGCGCTGAAATAAATCCTGACTTCTAGTATTACGTTGTGGAATTTTTTATTAAATTTCAAGCACCGTTTTAATTTTGAATGTTGGTCTTACACCAGGGCGATACTGAGAGTATTGGAAGATAACTCTGGAAGGTTCCGCAAATATAAAATGAGTAAATTGTCAAGTAAAATTAATCAAATAAAATTTACCTACGCCGGGATTTGAACCCCCGACCTCCAGCTTGTCAGTCGAGTGGTCCATTTTTAACTCGAACATCTTGTATTTCGTCTGTCTGTAAATTAGATTGTGCGTTCCTTTTCTGCTTTCAAATATATATTGCATCCGTTTTATTATTCAAAAAACCTTACTTTGACTAGATGGCTAAAGAAATTCGGTAAAGATTCTATTTTCAAATAATATGAAATCTTCGTGTTCCAAGTGGACTTTCTTATTTGCATTTTTTTTTAAATATTATGGTACCTATCTGCCTGAAGAAAGTTTAAAAACAGAACAAAACAACTTTTAAGTTGTATAAATTCGTATTTGAATGTTACATAAAACATATTATTGTTTATAGTTATTATGATGTAGGTCGAAATAAAAACATGGTCTATAATAATACATATTATATGGCAATGATATTAGAATATATATAGACGCGCTGTAGAAATCTCAAATTGGCCGGCAAAAAGTACGTCAATTGTAGTGCTTTCGATTTCGTAGTTTACACTGTAGTTTAAGCTGTCACGTGTCGTGCAAGGTCGTGTGCTACCTCTTAAGGCCATAATAACGGGGCTTGCTCTAGACTCACATTTTAATTAATTCCGACCAATTCGTAACGATAATACATATTTTTTAGAGCTATATCTACAGATAAGTAAGTTATTTATATTTAAGAGTAATAAAAACATGACATTTCCATTTAAATATACTATGAAAGACGGTTTTAAAACTTTATAAAAGGTTTTTAAACTATAATATTAATGGTAAGCACCAGATTTTATTTTTCTAGACGATGAATTAGTAACTTCCCGAGGGATCCTTCTAGAAGCATCTGAGATTTTAGTAATACGTTCATCAGAAATAATCAAAATAAACCCCACGGAAAGATATATTTTATAGGCCTGCTAGAGCAAAGTCGACCGTAAGTTCGTCCATTACGCTGGGCCGCGCGCCGAATATTGTTTTTACACGACTTCATTCATCACTTATGTCGTTAAGATTTCCGCATTATTTAGAGATTTGATTAGGCAAATTCAACTGCAGGTCCGTCTAATACACTGAGTCACGCGTCACATATTTGTGTGGATGGCTTCTTCACTTACGTCGTTAAGATTCTGACTTTATTTTAGGGTTGTCTTTTCTTAAACATTAAAAGTTAAAAAAATTGTTTGTTCTCCTTTCACGTCGCAATGGGGCAATCCACGTGATTTTTCGCATATAAATAGTTGAAAGACTAGGAAGTGAATTAGGCTATTTTTCATCCCGGAAAAACATTTCAATCTAATGGGAAAATTCTTATTCCCGCGACTTCACATCTCTACTGCGTCATTATTAAGGCGATGCACTGCGTATTAATTAAAAATTGCGAGTAGAATACATCTTGGCCTTTGAAATAATCGAGTATTTTTACATAAGTCTTTATATAAGCCCAGAAAAAATTTATTTATACGGCCTATGAAAACTGCTTTAAAGTTCAAAATTTCCTACTTACGAACCCATTTTCGGTTATGGTTTTATTGTATAATGTGGAAAATTAAGTTATTTATAAAATGATCGGAAAACATTTAAATATTTATGCCTGAACATCCACAGAATAAAATAAAATGTACTTTTTGGCCATGTTTTTTTCTTGCCTAAATCAAAACAGCTGGATGGCGTTAAGCAGGAATTTAAGCCTTATCGCCATCTACGTAAGAAGTGTTATTGATGGCGGCTCGATTCAAAATATTACACGACGTAGTGCATCGCCTTAAGTAATTAAAAAGTTCCGAAATTTGTACTTTCACGTCGCAATTGAGCAACCTATCGACGTGATTTTTCGCATGAAATAGTTAGAGAACTGGGAAGTAACTTAGGCTATATTTCATCCCGGAAAAACATTTCATTATCTTGGGGAAATTCTTTTTAGATTAATTTCTCCCTTACACGAACAAGCTAGTTTTCAAATTATACTGCAGCGTCATTCTTCAACACACAGTTCGTGTAATTTGTTGTTCGTTTTCTTCATTATTTCCTAGTATTTTTATTAAAACACTTATTTAAAACACTTATTTAACAAAACGTTTCGTATTTCTTTAAAAAAAATAGAAAGAACATTTGTCTTAATATAAGTAGATATTATGTAGAAACTGCTTATTATAATAATATTTTGATGATTTGTATATCGCCGTTATTGAGCAAAATCACCTCAAGGGCGCTGTACAAATATATATATAATACAATACATTTCTACAATGATCTATGTTATTACTAACTATAGACTAGTCAAACTATTATCAATTTATATTTAACAGATTGCATCCACCGGTTCGTCGATCACTAATACAAAGCTATATGTACAATGCATTTGATTGATGAACATGATGCTAGAATGTACATATGTTATTATTCTTATTTAGATATATTTTGTACAGGCAGATAATTTATAGTACCATACTTACCTGGTAGGTCACAGGAGATTAACACTGTTTAGTGTTTATTAATTTAGATACGATTCACACGCACAGGACATAATTGGACTTTCCGGTATTTATTTTAAAAACAAATATTGATGTTCTTTAATGAGCGTGTTTAGGAAAGGAAAGGCAAATTAATAGTTTACCGTATACTATTTTTTATAAATATTTGAACACATTCTCTAGTAATACGGTACCATTTATAAAAACATGTTTACTACGTTTTGCAACGTAGAATTCGCGAACCGCGCGAAATATTTTCGTTAGCACACGACATACGCATTAGGTCGCTGGAGGTCGGCCTTCCAAAAGTTAAAAACGACAATATTGTAATGTTTAAAAAAATAATTATTTAATTTATGAAAACACTTGCTAAGAATACTTTTTCGTTGCTTTGAGGACCCAGTCAGGTAAAAGAGACCCTGGTATGTCCCTTTGAGGACACTGTCGTATAGTGAAAAACAACTTGAATCACATAACGAGAGACTAGTGGAAGTAATTTGAAGACTTTAAGAAAAGACTAATAAATAGCCAATACCCAGTGATCTGGAATCCTTCTAGATGGTAAATACCTTAGTATTTAGGGACTCTGTTAAATAAACGATAGCAAGTGTTCTGTGATCTTGCGAGATATTTGAGATCCAAGTGTTCAGGGAACCTTCTAGATCTCAGTATCCGATACCAGTGATCTGGAATCCTGACAGATAGTCAAGAGATTGGTGTTCAGCGACCCTGCTACTAGATAACCAATACCCAGTGTTCTGGGATCCTGCCAGATAATCCAAGGCCTAGTGCTCAGCTTTGAGGACCCTGCCAGATACTTGAGACTCTGGTATTCTGGAACCTTCACAAAGAGTCGAAACTCCGGCGTTCAGAAGGACTCCGTCATAAAGTCGAGACAGCTTTGAGGATCCATCCAGATAGTCGGGACCCTGGTGTTCAGCTCAGACTTCACCCACCATCGCAGCATCAGCCCAGGCCCCGGGGGCGATATGGCCGCCTACATTTGACAGGAGGATGCGGGTTGTGCGTGGAGACGATCGGTAATTGGTCAGCTCGGAGTCACAAGGAAAGACACGACGGACGTGAGTAGACAATTATCTTCCTTTGTATGAATTTCTCTTAGTAATTGTCAATTTTCTTCATATTCGTTCATGTTCTTCTTATTGTAACCAAGTCTATTTATTTTTATGTACTCCTGTTAATAAGAAATTAATTTACTTTGCATGTACTTCTGTCAGTAGCCAATTAATTTACTTTGTGTTACTCTTCCAGTAGCCAATTCTTTTATTTTGTGTTCCTCTTCCAGTAGCCAATTAAGTTTCTTTTACTTTGTGTTCCTCTTCCAGTAGCCAATTAACTTTCTTTTACTTAGTGTTCCTCTTCCAGTAGCCAATTCTTTTATTTTGTGTTCTCCTTCCAGTAACCAATTCACTTTCTTTTTACATGCCCCTTGGAGTAAACATTTATCTGTCGTTGTTTATGTGACAACTGCGAATAACATTTTCTTTTATTTTATGTGCCACCCTCCAGATTTTTTTGTTTTCTTCATATTTAGGTTAAACGTGTCTCAGAAGTAAAATTGCTAACTTTTATGTAACTTTAATATACAATGGCAGTCCGCAAGTACTTTTTAACACCAATAAGGGAATTAATTAGTTCATGAGGTCATTAGTCATAACTAACAACTTTTTTTTCTCGGAGCTGGAATGGAATCAATTGATTGCGTCTTAGGTGAATTAATTAAGTCTATGGATCGTTATAAGATTTCTTTCAGTTCTGAGAGCTTTGTTAGTTCACCCATTCATCAATAAGCCAGTTATTTTGCATAATGAACAACATTATCCAAAAAGTCGTGCATATTGTCTGCTCATCCGACACCTTGGGAGCCGCGCTAAAAGTTGCGGCTTTTGTCAACCGACTGTCGAAATCATATTCTGACCTTGCTCGCAAATAACACTAACTAACCATAGATGACCTATTGACACAGGGTTTTGTCGATTGTTCATGCTAGACCTCCTGGATAGGTCTTGTGTTGAGAAAATATGAATTCTTCTGTTTTTGATTTTTTGAAATTTTTGGTTAAAATATTCTTAGTATCAGAAGAAAACTATAAGTGCCTTAATTACAAACTTGAAAGGAAACAAATGTACCACTGACTTAGTGCATTTTGGTTCTAAACCATTTTTTAGCACGCGGTCTGTCTCTCTTACACTTATCTGAAATTGTATATCGCCTTCACATTTGAATTTTGTAATCGTGGTGATACACAGTTTTGTATAGAAATATAGTCCCAAATTGGGCTTATATTTGCATCACGAAAAACGCCCACAAGATAATAATAAATAATAATAATATTTGGATGATTTGTATAGCGCCGTTTTTGTACAAAATCTTGTGCGAGATACTACTTGTGTTATTCTTCATTATATATGTTGGCAAAGATATTTTAAAAAGGTTTGTAATTTATTTTGTTGACTGTAGTCTTTTTGTTAATGTTTTTTTTTTTTTATTGTAAGAATAAGATTACACATTTAAATCTAAACGAAAAATGAAATAGAATAAGACACAGAAAAATAAAAAAAGATAACGTTTTCAATTGGGAATCGAACCCATGATCTCTGTCTTACCGGGAAAACATCTTTAACCACTCGACCATTGGGACCTAATTACTATACGTCATTTTCATCGATATCATATTTCGAATTCAGAATTAACAATATTATCTTGAAACTAATTATTCACATATTTTTGGCATCCATCTTTTCAAATGATTATAAAGATCTAAATTATTGGTTTGTAACCTAGATTTACACAATCTGTTTTTATTTATGCTATTATTTCATTATTTTAGGTGTATAAAAACCGGATACGTTCATTCGAGACACTATCTAGGTTACAAACGAGTTATTTAGAACTTTTTAATCATTCAAAAGGATTAGCAAATATGGTAAAAATTGGTTGCAAGATAATATTTGGAATATGAACTAGGTCAAGTGTTAAGCCAATGGTCGAGTGTTCAACCTGAGTTTGATTCCCAATTCTCAATCATCTTCTTCTTCAAGAATTCACACATATTCCTTGTCGTAGAATAACCCAGCTTTGACATTAGACTAACTAACAGCTAGCCAGCAAAAAGTCAAAGGTATTGATTGAATCAACATCGATTATGGAAGCCTTATATTCACTTTACTTGTGTACAGGTATTTCGTTGGTGGTGTCTCTCTAAGCAAGAATATACTATAAACCATTAACAGAACAGTACACTTTACCTGGACAAAATATCACGATACGTCTGGTCTTCCTTGTATGGTTTCCGATTGCTGTTCGTAGTTATTTCTATTAATTTCTTAATATGATAAGTCTTACAGCACAATAATTTCAACCGTATGGATGCAATGGGATTTTGGCATCTTGAATTTAGGGAATTTTAGGAGGATGAGAAAATTGGAGTTGGGAATATTAACTTATTTATATAATATCCACCGTTATTATATGTCACAGAATACAAGCATAAAACAAACAAAAAAACAATTAACTGTGGCATTTGATCGTAAAATGGTTCTCGAAGGAGTTACAAGTAAACACAAAATATTATAAACAAGTATGAGTAGACTTACGTTTAATCAATGATGATTTAAAAGATATGATATTATAGCCTTTTTGTACCTAACTTCTGTGCAGCTTAACGGAGTATTTGTAAAGTAACGGAGGGAAGTATCTGGCTATCCCAGATACTACTAATAAACGCGTATAATATTTCAAATGAGAAACATGAAATACGTATATAATATTTCAAATGAGAAACATGAAATACGTATATTATTTCAAATGAGAAACATGAAATGCATAGATATATAATATTTCAAAATAGAAACATGAAATACGTATATAATATTTAAAATTAGAAACAAGTACGTATATAATGTATAAAAAATACGTATATTATTATATTTCAAATAAGAAATGTTCAAATGTTGGGTTAGCTGGAAGAAATAGGATGTAACCTATAAGCTATACCCTTTGTACTCTGTATTTTTGTGCAGTAAATGTTTTTTTGAATTTGAATTTGAAACATGAAATACTTTCATAATTTTTTAAATGAGAAACATGGAATACGTATATAATATTCCAAATTAGAAACAGGTGCATCGTGAAAAAAATTACTTCAAATTTATTTTCAAAATCAAAAAATACACGGAGAAAAATGAGTATTTAATTTCTGAAAAACCTCTTAAAATCATTCGTAATCCGGTTTAAAACGGGATTGCAAGCCGTTATCTGATAAACTTTTTGTACATTCCTAATATATCGGAATACGTGTTCGTGCATCTACCTTGATAATATATAATGACGAAATGCGAAAATGTTATGATTTTTATGAGCACGTGTTCCTACCTCATGATAATTGCCTGATTTAACCCGATTGCTAATAATTTGAAGAGATTCTTAATAAATAAGTAACACAGAATAATGTAGAATCTTTTTGCAACAATCAAAATCAATATCAATCACCATCTTTTTTTTTTCTTTTTTTTTTATAGTGAATACCTCACAAGAGTCCCAACTGCTCCCGTCTGGAGCCAGTGAGACTATGGCATCCACAATTGGGGGATGTTGTGAGGCTTAAGGTAAGTGGGGAAGGGAAAGAGGAAGGTGGGGAAGTACCTGGCTATTCAGATCTAGTCACTAAACACGGCTAAAGCCATCTGGGGCAATGTTTCAATTCTGAATGGTGGTCTTACACCAGGGCGATACTGGTAGTATCTTCCACTCTGGAATGTGACGCAAATATATCTACTAAGAAACCTCGAAACTTTCCATATTCCTTTTCAAAAAACCAACTTAACCCTCTCCAAACCACTTGTGTGAATGTGTCGACCGTATAACATCAAGTGGCAAGATTCTGAACATTTAAAAAAATAAATACATTTTAGTTATTTTTACAATTAAAATAAAAAATATTTAAATTTGTAACATTGTTACAATAATACATAATAAATGGCATAAGAACAAATAGTTAAACATCTGTTTTTTTAGTATTTCTACACCAATGAAGAGAACTAGCTCTTGAGTTTGATGAAGTAGTAAAAAGTAAAATCACAGTTTGATATTATACATATTACATGTCCACAAAACTTTACTAAATTTCTCGAATCTCTTGTTTTCATTTAAGGCAATGCCATACGTTGTAATGTAAAATCATGTGTTTTTGGTTTGAAAATTTGGTCGCCTAGAAATATTTCAGATGCTTTAATTAAATACTGCGAGTAGAATACATCTTGGCCTTTGAAATAATCGAGTATTTTTTAGATAAGTCTTTTTATAAGCCCAGAAAAAAAAATGTATAAGGCCTATGAATACTGCTTTAAAGTTCAAAGTCTCATACTTACGAACCCATTTTCGGTTATGATTTTATTGTATAGTGTGACAAATTAAGTTATTTATAAAATAATGATAAAAAAATTAAATATTTATTCCTTGGCATCCACAAAATAAAATAAAAGGCACTTTTTGGCCATGTTTTTTTCTTGCATAAATCAAAACAGGCGGATGGTGTTAAGCGGGAATTTAAACCTTATCGCCATCTACGTAAGGGTTGTTATTGATAGCGGCTCAATTTAAAATATTACACGACGTAGTGCATCGCCTTAACTTCACTTTACCCAAACTTTATTGTCTTGTGTTTTGTTGTGTTGGTGTTTTATAAACTTATTATTTTATTCTTACATATTGCTGTACACCGTTATTGGAAAATCGGTGTGAACAAGTATTCTTAGTATTGAGTCTGTTGGGTTCATTGTTAATAAAATAAAATATCAGAGACTAAATAAATATTTGCTAGAACTTATAGGATGAAAACAAGTTTTTTTTTCTATGAGCCACAGCCATAATGTTTTTATTTGTTTTGTATTATTTTTATTTCTTGCTAGAGGAATCCTGATGAGTTAAAAAACTCTTTGTAGGGCGAGAAGAACTTACAATATATAGGTGGCAGTTAATAGGTACAATTTTACATTAATATTTTGATATATAAATGATAAGTTTCATTTACAAAACAGTACAAAAATAGAAAAAGCGAGGTTAAGTAGAACAAACAAGAAGAAACAAAAAAGAAACAGATAGGGAAGTACATGTACACACAAGCATAAAGCCAAGGTAGGAATTTACAAAAAGGTACTTACCCACAAATAAATTGGTCTAAAGTAATGGTGTTTGAAAGAGAGAGTACGAAAACAGTGTGCAATGTAGTTGTGAATGAGGAATACTTGGAGCAGGTGGATGAGTTTGTGTATTTAGGAAGCATGTTTACGAGAGATGGGAAGGCTGACAGAGATATTGAAAGAAGGGTAAATGCAGGTAATTCCGTTGGAGGACTGAACGCCGTTGGCGCTAACAAAAAATTGTCCAAAGTAGCGAAGTTAGCAGTCCACAATGGAGTGCTGGTACCCACCCTGATGTATGGAAGTGAGGCATGGAACTGGCAAAGAAAGGATGAAAGTAGATTGAATGCTGTTGAAATGAGATCCCAGAGGCGTATGTGTGTTAAAACCATGTATGATCGTGTGAGGAATGTGGAGATCCGTTACGATGCAAGCGTAATGAGTAAGATCAAGAAAGGGACGCTTAGATGGTCTGGGCATGTTGGCCGAATGAGCGAAGAAAGGAGTGTAAGGAGATACGGGCAAATGTGAATGGTAGCAGAAGTGTGGGTCGCCCGAGGAAGACATGGCACGATCAAGTGAATCAGATACTTGAGTCGGGCCATGTCAAGAGTCAGAATAATAGAATAGTATGTATGAGACGATGTATGAATGTGAATGAGGCAAGGAGTGTGTGCCAAGACCGAGTTGTTTGGCGGTCCGTACTCTCTGCCTACCCCTGCGGGGAAACGGCGAGATGGTTAGTTAGTTAGTTACATTGGTAAAAATAGATTATGCTCGATTACAAATACAGGGGATAGAAAATAAGAAAAATATTACGTATTTTCGATTTTATATGCTTTAAAAAAATATTATTTTAATATGCTGGCTGTTTTTATACATATCTGGAACAGAGTTATAGAGTGTGTAGGCAATATAATTGAAAGAAAATAATATGTACATGTTAATAATATTACTTTTTTCTTTTTTTCCAGGCATTTTCCTCAATGTGGCCTAACAGCCTAGCAGGAGGGTAAGTTTATTAAATTTAAAATAAATTATTTGCTTCATTATCAACCATTTTATATGAATGAGTGCCCATCCCATGAATTCCCTGTGATTATATGCTCAATATTCTCTAGTATATTTTATGACATGTAATATTTTTGTACACAGATATCTTATCTTTCAGAATCAATTTTATATCCTCTTGTAACTCCAGTTTTATGTTCAAATTGTATTTGATTAATTTATATTTTTTCAATATTTATTCATTTAAAATAATATATAGTAAATTTTGTGTAAGATACTCATCTGGCATCGTCCTGGTGAACGATCACCATTCGGAATTGAAACGTTTCTTCGAACGGCATTGGTTACTAGATCTAAATATCCAGGTACCCATTGCGAGTATAAAACTCGACCTAACTGACTGCTAGTCAATCGTACTACCCATCGAACCATCGACCACTTATATTTAATGTCTTTATTCATTTATTCATTTTTGTAAAATTGATAGTTTACATTTAATCAGATTGTACATAAGTGTTATTTTGTAAAATAAAACCAATTATGGATTTCCTCCTTGTGACTTTAACTGAGACAGCATAATTTAAATTTGTGAGAAAGGAATATGAATTTAAAAAAATTATACAAAACAAAGGATTATATAAAACGAAAAATTTACAAAACAATACATATTATAATAGAAATATAAACAATAGAGACATAAACATTATTCACAAACCATCAGAGAAATATTCTTTTATGAACCTCTTGTATTTGGTAAGTTCGCAACTGAAAATATCAACCTTAGATAATACGCTATTTTAATTATTTAAATCTATATTTTTATTATTTAATTAATCGCTTCGATAAATCTCTGAAAGCACATCAGTTGCCTAATTACTCCATGGTATAAAAAACCCTCTCATTGCTTTGAACATTGAAAGGCACAATAGCTATCACGAAAATACTCCCATTTGCATACCTCATTAATCAACCCTTTGATTCCGGGCCATTTGCTGCTAATCTGCCACACGCACCTGTTCAAAATATACCCCAATCATTGTTAGCATTGCTGAGGGCCGGTGTAGAAACAGTTGGTATGAGAGCCAATTTTAAAATTGAAAAAAATAGGGAAAATTGTTTTTCTTCTTTAAATACATCTTTTGAAATTTTGATTTTGTTTTCGTAAATTAACCTAATTCCCGACATCCGATCGAGTTCAATCTCAGCAGATATACTTGTAGGTATTGGTGGCAATCAATCATATACGCGCGGATAATTGGATGACATTAAAGCACATATTTGGTCGCAAAGGGCCTGGTAGGAGACAAATGTCTTGGCTGCGAAATATACGAGAGTGGACCGGCATTAGAAGTGTGGAGGAGCTATTCCGGGCAGCGCAAGACAAAGATACATTTTCTAGAGTGATCGCCAACGTCAGGGGGACCTGATACGGCACATAAAGAAGAAGAAGAAAGCAGTTAATATACCAAATAAATGTCAGTCCGAGGTTGGAAAGTTGTTTGGTCCAATTCCTGGATGGGAAGATTGTATCCTCAAGTCAAACAAAAAAATAAATTTAAGACATTTTGAAATGGATTTGACGGCCTACGTGGTCGAGGGGTAAGGAACTCAACTAGCAAGCCGAAGGTCGCGGGTTCAATTCCCGACGTGCGCAAGTAAATTTTATTTGATTAATTTGTGTTATTTCACAATTTATTACGTTCCAGAGTGGAAAATACTCTCAGTATCGCCCTGGTGTAAGACCACCATTCAGAATTGAAACGTTACTTCAAATGGCTTTGGCCGTGTTTGGTGACCAAATCTGAATAGCCAGGTACTCTACCACCTACGTCGTCCCCTCACCAATACCTTTTGTCTCACTGACTCCAGGCGGTTAGGAGCAGTTGGGACTATTTGAGGGGCATTTTGAGAGAAGAAAATAGGGCAAGTACCTGGTTATTTGGATATGATCACCACACACGACTAAAGCCATTTCAAGCAACGTTGTAATTCTGAATGGTGGTCTTACACCAGGGCGATACTGGAAGTATCTTGCATTCTAGTTGTGCAAGATAAATTATTGTTATTCTTGTTAGGGACGTTATTGAAATCTTTGGAATATATATACTAACGTAGTATTAATAAACTTAGTATATATTAACATAGTATATCTTAACATAGTATATATTAACATAGTCTATTTTAACATAGTATATATTAACATAGTACATATTTACATACTATATACACGAACATTATAGGGTGCTATGATGGAAAAAAGTTAAAGCTCATATTTGGTTAGTAATTAGTCAGACTGGTAGATACTCTCGTTATCGCCCTGCAGATAAGCTAATTCAGAATCAAAACGCTGTTTGAAATAGCATTAGTTGTATTTGTTGACCAGGTCTGAATAGCCTGGTGCTTCCCAAAATTCCTCTTCCTTATCTATTACCTTGTTATGCACCCACATTTTCCTTTACAGTACATAATGTCGAAATGCGAAAGTACTTGTAGTTTTATGAACACGTGTTCCGACATCATGGAAATATATTTGTGTTTTACTAAAAGTTTCTTTATTTATTCGTTAAGGGCCTGCAATCCGGTTTTTTATCGGATTTAAGAGATTTTTAATAAATTAGCAATATTAATTTTTCATTGTGTCCTCACATTTCTTTAAATTTATTGTTAAAATATTAATTTCGTTAAGTTTGTTTTGCCCTTTCCACTGCTTAACTATTTATTTGCTATTTGGGAGCGGATCACGTGCGTTGTATGAAGCTAGTAATGTATAACTAATAAGCACTTGTGGTCAACGACTGCCCGCTCCAATCATTCCCCGGCGGGATTGATGAGGTTCACATGGTGACGCCTGAGGCTCTAGAATGGCTCGCAGACCTAGATGTCCCCCTCTGACCCAACCACCATACAAAAGAAGAAGAAGACTTTAATTATTTAATTTCCTCTAATCTTTATGTCAATTACTGAATTGCATCCAGAGGTTTGGTACCCCTGCAATCCTGCGGTGGCACTCACCTATCTCCTACTACTTACTTATCACCATTGTTACAAAGCCGAGGGCACCTGACAACCTCTGACCACCCCTGGCTAGCGCGGCCCGGGTTAATCCGCCCCCTCCGGCTTCACTACCCCTGATACCCAAAAACCCCTTGTTTGCCCAAAGAATCAGATTAATGATTAATGATTAATGGAACAGTTCACATGTTTATTTTTAATACTTTTTATACGCGGTGTCCGGAAACTAGTGGCACAAGCGGGAATCGAAAAAAAACGATCTGAACATTTAGATTTATTTTTATTTTTGATTTATTTCCCTTTTCCGGCACTTAAGTCTACTTTTTCTCACATTTTATTAATTTTTCGGGAAATCGACAGTTAATATTTATTTCAGTTTGTACTTAAGTATTATATAGCCAAAATAAAACAAATTATGGATTTCCTCCTTGTGACTTTACCTCTACTGAGACAGCATAATAAGGAAGAAGAAAATTAAATTTGTAAGAAAGGAATATGAAATCAAAAATTTATACAAAACAAAAGATTATATAAAACGAAAAATTTACAAAACAAAACATATATCAATATATTTATAGCCATGGAGAGAGGTTGTAGATATAAATCAAATCATAATAGAAATATAAACAATAGAGACATAACATTATTCACAAATCATCAGAGAAATATTATTTTATGGACCTCTTGTATTTGGTAAGTTCGCAACTGAAAAAATCCACCTTGGATAATACGCTATTGTAATTATTGCATAGTCTGTTCAGGCAAGAATTCTGCTTAGAGTTCGTTTTGCATTGATCCACTCTGAACAGGACACAAGAGCGCGTTGAACGCGCAGGTACATTGAATTGAATCTTATTTAGCAACTCTGGGCATTGAACTACTTTATACTTTATACAGGAATATTAAAGATATTAAAACACTAAATAATTTTTGGACTGATTTAGTAGAAAACTAAATCTGGAATCAAACAGGTTCTACTATAAAATCGAACTAAAATGTGATGTAGATCCATCAGTTTTCCAGTTGTAACGCTCGTTTTCCGGACACCGTATATAAGTACGGTTTTAAATAATAATTTAAAAAAACTTTATTACGGTAACATTATCTACGTCCACAAAACAAAAATTTTTCACCGTCAAAATGATTCTACAAACAGCCTGGCAATATTTGAATCCTTTCCACTATGATCAGTGAAGTATTGAGTGAACGTTTGGTATTTCACCTGTCTGTTAATTTGTATGTTACGTTCTGGTTCCGGTTCAAAATGGTGTCCGTGTTGGATACTATCTTTTTTAACCCACCAGAGTTAGATAATAGTGTTTCCTACTACGAGCTGTAAAATTGGTATAATCAGTATTTATTTTATCTCTGGCCTAGCGCACACATGTGTTTAGTGCAATTTGAAAAGTCAACTTATAAGTAATTTTAAAAAAAAACTAGAGTAAGCTTTATGACTAGCGCCATCTATCGCTTAAATACTCAACTTATTACCATACATCACACTAGTTGGTCCGGGAAGACGTTGTTCTGTCATACACCGCCTTCTATGTAGTCCGGATTTTATCTGTTGTCGCTGTTATCGGATATTTTATGCATTTGACAAACATAGAATACATGCGCAAGTCACATCCATAGTAGATATTGTTTTGAAGTTTCATTTGATATCGATCATTTCAACAGATTGTGATTATTGTTCAGTAAGATAGAAAATAAGTAAAAATGCGAACGGTACCGTAAAACTGCCTTGAAGTATAAGTATGTTCACAGTGTGACAGATTGCCGTACGAATGCAATCCATAGAAAACAATTTAGATATACGTAATTATTTTATTCATCTCATATTCAAGTGAAATAAATTAAGTAAAAAAAATGAATTGATAATTTATAAAAATTAAATGTTATAAATGAGGTAAGTAGAGATTTATTTTTAAGTCTAAAAATATTGTTGTTTTTAAATAATTTGATTTGGTGAACAATATTTTTAAAATCTCATACAAAATTATAAAGGGGGGAGGGGGTGTAGAAAAGTTAAAATTTGTGGTTGTATGTATTTTTGGATGATAAAGCGGAAAAAACATCATTTTTAGAATTGATTAGTCACCTGAAATATCCAAACAAATTGAAAATATCTCCCGAATAAAAATAAATGCCGCCGACGGGAATTGAACCAGCACCTTCTGATGTCTAGTCAGGTGCTCTGGACTACAGAGCTACATCGACTTATTCCCAACCCGCCAAATAATTTAATATGTACAAGTACTTCAATCGACAATTACTGCTCGTTATATATTTTTTCATTTGTAAGCAACCAAATTTATTTTTGTAGGAAAGGCTTTGTCAGTGATAAATTTCCCACTAGATGGCGTCGAGACATATTATATCTACATTTGTTGGTGAAATATTTAAACTTATCGACTAATTATTGCTTATAATAATTTGTTATCCTTTGTGCTATGCATAAAAACCTTGTCTTATAAACATTAGTTTAAATCGGGTCCAAAACTATCTTATATTTAAAGCTGGAATCAACAAAATTCACAAAATTTCATTTCATTGAAATCGGTTGGGCCGTTTCGGAGATTAGCGTGTACGAACACAGTGACAAGCGATTTTTACATATAAAGATTCCAGGTTAATTATTATATCTAAAGTAACAAAAGTAATGTGGATATCCGTTTTTCATCCATTCCAGATAAAATAAGTAATGTACCTAAATTTTCCACCAAACATCTATTTACAAAGTGAGTAATCTAGATTAATGCTTTACAAAATAAGTAAATAGTTTTTTTTTTACTCAAAATTGCATTTAAGAGGAAGCTACAAGCCAAAAATGTGTATATTCTTGGTATACCTTGTATTGTAAGTAATAGGCATTAAAATCGCTTGACAAACTGAGTCTAGAAACGTTCGATTTCAAGCACAAAACTGGTTTTTATTTATTTTGTAAATAATTTTATAAGAAAGCAAAAAATTTAATCAAGTGAAACTGTCACAAATAATCTTAGCTATAATACTGTATTTTTTAAAGTTGTTTCCTTTACGCGTTCATACATTTCTATTGAAAAAATATTTTTTTTAGTATGTTACATTTATATTTTTATTGAGTAATTTATTATTTTATTTGTATTCTACTCAAGCGAAACGATAGGAAAACCTTCAATTTATCTAAAGCATATTTTTTGATATTCATAATGTACACCAATTCGTTATAAAGATTAATCAAAATAGTGATTTGGCATTAAGCTTCGCCTTAACACAGGTTAGGCGCTAGGCCATCTATATGGTACCTACACATATGCCTGAGTTTGAAAAACAATCGTGATTGAGATGGTGATGTTTCCTTGGACAAATTGTAAAATTCCTTATTAAAAATTTGATTAATAGGTAATTAAGTACACGGAGAAAAATTTGTATTGCTAATTATTAAGAATCTCTTCAAACTATTGGTAATCCGGTTAAAAAGGGGATTGCAGGCCCTTAACGAATGAGTTTATTCCTGATAAACTTTTAGTAAAATACGAATATGTCGATGTTGGAACACGTTTTCTTAAAAATCCGCATATATTTATATATTACGAACCGTGCATTAACAGTTGTTCTGATATATTAGGAATTTAATAAAACGTTTATCAGAAAACGGCCTGCAAGCCCGTTTTTAACCGGGTTAACAATAATTTGAAGAGATTCTTAATATATTGGCAAAACTCATCTTTTTCCGTGTCCTTTTCAAATCATAGGATTTCAGAGAATATTTTGGTATTGATTTTTTAAATACTCGTAAGAAAATAAAAAACATACTTTTTGTAATCTAAAGGTATCTACACTGATTTTTAGTAAAGATTAATCAAAAACAATGATTCCACTGAACGTCGTTAAACATCTCAACGGTAAATCATCCCCTAATGATTTAAACAAATTGAAGGGTAGATAGATCAAATATTATTATCTGTACGTATACCTATCTAAATAAAGCATCCCTTGTCGTTATTTCGGCTAATTGAAGGGTTGTTTCTCCGGTATTACGGCGCTCTATCGCAGACAACAACATCTCATCCCCTTCTATTTGATTTCAAATAAACAATAGGGGTAGGTATTCGACGTTACCTAACAACCTAATTATTTTTAATGTCGGCACAAACGTTTGTTTGTAGATTAAGATAGATGATTTGCGATGCTAATTGAATGTTTCTAATCATTTTAACTTTGTTTGGTAAAAATAATTGGCGGAGAGGTTTGATCCGTCGACTTTGACGCGCTTGGTTAAAAATTTTAAAAGACATTAAAATTTCACTTTTCAACTTTTCATTTTAAACTAAAAACTTCACTTTAAAAATTTAAATTTATAACTTTACACAATAACATACATGTCTACCAAATATGCATGTTTGATTTTCACTTAATTTCACATACTCTGTACTATTTCTCTTTGTAACTTTTCACTTTAAACTTTAAACTTCGCTTTGAAAACTATTACTTTTTAACTTTTGTTTAATTTTTTTTATAACATTACATAAATAGTTCTAGTATATGAGTTCTTCTCTCCTAAACACAAACATCTGCTTTATGATAATGTATAATATAAATCAATATTACGTTGTACATTATAATATAAATCAATATTTCGTTGTACACATAATATACATTATAAAATAAATCAATCTTACGCTATACATTATAATAAAAATCAATATTACGTTGTAAAGTATAGTATAAATCAATATTTCGTTGTGCATTATAATATACATTAAAATATAAATCAATATTACGTTGTGCATTATAATATAAATCAATATTTCGTTGTACATTATAATATAAGTCAATATTACGTTTTACATTATACTGTAAATATTACGTTGTACATCATAATATACATTAATATATAAATCAATATTTCGTTGTACATTATAATATAAGTCAATATTACGTTTTACATTATACTGTAAATATTACGTTGTACATCATAATATACATTAAAATATAAATCAATATTACATTGTACATTATAATATACATCAATATCACGTTCAGGGCCGCCGACAGCTAATCTGGGCCCCAAGTCTAGTAGACTATACCGGGCCCCCTCCCCACAACTTACTGGGGGGGGGGGGGTGAGATAACAATTAATAAGTTCATGCTTACCTGCTTCTGCTAGGAATACTACTTCATTACCTTTTCTTATACCATTATACCAATCATTCGAATTTAGCATAATTATTCAATGGAAATGTTTAAAAAGTTATGGTGAATACTCAAAATAAAATACTTGTGTTTCTTGTTTGTGTGTATTTACATATTCTTCGTTAATCAAGATATCTTGAGGCTCAATTAAATTATTATATTTGAAAGACAGAAAACAGGTAACAAAAATAAATAATCAATTTTCAAAACCAATGGAAAATAAATTAGGAGTACCGCAGTGATCGATCCTTGGACCCCTATTGTTCATACTCTATAAGTCTATATTAATGACATGGTGAAAATATTTTCAAAATGCAAAGTACGACTATTTGCCGATGATACACTTATATACTTAATTGGAGATAACTATAAAGAACTAATAAATATTTTAAATAATGAACTAGATGATGTATCAAGATGGCTAAAAATAAATAAGCTTAAATTAAAAACAAAATGTATGGTGATTGGAAATAAGAAGACATTCAGTGAAAGCAAAATTAAAATTGATGGTGAAATTATTGAAAATGTTACTGAAATCAAATACTTAGGAGTTATATTAGATTCCAAACTAAACTTCAATAGACATGCCGAATATACCCAAAAGAAAATTGGCAAAAAGATATCTTTTTTGGGAAGAATCCGGCCTAAAATTTCCAGAAAAATCGCCATCACCATTTACAATTCAATAGGCCACTTGCATGGATTTCATAACGACTTGGAAAAAATCGTATGGATAGATCTTTTTACTAAGATTACGAAAATGTTAGTAAAATTTTGTAGAAATGTACATTTATTTTTATTTTTAAATAAATAAATCCATTATTTGGGCTCGTGTCGTCACTACAAGAAAATGTCCCGTCTACTGAAAATGTTCCTATTAATTTTGTAAAATTCCACACTGATTTAATTTTTTTATATGGCATCACTTTGATTTCAGGCGAATTTTTGAATTCGTTCACTAGATTTATTGTTTGTTCTCTGCGAACTTTTCATTTGGTTTGAATTTTTGACAGATGTGAAGAGAACCCCGTACAATTTAGATGTCGGTACGTGTTTTAGAGGTATAATGGTTATGGTGCTGATTTTATCAAAATCAAATTTTATAATATTCTTATTATTATTATAATTTACAAGTACCTACAAGTATATTACATTGGATTTATTAATATAGACGTTGTACATTATAATGATTTATGATCAATAAGATGGATCAAGGAAAAAAATATTTATGAGATGTAATATTTTTGGTATGCCTCGTTATTCTGCTGTGTCATTCGTGTGGAAGACGTTCTTTTTTTTAAAAATGATTTTCGGCTATGTAATCATTGTTTTTTCTCACCTATAAAATTATGTCCCGTCTTTCCGGTTTATAAAAAAAGGTCTGATTTTTCGGATTGAAATTTTCAAAAAATCCCCAGGGTTTCAAAAATACGATAAAAAAATAATAATAATACAGAATGTCTGAGAATATTTCTTAGGGTGAGTATGAGCGGGGGCGCGGCGGGCGGCTGCATCGCCCCTCCCAGCGGGCCGGCCGGCATGGCGTGCTTGTAGCTTGAGCTGTGAGTGGCACGCTCTGAGAGCGCGTTCACACACATGCGTGGGATGACGTAATTCAGCATATCGCTCGCCATATATTCCAATTTGGAATGTACGGCGAACGTTATGCCGAAATACGCTATCCCTCGCATATTATAGCTGTGTGCTGTGTGTGAACACGCTTTGACAGTTGGGCCTACGGAGCGTGCGGGCCTGGGCGCCCGGCCCACGTCCGTTCCTAGTGTCATTGGCATTTTTTAGTAAAATATCCAGGCCCCGTCCCGGGCCCCCCTTAGGCCCGGGCCCCAAGTTTCGGACTGGGCTAACGTGCCCTCTCGGCGGCCCTGATCACGTTGTACATTAAAATATAAATCAATATTACGTTGTACATTATAGTATAAATCAATATTTCGTTGTACATTATAATAAACATTATAATATACATCAATATCACGTTGTACATTATAATATAAATCAATATTACGTTGCAGTAATATTTATGCAGAGATAAAAAAATAAAATTGAAAAAACACTTCTATGAATAATTAGTTCAGTGTTTCAACCCAAATCATTAAGAGCAAAGTAAATGGCAAAAATGTAACCTACCGTGCCTATAGTTTATTTATTTTAATCCCTTCTAAAGAAGGAAACATCCAATCACCGTGGCGTTACTGACAGTAAATAGACGAGGCATTCCAATGTAGGGTATATACCTGACGGCTCCGTTGTAGTCTCTCTCTCTTTCTCATTAACTATAACATACAAAGGAAAGAGAGGGTAGAGCAGGACTCTTGGCGGTTTGGTGATATGTTAAAATTAAATCTATTTATTGAAGTATCGATCTAAGATTGGAGATTAGTGTCGCGGTTCTGATACTAACATACAGTAAGCTTCATTCATAGCTAATCGCCAATGATATAAAAATTTGTTTAACGTTTTAAGAGGTCTTTGATGTATTCTTTGGTCAATGTATTTAAACGTTTGAGGCGATTTTCTCACGAAAACGGGGCTATAGAAATGGTGCAAATATTATAATTTTGAGGTTTTTGACATTTTGACGTTTTTAGCTTCTTGACATTTTTGACGTAATTTTACGTTTTCATGTTTGTTGACTTAATTTGACTGTTTTTGACATTATTTAACTTTTTTCACGTTTTTATCGTTATTTGACGGTTTATGACGCCTTCACGTATTTTTGCATTATTTGACGTTATTCTTTGTTTAGATGACATCTGACGGCTTAGACATTTTTTATTTTATTTCACGTTTTAGCACAGCACCAAAGTCCTCAACTTTGATGTTATTTTCTTTTTTTAATCGATTTTATTTGATGATTTCGACCTTTTTTGTCACAGCCCACTGCTTTTGTAAGATATTACAACCTTCAGACTCAGAAATACATGAAATGATCGAGCGAATCAAATATAATTAACAAATTAAAATAAGCATCAATTACTCGACTGAAATATCCGTACAAATTAAAAATATCTCCTTAAAATTGAATCCTCACCTTCTGATGTCCGGTCAGTTGCTCTGGACCACTGAGCTACGTCGGCTTATTCCTAACCAGCCAGATAATTCAATATGCACAAGTATTTCAATCGAAAATTGTGTCGGATAAACAGTCTATTATGTGAGACAATCTATGAATGTGGATAAAATAGAGTGGTGTCAATTTGTAAACTTTGCACAATCACAAAAGTAAAATGGCATGATGAATAGTAATAGTTACAAATTTGCAGTGAAAACAACATATTTTTTCTTAACCATTCCAACAATTCGGACAGTTAAAAATATAACTGGCCTTATTGTTTTATTTGAATTCGAAATACAAATACACCTAAGTTGGAGGAATATTTGGAGATATAGAATTGTATTTAAGAATGGAGGATACTTGAATTAATTATATATTAGAATGGAGGATACTTGGAGGAATTAAAAAAAATCATTAAAATGAACTCACCCAAGTGTGTTTGAATTTGTGGCGATGGGTGGAATCATCTAGATTGTCTCGCTAATTGTAAACAACACGACCTACCTATCTACTTGCGAGTGAACTACCTACTCGCGACGTCTAGAGCTACCTACGACAATACGTTGCGAGTTGGTCTGGCACATTACGCCAACTCACTAGAAGGTTCTAGCCTGTTGCCTAAGAATAATAGCAGCGCCAACGAAAGTTCCAGTAGGACCCAGACTGAGCGAGTTCTCTCCGTTCTACTTGCGATCTCGCTTACCTACTGATGCCGTCGACCGATCTGTATAAATGGGCCCGACGCAGTGAGCAGTCAGTCAGTCATCAATCAGCCGTTATTTAACAAGGCACATCGAGTGATAGGACAACATTCCGGCTCCGCACGGATTCAACCATGGACTCCATCGGGATATCATCATAGCGCCTTGACCCCGGGCACCGTCCCTGGCCAGCGCTACACCAGATCATAGCGCCCTGGTTCCAGCGAATCTGACCAGCGCTACATCCGAACCAGCATGCACCTAGACCACGCAGCATCCTCCCTGGTCTGCGCACCTCCCGCTCAACCGCCTACAAGGTCCACCGCACCTTCGGCTTTCCCGTCAGCACTGGAGTACCTGAAGACCCACGTTTTTCGCCAGTTCCTGACCGTCAACGAGTCCGGTTACCAGCAGCGGCGTCGACTCACTGACCCGCGCTTGACCAGCACATCACCGCCGTCTTTCATTCCGTGCCTCCTCACTAGATCCCCAAAAATTTTAGATCTCTACAACTTTACCCAAATGATAATCCAGGGGAGGAATAGTGGAAACATCATAAAGGAAGCAGCTCCAATCAGAAGAAGACATCGATGTGAATTTAAAATGTACTAAATTTACCAACAAAATGATTGTGTGTAATATCAAAGAAAAATTGTAGAATCTGCAGACAAGCTGCGTCGTGGAAGCTTTGCATGACTTCTTTTTTGTTGTTATAGTTAAAATTCTAGTAATCTTTATTTAAGACAAAGCAAATGGATATCCTGTTTAAGTAGTACAATATTGAAAAGAAAAAATATGTATAATCTCATGTAAAAAAAATTATAAATTACCTATTCTATCAGTAACTGACTTAATTCCAATGAAATAGTGTACAAGGTTTTACAATAACAATCTACGCTATTTTTTTCTCTGTCTGCACAGTCTGAGCTACAGCGACGCATGGCGGGGTACAGCTAGTAATAAATAAATAACATGTTTGTTTTTAGTTCATTATTCATTATAGTATTCAGTCAATACTGAAGCTGGCTGTAGTTATCACGTTAAGTACATACCTATACAATGGATTCATTCATGCAGAGAGATAGGCAACGCGAAGATTATAATTTTGACATGAAATTAAAAAGCGGAACTAATCGTAAACGCTAGTTAAAAGTTATAACGTAATATTGAAAATACGAATATTAAATCTAATCTTTTAACTAAACTAATCAAGCATTAGAAATTTATTCCATAAATGTTAAATCTATAAGCATTGTTCTTAGTTTTATAGATAGTGATCGCACTGTTGACAGACCACCTTGTGTCGTTCGTTACACAATATTCGTTACCGGCTTGTAATGAACAAATGCAGTCTAACGAAGCTCGTAGAATTGAAAGAAACTAAATTCAGAAAGTTGTTCAGAATATAACAAGTTACAGCTAAATACCTCATTGGCTAATTAACTCCCTTTTTACTGTCAAAAATAATATGCGGACTTCCAATGTATATTACATAATAAGCTGACTGCCAATGTATATTAAATAATATGCGGACTGCCAATGTATATTAAATAATATGCGGACTGCCAATGTATATCAAAGTTAGTCTATTTAATAGTATTACGATATTTTAGTTTAAAAAACCGTTGTAAGTCGACGAGAATCGATCTGTAAAATGATTGTGTTGTTGTATTGGATATAATAATAATAAAAGTTTATCATCTTCCTTTTTGTTGTTGTGGCAAATAGAGATAATGATATCCTCGCTGGGATTTCTCGTACTGAGGATTGCAATTGCATACTATTCAAATTTAGCAGTATGGATAATATTAAGTAATTTTAAATATATTATGTAGTGTTTTATTCCGAAATAATTATAAATTCTGTTTCAGCCCGTATTTAGTGTCAGTATATTTTATTTTTCTGATCTCCCTATGTTTTTTATCCAGCTTTTCATTTGAGATTAAAATGTTATAATATTGTGGTGAGTTTTGAATGAGAGTGGGATCTCGTTGTAGAGTTTAGTTCATAGTATAGGAAGATTTTTTGCAATATGTTGTATTTTTAGTTGCTGGTTTGGATATGTTTTTGACCCTGAAATTCAGTTTTTCTAATTTACGTGTTAGTTGTTATTTTCTTGTGTTTTCATATTTATGAATATAAATGAGTTCTATTGTTTTAGAATAAAGTTTTTAAATGACATGATATTACGATTAAATGTCGATCCATAGCCAATATCAGCCAGTGTTGTCATTGTAGGACGATTGTTTATTTATTTACTTGTCGATATCGGCTAGGATATCGACACATCACGAGCGCATCATAATCATCTAAGCCTGTCAATCAGATATCGTTAAGTTATCAATTTAACCGTGCTAGGGCCCCAGTTCTGGATAAACACTATACTACAGAGACACAACTTTCCTCTTCCTTTTTTTCATCTCCTTTTCCTTTTCACTTCAATCTGCTTCACATTCTCCTATTGGGGATGGCATAGACCCACGTAAACTTCCAAGATTTGCATTAATTTATTCACAAAATCAAAATTCAAACTGATGTATTTAAAAATGGCAACTTTGTGCGCTTAGTCCTTCTAAACTACGCAACGTATTTTGATAGTATATTCATTATTAATTAGAGAATTTATTCCGGAAGGTTTATATATATAAAACATTTATATTATATTTACAGAAAGTAGAGAAAAGTCGATGTTTTGTAATCAAGTCGTAAAAAAAAAATTTCTGGCGCTTACATTGCTAGCGCTGGCTAAATCTTATGACATACATCAAAATAATGTACTACGGAATTGTATATCTTAAAAAGGCCTACAGAAAAGTCCGTCATAGTATATGTCTATCTCCTAAGGATAACCCACAGCAACGCCAGGTACACGTCAGCTAGTCATAGATAAGATAAAAATAAATAGCCAAAAATACTTGTAAGAGTAGTTCACAAGCAATAATAAACACATACATATCTTGTCATCGATGTTTTAAATGTAAAACGATATAATTAGACTTGCGGAATTTCCAATAAACATAGTTAGGTGTGTAAAACAACAAATGACGACAAATACATAAGGTCCGCCATATTGTTCACCAACTGTACGACAATCGGTACAAAAATAGAACATCATGGAAACTGGCCAAAAACAGGGATCGTGTAACACGCCCATTATCCGTTTCAAGTTGTAGGTAGGTACCCATTTTATGTCCTCTCGAGTTCTATTTTCAAATATATTTTAATCCAAGATGTCGCTCGTCGGTCTACCTCCGAGGATTAAAATTTTAAAAAATTGGAATGAAAAAAAAAACATTTTTCACAGGTAGATTCCATCCTGTCTCGAGTTACAAATGTTCGAATTACAACAATGAATGACAGTTTAAAAATAATACATGAATTCTTCCTCAGGAATATGAAGAAAAAAATTATATCTCGTTTCGGCTCTTTTGCTTGGACTGGGAATCATTATTATTTTGTTGTTATTTTTATGTATTATCTTTATATTTATGCACTGTAAATCAATATTTTTAAAAAGTAAACAATTCCTTGTTAGTAAAAAAATAACACTTTGAGGCCAAAAAAATAGTACAAAACAATTTTTTTTAAATATATCTAAATTAGTGTGGAAATAAAAGTGCTGTACTGAAAGGGTTAAGTCGCGATATAATCAATGAGATTGAGAGGAAAACTTAAGCCGAAAATGTTTATATTCTTAGTTTTGTCTTATATCACTATGAATATAGGTAATAGGCACAAAAATCGCATGGAAAATATTCCATTTTAGCGCAAAGTGGTTTTTTATTTATTTTGTGAATAATTTAAAATTAAGAATGAAGTCAAATGTTAAAATTTCACAGATAAAGCATTTCCAAACATTGTTTTTTTTAAAGTTATTCATTATATGCGTTCATACATTTAAAGTGAAAAATACTATTTTTAACAGTTTGCGCGTATTTTTTTTATTAATTAATTAATAATCTTATTTTAATTCTACTCAAGCGAAACGAAAGGAAAAATTTCAATTTATTTAATGATTATTTTTTGGTGTTCATTATGTAACTGATTCGTAGTAAAGATTAATGTAAATAAATTTCTTAGACGATTCTATATTTATTTGTTTATTATTTTGACAAAATTGAAAAAAAGCGCTCCACCAGATTTTTTTCTGCAAAATACAAAATAAAACCACTGTTTTAAAATACAACCCCGTTTCCTGAAAATTCCAACAAAAATTACGCGAATTTTGCAAAAAATAACTTCGAAAAATTACTACCGAAGGGATTTATAAGTTTGTTTGACCTTTAAGGCTGTCACTTTTTCTTCAAAAGGTTGAAAAATGCATAAAAAATTTAACAAACTTACAGGTATCCGCCCAACATAAAATTTGCTTTTCCTTTCCTAAACACGCTCATTAAAGAATATAAATATATATTATTAAAATAAATACTAGAATTAATAATGGCATTTTCAATTACATGTGTACCAATTATGTTCACTGCTTGCAGAGCTCTATCAAAAATTCTCTAATAAACAATTAACAGTGTTAATCTCAAGTGACCTGCCAGTTAAGAATGGACATTTATATAATCTGACTGTAGAAAATATTAATTCATTCTAATGCAGCGTCACGTTCATTGGTCAAATGAAATTGCACATACAGTTTTGTATTAGTGATCGACGAACCGGTGGAAGCAATCTGTTAGACATACCTAAGTTGATAATAGTTTGTCTTGTCTATAGTTAGAGATAAGATAGAGCATTGTAGAAATATGTTATATATTTGCACCACTGTTGGTGGACTCTCTCGCTGCAGCAGCTGGTCCAGTTTCTTCACCATCTAGGATTCTTGCTGCAGAGTCTCCATCCTTTATCTTCGTCGAACGTCACAGCAGTGCTGCCAAGGTCTGGTATCAATGAGAGGATATTGCGGCAGCGCTTTATTAGCAGCAGACACATACCTGGACGGATGACGAACCTCGTGCTGGGTGCTGGTACTGTTGGTGGACGCGGTGGACTCTCTCGCTGCAGCAGCTGGTCCAGTTTCTTCACCACCTAGGATTCTTGCTGCAGAGTCTCCATATTCTATCTTCGTCGAACGTCACAGCGGTGCTGCCAAGGTCCGGTATAAGTGAGAGGATATTGTGTCAGCGCTTTATTAGCAGCAGACACATACCTGGACCGATGACGAACCTCGTGCTGGCACTGTTGGTGGATGCGGTGGACTCTCTCGCTGCAGCAGCTGGTCCAGTTTCTTCACCACCTAGGATTCTTGCTGCAGAGTCTCCATCCTTTATCTTCGTCGAACGTCACAGCAGTGCTGCCAAGGTCTGGTATCAATGAGAGGATATTGCGGCAGCGCTTTATTAGCAGCAGACACATACCTGGACGGATGACGAACCTCGTGCTGGGTGCTGGTACTGTTGGTGGACGCGGTGGACTCTCTCGCTGCAGCAGCTGGTCCAGTTTCTTCACCACCTAGGATTCTTGCTGCAGAGTCTCCATATTCTATCTTCGTCGAACGTCACAGCGGTGCTGCCAAGGTCCGGTATAAGTGAGAGGATATTGTGTCAGCGCTTTATTAGCAGCAGACACATACCTGGACCGATGACGAACCTCGTGCTGGCACTGTTGGTGGATGCGGTGGACTCTCTCGCTGCAGCAGCTGGTCCAGTTTCTTCACCACCTAGGATTCTTGCTGCAGAGTCTCCATTTTCTATCTTCCGTGTCACCTTTTTTTTTTATAGTGAATACCTCACGAGAGTCCCAACTGCTCCCGTCTGGAGCCAGTGAGACTATGGCATCCCCAATTGGGGGATGTTGTGAGGCTGAAGGTAAGTGGGGAAGGGAAAGAGGAAGGTATGGAATTACCTGGCTATTCAGATCTAGTCACTAAACACGGCTAAAGCCATTTGGAGCAACGTTTCAATTCTGAATGGTGGTCTTACACCAGGGCGATACTGGTAGTATCTTCCACTCTGGAACGTGCCGCAAATATACTATATATTATTTTAATTAATTAATTGTGAAATAACACAAATTAATCAAATAAAATTTATTTGCGCACGCCGGGTTCGAACCCGCGACCTTCGGAATGGCAGTCCAATGCGTTACCACTGGACTATGCCGGCCGTCGATATATGTATACCTGTTCCTGTACTTCATTTTATTTAACTTAATTTCACTTTATTTTTGTAATACCTGCATCAACTGTAAAGCGCCCCTGAGGTGATATCTCACAAAAGCGGCGCTATACAA
The DNA here is from genome assembly GCF_061612785.1 of Hesperophylax consimilis. Lineage (NCBI taxonomy): Eukaryota > Metazoa > Arthropoda > Insecta > Trichoptera > Limnephilidae > Hesperophylax > Hesperophylax consimilis. The sequence continues at coordinate 17,739,809 of NC_142865.1, forward strand.
ATTGTCGAATAAACAAATAAATAATCGCTGTTGAAGTGATTTTTCATAATAACGGCGCTATGAAAATCATCCAAATATTATTATTATTATTATTATTATTTGTTAACAGTCGAATGAAGCCGGATAGTAATGATTGGGAATGAATGTACACACTTTTTAAACATAGTTGAACACACCACGACACCAGTTGTCTACTTGGAAAAATAAATAAAATCATCAACAAGTAATTTAAAAAAAATGATCCGATAATCTCGCAAAGGATGCGCGAGGGCAGGTCGTATTTCGAAGTGGAAAAGATGTCTGCCTTTTTATCCGACGAACGTGGGTGTTCGGCCATCTTAGATGTTTTTGAAAAAAGAACTGAAATAAATTTGTGACAGCTGGCTTCTTACTGGTCGAATTTTAAAATGGATTGAATTCAAGTTCTAGGAATGAAGTGAAAACAAACGCAATAGTAACTGAATTATTTTTAACCATAAACATCTTAAAAACGTTTTTGTTTATTGATTAGTTGACCCCGCAATGCTTCTGTATTGTTAATGTCCTTCTGTAAATACTTACTCCTGGTACTAATAAGAACAAAATACTTATCGAGTTTTGCGAGCACAAACTTTAAAAGATTGTGTAATTATTAAATAAATAGCAGACGTGTACCAGGCGTTCCTGGGGGTTATCCTTAAAAGATAGACATATACCATAAAAAGTTTTCTGTGGGCATTTTTAAGATATACAATTCCGTAGTACATTATTTTGATGTATCTCATAAGGTTTAGCCAGTGTTAGCAATGTAAGCGCCCGAAAATATATATTTTTACGACTTGATTACAAAACTTCGACTTTTCTCCACTTTCTATAAATATGACACGCATGTATTATATTTATAAATAAATTCTCTAAATGATAGTGAAAACCCTATCAAAATCTGTTGCGTAGTTTGAAGTTATCCTTAAAAGATAAACATATGCCACCGTCAACTTTTATGTAGATGTTTTTAAGATACACAATTCCGTAGTGCATTATTTTCATGTATCTCATAAGGTTTAGCCAGCATTAACAATGTAAGAAAAAAAAATTTAGACTCGATTACAAAACATAGATTTTTCTCTACTTTCAATAAATATAATATACGTGTTTTATATATTTAAACCTTTCGGATGAAATTCTCTAAATTATAATGAAAACTTTATCAAAATCCGTTGCGTAGTTTAGAAGATCTAAGCGCACAAACAGACAGACGCTAATGGCGACTTTATTTTATATTATTTACGACTTGACTATAAAACATCTAGTTTTTATAAATATAATATGCATTAGTATCCGAATGGTTCCGACCGATTCCGGACCTTACCGATCGTGGGGTCGGGAACCGTCACTCGCTTGTTGCAGTTTTTAGAATAACTAAAAGACTCTCTAGAATTAAGGTCGAAACACATTATTAAAACCCGACGCGACCCGATGAAACGCGATGCGTGTTGAGTCGAATCAAATGTATTGTTTTCTTATGACCAGAAACACACTATGAACATCCGACGCGACGCCATGTCGGATGTTCATAGTGTGTTTCTGGTCATAAGAAAACAATACATTTGATTCGACTCAACACGCATCGCGTTTCATCGGGTCGCGTCGGGTTTTAATAATGTGTTCCCGCCTTATGACGTCAGTCCATACAACATTACTATTGTATTTCTTATCGTCAATAAAACCACTTTTATATCATTGAGGAATCACACGATTCACTACACAAAATAATCTTTTTTTTATATATATATATATTTTTTTTATATTAACTCCACACAGGAGGCCCTGAAGAAAATAATTTCCCTCAGGGCCTATGTCATCTTTGGGGATGCTGTGTGGAGGGTCTTTTTGTGGAGAGGAAGGAGTGAACATGGGTCTTGAAGAGTCCCATGTTGTAGGAGGGAGGAAACACAGAGGCCGGCAGTTCGTTCCACAGCCGAGCTGTTGAACTTAAGAACGAATCGTAAAAGCGACCCGTTCTCATGTAACAAATGTCAACCGTGTACAAATGTTGGGCGCCCGTTTGGCGTGTATTCCGACTACGCACCGGTGCCGAAGGGATCAATGACACTAGTTCCTCAGAGCATCTTCCATTGTAATACCGATAGAACAAGGACAGCATACCTACCTGACGCCTGTGCTCTAAAGATTACAGTCCGTTTGTTAGATTGGGGAATCTATCAAACGGACCGCCCGTTTTTGCACAGAGTCAAGGGTTTTTTTCCAGTATTTAGGGGCTCCAGACCAGAGATGGCTGCCAAATTCGACAGTAGGGCGCACTTGCGACTTGTACATCTGATTATTATTAGTCGTAATTAAAGGACATTACACTAATATTGAATATTGCTAATTTATTTTAGAATCTCTTCAAATTATTTGTTATCCGGTTAAAACGGGATTGCAGGCCCTCAAGGAATAAATTGATAGCTTCCTGATAAACTTTTGTAAAATACCATCGAATTGTCACGATGTCGGAACTTGTGTTCATAAAAATCATAATATTTTCGAATGTCGTTATTAAATATTATCAAGGTAAATGAAGCTGCATGAACACGTATTCCGATATATTAGGATTTTTCCAAAGTTTATCAGGAAACGGCCTGCAATAATTTGAAGAAATTCTTCGTAAATTACCAATGGTCAGTTTTCTGTGCGCAGTTATAATTAAATTAAAAGAAGGGTTGTTTTTTGTAGTTATGCGTATTCATAATTATAAGTGTTACGATAGTTAATAACTAGCACAGACCTGTGAAAAATCACGGACCACTATAGTTTGAAGCTAAAAGTATTCATAAATAAATTTAAAAAATGCTTTTTGATCGGATCGAAATGAGGCGATCAAAAATCTAACCTTTCGGAATAACACCTTTAGTAAACTTGAAAAATTACGTCATCTGCCTTAAATGTAAACAAAACTAATAAACATTTCAAATACCTATAGAATTATAAATTGTTAAAGGAAGTAGTAGGAAGGAGGAAACACAGAGGCTGGCGAATCGTCCCACAGCCGAGCTTTTGAACTCAAGAACGGGCCGTAGAAACGACATATTCTTATATAACAAACGTGTTCAAACTATGGGCGCGCGTTTGGCTTGTTTTTCGACTCTGCTCCGGTGCCGAAGGGATTAATGACAGCAGTTCCTCTGAGCACCTTCCATATAAATACATGCAAAACATGGACAACATTCCCACCTGTCGCTTGTGCTCTAAACATTAAACGTCGTTCAACGTTGGTTCTTAAGAGGGATTGCTAGGAGGCTAGGATTAGAAAAAGGCAAATACTCATATGATGAAATTGAACTAATCTCTAAACCTCTATCCTTTGGAAGTCCGTCGGGAAAGAAATGACCTCATTTGCTTCTTCAAAATTATAAATGGTATTATTGATTCACCTACTCTACTGCAACTCATTCCCTTCAATATCCCGTAGCACAGTCTCAGAAATAATGAACTGCTCTTCCTCAACCATCATTCGACAAATTATGGATATTATTCACCATTGTCCAGAATGTGTAGACTGGTCAACTCAAGTCAAAACCATAACTTTTTTGGGATAAGTCTGAATGATTTTTGCCGGTCGCTAAACAAGTGACGGAATATTATAAGTGTCCCGTGGTCCTGACCCACGGCGTAGTCTTGACTTGATTCGACTTGTCACTTTATTTTCTTATATTATATCTGCCTTATGTCTTTGCTTTCATGTACCTTTGTCTACTCCTGTATTTTTCTTTTTATTTTATTCGTGTTATTATTTTGTAATTTGGACGATGTCCGTTAATAAATAAATAAATAAATTACAATCCGTTTGTCAAGATGAATTGAATCTGAATTGTTCCCACAATCAGATCCAATTTTGAAAATTGCACGCAAAATTGTGACACAGATTCACAACCAAAATGAATATTTTTCTTTTAATTAGTTTTGTTTGTTCATTAACCTATGTTTCCCGTTTGCAGATGCGTCTCAGATGCCGAATTAGGATTCCCAGGACTTGGCGGATGCGGTCCAAGCCTCCGTCAGGATATGGCTTACCTCAAAGGATCCCCCTACGCCATGACCGGTCTAGGACTTCCACACACAGTGGATGGGTATCCATCAGGTCAGTTAAAATCCCTTATTGTTATATCATTTCCTGATTGCTAAGGATCGTGATCCGTACTCCAATTGCCCTGATGACCAAAGATCCTCCACTCTTCGTGGTCCTACGCAAAATGCAGAGCCAATGACACAAACGTTCCAGACATAGATGATATTTGGTCAATCCATCGCATGAGATTGCGTCAATTTATCATACCTATACGTTAACAGTATCAAAAATACGATAATGCGTTGTCAATTTCAATAGGTAATTAAGAGGAACGAGTGCGCGGCCTTTAAATACCCAACCAAACTGAATATTTAAAAAAAAAATATTAAAGACAATATTAGCGATTCCTAAACGAAAATCTGAAACATAAAAATCAGAAAATATATGGTCACATCTAGGACTCAGTTTTAAAAATAGCAGACAATAAAAATGTGCGGTTATAAAATTAAGGCAATTCGGTAGTTCTTATTAGACGTATGATACAGTTAAATATGACCGAAGGAGATGGGGTCTCATTAGCTCAGTTGGTAGAGCGGTGTCCGGCAAGGCAAGGGTCCTTTGAAGGTACACCCACCCTGTCCCACCCCGGTATAGGTGACTTATGGTCACCCCTTCGGAGCTCTCGCATGAATCTAATTTTTTTGAATAAACGGCTCTACAATTTATATAAATGAAGCTAGGCCTTCAATGTCCCCGCATACGGTGTTATGAAGCGGTATGCAAGCGCTTACAAGTACTAAACTAAGGACAACACAGAAAAATAAACAACAAAACAATCAAGTTCAAGTGTCAGGCAGATAGTTAGTGGAGGGGACCCACACTCCAGTACCTGTAAACACATAAAAGTAAAGAAAACAATAGAGTGACGGGGGAGTTTTGCCGAACCACGACTGGCTGTCCTGTTGAGAAATTGGTGGTGGTTGGGGCGACTGGTGCAGGTCAGGACTTCCACACCCCTTAGCCGACCACCCGGTGGTGCCCTGAAGATAAGTATTGGAAAAAGAGGGATAAAACCCTAAAGAACCTAGGGGAAAGAAGCGTCAGGAGGTCGGAGGCAGGGTGGAGGTTACCCCAGCCCGCACAGTCACCCCTCTGACCACCAACGCTCATCAGGGGTGGCGCAGGTGATTGGCGGAGTCCCCAGTAAGAAAGAATAATAAGAAGCTCCAGTCGTGCATGCGGGGACGAGGCCCGTTATCCAACCCCTAATGGGGAAAATAAACAAAACAAAACAGACAACGGAGTTCAGTTCTCGCCTGTAAACTCGTTGCTGTTACTAAAAAAAAGAAAAGAAAACCGGAAAAAATACATGCAAAAAGAAGAGAAAATAAGAGGAAAAATGAAAAACAATAATCAATCCAAAAAGTGCCAGATAAGGGCAACGGTAAATAAGTAAAAACAAAAGTAAAGGTGTAAAAATAAGATCTGCATGGTCTGTAGAGAGGACAGTAAGTATTGAATAAGAATAATAAGTAAGAGAGATAATTAGTAAACACAAGTATATAAGAGTGCTTACAGTGTCTGTAAAAAGAAAAACAGTGTGTTATCCTTAGACAGGGAAAAAGAAACATATGAAAAGAAAACAGAAAATAAGAATTAAAATTAAGTTAGTTAAAAAAAAACAAAAAACAAAATATAAACGAATGGAAATCATCTGCAACAGCTGGTACAGTAAGAAAAAGAAATAAGATAAGAATAGTAAAATAAGAAAAACTGAATAGCATATACAATAATGAAAGAGTTGTAAAAGAATAAGTCATGGAGCAGGAGCAGTACACCGGGGGTTCCCAATTATTACACTAGTCAACGACTCTAAGCACAGGCCATCTCTCAACCCAGATCCTAGTAAACTTCCTCAAACATTCGAAATTCACACTGTTAGAAACAAGATCGGTGTTCCACACCGGTCTAATGGGGACATTCAGACCTTCTATCATTTCGTCTCTGGCATCCTTCAAAATCTCACAGTGCCACAGAATGTGCTCGGCCGACTGGTTATTATTGCCACAAGCGCAATTGGGGTGGGTGGACAGGGCAAGGCTGTGAAGCCTTCCCCTGAATTCCCCATGTCCTGAAAGGAGCTGCGTAACGTGATGGTCCAGTTTGAGGAAGGCCCCTTCCATTCTGAGTTTAACTGAAGGGAAGAAGGAGAAGGTCCATCTTCCCTTGTTCGACCTATCCCAACGGACCTGCCACTCTTTGAGCGACAGGTCTCTCATCGTTCGGAGCAGTCCTGGGAGAGTTCCTGGTCCACCCGGTGTCAGAACGACACCAAGGTGGTTTGCCGGGGATCCTCGGATTAATCGCTGCTTCGCTAACACTTCCCTAATCTCTAGATCAATTGGTAGTACACCAGCCAAAATTGGCAAAGCGTCCGAGGCGACGGTTCGATATGCCCCAGATAGTGCCAGCAGGGGAGTGCGTTGACCCCTATTGAGAGCTAGAAGTATTAAGCAGTTATCCAGGCGGTGCTCCCAAACAGAGGCAGCATATGAGACTTGCGCAACATATACCCCCCTGTAGAGAGCGTGCAGAGCCGGTCTGCGAAGTCCCCACTCAGCCGTGGAGATTCTTCTTAGCTTCAGGAAAAGCGCCTGAGCCCTGCTGGATACATCTTTGACATGAGCCAGAAAGGAGGACGATCGATCTAGAGTGACACCTAAGTATTTGACGTTATCCACAAATTTGATATTAGTGTCTCCCATACGGATGGTAGGGTTTCTTTCCTTACTGAAAGAACCCTTCATCAGGAGACCCATTGTCTTCTGGGGAGCGAAGGTCATTTTATTCCTCTCCCCCCATTTAAGGAGGGTGTCCAAACCTTCACCAGCCTTACGTTCAACTTCTCTTCTACTGTCCCCAGAGACAAGAAACATTTTATCGTCCGCATAGTCGATCATGATACATCCTTCAGGCAAGGGTAACCTAGAGGAGTCATCGAAGGTTATATTCCAAAATTCAGGAGCTAGGTTGGAGCCTTGAGGGCACCCCATATCGACTTCGCGTTCAATAACGGTGTCGCCATGAGATATAATGATGGTGCGGCCCGATAAGTAATTGTCCACCGATTTAAATAAAAGTTTTGGGCAAGGGTCCTGTTCGAGTCCTAGATGTGACCGTACGCGTTCCGTACTTCACCAATGGTGTTTCCTGCATTTACCCTTCTTTTAATATCTCTATCAGCCTTTTCATTTCTCGTAATAATTTTATTATAACACTCTTATTCTCAGGTAATCCAAGAAAACAACGAAGAGAAAGGACCACCTTCACCAGAGCACAACTGGATATTCTGGAGTCTCTATTCGGGAAGACCAGATATCCTGATATCTTCATGAGGGAAGAAGTAGCCCTGAAGATTAACCTTCCAGAATCTAGGGTCCAGGTAAGTTCATCTCAATGTTTTTAATCCTATTTCTGAGACTGAAGGTCCTGGGGGTGGGAAGGAGACGGGGAAGAGGACAGCTGCCCATTTAGATCTAATGACCAAATATGGTTGTTTTTTATATGAACCAGAGTAACAACTGCTTCCGACTGTACGCAGCCTGTGAGACTATGACATCCCCAATTGATGTTTGTTTAATGGCTGAAGGGAGTGAGGAAGGGAAAGAAATGGGTAAGGTGAAGGTTGGTTAATTATCAGATCTGTTTTTAAACATAGATTAAGCCATTTCGAGCAACGCGTTTCGATTCAAAGGTGATATCTCACAAGGGCGATTCTGAGAGTAGGTATCTACCATTTCTGGAACGTGCCGCATGTAAACTAAACACGCACATATGGAGTTGATTTGGTGGTAATAATTTTTTTGATTTGAGCTTTTGTTTTCGATTGAATTTAGTCCGAATTGGAATTTGTTAGGTAACATTTATTAAAAATCGATACTTTACTTTGACGAGGAAAATGGAAAATGTAAAAAAAACCTTAAAGCCTACAATTTTTTGTTATTGTTTTTGCTTCTCTATGTGATGTAGATTCATCAATTTCCCACTTTTACTACGAGCTTCCAGACACCGTGCATATTATTTATATTAATAATTTAGAATAACACACATTAAATAAATTTCTTATATTTCGCAACACCTTAGTTCAGAGCAAAACAGTTCCCCACTCTACCAAGGAGATCGTCAAAACGAATGCTTCAAAAAATTTGAGACATGTGTAAATATTGGGCCAGTTCTTTTAGCAGAGCGTCTTCCATTGAAATACCGGTAGAACAAACAAAGTATATGGTATCCACACTAGTATCTTATGTCCAGGATATCTGATCCCAATTGACGTAGTGACAAAACTTGCGCAATCACAAGTAATTTCTTGCCTTAGAAATTTGATTTTGAATTGACTTAAAACTCAAAAAAATCAAAGGAAATAAACGTTTTAAACAAATATAATATTTACCACTCAACTTCCGCAATTTTTTTATTATTATTGTTTACATCAAAGACTTCGTTCTTTTGTCTAATATCACGTTTCTAATTCATTCACTTGGGTCAAAGAGATTTTTTCCTCATTTGCAAAAGTTTCCAAACTTTGTTTGTTATCCACATTTTTTAATGACCAGCAAATTTTGTGTTGATCACATTTATTATGTTTTCGTTTTATCAATTTATTTATAATTTAGTGGCCCTCCAAACTTGCGATCAAATTAACCCCAAACAGTCTCAACCGGTCTCAACCATCTGGAGTCAGTAAGACTATGGCATCTCCAACTGGGGTATGTTGTGAAGCTTAAGGTAGTAGGGAAGAGAAGGAGATGAGAAAGAGGAAGGGTGGGAAGTATCTGGTTCAAATCTGGTCACCAATCATGGTTAAGGTAATTTCAAACAAAGTTTCGTTTCCTAATTATTGTCCATCACCAGGGAGATACTGAGAGTATACACCACTAAAAAATAACCATTTTGCCCCACTATGAAAATATTAAATCTTTTTGATGGACTTAAGTTACAAAGGACCAACTTACGTTAGTACACAAATTGTTCGTATATAAATAATAAGTTCCACACATAAAATGGTTCTTTTACGATGATATGTGTAAGATATGGTCTGCTGTGCGTAAGATACCAAAGATATCTCAGTTATTTTCATAAAGGTGTGTAAGATATCTAAGACATCTCAATTATTTTCATTACGGTGTGTAAGATATCTAAGACATCTCAGTTATTTTCATTAAGGTGTGTAAGATATCTATGACATCTCAGTTATTTTCATTACGGTGTGTAAGATATCTAAGACATCTCAGTTATTTTCATAAAAGTGTGTAAGATATCCAAGATATTTCAGTTATTTGCATTAAGGTGTCGAAGATATTTTAGACATCTCAGTTATTTTCATTAGGGTGTGTAAGATATCTAAGATATCTCAGTTATTCTCATTAAGGCGTGTAAGACATCTAAGACATCTCAGTTATTTTCATTAAGGTGTGTAAGATATTTAAAACATCTCAGTTATTTGCATTGGGGTTTGTAAGATATCTAATACATCTCAGTTATTTTCATTAAGGCGTGTAAGATATCCAAGATATCTCAGTTATTTTCATTAGGGTGTGTAAGATATCTAAGAAATCTCAGTTATTTTCATTAAGGTGTGTAAGATATCCAAGATATCTCAGTTATTTTCAATAAGTTGTGTGTAACATATCTAAGATTTCTCAGTTATTTTCATTACGGTGTGTAAGATATGTAAGATATCTCAGTTATTTTCACTACGGTGTGTATGATATCTAACATCTCCGAGTTATTTTCATTAAAGTGTTTTTTTTATGTTTTTCTGTTTATTTATGTTTTTTCTGTATGTAACATTCATTTTATGTGGAAACTTCACAGGTTAATGCAACATTTAAAATGTAATTATTTATAAGAAAATTGAAAAACTGTTTGCTTCCGCAATACACTAAAATAAAATTAAAAAATGATTAATATTTTTAATTTACTATATTGAAATATGATAAATAGTTGGGTAAGATTATTTTTTAAATAATTACAATTACCTCACAAAAAATACCAAGGTTGCCTCTAAAATCATGAATAATCGATTTCCTTAGTGACTTATAAATATATCATAATTTAAAAAACAAATAAATTTTAAAAAACACATACCCATACTAGATATTTGCTTTACCTTTTGATTATTTTTTATTTTGGTTGGGCATTTTGAGCTCAAATCCAAAATTAAGTATTCTGTGAAAAGAAGCACGCAGCCTTCTCTCTTAAACATTGTTTTTTTCTGTATAAATTAAATATTTAGATGTTTGAGAACCTTTGCTTTCATACCGTTCTCCCCACGCAAAGTAGCAGAACGTGACCGGGCAGACTACTAGGCCAATTATCCCCAAACTGTAAAGGATCGGAACGGCAATACTAATAAATAAAGGACGCCTTTGTACCAGGGATGTTTTGTTACACTCGCAATCATAATGTGAAGGAATAAAAAACTATTATCGATGGTTGGTTTGACTAGGCATTTGAATTAAAAATTAGTTCACGCGAAACATTTTTTTTTCAAAACTAAACACCAAAAATCACATTTAATATTGTAATATTAACTTTTATGCTATACGGTATCACTTCAACATTTATAAACACGCACTTCACCACAATCTACACATCTGCCCTGATGATGGAAACTGTAACGCTGTCCGAAAGGTTGGGTAAGGAGAAAGCGTCACACGGCATAAAACCCAAATCACGATGGTAAGTAGGTACCTACCTTTGACCGTGAAAATCTCAATACATAATTTTGTTTTATTAATTTGTTTGACTAAGTATTTATTATATGGCCAAGCATTTAAAATCTTCGGCAACGAATCCGGAGGTAGCGGGTTCGCACCAGGCGAACGCTAATATTTTTTATTGATGTATTATTTTAAACATAAATTAAATAAAATAATGTATGGTATATTTGCTGCACGTTCCGAAACTTTGTCGCTTGAAATTGCTTTATTTATATTTGGTGACCAGATCTGAACAGCCAGGTTCTTCCCAACCATCCTCTCCCCATCATATCCCAATTGGTGATGCCATAGTACCACTGGCTCAGCAGAGTTGGGAGTATTTTGCAGTAGGTAAAAATATCACATCTCCTTTTGAACAGTTACATCGATTTTTCAAAGCTCCGTAGCTAATTTTTCTGAAGAACACAAATATTTTTTGTTGCATTCTTCCGCATTTTGGAATGCGGTTATGGGTACCGCCGCCTCGGATACCATTAATTGAATAAACAACCCCTCTGCCATGGGTTACCCCTAATGGTTTGCTACATTTGCTGACTTAGCAGGGGTGTCCGGGATGATGAGGTAAGGTTTATCCAGGTCTTGGAGAGGCCAGTGGAGAGACATCCTTTGGAAGGGATGTATTCATAAGTCACTCCTGGACAAACTGACCCCAAATAGGTATCTACCCACCCCAAACATGTAGCTTCATTTCTTTAAAAATACCCTCCCACAGCTTCCCCAAAAAACATAATTCAACCCTTGTTTAGTGACAAGAATCTCATAGCAACCTTTCCCTCTGAACTCCTGCAACTTATAAACATACATACACCCACGTAGGGTGGATCGATTTTTTGTTTTTATGTTTTTCTTGGCAGCGGGGTGTGGAATGGATGCTCTATGGGGATACTTTTTAAAGTCATTATGACAGCATTAAGATATTTCGAGTGCAAGTACTGCCCCAAGTCAATTCAAATTTAAAAAAAACAGCGTGAAACTAGAAAAAGAAGGGTTTAATCTTTGCTCAATAAAAGTAGTTAAAATATAAAAAAATAACTTTTCATTTACTTATAATATTATCTTTTAATCAAGAAACAATAAAAGTACCTTTGCTGCACAAAAAATCCCAAACACTGTGAAAAAATATGGTCAAAAATCATAAAAGTTATTGTATTTTATAGTCCTTCTTCGAATTCGATACTATCATTATACGACAAGATTCTAGCTTGTTTTGTATCCACCCTTCACGTCTTTCAGGACCGCAAACAGCATAGCATGATGCCGTTACCACTTTGATGCATCTTTCCGTGGCTTGCGTGTGTCAGGGCATCAATCGGAACTTACACAAAATGTTGGATTTGATAATTTCGGGGTCTGCAATGGCATCAATTATTGTCTCGCTAGATATCAATTTTGTAAGAGGTGCTTCTGATGGTTTTTCCCAGTAGATCAAGTCAATATAGTCTTCTGCGTTGAAATTAAAAGTAGGTAGCTTAAATACTCTTATTGGAGAGAACCCCAACGTAAGTTCTCGGATACTTAGAATCCGTCTGAGAGCCAACTCTCTAATCTGTATTCGTTCGTCGTTTAACATAGTAATAAGTATATTTTCGCTTGGCCAAAATACCCGTCGCGTTGAATTACGGGATCTACCACCTTTTTCAAATGCTCTGGAAGGTAACGAGACAATTTTATGGTTTCGTGGAGGTGTCTCGCCGGTTGAAGTCTGCTCTTGGTTGTCTCGAAGGTTCTGTTTTTATTTCAAACCACATCGGAGCATACACTCTTAGCACAAATTCAGTCAATATCACCTGATTTCTGTCGGATTCTTGGTTGATGTGTAAAGTCGGAGAATAGTATTAGCTGTTGTTAACCAACGCGAATGGCAGATTTTACCCGGGTTTCTTTTCGCTAAGTTTTCATTACATTGTCCTTCGGCGATTGCTTGGCACATTTCCAATAAATAAAGCTGGTCTGTGCTAAGGTCGTCACGCGATTTTGTAATTTCATAAGTAAGGTTCATAGGTAAGTTGCATTCTATTGCTTGAAATTCTATCACAGGAAGATGTTCACAGTTCTTGAGTAACTTTCCTAGTTGGCCGCTAAAGCTTCTAGGACCTGTTGTCAATCCATCAAGGTATTCGAAAGGGTGTCTCAAACTTAACTCTTTAGCATGTAACTGACAAACCAACCACTGAAGTGGATGATGGAGCTTTCCTTCAAGAAGTCGAATATTGCCAGACTTAGTTCCAGTATTGACTGCTGTTCCGTCACATCCGATAGCCACGAAGCACGCTAAATCAATGGATTTTGTCACAAAGTATGCAAACAATTTGTGAGCTATTGTTTTAGCATCGCCGAACTTAACGCCTATTTGGCCAATATATTGTGAGCCAGGTTCTTTCAAAAGACTGATATGTTCTTCAACAACTTTTCTGCGTCCATCCTCCATGATTAATGTTTTATCCTTTGACCGTCAAACGATATGCAAATGCGCAAATCAAAATGGGGCTTATTGATGGCAGTCAGTGTGGTCCTAGTTTTGGCACGAGCACGTCGAATCTTATTACGATCGATCAAGTTTGTTAGATTGTCTTTTGTCACTAATCCAATATCTTGCAATGTAGCGCAGACAGCACAGAAATACTGTATCGATCCAATGTTCTGTATACAAAAGATAGTCCACTGCCTGTTGGATTTATAGCATAAGAAGAAGAAGTAGATGAAGCAAAGTATTGTTGGTCAGTTGGAAGATCAACGTTAGTAAAACTTGAAACTGTAATGCGAGATGTGGTCGGTTGATCTAAAGATGCGCGGTGCGCGAGCGAGGCGCGAAAGTGGACTCGGCAGTTTTACAATTTTTCGCGGGAAAATAATTATCACTTTTTTTTAAATATTATTATTTAAGACGCGGCAATTTGTATTCATTATGAAATGTAAAAGTAAGAATTAAAGTATTTATATTGACACAAAACTGTTTTATAAAGTGACAATTTTTTACCAGATTTTAAATAATTCAACTGCTTTGGGGCAGTACTTGTTATCAAAATTTTAAATTGATATTTTGTATGCTTAATTGTATGTACCTGGAGCATCTATTCCGCACCCCGCGAAAACTGATTTATAAAAAATAAAAAATTCCATACAATGGCGATCCACCCTAACCCACAGTAACAACACGACAAAATACAATATTCTACAGCAGCACACATAAGCGGAACTACATTGCCCACTCTCCGATACAACGACTTCACACCATGGGAAATCATTACTTGGGTGATGTTGACATATTCAATACCAACTTGGCAAGTTTTGTGGATCATTTAAAACATTTATTTCAACAATACTCCTAAACACATCATGTAAACCTACAAATAGCTGTAATTTTCTGTTTTTGTTTCTTGTGTTTGTATGACTTGTTGCATAGTTTTTATCAAATGTAATTTTATTCTTATTTTTTCATGTTTGAAAGTATTTGTCAAATTAAAATTATACTATCAACCATGTAAAAGCCCTCTGGGCGTTAAATAAATAAATAAATAACTTCACCCACCCTCTTTTTTCCGCCACTCTTTTCTTCTTAGATTTTTTTTATCGTTTAAAAATCAATTATTATAAAAAAATATAGATAATATTAATTCACGAACACTTCAATACATTTTTGGATAATATATAAAAACCTATTCTAACAGATATGATAAAAAAAATCGGTACATCAATAATAATGAACCAGAGAATTATTTCCAGTCAGGTAAACTGTATTACTCATACCTGAATGATTACGAAATGTTTATACAAAATTCTTTTCTTGATTTGAGGGTAAATTTCACGTATTTGAGTAGGTATCCATCTGGCTATTGTAACGCATTGTGTGTGACTGGTTCATAGGAAGAATTTGATAACTTGGATAAAAAATATGTGATATTTTAGGGATTTAACGTGTTACCTTCATATATCATTTTTAAGAATTTCTCAAAACAACTAGTGTCATTTGGAGAAAAATGAGTATTGCAGATATATTAAACATATCAAATTATTCGTAATCCGTTAGGTAATATGATATCATATATAATATATATTACTTTGGCATATTCAGGTTTATGAAACACGTAATCATAAACCTGCATATCCCTTGGTAATATTATATATATATTACCTCGGCATATGCAGGTTCAAGATCACGTGTTTCATAAACCTGCATATGTTGAGGTAATATATATAATGAAATCGTGATAATATATTCCTCTTTTACTATAAGTTTAACAGAAAAACTATTATTTCATTCGTTAAAGGCCCGCAATTCCGTTTTTAACCGAATTACGAATAATTTGAAGAAAATCTTAATAAATTAGCAATAATAATTTTTATTGTGGATTTGCCTATTTTAAATCAACTTAAATCTCTCTTCCTATGAATTGAACAAATAAATCCTTGTGTGATTTACACGTGTATCAAGTTGATATTTACAAAGTGGAAAAAAAAATACTAAAGGCGGCTACAAACTATTCGGGTTAAATCATCCGTAAAATTGGCAGCCCTCGGGGTTCAATCCCAAACCTAAAAGTAAAAAAATAACAAAAAAAATTGTAAGAAATGAATTTGATTGAAATGAAATTGCGATTGTATCGTAAATGAAGGTAGTTTCTTTAACATATATTTTTTGCTGTATTTGTATTATAAAGACAGATTTTCTTATGAGGATGTTAATGTTTATGTCGATAGTGTGAACTGAAGTAGATGAGCACTTAACTTTTGATTTGTATTTTGTATAATAATTGTATGATTTGTATAGCGCCGTCTTTGTGAAAAATCACCTCAAGGATGCTGTACAAATATAAAATATATTTTTTAAATTTATTTTTACATCTTATTACTAAATATAGACTAGATAAACTATTATCAAGTTATGGCTAACATTAAGGCAATATTTTAAATCGAGCCGTTATCAATAACACCCCTTACGTAGATGGCGAAAAGGTTTAAATTCCCGCTTAACACGATCTGCCTGTTTTTATTATGCAAGAAAAAAACATGGCCAAAAAGTGTCTTTTATTTTATTTTGCGGATGTTCAGGCATAAATATTTAGAAAAAATTTCGATCATTTTATAAATAACTTAATTTGCCACATTATACAATAAAATCATAACCGAAAATGGGTTCGTAAGTAGGAGATTTTGAAATTAAAGCAGTTTTCATAGGCCTTATACATTATTTTTTTCTGGGCTTATAAAAAGACTAATCTAAAAAATACTCGATTATTTCAAAGGCCAAGATGTATTCTAGTCGCAGTATTTAATTAAAGCATCTGAAACATTTCTAGGCGACCAAATTTTCAAACCAAAAACACATGATTTTGCATTACTACGTAGTGCATTGCCTTAATTGCATCCACCGGCTCGTCGATCGCTTATACAAAACTATACATACAATACATTTGACCAATGAATTGAATATTTTATATTCTATACTGTATGTATTTTTATACATAAACCTTCCGGAAGAAATTTTCTAAATCATAGAGAAAACCATATCAAAATCTGTTGCGTAGTTTAGAAGAACTAAGCGCACAAACAGACAGACGAGGATAGCGACTTTATTTTATACTATTTAGATATTAAAGAATTTTAGATACAGTTCGATCTGAGATCAGGGGGTATATCTCCGATCGAAAATTTGAACCGAAATATTGTGACGTCATATGAATGCTTAACTATATCCACAAATGAAAAACTCTGAAAGTCTATGGAATAAGTTTTCAGAGTTTTTCATTGGTGTATAGTATAATAATTAGGCTCCGAATGAGAGTTTTACCATCTATGTATTGGCATATCTATGGTTTTTTAGGTGTAATTTGTTTCATACAAAAAGCGCGAAGATTTCGATCTAGTGAGTGGTTTATTTGTGTCTGAGATGTTCCCGAACATTCCAGACTATACCGGGATGTTCTGGAATGATGTAGAATGCTCCCGAATACTCTCGAATGTTCTGGACTGTTCTCGAAATTTCTAGAGGTCAAAACTTTCAGCCCTTATATCTTCAAAATCACGCCCTTCAGGTAAAAACGGGAACCTTCTTCATGGATGGGGGATAGAGGGGTACCACACCATATAACTCGCTTGATTGAACCGGGACTCGTTTATGAGTTTTAGCGGCAGGCATAGAGGCGCTACTGCGTATAAAATACAGGAGTAGACAAAGGTACATGAAAGCAAAGACATAAGGCAGATATAATATAAGAAAATAAAGTGACAAGTCGAATCAAGTCAAGACTACGCCGTGGGTCAGGACCACGGGACACTTATAATATTCCGTCACTTGTTTATAGCGACTGGCAAAAATCATTCAGACTTATCCCAAAAAAGTTAAGGTTTTGACTTGAGTTGAACAGTCTACACATTCTGGACAATGGTGAATAATATCCAAAATTTGTCGAATGATGGTTGAGGAAGAGCAGTTCATTATTTCTGAGTCTGTGCGAGGGGATATTGAAGGGAATGAGTTGTAGTAGAGTAGGTGAATCAATAATACCATTTATAATTTTGAAGAAGCAAATGAGGTCATTTCTTTCCCGACGGACTTCCAAAGGAGAGAGGTTTAGAGTTAGTTCAATTTCATCATATGAGTATTCGCCTTTTTTCTAATCCTAGCCTCCTAGCAATCCCTCTTAAGAACCGATGTTGAACAGATTCAATGCGTCGAATGTGGACAGCATAAAAAGGAGACCAGATAACACAAGCATATTCAAGATGGGGGCGAACCAAGGAGCAGTAAAAGTTCTAAGGGTATTAACGTTTTTGAAGTCCGAAGTGATTCTAGTGATGAAACCAAGTAGTTTGAGGGATTTATTAACGATTATGTGATCCCGTTATGTTATATGAATTATCATATAATATTATTCGTAATAATGATTTGTCAACTCTTCAATAACAGTTCTAAAAATGTAAACAGGGGCTCAATTCCACCTTTCGAAGGTTGTTTCCTACGTACAAATTTTAAACAAAAACCATTGAGGTCGATCGGTTTTGTGTTTTTTTTCAATGCTGTTGTTTTAAAAGTTGAAACTAATTTGAACTAATCAACTTTACCAAACAATTTGTTTACCAAATTTGTGCAAATATTTAATGATTTGCTGTCATTAATTGCTAGGTCTGTATTTGAAAACAACGTACATATTTTATACTCTCAGTTATTACCTTGGTGCACGGAGAAAACTAATATAAAATATTGCTAATTTACGTGAAGAAAAATATTTAATGCTGATTTATTAAATTTTTTAAATTAATAGTTATCATTAAAAACGGGATTGTAAGCCGCTTCCTGATAAATTGTTGGTATATTGGAACACGTGTTCATTCTACTGCGTTTGTCTTAATAATATATCAG
Organism: Hesperophylax consimilis; assembly: GCF_061612785.1. NCBI lineage: Eukaryota > Metazoa > Arthropoda > Insecta > Trichoptera > Limnephilidae > Hesperophylax > Hesperophylax consimilis. The sequence continues at coordinate 17,758,002 of NC_142865.1, forward strand.
AAATAATTGCTAAAATGTTAGGTTATATAAACACGTGTTCGGAGATCGCGAAAAATCATTGGTATTTTACTAAAAGTTTATCAGGATACTTATCAATTGATTCGTTAATTGCCTGCAATCCCGTTTTCAACAATTTATTCGTTTTTCTTAAAAACGGAATTGCAGGCCTTCAATGAATTAATTGACAGATTTCCTAACAAACTATCAGCAAAACACGAATGTGTTTTGAGGATGTCGGAAAACGTGTTCATAAAAATCATAATATTTTGTATTTCGTCATTATATTAATCAGGATAAGCGCAGCTGCATGAACACGTCTCTCTATATATTCTGAATGTATTATTATTTACTAGGAAATGGCCTGCCATAGGATTATAACAGATCAGTAATACTCATTTTTCTTCGTGTGAAATACTACCATTCAGAATTGAAACGTTGTTGCCTGAAATAACTTTAGCCATGTTTGGAGATCCATACCCTTCACTCTTCAGCCTCACTATATACCACAATTATTGTGGATGCCATAGTCTTCCTGGCTCTGGTTAGTTGGGACTCTTGTGCGGCTTCAACAGAGTGGAAGATACTACCAGTATCGCCCTGGTGTAAGACCACCATTCAGAATTGAAACGTTGCTCCAAATGGCTTTAGCCGTGTTTAGTGACTAGATCTGAATAGCCAGGTACTTCCCCACCTTCCTCTTTCCCTTCCCCACTTACCTTCAGCCTCACAACATCCCTCAATTGGGGATGCCATAGTCTCACTGTCCCCAGACGGGAGCAGTTGGGACTCTTGTGAGGTATTCACTATAAAAAAAAAAAAAATAAAAAAACATAAAAAGTACATCAGTTCCAATATTGAAAATGTCACGTTATAAGTCATACGAACTCGCAAATTTGAAATAATATCATCATTAAACATACTCATTTCAGTTGTGAGTCTGTGAGTGATTGTATCCCTTGTTCAATTCATTCGGATTTGATTTGAATTTAATTATCATTTCTAAAATTGGAACTGATGCGTCAAGAATTCAAGTTATAAACTAGATATCTAAAAATATTTACTGTAAGAAAATTATTTTTATTCTTCATTTGAAGCTTGTATATCTTTTATTTAAATTTTAAAGATTAATATTTGCAAGAAAGTCAGATTTCGTGATTTTTCAATGGTCTACGGTTTTCCATTTACAGGAAAGCTTTTATTTTTCATTTATTTATTTTCGGGAAATCAACAGTTTACATTTTATCAGTTTGTACATAAATATTATATAGTAAAATAAAACCAATTATGGATTTCCTCCTTGCGACTTTAAGTGAGACAGCATAAAATGGAATAAGTTATTTAAATTTGTGAGAAAGTAATATGAATTAAAAAAATTATACAAAACAAAAGATAATATAAAACGAAAAATTTACAAAACAATACATTTATAGCCATGGAGAGAGGTTGTAGATATAAATCAAATCTTAATAGAGATATAAACATTATTCACAAACCATCAGAGAAATATTCTTTTATGGACCTCTTGTATTTGGTAAGTTTGCAACTGAAAATATCAACCTTGGATAATACGCTATTGTAATTATTGCATAGTCTGTTCAGGCAAGAATTCTGCTTAGAGTTCGTTTTGCTTTGATCAACCCTGAACAGGACACAAGAGCGTGTTGAACGCGCAGGTACATTCAATGGTATCTTGTTTAGCAACTCTGGGCATTGAATATTATTTAATAATATCATAATATCCCGTGATTTTTCTCCAGGCTGCGCTAGTAGGTACATAAATATATTTTAATATGCAATATCAACTTATTATGTACACAATTTTTTTAAAGTTTTTGTATAGCTGTGTGAATAACAGACCAATAAATTAAATAATCATCATCCCTTGTCCACAATTTATTAAAAATCGTCTCTCTAGTGAAGTTAACACGACTTTCTAAAACGTGGCATTTAAACTTGGGTTGCACGGAGAATAATTGAATATTATATCTAATTTATTAAGCAATATCTTGAAATTATTGGTAATCCGGTTAAAAACAAGATTTCAGGCCGTAAATAATAACTCGAAACACGTGTTCATGCATACACACCTGCGTTTGCCTTAATAATACAGGCTTTTCCAATGAGAGGTGTTATTTTGATATTCAATCGTAAAAGATCAATGGTTTCGTTCTTTGTGTGGCACGTAGCGCCGTCTTGTTGAAATCAAACGTTGTCCAGATCAATACCATCCAATTCCGGCCATAAAAATCATTAATCACCTCTCGATAGCGCAATCCATTCATCGTAACTGTTGCTCCAGCCTCATTTTCGAAAAAGTATGGTCCAATGACTCCGCCGAACCATAAACCGCACCAAACAGTCACATGTTGAGGATAGAGAGGCTTCTCAACAATAACTCTTGGGTTTTCCGAGCCCCAGATGCGACAATTTTGCTTGTTGACGAAGCCACCGAGGTGGAAATGGGCCTCATCACTCAAGATGATTTGCATTTGATTCACTCAAATGAATTTTAATAATTTCAATGCGTTTTTGAAGCATGTATCGTTCCATTTTTATTAATGGCGTAGTTTCTACTTGTCAAATGTCAAAAAATGACAGCTTCAAAAGTAACATCTACCGAAATAGCGGGCTATTCAAAATAACACCTCTTATTGGAAAACCCTGTACTTATATACAATGAGGAAAGCTGAAATATTCGAATTTTTATGAACACGTATGTTCCGACATCGTGATTATACATTCGTATCTCACAAAAAGTTTGTTAGAAAACCTATCAATTCATTGGTTAAGGGCCTGCAGTCCAGTTCTTAATCAAATTAAGAATAATTTGAAGATATTTTTAATTAATTGGCAAATATTTTTATCAGTGGTTTTTCTCTTGAGATTTGTCCAGATCTTGGCGGCGGATTCCTACCCTTAAATAGAACTTCCTTTCCTTCCGTTCCTTAAAAAGACCCTCCACACGGCATCCCTAAAGATTACCTAGGACCTGAGTGATAATTTTTTCCTCAGAACCTCCTTTGTGGAAATGGTGTTTTTTTTTAATACGCTTCGGATCCAATAAATTTCTACAGCGTTTAGTCTTACTTACTTTCCTCCTTCCTGCCATATAAGCCACAATAGTGTAAGCATCACAAAACCATTATGGACTTCTACCACATACAGTTCTCTATTAATGGGGCTGCATTCGCCTTTGTGTATTAATGTGTCATTCGCTAAGATTTTTTAAATTTTTTTATTTCAAACAAATTTACATTGAATGAAACATTTTTGAATGTTTATTATTATTTCAACCGCCATGGTAGATATTTAGGGATGTAGGAATGCATAGATGTATGGATGTAGGGATGTAGGGATGTAGGGATGTAAGGATTTAGGGATGTTGGGATCTTAGTATGTAGGGATGTAGGGATGTTGGTATGTAGGGATGTAGGGATGTACGGATGTAAGAATGTGAAGATGTAGGGATGTAGGGATGTAGGGATGTAGGGATGTAGGGATGTAGGGATTTTCGTATGTAGGGATGTTGGGATCTTAGTATGTAGGGATATTAGTATGTAGGGATGTAGGGATGTACGGATGTAAGAATGTAAAGATGTAGGGATGTAGGGATGTAGAGATGTTGGTATGTAGGGATGTAGGAATGTTGGGATCTTAGTATGTAGGGATATTAGTATGTAGGGATGTACGGATGTAAGAATGTAAAGATGTAGGGATGTAGGGATGTAGGGATGTAAGAATGTAAAGATGTAGGGATGTAGGGATGTAGGGATGTAAGGATTTAGGGATGTTGGGATCTTAGTATGTAGGGATGTAGGGATGTTGGTATGTAGGGATGTAGGGATGTTGGGATCTTAGTATGTAGGGATATTAGTATGTAGGGATGTACGGATGTACGGATGTAAGAATGTAAAGATGTAGGGATGTAGGGATGTAAGGATTTAGGGATGTTGGGATCTTAGTATGTAGGGATGTAGGGATGTTGGTATGTAGGGATGTAGGGATGTTGGGATCTTAGTATGTAGGGATATTAGTATTTAGGGATGTAAGAATGTAAAGATGTAGGGATGTAGGGATGTAGGGATGTAGGGATGTAGGGATGTAGGGATGTAGGGATGTAGGGATGTAGGGATGTAGGGATGTAGGGACGTAGGGATGTAAGAATGTAAAGATGTAGGGATGTAATAATGTAAACATGTAGGGATGTAAGAATGTAAAGATTTAGGGATGTAGGGATGTAAGAATGTAAAGATGTAGGGATGTAGGGATGTAAGAATGTAAAGATGTAGGGATGTAGGGATGTAAAGATGTAGGGATGTAGGGATGTAGGGATGTAAGGATTTAGGGATGTTGGGATCTTAGTATGTAGGGATGTTGGTATGTAGGGATGTAGGGATGTTGGGATGTTGGGATGTTGGGATCTTAGTATGTAGGGATATTAGTATGAAGGGATGTAGGGATGTAGGGATGTAGAGATGTAGGGATGTAAGAATGTAAAGATGTAGGGATGTAAGAATGTAAAGATGTAGGGATATAAGGATTTAGGGATGTTGGGATCTTATTATGTAGGGATGTAGGGATGTAAGAATGTAAAGATGTAGGGATGTGGGGATGTAGGGATGTAGGGATGTAAGAATGTAAAGTTGTAGGGATGTAGGGATGTAGGGATGTAAGAATGTTAAGATGTAGGGATGTAGGGATGTAAGAATGTAAAGATGTAGGGATGTAGGGATGTAGGGATTTAGGGATGTAGGGATGTAAGAATGTAAAGATGTAGGCATGTAGGGATGTAGGGATGTAAGAATGTAAAGATGTAGGGATGTAGGGATGTAGGGATGTAGGGATGTAGGGATGTAGGGATGTAGGGATGTAGGGATGTAAGAATGTAAATATGTAGGGATGTAGGGATGTAAGAATGTAAAGATGTAGGGATGTAAGAATGTAAAGATGTAGGGATATAAGGATTTAGGGATGTTGGGATCTTATTATGTAGGGATGTAAGAATGTAAATATGTAGGGATGTGGGGATGTAGGGATGTAGGGATGTAAGAATGTAAAGATGTAGGGATGTAGGGATGTAGGGATGTAGGGATGTAGGGATGTAAGAATGTTAAGATGTAGGGATGTAGGGATGTAAGAATGTAAAGATGTAGGGATGTAGGGATGTAGGGATTTAGGGATGTAGGGATGTAAGAAAGTAAAGATGTAGGCATGTAGGGATGTAGGGATGTAAGAATGTAAAGATGTAGGGATGTAGGGATGTAGGGATGTAGGGATGTAGGGATGTAGGGATGTAGGGATGTAGGGATGTAGGGATGTAGGGATGTAGGGATGTAGGGATGTAAGAATGTAAATATGTAGGGATGTAGGGATGTAAGAATGTAAAGATGTAGGGATGTAGGGATGTAAGAATGTAAAGATGTAGAGATGTAGGGATGTAGGGATGTAGGGATGTAAGAATGTTTAGATGTAGGGATGTAGGGATTTAGCGATGTAGGTGATGTAGTGATGTAGGACTTAGCCAGCCGAGAAATTAAACACACGAAGCCTGAGTGGGACCCAAACGCGATGTCAACTCAGCCACCGGCAGTTATTTTCAAAAAATAAATAAGTTAATTAAAAAAATAAATTAAAGTTTCGTAAATATGTTTGTCGGTAAATATAATTTTACTTTCTTTTCTGACATGATCAGAATGCGAAAACTAATTCGCCATATGATTTGGGTTCAACCCAAACTAAAATTCCGATCACAAATAATAAAATGGGGTCTTGCTTACATAATTTGTATCAAATACGTCAAAACGCTCGTAGGGCAAACGCACTACAAAGGGACATCTGTCAGTTGTTTGTCGTGCGAGCCCTCTCATTGGCCCGTTTGTTGACAACGCGACTGTCAAATTGTCAACTGTCAAAATGACAAGTTGTCAGATCAATCAACCCTTTTGGTGTCTGCCAGTTTCATATATTATTTATGAGAAGTAGGTACCTAATTAAATGGCTCGCTGTTAGCCAAAAGAACATCCAAAATCATTTGCACGTCACACTATGTTTTTGTCGATAATTAATAAAATATTAGGCTCAATATGCGATTAAGTGGCAACAAATAAAAGTAAGAATGGGTTTATTATCTAGAAATATAAAATATTTAAGAAGACTGAAAATGTATTACCACAAAAAAGACATAATAAAAAGAAATTAATTAGCATCCTACTATATAATCTGTATGGCAAAGGTCTTGCATAGATAAAATGAAGGTGTGATATCAGTTCGTTCTTGATGCGAAGTAGTAGATTCCGGTTCTTCACAGCAACTCCCAGTTTATAATTTATCCAAAAAATAATGTTGTAGTCCAATGCAAAACAGCCTCACGCTGCTGGTCTCCAAAACGGTCCCCCTTAACCAAGGAGGATCGGCAGATGCCATCCGATTCCATCAATCCAATGGTCAATGCTCCATATGCAAAGCTGATGCTCACAAAAATTGGCAAATGTGTTCGTCAAACCTCAGCCAAGAGGAATGCCCGCTGCTCTGGGCTGGTGATTAAAGAATGGCGACTGCTTCCAATGCAAATCACAGATCCTTGCTCCCTCAGGTTTGGCAACTCTCCAAGTCAGAATTTCAGGACCTTCAATTTTTTACCAATAGCAAAATGACAATATGTAGGTACTTAAAGGTCCCACACACCAAGACCATAGATGCGATGTAAGTAAAGTGATGCACACACACACCTTGTTACAAATCTTATATGTAACAGTTAGGTTATGTTAGGGGTTGACATTATCTGCTAATCAATATCGTTCTACTTGCTGACCACAAGCGGCTGCTTGGCTGAAACATTAGCTGACAAAAATCTGTATATTGTGCTGACCCTTTTAAATGATTAAATTTTTTTAATCAATGTAAAATGATGGTTTTATAATGAGTTAACTAATTTAATATAGGCTGTTTATGTCGGAGTTGTGGATACATTTTAATAGCCACCATATTGTTATACCACCTTGTTTGCTTTCGTCGTTTGCATTACGTATGCGAAGCTTTGTTTAATTATTCTATAAAAGGAATATTTAAAACCTCCCCACGCGGCAGTACCACGTACTTTCAGAATGTGGAATAAATATATTTATATTCGACGTATTTTTGTACAGTTTCTCCCCTTGTAGGTCTTCCACTTGGCGTGTTTGTAACCTGAAGAAGTTACTGGATACCTTCCTGGCAATGCTACCTGCTAACTACGTGACGTAGTACCTTTGCTGGAGGAACATGTATATGTACCTCCCCCCTCTGCGAAGTAACGATCGAAGGCCACAATCAAATAGACAGGCAAATGAAATTGTTTTTCTGCTCAATAATGAATTTCAACATTTGATCAATTATTGGAGCCGAATTTTTTTGATGTGGGTACCGCACAAGAGTTTCAACAGCTCAACTGAGCCAGTGAGACTATAACATCCCCAATTGGGGTATGTGCGAGGCTGAAGCGATACTTAAGGCGATGCCATACGTAGTAATGCAAAATCATGTGTTTTTGGTTTGAAAATTTGGTCGCCTAGAAATGTTTCAGATGCTTTAATTAAATACTGCGAATAGAATACATCTTGGCCTTTGAAATTATCGAGAATTTTTTAGATAAGTCTTTTTATAAGCCCAGAAAAAAAATAATGTATAAGGCCTATGAAAACTGCTTTAAAGTTCAAATTCTCCTACTTACGAACCTATTTTCGGTTATGATTTTATTGTATAATGTGGAAAATTAAGTTATTTATAAAATGATCGAAAAAAAATTTAATATTTATGCCTGAACATCCACAAAATAAAATAAAAGGTGATTTTTGGCCTTGTTTTTTTCTTGCATAATCAAAACAGGCGGATGGTGTTAAGCGGGAATTTAAACCTTATCGCCATCTACGTAAGGTTTGTTATTGATAGCGGCTCAATTTAAAATATTACACGACGTAGTGCATCGCCTTAACGTGAAAATGTACTCAACTCCTCGGACTAATTTGTTCGGTTTTGAGAACAGGTATTACCCGTGGAATAGCTCATATGGTTTCATAGAAATCGTTGCGTCTCTCTTACCGTCATAGTTAGAAACATGAACTAAACGGTGTTAGAAAGAGAGAACACCAAGCTTTATATTCAAATACAGAAATTAACCACATAATAATTAAAATGTATACCTCCATGACACCAAAGGTCCCGATCGCAATTTGAGAAAAAATTTGAAACTATTTTTCACATTGTTATATCTCTGTCTTTACTTGCAGATTTAGTGTGTTGGGAACTCTTGATAAAGTAAAAGGTTCTTTACAATAATTGCATGTATTTACGTTACAATAAATACGTCTGAATTTAGCTACACTGTTCATTACCCGAGGGTTGGTAATTCTCTGTTTCTAGAAGCTTGTTGTCTGACAATAATATCCCACAGGCAATTGCTATACTCTAGCGACATCTGTCGGACTCTGGAGTAAGCTTTATGACTGGTGCCATCTATCGCTTGAATACCCAACTTTTTACCATACATCACATACATATAAAACGACAATAAGTGAGGTGTGGCAGTAAAGTTTATAATACACAAGTCCAATAATATATGTGTTTTTTTTCTTTATCATAAATTTTAGTTCGGTGTTTAGACCAAAAAACGTACGTTGTGCCATTTTTTAAACGTTTTAATGTTTGATTTCAAAATTTTAATATTTGAAAACTTATATGTCAAGACCGAATTACACCGAGTGCTGTTAACATGGTTTAAGAGGAAGCTACATGCCAAAAATGTGTATATTCTTGGTATACCTTATATCGTTGGTAATAGGCATTCAAATCGCTTGACAAAAGGAGTCTAGGAACGTTCGATTTCAAGCAAAAAACTGGTTTTTATTTATTCTGTAAAAAAATTATAAGACAGCAAAAAAGTTAATCAAGTGAAACTGTCACAGATAATCTTAGCTACAATACTGTATTTTTTACAAGTTTTTTCCTTTACGCGTTCATACATTTCTATTGAAAAAATATTTTTTTTAGTAGTTTGCATTTATATTTTTAATTGAGTAATTTATTTTTTTATTTGTATTCTACTCAAGCGAAACGATAGAAAAACCTTCAATTTATCTAAAGCTTATTTTTTGGTATTCATAATGTACACCAATTCGTAATAACGATAATCAAAATAGTGATTTGACATTTAGCTTCGCCTTAAAGATGGAACAAGAGAAAAATTTAAGAGAGTTTTACAACAGCAAACGTAACACACTCTTAAATAATTATAATTTTTTAATTTGTGGAGAGTTAGTGAAGCCCGAGTTGAGTATGCAGGAGAAGGGGTACTTACTCGGCCGAGTCATTAAGCCTTGCTTCTATCCACTGTCTCGCCTGAATCACTCGCCCGCTACTTGGCCGAGTACTGACAGTACAGATCAAATCAGCCAAGCACTCGGCTGAAAGCATTGTCTCGGCCGAGCACTCGGCAGGTGTAATCCAAGCATTAGCGATGAAAAGCTTTTGTTGTCGCCAAAAATATATTCATATATTTCATGACCCAAGGGTTGTGGCGCCAGGTTGCGTGTATATTCTAAAAATTGACAATCGTCCGTTGCTTGTCTGTGCGCTTACGTCATCAAGCGGGTCAAATAAGAGCCTCGAAATTCACTCTGCGCTACCAAAGAATCAGTCATAACTCCGCAACGGAAAGGGTTACATGAGTTATTCGTGCGTCGTCGTTTAGATCTTGAGGTGCTCTAAAAATTAAAAGGAGCAGAAAAATATTAAATTCGTTAATTTTCCCGGGCGACAGTTGACAAAACGTTATAAAATTTACCATTTCAGATAATATGAATTATATTTCAATATTTTAATATTTTTATTATAATGACTATTCAAACATTGTACAAACAAAATATAAAATTAAATATATATATACAGGGTGTCCGGAAACTCGTAGTACAAGCGGGAAACTGGTGAATCTACATCACATTTGGAGTCGATTTTGTAGTATATTTTTTTTTTATTTGAGCTTTCGTTATCGAGTAAATCGAGTTTGAAGTTGATTTTTTTATTTATTTATTTTTTTTTTTTTAATCAAATTCTTATAAATTATTACTGAATATCAAAGTACCCAACTAATTAAAACTATTTGAAAGTAAAACAAATGAAGAAACTTGGATTTGAAGCATTATTTTGAAATCACCCTTCATTTAACCCGGTGTAATCATAAAATATTTCTGCTCTGCAGGGTTAAAACATCTGTTATTCAACCCTAAACACCAGAAAAAACTTTAACCCTAAAATAGCCGAAAAATATTTTTTTTTGGTTTTTTTTTTTTTTTTTTTGAAAATGCTCAAATCAAAAAACTTTATGTTTTTTTGGGTTCCCCATGTGGTGTAGATTCTCCAGTTTCCCGCTTGTACTACGAGTTTCCGGACACCGTGTATAGTAAATTGTATTTCTTAGCCCTCCTCACTAGGGTGATCTGTGCTGAGGCGGAATAAAGTTATTCATTTATTTTTTATTAATTTTCTATGTCGTTTTTATTGTTTTTCCATTAATCTCTTTCAGCCACATTTTTATTCTTGATTTGTAATCATTCAAATTTTCTATTAGCTTTATATCAGGGGGAAGGATATTGTGGAGTTTCATCGCAAAATAAATATAATTTCTTTGTCATTGTGATTTGACCTTGTTTGATGAATACGCGGTATTGTAAAGGATTCAGTATTTTTGAATATTTTTAGCATATATTTGTTGTACATTTGGTACATCAAAACAATTCAAAATTTCAATCGAAGGCAATATTGTCTTTTTGATTCCTTTTTGAATTGTTTTCAGGTTATGTATATACTTAGATACAACAGACCCCCATCCTATAATTCCATTTTCAATACGAGAATGACATAAAGCGTAATAGATTTTTTTTCAATTCCTTTTAATTTAACATATTTCTTAGATTTTTAAAGAAATATATGAGTTTTTCCGTGATCCCTTTGATATGTAGTTCTCATCTTATATATTCATCAATTACTACCCCAAGACATTTAATGCTTTATGACTTTTCTATAATTGGACATTGAGATTGAACATTATTTCTATGGCATTTGTCTAATTTTAGCGAGTAATTTTACTGGTTGGCCCCTTGAGTTCATTAAAAATGTTATTTATTTAGTTTTGCTTATTAATATTAATTTAATGTCATTGTCATTAATACATTCGTCAAAACAATATAAATTCGTCAATGATTTTTTTACCCACCTCTAGTTTTAAAATAATCGTTGGTTTTGCGTCTCTATTCAATGTCTGTATTTTAATGTGATAATGCAGTATGTTATGAAGACAATGAAGTTGTATTGTAAGAGAGTATATTGTGTCCAGGTTTGGTTCAAGAAAACATTTGATGTATACCTACAATATACTCTCTTACAATACAACTTCATCGTCTTCATAATATAAGGTTATAATGCAGTATATTATGAAGACAATGAAGTTTTTTTTTGTGATATACATATATATATATTTTACTAGTAATAAGATAAAAGATATTATGATATGATTAATATTTATTATTTTGCAATTTTCTCCCATAATAAGCAATTGCTTGTGTGTATGGGATGAGGTATTATTTATTTAGTTTCTTAGATTTTTATTTTATTTTTTAAATTTTTGTTTTTGTTTTTCTTTTATTTATTTACGTTTTTTTTATTTAGCTTAGGTTTTCAGTATATTTTTTTAATTGTGTTTTGAATTCTTTGAAACTATCATTTAGTGATCTTATATTATATTTTTTACTACATTTTTTTGTGACAATTTTAAAACCAACTATGAAGCTCATGCATATATAAATAGACTACATCATTTTGGCTATAAATTTGGGAATATTGTAGACATGCTTAAAGATTCCGTATTAGTTATAAAACGAAATCTTTTTAATCATTTCACTGAGATGTATGAATTCACAAACTCCGTAGTGAATACCATTTTGTTTTTATATTTATATGTTCCTTAATACATATTTAGCTTTCCGTAATCTACACTATTAATTTGAATTTACCTTAATTTAATCAAAAATCATAATTTATTGTAAACTATGTAACACAACTGCATTACTTGTTAACTACTTTTGTAAAAGCTCATTAGGGCGTAAATAAATAAATAAATAAATATTTTCTGGCAATTTATTGAAGAAATTTGTTCTTAAGTATTTGTAGTTTTGCTGACCCAAAGTTTTTTTTACAAAGTCGGAATTGGTAACATGTATTTTTGCCTGAGATTTGCTGTGGTTTTGAATGGTACGGTTTTTGGTTAGGATATAACTTTGTAAACTTGTAAGGTTGCGTCATACAGGAAAAGAGTATTTAATTTTCTGACTTTAAATTCTTTGAAAATGAGTTCAGATGAATATAAAAATGATTTCTTTAATATTATTTTAATTATTAGTTTTTGCGCAGTGTAAAGAGGTTGTGTGTGAGTTTTATAGGCGCCCCCCATCCTATTATACCATATTGAATTATGGATTGACAGAATGCGAAGTACGTCAAATAAGTAAGTTGTATTATAAGAGAGTATATTGTGTCCAGGTTTGGTTCAAGAACCGGCGCGCCAAGTGCCGCCAGCAGGCCAAGCAGCAGAGCCAAGGAGCCGGGGGCGGCGAGGCGGCCACGTCCCGGAGGGGGCCCAAGGGAACGGCGCACACCACCAAGAACCCGTCCAAGGGGGGCAACAACACTGCAGGGGGAAGGTTGGTGATCTTCTTCCTCTTCTTTTTTTCTTTCACGTTTTTATTTACGTTTTTGTTTTAATTTCTATTTGTTCGAGGAACGAACAAGGGATGGGATAGCCGTACTTTAAAGGGCTATTCCACACAGATAAAACATAAATGAAGTCTATGGCTTGTGATAGGCGAATGCGAAAACACAATGCGTAACGTATTCACAATCAACTTACCGGGTGGCGGATGGAATCTGCGTGGTGAGACTATGGCTTATGACAGGCGAATGCGAAAACACAATTCGTAAGGTTAATTCACAATCAACTTACCGGGTGGCGAATGAAATCTGCATCTTGAGAATCATCTGTCAGCACTGGAACGGTGATCGTAGTACGGTAGCACTCGTTATTTTTTAATTGGATTGCGATAAAATACGTATTAAGGGATTATTCCCATAAATAACCGGCGATACTATACACATTGGTTTTGACAGGACGAATGTTTTTGTGCGATTGTGTCGCTCACGGAACTCCGTGGTTATAGCTGACGTGTGTGAATTTAAACTGCACAGTTCAAATTCTGACCATACTATTGGTTAGCACACGGCCTGTCAAAAGCAATCGGCGTGACGGAACACTTATTTTCTTTTTTTTCTATTCCTATTTATTTTATTTTTTCTTTAACTTTTTGATTTGTTACGTTTTGTTATTTGGTTGTTTATGTTTTATCTTTTTCTATGACTTTTATTTTCTCTTATTTATTTTTTTCTATTTTCTTATTTTACTTTTTCGCCTTCTTCCCTTATCTGGTAATAACATAGAATAACGAAAAAACTAGAAGTACCTAATACATAATATACTTCACTAACTTGGTGTTATGCCTCATACCTACCGCATCAAAACAAAAAAAAACTTTCAAAACGTTTGATGTAGTAGGTATGTAGGTTGTGGGTATACATCAAACGTTTTCAAAGTTAAAGTTGTTTAAAAAGTGATATATCTACTGTTTTAAAAAATTCATTCAATAGCACCATTCCTCTTATGTGCTGTGCTGTGTTACACCATGTGTTCTGCCGTGTGGTATCTTGAACAAATCGTGACAACGACTACGGCTGAAGTTTCAGGCACGTATACGCCATAGCATTCCAAGAGGAAAGGGCTACCAATAGAGTCAAGAACTATATTAAAACTAATTATATAATAATAATATTTTGATGACGATGAAGGGCGCTGTACATCAGGCAGGCAGCAAAATATCTCATCGGCCACAAGAATGAAACCGATGTCAGAATTTAGATAAAAATTCCCTGTTTACGAATATATCGTTCGGCCGAAATTATATTAACGAGAACCTTGTGGTCTACGCGGGTAATTTAAAAATGTCGCTAGAAGAAAGGTATTTTTCGCTCGAATAATCGCGTAGACCACAAGGTTCTCCTCGGCCGAATTTCGGCCGAACGACATATTCGTAAACAGGGAATTTTTATCTAAATTCTGACATCGATTTCATTCGTGTGGCCGATGAGATATTTTGCCGCATCTGGAGGATACCTACAATGTCATTTTTTATTTTTTATTTTTTTATTTATTGAAACATATAAACAAGGTTACAATTTTTTTAACAATATAAACACCAATATATCAATCACTCTCCTAATAAAGCAGCTGCTTGTGTTTAGGAGAGGACAACAAAAATATTTTTACATTTGTTTAAATTAAACAAAAAATATTAGTAATAAAACAAAAAATAACACAAAAAATAACAATAAAAGTAATAAAAATATAGGTTAGTTAATAAGTGATTCAAAGAATTTAAAAGGCAAAAACATATTTCTAAACAATAAGTAAAGTTATGAGGTGGTACAAGAGTATTTTAATTTAATTTTTTTTTTATATTTTTCGTAGTTTTCTTCCGATCGTATATCAAGGGGTAATTTATTAAATAATTTTACACCCTTGAATATATAGTGATGTTGTGCTGTTGTGGTTCGTGCTAGTGGCACGGTTAGTCCTCCAACAGATATTATTCTTTTGCTAATATTCAATTGTGGTAAATTATTTTTACTAAAGAAATCTTTATGTATTTGTAGAAGTGCAATTTTGTCATAAATTTTTGTAAGTGGGGGAACCGGGAAATCTTGAAAAACATTTATAGTTGGGTAGTAATATGGCTTTTTTAAGATGATTTTTATTAGTATTTTTTGAATAGTTTCCAGTGGGAGTAGGGATGATTTATATGCACCCCCCCAAGCCACGATTCCATATTGTAGGACAGAGTGCGCCAGTGCATAATAAGTATCTTTTAGTATTTTTAATGATACAATATTTCTTAGTCTAAAAAATATATAGATTAGTTTTCTCATTCTGTCTACTGTGGAATTTATTTGACTTTTCCATTTAATGTTATTATCAATAATTATTCCAAGATATTTTATTTCTTTTTTACTACTAATGTTTATACAGTTTGAATTACAGGGTGCAAATTTAAGGAGGCAATTTCTTTCGTGAATTTTTATGTTTAGATTTACATTTGAGTTATTCCCTGTTAGGCTATAAGGTATAAAATGGGTTTTTTCGACATTCAGTGTCAATAAATTTTCGTCAAACCATAGTTTAACGATATTTATTGCATTATTAGCTGATACTACGACCTCATTCCATGAATTTCCTTCAATAGTTATAACTGTATCATCTGCGTAAGATATGATGTTTCCAATGATTGGGAGTTGAAAAAGTTCATTAACATATAATATAAAAAGTAAAGGTCCCAAAACAGTTCCTTGTGGAATTCCAAAATCTATATTTTCTATTTCACTTAATTCGTTGTTTACTTTAACCTGTTGAGTTCTTTGATAGAGATAACTTTTTAACCATGTTTTAGCTTTGCCAGTAATTCCTATATTATTTAGTTTATTAATTAATTTTGAATGTGAGACACTATCAAAAGCTTTACTGAGGTCAATGAATATACTTAAGCATTTTTTGCCTCTATCTAATGTTTTGTAAATAAGCTTAGTTAATTCTGCAATTGCGTCTTGTGTGCTAAGTTTAGGTACTTCTCCCCACACAAAAGTTGGCCGAACGATCTTTTTTTTCATAACAAATTTGCAATCAACTTTTGCCGTTAGTTTTGGTAATGTGGCACGTCGGATATTTTCATCCCAAAAATGATACCGGAAGTCGTCGCTTTCCAGGACTCCTCCCGGGCCGAAATCTGGATGAATGCGTTTTTTTAACTAATCTTATTTGGGGTTAAAGCCCAGTACTAATTTGGTTCATGTGGCCTATGGGATGGAATTTTTACGGTCATCGCTTGGACTATTAGTTCCGGAGGGAGTTTATTCCAAGCCTTCGGCCCAGATACTCCGAAAGCGCGATCACCAAACTTAGTATTTGGCTTGCGCTTAGGTTCTATCAGTCTGCCTACAGCTAATGATGTTGCTGATCTAAGAGTTGACTGCCTCAGACATATGCACCCCTTCCTCTAATTTTTAATTTTTGCTAATGTAGTATAATAGTTTTGTAATGTTCAACTAACTAATGTAGCAACTCCTATTATTGTTCGACTTGTATTATGTTTGTAAAAGCCCTACTAGATTGTGTCCTTTTAGCATTTTGGAAAATGGAATATCTTAAGTGTACTTTTGTGTGTTTTTGTTTCAGTACAACGACAGCATCTCCAACATCTTCTGCTCCTCTGGTGAGGGACTCTCCCAACTACAGTAAACCACTCCCCACACAGTTGACTGGCAGTACGTCCACCACTCCCAGTGTAAGCATTTCATCTTATTCTCATCGTCAGTCTTAAAGTCATGGAGAGGGTATTTCTACATAACTCTATCGCATTTTGTGGCTATCGAATCAAATGACCATTTTTTTTAATATTTCTTTTTAGTTTATTAATATAAAACAACAGAGCGTTAACATAAAAAATAACAAAGAATAAATACCAATCGTCCAATAATGGTGAACGACAGTGTGTAAGATATGTAATATAACAACAACAAAAATAAGTTTAAAAAAAACAATAAAGTCAAGTGAAAACGGGAGATTGAAGAAATTCAGTGAATTTCTGGGGTTGTCGCTGAATATATCATATAATATATGTTGTATCCCATATAACCACTCTGAAGGACATTCTAAACAAAGAACAACTAAGGAAGACTACTTCGCTTTCCGTCAATCTATAATCCAATATGGTATAATACGACGGGTGGCGCTTATAAAACCCATACACAATCTCTTTATATCACGTAAAACAACTAATTAAAATAATTTAGCCCGACAGCACATGAAAAACCTACTTGATTATGGGTAAACGATGACATTGTTAACAGACCAATTGACATATCTAATGCACAGACGCAATGAGGGCAGCTGAGTCTGTTCTATGGGTATTTTAGCCTGCTCTAAGGAGCCGGCAGCACTGATCCACTGGTTTATGTTGGCTTCACGAGAACGGGCCGTTTCTTCGACTCGTTTTTGTATAAGTTGGCTCGCACCTATGCGGAACGAGCTACCGGCTTCTGTTTTTCCTCCTTCATATAATACGGACCTGATTTGAGATTTTCACGGCCAAAAGTATTATAGTGATTTGTTTTTGGGGTATTATGCCGTGTTGCGCTACCTCCTTCTTTATCCAACGTTTCGGACAGCATTGCAGTGTTCATCATCAGGGCAGATGTGTAATTTACTCCAATGCTGTCCGAAACGTTGGCTAAAGAAGGAGGTAGCGTAACACGGTATAATACCTCAAAAACAAATCAATATATTGTAGGCCTCTTCAAGACCCGCATAAGTGTATGGGAGTATGTCTTTAAAAATATATATATATAGACACATAATTATGAAAATCAAATGTATAGTAACATTTTACTCATTATAAATATGAATGATTACTCTGATATCAATTTTGTGCAAATTAAAAAAAAATGTCTGGATTTTACGACTACAGTGGACGTTATATTTATATTCGACAAGAGGTTGGTAGAAAGTTAAATAGGTTCTTTGTTAAGGAATAATCCGACTCTTTTCAGCTTCACGACACACTCCAATTGGAGATTCTTCCATGAAATTTTATCCTATTCCAATCGGGGACCTATAATTATTTGTTGAATTCCAGTTATCGGCAGGAGCCTATTCTTCTGGAAGTAGCAGCGCATCTATCTGGTCTCCAGCTGCTATAGACACACATTGGAGCAGCATGACTGGATCCATAGCTCCTGGAACGCAGGTAAAAAAATTACTTTAAAGAACGAATGATTTACATCCGTGGTGTTTAATATTGTATCAGTTTTGTGATTATTTCAAATCCCGTTGTCCTATTCAAATTGTCATTTGGTTTGTTCCTCTCCTTTACATAGCTTACAAGACCCAAGAACTCAAGAAAGAAGACCAACGCTTGTGTTATTCATTTGTTATTAACACACATACAGGATTTTCCAATAAGAGGTGTTATTTTGATATTCAATCGTAAAAGATCAATGGTTTCGTTGCTTGTGTGGCACGTAGCGCCGTCTTGTTGAAAGTAAACGTTGTCCAGATCAATACCATCCAATTTGAATGCGAATTTTCGTCGTCGTTGAGAGTGAGTGTTATTTCCTTACTCGGATCTTTAATTTTTACAGTCTATTTAGTTTAAAAAATGTATTTACTCCAATATACCATTATCAAATTGTATTTAAACTAAAAAAGCATTACCAAATTGTATTTACACCAATCATTATGAAATTATATTCATACCAAAAAACCATTACCAAATTTGATTTACACCAAAAAACCATTATCAAATTGTATTCACACCAAAAAACAACGCTTGAAAAGGCCATTAAATAATGCAAATTGGTGATTGTGTACACCTATGAACTGTACTTATACAAAGTAAGACTTCCTATAAATTTCTCCTCGTATTCCTTGTCTTAATAACACGATTGATTGATATTCTCATTTCATTTGCATACAGTCCATTTTACATACAGGCCACTCGGGCATCAAACACATGGAAACATAAAATTTTGCGTTAGCGAAAAACGAAATAGTCATTAAAATTTTAAAAAATACCATAGATAAAAATGAGGAAATTATTTTAAAAATATGACTTAGATATCAACCAATACAACAACCAATCTACAGTCCGCCTCGGAACAGGAATTCCTGGTGAAGACTGTAAATATACCACTATACATGTATCTATCTAATAGTAATTAATTAAAATAAATTTTAAAAGTACCTACCTTTGGACCATGAGAGATATTAAAGACATGATTTTTTTAATAAAGAAAGAAAAACATTCCTGGATTATGAATCACACAACAATATTTGGATTACTCTTAATATCATCATCATGGTGGTAAAATGCTGCTGGTGTAATGGTGAGGGATTTAGCTAGCAGAGGATTGAATTCACGACGCCTGGGTGACCCGATGCCTTGAACCACTCGGCTAACAATGGTCTTGATTTGAACACTTAATTATAAGATGTTATGTTAATAAAAGTGAGACAGACTGGCCGATGAGTGACAACCTTACCAACTCAATCAAGTGACGAACCATTACTGAAAACCGAACACCACCTTTTGTGGAAGCATTTATGGAAACGGCCATCTTGTATCCAGGACTACAAATAATTATTTATAATTCCATTTACGGAGACATTAATTACTTAACAAAAATCCTACAACAATCCTTCAAGAGAAATTTCACTGAATGAAATGATGGCATTTAACATTTAATCATATCCATTCATTGCCACTAGTGGCGTTCCGCAGGGCTCGCGTTTGGGGCTCTAACTAATTTACTTTTCACTTTCATAGTATTGATTGTGATTGACAAGTTTAGTTGCTAATTTTTACTTCTCCCACATTTAGTTGATTATTAATTTTTGCTCCAGTAGGCAAACGAGCTTATAGCACTCAACATATTTTCTGTAAAGTAACTTTTTCAATCAACTCTTTGAAGTTAGAATAGTACGCTTTAAGCGTAATATTCACGCTTATAGTGTGTTGCTCCTAGGCCCCAGAAAGGCCAATTAGTAATTACTTTTTATCAGATAAACAGTCCTTTATCTGCTAAAAAGAAAAAAATCAATTTTGAAAAATGTTCGACAAATATCATTAGAAGTACAAAAAATGGCTAATACTAGTCCCAGAAATCGGTCGTGCGTAACGTAATCGTTCTAGTATCTTCTGTCTTTTTAGTTTTCATACAAGACGTGTAGAAGGAAAAGGACGATCATCGATGACGTGCGTACGAGCTCTCCTTGGGACTAGTTTATTTAGAGACACGAACACGCCCACAATGCACTTGTTTCGATTCGTCTTTCAGTGGAATAATGGGAGGATATTTTTCGTACAACATTAAAAAAATCTTTGCATTTATATTTACAATCGTAATATTTGTTTCAGAGTACAAATTGTTACCAGAACTATGGGGGCTATTACACCAATATGGATTACCTAAGTCCTGCGTCTGCTATGACGCACCAGCCTCTAAATGTTGGAGTAAGTTATTGTTATATTTATTTTCTTCTCTTCTCCTGTAGTGCAGTATTATTTTCCAATCTTGCAGTGCAAAGATATAATCATCAATGTTCAAAAAATAATTATATACATATTCTGTAGTATTGCATTTTTTTGGTGTAGGAAAGATTTCGTTATTTAAAAACAGCAGAATTTTTGTAATAAGAAGAAGAAAGAAGAAAATAATGTTTGTAAAAATAAAACATTGTTAACCACTCGGGTCCCGTAGTGCTATATCTGTCACCAAATGACACACCCTCATAATTTCTTTTTAGCTCCTTTTTTATTGTGGTCAATACTGTGATATAAACAGATTTAGAAAGACAAAACAATAAGATAGGGGATTTTTGTTGTTTCCACTTCAAATTGCTGTCAAAAATAATACTTAAGTATTTAATATTAGTTACCTGTTCTAAATAAGGTCACATGTTTACCATATTAAGTAAGTTAAGTAAATATCTCTAAACAATTTTAAGCGATATCAATGGACTACTTTTCGAGTTTTACGAGCACAAACATACGCAGGCTGATTTTTATGCATTAAGATTAGAAACCAATTAGAATTTAACTCAACCATTTGCAATGCATTTTACAATATAAGGTTGTCCTGACACAGACAGCCTTCTATGTAGGGGAGTTAAAATTTGTGGTTGTATGTATTTTGCCGTTTAGTAATACTTTTTGTCCTCATCTTTCAGGACAACAACTTGGAATCATCTTGGAGTAAATCGAGAGAGGACGCCTCATGGATCTACAACACAGCCGGCTGGGACAGAAAATAGATTCTAATTCTACCATATCCAATTATTATAATACATAGGTACTGTTCTATTATCACATTTATTGATACGATAATCGTTTTGCTGCAAACTTATTTTTATGAGCCCAAAAATCTCTGGTTCAAAACCCAAAATCAGGCAAAGAGCAAATCAAAATCTACATCATTGTTTTGATTTTCATCAAGTATTTTGAAGTGTGAAATTTTTCTGCTTTTTTAATGTGAAACCTTACAAGAGCGCCACTGTTTATACACTGTAAAGGCAAGGGAACTAGGTTGCCACCCTGTTGGACAGCGATGTGAGGCAGATTAAGGTAGGAGCTGTAGGAAAGTTTTATATGCAGGAGGAAAAGCTGATGCCGGTACATACGAGCTGACTTACACAAAACGAGTCAAAGAAACAGCCCGTTCTCATCAATTGTGAACGGGTGTTCCCCTCGTGTGCGTCGAGTTTCAAGCATGTGCACCGGTGTACCTGGGATCAATTCTTAGATTCTTAGAGCAGGCTCCGTTAAAATACCTGTAGAACAGACTCAGCATGGCCGCATTGCGTCTGCGTTACAGATGGCAATCAGCCTATTAAAAATAGGTTGTCAATCAGACGGACCGCCCTCCTTTGCACAGAATCAAGTAGGTTTATCAAGTATTGTGTGGCTCCAGCCCAGAGGTGGCTCCCAAATTCAATTATTTTGCGTACTTGATATTTATATAGGGTTAGCAATTGGTTACTGAAGAATCTGTTGTTAGCCCTAGAACAGAAAATCAATTTCATTGGCTTGTATGAATCACACTTCTAGATATTATCGGTTAGTTGGTGTGAAAAGGTCCATTTCATTGTTGACTCAATTTATCTAAAATATGGATTTTTTTAACAACTATTGGCAGTATCACCATTATGTTATATAAAATATCAAAATATAAGTTTTATTCGATTATTTAAGTAAATAGTTAGTTGTTGTATCATTTAAAAACATGTTAGACTTAGAAAATTATAATGATTGTATTTTTTTCTAGTACATAATGTTAAAAATATTGTTTATTTGTATAGCGAAATCACAATAATTTTCAGAGCAAAAATGTTATGCAGTGACATCTATTGAAGAAAGTTTAAAACTCGTGATTATTTCAACGCTGACATCTATGGAATAAAATTGTAATTACCTCAAAAAAAAAAAAAATAAGCAAAGCCTCAAACCTGAAATAAATATTATCAATAAAGCTTTGAATTAAATTGCATAGAGGGACAATAAAAACAAAAATTATGTCGTCCTAATTTAATAATATTAATAATAAATTATCATAACACTGATAAGATAAACAAACGAATTTCAGTGTATTGTGGGCGTGTTCGTGTGCTCCAAAGTAAGCTCAAGTATTCCTTACTCCGGATAAAAATGTTGAACATTTCCAAAAATTGTATATTAACGACATAAATTTTCTTCAACATCGGTGTAGGATTTTATGTTCGGCGGTTGATAATGTTACACTTAATTTATATATTATATTAATGATTTCATTGTTTGAAGTGCCATGATATTAATTATTATTAATGCACTTATAATTTTTTTCGACCAAAGGATTTGAATCTGTGTATACACGTATAGTCATGCTCGACGGTTTGACTCGATCGAATGATGTCTTGGAACGATGCTCTTTGTTACGTCCACATGTTTTCTGAAAACAACATTTTTAACACTTTCGAAAAGCATTTTTTTAAACTATAGTGGATTTTCAATTGACTACCAGAAACAAATAATTTTATTACAATTGCATAGAATTTAGTGTGCCAAAATTGATTGGAATAAGGGTACTAAGAGGATTAATGCGTGCAGCACGATATAAAATCACATACTTCATCATAATCTACACATCTGCCCTGATGATGGACAATGTAACGATGTCCGAAACACTGGCTAAAGAAGGAGAAAGCGCAACACGGCATAATACTCAAAAAATAAAACACGATAATGGAAAATGACTATCTATATCTGATTTCGAAAAACTGTGCTAAGCCCGGGCAACGTTATAGACAAATTTAAAATATTTTCAGTTTATAATAATTTATACTTACTCACTTTTTAAATACGTCTATTTGAACTTTACTTTTGTTTTCGGAAATTAATGAATGCAAATCTTGGAAGCGGAAACTAATCCACTTCCCAACATCCGATCCAGCTGAAACTTGGCAGATATACTCGTTGTCGATGACAATGCATTCTGTTAACTTTTGATGGCAATTTCGTACACACACGTAGACATATACGCATTTCTCTGAAAACGGATGTCATTACAGCAGTAAATATACAAAATAAATGTCAGTTCTACCCAGTCAGCATTTGGTTCAGTTGTTAGCGCAATTGGCTGCAGTCTCTGGGGAGGAATGTTCAATCCTCAGTCAAACCAAAAATAAAATTACATATTTTTAAACACATATATTAATAAAAATAGACGTATCATAGTAAAAAACCTTAATTTTTTTCAGATTGATTTTTTTATTTATATTTACACTTAAGGCGATGCCATACGTAGTAATGCAAAATCATGTGTTTTTGGTTTGAAAATTTGGTCGCCTAGAAATGTTTCAGATGCTTTTATTAAATACTGCAAGCAGAATACATCTTGGCCTTTGAAATAATCGAGTATTTTTTAGATAAGTCTTTTTATAAGCCCAAAAAAAAAAAATGTAAAGGCCTATGAAAACTGCTTTAAAGTTCAAAATCTCCTACTTACGAACCCATTTTCCCCATTGTATAATGTGGCAAATTAAGTTATTTATAAAATGATCGAAAAAAAATTAAATATTTATCCACAAAATAAAATAAAAGGCACTTTTTGGCCATGTTTTTTTCTTGCATAAATCAAAACAGGCGGATGGTGTTAAGCGGGAATTTAAACCTTATCGCCATCTACGTAAGGGTTGTTATTGATAGCGACTCAATTTAAAATATTACACGACGTAGTGCATCGCCTTAAATGAAATTTAATATTGTTATTATTAAGTTGTGTAAGTATTATAGTTTTTATTATTGTGACAGCTGTTTCGTCATTGAAGGCCATTATCAAATTGTGGAGTAGTATTTTCAAGAAACGGAAACAATATTTATAACCTATGTTTCAATTATGTATTTCCATGGCCTAATAATTATATGTACCATTTTTATTCTCACATCGATTTAATTAAATAATATTAATTTGTGTTTTATTTGTAAAAAAACGTATTACGATTCACGACTTATATGTTAAATGTATAGAATTAAAAATATTTTACGATTGCAAAACTTGTTTGATTTAATTATTATTATATTTAAGCCTAAGACATATTACGCTATAGACATCAACACTAACTAACTAACCCTCACGCCGTTTCTCCGCAGGGGTAGGCAGAGAGGACGGACCGCCAAACAACTCAGTTTTGGCACACACTTCTAGCCTCATTCACATTCATACATACTCTTCTATTATTCGGACTCTTGACATGGCCCGACTCAAGTATCTGATTCACTTGGTCGTGCCATGTCTTCCTCGGGCGTCCCCGACTTCTGCCACCATTCAAATTTGCATCATATATTCTCCTTACACTCCTTTTTTCACTCATTCTCTCTACATGCCCAAACCATCTAAGCATCCCTTTCTTGATCTTACTCATTACGCTTACATCAGCCTTGCACTCTTACCACACATATGCCTCAGGGATCTCATTTATACAGTATTCAGTCTACTTGAATTGATATCAACAATTGTAAATAAATACAAACAACAGAACACATGGTATAAGAATGACCCCTTCATCAGTCTCTCCGAGAAACATCTGTGATAAACCAAGTGACTCTCAATGCCGTCGTCTAGCTGAATACCCTCAGCATTCCACTTTGATCTCCAACAACTCTCCACTTTGATCTCCAAAAACAGGGATTTGAATCCGCTATCTTCGGATTGCTAGTCGAGAGCCTCACCCCTCGACCAAGGAGGCGTTCAAATTTTAAAATGCATTCCGCACGGGAGGCACTACGGAAAATAATTTCTCTCAAGGCCTATGTCTTATGGAGGAAAGGAACGAGTGCACAGAGGTCTTGAAGAGTCTTATCTTGTAGGAAGAAGGAAAACCGGTGCCGATTGGATCAATGACAGCAGTCCTTTAGAGTTTTAGAGCATCTTCCATTGAAATAAAAGTAGACAACATTACCACCTAACTAGCTTGTGATCTAAAGATTGCAATCTGTTTGTTACGTTAGGGGAATCTATTAAACAGACTGACCGTTTTTGAATCGAGGGTTTCTTTTCTAGATTTTGTGAAGCGCGCTTGTGATTTGTACGGGGTCAGCAGTTGTGTACTATCTGAAGTATCCGTGGGCCCTGTACAGTACGCACAGCAGTTGTGTACTATCTGAAGTATCCGTGGGCCCTGTACAGTACGCACAGCAGTTGTGTACTATCTGACGTATCCGTGGGCCCTGTACAGTATGCCCAACAGTTGTGTACTATCTGAAGTATCTGTGGGTCCTGTACAATACGCCCAGCATCTGAGAAGACTTCTGACCTTGGTTTCGATGAAGCCCCCGTGCTTACTGCATAGGAGTCCCAACTGCACATAGCCAATTCGACTATGGCATCCCCGTCGGGGTATGTTGTGAGGATTATAGAGTAAGTAGAGAGGGATAGTAGATGAGGAGGGGAAGGTTGGGAAGTACACCAGTATTTCACCAGGGCGTCACTGAGAGCATTTAACACTTTACTAACTAAACTAATTAACCATCATTTTTAGGTAGACCGCCAAACAACTAGGTCACCCCACACACTTCTTACTTCATTCACATTATATCTTTTAAACTCTTCTGTCATCTCTCTGACATGACCCAACTCAAGTATCTGGTTCACTTGAACATGCCATGTCTTATTCCATACACATTTGCCTCATATATATTCTCCTTGCCCTACTTTCTTAGTTCATTCACTCTACATACCCAAAACCATCTGAGCATCCCTTTCTTAATCTTACTCATTACGCTAACATCTGCCTTGCGGATCTCGCACGATCATACGTGATTTTACCACAGATACACCTCAGGGTTCTCAATTCTACAGCATTCAGTCTACGTTCATCCTTCACCTGCCAGAACCAACACTCCATTGAAGATACAGTGAAATATGTAGTCATAAATGAAACACATCTGTTTTAAAAAAACAATTTACTTATAAAGAGCAATAACATGTTAATGTATTAAGCTTAAATTAAGTGCTTAATGCAAAAAGACACAATTGGTACTAAAAATATTTGTGACAATAATAAATCATAATATATAACCATAGAAGTTGTGCTGAGTTGGAATGTAAAATCCAATACATATACTTATTAAGCTTTCCCTTACTCTGCTAAAAAAATTCACACGTTCCGGTGCTGTGTAGTCAATACACATCTCAAAATAAGCGATTTAATATTGGAAAAATATGAGTATTCATAGCTAATCGCTTATGTTTATTATATTTTATATCAAAAGTGATAATAATTGTAATTTAATTGCTGAAAACATGAAAAACCATTGGCAGTCCACATCTAACGATGGTCCGCAACCAACTGGCTGGCGGCTAGCAGTGCTAGCACACACACAGCTATGCGGTCGTACGTATCGATGGTCTAAATAAAAATACAACTGCGGAGGTGTGGATTTCTCATGTTACCACATAGCGAACTAAAGCGGGACATCAATAGCGTGTCATTTCCTCGCACACTCTTCGCATAGCATTGTCACACGGTTGATTGTATTGGTGTATTTGTTTCCGATTTTTAACAAAAATCTCTGATTTTCAATTGAATTTGATAACTATGTAAAATATTATTTTTTAATTCAGTGCATAAATGTATAACGTAGGAATACCTAAAATGTGAACCCAGAATTTATTATATTTATAGAGTTATCAAAGTTATTAGAAGCAATGTGTAGTAAATACACACCACAGATAAGGAAAGGTTAAAACACAGTAAAATAAGAGAGAAAAAAAACTCAATAAAGTACACCTGCGGTTTCATAAAGAGAAAGGTTGGGATGTACCCAGCAAATCAGCTCTAGTTGAAAAACATTCCCAGGTACCGAATAAGCTGGCTATATTTGCTGCAACCATCATTAAAGGGGGAAAATATTGCTTGTGCCGTGATGGAGGACTTAGCTAGCAGAGAATTGAACCTGAGATGTCTTACTGAAAAATAATACTTCATAGAATAGCTGCTAATTGCTAAAAATCTGTAATATTTTATAATAAATTCATAACATTAGATGAAAAGGTATCTTTGGAATAATAAAAATACTGAATAGAAAGTCACTATAAGTGTGCATCTATTACATAAGATCTTTCAACTACTCAGGCTTAGGCCTGAGATAGGCCTGTGAAATTGATTATCTGTTCGAGAAAGAAATTTTTTTCATTATTTTCATCCAAAGTAAGATAAAATTAAGCTTCTTTCGGGCACAAAACACACTTCTAACGGATTATCTCTTCAGTGGAAATAACCCATATAAATTACATATTTAAATAAAAAATATATTTGTTCGCCAGCAGAGAAATATAAAAAAAAATCGAGACATGTTTTTGAAAAGTAGGACATAAATATACGTAATTAGAGGTAACAAAGTATTTGGTGAATTAGTAGTGAGATTCACTAGCTGGAAATGGGAATGGTTCTTATATGGTTCACGTCCACCGATAGCGAAGTTATCCTAGAGACAGCAGCCAGGATGATCGAGTAGTTGAAGAACCCGCAGAGAAGGAATGCTATTCCAAATATAGCATCTGAATTCACCATGTTAAGGAAAAAATATACATATTTAGCAATAAAAGAACAAAGTAAACATACTAATATTACTTTGTTCATTCTAATACACAACTGCTGACCCTGTACAAATCGCAAGTGCGCCCTACTGTCGAATTTGGCAGCCATCTCTGGTCCGGAGCCCCTAAATACCTGAAAAAACCCTTGACTCTGTGCAAAAACGGGCGGTCCGTTTGATAGATTCCCCAAACTTAACAAACGGACTGCAATCTTTAGAGCACAGGCGTCAGGTAGGTATGCTGTCCTTGTTCTATCGGTATTACAATGGAAGATGCTCTGAGGAACTAGCGTCATTGATCCCTTCGGCACCGGTGCGTAGTCGGGATACACGCCAAACGCGCGCCCAACATTTGTACACAGTTGACATTTGTCACATGAGAACGGGTCGCTTCTACGATTCGTTCTTAAGTTCAACAGCTCGGCTGTGGAACGAACTGCCGGCCTCTGTGTTTCCTCCCTCCTACAACATGGGACTCTTCAAGACCCATGTTCACTCCTTCCTCTCCACAAAAAGACCCTCCACACAGCATCCCCAAAGATGACATAGGCCCTGACGGAAATTATTTTCTTCAGGGCCTCCTGTGTGGAGTTAATATAAAAAAAAAAAAATTAAAAAATACTTCCTAGAGTAAGGAGTGTGGTGAACCCATCGCTCAGCGAGTGGAGACACAACCTGCAATAACCATCCTAAACCTAGGGTGATACCGTGCTCAGACTGTAGTATGACCTGGGGAACAGTGTCACGAATAACCTTCGAGGAACAGGGTCGCATCTCGAAGTATTTACACCTTACCCCAGTACTCAGGGTTCTGCTGGAATGGACATTTCATTTCCCTAGATACTTGTGGGACGAAAAATTGGACAAATCAAAAACTCCCTCTTCCCTCGTAGGGCCTTCAGAGAACCAAGGAGGAGTGGAGAGGAGAGCTGAGACCACCTCTGTAATTTTTTTCCCTTGTGGGGCCTTCACGGAACCAAAGTGGGGTGGACTCCTCCATCATGGGGCTTTCAGGTAACAAAGGAGGAGTTCAGGGGAAAGATGAGGCAACCTTCATGAGCTCTTCCCTTGTGGGGTCTTCGGGGAACCAAGTGTAGGTGGATTCAGGATGAGCCGCGCCTGGTTCCTACCCGAATGTCATTTATCCAGTTTCTACCTCTCCGTAACTATCACCTTGCTGGAAAACTATTTGAATTATGGAACATGACCATTGCAAATAAATAGTACAAATTCGATTGCGGTTGTTTTTTGAAAAACAGAAGAAGGATTGGAACCAGTGGCTGTTAGATGTCTTTTTCACTGGGGGGTTCAGAATCTTAATTATATTATATACCTAATTCAACAAATTTTACGAATTTCCTCATTTTTAAATTCAAGTCCCTTTTCGCACCAACTCCCATTATTTTTTTATTTATTTTTTTAATATTAATTCCACACAGGAGGCCCTGAAGAAAATAATTTCCCTCAGGGCCTATGTCATCTTTGGGGATGCTGTGTGGAGGGTCTTTTTGTGGAGAGGAAGGAGTGAACATGGGTCTTGAAGAGTCCCATGTTGTAGAAGGGAGGAAACACAGAGGCCGGCAGTTCGTTCCACAGCCGAGCTATTGAACTTAAGAACGAATCGTAGAAGCGACCCGTTCTCATGTGACAAATGTCAACCGTGTACAAATGTTGGGCGCGCGTTTGACGTGTATCCCGACTACGCACCGGTGCCGAAGGGA
Organism: Hesperophylax consimilis; assembly: GCF_061612785.1. Lineage (NCBI taxonomy): Eukaryota > Metazoa > Arthropoda > Insecta > Trichoptera > Limnephilidae > Hesperophylax > Hesperophylax consimilis. The sequence continues at coordinate 17,787,535 of NC_142865.1, forward strand.
TCAATGACGCTAGTTCCTCAGAGCATCTTCCATTGTAATACCGATAGAACAAGGACAGCATACCTACCTGACGCATGTGCTCTAAAGATTGCAGTCCGTTTGTTAAGATTGGGGAATCTATCAAACGGACCGCCCGTTTTTGCACAGAGTCAAGGGTTTTTTTCAGGTATTTAGGGGCTCCGGACCAGAAATGGCTGCCAAATTCGACAGTAGGGCGCACTTGCGATTTGTACAGGGTCAGCAGTTGTGTACTATTAAAGTATCTGTGGGCCCTGTACAATACGCCCAGCTTCTGAGAGGCCAACTTTACTCTGGCTTCGATGGAGCCCCCGTACCTGAGCTGGTCATTTATAGTTACACCAAGCATATCAATGGAAGGCCTGTTCGGAAGATTGCTTCCGTTGAAGGAGACTAGATTATCATTTGGATCCTTTGTAGACGTAATCAGACAGGATTGGGTCTTTGAAACATTAAATTCGACGAGATTATTTTTACCCCAGGAGGAAATACTCTCGAGAGAACCGTCTATTCTCTGCTTCAAAGCCCTCCGAGCCGTTGGAGTTTATGTAAACAACCATGACTTTCTGCAGAAATAAAAACCATGTTTTATTTGAATATTCCATTAACAATACAGCTCTCTGAATTATTTTGGATGAAAAACTAAGTTTTGCCAATCATATCCGCCAAATTGTAAACAAAGGCATGAAAACACTAGGCTTCGTATTAAGAACAACTAAAAACTTTAACTCCATACAAGCCATTAAACTGTTATACATATCTTTAGTTAGAAGCATAATTGAATACGACTCAGTAGTTTGCTCTCCCTCTTACAAAATTCACATTAAGGCGATGCACTACGTCGTGTAATATTTGAAATTGAGCCGCTATTAATAATAACCCTTACTTAGATAGCGATAAGGTTTAAATTCCCACTTAACACCATCCGCCTGTTTTGATTTATGCAAGAAAAAAACATGGCCAAAAAGTGCTTTTTATTTTATTTTGTGGATGTTCAGGCATAAATATTAATATCATTTTATAAATAACTTAATTTGCCAAATTATACAATAAAATCATAACCGAAAATGGGTTCGTAAGTAGGAGATTTCGAACTTTAAAGCAGTTTTCATGGGCCTTATACATTATTTTTTTCTGGGCTTATAAAAAGACTTATCTAATAAATACTCGATTATTTCAAAGGCCAAGATGTATTCTATTCGCAGTATTTAATTAAAGCATCTGAAACATTTCTAGGCGACCAAATTTTCAAACCAAAAACACATGATTTTGCATTACTACGTATGGCATCGCCTTAATAACATTGAGCGAATACAAAAAAAATGCAACGTTTTATAAATTTTAAATTAAATATTCCACTAGAAGACTTACAATATCATTTCTTATTAAATACTCTAAAAATACACTCGTAAAATGAACAAGCTAACTTTTTTATTCAAAATTCTAAACTCTAAATTCGACTGTTGCAAACTTCTGCAACTCATAAACTTACGACTAACTAAAATAACAAAAGGACAAAATACACTATTCCACTGCAACACACATAAGCGCAATTACATTGCGAACTCCCCAATACAACGGTTTCACACTATGGGAAACCAATACTTAGGTGATGTCGATATATTTAATATTAACTTTGCGAATTTCGTGGATCACGAAAAAGATTTATTTCAACACTATTCTTAAATAGATTTGTAAACCAATCAAATCGTTGTATTTTTCAATTTATATTATTGTTTTTTTTTTTTAACCTAACTTTATTTTTATTATTTCTTTCTTGTGTATCAAAATTGTCTGTCATCAAAATTGTACCACCGTTCATTGTACATGTATAAACACTATATTTTGTCATTGTACAATATTGGGTATAACTACCAAGAATAACTGTGAAAAATCAATAAATGCAACTTTCCAGTCGAAAGCCGAAACCAAATTAGAGAAAGCGCAACACAATATTGCATAACTGGAAGATTTAGACAAAATCAATCAGATTTTAAAAAACCATTAAAAGCCAATGATTAGAGAAATGCAGGAACAAGAAAATAAACACGTACAAAAATTTACTAAATACTAGTAAAGAAAAATAACATTTAACTTGCATCTAAGTAGTGCTAAGTTCAGCTACCGGCGCGGGCGGTGATGGCTCGGCCAATCTCGGTGACACAAATTCCGGAGGTCACATGGCATCAAACATTTATAGTGGCGCACAAAGATAGTCTTGTTTTGGCGTAGGTAATAAGATTTCACTGTCAGGGATTGTGTTGTTTTGTTTTTTTTTGTATGAAGTTTTTGTGCTGATTCTATAACGCACAGCATGGGAATATTGGATTGATCTTTGACGTATTTTTCCGACGTGTCGATTTTAAAGACAGAAGTTGAATGGCGCACTGTTTATAATGTGCTAATATTATGACAATGCAAGTTTGTCTCATATTTTTAATGGAGGTTCACCGCACAAACGCACTTTAGAGAAAACCACCACTGATTGGGACTACTTTGAAGCAAATTATTGGCGGTGATCGTCTATATAATCTGGATGTTTAAGGCGATGCACTATGTCGTGTAATATTTTAAATTGAGCCGCTATCAATAACAACCCTTACGTAGATGGCGATAAGGTTTAAATTCCCACTTAACACCATCCGCCTGTTTTGATTTATGCAAGAAAAAAACATGGCCAAAAAGTGCCTTTTATTTTATTTTGTGGATGTTCAGGCATAAATATTTAATTTTTTTCGATCATTTTATAAATAACTTAATTTTCCACATTATACAATAAAATCATAACCGAAAATGGGTTCGTAGGTAGGAGATTTTGAACTTTAAAGCAGTTTTCATAGGCCTTATACAATATTTTTTCTGGGCTTATAAAAAGACTTATCTAAAAAATACTCGATTATTTCAAAGGCCAAGATGTATTCTACTCGCAGTATTTAATTAAAGCATCTGAAACATTTGTAGACGACCAAATTTTCAAACCAAAAACACATGATTTTGCATTACTACGTATGACATCGCCTTAACTTAAAAGAGGGAATTTGACTATCTGAGAAGTACAATTTTTTTTGTTGTGACGATAATTACTTCTAGGTATCGCGGTGGAACTCACTATATTGTGATTGTGTTGTGCGCTCCTTCGCAGAGATATAGTGGTAAGTGATTGGTCATCTCGTTTTCCTTCCATACCTTGTCCTTTCCTACACATACTATCACCCAATTCCAGCAATCAACATTTCATTTTCGTTTCGTTTGAAGTATTTGCAGTCCACTTTCAAGTGCATCTGAAACTGCAATTCTAAGCGGTTTCGGATGCAACAGATTACTTATTAGCAGAAGGCCCCACCATTAAAGTAGTATTATCGAGATGTTGATGAAACATGAAGTCCGGCGTAATTTGATCAAGTTATTTGTAAAGGATACGAATAGTATATCTCTCCCATCTCTCCACCATGTACAGTTCTGTCACCACCGTATACCTCCAGTACCAATAGGCGATCCAATGGAAAACTGCGGACAGCATTTTAAAGCAGGATATTAGCACAATTATTATTTTATCGCAGATAGTTCCGCACAAACGATCCACCTTTTCTGACTAATGTCAAATATGGCAGCTTGGAGCTGTGTTGCCAGATGCATGGTTTTTACCATTTTTTATTGTTTTTTGGGTCCCTCCTCCCCTCGTATGTTTTTTTTAAAAAAAACGGTACTAGCGAGATATGGTTTATTAAAGATCACCAAAAATATGAAATTTTTAGTGTTATAAAATTTTTGGTAAATATTTACTCAACCGCCACAATTCTGCGCGGGGGAGAGGAAAGTACTTACGTTGATAAGTGCATAAATATATCACTCTCGGTAAGTACTTAATTTGCAATAAATGGGTAAAACATCTTTTCATACTGGCAATGATATGTTTGTGTATTGTTTACCAGTGTTGCCAACAAAGTTGAACAAAGGCGATTTATCGCCATTTAGGCTACTCAGAACGAGAATCGGCGACGAAAAAATCTAAAAGGCGACTGGTCGCCTGTTGGGCTACTTCAGAGACAAGTTATTTAAATCAGCCAAATCACAAATAATAATTAAAAAAAAAAAAAAAAAAAACATAACAAAAACCTCTTGAACTTACCTTTTAAACAAAAATACACTAATGCCGTCTGAATTTGTCGGTTAATTTTGACCAATTTATGACATTTCATTTTGACGTTTTGTGATTTGCTGACAGTTTTTTTTAATACGTATTCTTGATAGGTTTTTTTGATGTGTATTTGTGACCGGTATTAGATATATTTTTTTTTCTTTAAGCGAAGTTCAACAACCCCCCCCTATGGATTTCCCCATTGGAAAATATTTTGTGGGGACCACTCATTTTGAATTTTTTTTGGTGGGGAATTATGTTTTACAGAAATTCTCTAACAACCCCCACACCCCATGGATTTCGAATAATAAAAGGGGGAATCAAGCTCACGTCGAATATTTGTGGGGAATATGTGGGCAAAATTTATGCGAGTTCATTAGAATTACTGCAACTGAAATTCGGCTACTTAATGTTTGAAAAACGGCGACATTAGGCCAAGATCCGTTGGCAACACTGTTGTTTACTTTTACTCATTTTACTTGGCTTGGCAGAGTGGTTTATTTATGGGCTTGGCCGAGAGTGGTTTATTCAGGGATGATTCAGGGTTATATATGCTTGGGCGGTTTATTTATGGCGTGGCCCAATCTATTGATATTTGATATGCTCGTTTTCTTTGACTACGAATTTGAATGCTCATACCATGAAGAACAATATTTCATCCCCACGGACATAAAAACCTGGACACCAAACCAACACTAAATATAAAATCTATCTATCGGGCCGATTGGGTTTTTCACAACAATAACATACATATTACATAACCATAAAATATTATACTATAATACCTTCATCATTTTTTAGATTTTTCACAAAAACGGCCCCATAAAAATCCTCAATTTATTTTTATTCGCCATTTTTTACACACACTAAATGTACGGGCGTCATAAAATCCCAACCTAAAATATGAACGGACTGTGTGATGATTTTTGATAGAATCGATATGTCCATATCAATTAATGTTAATCAATCGAAATATTTCAATGGTAAAAAATATAAATCATCGATGATTCAATTTTGCCCCTCGCTACTCCTGGTTACTTTGTCACGGTGACTAATAAATAAACCACCGGTGACTGTTCTTTGCTGATACCATAGATAAATTAATATATCTACAATTTTTTTGTTATTATCAAATACAAGGTTTTCCAATAAGAGGTGTTATTTTGATATTCAATCGTAAAAGATCAATAGTTTCGTTGCTTGTAAACGTAAAGCAAACGTTGTCCAGATCAATACCATCCAATTCCGGCCATAAAAAATCATTAATCATCTCTCGATAGCGCAATCCATTCACGGGCCAAAGTTAGTATAAAAATAACTAGTTTTATTTTTTAGGAATTTCGCCCATAAACCGAAGTTTACCCCCGTAACTGTTCATCCAGTCTCATTTTCGAAAAAGGGTAAAATTTCGATCGCGCTGGCCTCGCTTATTATGAATATTTTTTAGATAAATCCTTTAGATTCACCTTAATTACTGTACGACACAACTTTTTGCAGTCGGGGCGGTGGAAAATATTGCAATAAGAATTTCAATTACGTAAAATTAAAATTAGCTTTCGTTTTGTGAAACGAGACCGTCCATTTTGAAACTTTATTTGCATAAATAAACCACTCTTTGTTTATTGTCAAATGTCATTTTGTTTTGTTGGTATTCTGTTACTATAGGACGAAACGAACGGCTAGAAGTAGCTAGAGACAATCGCGCGGGCGTTTTTTTTAATGTTAAAAAATTCCGTCAAATTAGTATTTACCTAATATGCATGCATTGTGTGCGTTGTGATTTAAATTTATTAGCTGGATTTTATTTTTTTACGTTCAAATTTTATTTAAGTTAACTATTTCTGCGATGTTTAGCGGTTACGCTAAGTTTGTGATACAAAAGAAAGTGCCCCTTTATAGCGCCTGCTCGCGTCAAGGCAAGAAAAACATCCCAGTTTTCATGTAGTTTAGCGGCTACGCTAGGTTTGTGTAACATGGTATATATATATATCTCAAAAACCATGTTACACAAACCTAGCGTAGCCGCTAAACTATTTGAAAACTGTACAATGAATCTTTTTTTTAATGTTTTCTAAGATATTAGAAGTTATCCAAGGTTTTATTGACAGAGGTCTTTTTTTGGGTAATAAATAGTTAACTTAAATAAAATTTGAACGTAACAAAATAAAATCCAGCTAATAAAATTCAATCACAACGCACACAATGCATGCATATTAGGTAAATACTAATTTGACGGAATTTTTTAACATTAAAAAAAACGCCCGCGCGATTATGTTTCTAGCCACTTCTAGCCGTTCGTTTCATCCTATAGTAACAGAAATACCAACAAAACAAAATGACATTTGACAATAAAGTTTGAAAATGGACGGCCTCGTTTCACAAAACGAAAGCTAATTTTAATTTAACGTAATTGAAATTTTTATTGCAATATTTTCCACCGCCCCGAAGGTTAAAAGTTGTGTCGTACAGTAAGGTGAATCTAAAGGTTTTATCTAAAAAATATTCATAATAAGCGAGGCCAGCGCGATCGAAATTTTACCCTTTTGGCCGTGAAAATCTCAAATCATAATTACGTTAATTACAATCAACCCAAATCAAGAACCTACCTATTTTGTTCATTTAGATAGCTGTTTCTTGTAGTCATTGTTGAAATAAAAGTGTAATTTCCAACATTTGTGCCTAAAAGTGTTGCGGTTAGAGAAATAATGACCAAAACCCCATTTGACGCACTCCTTGACTGTATCCGTGGTCAAGAGGTTAACATCCTCGAGTACAAATTCGGAGGTCGCGTGTTTAATACTCTGTAATTCAGTTTTTGAGTCAAATTTATTATACAAAATAGGTTTTCAGACTAGTATTTTTAATATTATATTCATTTTGTTTAATTTACTTTACGTTATTCAATTGTCTCTAGCCATTCCTTTCTTTTCAGATTGCAGTTAAAATAATTATCTCACTGAATGGACATTTTGAAAATAATTATTATGGCGTGCAATTCTTGTTCTCTTGGTTTGGTGGATTTCTTGAATGTGGTGAGAAAAGAGGAGGTGTTATTGGAATGGTTAAGAAGCCATAATGTAATCCGTCGGGAAAAAAAATGCGAAAAATGTGGAAGCATGTGCAATTTTGCAAATCTTATGTACAGGTGTAGAAAAACAAAACAAGTGAGTGGCAGTCACAAACGTAAAACCAGGTGCAATTTCTCAGTTTCGGCCAGAAAAGACACAATTTTCTCCAGATCGAATCTTTCCATAGAAAAAATTTGCAAATTCATTTTATTTTGGGCAATCATGCGGCCACCGAGGACGACATTCATTATGGAAGAACTCGATATGAGTAGTGAGACCGTCGTTAACTGGTCTTCGTATTGCCGGGATGTTTGCACCAATTGGTGCCACAAGATGAAACAAAAAATTGGAGGTGTCGGTATCACAGTGGAGATTGACGAGGCTAAAATTGGCAATAAAAAGCACATTAAAGGACAAAAAATTGACAGAAAGTGGATGCTCGGCGGTTTTGAGCGTCAATCGAAAAAAATGTTTGTCTGTGCAGTGGAAGAACGTTCAAGGGAAACTCTTGTAAAAGTAATTAATGAGTACATATTGCCGGGAACCACCATCATATTGGATTGTTGGAAAGCCTACAACTGCCTCGAACACGAAGGCTTCGTTGATTTAAGCGTCAGTCAGAGTTTACATTTGGATCGGGAGACGGGCGATCACACTCAAGATATCGAGCGATTTTGGAGGGAAGTGAGAGGAAGTGTGCCTAGATTTGGAAGGAGACAGGCACATTATGAGGGATATCTTTGTGAATTTCTCTGGAAGAGATCCCTTCCCAAAAATAAAGATCGCGTCCACGCATTTTTCACAATGGCCGGTAAGATGTACAACCCGTACGGTGAAGATGTCCAACCTTCAATTTCCGACTTCAATGATGACGATGAAACCCAACACCAGTGCACCAGTTCAACTCTCAAGTAATTTTAATTAGAAGTTTGATGATTCTGGTGCCTGGTGTCGACTCTGAAATTATTGTAATTAAAATCCAACATGATACCACTGCCTTGGCTTGTCTATGAAGTGATTCTGATTAAAGGTTTGTTTACATTATATTATTTTACATTTTTTTATTCCGATTGCGTCCTTTATATGACTGGTGCAGTAAAAGAATATTTGTTTCTTATCGCTAATTTTATGTAAACAAAATTACGCATCATTATTTATCTTATCCGCATGAAGCCTTAGACACATAACGCTATATTATGCGCGCATAATTAGGGCGTGGCATATCGTCGCTGCTCTGACTCAACCTCGTATCTACAGTTTTTGCATTTTTAAGATAAAATTATGAACATCTGCGCATTTTTCTTGCGCATTTAATGCACAAACACGTATCTTCCTTAAAAATATTATTTATTAGTTATATTGATAAAACTCAAACTCGTATCTGGTTTGTCGAATGCAGCAAACTCGTATCACAAGATACGAGTTTGCGATCTGTTTTGTCGTGCGAATAGTGTCTGAAGCACTCTGAAGTTAGCGCAGCATTCTCGTATCTACGCGTGACAGGTCGAGTCTTGTAAACATCCACTGTTGATTTTGTGTGTTTATAATAGTTATTTGAAGTTAAACATAGTGAAGGTTTTTTATTAGTGAATATACATTGTATAGAGTAAGTTGTTTTAATTTTAATCATAATATTTAAAGAGCATTCTGTAATAATGACAATATATTATAGCCAGTACTTAACCTCACATATTATCAAAAATTCAATTGCAAATTTGTGAGAACTTGCTTATTTTAATTTAAATATTTACTAAATATAAGTTTAACTTATACATGCAATCAATTTAACCATGAACTTTCCTACAGAAAATGAAACGAAACAATACAAGGAGTACCCGTTAATGCAACTAGCAATGAACAATTCGAGTATACCACATAATCCGGATTCTATTGAGTGCCTTTCCCTAATGAATCAACCATCTTCGTCAAGACAAGCTGATGAACGGGAGTTGATGATGAATAGCGAAATAATTTTGGATAAAGATTTCTGTGAAACTGTTATGGAGCAGGCAGTCGAGTCAAGACAAAATAATCAACATGAGATGATCGAGGGAGGAATTTTAAACGAAGTTACCGGTTTATTTTATTCATCTGCAGAAACAGACAATGTTTCAATAATGAATCAGTCTTCCATTGAAGTTGGTCTAGCATTCCTTGCCGACATTGATGAAAACACAGTAACTTATTACCTGGACGAAGCATCAGGTTTATTTTATTCATCTGCAGAAACAGACAATGTTTCAATAATGAATCAGTCTTCCATTGAAGTTGGTCTAGCATTCCTTGCCGACATTGATGAAAACACAGTAACTTATTACCTGGACGAAGCATCAGGTTTATTTTATTCATCTGCAGAAACAGACAATGTTTCAATAATGAATCAGTCTTCCAGTGAAGTTGGTCTAGCATTCCTTGCCGACATTGATGAAAACACAGTAACTTATTACCTGGACGAAGCATCAGGTTTATTAATTGAAACTCGCAATGAAGTTGAGGTTGAGAAGAGTCGAGCACGAAAAGGTTTAGGAAAACCTGCTGCCTGGAAGCGAAATAAACTAATAAAAGCCAGAGAAATTGGACATGAGTATGAGAGCATTGAAAGGAAAAAGGCAGCCAGAGGAAAACCTCGTAATAAAATAGTCCGTCAAGCTCGTGCTTTAAAACCCAGGTGCGATAGTTTGAAATGCACTCGCAGTAAACATTTAAGGCAGTGTGATGTTATCAGTAACAGTGAAAGGCAGAGTATTTGTAATTCCTTCCGGGAGTTCATGACGTGGCCACAAAGAAAAGCGTATGTGAACGCACTGGTAGAAAAAGTTCCAGTTCAACGAAAAACTAACGAAGTACTATCACGACGGGAAAACACCCTTAAATACTATTTAAAAAATGAAAATGCACGTGTGCCTGTCTGCAAACGGATGTTTTTGTCTACTTTGTCGCTAGGAGAGTGGACTGTTCTTAACTGGGTAAAAAAAAGAAACAGTCATGGTATAATTTCTGAAGTTAAAAGTGTTGAACGCATTAATAAAAAGAAGGCTTCGAAGGTAGAGCATATCAAATACTTTTTAAGTAAGCTGCCAAAACTGCCTTCTCACTATTGCAGAGAGAGCTCTTCGAAGCAATATTTAGAGATGACGTATGCATCAGTTAAAGATGTATACAGACCATTTGAAATGTATTTTTCTGATAATGATAAACCTTCTGAGGAGAAAGGAGGATATAATTTATTCCGGAAACAAGTCGATGCCATGCAACTTGGAATATTTCAGCCACGTAAGGACCAGTGCGACACGTGTTTTTCACATAAATTAGGATTTGTTTCTTCTGAAGCTTTTGCACAACACATTGCAGAAAAGAACTTGGCCAGAGATGAAAAACGAAGGGACAAGGAAATGGCGATTGCCGGACTTCAGAACATGTTTACTGTCGATGTTCAAGCTGTCCAGCTTGTACCATCCTTACCTGCAGGATCTTTATATTTTAAACAGAAACTGGCTTGTCACCAGTTTACAATTTATGATGTTGTAACATCAAATGTCACCTGCTATGTTTGGCATGAAGGAGAAGGAGGAATGGATGCCAAAATATTATCTTCGTGCATACTAGATTACGTTGAGAACCATATTACTAACAAAAATGTACCGATAGTATTTTTTTGTGATGGTTGTGCAGCGCAGAATCGCAATGTTATACTGTCTAATGCTCTTTTACATTATTCCAAAAATTATAATGTCACTATCTTACAAAAATACCTCGTGAGAGGACATACACAAATGGAATGCGATTCTGTACACGCTACCATTGAAACCCGCAAAAAAACAAAGAATTACATGCAACATCCAATTTTGTCCAAATTATTAAGGAATCTAGGATTAATAAGCCGTATCAGGTGAAATATAAGATTATTCCAATATAACCTATTACAAATCTGAAAGACCTGGAGCAAGAGTAGGAGAGCCGCGTGTTGTGGACATACGAGCTATAAAATACAGTCTTGCTGATGGTCTTCAATTGTCATTTAAAGAAGATTGGCAATGTCTCTCGCGTCGTCAAAGCCATGTTCCTGAAGAAGTATTAGTAAAGCCCTTGTTATCGGGGCCAGTACCAATTAAACTGAGAAAATTCAGAGATCTACAATCCCTCAAAGATGTTATACACAGAGATTATCATACATTTTATGATAATTTGGTTCATTCAAATAATTAAGGGTGAACAATTTTAACCCAAGATTTCTTTTGTTGAACAAATTTATTGTTATATTAAAATCTATTTTTTTACTTTTATATTCTTCAAGGTCTTATGTGAAATCTTTTATACCTTATTCACTAATAAATGTTTTTAAAAATATCTAACACTTATATAATTTCAATGCAGCAACCTCGTAAGTAATCACTGAAAGCAAATTATACATTCTGCAAACTCGTATCTCACTAAAATTATGAAAACTAAAATGTGCCACAGTATTTGGTATTTTATTAACTTAATTATTGAGTTTTAAATAAACTAAAGTAATTTAAAAAAAATAAAAAACTTTAAATAAAGTTGAAACGGTGGATAAAGGTAGTTTTTTTTGTCTCCTGTAAAAAACTGTTTTTGTAGATACGAGGTTGAGTCAGAACAGCGACGATATACGTATTATATGTTGGGGTGACACATTACGCTATAATATTACTCGGGAGAGGGGATCAGATCAATTGGGGAATTGCCGCGTAGTATCATTACTTTGGATGTGATCTGTCACTTTGATAGATGACAGCCGCGGCTCTCTGTAAATTGTTCTGACCCGTTCTCCTGCAGTAGGTAGGAGAGGAGATTACATAATTTTCAAGTATAGCCTGGCTAGCAGGTCACAGCGCATATTGTCGCCACGCCCACACTTATAATACATCATCTTTTTAGGTGTGACAGGTCTGTGTGGGATTATATGGTGAGACCCCACCCCCTTTGAAATCTGCTATGATCTAGCCCCTCGTGTAGTATCATTAATACCAACATAAGAAAATGTCATGGACATAAATTATTGTCAATGGCGTCATCCCATACGATGAAAACAAATTTTTTATTTTAAGTAATTGAAAATTAGAATGCAATATTTTCCGTTGTGCTAAATGCAAGTAGTTGCCTATTATAGTAACTAAGGTGAATCAAAAGGTTTTATTTAAAAAAATATTCGTATTAAGGCACTGCACCATGTTGTGTTACATTTGGAATCGGGCCGCTAACAAAATCACTCCTCATGTAGATAGTGATAAGGTTTATTTTAATACTAGCCGCCTGTTTTGATTTATGCCCGAATATTTAAATGTTTTACGATAATTTTCCAAAGAACTTAAAATGCCACAGTATACATTAAAACCATAACCGAAAATGGATTCGTAAGTAAGAGATATTGAATTTTAAAGCAGTTTTTATAGGCCTAATACTTAATTTTTTCCGAGCTTATAAAAAGACTTGATAATGCTCGATTAGTATCAGTATTTAATTAAAATTTTCAAATCAAAAACACACTGTTTGACTACGTAGTGCTTCACCTTAAGCGTGGCCATCGATCCCGACAGTCAACCTTTTTTATTTATTGTATAAACGAAATATGAAGTGAAGAGACAGTTTTCTGACAAATTTCTTAAATAAATAAATTTCGATGGAGTAAAAATGTGGCTCAATCCACATTATAATTAAACACACATAAATGACTTATGTACTGGACACCTATGCCAGTGACATTGACTGTAAAATGCCGGTTTCCTCTCGGGGGTACCTTGGGTAAGGATTTGCAATGAAACACAACTTCGCGAATGTCGTCTGACAACTGACTGGTTGGGCCAGTTGTTTGCGTATTTATTGGGTTAAAATACAGTTTCTACATGTGTTAATGGGGAGCAATTATTCTTATATCAAAACAGAAATATTATAAGGCGTCATAGCGCCGAGAATTAATTACTAAGGTCCCACAGTTTTGTCGTGCGAATAATTCAACCTTGAACTGGCAATATGACACGTGTGCGGTGATTAAAAATCTTATCATCGTGCGAGACAAGCCTTAAAGGAGTCTGCATCGTAAAATGTGTGACATCAGACAAATATTCATTTTCTTGATTATTTAATAATTATTTAGGTACATCCATCTGCTTAACTATCTAAACATCATTAATTAACCCAAACTCAGTTGTTTCTCGAAACAAAGTGTAATTTCCATTATCTGCCTATCCAAATTTAAAAATTATAAAAGTAATGTGTCCATTAACTCTTAGTACAAACGGGAAACTGATAAATTTACATCACATTTGGAATAAATTTTGTGTTTTAACTTTTTGATTTCAGCTTTTGTTTTTGAATAAATCAAGCTAGAACGTGGAATTTATCAATCAATTTTATTTTTATCATTCATTAAGGGATTAGTTTCAGCCAATTGATGTCTTAACTATGCCGCAGCCAAGTGGGGGAGTAGGTAGTACCCAAAATTACTATCTTTCTTATATTAGCTTAATTACTTGACATATCATTTTAGTATTTTACGTATTCCTGCGCAAATACATAAGTTACCATTAATAATTGGGATTTCTATAGTTTAAAAGCCCATAAGACAGAAAAATGCACGAGGTCGTCGGAAGACCGACCCACTTGGTTACAGACATTTTGTTTGGCATCTTGGCATGTCAAGAGTTAAAATGGGTTCTCTATGTGATTGCCATGATTTTCTTTACACTATGTATATATTACAAGAATTTCAACGCCAATGCCGTGAACTAGCTCTTGAGTTTTGGTGTAGCATTTAAATTAATATATTATAGTGAACAAATAATGTACCAGTTCCCATATATTTCTACAATTACTTATCTTGGATAAGATACTTATCACCGTGCATGTGTCGTGTAGCTTTCCCAAGCTTGATTTATTTGCGCAACGTAACCGTGGTACTTAAGTAATTTATTTTCAGCCCTATGACGCATTTAAAAATGTGTTTTCCTCCAGGATCCCATGTATTTCTGTTTAGAGATAAAAATGACTATTCTTATTGACAAGTGTAGACAATTTTTAGCCCAGTCAATAGGAAATGGACTGGCCCAAAAGGTCTGTTATAATAATAGTTAATAATTCGTATAATAGTCCTAGCCAGAGGTTGTATGTGACATCATCATTCTAGTATCTTCAATTATTTTATTCCCTTTTAAAAAAATGCGATTTTAATATGTTTTTAAAGAACAGTGTGAGTGAAAAAAAACATGCTAGTTTTATATGAGCCACAACAAAGCTTCTCTATTAACCAGGGGACTGTTTTTCGTGCACACGTGTGCTCACTATTTACGACCGTGTTTGGCGCTTGCGCACATCTGTGAGCCTTAGTACATCCACGAATAATGGAATTTTAACCCTTCTGCTTCATGTATAAAGGAAAAAAATCAGAATAACTAACTAACCATCGCGCCGTTTCCCCTCATCATACATCGTCTCATACATACTCTTCTATTATTCTGACTCTTGACATAGCCCGACTCGAGTATCTGATTCACTTGATCGTGCCATGTCTTCCTCGGGAGTCCCCGACTTCTACTCCTTTCTTCGCTCATTCGCTCTGCCTGCCCAAACCGTCTAAGCGTCCCTTTCTTAATCTTAATCATTACGCTTACATCCGCCTTGCACTCTTTGCGGATCTCCACATTTCTCAGAATCACTTGCGCTAATATTACTGTAGATTCTACAGTTTATTTCATGAATGTAGCCTCTATGACGGCTTATGAAATAATTTGTTTAAAATGAATTTTAAAATTCGTTTATTTAAAACGGTACCGTTAAAATTAAAATATTTGAGCTTTCAATGTAGGTATAAAGGTCATTATTTCTTTGAAAACACCTTTTGATTATTGATAAAAAAAGGCACTGTGTTACGTAATTGACTTTTGTTGAATTGTTTTTACTGGTGCCATATTACCCACGTTAGTTGTGCCACATTACCCACGTTATTGTGCCATATTACCCACGTTATTGTGCCATATTACCCAGGTTATTGTGCCATATTACCCACGTTATTGTGCCATATTACCCACGTTATTGTGCCATATTACTCATGTTAGTGGTGCCATATTCCCCAGGGATGATATGGCATTTACCCATTTGTTTTCTTCTTGTTTTTATTTTTCTTGTTTCTATTTTTCACTTTGGTGATTAGTTATCTAGTTTTTGTATTAGTTAAAGAGGCGTACTATATTTTACACCAAGAATTTAATATATAATGTTAATATTGGTGGAGCTAACATCGCTGAAAGAAATCGGTGCCACATTCACCAACATTACCTTATTATTTCTTTCCTAGTGAAAACATTTTGTACTATATCGGGTGCGGTCCAATGTATTGCTTCAAATGGATTATAAAAAGGGGGAAAATAAGATAAGACATATTCCATGTCACCACAGCTTTATCAATATCGTTCTATTCAAACAAGATAGCTCTCCCCACCATCGGTAAGTTATTCCCGCAGGCCGAGAGATTAAACAATCTATGGTGACGGAGATAACCAACACGAACATATAAATGAATAGTTTTCGAACCATTACAAATCAGTCTGAAGAAATGTGTGGCAAGGTGCGCACGTTCCTCCTGACTCTTAGTTCATTACCATAATACCACCTGCCAGAATGGAGTCTAAACGGTTTTCTTGGTATGTGAGAAACGATCTTATTAAGGGGCCGCATTTTATGTCTCAAAATATGTAGTGAGTTTTTAAAATTTTATTATGTCTTCTTTTCTTTTGTACAGCTACTTTTATATTAGTGGAATTTAGTTAATTAAGTTTGTTATCCTGGGTTTGAAAAATGCTGGAACCGTGATTCCAGTTCTGAAAAACTTCCTAGTATTTGAAAGCCCTATTCGCTACGCAGTGTTAAATGCTGTCAAATTAAAAAGTTTATTTTTTTTGTTTGATTATGTGTAGTATTAATTGTTTGTTTTATTTTTCCAGGTCACCAAGTGGACCTCTGTCCTCACATCATCATAGACTCTACTTCATGTCGAGGATATCTGCACAAGCTGGGAGCCAAGTTCCACGGCTGGTCCAAACGGTAATTACTTCATGCTACCATAATGATTTTTGCAACATTATCGTCTTTCTTTAAAACAGAGTAACTAACGCTTCCGGCTAATTTATTGGCTTTTGGGAACAACTGATATTTTCTCACAGAAATCGTTTTCCCTCACTGTTGTGAGAAATATGATCTAAATGGTGTTAGAAAGAAAAAACACCATGCTTTATGTTCAAATCTAGATGTTAACTACAGTATAATTAAAATGTGCACCTTTATGAAACCAAAGGCTCCGACTGCAATTTAAAAAATCCTTTTGAGTCTAAGGACGGGTTGTTTCAGAGAATTTGAACAATTCTTCAAATTTCAAAGTACATTTTTAAGTTCTGTTATTATTTCAGTTCTGTCAAGTAACTGGCCTATATGTAATGATATAATAACAAGAGCTTGAATGGGACATTCACAAAACCCGAAAATGAACTTTGATGAATTGTTCAAATTGTATGAAACAACACATCCTTACTGAATTTTTTTATTAATTATTTTTAATTGTTGAAGATAATATTAGCGATTCTCAAACGAAAATTTGAAACAGTAAAACCTAAAAAACCCAGATGGACCTGTATTTTTTTATAATATTAGCGATTCTCAAATGAAAATTTGAAACAGAAAAATCTGAAAAAACCCAGACGTGCATGTATTTTTGTTGAGTTTTCTGTTTCAAATTTTCATTTGAGAATCGCTATTATCTTTAATAATTAGATCTTACAATTTGAGGTTTTACTCATTAAGTTATTCCAAAAAATAATAATTTTTTGTATGAAATTACATAATATGAGATGACATTAACGTTTGTAATACAGTTGTCTAACAGTAATTTTAGTTCCAAAATACGTAGTAAGCCAATTTTTTTTTTTTTTTCTAATGTTTACATTCAAAATTAAATATTTAAAATATAAAGTTTTTTCTAATAATAAAATTTTAAAACATAACGCACATTTAATCACCTATCAAAAACAGTTTTCGAATACATTCAGAAATATTCCATTTATTTTAAGCGGAAATACTCTGACCTTTTGACAGAATTTGTCTGAGGAGCTATCTTACCATCAGGACGTTTCTCCGAAGGGGTAGGCAGAGAGGATGAACTGCCACAAACCTCTCTTTCACTGTCCTTTGAATTTATTTAATCTGATGTCTACTTATGATACAGTGCTCTTAGTAATCTACTGCTCAATAGGAGGTAAACTTTGTTTGTATAGGAAAAAAGTGTTATTTATATTTTTTACTTCTACCATCATGTAGAATCACCTCCCGAAGTTAGCGCACTTTACCCCCAGACATCATCTGTACGTGAAATATGTAGCTTTTTTCAGAATATTCAATATTAAAGTATGAATATGACTTTTTTCAATAGGTCCCTTAACAATAGGTTAGAAAGAGGTTCAACTGTATTTGACTAATCTGTGTTGTTTTGTATTGCAGTTGGTTTGTGTTTGAACGCTCTACCAAAACCCTGATCTACTACTCAGACAAGAATGAAAAGAAACCTAGAGGAGGAGCTTACTTCCAGGTAATTTTCGTATTATTTATTTAGTCTCATTCCGAGGGCTCAAAGACAAACAACGTTATCTACAAATAGCCACGTTGGTGTGTGTATTTGTAGATAAGCTTGTTTGACTTGGCCTAGAACTATTTGTTATATAATATTTGTAGATGTTTGACGCCCTCGACGCGATCGATATCCCAAGGTGTTGACTTGGCTCATAATTTTATTTCACAATTTGACCTTCTAAAATTAATTTGAATATATAATGCTGTAGAAATTCGATCCCTGAGGCGTGTGTGCTAAAACCTTGATGATTGTGCGAGAAATGTGTCGATTCGCAAAGAATACAAGGTTGATGTAAGTGTAATAAGCAAGGTTAAGAAAGGGATGCTTTGATTATTTGGGCATGTAGTAGGACAAATGAACGAAGAAAGCGAGTGTAAGGATGTGATATGGTGCGAATATGAATGGTTGAAGTCGGGGACATCCAAGGAAGATACGGCACAGTCACGTGAACCAAATACTTGAGTTGCGTGTCAAGAGTCATAGCGGAGAATAACAGAAGAGTATGTATGAGAGGAGAGAAGAGTATAATGACCTCTCTGTGTAGAACCGGCGTGATGGTTGGTTAGTTTGTTATAAATTTTTTTTTTGTAGTTTCTTTGAAAATGCATAAATTTTACACAAATTAAAGAATAACTTTGTTTTAAACCACTTTATTACATTTATAGACGTCACAGCATAAATTTTAAATCCCAACTGCCCGTAACCAACAAGACTATAATAGTAATCCCATTTGGGGTATGTAGTTAGGTTAAGGTGAATGGCAATAAAATCTTCGAGGAAAGAATTTGGGAAGATGATATCATTTTTGAATGTATCTATTAGAATTTGATTTTGTTTTCTTGATTGAATGATTGAAGTGGAGTCTTGGAAGTGGAAATTAACCCACTTTCCGACATCCAATCGAGCTGAAACTCGGCAGATAGTCCCGTTGTTGATGACAATTTATTCTATCTACTTTTGTTGGCACTCATGCACACACACATTTTTCTGAAATTGGATGAAATTATATTTAACCCTTTCATCGCTTCTGTTCAGTTTACAATGTTTTCTGTGTATTTCAAATGCATAGATCTTATTTTTTAATTTTCCGGAAAAACAAACACTGTTTTAGAAACTAGACAAAATTATCTTTTCGGTGTATGCATTTGAAATAAAGATTACTATTTCCAAATAATAAAATTTTAATATGTGATAAATGTTGTCAAAAATGCTAACCAAATTTTTACTCTAATCATAGAAAAATTGAGAGAACTCGATATTTCGAAAACACATTTGTTTTGTTTGGGAAATTTGTAAGTAAACTGTACCTTCACCTTTAACTTGTTCATGTAATAAAAAATAAATTTAAAAAAGTTAAACCGATTGTTACGATAGCAGGGCTAAATATGAATTATACATTTTGGCTATTTTTAGAATTTTATTAATGGATTCCTGCATAAATATTTGAGGCAAACTAGAAAGAATTATTATTTCTCTTTCTAATGCCAAAAAATTAAGTATTTCCACATGATAAAAAAACCTTTATAGAAAAAAATATAAAAATACTTTTATATAATATGTACGCCCGGTCATATATGACCGTCAAACGCTGGAGGGTTAATAAGCAAGTATTTAAAGCAGTTAAAATACCAAATAAATGTCGGTACTATCCAATTAGGATCTAGCTTTTAGGTGTTGGCAGTGTTGACTCCAGTCCATGGAGAGAAAGGTTCAACCTCAGTCGAACCACAAAATATATCTGTTTAACTATGTGAAAAATAGAAATGAAAAAATATTGTTTTTTTACGGGTTGATTTTTTAAAAGTTTATTTAAATGATTGTGAGCACTCATTTAATTGAACTAATTAATTAATGAACCTCTAATCTGAAGTTCTTGAAGTGTTTGCGGTTTGATCTTTGAAGTAATATCTAATTGAGTCATTCTTCCGCAGGTAATTGAAGAGGTATACCTTGACCATCTCAACGTATCCAAGTCCCCGGCACCTCTGACCACCTTCGTCATAAAGACTCGCCAGCGCCACTACTATCTCATGGCGCCCTCGGGACAGGCGGCCAGGATCTGGATAGACGTCATATTCACCGGCGCGCAGGGCTACACCGAATACCTACACTGATACTGACACCGCCACCACGCTGATATATGCGCACTTCAATTTTGTTGATTAACTTCGTCTCAATAGAATCATCCTATCTATAGTTAGTTGATTCACAATTGTGAGTGTTTACGCGGCATGTGAGATGTGTTACAGGCAGTTTAATAGAAATTATGACATAAACAGATAGAAGTATGTTATGGGCGTATCCATTTGTCAGAAGTAAGCTCATTTTTGCCTTACTTCCGATGAAAAATTAAATTCATCAAAAAAATTCGAATATCGCATGCTGATAAATAATTTTAATGACCTTTCTGGGCCCTAGGAGTCTGAAAGTCTCACGGTAATTAGCCACGTCATTTTATATTTCAAATCGAAATGGGGAGTTTTCGGTTCATTGGTTTCAATATATCCTTTCTACATTAAATTTGTGAGATACCAGTTTTCATGTTAACGAAATGTATACACATTGTCGTGATTTATTTTTTGGGTTGTTATGCCGTGTTGCGCTTCCTCGTTCTTTAGTTAACATTTCGGACGGCATTACACTGTCCATCATCAGATCAGGTGATCTGAAATGCTGTTCGAAATGTTGGCTAAAGAAGAAGGAAGTGCAACACGGCATAATAACCCAAAAATTAATACCTTTGACTATGAAATATATACGCAGATAAATGATCGATTTAACCTTTTGGCTGTTACATAACAAACTCAGATTTTTTAAGATATTATGAAGTACAATACGGAACCAAATTTTCGTTTAACAAGGCTATTGGAAAGTTTATAAAAAAAAATCATGAAAACTCAATTTAAAAGTTACCCCACGTTACAGTTGTCGTGGTGTCATTCACTACCCATGGATGTATTCGTATGTGCGCCATCCGTTTAGTGAATTAACTCCTTTAAAAATCGTACATTCTTTATTATCCATATTTCTTATGAAATACAACTTTATTTAAGAGATTTTTTGGTAGAGGTCAGCATTGTGATAAATATTCTCACAAGCGGTCAAATTTTGTATGACAGAGTTCAGAGGCGGCCAAAGTTGACACGTCGTTGGTATATTTGTATGACAGAGTATCAATGCTGATTTCTTGCCGTAACAACTGTTGTAAGGATTGAGTTCATGAAAATGCAGATTATATTTCTTCTATTGCGAATGAATTAACTGTTTCAAAATGAACAATAACAATTTGTTTAAATACTAAAATAATATTAATAATAATTCACACAATGAAATCGAAAACAAAAGCAAAGAAGTATCACAGAAAAATCTCATATGTGCTTTCTGAGATCTGCACATATGAAGCAGTGAGTAGTGCTCCTATTGGTGAATTGTTTTACTGTCGAGTCTTGCGCGCTGTTGAAACTTTTGAGAGCCTTGTCCGCCATAGTTTTTATTTGGGAGTTAGCTGCACAACCGCTCAAGCTGGCTGCAAGCCGCCAGTCTACAAGTATTAGTGTTTGTTTTTCACTCCTAACAGCTGCATGTGTCAGGTGCGTGAGGTGGCAGTGTCCCATTAATAGACCCACTGTACTTATGTATCCCTAGGTGAGTTTCTGTTCATATTGAGTAGTTGATTACTTGTGTGTGTATGTACTTTGTTTGGAACCTTGTGGGTATTTTGAGTGTGATAGCCACCTTTCATGTGCAATCCCTAGATACATGAAAAAATTCTCTTGTCGGATGGGAATGCTGCGTTTGTCCAACCGATATTTCAATGAAACGTGCTCCGGAAAATAACATTTGATCCCTTCGGAACAGGCGCATGACACGCCAAACACATGCACAAAATTTGGTATTTCTGCAAGAGAATGAGTCGTTTTTATGACTCCTTCCTCAGCTCTGGGATGATTTGCGTGTTTCTGCTTTTCCTCCCTCCTATAATTCTACGTCACAATAATTGCATTTAACTTCTTTAACAAATATAATTTTTAGTCACAAACAATAATATATGGGCATTATTAAATATTTTTTTACTTTACTCATTTTATAAAGAATAAATCAAACCTCGAAAAGAAGGTTGCGAAGTAACTGGCTATTCAGATGTTGGGGTTTGGCACAGTCGATCGATAAAACCCTTTGTCAATACGATTTTGACTAAATCTGGCATCTTTTAAATTATTCTTCCAAAATTATAACAGTCACAAAATCAGACTTTTTGTCGTCAGAATCAATCGCTGACCGCGCTCGGACATACTGCCCGATGCTGCTTCAGAGTCAGGCAGTATTTTCGAGCGCGGTCAGCGATTGATTCTGACAAGAAAAAGTCTGAATTTGTGACAAATCTGTTCTAATTTTAGAAATGACACAAATATAAGCAAATTGGAGTTCATTTAACCGAAGTTACACGGACAACTCAACTGAAATTAATATTTTTGATAGTTTGTATTCGTTTTTTTACCTCTGATCCTAATTAATTTGTATTACAATCAATATTCACAATTAATTAACCCACAATAAGTAATTTTTATAATTTTATTGCTTTTGTTTACAATGAAGTAAAACAAAATAAAACCATAAATGATTTTTTTAAATTAACATAAAATTTTATAATTCAACATTTTACCATCTCTAAGCCATTTACAATAGTATTTTTATTCGAAAATTACATTTTAAAACACAAATCATGATCATAATTCTTTTAAATTAAATACCATTAGCATCTTTTGTATATCGTGTGTTAGGTGAATGCCACGCCAAACTTTGCAATAATTAATGTTAAATTAATGCTTCACCACCCAAAGATAACATAGGTTAGTTCTTCACAAATTATCATTTATGTTTAAATTAATTATTGTAATAGCAAGATGCATTTAATATTTTTATTGAAATTAATTAAGTTTTATTAATTGTTTTGCGCAAGTGTCTTAGAAATGTTCTTGTTAATTGAAAACATGGATGTGTTACAATTATTGTAATTGAGTTAAAGTTGTAAAATGGTTTGCGACACTCACAAAACATGAAATATGTTGACACAACTGTTTAAATAATACATGTTACATTGTGATCATTTGTTACATTGTGATCGTTTGTTACATTGTGATCATTTGTTACATTGTGATCATTTGTTACATTGTGATCGTTTGTTACATTGTGATCATTTGTTACATTGTGATCGTTTGTTACATTGTGATCGTTTGTTACATTGTGATCATTTCACAAATCTACGTCGTTTCGGTATGATGTGAAAGTTTGTGCTAACATAGAAGTTACCACGGAAAATTTGTATAATTTTTTAAACTATATTTAACATTTTTGTAAAATGCATGCGGACGATCTTGTAAATGTGAAATGTTGTCTTTTACACAGAGTTGTAAAATGCAAGAGAAAGTTTGTGAAAATATGTCATGGTTCACAAAGTTAACAAATTAAGTCCTATTTTATGGTGAGAAAATGTTTTTTTAAATCGTGCCGATCTGTGATTGATTGACAATAATACGACTTGAGAAATAATTATTTATTACTCTGTGAATAAATTCTTGATATTTCTCAAAAACAAATCCATTTTGAGTTTATCAAAATTTCAATCACAATTATTGAAAATCATTTTTTTACTTTATAATAATTTTTGGATAATTTAATAACAAAATAATCAACTTTTTTTTCACATTATCCACACAGAAGGACCCGAGGGAAGTTATTATTTCCTTCAGGTCCCTAGTCATCTCTGGGGATGCTGTGTGGAGGGAAATTAGAAAAGCATTGTAATAATAATATTTACACAGTCTGATTTTTTTATACTACAACAGCTTTTTTTTATTTGAAGGCAGCTAAGTTGTAATACATAAATGAATTTCATATCTTTACCATGAAAAGATACCATAGCCAAATTATGGTATAGTCAAGGATAATTTCTTATGCTTTGTTACATAACAAGAATAACATAACACTTTGTTACATACCAGCAAGATTTTATTTTATTTTTTATGACTTGCGCATTTTTTTAAATTTTAAAATAACCGCTTTTTAAATTATAAAATTTCATATGATTTTAATTAAACTACAAATATTTCAACATTCACAAAAGATGGCCACAAAGGCTCACTTAAATATACCATTAAACTGTTTTATAGTGGATAAAAATACCTAAATAATTTCTCTAAATATTATGAAATAAAACTGAAGACTTAAATTTAATTTCAAGGGTTTTTAATCTCGATCTTTTTAAATTAAGTTAATTTTAGATTATTTCTTTAATTATTATTGTATTACTTTGAAAAATAAATTACGAACCTATTTCTTAATACAGACATTATTTTTTTGAAATTAATTTACAATCAATTTAATGTAATAAATAAAAACACTTATCTACATAAGTTTTTTTTTTTTTAATATGAACTCTCCACCCCCTGGAGTAGCTGAGGTTTCTCTCAATACGTTTCTCATATTTGGGGATGCAATGAGACAAGTTGCAGGAGGGAGGAAACACAAAAGTCATACCATTGGCAACAAGAACACTTGCGGCAAATCCGTTGGGCGCGCGTTTGACGAATGGATCATTGTTGCTTGTTAATTGGAGCACCTTTCATTAAAATACTGGTAGAAACAAACTTTTAATGAAGAGATAATCTAAAGCGCTATATCCACCGTTAACGAAGCTAGGCTCGTACTAATTCAGTTTAGCTCAGCTCGCAGCGTAACAAGTCTTTTTCATACTTTGATTTCCACCACGAGCGTACAGTGCTAAGCGTTGCGAGCTAAATTACAGCTAAGCTGCTTTCTACACCCCCGTCGCCGCGCATCGCACGAACGGTAGAGTTGTTACACAACTTGTAGAGATCGTTCGTCTGCGTTCTACTTCATGGAAGAATTTATAGTATTTGGTTTCCGGTGGATACACATATTAATAGCTTATCTTAGCTCACCTCGTAGTTTCGTTCGCGGTAGATATTGCGCTTATAAGTAAGTTAAATTTTTTTTGTGCAATTAATAATTGGTCATTTTTGTCAAAGTTTGTACATTCCGTTTTTTAAAGTCCCACGTTTTTCATAATATTGGAATATATATTAAAAAAATTAACATGCAACTTTATTTAGTCGGGTATCCTATCATATGACATTGTTTTCCTTGACCAGCCCTTTGCAGTCTTTGCAACCTACAGAACTGCACAATGGTCTCATTATCTATCTGATTTCAAATTCATGGTTCATCTCTGTAAGATTCATTTTCTAGCAATAGGCCTAAAGACTTTTCACGGAATTGTGCGCTTGAAAACTGCTAGCTTGACCTTATTAGACCATCCTAAAACGCTTTCGATACTTAATCATCAGTTTGCTGTCCTCTGGCCATTAATTAATAACTGTAGGTTTGTATTTGTCCTTTCAAGAACCCTCTGTGAATACGTTGGTTAGATCAGAATCAACTTACCACTATTAGTTCTGTGTCGTAATGTTGTGATATCGTACTGTGCAATTAAGGAGATATAGGTTTCCTGAGTGTCTATTGCAACTATGCTTAGACTTTGCATATTTGAGTTGTATTTAGATTAATCACATATCCAACGTTTCTCTCCTAGAAGCGCTACATCTAAACTCATACCTTTTCTCGTGGATGATGCGTTTACTGTTACTGTGTTCAGATCGCAAGAACCCACCAACCACATTTAGCGCTGTGTTGTTATTTATGTCGTGCTGTGTAACGAAAGAGATATAGGCATCCTGAGCATTCTCATTTTCTGACCACATGTCTCTGTTCAGACTGCAGTGGATGAATGTTATAATTGGATGTATTCTATCGAGCCATTTCTGTTCGTCCCGTTTAGACACTCCATAAATGTTTAAAAAAAAATATTTATCAAAAAAATCGGGAAAAAATATTACCATGTTTGGTGGTTAGGTCGTCAAATATATCTTCCAGAAGTTTTTGTCGCCACCATTCCTAGCAATGCTGCAAATAAATTTTATATTTTATTTAAATAAACCTTTTGTACAGCCATTGACTATCAAATTCCTCAATAAGAAGTTCCGGAGACTGGCGCAAGCTTTCAGGCTGCGGTCCGAAGACATCTGCCTGAATTCTCAACTGCAGATGAACTTTCTCGAGGAAGCGTCTCGATTGAGTCTGGACATTCTTGCCAGAGATGTTGATTTCCCCATTCCAGGCTCATCTCTTATGATACCAAAGTTTAATTCGGTTTTACTTAAGCTTGCTTCGTCTATCGGTTCGTATGAGTTCATAGACACGTAAGGGCGCAGGCTATCCAGAGACCCACTCTATGATTTGTCTTAATTGAGTCTGGACAATCTTGCCAAAGATGTTGATTTTCCCATACCAGGATCATCAGTTTTGATAGCAAAGTTGAATTCTGTTTTACTTAAGCTTGCTTCATCTATTGGCTTGTATGAGTTTGTGGACACATAGGAGCGCAGGTTCTCCACAGACCCACTCTATGATTTATCCTGATTGAGTCTGGAAATTCTTGCCAGAGATGTTGTCTTTCCCATGCCAGGACCATCATGATTTATGTCATGCTGTGCAATGAAGGAGATATAGGCTTCCTGAGTATCTACTGCCACTGTGTTCAGATGGCTGAGGATGAATGTGGCAAATGTGTTCATTTCTTTCTTAAACCGCAATGTGAAGAGCATTTAATTCTCAGATACGGAGCTGCCTTGGAGCGACTGTCCACTGATATGTGCGCCATTCTATGAGCACAGTTTCTACCATATCTGTAATTTATCATTCATGAAAAACCTGGTGGTCTTGTTTTTCGGGTGCAGAAGTATTTTGTTGACCTGTAGCTTATCTCATTGATTTAGAAAGTGAACTACTTTTTGTGTGCAGCACTCGGACTCCGCTTAATTTAGATGGATAAATTGGATGAGTTCTATCGAGCCATTTCTGTTCATCCCATTTAGACACTGCATAAATATTAAAAAAAAATTATTTATCAAAAAAATCGGGAAAAAATATTACCATGCTTAGTGGTTATGTCATCAAATATATATTCTCCCAGAAGTTTTTGTCGCCACCATTCCTAGCAATGCTGCAAATAAATTTTATGTTTTATTTAAATAAACCTTTTGTACAGCCATTGACTATCAAATTCCTCAATTAGAAGTTCCGGAGACTGGCCTAAGCTTTCAGGCTGCGGTCCGAAGACATCTGCCTGAATTCTCAACTGCAGATGAACTTTCTCGAGGAAGCGTCTCGATTGAGTCTGGACATTCTTGCCAGAGATGTTGATTTTCCCATTCCAGGCTCATCAAATTTGAATTCTGTTTTACTTAAGCTTGCTTCATCTATTGGCTCGTATGAGTTTGTGGACACGTAAGAGCGCAAGTTCTCCACAGACCCACACTGTGATTTGTCTTGATTGAGTCTGGACAATCTTGCCAGGGATGTTGACTTTCCTATACCAGGATCATCAGTTTTGATAGCAAAGTTTAATTCGGTTTTACTTAAGCTTGCTTCAGACGATAGACATTGGTTCGTATGAGTTTGTGGACACGTAGGAGCGCAGGCTCTCCACAGACCCATTCTGTGAATTGTCTTGATTGAGTCTGAACAATCTTGCCAAAGATGTTGATTTTCCCATACCAGGATCATCAGTTTTGATAGCAAAGTTGAATTCTGTTTTACTTAAGCTTGCTTCATCTATTGGCTCGTATGAGTTTGTGGACACGTAAGAGCGCAGGCTCTCCACAGACCCATTCTGTGATTTGTCTCGATTGAGTCTGCACAATCTTGCCAGGGATGTTGTTTTTCCCATTCCAGGCTCGTTTATTGAATCGTATGAGTTTTCGCGATGATGAATCTTTACAAAATGAATATTGTTGTTAAAGTATTTCTGAATTATATCATTCTCTTGCTGTTTTGTGTTTGCAATAAGTACATTTCTTGAGATCTTCTCCTTTTCTGAAAGTAACAACATGTCTTACTGTAAACAACAAACAGTTCATAAAATGTTTAGATTTAACAATCTTTTGCGTAGGATCGATGCTTCTTTCGATCTGATGGGGGGGATGTTATGAAGTTGAGTCTCTCAGAGACTTAGACGCACCCTCTTCACAGAGCTCTTGCTCGCTGCATGTCTTTTGCAAACACTCTAAAAGTACTTAAAATGTCAACCTTTTCTGTAAACTCTAGTGTTACAATTGTTGTTCCACTTTAAACCCTTTAAAAGTTTTTTTTTAAATTCTTTGATATTTTGGCCCAATCTAATACTTCATCCATCTTCTTATTCCATTTTACCAGTAACAGAGTTGCAAGAGTATGAGTTACTTGATGGTATGCTCATCAATAAAATGGAAGTTGGAAGCATCATTAATGCGATGAATCCTTTCAAGATGCTTGCCGCAAATGTTGATATGATTCAGTGCTGTTGTAGTAATCATCTAATAACGGTCTTCACGTGATCCCTATCTATCGTTAATTCCTATCTAAGGGTTCTTTTCTAAGTGGACTGGCTAAATACTTTACTGAAAATGTAGTTATTTGAGCAAGCCATGCCCCCAGGGAGTGTTGACTGAATGTATAGCTAGCCATATATGCTCCACGAGTGTTATAAGTAAAATTCGTATCAGATCTGCACCAAAGTAGTCGTTGAACCAATCGGTATTGTTAGCGGGCAATCAGAAGTGGCCAGCCTTCCGGAATAAGCTTACCTGACAATATCCTACTATTTGCTGCGAGCCGGTGTGCGTAAAAGCTGTACCAAAGTACCCGTTGGACCAACCCGTATTGTTGCCCGCGATCAGAAGTCGCGAGCCTTCCGGGATAAGCTTACCTGACGATATCCTACTAATTGCTGTGAGCCGGTGTGCGTGAAAGCAGCCCCAAAGTAATTGTTGGACCAACCCGTATTGTTGGTGGTAATCAGAAGTCGCCAGCCTTCCGGAATAAGCTTACCTGATGATATCCTAGTCCCGTAGTTGTGGCCGATGCTTTGTGTAAACCAGCTTTCCAAACATCGCCAAGGTTTTTCACTCGGGTGCGGCTCTGAATCCAGCATGTCCAGTGGATGCTTCTCTGAGGATTTTGTAATTGCCCGTCTTGCATCAGCAAACTTTTATCAAAGGTACATTTTTGTTTTCAAATCGGGCTGTCTAAGGCCAGAGTGTGCTGCACCTGGCCTTAGCTAGTATTCCTGCAGAAGCCACTGCCTGCCCTCTTCAAGTGTTTTACTGTTATTGTGATAACCCCTGCCAGCCACGCTCCCAGGGAATGCCCACTAAAGGACAATACCAAGTGTCCGTCATGTGGTTTATGTTGCTAGAATTGTTTTCTTGATGTCATCTGCAAAAGTGACTGCACAGATCCTATGATCTGTGTAATTGTTGCAGTAAGGTGTGCCCGCTTCGTAGGGTCCATTCCTCTGTGCTCTATGATGACCTACAGCTCTGAAAGTTTCCAGAAGGCACAACCCAAGTATCCGTTTCTTTTATGGCGTAGTTAGCATTTGTTGCAACTCTTCGGGCAGTCCAGCTTCCCCGTTTGATCAGAGTGCGCCAACTTTGCGAAGGACGCCAACACTTTTTCATCAAGATATGATTCCAAAGCCAGTTTCTCCCCTGCGAGAATTAGTGGAGTATTCACAATTGTCACATGTCCAACGTTTCACTCCTGGAAGCGCTAGGTTTCCCGAGCGCCTATTACCAATGTGTTCAGACGGCAGATGACGAATATGGTAAACGTGTTTCTTTCTTTCTTGCACCGCAATGTGAAGAGCCGTTTCACATTTTTGATTCTTACATATGGAGCTGTCTCGGAGTCACTGTCAACTGATATGTGTGGCATTCTCTCTCTGCACAGTTTCTACCATGTGTGACAAAATGAATAATATATACATAAAGGAGTTAAAACAACCCACCTTACGCTATTCAGCTCTATTGGGGTTGATTTGTTATCTGGCATGTTACCATCTGTTTCTCTTAACGCATCATTTATAAACAGTCTGATTACTTTGCTATCAGGGTGCGGTACAAGTATCTTGTTGATTTAGCCAGTGAACTACTGTTTATGTGCCAAGTACTCTGCGTAGGTTCCAAGGATAAATTGAAATTCTCCCTTTCCTTTCGACTGTACTAACCAAATGAGCTGCCGTCTCGGCTTGTGCAGAAGCCACTGCATGTCCTTCTCTAGGTGTTTTACTGTTATTGTGATAATCCCTGCTAGCCACTCTCCCAGGGAATGCCCACTAAAGGTGTTTTACTGTTATTGTGATAACCCCTGCTAGCCACCCTCCCAGGGAATGCCCACTAAAGGTGTTTTACTGTTATTGTGATAACCCCTGCAAGCCACCCTCCCAGGGAATGCCCACTAAAGGACAATACCAAGTGTCCGTCATGTGGTTTATGTTGCTAGAATTGTTTTCTTGATGTCATCTGCAAAAGTGACTGCACAGATCCTATGATCTGTGTAATTGTTGCAGTAAGGTGTGCCCGCTTCTTAGGGTCCATTCCTCTGTGCGCTATGATGACCTACGGTTCTGAAAGTTTTCAAAAGGCACAACCCAAGTATCTGTTTGTTTTGGATTTGTTTTATGGCCTAGTTAGCATTTGTTGCAACTCTTCAGGTAGGTCCAGCTTCCCCGTTTGATCAGAGTACTCCAACTTTGCGAAGGCCGCCAACACTTTTTCATCAGGATATGATTCCAAAGCCAGTTTCTCCCCTGCGAGAATTAGTGGAGTATTCACAATTTTCACATGTCCAACGTTTCAACAGTCTAATTACTTTAATATCTGGGTGAGGTTGTAACAAAATGATTATTGCGTCAACTTAAATTCACCACATTGAACGCCATTTTAATAAATAAAATCTTTACCAAGCAAAAGTAATAGATCATTATTATCAAATATGAGATGACAAACCCGCGATTGCGGCATCATTGTAGCAGATTAGGTTTACTAACAGAAAGATTGCATTGTTAAAAAATAAAAGAAAGATAAAGTTAACAACATTTAGAAACATGAGACTCTCAAATTAGCATGGATTACATAAATGTAGAATTACCATAAATGTAGCAGGTCGAAAGTGAACTGCTACAAGGTAGAAGTAATGGATACCTGTAGTTTCTATCTTGTTGATTTAGGCATTGAACTACTGTTTGTACGCAAAGTTCGACAGATAAATTGATATTCTCCCTTTCCTTTTGATTGTATTAAACCAAACGATATGAAATTGAGCTATGTAAAGCCATGTCTGTTGATATGATGAAATTGAGCCGTGTAAAGCCATGTCTGTCGATATGGTGAAATTGAGCCGTGTAAAGCCATGTCTGTCGATATGATGAAATTGAGCTGTGTAAAGCCATGTCTGTCGATATGATGAAATTGAGCTGTGTAAAGCCATGTCTGTCGATATGATGAAATTGAGCTGTGTAAAGCCATGTCTG
The DNA here is from genome assembly GCF_061612785.1 of Hesperophylax consimilis. NCBI lineage: Eukaryota > Metazoa > Arthropoda > Insecta > Trichoptera > Limnephilidae > Hesperophylax > Hesperophylax consimilis. The sequence goes on from NC_142865.1 coordinate 17,818,824, forward strand.
TCGATATGATGAAATTGAGCCGTATAGGTATACTAAATTGGTATTTGAGCCAGGTGGCTCACAGACCGTAAAGTGTATATAAATCTGATGTAGACCTCCCACGTGAAAGGCAGTGCCACGTGATTTGAATTAACAAAGAAAGTGGTGATATCCAATTGCTTCGTGTACATGGAACGTTTGTACTGTACGTCACAGTCTCTGCGTATCTTCATTAACATGTTCTTAGCCCCCGGATGTCCAAGTAGTAGGTACGTGGAGACCTTAACCCAGGGTTGGCGTTGTTCAGGTATTGCCAACCACCCTCCCAATGAATGCCCACTAAAAGACAAAACCAAACTACTGCTGTGTTATTTATTCGTTTCTAGAATTGTTTTCTTGATTTTGTCTGCAAAGGACACATGCATGTATTGTATGCATGTATTGTTTGTATTTGTTGCAATACACACCATTTCCATCAACCCAGAGTGGCCTCCACTCGTTGGGGTCCGTTCCTCTATGCGCTATGACGACGTACTGCTCTGAAAGGTTCCACAAGGCGCAACCCAAGTATTTGTTTGTTTTGTTATGGGTCGTGGTTAGCATTTGTTGCCATCTTCAGGCAGGTCCAGCTTCCCTATATAATCAGAGTACAACAACTTTGCGAAGACCGTCAACAGGTTATGGTTTCAATGCCAATTCCCCCCCTGTGTTAGTGAATGTAGAATGATGATTAATGATTAGTTATGGTTCAAATATTGTTACAATATACTGTGAAATATTTTGTGTTTGTAGTACTTTGTTTGCTTCACGCAAATCTAAATTATTAACCTCGTTACAGGCTTAGTCCTAGTGAGGTTGATTTTAATGAGAAATAACATGATTTATGTGAAGTGAGATGCATAAAGAAATCAGGGCCAAGGTTAATTTGAGTTGCCCCGGGTGCAGCAGTATTTGAGGCAGTGTTTCTTGGTCCAATTGACCTGTAGCTTATGTCCCTTCGATTGAGCCAGTGAACTTCTATTTGTGCACAGAAATACTCAGCGTACTTTCAATGGTTAATTAATACTCTCTTTGATTGTATTAAACCAATTCTATTCATTTAATGAATCTTTATTGAAATATTATTTGAATTAATACTTGTAACATTGGGTTGGCGTTGTCTTCTGAGGGAACGCGGGCTATGATCTCCGGACTATTTTAGTTTAATAAACAATATGAATCTGAAGTAGGCTTCCCACTTCAAATTTGGTCCTGTTGACCAGTTTTGAAGTGGCAAAGAAGGTGATTATATCCAATTGCTTTGTATACATGGAATGGTTGTATTGTACACCATAGTTTCTGCATATCTTAATCAGTATGTCCTCAACTCCTGGGTTGTCGCAAGGTCAAAGTATGCGCTTAGAGGCCTTTACCGGGGCTGGCATTGCTGTAAAACCAATGCCCTCACTCTTGAGGCGCTGCCCTGGCCTGGCTGGATGAGCAGCTGATGGGCCTCTATTTCCTCGGGTCCGTTCCCCTGTGTGCAATTACGACCTGCTGCAACCAAAGGTTCCAGAAAGCACAACCCAAGCGTAAAGTGGCCTCCATTTCTTGGGGTTCGTTCCTCTATGAGATATGACTACCTGCTGCACTGAAAAGTTCCAGAAGGCACAACCCAAGTATCCGTTTGCTGCCAGTAATTGACCACTAAAGGACAATACTAAGCGACTGCGGTGTAATTTAATTATTCCTCAAATTGTTTTCTTGATCTCGTCTACAAAAGTGACTCTAGAGAACATGTGCTTCGTGTATTTGTTGCTGTAAACACCTTTTCCATCAGCCTAAAGTAGCCTCCATTTCTTGGGGTCCGTCCCTCTGTGTGCTATGACGACCTGCTGCACTGAAAGGTTCCGGAAGGCACAACCCAAGTGTATTGTAGCGTAAAGTGGCCTCCATTTCCTGGGGTCGGTTCCCCTGTGTGCTTTTACAACCTGCTGCACTGAAAGGTTCCGGAAGGCACAACCCAAGTGTATTGTAGCGTAAAGTGGCCTCCATTTCCTGGGGTCGGTTCCCCTGTGTGCTATTACAACCTGCTGCACTGAAAGGTTCCGGAAGGCACAACCCAAGTGTATTGTAGCGTAAAGTGGCCTCCATTTCCTGGGGTCGGTTCCCCTGTGTGCTATTACAACCTGCTGCACTGAAAGGTTCCGGAAGGCACAACCCAAGTGTATTGTAGCGTAAAGTGGCCTCCATTTCCTGGGGTCGGTTCCCCTGTGTGCTATTACAACCTGCTGCACTGAAAGATTCCAGAAGGCACAACCCAAGTGTATTGTAGCGTAAAGTGGCCTCCATTTCCTGGGGTCGGTTCCCCTGTGTGCTATTACAACCTGCTGCACTGAAAGATTCCGGAAGGCACAACCCAAGTGTATTGTAGCGTAAAGTGGCCTCCATTTCCTTGGGTCCGTCCCCCTGTGTGCAATTACAACCTGCTGTATGTGTGCAATCTGTGTATGCCAGCTTTGTGAGGACTGCCAATACTTTCATCAGGACGTGGTTCCAAAGCCAGTATGGTTACGCAATCTTCAATGGTTTGAAATAGATGACCAGTTGTCTAATTTTATCAGAATTCCAAAGTGTCCCCATTTCTTGGGGTTTGTTCCTCTGTGTGCTATGACCACCCGCTGCTCCAAAAGGTTCCAGAAGGCACAACCCAAGTATCCGCTTGTTTTGGATTTATTATGTGCCATGGATTCTTAGTGTATGTACTTCATTCGCTCCTCTTTTTGCAATGCCCTCGTGCCATATTACACAGTTAAATTAAAGTTTGACAGTTTCGTATGTATTCAAAAAATGCTCGCCTTCCCGCAAGGATCATTCCATCGGAAGCGATAATTTCAGCTCTGTCCATATTTTCCAGATTGTCGGCAAACTCCTTTACCTCGCGATGCAGAATGATAGCTTCTGTTGATACAATTGATCAATATTTATACCACGTTGAGCGGCAAATGTAACGATTTGTATCAATTGATCAAAGCATAAGGTTGATCCAAATTGTCTGCTGATGATTGAAAGTTTAATGAAAAGGTTATTAATCATTAAATATAAGGTCCATTAAATCAAGACTCTATTTTATTAAATCAAAATTAAAATATTTCTGGCATGATGAGGTAAATTTAAATATGAAAAATCTCAGAGTAGTTTCTTTAAAAGCCACTGCCTTGCCTCTTGAGGTGATGCCAGCCATGCTACCAGTGAATGCCCACTAAAAGACAATACTAAGCAACTGCAGTGTTGTTTTATTCGTATCAAGAATTGTTTTCTTGATATCATCCGCAAACGTGACTGCACACCTTTTACATCAGCCCAGAGCGGCCCCCATTTCTAAGGGTTCCTCTGTGGGCTTCGACAACCATCTGCTCTGAAAGCTTCCAAACCAAGTATCCATTTGTTATGTGGCGTGGTTAGCATTTATTGCTACCCTTCCGGCAGGTTCAGTTATAATCAGTGTATGCCAATTTTGCGAAGACCGCCAACACTTTCTCATCATGACATGGTTCCAAAGCATTTTTAGCTGTGTAATCTTTTATGGTATGGAGTGATTTGAGGGTTTGCTGCCAGTTGGGTGGGCCGTAAACCAAGCCCTTGTCCTTCGCAGTTATCTGATCAATCTGATTTTCTTGGCCCGCTTTGACCTTTTTATTGATCAATTGTGGAGAAATGTTTAGGGTCAAATTCACCGAGTCAATCCAAGAACCCCAAATTTTGATATCCTAAAATTTCACTATCACCACGAACGTCCCGAAGATAAGAATTTCACAACCGCAACAATCCTTTTCAGTAAATTCTTCCAATAATTTACCCGTGCATTGTACTGGGAAAGCAAATCATATGTGTATATCATAATATTTTTGTCTTCTGTGTCAATTAAACATGGGCCTTGATTCTGAGATCAAAGAACCAGTTTGTCTGTTATATTTTCTCCAGGAGATAAAAATGTACTTAGTTTAAATAGTTTGTTGGTTTTTCTCTTTTTGGATACCAAATTTTTGCCTATGGATATGTTTGTTTCAACATAATTGAACGGAACTACAAACGAAACAATCAACACACAACGCTTTACAATACTTTAGGAACAAATTAAAAAGTCATAAAAATCAGGGGATTTACTTTCTTTTTGAACCGCTCACGATATGTCATACCGTCATCGGTACCTACCTAGTTAGAATAGCACTGTTAGAACTCGATATTACAGAATAATAATAACTCTGAACTTAATGGCGATGGCGTGGTTACTTGCTGAATCTGCTCCATAAAATTTGTTTTTAAATACTCACTTAATATTTTGTAATTTTATTTTGAAACAATTTATAATTCGAATTTTTTTGATCAATTTACCAGAAGTAAGGGAGAAATTAGCTTACTTCACCCACACTTACTTTAGACGTATCTATAACGCACTTATATCTGTTTATGTCTTCAGTGTTGAATTGTTAAAATCAAAAATGTATTTTGCTTAGAAATAATGAAATGTATAAATTTAATTGTGATTGTGCAATTGAATAAGTCTTGTAACGCTGGATTTATTATGTTTATGATTAAAGGTCACAATTCAGAATCAATAAGTGATTGTGTCTGAATAGCCGGATACTTACCAAACTTCCTCTACCCAATCTCCTTACCCTCCTAACTCTGTTCAGCCTCACAACATTCCCCGATCGGACAGTTGGGACTCTTGTGCAGTATTCACTTCATATTCAGTATTAACCCCTGGAGCCACTCTTGGGAGCCCTGAGCTTTTAAAGATTGTGTTGAGGAAAACAGTAAACATGCAGACCTGCGTGCATAATTTATATTTAGCTAATTTTAATCAGTATTACTAATTGATAAAAAGTTATAAATCTTATCTTGTTATACTTTTTATGGACTTCCTTCTAGCATTTATTAACGCATTTTTTAAGCGCAGCTATAGGTAAAAGCAATTACCGTGTTTTGAAGAGCATTTATCTATAATTGATGATGAATTAAAATTACATGAATACTTGGGAATTACAATCGATAATGAATTAAAAATTTCAACTTTGATTTGTCTACTAAAAAAATGTAAAAAAAGATCAACTTCTTAAATAGGATAAGGGAAAAATTAGATCTTAAACAAGGAAATTTGTCTACAGCACCACTGTAGCAGCATCTCATATGAATTACTGCACAAGTGTTATTATTTTTTGAGCAAAAACACACAAGACTATAAATAATTCATAACAGAGGGATGCGGTCTATATTGTACTATAGGCACATAAGAAAATAAGAACTATGACAACGCTAACTAAATATTATGCTAAGTGTGTGGCAACTTTATTCTATAATATCTTATTATTTATTTGTAACTTAAAGAATAAAATGTTACCCGATTATATGTTAAAAAGTGTCAGTATTAGTAGTGCGACAATTACGAGAAGTTGCGACGATTTTAAACATCCGAGAACAAATTTATTAGAAACACAAAATAATATCGATTTTAAGGTGTTATTGATGGCGACCAGATAAATAATCAAAATGAAAATTCAACACACCTTTAAAAAGTGATAGAACGAAACCTAGGTTACGTATGTTTGGTTTATAGGTTCGTTTTTTTCATCACTTTTAATGACCATATATATAACTTTAATTTATCACCTGTTCCAAAGTAAAATATGTGTTTTCTTAATTTAAAGACAAATTATCACCTTTTGCAATGAAAAACTGTAAATGGGAGGTAACGGTAGAATCAAGGTATTCCGTAAACCTAAATACATACATATTAAGTATATTGACAAAACCATTGTAAATATGCCCTTATGCTTAGCAACCAAATTATTTAATAATTCAAAAACTAGCAGCTAAGATGAGGACCAACAAGAAACGCATAATAAATGCAGAATTAGCCAACCTTTCATTATATAAATGTGTTACCAAATCATCTTGATAAAAACTGTAAAATGTAACCCATCTTTAATATTGTTCAATTCAGATGTGTATATATATATATGAAATTATTATATATAAAATTATAATATTAATAGGTACACTCGAAATATCTTTGACCACCTACAATGAATGTAAAATCAGGATATAACAATACTGATTAATATAATTTGAATTGTTCACCACCCCTGATGCTCCAAAAACTGTATATATACCGTAATTTAACAAAAAATTGTACCAGTCTGAAGAAGGACGTGATAGACTGAAACCGGTAACGGTCAAAAATAATAAAAAAGTTTTTAAAGAAAAATTGTTGTTTTAATAAATCATTTGTTCATTGTAGAAGATGCACTAGTATCGCCCTGGTGAAAAAGACCACCATTCAGAATTGAAATGGCTCTCCTACCTTCCTCTTCCTAATCTCCTTCTCCTCCCCATTACCTTCAGCCTCACACACACCCCAATTGAGCAAGCCGTAGTCTCACTGATTCCCGACAGTACCGAGCAGTTGGGACTCTCGAGCAATATTCAGGGTTTTTAAAATATTCATAGAACTCCGTTTAAATGCAAAGGAAGCTAAAAACCTCGCAATTTTTCAAGTCTCGTTGTGGAATCTAAATTTTAGTTTGTAGTTCACAATATATCGTTATAGAAGGTTTAAAAAAATGTTAAATATGAGATACAAAATGTTTAATAATAATAAAATTCTATATAATGGGTACATGTATGCAAATTACAAATATATTTATGCCTTATAATTGGATTTTTAACTAAAGGCAGAACTCACCAGATAATGGCTGTAGTCACAAAAAAAAATTGTTTCCAAGCAAATTGAACTGATTTTCCAGTTAAGAACACTATGTAAGTATATTCAATATATATTAGACTGATTATTAAATACTCTATGTGCAGTGGCGTACAACAGTTTAAAAGCTGTACATACCTACCCTCTAAATAAACATTAAAAAATTCAAAGATAAAAATGAGACGATTTTTTAATCAAAATGTATTATTTTTATAAATTTGAAAATGTGTTTTTTGTATGTGAGCTATATAATATAATTAACAATAAATTGTTTCAATTTGACAAATGTATACTTTTCATTGTAACCCTTTTTCTTCCTCACACATTAATTTTACTTAATTCAACAGATCTAACCGATGTTTCACTTTCTGCATTATTTTCTTTGTTTTCTCTACAATTGTTATCAACCTAGACAATATTTTTATTTTCTTTACAATTGAAAATAGAGCAATGATAAATAATACTTGGGTGAAATAGATTTTCAAAACTAACTAAAATGTTAAAGGAACTAAATTGGCTAGTAGAGAAACAGCTGCTATTTATACATGAATGTGATGATATTTATACATAAAATAATAAACAACCAAACAAAATTGTATAAAATCAGGACATTCTGTACATAACACAAGAATGTGCAATGAAATTAGGCTACCAAAAAAGGACAATACACAAAATAGTTTACTATACAACAGAGGAATGCAATTTCACGCTGGATTCAAGCTGAATTGTATGAGCCATACTAATCAAAAGAAAATTTAATAATGTAAGTATATAAATAATAACAAATTAGACATTTTTGTAATTTGGATGTATATCGTATTAATGTTTTGTTGTATGGAATTTAAGGAACCAAAAAGAAAGATTTTTTCTGAATACTTCTAAATCAGGGACCGGCCTTACGCAGGTGCAATTGGAGCAGTCCGCTCCGGGCGCCAACTTGCCAAGGAGCCAAGGCACTGATAAAACCTAACACCTAATACTACACCCTTGAGGTTGAGGCAGGCGCCATTTGGCTCAGGGCTGACCCTGAACAAAATATACTTTATATAAGAATAATATGTATGATAGGAAGCAACAATATGTGAGTTAAGAAATAGTATTTTGTAGTTTAGAAGCGAGATTACGTGTATGTATTTTTTTAACTAGGTATAATAAATTAAACATATTTTTTTAATGCTTTATTTTACTGAACTGTATAAAAAAGTGACCGCCACAATATGGGCATGACATATGTCTAGTCTGGTTATATAATAATAATATTTGTATGATTTGTATAGCGTCGTTTTTGTGCAAAATCACCTAAAGGGCGCTTTACAAATATATAATACATTTCTACAATGATCTATGTTATTATTAACTATATAATATGGAGATGATATACGGTACAATACTTACCTGGTAGGTCACTTGAGATTAACACTTAATTAACATTATCCAATTGTTTATTAGCGAAATTTAGATACAGGATTTAGGACATATGTAATTGGATATAACTGGACTTTCTCTCAGGAATGGTATATTTAATTTAAGGGTATGACAGCTTAAAAAGGTAAGTTTTTAGTTTAGACCTGAATTCTGTTGGACTTGTTATGGATCTTAGTTCCTGAGGAAGTTTATTTCAAGCCTTTGGCCCAAATGCTGATGCAGTTGTTGCAAAACTCCAGACACCTGTAGCAAACTCTTTAATAATAATGAAAAACACATTTTGTAATTCACTAATTTAATGAACCAGAAAATAGAAAATTTGAATGATTACAAATCAAGAATAAACATCAGCTGAAAGAGATTCATGAAAAAAACATTAAAAATGACATAGAAAACTAATAAAACAGAAATGAATAACTTTAGTCCGCCTCAGCACAGATCACCCTAGAGAGGAGGACTAAGAAATACTATTTACTATACATATATTTAATATCATATTTTGTATGTACAATGTTTAAATAGTAGCTATAATAAAAAAATACATGATGGTCTACCAAGTTTCACTAATCTCAAATTTCGTTAGGACTTATGTATTAACTTATTATAATTAAGTACAGACACATGAAAATAATACAATCTGAGAAAGAGATACAGAGAAAAGACGGAGACAACTTACTATAGGTGGGGTAAGAGAGAGAAGGGGAGACTTTAATAATATTTATACTGAATGGGTGCAATAATTCCTCAGTTACAAGACGGCAACGGGAATAGCGTTTCATATATATCATTATTCATTTCATATATTTTTAGAATACGGTATTATCGGATGGGGCAGTGCAAATAAAAATATACTAAATCCACTAATTAAAACTCAAAAAGCCATAATGAAAATTATACTGAAAGTTCCTGTAAGAACTAGCACTGACGAAATCTTCACCAATCTTAACACCATGTCAATTAAACAACTATATTCGAAAACTATACTCATTTACATTCATAAGTACAAAACCCAAGAGATAACAACAAACACGTACAACAGAAACACTAGATCTCATGATCAAAAACTTATCCAACAAATAACTACTAATACAACTTTTGGGCAAAAAAGCTTCTTATATCATAGTATTAAACTCTACAATAAAATACCACTCTCACTCAAAAACCTCAACATTATAACATTTAAATTTCAAATAAAAAGCTGGATACTTAATATAGGGAGATCTGAAATATAAAATATACTGATATCAAACACAGACTAAAACAAAATCAAGTGAACTATACCAAAAAACACTATCTTACTTATTTTAAAATTATTTAAAAAAAAATATATACTACATGATATATGTTTATAATTAAATTCATATGTTACTTTGTTGTAATATTAACTTCTTATAATTAAATTATAATATGTACATATTATAAATAAAAATATGAAATAAATATTAAAATATTAAATTATAATATGTACATATTATAAATAAATATATATATAAAATATTATAAATAATACATAAATATATAAAAATATTACCATTCGTTATTTCGGCTACTGGCATTATACCTAGCTCTCTAATTAAAAATTTAGGCGTATTAGATCTATCAAAAAATTTATATATAAAGATGCAAAAGTCGGTCATTTTGAATACATGTAGGATAACAAAAGATTTTTTAAATATTTATGTTGAGGGATCAGTAGGATTTATAGGCCCTGTTAGAAGTTCTACCGAGCCGAACCCTCTGATATGAAAATATCTGGAGACGGTGAATTTTTTTTTCCCATTTGATATCTGGTGATTTGACGTGTTGTTGTTCTTGTATTGTTTTGTATTTATTTTACTTATATAATGCACTTACATAGTGTTGATTGACTAGCTGATCATTTGTGGAAAAGTGAGTGGAAGGGTTAAGTTTTTCCTTTGGGGAAGACTTAACCCGGACAACTAAATCGGAAGTTTAAAAATTAAATGAAATCCTCAGCACGGGAGATCCCAGTGAGGATATCATTATCTTTATATGTTACTAAGAAAAGAAGACAATAAATCATTTATTTTTTCTACTTCCGATTTTATGTCCGGGTTAAATCTTCCCCATAGGAAAAACTAAACCCTTCCACTCACTTTTCCACAAATGATCATCTAGTAAATCAACATTATGCAAGTGCATTATATAAGCAAAATAAATACAAAACAATACAAGAACAACACGTCAACTCACCAGAGATCAAATGGGAAAATAATTCACCGACTCCAGATATTTTCATATCAGAGGGTTCGGCTCGGTAGAACTTCTAACAGGGCCTATAAATCCTACTGATCCCTTAACATAAATGTTTAAAAAATCTTTCGTTATCCTACATGTATTCAAAATGACCGACTTTTGCATCTTTATATATAAATTTTTTGATAGATCTAATACGCCTAAATTTTTAATTAGAGAGCTAGGTATAATGCCAGTAGCCAAAATAACGAATGGTAATATTTTTATAGTCTGAGAATGCCAAATTCTTTTTATTTCATTTCCTAAATCTGTGTATTTTCTTATTTTTTCATTAGCAGATTTTTGAATATTACAGGAATTTGGAATAGCGACATCAATGATATAAGTTATTTTTGTAATTTTGTCATGTAAAACTATATCGGGTCTATTATGACTAATCGTTAATCTGTTAGTATAGTTTTATCATAATATATTTTATAAAATTCGTTTTCTAAAAATGAATTTGGTTCGTATTCATAATATGGTACTATATTACGGCAGTCAATCAAGTTATGTTTAGATTAGTCATCGAACTACGGTAGTGGATAGTCGTGCTCTGTGTTTGACGAATTGCCTACCTGCTGTCGCGGACTTCGTACAGATAAGAAATTATTGTTACATTTTTGTTTTCTATTATTTGTTTGTTATATTTAGGTTTTGATAAATTAGTGTGTACAGTCAATCAAATAGACTGTATTATTATTTTTTTGTTAATTAATTTATAAATATGGAAGAAGATGAAAATCAACCTCCTGACCCCGATTCCATATTTAATATGGGAGATGAGTATGAATCGGATGTTTCTATAATACTACCTTCCAGAAAACGAAGACCATCGCTCTGTCTTAATGTACCACTCAAAATTAAACCTTCGCAATCCGATGAAACCTCAAACCCTAAGGAAAGTCGTAAGGATACCATATTATCAGAATCTAAAAATACTGAACTAAGTTATTCCCCATCTTCCTCGTCTCCATTCATTGTCAATGTCCAAAGTACTGAACAAGGAAAAATCATTCATCCTCTGGATTTCGGGAAATTCATTTTTAGTTCAAAAAACAGTAACCTTGGCATAGTTAACGGATCTATTAAGCCGGAAGGCCGCTATAAGTTATCCCTAGAATTTAAATCCGCAAACTTTGCAAATGAATTTGTCCAAAAAATTGATACGCTTTCACACCACAAATTTAAATCTTATATTCCAACTTACAACCTTACTAGAATGGGCCGAGTGAGAGGTATACCAATCGATCTCTCAGAATCTGAAATTGTTGATGCACTTAATGATTCTCAAGTGACCCCCAAGGTTTTAAAAGCACGTAGATTAAATTACAAAGATACATCTAATGGAACCACTACATGGAAACCCTCACAATCGGTTGTTATTACTTTTGAAGGCCAAACTTTGCCATCTCGGGTATTTATTTATTACAACGCACTCCCTGTGGAAGTATACAAATTCCCGACGATCCAGTGTTTTAACTGCTGCCGTTTCGGACACTCAAAACCCATATGTCGTTCCCCTCCACGTTGTTTTCATTGCGGAGAGGACCACCCCTTTGATCTTTGCCAAAAATCATCGAATGATCCACGTTGCATTAACTGCAAGGGAAATCATACAGCGGTTAGTGTGGCCTGTCCAGAATTGACCAGACAAAGGAATATTAAACAATCAATGGCTTCAGACAACATTTCCTATTTCCAGGCATCAAAATTATTCCCACCTGCAATAAAATCGTTTGCAGAGGTAACATCTACCTCAATTCCTTGCAATCTATCTTACTCTAAATCTCCCCCATCATCTTCTCACAGGGAAACAATTTTTATACCACTAAAACCAAAACCAAAATTTATTGCTTCTATTGATAAAAATCAACATAATGATATTTTGTTTAACCCAAATGGGAATTATAAATCTCAGACACTCAATGGGAGTGCTTTAAATAGTTCCCAATCTTCCCCTAATTTAGGGAAAGTGGTGAATGAAAATATTAAATCTTTATTATCCTGTCTTCCTAATGTCTCCGAAACTGAACAGAATTCTTCAGTGGAATATCAGAAGTCTAATCTGTAATAAATTTGAACTTGTAAAATTACTCGATGAACATGAAATTTCAATTGCCGCTATTTCTGAAACGTGGTTTAAACCCTCGTATCTATTTAAGATTTCTGGATATAATTGTCTTAGACATGATAGACTGGATGGTAAAGGTGGCGCTGCCTTAATCATCCATGACTCTATCCCTTTCAAACCAATCATGTTTCATACTCTCTCTAACAATTTTCAGATAGTAGCAGCTGTTGTATGTGATATTACAATACTATCAATATATGTCCCTCCCTCCACTATTTTTGATGAAAACGAATGGTCATCATTTATGTCTCAGATCCGTCCCCCGTATATGTTACTGGGCGACTTTAACGCTCATTCTACCTCTTGGGGTAGTGACTTAACGAATCGTTCTGGCCGTAATCTTTTAGATTTTATTGATTCCCATAATTTATGTATTTTAAACGACGGATCTCCAACCAGATTCTCCCCCCCTCAACAAAGGAAAAGTGTTGTTGATTTATCTCTCTGTTCATCTTCGGTGATACGTAAATGTTCTTGGAACATACTTAAAGACCCCCTTTCCAGTGATTATTTCCCTATTATAATCCTCTTTCACTATCTAACCACCTCGCATTCCTTTACAAATAACAATAATTTTAAATTTAAAACGAAAGATGCGAACTGGAGATTTTTTTCTTCTGTATTAGACTCTCTTGTTCACTCTGTAAAATCTTCTCTTGGGAACATCAGAACACAATGTGAATTATTTCCTAGTATAGTTATAAAAGCAGCAGAAAAATCCATTCCAAAGCGTAAAGTTAACATTAAAACTAAACATTCGACTCCGTGGTGGGACGAAGAATGCACTCGTGCTGTTAACTCTAGAAAAGAAGCAGTTTCCATTTACCGCAAATGCATGTCTTTTGAAAATTTCTTATCAGTGAAACGCGTCCAATCAGAAACTAAACGTATTTTGAAAAATAAAAAGTGGTCTGGATGGCGAAAATTTTGTGAAAACTTGTCTCCTGAAACTCCCCAGTCATCTGTTTGGACTAATTTTAAAAAAATTGGTTCGTCATATGCTCCGGAGCGTACCAAACATATTCCGGAGGAAATTATTATAGGTTTTGCTGATAAGATTGCCCCTCCTTCAGTTGCCAGATGTGAAGAAATGCCCTCTTTTATTTCATATCCATCTCACTCTAACTGGCTAGACTCTCCTTTCTTAGTTAGTGAACTAAAACGAGTAATTAAATCTCTTTCTGACTCTTCTCCGGGTCCTGATGGAATATTATATAGCTTCTTTAAAGCATTCTCCGACATGTCGGTTGAATATTTCTTATCCTTAATTAATAACATGTTTGAAACAGGATTTATTCCGGATGTCTGGAAAGTTCAAAAAATCCTCCCGGTTTTAAAACCAGGGAAAAATCCGTCCGAAGTCTCATCCTATCGTCCTATTGCTCTTTCGTCGTGTTTAATTAAAGTAGTGGAACATTTGATAAAGAACAGATTAGAATGGTTTGTTGAAAATCACAAAATTATCCCTCCTAATCAATACGGCTTTCGGAAAAAGAAATCTACTATGGATAATTTAAGTTTGTTAACAACAGATATCCGTATTTCTCAATCCCTTAACTCTTGTACATTGGCCACATTTCTAGATCTTTCTTCAGCTTACGACGATGTATTAATTGATGTTTTGAAGGAAAAATTAATTAAAATAAAAATCCCCATAAAATTAGTTCAATTTATTATCAACTTGCTAACAGACAGATCCATTATTATCCACTCTTCCTCAAACATATTGAAGCGCAAACTTTGGAAAGGGCTACCCCAGGGGTCTGTAATCAGTCCATTATTATTTAATATTTATATGAGTGATTTAGACATTGTAATCCCTTCGTCTATTAAGCGACTTTATTTTGCGGACGATTTTCTCATATACACGGTGTCCGGAAACTCGTAGTACAAGCGGGAAACTGGAGAATCTACACCACATGGGGAACCCAAAAAAACATAAAGTTTTTTGATTTGAGCATTTTCAAAAAAAAAAAAAAAACCAAAAAAATATATTTTTCGGCTATTTTAGGGTTAAAGTTTTTTCTGGTGTTTAGGGTTGAATAACAGATGTTTTAACCCTGCAGAGCAGAAATATTTTATGATTACACCGGGTTAAATGAAGGGTGATTTCAAAATAATGCTTCAAATCCGAGTTTCTTCATTTGTTTTACTTTCAAATAGTTTTAATTAGTTGGGTACTTTGATCTTCAGTAATAATTTATAAGAATTTGATTAAAAAAAAAAAAAAAAAAAAAAATCAACTTCAAACTCGATTTACTCGATAACGAAAGCTCAAATAAAAAAAAAAATATACTACAAAATCGACTCCAAATGTGATGTAGATTCACCAGTTTCCCGCTTGTACTACGAGTTTCCGGACACCCTGTATTTATCTCACAAAAATTTATCGTATGCTGCGAAGGAATTAAATTTGGCCTTACATAATATTAAAGTTTGGATGTTGACAAATGGAATGAATTTAGCTACCTCTAAAACCAAGGTAGTGGCTTTTACTCGCAAAAGAAAACTGCCTCACTTTACAGTCTCTTTTGATAATTTCCCCCTTCAAATCGTTAAGCAAATAAAAATTCTTGGCCTGCTTTTGGACCATAAGCTTTCCTGGCTCCCGCATATTCAGAACGTTTCTGCTAAGTGTGAAAAGGGGCTTAATATGATGCGAGCTGTTTCCAGAGTATGGTGGGGATCCCATCCTACTACTATTAAACTAATGTATAATTCCCTCGTTCGAAGTCACTTGGATTATGGCACATTTCTTTTCGACCCACTTCCTAAATATCTGGATAAAAAACTTGAAAGAATCCAATCAAAAGGGCTCAGAATGATTATTGGGGCAATGAAATCTTCTCCAATTAATGCTCTTCAGATAGAATGTGTAGATCCTCCCTTATTTTTGAGAAGACAATACCTCGCGGATAGATATATCTTCAAAGCGTTATCTTTATCGCGTCACTCATTGGAACAGAGTCTCGATCGTTTGTTCAGTATTTTGAATAACAGAAGGAGGGTATTAGATAGAGATCGATTCCCTCTCTTATTAAAAAGTTTTCTATCATTTAGATCTCTGTCTTCTTTCCTTCAAAATCTACAAGATGATCCAATCCTTCCTATTTACAGTACCCCGTTTAATGCTATTAATTTTATCCCAAACGTAATAATTTCTGACTTCCGGACGAACATTTTATCTTCAGCTAATAACTTTCAAAATGTTGAAGAACATTTTAAAAACATTATATTTTCAAAGTTTCCTGGATTTTCCCTCATATACACAGATGGTTCCAAATCCGACCACAAAGAATGTGGCGCATCGGTATATATTCCTGAATTCAATGTTAATCTGTCTTATAAATTGCCTAAAGAAATTTCCAATGATGAATGCTTCGCGATTGAACAAGCTTTAATTCAAATCCAATTCCTCAATATTCGTCGAGCCTTAGGGCGAGTTGTTTCGGAAAAAATCACGTGTGAGAAAGTCATCACAACGTCAATCCACTCAATTTTCCATAAATTGGGTTGTTTCATCGTCCGTCAAGAGAAAATTCAACGAAATATTCATGAAAATGTGATCAGCCGAAATCGGCCGGTTAACGCGATCCGCCATTTTGAAAAAGATTGACGCATGCGCGAACGTCACAATTGCGGTCTGACATATCGTATGTGCCAATTACTGGTGATAACGACCCTCACTATTTTGGCAAATAACGCAAAGAAAACCCAACGATTAAAATTTATGAAGTTGAAGGTTTTGTGGGAAGAAGTTTAGATACCTTTTCTACATAAAACATTGTCGAAATTCGTTTTTATATCGTTGGTTTCCGTGATTTAAAATGACGAAAAAACTGGTAAAACTATTGAAAAACTACAAGTTTGTTTCTTTTGTCGACCAACATAGTAGCCAGGTGGCCTGGAGATACCCATCTTTTTAATAGTAGCAGCATCAAAGTAAGGTTGGAATGCGGTGAGTTTGGAGATGAAGTGATTGTTGGAGATGGTGGTTATGGAATAAAGCCATATTTACTAACACCCTTAAGGAATTTCGTTTCTCGAGAACAACATTTATATAAAGAAAGTCAGATCAGGACCAGAAATGTTGTTGAAAGAACTTTTGGAGTTGTTAAAAGATGGCTTCCAGTCCTTTCTTCATAAATTAAAATGCAGGTAGGTACAAGGGATCATTGTAACAAGATCAACCACCTGTATTCATAGACCCCTTGGACGAGGTTAACGATGTACTGGTGCAAGCACCAATCTTTAACAGGGGAGATGACCATGTTCGTCAAACCCTCATTAACTCATATTTTGCCAGATTGATGGACTAATAAATAGTAAAATACTACCCAGCACAAAAAGCCCTATCTTACCTCCTTCTGTACCATTAGGCCTATCGTCCCACGTGTCGGTAAGGAATCCACATAAGCCGAGTGCTGTAAAACCCTGCAATGCAAGAGAGGTTCCACAGTAGACCGCCTTATAAACTGTTTTCTTACTTTACTTCTCTGTGCAGAACTCGGTTTATATTGATTCTTTACCAACCCATGGGGCAACACTTTCTGTAACATCTTCCGCCTGGAGACTCGAACACATGTGTACAATCTCTTGGTACATGAGCGAAGATAATAAAAGTCTTTTGAATTTCAAAACAATAATGTCTTTATTCAAAAATAGCTGTACCCCGCCACGTGTTGCTGTGGCTCAGTCTGTTTTACCTGTCACAGGTGTCATCTAAATAATGTAGGTATGTATATAAAAACACACGCATATTTGAATGCAACATTGTGTCTAAATTTCAAAGCAATCAGTGAAGAACTTTTCAACAAACGACCATTTACATATATTCAGAGATAGATAGTTAACATGTACAAAATAATTAATGTAACGATAAATCTTCTATTTATTTTATACTTTAATGTTTATAAACTTAGTAAATTACTTTGTTTAATAATAGAGAATACATACTATTAGAAATGTTTTGAACAACTATCTCACATATACATATATTATGTAATATGCATTGGATCATTATTGAATGTGAATAACTTAAGTGTAACTGCATACTCCTACCTAATTTCATAAAATAAATAGAGTACCAAGATGTAGTATATTCTTTTATTTGTATTTTACATAAGTGAGGAACAAAATATATCAAAATAATATAACAAATTAAAATAAAAGAGAAAATAAGTAAGGCACCTAGGTACCTACACTGTAGAAATTGAAAAAAAAAAGATAAATGGACAAATAGAAAAAAAATGAATAAATCGGAAGGTTGCGGGTTCAATTTCCATCAGCGGCATTTATTTTTTCTCAGAGTTTATTTATTTTTAAATATGTATGGGTGTTTCAGACTAATATTTATTGATTATAATAATTTGTTTATATAAATTCAGTTAAAAATAAGAAAATAAAGGTTTAAAATAATGTTTATGGTATTTTCCAATTATGTCCTAAATCCTGTATTAACAATTAGTTAATGTTAATTAAGTATTAATCTTAAGTGTACCGTACCATACCGTCTACAGTACCATACTTATCTACCAGGTAACTATGGTACTGTATATTATCTCCATATATAGTTAGTAATAACATAGATCATTCTAGAAATGTATTACATAGTAAATCACATCAAGGTCGCTGTAGCGACTTGATTAGCGATTGATTAGCGATTGTGATTATTTATTTTTTATTAATGCCCTGAAAAAAGTAAAATTATACCAGAATACTCTCTCGGAAGAAAGAATAATTTACAGCAAAAATACATACTTATACAATGGGAAAGAAACATTTAAGAACATAATATAATGGACTAGTTAATTGTGTGCGAATGCATTCATTCATCTTGTTCTAACAATAATTGACAAACATTAAAAAGAACACAAAAGATTATACGGCCCATAAAGTAAAGGTCACACAGCATTAAAAATATGCATAATATAAAAACCTGGACATGCCATGCATAGTATTGCATAAAATGCATTTTTTTAAATTTACAGTTTTAAAAGGAAAGAAAAGAAAAATGCGGTCTTACTGGAGTACCCCGTCGTAAGTACACAATGTACATTTGTTAGTATTATCATGTAATATAATGTAGGTAATTGTGAAGCCAGAAAATACTTCTTAAGAATTGTGTACATAAAAAAGAGAAAAATTATTAAAATTAATATTAGTATATTAAAGAATTCACCCAGTAGATAGTGAACAGAGGGGAATAAACTGCTTTCATCTCAGTTTAGTTTTAGCATGACTCCGATATTACTCGTTCTTGTCTCAATAATCCAATTTTTTTTAAACCGGAAATCGGTATGTATAATAGGGGGCACTCCTGTCAAAAGGGTTGGATTTGGATGCTTCAACAACATGAGAATACATTAACTAATAAGATTATTATCTTAAGTAAAGCAACGATAGTGAAATACAAATATTTTGTACTCAAATCTAAAAACAGTTTGTTTGAAAACTTGTATTAAGTCAGTCAACAAATTCGTTTACATTTAAATGAGATGAAATTGCTTTTAGGATTGAGGTTTCTGGGGCGCTGCTATCTAAACGGTTGGATTTGGATGCATTAACAACATTAGAATACATTAACCAGATTATCTTAAATGAAGAACTGATATAAAACTAGGAAACATTGTTTGAAACACAAGTTCTTACAAGTAGTTAGTAAACTGCCGTCAACACCATAATAAACCTCAGCTGTGGCGCTAACCAAACTCCCACCTTCTTCCACCACCAGATAGCTCCTGCAGCACCAAAGTGCTGATGTCATCGTCAAACACGCTAGGGAGTCCGTCAATCGAAGTAGCCACTATGTTCCGCATAAAATTTGTGTCCACCGCCAGTCCTCTCCTGAATTTCTCTGCTACCGTCCTTGAAGCATTATTAAAAGTCAATTAATAAACATATATACCTGCATGAATTAAACAAAGCATCAGGGCAACCAATTACTAAATATAACAGTTCATTTAACAGCATTATGGCGTTAAGATTAATACCAATTAAGAAATATATTCCAACCTGCCTTGCCCGACGCTTCATATTTTCAAACCGAGCTCGGAGCTGTTTGACAGAATCCATCGCCATTGAAATCGGATATAAGAGTAAGCCATGTCGCCTCTCGTTGTTTGAAGATGACTGCGTCGGTCTTTTTATTGGTGAGAATATGGCTATACTTCCTCACCAACATGGCATCGTTTCCTGAAAACACATTTCATATTTATAAGTAACAAGATCGTACAAGGAATTGCTGATATAAAATTAAATATGCACGGCAAATATTATATTTATTAGGTTCAAAATATATATAGATATTTTATAGTTTCTTATAGATATTTTATTACACATGAAAGCACTATAATATTCCTCGGTAAAGCATTATTAAAGTGTGGCAGAATTCAAAATAATATATAAAAATAAACAAAAAGATTTGCCACCATTCCATGGCAGAACATTCAAAAAATAAAACGCAATGCTTTTAGAAAGTTCATTCTCACAAAGTTCAAGTAATTTTACTAACGATAAGTATATACACGTATCGCAAATGTTTTCATAATGATCGTTTATCTCGTTTAGAAGACGAAATTCCACAAAATATTATCAAGCTTTACATAATGGTTTCACGAAAATAAAATGCTCACTTACGTATCTATACGGTTCCAAACGTGTATTATTTATTAATAAGGTTCATATTTATTATGGCAATAAGGTATAATTTACAATACTTACAGTAAGTTGGGATCCATTATAAGTTGTCAAAAATTGAGATGCCTAAATGAACAACAAAAAATCACACAAAACAAGCAATCCAACGAAGTGACGGCGCGGCGGGAAAAAGTTTTGACAGATTGATAAAAATACGAGGTGTTGCCAGCGTAAAAATAATTCCTGTCTCGCAAAAAAATTATTCTCTGCAATAATTGCCCGATTCGGCGGGGAACACTGGAACGGATTATTCAAATATAACGGAAGCTTTTTCGGAGTTGAAACAACCCAATTTGTATTTGAATAAAATCGACGTGAAGATTTTTTTACATTTGAATAGAACTCGGGAATCTGAATAATTGTTCAGCTTTTCCGAAACAACTCGCCCTTAGTGTGTACTGACTCTCTAAGTGCAGTATTAAAAATTTCCTCTAATATCGTTCGATGTCCAGAAGACTATGTTATTTGTAATATTAAAAACATCCTCGATTCTTTAAACGAATCTATGTTTGAGACAATACTGGTTTGGGTGCCTGGCCATCTAGGAATTGAGGGTAACGAGAAAGCTGATTCTCTCGCTTAACTTGGAACTGTATCTGGTTCTATTCCTTTAGATTTTAAAATTCCTTTCTCTGACGTCTTCTCTATTCTTAAATCCAACATGTCTCGTTCCTGGGAAGAAAATTGGACAGTCACGAAAACTCAAACTGGATCTTTCTATGCTGGAATACAAAATCATATTCCAAGTAAACCCTGGTTCCACGGCAAAAAAAGTCCAAAAGATTTATTTCCTGTATCTCGAGAATGAGAATTGGCCACTGCTCTATTGCAACTCATTTGTTTAAAATTCGGGTACTCGAAAGTTCATTATGCCAGTGTGGTGTGGAGGATGAGACTCTTTACCATGTCTTCTTCAATTGTAAAAACCATTCTTCTTTCAAGGGCATGTATCGATTGCTTATTAAAATCACCCACCAGTCTCCCCTTAGTATTCCATATTTGCTGTCTCTCAACAACTCTCGCGTATATTCTATTCTTTATAAGTTTATAGATTTGAATGACTTTAATATATGATATGTCCAGTCCCCTTATAGATAATTCACATCAGTTTAACCATATATCTTAAGCCAATCGGCACAAAGCCTAATGCTAGTAGTTTATAGAGTTCTAAAAGAGATGTCTCTAGTGTACAGGTTTGCCCTCCCAGTTCAAAACCGAGATGGGCTAGCAGCTAGTTTTCTAGTGACAGAGAATTTGAGAGCGTTATAGAGAAGCCGTCCTACACACACATTTCTGGTTAAAAGAGTTTCGAGTCTAAATAAAGACAAAGTGTTTTGTTGTCAAGGAAGTGTTATTTTTAAGGGACGCCCGAGGAAGATTTGGCACGATCAAGTGAATCAGATACTTGAGTCGGGCCATGTCAAGAGTCAGAATAATAGAAGAGTATGTATGAATGTGAATGAGGCAAGGAGTGTGTGGTGTGACCGAGTTGTTTGGCGGTCCGTCCTCTCTACCTACCCCTGCGGAGAAACGGCGTGATGGTTAGTTAGTTAATTACAACGGTAATAATCTGGCAGCGCTACTTGGTAGGCACATTATAATATTTGATAATATCTATCAATATTTATCACAATAAAAATCATGCTTAATGTTTTAAAACATGACATAATTGGGAAACTGACATGAATTATCTTTTTTTATCTCGCAATATCGGCAGTGGTTGTTCTAATAGGACTGTTTAAAATATTTTTAATTGATTTTTTTTCTTTATTGGGTGCTTTTAAAATTTGTTCCGTAATGGCACAGATAAAAGTGGGTAAGAAAGAGCTGTTGAAAATGAAACAGACAATATACATATGCCTGCTTCTCTCAAGAAAAATTGCAATTTTTTCTATCTTTTTTTTAAAAGAAAGTAAAACATTCCCGGGTTACGAATAACCTGACAATATTTGAAAATCTCCTACTACCACCACAGTAAGCGGAAAATGTTCCTTGTGTTGTGATGGAAGACTTAGCAGGCCGAGGAATTGAACACACTACGCCTGGGTGGGATCCAAACGCGATGCCTGCTCTGCCACTGACCAATCATTATCATACATCTCCCTCACACATATTAAACAAATAATAATAATAAGTCCGAGTATACATTTAGGCACTATCAAGTTTCAAAAATAATTCAGAAAAGTTTGGTAATTAAACATAACTTGATTGACTGCCGTAATATAGTACCATATTATGAATACGAACCAAATTCATTTTTAGAAAACGAATTTTATAAAATATATTATGATAAAACTATACTAACAGACCGAACGATTAGTCATAATAGACCCGATATAGTTTTACATGACAAAATTACAAAAATAACTTATATCATTGATGTCGCTATTCCAAATTCCTGTAATATTCAAAAATCTGCTAATGAAAAAATAAGAAAATACACAGATTTAGGAAATTAAATAAAAAGAATTTGGCATTCTCAGACTATAAAAATATTACCATTTGTTATTTCGGCTACTGGCATTATACCTAGCTCTCTAATTCAAAATTTAGGCGTATTAGGCTGGCCGCATACATACGTTTTCCGTATTCGATTTCCGAATTCGTTTTCCGTATTCGGAATTCCGTGAGACTAGCGCAAACGTTCGTTTTTCTTCATTCGGAATGTATAAACGTCAGTACCAGTGATGCCAACAAGGGCGATATATCGCCATTTAGGCTACTCAGAGCGAGAATCGGCGCCGAAAAAATCTAAAAGGCGACTGGTCGCCAATTAAGCTACTTCAAAAACATCAATTTTAAACATGTCCCGAAATTCTCTAGCCACCCCCCCCCCCATGAAATTTATTTTTCTGGGGACAAATTTTATATTTTCTTGAAATTCTCTAGCCACCCCCCCATGAATTTTTTTATTTTCTGGGGACAAATTTTATTTTTTTGAAATTCTCTAGCCACCCCCCCCCCCACGAAATTTTTATTTTCACGTAAAAACATCAATTTTAAACATTTCCCACCTAACAGCAAATTCGGCTACTTTACGCTACCTTATGTATGAGAAACGGCGATATTAGGTCAAGATCCGTTGGCAACACTGAATTACTGAACGGAAATTTCCGAACGTTTGCGTCGGCACAAACAAAGTGTATGCAAGAGCTGCGTTCCACATGACGTCATTAGGTTTTTTCCATTCGGTTTCTCCGAACGCGCCAGCTCGCATTCGGAACGTGCGTAAGGAATTTGTTCCGTTCGGAACTAAAACGAACGTGTGCGGCAGTTAATGTATTTTCTACTGATTCCGTGCATTCGGATGTCCGAATACGGAAAACGAATTCGGAAATCGAATACGTAAAACGTATGTATGCGGCCAGCCTTAGATCTATCAAAAAATTTATATATAAAGATGCAAAAGTCGGTGATTTTGAATACATGTAGGATAACGAAAGATTTTTTAAACATTTATGTTGAGGGATCAGTAGGATTTATAGGCCCTGTTAAAGTTCTACCGAGCCGAACCCTCTGATATGAAAATATCTGGAGTGGGTGAATTATTTTCCCATTTGATCTCTGGTGAGTTGACATGTTGTTCTTGTATTGTTTTGTATTTATTTTTCTTATATAATGCACTTGCATAATGTTGATTGACTAGATGATCATTTGTGGAAAAGTGAGTGGAAGGGTTTAGTTTTTCCTATGGGGAAGATTTAACCCGGACATAAAATCGGAAGTAAAAAAAATAAATGATTTATTGTCTTCTTTTCTTAGTCTCACTGGGATCTCCCGTGCTGAGGATTTCATTTACATATTATAATTTAATTATAAGAAATTAATATTACAACAAAGTAACTTATGAATTTAATTATAAACATATATCATGTAGTTTTTTTTTTATTTTTTTTAAATAATTTTAAAATAAGTAAGATAGTGTTTTTTGGTATAGTTCAGTTGATTCTGTTTTAGTCTGTGTTTGATATCAGTATATTTTATATTTCAGATCTCCCTATATTAAGTATCCAGCTTTTTATTTGAAATTTAAATGTTATAATGTTGAGGTTTTTGAGTTAGTTATTTGTTGGATAAGTTTTTGACCATGAGACCTAGTGTTTCTATTGTACGTATTTGTTGTTATTTCTTGGGTTTTGTACTTATGAATGTAAATGAGTATAGTTTTCGAATATAGTTGTTTAATTGACATGGTGTTAAGATTGGTGAAGATTTCGTCAGTGCTAGTTCTTACAGGAACTTTCAGTATAATTTTCATTATGGCTTTTTGAGTTTTAATTAGTGGATTTAGTATATTTTTATTTGCACTGCCCCATCCGATAATACCGTATTCTAAAAATATATATATATATATATTTTTTTTTTTTATAGTGAATACCTCACAAGAGTCCCAACTGCTCTCGTCTGGAGCCAGTGAGACTATGGCATCCCCAATTGGGGGATGTTGTGAGGCTGAAGGCAAGTGGGGAAGGGAAAGAGGAAGGAGAGGAAGTACCTGGCTATTCAGATCTAGTCACTAAACACGGTTAAAGCCATTTGGAGCAACGTTTCAATTCTGAATGGTGGTCTTACACCAGGGCGATACTGGTAGTATCTTCCACTCTGGAACGTGCCGCAAATATACTATATATTATTTTAATTAATTAATTGTGAAATAACACAAATTAATCAAATAAAATTTATTTGCGCACGCCGGGTTCGAACCCGCGACCTTCGGAATGGCAGTCCAATGCGTTACCACTGGACTACGCCGTGAATCAGCATCTGGGCCGAAGGCTCGGAATAAACTCCCGCCGGAAGTAAGGGGCTGTTCAAGTATTACGTAAGCAGATTTATTACAATTATTTACCCCCTCCTCCCCCTTGTCACCACCAAAAGTAAGCAAAGCTCTTACCACCCCCTCCCCTCCCATGCTTACGTAAAAATTGGTACCTATATGCATTTTTCTGTTAATGTATTCTGTTTTATAAACAATTCAACTTTGGCGAAAGGGGTGTTACAACTCTACTTAAGGGAAGTTAATAATTAATATTATTCAGGTAAAAGATAAGGAGGAACGAGTACAAAAAAAAAGAAGTTACTTAAGTTCGAACACGATTAAAATTTATTTAAAAAAAATGTATAAAGAAGGGTTAGTCTTAATCTAGCTTAGTGATAGTTTTAAATTGTAATTCTTAAAATTAATTGTCCTTTTTCTTAATCCTAAATTATTGTTCATTCAATGTCTTAAAAGTTGGGTCACGTTACGAGATAAATATGCAAAAATTGTTCAGGCACTTCCCTTTACGATGATTCTGGAACCGCGTACTACACCTTCGCACTTATCACTGATACACAAAAAGCGGTAACTTGGGCTGGTTCCGAAGGGCGGAATCAGTTCAGCTTGGGCCACGGTTCCGAAGGGCGGAGTCGGCAGGCAGCGACTTCTGAGAGGGCAGCTTCCTGGGCGGAAGTCTGGCGACCACTCTGGCTTCCTGGGCGGAAGTTCGCGGGGTTACGGGAGAAGCCTCGGTGACCGCTCCAAGGGGGAGGGCAAGAGGTTTCTCGGCGGACGCGAGATGGTGACTCCTGAGAGGCGAGAGCGTGACTGTCGAGAGCTGAAAATCAGTGGTATTCACCCGCGCAATCCGGTGACCGTAGCGCGCCTGTGGTGGGGTGCTGAACTATAGTGGTTCCCCTTTACACCACTTCGGTGCGTTGGCTGAGTCCGTGGCGCTGGCATCGCCATTCTCACCGCTAGATTGCGCTGTCTGGCTGATTCGTACTAACTTACGGTTCAAAATCTTAATATATATTTAAGTATCTTAACATTATGCATGCACACACATAATTAATATCTGGTTGCAATTAAATTTCTAATCTAAGTTGACAATTACTCTTACATCTAGATTTATACTTAATGTTCAATATTTTAAAATTACGTTTTTAAATATGACCTTCAAACAATTACAATGTAGCCAGCCTTGGGCGAAGGTTTGTTTTATTGCCGGGATAAAAGTGGGTAAGAAAGAGCTGTTGAAAATGAAACAGACAATATACATATGCCTGCTTCTCTCAAGAAAAATTGCAATTTTTTCTATCTTTTTTTTAAAAGAAAGTAAAACATTCCCGGGTTACGAATAACCTGACAATATTTGAAAATCTCCTACTACCACCACAGTAAGCGGAAAATGTTCCTTGTGTTGTGATGGAAGACTTAGCAGGCCGAGGAATTGAACACACTACGCCTGGGTGGGATCCAAACGCGATGCCTGCTCTGCCACTGACCAATCATTATCATACATCTCCCTCACACATATTAAACAAATAATAATAATAAGTCCGAGTATACATTTAGGCACTATCAAGTTTCAAAAATAATTCAGAAAAGTTTGGTAATTAAACATAACTTGATTGACTGCCGTAATATAGTACCATATTATGAATACGAACCAAATTCATTTTTAGAAAACGAATTTTATAAAATATATTATGATAAAACTATACTAACAGACCGAACGATTAGTCATAATAGACCCGATATAGTTTTACATGACAAAATTACAAAAATAACTTATATCATTGATGTCGCTATTCCAAATTCCTGTAATATTCAAAAATCTGCTAATGAAAAAATAAGAAAATACACAGATTTAGGAAATTAAATAAAAAGAATTTGGCATTCTCAGACTATAAAAATATTACCATTTGTTATTTCGGCTACTGGCATTATACCTAGCTCTCTAATTCAAAATTTAGGCGTATTAGGCTGGCCGCATACATACGTTTTCCGTATTCGATTTCCGAATTCGTTTTCCGTATTCGGAATTCCGTGAGACTAGCGCAAACGTTCGTTTTTCTTCATTCGGAATGTATAAACGTCAGTACCAGTGATGCCAACAAGGGCGATATATCGCCATTTAGGCTACTCAGAGCGAGAATCGGCGCCGAAAAAATCTAAAAGGCGACTGGTCGCCAATTAAGCTACTTCAAAAACATCAATTTTAAACATGTCCCGAAATTCTCTAGCCACCCCCCCCCCCATGAAATTTATTTTTCTGGGGACAAATTTTATATTTTCTTGAAATTCTCTAGCCACCCCCCCATGAATTTTTTTATTTTCTGGGGACAAATTTTATTTTTTTGAAATTCTCTAGCCACCCCCCCCCCCACGAAATTTTTATTTTCACGTAAAAACATCAATTTTAAACATTTCCCACCTAACAGCAAATTCGGCTACTTTACGCTACCTTATGTATGAGAAACGGCGATATTAGGTCAAGATCCGTTGGCAACACTGAATTACTGAACGGAAATTTCCGAACGTTTGCGTCGGCACAAACAAAGTGTATGCAAGAGCTGCGTTCCACATGACGTCATTAGGTTTTTTCCATTCGGTTTCTCCGAACGCGCCAGCTCGCATTCGGAACGTGCGTAAGGAATTTGTTCCGTTCGGAACTAAAACGAACGTGTGCGGCAGTTAATGTATTTTCTACTGATTCCGTGCATTCGGATGTCCGAATACGGAAAACGAATTCGGAAATCGAATACGTAAAACGTATGTATGCGGCCAGCCTTAGATCTATCAAAAAATTTATATATAAAGATGCAAAAGTCGGTGATTTTGAATACATGTAGGATAACGAAAGATTTTTTAAACATTTATGTTGAGGGATCAGTAGGATTTATAGGCCCTGTTAAAGTTCTACCGAGCCGAACCCTCTGATATGAAAATATCTGGAGTGGGTGAATTATTTTCCCATTTGATCTCTGGTGAGTTGACATGTTGTTCTTGTATTGTTTTGTATTTATTTTTCTTATATAATGCACTTGCATAATGTTGATTGACTAGATGATCATTTGTGGAAAAGTGAGTGGAAGGGTTTAGTTTTTCCTATGGGGAAGATTTAACCCGGACATAAAATCGGAAGTAAAAAAAATAAATGATTTATTGTCTTCTTTTCTTAGTCTCACTGGGATCTCCCGTGCTGAGGATTTCATTTACATATTATAATTTAATTATAAGAAATTAATATTACAACAAAGTAACTTATGAATTTAATTATAAACATATATCATGTAGTTTTTTTTTTATTTTTTTTAAATAATTTTAAAATAAGTAAGATAGTGTTTTTTGGTATAGTTCAGTTGATTCTGTTTTAGTCTGTGTTTGATATCAGTATATTTTATATTTCAGATCTCCCTATATTAAGTATCCAGCTTTTTATTTGAAATTTAAATGTTATAATGTTGAGGTTTTTGAGTTAGTTATTTGTTGGATAAGTTTTTGACCATGAGACCTAGTGTTTCTATTGTACGTATTTGTTGTTATTTCTTGGGTTTTGTACTTATGAATGTAAATGAGTATAGTTTTCGAATATAGTTGTTTAATTGACATGGTGTTAAGATTGGTGAAGATTTCGTCAGTGCTAGTTCTTACAGGAACTTTCAGTATAATTTTCATTATGGCTTTTTGAGTTTTAATTAGTGGATTTAGTATATTTTTATTTGCACTGCCCCATCCGATAATACCGTATTCTAAAAATATATATATATATATATTTTTTTTTTTTATAGTGAATACCTCACAAGAGTCCCAACTGCTCTCGTCTGGAGCCAGTGAGACTATGGCATCCCCAATTGGGGGATGTTGTGAGGCTGAAGGCAAGTGGGGAAGGGAAAGAGGAAGGAGAGGAAGTACCTGGCTATTCAGATCTAGTCACTAAACACGGTTAAAGCCATTTGGAGCAACGTTTCAATTCTGAATGGTGGTCTTACACCAGGGCGATACTGGTAGTATCTTCCACTCTGGAACGTGCCGCAAATATACTATATATTATTTTAATTAATTAATTGTGAAATAACACAAATTAATCAAATAAAATTTATTTGCGCACGCCGGGTTCGAACCCGCGACCTTCGGAATGGCAGTCCAATGCGTTACCACTGGACTACGCCGTGAATCAGCATCTGGGCCGAAGGCTCGGAATAAACTCCCGCCGGAAGTAAGGGGCTGTTCAAGTATTACGTAAGCAGATTTATTACAATTATTTACCCCCTCCTCCCCCTTGTCACCACCAAAAGTAAGCAAAGCTCTTACCACCCCCTCCCCTCCCATGCTTACGTAAAAATTGGTACCTATATGCATTTTTCTGTTAATGTATTCTGTTTTATAAACAATTCAACTTTGGCGAAAGGGGTGTTACAACTCTACTTAAGGGAAGTTAATAATTAATATTATTCAGGTAAAAGATAAGGAGGAACGAGTACAAAAAAAAAGAAGTTACTTAAGTTCGAACACGATTAAAATTTATTTAAAAAAAATGTATAAAGAAGGGTTAGTCTTAATCTAGCTTAGTGATAGTTTTAAATTGTAATTCTTAAAATTAATTGTCCTTTTTCTTAATCCTAAATTATTGTTCATTCAATGTCTTAAAAGTTGGGTCACGTTACGAGATAAATATGCAAAAATTGTTCAGGCACTTCCCTTTACGATGATTCTGGAACCGCGTACTACACCTTCGCACTTATCACTGATACACAAAAAGCGGTAACTTGGGCTGGTTCCGAAGGGCGGAATCAGTTCAGCTTGGGCCACGGTTCCGAAGGGCGGAGTCGGCAGGCAGCGACTTCTGAGAGGGCAGCTTCCTGGGCGGAAGTCTGGCGACCACTCTGGCTTCCTGGGCGGAAGTTCGCGGGGTTACGGGAGAAGCCTCGGTGACCGCTCCAAGGGGGAGGGCAAGAGGTTTCTCGGCGGACGCGAGATGGTGACTCCTGAGAGGCGAGAGCGTGACTGTCGAGAGCTGAAAATCAGTGGTATTCACCCGCGCAATCCGGTGACCGTAGCGCGCCTGTGGTGGGGTGCTGAACTATAGTGGTTCCCCTTTACACCACTTCGGTGCGTTGGCTGAGTCCGTGGCGCTGGCATCGCCATTCTCACCGCTAGATTGCGCTGTCTGGCTGATTCGTACTAACTTACGGTTCAAAATCTTAATATATATTTAAGTATCTTAACATTATGCATGCACACACATAATTAATATCTGGTTGCAATTAAATTTCTAATCTAAGTTGACAATTACTCTTACATCTAGATTTATACTTAATGTTCAATATTTTAAAATTACGTTTTTAAATATGACCTTCAAACAATTACAATGTAGCCAGCCTTGGGCGAAGGTTTGTTTTATTGCCGGGTCGCTGGCTTAACGTTCCCATTTCAGAATTACTACTTAATGAGGGTCTAGAGATAAATCTGCCGACTAATGGGTGTATTGCTTGAGTTGGCTTTCTAAATTTTTATTGCGATTTCCGGCCAGGCTCTTTACTAAATACTTAATGTCTAATAATTCGAACTGCCGCCTCCATCTGCGTGTAAAATCACAGAGACAGATGCAGGCGCACGTGTTTGCCTTGGCCTTTCTGTGAATTCAAGTCACATGGATACCTAGGGACATATCAGGGGATCAACGGTAACACAAATATTAACTTGCTTTGATTTGCTTACAACACGTCAAATCGTCAATCGTACTGAAACGAAACAATAGATTGATGGAAGAAATTTTGACAAGCGAGTAGCTCGCGGTAATTCCCCCATTCGCTTCTAAGCCAGTACCAAAACGTATTAATTATTTGTGGGAATCCCCGAATATGTATTCGGTTTTCAAACATAGACAATGTGTGGGTAGCCAATGTGTAAAAAAAAAAAAACTACTGCTGAGCAGTGCTGACGTAATCACTATCTCGACCCCCCCACCCCCCCATGTCATCAAAAATAAGCAAAGCAAAGACCCCCCTGCCCCCCTATAGTGCTTACATAATACTTGAACGGCCCCTAAGATCCATAACAAGTCCAACAGAATTCAGGTCTAAACTAAAAACTTACCTTTCAAAGCTGTCATACTCTTAAATTAAATATACCATTCCTGAGAGAAAGTCCAGTTATATCCAATTATGTCCTAAATCCTGTATCTAAATTTCGCTAATAAACAATTAATTAATGTTAATTAAGTGTTAATCTCAAGTGACCTACCAGGTAAGTATTGTACTGAATATTATCTCCATATATAGTTAGTAATAACATAGATCATTGTAGAAATGTATTATATATTTATACAGTGCCCTTTAGGTGATTTTGCACAAAAACAGCGCTATACAAATATTATTATTTTATTATTATATAACCATACTAGACGTATGTCATGCCCATATTGTGGCGGTCACTTTTAATACAGTTCAGTAAAAAAGAGCATAAAAAAATATGTTTAATTTTTATACCTAGTTGTTGGAATTTGCTCCGAGTTTCAAAGCAATTATAATTAATATAGAGTAACTGACTTAGAATATAGATGGCGCTAGTTTACACCTTCTTTAAAGGCTGCGAAACTAGGTTATTTAAGGTCCAAATTTAATTAGGGAACTCACTTCTCTTTGATAGTTTCTAGCCAAAGGAACGGAAAGTGACAATTATATTTCGCTCTCCTTTGGTGGAGTGATCTCCACAGAGTGTCGGTAGCAATATAAACTTAGGAAAAAACATAGCAATAAATCGGTGTAATTTCAACTTCTCCAAAGTGTTTTATTTAAAAGAGGAATCTACCCTTTTGTTAATAAGTCCTAACTTTTTACACTAGTTAAAAAAATACATACATGTAATCTCGCTTTTAAACTACAAAATACTATTTCTTAACTTACAGATTGTTGCTTCCTATCTTACATATTATTCTTATCTAAAGTATTTTTTGTTTAGGGTCGGCCCTGAGCCAAACGGCGCCTGCCTCAACCTCAAGGGTGTAGTATTAGGTATTATCAGTTCCTTGGCTCCTGGGCAAGTTGGCACCTGGTGCGGACTGCTCCAATTGCACCTGCGTACGGCCGGTCCCTGATTTTGTTATTATCAAATACAGAGTTTTCCAATAAGAGGTGTTATTTTGATATTCAATCGTAAAAGATCAATGGTTTCGTTGCTTGTAAACGTTGTCCAGATCAATACCATCCAATTCCAGCCATAAAAAATCATTAATCATCTCTCGATAGCGCAATCCATTCACCGTAACTGTTGCTCCAGCCTCATTTTCGAAAAAGTAAGGTCCAATGACTCCGCCGGACCATAAACCGCACCAAACAGTCACACGTTAAGGATAGAGAGGCTTTTCAACAATAACTCTTGGGTTTTCAGAGGCCCAGCTGCGACAATTTTGCTTGTTGACGAAGCCACCGAGGTGGAAATGGGCCTCATCACTCAAGATGATTTGCATTTGATTCACTCAAGTGAATTTCAATGCGTTGTTGAAGCGTGTATCGATCCATTTTTATTAATGGCGTAGTTTCTACTTGTATAAATGTCAAAAAATGACAGCTTCAAAAGTAACATCTACCGAAATAGCGGGCTATTCAAAATAACACCTCTTATTGAAAAACCCTGTATATTATAAAGTGAAGCTTGTTTAAGTATTCAGAAAAAAAATCTTTTTGGTTCCTTAAATTCCATACAAAAACATTAATACGATGTACATCCAAATTTACAAAAATGTCTAATTTGTTATTATTTACATACTTACATTATTAGATTTTCTTTTGATTAGTATGGCTCCTACAATTCAGCTGGAATCCAGCATGAAATTGCATTCCTTTGTATAGTAAACTATTTTGTGTATTGTCCTTTTTTGGTAGCCTAATTTCATTGCACGTTCTTGTGTTATGTACAGAATGTCCTGATTGTATACAATTTTGTTTGGTTGTTTATTATTTTATGTATAAATATCATCACATTCATGTATAAATAGCAGCTGTTTCTCTACTAGCCAATTTAGTTCCTTTAACATTTTAGTTAGTTTTGAAAATCTATTTCACCCAAGTATTATTTATCATTGCTCTATTTTCTATTGTAAAGAAAATAATAATATTGTCTAGATTGATAACAATTGTAGAGAAAACAAAGCAAATAATGCAGAAAGTGAAGCATCGGTTAGATCTGTTGAATTATGTAAAATTAATGTGTGAGGAAGAAAAAGGGTTACAGTGAAAAGTATACATTTGTCAAATTGAAACAATTTATTGTTAATTATATTATATAGCTCATATACAAAAAATACATTCTCGAATTTATAAAAATAATATATTTTGATTAGAAAATCGTCTAATTTTTTTTCTTCTTCTTTTTATCTTTAAATTTTTTAATATTTTTAGGGTAGGTATGCACAGCTTTTAGACTGTTGTACGCCACTGCACATAGAGTATTTAATAATCAGTCTAATATATATTGAATATACTTACATAGTGTTCTTAACTGGAAAATCAGTTCAATTTGCTTGGAAACAATTTTTTTTTGTGACTACAGCCATTATCTGGTGAGTTCTGCCTTTAGTTAAAAATCCAATTATAAGGCATAAATATATTTGTAATTTGCATACATGTACCCATTATATAGAATTTTATTATTATTAAACATTTTGTATCTCATATTCAACATTTTTTTAAACCTTCTATAACGATATATTGTGAACTACAAACTAAAATTTGGACTCTACAACGAGACATCTTCCTTGAAAAATTGCGAGGTTTTTAGCTTCCTTTGCATTTAAAGGGAGTTCTTTGAATATTTTAAAAACCATGAATATTGCTCGAGAGTCCCAACTGCTCGGTACTGTCGGGAATCAGTGAGACTACGGCTTGCTCAATTGGGATGTGTGTGAGGCTGAAGGTAGTGGGGAGGAGAGGAGATTGGGAAGAGGAAGGTAGGAGAGCCATTTCAATTCTGAATGGTGGTTTTTTACACCAGGGCGATACTGAGAGCATCTTCCACAATGAACAAATGATTTATTAAAACAACAATTTTTCTTTAAAAACTTTTTTATTATTTTTAACCGTTACCGGTTTCAGTCTATCACGTCCATCTTCAGACTGGTACAATTTTTTGTTAAATTACGGTATATATACAATTTTTGGAGTATCAGGGGTGGTGAACAATTAAAATTATATTAATCAGTATTGTTATATCCTGATTTTACATTCATTGTAGGTGGTCAAAGATATTTCGAGTGTACCTATTAATATTATAACTATATATATAATAATTTCATATATATATATATATATATACACATCTGAATTGAACATTATTAAAGATGGGTTACATTTTACAGTTTTTATCAAGATGATTTGGTAACACATTTATATAATGAAAGGTTGGCTAATTCTGCATTTATTATGCGTTTCTTGTTGGTCCCCCATCTTAGCTGCTAGTTTTTGAATTATTAAATAATTTGGTTACTAAGCATAAGGGAATATTTACAATGGTTTTGTCAATATACTTATGTATTTATTTAGGTTTACGGAATACCTTGATTCTACCGTTACGTCCCATTTACAGTTTTTCATTGCAAAAGGTGATAATTTGTCTTTAAATTAAGAAAACACATATTTTACTTTGTAACAGGTGATAAATTAAAGTTAATAAGGTAATTAAAAGTGAGGAAAAAAACGAACCTATAAACCTAACGTACGTAACCTAGGTTTGGTTCAATCACTTTTTAAAGGTGTGTTGAATTGTCATTTTGATTAGTTATCAATAACATATTAAAATCGATATTAGTTTGTGTTTCTGATAAATATCTTCTCGGATGTTTAAAATTGAGGCAACTTCTCGTAGTTGTGGCACTACTAATACTGACACTTTTTAACATATAATCGGGTAACATTTTATTCTTTGAGTTACAAATAAATAATAAGATATTATATAATAATGTTGCCACACACTTAGCATAATATTTAGTTAGCGTTGCCATAGTTCTTATATGCCTATAGTACAATATAGACCGCATCCCTCTGTTCTGAATTATTTATAGTCTTGTGTTTTTTGCTCAAAAAATAATAACACTTGTGCAGTAATTCATATGAGATGCTGCTACAGTGGTGCTGTAGACAAATTTCCTTGTTTAAGATCTAATTTTTCCCTTATCCTATTTAAGAAGTTGATCTTTTTTTACATTTTTTTAGTAGACAAATCAAAGTTGATTAATTCATTATCGATTGTAATTCCCAAGTATTCATGTAATTTTAATTCATTATCGATTATAGATAAATGCTCTTCAAAACACGGTAATTGCTTTTACCTATAACTGCGCTTAAAAAATGTGTTAATAAATGCTAGAAGGAACTCCATAAAAAGTATAACAAAATTAGATTTATTACTTTTTATCAATTAGTAATACTGATTAAAATTAGCTAAATATAAATTATGCATGCAGCGTGTTTACTGTTTTCCTCAACACAATCTTTAAAAGCTCAGGGCTCCCAAGAGTGGCTCCAGGGGTTAATACTGAATATGAAGTGAATACTGGACTAATAAGAGTCCCAACATAGCATAGCATCCCCGATCGGGAAATGTTGTGAGGCTGAACGGAGTTAGGAGGGTAAGGAGATCGGGTAGAGGAAGTTTGGGAAGTATCCGGCTATTCAGACACAATCACTTATCGATTCTGAATTGTGACTTTTAATCATAAACATAATAAATCCAGGGTTACAAGACTTATTTAATTGCACAATTAAATTTATACATTTCATTATTTCTAATTTTGAAACAGTTGATATTTGTGGTGAAATTCAATTATTTGTATCTATTATTAATTCAATTATTGTAATTTATATCTGTATTGTAGATACGTCTAAAGTAAGTGTGGGTGAAGTAAGCTAATTTTTCCCTTACTTCTGGTAAATTGATCAAAAAAATTCGAATTATAAATTCTTTCAAAATAAAATTACAAAATATTAAGTGAGTATTTAAAAACAAATTTTATGGAGCAGATTCAGCAAGTAACCACGCCATCACCATTAAGTTCAGAGGTTTAAATTATTCTGTGATATCGAGTTCTAACAGTGCTATTCTAACTAGGTAGGTACCGATGACCAGTGGCGGCTCGTGACTTTTGGGTTACTACAGTGCTAATATTACAAAAAATGGCATTATTGATGTTGTTGTAGCTGAAAACGATTTTTTATTTTTTTTTTTTAAATTGATTTTTTGTATGAAGATTTTCAGGAATTCCGTGCGGCGCACAGCTATACTGAAATTTCCTGAAAATCTTCATACAAAAAATCAATTTTCGAAAAAAAAATAAAAATCGTTTTCAGCTATAACAACTCCAGAAATGTCATTTTTTTAAATATAAGCACTCTAGTACACCCAAAAGTCACGAGCCGCCACTGCCGATGACGGTATGACATATCGTGAGCGGTTCAAAAAGAAAGTAAATCCCCTGATTTTTATGACTTTTTAATTTGTTCCTAAAGTATTGTAAAGCATTGTGTGTTGATTGTTTCGTTTGTAGTTCCGTTCATTTATGTTGAAACAAACATATCCATAGGCAAAAATTTGGTATCCAAAAAGAGAAAACCAACAAACTATTTAAACTAAGTACATTTTTATCTCCTGGAGAAAATATAACAGACAAACTGGTTCTTTGATCTCAGAATCAAGGGCCATGTTTGATTGACACAGAAGACAAAAATATTATGATATACACATATGATTTGCTTTCCCAGTACAATGCACGGGTAAATTATTGGAAGAATGTACTGAAAAGGATTGTTGCGGTTGTGAAATTCTTATCTTCAGGACTAGGGTTCGTGGTGATAGTGAAATTTTAGGATCTCAAAATTTGGGGTTCTTGGATTGATTCGGTGAATTTGACCCTAAACATTCCTCCACAATTGATCAATAAAAAGTTCAAAGCGGGCCAAGAAATTCAGATTGATCAGATAACTGCGAAGGACAAGGGCTTGGTTTACAGCTCACCCAACTGGCAGCAAACCCTCAAATCACTCCATACCATAAAAGATTACACAGCTAAAAATGCTTTGGAACCATGTCCTGATGAGAAAGGATTGGCGGTCTTCGCAAAATTGGCATACACTGATTATAACTGAACCTGCCGGAAGGGTAGCAATAAATGCTAACCACGCCACATAACAAATGGATACTTGGTTTGGAAGCTTTCAGAGCAGATGGTTGTCGAAGCTCACAGAGGAACCCTTAGAAATGGGGGCCGCTCTGGGCTGATGTAAAAGGTGTGCAGTCACGTTTGCAGATGATATCAAGAAAACAATTCTTGAAACGAATAAAACAACACTGCAGTTGCTTAGTATTGTCTTTTAGTGGGCATTCACTGGTAGCATGGCTGGCATCACCTCAAGAGGCAAGGCAGTGGCTTTTAAAGAAACTTTTTTATTTCTCATATTTAAATTTACCTCATCATGCCAGAAATATTTTAATTTTGATTTAATAAAATAGTCTTATGGAACTTTTATTTAATGATTAATTAACCTTTTCATTAAACTTTCACTCTTATCAGCAGACAATTTGGATCAACCTTATGCTTTGATCAATTGATACAAATCGTTACATTTGCCGCTCAACGTGGTATAAATATTGATCAATTGTATCAACAGAAGCTATCATTCTGCATCGCGAGGTAAAGGAGTTTGCCGAAAATCCGTAAAATATCGACAGAGCTGAAACTATCGCTTCCGATGGAATGATCCTTGCGGTAAGGCGAGCATTTTTTTAATACATACGAAACGGTCAAACTTTAATTTAACTGTGTGATATGGCACGAGGGCATTGCAAAAAGAGGAGCGAATGAAGTACATACACTAAGAATCCATGGCACATAACAAATCCAAAACAAGCGGATACTTGGGTTGTGCCTTCTGGAACCTTTTGGAGCAGCGGGTGGTCATAGCACACAGAGGAACAAACCCCAAGAAATGGGGACACTTTGGAATTCTGATTAAATTAGACAACTGGCCCTCTATTTCATACCTTTGAAGATTGCGTAACCATACTGACTTTGGAACCACGTCCTGATGAAAGTATTGGCAGTCCTCACAAAGCTGGCATATACAGATTGCACAGATACAGCAGGTCGTAATAGCACACAGGGGGACGGACCCAAGGAAATGGAGGCCACTTTACGCTACAATACACTTGGGTTGTGCCTTCTGGAACTTTTCAGTGCAGCAGGTTGTAATAGCACACAGGGGAACCGACCCCAGGAAATGGAGGCCACTTTACGCTACAATACACTTGGGTTGTGCCTTCTGGAACTTTTCAGTGCAGCAGGTTGTAATAGCACACAGGGGAACCGACCCCAGGAAATGGAGGCCACTTTACGCTACAATACACTTGGGTTGTGCCTTCTGGAACTTTTCAGTGCAGCAGGTTGTAATAGCACACAGGGGAACCGACCCCAGGAAATGGAGGCCACTTTACGCTACAATACACTTGGGTTGTGCCTTCTGGAACCTTCCAGTGCAGCAGGTTGTAATAGCACACAGGGGAACCGACCCCAGGAAATGGAAGCCACTTTATGCTACAATAGGAATGCAAGCAGATGGTTCGATGTAAAAATAAGCGAATGAAGTACACTAAGAACCCATGGCACATAACAAATGTGACACCTGGGTTGTGCCTACTGGAATCTTTTAGTGCAGTAGGTGGTGGTGGCGCATAGGGGAACGAACCCCAAGAAATGGAGGCCACTTTACGCTACAACAGGAATTATCACGTTGAAAAGCTTGTGGGGAAAAGAGGGTTAACTGTCCGTGTCATATATATTCAGTTTCCAGTATCTTCATTTTCTTAACACGCAGACGGACAAGGGCTTGGTTTACAGCATTCCAGATGACAAATCAAGCGGATACTTGGGTTGTGCATTCTGGAACCTTTCAGTGCAGCACGTCGTCGTAGCACACAGAGGGACAGACCCCAAGAAATGGAGGCTGCTTTAGGCTGATGGAAAAGGTGTTTACAGCAACAAATACACGAAGCACATGTTCTCTACAGTCACTTTTGTAGACAAGATCAAGAAAACAATTCGAGGAATAATTAAATTACACCGCAGTCACTTAGTATTGTCCTTTAGTGGTCAATTACTGGCAGCAAACGGATACTTGGGTTGTGCCTTCTGGAACCTTTCAGTGCAGCAGGTAGTCATATCTCATAGAGGAACGAACCCCAAGAAATGGAGGCCACTTTACGCTTGGGTTGTGCTTTCTGGAACCTTTCGGTGCAGCAGGTCGTAATTGCACACAGGGGAACGGACCCAAGGAAATAGAGGCCCATCAGCTGCTCATCCAGCCAGGCCAGGGCAGCGCCTCAAGAGAGAGGGCATTGGTTTTACAGCAATGCTAGCCCCGGTAAAGGCCTCTAAGGGCATACTTTGACCTTGCGACAACCCAGGAGTTGAGGACATACTGATTAAGATATGCAGAAACTATGGTGTACAATACAACCGTTCCATGTATACAAAGCAATTGGATATAATCACCTTCTTTGCCACTTCAAAACTGGTTAACAGGACCAAATTTGAAGTGGGAAGCCTACTTCAGATTCATATTGTTTATTAAACTAAAATAGTCCGGAGATCATAGTCTGCGTTCCCTCAGAAGACAACGCCAACCCAATGTTACAAGTATTAATTCAAATAATATTTCAATAAAGATTCATTAAATGAATAGAATTGGTTTAATACAATCAAAGAGAGTATTTGAATACATTGAAACTACGCTGAGTATTTCTGTGCACAAATAGAAGTTCACTGGCTCAATCGAAGGGACATAAGCTACAGGTCAATTGGACCAAGAAACACTGCCTCAAATACTGCTGCACCCGGGGCAACTCAAATTAACCGTGGCCCTGATTTCTTTCAATTTATTTATTGCATCTCACTTCACGTAAATCATGTTATTTCTCATTAAAATCAACCTCACTAGGACTAAGCCTGTAACGAGGTTAATAATTTAGATTTGCGTGAAGCAAACAAAGTACTACAAACACAAAATATTTCACAGTATATTGTAACAATATTTGAACCATAACTAATCATTAATCATCATTCTACATTCACTAACACAGGGGGGAATTGGCATTGAAACCATATCCTGTTGACGGTCTTCGCAAAGTTGTTGTACTCTGATTGTATAGGGAAGCTGGACCTGCCTGAAGATGGCAACAAATGCTAACCACGACCCATAACAAAACAAACAAATACTTGGGTTGCGCCTTGTGGAACCTTTCAGAGCAGTACGTCGTCATAGCGCATAGAGGAACGGACCCCAACGAGTGGAAGCCACTCTGGGTTGATGGAAATGGTGTGTATTGCAACAAATACATAATGCATGTGTCCTTTGCAGACAAAATCAAGAAAACAATTCTAGAAACGAATAAATAACGCGGCAGTAGTTTGGTTTTGTCATTTAGTGGGCATTCATTGGGAGGGTGGTTGGCAACACCTGAACAACGCCAACCCTGGGTTAAGGTCTCCACGTACCTACTACTTGGACATCCGGGGGCTAAGAACATGTTAATGAAGATACGCAGAGACTGTGACGTACAGTACAAACGTTCCATGTACACGAAGCAATTGGATATCACCACTTTCTTTGTTAATTCAAATCACGTGAACAGGCACTGCCTTTTACGTGGGAGGTCTACATCAGATTTACATACACTTTAGGGTCTGTGAGCCACCTGGCTCAAATACCAATTTAGTATACCTATACGGCTCAATTTCATCATATCGACAGACATGGCTTTACACAGCTCAATTTCATCATATCGACAGACATGGCTTTACACAGCTCAATTTCATCATATCAACAGACATGGCTTTACACGGCTCAATTTCATCATATCGACAGACATGGCTTTACACGGCTCAATTTCATCATATCAACAGACATGGCTTTACACGGCTCAATTTCATCAAACAGACATGGCTTTACACGGCTCAATTTCATCATATCGTTTGGTTTAATACAATCAAAAGGAAAGGGAGAATAACAATTTATCTGTCGAACTTTGTGTACAAACAGTAGTTCAATGCCTAAATCAACAAGATAGAAACTACAGGTATCCATTACTTCTACCTTGTAGCAGTTCACTTTCAACCTGCTACATTTATGGTAATTCTACATTTATGTAATCCATGCTAATTTGAGAGTCTCATGTTTCTAAATGTTGTTAACTTTATCTTTCTTTTATTTTTTAACAATGCAATCTTTCTGTTAGTAAACCTAATCTGCTACAATGATGCCGCAATCGCGGGTTTGTCATCTCATATTTGATAATAATAATCTATTACTTTTGCTTGGTAAAGATTTTATTTATTAAAATGTCGTTCAATGTGGTGAATTTAAGTTGACGCAATAATCATTTTGTTACAACCTCACCCAGATAGTAAAGTAATTAGACTGTTGAAACGTTCGACATGTGAAAATTGTGAATACTCCACTAATTCTCGCAGGGGAGAAACTGGCTTTGGAATCATATCCTGATGAAAAAATGTTGGCGGCCTTCGCAAAGTAGGAGTACTCTGATCAAACGGGGAAGCTGGACCTACCTGAAGAGTTGCAACAAATGCTAACTAGGCCATAAAACAAATCCAAAACAAACGGATACTTGGGTTGTGCCTTTTGGAAACTTTCAGAACCGTAGGTCATCATAGCGCACACAGGAATGGACCCTAAGAAGCGGGCAGGGGTTATCACAATAACAGTAAAACACCTTTAGTGGGCATTCCCTGGGAGGGTGGCTTGCAGGGGTTATCACAATAACAGTAAAACACCTTTAGTGGGCATTCCCTGGGAGCGTGGCTGGCAGGGGTTATCACAATAACAGTAAAACACCTTT
Source organism: Hesperophylax consimilis (assembly GCF_061612785.1). Classification (NCBI taxonomy): domain Eukaryota; kingdom Metazoa; phylum Arthropoda; class Insecta; order Trichoptera; family Limnephilidae; genus Hesperophylax; species Hesperophylax consimilis. Next base: position 17,860,731 of record NC_142865.1, read on the forward strand.
AGTGGGCATTCCCTGGGAGCGTGGCTGGCAGGGGTTATCACAATAACAGTAAAACACCTTTAGTGGGCATTCCCTGGGAGGGTGGCTTGCAGGGGTTATCACAATAACAGTAAAACACCTTTAGTGGGCATTCCCTGGGAGGGTGGCTTGCAGGGGTTATCACAATAACAGTAAAACACCTTTAGTGGGCATTCCCTGGGAGGGTGGCTTGCAGGGGTTATCACAATAACAGTAAAACACCTTTAGTGGGCATTCCCTGGGAGGGTGGCTTGCAGGGGTTATCACAATAACAGTAAAACACCTTTAGTGGGCATTCCCTGGGAGGGTGGCTAGCAGGGGTTATCACAATAACAGTAAAACACCTGAAGAGGACAGGCAGTGGTTTCTGCACAAGCCGAGACGGCAGCTCATTTGGTTAGTACAGTCGAAAGGAAACGGAGAATTTCAATTTATCCTTCGAACCTACGCAGAGTACTTGGCACGTAAACAGTAGTTCACTGGCTAAATCAACAAGATAGTTCTACCGCGCACCCTGATACCAAAGTAATCAGACTGTTTATAAATGATGCGTTAAGAGAAACAGATGGTAACATGCCAGATAACAAATCAACCCCAATAGAGCTGAATAGCGTAAGGTGGGTTGTTTTAACTCCTTTATGTATATATTATTCATTTTGTTACACATGGTAGAAACTGTGCAGAGAGAGAATGCCACACACATCAGTTGACAGTGACTCCAAGACAGCTCCATATCTAAGAATCTAAAATGTGAAACGGCTCTTCACATTGCGGTGCAAGAAAGAAAGAAACACGTTTACCATATTCGTCATCTGCCGTCTGAACACATTGGTAATAGGCGCTCGGGAAACCTAGCGCTTCCAGGAGTGAAACGTTGGACATGTGACAATTGTGAATACTCCACTAATTCTCGCAGGGGAGAAACTGGCTTTGGAATCATATCCTGATGAAAAAGTGTTGGCGGCCTTCGCAAAGTTGGCGCACTCTGATCAAACGGGGAAGCTGGACTGCCCGAAGAGTTGCAACAAATGCTAACTACGCCATAAAACAAACGGATACTTGGGTTGTGCCTTCTGGAAACTTTCAGAGCTGTAGGTCATCATAGAGCACAGAGGAATGGACCCTACGAAGCGGGCACACCTTACTGCAACAATTACACAGATCATAGGATCTGTGCAGTCACTTTTGCAGATGACATCAAAGAAAACAATTCAAGGAACATAAACCACATGACGGACACTTGGTATTGTCCTTTAGTGGGCATTCCCTGGGAGCGTGGCTGGCAGGGGTTATCACAATAACAGTAAAACACTTGAAGAGGGCAGGCAGTGGCTTCTGCAGGAATACTAGCTAAGGCCAGGTGCAGCACACTCTGGCCTTAGACAGCCCGATTTGAAAAGAAAAATGTACCTTTGATAAAAGTTTGCTGATGCAAGACGGGCAATTACAAAATCCTCAGAGAAGCATACACTGGACATGCTGGATTCAGAGCCGCACCCGAGTGAAAAACCTTGGCGATGTTTGGAAAGCTGGTTTACACAAAGCATCGGCCACAACTACGGGACTAGGATATCATCAGGCAAGCTTATTCCGGAAGGCTGGCGACTTCTGATTACCACCAACAATACAGGTTGGTCCAACAATTACTTTGGGGCTGCTTTCACGCACACCGGCTCACAGCAATTAGTAGGATATCGTCAGGTAAGCTTATTCCGGAAGGCTCGCAACTTCTGATCGCGGGCAACAATACGGGTTGGTCCAACGGGTACTTTGGTACAGCTTTTACGCACACCGTCTCGCAACAAATAGTAGGATATTGTCAGGTAAGCTTATTCCGGAAGGCTGGCCACTTCTGATCGCCCGCTAACAATACCGATTAGTTCAACGACTACTTCGGTGCAGATCTGATACGAATTTTACTTATAACACTCGTGGAGCATATACGGCTAGCTATACATTCAGTCAACACTCCCTGGGGGCATGGCTTGCTCCAATAACTACATTTTCTGTAAAGTATTTAGCCAGTCCACTTAGAAAAGAACCCTTAGATAGGAATTAACGATAGATAGGGATCACTTGAAGACCGTTATTAGATGATTACTACAACAGCACTGAATCATATCAACATTTGCGGCAAGCATCTTGAAAGGATTCATCGCATTAATGATGCTTCCAACTTCCATTTTATTGATGAGCATACCATCAAGTAACTCATACTCTTGCAACTCTGTTACTGGTAAAATGGAATAAGAAGATGGATGAAGTATTAGATTGGGCCAAAATATCAAAGAATTTAAAAAAAAACTTTTAAAGGGTTTAAAGTGGAACAACAATTGTAACACTAGAGTTTACAGAAAAGGTTGACATTACAAGTACTTTTAGAGTGTTTGCAAAAGACATGCAGCGAGCAAGAGCTCTGTGAAGAGGGTGCGTTTAAGTCTCTGAGAGACTCAACTTCATAACATCCCCCCCATCAGATCGAAAGAAGCATCGATCCTATGATGTGCAAAAGTTTGTTAAATCTAAACATTTTATGAACTGTTTGTTGTTTACAGTAAGACATGTTGTTACTTTCAGAAAAGGAGAAGATCTCAAGAAATGTACTTATTGCAAACACAAAACAGCAAGAGAATGATATAATTCAGAAATACTTTAACAACAATATTCATTTTGTAAAGAATCATCATGGCGAAAGCTCATACGAATCAACAGACGAGCCTGGAATGGGAAAAACAACATCTCTGGCAAGATTGTGCAGACTCAATCGAGACAAATCACAGAATGGGTCTGTGGAGAGCCTGCGCTCTTACGTGTCCACAAACTCATACGAGCCAATAGATGAAGCAAGCTTAAGTAAAACAGAATTCAACTTTGCTATCAAAACTGATGATCCTGGTATGGGAAAATCAACATCTTTGGCAAGATTGTTCAGACTCAATCAAGACAAATCACAGAATGGGTCTGTGGAGAGCCTGTGCTCCTACGTGTCCACAAACTCATACGAGCCAATAAGTGAAGCAAGCTTAAGTAAAACAGAATTCAGCTTTGCTATCAAAACTGATGATCCCGGTATAGGAAAATCCACATCTCTGGCGAGATTGTTCAGACTCAATCAAGACAAATCATAGAGTGGGTCTCTGGATAGCCTGCGCTCTTATGTGTCTACAAACTCATACGAACCGATAGACGAAGCAAGCTTAACCCATTCATGACGAAGGTGCCATATGGACCTCGAAAAAGTGTTGGACCTCAATTAGTCACATCATGCCGATATATTAAAATGGCGATGCGAAATTCAGTTTGATGTAGTCTACAAGCATGTACGAACACGTTTGTCTTAGAGGCGCTCAGTTCGTTTGCATGTGCCGGCGTGGACAGACGTGTATAAACGGAGTTTGAAAAAAAGTGCAAATTTTTCAAAATGTCAAAGCGAGTGAAGTAAGTAATCCAATAAACTTATGTGTAGATTTGATTTTTTTTTCCAAAACCGTTTATGATCTGTAAAGAATGAAATTTACTAACTATTTATAGACATATTGTTACAAAAATAATCCTTATTGTATCAAAGAGAGTACTTTGAATTGAAGGTTTTGATTTTTGGCTCCATATGGACCTTTCGGCAGATCTCACTATACATAAATTGTAATTTTTCGCAGATTTCATTGTTTTTTCGTGTTTTTTAGGGGTCTGACTGTTGAAGAAGTGATGTTACTGCTTGAAGAACAATCGGATACGAATTTGGAGGATGATGAGGTAGTGGATGTGGATGTGTATGTGGAGCCGCCAAATGAGAGTGATTTGTCCGGAGCAGATTCAGCTGATGAAGATGACGGTGGAATAATTGCCAATATTTCTGGAGCGCAATTGTTTTCTAATTGCCAAATCGTAAATCGCCGTCGACACAAAAAGGGACAAGATACGCCCGATTATGATTCAGATCAAGAGAACCCTAATCTAGAGCATTTCGGAGACGAGCGTTTGGATTCAACTTTCAGTGACTTCGACATAAATTTATTCGACGCTTCAGCATCACACGGTCAAGCGTCTGCAAGCACTTCTTTCGAGCCTCCTTTGAAACGATGCCGTGTTAGTACTGGAGACAGAGTGAATGATCCCGCTGAACCACCTTATCGCATTCCAAAACGTATGCCTGGTCCGAAAACTATGTTTCAATGGAAGGCTAACGATGTGACGCCAATTGTTTCTAGCATATTTCCCGAAGGAAATTATACTGACGTAGCTGCTTTATCACCGGTGGAATTATTTGAACTAAATTTTGACAACGAAATGTACGAATTCATCGTTACAGAATCCAACAAATATCAGACCAAGCAAGACCCTGAAAATAGTCATAAAGTATCACCTTTAACTGTTGGGGATATCAAAGCGTACATGGGTATACTTATAACATCGGGATTATGCCCGATTCCATCAACTCGATTGTACTGGAGCAGCTCTCGCCCTTTCTACAATAAGCAGATTGCGTCCACCATGTCTCGTGATAGATTTGAACAGATACACAAAATGATACACTTTGCTTCACCAAATCAGTTCAATAGTGCAGACCGGATGTGGAAGTTACGTCCATTTACAGATAGGCTTATTGAACGGTTTATGCGAAACTTCCACCCAGAAGAAAATTTAAGTTATGATGAATCGATGATTCCATACTATGGCCGCCATGGATGTAAGCAATACATAAAAGGCAAACCCATTCGATTCGGATATAAAGTGTGGAGCCTAAATACACCCTCCGGTTACTTGATCAATTTTGAGATCTACCAAGGCAGCAATCCCCGGATTCCAAAGGAGTATGGTGTTGTAGGCTTGAATGCTTCACCACTACTTATGTTGGTCGATCAATTGCCAGTGGAAAAGCGCGAATTGCCATATCACTTCTACTTTGATAATCTTTTTACGGGTATGCCATTGCTATACTATTTGCATTTTTATGGATACAATGGCACAGGTACAATTCGAGACAATCGGATTCCCAGTTCATCTCCTATCCCCAAGAAGAAGGCAACAATGTCAAAATACAACAAAGGTGTGCTTTCTCGAGGACATACTGAAAGTGCGCAGACATCATTTGGCAAGACCCCCATCTACGTTACTCAATGGGTTGATAACGCTGTTTGTTCTGTAGCTTCAACAAAATACGGAAAGAATCCATTGGATCTAGCAAGCCGTTACTCACGGAAGGAGCAAAAAAAGATCAGTATACAGAGGCCATATGCAATTCATCAATATAACACGAATATGGGCGGAACTGAGAGAATGGACCAAAACGTTGCATGTTATCGCATTACTGTTCGCCAACAGAAATGGTGGTGGTCCATTTTTACCTGGGCCATTGATGTAACCATTCAGAATTGCTGGCTTCTGAAGCGCAAAGCCACGGGCAATTTTAAATTGGGGCAGTTAGAATTCCGTGAAGAAATATCAAAGCATTACTGCGAGAAGTATTCTATCAAGAAATACTTCAAGGCACCCGACAAACTCACCAAAATAGGTCAAACGGCGATGCAGTATGATACCTCCGTCCCCCATTATCCTGGGCCAATACCGATAACTGAGACTAATAAGGGAGGAAAACTGTCTTGTGCATCTTGTAAAAGCAAGCAGCGCATCCGTTGCATAACATGTAAGGTCGGACTATGCGTGAAATGCTTCGAGGACTATCACACTAAATAATGTTGTTGAAAATTACACTTTTTGAACAATAAAGATGAAAAAATGAAATTTCTGACTAGTTATTTGCCGAAAGATCCATATGGACCTCATCCTTCTCGAGGCTCCTGGGGGATGAGGAGACGATTTTTTCAAATTCCGAAAAAAACGTTCTTATTCTACTTTCAAAACCAACCACTCTGTGAATTTTCTGCGCGAAATTCGAAAAAAAAATAGTTCGTCATGAATGGGTTAAGTAAAATCGAATTAAACTTTGCTATCAAAACTGATGATCCTGGTATAGGAAAGTCAACATCCCTGGCAAGATTGTTCAGACTCAATCAAGCCAAATCATAGAGTGGGTCTCTGGATCGCATGCGCCCCTACGTGTCTACAAACTCATACGAACCGATAGACGAAGCAAGCTTAAGTAAAATCGAATTAAACTTTGCTATCAAAACTGATGATCCTGGTATAGGAAAGTCAACATCCCTGGCAAGATTGTTCAGACTCAATCAAGACAAATCATAGAGTGGGTCTCTGGATAGCATGCGCCCCTACGTGTCTACAAACTCATACGAACCGATAGACGAAGCAAGCTTAAGTAAAATCGAATTAAACTTTGCTATCAAAACTGATGATCCTGGTATAGGAAAGTCAACATCCCTGGCAAGATTGTTCAGACTCAATCAAGACAAATCATAGAGTGGGTCTCTGGATAGCATGCGCCCCTACGTGTCTACAAACTCATACGAACCGATAGACGAAGCAAGCTTAAGTAAAATCGAATTAAACTTTGCTATCAAAACTGATGATCCTGGTATAGGAAAGTCAACATCCCTGGCAAGATTGTTCAGACTCAATCAAGACAAATCATAGAGTGGGTCTGTGGATAGCATGCGCTCTTACGTGTCCACAAACTCATACGAGCCAATAGATGAAGCAAGCTTGAGTAAAACAGAATTCAAATTTGATGAGCCTGGAATGGGAAAATCAACATCTCTGGCAAGAATGTCCAGACTCAATCGAGACGCTTCCTCGAGAAAGTTCATCTGCAGTTGAGAATTCAGGCAGATGTCTTCGGACCGCAGCCTGAAAGCTTAGGCCAGTCTCCGGAACTTCTAATTGAGGAATTTGATAGTCAATGGCTGTACAAAAGGTTTATTTAAATAAAACATAAAATTTATTTGCAGCATTGCTAGGAATGGTGGCGACAAAAACTTCTGGAAGAATATATATTTGATGACATAACCACTAAGCATGGTAATATTTTTTTCCGATTTTTTTGATAAATAATTTTTTTTTAATATTTATGGAGTGTCTAAATGGGATGAACAGAAATGGCTCGATAGAACTCATCCAATTTATCCATCTTAATTAAGCGGAGTCCGAGTGCTGCACACAAAAAGTAGTTCACTTTCTAAATCAATGAGATAAGCTACAGGTAAACAAAATACTTCTGCACCCGAAAAACAAGACCACCAGGTTTTTCATGAATGATAAATTACAAGAAACAGATATGGTAGAAACTGTGCTCATAGAATGGCGCACATATCAGTGGACAGTCGCTCCAAGACAGCTCCGTATCTGAGAATTAAATGCTCTTCACATTGCGGTTTAAGAAAGAAATGAACACATTTGCCACATTCATCCTCAGCCATCTGAACACAGTGACAGTAGATGCTCAGGAAGCCTATATCTCCTTCATTGCACAGCATGACATAAATCATGATGGTCCTGACATGGGAAAGACAACATCTCTGGCAAGAATTTCCAGACTCAATCAGGATAAATCATAGAGTGGGTCTGTGGAGAACCTGCGCTCCTACGTGTCCACAAACTCATACAAGCCAATAGATGAAGCAAGCTTAAGTAAAACAGAATTCAACTTTGCTATCAAAACTGATGATCCTGGTATGGGAAAATCAACATCTTTGGCAAGATTGTCCAGACTCAATTAAGACGAATCATAGAGTGGGTCTGTGGATAGCCTGCGCCCTTACGTGACTACAAACTCATACGAACCGATAGACGAAGCAAGCTTAAGTAAAACCGAATTAAACTTTGGTATCATAAGAGATGAGCCTGGAATGGGGAAATCAACATCTCTGGCAAGAATGTCCAGACTCAATCGAGATGCTTCCTCGAGAAAGTTCATCTGCAGTTGAGAATTCAGGCAGATGTCTTCGGACCGCAGCCTGAAAGCTTGCGCCAGTCTCCGGAACTTCTTATTGAGGAATTTGATAGTCAATGGCTGTACAAAAGGTTTATTTAAATAAAATATAAAATTTATTTGCAGCATTGCTAGGAATGGTGGCGACAAAAACTTCTGGAAGATATATTTGACGACCTAACCACCAAACATGGTAATATTTTTTCCCGATTTTTTTGATATATAATTTTTTTTAAACATTTATGGAGTGTCTAAACGGGACGAACAGAAATGGCTCGATAGAATCCATCCAAATATAACATTCATCCACTGCAGTCTGAACAGAGACATGTGCTCAGAAAATGAGAATGCTCAGGATGCCTATATCTCTTTCGTTACACAGCACGACATAAATAACAACACAGCGCTAAATGTGGTTGGTGGGTTCTTGCGATCTGAACACAGTAACAGTAAACGCATCATCCACGAGAAAAGGTATGAGTTTAGATGTAGCGCTTCTAGGAGAGAAACGTTGGATATGTGATTAATCTAAATACAACTCAAATATGCAAAGTCTAAGCATAGTTGCAATAGACACTCAGGAAACCTATATCTCCTTCATTGCACAGTACGATATCACAACATTACGACACAGAACTAATAGTGGTAAGTTGATTCTGATCTAACCAATGTATTCACAGAGGGTTCTTGAAAGGACAAATACAAACCTACAGTTATTAATTAATGGCCAGAGGACAGCAAACTGATGATTAAGTATCGAAAGCGTTTTAGGATGGTCTAATAAGGTCAAGCTAGCAGTTTTCAAGCGTACAATTCCGTGAAAAGTCTTTAGGCCTATTGCTAGAAAATGAATCTTACAGAGATGAACCATGAATTTGAAATCAGATAGATAATGAGACCATTGTGCAGTTCTGTAGGTAGCAAAGACTGCAAAGGGCTGGTCACGGAAAACAATGTCATATGATAGGATACCTGACTAAATAAAGTTGCATGTTAATTTTTTTTAATATATATTCCAATATTATGAAAAACGTGGAACTTTAAAAAACGGAATGTACAAACTTTGACAAAAATGACCAATTATTAATTGCACAAAAAAATTTAACTCACTTTTAAGAGCAATATCTACCGCGAACGAAACTACGCGGTGAGCTAAGATAAGCTATTAATATGTGTATCCACCGGAAACCAAATACTATAAATTCTTCCATGAAGTAGAACGCAGACGAACGATCTCTACAAGTTGTGTAACAACTCTACCGTTTGTGCGATGCGCGGCGACGGGGGTGCAGAAAGCAGCTTAGCTGTAATTTAGCTCGCAACGCTTAGCACTGCACGCTCGTGGTGGAAATCAAAGTATGAAAAAGACTTGTTACGCTGCGAGCTGAGCTAAACTGAATAAGTACGAGCCTAGCTTCGTTAACGGTGGATATGGCGCTTTAGATTATCTCTTCATTAAAAGTTTGTTTCTACCAGTATTTTAATGAAAGGTGCTCCAATGAACGAGCAACAATGATCCATTCGTCAAACGCGCGCCCAACAGATTTGCCGCAACTGTTCTTGTTACCAATGGTATGACTTTTGTGTTTCCTCCCTCCTGCAACTTGTCTCATTGTGACTCACTGAAATAACACCCGCATTGCATCCCCACATATGAGAAACGTATTGAGGGAAACCTCAGCTACTCCGGGGGAGAGATCATATTTAAAAAAAAAAAACTTATGTAGATAAGTGTTTTTATTTATTACAATAAATTGATTGTAAATTAATTTCAAAAAAATAATGTCTGTATTAAAAAATAGGTTCGTAATTTATTTTTCAAAGTAATACAATAATAATTAAAGAAATAATCTAAAAATAACTTAATTTAAAAAGATCGAGATTAAAAACCCTTGAAAATAAATTTAAGGCGATGCATTACGTCGTGTAATATTTTAAATTGAGCCGCTATCAATAACAACCCTTACGTAGATGGCGATAAGGTTTAAATTCCCGCTTAACACCATCCGCCTGTTTATGCAAGAAAAAAACATGGCCAAAAAGTGCCTTTTATTTTATTTTGTTGAAGTTCAGGCATAAATATTTAATTTTTTTTCAATCATTTTATAAATAACTTAATTTGCCACATTATACAATAAAATCATAACCGAAAATGGGTTCGTAAGTAGGAGATTTTGAACTTTAAAGCAGTTTTCATAGGCCTTTAAATTATTTTTTTCTGGGCTTATAAAAAGACTTAAGTCTTCAGTTTTATTTCATATTATTTAGAGAAATTATTTTGGTATTTTTATCCACTATAAAACAGTTTAATGGTATATTTATTAAGTGAGCCTTTGTGGCCATCTTTTGTGAATGTTGAAATATTTGTAGTTTAATTAAAATCATATGAAATTTTATAAATTAAAAAGCAGTTATTTTAAAGTCATAAAAAATAAAAATAAAATCTTGCCGGTAACATAACAAAGCATAAGAAATTATCGTTCAATATACCATAATTTGGTTATGGTATCATTTCATGGTAAAGATATGAAATTCATTCATGTATTACAACTTAGCTGCCTTCAAATAAAAAAAGCTGTTGTATTATAAAAAATCAGACTGTGTAAGTATTATTATTACAATGCTTTTCTAATTTCCCTCCACACAGCATCCCCAGAGATGACTAGGGACCTGAAGGAAATAATAACTTCCCTCGGGTCCTTCTGTGTGGATAATGTGAAAAAAAAATACTTAATTATTTTGTTATTAAACTATCCAAAAATTATTATAAAGTAAAAAAATGATTTTCAATAATTGTGATTGAAATTTTGATAAACTCAAAATGGATTTTGTTTTTGAGAAATATCAAGAATTTATTCACAGAGTAATAAATAATTATTTCTCAAGTCGTATTATTGTCAATCAATCACAGATCGGCACGATTTAAAAAAACAGTTTCTCACCATAATATAAAACTTAATTTGTTAACTTTGTGAACCATGACATATTTTCACAAACTTTCTCTTGCATTTTACAACTCTGTGTAAAAGACAACATTTCACATTTACAAGATCGTCCGCATGCATTTTACAAAAATGTTAAATATAGTTTAAAAAATTATACAAATTTTCCGTGGTAACTTCTATGTTTGCACAAACTTTCACATCATACCGAAACGACGTAGATTTGTGAAATGATAACAATGTAACAAACGATCACAATGTAACAAATGATCACAATGTAACAAATGATCACAATGTAACAAATTATCACAATGTAACATGTATTATCTAAACAGTTGTGTCAACATATTTCATGTTTTGTGAGTGTCGCAAACCATTTTACAACTTTAACTCAATTACAATAATTGTAACACATCCATGTTTTCGATTAACAAGAACATTTCTAAGACACTTGCGCAAAACAATTAATAAAACTTAATTAATTTTAATAAAAATATTAAATGCATCTTGCTATTACAATAATTAATTTAAACATAAATGATAATTTGTGAAGAACTAACCTATGTTATCTTTGGGTGGTGAAGCATTAATTAAACATTAATTATTGCAAAGTTTGGCATGGCATTCACCCAACACACGATATACAAAAGATGCTAATGGTATTTAATTTAACAGAATTATGATCATGATTTGTGTTTTAAAATGTAATTTTCGAATAAAAATACTATTGTAAATGGTTTACAGATGGTAAAATGTTAATCATAAAATTTTACGTTAATTTAAAAAAATCATTTATGGTTTAATTTTGTTTTACTTCATTGTAAACAAAAGCAATAAAAAATACTTATTGTGGGTTAATTAATTGTGAATATTGATTGTAATACAAATTAATTAGGATCAGAGGTAAAAAACGAATACAAACTATCAAAAATATTAATTTCAGTTTTGTTGTCCGTGTAACTTCGGTTAAATGAACTCCAATTTGCTTAAATTTGTGTCATTTCTAAAATTAGAACAGATTTGTCACAAATTCAGACTTTTTCTTGTCAGAATCAATCGCTGACCGCGCTCGAAAATACTGCCTGACTCTGAGGCAGCATCGGGCAGTATTTCTGAGCGCGGTCAGCGATTGATTTTGATGACAAAAAGTCTGATTTTGTGACTGTTATAATTTTGGAAGAATAATTTAAAAGATGCCAGATTTAGTCAAAATCGTATTGACAAAGGGTTTTATCGATCGACTGTGCCAAACCCCAACATCTGAATAGCCAGTTACTTCGCAACCTTCTTTTCGAGGTTTGATTTATTCTTTATAAAATGAGTAAAGTAAAAAAAATATTTAATAATGCCCATATATTATTGTTTGTGACTAAAAATTATATTTATTAAAGAAGTTAAATGCAATTATTGTGACGAAGAATTATAGGAGGGAGGAAAAGCAGACACACGAAAATCTCCCAGAGCTGAGGAAGGAGTCATAAAAACGACTCATTCTCTTGCAGAATTACCAAATTTTGTGCATGTGTTTGGTGTGTCATGCGCCTGTTCCGAAGGGATCAAATGTTATTTTTCGGAGCACGTTTCATTGAAATATCGGTATTACAAACGCAGCATTCCCATCTGATAAGAGAATTTTTTCATGTATCTAGGGATTGCACATGAAAGGTGGCTATCACACTTAAAATACCCAGAAAGTTCCAAACAAAGTACATACACACACAAGTAATCAACTACTCAATATGAACAGAAACTCACCTACGGATACATAAGTACAGTGGGTCTATTAATGGGACACTGCCACCTCACGCACCTGACACATGCAGCTGTTAGGAGCGAAAAACCAACACTAATACTTGCAGACTGGCGGCTTGCAGCCAGCTTGAGCGGTTGTGCAGCTAACTCCCAAATAAAAACTATGGCGGACAAGGCTCTCAAAAGTTTCAACAGCGCGCAAGACTCGACAGTAAAACAATTCACCAATAGGAGTACTGCGCACTGCTTCATATGTGCAGATCTCAGAAAGCACATATGAAGCTACTACTTGTATATACTTCTTTGTTTTTATTTTTTCAATTTCATTGCGTGAATTATTATTAATATTATTTTAGTATTTAAAAAAAATTGTTATTGTTCATTCACAATATAATCTGCCTTTTCATGAACTCAATCCTTACAACAGTTGTTATGGCAAGAAATTAGCATTGATACTCGGTCATACATATAAAGCAACGACGTGTCAACTTTGGTCGCCTTTGAACTCTGTCATACAAAATTTGACCGCTCGTGAGAATATTTATCACAATGCTGACCTCTACCAAAATATCTCTTAAATAAAGTTGTATTTCATAAGAAATATGGATAGTAAAGAATGCACGATTTTAAAAGGAGTTAATTCACTAAACGGATGGCGCACATACGAATTAACATGCAAGGGTAGTGAATGACACCACGACAACTGTAACATGGGGTAACTTTTAAATTGAGTTTTCATGATTTTGTTTTTATAAACATTCCAAGAGCCTTGTTAAACGCAAATTTGGTTCCGTATTGTACTTCATAATATCTTAAAAAAATCTTAGTTTGTTATGTAACAGCCAAAAGGTTAAACCAATCATTGATCTGCGTATATATTTCACGGTCAAAGGTATTAATTTTTGGGTTACTATGCCGTGTTGCACTTCCTCCTTTAGCCAACATTTAGCAGCATTTTAGATCACCTGATCTGATGATGGACAGTGTAATGCCGTCCGAAATGTTAACTAAAGAACGAGGAAGCGCAACACGGCATAACAACCCAAAAAATAAATCACGATAATGTGTATATATCTCATTAACATGAAAACTGGTATCTCACAAATTTAATGAAGAAAGGATCTATTGAAACCAATGAACCGAAAACTCTCCATTTCGATTTGAAATATAAAATGACGTGGCTAATTACCGTGAGACTTTCAGACTCCTAGGGACCAGAAAGGTCATTAAAATTAATTATCAGCATGCGATATTCGAATTTTTTTGATGAATTTCATTTTTCATCGGTAGCAAGGCAAAAATGAGCTTACTTCTGACAAATGGATACGCCCATAACATACTTCTATCTGTTTATGTCATAATTTCTATTAAACTGCCTGTAACACATCTCACATGCCGCGTAAACACTCACAATTGTGAATCAACTAACTATAGATAGGATGATTCTATTGAGACGAAGTTAAATTGAAGTGCGCATATATCAGCGTGGTGGCGGTGTCAGTATCAGTGTAGGTATTCGGTGTAGCCCTGCGCGCCGGTGAATATGACGTCGATCCAGATCCTGGCCGCCTGTCCCGAGGGCGCCATGAGATAGTAGTGGCGCTGGCGAGTCTTTATGACGAAGGTGGTCAGAGGTGCCGGGGACTTGGATACGTTGAGATGGTCAAGGTATACCTCTTCAATTACCTGCGGAAGAATTACTCAATTAGATATTACTTCAAAGTTCAAACCGCAAACATTTCAAGAACTTCAGATTAGAGGTTCATTAATTAATTAGTTCAATTAAATGAGTGCTTACAATCATTTAAATAAACTTTTAAAAAATCAACCCGTAAAAAAACAATATTTTTTCCATTTCTATTTTTTACATAGAGTTAAACAGATATATTTTGTGGTTCGACTGAGGTTGAACCTTTCTCTCCATGGACTGGAGTCAACACTGCCAACACCTAAAAGCTAGATCCTAATTGGATAGTACCCACATTTATTTGGTATTTTAACTGCTTTAAATATTTGCTTATTAACCCTCCAGCGTTTGACGGTCATATATGACCGGGCGTACATATTATATCAAAGTATTTTTATATTTTTTTCTATAAAGGTTTTTTTATCATGTTGAAATACTTAATTTTTTGGCATTAGAAAGAGGAATAATAATTCTTTCTAGTTTGCATCAAATATTTACACAGGAATCCATTAATAAAATTCTAAAAATAGCCAAAATGAATAATTCATAATTAGCCCTATATCGTAACAATCGGATTAACTTTAAAATTTATTTTTTATTACATGAACAAGATAAAAGTGAAGGGATAGTTTTCTTACAAATTCCCCAATCAAAACAAAAGTGTTTTCAAAATATCGAGTTCTCTCAATTCATTTATGATTAGAGTAAAAATTTGGTTAACATTTTTAACAACATTTATCACATATTAAAATTTTATTATTTGGAAATAGTAATCTTTATTTCAAATGCATACACCGAAAAGATAATTTTGTCTAGTTTCTAAAACAGTGTTTGTTTTTGCGGAAAATTAAAAAATAAGATCTATGCATTTGAAATACACAGAAAACATTGTAAACTGAACAAAAGTGATGAAAGTTCTGAAGGCTTTAATATAATGTCATCCAATTACATAAAAATGTGTGAGTGCATGAGTGCCACCAAAAGTTGATAGAATGAATTGTCATCGACAACGGGACTATCTGCCGAGTTTCATCTCGATTGGATGTCGAAAGTGGGTTAATTTCCACTTCCAAGACTCCGCTTCATTCATTCAATCAAGAAAACAAAATCAAATTCTAATAGATGCATTCAAAAATGATATCATCTTCCCAAATTCTTTCCTCGAAAATTTTATTGCCATTCTCACCTTAACCTAACTACATTCCCAGTCTTGTTGGTTAAGGGGAGGTGGGACTCAAAATTTATGCATTTTCAAACTACATAAAAATAAAAAGTATTATAACAAACTGACAAATCATCACGCCGGTTCTACGCAGAGGAAGGCAGAGAGGTCGAACCACCAAACAACTTGGTCTTGACGCACACTCTTTCCCTCATTCATACATCGTCTCATACAGAGTCGTTTGTTATTCTCTGTTATGACTCTTGACAAGCAACTCAAGTATTTGGTTCACTTGATTGTGCCGTATCTTCCTTGGAGGTCCCCGACTTCAACCATTCACATTCGCACCAAATATTTTCCTTACACTCGCTTTCTTCGTTCATTTGCCCTACTAAGTGCCCAAATAATCAAGGCATCCCTTTCTCAACCTTGCTTATTACACTTAAATCAGGCTTGCATTCTTTGCCAATCGATACATTTCTCTCACAATCTTTACGGTTTTAGCACACACGCCTCAGGGATCGAATTTCTACAGCATTATATATTCAAATTAATTTCAGAAGCTCAAATTGTGAAATAGAATTTTGATCGCGTCGAGGGCGTCAAACATCTTTATCTACAAATATTATATAACAAACAGTTCTAGGCCAAGTCAAACAACCTTATCTACAAATACACACACCAACGTGTCTATTTGTAGATAACGTTGTTTGTCTTTGAGCCCTCAGAAAGAGACTAAATAAATAATATGAAAATTACCTGGAAGTAAGCTCCTCCTCTAGGTTTCTTTTCATTCTTGTCTGAGTAGTAGATCAGGGTTTTGGTAGAGCGTTCAAACACAAACCAACTGCAATACAAAACAACACAGATTAGTCAAATACAGTTGAACCTCTTTCTAACCTATGTTAAGGGACCTATTGAAAAATGTTATATTCATACTTAAATATTGAATATTCTGAAAAAAGCTACATATTTCACGTCTGGGGGTAAAAAGTAAAAACAAACAATTTTTTTATAAATTCAAACTATTTTTTCCCATACAAACAAACTTTATCTCCTATTGAGCAGTAGATTAATAAGAGCACTGTATCATAAGTAGACATTAGATTAAATAAATTCAAAGGACAGTGAAAGAGAGGTTTGTGGCAGTTCATCCTCTCTGCCTACCCCTTCGGAGAAAAGTCATGATGGTAAGATAGCTCCTCAGACAAATTCTGTCAAAAGGTCAGAGTATTTCCGCTCAAAATAAATGGAATATTTCTGAATGTATTCGAAAACTGTTTTTGATAGGTGATTAAATGCGTTTTATGTTTTAAAATTTTATTATTAGAAAAAACTTTATTTTTGAAATATTTAATTTTTAATGTAAACAGAAGAAAAAAAAATAAAAAATTCGCCTACTACGTATTTTGGAACTAAAATTACTGTTAGACAACTGTATTACAAACGTTAATGTCATCTCATATTATGTAATTTCATGTGTACCTCAATTGTAAGATCTAATTATTGAAGATAATAGCGATTCTCAAATGAAAATTTGAAACAGAAAACTCAACAAAAATACATGCACGTCTGGGTTTTTTCAGATTTTTCTGTTTCAAATTTTCGTTTGAGAATCGCTAATATTATCTTCAACAGTTAAAAATAATTAATAAAAAAATTCAGTAAGGATGTGTTGTTTCATACAATTTGAACAATTCATCAAAGTTCATTTTCGGGTTCTGTGAATGTCCCATTCAAGCTCTGTTATTATATTATTATAGGCCAGTTACTTGACAGAACTGAAATAATAACAGAACTTGAAAATTAACTTTGAAATTTGAAGAATTGTTCAAATTCTCTGAAACAACCCGTCCTTAGACTCGAAAGGATTTTTGAAATTGCAATCGGAACCTTTGGTTTCATAAAGGTGCACATTTTAAATATTCTGTGGTTAACATCTAGATTTGAACATAAAGCGTGGTGTTTTTTCATTGTAACACCATTTAGATCATATTTCTCAAAACAGTGAGGGAAAACGATTTCTGTGAGAACATATCAGTTGTTCCCAAAAGCCAACAAATTAGCCAGAAGCGTTAGTTACTCTGTTTTAAAGAAAGACGATGCTAATGTTGCAAAAATCCTTATGGTGGCATGATGTAATTACCGTTTGGACCAGCCGTGGAACTTGGCTCCCAGCTTGTGCAGATATCCTCGACATGAAGTAGAGTCTATGATGATGTGGGGACAGAGGTCCACTTGGTGACCTGGAAAAATAAAACAAACAATTAATACTAAATGTAATCAACAAAAAAAAAAACTTTTTAATTTGACGGCATTTAACACTGCGTAGCGAATAGGGCTTTCAAATACTAGGTAGTTTTTCAGAACAGGAATTACTGTTCCAGCATTTTTAAAACCCAGGATAACAAACTTAATTAACTAAATTCCACTAATATAAAAGTAGCTGCACAAAAGAAAAGAAGACATAATAAAATTTTAAAAACTCACTACATATTTTGAGACATAAAATGTAGCCCCTTAATAAGATCGTTTCTCACATACCAAGAAAACCGTTTAGACTCCATTCTGGCAGGTGGTATTATGGTAATGAACTACGAGTCAACAGGAATGTGCACCTTGCCACACATTTCTTCAGACTGATTTGTAATGGTTCGAAAAGTATTCATTTCTATGTTGGTGTTGGTTATCTCCGTCACCATAGATTGTTTAATCTCTCGGCCTGCAGGAATAACTTACCGATGGTGGGGAGAGCTATCTTGTTTAAATAGAACGATATTGATAAAGCTGTGGTGACATGGAATACGTCCTTATCTTATTTTCCCCCTTTTTATAATCCATTTGAAGCAATACATTGGACCTCACCAGATATACTACAAAATGTTTTCACTAGGAAAGAAATAATAAGGTAATGTTGATGAATGTGGCACCGATTTCTTTAAGCGATGTTAGCTCTAGCGATATTAACATTAGATATTAAATTGTTGGTGTAAAATATAGTACGTCTCTTTAACTAATACAAAAACTAGATAACTAATCACCAAAGTGAAAAATACAAACAAGAATAAAACAAATGGGTAACTAATGTGGGTAATATGGCACCAGTAAAAATAATTCAACAAAAGTCAATTACGTAATACGTTGCCTTTTTTTATCAATAATCAAGAGGTGTTTTCAAAGAAATAATGACCATTTATACCTACATTGAAAGTTCAAATATTTTCATTTTTATGGTGCCGTTTTAAATGAACGAATTTTAACATTTATTTTAAACAAATTATTTCATAAGCCGTCATAGAGGCTACATTCATGAAATAAACTGTAGAATCTACAGTAATATTAGCGCAAGTGATTCTGAGAAATGCGGAGATCCGCAAAGAGTGCAAGGATGACGTAAGCGTAATGAGTAAGATTAAGAAAGGGACGCTTAGACGGTTTGGGCATGTAGAGCAAATGAGCGAAGAAAGGAGTGTAAGAGGATATCTAATGCGAATGGTAGTAGAAGTCGGGGACTCCCGAGGAAGACATGGCACGATCAAGTGAATCAGATACTCGAGTCGGGCCATGTCAAGAGTCAGAATAAGAGTATGTATGATGAGGGGAAACAGCGTGATGATAATTGTTAGTCTGATTTTTTTCCTTAATACATTTTTCGAAGCAGAAGGGTCAAAATTCCATTATTCGTGGATGTACTAGGGCTCAAATGTGCGCAAGCGCCAAACACAGTAGTAAATAGTGAGCACACGTGTGCGCGAAAAACAGTCCACTGGTTAATCGAGAAGCTTTGTTGTGACTCATATAAAACTTGCACGTTTTTTTTTACTCACACTGATCTTTAAAAAGGTATTAAAATCGCAATTTTTTTAAAGAGAATAAAATAATTGAAGATACTAAAATGATGATGTCACATACAACCTCTGGCTAGGACTATTATACGAATTATGGTCTGAGGCAGTCAACTCTTAGATCAGCAACATCATTAGCTGTAGGCAGACTGATAGAACCTAAGCACAAGCCAAATACTAAGTTTGGTGATCGCGCTTTCGGAGTATCTGGGCCGAAGGCTTGGAATAAACTCCCTCCGGAACTAAGATCCATAACAAGTCCAACAGAATTCAGTACTAAACAAGGTCATACCCTTAAATTAAATATACCATTCCTGAGTGAAAGTCCAGTTATATCCAATCATGTCCTAAATCTTGTATCTAAATTTCGCTAATAAACAATTAGTTAAAGTTAATTAAGTGTTAATCTCAAGTGACCTACCAGGTTAAGTATTGTACTGTATATCATCTCCATGTATAGTTAGTAAATAACATAGATCATTGTAGAAATGTATTATAAATTTGTACAGCACCCTTGAGGTGATTTTGCACAAAAACAGAGATATACAAATCATCCAAATATTATTATTATTAACTATTATAACTGACCTTTTGGGCCAGTCCCTTCCTTATTCATTGGGCTAAAAATTGTCTACACTTGTCAATAAGAATAATCATTTTTATCTCTTAAACAGAAATTCATGGGATCCTGGAGGAACAGGCACATTTTTAAATGCGTCATAGGACTGAAAATAAATTACTGAAGTCCCACGGTTACGTTGCGCAAATAAATCAAGCTTGGAAAAGCTACACGACACATGCACGGTGATAAGGATCTTATCCAAGATAAGTAATCGTAGGAATATATGGGAACTGGTACATTATTTGTTCACTATAATATATTACTCAAGAGCTAGTTCACAGCATTGGCGTTGAAATTCTTGTAATATATACATGGTGTAAAGAAACTCATGGCAATCACATAGAGAACCCATTTTAACTCTCGACAGGCCAAGATGCCAAACAAAACGTCTGTAACCAAGTGGGTCTTCCGAAGACCCCATGCAATTTTCTGTCTTATGGAACTATAGAAATTATTAATGGTAACTTATGTATTTGCGCAGGAATACGTAAAATACTAAAATGACATGTCAAGTATTTAAGCTCAATATAATAAGGAGGATAGTAATTTTGGGTAATACCTACTCCCCCACTTGGCTGCGGCATAGTTACGACATCAAATGGCTGAAACTAATCCCTTAACAAATGATAAAAAATAATTGACTAATAAATTCCACGTTCTAGCTCGATTTATTAAAAAACTAAAGCTGAAATCAAAAAGTTAAAACAACAAAATTAATTCCAAATGTGATGCAGATTTTTCAGTTTTCCGCTTGTACTAAGAGTGAAGGCGATGCCATACGTAGTAATGCAAAATCATGTGTTTTTGGTTTGAAAATTAGGTCGCCTAGAAATGTTTCAGATGCTTTAATTAAATACTGCGAGTAGAATACATCTTGGCCTTTGAAATAATCGAGTATTTTTTAGATAAGTCTTTTTATAAGCCCAGAAAAAAATAATTTAAAGGCCTATGAAAACTGCTTTAAAGTTCAAAATCTCCTACTTACGAACCCATTTTCGGTTATGATTTTATTGTATAATGTGGCAAATTAAGTTATTAATAAAATGATTGGAATTTTTTTTTATATTTATGCCTGAACATCCACAAAATAAAATTAAGGTCACTTTTTGGCCATATTTTTTTCTTGTATAAATCAAAACAGGTGGATGGTGTTAAGCGGGAATTTAAACCTTATCGCCATCTACGTAAGGGTTGTTATTGATAGCGGCTCAATTTGAAATATTACACGACGTAGTGCATCGCCTTAACGGACACCGTACATTTATAATTTTTAAATTTGGATAGGCAGATTATGGAAATTACACTTTGTTTCGAGAAACAACCGAGTTTGGGTTAATTAAGTAATTTATGTGTATTTAATTATAATGTGGATTGAGCCACATTTTTACTCCATCGAAATTTATTTATTTAAGAAATTTGTCAGAAAACTATCTCTTCACTTCATATTTCGTTTATAGAATAAAAAAAAAGGTTAACTGTCGGGATCGATGGTCACACTTAAGGTGAAGCACTACGTAGTCAAACAGTGTGTTTTTGATTTGAAAATTTTAAATATTTTAATTAAATACTGATACTAATCGAGCATTATCAAGTCTTTTTATAAGCTCGAAAAAAAATAAAGTATTAGGCCTATAAAAGCTGCTTTAAAATTCAATATCTCTTACTTACGAATCCATTTTCGGTTATGGTTTTAATGTATACTGTGGCATATTAAGTTCTTTGGAAAATTATCGTAAAATATTTAAATATTCGGGCAAAAATCAAAACGGGCGGGATTTTGTTAGCGGCCCGATTCCAAATGTAACACAACATGGTGCAGTGCCTTATTACAAATATTTTTAAAAACGAAACCTTTTGATTCACCTTATTTACTATAAAAGGCAACTACTTGCATTTAGCATAATGGAAAATATTGCATTCTAATTTTCAATTACTTAAAATAAAATAAAATTTCATCATATGGGATGAAGCCATGGACAATAATTTATGTCCATGATATTTTCTTATGTTGGTATTAATGATACTACACGAGGGGCTAGATCATAGCAGATTTCAAGGGGGGTGGGGTCTCACCATATAATCCCACACAGAACTGTCACACCTAAAAAGATGATGTATTATAAGTGTGGGCGTGGCGACAATATGCGCTGTGACCTGCTAGCCAGGCTATATTTGAAAATTATGCGATCTCCTCTCCTACCTATGGTAGGAGAACAGGTCAGAACAATTTACAGAGAGCTGTAATTACGCAGCTGTCATCTATCAAAGTGACAGATCCATAGTAATGATACTACGCGGCAATTCCCCAATTGATCTGACCCCCTCTCTTGAGTAAGATTATAGCATAATGTGTCACCCCAACATATAATACGTATATGCCACACCCAAATTATGCGCGCATAATATAGCGTTATGTGTCTAAGGCTTTGTGCGGATAAGATAAATAATGATGCATAATTTTGTTTACATAAAATTAGCGATAAGAAACAAAGATTTTTTACTGTGCCAGTCATATAAAGGACGCAATTGGAATGAAAATGTGTAAAATAATATAATGTAAACAAACCTTTAATCAGAATCACTTCATAGACAAGCCAAGGCAGTGGAATCATGTTGGATTTTAATTACAATAATTTCATAGTCGACATCAGGCACCAGAATCATCAAACTTCTAATTAAAATTACTTGAGAGTTGAACTGGTGCACTGGTGTTGGGTTTCATCGTCATCATTGAAGTCGGAAATTGAAGGTTGGACATCTTCACCGTACGGGTTGTACATCTCACCGGCCATTGTGAAAAATGCGTGGACGCGATCTTTATTTTGGGGAAGGGATCTCTTCCAGAGAAATTCACAAAGATATCCCTCATAATGTGCCTGTCTCCTTCCAAATCTAGGCAAACTTCCTCTCACTTCCCTCCAAAATCGCTCGATATCTTGAGTGTGATCTCCCGTTTCCCGATTCAAATGTAAACTCTGACTGACGCTTAAATCAACAACACCTTCGTGTTCGAGGCAGTCGTAGGCTTTCCAACAATCCAATATGATGGTGGTTCCCGGCAATATGTATTCATTAATTACTTTTGCAAGAGTTTCCTTTGAACGTTCTTCCACTACACAGACAAACATTTTTTTCGATTGGCGCTCAAAACCGCCGAGCATCCACTTTCTGTCAATTTTTTGTCCTTTAATGTGCTTTTTATTGCCAATTTTAGCCTCGTCAATCTCCACTGTGATACCGACACCTCCAATTTTTTGTTTCATCTTGTGGCACCAATTGGTGCAAACATCCCGGCAATACGAAGACCAGTTAACGACGGTCTCACTACTCATATCGAGTTCGTCTATAAAGAATGTCATCCTCGGTGGCCGCATGATTGCCCAAAATAAAATGAATTTGCAAATTTTTTCTATAGAAAGATTCGATCTGGAGAAAATTGTGTCTTTTCTGGCCGTAACTGAGAAATTGCACCAGGTTTTACGTTTGTGACTCACTCGTTTTGTTTGTCTACACCTATACTTAAGATTTGAAAAATTGCACATGCTTCCACATTTTTCGCATTTTTTTTCCCGACGGATTACATTATGGCTTCTTAACCATTCCAATAACACCTCCTCTTTTCTCACCACATTCAAGAAATCCACCAAACCAAGAGAACAAGAATTGCACGCCATAATAATTATTTTCAAAATGTCCATTCAGTGAGATAATTATTTTAACTGCAATCTGAAAAGAAAGGAATGGCTAGAGACAATTGAATAACGTAAAGTAAATTAAACAAAATGAATATAATATTAAAAAAACTAGTCTGAAAACCTATTTTGTATAATAAATTTGGTAATTATTTACCTACGACTACCGTTTGAGAAAATATTCCGTACATGTTAGGTTAGGTTGGATTAGGTAGAATTAAATCACAAACCAGTCTATACAAACCTAGCGTAGCCCACAAACTACTTGAAAACTGGGATATAACTCTAAAGGGGACGCGAGCAGGCGTTATTAAAGGGCAATTTTTTGTAGTAGTAAAAAACGGTAGTCGTAGGTAAATATTTACCATAAATTTGACTCAAAAACTGAATTACAGAGTACTAAACACGCGACCTCCGAATTTGTACTCGAGGATGTTAACCTCTTGACCACGGAGACAGTCAAGGCGTGCGTCAAATGGGGTTTTGGTAATTATTTCTCTAACCGCCACACTTTTAGGCACAAATGTTGGAAATTACACTTTTATTTCAACAATGACTACAAGAAACAGCTATCTAAATGAACAAAATAGGTAGGTTCTTGATTTGGGTTGAGTAATTAACGTAATTATGATTTGAGATTTTCACGGCCAAAAGTATCGTGGTGATTCATTTTTGGGATTTTATGCCGTGTCGCGCTACCTCCTTCTTTAGCAAAGGTTTAGGACAGCATTACAGTGTCCATCAAATTTCGCTAATAAACAATTAGTTAATGTTAATCTCAAGTGACCTACCAGGTAAGTATTGTACTGTATATTATATCCATAAACAGTTAGTAATAACATAGATCACTGTATTATAAATTTGTACAGCGCCCTTGAGGTGATTTTGCACAAAAACGGCGCTATACAAGTCATCCAAATATTATTATTATCATAGTCACATCTGTCCTGAAGAGTCCGTCCATACAAAAAAAAAATCCAAAATGGCGGCAAAGGAAATGTCATGGTAAATTTTGAACTTCGATTGAATAGTGGAAGTATCTAATAATCTTTTACTATCTAACCCGACGTAATTAGTGTTTCTTGTAGTACCTAATTAATTTGAAATAAAGTGTAATTTACATAATCTGTGCCTATAAAAGTGCGGCGATTTGAGATATTATTTACCAAATATTCCACGAGAAAAAGCCGACTTTTGCATATTATAAAAAGATTATTTCTTGGATAAATGTTCACTCACACGTGCATAAGGCATTTACGTTAGTAAAAAGATCGCTTTTATGAATAGCGTAATCAATTGAAATTAAAATATCTTACCTCGTATAACCACACTTTTCTACCATTATATTACACATAAATCTCATCCTATTATTTTACCAAAACTAATGGAAAATAGCACAAATAAGTTGTAAATACGTTGAATTACAATATTATAATAGGTTACTCGAACATTTAAAAGAATTACGATCAAAATCACGATTTATTTTAACGCAAACGGAAACCGGCATCTCCGGCGGACAACTAGAAATTGCTAGGAATTAGAGATGGCTAACGGCCGCTATTCGTGTCACGGTTATATTGAACCGGTTACCATGCGGTCGCTGGAACCGGTTCCCATACAGTCGCTGAAACCGCTATTTTATTTCTATGAGGAACCGAATCCTCATTCTTATTCTTTTTGACAAAAATAAAAATGGTTCGATCTGTATTTTTTTGACTTTTTGAAATAATGGCATACAGAGCTCCGGGCCAAAAAGGCCCCTTTCTCTTTCATCATCCAGCGCCCTTGAGGTGATTTCTCACGAAAACGGCGCTATATAAATTAGCCAAATATTATTATTAATATTATGAGTTTAAATTGGTTGGAAAACCATTTTTAATTTTTTGTGAAATTTTTTTTGCAATAAAACATGGCTGCAATTAGGGGGTAATTTAGGTAGGATTTGTTTTGATTTTTGGCATTTGCGTCGTACTGGGCGAGGCATTTAATAGACGGGTTTGTAGGGTTGAAATGCCCCAATAAAAAGATTCCGCGAGACTTATGATGTGATCTTTAAGGAGGGGGTCTTCGGAGTTGCGAGAACCTCATCCACTTGGAGGCTCCCAGGACTGTACGAATGACTTTATTTTGGAATGTTTGTAGTCTGTTTAATTGAGTTTTTGAAGCGTGGGCCCAGATTGGGCTTGCGTAGGTTAATTTTGGTCTTATCGTGGATTTGTATATTAAAAGTTTATTTTTTGGAAATAATTTCTTGTTTTTTTTTTTGCATATCATTGGGTAAAGGGATGCAAATTTTTTCTTAGCTGAGTTTAATGTTTCGGTGATATGCTTTACCCAGGTTAATTTACTGTCAAGGGTAATTCAGAGGTATTTAATTTTTTTTTGCCAAGGGACGTTTTCTCTGAATAGGTGGATGTTGGGTGGTCTTATGGGGCATTTACGGGAGAAAACACAAGCGGCGCTTTTAGAGGGATTTATACTGATATGCAATTTTTTGAAAAATAATTCTAGTTCAGAGGCGTGGGCTTGGACGCGTCGTGCTTCGGTTGTCTCGCTTACTGAAGTCGACATGACTTCAGTATCGTCTGCAAATTTGCCTATTTTGGTTTTTTTAGTGCGATGGTCGTAGATATTGGGGCTGGAGATATCGCTTAAGTAGATGTTGAAGAGAGCTGGCGAGAGAATAGAGCCTTGAGGGACACCAGCTCTTAGCAATCTCACGGTGGAAAATATTTCTTCTAGTTTGATTTTAAATTTACGGTCTTTAATGAAATTGGCTAGTTACCGAGGAGGTACATTTTATAAATGAGACCTCTGTGCCAGACTTTGTCAAATGCTTTGCAGACGTCTGGGGAGAGGAGTACTGTGTGTTGGGGATCATTAAAACCGTTGGTTTTCACTATTTATAGGGATATACATTTATCGTCTTACTCATAATAGATAATACGGAGGGATAAGAACAACAGGTTAGTAGAAAACGTTAATATAATTTAATATTGACAACACATTTTAAAAATTGGTACTGATTTGTCAATATTTTATACAAGCGATAATGTTATAATATTTAATCACCAGAATATTATTTTAATTATTTATTTGAATGTGTGAAAGCGAGATTTAGTAATTTTCCATGAGTCTGCGCTTTTTTTTCAAGAAAGCATTATTTAGCTAGGTGTACTAACTTCACAAAGATATTATATTTATTTTGCGATGAAACTTCACAATATCCTTCCCCCTGATATGAAGCGAATAGAAAATTTGAATGATTACAAATCACGAATAAAAATCGGGATGAATGAGATTAATGAAAAAACTAATAAAACAGAAATGAATAACTTTAGTCCGCCTCAGCACAGGTCACTCTAGTGAGGAGGACTAAGAAATACAACTTACTATACATATATTTAACATTATATTTTGTATGTACAATTTTTAAATAGTCGCTTTAAGGTGAAACAGATGTGACAATTCCCATACAATCTATTTTTCAGCCACATTTGAAAACTACAGATAATATTTTATTTATTTTAGTACCGAAAAATAATACTCGTAATGAGTTTATCGCGAACGAAAATTTCACTGTTCTATCACTTATAATAACCAAGTAATTAAATTAACAAAAGTAATTATTTTATGCGGGCACCGCCAACCGAAATGCTCGAATCCGTGTTAGAAGGAGACAAACATATGTGCGAGCCATATGTTTCACGTGCACGCTATTAGCCCATTCCTACGGTGTTAAAGTGGTCAGTAAATTTGTAGTAAAAATGTCAATTTGCGCGGCTTGATTTGTTATTCTGATAGAATGTTCGTTTTGCTTTTTTACGAATGTTCCAGTATTACTCGTCGCAAGGAACATTTGCGGTTTTGGCACGCAGTAAAAAAGGCAAAATTAACTGTATAATAATTATAGTGAGAGCGGTTGTAATTATTTAGAACTTTCTTAAATCTGTAACTATCACTAGCTAGACGCCCGCCAATTCACATTCTCTCATTCATTCATTCTACAGTCATTGTCTGCCGCGGTTTGAAGTGACTTTTTTCGATTTTGTACAGCATTCCATAAAAATGAGGCGTGCCCTTTATAAGAATCATCAGTATTCCGGGAAAAGAGTGAATCCAAGACTAAGTGCGAACGGGATGAAACGTCAGCACGGCGAATCGGAATACAGGTAAGTATTATGAAATTATTTCAAAATATTTTATTATTTTTTAAATATTTTCTCGGTACCTACCTAACTAACTAACCATCACGCTTGTTATTTTATGACCCATGTCGCTCGTTTGGTATAGGGTGATTCATATTTAATGTTGCTCAAAAATTATACTCCTTTAATGCCTTTATATTATATCTTTTAGTTCCCACAAACACTGGCGCGGAAATAAAGAAAACAAGTGTTCGAATGACGAGACCCCTAAAATTAATTTTTGTGGAGAAATCCCATCCTCGAACATTACGTCTGGGGAACGTGGAGTGAAAACGTATAAAAGCTGTTCAAAACTGTTGCGTGTTGAAGCTACATTTCCATCTACGAGTATATCCGACCAGCCAAATACCACAATCGAAACAGCGGCCACGATAGATGTAAACTGGCCTGCTCTGGACCCCGATTTAGAAAACCATAATCTTATTAAAGAGGTGATGGCGTACAGTGATGATAATGAACATTCAATAAAAGGCAATAGAATTGTGGACATTCAGCACGTCCTGAAGTGGGCGTTCGCTATGTCACAGCATTACTTGAAATGCACGTTCTCCAAAATTGAATTGGTGAAAGAATTGCGTAATTGGGTCCTGTTCTCAATAGATCCAAATGCCAAACAGGGTCCGCAGAATACGGAGCTCAATTGGAATACCAGTACCTTGATCTTCCTTATTACTACTACTCCCACTCCCCGAGTTCTCTTGTGAAATATTTAATGAATCGTTGCTGTTTTCACTTTTTAAAAAGGTTTCTATTTTCCTGATTTTCTGAAAAGCATGTTGTTGTTCATCTTTTTTAATTTTGATATCTTTCTGTACTCAGCACCACTCAGTCGCTTCCTTCCATCACTCATTTTTCGTCAGTATGAATATGAAGTTTTTTGAAAAATCTGTTAAAAGAAAAAAATATATGTAAAATGCCGACTTTTAAAGGTTCTGGACTAGATGACGCTGTAATAAAGGTCATAGACACTCTGAATTTTAATGTTTTTGAAACTTGTAACTTGAGTAATCTTTTTTTTGTTAGCGAGCCGAAATCATTTATTTAGTGTTATCTATCTAGCCCAGCAGAACCAGAATATGTAATAGTATTATTTATTATTGTGTTAACATACTCACCTTTCACACCCCTGTGAACAGAAACTGGAGCGTAATCAAGAACGCACTTCCACTTAACTTAAAATTTGCAACAAACAATGTACAAGAAGTAAAATGTATTCGGACTCGTTACAATCTGGTAGGATATCAAATCGAAGAAAACGTTTCGAGTTGCGACAAGTGCGATGTTTCCGAAATTGACACAAGTATACACACGAAACTGCCGCTTTGCACTGCCGGCCGGCCCGGCGCGCGCGTGATACGGTATTTTTATTTTTATTTTTTTTTTTTTTTTTTATTATCAATATAAAGTTTTTTTACAGGTTTTTTTTTTCGATGTCTGTCTCACTAGGATAAACCTGTGTCGAGACAGACGTATTTGATACATTAAAAATGTTTACATATTTTTCGATACATTAAATATTTCATTACATTAAATGACATTGTGAAAAAGATAGAAAATAATAAATAATAATAATAAATGATACATTTGTTAATCAGCATCTAGTTAGAGTACATACTTATGTAGGGATTTTTATAAAATTTTTGACCATGGATAGAAAAGAAAAAGAAGATAGAAAATAATAAATAATAATAATAAATGATACATTTGTTAATCAGCATCTAGTTAGAGTACATACTTATGTAGGGATTTTTATAAATTTTTTGATATATTATGTGTTCGTACGGGCGGGTAGCGGGGGTGACTGTTACATCACCCACCCCCGATCCACCGCCACCCTTTACCCTTGCCGCCCGGGCAGTAGCATAAATATAAGTAACTATCTAACTAAAGTACTAAGAATTAGCGCCTCTAAAAAATAATATTTATCATCTAATAGTTATAAAACTCTGTCTATCCACAGGGACTTTTTTTTGTTTATAATCGCATACACGGCTTACCAAAGCGAGCGAGTGCCGCCCCCTGAACTCTGCCGCCCCTAGGCCGCGGCCTATAAGGCCTATTGACAAATCCAGGACTGCTTCTCTGTGAGAAAGATGATGAATTAATTGGACAAAGTAGACCAATTCAAGCTATCGGACAAAATATTAAAACAAACATTGAAAGAAAAAGGATCTTACAAAAAAAAAGAAATATGGACAGAATATGTGAAAAGAATAAAAAATAAATAAATAAGTAAATAAAAAATCTTTTACTATCGTCGTTCCCGCCAGGCATCGTGAGTTCAATTCCACAGCTGGCTAATTCCTCCATCACGACCCAGGCAACGCTTTCCGCTTACTGTGATGGCAGTTTTACAACTAGTTTATGGACACCGTGTATAAGATATTTGTACAAAAAGTTTTTTTTTTTTCAATCACCTTTCTGCCCTATAAAGGATTTACTATTATTAACATGACATGTTTGTCATTTGTGAAAATAAAATATACCCATTTACAAAATACAAAAAGTTTTTTAATGTGAAAAGGCGACTTCATATGCACACTGTAGGCATCGTCTTTGTGGACACTCATAATATTACGACGCACGTGGCGAGCTGATTTCAAAACAATGCCTATAATATTATTTATATGCGAGATGATGTTACGAGAGCTTGTGCATATGACAAATTTGTTTCTCCGTCTGGCAATTCTAACCACTTCGTTGGTTTGATGAATGCGCCCCATAGAAATGTAAGAAAAAGTGTAACCTTTTGACTTATTCGCGAAATATTTGTGAGCAAGTAACCGCGCGAATACATGGTTACTATGTAGGTATATACCTACATCGCTTGGTATGATTATGTCCATTTAGCAAAAGCAGCCTTTAAAAAAAAGGTCCAGTTAACGCCAGCTCCCGGCACACATACCGTTGTTCCTAGCCGGCTCCTTTTATAAATTATTTAATCTTCCCAGGCATTGATTTAGTTTAGTGAATTGAACAAACCTCTATCTCGTGTCTCTTTCATACTCATGCGAAACATCGTAAATTTTTTGAAATGGAGTCTTTTTCGCAAATGGTTTTGGTTGGGTAAATAAAAATTTCCTGTACCAACGCGCGCGGAGCTGCGTGAAATGTCTTTTGCACGTATTTTTTGCAATGAAATTGTGCATTTTTCAGCCGTTTTCTACGATTATGTAATTATAGGTACCATAAAAAATTTATACAGATTAATATTACTTATATACGTTCGCAAACCAATAATTCATCTCAATATTATAAAGCATAACGTGTTAAAAGTGTTTTATTAGACGATATTGAAAATAACACCATCTATCGGCGTAAAGTTTCGAAAAATGTTTTGAGATGGCCCTTAATAAAAAAATTAAAAAAACCAACCAGATTTACTAACATAATA
This sequence comes from Hesperophylax consimilis, assembly GCF_061612785.1. Classification (NCBI taxonomy): domain Eukaryota; kingdom Metazoa; phylum Arthropoda; class Insecta; order Trichoptera; family Limnephilidae; genus Hesperophylax; species Hesperophylax consimilis. The sequence goes on from NC_142865.1 coordinate 17,891,896, forward strand.
TCCTGTGATTTTTTCGTGGGTCTGCAATGATCACCCAAAAATATTAGATTTTTTTATTTATTTTTATATTAACTCCACACAGGAGGCCCTGAAGAAAATAATTTCCCTCAGGGCCTATGTCATCTTTGGGGATGCTGTGTGGAGGGTCTTTTTGTGGAGAGGAAGGAGTGAACATGGGTCTTGAAGAGTCCCATGTTGTAGGAGGGAGGAAACACAGAGGCCGGCGGCTCGTTCCACAGCCGAGCTGTTGAACTTAAGAACGAATCGTAGAAGCGACCCGTTCTCATGTGACAAATGTCAACCGTGTACAAATGTTGGGCGCGCGTTTGGCGTGTATCCCAACTACGCACCGGTGCCGAAGGGATCAATGACGCTAGTTCCTCAGAGCATCTTCCATTGTAATACCGATAGAACAAGGACAGTAAACCTACCTGACGCCTGTGCTCTAAAGATTGCAGTCCGTTTGTTAAGATTGGGGAATCTATCAAACGGACCGCCCGTTTCTGCACAGAGTCAAGGGTTTTTTTCAGGTATTTTGGGGCTCCGGACCAGAGATGGCTGCCAAATTCGACAGTAGGCCGCACAAAATGGTAATAATCTAATAATTAATAATAATTTTAAACATGCGCAGTTCAACATATAATTATTATTATGTACTAGTTGTACATAATAATACTCAGTCTGTCTGCATATGGAGATTAAATAAATATTAAATAGAAATTTTTAAACTGCCCTACCCCCAGGATTATGGACGTATTACTATCGTATTAAGACGGAGATCGCACAATGAAAGTGTTAAAAAGCAGTAATACCCATTGGCAGCACTATCTGAGGAATATTTTTATTCGATTTACCAAAGAAAATACGGAATGCATAATCAAATTGGCCAAATTTCGAAGCAATTCAAAGGAGACTGGGTCAATGAAATCGCAAATGTCATCTGAAGAAACGTGAAGTTAGCAACTAAAAGCGAAATGCAAAAATGACCGTGTTTTTGAGAATTGGAACAAAGTGGTGCAAGTCTAAAATAATTTTGCATGAATATTATTATGAGTAAATATTTTAACCCGAGCAGTATACAGCCCTCTTCTCCGTAGAGTTATACCAGGGAATCTTTATAAGTAAGACTGTTACATTATATTATACGTTTATCCTGACGAAGAAACCATTGGTTTTGAAACATGTCGATTTGATTAATTTGTAATGTTTACAAAGTTATTTATTTTATTTACAACCGATTCCCTTTTTTTAATGAATTTCTCTAGTTGAGTACCTATTATAAAACATAATATATTTTGAAACGGTTCCATGATAACTCATCAAAATGACAATTCAACACACCTATAAAAAGTGCTATAAAGTTATGAAAAGTGATGAAACAAAAACTAGGTTAAATAGGTTTCGTACGTAACTATTTAACCTAGTTTTTGTTTTGTCTATTAAAAGTGCTATAAAGTTATGAAAAGTGATGAAACAAAAACTAGGTTAAATAGGTTTCGTACGTAACTATTTAACCTAGTTTTTGTTTCAACACTTTTCATAACTTTATAGCACTTTTTATAGGTGCGAATGAATTATCCAGCCACCATTTGAAACAAAATGAGAAAAATAACTATTTCTCTTATTTATGGTTATTATTATTTTTAATTCATATTTTTGATTTAAAAAAAAGGAAAAATATGTCCTTTCAACTGGTGACTGTGGTATTTAAAAATATATATTACTAGCTGTACCCCGCCACGCGTTGCTGTGGCTCATATTAAATAGGTATATAAAAACACGCATATTCGAATACAATGTTTTGTCAAGCAATCGATGAAGAACTTTAGGAGATTTAAGATTTTGAACAAACAAACATTTACATAGATTAGATTGGTTTAAAATAATAAGTAAGTTTCAATCTATGGCTGTGATCCTATCCTTAATAATAATATTATGGTGTGTATGAAATGTTTGTCTTTTCTTATATTTACGGATATTTATTATTGAAGCAACTTTTCAGTACTATTTTTGACAATCTCGTTTCTCAATAGGGTGGGGTCGTAGAAAATGTATTCTACCTTGGGGTGGGGTGAGATAACATTAGGTAAGTACCTTGGACTACAACAATAGGGGTACACATCAACCAAATTTATAATTACATCAATGGGGGTACAAAATCTACAATCATGCGTTTTTGCTTCATAAGAAACATAAGAAATTCAGAACATAAGAAACTTTGAACCTTGATTTTTGAACTTAGAATTGTTGACCATAGAATTATGAACTTAAAAGATCTGTTGTTTCACAGATGGTATTGTGGGATGGGGTGGCTGTGCTGAATCTATTATCAATCCAGTTATTACAGTACAAGAACTAATTTTGAGAATCATATTTAAATGCCAACCTACCCACCCACCCCTCAAACAAACTATTTGCTAAAATTAGGGTTTTAGATATTCGTCCGTTATTTACATAGACATATGAATATTAGTAGACCTGCCCTAAGTGATTAAAAGCGTATTATTCCCCACTCCCCATACCGGTTCCATTGGAGCCGGCTGGGCTCGCGTATGGCTTCCCGTGAATCTTGAGAATGTGACGTCATCATTCTTGTTCGAACTAGCGTCGAGCTATGGTCGAGGCATTTTATGAAGTAACACGGCAAAATAGTGGCTTGTGATATGAAAACTTGTAAAAATAGATGTGAAAAAGAGAATAAACCCAATTGTCGTATTACATTCCATATGTAAGCATCATTTTAAGCTTATTCACGTCGTATAATATGAATCAGTTGTAGAAACATATACTATCACATCGAGCCAACATTGGTCGAATGTAGCGATTCTCAAGTGTGCGCATCGTTGTTACTGGGAAGTAAATTATGAACACTTATAAAAGTGTCTTAACTAAATACGTAAACAAAATATTCGACTCTGAAAATAGAAGAAATTTTTTTTTACCGAATTTTACTTCGCAAATTTGTTCATAACGTGGCGAGTAATTTGCGCTCCCATGTAAAAATGTCTATTCATTCAAAAGCAGATTTTACTTTTAAGAAGTAAATGGTGATATTATAATGCGAGATGCCTATATACTGTCAGATTGATTTATTGACGAATCACAGTCAGCTTTATCCCCTTCGTTCTTCAACAGTTGATTTTACCCCTCACCTTTAATTTCTAGTCTATATATTCATATGTCTGTGGTTATTTACTAAGACAAGCTTGTGCTACATACAGAAAAATAACCTGCTGGGGTCTCCACAACATCAAGCACACACCCGCTTTTCAACAAAACTGTCCACGCATGGTCCTTAACACTAGAACCACATTCGCTCAACGACAATTCTGGTTCATCGCTCCTAAAATATACAATGTTTAAACAACGATATAAAGTCAATTAATTCTATATCCCTTTTTACTATCCGTGTTCAACATTTATTATTTGAAAGAGGACGAGCCTTCTGTTCCTAGAACTGTTTTAAAAAACTGTGTTAAAACAAAAAGTTTTAACTGAATAATTTATTTTTTTACTAGCTGACATGTACACGGCGTTGTTGGGTTATCCTCAGGCGATAGACATATACCATTGTGGACTTTCCTGTAGTCCTTTTTAAGATATACAATTCCGTTGTACATTATTTTGATGTATCTCGTAAGGTTTAGCCAGCGTTAGCAATGTAAGCGCCAGAAAATATTTGATTACAAAACATCGACTTTTCTCTACTTTCTATAAATGTAATTGTAATTGGAAGAAATTCTCTACATGATAGTGAAAACCATATCAAAATCCGTTGCGTAGTTTAGAAGAACTAAGCGCACAAACAGACAGACGTGGATAGCGACTTTATTTTATACTATTTAGAGATATCGCCAAATTCAAATGTGACCGTAAAACAGTACATTTCTAGATTAGTATGTACCAATATTTAATGGTTTAAAAAATATACTTTAATATTTTTAGTCCTATTTTCTTTAAAATATCTTTTTTGTCAATCAGTTTTATGTTTATTTCTAAAATGGTTTATATGATAATATGCATTTTTAAAAATTTTGTTTTACGATAGATAACAATTTCCTTTTTCTTTTTGTTTTATAATTGTTATTCTTACATAAATCACGTATGACCAAAATAATATGGGCATGAGCCTAGTGTAGTTGAGAAAATAGCAAAAATTGTAATTTTTAAAATTTATAAAATAAAACAGAATTTGAACAATTCATCAAATTTCAAAGATTATTTTTAAGTTCTGCAAAGGTTCTATTCAAGTTCCGTTACATTAATATTGGCCAGTTGTTTCATATAACTGAAATAATAACAGAACATGAAAGTTAACTTTGAACATTGATAAATTGTTCAAATTCTGTGAAGCCCTAAGGACGAGTTGATTCGGAGAATTTGAACAATTCATCAAATTTCAACGTTCATTTCCGGGTTCTGTGAAAGTCCTATTCAAGTTCTGTTATTATATCATTATAGGCTAGTTGCTTGACAGAACTGAAATAAAAACAGAACTTGAAAAAATCTTTCGCATATCTGGAAAATGAGCATTGAAATTTGATGAATTGTTCAAATTCTCCGAAACAACCCGTCATAAATGTTTGAACTTTGAATATAGAATTTTTGAACTTTGAACATTTTGAACAAAGAATAATGAACTTATGGACCAGTTGTTTCAGAGAATTCGTCAAATTTAAAAGATAATTTCTAGTTCTGCAAAGGTCCTATTCAAGTTCAGTTATATCATTATTGGCCAAATGTTTCACATAACTGAAATAATAACAGAACTTGATTAGAAACTATCACAGAACTTGAAAATTAACTTTTAAATTTGATGAAATGTTAAAATCCCGTGAAATAATTGTCCCAGATCTGAATAGTCAGGTACTTCGCCACCTTCGTCCTTTTTATCAATCGAATCCATTTAAAATATTTTTACATTAACTCCACACAGGAGGGTCCGAGAAAAATAATTTTCCTAGGTCCTGTGTCGTCTTCGTTAGGTGACGAGGCGAGACGTATGAATCCATCCCTCCCACTACGTTGCAAGGCAATGGGTCAAGAGAATTCGGCTGGAGAGGTCAAAGGGTCTCCCTCAACAGACCAACCACGCAGAACAAACCACACCCCATGAACCCTGAAACCCCCGTTAGGTTACCGGCCGTATTTTGCCACATGGGGTGAGCTATACAGAGGTGCTGGTTATCCAATGAAAGGTTCCCGGGGAAGTGGGACTCCTTACGCCTCTCCACTACTTTCACTGGTCTTACTTACTAGATCTAGAATCTAGATTCTAGATGATTGGGAACAGTTGGGATTCTTGTGAAGTACTCACATAATAAATAAAATAAAAACAGATGGTTACCTGCAGATTCAATGTGTGCCCTGAGGTTGAGGTCATCCTGGTCTATGGGCAGATATCTGGTCAGTGGCCTCTGCAGGTCCTCTCTTGTCCTAGGCGACAGGTTGTTGGAGATCTTTCTCTGCCTTCTGGGTGCTTCTACCGCACCGCACATTAAACCTGAAATTAAATAAACCATTCATATTGGGACACTTGCGGGAAAATTCCGGAAAACAGAGGTTTGTGATATGACAAATGCTTTCACATGGTAAATTTGTTTTGTAAAGACAATGAAAATGAATGATAAGTCATAAGCCGCCTATCGTCTGTGGGTGTGACACTATCAGGTATAGAAGTGTTCGCAATGTGACACTATTAACCAGGCTACGTATTACTAAAATACAAAACTTGACTTCCCTGTCTTGTGGTATCACATCCCTCTAAAACCTCTAAAACGATGTCGATGATTCAGGTCTCGAGGACGACGGGTACTTTTGACTTACGGCGAGCGGTACTCGCATCGATCTCTCTTCTCTACCCTATAGCATTTTTTCTAACTTACTAACCAACACACTGTTTCACCGCAGGGGTAGGCAGAGAAGATGGACCGCCAAACAACTCGGTCTTGGCACACACTTCTTGCCTCATTCACATTCATACATACTCTTCTATTATTCTGACTCTTGACATGGCCCGACTCGAGTATCTGATTCACTTGACGTGCCATGTCTTCCTCGGGCGTCCCCGACTTCTGCTACCATTCGCATTTGCATCATATATCCTCCTTACACTCCTATCTTCGCTCATTCGCTCTACATGCCCAAACCATCCAAGCGTCCCTTTCTTAATCTTACTTATTACGCTTATAACAGCCTTGCACTCTTTGCGGATCTCCACATTCCTCACACGATCAAACATGGTTTTACCACACATACGCCTCAGAGATCTCATTTCAACAGCATTCAATCTACTTTCATCCTTTCTTTGCCAGTTCCATGCCTCACTTCCATACATCAAGGTAGGTACCAGCACTGCGTTTTGGACTGCTAATTTCGCTTCTTTGGACAATTTTTTGTTAGCGCCAACTGCGTTCAGTCCTCCATTAACGGAATTACCTGCATTTACCCTTCTTTCAATATCTCTGTCAGCCTACCCATCTCTCTAGAACATACTTCCTAAATACACAAACTCATCCACCTGCTCCAAGTATTCCTCATGCACAGCTATATTGCACACTGTTTTCGTACTGTCTCTTTCAAACACCATTACTTTAGACTTACTTACATTGCATTTTTTCTTCTCGATCAAAGAGCGGGTATTCTCGGTATCGATCACGATCATCCGATAACTTTGCCAGTGGGTCGTGTAAAATGATCGATCGAACCAGCACAAATATTAAGATATTTTTCTGCTGCCTGATCACCCACCGAAGAGAAGATATTGTTTAATAGAATATTTGACTTACCTCCATTCTCACTGCTCAAGTCGGACAGCTGTGAGATGGGTCTGAGGGGGGTGCCACCTCCGACTCCACCTCCTTCCTCACCCCTTTCTTCTCCATCCTCTATGAAGGCTGTTGAGTTGAACGAGTCCGTCTGGGAGTGGCGCAGCTGCTGGGGGAAAAGAGAAAAGAACAAGGTTAATGGTGGTCTTCACAGCGGAATGAATTAATGATCTTCTAATGAATTATCGTGATTATTTTTCGGGTTATTATGACGTGTTGCGCTTCTCCTTCTTTAGCCAACGTTTTTGAAAGCGTAACAGTGTCCCATCATCTGGGTACAAGAGTCTCAACTGCTCCAAACCGTTTGGAATCGGTGAGACTATAGCATCCCTAATTGGGGAACGCGAAGCTGAAGGTAGTGGGGAGGGATGGAGACGGGGCAGAGGAAGGTTGGAAGTACCTGGCTGTAAGATAGTCAGATAGTCACCAAACACGGCTAAAACCATTTCGAGCAACGTTTCGATTCTGAATGGTGGTCTTTCACCGGCGCTATACTGAAATGTGCCGCAAAAGATACTACAGGGTTTTCCAATAAGAGGTGTTTTTTTGAATAGCCCGCTATTTCGGTAGATGTTACTTTTGAAGCTGTCATTTTTTGACTTTTGACAAGTAGAAACTACGCCATTAATAAAAATGGAACGATACACGCTTCAACAACGCATTGAAATTATTAAAATTCACTTGAGTGAATCAAATGCAAATCATCTTGAGTGATGAGGCCCGTTTCCACCTCGGTGGCTTCGTCAACAAGCAAAATTCTCACATCTGGGGCTCGAAAAACCCAAGAGTTATTGTTGAAAAGCCTCTCTATCCTCAACGTGTGACTGTTTGGTGCGGTTTATGGTCCGGCGGAGTCATTGGACCTTACTTTTTCGGTGTTACTGTTACGGTGAATGGATTGCGCTATCGAGAGATGATTAATGATTTTTCATGGCCGGAATTGGATGGCATTGATCTGGACAACGTTTACTTTCAACAAGACGGCGCTACGTGCCACACAAGCAACGAAACCATTGATCTTTTACAATTGAATATCAAAATAACACCTCTTATTGGAAAACCCTGAATGTATATATTATTATTTTTTTAAATTGAGAAACATTCATTAATCAATCAAATAAAATTTATTTGCACACAATTTGCCATCATATGTCGCTGTCTCAAAAAGGACAAGGGGAAAAGATGAGAAGATATTTCCTGCGAAAACTTCAATAACAGTACTTGGACGAACTCTTTCATAGTGAAATTTAAATAATTCACGTCATAATGATACCTATGTACGAGAATTCGGGTTCCTAATTGAAGTCTGCTTTTATTAAATGAGGAGGCGTCTTCCTATATACTAACAGGATGAATTTATTATTCAGCCCAGTTAAATAGATCAAACGTAATGAGACTTAAGAATACGTGTACTGAAATACACAACATGACATCATATTAATGGGATGTACAAGTAATTTAAGACTCAATGAGGGACAAGATGTTTAAACAACGTTATAAAACTAACAAAAGGCGCTGGAGATTCTAGGAGAGTAACTACTAACTAGTCAACACATCGACCGCCAAACAACTGCCTTGGCACATGCTCCTTGCGTCATTCACAGTAATACATATTCTTCTGTTATTCTGACTATTGACATGGCCCCATTCAAGTAATTGATTCACTTGATATATGACTGCCTGCATAAAATATGCATAAATAAGAATAATAACATATATGTGTATTCAGCATCACGTTCATCAATCAAATGCATTGTACATAAAGCTTTGTATTAGTGATTGACGCACCGGTTGATGCAATCTGTTAGACATTAATTGTCAATAGGTTGACTAGTCTTTCGTCTCTAAATAGTATAAAATAGAGTCGCTTTCTGTTTGTGCGCTTAGTTTACCTAAACTACGCACCAGATTTTGATAGGGTTTTCACTATCATTTAGAAAATTTCTTCCAAAAGGTTTATATACAGGGTGTATCGGCACGTACCCGACAAACTTTAACCAGCACATTTGGAGTAAAAAATGTTATGGGCACTTTGCTGTCCGGTAACATTTTTTTTTAATAAAAAATTTACTATTCATATTTTCACCACATGTCACCAATGTTTTATCCTTTGTCAAAGTTTGAAAACCCACCTGGCAATATTTTATTCAAGTTTCGTTGAATAATATATATACGTACCTAACGAAATGGCACGGCACCATTCGTCTCATTTTTAACTATTATTATTTAGTGTGTATGAAAGAGCGAACACGCTTTTTGACACACTTGCTAATAACAGCTGTTGAACATGAGAAACAATGCCAATGACAGTGACGGAGTGTGGATTTTTTTATCATTTTTGTTTTTTAATTGAAAAAAAATGTTACCGGACAGCAAAGTGCCCAAAACATTTTTTACTCCAAATGTGCTAAGGAAAAGCTGGTTAAAGTTTATCGGGTACGTGCCGATACACCCTGTATATAATAAATGCATTTTATATTTATAGAAATTAGAGAAAAGTCGATGTTTTGTAACGTTGTTACATTGCTAACGCTGGCTAAACCTTATGAGATACATCAAAATAATGTACTACGTAATTGTATATCTTAAAAAGGCCCACAAAAAGTTCCACAACGATATATGATCTCATAAGGATAACTCCCAGCAAGGCCAGGTACACGTCAGCTAGTTAGTAATAAGATAGATAATTGTAGAAATGTATCATACATTTGTACAGCGCCCTTGAGGTGATTTTGCACAAAAACTGCACTATACAAATCGTCAAAATATTATTTATTATTATTTGATTGCAATGTCATCCATGGGCGTTCCCGACTTCTTCTACTATTCACTTTTGCATCATATGCATTCTTCTTACACTCCTTCCTTCGTTCGTCCACTTGATTTGTCCAAATCATCAAAGCATCCTTATCTTAATTGTATTAATTACGGTCACATCAGTCTTGTATTTTTTTCGAATCTTCATATTTCTCACACACACACATGGTTTTACCACACATACTCCTCAGATATCTCATTTCTACAGTGTTCAGTCTACTTGCATCCTTCCTCTGCCAGTTCCATGCCTCACTGCCATACTTATAGGAACTCTCATCTTATTCTTGACTCTTGACACGACTCGACTCAATTATTTGTTTCATTTTATAGTATGCTGGAATAGACGCTTACCTTATCGACCAAGCATACTATTGGGTGTCATGTTGAATAAAATAAAGACGGTTATCTTTCACGCAATTTATGTTTATTGAGTTAACGTAACATATTCACACGACACTAAAATCAGAAGATATATAGGCGAATCACGCACGCGAGCGGCTAGCCCAGACCAGTACTCAACAGGGAATTGCGGCCACAGGAACTTCTACTCAATAGGTAAGTAGGGCGATGCTTTCCTTTCGCTGGGATACCATAGGAGAAAATATACTCTGTGGCTACTGAATGCGCGCGTGGTGACTGCCTATAACTTGATTGAGCCATATCTTCCTCGGACGTCCCTGACTTTCTCTACCATTCACATTACATGATATATTCTCCTTACACTCCTTTCTCTGTTCATTTGCTGTACACGCCTAAACCATCTAAGCGTACCTTTTATTTATTCCATTAATTTTACTCACTACGCTTCCGGCAGCCTTGCATTCTTTGCGAATGTCCACATTTCACATGGTTTTATCATACATATTCCTCAGGGATCTCACTTGTACAGCATTTAGTCTAGTTTCATCCTTTCCACGCCCCACTGCCATACATCAGAGTTGATATCAGCCCTCCACTGTGGACTTCTAGATTCACGTCTTTTACAAATTTTTTTTGGTGCCAACTGCATTAATTCCTCCATTAAGGCGATGCACTACGTCGTGTAATATTTAAAATTGAGCCGCTATCAATAACAACCCTTACGTAGATGGCGATATGTTTTAAATTCCCGTTTAACACCATCCGCCTGTTTTGATTTATGCTAGAAAAAAAACATGGCCAAAAAGTGCCTTTTATTTTATTTTGTGGATGGATGTTCAGGCATAAATATTTAATTTTTTTTTCGATCATTTTATAAATAACTTAATTTTCCACATAATACAATAAAATCATAACCGAAAATGGGTTTGTAAGTAGGAGATTTTGAACTTTAAAGCAGTTTTAATAGGCTTTATACATTATTTTTTTATGGGCTTATAAAAAGACTTGAAAAAAATACTCGATTATTTCGAAGGTCAAGATGTATTCTACTCGCAGTATTTAATTAAAGCATCTGAAACATTTCTAGGTGACCAAATTTTCAAACCAAAAACAAATGATTTTGCATTACTACGTAGTGCATCGCCTTAATGGAGTTTCCTGGATTTATCATTCTTTCAATATCTCTATTAGCCTTTCCATCTGTCGTAAACGTACTCCCAAACACACAAACTCATCCACTTGGTCCAAGTATTCATCATTCACAACTAACTATATTGTATCACTGTTTTCGTATTCTCCCTTTCCAAAACCAACTACCGACTAGATGCTGCTAATTACTATGTATAAAGATGTTTTCAAATAGTTGCATTTAACAAACCCTGCCATATTTAAACAAGATAAATGATTCTGAATTGATATAATAGTAGGACTAGATAGAGTACTGGGTCTCTGAGAGACGAGGGTTATAATAATACATAACAGTGCATTGGTACAGAAGAAACTATTTCTGGACTGCACCAGATCGCTTGTGACATTTTCACGCTACTTGGCAAAAGGTTCAACTACCCAATGATGTTGCAATGGAAGAGATATTATTGTCACAAAAATATGTCATAAATTATACAAATAATTCAGTTCAGTTGTGTTGTAACACAATCTGGTAAAATATGTTAACCACCGAATCGTCAATCTTATGTACAGCAACAGCAAATTATTGACATTTGAACGGTCCCTGCACTGAGAAAACTTCTAGAAGGCTATAATAGAAGTGGAGCCTGGTACAAATTGGTACGAATTGCCATAAAGTTCAGACCAGAGCCAATTCTTGTAGTACGAATTTGCTGCGTTCTTTTCGCAGAACTAATATTGTTTGGTTCCCTTGATCGAGCCGCGTCTTCCACGGAAGTCCCTCGTATTTCATATTAGTCGTTATTAAAATAACAGAAAATAGCAAACTGGCATTGAAATATTCACATCCAATAAATTGGAGAGATGATCACAATATTTCTAAGAAATTATTTCACCAATTTGTGACTAATAAATTAATATTTTGGCCCTTTTGCATGTAATAATTTCACTGAATAAATTATTACTCCATTCATTACGAATTAAATGGATTAATTCTTCCATCTAAATGAGATTTGTTAATAAAGCTCTCAACACTTCCAAATAATTTTCATTCAGTAATGAAAATATCATAGATCTATCAAAGAATTTATATTTAAACTTTCCTTATCTGTGGTGTGTATTTACTACACATTGCTTCTAATAACTTTAATAACTCTATAAATATAATAAATTCTGGGATCAGATTTTAGGTATTCCTCCGCTATACATTTATGGACTGAATTAAAAAATAATATTTTACATAGTTTTCAAATTCAATTAAATATCAGAGATTTTTGTTAAAAATCGGAAACAAATACACCAATACACTCAACCTTGTGATACTAATACGCGAAGAGTGTGCGAGGAAATGATACGCTATTGATGTCCCTCTTTAATTCACTATGAACATGAGAATGGAACACGAGACATCCACACGTCTGCAGTTGTATTTTGATTTAGACCATCGATACCTACGACCGCATAGCTGTGTTTGTGCCAGCCGCCAGCCGCTGGCCAGTCGGCCGCGAACCGTCGTTAGATGTGGACCTCTCGCACATTTCTTTAGCATCTGCCGATGGTTTTTTCATGTTTTGAGCAATTAAATTACAATTATTATCACTTTTGATATAAAATATAATAAACATAATCGATTAGCTATGAATATTCAAATTTTTTTCCGATATTGAATTGCTTATTTTGAGATGTGTATTGACTACACGGCACCGGAACGCGTGGATTTTTTTAGCACAGTAAGGGAAAGGTTAAAAATGCAAAAATCAGTCATTTTAAAAACATGTAGGATTACGAAAGATTTTTAAAATATTTATATTGAGGTATCAGTAGGATTTATAGGCCCTGTTAGAAGTTCTACCGAGCCGAACCCTCTGATATGAAAATATCTGGAGTCGGTGAATTATTGTCCCATTTGATCTCTGGTGAGTTGACGTGTTGTTCTTGTATTGTTTTGTATTTATTTTGCTTATATAATGCACTTGCATAATGTGGATTGACTAGATAATCATTTGTGGAAAAGTGTGTGGAAGGGTTGAGTTTTTCCTGTGGGGAAGATTTAACCCGGACATAAAGTCGGAAAATAATTAAAAAAAAGGTTTGATTCATTTAGATCAGTGGTAACTTTTGTAACCACTCGAGCTTGTTAGGGCCAAATTGACCCTTGCTTCTAAAAGTGCCAAAGTTTGGCCAAATTGAATATTTGAAAATTTTGAAGCAAAATCGCCAAACACTATAAATATATTGAAAACTGACATTAGCCCTTTTAGAAGTAAGCGACAGATATTATAAAAGCATTTTGTAATCTTGTTTGTGGTTTTTTCGGTATTACGAATAGAAATAATAATTCTTCTCAGTTTGTCCCCAACTAATTAACAACCATTCTATTCCCTACTCCCTTGCTTATGACCCTTATGTATGACCTTATATATGACCCATGCTTCTAAAAGGGCCAAAGTTTGGCCAAATTTAAAATTTCACTAAGCCTGTACAGAATTGCACTTTGTAAGTTTTAATTTTTAAGCAAAATCGCAAAACATATATATTTCGAAAACTGACATTGGCCCTTTTAGAAGTAAGCCACTTGGCATTTTAAGCATTTTGTGAACTTGTTTGTAGTTTTTTCGGTATTACAAATATAAATAATAATTCCTCTCAGTTTGTCCACAACTAATTCACAACCATTCTCTTCCCTATCCTATATCTTTAGCCTCACAAGTATAGCTTTGGGCAGTTGGGACTCTTGCGCTTATTAAATTATGACTTTTTCCTTACTCGGATACATTGCTTCCTTACAGTATGTTTCAAACTTTTTATTCGATTTCAAGCGAAATTGAAAAATAGATCGATTAAAATTCACGCAATAAAAAGAACTACTGACCTACCTACGGTCCTAATGAAAAAACCTCTCGAATTTTCTAATTCTACCAATGTATACATTTTTTAAATTTAATTTTTTTTTTTAATTTTTGTTGTTTGTTTTTGGGGTGTTATGCCGTGTTGCGCTAACTCCTTCTTTACATTTTTCTTTCTCTTCTTTCTTTCTTTCTCCACACATCTTCGGATCTACCGGATCTGCCCTGATGATGGACACTGCAACGCTGTCCGAAACGTCGGCTAAAGAAGGAGTTAGCGCAACACGGCATAACACCCCAAAAACAAACAACAAAAATGCTTTTGGCCGTGAGAATCTAAAAACTTACCCAAAAAAAATAATATTTGAAAAAAAAAAAAATTACATAGATAAGTATACAGGATATAAACAAGATATAAAACAATAGAAATTAAAATAGCCTTTCCTCACCATAAAGAGACAATGTTCTTGTGTTTGGTGAGGGAATTCTAGTTCAATTATGTACATGTTAGTATTAAGGTAAATAATTTATAAAGAAAACAACACAAGATTTAAACAATATTACTTCTAGATGTAAGTTGTGAACGTATTTTGGACTTATAATAGTTAAAGGTAATTTTTTTAATTTAAGGTGAAATTCCTGAATATTTTCGATATTTTTTAAATTTAATGGAAGGTTATTAAAATAAATTATGCCTAGATAAAGATAGGTATTTTGAATGAGCTTAGTGTTAAATTTTGGGATTTTAATAGTTGTCTGGTATCTTGCTGATGTATTGAATTGCAAGTTATGAGTATTTGACTGTATTTCTTTGTAAATTTGAAGTATTGAATATAACATTCGTCCCATTTTCGCTAAAAGCAAAAGCGTATACATATTACATATGCATCAATACACACAATCCTTAGCACGTTTCGTTCGCCTTAAGAGGAAGCTACAAGCCAAAAATGTGTATATTCTTGGTTACCTTATATTGTTGGTAATAGGCATTAAAATCGCTTCACAAACGGAGTCTAGAAACGTTCGATTTCAAGCACAAAACTGGTTTTTATTTATTTTGTAAATAATTTTATAAGAAAGCAAAAAATTTAATCAAGTGAAACTGCCACAGATAATCTTAGCTATAATACTGTATTTTTTAAAGTTGTTTCCTTTACGCAAAAACATTTTTTTTAGTAGTTTACATTTATATTTTTTATTGAGTAATTAATATTTTTATTTATATTCTACTCAAACGAAACGATAGGAAAATCTTTAATTTATCTAAAGTAAAGCATATTTTTTGGTATTCATAATGTACACCAATTCGTTACATTAACGTTAAAAAAAACTCCTTACTTTTGGGAGAGATTGAGATCTCTTCACCGCGGCAGAACTCCTCTTCTTCGCGTACGTGAACCACACAGACATTGTCACTGTAACTGTCAGATTGACAGGACTAATTAACTGACAGCTGTACTAACTGACAGTTTGACAGTTGCCTGTTTATGTCCGGAAATAACCACGGGGAACTATCGAGTTTCTTTCAACTTCCTGTTGTATGGAGAAATTGAACTGAATTCTAAATTTCGTGGAACACAATAATTTATTTTATAACACCTGGCGAATGATTAAAACACGCTTTTTAATGAAAATATCAATTGAAAGTCAGACTAAATGGTATTTGACAAACACCTTATGTGAAATATGAAAATCTGCTAAATATACAGAAAATAGTGGCACAGTTATTTACGCACTTTTGATGGAATAAAACACTCTGTATCAGTTAGATAACAATGGGAAGTAAGTATTTCAGTTTTAAAAAATTGAAATAATGCTCTTTGGTAGCTACTACAAAGTTTAAAAAAAATCAAATGTGCCTATTACGCGTAACCCTATTTTCCGAAAATCTTTCGAAAATATTACAAAAAGGAAAAAATCCCGTTTTTTAATTCAAGTTCTTTTAGAATATCGAAGATTACTGAATTTTGTACAAAATTCCGAAAAATATATACTTTTAGAAGCAAGCCAATGATATAAAATTACAATTAAAAAAATCACAATTATCAATAATTTTTTTTCGACATAATTTTGTTTATTAAATATAATTATCACTAGACTCCTAGGCCCCAAACAGGCTAATGAAACCGATCATCGTCTTCGAGAAAGAATTTTTACATTAATTTTTTTAACAATTTCACCCAAAGTAAAATAAAATTTACATTATTACAGGCAGACGACAGACAGTCCCATAAAGCACTTATATCGTTTTATCTCTTAAGCGAATTAAAATAACTAGTATTATGTACATATATTTTAAATCGCACTTAAATAAAAGGGTACACAGAATTATTTTCGATTTTTCTGTTGGAAAATTTTAAATTTTTATTACGAACTTTTAGTGTTCATTCCGTGGTATAAATTTAGATAAACGTTTAGATATCAGATAATCCCGGCGTAGAGGACAGAGTCTAACTAATTCAGCGTTCCGTGTGACGAAGGATTATATTGCTCACAACTTAGGATGGTCCTAAATTGATTGAGGCGCCCGGAGCGGTAAGGGGGCGAGTCCATTTTTCAAAAAACTTACAAAATAACAACAAAAAAAATCCTGGTGATTTACTAAAAATATATGACAAAATGCATGACAACAGTAGGTTAAAGCAGGGCCGGCCGCGTGCGGCGTAACTGGAGGAGTACGCTTCGGGGGCCGACTTCCAAGGCGCCAAGGAGTGGAGGAATAAAACACGTAATATAGCGCACTTGAGGTTTTTACTAGCGGCAGGCGCCGTTTGTGCAGAAAAAGTCTTAATTTAATAATTATTATAATTATTGTATAAAAAAACTAAAATCTCTTCACTTTACATGTTTTTATCATTCTTTTTTTCTTCTATTTACATATGTATGTTAAGTTTTTATTATTTTCCCTTTACACACGAGTTTTAGACTCTTGTAAAGGTAAACATGTTAATTTTTATTGAAATATCTTCTTACTATGTAAATTTAAACATTATACTGTATTTTATAAAATAAATAAAAATATAAAAAAAAATAAAAAAATAATAATAATAATATACAGGCTGTATCGGCACGTACCCGACCAACTTTAACCAGCTATTCCTTAGCACATTTGGAGTAAAAAATGTTATGGGCACTTTGCTGTCCGGTAACATTTTTTTTGATAAATAATTTATTATTCATATTTTCACCACATGCCACCACTGTTATTATTGTATATTTCTTAATATTCCTACGTAAAAGCCCCGAAAAAGGGCGTAAATTAATAAATAAATATATATATATATATATCTCACAAGTAAAAATAAATGCCGACGACGGAAATTGAACCCGCAGCTTCTGATCTCTGGACCACTGCGCCACGTCGGCTTATTCCCAATTCGCCAAATAATTCAATATGTACAAGTACGTCAATCGACAATTACTGCTTATTATATTTTTATGGATAAAAAAAACCTTGTCTTATAAACATTAGTGGATCATTAAAAAATAATACTATTAAGTTACATTATTTTATTACAAGCGAATAAAATACATTTAAGTATGCTAGAAGTATTTTTTATGGTTCAAAATACCATAAAATCGTGGCAATTGCGGTAAGCTACTAGCAAAATCCACGGAGGAATTCTTGGCACACTAATGGTTAAAACACGTCAGCCACGACAGGGATCCACACTCTCTTCCAGGGGATCTCAGATCGAAAATTGGAACCGAAATATTGTGACGTCATATTGTTGCCTAATTATATCCACCAATGAAAAACTCTGAAAGTCTATGGAACAAACTGTTGAAAGGTGAGTGCTGGCTGAGTGGAACATTTTTGGTTGTTTGATATTTTGATCTCAAACTACGCCTTTCTCATGTAGTTTTGACGGATTTATGATGTGGATAATATTTGGATATTTAAAAATTTTAGTATAGGGTTTTCCAATAAGAGGTGTTATGTGTATTTAATTCCGGCCATAAAATGATTTTAATGGCCGGAATTGGATGGTACTGATCTGGACAACGTTTACTTTCAACAAGACGGCGCTACTTGCCACACAGGCAACGAAACCATTGATCTTTTACGGGAAAAGTTTCCGGACCGTGTTATCTCTCGAAGAGGTGATCACAATTGGCCACCGAGATCTTGTGATTTAACACCTTGCGACTTCTTCCTTTGGGGCTACGTGAAAGAGAAGGTCTACGCCAACAGCCCAGCGTCGATTCAAAACCTCAAAGATGGAATTCGTGAGGCTATCGAGGACATAAGACAGCCACTTTGCGATTTGGTTATGGAAAATTTCATGAAAAGGATATGGTCCTGTAGGCGTTGTCGTGGTGGTCATTTGACTGATGTTATTTTTCACTATTAACGGCATACCTTCCTCTTTATAATGAAATAAACATTCGATCATTTATATTAAAAAATGGCATTTTTCTTTGAATATCAAAATAACACCTCTTATTGGAAAACCCTATATAATAAGTAGACTACGAATGAAAATTGTACTGTCTATATATTAGCATATCTATGGTTAAATAGAGGACCAGTTTGTTTCATACAAAAGCTCGAAGATGTAGATCAAGTTTGTGGTTTATTTATGCTCTTTTCCCTACAACTGCCATCATTACAGTGGACAAATATTACGTTTTCACCGATGATATTGATATTTTAGCTAGCAGAGGATTGACCACCTTGGTGGAAAACCCGACGCTTTTGACCACTGCAACAACTAACCGGTTTTCTGCATTCACGAAATCCCCTAAAAATAAACTGCAAATAAAAAATATATATTTGGACTCGTGCTTTTTGTGCACCAAGCGCCTAAATCGTCGCAAGATTTTCTAGGAAACATCTTCAAATGAAATTCTTCAAGACGTTAGACGTTAATAACTTCCCGTTAAAATGGCATACCACAATATAACCAATTAAATGTTCTTAAATTGATTCCGAGAAAATAATATAAAAACCAAATACAGGGTTTTCCAATAAGAGGTGTTATTTTGAAAAGCCCGCTATTTCGGTAGATGTTACTTTTGAAGCTGTCATTTTTTGACACTTGACAAGTAGAAACTACGCCATTAATAAAAACGGAACGATACACGCTTCAACAACGCATTGAAATTATTAAAATTCACTTGAGTGAATCAAATGCAAATCATCTTGAGTGATGAGGCCCATTTCCACCTCAGTGGCTTCGTCAACAAGCAAATTTTCGCATCTGGGGCTCGGAAAACCCAAGAGTTATTGTTGAAAAGCCTCTCTATCCTCAACGTGTGACTGTTTGGTGCGGTTTATGGTCCGGCGGAGTCATTGGACCTTACTTTTTAGAAAATGAGGCTGGAGCAACAGTTACGGTGAATGGATTGCGCTATCGAGAGATGATTAATGATTTTTTATGGCCGGAATTGGATGGTATTGATCTGGACAACGTTTACTTTCAACAAGACGGCGCTACGTGCCACACAAGCAACGAAACCATTGATCTTTTACGATTGAATGTCAAAATAACACCTCTTATTGGAAAACCCTATATAACATTTAGTTGTTACCAATCTAACAACTTTTATTTTTTCGGACTATTTCGCGTTATACGCGTAAACATCCGGACAATGTATTTTTTGAAGGCGATACAACATCGTAAAATAATGGAACCATGTTTATAGCGTTGTTTTCGTGAATAATCAATCATTTACAATGAAGAACGTAAGAATGAAAAGAAAAAATCTTAATATATAAAAATTTTGACTGCGTAATATTTGTGCTCGCCAAACTCGAAAAGTAGTCGACTGATATCGCTGAAAATTTCAATGTTAGTTCTTATTAGTGCCAGGAGTCTTTGGAGAGTTGTTTGAATGGGAGAAGAAGTCGGGGACGCCCAAATAATACTTAAGGCGATGCACTACGTAGTAATGCAAAATCATGTGTTTTTGGTATGAAAATTTGGTCGCCTAGAAATGTTTCAGATGCTTTAATTAAATACTGCGAGTAGAATACATCTTGGCCTTTGAAATAATCGAGTATTTTTTAGATAAGTCTTTTATAAGCCCAGAAAAAATTATGTAAAGGCCTATGAAAACTGCTTTAAAGTTCAAAATCTCCTACTTACGAACCCATTTTCGGTTATGATTTTATTGTATAATGCGGCAAATTAAGTTATTTATAAAATGATCGAAAAAAAATTAAATATTTATGCCTGAACATCCACAAAATAAAATAAAAGGCACTTTTTGGCCATGTTTTTTTCTTGCATAAATCAAAACAGGCGGATGGTGTTGAGCGGGAATTTAAACCTAAACCTAGTAACATTGTGGTATGCAGTAGTGAAAGGTAGAAGAAGGATATTTCATTTTACCATTAAATCTCTAGAAATGTGACCTATACTGATTGCAGAACCAGAATACCGTTATACATAAGTTTAAATATGTGGACTCCTAGGCCCAAGACAAAGCAATGGAATTGATTATCGACAAGAAAAATATCTTCACCAAAAGTAAGGAATAATTGAGCTCACTTCGTGTAAGCGGACCCACCCAAAATACAATTCTACCAATTTTTCCCAACCGCCTAAAGCCAGTGACTACGGCATCCCAAATTGGGGTACCTGACTTTTCAGATCTGGTCACCAAACACGATCAATTCAATTCTGAATGGTGGTCTTACACCAGGGCGATACTGAGAGTATTTTCCACTCTGGAATGAGCCGCAAGTACACTACACATATTATTTTAAGGCAAAGCTTAATGTTAAATCATTATTTTGATTAATCTTTATAACGAATTGGTGTACATTATGCACACTAAAAAATATGATTTAGATAAATCGAAGGTTTTTCTATCGTTTCGCTTGAGTAGAATACAAATAAAAAATAAATTACTCAATAAAAAAATATAAATGTAAACTACTAAAAAAATATTTTTCCAATAGAAATGTATGAACACATAAAGGAAACAACTTTTAAAAAATACAGTATTATAGCTAAGATTATCTGTGACAATTTCACTTGATTAACTTTTTAATTTTCTTATAAAATTATTTACAAAATAAATAAAAACCAGTTTTGTGTTTGAAATCGAACGTTTCTAGATTCTGTTTGTTAAGCGATTTTAATGCCTATTACCAACAATATAAGGTATACCAAGAATATACACATTTTGGCTTGTAGCTTCCTCTTAAATAAATAAATTGTGAAATAACACAAATTCATCAAATGAAATTTACTTGCGCACGCCGGAAGTTGAACCCGGGACTTAACCCTCGACACAAAGACGACTCTAGATCTAGAAACAGGAGAAGAAAAAATATGCAAAACATGGTAATGTCTATTAAAATATGTTTTTACGACCTCGAATTCAAAAACATTCAACAATTTTTTAAAATTATTTTTGCTATACGAGTCAGCGCACACATTTTTTAAACAATGTGATTCTTCACAATCACAGTGACAGGAACAAGGAGAATATAAATGGCGGAGTGTTATTTTAACTGGCTGGGAATATTAAAAGAAATTAATGAAAGTGATGGAGGTGTTTCAGATGTTCTCTGGCTTTTGGCGGGAAATTAATTATTGGTGAAACGTGTCAAAATAGCATTGCCGAAATAGTTGATCATTTAACCCTTCAAGCTAATTTGTTCGGTTTAGTGAACAAGCAGCTAGTACCCGTAGAGTATATTTGTTCGCTTTTGTGAACGCCGGCAACCAGGGCGTTTATTGAAATAACATTATTGATTTCTGTTCTGAGGCGGGAATGTATCTATGTTTACATATACACATACGTACGCATATATTTATGCATCCGTATATATATATACCTATTAATCAATAATAATGTACACCTACACGAAACCAAAGGTTCCGACCGCAATTTGAGATAAATATATGAAAAATTGAGAAAACTCAATATTTCGAAAACAATTCGTTTTGTTTGGGGAATTTTAAAAAACTACTGTAACTTCACATTTATCTCGTTCATATTATAAAAAAAATATTTTTTAAAGTGTAACCGATTGTTACGATAGCGGTGCGAAATATGAATTATTAATTTTGGCTAATTTGAGGATTTTATTAAGGCGATGCGCTACGTCGTGTAATATTTCAAATTGAGCCGCTATCAATAACAACCCTTACGTAGAAGGCGATAAGGTTTAAATTCCCGCTTAACACCATCCGCCTGTTTTGATTTATGCAAGAAAAAAACATGGCCAAAAAGTGCCTTTTATTTTATTTTGTTCAGGCATAAATATTTGTTTTTTTCGATCATTTTATAAATAACTTAATTTGCCACATTATACAATAAAATCATAACCGAAAATGGGTTCGTAAGTAGGAGATTTTGAACTTTAGAGCAGTTTTCATAGGCCTTTACATTATTTTTTTCTGGGCTTATAAAAATAGACTTATCTAAAAAAAATACTCGATTATTTCAAAGGCCAAGATGTATTCTACTCGCAGTATTTAATTAAAGCATCTGAAACATTTCTAGGCGACCAAATTTTTAAACCAAAAACACATGATTTTGCATTACTACGTGTGACATCGCCTTCACGTTATATTAGTTAATTTAATAATGAACCAGTTATATTTAGTTAATATATTTTGACGGGAAATGTGCCACGTCTATATGATGAAATTCTACAGGGCAATTAATAACTTAAACCTTGCAAGATTATAAACGAGAGAAATTATATTTGTTCAGCCGAATATTTGATTAAATAAACATTGGCATATTTAAGTAAGTTGGTTTAGCCTGAGATCAGACATACCAGGCTAATATTTACAACAGTGCCAGACGGTCGTAAACAATTAATTTCTGATGATTAACTAAAAGCCGACTATCATGACTTGGTATTAAACATTGAACCGATATATCCTAGATTTGAAAGAAATCTTGCATCACCGGTTTACATAATAACACCATATAACCAACCATCTAATTAGTATGCAAATTCCGAGCGATTGATTATTGCTTCGATCTCGAATACTTTCTCATTCGCGCATAGCTTCGTCTCTTACTAATTAAGACGAGGGATGCTATTGGTTTGTTTTTTCACCCCGCCGCACAGTGGGCTAAAAAACGCCTTTCATAGACATAGA
Organism: Hesperophylax consimilis; assembly: GCF_061612785.1. Lineage (NCBI taxonomy): Eukaryota > Metazoa > Arthropoda > Insecta > Trichoptera > Limnephilidae > Hesperophylax > Hesperophylax consimilis. The sequence goes on from NC_142865.1 coordinate 17,914,951, forward strand.
GACTTGAATTTTCAAGGGTATTATTTTGGCTAGAAATGGATTCTGCTGATCATTACCAAAAAAATTAGGGAGAATTAAGCTTACTTCTGGTACACTGACACCCCCACAACACTCTTCTACCCATTTATCTCTTCATTGGTGTCGAACGATGTGGATCCGGTGATAAAATACATGCGTGGTTGTGGTTTGTAAGTGAAAAAAATTGGAATGTGAATTCCTTTAAGTTATTTTTTGTAATAGTTTTCGGCAGTCACTAACTAACCTTCAGCAGGGGTAGGCAGAGAGGATGGAGCGCCAAACAAACGATTTTGACACAATCATTGCTTCATTCACATTCATACAGCATCTTATACATACCCTTCTGTTATTCTGACTATTGACGTGAACTAACTGCTAAGTATTCGTTTCACTTGATCGTGTCATGTCTTCCTCGGGCGTCTTCCATTGTTATGAAAATATTTAATTTGTACATAACAATTGTAATCAGGTACTGATTACTACTTTGATTATTGTCGATGGTTTTTTTTTTTTGACAGCCATATATCGGCGCAAAATAGGAGGAAATTAATTATTCTTGCGGGGCTCGTCACTTACCTACACGGCCCAGTTGGGCTCGGACTCTGTCGGAATGTTTCACATCTTCACATCTCATATTATCCTTACACTCTTTTTTCTTCGTTCATTCGTTCTACATGCCCAAACCAAGTCTCCATTTCTTAATCTTACTCATTACGTTGACATCAGCCTTGCATTATAAAATCCGGTGAAACTGTCTACAATCCTGTTTAAAACGATCATTAGGCATTCAAAGAAAATTTTAGAATTTCCCCGATGAAATTTAAACATTTTTCATTCATTCTTCGCATCTTGGCCAATTTGGTGAATTTAATGGGTGATCCCAAATAACGTTTACTATTTTATTTATATCTGGGCGGCTACAGGGTGTCCAGAAATAAACACAACAGGTGTCGAGAGCGCGAACATTCGACACTTAACGCCCCAACGTTTTAAAGTCCGCAAGGTCGGGGAAAGATTCTAGAATTACGAAACGATGCGATCGTGATAACATTTCAAAATAAAATATTTAATTTAAGAAAGCAAAAAAAAAACAACTAAAATATTGGATCTCTCCAAATGCGTAAAGATAAAGAAAATTGATCCTCGAATTCCTAGAATTTGCTGTAACGTAATATAGTAATGTTACTATCGCAATTTAAGCGAAAGCTGAAATATACTTATTCACGTTGAAAAAATGCTCAAATATGCATTATTGACAAAAAAGCTGAAATATACTTAATTCATATCGAAAAAATGCTCAGATATGCATTATTGACAAAAAAGCTGAAATATACTTATTCACGTTGAAAGAATGCTCAGATATGCATTATTGACAAAAAAGCTGAAATATACTTATTCATGTTGAAAGAATGCTCAGATATGCATTATTGGCAAAAAAAGTTCAAATATTCGTATTCATGTTGAAAAAAAAGGTCTAATATGTATTATGGACCAAAATGGCTAAAAAAAATAACAATTATGAACAAAAAGCAAATATGCATTACTGAACACGAAGGCACAAATATCCACCAACGTCGAAATAAGGCTCAAAAACGCTTTATTGACCAAAAAGGCTGAAATATATATTATTGATCGAAAAAGGCTCAAACATGCACTATTGATCAAAAAGGCTCAAATATGCATTATTGACCAAAGGGGCTCAAAGATGCATTTATGTACCAAAAAGCTAAAATATGCATTATTGTCCATAGGGGCTCACATATGCATTATCGACCAAAAGGGCTCAAATATGCATTAATCAAAAAGGGTCAAACATGCGATGTTTGCCGAAACGGCTCAAGTATGCATTCATAACGAATAAGGCTCAAATAATATGTATTAAGCATATTCATGCGAATATGTAAATGCACGTAATCCGATGTTTACTGGTCTATACCGAATTAAATTATTTACTTGCTAGAGAAATTTTCTAGCAAATAACGCAAAGCCAGTGCAAGAACACCGTCTTGAAAATACAAAAAATGCTTAGAATAGCGAGAGCTGCAAATGACATTATGTCACTGAGGAGATACACCGATAGAACTGCGTTGTGGGCTTGACTGTTGCCAGAAGTGAGCTCAATTTTATCCTACGTTTGTTGAAAAATTATTAAGTATAAATAATCAATCATACATCGAAATTTCAGATAGTTCGAACTAGGTTATAGAGTTATCCGACAGATGTCGGTAGTATAATGCGGGGGATAGTCCCTTCATCGAGTAGTGAGGTTTCGAGAAGCAGATATACAGAGGACGCTGGCCTCCAGGCCGTCCTATACACTCGTTCCTGAATATATTAAAAAAACCACAACTGGACGCTGAAGATCTTTCAAATTACCGACCCGTTTCAAATCTGCCTTTTATATCAAAAATATTAGAAAAAATCGCTGCCTCACAGGTCATATGTCACTTAAATTCAAATGAATTATTAACTAAATACCAATCTGCATACAGACGGTTCCACTCCACAGAAACCGGGTTACTACGTGTTTTGTCGGACATAACTACTGCCATTGAGTCGGGTAAACTGGCACTTCTTTCAGTCTTGGACATGAGTGCTGCATTTGACACGATTGACCATGACTTTCTTATTAAACGATTAGATGAATCATTTGGTTTAAACTGTGATGTTAAGACCTGGCTGACATCGTACCTGGCCAACCGTTTACAAGCCGTAAAAGTAGGAAAAAACCAATCAAATTATGCAACCCTTTCATCTGGAGTACCCCAAGGGTCCGTTCTGGGCCCACTACTCTTCATCCTCTTCACAAATGATGTCGCTAAAATAATAGAATCATTCGGCCTTCTATCTCACTGCTACGCTGATGACCAGCAAGTTTATTTTTACTGCTTACCAGAAGAAATAAACAGTCTAAAAATTCGTATAACTGAGTGTATAGAAGCAATTACTCGCTGGATGACCTCAAATAGATTGAAACTGAATCCCACAAAGACTGAGTTTCTGTGGACTGCTACAAGCAGACGTCAGCATAACATTGAAAACTCCCCAATAACCATTTCCGGAAGTGACATCACTCCAAAAACGTGCATCAAATTACTGGGTGTCAATCTGGATGCTAATTTTTCCCTTAAAACTCAGGTGAACAGAACTGTAAGCACGGGGTTCTTTCAATTAAGGCAAATTAAAGCAGTGCGGAGAAACCTGCCAACAGAGGCGACTAAATTGCTAGTCAATTCCTATGTTGTTTCACGTCTAGATTATTGCAACGGAATATATGCAAGTCTCCCTAAATGTCAAATCAACAAATTACAATCCGTTTTCAACGCCGCGGCAAGGCTTATCACCGGAGTATCTAAATACTCCCACATTTCAGAGCATCTCAAAAATCTGCACTGGCTCAAATGTCCTGAAAGAATCCAGTTCAAGGTATGCTGGATGGTATTTAAGTCACTTAACGGAATGGCTCCGGCTTATTTATCAGAATTGTGTATTCCAGAAGATTCCAACTCCCGACAGTCAACCCTTAGGTCAGCAACGTCATCAGCTATCGGAAGGTTGAAGGAACCAAAGCGCACACCAGATACTAAGTTCGGTGAGCGTGCTTTTGCCGTGTCAGGACCTAAAGCCTGGAATGGACTGCCACATGATTTGAGAATGATCGCAGACTCGACAGAATTTAGGTCTAAACTTAAAACGCACCTTTTCAGACAGTCGTATCCATAATTTCAGAAACCTTCACTTTCACAGTTGACGGCAATTTTAAATTTAAATTTAAATTAACAAAATGTAAAAAATACTAAAAATAAAATAAAATAAATAAAAATAATAATTAAAAATAAATAAATAAAAATGATAACAACTAATAATTTGTAGGCTTTTAAGACAGTTAAAATACATTTAAATTAAAATAAAAACTATAGCAGACTTACGATCATGCGACGACCAGTGTTTTTTGATATAGTGTCCTCTGCGTGCAGTTCTATCTTTTATAAGCATAAACTTTTTAATATAAGTGTGTTTGTTGGAAGTGACTTGCCAGGTAAGTATGTTTTGGTATCATTTCTAAATAACAAATGTAGATCCTAGGAAATAAATTGTACAGCGCCCTTGAGGTGATTTTTCACAAAAACGGCGCTCTACAAATTATCCAATTATTATTATTATTATTATTATAATAAGTGTTTAGTCTAAATAAAGCCACAGTGTTTAGATGTTAAGAAAGAGTAATACACAACATTCTTGAGAAGATAATCATTTTCACTGGCGTAATAATACAGAGGACGCTGGCCGTCCCACACACTAGTTCCTGAATATATGAGTGTTTAGTCTGGATAAAGCCAAAGTGTTTAGATGTTAAGAAAGAGTAATACACAACATTCTTGAAAAGATAATAATTGTCATTGGCGTAATAATACAGAGGACGCTGGCCGTCCCACACACTAGTTCCTGAATATATGAGTGTTTAGTCTGGATAAAGCCAAAGTGTTTAGATGTTAAGAAAGAGTAATACACAACATTCTTGAAAAGATAATAATTGTCATTGGCGTAATAATACAGAGGACGCTGGCCGTCCCACACACTAGTTCCTGAATATATGAGTGTTTAGTCTGGATAAAGCCAAAGTGTTTAGATGTTAAGAAAGAGTAATACACAACATTCTTGAAAAGATAATAATTGTCATTGGCGTAATAATACAGAGGACGCTGGCCGTCCCACACACTAGTTCCTGAATATATGAGTGTTTAGTCTGGATAAAGCCAAAGTGTTTAGATGTTAAGAAAGAGTAATACACAACATTCTTGAAAAGATAATAATTGTCATTGGCGTAATAATACAGAGGACGCTGGCCGTCCCACACACTAGTTCCTGAATATATGAGTGTTTAGTCTGGATAAAGCCACAGTGTTTAGGATGTTAAGAAAGAGTGATACACAAAATTCTTGAAAAGATAATAATTGTCATTGGCGTAATAATACAGAGGACGCTGGCCGTCCCACACACTAGTTCCTGAATATATGAGTGTTTAGTCTGGATAAAGCCAAAGTGTTTAGATGTTAAGAAAGAGTAATACACAACATTCTTGAAAAGATAATAATTGTCATTGGCGTAATAATACAGAGGACGCTGGCCGTCCCACACACTAGTTCCTGAATATATGAGTGTTTAGTCTGGATAAAGCCACAGTGTTTAGATGTTAAGAAAGAGTAATACACAACATTCTTGAAAAGATAATCATTTTCATTGGCGTATTTTAAGAAGACGCTGGCCTCCAGGCCGTCCTACACACTCGTTCCTGAATATATGAGTGTTTGGTGTAAATAAAGCCACAGTGTTTAAATGTTAAGAAAGAGTAATACACAACATTCTTGAAAAAATAATCTTTTTCATTGGCGTGTCTGCGGACATGGAATTGAAACGTATTACGTAAATTAATGGCGACAACAGTTATCTTTCAAGTAGGGTATAGATCACACTTTTAGATCTAGGACTTATCTATTCGGTGATATTGTATTTATAATAGTTTGAGCCAACTCGCTTCGAGTGTGATTTATGATGAATGGGTGACAACTGTCTTACGTACGTAATGTAATAGCTTTGTAACACGTATTTAAATAACTTGCCAATTAAAAGTTGACCCTCAATTTTGACTAAACAACTTGATGTATTAAAAAAAATGAGAAAATCACGCATTTCTATAGAGAACGTACTATGATTTTGGATGACTAATACAAAGGAGGTTAAATTAATATTTATTTTATAATGTGGCCAGTGTGCTGCGGAATAATAAATAAATATTTGGGTTTTCATTAAAACGCGTTCCGACATCTTGATAACATATTAGAAATTTACTAAAAGAGTATCAGGAAACCAGTTAATTCATTCGTCAAGGCCTGTAATCCCGTTTTTAACCGGATTACCAATACTTTGAAGAGATTCTTAATAAATTAGAAATACTCTTTTTTTTCTCCGTGTAGGTTCAAAAATTCACGCGGTACATTACTGATTAAGTTGATTCCGCATTTACAAATTCCTTTCTAAATTTATTTAAGAGGAAGCTACAAGCCAAAAATGTGTATATTCTTGGTATACCTTATATCGTAGGTAATAGTAATTAAGGCCGAGTGTAGTTTTTTATTAATTTAAAATAATGATTATATTACTAAGCAAATCGATTATGATAGTGTTTTCAACAAGTAAAAATTTTTTTATACATTTTTTAAATTAACATAGGCTTAGTAATTATCAAAATCAAATCGAAAATATGACCTTTTTCAGACCGTAATACGTGCGTTTTAAAAAATACTATTAAAGGCTGAATATCGTCAAAAAATACCTGAAGGGGTTTTCTTTAAACGTACGAAAAAAAAAACTAAAAAATAAATAAAATAGGTTCGTAGTTTCATTTTTTCATAAACTCTAATTGTACTTGTTTTTAAAATGCAGATTGTAAAACTTTGGATACGTTTATTTAACAAAACTAAACGATAAATTACTGGTATTATATTTTTCCATTTTTTAAAGTTAATTTAATATTTTTTATACTACAATTTAAGAAAGAACTTTTAGATTTTTAAATTACTTTTAAAACAGGCCGTCTGCTGGCGCCTATTTGAAATTTTAAATACGGTAGAACATCGAACTAAAAGCTTCTTTTAAATATCCCAACAGATGGCGCTATCATGGTTCGCTATTGACTCTTCCCATGTCATAAGCCAATATTCAACGTATAAATCGGTTTCAGTTATTCAAGCCAAACGGCCACTGGCTTAGGTTATGCTATTCTGTACACTATACTGTAAAACTCTCGCCTCGAAGTTTGCGGGATCGAATATCGGAATGGGCAAGTAAATTTTATTTGGTTAATTTGTGTTATTCACAATTAATGAATTAATATACGTATGGTATATGCGCGGTACGTTCCATAGTGAAAGATACTCTCAGTATCGCCTGGTGTAAGACCACCATTCAGAATTGAAACGTTGCTTGAAATGGCTTTAGCCGTGTTTGGTGACCAAATCTGAATAGCCAGGTAGATTCACTTATTCAATAAATAATACCCGTTCTGCGGTCTAAATTTAAATAATGATTTGTGGTCTTTCATCGGGGCGATACTGACAGTATCTAACGCTCTGGAAAATGCCGCAAATATAATACTTATGTACATTGTGAAATAACACAAATTATTAAAATAAAATGTAGGTTGGTATTCGTGCACGCCAAGATTGTAACCCGCGACGTCACGGAGGTCGTCATCCTGTTGAGTCGGGCCATATCTCGATATTAATTATTGTTTTTGTAAATTATTCTAAAAAAACATGAATGAAAAGACAAAAAACAAATAACCTGACATTTTTAGGTCGGGATATCAATTTACCGTCCACTGTAAAACAACTTACAAAAATGTCCACCCGCACAAGGCGCTTTTTAGTTCTGAGTGCTATGTGGCATCGTTGTAAATGAACTGAATGTTGCCAAATCTGAGGTTTTGCTTCACCAAGGACTGTTGAATACAAGCGAATTTTGGGCCCGATGGCGTTTCTGTGGGCCTTAGAAAACAATAATGTTATTTATAACGCTTATTGTTGACCGAGGTAGAACGAACAGAGGTACTCTGTTTTTTGACCAGATGTAGGTATATTTTTTACAATGCGTGCATCTGACGGCCGGCCTGTCCGGTGGTGAAGCTTTGGACTCCCATTCCGAAGGTCGCGGGTTCGAACCCGGTGTACGCAAATAAAGAAGTATTAGCATTTATATCTGAACCTAGATATTTATTCTGGACCACAGAATCAATAAAATTTTATTTTGTTAAAAGTATTTTGGTATTTAAAATTTTAAGTACTTAAAAAATTATTTATTTATATTATTTCATTTAATTCATTGTTATCTATTGAATTTAATGTGTTAATTATTGTGCATAAAACTATGTAAAACCAAATGCCAAAATGTTTTTAATAGAGATATACATAATTAAGAAATTGGCACATACATCATCATACATGTCATAATATGGAAAATCAGGACTAAAGATATATGAAGAAATAATAATAATATAAGCGATTAGTCATAATAGACCCGATATAGTTTTACATGAAAAAATTAAAAAAATTAACTAATATCATTGATGTCGCTATACCAAATTCCTGTAATATTCAAAAATATGTTAGCGAAAAAATAAGAAAATACACAGATTTAGGAAATGAAATAAAAAGAATTTGGCATTCTCAGACTATAAAAATATTACCATTCGTTATTTCGGCTACTGGCATTATACCTAGCTCTCTAATTAAAAATTTAGGCGTATTAGATCTTTCAAAAAAATTATATATAAAGATGCAAAAGTCGGTCATTTTGAATACATGTAGGATAACAAAAGATTTTTTAAATATTTATGTTGAGGGATCAGTAGGATTTATAGGCCCTGTTAGAAGTTCTACCGAGCCGAACCCTCTGATATGAAAATATCTGGAGTCGGTGAATTATTTTCCCATTTGATCTTTTGTGAGTTGACGTGTTGTTCTTGTATTGTTTTGTATTTATTTTGCTTATATAATGCACTTACATAATGTTGATTGACTAGATGATCATTTGTGGAAAAGTGAGTGGAAGGGTTTAGTTTTTCCTATGGGGAAGATTTAACCCGGACAACAAAATCGGAAGCATAAAAAAAAAGAAATGTCAGGCTTTCTGTAAAAATATTAAAATACATACAATTAAATTAAATGTTACCTTGTATATATTTGTTTATATTCTAATTAAATAAATAATACAAAAAAATGGTGCCATCTGGTAACTGAAATTCATAACTTTTATAACGAAGATTTACACTACCGCCATCTTACTGTTTTCAGGCAAACGTTTTTAAAATAAATTCTAGTTAGAAAAAATATTGTTTTGGAAATGAACAACAGAGTTCGTGTGTGTCGAAAATAGTTGATTTTGTCAGGTATACAATCACTCTTAAAATCGCTTGACAAACGAAGTCTAACGTTCGATTTCAAGCACAAAACTAGTGTTTATTTATTTTGTTAATAATTTTATAAGAAAGCTAAAAAGTTAATCAAGTGAAACTGTCACAGATAATCTTAGCTATAATACTGTATTTTTTTTTAAGTTGTGTCCTTTACGCGTTTATACATTTCCATTGAAAAAAAAAAAATATTTTTTAGTACTTTACATTTATATTTTATATTGAGTATTTATTTTTTTATTTGTATTCTACTCAAGCAAAACGATAAGAAAATCTTCGATTTATCTAAAGCATATTTTTTGGTATTCATAATGTACACCAATTCGTTATAAAGATTTAGCATTAACAAATAAATTGATAGGTTCCCTGTTAAACTTTTAGTAAAAAGGGACTGTATTATCGCGATGTCGGAACACGTGTTCATAAAAATCTTGATATTTTCGCATTTCGTCATTATATGTATATTATATGGGCAAATGCAGGTGTTTCGACATATTAAAACGTGTACCCGGCGTAGCTAGGGGTTATCCTTAGGAGATAGACATATACCATCTTGGGCTTTTCTGTAGACCTTTTTAAGATATAAATTTCCGTAGTACATTATTTTGATGTATCTCATAAGGTTTAGCCAGCGTTAGCAATGTAAGCGCCCAAAAATATTTTTTTTACGCCTTGATTACAAAACATCGAATTTTCTCTACTTTCTATAAAAATAATATGCATGTATTATATATATAAACCTCAATGAAGAAATTCTCTAAATGATAGTCGAAACCTTATCAAAATCCGTTGCATAGTTTAGAAGAATTAAGCGCACAAACTATAGTGACATTGCTTTATAATGTTTAGAGATTCACATCTTAATTTATCTAAATTTCAAGCCAATCAAGTTTGTAGTATATTTTAGTGTGTATAATTTTAACGTCGTTCTACGAAAATCATGAATATGAATTTATTTTTAACTTCCATTGTTCGACCGTGAAATGTGGGTAATATATTATAAACATATTAAAATACAAATTTATCCGAAAACAAAACATTTGTCGTACCACGATATCCGGAAAACAAAATATTTCAGCTGTCGTGGGATGTTTCTAATGCGATTTTAACAGCTAGGAATTTTATAAATACACACTACCTACTAGAAATTTTAACTTGTCGAAAGAATTATCTTTCAATGAATTCTGATATTTTTTCTTTACTTCATCTCACTTCGCAAGAATGCACCTTGTCTAGTTTACAGATTTAAAAAAATATATTATATAAAAAGCTAGACAAACATTTCCTTGTTATGATGAATCACCTGACAGTGTTTGAAAATCTCCTACTACCGTCGCAGTAAGCGGAAAATGTTGCTTGTGTTGTGATGGAGAACTTAACTAGTCGAGGAACTCACGACGCATAGGTGAGACCCAGACGCTGTATCTGTACAAATCACAATTTTGATTAATCTTTATAACGAATTGGTGTACATAATGAATACCAAGAAATATGCTTTAGATAAATCGAAGATTTTCCTATCGTTTCGCTTGAGTAGAGAATACAAATAAAAAAATAAATTACTCAATATAAAATATAAATGTAAAGTACTAAAAAATATATTTATTCAATGGAAATGTATGAACGCGTAAAGGAAACAACTTTAAAAAATACAGTATTATAGCTAAGATTATCTGTGACAGTTTCACTTGATAACATTTTTTGCTTTCTTATAAAATTATTTAGAAAATAAATAAAAACGAGTTTTGTGCTTGAAATCGAACGTTTCTAGACTCCGTTTGTCAAGCGATTTTAATGCCTATTAGGTATGAGGGGTGGGTAGGAATCTCAGGGTTAGTGAGTCCAGAAGGGGCGGGTGTATGAATCCATCCCTTCCACTGCAGTGCAAGGAAAAGGGTCGCTAGAGTCCGGCTGGAGAGATGAAAGGGTCTCAACCGGCCTCTCCCGAACCGGCCCTGGAACTGCACAAATGAATGTGGGCACCGGCCGTTACTTTGCACTTGGGGTAACCCATGGTGGATGTGTTGGTTATCTAACAAATGATTTCCGTGACGGCAGCTATTAAATATTTTTTATCGTGTCGATGTTGGTTTTAACGATAAGGCCCCCCTGATAACAAGTTCTATCGGTAGATCCGGCGATACTGAAGAATAATAATTATATTGCATTTCACAATTATTACAATTTGTTATGCATTTTGGCACGGTTTTCTGACATATTCATTACCTCTGTCGAAGACAGTCTCATTTAGCCTACGGAACACGGAATTCCGAATAATGACACGTTTCTAAATTACTTTAATATTTTAGGTATATATTTTAATGTGACAGTTACGAGTCATCCGGAATGCAGTCGAAAATAATACATTAATAGTTTATCAGTACATATTTAAGGCGATGCCATACGTCGTGACATTTTGAATCAAGCCGCTATCAATAACACCCTTTATCTAGATGGCGATAAGGTTTAAATTCCCGCTTAACACCATTCAGCTGTTTCGATTTATGCAAGAAAAAAACATGGAGAAAAAGTGCCTTTTATTTTATTTTGTGGATGTTCAGGCATATATATTTAATTTTTTTTCGATCATTTTACAAATAACTTAATTTGCCACATTATACAATAATATCATAACCGAAAATGGGTTCGTAAGTAGGAAATTTTGAACTTTAAAGCAGTTTTCATAGGCCTTATATTTTTTTTTCTGGGCTTATAAAAAGACTTATGTAAAAAATACTCGATTATTTCAAAGGCCAGGATGTATTCTACTCGCAGTATTTATTTAAAGCATCTGAAACATTTCTAGGCCACCAAATTTTCAAACCAAAAACACATGATTTTGCATTACTATATGTACATTATAATTCTGTAGTACATTCATTTGATATATCTCATGAGGTTTAGCCAGCGTTAGCAATGTAGTGCCCGAAAATATATTTTTACGTCTTGATTATAAAACATTGACTTTTCACTGCTTTTTAGAAATATAATATGCAAGTATTATATACATAAACCTTCCGGGAGAAATTCTCTAAATGATAGTAAAAACCCACAGACATAGGAATTAATAGACGAGAAGATAATGGCGAGGGGTAAAATCAACTGTTGAAGAACGAAGGGAGTGAAGCTGACTGTGATTCGTCAATAAATCAATCTGACAGTAAATAGGCATCTCGCATTATAATATCACCATTTACTTCTTAAAAGTAAAATCTGCTTTTGAATGAATAGACATTTTTACATGGGAGCGCAAATTACTCGCCACGTTATGAACTAATTTGCGAAGTCCAAATTCGGCAAAAAATTTCGGTTCTATTTTCAGAGTCGAATATTTCGTTTAAGTATTTAGTTAAGACACTTTTATAAATGTTCATAATTTACTTCCCAGCAACCAACCAGCTTTGTGTTTCGCGTCCAGACGTTTCTCGATGTGATAGTAACAACTGATTCATATTATACGATGTGAATATGCTTAAAATAAAGTAAAATAATGCTTATATATGGAATGTAATACGACAATTGGGTTTATTCTCTTTTTCAAATCTATTTTTACAAGTTTTCATAGTACAAGTCAACATTTTGCCGTGTTATTTCGTAAAATGAACCGATGATGCCTCGACCATAGTTCGCACAAGAATGATGACGTCACGTTTTCAAATTTCACTTGAGGCCATACGCGAGCACAGCCGGCTCCAATGGAACCGGTATGGGGAGTGGGGATAATACGCTTTTAATCACTTAGGGCAGGTCTACTAATATTCATATGTCTATGTAAAAACCCTATCAAAATCCGTTACGTAGTTTAGAAGAACTAAGCGCACAAACAGACGTGGATAGCGACTTTATTTTATACTATTTAGAGATAATAGATAGATAGATGTCGGTAACTTGTCATCGTTCCCGAGCATGTCTGCAGTTCGCCAACGAAGAAATTCACAACAGTTCACAACGACAAGTATTCTTGATTAATTCGACGTGAACTGTTGTTTGTACGTTAGCGATCTGCAGTCGTGCTCGGGAACGATGATAAGCTACCGACGTTATGGAAAAAACATTTATTGTTCGAGCGTGCTAGACACCATGAATCACGACTTATGGAAAAGGAACGAAGCAACCGCCGTTTCACGCCATTTGTGGTTGCTTCGTGGCTCGGTTCGCGAGTTTTTTATCATGTCTATGCGCAGCATTACGTAGGCGAAGTCAATGCGAACGCGAAAATATCAAATGGTCACCGGTCCAATTTTATATGTAGATACCTATATCAAATGAAAAAACACGATCAATAATATTATCACCAAATTAAAAATGGAAAAATTTCAGGAAAAATCAATATTTTATATTACCTTATCCAAATACGAATAGTCCTGAACAGAGTCATCTAGGGCACTGGTACTGTAACAAAAGAAATACAAACAAAATTAGAAAAAAAAATACTTACAACCTTTCAACTCTAAGGCTCCAGAAACGCCAACTTTAACTCTTTAAGTTTTTAAGTTCCAAAAAATATATATATGTTATTTTTAAAGATAATATCTTATGCCGAAATCGTAATTATATGAAATCGCAAAGTAAGCTCCGAAAATTATTAAAAACAAGTTTTGTTCTGTTATTTAATATGTTATGGGTATAAAAAAATTCACAGTGTATCATTAAATGCAACTAAAGGCAATGGGGAATGTTCACAAACTATAAATACCGTTAAAAATGTGTGGAAGATTTAAAGTTTATTTTCCTGATTAATATTTTCATTCATAATTGTGTGTTACACAGAGTCATTAACAACTTAATTGGTAGCCCTGCCATCGTTGCCACTATTAAATTCCATGTGCCGACTAGGAATACAAGACAAAATATTACATTCTTCTGCAATACATACACGACCGACTATCAGACACACTCACTGACCAATAGGATGCATGATCTGGGCAACAAGTATGGGGGTGCTATTGATTTATTTATTGACTACATTTATAGAATCGAGCATAATCTATACCAACACTTTGTCGAATCCTACAAATTAGAGTAGCGTTGGTAAATTAGTTTTAATGATTTGTCTTATATGTAGTGTTGTTGTAATTTCTTTTTTTACTTTATGTTACTCTTACGTTTTACTAATATTGCTTCATATTTTCTCATTATACATTATAATCACAATTTTACAATTGTGTATTTTGTACCTACTTTACAATGGATTACGTCTATTTACTGTCAGTATCTCCTGTATAATACAGATACTCTCCTATGTACACTGCATCATGTATCACTTTTATGTAAAAGCCTTTTTAGGTTATATATAAATAAATAGGTAATTATTGATTTCAAAAAAGATCTAAAACAGCACATTTAAAAAAGGTTCCAACTGCCTACAACCAATGGCGGCTAGCTCTAAGGAACGTTGGAGTAACGCACTAGCGAAATTTCAGTCGATCTAAAAATAATAATTATCAATCGATAATAATATCATCGAAAATGAAAGCAAATAAGAATAATGAAAGTATTAAGTTAAATTCAACAGGCTCGATTTTTTTTTTATTTGCATCACGTTTCATAAGTCACGTGGTGCGAGCGAATTCCATATCGCTCATCGAGAAACATCACCCGGGAACATCAATTATCTATAAGCGCAGAGCGTGATGTCGACCACAGTATTGAAATTTCTCTGAAACGTGAACGGCGCTCGCTAATGCCTCGTAAACTCTTCGGTGAGATGGCGCCACTTTAGTTTACAGTTCGCCTACTGATCAATTCAGTAGGTAGGGATAGATTGGCAATATTTTCAGCGCACTACCCATTTTTGTGAGTATAAGCCGCGACTGCCTACAACGTCATCATGGCGTAGAAAATGCCATTAGCTGGTAAGACGTCTGACACCAACATTGCCAGGTCATGAGCGCACTACCCATTTTTGTGAGTATAAGCCGCGACTGCCTACAACGTCATCATGGCGTAGAAAATGCCATTAGCTGGTAAGACGTCTGACACCAACATTGCCAGGTCATGTAATGTTTTGGCGTCAAATCGAAAATTGCACATTTTAAAACATAGTAGGAAATTTATTACATTCATTTATACAGGGTTTTCCAATAATAGGTGTTATTTTGATATTCAATCGTAAAAGATCAATGGTTTTGTTGCTTGTGTGGCACGTAGCGCCGTCTTGTTGAAAGTAAACGTTGTCCAGATCAATACCATCCAATTCCGGCCATAAAAAATCATTAATCATCTCTCGATAGCGCAATCTGTTCACCGTAACTGTTGCTCCAGCCTCATTTTCGAAAAAGTAAGGTCCAATGACTCCGCAGGACCATAAACCGCACCAAAAAGTCACACGTTGAGGATAGAGAGGCTTTTCAACAATAACTCTTTGGTTTTCCGAGCCCCAGATGCGACAATTTTGCTTGTTGACAAAGCCACCGAGGTGGAAATGGGCCTCATCACTCAAGATGATTTGCATTTGATTCACTCAAGTGAATTTTAATAATTTCAATGCGTTGTTGAAGCGTGTATCGTTCCATTTTTATTAATGGCGTAGTTTCTACTTGTCAAATGTCAAAAAATGATAGCTTCAAAAGTAACACCTACCGAAATAGCGGGCTTTTCAAAATAACACCTTTTATTGGAAAACCCTGTATAAGACTCAAAACGCAGTCAGGTAACGCACCAAAATTAATAAATTTATTAAATGAGCAATAAAAACGATTTATTCAGATATAAATATCGCATAAATAGATATCGTTGCAAAAACAATAAAACATCTTTGTGTTTACTTTGTGTTTGATCTAAATTCTGAATACGGAACAAAATACACATTCAAAAAGTATTGTCCGTTCATTGTGGGTTCAAAGGTTACCTTGATAGCTCAGTAGTAATATAACTCACTGAAAACTAAACAGAGACAAATCTCACAATAAATAAATACTTCATTTTTGTTCAAACAACTTTTCTTCTTTAATAAAGTAAATAGTTTTTTCTGATTTTTCAGCTCTTTTTTAATGTAATGGAAAGTATATGAAATTAATGCACGCAAAAATTCAAAGAACATGCGAAAACGGGTAGTAAAACGACCAGTCGGTGGCTGAGTTGACATCACGTTTGGGTCCCACCCAGACGTAGCGTGTTCAATTCCTCGGCTGACAAGTCCTCCATCACAACACAAGCAACATTTTCCGCTTACTGTGGTGGTAGTAAATTTAAAAATATTGTCAGGTTATTCATAAACCGGGAATGTTTGTCTTTCTTTAAAAAAATAAATAAAAAAACTAGTAAACGATATGATATATTTTTCAAAACGACAAACATTACCACATGCAGAAAATGTTTCTAGAGCAATTATGGAGGTGGAAACTAGGAACCCGACGATGTTGTATATTTAGCTACTAACCGGAAATACAATAAAATGATACGTACGAGCAACAACAGCATAATCCCTTATTTTTATTATCCTTTTCTTTCACTGACGTCATTTTGACCTGAGAACTTTTTAATTAACTTTTCACAAACAAACACCACAGTAGAGTAAATTATTAATATAACGACTGCTCAGCTGTCAGCACGGAACTAATGCAGTAGTGTGAAGATGGTCTACATCTTTCTCTATAAAAGCAATGTGGATCAATGACACATTTGTCCATATAGGAAGTGAGTTGTTAGTATTAGGTTAACCCTCTCGCAACCAGAATGCAATTTAATTCATTAATTAAAATTTATTGATTTAGAAATAGGAATATTTCAAAGGGCGATGGATTTGTTTTGTAATTGTCATTTGATACAGTCCTCCGCTCTTCTTTTATATTTATCCCACACAGGAGGCCCTAAGGAAAATAATTCCCCTCAGGGCCTGTGTCATCTTTTGGGATGCTGTGTGGAGGGTCTTTTTTAAGGAAAGGAAGGGGAGGAAGTTCTGGGAAGGTAAAAGGTATGAGGGTTGGGTAGGAATCTAAGGATCAGAGTGTCTAGGAGTTACGGACATATGAATATATCGCCCTCAGGGTGATTTTTCACAAAAACGATGCTATACAAATTATCCAACTATTATTTTTATACAGGGTGTATCGGCACATACCCGACAAACTTTAACCAGCTATTCCTTAGCACATTTGGAGTAAAAAATGTTATGGGCACTTTGCTGTCTGGTAACATTTTTTTTTAATAAAAAAATTACTATTCATATTTTCACCACATGTCACCAATGTTTTATCCTTTGTCAAAGTTTGAAAACCCGTCTGGCAATATTTTGTTCGAGTTTCGTTGAATAATGTACGTACGCACCTACGTTGGCGCGCTTTTACAATGACAACGAAATGGCACGGCACCATTCGTCTCATTTTTAACTATTATTATTTAGTGTGTACGAAAGAGCGAGGACACTTTTTGACACACTTGCTAATAACAGCTGTCGAACACGAGAAACAATGCAAATGACAGTGACGGAGTGTGGATTTTTTATTTATTTTTTGTTTTTAATGGAAAAAAAATGCTACCAGACAGCAAAGTGCCCATAACATTTTTTACTCCAAATGTGCTAAGGAATAGCTGGTTAAAGTTTGTCGGGTACTTGCCGATACACCCTGTATAGCTAACTAGCGTTTCTTTAAAAAAAGCATTGAATTAAGTCCGCAGCAATGAATACGGTTAAGAGAGGGTTAACTAATGAGGTGCGGGGCATACAGTACGTATTCTAGAGTGAAGATATGGAATTGGTTGTTGATGCTTGCTGCCTGTATGTGTCGATGTGACTATATTAATGTGTATCAGTATTTGTTCCTGGTGATTAAATAATCATAATAAAAACAGTTACACCAACACTGACGTTGTGTGGTGCATTTTAATTATGTACTGTATGTTCAAAATAACAATGCATACTATTAATTGAATTTAAAATAAATCTCTCTTGACCACAAATACCGGAGTGCGCAAGTAAATTTAATTTGTGTTGTTTCACAAAAAATATACATATTTATATATAAAAATATACAGAGTGAAAGATACTCTCAGTATAGCCCTAGTGAAAGACCACCTTGAAATGGCATTAACTGTGTTTGGTACCAGATCTGAATAGTCAGGTACTTCTCCACCTTACTCTTCCTCATCTTCTTCCCCTCCCCACTACAATCAGCCTCACAATGTAAACCAATTGGGGATGCCATAGTCTCACTAGCTCCAAACGGTTGGGACTATTGTGCCGCATTTACATAAAAAAAAATTATCCAAGATACTATTTTTTTAATTTACTAGTTACTTCTACCCGGTTTCGCCCGAGAATTCAAGAAAAAATATTCTTACAGTTAATTTTTTGTTTTGTTTTTTGTGAATATTGCACAAGAGTCCCAACTGCTCCCAACCATCTGTAGCCAGGTAGGCTGAAGGTAGTGAGGAGAGGAAGGAGATGCGAAGTACCTGGCCATTCAGATCTGGTCACCAAACATGCTAAAGCCATTTCAAGCAACGCTTCAATTCTGAATGGTGGTCTTACACCAGGGCGACACTGACAAATTGAAAATAGTCTATGGTCTACTATAGGCTCACGATGGAAATGATGTTTCAGGTTGAAATTCTAGGTAGGAAAATCTATGCAAATTTCAGAACTCCAAAGTTTGTTTTTTAAATATTTTTTTCATTGTATATAAACAGATAGAAGTGATCTATGGGCGTTTCCGTGTGCCAAAAAAAAACTCAATTTTCTCTTGCTTCAAATTAAATTAAAATTGATCAAACAAAGCCAAAAACAGAAATTCTTTATGAACAGAATTTGGTTTCAGATTAAACCCATGAATATTTTCTTAAATCAAAACGTTGATGAAATGAATTGTAATAAAATAAAATGAAATAATGCATTCACTTTTTGGTCACCCAGAATAAGGAACAATGGAAAAATGCAAGAACTGAAATAAATTAATTTGTTAATTCAACAAAAAATATTTATTCATTTATTAATTAAATGCAAGGTAAAACAGTGCACTTTTAGAATGGAAAAGGGGAATGATTCAATACACATTATCAAATTTGAGTTATGCATACATAAATAAGTATCTTGCCATGCAAAGAGAGACAAGCCAAAAGAAGACAAGTTAAAGAAAGACGTGACAATGTCACAAGTCAAATGTGACAATTCAAAATGAGATAAGTCAAAATGAGACAAGTCAAAATGAGATAAGTCATAAAGAGACAAGCCAAAATGAGATTAGTCAAAATGGGACGAGTGAACGAGGTTAGTCAAAATGAGACGAGTAAAAATGGGACATGTAAAATGACACAAGTTCAATTTTTTATTCATTTCATTCATCTAAGATATATTTCCAGTTAACCAATTGGGCGCATTTTGCACCCGTCTTCTAAAATGAATTATAAAAAAAACCCTAATATCATAGAACTTCCTTTTTCTTCTGGCGCTAGTAAAATTAAATTGTTAATTTTAATATCACTTGTATATTTCTATACTTGTAGTGTTCCGTAACGCCAATTGCTTTTGACAGGCCGTGTACTAACCAATCGTATCGTCAGAATTTGAACTGTGTAGTTTAAGTTCGCACAAGTCAACTAAAACGACGGAAAGCCGTGAGCCAAGCCAGTTGCAAGAACACCGTTTGTCCTGTCAAATATCGATCCCCGGTTGTGTTATCGGAATAATCATAATACGTATTTATTATCGCAATTTAATCTAAAATAACGAGTGATAACGAACGACAATCCCGTTCCAGTGTTGACAGATGAGGCTTATGCAGATTTCACCATCATTTCACCGGTAAGTTGATTGTGAAGTAACGTTACGCATTGTGTTTCCGCATTCGCCTGTCAAAGCCATATAATTAATTTATACTTTATCTGTGTGGAATAGCCCTGTAAAGGGCGGCTATTCCAACCCCTGTTCGTTCTTCGAACATGTAGATATATATGTTATTAAGATAATAGTTATGGGCCTTAGTCGTAAGTCACTAGATATAAGTCTTAAATGTAAGTCACTAGTTTTAAGTCAGTAGTTCTAGTATTAATTATTTAATAAATATATTTGTAAAGCGCCCTTGAGCTGATTTTTCACAAAAATGGCGCTATATAAATTGGCCAAATATTATTATTATTATTATAAGCCACAGGGATCTGATTTATACAGCATTCAGTCTACTTTCACCCTTCCTCTGCCAGTTCCATGCCTCACTGCCATACATCAGGGTAGGTACCAGCACGCCATTGTGGACTGCTAGCTTCGCTTCTTCGGACAGATTTTTGTTAGCGCCAACACTCAGTCCTCCATAATGGAGTTACCTGCATTTACCGTTCTTTCAATATTTCCGTCTCTCGTGAACATACTTCCCAAATACACAATCTCGTCCACCTGCCCAAGTATTCGTCATTCACTACTATATTGTACACCGTTTTCATACCCTCTCTTTCAATGTTAAAAACCTTGTTTGCCATTATCTCAAAAAATAATTTTTTTGATAACGTCTCTTTTCCACCCAATGCTTTAATTACTGTTAACACTTTCTATCAATTTGATTGATCAGTCAATTTCATAATAATATATAATCAAATCAAATTATATAATTTAAAAATCAAATTATATAATCAAATCTGTAATTTAAACTCAACATGTTATATTCACAAAACCCACATAATTTTAGCTGAGCTTGGTAGAACCCAGGAGCGATAAATACAAAAGTTATCTATGATTATTGTCGATAATTTTGATAAGATATGAAATTCATGATTAACATTTCAAATATAAATGATACATTGGACCCATTCCCTGAAGAGATAACGGATAAAAATTTCCATTGAAATATACTAGTAGAGCATTACCACCCAATGTCTATTTTATGAAAATTGTAAATCCTTCGGTTAACATAGGGGAAAAAATAAACCATATTGTCGTTGAGGGTGCTTATCTGGTATTTAGAGACTCCAGGTCAGAGTGGCTACCGAACTCATTACACGATACCGACAGTATACGATATGATAATAATATTTGGATGATATGTATAGCGCTGTTATTGTGCAAAATCACCCCAAGGGCGCTGTACAAATATACAATACATTTCTACAATGATCTATGTTATTACTATATACGGAAATAATATACAGTACCCATACCCACCCGGTAGGTCACTTAAAATTAACACTTGAATTTATGAATTTGGCATTCTCAGACTGTAAAAATAATACCATTCGTTATTTCGGCTACTGGCATTATACCTAGCTCTCTCATTAAAAATTTAGGCGTATTAGATCTATCAAAAAATTTATATATATAAAAATACAAAAATCAGTCATTTTAAATACATGTAGGATAACGAAAGATTTTTTAAATATTTATGTTGAGGGATCAGTAGGATTTATAGGTCCTGTTAGGAGTTCTACCGAACCGAACCCTCTGATATGAAAATATCTGGAGTCGGTGAATTATTTTCCCATTTGTTTTTTGGTGAGTTGACGTGTTGTTCTTGTATTGTTTTGTACTTATTTTGCTTATATAATGCACTTGCATAATGTTGTTTGACTAGATGATCATTTGTGGAAAAGTGTGTGGAAGGGTTTAGTTTTTCCTATGGGGAAGATTTAACCCGGACATAAAATCGGAAAAATGAAGTTTATTAGCGAAATTTAGATACAGGATTTAGGACATGATTGGATATAACTGGACTATAACAGCTTAAGAAGGTAAGTTTTAGTTTAGACCTGAATTCTGTTGGACTTGTAATGGATCTTAGTTCCGGAGGGAGTTTATTCCAAGCCTTCGGCCCAGATGCTGAGAAAGTGACATCACCAAACTTAGTATTTGGCTTGCGCTTCCAAGAGTTGACTGTCTCAGACCAGTGTTTTCCGGGACGCATAGTTCAGAGATGTAGGGTGGGGCCATTTCATTGATGGATTTAAACACTATCCAGCACAATTTGTACTGGATTCTTTCAGGGCACATGAGCAAGTGAATTTTACGAAGGTGTTCTGAAATGTGCAAATATTTAGAAACTCCGGTTATGAGCCGTGCTGCTGCATTAAACACTGATTTAAGTTTATCGATTTGATATTTTGAAAGGCTGGCATAAATGCCGTTGCACTAATCAACGAAGAGTTACTGCGTAAGTAGTTTTGTTGCTTCTGTAGGAAGATATATTAAGGTGTAGAATATGCTGACTTATAGTATTTGATCTTTGAAAATAAAATCTGCTTACAAATAAGCAATCCTTTTTACAAAGGCGCGCAATTTGCTGTCTGCGTAAAAACCTTAACTGCAGATCCCAAATTAGGTAAAGAAAGTTCGGGCTTGTTTACAAAATCGACTATTTAGTTAGACATTTTTACAAACGTGTTATAATACTAACATTTTTGCGTCGCGAAGCAATGAGATTTGTAGACAGTTTGCTTAAAAACGAATATTCAGACCCTGCACAGAAAAGTCCAACAATGGACTTCCAACAAAGTCCAACAATTCCTCGGCTGGCTAAGTCCTCCATCACAACACAAGCAACATTTTCAGCTTACTGTGGTGGTAGTAGGAGATTTTCAAATATTGTCAGGTTATTCGTAACCTGGGAATGTTTGACTTTCTTTTAAAAAAAAAAAAAAAATAAATATCAAAGCAATTTTTTAATATATATTATTTTCAAGTTAGGCACTCTTAGGTCATTAGACAATTCAAGTATCTTGGCTGCCACCACCATGCTTCTGCGTGGATGTTCGTACACAAGCACGCCTTGTCCACATTTTGTAAACTCATCGCCGACGCCAGACTTCCCGCAACCAGCCGGTCGAAGTCATTTACGTTAATGTCGTAGAAATTTAAAACATTATGGAGCAAGTAATGAATATGATAGTCTTATTATCATTGTGTCATTAGACATTTGGTAACAATGCCGTGGGCTTTAGATCAATGCTAGAAACAAAACGGTCGACAAAAAATTATAGCTACGGTATTTGTGAGCAAGGTTATGAAAACAAGATGTTGCGACAGGTGGTGGCTGCGTAGATCTAACGATTTCATTATAAAAGTGTACAGACGTAGACGACAACTTGTTAGCAACGTGAATACATAACATCAGTATCGGATACGTGCATATTTGCGTAGAAAAGGGGCGATATGTTTTCAATTATAATCATGCATCCACTTACTTCGCGTCTTTGCAATCTTCTTGTGATGCATCCACTACAGTCAACGCAGCGGTCTCTGATGCACTTGCTGCGATCTCAGCCGTCTGCTGCTGGCTGCTCTGACCCTCCTGACTGTTATGTTGACTGTTCTGCAGTTGACTCTGCTGACTGTTCTGGAGGAGTCGGTTCTCCTCCCATTGCAGCTTCGCCTCATTCTGGACACGCTTTTTCAGTTCAGAGATCTTCTCGCGTTCTTCATTCATCACCTGGCAACCTGGGAACAATTTTTATAAGTTAGACAACAATAACTGGCAACACTCGTGGGACGCCACGAATCAAATACTTGAGTCTGGCCATGACAAGAGTCAGAATAATAGAAGAGTATGTATGAATGTGAATGAGGCAAGGAGTGTATGCCAAGACCGAGTTGTTTGGCAGTGGCACGCGTATTATAGCCACGTTTCGTTTTGCCACGTTTTTTGTTTGAATAAGTTAACAAAATGGAGTCTTTTTGCAAGCATAACTACAGCGCCCTTGAGGTGATTTCTCACAAAAACGGCGCTATATAAATTAGCCAAATATTATTATATTATAAACATGACACACCTTAACTTTAAAAAATGAAAATTTTACGAAAGATAGCGGTGTTAGTTTGTTTTAACGAAATATCTGTTTTAATTTTTAGCATACTTTGTATGTTACGCACTACAATCCGAAGCTTTCAGTAATTTGACTGTTGCCCGGTTTTTGAGGTTATGTAGTAATTAAAGCATGTTAATCAAATGAGAAATGTAAGCACGACAGCGGAGCTGCATTTTTTCGGCAATTTAGAGAATTAAATTTCACAAAAATTTTACATGAATCTCTTCTTTGGCCATTTCTAAATATTCTGGTATGAAAATATCCAAAAAATTTGAAAAATATCCGATTCTCAAACTTACTGTCGGTAACATCACTATCGATAACTAGTTTAGGGGTAGAATCAACTTTAACAATTTCATCATCTTCAGTTGAACACATCTGAAGCAAGAACTTCGCCCTTACGCTGGCCATTTTCAAAAATTAAAACTAATCCTTTTACAAAATCAAAAAAACATTAACTCCGCTGAAAATGTTATCGCACAAAGCTGATTGATTTGAGGGGCGTTTCTACAATACTGATAGCGAATTAATCAACATATTTTTAGCAAATATCTATATGAAAGATAATGATATAATTGAAATATTTTGTTAATACATACATGTTTTTAGTTGTGGTGTTACACCAAGAGTGTTATAAAGCACAGATATAAATGATTAATATTTAAGCCGGTAGTGATGAAATATAGCATCGAAAAAGGTTAATCTTTTCACTGTAGATAAGATAAAGTAACCACTGAAGGGATATACATGTAGAAGTGTGTTGTGGGTGCGGCTCTGTGCCAGAAGTAAGATAAATTTTATATCAAAATTGATAATTTACTTTAAAATATTAAAAAATTTTCTCAAGAGGAAAATCATTTCCATTGGTCTGTCTGGGATTCAGGAGGCAAAAGAATGTATGTAAATTAAATAAATCTGGTTTTAAATATGTCCATTTGAATTGAGATTTTGTTTTCGTGAGTTTAATAAATGAATAAAATGGAATCTTGGAAGGGGAAATTAACCCACATCCCGACATCTGATCGAACTG
Source organism: Hesperophylax consimilis (assembly GCF_061612785.1). Lineage (NCBI taxonomy): Eukaryota > Metazoa > Arthropoda > Insecta > Trichoptera > Limnephilidae > Hesperophylax > Hesperophylax consimilis. The sequence goes on from NC_142865.1 coordinate 17,939,694, forward strand.
AAACATGGCTGATAGACTCGTTTTCGATGACAATGCATTCTATCAACTTTTGGTAGCACTCATGCAAACACACAAGAGCATACACGCATTTTTCTGAAACTGGATGACACTATATTTAAAAATTTACTATCCAATTAGGATTTGGCTTAGGTGTTGCCGTATTGAGTCCATTCCCTGGAGAAAAAGGTACAATCCTCAGTCAAACCAATTTTTTTTTTTAAACTTTAAAATTGGCTACTAGTTGTCCCAGAGATGGCGCAAGTAAGTTGAAAATAGATGTAATACAATAATTACAAATTGGTGAACACAATTCTATTGATTCACAATCAGTGGATTTAACCGTCAGACGTGGACTGCGATAACAGTCTGTTAAATTAAGGGCTTTTCGTTATCTTGTAATGGATATCGACAGCCATTTCTGTTATCGTTTTTCAGAAACCCGTTGATGAAATTTTTAAATTCTCAGAAAGCAGGCGCCACATGACTTTGTAAATAAACTGTTGCTTACCGACAATTTGTGTTTGAATAAATAGAAAAGGATTATTAAGTACATAAGGGGGATTGGAAACTTGTGTGAGGAAGGTGAGCAAGTAATCTACTACACATGTCTAAAGCCATTTCTAACAATATTTCAATCCTGAATGTTGATATTTTACCAGGGCCATTCAGAATTGAAACGTTGCTCCAAATGGCTTTAGCCGTGTTTAGTGACTAGATCTGAATAGCCAGGTACTTCCCCACCTTCCTCTTTCCCTTCCCCACTTACCTTCAGCCTCACAACATCCCCCAATTGGGGATGCCATAGTCTCACTGGCTCCAGACGGGAGCAGTTGGGACTCTTGTGAGGTATTCACTAAAAAAAAAAAAAAAAAAAAAGGGCGATATTGAGAATATCTACAACTATTAGAGTGAAAATTACTTTAGCCATATTTAGTAGTCAGATCTGAATAGCCAGGTACTTACTTCCCACCACCTCCCATTCGGCATCAAAACATACCCCAATTGAGGATGTCATAGTCCCACAGGTTTGGAGCAGTTGGGACTCCTGTATTAAAAAAGAAAAACTAAAAATTTTGACATACCATTTTGTTCTAACATTGCCTTGCGATTCTTCTCCACTTCCCTCAGACTGTCCAGAGTTTTTCGCCCCAGCGAATTCATATCTCCATTCTTGGAAAGTAACGGGGCGTCCAAAGTCACCTTAGAAATCCGATCTATATCATCCTGCGATGGAACCTTCGTGTTGTCAGCCAAAGCGTTCAGGAATTCTCCGGAATACCTCCGGAATTCATCCCCGGCGCTCTTCCGGAACATTCCCTTCGCCAACTCCGTCTTTTCTTTGCTCGTTTCAATCGCTTCTTTGACGACATCGCTTCTCTCCTTGGCGATTTCGCTCATCTCTTTCGCTAGCTCTGTCTTTTCTTTCGCCATTTCTTTTCCGATCTCGCGGCTTTCTTCTGCGATATCCCTCATTTCTCGATTGTAATCGCTGTTCGATTCGAGACGAATTGTGTTTCCCGTCATTGGATCGATTATTCTGACTTCTTCTTCTAAGCTGTCGGCAAAACTGTGGCGATTATCATCATATTCTAATGAAGCCGGTCTAATCAAATGTTCCTCGTTTCTTTCTGGAGAGATAGAAATCGGCAACTGAGAAGTCTTTGAACATTTGCTGAGATACTTATTTTCGGTAATGCATGATTTAGAATTCTTTACGTATCTGTGCTTAACGTTTTTCTGATCAATTTCAGAAGATTCATCTATTTTAACTTCTTGCACCTCGGAATTAACATCAATATTTTCTTTATTACTAACAATCTCTCCGTTACTTTTAACCTTATCTTCTTTGTTCTTTTTGAGAGAGTCTTTCCTAATCATTTTACCAAAAGAAGGAAACGACAGTTTCAAAGACTTCTCTTCTTTGGTTAAATCTTTCGCTTCAGATGTTTTATTCTTTCCTTCTTTGCCGCGCTTCGAACTTCGCAAACTGTTACACTTTTCAAAAGAACCAAATTCCGATTCAATATTCTCGTTATTAAAGAACATGTTTTCGTTCATACTCTGCCACATGACATCTTGTTTTTGCTTGTTCTTTTTATCTTTACCCTTCAATCGGCTTAAAGAATCGAAGTTCCGCTCCCAGAAACCTTGTTTCTTTTCTTTATTACAATCGGGACTCGTGTCCGTGCAAGTATCTGCTTTAGATCTATCGGAACTAACTGATCTTTCGACTCTCATGGGACTTGACTCATTACTAGTTATAACTTTATTAGGACTACACTCGGTGCTCTGTAATGATCTATCGTGATCTATTTCGATATCAACGAGATCATCGATCGATCTCTTTTCGCCTAAATCCACAATCATACTTCGAGACATCTGATCTATCGAGACGAGCTTCTCTTTGAGATTCTTTTTACGATTTTCGAATAGCTCGGCATTACTCAAATCTTCGTCCGAGCTCGGTGGTGAAAAATCTCCAGATTTAATTCTAGATCTACGTTCTTCTAACGTGAAACTTCTTCGATCTCTCATACTATCTGATCCGATTTCCATTACAGCATTTTTGATTTCGTCTTCGACCGATTGTAATTCGGCAGTTAGCTCTTCAATTCTGTTCAGCATCTTGACATATTCGGATTGGAGAAGTTTGGTTTCTTCCACGGCTGCGTTCAAGTTGTTGCTAGTCTCAAATCGGAGATTGAGGATTCTGGATTTTTGAGAATCTATCTTTTGGGTGAGAGCAGAGATGTCATTTTGAAGTTCTTCTCTGTATGCAAGCCTGAAAAATAGAAAAATGTAAATTAATTAAAATATTCATTTATTACGTTTTATTATATGTATCTGGCGCACATATACATTAGGAATTTTACTAACCAGTCTGCTTCTTCTTCCAAGTCCTGGAATTCCATATCTTCAAAGACTTTCCTCTCGGTTTCCAACACTTCCTGCGCATTCCTGAGTTCCTCCAGAGTGGCATCGTGCTTGGAGAAATCCTTCTCAATCCTACCATAACAAAAAATAGAAGTCAGTAGATATATAAATACATAAAAGAAATGACAATATCAAAAAGAATCTCTAAACGGTGACATTTTCATTTTTTTCTCCTAACTTTAGGACCAAGGTACTGGGGACAGAGGAATTTAGGAACAAGGAATTGGAGACAAAGGAATCAGACGCAGAAGAATCGAAGACCGAGGATTTTGGACCAAAGAATCAGGGGCAGGAATTTATGACCAAGGAATCAAAGACCGAGGAAACGAGGAATGAAGCCACTTGTGCTGAGGATTTTAGGACCGAAGAATCAGGGAGAGAATTCGAGAACTGAGGAATTTTTCAAAATGATAAAAGAGTCGAACAAACCTCTTGACATTATGGTCAGCCTTGTCCACCTTGTCCCTCTGGGACGCCTGGCGAGCTTCCTGCTGCCCGCGACTGTCTCGAGCCTCCGCCTCAAACAGTCGCACCTTGTCCTGAAGAGACACCAACTTCCGCTGCTCCAGATTCAGGATGGCAATCTCCGAGTCGTACTCGCCTTGCAGCAGGGCTTTCTCCATCTCCAACTGGGAATAACAATACAAACAATATAATAAACAAAATGACGCCTTTCAGATCCAACGTATATTTAAAAGAAAGAATTTGGAGGTGCCTTGTCGAAGCGTTAAGTCCCTGAACCTTATGCAACAAGATGAAGAAAATATGATATACTAACCTCTCTCAAGATGTCATCTTCTTGCGATCGAATATCGGTCATCTTGCATTTGACCTTGTGTATCTCAGATAGCACATTCTTACGCTTGCATCTCAGTTCTTCCAACTCCGTGGACACATCTCTAAAGCAACAATCATCTTCTCCTTCCATTTCCAACTCTTTGCTGATCTGCTCGAGCCTATCACTCCTGCTCCTACCCTGAACGAAACCGGCACACTGAGGAGATTCAACATCATTAACTTGGACAGTATTGTCAAATACGTCATCAACCAACGCTACGTCTTTCATTTCTTCGGATATCTTCTTCAACGCATCGTTAATGTTGTTTTTTGTGTCCGCAGAGTGTCTCGAACGTGATTCTGATAGATCTCTATCGATATCGCGGTGTATCGCGTCTAATTCTGGTATATCCGCAATCAAATCACGGCGAATTTCTTCAAAATTACGACGCTGATTAAAAACATTATCGGGATCTAGTAAGTTGTAATCTTCGTCGGTTTCAATGTCTACTTTCTTGTTTTCTGGCTTCAACCGTGCGATTCTCATCTCGAGTTCATTAGAAAAGTCATCTGTGTCATCAATCATAGGTATGTCTTCAGTAAGGCTTAATTGTTTTTCAATGCCTTGGCAATGTTCCGATTCATCATTATTAAAGATTCGTCTGTTTGTTTCATCACTTCTGTCATTCACTCCTGAAGTGATTTGAGATTCATTTTGCGCAGACGAATTTGGAAAAACGAAATGTTGAGGATGAACGACATTTTTATGCGCGTATGTCGTCTTAATCCTCGTCCTCGGACTGTGAGAGCTTGGTGATTTTGGAATTGAATTAAACGGAGAAGAGCTATTTTTCAAAGCGATATTTTCATAGGGCGACATTGTGTTATTTGGACGTATGCTTCCATCGTTCGTCCTATAATATTGCACGCCTTCGCTCGTCGGCGAATTGCATTCGTAACTGTTTGGTAGTCCATTTTTTTCGAAACTTCCGACGTAGTTCGCCGAACTTTGCGCATTTCTCGCAATCTTTCTGATCATGACAGGGCTGGAGAGCTCTGTGATCGGGAATTGGCGGGTGTAGTTCGTGACGACGTTTTGATTCTCGATGTTGAAATTTTCATAGCTGGAATGCTGCGAGGAATACTGTATAGATCTAGCGTCGGTTTGTAGCAGATTTTGCGACATTTGGATGTTGGGATTTGTTGTGACGCCGTTCGGGCTACTTAAAACTTGAATATTTTCGTAGTTGGAGACTTGGTGGTTTAGATTGATGTGGTTGGGGGTGATTTGATTGGGGGTGGTTCGGGGGATGTTATGCGGACTGGGGGAGCTTGGGGAAGGTGGTTGCATTCTGTGGGGGGAGTAGTCAGACCTGCTGTGGGCGGTGTCGAATCTGAAAACAAACATAAAATATTGTATATTTGCGGGAAGTAAAACAATTTTCACGACAATGGAATGCAACAATAGTTTAAAAAAAACTAAAACTAAGAGTTAAAGTCACTAGCTATTAAACTTAGTTATAAGCCACAAGTAATTAGTTATAAGTGTAAGTAAGAGGTTCCCAAAGTGGTCTATATGGACCCCCAGGGGTCGATATGGGCATGCTGCGGGTCTGTCAGCGAGAAAAAAATTTGGGGGTCCACGAGATTCAAATGGGGGTACATACGAACGGACCCCCATTTACCTCAAGTCAACATTTAGGAGTTTCGTAAATGACACAATAAACCTAACACAAATATAATTAGACTGAGAAATTACTTATTTGATATTTGTATTTTTATATTTCGTAAAGTTGTTAATTGAGGTATATAAATAGAGTCTACGTTCCTTTTCTCGTCAGAATTAATATATTCAAGCAAAACATTGCACATTGGAAGCCGCGAATTTTCCTAGTTCCCCAACTTGTTTTTGAAAAACGTCCAGGGTAATGATGACGTTCAACATTTAAATGCACTTCACACAGACTTCAAAACTAAGTTTGAGGACATTTTGACTATGGAAATGCAACGTTGAAGAATCGGATATCATGTGACAAGAAGAACTGACCGGAATAAGCACTGACAAAGAACTTAAGGGGCAGTTCTGTAGGGCTAGCTACAGAAAGAAATTCCCGTTGCTTATCCTGCTTCATTTTTATTTGGTGTAATACCTCACAAGGGTGCCCCTATCTGCACAATGACAGAGCAACTATACCGCCACCCAGTTGTTGGGCAGGCAAGGGAAGGGAATATTTTTACTAAAAAAATAAATGACTATAAATCACATGGGATGTTAATAGTTTTAGGAAAATGCAGGCAGGGGGTCTACGGAAAAAAAAATATTTGGAAAGTGGTCTACGGGGCAAAAAAGTTTGGGAACCTTTGGTCTAAGTCATAGGAATACATTGAATGTATAAACTAAGTTGTTAAGCGCCCTTGGGGTGATTTTCATTTGAAATAATCCAATCATTATTATTATTATTAGTTTGATCAGAGCCTAGCAGAACAACCTCTGGACGAGACTAATATTGAGTCTGCTAGTATTTTACAATCGTCATAGAAAATTAATAACAAATTTTTATAGTTAAAATATAAAATACCAACCTATAAGATCCGTCGCTCGTCTGAATGAGATTGTTATGAATTGCTCTCGGCAGGGACCCGTTGGTGATTATTTTATTGTGAGGTTTCTTTTCCGTGGGAGTTGTCGGGACACCTACAGACAACACAAAATATTACAAGAGAGTCAAATTTGTACTAAAACACAATTAACCTCTTAGAAGCAAGGGGTATTCCAAGGAGGCCGCAGACAACCGTTAACCGTTGAACACAAATGTCACAGCAGTTGGGTTGTGAGCGGACGTAAACTGTATGCAGATGCAGAGATGTGCAAAATGGGTACCCAAAACCATTTGAAATGCAAAATGGAAATGGGTCAAAACTTTTCCATTTGAAAATGCAAAATGCAAAATACCTATTTTCAAAATGCAAAATGGTTTCTCAGGTCAAACAATTAAAATAATTATAGATTTTTTTTTAAATGTTGTCATTTAATAATGGAAATCATGTAAAACAAACATATTACATGATGGTAAATCCAAAAACACCACGACTACAGATTATCAAACCACAAAAAAATTGCGCGGGACTAATGTTGCCAACGTAAAAACATAGAAACTGCTATCTAACATTTAATATTACAGCGTCATGGCCACATGTTCAGTATTTGAATCAGTATGTTTTGTAATGGTATCACTCAATTGCCAGGGCTCCTACCAGGGAGCAACTTGACAAATGTAAATTATCTCTCATAGCGAGGTTGAGGACCGACTGATATTTGGGGCTTATGAAAAAAAGATGAGTGGAGATAGTAGGAAGAATGTTGCAAAAAAGCATTTAAAATGGAAAATGCATTGAGAAAAGCATTTAAAATGCAAAATGGTTTCTAGAAAAGCATTTAAAATGCAAAATAGAAAATACCCATTTTGCATTTCCATTTGAAATGGATTTATTTGAAATAAAGCACATCTCTGTGCAGATGTCACAACAGTTGTCTTGTGAATACATTTTATACCAATGAAAAAGTGGTACGATGCTAGGTATGCGTACAATGGTACCTAGCGTAGAGACATCACTATTTAAAGCATTAAAAGTACACAATTGCTGACCCTGCAACTTGTACTTGCATACCTGAACAAAAACACCTGATTCTGTGCAGAAACTAAACTAAATAAACAATGCAATCATTAGAGCATTTGCATCAGGTGGAAATTCCATTCTGGTTCTACTGGTATTTTGATGGAAGACACTGCATGGAATTAGCACCATTGATTCCTTCGGCAGTGGTGCATAACCAGAAAACAAGCTCAGTCTTACTTATAAAGATTCCCTAATCCGCTGCTGCAGCGCTGGTATAGCTATACGGCAGGGGTGTCAAACTGGATATTCTTAAGGGCCGTTTATAACATTTGGCGTGTGTAAGCGGGCCGGACTCAATATTTAAAAAATAAAACCCATACTTACATAATTGTTAAAATCTTTATTTAGTTAGATACCTATTTATTATAAATTCAGTAAGTTAAAAAGAAGGGTAACAAGGTAAATTATCTTGAGTCGGACACCTGACTTCTCTTGTTTTTTACAAGTTCATTGATGTCGGGTGTCATATTCGTCGTAGTTACTTTTAGAATCGATTGGAGATTTTCATCCGTAAGCCGTGAGCGATGTTTGTTTTTGTTTATTTTCATAAGGGAAAACATCTGCTCGCATAAATACGTACTACCAAACATACACAGGATACGTGCCGCATGATTTCTTATACTTGGATAGTTATTCAAACTCTTGAAATATTGTGTATAAAATGTAGTAACATTAACTTCCTTAAATTTATTCTTTACAATGCTGTTGCATTGGAGATCTATCAATTCCATTTGCAAATGAATTGGTGCCAGTGCAGCCTCAAAGTAAATGGATTGTTGAAAAGTGGGAATTCCATTTTATGCATTTTGCGAAAATCTTCAAAACGACTGTTAAATTCTGTGATCAGATTCAGCGAAAGTTGAGAATACTCATCCAATTTTGTCTGGTTCACTGTGCCACTGTGTAACCATGGCAGGAGCGCCATCCGTAGTTATGCTGCAAAATTTATTCCAGCCGAGTTCATATTCTACTATTAAATGCTCAATAGCAGAATAAATATCATTTGCTGTAGTGGTGCCTGTCAATGGAACGCACTTCAATAGTTCTTCACATATTTCAAAGTTACTATTAATACCTCGTATAAAGACAGCAAGTTGAGCAGTATCAATAATATCAGTGCTCTCGTCAATAGCCAGCGAAAAATGTGTAAATTCCTTAATTTTTTCCTTCAGCTGGGAATCCAAATTTTGAGATAAATCACTTATTCTTGAAGCAACAGTGTTTCTTGACAGCGGAATATTTTGATTTTTGTGATGGGAATGAAACATCAGCCACTTTTAACATACATTCTTTAATAAAATCACCATCAGTGAAAGGTTTTGATCTCTTGGCAATTTCTAATGCAATAATGAAACTGGATTTTAAGGCGTCTTCGCTTTCAGTTTTAGCTTTAGTGAATATCGACTGTTGGCCGTGAAGGTTAGATTTAAAAGATAATAGTTTGTCCATTCTTATCTTTTCAGTGTAACCTTCAAATTTTCCTTTATGATTCGAATCATAACGTCTCTTTAAATTAAACTCCTTACAAACAGCAATTGTTTGATTGCAAATCAAACAAAGTGATTTACCTTTCCATTCCATGAAAAAATATGCGATTTCCCATTTTGTCTGAAAAACTCTGCAGTCACTATCAACTTTAAGTTTTTGCGACATTATACCACGTACCAATATTAGAACTTGAATGAACAACAAACTATGAGTACGTAAGTAATATAAACACTCGACGCGACCGCTCGATGCTAAAGCTTAAATCTGACTGCGCCGGCGACCGGCAACTGCGACCCTTGTGGTACGGGGTCGGGGGGGAGGGGGCGTCGTGAGTACGAGTCGTGCACCAGACCAGCGCCACCAGCCGGCGTAAGAGAAAAGGTTACGCTCACGCTCGGTGCACGGCGCACCGCGTCCGCTGCGCACGTCTCTTGAAATTACACTGTAAATCAATCGCTTGCAATTTTAAACACGCGTAGGCATCGACTGTCCTCTGAATATCTAAAATCTACAATGAAAGAGTGCGGTTCTGTCTTCCGCGACATAATATTGTCACGTGGTAGCGAGCCGTAATGATGGGATTTGAGTGCCGCATACGGCTCGCGGGCCGTATTGATAGGGTCCGAGGGCCGCATGCGGCCCGCGGGCCGTATCTTTGACACCCCTGCTATACGGTGAGGAGGGCCGTATACTGCTCGGGTTAAAACATTTACTCATAATAATATTCATGCAAGATTTTTTAGACTGGCACCACTATGTTCCAATCCTCAAAAACACAGTCATTTTTGCATTTCGCGTTTAGTTGCTAACTTCACGTTTCTTCAGATGACATTTGAGATGTCATTTGTTTTGGTAAATCGATTTAAAATATTCCTCTGATCTCCGTCTTAATATTATAGTAATGCGTCCCTAATCTTGGGGGATTTAATCCCGGATGGTTTAAAACTCTGTCAGCCACTAATACTGCAATATTACGGCCGGTATACGCAGAAAAGCATTCGTGTGATTATGAGTAACATTTTCTACCTGTTTTTATCCCTCCGTATTATCTATAACAAGTAAGACGGGCTATGTTTAGCGCGTGCCTAACATTTTTATACAGTTTTGTTCATATACTCTGTGTTTCCTCCTACGACATGGGTCTATTTCTTAACAGATTCGCTCCTTCCTTCCTTTCGTGGAAAAACCTTCACCCAACACCCCCAAAGACGAGATTTGTTCAGTCCAGGGCATTTAAAGGGTGCGCCTATATCCATTTTTCAACAGCTTTTATCTTCCGTGTTAATGCATAGTTTGTCTTTTAGCTTGTCTTGTTAACTCTTTGCACGCGGCTGTATCAACTGTTGTTACGGCAAAAAGTCCATACTCACACGCGGCTGTATCAACAGTTGATACGGAAACTTTGACGGCCGATATTCCAGCGTTCTTTCGTCATAAATGTATTTCTTGCTCACTTGGACATTCGTAGAACTATCACGATGCTGACATCTACAAGCATTTCTCAAAAATAAAATTGCATTTCATAAAAAAAGATCGATAATCAAGTGCGCCTCTTCGCGCCTTTTAGTCCTTTAGTTTACATTTTTGTCAACGGATGGCGTTAATACTAGTATGTCATTCATAACTTTTCATAACTAAAAATGATAAGTGCTCATGGTGTCCCACTTGTGTCTATCACCTAAGTACACACACGCCGAGTGAATGGCGGGACCACATTCAAAAGATACGGTACGTCTTTGTATGAAATTTTATGTTTTTGTTTTTATACACGAGGATTTGTTTTCATATTGTGGAGAATAATCTGTTCTGTCTATACAGTCCAATAAATCATGCCAGAATGCTATAATTTGACATTTAATTGCGTGCATAGGTATTTGAAAATATGTACAGCGTACGGGTATAGATAAAACGGAGCAAATTAACGCGTTCAAAAGGTTAATGCAAAACCATTATGATGAAATTTTTTTTTTTAAATTCACTTAATTTATTTTTTTTAGCCGTTAACGGTTTCAGCTTATTATAGCCATCTTCAGACTGGTACAATTTTTCCTTAAACTATGGTTTATGTACATTTGGGGTAGGGAAAGTGGGCTCACAGGGATGGTATACAATGATTTTATTAGACTTATATGGATTTTCCCATCTTCGTTGCCACGGGGTGTTTCGCAGCTGAATTTTCAATTATTTGGTTATTACCGGCAGGTATAATTACCTCAGATTTATAGATTTTTTTTTACTATTTATTTATGTTGAGATTTGTTTGGGCTTGATGAAGACTTCAATAACAGACGCATGTTTTTTTTTGTTTTTACTGCACAAAACTGCATTTCACTTTATTTAATGTTACAAAGAGTTAAATTATTCCCGACCCGGACAAAACACTTTTACTAATGGTCTGTAGACCATAATGACTGCTTGTTACTATTTTATAGGAGAGAAAAAGAAGGAATCCAGTCGGCGAGGCCTTTTATAATCTAAGCAAGTAAAACACATTGACAAGCTAATTGTAAACAAACACTGTCAAAGAAAGCCAATTGATAAGGCAAAACATCTGTTTTATCTGTTAGCCCTAGTTTTACCTCTGACCGCTAGGTGCTAGGCAGGAGCCTGTAAAGTAACTGGTGGTGAACTTTGCTAATGGTTTGTACATTTTTTAAAACCTTATTTTAACAGTTTTCACCCAATTAAAGTTGTCAGGAAGGTATCTATTGCTATTATTATTATATTCTTAGTAGCGTGGGATTTTTGATTAGAGTACTGTTAGTTTTAGTAAAGAGTCACGCTTGCTTACCTTGTGATATATTCTGTTCTGTTCTGTCAAACTCTGCAAACATATTCAGTATCTCTTCCAATCGAGCGTGTTCCAGGAACTTCTGACTCTCATCTTCCATTCGCCCGAGCTGTGCCTGAAATAAACAACATACATCATTTTATTATAGTGATTGACTTTAGTGGTATTACGCCGTGTTGCGCTTCCTTCTCTTTTAGCCAAAGTTTCAGTTTCAGCCTTACAATTTCCATCATCAGGGCAGATGTGTAGATTGTTTTGTAGAGTGTATTTATGTGTGAAGATTATTATTGTTTATTAAAGCGGAAACGGTACACGGATAGTTACCGTGAGCACTCCCGTGAACCCATGGGCCTATTATGCTATCTCTATCCATGTTTTCCCATTTATAGATCTCTTGGAGGATCCTATAGTGGTAATTTTTAATTTCATACATTCATTTTATTTCTTAGTATATTTATATGTAACAAATTAATTAGTCATTTGTAAACTTAAATGTACAAATTAAATGTAGTTCATGATAGCTTTTTGTTTGACAAGCCCCCAAAGGGCACACAAACTCCAACGGCTCGGAGGGCTTTGAAGCAGAGAATGGACGGTTATCTCCAGAGTATTTCCTCCTGGGGTAAAAATAATCTCGTCGAATTTGATGTTTCAAAGACCCAATCCTGTCTGATTACGTCTAAAAGGGATCCAAATGATAATCTAGTCTCCTTCAACGGAAGCAATCTTCCGAACAGGCCTTCCATTGATATGCTTGGTGTAACTATAAGTGACCAGCTCAGGTACGGGGGCTCCATCGAAGCCAGAGTAAAGTTGGCCTCTCAGAAGCTGGGCGTACTGTACAGGTCCCGCAGATACTTTAATAGTACACAACTGCTGACCCTGTACAAATCGCAAGTGCGCCCTACTGTCGAATTTGGCAGCCATCTCTGGTCCGGAGCCCCTAAATACCTGAAAAAAACCCTTGACTCTGTGCAAAAACGGGCGGTCCGTTTGATAGATTCCCCAATCTTAACAAACGGACTGCAATCTTTAGAGCACAGGCGTCAGGTAGGTATGCTGTCCTTGTTCTATCGGTATTACAATGGAAGATGCTCTGAGGAACTAGCGTCATTGATCCCTTCGGCACCGGTGCGTAGTCGGGATACACGCCAAACGCGCGCCCAACATTCGTACACGGTTGACATTTGTCACATGAGAACGGGTCGCTTCTACGATTCGTTCTTAAGTTCAACAGCTCGGCTGTGGAACGAACTGCCGGCCTCTGTGTTTCCTCCCTCCTACAACATGGGACTCTTCAAGACCCATGTTCACTCCTTCCTCTCCACAAAAAGACCCTCCACACAGCATCCCCAAAGATGACATTGGCCCTGAGGGAAATTATTTTCTTCTGGGCCTCCTGTGTGGAGTTAATATAAAAAAAAACTTAAATAAAATTAATAAATAAAAATAAGATATATTTCCAGCTAATAATAACAACTAATTTTAAAAACACCCTAATATAATAGAACTTCCTCCTTCTTCTGGAGCTTGTAAAATTAGATTGTTAATGTTAATTTTAGTTATAAGTTTCTACATATGTAAATATATATTTTATTAAGATATTAGTTATAGACCTTAGTGGTAAGTATCTAGATATAAGTCTGAGACGTAAGTCACTAGTTTTAAGTCAGTAGTTCTAGTATTAACTATATCAGTGCAGAAATTCTGGGACTAACTACCATATATGTATTCCTCTTTGCCCAGAATACTAATGGAGGGAAACAATTATACCAAGTCAGTGGACATCTTCAATTTATCTTTAAACATATAAAATGTTGTTAATGAAGCAATTCAGTTATGTACAATAAATAATGTATATTTCTTAATATTCACATGTTTAAGCCCCAAAAAAGGGCGTTAATTAATAAATAAATAAAATAAGTGATGCCATATTGCCTAATTAATACTTTCAGTGTTTAGTGTTGGTAACACAGTCACATACTCGCGAGTATCCCTTTGGAAGACGGGTCTTTAGGTTGTTCAAGACTTCACCACACACACGCCTCAAGGATCTCAATTTTAAATCATTATGTCTAATTTCATTCTTTCTCTTCTAGTTCCATACATCAGGACAGGCATCAGCACTCCATTGTGGGAATATATCACACAACTTAATAATAATGGTTCTTACATGGTAAAAACATTTTAAACACTTTGAAAACACGCCACTAAAAACTTTTAAGGTGTACAGGTGAAATCTACACAACAAAAGGTGTTGTTGTAAGTTTTCCTTCAACTAATAATGTTAAGCCAAATATTGTTATCTTCAAGATAAGAGTTACTTAGCTGGAAATATTTTACAGGGATATTTACACTATTCAAAAATTCCTTCTACAGAGTGTATTTTATATTTTACTAGCTGACGTGAACACTGCGTTAGCTAGGAGACATTTACCATCGCAGGCTTTTCTGTAGGCCTTTTAAGATATACAATTCTACAGTGCATTGTTTTGATGTATCTTATAAGGTTTAGCCAGCATTAGCAATGAAAATATTTTTTAACGACTTGATTGCAAGACATCGACTTTTCTCTACTTTCTATAAATATAATTTACATGTAATTATAAGCAATAATTAGTTATCCGAAATACTAATACAAATTGAAAATATCTATAGTAAAAATAAATGCCGCCAACCGCCAGTATTCCCAACTGTTGGTGAAAGTTCCTACCAAAGTTGTGTTACGATTTGTTTTGTTAAGTACCTTCCATTTTCATGGGAATATGTATAACACGTTTGTGATAAAAGTTCGCTTTTCAGATTTCCAAGCGTTGGCCGTAGCACCGAAAAAAAAATGGCTTCAAAGCTATGCCAGGTGAGGGTTGGAAGACAACCAAGAATTCTTCTGTTTTCAAAACGTTGTGTCAACAGAACATAGAATATAACTCGATGAATGAAACAGTGCCCACAACATTATATGTCAGTATAATTATGTTTATCAGGTTATGGAAAACAAAAAAAAAATGTAAAGATTTTGGAGCACCCTGTGTTTTTTTATTACACACCTTTAATCTCCTTGAGTCACCTTGTGTAAAGCTTAATATATCCGTTGGGTGTATTAATTTTCTGTTAACCGTACTCACGTTAGAGCTCAAATTAACGTTCAAATATTTAATGCAAAATCGATGACTCAATCAAAGATTTTCTATATTTTCTATATCTATCTATATGTTAACCGCCTAACTTACTAACCATCAAGCTGTTTCTCCGCAGGGATATGCAGAGAGAATGGACCACCAAACAACTCGATCTTGACGCACACTCCTTGCTTCATTCACAATCTGTTATTCTGACTCTTAACACATTCTTTGCGGGAAACGAGAAAACTCGTCATACGCCTTTTTATAGTAAAACGCGGGAGACGAGTTTACTTGTTTTTTTGCGCAAAGCGGTAAGGAGCGGGAGACTTGCAAACAAGGGGTTCTAAATGAGTGTATGGTCATGTGTTTTCTATTGTCGGCAGTACCCAATCTATCTACCTGTCAATACAATGAGTTTGAAACACAACAAAAAATAAAATCATTGTCTCATATGTTCCGCTCACAAACTACGCAGTGAAACGCGGTACATGTGCAAGTTTTGCAATGTGCCCCTGCATAAAGGAAAGTGTTTAGAACGCTATCACACATTAAAGCACTATGAGGTTATAGTTTTTTTTATATGTATTGGAAATTTCTAAATAATCTTGCAATTTTGTATGAATAAAGTTATTTCGATTGTGAAATACTGTTTTTTCTATGATTCCCAAGAAAGTAGAATGTTTTTGTTCATAAAAAAAAGGAATTACACATACATTGCTAAATAAATAAATAGAGACATCTTTTAAAAGTAAAACACTCAAAGTTTCGAAAAATATCAAATAGATCTTAAGATATGAATATTTTGCGGAAAGTCTAATTTTGGCGCTAAAATTTAAAAAAACACCCGCGCTTCGCCCCCAATTTGGCGGTAAAATGCCCGACCATATAGTGATAACATGGCCTGACTCAAGTATCGTACCGTGTCTTCCTCGGGCATCCCCGACTTCTTCAAACATCTTCATTCATTCACTCTACATGCCCAAACCATCTAAGCGTCCCTTTCTTAATCTTAATCTCCACATTCATGGTTATACAACACATATGCCTCAGAGATCTCATTTCTACAGCATTCAGTCTACTTTCATTCTTCCTCTGTCAGTACCACGCCTCACGGTGGGCTGAAAATCGCCTTTCATAGACATAGAGACTTGAATTTTCAAGGGTATTTTTTTTTGCTAGAAATGGATTCTGCTGATTATTACTATGCTATTAAATGTCGTACGAAGAAATTGCGTGTACAAATGAAGGAGTTATAATTTTTTAAAGAAAAATTTGTATGGCGCTGACATTAAAAATGAGGCTATCTCTGGAATCATAAGGTTGGCCGTTCTATCTTTACACACAGATAATACTACTATTTATTTGTATTTTTTTGACATACTTCATATTGTGGCGCAAGGTGCGATTATTTTTTTAAAAATCCTCAAAGTTGAAAAAAACCCTTTTTAATGTTGATGATTCATTTTAATGCTTAAATGCTTTTAGGCTTGCAGTGTAAATAAAATATTGTAAACTAGACAAAGCATATTCATATGTAAAGCATTTAAGCATTAAAATGAATCTTCAACATAAAAAAGTTTTTTTTTCAACTTTGAGGATTTAAAAAAAAAAAATCACAAGTTTCGCCATAGTACAAAGTATGTCAAAAAAATACAAATAAATAGTAGTATATTTGTATGTGAGGATATAATGGTCAACCTTATGATTCCAGAGATAGCCTCATTTTTAATGTCAGCTCCATACAAATTTTTCTTAAAAAAATGATGACTCCTTCATTTGTACACGCAATTCATTCATACAAAATTTTATAGCATATTAATGATCAGCAGAATCCATTGCTAGCCAAAAAAAATACCCTTGAAAATTCAAGTCTCTATGTCTATGAAAGGCGATTTTCAGCCCACTGTGCACAGTGTTTTGGCTTGCAGTGTAAATAAAATATTGTAAACTAGACAAAGCATACTCATATGTAAAGCATTTAAGCATTAAAATGATTCATCAACAAAAAAAAGTTTTTTTTTCAACTTTAGGATTTTTAAAAAAAAAATCGCACCTTGCGCCACAATATGAAGTATGTCAAAAAAATACAAATAAATAGTAGTATTATCTGTGTGTAAAGATAGAACGGCCAACCTTATGATTCCAGAGATAGCCTCATTTTTAATGTCAGCGCCATACAAATTTTTCTTTAAAAAATTATAACTCCTTCATTTGTACACGCAATTGCTTCGTACGACATTTAATAGCATAGTAATGATCAGCAGAATCCATTTCTAGCCAAAAAAAATACCCTTGAAAATTCAAGTCTCTATGTCTATGAAAGGCGATTTTCAGCCCACTGTGCGCCTCACTGCCTTGCATCAGGGTTGACAACAGCACTCCATTATGGACTGCTAGCTTTTCTTCTTTGGACAAATATCAAATTCAAAAGCCAAAATGTTAAATGAAGCTGATTGTTAATTTGATGGCCATCAAATAATGGATCAGTTTAAAACAACACAACCTTAGCCATCCTTACTGTATGCACAAAACAAAAAATGGTACGTATATTATTATTACAGATGTTGCAGGCTGTAAAAAGACAATAATCTGTGTTTCCTCCCTCCTTCCTTTCCTTAACCTTTTGAACGCGTTAATTTGCTCCGTTTTATCTATACCCGTACGCGGTACATATTTTCAAATACCTATGCACGCAATTAAATGTCAAATTATATTATTCTGGCATGATTTATTGGACTATATAGACAGAACAGATTATTCTCCACAATATGACAACAAATACTCGTGTGTCAACACTCTTAGATGTTTATAAAAACAAAAACATAAAATTTCATACTAAGACGTACCGTATCTTTTGAATGTGGTCCCGCCATTCACTCGGCGTGTGTGTACTTAGGTGATAGACACAAGTGGGACACCATGATCACTTATCATTTTTAGTTATGAATGACATACTAGTACTAACGCCATCCGTTGACAAAAATGTAAACTAAAGGACTAAAAGGCGCGAAGAGGCGCACTTGATTATCGATCTTTTTTTATGAAATACAATTTTATTTTTGAGAAATTCTTGTAGATGTCAGCATCGTGATAGTTCTACGAATGTCCAAGTGAGCAAGAAATACATTTATGAAGAAAGAGCGCTGGAATATCGGCCGTCAAAGTTTCCGTATAAACTGTTGATACAGCCGCGTGGGAGTATAGGTTTTTTGCCGTAACAACAGTTGATAAGGCCGCGTGCAAAGAGTTAAAAAGACCGTCCATACAGCATCCACAAAGATGAGATAGGACCTTCTTTCACGGGGATAAACAACTATCTGATCCTCGGAGCTTCAAATATCTGTACCGCCATACATCTGCACTGTTGTTCATACACCGGTACACATTGTCGTCTTATAAAATCGTCAGCAACTGTAAACATGGCGTCACCTGTGTCAGACACTCTGTAACAATGAGTGTGTTGTAGAATGCTGTAGGACTCCATGGTCGAGGGGTAAGGCTCTCGATTAACAAGCCGGAGATCGTGGTTCGAATCCCGGCGTGCACAGTTAAGTTTTATTTGATTGATTTATGTTATTTCACAATTAATTAGTTTGGAAAAATATATATTATATTTGCAGCAGGTTCCAGAATGGAAGATACTCTCGGTATCGCCATGGTGTAAGACCATCATTCAAAATTTTAAATGGCTATGGTTGTGTTTGGTGACCAAATCTAAATATCACCTTCCTCTTCACCATCACGTTCCTCTTCACAATCTCCTTCCCTTTCACACTACCTTCAGCCTCACAACATGCTCCAATTGGGGAAGCCATAGTCTCACTGGCTCTAGTCGGTTAAGTCTCTAAATAATAAATAAATTCAACAAAGAATGACAGAATATAAAAATGACAGCTACACCAAGTGTTTGGTTGTGAGCGAGGTTAAGAAGACATTCTAGATTTGATGTTTCGAGAATTCAACAAAGATTGGTGGGGATGCGGGTCTCGTGATTTCAGTAGTGACATTTACAGACTGTACGCGACAAGATGTTTGCAGTGTGAATATGCAACATGAGCGTAGGATACTTGCGAATTCAAGTGGAAGGAAAGGCCTTAGAGAAATAATTGTATGTAAATGAAATTTAAAAAAAATCCAATACCTGTTGTCTTTGCAATTCCGCCGCGCTGGTACCAGATCCATTTCCTTGAACTTGTGCTCCGGGACTGTTGAACACGGGATTCCTGTTAAAGCTCGCGGACGCAACTTGCATCTTCCCAGCGACTCTCCCGTGACCACCACTTCTACCAACCGCTTCCTCAGGACTCCTGCTTCTACTCCTCTCAACATTCTGGGTCTTACTCAACACACCTTGGTAACTTTTAGCCATCTGATCGATCTTTACAACTTGATTTTTAACCACGACGTTCGTGTACGAACAATTCCGCGCTTCTACTGCGTTATTTTCATTCAAAATTATCTTCTTCTGCAGTTTAAGGTCGTTAGTTACGTTATTCCCTTCGACTCTTTGCTGATTCTTATTTACAGCGTAATTCGTAGGAACATCTCTATTGACTAAAACGTCTTTAGCTGGTGTGTTAACAGTTAACGAATTCGAACTGAATACTTTGGGAGACCATAATTCAGCGTTTTGCGGCACATTGGTGGTGTTTTTTGTTGTTTTTTGCGAGTTGCGAACGTAGTACTCGAATTTCGACACTTTTGACATGATTCCACCGGATTTCGGCGGTGTATTAGCGCGTTGCATCACAACCTCTTGATCTGAATTGGACGAATTTGAAATCTGGTCGAATTCACGATATGTTTTACGAGGGACGACAGGAGGTTTTCTTTTACTCAGTTCTTTGTAAGTCATATCGAGTTCCTTCTCTAGATTCTTGTGTCCATCTGTAAAGACATTGTGACTGTTTTGTGTATCGTTAGAACTACTCTCGCTGCTAAATCTTATATCGTTTTGGTCACGTCCACTTTGTCTGTAATCTTTCCCATTCTCATTGGTCGGATTTTGATTTTGGTTTTGGTAACTGTTGTGGTTTGTGAAGTGACTATCTTGCTGACTTATGGTCTGTTGCTTGTCGGGCTGGTTGGGTTCGAACCCCTCGCTAGCGAGGAAATGTATGGGAGCCATGGATATTCTGGAGTTGGGCAGGACTGATTTCATGAGGTTTGCCTCTGCTGGATGGTTGAATCGTAAGTAGTTTGAGCGGCCGATTCCAATCATACAACCTGGAAAAAGAAAATTACTTAAAATTAGAAACGCATTAACAAAGGATTATGCATTTAAAAAATAGTATTTTTTTCATTTCTTTCTTAACCTTCAGTTTGATCATATATGCTTGCTGCCTGATGGGAATAAACTACAGCTACCTGGGAAGACGCACAGGAGACAAACCCAAATGAAAAACCATTGTGAATTTTATCAAAGGGACATTACATTTACACTTACTGCTAAAAGAATGACCTGACTGCTCACGGGAACTATTGTAAACCGTATCTTATTTATATTAAAAATATATATCAATATACGAGGTTTTTTCAAAAGAAAAGGTGAATTTTTTTCAATTCAATTCAATTTTGTTTATTCATTTCAAAAACATTACAAAATTGTTAATTTCAATGCGTTTTTAAAATATTTTTATAATAAGAATTCTTAGATTAATATTAACAGTGTGTATATCAACTATACCAGTGATAATAGAGCTTGCCTTTTAAAGGAAGCTTCATTGATGCAAAACATGTCGATATCCGAATTGATTCTGTTCAACAGCAAGATTGCTCTCCCCACAGGCATGACCATTGGCAAGTTAGTTCTGCAGGGCGGGAGATAAAATAGTCTATGTTGTCGGTGACGTAGATAACCATCGGGAACATAGAAATGAATGCTCTCCATGATGACCGAGTTTTCAAACCATCCACGAATCAGTCTAAAGAAATGTGTAGCAATGCGCACATCTCTCCTGACCCGTAGATAGTTAGATTTTGAATTTTCGCGGGCTGTGTACATTCGATTATCGATTAGCATTATCGCCACTTTGGATTAGTGGTTTGTTTTTGACCACTTTTTTTTTTTTTTTTTTACAGTGAATACCTCACAAGAGTCCCAACTGCTCCCGTCTGGAGCCAGTGAGTCTATGGCATCCCCGATTGGGGGATGTTGTGAGGCTGAAGGTAAGTGGGGAAGGGAAAGAGGAAGGTGGGGAAGTACCTGGCTATTCAGATCTAGTCACTAAACACGGCTAAAGCCATTTGGAGCAACGTTTCAATTCTGAATGGTGGTCTTACACCAGAGCGATACTGGTAGTATCTTCCACTCTGGAACGTGCCGCAAATATACTATATATCATTTTAATTAATTAATTGTGAAATAACACAAATTAATCAAATAAAATTTATTTGCGCACGCCGGGTTCGAACCCGCGACCTTCGGAATGGCAGTCCAATGCGTTACCACTGGACTATGCCGGCCGTCAAAGGTTAGTCACGTTTTTAGTCACTGGAAAGGTTAGTCACGTTTTTGTGTGTTTTTCCATTTTTTACTTTTGAAAAAATGGATCAAAGAATATGTATTAGATTTTGCGTTAAAAATGGAATAAAGCGCTCCAACGCACTTAAAATGCTGACTGTGGCATTCGGCGAGTCTACTTTGTCTCAAAAAACTGTTTATAAGTGGTACAAGCGCTTTACAGAAGGCTGAGAAGATGTTAATGACGATGAGCGTTCTGGAGTTGCAACCACGTCAACAAACAAACAAAACATCGAAACAGTGAAGAAAATGGTTTTGGAAAATCGTCAAATCACTATTAGGGAAGTTGCAGAGGATGTTGGCATATCAATCGGCTCATGCCATGCAATTTTCTCGGATGTTTTGGGCATTAAACGTGTGGGAGCGAAGCTTGTTGTGAAAATTGTGGAAAAACAAATCATGGATTTTGCATCACGATAATGCACCAGCTCACACATCAATACTTGTTGGTGATTATTTGGCCAAAAACAACACCGTAATCATGACTCAACCACCGCATTCACCAGATTTGGCTGCCTGCAACTTTTTCCTATTCCCGAAACTGAAGAGACCAATGAAAGGAAAGCGTTTTGCCACAATTGATGAGAAAAAGTCAGAATCGAAGAACGAGCTGAAGGCCATACCGAAAAGTGCTTCGAGGATTGGAAGAAACGCTGGCATAAGTGCATTATATCTGAGGGGGATTACTTTGAAGGGGAGAAAATGGATATTGATGAATAAATAAATACTTTTCGAAAAAATTCGAAATTCACCTTTTCTTTTGAAAAAACCTTGTATATAAAAATTCAGCCTGCGTATAAAAGTAGTCTATTGATTTCGAAGAAAATTGCAAAGTTTGTTCTTATCAGTGCCAGGAGTGTTTAGAGAGTGATTCGAATGGTAAAAGAAGTCGGGGACGCCCGAGGAATACTCAACGCAATATCTCTGCACCGGAAGGAGATACGGAGTTGAATTAATGTAACTTAGGGGGTATTTCACTATGTCGGGCTAAATATCTGACTAGCTATCCGTTGGCTGGCTTTAAAGATCAGAATAACTTCATTATTCAACGGCGACCGTTTCACCATTGTTTTGAGCTTCCGGATAGATAACACTCGAAATAGTCTGGCAACATCGCAAAATGTTTGCAGTTACTCCATCTACTGCCACGGCTGTTATGCGTGACAGTCCGCACACCGCAAAGTGTGCATTTTTTTGGTTATGTTATGTTGATTATCAGGTCATTTTAGAAAGATTTGTGTCGAATCAATACATTGTTTCTTATTTTGAACACAATCAAATAATTCAGGATGGATCATACAAGCATTCAAATTCATTCATTAAAATTCGACTCACTTCTCCGCTGTCAAACTCGGAATGTTTTGACGCCATCTTTGATTCGAGAAATAGCGCCTAACGTGAGGTTCGAGCACTGATTAGTCAAATCGAACTTTAACCCGAGCGTTAGCGTTATTCAGATATAGTGAAAACGAAAAAATGACTAATCCGCGGATTAGTGCTTAGTCAGAACATAATCAGAGATAGTGAAATACCCCCTTAGTATTTTAACAGTAAAATTGTGGTATACAGTAGTGAACGGTGTAAGAAGTCGGAGACACCCGAGAAAGAAATTAGCAATAGCGAAGCATTACAGAGTACACTAGTATAAATAAAGCCAATCTGACCAGTTTATTATTATTATAATTATTATTATGTAATGAGCAGGCAGCATTCTGCTGCGCTCATGTCTGATTTCACAACAAGTTTGACAGTAATTGAGTTGTTTTAAGTTTGAATTAATTCCTTTCTTCTCTCCAAATGTGAATCCAATAGAGCTTTGAATTGATTTATATTTGTTGCATCGATGACATGTTGTGGGAGTTTGTTCCAAGCATCCACTAGTTTGTAGTCAAGTGAATCAAATATTAGAAACGGGTAATGTTTTGACTCTCGAGTCAGAATAAAATTATAGTATGTATGAAACGCCATCTTCCCTTGTGGGGTCCTCAGGGAACCAAGGGGGAGTAGACTCTTTCGTCTTGGGGCCTCCAGGGAAATGAGGCCGTCTTCCCTCGTGGGACCTTTAGGGAACCAAGGAGGAGTGGAGAGGAAAGATGAGGCAACCTCCGTAAACTCTTCCCTTGTGGGGTCTTCGAGGAACCAAAGGGGAATGGAGAGGAGAGATAAGGCTCCCTTTCCTTGTGGGGCCTTCAGGGAACCAAGGAAAATTGGAATGGAGAGATGAGACCTGAGAAAACACATTGTGGAACCAGAAGACATAGCCACATATCCAATGACAATCCTGGTGAACTTCATAAAGGGACCGGGTAACTGTTAAAGGAATGTGGTAAAATGGGAGATAGAACAATGGGCCTATGGCTTAAGTGCTCACAGGAACTATATGTAAACAGTCTTCGCTCAATAAATAAAATAAATAATGTATGAAACGAGATATGACGATGGTGAAAGAAGCAAGAAGTGTGCGCCAAGACAGAGTTGTGTGAAAGTCTATTCTCCCTGCCAAACATTCTGCAAAAACGATATGATGTGATTAGTTACAAATAATTACAGTTTGCAAGTAAACATGAATATGAAAATTACCTTGCGACAATCTAACAGGCTGTCCATGTCTAGTGCCATCCACAGTGGTGTCGCCGTGCAGGGGATATAGGGTGACGACGCCGTGCGAGTTCTCGATGTGGCAGTGGGACTCGCTGACTCCAGTTCCCTGGATGCAGATATCTGAAGATGGGTCAGAACCTATGGTCACCCTACCTGTTAAACCAAAATAAAATAATTAAGTTAAATACAGTACTTAATGTGAAAAAGGTAATTGTTCAAATGTTTGAGGCGATGCGCCTCGGTGTATAGCACTCCTTATGCAGATGGCGATAAGGTTGATATTCCCATTCAATACCGGCGGCCTATTTTGGTTTAACCCTAGATAACTAATCGCTCGTCGAGGCGACGACGCGCTACTCGGTGAAATTTGAAATCACCTACTTCCCCCCGCTCCCCGACCTTGACTCTTTCATTACCTTCCTAATTTAAGTAAACAGTGCAGCACGTGACGCGATTGCGGCCACACGCATACTAGGACGTGCCCTATGACCATCTCGTCGTCCGCTGGACGAAACTTTAGTTATAACAACAATTTTTATTTTTAAGGTACGTACATTCATATATTCTTATATTTATTGTTAATGTTGGCGAATCTTCTACAATAGAAGCTCCGGTTCCATCTACGTCAATTAGCTACCTGTGTCCATCCAAGGACCGGAGGATGAACAAACACCGTTGCACCAGATGTAGAGGGGCTATTTGTGGTCCACATAATGTTGACATGTGTGGTCACTGTGTAGATTCGTTCTTAAGTTCAACAGCTCGGCTGTGGAACGAACTGCCGGCCTCTGTGTTTCCTCCCTCCTACAACATGGGACTCTTCAAGACCCATGTTCACTCCTTCCTCTCTACAAAAAGACCCCCCACACAGCACCCCCAAAGATGACATAGGCCCTGAGGGAAATTATTTTCTTCAGGGCCTCCTGTGTGAAGTTAGTATAAAAAATAAAAAAATAAAAAAAAAGACTGATATTAATTTGTACTTAATTTGTTCATTATAAACCTTACTTTTGTGCCATGTAACAAGTTCCTATCTTAATTAAATATTTTTGATTTATTGCTAGTGTTTTATTGCGTAGTCCACTCCACGAAAGTGTAGTTACAATGAAACAATGAAAACAGTTTATTTATCTAGAGCGAAAACAAAAACATTGCCAAAATGCATTATTTTGTGGAATCCAGGCAAAAATATTTAAATGCTTTCCTATCATAATCTAAAGAACTCAATTTGTCACATCTATATAAATAAAAATGTAAATGTTCGTTTGTTCAAAATCTTAAATCTCCAAAATTTCTTCACCGATTGTTTTGAAATTTTGACACAACGTTGCATTCGAATACGCATGTGTTTTTATATACCTATATTATATAGATGTGACTTGTAACAGGTAAAATAATGTTTGGTTTTTTTTTAACAGCGCCATCTATTGGACATAAAGCAACATGCGTTATTGTTTCTCTATCTGCACATACACTGAGCCACAGCAAGGCGTGGCGGGGTACACCTAGTTATACAATATAACCACATCCAAAAAAGGGTTTGCAAGTAGGAGATAATGAATTTCAAAGCATTTTTTTGTAAATCAGATAATTCTTTTTTTGTATTTCAGATAAATCTTTTTTTTTTGCCATGCTTATAAAAAGACTAAGGACGGGTTGTTTCGGAGAATTTGAACAATTCATCAAATTTCAATGTTCATTTCTGGGTTCTGTGAAAGTCCTATTCAAGTTCTGTTAATACATCATTATAGGCTATTTGCTTGACAGAACTGAAATAAAAACAGAACTTGAAAAAATCTTTCACATAACTGGAAAATGAGCGTTGAAATTTGATGAATTGTTCAAATTCTCCGAAACAACCCGTCCTTACAAAAAATTATCCATTAAAATAGTGAAGGCCAAAATATGTTCTACTGGAAGTATTTAATTAAAGCATCTATAATATTTTTAAGCGATCAAATTTTCAGACTGAAAGCTAGAACTAGACTGGCTCGCAGACCTAGATGTCCCCCTCTGACCCCCCCACCATACGAAAGAAGAAGAATCTTGGGTTATCTCTAGGACGAATGTTGCAAAACAAAAATAATGAGGAATTTGGGTAAAAATATATTCATGTAGATCAAAAAACACCGATTCTGAATATACTTAAAATCTTTAAAAATCTTTACTGTGTATACACTCCGTGATTTGAACGAAATATGATGTCAAATGTACTCTGTGTTAAGTTTGCACAACGTAATAATTAAACATCTGTTTCTGTTACATGCGTATTGCGTACTTTGATAATAAGAGGGAGGTCGCTATACAATTTTGAATTGTGTAGTTGGGTATGTCGATCTGAGGTTTTGATATGATTTTTGGTGGCCTTTTTAATTTACATTGTAGTTTCTCCTGACATTTAGAAGGATTTGTTAATTTCAAAGCGGTAAACTGAAGCCATAACATAATATAAAGCAACTTAAAAAACTAGCGCGACCGCTACTAAAATCACCTACATGTCAATTTATCGTTCTCGTAAAAATGAGAAAGCAGTGAAAAAAAAAATTTTAAATGCTGGTAACAAATTAATGGATTTGCAATTTTGTTTTTGAGTCTACCATTTTTACCTTGTTTGATGGGATGTATAGTTACTGCAGTGCTGAGCCGACCACAACCCAAGCTGACTAGATGCGGAGAGTTGGTTGCTACCCTGGAAGTAAATAAAACATAATATTTTCATATGAAGCAGATACTTTGTGATGTGAAATTATAATTTTGACATGCCCGGATGAAGCTACGGTTGTAGCGAAACCTAATCGGCAATAGTATAAAAAATAAAAGTGATGTTTTACAAAGTTATTCATGTTTTATAAGAAAATAAAATAAATCAAAATCAATGAAAGTTCATAATTATTATTTTGAACTGCTTTTTAAATGCTGCTCTCTAGGCGCCATTAGACACTATTTAAACATTAAATAGATTTGAAAAGACGCCAAAGCTGGATTTAGGCACCATTAGATACTTGTTTTTAGATTTCAAAATGCGTCAAAATTGTAGTCTCTTTAGGCGCCATGTCATATACATAATATTAAGAATCCCATTCAAATTTTTTTTTTTTTCTATGTCTAAATTAATGATTCTCCAGGCGCTATTTGATTTTATCATATACATAATAAGACACAATTTTTAATATTGCTCTAGGCGCCATTAGACAATATTACCTATTTATTAGATTTCAAAAGGCGCTAAAATTGGATTTAGACACCATTAGATACTTGTTTTTAGATTCTAAAAGATGTCAAAATTATTGTTACCCGGGCACAATGTGATAATAGTGGACTTCAAAAGGCGCAAAAATATAAATAAAGACTCCCTAGGCGACATTTTTCGCAAGTATGTGTTCTAAGTGCTTGAATTTAAGATTCTTTAGGCGCCCTTTGATCATTTTACATTTCAAAAGGCGCCATTTAGGCACCGTCAGATACTTGATTTTACATTTCAAAAGGCTCCATTTAGGTACAGTTAGATACTTGATTTTAGATTTCAAAAGGCGCCACTTAGGCACCGTTAGATACTTGATTTTACATAATAAAAGGCGCCATTTAGGTACAGTTAGATACTTGATTTTACATTTCAAAAGGCGCCAAATAGAGACCGTTAGATACTTGATTTTACATTTCCTAAGGGCACCGTTAGATACTTGGTTTTAGATCTAAAAAGGCGCCATTTAGGCACTGTTAGATACTTGATTTTACATTTTAAAAGGCGCCATTTAGGCACAGTTAGATACTTGATTTAAGATTTCAATAGGCGCCATTTAGGCACTGTTAGATCCTTGATTTTACATTTCAAAAGGCGCCAAATAGAGACCGTTAGATACTTGAATTAACATTTCCTAAGGGCACCGTTAGATACTTGGTTTTAGATCTAAAAAGGCGCCATTTAGGCACCGTTAGATACTTGATTTTAGATTTCAAAAGAGGTCAAACTTAAAGTCGTAATTAAAGAATAAAAAGTACCTAAGTGAGTTCCCTCGTTCCTGTACATCAACTCCTGCCGCCTCTTCATCCGTTTGCCTCGTCAGCCCCGACATGACGTCTCTAGCACCATATCGACTCCATCCCAGAGCCGGGACTCTAAATCACCCCGAACTACTCACTTGTTCACTCGCAAATCTCAAAATCACCACGAGTTTTATTAGCACTGTTGATATTTCATTAGTTTTAATTAGAAGAACTGACCACTGTCGTAAATTATATACCTATCTGTTTTTAAATAATCATAAATATTTATATAAAGAAGATTGTATGTGGCGGCCAGTTTGATTTGTAAACACAACTCTGATATAGATGAAATTTTGCAAATTATTTGACCTTCAAAACGGGAGGAAGGTCACGGTCTAAGTCTGATTTCGAAAATCTCTGTGTAAAGCCCGGGCAATGGCGGGGACTTCAGCTAGTTTAAAATATTAGTTTAATATTGGAGAAGGCTATTTCAAATGCTTCAAGCATTCTGAAGCAGTCAGAAGAAGGCGAAATTGCTGTCTAAAAAACGACATTCATATTTCGAAATTTAGACAGTGACCTTTGTCTTGTTTTGAAGGTAAAGTGTTCAAAATTTCGTCAATCTCGGAATAAAACTGTAGATTTGTATAAAAATCAAATCCAAGCCGCCGGCCCGCCTACCACAGACACTCCATTAAATAAATATAAAACAGATAGATGAATAGCCCAAACCATCTAAGCGTCCCTTTCTTGATTTTACTCATTACGCTTACATCTTCCTTGCACTCTTTTTTGCGGATCTCCACATTCCTCACACGATCATAAATGGTTTTACACACATACGCCTCAAGGATCTCATTTCAACAGCATTCAATCTACTTTCATCCTTTCTTTGCCAGTTCTATGCCTCACTTCCATACATCAGGGTAGGCACCAGCACTCCATTGTGGACTGCTAACTTCGCTTCTTTGGACATATTTTTGTTGTTATTGCTCCATTAACGGAGTTACCTGCATTTTCTCTTCTTTCAATATCTCTGTCATCCTTCCCATCTCTCGTAACCATACTTCCTAAATACACAAACTCATCCACCTGCTCCAAGTATTCCTCATTCACACCCATATTGCACGCTGTTTTCGTACTCTCTCTTTCAAACACCATGACTTTAGACTTACTTACATTCACCATTAACTCATTCTTCATGCATACTTCGTTCATCTTAGACATGAGAGACTGCAGATCATCCATACTATTAGCAATCGTATTCTATATTTGTTTGCTTACTAAGCGTGCAGCGGAATTCGACAAGTTTATCAATGTTTTAATTATAGTCGTTCGACTTTTGTTCTACTTTCTACAATATAATATCCATGTATTATATATATAAACCTTCCGGAAGAAATTCTCTAAATGACTGTGAAAACCCTATCAAAATCCGTTAAGCAGTTTACAAGAACTGTGCGCACAGTAGCGCACATAACAGACAGACGTAGATAGCAAGACTTTATTTTAGTATAATAGAGGAGAGATAGAGAAGAGAAGAATAATGTTATAGAATTCTACGAAAATAAATAATGGAGATAGAGATAAAGAAGAGAAGATAGAGACTTTTACGAAAAGAAATAAACGAAATTTCTACGAAAAAAAAGTTATTTTAGATTACGATAAAATGATTGCTTAATATGAAATGATTTTGATGATTTTTGATTTAGCTTTAACATGTTGTTTTCATAGATCAATTATTGGAAATTGATTAAAAAGTTATTATTATTATAATTTTGACGTTTTTGAAGATAGGTTGTGAAGTGTCGTCAGCTTCTGAAAATAAAAGAAAATAATTAATTAGCAATGTGGAAATAGGCAAAGTAGGTACCTGGTTTTAATCAATTCATCTATCAAAGGAAATTAGTATAATTCTACAATGCGTGTGTTATTTAATAGCATTGCTTGGGTTTCCTAGGAATATGTGGAGCAAATCGAATATAGGGGAATAATGATCAAGTTGATTTTATGTGATAAATTATTATTTCAGACAGGAGGTCTTGAGGAATATAACTTCCCACAGGGCTTGACATCTCTAAGGATGCTCTGTGGAGGGTGTTTTTGAAGACAGGAGGGAGTAAAAATGGGTCTTTTACGAGGGAGTAAACACAAAAGCCGGCAAATCGTTCCACAGCCGAGCTGTTGAATTCAAGAACGAGTCTTAGGACGGGCTGTTTCAAAGAATTTGAAAAATTCATCACATTTCAATTAATTTTCAAGTTTTCTAAAGGTTCTATTGAAGTACTGTTATTATATAATTATTGGCCAGCTGCTTCACTTAACAGTATTGGAATAGAACTTGACAGAATCTAAAAAATTAACTTTGAAATTTTATGAATTGTTCAAATTCTGTGAAATAACAAACCGTTCTCGGTTAAAATTATCATATTGTTACGCCTCTTTCAATAAAAGTCAATTACACGTATTGTTTAATTGACTTTAGATTAATAAAAATCAGCAAAATTTCATATGTCATGTACTTCGAGGGGAGAAGTATCACTTGCTCCAGTTAATATTGAAAGGCAAGATAGAGGGTCGCAGAGGGCCTGGTAGGAGACAAATGTCTTGGCTGCGAAATATACGAGAGTGGACCGGCATTAGAAGTGTGGAGGAGCTATTCCGGGCAGCGCAAGACAAAGAGACATTTTCTAGAGTGATCGCCAACGTCGGGGGGACCTGATACGGCACACAAAGAAGAAGAAGAATACATATTGTATACGTACAAATTAATTAACAAACAAATACAATAAACTTTTTTATTACCCACTAAATAAAATAAAATAATAATAAACACTGAAACCAACATTATTGATTACCATTGATCTTTGTGTGTGTCACACGAGGCTATATACTCTAAGCGTTTTTTGGGCATGGCCAATAACACCATGATCACATATCGCTCGCCATACAATCCCATACAGAGATGTCTGATAATATGTTAAACGTGTGGGCAAGGCCTAGCATGATCTGATAGCCTAGCGATATTTGAAAATGAACCTTGTGAAGATGTAGCAGTTGTCAGCTGTCAAGGTGATAAATTCCGTAAAGAGGGGGGGGGGAAGATCCATTATACAGGGTGTATCGGCACTAACCCGACAAACTTTAACCAGCTATTCCTTAGCACATTTGGAGTAAAAAATGTTATGGGCACTTTGCTGTCTGGTAGCATTTTTTTTTCAATTAAAAACAAAAAAATTAAAAATTTCCACACTACATCACTGTCATTGGCATTGCTTTTCGTGTTCAACAGCTGTTATAAGCAAGTATGTCGAAAAGCGTCTTCGCTCTTTCGCACACACTAAATAATAATAGTTAAAAATGAGACGAATGGTGCTGTGCCATTTCGTTGTGATTGTTAAAGTGCGCCAATATAGGTACACCCGTGCATTATTCAACGGAATTCGAATAAAATATTGCCAGATGGGTTTTCAAACTTTGACAAAGGATAAAACAGTGGTGACATGTGGTGAAAATATGAATAATAAATTTTTTATTAAAAAAAAAAACGTTACCGGACAGCAAAGTGCACATAAGATTTTTTACTCCAAATATGCTAAGGAATAGCTGGTTAAAGTTTGTCGGGTACGTGCCGATACACCCTGTATATCGGAACTATGTGTCGCGACAAAACTTAAGCAATAGACAGCTTATTCTAAGGTCAGCAGATCTAGATGTTAGTAATCGTCTAATCGAACTTTTAGGTCAAATCGAATCACTCTTTTCGTGTAACAGGCCCGCTCATCTGAAATAGACTTCCCTCAGCTCTTACTAATCTCAAGAATTTGGCTGAATTTAAACGGGTTTTAAAAACAAAATTATTTAAAAAATCTTCCCATTCATAAATCTTAACTTCTTTTCAATATTTTATAATAAGCCATATTCTAAAACTTCTGGTAATTGTTTGGTTTCGGTTGCCTCCTTATTGTACCTTTTTAAAATGTCTGCTCAGAAGATTCTCATTTCTGAGCACAAACTGCCTCCTGTTTTATATTATGTTTTAGTTTTAATATTCTTATTTTGTCCTGTCCTGCTGTTATTGTTATTCTAAGTTTTGTCATCACTTTGTCTAAACAGTGTATTTAGTGTTATAATAATAGATCTGTATTGGGTAAGGCACACTGTAGGAATAATTTTAAGAACCACTAATACTGAATTACCATTTTTAAGTTTGTTATAGTAAAGCGCACTTGAAGTGAAATGACACTAAACTGCGCTATATAAATGCCATGTTATTATTAAGATTATAGCTTCCGTGACACTACAATATATAATCTGTATAGATCACGCCCCAAAAACGCTTTGAGCATAAAGCGTCGTCTGACACAAGCATTAAGCTTAAAGAAAAATAGGTACTCAATTTTTGTTTCTTTATAGCATTTAGAAAATACTATGTATTAATGTTTTATTTTCTCTTTTCTGTACCCTCATCATTATTCCATTGAACCAAACAGATGTAGTATTGGATTACGGGCGTGATAAGTTTAGTCATCTGAAAATGGTTTTGTAATGTATAGTTTTACCTTCTGGAATTTAATATACTAACTGACGTGTACCCGGAGTTGCTCAGGAACTTATAATTGATTCGGTGTACAGTTTTGAGGTGGTGAATTGTGTGTGTACCTGACAACTGTGTTTTACTTGATCGCACCATATCTTCATCGGGCATCGTCGATCTTTTAAATCATTCGCTTCCAAGTCATACATCTCTTTCTTCGTTCATTACTTGTGCGTCATTTTATCACAAATAATTATGTGATCATGTCTTCCTTGGCCGTCCCCGACTTTTTCTACTATTCACTTCATGTAGTATCATGAAATCCGCATTTTTACTGTTAAGAAACTACATTATGTTGACTTCAAGGCCCCGTGGTAAGCGTTCGAAGATGTTTTGAAAGAGAGATATGTAAATAAGAATGTTAGAGGGAGCGCGCTAATATTAAAAACGATGATAATTAAGCGAAAATGTTTAATTAAATACGACTCGTTTGAAATGGAGCAAAAATCTATCCACAAATGCTTAAGTTGCATTTAAAGGCACACTGTGAATATTTTCATGCTTATAACATATTAAATAACGGAACAAAACGTGTTTTCAATCATTTTCGGAGCTTACTTTACGGTTTTTCTCTATCGAGGGAATTTTATAAAATTAAAATTTCGGCATACCTACAGATATTTTCTCAAAATTAATTTTTTTTTTGATCTTAAAAACTTGAAGAGTTAACGAGAGACTTGTTATAAATCGGTATAAATTAGGTATGCGAGGGCTATATTCGACTTTGTATCTCTTTCCAGTACAGAGATAATGAGTTAAGTCTTTCTCGAGCGTCCCCGACATTTTCCACCATTCAACCACTCTCTAAACATTCCTCGCACTAATAAGAACAAACTTTGAGATTTTCAGTGTAATCAGTTGAATGGTGTAGGAACGCGTACGAGACAAACAAAGAAACATATTTTTTATATCTATATATTGATCAATACAGATAAGCACGACATGAGAAGATTTTAACACGTTTAAAAAATATAGAAATTTATGATTAAAAAAACTTTTTATTTCCATCTTTACAAATACATAAGTTACCATCACAGACATAGGAATTAATAGACGAGAAGATAAAGGCGAGGGGTAAAATCAACTGTTGAAGAACGAAGGGAGTGAAGCTGACTGTGATTCGTCAATAAATCAATCTGACAGTAAATAGGCATCTCGCATTATAATATCACCATTTACTTCTTAAAAGTAAAATCTGCTTTTGAATGAATAGACATTTTTACATGGGAGCGCAAATTACTCGCCACGTTATGAACAAATTTGCGAAGTCCAAATTCGGCAAAAAAATTCGGTTCTATTTTCACAGTCGAATATTTCGTTTAAGTATTTAGTTAAGACACTTTTATAAATGTTCATAATTTACTTCCCAGCAACCAACCAGCTTTGTGTTTCGCGTCCAGACGTTTCTCGATGTGATAGTAACAACTGATTCATATTATACGATGTGAATAGGCTTAAAATAAAGTAAAATAATGCTTATATATGGAATGTAATACGACAATTGGGTTTATTCTCTTTTTCACATCTATTTTTACAAGTTTTCATATCACAAGTCAACATTTTGCCGTGTTATTTCGTAAAATGAACCGATGATGCCTCGACCATAGTTCGCACAAGAATGAAGACGTCACGTTTTCAAATTTCACTTGAGGCCATACGCGAGCCCAGCCGGCTCCAATGGAACCGGTATGGGGAGTGGGGATAATACGCTTTTAATCACTTAGGGCAGGTCTACTAATATTCATATGTCTATGATAAGTTACCATTAATAATTCACTGAATAATTGGGACTTCTATAGTTTAAAAGCCCATAAAACAGAAAAATGCATAGGGCTAACTGAAGACCCCCACTTGGTTACAGACGTTTTGTTTGGCATCTTGGCCTGTCAAGAGTTATGTTATAAAGATTTATTAATCTTAAATTTATATTAAAACGGAATTTCACCACGAATTGGTTAGTTACAAAATTGGAAACAAATTTTGTTTTTCATTTGAGTTCTGTTTCAACATTTCCCTACAAATTAAAATTGTCTGCAATAATTCACCTTCGCTATGAACGTTATATGGGACAAACTCGACTAGGCTGTCTATAAGAGGTTAATAAATAAAAAGTCGAATCTCCTTAAAAATTTTGATCAAGAAATGATTCAGTAGAGATTACGAAACCAAACAGAATTTATAAAATGTACAATAATATGTTCACACAACTTTTATAAGATCGCAATGCTTTTTAATTTACTTTTTACTAGCTGTACACCGTTACGCGTAGCTGTGGCTCAGTCTATCTGTGCAAATAGAGGAACAATTGCGCGTGTTGCTTTTACGTCCAACAGATGGCGCTGTGTTATATAAAGAATGTTTTTTTTCTTGTCGCAGGTTATAATAAAAGTATATAAAAACACACACATATTCAAATGCAACGTTATGTCAAAATTTCAAAGCAATCATTGAAGAATTATTTTCTAATTATTATTTCTATTATTTTTACAAATGTATTTTGCATACTTAAAATAGTTTTCAAAGTTAACATTTTTCAAAGCTGGCCTTAAATCTGACGGGGTACGCGTGACGTCACACACAGTGGCGGCTCGTGACTTTTAGGTTTACTATAAGTGTTAATATTACAAAAAATGGCATTGTTGATGTTGTTGTAGCCGAAAACGTCTTCTTTTTTTCCCGAAAATTCGGTTTTTTGGATGAAGATTTCAGGAAATCTGTGCGATGCACGGCCAAACTGAAATTTAATGAAAATCTTCATACAAAAAATAGATTTTCCGAAAAAATTTTTTAAATCGTTTTGTACTAAAAAACATCAAAAATTTCGAATTTTTCAAACATAGCCTTCTATCACACTAAAATGTCCCTCCGTTTTGTTTTTGTCGGTTAACAGTAATGTCAATCACACCAGAGGCGGCTCGTGACTTTTGGATGTACTAGAATGCTAATATTATAAAAAATGTCATTTCTGAAGTTATTGTAGTTAAAAACGATATAATTTTTTTTAAATCGATTTTTTCTATGGAGATTTTCAGGAAATTTCAGTTTAGCCGCACGGATTTTGCTGAAAATCGACATACCAAAAAAAAATGGTTTCAGTTACAACAACATCAATAATGCCATTTTTGTAATATTAGCACTCTAGTAACCCAAAAGTCAGGAGCCGCCACTGAATAACACTCGGGTCGGTATCAAAACAAAAACAAAAAAAAACAAAAAAATTCAATATTTCCAAATAAATATTACACCTAGAAAATATCGTCGGGTTTGGGTTGTTTTAAGTTATAAGGCGTTTTGCAATTTGAATCAGGCTTATTACAAACCTCTTAGGAGTTTCCCAAAATGGACAAAACTGGTTTTCACTTTTCATCACCAGTGTGTGTGATATGCCAAATTGGGAGACCTGGTATTGCTGACAATTAATACCTCACTCCTCATCGCTGCTTTGATGAAATTCATAAACAAAGCGGAGCTAATTAATTACATTTATAAGTAATTAATCTAGTGGCAGTAATTTTTACATAATCAATTATTAATAATAATAATAAATGTAATTAGATTAGATATGTTCGCGGAATTTTTGAGAGTTTTTTTTAATAAACTCTGACCTCCATAACCTTTCGGGATTTTAAATATAGGGTTTTCCAATAAGAGGTGTTATTTTGAATAGACCGCTATTTCGGTAGATGTTACTTTTGAAGCTGTCATTTTTTGACATTTGACAAGTAGAAACTACGCCATTAATAAAAATGGAACGATACACGCTTCAACAACGCATTGAAATTATTAAAATTCACTTGAGTGAAACAAATGCAAATCATCTTGAGTGATGAGGCCCATTTCCACCTCGGTGGCTTCGTCAACAAGCAAAATTGTCGCATCTGGGGCTCGGAAAACTCACGAGTTATTGTTGAAAAGCCTCTCTATCCTCAACATGTGACT
This sequence comes from Hesperophylax consimilis, assembly GCF_061612785.1. NCBI lineage: Eukaryota > Metazoa > Arthropoda > Insecta > Trichoptera > Limnephilidae > Hesperophylax > Hesperophylax consimilis. The sequence continues at coordinate 17,976,128 of NC_142865.1, forward strand.
GTTTGGTGCGGTTTATGGTCCGGCGGAGTCATTGGACCTTACTTTTTCGAAAATGAGGCTGGAGCAACAGTTACGGTGAATGGATTGCGCTATCGAGAGATGATTTATGATTTTTTATGGCCGGAATTGGATGGTATTGATTTGGACAAAGTTAACTTTCAACAAGACGGCGCTACGTGCCACACAAGAAACGAAACCATTGTTCTTTTACGATTGAATATCAAAATAACAAATCTTATTGGAAAACCCTGTATTTTTACCAACAAGTCCCAAGAGACATGGTGAATTTTCTTAAAATTTCGAAATGCTCCCGAGGTATCTAAAATGTGCTTCAGATTACTTATTTTTGAAGTTGCCATTAAAAGAAATACTATTTTAGAAAGTAGATAAAATTATCTGCATTTGAAAAAAACATTGATCTTTGTAAAAAATATTTTTTTAATATCAAACATGAAAATGCTAACAAAAAAACTTGCCACGACATTTTGACTCGGAACGTTCATAATTTTAAAAGAATTCGATATTTATAAAACATATTCCTTTTGTGTAGGTAATAAGTAATAAAACTGTCGCTTCACTTTTCATACCGTTCATACAAAAAAAATATATAAATAATTTTCAACTTTCAAAATGCGGAAATTCGTAAGCATGCAATTGACAATTTTTTAAAATTTTATGCAAATAATAATGCATAAATATTTGATACAAACTGTGAAGAATAATTATTTATCTTTCCAATGACAAACAAATGACATCTACGCATTATAGAAAAAAAGATAAAAATACTTTTATAATGTAATGACGCCTCGGTCAGATCTGTCCTTCAGAGGGTATAAATGGAATATGATGTTTGTGGCTAGTAATGTCTTTCCGATGCCTGAAGGGTTAAAACTAGAAAACCAATTTCTAACAAAGGTAAGACAATGCCAACTCTAATTTTTCCACTAATCTTTCTAATAAATGTAATATCAATTATAATATAGCAAATTTAAAATCAATATTTGTTTTTTTTACTAAAGTGTCCTCTACGTGCAAAGTCGTATTAAAAAAAAATATAAGTGTGTTTATCTTAAGTGACCAGCCAGGCGAGGAGGTGTAAAATTAGATGACGGCTTCCGTGGACGAGGGGTAAGGCTCTCGACTAGCAATCCGAAGGTCGCGGTTTGAAATTCCGGCGTGCGCTAGTAAATTTTATTTGATGAATTTGTGTTATTTCTCAATTCGCTCATCAATATATATTATAAAAGTAAGTGTACAAAGTGATGGGCATTAAAACTCAGAAACGAGTCCCGGTACGATCAAGGGAGTTATATGGTGTGGTAGTCCTCTATCCCCCATCCATGAAGAAGGTTACCGTTTTTATCTGAAGGGCGTGATTTTCAAGATATAAGGGCTGGAAGTAACGCCCTCCAGAAATTTCTAGAACAGTCCAGAACAATCCAACATTCTGGAATGTTCGGGAATAGTCTGGAACGTTCGGGAAAAGCCCAGATCAAAATGAATTAAAAACAGGATTACAGGCTGTTTCCTGATAAACTTTTAGTAAATTCGTAATCGTGACAATACATTGGTATCTATAAATAGTATAAAACACAGTCACTATTCGCGTCTATATGTTTGTGCGCTTAGTTCTTCTAAACTATGCAACGGAGTTTGATAAGCTTTTCACTATCATTTAGAGAATTTCTTCCGGAAGGTTTATATATATATATATATAAAAAAATACTTGTCGTAAAAAAAATACTTTCGGGCGCTTACATTGCTAACTCTGGCAAAACCTTATGAGATACATCAAAATAATGTACTAAAGAATTGTTTATTTATTTTTTTATTTTATTAATACATGATTTAGAGGGTACATATGGTTTTTGTGATATTTCACCCTCCATGCTAGGGATGACCATGTGTTATGGCGGGTGAATTTTACAGTTTGCGGACATAGAATCTAAACATTACTATAATATGAAAAAGAAAAATAAGAAAAATGATGTTTAGCTAGTTTGGGTTGCAAGAAGAGAATGGAGAAGTTAGAGAATTATAAGAAGATTGTGTATCTTAACTCTTGACAGGCCAAGATGCCGAACAAAACGTCTGTAACCAAGTGAGTCTTCCGTCGACCCCATGCATTTTTCTGTCTTATGGGCTTTTAAACTATAGAAATCCCAATTATTTATGGTAACTTATGTATTTGAACAGAAATACGTAAAATACTAAAATGATATGTCAAGTATTTAAGCTAATATAAGGAGGATAGTAATTTTGGGGTCTACCTACTCCCCCACTTGGCTGCGGGCATAGACAAATGAATATTAGTAGACCTGCCCTAAGTGATTAAAAGCGTATTATCCCCACTCCCCATACCGGTTCCATTGGAGCCGGCTGGGCTCGCGTTTTGCCTCAAGTGAAATTTGAAAACGTGACGTCATCATTCTTGTGCGAACTATGGTCGAGGCATCATCGGTTCATTTTACGAAATAACACGGCAAAATGTTGACTTGTGATATGAAAACTTGTAAAAATAGATGTGAAAAAGAGAATAAACCCAATTGTCGTATTACATTCCATAAGTAAGCATTATTTTACTTTATTTTAAGCTTATTCACACCGTATTATATGGAACAGTTTTAGAAACATATACTATCACATCACAATGTAGCGATTCTCAAGTGTGCTCATCGTTGTTTACTGGGGTAAGTAAATTATGAAACATTTGTAAAAGTGTCTTAACTAAATACTCTGAAACTAACTACGACTCTGCAAACAGAAGAAATTTACTTTGCCGAATTTGGACTTCGCAAATTAGTTCATAACGTGGCGAGTAATTTGCGCTCCCATGTAAAAATGTCTATTCATTCAAAATCAGATTTTACTTTTAAGAACTAAATGGTGATATTATAATGCGAGATGCCTATTTACTGTCAGATTGATTTATTGACGAATCACAGTCAGCTTAACCCCCTTCGTTCTTCAACAGTTGATTTTACCCCTCGCCATTATCTTCTCGTCTATTAATTCCTATGTCTGTGACCATTACGGACTTTTCTGTAGATTTTTAATTAATAAAAAAGAAAAATGTCAAGTCACAATGTGTTTGCTTCTTTTGAGAAGTTTTTTAATATTGGCAATGTGGTATACGGTGACCGGATAAATTATCAAAATAATTCATCGCATCTTTAAAAAGTTATACATATAACGTCATGGAAAGTGATGAAACAAAAACTTTATTAACTAGGTTAAGTAGGTTAGGTTTAAATTTTATTTATTTTCACCGTTTCTAATGACTTTATATCACTTTTTAAAAGTGTGTCACTGTTTATCAGTTATCATGGAACCGTGGTATACATTGGTGAAAGATAGACAATTTCGGAGACACCCCGAAGACACGACACGATCAATAAGTGTAGAAAAATGTGGCGTATGTGATGAAGAGAGAAAGGGGTATAAGGAGAATGTATGACGTGAAAGTGAAATGTAGAATAAGAAGCAGAAATGGCACGACCAAGTGAAACCAATACTTTTAAAAAGTATGATCTGGAATTCTCAACCTCAAAACTTTACTCCAAAACATTCATAAACCCGTGCAACGCCGGGGTACACGTCAGCTAGTCATTTATACTAAACATGTCCATGCCATTTTATTGGTTACATCTCACATTATGTATTTTTGGTATGCGTATACAGAAGTTATTTATTCTTCGAATCGTGAGGTGAAAACATGGTTACATAAAATAAAAACCCATAAAAAGGTGACTAATAAATTATACACACATTCCAAATAAATCTGCCACTTAAGGCGAAGCTTAATGCCAAATCACTATTTTGATTAATCTTTATAACGAATGGGTGTATATTATGAATACCAAAAAATATGCTTTAGATAAATTGAAGGTTTTCCTATCGTTTCGCTTGAGAAGAATACAAATAAAATAAAAAATATAAATGTAAGCAATTATTTTATAAGCCATAATTATTAGCCTGAAACACTCATCCACATTGAAAAATCTCCTGATAAAAGATACATGACGCCAACGGGACTGGCCATGTATCTTTTATCAGGAGATTTTTCAGTGTTTCAGGCTAATAATTATTGCTTATAAAATAATTTTTACCCTTTGTGCCATGCATAAAAAATCTTGTCTTAAACATTAGTTTACCAAAAAAATAATAATAAATGCAAGCTACTAAAAAAAATTTTTTTTCAATAAAAATGTATGAACGCGTAAAGGAAACAACTTTTAAAAAATACAGTTTTATAGCTAAGATTATCTGTGACAGTTTCACATGATTAAGTTTTTTGCTTTCTTATAAAAAAAACAGTTTTGTACTTGAAATCGAACGTTTCTAAACTCCGTTTGTCAAGCGATTTTAATGCCTATTTTAATGTTTTAATGTCATCATTCTTGGTATACTTTATACAATATAAAGTATACCAAGAATGATGACCGGATAAATCATCACAATGAATTCATCACATCTTTAAAAAGTTATATAAAGTCATGGAAAATGGTGAAATAAAAACTGTTAGTTAAGTTGGTTAGGTTAGGTTAAAAAAAAAATCATCGTTCCTAATGACTTTATATCACTTTTTAAAAGTGTGTTGAATTGTCACTGTTTTGAGGTATCATGGAACCACCAATAATATACACATTTTTGGCTTGTAGCTTCTTCTTAAACGAAAGATCAACAAACCCCAGGAAAAAATATGAGAAGGGATGAGGGATTTTACAAATACCGACATTATATCTCTAAATAGTATAAAATAAAGTCGCTATCCTCGTCTGTCTGTTTGTGCGCTTAGTTCTTTTAAACTACGCAACGGATTTTGATAGGGTTTTCACCATCATTTAGAGAATTATATTATGAAAGTAAGTGTACAATGTGCGTACCTTTAAAACTCATAAACGAGTCCCGGTTCGATCAAGCGAGTTATATGGTGTGGTAGCCCTCTATCCCCCATCCATGAAGAAGGTTCCCGTTTTTACCTGAAGGGCGTGCTTTTGAAGATATAAGGGCTGGAAGTTTCGCCCTCTAGAAACAGTCCAATACATTCGAGAGTATTCGAGAGCATCCCACAACATTCGGGAACATGAACATCCCAGATCATAATTAACTAAAAACAGGATTACAGGCCGTTTCCTGATAAACTTTTAGTAAATTCGTAATCGTGACATTGGTATCTCTAATCTCTAAATAGTATAAAACCAAGTCACTATCCGCGTCTGTCAGTTTGTGCGCTAAGTTCTTCTAAGCTATGCCAAGGATTTTGATGAGGATTTCACTATCATTTAGAGAATTTCTTCTGGAAGGTTTATACAGGTGGCGCAAAACTACCGTTATCGTTTGAATGTTTAATAACTTTTTAAATTTTTTTTTATTTTTATTTTTATTGCAGAATTTTGTGAAGAAAACATGGGGAATTTGAAATAGAACACTACACAACAGAATAGCGATCAACAATTGTTGAATTATATTTTGAAAATCAACGGTCAATTGTTTTGACGCAGCGTGCTTATCGTCGTTTTTTTAATGTGCGAACTGAACCTCCAGCACCAACAATAAACCGCCTGGTTGCAAATTTTCGACAACATGGTACAGTAAGATTCACCGTAACCTTCACTGGCTCAAGTGCCCTGAAAGAATCCAGCACAAACTGTGCTGGATGGTGTTTAAATCCATCAATGAAATGGCCGCACTCTACATCTCTGAACTATGCGTCCCGGAAAACACTGGTCTGAGGCAGTCAACTCTTAGATCAGCAACATCATCAGCTGTAGACAGACTAATAGAACCTAAGCGCAATCCAAATACTAAGTTTGGTGATCGCGCTTTCGGAGTATCTGGGCCGAAGGCTTGGAATAAACTCCCTCCGGAACTAAGATCCATAACAAGTTCAACAGAATTCAGGTATAAACTAAAAACTTACCTTTTTAAGCTGCCGTACCCTTGAAATAAATATACCATTCCTGAGAGAAAGTCCAGTTATATCCAATTATGTCCTAAATCTTGTATCTAAATTTCGCTAATAAACAATTAGATAATGTTAATTAAGTGTTAATCTCAAGTGACCTATCAGGTAAGTATTGTACTGCATATTATCTCAATAAATAGTTAAGTAATAACATAGATCACCGTAGAAATGTATTATAAGTTTGTACAGCGCCCTTGAGGTGATTTTGCACAAAAACGGCGCTATACAAGTCATCCAATTATCATTATTATTATTAAGACACCTTCCATGTACCGGAAGACCATGTACGGTCCACACAGAAGAAAATATCCAACGTGTTGTGGATAGTGTGCAGAACAGTCCAGAAACATCAACAAGAAGACGTTCAGCACAACTGGGGCTATCGCGGAGGTCCGTTCAGAGGATTTTGGCCACATTGCACATGTTACCGTATAAGGTTCAGCTTGCGAAGAATTGAAGCCGATAGACTACCAACAACGGCTTGATTATGCCATTTCATTCAGACAAAAAGCAGAAGAAAATCGCGATTTCATTAACAATTTGATAATGTGCGATGAAGCCCATTGTACAATAAGGAAGTTGAGTGAAAAATATTTTGACTTATAAAAAATATGTTCATGTAGATAAAAAAATATCGATTCTAAAAATATAAATATATTTCTATATTATTATTCTTAGAATTAGTTAAACGTTCTTGAAAAAGCATTCAATAGCAATAGACTGTAGACGCTCCACGATTGGTCGAAAGAATTCTGACGTCACATGTGTCGTGACTTGTACGTTCAACGGATCACCTATGGTGCATCTCTTTCTATTACATGAGAGATGGTCGGTTTAGATGAGAGAGGTGTATAGGCCAAAGGTTTATTTGGGTTTGTCAAATATATGTACGTATTTGTTGTTATTATTATATGAAATGGATTTCTAAAGATACATATTCGTATAGTGCTTTATAATAATATGTTGTTTATTGCATAACTTAGAAGTTTTTATTATTATACATGTCACATAGCATGTGATACACTTCAGGCCGCCGGCCGCCCAGAAAGGTCTCACAGTGAACTGGGCTGTAAAGCGTTATTTTACTTTTGGTCTTTACTTTTCTGCGCGGTGGTCCTGAATTAGCGCGTGGAACGTCAACAAGTAGCGACGGCAATTCTGTACAAGTACCGTACCGGGCGGGAAAAGCAAATATTCTAACTTGAAATATTAATTTAACTATGAAATCTTAATCAATTTTCTTTTTTTTTAATAACATCAATTCTAATAGACGGTTAACATTGGTAAAAAAATTACTGGAATTCCTTGTTGAAGAATTAAAAATTTTTCCATACAAAATGCTTGAGCGTCGTGGTTTTCACAGTTCTAATGACGTCACACCACACCCCGCCTCTTACCGCTCGGATTCCGCTCGTTTTGGCGGGCTTAATAAAATTTAAACTTTGAGAATTAATTTAATTATGAAAACAAACTTTAAAAAAAAAAATAAAAATACCAGTATTTAAGTTTGAATGCGAACATTGATAAAAAAAATTTAAAAAAATGGACTCAACTTCCTTATTGTCAGAGTAATTATGTACCACTAGTGACACCTGTGAAGGTTAGGTAATAGTATTTATGAAAGGTTCTCGCCTCTGCTATTTGTTTGTAATTAAGTCGCGTCGGCAAGGCCGATTCCTGTTTTGCGGCTTTTTGAATTTGAAGTATGTCAACAGTATTTTCATATAAAAGGTTGGGTTTCCTTAAAAACTCTCTTGCTCAAAAACAACCAAAGGTTTCATCTTTCCTAAAGAACCACAGGAACTAGCCTGTATCCAGAGTATTTACTGTAAAAAGTGCCTAGTCATATCATGTGATAGTGGATATTTATTATTAAATAAAGTGATTCAGTTTGCTCTCAATAACGGAGTTTAATTAAAAGGACCCCAATTTATTACACCCATTTCCAATTGAATGGTTTCGTAAACAAGAAAAATTACAGGATATGGGCTACGGAAAATCCAAGAACAGTTCATCAGTTTCATAATTTATTTTATATAATACAAAAAATTACACACATGTGACCAGCCGTCAATATGACGGTCGCAATCTTTATAAGTGTGCAGTACCCGGTCGTTAAGTGTTAACCAGTTTTCAAGAAAGATGTCTATAACATATCATCTCATCATATCATGGAATACCAACATATTATGTCTGTGGTATTCGATGACCAAATAAAAAACATCTTCTGGTTACATAGACGATAGGACAGTATGAAAGGGTGACTAATAGAAGCCGCAACATTCCAGAGAGACGGTTACAATAATAGACCAAAGGATAGACTCAAACTAAAACTGAATTCTTTGTCCTATTACGCATTGTTGGTGACAAATACATACTTGACATACACCATAACAAATAGATTACAGAACTATTTTGTCTCTTAAATGTTTTTTTAATCTAAAATTGGATGACGTAGTAAATTTACATCAGTTAATACGCGAAATAAATCTCGGTGCCATCAAATTAAGGCGAAGCTTAATGCTAAATCAATATTTTGATTAATCTTTATAACGAATTGGTGTACATTAAGAATACCAAAAAATATGCTTTAGATAAATTGAAGGTTTTCCTATCGTTTAGCTTGAGTAGAATACAATTAAAATAATAAATTACTCAATAAAAAATATAAATGTAAGCTACTAAAAAAAATATTTTTTCAATAAAAATTTATGAACGCATAAAGGAAACAACTTTTTAAAAATGCATTATTATAGCTAAGATTATCTGTGACAATTTCACTTGATTAACTTTTCTTATAAAATTATTTACAAAAATAAATAAAAACCAGTTTTGTGCTTGAAATCAAACGTTTTTAGACTCCGTTTATTACCTGCAATATAAGGTATACCAAGAATATACACATTTTTTGGCTTGTAGCTTCGTCTTAAGTGATAGCGCGGTTCACTCACTTTAGTTTAGTCACTGGGGGAGGATGGTTCAATCCTCAGTCAAACCAAAAAAAGATAATATTTTTAAATACTATAATCAAAAATAGACGTACTTTAGTAAAAAAAAAGGATTTTGTGGGTTGATTTTTAAAGTGACTTATAAAGAAATTCCATTACACGGAGGACTGAACGCGGTTGGCGCAAACCTGAAATTATCCAATGAAGCGAAGGTAGCAGACCACCATGGAGTGCTGGTACCTACCCTGATGTATGGAACTGGCAGAGAAAGGATGAAAGTAGACTGAATGCTGTAGAAATGAGATCTGTGAGGCGTATGTGTATAAAACCGTGTATGATCGTTGATGTAAGCGTAATGAGTAAGATAAATAAAGGGACGCTTAGATGTTTTTTGTTGTTGTTTGTTTTTGGGGTGTTATGCCGTGTTGCGCTAACTCCTTCTTTAGCCGACGTTTCGGACAGCATTGCAGTGTCCATCATCAGGGCAGATCCGGTAGATCCGAAGATGTCTACCGGATCTACCGGATCTGCCCTGATGATGGACACTGCAACGCTGTCCGAAACGTCGGCTAAAGAAGGAGTTAGCGCAACACGGCATAACACCCCAAAAACAAACAACAAAAATGCTTTTGGCCGTGAGAATCTAAAAACTTGCCGGACGCTTAGATGGTTTGGGCAAGAAGAGCGAATGAACGAAGAAAGGAATTAAAAGAGAATATATGACGCAAATGGGAATGGTAGAATGAGGAAGATATGGCATGATCAAGTGAATCAGATACTTTTGTCGGGCCATGTCAAGAGCCATGATGTGAATAAAGCAAGGAGTGAATCGTTTGGTGGTTCGTCCTCTCTGCCTACCCCTACGGATAAACGGCGTGATTGTTAGTTAGTTAAGATAAAATTGACATTACGTCGTCACACGGACACGCCCATATCAAACTTCTGTCAGTTTATCTCTCCAGTGCCTTGAATGTAAATTAGACCGTGAACTCCGAACCAAAACACAATCACATTACCGCTATTTAAAGATCGACTGACGCCATTGTTCAAAAGCAACGAAGACACACAATATCTTTTAGAAGATGATTAGACAACAAAGAGATTCCTTGCACTTCTGTTTGGAATTCAATTCTAACGAAAACTGCATACACAGCAAGTTCAAAGCACTTTATTACTGAAACCAGTGACTTATGGGATACTAGTTGATGACGTGTACCTGGCGTTGCTAGGGTTATCCTTAGGAGATAAACATATACCATCGCGGACTTTTGTAGGCCTTTTTAAAATATACAATTCCGTAATACATTATTTTGATGTATCTTATAAGGTTTAGCCAGCGTCAGCAATGTAAGCGCCGGAATTTTTATTTTTTCTATGACTTGATTAAAAAAAATGGACAAAACATACTTTCGAGTATTGTCTCATCTTAAAGCACCTAAAATATTTCCAAGCGATCAAATTTTATTTATTTATTAATTAATTAAGGCGATGCACTACGTTGTGTAATATTTTAAATGAATAACACCCCTTCCGTAGATGGCGATAAGGTTTAAATTCCCGCTTAACACCATCCGCCTGTTTTGATTTATGCAAGAAAAAAACATGGCCAAAAAGTGCCTTTTATTTTATTTTGTGGATAATTTTTTTTTTTTTCGATCATTTTATAAATAATTTAATTTGCCACATTATACGATAAAATCATAACAGAAAATGGGTTAGTAAGTAGGAGATTTTGAACATTAAAGCAGTTTTCATAGGCCTTATACATTATTTTTTTCTGGGCTTATAAAAAGACTTATCTAAAAATACTCGATTATTTTAAAGGCCAAGATATATTCTACTCACAATATTTAATTAAAGCATCTGAAACATTTCTAGGCGAACAAATTTTCAAACCAAAAACACATGATTTTGCATTACTACGTATGGCATCGCCTTAACGGACTTACGTCCAATATATTACAAAGCGACACGAGATTTGGGACAAAGTACAATGCAAGAGTAAAGGATGGTATATAAAAGCAGAGACAAACAGGGAAAACATAAGAAAATAGAAAAGAAATAGAAGCGTCAAGTCAAGACCTTGCTAAAACTAAAGTGTTACAAAATATCCTCGTTTGCATAGTGAGCGACAAAATACATTCTGATTTATACCAAAAAATCAAATAAAAAAAAATTTAAACCAAACTCTTTAAAATTTTAAGTTAAAAAAAGTTATTTTTTTAGGTGAAGATGTTATGCCGAAAGGTTAATTATATGAAATTGCCTCGATACAAAAAAAATTGCAAAGTAAGCTCCGAAAATTATTTTAAACACGTATTGTTATGTTATTTAATATGTTAAAGGCATGAAAAATTCACAGTGTATCAAATGCAACTAAACATTTCTAGAGATATTTTTACTCTATTTCAAACGGGTTGTGTTTAATTAAATATTTTCACAATTTTCGCTTAATTATTATCGTTTTTTAATATTAGCGTGCTCCCTCTAACATTCGTATTTACATATCTCCCTTTCAAACAATCTTTGAACGCTTACTAGCCAGTGTCGTTAAAATCATGCTAGATAATTTTAACTCAACGGCTGAGAGTTTAGAAGATTGCAATGCTGAGAGTTAGGAGTTGGAGTCGGTCCTCCCAGATGCAGAACTGATTATTATTGTTACTATTTTTGGTCACAGTCCACAAATAGTCGGAAGCTTCGCCGCACGGCGGAACCGAGTCGCGTGATCCCCATTGGCCAATCTCATGGTTTGCAGTCATCAACATGGCTATGGAAAGCAGGATGTTTACCAGCTTTACGGGTATTGAACACTGTACAGAAAATTCCTAGAAATGTTGCATTTGAAAGGCAATGGTCCTGATGCAAAAATATTTTTTATAAAAAAAAACTTTTCAGCTTCCACCAAAAATCATAATTAATGGCGGCACTTTCAGCTTCACAAATAATCATAATTAATGGCGGCACTTTCAGCTTCACAAATAATCATAATTAATGGCGGCACTTTCAGCTTCACAAATAATCATAATTAATGGCGGCACTTTCAGCTTAAAAAATAATTATAATTAATAGCGGCACTTATAATCGTAATAAATGGCGGCACTTTGGGCTTCACAAATAATCATAATTAATGGCGGCACTTTCAGCTTCACAAATAATCATAATTAATAGCGGCACCTTCAGGTTTACAAATAATCATAATTAATGGCGGCACTTTGGGCTTCACAAATAATCATAATTAATGGCGGCACTTTCAGCTTCACAAATAATCATAATTAATAGCGGCACCTTCAGGTTTACAAATAATCATAATTAATGGCGGCACTTTGGGCTTCACAAATAATCATAATTAATGGCGGCACTTTCAGCTTCACAAATAATCATAATTAATGGCGGCACTTTCAGCTTCCCAAATAATCATAATTAGTGGAGGCATTTTCAGCTTCATAAATAATCATAATTAATGGCGGCACTTTCAGCTTCACAAATAATCATAATTAATAGCGGCACTTTCAGCTTCAACTTATTTTAATTCAATTTAAATTTTGAATTCTTTAGGCCACTGTATTTTAAAATGCGCAAAAGCGTAGATCGGTCTTAATTTAAAAAAAAAATAATAATGTCAAAAAATATAAAGTTTTTGGGTTCTGTATGTGATGTAGATTTCTCAGTTTCCCGCTTGCACCACCAGTTTCCGGACAAAGTGTTTACCAGAGAATATTTTTCCAGCGATCTCGCATGGGAACATTTGTTGTTCAGTCTTTTGAACAGCAGACAGACGAGAGACAGACAAAAAGAAAGATAATGTACAGACAACAGACAGGGTTTTATTTTTGATAATTAGTCTATTTCTGTTAACTGCCTATTCCTGCTGCTTCTCTACCATTGCTCCTACTTCTCTGATTGCACACTACCTTATATTCTGGTAGAGATAATAATGATATTTGGATGATTTTAATAGCGCCGTTTTTGTGCAAAATCACCTCAAGGGCGCTGTACAAATTTATAATACATTTCTACAGTGATCCATGTTATTACTAACTATTTATGGAGATAATATACAGTACAATATTTGCCTGGTAGGTCACTTGAGATTAACACTGTTTATTGTTTTTAGAGGAATTTAGATATGTTATATTGGAATATACAGAATTATAGGCCAGTGCAATTAGCGATTCGCGATCGAAGTAATTCCGGTAGTCCCAATTTTTTTATATGTTATATAAACTGATCCCCTGATGTAAAATCTGAGTTTCCGACCTTGGCGCACCTGTGCTCGCGCCGCCATTTTGAAAAAACTGGCCGAAATCGGGCCTAAATCTAGTTTTTCCTAAATATCTCATTCCCAATGCAAATTTTGGCTAAAGTATATTAACAAGTATAATAGAACATAAAATAACCTACAACTTTTGTTTAAACAAATTTCTTCTATCTCTAATAGGTACCGAGGTAGAAAGTCGTAAATGTGCGTATATTTTTGAAAAAACAAGTTTTTTGCGCGACTAGGTTTGGTTTTTTATAAATACGTCGTTTCCAGTACAATTTTGTGAAAAATTTATTGATGATAATTTTGTAGAAAATAAAATTTCGTAAAAGAAATATGTATATAATTTATATTTTTTATCTCTATTACGTATCCAAACTCTAATCCACCAAAACCAGGCCAAAAATTGAAACAGAGGTTAGATGTTTGAAACTTGGCATTCCTTGATTTTATTTTTCTTTAACAATTATTGTTCTAAGAACATATACGTTGACAACAATCGTCATGCCTGTGTCAGACCTAGCTATAAATATAGTAGATAGACTATTTCAGCATATCGGTCGCCATACATTCCCAATGGGAAGACCACTAAAATAGGCCAAGCCACTACATTTGTGCTCGCAGCTCGGTCTGACATGCCTATCAACGTAATCACAACATACTTTAAGATTATTAATACAATTAAGATGATAAGGTACATAAAAAAGATAAAAAATTGGTATTTTCGTAAAATTAACATTTATTGACATTCTTTTCTTTATTAGTTAAGTTGTCAGCATAACAAAAAATAAAATTAATGGTAGATCAGTTTAGACAGAAGTACGAGCCCTTGACTATAGTTTCTTACTTCTGGCCCTGAATAGCTTCTTCATCTGTCTTATCACCCAAATTTGTGGCGACTGGGTCATCATATTCCTCGTTATCGTCATCAACGAAGGCTTCTACAGCATTCTCGCAGGAGTTGCCATTGCAATGAATGCAGAGTAGGGAACATTTCAAACCCGACTTTCTGCAGGTGCACTTTCCAGCGCAACCTTTTTTGCATTGACATGATATGAAGTTCAGCAAGGCCTGAGGTGCAGCTTCCTTCAACATTGTTACTGGAGTAAGTAACCCAACAGCATCCTTTTTCCACCCCCATTCAGTCGGATCTTTATCGTGACCAAGCCAAGTCTGCACTTGCAAGTATATTCTTGAAGCGTGTTGCTGGACTGCATCTTTGGTGGGTGGTAGCCTGGATAAATTGAATTTGTTCTTTTTTACTCCTTTGACAAAAATGATGTACCTTAAATTTTCCAAATTTGATTTCTCGTTGCCGCCATACAAAAGTGCAAATAGTTGTTCGGCAGCCAAAGTGATTGTTTCTGTCTTTGCTTTTGGGTCTTGAAATACACGAACAAGTTCATTCACTGAGTGGTTCTTGAGAAGAATATTACAAAATATGTGTGTTTGCCTTGACCGAACGGAGCTCCAGTTGTATCGCAACCACTTATAGCATGTAGGAATAAAATGTTTTCAACTATTTCAATGCGTTTAAAACATTTTTTCGAGTACAACGCGTTAGGTGATTTACCTTTTCCAACTTTTTGGTAATATTCGTTGGGAGGTGAGAGAGCTGTGAGGAGTACCAATAATAATAATTGGATAATTTGTAGAGCGCCGTTTTTGTGAAAAATCACCTCAAGGGCGCTGAATCACCTCAAGGGCGCTGATCAACATCCTGATCAACGATTATGACTACACCATGTTGAGATGACAACGAATTTGCTGTGTTCACTATGAGAACGTCAGCATCATCTTCAGCTTGTACTGTCGTTATGTGGGATCGTGCAAATGAGGTTCTGAGTAGGGAAATAAAACGAGACTTGTTCTTCTCATTTCCCAGAAACTTTTCCTGTGGCACTTGTGGGTGCATGCTTTCAAAAAACAAAACGTCAACAGAAGTTGTAACTCTGGCACGCCGTGCTCTTTCCGCCCCTTTAGTGCTTTTCTTTTCCATAGAATCTGGGTATTCATCGAATACCACTACTGCATTGGATCCATAATGATTTTGTACATACCTGACATATTGCTGGAAAATTACTGAAAAAGGTTGAGCACGACCCCATACAACTTTGTGCAGTAAATATCCTCCATCAATTACGTGTATTTTACTGTACTGTGTACTTCCAAGTTCTGTATTATTTGGTAGAGGGTTGAATGATGAATAAAATATAGACTTCGTTCCTTTGCGCATGCCTTCCTCTGAGAAAAGAGACAATGGTACAGGAGAGAGTTCTTATTGAAAATATTCTTTAAGTTCACTTTCAGACTTTTTGGCAATACACATACGATGGAATAGCATTAATGGATCTATTGCCATAGTCACACCCTGATTTTTGACACTGCTGGTCACCGCAGCAAGAGAAACTATCGCATCATTACGTTTTCAGTGTAGGTTTCCAAAGTTCTGGTTGATAACTTTAGACATAGCTAATTTCCCCATCTTTTCAGCCATGTGACAAGTGACTTTGCTATCCCCGATTGTGCCACTGCTAATAGACATAATCACGTTTGTTTTAGGAAATGGTTCATGGCAAGCAAACCAACCAATAAGAGTTTGAACGTCTCGATCATCCCTCTTAATTCTTGTAGGCCTTATCTCTACATGTTGCTCTGACGTTCCTGATTCAATCCCTGAATTCCATTGTTCCATTGAACTGAAGGGAACCGGAGGGGAGGAGAAGAAGGGTGGGGGGTAGCTCCCCCCATACCGAAGTGCCCTCTAGTAAATTTGTATGTATTTAAAAATTCAAACAAAAATCTAATAACGTGATAATAAACCGTGATAGATTTTCTGTGCGTACCTACCTAGATTTGTTTATTCTTTATATCGGTAAAAAAACTATATAAACATAAAAACTGCACAGTTTTTTTTGAAATTTTATGTTCTACATAATTGGTATCAATAAAATTTTCATGAAATCCCACTGGAAACGAGGTATTTATAAAAAACCAAACCTAGTCGCGCAAAAAACTTGTTTTTTCAAAAATATACGCACCTTTACGACTTTCTACCTCGGTACCTATTAGAGATAGAAGAAATTTGTTTTCACAAAAATTGTAGGTTATTTTATGTTCTATTATACTTATTAAGATACTTTAGCCGAAATTTGCATTGGAAATGAGGTATTTGGGAAAAACTAGATTTTGGCCCGATTTCGGCCAGTTTTTTCAAAATGGCGGCGCGAGCACAGGTGCGCCAAGGTCGGAAACTCAGATTTTACATCAAGGGGTCAGTTTATATAATATATATAAAAAAATTGGGACTACCGGAATTACTTCGATCGCGACCCCCTTTTTGGCGCTAATTGCACTGGCCTATTATACAGGAATGTTATATTTAATTTAAGGGTATGACAGCTTAAAAAGGTAAGTTTTTAGTTTAGACCTGAATTCTGTTGGACTTGTTTTGGATCTTAATTCTGTAGGGAGTTTATTCCAAGCCTTCGGCCCAGATACTCCGAAAGCGCGATCACCAAACTTAGTATTTGGCTTGCGATTAGGTTCTATCAGTCTGCCTACAGCTGATGATGTTGCTGATCTAAGAGTTGACTGCCTCAGTCCAGTGTTTGATACCAGATACTCTAAGTAAAAGATCACCATTGCAAGAAATGACTATAGTTGTGACATGATTTTAGATTTACACGACATATTACTCGCGATTATATTTTGGGTTATAAGTTGCGCTCGTTCCTTTTTTATATCCATCGTCAGGTAAGAGTCTGTAAGTAATAATATTAACAACTATCAAACGAAAAATGTGAAACAGAATAATCAGAAAAAGAATTGGAAGCAACTAGTAATTGAACAATTGCCGGGCATTTGCATGGCCACTAAGCTAATTCGACCCTATTTTCATCGGTCATATTTAACTGTATCATGCTTCGACTAAGATCTAGCTACCAGCAATATTTAACTGTGTAATACATGGACTTATATTCAAGTTCAGTGACCGTCCTATTCAAGTACAGGGTTTTCCAATAAGAGGTGTTATTTTGATATTCAATCGTAAAAGATCAATGGTTTCGTTGCTTGTGTGGCACGTAGCGCCGTCTTGTTGAAAGTAAACGTTGTCCAAATCAATACCATCCAATTCCGGCCATAAAAAATCATTAATCATCTCTCGATAGCGCAATACATTCACCGTAACTGTTGCTCCAGCCTCATTTTCTAAAAAGTAAGGTCCAATGACTCCGCCGGACCATAAACAGTCACACGTTGAGAATAGAGAGGCTTTTCAACAATAACTCTTAGGTTTTCCGAGCCCCAGATGTGACAATTTTGCTTGTTGACAAAGCCACCGAGGTGGAAATGGGCCTCATCACTCAAGATGATTTGCATTTGATTCACTAAAGTGAATTTTAATAATTTCAATGCGTTGTTGAAGCGTGTATCGTTCCATTTTTATTAATGGCGTAGTTTCTACTTGTCAAATGTCAAAAAATGACAGCTTCAAAAGTAACATCTACCGAAATAACGGGCTATTCAAAATAACACCTCTTATTGGAAAACCCTATATTATTATTCACAAAGTACAGAGAATCAACCGGCCCTGAATGAAAAAAAAACTAACTAACATAGCAATGTGATGAATCCTTTAAATTCTTTGAAACAACCCATCCTAAGAGCTACCAAGATTGTCTACATTTTCTTAGCCCATATTTTTTGGCTGCTATCTTTATACGTGATTGCAAAGATTCTACCAGAATTTAATTGTGCAATCGAGATAGTGTCTTGTATAAATGTATCCAATTTAATTTTTAACATGCGACATCTACCGACTTTATTACAAATGAATATTCTGTTTAATGAAAATAATGTTAGTAACTAGACTGAACGCTGTAGAAATGAGATCTCTAAGGCGCGTGTGTGGTAAAATCATGTGTGATCGTGTGAGAAATGTGGACATCCGCAAAGTATGCAAGGCTGATATAAGCGTAATGAGGAAGTAAATTAAGAAAGAGACGCTTAGATGGTTTGGGCATGTAGAGCGAATGAGCGAAGAAAGGAGTGTAAGGAGAATATATGACGCAAATGTGAATGGTAGCAGAAGTGATAACTGGCACGATCAAGTGAATCAGATACTAGAGTCGGGCCATGTCAAGAGTCAGAATAATAGAAGAGTATGTATGAGACGATGTATGAATGTGAATGAGGCAAGAAGTGTGTGCCAAGACCGAGTTGTTTGGCGGTCTGTCCTCTCTGCCTACCCCTGGAAACGGCGTGATGGTTAGTTAGTTAAGAGGAAGCTACAAGCCAAAAATGTGTATATTCTTGGTATACCTTATATCGTAGGTAATAGGCATTAAAATCGCTTGACAAACGGAGTCTAGAAACATTCGATTTCAAGCACAAAACTGGTTTTTATTTATTTTGTAAATAATTTTATAAGAAAGCAAAAAAGTTAATCAAATGAAACTGTCACAGATAATCTTAGCTATAATACTGTATTTTTTTAAGTTGTTTCCATTATGCGTTCGTACATTTCTATTGAAAATATATTTTTTGTAGTAGTTTGCATTTATATTTTTTAGTAATTTATTTTTTTATTTGTATTCTATTCAAGCTAAGCGATAGGAAAACCTTCAATTTAACTAAAGCATATTTTTGGGTTTTTAGAATGTACACCAATTCGTTGTAAAGATTAATCAAAATAGTGATTTGGCATTAAGCTTCGCCTTAAGATAAAATTGACACTACGTCGTCACACGGACACGCCCATATCAAACTTCTGTCAGTTTATCTGACCAGTGCCTTTGAATGTAAATTAGACCGTGAACTCCGAACCAAAACACAATCACATTACCGCTATTTAAAGATCGACTGACGCCATTGTTTAAAAGCAACAAAGACACACAAAATCTCTTAGTTAGAATTTAAAATAATATATTTAATGATTAAATATTACAATTTGAGGTTTTCTTCAATAACTTATTCCACCACTACATAAATAAAATGTTAATATTTTAATTTCCATTACATAATACATTAAAAAACCTTGAATAAAGAAACCAACAAACCTTGTTTCGAAGGTGTTTACAAAAATAGCATTTAATTTCAATCAAGCGGGGGCATGTGTGGCATGCATAATAATGAAGGATGGTGATTTTCAAGTAATCTACTAAAAGCACTGAATAGATCAACAGATAGAGGTGTATTGTGGGCGTGTCCGTTTGCCTGGAGTAGATCAATTTTATCTTACTTCCAGTGAAATGGAATTGATAAGATTAAAAAAAAAATTCTTTGGTGTGTTAATGAATTTCATTGACCTTATGTGATTTGAAGACCACAGTTTTCTGTAAAATTGGTATATTTCAGATTAAGAAAGAGACGCTTAGATGGTTTTGAAATGATGAGTGGATGTGCGAACGCAGTGAAATGAGAATATATGACGTATAAGTGATGTTAGAAGTCTGGGACGCCCGGAGATAACATGGCAGGACTGAGTGAATCAAAATGACCGGTTAATAGTCGCGGGTTAAATCATCTTCTAGCTTAGTCCTCCATCATTGCACAAGAAATATTTTATCATTATAATGACGGAAGTATAAGGAATTCAAATTGTTGTGAATGGATCTTGTTAATAATTACACCTTGTCAAAAAACACCTTTACTAATAAACGTGTTTTAAATTTTACACAACTGACAAACAACTATTTATCATGGTGACCGGATAAATCATCACATCTTTAAAATGTTATATAGAGTCATGAAAAGTGATGAAACAAAAACGTTATTAACTGAGTTAAGTAGGTTAGGTTAGGTTAGGGTAAAAAAAAAAATTTTTCATCGTTTCTAATGACTTTTTATCACTTTTTAAAAGTGTGTTGAATTGTCACTGTGTTGAGTTATCATGGAACCATGTATCATACATCAATTGTCGTTTATCAGTTGTGTAAAATTTAAAACATTATTATCTATTAGTAACGCCCACGTCTTTTATTTAGACGAAAAAAAAAACTCTCATATCAGGAACCAGTGTGTAGGACGGCCTGGAGGCCAAGGTCCTTTCTATTATGCTATCAAATTCTCGAAAGCTCACTGTTCCTCTTATTTTGGTACCCACTATGGAGGGGCGAACCTGTTTACTAACGACATCTGACGGATAAGTCTACAACCTTTATGATTAGAGACATCTGTTTCTTGTTGCTCAAACTATAATACAAATGTTATCAGGTTATTCGTAAACTGGGAATGAAAAATGACATTAGTAGGGTCATGCCAAGAGTTCTAATAACAGAAGAGAATAGATGAGACAATGGATGAAACTGAATGAAGCAAAGGGTGTATGTCTTGACAGGATTGTGTGGCGGTATATCCTCTCTGTATATCCCTGCGTGATATTTATGTAGCCAGTTCTAGATATTAAGCATTCAGTGACTAAAAGCATGTTGTATGCTTTTGGCAAAGAAACCAAATTTCAATCAATCAACCGTGAAAGGATAATATGTAAAATATTATCAAGTGTATTGGCGAAAGCTTTCGCAGCGATCAATCTTACTTTTACTGACCTGGCGTCGAGTAGCATAGGGTTAACATAGGGCAACAGTTCCTTTTAAAAAAAGAGTAAAAGTTTTTACTGAACCATTTAAACGGCCACCATCTTGAAACGGAACGTACACACAAATTTACAGACAGACGAAAAAATTATTCCACAAAATTGATTCAAAATGTGATGTAGATTCACAAGTTTCCTGCTTGGACTATGAGTTTTCGTACACCGTGAAAATTTACGGAACGCATCGAGTAAAGAATAATAAAAGAAGTTACTTGTGAACGTGTTTCGTGATTCAAATATGAGCCCAATTTAGGCCAATATTTCAATACAAAACTGTGATTTACCATGATTACTAAAGTGTATACGCAGAAAAATATTGCTAATTTATTAAGAATCTCCTCAAATTGTTCGTAATCCGGTTAAAAATGGGATTTCCGGCAATTAACGAATGAATTGATAGGTTTCCTTAAATACTTTTAGTAAAATACCAATGTACTGTTACGATGTCGAAAAATCCCAACATTTTCGCAATTCGTCATTATATGTATACTATCAAGATAAACGCAGGTGCATGAACACGTGTTTAGATATCACTAAGAATTTAATTAAAAGGAAACAACCTGCAAACCCATGTTTTATCGTATTACTAATAATAATAATAGAAGGGTAAATGCAGGTAACTCCATTAATGGAGGACTAAACGCAGTTGGCGCTAACAAAAAATTGTCCAAAGAAGGGAAGTTAGCAGTCCACAACGGAGTGCTGGTACCTACCCTGATGTATGGAAGTGAGGCATGGAACTGGCAAAGAAAGGATGAAAGTAGATTGAATGCTGTTGAAATAAGATCTCTGAGGCGTATGTGTGGTAGATCCGCAAAAAGTGCAAGGCTGATGTAAGCGTAATGAGTAAGATTAAGAAAGGGACGCTTAGATGGTTTAGGCATGTAGAGCGAATGAGCGAATAAAAGAGTGTAAGGAGAATATACGATGCAAATGTGAATGGTAGCAGAAGTCGGGGACGCCCGAGGAAGACATGGCACGATCAAGGGAATCAGATACTCGAGTCGGGCCATGTCAAGAGTCAGAACAATAGAAGAGTATGTATGAGACGATGTATGAATGTGGATGAGGCAAGGAGTGTGTGCCAAGACCGAGTTATTTGGTGGTCCGTCCTCTCTGCCTACCCCTGCGGGGGAAAGGCGTGATGGTTGATTAGTTAGTTAGTTAGTACTAATAATTGCAAGAGGTTCTTAATAAATTAGCAATACTCATTTTTTCCGTGCAAAAGAGACAGACCGCGTGCTAAATGGTCTAGAACCAAAAGGTACTAAGTCAGTGGCAATTGTTTCCATTCAAATAACAATATATTTGCCAACTCTCTACCGCTGTTATGTGTGATTTTTATTTATTTTTTCATGTTTTTCGACGATAAGAGGTGGTATTTTGAATAGCCCGCTATTTCGGTATGGATTTAGCTACACTGTTCATTACACGAGTGTAACACTACAGTACATCTTGGTACAAAAGACGCGATCAGCAGAAGAGGATAACGCAAAAATTAAAAATAAATTATTCAATAAAAAATATTGTTATTGTTACAAAACAAACAGAAACGGTTTTACAACTCTAATTAAATAATTCTATGATTAATAAAAAATGTATACCTCTTTCGTAGTTTCGTCGCGTGGCGACCGATTACGACTCAATTTTATAATGTAAAAAAATAAACAATCTCACACTAACACCACAAAAAATTATTGAAAAACCATTCAAAATGTGTAAAAACCGTTATAAAACCTCAAAAATTGAAGAAAAAGAAAAATATAAATGCTGGTAAAGGCATTACGAAATCTAAGACAATTTGGCTGTTAAATAACCATCGATGCATTATTAATGAAGGTAGCTCCTCATGTTAAGATTAACTTCAGCTTATTTTTATGCCCTAATATTACTGTTTTTTTAATTTGGAATATCTACAGATACAACATTCAACAATATACATATAGCCAGTCTGACGAGAATCGAATCCGAGCAAGTGGCATAAAAAAATACTGGTCGAGCCGGTCTCAAGGTCGTCACCGACTTCGGTCACCCACATTCGTGTCTCGAGTGGAACCATTGTGCAGTGAGCGCGTAGTGAGAAGTAATGATACATGTTATGATTTGAATTCAATGGTGTGCGTGTAACTGAGAGTTTTATTGAGAATAATTAATAGTGAAGTGAGGTTATGTAAAATGAATCTCGCCTAGTGATGATTGATTTGAATGGATGGCAGACATGTTTGTTTTAATAATAATAATATTTGGCTAACTTATATAGCGCCGTTTTCGTGAAAGATCACAAAAAGGGTGCTGAACAAATATATTTATTAAACAATAAATACAGCTATGGACAACAACAAGGATTCATTTTTTTATGCTTCCGATTTTGTTGTCCGGGTTAAATCTTCCCCATAGGAAAAACTAAACCCTTCCACTCACTTTTCCACAAATGATCAGCTAGTCAATCAACACTATGTTAGTGCATTATATAAGTAAAATAAATACAAAACAATACAAGAACAACAACACGTCAACTCACCAGATATCAAATGGGAAAAAAATTCACCGTCTCCAGATATTTTCATATCAGAGGGTTCGGCTCGGTAGAACTCCTAACAGGGCCTATAAATCCTACTGATCCCTCAACATAAATATTTAAATAATCTTTTGTTATCCTACATGTATTCAAAATGACCGACTTTTGCATCTTTATATATAAATTTTTTGATAGATCTAATACGCCTAAATTTTTAATTAGAGAGCTAGGTATAATGCCAGTAGCCGAAATAACGAATGGTAATATTTTTACAGTCTGAGAATGCCAAATTCTTTTTATTTCATTTCCTAAATCTGTGTATTTTCTTATTTTTTCAGCAGATTTTTGAATATTACAGGAATTTGGAATAGCGACATCAATGATATAAGTTATTTTTTTTAATTTTGTCATGTAAAACTATATCGGGTCTATTATGACTAATCGCTCGGTCTGTTAGTATAGTTTTATCATAATATATTTTATAAAATTCATTTTCTAAAAATGAATTTGGTTCGTATTCATAATATGGTACTATATTACGGCAGTCAATCAAGTTATGTTTAATTACCAAATTTTGGTGAATTATTTTTAAAACTTGATTGTGCCTAAATGTATACTCGGACGGTGCTAATATAGAACATCCCGATATAATATGTTCTATAGTTTCCGGAAAAGCCAAACATTTTCTACACAAATCATCAATTTGATTTGTATCTTTGATTATATGCTTTCTATAATTTTTAGTATTAATGACTCTATCCTGAATGGCAAGCATAAATCCTTCTATTTCTGCGCTCAACTCTCCAATACTCAACCATTTGTTTGACGAAAATTTGTCAACATACGTTTGGTTGAGATAATTGAAGTATTTTTGCGTGTAAAATTTTATTTGACCAGGAATCTAATAATTCCTGGTTGGGATTTATAAAAATGTTGGCATTCTCATCGTATAAATTTAAAGGTGTAATATTTCTATCTGCCTTGCAAATTATTTTGTGCATTTCTGAGCTATGAGCTTTCCTATGGAAAAAAGTTCTTAGTATTTCTACCTGATTATGTTTCAAAGAAGTTATTTTGACTATACCTCTACCTCCTAAATTTCTAGGTAAATTAACTCGTTCTATAGCTGAATTTGGATGATGGCAATTAAACTTTGTTAGCGTAGTTCTAATTAATCTTTCTAAGTTTTCTAAATCTGTATTAGACCATTTAATTATGCCAAATGAGTACGTCAATAGAGGTATTGCCCAAGTATTTATTGCTTTTACTAAATTTTTAGCAGATAGATTGCATTTTAAAATTTTCCTGATCCTAGTTTGAAATTTAATCCTAATATCATTTTTAATACTAGTATGGTCTAATCTATTTGATTGTGGGTATCCTAAATACTTATAAACCTCATCCCTTTTCATACTAGTAATTTGGAAATTTCTAAATATACTCTCGTCCCCATCTACAATTTAACCTTTCTCTATATGGATCGTTCTACATTTATCTAAACCAAAAGTCATTTTGATATCATCTGAAAAGTTTTTAACTACCTCGATCATTTTCTCTAAATTTTGTTCAGAATTCGAAAATAATTTTATGTCATCCATATACAATAAATGCGAAATTGTACTACTCTCCCTTGTATTACCCTTAACTTTTATTTCAAACTTGCTTTTGATTAACATTTTAGATAGAGGATTCAATGCTAAGCAAAACCAAAGAGGACTCAATGAGTCTCCTTGAAAAATTCCTCTTTTAATTGAAATGCCCGGTATTACTATTTTCTTACCTTTTAAATTGATAAGTAAATTGGTATTCCAAAAGGACATAATATTTTCTAAAAAGCTAATAATAATGGGGTTAATTTTATATATATTTAATACTTTGATCAGCCACGAGTGCGGGACACTATCGAAAGCCTTTTGGTAGTCTATATAGCAAGTATGTAAATTACGTTTTCGAGTTTGAATCTGTTTTAGAATTACAGAATCAATAACTAATTGTTCTTTACATCCCATATTTTTATTGCGACAACCTTTTTGTTGTTCAGATAAAATATTTTTTTCATCTAAATGAGTATATACATATTAAATCTGTCAAGCAAGATGTTAAAATTTTGTATATTGTCGGTAAACATGTAATGGGTCTGTACTGAGAGGGATTATTAATATTTTCGCTTTTGGGCAACATATAAGTAATGCCTTA
This sequence comes from Hesperophylax consimilis, assembly GCF_061612785.1. Classification (NCBI taxonomy): domain Eukaryota; kingdom Metazoa; phylum Arthropoda; class Insecta; order Trichoptera; family Limnephilidae; genus Hesperophylax; species Hesperophylax consimilis. The sequence goes on from NC_142865.1 coordinate 18,001,622, forward strand.
AGTTAGAAAATTTGGAAAATTTTGTGGTTGACTGACAAATTTTGAAAGATTTTTTTCCAAAAGAGGATGTAAAGTAGTTAGACGTTTGTACCAAAAATTATGTATCCAATCGCAACCCGTGGCTTTCCAATTATGAGTATTAATTATTAGTATGAGTGACTTACATTTAAGACTTATTTCTAGTGACTTACGATCGAGGCCTATAACTACTGTCTTAATGACATATATATGTACATATGAAAAAACTTGACAACTAACTAACTTACATCAATAAATACTCTTTCTCATTTTACTAGCGCCAGAAGAAGAATAAAGTTCTATAATATTAGGGTGTTTCATAATTAATTTTAGAACACTGGTGCAAATTTTTTGTGAATCTCTCAATAGTATAAAATAAAGTCTCTATACGCGTCTGTCTGTTTGTGCACTTAGTTCTTCTAAACTACGCAACGGATTTTGATAATGTTTTCCCTATCATTTAGAGCATTTCTCCCCGAAGGTTTATATGTATAATAAATGCAAGTTATATTTATAGAGAGTAGAGAAAAGTGGATGTTTTATAATCAAGTCGTAAAAAATATTTTTGGGTGCTTACATTGCTAACGCTGGATAAACCTCATGAGATACATCAAAATAATGTACTACGAAATTGTATAGCTTAAAAAGGCCTACAGAAAAGTCCACGGCTCATAAGGATAACTCCTAGCAACGTCGGGTACACGTCAGCTATTGATGTATAAAGTGTATACAGGGTGTAATAAATAAAAAAAATCCACACTCCGCCACTGTAATTTGTATTGTTTCTCGCGTTCAACAGCTGTTATTAGCAAGTGTGTCAAAAAGTGTCCTTACACTTTCGTACACACTAAATAATAATAGTTAAAAATGAGACGAATGGTGCCGTGCCATTTCGTTGTGATTGTAAAAGCGCGCCAACGTAGGTACGTACGTACATTATTCAACGAAACTCGAACAAAATATTGCCAGGTGGGTTTTCAAACTTTGACAAGGGATAAAACATTGGTGACATGTGGTGAAAATATGAATAGTAAATTTTTTATTAAAAAAAATGTTACCGGACAGCAAAGTGCCCATAACATTTTTTACTCCAAATGTGCTAAGGAATAGGTGGTTAAAGTTTGTTGGGTACGTGCCGATACTGCCGATACACCCTGTATATATATTTAATGTTGTGAGAGTATGGAATCCCCAATTATTGAGTTATACTGTGAGGGTGAAGTTAGTGGGGTGTGGAAGTAGATGGGGAAAAGGAAGGTGGGGAACTACCTTACTATTCAGATCTGGTCACCAAACACGGCTAAAGCCACTTGAAGCAACGATTCTATTATGAATGATGATCCTTCCTTCACCAGGGCGATACTAAAAGTATCTACCACTCTCATACTTAAGGCGATGCACTACGTCGTGTAATATTTTAAATTGAGGCGCTATCAATAACAACCCTTAGGTAGATGGCGATAAGGTTTAAATTCCCACTTAACACCATCCGCCTGTTTTGATTTATGCAAGAAAAAAACATGGCCAAAAAGTGCCTTTTATTTTATTTTGTGGATGTTCAGGCATAATTTTTTTTTTTTCGATCATTTTATAAATAACTTAATTTGCCACATTAAACAATAAAATCATAACCGAAAATGGGTTAGTAAGTAGGAGATTTTGAACTTTAAAGCAGTTTTCATAGGCCTTTACATTATTTTTTTCTGGGCTTATAAAAAGAATTATTTAAAAAATACTCTATTGTTTCAAAGGCCAAGATGTATTCTACTCGCAGTATTTAATTAAAGCATCTGAAACATTTCTAGGCGACCAAATTTTCAAACCAAAAACACATGATTTTGCATTATTACATCGCCTTAAATACATGTGTTAATGCGAAGCAGAAAACTTACTGATACAAAATGATATTGCTAATTTATTAAAAATCCGGTCAAATTATTTGTATTCCTGTTAAAAACGGGACTGCAGGCCTGTAACGAATAAATTCAATGTATGAGTGTGAATGAGGCAAGGAGTGTGTGCCAAAATCGAGATTTTGGTCCGTCCTCTCAGCCTAACCCTGCGGGAAATGGCGTAACTGAACAGGGGTACCCGGGTTCACGTCTTGGCAGCAGATGCGTCTGCCACTAACTGCTTGGCGGGCCGCTTCGGGAGAGACCTTTTGACTTCTCCTTCTGGACTCTCTCGACTTATTGCCTTGAACCGCAGTGTGAGGGACGGATACATACGCACGTCACTCCTCAACACACTGACCCTCAGATTCCTACCACCCGTCACAGAGAAAAATGAGTATCGCTTAATTTATTAAGAATCTCTCCAAAATATTGGTATTCCAGTTAAAACGGGATTGCAGGCCTTAACGAACACTAGAACCCGTGCATTTGCCTTGAACACGTGTTCCGACGTGAAAATATAATTTACTAATTCATTCGTTAATATACAATACTCATCTCTCAGAACTTACTCTACTTAGAAAATTATTTTCCTCAGGGACTCCTGTTTGGACCTAACGTATTTTTTTTCAATAATTCCCGGTTCTATTGGTCAGTCCAACCTATTCTATGTATAACCAATCAATACGTAACAATAGAAAGTATCCTAACCGGTTATATAACAACTATACTACATATTATCAAGATGGAAGATTACCTACAAGATCTGGTATGTTGAAGTATTCCTAATGCTCAGATCGGTACATGTTATACCAGGCCTCAAACACTTAATGATGCCAAAGAAAACCAGTTTTTACGTCTTTGACCGCTATTACTGTGTTCAATATCTACTTGAATGGTATTCGTTCTAGACAAGGTCGTATGGAGAATGAAGAATAAAGGCACTTGGAATCTTTGAACCCAACGTTTGTGATAACAAATAATAATGTACCATGTAAGTTTTTAGGTATGAAAAGTACATAGTCTTTTTTTTTATTTATTTCATCTGATGGTATTATTATCAGTAACTGTACAGTTTATGATTATTGTAAACAGAAGTGGCGCCCTCTGTTTTTTTCAAAAAGAACCGTTGAAGTTTTCAAACAGTTGTTATCTGCTAGTTTCAATTGTACTATAATTGACATTTGTTGCTGACTCCATTTATAGAATTAAGTGTAATCGCAATATGGCGCAATACAAGTTATCCAATTATTATTTTTACGATAAGCACAAATACAAGAACAAAAAGGTTTTTTTCTAATTTATGAGAACCACACAAGTGTGCAAACTGCTCTCAACTATCTGGAGCCAGGGAGACTATAGCATCCCCAATTGGGGTGTGTTGTGAGGCTGAAGTTAGTGGCGAGGGGAAGGAGATGGGAAAGAGGAAAAGGAAGGTGGGGAAGTACTTGGCTATTCAGATATGGTCACTAAAGACGCCAAAAGCCATTTCAAGTAACTTTTCAATTATGAATGGTGGTCTTACTTTTGGAAGATACTAAGATTATCTTCCACTCTGGAACGTCAATACGTTAAATATACTGTATATTATTTTTAAATGAGGATGTTGTGAAATAACACAAAATAATCAAATAATATTACTCGCGCACGCTGGGATTTCAACCCGCGACATCAGGTTTGCTATTCGAAAGTCTTACCCCTCGACCATGGGGGCCCAAGAGATTAGGTATTTGAAGAATTATTAGCTAGGTCCAGAGCACCTGCCCAGACGTCAGAAGGTGCGGGTTCAATTCCCATCGGCGGCATTTATTTTTACTCGGGAGATATTTTCAATTTGTATGGATATTTAAGGTCACTAATTACTGCGTGTATGCATTTAAAATAAACATTACTATTTCTAAATAATAAAATTTTAATATCAAACGTGAAAAATGTAGACAAAAACGCTAACCAAATTTTTACTCCAACCATAGAAAACTTGAAAGACCTCGATATTTCGAAAACACTTTAGTTTTGTTTGTGGAATTCGTAAGAAAATTGTAACTTCACATTTATCTCGTTCATGTAATAAAAAAAATAAGAAATAACTTTTAAAGTTAAACCGATTATTACGATAGCGGCGCAAATATGAATTACTCGTTTTGGCTATTATTAATGGATTCCAGTATAAATATTTGAGGCAAACTGGAAAGAATTATTATTTTTCTTTCTAACGTCAAAAAATTAAGTTATTCCGCATGATAGAAAAAAAGATAAAAATACTTTATAAAATATGAACGCTCTGTCATATTTGACCCTCAAAAGCTGGAGGGGTTAATGATAAACTGTTTGCTCTTAAGATCAGAGAGCAAAATTAAAATGTGTACTTTTAAGTTAGGAAAGTGAAATGTGTATATTTCTTTTAACATAAAATTAAAAAAACTCTGGTGTGACCGAGTTGTTTGTTTGGTGCTCCTCTCTGCCTACCCCTGCGAAAAACGGCGTGTTATGTAGTAATCAGTTTTCAAAGTTTGGACTATGAAGTCACCTCAGTCTACAAACTAAAAACAGAGAAATATTCGACATCATTATTATGATAATGTATGTATGTTGATTGAAAAGTTGGAAAACTCGCAAAATAATAATGAAAGCAGATGTTGGGAAAAATCAATGGGGGCGGACCATTAAACAAACATATTTTAGAATTTGAAGCAACTATAATGTATTCTTTAAATATGTATATTTATTTCTTAAGGTATTTGTGAAATATACAGGGTGTATCGGCACGTACCCGACAAACTTTAACCATCTTTTCCTTAGCACATTTGGAGTAAAAATGTTATGGGCACTTTGCTGTCCGGTAACATTTTTTTTCAATTAAAAACAAAAAAATATAAAAAAATCCACACCCCGTCACTGTCATTGGCGTTGTTTCTCATGTTCAACAGCTGTTATTAGCAAGTGTGTCAAAAAGCGTCTTCGCTCTTTCGCACACACTAAATAATAATAGTTAAAAATGAGACGAATGGTGCCATGCCATTTCGTTGTGATTGTAAAAGCGCGCCAATGTAGGTACGTACGTATATTATTCAACGAAACACGAATAAAATATTGCCAGATGGGTTTTCAAACTGTGACAAAGGATAAAACAGTGGTGAAAATATGAATGATAATTTTTTTATTAAAAAAAAATGTTACCGGACAGCAAAGTGCCAATAACATTTTTTACTCCAAATGTGCTAAGGAAAGTTTGTCGGGTACACAAACTACTCGGGTACGCCGATACACCTGTATTTCAATTAACTGTGTTAAGTCAGCCTAGTATTTATTAAAATCTATGCACTCTTCATTGAACTAGCTTTTAAATTCAAATTCCTGTGTAAACATAATTTCCCTTTAATTGTTTAACTAGCTGACGTATACCCGGCGTTGCTGGGGTTTATCCTTAAGAGATAGACATATATCATCGTAGACATAGACATATGAATATTAGTAGACCTGCCCTAAGTGATTAAAAGTATTATATGGATCAGTTTTAGAAACATATACTATCACATCACAATGTAGCGATTCTCAAGTGTGCTCATCGTTGTTTACTGGGGTAAGTAAATTATGAAACATTTGTAAAAGTGTCTTAACTAAATACTCTGAAACTAACTACGACTCTGAAAATAGAAGCTGCCTTACTTTGCCGAATTTGGACTTCGCAAATTAGTTCATAACGTGGCGAGTAATTTGCGCTCCCGTGTAAAAATGTCTATTCATTCAAAAGCAGATTTTACTTTTAAGAACTAAATGGTGATATTATAATGCGAGATGCCTATTTACTGTCAGATTGATTTATTGACGAATCACAGTCAGCTTCACTCCCTTCGTTCTGTTGATTTTACCCCTCGCCATTATCTTCTCGTCTATTAATTCCTATGTCTGTGGTTGTACATTATTTTGTTGTATCTCATAAGGTTTAGCCAGCGTAAGCAATGTAAGCCCCGAAAAAAAAATTGTAATCGATTACAAACATCGACTTTTCTCTACTTTTTATAAGTATAATATGCATGTTTTATATGTATAAACCTTCCGGAAGAAATTCTCTAAATGATAGTGAAAACTCTATCAAAATCCATGGCGTAGTTTAGAAGAACCAAGCGCGCAAACAGACAGACGCGAAAAGCGACTTTATATTATACTATTTTGATATGTTGACTTTCCCGAAATAAGAAGTTTATTTAAACTCATTGGGAATAATATACCGGACCAATTTCGCTGAAAATGTTTGTTCTTATTAATGGCAGGAGTGTTTAGAGTGGTTTGAATGGGAGAAGAAGTCGGGGACGCCCGAGGAAGACTTAACGCAATATCTCTGCACTAAAATGAGATACGGAGTAGAATTAATGTCGATATAATGTAGTTTATCTAAAGTAACAATGTGGTATACAGTTGTGAATGGTTGAGAAGATCGGGGCCGCCCGAGGAAGACACAAATCAAATAATTATTTGTGGTAAAAAGAGGCGTACGTTATTTATTTATTTATTTAATACATGTTACATTGTTTTGAAATTTACATAAAGTAGATATAATGAATCACCATACTAGGCGGCTGCCTGTTTCATGGTGACCAATTGAGTGTAATTACTTTGTATGAAAATGAAATCTAGTGAATATACTATATGAAATTAGTAACTATAGATGAAGCTAAAATTTTGGAAAAATTGTAATAAAAAGTAGAAGATAGAAATTAGAAAGGAGAAATAAGTAAATTAGCATTAGATTGTAAAAATGTACATAATTATATATATAATTTTTAATATGTGTGCATGCAAGCACACATGTGTATATAGCAGCAGACATACCTATATACATATAACAGCACATGTATACATACACCCATATGACGCATCCTCACGCATATAAACAATATATACACCTCTATCTGAGTACTTGGAATAGGCTACTAACACTATAACAATCACACATCAAAAAATCGAACGAAGAAGAACGAGTTATGAACGAAGAAAGAGGTGAACAACGAGGAAAGAGAAAAATGCCTTGCCATACTATGTCTATTTTATATTGATTATCAATTAATAACACTAACATCCGCATCGCTCGATGAATTTAACAGTCCATACTGATAAAATTATGCAATTTGCGTACATTTCGGTGAGAATGCAGCACGTAATTACTCACGTAAACGTCATATTTGACAATAAATTATTATTAGCAATAATTAGTCGCCTGTAATATCAATACAAATTGAAAATATCTCCCGAGTGAAAATTATAATTGTTGATTGAAGTACTAGTACATATTGAATTATTTGGCGGGTTGGAAATAAGCCAACGTGGCTCAGTGGTCCAGAGCGTCTGACCGGACATCAGAAAGGGGTATTGTAGCGCCCTTCGTGGCAGCAGGACGCGTCCTAACGCTTCCTCCAACCGCTTTGTGTTTTTTTAGTATTTTCAAGGGAAATGAGGCAACATCCCTTTGAAATTATTTTTAAAATCAATCCATCAACATTTGAACTTAAATAAAAATAAACTTAATAATTATTAAAACTTTATAATATGTGATTTGAGTGCAGTGTTTTAAAGTGAATATTCTGAAATTTGCTTTAAAATATCGGACTTTCGAAACGAACGGCGACCGGTAAATGCACTCCAGATGTTTTCAACAAAATTCTCGGAAACTGGGCAAGCTTGGACACTGGCAAGTTTTTTACTAAGCCCAAGGCAATTTATTACCCAACCGTCGCTTTTTATTGCGGACAGAATGCACCACTTCAACAATTACCAGGAACAGGATTACATGGAGATAAATGATGGACTTGCCAAACGTCACAGCGGTGCTGCCAGGGTCTCTTATCTATGTGAGGTGTCAGCGCTTTATTAGCAGCAGATACATACCTGGACGCTGTTGTTGGACGCGGTGGACTCTCTTACTGCAGCAGCTGGTCCAGTTCCTTCACCACTTAGGATTCTTGCTGCAGAGTCTCCATCTTCTATCTTCGTAGAACGTCACAGCGGTGCTGCCAAGGTCTGGTATCTGTGAGAGGATAGTGTGTCAGCGCTTTATTAGCAGCAGACACATACCTGGACGGATGACGAACCTCGTGCTGGCACTGTTGGTGGACGCGGTGGACTCTTTCGCTGCAGCAGCTGGACCAGTTTCTTCACCACCTGGGATTCTTGCTGCAGAGTCTCCATCTTCTATCTTCGTATCACCTGTTCCTTTACTTCATTTTACTTAACTTAACTTCACTCTATTTTTGTAATATTTATATTTTCTGTAATACCTGCATCAACTGTAAAGCGCCCCTGAGGTGATATCTCACAAAAGCGGCGCTATACAAATTATCCAATAATAAATAATAAAATAAAGCGCGGGTTCAATTCCCGTCGGCGGCATTTATTTTTGCTCAGGAGATATTTTCAATTTGTATGGATATTTCATGCGACTAATTATTGCTTATAATAATTTATTATCCTTTGTGCTATGCATAAAAACCTTGTCTTATAAACATTAGTTTATCATAAAAAAATGGTCATATTTGTCATTTGTTACTGCTAGCGCCTCGGTGAAGATGGAACTATTTGCGGTTTACCAAGGTTTAAGAGGAAGCTACAAGCCAAAAATGTGTACATTCTTGGTATACCTTATATTGTGGGTAATAGGCATTAAAATCGCTTGACAAACGGAGTCAAGAAACGTTCGATTCCAAGCAAAAAAACTGGTTTTTATTTATTTTGTAAATAATTTTATAAGAAAACAAAAAAGTTAATCAAGTGAAACTGTCACAGATAATCTTAGCTGTAATACTGTATTTTTTAAAGTTGTTTCGTTTATGCGTTCATACATTTCTATTAAAAAAAATTTTTTTTAGTAGTTTGCATTTTTATTTTTTATTGAGTAGTTATTTTTTTTTATTTGTATTCTACTCAAGCGAAGCGATAGGAAAACCTTCAATTTATCAAAAGCATATTTTTGGTTTTCATAATGTACACCAATTCGTTGTAAAGATTAATCAAAATAGTGATTTGGCATTAAGCTTCGCCTTAAGTGGCAGATTTACATTTACCCCGCTTAAATTTGCACGAGAAATGTTGAACATAGCGAGGATACGGACTGACTGATATACCGGGTATTATTATTAGTCAACTAATACATATAATAATAGATAATATGTACGGTGTTGGGCGCCACTTAAGCAAGTAGGTCGAGTGGATGAATTGTTTTATTGGATATAATTATGTACGATGACGGACCAGTTTTTTTGCAAAGCAACTGTTGCATTGTGTTTGTAATAAACTAGCTGATGTCCCTTTGTTTGCTTTACACTGAAGTTTTAGACAGTCATTTTCCTCTTATTTTGAACGTCAAATGTGCAAAATTTCATCAAGAAGTGTCAAAAATCTGCTTTAAGGGGTGGGAAAAGGGGGTGGGTTTTCGAAATCTCATGTAGATACCTTTCAATGTTTGTGTGCAAAACTTCATCAATCTTGACATTACATTACGACTGTAGATTTGTTAAAAAATATACAAAAATACAAAACAAGCTTTTTTCTATTAAACCATGAAAATGATTATATTTATTTTGCTAAATTAATGACGTGAAAACTTGTTGCGGGAAACATGCTTAGGAGAGTTCCACCATTGTTTTGCCTAAATTTTCAGTTCCTGCCAACAGCGAAGATACTGCAAGATGGGACTTCTACCAGACATTGCTTTGTTGATGGTTACGCACATGCAATCATTATGCATTGCAAATGAATTAATTGTGAAATTACACAAATTATTAATCAAATAAAATTAACTTTGTTTGAATGATATTGGAGTAATAATTTGGTCGTAAGTATGGAGGGTCAGTATTTACTCTTCAAGTTGTATAGCATCATCTATGAACCGTATTTAGACGATTCATTTGTGAACTGGGTTTGTATTTCAGTATCAATATGCCCTCGACGTAAAGATATCATGTGATATTATTCAACTGCTCCGCCTATCAAGTAGCTGCCCGATAGGTAACTACGGAACACAATGGAAAACTTGACAAGTCGTCAATCTGTCCTATAAGCATCACCAATACAAATGCATTTAACCCTCTCTATACCTACTGAAATATGACATTTAAAATATATACAGGGTGTATCGGCACGTACCCGACAAACTTTAACCAGCTATTCCTTAGCATATTTGGAGTAAAAAATCTTATGTGCACTTTGCTGTCCGGTAACGTTTTTTTTTTAATAAAAAAATTATTATTCATATTTTCACCACATGTCACCACTGTTTTATCCTTTTCAATGTTTGAAAACCCATCTGGCCATATTTTATTCGAATTCCGTTGAATAATGCACGTGTGTACCTATATTGGCGCACTTTTACAATCACAACGAAATGGCACAGCACCATTCGTCTCATTTTTGACTATTATTACATAGTGTGTGCGAAAGAGCGAAGACGCTTTTCGACATACTTACTTATAACAACTGTTGAACCCGAAAAGCAATGCCAATGACAGTGATGTAGTGTGGAAATTTTTGTTTTTTTTTTGTTTTTAATTGAAAAAAAATGCTACCGGACAGCAAAGTGCCCATAACATTTTTTACTCCAAATGTGCTAAGGAATAGCTGGTTAAAGTTTGTCGGGTTAGTGCCGATACACCCTGTATGTTGGGAATTAAGAATAGAGGGCAGTGCATATAGCTTGCTTGGATGTCCGCAAGATGGCAGCTGGCAGCCAGTAGTCGCCAGGACTAGTTAGAATGCTCCCAGACAAACTTGGTGTTTTCAGATCTCATTTAGCCAGCTCCTAGTTAGTTCGACCATCGAAGTCACACTTGTAATACGCGAAGTATTGAATAAATCCACGATTTAACTCAAAGAACCTATTCTTTAAAATCTCCTTCCACGACGACTTGGAGAACTGTTTGTGGGAACACAACATATATATATTTGTAATCGTTTTTACTTAGGCTCCTAGAAAGCGTTGAAAAAGAAGACGACAGTTGAAGATAATTTTAGATAAGAAAAAAACAAATACTTACAGTTAATACGCGTATGTAAGCGAGAATCATCTCTAAATAGTATAAAACAAAGTCACTATCCGCGTCTGTCTGTTTGTGTGTTTAGTTCTTCTAAACTACGCAACGGATTTTGACAGGGTGTTCGCTATCATTTAGAGGTAGAAGGTTTATATATATAATATATGATATCGAAAGAAGGGTAAATGCAGGTAACTCCATTAATGGAGAACTGAACGTAGTTGGCGCAAACAAAAAATGTCCAAAGAATAGAAGTTAGCAGTTCACAATGGAGTGCTGATACCTACCCTGATGTATGGAAGTGAGGCATGGAACTGGCAAAGGATGAAATTAGGTTGAATGCTGTTGAAATGAGATACTGTGGCGTATGTGTTGTAAAACCATGTATGATCGTGTGAGGAATGTGGAGATGCGCAGAGAGTGCAAGGCTGAAGTAAGCGTAATGAATAAGATCAAGAAAGGGACGCTTAGATGGTTTGGGCATGTAGAGCGAATGAGCGAAGAAAGAAGTGTAAGGAAAATATATGACGCAATGGCGAATGGTAGCAGAAGTCGGGGACGCCCGAGGAAGACATGACATGATCGAATGAATCAGATACTCGAGTCTTGCCATGTCAAGAGTCAGAATAATAGAAGAGTATGTATGATACGATGTATGAATGTGAATGAGGCAAGGAGTGTGTGCCAAGACCAAGTTGTTTGGCATCCGTCCTCTCTGCCTACCCCTGCGGAGAAACGGCGTGATGGTTAGTTAGTTAGTTAGTATATATGCATAACATATTTAGAGAAAGTAGAGAAACACGAGCAACCCCGGTTGCATGTCAGTTAGTAATATATAAAAATTCAGCTTGCGTACATTTGTGCTCGCTAAACTCGAACAGTAGTCAACTGATATCGCAAAAAAATTCAAAGTTTATTCTTATTTATTTATTATTATTATTTTTTATTAATAAAAAAAAAAAATAATAATAAAATAATAAATATTCTTATTAGCACATGCTTCTCCTCTGAACCCCTCACCATACGAAAGAAGAAGAAGACTACAATCCAAACACCTACTGACATTAAAAAGTTTGAGATAAGCGAAACCAGGTTGGCTGTCATTTATTATTTCAATAAAAGCAGTGCATTAAAAAGTGTTTTTTTTAAATTAAATATATAATTTAACCCCAAAGAATTAGCTTACTTCGAAAAAGTAAATAGAATTACTTCTTCAAATTTTTCAAATTCACTTTGTGGCACCATTTTATTAATAAAATAATTAAAACACTTTGTTTTGACCACGATAATCTTTATTTTTTATATAAAGTCAACATGTTTCGAGAACGATGTTCTCTTCATCAGGACAAGTAATGTACTAAAAACTAAATAGTCAAGTATATAGAGACAGGTGTGGGTAGAAAAGGAAATAGGGGGGGGGGGATAAAGATTATCGTGGTCAAAACAAAGTGTTTTAATTATTTTATAAATAGAATTAGTTTCTTTCATTGTTTTTATTTGGTTTCTGTTCCTAGGGTTTTGCCCCAAATATCCCAACGGCTGTCCCAAAAATGCGGAGTACCAATTAAACGGAATCCACTTTTTTAAATATAGTTACTCACGATTACGGTCAGCAAGTAAAGGGTTAGAGCGTAAACAATTAAGCATATTTTATTATTTAGCGACAGTCATGACTCCAGTGTCACGTCTGTGCTATGGGTATTATAATTGTGCTGTATTGCAATACGAGACATGATGATGTAAGAAGCGAAATTGGAGTCAGTTCCGATGACAAATTTAATGACACGCCTGTTTTATTTTTGCCAATACAAAGTTTTTTGTCTACTCGCATGTGACATTTATTTAAGAATGTACAAGATGAGGTAAAAATAGTGTCATAATGTGAATGTGACATAATTTTTTTAAATGACGTCAAATGTCATTGTGCTTTGAGATTTGTGTTATAGAAAAACAGAGCACCTGAAAAACAAGGGATTATTGTTAATGCTTATTTGACCAATTTCCGGTCTGTTTTTTAATGCAGCGTGAATTTCTTTGTCGTTTTCCTTGTTGTCAATGTGCATCAACTCGGGAGGTGAGTCATCTTTTCGACTTAATCAATTTTACACCTTCAAAAAAACTTTTAGTAAAAAAAGAGCACTTCTCTTTTCATTTCTAACAAAATGGCAGCCAATTCACATTGTGACATTACTTTTGCCACACCTTGTACAGATAAATTATCTTAAAGAGTTCCTTCCATGTGTAGTGGTGTAATGGGTGGATCAAAAAATTGTTTGATTTAAGTCCTTGTCTTTTTGTTGTCACTAAACATAATCGATCAGTGTAATCGAACATTTTAGCATTAACAAAACCTGTTATTTATTATACAAGATTTTTTACCTTGAAACTTCTATTTGGGATGTTGAATTATTTTGCAACTAGATTTTTCTTCTTACCTGAAACAAAATAAAATAATAATTATTAATAACATATTCATGATCGCAACACACAATATCTATTTTTCGAAATATACTAAAAAATCACGGGATATTTTTATTTCAGAATTGATAATAATTGCATGTTAACTGAAGCGCATAACCTTGAAGAATAACAAAATTGTCTTATTTGTCAAGATTAACCCTAAGAAATTTAAACAAAAGAAATACACATTTCAAATATAGAAATAAAATCGCTTGACTGAATTTTTGAAACAAGAAGTTCCAACTTTGAAAGTGACGTTTAAATACAAATCAAATCCGAGTTCATAAAACCAGTCACTCACAGACAGACAGACCTACAACCCAAATAAGAATGTTTGAATATTGCATTTCCGCTGAGGGGAAAATAATAAATTATTGATTAAGGGAATAATTTCTTGGCACTAATAATGTATGGCCGTTGTTTGAAATGTAGTCACGCAGAAGGACAAGGGAGGGTTTGATCTAGAGATTTAAGCTCATTGTCTCTGGGCCAGAGGTCGGGAATTCAAACAAGCCAATAAAATAAAGAGTTGACGGTGGATAGGGGATGCTAAGATTATTATATTATAAGCCAGTCATCTCCCGAAAAAGAGCTGAAAAATTATTCCCCACAATATTTTCAAGCGATGATTCCCCACGATTTTTTTCGGGGAAAAAATATTCCCGACGTTGTTTGAATTCCACGGGAGGGGAAAATAATTCCCCACAATTAAATAATTTCGTTAACGTTTGCCGTGCTTCCCTAGATTTTCGAGCTTTTTTCCGTAAAAATATATTTTTAGCCTGTATTTTGTATTAAAAAAAAAAGATCTACATTATCTGAAAAAAAAAATGAGCTAAGAAGCTAAACCACTTTTTTGGAGCTGACGGCCTCAATTCAGAGCTAAATCTAGCTCTAAAGGGGCTGAGTTGGCAACACTGCAGTAGATACATACTTCAGGTTACATGGCAACTCAGGAAAGTGGCAATTAAACACACGTTTGAAAAGTCATTAAAAATGATAAAAACAATTCGATTAACCTAACCTAAAGTAACGATTTTTTTCCATCACTTTTCATGACTTTATATCACTTTTCAAGAGCGTGTTGAAGTGCCACTGCCCTAAGTAGCCCGGTTACCCTACTTAAGAGGAAGCTACAAGCCAAAGATGTGTATATTCTTGGTATACCTTATATCGTAGGTAATAGGCATTAAAATCGCTTGACAAACGGAGTCTAGAAACGTTCGATTTAAAAGTACAAAACTGGTTTTTATTTATTTTTTAAGAAAAACAAAAAAGTTAATCAAGTGAAACTGTCACAGATAATCTTAGCTTTAATACTGTATTTAAGTTGTTTTCTTTACGCTTTCATATATTTCTATTGAAAAAAAATTGTAGTTTACATTTATATTTTTTCTTGAGTATTTTTATTTTATTTATTTGTATTCTACTCAAGCGAAGCGATAGGAAAACCTTCAATTTATCTAAAGCATATTTTTGGATTTCATAATGTACACCAATTCGTTATAAAGATTAATCAAAATAGTGATTTGGCACTAAGCTTCGCCTTAACTCTTTCGCGTACATAAGCGACACTTATAACAGAAAGAGAGGTGACAACGGAGCTCTCAGAAGCAGAAACATAAGTTTAACAGTGTTAGTTTGCGGGGTTTCACAGAAATTCAAATGAAACATTGTCATGAAATGGACAATTTTTATTAATCAAAATGCACAGATCGAAAAATATTCGATTCCTGGCCTAGGTTGAAGTTGTTTTGATGCAACACCTTTACAGTTCAAAATGTAAACACTGTGATTGACGATTGATGTGAATGTAAACACTGTGATTGGTGTTTTACGTCACAGAATCATCTGTTCGTCAATCATTAACGTATAATCATCATTATTATAAGGCTGACCTCTACCTGCAGTTCATGAGGGTAGTCACGTAGTAAAATGGGTATTTGCTTAGAACAGAGGTTCCCAAAGTGGTCTATATCGATATCGGCTTGCTGGGGATCCATGTCAGCGAGAAAAAAAATTGGGGATCCACGAGATTGAAATGGGGGTACATGCGAGCGGAACCCCATTCACCTCAAGTCAACATTTAGGAGTTCCGTAAATGACACAATAGACCTAACACCACAGACATATGATGTATAGACTAGAAATTAAAGGTGAGGGGTAAAATCAACTGTTGAAGAACGAAGGGGGTAAAGCTGACTGTGATTCGTCAGTAAATCAATCTGACAGTATATAGGCATCTCGCATTATAATATCACCATTTAATTCTTAAAAGTAAAATCTGCTTTTGAATGAATAGACATTTTTACATGGGAGCGCAAATTACTCGCCACGTTATGAACAAATTTGCGAAGTCTAAATTCGGCAAAATTTTTTATTTTTTATTTTTTATGTGACACCTCACAAGAGTGTCCCTGCCTGTGGAGTGCACAGACAGGGGAACTATGTCACCACCCGGTTGGGCGGCGTTGTGAGGCGGAGTAAGGTAGGGGCTGTAGGAAGGGATTTGTTAATGCGAAAGGGATTTGTTAATGCGAATTATTTTCAGAGTCGAATATTTTGTTCACGTATTTAGTTAAGACACTTTTATAAGTGTTCATAATTTAGTTCCCAGTAACCAACGATGCGTACGGATATATCTCAATGTGATAGTATATGTTTCTACAAACTGATCCATATTATACGATGTAATTACGCTTAAAATAATGATTACATATGGAATGTAATACGACAATTGGGTTTATTCTCTTTTTCACATCTATTTTTACAAGTTTTCATATCACAAGCCACCATTTTGCCGTGTTATTTTGTAAAATGCCTCGACCATAGCTCGACGCTAGTTCGAACAAGAATGATGACGTCACATTCTCAAGATTCACGGGAAGCCATACGCGAGCCCATCCGGCTCCAATGGAACCGGTATGGGGAGTGGGGAATAATACGCTTTTAATCACTTAGGGCAGGTCTACTAATATTCATATGTCTATGCCTAACACAAATATAATAGACTGAAAAATATCTTATTTGTATTTTTATATTTCGTAAAGTTGTTAATTGAGGTATATAAATAGAGTCTACATTCTTTTTCTCGTCAGAATTAATATATTCAAGCAAAACATTGCACACTGGAAGCCGCGAATTTTGGTTTTGAAAAATGTCCAGGGTAATAATGACGTTCAACATTTAAATGCACTTCACACAGACTTCAAAACTAAGTTTGAGGACATTTTGACTATGGAAATGGAACGTTGAAGAATCGGATATCACGTGACAAGAAGAACTGACCGGAATAAGCACTGACAAAGAACTTAAGAGGCAGTTCTGTAGGGCCAGCTACAGAAATAAATTCCAGTTGCTTATCCTGATTCATTTTCATTTGGTGTAATACCTCACAAGGGTGCCCCTGTCTGCACAATGTAAATCAGAGGAACTGTACCGCCACCCGGTTGTTGGACAGGCAAGGGAAGGGAAGGGAATCTTTTTACGAAAATAATAAATGATTATCACATGGGACGTTAATAGTTTTAGGAAAATTCAATATTCGGCATGCAGGGGACTACGGAAAAAAAAATTTTGGAAAGTGGTCTACGGTGCAAAAAAGTTTGGGAACCTCTGGCTTAGAACAATGATAGTGAAAAGATAAGGTAATTAGTTGTAATGATAATTATTTACTCATGTTCTCCATAAAACGGTTACACACCCAATAAATTCCGAAGAAGATCACAAATTTAGGTTACATGTGAGTATAAAAGGTAATGTGGGCAAATTTACTACTTTGTGACATGCGTTAAAGATTGTTGCTGAACTGTCTGCAAGTGACGTCATGCAGAATCGTTAAGGCCCCGTAGTAAGCGTTCAAAGATTGTTTGAAAGGGAGATATGTAAAAACGAATGTTAGCGAGAGCGCGCTAATATAGGGTTTTCCAATAAGAGGTGTTATTTTGAATAGCCCGCTATTTCGGTAGATGCTACTTTTGAAGCTGTCATTTTTTGACATTTGACAAGTAGAAACTACGCCATTAATAAAAATGGAACGATACACGCTTCAACAACGCATTGAAATTATTAAAATTCACTCGCGTGAATCAAATTCAAATCATCTTGAGTGATGAAGCCCATTTCCACCTCGGTGGCTTCGTCAACAAGCAAAATTGTCGCATCTGGGGCTCGGAAAACCCAAGAGTTATTGTTGAAAAGCCTCTCTATCCTTGGTGCGGTTTATGGTCCGGCGGAGTCATTGGACCTTACTTTTTCGAAAATGAGACTGGAGCAACAGTTACGGTGAATGGATTGCGCTATCGAGAGATGATTAATGATTTTTAATGGCCGGAATTGGATGGTATTGATCTGGACAACGTTTACTTTCAACAAGCCACACAAGCAACGAAACCATTGATCTTTTACGATTGAATATCAAAGAACACGTCTTATTGGAAAACCCTGTATTATGGAGAAGACCACAAAGTTAGGTTACATGTAAGTATAAAAGATCATAGTGGAAGATCTACTGAATAGATAGTTGCTGAACTGACTGCAAGTGACGTGATGCAGAATTGTTAAGGCCCCGTAGTAAGCGTTCAAAGATGGTTTGAACGGGAGATATGTAAATACGAATGTTAGCGGAGCGCACTAATATTAAACGAATGACAATGAAAATGACAATAATTTAACGAAAATATTTAATCAAACACGACTTGTTTGAAATAGAGCAAAAATCTCTCGACAAATGCTTCAGTTGCATTTAAAGATACACTGTGAATTATTTCAAGCCTATAACATATTAAATAACAGAACAAAACGTGTTTTTAACATTTTTCATAGCTTACTTTGCGATTTTTTATTTTTTTCTATTGAGGGAATTTCATATAATTAACGATTCGGCATAACAAATGTTTACATATATTATCTTAAAAAATAACTTAAAAACTTAAGAATTAAAGAACAACTTGTTATAAATCAGTAGTAATTGGGAATCCGGAGCTTAAGCAGTTGTATTGCTCTATTAATTGGCGTGTTAAGCTGCGTTTACACCAAAGTCTTCAACTAAGTTTTCCACAAGTTGCGGTAGTTTGTTACTTTTTCTACATAATACAGCAACTTTTTCTGTCTCCCACTTGTGGAGAGACAAATCTTCCACTAAATTTTGGTTTCCCGCGGAGTGTCGGTAAAGATCAAAGAAAGTTGACAACTAAAAGTGGAAGATTTGTTGCTGCGCGCTTTGCATTAGCAACTTGTAGGAAACTAGTGGAGAACTGTTCCCCCTCCACGCAAACTTACAAACTTCAATAACAAACAGTGAAATGGTTTGAAATTTTAAACAAATAACCGAGACTTGTGTACGAATCACCAGTAGCCAAAAAACGTAATGTAACAGTGGGGAGCAGTGCAAATAAAAACATACTAAATCCACTTATCAAATCTCAAAAAGCCATAATGAAAATTATACTGAAAGTTCCTGTAAGAACTAGCACTAACGAAATCTTCACCAATCTTAACATCATGTCTATTAAACAACTATATTCTAAAACTATACTCATTTACATTCATAAACACAAAACACAAGAAATAACAACAAACACGTACAATAGAAACACTAGATCTCATGATCAAAAACTTATCCAACAAATAATTACAAATACAACTTTTGGGCAAAAAAGCTTCTTATATCACAGTATTAAACTCTACAACAAAATACCACTCACACTCAAAAACCTCAACACTTTAACATTTAAATCTGAAATAAAAAGCTGGATACTTAACATAGGAAGATCTGAAATAGAAAATTTACTGAAATCAAACACAGACTAAAACAGAATCAACTGAACTATACCAAAAAACAGTACCTTACTTATTTTAAAATTACTTAAAAAATATATATATACTACATTATACTTTGTTGTAATATTAATTTCTTATAATTAAATTATAATATATAAATGACATCCTCAGCACGGGAGATCCCAGTGAGGATATCATTATATCTATGTGTTAATAAGAAAAAAAAAAAAAAAAAAAAAAAAAAAAAAAAAAAAAAAAAAAAAAACTGCTAGCTTTTCTTGGACAGGTACTGCTTTCCTGTAGTTTGTGTCACGTTTCTTGATTTTATGTCCCATCATTGAAATCAAATACTCAAAGTCACTACTGGTCATTCTCAGTGCAGTTTTTGACACTCCCGTCGCACCTCAGCTCACCACTCAACGGATCGATGTCATCTTCTCGGAGATAAAGCCTAATTCTTGACACTACTGCCTTTCGCGCCAATTCTTTGGCAACAAGTTTTTCATTTGTTGTTCTAAATTTGAGAAGAGCTTGCTTTCGGAGTATAAAAAAGTGCATGGGATATCCCACGAGTATACTTGTTAGGCACAAATAAGTTAACCTTTTTCAATACAAGTCATAGACATATGAATATTAGTAGACCTGCCCTAAGTGATTAAAAGCGTATTATCCCCACTCCCCATACCGGTTCCATTGGAGCCGGCTGTGCTCGCGTATGGCCTCAAGTGAAATTTGAAAACGTGACGTCATCATTCTTGTGCGAACTATGGTCGAGGCATCATCGGTTCATTTTACGAAATAACACGGCAAAATGTTGACTTGTACTATGAAAACTTGTAAAAATAGATGTGAAAAAGAGAATAAACCCAATTGTCGTATTACATTCCATATATAAGCATTATTTTACTTTATTTTAAGCATATTCACATCGTATAATATGAATCAGTTGTTACTATCACATCGAGAAACGTCTGGACGCGAAACACAAAGCTGGTTGGTTGCTGGGAAATAAATTATGAACATTTATAAAAGTGTCTTAACTAAATACTTAAACGAAATATTCGACTCTGAAAATACAACCGAATTTTTTTGCCGAATTTGGACTTCGCAAATTTGTTCATAACGTGGCGAGTAATTTGCGCTCCCATGTAAAAATGTCTATTCATTCAAAAGCAGATTTTACTTTTAAGAAGTAAATGGTGATATTATAATGCGAGATGCCTATTTACTGTCAGATTGATTTATTGACGAATCACAGTCAGCTTCACTCCCTTCGTTCTTCAACAGTTGATTTTACCCCTCGCCATTATCTTCTCGTCTATTAATTCCTATGTCTGTGATATAAGTGGATTAAGTATAGTTATAGTTCCAGAGATTAGTTCTAGGGTGTTGAAATCGAGAATTCCTGTTGAAGAACAAGGATGGATACAAGAATGGAGAGTACGTATATTCTCTCATATATAGTTAGATAGGCATAAACCTCTTTTGTACTTTTTCTATTTATATTTTTTTATTGTTTTGTTCAGAAAGGGGTCGAACAATGGAATCATATTACAGGGATATTGTGAACAGCGGCTTAATATGTTCTCCGTATTGCGATTCCGTTAATGTAGATTGCTGTTGAATTGTATCTATATCCGAGAAGAGGTGGGTGGTAGAAATGGTCGGGGGCGTCCGTCAGGGAAAGTTGACAAACAATGTGCCAATATTACGATAAAATGAATGCACTAAGATTTGTACAAGCAGTTATTGTTAATAAAATATATGAAGTAAATAACATAACAGTTTGTGCACAACGATAGTGGTTCTAATTGGTTTAAAATGCGTCTCCCTCTAACATTCGTATTTAGATATCTTCCTTTCAAAACACCTTTGAACGCTTAATACGGGGACATAATAGCGTTTATTTGGGAAATTCCAAACGTAAAAACTGGTCAAATTGCGTTTGCAAAGAGGACACCGTTACAGAGTTCTACGCCGTTTCGTAAAACGGATTAGCAATGACTTAATAGTTATGTTATGTTGTAAATCAATGACTTAATCATTCGATTTTTTTATAAGTTTTATAACGAACACAATGATTGTAGAATTCAGACTAATCTAAAAAATAATTAATAAACAAAAAACATGACCGTTGTTCTAAGGCAAACGTTCGCGGAATTTCCGTCTTAATAGAGATAGCGGTGCGTATAAACATAAACACGGAACAAGTATTTCCTAGAAGTGTTATTTATAACGATTTGACAGAAAATTGTTGTGGCCATTTCATATTTAAGTAATTTCGACACTTTTGCAAAGAAAGGCCAATAAAATTGATAATTTGTACAAGAAAGAAATCAATGTATGAAAATATTGAATCTGACCCTACATGCATTTTTGATTATCAAGTAAACCATAGAAAACATACATAATTAACTAACTATCACGCAGTTTCTCGCACACTGAAAAAAATGAGTTAGCTAAAGTGTTAAGCTAATTGAAGTTGTGTAACCATCGCCTAAAGTTCAGCTACTTTACCTAAAATACTTTATGTGCAGATACCGTCGTTGTTTAGTAAAATGTGCTTGAGCTAATACAACTAAACTTTAATAATAGCACACTAAAAGCATACTTACCTAAACAAAATAATCGGTTTGGTTAATCAAGCTAAAGTAATTTACTAAACCTATTTCACTTTAGTAACTTAAGTTTATGTGTTACTTCCCAAAGTATTTAGCTAAATTTAACTAAACATCTAGTTTGGTTAAATGTTTTGTTCATATAGCAAAACTGAGGTTGGAATATCTAAATTTGGTATTTTTACATAACAATTAGTTGCTTTGCACAAACTTAGGCAAAGTGCAACAAAACTTTAGTTAAAATCTCCCGAACTTTGGTAGATCTGTTTATCGCGCAGGTGTTCATTTACGACGCAGTTATCAGATCGCCACAGTTCGCACCATACGTGAATTGACTGTCGTTGCGCGCGTTGCGAATTTATTTTTGAATTGAATTGAATTTATGTTAACCGCTGTTCCTAGTTCCTAGTGATAATGGCAGACAAAACCGTGGAGGATTATTTAATTTCTTGGAATCTGGAGGCTTACATAGAAACATTTAAAGGTGAGTTTTCTTTTTTCATTTTTTTATTGATTTGGAATTTAGATCATGGAACTATGATATTATATATTATGATAATATCCATTCTATTTGATTTAGAAACTGGCACCTTCATTATTCCATGACTCAAGTACCTACGCAATAGATTTAGAAGATTTGTATTTATTATGTACCTAGTTTGAAGAGTGCGTGTTGACGCTACAACCAAGATTGTGTCAGGAGTCATGACACAAATTACAGAGAGTGGTATATAAAAAAAAATAATAATTGGATCACTTGTATAGCGCCGTTTTTGTGCAAAATCAACTCAAGGGCGCCTTTATTTCTTTGTTTGTTTCCGCCAGTATTATTTTGTATTGAACGAATGTTGTTTGAAACTGTAGTATTTTCTAAGTTACAATTTTACCCTAGCCAGAAACTAGAACCAACCAAACTAGCTTTGAAATCGTATATATTATATTTTAATAAATGTGTATTGCAAATTATTAATTCGGACATAACATTTTGAACATTGAATTCTGTTGTTTTTTTTTTGGGAGGGATATTTTTTTTTAAATACAGGGTTTACCACCCATTGTTAATCTTTACATTTGAAATTTTCATATAAATGAAATAATTTCATTATTAAAACTATTTTATCTCCGCTTGATTCATGATACAGGGTGTTCGGTATCTGCTGTTGTATAAATATACATTTTTTTAATGAATAATTTTCATTCCTTTGAAAAATAAATTTTTATTTTCTTGTTTTTTTTGAAATTTTTTGTATTATCTCGTCGTTTTTTTTCTTTATTTCAGACTCAAGCCACTCCTGATAATATCTCAAGATGATATTAAAGAATTGATTCCGACTGTAGGGCACCGGGCACTGCCTACAGCACACATTAATGCGCTCAAGGATGTTATTAATCCACCTGTCATAAGTGTAAGTTTTTAAAAGCAGTAATGATGACATATTGTTTACCTAGGCCTTTTTTGGCTAACCATTTGGAAATAGTTGTACCGGACGCGATTTTGATACAAAAATAATAGTATTTAAAATAATAATTCCTGTAATTAATGAATAAATCGACTGCCGGGGGGGTCAAGCAATTCCAAAGGGATAAAAACAAAGCTTGACCTCTTCACCCTTTCTTTCCCCTTTGTGTACATACCCGCTTTTTTTTTCAGATTGAAGATATACCTTCAACTTCCAAACAAACAACGCCCATATATTATCAACACGATGACTTCCTTGTAAATGACATTTCCTTGTTGGAAAATAAAAACAAATCACAAAGAATAACGCAAGAAGCTTTTGAAGAGCAAATTTCGAATGTAAGTTAAATAATTTTAGTAAGTTTCAGATACCTAAGTAACTTAGGTTAATTGTTTTATACATTCCGATATATGTATTTTAGTAGTGGCAGCGTAGAAAAGCCATCCTGTGACTGATATTATGATGATTATAGAAGTGGTTATTAGTTATGTAATCAATATGCAATTTAATTTTGTTTTCCAGGACTTACGCAATCATCTCCTATCAATCAATGAACGGCAAGCACTTTTAATGCAGTTTGAGTCAAAGGGTCTGTTGGACAATTCTGCCAGACTGTGCAGTACTATTATTAGTAAGGAATTGCAGGGTAATCCAGATAGATCCATTACAAGCAAGAGATTTTATGAATTTGCTTTTCAAATCACCAAAGTCTTTAATAAAGAAAGCGCAGCTGTATATTTCACCCCATATGTGTGTTTTGGGCCTACCCAAAAAATTGCTGCTAAAGGTAAATTACTAGACACATACAGGCAGCGCCGAAAAGAATTTGCCAAATCAGGACACAAACATCTTTTACTATATTTAAAAAAAAATTATAATAAAAAATGATAATATAAATGTGTGTATGATCAAACGTGTTTTCTTTTTTGAGGCTTTGCTGGTAGCTGGAAACAATATTTTGAGAGACGATTCTTAACAAAATAACTTTTAAATG
Organism: Hesperophylax consimilis; assembly: GCF_061612785.1. NCBI lineage: Eukaryota > Metazoa > Arthropoda > Insecta > Trichoptera > Limnephilidae > Hesperophylax > Hesperophylax consimilis. The sequence continues at coordinate 18,025,865 of NC_142865.1, forward strand.
AATGAGGTTTTTAATAAGTACTTTCTAGTCTTACAAAACATAATATTTATTTATTTAGGTTTCATCTCTCAAAAGGGTTGTAATAAACTACCTGCAACTCAAAGTATTTAACCCATGATTCTGAATTATGGGTATAATCCTTCGAGTTGATGGTGGTAACATTTACACCCTGTATTGTTTTCAGCTAAACTGCAAAGCTGCACTTCCTATTTAATTTAGATAATCTAACCAAAAAGCTAAGCTACAGTACCTAAAGCTAGCTAGCAGTAGAGAGCTAAAACACCTATATCGGTAGGGCTATTCCAACCGAAGTTTAGTTAATCAACCTAACCATTTTGTAATATTAACTAAATAATAAGGTTACTACATCTAAACAGTTCAGTTTTTCTAACCGAACACTACAAAATGGTTTAGGTATATAATTTTTAGTTTAGGTAACACAACTAAACACAAAGCTGTCTCAGCCGATTAGTTTAGCTAGAATACCTGAATCGTTAAGCTGTCATAAATACAGTTTAGGTAACACAACTAAACACAAAGCTGTCTCAACCGATTAGTTTAGCTAGAATATCTGAATTGTCAAGCTGTCATAAATACAGTTTAGGTAACACAACTAAACACAAAGCTGTCTCAACCGATTAGTTTAGCTAGAATATCTTAATCGTTAAGCTGTCATAAATACAGTTTAGGTAACACAACTAAACACAGAAAGCTGTCTCAACCGATTAGTTTAGCTAGAATATCTGAATCGTTAAGCTGTCATAAATAAACTGCTGTTTAGCAAACAGTAGCTAAAAGTTCGGCAGTCACCACAGCAACTAAACTGTTTAGTAGATAATTACTGAAAATTTGGTAAATCGTACCTAAACATTTCTTTCAGTGCAGGGGTAGGCAGAGAGGACGGACCGCCAAACAACCCGGTCACACCACACACTCTTTACCTCATTCACATTCAAACATTGTCTCATACATACTCTTCTATTATTATGAATCGACTCGAGTATCTGATTCACTTGATCGATTAATTCTGCTACCATTCGCATTTGCATCATATATCCTCCTTACACTCCTTCGCTCATTCGCTCCACATGCCCAAACCATCTAAGCGTCCCTTTCTCAATCTTACATCGACCTTGCACTCTTTGCGGATTTTATTTGCCAGTTCCTTTATTTGCCAGTTCCATGCCTCACCTCCATACATCAGGGTAGGTAGGTACATACATAAATAGAAAATATTCAATGTTGACCCGAATAAGTACAATTTCAAAGGAACTAACACGTAGAATTCGAGCGTTTATAAAGTTTACGATGTAAAAAAATTATAAATCCTGAAATTATGGGATAGACGGTAAAAAATAGATGGATTCATTAGCTATACAGCACTATAATCAGTGGATATGTCTCTCTATTAAAATCAGAGGTATGATTTTTTTTAATGAGGGCGGGAAATTTCCAAATTATTGTTTGTGAATTCTGTTCGTGGAGTGAAGGGCCGTTACGTTATACCTTCCTGGAATTTCCGCCTTGGCCAAGATTGTGATCTGTAATCTGTATTATATAATAGTATACAGTCATCGTCATCGATGACCGCACCTCAGTCAATTCTCAGTAGGTATTAGGTATAATACATGTGATATTATTATGTATGGAAGACAATTGGGTGTTTTGATAGGCATAGAACTGAGACCACGTTTTGCATATTGATTTACTCGTCAACTGGAGCGTGGTTATCGTGACAGATTTTACAACAGACCTAACTTTACTCCTGCAGACGTATAAAAAGTGATCGGATTAGTTCTATAGCGCAGTTTTTATCGGAATATCACCCCAAGGGCGCTTTAAAACTTAATTTATTTAACCTGTAACTTATGACTTAACTAATAAGTTAAGAGGAAGCTACAAGCCAAAAATGTGTATATTCTTGGTATACCTTTTATTGTAGGTAATAGGCATTAAAATCGCTTGACAAACGGAGTCTAGAAACGTTCGATTTCAAGCACAAAACTGGTTTTTATTTATTTTATAAATAATTTTATAAGAACGCAAAAAAGTTAATGAAGTGAAACTGTCACAGATAATCTTAGCTATAATACTGTATTTTTTTAAAGTTGTTTCCTTTACGCGTTCATAGACGTTTTTAGTAGTGTACATTTATATTTTTTATTTGTATTCTACTCAGGCGAAGCGATAGGAAAACCTTCAATGTATCTAAAGAATATTTTTGGTATTCATAATGTACACCAATTCGTTATAAAGATTAATCAAAAGAGTGATTTGGCATTAAGGTTTGCCTTAAAAAAAGGATGAATTGTTTCACAGAATTTGAACAAATCATCAAATTTCAAAGATAATTCCCAAGTTCTGTGAGGGTTCTATTCAAGTTCTGTTATTATAACAGTTCTGAAGCAACTGGCCCATGATAATATAATAACAGAACTTTAATGGAACTTTCACAGAACTTTAAAATTAACGTTGAGAATTGATGAATTTTTTAAATTCTGTGAATAACCCGCCCTTAGATACTTACAAATATAGAATATAATAATTTAGATTTGAGAATATGTATGAGATAATACATATTCCTAATAATGATAATATTTGGCTAATTTATATAGCGTCGTTTTCGTGAAAAATCACCTCAAGGGCGCCGTACAAAAATAATACTAGAACTACTGACTTACATCTGAGACTTATATCTAGTGACTTACGATTAAGGTCTATGACTACTCTCTTAATGACATATATATTTACATATGTAGAAACTTACAACTAACATTACAATCAAATTTTTCTAGCGCCAGAGAAGAAGGAAGTTCTATAATAATAGGGTGTTTTTATGATTAATTTTAGAACAAGAGTGCAAAATGCGCCCAATAGGTTGGCTGGATTTATATATCTTAAATGAATGAAGTGAATGAATTAAATTATTCATCAATCTTTACCGGATTTAGATGATTCATCTGCCAACAATTAATTCGTAAGACGTGTTTTGTTATGTTGGTAAGTGAGTTAGCTAAGAACTTCACAGATGCACTCATAGAGGGCAGTGCAAAGAGCTTGCTTGGAAGTCCGCAAGATGGCAGCTAGTAGCCAGTAGTCGCCAGGGCCAGTCAGGCTGCTTCCAGACAAACAAGGTGTTTGCAAGGTGTTTAGGTCGACCATCGAAGTCACTCTTGTAATACGCGAAGTATTGAATAAATCCCTGATTTAATATAAAGAACTTATTCTTTAAAATCTCCTTCCACGACGAGTTGGAGAACTGTTTGTGGGAACGGAAAAATCTGCCAAAAATTTATTTATTTATTAATTAACGGACTTACGTCCAATATGTTACAAAGCGACACGAGATTTGGGATAATGTACAATGCAAAAGTAAAGGATGGTATATAAAAGCAGAGACAGACAGGGAAAACATAAGAAAATAGAAATGAAATAGAAGTGTCTAGTCAAGTCAAACCTTGCTAAAAATAAAGTGATACAAAATATCCTCAATTGCATAGTGAGCGACAAAAAACATTCTGACTTATACCAAAAAAATCAAGGTCTTGACGTGAGTTAACCATTCTACATATTCTGGACAATGGTGAATTATAAGCATAATTAACTCGATTAACGTGTTATATTCCTACTTATATTGTCCATTGGTAGGCAATACAGTAGCATTTTGACTTTATCATAAGTAGTTGAACGGAATAGGTATTGCTTGACGGTCTACTCTCTTTGCCTACCCCTGCCGAGGAACGGTGTGATGGTTAGTTAGCTAGTTAGTTACGGAAGTGACCGCGAACCACTGATTTAATACAATAAATTATCCTCCATGAATAGAATTAATTCTTAGCTCCTTGTGAAGTTATCATATGCCAATGAGGATGCTGAACTAACTAAGATAAGCAATCAATTGTATTATTTCCCATTCCGCATTCATTGCATTACAGAGGTAATTTTTAATGAAATCAATCTTTCAAGCAAGTATTCCATTTACATACTCGGTGTGACATGACAAGCTCAGGCACCACAGTGCCGTGAAATAAGAACACACTGAAAAAATGTTAAAATATGTTGATATCTTGCACGGAGAAAAATGTTAACTTAAAATATGTTGATATCTTGCACGGAGAAAAAATGTGTACTTAAAATATGTTGATAACTTACACGGAGAAAAATGATTAATGCTAATTTATTGAGATCTGGCTGCTGTTTACACGGCATTGCTCGGCTTTTTTCTTCTCTATATATAATATCCACGTGGGAATATCATTATACAGGGTGTATCGGCAAGTACCCGACAAACTTTAACCAGCTTTTCCTTAGCACATTTGGAGTGAAAAATGTTATGGGCACTTTGCTGTCCGGTAACATTTTTTTTCAATTAAAAACAAAAAATTATAAAAAAAATCCACACTCTGTCACTGTCATTGGCATTGTTTCTCGTGTTCAACAGCTGTTATTAGCAAGTGTGTCAAAAAGCATCTTCGCTCTTTCATACACACTAAATAATAATAGTTAAGAATGAGACGAATGGTGCCATACCATTTCGTTGTGATTGTAAAAGCGCGCCAATGTAGGTACGTACGTAAATTATTCAACGAAACTCGAATAAAATATTGCCGGATGGGTTTTCAAACTTTGACAAAGGATAAAACAGTGGTGACATGTAGTGAAAATATGAATGAAATTTTTTTTATTAAAAAAAATGTTCCCGGACAGCAAAGTGCCCATAACATTTTTTACTCCAAATGTGCTAAGGAATAGCTGGTTAAAGTTTGTCGGGTACGTGCCGATACATCCTGTATATAAATATATAATGTTTTTGCTACCATACACATTTGCGTCATTGTTACATTCTCCTTACACTCCTCCAAACCATCTAAGCGTCCCTTTCTTAATCTTACTCATTACGCTTACATCAGCCTTGTATTCTTTGCAGATCTCTAGATTTCTCACACGATCATATATGGTTTTACCACACACATACGCCTCAGGGATCTGATTTATACAGCATTCAATCTTAATTATTATCGTTTTTTTTATATTAGCGCGCTCCCTCTAACATTCTTATTTACGGTTCCATGATAACTCAACACAGTGACAATTCAACACACCACCTTTAAAAAGTGATATAGTCATTAGAAACGATGAAAAAAAATTTAAACCTAACCTAACCTACTTAACTCAGTTAATAAAGTTTTTGTTTCATCACTTTCCATGATTTTTTATAACTTTTTAAAGATGTGATGAATTATCATTTTGATGATTTATCCGGTCACCCGTATTTACATATCTCCCTTTCAAATCATCTTTGAACGTTTATTACGGGGACAATATTTGCAATCTGTTTTCTGTGACCACATTGTATTCCCGTTTAAATCCGATAGCACGTTTTAGTTCCGTCGATGCTTTCTATACTGTATATATATAGTATATACAAAATCAGTTTATTATGATCTTGATGTACAGTCTTACAATAGAATGTAGAAATTTAATAAAATTGGATAAGGATTCCCGAATTGACAGAAATAACTTCTTATGATGTTTTTTGCTATTTGCGGGTTTCTTTCGCATTGCATACTGTTGTCTCCGGGTTTTTTTCACAAACTACGGCTTCAAAAAAGCACTTGTATTTAATTTTTTTTGCATTACCTCCACAAAGGAAGCCCTGAGTAAAATAATTTCCCTCAGGGCCTATGTCATTTTTGGGGAGCTGTGTGGAGCGGTTTTAAGGAAAATAATCAATATGTAATGCAATAAAAGTAAGTATACAGTGTGCGGGCCGTTAAAACTCAGAAACATGTCCAGGTACGATCAATGGTGTTTTATGGTGTGGTAAACCTCTATCCCCCATCCATGAAGAAGGTTCCCGTTTTTAACTGAAGAGCGTGCTTTTGAAGATATAAGGGCTGGATTTTTCGCCTTCTAGAAATTTCTAGGACAGTCCAGGACATTCGAGAGCATTCCACAACACTTCAGAACATTCTGGAATTTTCGGGAATAGTCTGGAACGTTCAAGAACATCCCAGATAATAATTTATTTATTTTTTTTACGCCCATTGGGCTTTTACAAACATAGTTAATAAAAATATAATATTCTGAAGATTGTAAGTTCACAATAGTAACAGTAATAATACATATAACCATATCCATTTGACGTATTATAACAGCAAGTAAATAGTAAATGGATACAATAATTATTTTTAGGTATAAACCTGTTGTACAAAAATAAGAATATGTATTGTTAACAAAATATAGAGCGTTTGACTGGTTATCGTGGCCTGTTAAATCAAGGGCGTTCGGTCTGCCATTTTACATACATATTTTAAATAGTTTATATAAAAAATATTGTGAAGATTATAAGTATAGAATAGTAAAAGCAATAATATAACCTTCACCATTTGACACATAAAAGCGAGCAAAAAGCAAATGGAAACATGATAGTTTGTGGGTACAAGCCTGTTATAAGAAAATAAGAATATGCCTACTTCTAAGGTATAAAGACGAAAATTGTTTATAAAAATGATGAACTATACACGGTATTACAGGCCATTTCCTGAAAAACTTTTAGTAAATTCGTAATCGTGACACTACGTTAGTAACTCTAAATAGTATATGTAAAACACTATCCGCGTCTTTCTGTGCACTTAGTTCTTCTAAACCAGGGGTCTCCAAACTTTTCAGCCGGAGGGCCACATTGACTACTCCAGTGAGTTCGGAGGGCCAAAACCGTTTTAATTTCTAGACACCCATATTTTCTGTCTTAGGGAGGGGGAGGGGGGGGGGGTAGACAATAGAATTTTCAGGGATGAAAATATAGCTTTAGATAATGTAGCTTTGAAGATAATTTTTGATACTCGTTTCTCAGAGCTTGATATCATTGCGAATCAAATAAAGATTTTTCAAAAAAATCCTCTTGATATATTCGCGCGATACTTGTGGACGCAATGTATTGGTGCCAAGTACCTCGCCAACGAGCATATTTATTTATTCGCACGAAAAAATTCGCGGAGTTTTCGCCCCTTCTGAGCAAGGTCTTAGCCATTAGCTGTCGCGGGTCCTTGATGACATTGGTCATAAAGCTGGGTCCAGACATGTTCTTTTGTCCGTACCGTACCTCCGTTTCGTACCAGCGTCGCGATCCAAAAACTCTGGACGCATCATCTTTTGTCCGTACCGTACCTCCGTTTCGTATCCGCGTCGCGATCAAGAGCCCGTATCTCCGTAACGTCGCTGCGATCATCGCGTGTCCATTTCCTCCCACCATGTCGTCGACTGCGGAAGTGTTTGAGAATTTGACGATTGCTTGCGCGTCCTTCATTGTTATTCACAATAATATAACGAAAAAAAAACAAAAAAGGCGACGTTGGTGGGAGTTAGAATTGTTCAAAAACAGAGAAAGATGTAAGACGCCGCGAACACGTCCAGACTGGCGCAGACCCGTACCGTATCGCCTTTGAACGGGCCGAAAAACCGACTCGCGATGGATCGGAGCGTACCTCTATCCGTATCGAGATGCCGTACCACCGTACCGTACCGAACGGGCGTCCAAACTAGCGTTCTTGATCGCGACGCTGGTACGAAACGGAGGTACGGTACGGACAAAAGAACATGTCTGGACCGAGCTTAAGATGTCGCGGGCCGGATGGAAGACACTGGCGGGCCGGATACGGCCCGCGGGCCGTAGTTTGGAGACCCCTGTTCTAAACCATACAACAAAGTTTTATAGGGGTTTCACTATCGTTTAGAGAATTTCTTCCGGAAGGTTTACATATATTTATCATTTTATGAACAAAACCTATCAATTTGGTTGTCCTGAAACAGGAAACCTTCCCAGTTACACAGTCAAAGATTCATTATTCTATAATTGTATTTTTTAGTATCCAATAAATGAATACATATCTGATATTTCTACTATCTGCGATGGACGCCTTGAAATACTGGTTTACCACTGCCTACCGTTGTTTAGTACACATTGCAATGAAAATGCCTTACAAGAGCCAATATTAGAACAAGCAAACTGCATACCCTTAAAGGGACAATGTTAAGACATGTATTTAGATGTAGATTTAAACCCGTGTATGTGAAATCATGTATGCATTACCTTTTTCGTATTTTCCTGGCCATATCGAACAAAATAATTGACCTTTCCTTCAAACTCAGATGTATGTAGCTAGCTAATGCTCAACAAGTGAGACAATCATCTAACAAGCTGACAGATTGGATAACAGCTTGGTCCGAGTTTTGGATGAAGAAAAATATATGATTTGATATTTTCACGGCCAAAATTATTATAGTGATATTTTTGGGGTTTTATGCCGTGTTGCGCTACCTCCTTTAGCCAAACCTATCGGACATCATTACAGTGTCATTAATGGACACTGCAATGCTGTCCGAAACGTTAGCTAAAGGAGGAAGCGCAACGCGGCATAGTACCCTAAAAATACATCACAATAATAAGAAAAACAGTTTTTTTTTGTTTACAGAAAACAAAGCTCTGAATAGCAGGAATATAAGATTAATATAATAATAATAATAATGATTGCTTTGTTATCTTCCTTTTTTAACAATTTAACAAAAAGGGATAATGGTATTCTCGCTGAGATCTCCTGTGCCGAGGATTTCATTTACATATTATTGAAATTTAGTAGTACGGAATTTACTGGGTGTTTTATGTTTGTTTGTTGAGCCGTTTCTGTATTTGACGTCATCATATTTTATTATTTCTGATCTCCCTATGTTGTGTGTCCAACTTTTCATTTACGATTAAAATGTTATAATATTGGTGTGAGTTTTGAATGAGAGTGTGATTTTGTTATAGAGTTCAGTACAATAGAAAGCTTTTTGGCCCAAATGTTGTATTTGTACCTACTTGCTTGTTGGATATGTTTTTGACCCTGAGATCTAGTGAGATCTAAATATTATTTCTTGTGTTTTGTATTTATTAATGTAAATGAGTATTGTATTAGAATGGAGTTGTAGATTATTGAATTATTGATTGTCAGTGCTAGTTCTTGTAGGGACTTTCAGAATGATTTTCATTATGGATTTTTGGGTTTTAGTGCGTGATTTCAAGATATTGTCATTTGCACTTCCCCATGCGATAATACCGCATTGTAAGAGCAGTTGGCAAAGATCCATGTAAATCTTTGTTAAGTCTTTTTTACTGAGGACATTCTTGATGGCTTTGAAGAATTTACTTCTTCTTCTTCTTCTTCTTCGATGGCGCTACAGCCCATATCGAGCTTTGGCCTCCTGCAACAGTCGCCTCCAACTTCTCCTGTCCTCAGCGGCTGACTTCCAGTTTGTCACCTGGAGAAACTGTGCTGCATCCCCTCTTACCTCATCTTCCCACCTCAGTCTGGGTCTTCCCACTTTTCTCTTTCCACCTGGGTGACCAGTCAGAATTCTTTTTGGGACGCGTGTATCCGGCATTCTCTGTACATGCCCAGCCCATCTCAGCCTGAGGAGTCTCATGTGTGCAGAGATGCTAGGGGCCTTATATATATCGTACAATTCTATATTGTGCCGGATACGCCACTGTTCGCCCTCTTTCACGGGTCCACATATTCTTCTCAGCACCTTTCTTTCAAAAGTATCCAGCATTTCAGCCATCTTTACCGTCAGTGTCAGCGCCTCACATCCATATGCCAATACAGTTCTTACAATGGTCTTATATATGGTTATTTTGGTTTTTCTGTGGACACTACGTGACTTAAACACTGGCAGCAAAGAGAAGTATGTTTTGTTGGCTGCTGTGATTCTCCTTCTGATTTCTGCTGGATCCTCATTGTTCTCTGTCAGGCTGGAGCCCAGGTAGGTGAATTGATCGACCACTTCATATGAGTAGTTGTCTTTAAATAGTGCACTACTTCTTCTTCTGTGTGAGGGGTTCCTGCTCTGTACCATCATTTTTGTTTTGTCACCATTAACTCGCAGTCCTACTTCCCGCGCCGCTGTTTCTAAAGGGTCGAAGACCTCCTTAATGGCTGAAACTGATCTTCCGACAATGTTGATGTCATCCGCATATCCGACAACTTGACTGCTCTTGAAACAAATATTGGAGCCAGTGTCTATTAGTGTTTTTCGTATTACATGTTCGAGCACAATGTTGAAGAGAGTGGGAGCCAGACTGTCCCCCTGTTTAAGTCCCTGTGATACTGTAAATTCTTCCGACAATTGTCCGTCTATTTTGACCTGACATCTTGAGTCTGACATTGTGGCTTTTATGAGCCTAACCAATTTAGGTGGAATCTGGAATTGTAGTAGTATGTCATATAGACACTCCCGATCTATGCTATCATATGCTTGCTTGAAATCTATGAATAGTTGGTGTATGTCTATGTCAAATTCCCAGCACTTTGCCAAGATCTGTCTGACGGTGAACAGTTGGTCTGTTGTGGATCTACCGGTGCGGAAGCCTGCCTGATACTCTCCCAGTAGGTTTTCTGCATATTTATCAATTCTTTGTTTCAGTATCATGGTGTAGATTTTATATGCTGTGCATAGAAGTGATATTCCTCTATGATTTTCGCATTTTAATTTGTCACCTTTCTTGTGAATTGGGCATATTATGCTTATTTGCCATTCCTCTGGGATTTTTTCCAGTGTCCATATTTTAGTTATTAAATTGAGTAGCAGATTTCTCAGATGCTCATTTCCATATTTGAACAACTCTGCCGGGAGGTTGTCTTTCCCAGGTGATTTGTTGTTTTTAAGTTTCTTTAGTGCAGCATTTATTTCTTGCATTGTTGGTGGATTCGCTGATTCTTCATTACTTGATTCATTGGGGATGTTGGTAGGGTGACTTCTCAGGTCGCTATTAGGGTTGAGAAGTTTATAGAAGTAGTTTTTCCACACTGTTTTTATTCGTTCCTTATCTGATATAATTGATCCATCAGCGTCTTTGCATAGTGTTGTATTCGGTTTGAAACCCTTCTTGAAGAAGTTTACTCCCCTATATGCTTCTCTAGGATTATTATTGACAAAGTCCTGTTCCATTTTTAGCAGTATATCATTCAAGAATTTTCTTTTCTTTCCCCGTATCAGCTTATTCGTTTCTTTTCTCGCTTGTTCGTACGCCTGTCTTTTGTTTCTTGTTGACGTTTCCAAGTACTTCTTTCTGAGTATATTCTTGAAGAATTTACCTAGTTGTATTAATTGTAGTAAAAGTTAGTGTAATGTAGAGATCTCAGATTTCATAAGTAAACACATGTAAAATAATTACAGATTTCATTAGTAAATAACTAGTCAATTTAACCCTGTAAGTACTTTCATCACATTTGTTCAGTTTGCAATGTTTTCTGTGTATTTCAAATAATAATAAAAAATAATATTGGACAATTTTTATAGCGCCGCTTTTGTGAGTTATCACCTCAGGGGCGCTTTACAGTTGATGCAGGTATTACAAAAAATATATATATATATATATATATTACCAAAGTAAAGTGAAGTTAAGTAAAGTAAAATGAAGAACAGGAACAGGTGACATGAAGACAGAAGATGGAGACTCTGCAGCAAGAATCCTAGATGGTGAAGAGGCTGGACCAGCTGCCGCAGCGAGAGACACTACCGCGTCCACCAACAGTGCCAGCACGAGGTTCGTCATCCGTTCAGGTATGTGTCTGCTGCTAATAAAGCGCTGACATGTGTCTGCTGCTATTAAAGCGCTGACACAATATCCTCACATAGATAACAGACCTTGGCAGCACCGCTGTGACGTTCGACGAAGATAGAAGATGGAGACTCTGCAGCAAGAATCCTAGGTGGTGAAGAAACTGGACCTGCTGCTGCATCGAGAGAGATTACCGCGTCCACCAACAGTGCCAGCACGAGGTTCGTCATCCGTTCAGGTATGTGTCTGCTGCTAATAAAGCGCTGACATGTGTCTGCTGCTATTAAAGCGCTGACACAATATCCTCACATAGATAACAGACCTTGGCAGCACCGCTGTGACGTTCGACGAAGATAGAAGATGGAGACCTGCTGCTGCATCGAGAGAGATTACCGCGTCCACCAACAGTGCCAGCACGAGGTTCGTCATCCGTTCAGGTATGTGTCTGCTGCTAATAAAGCGCTGACATGTGTCTGCTGCTATTAAAGCGCTGACACAATATCCTCACATAGATAACAGACCTTGGCAGCACCGCTGTGACGTTCGACGAAGATAGAAGATGGAGACTCTGCAGCAAGAATCCTAGGTGGTGAAGAAACTGGACCTGCTGCTGCATCGAGAGAGATTACCGCGTCCACCAACAGTGCCAGCACGAGGTTCGTCATCCGTTCAGGTATGTGTCTGCTGCTAATAAAGCGCTGACATGTGTCTGCTGCTATTAAAGCGCTGACACAATATCCTCACATAGATAACAGACCTTGGCAGCACCGCTGTGACGTTCGACGAAGATAGAAGATGGAGACTCTGCAGCAAGAATCCTAGGTGGTGAAGAAACTGGACCTGCTGCTGCATCGAGAGAGATTACCGCGTCCACCAACAGTGCCAGCACGTGGTTCGTCATCCGTTCAGGTATGTGTCTGCTGCTAATAAAGCGCTGACATGTGTCTGCTGCTATTAAAGCGCTGACACAATATCCTCACATAGATAACAGACCTTGGCAGCACCGCTGTGACGTTCGACGAAGATAGAAGATGGAGACTCTGCAGCAAGAATCCTAGGTGGTGAAGAAACTGGACCTGCTGCTGCATCGAGAGAGATTGCCGCGTCCACCAACAGTGCCAGCACGAGGTTCGTCATCCGTTCAGGTATGTGTCTGCTGCTAATAAAGCGCTGACATGTGTCTGCTGCTATTAAAGTGCTGACACAATATCCTCACATAGATAACAGACCTTGGCAGCACCGCTGTGACGTTCGACGAAGATAGAAGATGGAGACTCTGCAGCAAGAATCCTAGGTGGTGAAGAAACTGGACCTGCTGCTGCATCGAGAGAGATTACCGCGTCCACCAACAGTGCCAGCACGTGGTTCGTCATCCGTTCAGGTATGTGTCTGCTGCTAATAAAGCGCTGACATGTGTCTGCTGCTATTAAAGTGCTGACACAATATCCTCACATAGATAACAGACCTTGGCAGCACCGTTGTGACGTTCGACGAAGATAGAAGATGGAGACTCTGCAGCAAGAATCCTAGGTGGTGAAGAAACTGGACCTGCTGCTGCATCGAGAGAGATTACCGCGCCCACCAAAAGTGCCAGCACGAGGTTCGTCATCCGTTCAGGTATGTGTCTGCTGCTAATAAAGCGCTGACATGTGTCTGCTGCTATTAAAGCGCTGACACAATATCCTCACATAGATAACAGACCTTGGCAGCACCGCTGTGACGTTCGACGAAGATAGAAGATGGAGACTCTGCAGCAAGAATCCTAGGTGGTGAAGAAACTGGACCTGCTGCTGCATCGAGAGAGATTACCGCGTCCACCAACAGTGCCAGCACGAGGTTCGTCATCCGTTCAGGTATGTGTCTGCTGCTAATAAAGCGCTGACATGTGTCTGCTGCTATTAAAGTGCTGACACAATATCCTCACATAGATAACAGACCTTGGCAGCACCGTTGTGACGTTCGACGAAGATAGAAGATGGAGACTCTGCAGCAAGAATCCTAGGTGGTGAAGAAACTGGACCTGCTGCTGCATCGAGAGAGATTACCGCGCCCACCAAAAGTGCCAGCACGAGGTTTGTCATCTGTTCAGGTATGTGTCTGCTGCTAGTAAAGCGCTGACACAATATCCTCACATGGAAAACAGACCTTGGCAGCACCGCTTTGACGTTCGACGAAGATAGAAAAATGGAGACTCTGCAGCAAGAATCCTAGGTGGTGAAGAAACTGGACCAGCTGCTGCAGGGATAGAGTCCTTCGCGTCCACCAACAGTGCCAGCACGTGGTTCGTCATCCGTTCAGGTATGTGTCTGCTGCTAATAAAGAGCGCTGAAATAATATCCTCACATAGATAACAGACCTGGGCAGCACCGCTGTAACGTTCAGCGAGTCCATCATATCTAGTCTCTATTAATAATAATAATAATAATATTTGGACGATTTATACAGCGCCGCTCTTGTGCAAAATCACCTCATCTCTCCTAGTCTATTTTAGTCCCTTCTAGTCACTTCTTGGCTATTCATGCCACTGAGTGCATCTTCTCGACCCCTCTAGACTCTTTCCTGGCTCTAATACCTAGATAAAGCCAAAAAAAAAAAAAAAAATTACAATTTCTTTTATTGTGTCGTGATCCAACGATTTCATACCTCTGTCTCAGACCTATAGGGCTCGCTTATCGCAGGCTATCATAAACAAAATCTTAAACCAAAGTCAAAGTGAAGTGTATGTGTCATCTGAAACGAAAACATAAATAAAAACAAAAAATTTAAATAAAATATGGCTTATCTGTTTTCTGTGTAGATGCTTTATATACAACTTATTTTTAAGTTTTCCGTAAAACAAATACTGTTTTAGAAACAAGATAAATTTATCTTTCCGCGGGTGTATGCATTTAAAATAAACATTACTATTTCTAAATGATAAAATTTTTATATCAAACGTGAAAAATGTTTTTACATAATTTTTTACTCCGATCATAGAAAAATTGAGAGAACTCGATATTTTGAAAACACGCTCCTTTCGTTTGGGGAATTTGTAAGAAAACTGTAACTTCGCTTTTAACTCGTTCATATAATAAAAAAATAAGAAATACATTTTAAAGTTCCATTCCATTTGTTAAGATAGCGGCGCGAAATACATACTTACATTAATTTTGGCTATTTTTAGGAATTTATTAATGGATTCCAGGATAAATATTTGAGGCAAACTGGAAAGAATTGTGATTTCTCTTTCCAATTGCAAAAAAAATATGCATTGCCGCATGACAGAAAAAAGGGGAAAATTTATTTATTTATACTGGGTTTTTACAGATGTTCTCACTTTCGTGAGAACTCTCCAGTTACAAAAACTCAGTTAAGTTACAGGCAAAAATCTAGAAATTACATATATACAGTTAAAGATGAAATTAAATACAGGTTACGTACAATTTAAAAACCAAATAAATAATAGTATAAAATTATACATAAGTTCAGCAAAATGACAAATAATACTAGGAGAGACAAGAGACACGAGAGTTACAGCGATACATAAACATTTTATTTAGCAGCAGCAGAACATTTTTTTTGAAACTGTATAGATTTTCGACGTACATATCTACACACATATCTGCACACTCAATTTTATTATACAGTCGACACATTTGGGTCAGAGGGCTAAAATAGGCAAAATTTATAAATACTTTTATAAGGTATGGACGCCCGGTCATATATGACCCACAAATACTGGAGGGGTTAAATCGAGTTTAACGAGTCAGCAGCCATCATCACGTGTGTGGCAAGAACACATTAAACCAGATAAGTTTTGTTACACAATGCGATTCACAATAATTTAATGATATTAATAAAAAATATAATAAAACAATTGACCTTGGTATCATAATGCTTCGTTGGCTAACGAGCAGAACGGGATTGAAGGATTGTGAAATTTAATGCAAGTAAGAAGAAGAAAAAGAGATAATTCAAGTAAAATTATAATCTAACCTGCGTACAATTTGGTTAAATTTATATAAAACGCAGTAAAAAGACGGATTTTCATGACAAAGGACGCCATGAATGATCGTGTGTGGAAATCACATCAGCAAATCAACACAAGACAAAATGTAACATTCTTCTGTAATACATACAAAACCAACTATTAGACACACTCACTAAACGATATGATGCACGGGGTTTGGGGGTACTATCGATATAATAATAATAACAACATATCATTTATATAGCGCATTTTAGTGTAATTTCACTTCAAGTGCGCTTTACTGTAAGTCTTTATTGCCGGTCTTTCAGTATAGAGATCAAATTCAAGTAACATTATAATCTAACCTGCGTACCATTTAGTTATATTTATATAAATCGCAGTAAAAAGAAGGATTTTCATGACAAAGGACGCCATGAATGATCGTATGTGGAAATCCGCAAATAGGAACACAAGACAAAATGTAACTTTCTTCTGTAATACATACACAACCAACTTTCAGACACACTCACTAAACAATATGATGCACGATCTGGGCAACAAGTTTCGAGGTACTATCGAATTAATAAGAGTAATAATAACATAGCGTTTATATAGCGCAGTTTAGTGTCATTTCACTTCGAGTGCGCTCTAATATAACAAACTTAAGGCGAAGCTTAATGCCAAAACACTATTTCGATTAATCTTTATAACGAATTTGTGTACATTATGAATACCACAAAATATGCTTTAGATAAATTGAAGGTTTTCCTATCGCTTCGCTTGAGTAGAATATAAATAAATAAAAATTACTCAACAAAAAATATAAATGCAAACTACTAAACAAAATATTTTTTCAATAGAAATGTATGAACGCATAAAGGAAACAACTTTTTAAAAATACAGTATTATAGCTAAGATTATCTGTGACCGTTTCACTTGATTAGCTTTTTTTACTTTCTTATAAAATTATTCATAAAATAAATAAAAAAAAGTTTTTTGCTTGAAATCGAACGTTTCTAGACTCCAGTTTGTCAAGCCATTTTAATGCCTATTACCTACGATATAAGGAATACCAAAAACATACATTTTTGGCTTGTAGCTTCCTCTTAAAACGGTAATTTAGTATTAGTGGTCATGTTCTTAAAATTATTACTACAGTGTGCCTTACCCAATACAGATCTAATAATATAACACTAAGATGACAAAACAAAGAATAACAATAACAGTAGGACAGGACAAAACAAAAAACATTAAAACTAAAACATAATATAAAACAGGAAGCAGTTTGTGCTCAGAAATGTATTGATATATATATTTACTGACTCCATTTATAGAACTAAGCGTAATCTATACCAGTACTTGATGAATCCTACACATTGCAGTAGCGTTGGTAATGTAGTGTTAGTGATTTCTTATATATATGTAGTATTGTTCTAGTTTTTTATGTGACTGTTATACGTTTTACTAATATTGTTTCATATTCAGTTTATCAGTTTACTGTTATTTCATGCTTTAAAATTTGCGATAGCTCACTAGGTATATTCTGTTCTTCAAATCTATGCAAAAGACCGACTGGGCGTAAAATCAAATAAAATAAAAATAAATAATCAGTAAGATTAAGAAAGGGAAGGACAGATGGTTCAGGCATCTACAGCGAATGAAGGAAGAAAGAAAGAAATGTGAATGGTAGCAGAAGTCGAGGACGCCCGAGGAAGACATGGTACGGTCAAGTGAATCAGATACTTGATTCGAGCCACGTCAAGAGTCAGAATAATAGAAGAATATGTATGAAAGTGAATGAGACACAAGACTTAGTTGTTTGGCGGTACGTCCTCTCTTCCTACCCCTGCGGGGAAACGGCGTGGTGGTTAGTTAGTTAAGACGCCATGAGCAAAATGTGCAAGATACAATTTATTGGGAGAGGCTAACTGAACTGAACTAACTTGGTGGACTTTAAATTTCTATAGGGTGTGGAAACTGGTGCCTAGAGATTTTTAGACACCCTAGAGTGTTTTATTGTTTGGAAATTTTCCCGAAATATTAATACCTCCTTGATAGCCCTTCATACTAGCCACTAAATTCTTCTATATCTACAGTAAAAGAGTCCCAACTGCCCGGACCCAGTGTGACTATGACACCCATAAATAGGTCATAATTGTGAGGCTGAAGTGAGTGGAACGGGAAGGTGAAAGTGAGAGGAAGGTTACTAAAACACTAAACATAGTTAAATCCATTTCAAGAAATGTTTGTTGAATAGTGAACTTTCACCAAAGCTACACTGATAGTAACTTAGACGCAATAAATAAAGAAGGGAAACTGGGATTCATGCTGCAGATTCTCTTCTATCTATCTTCTATCTTCATCGAACGTCACAGCGGTGCTGCCAAGGTCTGGTATCTGTGAGAGGATATTGTGTCAGCTCTTTATTAGCAGCAGACACATACCTGGACGGATGACGAACCTCGTGCTGGCACTGTTGGTGGACGCGGTGGACTCTCGCTGCAGCAGCTGGTCCAGTTTCTTCACCACCTAGGATTCTTGCTGCAGAGTCTCCATCTTCTATCTTCGTCGAACGTCACAGCGGTGCTGCCAAGGTCTGGTATCTGTGAGACGATATTGTGTCAGCTCTTTATTAGCAGCAGACACATACCTGGACGGATGACGAACCTCGTGCTGGCACTGTTGGTGGACGCGGTGGACTCTCCAGCTGGTCCAGTTTCTTCACCACCTAGGATTCTTGCTGCAGAGACTCCATATTCTATCTTCTTCGAACGTCAAAGCGGTGCTGCCAAGGTCTGGTATCTGTGAGAGGATATGGTGTCAGCGCTTTATTAGCAGCAAACACATACCTGGATGGATGACGAACCTCGTGTTGGCACTGTTGGTGGACTCTCTCGCTGCAGCAGCTGGTCCAGTTTCTTCACCACCTAGGATTCTTGCTGCAGTCTCCATATTCTATCTTCATGTCACCTGTTCCTGTTCTTCATTTTACTTTACTTAAATTCACTTTATTTTGGTAAATATTTATAATTTTTGTAATACCTGCATCATCTGTAAAGCGCCCCTGAGGTGATAACTCACAAAAGCGGCGCTATAAAAATTATCCAAATTATTATTATTATTATCAATTTATTACACATTATAGTAAATTAAAATTTAACGTTTTCACATTTAATTAGTTCTGGAAATGATCAATTAGAAATTTCTCGGTTAATCAGACTACTAAGTACAGTCTGATTAATCTTTGATTACATAAAAATCAGATTTTTAATTAGACAATTAAAAAAAATCTCATATCTCGTAAGCGCAAAGCTATCAATTCAGACACCGTGCTAACTGCTAACTGCTAACGTAACACCATTAACCCTTTTAGACCTGAATTGAAACTGGCATTTGTTATAAATATTACGTGAACATTGTTGCTACTTTCATTTGAAAGAACGTTAGGTATCAGGGGTCGACAAATCATTTACACACTAATATAAAATAAATAAAAAGTAAACAATTAAAAACAATACAACCTTTGAAAAAAACGTGGTAAATATTTACTTTACACACTATTAATACGCATAATTACAAAAAGTATTAATGAGTAATCTGAAAGTATTTTGCCTGTTGGATGTTGATGATGCGGTGATGATTGCTGTAGTCTCTCGTGTCTAGGATGAACGAAGTATGAAGAATGAGTTAAGAGGAAGCTACAAGTCAAAATGTGTAAATTCTTGGTATACCTTATATTGTAGGTAATAGGCATTAAAATAGTTTGACAAACGGAGTCTAGAAACGTTCGATTTCAAGCACAAAACTGGTTTTTGTTTATTTTGTAAATAATTTTAAAAGAAAGCAAAAAAGTTAATCAAGTGAAACTGTCTCAGATAATATTAGCTATAATATTGTTTTTTTTTAGTTGTTTCCTTTACGCGTTCATACATTTCTACTGAAAAAAAAAAAAATTTTAGTAGTTTGCATTTATATTTTTTATTGAGTAATTAATTTTTTGGTAGCCTGGGTGTCACTGACATAAACAGTAAGCTAGAGGAACGACAGTTAAGATGGTATGGGCACATAAGACGGAGACCACCAGACCACACAGTGAAGCAGGCAATGTCTATAGAGCTTCAAAGACAGTCATCCAGAGGTAGACCAAAGAACTCCTGGATGACCCAATGCTCCAAAATCCTACAAAGAAACGGCCTAGATGAAAGCGACACTCAGAACCGAAGAAGCTATAACCTGAGAACGAGAAGAGCCGACCCCAACAGCCTACCTAGGCAATGAGTTGGGATAGTGCTAGGAAGAAGAAAAAGAAGAAGATTGAGTAATTTATTTTTTTATTTGTATTCTACTCAAGCGAAGCGATAGAAAAACCTTCAATTTATGTAAAGCATATTTTTTGGTATTCATAATGTATTCGTTATAAAGATTAATCAAAATAGTGATTTAGCATTAAGCTTCGCCTAAATGATGAATGTATGTCTAAAGTAATGTTGTTAGTTGTTAACAGTTTTGTGCTTGAAATCGAACGTTTCTAGACTACGTTTGTCAAGCGATTTTAATTCCTACAATATAAGGTATGTAATATAATTATACAATATAAGAATGTACACATTTTTGGCTTGTAACATCCTCTTAAGCCAGTATTACCAGAAATTGGATAACGTAAACAGGATGAAAAAAAACTGCAAATCTATGTGTTTTCAAAGGTTCGAAAGGGTTAAAACAACACACACATCGCGATACCAACGGATAACTGTGATTAACGCAACTGAGTTTTATTGCCGTGCTAAGCTATAAACTACAAGACTAATCTCTAATAATAGTGTAGTTTTTCTATACGCTGTTAACAGAGGCATCGTAAATGAGCTTATCTGTAACGCAGGCTGATTCGGTTATAAAAAAATATGTTGTAAGCGTTTTCAGTGTTAATTTAACAAAACAGCAGAATTCGATTGTTAGGATGAAGTATCAAAAACAACAAGAGGAGATTTGGCTTAACCCTAGATAACTAATCGCTCTGCGAGGCGACGACGCACAGTGGGCTGAAAATCGCCTTTCATAGACATAGAGACTTGAATCTTCAAGGGTATTTTTTTGGCTAGAAATGGATTCTGCTGATCATTACTATGGTATAAAATTCCGTATGAAGCAATTGCGTGTACAAATGAAGGAGTTATAATTTTTTAAAGAAAAAATTGTATGGCACTGACATTAAAAATGAGGCTAAGGTTGGCCATTATATCCTTACACACAGATATTCTACTATTTATTTGTATTTTTTGACATACATATATTTTTTTTTTTAAATCCTCAAAAAAAAAAATTATGTTGATGATTCATTTTAATGCTTAAATGCTTTACAATTTTTTTTTTGTTTTTATTACTTAGGTTTGTCAACAGTGATTCATATCAAAGCTCTCGAAATACAATTACATTAATTAAACTTGGTTGATACTATCACTAATTACAATATGAGTATGCTTTGTCTAGTTTACAATATTTTAACATTTTTCTGTTGATTTCCATGCTTTCATTTCTAGTACCTATACACATGGTGTCCGAAAACTATTAGTAGAGGCGAAAAATGTTTTTTTTTTTGATTTGAGCTTTCGTTATCGAGTTATTTTAAAGTTGAAATTTTTGCAACAAATTAGTTGAAACAAAAAATTGACGTCACCGAGTTTCTCATGTATAAAATCCGGTTCCACGATAACTCAACACAGTGACAATTCAACACACTTTAAAAAAGTGATATAAAGTCATTAGAAACGATGAAAGAAAAAATTCAACTTAACCCAGTTAATAAAGTTTTTGTTTTATCACTTTCCATGACTTTATAAGGTGTGATGAATTTTCACTGTGATGATTTAACCGGTCACCATGAAATCCATGATTGAATCACTGAAGTCACTAGTATGAGGGGCGGCTATAAATAAACGCGGACTCAAATCAATTTTTTAAAAACTGTTTTATTACAGCTACTATTTAAACATTGTACATACAAAATATGATACTAAATATATGTATAGTAAATTGTATTTGTTCCTCCTCACTGGGGTGACCTGTGCTGAAGCGAATTAAAGAAATTTGTTTCAGGTTTATTAGTTTTCTATGTTTTTCATTAATCTCTTTCAGCCAGATTTTTATTCTTGATTGAAAAACAAGTATATCCCAATTACGCACTTAGGAAACCGACAATAACCACATGTTCATTTCAATGAAAGAATTTTATTCTATTACTAAACTTATCCAATGTGGAATTATCATCGTGAGAACCAATTTTGGTTCTGGGAACTAATTACACACATAATCTATATTCATAATTCTTCAAGTCGAGATGTTATTACAACTTTGCTGTGATTTATTTTTATTTTGTTTGTAACATGTGGTGCAATGATTATTTATGGGTTGCGCAATTGACGGCCTCCGTGGTCGAGGGGTAAGGCTCTCGCCTGGCAATCCGTGGCTGGTTCAATCTCCGGCGTGCGCAAGTAAATTTAATTTGATTGATTTTAATCATTTAAAATCTCTAAATAGTATAAAACAATGTCGCTATCCACGTCTGTCTGTTTGTGCGCTAAGTTCTTCTAAACTATTTAGAACTAAAGATAATTTCTTTCGGAATGTTTGTATATACAAGTTTCACGTTCAGTCTGTATTTGATGTCAGCATATTTTCTGTTTCTGATCTCCCTATGTTTTGTGTACAGCTTTTCATTTGAGATAAAAATGTTAATAATGGTGTGCGTTTTGAAAGAGAGTGGGATTTTGTTATGGAGTTTAGTACAATAGTAAGCTTTTTTGCCCAAATGTTGTATTTGTACCTACTTGCTTGTTGGGTATGTTTTTTGACTCTGAGATCTAGCGTTTCTAATATACGTGTTAGTTGTTATTTCTTGTGTTTTGTATATCTCTAAATAGTTTGAAAGGTCGCTATCCAAGTCTGTCTGTTTGTGCGCTTAGTTCTTCTAAACTACGCAACGGATTTTGTTAGGGTTTTCACTGTCATTCAGAAAATTTCTTCGGGAAGGTTTATATATATTATTATTACGCATAATTACCAAAAATATTAGTGAGTAATCTGAAAGTATGTTGTCTGTTGTATGCTGATGATGCGGTGCTGATTGCTAACAGTATGGATGATCTACTGTCTCTCGTGTCTAGGATGAAGTGTATGCAAGAAGAATGAGTTAAGGCGAAGCTTAATGCCAAATCACTATTTTGATTAATCTTTATAACGAATTGGTGAACATTATGAATACCAAAAAATATGCTTTAGATAAATTGAAGGTTTTCCTATCGTTTCGCTTAAGTAGAATACAAATAAAAAAATAAATTACTCAATAAAAAATATAAATGTAAACTACCAAAAAATATTTTTTTTCAATTAAAATGTATGAACGCGTAAAGGAAACCACTTTTAAAAAATGCAGTAATATAGCTAAGATTATCTGTGACAGTTTCACTTGATTAACTTTTTTGCTTTCTTATAAAATTATTTACAAAATAAATAAAAACCAGTTTTGTGCTTGGAATCGAATTTTTCTAGACTCCGTTTGTCAAGCGATTTTGATGCCTATTACCTATAATATAAGGTATACCAAGAATAATATTTATATAATACGTGCCTATTATAACAAAGTAGAGGAAAGTTGATGTTTTGTAATCAAGTCGTAAAAATATACTTTCGGGGGTTACATTACTAACGCTGTCAAAATCGTATGAGATACATCAACATAATGTACTACAAAATTGTATATCTTAAAAAGGCCTATAGAAAACTCAGCAATGGTATATGTCTATCTCTTGAGGATAATTCCCATCAACGACGGGTACACCTCAGCTAGTTATATATAAAGTAATAATGAAACGATGTATAAATGTAAATGAAGCAAAGAGCATCTCTGCCTAAATGGCACGATATTTAGTTATACAGTCGAAGATTAAGATGACGTTTTCAGACTACAAAAATCTTTTCTCACATTCCCATAATTATTGAATCAGTCTAATCAGTCTATATCCATTGTTTAGTGCAGTTAAACATTCTGTTATTATCGTGTAATGCCACTTAACGGCCCTCGCTACTAAATGTTTCTAGCGCGAATTCGAATATCTAACTCGCTGCACCTGGCAGCTGGCCGGTGCGTTCCATTCAATACAAGACACGCACAGAGCAAAACAAATTATTATTAATTAAAGATATTGTGATTATGAAAATTATGTTAAAATATATTTTAGAATGTAATGCAATATTACAATAGCTTGATTCATGGAGGAGGTTCTCAGTAACAACATTTAATATAACTTTTTATTTGGATTTTTTTTTTGATAAATACAATTATAAAGAGTTACAAAAGGCTTCCCTTTGTTCCAGCCTGGTTTCGCAGTGCGGCGGGGCACTGTTAATACTAAATTGTATAGTTTAATTTGAGGTCACGGGTTCAAAAGCCGGCGAGGACAAAACAAATTTAATTTAATTTATATAAGTATGTCATATTATAGAATTAAAATAAATTTTATATAGTTACATATAATGAATCTGTACCTCGTTCAAAAGTGGAAGATACGTTCAGTATCACCCTGGTGAGAGACCATAATTCAGGATTGAAAGTTGCTTGAGAACGGCGTAGATATGTTTAGTGACTAGATCTGAATAGCCTGGAACTTTCCAACCCCCCATCTTCCCTATCTCTAAAAATGTAGACCACATACATAAGGAATATAAATGAAATTTCTTTTCAGGACACTTCAATGAAAATGTTATTGATCTTCTTAAAAATTCTTACATGTTTTGGTTTTAACTGAAACCAATTTTACTTTACTTCTTTTCGGTATTATGCACTTTGAATTACTCAGGATTTATAATAGGCATGCAGCGATTATGTCCAGGATCAATTAATTCGGGTAGCATGCAAAAATTGTAAAAGCGATTCAGCTGTTCAACCATATTAGTCTGCCGAAATTCGTCATCCCGTAAAATTTTTTCGATTTTTATCCGAGTTCAGTCCATACAACAAACATACAAATAGCTTTTTTTGTTACATGTAATTGGCCCTGAACCTGGTAAAACCAATCGTGAGATGTATTTACCAGAATTTCTCCATTTTTGCTAACATAATTTTTTTGGATTTTACTGCTTCTTATATGAGCATGCTGCGTGCTGCGAAAGGACATTTAATTTCAATCATGGTGTATTCAGAAGAAATTCCATCTGGTGTCGCACCCATATACGGATACTCTTCATGTATGAAAAGACCACACTTTTCTATGGTAATGCTTTCTAGTTCTGCAAGCTCCTTCAGGACATTGTATTCATGTTTGACTTTGACTTTGGACAATACCCTCAACACTACATCACTTGTTCCTGTATTCTCTCTGAAACCAAACTGATTGCTAGAGAGTATATTAAATGTTTCTAAGAATGATACCAATCTCGACATAGCTAATCTCTCTATTACTTTTGAAAGAGTATTGAGTAAGAATATAGGTCTGTAATTATTAACATCTAGACGATCTCCATATTTAAAAAGGGGAATTACTTTAGCTTTCTTACAATGAGAAGGGAACATCCCACTCTCGAAGCTAATACAGTGTTTTCCAATAAGAGGTGTTATTTTGAATAGCCCGCTATTTCGGTAGATGTTACTTTTGAAGCTGTCATTTTTTGACATTTGACAAGTAGAAACAACGCCATTAATAAAATGGAACGATACACGCTTCAACAACGCATTGAACTTATTAAAATTCACTTGAGTGAATCAAATGCAAATCATTTTGAGTGATGAGGCCCATTTCCACCTCGGTGGCTTCGTCAAAACGCAAAATCGTCGCATCTGAGGCTCGAAAAACCCAGGAGTTATTGTTAAAAAGCCTCTTTACACTCAACGTGTGACTGTTTGGTGCGGTTTATAGTCCGGCGGAGTCATTGGACCTTACTTTTTTGAAAATGAGGCTGGAGCAACAGAATGGACAACAGTGAATGGACTGCGCTACTGAAAAAAAATTAATGATGTTTTATGGCCGAAATCGGATGGTATTAATCTGGACAACGTTTAATTTCAACAAGACGGCGCTACGTGCCACACAAGCAACGAAACCATTGATATTTTACGATTAAATATCAAAATTACACCTCTTATTGGAAAACTCCTGTATTTACAAGGTGAGATATGAGACAAGCTAATTCGGATACATGCATTTTATACACCATAACACTTAAAGAATCAATACCGCACGAGAAAGACATTTTTAAATCATTTATCACATTTGTGACTTGCTAGTTGGTTTAAAATAAAAATTGTCCCCTGTAACGTGAAGTTCAGATTTAAAATCATTCACCAGACACATCTCAATAGTTTTATTTGCACTGCACAAATTACTAGCGAAGCTTGGACCAATGTCAGTGAAGAAGTAATTTATATGATTAGTAATTATATTTGGACTCTCTTCTATTGAAGTAATAATACTATTAATTTTCAATTTTTTAAGGTAGTTTGTTTCTTTAGTTGTTTAGTGACTAGATGACTAGAACTTTCCAACCCTCCTTTTCCCTATTTCTAAAAATGTGGACTACATACATTGGGAATATAAATGAAATTTCTTCTGAAGACACTTCAATGAAATAAAATGTTATTGATTTCTTCGAAACAATTCCTTTTTACATGTTTTGGTTTTAGCTGAAACCAATTTTACTTTGTTTCTTTTCGCTATTATGCACTTTTCTAAATACTCAGGATTTCTAATAGGCATGCAGCGATTGTGTCGAGGATCAATTAATTCGGGTAGCATGCAAAAATTGTAAAAGCGTTTCTTGACATTATCAAGCTCGAAGTCATATTGGGTACGTAATTAGTGTCGCCAGTATCCCGTTTGCAAAAGTATGCCCGTTCCTTGCATAGTGAGTGGTCTCCAAATACATGTTTTGGACCATTCAATATATCCAAATAAAACTGTTTTATTTTTCCTAATTCAAAGTCTTCCGGTACGTTATTGCACAACGTACAGCCGTTCTCAGGCGTAAAATACGGCTTGACACAATCTTCCTCAATGCTAAGGGATACTTCTAACAGTGATTTAAGTTTTTTGCAATAATTTCGAAGTAAGTGATTTCGGCATTCGATCTTTTCGACTGAAACATTTTTATACGATGTGCTTCTTTTATTTTATTGTAAGTGCTGGAATATTTTATATACTTTTATATTTTAAAAACATCAAATTGTTTATTACTATATTTATTAGAAACCCGAAAAAAAGTTAACAATAAATTAATTCTTAATAATATGAAATTGTTTATTACCTAGAAACCCGAAAAAATGTTAACAATATATTAATTCTTAATAATATTAAATTGTTTATTACCTAGAAACCCAAAAAAATGTTAACAATAAGTTGATTCTTAATAATACTATTTGACACTACACAGCTTCGACGGAAACGCACAGATGAAACATAAAAAAAGGCGACACACTATTATAGTCCCTACGCGCAACGCATAGAGTGGAATATTGTTGAAACGTCTCATGGAAGTGTAATAATTACGCGGAATTTCGAACTTTGAAAAAATATTGACACGACGGACCGTAGAAAGCGTGCATTCACGGCCACCTCATAGAGCCGAATGAGTAGGAGAATTCTTCGATGTTCATTATATAGTATTTAACGAAAATAAATTGTTAGTAAAAACATATATCTCGACAGAAAAATGTATTTATGATAGCCTAGCGTGGCTACATTATCGATATTTTGACGATTAATAACTTAGATTGTCGTTTGAATCTGACAATTCATGATTCTTCATACAACGATTGAGATCGCTAGTAAGGAAGGCCCTTAAGTGAATACGTTAAGTGGCATTCGCTAAGTACCCGCATTTCTTAGCGTTCACCAATGTGCACAGTAACGCTTCTGTTGAGCCATTTAAGCACCACAAGTGACCATTGGAACTACAGGGTTTTCCAATAAGAGGTGTTATTTTGAATAGCCCGCTATTTCGATAGATGTTACTTTTGAAGCTGTCATTTTTTGACATTTGTCAAGTAGAAACTACGCCATTAATTAAAATGGAACGATACACGCTTCAACAATTAAATTATTGAAATTCACTTGAGTGAATCAAATGCAAATCATCTTGAGTGATGAGGCCATTTCCACCTCGGTGGCTTCGTCAACAAGCAAAATTGTCGCATCTGGGGCTCGGAAAACCCAAGAGTTATTGTTGAAAAGCCTCTCTATCTTCAACGTGTGACTGTTTGGTGCGGTTTATGGTCCGGCGGAGTCATTGAACCTTACTTTTTCGAAAATGAGGCTGGAGCAACAGTTGCGGTGAATGGATTGCGCTATAGAGAGATGATTAATGATTTTTTATGGCCGGAATTGGATGGTATTGATCTGGACAGCATTTACTTTCAACAAGACGGCGCTACGTGCCACACATGCAACGAAACCATTGATCTTTTACGATTGAATATCAAAATAACACCTCTTATTGGAAAACCCTAGTTACGATAGCCTGCTACTCTAGTAGATACTGTACCTGCTCCTAACCATCTGAAATCAGTGAGACTATGGCATCCCCAATTGGGTACTTAGTTGCTAGCTATAAGCTTTAATTATAAGTCACTAGATAGTTATAAATCGTACTTGTATTCACTAGCAATGAATCTTGCTAGTTTTAAGTCATTACGTTATTAGTTCTACGACAATCGTCTTACTCAATACGGGGGGATAAATAAGAACGGGTTAGTAGAAAACGTTACTCATAATCACGCGTACTGCATATACCGGCCTTATTACGACAGTAATAGAAGTTGACAGATTTTTAAACCGCCCGACCCCAAGGTATAATAACGTATTACGATCTGGATTATTTATCACAAATAATATAATGTAAAAAAGCAGTAATACCCATTTGCAGCACTATCAGAGGAATATTTAAAATCGATTTACCAAAGCAAATACTGAGCGCATAATAAATTATCCGAATTTCGAAGCAATTCAAAACATGAATGACATCCCAAACGTCATCTGAAGAAACGTGAAGTTAGCAACAAAACGCGTAATACTAAAATGACCGTAAACTTTTTAACATGAGCAGTAAATAGCCCTCTTCACCGTATAGCTATACCAACGCTGCAGCGGCGTATTAGGGAATCTTTATAAGTAAGACTGCAAAGGTATAAAGTTAAAGGTTAAATAAATGAAGTTGCAAAGAGTCCTTGAATTTATCAGGTTATTCGTAAAACGGGAATGTTTGACTTTTTGTTTTTATCCCGGATAAACCGCGCGCCGTTTGACAGTGTGGCGACTGTAATCCACAGTGAAAACAAGTGGGAACGCACTGTTAACGGAGTAACTTCACTTAACAGGAAACATGCATGCGTTCTCGCTGCCAATCATCGCCCACGACATTATTGAAAAAGATATTACTATTATAAGTTATGAGGGCGCGAGATGAAAGGAGCAGGATGCTGTGGAAATTAGATCTCTCGGAAAAATATCATGGCGTGATAATTTTTGACAGTGTAATTAGTTTTTAAATGAAACATGCGTATTCGATTATTTGTGGGTAGAAAGAGATAGGGTATTAAAGGCGATGCAATACGTCGTGTTACATTTGGAATCGGGCTGCTAAGAGTAACACTCTTTGAGAGATTTACGAAAAAATACCATAAATAAAATATTTAATGTAAAACGGTTTAAAAACGTTTATAAACCATTTAGCCGTAAAATGAATTAATAACTTCCGAGGTATTCCTCTAGAAATATCTGCGATTTTGGTAATACGTTGATCCAAATTTTCTATTCGCTTTACGCCAGGGTGAACGATGTTGTTGAGTTTCTTCGCAAAATAAATATAATTTCTTTGCCAGAATGTGCTTTTATGACCTGGAATATTTTTATTCATTGTGATTTGACCTTGTTAGATGAATACGCGGTATTGTAGAGGATTAAGTATTTTTTAATGGTTTCAATAGTATATTTTTATCATATATTTGTTGTACATTTGGTACATCAAAACTA
Organism: Hesperophylax consimilis; assembly: GCF_061612785.1. Taxonomy (NCBI): domain Eukaryota; kingdom Metazoa; phylum Arthropoda; class Insecta; order Trichoptera; family Limnephilidae; genus Hesperophylax; species Hesperophylax consimilis. Next base: position 18,055,431 of record NC_142865.1, read on the forward strand.
GGAAACTCTTGTGCGGTTATTCACACTAATAAAAATTATTTCTAGATAGAAATCAGCCAAACGTTTAGCCTCGAAAACATCAAGTTGAGTTCTGATATTTACAACAAAAGACAAGTAATAATTTATGTCATCAACTTTCCATTAATTTACAGTAAAAGCCATAAATCATAATACACGAAGACTTTCTCCCATCAGTGTAAGCTCCGAGGGTCAAGTAGGGTCAATTGTCCCCATCCGTCATGATGACTTGCGACTATAGGAGATGGGACTGGTAGGTACTGTACTTGGTACAGTATTACCGCTTGTTAATTTAAACTATTTTTTTTAAACTTCTCCGGCCAATTTGTTCGGGTTTGGGAACAAACAGTTAATTCCCGTGGAATCAATTTATTCGCTTTTCAGAACAGCTCATATGGTCTCATATAAATCGTTGTGTCTCTCTTACCTTTATACAGGGTGTATCGGCACATACCCGACAAACTTTAACCAGCTATTCCTTAGCACATTTGGAGTAAAAAATGTTATGAGCACTTTGCTGTCCGGTAACATTTTTTTTTAAATTAAAAATTTATCATTCATATTTTCACCATATATACCACTGTTTTATCCTTTGTCACAGTTTGAAAACTCATCTGGCAATATTTTATTCGAGTTTCGTTGAATAATATACGTACGTACCTACATTGGCGCGCTTTTACAATCACAACGAAATGGCATGGCACCATTCGTCTCATTTTTAACTATTATTATTTAGTGTGTATGAAAGAGCCAAGACGCTTTTTGACACACTTGCTTATAACAGCTGTTGAACACAAGAAACAATGCCAATGACAGTGACGGAGTGTGGATTTTTTTATATATTTTTTTTTAATTGAAAAAAATGTTACCGGACAGCAAAGTGCCCATAACATTTTTACTCCAAATGTGCTAAGGAAAAGCTGGTTAAAGTTTGTCGGGTTAGTGCCGATACACCCTGTAGTTACAAATATGAACTAAACGGCGTTAGAAAAAGAAAATACGAAGCTTTATATTCAAATACAGAAGTTCTTATGTTCTCATAGAAATCGTTGTCTCCCTTACCTTAACGCTGTTAGAAAGAGAAAATACTACGCTTTATATTCAAATCTAAAAGGTAACCATAGAATAATTAAAATGTACACCTATATTTTTTATTGTTTTTGTTTAAGGAAGATCGATACATAAATATTTAACAATATTACATTTTAAATCATCATTGGTTATGCATACCTTATCAGAAAAGAGGAGTTCTTGTGTCTGATAAGGGAGCCACGATTCTTACATAGGTTTTATGTTGTAATAATATTTTTGTATAGAATATAGATTTTTCAATGTAATGCTTAATTTAAGTTTCTTTTGAAATTTTTTTTAATTTCATTTATTGATTGGTTGACAATACAGCGTAGTTCAGAAGGGAGATGTGTAGTAAATATAAAGGTTTTGAAGTTGTGTTGTTTTAAAATTTGGTGTAATAACTTGATTTATATTTCTCATTAGTTTGTAAAATTCTTGGTATTCCTCGTTATTTTCACCTTTGCACATTTTTACAATGGAAGCTTGCTTAAATATGTCATTGAAGTTTGGTACTGGAAACAATTTAAATAGTGAAAAAAAAGGTTCCAACCGCAATTAATTTTTTTTTTAAATTGTTTTTTATATGAAACGACAAAAAGTTAGGTGACAGTAATGTTTAAAATACATTTGTCTAATAAAATATGTTTTTTTTTGTTATCAGTAATTTATGTTCGGTGTTTAGACGTAAAAACGTAAGATGAGCTATTTAAAAAAAGTTTTAGGTTTGATTTCATAATTTTAAAATTTCAAAAATTATGTTTTTATTTAAAACTAGTTGTGCCCGCCACGCGTTACTGTGGCTCAGTCTATATGTGCAGATACAAACAATAGCACCGTGTTGCTTTTACGTTCACTGCGTGGCGAAATAAATAAACCACTCACATTAAAAAAAAAATGTTTGTCCAACAGATGAAGTTATTTTTCAAAAAAGCGTGTTTTCACCTGTCACAGGTGACATCTATATAATATTGGTATATACAAATACACGCATCTTTAAATGCAACATTGTCTTAAAATTTCAAAGGCAATCTGTGAAGAACTTTGGGAGATTTAAGATTTTGAACAAACGAACATTCACACTTTTATTAACATAGATTTATTATTTATATTTAGAATATAAATAATAAATATTGTATTAGGTTTTACAGTGAAATTGGGATGGCGCACAGTGGGCTGAAAATCGCCTTTCATAGACATAGAGACTTCAGTTTTCAAGCGTATTTTTTTTGGCTAGAAATGGATTCTGCTGATCATTACTATGCTATAAAATTTCGTACGAAGCAATTGCGTGTACAAATGAAGGAGTTATCAATTTTTTAAGAAAATATTGTAAGGCACCGACATTAAAAATTAGGCTATCTCTGGAATCATAAGGTTGGCCATTATATCCTTACACACAGATATACTACTATTTATTTGTATTTTTTTGACATACTTCGTATTGTGGCGCAACTTGCGATTTTTTTTCACACTTTTTAATGTTGATGATTCATTTTAATGCTTAAATGATTTTAGGCTTGCAGTGTAAATAAAATATTGTAAACTAGACAAAGCATACTCATATGTAAAGCATTTAAGAATTAAAATGAATCATCAACATAAAAAAGTTTTTTTAACTTTGAGGATTTCAAAAAAAAAAAAATCACAAGTTGCGCCACAATACGAAGTATGTCAAAAAATACAAATAAATAGTAGTATATCTGTGTGTAAGGATAGAATGGCCAACCTTATGATTCCAGAGATAGCCTCATTTTTAATGTCAGTGCCATACAATATTTTCTTAAAAAATTGATAACTCCTTCATTTGTACACGCAATTGCTTCGTACGAAATTTTATAGCATAGTAATGATCAGCAGAATCCATTTCTAGCCAAAAAAAATACCCTTGAAAATTCAAGTCTCTATAATAATAATAATAATACTTGGATGACTTGTATAGCGCCGTTTTTGTGCGAAAACACCTCAAGGGCGCTCTATGTCTATGAAAGGCGATTTTCAGCCCACTGTGTGGCGGAATAACATGTATAATTATAGGTACTATGATTTATAAATACACTTTATATACCTACAATAATTATCTCGTATTCTTGCCGTCTCCCTCATATAAGACTTTAGTCGCGCGTTCATTATTATTTAGCTTCAAAAATACCCGTTCTAAGTCTATCCGCTCTGCATGACCAAACCATACAAACGTCATTTTTTTTTGTATTATCAACGTATCATTGATCTTACGGATTTTCAACGTAACATTGTCGCAATAGTCGGTCGGAAGCGTCGCTGAGAAAGAGGAGCAACAAATTCGCACCCATTCATAAAACCGACTGCATTATTAAAATGAATTCTTCCTGTCCCAACCGCAATGCAAAATATCAAAACAATTTTTTTAGTTCAAGGAGCCACTTGCATTCATTTTAATACGCATAAAAAATAATATGCACAGATTATTAAATAATGCTTTCTGAATGATGCTATAAGTTAGGTAGCTAGTTAGTTGCGAGCTGGGATGTGAGAGAGAGATATGAAACTAATACATGGTCTTGTATACTACCATAATGTGTAATGTCTGTCTTCTTCTACACTGACGGAATCAAACACCTGACTTTAATGTACCACAATATTTATATTTCTTATAAGACGTCTTAAAAACGTCAAAACTATAATAAAGCACCTAATTATATATTTTTTTTCAATTGAAGCAGATACTTTGTGATGTGATATTATAACTTTAAATAAATCAAAACTATTACAAATAAACCATTATCTGTCACTACGAGCTAGGCAAGGAGTGTGTACAAAGACCGAGTTGTTTGGCACCAGAACACCTTCGTAACCTTCACTGGCTCAAGTGCCCTGAAAGAATCCAATACAAACTGTGCTGGATGGTGTTTAAATCCATCAATGAAATGGCCCCACCCTACATCTCTGAACTATGCGTCCCGGAAAACACTGGTCTGAGGCAGTCAACTCTTAGATCAGCTACATCATCAGCTGTAGGCAGACTGATAGAACCTAAGCGCAAGCCAAATACTAAGTTTGGTGATCGCGCTTTCAGAGTATCTGAGCCGAAAGTTTGGAATAAACTCCCTCCGGAACTAAGATCCATAACAAGTCCAACAGAATTCAGGTCTAAACTAAAAACTTACATTTTTAAGCTGTCATACCCTTAAATTATATATACCATTCCTGAGAGAAAGTCCAGTTATATTCAATTTTCGAACTATGTCCTAAATCCTGTATCTTAATTTCGCTAATAAACAATTATGTAGATGATGTTAATTAAGTGTTAATCTCAAGTGACCTACAAGGTAAGTATTGTACTGTATATTATCTCCATAAATAGTTAGTAATAACATAGTTCACTGTAGAAATGTATTATATACTTATACAGCGCCCTTGAGGTGATTTTGCACAAAAACGGTGCTATAAAAGTCATCCAATTATTATTATTATTATTTGGCGGTCCGTCCTCTCTGCCTATCCCAGCGGGGAACCGGCGTGATGGTTAGTTAGTTAGGGTCAAAGCTTCCCCAAGCCATGATAACAAATATATTTATATAATTAATATTATATTAAATCATTATGCACGTGGCCCATTTTCTTCCCATGGAGTCGCACCGCGGCGCTGCGTTTCCGGCGACCGCCACAAATAATAATAAAACGCATTATTATTATTATTTCTGGTCGCAGACCAAAAATAACAACTCTATTCCATAGTTCCCCCGCGACAGATGTGCCGGGCTGGGGCGTCGAACCCGCGGCAGCAGTCTGCACAGCTGGCTTGCACGCACCGCTGATCGTGGACCACGGGGCTGACTCAATACAGCTATGAAAACCTCTCAGCTAATAAGAATTCTAAATCGGCGCGAAATATTCGCAGCGACAGCGAATTATTCGCAATCGAAAAATCATATTCGTTTTAGTTTGTGGCGGGTTAAGCAGGTCACACGCGAGAGATATAACCTCATACTTACTTGTGAACTCATATATAGTATCACGTCTTGACTATTGCAACGGCATTTATGCAAATCTTCCTAAATGCGAAACTGATAAACTACAATCAGTGTTCAACGCCGCAGCAAGGCTTATCACCGGGGTACCCAAGTTTTCGCACATTTCGGAGCACCTCCGAAATCTTCACTGGCTGAAGTGTCCTGAAAGGATCCAGTACAAGCTATGCTGGATTGTGTTTAAAGCCATCAACGAAATGGCGCCACCGTATATTACTGAGCTATGCATTCCGGAAAATACTGGTCTAAGGCAGTCAAGTCTTAGATCAGCGACATCATCTGCAATTGGAAGGTTGAAAGAGCCTAAGCGAAATCCGAACACTAAGTTTGGTGATCGTGCATTCGGAGTATCCGGCCCTAAGGCTTGAAATAAACTTCCTATGGAATTGAGATGTATAACCAGCCCAACAGAATTTAGATCCAAACTAAAAACTCACTTTTTCAGACACTCATTTCCATAAATCCGTCATTCTATCCAAATATTTCTTTTTTTTTCATTTTTTTATACGGTAATTGTTACATTATCTAGCGATTCCGTTCATTCAATTTTTCTATTGACTTGCCTACCAATGGACAATGGAAAATATCAGAGGGAACATAACAAGTCAATCGGTGTAATTGTTGGCAGATGAATCACCTAAATGCGTTTAAGATTGACGATTGATTTTATTCATTAATTTCATTCATTTAACATATATATCCAGCTAACAATAAAAACACCCTAATATAATGGAACTTCCTTCTTCTTCTGGCGTTAGTAAGATTAGATTGTTAATATTAATTTTAGTTGTAAGTTGCTATATATAAATATGTAAATACTCGTATATATGTCGTTAAGATAGTAGTTATAGGCCTTAGTCGTAAGTCACTAGATATAAGTCTTAGAGATTAGTCAGTAGTTCTAGTATTAACTATTTAAGAAATATATTTGTACAGCGCCCTTGAGGTGATTTCTCACGAAAACGGCGCTATATAAATTAGCCAAATATTATTATTATTATACTATATTTGGGCTTGGCTTGGTTTGGTGAGCGATATGGTGTTATAGGCCAAGCCCTATGAGATTATATGTTCTCTCGTGTGCGATAATTGTGCGCGGAACGTTCGCCTCGGAATGGGCCAACGTTGGAGCCAACTGCTAACGTGTAAACGCTGATAGCCGGTAACTATACAACACACTTTTAAAAGTGATATAAAGTCATTAAAAACGATGAATTTTTTTTTTAAAAACCTAACCTACTTAACCCAGTTAATAAAGTTTTTGTTTCATCACTTTCCATGACTTTATGTAACTTTTTAAAGATGTGACGAATTATCATTTTGATGATTTATCCGGTCACCAAAGAAACATTGTGATTTTTTCATACCTATAACAACAAAACCAATTTTCTAAGTATGCTTTGCGATATTTTTCAATCGAGGGAATTTCGTGTAATGTGAATTATTTAAAAGATAACGTACCTTAAAATCTTTGCTCGAACGATTGAATTATTATTATATAACTGCGTACTAGATTGTTTGTCTTACCTGAAACAAAAGGAAAAAATAAATTAGATTGAATAGAAACATTTTGACCACATTTGAGCTGGGATTCCATCATCAACATATTTATTAATTTATTACATAATTTTGACAAACAGTTTTACAAAAACTTATATAGAATTGAGGGGATTGATACTAGGGCGAAACCCTAGTTCCTTCTTAACCCCATTATTCTGCAATACATACACAATCAACTATCAGACACACTCACTAACCAATAGGATGCATTTATCTAGGCAACAACTTTGGGCGTACTATTGATATATTTACTGACACATTTATAGAATTAACATTGTTGAATCTTACAAATTATTGCATTGTTGTTAATGTAGTCTTATATGTACTATTGATCTAGTTTCTATAATATTTTATGTTACTGTTACATAGGATTACAAATTATTAATCGCCTGAAATATCCATAAAAATTGAAAATATCCCCTGAGTAAAAATAAATGCCGCCGACGGGAATTGAACCCGAACCTTCTGATGTTCGGTCAGGTGCTCTGGACCACTGAGCTACTTCGGCTTATTTCCAACACGCCAAATAATTCAATATGTACATAGCATTGCAGTGTCCATCATCAGGGGAGATATGTATGACGATGGACACTGCAATGCTGTCCGAAACGTTGGCTAAAGAAGGAGGTAGCGCAACACGGCATAATACCCCGAAAACAAATAACTATAATACTTTTGGCCGTGAATATCTCAAATCATAAACAAAAATAAGTGTTGCTAATTCACTAAGAATCTCTTGAAATTATTGGTTATCCGGTTAAAAACGGGATTGCAGGCCGCTTCCTGATAAACTTTTAGTAAATTCTTATACAGGATGTCCGGAAACTCGTAGTACAAGCGGGAAACTGGTGAATCTACATCACATTTGGAGTCGATATTTTTTTTGATTTGAGCTTTCGTTATCGAGTAAATCGAGTTAGAAGTTGATTTTTTTATTTTTTTATTTTTTATTTTGTATTCATATTCTTATAAATTATTACTGAAGATCAAAGTACCCAACTAATTAAAACTGTTTGAAAGTAAAACAAATGAAGAAACTCGGATTTGAAGCATTATTTTGAAATCACCCTTCATTTAATCCGGTGTAATCATAAAATATTTCTGCTCTGCAGGGTTAAAACATCTGTTGTTCAACCCTAAACACCAGAAAAAACTTTAACCCTAAAATAGCCGAAAAATATTTTTTTTTGTTTTTTTTTTTTTTTTGTGAAAATGCTCAAATCAAAAAACTTTATGTTTTTTTGGGTTCCCCATGTGGTGTAGATTCTCCAGTTTCCCGCTTGTACTACGAGTTTTCGGACACCGTGTATATCAGAATAGTGTAGTGTAAAAGTGTTCATGCACCTGCATTTGCCTATGTAATGACGGAATGCAAAAATCGAGGATTTTCATGAACACGTGTTGGATAGTAGTAATAATACATTCGTATTTTTTCGACTACCATAATACGGGCGTGTGTCTAGTGTGGTAGTCGAAAAGCATGTAAAAACTGTACACATTAATATTTCATGAATAAAGAAAAAAAAAAAAAAAAAAAAAATTTTACTAAACGTTTTTCAGGAAACCGATCAATTTATTCGGCAAGGGCGTGCAATCCCGCTTTTAACCGGATTACAAATAATTTGAAGAGATTCTTAATAAATTGGCAATACTAATTTTTCTCCGTGTACTGTCTCATTATAGTTGGGACTACCTACGTGCTAACTCTGGCATACATAATGACTACTACTCTATTGTACAGAAAAGGCCAATAGTAAAAGCATTACAACTCACAAAAAATATGAGAAGTGTTGTGGCTTTATTGAATAGATAATTCTTTCAATTGAAGTTATTGTTAAGATGTGTCGAACGGTTCTCTGTATAATTATATTTGCAATTATCGTACGGTTTTCTATTCTAGAAGTCAAAGATTAAAAAACAGTAAAGAAATTAATGAACAGAGTAACGTTTCCGTTGCCTAGTAACCTCAAATCAAGATTCATTACCGATACTGAGAGTTAATGATACTCTCAGTATCGCTCTCAGATTTTATTTAAAGTACACTAATTAGATATAACACTGAGATATCCAGATATTATAAAATACTAGTCTGAGGCAGTCGACTCTTAGATCAGCAACATCATCAGCTGTAGGCAGACTGATGAAACCTAAGCGCAAAACAAATACTAAGTTTGGTGATCGCGCTTTCGGAGCATCTGGGCCGATGGCTTGGAATAAACTTCCTCCGGAACTAAGATACATTATAACAAGTCCAACAGAATTCAGGTCTAAACTAAAGACTTACCTTTTTAAGCTGTCATACCCTTACATTAAATATACCATTCCTGAAAGAATGTCCAGTTATATCCAATTTATCAATTATGTCCTAAATCCTGTATCTAAATTTCGCTAATATTTTATTTTATTTTTATTGAATGAATGGTTCATACACATCAACAAACAAGTCCTGCTAAGCCAATTGAATTGGCTTGTCAACAGGTGCTTAAAGTTTAGTTACATATACAGGGTTTTCCAATAAGAGGTGTTATTTTGAATAGCCCGCTATTTCGGTAGATGTTACTTTTGAAGCTCTCATTTTTTGACATTTGACAAGTAGAAACTACGCCATTAATAAAAATGGAACGATACACGCTTCAACAGCGCATTGAAATTATTAAAATTCAATTGAGTGAATCAAATGCAAATCATCTTGAGTGATGAGGCCCATTTCCACCTCGGTGGCTTCGTCAACAAGCAAAATTGTCGCATCTGGGGCTCGGAAAACTCAAGAGTTATTGTTGAAAAGCCTCCTTATCCTCAACGTGTGACTTTTTGGTGCGCTTTATGGTCCGGCGGAGTCATTGCATCTTACTTTGTCGAAAATGAGGCTGGAGCAACAGTTACGGTGAATGGATTGCGCTATCGAGAGATGATTAATGATTTTTTATGGCCGGAATTGGATGGTATTGATCTGGACAACGTTTACTTTCAACAAGACGGCGCTACGTGCCACACAAGCAACGAAACCATTGATATTTTACGATTGAATATCAAAATAACACCTCTTATTGGAAAACCCTGTACATTTTAGAAGTTATAATTTATATCTTATATCTACAGATTCAACATTTTTTCAAACATATTAAATAATTAATAAACAATTAGTTGATGTCAATAAGTATGTATCTCAAGTGAAACAAACAGGCAAGCGCTAAATGGTTATTACATAAAATATTCAGAATGCATCTGTATGATTAATATTTTAAAACATGAGTTCTGGTTATTTTCATCCGCCCAACGATTGACATTTACAAAATGCGGTAGCTGTCACACTAGCGATGTTGCTTAGCGTCAAAACACGTATAATGGGAACAGATGTACAGTCTCGTGTTTCTATACTGAGAATAAATAATAATTCAAATGTATCTGTAGAGATATTAGACAGTTCCATTATTAATTAATATATTTATTTCAAATACAAACGGCAGAACATGTGTGCCATAAACATAAGTTTACAAGTATAAAGTATATACATCTAACTATAACCATTGAGTTCGTTATATTTAAATAAAGTCGATATTCCTTACAATATCAGTGTGAAATATTGTTCCCGTGCGGGAAGTAGGAAGATAGTTTGGCGGCTGCGATGTCGCACGAATCCTTCCGACAGCGAACGCACTCAACCAACGAGTCGAAGGTGACGGGCGGCCGAGAGCCGCCGTGCAAATGCTCCACATGTTTTCAACATTAATAAGTCAATTTACCTGACTACTGATTATGGTAAAACACTAATTACCGATGAAAGGTTAAACCAGTGCTCAGCGTGCATGTCGGCATTTTTCCGGAGAACTGTGCCGGAGAGCGCTTGTAACTAACTTACTGATGCATGAGATATCTCACATCGGACAATGATCTGATATGAGTGTGACCCATACTTCAAACGCCAAAGCTGACTATCGAAGATTAAGACAAACTCTTGAACAAGATAATCGCTCTTACAATCATGCGTAAGATTAGATTTATTCAGAGGAGGGGGAAAATAAAGACGCAGAGACAAAATGCAATTTTAAGAAGGTACAAGAAAATGGATGAACTTCACATTTCGTCCGTCACTGGTCACTTAGCTCTACCTGGGTCCAATTCTTACCGTTTTTTAATGATTTTAGGAGAAAACAAAAAATAAAGTCTCCGGAGATCAAAGTGCCATCTATATATATGTATCATACTTTATAATGTATAACTATATCTATATCTTAATTATAAAACAAATGCAGCATCTAATTCGCCAATAAACCGAGCTCTTCATACTGTAAATAATATTTGTCTAAACTCTAACATTGACATTTTTTCAGATTCACTGCCCAAATTCCAACGTGGCATCATGTCAATACTGTATACTGTTCAATGCGCATACATACAGAAACAGCACACAAATACTAACACACACCTGGTAATTAAGGAATAAACATACCACTTAGCAGACATTACGAGGAAACATATCATAGGTACCCAACATCAAGTATCTAATTCTTGTATATTGTTTCATCACTGTAAATCATGCACTGTTTGTTTCTATAATATGTAATAAATAAAGCACTCTTACTAATAAACGTGTTTTCAATTTTAAACAACTGCTAAGATGGGAGAGAGTTACACAACTGTAAGGGTGAGATATCTATTGCATATCAGAAATTAACAGAAGTTTTAGAAGTTGACAGACAGAAAATGATGTAAGAGTAGTCGAATTGGATTATTTAAATATGTTGCGATTTATGTGTGGCTTCGATTAAAAGGTAGGAGAAGTCGGGGACGTCACGATCAAGTCAAACAGATACTTGAGTCAGGCAAGATACTATAATAGTTGGAATAACTTAGGAGTATGCATGAGATGATTATGGGGCAAGGATTGTGTCAAGACCGAGTTGTTTGGCGGTCCGTCCTCTCTGCCTACCGAGATCTGCGTAATGGTTAGTTAGTTTTGATTTTAGATTGAATCAATAGCTCGTTCAAAACCGTTACAAGAATTTGGTCTATGCTATTGGCTGATGTTTTGTAAATCAAGAGATTGCTATATTGAACTCGCACATTCTGCATATCAAAGGAATTAACAACACGCTAAACGCGTTAGCGATAATATCTCGTAAGTGTGAAAGCATCTCACAAACCATTGAACGCGCGTATCGTTAGTGTGTTTATATTCCGGCTATATTATTTGTTGATACAATATGAATTCCTGACAAACGTAAGCCAGATGCCTCTCGAGGCTTGCTCGTTTGCATCATTTACACTCGACAGTAGTGCATATAGGATGTAGCAGATACACTGGTAGAAGATGGTTAAGACTTCATAAGATGGGTTCTAGGACTGGACAATATTGTAGGAAGGAGGAAAAACACAGGCCAGCAAAACGTTTCGTTGCTTAAGACGAAGCTAAATCACTACTTTGATTAATCTTTATAACGAATTGGTGTACATTATGAATACCAAAAAATATGCTTTACATAAATTGAAGGTTTTCCTATCGTTTCGCTTGAGTAGAATACAAATAAAAAAATAAATTACTCAATAAAAAATATAAATGTAAACTACTAATAACTTTTTTTTTCAATGTATTAAAGCGTAAAGGAAACAACTTTAAAAATACAGTTTAGTACAGCTAAGATTATCTGTGACAGCTTCACTTGATTAATTTTTTTGCTTTCTTATAAAATTATTTACAAAATAAATAAAAACCCACTCTGTGCTTGAAATCGAATGTTTCCAGACTCCGTTTTTTAAGCTATTTTAATGCCTATTACCTACAATATAAGGTATAACAAGAATATACACATTTTTGGCTTGTAGCTTCCTCTTAAAACTTAAGTCGTGCCGATCGCTCAGTTTATTTGTTTTCATCAAATCTGTTATGATTCAGCATAAGTTCAGCAAAACCGGTTTAAATTATATTATTTGAGGCATTTTGTAATATTTTCGGTACTCTTGCGGACAATATCATTAAGGCGATGCACTACGTCGTGTAATATTTTAAATTCAGCCGCTATCAATAACAACCCTTACGTAGATGGCGATAAGGTTTAAATTCTCGCTTAACACCATCCGCCTGTTTTGATTTATGCAAGAAAAAAACATGGCCAAAAAGTGCCTTTTATTTTATTTTGTGGATGTTCAAGCAAAATATTTAATTTTTTTTTCGATCATTTTATAAATAACTTAATTTGCCACATTATACAATAAAATCATAACCGAAAATAGGTTCGTAAGTAGGAGATTTTGAACTTTAAAGCAGTTTTCATGGGCCTTTACACTATTTTTTTCTGGGCTTATAAAAAGACTCGATTAAATCTAAAAAATGCTCGATTATTTCAAAGGCCAAGATGTATTCTACTCGCAGTATTTAACATATATAAATGAACTACAGATAACAAAAACAAAGTAATCAAAAAGCTATTTCATTTCAAACCTAGAACATCAACAAAAAAAGTGTATGGAAACAAAACTATTAAATCCTTATTTACAAAATAAATAATAAACTCATACATACAAATACAGAACTCATTAAAACGTCCCAAGTACACACACACTTTACACGGCAACACGATAAAATACATTTAAACACCATACATACTCATTATGGCAAGCAATCCATTGGTTACGAGGGGAGCAACACATATAATTGCCTCCCAGATTGTTCAGTTTTATGCTCAATCAACAAAACAATTAAAGTGAATAATATCGTTGTGTAATATATTTATGTGTAATGTCTTTGTTATTTCTAGTTAAATACATAAGTGAAAAATGTAATTTTCTTTTATCTAGAATAAAAAAATAAAAAAATTAAAGCATCTGAAACATTTCTAGGCGACCAAATTTTCAAACCAAAATCACATGATTTTGCATTACTACGTATTGTATCGCCTTAACAATTCAATCAGTAATACATATTATTTAATATTTATAACACATTTGATAGCGTATCGATTTATTTTCTACTTCCGATTTAGTTGTCCGGGTTAAATCTTTCCCAAAGGAAAAACTTAACCCTTCCACTCACTTTTCCACAAATGATCATCTAGTCAATCAACATTATGTAAGTGCATTATATAAGTAAAATAAATACAAAACAATACAAGAACAACAACACGTCAACTCACCAGATATCAAATGGGAAAAAAATTCACCGTCTCCAGATATTTTCATATCAGAGGGTTCGGCTCGGTAGAACTTCTAACAGGGCCTATAAATCCTACTGATCCCTCAACATAAATATTTAAAAAATCTTTTGTTATCCTACATGTATTCAAAATGACCGACTTTTGCATCTTTATATATAATTTTTTTGATAAATCTAACACGCCTAAATTTTTAATTAGAGAGCTAGGTATAATGCCAGTAGCCGAAATAACGAATGGTAATATTTTTATAGTCTGAGAATGCCAAATTCTTATTATTTCATTTCCTAAATCTGTGTATTTTCTTATTTTTTCGTTAACAGATTTTTGAATATTACTATTAATATTGAGTAATAATTATTATTGAGACAATTTTTACAAATTACGGCAACACTTTTGCCACAAAATCTTTTCTGGTTTCGCGTATGTTTTTAGAAGCTTGTTTACATACATTTGGGATGTTAAGTTATCTATATACATTGTGATGCGATGCCTATCAGACCTTGCTATTGGCCGATAAAATTAACAAATTACAACATGGGATTGATTAAGCGATAACTTTGTGCTGTGTTTTATCTTGAGGGGAACTTTTATTCATGTATTTTTTTCTTTGGACTGAATTGAACGGGGCTCCCAAGGATCATCAAATTTGAACAGAGAGACAGAGAGGTGGCAAACGGGAGATTCGTAGTTCAATAATTAGCGGTCGCATCAATTATGTTATTTTTGTTTGAATATAAATAAAATTGTTTTAAGAATTCCGTGGTGTATTGATAACAACGCTTGACTTTCGGATACCGTGTCTTGAGATTGCAAAGTTAATTCGATACAATTGCAAAATAACTATTTATGGCTAACTAACAACAGGTAAAATTACATAAAGCAAACATAAATAACATGTTCTTGTATTGTTTACGATTGATTCTTAAGGTTATCGTAGTTATTATTAGTTATCAGATACTTCCCAATCTTCGCCTTCCCATCTCCAAGTCATTCAGTCTCACAACATTCCTCAATTAAGGATGTCAAGTCCCACTGTCCTAAGACTATTCGGTCTATTGTGCAGAGTTAGTTAAAATAACTCACAAATTATTATAAGCAATAATTAGTCGCCTGAAATATCCATACAAATTGAAAATATCTCCCGAAGCCGATGTAGCTCAGTGGTTCAGAGCACCTGACCGGACATCAAAAGGTGCGGGTTCAATTCCCGTTGGCGGCATTTATTTTTACTTGCGAGATATTTTCAATTTGTATGGATATTTCAGGCGACTAATTATTGCTTATAATAATTTGTTATCCTTTGTACTATGCATAAAAAAACCTTGTCTTATACACATTAGTTTATCATTAAAAAATAAAAATGACTCACAATTTAGTAAAGAAATCCACGAGTAAGTTTCTCCGTCTAATTTTTCACGCTACGTTGATTTTTGGTCGTAAATTATTGTAATGCATAGAAAGAGGAGGTTGGATTTGTTCTATAAGGCTTAATTGTATGTTTACGGATTTATATAATATTCTTAGAAAAAGATAATCTAATATTACCGACATTTCGTTAGACCATAGGCCATTAAAAACAAACTCTTTGTCTATGGTGAGCGTTTCACCGAAGGGGGACAGATCAGGAATTAGGAAAATGATGTATTTATATATATACTTTATTTTGCCCTTTTGCGGAGCTAATAAATTATTTAGTATATATTTGTTAGTATTAAAATTTAATGCCATTGTCCGAAAAAACATAATAATTCAAATAATAAAAGAAAAACAAAATCATAGCTTTTTAACTGAAAATCCTACTCGTAAAAAACATATATTTCCAACACAAAAATGTAACACCACTTTTGTTCAACATCATTACATCTCTATCTAAGGAAAAAAATACTTATCAACCTGATAACATCAGATCAATCGAAAACGATAAACACTTACTAAAAGCGATTAAAGAGAAGTTCAACGTAATTTTTTTATTATTATTTATTGAGTTAGTTTATAAAAAATGAATATAAACAAGATAAAATTTCATTTTGTAACTTTCAATATGTTTACATTAAGCAAAAAAATTCTTTTAAATACATTCATTCTTCAGACTTTCAGGCATTTCTTCGTACATCTTTAGTCCTTTGTACATTAGGCAGTTCTGTGATTTTGATTTCTTCATATGTGGCAATCTAATTTTATTTACATTTCTGGTTTCGTAATTATGAACATCTCTATTAAAAACAATTTCATCCTTAAAATATTTTGGCATTTGGTTGTTCATGACTTTATGCACAAAAATTAAAACACTAAATAACAATCATTTTTTTATTGGAATCCAATTTAGCCGCTCTCTCATTTGATTAATGCTTGTGTATTTGCCTTTTCCCAGTATACATCTCATAGCTCTATTCTGTATAACATCTAGTTTGTTCATCTTCCTTCATTGGCCAAATATAACATAGTAGAGCAATAATCTAAATGTGGAGCAACTATAATACCACAATGATGAAAGTATCTTCTTAATTAATTATATGTATAAATTATATGTATAAATCTGCACTACAAGTGTGGAGGTACATCAGAGGAAAATTATAAAAAGCTGAAACTGGACCTGAGAAGTACTTGGCGATGCAGCAGGTGCAAATCTTCAAATATTGCCGTCGGCGTCCACGATCTGACCACCATTATGGAAGATATCAAAAGGATCCAGATGGACTTGTCATCATTCAAGGCACTGCACGACGATATTAAAATCCTCCGTGAAGAAGTACAAGGCGTACAAAAGTCGGTTGAGAGCTGTCACCATGATGTAGCAACATTCGGAAACAAGATTGCCGATATGGAAAATCGACTTCAAAAAGTCGAACATCTGGAGGCAGAAGTCTCCCACCTGAGAACAGAAGTACGTAACATGGTCGAGGAATCGAACAGAAAGGACCAATGGGCGAGACTGCAAAACCTAGAAATAAGGGGTATCCCGGATAAGAAGGGTGAAAACTTAGTAACCATTATTTCAAAAATCGCTAGTCTGAGCAACGTGGATATCGGCGAAAGGGACATGGAGTTCGTAACACGTGTTGCTCCCAGAGGCCGCGAGACTGGGAAGATAAAAACTAAATCAATAGTTGTGAAATTTACCAGCCGAAACATAAAAAACCAGCTTCTGCAGGCGGTAAAAGACCGCAAAGGGATCTCCTCGACGGACTTAGGATTTACGGGATTACCGCAAAATGTCTATGTGGGTGACCATCTCACTAGCATAAACAAACAGCTATTTTACCGCGCAAGGCTTCTCGCGAAACAAAAGGGTTTTCAGTTTGTATGGACAAAAAACTGCATAATTCACGCTCGACGAAATACGTCATCAGCGCCCATCATAATCTCAAAGGAGGCAGACCTGAAGAAGATGGACCGCGAGCCTCCGGCCACAGGACCCAACCGAGGAGATGCAGCAGGCCCTCAGCCGAGCCAAGCCTCAAGATAAGACCATTTAAATTGATCGTATTTCATACTAACTTCATTTTAACTATTCTTAATGATTTATATTACTTTAAATGTACCCTTCCCTCCCTCATCCCCATCACCTACCCTAAAGATCTATTCACACTAACACACTTTTCGTTCTTTAAACATTTTGCAAAAATATTTGGGAATTATATAAAAATAAACACAAACTTAATTATCGATTTTTCTCAGTCCAATGACTCTAAATAAATTAAATATATATCACCAAAACGTAAGAGGGCTACGCACTAAGACTGACACATTACTGATGGCAGTTCGATCCAACGAGTATGACGTTATCGCTCTGACCGAATCGTGGCTTGTTGATGGCATCTGTAATGAAGAGTTATTTGATGATCGCTACGATGTACACCGCCGAGATCGGGACTACGCTTGCACAGGGCAGCGCTTGGGCGGGGGTATCTTAGTCGCTGTTCGTCGTGAACTGGTAGCTCACGAGCGCCCAGGGTGGCATTCGCGAGCTGAGGACATCTGGATATCATTAGAATCTAAGGGATCCAAACACACAAATCTTCACATATGCTGTGCTTACCTCCCTAAAGGACCAACATATCGTGAAAATATGGAAAGCTTCCTCACCCAAATTTCAGCACTTACGTTGCAATTTCCCTCAGACAAATTCATTATCCTAGGTGACTTCAACCTCTCTGACATTTCATGGAATAAGTCTCCCAAAAACACGTTCCTTATACCCAGTGATCGCTTATCGCCTGTTAGCACATCATTTATAGACTGCATGCATTTTTCTGGATTGCACCAATATAATGGAATTCCAAATACCAACGGTCACTTTCTTGATCTCGTCCTATGTAATGACTTCGTCACGGTCTCTGCATGTGATGAACCATTAATTTCAGAAGACCCTCATCACACCTCACTAATCATAGAAGTTTCATTTTCTGAACCCGATCCACTAGTGGAGGAACTAAGAAGCGGTTACGTCTTTAGGCGCGGTGATTACGAACAAATTAATACATGTCTCGACCAGGTAAACTGGCATGAGCTCCTTTCGATTGGTGATGTAAACACGGCATTAAAAAAATTCTACTCACAATTAAATAATCTTATAGACGCCTACATTCCCAAAAAACTATGTAGGAATTCTAAATACCCGCCATGGTATAATTCGGCCCTCATTAAATTGACATCAGAAAAATACAAATACTTTAAAAAGTTTAAGATATACAAAAACCCATCTGACTACGCCACTTTCTCTTTACTAAGATCACGCCACAAAAAACTTAATTGGGAATGCCACAATATTTACTTATTAAAAATCGAACATGATATATCCTCCGACCCAAAAAAAGTTTGGAATTACATAAAATCCAACTCCAAATCCCACAGTGTTCCGAACACTATGACATTTAAAGACGAAAAAGCTGAAAATGGGTCTGCCATCTGTAACTTGTTCTCTAAATATTTCATGTCTGTCTACAACAATAATGCTCGAAACATCCAGATCCTACCGGACAACCCCAAAGAGCTCTGTGTTGCTAGCATTAATAATATTGAAGTCGACCAGCATCATATACAGAAACACCTTGAAGATTTAGATCTCAAAAAAGGCGCAGGCCCAGATAAAATTCCCCCTTTCTTCATAAACAAATGTGCCCGCAGCCTATCTAAACCGCTATCCATAATTTTTAGTCGCTCCCTTAAAGAGGGAATAGTCCCAAACACCTGGAAAACGGCATTTGTAACTCCCATCTTCAAAAATGGCCAAAAATCTAACGTCGAAAATTATAGGCCAATTTCAAAGCTCTGCATCTTTAGTAAGGTTTTCGAAAAAATTGTGTATGACCAGATGTTTTCGGCCTTGAGATCGTCACTCAATAATAACCAACATGGATTTATGAGGGGGAAATCTACAACCACTAACTTAACGGCATTCACCGAATTCTTACAAGATAATATGGATCAGCGTATACAGGTAGATGCAATATATACAGATTATAGTAAAGCTTTTGATTTAGTTATTCATGATATCTTGCTGAGAAAACTTTTACAAATCGGTGTACACGGAGACCTCCTCAGATGGCTCTCGTCCTATATTGCAAACCGTAGCCAAGCAGTAGTCGTCGGTGGCTATAAATCGAACTGGGAAACCGTGCCGTCGGGAGTACCCCAGGGGTCATTATTGGGACCATTACTCTTTAATATATATATTAATGACATTGGGAAATGTTTTCACCACTCCAGAACTTTATTATACGCAGATGACATGAAAATATTCTCCCCTGTCACGTGTATCAATGAGTGTACCCGCGTGCAAGAAGATCTAAATCGCCTAAATATTTATTGTGCAGAACACAACCTGCAAATAAATGTAAAAAAATGTGGCACCATCAGCTTCACCCGAAATAAAAATCCCATTTCTTTTAATTACTCCCTTAACGGCACAATACTGAGCAAAATGACAGAGGCTAAGGATCTGGGAGTAGTGTTAGATCCGAAATTACTTTTTGAGCGCCATATCGAATCCATGGTTGCAAAAGCTTCCAAGGTACTTGGCTTTGTACTCAGAACCTGCAAACATTTTAAAAAAGTAAATACCATGAAAATGCTGTACTTTGCTTATGTACGCAGTTCTCTGGAGTACGCCTCTCAAGTATGGAATCCCATGTATAAGTCACACATAGAAAGGATTGAGAAAGTGCAATATCGTTTTCTACGATACCTTGATTTTCGGGCCTATCGTCCTCATCTGAGTCACGAGGAGTCAGCAGCGTTTTTCAGGATTTCGTCACTGGAAAGTCGTAGAAACTCCGCAGACGTACTATTTTTACAAAAAATTGCCACCTCTGTGATAGATTGCCCGGAATTACTTGAAAGAATTCAATTAAGAGTACCCATCAGACAAACCAGACAAAATCACACATTAAACATCCCTCAATGTAACACGAACTCAAAACAAAATGCTTTTATTCACCGTGCTTCATACAATTTTAATACTTCATACAGTGAATTAGACTTATTTAACTCAGCACCCCACAATTTCAAACCTAAAATCAATAAATAATTATATTATCATTTTTATTTTTTATTACGTACATGCTACACATTACACAGACTAGATCCATCCCATACCCCTCCGTTCCCCATCCCATCCCTATAGGCTAATGTAACTTTTTTTATTACATAAATATTATATATTCACTAAATAATTAAAATACTCAAGTGAAAACCTATTATTGGTTAAACAATTAACACTTAATACACCATACTTTGTAATTATTATAACTGTTGGTTTTCCAAATAAAAATAAAATAAATAAAATAAAATAAAAAAAAAACAAAAGCAGTGAAAACTAGTTTTATGGATTATCTTAATTAACATACATTATTATACTCTGTAAATTGATTAATTATTAAATAAATAAAAAAATAATATTCTAAATCCACCTCTGTATAAGAACAAAAGGCCCGCGGTTACCGACCGACAAATTAGACATTAATGTAGGAAGTATTTAGCTGTTATTTCTTCTACAAAGGTAAGCTCTATGGTAATTATACCGCCATCATTATGTACTTATTGTTATTACATGCACGTTGATGGCATTGCCATAGATGATGTCAGATGTAAGGTTCATTCATAGCCTAAACAAATTATTATGGAGTACCGAAAGAAAAAACCCACATAGACAATACATCAATACGGCTTCGTAGTAAGCGTTCAAAAAGAGGAATATGATTTGAAAGGTAGAAAACTAAATACGAATGTTAGAGAGGAAGCTACAAGCCAAAAATGTGTATATTCTTGGTATACCTTATATTGTAGGTAACAGGCATTAAAATCGCTTGACAAACGGAGTCTAGAAACGTTCGATTTCAAGCACAAAACTAGTTTTTATTTATTTTGTAAATAATTTCAATAGAAAGCTAAAAATTTAATCAAGTAAAACTGTCACAGATAAACTTAGCTATAATACTGTATTTTTCTTAAGTTGTTTCCTTTATGCGTTTATAAATTTCTATTGAAACAATATTTTTTTTAGTAGTTTACATTTATATTTTTTTATAGAGTAATTTATTTTTGTAATTGTATTCTACTCAAGCGAAACGATAGGAAAACCTTCAATTTATCTAAACCACATTTTTCGGTATTCATAATGTAAACCAAATCGTTATAAAGATTAATCAAAATAGTGATTTAGCATTAACGAAAATTGTGAAAATATTTAAGAAAACGCCATATTTTAAAATAACTACTACCTTTAAGGATGCTTGTATCAATCTAACTGAGGGTAATCAACAAACAGGACTAAAGACATTTCAAGCAATGCAAGTTTCGATGCTCTGAGTAAAAATTCATTCACAACATTGATTTTCAATTGGAATTTTAATTTATAAATAATTATATGCTACGTCAAAACACAGCGACAGGAACTAGCGCTTATATAGTATGAAGGTTGTCACATAAACGGGGTTTTAAAAACGATAAAATGAAGCCTGCATAACGTGTTATCCATGCATACCAAATATATAAACCTAGAGACATCGGTTTAAGTATTAGATAAGTTCCACTAAACACTTCCGTTGCCGCAGGTAGAAAATAACGTGTCGCTCAATATTCACCTTTCGTATAGGTAACGCAGCTATGATAGTTGACACGAACAAAATACTCGTACAGACGTACACATTGCTTGTACGCAGTACGTTTTAAGGTTTTGACAATAAACACCACGAGAAGGTTAGAGGATAGGAAAAATCTACATCCATTTTAAAATGTCATTTAAGGCTATGACATACGTAGTAATGCAAAATCATGTGTTTTTGGTTTGAAAATTTGGTCGCCTAGAAATGTTTCAGATGCTTTAATTAAATACTGCGAGTAGAATACATCTTGGCCTTTGAAATAATCGAGTATTTTTTAGATAAGTCTTTTTATAAGCCCAGAAAAAAATAATGTAAAGGCCTATGAAAACTGCTTTAAAGTTCAAAATCTCCTACTTACGAACCAATTTTCGGCTATGAATTTATTGTATAATATGACAAATTAAGTTATTTATAAAATGATCGGAAAAAAATTAAATATTTTTGCCTGAACATCCACAAAATAAAATAAAAGGCACTTTTTGGCCATGTTTTTTTCTTGCATAAATCAAAACAGGCGGATGGTGTTAAGCGGTAATTTAAACCTTATCGCCATCTACGTAAGGGTTGTTATTGATAGCGGCTCAATTTAAAATATTACACGATGTAGTGCATCGCCTTAAAACTTTAAAAAAGGTTAGGCTGAAGATTGAAACTTCCTACACAGGAACTGGAGTTGTCAATTATACCAACCTCAAGAAATGCCGATCGGGTGGGACCGACATATATTTCCTATATTACAGCGCCCTTGAGGTGATTTTTCACGAAAACGGCGCTATATAAATTAGCCAAATATCATTATTAATTTGGGAGGTTGGTATGGGTACCACCGCCCGAAGAACCATTTATTGGATAACCAACACCCTTGCCATAGGTCACCTCAAGTGGTTCGCTACGTTTGATGACTTAACAGGGGTGCCCGGGTTCTTGAGGTGAGTTGTGTCTAGGTATTGACGGAGACCTTTTGAACTCTCCAGCCGGACTCTCTCTCGACCCATCGCTTTGTACCGCAGTAGGATGGAAGGAATCACACATACGTCACTCTTGGACATATTGACCCCCAGATTCCTACCTACTCCTCATACTTTTTTCCTTCCCAGAACTTCCTCTCTTTCCTTTACCTAAAAGCACCCTCCACACAGCGTCCCCAAGAATTACACAGGCCCTGAGGGGTTTTTCTTCCTCAGGGCCTCCTGTGTGGAGCTAATGTAAAAAAACTCCCATAATGTTATCCGATTGCAATCAAAAGAATGCATTGTCATTCATACCGAGTGTATCTGCCAAGTTTCAGCTGAAAGTGTGTAGCGAAGTATTTCTAAAAAAACTTTATTTTTCAAATTACTTGCAATGGTTTTGAATTATATTTTTCATTGTTTTATTATTTACGGCGAAGTTTCACTGCACAATTTATTACCGTACTATCAGTAACGAACGGGTGTGCTGCCGATGCCGCAACGGTATGCAGATAAAGAATAATAGCGAAGGCTTCAGTAGTTGAGATTGCGGTGTATTTGCTTCCTGTTGTGTTTGGACAAGTACACTAAACTTGCTGTCAAATCCAAATCCGAGTCTAAAAGTAAACGGTAAGGTTCCGGTCACGATGGTTGGAGTTCAACGGCCGGGGGTTTGATCCCGAGCTACGTGACAGGGATAACGAACCTATCTACTGAAGTGTGTCAAATAATATGCTAAAGATTGTGAGCTCAGCGCTGATAGCATAAGTGTTGACATGGCGATAGGAAAGAAGGTATTGGGAAACAATAAGCTGAGATGCAAGAAAATGTAAACAACATAATTGGGACAGTACACAGTACGCTGGGATGCAAGACATTGAAACACAATACACTAGAAACAAGAAAACGGGTTCAAGAAACTGGGAAACAGAATATTGGGACACAATACACAATACACTGGGAAACTAGAAAATGGGTTGCAAGAAACTGGGAAACAGAATATTGGGACACAATACACAATACACTGGGAAACTAGAAAATGGGTTGCAAGAAACTGGGAAACATAATATTGGGACACAATACACAATACACTGGGAAACTAGAAAATGGGTTGCAAGAAACTGGGAAACAGAATATTGGGACACAATACACAATACACTGGGAAACTAGAAAATGGGTTGCAAGAAACTGGGAAACAGAATATTGGGACACAATACACAATACACTGGGAAACTAGAAAATGGGTTGCAAGAAACTGGGAAACAGAATATTGGGACACAATACACAATACACTGGGAAACTAGAAAATGGGTTGCAAGAAACTGGGAAACAGAATATTGGGACACAATACACTGAGAAACTAGAAAATGGGTTGCAAGAAACTGGGAAACAGAATATTGGGACACAATACACTGAGAAACTAGAAAATGGGTTGCAAGAAACTGGGAAACAGAATATTGGGACACAATACACTGAGAAACTAGAAAATGGGTTGCAAGAAACTGGGAAACAGAATATTGGGACACAATACACTGAGAAACTAGAAAATGGGTTGCAAGAAACTGGGAAACAGAATATTGGGACACAATACACTGGGAAACTAGAAAATGGGTTGCAAGAAACTGGGAAACAGAATATTTGGACACAATACACTGGGAAACTAGAAAATGGGTTGCAAGAAACTGGGAAACAGAATATTGGGGCACAATCACCGGAAAACAAGAAACTGAGATGCAAGAGGATAACACTGAATAACAGAACATTGGGGCACAATCAACGGAAAACAATAAACTGAGATGCAAGAGGATAACAGGGTAAGAGAATAACAAGAGGATAACATTGGGACACGATCACCGGGAAACAATTGGATGCAAGAAGCTGAATAACAGAATATTGGGACACAATCAAAACGAAACAAGAAACTGGAAAACAGATTAATGCGAAATATACAGTTACATGACACTAGGAAACTAGATACCGGGAAAGAAGGCAATAGAATAACGCATTGGGAAACTAGGATACAATATACAATAAATAAAATAAACACCCACACTGTGGCTCAGGCAAAAAAACAAATCATCGCACGCAGTAGACAAAAATTCTGCAACGCTCGACCCTGAGCAGAATTTGAATTTTATTCACATTACAATACAAAATTGGACTTTTGCCCAGGTGTCATAGGTTCACCATTCATGCTATAACAATCAAATAATCTTATCCATCCGACTGATTAATAAATCATTGAATAATTCAAATCTGTTATTCCCAGCATGTATTTCGTCACATTGTATTAGTAACGGGCGGCTTGGTCAAAATTTCCGTTTCCGTGACATTTTCACAACCGAATTGATCGATAGGAAATTAATGACGTCGAATGACCGAATTTCACAAAAACATATTGTTATAATTTGTTTTTAAATAGTAATATAAATATAAAATAATATTTATTAAAAACATGAAGATGAGGAAAATAACAAATGGTCAACAAACGTGAAGATGAGGAAAATAACAAATAGTTAATCGCTTGAAATATTCATACAAATTGAAAATATCCCTAGAGTAAAAATAAATGCCGCTGACGGGAATTGAACCCGCGCCTTCTGATGTCCGGTCAGGTGCTCTGCAACCACTGAGCTACTTCGGCTTATTTCCAACGCGCCAATTAATTCAATATGTACTAGTACTTCAATCAACAATTACTGCTTATATTTTTTCACCTGTAAACAACCAACTTTATTTTGTAGGCAAGGCTTTGTTAGTGCTAAATTTCCCACTAGATGGCGTCGAGACATATTATATCTACATTTGTTGCTGAAATATTTTGACTTGTCAAATATTATTATTTTTTTAATGATAAACTAATGTTTATAAGACAAGTTTTTTTATGCATAGCACAAAGGATAACAAATTACTATAAGCAATAATTAGTCTAATTTCGGTTGTGTGTCTGTCTGTAACTTAGGTTCAATGAACTCTAGAACTCGTATTTGCTTTGAATTTGAGTGTCATTTTCGAAAATTCAACTCGATGTGTGACTGATTCAGACAAAGCGATAAAGTAGGTTTCTACACATAATATATTGTTTTTTAAAAATTGGAAATCTAATGGTACGTATACATTTGCGAACTAAAACGCGAACCGAGCCACGAATTACTGGAAAGGAACGAAGCAACAGCAGGCACAGTTTTGGGCCATTTGCGGTTTCATAGTTTCTTTCCAATAAGTTGAGGTTCAGTTCGGCAGTTCGGCTCGCGTATGTATACGTAGAATATACCGTGATTTTGCACGGGTCTGTGCCACAGATAATAATAAATTACTAGTTCGAATTGAACTTCAAAATATTCCCCATTTTCTCTAGCACTCATCATTATCACTATCATTATTGTGGGAAACGTACGTGGTTTTGAATAGTAAAAACTTATTTATAAATGACAAATATTTATTGTACAAAAACAAAAAAGAGAATGTAAATAAATAAATTAGATATCCTTACTGGTCTTTGCCTTTTTCGCTACATTTTTCTCGCTTTCACCTGTAGGCCGTTTAGAAAAAAACATGTCCAAGGAGGTTTGTTTCTTCCTCCCTCTCAGAATGTTCCGGAAATGAGTTAGGCAAAGTGTCATTAAAAAGATCAGATGCACGACCTGTTGCAACTTTTTCTGGGTGTTTCTTTTCAACGAACTGTGAAACTCTCTCCCACATTCCTAAGATCTCCTTTATCTCACTTGTAGAAATAACCTCCTCCTCCTCTGACTCCTCGAAACTAATTTCTTGCATAACATCGCAAGATGTTATTTGCGAATTTCGCTCGTAACTCAAAGCAAAAAATCACTTGCTAGCCGGCTCGTATCTCGAAAAACTCGTATGTTGGGGCATTCGTATGTCGAGGTACCACTGTATTGTCTTTTGAAGATTAGAAATAACTGTACATATTTAGATTAGACATCTTAGAAATAACGTTTGTCACCGAAGATCTCTACAAATATCTAGAACTTTACACATAGTTTTTAGTGTCTATCATATCTTGTGTTTGTAACAGTAATTTACCAAGAACAACTCCCTCAATACTTAAAATTGAAAGAAATATTAAAGTGAAGCCATTATCTTAGTCATATGCCTATCTCTAAAAGATAACAATTTAACTTAAAATTGGTCAAATTTCAAAGGAATGCTAAAATTTCTAAAGGTGTAGCAAAACCCGGATACAATCGCATACAATTATCAACGAGAAAGCATGAATTTACAACTCTCTAGCTCCCTCTCTCCAAAGGAGTCACTTAATTAGTCATGCTATTTGAAACTGTAATTATTGTCGTATTCTTAATTGATAATTTAGACATAGTTTACGGGTTTTATTCAAATTTACGCCGGTCCGGTAAGATTAACTCAAATGCTTGCCGGCACCGGAGAGATAAACTGATAGATGTGCTTTTTGCGCGTGTACGTGTTCACGAATAAGGTCATTTTTTCCTTACTTAGCAAAATTGATCAAATATTTAAATTCTTTCTAACTGTCTAACTAACCAACGCCGTTACCCGCATGGGTAGGCAGAGAGGACGAACTGCCAAACATCAACATTGCTAATTTATTAAGAATCTCTTAAAATAATTGGTAGTCCAGTTAAAAACGGGATTGCATGCCTTGAACGAATGAATTGACAGGTTACTTATTAAACTTTCAGTAAAACACGAATGTGTTATCGCGACGTTGCAACACGTGTTCATAATTTTATTTTAAATTTCGCATTTCGTCAACATATATTGTCAGGACAAACGCAGGAGCATGAACATGTGTTCTGATAAATTATGAATTTACTTAAAGTTTACAAGGAAACAGCCTGCAATCCCGTTTTTAACTATCCCGCGGCCAAGTAGGGAAGTACGTAGGTAGTACCCAAAATTACTATCCTCCTTATATTAGCTTAAATACTTGACATATCATTTTAGTATTTTACGTATTCCTGCGCAAATATATAAGTTACCATTAATAATTGACTGAATAATTGGGATTTCTATAGATTAAAAGCCCATAAGACAGAAAATGCATGGGGTCGTCGGAAGACCCACTTGGTTACAGACGTTTTGTTTGGCATTTGGCTTGTCAACAGGATTAACAGGATTTTAAGAAATCAGCAATACTCATTTCTCTTTGTGTAATTAGGATAGAGCATTGTAGAAATCTATTATGTATACCTAACTGCAATTGTGAAGATCTTGAATGTGTGAAAAACATCAAGTACCTAGGTGTTATAATAGACAATCATCTTAAGTGGAATTATCACATTGACAATCTTACAACTAGGGTAAGAAAACTTACTCATATTTTCTTTGCAGTGCGAAACATAATTAGACAAGTAGATCTAAGAAAAATATATTTCGGACTGTGCAACCCCCTCTTAATGTATGGTTGCATTGGCTGGGGAGCATCAGGAAGATCAATTCTAGATCCGCTTATGAAGGCCCAGAAATCAATAATTAAAGTCATAATGCGCAAACCATATAGGTTCTCTAGCGATGAGCTCTTTAAACAATTTAATGTACTTGATGTTCGTCAAAACTATATAAAAAAGGTTACTATCCATGTACATAAAAACCTACACAATATTAATAAAATTGACCATAAACACATCACAACAAGCCACACCAGAAATGACCTTATGATCCCAACGAGCAATACGGCAAAGTATCAAAAGACACACACATACTTGGGACATAAACTGTACAACAAAATCCCCCCTGAATTAAACATAAAAACTTGTAATATTTCATACATAGGCCCAATAATAACTAAATGGTTGATTGGACTGGGCGGAGGAGAATCTGAAAAATGTAAAAAAAACGTCACGTAATAAATAGACATAGACTAATCACACACTATATATATATCTTCCATTGTTCTAATTATTGCTCATACACAATTGAAACATACACAACAGCTCAAGTTCGACTCTATCATAAGATTGTAATGATTAAACATCACAAATTAAAACATTAATGAGATATATTATAGACATAGACAAATCACACACTTACTTTCACATATTTTTTGGTTCCTTGGAACGGGCAATTTGCCTAGTTAGGAACCAAAAATTTCGACCTGATAAGGTACAATAATCAATAATCACAAAATATTTTAATTAATTAATTTAATTATATATTTGTACTGCATCCTTGAGGAGATTTATCACAAAAACGGCGCTTTACAAATCATCCAAATATTATTATTATATAGGAAGAATTGATACAAATAATAAGAGGCCAATTTTATTTAGTTTCCTGGCTTTGCTTTAGGTGGTTTTGAAACAACTGATCTATCAGCGGTATGCCTAAAATTGGTAGGAAACAGTGGGTGAAATAACCTGTTTCTAGGAACATAATAGCAATAATACACTTGCTTGATGCATTTTGTATGACGTCATACGGACCCATGTTCTTTCGAGGCTTATTATTAAGGGCCATCTCAAAACATTTTTCGAAACTTTATGCCGATAGATGGTGTTATTTTCAATATCGTCTAATAAAACACTTTTAACACGTTATGCTTTATAATATTGAGATGAATTATTGGTTTGCGAACGTATATAAGTAATATTAATCTGTATAAATTTTTTATGGTACCTATAATTACATAATCGTAGAAAACGGCTGAAAAATACACAATTTCATTGCAAAAAATACGTACAAATGACATTTCACGCAGCTCCGCGCGCGTTGGTACAGGAAATTTTTATTTACCCAACCAAAACCATTTGCGAAAAAGACTCCATTTCAAAAAATTTACGATGTTTCGCATGAGTATGAAAGAGACACGAGATAGAGGTTTGTTCAATTCACTAAACTAAATCAATGCCTGGGAAGATTAAATAATTTATAAAAGGAGCCGGCTAGGAACAACGGTATGTGTGCCGGGAGCTGGCGTTAACTGGACCTTTTTTTTAAAGGCCGCTTTTGCTAAATGGACATAATCATACCAAGCGATGTAGGTATATACCTACATAGTAACCATGTATTCGCGCGGTTGCTTGCTTACAAATATTTCGCGAATAAGTCAAAAGGTTACACTTTTTCTTACATTTCTATGGGGCGCATTCATCAAACCAACGAAGTGGTTAGAATTGCCAGACGGAGAAACAAATTTGTCATATGCACAAGTCAGAAAGGGCTCTCGAACATCATAACATCATCTCGCATATAAATAATATAGGCATTGTTTTGAAATCAGCTCGCCACGTGCGTCGTAATATATGAGTGTCCACAAAGACGATGCCTACAGTGTGCATATGAAGTCGCCTTTTCACATTAAAAAACTTTTTGTATTTTGTAAATGGGTATATTTTATGTTCACAAATGACAAACATGTCATGTTAATAATAGTAAATCCTTTATAGGGCAGAAAGGTGATTGAAAAAAAAAAACTTTTTGTACAAATATCTTATACACGGTGTCCATAAACTAGTTGTAAAACTGCCATCACAGTAAGCGGAAAGCGTTGCCTGGGTCGTGATGGAGGAATTAGCCAGCTGTGGAATTGAACTCACGATGCCTGGCGGGAACGACGATAGTAAAAGATTTTTTATTTACTTATTTATTTATTTTTTATTCTTTTCACATATTCTGTCCATATTTCTTTTTTTTGTAAGATCCTTTTTCTTTCAATGTTTGTTTTAATATTTTGTCCGATAGCTTGAATTGGTCTACTTTGTCCAATTAATTCATCATCTTTCTCTCAGAGAAGCAGTCCTGGATTTATCCTCCTGGGTCTCGTCATTCGAACACTTGTTTTCTTTATTTCCGCGACAGTGTTTGTGGGAACTAAAAGATATAATATAAAGGCATTAAAGGAGTATAATTTTTGAGCAACATTAAATATGAATCACCCTATACCAAACGAGCGACATGGGTCATAAAATAACAAGCGTGATGGTTAGTTAGTTAGGTAGGTACCGAGAAAATATTTAAAAAATAATAAAATATTTTGAAATAATTTCATAATACTTACCTGTATTCCGATTCGCCGTGCTGACGTTTCATCCCGTTCGCACTTAGTCTTGGATTCACTCTTTTCCCGGAATACTGATGATTCTTATAAAGGGCACGCCTCATTTTTATGGAATAACAATGCTGTACAAAATCGAAAAAAGTCACTTCAAACCGCGGCAGACAATCGACTGTTGAATGAATGAATGAGAGAATGTGAATTGGCGGGCGTCTAGCTAGTGATAGTTACAGATTTAAGAAAGTTCTAAATAATTACAACCGCTCTCACTATAATTATTATACAGTTAATTTTGCCTTTTTTACTGCGTGCCAAAACCGCAAATGTTCCTTGCGACGAGTAATACTGGAACATTCGTAAAAAAGCAAAACGAACATTCTATCAGAATAACAAATCAAGCCGCGCAAATTGACATTTTTACTGACCACTTTAACACCGTAGGAATGGGCTAATAGCGTGCACGTGAAACATATGGCTCGCACATATGTTTGTCTCCTTCTAACACGGATTCGGGCATTTCGGCTGGCGGTGCCCGCATAAAATAATTACTTTTGTTAATTTAATTACTTGGTTATTATAAGTGATAGAACAGTGAAATTTTCGTTCGCGATAAACTCATTACGAGTATTATTTTTCGGTACTAAAATAAATAAAATATTATCTGTAGTTTTCAAATGTGGCTGAAAAATAGATTGTATGGGAATTGTCACATCTGTTTCACCTTAATAACAGGATCACAGAATAAGCTATAAGTTATACCTCGGTGAAAACAGATAATAATACCAGTGTGAGCAAAATACTGAGCAGATAAACCTATTGATGCATGACGTGGGCGTGTCCGTGTGCCCGAATTAAGTAATTTTTTTGATACTTCTGGTGAAATTGAATATACATTTTTAAGCATCGAGATATTTATAAATCTTGAGCATATGGGCCTGTTTGGGGCCCGGGAGTTGAAAGTTTTATGTGAACTGACACAATTTCTTTCAAATCGGTAAAGAATAAATCTGTGATGTTCCTCTTTGATGGGTCAAAAACAATTGTATAAACTGAGTTTTTAGATTTTTTTTCTTATGTAAACTTAGCGTTCATGGTTTTATTTGAACTAGCTTTGTCTAGTTTACAAAATTTTATTTACACTGCAAGCCTACTCATATGTAAAGCATTTAAGCATTAAAATGAATCATCAACATTAAAAAGTGTTTTTTTCAACTTTAAGGATTTAAAAAAAAAATCGCAATTTGCGCCACAATACGAAGTATGTGAAAAAAATACAAATAAATAGTAGTATATCTGTGTGTAAGGATATAATGGCCAACCTTATGATTCCAGAGATAGCCTCATTTTTAATGTCAGTGCCATACATTTTTTTCTTAAAAAAATGATAACTCCTTCATTTAAATATGATTTAAGATTTTCACGGCCAAAAGTATTTTTGTTATTTGTTTTTGGGGTATTATGCCGTGTTGCGCTAACTCCTTCTTTAGCCAACGTTTCGGACAGCATTGCAGTGTCCATCATCAGGGCAGATGTGTTATTTTGTAGATGCAATTGCTTCATTTGTACATGCAATTGCTTCATACAAAATTTTATAGCATAGTAATGATCAGCAGAATCCATTTCTAGCCAAAAAAATACCCTTGAAAATTCAAGTCTCTATGTCTATGAAAGGCGATTTTCAGCCCACTGTGCGACGGCAGAAATTCGATAAAACTCACAATCAGCAGATGTCAAAATATTTATCGTTTTTGTGGCGGGAATAAGGATTTCCACCGACTGGAAAAAATAGACACAACAGAAAAGATTACAAGCTATAAGAAAACAAAAACATGGCTTTTCTAAATCGCTACCGTTACGGTAAATAAAATCACAAAGTTTATGTTAATTTGAATTAACACTGGGGCTGCAAGGGTTAAGCACTTTCAAGATGGTAAATTTCCTTCTTTTCACTTTTCAATGAGATTATCACATCAAAAACACCAACAGATTTTTACCAAGGTAGTCCCAATCCTTATTCTGCTTTCAAAACAAATGCACGCGAAATTGCACAATGTTCTTATTATTGTTCCAAATTTAAAATATTTTCAGATTTTAGTTTCAAAACCAAATACATATAATATGATAGATATAGGCGACTTTGAATAAATTATTCTTAGAAGATTGCAGATTAATTAGGTACGTTTCTAAATTAAACCAATGCACCCCTTACAATTCTGAAGATTAATGATGTCGAAATATATATGAATGAATTATTATCAATTCGAAGAAACACTTGATACTGTTTTGTTTTAATTATTGTTTTCTTTGAAGAATAATGCTTGTTTTGTTATAAAACGAGTCATGATTACAATACAAACCATAATATTCCTTGATTTGATAATAATTGCGATTGGAATGTAAATAATTGGTAATCGAAATGATTAATTACTAAACAATATTTCCAAATATTATGCAGTGAATTATTTTAGTTACATATCGTTTGAGATTTTCCTTATCTTGACAATTCACGGATTCACAGTTAATATATTATTTTGCTTCCTTCGAAAATAATATATTATTATTTTTTATCGATATCAAATGTTAATTAATCGATAATACCTACTAAAATGATTCTAGGCACATGACACATTATATAATTATATATTTATTACTCTTTTATAAGCCCGTGGGGCTTACATTATGACATTAGATGCATGATATGGTTACAATTTTTTTATACAAAGGTAATAAACAATGTGTTTGGTTTTGAAATGAGAATGTGCTTAATTCCTTCCGGGATGTCATTAATTCAGTTCCTACCCATCCCTAATCATCACCATGCTGGTATTTGAAATTTAGAACAGTGGCAAGAACATAGAGCAAATTCGAGTGCATTTGTTTTGAAAACAGAATAAGGATTGGGACTATCTTGGAAGCAAGTTGTTGGTATTTTTCGTACCCACAATCTCGTTGTAAAGTAAATTGAAATCTTGGAAGTGTATATATACATCGTTTAAGTACTTCGTTTTTAATTCGTTTTGTTGTAGCGGTAATTACCTCGAAGTATCGCGGTGGATCTTACTATATTGTGATTGTGTTGTGTGTTCCTTCGTAGTAATACAGTGCTAAGTGCTTGGTCTGTTTTCCTTCTTTCCGAAAGATGTGGCGAGTTTGCTACATATTTTTTTGTTTGCGAACGGTGACAATGAAATAGATCCTTATGCCTAGTATGCAGAGTAGGTACTCTTATATTGACTAGACTCGCAACAGTAGACTTTACAATTAAAAAAAATAAGCTTAAGTCGATCCTCTGTGCGTGTAATTATGTTATTATATTGATTTTAATGCTATTCCACGTATTTTATAATGATCGAAGTGAATGGAGGAAGAATTAGTGGACTCCCTAGGAAGACGTGGCACGACCAGGTGAATAAACTACCTGCTTCGAGTAATATCAAGAGTCAGCATAACAGAAGAGTATATATGTTTATGACGATGTTTGTATGTTAATGAGC
Source organism: Hesperophylax consimilis (assembly GCF_061612785.1). NCBI lineage: Eukaryota > Metazoa > Arthropoda > Insecta > Trichoptera > Limnephilidae > Hesperophylax > Hesperophylax consimilis. The sequence goes on from NC_142865.1 coordinate 18,089,786, forward strand.
AAAGGAGTGGATATCAGTACTCATGCGGCATACCACTCCAAGTGGTTCGCTACGTTTGGAGACTTATCAGGGGTTAGCGGGTTTTTATCAAGAAAAAATATTTGCTTCAGTGGATCGTGTGTGGGCTTAATGCAAAAAATGGATGGTAAATATCACAAAATAAAAATCGATAATGTATTTATTATCTATTAAGGCGAAGCGTAATGCCAAATCACTATTTTGATTAATCTTTATAACGAATTGGTGTACATTATGAATACCAAAAAATATGCTTTAAATAAATTGAAGGATTTTCTACCGCCTTGCTTGAGTAGAATACAAATAAAAAAATAAATTACTCAATAAAAAATATAAATGCAAACTACTAAAAAATTTTTTATTTCGATAGAAATGTATGAACGCGTAAAGGAAACAACTTTAAAAAAAATACAGTATTATAGCTAAGATTATCTGTCAGTTTCATTCGATTAACTTTTTTGCTTTTTTATAAAATTATTTACAAAATAGATAAAAAACAGTTTTTTGCTTGAAATCGAACGTTTCTAGACTCCGTTTGTCAAGCGATTTTAATGCCTATTACCTACGATATAAGATATACCAAGAATATACACATTTTTGGCTTGTAGCTTCGTCTTAATACCTAGCTTAATAAATTATCGATTGAATCACGGATTTCGCAAAAAATTTCAAATATTAATTATGAGTCAAACTGTATTTACTTTAATTGCACAACACTATTTTCACTGCTTTCCCCTATAAGGATATGCAAACAGGTCGATTTCACAGTGATAAATCCATTAACATAAACATTGAATAAAATTGTAGTAGAAGCGAACACATTTTATACGCTCCTTTTCTGTCGACAAAATGTCAATAAATTGTGTTCTCTAACATAAAACCACTAACATTAAAGGAGATTAAATTCTTAAAGACTGATGTACAGCGTTGACGTATTTCTTAACAATGTAATAAAAAACTATAATGGTCTATTATACGCCAAAGAAATTGACAAAAATGTTTAAGTAATGGTCGGTTAGTTGGTAAAGTGTATCAAAACGATTATGGGGAAATTGTAATAGTTTGTTCTACAAGACCTAGATAGATTTTTAGAGATTTTAAACATATCTGACAGATGTCGGTAGTATACAGGGTCGCCCCTCCATCATAGGTACTAATAATTACGTGTAATTTTTAAAATTAAAAAACTGAAACATAGAGATTTTGAGAGCATAATATGTAGAGAGAGTGTCCTACACACTTATTCCTGATTATAAGAGTTTATAGTTTAAATAAAAGACACACCCCTTACGTATAAGCGTGTTTTAAATTTTAAACAACTAATAAACAACCATTTGCCCTAGATTAGTGGATGTTTATCAGTAGCGTAAAATTTAAAACACTATTATTAGTAAGGCTCACAGTGTTTTGTTGTGAAGGTGTATTGATTATCGAGAATCATTGAAAATAGAAGTTAAAACATGAACCGAAATGAAAATGTCTCCTCCCTTGTATAACATGGGTCTCATCAAGACTCTTTTTCACTCCTTCCTTTCTACAAAAAGATCTTTCACACAGCAATCCCAAAGATGTAATAGGCCCCAAAGGAGAATTTTTCCTTAGGACCTCCTGTGGAGTTTATTAAAATAAAAGAAATTCGTTATTATATATTATTATATTCGTTCGGGCACACAGATAAAACACCCACAACACGTGTCTATTCACCGCCAAGATAACATTTATCATCTGGTAAAATCTATATCAATGTGTCCATTAAACTTTACGATTAGAAGTTTTTCCTTGGCGGGGAAAGCGTAGGTTTGCCAGGACTTATAAGGAACAGGCCAGCGTGGGCGTTCCGCAAGGAATGCTGTTGGGTCCTACATTAAGTGTCCTTGGTTGAATTGACGTGATGCTGAACCAATTTAAAATGATTCGTGTGTGTTTGATAGTCCTAAATGACACCTACACAGAAAAGTTGGTCAACACGAAAAACCAAATGAAAATAATTTAGATTTTTACAGAGGGATCACAATGGATTCGATGGCTTTTTATAAGGTGACGAAACCCTTTTGCAACCATGAGCTAAAATTAAATGTAATCAATATGTCTGTTGTTATAATAATATATCTAGCCTGAACACTGTATTGGTGCGGAAGATAGAAGATCGGCGCACCCTCAAAATACTTCGGACTGGTGAACGAATGGGAAAACATTGAAAAATTGTACATGACTAATAATTCCAAAATATTGGTCACAGCATGAGGGGTGACAATAACTACCAAACTGATAATAATACTGCGTTAGTAAATTTTATGAAAGATGTGGCTTATACATCACATCACAAACAACCAAAATTAGTATGTTTGATACTTTCATCCAAGATCATGGCTTAGAGATGCCTCGAAGGAACAGAGTAAAGTGAAAATGATACTACCATCACCCTGGTACCACCGCAATTAGCTTAAAAAAACCCTTAGGCTGGAGATAGTGCCACGCGAACACGGTAGGCCAACAAGGTAGCAGTGACAATCTGGATCAATGGTCCAAGTACACAGCGCATGGCACTACATCTCTTCATTCGTTCACCTATAGTACCCGTACCGTCGGTTGGCCGACAATGTAGCACTGACGAGCTGGACTGATGGTCCTCGTACGCAGTGCGTGCCACTACAGCTCTTCATTCGTTCTCCTACGTATTACCGCAAGCGACCGACCTATGCGAGGCACTATTTCCAGCTTCTGACTAAATTTTAATCATTACGAGTTACTCAACTTAAAAGAGGTATGATCACGGTGACCCATTAAGTTGTTCGTGTACAAAGCAAAGGTAAACAAACCCAGGTGTATCGTTATCATTTAACTATGCAGCACGTTTAGTGACGGAAAGATAACCTACATTTTGAAAACAATAATAGTATTACATGTATTGTGAAACGCAATGAATAAGTACCTAATTTCACTTGTTACAAAGGTAGTCATTTATTGCTTCATAATTCAGGTAGAACTTGTTGACTTGAGATAAAATGTTAATCATCTAAGCTTACTATAGTATGCTGAAAGTAAACATAGTATATAGTTTAATAAGTTATTAAACTCCGAGGCCGAGCAGTTACAATCCTCAGTTTCGGATCCAGAGGTCGTGGATTCAAATCTCGGCGTGTTCAATTAAATAAAATTTAATATACAAAATGTATTCTTCAACAAAATATTTTTATTTCCAAATTATGCAGATATCCGCGGTGATCAAAGTCGCCCCCCGATTTAAAAGTCGCCTCATGTTACGGTACCTATCTACAGGGTGTCCGGGGGTAAACTGAACTATGTAACTTCGGGAGTTAATTCTACATGATAGGTAAAAAAGATTAATAATTTTTTTCCCCACAAAAGACATAACTAAAAATCCTTAGCGTGAGGTACAAATTTACCTGATCAATTCACCGTGAGCTTGCGGAGAACGAGTGTGGCAACGTTGTGATTGGCCAGTATCCATTGAAACCGTATGTAAACAATAACATTAGACACAGAGTTTGACGTTTACAATATTCTACAATATCGTATGTTTTAAACCAAATTTAAAAAGAGAACTGTACTAAAATTGACAAAATGTAGTTACACGTTTAACGATAAAATTATTAAGCTTTTAATCTCTTAACTAATGTCATAGCCCGTAAACCTAATGAATGTCTACCCGTTCTTCAGGGGTAAAGCCAGGCATTGTTACAATTAAAATTACGCACAAATAAACACAATGTTAAAAGTAAGTCTTTAGACAAAACACGCACTGACTAAATATGTTCTTTAAAGTGTGAATCATAATATCTTAATAACACTAGATAAAGACACACTATATTGACTAGTTTTTATTAAAACAACGAGTTTTTAAAGTTAAACACTGCTAGATATATTAAATTTTCACATCCTTTGCGAATAAAATAAAAGTATATTTTTCTGTTTCAGATTTTCGTTTAGAAATCGCAAATTTTGTCTTCTTATATTACAATTTGAGGTTTTACTCAGTAAAGTTATTCCGAAAAATAAATATTCATACTAGACTTGCAGAAAAGTCAATAGATGTCGCACATTAAAAAAAAAATAAGATAGGTTTATCTAAAAAGACGCTGTCTAGATTGCATTTAGTTCGGGTTGAATCTTGCGATCATACATAAAGATAGTTGCCAATAAAAATGTGCGGTGAAAAAATGAAGACAATGTTGGTAGTTCTTATTCGAAGTATGATACAGTTAAAAGTGACCGAGGGGAATAGGGTCCCATTAGCTCAGTGGTAGAGCCGTGTCCCGGAAAGACAAGGGTCCTGGGTTCGTGTCCTAGATGTGACCGTATCCTTTTCTGATTTTTCTGTTTCAGATTTTCGTTTAGAAATCGCTAATATTGTCTTCAATAGATAAACAAAATAAAAGTTATTGACCACGAAGCACGGCAAGTAAATAGACTGACGGAACGGCAGCGGTGGGGGCGGGACGTTGAAAATAATAATGCCAGTCCCACACGGCGGAACAATTTTACGTTTTTTCCTGAAAAGTAACCCCAAAAACTGGAATTTCGAAAAAGTCTTTTATATTTTACAAGTTGTTAGTGCACTTAGTCCCGAAACCCTGTATAATTGAATCAGTGAAATGATATTGAGCAATTTACACATATTTGAAGATTTTTTCTGAATCAATGAATATAGAAATTAACGTAAATAAGATGAGAAGGATTAATACAGATTTCGTTTGGTGTTCAAAACATCAAAAGAAAGTCCTTACAAGTGAAAGACGATGAAACAGTATATACAAAACATTTCTATTTATAATAAAATACTCTGGTTTTACGTTACACAGGCTTTGTCAATAATCCTTATATCCGGTAGAGAAAGGCATCGTCCACTGAACAGGGATCGTCTCTAGAAGTGTGAACTAAACCGAGTTGAAAGAAGGAAACCTTTCGACTCTAGACTTACATAAAATCCTGTTTAAATGTCAAAATTCTAAGACTGAGCAATTCAAACACTCGCTTGTATTTCGGTTACCTGAATTTAGTAATAGGTACGCAGATGTAGCGGATCTGCTTAACTGCACAGTAGCTAGGTACAAAAAGGCTATCATATTATAACTTTAAAAACATTATTAATTAAATCTAACTCTACTCATACTTGTATATAATATTTTGTATGTTCTTTAACTCCTTCTAGAGCTTGTATTTTAATTTTATACTTTCTGTCGTTATGTTATGATCAAATGTTACAGCTAATTGTTATTTTTGTTTAAATTATTAATAGTGTTTGATTATGCTTGTATTCTGCGACGTGCGTATGGTATATTTATGCCGTGGATATTAAATAAATAAGGTCAGAAACCTTTCACCTTTACAGCCCGCGACATTGTAAATAAATGAATGTGTAAAAAAATGAAAGCAACTTAGAATTTTATAAGCTTTTTAAGGATATTTCATAAAAATTCTCCAGACCAAAAGAGTCCTCGATTCTTGGTAGTCTTTAAAAATAAATATTAACTCTACTTTTGCCACCAATTTTCTTACAAACGTAAGGCAACCAATATATTGTTTACCAAAATAAGTTTTGACTCCCAAAACACTTTACCTTTAAAACGACAAAGAAAACACAAAAGAAAAGTGTACCAAAAAGCGAATGTATAAAATAGTAAACCGCATGGCAAATAAAAAAGCATTTAAAACTGATTAAGTGACGTTTGTACTTTAAAATGTAAACTGAAGCCAAATGGAGTAAATGTTCACCAACTTAACTACACCCAATTTACACGCCAACGCTAATCAAACAAACTACAACACTTGCAACAAGATGTAGGTAGCTATAGACAAAAAACTATTTCATATTAACGCACTCCCATAACATTCGTATTTACACATCTCTCTTTCAAACCATCTTCTTCTTCTATTAACGCTTACCACGGCGCCTTAAGAGGAAGCTACAAGCCAAAAATGTGTATATTCTTGGTATACCTTATATTGTAGGTAATAGGCATTAAAATCCTTTGACAAACGGAGTCTAGAAACGTTCAATTTCAAACACAAAACTGGTTTTTATTTATTTTATCAATAATTTTATAAGAAAGCAAATAAGTCAATCAAGTGAAACTGTCACAAATAATCTTGGCTATAATACAGTATTTTTTTTAAGTTGTTGTCTTTACGCGTTAACACATAGCAAATTCCAGTGAAAAAAAATAATAGTCGAACACACTACCCACACATTTCTACCATATAGCAAATTCCAGTGAAAAAAAAAAATTATTTGACTGAGAGCAGCGAAGTCCTGTTTAAACACGACGTTTTGTCCTTTTTTTGTCCATAAATTTGTGTGCGCGTTCCGTTTCGGTTTTATAAACTGAATTATTATTTAAAAGGAAGCTACGAGCCAAAAGTGTGTGTATTCTTGGTATACCTTATATTGTAGGTAATAGGCATTAAAAACGCTTGACAAACGGAGTCTAGAAACGTTCGATTTCAAACACAAAACTGGTTTTTACTTATTTTGTAAATAATTTTATAAGAGAGCAAAAAAGTTAATCAAGTGAAACTGTCACAGATAATCTTAGCTATAATACTGTATTTTTTTAGTAGTTTACATTTCTATTTTTTATTGAGTAATTTATTTTTTTATTTGTATTCTACTCAAGCGAAACGATAGGAAAACCTTCAATTTATCTAAAGCATTTTTTCGTTATTCATAATGTAAACTAATTCGTTATAAAGATTAATCGAAATAGTGATTTAGCATTAAGCTTTGCCTTAAAGGCACCGGTCGGACCAATGAAATCGATTATTTGTCAATTTTTTTTTGGATATTTGAAGAAAGAAGAAAGGGACAATTGAGCTTACAATTGCTACACGGACACGCCCACAGTACACTTCTGTCGGTTGAATTAACTGTTGCGGTGTCTTACCACAAAACCGCAGGACAGTCTTATATTCATATTGTACAATGTGTATTAATAAACTGCGCTTATCATAATATGTAATTATTATTGGAAAGGACAACGTCATTGAACTTAATACAATACTTGGATTTTTTTTTTAGGTAAACTTATTTTTTTATTTTATTTTTTATTTTATTTTTTTTTATATATTTTTTTATATATTTTTTTTATTTATTTAAGTACATAAAACAGGCATGGTGCCCAAGAATTTATATACATGGATGTTTAAATACATAATAATAACAAAATGATAATAACAAAAATAGTAACAAAATGAATAAGCTAAATATGCAGAAGTAAATAACAAATAAGAATGGGTAAAAGGTAAATACAAATATGTTCATAAACGATTTGTTATTGTCACACCTGTACTGGTGAGATACTGATTAGGTACGTACAATGTTGCTTCTCTTTAAATAAAGGGTTTCATCACAATATCAGCTTAATATGATTAAAGGTAATACATTTTTTTTGAAGTATTTAAATTGGTCATTAAAAATGTCTATTTCATTATTAGAGCCATGTACAATGTTATAATTTCTTAATGTTCGTGGTACAGGGGAAAAATATCCTGTATTTGTGTGGTAGGCTTTAATATAGAAAATGTCGTTCATCCTCCTTGTTGATTTTCTTGATGGAATATTGATGTTAATTTGGGATAAAATGTTTGGTGTATCAACTGATGCATGTATAATTTTGTGTAGGAGCAGTACGTCAGAAAGTTTACGTCTGACCGTCAGTGAGTGTAGTTTGTAGTGCAAAATTCGGTCATTATATGTTCCTTAACTTATGATTACAAGACAAGGTTTTTATGCAAAGCACAAGGGATAACAAATTATTGTAAGCAATAATTATTAGCCTAAAACACAAATATAAATTGAATAATGACACCGATGCGCATAATTTAGGCTAATCATTATTTAATTATTGAAGACAATATTAGCGATCCCTAAACGAAAATCTGAAAAAGAAAAATCAGAAAAGGATACGGTCACATCTAGGACTCGAACCCAGGACCCTTGCTTTGCCGGGGCGCCGCTATACCAACTGAGCTAATGGGACCCTATCTCTTTCGGTAATATTTAACTGTATCATGCTTCGAATAAGAACTACCAACAGTGTCTTCATTTTCTCACCGCACATTTTTATTGGCTGCTATCTTTATGTATAATCGCAAGATTCAACCCGAACTAAATATGTCCTAGATGTGACCATATCTTTTTCTGGCGTTTCTATTTCAGATATTCGTTTGGGAATCACTAATATTGTCTTCAATAATTAAATATTACAATTTGAGGTTTTACTCATTTTTTTTCCAAAAATTAAATACTAATAATTATTGCTTATAATAAATAACTTGGAAAATTCTTATAAAACTATGAATCTATTTATATAAAGAAGTGTCTGCAGCGGGATTTAATTTTGATAAAAATCTAAAGTTTTATTCAGAGACTGATGAAAAGTTGCACACTTATCATAATTTTAATTTTATTTATTTAATAAGAAACAAAGCGGCTACACTACTTATGTACTTGACCTTCAAAACAAGAGAATGCACATTACATTAATTCAGAAAAACTCTGTGTAAAGCCCGGGCAGAGCCGGGGTGTTCAACTAGAAATATAATATAGATTGTCCTGTATCATTAATTTGAGGACTTATTACTTATTTTAAAATTATTTATAATTTTTTTAGATACCAATAATTTGTAACGTGGCATAAATAAAAAATAATGTCATCAACTTATTTGAATGACTCCACATCTCATATTCAAATTACAAACTTTAGCAAATTAAACACATTAAAAATATAATAAGCAAAAAAATATGCATATCTACAAAACTGAAAATATGCGTAATACGATGAATCAAACAACAACAAAAATATGACGAATGAAAAAAATGTCAAATAAGCGTAAAAGTATGTAAAAGTAAAAAGAAATATGCGTAAAAGTGAGCACTATCAATGGCAAAATAGTACAAATAAGAACTATCAATGGAGAAATATGCGTACAAATAAGAACTATCAATGGCAAAATAGTACAAATAAGAACTATCAATGGAGAAATATGCGTACAAATAAGAACTATCAATGGCAAAATAGTACAAATAAGAACTATCAATGGAGAAATATGCGTACAAATAAGAACTATCAATGGCAAAATAGTACAAATAAGAACTATCAATGGAGAAATATGCGTACAAATAAGAACTATAATTGGCAAAATAGTACAAATAAGAACTATCAATGGAGAAATATGCGTACAAATAAGAACTATCAATGGCAAAATAGTACAAATAAGAACTATCAATGGAGAAATATGCGTACAAATAAGAACTATCAATGGCAAAATAGTACAAATAAGAAATATTAATGGAGAAATATGCGTACAAATAAGAACTATCAATGGAGAAATATGCGTACAAATAAGAACTATCAATGGCAAAATAGTACAAATAAGAACTATCAATGGAGAAATATGCGTACAAATAAGAACTATCAATGGAGAAATATGCGTACAAATAAGAACTATCAATGGCAAAATAGTACAAATAAGAACTATCAATGGAGAAATATGCGTACAAATAAGAACTATCAATGGAGAAATATGCACTAACAAGGCCAAAATACAAGCCCAAATTAAACGATGTAAAAATAGTGTTTTAGGACCCCTAAAGGAATTGTTAATAACACGGAGAGTTCTGGCCGAACGAATGTACCGGTTCTTCCATCAAAACGTCCATCTGAGTTATAATGAACACCACTGCGAAGTAATTGCAAAAGTGTGTGTTTTTGGTTTTAAAATGTGATCGCTTAGAAATATTATTAGCGATGCTTTAATTAAATATTTCGAGTAGAAAACATCTTAGCTTTTGCTATTTCGATCATTCTTTTAAATAAGTGTTTTTATAAGCCTAAAAAAGCTTTGACGTTAAAATCTACAACTTGCGAACCTCTTTTTCGGATATGGTTTAATTGTATAGCGTTGCAAATTAAGTTCTTCAGAAAACGATGGGAAAATATTTGTGCCTGAACTTCCCAAATTAAAATAAAACATGCATTTTGGAGATGTTTTTTTTTGCATAAGTCAAGACAGGTGGCTTATCTACATAATAATATCTTGGGTTTTATTAATTTTAAAATGGGTATTCCAGTAATTATGTTGAACTACAACACTCTGTTAAATTATATGAATATGCTCAAATTGTCAGACAGAAGAATTTTCACTGACTTGGTATTTCTGTATAAAATTCTAAATGTTGTTGATAGTCCGGAATTGCTAAAATTGATAAGCTTCCAGATTCCACAACGTAATATTAGAAGTTAGGATTTATTTCAGTGCAGAAATTCTGGGACTAACTACCATATGTATTCCTCTTTGCCCAGAATACTAATGGAGAGAAACAATTATACCAAGTCAGTGGACATCTTCAATTTATCTTTAAACGAATATAAAATGTTGTTAATGAAGCAATTCAGTTATGTACAATAAATAATGTATATTTCTTAATATTTATATGTAAAAGCTCCGAAAAATGGCGTTAATTAATAAATAAATAAATAAGGCGTGTTATCGTTAGCGGCCCAATTCTAAATATTACACGACATGGTGAATCGCCTTAAAATTTACCTGTTTTTAGCCAGAAGTTGTTTTTTAGGCACCTATTTATCTGGATTTTGATAGAAAATGTATTTATGATGGACTGTCTTCCATAATGTTAGGTAGAAGATCGGAATTTTTACGATTTAAAACTTATATTTCTATTGCGCACAAAAATTTGATCACAAGATGTAGATTTTGTCAACGTGGGATACTTCCTTTTGAATTTTCACAGTCGATATGCTAATCAATCTTTTATTATTGTGTATTGAATAAGACATTTTTAGAGTGCATTCAAGTGGGTTATGCGTAGGCTAAAGTGTAGCATGTCCTTTGGTCTGATGCAATTATTAATTATCAATGGTCCCACGTCAATAAGTCGACGTCTGAACATTCCAGTCTGTGTCCGAAAGGGTAGGCGGTTGAATATAGGTTTCGTTGTGTCAAGTTAAATGTCAATGGCATAAAAAAAACAGTATTTATGTATACATAAATTCATACGTGTTTCCATCAGTATCGTCCTGTAAGAAGACCACCATTCAGAATAGAAAGGTTGCATGTATGGTACTAGTAGTTTTTAATGTTCAGATCTGAATAGCCAGGTAATTTCTAACCTTCCTCTAACCTATCTCTATCACACTTCCCTCGACCTCATAACATACAACGAATTGAGGATACCATGGCCCACTGACTGATAAATAAAAATGGACCCAATACAGATCCTTGAGGAACGCCAAAATATAATAATTTAATAAACCTATGATAATTGTTGGGAGTCCTAAGCTGTGTTGGTGGAAGAACGGTGTGGAGTCGAATTCAGCCCAGAGACGATCAGGATTCTCCGATGACAAAGATGATCGCTCAGTTTGATTGTGTAAAAGCCGCCTTTAGAATAATAATACGATACTTTTCATTACTTGCGATTAGAACAGGTCCGAGGAAGGAACGTACTCCGAGCATACAAATGAACTCGTTAAACAATTAGCATAAGTGAAGTACTTGAAATTCTGCATAATACAAGCGTTGGACATGAACATCTTACGATATACATCTTCGCGCTTTCTAGTCATTACCCGTGCAGTGAGAATTTAAAATGAGTGTGCATGAAAATAACAAACTCAAAGTGGTTAATTGGTTTGTTTAGCATTCAGTGGTGAAATATCTCGTCTTATGGGAAGCGAGGTGTCGGACATGACTCTTAACCCATTCATGACGAAGGTGCCATATGGACCTCGAAAAAGTGTTGGACCTCAATTAGTCACATCATGCCGATATATTAAAATGGCGATGCGAAATTCAGTTTGATGTAGTCTACAAGCATGTACGAACACGTTTGTCTTAGAGGCGCTCAGTTCGTTTGCATGTGCCGGCGTGGACAGACGTGTATAAACGGAGTTTGAAAAAAAGTGCAAATTTTTCAAAATGTCAAAGCGAGTGAAGTAAGTAATCCAATAAACTTATGTGTAGATTTGATTTTTTTTTTCCAAAACCGTTTATGATCTGTAAAGAATGAAATTTACTAACTATTTATAGACATATTGTTACAAAAATAATCCTTATTGTATCAAAGAGAGTACTTTGAATTGAAGGTTTTGATTTTTGGCTCCATATGGACCTTTCGGCAGATCTCACTATACATAAATTGTAATTTTTCGCAGATTTCATTGTTTTTTCGTGTTTTTTAGGGGTCTGACTGTTGAAGAAGTGATGTTACTGCTTGAAGAACAATCGGATACGAATTTGGAGGATGATGAGGTAGTGGATGTGGATGTGTATGTGGAGCCGCCAAATGAGAGTGATTTGTCCGGAGCAGATTCAGCTGATGAAGATGACGGTGGAATAATTGCCAATATTTCTCGAGCGCAATTGTTTTCTAATTGCCAAATCGTAAATCGCCGTCGACACAAAAAGGGACAAGATACGCCCGATTATGATTCAGATCAAGAGAACCCTAATCTAGAGCATTTCGGAGACGAGCGTTTGGATTCAACTTTCAGTGACTTCGACATAAATTTATTCGACGCTTCAGCATCACACGGTCAAGCGTCTGCAAGCACTTCTTTCGAGCCTCCTTTGAAACGATGCCGTGTTAGTACTGGAGACAGAGTGAATGATCCCGCTGAACCACCTTATCGCATTCCAAAACGTATGCCTGGTCCGAAAACTATGTTTCAATGGAAGTCTAACGATGTGACGCCAATTGTTTCTAGCATATTTCCCGAAGGAAATTATACTGACGTAGCTGCTTTATCACCGGTGGAATTATTTGAACTAAATTTTGACAACGAAATGTACGAATTCATCGTTACAGAATCCAACAAATATCAGACCAAGCAAGACCCTGAAAATAGTCATAAAGTATCACCTTTAACTGTTGGGGATATCAAAGCGTACATGGGTATACTTATAACATCGGGATTATGCCCGATTCCATCAACTCGATTGTACTGGAGCAGCTCTCGCCCTTTCTACAATAAGCAGATTGCGTCCACCATGTCTCGTGATAGATTTGAACAGATACACAAAATGATACACTTTGGTTCACCAAATCAGTTCAATAGTGCAGACCGGATGTGGAAGTTACGTCCATTTACAGATAGGCTTATTGAACGGTTTATGCGAAACTTCCACCCAGAAGAAAATTTAAGTTATGATGAATCGATGATTCCATACTATGGCCGCCATGGATGTAAGCAATACATAAAAGGCAAACCCATTCGATTCGGATATAAAGTGTGGAGCCTAAATACACCCTCCGGTTACTTGATCAATTTTGAGATCTACCAAGGCAGCAATCCCCGGATTCCAAAGGAGTATGGTGTTGCTTGAATGCTTCACCACTACTTATGTTGGTCGATCAATTGCCAGTGGAAAAGCGCGAATTGCCATATCACTTCTACTTTGATAATCTTTTTACGGGTATGCCATTGCTATACTATTTGCATTTTTATGGATACAATGGCACAGGTACAATTCGAGACAATCGGATTCCCAGTTCATCTCCTATCCCCAAGAAGAAGGCAACAATGTCAAAATACAACAAAGGTGTGCTTTCTCGAGGACATACTGAAAGTGCGCAGACATCATTTGGCAAGACCCCCATCTACGTTACTCAATGGGTTGATAACGCTGTTTGTTCTGTAGCTTCAACAAAATACGGAAAGAATCCATTGGATCTAGCAAGCCGTTACTCACGGAAGGAGCAAAAAAAGATCAGTATACAGAGGCCATATGCAATTCATCAATATAACACGAATATGGGCGGAACTGAGAGAATGGACCAAAACGTTGCATGTTATCGCATTACTGTTCGCCAACAGAAATGGTGGTGGTCCATTTTTACCTGGGCCATTGATGTAACCATTCAGAATTGCTGGCTTCTGAAGCGCAAAGCCACGGGCAATTTTAAATTGGGGCAGTTAGAATTCCGTGAAGAAATATCAAAGCATTACTGCGAGAAGTATTCTATCAAGAAATACTTCAAGGCACCCGACAAACTCACCAAAATAGGTCAAACGGCGATGCAGTATGATACCTCCGTCCCCCATTATCCTGGGCCAATACCGATAACTGAGACTAATAAGGGAGGAAAACTGTCTTGTGCATCTTGTAAAAGCAAGCAGCGCATCCGTTGCATCACATGTAAGGTCGGACTATGCGTGAAATGCTTCGAGGACTATCACACTAAATAATGTTGTTGAAAATTACACTTTTTGAACAATAAAGATGAAAAAATGAAATTTCTGACTAGTTATTTGCCGAAAGATCCATATGGACCTCATCCTTCTCGAGGCTCCTGGGGGATGAGGAGACGATTTTTTCAAATTCCGAAAAAAACGTTCTTATTCTACTTTCAAAACCAACCACTCTGTGAATTTTCTGCGCGAAATTCGAAAAAAAAATAGTTCGTCATGAATGGGTTAAAAGTATTCAGGAAGAGCGTAGACAATAGAAATAAAAAAGACAAGGCATGGAAGAGAGCTGACTGTCGTCTAACTAACATACTGCCGAGAAAAGCGGTACAGCTCGACCAAAAGCTGAAATCAAGCGTTTAACGCGGACAGTTAAAATTTCAAAAAATGACTGATCATCGATTTTATGGCAACTATTGTGACGAGAGTTTTAAAGAACAATACGTGCGAAAAGTTTCAGTTTTCAACAACAACGAGGTTTGTTTAACAGTTTATTTACAAGACAAAGCCGTGTTTGGTTGATTACACTTCATAGAGTTGTTAATACAGTATGGCTTCAGCTGGTAAAGCAACTCTCAGAGGTATAGAGTTACAAGACAAAAGGCTAATATTTACTGCTGAGCTAAGGTATAATCAATGTTACATAAAATAAAAACTGTGGCAAGGATTCGAAAAATGATTTTATTAATAAGGTAAGGTAGGGACGCTTTAATGATTTTATTAACAAGGTAAGGCAGGGACGCGTTAATGATTTTTTTAACAAGGTAAGGTAGGGATGCATTTATGATTTTAAAAGAGAATAATGTAAGAAAAGGAGAATGGTAGAGGATGTCTTGGACGTCCGAGTGAAGAAGATAAGGCACTTTCGAGTAAATAAAATAATACTAGAGTTGGGTCATGTTCAGGGGCATATCTATCTGTTATTCCCACACTTGTCAAGCGCATGAATAACAGAAGAGTATACCATATATAAGACGATGCATGAAGCAAGGAGTGTTAGTGCCAAGATAGAGTTGTGTGGCGGTGAATCCTCTCTGTACCCCGACAGGAAACTCGAAATTGTCAATTACAACAAAAAACTGTTCCCAGTTAGGACATTCAAGTGTTAAAATCGTTTTAACAGACCTAATAATTTATTTTCGGCACCTTTTTATACTGTCTATATGTTATACAAATCTACAGACTTATTACGAGATTGATGAAATTTTGCACACTGGACCTACAAGACAAGAGGAAAGTCACTGTCTACATTAGACGTCTAAAACCATCCCCTATTCCCACCACTTAAAGCAGAATTAACTGATGAAAATTTGAACACTTGACGTTCAAAATAAAAGGAAAATTACTGTCTATGATTTTTTTAAAGTTAAAGTTCATAAAACTGGGAAGACTTCGGCGGCTAGGTCATGTGGAGAGAATGCCCGAGCATCAAGAACCAAAGTCCCTGCTGAGCTCAAGACCGGTAGGGAGAAGGAGCCTGGGAAGGCCGAGGTTAAGATGGAGCGACAACGTCCTCAAAGATTTGTCTGCCTTGGAGCTTCGAAACTGGAGAGAGCTGGCGCGGGACCGAGATGAGTGGAGGAAGACTCTTGAGGAGGCCAAGACCCACCAGGGGTTGTAGAGCCAAAAGTGATGATGATGATGATTTTTTTAAACTCCGCGTAAAGCCCGGGCAACGCCGGGACTTTAAGCTAACTCTTAATAAAATTCAATACAGAATCAAAATGGAAATACCTGCATAAAACTTATAAAGCAATAAAAAATATTTTGTACTTCAAGGTCTAGATTTTTAACATTCTGTGGGTTGAATTACAAAACTAGTATCTCCTCCAATCTTTGCCCCACGCGTTGTCTGATTGCGAAGAACAAACAATTACCACAACCGTCGGATGTAATTCCTCCCACAACATGCGTAAACAAATTCAACAATCGAAATAAAAAATGTGGGAGGTCTGCAGTCTGCACGTAAGAAATTCACCACTGAAGACATAATCGCCAGAAGTGTGATATATAATGCTGATTTGAAAGAAAACTATAGAAAATCGCCTATTGTTGAAGACTTTTCGACTCATAGGCCCTTCGTACATGGAGATACAAGTTATGTGTCTATGATGCAACCACGAGTAGTCTCAATTTTTTTCCAACCTAAATCCACGGTTTTCCGCTAAGTCGAATCTACCTCAAACGAAGACAATTGAACAAGAGCTAAAATGCTGCGCTTTCTTGCCTTACTTTCACAATGTGATGGACAGAATTGTCAAGATACTGATAAAAAGAAAGCACCAAGACAATCCTCGTAACATTTTTATTCTTATGTTTTAAATGGACTTTAAAATCAAGTTTCACAACAAAAGCTCCAAATTCAGAAGAAAACCATTTGTTTAACGAATGATCGTTGTATAAACATTCCACAACCGCGGATAACGACTATTTAATCTCGTGGCCTCTTACGCACAAATACTTTTAATTTTAAACCAGTCTTGTATTTTGAACGCAACTTAAAAATCGATTTGCGGACTTATCTGTAGACGCAATTCAAGGGAAACCATTCACGCGTTTCGAATGCAGTTAAAATTTTTAGTGGTAGACTCATTTGTGAACATGACATTAGACATGGTGATACCAAAAACTACAAAGAAGGAGGTAGAGCAACACGGCATAATACCCCAAAAATAAACCACTCTAAAAAAATTTAATATAGTTTTTTTTTCAACTTCACAAGAAGTGAGGACAAATTGAGCTTATTTACCCACACTACACTTCTACATATTAATCGCTTCGGTAGTGTGTTCACCAAACAACATTATTGTTAGTTGAATGTTGACGTAATGTCTCGGTTACTTTTGAAGTAATGAGAACACTTTTTTAGTGTGGGCCAAAAAATAATGGTGTGAACTGTGAAGTGTAATAATTAACAATGAATCGATTCATTTTATGTTATTTATGCATCAGTAGGAACCACAGAAGAAATAGACCGATAGAAGTAGGTTGTGGGCGTGTCCCAAAGTAATCTCAATATAAAAATGTATGTTTCTATGTTTGTCCCGTACGCATTCACCGATTTCGCTGAAAATTTAAAAGGGTGTTCTTATTAGTGCCAGGGGGTGTTTAGAGAAGACATGACACGATCAAGTGAAACAAATACGAGAACACAATAATATTATTTTCATCTTAAAAATGATTCCAGTTGTTAGAATTCACTACGTCCAAACTTTACTCCAAACCATTCATAATCCCGATCAATGCCGGGTACACGTCAGCTAGTGCTGTTTTTTTATAAATATTTAAATTTTAAAAGCAATCTGGATAAAACAGCAATGTAAATATTTACCGTACAATATGAAACAATGTGCATAAGTATGACGCACGAGAAACCGTTAGATTTTGGCAGTGATTTTGAATTGCTAGCGAGGGACCACACGGAATCCGGAATGCGAAAGTCGTAAAGAGTTGAGTGTGCATTATTTATATTGCGTGGTCAAATATCAAGTACAACACTGCAACATGTGAAGAGCATTTTGAAGTCATGGATCAAAGCCAACACGGTATTTCCACAAACTATGAATATCGAAATAAGTGGAAGATTTAAATGTATTTTTTCTGATTCTGATCGTAGTACTAAATTACTATTATTTTCATTAAAATTTATTGATTCACAAAGGAAACGGTTCGAGCTGGCTACAACGTTATTTATTTATTGGACAATTTGTATAGCGCTGCTGATATATCACCTCAGGGGCGCTTTACAGTTGATGAAGGTATTACAAAAAATATAAATATTATAAAAATAAAGTGAAAATGAAGTACAGGAACAGGTGACACGAAGGTAGAAGATGGAGACTCTGCAGCACGAATCATAGGTGGTGAAGAAACTGGACAAGCTGCTGCAGCGAGAGAGTCCACTGCGCCCAGGTATGTGTCTGCTGCTAATAAAGCGCTGACACAATATCCTCACATAGATACCAGACCTTGGCAGCACCGCTGTGACGTAGAAAACGATACTGGCTGGTAAAACGGCTGTCACGGACGTTGGCCGGCGTGACGTCATTATCGCCATATCCACAAACAAAAACTAACAAGTTGTTTTGGCGGCAAATCAACAATGGTACACAATGGTTCTCTTCCTAATTGTTGGTCTTATACTTCTTATTTATGTTTTAACTTCATAACATGCCTCATATTTATTTATTAATTTATTTTATTTTTTTGATTTTTTATTTAGTAAAAGATTATACATTTATATACATTATTTAAGAAATGTTTTGACTGCCCAACTAGGAGGATTCCCGTTTTAGGACAGTCAAATTAGGATGAGTATTAACATTTTGATAAGTTGTTTGATAAGTATAGTATTAAAATAATAATGAAATAATAGGTATATGTACTTTTAACTGGTGTCTAAGCCTACTAACATATTTTGTATAAATATGAATAACAAAGAGAAGAAATAGAATAAAATAAAATATCCAATTAAACATAAGATTAACAGCTGCTTGGGTAGCATTCTAATTTAAAAGTACTAGGTAGGTACATATACACACATAATGATAAAGGTTAGAACATAAAGGTATCTTTTACATGGTTGTACTTGTACTTTTACATCTTGTACTTTTACATTTGAGATGCTAAAGTTTCACTAGGATCCTATTGCGGTACTATCATGTCAAAGCTGTGCAAATTTCACAACGCCTCAGCTCACCGTTTCAAATATAAGGTGCTTCAGACATAAGACTAACAGATTTCCGACATATTCTTCAGAATACATTTTTTGATAAAAAATAACCTGACAATAATTGAAAAATCTCTTAATACCACCACAGTAAGCGGAAACTATTGCTTGTGTAGTGATGAAGAACTTAGCTAGCCGAGGAATACAACTCACGACGCCTGGATGGGAGCCAGACGCCACTGACCAATAATGATTATGAGGTCCCATAGAATATAATCAAATACTCGAGTCGGGCTTGCGAGTCAGTATAAAAGAAGAGTATGCATGAGACGATGTATGAATGTGAATGACGTAATATCCATTCTGTCATTCGTAATAGTAAATTAGAATTGACCACGTAAATTGCGAAAAGTAAATGACAACAAACCTTTTTGAGACAACCAGCGGTGTTAAGAAAATTAGATAACAACAATATTTTTTATCAGGAAATTACAAAATACTAAAAGTATTTTACTAAAATATAAAACAAATAAAAAAAACCACAATGTTTACTAAAGAGTTATATCGAGTTTAAATTTTCCTTACATAATCTTTCCGGACAAACACTATTCTTTGTGTGCCCGTTAAAATATAAAACCCCCTACAGACCACTCAATTTGGTTGGTTCAACCAGACTACAGACGACGCGATGGTTGATTCAATTTCAGTTGTCAGTTGCCCTCCCACATTATAAATTTATAATAAAAACACAAATTTTACGATCGCTTTTATAGCATAGTTGACTATTAATCTGAAAAAGTAAAAGACAAAGGTGGACAAAAAAAATGACTCATGGGACGAATAAAATTCAGTCAGCTTTTTAAGGTTTCATTTCGTTGCATACTCTTCAATTCATTTGAAATGCTCCAAAAGAATCACAAGAGCTTCGTTATTGGTATCTCTATCAGAGTACATCTTGCTGGTAGAATACCACAACAGCCTCTGCGGTTGAAGGGTTAGGCTCTCAACTAGCAAGCCGAAGGTCGCGTGTTAAAATCCCGGCGGGCGCAAGTAGAATTAACTAGATTAATTTGTGTTGTTTCACAATTTATTCATAAAAAAATTATATACAGGGTTTTCCAATTAGAGGTGTTATTTTGAATAGCCCGCTATTTCGGTATATGTTACTTTTGAAGCTGTCATTTTTTGCATTTGACAAGTAGAAACTACGCCATTAATAAAAATGGAGCGATACACGCTTCAACAACGCATTGAAATTATAAAATTCACTTGAGTGAATCAAATGCAAATCATCTTGAGTGATGAGGCCCATTTCCACCTCGGTGGCTTCGTCAACAAGCAAAATTGTCGCATCTGGGGCTCGGAAAACCCAAGAGTTATGGTTGAAAAGCCTCTATCCTCAACGTGTGACTGTTTGGTGCGGTTTATGGTCCGGCGGAGTCATTGAACCTTACTTTTTCGAAAATGATGCTGGAGCAACAGTTACGGTGAATGGATTGCGCTATCGAGAGATGATTAATGATTTTTTATGGCCGGAATTGGATGGTATTGATCTGGACAACGTTTACTTTCAACAAGACGGCGCTACGTGCCACACAAGCAACGAAACCATTGATTTTTTACGATTGAATATCAAAATAACCCCTCTTATTGGAAAACCCTGTAGTATTCTTGAGGCACGTTCCATGGTGGAAGATACTCTTAGTTCGCCCTGTTGTAAAACCATCATTCAGAATTGAAATGTTGCTTGAAATGGCTTTAACCGTGTTCGGTGAATAGATATCTGAATAGCCAGGAAGTCCCCCACCTTCCTCTTCCCCATATCCTTCCCATCCCCACTTACCTTCAGCCTCACAACGTAACCGAATTTGGGATGCCAGTCTCACTGGCTCCAAACGGTTGGGACTCTTGCGGTATTCACACAAAAAAAGCGTAAATAATTGGCTTCTAGACTTAGGGAGAGTCGAGAGCGAACATATGCCAACTTATAGATAAACAATGTTTAGTACGTAAAAATAATTCTTACACATATTTCATAGAAACAATGAAAAAAATTAAGATGATTTCTCTAACTTATACCTTATATTGTAAACATATATGTAATTTCTCCTCTTCAATAATTTCTCTTTTATTTTTATGTATTTATGTTACATTACTTACTTCATATGAATTAAATCTTCCAATTTGATTGTCCGTCAAAACTTCGAGCATGACTGTCATTTTAATGTTAACTACTGGGACTGAGTAAAGTTGAGTCAACAGTTCAACCACGCTACAACTCAATTCAACTTGGTTGAACGGTCGGGTAATTCGATGCTCCGTCGGTACAACCATTCAACTTGCCCCCTTAATACATACAACTCCACACGATTCAACTCTACGTTCAACACAACCAGATTGATACAACCGCTCAACCAAATTGAATCGTCCGTAGGACCCATCATATTTATGAAACAAAAACATTGACAGACCGTGCAGTTTGGTCGTAGTGATGCGACAGTCGGCACTCATCCATATTATCAGATCTTCCATTGTTTGGTTATCTATGAATTTACCTGTATCCATTTGTATAGGTACCTACCTACCTACCTACCTTTAAAAGCTTAACCTCTCGTTATTCTTAGAAATATTTGTTTACAAAAGAAAATTCCGAAGAATCCTCAAACAGGCGTGACGTCATGTCCAATAATTCAAAGAGAAAACGCAAACATTTTTACCGACCAACTGATAATATTGAGAAAATGTAAACGTTACTTCCTGTTCTATACATAAATAAAAACGCTGACTTTGGCCGAAGACAAAACGCACATAAAAATAATGAAACACCAATATAAGTGTAATTTGATCCTGATCAAGAATCCGTTGGTTTTGAAACAAATTGATAATGTTTATTAAACAGTGCTTTAAACAAAGTTTGTTATTTTCATTTAAAGCGCCAAACCGATGTGTGCAAAAAAACGACAATAATCTCGTTGGCTGGCCAACATTGACGGCCAACGCATTGGCATACGCCAATTCATAAATAAACCACTCACTAGATCGACATCTTCGGCCTATTTGAATGAAACAAATTGGTCTTAAATAACTTTAGATATTCCAACATAATAGACAATAAAATTCTCATTCGGAGCCTACTTATTATACTATACACCAATGAAAAACTCTGAATGTTTATTCCATGGAATTTCAGAGTTTTTCATTGGTGGATATAGTTAGGCAATCATATGACGTCACAATTTTCGATCGGAGTTATTGCGCCAATTGGTCCTATACACGTTGGCCAGCGCATTGGCCCAACGTGTATTGGCAGTATAGGAATGTAACTATTCAGCGAAGCGAAAATTGACAACATACGAATGTAATATATAAATGAATAGCTTCATATTGTAAATGAATTTTAAATGCAATTAGCATTCGGAAGATGGTCTGTAAAATATGGTGTCTAATGAATCTTAATTATTATTCAGAGTACAAATTTAACGCGATGAATACATTTAAATTTTAAACGGACGCTTGGGAACGGATGTATTGAAACACAATTGTTACATATTTGAAGGTTACGTTTATAAAAGTAAGTTAAAAATAATAGACTTGGTATGCAAATTATAGTAGAATATTGTGAAATGCAAGTGGATGGAGTATGTCGGGGATGCCTTAGGAAGACATGGCAGGATTAAATAAATAATATAGTCTTTGGAAGAGCATAATTCAATTCAATTCAATTCTGTTTATTCATTTCAAAAACATTACAAAATTGTTAATTTCAATGCGTTTTTAAAATATTTTAGTAATAAGAATTCTTAGATTAATATTAACAGTATGTATATCAACTATACCAGTAATAATAGAACTTGCCTTTTAAAGGAAGCTTCATTGATGCAAAACATGTCGATATAAGAATTGATTCTGTTCAACAGCAAGATTGCTCTCCCCACAGGCATGACCATTGGCAAGTTAGTTCTGCAGGCCGGGAGATAAAATAGTCTATGTTGTCGGTGACGGAGATAACCATAGGGAACATAGAAATGAATGCTCTCCATGATGACCGAGTTTTCAAACCATCCTCGAATCAGTCTAAAGAAATGTGTAGCAATGCGCACATCCCTCCTGACCCGTAGATAGTTCATTCCGAGCATACCCAAAAGAAAGTCAGTGGGATAGAGCCACGGGTAGTAGCCATACTCCCCTCATGTAGAGAAATCTCAAGAATTTCCTCTGAACTCTCTCCAACATGAGAGAATACTTTACCTGGTGTGGACTCCAAATCACCGACCCACTTTCAAGACTACTCCTTACTAAGGAATTAAATAAAACTATAAGCACCCGGTTATCTCTAAAATTCCTTGCAGTGCGTAGAACAAAGCCCAGAATTCTCAGTGAAGTGCAACTGAACATGCCGTCTCAATATATTACTATAATGATTGGATGAGGCATAAAAATATGGTGGCGGAAGCAAAAGCGTTTTTTCTTTACTTCTGGTAAAATTGAGCAAACATTTTCAAATAGAAGTTCTCTCTAACAAATAATCAATTATTTCAAAGGCCTCTGAGCCGAAAATTGCCTATAATTAATTAGCGACATTAGATCTCCTTGTAGGTATATCCTTTAATTGGAATATATATCAAACTACTTCGGATTCACTTGGGAGAGATATATATTATATGAAGTTTGTTTTCTTTTTTTTTTTAAATAAATCTACAGTTTTATTTAGATATTTATAATTTTTTACAAAACAGGAGGAAGGTAAAAAAAGCCAAAAATTTGTCTTCTTGATAAATTTTGGTCAGTGGCTGAGTTGGCATCGCATTTGATTCCCACCCGGCGTCGTGAGTTCAATTCCTCGGCTGGCTATCTCCTCCATCAAGACACAAGCAACATTTTCAATTTACGTAGGTGGTAGTGTGAGATTTTCTAATATTGTTAGGTTATTCGTAACCCAGGAAAGTTTGTCTTTTTTTAAAAAAGTTTAAAAAAAAAAGGAAAATTAAAGACGAAAAGCCCGGGCAACGCCGGGAGCGTCAAAACGGTTGGTAAAGAGGTAAAGTGTTTAAAAATTCTTATCTTATAAGGAAGCCGTTTCATATCACGACGAATGCAAATATTTAAACAACGTTTTGCTTCTTATCTTTTACGATGTAAATAATTAAAAAGAAAAAACAGTCTTTTTTGTAGATAACAAAAAAATACTGTCGTAATAGCTTCGATAATAAAACAAGGCAAACCGTTTTAAACTCGTTACAAGATTGGTAGATACTCTCAGTATCGCCTTGGCCAAAGAACACAATTAATTATCATATTAATTATTTTTACCAACAAATCCCAACGACATGGTGAATTCTCTTGGAATTTCGGAATGTTCCCGAGGTATCTAAAATGTGTTAGATATTATTTATTTCTGAAGTTGTCGTTAAAAGAAATACTATTGAAACCAGATTAAATTATCTTTGAAATATTTCTATTTGAAATACACATTGATCATTTAAAAAAATACATTTTTAATATCAAACATGAAAATGTTAACAAAAAAACTTACAAGGACATTTTGATTCGGAACGTCCATAATTTTAAAATAATGCGATATTTATAAAACATATTCCTTTTGTGTAGGTAATAAGTAATAAAACTGTCACTTCACTCGATATACCGTTTATACAGTGTTTTCCAATAAGAGGTGTTATTTTGATATTCAATCGTAAAAGATCAATGGTTTCGTTGCTTGTGTGGCACGTAGCGCCGTCTTGTTGAAAGTAAACGTTGTCAAGATCAATACCATCCAATTCTGGCCATAAAAAATCATTAATCATCTCTCGATAGCGCAATCCGTTCACCGTAACTGTTGCTCCAGCCTCATTTTCGAAAAAGTAAGATCCAATGACTCCGCCGGACCATAAACCGCACCAACAGTCACACGTTGAGGATAGAGAGGCTTTTCAACAATAACTCTTGGGTTTTCCGAGCCCCAGATGCGACAATTTTGCTTGTTGACGAAGCCACTGAGGTGGAAATGGGCCTCATCACTCAAGATGATTTGCATTTTATTCACTCAGGTGAATTTTAATAATTTCAATGCGTTGTTGAAGCGTGTATCGCTCCATTTTTATTAATGGCGTAGTTTCTACTTGTCAAATGTCAAAAAATGACAGCTTCAAAAGTAACATCTACCGAAATAGCGGGCTATTAAAAATAACACCTCTTATTGGTAAAACACTGCACAATAAAAATATATAAATATTTTTTTTAACTATCAATGAAAAATGGCTGATTAGTCGAACACACTACCCACACAGATGAATTTCTAGCATATAGCAAATTCGAGTGAAAAAAAAATTGTTTGTACATAAATTTGATTGTGCGTTCCATTTCCGTTTTATAAGCTGAATCCACTTTAATATTCAAGCAAGCCTTTGACTAAATGCCTAACTTTGACTATGGGTTCATTCTAGATTATTTTTTCAAATCTCAAGTGTTATTTGAAGTGACCTGCCAGGTAAGTGTGTTTTTTTTTCTTTATCTGTTTGTAAATAATAAAATAAGATAAAGCTTAGGAAATCATAATAAATTGTACAGCGCCAAAAGCGGCGCTATACAAATTGTCCTTATTATTATTATTGTTGTGGTTATTTGGAATATATCTTTTTTTGGGGATGAATGAATAGAAATCTTGGAAACGGAAATTAACTCACTTTTCGACACCCGATCGAGCTGAAACTCGGAAGATTGACTCGTTGATGATGACAATGCATTCTATGAAATTTTGATGGCAATCACGTTCACACACGCGAACATATATGCATTTGAAAATAGATGAATCATAGTAAAAAAAATATGTTTTTTATGGGTTGATTTAAAAAATATATATATAATTATGGTACCTAGTACCTATCTGCCTGAAGTAAATAAAATAAATAGAATTATCATCGAGAAAGTGACACTTCTTTGGACAAATTGTATAATTCCTCATTTGAAATAAAAACAATCAAATCTAATGTACATTACATTATGAAAAGAATCCCGTGTTTGCCAACCCGCCTAATTTTCTTCGCCACCAGCCACTGCAACCCACCGGTGGTTATGGTGGAAGATAGCCCTTGGTGTCACATCGAAAGTAAGAGAGTTTGGTAGGGGTGGCTGAGAGTGGGTGGGAGTGGGTGACCAAAATGTGCTTTGTTATGGGAAGGCCGCGAATCCTTTAGATTATTTCAGAATGGGCATGAATCTGGAAGGTTCTGTAAAGTTCGAGAATGCTCTTGAAAGTTATGGAAGGAGCCACAGCAACGCGTGGCGGGGTACAGCTAGTGTTATATGGTTTATAATTAAGTAGGTATGTATTTAAGTACGTACTAACGAATTCAGTACATGAACAAGTTCAGAAGATATTTTGGTTTTGATTTTTTGGAGGCGTGGTCTACTTACCGTTAACAGAATTATTAGTTATAGAAATAAAAGTTAACAGCATAAAAAAATATTCAATGACTTCTTACCTTTATAATAACGATGTTTTCGTCCTTTTTGACAAAATATCAGAGAAATTCCATTGATTTAGGAATCTCCAAACCTTTTCCTATCGGAGGTTTGTCATCATTAGTAGTAAGATGTTCCCTGCAAGCTGCGGTCACGAACAACTATGCACTTAATTCTATCGTAGATTTCAATGTCTTTGAATAATAAACTTTTTGTCATCGCTCTATTCTGACTTTAAAATGACTCCGAAAATTCCTCACTTGTAAAAATATAATTTTTACAGAATAACTCTTGGAGCCCGGTGTCCCTTTTAAGAGTTGGTTTTCAGTTCAATGGTAATATTATAGAGGATTTCTACAAAAAACAAAACATAACCTAAAATGTTCCAAATTTCATCTCTCCAATAACTATTCTAACTAAACTAACTTTCGGTAACTAAGTAACCATCACGCTGTTTTCCGAGAGTGGTCGGTCTTATCTCAAACTTCTTGCTTCAATCACATTCATACATACTTTTCCGTTATTTTGACGCTTTACATGACCCAAAGTATTTGGTTCACTTGATCGTGCCGTGTGTTCCTCGGGCATCCCCGACTTCTTACACCATTCACATTCGCGTCATACATACTCCTAAGAAGCCCGAACCATCTACGAGTCCCTTTCTTAATCTTACTCATTACGCTTACATGCCTTGCGAATCTGCACTTTTCTCACAGATCCTCGGAAATCACATTTCCACCGCATTTAGTCTACCTTCATCCTTCCTCTGCCAGTTTCAAGCCACTGTATCATAAATCAGGGTAGGTACCAGCACTCCATTGTGGATTGCTAGTTTCGCTTCTTTGGACAATTTGGCGTGAGTACTTATAATAAAACAATAAACTCAAACAGGAAACTGCGACTCGCAGACCGAAAAGGCAATTAGGAGGGAAAAATAAATAAATAAAATATTACACCTCGTAATTAACCAGAAGTCCAATCAGAGAATAGAAACTCTATTACAATAAAATAATTGTGTTTTTGCTATGCGATAGGTACGCACAGGGGACTATGGCATCCCCATTTTATAAGGGGAGGTTAGGAAGGTGAAAGAATTAAGGGATGAGTCAGTGGATAGTAAAAATAAGATTTGAAAGTAGCTGGATATTTTAAAATAGCTAAATACTGTGGCTAATTAAATGCCATTTTCAGCAAGAGCCACCATTCAGATATTTGAAATTATGGCTTATGGCACGATATGATTATCCAGAAACTTCCGAACCTTCCTCGTCTCATCTCCTTTCAGTTAGCACTCCTTCCAGCCTCACACCATAATGTGGATGCAATTGGGACCCAAATTTAAAGAAAAAAAACCGTGTAATTATAAATTGCGTGAGAAATCTGTTCTCATAAACTACCCGTAACAAACAAAATCAGAAATGACAAAAGTAGAGGTTAGAACGGAGCTCTCAATGGCAAGAAAACTTCAAAAATAAATTTGTTTTCTAACTAAAACTACAATACCCGAACAACGCCCAGACAGAAAAAAAAACAACTGAATTCACAAATACCGTTTGGGATTACTCGCCACAAAAAAGTAAACTACAAGATTCAGACGCCGATGTCAAGTAATAATAAAAATATCCATCACAAAAAAACGTAAACACAACTCACAAAAACTTTTGAACTGTTTCCAAACTTATCATATCACTTTCGATTTCTTACATTGTCCAACTCTTGAAACTTTGGCGACACTGAGAGCATTATTTCTCGGCGGTTTTAATGCGATATAGTGAGGCGCTGCACGCTTTAGTCAACTTCAGAAGTAATAAAGTTTTATATTATTTTGTTTTATCATTCCGGGAGGGAAAATGCGCGTGACCACTCGAGCAGATGTTGGACAAACTTCTAAACCATAGAAAGAAATGTGTAAAATAGATGAGGGAAAAGCATTTCAAGTAGTAGGAGTTATTTTTTCATAGATGGCAGTAATGTATTTTCGCAGAATTTTTATTATTGGACATGGATTGTAGCTATAGCTCTTATCGTATATTAAAGATCACATCAGCCAAGCTCACTTTCGTGGTACTATAAACTAATCAGAATTATATTTTTAGCGCATTTGTACAGAGCCGTAGCTACAGCTATGTTATATGTTGCTATAAATAAATAATTAAACTTTTCCTCCAATATGGCAATACTTTAGTTTATAAATCTGACGTTTTACAACAGCAAGTTTGGTGGCCGCTACTATTTTTGTTTACATTCTCGAAACACGGCTTAAAAATTGATTACCAACACGAAATGATTCGAATAAAGATGGAAAAGCGAAGTAAAAGGGAGAGAGCAGAGAATTGGACAGAAGAAGAACGCAATTTACTCAAGAATCTGGTTAATGAACGCTTTGACATAATTGAAAATAAAAATACCGACACGACCACAAATATGCAAAAATTGGAAGCTTGGAAGGAAATATGGGAAAGGTTAGTTGAAATTATGAAGGATAAATCATATTTATTCTGTTTTTCACACCATTTTTTGGTTTATAATTGCATTTATGGTAGTTTTTAATTTGATTTGTGTTAAGCTAACCTGGAACATTAACTGTCATCTTGGATTTTCATTGTGCATAATTGAATTATTTTAAATTATGTAGTTTTAGTGAAAATTTTCAATGGTCTATGTGTGTTGGTGTTGAATAGTTATTTATTTTCTGTTTCAGGTTTATTTTACTGAACCAAAGGCCTCGGACGGTACAGAAACTTAGAGAACAATGGAAAAGAATGAAGCTTCAATCAAAGCTTATTAAAAAGAAAGGTGTTCAACTTAAAAAAATTATATTACTTCATATTTATACTATACATTTGTAAAGACTGAATGCTGTAGAAATGAGATCCCTGAGGCGTATGTGTGGTAAAACCATGTATGATTCTGTGAGAAATATGGACATCCGCAAAGAATGCAAGGCTGATGTAAGCGTAATGAGTAAGATTAAGAAAGAGACGCTTAGATGGTTTGGGCATGTAGAGTGAAGAAAGGAGAATATATCGCGCAAATGTGAACAGTAGCAGAAGTCGGGGACGCCCGAGGAAGACATGGCACGATCAAGTGAATCTGATACTTGAGTCGGGCCATGTTAAGAGTCAGAATAATAGGAGAGTATGTATGAGATGATGTATGAATGTGAATGAGGCAAGGAGTGTGTACCAAGACCGAGTTGTTTGGCGGTTCGTCCTTTTTGCATACCCCTAAGGGAAACGACGTGATGGTTAGTTAGTTAGTTACATTTGTATATACTATACATTTGTTTTTACTATTTTTTTTAAATTTAAATCGAACATTCCTGGGTTACGAATAACCTGACAATATTTTAAATCTCCAACTACCACTGTTATATAATAATAATGTCTTAGTAGAGGTAAAGTCACAAGGAGGAAATCCAACAATGGTTTTATTTTGGCTATATAATACAGGTTTTTCCAATAAGAGGTGTTATTTTGAATAGCTTGCTATTTCGGTAGATGTTACTTTTGAAGCTGTCATTTTTTGACATTTGACAAGTAGAAACTACGCCATTAATAAAAATGGAACGATACACGCTTCAACAACGCTTTGAAATTATTAAAATTCACTTGAGTGAATCAAATGCAAATCATCTTGAGTGATGAGGCCCATTTCCACCTCAGTGGCTTCGTCAACAAGCAAAATTGTCGCATCTGGGGCTCGAAAAACCCAAGAGTTATAGTTGAAAAGCCTCTCTATCTTCAACGTGTGACTGTTTAGTGCGGTTTATGGTCCGGCGGAGTCATCGGACCTTAATTTTTCGAAAATGAGGCTGGAGCAACAGTTACGGTGAACGGATTGCGCTATCGAGAGATGATTAATGATTTTTTATGGCCGGAATTGGATGGTATTGATCTTGACAACGTTTTCTTTCAACAAGACGGCGCTACGTGCCACACAAGCAATGAAACCATTGATCTTTTACGAATGAATAACAAAATAACACCTCTTATTGGAAAACCCTGTACTTATGTACAAACTGAAATAAATGTAAGCTGTCGATTTCCCGAAAAATGAATAATACAAAATTGAGGCATTTTAATTACAATTATTAATAAAATTTTGCAGAAAACTCTCGTTACTGCATAGGAATCAACAAGGATTTCTGCTGGCATGATGCCAACCTAATCAGTACTAACGGAAGCGTTCCTGATCAGCTGCCATTAATACATGTTTATTACCGATATTTTTATACTAATATTTTCAGGTGTCCTGGTAAAAGAGGACCTCATGGAGCAGTCCATGGAGCACCACCCACACTCGCTGCATGAGCTGGGAGACCTTGGTAACCTCAACGAGAACGGGGGCTCCACCATTGGACAGGCCGAGTATAAATATGCCAGAGATAATATCATGGTGAGAAGACGACAGTAAAACTACCATTTTTTAATCATCACCATATTCAGTTGCTTAAGATGTTCATTAGAGTACTCTCCCACTAATCAACCATACCAAAAACTGGGCAAGTGTCCAATTAGTGAAATCGATGGATCATAGTGCATAACATGCATAATATGCTAAAAATTAAAACACTTATTTCGTAAAAACAGTTTTATTGTGAAATTTGTTTATATGTCATGTTTCCGCTTGTGATAAAACTCAATTTTTTAAACTTATTCAAACAAAAAAGTGGCAGAACGAAACGAACTGAAACACATTTGATAATTGCTAGAATTTTTTATTGTTTTTTTAATTTTTTTTATTTTACACTATAAATATAAGGCAAAAAAGTCCCGATAAACTACTTTTTAGCAGTTTGTCTAACGGGTTCTTTACATTATAAATCTTATTATAGTTAGTTTACAGTTACATTTTTACAATTATATAATACAAAAAATTAAAAATTTTACAGAAATATATCAAAAGAAAATTATGAAAACCTAAATAACAATTTTGAAAGTCTTTATTTATTTATTTATATATATACACCTAAAAAGCCTTTTACATAAAAGTGATACATGATGCAGTGTACATAGGAGAATATCTGTATTATACAGGAGATACTGACTAATAGAATTTAGAATAATATATCATTGTAAGCTAATACAAATTAATTGTTTCAGTGCGCCAAGTCTTCAGTAAATTCACCAATTGTTTGTTTTGGGCACAGTTTTTAATTTCAGCAGGTAACATATTAAAACAACTGGGAATCATATAGTTTAACGTTCTTTGTTCATTTTTATCTGTATGCTTAGGTACAATAAGTCCTTCATTAAAGTTAAAACGAGTATTATGATTGTGTTCTAGCCTGTTTATATAATATAAAGGGTTATTTATGTGCTGAAATATAATTTTGTACCACAGAATTGTTCTCACTGAAAGAATTGTAAGACTCTGATAGAAGTATGGAATATTATGCCTTTCTTTGTATAAGTTTTTTTCAGCTAATAATAATTTAACCAATGAATTTTGCACGGATTGAACATGGTCGATATTAGTTTTACACGAAAATCCCCAAGCTGTTATTCCATACCTTATAACAGATTCAGCTGTGTGCAGATTGGAACAAAAAAATGTAGTTTATACAATCTGCTTACAATTGATCTTAGTCGTGCACAAACTTTGTTTATTTGTATATCCCACTTGAAAAAGCAATAAATATTGACACCTAAATAAACATATTCTTTAACTAGTTCCATATTTTCACATGTACACATTGCAGGAATACCATAGTGTAAGCAATCTGAGGTATGGGTCTTTATTTCTGGTGTAATACATACTTTAACATTAGGGGATCTTATGTGTAATCTTAATTTAAGGTACACAGTGGACTACTGATTTTGAGATACGAATACCGGCAAATTATGAAGCTTGATTTTGTGCATTCAACTAGTAAAAATAATGGCAGATTTTAGCAGTTGTCGGATAATTATAATCGAGTGGCGGGTTACTGAAAGAGTACTGTATTTCTTATTGTTATAATCACCATCTTGCATTTCATTCCAGAATCCACCGAAAACAAGAAACCTCACAACGAGAATGTACCAGAACAAAGGCGGAGTTGAATACAAACGCTCACTACTAGAATTGAACCGAGTTGTCAAGGAGCAACTCACCAACTGCGCAATGGAAGAACACCGACTGAGAATGCAACAGTTGAAAGAGGAACACGAGGTTAGAATAGAAACAGCGAGAGAAATGCACAATTTACAGTCGGAAAATGAGAGATTGAAAGGGGAACTGATTAGGTTAGAAATTGAAATAAAGAGAAAGCAACTGAATGAATATGTTATGTAGCCAGTGATGTGTAGATATGTGTTTTGTGTCGGGAAGACAAACAACATTCCCAGGTTACGAATAACCTGACTATGTTTGAATTCCTCCTACTATGTACTATTATTATTATTGTAGGAAAATGTTGCTTACGCAACCATCGAGAACTTGGCCCTTCTTACGCAAGTATCCTTATTGGAAAACAGGCACATTTCACTGATATTTTGTAAACTAGTGGGTGACGCCAGTCTCTAGCGACCAGCCTGTCCAAGTCGTTACCACTCATGTTTTCGAGACTTTATACATGGCGGAGCAATTAATAAATATGAAAGTCTAGCAAAAATGATAGTCACGTTGCACTTGTTTCAGACATTTTGTATCACTGCCTGTGTTTTGGGTAGATAAATAATATTTGGATGGTTTGTATAGCGCCGTTTTTGTGCAAAATCACTTCAAGGGCGCTAGAAAGAAAATAGTCAACAAAAAATGACAACAGTTGTTGCCTTCGGTCCTTCTTCCACAGGGATATGCCAGAATCTGATAATCATGTTGTGTACCATCATCGCAAACAACTCTTTGCGTACAGTTACGTCCATACACGTCGCTACTGAAATCACTCGAGGCCCTCGTTGCCACCAATCATTGTTGGATCAAACTCACAACCAAACTGTTTCTGTACGCGTCATTTTTATATTCTATTATTCTTTGTTGACTGTTTTATTCCTAGTATTGATCTATACATTGTTACAAAATGTCTGACACAAGCAGAGATGTGCTTTATTTCAAATAAATCCATTTCAAATGGAAATGCAAAATGGGTATTTTCCATTTTGCATTTTAAATGCTTTTCTAAAAACCATTTTGCATTTTAAATAATTTTCTCAATGCATTTTCCATTTTAAATGCTTTTTTACAACATTCTTCCTACTATCTCCACTCATCTTTTTTTCATAAGCCCCAAATATCAGTCGGTCCTCAACCTCGCTATGAGAGATAATTTACATTTGTCAAGTTGCTCCCTGGTAGGAGCCCTGGCAATTGAGTGATACCATTATAAAAAATACTGATTCAAATACTGAACATGGGGCCATGACGCTGTAATATTAAATGTTAGATAGCAGTCTCTATGTTTTTACGTTGGCAACATTAGTCCCGCGCAAATTTTTTGTGGTTTCATAATCTGTAGTCGTGGTGTTTTTGGATTTACCATCATTTAATATGTTTGTTCTACATTGATGTCCATTATTAAATGACAAAATTGTTTAAAAATTCTATAATTATTTTGATTTTTTGACCTGAGAAACCATTTTGCATTTTCAATGCATTTTGCATTTTGAATTTGAAATGCTTTTCTAAAAACCATTTTGCATTTTGCATTTTCAAATGGAAAAGTTTTGACCCATTTCCATTTTACATTTCAAATGGTTTTGGATACCCATGAGAGACAAGTGACGCCATGTTTAAAATCTCGACGATATGAGTGACCTGCTCACGGGAGACTGGTGTAGCCGACAAGCTTACAAAATGTCAGTAACGTGCACTTGTGTACGAACGGAAGAAGGGCCTTAGCTGACAGAGTATTGAACCCAAGACACCTGGTAGGAATGACACATTTGTCCACTCGGCAACTAAGCTTCTGAATCGAGAATGTCTGTATTTTAATTTGTGATATTTTTTTAATCCGTCATTCCATCATGTACATTATCTATTTTTTAAGTCTAGAATATAAATACATAATATATTTTTAAAGTAATCTAGATTTTGATATAATGTTTTGTACAACATTTTGAGTATCGAAAATGTAAATAATATTGCTTTTGTAATAATATTATTTTTTATAAAGTGAATCCGTCTATCCATACTGTACAAAATAAAAATTTAAACAATGTCAAGAAAATGAGGGATACAGTTAGCCACTCGAGCCAAATTTGGGTAGTATCTCTAATGTCCTTGAGCGATAGCTATCCAAATTTGGGTAGCAGCGCTAATTACTTTGAGCGATAGCTACCCTTTTTTTTTTTTTTTTTATAGTGAATACCTCACAAGAGTCCCAACTACTGCTCCCGTCTGGAGCCAGTGAGACTATGGCATCCCCAATTGGGGGATGTTGTGAGGCTGAAGGTAAGTGGGGAAGGGAAAGAGGAAGGTGGGGAAGTACCTGGCTATTCAGATCTAGTCACTAAACACGGCTAAAGCCATTTGGAGCAACGTTTCAATTCTGAATGGTGGTCTTACACCAGGGCGATACTGGTAGTATCTTCCACCCTAATTTGGGTAGCACAGCTAATGATCCTGAGTGATAGCTATCCAAATTTGGGTAGCACCGCTAATGACCCTGAGTGATAGCTACCCAAATTTGGATAGCACCACTAATGTCTTTGAACGATAGCTACCCAAATTTAAGTAACACCACTAATGTTTTTGAACGATAGATACCCAAATTTGGGTAGCACCCCTAATGATCCTGAGTGATAGCTACCCGAATTTGGGTAGCACCGCTAATGACCCTGATTGATAGCTACCCAAATTTGGGTAGCACCACTAATGACTTTGAACGATAGCTACCCAAATTTGGGTAGCACCGCTATTGTGTTTGAACGATTGCTACCCAAATTTGGGTAGCACCACTAATGTCTTTGAATGATAGCTACCCAAATTTGAGTAGCAACGTAGGTAATTTTTACGAATTTATTGTTAACTATCCGCAATCAGCTAATATATTTAGTCCCTAGCTTAATTAAGCTTCTATGGACTACCAAAACATGTCACTAATGTTCCTCCCATGAAATATTCCAGATAATTTTTTGTGCCATGTCTTTTCTGAAAATTGAATTTTATTATGTTAAAAATACAATTTTTTTAATGTCTCTTACTATAGACATTTCCAGAAGACCATAGACAACATACAGAAAAAGTAATATTCAATATTTCCCCGAATAAGTATAAATTTTCGGATGGTTGGGGCATGTAGAGAGAATAAACGAACAAAGGAATGTAAGGAAAATATATAACGCGGATGTGAATGGTAGAAGACGCCCGAGGAAAATCAAGTAAGTACTTGAGTCGGGCCATGTAAAGAGTATGTATGAATGTGAATGTGCCAAGACCAGTTGTTTGGCGGTCCGTCCTCTCTGCCTACCCCTGCGGGGAAACAGCGTGATAGTTAGTTAGACACC
The DNA here is from genome assembly GCF_061612785.1 of Hesperophylax consimilis. Taxonomy (NCBI): domain Eukaryota; kingdom Metazoa; phylum Arthropoda; class Insecta; order Trichoptera; family Limnephilidae; genus Hesperophylax; species Hesperophylax consimilis. Next base: position 18,125,596 of record NC_142865.1, read on the forward strand.
TCACAAGATCGCCCCTGTCTTTACAGTGTAAAGGTAGGGGAACTATATCGCCACCTAGTTGGGCAGCGTTATGAGGCGGGTTAAGGTAAGGGATTTATTAATGTGGGTCTTGAAGAGGCCCGGATTACATGAAGGAGGAAAAACAGATGCTCGTTCCATATAAGAGCCGACTTTTTTTTTTAAACCTAGAATTATAGGTAGATTCGTTGGCTTTATTACAGTAAGCGGTTTATATTTTTCTGTATTAATATTCGCAGTTATAATTTTTGGAAAAAGCGCCGACATATCCAAAACGGAATGCGAAAAAAATTCTAATGGAGTAATTAAAATTTCCAAGTTTTATTTTGAAATACTTAAATCAATTGTTTAAAATTTAAAAGAAAATTGTGATCAGCAATTCATTGTTATGCTAATTTTATTTATTATTTATAAAGAATCTTGAAAAAGAAGAGTAATAGTGCGTGTTGAGATTACCACTATTCAGATCTAGTCATTAGAATATAAGACTGTGTATAAATAAAATTCAATAAAGATGACAACAACTTGAGCAATAATGTTTGTTTTATTTCATAAGTGGACATTATAATATAATGATATGTATTTTAATATCCAGTCCAACGATGGCTAACCATATTTAGGTCTCATTACTCTAGACCAGTGTTTCCCAGCCTTCTTTATGCCATGCCCCACCATAATGTTTTCAAAAGTCAGATGCCCCACCGGCATCGTTTTTAATCAAACAGCAGGTAAATTTTCAAATCATATTGTAATATGTTTGTAAACATATGAACCCCTAATGAAATTAAATAAAACCTATTCTAATACATATATTATAACTGAAATTCAATTCACTTACGCTTGCTACAAATAAATTTGATGTCCGGATCTAACTTAGTTAATTTCAGTCTTAGGTCCCCTCTATTAGCCATATCCAATCGATTTCGTTGTTCAATGAGTAAATCGCTTATGGCGCTAAAACCACATTCCACCAAATAAGTTGAGGGAAAGGTTAATAATAATTTTGTGGCATGCAAAGTAATATTAGGATATTTTGTGTTAGTTTCTTCGCAAATCCTTAGTGTAAGTTTCTTCTTTAAGCCTTAGGCTGGCCGCATACATACGTTTTTCGTATTCGATTTCCGAATTCGTTTTCCGTATTCGGACATCCGAATGCACGGAATCAGTAGAAAATACATTAACTGCCGCACACGTTCGTTTTAGTTCCGAACGGAACAAATTCCTTACGCACGTTCCGAATGCCAGCCGGCGCGTTCGGAGAAAACGAATGGAAAAAACCTAATGACGTCATGTGGAACGCAGCTATTGCATACAGTTTGTTTGTGCCGACGCAAACGTACGGAAATTTCCATTCGTAATTCAGTGTTGCCAACGGATCTTGACCTAATATCGCCGTTTCTCATACATAAGGTAGCGTAAAGTAGCCGAATTTGCTGTTAGGTGGGACATGTATAAAATTGATGTTTTTACGTGAAAATAAAAAAATTTCGTGGGGGGGGTGGCTAGAGAATTTCAAAAAAATAAAATTTGTCCCCAGAAAATAAAAAAAATTCATGGGGAGGGTGGCTAGAGAATTTCAAGAAAATATAAAATTTGTCCCCAGAAAAATAAATTTCATGGGGGGGGGGGTGGCTAGAGAATTTCGGGACATGTTTAAAATTGATGTTTTTGAAGTAGCTTAATTGGCGACCAGTCGCCTTTTAGATTTTTTCGGCGCCGATTCTCGCTCTGAGTAGCCTAAATGGCGATATATCGCCCTTGTTGGCAACACTGGTTCTGACGTTTATACATTCCGAATGAAGAAAAACGAACGTTTGCGCTAGTCTCACGGAATTCCGAATACGGAAAACGAATTCGTAAATCGAATACGGAAAACGTATGTATGCGGCCAGCCTTAATGTCACATTCGTACTCACATTGAGCAAAAACCGTTCTCATGTTATTACTGTAATTATTCATGTTCACGCAAGCCAAATTTAATAGCATACTTTTTCACTCATACGAGGACTAAGGATAAACTATTCTCATTTTCTTACTATCATTATTCATTTTCACAGAACTCACAGATATTACAATACATTCTCACTCATTCTAAGGAAAATTTATTCTTATTTTCTTACTGTGATTATTCATGGTCAAGCATTATAAGACACAATCACACTCATATTAAGGAAAAACCGTCTCTTTTCTCGTGTTCTTTCTATAACTATCTATATTCGCAGAAATATGCATAATGGAAAACATTTGTACTCATACTAAGGAAAAACCATTCTCATGTTCTTTTGGGGATCATATGAGAGGCATGAAATGAAAGTCGGTCGTGAAGGTCACAGTGTTTATTTGATGAGTCAGGTGGCCGTAATGAGAGTTGACGTAGGACAGATGTAGTATTCTCCGGATGCAGGCTGTGATGGCTGGTCAAGCGCAGGTCAGTGAGTCGACGCCGGGCGCTGGTGACCGGACTCGTTGACTGTCAGGCACTGGCGATCTTGGGAATCAGTACTCCAGTGCTGATGGGAAGGCCGAAGGTGCGGTGGACCTTGTAGGCGGTTGAGCGGGAGCTGCGTAGACCAGTGAGGATGCTGCATGTCCTCGTGGTGGTCATGGTGCATGGATAAAGCGCTGGTCAGATGCGCTGGAATCAGGGCGCTATGGTCCGGTGGTAGCGCTGGCCAGGGAAGGCGGCCGGGGCCAAGGCGCTATGATGATATCCCGATGGAGGAGTCCATGAGCAAAGCCGGGAATATTGTACTTCGCGCAATTAAGGTGCGCGGATTATCACTCGCGAGACTTGCAAACTGTTGACGGGAGGTTGATAACTGACTGACTGCTCGCTGCGTCGGGCTTATTTATACTGTACAGCCGACGGCAACAGTAGGTAGGTAAATTCGCAAATAAATCGGAGACACTCGCTCAATCTGGGCCTTTCGGGAACTTTCGGCGGCGCTGCAATTACGCATAGACGATAGGCTAGAACCTTCTACCGAGTTGGCGTGATGTGCCAGACTTGCTCGCAACGTATTGTCGTAGGTAGGTCGCGTTGTTTACGATAAGTCTTCGGTAGTAATTTGCAAGTACCTAAGTAGGTCGAGCTGTTTATTTTATTCATGAGACAATTCTGGATTGTTCTCTCAACGCCACATTCTTACTGTAACTATTCATGTTCACAAAAGACAAATTTAAAGACTCACATTCCCATTCACACTAAGAATAAACCATTTTCATGTTCTTACTGCGATAATTCATGCTCACAGAAGTCACGTTTAATGAGACACAATAGCACTCATACTAAAGAAAAACCGTTCTTACTGTAATTATTCCTGTTTATGGAAGTCAAATTTAATGAAACACATTATCACTCATATTTAGTATAAACTATTCTCATTTTCTTAGTGTAACTATTCATGTTCGCAAAAATCAAGCTTGAGAAGACACATTCGCACTCATAGTTAGCAAAATCCATTCTCATGTTCTTAGTGTAACTATTCATGTTCACAAAAGTCAATCTTGAGAAGACACATTCGCACTCATACTAAGCAAAATCCATTCTCATGTTCTTACTGTGATCATTCATGTTCACGGATATCCAGCTTCATGTTACAAATTCGAACTCATGCTTAGGAAAAATCATGTATCATGTTGTATTATATGATCATGATCTTATTGTAATTATTTATTTTATTTTAGGAAAATTAACATTTACATACTTGGTTGGTTTATACATGTGCAATTTACTTAACTGAGAAACCAATTATAGATTTTCTCATTATACTTATACATTAGGTATAAAACAATTAAGCAGGAAATAAATATAGCTACATCCTGCACAGTTTCTGTGTTTTTAGATAATTATTGAAATTGTAACGGGTTTCATTATATTTTAAGTACGATTTGGCGTGTATTTCAATTTTGTACACCTCAGGCATTTTTTGTATGATCGATGAGTATTCCCCTTTATATGTGAAATGCCTACGTGTCTCATCTCTGAAGCATGGTGCCCCAACTCAGAGGCGTTATACCTCACTGTGGGAAACACTGCTCTAGACCTTGAATGATGGCCATCCATATTTAGGTCTCATCACTCTAGAACCCACTTTTTAGTTCGCGTCGTTCTAGGCCATAACGATGGCTATCCATATTTACGTTTTATCACTCTAGAACTTGAAGGATGGTTACCCATATCTAGGCCTTGAACGATGGCTATCCAGATTTAGGTCTTATCACTCTAGAACCCACATATAGGTCTCGTCGTTCTAGGCCATAACGATGGCTATCTATATTTACGTTTCATCACTCTAGAACTTGAAGGATGGTTACCCATATTTAGGTCTCGTCATTCTAGGCCTTAACGATGGTTATCCATATTTACGTCTCATCACTCTAGAACTTGAAGGATGGTTACCCATATTTAGATCTCATCATTCTAGGCCTTGAACGATGGCTATCCATATTTAGGTCTAATCGCTCTAGAACTTGAAGGATGGCCACCCATATTTAGGTCTCGTCGTTCTTGGCCTTGACGATGGCATTTGTAAAGAATTCAAGGCTGATTGATGTAAGCCTAATGACGAAGATTAAGAAAGTGGCGCTTAGATGGTTTGGACACGTGGAGCAGATGAATGCAGTAGAAAATAATAGAAGAAGTCAAGGATGCTAGACGAAGACGTGGCACGATCAAGTGAACTATTTACGATGTATGAATGTGGATGAAGCAAAAGAGTGTGTGCCAGTCTATCTTCTCTGCCTACCCCTGCAGAGAAATGACGTAATGGTTCGCTAGTTAGTTAGTTATATCCGTTGGAAGTCTATGTATTAATAACATTAATTTAAAATATAAATAATAACATTTTATATAAATAATAACATTAAATGTTTTTATTACAAACAATATTTCTTCTCTGGAAGAAAACTTCACAAGTGACAAAATCACTTATTAACCGTAAAACCACGATAATTCTTAGAAGTGTGTTCTATACCGTTTTGGATGAAAATTGTTGTCACCAATTTACAAAAGACCTTTCGACTCCCAGGCCCCAGAGAGATAAATGAAATTGATTATGTTCTCCAGAAATAATTACTGTGTTTGATAATGTTTGAACCATCAGAAGTAAGGGATAATTGACCTTACTTCGGTCACATAAACACGCCCACAACATATTTCTATTGATGGATCTCTTTAACTTCGTCCACACAGTGCCGTTTGGGGCAGTTTGGAACAAACGAATAACAAATTAATGGCTGAAGTCCCTGGCATTGCCCTGGTTTTACGCATTGTTTTCGAAATCAGACATGGACAGTAATTTATTTTCCTCTTAGCCTGTCATCCCACGGATTGGTAAGCAATCGACATAAACCGAATGCTGTAAGACCCTGCGCAGAAAATTTAGTTCGCTATAGTAAGGTCTGCAGCGCAGTTCAGTGTGGAACTTTTCTGGAGTTTAGCCGGTAGGAGCCGGCAAGAGTATTCAGGAAATAAAAATACACTTTTGTTAAGGCCAACATGAAGACAATACCATACTTGATAAAGTGACATTGTGATTTTTGTGGTAGCCCAGGTATGTTTTGTGGTAACCCAGTAGAAGTAATATCTAAAGGCAAAATGAATGTATAAGGTTGACACTGCAATTGCAGTGCTTATCCAAAGGCAAAATGAATGTACAAGGTTGACACTGCAATTGCAGTGCTTATCCAAAGGCAAAATGAATGTACAAGGTTGACACTGCAATTGCAGTGCTTCGTGACGTGCATGGGCACAATTCTTCAACACTGCAATTGCAGGGCTCCAACTCCTAAGGGTTAATTTATTTATTTGTAAGAAACAAACAGCTTTTACATAATATACAAGTTAACTGAAGTCAAACCACAGAAGTTTCTAATGCTAAAGTTCATTGGAAAAGAAGTTTTAATATCTTAAAATTAATTTTGTGTTAAAGGAAGGGGAGATCCTACCACTCGGGTTCTTATAAGGGCTGCAAAACCAGGAACTCGTTCCTCCAATAGCATGTAAATACAGCGGTGTAAAGGTCAAAGCATTGAAGAACGTAGGAGGTAGAACCTTAAAATGTTGGCAACCCCTATCTTAGTGTATGGAATTTTAAAAAATTTCATCTTTGAGAAAAAAATTTAATTTTTGATTTGTATCTTTTTTCTTCTGAACCAGGGAATATGTATAGGTATCTAATATTTATATATCATCAATTGGCATTTAAAATAATTAATTTTGATCAGTAACACAGTTCACACACAAGCATGAATCAGAGTTTTATAACTTAGCAACAGGCGAAACTAATTAATTGTTACGAAACAAAACAGTAAATTACTATTTCAGCCATTTACCGTTTATTTTAAATCAGTACTTATATTATTTGTAATAAAATTAATACACAAACAATATCTAACCATGAACTTCTTATTTTTGATCGCAAGCTGTAAGTAAAATAATTTACATGTATCAGTCCAATTTAACGTAGTTTCACTTCAGGTACACCCAATATGCTGGCCTCGACTTGCGATTTCTAGTCGCGGTGAACAAAAAAATTGCTGTCGCAGAAAATCTACAAGGTGCACAGGCTGGATGGATGGAAAGGATGAACAGGATGTCATTGAAACTACTTGCAAGAATCGGGCAGAGAATCGTCGTTGAAGAAAAATATACCGTTAAATGATTTTTTTTTTGTTTTTTCATTTATATAATGTCAAGCCTCAAAGTGTTTGCTTTATTTGATAAAAAATATACCTACTTGAAAAGTGGGCTGTAAGCCAGATAAGGTTGGGAATCTCTGGTGTAAAAGAAAAAGATAAAAAGTAGGTACACTTTTTAGACATTAAAGTTTTAAAAAATGAGTGAAAATGCCAGATGGTACCACACTAATATAATAAGAAATGCACAAAGGATAACGAGTTCTATTTCATAAGTTCTTCAAATATCTTGCGATTTTTTGTTGAAGGATGAGACGCTGTATACATGTGGTCTCGTTGAGCAAAGGTAGTTGTATATTTCGGTACCAAATACTATTTTATACTAGTGACATCTCTTGGATAAGTCTATAAACTTTATGAACTACTAGCACTAGAGCTATCTATGATACAAATCTCGAACTAACACACATATAGTTTGAATGATTGACACACATTCTGTGCAGTATCCCTGATGGCCGGTGCGGTCTGTGGCTTCGAGTGCGGAAAGTGGTGCAAGGATCCAAAGGCTAAGGAACCCTTGTGTGCCGAATCCTCCTATCCAAACAAAGCCAGGATTGGCTTCCCTAACCCATGTGTCCTATTCGATCACAACTGCTTCGAACCCGAGAGTAAGTCATTCATTATTGATTTTTAAATCTCCGCAACGCACTTGTACCATTTTCTTGTGTGAATACCCCATAAGAGTTCCAACTGATCAACGACAGAAATAATATAACTAATTTTAAATTATACATTACAAACAAATAAGTTCCAATACATGTAAGAAATACTATGCAAGATGTAAAAATACAAGATTACAAATGTTTGCAAAATTTAAAGGAAAAAAATTACAGGCAGTGATGGAAATCGGGTCAATACAGCAAGCTTCAATTCTTCTCTGCTTCGAATCTCTCCTCACCACAGACATATGAATATTAATAGACGAGAAGTTAAGGACGAGGGGTTAAAACAAGAGTTGCGGGACGCAGAGAGGAAAGCTGACTGTGATTCGTCAATAAATCAATCTGACAGTAAATAGGCATCTCGCATTATAATATCACCATTTACTTTGTCACGGCTGATGTCACGTCTGATGAGCGTCTGATGAGCGTCTGATGAGCGTCTGATGAGCGTCTGATGAGCGTCTGATGAGCATGGACCCTTGTCAATCACCAGGGCTATTATGGGGCTAAGGCAAGAAGACATAATGTGTAAAAGCATTGAAGAACCTTGATCATGTTGTCACGTCTGAAGGTGTTTTGAGAGTCCGCCAGCGGTGAGCAGGTTGCGCCGGGTAGAGATTCGTCTGATGGAGTGCGCGAGGCCATCCTCAATTAAACAGCATCCATTGAACGTTTAACGGAACAATGATGATTCATCTTTGTGTCACCTCGACAGCATGCTTGGTAATCCAGTGTAGTCTCCAAGGAATTACGCTTCACAAATAAAACCATTTTTTAATCCAAATAACCGATTGTATATTTTGTTCTCTTCAAGCCACAACACTCGAACAAGCACAGGCCGATCTCACACAGAAGTCGAAACTTTGGTTATGTGTTTTGTAAATTTAAACGGAAAGTCTCCAAAGGATAAGTTCAAGGTATCCGCGCGATCTTTTTCTCAAAATTTCAATCTCCATTTTTTCTCGCCTAACGCCACGCGCACCGCGGAATCGTCTTCCCGCGTATGGTTCCCAATCTACCTACCCGCGTAATTTTTGCTCGCCCGTCAAACCGATCGCAGGGCAGCCACCCGAAAAACCGTCAACAAAACAATCATCAGGCACTACCGTGGCAATCCAAACTTGCACAATTCTTTGACGTTACAACTTCTTAAAAGTAAAATCTGCTTTTGAATGAATAAACATTTTTACATGGGAGCGCAAATTACTCGCCACGTTATGAACAAATTTGCAAAGTCCAAATTCGGCAAAATAAATTTCTTCTATTTTAAGAGTCGAATATTTCGTTTACGTATTTAGTTAAGACACTTTTATAAATGTTCATAATTTACTTCCCAGCAACCAACCGGCTTTGTGTTTCGCGTCCAGACGTATCTCGATGTGATAGTATATGTTTCTACAACTGATCCATATTATACGATGAGAATATGCTTACAATAATGCTTATATATGGAATGTAATACGACAATTGGGTTTATTCTCTTTTTCACATCTATTTTTACAAGTTTTCATAGCAAAATCCACCATTTTGCCGTGTTATTTCGTAAAATGAACCGATGATGCCTCAACCATAGTTCGTACAAGAATGATGACGTCACGTTTTCTAAATTCACTTGAGGCCACGCTTGAGGAATACTTAACGCAATATCTCTGCACCGGAATGAGACACGGAGTTGAATTAAGTCGATGTAATATAGTTTTTTTAATAATAACATTGTGGTATACAGTAATGTGAATGGTGGAAGAAGTCGGAGACGCCTGAGAAAGATATTAGTAATGGCGAAGCATTGCACGGTACACTAATTCTATTATAAATAGATTACATACCATCGGTAATGTTTATGCTATGTTAGCTGATGTTTTTAATATGCCTCTATTGCTGTACTAACTATTTTTTTTTTTAGCAGAGCATATTTTATTTAGGAGGTCACAGTATAACAGGTTTTTTGTTTTTGTGTCTTTTTCATTTCTTTAATTAACTTAGTACTAATGTATTTTCTTTTGTGTTGTTTACTTATTTGATATTTTTCTTTCTATTTTGTACTATCTATGACTTTCAATAATTTCACTATTAAACAATCTAAATAAATAAATATATTCCTCCCCACCGGGAGAACTAATGGCTGGTTGGTCCTACAAGCAGATATATTTATTTATTTATATATACGCCTAAAAAGGCTTTTACATAGAAGTGATACATGATGCAGTACAATAAGAGAATATGTATTATACAGGAGATATTTACAGTAAATAGATGTAATCCATTTTAAAGAAGGTAAAAAATACACACTTGTAAAATTGTGATTACTAGTATAGTGAGAAAATATTAAAAAATATGAAGCAATATTAGTAAAACGTAAGAATTTATAGAATAATCTATGATGGCACTGTCTTAAATAGTCATCAGGAACACTTAGGCATTCCAAAATAGCTGAATTCTCTATACATATTTTGTAAGAAACAAACAGCTTTTACATAATATACAATGATATATTAGATATACAAGTTAACTGAAGTCAAGCCACAGAAGTTTCTTATGCTAAAGTTCATTGGAAATGAAGTTTTAATATCTTAAAATTAATTTGATGTTAAAGGAAGGGGAGAGGAAGAGGAAAATAGGAAGAGGATAGGAGATACTCCCGATACATTCCATACTCTCATATTAATAATCGATCGTACGCATTACTTCATATCGATATTTCTTTAAGTTATTACCAAAAATTTCAATGCTGTAAAATTTTGTATTATATTGTGCACATATACGAGGAATTGGGTAATTTTTTCGAATTTTTGTTCTACACGAGGATAGATAAAATAAATCAGATTTTCAGGTTGATCTAGACGGAATATGAAGATTTATTAAATTGGTAAGTTCTGGTGAGTCCAGACCATTATTTAGGATTTTAAACAATAAGATTTGATCAAAAATTAGACGTCGTATTTGGAGGGAGTAAAAATTATGAAATTTAATGGATTCGGTATAATTTGAGAAGTGTAAGTTTAGTTTATAATTTATGCGTTTAATTTTTTTTTTTCAATTCTTTCCATTCTTTCGATATAGGCTTGGTATAAAGGAGTCCAGATCGGTGTACAGTGTTCCAGGTGCGGGCGAATATATGAGGTGTAAAGGGAATATAGAGTGTTTATATTGTGGAAGGGTTTTGCTATGCGAATTATAAATCCCAGCGTTTTATTGGATTTGTTAATGATGTCATCAGTGTGTTGGATAAAGTTTAATTTAACATCCAGTGTTACCCCAAGGTACCTGATATATTTTACTTCATTGATGTGTGTGCCGTACAAAATATACAAAGGATATTTTATTTTTATTACGTGTAAATGTTAATTTATTGCATTTTGCGATGTTAATAACAAGTTTGTTTAATTCGCAATAGACAAAAAGACGATTGAGGTCCTCTTGAAGTTTAATGCAGTCGTTGATTGATTCAATAAATAAGTATTTTTTTTTATCATCTGCATATGCTAGGTAATTAGCATGTAAAAAACATTTGTGAATATCGTATACATACACATTAAATAATAATGGGCCTAAATAAGAACCTTGAGGTACACTGGAGGGCGCAGAGAAGATTATTATACAGCCTCGCAGCAGTCTAAAATGGGGATACCGATGTACCCTGAGTGGAATCCGAGCCTACCCAGAAGAAAGTTTGTTAGATATAGCAACGAACCATAGACATTCAAATTGATGTATCAGCCAATAAAGGAAAGAGTAGTTAAACCCTCCTGGTGCCAAAAATATGGTAACGTTCTTTGGCTTCAGCTGGTTGAAATGATACACAGATTTTACGTTAGGGCAAGTCTCCCAATCAAGATGTCTATGCCATGGATTATTGACAAAATTCAAATGGATGATGATTTAGCGAGCGGAGGATGGAACCTCGAACGTCTGGGTAGGAACAAATAGTTTTGAACCACTCAGATAATTAACCGCACAAGAGTTCCAACTGCTCGGAGTAAGTGGAACTGTGATAGAGGGCCGTTAACCTTTTTTTTTTTAAATATTATAGTTTTATACAGACATAAATTATCTTTTTTTTTCAGAGTTCGCATTCATTCACAGCGGCCCTTGCGATCCAAATATTGATAGTTAAAAACAATTAACAAAATAAAATCATTTTAGAAATTTCATATGTGTTTACACTGAATGTTTCATTTTATTGAAACAAAATTTATATTTATTATACTGGTATTATTTGATGAAATGACGTTATAAAACTTCTCAAACCCATTTATTGCAATTTTTCAATAAATTCATTATTATTTACTATTTTAAAAACCTATTATTTTTTAAATTGTGCTACTTCTTTTGACCACACTTTATAATCTCTATAGTGTTCTATTTAGTCATTGTGATTGATCGACACTCATCTACCACGATTATGGACACCGTAAATCTGCCTTAAACGTTAGCTGAAGGAGAAGTAATAATAAAATACAATCACGACGTCAAAGAACATTTATGGATTTAATTAGGACATAATAAATAAAATATTATATAGTAGTTATTTTAGTGCATTTTGTGCAGTACCTACGCCGCGTACATTTTTTTGACATGGCTACGCCAATGTTTCTTTGTTGGTATAAATTAAATTACTATTTCTTTTGTTGGTAGTTGTCAATTGTCATTCTGTATAGTGAAGTTGGTGACAGTAGTGCGACGAAGTTTGTGACGTGTGGTATATTAAGTATTTTTGTGAACTTAAAAACGTTTTTAATTCGTTTTATTTGTGAAAGTAAAATCATTTTGAGATACACAACTGATTTCCCCCGTATTTACATCGTTTTTGAACAATTCAAGGTAAAATCTAAAGATTTTAAGTTAAAATCTGTTAAAACAATATCCATGTTGTCAAGAATTTGACAGTTTTATTTCAATGTTTTATAAATAATAACATGGTTGTTTCTTTCTATCTGTAATACTTTATCAAAGTTAAATGTTTTGAGAACAATTGTGGTTAATTTAAAGCGAAATTGTGCAATTTGAAATGGTTTATTTCTTAATTTGCTCCACCGGATATTTGACAGCCATTATTTTGTTACTCCGTGGGTTTTCGAGTGGGATTTTAGTCGTAAATTTAACGTTTGGTAAGCTACCTAGCTATTTAGATTTGGATTCGTTAATATAATAGTTGACGATTGTGCGGACTTCACTTAGCCCTTGAAATTAATTGAATTAAAGTTTAATTTGATATAGTGGTGTCCAAGAAACCAAACAAAAACAACAGAACACATTGGTTGTTTTTGTTTTATAGAACAGATTTTATCATATTTAGTTATAATAGTTAGAATATCATACATAATATTATAGTATGCATATATTTTGTTTGTACTGCTCTAATCAAATAAAATACTTATTGTAAATTACTCGAACTTAACCTAAAAATTAAAGTAAACCATTCCTTCTTATGAATAAATTTAAGTTCACTGGCTAATTTTTTTAGCACAATTTTCGTGAAATATCACATCAAAAGCTTTTCACAAAGCTACCAAATAATTTTTAATTATTGATATAATAATTACAGCAATTTATGAAATAAAAGGTCAATTTAAAATGAAAATAAAATATTGGGTAAATATTCGGGATCGCTACACTTCATACGATTTAAAAAAAATTAAACCTTTTGATTCACGTTAATTATTATTCAAAGGCGACTATCTGCATTTGGGAAAACAATATTTTAATATTCTAATTTTTAATTACGTAAAATGAAAATTCGTAAAATGGGATGAAAACCGCTAACCCAATTTTCTTTGAATGGGATGACAACCATTTCCATTAATTTCTGACCACAATATTTTCATATCTGATACTACACGACGGGCTAGAAGAAACTTTATTAATAGCTTATTATCATTTTTTCATGCATATCAGGTAGGCACTATTTTGGCCGAACTCTGGAAATAAAATTAAGTAAAGTGTTTTTTTCAACAATCAATTAATGATTTTGTATGTAAAAAAACCTAACCTATAACATCCTAACATAACATGACCTAACCTTAACTAACCTAACTTTATTTTAAATTTTGTTTTAATTAAAAAAATATGTCTAAATACTTTTATTTTATTTCCAGAGTTCTGCCAAAATAGTACCTAACTAATTTGCATATAGAAATTTAGAACTATATTTAAAAAATTGGAAATGTTTATCCGAGACACTATCTAGGTTAAAAAACAATTATTTAGAAATTTGTGATAATTCAAAACTATAATGGTCGAGTTGATAAAGACGTTATCCCACTAAGACAGAGATATTGGGTTCGATTCCCGGTTGAGACCGTTATCATTTTATTTTCTGTGTCTTGTTCTGTTTCATGTATCGTTTAGATTTGTTAGTATTATTTTCTTCTTTAATAATATTTAATGTGTTTGATTTATTTTAGGCGAATGGTGTAATGAACAACCCAATAGGAAGACCCAAATTTTTGAGGCCAGGTAATTATTCGTTTTATTTTAACTGAAACTTTCCATATTCCTTTACAAAGAGCGAATGTTTCGACTATATAACATCCACTGTAGTGGTAAGGTTCTGGACATAATTAGCGATAGCCGCCACAACTTCATTAAATTTCTTGAATCTCTCGTTTTCACTTGACCCAAATTTAATTATCCCTCCTTTTTTCCTGTTGTTGTTTACATTCTTACAGCCTTACTAATAAAGCTTTTGTTCATTTTATTCAATTGATAAACAAGCATGTATGTGAAAACCTTACTCATAAACTAAAATTGTCTAAACTGATGTTCGACAGCCATAAAAGTTGTTAATATTGTTTATACAGCGGAAGAAGGTAGTTGATTCGTTGAATAACATTTTGGATTCATTGTTTGCGCAATATAAACTTTTATTTCTGATACTAGTTGTACCCCGCCAAGTGTTGCTGTGGCTCAGTCTTTATGTGCAGATAGAGAAACAATAGTGCGTTTTACTTTTACCTTCAACAGATGGCGCTGTTTTTCAAAAAAGCATGTTTTTACCTGTCTATAATATAGGTATATATAAACACATGCGTATTTTAATGCAACATTGTTTCAAAATTTCAAAGCGATCCGTGCAAAAACTTTGAACAAACGAACATTTATATTTTTATTTATTTACACATGCATAAGACATTTATGTTATTAAAAATCATCACTTTCACAGAATTCTTATAAAAGTCACGCGGTAACAGTCAATTAAAAAATAATATGTTCGAAATAACCTCACTTTGTCAGTCTGAAATGCAACATTTGCCAGATCTTACGGAGCACAGTTAAAAACATTTTTTATTAGTAACAAATTGAATCTGAGCTATTATTGTCTTTATTCAATGTATATCGAAAACACCATTCTGTATACATTTGAAATTAGTTTTTTAATTCTTACATATTGTTGTTAGTCCTCCATCATTGTACAAGCAACATTTTTCCACCATAATGATTGCAGTAGGAGGAATACAAATGTTGTCAGGTTATTCATAACTTGTCTTAAGTAAATAATTAATGACGCATTAATTCTAATTTATAATTTTGTCTTCCAGATGACATTGAAGACCTCGTATTGCCCATTACGGATGACTTGTCGCTCGGTCCCGATCGCCCCTTGGCCCCTGCAGTGCTGTACAACCGCCACTCTGGACTGGACTTGCAAACGCAGCGAGCGCGGCTGCCTATCGCCCGACGGCGGGATCATCTGCTGTACCTGCTGCAGAGGCATCAGGCGGTGGTGGTGATTGGGGAAACTGGGAGCGGGAAGAGCACGCAAATACCTCAGGTAGGATTCATTAATTATTATTAAAAAAAAACAGTTTTTAACATAAAAAACGTACTCTGCACATCTCACTAGGGCATTCCTGTATCAAGATGTGCAGCTTTACAATTATATCATTTAAAACAATACATATATGTAAACTTAATATAATAATAACATTAAATTTAAACCTAAAAAAGAAAAGTTTATGACACGGTCGTTTCGTGACCGGTAGACAAAAATAAACAAAATTTTAGTAACAAATGTACGAAAAATAAAAACAAAAATGTCAACAAAAGAAGCATTGGTAAGTAAGTTGACAACAATAATATTCTTCTGTTAACTAAAGTACAAGGTACCTGAGCTGGCTTATCAGACACAAGCATAGGGTAACCATACTAACAATTACAACATGGATAGTATGAATAATAAATTATAAGAAAAAATAAAATAACTAAATAAAAATAGGTAAATAATAACCGATAGGTAAGTAAATAATATCAATAATATTATATAAAAAAGTAAGTAAGTAAATAAATTAGCTAGATAATAATTAAAGTAAATAATAATACGTGAATTAAGTACATATATAATAATAATAATAAGTAGATAAATTATTGTTATTATTATTCACTTATTATTATAATAATAAGTAAATAGTAATAACAATAAGAAAATAATAATAACAAAAAGTTATTTTAGAAGTAAATAAGTACATGCGCAGTAAGTAAATAAGGATTGTATCGAAACATTATTATTCTTAGAATTAGTTAAACGTTCTTGAAAAAGCATTCAATAGCAATAGACTGTATACGCTCCACGATTGGTCGAAAGAATTCTGACGTCACATGTGTCGTGACTTGTACGTACAACGGATCACCTATGGTGCATCTCTTTCTATTACATGAGAGATGGTCGGTTTAGATGAGAGAGGTGTATAGGCCAAAGGTTTATTTGGGTTTGTCAAATATATGTACGTATTTGTTGTTATTATTATATGAAATGGATTTCTAAAGATACATATTCGTATAGTGCTTTATAATAATATGTTGTTTATTGCATAACTTAGAAGTTTTTATTATTATACATGTCACATAACATGTGATACACTTCAGGCCGCCGGCCGCCCAGAAAAGTCTCACAGTGAACTGGGCTGTAAACCGTTATTTTACTTTTGGTCTTTACTTTTCTGAGCGGTGGTCCTGAATTCGCGCGGGGAACGTCAACAAGTAGCGACGGCAATACCGTACAAGTACCGTACCGGGCGGGAAAAGCAAATATTCTAACTTAAAATATTAATTTAACTATGAAATCTTAATCAATTTTCTTTTTTTTTTTTTAATAACATCAATTCTAATAGACGGTTAACATTGGTAAAAAAATTACTGGAATTCCTTGTTGAAGAATTAAAATTTTTTCCATACAAAATGCTTAAGCGACGTGGTTTTCACAGTTCGAATGACGTCACACCACACCCCGCCTCTTACCGCTCGGATTCCTCTCGTTTTGGCGGGCTTAATAAAATTTAAACTTTGAGAATTAATTTAATTATGAAAACAAACTTTAAAAAAAAAAAAAAAATACCAGTATTTAAGTTTGAATGCGAACATTGATAAAAAAAAATAAAAAAAATAGACTCAACTTCCTTATTACATGAGCTAAAATTAAGCCTTATATAGTAAAAATCCCTTTCACTGCTATAACTGACGAGTACTGTCTTCCGTTGAACTCCAATATTTAGTCTAATTTCCATCGCCCTCTGTCGAAATCGTTTTCATCAGCGAACTTTGGAAATTTCTCCATCCTGGTGATAAGCAGCCACTGGTTCATCACCCAGTGAATTTAATAAATAGCATATTGGTTGTCATTGGCTTTTTGTGTTCCATGAATTCTGTACAGCTTCCTATAAGTGCATGTACACCGATACTCGTTTATTGACCTCCTCAAGTATCTCCAAATAGAATAAAATAAAGTCGCTATCCGCTTCTGTCTGTTTGTGCGCTTAGTTCTTCTAAACTACGCAACGGATTTTAATAGGGTTTTCACTATTTTTTTTATTTTTTTATTTATTCACATTTAAACCCGCTAAACTACTTATGTAGTTTGTCAGCAGGGACATAGAGACAACATTTATACATTCATAAGATACAATTTGAACGGTACATAATTACATAAATTGGTTACATTGCAGAAAAGTTTAAATAGTAGCATAAAAGCCTTATATAATAAGCAAGTAAAAATAAATGTATGAACAAATTAGTATTATCAACAAGTACATCAATAGTTTCATAAATAGAGGTAGGTAGTCAGGTATTACAAAATAATTGTTTTTCCATTTTCTAAGAATATGAATTCCATTTCAGGGGCATCAGTATAGATCATTATTATCCAATAACCATTTCCTTAGATTATATTTAACATTAGCAGTATACATGTTATTATTTTTAATTGTCATTGGTAATAAGTTAAACATTTTGGGTACTATATAGTTTAAAGTTCTTTCACCATATTTATTAGTACATTTCGGAACTACCAGTCCTTCATTTTGAGTGAATCTTGTGTTATGTTTATGGCAAACTCTTTCCCTATACAATGAATCAGACAATATAACATGTTGACTTACAATATTATAAAACAATAATCCTCTGACAGGTAAAATATTCAGAGACTTGTACATTAATTTAATGTTACTTCTGTGTTGATTGTCATATTTATGGATTAACAATTTTATAATGGAGTTTTGTAATGTTTGTATATAGCTTACATTAGTTTTACAAGAATGTCCCCAAGAAGTAATTCCATAACGTATAGTGGATTCAGCCAGAGATAAGTAGATTAACTTTAAAGTACTTATAGGCACAAAATAT
The DNA here is from genome assembly GCF_061612785.1 of Hesperophylax consimilis. Lineage (NCBI taxonomy): Eukaryota > Metazoa > Arthropoda > Insecta > Trichoptera > Limnephilidae > Hesperophylax > Hesperophylax consimilis. Next base: position 18,143,589 of record NC_142865.1, read on the forward strand.
TTTATTTTATAAATCCTACCCACAATAGCTCGTAGACGTTTACAAACATTAGCAATTTGTACATCCCATTTCATGTAGCAGTCAATAGTAACACCCAAATATACATAACTTTTGACAAAATCAATGGTTTCACATGAACAGGGCTGTGCAACATTTTTATGTATGCAGGCAAATGTGTGTGTATATAATGAAGGAATTACATTACATCTGGCGTGTGGAGATCTGATGTGCATAATTTTAGTTTTTTTGGCGTTTATAAAGAGGCCTGCATCATGCGACCATTTCAGTAGGGCAATAAAATCATGTTGCATAAGGTTCATTGCAGTAACCAGATCTTCGTGCGATATTACGAGCGCCGTATCGTCTGCATATACAAAATGTTTAACAAATGAAAACAATTTTCTCATAATTGAGACATAAATAATATAAAGGGTTGGCCCTAGAATTGACCCCTGTGCAACACCTGTTGAGATATATTTTCTTTTGCTAAATTTTTTAAGAATTTTTACTCTTATTTGTCGATCAGTTAGTAAATTTTTTAATAAAACTAGCAGCTTTCCTCTAATTCCTATTGCCTCCAGTGTTTCTAATAGTTTATTTGTATCAATGGTATCAAATGCCTTAGAGTTATCTATGAATAAAACCAAAACTTGTTTTTTTAGATTTAATTCATAATTTATGTGATTTGAAAATTCCTGAAGCAGCATTTCCGTACTTTTTTTCTTTTGAAATCCATATTGGTTTGGATCCAACAAAGAGAAAGATTCTAGATATTTATTAAGTTTTATGGAAATGTATTTTTCAAGTATTTTTTCTAGGGCTGGCAATATGCTTATTGGCCTATAATTTTGAATATCTGTATGTTTGCCCCCTTTGTAAATTGGCCTAATGATGCTACTTTTTAGTTCATCTGGTATTACTGCTTGCGATAAAATTAAATTGATAAAGTGTGTTATAACAGGCCCTAAAATATTAATATGTGTCTTAATGTCAAACATTCGAATGTTGTCAATCCCTGGTGACTTTGAATTGTTTAATTTGCTAACAATAATATTGATTTCTTGGCAGGTAGCTCTGGGTAGGTACATACTATGTTGCACTTCATTCGGCCTGACGGTCGATGCTAAATAATCACATTTATGTATCATAGAGTTAACACTATTTGTAAAATATTCAACAAACTTATCTGCTACGGTTTCTTCATTATTCGTATTTAACATATATTTCGAGATTATTTCGTCACAACTACTTTTGGACTTGCGTCCTAATAATTTATTTATTTCATCCCAAGTTTTTTTTGTATTTCCAAAATAATTTTTGAATTTATTGTTAAAAAAGGTAGACTTACATTTAATAATTTCTTTTGTCACCTTATTTCTGAAAGTTTTATATTCCAATTCAAAGAATTGATTGCTAGGAAAATTCTTCCACCTTCTGTACAATGAATCTTTTTTTTTAATGTTTTCTAAGATATTAGAAGTTATCCAAGGTTTTATTGACAGAGGTCTTTTTTTGGGTTTATAATTCATAACGATTTTACTCTGTTCATACAAATTCTTAAAGTTGTTTTTAATTTTACTATATAGTATATTGCAATCTTGTTCCTCAAGCAAGGAGTGCCACTTAAAATTATGAATGTTTTTGTCGATTTTGTTTTGCGATAAAAACGAAATTCTTTCCCCGTGTTCTGGGGCTTCTTTCCTTGCACTATATTTAATATTAACTGCAGTTAAAAAGTGATCAGCTATAGTAATATTATTACATACACATGAGGAAAGAGAATCGCTTTGTTTACATCCACTGTTAAATCGGACAAATATGTGGTCTAAACAAGTACGAGTAACTTTTCCTGCTAAAACTGCTTCTCTAGTTACGTCACAAATACATTTGATTAAATAATTATCCGACATTATATTTTCATATGCCATAATAATAGGGTTTTGACAATTTAACAAGTCTAGATTAATATCTCCTATAAGTAAAACATTTTCTTTGGGGCTTATAGTATGCAGAATGGCAGATATTTCATTAAGAAATTGTGGTTGGCTAGAGTTGGGGGGGCGGTATATTGCTATGATGTTTAAAATACTCTTGTTTGGAAGTGTCATAGAGCCAAGCACACATTCAAAATGATTTGTTTCTATTGTTTTCTGTTGAAATGTGAATTCATTTCGAACATATAGCAATATACCTCCTCCAGATTTTTTAGTTCGGCAATAGTTGTAACAATTAAATCCAGGAATATTATACAGACAGACAAGATTCGGTGTTATAGCCGTTTCACATAACATTAACACATGAATATGCTTCCAACAAGTATTTAAGTAGACATTCAAAGTATCCCAGTATTTATAAATCGATCTAACATTCAACTGAACAATATTAATATTTTCCATATTGTAGTTGCTATGAAACTTTAGCCAATCACAGAAATTGTGAGTATTTTCGTAATCTACCTCGTCATCTTCTTCAATGTAATTAGACGCCATAATCAATAGTTGCAAAGTCCTTGGCAAGGGCAGCCTTGTAGGCCGGGCAGGAGTCCTTGTCTCCAGTCGGATGTGCAGCGGGCTTCCCAAATCTTGTACAGGTGGCGCAGACAGGCTCGGCGGCGGCTTTTGGGCAGTTTATCCGGGCGTGACCTTCGCCTGCGCAGTGTCCACATCTTTGCTGGTCCTTGCAAAACTTGAAGGAATGTCCGATCATTTAGAGATTTTCTTCCGAAAGGTTCACATGTATATTAATTATGTGTATATTATATTTATAGAAAGTAGAGAAAGTCGATGTTTTATAATAACGTCGTAAAAATATAAATTCGGGCGCTTACATTGCTAACGCATCAAAAAAATGTACTACAGAATTGTATATCTTAAAAAGGCCTACAAAAAGTCCACGATAACTCTCAGAAACGCCAGGTACACATCAGAAAAAAATAAAAATAAATAGTATTCAATAGTTTCTGTTTTGTTTTACAATATAAAAGAGAGAAAGTCAATGTTTTATAATAACGTCGTAAAAATATATTTTCGGGCGCTTACATTGCTAACGCATCAAAAAAATGTACTACAGAATTGTATATCTTAAAAAGGCCTACAAAAAGTCCACGATAACTCTCAGAAACGCCAAGTACACATCAGAAAAAAAAAAAAAATTAGTATTCAATAGTTTCCCTTTTGTTTTACAATATAAAAGGGTTTCGCTACATTTTTTGTATCTTATCTTCTTCCCCTTGTCTTATTCGGGTCAGGGACCACACTCAAAAAAAAAAGAAAATAAGTACGTTAATGGAGGGATTTTAATTTTATTTTTAGATTGATAAATAAAATTACTACATCGTTTTAAAATGAGACATCTTTGATTTGCTGCCAAAATGACATGTGTGAAACACCAAAACGTTCGTGAATTTGGCGGCATTGTCGTCACGTCGGCCAATATCAGTGATAGCCATCTTTATTTATTTATTTATTTATTTAACGCCTAGAGGGCTTTTACATGGTGGTAGTATAATTTTAATTTGACAGATTTGAAACATAAAAAATAAGAATAAAATTACATTTGATAAAAGCTATGTATATTTTATATCTTATATCTTACCAGACATTGGTGTTTTCTACGTCGTAATGACGTTGTAGCCAGTTGGAACCGTATCGGAATGCGCGGTTTTAGATAGTTTTTTTAAATCAATGATGATAATGAAAATTAAAAATATTTTAGTTGGACGACTGTCAGAATAAAAAAAATGAACTTTATATCGTCCGCATATTTTTAACATTATCCATAGTTTTGTGAAAATAACCCATTACTAGTGTTGAAAAAAAGACTTATTAATGACTTCACCATATTGAACAAATTACCATTAATAATAATCTATTAATCAACTCAATTTTGTTGATTAATTAATATGTGTGATATTTAACGCGTCGCATATCCTATAAATAATCGCTTACAATTGATTACTCGCAATTATTCATAACAAATTACTTACCACTAATTGTGTATACTTTACAAGCAAGTAGGTAATGTTGATTACAATTTTAAAAATTCAAACACTTGCCTATATTAAAGTAATGAGAAAGTTCCTACTTCCAATAATTTTTGATTGATTTTTTTTGTTCCTACATTGCCATTTTCTGTTTTTTATACGAATTATTCTTTTATGAGTTTTACCGCAGGATCTATGTTCTCTTTGAGATTGCTATGTGGAGTAACTATGCGTTGTTCATGAATTAGCTAGCACTTTTTGTCCGTATTCGTACGACTCCCGGTAAACTGTACCACGGGTCAATTGAACGATTACTCTTTTTTTTCAGGAGATATTTTAGGAAAATAGCACCATTAAAATTATCCAAGTATTAATTGTTATTACATACTAAGAGTCGTACAATCATTCATATGATTATGCTGGGAGCCATATTGGGGGAACTGTTGTTGCTTACACGCTTCCGTTCAATTTATTGAGCCGTCGTTCAATTTATTGAGCCGTCGTTCAATTTATTGAGCCGTCGTTCAATTTTTATTTTATTTATTTATAAATAATAATAATAAATTCTTTATTCCAGGATGTGGGGAGGTTAGTGCAATCCCACACATCCCATAGAGGATATAAGTACAAATAGTATTTACATATATTGAAATAAATAAAAAGAGATTGAAAAATTAAAAAATACATTACAACATTTATTTATATATGATACATTAAATCACCATACTAGGCGACTGCCTGTTTCATGGTGACCAATAGAAAATAGTTATGTCAGGTCTAGTTTGAACATATGAACTAAATATATAAACGTGTTGAAAATAGGAAGGATTACAGTAGAAAATTTACAACGGAAATAGAAAATATGAAATATAAAATAGAAAACAGAAAAACGAAAATAAAAATGAATAAAGAAGAAGAATGCTATTATAAAATAGAAAACAGAAAAACCAGAAAAATAATAAAAATCAGATTGAGTCGACTCTTTTAGTACATTTCATGCAGTGAACCGGTGCTAATATGAACAATCAAATTAATTATTCTTCCAACCACCTTCCATTGAAATACCACTCAAACCAACACAGCATTCCCACATGTATTCACAAAATCTCTAAATGAGAATTGAGTAAGGAAATTATTTTATTATATATGCGGAGCCAATGGATTTATGGCATACCCAATTTGAAAGGAGATGGGAAAGAGAAGGATTGGAAAGTATCTGGCTATCAGAACTGGTCACTAATTTTTATATGATTACTGCACATGGAGAAAAATGAGTATGGTTAATTTATTGAATGGTGTCCTTTTTCCTGATAAATAGAGTGTGTATCGGCACGTACCCGACAAACTTTAACCAGCTATTTCTTAGCACATTTGGAGTAAAAAATGTTATGGGCACTTTGCTGTCCGGTAACATTTTTTTTTAATAACAAATTTATTATTAATATTTTCACCACATGTCACCAATGTTTTATCCTTTGTCAAAGTTTGAAAACCCGTCTGGCAATATTTTGTTCGAGTTTCGTTGAATGATGTACGTACGTACCTACGTTGGCGCGCTTTTACAATCACAACGAAATGGCACGGCACCATTCGTCTCATTTTTAGCTATTATTATTTAGTGTGTACGAAAGAGCGAGGACACTTTTTGACACACTTGCTAATAACAGCTGTTGAACACGAGAAACAATGCAAATGACAGTGACGGAGTGTGGATTTTTTTATTTATTTTTTGTTTTTAATGGAAAAAAAATGTTACCGGACAGCAAAGCGCCCATAACATTTTTTACTCCAAATGTGCTGAGGAATAGCTGGTTAAAGTTTGTCGGGTACTTGCCGATACACCCTGTATAATGACAAAATGCCACAATATTAGAATTTTTACGAACACATTTCCGCCGTCCACATGACACATTCGCATTTTACTGATACTTTGTTAGAAAATCTGTCAATTCATTCGTTAAAGGTCTGCAGTCCCGTTTTCAATATATTTCAAGGAATACGGATAATTTGACTGAGACTTTTAATAAATTATACAATATTTATATCTGTAAGTTTTCTCTGTGCACAAGAGTCCCAACTGCTCGCAGTCAGTGTGACCATGAATTGGGGAGACTCGAGGAAGTGGTAAAGCGAAAGAGGACGGTTAATAAATACCCGAGAACAGTCTGTTGGCAAAATATAAACAAAGCTATTTAAGCGTCGTTTTGATTCTGTACGGTGGTGTCATACCAGGGCCATACTGACAGTATCTACTTGTACCACATTAAGAAAAGGTCTTCTAAAAATAATATCCCATAAAAAATAATAATAATTTCTTTAAAGAAATAATATGTATTTATGTCTTTACCAGGTTACGAACCCTCGACCTTTGTATCTCTGCATTTGTTATTGTGCTGTTTGATGTCTCACAGTTACAACTAAATCATATTTCTTATCAATTCCCATCATTACACAATCAGAATGCCAATGAAGTCATAACATTTTATTCTTACAATAGAGTTTTTCGACCCAAACCAAAGGTTCTCAAAATTTTACTATTAATTTTTATTTTTATTTATTTTAAACATTTTGTTTGCTACCCGGTTTCGCCCGAATTTCGATACTTTTCTTCCATATTCAACAGTAATCTCTAATCTCTGAATAATAATAATAATAATAATTCTTTTTTTTATCTTCTTTTCTTAGTAACATATAGAGATAATGATATCCTCACTGGGATCTCCCGTGCTGAGGATGTCATTTACATATTATAATTTAATTATAAGAAATTAATATTGCAACAAAGTAACATACGAATTTAATTATAAACATAAATCATGTACCTATTTTTAAATAATTTAAAAATAAGTAAGATAGTTTTTTTTTTGTATGGTTCAGTTTAGTAGATTCGGTTTAAAATAAAACAATGTTTAGTATAAAACAATGTGGCTATCCGCATCTGTCCGTTTTTGCGTTTAGTTCTTCTAAAGTACCCAGCGGATTTTGATAGGGTTTTCACTATCATTTAGACACAGACATAGGAATTAATAGACGAGAAGATAATGGCGAGGGGTAAAATCAACTGTTGAAGAACGAAGGGGGTAAGGCTGACTGTGATTCGTCAATAAATCAATCTGACAGTAAATAGGCATCTCGCATTATAATATCACCATTTAGTTCTTAAAAGTAAAATCTGCTTTTGAATGAATAGACATTTTTACATGGGAGCGCAAATTACTCGCCACGTTATGAACTAATTTGCGAAGTCCAAATTCGGCAAAGTAAATTTCTTCTGTTTGCAGAGTCGTAGTTAGTTTCAGAGTATTTAGTTAAGACACTTTTACAAATGTTTCATAATTTACTTACCCCAGTAAACAACGATGAGCACACTTGAGAATCGCTACATTGTGATGTGATAGTATATGTTTCTAAAACTGATCCATATAATACGGTGTGAATAAGCTTAAAATAAAGTAAAATAATGCTTACTTATGGAATGTAATACGAAAATTGGGTTTATTCTCTTTTTCACATCTATTTTTACAAGTTTTCATATCACAAGTCAACATTTTGCAGTGTTATTTCGTAAAATGAACCGATGATGCCTCGACCATAGTTCGCACAAGAATGATGACGTCACGTTTTCAAATTTCACTTGAGGCCATACGCGAGCACAGCCGGCTCCAATGGAACCGGTATGGGGAGTGGGGATAATACGCTTTTAATCACTTAGGGCAGGTCTACTAATATTCATATGTCTATGCATTTAGAGAATTTCTTCCGGAAGGTTTATATATATAATACATGCACATAAAATTTATAGAAAGAAGAGAAAAGTGGATGTTTTGTAATCAAGTCCGAAAAACAATATTTTTGGGCGTTTACAATTGCTAACGCTGGCTAAACCTTATGATATACGGAATTGTATATCTTAGAAAAGTCTGCGATGGTATATGTCTATCTCTTAAGTATAATCCCCAGCGACGCCGGCTACTCGTCAGCTTGTTGTAATATATGGAACAAACAACACCTCATCTTGCCTTTTTTTTTTGCAAATCGGTGGACATTTAAAAGTTCCATAGCTCATGACGTAAATGACGTTACAAGCTAAAAGCAGTTGCTTTGTGCCAAAAATTACAATTAGTCGGTAAAATATTTGTGCAAATTTGACGACGCTACAGTTCACCGTTGGAGCAAAGCAACGTCAACGCAAACTACGTTCAGTTCGCGATTATTTCCATCGTGAGCTGCGGAGTTTTGAAATATAAATTTAAGAGCTCAGAAATAACACGAATTTCTTAGTCTCACATTTTTCAATTGTTGTTCAACTTACGCAGACCCGTGAAAAATCACGGGGTATTATAATTACAATTTTGAATTTTCTGTTAAAACATTATATTATGGGTGGGTAGCTAGTGCCTACTTTATCGCTTCTGGGTGTGATGTATCGCTTAATTTTTAAAACGAAATTCATGAAAATATTTTGTTATTGGTAGGTACTTTATTGTTTGTCTAAATTATTAACGTGGTTATTTCCAATTTTGAAAATGACACTTAAATTTAAAGCAAATTCGATTTCATTGAACCAGAGTTACACGGACAGACACACAAACGAAATTAATATTTTGATGAAAAAAAAAAAAGATTTCAAGAGTGTATTATTTATTTATTTATTTATTCCATAAAAATGGAAATCAATAGAAAAATTAGTTTTTGTGTAAGCTGAGTTGTATTTTCAATCCAAGGCGATTTAAAGTATAGCTTACATTACAAGAATTCGGTAGCTAATATGGAAGGCAGTCAATGTAAATAATTCGGTTTGCCGCCTAACCTAAAATCATCATTTTCTATTTTATATGGTTCCATGATAACTCAACACAGTGACAATTCAACACACTTTTAAAAAGTGATATAAAGTCATTAAAAACGATGAAAAAACATTTTTTTAACCTAACCCACATAACCTAGTTAATAAAGTTTTTATTTCATCACTTTCCATGACTTTATATAACTTTTTAAAGATGTGATGAAATATCATTTTGATGATTTATCCGGTCACCACTTTATAGATAAATTGAAACGTTGCACGTTGCTTGAAATCATTTTTGCCGTGCTTAATGACCAGATCTGAATAGTCGGGTACTTCCCGACCTTCCTCTTTCCCTCCAGTCAGCCTCACAACATGCCAATTGTGGATGCCGTAGTCCCACTGGTTCGGACTGTTCACACACGGAGAAAATTTACTGATAAAAATATTGATAATTTATTAAGAATCTCTTCAAACTATTCGTGTTCCTGTTAAAAACGGGATTGTAGGCCATTAACAATGAATTGATAGGTATTCTGATAAACTAAGCAAAATACCAATGTTTTTTCATGATGTCCAAACACGTGTTTGTTTGTTTTTGCATTTCGTCATAAAATATTATTAAGACAAACGCAGGTGGATGAACACGTGTTCCGATAGAGGCTTGCAGTCCCGTTTTTTTAATAAATCAGCTCACTCATTTTTCTCCGTGTAAAATAGGCCGTATTGAAGGTCACAACTGCTATAAAATTACCGAATATAGAACACAAAATGTCACTTTAAATTGTATTATTCCCAAAACGCAACAAGGGTCGTAATAGTTAATAGGATCAAGGTCATCGCCGCTAGCTATAAGGTCAACAATAGGTCACGGTTGCTAGTGGAACCAATGCGAGACCTCATCACAGCGTATCCTTTTTAACTACGTGTTGACCTCTGTCTATTGCTTACTAGACCAGTGGGCTTGACGTTCTATAGTGGATTAATTATATAGCGTAATTTTGTGCTCGCTTCGTTGATTTCTTTATGGCAATGAAAAGTTAATAGACAATAATAATGATTTGCGAAATTTTTGTAGCGTTGTATTTGCGAAATGTCACCTCAAGGGCGCTTAAAAAACAACAAAATAACTGAATTTACGAATTAAGGCGATACACTACATCGTGTAATATTTTAAATTGAACCGCTATCAATAACAACCCTTACGCGTAGATGGCGATAAGGTTTAAATTCCCGCTTAACACCATCCGCCTGTTTTGATTTATGCAAGAAAAAAACATGGCCAAAAAGTGCCTTTTATTTTATTTTGTGGATGTTCAGGCATAAATATTTAATTTTTTTTCGATTATTTTATAAATAACTTAATTTACCACATTATACAATAAAATCATAACCGAAAATGTGTTCGTAAGTAGGAGATTTTGAAGCAGTGTTCATAGGCTTTATACATTATTTTTTCTGGGCTTATAAAAAGACTTATCTAAAAAATACTCGATTATTTCAAAGGCCAAGATGTATTCTACTCGCAGTATTTAATTAAAGCATCTGAAACATTTCTAGGCGACCAAATTTTCAAACCAAAAACACGTGATTTAGCATTACTACGTATGGCATCGCCTTAAGCTTTATTTTATTTTATATAAGCGTCCCCGACGTTTTTGAAAATAGTTTTTGGAAATCAGATGTAGACAATAATTTTCCTCTTTTTATTTTGAACAACGTCAAGTGTTCAAAATTTGATCAAGATGCATAAATGATTTAGTTGATAGTCCGGTATTGCTAGAATAGGAAATTCTCTTCACACCAAAAAACCACTTATTATTAATTATTCACATGTAGAAACGCTTCAGACACAAGAATACATAGTTTTTATAATTTTCAAAAATCATTTATTAAAGTTATAATGACTTTAAAAACAGGCGCGAACGAAATATTTCAATGCAGCTAAAAACGCCCGGTGATTGATCAAGCGTTCAAGGGCGAACGATGACGTCACTGTTGACCGGCCCGAGTAGATCCTGCAAACCGATGGCGGCGGCGGCGGCAAAGGTGTGACGTAGCACTTGTGACGTAGCGGTCAAAATGGCGCATGACCGTTTTCAGAGCCGAAATAGCACGCAATTATTAATACAACTACAAAAAATTTAAATGCATTAAAAAAAAAAGAAAAAAAAGAGGCACATAATAAAATAATTATCTTTCTTTAAATAAATTATTTACAAAATACACGAGAATTCCCTATTGATAAGCTTCCGGATTCAACAACGTAATACTAGAAGTCCGGATTTATTTCAGTGCAGAAATTCTGGGACTAACTACCATATGTATTCCTCTTTTCCCAGAATACTAATGGAGGGAATCAATTATACCAAGTCAGTGGAGATCTTCAATTTATTTTAAATGTTGTTAATGAAGCAATTCGGTTATGTACAATAAATAATGTATATTTCTTAATATTCATATTATGTAAAAGCACCGAAAAAGGGCGTTAATTAATAAATATATTAAATTAATAAACAATCTGCTTTTTAAGCGATGGAAAAAGGGGATTGGGGTGGTTTTACGAAATCTCGGTCAGGTCTGCAAAATTTCATCAATCTCGGAATAAAACTGTAGATTTGTATAAAAATAAAATCCAAGCCGCCCGCCATAGAAACACTTTATTAATATAGATAGGTAGATAGAAGTTAATAGCTGAAGTCCCCGGCGTTGCCCGTAGAGTTTTTAGAAATCCAATTTAGATAGTGTTTTGAAGGTATAAAACTGTAGATGTGTATTTAAATCAATCGGTTAATTCATTAAAATCAATCCACTCTTCTTTATATAAATAAATAGATTTGTTCCACAGACATAGGAATTAATAGACGAGAAGATAATGGCGAGGGGTAAAATCAACTGTTGAAGAACGAAGGGAGTGAAGCTGACTGTGATTCGTCAATAAATCAATCTGACAGTAAATAGGCATCTCGCATTATAATATCACCATTTAGTTCTTAAAAGTAAAATCTGCTTTTGAATGAATAGACATTTTTACATGGGAGCGCAAATTACTCGCCACGTTATGAACTAATTTGCGAAGTCCAAATTCGGCAAAAAAATTCGGTTCTATTTTGAGAATCGAATATTTCGTTTAAGTATTTAGTTAAGACACTTTTATAAATGTTCATAATTTACTTCCCAGCAACCAACCAGCTTTGTGTTTCGCGTCCAGACGTTTCTCGGTGTGATAGTATATGTTTCTAAAACTGATCTATATTATACGATGTGAATATGCTTAAAATAAAGTAAAATAATGCTTATATATGGAATGTAATACGAAAATTGGGTTTATTCTCTTTTTCACATCTATTTTTACAAGTTTTCATAGTACAAGTCAACATTTTGCCGTGTTATTTCGTAAAATGAACCGATGATGCCATAGTTCGCACAAGAATGATGACGTCACGTTTTCAAATTTCACTTGAGGCCATACGCGAGCACAGCCGGCTCCAATGGAACCGGTATGGGGAGTGGGGATAATACGCTTTTAATCACTTAGGGCAGGTCTACTAATATTCATATGTCTATGATTTGTTCTCTTTCTACCATTCTAATTCGCGTCATAGACGATACACTCATTCATTCTATTTCGCTCTTTATGCCGAAACCATCAAAGCGTCTTGCATTCTCTCGTACATTGTTTTACCACACATTCGGCTTAGGGATCTCACTTCAACAGCATTCAGGCCACTTTCGCACGGAGAAAACTTACTGATAAAAAACATTGCTAATTTATTAAGAAAGAGTCTCTTCAAATTATTTGTAATCCAATTAGAAACGGGATTGCAGGACCTTAACGAATGGATTGATACGTTTCCTTACAAACTTTTAGTAAAATACCAATGCATTATCACGATGTCGGAACATTAAATATTATATATAACGAATTGGTGTACATTATGAATACCAAAAAATATGCTTTAGATAAATTGAAGGTTTTCCTATCGCTTCGCTTGAGTAGAATACAAATGAAAAAATGAATTCCTCAATAAAAAATATAAATGCAAACTACTAAAAAAAATTTTTTTCTACAGAAATGTATGAACGCATACAGGAAACAACTTTTAAAAAATACAGTATTATAGCTAAGATTATCTGTGACAGTTTCACTTGATTAACTTTTTTGCTTTCTTATAAAATTATTTACAAAATAAATAAAAAACAGTTTTCTGCTTTAAATCGAACGTATCTAGACTCCGTTTGTCAAGCGATTTTAATGCCTATTACCTACGATATAAGGTATACCAAGAATATACACATTTTTGGCTTGTAGCTTCCTCTTAAGACAAACGCAGGCTCAAGAACACATGTTTCGATATTATTACGAATTACTAAAGGTTTATTGGGAAATGGCCTGCAGTCCCGTTTTTAACCGGTTTACCAATATTTTTAATAAATCAGCAATACTCAAATTTATCTTATGCTTGTTACATGAATCAAATATCTATCCACTGCAGACATATATGAAAATGCAATGTTATACGAAGCGATATAATTATTTAATAAATAAATTATTGTAATTTATTATGTTAAATGAGAATAGTTTGAGAAAGGCCTCTAAGGTAAACACGACTTGTTGACTAAACCTGTGCCGGTAATGTATGGAATAATAATGGCTAATGGTGTCGCGAGTCAGTGTCAGACACTGAATACTAAAGTTTCAGAAAACCACCGGTGATTTTGCTATCGCCAACAAACAATGACTGTAAAGTCAAGTAAATTGCTAATCACGTATTTACTTGATCACGCCATCTGCCTCAATCGCGTGCCTGATTTAATATATATGTTTATTTATTTATTGTATTCGCGAATGTTTATTAAATATATTCACAAAAAATATTTTTTTAAGTAAATAAATAATTTTATGATTATTAATGTTGTGTGGCTGACCATAGTGGAGAGGGGAAGATTAAGGGAAGAGAAAGGTTGAGAAGTTCCTAGTTAGTCAGATCTGGCTACCAAACACAGCCAAAGCCATTTCAAACACGTAACATTTTTTAAGCACGTAACATTGTTCAAGCACGTTAAATTTTTTAAGCAAGTTACACTTTTAAAATACGTAACTTTATTCAAGCACGTTACATTTTTAAAGCACGTAACATTTTTTAAATACGTAACATTTTTCAAGCAGCATTACATTTTTCGTGCACGTTAAATTTTTGAATTTCGTAACATTTTCCAAGCACGTAAAATTTTTCAGTATGTTACATTTTTCGAGCACGTCACATTTTTCAAGCACGTAAAATTTTTCAGTATGTAACATTTTTCAAGCATGTTAAATTTTTCAAGTCCGTAAAATTTTTCAGTATGTAACATTTTTCAAGCACTTTACATTTTTCAAGCACGTAAATTTTTTCAGTATGTAACATTTTTCAAGCACGTAACATTTTTAAAGCACGTAACATTTTTCAAGCTTGTAAATTGCAGACAATTAGACAGAGGACGGAGAATGCAGGAAGTCGGTGACGCCTAGAGACTGAAGTCATGACATCATCAAATGAATCTTATTTTAAAATAGATACTGCTCTGCTAATCTAAAATAAATATATACATATACATTCGCTAAACCTTGTATTAATTTTTACCTAATTCAGTCAGTTAACATTATGCGTGCGGCCCTTGGCTTGATTTATTAAATTAGGCAGCCCTCAGGCTAGCTCCGATTGGACAATGGACAGCCCTAGGTAAACGGTTATTATGGCAGTCGCGCCATATCACACGTGTATTCTCAGCGGACTCGGGTCAGTCGTATGATCTCCAGGGCTGGCACACAATACCAATGGGGTGGGCTCCTAATTTTTGATTTGACGAAAATGTGTTATATGAGTTAGAATAAATTTTTTGAAATGTCTAAAATGTCCAAAAATGACGAAGCTGCGAGCTTTCAAAGTGGACTTAGGTAAAAACATGTGCAATGGTGTCTCGTGACGTCATACGATTCACGATTAAAATGGCAGTTCTGCAGTACACAGTCGGTCATTTTTTAGCACTTAACTATGTGTCCGACAAAACTTAAGCAATAGACAGACAGCTTCTCTAAGATCAGCAGATCTAGATGTTAGTTATCGTTTAATCGAACTTTCTAGGTCAAATCGAGCCGTTTACTATGATCGTTTCGTGTAACATGCCCGCTCATCTGGAATAGACTTCCCTCAGCTCTTACTAATCTCCAGAATTTGACTGAATTTAAACGGGCTTTAAAAACAAAATTATTTAAAAAATCTTACCATTCATAAATCTTAACTTCTTTTCGATTTTTTATAATAAGCCATATTCTAAAAGTTCCGGTAGTTGTTTGGTTTCGGTTGCCTCCTTATTGTACCTTTTAAAATGTCTGCTCAGAAGATACTCATTTCTGAGTACAAACTGCCTCCTGTTTTATATTATGTTTTTAGTTTTAATATTATTGTTTTGTCCTTTCCTGTTGTTATTGTTATTCTGAGTTTTGTCATCACTTTATCTAAACAGTATATTTAGTGTTATAATATTAGATCTGTAGTGGGTAAGGCACACTGTAGGAATAATTTTAAGAACATGACCACTAATACTAAATTACCGTTTTTAAGTTTGTTATAGTTAAGCGCACTTGAAGTGAAATGACATTAAACTGCGCTGTATAAATGCCATGTTATTATTATTATTATTATTAACTATTCAATATTTTTTAAAAGTTTGGTCCTTAGCATGCTCTAATTAATATGATACGTACCTAAAGGACATGAAATTACTTTGTAGGAGACAACCTCATAAAAAAAATCCACATAAATGTAGCTTAAATTTTGTCGTAGTAGTAATTATTAGACATCGGGTTATTTGTGAACATGCATTATGCATTTTTGTTGTTTGTTTTTGGGGTGTTATGCCGTGTTGCGCTAACTCCTTCTTTAGCCGACGTTTCGGACAGCGTTGCAGTGTCCATCATCAGGGCAGATCCGGTAGATCCGAAGATGTGTGCATTATGCATATTTATTACGTAATTAAATCAATATGATTATTACAAAATAATTGAGATAATTTAATGAAATTACTTGTTTTAACCGACTTATCTTGCAGAAGAAATTGCGATTTGGTAGTTTTATAAAAAATAGTTAATGGCTTAATAGATGCACCTGACTTAACTAAGCCAATAACGTTCCGAGTACCAAATTGTAACACGAGATTTCCTGAGTTGTTTTTTGTTTATTCATCTACAACACATTATTTTATTAATTCCTCCGTCCAAAGGAAACACAAGGCTTGGAAATAAATTTCGTTCCGTTTATATTTTAATTTATTCCATACTAAAATGTAAATCAGAAATCTATTGTTTCTATAGTGCCAATATGGATTAATTGAATTTCAAATCCCGTTCGTGCAGCTGGGCATAAAAATATTATTACGTTAATATGAATGCATTATGTTATGTAATTGTTAAAATACTTGCTCTTCAAACAAGGAATGGTAAATATTTTTGTGTTTTCTGAGAAAACGGCAATCGAAACGGCCTTTTAGAATTATTGTGGCAACCCTTTTCGGTGGTTCGCCAACCTCGCTAAAGTGGCGTGATGGTTTTATAATAAATCTGTGACGTCACTACTCGTCTAGCCAAAGCCTATTGCTGCTAGATTTTTTATCGACACAGCGATAGGCCCGATCTACATGAACCTTATAAAATTTTGTATCTACGACATATTTATTATTACACTGTACCATTTTTTTGCTGCACTATTCTACTTATTCTAAATATCTAATTCTATTTTACTACAATAAAATCGCTATCCGCGTCTGTCTGTTTGTGAGCTTAGTTCTTCTAAACTACGCAACATATTTTGATAGGGTTTCACTATCATTTAGAGAATTTCTTCCGGAAGGTTTATATATATAATACATTAATTTTATATGTATAGAAAGTAGAGAAAAGTTGAACAACGCCGGGTACACGTCAGCTAGTTAATATCTAATTTAAAAAAAAAAAAACTAAAAATTGTATGGGAGTGTGGTTGTTTTTTTTTAAATGTATAAATTAACGTTTTTTTATATTAAATAAATACCCATGCATTACATGTTATTGCTTAAAATGTGGACACAACCACCAGCATCAATGTTACAGACCGCGTTACTTGGAAGAATTTACGGAATTGGGTTATTGAATCATCGAAAATACGATGGGTCTTAACTCTGTACCTTGTGGTACGCCGCGTCTGGTTCTCAAGTTTTCTCAGGATGTGGTTTTCCTGATAAGTGATAACGAGGGTCATCCTGCTCCTATCACAAGTTTATGTTTATTAACTTGCCGGAAGAACTGAGTTGCCGATTCCTGGTGATTAGATTATATTTGTATTTTGGTAAAACTGAGTGACAAAACGCTGTACAATGTGCTTAAATAAGTTAATAATAATAATATTGCGATGATTTGTTTACAATAAATATGTAATATATATCCACAATGATCACATTGCTCCATTATATTACTTATTAACGAGTAGAAAAACTATTATCAACTTAATGGCTAACAGATTGCATCCACCGGTTCCAGTCGACCACTAATACAAAACTGTATGTACTCGTACAATGCATTCAAACGTTGCTACCTTAGAATGTACATAATATATTATAGTTTATTTAGATCTTTAAAGGCAGATAATATACAGGACAACACTAACCTGTGATGTCAATTGAGATTAACACTGTTTAGTGTTTATTGGATAAATTTAGGTACAGTTCGAGTGCAGAGGGCGTAATTGGAACATATTTACTATACTACAACAGCCTATAGGTTGCTGAGAGGACAAATGCGTCGGATCCCCATCTAGGTGTCGTGGGTCCAGTTCCTTTGCTAGCTAAATCTTCCATCATGGTACAAGTAGTGTAGGGGAAGGAGATAGGGAGAGGAAGGTGGTGAAGAACCTGGGTCTTCAGAGGAAGCTACAAGGCAAAAATGTGTATATTATTGGTATACCTTATATTGTTGGTAATAGGCATTCAAATCGCTTGACGGAGTCTAGAAACGTTCGATTTCAAGCACAAAACTGGATTTTATTTATTTTGTAAACAATTATGAGAAAGCAAAAAAGTTAATCAAGTGAAACTGTCACAGATAATCTTGGCTATAATACTTTATTTTTTAAAAGTTGTTTCCTTTACGCGTTCATCTATTGAAAAAAAAAATTTTTGGTAGTTTTCATTTATATTTTTTATTGAGTAATTTATTTTTTATTTATATTCAACTCAAGCGAAACGATAGGAAAACCTTCAATTTATTCTAATCATATTTTTTGTTATTCATAATGTACACCATTTCGTCATAAAGATTAATCAAAATAGTGATTTCGCCTTCAGACCTGGTCATCAAACACGGCTGCGTTTCGATTCTGAACGGTGGAAAACGCAGACTTTACAGAAAAATATGAATTCTCCAATCATTCTATTGGCTTTTGATGGATTATTAATTTAATATATGATTTTGAAATGGATCGCAAATATGGCCATCAATAAATGTAACCCAATTTTTAATCCATATATCAATAAGCTGTTTGTAAATTTCTATCCACCTGTAGATTAGAAACGGCCCCGAAATATGCGACGCTCGGCCTTGTGTATTGGACTGAGTTACTATTGAATTTTCCCTTGCAAATAAAGTGGGAATCTTAACGACATAAGTGATGAAGTCGTGTAAAAACAATATTCGCCGCGCGGCCCGGCGTAATGTAAGGACATATCTTCGAATTTGCCCTAGCAGGCCTAGAAAATTGATCTTTCCGTGGGGTTTATTTTAATTATTTTTGATGAACGTATTACTAAAATCTCAGATGTTTCTAGAGGGATCCCTCGGGAAGTTACTAATTCATCGTCTATAAAAATATGTTCTGGTGCTTACCATTGATTTTAAAATGTTTTATAAAATTTTCAAACCGTTTTAGATAAAATATTTTAATGGTTAGGTACTGTTTTTATTGATCTTAAATATAAATAACTTACATCCGTAGGGATCGCTCTAAAATATATATATATACCTACATGTATTATCATTAAATGTGAGCCTAGTGCGAATTAGTGTCTTGTGTCATCTTAAATAATCATTTTTCGAAGAAAACTTCTTCTAACTGCTTTTCACTTTGTGATGGCATTATTTATTTTTTATTAAAACACAAATAACTTAGTTTACATCACTTTATTTCGATACAAAATCTCAACATGTTTCGTGAACCAAGTTCACATCATCAGGAGCACAAGTATACTAAAGTTATAATTAAAATTAGGTCTAGAAAGAAGAGGTAGAAGGAGCGGGGAGGGTTTAATAATAAAGATATTGATAGTCAAACTAAAAAATCAGATGTTTATAAACTCAACTGTAATGACTGTAATTCCTTTTATATAGGAAAAACTAATAGAAACTTTGAGATCAGAATTAAAGAACTTCTTAGGGCTTTAAAGGGAAACTGTGAATCAGAATTTGCGGATCATTTATTAAATAACGACCATACTTTCGATATTAATTCAGGTTTTAAAATACTACGTTCTGGTTACAAGGTATCTCAAATCAATAATTTTGAAATCTTAGAAATAAGAAAATACGTGAATATGAAAGCAGATATTATTAATAAACAAAAAAATTTTATAAACCCCATTTTAAATATTTTCCCAATTGCCCGGTCTTTCCCGTCTAATGACATTTTAATTCCTACTTTGAATAACCCTCCCCCACTCTTACCCCTCCCCGCTCCTTCTGCCTCTTCTTTCTAGACCTAATTTTAATTATAACTTTAGTATACTTGTGCTCCTGATGATGTGAACTTGGTTCACGAAACATGTTGAGATTTTGTATCGAAATAAAGTGATGTAAACTAAGTTATTTGTGTTTTAATAAAAAATTAAATAATCATTAAAAAACAAACCTATTTGATTTGTAACTAATACGGTTATGAGACGTATTATAGTAATAGCTGGAATTACCTTTTCCCGCGGCGATTACCTCATTAATTACCCTGTTTACGGCTAGAACTAGGTAATTAAGTTCTGCCTGTTATTTGTCTGAAGTAAGCGATGGACTGTGTCAATTTTGATGTATTTTTAAAAATCCGGTTATTAACTGAGTTTACAAGTCTATCGTGTTCCCATTCTGGCGTATTTTTTTACACTAAACAAAATATTATAATAACGGGGTTTTTCTTAAGGCGATGCCATACGTAGTAATGCAAAATAATGTGTTTTTGGTTTGAAAATTTGGTCGCCTAGAAATGTTTCAGATGCTTTAATTAAATACTGCGAGTAGAATACATCTTGATCTTCGAAATAATCGAGTATTTTTTAGATAAGTCTTTTTATAAGCCCAGAAAAAAATAATGTATAAGGCCTATGAAAACTGCTTTAAAGTTCAAAATCTCCTACTTACGAACCCATTTTCGGTTAAGATTTTATTGTATAATGTGGCAAATTAAGTTATTTATAAAATGATCGAAACAAATTAAATATTTATGCCTGATTTTTTCTTGTATAAATCAAAACAGGCGGATGGTGTTAAGCGGTAATTTAAACCTTATCGCCATCTACGTAAGGCTTGTTATTGATAGCGGCTTAATTTAAAATATAACACGACGTAGTGCATCGCCTTAATAATGATTTGATTAAAATTCATTCCACGTCTTCGATTCCATCTTCCGCTTATGTTAAGGCCATTTAAACGCCAAATTTATTCCAAGGCAAATAAAATAATAGAAATACGTCACCTAGCCACGGTTTATGTTAATAAATATTATTGATAAGATTTCGAATGGACAATAGAGTTGTCTCGCGATATCCAAAAAGTCCTATACACAAGAGGAATATACAATATGCAAATTATTAGATTTTCCCTAACATGAGATTTGGGTATCGTTTCAACCAGCTGGAGACAAACCATGTGACCATATTTTAGGCTCCAGGAGGATTCGAGAATGTTTTGAATAAACTGTGATATCAGTCGTGCATTGACCAACGATGAGCGCACTTTGAATTAACCTGACCATACTCATAAAAGTAAATGTTCGCTGACGCAAGGCAAGGCAAAGGTTTGCATCGCTGTTCATTGTGGAACTTTTCTGCGTGTTGAATGTTCGTTTTTAAACGAATCACCTGACGTAGTGTAGCTAGAGTTGAGCGAGGTAACCAAATTTGTAAGTGTCTTAACTAAATAGTGTGACAAAAATTCTCAAACGTGACATTTAAAAAAAAATATATTAAAGAAAATTGTAATTTTTAAAATTTTTCTTTTATTTGAAAAAAAGACTTTTTTTTAAAATATTTAATTTTAAAGAATTTCTGCTGTAAATAAAGCCTACACTTATATTAATAACTATAAGATTGTTTTTTTTTAAATTTTAATATCCTATCTGAAAGAAGGGCGCAAATTTGAAGCTTTACAAATCCTACAATTAATATATCCCGTGATTTTTCACGGGTTTGCGCTATTATCAATAATACATTATTGTAAATCCTTTAAATTTCAAACGAAATTCTTAAAATGATGAATTTATGAGATATATTTTTGTTTCAGATGCGGTCGTCGAACGCTCTGAGAACCATTCGTCAGTCGCGTTCCGCCGGTTTCCGTCGCGTTCCGTCGGGTTCTGTCGGGATCCGTTGGGTTCTGTCGGGTTCCGCCGGGTTCCGTCGCATTCCGTCGGTTTCTGTCGGGTTCGTGTGATTCGACCCTAAACGAAAAAGTTATGTGTTTCTTGACGAATTATAGTAAAATATGCAAGTTTCTGTCGCGAGTGGCCAAAATTTCGTTTACTGTAATGTGATGAAAAGTGTTTTAAATCTCAAGTGAATTTAGTTTTAATGATGTTTTTTTTATTGAGCTGTAAATCTTATTGGTATTTATATCAAAATATATTCCTTTGAAAGAATTTGTTTGCTGGTGGAGGACAGTTAAATAAAATACATAGTTTTGCTATTTATTTACTTTAACTTTACTGCTAACCAGTAGAACTATGACATCCGTAATTAATTAAGTATGTGAGGTTAAGATTGTAATTTTTTGTAGCTTAGTATTAGATGTTCTCTGCATTGCCCTGATGATAAAACCATCATTCAAGCGCCGTCTTGTTGAAAGTAAACGTTGTCCAGATCAATACCATCCAATTCCGGCCATAAAAAATCATTAATCATCTCTCGATAGCGCAATCCATTCACCGTAACTGTTGCTCCAGCCTCATTTTCGAAAAAGTAAGGTCCAATGACTCCGCCGGACCATAAACCGCACCAAACAGTCACACGTTGAGGATAGAGAGGCTTTTCAACAATAACTCTTGGGTTTTCCGAGCCCCAGATGCGACAATTTTGCTTGTTGACGAAGCCACCGAGGTGGAAATGGGCCTCATCACTCAAGATGATTTGCATTTGATTCACTCAAGTGAATTTTAATAATCAATGCGTTGTTGAAGCGTGTATCGTTCCATTTTTAATAATGGCGTAGTTTCTACTTGTCAAATGTGAAACAATGACAGCTTCAAAAGTAACATCTACCGAAATAGCGGGCTATTCAAAATAACACCTCTTATTGGAAAACCCTGTACTTTCATCCTTTCATTGCCAGTTCCATGCCTCACTTCCATACATCAAGGTAGGTACCAGCACTCCGTTGTGGACTGCTAACTTCGCTTCTTTGGACAATTTTTTGTTAGCGCCAACTGCGTTCAGTTATATAAGGTATACCAAGAATATACAGATTTTTGGCTTGTAGCTTCCTCTTAAAGTAAGTTAAGTACGTTCCTTAACACTCTGTATATATAGATATTATCTTTAATATCAAAATTCATTATTTTTTTTGTCATTTCGAGCAACGAACTAAGTATTAGATTTATCAGAGTACAATGGTACAATTTATATGAAGCCTTTCTATAAAGCGGTGACATAAATATTTTATACAGTTTGCTAATCTCATTAAGGCTTCTGTGCCACGTCCATGCCTCGGGATTTACATCATTTAACACTATACGGTATACGAGGGAGATAGTGCATGATCAAGTGAATGAAGAATAATAGGAAGGGTAAGCATGTGACGGTGGTATCGAAGACTTTTATTTATGAGGTATACAAAACACAAAATACAGACAGTTAACTTAAATATTTAAAAATTGCAAAAAAATAATAACGTCAACAAGACAATATCATTAACTCTTGACAGGCCAAGATGCCAAACAAAACGTCTCTAACCAATGGGGTCTTCCGACGACCCCAACATTTTTCCGTCTTATGGGCTTTTAAACTATAGAAATCCCAATTATTCAGTCAATTAAAATGATATGTCAAGTATTTAAGCTAATATAAGGAGGATAGTAATTTTGGGTACTACCTACTCCCCCACTTGGCTGCGGGATAGTTAAAGATGCGAAACAGAAAATACAGTAAAAGATTCAGTCGCATCTAGGAATCGGACCCAGGACCTCTTCCTTGCCGGAGAAGTGCTCTGACTACTGAGCTTATTCGACCATATCAACGTACGTGATTTTACTGTGTATGAAACAGTTAAAAATGACGTAAGTCGATATGGTCGAATTAGCTCAGTGGTCAGAGCATTTCTCGTTCGAGAGTCGTTAATATTGTCTGCAATGTATAAATATTACATTTTGAGGTTTTAGTCATTAAGTTATTCCAAAAAATAAAAACATTGAAGAATTATTACTAACCGTCCAATAACTTACCCTTACTAATAATATAAACGCATTTTATATTCGCCCGACTGATGAACAAAAATTTACCATAAATTTATGATTGTTTATCAGTTGTGTAAAATTAAAAAACACTTTTGTTAGTAAGGCCTGTTAAACAATAATATATAAAAAAAACAGGAGTCCATAAAGTTTGAGTAAAGTGAAAAGCAGATATTCGAGAAATTTCGTAGGGTAGTGAGTTTTGGGGGCTATTGCTAAACGTCCGAAATCTTGCCACTACAGTGAATGTTATATACTCAATACATTTGCAAAAGAGGTTGGGAGAAGCTTAAGTTGCTTCTTTGTAAAGGAATATGGAAAGTTTCAGGATTTATTAAAATACTGTGATTGCTATTGCTTTTGATTGTGGCAAAGAGTGAAGATTCTACATTTTGTTCCTTCTTCGTAAAGGAATATGTAAAGTTTCCGTGTTTCTTAATAGACTGTCATTGATATTGGTTTTGATTGTGGCGAAGAGTGAAGATTCTACATCGATCTACATTTTGTTCCTGCTTCGTAAAGGAATATGGAAAGTTTCCGGGTTTCTTAATAGACTGTGATTGATATTGGTTTTGATTGTGGCGAAAAGTGAGGATTCTACATGGTTTTACATTTTGTTCCTTCTTCGTAAAGGAATATGGAATGTTTCCGGGTTTCTTTTTTTTTATTTTTATTTTTTTTTTTATTGTGTTTATTTCTTGCTAGAGCAATCCCGATGAGTAACAGAACTCATTTTAGGACAGGAGGAACTTACAATTCATATGTAGGAGGTAGTAGGAACAATTTTACAACGGTATTTTGATATCAAATATAAGTTTCACATTCAATACAGCATAAAAATTAAAAATTAAAATAATGACACTTTAAGTAGAACAAACAACAATAGAAAACAAGTACAGAAAGAAAAAAAAAAACATGGATAAGATACAACAAGAAATGACAACACAGTTACATATTTTCATTTTTAAATGTAGTTAAAAAATATTCTTTTAAAGCATTGCTTTGCAATTTTTTATTGTGGTGGATGTGTTTGTACATATCTGGAAGCGAATTATATAGTGTATAGGCAATATAGTTCAGTGATTTTAACCCATATTTTGTAGTGTGTGTTTGAGGAATGCGGATTTTATTGTTATTTCGAGTATTGTGGTTGTGGATGTCTTGATTGTAAAGTGGCTTGATGTTGGTGTGAGTTGATTTTTGGGTAATTTGTAGGATGGTGCTTGTGATTTCATATTTAGGAAGGATTGTAATTGGAAGGATACCAGAAACTGAATAGATGTCCCTAACATGAGTGTCCCATGGAAGTTCAAACACATTTCTGAGAGCTCGGTTTTGAGCCACCTGCAGGTCAGCTATCAATTTCTTTGAGGCAAAACCCCAGATACAGCAGAGATAGGAAAGGTGTGAATGTACCATGGCATAGTATACTGAAGTTAGTAAAGGAATGGGTAGTAACCCTTGAAGCCTATATAGTACACCAGTTATAGGGGTAATTTTCTCTTTTATATGATTTATATGGAGATCCCACGTGAGTTGGGAATCTACGATCAGACCCAAATATTTTGTGTTCATTTTCTTTTCGAGGCAGTTGTCTCCAATTTTAATATCGAGGCTGAAATTTTTCTTGTTACCGAAAAGAATATAATGGGTTTTTTTTACGTTAAGAGTTAGTTTGTTTATTCTCAACCAGTTTGTGAGATGGGAAATATCAGCATTCATCTCCGTTTCAAGCTCCGCTAGGTTCAGTTTATTGTAAAAAATTACCGTATCGTCAGCATAAAGTTGTATAGTTCCTTTAATACCCCACTTTGTTATGTCATTCACGTAGATTAGGAATAGCAACGGTCCAAGAATTGATCCCTGTGGTACTCCACATGTTATTTAACTAATTCACTCATTTCTCCTCCAAATTCTACTGCCGAAAAGCGATTTGATAAATAAGATCGGAAAAGCTCCAGAGGTGTACCAACAATACCCAAATGCTTCAGTTTTTCGATCAATACGTTATGATCCACCGTGTCAAACGCCTTCTTTAGATCAATAAATATTGCCGCCGTAAAATCACCGTCATCTATATGTTTCTGCAGATTTGATATAAAATCGAAGGCTGCACATTTAGTGTTAGATCGTCGTCTGAAACCATATTGTTTTGACGTGAGAATTTTGTTGTGTTCGAGATATTTCAATAGTCTTTCTTTAATGACACTTTCAAAAATTTTAGAGATAGCTGGAAGTATAGAGATTGGACGATAATTTTGGACATTTTTTTTACATTCATCTTTATGTACAGGAATAATTTTTGCAATTTTTAGTTTATCTGGAAATATACCCTTTGATAGAGAGAGATTTATTAAGTGAACGAGGTCATCCACCAGTTCACCCTTGCAGTTTTTGAGAAGGAGAGAGGTTACACCATCGGAACCAGCTGCTGCTTTAGACTTAAGGTTAGATATGATCCGTAAGATTTCCTTTTTATTTGTCCTGATCATGTTAAAAGATTGTTTTGCTTGAGGTTCCGTGTAGATCGTATTTACATCAGTTTTTGAAGATTTTATGACTGATGCTAAACTTTCCCCAACTGAGAGAAAAAATGTGTTAAATGCAGTTGCAATCTCTTTTGGTCCCTTTACTTCTTTGTCATTTATGACTAGAGATTTACAAGCTATTGTTGGGTTTCGCGAGCTATTTGATAGAATGGAATTGATTGTTTTCCATGTTCGTTGTGGCTTATTAATGTTTTCATTAATCAATTTCGTATAATATTTAGATTTAATGTATCTTCTATAGTTGGTGACAGTATTACGAGCTTTATTTTTTTCTATTGTCAAAGGAATACTTTCTTGATTTTGTTTCCAAAGTTTAAATATACTATTTCGTTTTTTAATAAGTGTATCAAGTTCAGCATTAAACCATGGAGTATTGTTCAGTCTTTTGTCGCCTGTATTTGTTTTTACTTTTGTTTTGCTTGAATTTATAGCATTCTGGAGATAGTCAGCGAAATTATTATAATTTTTGTTTACATCATCAGACGAATGATCAAATTTACAAGTTTTAAGTGAAGTATTTAATTTTTGATAATTTATTTTGTAAGCATTTGTGAGGTTTATTGCGGATCTGTTATTGGGAAGGTTTTTCAAGGAATTTTCATAATCCAATATAAGTATATTGTGGTCACTAAGGGGATCATCAATGTTTGAAATTGTGCCGGAAACATTTGTCCTATTTGTAATGATGTGATCTATCAACGAGCTAGTGTTATTAGTTACCCTTGTGGGAAACATTGTGTTACATAGATAAAAGTTATATGATTTCAAGGTGTGAATATATCTTCGTGTAGTATCAGTGTCTTTTGAGATATCGATATTGAAATCTCCAAAAAGTAATGTGTCTTGTTTGTTATTGTTTAATATTATTTCGAAAGATTCAAAGAAATCTGTTATATTTGAGTTCGGCCTACGGTAAAAAACATACAAATTTAGAGGTTTAATACTTTTTGACGTGACTGTAATTCCTAGAAAGGTATTTTCGCTGCAGCATTTTTCGATCTTCTTACTGTTGAGTGTATTATGCATGTAGATGGCGACCCCTCCTCCTCGGTCCATCTCGCGGGAAGCAAAGATTCCAGAATAGTCAGCAATATTGAAAAAAGTTTCCTCTCCTTTACGTAGCCAGGTTTCCGTAATCACGAGAATATGTACTGTTTGTGTAATGTTTTTGAGGGTTTCTTCGATTTCGTCTATTTTGTTTCTGATGCTTCTAATAGACTGTGATTGATATTGGTTTTGATTGTGGCGAAAAGTGAAGATTCTACATGGTTTTACATTTTGTTCCTTCTTCGTAAAGGAATATGGAATGTTTCCGGGTTTCTTAATAGACTGTGATTGATATTGGTTTTGATTGTGGCGAAAAGTGAAGATTCTACATGGTTTTACATTTTGTTCCTTTTTCGTAAAGGAATATGGAATGTTTCCGGGTTTTTTAATAGACTGTGATTGATATTGGTTTTGATTGTGGCGAAAAGTGAAGATTCTACATGGTTTTACATTTTGTTCCTTCTTCGTAAAGGAATATGGAATGTTTCCGGGTTTCTTAATAGACTGTGATTGATATTGGTTTTGATTGTGGCGAAAAGTGAAGATTCTACATGGTTTTACATTTTGTTCCTTCTTCGTAAAGGAATATGGAATGTTTCCGGATTTCTTAATAGACTGTGATTGATATTAGTTTTGATTGTGGCGAAAAGTGAAGATTCTACATGGTTTTACATTTTGTTCCTTCTTCGTAAAGGAATATGGAATGTTTCCGGGTTTCTTAATAGACTGTGATTGATATTGGTTTTGATTGTGGCGAAAAGTGAAGATTCTACATGGTTTTACATTTTGTTCCTTCTTCGTAAAGGAATATGGAATGTTTCCGGATTTCTTAATAGACTGTGATTGATATTAGTTTTGATTGTGGCGAAAAGTGAAGATTCTACATGGTTTTACATTTTGTTCCTTCTTCGTAAAGGAATATGGAATGTTTCCGGGTTTCTTAATAGACTGTGATTGATATTAGTTTTGATTGTGGCGAAAAGTGAAGATTCTACATGGTTTTACATTTTCTTCCTTCTTCGTAAAGGAATATGGAATGTTTCCGGGTTTCTTAATAGACTGTGATTGATATTGGTTTTGATTGTGGCGAAAAGTGAAGATTCTACATGGTTTTACATTTTGTTCCTTCTTCGTAAAGGAATATGGAATGTTTCCGGGTTTCTTAATAGACTGTGATTGATATTGGTTTTGATTGTGGCGAAAAGTGAAGATTCTACATGGTTTTACATTTTGTTCCTTCTTCGTAAAGGAATATGGAATGTTTCCGGATTTCTTAATAGACTGTGATTGATATTAGTTTTGATTGTGGCGAAGAGTGAAGATTCTACAGTGTATGTGTGAGATGACGCCAGAATGAGATGATATTTCACAAAAATGGCGTAAATTCGTGTATTATTTATGAAAATGACAGTTACAGATTTTGGCAGAGCGCCAGTTTAGTGACTTTAGTCGGTTGAGCGGTTAATGTTTGTTATGGGAAACTACTATCGGAAGAAAAATTGACAAATAAATAATATTCTCCGGTTTACCCTTTTAACCAATGATTCGATTACATCAGGGCTATCCAAACTACGGGCCACGACTTGTTGAAAGTAAACGTTGTCCAGATCAATACCATCCAATTCCGGCCATAAAAAATCATTAATCATCCCTCGATAGCGCAATCCATTCACCGTAACTGTTGCTCCAGCCTCATTTTCTAAAAAGTAAGGTCCAATGACTCCGCCGGACCATAAACCGCACCAAACAGTCACACGTTGAGGATAGAGAGGCTTTTAAATAATAACTCTTGGGTTTTCCGAGCCCCAGATGCGATAATTTTGCTTGTTGACGAAACCACTGAGGTGGAAATGGGCCTCATCACTCAAGATGATTTGCATTTGATTCATTCAAGTGAATTTTAATTATTTCAATGCATTGTTGAAGCGTGTATCGTTCAATTTTTGTTAATGGCGTAGTTTCTACTTGTCAAATGTTAAAAAATGACAGCTTCAAAAGTAACATCTACCGAAATAGCGGGCTATTCAAAATAACACCTCTTATTGGAAAACCCTGTATAAAATAACTAGTTGACCCGCAATGCTTCACTATTGTTAATGTTTTTCTCGGATTGGTTCTACCTAATCCTCGAAACACGGTCATTTTTGCATTTCGAATTTAGTTGCTAACTCATTGACCCGGTCTGCTTTGAATTGCATCGAAATTTGTTTATGCGTTCCGTATTTGCTTTGGTAAATCGATATTTCGATTTAAAATATTCCTCTGATAGTGCTGCCAAAGGGTATTACTGCTTTTTTCTACATTTTTGTTGCGCGACCGATCGATGTATGACAAAACAACAAGATTTTACCGGTATTGCGGCCGGTATACGTAGTACGATTATGCGTAACGTTCTATACTAACCTGTTCCCTCCGTATTATCTATTATGAGTAAGATGGTTGAAGAACAAGCTTTTAAAATTTCAGCGATATCGGTCGACTATTTTTCGAGTTTTGCGAGCACAAACGTACGCAAGCTGAATTTTTATATATTAATATTTATTTTGCCTAATTTAATTGTTCTTTTACTAATTTAATTTTTCTTTTACTAAGCAATCAATCATCGATTTTTATACAGAACAAACGTCATCGTGTTCTAGTCTAATTTATTTGAAAACAGCTTTTTGTATCAAAACGTGTACAAGACCATTGTTATGGTGGCAGCTGGTTTAGAGTTTAAACATAAAAAAAAAACTTTTCTTATTGAGCATTTGGAAAATGGTAAAGTGACAAGTGGTTCGCTACGTTTGGCGACTTAGCAGGGGAATTTGGATTCATGTGATGAGAATTGTATAGGTCTTGGCGGCGGATGCTTCTGCCTGCATACTGTGTGGCGTGCCGGATTTGGAGAGACTGGTTGAGGGAGATCTTTTTATCTCACCTGCAGGACTCTCTCGACCCATCGCCTTGCATAGCAGTGGGAGGGATGAAAAACGTCTGTCACTCCTGGAAACACTGACCCCCAGATTCCTACCAACCCTGCAAACCCTCTTCCTTACCAGATCTTCCTCTCCTTTATTTCATTAAATAAAACATCCACACAGCATCCCCAAAGATGAGGGAAATTATTTTTCTCAGGGCCTCCTGTGCGGAGCTCATGTAAAAAAGATTAACTAATCTCTAGATTCCAGACAGTTATATTTGTGTCAGAGTTATTGAAGAATTATCCGTGCTTCATCTTTGTGCCTTAGGGTTCTTTTTTTTTTTTTTTTTTTATAGTGAATACCTCACAAGAGTCCCAACTGCTCCCGTCTGGAGCCAGTGAGACTATGGCATCCCCAAGTGGGGGATGTTGTGAGGCTGAAGGTAAGTGGGGAAGGGAAAGAGGAAGGTGGGGAAGTACCTGGCTATTCAGATCTAGTCACTAAACACGGCTAAAGCCATTTGGAGCAACGTTTCAATTCTGAATGGTGGTCTTACACCAGGGCGATACTGGTAGTATCTTCCACTCTGGAACGTGCCGCAAATATACTATATATTATTTTAATTAATTAATTGTGAAATAACACAAATTAATCAAATAAAATTTATTTGCGCACGCCGGGTTCGAACCCGCGACCTTCGGAATGGCAGTCCAATGCGTTACCACTGGACTATGCCGGCCGTCTGCTTTATATTTAAGATTTCTAATGCGACCCCTCAGTTAAATTGTTTGACCTGCCCTGATGTAAACGGCCAAAGAAATTGGTAATTTAGTAGGCAACATATTTGGCAGACTTCCATTCCGTGTTTTTGTATGGGAATATTGAATATTGTTATATACTTATCATTGGTCCGGAAGAAAAACGTCGCAAGTGAAAAAATATATTACTAATATAAAATTTTCAATTTAGTTCTTGCTATTTATTGACAGAGAGAATTTTCTTTGTTTTTTTTGACTGGATAGTTTTTTTTCACATTTTTTTTACAAAACCACCACAAATAGAAATTATATGACTTAGAAGCTAAATTTAGACTTTGTTTTTACCTATTTCCTAGCCTTTTTGTGCGCCCTTGAAGTGATATTTCATACAAAAAGGGGCATAATAAATTTTCGTATTTTTATTTTTATCACGTTTTTCATTTAATCAAATTGAGATCAATTATTTTTTTAATAAAAACGTCGCAAATCAATGTTCTTACCTTACCTACCTCACAGGAAAGGAAAAGATTATTAAAACAAAATTACTTGCTGAAGTCCTGGTAAGAACCACAACCAAAAAAAATATTCAAAAAGTATTAAGCCACAAATTTTGAATGTTTTACGATAATTTTCTGAAGAACTTAATTTGCCACATTATGCAACAAAATCATAACTACAAAGGGGTTCATAAGCAGGAGATTCTCAACTTTCAAGCTGTTTTTATAGACTTGATACTTTATTTTTTTCTGGACTTATAAAAAGACTTGTCAAAATTTTTTTCGATCATTTCAAAGGCCAAGATGTGTTCTTCTCGCAGTATTTAATAAAAGTCTCTAAAATATTTGTAAGGGAACAAATGTTCAAACCAAAAACACGTGATTTTCATTTATTTACTTCTTTTGTCTGTATTGGACAATTAGCATGTTTGATTTGTGTCGTTTTTCTTCCGGACTAGCAATATGATGGGCGAAATGATATATTGAAATTTCGTAGTTTGTGGATTACATTATTTACGTTGAGTCATCATTATGAGTTATTAATTGTAATCATTTTCCATGGACTATTGAAATCTCCCGAACTTTGGCAAGGAGTTATTATATTGAGCCAAAACTGCTCAAATCATCAGTGATTCAAATATAGAAGGGTTTTGAAATACCTGACTAATAAGGGCTATCATGAAATAATAAAGAAACATTTTTTGGAACAGCATCTGACCACCATTACAAATCTCTTCCGATATTGGCATATGTTTAATGTCTGATAACGGATAGCTTTATTCGGGCGCGCGCGTATTCCCCTAGAATAACTTAAATAATATTTTTATATTAAAGTTGTTTTATTAACTTAATATTTTAATAAAACACAGAGAAAATCTACTGATTTCAAATATTTCTAATTTATTAAAAATTTCTTCAAATTATTCGTATTCCTGTTAAAAACGGGACTGCAGGCCTTTAACGAAATAATTGACAGATTTCCTAATTAAAATTGTCTAAAGAAGCGAAGTTAGCAGTCCACAAGGGAGTGCTGGTACCTACCCTGATGTATGGAAGTGAGGCATGGAACTGGCAAAGAAAGGATGAAAGTAGATTGAATACTGTTGAAATGAGATCCCTGAGGCGTATGTGTGTTAAAACCATGTATTATCGTGTGAGAAATGCGGAGATCCGCAAAGAGTGCAAGGCTGATGTAAGCGTAATGAGTAAGATTAAGAAAGGGACGCTTAGATGGTTTGGGCATGTGGAGCGAATGAGCGAAGAAAGGAGTGTAAGGAGGATATATGATGCAAATGCGAATGGTAGCAGAAGTCGGGGACGCCCGAGGAAGACATGGCACGATTAAGTGAATCAGATACTCGAGTCGGGCCATGTCAAGAGTCAGAACAATAGAAGATGTGAATGAGGCAAGGAGCGTGTGCCAAGACCGAGTTGTTTGGCGGTCCGTCCTCTCTGCCCACCCCTGCGGGGAAACGGCGTGACGGTTGGTTAGTTAGTTAATGACGATGTCGGAACACACGTTCATAAAAATTCTGATATTTTCGCATTTCGTCATTATAATATAATAACAAGATAAACGCAGCTACATGTACACGTGTTCCAATATATTATGAAATTACTACAAATTTATCAGGAAATGGCATGCTGTCATGTTTTTAACAGGATTTTAATAAATCAGCAATACTCATTTTACTCAGTGTAATATTAGGTACATCGATTGGATTCTTATTTTTCTTTTCTTTTCTCTTTATAAGTTAATTAAATACTGAAAACTTAATTATTAAAAAAAATGTTTTCATCATAGACATTCAAATTAATAGACTTGCCCTAACATGAAATCTGGGTATCATTTCGACGAGTTGGAGGCAAACCATGTCACCATATTTTTGGCAAGAGGAGAGTTCAAGAATGCTTTGAATAAACCACGACATCAGTCATATATTGACCACCAAAGAGCGCACATTGAAATTACCAGACCAAGCTCAGAAATGTGTAAAGTTCACTAAAGTTAGGCAAAGCAGCGCTGTCCATTGTGGGACTTTTCCGCGTTGGATCTGAATGTTTGTCCTTAAACGAAAATTGAGTGAGGTGGGTAAATTATAACACTAGCTGACGTGTACCCGGTGTTGCTGGGGGTTATCCTTAAGAGATAGACATATACCATACCAGACATTTCTGTAAGCCTTTTCAAACTATACAATTTCGTAGTAGATTATTTTGATGTATCTCATAGGGTTTAGCCAGCGTTAACAATGTAAGCGCCCGAAAATATATTTTTTCGACTTGTTTACAAAATATCGACTTTTCTCTACTTTCTATAAATATAATATGCATGTATTATACAGGGTGTATCGGCACGTACCCGACAAACTTTAACCAGCTTTTCCTTAGCACATTTGGAGTAAAAAATGTTATGGGCACTTTGCTGTCCGGTAACATTTTTTTTCAATTAAAAACAAAAAATTATAAAAAAATCCACACTCCGTCACTGTCATTGGCATTGTTTCTCGTGTTCAACAGCTGTTATTAGCAAGTGTGTCAAAAAGCGTCTTCGCTCTTTCGCACACACTAAATAATAATAGTTACAAATGAGACGAATGGTGCCATGCCATTTCGTTGTGATTGTAAAAGCGCGCCAATGTAGGTACGTACGTATGTTATTCAACGAAACTTGAATAAAATATGGCCAGATGGGTTTTCAAACTGTGACAAAGGATAAAACAGTGGTGAAATGTGGTGAAAATATCAATGATAAATTTTTTATTAAAAAAAATGTTACCGGACAGCAAAGTGCCCATAACATTTTTTACTCCAAATGTGCTAAGGAATAGCTGGTTAAAGTTTGTCGGGTACGTGCCGATACACCCTGTATATATAAACATTCCGGAAGAAATTCTCTAAATAATAGTGAACACCCTATCAAAATCCGTTGCGTAGTTTAGAAGAACTAAGCGCACAGACAGACAGACGCGTTTTATTATATTAAATTTTGGACAAGTCCGAACTTTTGCTTACTCGATTTCGGATATGTAGTCAAAGTTTTTTACGCAGCTAGTAATTCGTAAGTAGTTTTTTTTTTCGAGGACCGAATGGTGATATTACAATGCGAGTTGCCTGTATACTATCAGCTTCATTTATTGAGATCTATATATGTTATTACATAAAACATCTTTATATCCTGTATCTATTGATTGTATCTTATTAAGATTAATAAATATTAAAAACAATGAAAACCGGTCTGCTATGTCTTAAGTTCAAATTATAGCAGCTGGCTGTGCATTACTTTCTTTGCGTAGTCACTTTGATAATCCGTGCAGTTTGGTCTTAGTGGATCTTAGATTTTATCTCCCCTTGTTTCTATTATCCATATTGTTATATAACCTGCTTTTTTACAACTCATCCAGTTAGACATCCCTTCCCGTAGATTCCGAAATAATGAATTGCTGTTCCACAATCAACATTCCACTAATTGTGGTTACCATTCTCCTTTGTCCAGAATGTCGAGACTTGTAAACTCACTGTCAATTCAAAGCATTGAATTTTTTGGTGTAAGCCTAAATGAATTACGACAGTCGATACGTAATGTGTAATTTTTAAAGCCCTTTAAACCTTATTCATGCACTGTAATTGTAATTATCTTACATCTGTACTTTTTATCTCTGTTTCTTATTCGTGTAAAAAATATTATATTGTTTATTTATATTTATTAATCTTAAGTTAGCTCACATCTTCGTGTGTGCTAATAGTTTTATAAACATATAAACATGTACATTGTTTGGCAAACATAATCTTTCTTTAAATATTTCAATAAAGTCACAAAAAAGAAACATTAATAATTGAGAAGACATATTTTCTTAATTCATTTTTGAACTTATTAATATTTTCTATCACAGCAATTTCCTTCGGGATTTTGTTATAGAGTTGAACGGCCTGGTACATCAGAGATTTTTGGGTGCTTGTTTTTTTTCTTGTTGGCAATCTAATTTGCTTAGAATTTGTCGTCCCGTGTCCGTGTATCTCGTTATTGTAATTTATTTTTCTTTTCAGTTCCTTAGACATCATCCCTAAGTTAATTTTATGTATAAAAAATAAGTACATTCAAATACACAGTTTGCTTCACCGTCAAAATATTCAGCTCCTTTAACATGTCTCTTATCCGTGTGTATATGTTGCGCTTAAGTATTATTCGCATTGCTTTATTTTGCAGTATGTTGATGGACTATTTTTCCATAAATAAATAAATAACCTATGAAGACGAATACGTGGAAGTGAAAATGACTATTAATTGCAGCCATGTCTAGACCGTATATTTGTCAGTTTGTTCAAAAGTTAGAGAGGAAATTAAACGATAAGGACAGTAAAAGGGCAACGTTACATTTCAATTTACCACTGCCATTTTCAAAGGTCATTTCCATGGTGACATTTATATCTACCACAAAATTTATAGTGAATTAATGAATACATTAATTTATTTATACGCCATAAAATGGCTTTTACAATAGATTGATTCATCTGATTATAAGCATACAGTAGTACACAGGTAAATATTAGTAATAAATTACAGAACAAGTAATGTGTGCACAAAAATATTATTGCAAGTGATACAGTTAAGGCGAAGCTTAATGCCAAATCACTATTTTGATTAATCTTTATAACGAATTGGTGTACATTATGAATACCAAAAAGTTGATTTAGATAAATTGAAGGTTTTCCTATCGCTTCGCTTGAGTAGAATACAAATAAAAAAATAAATTACTCAATAAAAAATATAAATGCAAACTACTAAAAAAAAATTGTTTCAATATAAATGTATGAACGCATAAAGGAAACAACTTTAAAAAATACAATATTATAGCTAAGATCATCTGTGACAGTTTCACTTGATTAACTTTTTTGCTTTCTTACAAAATAAATAAAAACCAGTTTTGTGCTTGAAATCGAACGTTACTAGACTCCGTTTGTCGAACGATTTTAATGCCTATTGCCTACGATACACGGTATACCAAGAATATACACATTTTTTGCTTGTAGCTTCCTCTTAATAGAAGTGCAGTGAGACAATTCATAATTAAAAGAAATATCTACTAGTTAAGTGTAATAATAGTTGAATGAATACTAGGTTTTTATAAGACCTGACATAAATCGAGGTATGAGGTGTTTATGATAATGAATAGTAATTATTACAAAGTAAATTCTATTAAGGTATAGAATTTTATAATAACAGAGAATGTTTTATTTGGACAGAATATTAATATGTATAAATAATAACAAAGTGACTTGTTAACATGTATAATCTAGCAAAATGTTATTATAATAAGAGTAATTAGTACGCTATATAAATAAAACGGCGCTATATAAATAATCCAATCATTATTATTATTAGTGAGTTTATTGTTACCTTCAAAATTATTTCTAATTGGAATAGTTGTGCAGGTATCGCAATTTGGCTTTAATAATTGAGGGCTGTCAGCGATTTAATTATACTTTTGGATAAGAAATAATAATTTTTAATAAAATAATACATTTGATAGCTAACACTATAAGATATCTGGAGTAACTAGTTTAGATGTAATAAAATATGATATTGGACCCACGCAGAATAATGTTATCATGCCTAACATTGATTATTGTGATTGAGGTATGTAATTATTGTAAAGTAAGAACCAGATAGATAAATTAAAGTTAACTAATGTAACCAATACTGAAATCAGAAACGCAATTGTATCCCTCAATGTTAATAAATCATCGGGAAATGATATAATCTCAAATAAAACAATAAAACAACTCCAAAATGAACTGACCTTCCCTTTGACATACTTGGTCAATCTGTCTATATCTACAAATGTATTCCCCTCATGAATGACGGCCGGCATAGTCCAGTGGTAACGCATTGGACTGCCATTCCGAAGGTCGCAGGTTCGAACCCGGCGTGCGCAAATAAATTTTATTTGATTAATTTGTGTTATTTCACAATTAATTAATTAAAAATTAATTAAAATAATATATAGTATATTTGCGGCACGTTCCAGAGTGGAAGATACTCTCAGTATCGCCCTGGTGTAAGACCACCATTCAGAATTGAAACGTTGCTCCAAATGGCTTTAGCCGTGTTTAGTGACTAGATCTGAATAGCCAGGTACTTCCCCACCTTCCTCTTTCCCTTCCCCACTTACCTTCAGCCTCACAACATCCCCCAATTGGGGATGCCATAGTCTCACTGGCTCCAGACGGGAGCAGTTGGGACTCTTGTGAGGTATTCACTATAAAAAAAAAAATAAAAAATAAAAGTGGTAACAAAAAGGATATATATAACTACCGACCCATAAGTCTCTTAAGCTCCTTTTCAAAAATCTTGGAAACTGTAATGAAGAAGCAAATTGTTCTTTTTCTTGAACAAAACAAATTATTATCACCATCCCAATATGGCTTTAGGGAAAATCTAAGCACCAATAGCCCGGAGTGAAAGAGGTCGAAAAAATTATTTCTTCGAATTTCAAAAATCCTATATCATTTAATGTTGCTGTAGATAAATAGCATGTGAAAAATATTTTTTATTTTTTTTTGACATATGATCTTCAGGTGGCGCAGAGGACCTGAAATTTTGAAAAAATGATCGATTCTAGAAATTTAAAAAAAAATTAAAACAAAATTATTATTATATTTAACATTATTATTTGCATTAAAATATAAGGAACATTAAGAAAATATATACTTTTTAATCATTTCAGCCTTCAGTCATGTCGTATGCGTATGGGGTAGCTCCCTGAATTCCAGAGGAAAAGTGTAATTTTGTTTCGAATTTCGGCATTTCTTTTCTCGATTTTATTCTTGCTCGAATATATCCATCGCGTGCTGTTCTTCCGCAAACAGCCAAGCTAGCTTCAGTGACCAGCTTTACACCTCTCTCGAAAGCCTGTGTGTGACAGGGAAAATTTTCAATCCGGATATTTATATCTTCGCTCATAATTTTGTCCCATAATTCACTGTCACCGTATTTTTTTTGTGAATGGTGGCTCGAATATTTTTTCTGTCTTCCAGTTTATCAAATCATAATAATCGTTGGCTTCGAAGTTTAGTTTTGGAGTCAAGAATGTCCTTACATTGTTCTCCTTTGCATTTTGTCGGGCTTTAAGAATTGTTCTTACTGCTAATTCTTTTATATGCTGTCTTTCGTCTTGTAGCATCGCTAATAAAATATTTTCAGAATGAGCGAAGAAAGAGTTCCTATTTAAATAGGAGCGTCTTTTTGAAGTGAAACTTCTTTAGGCGCGTAATGAATTTTCGGGGACGGAGTAAAACCGAGTCAGGATCGACACGAAAATGCGGGTACCCCCACCACCGCTCACCGTTCACTGTCCCTCTCTCACCATATGCGCTTGTTGAGGTGGGGGAGCCGCTCACGAACGTTCTCTCCCGACACGGGACAACAATCGATGCAGTTTTTGCACGATTCATTAAGGATTTAAGTGCTCATGTATATATCTCGCACTTTAGTTACCATAACCCAATTATCACGACATTAGGAAATGATATTCATGAAATTGACAATGAAAATGGCACATGATTGGTAAATTGTCATTGTAATTTCTTTGTAATTTTTAATTGTAATATTGTTATTTATGTAATATTGTATACTTGTGAATAAATTGAAAATTTTTGGAACTATACATTAATCGAACGTCATTCATCTATAAGAAAATATTAGAAAAAGCAAATCCATGCTTCGTCGTTGAATTATTTAACCTCTAATTTTCAAACTAACCTAAGAGAGAAAATAGAGATGATGAAATGAAAATAGAGAGAGAGGAATACTAGAAGTTTCACTTCTGTCTTGCGTAGGCTTGACACACCCACTTTTTTATCATACTAAGCACATGTTTCGGACCATCTTTACATGAAGTTTTTGTTTTTATGGTGAACCATATTGGCGCATACACTTTTATCACCAACGTAGCAATCTCAACCAGACTATGAGTTGGAAACTTTGTTGTTACATATAGTCTCAATATTCTATTTGCATAGGTTAGCCAACGAGAGTGTGCCAGCTTTCCTGGTTGCTTATTAGCCAAATCAGTTTTTACGCTGCCTTGTGTTACAGCTTGACAAATTTCATATAGATATTTTTGATCATTGCTTAGAATTTTCACGTCGATATCGGGTAAGACTTAATTTTATCAAATTTCACCACAGGGAGGTCTTCACAGTGCTGTAACATCTTGTCAATGACTCCTGCGAACTATTGGGACCTGAAATACTGCCATCCAAAGTATTAAAAAGATGACGCAGTTGTAATTCGTTGGCATGCAACAAACATATAAACCAGTGTAATGGTCTATTTTAATGTCTTTCAATCAATGCGTTTGTTCCATTCTTGAAGCCCGTGTTTACAGCCGTTCCATCGCATCCAATGGCTACAATGGTTGATAAATCTCCGAAGTGCAAATTTAAAAATTCTACAATTGAATCCTCAATAGAATTAGCGGTTCCAGAAGGAGGCGCGACGTGGCCAATGTACTGAGAATCTGGCTCGGAGAACAAAACAATATGTTCTTCAGTAATGGTTCTCCTGTGGTACTTGTTATCATGTTTTTCCTGCATAATGGTCTTGTCTTTCCGACCATCAAAATATAACCCACTTATTTTACCGTCACAACTCCCGAAGCTCGAAATCTGCCTTCTTTGCAACTCTTCTCGAACTTTTCGGCGCTCGCGTCGTAATTTACTTCTATCTATTACTTTTGAGAAATCTTGTTTACAAATAAAACCAATATCTTGAAGAACTGCACTGGCAATGGTTGATGCTGATCTGTCGGAGACACCAGTCCTGTCACAGGCAGTGGCAAGATTTTTTAATCGATGCCTCATCTGATTTGTTTGTGATTTCGATGTGGATGGCGTGGAGTATGCCGGAAAAAGTGTATAAAAGTCTGGATCTTGATTGCTGTCTGATAATCTTACACTTTCATCCGAGGTCTCTGAAGTCTCTGGTGAGGGGCTCAGAGGTTTCTCAACAGTCTTTTTTAGAAAGTAATTTATTTTGCCTCATCAGTCGTAATTGCCTACGCTCCAAAGCCTTGGTTGCCACTTTATCTTTTGAGCCGATATACATACATTTTGCGTCTACTTCTCTGATCTTGCAGGAATTCTAGCTCCTTCTTGGGTATTTTCACTAAACATTTACAAAAATCGACACAAATGCACTTGCAAACAGCAATATCAAAGAGATTTTTGGTTGCATCTTCATAAAATTCAGTTTTCTTTTTAGGTACTCGACATTTCTTTAAGCATTTGTACTTGTGATAATACCGGGTTAGTTTAGTTACAATTTGACGTTCAGTTACAATAGGAATAGACGCTTTATTCCACAACGTAATTAGATCAATTGCAATTATTTCACATATATCTTTCACAGAAGGATCTTTTCCATTTGATAACCACTGCAAGTCATTCTAATCCACAAATAATACTTTATTACATCCGAATAAGTTGGCAACACATTGTCTTTTAATTTTTCTGGGCCACCAAACATAGAACACATTGAATTTTTTCTTGTTTTAGGCATATTTCAAAGAAATCACAATCAAGTTTTAGCAGTTGTTCCAACGAACGTTTACTCCGCGCTAATGTCTGTTAATTAATGATTGACTGCAGCTGTTGTTACGCAAAATAGTGTCAAAGGGTGGGGAGAAGAGGGGTAAGTTAGATGGCTAAAACTAAAATACATTTCGTGACGTTTAAGCTGGATTAGATGATGTGCTTGTTTACTAACAAAATCTGAAAAAACACATTTTTTTGTAGAACTTTAGGGTCAGTGCGCCACCTGAAGATGAAGTTGGAATTTGATGATATTTTGTGTACTTTATAGGGTACTACCAAGGCACCCATTGGTAATATAGGAAAAACGAAATTTGAAAAAAAGTTTTTTCACTCCGCCCTACCAATGATGCCATAGAAAATCTAACAAGCATAGCCATAAAAAACATAGATGAAGGGAAAAAGTGTTTGGCTTTATTCATAGATCTTCAAAAAGCTTTTGACACAATAGACCATAAAATACTAAGCTAAAAAAAATAGGAATGGCCGAAACAACAATGAACTTATTAGAGTCATATATAACAGGGCGAGAACAACAAGTACAAATTGGCAAACAAAAGAGCAAACTACTATCTTTAAACTATGGCGTCCCTCAAGGAAGTGTACTGGGACCGATCCTATTCATTATCTATATCAACGATTTAACTAACCTTACCATTAAAGGAAACATAATCAGTTTTGCTGATGATACTGTTTTATTATTTCAAGAAGAAAATTGGACGGATACATTTAATGAGGCTGAAAAGGGGCTTAGTGCACTTCAAAATTGGCTTAAAATCAACTCGCTTACCCTTAATATAAGCAAAACAAAATATATAACATTTTAAATAAACGCAAGGAGCCAACCAATAAAATCACTAGAACTAAAACTACACGAATGCCATGGAAATAATATACAATGTTACTGCCCCGTCATCGAAAAAACACAAAACATAAAATATCTCGGAGTAATAATCGACGAAAATCTTAGATGGGACCTACACATCAAAGGTATTACGGAAAAACTCACAAGCCTTATATATTTCTTTAAAAATCTAAGAAACGTATTAAATAAAAAGGATATGAAAAAGGTCTACTACGTATTATGTCATTCTCGAATTGAATATGGAATCATAGGATGGGGATCTGCTACACATACGTACCTACACAACCTGAATACGATTCAAAAAGGAATCATAAAGACCATATTGAAAGTACCAATTAGAACGCCTTCAATTGAAATATTCAATTCCTTTGACGTACCAAATGTACAGCAAATATATGCCAAAAATATATTATTGAAGCTCTTCAAAAATAACAAATCCTCTACTAGACTGTGTATGCATAACACTAGATCGAACAAAAATGATATAAAAAATATTCCAAGTTATAAAACCACATTCGGACAAAGAAACTATACATACTTTGCAACAAAACTCCATAAAATCCTTCCCCAAGACATAAAACTAATAAAAAATCCTAATGAATACAAATCATTAATAAAAACATGGCTGAAAGAGGTCAATGAAAAAACCCTAATGAAAACACTAAAAACGATATAGAAGACACTAAAAACGACATAGAAGACACTAAAAACGACATAGAAGACAAATAAACCATATTTAAATAACTTTAGTCCGCCTCGGCACAGGACCCCCTAGTGAGGAGGACTAAGAAATACAATATTTTATACTTAATTTCACCATTATATTTTGTATGTAACAATTATTTTATATAGTCGCTAAAATAAAAAAAATAAAAAATATAGCCTTCTTATAACTATATTCAGTGCAGTTGAACACATCTACTACGTCTGAGAAAACATTGCCAACTGCATGTAATCTAGGTATAATTTAGTATTTTAATTGTACCCTTCAACTTACTCGTAATGCGAACCCGCAAACATGGTAAGTCAGCAAGTTTACCCAATTTGGGATGACATAGGCCCGGTATATCGGTTGATTTAAAGCTTGGTTTGGTTGGGATTTCGAGCTTAGCGCGGCTTGAGAAGTCTACATCAGGTATTACACGTATTGTCTATGATTTTGATAGAGAAATGTGCCTTATTTTTCTACGTAAAACCAAATTACTGTCGTGAGTGGTATATCTGTGCTCTCTGCAACAAAAATGTAATTTTTTTTAACACCTCCAGCTTTAAGGTCATATATGACCGAGCGTCAATATTTTATAAAATTATTTTAATCTTTTTTTCTATCATTCAGAAATGCGTACTTTTTAGATGTTAGAAAGAGAAATAATAATTCCATTGGATGCCATTAATAAAATCCTAAAAATAGCCAAATAGTCGCTATCGTAACAATCAGTTTAACTTTTAAAATTATTTACTTTATTTTATTATATGAACGAAATGAAAGTAACGTTTTTTTGTTTAAAAACAATTTTCTTACAAATTCCCCAAACAAAACAAATGTGTTTTCAAAATATCGAGTTCTCTCAATTTTTCACGTTTGATATTAAAATTTTATTATTTGGAAATAACAAAATTTATTTGAAATGCAAAAATCTCGAATGATGATATTTTATAGTTTCTAAAATGGTATTTCTTTTTATGACAACATCATACTGTCGAATTTGGCAGCCATCTCTGGTCTGGAGCCCCAAAATACCTGAAAAAAACCCTTGACTCTGTGCAGAAACGGGCGGTCCGTTTGATAGATTCCCCAATCTTAACAAACGGACTGCAATCTTTAGAGCACAGGCGTCAGGTAACAGGTATGCTGTCCTTGTTCTATCGGTATTACAATGGAAGATGCTCTGAGGAACTAGCGTCATTGATCCCTTCGGCACCGGTGCGTAGTCGGGATACACGCCAAACGCGCGCCCAACATTTGTACACGGTTGACACTTGTCACATGAGAACGGGTCGCTTCTACGATTCGTTCTTAAGTTCAACAGCTCGGCTGTGGAACGAACTGCCGGCCTCTGTGTTTCCTCCCTCCTACAACATGGGACTCTTCAAGACCCATGTTCACTCCTTCCTCTCCAAAAAAGACCCTCCACACAGCATCCCCAAAGATGACATAGGCCCCGAGGGAAATTATTTTCTTCAGGGCCTCCTGTGTGGAGTAAATATAAAAAAAAAAATTAAAAAAAAAAAAAATCAAAAATAATAAAAATATAGCACATTTAAAATACGTTAAAATATTTTATGGCCTGAAGGGTTAAGTCAGCGACCGTATTCACTGTTCAATACCAACAGATAATAGAAACAATAAAATATCTCCATGGCATGTCGCCGGGCTACGACCAAACTGCACCGACTATCAAAGCTATGCAATGAAAGTGATGCGTTTATTGTGTGGCCAGAAAGGGTGGCGGGGCGCTCCGCTATGCGTACATGCGAGATAGATTCCCCACCTTTCTCTTCCTCGTCTCCTTTCCCTTGGGGATGCCTTAGGTCCGCTGACTCCACTTTGCGGTATTCATATTTAAAAAAGGTAACGTAATGCAGTCTATTGTACAAATCAAACAAACTTATTAACATATCAAAAGAATCTTTCTTACGTTTTTCTTCTCAAATTTTCTATTTTTCTCGTAACTTTATGGTTAACTTGAAATCAATTTTCATTTCGACATTTGGACCGATTCCAAAATATGTGTATTAGGTATATCCCTTTTTTATTATTTTCTATTCTTCCTTCTTCTGTTTTTCTTTCTTTCCTTGCCTTTTATTTTTCTATAACTTCATAATAAATCTATTTTATACCGGTTTCTCTGTGGAAAATTCCCAGTTTCT
The DNA here is from genome assembly GCF_061612785.1 of Hesperophylax consimilis. Classification (NCBI taxonomy): domain Eukaryota; kingdom Metazoa; phylum Arthropoda; class Insecta; order Trichoptera; family Limnephilidae; genus Hesperophylax; species Hesperophylax consimilis. The sequence continues at coordinate 18,188,152 of NC_142865.1, forward strand.
TGAGCAGGTCCGAATTAAAAGAACTTTTATTTGAACCTAACAATGACATTACAAACTATAGACTTTTATTCTGATATGTTGTGAACCTCACAATGGCATTACAAACTATAGACTTTTATTCTGATATGATTTGAACCTTACAATGACATTACAAACTATAGATTTTGATTATGATATGTTTTGAACCTCGCCTTGACATTAAAAACTAAAGACTTTTATCCTGATATGTTTTGAACCTCACAATGACATTACAAACTATAGAATTTTATTTTAATATGATTTGAACCCCACAATGACATTACCAACTATATCCTAATATGATTTAGACCTCACAATGACATTACAAACTATAGAATTTTATTATAATATGTTGTGAACCTCACAATGACATTACGAACTATAGAATTTTATTTTAATATGATTTGAACCCCACAATGACATTACAAACTACATCCTAATATGATTTAGACCTCACAATGGCATTACAAACTGTAGACTTTTATTCTGATATGTTGTGAACCTCACAATGACATTACAATCTATAGACTTTTATTCTGATATTATTTGAACCTCACAATGACACTACAAACAATAGATATAGATTCTTTGTAGAGAAAGATACGCTACTTGTTGTGCTTTAGATTTAGTCTTCTCTGGTCGTCTTATCTCATCAGTCTGATTTTTTCGGTTTTGGGAATAAACAGCTATTACCCGTAGTTTCAATTTGTTCGCTTTTCGGAACAAATGGTCTGATGGAAATCGTTGTGTCTACATTACCGTCATAGTTAGAAATATGAACTGAACGGCGTTGGAAAGAAAAAAACACAAAGCTTTATATTAAAATATAGAAGTTGACCACAGAATAATTAAAATGTACACACTTCTATGAAACCAAAGCTTCCGACCGCAATTATAGGAAAATTTATGAAACTTTGTGAAGTTTTTATTAATTATTATTACATGAAACTACAAAAAGCGAGTTGGTGATAATTTTTATATTACAGTTGTCTAATAATTTTATAATTCATTTGTCTAACAATTTTATAATACATTTGTCTAATAATTTTATAATACATTTGTCTAACAATTTTATAATACATTTGTCTAATAATTTTATAATACATTTGTCTAACAATTTTATAATAATTTTTAATAAGTATTATTTTTTTGTTCGTTATTAGTTATTTAAGTACAGTACTCAGATGAAAAAACGTAGTAAAAGCATTTTATTAAAAAAATGCGTATTTTATCACCTTTTATAGTTTTTAGTTTTCGGATACGTTCAGAAATATTCCATTATTAGGATTTTATTGAGAAGCGAAAATACAAAAAAAAATTCTCCGACTTTCTGACAGCACCTTAAAGATATATGACGGTCAATATGCCAGAGGCCTGAGGGGTTATACAGCGTTCCATATTAGTTTAGTGTAATCGGGTAAGCACAGACATAGGAATTAATAGACGAGAAGATAATGGCGAGGGGTAAAATCAACTGTTGAAGAACGAAGGGGGTTAAGCTGACTGTGATTCGTCAATAAATCAATCTGACAGTAAATAGGCATCTCGCATTATAATATCACCATTTAGTTCTTAAAAGTTAAATCTGCTTTTGAATGAATAGACATTTTTACATGGGAGCGCAAATTACTCGCCACGTTATGAACTAATTTGCGAAGTCCAAATTCGGCAAAGTAAATTTCTTCTGTTTGCAGAGTCGTAGTTAGTTTCAGAGTATTTAGTTAAGACACTTTTACAAATGTTTCATAATTTACTTACCCCAGTAGACAACGATGAGCACACTTGAGAATCGCTACATTGTGATGTGATAGTATATGTTTTCTAAAACTGATCCATATAATACGGTGTGAATAAGCTTAAAATAAAGTAAAATAATGCTTACTTATGGAATGTAATACGACAATTGGGTTTATTCTCCTTTTCACATCTATTTTTACAAGTTTTCATATCACAAGTCAACATTTTGCCGTGTTATTTCGTAAAATGAACCGATGATGCCTCGACCATAGTTCGCACAAGAATGATGACGTCACGTTTTCAAATTTCACTTGAGGCCATACGCGAGCCCAGCCGGCTCCAATGGAACCGGTATGGGGAGTAGGGATAGTACGCTTTTAATCACTTAGGGCAGGTCTACTAATATTCATATGTCTATGCGGGTAAGCGTATCTTGTCATCTCAGTCACACCCGTTATGTAGAATGTAGTATTCGCCGCAACTTTGTTTGAAGTGTGCAAATGCTGCCCAGTCTTATATATATTTCTTTCATACACACATTCTTTGAATGTCTCTCTTTGTCATATATGAACAACGTTTCAATAAAAAAAATACTGGAAACATAACAGTGTTTCTTTATTTTTTACTGGAAACATAACAGTGTTTCTTTCTCTTTTTCTGGAAACATAACAGTGTTTCTTTCTTTTTTCTTAATTTTTTCAGCCAATAACGGGTCTAGATGTATTGTAATGTCATTGAATTTGAGATTTTCTTGTCCGAAAGTATTATCGTAATTTATTTTTGGGTTATTTATGCCGCGTTGCGTTTCTTCTTCTGACAGCGTTACAGTGTCCAACATCAGGGCAGATTTCTACATCTGTAATAACATACTTAACGCACACTGTAACGCGGTCCGAAAGGGTTGGCTAAATAAGGGGGAAGCGTAACACGGCATTATAACCCAAAAATAAATCACGGTAACTTTTGTTCCACTCGTTTCGAAGGACGGCAAGTAACAGGGTTATTTTTTTAACGTGAATACTGCACAAGAGTCCCAACTACTCCAGACACTCTGAAACCAGTGGGACTATGGCATCCCCAACTGTAGCATGTTGTGAAGCTGCAGGGAGTGGGAAAGAAAGGAGATGGAGAAGAGAAGGGTTTGTAAAGTTCCTGGCTTTTCAAATCTAGTCACCAAACACGGTTAAAGTCATTTCAAGGAACGTTTCGATTTTGAATGGTTGTCTTTCATCAGGTCTTTGACGGCTTCCGTGGTCGAGGGGTAAGGCTTTCGACTAACAATCCGAAGATCGCGGGTTCGAATCCCGGCGTGCGAAACTAAATTTTATTTTATGAATTTGTGTTATTTCACAATTTATTAATTAAAAATAATTGCGATACGTTGCCGATTGAAACATACTCTCAGTATCGCCCTGGTGTCAGAACATCGTTCAGAATTGAAACGTTACTTGAAATGGCTTTAGTCGTGTTTGGCGACCAGGTCTGAATAGCCAGCTACTCCCCCACCTACCACTACCTTCAGTCTCACAACATACCCTTATTGGGAATGCCGTAGTCTCACTGCCTCCAAACAGAGCAGTTGGTACTATTGTGCGGTTTTCATATTTTAAAAAAGGGCGATACTGAGTGTATTTAACACTCTGAACTGATTTGAAACCCAAAAAGCTGATCGTTTGTATAAATAAATTTATTAATTTTATTTGCAAGATAAAATTTCTCATAGTCTATATTATTCCCGGAAGTTTTATAAAACAAGGTATAAATGATCCGTATGAATAATATTATGTAATAATTCTTCTTCATCCAGAAGTCTGTGAAAAGTTCATGTGACACACATAACTTCCGATGCGAGACGCAAACTTAGTTCACAAATTCGGCCCCAAGCAACGAACGAACCCGAAATTGTTATTATGATTCTCTGTATCAGGGCTGTACGACCTTAATAATACGAGGTGAAAGTAATGATATAATGTGATTTGGCTGAATAAATCATTTTGCTTATGATCATTTTGTATACAATCATTTTGTATGCGATATTTTTGTATACTTTCATTTTGTGTACCGTCATTTTGTATACGACCATCTTTAAAAGGCTTTTATTTAAAAAAAATGCGTATTTTATTACCTTTTGATCATTTTGTATACAATCATTTTGTATACGATATTTTTGTATACTTTCATTTTGTGTACCATCACTTTGTATACGACCATTTTTAAAAGCCTTTTATTTAAAAAATGCGTATTTTATTACCTTTTGATCATTTTGTAAACAATCATTTTGTATACGATCATTTTTTATACGATCATTTGATTACGATCATTTAATTACGATCATTTTGTATACGATCTTTTTGTATTCGATCATTTGTTAACGATCATTTGAATACGATCATTTTGTATACGATCATTTTGTATACGATCATTTGTTTACGATCATTTTGTGTACCAATACTTTGTATACGATCGTTTTGTAAACGGTCATTTTGTATACGATTATTTTGTATACGATTATTTTGTATACGATCATTTGATTTCGATAATTTTGTATAAGATCATTTGATTACAATCATTTTGTATACTGCATTTCCCATATGATTATTTAATTACGATCATTTTGTATAGTACATTTTCTATAGTACATTTTCTATATGATCATTTGATTACGATCATTTTGTATAGTACATTTTCTATATGATCATTTGATAGCGATCATTTTGTATAGTACATTTTCTATATTTATTTATTTATTTACTAACGCCGATTATAGCGGCTTTTACAAAGAATAACAATTGTTTTACATATGAATACAGAATATACATAGATAAAAAATATAAATATTAAATACATAAAAGAGAACAATAGAAATAGTAGTATCAACATAAAAAAGTACAATGAGTAAGTAGGTTGTTATAAATACAAAACAACATATTATAAATGCCGGATATTATGTAATGAGTGTTAAGAAATTAATACTTTAAAACTGTATTTGATCATTTGATCACGATTATTTTGTATAGTGCATTTTCTATATGATCATTTGATCACGATTATTTTGTATAGTACATTTTCTATATGATCATTTGATCACGATTATTTTGTATAGTAAATTTTCTATATGATCATTTCATTACGATCATATAGAAAATACCCAACGAAAACTGAATAATATCTAGTATGTGTATGCGCTAGTTTATTTATTCTTTAACAACGCAATATTTCCTACAAATCGCCTAATATTATTGTAAATTCGTCTATATTTCTATTCTTGTAATATTTTCAAATCGTCCGAAAGCTTATAAATCTATCAATAAAAATTCCTGATTTAAGGAGACTCGTTCGCACACTGCCCGCGGGCCGCTTTCTGAACACCCCTGTCCTATGAACGCACTGACTTAATAATTCGTAAATAACCCAAACCCACGCTCGCCTTGCCTCAGATATCGTAATAGTAATTATTTTTAAATAGCAACACTCGACTTTGAATGTGACGTCACAATGTTATTTCGGAATGGAAACACTTGAGCTGTAAAAGTGACGTCATGATTTGTCACGGTTTTCTTTGAAATCGAAATTTTAACCAAAGCTTAAAATTTTTCGGGACAAAAATTTTAACACTCGGCGTTATGATATTCTACACTTCTTTCATGGTCAAACAACTATTTTAGTTATATTTAGATAATAAGCTAAGTAGCTTTGAGTTATCCATTTGACCGTAAAAAAATAGGCGAGACAACATATTGTTTGAGCCATGAGCTTTGGCGTGCTGAAATATGTACAGTGTGATTTTTCTGGGTCAACGCAACGAATTTTACTCTTGTAATTGGGAGGTTTAACTATCTATGGCGAAGCACTACGTGGTAATGCAAAATAACGTGTTTTTGGTTTGTAAATTAGAACACTAGAACACACATCTTCTTCTTTGAAGTAATCGAGATTTTTATAAGCCCAGAAAAAAATAATGTATCGGGTATATAAAAAAACTACTTAAATCAAAATCACCTACTTACGCACCCATCTTCGGTTATGATTTTATAGTAACTAACTAACTAACTAACCATCACGCCGTTTCCCCGCAGGGGTAGGCAGAGAATACGGACCGCCAAACAACTCTGTCTTGGCACACACTCCTTGCCTCATTCACACTCATACATCGTCTCATACATACTCTTCTATTATTCTGACTCTTGACATGGCCCGACTCGAGTATCTGATTCACTTGATCGTGCCATGTCTTCCTCGGGCGTTCCCGACTTCTACTAACATTCGCATTTGCATCATATATCCTCCTTAAACTCCTATACATGCCCAAACAATCTAAGCGTCCCTTTCTTGGCACAATTTTTGGTGATGTTTTTTTCTTGCATAAATCAAAATCGCTGGTGTTAAGTGGGACTTTAAACCTTATCGCCATCTACCTAAGGTGTGTTATCGTTAGCGTCACGATTCCAAACGTTACACGACGTGGTGCATCGTTTTAACTCTAATAAAATGAGATTTTATGTGTTGTTATTTCTTGATTTTTTTAAAGTTCTGTTATTAAATAAAATTTAAGGACAGATTTTTGAACAGAATTAACAGTAATTCACCAAATTTAAAAGTTGATTTTCAAGTTCTGTGAAAGTCCTATTAAATGTATGTTACTGTCTAAGTACTGTGAAACCCATCTTGAAATTATAATAAAACTTGAATTTTAAATTTTATTTGGAACCATTAATTGGATAACTAATACATAGCCATAGTTCATACCAAGTGGTATGCTACGTTTGGTGACTTTGCAGGGGTGGCAGGGATTGAGGTAAGGTTTGTCTAGGTTTTAGCGGGTGATGCGTTTACCCACCTACTGCGTGGCGTTTTGACCCGTCCAGCCGGACTCTCTCGACCCATCGCCTTGCGTCGGAGTGGGAGGATGGATTCATACATCAGTCACTCCTAGACACATTGAACTCCTGATTACTACAAACCCGCACACATTTTTCCTTCCCAGAATTTCCTATCCTTCCTTTTCCAAAAATGACCCTCATGACATAAGCCTTGAAGGATTTTTTTTCCTCACGGCATCCTGTATGGAGCCAATGTAAAAAAATATGTGTGAAATAACTCATTATAATTGTTAATTAAATTAATCTTCAATTTAATCTCAGATATCGCTATAATTTTACATGAAATGAATTTTAGTCGGCAATGTGGAGGCTATCAAATGCACAATTTTTCCCAAGCAGGCAAATCTAATCTCTCCGATTATATTGACAGATTATTATTACATTTGAATATGCCCAAAGTTAAATGTTAATTGAATAATATATTATCCTGACTTTAACTGCCCACTAAAAATAGACTCGGTCACTCAAATTACGGTCACCCTAGCTTTATGGTTTTACCATTTGAAGACGGAGCTGTCCAGTGACAGATAACCACAGAATAAAGAAAAACAGGAGAAATGACGTGTGGTCGTGTTTCGCCATCGAAAAGTATACACAAGCCAAAAATGTGTATATATTCTTAGTGTGCCTCATATCACCACGAATATACGTAACTAGCTGAGGTGTACCCGGTGTTGCTCCACTTTTATCTACTTTCTATAAATATAATCCAACACACCTAAATTTTTGAAGAATTTAAAGTATTAAAATTTAATGACCTTGTCCGAAAAAACATAATAATTCAAATAATAAAAGAAAAACAAAATTACAGCTTTTTAACTGAAAATCGTACCTACTCGTCAAAAACATAAACAGGGTTTTCCAATAAGAGGTGTTATTTTGATATTTTTCCCGTTAAAGATCAATGGTTTCGTTGCTTGTGTGGCACGTAGCGCCGTCTTGTTGAAAGTAAACGTTGTCCAGATCAATACCATCCAATTCCGGCCATAAAAAATCATTAATCATCTCTCGATAGCGCAATCCATTCACCGTAACTGTTGCTCCAGCCTCATTTTCGAAAAAGTAAGGTCCAATGACTCCGCCGGACCATAAACCGCACCAAACAGTTACACGTTGAGGATAGAAAGGCTTTTCAACAATAACCCTTGGGTTTTCCGAGCCCCAGATGCGACAATTTTGCTTGTTGACGAAGCCACCGAGGTGGAATTGGGCCTCATCACTCAAGATGATTTGCATTTGATTCACTAAGTGAATTTTAATAATTTCAATGCGTTGTTGAAGCGTGTATCGTCCCATTTTTATTAATGGCGTAGTTTCTACTTGTCAAATATCAAAAAATGACAGCTTCAAAAGTAACATCTACCGAAATAGCGGGCTATTCAAAATAACACCTCTTATTGGAAAACGCTATATTTCCAACACAAAAATGTAACACTTTTGCTCAACATCATTACATCTATCTAGGGAAAAAATACTTCAACAGCCTACCTGAAAACATCAGATGAATCGAAAACGATAAACACCCACTAAAAGCGACTAAAGAGAAGTTCTGTGTAAAAATACCACAATGATGAAACTATCTTCTTAATTAATTATAAATTTTAATTTTAATTTTTGTTCATTTACATATAGTATGTAATATTTAAATTTCCTTGAATCTTAATTACAAACATTAAGTTTTCGTCATCCTGATGCACAACACTCTTTTAAACACAAGCGCCAGCTTCTATAGAAAAGAAACATAAAAAAAACAAAAGCAGTGAAAAGTAGTTTTATGGATTATCTTAAATAACATACATTATTATACTTTCTAAATTGATTAATTATTTCATAAGTGAAACCCTATCAAAATCCGTTGCGTAGTTTAGAAGAACTAAGCGCACAAACAGACAGACTCGGATAGATACTTTATTTTATACTATTTATTAGAGATAGGCATGAAAATCGTTTGGCAAACGGGGTCTAGAAATGGTCGATTTTAGTTTTTTAAATTTATTTTGTGAATAATTTTATAAGAACGAAAAAAGTTAATCTATCATAACTGTCACACATAATTTTAGTATAAAATAGTATTTTCTTATTTTCGTTTCATGAAAAAATACGTTTTTTAGTAGCTTACGCTCGACATCGGTTTCCATTCAAATATACATGGAAAGCATTTCTAGTGTGTATCATCTATTCAGTGTAGATAACTGATAACTGATATCGCCGCCCCGCTCGCACTAAAATACTAGAGACTAGCTCGCTCTAATGATCTCCACGGAAACTAATTTACTGAATAGTAAAAGTTTCATTGTAAAAAAGCAAAGGTAAAGTTTTACTATTTTGATTCAATACACATAGATAATTGAAATAGCACTTTGTTTCAACTTAACGACTTAAAGAAACAACTATTTAAGTCGGTGGAGATGGAAAATAATGGATTTTAATTTTAATTTCGTAAATTTCAATGAACGTGTAATTTTACGCTTTCGGTTTACGCCATGTTGAATTTGGGTAGAGTAATATGACGATAGACAGTGATGCCAACCGTATATACACAATAATTTTGTACCATGAAGATGCTGGAGCTATGCGAAACTGGTCGGTTATAACAAATTAAATAAATAAAATTTCGTGGTTATAAACGGTTCCATGATAACTTAACACAATTATATTTCAACACACCTTTAAAAAGTGATATAAAATCATTACAAGCGATAAAAAGTAACTTATAAACGTAACCAATTTAACCTAGTTTTTTTTCGTCACTTTTCATGACTTCTTGGTTTCATTGTTCATATTTCATTTCATTAGTCAAAATTCACGTGGAATATAATTCACCTATTTGATCCCCTTTGTATAAAGTTCACTCTAACAAAATAGATAGAGTTCAGCACGAATTTCTTAGGTACGTATATTAGCTCAGAATTCCAATTGAATACATTGATTATGTCAGTTTGATGAATCAGTTGCATCTAATAACACTGTCTGACAGTAGAATTATGTCGGACCTGGTTGTGTTACATAGTCATTAACAGCTTAATTGACAGTCCTGCCATCGTTGCCACTATTAAATTCCATGTGCCGACTAGAAATACAAGACAAAATGTATCATTCTTCTGCAATATATACACAAGCAACTATCAGACACACTCACTAACCAATAGCACGCATGATCTGGGCAACATGCTTGGAGGTACTATTTATTGACTTCATTTATAGAATTGAGCGTAATCTATACACTTTGTTGAATCCTACAAATTATAGTAGCGTTGGCATAACTTAACTCTGTTATATCAAACTCCACCCGGGAGGTTCTCGAGAAATTATTTTCTCTCAGGTCCTATGTCATCTTTAGGGATTTATTTATTTAATATAAACGGTATAAATATACCATAAACAATGATAACATGTCACAGTTCAAATCGTAGAAATATTTTAAAAAAAGAATTACAAATATATGTGGCATTTGATTGTGAAATGACATTAGAGAGTAAGTAAGTAAGTAAACAAGAGATACAAGTACATAAGTTTCTATAGTGCAAATAAGGTAGAGTTAGATTAAATTAATATTGATTGAAAAGATTTGGTAGCATAGCCCTCTTGTACCTACCTTGCGTGCAGTTAAATAGATCTGCCACATCTGCGTATTTATTACTAACTTCACTAATGTTTTGTGAATGGTCCACTTTACGAGATGAAGCAGTGAACATGCGTTTTAAAAGGACAAACGTACCACAGCCGAGCTTTTGAACTCGAGAAGGAATCGTAGAAACGACCAGTTCTTTCACCGCTTATGATGCTATAGTTCCACTGGTTTCGGCAAATATTTTGCGTGGTACCTACCACAAAAATAATATATTTAAAAAAAAAAATCGAGGTATGTGGAGATCCGCAAAGAGTGCAAGGCTGATCTAAGCGTAATGAGTAAGATTAAGAAAGGGACGCTTAGATGGTTTGGGCATGTAGAGAGAATGAGCGAAGAAAGGAGTGTGTGGAGGATATATGATGCAAATGCGAATTGTAGCAGAAGTCGGGGATGCCCGAGGAAGACGTGGCACGATCAAGTGAATCAGATACTCGAGTCGGGCCATGTCAAGAGTCAGAAAAATATAAGAGTATGTATGAATGTGAATGAGGCAAGGAGTGTGTGCTAAGACCGAGATGTTTGGCTGTCCGTCCTCTCTGCCTATCCCTGCGAAACGGCGTGATGGTTAGTTAGTTTTAAATTTTTTTCAATAATTCATTAAATATTTACCTTTTTACTTATTGCCTTGTAAAGTTTTGTCAATTTTCTAGCTACTGATAGCAGCCTACTGATTTTCCTGCTTTTTATTTGTCAGTGAATTTTCCAGTATATCGCCGCGCGTTGTCGAGAACGCATGTCCAAAGCAAACATTTACCTTATCTTATATTTATCTTCGTAAAGATAAAAACAAACATTTATCTGTTATCTTAAGTATTAAGGAACATTGTATAATTTAAGTGTGCGGTGTATGCCTTAAGAATGTGATATTGAAACCGGTTCGTTGCCCAGAAAATATATTTAAAAAAAATTTGGAAAGAAATGTCAAAGCATTTCATTGTTTACATATAAAAATGAACGTGAATCTTATGTTATAAGTTTTAAGGAACATCGAATAATTTAAGTGAGCTGTGTATACGCGCCTTAAGAATATAATATCGAAAACGATTCGTTGCTCAGAAAAAATCTTTGGTTTTGAAAATTATTGTTATTATTGTGTTTAGTGAATAATAGCTTCGTTGTAACGTCTCTTTCCGTTACACGTGTTGTTTATGATGAAGAGGGAGAGGTTACATCGCAGTTTTCAGTAGCAAATTTATTTTCCGGGAAAACATCGAAATTTTATTTTATTTTTTTGTGAAAATTATTATTGTGTTTTGTGTTAAAATACATAAAAATTTCGGTTCCATGATAATTACTCAAAATGACAACTTTACACACCTTTAAAATAATTGATATAAAGTCATTAAAAGTGATGAAAATAAAAACTATTTTAAATAGTTACAAATGTAACCTATTTAACATAATTTTTGAGTCATCACTTTTCATAACTTTATAACACTTTTTATGGGTTTGTTGAATTGTCATTTTGATGAGTTATCCGGTCACCAAAAAAATCATATCAAATTTATGGTGAACGTATAAATCATCAAAATGATAATTCATCACATATTTAAGTCATGGAAAGTGATGAAACAATTTTTTTTTTAACTGGGTTAAGTAGGTTAGGTTAGGTTAGGTTTAAATTTTTTTTTCATCGTTTTTAATGACTTTATATCACTTTTTAAAGGTGTGTTGAATTGTCACTGTGTTGAGTTATCATGGAACCCAAATTTATACCCATGATAGATCCGTTGTAACTTTTCTCTCTTTCTCATAAACGACAAATTTAACAGAAAGTGAGATTACAATGTTAGACTAAACTATTTAGTTGAAACCAAAAACATCGAAAAAGGTTTTTTTTGTATTTGTGATATAATGTGAATTCTGAGTAGCTGAAGTTAAAACCACCCATTCCATGAAATTCTTTGCTTTTAAATCTCCTTTGAATAAAATAATAGCAGTTTTTGAGTCTAGCCTTAAATATGTGATCATAGTAAATATCAATTCATCTTGTTCAAACATTTTATTTTTATACTAGTGCACCTCGCAATGCTTCGCTATTGCTAATGTCTTATCTTCTTATCTTATTCTGGTGCAGACATATTGCGTTAAATATTCCTCGGACGTCACCGACTTTTTCTAGCATTCAAATCACTCTCTAAACACTCCTGACACTAAAAAGAACAAACTATGAAATTTTCAGCGATATCGGTTGACTACTTTTCGCGTTTTGAATTTTTATATATCAAAATTATATTTCGCAACAAAATGTTCAAGATTGCGTCAGTATCCGATATATCATGCAAGTAAAACAGTTTACTAGGATTAGTAAACATAAAATGATGATAGTTTTTTGTGGTTAGGATTTGTAAGGTTTGTTTAAGAGGAAGCTACAAGCCAAAAATGTGTATATTCTCGTTATACCTTATATCGTAGGTAATAGGCATTCAAATCGCTTGACAAACAGAATCTAGAAACTTCGATTTCAAGCACAAAACTGGCTTTTATTTATTTTGTAAATAATTTTATAAGAAAGCAAAAAAGTTAATCAAGTGAAACTGTCACAGATAATCTTAGTTATAATACTGTATTTTTCAAAAGTTGTTTCCTTTATGCGTTCATACTTTTCTATTGAAAAATATTTCTTTTGTTAGTTATAACATTTATATTTTTTATTTAGTAATTAATATATTTATTTGTATTCTACTCAAGCGAAACGATAGGAAAACCTTCAATTTATCTAAAGCATATTTTTTTTTGTATTTATATTGTACACCAATTCGTTATAAATATTAATAAAAATAGTGATTTGGCACTAAGCTTCGCCTTAATAATTATTTCTATGAATACGTAAAGCAAACAATGTAAAATTAATTTGATTTATTAGGTAGGTACTACAATATATTATTTTATGTATGCATAAAGTAAACAATGACACGATGTCGAGGGAATTTATAAATTTTCTTGCTGTCGAAACCGGTTAGTTGAGTAAGAAAACAAAGTAATCATATAATGTGCAATTTTGTATGCATACATTTTTTTAATGTGATTACCGCACAATTGTTGCAACTGGGACCATTGCATCCTCTTTCGGGGTATGTAATAAAACTGCTTGTTGGGGAAGATAAAATTAAAATCGAGTAGTTAAAGTATCATGTTATTACCGCAGGGGTAGGCAGAGAGGACGGACCGCCAAACAACTCGGTCTTGGCACACACTCCTTGCCTCAATCACATTCATACTTCTTATTCTTATAACATTCAAATTCGCGTTATATACTCTCTTAAGGCGAAGCTTAATGCTAAATCACTATTTTGATTAATCTTTGTAACGAATTGGTGGACATTATGAATACCAAAAAATATGCGTTAGATAAATTGAAGGTTTTCCTATCGTTTCGCTTGAATAGAATACAAATAAAAATATAAATATAACTACAATTTTTTTTTTCAATAGAAATGTATGGACGCGTAAAGGAAACAACTTAAAAAAATACAGTATTATAGCTAAGATTATCTGTGACAGTTTCACTTGATTAACTTTTTTGCTTTCTTGTAAAATTATTTACAAAATAAATAAAAACCAGTTTTGTGCTTAAAATCGATCGTTTCTAGAATCCGTTTGTCAAGCGATTTTAATGCTATTACCTACAATATAAGGTATACCAAGAATATACACATTTTTGGCGTGTAGCTTCCTCTTAACTAACTAACCATCACGCCATTTCCAGGGGTAGGCAGAGAGGACGGACCGCCAAACAACCCGGTCTTGGCACACACTCCTTGCCTCATTCACATTCATCCATAGGTACTCTTCTATTATTCTGACTCTTGACATGGCCCAGCTTGAGTATCTGATTCACTTGATCGTGCCAGTGATCACTTCTGCTACCATTCACATTTGGCTTGTAGCTTCCTCTTAAGACTCATTTTTTACACATACCCAAACCTTCCAAGCGTCCCTTTCTTAACCTTACTCATTTACGCTTATATCAGCCTGTATCCTTTGCGAATCTCCACATTTCTCATACGATCATACATTATTTTACCACACACACGCCTCATGGATCTCATTTCTACGGCATTCAGTCTATTTTAATCTTTTAGGGCCTCCGTGGTCGATGGGTAAGGCATTCGACTAGCAAAGCTGAAGGTCGCTGGTTCAAATCACGGCGTGCGCAAGTAAATTTTATTCGATTATTTTGTGTTATTTCACAAACTTATATTAGCAACGGTTCCATGATATTTCATCAAAATGTAAATTCAGCACACCTTTAAAAGGTGATATATAGTAAAAACAAAAGTGATGGAACAAAAACTAGGTTTAATAGTTACTTGTGTAACCTATTTTACCTAGTTTTTGTTTCGTCATTTTTCATGACTTTTGGAGCTGTGTTGAATTGTCATTTTGATGACATACCCGGTCACCATTAGCAACATTCCAGGGTGGATAAAACTCTCAGTATCGCCCTGGTGTAAGACCACCGTTCAGAATTGAAACGTTGCTTGAAATGGCTTTTGGCCGTGTTTGGTGACCAGATTCGGATAGCCCGGTACTCCTCCAACCCTCCTTCCCATCTCCTTCCCCTCCCACAACCTTCAGCCTTATACATACCACAATTGGGAATGCCTTAGACTGTCCGGTTCCAGACGGTTTGGGGCAATTGAGATTCTTCTGCTGTATTCACATAAAATAAATCCTTCCTCTGCCAGTTTCATGCCTCACTCCCATACATCAGTGTAGGTACCAGCACACCATTGTGGACTGCTAATACACTGATAGTATCTACCACTTGTTATTGTTTGCCTGAAAATATACTACAGGGTTTTCCAATAAGAGGTGTTATTTTGAATAGCCCGCTATTTCGGCAGATGTTACTTTTGAAGCTGTCATTTTTTGACATTTGACAAGTAGAAACTACGCCATTAATAAAAATGGAACGATACACGCTTCAACAACGCATTGAAATTATTAAAATTCTCTTGAGTGAATCAAATGCAAATCATCTTGAGTGATGAGGCCCATTTCCACCTCCGTGGCTTCGTCAACAAGCATCTGGGGCTCGGAAAACCCAAGAGTTATTGTTGAAAAGTCTCTCTATCCTCAACGTGTGACTGTTTGGTGCTGTTTATTGTCCGTCGGAGTCATTGGACCTTACTTTTTCGAAAATGAGGCTGGAGCAACAGTTACGGTGAATGGATTGCGCTATCGAGAGATGATTAATGATTTTTTATGGCCGGAATTGGATGGTATTGATCTGGACAACGTTTACTTTCAACAAGACGGCGCTACGTGCCACACAAGCAACGAAACCATTGATCTTTTACGATTGAATATCAAAATAATACCTCTTATTGGAAAACCCTGTGCATGTGTTTGCAAACGGATGTGTTGAAGTGTTTGCGTAATATCATTCTATGTAAATCATAGTTTTAGATAATATTTAAATTATATTTTGTCCTTTTAGTTCATATGTGATTCATTTGGCTATTTGGCGTTTTACAACGAATTTTAGTGGTTATGTGACGCTTTATTCGAGTACAAATGAGATCCCTAAGGCAAAACGTTGTGTGATCGTGTGAGAAATGTGGAGATCCGCAAATAATGCAAGGCTGACGTAAGCGTAATGAGTAAGATTAAGAAAGGGACGCTTAGATGGTTTGGGCATTTAGAGCGAATGAACGAAGAAAGGAGTGTAAGGAGAATATGTCCGAGAAAGACATGGCACGATTGAGTGAAGCAGATAATTGAGTCGGGTCATGTCAGGAGTCAGAATAATAGAAAAGTATAAATGTGAGGCAAAGAGTGTGTGGTGTGATCGAGTTGTTTTGCGGTTCGTCCTCTCTGCCTACCCCTGTGGTGAAATGGCGTGATGGTTCGTCAGTTAGTTTTCTTAGACATTCTGTGCTAAAATTCACTGAACATGCTGAAATACCTAGAAGTGTAATATACCAATTTTAAAGAAATTCTATGTCGTCATTCTGCATGGGACCTTTCGTCTCACAGGTCCCAGATAGACCGATTAAGGCGATGCCATACGTAGTAATGCAAAATCATGTGTTTTTTGTTTGAAAATTTGGTCGCCTAGAAATGTTTCAGATGCTTTAATTAAATACTGCGAGTAAAATACATCTTGGCATTTGAAATAATCGAGTGTTTTTAGATAAGTCTTTTTATAAGTTATTTAAAGTTCAAAATCTCCAACTTACGAACCCATTTTCGGTTATGATTTTATTGTATAATGTGGTAAATTAAGTTATCTATAAAATGATCGAAAAAAAATATATTTATGCCTGAACATCCACAAAATAAAATAAAAGGCACTTTTTGGCCATGTTTTTTTCTTGCATAAATCAAACAGGCGGATGGTGTTAAGCGGGGATTTAAACCTTATCGCCATCTACGTAAGGGTTGTTATTGATAACGGCTCAATTTAAAATATTACACGACGTAGTGCATCGCCTTAAATTGATTATCTCTTCAAGAAAATTTTGATGTTCATTAATTTCACCCGATGTAACGTAATATTGACATTACTTCTGCCTCTTAGACATGCCCATAGAACAGTGTACGAAAGTCAAATCAGACGAAAAATTTATCAAATTATCGTTAAACTCAGTTATGTTGTTGATTTTATCACAGTTGATAATTAGATGGTTTGAACATGTAGAGCAGATTGTCAGGAGAATTTGAGACGCGCAAGTGAATTCAAGATACTGTCAGTATCGCCCTGGTGAGGTGAAAGACCACCATTCAGAATTTAAACGTTGCCTCAAATGATCCTCCCCTCTATCTTCAGCCTCACACATACCCCAATTTGGGATGCCATAGTCTCATTGGCTCCACACGGTTGGGAGCAGTTGGGACTCTTGTGCGTTATTCACATAAAACAATGAAGGTATGACACCATCACAGTTGACGAAAGTAGACATTCTGTAGAATCTATTTTTTAAATCTATTAGAATTTCAAGTTTGTTTTCGGTAATGAATGAATGCAAATCTTGGTAGCGGAAAATAACCCACTTCCTGACTTTCGATAGAGCTAAAACTCGGCAGATATACTTCGTTGTCGATGACGATGCATGGTGGCAATCACGCACGCACGGACATATATTCATTTTTCTAAAATTCGAAGAGATTAAAGTACTTAATTGACGAAATATATGTCGGTCTTACCAACTTGGGATTTGGGCTGGTTGGTAGCGCGGTTGATTTCGATCACCAGATAGGAAGGTTCAAACTACATTCAATTTTTTAAGACATTTATAAATGTCATAGGAAAAAAAAACAATTTTTCGAGTTAAGTTTTCGTTAACCGGATAAATCATCACAATGATAATTCATCTTTAAAAAGTTATATAAAGTCATGGAAAGTGATGAATCAAAAACTTTATCAACTGGGTTATGTAGGTTTGGTTAGGTTAGGTTAGAAAAAAAAAATCATCGTTTCTAATGACTTTATATCACTTTTTAAAAGTGTGTTGAATTGTCACTGTGTTGAGTTATCATGGAACCGATTTTTCGCATTAAAATATCTTTTGCGTCAAAAGCATTTGCAATGTTTTTTTTAATTGTGGTTTATTGGTTTCCGCCTAGTGTAAATATATAGTCGCAACATATTTACTGTTGTCTGTTTGCATGCTACACAAGTTTTCTTCTGTCTGGAGCCGGTCATTGACGTATACTCAGGTGCTCTTTCCATCATATACGTGCCCATGAAAGTAAATTTAATTTGATAAATTGGTGTTATTTCACAATTTATTTATTAATTAAATAATATATACCTATGATGTAGAATATTTGCGGAACTTTATACAGTGGAAGATACTCTTAATATCGCCGTGTTGAAAGAACAACATCCAGAATTGAAACGTTCCTTGAAATTACTCGAACGCACTTGGTAACCAGATCTGAACAGCCAGGTACTTCCCACCTTCCTCCTCCCGTTCTCCTACCCTCCTCACTACCTTCATTATCAAAATATAACCCAATTGTGGATGACATGGTCTAACTGGCTTCAGAAGTTTGGGTGCATTTGGGACTCTTAGGACGGGTTGTTTCGGAGAATCTGAACAATTCATCAAATTTCAACGTTCATTTTCAAGTTCTGTGAAAGACTTTTTCAAGTTCTGTTTTTATTTCAGTTTTGTCAAGCAACTAGCCTACAATGATATAAAAACAGAACTTGAATAAGTCTTTCACAGAACCCGAAAATGAACGTTGAAATTTGATGAATTCT
This sequence comes from Hesperophylax consimilis, assembly GCF_061612785.1. Taxonomy (NCBI): domain Eukaryota; kingdom Metazoa; phylum Arthropoda; class Insecta; order Trichoptera; family Limnephilidae; genus Hesperophylax; species Hesperophylax consimilis. Next base: position 18,206,636 of record NC_142865.1, read on the forward strand.
TCAAATTTTCCGAAACAACCCGTCCTTACTCAAATATAAATAAATATTTTTTTAATTATCATGAGGCAATAATAAACACATGTTTGGCTATTTTTTAATTATATTATGATATAATCACTTAACAAAAATTAATAATAAAAATGTGCAACTAAACTCGAAAGATAAATACATTTTCGTCCTATCGGGTTATCAGTTTTGCCCGTACTGTAGTACTGTAAGCCCACGGTAACTGATAAGACAAGTTACGTACTATTTTTGTATTGGTTATAATTCCACGTTATTTTTTACAGCTGTGTACCCAATGAATTTCAGAATGAAGTTGTCAGATGTTTTAAAAATTGTAACTTTTTTTTTTAATTTCTTGAAGTGCGCTGTACCTTAGCGTTCGGTTCAAAAACGTATTCTTTAAATGGCTACCCTTTTCTATTCGATGACAGTTGGCCCCCGTCAGTTGGCCCACGACAGTTGGCCCCCCGACAGTTGGCCCCCGACAGTTGATCCCCAAGACAATTAATTCCTTAAAGTGTTCTGTATCTACCCCGATTTAAAATAAAACCGATGTTCAGCAGACATACTTTAACAGTCGGTTTATATACGTATTCTTTGAATGGCTACCCTTTACTATTCAATGACATTTGGCCACCGACTGTTGGCCCCCCGACAGTTGGCCCGCCGACAGTTGATCCCATGACAATTGATTCCTTAAAGTGTTCTGTATCTACCCCGATTTAAAATAAAACTTATGTGCAGCAGACATACTTTAGCTGTCTGTTAATACGCGTATTATTTGAATGGCTACCTTTTTCAATTCTATGACGGTTGATCCCCTGACGGTTGGCACGCCGACAGTTAATACCCCTGACAATTGATCCCCAGACCGTTGATCCCTCTGCAAGTTGATCCCTCGAACATCCTTTAGGTGATCATGTGTCCTAGGGATCAACTGTGCGGTGGGTCTACTGTCCGGGGATCATATTTCGTTTCGGTCACCATACTTTTCATAAACGGTGCTACATTTTTTGTTCGATTAGTATGAACATTATGTGTCTTGTATTTTTACAATGTCATTTGATATATGTCACAATCACAACACAAGGAACATTTTCCGCTTACTGTGGTGGTAGTAGGAGATTTTCATATATTGTCAGGTTATTCGTAACCCGGGAATGTATGTCTTTCTTTAATTCATATATATTTAAAATGCGTTGTTTATCTTCTACAATGGGATTATATGCAAGTGCATACTAAGAATGATAACATTTTTTTACAATCACAGGTAACAATTTTTTGACAGACTTGTCTTGAAACGCACTCTGTCTCATTCACATTCATAATAATACAATAATATATGTTTTATTATCTTGCTTTTTTGGAACAAATGGAGATAATGATATCCTAACTGGGATCTCCCCTCTGATGATTTCATTTACATATTAAAATTTAATAGTATGAATGAATCAAGTAATTTCAAATATTATTATTTTTAATGATTTAATAGACGAGGTTTTTAAATATAACGTATTGTTTTAAAGCAATAATTAGTAGCCTGAAACACCCATATAATTAAAGAGAAAAAATTACATGCCGCCGACTGGAATTGAACCCGCAACCTTCTGATTGCCGGTCAGCTGCTCTACCAATTGCGCTACGTCGGCTTATTCAAAACCCGCCAAATTATTCAATATGCACATGTATTTATGAATTTGAGTTAAAAACCACTACGTAAATTACCATCTCAACACAGGCGTTACACATCTAGTGAGATGGGCAATACGTCACTATTGTAACTAAATGTAATATTAAAATAAAATAAATAAATTCTGACTTAACAATCCGTTTTCCCAATGACAAGTTTTTAATCATTGGCGACTATAACATGCCCAATATCGAATGGAATAATCAACAAATGCCAAGTAATAGAGATCAATGCGCACTCGCGTTACTTAACTGCTTATCTTTTGCAAATTTAACCCAATTTAACCATTTACCTAACAAATACGGTCGAATTTTGGACCTCGTCTTTTGTAACACTTCAGTTAATGTGTCGCTTGCCGACCACCCATTAGTTAAAGAAGATGCTCATCATAAATCATTGATTGTAGAACTAGAATTTCCATCCACTACTGCAACCCTCTCAACTCCTCGAACAATAAAATTATTCCATAAAGCAGATTATGCAGAGATCAATGAGAGACTGAAAGAAACCGACTGGTCAACCGTTATAAATGCACCAGATGTAAATACAGCGTTAAATTCGTTTTATGTTATAATTGAACAGATTATCGAAGCGTTTATTCCTAAGAAAGTTGTGAAATCTGGAAAATACCCACTATGGTACACGGCAGCCTTAATAAAAATAACAAACGAAAAATTAAAATTCTTTAGAAAATGGAAGCGCCATCGAAACCCCCTTGATTATCTCTCATTTTCATTGCTTCGCAAAAGGCAAAAAACAGTCGCTTCAGCAGCTTACAAAACCTACATTTCTACAATAGAATCCGGTATACAGCACAATGTTAAAAAAATTTGGTCCTACGTCAATTCTCAAAGAAAATCTCCTGCCATCCCTGATCATATGATTTACGGTGAAAAAACTGCTAATGACAGTAGAGGAGTAGCCAACTTATTTTCTGAGTATTTTGGATCTGTATTTTCGAATGCTCAACCTGCACATACAAGCAATGCCAGTCTTTGCTCTAATTCAAATAGAATAATCAACTCAATCGAGATCAATGAAGACATCACATTCAAATACCTCAAGTCCATTGATATCAAAAAGGGACCAGGGGATGATCAACTTCCAGGGATTTTCATAAATTATTGTAGTAAACAATTGACACCCCCCATTTTTGTTATTTTCAAACTATCGCTATCCGAAGGAACATTTCCCGACAAATGGAAAACAGCCCTGATTACCCCAATATATAAAAATGGCAGTAAAAATGATGTCTCGAACTATCGACCTATATCCAAATTACCGATACTAAGTAAAGTATTGGAAAAAATTGTTTACGATCAATTATATTCTATTATCTCACCCTCACTCTTAAATAATCAACACGGCTTCATGAAAAATCGCTCAACAACTTCAAATCTTGCATTTTTTACAAATTTTCTTCATGCTCAAATGGATATGCGATGCCAGGTAGATGCCATTTATACGGATTATTCTAAAGCATTTGACCGTGTTAATCATTATATTCTTTTACAAAAGTTATTAGGTCTAGGAATTCACGGTGACCTCTATAGATGGATCGCATCATACGTCAATAATCGGCACCAAATCACGGTTGTCAATGGTTTTGCATCTTGCTTAACGGAAATCATCTCAGGTGTGCCCCAGGGATCGCATCTTGGACCACTCTTATTTAATATTTATATAAATGACATTTCCGTATGCTTTAAAAATAGTTACTTTGTTTTATACGCGGATGACATGAAAATTTATAAAGCTATACAGTGTTTATCCGATTGTATGGAATTGCAAAGCGATCTTGATAATTTGTGCGTATATTGTGAATCAAATTTATTGTCCTTAAACATATCTAAGTGTCACTCGATTACATTTACTAGAAATAAAAACAAAATCATCTATCCATACAACTTGAATAACAAACCTTTACAACCTATGTCTACGTGTAAAGATCTAGGTGTTTACTTAGATAGCAAATTAATTTTTGACAAGCACATTGAACACATTATTTCTAAATCCTACAGAATGCTAGGTTTCTTATTAAGAATATGCAAAGTTTTCAAAAGTGCTAAGACTCTGAAAATTTTGTTTTGTTCATTGGTCAGAAGTCCACTGGAGTATGCTTCCACAATATGGAATCCTCAATATAAGGTATACATAGATTTAGTAGAAAGTATACAGAATAAATTTTCGAAACATTTACTCAAGAAATACAACAATACTACAAATAATATGTTAACTTTACAAAAAAGACGCACATTGTCAGACCTGTTGTTTCTACATAATCTGCTAAATAATAAAATAGATAGTCCCGAATTACTATCCGTCATTGGTTTAAATGTTCCAACGAGGCGTACCAGGCACACTACACTATTTCATATTGAAGCCAACAATACCAATGCAGCAAACAACTCAGTAATTACTCGCGCAATCACAACATACACCCATTACGAAAAATTACTACATTTAGACATCTTTCATGATTCCTTTCTAACATACAAAACTAACTTATTAAATTTCTTAGCATGACAAATTTCAAAAATATTTTCACATCATTTTTCAAAACTCCTATGTATTAACAGTCAATTACAATTCGTGAGCTTATTATAATTCTTATTTTCAATTCATTTATTATTATCTATCCACACACTTCCTTCCTTTTATAACAATCTCAGGCGAAATTACGTAATGACATTTTATGGACATACGTAATAGGTACTACAACTATGTAATAACTAAAAAATTTCTAACTGTATCTTATTGTACTGTGTATGTCTTAAATAAAAATAAATAAATTTGTAATTCAACAATTATTGCTGGATTTTTCACTCGAAAACAACCAACTTTATTTTTACATGAATGGCATTGATAATGCTAAATTTATTCAATTTTAAATATATTGTTGTGATTTTTGAATGAGAGTGGGATTTTTCTGTAGAGTTTAATGCCGTATTATAAGAAGCTTTTTTGCCCAAATGTTATATTTGTAGTTGCTTGTTGGATATGTTGGACCTGTGTAGATCCCTAGATTCCTACCACCCTTATGCCTTTTTCCTTCCCAGAACTTCCTCTCCTTTCTTTCCTTAAATATACCGTCCACACAGCATCCTCAAAGACATAGGCCCTTGGGGAAATTGTATCTGTTGACCCTGAGATGTAGTGTTTGTTGTTATTTCCTGTGTTTAGTGTTTATGAATTGTAAAGGAGTACTGTTTTAGAATAGAGTTGGTTAACTGGCGTGATTGTTGAAGATTTCGTCAGTGCTAGTTCTAACAGGGACTTTCAATTTAATTCAAAAGGTTTTAATTAGCGAATTCCGGATTTTGTCTTGTGCGCCGCCCCATCCAATGATAACCGCATTCTAAATTTTAACAGTGATTGGCAAGGAGCCACGTAGATCTTGATTTAGGACGGGTTGTTCCGCAGAATTTGAACAATTCTTCAATTTTCAAAGTTAATTTTCAAGTTCTGTGAAAGATTTTTTTTCAAATTCTTATATTATTTCAGTTCTGTCAAGCAATTAGCCTATAGTGATATAATAACAGGACTTGAATAGGACTTTCACAGAACCCGAAAAGGAACGTTGATGAATTTTGAACGAAATTTGATGATTTGTTCAAATTCTCCGAAACAACCCGTCCTAAGTTTTTTTTAATGGTGAACCATGCATTTTCAAGTTCTGGTTTCTTTCCGAGTTTTTACATCGTCCCATCGTAGTCTTCTGTTATTTTGACTCTTGACATGGCCCGACTCAAGCATCTCGTTCACTTGATCGTGCCATGTCTTCGTCGGGCGTCCCCGACTTGTTCTGTTATTCACATTCGCGTCTAATGTTCTCCTACACTCCTTTCTTTCATTCCAACGTGTGAACGTGTGGAACATGTGCAATGGATATTAGGTGAGGTTTCACGAGTGTTTAGATTGAGTGAACACGAATAAATGAATGGTTTAGGACAGTTACTGTTTATTATATGTTTGCGTATAGAATATGTCATATATTGAGTTTCGTCGACATCAAGTATGAGGAGGTATATAGCCAATGCTTTACTTTTATAAGGCCATTATTAATTTTATGTGTTACTGTTTGCCATGATTCATATTCAAATATTAATACTGTATCATCTGCAAATGATAATATCTTACCTCTAATATCCACGGTACACAGTGTGTTGATGTATATAAGAAATAAAAGTGGGCCTAGTAAAGTGCCTTGAGGTACCCCGTAAGACATAGATAATTTTTGCTCATATGTATTTTATCAGAGTTTGTTGCGATCGGTTCGTAAGGGTACGTATACATTTGCGAACCGAAACGCGAACCGTACCACGAATTACGGGAAAGAAACGAATCAACTGCAAGCGGCTTTTCGCGCCATTCATGCTTAGTTTCTTTCCCTTAAATTGAGGTTCAGTTCGGCAGTTCGGATCGCAAATGTATATGTAGCAAAAGATAGTTTTCAAACCATGAATAGGCTACTCCTGTTATTAAGCAGTAAGGGATGGGAGATCGTATCAAATACTTTTGCTAAAACGAGAAAAACAGTAAGTGGTTTGCGACCAACGTCAAGATTATGAGAGGTGAATTTGGTCAGAGCGGCTATTGCATCTGAAGTACTGCTACCTTTTCAGGAGCCGTATTGATCCGATAATATATTGTTATCCTCAAAATAGATATTGTTTATATAGATATAATATTTGTTTGTATAGATGTAATATTTGTTTGTATAGATAGATAGAATATAAACAAAGGTAGATATAACTGAAGTCACCGGCGCTGACGTTATATTATATTTATTTTATTTATAATTTATCCCTCCGCTCTTGGATAAATAAATTCATGTAAATAAGTCGTCTAAACCTGGCTCAACCACAGTTCGATAATGGCCTTAAACGCCGAAACAGCTGTTAAGGCGAAGCTTAATGCTTAATCACTATTTTGATTAATATTTATAACGAATTGGTGTACATTATGAATACCAAAAAATAAGCTCTAGATAAATTGAAGGTTTTCCTATCGTTTCGCTTGAGTAGAATACAAATAAAAAATAAATTACTCAATAAAAAATATAAATGTAAAGTACTAAAAAAAATATATTTTCATTAGTAATTTATGAACGCGTAAAGGAAACAACTTTAAAAAATACAGTATTATAGCTAAGATTATCTGTGACAGTTTCAGTTGATTGACTTTTTTGCTTTCTTATAAAATTATTTAAAAAATAAATAAAAACCAGTTCTGTGCTTGAAATCGGACGTTTCTAGACTCTGTTTGTCAAGCGATTTTAATGCCTACTACCTACAATATAAGGTTTAAGAAGAATATACGAATTTTCGGCTTGTAGCTTCCTCTTAAGATAATAAAAACTAAAATTCTTAAAAACTTAATAATAACATAATTAAGTTTGATTTACATTAATAAGAACATTAAATTGAGTTCTTCGAATTTGATTGGGGTATGTTGTCAGACTTTGATGTGGAGGGGAGGTGATGGGAAAGAGTAAGGTTAAAACTTCAGATCTGATCACCAATCATGGCTAAAGCCATATAAAGCACCTCTACGATTCAATCCTGAATGGTGACGGTGCTTCACTCGAAAATATAATCATCCAAAACGAATTCTCTTCTAAAAGTAAAATCTATATCTGACTTCAGCGGCAACAATTATTATCTCAAGAAAGATCTTCCGCGGAACATAAATTTCTCGCGAGAAACTTAATATCTGAACTTATTTACGTCACAGTTATATTTGACTTAACTTCGTATTTATTTAAACTGTAGATTTTCCTAGAATCGTAACCGAGTATATTTCAGGGCAGACAGCTAGACGAATGTTACTAGAAGAACCTGGCTGTTAAAATCTAGTCATTTGTTGTTCGGTTTAACCCTTTAGTGGCGTAAGTATATTTGAGAATTCACAGAATGTAAAATTTGTTCTTACTTCTCTATAGAGTAAATAAAAATTGACGGTTTTCGTTTTACAATTATTTCTGGCAGTACTGGCTTTGTGCTCTATTTTATTTCATTGTGTTTCAAGTACTCTTTCAGGCGATGGCCATGTTTTTACACGGTGTCCGGAAACTAGTACCTAGTACCAGCGGGCAACTGGTAAATAGCATTGATTAGCAGAATTTCCATCGAGAAAAGTCTCGTCAAATTTTAAAGATGTTTATAAACAAACTGTTGAAGTGAAAGTAATTTGAAATTATTTCAAATATTATTAATTTCACAAAATATTTTTTACAATTTATGACGATTTTGAAACAATTATAACCATGTACATTCAGATTTAGAATAATGCTTCAAATTCGTGTTTATTTTTTTTTTTGTAAGCAAACATCAACGTCCAAAGAAAAAAAACGACAAACTGGTCTGTGATTTTCCTTTTCTATTAATTTTATGTAATATAATTCCACGTAATCAGATACTTGCCAAGCGTTATATATAATCAAAACAAGTTGCCATAGAATATGATGTAGAAACATTAGGCCAGTGCAATTAGCGATTCGCGATCGAAGTAATTCCGGTAGTCCCAATTTTTTTATATGTTATATAAACTGATCCCCTGATGTAAAATCTGAGTTTCCGACCTTGGCGCACCTGTGCTCGCGCCGCCATTTTGAAAAAACTGGCCGAAATCGGGCCAAAATCTAGTTTTTCCCAAATATCTCATTTCCAATGCAAATTTCGGCTAAAGTATTTGAACAAGTATAATAGAACATAAAATAACCTACAACTTTTGTGAAAACAAATTTCTTCTATCTCTAATAGGTACCGAGGTAGAAAGTCGTAAAGGTGCGTATATTTTTTAAAAAACAAGTTTTTTGCGCGAGTAGGTTTGGTTTTTTATAAATACCTCGTTTCCAGTACAATTTTGTGAAAAATTTATTGATAATAATTTTGTAGAAAATAAAATTTCGTTAAAGAAATAGGTATATAATTTATATTTTTTATCTCTATTACGTATCCAAACTCTAATCCACCAAAACCAGGCCAAAAATTGAAAAGAGGTTAGGTGTTTTAAACTTGGCATTCCTTGATTTTATTTTTCTTTAACAATTATTGTTCTATGAACATATACGTTGACAACAATCGTCATGCCTGTGTCAGACCTAGCTATAAATATAGTAGATAGACTATTTCAGCATATCGGTCGCCATACATTCCCAATGGGAAGACCACTAAAATAGGCCAAGCCACTACATTTGTGCTCGCAGCTTGGTCTGACATGCCTATCAACGTAATCACAACATACATTTAAGATTATTAATACAATTAAGATGATAAGGTACATAAAAAAGATAAGGCCCAATTTTACCAGTCCAGCCCAGAGAATCATTTGATATACTTCTTAGTATACATTATCCAACGCCATAACCATAATTAACGTCTCATTGTAAAAAAAAATTATGACATAATTATTTTTTTTTTTTTTTAAGACAACTACATTTTTTATGTAGTTCATTGGCTGGATTCCACAGAGGTTCTCTTATAAAAACAGATGCAATTAATATTTCGTCCATTTTTCTCTTCAAAAATGCATCGCGCCTAGTGACAAAAAACCAACACGTTCGTTCACTTCGATACCCGCAAAGCGACTAGCATAGCGACTAGCTAGACGCCAAGCGCGCAGTGCGGCCAGTCGCGAGTGTTCTAGAACGTTTGTTTTACTAAGCTACTCGCTAGGTGACTCGCTAGACTCTAGGCGCTAAGCAAGCCGCCTGCCTGTGCGGACGTGGCCTTAAGGTTTATCATAGCCCGCCTCACTAGGCTTAGCCTGTGTTGAGGCAGCTATCTACCAAGTTTATTATAGTACTATAACGTACCTACAATTATATAAAAATACGAACACTCAATAGTTAGGTAGCATCAATATCAAAACATCATTTACCAAGTTCTTTTGTAGTCCTAATAATGTACCTACAATTATTTGAAAATACATACAATAATTAGGTTGCATCAATAACTGCGAATTTGGATGAGTGCACCGGTTAAGGCCCTATCATTACTTTTGATCCAAATTTTTACGCTATCATTGAAATTTTTTTTGCGAATGACATGTTTTTATTTGATCAGAAAGAATGTTGTAAAGTCTTGACGCAAGATATCTAAAGTTTCGTTGTCCAAAAGTAGTATGCGTTACAGGAATTTGAAGTAAGTCTTTGTTATTGCTTCGAGTATAGCGAGTATTAGATCTTTTTTCGTAGTATGTATGTATATATAGACCGGTCAGTGGTTGAGTGGGCATAGCGCTTGGGTCTCACCCGAGCGTCGCGTGTTCGATTCCTCGGCTGGCTAAGTCCTCCATCACAACACAAGCAACATTTTCGGCTTTCTGTGGTGGTAGTAGGAGATTTTCCAACATTGTTGGGTTATTCGTAACCCGGGAATGTTTGTCTTTCTTTTAAAAAAAAATAAAAAATATTTGTGTATAGGTGAGTGAGTATTGTTTTTGCGTATGTCTGCCGAACATCAAACACATTCATAATATTAAAGATTAAATTCGAGTCAGTAGTTAGAGGAAGCCTAAGAATTAGTTTTATAATAGCTTTCTGTTTTATGCAATAAGTTGTGCATGAAGTTTTCCTATCGCTCCCCAAATGATATATAAAATGTCCCCCTAAAGCACTTTTAACTCTTGATCGTCCCACGAGTTGCTTAAATCGGCCATGGGCGATATTACCCAGTTTGGGAGTCGCCGATTTAAGGCAGAGCAATACCAAGTAACGCAAAATCATGTGTTTTTGGTTTGAAAATGCCTCAATTTAATACTGTAAGTATAACACATCTTGGCATTTTTATAAGCCCAGAAAAAAATTAAGAATCAGGCCTATAAAAGCGCTTTGAAGTTCAAAATCTCCTATTTACGAACCCAATTTCGTTTATTGTTTTATGTGGCGAAATAAAATTTTACTTATGAACTTAGGATATTTTAATTAAAAACTGCGACCAGAACACACCTTTGAAATAATCGAGATTTTTATAAGCCCAGATAAAAAGAAAGTTTCAGGCCTATTAAAAACTACTTTAAAGATAAAAATCACCTACTTAAGAACCCATCTTCGGTTATGGTTTTATCGTATAATATGGCAAAATAAGTTCTTTACAAAATGATCGTAAAACATTTAAATATTTGTGCCTGAATATATAAAACATATTTTGGCGATGTTATTTTCCTGCAAAAAATCAAAATAGGCGGCCGGTGTTAAGCGGGAATTTAAACCTTATAAATTATAAAAATGCAGAACATCTCTTTAAATAATGTCGTCTCGCTTGACAACAATGAACTTAAACCCTTGCATATAGAAAGAAAGGGCCTTAGTTTAAATTTACTTAAACAATTAGAAATCAATAAAAGAACCAATGACCCTAATATTACATTTATTAATCAAGTAAGGAAAATTATTTATTCCCCTCTTCTAAGTATGTTCACAAAACCTAAACAATATAACACATTTAAATGAATTAACAGCAGCCACATCATTATTAAACAATTAAGATAACATTCTCAGGTTCTCCTAGTGAGGTGTTCACGTAACATACAATATCACCCACACACAGTTTTACCTATATCAACCTATGTTCTTTATTTTTTATACCTTTTTTCTGTACTTTTTTCTCTGTACTACAATATAAACCACTGTAATCATTTGTAAAATGTGTATTCAAGAATAGACATAAATAAATAAAATAAATAAACATTAATATGGGGAAAACAAACTCCGAAATACCCCCACAGGATATGAAATCTATTGTCACAATTATTTTATCAGTAAATCGGTTTAACCGGTAATAAATCATTTTAAATTGGAAGGGGTAAAATAGAATCATATAAATAAGTCGTCTAAACGTGGTTATAACCACAGTTTGAAAATGGACTGAAGAGCCGAAACAGCTGTAACAATAACAAAAACCAAGAAATACTTGCAGAACTTAATAATTATATTATTACATTTAATTTACATTAAATTTAAAAATAAATAAAATGGAGTTCTACGAATTAAACACAAAAACAATAAATACATAAGAAGTGTTATTGTTAGTGGCCCGATTCCAAATCCCCTGAGATGATTTTTTACGAAAACGTCGCTGTAGAAATGATCCAATCATTATTATTATTACCCCAAATATGTACAAATTTCTATATTGGAATATTATTTATTATACATCAGTGAGAAATTAACGTGTATGGAACGATTTACATTATAAATACCACGCTATATAAAATGTGTCTGTCTAATGTGTATAATATTATTATTATTTGAGATGAGTCTGCTTTTATGTAGTTTATGCGCCGCAATTTCTCATACGTTTTCCGCCATTGCTATATTTCAATGACTCGTTAAGACGAGACAATAACTTAAAATAAAGTCAGAATCTTAGTGAAGAAGCATTGCACACAAAGATTTGACGTGCGACCCTGGTGTATTGGGTTATTGGTTACTGCGCTTGAATTTGCCCTAGAATATCTCTAAATTAAAGTGGGAATCTTATATATACATAATAATTTTATGGGAAACCAAAAAAGTTAATCAAGTGAAACTGTCACAGATAATCTTAGCTATTATAGTGTATTTTTTAAATGTTGTTTTCTTTACGCGTTCATACATTTCTCTTGCAAAAATATTTTTTTAGTAGTTTGCATTCATATTTTTTATTGAGTAATTTATTATTTTGTTTGTATTCTACTCAAGCGAAACGATAGGAAAACCTTCAATTTATCTAAAGCATATTTTTTGGTATTCACAATGTACACCAATTCGTTATAAAGATTAATCAAAATAGTGATTTGGCATTAAACTTCGCCTTAACGACATAAGTGATGAAGTCGTGTAAAAATAATATTCGGCGCGCGGCCCCAGCGTAACGGACGGGACCTACGGTCGACTTTGCCCTAACAAGCCTAGAAAATTGATCTTTTAATGAAGTTTATTTTAATTATTTCTGATGAACGTATTACTAAAATCTCAGAAGTTTCTAGAAGGATCCCTCGGGAAGTTACTAATTCATCATCTAGAAAAATATTTTTAATTATTTCTGATGAACGTATTACTAAAATCTCAGATGTTTCTAGAAGGATCCCTCGGGAAGTTACTAATTCATCATCTAGAAAAATAAAATCTAGTGCTTACCGCTAACTTTTTAAAAACCTTTTACGTAAACTATCTTAATGGTAAGGTACTGTTTTTATTAATAACTTACATTCGTAGAGATCGCTCTATATCTATAATATTATCGTTGCGAATTCGTCGGAATTAATTATAATGAGAGCCTCGAGCAATCCCCCGTTATTAGAGTCTTGTATCGCCTTAAGAGGAAGCTACAAGCCGAAAATGCGTATATTCTTCTTATACCTTATATTGTAGGTAGTAGGCATTAAAATCGCTTGACAAACAGAGTCTAGAAACGTCCGATTTCAAGCACAGAACTGGTTTTTATTTATTTTTTAAATAATTTTATAAGAAAGCAAAAAAGTTAATAAAGTGAAACTGTCACAGATAATCTTAGCTATAATACTGTATTTTTTTGTTGTAAGTTGTTTGCTTTACGCGTTCATATTTATAAAATTATGAAATATTGAAATGAAATTCTTTTTTATAAAATTATTTACAAAATAAATCAAAACCAGTTTTTTGCTTGAAATCGAAGTTTCTAGACTCTTGTTTGTCAAGCGATTTTAATGCCTATTGCCTACGATATAAGGTATACCAATAATATACACATTTTTGGCTTGTAGCTTCCTCTTAAACAAACCTTACAAATCCTAACCACAAAAAAACTATCATCATTTTATGTTTACTAATCTAGTAAACTGTTTTACTTGCATGATAAGTCGGATACTGACGCAAACTTGAACATTTTGTTGCGAAATATAATCTTAACATATAAAAATTTAGACTGCGTATGTTTGCGCTCGCAAAACTCGAAAAGAAGTCAAACGATATCGCTGAAAATATTATAGTTTGTTCTTCTTAGTGTCAGGAGTGTTTAGAGAGTGGTTTGAAAGGTGTAAGAAGTCGGACACGCCTGAGTAATACTTATAGCAATTATTTAATCTTAAATAATTGTGTGTTTAATTAAAGTTGTTTCCTTTACGCGTTCGTACATTTCTATTGAAATTTTTTTTAAAGTTTTATACATTTATATATTTTATTGAGTAATTGATTTTTTTTTTTTATTCTACTCAAGCGAAACGATAGGAAAACCTTTAATTTATCTAAAACATATTTTTTGGTATTCATAATGTACACCAATTCGTTATAAAGATGAATCAAAATAGTGATTTAGCATTAAGCTTCCCCTCAATGCAGTGAATGCAGTCTCTCGTGTGTAGGAGGAACGGATAATGTACGCAAAATGATTTACTGATGAATGATGTTAGTAACTTCAAAGTCATCGCGTACCTCAGTTGGACAGGGTTCTAGCTTCACTTTACCTCGTTATGAGATATGAGGTGTCAAAATTTTCTTATTGACTATTTACCTTTATATATATATTTAAATAGAACGTATTATACTCGTAACTTAACATTATAGGACATATCTAAACGTGCAGATAGAATCATATGCAACCAGTTAGGGCATAATAATTAATTGTATGAGGTTCTAACTTCATTTTCCTGATGCCATTCCAAGATAGGGTTACGTTCTAATTAAATATTTTCCTAAAATGCTTTGAACAAGAATGCACCTCAAAATCAGAAAAAAGTTAAATATATTATAATAAATGTTTTTGATAACTTTGTCACCTTAGAACATAATAAGGCAAAGTTAGAACCCTATCCAACTAAAGTGAAGAACTACACTACTGCGCCCCGTAAAAATAACCAACTGTTAGATACAAACAAAATGTTCAAAGTATGTTAGAACCTCGTAAAATAAATGGAAACTTTAAAAACTTGATGTTAGAACTTCGTATATGGAAATACAACACAGATAGCTCTGAAAGTTATTTTGGTTTTACCAATGAGCAAAAGAATGGTTTTGCATAATATTGTCAATTTTGAAAAAAATGTCAATTAGAACCCTGTCCAACTGAGGTATCTGTAGCGATATAACATAAAACATAACATATATATGATTCATGTAGTTGTGAATGATGAATACTTGGTGAAAATCTTTGTAAAGTTTGTTTGAGAGTTCAGCGAAATATTAATTTTGGAGTACTGAATGAAAAGTTGTTCAAATTAGCGAAAAATACTTTTACAGAATTTGAACAATTCGTCAAATTTCAAACGTGATTTTCAAGTTCTGTGAAAGTTCTTTTCAAGTTCTATTATTATTTCAGATTTGTGATACAACTGGTCAATAATGATGTATTAACAGAACTTGAATAGAACCTTCACAGAACTTGAAAATCAACTTTGAAATTTGAAGAATTGTTAAAATTCTGTGAAACAACCTACTTAATTAATAACATTTCAAATGAATTTCTGACTTTAAAACTAATAATTGTTTTTTTTTATTACAACAGTTTCACATTTAACATTAAAGTAAATAAATAAAAATCAGAAGTATAAATAAATGATTTAAAAATAAAGTGAAGTAAAAAAAAAATAAACATGCTATTCAAACTTGTGATAACAATTGAAAGACGTAATTGTTTGAATAGCCATTGTTATAATACGTCTCGTCGCGTGTGATAAATTGTATTAACCACTGTTCATTGAAAAACAGTGCCGTGTCTTGGCCTCTGACGTGACTAGTGAGACAAGATGACCGTAATCTATTGTTTGTGAAGAACCAAGTGTTTGTGTAGTCAAGAGTTGCTACAGTTTCAAGATGATTGGCCCATCTTCCCACATCAGCAAGTTCTTGCTGAGTCTCTTCTTCCTGCTTCTCGTCTTCTTTGTCTTTATGGATGTCAACATGATTTTGAGGATCCAGAACTATCCAATAAGCAGAGATAAGCAGAATGCTCCGACCAGTTCAGAACTGACAGGAAATTGGACTGCCTACTCCAATGGATCCAAGAAAGACGACCTGACAGAGCTTTATAAGAATCTGCAAGAGTCTGTCAGTCATTCAGTATATTCTTCCACGCAGCAAAATTTGAAGAAACCTTTTGAACCACGAGAATACGAGCAAGATACTTGGGTTACTTGTGATATTAATCCATTATGTTACCCCACCGTAAAAGCTCTAATGTTGGATCACACGAATCACTACATCTTTGCTCCAGTAGTGTCGATCTTAGATAACCTAATTGGCATATCAGCAAGAATGCCATACATCACACCAAATTTGATATCGTATACTCACGTTGGTATAGCGATAATTGCCGGTAAACTGATTTCCATCGATTCTCTGGCTTATAGAAGGCTCGGTGTTGTATTGTTCCAAGTTAGGACATTGCTGGATGATTTGGACGGTCATGTAGCGAGAGCAAGAAAGCACGTACGCGGAGAAAGGTCGGAAGTGGGAACAGCAGGATTTTACATTGATGGATTCTGTGATCTTTTAGGATGCATCTGTCTTGTTATCGGCATCTTTTGCTTCTTGAAAAACAATCCCCCTAGAAGAGGCTACGTGAAAGTACACACTGTATTACCCCATTACAACGAAAACATCACAACGAAAGAAGCCACAGACACAAATGGAGAAGTTGGCTTTGTGTACAAGCCTAAGGTATCAATGGAGAGGATGTTGAGAAAGCTCTTCCTGTTTTCTGGTCAATTATTGGTATCGTCTATGGCGTGGAATCGCTATATCGATATCTACCAGCAGACTTTGGAGCGAGAAGAATCAGAGATCAGCGAAGCCCAGCTGCAAAGACAGACGATTGCCTTTCGGTCTGGACTTTTCTTCGCAATTTCCTGGCTGTGGAAGATAGTCAACGTCCACAGCTTTCTTCACTGCATCGTTTTCGCCATCTTCTGCGACAAGCTTTGGGAATTTTTAAGATTCATCCAATTCGTCGGTTATGGCCTGTTGGTTGCGTCTATAGGACTGACCGAAATGCACGTTATAAAAGTGCAAAGTTATGTTTTTAAATTGGTAAATAGTCAGGCACCATCGTAAAGTGAGTTAGTTCATTTACAAATACATTTTAAGTCTCTTTTATCAAAGGTAAACGAGGCTTAGTTTTTATACTACTCTTTATTTCGTATTAGTTTTTTGTTACTTTCTTTTGTAAGTGAATCGATTGATTTTTTAAATATGTTTTTTGTTAAAACTTTGTGATGAACAATTTTAGTAGTATATTTTCTTTACTTGAACAAATGTTTCATTTTTATATTTTTAAACAGTTTTCGAAGTGGAATGTCGTCGTGATGAATAGTAGCGATGATTGCATATTATACTTAATCATTTGAGAAGATAACATCAGCAACTTTAAATGAAAATAAACGGTCGCTACTAGGACTCGAACCCAGAATCTTTAGTCTTTGTCTGGCGTCTCTAGCAATTGATCTATTTCCATACTCTATCACGTTTTCGTTGAAAGTTGTTGATTATCTACGTCGATGTTTAAATAATATAACAATGAGGTTTGTAAGCTTCAATGTGTTAGTCTTAATAAATTGAATACTGTACTGTTGATTTTTTATAATTTTTTTCGTGCTTTGATGAAGGACATCAGAATTGGTCGTTTGCAAACAGTGTTGTTATGACTTGCCATGATTCTAAACTGAATTTAAATGCAAAAGTTATACTTTTGTTCTGGAGATAAAAAGGGTGCTTCCGAAATGGGACGGCATTTTAATATATTATTATTAGTAGTTTAAACAAAATATAACCGTTTGGTTTATCGGACAATTTGTTTTTTGAAAATCGAAATTGTTGTGATGCTTTTTGAAAGCAAAAATTAAACTGGCCAAAATGAACAGTATCATGAATATTTTTTATCGATTGTTATTTACAAATATTCAAACTAAAATCGAAGCATTTTTTAGGAGCGCCATTATTTAATTTCCTCAGTGTTTCTTTTCCTTGTCAGATAAAATATATTAATTATTTTAAAATATTAATATTATTTTGACACGGTAAAAACATCTGATACTTGATAATTTTAGTTTGGTTTTTCATGATAACTAAGCAAATGTAATAATATTTATTACCTAGAGTATTTTCTTGCCAATTTAGTATTTTAATATCAGTTTTTTTCTATAATTTATTTTTAACTTAAATTCCCTGTTGCTTTCTATTTAAAATAATGTTTTATTAAATATGATAATATTTCAAATTTTTTCCGATGCAGGATTTATTCTATTAATTAAAATGATGCATTTATTCCTACTGAATAGAATAAATTTTTCTCAAAATATCTTTAATAGAATCAATTTTTCAACTTTAAAAAAATCCTAAAAATTTATTTAAAAAAATTTTCTTCAATTTATGTAGCCAATTCATTTGTAACTCTCTCAAATTTTAATTTTCTACTAATTATTATTACAAAACTAAAATATCTACATATTTGTAAATTGTATTATGAATATATAATTAAGTAATGTTTGTTAATATCATATTACATTGAAAAAATGTATCATTTGTCTTTCGTCAATCTTTAAAGAACAAGTTTAACTGTAATATTTACATTAATAAACGAAAATCCACCTCTTTTTACGACTTTTAAATAATATTTTAATTTTTTTATTTAGGTATGGCTTTAAAGTTTTGAGAATTTTTTTTTACTCCGAATATTTAAATTTTTTTTTGTCATATTCATCTTATCCTCTGCATTTTTGGCGTGTCCGTAAGTCTGATGTAAGCTCTATTTCCACTTAATTATGTTGTAATAGATCAAACATAAAAAAATGAGAAATAATATTTTTGAGCTGATTGGCCTATTGGGGTCGAAAATTCTTATATAAATTGGCAAAAAATATAACACCTCCAGGGATTTTGTTTTCAGTGTTTTTAATGTATTATTTATAAGTCGCTGTTCATTGTTTTATGTAACATCACTCGAGAAAATCATTGGCAGAGCCTGGTTTCTGTTACGACGAAAAAATAAACTTTAATTTGATAAGTTTTAAGTACATAATTATTTTGCCTTGTTTTTAATATTTCAAGGAAGTCTAGAAATTTAATGAAATGGATTTTTTTCTATGGCAACACCGAGTAACATCGATTTTAGAACAAATTTTAATACGTTGGTGTGTGAGGTTATGTTTAACTCCCGATTATAACAGATGGACATTTACCGAAAAAAACGCCAATTTCAAAAATATTATTATTATTTTTTTTTATAAGTGTGTGTTTCTTTCGTTTTATTTACATTTTAATATCCACATAGCACAGGACGCGTGAAAAATTACGGGATATAAAAAAATTGCCACGTCCGAGAATCGAACCCCGATCAACTGCAGACCATAATGCCACCAACTATTGTAAGAACGGCGGCATAAATTCATTTAATGTACCTAATAAGAATTATGTATTTTAGAATGTTATCACATCACATCCGAAATTATATTGTTTAATAATGAGTGGCTTCTTTGATGTTAAATTAAAAAAAAAATACAAAAACAAAAAAAGTTTGAATATCAAATTTCTCAGAATATTATCATCACTTTTCGGGTAGTACCTACACTAATTTGTGAACCGTTTTTTTATTTTAAAAGTAACATCCTTTTACTTTTGAACCATCTTGGTGTTACCATTTAGAACCATTTAAACGACCGCTCCGGCCTAATTGTTTTCTAGACTTTCTCGAAGGACTATAATTACTGTGACGTACCTGTTTTTCGGTCTGGCAGAAATGCCCTCAGACTGTACCTAAGGTTTAAAGTAAAAATAATTATTAATACTTAATTAAGCAACACTGTACAAAAAAATGTTGTTACATTATGTTATGTTATGAATATTACGAATGTCTATACTTAATATTTTAATGTAAAAAAATATGGTATTTAATTATTATGTTACTATGTACAGTCGAAGTATGCGACACTTAAAATAATCAATCGGCCCTACTTGTAAAGATGTTTTTTTAAAGAAATAGTTGACTGAAAATTGCCAATAATTTTTTTATTGTACGTTTTAATTTTTTTCATGTAACGGCCGTTGTCACAAATCTAATTTAGCGACCGCTGAGCTATAATTTGGCTTAAGAGGAAACGCGAGCGCCGAGAATTTTGAATAATAGGTATTTTACAAAACTGTCGATGTCCCTTGCCCCCGAATACTGAGCGAAAGGGGCAACTACACTTTTAGACTTATTATACCTAAATTAAATTGTAAAAATTGAGGTTTTGTATTCCCCTGTTTTCTCCTTCAAAAATGGATCGATTTTTAAGATTTTTTTCACCAACTGTATCAAAAGAAAATTTTCTATGTCTTTAAGTTATGCTTTTTTAAAAATACACATGTCAAATTTGTATGCTGAACGTCTGTTGATGGCGTTAAATACTAAGCAATTTTAATTATTTTAAGTAACCTGTCAAATAAGCAGAACGTAGGGCTTGAAAATTTGGCAATAGTTTCAAAATCCAATTTTCAAAATAGGGGAATACGTTTGTATGGACAAAACGCCTCTCGAGTTTCCTCTTAAAACGATGTCTTGACAAAAAAATTTAAAGCAAATTGTGTTTTCAGTTAGAAAATTTGATGACTCAAATTAATATAGATGGTTTATTAATACTGTGAGTAGAACACGTAATCTTTTACTTTGTTTTAACTGGTAATATTAACAAGATAAGTCTAGAAAAATGAAAGTGATCGGAAAGCATTTTAATATCAATTGGTGTAAAATTAAATGAAATATGGGAATATAGGTGTATTATTGCCACCAGCACAAGCACCAGACAATTTGACTTTTATCGGGTTATTCATGCATCGCATTTATCATTAAAATGTCAGTATCCTTGGATAGTTAGTTGGTTGAGCCGTTCTCAGCGTCGGGTTCCCACACAAAAGTCTGTGTTCAGTCTTACCCAGCTAAGTCCTCCACCATTGTACAAGATTTCAGCTTATGGTGATGAAAATAGGAGAAATTCAAATATTGTCAGCTAATTCTTATCTTCGCTGTTCGTCTTTCTTTTCGGCATTGCCAAATATCCGACACTTACTTAACCATGGCTAACGATAGATTGCATTATAGTACTGTGTCGATCGTGATCGACCCGATCACGAACCACAGATGATCAATAGGGTCACTATAAAAAAAAGATTCGATCATCCGTGATGGTGTGACGAGCAACTATAGATATATGGATTTTGTAAACCGGGCGTCTCGAATCGTTCTTGCGACAGAAAAAAATAGATTGTACATATCTGAAACTGAAATAGGCTATTGCTGGTGTTCCAGCCAGAAATCGCAGTGACAGTCCATTTCAGATTAAGGCGATGCACTACGTCGTGTAATATTTTAAATTGAGCCGCTATCAATAACAACCCTTACGTAGATGGCGATAAGGTTTAAATTCCCGCTTAACACCATCCGCCTGTTGTGATTTATGCAAGAAAAAAATATGGCCAAAAAGTGCCTTTTATTTTATTTTGTGGATGTTCAGGCATAAATATTTAATTTTTTTCCGATCATTTTATAAATAACTTAATTTGCCACATTATACAATAAAATCATAACCGAAAATGGGTTCGTAAGTAGGAGATTTTGAACTTTAAAGCAGTTTTCATAGGCCTACACATAATTTTTTTCTGGGCTTATAAAAAGACTTATCTAAAAAATACTCGATTATTTCAAAGGCCAAGATGTATTCTACTCGCAGTATTTAATTAAAGCATCTGAAACATTTCTAGGCGACCAAATTTTTAAACCAAAACCACATGATTTTGCATTACTACGTATGGCATCGCCTTAACCATATCTATTTCGGTTTCGCAAGAACGAGACTCGAGACGCCAAGTCTGCACAATTTATATATCTATGGTCTGCGTCAACACGCCGACATTTTTTCTATGTTCAAAAGTGCCCGATTAAAGATCGGATATTTTTGACCCGATCACTTTGCCGGTGGATCGCGATCAACCTGGGTCATATAAAATGATCGATCGACATATGGCTAACTGGTTACAACGGCCTATTATGTGAAGTATTTTTATACTATACTATATTTTATACTACGAGTGCGTGGCGGTAGTTCTAACTACTATTTTTGATATCTAGTTAAATCACTATAATGTTATATTGACGCTATAAAACTAATTATTTAATTAACCTATTTTTTTGTTTTCATACAATTGCCATTTCATTTATTTTTCTTTTGTTTAATTTGATTATCTCAATATCACTTATTTGGAGTTGTTACTGTATTGAAATGGTAATGATGTAACAAACAAAAGTAATTATTTTTTTAATGATAAACTTATGTTTATAAGACAAGGTTTTTATGCATAGCACAAAGGATAACAAATTATTATAAGCATTTATTACTCGCCTGAAATATACCCATACAAATTGAAAATATCTCCCGTGTAAAAATAAATAAATAATATTTCAAAATATAATAAGCAGTAATTGTCAGTTAAAGTACTTGTACATATTGAATTATTTGGCGTGTTGGGAATAAGTCGACGTAGCTCTGTAGTCCAGAGCACCTGACTGGACATCAGAAGGTGCGGGTTCTATTCCCGTCGGCGGAATTTATTTTTACTAGGGACATATTTTCAATTTGTATGGATATTTCACGCGAGTAATTTATGCTTATAATAATTTGTTAAAACTAAGTAAAATCAGATTTACATGTTTTGGTCGAATATTTAAAAAAAAAAATAGTTATACGTGGTTTATTTAGATTTTTTGTTTCCAACAGTAAATAAACTCTTAAAAATAAATTTCAAAGCATTATAAATTTAGAAGGAGCATGAAGTAATAAACAATGTTAGTTTAAAAGTTCTCTAGATTTTAAAGTTTTCAAATTCAAAACAAAGTGTGATTTTTTTTGCTTAAACTTTTTGGTTTACCTTGTTGATGTAAAATAATTGCGATATTTTCCATGTTTTTTTTTGTTCTTGAAAAAAAATAAAACATTAATATAATTAATATATTTTTATGTTTAGGAATTAATTTTGTATAACGATTTTTGATTTGCCGCCCAAACGACATGTTCGTTTTTATTCGTGGATTTGGCGGCGTTGACGTCACGCCGGGTGACAGCCGTCTTACCAGCCAGTGGCGTTTTCTCTGTCATAATGACGTTGTAGCCAGTTGGAAACATTTCGGAATGTGCGGTTTTTTTCAAATCGTTAATTATGAATGAAAGTATAAAAATTACACATTTTTAGTACAATTATCATAATCAGAAAATAAAGTAAATCTTCCACATAAGTTAACGGCGTTCTTAGTTTGCGAAATACGCCATTATTATTTATTTGAGAAATTGAGTGAAATAGAGTGCACGTAATTTCGATTTTATATTTAATTTTTATCAATTTATTTATAATTTCATCATCTCGAACGGGTGTGTACAATCGCTTAAAATAATAATAACAAGATAATTTTTTATATTTTTGTTGAGAGAATTGTTTAAAAAAATTTAACTTAATTTGAAATTGTGATTTTTTAAATTCATGAAAATATTATTTGATTTTTAAGTCACTTTTGTGTTTTATAAAAACATGAAAAAATACAACCTGTGTCTTCCAGATATGTTTTTTTATATTTTTAAAATTTTATATAAATTTTTTTTTTTAAATACATTCTTATTTATACTTATTATTTTATAAATTCCCGACGTTCCGATGCTAATACGTGTATTTCTAGTATTATTGAATATAAAATGATTTATTTTAATTATGTGTACAACGTGTCGAACTAATTTCTAAGAATTATTAAATTATAAATTTAATTTTTTTTATTTGTACGCAGAAAAATATATTAGTACGTTTTAGTTGCGTCAGAATAATTTGTATTTTTTATTTTATTTTAATGTATTTCTTCAAAAATGTACAATAACAAACTAAATATGTTACCGTGGAGTTTAAGTTTAGCGTGTGGATGGAATTACTGTAAATATGTCGGGGTGGTCCAAAGAAACGCTAGCATTTACAAATGGAACGGTTTCTGAAAGAAATGTATGTATATTATAATGTGTCAAACGTTTTCCGAATGTATTCACGAAATATGTTTTAAATTAATGCACAATATTATATATAAACATACAGCGTAATTTCACTCGATTGTTATATATAGGGTGTCCGGGGGTAAAGTTCGCTAACTTCAGGGGGTGATTCTACTTGGTACAAGTAAAAAAGATTTTTTTCGAAATTTCAACGTTTTAAGGTAGTTTTTAGGTTAAAAAAGTTGTATTGTTTGTATGGGTATATAAATATTTTTCTATATTTGTGTTTTGGAAAATAAACATAAGAATTTAAAAAAAGTTTTTTTTTTACTAACCATTCCGGACATCCTGTATGCAGTATTTCATGCTGCGAAACAAACCAATAAATGTCGATATAAAGCGATGCTTAGTTTTTTTCCTACATATTTAAATTTTTTTTTTTTAATTGAACGTAGCAAAACGGTTTTAAACCAGGCTCAAGGCCGGCTTTACCACACCAACGTTGAATGGGCGTGCGAGAATCTAATTAGTAAGAGAATGAAATGAATATATACGTATACAACAGACTTGCCACCGAAGTAAGCTTT
The DNA here is from genome assembly GCF_061612785.1 of Hesperophylax consimilis. Lineage (NCBI taxonomy): Eukaryota > Metazoa > Arthropoda > Insecta > Trichoptera > Limnephilidae > Hesperophylax > Hesperophylax consimilis. The sequence continues at coordinate 18,230,873 of NC_142865.1, forward strand.
TTTTCTGTTGTTTCTGGCTTTCACCCTTCAAGGTGTCCTAGGCCATCGTTTTAAATTATGAAATAGAGGGAGGGTGAATTAATATATCAATTTTGTTTGATTGGGCTTTTTCAAAATTATATGGAAGATTGTAGTAGAGTTCAGACTTAGAAGAAAGGATATTTGTTTAGAGAGGCACAGCCGAAAATATGTGTTCTAAAGTTTCCACTTCTATACTACAGAATGTTCAATCTGAGGAGTCAAGCACGTGAATTTTAAAAGTGTGAGAAGAAACGGAACAATGTCCAATCCTCATTCGAATAAGTGAGGAAATTTAATTTTTGGAGAAATGGGGGAATTGTTGAAACCACGGTTTTGATGGGGTAGTCTTTTGTATTGAGGCGCAGCAGGCAAGGCATTGGATTGACTAGAAATGTGCCAATACTCTGACCAAACATTGCGGGATCTATCTTTGAGGATGGACGAATATATCTGATAGAGAAATGTGGTTTACGAGGGTAACAATAGGGTTGGATACTCCATGTATTGCCGATTAATCCGCAATATCATTACGCACGATCTTTCTTATTTTTCCATTTCTCCTGTTGAAACTCATCTGCCACTATCACACATCAAAATCCTTTCTAGAGTGGATAATCTGTTTCACAAAAGTCGAAAGGTCAACAATGACGACAGTAAAAGATAAGTAATTTTTACCGTTTTTTGCGTTTTACATTTGATTTTCCGAAAACAACATGATAATCCATAATATGTATTTATTAATATCTGTTATTTAATCCGTGTCGCCTAATTAATATTGTAAATTGTGACAAGTTTAAAATCAATTCGCCAGAGTATAAAATCGTTGTTCCTTATCATGTGAAGGTTATCTAGAAAATATATTACATAGTGATTGTCTTTAAAAAAATCTATTTTTACAATGTTCAATATTCGTCATCCGTCCCATTTTTTCTTATAATTTGTATTATCTAATTCAATTTTAATTCGTGTCAGAAATATGTCTGCAGTTCCAATTTTTACAGAGTGGTTAAAAAAGGTTTTGTATTGTTCCGACAACTATGAATTATTATTTTTTCTGCCAAGTTTCGTCTTATTTCTATGGCAAGTATCCAAGTTCCTTCAATAAAGGTTTTTTTTTAAATTAATTTTTTTTTTATTAAAAGCGAGACGGTTTACACGTAGTTCCCAGGAGCACTTAGGCCATAGGCCCATTGTGCTATCTCCCACTTTACCTCAATCCTTTAACAACAACCCAGTCCCTTTAATAATGTTCACCAGGATTTTCATTGGGTATGTGGCTATGTCTTCTGGTTCTACTGTTTGTCTCCCCAGGTATCTGAGCCTAGTTCCCACCAGGGCAGGACATTGGAACCATAGGTGAATTGGAGTCTCTTCATCCTCTTCACATTTCCTGCATCTATTGGTGTTTTCCACTCCCAATATCTGCATGTGTCTCCTGAGATGGCAGTGTCCCGTTAGTAGTCCTACCAGTTCCCTCAGCGAGTTTCACTCCACATCGAGTAGTTTCTTGGTTCGTCTAGGGTCTGGTCCTTTTACGAGTACTTTGGATTGTCTCATTCCAGGTGCCCTCTCCCATTCTTTGCGGTGCTGGGATTTGACCAACCTATCAATATGTAATTTAGTGTGGCAAGCTGTTACTCCTACGGCCTGCTCGGATCCTACAAGTGGTGCTTTCGCCCCTTTCCTTGCTAGTTCATCAGCCCGCTCGTTGTCCTCAATACATCAATACCAATAAAGTTTATCAGATGTGTCAATGTGTGTTTGGTCTATTTCCTGGTTCCACAACATGGTTTTTATTTATTTCTTTATTTATGCTTTTCTTTTTATATAATAATTAATATTATTACTAGACAATTTACAAAATAACGGTTATTTGTGAACAGGTTCTGCTGAGAAATTATTTTTACGTGTGGCAGCTGTTTCGCCTTCTGAAATCATTACACAGTTTGATTATACCTTCAGAAGGCGAAACAGCACGCGTAGAACTTTTTTATAAATAATCATTTTCATTTCGTTAATTGAATATTGATTCTATATAAATAAAAATGTTAATGTTCGTTTGTTCAAAACCTTATATCTCCGAAAGAAAGTTCTTCACCATTTGCTTTGATAATTTGTCACAACGTTGCATTCGAATACACGTGTTTTGACACCTATATTATATAGATCTCACCTGTAACAGTTAAAAACGTTTTTAAAAAAACAGCGCAATCTGTTGGACAAACATGCTTTTTTGAAAAACAGCGCCTTCTTTTGGACATAAAAGCAACACGCGCTATTGTTTTTCTATCGACACAGACAGACCGAGCCATAGCAACGCGTTGTGGGGTACTGCTAGTTTTTAAATAAATATTTCGAGTATCGCGAAAGATTTATACGAAATTACTTAACCTGGATATGAACAAAAAAGAAACAAGAAAGACGATCAGTTTCTATCTAAATTAAGGAGCTGGATGCAATAACAATGGAAAAAATGTCGTTTAGGTCAGTTTTACTCTGGATAGACGATCAGTTTCTATCCTATCTAAATTGAGGAGCTGGATGCAATAACATCGGAAAACATGTCGTTTAGGACAGTTTTACACTAGATAGATGATCAGTTTCTATCTAAATTGAGGAGCTGGATCCAATAATATCGGAAAACATGTCGTTTAGGACAGTTTAACACTAGATAGATGATCAGTTCCTATCTAAATTGAGGAGCTGGATGCATAGCAATGGAAAACATGTCGTTTGGGACAGTTTTACTCTGGATAGACGATCCGTTTCTATCTAAATTGGAGCTGGGTGCAATAACATCGGAAAACATGTCGTTTACGACAGTTTTACTCTGGATAGACGATCAGTTTCTATCTAAATTGAGGAGCTGGATGCAATAACAACGGAAAACATGTCGTTTAGGACAGTTTTACACTAGATAGATGATCAGTTTCTATCTAAATTGAAGAGCTGGATGCAATAATAACGCGCACAAGCTTTTTGCTCCCATCGCTTTTAAGGTATCTCAAATCCCTTCTTACACAGACGGAGTTACAAGTGAATACCACGCATTTAAAAAAAATTTGAATGTTTTTCACTCAAAACCACAATAACAAATTATTATAAGCAATAATTAGTCGCCTGAAATATCGATACAAATTAAAAATATCTTCCGAGTAAAAATAAATGCCGCCGACGGGAATTGAACCTGCACCTTCTGATGTCCGGTCAGGTGCTCTGGACCACTGAGCTACGTCGACTTATTCCCATTCAATAATTAAATTTGACCGGTCGGTGGCCGAGTTGACATCGCGCTTGGGTCTCACTCGGGCGTAGTGTGTTCGATTCCTCGGCTGGCTAAGTCCTCCATCACAACACAAGCAACATTTTCAGCTTACTGTGGTGGTAGTAGGAGATTTTCAAATATTGTCAGGTTATTCGTAACCCGGGAATGTTTGTCTTTCTTTAAAAAAAAAAAAAAAAATTTCACCTGTAAACAATATTGTTATCTTTGTGCTATTCGTAACAACAAACCTTGTCTTATAAACATTAGTTTATCATTAAACAAATAACAAAACTACAATGTTCATCATATGTTATTATTGCATCCAGATTATAAATAATTTAGCGAGTTACCTAATATTTACAACAGTTATGAGTAGGTACATTGGAATATCCCATTTTTGGTCTATTTTTGCTGCAAATAAAATACAACTTTTTTTTTTTGATTTTATTATTGTTTTTGCACCTAAATCGGTAGATTAAAAAAAAACAAATATTCCGTCGCATTTTTCTGTTATCGTTTTATCCGAGTAGGATTTTTCTTGGTTTATAACTAACGTCAATCATTTTTTATCGATTAATTTGCTGATAAAATTATTTTGCTATCTATATCTAAATTCTGATAAAATTGTTACATCAGTAACCGCTGCGTCGATTGTTTTAAACACAATTCTCTTATACCAAACCTCTCAAAACGAAATATTCTAAAATCAATGAAAGAAGAGTGCAATCATCGGTTTTGGAATTTTGGAAAACCGTTTCAACAAACTTATGCGGGCGAAAACAAGGGTCCCATTCGAGAAAATGGATTTTGTTTTAAATAGCTATATTTTTTAAAATAATACAAACCTATATGTTTTTACATAGTTCTCACTACCAGTGGCGGCTCGTAGAATGCTAAGTTCGACATCATTTATTTATGTTGTTTAGTCCAAAACGAGTATTTATTATTTTTGAAAATTAAATTTTTTAAAATGAAGATTTTCAGGATATTTCAGTATGACCGTGCGCCGCACAAATTTCCTGAAAATCTTCATACAAAAAACTGAATTTTCGAAAAAAAATAGAAAACGTTTTCAGCTACAACAACATTAATAATGCAATTTTTTGAAATATTAGCAATCTAGTACACAGAGAAGACACGAGCAGCCACTGTTCAACACACCTCAACTATAAAATTATTGTCTGAAATTAAAGCCTACCTTTGTGATTCGACCAAAGATATTAGAAGAACGAGATATGCTATGTTGTCTGCCGGACCGTAGCCGGAGTACTACCTTATTAGGGTACTTTGAACGGTATCGGGACGTGTACGCACAGAAATCTGTTCTCTGTATTAGTGCGGATACCTTGGCGTAAGCGAAGGTGTGCAGTAGTATTGGTGAACAAAACCGGCGACACTGGGCACAACAATTCCACACAGTATGAACTGCTCATAGCACATTTCGTTCTTCTAATATCTTTGGATTCGACTCTATAAAAAGTCAGAGTCTGCGTTGGGACATTTAGTGATGTTTTATTTGTAAAAAAATGTAAGTATTTTATTGCACAATTTTTATTTTTGTCGATTTTGATCAAATCATTACAAAAAAGCTTCCGCATCTCCGATGCGATACTTGCAAGGATGACACGTTCTTCATGCCTAAAAATAAAGTTTCCTTTTGATGAAATATTCTTCCATACAAAATACAAGAATTTGATGATTTTAAAATACGTATGCATATAGTTGGGACCCTCACAAAGAGATTGATATAAAATATATATAGAATTGTCTGACAGCAATGCCCAAAGATATTAGATTCTAATATCTTTGGCAATGCCTTATACAGCCATTCAAGTAGGACCGACGTAGAAGGTACAACTACCCTTCTCGTAGAAAGCGCGTAGAAGGCATTTATTTCCAATTAGCAAGGGTCATTCTTCAGATAAAAAAAAATATTTTAATCTAACTTGGTCATTTTGTATATTTTATTATACAATTTGTCCGGAAACCAGTGTTACAAGCAGAAAAATGGGGAATCTACAGTATCTACACCACAAGAATCTAACTCAAAAAACATAATATTTTCAATTTTAAAGGTAATTTTTTTTGGAGCTGTATTTATGCTTTTTAAAAGACAATTAAAATGGCTGATATAAAACTCCCTAGAGGTTCCATGCTAACTCAACACAGTGAATATTCAACACACCTTTAAAAAGTGATATAAAGTCATTAAAAATAATGAAAAAAAAAAAATTATTACCTAACTTACTTAACCCAGTTAATAATGTTTTTGTTTCATCAATTTCCATGACTTTATATAACTTTTTAAATATGTGATGAATTATCATTTTGATGATTTATCCGGTCACCCTACCTAGTTATTGATTTTTTCTTCATATTTGAGATAAAAAATTCTTTGCACTCGAAAACAAAATCTCAATAAGTTATACTACAAAATCGACCTCAAATGTGACGATGTACTTATATGATTCACCAGTTTCCCGCTTATAACACTAGTTTCCGGACACCGTGTATTTCTGTTTAGTGAGAAAATCCACCTTTGTTAAAAATTGTTCATTACACACAATTATACATGTCCATTTTAATTCGTTTTTATATATCTGTACATACGTATATATATATTTGAAATTTATTATAATAAAATTGTAGCAGGTTGCCTATAAGTTTGTAAGGTGTGTGGTTTTCCTTAAAGTATTGAAATTTTATCAAACTTCCAAATTATATTACATTTAATATTGTACCTATGTTTTTGTTAGAGTTGTATGTAAAAATATTTTGTATTAATTAACAATAATTTCGTTAACAATGTGATACTTCAATAAATATTCGATAAGTTACCTAAAGTGTTTTATTGATATTTTTTATTATGTTCATCAATGTTTCATCAGAAGAAGTCGGGGACGCCCGAGGAAGACATGGCACGATCAAGTGAATCAGATACTTGAGAGGCGTAGCTATAGCTTTCACATGGGGGCTGATGGGGAGAGTTGTAACCCCCAAACCCACCTTTTGTATGCGCCCTTGGTACGAATGTATATGACTATGTTGTGAGATATATACTTTCAAAGTTAATTGATTCCAGCACTTCAAAAAATATTTACTCCAGACGGAAAAGCTGGCAGTCCATAATGGAGTGTTGGTGCCTACCCTGATTTACGGCAGTCACGCATGGAACTTGCAGAGGAAGGACGAAAGTAAACTGAATGCTGTAGAAATGAGATCCCTGAGGCGTATGTGTATAAAACAATGTATGAAATGTTGAGATTTGCAAATAATCCAAGGCTTATGTTAGCGTAATGAGTAACATTAAGGCGAAGCTTAGTTAAATCACTATGTTGATTAATCTTTATAACGAATTGGTGTACATTATGAATACCAAAAAATATGATTTAGATAAATTAAGTTTTTCTATCGTTCCGCTTGAGTAGAATACAAAGAAAAAATAAATCACTCAATAAAAAATATAAATGTAAACTAGGTACTAAGAAATATATTTTTTCAATAGAAATGTATGAACGCATAAAGGAAACAGCTTAAAAATACAGTATTATAGCTATGATTATCTGTGACAGTTTCACTTGATTAACTTTTTTGCTTTCTTATAAAATTATTTACAAAATAAATAAAAACCAGTTTTGTGCTTGAAATCGAACGTTTCTAGACTCCGTTTGTTAAGCGATTTGAATAACTATTACCTACAATATAAGGTATACCAAGAATATACATATTTTTGGTTTGTAGCTTCCTCTTAAGAAAGGGATGCTTAAATGGTTTGGGTATGTAGAGCGGATTAATGAAGAAAGGGGTGTAAGGAGAATATATGACACGAATATGAATTATTGAAGTAGGGGACGCCCGAGGAAGACATGGCACAACCAAGTGAACCAAATGTCTGAGTGAGAATAATATAAGGGTATTTATGAATGTGAATGAAGCAAGGAGAGTGTACCGAAACCGGGTTGTTGGGCGGTCTATCTTCTCTGCATACCCCTGCAGGGGAATGGTTAGTATGACACGTTAATTTTTGGAAATACAGGGTGTATCGGTAAGTACCCGACAAACTTTAACCAGCTATTCCTCAGCACATTTGGAGTAAAAAATGTTATGGGCACTTTGCTGTCCGGTAACATTTTTGTTCCATTAAAAACAAAAAATAAATAAAAAAATCCACACTCCGTCACTGTCATTTGCATTGTTTCTCGTGTTCAACAGCTGTTATTAGCAAGTGTGTCAAAAAGTGTCCTCGCTCTTTCGTACGCACTAAATAATAATAGCTAAAAATGAGACGAATGGTGCCGTGCCATTTCGTTGTGATTGTAAAAGCGCGCCAACGTAGGTACGTACGTACATTATCCAACGAAACTCGAACAAAATATTGCCAGATGGGTTTTCAAACTTTGACAAAGGATAAAACATTGGTGACATGTAGTGAAAATATGAATAGTAAATTTTTTATTAAAAAAAAATGTTACCGGACAGCAAAGTGCCCATAACATTTTTTACTCCAAATGTGCTAAGGAATAGCTGGTAAAAGTTTGTCGGGTACGTGCCGATACACCCTGTATATTTATTCAACGTGAAACGTCCCATCTGTCCAGTGAGACTATGGCATCCCCAATTGGGGTATGTTGTGATGCTGAAGGTGGGGAAGGGAAGGAGATGGGGGAAGTTCCTGGCTATTCAGATCTGGTCACCAAAGAAAAAAAAATCCCATTCTGAACGGTGGTCTCTCACCAGGGCAATAATGAGTATATCTTATATATGGTAACCGGTTAAATCATCACAATGATAATTCATCACATCTTTAAAAAGTTATATAAAGTCATGGAAAGTGATGAAACAAAAACTTTATTATCTAGGTTATGTAGGTTAGGTTAGGTTAAAAAAAAATTGCTTATATAATGCACTTGCATAATGTGGATTGACTAGATGATCATTTGTGGAAAAGTGTGTGGAAGGGTTTAGTTTTTCCTATGGGGAAGATTTAACCCGGACATAAAATCGGAAAAAAGTAAATTAATTGAACTACGCAACAGATTTTGAAAGGGTTTTCACAATAAATGGTGGCCGGTTACATCATCACGATGATAATTAATCACATCTTAACAAAAAGTTATATAAAGTAATGGAAAGTGATGAAACAAAAACTTTATTAACTAGGTTATGTAGGTTAGGTTAGGTTAGGTTAAAAAAATATTTTTTTTTTCATCGTGTCTAATGACTTTATATAACTTTTTAAAAGTGTGTTGAATTATCACTGTGTTGAGTTATCATGGAACCCTTATAGTATATAACCCTTGAGGTGATTTTTCACGAAAACGGCGCTATGTAGATTAGCCAAATATTGTTATTATTATTATCTTCCACTGTGAATAAAATAGAACGTGCCTCAAATATACTTTAACTGTATTATTTTTAGTGAATTAATTGTGAAACAACTCGGATTAATTAAATAAATACTACTTGAGGACGCCTGTATTTGAACCCGCCACCTCCGGATTTGTAGTCGAGAGCCTATGGCATACTCAATGGCGGTATTTTGTGAGGCTGAATAGAGTGGGTGGGTGAAAAAGATGGGGCAGAATAAGGTTGCGAAGTACCTGGCTATTCAGACCTTGTCATCAAACACACCTATTGTCATTTCAAGCAAAATGTTTCTATTCTGAATGGTGTTCTTTCACCGAGGCGATAGTAGGAATATCTACCACCTGTTATTGTGACCAGTCTTGGTTTTTTAAGTGTCTGGGAAAAAATTGAACAATACTATACTATAGGTTTATGAATTCAAACACGTAAAATAAACCGTGTATGTACAATAAACCACATCAATGTATCTGTGGAACCGTAATTGTAAGAAGTTATGGTTTTCGTTGTCAAGTCAACGTGAAGGCGATACAATGGTTAGCATCTCGGAACTGTTAAACCTATAGAAATGGCGTTATGGGCGTGTCTGGTATATATAAAGTAAGGTCAAATAATATCATTTGCATCTTCTTCTCCTTGACCTATTATATTACTTCGCCAAGGTTTCTCCAGGCGTCCCCATCCCGCGCTACTTGCAGCTTCTGGAGTTGCTTTGCCCGGTATTTTGTCCTGTGTCTTGTGTCATTTATCCCATATCCTGTGTCCTGTGCCCTGTGTTTTGTATCCTGTTACCTTTGTCCTGTGTCCTGTTAACTGTTACCTGTGTCCGTGTCCCTTGTCCCTTGTTCCTTGTCCTGTATCCTGTTACCTGTGTCCGTGTCCCGTGTCCCGTGTCCCTTGTCCTGTATCCTGTATCCTGTACCTGTTACCTGTGTCCTTTGCCCTGTGTCTTTTGCCCTGTATCCTGTTACCTGTTACCGGTGTCCTGGGTTCCTGTTACCTGTGTCCGTGTCCAGTATCCGTGTCCCTTGTCCCTTGCCCCTTGTCCCTTGTCCCTTGTCCCTTGTCCCTTGTCCCTTGTCCTTTGTCCTGTATCCTGTTACCTGTGTCCGTGTCCCGTGTCCCGTGTCCCTTGTCCTGTATCCTGTATCCTGTACCTGTTACCTGTGTCCTTTGCCCTGTGTCTTTTGCCCTGTATCCTGTTACCTGTTACCGGTGTCCTGGGTTCCTGTTACCTGTGTCCGTGTCCAGTATCCGTGTCCCTTGTCCCTTGCCCCTTGTCCCTTGTCCCTTGTCCCTTGTCCCTTGTCCTGTATCCTGTTACCTGTGTCCGTGTCCCGTGTCCCGTGTCCCTTGTCCTGTATCCTGTACCTGTTACCTGTGTCCTTTGCCCTGTGTCTTTTGCCCTGTATCCTGTTACCTGTTACCGGTGTCCTGGGTTCCTGTTACCTGTGTCCGTGTCCAGTATCCGTGTCCCTTGTCCCTTGTCCCTTGTCCCTTGTCCCTTGTCCTGTATCCTGTTACCTGTGTCCGTGTCCCGTGTCCCGTGTCCCTTGTCCTGTATCCTGTATCCTGTACCTGTTACCTGTGTCCTGTGTCCTGTGTCCTGTGTCCTGTTACCTGTTACCTGTGTCCGTGTCCCTTGTCCTTTGTCCCGTGTCCCGTGTCGTGTGTCCTGTGTCCTGTTTATATTATATTAAGTAATTAGATTAGGCTAGAATGTGTGAAGTTTGGTTTGGCTATGTTAGGTTAGATTAGATTAGACAAGGTAAGGTTAGTTTAAATTAGTTAAGTTTGGCAAAGACAATAGAAACACTGTTATTATGGCATGGAAGCACGCCGACTGTCGCCGAACTATGACCGAAGTGCATGACTATGGCCATCAAAGCGGCTGTGCAATGAAAGGTTTGCATGTTTAGCGTGTTTAGTAGAATGGATGAGCCCACCTGGATGCCTAACTCCAATCCATGGTTTAGTGGATTGGCTGGTTACAGACGACACTTCTAGCTATTATCCATCCAGTGTAATGGAGTTTGATGGGCGTTGACAGCCAGTGTACTTGTCAGCCCTAAGTATAGCAACATGGTCTTGATTCACCGCGGGTCGTAATCGATTTTGTGATTAAGTTGTTTCCAATGTATTCACGATTATACTTATTTATATTGTGGACGTCATTAGTCTACAAAATGTAAAAATAATTGATGTGACTTACCCCCCATCGCTTTGGCAAATCTATGTTTTATAGATTGTAACGCCCATTTATTTATACATGGTCAGCAACGGGGCGCCACTCGCAGCCTAGCAGACATATAAGACGAGTAAGGGTTTCCAGTTGCAATGGCAATACTACTTCCGCGGATCCATCGAGGAAGAAAACATATACCTGAACTACAGGGTTTTCCAATAAGAGGTGTTATTTTGAATAGCCCGCTATTTCGGTAGATGTTACTTTTAAAGCTGTCATTTTTTGACATTTGACAAGTAGAAACTACGCCATTAATAAAAATGGAACGATACACGCTTCAACAGCATTGAAATTATTAAAATTCACTTGAGTGAATCAAATGCAAATCATCTTGAGTGATGAGGCCCATTTCCACCTCGGTGGCTTCGTCAAAAAGCAAAATTGTCGCATCTGGGGCTCGGAAAAACCCAAAAGTTATTGTTAAAAAGCCTCTTTATCCTCAACGCGTGACTGTTTGGCGCGGTTAATGGTCCGGAGGAGTCATTGGACCTTACTTTTTCGAAAATGAGGCTGGAGCAACAGTTACGGTGAATGGATTGCGCTATCGAGATGATTAATGATTTTTTATGGCTGGAATTGGATGGTATTGATCTGGACAACGTTTACTTTCAACAAGACGGCGCTACGTGCCACACAAGCAACGAAACCATTGATCTTCTACGGGAAAATTTTCTTTGAATATCAAAATAACACCTCTTATTGGAAAACCCTGTATTAGTTAGGTCTTAAGTTCGAATTATTATTTGACATACTCCTGCATAAGATACCGAGACGTTATATGTAAATATACAGGCTGCTTATGTGGAGGGTATTTTTAGCAAATGAAGGAGAGGAGATATGAAAAGGATAAAGTTATGAGGGGTAGCAATCTGAGAGTCGATTTGTCCAGGAGTGACAGACGTATGAATCCATCCTTCCACTGTGGTGCATGGAGGTCAAGAGAATCCTGCTGGAAGGGTCAAAAGGTCTCTCTCGAGCCAAGACTGGACCTGGACAAACCCCACCCCATGAACCCGGGCACTAAAGGTGGGTCCTTTGAGTACTTTTCGTTACTGGGTAAAGAGAGTACAGGTACAAACAAAATAACGGTTACAAAATACTCAAAAGTATTTTATACCGACCTGAAGATTGATTAAGAATAAGTAATTTGTTAACTGTACTCACATAATTTCTACCCACAGATTCCCCACAAATTTTCTACGAAAAATTGATTCCCCGAATAATTATGGCTACGGGGTGGCTATGAAATTCCCTGTCGAAAAATTCCCTACATTTTTCAAAAATGCCGGTTGAAAATACCTATTAAAAGTACCCATCAAAAATACCTGGTAAATGTACCTATTAAAAAGACCCATCAAGTTACCTATTAAAAGTATCTATCAAAAATACTTGGTAAAAGTACCTATTAAAAATACCCATCAAAAGCACAACCTTGTAAAAGTACTGTTGTGTTCGTACCAACAGGTCTCCAAATCGTCTTGGAAGGAGTTTATAAATAATGGTTCTTTTAGTTTAATCAGGGATTTATTAATACTCCGCGTATTATAATGGTGACTCGATAGTCGACCTAACTAGTAGCTGGCTAATTGTAATCTGAGACAGTAAGTTTCTCTGAGAGCCTTACCACTGGCCCTGGCGACTACTGGCCACTGGCTCCGTCTTGCGGACTTTCACGCAAGCTCTATGCACTGCCATCTGTGCGTGCATCTAGGAAGCTCTTCCCAACAAGTACCTACCTATTAAAAATATTTAGTCGCAGTATAAAATACTTGTGAGTATTTTGAAACCAGGTATTTTGGAGATTTGTCACAAGTACAAAGTCGCGCATTAAAATACTCGGTACTTTTACTGGGTGCCATAAATACGCCTCACCTCTACCGTTGGTTACCCTCCTCCCCAAAATGTGTGCTGTGCGTTGTGTGTACTGTCTGAACAAAGCTTATTGCTACGTAGTAACAGGGTACACGAACAAGTTGCCGTGCAACTCCGGGCAGCACCAACAACAGCTGTCAATCGGTATTTTCAATCTATAAAGCTACCTGTCAGAAATACAAACATGTCACGTTGATTGGTAACACGGGACAGGTGGGAACTTACATTGTATTTTGTAGTAAATTTAATGAATGACAAGGATTTTTTTATCTAACTAGTGACCACTTAACTTCGAGTGGTAAATACTCTCAGTATCGCCCTGGTAAAATAATTCATAATCAGTTACTTCAAATGGCTTTGGTGAACAGATTTGATTAGCCAGGTACTTCAATACCTTCGTCTTTACTTCTCTGAAACATCCCTGGGTTTTCAGATGACAACATTTGAATTCCCTTCACTAGCGTCATTAGATTGGGAAAATGTGGCTTGTGCAGTGATGGAGGCTAGCAGAGGACTGAACCCATGATGCCCCAGTGGGAATCCGATACATTTGTCAACACAGCTACTATCTGTATCTTGTTTAGACTTTCAACTTAAACCAAAAGCACCCTGGAGACCCTGAGGAGATATGACCGAAAGGGACAGAGTCGAATTAGCTCAGTGGTAAAACAAAGCCCCGGCAAGGCTGAGGTACTGGGTTCAATTCCTAGATGCTGCCTAATCTATTTCTGATTTATCTGTTTGAATTTTTCGTTTGAGAGTGGTTAATATTGTCTTCGATGATTAATAATTACAATTTGAGGTTTTACTACTTAGGTTATTAAAAACAATGATCCTAGACTTTTTATTTATTTATTTATTAACGCCCTTTATCGGGGCTTTTACATGAGAATATTAAGAAATATACATTATTTATTGTACATAACTGAATTGCTTTATATTTGTTTAAAGATAAATTGAAGATGTCCACTGAATTGGTATAATTGTTTCCCTCCATTAGTATTCTGGGCAAAGAGGAATACATATGGTAGTTAGTCCCAGAATTTCTGCTCTGAAATAAATCCTGACTTCTAGTATTACGTTGTGGAATCCGAAACCTTATCAATTCTTGCAATACCGGACTATCAACTAAATCATTTAGAATTATATAGAAATACCAAGTCAGTGAAAATTCTTCTGTCTGACAATTTGAGCATATTCATATAATTTAACTGAGTGTTGTAGTTCAACATAATTGCTGGAATACATATTGTATTAATACCCTTCTAGAAAAGTCAATAGATGTCGCATATTAAAATAAAAATTGAAATACGAATCCAAGACACTATCTAGATTACGTTTAGTTCGGGAAGCATTTTGCAATCAAACATAATATAGCACACAATAAAAATATGCGTTAAGAAAATAAAGTAAATAATATTGGTAGTTCGAAGTATGATATAGTTAAATATGTCCGAAAGAGACATGGTTGAATTAGCTCAGTGGTAGAGTAAAGCCCCGGCAAGGCTGAGGTTCAATTCCTAGATGCGGCCGAATGTTTTTCTGTTTTTTGTTATACCCCCTTAGGGGGTATTTCACTATGTCGGGCTAAATATCTGACTAGATATCCGTTGGCTGGCTTTAAAGATCAGAATAACTTCGTTATTCAACGGCGACCGTTTCACCATTGTTTCCGAGCTTCCGGATAGATAACACTCGAAATAGTCTGGCAACATCGCAAAATGTTTGCAGTTACTCCATCTACTGCCACGGCTGTCATGCGTCACAGTCCGCACACCGCGAAGTGTGCATTTTTTTGGTTATGTTATGTTGATTATCAGGTCATTTTAGATAGATTCGTGTCGAATTAATACATTGTTTCTTATTTTGAACACAATCAAATAATTCAGGATGGATCATACAAGCATTCAAATTCATTCAACAAAATTCGACTCACTTCTCCGCTGTCAAACTCGGAATGTTTTGACGCCATCTTTGATTCGAGGAATAGCGCCTAACGTGAGGTTCGAGCACTGATTAGTCAAATCGAACTTTAACCCGAGCGTTAGCGTTATTCAGATATAGTGAAAACGAAAAAATGACTAATCCGCGGATTAGTGCTTAGTCAGAACATAATCAGAGATAGTGAGTCGCTAATATTGTCTTTCATGATTAAAACATAATTTCCCTAATGACCTTATTTCTCATATTTATGGATGCTGTGTGGAGGGTAATTTTGCGGAGAGGAAGCAGTTAACATATGGGTCTTGAAGAGAAGAGAAGAAATAGCTGATAAACTGATGAAAGGAATAATTGAAAGCTTTTACTAGATTCTTTCTCTTTTAATAAATATACACATTCAGCCAGCGTATGTTTGGGCTCGCAAAACTCGAAAATTTAGTCAACCGATTTTGCTGAGTATTTCAAAGTTTGTTCTTATTAGTGCCAGGAGTGTTTAGAGTGAGATTTGAATGTAGAAGAAGTTGGACACGTGAGGAATACTTAACGCCATATCTCTGCAACGGAATAAGATACGGAGTCGAATTGAAGTCTATGTAATGTAGTTTTTTATTAGTAACATTGTGGTATACAGTAGTGAATGCTGGAAGAAGTCGGGAACGCCTGAGATAGACATTAGCAATAGCGAATCATTGCGGGGACCACTAGTTATAAATAAAATATGTAACTAGGTTCAATCGATAAAGTACGATATTGGCAGTATGTAAACTTGCTTTAATATGTTTTTTTATGGATCGATCAGTACTTTTATGTAACGCTGGGACGTACAGTACACTTTGAGTGACACATAGACAGTATGTCAGTATTTAAAATGGTTATTGATTGTATTTTTAATTTACCAAAATAACCCTTTGTCAACTTTACAATACTGTAACTGTCAAATGTCAATCCAACAAAGTGCTTGGTTTGGGTTGGAAATTGTTCGAAAAGCTTCTTTTCTTTTATAGAGCCTTATTTTTTGACAGTAATAATTCACCAATTTTTTCTGCATATTAAAGTTAGCATAGCAACACACTTGGACTGATTTTTGAAAACATTGTTTTCGAGTATTTAATTGAAATAACGACAGTAAATACTTTTTATTATTTTTTAAAAAGAAAGACAAACATTACAATATTTGAAAATCTCCTACGTCTGGGTAGGAACTAGACGCGATACCAATTCAGACACTGACCGGTTGTATGTCCGTCCTGTGTAACTCAGGTTGAATGAACTTTAGGATTTGCTTTGAATTTAAGTGTTATTTCAAAATTGGAACTGTTTGAAGAATTCAAGCAAGCTGTAATGTAATATTTTAAACAGAACATTATTTTAAGGCGATGCACTACATCATGTAATATTTTAAATTGAGTCGCTATCAATAACAACCCTTCCGTAGATGGCGATAAGGTTTAAATTCCCGCTTAACACCATCCGCCTGTTTTGATTTATGCAAGAAAAAAACATGGCCAAAAAGTGCCTTTTATTTTATTTTGTGGATGTTCAGGCATAAATATTTAATTTTTTTCGATCATTTTATAAATAACTTAATTTGCCACATTATACAGTAAAATCATAACCGAAAATGGGTTCGTAAGTAGGAGATTTTGAACTTTAAAGCAGTTTTCATAGGCCTTATACATTATTTTCTTCTGGGCTTATAAAAAGACTTATCTAAAAAACAATCGATTATTTCAAAGGCCAAGATGTATTCTACTCGCAGTATTTAATTAAAGCATCTGAAACATTTCTAGGCGACCAAATATTCAAACCAAAAACACATGATTTTGCATTAATATGTATGGCATCGCCTTAAATAAATGATTTAAGTCACTTTACTGATATATTTTCACGGTACGGAGGTACCGAAACCGGTAGACAGTAAAATAAATTAATAAAGTGACTTAAAACCAAGTATTTTCGTTTCATTTATTTCAAATGTGTTTGCTCCTTTTGAAAAAAAAATCAAAATTAATTGCCATTTTCAAAATTGGAACTGATTTGTCTAGAATTCGGATTACCCGTGATTTTCATGGGTCTGCGCTAGTATATACATACATATTTCTTGGTTCAATGATAATTCAACACAATGACAGTAATAATAATAATTGGATTATTTGTATAGCGTTTTCGTGACCAAATCACCTCAAGGGCAAAGGACACACATCAATACTCATTATAGTGATTTGTTTTTGGGGTATTATGCCGTGTTGCGCTCCTCCTTCTTTAGCCAACGTTTCGGACAGCATTGCAGTGTCCATCATCAGGAAAGATCTAAGTTTGTGGTGGTTACTTTAGGCCGTGAAAATCTCAAATCATACCAGCAATACTCATTTTTCTCCGTGTGTTTGCAACATTTTATAGGTTATCGTCTTACCCAGGAGTAGTTGACAATAGCTGATGATCTTATATCTCTACCGTTTCTTCTAGTATTACATCTCAAATCTCATCCCTTATCTGATGCCTACCCCTACCTACCTTACCCTCGCCAGACTAGGGAGCCCCTTGACATCATTTCTGTTCAATTCAAAAATCTTCCTGTGACGATACTCACTCTACAATCTATACTGCACATCTACAGTCATCTAGAATACAAAATTGCAGATGCTATCGGAATCTCCCTGATATTATTTCATCATTTTTATTTTAGTTTATTTAGGAAACATACAGTTTTACAAAACAAAAAATTGAACATAATATATAGAACATGATTTAAACCAGTTAAGTTCCATTTATAATATTTATAAAAGCAATAAAGTACATATTCTGTGTGAAAAATGATTAAAAAGAGAATACTAAACAATGCAGAAGCAATATTTTTAACTTAGGTACATAGTAAGGTTAATTTGATTTTAAACTATTTAAGGGTACAGTGGAAAATGTCAATATCGCTTAAGGCATCATAAGATTTGCAGATACGCCCGAGCAAGGAGTTTTGTGCGTATTTCGATTTGAAATGTTGTATAATATAAAATAAGGTATTTGATCTGGTATTGCGTTCAGGACAATGAAATGCAATCCTTTCTAACAGGGCTGGGGAGTCAATGAGGCAGTTCGCAATTTTGTACAGAAACAGTACGTAAAATTTTTTTCTTCGTTTGTAAAGAGTAATAGGATTACATTGATAATTTTCAAAACGATACGACAGGTGTTTCATAAATTTTGTTTGAATATTTTCAATTCGGTTAATATAAGTTTGGTATTGTGGATTCCAAATGACAGATGCAAATTCGAGATGAGATCTCACGTATGCCATATAAAGTAGTTCAAGTGTAAAATGTTTATTGAATGGTTTTGTGATTCGTAGAATGAAGCCCATTTGTTTGTAGGCTTTTTCTAAAATGTTTTCAATATGATCTTTAAAAAGTAATTTCGAGTCAAGTAATTCTCCAAGGTCTCTGATTTTTTCTACTCGTTGGAGAGGGACATGGTTTATTATTTATTTGACATTTTCACGTCTTATAACTTACAACTAAAATTTATTATTACCCTAGCTGACGTGTACCTGGTATTGCTCGACTTTTCTCTACTTTCTATAAATATAATATGCACTTTGATAACTCAACACAGTGACAATTCAACACACTTTAAAAAAGTGATATAAAGTCATTAGAAACGATAAAAAAATTTAAACCTAACCTAACCTAACCTACTTAACCCAGTTAATAAAGTTTTTGTTTCATCACTTTCCATGACTTAATAAAACTTTTTAAAGATGTGATGAATTATCATTGTGATGATTTATCCGGTCACCATTTATGATATATAGTGATAACCCTTTCAAAATCTGTTGCGTAGTTCAATTACTTTACTTTTTTCCGATTGTATGTCCGGGTTAAATCTTCCCCACAGGAAAAACTAAACCCTTCCACACACTTTTCCACAAATGATCATCTAGTCAATCAACATTATGCAAGTGCATTATATAAGCAAAATAAATACAAAACAATACAAGAACAACACGATAACTCACCAGAGATCAAATGGGAAAATAATTCACCGACTCCAGATATTTTCATATCAGAGGGTTCGGCTCGGTAGAACTCCTAACAGGGCCTATAAATCCTACTGATCCTCAATATAAATATTTTAAAATCTTTCGTTATCCTATATGTATTCAAAATGACCGACTTTTGCATCTTTGTATATATTTTTTTGAGCGATCTAATACGCCAAAATTTTGAATGAGAGAGCTAGGTATAATGCCAGTAGCCGAAATAACGAATGGTAATATTTTTATAGTCTGAGAATGCCAAATTCTTTTTATCTCATTTCCTAAATCTGTGTATTTTCTTATTTTTTTCATTAACAGAGCTTTGAACATTATAGGAATTTGGAATAGCGACATCAATGATATAAGTTATTTTTTAAATGTTGTCATGTAAAACTATATCGGGTCTTTTTGTTATTTGTTTTTGGGGTGCTATGCCGTGTTGCGCTAACTCCTTCTTTAGCCAACGTTTCGGACAGCATTGCAGTGTCCATCATCAGGGCAGATGTGTTATTTGTTATCAAAATAATACATCTGCCCTGATTATGAACACTGCAATGCTGTCCAAAACGTTGGCTAAAGAAGGAGTTAGCGCAACACGGCATAACATCCCAAAAACAAATAACAAAAATACTTTTGGCCGTGAAAATCTTAAATCATATTTATATCGGGTCTATTATGACTAATCGTTCGGTCTGTTAGTATAGTTTTATCATAATATATTTTATAAAATTCGTTTTCTAAAAATGAATTTGGTTCGTATTCATAATATGGTACTACATTACGGCAGTCAATCAAGTTATGTTTAATTACCAAACTTGGGTGAATTATTTTAAAAACTTGATTGTGCCTAAATGTATACTCGGACGGTGCTAATATAGAAAATCTTAGTGATTTATAACTATTAACTTAAATCTAAAACTTATTACAACTATCCAAGACTTATAAGTTATAACATTAAAAACTATTACATATGATCGTGTCCCCGTCTTATTACACAGAGAAAAATGAGTATTGCTTATTTATTAAGAATCTCTTCAAATTATTAGTAATCCGGTTAAAAACGGGATCATTAGCATTATTGAGTGTATAATTTTTAATTAACTAATTTTGAAACAAAACAAATTAATTAAATTAAATTAAGATGGTTTAGATAATACCTTAGTGATATAAAATACTGTTAATTTATTAAAAATCTGGTCAAATTATTCGTTTTCCTGATAAAAACGGGACTGCAGGTCTTTAAGGAATGAATTGACATAGTTCCTAACAAAGTATCAGTTAAAAGCGAATTTTTTATGAGGACGGCGGAACACGTGATGGTACAAATATTGATACTGTCGCATTCCATCTTGTTATTTATTAGGAAAATAACACGTGTTCTTGATATATTCTGAATAACTCATATTTTATATGCAAATTAGCATGCTATCATTTTTGAACAGGATCATTTTTCTCCGTGTACCTACTTGCACACGCCGGGATTTGAATTCGCGACATCCGGATTGCAAGTCGAGAGCCTTACCCTGAAAACACGGAGGCCGACTAATACTGGCATTTGACATTAATAATAAATTGATGCTTATTTTTGGAAAATTCAAAATCAATTGGGATTTAAGTTCATAAACGCGTCATTATAAAACGGACGTTGTTAACAGGAAATCCGGTGTACTGTACAGGATGTTCTGTTTATCATGCAAACTAAATAATGTTGTATTGAACATAATTATGCTTCTCTGTAATGTCCCTCAATAAAATAAGGGCTTAGAGTTGGGAGCAGAAGGGGATGGGAAGTACCTGACTATGCAAGTCTGGTCAACAATCATGGCTAAAGCCATTTCAAACACACTCTTGCTTCATTCACATTCATTCATTCATATCTTAGATGGATACCTCACATCAAACAAATCACAAATAAACTTCTCAAAAGAATACATATTTTCCTAAAAATAAGAAACATATATAAAATAAAACAATTGAAAAAAATATATTTTGCACTTTGCCAATCAATAATAGAATATGGAATTATTGCTTGGGGAGGAGCAACGAATTCGGCTATCAATTACATAGAAACCGCACAGAAAACGATCTTAAAGGTAATACTAAAAAAACATAGACTGACTGATACAGACCAAATATTCAACAGCTGTGACGTACTAGATATACGCCAATTATACGTTAAAGTACTACTAAACTACATTTTTGACAAAAAATAAATTTTAACACACACAAAATAACACTAACAGACCAGTTAGACAAGCGTACAAAGAAAACATAAAAACTCCGATAGTAAATTCAAGCTTTAAACAAAGACACTACCAATACCATGCTATAAAAGCTTTCAACAGTGTAAAACATGAAATTAAAATTGAGGAAAAAAAAAAAATTCACACACAAAATTACAAAATGGATTAAGGAACGAAAAAGACAATATTACCAAAATGTCATAGCATAAAATAAAAATAAAACCTACACGTAACACACAAAACCAATATAAACACACATCACTCACAAACACACAAGATTATTTTAAATGTTATTATTTTAAATATATTATTATTTATTTTTTAATATTAAATGTATTATTTTCTCTTTAAATGTATTATGTAGATTATATTTTCATATTATAAATTGAAGGCCTCAGCATGGGCAAGCCACCCAGTGAGGCCTACATTACTGGAAAACTTAAAATGTAAAAAATATTGTACCAAATAAAATAAAATAAAAAAATTCGTCATCTCATACATGCCCTTCTATTATTATATTACTCTTGTCATGGCCGGACTCGTATTTGGTTCACTTGATCGTGCCATTTCTTCCTCGGGCGTCCCCGACTTCTACCATTCACATTTGCGGTATATGTTTTATTTTTTTACGTGAATACCTCACAAGAGTGTCAAATGCTCCCAACCGACATGTTGTGAAGCTAAAGGCAGTGGGGAGAGGAAGGAGATGGGGAATAGGAAGGCGTGGGAATACCTGGGTATTCAGATATGATCATCAAACATGGTTAAAGCTATTTCCAGCAATGTTTAAATATTTAATGGTGGTCTTTCACAAGGACTATACCGAAAGTACCTTCAACTTTGCAACGTACCGCAAGAATACGAAATATACATAGACATATGAATATTAGTAGACCTGCCCTAAGTGATTAAAAGCGTATTATCCCCACTCCCCATACCGGTTCCATTGGAGCCGGCTGGGCTCGCGTATGGCCTCAAGTGAAATTTGAAAACGTGACGTCATCATTCTTGTGCGTACTATGGTCGAGGCATCATCGGTTCATTTTACGAAATAACACGGCAAAATGTTGACTTGTGATATGAAAACTTGTAAAAATAGATGTGAAAAAGAGAATAAACCCAATTGTCGTATTACATTCCATAAGTAAGCATTATTTTACTCTATTTTAAGCTTATTCACACCGTATTATATGGATCAGTTTTAGAAACATATACTATCACATCACAATGTAGCGATTCTCAAG
Organism: Hesperophylax consimilis; assembly: GCF_061612785.1. Taxonomy (NCBI): domain Eukaryota; kingdom Metazoa; phylum Arthropoda; class Insecta; order Trichoptera; family Limnephilidae; genus Hesperophylax; species Hesperophylax consimilis. Next base: position 18,253,098 of record NC_142865.1, read on the forward strand.
TGTGCTCATCGTTGTTTACTGGGGTAAGTAAATTATGAAACATTTGTAAAAGTGTCTTAACTAAATACTCTAATAATAATAATAATAATAATTGGATAATTTGTAGAGCGCCGTTTTTGTGAAAAATCACCTCAAGGGCGCTGTACAATTTGTTTCCTAGGATCTACATTTGTTATTTAGACCAACTGTGCCAACACAAGTTTCGTCATCCGTTCAGGTATGTGTCTGCGGCCAATATAGCGCTGACATGTGTCTGCTGCCAATGAAGAGCGCTGACACAACATCTTCACATAGATAAGAAACCTTGGCAGCACCGCTGTGACGTTCGACGAAGACAGAAGATGGAGACTCTGCTGCAAGAATCCTAGGTAGCGAAGGAACTGTACCAGCTGCTGCAGCGAGAGGGACTACCCCGTCCACCAACTGTGCCAGCACGAGGTTCGTCATCCGTTCAGGTATGTGTCCGCTGCTAATATAGCGCTGACATGTGTCTGCTGCCAATAAAGAGCGCTGACACAATATCCTCACATAGATACCAGACCTTGGCAGCACCGCTGTGACGCTCGACGAAGATAGAAGATGGAGACTCTGCTGCAAGAATCCTAGGTGGCGAAGGAACTGTACCAGCTGCTGCAGCGAGAGAGACCACCGCGTCCACCAACAGTGCCAGCACGAGGTTCGTCATCCGTTCAGGTATGTGTCTGCTGCTAACATAGCGCTGACATGTGTCTGCTGCTAATAAAGAGCGCTGACACAATATCCTCACATAGATAACAGACCTTGGCAGCACAGCTGTGCAAAATCACCTCATCCTAGTCTATTTTAGTCTCTCTAGTCACTTCCTAGCCATTCATGCCACTTAGTGTATCCTCTCGACCCTTTTAGACTCTTTCCTGGCTCCAATACCTAAATAAAATCCAGCAAAAAAATAATTACAATTCTTTCAATTGTCGTGATCCAACGATTTCACACCTCTGTCTCAGACCTTTAGGGCTCGCTTATCGCAGGCTATCATAAGCAAAATCTTGAACCAAAGTCAAAATGAAGTGTATGTTTGTCATATGTAACAAAATATATAAACAAAAACAGAAAATAAAAACAAAAACTTTAAATAAAATATGGCTTATCTGTTTTCTAGGTAGATATCCTCGATTGGAGAGGTCCCGTAAATCCCGACCCCACTTGACACTTGAGGGGTCAGGTATAAAATCTTCGACTGCATTGAGAATCTTTGTTCTAGCTTCACTTTCAAAATTTAATCGGTTTAAAATGCTATAATAATTTCAAATTCCGGCTAAACCGTAGAAGTTACGAGCATTTCGCGAAATAAGAAGGCAAACACTATATAAAACACGGATGCTGAACATTTTTCAGCGATCTCTTAACAAGGGAAACCTTCTGAAAGGATTAAACAAATCGGAGCGGTTAAAACACGTCCGCTCTCGGTCGATAATTCTGAAACTAACTACGACTCTGCAAACAGAAGAAATTTACTTTGCCGAATTTGGACTTCGCAAATTAGTTCATAACGTGGCGAGTAATTTGCGCTCCCATGTAAAAATGTCTATTCATTCAAAAGCAGATTTTACTTTTAAGAAGTAAATGGTGATATTATAATGCGAGATGCCTATTTACTGTCAGATTGATTTATTGACGAATCACAGTCAGCCTTACGCCCTTCGTTCTTCAACAGTTGATTTTACCCCTCGCCATTATCTTCTCGTCTATTAATTCCTATGTCTGTGGAAATACACTATTTTAAATTAATACATTGTGAAATAAAACAAAATTGATCAAATAAAATTTACTTGCGCACGCCGGGATTTGAACCCGTGACCTTCGGATTGCTAGTCGTGAGCCTTACCTCTCAACCAATTTTGGTTCTACGCCATAATATTTATTTATCTTTTGTTTTATTTATTTATTACTAGTTGACGTGTATCCGGCTTTGCTAGATTTTTCTCTACTTTAAATAAATATAATTTCCATGTATTATATATATAAACCTTCCGGAAGAAATTCTCTAAATGATACTGAAAACATTATCAAAATCCGTTGCGTAGTTTAGAAGAAATAAGCGCACTAACAGACAGACGCGGATTGTGACTTTGTTTCATACTACAGGGTTTTCCAATAAGAGGTGTTATTTTGAATAGCCCGCTATTTCGGTAGATGTTACTTTTGAAGCTGCCATTTTTTGACATTTGACAAATAGAAAAATGGAACGATACACGCTTCAATAACGCATTGAAATTATTAAAATTCACTTGAGTGAATCAAATGCAAATCATCTTGAGTGATGAGTCCCATTTCCACCTCGGTGGCTTCGTCAACAAGCAAAATTGTCGCATCTGGGGCTCGGAAAACCCAAGAGTTATTGTTGAAAAGCCTCTCTATCCTCAACGTGTGACTGTTCGGTGCAGTTTATGGTCCGGCGGAGTCATTGGACCTTACTTTTTCGAAAATGAGGCTGGAGCAACAGTTACGGTGAATGGATTGCGCTATCGAGAGATGATTAATGTTTTTTTTATGGCCGGAATTGGATGGTATTGATCTGGACAACGTTTACTTTCAACAAGACGGCGCTACGTGCCACACAAGCAAAGAAACCATTGATCTTTTACGATTGAATATCAAAACAACACCTCTTATTGGAAAACCCTGTATTTAGAGATAAATCACGTAATATTTTTTTTTAAATTTATTTTTACTCGGGAGATATTTTCAATTAGTATGGAAATTTCAGGCGAGTAATTGATGCTTATAATAATTTGTTATCCTTTGTGCTATGCATAAAAACCTTGTCTTATAAACATTAGTTTATCATAAACAAATAAGATAAAAGTTTGACTAGTCTATAGTTAGTAATAAGACATATAATCGTAGAAATGTGTCATTCTCATACAGCGCCATTGTGGTGATTTTTGTGCAATATTTTGGCAGCGTCCCTTTATAAAGATAACTGAAAAATTATAGCTGTTGCATACATTTCAAAAACCTGCTATTTTCATGGTAAATTTCGTTTCGCTTAAGGCCCGCCCTGTTTGCTCTTAAATATATAATGTTCTCCTCATATTTATATGTAAACATTTCATTATTATTATCGATTAAATTACTTTTTTTTAACTCGGCAATCACACTAATGGCTCTCACTGTTTACTTATGAACAACTTATGGATTTTTACTGTTTGCCCTGTCTGTTTGTTTGCTTATGGGACGTTTGTTGTTAATATTTAATGTCGCTAAGCACAAATCACTGCATCACAGTATAGATATATTTTCCACTGAAGAGAAAAGCGAATGAAAGTGAGTTGTGGGCGTGTCACTGTATCCGAAACAACTCGATTTTGCGTAAAATTAATGTGAATACCTCAAGAGTCCCAACTGCTTCCGGATATTGAAATCCAATTGTGATTCTGAATGGTGGTTTTTCACCAGGGCGATGCTGATAGTATCTGTTACTTTGGAACATGCCGCAAATACACGGTTTGGCAATTAGAGGGTTATAAAACCTTTTTTTGCCAAGTCTACGCTGTGCCCCATTTGAAAAAATTAAAACTGCTGATATTATTAATGCACTGTTTCTTGAACTGATGATCCGTTTGATTGGCCCTGTCGGAGCCCTAGGAGTCTAAAGACCTTTTGCAAAGAAAGTCTTCCTCTGTGCTGAATCAATTTACCCCTGAAATACGTCCCCCACAACACTTATCACGTAATATATAAAATCATCTAGAAAAAAATGTATTGTCGACATGATTTTTCTTTCAAATCGGCGTATATCATAAAAACTAACTAACCCTCACGCTGAAGGCAGAGAGAATGAACTGCCAAATAACTCGGTCTTGACACACACTCCTTGCCTCATTCACATTCATACATCATCTCATTCATACCGGTCTGTTATTCCGACTCTTGACATGGCCAGACTCAAGTATCTGATTCACTTGATCGTGCCATAACTTCTTCAGGCGTCACATTCGCGTCATATGTTCTTCTTACAATCCTTTCTTCGTTCATTCGCTTTACATGCTCAAACCATCTAGGTGTCCCTTTCTTAATCTTACACATTAGCTTTGAATTCTTTGCGAATATCCACATTTCTCACACGATCGTATTTGGTTTTACTACACATACGCCTCAGGGATTTCATTTCTACATCATTCAGTCTGCTTTCATCCTTCCTGTGCCAAATCCATACCTCACTAGGCCCTAAAGAAAATATGCCTATGTTATCTTTGGGGATGCTGTGTGGAGGGTCTTTTTATGGAAAGGAAATCTGCGAAAGTACCAGCCTTCCATTGTGGACTGCTAGCTTCGCTTCTTTGTACAATTTTTTGTTAGCGCCAACTGCGTCCATGCATTTACACTTCTTTCACTTCTAGGGATCTTCTGTTCGGTGGTTGTAATGTTTGTAGGTACGTACGTGCGTAGGTATGTCCATTATCTAATGAAGGAAATCGTAAAGACTTGTAGGTACTAACTTATTCAGGGGAGATCGGGGTGCAAAGCGCCCATAACATTTTTTACTCCAAATGTGCTGAGGAATAGCTGGTTAAAGTTTGTCGGGTACTTGCCGATACACCCTGTATAATACAAGAATATTATATTTATTGTAAGTAGAGAAAGCTCGAGCAACACCGGGTATACGTCAGCTAGTATTTAAATACACAAAGTACCTGTTACGTGGAAGGTATCATGTTTATTAAAAAAATATTGTTGTTTTCAATGGAAACTTGAAAGGATCGTAGCTCTCTCTCTACGAATGATATTTTGGGTGGAAGATATTGCAGTTGACTATTATAATATTCGAATGTACCTAATCAATGCATATTTAAAAATGGTGGATTTCTTCTCAGGTTAATCGAGCAATCAAACTGATTGTAACAGAGTGGTAACTACTTTTAGTATCGCCCTGGTGAAAGATCACCATGGAGAGTAGAAACGTCGCTTGATATGTCTTTAGTCCTGTTTAGTGACAGGATCTGAGTAGTCGTAGTATTTCTCCACCTTCTTTGTACGGTACTCGTATAAAAAATGATAATTTTTGTAATACTTATACATTGTGAAATGAATTACCAAAATAAAGGTTTATAACGTAAAATAAGCTAGCAGCTACTCTAGTACGTCAATCAACAATAAATTACTGCTTGTTATATTTTTTCACCTGTAAACAACCAACTTTATTTTTGTAGGAAAGGCTTTGTTAGTGCTAAATTTCCCACTAGATGGCGTCGAGACATATTATATCTACATTTGTTGGTGAAATATTTTGACTTGTCAAATATTATTATGTTTTTAAAATAATAAAGTTATTGTGTTTAATATTAAAAAAATAAACTTCTTTGGAAAGAATTCATTTTCAGTATTATATTTTTTAAACTAATTTAATACAGCGAAAATTATAGAATTATAGCTACGAAACGCACATCCAATTATTTAATGTGACTTTTTACCTCAGTGGCAACTTGCCTCTATCTCCCCCACAGTTTAATGTTGTGACCCATTTGTTCCTGTCGCACTTAAGCCCCCCTCGCGATACTAAAAATACCCACTCGGCCACTCTCACTACTGTCCTCACTGTCCCCACTGTCTCCTCCAGGGTAGGCAGTTAGGCAGTTGGACCCAGAACGGACATGATAACAAGTAGATAACTGGGTAAATCGATACATTTTAATTTGGCTAAATGGTCAAATATGGTACTTTTATCAAAATTATATCGAAATGAGTTAGTGAGTTCATGAATAAATGACACTTAGAATCCCGGCGTGCGCAAGTAAATTTTATTTGATTAATTTGTGTTATTTAACAATTTATTAATTTAACGAATAATTATATAGAATGTTCCAGAGTGGGTAGATACTTCCAGTATCGCCCTGTTGAAATACCACCATTCAGAATCGAAACCTTGCTTGAAAACCAGAAACCGTTAAAAACCAGATCCTTAACAAATAAAACACTAAACATACCGATAACACACCACACACGGACAAAGACACTTTCAATACTACGCTACTAAACTGTTTAATTGTATGCCCATTACTCTGAAGCAACTACTAACTGCAAATACATCCGAAAACACTCACAAAAAAACATATCACAGCCTGGATCAAAAACCATGATATTTTATTTTTTCAAAACATAATAACTCCAAACCAAACATAACTAAACCATAAAACGTGTATAATAAATAAACACGATTTTCGAGATTTTACCAACTATACTCACACTTACAATACAAATATATGCACTTACATATATGTTAATAAATATTTTTTAACATATTTATTATGAATATTCAATTTACAAAAACCAAAAAAAAAAAAAAAAAAAAATTAAAACTTATAAAAAAAAAAAACTTTCTTCTACAACACATAAATACTTGTCACACCTATATATAACCACATAAACACCTCAGCACAGGTTCTCCTAGTGAGGTGTTCACGAAACATACAATATTACTCACAAACAGTTTCACCTTCTCAAACCTACCTTACACACAACGTATTATAGTTATTAGTTTGAAATATATCATGTACAAATATAAATAATTATGTGAACACTGTAAATATTATATAGAAATAAAAAAAAAAAAAAAAAATAAAAAATTGGTTTTAGCCGTGTTTGATGGCTACATCTGAATATCCAGGTACTTTCCCACCTTCCTCTTCCCTATCTCCTTCCCCTCCCCACTATCACTAGCCTCACAACTTAACCCATTTGGTGATGCCATAAGTCTCATTGGCTCCAGACGGTTGGGAGCAGTTGGGAGTGTTGTAGGGAATACAAAAAATAAGGTTAGCAAGACCACCATTCACGTATTCGAAACATTGCTTGAAATGGCTTTAGCCGTGTTTGGTGACCAGATCTGACTAGCCAGGTACTTCCAAATTTCATTCCCATCCCCACTTCCTTCAGCCTCAAAACATACCGCAATTGGGTTACCATGGTCTGACTGCCCCCAGACGGTTATTTTTTAAATTTTTTTTTATATTAACTTCACACAGGAGGCCCTGAAGAAAATAATTTCCCTCAGGGCCTATGTCATCTTTGGGGATGCTGTGTGGAGGGTCTTTTTGTGGAGAGGAAGGAGTGAACATGGGTCTTGAAGAGTCCCATGTTGTAGGAGGGAGGAAACACAGAGGCCGGCAGTTCGTTCCACAGCCGAGCTGTTGAACTTAAGAACGAATCGTAGAAGCGACCCGTTCTCATTTGACAAATGTCAACCGTGTACAAATGTTGGGCGCGCGTTTGGCGTGTATCCCGACTACGCACCGGTGCCGAAGGGATCAATGACGCTAGTTCCTCAGAGCATCTTCCATTGTAATACCGATAGAACAAGGACAGCATACCTACCTGACGCCTGTGCTCTAAAGATTGCAGTCCGTCTGTTAAGATTGGGGAATCTATCAAACGGACCGCCCGTTTTTGCACAGAGTCAAGGGTTTTTTTCAGGTATTTAGGGGCTCCGGACCAGAGATGGCTGCCAAATTCGACAGTAGGGCGCACTTGCGATTTGTACAGGGTCAGCAGTTGTGTACTATTAAAGTATCTGCGGGCCCTGTACAGTACGCCCAGCTTCTGAGAGGCCAACTTTACTCTGGCTTCGATGGAGCCCCCGTACCTGAGCTGGTCACTTATAGTTACACCAAGCATATCAATTCGAGATGTGTTGTAGGCTCGGTAAGCTGCGTTTTTTCGTGGAACTGCTTCGGAGCATTGTCGACTGAACCACGGCTTTGAGCCCACACCAGTTTCTTTAGTAGTCGATTGTATGAAGCCATCCATCGCCGATTTGATGACTTCACCAATCTCCTGGGCACATCTTGTAGGGTCCGAAGTCCGAAAAAAAGTTGGGAGTAGTTGTGCAGAAATTACAATAAAAATAATAATTTAGTTTTGTTGTTATTTTCAGTATCTGGTGGAGGCTGGCTACTGCCAGCCCGGCAGTTCGGTGCTAGTCACTGTGCCACGCGTGGCGGCAGCAGTGACTCTAGCCCAGCGCGTTGCTTTGGAGCGCGATACAATATGTGGGGCCGAAGGAACCGTGGGATACGCAGTCAGCTTTCAGAGTCAGTACGGAACTTCCACGCAGATCAAGGTAAGTTCTTCTTCATTTTTTGTTTTTCCAACTGAATTTATTTATATATACGCCTAAAAAGGCTTTTACATAGAAGTGATACATGATGCAGTGTACATAGGAGAATATGTATTATACAGGAGATACTGACAGTAAATAGATGTAATCCATTGTAAAGAAGGTACAAAATACACAATTTTAAAATTGTGATTACAAGTATAATGAGAAAATATTAAGGAATAATTAACAAAAAAATACTAAATGAAAAAACTATACAGGGTGTATCGGCACGTACCCGAAAAACTTTAACCAGCTATTCCTTAGCAAATTTGGAGTAAAAAATGTTATGGGCACTTTGCTGTCCGGTAACATTTTTTTTTTAATAAAAAATTTATTATTCATATTTTCACCACGTGTCACCAATGTTTTATCCTTTGTCAAAGTTTGAAAACCCGTCTGGCAATATTTTGTTCGAGTTTCGTTGAATAATGTACGTACGTACCTACGTTGGCGCGCTTTTACAATCACAACGAAATGGCACGGCACCATTCGTCTAATATTTTTACTATTATTATTTAGTGTGTACGAAAGAGCGAGGACACTTTTTGACGCACTTGCTAATAACAGCTGTTGAACACGAGAAACAAGGCAAATGACAGTGACGGAGTGTGGATATTTTATTTATTTTTTGTTTTTAATGGAAAAAAAATGTTACTGGACAGCAAAGCGCCCATAACATTTTTTACTCCAAATGTGCTGAGGAATAGCTGGTTAAAGTTTGTCGGGTACTTGCCGATACACCCTGTATATGAAGCAATATTGGTAAAATGTAAGAGTAACTTATAGTAAAAAAGGAATTACAAAAAACTACATATAAGACAAAACATTAAAACTAATTTAACATTTAATCTACTCTAATTTGTAGGATTCGACAAAGTGTTTGTACAGATTATGCTTAATTCTATAAATGGAGTCCATAAATAAATCAATAGCACCCCCATACTTGTTGCCCAGATCATGCATCCTATTGGTCAGTGAGTGTGTCTGATAGTTGGTCATGTATGTATTGTAGAAAAATGTTAAATTTTGTCTTGTATTCCTAGTCGGCCCTAAATTTAACAGTGGCAATGATGGCAGGACTATCAATTAAGTTGTTGATGACTCTGTGTAAAACAACCAGGTCTGAAATAATTCTCCTGTCAGACAGTGTTATTAGATGCAATAGATTCATCAAACTGACATAATTAATGTAATCGATAGGAATTCTGAGCTTAAAATTTACGTACTTAAGAAATTTGTGCTGAACTCTTTCTATATTATTGTCCGGAATTGGAAAATAATGTATATAAAAACCTTGCTATTTAATTCTAATCAAAATTAATATTTTACTTATTTAGTATGGCGGCCATCTTTAATGTCGATAGAACTATATAACCTATAATTATAGTGATTCATTTTTGAGGTATTATGCCGTGTTGCGCTGCCCCCTTCATTCCGGACCGCATTACACTGTAATGCTTTCCGAAATGTTGGCTAAAGGAGTTAGCGCAACACGGCATAATACCCCAAAAATAAATTACTATAATACTTTTGGCTGTGAAAATCTCATATCTTATAACCCATAATGAATAGTAAAAACGGTTTTTAGACGATTTCTATTTCTTTTTTAATAACCCAAATTAAGAATCTAAAAACCTATTTTGTTAAATTGGTACTTATTTTGGTACACTAGTTTGGGTTTTTTAAAAAGAAACATTGTTTTTGGTAATTATGAGTAGGTACTAAGAGTGTGGCACAGTTGTAATTAGATGCCATAGTGCCACTGGCTCTGGATAGTTGGGACTCTTGTACGGTAATCACATAAAATAGCGACATCTAAGGCTTTTCTTTGCGATAAAAAAAACAATTTTAAAACTTTATGGAGAACTTTTGCTTAGTCATGCAATCGGTTATCTTGCTTCCAGTTTGTGACCGAAGGCATTCTCCTTCGAGAGATGTTCTCCGACCCGCTGCTGACGCAGTACTCCTGCATCATGCTGGACGAAGTGCACGAAAGGAATCAACTCACTGACGTCATCATGGGATTGGTAAAGAAGATATTAAAGGTATGTTTTCATGTTTATCGTTACATGTTTGTCTTTTATATTATCTGGATTCACGCCGTTACCAGTTTGTAACCCGGGGTAAATGGTTTGTAACAGGGCAAATAACGTTAGTGATCATTAATTATCTCTGTGGGTATACAAGAAGGGTATACTTTGCATGATGATGTCGTCTCTCACCCTGCATGTCTTGAAGTCCCGAAAACCCTTCTGGATGGAAGGAGAAAGGTTCTTCTGATTACCTCTCACTCCAGAAGATAGGTGCAAACTTGAGTGGCAATCGGCCGACGTGAGAAAGGTCCATCTCGTGCACGACCCCACTGAGAGACAGCCTGAATATTCACTGCCTCGTAAAGTCTGGTCTGCCATCAATAGGATAAGATCCTTTCACAGCGTCTGTGCCCACATGATGCACAGGTGGTGCCTTAAAGAGTTGGCGATGTGTGAATGCAGTGCGGTGCAGACCACCGAACATGTGGTTAAAGAATGTCTGCTGCATTCATTCCCCCTCGGGATTGATGAGGGCCTTAGGCCGTAGACCGGCTCATTGACCTAGACGTTGTTCCTTCTGATCCCCCCACCATACAAAAGAAGAAGAAGAATGATCTCATAACACACTGTTATCCTTGTTTCCTCTTTGTGAATGAATGACAAATTATTTTTAGCTGTGTTATAAACGATACCTATTCATGGTAAATTAGTAATTATAATTTGATTATTTATACATCACCGTTTTTGTGAAAAATCTCTTAACTCCCACCTGAAGTCCACTGCTCTCTGCACAGAAGTGCCGAGTTCTCTCAACTCAAGTGCATTCCCGCTTCCCCTCCTGTTTCGTCTCTCCCCCTCGTCCGTAGTTAATCATTCCTTTGATTTTTGCATTAGCGCTTATTGCTGTTTATCATCGATCACTTTGATGATCCTTCTGATCGCACGTGACTAAGGCATGGTTTAATGTGGTGGTGTGTCCTCTATGATTTGTAGTCATAGGGATGCTTGATTAATGGAGGATATGGGCAACTCATAACAATGTATACATACAATGTTATAATTTTCCAGTTTGTGAAACAAGCAATCCGGATGTGGTTACGTCGTAAAGATATATTATGTCTATGCCTAGTGAAGGTATTTAGGTTACCTGAAAACAATCCACGTTTTCTGTGTAGGCCAAATAAATAACTGAGGATGCTACTAAAGGTTCACATCAATTTTGAAGCAAGATAACATTTTTTAACCTGTATTGTTTTATGATTTCAGAAAAGAAAACATCTCAAACTGATCGTATCCTCTGCCACCATGGACGCAGAGCACCTCTGTGACTTCTTCAATCTCAGCAGCAGTAGCAAGAAGAAGGGAAAGGAAAAGGTTGGTGGGGAGAAAGAAGGCCCCACTGCCGCCATTCTGTCAGTGGAGGGGAGAATGCATCCTGTAGATGTATTTTATAGCAAAGGTAATTTTAGTTTTTGTTTTATTGGCAGTTTTTACTGTATCAAACATACCAATTTAGGTTTTCTGTGCGTACATCAGTAATTCCAGCGTGAAGTCTGGTTCACAAATTTGCTTTCAATTCGAGTCTTTGGAATCGGTTGTGTGAAGAATTCAGATAAAGAACCTACCGAAAAATTGTCAAGAATTCAGAATCAAGAAAGAGGGGAAGGGGATGGAGAAGAGGACGGTGGGGAAGTACCTGGCTATTTAGATCTGGTCATCAAACACGGCCAAAGCCATTTCAAGCAACATTTCAGTTCTGAATGCATGTCTAACATTATGAAAAAAACACAAATTGAACCTTGCTAGTCGAGAGCCTTACCCCTCGACCATGGAGGCCGTCTTATTAAAATACTGACTGAAGTCACCGCTGTTGCCGGGCTTTACGCAGAGTTTCTCGAAATCTAATACAGACACTGATTTTCATCCTGTTTTCAGTCAATCTCTGAATAAAATCGTACATTTGTATTTAAAAAAAAAACCACACCACCTGCCACAGATATATAAATTTCCATGCCTCAATCGAATGTTTCTTCCATTACTGTTTTCCCAATATTATTATGGTTCAATTGATTGTTCTGCCAATATTGACAGTGTTCAATACATTGTACTGCCAAGATTAACTATTAGCTGTCCAAACACTGTTAAAAAAATGTTTCACCAGTTATGACACCATAGAATAAAGAATAACACAAGAAGTGCCTTGTGGGCGTGTTTTGTGATCCAAATATCTGCCTAATCGAGGCTTAAATTCCCAATACAAAATTGTGTTTACAAAATTCAAATGGGATGGAGATCTACGATGTCAAGCGAGTGTAAGTGAGACTGAGCGCTGAGCTATTTGTTTTCATTTGAATTTATATGGATGGCACTTCTAGTGGTATTCTTTATTCTATGTATGACACAGAGCAATTGAATATTACCCCAAGGTTACCAAAATTTACGTGGTTCTATGGAATGTTCTGCCAAAATTTACGTGGTTCTATGGTATGTTCTGCCAAAATTTACGTAGTTCTATGGTGTGTTCTGCCAAAATTTACGTGGTTCTATGGTATGTTCTACCAAAATTGACACAATGCCCTGCCAGTACCCATATTAATAAACTCCCCAGGCTAATTTGTTCGTTTTTGGAAAATATGATAGAAATCGTTGTGCCTCACTTACTGTGTATGTGAGGAATATGAACATTGTTAGAAAGAGAAAATACCACACTTTATATTCAAATCTAAAAGGTAACCAGAGAAGAATTAAAATGTAAACTTTTATGAAACCAATGATTCTAACCGCAATTTGAGGAAAAAATATGGAATTTTGTGAATTCAATACTACTTATATTTATATAAAATGATAAAAAAATGTGGCGGCAATAATCAGTAATTTTATTTCAGTTTTTTTTTTATCATTATCAGTAATTTTATTTCAGTATTTTTTTAACATCATCAGTAATTTTATTTCAGTATTTAGACGAAAAAACTTAAGGTGACCAATTTTCTAAAATTTTTAATGTTTGATTTAGAAATTAGATGTTGATTTTTATGTGAAAAAAAAAGTGTTTTATGTATAGTGAGATGCAATAAATAAATAAATTGATGTGTTATAAATAGTACATTAGAATTTTGTATTTTATTGTAATATTTTTATTTCCAGAGCCAGTACCTGACTACATAAAGGCAACAGTGGACACCATCATTAAAATTCACGAGAAGGAACCTTTCGGCGACATCTTGGCTTTTCTCACTGGACAGGCAAGGAACATTCCACCATTATTCCTCCGTGCCAAAATCAATATTTTCTTTATTAAACGTGATGTTATATCCATTTACCATCTCTTAGAAGACTACAATAAGTTCATCGCTGGCGGCCATCTTGAATCCAAAATGGCGGCCTACATGAATGAAATAAAATTTGTAATAGGAATTGATACTTGCCTTATATTTTATTTATCCAGGATGGAGCTATTTTCGATTACCGTATCTTAGAAGAACACAAAAAGCTTATCACTGGCCGCCATCTTGAATCCAAAATGGTTGCCTACATGCATGAAATAAACTTTGTAATAGGAATTGATACTTGCCTTATATTTTCTTTATCCAGGATGCAGCTATTTTCGATTAAGTACCGTATCTTAGAAGAACACAAAAAGCTTATCACTGGCAGCCATCTTGAATTTAAAATGGCTGCCAATGAGAATAACATAAATTTTTTAATGAATTTTGACATCTGCCCCTTGTTTTATTTGATGTTGTTATTTCTCCCTTTTCCCTTTATTCCCCTTAGAAAACTATTAAAAAACTGACTGGCGTCCATCATGAATCCAGAATAGCGACTACCACAACGACTTGTTCGTCTTGTGTTATTCTAGTTCAATGAAGTTAAATTTGCTTTGAATTTAAGTGTCATTTTCAAAATTGAAACTGATTATGTGAAGAATTTCGACAAGCGAAAAAGTACCTATTTGTGTATATATCTGTAATAATATGTTTTAACAGAAAGTCATTTTCAAAATTGGTTAAGAAATTTAACTATCCCGTGATTTTTCACATGTCTGCTCTAGTTGACTTATAATAAAATATTGTTACCTCTTATTTTCTGTAATCAGGATGAAGTTATATCAGCCACCCGTCTCCTGGAAGACTATGCAGCCGACAACAACAAGCGCGTCACGGGCCGCCATCTTGAATCCAAGATGGCTGCCTACGAGTTGTCAGTTTTCCCGCTATACGGTGGGCTGCCGGCCTACAAGCAGCTGAAGGCGTTCCAGAGTGTTAAACAGGGATGCCGGAAGGTTGTCATAGCGACTAATATTGCCGAGACTTCAGTTACCATTCCGGGCATTAGCTACGGTTAGTTATTTATTAAATTTGTTAGTATTTTAATTTTTACACTAACTTCACACAAGAAAGAAATGAACTTGAGTCTTGAAGAGGCAAATCTTCCAACGCCGAGCTGTTGAAAATGACGAATGTCAATTGTGTTTGAATGTTTAGCGCTTGTTTGGCATATGTTTCCCGGCTGCGCCGGTGTGGAAAGAATCAATGACGCTAGTTCTTTGGAGCATCTTCCATTGAAATACCTCTTAAACAAAGACAGAATTCCCATCCCACGTCTGTGCTCTAACAAGTTTGTTAAAGTATCAAAAGAACCTCCCGTTTCTGTACAGAATCAAGTGTTCCTTTCAGGTGTTTTTGAAATTCGTGTTCATATCACGAAATGAAAAACAAAAACCTCAAATCTAAATAACAATGTTGTATCACCGGCGATACTTACAAATGTTGTATCACCAGGGCGATACTTACAAATGTTGTATCACCAGGGCGATACTTATAAATGTTGTATCACCAGGGCGATACTTACAAATGTTGTATCACCAGGGCGATACTTATAAAAATGTTGTATCACCAGGGCGATACTTATAAAAATGTTGTATCACCAGGGCGATACTTATAAAAATGCTGTATCACCAGGGCGATACTTATAAAAATGTTGTATCACCAGGGCGATACTTACAAATTTTTGCATAAACAATTAATAAATAAATTAAAATTGAACTTTTTTAACTTTGTTACCACTTTATGTGGTGATCTGCCGTGCCGATCACTCAGATAATTTGTAAATAATATACGGTTTGATACTCCATATTATTTGGTTTATTTAGTATTTATACAAATGGACAGTATTCGAGATGTTATTGCAAAGAGAGGACGAGTTACAACAGACACGCCTTTTTATACGTCTCGGTCATGCTGTCTCACTCAGATATGCCTGTCTCTTTCATACCGACAGACATACGTTCACCACATCCCTCCACACTTAAATCAGCAGACAGTAACACAACATGATTATCATAATAATAATTATAAAACATACATACACATATTTAATTATTATTTTACAACATTTTCTTTTTTTATTTATAACCATGTTGATTCGGGAGTTGACTGCTGCTTATTATGATTTCTCTGTCCTTGGTCGAAGGCGCTCCTTCCAGTTCCCCGACGTTGACGCCACGGGTTCACTGGAGCTGGAAGGAAAAAGAGGGTCACCCGTTAGATTGTCATCCGAAACAAAGTCGGAGACATCGTACTCATCGAACGATAGCCTCCTCGTCTCAGACTCAGGGATTAAAATACTAGGGTTCTTTTCCCATGATACACACAGTTTGGATAATTGATCAAAATGTCCTTTCCAGTACATGATTTTATCATTCAATTTAACCTCAATTAAATATAGTTTATTTCCCAAACGTTTATGTACTTTCCCTGGTACCCACTTATCATTGTTTTGGTCTCTAAAATCTCTAACCATAACTTTCTGATTAATCTTAAAATTCGTAGATACTTTGTTATTCCTTTTATAATAGAATTTCTGATTTTCCTGACATTTTGACATTTTCATTTTGGTATCTTTATCAATCACATTTTCCTTTACCTTCCCCCCTCTAGGTATAAAATTATTCAAATTTGACCTTAACCTTCTACCAAACATTAGAACTGCTGGCTCTAACCCTGTTGTACAGTGTGGTGCATTCCTATAATCTGTGAGAAAACATTCTAACTTCTCATTATAACCTGACTGAAATTTTTTTTCTAATAATATTTTCTTTAAAAATTTTTTACACGTTTTGACTGCATTCTCTGCCAATCCATTTGATTGAGGATGATTTATAGGTGTTGTTAAATGTTTAATGCCATTTAACTCGCAAAACTGTTTAAAGTCTGCTGACATGAATGCTGCTCCATTATCAGAAACTAAGGTTTGTACACTACCGAAATAACTGAATAATCTCTTTAAGATTTTAATGGTATTATCTGAGTTAGGTGAATTTACTTCCACGCAATTCAACCATTTTGAGGTTGAATCTATGATTACCAAAAAATATTTATTTCCGATAGGCCCTACGTAATCTATATGAACCCTACTCCAAATTTCTTCCGTTATCGGCCATGGAGTTAACTCACTCTTGGGTTGTGATGGTTGAATTTCCGCACAACTTCCACACTCTCTAACTAAAAATTCAATTTGACTGTCTATCCCTGGCCACCAAAAATAGCCTCTAGCTAGCCCTTTCATCTTGGCAATCCCTAGATGAGATCTATGCAATAAGCTTAATATCTTATCCCTTAAACTTATTGGAATTACTAACCTATGGTTCCAGAAAATACAATCATCAATTATTGATAAATCGTTCCTTTTTATCCAATAAATCCATTTGCAATCATCCTTATTGACTTTATTTGGCCACCCTGTTCTAAGATAATTTTTTATCTCTAATAATAATTTATCCGTATTAGATTCTGCTTTAACTTCCTCAACATCTATTGGCATCTCGCTATTATTTTTGAATAAACACAAAATTCTTGAATCGAAGTTATTATACTCCTCAACAGGATCTCCTACAGGTACGCGAGATAAGTAATCCGAACAATTTAATGTTGATTTTACGTATTGAACTTTATAATTGAAAGATGAGAGAATTACACCATAACGTTGTAATCTATTACAAGTTAAAACAGGAATTCCTTTTTTTCACCAAAAATTCTACATAAAGGTTCATTATCTATTTCTAGAATAAATTCCCTTCCGTAAATGTACTCGAAAAACTTCTTAAAAGCAAACACAATTGCACAAGCCTCGAGGTCTAAAATTGAATATTTCTTTTCCGCTTCTGTCAGTTTACGAGAAACAAAAGAAATAGGTCTTTGTAAATTATTTTCATACACATGTAACAATGTTGCACCCAAACCTTTCGTTGAGGCGTCCGTAACTACCTTCAAAGTAACATTTGGATCGTAATGTGCTAACACTCGATTATCACATAAAATTAATTTTATTTTATTAAAAACATTTACGCAATCTTGATTAAAATCAAAATTCGTATTTTTTTTCAATAATTTGTGCAAAGGATCTAATAACATAGACATATTTGGGACAAAAGATCGGTAAAAATTTACCATTCCTAAAAAACTGCGTAGCTCTGATAAATCTGTTGGTTGCGCGACTTTACTAATTGCGTTCGTTTTATCTTCCATAGGTTTAATCCCTTCCTTCGAGATTTCAAACCCTAAGAAACATACCGATGAAGCGTTAAAATTGCACTTTTGAATATTTACGCACAAACCGCAATCTTTTAACCTATTAAGAACTGCATTTAAATTAGCATTATGTTCCTCTATCGTTTCTCCTGTAACCATAATATCATCCAGGAAAACCGCTGTTTTCTTCAAACCTTGTAGACATGAAGCTATAGTTCTACAGAATATTGCCGGTGCACTGTTAATCCCAAACACTAGCCTAGTGAATTTAAATAATCCCAAATCACCGTCTTCTGGCTCCGTCCGGATTCCTGGTCGTCCTTCTCGTCCGCTCACCACCGCCACGCCTTCCCGTGTCGGCTCCCGGTACAAGCTGCCTGGATCCGTTTATCCTCCGGTTTCTCGGCTGCTGATTCCTTGAGCTCAGCGCCTTGAATCTCCTTGCCAGTTCCTTGCCTTGATACTCCTTCAATGTCCGATACTGTCCGTGAAGCTGCCCCCAAATTATTTTTTTTTATGCGAAAATAATCCCTTCCGCGGTGCTCGGTGGGATTATAACCAAACTATGGTTCTTTCAGCTGCGCCTACTGTGGTTCTTCCTCCAGGAAGAATTTAACGGCTGTTCAGCTTCCTTTTTTTTTGGCTGCTCCAACTGTAGTTCTTTCAGCTGCGCCTACTGTGGTTCTTCCTCCAGGAAGAATTTAGCGGCTGTTCAGCTTCCTTTTTCGGCTGCGCCAACTGTGGTGATCTGCCGTGCCGATCACTCAGATAATTTGTAAATAATATACGGTTTGATACTCCATATTATTTGGTTTATTTAGTATTTATACAAATGGACAGTATTCGAGATGTTATTGCAAAGAGAGGACGAGTTACAACAGACACGCCTTTTTATACGTCTCGGTCATGCTGTCTCACTCAGATATGCCTGTCTCTTTCATACCGACAGACATACGTTCACCACATATAGGTCGACCGATTTCGGTTGCATTTAATCTTCTTCAGGAAAATGGAAATATAAACTAAATAAAATACAAGGGACAATTACAAGGTAAACAGAAGGAAACGGTCAACCTATATAACTCAAATAAAGTGGTTTAAAATAAAGTAACGAAAAAATCATTTATATAATGTGTTACGTAATGCAAATAAGCAATAGTTACGGACTCTCAAAATGCCGGAGAAAACCCTATTAGTTTTTAGTTCCAACCCGCGCTGCAAACAAACGAGCCCGCGGCTATGACCCGTGACCCACAGAACAAAACCAACGCTCTTAGAGCTCGGGCAAGTCAATTGTTGTGCCGAGAGTTCCCGCGTCCTACTCGAACGCTTTGTGCTGAGGCCTCCCGCAGCATCGCGGTTGCCCCATTCAAATAAGATGGGAATCTTATTTGAATAAACCAAGGACGTAGCCGATACCAGACGACAGGTAGACCATTTTTACCTGCCTGGGCGACTCGAGAGATTGCCTAAATCACGACCAATGCAATATGCAAGATGCATGTGAGTTCGCTATTAACCTGTTTTCCCCTGTTGTGTCGTGTCTTGCGGTAATATTAACTTCAGTACCCCGGAGCCCAGGGAGAAATTAGATAGGATAATGCTAAGATGTTTATCACCTATGTTTTGTGTTGTTTAATACTACTAATATCTGTTCCATATTGTGACGCCATGTACTGCTGGATGTATTAAACCCGATGTATCACAATACTTCTTTCATTTGGTAACTGAATGCGACGTGAACCCTTTCTAGCAAAAGGTAGGTCCAGAACCATAAGTCCGATTGACGATCCACGCCTGAACTTGAGTAGTCCATCTCGCCAACCTACAGAGCTGGTCACCGGCCACTGTACACCCCCCCCTCGCTGGGGGCCCTCAACCCCCTGAACTAGCAAATGTCAAGCCACAAAGTGTTTGCTTTCTTCAATAATTCGATAAAAATTATAATGTACACAGCAGACAGATGGTTAACATAAAAAAATTACAAATAATAAATACCAACTGTGTGGTGTACAACCATTGTTATTATGTATGTAAGAATTAATATGTAACCTGCGAATGTTTGTCTGAAACAACAACACAAAAATAAGTTTGTGTTAAGTGAAGTCAAGTAAAAACAAGAGATTCGAGAAATTTATTAAAGTTCTGGAGGCTATCACTAAATAGGATAGCCATAAACTGTACCATTAACACATTTCTGGCGGGTATTTTTTGCGCTGGCGCTACGCTGTCTCCGGGCGAAAATAAAGGTCTCGCGCGAATTTCTTTAATTTTTTTAAAATCACTAATATCTTTGAAAATAATTAAAATATTTTGATAAAAATTTCTACGTAGACTTTTATTTACTGTGTGTTCCTTTGAGAACTGTCAAAACGTGATAATTTTTGTGTTATTTACGAGTTTTGCTAAAAGCTTCATAACTCACGTTTTGGGAAACGTAGCCTCATTCTAAAAAATGTTTTGGAAAGATTATGAAATCCACTATCGCATTGTGTTGTTATACGTAAATATTTGCGTTTCTAAATATACATTTTATGAAAACGTCAAAAATATGTAAAAATCGCTGACCATTATTTCAAAGCCGTGAAAAATGTACTTTTTTCTGAGTGTCATAAAGAAATAACACTTTATATATTGAAGAAATATAATTAAAAACTATTAGTCACCTCAAAATATTAACCGTCCAAACTAAAATATTTTTAATAAATTATTTAGAAACGCAATAAATTATGAACGAACAAGATGACAGATCCAATCGGCTTAGATAATGCACCTCTACGTTCCATAGATATTCTTGAATACAGACGCGTAGCGTTATTCATTATCGATACTCTGTTTTTTAAATCATAGCAATCCGTATACTAGTGATGGAAATAAATCGATTTTTGTAAAATCTCACGCGTTTACGTGAAAAGACGTTCTAATGTCTTGACCGCTATAATCATATTTATGTCTTTTGACGTTCTAATGTTCTGAGTGGTTAAACGAAATTATTATTTCAAATACAACTCAATTAATCTTGTAATATGTTTATTACGGTCTGTCATCGGTATCGCCCGACATCTCTCGCTTGCTTGCACATAGGAGTCGAGTGGGGCGGAACAGAGATAGAGATTGTAATCGGGTTTCACGGTCATAAAAATCCTCATTCCAGGAATTGAATTATTACAATAACAAATAATATACTATTCTTTTGTTGAAATACCGATGTAAACGAAAGGCACGAAGATAAATATAAAAAGAAAACTTGAATTACGATTCGATAATTATGTACATATAGTTGGGACCTTTACAAAGATATTGGTATGTAATATTCATGTAAAATCATTGAATAATTCCGTCTTTTCTGCCATTGAAATGAAACCGGCGCAAAAGGTAGAACTACCCTTCCCGCCTTTAAGCATCAATCGACCGAACGGGTAGAAATACCTTTCCCCCCCGAAGTGTGTTAATACTTTAACTACACCTTTTAACATAATTATAATCTGGTAAGATTTTAATTTTTAACTAAGTAAATACTATAGACTAAACGTTGCCACACACTTAATTGATAAGTTGGCATTGTATTGTTTTTATCCTAGTATATCTGCTACTGCATAATATAGACCTCATGTCTCTATTCTGAATTATGTCCATTCTTTTAACTAGTGTTTTATTGCTCAGAAAAATAACACTTGTGCAGTAATTCAGGTGAGATCTTGCCACTACAGTGTATGTTATATAGTCGACACATTTGCATAAGATGTTGGGAGAAGGTTAAGTTTATTCGGAAAGGAATATGGAATGTTTCTGGGTTCATTAGTAGACGATGGTTGATTGATTTTCTTTGTGGATGATAATAATATACATAATAATCATTATTATTTTACATATTTATTTGCAGTGATTGACTGTGGTTTCCACAAGGTGCGCTACTTGGACCCCAGTGCATCCTTTGAGAACTTGATCCTGTGTCCCATATCGAAGGCCAACGCCATCCAGAGGGCAGGCAGGGCAGGCAGGGTTGCACATGGGAAATGTTACAGGTACATTTCTAGATATAATTATTATTGAAAATATCCATTTTGCTCATCTTCTTTTTGATTTGTTGCTGACGATTGTGACCCCCACTCCAATTGAGCTGGTGGAAAAGGTTCTACCACTTCTCACGGTACTGCACTGCATGGAGAGCCACCGATACCGACTTTCTGGATATGATACATGATCAGAGATTTGCTTTATTTCAAATAAGTCCATTTCAAATGGAAATGCAAAATGCAAAATGGGTATTTTCCATTTTGCATTCTTTTGCTTTTCTCAAAGCATTTTCCATTTTAAATGCTTTTTTGCAACATTCTTCCTACTATCTCCACTCATCTTTTTTTCATAAGCCACAAATATCAGTCGGTCCTCAACCTCGCTATGAGAGATAATTGACATTTGTCAAGTTGCTCCCTGGTAAGAGCCCTGGATATTGAGTGATACCATTACAAAAAATACTGATTCTAATACTGAACATGGGGCCATGACGCTGTAATATTAAATAGCAGTTTCTATGTTTTTACTTTGGCAACATGTCAACATTAGTCCCGCGCAAATTTTTTGTGGTTTCATAATCTGTAGTCGTGGTGTTTTTGGATTTACCAACATGTATTATGTTTGTTCTACATTGATGTCCATTATTAAATGACAAAATTGTTTGACCTGAGAAACCATTTTGCATTTTCAATGCATTTTGAAAATAGGTATTTTGCATTTTGCATTTGAAATGCTTTTCTAAAAACCATTTTGCATTTTGCATTTTCAAATGGAAAAGTTTTGACCCATTTCCATTTTGCATTTCAAATGGTTTTGGGTACCCATTTTGCACATCTCTGTACATGATCAAGCATTGCTTTCTTTAGCTAGCAAAGCTAAATAATAAGCTTCTTCGGGTTCGAATTCCTGGTTTGGCGAACAATGTGTTCAAAGTATTGTTTTTATAATTTTGGAGGCGGGTATAGGTATCGGGAACCATTCGTTGGATTTACTATATCTAAGCCAATTTGTTTGTTATATAACTTGTCAATATCATCTGCTACTTTTCCAGACTCGTGGAAAGTTTCTTATATTAGACCTATTTTCAAATCAGGCAATAAGTCGAACGTAGAAAACTATAGACCCATATCGATATTATCCCATATTCCTAAAATATTTGAGTCAATAATCACGAAGAAAATCACACCTATCTTTAAAAATGTACTGATCGAGGAACAGCATGGATTTAGATCTGCTAAATCTACTACTACTAACTTACTATCCTTTACCAATTCCATCGTCAATGGTCTAGAAGATAACTCACAAATAGATGTTCTATATACCGACTTCTCTAAAGCTTTTGACAAAGTA
This sequence comes from Hesperophylax consimilis, assembly GCF_061612785.1. NCBI lineage: Eukaryota > Metazoa > Arthropoda > Insecta > Trichoptera > Limnephilidae > Hesperophylax > Hesperophylax consimilis. The sequence continues at coordinate 18,276,164 of NC_142865.1, forward strand.
AACCACTCAATCCTTATGGCCAAACTATATGCTATCGGTATTAGAAACCCCTTGCTATTATTCTTTAATTCTTATTTAAGCAATAGAAAACAAAGAGTTAAAAAACAACTTTGTGTCTACTATTATTGAAGTAACGTCCGGCGTACCTCAAGGAGCACATCTAGCACCGCTTCTTTTTAACTTGTTTATAAACGACATTATTAGTATTTTTTCTCATACACGCTTTTGGCTTTTTGCAGACGACAATAAGATTCTAAAGATAATAAAAAATCACGATGACTGCCTTCTTTTCCAATCGAATATCGACTCTTTCAATGATTGGTGTAAAATTAATTGCTTGAAACTAAATGTCGATAAATGCAAAATTATGTCCTTCTATATATCAAAAAAACCGATTGTCTTCGAATACAAACTTAATAATATTTGCTTAGCAACTGTTACATCTATTAAAGACCTTGGTGTCTCTCTTGATAGCAAGCTTTCTTTTCGGGATCACATAACTGCAATCGTTAATAAATCCCTCAAACTACTTGGTTTCATCACTAGAATCACTTCGGACTTCAAAAACGTAAATACCCTTAGAACTCTTTACTGCTCCTTGGTTCGCCCCCATCTTGAATATGCTTGTGTTATCTGGTCTCCTTTTTAAGCTGTCCACATTCGACGCATTGAATCTGTTCAACATCGGTTCTTAAGAGGGATTGCTAGGAGGCTAGGATTAGAAAAAGGCAAATACTCATATGATGAAATTGAACTAACTCTAAACCTCTCTCCTTTGGAAGTCCGTCGGTAAAGAAATGACCTCATTTGCTTCTTCAAAATTATAAATGGTATTATTGATTCACCTACTCTACTGCAACTCATTCCCTTCAATATCCCCTCGCAAAGACTCAGAAATAATGAACTGCTCTTCCTCAACCATCATTCGACAAATTATGGATATTATTCACCATTGTCCAGAATGTGTAGACTGGTCAACTCAAGTCAAAACCTTAACTTTTTTGGGATAAGTCTAAATGATTTTTGCCAGTCGCTAAACAAGTGACGGAATATTAAGTGTCCTGTGGTCCTGACCCACGGCGTATTCTTGACTTGATTCGACTTGTCACTTTATTTTCTAATATTATATCTACCATATGTCTTTGCTTTCATGTACCTTTGTCTACTCCTGTATTTTTCATTTTACTTTATTATTGTTATTATTTTGTAATTTGGACGATGTCCGTTAATAAATAAATAAATAAATAACCAATACCTCTGCTGAGGTCACCCCAAGTGGCAAACTACGGCCGATGACTTAGGAGGGGTGCCTGGGTTCATGGAGTGAGGTATGTCCAGGTCTTGGCCGTCACCCACCAGCTGTGTGGCGGGCCGGATGGGGAGAGGTCGGTTGAGTGAGATCATTGGACCTCTCCAGCCAGTCTCTCTCAGCCCTTGCAAGCCTATTTCTTCTTCCGTAATGGATATTTTAGCTCATCTGGATGTCATTATTCTCCAGCATCACATTTCTAATGCGTCTATCCATTTCATTTCCGTGACTCTAAATGTACTTATTTTGTCCACACCATATCACATTGATAAAGGACTCACTATACTAAGTTATATTTTGTACTATCATTGCTTGCGTTTAAAATATCTTTTTAATAAATTTTAACAAACTAGTCTTTTTATCAAAATCTATTTTTTCATTGCTAGTTTGAAAAGTCCTATGCAATTGTGTAATTTCTTTATCGTGATTAATTTTTGGGTTATTATGCCGTGTTGCGCTTCCTCCTTCTTTAGGCAACATTTCGGACAGCTTTGCAATGTCCATCATCAGGGCAGAAGTGTAGTTTGCGGTGAAGTGTGTATTTATAAATTATATGGAGTGTTACACGTGTTAATCCTCTTAGGGCCAGTATTTCAGTATACATAATAATTAGTTAAATTAATGTGGTTTTTGTGGCGTTTTGTTTTGGTGTAGCTGTCAAGTATATATATCTTATTATTAAATCTAGATACCGGATACCAAGAACTACAGGGTTTTTCAATAAGAGGTGTTATTTTGATATTCAATCGTAAAAGATCAATGGTTTCGTTGCTTGTGTGGCACGTAGCGCCGTCTTGTTGAAAGTAAACGTTGTCCAAATCAATATCATCCAATTCCGGCCATGAAAAATCATTAATCATCTCTCGATAGCGCAATCCATTCACCGTAACTGTTGCTCCAGCCTCATTTTCAAAAAAGTAAGGTCCAATGACTCCGCCGGACCATAAACCATACCAAACAGTCCCACGTTGAGGATAAAGAAGCTTTTCAACAATAACTCTTGGGTTTTCCGAGCCCCAGATGTGACAATTTTGCTTGTTGACGAAGCCACCGAGGTGGAAATGGGCCTCATCACTCAAGATGATTTGCATTTGATTCACTCAAGTGAATTTTAATAATTTCAATGCGTTGTTGAAGCGTGTATCATTCCATTTTTATTAATGGCGTAGTTTCTACTTGTCAAATGTCAAAAAATGACAGCTTCAAAAGTAACATCTACCGAAATAGCGGGCTATTCAACACGCTTAACACCTCTTATTGGAAAACCCCGTATTACGCTGTATTAATATTAACAGTTAATTAATTTTAATTAACCCCATTGTTTGTATTAATATTAACAGGGTTTTTATTCGCCACTCTATTTATGCATGCTTAATGCCTTTTGGGTCTTTCCAGGACTTCAGGAACAAATCCAAAGTAATGGCCAGTTTCAATTAATACTTAAACATCTGCCCTGATGATGGACACCACACTCTGTCTGAAACGTTGGCTAAAGAAGGAGAAAGCGCAACACGGCATAATAACCCAAAAATTTATCTTGAAAATACTTTTGGCTGAGAAAATCTAAAATCATTTCTTATAATTTCTTGTATTGAATGAGCACCGTTTGATCATTTCATGCCTTGCCTCAAATAATTTTGAGAGGTTATAAATCTAATATCGTTGATATTAGTATATGAGCTCACCCATAGATGGCCCTAGATTAGTCTCTTAGGTTACCCATAGGTGGCGGAAGTTGTCGAGAATAATAAAATGATAGATGTAAGTCAGATGCAAGTCTTGGATGAGAGTCACTAGTTTTAAGTAAGTAGTTATAAGCCTAAGTCGTCAGTGTAAGCCTTAAGTCACTAGTTATTATGAATCCCAGTTTTAAGCCAGTTAAATTTATTATTCAATTCATATATTGAATAATAAATTTACAAATATTATTATTAGTAAATAAGGTGAGAACCTCAAGGTCAGGGTCCAGATTATTCCAACCGCCTGCTAATTTAGATATCAGAGCCCATTGTACAAAGTGTTTTGGTGAAACCGGAGTTTTTATTAAGAGTTTGAGATAACGCCGTGACAACAAAATGTATGTTTGATTGCAGATTATATTCAGAAGGAGAGTACGAGAAGCTCATGGCCAACGTGCCACCAGAAATACAGCGAACCGATCTGTCAGGAATCGTGCTCCAGCTCAAAGCCCTCGGAATTGACAATATTCTCAGGTTAGTCTTTACGAATCTCCGCATTTATAACACTGCCTCAGGTATATCATTTCTATAGCATTCAGTCTATTTTCATCCTACCTCTCTCAGTTCCTCGCCTCACTTGGTGTACTGTAGTACCTCCCAACATAATACATATTTGCCTTTCTTCTCCAAAACACGCTTATTAACCTTTCCTTATCTGTGATGTGTATTTACGACACATTGCTTCTAATAACTTTAATATCTCTATAAATATAATATGATTTAAGATTTTCACGGCCAAAAGTATTTTTGTTATTTGTTTTTGGGGTGTTATGCCGTGTTGCGCTAACTCCTTCTTTAGCCAACGTTTCGGACAGCATTGCAGTGTCCATCATCAGGGCAGATGTGTTATTTGAGGTTGTGTTAAAATGTGAGCTTATGTATGAGGTTGTGATACCGTGTTGCCAGCTCCAACCCTCTGAGCTAACATTAACGTATCATTTTTTTTTTTTTTTAAATATTTAAAGTGGTTTTCTTCGTTTAGCTCTGGTGTAGCCGTCAATTACCGGATACCAAGAACTATTGAGCTTAGCTCCATCGTCTCTATTAATGTTTACGGGATTTTTATAAATTTCAATGGCTTCCGTAATCAGCCGTGCTCTATAAGTTTTGGGTCTCCCCAGGATTTCAGGAACAAATCCAAAGTAATGCCCGGTGTCAATCAAATGCTCGGCAATTGCCGATTTGTCAGGGTGGCCGAGTTTACAAGCTCTGAAGTGTTCTGAAATCCTTAGAAAAAGTATTAGCCGCCCGAGGAGTCTTAGGAAGATTAGGTTGCTAATTAAAAAAAACAACCTGTAAAAAAACCAAGTTCTTTTACTTTAGTACATCTATTTTTTTAATAGATTTTTTTTTTTTTTTATACTTCCGACTTTATGTCCGGGTTAAATCTTCCCCATAGGAAAAACTAAACCCTTCCACACACTTTTCCACAAATGATCATCTAGTCAATCAACATTATGCAAGTGCATTATATAAGCAAAATAAATACAAAACAATACAAGAACAACACGTCAACTCACCAGAGATCAAATGGGAAAATAATTCACCGACTCCAGATATTTTCATATCAGAGGGTTCGGCTCGGTAGAACTTCTAACAGGGCCTATAAATCCTACTGATCCCTCAACATAAATATTTAAAAAATCTTTCATTATCCTACATGTATTTAAAATGACTGATTTTTGCATTTTTATATATAAATTTTTTGATAGATCTAATACGCCTAAATTTTTAATGAGAGAGCTAGGTATAATGATATATATATAAAGATTAAATATATATATATATTGATTTAAAATGATAGTATTTAAAAAAAAATAGTTATAATTTTTTTTTTTATGAACCTTCTTCCGCAGGGTCTGGAGTCAACAACTGAGCCAAATCCCGTTGGGTAGGACTGAAATTTATTTAGAATATATATTAACTGCTGCAACGTCATCAAATTTCAGAGAAATGCGTATATATCCGTATATGTCTGCGTTTGTACGCGTGATAGCCACCAAAAGTTAATTGTCATCAACAACGAGTCTATCTGCCGAGTTACAGCTCGATTGGACGTCTAGAAGTGGGTTAATTTCAACTTCCAAGATTTTCATTAATTATTCAAACATGAAAACAAAATCGAATTTCAAATAGATGTATTTAAAAATATTAATAGTCTGTAAATTGTTTTTTTGGTTTTCTGAAAATTCTGTATTTTGTTTATTGTCTATTGCAGGTTCCCCTTTCCTTCCCAGCCCCCGGCCCGCTCTATGCTCTCAGCCGTAGAGATTCTCTATGCCCTGGGAGCCATAGACAAGAGGGGCTCCCTCACCTCTCCCCTCGGAGAACAGATGGCCGAGTTACCCCTGCCGCCTTCCCGAGCCAAGATATTGTGCAACAGTGGTGAGTTTCATTTTGGGGGATGCTGGTTGTGGGTCTATTTAAACCTTATAGTAGACACTGGCAGATTCTCACTCCAGAAGATAGGTGGAAACTTGAGTGGCAAACGGCCAACGTGAGAAATACCCACCTCATACAGGACCCCACCGAGAGAAAGCCTGGGTTCTCATTGCCTCGCAAAATTTGGTCCCCCATCAATAGGTTAAGGTACTCCCGTAGCCGCTGTGCCCACATGATGCACAGATGGGGCCTTAAAGAGTCGATGTGTGAATATGGTGCGGCGCAGACCACCGAACATGTGGTCAATGAATGCCCGCTCCATTCGTTACACGGCGGGATTGATGAGATTCCCCTGGCGACGCCTGAGGCCCTAGAATGGCTCGCAGACATAGAAGTCCCCCTCTGACTCCTTACCATACGAAAGAAGAAGAAGAATAGCAGTTCAATAATAGTAAGACAGTATTTATAGCAGTTCAACAATAGTAAGACAGTATTTATAGCAGTTCAACAATAGTAAGACAGTATTTATAGCAGTTCAACAATAGTAAGACAGTATTTATAGCAGTTCAACAATAGTAAGACAGTATTTATAGCAGTTCAACAATAGTAAGACAGTATTTATAGCAGTTCAACAATAGTAAGACAGTATTTATAGCAGTTCAACAATGGTAGGACAGTATTTATAGCAGTTCAACAATAGTAAGACAGTATTTATAGCAGTTCAACAATAGTAAGACAGTATTTATAGCAGTTCAACAATGGTAGGACAGTATTTATAGCAGTTCAACAATAGTAAGACAGTATTTATAGCAGTTAAACAGTAATAAGACAGTATGATAAACTCTATGGGTTCACTGAGGAAACAGGTTACGCCTGTATCATTCCTTCCAGAGGAACGTAATATGTTCCTTTAACCCTTTGTTTTACAAAAGGGTATTTTCCTCACTGGGTTAGCTGATCTCGAAGCAGACAGTTTACAAAGTGTCGCTGGAGTCAGTCCTGCCAGAGGTAACCAAAGTAAGGTAACTTATTTTCTAGAGCAAAACATGACCTTTTATCGGTCACCACAGCTGTGACATCCCCTCCCGGGTTCACATCTGTAAGCCAGAGCGGCGGGGTGAAAACATTAACCAATAGCATCCCTCACCCTAATCAGTAAGAGACGAAGCGATTCGGGAATGAGAAAGTATGTATTCGATCGAAGAACTAATCAATACACGCTCGAAATTTGCGTAATAACTAGACGGTTTGCTATACGCCTGTATAATTTCATCCTGACACCATGTACTAAGTACTATTATACTAAGTACTATTATACTATGTACTATTGTACTATGTCCTATCGTACTATGTCCTATTGTACTGTGTACTATTGTACTGTGTACTATTGTACTGTGTACTATTGTACTGTGTACTATTGTACTGTGTTCTATTGTACTGTGTACTATTGTACTGTGTACTATGTGCTATTGTACTGTGTACTATTGTACTGTGTTCTATTGTACTGTGTACTATTGTACTGTGTACTATGTGCTATTGTACTATGTACTTATTTATATGGAATTTGTATTATTATTTATTACTTTGAATTTTTAATGGCAGGAGAGTTTGGCTGCACCGACGAGATCCTCTCCATAGTAGCCATGATGCAAGTTGAGAGTGTCTTCATCAAACCAGCCGGTGGTCAGCAAGCTATCAACGCCAAGGTGGTCAAAAGAAATAACTTTGAGGTGGGTTACATCAACAAAATATCCTTTCTGTTCCTTCATGAAAAAAACATTTTAATTCACGACCACCACCCCCGTTTTACTAGTGGTTTTGTATACCGGTATTCATTTTTTGCCTTACCATGACATTATATAATATTTTTATTCGTTAACTCCACACAGAAGGCCCCGATAGGAAATTAGTTCCCTAACCCTTTCAGACCTGAAGAAGAAAAAAAGGTGTTTTTCAAGAATTTTAATAAAAAACACAATAAACCCATAGATTAACATGTTAGCTACAATAATAGCACAGCGAATTACTTAAATAATTTTCATTTATAAATAACTTATGAGGCAGAGGTTTCCTTCGTTGTTGACACAACATTTTGACAGCTTGTAATGATGCCCCTGGCGACAAATTTCATTGCTATGAAAATTGTACACATTGAGGACACAGGACTCGGAAAATTAATATGCGTATCAAATTTTCCATTTCCACCCAAAATTTTTAAATAATACTCAAAAAATTCCATTTAAGAAAATCCTGGAAGATTTCCATCTAAACATAGTTGGGAAGTAATAATGTAATGGTTTATATTCCATTCCCTTATCCTGAATATGCTACGTAAAAAATTACTCCTGCGGAGCTTTTCCGTGTCTTTGTGAATGTTATAACAATTTTTCCACTCCCTTGGCTCTCGTTACTTAACTCCTACAGTTGGGGATGCCATTGTTCCATAGTCTACGAGATTATTGAGGAAGTGGGTCTAATGTGCATATTAGATACTAGAGAGTTTCTTTCGAAAGGTTTATATATATATATTTCAAGCATATTATACTTATAGATATAAGAGAAAAGTCTCCAAGCAATGCCGGGTATATGTCTCAACTCAAATTACTGATAATGAGAAAAAACACACATTTTAATTCCTCTGTGGTTAACTTCAAGATTTGCATATAAAGTGTGGTGTTTTCTCTTTCTGACTCCCTTTAGATCATATTTCTCACCATTTTAGATCATATGAGATGTTTCCAAAAGTGAACAAATTGACTCTACAAGTAATAGTTGTTTGTTCCCAAAACCGAATAAATTTATATATTATTTTTTGGGTTTTAAAAAAATACACTGAGAAAATAACAAGTTGACTGATCACCACCCGACAGAAGTTTTGCAGTGTACCGGACAGACGAGAAGAACTGCGTACAACATTATTCTCTTTAAATGCGCACAAAGATATCTATGTAGTAAAGCAGGGAACAGGCTATCGTTTGAGCTAATATCAGAATGAATGGCCGATAAAACCTTTTTTCCACCCGTTTCATCAATTATAAGCTTAAGAATTTTTCCTATAGGTTGGTGAAGGGGATCTCATCACACTTCTCAACGTCTATGACGCCTTCAAGAAGCAGTCGGACCTGGCAGAGTCCTCGAGAAACCGAAAGCAGTTGAAGACCTGGTGCCAGAAGATGTTCTTGAACTGCGACGCTCTTAGGAAGGTCTGCGACATCAGGAACAGCCTGGAGAAGCTGGTCACAAAGAAATTCGGAATTGCGAATAATGAAAAAGCACTTGACGGAAGTAAGTTTAAATTTTTTTAAAGGTTTTCTTTTGGTTTTACGGCCTTACATGGACATTTAACATGCTTCATGTGGGCGAAAACAAGGGTCCCATTCGTCAAAAGGGATTGTCTTTTAAACTTTGCTATATATATGAAAATAATACATATATTTTTACATAGTTTTCACCACTGTAAAATTATTATTAGAAGAATGTAATACTAATAAATCAAAACGAAACATGATACAGAACAAGACACAGAAAATAAGAAGATAACAGTCACAACTAGGAATTGATTTTTATTGCTGCCTGGGGAACCATTTATTGGATAACCAACACCCCAGTTATAGGTCACCCCAAGTGGTTTGCTACGTTTGGTGATTCAGCAGGAGTGCCCGGGTTCATCGGGTTAGGTGTGTTAAAGATGCGCCTGCCCACCAGCTGCGTGGTGTGCCGTATCAGGAGAGGCTGGTGGGAGACCTGTCTAACGGTTTTTCTTGACCCATTGCCTTGCGTCGCAGCCAGAGGGACAGATCATTCTTCCGTCACTCCTGGACACAGATCCCTAGATTCTTACCCACCCCTCTTGCCTCCTTCCTTTCCTTAACCCTTAGGAGCCGGAGTCCTGCAATTAGAGTGTTGACATTATGCATTCATTTTTCCCTTACTTCTACAGGGTTTGTTAACCTCTCAGAAAAGGACTTTTATTTACTTTGTGTTCCTTTGCGAACTGTCAAAACGCGAAAATTTTTGTGTTATTCACGAGTTTTGCTAAAAGCTTCATAACTCACGTTTTGGGAAACGTAGCCTCATTCTAAAAAATGTTTTGGAAAGATTATGAAATTCACTATCGTATTGTTTTGTTACACGTAAATATTTGCGTGTCTAAATATACATTTTCTGAAAACGTCAAAAATATGTAAAAATCGCTGACCATTATTTCAAAGCTGTGAAAAATGTACTTTTTTCTGAGTATCATAAAGAAATAACACTTTATATATTGAAGAAATATAATTAAAAACTATTAGTCACCTCAAAATATTAACCGTCCAAACTAAAATATTTTTAATAAATTATTTAAAAACGCAATAAATTATGAACGAACAAGATGACAGATTCAATCGACTCAGATAATGCACCTCTACATTCCATAGATATTCTTGAATGCAGACGCGTAGCGTTATTCATTATCGATACTCTGTTTTTTAAATCATGGCAATCCGTATACTAGTGATGGAAATAAATCGATTTTTGTAAAATCTCACGCGTTTACGTGAAAAGACGTTCTAATGTCTTGACCGCTATTATCATATTTACGTCTTTTGACGTTCTAATGTTCCGAGTGGTTAAACACAAAAATCAAGTATGGTATTGTCTTCATGTTGGCCTTAACAAAAATGTTATTTTATTTTATATTATAGAAATAAACAGTACATGATTTACAGAGATGAAACAATATACAGGTATAAGATACTTCATGTTGGGTACCTGTGATATGTCTGCTAGGTGGTATGTTTATTCCTTTCACCAGGTGACGTGTGTAGTAAATAGGTGTGTGTATTGTATAAGTGAGTGTTTGTGTGTGTGTGTGTGTCTGTATGTATGTGCATTGAACAGTTTAAATTATTGACATGATGCCACATTTGAATTTGGGCAGTGAATCTGAAAAAAATCTCAATGTTAGAGTTTAGACAAATATTGTTTAGAGTATGAAGAGCTCGGTTAATTGGCGAATTAGATGCTGCATTTGTTTTATAATTAAGCGTGTGGAATAGCACTGTATGTCGTGTACGTCTCAAAGATATGTTAAAATTAATAAGGGACAGAAGTTTGGTACAGTCAATTTTATTGTTCTGTGAATAAGTATTGAGTCAGCCGTTACTAGTCTTTGCTGCAAAGTTTCAAATGTACGTTCAAAGTTATTGTTGAATTTGGAAGTAATATGTTTTATAAATTTGTTTTGGATACATTCTATACTGTCTATGTAAAGTTTGTATTGTGGATTCCAAATTGGCGATGCATATTCCAGTGTACTTCTGACTAATGCGAAATATAATATTACGATTGTACGTGGATTACTGAATACTTTACTTACACTTAGCATTATTTATTGAATATTCTTGCCGACTCCTACGGGTTAAATAGACCCTCTACACAGCATCCTAAAAGCCCCGGGAACCATTTATTGGATAACCAACACCCCTGCCATCGGTCACCTCTAGTGGTTTGCTAGAATTGGTGATTCAGCAGGAGTGCCCGGGTTCATGGGGTGAGGTTTGTCTACTTCATGACTTTATGTCACTTTTTGTAGGTGTGTTGAACTGTCATTTTGATGAGATTTGTAACTAACATGGTATTATATAGTGTAGACCTGATATATGTTACAGCACAAAGCGTTTGCTTCTTTCCATAAAAAACACCTGAATTCAGTTTACTGTCCGAGAAATCTTTTTTAGCACAGGAATTTGGTTGCTAGTTTGGAGAGGGATAAAGAAGAGAGAAGACCAGAAACCATATATTTTCTGATCAAGACGAATTAAATACTTATTTCTACATATTTTTCAATTGCAGTCAAGATGGAGAGAATACTTCGCTGCCTTAGCTCTGGCCTCTTCATGACAGCAGCGTTTCTGCATCACTCAGGATGTTACCGTAGTCTAACCGGCAACCAGACTGACCTGCATATCAGCCCCAACAGCTGTCTGCACAACGCTCAGCAACCGCAATGGTAAACATAACCTCACTTTATTATTTTATTAAGGTACACTGTGCCATTCTCCATTTTTTATCATGTTTTCACAGTTTTTCTTAAGTCGGTTCCTCGTTGCTGAAGATCGTGACCCCTACTCCGATTTCCATGGAGGACGAGGCTCCACTCCTCGCAGTTCTGCGCCGCATGGAGAGATAAGGACACTGACGTACCAGGTGCTAGTAATTCTTGGTCACTCCTGCGCATTGGTGATTGCTCCTTGCTCTGCTTCTCCTGCCTTTCTATGAGTTTCTCCAAGTTGGAGTTCTCAGTTTGGCGAGCATCGTGCCCAAAGTATCTTAAAACACGTTGAAGGCTGACATTTGACATTCACGAGATTTCTCTACTTGATCAGTGTGACTACTACCCCTGGCTCTATCCTACTGACTTTCTTTTGGATATGCTCCGAATGAATCATCTCCAGGTCAGAAGGGATGTACACATTGCTACGCATTTCTTCAGACTGATTCGTGGATGGTTTGAAAACTCGGTCATCATGGAGATTATTCATTTCTATGTTCCCGATGGTTATCTACGTCACCCACAGTGCAAACTGTTCTATCTCCAAGCCTACAGGACTAACTTGCCAATCAAAGAGCAATCTTGGTGTTGAACAGAATCAATTCGGATATCGACATTTCTATCATCAATGAGCTGCCTTTAAAAGGCAAGCTCTGTTATTACTGTTATAGTTTATATACCCACTGTCTATACAGGGTGTTTTTTTTTCCACACTAAAATATTTTTCCAAAGAAGAATATTTATTTTCCAATACAAACAATTCTACTTTTTTTTTTACCTAAAAACTGCCTTAACGTATTGCACTCCGATAGCCAATATTCTGGCTTCTGAGCATTTGGTTGCTAGCTCCGAAAGCCAAAATAGTGGCTTTCCCAGGCGGTAACTTTGAAGCTCTGTTTTCCCCATTTACCGATAACATTATGTGAATTTTATTTCACAATGGTGTACACAAAGGATTAAATATTCCTTAAAATGTATTCATAGTCAAAATACATTAAAGGATTAGCTTATACAGTGTTTCTTAGAATTTTTGGCTTTTTTGACCTACTTTGTGTTTTTCTGTGTGCCGTTTTATTTGGTCAGTCTGTATCGGTACATTGTTCGCGGCGGAGCTCCTCCTACTGTGGTGACCATTATTCTGTGAACGTTTCAAAACTGAAATAACATTAAATATTTTTAAATATATTTTTATCGTCATGGATCAATTTAATGAATATTTCGAAGAAAGTAATGATTACAATGTGTTTAGTAATATTAACGAACAAAGTGAAATAATAAATCAAAGTGTAAATAATATTGAATCTTCATTGAATAATGCTTTTGAAAACATTGAAGACTTCCAACCTGACTGTGATGACGACCTTTTGATATTTGATAACGTTGACTCTATTGTGAATAATTCTATGCTAAACGGTAACGAATCAGATAGTGGAAGTGATATCGAAACGCGACCAAGTAAAAGAAGGCGAGTTGTTTTTTCTGAAAGTGAAAGTGAATCAAACAGTGATAACTGGGAAATTTTAAGTAATTTAAGGATTTGTTTTAAAACTTGGAAATTTTAAGGATTTGTTTTAAAACTTATAATCCAAACAAACCAAATAAATGGGGCATCAGGATATACATTTTGGCGGATTCGGGATCTGGTTATATTTATTCATTTGTTCCGTATTATGGTGCCGTAACCACGAATAGGTTAATTAGACCTGATCTCCCATTTACTTCAAGAATTGTTTTACACCTATACAACAATTTATTAATTTCCATTCCTGAAGCTGAAGGCTTTCACATGTTTACTGACAGGCTATATACAAGCCCGCAATTAGGAGAGGAATTGATGAAGTTAAAAACTCATCTAACTGGTACAATAATGACGACTAGAAAGCATATTCCATTACCAGTAAAAAATGCTAAATTGAAGTCAGGTGAAACGATAACATGTGTCAAAAACAATGAATTGCTTCTTGCTTGGAAGGACAAGAGAATAGTTACAGTATATACCAATCATTATTCAAACGATTTTAAAATTGTAAGAAGAATAATGAGAGGTGGCGAAGAAGAAACCATAATGAAACCGAATATGATAATAAATTATACAAAATATATGGTAGGCGTGGATACTGCAGACCAGTATACTGCAGCCTATCCATTTTTGAGGAAAACATTAAAATGGTGGCGAAAATTATTTTTTTGGGGTCTTGAAGTTTCTGTTGTTAACTCATATATTTTATATAAGGAAAAACAAAATGAAAAGAAACTTAAGGCTATGACACATCTTGAATTTGTTGACAAACTTATCATTCAATTAGTCGGAAATCACAGAGGAGGATTAAATAGTACTAAAGGCAGACACTGTCTCGATCCAGAACAAAGGTTGGATGGAAAATTACACATACTAATGCCTCAAAATGAAAAAAATGTCGTGAGTGTATAGTGTGTTCGGATAAAAAACAACGAAAAAGGACCATATATTTTTGTAAAACTTGTGACAATAAACCTGCTATGTGCGTTGGAGTGTGTTATGAAAAATATCATACCTTAAAAATTTATAAGTGATTAATTTTAATATGAAAATTGACATTTATTTAAGTTACATTATTTATTTAGGTTATTTTATTTTTTTCAAATGTGTGTAAAACTGTTTACACTTGTCTCTTCAAAAACACCGTGTATCTGTTGAGATTCTTCTACCTACTGGTCCGCCTTCTTATTTTACCAGCTCCACCTCCTGGGACGATCTATCTTTTGTTTTCGGTGCCATTTTCAAGTAAGTAACACCAACTAATCCAAAACTAGAGCCAATGAATTCTTTAGGAGGGTAGATATTCCCGGAATACAAAGACCTAGTAAACCATTGATTTACAACCTTTGCCGGACAAGCAATAGGGTGCTCACGAAAACATCCTTACAAATATATTTCAAATCTTTCGAACAAAAAAGACACCTCTTTTACGAAATAAGTACCTTCAATTTTGTAAGAAATATATTACTCATAATTTAAATGTTTTACTAATTATCTTGACTTTAAATAATTGTGTTTTGTGACTTTTTTCGAATAATGTCGTTCTAATATATTATCCCGCTGCAATGGTCACCATATAGGAGAAACAGGTTGTCCAAAAAGAATGAGTAAAATAATGTATTTTTTTAATCTTCTAAGGAAAGTATGTTTATTTTTTTCAACCCCAGAGTAGACTACTGGTCATTAGCGAATCCAATAGGAGTGCAAAGTGTTAAAACGTTGGAATTTCGAAAAAAGTTACTTATCTTTTCTACTTCTAAAATCATGTAGAATCACCCCTCGAAGTTAGTGCACGTTACCCCCGGACACCCTGTGTTTATGTAACAATTTTTCTTTATAAATTTATTTAAAAACGTATCATAGAATGGACACATTTCTGCGGTTTTGTGCGTTTTGATAGGAACCCAGTGAAATATGTACAGTTGACCAGACTCTTTAATTTTCCAGTGCAGTCACAGCCGCTGTGATGAATTAAAGCTATGATGATGTGTTGACACCCATTCATAGCATTAATTATTTAAAAAATAGCCTTTATAGCTTTAATTTAGCGTTTTCATAGCGTTTATAGCTAAATAGGATAACGTCAAGGAATAGGAGTCGGCAAGAGGGGAAAAACAATTAAATTAGCAAAATCACTTGAAACATGTTTATTGTATTACATATTGATTGAAACTCAACAGGGCACATGTTTCTACAGTAGAGTGTGTCATGTTCATTCTACGATCTGTCAATAAAAGATTATAGCGACTAAAAAATCTCTTTTATTATCGCTAAAAACACCATTTATCGCTTTAATTCGCGAAAATATCGTTGTCTGTTATCTGTGAAAATGGGTGTCTCTAATGATGAGCAAATTGGTCCTAAAGGATTCTGAATTGTGTGAATGTCCTCTTAATCTGTTTCTCTATGGCACATCTGTGCTGAACCAGGCGACTCTCAATGACGGTGACTGGCTGAATAACCTACGTGTCCCACTTTGACCATCACCATATGAAGACGAACCGGGGTTGTCGTTAAGTGTTTGGCAATGTTTCCCGTTACCACAAAATGGTATTCAACTCCACAGGTAGCTGCGCCTTCTTCCCATCAAGGCTGGACATTTGGCACCATAGAAGATAGGAGTTTTTCTACATCCTGTTGACATTTCCCCCAGCTATTAGTGTTTGCTTTCTACTCCCAACAGGAGAACATGAGGCGTATGTGATGTGGCTGTGTTGTGTTAACCTTTCCTTATCTGTGGTGTGTATTTACTACACATTGCTTCTAATAACTTTAATAACTCTATAAATATAATAAATTCCGGGTTCAGATTTTAGGTATTCCTCCGTTATACATTTATGCACTGAATTCAAAAATAATATTTTACATAGTTTTCAAATTCAGAGATTTTTGTTAAAAATCGGAAACAAATACACCAATACAATCAACCGTGTGATACTGCTGCGCGAAGAGTGTGCGAGGAAATGACACGCTATTGATGTATCGCTTTAGTTCGCTACGCGGAAACATGAGAAATTCACACTTCCGCAGTTGTATTTTGATTTAGACCATTGATACCTACGACCGCACAGCTGTGTGTGTGCCAGCCGCCAGCCGCCAGCCGCCAACCGGTTGGACGCGGACCGTCGTTAGATGTGGACACCTCGCATGTTTTTTTAGCATCTGCCGATGGTTTTTTCATATTTTCAGCAATTAAATTACAATTATTATCACTTTTGAAATAAAATATAATAAACATAAGCGATTAGCTATGAATATTCATATTTTTCCGATATTAAATAGCTTATTTTGAGATGTGTATTGACTACACAACACCGGAACGCATGTTTTTTTTTAGCACAGTAAGGGAAAGGTTAATAGTTCTACTATCATTTTCAATAGTTACTCATCTTCCTTCAATATCAGAACAGATATTTGATATGGAAAGTATTTGCAGAAGATTATTGCAAGTTTTCAGCTGAACAATTAAAATTCAGATGGCAGCTACCTAACCTTTCAGAACTTTTTCATAGCTGATGTCATCACTATACAATAATTATATTGATATTTTGATAAACATAATAATTTAATATGATATTTTGTTTCAGGGTTGTATTCTGCGATGTCCAGAGCTCATCCGATAAAGCTTATATGAAAGATATTGTCATCACAAGAAGAGAATGGCTGACAGAATTGGCTCCACATTTTTACAGAGAAAATTAATAAATGTTGACTTTAATGTTACAAAATTCGCAATGATTGGTTAGTTGGGTATGGGTACCGCCGCCCCGAGAACCGTTTATTGGATAACCATCACCCCTGCCATAGGTCACCCCAAGTGGTTCGCTACGTTTAGTGACTTAGCAGCGATGCCCGGGTTCATGGGGGTGAGGTTTGTTTAGGTCTTGGCAGCGGATGGGTTTGTTCACCTGCTGCGTGGCGGGCCGAATCAGGAGAGACTGGATGAGGAAGACCTTTTAATCTCTTCAGCCGGACTCTCTCGACCCATTGCCTTCAACCGCAGTAGGAGAGATCGATTAATGCGTTTGTCATTCCTGGACACATTGATCCCTAGATTCCTACCCACCCCTCTTACCTTTTTCCTTCCCAGAACTTCCTCTTCTTCCTTCCCATCAAAAGACCTTCCACACAGCATCCTCAAATATGACATAGGCCAGGGCCTTTTGTGTGGTGCTAATGTAAAAAAAAAGAAAAAAAAGTTGATTGAG
Organism: Hesperophylax consimilis; assembly: GCF_061612785.1. Lineage (NCBI taxonomy): Eukaryota > Metazoa > Arthropoda > Insecta > Trichoptera > Limnephilidae > Hesperophylax > Hesperophylax consimilis. The sequence continues at coordinate 18,293,355 of NC_142865.1, forward strand.
CTGTCCAAAGTTATGGTTTTCTACCAAGGCGTCGTGAGCTCAATCCTCTTTTAGCTAAGTCCTCCGACATTATGGTAATAGGAGGAATTCAATTGCAGTACCTACTACGTACTACCAACGTGGCAGAACGAAACAAACAGAAACATATGCGATAGTTGCTAGAATACACACAGGAGTAACCGAAATGTTCTAAAACAACAATAATGAACCCTCATCATCGGTAAAATAATGGTCAGCTCTAACAAGGCGAGCTAGACGGTTTTATTGTAAGTGAGTATGTAAGAGTACGATAACCCAACTCGTCAGTGTACTTGGTTTGGCTTGTACGAAGCTTGATTTTGTGCTTTCAACTAGTAAAAATAACGCCAGATAATATTAGTTGTTGGATAATCGATCGGCGGATTTCTGTATTGTCAGGTTATTCGTAATCTGAGAATGTTTGTTTTCCTTTTTTTTTAAATTATCAAACGAAGAAATAATAGCAATGAACCAGGGTAAGTCTCGGTGGACAATAAAGTGACAGGTGATAGAATACAAACCTTTAGGAGCCGGAGTCGTGCAATTGCAGTGTTGAAGAATTGTGCCCATGCACGTCACGAAGCCGATTCCAATTGCAGTGTCAACCTTGTACATTCATTTTGCTTTTGGATATTACTTCAACAGGGTTTGTCAAACACAAAAATCAAAAGTCACTTTATCAAGTAAGGTATTGTCTTCTTGTTGGCCTTAACAAAAACTTATTTTTATTTGTTGAATATTCTTGCCGGTTAAAAATGTTACCTTAAATAGGTTACCCTGTATTTAGTATTTACTTTCAAAAATTTTATGTTTCATGTTTTCCAGTAATTTGAGTAATTCTTGATGTTTTTTTCTCAAAAAAAATATTCTTGTATTTTACTGTAAAATTTTTAAGGAATCAAATAAACACTTTTTGTTTCAAATGTATGTATCAATATCCTGTTTTCTGCCTTTGTTTGCCTAGTGTGAGCTGTGCCAATTTGTAATGATCTGCTGCAATAACTTGTGGAGGACTGGATTCTCTTTGAATATACTTAGTATTCTTCTGGCAGAAATTACATAGTGGATAATCTCGTGTCATAAAATGATGGGTTGATTTAAAATAATACTGGAGTGTAGGCACACTTTTTACTCTTCTTTGTCGCACTACTGGTACATGTTACTTAGAACGAAGCTACTGGTAAAAAGACACTAACCAAAAGAAGACTAACTAACTAACTAACCATTACGCTGTTGCGGAGAGGACGGACCGCCAAACGACTCTGTCTTGGCACACACTCCTTGCCTCATTCACTTTCATGCATCGTCTCATATATACTTTTCTATTATTCTGACTCTTGACATGGCCCGACTCAAGTATCTGATTCACTTGATCGTGCCATGTCTTCCTCAGGCGTCCCCGACTTCTGCTACCATTCACATTTGCGTTGTATATTCTCTTTACACCTCTTTCTCTCCATATTTCTCAACCCATTTATACCAGTCGGCATAATCATGCTATCTCTTTAATACATTTAGACATAGATTCATTACATCCCTCCACACTTAAACCAAAAGAAACCACAACACAAACATGACTACACTCAATATTGCATTATAATTGTATGTAAGAATGCCTCCATTTGTTTACTGGTGTAATGGAGCGGAGTTATTAGTATCGTCCTACAGGGCAGACGGTGCAAAATGGGTTAACATTATGAATTATTGTTACACCCATAGACATATGAATATTAGTAGACCTGCCCTAAGTGATTAAAAGCGTATTATTCCCCACTCCCCATACCGGTTCCATTGGAGCCGGCTGGGCTCGCGTATGGCTTCCCGTGAATCTCGAGAATGTGACGTCATCATTCTTGTTCGAACTAGCGTCGAGCTATGGTCGAGGCATTTTACGAAATAACACGGCAAAATGGTGGCTTGTGATATGAAAACTTATGAAAATAGATGTGAAAAAGAGAATAAACCCAATTGTCGTATTACATTCCATATGTAAGCATTATTTTAAGCTTATTCACATCGTATAATATGGATCAGTTATAGAAACATATACTATCACATCGAGATACATCTGGACGCAAAATACAAAGCCGTTTGCATAAGAATCAGGGATGTGCCTTTGCCTTTTGCGCTTTAGGTACCACGTGTTAGGTACGCGCTTGTTTCGTATGTACGGTACTGCTGGAACGAGAAGGAGTGCATATCACGTAATGCGCTAGGTTATACCGAGTGGCGATGTGTGATAGAAAATCATGTTTTTTGTTTTTAATTGAAAAAATGTCATCGGAAGGCAAAATGTTGTCCAAATTTTTACTCCAAATACTCTTAGGAATCGCTGGTAAAAACTGTGTGTATATAATTTCATTTGTTTTTTTAGTTGTTTTACTTTTCTTTCTTAAAGATTTCAATATTTTATTATTAATAGGAACATAGCGGTTGTGACAACCCTCCAACATTGGTCGAATGTAGCGATTCCCAAGTGTGCGCATCGTTGTTACTGGGAAGTAAATTATGAACACTCATAAAAGTGTCTTAACTAAATATGTACCTAAACAAAATATTCGACTCTGAAAATAGAAGAAATTTTTTTTGCCGAATTTGGACTTCGCAAATTTGTTCATAACGTGGCGAGTAATTTGCGCTCACATGTAAAAATGTCTATTCATTCAAAAACAGATTTTACTTTTAAGAACTAAATGGTGATATTAAAATGCGAGATGCATATATACTGTCAGATTGATTTATTGACGAATCACAGTCAGCTTTACCCCCTTTGTTCTTCAACAGTTGATTTTACCCCTCACCTTTAATTTCTAGTCTATATATTCATATGTCTGTGGTTACACCACTGTTTACTCCTGTCAAATTACCTATCTGTAACTTCTGGTATCCTCTTCTATCATAAGTCAACTATCATCAGGGCGTCTTTAACCTGCGAACTGCAGTAGCTCAATTACCAAGCAGGACTACATGTGGACCAGCCATATAAGTTTAAAACCATGAGGTTTTTTGAGTCCTGCACTTCTGCATTCCTGAGCGGCAGATACTCTCAGTATCGCCGTGGTTAGAGACCACTATTCAGAATCAAAATGTTGTTGGTTCAAATAGTAATATTTATAAATAGTCATATTTGGTGATCAGATCTGAATAGTCAGGTGCTTTTCCATTTATTATCCTTCCAGCCTCACAACATGCCTCAATTGAGGATGTCGTAATCCTACCACCTTTGAGATAATAATATATAATTTGATAATTTGTTTGACACTTCTCATAAGAGCGCCCCTGTCGCTTAAGTGTAAAACGGTCACGGTATCGTCACCCAGTTGGACAGCTTTGTGAGGCAGGTTAAGGTTAGGAAGGGATTTATTAATGTGTGTCTTGAAGAAGCCCACATTATATGAAGGAAGAAAAACCAACATCAAATGTGAACTGATGTTCTGCTCATGTCCGTTGAGTATCGCAAATGCTGCCAGCTCCTTCGAGCAGGCTCCATTCAAATACTTGTAAAACAGACTCAGCATGCCAACATCGTGTCTGTGCATTAGAGATGGCAACTGATCTGTTAACAACGGATTGTCAATCAGACGAGTCTTACTATTGTTCATTATTTCAACTCAAGGCATTGCTTAGTTCAAGCATTTGATTCACTTGATCGTGCCATGTCTTTCTGGGATATCCCTGAACCTTTCTTCCATCTACTTCAGCGTCACAGGTAGGTACACAATATTTAATTAAAAATAGTAAAAGAATGTTTAAATTTTCAATGTTATTTTTTATTTTATACAAATATATGTAGGTGGTATAATGTTCACAGCCTAGATTAACATAAATAGGTAGTTAAATTTTATAATATCATTTTGATTACCCTACATATTATTACAAACAAACTAATTTAGTTGTTATATCTTTAATAGGAAGAATGCCAAAGTATAAAGTAATTCTTTTGCATTAGATTGTTCTAAAAAATACAGTGGACAAACACAGTTTAATATTTTAAAACACATAAAAAAATATCATGAAAAATGGAAAAATAAATCTTTACAAGAAAATAAATATAATATATATTATAACTACTATTTTCACAAAAATATATTGAATAAATATTTTTCACAAAAAATGCATGTTGAATTGAATGAATTCTTTGCGAAAATATAGTTTAAGAATGATTTATAAACAATTTTAACAATGAATTGACTTAAATAATGTTGAATATACTCTTTTCACAAACAAGGACAGTTGAATATACACATTTGACAGTAAATACAGGTAAAATAATAATAGCCAATGGAATTTTTCACAAAGAATGATAGTTGAATAAACAGTTTTCACAACATTATACTGAGCATATCGTTTTCACAAATAATTATTGCATATCATGTTAGGTATAAAGTTCAAATAAATAATAGAAAATTAAAAACATCAGAAACTTGTTATAAATCGGTAGAAATTGGGTATTCGGGGGCTTAATATTATGTGTTAGGGTGCGTATAAGCACGCGAGCCGAACTGCTAAACTGAACCACGACTTATGGGAAAGAAACGCCCGGCTCGCGCATTTAGTCTCGTGTCTATAGGCATTATATATAGTACCTACTTACCTACATCATGTTTTTACAATTGTTATATTTTTATCGTAAATGTTCAGATTAAATAAAATACCTTTACACCTAGCATGATATAGATATAAATAATATACATAATACATAAGCAAAATAATATAATTTATGGATTGCTTTATAAGACAAGTAGTGTCTCTTGACATTTGTATAATATTGGGATGTACTTGGTACATGGTCAGAGAATGATTAGCCATTGATATAAATATCTTGTGTAAATAAGAAAATATGTCACTAATTAATTGTTTTGGGTCATGCTAAGTGCTACTCTTATAAACAATTCCTTGACCAACTTTTCTGATTGTAAATAGAACATAAAAAATAAACATATTTGCCATATTTGGCAAGAGAAAGTTTCTAGGTAGCACTTAATTAATTTGCATATTGTCATCAAATGGGCAATCGGCGCCATTTTGATTTTTTTACATTTGAAAATTACTTGTAAAACGCCAATTCTAGGTCCTTTTCGGCTTTTGGTCAAATTATGATCAGCTGATAAGCATAATAACATGATAGTTGTGTTTATTGGGACCTTTAAAATGTATTAAAATAAACCAAAATGGCGTCGACTGACCTTTTTATGACATTTAATTTTATTCAAACATCCCAACCTAAGACAAGAATTTTATAGGAAAATATTATAATACATATTTGAAAAATTTGTTTGTTTAATTCACTTGAAAGTTTAGTTAAATTTGATAAAAGTTTAATTATGAGTTTCGAAGTATATTTTTGTTATCTGTATTAAATGAATAATAATTCTTATTATAATGTTTGATAAATAAAACACAAAAGAAATAATAACTTTTTTCGACACTATTTTAGAGTTTTAAAAATAATTTATAAGAAAGTGTAAATTTTCAAAAACAAAATAACATCTAAGAGACAATTTTAATATAAAATTCACAACAGAGGAACTTTTTACCGTCAGGAATAAGTATGAAATACATTTTTGAAAAAATGTCATCATTTCAGTCGTGATTATAATTTTTTTTTTTTTTTTTAAATTTTTATATTCTAAATGATTTTGTGAATGAATGACTATAAAATGTAATGAAACTATGTTATTTCGAAAACGGCGAAAACATGTTTTTGTAAACAAAATTGTTGCTGTTTTTATACAAACTTAAAAAATAACACAACAAAAACAAGACGAAACTAGGCAAGTATAAGCAGAGATCTGTTCAAAAAATGTTGATCTGAATTTTTCTTGTTGATAGAAATGAAATATGAAAAAGAGTGTTTTCGTTGGGTGAAAAAAAAAGCGAAAAATTCAGTTTGTATTCTTTTGTACAAACCTCAAAATTAAACTTAGTTTAAAATATTTCTAATACACTAAATCGAATAAATGCACGATTGCTGCCACATAGTAATAGTCCTTATATGAAAATATCAATGTTGAATATTTGATGATAAATCCAATAACGGATGATTTTAAGTAGATTCTCAAATTTTTGACTTTTTGCAAATGGTAATTAATGTATGAGATTTTGGAACGCTGTTCCGGTTATTGAAAGCTTACTAAATATTATTGAAAATCATTTAAAGCTGTCTTGGCACACTCTATTTGCTTCGTTCACATGCATACATACGCTTCTGTTATTCCGAACTTATAATGCGACTCTCGAAAAACTATGCTTAAAATAGTTGAAACGCCATTACGTTTCGGTTCGCAAATGGATACGTAACATTATATAGACACAAATCTGTATTTAATCACAAAATAAACACAATAAAATCGAGCTTAGTTCCGGTTGGTAAAATTGTCGAGTTCAATCACTGCATAAATAATTATATATTAAATTTATAAATCATTATTATTGTAATTATATCAATTAATTGTGCAAGTTTGCCCATGTAATTGAGAGGCTGGGCGCAAGGTTACACATTCTTGACATTCCTAACAAGGTTAATTGCTTTAAGATAAACCCTATTACACCAATAATAACAGTAATTACTGCTGCAAGTGATGGAATGTAACAGTCATTTCACTGAAACGACCGTGAACGTGATATTAGCTTTGGATGCAGCCGTCGGATGAGTGTCATCATGCAATTATTATGAAAACGGAGAGGATGGGTGGCGTACACGTTTTTTTTAGCCGGAACAACAGTCTATTTTTTGATAATAAAAAAATAATGTCAACTCTGGGAATGGCATACGACAGATCATCATATATAGCTTTCTAGAGCTCCTGTTTTATGTCAAATAGCAACTCTGGGAATGGCATACGGCAGATCATCATTTATAGCTTTCTAGAGCTCCTGTTTTATGTCAAATAGCAACTCTAGGAATGGCATACGACAGATCATCATATATAGCTTTCTAGAGCTCCTGTTTTATGTCAAATAGCAATTTCCTCATAGATGAACTATAATTATTTGTATATTTGTGGGAGTTCTCAAATAAGTAAACAAAACCAAACTACCGAAATTGAGAGATGAAGATTTGCTTTAAAAAACTTTGCTATATCCTCGAAAACAAAAATTACATTCTTTAAAAATTGTGTTTAGCAAATGTATACCTACTACCAGTAATGATGAGGTTTGGAGTTCTCAAACTGACTGACACTATGAATGTTGTCTCAATATTAACAACACGACTATGGATAAAGTCATGCTAGGTAAATAGTCTTGAAAGATGGAAAGACAAATGAGTGAATTAATAACTAAACATAATCAAGACAAATGTGATCGATATTATCATCACTTTCTAACATCGATCGGAATATTGTGGACATTTAGTTTGGACATTAAGTAAGGACTGTTGGAGTAGCACCATAAATAAACCACTCTCAGTTGCACGTCCCACAGGGACCCACTGCCTTGTACAGTTTTCGGATGTGTGAGACAAATTCAAGGGAGGTCTATATATATGCAAAGCTGGACTGAAATAATTGGTATAATGATGTGTCAAAGATGACAAAGTTCACCCAATATTACAACAAGAGAACTGAATTTACAACAGGAACAAAATGGTTTTGCACAGACTGTTTGGGTCTTATCAATGCAGCACCCTCTTCAATGTTTTGATTTATGGATTTGACGTAAGTAGAGTTTAAATAAACACTGAATTGTTATTTATTAATAGACATAACATTAGATAGGAGTACGTATCATTTACTACGCTCATGTTTGTGGATCGTAGTAAAATGCGAACTGGTTTTCGAGGCTATTTTAAAATTTGCAAATTGTGGTGGTTTGATATTAGAAATGTAAATATACATTGCGGAAAATTTTCATATGTTATAACACGGAATTTATAATTCTGACTAAACATACCGCATTCTCCCAACACCGACAGTATTAAAAATATTCTAAACTGAGAAAGCAGACTTAGATGTTTTGAATTTCACTAAATATATATCTTTACCTCAGAAGTAAAAGGTCGGTTGTCCAGTTTTTTTGTGAAAATGAGTTATGTCTTAGACCTTTTTAGTTTTTTCAGTATCTACAAAGAGGTATAAAGACGGTTGTCCTACGACAATGTGAAACTAAGTTAGGTCAACATAAAAGTACTGGTACATATCCCCACAATGTCCAAAGGAAAAAATACTATTTCCTGTCAGTATGTTTTTTTTTTAAAGAAAGACAAACATTCCCGGGTTACGAATAACCTGACAATATTTGAAAATCTCCTACTACTACCACAGTAACCGGAAAATGTTGCTTGTGTAGTGATGGAGCCAGTCAGCCGAGAAATTGAACACACTACGCCTGGGTGGGGCCCAAGCGCGATGTCAACTCGGCCACCGACCGGTCAATAATATACATAATATACTTATTTTAAAATGATTGATTGAAATGAAAATGTCGATTCGATATTAGATTCTTAACTAATAACCCACTTTGAAGATATTTTTTCGGTCATAAATGTCTAACATTTAAAAAAACGATTATAGGAACAACATTTAGCTCAACCTTAAATTAACTTAAATAAAAGCACCTACAAATTATGAAGATAATTATGTTTGCTATTGGAATTAAATATCATTGGATCAATTTGTACTGAATTCATTTTTTTCCATATTTTTATACTCTATGCAGCGATTGAATTTAAAACATTTCACACCCGGAAGGTAATCTCCTCATTTGTAGGTATCTTAGTTTACACCTGGTTTTACTTCATCTAAGAAATTTACGAACCGGAGCGCCGTTCTGGCTATATTCAAGCACTATGAACGCAAAAGCCGCATATTGTTATTGGTGCTTCACAATAACAATAATTTTTGATGAGATGACGAAATTGAACAATATTTTTTTCAGACTAGCGTTTTACTAATTTCATTTTTTGTATGGGTGTGACGTGAAAATATTAACTAAATAAATGCTCTAAAATTAGTTTTAATAAAAAAACCCTTTTTTACGTCATCACTTTGTACACATCTTTCTTCTTTATCTCCTTACACTACTTCGCATACTTTTCTCTCATTTAATACCATTATTCTCTCATTATTTCATCTTGTTCTTACATCCTCTACACTTCTTTATTATTCTACTTTATCTATAGTTTAAAAAATGTCGATTTTTTGTGTTGAAAATCGAATGTTTTTTGAATTACTGGTCAAAAGTCACGGATGAACTTTGTAAGGTATTTAATATTTGTGATTTTTAAAAAATTATTTCATATCTTTAGAAGTTATATTAGTTTGATATAAATATAGTTAAGGATACACTAAGGGCCGGTTGTTTCATAACTACTTAACTACAACAGCGCAGTGGTTAAAATTCGAGAGATGGTAATATTTCTGAAAAGTTTAAACTTATGTAATTTTATTTTCTTTTATCCCACAGAAAAATATAAAATACTTATTGCAAGCTCAGATAAATGTTAGGTATTTTATCGTACCAGTTTATTAATTATGGATCGGTAAGTACTATGTAATATTAAATTAACATTAGATCTCAAATGATTTTTCTTGGTTGCTTTAATGATTTATTTAGGTACTTTAAATTTCAACCACAGCTGTCATTAAACGATTGGCCTTTAGCATTAGATAATAAAGTAGATTTTCTTGACACAATAACTGCAGTGAGACATATTCATAGCTAGATCTATGTATTCCATCTTATCATGGTTATTTCTTACCCTAAACACCCGGTGAAAATAGTAGCAACTCCTGGAATCAGTTTGAAGTATTCACCAGCTGTTTAGTAGATTCCAATCTATCATGGTTACGCTTTATCCTTGAGTAATTTGCTGGCGCTGGTATGGAATGCTGCGAAGATCAACGGATTCCAAGCAATCACCTCTGGTTATTTCTTAGTAAATGTGTGGCAGTAATCCAGAAGTTACATAAATAAATGTTGCACAGATCACTTCCAATTTGTCATCTATAGTTACGCTTATCCATGAGTAATTATCCGGCACTGATATGAAAGACTGCGCAGATCATTGGATTCCAATCTATCATCTCTGGTTGTTTCTTATTAGTATATACTTTGAGTAAAGGTATGGTATAATGTAACCTGAAGTTTCATGGAAGCTGGATGGTGCACATTTCAATGTATTCCAATCTACCATCCATGGTTATTTCTTACTTAAAGCACCGTTTAATTCGTTTGCACTGGCACTGGTTTAAAGGTAGAAACTGGACGCTTGATATGGGCTGGATTCCAATTAATAATCTATATTATAGTGTGTTCAGAAGTTACGTATATACTGGATGTTGCATATTTCAATCTTTGTTGATCACTGATTTCTTTGAGCTGGACGCCGCACTGTTCAATGAATTCCAATTGATCATCTATGATTATTTCTTACTCTGTATTCTGAGTAAAATTCACTGTGGTACATGATATGTCCAGAAGTTACGTATTATATATTCCAATCTATCTTCGTTACGCACTGAGTGATTTCTTTGAGCCAGTAATAAGGTAGAAACTGCCCGTTTTGGAGTTCAATGGATACCAATCTATCATCTATGATTATGTCTTACTCTAAGAACTGAGTGGATATATGTTAGCGTGTCCTGGCGCCGTCCTAAAGGTAAACACAGACGCTGAGGAGTTCAATGGATCCCGAAGTAAACGTACGCCCTGCACCAGCGGATGGCATCTTCTTTATCTTCACAGCACATCGGGTAGGCGAAGTTGGACTTTGTAGCTTTGGCGCACCTTTGACATAGTTCCAGTATTTCGCTCTGCAAATAAAGAAAAACAGGTTGCTATAGTTATAGTTATTGTGGAAGATTTGAGGCTTTACAAAAATAGCGAAATACATCAAATACAGCTACAACTAGAGGCGATACTGCGTACTAATATCTCGTTGAAAGTTTTCGATAAGCGAACTTCTATTAGGCAGTAATTTAAACGTTAAATAAATATAAATTAATATAGACGGTGACAGATTCCGCTATAAGTTTAAAGCGTTTTATACAATTGTGTATTGCTTGCGATACAATCCCATATAGACCTGTCACAGTTAAAAAGATGACGTGTTATAAGGATGGGCTTTGTCGATATGTGCTGTGATCTGCTAGCCAGGCTATATTTGAAAATTATGCGACCCCCTCTCCTACCTACTGCAGGAGAAGGGGTCAGAACAATGTAAAGAGCGCCGTAATTACGCGGCTGTCATCTATCAAAGTGAAAGATCTTATACAAAGAAATGATATTCCGTGGCAGTTCCCAAATTGATCCGACCCCCTCTCTTGGGGAAGATTACATCGTAGGATATCAGCCCAACATAATGTGTAATGTCACACCTAAAGGATATTGCAACTCACGTCATGTGCGCACTGCGTCATCTGGTGGAACTTCTTCACAAAGGTGTCGTCGGGGAGGGTCCAGGTGGGTCTTGCTTCTCCGGCTTCTATATGAAGCCACACTACTAGAAGAATCAGCAGGACGCTCATCTGTAAACAAAGAAAAATTGATGTTTTAAAACTACTATAAAAATTATTTCATTTTAGTATATTTTCAATTCAGAACATAACTTTTCCAATTTTATAATTATTAATATTATAACTCGACCAGTAAAAAATAAAGTTTTTTTTCTTTCTATAATATATCTATCTAGTGTCGGTAATATGGTAAAGTTAGTTTTAGTGATTTGTCATAGGTGGAATTGCATGTACAGCAAGTGATGCGCGCGCGCGCCAGGATCTGAACGGTTCCGATTGACATTTCCGAACCTAAGCCGATCGTGGGGAGCAAAACGCAATCGTTCGTGGATATCCCGGAACATGCTAGATCATGATGAACTAGAAACAAGATTACAGGCTGTTTCTTGATAAACTTTTAGCAAATTCGCAATTGTGACAGTATATTGGTATCTCTAAATAGAATAAAATAAAGTCACTCTCCGCGTCTGTCTGTTTGTGCGCTTAATTCTTTAACGCAACGGAGTTTGACAGGGTTTTCACCAAAGATATTAGAAGAACGAGATGTGCTATGCGCAGTTCGTACTGAGTGGAATTGTTTTGCCGAGTGTCGCCGGTTTTGTTCACCAATACTACTGCACACCTTCGCTTGCGCTAAGGTATCCGCACTAATACATAGAACAGATTTCTGTGCGTACACGTCCCGATACCGTTCAAAGTACCCTAATTAGGTAGTACTCCGGCTACGGTCCGGCGGTCAACATAGCATATCTCGTTCTTCTAATATCTTTGGTTTTCACCATCATTTAGAGAATTTCCTACGGAAGGTTTATATATTTATTTATTTATTTTGTAAGAAACAAACAGCTTTTATATAATATGCAGTGATAGATATAAATATACAAGTTAATTGAAGTCAAGCCACAGAAGTTTCTTATGTTAAAGTGCATTAGAAATGAAGTTTTAGTTTCTTAAAATTAATTTGGTGTTAAAGTAATATATAATACATGGATATTATATTTATATCTTATGATTAAAAATTGTAATTATGTAGGCTACATTATATAAGCACCTACATGCAGAGGCTGTATTCCAATAAGCACGTAGCTACCGCCATATTGTACTCACATAAAAATATTAATAACATTACAAAATTACAAAATGTTTGCATGCATTCAATGTACACTTACAAAAATACGCGTGAAGACAAATCGTAGCGCCGCGCGTACCCTACCGAACGCCCTACTAAAATGTGTCAAAAGCAGGAACTAAGTATGCAAAATGACGCACATGTCATATTCAAATATTGAATAGTGAGTAAAATGAGTATTGCTGCTTTATTTAGAATCTGTGGATGCCACTGCCTGCATGAAACAATACCGTCAACATAAAACAATAATAAACGAAACTTGTCAACAATTTTTATTTTTACTATTCTTCAATTAATTGATAATATAATATTCCGTTTGTTTTTCATAAAATTGATAAACACTATTCCGAGAAAATGTATTATTTTCAAGAAAAGGTATTTTATTGACCTGGCAAACGTCAACTTTGTATGTTTGTTTTGAATTCTGCACAAATAAAATAGGTATATCGTGCTATACTAATACCGAGAACTTAAAAAAGTCACGTAATTTGTTTTACATTTAAAATATTCAATTACTGGAATTATTTTAATTTTTTTTTTATCTGTTATTATTATCGCATCTTCAACTCTTCGTGTACCGGGACTATATTATAGGGGTGCGCTAGCTGATTTTATTTATGTAATATCTTAATAGTTTTTTGCTAAATGATACTTTTGTAAATTGTACTGTGTTCCCAGATAATGCGTTTATTTATTTATAATAATGGTATTAATCTAACATAAGTAGTTTCCTCAGAATAGCTAGTTATATTTGGAAGAGAGGTTAAGCCCCCGCATTCCCAATTTCCTCAACACACGAGACACGTAAGAGGTTAAGCCCCCGCATTTCAAATTTCCTTAACATACAAGACACGTGAGATGTTAAGCCTCCGCATTACCAAGTTCCTTAACATACAAGACACGTAATAGAGGTTAAGCCTCCGCATTCCCAATTTCCTTAACATACAAGACACGTAAGAGGTTAAGCCCCCGCATTCCCAAGTTCCTTAACATACAAGACGCGTAAGAGGTTAAGCTCCCCGCATTCCCGATTTCCTTAACATACAAGACACGTAAGAGGTTAAGCCCCCGCATTCCCAACAAGACCTTCTCCTTAGGAGATTAAGCCCCCCGCTTTCCCAATTTCCTTAACACACAAGACACGCAGAAGTTTAAGCCCTCCGCATTCTGAATTTTAACCGATTTATTTTTGAAGATAATATCTGTACATTCGTAAAGCCGAAAGAGTAATTATTTGAAATTCCCTCGATAGAAAAAAAACCGCAAAGTAAGCTCCGAAAATTGTTAAAAAACACGTTTTGTTTTTTTGAAACTAATCGAGGCCACCAGAATCTTTCAATTTTGACACGACCAAAACAATCAAGTTGTTTTAACATTACGCAATTCAATTTATCTGACTATTCTACGAAACAGTATTTAATAAGTTTTCCTGTTTGTGCAGGTGTTTTAAAGATAGTCCTATCAGAAGTCTGTTATTTTTTCCACCTGACCACGAAGCACAAAGAATGTCAGAGTCGCAAAATAAGTACACATTTATTGACCTGTTGATCGATTGATCGGGTGTTTTTGAACTATAATCATCCATATTGTAGCAGTCAACAAATCAAAGTCCGTAATTTCTTCTGAGTGGGCAATAAAACATCAACACACCAATTGAAAAAGACAACCTCTGTCGTATTATCAACACCAGACGAACCCATTTTTATTAAAATAGTCATTTATATTGGCACATCTATATATAAATATGATTCCCACGGACAAGGAGTTTATTATTGTGAATCATAAATGTTAGGAATCAGAATAGTATGCTCTCATACTTAGGAACATAGAAGCATTATTTTAAATGCGAATATATATAGGCATTCTCAAAGTCTCTGGACAGACTATTGGGGTACATAGATAGAGCTAACATTAGCGTTCAAAATATGGGCCAAAAACATCGGTTAATTGGCCTCTTTGAGATATCACAGGCTTCAGTTGGTTTCGAGCGCTAGCCGGGTATGGGTCTCCAGCAATAACTTAAAAATGCCGACATGTACACTAAGACGCTGTACAAGCCGTTCTGGAAAGGTAGGAAAAATAATGGTGTAATATACAAAAGTCACACATCTTCGAAAATAAGTTCCCCTAGCCAATTATTTAATAACCTCTTGTCAGATAATAGTTTCATTTCATAAACCATACAATTTTTGAAGTGAAACTTCTTTAGGCGCGTAATGGATTTTCGGGGACGGAGTAAAACCGAGTCAGAATCGACACGAAAATGCGGGTACCCCCACCACCGCTCACCGTTCACTGTCCCTCTCTCACCATATGCGCTTGTTGAGGTGGGGGAGCCGCTCACGAACGTTCTCTCTCTTCTCTTCTTTCCTCTCTCTCAGACACCAGCGAACTGCGCCACGCCAAGCATCAGCTGCTTGGTTAGTATACTGCGTCGTGAGTGTAATACGAGTGAAATACGTAATTGATTGTGGTTCATACGGTTAATTTGAAAATAGAGAGAGAGGAATAAATTAAATTTGAAAATAGAGAGAGAGGAATACTAGAAGTTTCACTTCTGTCTTGCGTAGGCTTGACACACCCACTTTTTTTTATAAAAGTGTTGCATACACACTAAAAAAAAAAAGGTGTGCACTTTCTCTTTACAGGTGACACAACTTGTGTCATCTTACTGGGCTATAAAAGGAGCAGTGTAAGTCAAGGTTCAAAAGTAGGTCACTTATTATCCGAACGTTAAAGAGGACAAACGTGAATAATTCGCTCTAGAAAACAACCCCTTAAAATGGACACCACTGCTGACGAAGCCGCTCAAATGGTGGCACTACTGCAATCAGTGTTGCTCGGCAACTAAACTTTTACCGTTTTACCGTTCGACGGGTTTTCAAACGGTTTCAAGAGACTGGTGGCTTCATACAAAAAAAAATCGTAATAATCATAATAAATATTTGTTTAAATTGGCTATTTTAACCTGCAATGTATAGAGTGAAGGACTGCAAGTACCATGACGTTCGGGTGATTTGTCGGAATTGGCTTGTCTGTCTCTTTTGCTCTGCGCTCGGTCAACTGAGCACCATGGAGATGGTAGCTCACCGCTTGCTGTCGGCAAGCTATCCCCACACCCCTCCTACCCACTACCAGTGATGTTCAAATACGATCCCTGTTTTCGGTTAATGTTGCTAAGAATGCTTACTCTATTGTAATGCTTCAATGGGACAGATACAGTATTTAATCAATTTAAAGTAGCCCTGATGGTGGACACCAATGCCGTCCGAACTTTGGCGAAAGAAGGAGAAAGCATAACAGGGCAATTATTCGCAATTATCAAACCCAAAAAATAATCACGATATAATTTAGAAGTTCTTCGCTGAAAATCCGAACATTGGAAATTGTGTTAGCTAAAACAGAAGCAACACCAAAATCTTAGTTACATTACAAGGAACGCTAAAGCACGATTAACCAAGTGATAATCGAGTATTCGATTAAAACCCCTCTGGGACCGATAATTTATCCAAAATTTGATTATCAAAACGCTTAACTGATATCATTTCTTTGCTTTTTTTCGTAGCGTGAAAACATGGACATAAATAGTTATACTACGAAAACGACTCCAAATATGAAGTGAATTTATCAGTTGCCCGATTGTACCAGTTTGTACCACTAGTTTGTATAGACGCATTATCAAAACACCCTGGATCGACATGTTGACTCATGTAAAGGCTTTTTGTAAAATAATCAAATATAGCGAAATATTATTGTGCTGAAAAAAAATTAAGACAACTTTAAAATATTTGGTCACGTCGTTAAAAGCGACCAAAACAATTTTACTCATTTACGAAAATCAAGGGAAGTTTATAGAAGACGTGAGCAAGTATAGCCCAATACGACGATATAGGTTCTAACTTACAAAGGTTGGGATTTATAACTAGATTATCAAGAAATTTCAACAATATTGAGTGCATTGAACTGTTATATTTTGTTTTTGTTAAAAGCCAATCAAATCTTGAGTACAACAGTTCTCCCGTCTGGAATCCGCATTATAATATTCATATACAAGCTATTGAAAGAATTTTTAAGTTTTAAAATGGGCATTCCAGCAAATTTGTTGAACTACAACACTCATTTAAATGATCCGAAT
Organism: Hesperophylax consimilis; assembly: GCF_061612785.1. Classification (NCBI taxonomy): domain Eukaryota; kingdom Metazoa; phylum Arthropoda; class Insecta; order Trichoptera; family Limnephilidae; genus Hesperophylax; species Hesperophylax consimilis. Next base: position 18,310,093 of record NC_142865.1, read on the forward strand.
ATTATGTAAGACAGAAGGATCTTTACTGACTTGGCATTTCTTTATAAAATTTCAAATGATGCATAAACATGCATTGATAAGTTATTAATAGGGAATTCTCGTGCATTTTGTAAATAATTTATTTCAATAAAGATAATTATTTTATTATGTGCCTCTTTTTTTTCTTTTTTTTTAAATGCATTTTCAATTTTTTGTAGTTGTTTTAAAAATTGCGTGCTATTTCGGCTCTGAAAACGGTCATGCGCCATTTTGACCGCTACGTCACAAGTGCTACGTCACACCTTTGCCGCCGCCGCCGCCTCGGTTTGCAGGATCTACTCGGGCCGGTCAACAGTGACGTCATCGTTCGCCCTTGAACGCTTGATCAATCACCGGGCGTTTTTAGCTGCATTGAAATATTTCGTTCGCGCCTGTTTTTAAAGTCATTATAACTTTAATAAATGATTTTTGAAAATTATAAAAACTATGTATTCTTGTGTCTGAAGTGTTTCTACATGTGAATAATTAATAATAAGTGATTTTTTGGTGTGAAGAGAATTCCCTATTCCATAACGTAATATAGTAAGTCGTAGCTAATTTCGGTACAGAAATTCTGTGGCTAATTAACACGTGGAGAGAAATATGTAGTTATGTTGAGTCAATGGACATGTTCAATCCATCACAAAATAAATGCAAAAGATTGTTGCTGGGGCAGTTATATTATTTTCATGTAGTGTGTACATGATGCATTGTCATCGACAACGAGTTTATCTGCCAAGTTTCTGCTCGATCGGATGTCGGGGAGTGGGTTAATTTCCACTTCCAATATTTCATGATATCAGTATGATAAATAAAAAAATGGTGGAGTAAACAAGCAATTAAATAAATATACAGAGCTAGGTAGAATTTATGTGTTCACGAGGAAGTATTTGAAAAATAATTTGAACAGCCAGGTTCAAGGAAGGTTCACATCTTGTTTTGCTGCGATATCATTTAGTGTCCAGTTTTTGTTATGTTTTTTTTTTGGTAGCCTTGCATTCTGTTTTCAGTTGAAATACTGTTTTTTTAATCATTAGTATCATTAGACAGTGTTCTCAAGGTAAAGGATGCGCTGTCTGGATATAAGTCCATAAAGAAAGAATTTTTATTTTTTTTCAAAATGTTTCTGGCTTTCGTTCTTCAAGAGTGTTGCCACCGCAAGCCATCATTTCATATTATGGAGAGAGAGAAGAAGAAGACTTACATATTATTTTTGTTGGCAAATTTAAAAAGTATAAAGAAGATTTGAGTCGAATTCAGACTTATAAGAGATGAGATGTTGAATAGATGGGAGGCAATTTTAGATAAGACTTGATAGAAGAGTGAATATTTGTTTAGAGAGGGACAACCAAAAAATATGTGATATAAAGTTCCCACTTCTAGACTACAGAGGGTACAATCTGGAGAGACAAACACGTGAATTTTTAAAAATGTGAAAAGGAACGGAATAATGTCCAATCCTCATTTGAATAAGTGAGGAAATTTATTTTTTTGAGAAATGAGGGAATTGTTGAAATTACGGTTTTGGGATAGTCCTTTGTATTGAGACATAGCAGGCTCCCTTGGATTAACTAGCAATGTGCCAATACTCTGATCAAACATTACGGGATCTATCTTAGAGGATGGAATTTATTTATTTATTTACGGACAAATAGACCATTATCAATATAATATTTTTTACACGAATAAGAAAAAGAGATGGCAGTAAAATGAGAGCATATATAAATGACGAGCAATGACAATATACATATAATATAAAAAGTACAGATGGAAGACAATTACAAGTGTTACAAGACAATTACAATTACAATGCATGAAAAAGGTTTAAAGGGCTTTAAAAATTACACATTACTAGACATCGGATTATATGCACTAACAAAGTGCCAAAATAAGCATGCAAATATGCACTAAAAAAGGCCGAAATATGCACTAACAACTCTTGATTTGCCCAAAATATGCACAATGCAAAATCAAAAAACCATTTATATTTTTATTTATTTTAATTAAAGACCGTACAAAAACAGCGAAATATTCTTAAAATTATGCATAGTTTTTGTGACAATATACAACTAAGTATTTTTCCAAATTTTCGAGCTCAAATTTGTGACGTTTGTCACCCAGTATTAATTTGTACGCCGAAAACGACCTCTCTACGTCAACTGACGTCATTGGACAAAATTTAAAATTTGGCGCCATTTCTGGAGATATCTGTTTAATGTTCTTCATATCTTCAAGACTCGGGTTTTTAAGCAAAATAGAGTCTAAATTTTTACGAATCTTTTCTGATATTGAATTAGGAAGGGCGTTGGCGAGTTCTATCATTGTTTCCAGTATTTCTATTGCTTTAATTAGAGGAAGGTTTTTTGTTTCCAATTTTTTTATGGTATCTGGTAACTTGTGGAAATGTGTTGAGATGAGGGCGATATTCTGTTTAATGGATGCGTCTTCAAATGCTAGCTTGCTTGAATGAATTGCAATGGCCTCAGAACTGTCAAATTGCCCAACTACTTGTTTTACGGCCTCAAATTTTTCAGCATAGAATAATACTGCCTTTAGCCAAGTACCCCATCGAGTAATTATGGGTTCTGGCGGCAATGCTAGATTTGGCAATTATTGCTCTTTATAAGACTGCACACGCACCGTCACGTTTTAAAAACACTTTTTTTGTAGAGGAAATCAATTTATTAACATTCCCATACTCTTGCCGTATCTCTTCTGCAAGGCGATGAAACCCGTGAGCTAAGCAGGTAATGTGTAGTAAATTTGGATAAAAAGGCTTGGCCAGCTTTCACCATGTATGACGCAGCATCAGAAACAAACATGCAGATTTTTTCATCAGATGGTACCTCCCGCTATTAAACGAAATATGCACGATTTGGGAAAAAGGGCTGAAATATGCATTAACGTCGTAATTAGAGAGTTATATGCATTTGCATATGCAAATATGCAAATGCATATAATCCGATGTCTACACATTACGTATCGACTGTCGAAATTCATCTAAGCTTACACCAAAACATTCAATGCTTTGGACTTGACGATGAGTTGACAAGTCTCGACATTCTGGACAAAGGAGAATGGTAACCATAATTAGTCAAATGTTGATTGAGGAACAGCTATTCATTATTTACTACGGGACGAATGTCAAATGGGGGAATGTGGTTTACGATGGTAACTGTAGGGTTGGATTAAAGAAAGAATTCGTACTATTGTATTCCTTCTAACGAAGGTTGAATATCCGCATGTTGATTGGCACATGTTTGGCAAAATGTTTTATCATCTCTTGATTACATTATATTTTTTTATAAGCTATATAGCTATTTTGGGGAAACTACATAGGAAATAAAATATGACATTCTTTCTGCTTTTCGTGAACAAGCTTCCCAAGTAGATGTATCTTCAAGTATTCATCGTTCATAACTAATATCTACCCAGTGTTTTCATATCCCCTATTTAAAACAACTTCACAAGAGATGTCAATATGTCAAGATGCCACAAGAGAGATAAATATATAATGTTGTACCTATTTGAACGATTTGAATAATAATTGTGTCAATATCTCAGGTCTGTGAAAACTATTAATGCTCTTATTCAGTTCTATTTATATCTCATGACGCTTGTACCAATCCCCCCCCCCCAACTGCTCAAGTCTGACACCGACTTATCAACTAGCAGGACTATTAAAAGGACACTGCCACCTCAAACACACATGACACACACACAGCTGTTAGGAGCAGATGCGGATCTAACGGTCAGCATTTCATCAAATGCTGACTGGACTTCTTTACCCTATTGGAATTAAGGAACGAGCACAGGGCTCCCGGCCTGATGGAGGCCTGGAACTCATGCCCATAGACAGGTCCGAGAGGTGCCCGAGCAATCACAATACTAACCTAATGTTTAAAGCGCTTGAGATGATTGGCGGCCAGTGACCGATATTTTCTTTGTAACATTTACCCCACACAAGATAGGAAATACGTTCCTTAATGCATAATAAGTCAGCAATGGGGCTGTTGTGAAAACGGTTTAAATTGAGGACACATGACTCAGAAAATAATACCTATATGAAACTCTGCATGGGGCCCCAAAATCGATGTTGAAAATTAACAATGAAATTTGGTGAATTCGCCAAAAGTGTTATTGCATAAAAATCACAATCAAAATCAAAAAGTTTTTGCCCATCTCCCCTTAAAGAGCTTCTTGGTTGTGTTAAGTGCCTGTATTTTGAGTCTTAGATCCGTCCCTGGTTGGGAGTGAAAAGCAAACACTAATAGCTGGAGGAAAAAACAGTATGAAGAAATATATATATATCCATCTTTGGCGCCAATGTTCTGCCTTGATTGGAAGATGGCCCAAATATCTGGGAACCACAAGACACGGCCAAACACGCAAGGACATCGCTGCTGAACAGCATTAAAGGGACTGGCCTACTGTCAAAGGAACAAGGTTGCACATGGGAGATAGTGCAATGGACCTATGGCCTGAGTGCTTACGGTAGCTATGCAGAAGGTCTTTAGCAACTTTGTTACCATACATGTCATTGGTGTCATAATAATTCGAACTGTAGAATTTATCCTGATAACCCGGCTTTGGCGACATCGGAATACATCTCGGCGTATAGATTTAATGCTTTCTAATTTAATTATCTTGCATTTAATATCATCTGTCCTAGATTGTGCAGTTGTCAAGTATTTAATTCGCTGTAATTAAGTTGTCTGTTAATTATTTATTCAAGGGAAATAATCAAGGATTGTTGTGTTGATTTGCATTTATCAAAAGGTAGAACTACCCTTCCCTAAGAAAGAGTTTAAGATAAAGATATCTATCGAATGAAAAACCTGTTTTCGCACATTTTCAAGAGTTTTTATCTAGGTATCAAGGGACTCTAGACCAGAAATGGTTGCCAAACTCAATAGTGTGGCGCAAATATGGCATTCAACCTTTGGTGGAATCAATTGGAGCAGAAAGATGAGGATATGTTATCATCAAATTAGACCAAAAATCTTGCACAAAAATTCATGAACCTTTAACATCTTATGTATAATTTTGTAGGTACTATTACGAAATATTGCATTATTTGTATACAGAAAAAAATATTTTTACTTGCTCTTTGGCCTCTGAATTATCAATAGGCCTATTGAAAACAAAATATTTCACAACTAAATGAAACAATCAAGATGTGTCAGAAAAAGTAACACCAAACAAAATAATTTAATTGCCGACTACTGTCAAAAATTAGGCCTAAATTGACGTGTGTTGATATTTTATTTAAATTACGCATCCGTAAACAAAAATATATTAATAATCTCTCAAATAAATATTTTAACATTTTTTCCTAATAAGTACATGCTACCCGGCTGTGCCCGAATTTCGACACATTTTTTTTCTAATTAAATATTATGTACTAGAATGCCAAGTCAACAATATGGTTTTTGAGTAATTATCAAAGTTAATAGTCAACGTTTTTTTTATTAGTTATGCCACTTTCAAGGGTTAACTTCCTTTTCAGGGGCTTTTACATAGTGAAGAGTTTTATAATACACTGGCTGACTTGCACTGGCCGGCGTTGCTCGTATACTTATAAAGTTTTGAGCACAGACATAGGAATTAATAGACGAGAAGATAATGGCGAGGGGTAAAATCAACTGTTGAAGAACGAAGGGCGTGAGGCTGACTGTGATTCGTCAATAAATCAATCTGACAGTAAATAGGCATCTCGCATTATAATATCACCATTTACTTCTTAAAAGTAAAATCTGCTTTTGAATGAATAGACATTTTTACATGGGAGCGCAAATTACTCGCCACGTTATGAACTAATTTGCGAAGTCCAAATTCAGCAAAAAAATTAGGTTCTATTTTCAGAGTCGAATATTTCGTTTAAGTATTTAGTTAAGACACTTTTATAAATGTTCATAATTTACTTCCCAGCAACCAACCAGCTTTGTGTTTCGCGTCCAGACGTTTCTCGATGTGATAGTATATGTTTCTAAAACTGATCTATATTATACGATGTGAATATGCTTAAAATAAAGTAAAATAATGCTTATATGTGGAATGTAATACGACAATTGGGTTTATTCTCTTTTTCACATCTATTTTTACAAGTTTTCATAGTACAAGTCAACATTTTGCCGTGTTATTTCGTAAAATGAACCGATGATGCCTCGACCATAGTTCGCACAAGAATGAAGACGTCACGTTTTCAAATTTCACTTGAGGCCATACGCGAGCACAGCCGGCTCCAATGGAACCGGTATGGGGAGTGGGGATAATACGCTTTTAATCACTTAGGGCAGGTCTACTAATATTCATATGTCTATGGTTTTGAGGTTGTGTGGCCTTTTTAAGATGTACAATTCCGTAGTACATTTTTATATAAACCTTCCGGAAGAAATTATATAAATGCTAGTGAAAACACTATCAAAATCCATCACTTAGTTTAAAAGAACAAAGTGCAAAAACAGACTGACTCGGATAAAAACTTTGTTTTATACCATTTAGAGATTTCTGAACTGCCTCAATAACAATCTTTTGTATTTGTTTAGTGATAAATTGAAGACGTCCACTGACTCGGTATAATTATTTCCCCCCATCAGTATTCTGGGCAATGAGGAATACACATGGTAGTTAGTCTCAGATTTTCTGCACTGAAATAAGTGCCGACTTCTAGTATAACGTAGTGGTTCTTCTTCTTCAACCTCAATCTCATCAATCCCGCCGGGGAATGAATGGAGCGGGTATTCGTTGACCACATATTTAGTGGTCTGCACCGCACCGCATTCACACATCGCCGACTCTCTAAGGCCCCATCTGTGCATCATGTGGGCACAGCGGATATAGGAGCACCTTAACCTATTGATGGCGGACCAGGTTTTGCGAGGCAATGAGAAGCCAGGCTGTCTCTCGGTGGGGTCCTGTATGAGATGGGCATTTCCCACGTTGGCCGTTTGCCACAAGTTTCCACCTATCATCTGGGGTGAGAGGTAATCGGAGGAGCCTCTCTCCTTCCGCCCAGAAGGGCTTTCGGGACTTCAAGCGGCATGCCGGGTGGGAGACGACATCTTCGTGCAAAGGTATTGCGTTTTTTTGCAGAGCCTTCTTGTATTCCCTTAGTGTTGAAATTCCTCGCCTGATGTTTGGCGGAGTTATGTTTGCAAGTACGGGGAGCCAAGGGAGAGGGGTAGATTAAAGTTCCGCTGATGGAAAGTTGTCGCAACTGTTTTCGACCCATTTGGCTTTAGTCGCCAATTAAGGAAATATTCTTCAAAACATAACATAACGTTAATGTTTGTTAGGTTGTAACATTTTATTTATATTCTTCCTTCCCGTGTCTATAATCCATATATTAATACTTCTTTTGAAGTCGGTTATTTTTTTATAGTTTATATTGAAAGAGGGAGGATATTAAATAGTTTTATGGAGAATATTTCAAATTTCTTTTCCCAAAAGTAGTTTTAGTTGTAGGTTGGTGAAATGTATCTTGTAATGAGGATCTACTGTTGTTGTGGATCGACTCGAGTTTGTGTGTGCAAAATTGTCTTGGTTTTTGAATGCATAAATTAAAATATCTTTTGAATATAATTGTTTCAGATACATTACATTCAGGGAATTAAAAACATAGTCTGTAGGAATTCTGATGGGGACCGTAAGTATAATTTTCAAAATTGCCTTTTGTGCTGTGAGGACTGAAGAATGCAATCGCATGAACTTCCCCATCCGATATGACCATAATGTAGATGAGATTGGCCTAAGGCGTAATAAAATTTAATTAGTTGTTCTTTACCTAAAATGTTTCTTATTGTTTTGTAAAAATATGTTAGTTTTTTTTAAATTTGTTTCTTATATTTTCAACTTGGGAGTTTCAATTTAGGTTTTGATCAATAATTATTCCTAGGTACTTTATCATTTGAATTTGAATTTCAATTTTGGGCAGTTGCAAGGATCTTCTTGGTTCATGTTTAAACAATTTTTATGTTTAGGTTTGTATTAGGGTTATCTGTCAGTTTATTATGGGTTTTAAATTTAATATATTTAGTTTTTATGTCATTTAAGGTTAGTGTATTTGAGTCAAGCAATTGCTTAACCTTATTCATCCTTACTTCAGCTTTTTCGAATAAAGTTTCCCACTACTCGATATACAAGATATCTTTCGTGTTGTCAGGCCCCACAATGTAGTTTTATATATATATATATATATATATATATATATATATATATATATACTGAAGAAGATCTGAAGGACAATATTTCTATTAACCTCCTATGCCTAATATTGGCCTCCTATGTTAGGTTAATGTAAAATATATATATATATATATATATATATATATATATATATATATATATATATATATATATATATATATATATATATATATATATATATATATATATATATATATATTTTACATTAACCTAACATAGGAGGCCAATATTAGGCATAGGAGGTTAATAGAAATATTGTCCTTCAGATCTTCTTCAGTCATCTTTTGGGATGCTGTGTGGGGGTCTTTTTTAAGGAAAGGAGGGAGAGAAAGTTCTGGGAAGGTAATAGTTATGAGGGTTGGGTAGGAATCTAGGGCTCAGTGTATCCAGGAGTGACGGAGATAAGAACATATACCTACTACTGCGGCGCAAGACGATAGGTCGTGAGACCAGTTGGAGAGGTAAAAGAGTCTTCCCAAACCGGCCTCTCCCGATCTGGCACCCCACGCAGTTGGTGGGCAAGCACATCCTGAACACACCTCACCGGATGAATACGGCACCATTGGGGTGACGTATGGCAATTAGATTAATATATAGCATATTATTTTCATTGGTTTTGTTACAAATAATACAAATTTTCGTTGACAAAAGTGAAATTAAATTGAAATTAACAAAAGCAGAAGTTAATGTTTTACCGCCGTTAAATTAATATACATATCTACTTATATCCCCCCATTTGATTTATTTATTAGTGTCAAAGGTCGTATGATCACCAAGTACAGAACAATCGAGATGAGAATAAGGCGTGGTTCCAAAATCAGATTGATTCCTTTCTACTACTACTTCCTGTTTAAGGCTTATCTAGATTTGTTTATTCCAATGTAAAACATATATCAAATAATAGTAAAACAATTACTAAATTATTTGTGTATTTTTACTATGTTCTTAATTTGTATAAACATTGTGATGATAACGAAAATTGTGTTACAGAAAATAAAACATCATATTGAGATAACTGTTACACAACTAAAATACTAAATCATAAAGATACTTATGTGTGGACAAGATAAAATTTGGTTTATGATGCGTTATGTATTCTCGTGAATTGATAGAATATTGGGTTAACTACCTACCCAAAAAAATATAAATAATAAAGATTTTTTTGAAAGGAAGATTAAAATACAAATATTTGGATTGATAAAGAAAATTATGTCCTGAGGACAAACTGCTGATTATTAATTAATGAAGACTATATTAGCAATTCCTAAACGAAAATTTGAAAAATAAAAATAAGAAAAAGATACGCACGTCACATCTAGGACTTGAACCCAGGACCCTTGCCCTGTCCCGGCAAGGATGCAAGATAGCCGACCACCAACAAGGCTTCCCTGCATACGTTTTTTGATATAGATTAATGCATACCGTAGAGTCTAACAGTATTTTCTTGATTTCCTCTTTTCCTATTTACTTCTCCTATCGGTGGTTGGTTGCCATTAAAGCAATATATATTCTGCAGACTACAGATTGGAATGTAAATATTTTAACTGTACCAAGCACCGATCCTTGGGGAACACCTAAGTCTCTCAAGAGGCTTCTCTATAACACGGGTTATGATCTGGCGTTGTTAGACCTAAACTAAGGTGACTCCACGGTGTAGAGTTGTAGAGACAAACACCTTATTACTGGACAGACAGACAAAAGTCTTTTATCTCTGTAGTACGTGGTAAAGAGCTCTAATGCTTGTATTATCTACAGTCGTAACATAAAAACAACATTATTATTCGGTCAAAACTATAAAACACCGTGATTGTGGACGTGAGTCAACTTTCAAAACTTGGTAAAGAAAACCAAACCAGTGAATTTGAGAGAAGGAGATTTAGAAGGGTCGACTTCAACAAACTTAGCCCTACAAAAAATCAAGAAGATACGTCAATACCTAGTACTTACATTTAGATCTCAAAAATGCACTGTAATCAAGAACTGTGAGATGAAAAAGGTCACCATATAAAGAACCATGGGATGAACTATGCTAGGTATCTCCTTGCGAGAGAGATACTATTGAGTTGATAAGGAACAAGTCAGCCGACATCATAACAATTGTGAATAAAAAGTAATGTTTTCATCGATAAAATAAAATAATTCTCACGCCTACCGATTACCAAAGTAATTACTAATAACATTAATTACAATATTTTATTACAGTGTAATAAACTGATATATTATTTATACAGTAGTAATTGTAACATTTTACAATAGTCCCGTGACGCTTTTCGGAAGCGTCGATAAAATTAGTAGCACGATAGAGACATTAATTCATAATCGTATGCGAGGAAGGAGATAACTTTTGCCCGCTGCTAGAACTATTATCAAAAAGTTTTCAGTGAGTTAGATAATAATTAGTATTGCTGTATTTTACTATCAATCTTATGACTTCTATTTTTCTACCATTCACGAACAGTATTTTGATCAGTTATTTCGTAATCTAATTGAACAAGAAATCTAGCTAAAGATTTTTGGTAAATTTTTCTCATACCATACTAAGGTTGACCCAGTGTTAAATAAATAAATTGAGAATGCCTAAAAAATGGTAAATAAATGAGAGTGGCTGAATTTGCAATTATAAGGATGCAGGATAGGAGCGCCTAGTCGAAGCGACACGATTTGTCCACCGACCAGAATTAGACAAGGGGAAGAAGATGAATAAAGATGAGAACATAGATAGAGAGAAGGATAAATGAAAGTCACTTGAAAATATTGTATAATAGAAAAATCCCTGAAATTGGCAATGAATAATTCTTGATGGATATTTTAAATCCAATAAACATAATTTCCCAATCTAAAAAGGCAATCTTAAGAAAACCGTCAACATTTTCTTCTGAAACCCTCTTTACTTTATTCACTGTACCAACTGTAGATAAAATGTATAAAAATATTCAATCATACAATTTTTTATAGAAAAACTGTTCAATAACTCACAATCCATATCAACTCACTTCAATAACTCTATTCGCAAGGAAGAGTTGTTAGAAAAAATTTGAACAATTCATCTAATATAAAAGTTGTTTTCAAGTTCTGTGAAGGTTCTATTCATGTTCTGTAATAAAAAGGTCCCGGGTTCGAGTCCTAGATGTGACCGTATCCTTTTCTGATTTTTCTGTTTCAGATTTTCGTTTTAGAAATCGCTAATTTTGTCTTCAATAATTAAATATAACAATTTGAGGTTTTACTCAATAAAGTTATTCCGAAAAATAAATATTCATCCTAGACTTGCAGAAAAGTCAATAGATGTCGCACATTAAAAAATAAAAAATAAGATAGGTTTATCTAAAAAGACGCTGTCTAGATTGCATTTAGTTCGGGTTGAATCCTGCGGTCATACATAAAGATAGTTGCCAGTAAAAATGTGCGGTAATGAAGACAATGTTTGTAGTTCTTATTCGAAGTATGATACAGTTAAAAGTGACCGAAGGGGATAGGGTCGCATTAGCTCAGTGGTAGAGCGGTGCCCCGGCAAGGCAAGGGTCCTGGGTTCGAGTCCTAGATGTGACCGTATCCTTTTCTGATTTTTCTGTTTCAAATTTTTTTTTAGAAATCGCTAATATTGACTTCAATAATTAAATATTACAATTTTAGGTTTTACTCAATAAAGTTATTCCGAAAAATAAAAAATAAATATACTTTTTATTATTCTAATAATTATTACAAGTGCTTCAATTGTTTTAAGTGATAAAATGATAAGTGGGTGTGATCCCTCCGAGTATCAAGTCAACCTTTGTACTTTTACGTAAATCATTTAAATAATTATTTATACGAACGCATGAATATCTATTAAATACCTACTAATAAATAGGCTCGTCTAATATAATGATTTATATTCGTATTATGGATGCGAAATCGGCTAAATAATGGAATAATCCACTGTTAGCGCTCAGGTAAAACTAATATTTATTTTAAAAATGGTCTCAAATATACAATTTTAATAAAGCAGTTGTATAATTTTATCGTCCAAGAGAGTATCCGCATTTCTTTATCGTGTCTTATTGACATTACCTCTTTCATGTATTCTACAATCAAACTTAAATACGGTATGTCTGTTGATATAAACATATTGTATAATGATACTAAAAATAAAGCGAAGTAAAATCAGCAGGTCAAATTTTATGATAAGAAATAACGGTGGACCAATGGAGCAGCCCTGCAGGATACCAGAAAAGAAGAACCGGGAACATTTTAAAACAATACTTGGAGTTAATTGAAAATACCTTGGGTAGGTATATCTTATTTATAAAATATATTCGGCAGAAATTGAAGACCATAGAACAAAGAAGAACACGATAAACGCCTCGTGGACGTGTTTCGTGATTCGAATATTTGTCGATTCGGAGCTTAAAATTCCAATAAAAACTGTGTTTACGAAATTCAATGGATGGAGATCTACGATGTCAGGTGAATTTAAGTGATACAGATCACTGAGGTATCGGGCTAAATGGAACATTTGTTTCCATTCAAATTTGAATAGAGGCCCTTTTAGTTTTCTCCTTTATTCTATGTTGAAGACGAACATATATTATTACTACAAATTTTAATTACCTTATCTAATGAATAAGTGATTTATACTCTTAATAACAACATTATAATTACCTAAGCGAGCATTGATTAAAGTTTATTTAGGTGAAGGTATTATTTTAACAATATTTTGTTGTAAACCAATTAATATACAAATGTTTGCCTCATTATAATGAAGTAATTATTATTGATAATTAAAAACAATGCTTTTATCTCGAGTAATTACTCTTCTCGTATTTAATAATATTATTTGACGTAACTTTACCGGTTGATTTTGACGACAAAGTTGTTGACAAGTCATATAAATGTCGATAACATGTACGTGAGAATTCATTAATTTGTGATATAATATGGGCGTAACTGCAATGGACTTACGCTCCTTCAGATACAAATAAAAATATAAATTTTGACAGCAATGAATTTTATTGATACTTACTTTTGTGTACTTACGCTCCTTCAGATACAAATAAAAATATAAATTTTGACAGCAATGAATTTTATTGATACTTAGGTACATATTTTTCTTAGGTTTAATCACTCATGCACCGAGGCCAAAAACAATATAGCAAGTCTGTGAATTGAAGGAAGAAAATGTGATTAGACCATTTTCTTAATTGGGCAAGAGTAACAAGAAAGAACTAATGATAACATATTGTAATGAAGAGTGTGTAGGTTGATTTGTACAGGTGTTTATTCAAGAACAGACTAATGATCTGAGAGGACGGAACAGGCATATACATATACCTTTATATAACATTCTCTCTCGCTTGCACCCACCCCCTTTCATGCACACATTACAGGAAAGGTGAGAGAAAAGTTCAAAACAAAACGCTCACAAAAAAAAGAAGCAATCAAAATACTCGAGGAGAAATAAACATTTAAAGAAATGAAATGAGACGATGAAAAATATGGTCTACTTTAGAGAGGAACCTGGAAGTAAGAGATAGAACGGTAAAAAAGATATGTCTGGAACAAGTTTTCGGACTTGGCGGAGTTAAAAAAAATAATTTTAATTATGTCGTCATAAAGACAGACGATAAATTCGGCATAACAACTCAGATAACGCGATGATTCCTTCAAAAAAGTCGACGAATTGACGCGGAATCAGACACAACAGGGTTGTCCATTTTAAAATTAATTTTTCTTTTACGATGTTTTAAATGTAGCCTTCGTGGAGTCATGGTAAACATGGTAAACACTTGCAATGAACCCAACTACTAAATTACCAGAGATCGTTGTAGGCCTCAATAAGTCGAATCGCGTAGTGGCTTGAAGCTTAATTAAAGGACTCTCAATTGTGTGAATGTGAACTAATTTAAACCATAGAACATAATGTCATAGAAGAATGTGTATTGTTCAATCCACAACCTTCCCGGAGGCTCATGTATGCTGAACCAAATGACTTGTGATGCCGTTGACTGACTGAAAAACCCCAGCACTTTCCTAAACCATACGAAGAAGAAATATATTATAAACGCAGTTGAAAAATACCTATAAGTCTATCAATGAAATTATGTCGATGAATTTAGGTAAATTTATCGAATATCAATTCTTTGAAATCAATTTTTTGAAGGAGATATTTTTCGAATAGCAGTTCTTCAAAATACACATTTTTCGTAGTCACAATGCTTAGAATACCAAAGTCTACGAATTATTCGGCTGCTTTTGTGAACAAATTACATATCAGAATTATACGTACGTTACTTGTGCTTTAACCCTTAGAATCCGACTAGCTGCAATAGCAGTTCAGTGAAAACATGAGTACCTTCATGTGCTCTGCAATGTGTAATGTGTAGAACTATGTTTTACAAGTTTTCAACGCATCTCAATACTGCCCAAAAAAATTATTTAGTAAAATGTTGATATTGTAGATAATAAAATAATCGAGGTTTATATTAGTATCATCGATGACATATTATGGAAGTTGATTCCGTGTATCAACTACTCTATATTTGCAAGGAAGTGTTTCCTAGTATTGGACGCAAAAAAATGTTTTGTTTATTTTTTTGATTGTCCACCGAGATTTACGTTTTTGACGGTGGTGAAGATTTCTTAGAAGACAGGGCAACTGATTGTTGGTATTATTATGTGGAGCATCCAGTTTAAACCATTGTTGCAATGATAATCTTGCATATTAAGTAATAAATAATGTTGAGAAGCAGTTTTCGCAAGATTACGTAAGCAATACAGCTTTTATCGAAGTTTTAAAAAAATGCGCAAAGCGGTGTATAATTTAATAAAAGATACACGACAAGTGAACCGTACTTATCTGGAAGAAAAAACTCGTGTAAGATGTTAACCCTCTCCTTAAGTATATACTTGTTACAAATCTCATATTATTTCGGATTTCATTATAAATCTTTCATTTCAAAGAAGCTTGTTTTGTATTGTGATAATACCACGTACATGGTAAACCTCAAATTAGGTTCAGATATAAGCGATCACTGAGAGAGTTATTGGGTTATCAACAGGAAACTGTCACCTCACACATTCCTGATACATGCAGCGGTTGAAAAGAAAATACTAATAGCTGTAGGATATGTGAAGAGGTTGAAGAAACATCCTTTTATCTGTGGTGTCAACGTCCCACCTTGATAGAAAGGAAGGAATACCTGGGCACCACGCTGTGAAACCAGGGGGCATGACAACCTATTGGCAACCCTAGAGAAGGAACTGTCAGAAGAATAAGGAAAATATTGAAGATGGTAATTCATCTTATGGAAAGGTCGTCTCCATATCAATAATAAGAACCAGCAATATAGTGTTATAAAAATGAACAGGAAAAAAAGAACGGCATTTCGAGAAAAAATACTATCTACCTATTTAAATTGGGCATGAAAGGGGGAGGTATGGCCAAAAGGGTTAGGTTAGATTATAGGTCTTAGGTGTTGGCGACTGAGAAAACCCTCACAGGAGCTGTTTCGTTTGGCCGAGTTGAGAGTTTTAACAGGATGGTCAGCAATTTCCTTGGGAATTAGATTTACACTGATCTTCTAGAAAATATATGTTTTTATCGCAGAGCATAAATATGATTATTTCTACTTAACCCCCATCGTATTTCAATATGGCTTATCATGGTCAATTATCATTCTTAGATTTTCCGTGTTGCGCTTCACTTTCTTAAGCCAACGTTACATTGTCCATCATCAAGACATATGTCAGATGGATACTGTAACGCTACCAGAAGCATTGGTTAAAGAAGGAGGAAGCAAAATATGGCAAATCACCAAAAAATAACTACGATTATCCCGTTATACTTGGCCGTGAACATCTCAAACCTGTTGTTCATACCTGGCTGTTAGCTTTTATTTTGTATCAGCACTTCTTCGCGAACGTTATTCCATAGATTATAATGCACAAGTACTTAATTTGCAACGGTACTGCGCAAAACTGTAATGAGGAAGGTGACCGCTACTGCTAGGACGAGTTGCACGTATGTATCTAGCTTGCAACCTTTGTCCAGTACGGTGTATACAATAATGATCGCCTACGTATCCATCTTCATTTGGGTTTATCACTTTGGTGTCATTATATCACAACATCGGCTTACTTGTTCAGGGAAATTTTGCTCTTTAATGATAAGATTGTGAGCTTTTGAGCTAGACAAGTTAATTTAAAGACTTTTGAAGGGAGAGGTAAAAGGTTTCGCGTCCTATTTAGGTATAATGGCATTTCTATTTTGGGCAGTAAAATCACAGTGTCCCCATTTCATCGCTTTGAAAAGTCACCTCCAGGTGTCTCTGTCCTGGGCTATTTCAGCGGCCTCTGTTCGTTGCTGGCCAAGTCTATCATATAGAATTGCTTTCATCAATTTTGTTTGGTGTGGCCAACTTGATGTCTTCCCTTTGGATTTGTAGTATATTCTGTTAGTATGTTCTGACGTAATGAGTGCATAAACTAAACAATCTTTAGTTGTTACGTGAAGCTTACGAGATATGTTTACGCGGAGGTCTGGGCTTACTTTCACGAATGCGTGGCATATTGCATTGATTCGAGGTAGATCGTACACATTGATATAGCAGCCGGTAGAGATTTTAAAAATATCATCAAAGCATTGACAACATCGTAACCAATACCATCTAGGTCTATTTTAACACCAGAATCACTAGTTGTATGGAAAATATTTTAATAGTTAACTATTTTTAATACAGGTCATAAGTATAAAAGATACATAGATGAGCAGTTCTTTCAAAATTCTCATCTGGACCGACCGCTACTTAATTATATTATACAGGGTGTCCGGGGGAAAAATGCGCTAACTTCGGGAGGTGATTCTAAATGATGGATGAAGAAAAATAACATTTTTCGAAATTCCAATGTTTATTTTCTCATACAAACAAATCAAATTTTTTACCGAAAACTATCATAAAACTTTGGAATTTAAAAAAAAAGTCATTTTCGTTTTTACTTGTAGTATCGTGTGGAATCACCCCCCCCCCCCGAAGTAAGTGCACTTTACCCCTGGACATCTTGTATTTAAATTAATATTTCATCTGATAGGGAGAGACTACTAAGTTTAACAAACATTTAGACAACAAAATTTGGTAAAGACTATGAGCATGTCTCAGAAATTGCTAAATTCGATTTGAAATAGGACTGGGCAAGCCATCTTGCTAAGGAATTGAATTGTTAGAAACTCTCTGCTTAACCGGACAAGGAAAAGCTATTATGAAGATCACAGCAGAGATGGAATGACGGCTAAAACGCTGGGAAAAGCTAAATGGAAGGCTATGGACCAAAATTGTAAGTATGAAGCAAAGTTAAAACGAAAAAATGTACCAATTACTAAATGGAAATCTTAATCATTGCTGGAAGGGTAATTCTTTAGCAATTCTGAAACGGCGACAGAATTATTGTAAAAAGGTTTTACGCAATCTAAGATTTAATCGAAAACAGCCTAAACATCTGAGTTGCAGATCTGCAGCCTCCAGCCCTAACATAAATACCTTTCCTTTGGATAAAAACGATCATTCAGTTTGGTTAGTCACTTTAGCCAAAAATCCGGAACAAAAACAGTGTAAAACAGGCACACAAACAGAGGCACATAACAGAGCTGAGGTATTTAGATACCTAATGGATTTTGACTGCGCCTTAATTGTCCGACTTATAGCCAATAGCCAACATGAACACACAGGTATGAGATCCAATCAATTGATTTAAATCTATGAACAAGGTTGTGCTTTCGTAATAAAATTTAAACGATAGAAAATTACAGGTATCCTTTATATTTCCTTTCGTGAATTATTCATTTATTTAAAATGTTACGTTCAATTTTAACTGACCATAACAATGGATAATCTATTTCTATAAATTTTATTTGGAAAGGATTAAGTTCATGATTAGACACAATGTTTTCCGTGCATCTCTCGTCTCTCTTATAATTCGGGTTTCTTTTCGAGTATATCTCTCTCTCCTTAACTCGCTTCTCAAGTTCGTTTAACAATTATTAATTAATTCAATTTTTGAAGTATTACTTTTCGTCGTACGTACCATAAACCTGGAAGATAGAACGATGCTTTTGAAATGCAGATAGTATTGGCGCATCCTCAAGGGCTCAGTACAGATAGGGAAAAACGTTAAACTTCTTTATGGCTTTTAAAGAAAGCTAAACAAATATCTTGGTCGCATGACGACAAGCGACAAATACAAAAGCACCTGAAAATCAACTTGAAGATTTTTGGAAAAGGTGGTAACTTCAGTCTAAAAACTTGGCATGAATTAATTCCCGTCAATGTTCCGGGTTGTTAACTGCAAGGTGAATAGTACCCTGATGATAACCAACTTCCGATAGGATAACAAATTTAAAGAACTTTAACTTACCGCGGAAACCCGCCAATAGTATGTCCCTTGTGCCATTGCAGAAAAATTTTGTAGCGTGATATTCCAAATTGGAGAATCTTCGGATTTTGCAAACGAATTTACAAAATTTTGTCACTTTTGTCCAAAAACAACACTTTTAAAAAAAAGTTGATACGAAAAGGTTTTTTTTGCACTTGAAATTATCACAATAATTTTAATATCAAAATGATCGTTTCGTATTTTTATAATCACTTTTTTGAAAAACTCAGTAATTTTCGTAAATTTAACTGATTTGAAATGTTTCAACCGTTTATTAGAAAAACAACTGTCAAAATCCTTTTCGAATTCGCGCTCGAATGTAAAATCAAAATGGCCGACAAGCTAGCAGCTGTGAACTGACAATGGGAATGGCCGGCCGCTTGAAGGAAACGACTTTATATATCATTTTAACATGTGTACCACGCGTGCTGATAAGCAGCAAGCTACTTAACGCTCACAAATATAAATAATTATAATACGGAGAGACTACAGACATTCAATTAGACTTACAAATTATCATTATGGATATACATGAATATTGCTGTCTGGTAAGGAGATGACAAACAACAGCTATTTAGTGTTCTGGTTTGTTTTCTGATCTATTTTAGTATTGCACTACCGTGTTTGGTGTTCGAAATTAGCAATTATCCTGTTCCTTGTAAGACTAAACAATGGATATAATACGATAAGCAAACTGAAAGAGGGGTAACGGCAATATATTCTATTAACGGATTAAGTAAAAATAGGCTAGCAGTTCACAATGGAGTACCTAGGTACCGATAGTCCCGTGAAAGTAAAAATGTGCGGGGCTAGCAGTTCACAATGGAGTACCTGGGTACCGATAGTCCCGTGAAAGTAAAAAGAAACTCCTCAGAAAATAATTTTCCTCAGGGCCTATATCATATTTAGATAAGCTGTGTGGAGGAAGTTCTGGGAAGGAAAAAGGTATGATGGGTGGGTAGGAATCTGGGAGTCAGGAGTGACGGACGTGTGGATCCATCCATCCCACCGTGGTGCAAAACGATGGGTCGATACAGTTCGGATGGATAGGTCAAAATGTATCCCTTAACCAGTCTCTCCGTTGTGGCGGGAGGTGGACAATTGCATCATAGACAAACCTCATCCCATGAACCCGGGCACCCTTGCTAAGTCACAAAACGTAGCGAACCACTTGGGGGTGAACAATGGCAGGGGTGTTGGTTGTCCACCCGCCTCACAAACTGATATTGAAAATGAGCTGTTGAACTCAAGAACGAGTCATAAACGACCCATTATCATGTGACAAATGTCAACCGCCTGCAAACGTTGGGCTTGTGTCCGGAGTATTTCCTGACATTGCACCGGTGCCGAAGGTATCAAAAACGATAGTTCCTCGAAGAATTTGCCATTGAAATACCGGTAAAACAAGGAAAGCATTCCCACCTGACGTCTGCGCTCTAAATCTATCTAACGGACCACCCGTTTCCACACAGAGTCATTGTATTTTGGTGCACCAGACTAGAAGTGACTGCCAAATACAACAGTGGGACGTACATGCGATTTTTAAAGTAACTGTCAAATAATTAACCAAATCATTATCAGGATTACTTGTTCTAGTCGGGACCTTGTCCTAAAGCCATTGCTTCGACAAGTCTAGGCCAGGCGTGCCTCACCTGTAACGGCTTTCGTCCACTACATGCCCGGCCTCTCTTCACACTGCTTCTGGAGTTACTTCTCCCTACTTAATCTGAGGCGACTAACGGGACGTCTTCCCTTTGGAATATCCGATAGTACTCTGTTAATGGTTGTTCAGGCATTCTGAATACGTGTTTATTATTAGAACGCACTATCTCATTAGTCATCCAGATATGGATGGGGTAACGCAATGGGAAGTCAGTCCATCACTTGCAGGGGATGTCCAAAATTTTAATTTCCCTAGATTTCAGAATTAGTTTGTACGAGGAACTCGAGAGTAGTCAGAGGAGGAATAATTACCACATTTTTTTAGTATCCAGCAGGGCGGTGATTTTCTCAGAATATTTTTTAAAAAAATTCCTAGAATTTTTCAACATTTTAGAATTTCCTAAAAATGTTGTGTTTTTTCCCTAAAAATATTTTGGGAAGAGCAGGGCAGGAACTGATTGAGCGTTGTTAGTTTTTATATCTTCTTTCTTTAGCCTCTTTTTGGCTATTCTTGGCTCTTCTTGGCCCGTTTTGTCTCTTCTTGCACCTTCTCGTTCTTTTTTGTCTTTTAACTTTTTCTCTTTATCTTAACAATATTTTTTCAGCAACACCAATTGGCGAAGATGAGATGTAATCCAATTACATAACTAACAACATGTTTGCACTCGCATACTGCTACTAATACTATACGCCTGGACATTAAGGGTCTAGAGTCGTTTTTATTAAAGGTATCTTCCTTTTTAAATAAATGAATCATAGAAAAAAATCTGTTTCCTTATTGCCTCTTTTTGGTTCTTATTGATACTTCTTGCATCTTCTCCCCCCTCCCTTGCTTTTCTTGTCTCTTCTTGACTTTTATTACTGTTTATGGTTTTTATTGCTTTCTCTGGCTTCCTCTAGCTTCTTCGTGCTTCTTCTTGGCTCGAATTAAGCCATATATACATGTCATCACGCTATATAAAATTTGGACGTGGCATATACGTATTATATGTTTGGGAGACACACAACGCTATAATCTTCCTCAGGAGAAGTGGTCAAATCTATTGGGGAACTGCCGCCCAATCTCATTTCTTTGTATGTCATTTTGACAGTGACAGCAGCAGAATTACGGCGCTCCGTAAATTATTCCGATCCCTACGAGAGGAAAGGGGGTAGCATAATTTTCAAGTATAACCTGGCTAGCAGATCACAACGCATATTGTCGCCACGCACACACTTACGAGTATAACACATAATTTTTTTAGGTGTGACAGATCTGTTTGGGATTGTATGGTGAACAAAATGGAGTTATATAAAACGCTTTGAACGTATAGGGTAATATGTTACCCCCTTTATAGTTAATTTATTTAAAAAATAAAATAATTTTAACTGTAAAAATTTATTGCAGTCATTTAAAAAATATATTTTGTTTTTTACAAAAAAAAAATAATAATGAAAGATGAATTAGACTATTTCAAATTCATTAAACGTTAATTTTAATGTTACCTATATATCTTTTGGGGTTTGGAGGGTTTTTCTGTATTATTATTCAAATGACCGCAAATTAATAATCGTTAAACATTTTAATTGACCGAAATACATAAATAAACCTAATTATATTATTAAAAAAGGTATGTGTCACATTAAAAATACATTAAAGAGATAGAATATTTTATGAAATTCTATAAAATGTATTTATTGTTTGATATAATCTTGTATCTACGCGAAAACCACGACGAAAATATTACTAATAATTAAAATTAAGTATTGCAATAAATAACCCTTTAGTTTGCGTTTAATTCAAAATAATGGTGTGAATATAATTTCTGGAATTCTTGGTAAAACCATAACCCACCGATATTGTTATTTTCAAGTTAAAAATTGTGAAACTTTGTTGGGCAGGATTTGTAGCAAGGATAGAAGACAGACTACCACCAAAGAGGCTTATCTCTGGAGGAGTGTGGGTTTTAGGGTTCATCATCCCGCAATCCCGAAACCCTGCAATCTTGAAATCCCGCAATCCTGCATTCCCGAAAACAGCAATCCCACAATCTCACAATCCCGCGGGATTTCTGCAATATACACCTTTATACCTTTAGTTGTTAGAACACACCTTCTAGATAACTATCCCACAAGCTAGCGCGAAAGGAGAGAGAGCGTTTTCAGCTAAGTTCGTTTTCTGTCTAAGTTTCTTCGTTTCTGTCTAAGGACGGATGGTTTCGGAGAATTTGAACAATTCATCACATTTCAACGTTCATTTTCGGGTTCTGTGAAAGTCCTATTTAAGTACTGTTACTATATCATTATAGGCTAGTTGCATAACAGAACGGAAATAATAACAGAACTTGAACAAATCTTTCACAGAACTTGAAAATTAACTTTGTTTAAATTTTTTTTTAAATTGTTCAAATTCTGTATTCTTAAAATATTTATTACGTTTCGTTTTCAATATGTTGTTATTATATTATTAGTACAAAATATACTAATACCAAAGATAATTGATTTCAAATTACTAAGGAGAGTCCTGTCAGTTACAGCTACGTTTTGATATTTTTTATTTTTTTTATAAAGATCCACATAGTTTTTTTGACTTTTCAGTAATGTTTTTAATATTTATAGTAATAAAGATGATTCATTCAAATTATAAAAAAAATATTTATCTAATGTTGGCATTATTTTAATTTGACAGCGTTTAGTAAAAATCCCGCGATTTCCGTGGGATTTCTGAATTCTATCCAGTAATCCCGCGGGATTTGTAAAAGGTAATGGATTTGCAAACAATAGTTGGTGACTAGAAGTTGCAGAGGAGAACAAAACACACCATTAGTAAGGACTCCGGATATTTGTAGTGTCCTCACAGCATTTTATGGTCACTTCCCGTTCGCAATTCTTTGGAAGATTTTTAGAATTAGCCTTTTCCGTTTAAGAGGAAGCTACAAGCCAAAAATGTGTATATGCTTGGTATCCCTTATATTTTAGGTAATAGGGATTAAAATCGCTTGACAAACGGAGCCTAGAAACGTTCGATTTCAAGCACAAAATAGGTTTTTATTTTTTTTGTAAATAATTTTATAAGAAAGCAAAAAAGTTAATCAGGTGAAACTGTCACAGATAATCTTAGCTATAATACTGTATTTTTAAAAAGTTGTTTATTTTACGCGTTCATACATTTCTATTGAAAAAATATTTTTTAGTAGTTTACATTTATATTTTTAATTGAGTAATTTATTTTTTATTTTTATTATACTCAAGCGAAACGATAGGAAAACATTCAATTTATCTAAAACATATTTTTTGGTATTCATAATGTACACCAATTCGTTATAAAGATTAATCAAAATAGTGATTTAGCATTATAATATTATAATAATAATAAGTGTTTTATTTACTTTTTTTGTGTAACAAATAGATATAATGATATCCTCACTGGGATCTCCCGTGCTGAGGATTTCATTTACATATTATGTATAATTTAATTATAAGAAAATTAATATTACATCAAAGTTACAAATAAATTTAATTATGAACAAATATCATGCAATATATATATATATATATATATATATATTATTGCATGATATTTTTTATTTATCATGCAATATATATATATATATTATTGCATGATATTTGTATATGTATTTTTATAATAATTTTAATAAATATATATATATTTTTTTTAATAAATATATATATTTTTTTAATAATTTTAAAATAAGTAAGATGTTTTTTGATATATATATATATATATGAAGTGTTTTTTGGTATAGTTATATATATGAAATGTTTTTTTGTATAGTTTAGTTGATTCTGTTTTAGTCTGTGTTTGATTTCAGTAAATTTTCTATTTCAGATCTTCCTATGTTAAGTATCCAGCATTTTATTTCAGATTTAAATGTTAAAGTGTTGAGGTTTTTGAGTGTGAGTGGTATTTTGTTGTAGAGTTTAATACTATGATATAAGAAGCTTTTTTGCCCAAAAGTTGTTTATTAGTAATTATTTGTTGGATAAGTTTTTGATCATGAGATCTAGTTTTTTTTATTTTATTTTATTTTTATTTTTTTATTTTTTATATATCTATTCAATAATATTGTTATTGGGTTCATAAAAACAGTTTATTTTTAAACAAGTTCTGCTGTGTAAATAAATGTTAAAAATAAACTGTTTTTATAAACCCAATAACAATATTATTGAATATATAAAAAATAAAAAAATAAAATGGAGTTCTACAAATTAAACTTAATAACAATAAATAAATGAGATCTAGTGTTTCTATTGTACGTGTTTGTTGTTATTTCTTGTGTTTTGTGCTTATGAATGTAAATGAGTATAGTTTTAGAATATAGTTGTTTAATTGACATGATGTTAAGATTGGTGAAGATTTTGTTAGTGCTAGTTCTTACAGGAACTTTCAGTATAATTTTCATTATGGCTTTTTGAGATTTAATTAGTGGATTTAGTATGATTTTATTTGCACTGCCCCATCCGATAATACCGTATTCTAACAGTGATTGGCAGAGAGCCATGTAGATTTTGATTAAGTCTTTTTTAATGAGCACATTCCTGATAGTTTTGAAAAAATAACTTAGTCGTTTAATTTTATTATCTTAATAGCTAATGTGTTTGGTCCATTTTAAATTGATTGGTCCATTAAGCTTCGCCTTAAGGTTGTATTCATTTCAGTTACAATTCCGGTTGAGATTTAGTTTTTTTTACAAAATTTCATCTTATTTGTGACCGACGGTTTCATCATTTTAAATATCTATTTATATTTAAATGTTCTATTTTTTTTCAAACGTCTCAGTTTTTAATAAGGTGACTTGGAGAGTGTGAGTATTTCAGACTAGCTCAAGTATCGGTGCTCCATAGAAGCCCGAGTACATCTGGTTTACAAAAAAATCCTCTACACAGCATCCCCTAAGATAACATTAGGCCCTGTTTAGTCTGAGGCGGGAAACTGGACGTCTCATCTCTGTTGAATAAGAACATGATTGATTGAAAAATGTTAAATGTATGTTTTTAAGTTCCAAATAAAACAATGTTATGTTTGAAGATACTCGTAATATCTGTACATTTGTTTTGCCGAAACGTTAATTATTTGAAATTCCCTCGATAAAAATCGTAAATTAAGCTCCGAAAATAATTAAAAAAACGTTTTATTCTGTTATTTAACCTTCCAGCGGGCGCGTTGAGAAATTTCCCTTGAGTGGGCGCTTGTCGTAAATTTTACGTCATCAAATTTTCTCCATGTAAGTGGTGTTTTCTTTATACAAACGTTAGGGAATTTCTTTAAGGGTATGAAAAATCGTAATAGGCAGTACTTAAAAAAAAAATATTTGACTTTCTTAAAAAAAACGAAGCAACACTCTAAACATATTAATATTTCAAAACAAAATATTGTATCGACCTATTTAGTCAGAATCAATATTCTCATCCTTACAATTTTTACAAACCACCTCAACTGAAGAATGGTTCTTGCATGTAAAGGACTGGCAATGGCAACACTTCATTGATGCTGAGGATCTTTTCTTATCCAGTGCACATAACCGACAAACACCGCATTTTGGAAAGCTTCTGTTTTCTTCTTCAGTTATCGGTTCAACTGCCCTACCGTAATTCACTTTGAGAAAAGCATTTATATCTTGCGGTAAATGTTTGACATTTGATTTGACTCTAGCATAGCTCGAAGCTCGATGCTTACAACTAAGTCGCAAGAGTGGGGGAAGTGATAAGGCGCGTTTGTCGTAAATTTTACGACAGCGCGCCCGCTGGAAGGTTAATATGTTATAGGCATGAAAAAATCTTTAAATGCAACTAAAGCATTTGTCGAGAGATTTTTGCTCTATTTCAAGCGAGTCGTGTTTCATTAAATATTTTCAGCGTTTTCGCTTAATTATTTTCGTTTTTTTTTTTAAATATTAGCGCGCTCTCTCTAAAATTCGTATTTAAATATCTCAATTTCAAACCATCTTTGAACGCTTACTACGGAGCCTTTACACTGGCCGTCTGCTTTGATTTATGCAAACAATAATAACACCATCGACCACCATAACACGGGCATGTGCCTAGCATGGTTGTCGAAAAATCCTCAATGCATGTAACAAACAATCTCAATGAATAAAGAAACTTTAAAAAAAATCTCCAAATTTCATTTGGTACCGCCGCCCCGAGAACCATTTATTGGATAACACCTCCGCCATGTCACCCCAAGTAGAGACTTAACAAGGATGTCCGGGTCCACTGCGTGGCGGGCCGGATCGGGATACACCGGTTGAGGAAGACCCTTTGACCTCTCCAGCAGGCATGTGTCGAACCATCGCCTTGCCCCGTAGACCACATACCAATTTATTTTTCTGTAGACCTGCCTGCCGAATATTGAATTTTCATAAGTCTATTAACGTGAAATGTGATTATCATTTATTTTTTTGCAAGAAGATTCCCTTCCCTTGCCTGCCCAACAACCCAGTGGTGATATAGTTCTCCTGTCTTTATACTGTGGAGATAGGGGCTCCCTTGTGAGGTGTTACATAAAATTAAATTGTAGTCAATAAAGAAGGATATATTTAAGGCGATGCACTACGTCGTGTAATATTTTGAATCGAGCCGCTATCAATAACACACCATACGTAGATGGCGATAAGGCTTAAATTCCCGCTTCACACCATCCACCTGTTTTGATTTATGCAAGAAAAAAACATGGCCAAAAAGTGCTTTTTATTTTATTTTGTGGATGTTCAGGCAATAACTTAATTTGCCGCATTATACAATAAAACCATAACCGAAAATGGGTTCGTAAGTAGGAGATTTTGAACTTTAAAGCAGTTTTCACAGGCCTTAGATATACATTATTTTTTCTGAGCTTATAAAAAGACTTATCTAAAAAATACTCGATTATTCCAAAGGCCAGGATGTATTCTACTCGCAGTATTTAATTAAAGCATCTGAAACATTCCTAGGCGACCAAATTTTCAAACCAAACACAGGATTTTAAATTACTACGTAATGCATCGCTTTAAACTATTATATTATTTATAACTGGCATATCTTTCTAAAGCTAGAAATAGTGCTTCTTACGATATGTTCTTCTTGTCATTTTCATTGTTCCATTTCTATGATCAACAAAGTTTTGAGGTCTGTGTGAATTACTATTCTTTTAATGATAAATTAATGTTTATAAGACAAGGTTTTTATGCATAGCACAAAGGATGGTAAATTATTATAAGCAATAATTAGTTGCCTGTAATATCATCCGACATAAAAAGGCGCAGGTTCAATTACAGGAATTTATTTTTACTAGGGAGATATTTTCAATTTGTATTGATATTACATGCGACTAATTATTGCTTGTAATAATTTATTATCCTTTGTGTGAGCTACATTTAAATTTCGAATGTAGACCAAAACGTCATTACTAAAATTCGCGCCTTCCGATGTGCAATGTTTGGTTTTAATATATTAATTCTGACAAAAAAAGAACGTAGATTCAATAAACAATTTACGAAAGATCAAATTAGTAATTTCTTTGCCTACTATTAGTATTATATAAACTGTGTTATTTGTTGTCTCGTGAACCCCCAATTTTTTCTCGCTCTCAAGACCCCCAGCAACCAGAAATCGACCCCTGGGGGTCCATATACACCACTTTGAGAACCTTTGGTTTTAATCAGAGTTTTTTTTAAAAGAATCACCTAATTTGCGCACAGAAACAAGATTATACAATAAATAATATAATACAAACATTTTATTCCTAATTATGTCATTTTATGTATAATTAATGAGGTAAATACATTTTTTTATTATTATAATAACCATTTGAAATCCCCGAACACTGTCAAAGATTACAACAATTGGTCATTAAAATATTAAATAAACTAACTAAACAACTAACTAACCATCACGCCAGTTCCCCACAAGGGTAGGCAGAGAGGACGGACCGCCAAACAACTCGGTCTTGGCACACACTCCTTGCCTCATTCACATTCATACATCGTCTAATACATACTCTTCTATTATTCTGACTCTTGACATGGCCCGACTCAAGAATCTGATTCACTTGGGCGTGCCATGTCTTCTGCTATACTCCTTTTGTCGCCTATTCGCTCTACATGCCCAAACCATCTAAGCGCCCCTTTCAACTATTTACCTATAATAAAATAATATAAGAAAGATAACCTAGTCTGGAATGAGATGAATATTTTTAGCAGAAGACAAATAATGTGCTTCAGCATTATGTACGCACTGAAGGTGATATTTCTCTAAGATAACACAATACAAAATCAACCTCTACAAGAAGAAGCTATTTTAAAATATAATATTTGTATTTATTTTTCGGAATAATTTTATTGAGTAAAACCTCAAATTGTAATATTTAAATATTGAAGACAATATTGGTGATTTCTGAACGAAAATCTGAAACAGAAAAATCAGAAAAAGGATACGGTCACATCTAGGACTCGAACCCAGGACCCTTGTCTTTCCGGGACACTGCTCTACCAACTGAGCTAATGGGACCCTATCCCCCTCGGTCACTTTTAACTGTATCATACTTCGAATAAGAACTACCAACATTGTCTTCATTTTTTCATTTTTTCACCGCCCATTTTTTTATTGGCAACTATCTTTATGTATGATCGCAAGATTCAACTCGAACTAAATGCAATCTAGACAGCGTCTTTTTAGATAAACCTATCTTAAAAGGGTCCCATTAGCTCAGTTGGTAGAGCAGTGTCCCGGAAAGACAAGGGTCCTGGGTTCGAGTCCCAGATGTGACCGTATCCTTTTCTGATTTTTCTGTTTCAGATTTTCGTTTAGAAATCACTAATATTGTCTTCAATATTTAAATATAATATTTGTATTTTGACGGCCTCCGGGGTCGAGGGGTGAGACCCTGGAACAGCAAGCCAGAGGTCACTGGTGCAAATTCCATGAAAATTTCATTTGATCAATCTGTGTTAAGTCATAATTTATTAATTTAAAATAATATATAGTAAATTTAAGACACGTTCCAGAGTGGATGATACTATCAGTATCGCCCTGGTGTAAGACCACCATTCAGAATTGAAACGTTGCTTGAAATGGCTTTGGCCATGTTTGGCGACCATATCTGAATACTTCCCTTTCCCCTCCCATTGCCTTCAGGCTCACAACATACCACAATTGGGGATGCCGTAGTCTCTCTGGCTCCAGACGGTTGGGAGCAGTTAGAACTCTTGAGTTTTTTCACATAAAAAAAACAATCTTCGACCTACGTAATTTTCGACCCTCTTGGATCGGCAAGTTTATCAATTCAAAGTTTTTTTTGTTTTGACTGAGGATTGAACTTTTCTCGCAGGGGACTGCATATTAAACTACTGTGAACTTTTAAAATGTCTTTTAAAATTACAAAATAATATATTTTTATTTTTCGGAATAACTTTATTGAGTAAAACCTCAAATTGTAATATTTAAATATAGAAGACAATATTAGTGATATCTAATCGAAAATCTGAAACAGAAAAATCAGTAAAGGAAACGGTCACATCTGGGACTCGAACCCAGGACCCTTGTCTTTCCGGGACAGTGCTCTAATGAAGACAATGTTAGTATGTAGTTCTTATTCGAAGTATGATACAGTTAAAAGTGACCGAGGGGAATAGGGCCCCATTAGCTCAGTTGGTAGAGCACTGTCCCGGAAAGACAAGGGTCCTGGGTTCGAGTCCCAGATGTGACCGTTTCCTTTTATAATTTTTCTGTTTCAGATTTTCGTTTAGAAATCACTAATATTGTCTTCAATATTTTAATATATTTTTTGCTCTAACTAAGGATTGAACATTCCCCCCAGGGACTTGGGTCAACCGTGCTAACAACTACCGATTGGGTAGGACCGACATTTATTTTGCATATTAACTGCTATTATGTCATCCAATTTCAGAGCATTAGGAAGTATGTTTACGAGAGATGGGAAGGCTGAAAGAGATATTGTAAGAAAGGTAAATGCAGGTAATTCCATTAATGGAGGACTGAACGCAGTTGGCACTAACAAAAACTGTTCAAAGAAGTCCACAATGAAGTTCTGGTACCTGCCCTGATGTATGGATGCGTTGCGTGAAACTGGCATAGAAAGGATGAAAGTAGACTGAATGTTGTAGAAATGAGATCCCTGAGGCGTATGTGCAATAAAACGATATATGATCATGTGAGAAATGTGGTGATCCGCAAAGAATGCAAGGCTGATTGATGTATGTCTAATGAGTAAGATTAATAAAGGGACGCATAAATGATTTGGGCATGTAGTATGTAATGTGAATGGTAGCAGAAGTCGGGGACGCCCGAGGAAGACATGGTACGGTCAAGTGAATCAGATACTTGATCGTACCAGGTCAAGAGTCAGAATAATAGAAGAGGTATGTATGAGACGATGTATGAATGTGAATGAGGCAAGAAGTGTGTGCCAAGACCGAGTTTTTTAGCGGTCCGTCCTCTCTGTCTAAAACACGAAATGGCGTGATGGTTAGTTAGTTATTTTTTAGAGCAATTCGCGTGTGTTTGATTGCCAACAAAAGTTGATGGAATGCATTGTCATCGATAATGTGTCTGTTGAATTTCGGCATTCGATAAAGAAAACCAAATGGAAATTCAAATAAACGCATTTAAAAAATATTATTTTTTAATGAAAAACTATTGTTTTTTAATGCTTAGCAGAAAACAAATCAAATTATTATGAGCAATAATTACTCAATATATTATAAGCAATATTAATAAAGAATATAATAAGCAGTAATTGTTGATTGAAGTACAGGTACATATTGAATTATTTGGCGGGCTGGGAATAAGCCGATTTAACTCAATGGTCCAGAGTACCTGACATGACATCAGAAGGAGCGGGTTCAATTGCCGTCGGCGGCATTTATTTTTACTCGGGAGATATTTTCAAATTGTATGGATATTTCAGGCGAATAATTATTGCTTATAATAATTTGTATTTAAAAATGTTCGTGTTTCAAAAACTCAACTCATTCATGTTGGTACGCCCCCGCTGACCGCTTTCAAGTCACAAAGCTGTGTTTTGGGACCAATGAGACGAGCCGATACAGTGAACTCGTTGATAACCTAAACTTCTTGTCTGTTGGAGGCAGATTCAAAATTCACTTGTAATAAATAACTTTATTTTATATATATTATATATTTTCCTCTATTTCTGAAAATCAAGTAAACGTATAAATACGGTAAATACTCAAAAATAATTGTAAATGTTTTCCCCTTAAAAGGAGAAAAATCGATTTTTTTAATGCACGGAAAAAAACTTTATGACATAAAATATTGCAAAGAAAAACGGTTAGATAACTTAGAAGCAGTCCCATCTTAGACATATTCTCATTTCACCGGACGTTCCATCCCCACCTCTCCCCCACTCTTCGCATGCATTTTCCCCTTTCACCGTGCGTTCCTTCCCCTCCTCTTACCCCACTCTTCTTAGGCATTTTCCCCTTTCATCGTACGTTCCATCCCCTCCTCTACCCCCACTCTTCTTAGACATGTTCCCCTTTCACCGGACCTTTCATCCCGTCATCTCCGCCCCACTCTTCTTAGGCATTTTCCCCTTTCACCGTACGTTCCATCCCCTCCTCTCCCCCCACTCTTCTTAGGAGTTTTCCCTTTCAACGTACGTTCCATCACCTCCTCTCCCCCCACTCTTCTTAGACATGTTCCCCTTTCACCGGACCTTTCATCCCGTCATCTTCGCCCCACTCTTCTTAGGCATTCTCCCCTTTCACCGTACGTTCCATCCCCTCCTCTCCCCCCACTCTTCTTAGGAGTTTTCCCCTTTCAACGTACGTTCCATCACCTCCTCTCCCCCCACTCTTCTTAGACATGTTCCCCTTTCACCGGACCTTTCATCCCGTCATCTTCGCCCCACTCTTCTTAGGCATTCTCCCCTTTCACCGTACGTTCCATCCCCTCCTCTCCCCCCACTCTTCTTAGGAGTTTTCCCCTTTCACCGTACGTTCCATCCCCTCCTCTATTCTTATACATCTTCTATGAAATTATATTTTACTGTGAAAAAAAAGTAGGACTTGCGAAAAATGTTATTTATCTTTTTTATTCTACTTTCATGTAGAATCACTTCAAATTATTCGCAAGCCGGTTAAAAACGGGATGACGAATGAATTGATAGGTTTCCTAATAAACTGTTAGTAAAGTACGAACCTATTATTATGATGTTCATAAAAACCATAATATTTCCAGGCAAACGCAGTGCATGAAAACTTGTTCCAATATATGTTAATAATGCATTTAACGTTTATCAGGAAACGGCCTTCAATACCGTTTTTAATAGGATTACCAATAATTTGAAGAAATTTTTAACAAATTAGCAATAATCACTTATCTCCGTGTGGCCTATATTTTATAATATAAAATACAAATAAATAAAGTAGCTCATATTCGTATTTAGATATTTGCTAAACATTTTGATTAAAAAAAATATATTATTGATGAAGAAAATAATACTAATAAATGTAAACGAAACAAGAATGACACAGAAAATAAAAAGATTAAAAAAGAAAAAGATAGAAAAGGCCACAACTAGGAATCGAACCCAGGAGCTCTGGAGTTACAGGGACGGGCGTCTTAACATTCAAAACAAGAAAAAGTTGTATTTTGGTGTCAAATTCAAACGAAAGTTTTCTGTGAAAAAAGGCCGCGTAGCCGTTTTTCTCTGGGATTTCTTCAATCGGTTCAAAATGATCTACTTAAAAACCTACGTTCCTTCTAGACCAACAGATTTAATTTTTTTCTTCGTATGGTGGAAGAAAGTCGGTGGAGGGCAACGGGAGTATGATTGAGGCGAGTTCGGTTAAAAAATATTACGTAGGTAATAGGTATGCCTGCAAATATTATGTTAAGTTGGTATCATATTTGGTTTACATTAACCCCACACAGGAGGTCCTGAGGAAAAAAAATTCACTCAGGGCCTGTCATCTTCAGGGATGCTGTGTGGAGTCTTTTTTTAATGAAAGGAAGGAAAAGAAGGAGAGGAAGTAGAGGAAGGAGAGAAAGGAGAGGAAGGAGATGAAGGACAGTAAGGACAGTAAGGAGAGGAAGGAGAGGAAGGAGAGGAAGGAGAGGAAGGAGAGGAAGGAGAGGAATGAGAGGAAGGAGAGGAAGGAGAGAAAGGAGAGGAATGAGAGGAAGGAGAGGAAGGAAATGAAGGACAGTAAGGACAGTAAGGAGAGGAAGGAGAGGAAGGAGAGGAA
Organism: Hesperophylax consimilis; assembly: GCF_061612785.1. Lineage (NCBI taxonomy): Eukaryota > Metazoa > Arthropoda > Insecta > Trichoptera > Limnephilidae > Hesperophylax > Hesperophylax consimilis. Next base: position 18,343,596 of record NC_142865.1, read on the forward strand.
TAAGAGGAAGGAGAGGAAGGAGAGTAAGGAGAGGAAGGAGAGGAAGGAGAGGAAGGAGAGGAAGGAGAGGAAGGAGAGGAAGGAGAGGAAGGAGAGGAAGGAGATGAAGGACAGTAAGGACAGTAAGGAGAGGAAGGAGAGGAAAGAGAGGAAGCAGGGTTGGGTAGGAATATAGGAATCGGTGTGTCCAGGAGTTCCGGACATATGAATATATCGCTCCAACTATGGTGCAAGGTTATGGGTCAAGGGAGCAGTTGGAAATGTCGAAGGGCCTCCGCAAACAATCCTCTCCCGATCTGGCTCAACATGCAGGTGAATGCATCATGCACCCTGAACACACCTCACCCGATGAACCCGGGCACCCCTGCTAAATCACCAAACGTATCGAACCACTTTGGGTGACCTATGGCAGAAGTTTTGTTATCCAATAAATGGTTCCCGGGGCGGCGATACAATTATAACTAATTAATCAATTTTATCGAGTCAGTAGGTGCATTGACTAATTAGTTATAATTGGTCAATTTTCAGACTCGATAAAATTGACTAATTATTATTAATTTTTGATAAATAAATGTGCAGGATTTATTTTTAAGCTAATCAACTTGGAAATTCTCGTTGTTTTGTTTTAAAGTTGGATACACACGGCAGAGATATTTGGCCCGTTACGATTTGGCTGAATTCATTTGGAGACGGAGCAAATTAGGAGGCCACACACGATTGAGCCGAGGGCCGAGCGAAGTTTCATGGTTTCTGTATTTTACATTGCATGTGCATTTTATCTCGTTTCTCAATACATTTTATTAAGCTTTTGTTAATCCATAGTTGTAAAGCTTTATTTGTTGTTGTTTTTTGTTTTATGGCTCCGTGTTTTTTTATTATATTTGTAAGAGTTTGTACAAAAATTTCCATTGTAAAATTTACGTCTGATATTGATGTTCAGTTTTGGTTCAACATGTTTTCATTAATTTTATCAAAATTTACGAGTGTTTCGACATTTTTTATGTTATTTTCTTTGACAATTTTCGTCTCTAAGGCCAGCATTACGGGGAAATGATCGGTGATAGCTGTATTGCAGACCATAGCATTGATTTGTTTACGAGATCTTACCATAATGTGGTCTAGGCAGGAATTTTCCCGTGTTGGTAGAAGAATTTTACTTTTCAGGCCTTTCTCCGCCATGAGTATATTGTAGTCTACAGTATTTGGAGGGTTTTCGTTCAGCAAATCTATATTCATATAATATATGAATAATTATTCTCTTACAGTTACATTTTGAACGTAATTTACTTCTGAGAGTACTGAATTTAAGGAATTTAAAACAGTCCACACTTTTCTGAAAGATGGTGAACGGTATACGGCCACAATATTTATATCATTTCCCATTTTTATTAATAAGCAATTTCCTTCTGCAAAGTTAGGCTCTTTAACAGTGAGTTTTGGTTTTTTAAAAAACCTAAACGATTACTTCATCAATTTGACTATCATTATTTTCAGTGTGATATACTTTATAATTAGGAATTTATTTTGGTTGTATCTTTCTTTTAGCGAGCACTCAGTTAGAATAATAACATTAAAACTAACATGAATCCTCTATAGTAATACAATGAAGTCATTAAAATTGGGGTTTATACTTCAGATATTTAATTTTTTTAATTTCAGAGAAAGTGTTTGTTTTCTGTGAAGACTTTAACACACTGTTCTTGACTTTCAAAAGACATTGAATTTCCGTATTTTATGGCTTCAATTTCCTTATTCAGATCTTCAAGTCCATTATGTTCCATAGTCGGTTCTTTACTGGGCTCTCTCTTCCATTTTTTTTCCGAAGGGCACTGTCTACTATTTGCTTTTCGCGAGTAAACATCTTTGTTGGTAGAAATTTTACTACAATTCCAACACTTTGTTTCTGAATCATCGTTCTTTTTCAGGCATACCATTGATTTGTGTTTGCCGGTGAAGTGGAGACACTTGTATTTTATAGCATTGCAGATGGAAGAGGAGTGCCAGAATCCTATGCACTTGAAGCACTGGACTACTAGAGAAATCCTTCACGTGCAGGGTGTATGTACCCGATATTGATACGGCCGAGACTTAGTAGTGCTTTTCTTATATCATTGACTATTAGTACTATATTTCTTAATTGGTCATTTCGTTATTTTTTGGTTTGAAGGATCTTCAAACAGCCTTTTGGGTTTCGGCCTTGGATTATTTCAAAGATAAGATCATTTTGTCGAATGATCATATGGAGGATTTCTTTATCTTTATACCAGCTTGACTCGGTGGATTAAGCGGAGACAACCGAGCCACTTGAAATTCCCCACAAACGATGAGTTTTGGCTCGGCGCTGTGTTATCTGGTTCGCTGGCTCTGCCGTGTATGTCCAGCTTAATCTTCGTCTAGAATAGTTTCGGTCAATTAGTGTTGCTATCTTTGCCAGGTCAGGGGGGCTGTGCTTAATAGTTTAAAACACACATTGTAAACAACATATTGTTGCAGAATAAAAGAAAATATGTCAGTTCTTTAAATAGATTTTGAGGGAATATTTAGATAAATTAATCGAATTCGATTAGTTAGTTAAACAATGCTATACGTAAGTTGATGACACTGCTCGTGTCGAAATCGGTAGGTAGCGAATGTATGAAAAAGGGCATATTTATAAATATTAAAAGTAGCAAGTGTCAAGGAGTCAATTCAATCTCGCGTCGGTACGAAATCAACAAATCCCTATTTAAATATTTTGCAAAATTTTCTAAAAACATGAATTTCGGAATAATTTGTATTTCGTAGTGGTGACCCGTTTGCGATTACGCAAAGCAACTAGGCATATAGTTGTCCTAATTCATAACTGTCAGAACCCACCAGCCAATCACAGGCCGTTTAAGTCTCTTACAGTTTTAATCACTTTAAATGGCGATTTTATTAATTCTGATCTGTTTGTTGATCTTCGTGAATATATGTTTTTATATCAATACAAGTTTCCTATTCGCACTGTAAGTTGGCGGAACCAAGATCTCAGAAAGAGAAAACACCATACATTAAATGGTACACATATATACATATACATACATTCAAAACTATAACTTTTAACCGTAGAATAATTAAAATGTACAGCTCCAGGAAACCAAAGGTTCCGAGCGCAATTTGAAAAAAAATTATGAAACTTGAAACTTCAAAAAGTCGGTGACAATTACGTTTAAAATATAACTGTATGATTAAAATTTGCTTTGAAATTTTTTTATATAAAAGGATTATTTCTAATAATAAAAATTGAAAACGTATTTCATCAAATTTTAAAAACAGTTTTTATTTTTCGGATACGTTCTGAAATGATCATTTTTTTGGATTTTATTGCCATATAGATATATTTTGACCTTCTGACAGAATATGTCAGAGGCCTAAGGGGTTAAGTTTCATATTCGAATTGTGGTCGAAACCAACAGCCAGATTTGTTGAAAAAATATACATAAATGTTTGATATTTCCAATCATATTTGAAATATACCGACACAAAGTTGCTTGTATTGACATTACTACATAGGAGCTTCCAGTGGAAACTTTATAGCATGGTAATCGTGCAGAAAGACATTATTAACCGATAACCTGAAAGTATATAATATTCAAATCATATCATATTTTTGCTCTCATTAGCAAATAATTAAGATAATTAAATGACATTTTTTATCTCAATGTATTCAGTTTATCGCCAACAACACAGATATTTCAGTAAAACCAATTTTAAAAGCACAGAAAAAAGATTGTGCTTTATATTGATATTAAATAGTATACCATGTTATGTAAGGCCTTAAATTATATTAATTCGCTTTTGAGAACAGCTCATATGGTTGCTCATAGAAATCGTTCTGTCATGGTTAGAAATATGATCTGAAGGTGCCAGAAAGAGAAAACACCACGCTTTATATTCAAATATAGAAGTTAACCATAGAAAAATTATAATCCTATCTCTGCTGTATCTGGGGCTTTGCTTTAAAGAAACTGATAGCTGACCTGCAGGTGGTCAAAAACCGAGCTCACAGTGATGTTCTTGGTCTTGGGACACACATGTCGAGGACATCTATATCCTTCCAATCACAGTCCTTCCCGAACATGAAGTCACGACCACCATCCTACAAATTACCTAACAATCAACCCATACTAATATCAAGTTACTATACAATCAAGACATCCACTACAATACTCGGAATAACAATAAAATATGTATTCCTCTAACACACACTACGAAATATGGATTGAAGTACTTGAACTATATTGCCTACACACTCTATAACTCTCTTCCAGATATGTATAAAAACAGTCAGCATAATCCAAAAATTCAATGTAAGGCTTTAAGAGAATTTTTTTTTAAATCATAAAAATTAAAATACGTAAATCTTGTCTTCTTGTACTTTGTTTTGTTTCTTTCTCTCTCCTTTTCTATCCTCTGTATTTCTAAACGAGCATAATATATTTTTTTTAGGGTAAATACTTTTAAATTTTGACACAACGAATACGTTTGTGTTTTTATAAACCTATATTACATAGATGTCACTCCTGTGACAGGTAACATGATTTTTTGAAAAACAGCGCCAACACGTGCTATCGCTTCTTTATCTGCACAGATAGCTGTGCCACAGCAATGTGTGACGGGGCACAGCTAGTTTTTAATAATAAAATTAAACAGCGTGTAGTATAGTGTATCAAATTTCAATTTTTTAATTTTTTACTATTGGATACGTTCAGAAATTTAAAAAATTATCACGGGTTGTTCGGCAGAATTTAAACAATAATAAAATTTCAAAGTTAATATTTAAGCTCTGTGAAAGTCGTATTCAAGTTCTGTTATTTTATATTCTAAAAGGAACTAGAAGGAGACCTTAATATTCACTAAATCTCCGACTAGTCCTGGGTCGATCGATCATTTTACACGACTTATTGGCGAAGTGATTGGGTTAAAACTATTCTTTTTTATATTTGTATAAGAAAAGTGTCTGCGGCGAACGGCGTGGACTTGACTTTTACAAATCTACAGTTTTACTTCAAAACAAGAGGAAGGTTACTTTCTACACTATACTCACCCCCACCACCAAGCCATCCCCTATCCGCTTTTCCACTCAACCGTGTCGTCGTTATGTAATTATATAAATAATGTATACTGGTTTTAGTTTTTATTTATTTTTAATTGCCGGCAACCCGGGCGTTTATTGAAATAAGATAATAATATACAAACAAGTCACTAGAAGATTTCTGTTCTGAGGCGGGTACATATATATGCTTACATATTCACATACATACATACGTAGGCATATATTTATGTATCCGTATATATACCTTTTAATCAACATATACACATTTATTCATAAACATACATACACATATATGTACACATACATACACAGATACAATCACATACGTATACTTATGTAACATAAGTATAAAAAGTTTAAATAAAAATATTTAAAAATATTATAATAAAATCATAAATCTAAAAAAAATAATTATATATATATATATATAAAGTAATTAAATTGGTAATTGCCAAAAGGTTAACATGGAGTGTACATAGTGTCATAAAACCAAAGATCTAGTAAGAATTATTGGTAGTTGCTAAGAGGTTATTATGGTATGTAAATATTGTCAGAAAACCAAATATCTAAAAAGAATTATTGTAAATTGTTACAAAGTTTTCATGGAATGTATATAGTTACATAAAAAACAGGAATTTCGTAGGAACTCTAAATTCACATAGATGCTAGCGTCTAAATCTAAAAATAATAACATATCAAAAAATAATTTAAACAAAATTAGTAGGTATTGATAAACTAAGCATGATGGTGGAAATTATATTTTATCTATACTAATTGACTTTCAAAAAGCCTTCGATACAGTAAGCCATGACATACTTCTCAAGAAACTCGAGAAAATTGGTGTAGTTGGTCCTGCTCTTAATCTATTCAAATCATATCTTAGCAACAGAAAGCAATTCGTTAGCATCAATAATCAAAATAGCAACCACCTACCAATAAACTACGGAGTTCCGCAAGGATCCATACTAGGACCACTTCTGTTCCAAATTTAAATAAATGATATCTCCCAATTAGATTTAAACGGTGATATTTTTTTATATGCAGATGATACTGCAATTTTCTACTGGGGTAAAGATTTAAACATCTTACTAGAAAATGCACAGAGTGACTTAGACAAAATTAACAGTTGGCTCCAATCAAATATATTAACAATGAATGTTAAAAAAACAGGATACATGATTTTAAGCTCAACTCGTAAAATAATTCCTCCTCATGTACCCTTAAAAATTGAAAATAACAACCTGCAAATCCTGATACAGGAGAAATATCTTGGGCTGTGCATTGATAAACACCTAACTTTTAAACAGCATATTCAAGATATTAAAGATAAAATCACCCCTTTAATTAGCGTATTCAGCCGGATATCATATCTGTTACCAAATAAAATTAAAAAAGGTCTTTATTATAGCCTCGTACACTCACATTTAAACTAATTGGTTGAAATCTGGGGAAATACATGTGAAACATATATAAACGAACTACAGGTAACACAAAACAAAGTAATCAAAAAGCTATTTCACTTCAAACCTAGAACATCAACAAAAAAATTATATATCGAAACAAAACTATTAAAATTAAAAAATATATATGAATATAATACATGTCTCCTTATTTACAAAATAAATAATAAACTCATACATACAAATACAGAACTCATTAAAACGTCCCAAGTACACACACACTTTACACGGCAACACGATAAAATACATTTAAACACCATATATACTCATTATGGCAAGCAATCCATTGGTTACGAGGGAAGCAACATATATAATTGCCTCCCAGACGAAATTAAAAATGAAAAAAAGTAGAGGTACATTTAAAAAAAATTGTTCAGTTTTATGCTCAATCAACAAAACAATGAAAGTGTATAATATCGGTGTGTAATATATTTATGTGTAATATATATGTTATTTCTAGTCAAATAAGTGAAAATGTAATTTTCTTTTTTCACAATAAAAAAAGCATGCGTAAAACATAAGCACTATTAATAAGAAAGAGTAAATCTCTATAAATGTAAATAACACATGTACGTAAATAGAGAATGGTAATTAGACTAAGAAGGGATTACTAATAACTTACGGATGCATGCTCTTTTTTGTGTAGCAACCCATGTGTTGAAATCTTTAAGCAAACTTTTTGGTTTTTTTTAAGTGTTGCAATAAGTGGTTTCTTTTAGAAAGGTGTTGAAAATGCGAGGTGCTAGGAAGGATTTGTGGTGTTGTGATGATTGTGAAGTTAGATGGTTATTCTGAAATAGATGAACAATGATCGCCTATTTTATATTTCAGGTATCTATCATCCCTTATTTTCTTTCTCATTAATACATCATTAGTCGCTCACTCCGCCCACCATGTTTGCTGACTGAGCTGACAGGTCGTCGACCAAATGATCAAATCTTTTTTGAAAAGGTGACCCGGTCGTTCACGAAGGGTTAAAATGATCGGATCGATTAATCGGATTCATTAATTTAATAATCACTTGTTTATTAAACATTTAAAAATGTACACGTGTAAACATGAAAACATCATTAACAATTCCATCACAGCTATTTTTATATTATTGATTGAGGCGATTTTTATGAACAATATTGTTGCGGGGTTTTCTCGAGCGGAAATGGCTTATATTGTACCTACCTATCTAGGATTTTATCTCAAATGACATTAAACTTTTCACCTCATTTTTTAGTTAAATTGTCTTACTCCGTGGCTGGCTTGTTTTCACCTCATATCTATTTAAAAAGTTCGTCTGGAGGTTATCCCATATTGAAGCGACCTTTTCTTAATCTACAGCATAACGACCCTACTATTAATTGATTAAATTAACTATAATTTTATTTTAGAGTGACTCATAACTCGTCTAGGATCCACTGCAAAAGACAAATTGGGAATATGACAATCCTAATTATTGGGGTGTTTATTTTAGCGCGACTCATAACTCAACTAGGATCAACTGCAAGACACACATTGGGAATATGACATTCTTAATTATTGGGGTGTTTATTTTAGCGTGACTCAAAACTCAACTAGTATCAACTGCGACAGTCACATTGGGAATATGACAATCTTAATTATTGGGGTGTTTATTTTAGCGTGACTCAAAACTCAACTAGTATCAACTGCAAGACGCACATTGGGAATATGACATTCTTAATTATTGGGGTGTTTATTTTAGCGTGACTCATAACTCAACTAGGATTAACTGCAAGACACACATTGGGAATATGAAATTCTTAATTATTGGGGTGTTTATTTTAGCGTGACTCATAACTCAACTAGGATCAACTGCAAGACACACATTGGGAATATGAAATTCTTAATTATTGGGGTGTTTTGTGTGGTTGAAGAAGACAAGGAAGAAGAAGGTTGGAAAGTACCAGGCTATTCAGACCTTGTCAATAAACATAAATGAAACCATTTCAAGCAACATATCGATTCTTAATTGTGATATTTTACCAGGGCGATACTAACCACTCTAAATACAATGTGTCCTGCATAACTTTAGTTCCATGAAGACTGGAACTCGGATTTACTTTGAATTTAAGTTTGATTTTCAAAATTGAAACTGATTGTGTGAAGAATTCCGACAAGCTTTGAAGTATCTACCTGTAATATCGTTGATGTTAGTGTAATAGTTCACCTATAGATGGCACTTGTAGTAGTCTATTAGGTTACCCATAGATGGCCTTAATTGTCGAATATTGTAGAAACCGAGTATATAATAAATAAGGTATTTTACCGAGAACTATCGGGGGCGGTTGAGATTGATGAAATTTTGCACACTTGACCTTCAAAACAGGAAAAAGGTCACTGTATACCTGCGGTTTTTAAAAACTACTCCTTCTTTTATTCCCACCCCTCAAAGCAGAATTTTGATTCTTCTGGAAGCAATTTTGCACGCATAACGATCAAAATACGAGTAAGAGGAAAATTATAGTCGACATCACTGATTTAGATAAACTCTGTCTAAAGCTCGGGTAACGCCGGAGGCTACTAGTTATATTTATATACAGATACTTCAGAGCTTTAATTAAATTATTAGTCACAACAGTAATATGAGTTAACAATTAATATTTATTGATCATCATTTTGTAAATAATGCGCCGCGTTTCTGTTTACGTCTAAATCGACAAAATACATCAACAATATTATTAATACATCATTTTATCGGAGAGTGATCGAATACTACGCCGTAGGTAAGAACAAATCACATGCTCTCTGAATGCATTGTGTTTTGAGGGTTGAAATTGGAAGAGTTAGTATTTCATAGTACAAGAAAAATAGGACATTGAGCCAGTCTATGGCTTCTTGCGTCGCCCTGTGGATCTCATCAATCCCGCCAGGGAATGAATGCAGCGGGCACTCACACCGAGTCGACTATTTAATTGCCCCAGAATCCAGGCTGTCTCTTAGAGGGATCGTGAGATGGACATGGACCTAGTGAGTATCGAAAATTATACGCAGTTTTTAAAGCATGAAATAACGTTAAACTGTTAACCCCAAAATGTAACACTTTTAGTAAAACGTGTAGCGGTAACATAAAATAAAATAAAAACTAGAACATTACTAAATGAAAGGCAAATTGCTAAAACTACATTACACTAATGTATAATTTGTAGAATATAAGATAGTGCTGGTATAGATTACGCTTAATTCTATAAATTGTCAGTAAATATATCAATAGCACCCCACAAACTTATTACCCAGATCATGAATCTTATTGGTTAGTGATTGTGTCTGATAGCTAACTGGTTATGTATGTATTATAAGAGAATGTTACATTTTGTCTGGTATTCCTGGTCGGTATATAGGGTTGCCAGATGCCCGGTCTACAAAATTTTGGAAAACCGTCAATAGAATGTCCGGTTTTTGCCTCATATATACCTCACGAGATAATTTACAGACCAAAATCAAAGGGGTTTATGATTATCAAAGGAACCTTTGATTTTCGACACATTTTACCAACAAAAATCAATTCGGTTTTTTATCTGGACCCTATCGGTATATGGAATTTAATGGCAGTTTTTGTTCCATCACAGAAAATCCGTATTTTTTTGAAAGACTATAATCGAGAAAATTGGCACAAATTTACATTCTGGTGCTTCTGGCAAAGGTAGTCCAGTCGTTATGTAAGTGACCTTGGACTTGAAATTTTTTGGACCGATAGATATATAATTACGTCCGACTTTTTATCAGCATTATTGTTTTCGAAAACACGGAAACAATTATATTATATACAGCGGCAGCAGTGACAAACGTTTTAAAAGGGAATAACACTGTGAAATTAATACAGGTCACTGTGCTCTTAAGGATAGAACCTTCTTAAGGCATTTTTATAAAAAAGCACAACTGGAATACGAAACTATTCTGTTATTTTTTGTTTTTTCGAGCAGAGGCAAAGCCTGAGGGACTGATGTCACTGAAGTAGCCCATGGCATGGAAACATGAGCGGCGACTTCGGTTCTAATTTAACCTCAAAATTAACGACTTTTTTTCGTTACCTGTGTTTCCAGTTCTCTCAGATGACGGCAGAATATTGTCCTTAACTTCTCAAACGCCAAAAGTACCCATTGGAAACGAAAAAAAATGTATTTGTTGAGTGCCGGCGTATCCAATTCTTTCCAAATGCTTGAGCCAATACTACATTACTACTTATTTGACATGTCTTTCGATATGCACATGGTATCAAAATACCGAAGTAATTACATCGAATTACAAGTAATTAAACGTATCTAGATGTAATTCCACATTCTAAAGATTGATTGATCTATCCGCATGGATATTGGAGTTAATCAAACGTTTTGCTTGTAAGTTCTGCAAAGAATTAACGTAACTTTGGTTATTTTTATGAAAACTTTAAAGAATTATCGGAGAAAAGAAAGGTTCATTATTATTTTTATTTTTTTTTATTGAATATATAAACACATTACAATAATTTACAAATGTAGATATTTCGAGGCTGATTGCGAAAAAATTAGAAATTTTTAACAAAAAATTGCCCAACTCAATTGAGAAATTATTTCTCGTGTTTGAGTTGGGGAGTGTTGTGAGTCATTATGGTTTATAGGTTGTAAAATTTCACTAGTTGATGTAGCTAAAAATTAACAAATAGCTATAAAACTAGATGATAAATTTGATAACACTATAAATTAAGAATTATTTATTATGAGTTTATGAATATGAATATAATATATTATGAATTATGAGTTTAAAATAGTGGTTTATTATTATTGGCAAAAAAAATAATTTAACGGTAGGCTAATATGATTTAAGATTTTCACGGCCAAAAGTATTTTTGTTATTTGTTTTTGGGGTATTATGCCGTGTTCCGTGTTGCGCAACACGGCATAATACCCCAAAAACAAATAACAAAAATAACGGTAGGCTTTTCAGTTTTTGTAAGGCAGACAAAAAAATTAATTATCTCTTAAAATCTAAAACCAAAAAAGTTTCCAATCTTTAAATTTATATTTCGAAGTGTTGCACCCCACATTTTTATCGGCACGTAACAATAAATTATTATCAAAGGCCAACCATATAATATCTCCAAGTCAAGGTCTTGAATTTTATCAAAATTTTATTTGGAAATAAACAAGAATCTTTCTGGATTTCTGTAAACAGACGTCTGATAAAATTAAAGTTTAAAAAAATATATATTTGTAAGAGGAATCATTATAGATATCTTCAACAAGTCAACATTATTTGCTCATTTACATTGCTTACGGAAGTATTCTTCCTGAGCATATTTGGAGTAAAAGTAGATGTCAATTTGCTCTCCGATGATTTTTTTACACTTTTAAAACAAATAAACAAAAAATGTCCAACGCCGCCACTGAGCACACATCCCAACGGATCACGTGATAGGCGCTCTGTCTTCTTTTTACGGTTCTGCTGGGCGAGACGGAGTGCATATCACGTGATGTGCTAGGATGTACCCAGTGGCAACGTGTGATGGAAAAATATATTTATATTTTTTAAATGACACAGCATAGTGACAAGCTGATTTTTACTCCTAATATGCCAAGGAATCGCTTCTTTAGGTCAACGGTACATGCTGATACACTGTGTTTCTGTATATTGATATTCTACGATTTCCTGTCCTTTAGAGTGCTGGTCTTTGTAGAATTTCTGATACAGTAATTTAACAAATTCTTTGCGGGAAACGAGAAAACTCGTCATACGCCTTTTTACAGTAAGACGCGGGAGACGAGTTTACTCGTTTTGTTTGTGGTAAGAAGCGGGAAACTTGTAAACAAGGGGTTCTAAATGAGTGCTGGGTCATGTGTTTTATATTGTCGGCGGTACCCGATCTTTCTACCTGTCAATAGAATGAGTTTGAAACACAATAAAAAAATTAAAAAAATTAAATCGTTGTCACGTATGTTCTGCTCACAAATTACGCAGTGAAACGCGGTACATGTGCAAGTTTTGCAATGTGCCCCTGCATAAAGGAAAGTGTTTCGAAAGCACACACTGAAGCACTATGAGGTTATAGTTTTTTTTATATGTATTGAAAATTTCTAAATAATCTTGTAATTTTGTATGAATAAATTTCGATATGTTATTTCGATTGTGAAATACTGTTTTTTCTATGATTCCCAAGAAAGTAGAAAGTTTTGGTTCATAAAAAAAGGAATTACACATACATTGCTAAGTAAATAAATAGAGACATCTTTTTAAAGTAAAACATCGTAAAATATCAAATTAATCATAAGATATGAATATTTTGTGGAAAGTCTAATTTTGGCGCTAAAATTAAAAAAAAAACACCCGCGCTTCGCCCCCAATTTGGCGGTAAAATGCCCGACCATAAAGTGTTAACAAATACAAACGATTAAGGCAGTAAAACTGAGGCAAACTGGAAAATTGAGGCAGTTAAAAAAGTCAACCCCTAAACAAAAGTCTTTTTAGAAAAATACATCTATTTTTATTGATGAATTACCGACCGACTTTTATTTTTAAAATATTTGATTTTTTATTTATTTATTTAGGAAACAAACAGTCGTACATTAAAACACTAACAATAGGCATTCGTATATTCCAGAACAGTAAAGTTCCATTGAGTTAATTTATAGATTTATTATTTGTGCGTTGTATAAATTAGTATAGAAATACAGTTTTCGCAAGATTATACTTTTCAAAAAAATAAAATAAACTACGGATAATGATGTTATAATTTTAAGAAAATTAAAGTATTTTTTGTATGTTATTACAACCAAAAGTTGATAGAATGCATTGTCATCGACACCGAGTCTATCTACCGAGTTTCAGCTCGATCGGATAATAAAAAGTGTGTAAATTTCGACTTTCAAGATTCCACTTATTTCATACATTCATTCCAGGAAACAAAAGTGAAATTAAAATAGATGTATTTTAAAAATTAACTCGTAAAAAAATTGTGTTTTTTATTATAATACATCTAAATCTCTGTTATACTAAAATAAAGTCACTACCTGTCTGTGCGCTAAGTTCTTCTAAATTACGCAACGGTTTTTGTTTTCACTATCATTTGGAGAATTTCTTTCATGCATATTAAATTTATAGAAAGTGGAGAGAAGTTTAGAAACTCCGGGTACACATCAGCTAGTCTATTTTACAATATGTGTTATTTGGTGACCGAATAAATCATCAAAATGATAATTCATCACATCTTTATAGGTTCATCACATCATTCAAAGTTATATAAAGTCATGGAAAGTGATATTTTTTATTAACTGGGTTAAGTAGGTTAGGTAAGGTTAGGTTAGGTTTAATTTCTTTTTTCATCGTTTCTATTGACTTTATATCACTTTTTAAAGGTGTGTTGAATTTTCACTGTGTTGAGTTATCAGGGAACCGTGTTAATTACTGTTTGGTATTGTTAATTTCGCGTGTCTTTGAACGTTTTTCTTTTTTACGGTTCGACTGAGAATTGAAGATTCCTACCCAGGAACTGGCGTCGACAACTTTGGCAAACTTGCCAAATGCCGACCAGGAAGGACCGACATTTATTTCGTATATTGACTGCTGTAATGTTATCCGATTTAGGAGAAATGCCTGAGAAGTGGGTCAATTTCCGCTTCCAAGGTATGAATTAATTCATTATTAATTCCCGCAAACAAAATAAAAAAGAAATTTTTCAATAGGCCTATACTGAGAGTCACTACCAGTCTAAAACATGCCGAAAATATAGTACTTATATTATTTTAGATAAATTAAGTGCGAATTAAAACATAAAAATTTTCATAAATCATTTTTTTTGTATGTTTTTATTAGTTATAAAAAATAACATATTAGTTGTATGAAATTGATGCACACTTTACACTACATCTAAAACTTATTATTTGTATGACATTGAGACAAACTTTACACTACATCTAAAACTTATTATTTGTATGACATTGAGACAAACTTTACACTACATCTAAAACTTATTATTTGTATGACATTGAGGCAAACTTTACACTACATCTAAAACTTATAATTTGTATTACATTGAGGCGAACTTTACACTACATCTAAAACTTATTATTTGTATGACATTGAGACAAACTTTAGACTACATCTAAAACTTATTATTTGTATGACATTAAGGCAAACTTTACACTACATCTAAAACTTATTATTTGTATGACATTGAGGCAAACTTTACACTACATCTAAAACTTATAATTTGTATGACATTGAGGCAAACTTTACACTACATATAAAACTTATTATTTGTATGACATTGAGGCAAACTTTACACTACATCTAAAACTTATAATTTGTATGACATTGAGGCACACTTATATTATTACTACATCTAAAACTTATTCAGTATAGCATTTTTGCATAATAATTGTTTAATAATTAAAAATTTGTGTTTTCTTTTTAACAATAATTAAAAAAAGGTTTTTTTTTGCTTTATAATTGTTTGATAAAATTAAAAAATGTTTTTTTGCATAATAATTGTTTAATAATTAAAAATTTGTGTTTTCTTTTTAACAATAATTAAAAAAAGGTTTTTTTTTGCTTTATAATTGTTTGATAAAATTAAAAAATGTTTTTTTGCAAAATAATTGTTTAGTAATAAAAAAATGTGTGTTTTTTGTATAATTATTAAAAAAATGTTTTTTTTTGATAATAATTTTTGGATAGTTAAAAATCGTTTTTTTTGCATAATAATTGAAAATAATTCGATATTTGTTTTTTTTGTGCATAATAATTGTTTAATAATAGTTTTTTTTAAAATAATAATTGTTAAGTAATTAAAAATTTGTTTTTTTTTGCAATAATTGTTTAATAATTAAAAAAATGTTTTTTTTTGCATAATAATTACATACAAACCGCGACATCTATTATTAATCGACCGCGATTAATTGGCCATCAGATAGTCGTCTATAGCCCTCCTTTAAGCTTTAATTTCTACCAAATTGTTTTTAGTTTGCATAGTAACATGTTTTCATGGGCTTGTTGGCGCTATTTACATACCGTATATCTCATTTACAAATACT
The DNA here is from genome assembly GCF_061612785.1 of Hesperophylax consimilis. Taxonomy (NCBI): domain Eukaryota; kingdom Metazoa; phylum Arthropoda; class Insecta; order Trichoptera; family Limnephilidae; genus Hesperophylax; species Hesperophylax consimilis. Next base: position 18,359,147 of record NC_142865.1, read on the forward strand.
GGTTGCCCCGGTTTAGTAGATACGTCTAAATTAATAATACGGGTTGATACATATTTGAATTGCCTAAAAATATGCTTCCCTATATCTTTAAAATTTCAATTCCCTATATTTCTACCACCGCAGACAAACCTCAGTGTGTTCTTGTTGTTGAACGCAATGCACGTGTTCCAATGTTGTTCGAATATAACTCTAGTTCAGCCTTAGAAAGCCCTCAATCGCCCACGATCGCGCGTATCGTGAACCCCGTGGCAATTAAAATGTGATTATAATATCATTCTGTGACGCATTGAGAAGCAAGTAGAGGACTAAATTAAGTTTGTGGCATTTTCCGCTACTTTGCTTCCTTATCCCTACATGCAAATCAATATCATTATCGCATCGCAATGAACGAAAATTACTGAACAAGCGCAATTACATACATGCAAAGCCGCTTTAACGGAGAAAATTCAACTTTGGACTTGATTTACTCGACAACGAAAGCTAAAATAAAAAAAATATTTATACCACACAAACGACTGCAAATGTGATTTAAATTCCCCAGTTTCACGCTTGTCCCACCAGTTTCCATATACTACGTATTACCAATGATATACAGGGTTTTCCAATAAGAGGTGTTATTTTGATATTCAATCGTAAAAGATCAATGGTTTCGTTGTTTATGTGGCACGTAGTGCCGTTTTATTGAAAGTAAACGTTGTCCAGATCAATACCATCTAATTCCGGCCATAAAAAATCATTCATCATCTCTCTGTAACTGTTGCTCCAGCCTCATTTTCAAAAAAGTAAGGTACAATGACTCCGCCGGACAATAAACCGCACCAAACAGTCACACGTTGAGGATAGTTGAGAAAAGAGAGGTTTTTCATCAATAGCTCTTGGGTTTTCCGAGCCCCAGATGCGACAATTTTGCTTGTTGACGAAGCCACCGAGGTGGAAATGGGCCTCATCACTCAATATGATTTGCATTTGATTCACTCAAGTGAATTTTAATAATTTTAATTCGTTGTTGAAGCATGTATCATTCCATTTTTATTTATGGCGTAGTTTCTACTTGTCAAATGTCAAAAAATGACAGCTTTAAAAGTAACATCTACCGAAATAACGGGCTATTCAAAATAACACCTCTTATTGGAAAACCCTATATGTATATTGGACAATGAACAATAACATTAAATTTGTCTGACTAGAAAATCTACCAATGAAACAATTCTACTCTTAGAAATCATCGATGATCTTGTCTAACCCCATTGTACTAATCTTTAGAGAATATTTGTTATTATCTTTAGACATAATAATAGATAATTCATAGGAAGTGCAATTAAGCTGACTATCAAAAAGCAATTAGTCACATGAACTATGAACTTAATATTGATGTGCTAGTTATACCAAAATATTATAGTATTATGGAAGTTATTTAATGAATATATATGTTTGAATTATTTGAAATCTCTCTCCATCGTAACTCTTCTCAATTTCAAAGTGCATTAGTAATTATAGCAATCGATTAGCAAGCACGTGCTCCAAAGTAAATATTATATATAAATATACAATTGGGTCCGGGAGACTTGAACCAGTTTTCAGAAATAAATATTTTCTGACACACTCTGCAGATCTTAATTTAAACAGACAAGAAGAATGTACCAAACTTTATGAAACATCGTTATTTTTAAAAATTAATTATTTTAATGAATGTTTAATAAAATGTGTGTTTCAGTAGTTTTACTATAGTGGTTAGATGAAAAAAGTAAGGTGATTTATTTTTAAAACATTTTTTTATGTGTGCATTTTAATTATTTATTTGATTCTAATGTACACAATTGAAAGCGTATTTTATAACCTTTCTAAAACTGTTTTTAGTTTTCGGATATGTTTAGAAATATTTTAATTATTTGAATTTTATTGCAAAGCAGAAATATACATAAATTCAGACAGAATACGCCGAAGGCTTGGGGGTTAAAAATAATCTAAACAACATCAATAACTACCATTGAAATAAATACTAAGATGCGTAATGTTCATACTAATCGAACAATAAAAATGGCACGTGGCCTGAAATGGCTACAAATAACATCATACATAGCTAAATGAACGGAACGTATTAGAAAGAGAAAGCCACAACGATTTGTGTGAATTAATGAAATAGCTACAAATAACATCAATCATAATAATAACTGCAGTGTTTATTTTGTAATAATTTCCTAGGCTACATTCTCAACAAATTAGTTCATATGTATTTTTATCTTATCTCTAAATAGTATAAAAAAAGTCGTTTTCCGCGTCTGTCTATTTGTGCGCTTAGTTCTTCTAATCACCCAAACGATTTTTATAGGGTTTTCACCATTAAGAAAATTTCTTCCGAAAGGCTTATTTTATAAGGCATTATGCAAAATCTTAAGTTATTCTAGTTACAGTGTATTCCAGCCCGATGAATGTGAGGCATATACTATTTTTTATAGTTAGAGTGTATTCCAGCCCTGAGGAATGTGAGGCATATACTATTTTTTCTAGTTACAGTGTATTCCAGCTCCGAGGAATGTGAGGCATATACTAGTTTTTCTAGTTACAGTGTATTCCAGCCATGATGAATGTGATGCATATACTAGTTATTCTAGTTATAGTGTATTCTAACCTTGATGAATGTGAGGCATATACTAGTTATTCTAGTTACAGCGTATTAAAGTCCCGATGAATGTGAGGCATATACTAGTTTTTCAATCCAAAGCAACGGTTTTTCAATATCGTGTATAAAGCGTTTTATTCAATTTAAATTAAATGTTTACAATGTTATTATGTCTATTGTTGTCTACTGATTTGGAGAATTCTATTATATAACTTCGGTCTCAGATAGGTATACGTATATACTCATTACTCATTAGCAACGCGTTTAAACACGGGTTTACTTACAATACTTATTGCATGATATAATCACGTTAGATTTTGCTATGCCTCTTCAATATAAATTAGACGCATCGAAACCACTCCCTTTAATGTCAATAGTTCACTCATTAGCTTACCAATAATGCATACATAATTATACTAAACACCGGTAATAACCAGTTTAATTTAATTACAAATCACAAACTATTTTTTAACGTCAGAGATGAGTCTGAGAATAGTATATTGCCTATCTAATGTGATACAATAATAATGATTTTGTTTAAATGCACTTTGATTAGATTTTCTTACTTCAGCACGAGTGTCAGCGATGAAAATATGATGCAAAAGCATTGAAATATGGCTTCATTTCTACGTATCACAAAACCATTCACTTGAACTATTATTTAAGACGTATGTAAGATATCGTCTCGAAATTATTAATATTTTAATTGCCGAGGTTGAATGCCAACAATGCCGTACACCGACTTTTTAAAACTTAGTTTGCCGGAGATAAAATGCCAATCGCCCGCCGTACACCGACTTTTTAAAACTTAGTGTGCCGGAGATAAAATGCCAATCGCCCGCCGTATACCGTCTTCTTAACCCTTAGTTTGCCGGAGATAAAATGCCAATCGAGCGCCGTACACCGACTTTTTAAAACTTAGTTTGCCGGAGATAAAATGCCAATCGCCCGCCGTACACCGACTTTTTAAAACTTAGTGTGCCGGAGATAAAATGCCAATCGCCCGCCGTATACCGTCTTCTTAACCCTTAGTTTGCCGGAGATAAAATGCCAATCGAGCGCCGTACACTGACTTTTTAACACTTAGTTTACCGGAGATAAAATGCCAATCGCCCGCCGTACACCGACTTTTTAAAACTTAGTTTGCCGGAGATAAAATGCCAATCGCCCGCCGTATACCGACTTCATAACCCTTAGTTTGCCGGAGATAAAATGCCAATCGAGCGCCGTACACTGACTTTTTAACACTTAGTTTTCCGGAGATAAAATGCCAATCGCCCGCCGTACACCGACTTTTTAAAACTTAGTTTGCCGGAGATAAAATGCCAATCGCCCGCCGTATACCGACTTCTTAACCCTTAGTTTGCCGGAGATAAAATGCCAATCGCCCACCGTCCACCGACTTTTTAACACTTAGTTTGCCGGAGATAAAATGCCAATCGCCCGCCGTATACCGACTTCTTAACCCTTAGTTTGCCGGGGATAAAAAGCCAATCGCCCGCCGTATACCGACTTCTTAACCCTTAGTTTGCCGGCGATAAAATGCCAATCACCCGCCGTACACCGACTTTTTAATACTTAGTTTGCCGGAGATAAAATGCATACTGACTTCTTAACCCTTAGTTTGCCGGAGATAAAATGCCAATCGCCCACCATATACCGACTTTTAAAAACTTATTTTGCCGGAGATAAAATGCCAATCGCCCACCGTACACCGACTTTTTAACACTTAGTTTGCCAGGGATAAAATGCATAACGATGCACAAAAACACTACTCAACTAATTATTTGATAAAAAAAAACATATTTAAACTAATTAAAACCCCCATTAAGAGACAATCGTAAAAAAACATAAAATCTCCGACGTCAAACACAAGCTTTGGACAAATACCAGGCAATTAAAGCATTCTACAATCTTTCATTCAATATGAATGAAACCACAAAAAGGCAGTATTCTAAAAAATTCTAACAAACGAATAAAACAAATGTAAGTAGTATATAATACCAATACAAAACACATATTATACAGGATGTCCGAGGGTAAAGTGCGCTAACTTCGGGAGGTGATTGTACAAGATGGTAGGAGTAAAAAAAGATACATAACTTTTTTCGAAATTACAATCATTATTTTCCCATACAAAAATATTTTTCCAAAGAAGAATTCGTATTTTCCTAGACAAACAATTCAATTTTTTTAGCTAAAATTTCCCTTAAAACATTGGAATCTCGAAAAAAGGTTTTTTTTCCCTGTACCATCATGTAGAATCACCTCCCAAAGTTAGCGCACTTTACCCCCGGACACCCTGAAATACTTCATAATACTTGCCGCCTTTACTATCGTATTTAATTTCAATATATCAGCTCATATTATTTTTTGATTGAATACTAGTTGTACTCCGCCACGCGTTGCTGTAGCTCAGTCTGTCTGAGAAAATCATAGAAAAATGATAGCGAGTGTTGCTTTTGCTTCCAATGTGATGCGTTTTTTTTTTAAAGCATGTTTTACCAACAGATTAAGCTGTTTTTCAAAATAGTTTTTACCTGTCACGCGCATTCGAATCCAACGTTGTGTCAAAATTTAAAAGCAATCGGTGAAGAACATGGAGATTTAAGATTTTGAACAAACGAACATTTACATTTTTATTTATATAGATTACTAGCTGACGCGTACCCAGCGTTGCTAATAGGAGATAGACATATCAAAGCATACTTTTCTGTACGCCTTTTTATGATATACAATTCCGTAGTACTCGTACATTATGTTAATGTATCTCATAAAGTTTAACCAGCGTTAGCAATGTAAGCGCCCGAAAATAATCTTTTTACTTTCTTTGAATATAATATGCATATTTTATATATATATATACCTTCCGGAAGAAATTTTCTAAATGATAGTGAAAACCCTATCAAAATGAGAAGCGGATAGCGACTTCATTTTATACTATTTAGAGATTAAGAGGAAGCTTCAAGCCAAACATGTGTATAATCTTGGTAAACCTTATATTGTAGGTAATATGCATTAAAAACGCTTGACAAACGGAGTCTAGAAACGTTCGGTTTCAAGCACAAAAGTGGTTTTTATTTATTTTGTAAATAATTTTATAAGAAAACAAAAAAGTTAATCAAGTGAAATTGTCACAAATAATCTTAGCTATAATACTGTATTTTTTTAAAGTTGTTTTCTATATGCGTTCATACATTTCTGTTGAAAAAATATTTATTTTTGTAGTTAACATTTATATTTTTTATTGAGTAATTTATTATTTTATTTGTATTCTACTCAATAGAAACGATAGGAAAACCTTCAATTTATCTAAAGCATATTTTTTGGTATTCATAATATACACCAATTCGTTATAAAGATTAACAAAAATAGTGATTTGGCATTAAGCTTCACCTTAAATTCTAAAATAGGGGCCCCAGCACGGGAAAGCAATCAGTGAGGCTCGCATTATCAAATATTGTTTTAAAATATGTTAAGTCATTGTATCTAATAAATAAAAGTAATAGCGATAATAATTGAATTAGCACTGCTATTAATATACACGTGCTAACTGAAACGTGTTCTATCCCAATTATTCATACAATGTCAGCATGTTAGTGCAGTACCTTAATAATTATATATTTAAGACGGAGAAAATCGCTAATTTATTATGACTAACGTATTATTTATAGAAACAGCGAATTGTATCGTGATTCTTATGGACGTTTTACAGGATGCTTTTTTTACAAACCGATTCCCATATGGAAACTACATCGAAAAAAATGAAAAATCTTTGTTTTAGACCATAATTTTATATCCGGGTTAAATCTTCCCCATAGGAAAAACTAAACCCTTCCAAACACTTTTCCACAAATGATCATCTAGTCAATCAACATTATGCAAGTGCATTATATAAGCAAAATAAATACAAAACAATACAAGAACAACACGTCAACTCACCAGAGATCAAATGGGAAAATAATTCAACGACTCCAGATATTTTCATATCAGAGGGTTCGGCTCGGTAGAACTCCTAACAGGGCCTATAAATCCTACTGATCCCTCAACATAAATATTTAAAAAATCTTTCGTTATCCTACATGTATTCAAAATGACCGACTTTTGCATCTTTATATATAAATTTTTTGATAGATCTAATACGATTATTATTAAATTATTCTTACGATTTTATTCAGAGTTACCATTAGAGAAATAAACAGACGGCAGTAAATCGTCAAAAATGCCAAAAACTCGGTAGTGAAATGCAAAGGGTTATTGTAATGTCTATTAATTAGCACTAAATAATCAGATTCCTTGCGTAGTGAATTGTGGTAATCTTCAACGGTTCGTCGAGATTAAAGGTTATTTGACATTAATTTATTCTGTCAGCAGCGGGTGGCGATTGAAGCCGGCTAAGTTCGGAACACTTCGGAACCATTCGGATTCTGGAGTGCGCGCGCATCGCTTGCACACCCCAGCGCTATCTGTTGTAAAATGAAATAACTAATTTAACTGACAATACAGTTCAAGATGCAGTTTTAGTCATTTTAAAGTTACTTCCATAAAAAAGTTACAATAAAGTATATTATTTAATGTGGCAAAAGTATAGAGCTGCAATTTTAATACTTTGAAGTGAAGAAAAGATGTCACCTTATGCCATCTGAAAAAATGTGTTTACCGTGATGCGGCCAAATAACAAAGTTGAAATATATCTTTTAGCCATAACAGATATAGGTGGAGTAAAAAGTTAACTACAGGCAACTTATGAAAATATTAGATATGGCAAAATATTAAATCTGCTTAAAATGTCAAGTAACAATAAAACCGTAATATGATAAAAAAATAATAAAGATATTGTTTTGGGATACTAATTGCACATTTTTCATACATTAAGCTTGAAATGAGCATTGATAATAACTAATAACCCTGTCCAAGTATCCAATCGATTCCAAAACTTTGTTTTTACTCTCCTGTAAAATTGTGTCAACAGCAGGTATAACTCTTTTACATATGACTACCGAACTATAAATCACATTGCCGTTAAAAAATCATCAAAAACACTCGCAAAATTAACAATATCGAACAGTTATTCATGTTCACCAGTTGTATTTAGTCTATGTAATAAATAAATATTATATTATTTTAAACAATATTTTAAATATATGTACTCGGTGTTGCTCCACGTTTCTCTTTCTATAAAAATAATATTCATGTATTATATATACAAGCCTTCCGGAAGAATTTCTATAAATGGTAGGCAAAACCTTATCAAAATCCGTTGCGTAGTTTAGAAGAACAAAGAGTACAGACAGACCAACGCGTGTAAACGAAAAAAACATGGATCATTTCCACATAATGTAGTTACGTAAAATAAAGACAGACAAAATATATCAAATAATTTTCGCCATCTTATTAAACTGTACAAATATAGGTACGATAGTAAAAACGTCCCTTTTTCATCCCGAATTCGTAACACATGAAAAGAAAAGTATGGAAACTGAACAAAAAAAAGGATGGTGTAAAACGCCCATTATTCCATAAGTTATTTACAATGTGTGATCATTATATCCGGTTATGATTGTGTACAGTAGCACCTCGGTTATTTGGATTAAATGTGGATGAAAACGTTCCGATTAAAAAAAAATAATTACTAAGCAACTAATTTTAACGCCATTTCCCCGCAAGGGTAGATTAGGTAGGGGATACACATCTATTTTTCAACAACCTTTTAATTAAAATCATGATGAAAGAGAAAGGGGCCTTTTTGGCCTGCAGCTCGGTGTGCCATTATTTCAAACAGTCAAAAACGGGATAGTCGTAAAACTCTGCCTTGGCACACAGTCCTCGCTTGATCCAATATATAACGTGTGTTTTTTCCGAATAAAAATAACAGGAGACAATCGTTGCTACACAAATTAGTTTGAGTTTTTATTAACAGGTTTTTGAACTGTTTTTATTTCAAAATTTTGTAAAAACTGTTTGTGTATGCTGCGTGTAGATGGACATTTAAATATGAATTTGATACACGTCATTTTGACGAACGTTAGCTATGTATGGTTAAGTAAAAATCGATAAATCTTTGGAGCATCAAAAAACTTGTGTTAGGCTACAAAGCGCATTGAAAATTCTGGAGATTATTTTCCCAACTATGCTTGGGGCGGTCTACAATGATTCGGTATTTTCCGTGTATTATTTTTAAACATTTTGTTCACTCCCGTAGTCGAGTTTTGACTGTACTTGCAACTAGTTAAACCCATCGATTAATTATATTAATAATTCTGCACGTGGTCATTAAAATTGCATGTTTACAAATTGCTGTTTATAGGTTTTAAAAGTAGGACTTTGGAATTTACACAAATTATACTCTTTGCATGTGAATATTAAATGAATGATGTTTTGTTACAAAGCAATGACCTTTTGTTTTGCGCACCAATTCACTGTAACGTGGATGTCTCTTGTTGAGTCCACGATAGATGTTTAGTCTCTCATACAGCCTCCAAAGGATTCGCAAACTCCAACAGGTCCGAGGTCTTTTAATTAATTAATTTTTTTAAATTTATTTATTCATTTTCGGGAAATCGACAGTTTACATTTAATCAGTTTGTACATAAGTATTATATAGTAAAATAAAACCAATTATGGATTTCTTCCTTGTGACTTTACCTCTACTGAGACAGCATAATATGGAATAAGTAATTTAAATAAATTATACAAAACAAAGATTATATAAAACGAAAAATTTACAAAACAATACATCTATATCCATGAAGGGAGGTTGTAGATATAAATCAAATCATAATAGAGATATAAACAACAGAAAGATTAGCATTATTCCCAAACTATCAGAGAAATATTCTTTTATTTTTCCTCTTGTATTTGGTAAGTTCGCAACTGAAAATATCAACCTTGGATAATACGCTATTGTAATTATTGCATGGTCTGTTCAGGCAAGAATTTTGCTTAGAGTTCGTTTTGCTTTGATCAACCCTGAACAGGACACAAGAGCGTGTTGATAATCTGCTTCATCTTTGAATGGACGGATATCGCGAGTGGGTATCAACTTGGGAAGAAATACCTCGTTTAATGTTTCAAATACTACTTTTAAAAGGAATCCTAATGATAATTTAGTCTCCTTTAACGTAAGAAATCTTAACAATTTGCCTTCTATCATTATGCTTGGTCTTGGTGTAACTCTAATTTTCAATTTGGGAGGTGAGTTTGAGTACTGCCAACCATTTATTGGATAACCAACATCTCTGCCATAGGATACCTCAAGTGGTTCGATACGTTTGGTGATTTAGCAGGGGTGCCCGGGATCATCGGGTGCGGTGTGTTCGGGATCGGGATAGGCTTTGGGGAGACCCTTTGACCTCTTCAACTTGTCTCTCAATAACTTCTTGCACCGTAGGGGGAGAGATATATTTATATGTCACTCCTGGACATACTGAACCCTTGATTCCTACTCCTCATAACAGTTTTCCTTCAAAGAACTTCATTTTCTTCGTCTCCTTAAAAAGACCCTCCACACAAAACCCCCAAAGATGACATAGGTTCTGAGGGAAATTATTTTCCTCATCCCCTCCTGTGTGGGGTTAGTGTAAAAAAAAGTGACCAGCTCTGGAACTCTAGCTGAGAAAAATGATCCTGTTAAAAAAATTACGGCATGCTAACTTCGTGATAAAATATCTTAATGATTCAGAATAGATCGAGAACACGTGTTCTTTTCCGAATAGATATCATGACAGAATGCTACAATATAAGTTTGTCAGTATCAATATCAGTGTTTGTATGAACACGCGTTCCGCTGTCTGCATGAAACATTTGATTTTGACTGATACTTTGTTACGAACTCTTTCAATTCCTTCGATATAGGCCCGCAGTCCCATTTATAACAGGAAAACGAATAATTTTACCAGATTTTTAATAACTTAACAGTATTTCGTATCAGTAAGTGTTCTTAGTAAATAGGTATATGAAAAAACCTGCAAACACGAAAATTAAATAAAGGACGGTTTCATAAAATAAATAATAATTTCTGTGCATATTTCCGAAGAATCCATGGATTTTATACAATATAAAAAAAGTTTTTCATTACCACGCATCGAGCATAAACAATTATTCAAACATTTAACCCAACTATATTTACACGTGACCTAAAAAGAAATTTAAATATAGAATCGGCTCGTTTTTTCATTGGTGTTTTCGTTACATAAAATTTCATCATATTGACGAAGTTTTAATTTACGAATTTGTGCTCAATTGTTTTTATGTTTTTATTCGTCTATTTGAATTACAATCTTGTTTTATTGATTGATCGAATGAATGAATTAAATCAAATCTTGGAAGCGGAAATTAACCTACTCGTTGTCGATGACAATGCATTCTGTAAGCTGTTGTGTAATTCTGTGACGTGGCTACTAGCCGACCCAACAGGTCGAAAATAATGAAAAAAAATCTTTGTTTTTTCGATTTTAATTTTCTTTATTTTTTATTCTTTTCTGTATAATTATTTAATGAAAAAAATAACGTTTTTTATAAACAAGTTCCGCTGTATAGTTATTATTATGCGTGACAGCAGTTTCGCCTTGCAAAGGTAGTATCAAACTGTGTTGAGGCCACTTACAGAGTATCTAAAAATGCTAAATAGATACAATTTTTTTTTTGACAAATTGCTTGTTTTATTATTACCATCAAAACGACTTTAGCGCTTCACCACAGTAAATATTTTTATTAAAGGTCACGGGATAGACACCAGATCGGGAAAGACAGGTAGGTTGAGGCAGACCCTTTGACCTCTCCTGCTGGACATTCTCGACCCATCGCCTTGCATCGCAGTTGGGGGGATGGATTCATAGTCACTCCTGGACATACTGATCCATAGATTCCTACCCACCTCTCTTACCTATTTGCTTCCCAGAACTTCATTACCCTAGAAATACCCTCCACACAGCATCCCCAAGATGACATAACAAATTATTAAAAGCAATAATTAGTAATTCTTCTGATGTCCGGTCAGGTGCTCTGGGCCACTGAGCTACGTTGACTTAGCACGCCAAAGGTGCGTGTTCAATTCCCGTCGGCGGCATTTATTTTTACTCGGGAGATATTTTCAATTTGTATTGATATTTCGGTCGACTATTTACTGCTTATAATAATTCGTTATCCTTTGCTATGCATAAAAAACCTTGTCTTAAAAAATAATGAAAGTATTTTTATTGTTATTATTTATTTTAAATATAATGACATTTAAAAAAGCTGTCTTTGAAAAATACGTGATGTTTTGTCTATTGGTTTGAAAAAGCACAACATACATTTATGTAAGTTGACGATTGAAAGTATTTGGGGTCACAAAGTTATGTTCTGCTAATCACACCTTATTGCTATCTTTCTAGAAAAGGTCAAAACAGCTTTATTATTCCTTTTAATGATTTGTTTTGCAAAACTTTTATGTCAATTATATATTTATTGTTCAATTTATTAGCTTCGAAAGTTCATATTAATTTGTCGGCTTGATTTCAAATCAGAGTTCTTGTACAGGGCTGGCAGATTCTTCAATATGACTAGCTGCTAGTCCTTTAAACATCTTAAGTAAGCCTAACAATTGAATTTGTCAGTCACCTCTGGGCTGGAGCCCTACATACTTAATACACCTACTTGATTCTGTGCAGGGAAGAGCGGTTTGTCTGATTGAAAATCCATTGTTAACAGACCGATTGCCATCTCTAATACACAGACGTAATGTGGGCATGCTGAGTCTGTTCTACAGTTATTTTAATCGAGCCTGCTCAATTGAACGCGATTGATATTGGCTTCATGAGAACCGGCCGTTTCTTCGACTATATATAAATCATCAAAATGATAATTCATCACATCTTTAAAAAGTTATATAAAGTCAGGGAAAGTGATGAAACAAAACCTTTATTAACTGGGTTAAGTAGGTTAGGTTAGGTTAGGTTTAAAAAAAATATATTTTCATCGTTTCTAATGACTTTATATTACTTTTAAAAGGTTTGTCCAGTTGTCGATGTGTTGATTTATCATGGAACCCTGTTTTTCCTCCTACAAGACCCGCATTAATAAATCCCTTCCAACAGTCCCTACCTTAACCCGCCTCGCAAATCTGCCCTACCGGGTGTTGACATATTTCTCCTGCACACTATACAGACAGGGTTTTTAATCATAAAGTTAAGAATTATGAAAATGATAATAGTCTTGTTATTTTTTCTGTTTATTTTGAATTGTTAGTCATTCTTCTCGATTAATAAGTTATTATATAACCCGACGACCAATTCCGCGAAACTATAAAAAAAACGTTAATATTATCTGCATTAGTAAGATAAGTGTTTCTATGCGACAATTTTAAATCATTGGTCAAACAATTTATCAACAAAATATTATGCATTAACCCAGGGGTCCCCAACCTTTTTGTACTCTTCTCTTCTCACATTCTAAAATATCGGTAGGGTGGCGGGCACCACCTATTTTTAATCGACAATCTCGGGGCAGCAATCGCAATCAAAATGACAACAACGCAGTTCCAGGCGGGGAATGCTATTTGCACATCACTCCTTGTACACGCCGAAAACCCGAAGTGAGCCGATGATCGCCGAACCGATCGGGACGGCACGAGCACGTGACTACGGTCAGTTTGGCTGTCAGGGCCATGCTAATTGCTTTCACTGACAGACAAAGCTGAGTCATGTGCCATGTGTTTTGGCGCCTTCAGCGTTCATCGGCTCAGTTCATGGCGTTCGTTCACTTCGGGTTTTCTGCATGTACAAGGAGTGATGTGCAAATAGAACTCTCCGTTCCAGGCTAGCATGAAGAGTGCAGTCTGGTTCGCCGATAGACAGGTTGCGACTACTGTCAGCAAAGAAACCACTCATTCATACAATATCTCAAACATACGAACGTATTTAATAAACCTAGGCACTCAAAAAAATTAAAATTCTAACAAATAAATAAAAATAATTCACATTTTAATTAATGTTTATGAATAAATTATTTCACTGTCGAATAGTGGCGGGCACATACGAATCGGGCACGGGATTGGAAACCCCTGCGATTAACCCATTGAGTGTACGGATTTCTTTAGGTATGATTTGAAAATAACCCAAAATGTTTTATTTTCATTAGGAGCAAATATTTTATATAATATTTCACGTCCAGGAAGTTGGTCTACAACACTACTGTAGCATCCCAACTGAATTGCCCGAAGACTAAATGCTATAGAAATGAGATCCCCGAGGCGTATATGTGGTAACACCATGTACGATCTTGTGAGGAATGTGGAGATCCGCAAAGAATGCAAGGCTGATGTATAAGCGTAATGAGTAAAATTGATAAAGGGACGCTCAAATGGTTTGGACATGTAGAGCAAATGGTGTTTGTAGAAGGTATGACACAAATGTGAATGCTACAAGAAATCAGGGACGCGACATGGCACGATGAAGTGAATCAGATTCTTGATTGGGGCCATGTAAAGAGTAGTATAGAAGAGTATGTATCAGACGATGTATGAATGTGAATGAGGCAAGGAGTGCGTGCCATTACTAAGTTGTTTGGTGGTCCGTCCTCTCTGCCTACCCCTGCGGAGAAACGGCGTTAGTTAGTTGAAAACTAATTTTGCTAGTACATAGAACAATGTCAATTTATTGAAAATTGGTATCCGGAGCACAGAAGTTGACAGAGTAATATCACATAATTTATAATGTGGAATTTTATTCAAATGCGTGCTCCGTTATTCACCCGTTACATAATAAATGCATGTGCTCCTGGTATGATGGTTATGTGGTTAGTTTATTTTTTATTAGTATTAGTTAGTTATTTTTCTGTGCAAACACAAGTTAAAATAATGGAAATAATTCAGAACAGCATGGAGGTTTTAATTGTACTGTAGCAGATATTTTTTTTTTTTTTTTTTTAAAAGAAAGACAAACATTCCCAGGTTACGAATAACCCAACAATGTTTGAAAATCTCCTACTACCACCACAGAAAGCCGAAAATGTTGCTTGTGTTGTGATGGAGGACTTAGCCAGCCGAGGAATCGAACACGCGACGCTCCGGTGAGACCCAAGCGCTATGCCCACTCAACCACTGACCGGTCAATACTAGGATAAAAACAATGCAGCGCCAACTTAATATTATTTAAGTGTGTGGCAATGTTTAGTCTATAATACCCTAATATTTATATAAGTTAGAAATAAAATGTTACCAGATTTATAATGTATTAAAAAGTGTTAGTATTAATAGTCCATGGCCATCCTACGAGAAGCTGCAAAGATTTTAGACTTCCAAAGACAAATTTATCGGCAACACAAAACAATGTTTATTATAGAGGTTTTATAAATGTTCAATGAACTTCTCTTTAAATGTTATGTCAGCTAAAAGTCTTGTAGTTTTTCGTGGGTCATGTACGCAGGTAATAGGGCTAGTCCTTTTAAAGGCATGTCATTGGGTGTTTAGGGATGTATATTTTATGGGATGTGGAATTGCCAATAGCACAAGAGATGAATATATTTTCTAATTCCCCACAAGTTTCTTTACCTTCAAAATTAAAAAAAATTCCATTTGAAATTAACATAATTTTTTTTGTTAATCAATTAATTTACGGATTTTCTCTTTTTTTCAGGTTTAATATGTATATTTTTTTGTAAATTTGCTGCTAACGAAAACGAAATTTAGTGCGTTCTCGCAATTATTATATAAATATTATTTTTTTTATGGTTGGATAATCAAGAAATCCCCAAAATCCCCGCACTGTCCTTACAAAAAGGTTCTCCCCTCAAAAAATTTGGGGAATTCTCCACCTGATTCTCTGATTTTGTAGACCACATATTTAAATTACTGTACAAGCTTAACAAAATAGGAATTATAGATAATGCCAAAATGTGGATAGAAAGTTTCCTGAACTCTAGAAATCAATATGTAAAAATAAATAACATTCTCAGTGAACCGAACACAAGTGACTTTGGAATACCACAAGGCACCATATTGGGCCCTCTTCTATTCATATTATATGTTAATAATATCTTTAAATTACCATTAACAGGAAAACTCATTTCATATGCAGATGACACTGCAATTATATTTCAAGCAAATTCGTTGAATGAACTTGAAATAATTGCTAACAATGATATCAATACGTTAAAAGAATGGTTTGATAAAAACTTATTAACATTAATTATTGAAAAAACATATTATATAATTTTCAGTATAAACCAAAAAAACCCTTTTAATACTTTAAATATTAAAATACATTAAAAAAAATGCACATCAAAAAAATCTGCTTGCCAAAATAATGACTGTTTATGCATAGGAAATAAAAATAAAATGAAATATTTTGGTGTAATAATAGATAGTCACATTAAGTGGAAAACTCACATAAACAATATCATAAATAGATTAAGAAAACTCATTTACATATTAATTTATTAGTCTAAGAAATATACTTAACTTAAATATTCTTAAAAATATTTACTACGCTCTAGCCCATTCAATAATACAGTATGGTATCGTTGCATGGAGGGGAGTTTACAAATCATCACTTTTACCGCTGGAAATCACTCAAAGGCTGTTAATAAAAATTTTAATAAAAAAACCATCAGACTACCCAACCTCACAACTTTTCCAAGATTTTCAAGTCCCATCACTAAAAAATACATATATAAAAAATACGCTGCTTCAAATCCATAAAGATCTCTATAAGAAATCACACCATGCCATGGTTCGTGTCGAGAGCAATAGGCAAAATACAATGGGTCGCTTATGCACTCCATTAATGCACACCAGTTTTGCACAACACTATTACACGTACACTGGAGTGGTGTGGTTTAATCAACTAACGACAGAGATGAGATTAGAACCGGACTTTAATAAATTTAAAAATAAAATAAACTTCACTACATTAAATAATTTAACGAATTAGAATGACGATGATATCTCACTATATTATTTTATAAATTATTGTATAAAAAAAAAAACTAAAATCTCTTCACTTTATATGTTTTTATGATTCTTTTTTTCTTCTATTTACATATGTATGTTAAGTTTTTTTTCCCTTTACACACGAGTTTTAGACTTATGTAAAGGTAAACATGTTAATTTTTATTGAAATATGTTCTCTTATTATGTAAATTTAAATAATTATACTGTATTTTATAAAATAAATAAAATAATTAAAAATATATATATATATATTACTCACTTATGGCTGTTTTACATGACACCTTTTTTCATCCAGTTTTTTAATCGGGGTGAAAAAAGGGACGTGTTCTATTCTGGTAGTTGGTATTACCGATTTTTGTACATTTTAAGATGGTGGACATTATTTGACGTCTGCCACCTGTCACTGTTGTGGAAATGTTGCATGTATATTCAGTTTTATATTTAAAATATTAGTAAAAGGAGATTATAATATCTCTTTATTACTCTTTGTGAGTGTGTATTACTGTTAGGTATTAAAATTTAGTTTCTGCCATCTCTCTTTATTTTACGTATTCACGTAGTTTTTATTAATGTTGCATTTGATATATTTCATATTTAAACTATTAATAAAAAGTTTAAGTATTAACTACAATATGTATTTATTATTGTTTGTGAGCGTGAATTGCTGTTACATTTTCTAAATTTCGCGTGTATGTTTGATGACTTGACATTTTGTTTAGAGGAAATAATACACGAGAACTTTACATAAGTTAACTCATAGAATAAAGAATATCTACGAGTTAAGGCGAAGCTTAGTGCTAAATCACTATTTTGTTTAATCTTTATTAATAATCGGTATACATTATGAATACCGAAAAATATGCTTTAGATAAACTGAAAATTTTCCTATCGTTTCGCTTGAGTAGAATACAAATTAAACAATAAATTACTCAATAAAAATAAATAAATGTAAACTACTAAAAAAAATATTTTTTAATAGAAATAATGTATGAAAGCGTAAAGGACACAAATAAAAATACATTATTATAGCTAAGATTATCTTTGACAGTTTCAATTGATTAACTTTTTTGCCTTCTTATAAAATTATTTACAAAATAAGAAAAAAACAGTTTTGTGCTAGAAATCGAACGTTTCTATACTCCGTTTGTCTCCGTTATGCGTATTACCTACAATACCTATATGGTAAACCAAGAATATACACAATTTTGGCTTGTAGCTTCCTCTTAACTTGATAGTGTAACATACTTTTTAATTGATGAATAGAAACAGGTTGAGTGGTTTATTTATGGAAACATGGTTGCGAGAGCTATTGCTTTGATATTTGCGCAGCTGTGTTTTGGTAGTTCTATCTAATATGTTATACGAATATCGTACCGATCAAGATATGATGGATCAGGTAGGTAATTTTTCCAAGGCATATGTACATATAAAATCTTTATGACAAAGGTTCGAGGACGAACGTGTAGACAAAAACATCGATTGGATAATGACATAAATACACCATTCTTGGTAATAACAAAGCACGTGTCAAACCTCATGATGATTTCATGGTTGCGATACATAGTTATGTTCAAGGTGCTACCATTTTTTGACGATTTACTACCGTTTCAAAATATTATTTCTTCTCTAATGGCAACTGCTTATATGTAATTGTAAGTATGAAAATAATGCTCGTGTAAAGCGAAAAATGTTCGTGTGGATTGGTATGAAAAAAAGTATCGTGTAAAGCAGTCATTAGACTGGTTGCGATCAATCAGCAGTTCCGTCGTACCAACCTTACGATGTGTTTTAATGAGATGGTATTTTAATCGTATTCTTCAAATTATGATTTATATACTCTACCATAATTCTACCTATACTTGGTAGGTACGTCACGGAAATCGCATGTTTTTTTATTATCTCTCTCTCTGGTTTTAATCCTGGGATTGGTTTGCAGAAATTTCATCTAATCTCCTCTTCCATTCTTCCCTGTCTTGTGCGGCTCTTTTGACTTCTGCATATGATGAGCAGCGCACGTCCACCAGCAGGTCCTCCAGGTACTCTCGGCGTGGGCGTCCCCTAGAGTTGGTCCCCTCGGTCATACCCTCTATTATGACATGCAAGAGGCCTTCTTGTCGTATAACATGGCCGATCCATCTTGCACGCCTTTCGGACAAGGTCCTGAGCAGGTGCCTTCCTCCTTCGATTCTTTGGAGAACCTCCTCATTTGTAACATGGTCTCTCCAGGAAATTCCTAACAGTCTTCTATAGGACCACATCTCAAAAGCCTCTAGTCTCCGTTTATCTCTTTCGGATATGCACCATGTTTTTGCTGGTTCTTGGGATGCCACTTGGACCTTTAATGTGGTAGTTTCCCGTTTTTTTCCACATCCTATGCCGTTGATCTCGAAGGTTCTTCCGCCTTTGGAGATTATTTACTTCTGCAGGACAAGAGAGTGCCCTAGACAACAGACGCCTGGTAGGGCGAAAGTTGGTGTTCAGCTTATTCCGGCCAACGCTCGGTCCCTGTCTATATTTGCCGACACGAGGTCGTTGCTCACTCCCCACCACGAGAAGGAAATAGATCAGGATTTTCCTTTCCTCATTAGCTATTACGCCCAAATAGTTACGATGCTCAAAAACATCCAAATAATCTCTAAATATACGTTTTTTTGTTGTTTGTTTTTGGGGTGTTATGCCGTGTTGCGCTAACTCCTTCTTTAGCCGACGTTTCGGACAGCGTTGCAGTGTCCATCATCAGGGCAGATCCGGTAGATCCGAAGATGTGGCTAAAGAAGGAGTTAGCGCAACACGGCATAACACCCCAAAAAAAAAACAAAAATGCTTTTGGCCGTGAAAATCTAAAAACTTACCTGTCTAAAGATACGTGTTTACATTGTGTAATGTGTTTTCATAGTTAAATTTTCCATCATTAATATTTTTTACAGGTATTTAAGTTAGAAGATCATCGTTAATAAACAAATAAATGTACTGCAATTCCTCCTTACACATACCATTTTATGACATTTTGAAATTGAACGAACCAAGTGGGGACGCCCCGTTTCACAAAATCATAAGGAAAATTCTATTACAAATTCTAAGAAATTATTGCACAAATAAACACATCAGGTTTGAAATACATAAGATCAAATAAACAACATCTCTGCGAAAGTTCAAATTCCATTTAAAACCCGTATTAAATCACCAATAATTTAATTATTCTTGCTTTAATTGGGATAGAATTATTTTTAGATGTGGTTTTTTAAATATTTAAACCACTTTTAGTCCAGAGCGTCGGTAAACAAAGCTGTTAGAGATAGCTTTTGACACCAGCAGATATTGAAGTTTCATTTCGAGGGCAAAGATGAGACTTTAATCAGGAATTCACTTTTAAATTAGCATTTAATAATGAAGATATATTATATTTCCTACAAGCATTACCAGTAAGTTTTCAGGAAGCAAATAAATGGCCTTCGTAGCCTAATAGTCTACGTGCTACACAGCTTATTTCCAGTCCAGAAGATGCAAGTTCGATTCCCGAACAGACACTGCACAAATAATGAAGTATTTTACTTGTGTCAGTTATATCAACCGATTTATAACGAGTTTCTCGTTAAGGCGAAGCTTAAGGCGATGCCATACGTAGTAATTCAAAATCATGTGTTTTTGGTTTGAAAATTTGTGTCGCCTAGAAATGTTTCAGATGCTTTAATTAAATACTGCGAGTAGAATATATCTTGGCCTTTGAAACAATCGAGTATTTTTTAGATATATATCTTTTTATAAGCCCAGAAAAAAATTATTTAAAGGCCTATGAAAACTGCTTTAAAGTTCAAAATCTCCTACTTACGAACCCATTTTCGGTTATGGTTTTATTGTAGAATGTGGCTAATTAAGGTATTTAAATGATCGAAAAACATTTAAATATTTATGCCTGAACATCCACAAAATAAAATAAAAGGCACTTTTTGGCCATGTTTTTTTCTTGCATAAATCAAAACAGGCGGATGGTGTTAAGCGGGAATTTAAACCTTATCGCCATTTACGTAAGGGTTGTTATTGATAGCGGCTCAATTTAAAATATTACACGACGTAGTGCATCGCCTCCTAAATCACTATTTTGATTAATCTTTATAACGAATTGGTGTACATTATTAATACCAAAAATATGCTTTAGATAAATTGAAGGTTTACCTATCATTTCGCTTTAGTAGAATACAGATAAAATAAAAAATTACTCAATTAAAAATATAAATGTAAGCTACTAAATTTTTTTTTTAATAGAAATGTATGAACGCATAAAGGAAATAACTTTTTTAAAAATACAGTATTTTAGTTAAAATTATCTGTGACAGTTTCACTTGATTAACTTTTTTGCCTTCTTATAAAATTATTTACAAAATAAATAAATACCAGTTTTGTGCTTAAAATCGAACGTATCGAGACTTCGTTCGTCAAGCGATATTAATGCCTATTACCTACAATATAAGGTATACCAAGAATATACACATTTTTGGCTTGTAGCTTCCTCTTAACTCTTTAAGTTTTTAAGTTCCCAAAAAAAAAAATATTTTTGAAGATAATAGCTATACATTTATTATGCCGAAACGTTAATAATATAAAATTACCTAAATTGAAAAAAATCGCAAAATATGCTCCGAAAATTATTAAAAACAGGTTTTGTTCCATTATTTAATAAGTTATAGGCATGAAAAAAATCACAATGTATCTTTAAATTTAACCAAAGAATTTGTCGATAGATTTTTGCTCTATATCAAATGAGTTGTGTTTAATTAAACATTTTCGATTAATTATTATCGTTTTTTGTTTTTTAATAAAGCGAGCTCTCTCTAACATTCGTATTTATATATGTATTTCCCTTTCAAACCATCTTTGAACTTTTACTACGGGGCCTTAAGATGACATGGGCCTTCTACATTCATGACATTAAATTTAATTTGAAGCCAAAATTCTTGACAAAACTGAATAATTATTTTTTTAAATCAATTAACAACTCGGTCTTGGAAAACAATCCTTGACTCATTCACCATAGAACGCTTGTGTTCTTATCGATGTTGCTACTAATAGCTCGAATCTACGTGTAATAATAAATTTATAGAATCAAATGAATTTTCATCCATCTATCGTTTCATTTTGTTAAATCTTTATCACATCAGTTTTCTATGAAACAAATTAATTTCGAATCTGTAATTGTATTTATCATTTGTTAAATCGCTTGGAAATATGTAACACAGATGTCGTCAATGATTTGAGATAATCTCGGATTTGTTTCATTCTATTTAATATAACTCTTATCGTTTTTAATTTTATACCTGTTATTAAATGTATTATTACAGAAACAAAATTGTTTTTTATTGTATATTTAAAAATCTTTCATTTTAACATTCATATAATATTTAAGTACATAGATAACAAGACAGGAAGTATTTTAAGAATAATAATAACAAATAATAATAAAAGTAATAATATTAAAAAATATATGAAAGCAATCACTTTGTTGTTTGACATATTTAATAAAATAAAACAATTATTTTGTTTAAAACCACGATTTATTTATTAATTTATTGACCGAGCGGTTTCGTTCAGCTCAAAAATCATCAGAGTGAAAATTAATACAAGTATTAATTATTTTATTTTATAAAAAAATAACAGTAATAATTATTATTAAAAAAATATTTTAATAATAATAATTCACCAAAGTTTGGTAATTAAACATAACTTGATTGACTGCCGTAACATAATACCATATTATGAATACGAACCAAATTCATTTTTAGAAAATTAATTTTATAAAATATATTATGATAAAACTATACTCACAGACCGAACGATTAGTCATAACTCATAATAGACCCGATATAGTTTTACAAAATTAAAAATAATAACTTATATCATTGATGTCGCTATTCCAAATTCCTGTAATATTCAAAAATCTGTTTCTGAAAAAATAAGAGAATTCACAGATTTAGGAAATGAGATTAAAATAATTTGGCACTCTCAGACCATAAAAATATTACCATTTGTTATTTTGGCTACTGGCATTATACTTAGCTCTCTCATTCAAACTTTAGGCGTATTAGATCTATCAAAAAATTAAAATACATGTAGGATTACGAAAGATTTTTTAAATATTTATGTTGAGGGATCAGTAGGATTTATAGGCCCTGTTAGGAGAGTTCTACCGAGCCGAACCCTCTGATATGAAAATATTTGGAGTCGGTGAATTATTTTCCCATTTGATCTCTGGTGAGTTGACGTGTTGTTCTTATATTGTTTTGTATTTATTTTGCTTATATAATGCACTTGCATAGTGTGGATTGACTACATGATCAATTGTGGAAAAGTGTGTGGAAGGGTTTAGTTTTTCCTGTGGGGAAGATTTAACCCGAACAGTTTAGTGTCATTCCACTTCAAGTGCGCTTTACTCTAACAAACTTAAAAAATGGTAATTTAGTATTAGTGGTCATACTGGTCATGTTCTTAAAATTATTCCCACAGTGTGCCTTACCCAATACAGATGTTTTATTATAACACTAAATATACTATTTATACAAAGTGATGACAAAACTTAGAATAACAATAACAGCAGGACAGGACAAAACAAGAATATTAAATTAATTAATATTCCGCCATATTGTCTACCAGTGTTGACGTATTTTGACAGCTGCTTCAATTTACCTAGCTTTAACAATCATAATACTAGAAAATCAAACTAAAAAAGTGGTTAACTCGTCTAATCAGGATAGTGCGCGTTGGGAAAGTGAATTTTTTATCCCACAAATTATCTCGCTAAGGCGGAATACTCGTCATTATTCTGGTGTTTGTACCACAAAATACAATTCAGTGCAAAAGTGACCCGATCATTATATAAACACAAATAACCTATCCCAAAGGCGTTTTTAGCGTCACAAAGGCTCTGCCATCTCTCATACAAGAAACAAGCATTGTGTCGTTTTTTTCTTTTTGTGTGAAACTTTGAAAAACTACCTTTAAAATGAATACACTGTGCTCCATCTGTAAAAAAAACATTGACACCCCGTCAGACTTCATCTCATGTTGTATCTGCGACGATAATTACCACTTCATTTGTGCCGATATCGCAGAGACCTCACGACGAGGAACTAAGATTTTACAGTGGCGCTGCAAACTTTGCACAAAAACACAAAAAAACTCAAAAAAAAATACGTCTGAAAAAAATCTAGAACTGACATCTATCGAGAAACCTAATAAACAACCTTCATCAACACCAAAATCTACAATTGCCGCCTCATCATACGCCAGTGTGAACTTACCACCAACAACCACAGATGGCACTAGTAATCTGACAATCGATCTATTTTTAACTGAATTCGCAAATTTCAAAGACTCAGTTAATGAATCTGTTAGGAAAAAATACGATGCAATCCTGCTCCAAAATAATATAATATTAAAAACCATTCAAAACATATCTCAACAGCAAGAAGATTTAAAATATCGAATAAATAATTTGGAAAAACTACATGAACAAGTAAACTCAGCCTTAAATTCAAGACTTGAGGTCTTAGAAAAAAAAAGCAAAAAAATAAAGAAAATGAAATAAAAATTTGTCTCTTGACAGAACGAAATGAAGACCTAGAAAAAAGAATAAAAGCGATCGAGATTGACCAAGAAAACAGGAACAGACGAATCAACAGTACTTGTTTGGAACTTCGAGGGCTTCCAGAATTCAAAGAGGAAACATCACAAACCTTAAAAGACATTATATTCAACACCAGTAAAATAGTAGACTGCCAACTAAATACAAATGATATTTATAATATATATAGAGTATCACAAATAAACAAAAATATTCCTCCAACAGTTAAACCTAGGTCAGTGGTAATTAACTTTAATTCAATACCGTTAAAAGAGGAGCTCCTTAATGCTATAAAAAATATAACAGGTCTTGCGAAAAGATTGGGGACAAACTAAACACGGGAACAATCGGATTGTCTGGCCCCATTACACCCATATACGTCTCAGAACTCCTCACGTCTAAAGGCAAACGGCTTTGGTATCTAGCTCGCCAACGTGCGACGGAATGCAAATATAGGTACGTCTGGACGAAAGCAGGTCTAATCTACATGAAAAAAGATGACTCTTCTCGACCTATATTAATAGACTCAGAACAAGCTATACCGAAGCTCTGACTACCTGCTCTTTATTCTGATTATCGTGATAAAACTACTGACTACCGCTTTATATCGCCATTTCATACTCTATTACATAACAGCACTATATTATATGAACACCTAGGTTTTTGCATAACTCCAATTTGTACTGGAACAATTTTAATCCTAATTTTAACTTTAATTTTAATCTTTATTCTCTCTAGAATGGTAACTACACTTATTATAAGATTATTATTTGATTTATTAGTAATATTACTAATAATTCGGCAAAAGAGAACTCTAATCAACATATTTTATATAACCCAGATATTACTTATTTTTCATACTTATACTACTTTTTACTGTCTTTTGAAAGAAAAAATGCCACACACCAACTACATACGTTATTTATTTCCTGGATTTTATTTCAGATATTATTTCTTACTCATGTATATTTTAATTTTCCTAATTACATCATTTTGTTTACAATTTTGTCGCTACATATTTCGTACTACAAGTATTTATATGATAATAAAATACTGTTTTATAACTTTACCCAGAAAACAACAATTAATTTTTGAATTCTAATGGTAATAAACGATCTTCAACATGAAATCGATAGTATCTTAGTGCCAAATACTGAAATAATTTTTGAAAACATTAACAAAATTATGCAATTTAATTGGGAATCTAATAGGATTAATATTGTTCATCAAAATATTAGAACGATGGGAAACTTGGATGATTTTCTTATATTTTTGGAAGAAATAAAAGCTGTGGTAAAGTTCCATGTACTAATTCTCACTGAATGCAGGTTAAATGATTCATACATAGCCAAACAAATTTCAAGCTATAACGAATACCATACAACATCGCATATTAACCAAAATAGCGGAGTAGTAGTATATATCGACAACACATTAAATTCCTTAGTACAAGAAATAAACATAAATCAGTGTAATTGTTTAAAAATCAACATTAATGAAAATTTAGGTATCCTAGCTATCTACCGATCACCATCGTTCAATGACATCCAAGATTTCCTGGAAAATCTTATTGGCGAGTTAAAAAAAACTAAGGATTATGCACAATATGTACTGATCGGGCATATGAATATAAATACTATAGGAGAAGTATTGCATAGGCAGTCCGACGACTACTTATGTGCTATGGCTGAAAGTAACTTTATTTCCAATATTAATTCTCCAACTAGGGTACAAGGTAGCTCTAGCTCATGTTTGGATCATATATATACCAGAAATATAACAAATTCAAATGCATTTGTAATACATAATACAATCACTGATCATTACACCACTGCAATCAGTATCCCAAACTCAACACCCAAAAAACATAAAATTAATCACAAACAGATTATCGATTATGAGGCTTTATTAAATGATCTTAATAATAAAAATTGGGAATATGTTTATAAAGAGACTGAAGTTAACAATGCTCTTAACTATTTTATTAATGAAATCAATACATTCATAACAAAACACACAATAACTAAACGCATTCCATATAGTAAAATACATCTCACACCATGGATTACCAACGGCATTGTTAAATCTATACACAAAAGAAATCACCTTCATAAAATAGCTAAACGAGACCCATTGAACGATACTAAACAGCAAAACTATTACCGATACCGTAATATTTGCAAAACCGTTATTCGCAAATGTAAAGAGCGTTATTATAAATTCTTACTTGATAAGGATAATTCCAGCAAAAACATGTGGAATGTTGTCAGAGACATAACTAAAAGTAAAAGAAATACCAATGCATCTGTAACTGAATTAAATACCGGAAATTTGATTATAACTGACAATCAATCAATTGCATGTCATACTAATCAATATTTTGCATCTGTTGGATCAAATCTAGCAAAAAAAAATTTATTAGAAACCCAGAAAACGGAAGACTCTTTAGCATCGACAATTGAAACAAAGGAACAATCTTTTTAATTTAATATTAAACCAACTACTGTAGAAGAGGTCTTAAAAATAATCAACGGCCTTAATACTACACATGCAAAGGGTCCAGATAGTCTAAATACACAAATACTAAAAAAAATTAAAAATCAGATTTCTGCTCCGCTATCATATATTTACAACTTAAGTTTTGCATCAGGAATATTTCCTGATCACTTCAAAAAATCAATAATTGTCCCAATTCACAAAAGTGGACCTAAATCTCTTGTAGAAAACTATAGGCCAATATCACTATTAAGCGCGATATCCAAAGTCATTGAAAAGCTTTTCAAAACTAGGTTAAACGAATATGTGGAGAAACATAACATTCTAAGTCCTAACCAATACGGCTTTCGGTCGGGTAAGGGAACGGATGATGCCATCGCATGTCTCACTGAAACTATTGCAGGGAATATGAACCATGGCAAGAAAACTATTGCCCTTTTCCTGGACCTGGCCAAGGCATTTGACACTATATCTCATAAAATTCTTTAACAGAGACTTAGAAATATAGGAATAAAGGGAAAAGCTTTTCAATGGATAGAAAGTTATATATCTAATAGATTTCAACAAACCAGAATTAACGAGGCTATTAGCACTTCACTAAAATACACTTTTGGGGTACCACAAGGAAGTACACTTGGGCCCCTTCTCTTTATTATATACATAAACGAACTTTGTAACCAACACATTGGTGGCAAAATTATCACGTTCGCTGACGATACAGTTATTTTGTTTGAAGGAGATGATTGGATAGAAACACACCACCTTGCGAACACAGGTATAAACAGAGTAAAACAGTGGCTAGACAGTAATTTGCTTACACTTAACATACAAAAAACAAAATATCTCACATTTAGCGCTACCCTTGCAGGTCAACCCAAAACACCTCATCACCTCACAATACATAATATTAAGTGTAGCCTTGGAAATAATAACCATACTTGTAAATGCGGAACCCTTGAATGTGTTAAATCTATTAAATATTTAGGTATAATAGTGGATAACCATCTTAAATGGAAACAACAAATTGAAAACACAGCTAATAAAGTGCGCAAGCTTATTTATATATTTATAGCATTGCGGGAAATTATAAAAACTCAAGACATTAAAAAAATATACTACGGGCTCTGTAACTCCGTCATAACCTACGGTTGCATTGGATGGGGTGGAACAGGATTAACAATATTATACCCGCTACTGAAGGCACAGAAATCCATTCTACGCGTCATTATGAAGAAACCCTTCAGATACTCGAGCGACGCTCTCTTCAAGGAGTTTAATGTGCTTGATGTTCGACAGTGTTACATAAAAAAAATAACAATCTGCGTCCACAAAAATAAAAACAAAACGATAACAGTCGATCATAATCATCACACCAGAAGTAAGAGCAGAAACGACCTTTCTATTCCAACTAGCAATACTGCGGCTTATCAAAAAGTTTTCTCATACCTGGGACCAAAAATATACAACAAAATCCCCTCTCATTTTAAACTATGTGAATTATCAGCCTTCGGTACTAAAATTACTAAATGGTTATTAGATTTAGGTAGGACAGATTCCGAAAAATTATTAAAAACGTAGTCTGAGTTGATTTCCTCGATTTTGTATTTTGTATTTACCTAAAAAATATTTTTTTTATTTTTCTTTCTTACATTGATATATTATATTTTTATTTTATATTTTACATGTACCTATCTGGATTTTATTGTTCATTACTGCTAAATTGTATTTTCCTAAAAAAATATTTTCTTTCTATTTTTCTTTCTTACATTTATATGTTATATTTTAATTTTATTTTATATTTTACATGTACCTACCTGGAATTATGTACACGCAACCTGCCAATTTGACTGTCCTAAAACGGGAAACTTCCTAGTTGGACAGTCAAAGCTTCCTTTTATATTTGTATATCTTGTATGTAATAAATGTAATAATAATAAATAAATAAATAAATAAAACTAAAACATAATATAAAACAGGAGGCAGTTTGTGCTCAGAAATGAGAATTTTCTGAGCAGACACTTTTAAAAGGTACAATAAGGAGGCAACCGAAACCAAACAATCACCGGAAGTTTTAGAATATGGCTTATTATAAAATATTGCAAGGAAGTTAAGATTTTTAAAATAATTTTCTTTTTGAAACCCGTTTAAATTCAGCCGAATTCTGGAGATTAGTAAGAGCTGAGGGAAGTTTATTCCAGATGAGCGGGCCTGTTACACGACAAGAGTGATCATAGTAAACGGCTAGATTTGACCTAGAAAGTTCGATTAGACGATTACTAACATCTAGATATGCTGACCTCAGAGTAAGCTGTCTATGGCTTAAGTTTTGTCGGACACATAGTTCCGATATATAGGCTGGCGCCATTCCTTGCAATCTTTGAAGGTCATTAAGCAGATCTTAAACTCTATTTTTTACTATTAAATAATTTATTAAAGTACGCTTCTTGATAATTATGCTTTAAAATAGTAAGATGAATATTTTGTTTGCGCCTGTACATACTCAATATGAATACATAGTTTTGTCCGTGGAAAAACTAAATTCCTTTGAAAGGCATACAAATCTAATATTGCATACATGATGTAATCAAATGTTGTATTTGTATGCGACTCTTAAAAGAATTAAGTTGCTATGCGGACAAATCATTTTCATATTGCGTATGTACCGAAAAATTCGTCTTAATATTAAAAATCGTAACTTGCAAAAAGCGTATTTTAATAAAATAATTAAATTAACACCATCTATGAACACGTAGATTATAAAGAACGTCGCTTTTAACCTTAACGACCTAACGTACATTTTGTACACATATTTTTAATCAAACATTTATGTTTCATTATTTGATAACGTCTAATTCAAATATATACTAATCCAAGATTCTCATCTTATGTAGATGTTATTTTTTTCTGTTATCTTAAATAATTATTGATATTCTGGCGAAACCGGCTTGTAATAAGGTCACCATAATATGTTGTGTTCAACTCACTCGTAAATAAACACGTAGCTAGTTGCTAGGCAGACAAGGACAAACATTACAAACAGATAATATATCTACGTTTTATGTTGGTTTTGCTATGTCAACTTTAACATCAGCTGTTGGAGTCAACAATATGAATAAATATTTCCTAGAAAGGTGATCAGATACTGATTTAATAGAAAAACATTAAGTCACCAATTATACTGTCCACCATCATGTGTAGATTGTAAAGAAGTATGCTTATCTTTGTAGAAGTGATACCGTAAATCCTTTCATAGTCCAGTGTAACCTTGTTGCCTGAAAGGGGGATCTTGCGTCAAATCCTGTAGTTCTGATTTTTTGAGTTGTTAATGATGTTGGTTCAATAAATAATCCAAGTTTTCGATTTCAAGCGCCTAACACAACATTGTCAAAAATTATTATTATTTTTTTTTTACCTTTATTCAGTTTTCGGCAATTTTAACCATGAAGGACTAGTTTTTTAGTCAAACTAAGTATACTTTTTTAAAGTGGACTGAATTTAACACAATTTTATCCTCTAAGCATCTATGTAGACTCGATAGTTTCCGAAACACAGCTTTCCAAAATTTTAATTTTTTCGAAATCGGGAATTTTTCAGCAATATTTTGTTATTCTGTGGGATATTCCTGTAGGCCTATTTTCTTCGGGAAATAATATTACGGTATAATCGGCAAACTGATATATATTATTTATATTTCTTTTGAGATTCATGATATCATTTATATATATACATTTGTTCTACCTCAATTTTTATATGTTTTTACACTTGTAACTTAGTTCAGCTTTTAGATTTTAGACCGGTGTGGGTCCAGTGGGTCCCACTCAGGCGTAGTGTATTCAATTCCTCGGCTGGCTAAGTCCTCCATCACAACACAAGCAACATTTTTAGCTAACTGTGGTGGTAGTAGGAGATTTTCAAATATTTATTTATTTATATTTATTTATTTATATATATATATATATATATATATACGCCTAAAAAGGCTTTTACATAGAAGTGATACATGATGCAGTACAATAAGAGAATATGTATTATACAGGAGATATTGACAGTAAATAGATGTAATCCATTTTAAGGAAGGAAAAAAAATAACATAAAGTAAAAAAGAAATTACAACAACATTACATATAAAACAAATCATTAAAACTAATTTACCAAAGCTACTCCAATTTGTAGGATTCAACAAAGTGTTGATGTAGATTATGCTTAATTCTATGTATGGAGTCAATAAATAAATCAATAACACCCCCATACTTGTTGCCCAGATCATGCATCCTATTGGTCAGTGAGTGTGTCTGATAGTTGGTCGAGTATGTATTACAGAAGAATGTTATATTTTGCCTTGTATTCCTAGTCGCACATGTAGTTTAATAGTGGCAAGGATGGCAGGACTATCAATTAAGTTATTAATGACTCTGTGTAACACAACCAGGTCTGAAATAATTCTCCTGTCAGACAGTGTTATCAGATGCAATTGATTCATCAAACTGACATAATTAATGTAATCAATAGGAATTCCGAGCTTAAAATTTACGTACTTAAGAAATTTGTGCTGAACTCTTTCTATATTATTGGAGTGAACTTTATATAAAGGGGACCAAATAGGTGAATTATACTCCAATTGACTTCTGACTAATGAAGTATAGAGGGTTCTCATACAATCTATGGACTTAAAAACGGTTAAAGTTCTGCAAAGGAAGCCAAGCATCTTTAAAGCCTTATTAGTTATATAGTTGATGTGTTCAATGAATGACAAGTTTTCAACGAATATTACACCCAAGTCACGAATATGTGATACTGGTATTAATTTAATATTATTTAATGTATATTCATGTAATATATTATAACGAGTTTTGGAAAATCGTATTACTTGACATTTCTGAATGTTCAAAAATAAAGCATTTTGTTCACACCATTGATGAAGTTGTTCTAAATTACTCTGTAAAATTTGACAATCGGATACATTTTGTATTCTTTTATATATTTATAAGTCGTCAGCAAATAGCAGAACTTCTACATCATTAAATTGGTCAACAATGTCATTGATGAATAATAAGAAAAATATTGGGCCGAGGTGGGACCCTTGAGGAACCCCACTTGTGGCCTCGAATATATAAGATTGTACAGAATTAATCTTAACACTGAGCACCCTATGGCTAAGATAACTAACAATCCAACTCAATAATTTACCTTTGATGCCCAACGATCGAAGTTTATAAATAAGTATGATGTCGAACCTTATCAAAAGCTTTACTAAAGTCAGTGTATATACTGTCCACTTGTTGTTTGATACCCAGAGATTCAGATATGTAATTTTCATAAATCATTAAATTACTTAAGGTAGAGCGACCTGTGATGAAGCCATGTTGGTTAGGAACAATAATGTTGTTGATAGGTTTTACAATGATATCTAGGACTAATTTCTCAAAAACTTTCGGTAAAGCAGACATTATACAAATTGGTCTATAGTTTAATATATCTCTTTTATCTCCTTTTTATGAATAGGGGTTAAATAACTCTTTTTCCACTGAGCTGGAAAAGAACCAGAACTTAAAGAATTGTTAAAGAGTTTATAAAGAGGATATATCAGACTACTAACACAGGTTTTGAAAAATATTGGAGGAATACCATCCGGTCCAGCAGATTTATTGCTATCTAATTCTTTTATGACTTTTTCTATAGATTCTTTTTTGATGAAACATTGGCTTAGATTTAATACCTCTTCCACTAAAATATCGGGAATCGTATTGACACGAATATCTGTGTCGTAAACACTTTTAAATGAATCAGCAAATAGGTTAACTATACCTTCTATACTGTCGGCACATTTTTCTTTTAAGTACATGTTATTGGGAAATCCACAATCATTTTTTTGTTGACTTTTAGAAAAACTCCATAATTTTTAACATTTTGGTGTACCTCTTTTTCAATTAGGCTTACATAATCACTATAGCATTTAATTGATAATTCTTTACACTGCTTACGTAATTTAGTAAAAGTTATGTAATCATTAGGATTTCTGGTATGTTTATATATTCTATGGATATGATTTTTATAATTAATATGTTTTTTTAATTCCCTCGTAAACCATTTGGGATAGTTAGATGGTGTGAAGTTGACCCTAGGAACAAAGCGCTCTATCGAGGTATTTAAAATTGAGTAAAATTGTTCTAATTGATTATTTAAATTATTTTCGTTGTCTAAAAATGACCAATCTACCGAGGTAAGGTACTCATTAATATTATGGTATTCGGCTTTGGAGAAATTATACGATGTGGTAGTTAGGTTTGGAGATCTTCCAGACATATTTGTTATGATAATATCTAATGGTGGATGGTGTTTATCTAGAGGCAATAATAATTCGTCAGATTTCTCAACCACTATTTTTGAATCACTTGAAAACACTAAATCTAACACATTCGATTATTAGAATTAGACACATTGTTTGATTGAGTTAGTCCTAGGAATATGGACATATCACGAATTTCACTGGATTTAGCGCACTGTAATTCAACTTCGTTTGTGGCAGATCCGATGTCATCTTGGCTGGTCCAGTTCGGCAGATTATAATCACCAGCAATTATGAATTTTGCTTTCGGATATTTGAATTTCAGCATTTCTATGTCCTCATTGTGGTTTTTATATATTTGCAAATCCGATGCAGGTGGGATGTAGACACAACCTATAATAATTTTACTATAAGGTATGTTGAGCATTACAAAAGTGTGTTCAACATTTGTGTGCTTGACCGGTAGTCTACAGGATGAGATATTTTTAAACACACATAACATCACGCCTCCTCCGTTAGACTTTTTGCTCGAATTAGGACTTCGATCAAGGCGATAGATAGTATATTGATTTAGGCCTAATTCTGACGAGCCGATATCTGCATTTAACCATGTTTCAGTTAATAATAAAATGTCATATGAGAAGGTGGGTGAATTCCTTTTAAGTTGTTGCAATTTCGTACGGATTCCTCGAACATTTTGATAATATCCATTGATTCTTAAGAGTGTGTTATGTTTGTTTATCAGTTTTTTGCGTGGCTTTTGATAATTTTAGGAATTCCATTAAAATGTTTGATTCGCAAATCAATTTCACCCTTTTCTTTTCTCTCCTCCATTTCCTTCCAGAGGTCAGTCAAATGTTCTCTTTGTTGGAGGGTCCTATCCGGTTTCATTTTTATTCCATTAGGCAAAGTATTTTTACTAAAGAATAAGTTTTGCCAGCTTAGGGTCTTCAAATTCGACTTTAATGGGCCTGATTTTGTTTGAAATTTTACTACCAAGCCTGTAAATTTTTACTTCTTCCGGTTTGAACTCGCTATTTATTTCAATAACGATAGTTAAAACTTTTTTTTTTATCTTCCAAAATATTCTCCATGCTTGAGTTGGAACTAGACTCGGGAACGTTAAGTAAAATCACGTTCTTGGTGCGGATCTTGCGTTCCTCTATCTCTGCGAGTATATATTGTCAGGTTATTCGTAACCCGGGAATGTTTGTCGTTCTTTAAAAAAAAATTGTTACTTAGTTCTGATTTTAATATTTTAGTCTACATTTACTAAATACTTAGTTGTATATTACCAATTCAACAATCTGTGAACATTTATAATTGGTCTGTTTCTTTTCCATCCCCATATTGTATTAATATTAAGACAGATTATGTTCCTTAAAATAAATAAATATATATAAAAAATAGAATTGGTCCCAGTACACTTCCTTGGGGGACTCCATAGTATAATGGAAATATTTTACTCTGTTGTTCGACAATCTGTATTTGTTGTTCTCGCCCTGTTTTTAATGACGTCAATGGGTTCTTCACTAGAAATAAGGACTAATTATACTTACTTCAGGTACACGGATACGCCCACAACGCACTTCTACCAGTTTATTTTTTTGGTTTGGTCAACAATGTGAAATTATTTATAAAGACATGATGTCATTCAGTATAATTAATCTTTTTATTTCATTAAATGCCTCTTTTTGTTCCTTTCCCAATGTTTACCAGTCAATTACCGGGTTTTCCGTATTATCAAAAAATATTTGCTCAGGAAAACCGGTATATACGGTCCACACACATTTCAGACTCATAAGAGATTGGCCCTCGCGGTAGTAAATATAACATTGCTGATTATTGTTCGCAAATATCCAGAGCCAGTGAGACTATGGGATCCTTAATTAAGGAGCTGGATCTCGGAGTAGTAATTTATGAAAATCTTAAATGGGACACATACATCAAAGGTATAATCACAAAAATCTAAGAAATGTGGTAAAAATAAAGGACGTGAAAAAAGTCTAAAACGCATTATGTCATTCTCGAATTGAGTTTGGAATTATACAAACATAACCTGAATACAATAGTAACTATTTAAATATTTAATAGTTTTGACGTACAACAAATAAACGCAAAAAATAAACTATTGATACTTCTAATAGATTTTATTCGACGAGACGACCAGCCAACGACCATACCATGTTGAACACACCGGTTCTCGTCCGATCACCGAAGTTAAGCAACATTGGGCGCGGTCAGTACTTGGATGGGTGACCGCTTGGGATCATAGCGTGCCGTTGGCCCTTTTTTTTAGCGCATTTGAGGTGATTTTTCACAAAAACGGCACTATGAATTTATCCAATTATTATTATTAAGAATGGTGGTTTTTCACCAAAGCTATATGAGAGTATTTACATCTCTGATACACAAAATTAATTAATTATTGTGAAATAATACTTATTTAATAAATTACATTTTTTAAATTCGAAAACGTGACCTCCAGATTTGTTGCAGAGGATCGTACCCCTTCACCACGAAGGCGACCGATATTCCTTTCCTTTTCAAATTCCTTTCTTACTAATTTAATTTACTTATTCCATATTATGCTGTCTCAGTTAAAGTCACAAGGAGGAAATCCATAATTGGTTTTATTTTACTATATAATACTTATGTACAAACTGATTAAATGTAAACTGTCAATTTCACGAAAATTAATAAATAAATATGGCGTTGTGATAAAGAGCGGAGGTTGCGTGTCTTTTCAGAAAGATTTGTTATGGCAAATTCAACCGTAGGTCTGTCCAATACATCAGGGCCGCGCGTCGCTTGTTTTTGTGCACGGCTGCTCCACTTACGTCGCACAGTGGACTGAAAATCGCCTTCATAGACATAGAGACTTGAATTTTCAAGGGTATTTTTTTGGCTAGAAATGGATTCCGCTGATCATTACTATGCTATGAAATTTCGTACGAAGCAATTGCGTGTACAAATGAAGGAGTTATGCTTAAATGCTTTACATATGAGTATGCTTTGTCTAGTTTACAATATTTTATTTACACTGCAAGCCTAAAAGCATTTAAGCATTAAAATGAGTCATCAACATTCAAAAGTTTTTTTTTCAACTTTGAGGATTTAAAAAAAAAACCGCATGTTGCGCCACAATACGAAGTATGTCAAAAAAATACAAATAAATAGTAGTATATCTGTGTGTAAGGATAGAATGGCCAACCTTATGATTCCAGAGATAGCCTCATTTTTAATGTCATTGCCATACAAATTTTTCTTAAAAAAATGATAACTCCTTCATTTGTACACGCAATTGCTTCGTACGAAATTTTATAGCATAGTAATGATCAGCAGAATCCATTTCTAGCCAAAAAAAATACCTTTGAAAATTCAAGTCTCTATGTCTATGAAAGGCGATTTTCAGCTCACTGTGCGACGTTAAGATTTTGGCTTAACTTTAGAGTATTGTCTCGTCGTAAGAAATCATATCTATAAGTACCCTCTGTGAGTATCTTTACTCTAGAAAGAAAGTAATATACTTATGGGATAAGATTCGATAATCTTATACTTCTATCTAAAAGAAACTAGAACAATACTATTTGTGTATAAACTGAGTTTTTATAAGTGAATTGTTCCAACATAAGTAATCTGTTAAAATCCAGTATAAATAAATTCCTGCATATTGTGAGAAAAATTAAGGCTTGGATGAACCTGACTATTCAGATCTCGTTATTAAACGAGATTCTGCTTGATTGTCTATTACCAGGGCGATACTGATAGTAATCTTTAATCGAATCATGTTACAAAAAAAAAACAACACCAGTATACTATATGACTTTAATATCAAAATTTTATATCCAAAAATACCCAATTATATAAATGTAATATTAACTAAACCGACAAACGATAAAAAATGAGATATATTTGAGGCATTATGCCGTGTTGCGTTACCTCCTTCTTTAGCCAACGTTTCGGACAGACGACGTCTCAAAAATACAAATAAAATCATTGAAGAAGATAATATTAATAAATCTAAATGAAACATGAAACAGAACAAGATAAAGAAAAGTAAAAAGTTAACGGTCTCAACTGGGAATCGAACCCAGGATCTCTGTAAAACCAATGGCATGTTGAGACCGTTACCTTTTTATTTGTCTTGTTCTGTTTCGTTTAGATTTATTAATATTATCTTCTTCTTTAATGATATGTTACATACTTCGGATAATACCTACAAACATTGTCTTCATTTTTCTCACCGCACATTTTTATTGGCAACTATCTTTATGTATGATCACAAGATTCAACCCGAACTTAATGCAATCTAGAGAGTGTCTTTAGATAAACATATTAATAAAAATAAAAATAATTTATTATTAAATATTCTAAGTATGATGCAGTTAAAATATGACCGAAGAGTCCCATTTAGATAGGGTCCCATTAGCTCAGTTGGTATAGAGGCGCCCCAGCAAGGCAAGGATCCTGGGTTCGAGTCCTAGATGTGACCGAATCTTTTTCTTAATTTTTTGTTTCAGAATTTTGTTCAGGGATCGCTAATATTGTCTTCAATGATTAAATATTACAATTTGAGGTTTTACTCATTAAGGCGATGCACTACGTCGTAATGCAAAATCACGTGTTTTTGGTTTTAAAATTTGGTCGCCTAGAAATGTTTCAGATGTTTTAATTAAATACTGCAAGTAGAATACATCCTGGCCTTTGAAATAATCGAGTATTTTTTAGATAAGTCTTTTTATAAGCCCAGAAAAAAATTATGTAAAAGGCCTCCGACTTACAAAAAATCTCTTACTTACGAACCCATTTTCGGTTATGATTTTATTGTATAATGTGGCGAATTAAGTTATTTATAAAATAATCGAAAAACATTTAAATATTTGTTCCTGAATATCCACAAAACAAAATAAAAGGCACTTTTTGGCCATGTTTTTTTCTTGCATAAATCAAAACAGGTGGATGGTGTTAAGCGGGAATTTAAGCCTTATCGCCATCTACGTAAGGTGTGTTATTGATAGCGGCTCGATTCAAAATATTACATGATGTAGTGCATCGCCTTATGTTATTCCAAAAAATGTAAAAAAAGAGTAAAATAGTCAATTATTAACATTCTTATTTTAGTTTTAGTTTGAATTTGAATGTGTGACCCAAGGATCTTATCGTGAGTCATCAAAGTCACTATAGGGTTCATCCAGTGTTGTTTATATCAGTGGTTGTCTATTATATTTAATTTTAAAATCAATATGTCAAACTTCAATATCTCGCAAGTCAATACTATGTTATATCAATATTTGATCTGCTCACAAAGTTTTCAAAGTTTTTGGAAATAATTATTTGATTTGATAATTACTAGTGACAACTCACGGGATATGACTTGACTTATAAAGGTGGAAGCAGAGATTTTCATTTCCTCAAAATCAACAAATATCACAAATTTCAAATACAAGGTGTTCAGAAACTGGCAGTACAGACGCAAAACCGCTGAATTATATAGTTTCCAAAAAACATTTTTTTTTATATCTGAGCATTTCTGTGGCTCATACTTTTGCCTGCATATTTCAGCGTTGTTCAAGATACCGCACGGTAGAACTGATGATCTAGCACAGCACATCATGACAAGAGGACTGATGCTATTGAATGAGAGTTCTAAAATAGTATATGTCTATATTTAATTAATAAATTAAATAACCCGCTGGTACCTACCCTCATGTATGTAAGTAAGGCATGGAACTGACAGAGAAAGTAGACAAAATGCTGTAGAAATGAGATCATTGAGTAAAACCATGAATGATCGTGTGAGAAATTTGGAGATCCGCAAAGAGTAATTGAAGTGATAAAAAAAGGGACGCTTAGATGGTTTGGGCATGTATAGCGAATGAGCAAAGAAAGGAGTGTAAGGAGAATATTTGTCGGGGACGCCCGAGGAAGACATGGCACGATCAAGTGAATCTGATACTTGAGTCGGCCCATGTCAAGAGTCAGAATAATAGGAGAGTATGTATGAATGTGAATGAGGCAAGGAGTGTGTGCCAAGACAGAGTTGTTTGGTAGTCCGTCCTCTCTGCCTACCCCTTCGGGGAAACGGCGTGATGGTTGGTTAGTTAGTTTATAAATAACCTTAAAATTCTTTTGTAAGGATGTTAAAATAAGAAGTCTTAAACGGATGTTTAATTTGTTGTACAATATAAATAAATAAATAAGTATAAAACAACATACCCCAGCTGGTGTTGCCATAGTTCCGTTGCCTCTGGACAGTTCGAGCTCTAGTGCAACATTCACGAAAAGAATACCGAATGATATCAGTTGCTTGAGCGTAGCGAATGTTTGCTTTATCTCGAGTGTTCTGCATTTTGCCTGTCTGTAAATTTGTATTTATTTATTTATTAGATGATGTCTACCCGGCGTTGCCCGAGGATTTATATATGGTTTGGGGTTAAGTTTTGTGGATGTGAGGCCTTTTTAAAATAGGTAGGGTTGGGCGGGGCTAATTGAACCAAGGGGCTAGTTGGGCCACGCCAATATCTTCGGAACCGAAAGACTTACGAAGAATACTGAACATGTTCTAGCAAGCTAGAAGTGTGGGGACCGCGCCACCAAGCATTCAGTAGGCACATGGCATCCGTAGCGTGTGTACGGGGATTTTGTGTGATTTTTGCTCCAAAAGTAAAAAAAGAAGTTCGACTGCTTATTTGAAAATAGATACTAAGGGAAAAGATACCAAGTCAAGGTAAGTCAATTTGAAATTGGTGTTTACTCAAGTATATCTTGTCAATTGTAAAATTGTAATACATTTAGTGGTATATGAGTTATCCGATGAAATTTGTAATAAAACATGGGTGGGGCTAATTGAACCATTTGGTTCAACTTGCCCCATTCAGATTCCTTACTGTAATTTTATACGTAGTGCATTCATTTCACTCATCAATAATACCGATTTTTTTAAACTGTTCTAGATGCGTACACGGTATACCTACAACAGGCAAAGACAATGTTTCTCCCAATATCAACAACAATACTGTAGCATCTACATCTAGAAGTGGCGTTTACTTTTTACCTGAAACCGTTAGACCATTTCCAAAGGCAGGGCCTAAAAACAGCTGCAAACAGCGAGGAAGAAAAGAAGAGCTGCTATTTTAACAGACACTCCTGAAAAGGATTCTCTTGCCCAAGAGCAATCTAAGAAGCAAAAGACAGGAACAGATAAGGCAAAAAAAGAAGGCAACTAAGAAAAAACTCGTCACATTGTCAGACTCATCATCCGAAAATTGTGAAGAATCTGCTTGCCTAAGTTGTGATGAGATTTATTCAGAGAGCTTTCCAGGAGAAGAGTGGGTTCTGCTATGGATCTGTTCTGTTCTTGTTCTGGGCACGCCAAAAGTGCACATCTGGAACTATTCCAATGTTTATTTTCCGATTTTATCGAATACCTGTTTTATTATACTCGTTTTTTAAATAAAATAATCGTTACCTAATTCTGTATTTTTTAATTATTTCAATAAATTTGCTTAAATAAGTCAATTTGTTTTATAAAACCATGTGTGTGAATGATAATACATATTTGACACTATATTGTTCAACAAGCCCCGTGGGGTGGTTCAACTAACCCCACCTATGAGGCAAGTTGAACCATTTCTCCTTCTGCGTGAAAATTAAAATATCTTCCATAAGATCAACGTATTATATCATTTCATGAATAACATTATAAAACCAGATAATGAAGCTATCTTAATAAATTGAAAAAACAAAAATATCTATAAGAGTTTCGAGTCTGGGGTCAAATTAGCAAAATCATGTTCAACTAGCCCCACCCTACCCTACACCATTATGATCTTTTAAGGTTTAGCCAGCGTTAGCAATGAAAATATTTTTTAACGACTTGATTACAAAACATCAACTTTTCTCTTCTTTCTATAAATGGTATATGCATGTATTATATATATAAACCTTCAAGAAGAAATTCTCTAAATGATTGTGAAAACTCTATCAAAATCCGTTGCGTAGTTTAGAAGAACTAAGTCCACAAACAGACAGACGCGGATAGTGACATTGTTTTGTACTACTCGTATTTAGGGATTGCTTCTAGTTATACATAAATGATAATTATTCTCATAAAAATCAACCTCACTTGGACTAAGCCTGTGTCGAAGATAACAATTTACATTTGAGTGAAGCAAACATAAAGAGATAACTACAAAATATTACAAGAAAAAAGAAAAAAAATGTGTTACGTGAGTGGCCAGAAAGGCAATTTGAGAGTGAATTGTTCGATTGTAACAATATTTGAACAACAAATAAATAATTGATAATTTTATTTTATTTTTATTTTATTTTATTTTTATTTTTTTATTTTTTTTTATTAAAACACAAATAACATTGTTAACATGTGATTTTACATTGTGATGTAAACAATGTTATTTGTGTTTTAATAAAAAATAAATAATGCCATCACAAAGTGAAAAGCAGTTAGAAGAAGTTTTCTTCGAAAAATCATTAATCATTATTCCCAAGACGAAACAAAGTAAATATAAATAAATGTGTGTGTGCTCACAGTGTGGTCAATGCTCCCAAGATGGTAGCCGTTTTGGATAGTACATTTTAACCCCGCCAGGGTTCACATGAGCGTTACGAGCATCTATCAATCGGAATAATCAATATCACGCGAGATCTACCACTGCTCACAAAACTACTAGCACTTTCCTGGACCTAAAAAAATGATAAAAAAACTAACAAAACAATTTACTGAGTTAAATGAAGGTTAAACGATGAAAAATACGGGAAATGATATTAAATGGGACAATAAACATATTACTGTTACTGACAAGTAAGAATCAACACCGGATGTTTAAAAAAATATTGCAATTTTGATTTTAAAAGGTGGTTTCAAAAGGTTTTTGGTTTGAAAAAACTAAAAATATTAAAAAAAAATAATTGATGACTCTGTGGAAATGCGATAAGCTCATTGGCCCAGGACCAGAGTTCACGGGTACGAAACCGGACATATATGTGCAAACACATCAGAAGGTGCGTGTTCAATTCCCGTCGGTGGCATTTATTTTTACTCGGGAGATATTTTCAATTTGAATGGATATTTCAGGCGAGTAATAAGTTCTTATTATAATTTGTTATCCTTTGTGCTATGCATAAAAACTTGTCGTATAAACATTAGTTTATCATTACAAAATAGTAACTTATTTTCATTATAAAATAGTAACTTATTTTCATATACACATTCACTTGGGCCAGACTTTCTTCCAGTATTTTTTTTAAAAGGATGTGTTGAATTTTTAAAAATGCCACTAAGTTTTATATTCAACCTATCTTTAGATACTGGTGTATTTCCTGATTCCTGGAAAGTCTCAAAAATTTGTCCCATTTTCAAAAGTGGATCAAAGACATCTGTCGAAAATTTCAGGCCAGTAGCAATACTTTCCGCCCCGGCTAAGTTATTCGAATCGATAATTCATAAACATGTGCTGTTTCAAGTAGAGCCTTTCTTAATATCGGAACAGCATGGGTTTAGAAAAGGTCGATCAACAGATACTAACCTACTGGTACTCACAGATTATGTTTCCAAACCTTTAGATAAGGGCTA
The DNA here is from genome assembly GCF_061612785.1 of Hesperophylax consimilis. NCBI lineage: Eukaryota > Metazoa > Arthropoda > Insecta > Trichoptera > Limnephilidae > Hesperophylax > Hesperophylax consimilis. The sequence goes on from NC_142865.1 coordinate 18,401,689, forward strand.
CCAAGTAGATTGCTCATATAATGATTTCTCGAAGGCATTTGATACCGTAAACCATGACATATTATTGAATAAATTGTAAACTATAGGTTTTTCTTTACGGTTTCTCATATTCTTTGCAAGCTATTTTACTGGAAGAAAGCAATTTGTATCTCATGGAATATTCATGTCAAAATTATTCCTTGTACTCTCAGGCGTTCCACAGGGCTCTAATTTAGGACCGCTCCTCTTTCTAATTTTTATTAACGATATTACAGAAAATATTCTGCATTCCAGGTCACTTCTTTTTGCTGATGACCTAAAACTATTCTTGGAAATTAAAACTTTAGAAGACTGCATTCGACAATCGGACATTAATAGAATTGTTGACTGGAGTAAACGGAATCGGATCGAATTCAATGTTTCTAAATGTTTCATTCTTTCTTTCACAAGGGCACGTCATACTTGGTTTTACCGGTATACCATGAATGCCCGAAGTTTAAAACGTGTCTCCACTATGAAAGATCTTGGCATCATGTTTGATAGTAGGCTGACATTTCATACTCATATCGAAATGACGTGTAGTGCTTCACTGAAAATGCTGGGCTTCGTCCTACGCACTGCGATGAATTTTAGAGACACCCGGGTTCTCCAAGTGCTATACATTGCGTTGGTTAGGAGTAGGCTTGAGAGTGGGTCGGTGGTTTGGAGCCCACATCAGGTGAAGTATTCCCTCATGTTGGAGAGAGTGCAGAAGAAATTTCTGAGATTCCTCTACCTGAGGGAGTATGGCTACTACCCGTGGCTCTATCCTACTGACTTTCTCTTGGGCATGCTCGGTATGAACCATCTACGGGTCAGAAGAGATGTGCATATTGTATCACACTTCTTCAAACTGATTCGTGGATGGTTAGTAAATCCGACTATCATGGAGAGTATTAGTCTCTATGTTCCTGATGGTTATCTCCGTCACCGACAGCATAGACTGGTTTATCTCCCGGCCTGCAGGACTAACTTGCCTGCAGGTCATGCCGGTGGGGAGAGCAGTCTTGCTGTTGAACAGAATTAATTCGGATATCGACATATTTAGCAGCGGTGAAGCTGCCTTTAAAAGGCAAGCTCTATTGATGCTGGTATAGTTTATACACCACTTATTATGTAATACCATTTTACAAATATACTTAAAAACGAAATAAAATGTATTTTTGTAATGTTTTTAAAGGAATAAACTAATTGAATTGAATTGAATTGAATTGAATTATATTTCTTGTGTCTCACATATAAAATAAGTAATGATTGGATTGTTTCCATAGCGCCGTTTTCGTGAAAAAATTATCTCAAAGAAGCTTCGAAGATGGTATGAGAAAAAATATAAGAAAGAGTATTTATCGATGTATTTTTAAATGTAAGTATGTTAGCTGTAAGTTTCTACATATGTAAATATTAAGACAGGAGTTATAGGCCTTAGTCGTAAGTCACTAGATATAAGTTTTAGATGTAAGTCACTAGCTTTAAGTCAGTAGTTACGAACCTTAGTCGTAAGTCACTAGATATAAGTCTTAGATGAAAATCACTAGTTATTATGAATTCTAGTTGTAAGCCAGCTGTATCTATTATTTAATAAATATATTTGTACAGCGAACTTGAGGTGATTTTTCACGTAAACGGTGCTATTTAAATTAGCCAAATATTATTATTACTATTTCAAACCGAATTCTTTCTAAAAAATTCCGACCTCGAATTCGATTTACAAGCAAAATGAAAGTTATACAACGGAATAGATTCCAAATGTTGATTCAACAGTTTCTCGCTTGTGCTAATATTTTCCAGACACCGTGTATAATTCCATTCTCATTTTATGGCTCTATATGGGCCACTGGAATCAACTGTCAATTTTCAATTGTTAATTATGTGAAACATTTTTCCAACTACTATTATAAATCACAAAAGAAAAATAACCTTGGCATACCTGAAACTATGTGCCACAAACTGAAAACTTCCTGTAAAATTCATTCAAATGTCATTTTGTTCGCAAACTTTTTTAAGGATATGTATGAGGAGATTTTGAAATTTTTTAATTAATTTAATAAAAGTAATGAAAAATTTCGCTAAATTGCCGAATGCCGCAACGTGTATGTTTTTAACGGTTACATGATAACTCAACACAGTGACAATTCAACACACTTTTAAAAAGTGATATAAAGTCATTAGAAAGATGAAATTTTTTTTTAACCTAACCTAACCTAACCTAACCTACTTAACCCAGTTAATAAAGTTTTTGTTTCATCGCTAAGTAGGTTAGGTTAGGTTGAAAAAAAAAATTTCATCGTTTCTAATGACTTTATATCACTTTTTAAAAGTGTGTTGAATTGTCACTGTGTTGAGTTATCATGGAACCGTTTTTAACTATTCGTAAATCTGCGTACTGTGTTTAAAAAGGATTAGTTAGTTGTTTGTATGAGCATGTTTACCTTCTCGTTATAGGCACTAAGTAAATTGTTGTGTAGTGTTTTTATGCCTAGAAATAGCTCATTGTAAATATGCCCATTAAAACAATGATTTTGTAGAAGTCTACGCATTTGTTTAGTAGACAGTTTCAGATGCCTATAACAGCAGTGCATCCACATATCACAATCGTCCTGCTGATAGAACGCAAGTCAGTATCGAAACGCTGGCTTTTGATGCGTTTAATGACGAGATCTTATTAGCCAGGCACTTCTCAGCCTTCCCCTATTCATCTCCATCGCACCCCCATTAATTTCTGCCTAACAGCATACCTCATTAAATGAAAATCACGTACTCTTACTTGCTCATTTTTCAACATAAGCCACGCATAGGAGGCCATAAGGAAAATAATTACCACTGGGTCCTATGTCGTCTTTGGAGTTGCTGTGTGGAGGGGTTTTTTAAGGAAATGATGTTCTGGGAAGGAAAACAGGTCTGAGGGGTGGGTAGGATTCGGATAGTCAGTGCGTCAAGAGTGATCAAGGTATAAATCTATTCCTCCTACTGTGGTTCACGGTAATGGGTCGAGAGAGCCTGGCTGGAGAGGTCAAAATGTCTCACTCAATCAGTAATGCAGTAGGTGAACCTCACCCCATAAACCCGAGGGTCCCACGATAAATCAACACACTTTTAAAAGGTGATATAAAGTCATTAGAAACGATGAAAAAAAAAATTTAAACCTAACCTAACTTACTTAACCCAGTTATAAAAGTTTTTTTTCATCACTTTCCATGACTTTATATAACTTTTTAGAGATGTGATGATTTATCATTTTGATGATGTATCCTGTCACCGAACCCGAACACCCCTCCTAATTCACTAAACGTAGCGAGCCACTTGGTGTGACCTATGGCAGAGGTGTTGGTTATCAATAAATGGTTCCAGGGATGGCGGTACCGACACCCGCATCTCAAATTGTAAGCATCTTGAACTCTTGTCCGATATTCACATTAAAAAGAGCCATTCACGAATTGACGATCAACGCAATTATGAATATTCTACACGACATTTGAACGTTTGGTTAATTTTTGATAACGCGTATCAGCTCTGATGATTAACACTACTTACTGTCCGAAACGTTATATCAACTAATAACCGTAAGACGTCTTATCACCCAAACATCAAACTAAAATGATGAATGTATTTTTTTCTTCGTAAATTCATCATACTTTTTCACACCCAACTATTTGTAAAATATTGAGAATCTCTGATTCGTACCTACCGCTAAAACGAACAGATTATTTGGTATATAAAACCAAATCAGTTGGAATAATCATCACAAATCACTTGTGCTACAATGAAGGCTGTACTATCATTCTCTCTGTGTAAGTACAATTTATTATTTATAATATTATCATTATTTTTCATTAATATTTATTTAAACATATGTCTAGAATTCTAATTTAAATACATTGCTAAATGATAAAAATTTAAATAAAAGAAATACACGTTTAAAACATAGAATTATTAATTAATTAATTGATTCAGATTTGGAAAAAAGCGCTTTAATTAAACAGATTTGAGTTGTGTATATTCTTGGTATACCTTATATCGTAGGTAATAGGCATTAAAATCGCTTCACAAACGGAGTCTAGAAACGTTCGATCTTAAGCACAAAACTGGTTTTTATTTATTTTGTAAATAATTTTATAAGAAAGCAAAAAAGTTAATCAAGTGAAACTGACACAGATAATCTTGGCTATAATACGATACTTTTTAAAGTTGTTTCCTTTTCGCGTTCATACATTTCTATCGAAAAAAATATTTTTTAGTAGTTTGCATTTATATTTTTTACTGAGTAATTTATTTTTTTATTTGTTTTCTACTCAAGCGAAACGATAGGAAAACCTTCAATTTATCTAAAGCATATTTTTTGGTATTCATGATGTACACCAATTCGTTATAAAGATTAATCAAAATAATAATTTGGCATTAAGCTTCGCCTTAAAAGAAATATCAACTCCACTTTAGCAACAAATCTTCTAATAAAAGGTAATTGAGATTAAAATGGCAAATGTAAAATCGATGTCCAGAGTTTTTACTGTAATGTCCACTGCGTGCAAAGTACAAATACGTCCACGTTAGTTACTAGATTAGCATCAAAATCTCATAGAATGCATTGTCATTGACAAAGAATCTATCTGCCTAGTTTCAGCTCGATTGGATGTTGGGAAGTGGGTGAATTTCCGCTTCCAAGATTTGCATTAATTCATTCATTTGTTCCCGAAAACAAAAGTGATATTCAAATAGATGTATTTAAAACCAAAGCCACGTCGCCTGCCACAGACATTCTTCTTTATTCAATAGAGAAGATGAAATATTAAAATAACATACAACAGTTAAGTTTTAACAGCATCAGACAAAAAAAAAAAAACACTTGCTTATTCATTAATTTTTTTTTATATCTGTTGATTTATGTTTTATATACGCCTAACTAACTAACTTTCATTATTATTATTACTGAGATATGTTATTATAGCCTTCTTGTAGCTATATTCCGTGCAGTTGAACCGTTTTCTACAATTCCTGCGAAAGTGTATTTTATTTTATTTTTATTTAAGAAACAAACAGTGATTTATATATTTAGCATAAACAGCAATTTTTTACAATATTAGACCAATAATATTCCATTAATTCTAGTCGTTGATTCAATATTTGTACCTTTACAATATATTTATAAATGACAAAGAAATATAAAGAATAAACATTATAAGGATTTACAAAATGTTATAAAAACAATTATAGACAGTTAGTAGTAATACAGTTTTCGCATGATTATAATAAAAACAATAAAACAAGCTAAGATGATAGGATTATTTCATAAAATAAAAAATTAAGTTATCAGTTTATATGTTTTCAAGTTACACTTGAAAACGTCTACATTTCTAGAGGCATTGTGAGTTTTACAGATACGTTCTATTAAAGAGTTTTGCGCATTTTTATTTTATTTTAGTGTTGCCAACTGCAACACTAAAATAAAATAAAACCTAATACCTTTAGGTACAAGCGAGTATAAAATTGACTCAGTCCTGATATTATTTAAATATTGAAGACAATATTAGTGATTTCTAAACGAAAATCTGAAACAGAAAAATCAGAAAAGGAAACGGTCACATCTGGGAAACGGTCACATCTGGGTCCCAGATGTGACCGTTTCCTTTTCTGATTTTTCTGTTTCAGATTTTCGTTTAGAAATCACTAATATTGTCTTCAATATTTAAATATTACAATTTGAGGTTTTACTCAATAAAGTTATTCCGAAAAATAAACCTGATATTATTGTTGCAATTAAAAATAATGTCGTGTCATTTTAGTGTTTGTCGCTTTCTATGCAGAAAAAATATTTCGAAAATATTTCCAATAATTAATATTAATTGGTTGGCCGAGATATAAGCTGATGGACTTAATAAAAAATATCTAATATAATTCCTATGTACTTAGTTAGTCACCGATAACAATAGATCGATACATCCTTATCAAATATTGACTTATAACCTTATCAGTTTATATCTATGAGGTGTTTTTGGGTTATCATTGTTTGTTATATAATGCTGCGAGTCGTAAACTAAACAAAATAATTAATTACATTCTGTGGGCTCTATCATGAGTTATTATGCCGTTTTGACAGCCTCCGCGGTCGAGGGGTTTGGTTCTTGACTAGCAAGCCGAAGATTCAAATCAAATCGGGATTGATTTTTGTTATTTCACAATTTATTTATTTAAATAATATAAGGTATATTTGCGGCACGTTCTAGAGAGGCAGATACTCTCAGTATCGCCCTGGTGTAAGACCACGTAGCTTTCAACGGCGTTAGCCGTATCTGGGGTTCACGTCTGAATAGCCAAGTACTTCCTCACCATCTTCTTGCCCATCTCATTCTGATCCCCGCTATCTTCATACTCACAACATACCCGACCAAGTGGGATGCCATAGTCTCACTCGCTCCAGACGGTTGGGGCAGTTGGAATTGTTGTGCAGTATTCAAATATCATCCTTTAAAAATTATGTTTGTTGGGTTGGTCAGAAAACTTCCCACTCTTCTTTACAAAAGGCGTTTTTGAGTGCTGACTCTTGAACATTCACGTGATAATGAAGGTTCTATCATCTCCAGGCTTCCTGTTCGTGGCCGTCCTGGCCGTGGCTTCCGCCGACGATGACTGCCCAAAGATCTGCCCTCTCCTGCTGGAACAGCACTGCGCTGAGGACGAGGCAGGCAACAAACAAACCTTCAACAACCTCTGTCTGCTGAAGACAGCCAATTGCGTGGATAAGACTAAGAGTAAGTAATAGTTCTGAATGTCTGTCTGCTGAGGAAAGTCAATTGCGTGAATAATACCAGGCGTAAGTAATGATTCTGAATATCTGTTTGCTGAGGAAAGCCAATTGCATGATTAATACCAGGAGTAAGTATTGATTCTGAATATCTGTTTGCTGAGGAAAGCCAATTGCATGGTTATACCAGGAGTAAGTAATGATTCTGAATATCTGTCTGCTGAGGAAAGCCAACAAAACCACAGCATTAAAAGCAAGAATACCAAGCCAGTAATTACTTCATTCTATCAGAATCTTGTCTTACCTGTGCAAGTTTTAAGATAATCTTAAATTATAAAATTGCGGAAAAATAAAGATTTTATGACTAAATTGTTTGGTATAGGTAATGACTTTTTCTGGAAACAATACAATTTATGCAACTCGATATGAGTGCAGATCCGGAGAGTTGTTCCGGACTTTAAGCCAACGATTGATTCTGTAATAGCCAACCTCCGATAGGAGAGGCCGTGATGAAGAAGTATTGATCTAATATATATATACCTTTAGCTAATATCTTCTTTTCTTACATTTCAGATTTCAAGGTCGTGAGTCCTGGTGCTTGTTAAAAACAGGAGGAGACGGATCTACACTTAAATGAACATAAATCCTCTTTTGGCAAACCTGTATACTACATTATAACTTTTATATAAACTTGTATTTACTTTTGTACCAGATTTTTTTACCAGTGTTTCATAACATTTCATTCTTAATAAATTTACATCCGACAAATATGTTTTATTTCTTTATTATTTTGATCGCAGCGTGTTAAATCGATTATATACCATTAGTGCCACCTGTGAAGTTTAGGTTTTATTATTTATGAAAGGTTCTCGCCTCTGCTAGTTACTTGCTGTTAAATCGCGTCGGTAAGAACAGTTCCTGTATTGCTGCCGGTTGAAGTTGACATTGTCAATGTGGGTGAACACTTTTTCATATAAAAAGATTGGGTTCCTCTAAAACCCTCTCTTGCTCAAAAACAATCAAAGGTTTCACCTTTCCTAAAGAACCACAGGAACCGGCCTGTATCTAATGTAATTTACCTGTAAAAAATGTCGATTCATGTTGTGTGAAAAAGTGTCTATTCATTGTAAATAAAGTGATTCAGATTGTGTCTCAAAAATAGCGGTGTTTAATAAGGACCCTGCAATTAATAACAATTTCTGAAGGTTATTTTTTATCCTAACACTGTACAGCACAGGTGTAGAGGTGTACAGTTGCATGCGACATTTTATTCTAGGTTTTATCTCTTCCAATTATTCGGTTTAAAAACGAGATTGCAGGCCCTTGACGAATGATTTAAAAAAAAAAAGTTAAACCGCACAAGAGTCCCAACTGCTCCCAACCGTCAGGAGCTATTGAGACCATGGCATTCCCATTTGGCGTATGTTGTGAGGCTGAAGGTAGTGGGGAGAAGAAGGCCATCTCGTTCTAGTGTGAGGAAGTACCTGGCTATTCAGATATCGTCACCAAACACGGCCAAAGCCATTTCGAGCAACGTATCAATTCTGAATGGCGGTCTTACACCAGGGCGATACTGAGAGTATCTTCCACCGGAGAGGCCTATTTTACTAAAATTTTATCAGGAAATTGATAGGTTTACTTGTAAAATACGAATGTGTTATCACGATGTCAGAACACGTGTTCATAAAAATCATAATATTTTAGCATTTCGCCATTATATATTATCAAAGCAAGTGCATGAACACGTGTTCCGATAAATTATGAATTTAATAAAAGCATATCAGGAAACGGTCTACAATACCGGACTACCGGTCTACCGGTGCAATACCGTTTTTAATCGTTTTTTAATTACCAATAATGGAATTATTGAATAGCAAAAGATTAAAATTACCAATACTCAATTTCTCCGGCGATGCACTACATCGTGTAATATTTTAAATTGAGCCGCTATCAATAACAATCCTTACGTAGATGGCGATAAGGTTTAAATTCCCGCTTAACACCATCCGCCTGTGTTGATTTATGCAAGAAAAAAACATGGCCAAAAAGTGCCTTTTAGTTTATTTTGTGGATGTTCAGGCATAAATATTTATTTTTTTTCCGATCATTTTATAAATAACTTAATTTGCCACAATATACAATAAAATTTTAACCGAAAATGGGTTCGTAAGTAGGAGATTTTGAACTTTAAAGCAGTTTTCATAGGTCTATACATTATTTTTTTCTGGGCTTATAAAAAGGCTTATTAAAAATTCTCGATTATTTCAAAGGCCAAGATGTATTCTACTCGCAGTATTTAATTAAAGTACCTGAAACATTACTAGGTGACCAAATTTTCAAACCAAAAACACATGATTTTGCATTACTACGTATGGCATCACCTTGATTTTTTATGAAATGAAATGAAACTACACTGCGTTATATAAATCCCATGTTATTATTATTGCTTACATTGCTAACTATAATATTTCCACTTTTTTATTCTCGAATAAAATTTTTATAATGATTTACAATGTGCCTCTTTTATTTGCATTTTTATGGCATTGTTAAAGACACACTAGTCAACGTTGCGTCGGTGAAAACCATTTTGCCAGCCAGTTACGTTTTTGGTTTTGTTATTTTCTTTATAGTTCCTACACGCCAAAACCATTCAAGGATGTCCTTCTGAATTTTATCCATTACTTATTTTGTATTGCGGCATATTTTTGAATCTTTACATTTTTATACGAAAAAAACTTACCGATAAAAAATATTTCTAACGTATTAAGAATCACTTCAAATTATTCGTGATCCGGTTAAAAACGGGTCTGCAGGCCCTTAACGAATTAATTGATAGGTTTCCTATTAAAAATTCAGTAAAAATAAATGTATTATCGCGATGTCGGAACACATGTTTAAAATATATTAATTTTTCCCATTTTGTCATTATATATTATCAAGGCATGATGCAGGTGCACGAACACGTGTTCCGATATATTACGTATATATAATTACAAGTAAGTGTAACAGGAAACCGGTTTTAACCGTAAAACGAATAATTTGAAGAGATTTTTAATATAAGCAATACTAATATTTCTCCGTGTAGCACGGTTACGATTTTAACATACGTGTGCCTCAGGGATCTCATTTCTACAACAATTAATCTACAAAATTTTAACCTTCGTCTGCCAGTTATCCAATCACTATTATACGTTTCCTCTCTCCTGAAGAACCATCACCAAGTCTCTAAGAAATATTTTCAAGTGTTTTACTCAGTACCTACTAAATTCAGTTTTTGCCAGTGTTAAGTTTTGCTTGGAAGGAACTTGTAAATGATAACACATCAGAAACTTTAAAATGACTCTTGACTTTTATTTGCTCTATCCCCAATTACATTGTGAATATCAGGAGATCCAAAACTACCCAAGACAGACCAAGGAGTTTGTCTTTACTATTAAAGCGTTAGAGAAAAAGAGAAGGTACAATGAAAATCAAATCTTTTTATAATCTGCTTGGGAGTTTGCACCTACCGACATCTATGCATGATTTCTACAACTAATTATCTTGGTTACATACAATTCAATTTTATCTACTTGGAGAGGTGCGAGTCCTAGATAAAAACTTCATTATTCAATTTTAAACAGCCAGTAATAAATTCCTTTCGTCAGCTCAGATTTGGAAATAAATTCCTTTCTGAACTTGGCTTCAAACTTCACTACAAACTTTCACCACACTCGCCGAGACTGAAACGTGGACAAGTGTACCCAGCCTCCTACGCATATACAGTAATTGTACGGACGGTTAATTGTCTCGTACATGTGGTTTGTATGTTTAATGTTAGTAATTACCGGACGGCGTATGTAGTGCATTATAGTGCATGTGTATGTGTTAGTGTATTTGTGTATATGTGTGCGCTTTGAACGGTTTATATTATTGACATGATGCTACTTTTAAATATGGGCAGTGAATCCAAAAAACATGTCGATATTAGAGTTAGACAAAGATTATTGATGGTATGAAGAAGAACGCGGTTGATTGGCGAATTAGATACTGAACGATGACGTAATGTACGACCTTTCGCTGGGACGACTATATGTTGGTTCTTTTTATAATTTTTTTTATTATTAAGAAAAAAATATTGTCAGGTATTTATGGTTGATTAAGATATAAATAACGAAAAGGTTAGAAGAAAGTTGAATAGAATGGGAGAAAAGATGAAAAAAAATCTGAAATAATTGAGAAACTAGATAGTTTATAATTTTTTCAGATCATAATGATATAGGGATAAAGTTTATCTTAAGTAGACGGAAAAATAAGGAAAATCGTATTCAAATAAATGGTTTATTTCAAAATATAAATTGGTTGAACATGCTTTCAAAATAATCAATATAATTTATTTTTTTTAATTTGTTTTTGGAGTTTTGCAGTTTTGAATTTGGGTTTAAATTTGATTTCCTCGTATTGAATACATACGAAACTTTTACTGGAACCTGCTACTATTTGTAGTAATACATTCACCTTCGTAAATTGGTTCGTAATCTGGAATAAAAATAATAAATTAATAATAATTAATAAAAAACATTAAATAAATTCAATGTAAATATTTATAAGCTTATAAAAGAGTATATAATTTTAAAATGTACGTTTTACAAAGACAATGTTTTATTCATTAGAATAAGTTGTATACAAAAGTTAAACATAGATTAACACTGGGAGAGGGCTGAAGGGAGGGGCGAACCCAAATCAGCATTAGAATTGATTGGGAATGAACGAGGTGGGAGTGGGGCATGTTAATTAGGGAATTACAATATTATGGTCGATACAAGTGGAAAATTTGTTAAGTAGGGAAATATTAAAATTTTTATTTTTTTTATTTGTGTCATGCCGGCGCCAGACATGTGTTCAAATAAGTGAACACTTATTTGAAGACTTTGCTCACACATTTGGTCACTTATGTGTGTCTCTGCCAGATATGTGTTCAAAGATTTGATCACTTCTTTGAGCTCACAGTTTTCAAATAGACCTCACATAACATGGACGACGATTTGGTCGACACAGTTTGCTTATATTATTTATGTGCTAGTAATTATTTATTACACGTGCGTACATTACATTACATTACTACACTACATTACTCCAGGCGTCATTAATGTTATTTCTGTTTTTATGCCCTTTTCGTTTTGGGTCCCATATGTCAGGCTCTCCTTGTAATAATTCAATGAATTCAAACACGCCCTCATTGTTCCACTCCATCGATAGCTCGCTTGGTTATGGCTTGTTTGTGTACGCACGCGGCACGACAACTCTCCACGGCGACGCTCGCGCTACTGGGCTTCGCGCAGTGTGGCAGGCATGCAAACATTTTGACTTTGATCCCTTTGATGTGCGCCAAAGAAACCGACACGGAACGGCAAAGCGCACTTAAGTGCGCAAATAAGTGAACACAGTATCAAATGCCCGTGCCACACATGTGAACACTTATGTGAACACTTCTTTGAACACATGTCTGGCGCCGGCTTTATAAATTATGATATATCGGCTGTTTAAGAATTCAACAATTTATGAGGTAACTTTGGCATTACCTACTTTAAATATAAATACAATAAAATAAAATAAAAAAACCTCTTGGGTAGAAATTTTAATTATGTCCAACAAATTTGTGTCATAGTGTAATTCGGTTTAAATTAAAATGATTTTTATTTTTTATTAACAAATCATTTTTACTTTATAAAAGTAAAACAAGACGCCTCCGTCTGTTGAGACGGGTCACCGTCGTTGAAAAAAAACAATTATGTCGTTTTCACAGCAAGTTTAAAAACACCACATTTAAAAAAGAAATGGAAAATTTCATCAAATATATTTCATCAACAAAAAATAAAAATGCCTTAATTTTGTATCGTAATTTTTTTCGTGTACAAAAAAAACAGTAAAAATTCTCTGGCGCTTCCCTACACCAGGTAACGTTTTTTAAAATGTTGCAATTGAACAGTGACATATATTTTAATTTAAAGTGTCTGTCGGCTAAACCCCACCACACATTGTGTAGGTATATATTACCGTGAATCACGCTTTGAACGAAATAACTTCATGAAAGAAACACCCCTTCCCAGTCTAACCTTTTTTACCGTGCTGACACGCGTCAACTTCGGCGGAACACTTTTCACTGAAGGTCTTCCAGACTCCGTCTCCTGTGTAGACGCAAATTGGGTCCCATATTAAGGGACATGGTATTAAACACGGATCGTGCTTTTTTTCAGCCGTTCCCGGGGTCACCAGAGCCATCAGGGTCATTATCATGCCAACTGTACAAAGGTTTCATATGCGTTACATCATTATATTGTATTAAAATGCGTATTCTCAGGCAGAGCGAATCCACGCCATCATTGACCATGCGAAAGAAAAGTACGTAACGAATGCGAAAATACCATAATAACCTATAACTACTGGATTGCTTTTGATAATATAAATGCGCCAATTTAAATGCCTCCGATTGCTTTATTGAAAAAAATTGCAAATTATTTCGTGAATCGGAAAAATATTTATTTTAAAATTTTAGCCATTCCTGCGTCTATTATTTTGCACTATAAACGAAGCTATTTTTATTTATTTAATATTTGAAAAATATTTTTTTTTTACATAGATAGATACAGGATATTAACAAGATGTAAAACAATAGAAATTAAGGTAGCCTTTCCTCACCATAAAGAGACAATGCTCTTGTGTTTGGTGAGGGAATTCTAGTTCAATTATGTACATGTTAGTTATGGTAAATAAATTATAAAGAAACAACACAAGATTTAAACAATATTACTTCTAGATGTAAGTAGTGAACGTATTTTGGACTTATAATAGTTTAAGGTAATTTTTTAATTTAAGGTGACACAATACCCTGATAACGTGGATTTGCCCCGACGCTCACATTTTAATTATTTTTGATGAGCTTATTACTAAAATCTTAAATGTTTCTAGAGGGATTCAAAGGGATGCAAGTTATATATATTTAAGATTAATAAAAACAGGACCTTACCATTAAATATATTATGTAAACGATATGTACATTTTATTAAATGTAAAATGTTGTAAGATAAGCGGCAAGTACCAGATTTTATTTTTCTAGACGATGTGTTGCGGCGTGAATGGACTGTAATTGCGGTATTTGTGATATTGTTTGATTGACTTACCACTATCTCCAAGCTGTCGGCACCTTCCACTTTGCTCTGCTTTAATCACCGGTAGGGTAATTGTTAGTATTGGAGGAGGTCAAGGAAAGGAAATAGTGATATTGGATTTGCGAAATGGTTCAATGCGTTATAGATTGCTATTTTTATGCACTTTTCACGGCGTTCTTTGCGGTATAACATTTGCCGTTTATAGCGCGGCGCGGTGGTTTTAATAACTCAAGATAGGTTATGCGGAAAACGGTTGTACTTGCGGCGCGGTTACTTAAACAACTGACTCATATAGGTAAAAGGCGCGGAACGCGGGTGGGAAACAACAGAACCAAATACTTTGCAACAATAACTGGCCCGAGCATGCCCCTTGCCTTGACCAATGGTCAAAGTCACTAATACAACAAAAGAAACACGTTATGAAAGGATTCAATAAACAATACTGAACCCGCGGTAGAACTAAATTCTAAATTAACTAAATCTAAGATAACAATATTAAACTTGTGGTAGATCTAAATTAACTAACTAAATCTAAGATAACGTTAAAGTTATTGTGTAGGCAGGGGACAGAGTTTAACGACTGCCCTGCGATATGTTCCGGAGTTAGTCTTAACGTCCGCAACGCGGATCACCCCATCTACGCCGGGGTGGACGTTTACCACTACGCCAATAGGCCATTGTAGTGGTGCGATATTGTCACTCTTAATTATTACCACGGTGCCTTTCGTTATTGGATTCGAATTTGTATTCCATTTCTGACGCGATTGCAGCGTGTTCAGATACTCCATTCGCCATCGATTCCAGAAAGTCTGGACGAGACGATCGACAAGATGTTTTCGTTGCAGCAAATTTACTGGCGCATCTGACAAATCAGCAGCGGGTAAAGATTGTAATGGAGTGAGCGTTAAAAAATGCGCGGGTGTTAAAGGCAATGGAGCCGAAACATCGGTAACGCTGAGCACTGATAATGGGCGTGAATTTAGAATAGCTTCAATCTGATGAAGAACCGTTTGCATCTCTTCGTATGTGAGAAGAGATGTACTCACAACTTTATTTAAGTAACATTTAATGCACTTAATGTTACTCTCCCAGATCCCACCGAAGTGGGGTGCTTGTGGAGGATTCATCTTCCACACGATACGGTTTTCCAACAAATTTTCTGAGAATTCTTTCTTGTAGTCCGGTGACTCTAAAAGTTCGAATAAAACCTTCAAATGCGATTTAGCTCCTACGAAATTTGTCCCATTATCAGAATACATTACATTTACAGGCCCTCGACGGGATAGAAAACGTTTGAACGCGTTGAGAAAGACTTCGGTCGAGAGGTCTGAAGCGAGTTCAATGTGAACCGCGCGGGTCACCAGACAGATAAATAAGCAAATGTATGCCTTTTGGCTTCTAACACCCCGACGTCTATGCGGGATTATTTGAAGCGGTCCAGCGTAGTCGACCCCCGTGTGCAGAAAGGCCTTAGCTTCGCGGACGCGGAAAGCGGGTAAATCTCCCATTATTGGGAATTGCGGTTTGGGATTGACTTTAAAGCTTGTATTGCACTGATGCACGCGTTTCCGAATCAAATTGCGCGAAGAAAGTATCCAAAACCTTTGCCTCAACAGAGACATAAGTAAGGTGGGTCCCGTATGCAAGTTCTTAGTGTGGTAATAATCTACTATTAAATCAACTATATGATCATGAGCGGGTAATAAAATAGGATGACGACTATCAAATTCGAGTTCGGCGTTTCTCAATCTGCCTCCTACTCTTAGGAGACCGTCCTGAATAAATGGATTTAATTTAGCAAGAACTTGCCGTACTTTCTTGCCGTCGTTCACTGACTTCATATCATCGGAAAAATGTACTTGCTGAACTGCCTTTATAATAGCGATTTCTGCAATGTCAATATGGCTTAACTCAAATTTACGCGGCAATTTCCTAATGAAGCAAAACACGTAAATGACAATTCGAATCAATTTCGACCACGAATGAATGCGAGAAGCCAATGTGCATAATAAAGGTGACACGATTGTCTTGAGACGATTATCGGTTTTAGGTTTCATTTCGGGTGGATCAGCTACACGAGAGCACAAGCCAAAAGTAGTTGGCTGTTCATACTGATTGGGTTTCAATTCCGGTAAATGTTCTGAATTTGCGTGCTTAAATGGTGAAATAGGCCACTCGAAATGCTGCTGGCAAAGCCATTTTGGACCATTCCACCAAATGTCATTTGCTATCAATTGCGATGGTAGCATACCTCTTGACAGGCAGTCGCTAGGGTTATCAGCACCTGCGACATGATAAAAATGACTACTGTTTAAATTTTCGTGTATTTTTTGTACACGATTGGCAACAAAGGGTTGCCAGCGGTGAGGTGATGAATGAATCCAACTTAAAGTTACAGTCGAATCAGAAAAGGCAAATGTTGAATGAATAGTAAACCTAGCGGAGTAATTATCAATTACCTTTTTTAACAGGTGCGATAACAATAATGCAGCGCATAATTCTAGGCGTGCTAAGGAGACGATTTTTAGCGGCGCTACCTTTGATTTTGCGCAAACTAATTGAACCTTAATTCGGTTATCAGGAGTGGTCACATGAGCGTATACCACTCCTCCATATGCCTTTTCGCTGGCATCCGCAAATCCAACAAGCATTAACGTGCATCCTTCCGTGACTCCTATATGACGTGGAATACGAATCGACGATATTGACGGCAATTCCGCGTTGAACTGCTGCCACTGTTGTGATATCCTTGCGGGTGGAATTTCGTCCCAATCGATTTTCAAATTCCACAGCTCCTTTATTAGAAGCTTGGAGAAAAAATTCAATTTCTGGCCAGATAAACCAAAGTTGACCGCCAGTTACTTCAAAACTATGGATCGTACGTTGTATATTTGTGTGCACGTCGGCAAGGAGTTACTCCGTATTGCTTCAGACGCCGCCAAAGTTCCGGCCTATAAGGTTGTCTGTCACCCGGCCCGTTGCTCCGGTTATTTCTTTTACGTATTTTTTTTATTTAATCAAACGATTACTTTGAAATCTATTGGTGAAATTTTCTGTTTTTTATAATTTAACTTCTTCCTCAAGTGAGTAAAGGTTTTTTGTATGTTTCACCCAAAGATATTAGAAGAACGAGATATGCTATGTTGGCCGCCGGACCGTAGCCGGAGTACTACCTAATTAGGGTACTTTGAACGGTATCGGGACGTGTACGCACAGAAATCTGTTCAATGTATTAGTGCGGATACCTTAGCGTAAGCGAAGGTGTGCAGTAGTATTGGTGAACAAAACCGGCGACACTGGGCAAAACAATTCCACTCAGTACGAACTGCTCACAGCACATCTCGTTCTTCTAATATCTTTGGTTTCACCAATATAAAAGAATACATTATTTTTTTTCAATTGTTTATACTTAAAATATGTACAGTGGTCATGTTTCAGATAAATTTGGACATTGTTAAAAAAATATGAAAATAGTTTATTTAGTAGAAGTTTTTTTAATTCTTAAGTTTCTTTATTTTAATAATTAAATATTACCTTAAATATTTTTTTTCAATAAAAAGTTCCGCTGTTATGTGTGGTTTTTATTTGTAATTGTCACGCCTAAAATGATTATCAAGTAAAACTTATTTCATATAAAAAGTATTTCAAATATAATAATTATAAACAATGAACTTTCTTTTTACATACAAATTATATTTTTTGGCTTTCAGTCACACCAATTTTTGGGCACTGAAAAATTGGAACTGATTATGAAGAATTCAGACATGCCATAAATACCTAATATAATATTTTAACAAAAAAATGCTTTACTTTAAAATGCAAACTGATTTTTCAAGAATTAACTGGGTCTGCCCTAGTATAAGATATTATACAAAGTGACCGGCATAAAATTTTCGAAATTCGAAAGTTTTTTTCCATAAAGCAAAAACTCTACATCGAAAGTTTTTCTCCATACAGACAATTAGACATATGTTACCTATAAAGTACCTAAAGACATTCGAATATTAAAAAGAGTTATTCATCTTTTAAGTTGGCCCTTGGCACTTGGCCAGCCGGCTGACAACCAGCGGCACAGAATGTTATAGAGTGCCCCTTCACTAGAATCGCTTTCCTAGTTTAATTTATTTACGCCCTTTTTTTATATTAACTCCACACAGGAGGCCCTGAAGAAAATAATTTCCCTCAGGGCCTATGTCATCTTTGGGGATGCTGTGTGGAGGGTCTTTTTGTGGAGAGGAAGGAGTGAACATAGGTCTTGAAGAGTCCCATGTTGTAGGAGGGAGGAAACACAGAGGCCGGCAGTTCGTTCCACAGCCGAGCTGTTGAACTTAAGAACGAATCATAGAAGCGACCCGTTCTCATGTGACAAGTGTCAACCGTGTACAAATGTTGGGCACGCGTTTGGCGTGTATCCCGACTACGCACCGGTGCCAAAGGGATCAATGACGCTAGTTCCTCAGAGCATCTTCCATTGTAATACCGATAGAACAAGGACAGCATACCTACCTGACGCCTGTGCTCTAAAGATTGCAGTCCGTTTGTTAAGATTGGGGAATCTATCAAACGGACCGCCCGTTTTTGCACAGAGTCAAGGGAAGACCAGAGATGGCTACCAAATTCGACAGTAGGGCGCACTTGCGGTTTGTACAGGGTCAGCAGTTGTGTACTATTAAAGTATCTGCGGGCCCTGTACAGTACGCCCAGCTTCTGACAGGCCAGCTTTACTCTGGCTTCGATGGAGCCCCCATACCTGAGCTGGTCACTTATAGTTACACCAAGCATATCAATGGAAGGCCTGTTCGGAAGATTGCTTCCGTTGAAGGAGACTAGATTATCAGTTAGATCCCTTTTAGACGTAATCAGACAGGATTGGGTCTTTGAAACATTAAATTCGACGAGATTATTTTTACCCCAGGAGGAAATACTCTCGAGATAACCGTCCATTCTCTGCTTCAAAGCCCTCCGAGCCGTTGGAGTTTGTGTGCCCTTTGGGGGCTTGTCAAAAAAAAAGCTATCATGAACTGTACTGTCATCCGCGTAACAATGTATCGGTGCACATGTCAAAAGGTCATTGATGTGCAACAAAAACAAAGTCGGAGACAGAACCGATCCCTGTGGGACGCCAGCATTTATAGAGTGTGAGGATGAGGTGAAACCGTCAGGAACTGCCTGAATCGACCTATCCCTTAAAAAGTCAGCAATCCACGTACACAGGGATGCGGGAAGTCCGTAAGAAGGCAATTTGTTGACAAGTCCTCGGTGCCAGACCCGGTCAAAGGCCTTGGATATGTCTAGTGCGACCGTTTGGGTCTCACCGTGACGTTCCAGGCACCGCCCCCAAACATGCGACACATACGCGAGAAGATCACCGCACGAGCGGTTCCGCCGGAATCCGTATTGACGGTCGTTGATAATTTTGTTCTTCTCGAGGTATGTGAGCAGTTTGTCGTTGATCACACGTTCCATCACTTTGGACAGAACTGATGTGATCGCTATGGGGCGGTAGTTGGCCGGGTTGGAGCGGTCACCTTTCTTGGGAATAGGGTGAATGACCGCTTTTTTCCAACCAGAGGGCACAGTGTCACACTTCAGGGACATTTTGAAGAGCTTTGTCAAAACTGGAACTATTTTACCGCAGCACACCTCTGCAATACCAGGGCAGGTATTCCATCAGGTCCACTAGCTTTGTTAACATCGAGCCCCCGTATAACGTGGAGTACATCCCGATGCCGGATCCTCACCTTTTTCATATAGAAACCGCAGTGAGGAACCGACGGCGGAACAGCGCCTCCGTCATCGAGGGTCGAGTTTTCCGCAAACATTTTCCCTAATAAGTTAGCCTTTTCGGTGGCGGTGTTTGCTAGTGAGCCGTCAGGTCTGGTAAGAGGTGGCAAACTGGGTTTGCAAAAATTCCGACCTATTGAGCCCGCAAGGGACCAGAATGCTCTGCTGCCATGCGGGTAGGCAGCCAGCTTTTTGCTGATCTGCAGGTCATGTTCAAATTTTGACCTTTGAAGGTACACCCACCCTGTCCCACCCCGGTATAGGTGACTTATGGTCACCCCTTCGGAGCTCTCGCATGAATCTAATTTTTTTGAATAAAAGGCTCTACAATTTATATAAATGAAGCTAGGCCTTCAAAGTCCCCGCATACGGTGTTATGAAGCGGTATGCAAGCGCTTACAAGTACTAAACTAAGGACAACACAGAAAAATAAACAACAAAAAAATCAAGATTAAGTGTCAGGCAGATAGTTGGTGGAGGGGACCCACACTCCAGTACCTGTAAACACATAAAAGTAAAATAAACAAAAGAGTGAAGGGGGAGTTTCGCCGAACCACGACTGGCAGTCCTGTTGAGAAATTGGTGGTGGTTGGGGCGACTGGTGCAGGTCAGGACTTCCACACCCCTTAACCGACCACCCGGTGGTGCCCTGAAGATAAGTATTGGAAAAAGAGGGATAAAACCCTAAAGAACCTAGGGGAAAGAAGCGTCAAGAGGTCGGAGGCAGGGTGGAGGTTACCCCAGCCCGCACAGTCACCCCTCTGACCACCAACGCTCATCAGGGGTGGCGCAGGTGATTGGCGGAGTCCCCCGGTAAGAAGGAATAATAAGAAGCTCCAGTCGTGCATGCGGGGACGAGGCCCGTTATCCAACCCCTAATGGGGAAAATAAACAAAACAAAACAGACAACGGAGTTCAGTTCTCGCCTGTAAACTCGTTGCTGTTACTAAAAAAAAAAGAAAAGAGAACCGGAAAAAATACATGTAAAAAGAAGAGAAAATAAGAGGAAAAATGAAAAACAATAATCAATCCAAAAAGTGCCACATAAGGGCAACGGTAAATAAGTAAAAACAAAAGTAAAGGTGTAAAAATAAGATCTGCATGGTCTGTAAAGAGGACAGTAAGTATTGAATAAGATAACAAAGTAAAGTAAGAGAGATAATTAGTAAACACAGATATATAAGAGTGCTTACAGTGTCTGTAAAAAGAAAAACAGTGTGTTAACCTTAGACAGGGAAAAAGAAACATATGAAAAGAAAACAGAAAATAAGAATTAAAAAGTACAAGACAAGTTAATTAAAAAAAAAAAAAAAAACAAAATATAAACGAATGGAAATCATCTGCAACAGCTGGTACAGTAAAAAAAAGAAATAAGATAAGAATAATAAAATAAGAAAAACAGAATAGCATATACAATAATGAAAGAGTTAAAAATAATAAGTCATGGAGCAGGAGCAGTACACCGGGGGTTCCCAATTATTACACTAGTCAACGACTCTAAGCACAGGCCATCTCTCAACCCAGATCCTAGTAAACTTCCTCAAACATTCGAAATTCACACTGTTAGAAACAAGATCGGTGTTCCACACCGGTCTAATGGGGACATTCAGACCGTCTATCATTTCGTCTCTGGCATCCTTCAAAATCTCACAGTGCCACAGAATGTGATCGGCCGACTGGTAATTATTGCCACAAGCGCAATTGGGGTGGGTGGACAGGGCAAGGCTGTGAAGCCTTCCCCTGAATTCCCCATGTCCTGAAAGGAGTTGCGTAACGTGATGGTCCAGTTTGAGGAAGGCCCCTTCCATTCTGAGTTTAACTGAAGGGAAGAAGGAGAAGGTCCATCTTCCCTTGCTCGACCTATCCCAACGGACCTGCCACTCTTTGAGCGACAGGTCCCTCATCGTTCGGAGCAGTCCTGGGAGAGTTCCTGGTCCACCCGGTGTCAGGAAGACACCAAGGTGGTTGGCCGGGGATCCACGGATTAATCGCTGCTTTGTTAACACCTCCCTAATTTCTAGATCGATTGGTAATATACCAGCCAAAATTGGCAAAGCGTCCGAAGCAACGGTTCGATATGCCCCAGATAGTGCCAGCAGGGGAGTGCGCTGACCCCTAGTGAGAGCAAGAAGTATTAAACAGTTATCCAGGCGATGCTCCCAAACAGAGGCGGCATATGCGACTTGCGCAACATATACCCCCTTGTAGAGAGCGTGCAAAGCCGGTCTGCGAAGTCCCCACTCTGCCGTGGAGATTCTTCGAAGCTTCAGAAACAGCGACTGAGCCCTGCAGGATACATCTTTGACATGAGCCAGAAAGGAGGACGATCGATCTAGAGTGACACCTAAATATTTAACGTTATCCACAAATTTGATATTAGTGTCTCCCATACGGATGGTAGGGTTTCTTGTCTTATTGAAAGAACCCTTCATCAGGAGGCCCATAGTCTTCTGGGGAGCGAAGGTCATTTTATTCCTCTCCCCCCATTTAAGGAGGGTGTCCAAACCTTCACCAGCCTTACATTCGACTTCTCTTCTACTGTCCCCAGAGACAAGATACATTTTATCATCCGCATAGTCGATCATGATACATCCTTCAGGTAAGGGTAACCTAGAGGAGTCATCGAAGGTTATATTCCAAAATTTAGGAGCTAGGACGGAGCCTTGAGGACACCCCATATCGGTCTCGCGTTCAATAACAGTGTCACCATGAGAAATAATGACAGTTCGGCCCGATAAATAGTTGTCTACTGATTTAAATAGGGTTTTTGGGCAGTTCCTATTTTTAACCTTGATACGTATCATGTCCCACCATGCGTAGTCGAAGGCACCAGTAATATTGAGGAAGATTGCAACTACATACCTCTTTGTACAAACCTTCACCCAGTTAAGCGCAAACGAAATGGCGTGCACGGTGGATCTACCGGAGACAAAGCCAAATTGGAGATCACTAGACGGGGAGAGTGATTGTTGTAGCCTATGCCGGATAAGTTTTTCCAGGATCTTGCCAAGCACTGGAAGTAAGGTGATGGGCCGATAGGCCTTGACATCAGTTAGTGGCTTACCATTCCCCTTTGGTATGACCCTGAGCTCGCCTCTCTTCCATTCAGAAGGGAAAATTCCTCTTCTCAAACACGTTTCCATCACTTGGAAGAGCTCCTCCCTAGCGTGGATCCAGACTTGCTTCGCTATCACGCCATTAAGTCTGTCATGCCCTGGTGCCTTCTTAGGACCCAAACCCTTAATTATTAGGTCGATTTCTGCTCTAGTGACTGGAATGACTCTATCCTCTTGGGCGAGGTCTCTAGGTGGAAGCCGTGCCAGGAGTCTAACCTGTTTATGGTGGTCACTTTCCCCAATTACTGATTCTACAGGAACTAACTTGCCCAAAAGTGTATTGAGAGTAGAGGCCACATCTATCGTCTCAGCATTCCTACCTTCTGTGATCCCAATGAGACTAGACAAAAACCGATCCGATCCTTTCCCGGATTTTTCAATTGCGCTGTGGATTTCCCACGGGTTGGCGTTTCCCACATTATTGACCCAGTCATGCCAAGCAGCTCGTTTCGCAAGGAGAACCGCCTGTTTGAAAGTTGCCCTGGATCTCCTGAGAGCTGCCTGAAGGGTAGCTGTCTCCTCCTCCGTACAGCATCCCCTCCTGGACAGTCCCAAGGCCCTATAGGCTCCTTTATAGGCCCCCTTTAGCGAAGTCAGCTCAGGTGACCACCACGGCGTTCTAATTTTCGTCTTTGGGTTTGATCTGCCCAGAGAGGAATCAGCCGCAGATACAACGGCAGAATTGAAAAAGTTCCCCAAATTGTCCGGATCACTAGCTGCTACGTGATGAAAATCCCTTAATGTATCTCGTAGCGCCTCCCCAAAGTTATCCCAATTCGCCCTAGAGGTGTTGAAATTCCAGGAGGATCTCGGAGTTTCAGTTTTCTTAACACCTATTGTAAATGTGATTAATCTATGATCCGAGACTATTGCGCATTCATGGACCCTCCATTTAGATATCCTGGCCGCAACTGATCCAGAGCAAAGAGTTAGATCAATGTTGCTCTCTCCCATTGTGTTTGAAAAGGTAAAGAACGAACTCTGTTCGTTAACGATACAAAGGCCTTGCGCAGCAATAAGGTCTTCAACGGCGTCAGTCCGTGATCGTTCTGAATGGTTTTTATTATTGTCAAACCAAAGAGGAGAGCGAGCGTTAAAGTCCCCTCCGATAACTACGTTACGACCTTTAAGCGCGTTTAGGGCGCGCGTCAGACTCAGGATATGTGGTTCTACCGGATTCCCCCATTTAAAATAGACTGAGATCAGATAGATCTCAGTGTCAGCAAATTTAATACATACACAGGTTTGGTACTCATTAGACAGCCCTGCCAGAAGGAGGGGGCTGATCAATGATGTATTGACCAGAACACCCGCCCCCGGCGATGAGCCGACTTCGAGTACCGCTCCCGGAAATTCAATTGGTGTTTTACCTTCCCAGGTGTACTGCTCCTGAATAAGCAAGATGTCAATGTTGAGGTCAGACATGACCCGCTGCGCGTCCAGGGTGGCCATCCGGGATCGCTGCAAGTTAATCTGACCTAGGGAGAGGAGATTAGCAGGAGCCATAATCTGTCATTCTAACTTGTGCATTGATGGCTGCAAGCTGTGCAGGACAGTCTCTATCCCCAGTAGGATGATCAGCAGTCTTCCTAAAACAGGTGCAAGTGGCACAGACAGCGGGAAGTGCCTTCTTGGGGCAATCCTCATGTTTGTGTCCCACAGCGGCGCAGTGGCGACAAGTTTCTTTCTCCTGAGAGCAGGACTTACTAATATGACCATACTGTTGACACTTAAAGCATCTGGTCGCGCCTGTATAATCGCGAGTGCGACAGGCATTCCACCCAAGGAAGCACATTCCGCTGTCTAGTAAGACCTTTCGAGCAGCTGGATGACAGGTCACCACCATATTCATGGTGGGGATGTCCCGTTTTCCGAAGAGCGAAACTCGTCGCATGGTCCGAAGGTGATCCTCCAAAGACAAAGAAGTCTGGCCAGATAAATTACTTGCGTAGATCTCGGAGAAAAGCTCCTGGTCGGCAGATTGTTCACATTTAGGAACATTATAAATAACGATTTTCGGAAGACGGCCAAGAGGGTTGATCATCTTTAGACCACTTGCCACGAGTTTTGCCTCGGCCTTTTTAATATTTTCCAGTCCCTTGATGTCCTTGGCTTGAAACGCCATGCCAGCGCCTTTGATCTTCCTGGAGCGTACGATTTGGAAGTCGTCCTTCCTCGGGTTCAAAATTTTCTCCAGGGTCTTGAGGGTTTCCTCCGATGTTTTACCCTCTGGAGTTTGCGGATAAACCAAGACCGTTAGTGGCTTCTGTGGAATTGTCAAATTTTGACCTATTAATGATTCTCTTGCATTCCTTTGCCGATTTGTTGTATGCTGATCTGCTTTCGGGCGTTCGAGATGTGTTGTAGGCTCGGTAAGCCGCGTTTTTTCGTCGAACTGCTTCGGAGCATTGTCGACTGAACCACGGCTTTGAGCCCACACCAGTTTCTTTAGTAGTCGATTGTATGAAGCCATCCATCGCCGATTTGATGACTTCACCAATCTCCTGGGCACATCTTGAAGGGTCCGAAGTCCGAAAACAAACAGCTGACCACGGAAAAGCGTTGAAATGGGCCCGCATACCGAACCAATCTGCTGAACTATAGTGCCACACTTTTCTCCTCAGCCTCTCATTGGTTGGTCTGAGGCTAACGGGGATTGATGTCGTCACTAGGCAGTGGAGTAAAAGCCCTACTGGGCTTTTACATAAATTTCTAACTATACAGTCATGCTAGTTGTAACAATGGTATATCTAATAAATTATGGTAAAATAAAAGGAGTTTTTTACTAAGGACTGGTATTCTCTTATATTTCAATAAAGTGTTTGTGAAGAGTTCGTTTCATTACTAATACTCCAGGGCAATTAGCGATTCGCGATCGTAATTATTCCGGCAGTCCCAATTTTTTTATATGTTTTATAAACTGGTCCCCTGATGTAAAATCTGAGTTTCCGACCTTGGCACACCTGTGCTCGCGCCGCCATTTTGAAAAAAACCGGCCGAAATCGCGTCAAAATTTAGTTTTTCCAAAATATCTCATTACCAATGCAAATTTCGGGTAAATTAGATAAACAATTAAAGTAGAAAATAAAATTACTTACAACTTTTGCGAGTTCAATTTTCTTCAATCTCTAATAGGTACCGAGGTAGAAAGTCGTAAAGGTGCGTATATTTTTTTAAAAAAACAAGGTTTTGCGCGAGTTGGTTTTTTTTTGTAAATATCTCGTTTCCATTACAATTTTGTGAAAATCATTGATACTAATTTTGAAGAAAATAAAATTTCATAAAATAAGCAGGTATATAATTTATGTGTTTTAACTCTAATACGTATCCAAGCTCTAATCCACCAAAACCAGGCCAAAAATTGAAACAGAGGTAAAGTGTTTTTAATTTCATTCATTAATTTTATTTTTCTTCAACAATTATTGTTGTGAGAACATAGTAGGGTGGGGTAAAGATCCGCAACTTTAGGTTTCAACCTTTTTTCTCACCCAATAAGTAAAAGGTCCTGCAGGTTTTGGCTTCACTGGAAATCTTAATTTATGTGCTACAATATACTGTAGCGGTACGCCACTACTTCATTTGAACGGAATTCCAGAAGCTTCGATATTTTCCAAACAAGATTCTTGGATGTTCTTTTATTATTTTTCATTTTTGTTTGGCAAATTATATATAGCAACCAAATTGTTCTAGAAGCTTCAACTTATAAAAGCGGCAGCGTGAAGGAACTCGCTAGTATTCCGTCTCCAAACCGCCAGTCTAGTTGACCTAAATATCGCTAGCATTTTATTGTGAATAATAAACTAGATTTTTTATGTTGTACACTAAGGGCCCGTTCCCACTTCCGTTTTCAAATCGGGGGCGGGTCCCGTTTTATAATCGGATGCCCTAGTGGCTGTAGTGGATGTATGGAGCTGTTCACACTTGTCCGACACGATTTGAAAACGGATCCGACATTTTTTGTCGGATGGCTCGCCTACGCAGCGCGTCCGTTTTCAAATCGTGTCGGCACACGCTCGCTCATAGTGTTGTATGGAGCTGTTCACACTTGTCGTCCAGTCGTTCCGGCAGAGTCCCCGCCAAACCCCGACCCCTCCCCGCCCGCTCCCTGTCGCAAGGAAGCAGGCACGCTGCGTGCTTGTATTTGGTTATTTTGTTAAGTAAATAAATCAAAACTACAATAATGGATAAGGAAATAAATCCCGAAAATTTAATACCACTGGTCGAAGAAAGAGTATGGTAATATTTTATCTTTAACTAAATAAAAACAAAACACTTGGTGTACACAACTTTTGTACATCAAAATTTTTATTTTATTTTATTTAAGTTTACTTTTTTTTAAATTTTAAAGCTTTAATGAGATGCACGGAAGAGCGTATTAGTTAAATAAACACATAATAAAAAATATTTGAGTGTTTATTGTTTTCTTACTTTAAAATATCGATAGCCTTTCTTCAGGACAAATGCACTTTCTCAATTTTGTATTTTGATATGTTAAGATCTCTGAAACTCATTCCAGTAGATGGTTAAAGGAAGTGATAGACATTCTCTTAAGCCATTAAGCGCCCTTGAGGTGATTTTTCATGGTGAAAACGGCGCTATATAAATAATCCATTCATTATTATTCTAAAATAATTAAAGAACTTTAGTTCATCACTTCTTAACTCACCAATTAACACTTGGAAAATTCCTACAGAAAATCATTCGACTATGATTGGGTGTACTCAAAATTTTCACTTTTTTCCTTATATTTAATAAGTACCACATGACAACAAGAGCTTCATCGTCGTCCATTGCGCACCATTACTGAATAATGAGCAAATAACATGTTTTTGTTGAATCGACAATTATTTTTTTTCGTAGAGTATGGTCCGTTTTTAAAACGGATCCGTTTTTAAAACGGTAGTGTGAACAGGGCCATTGGCCGTCCGTTTTTAAAACGGGACCCGCCTCCGATTTGAAAACGGAAGTGGGAACGGGCCCTAAGATAACTACAGTGGTGACCCCGACGTGAGTTAAATTTTTTTAAAGTGTTATCGTGTACTTCAGTTATTTTAAAAAATGTCTCTCCTGCGCGGCGCTACGACAAAGAGCTACTACGTAACTACGCTACATTTTATTACTAGCGAAATAAGCACCATTTAGGAAAAAAAAGGAAAGGAAAGACAACCTTGCCTTTGCGGACCTTTGCCCCACTGTTTGGGGTAAACGTCCGCAGATGCGGGGCAATTGTCCGCAGCTGCGGATCTTTGCCCCATTGAAATGAAATACACGGAAAAATTAACTTTAATCATTTTATTTATTCACAGTTATGAGTAAAACCATTCCAGTTCACTGACTGAATAAACATTTCGGGTTGTGCTAGTTTTTTTGGCTCCTTTATACTCGAAACGACTGATCCCCATTCATAATCGAGAATGTCAGGCCGGTCGGGCCATTTCCATAATTTTCCAGCTTTCACCATTGATGATACAGCGGCATGGGTTTCTGAAACGCCAGTAATAACTCCTGGAAACAGTTTTTCTTCATATCGAACGGTACAAAATTAGCCTATGCACCTCTTTGGAGGCACCATCCGCTCAGACGATTCTTCCATCTTCTGATCACTGTCAGATTCTGAGTCGTTGTAGACCGAAGTTCCAGATGAAATAGACTGAGACTGAGATGAGTCATCTGAATCAAACTGAAGTTTACGTGGTGGCTTCTTCTTCTGCTTTGCTGCCATCTTGAGCTTGTCTTTCCGTTTCATTGCATTTTTAATTTGACGATCTTCTCTTTCTTTGACCAACCTTTCAGCTTGTAATTTTTTGTCCCGAAGGGCTTTCTTGTGCGGAGAAGATGTTAGAAGTGTCGACTTTAAACTTCTTCCGCTCCGCTTACGTCGTGTTGCTTTGGGAAGAGGTAGTATGTCTTCTGGAGACACAACTGACACAAGAGATGACGTGGAGACAAGTCCAGGAGAATCAGTAGATAAAACAGGATCAGGCAGTCTTGAAGGTCCAGGAACAGGGAAGTCGAGAGCTGAAGGAACAGGATCAGGCAGCCTTGAAGATCCAGGAACAGGGAAGTCGAGAGCTGAAAGAACAGGATCAGGCAGCCTTGAAGGTCCAGGAACAGGGAAGTCGAGAGCTGAAAGAACAGGATCAGGCAGCCTTGAAGGTCCAGGAACAGGGAAGTCGAGAGCTGAATTGCAGTTATCGTTGCCAAAGTCTAGTGTTGGTTCTTGGACGAAATCTTCTTCCGGGCTTTGGTCAAGTACTGACGTAGGAGCCTGAGGCAGCACTGAAGGCTCAGGAACAGGGCAATCGGGAACGGCATCACAGTTATCGTCGCCAAAATCTAGCATTGGTTCTTTAACGATATCATCTTCTTCCGGACTTTGATCCGTCACCTGGCTCGGAAGAAAATCAGCATCCAAGAAAACCCCGGGATCCAGGGGAAAGATTCCCGTTGCGCGGAAGGAGGCAGTTGCTTTTTCAATGGTAGCTGTTCTTTCATAAGCCGGGTTAAAGAGCTCAGCGACATGATAAACTGTTATTACCTGCCCGGGGTGGGACGATTGCCACGAATCCGTGACCTCGTTGTAGTAGGTTTTGAGGGGTTTAAAAAACACCCGGTCGAGTGGCTGAGTTTTGTGGCTCGTATGGGGTGGCAAGCTGAGCATAACCACATTCAATGCTTCAGCCTGAGATATTGATTCGATTGAAACATGCGAGGCATGATTGTCCAGGATAAGAAGAACAGGAGCTTCCGGAGTGGGTTTGGCATGTTCTGCAAAGTGTTTTAACCACTTGGTTCGTAAAGGTCATGATCAAAAAATTTTGTACGTAAATCATCTGGACGACCTCGATAAATTAATATAACAAATCACTTACTTGAACACACCAAACTGAAATACCTACTGAGAACATGGATAAGGAAACAATAACTACAAACAAACCAGATGAACTGCTAACTCTTAAAAACAATTTTAATATATTAAATAAAAATATACGAAGTATCAACAAAAACTTCGATGAACTTCAAATACTAATTAAGAATCTAAAAATTAATCTTGATATAATTATCCTCACTGAGTGCTGGATAAAGGATAAATATTCACCCTTACATATTAATAATTACACCTCATATGCAACCAATTTGAATTACACAAAAAATGATGGTGTGATAGTGTACATTAAAGATGACACTAAAACTGAAGTCAATGAAATAAAATTCCCAAATGCAAACTGTTTGAAAATCAAAGTGGGTGATGAAACCACTATATTAGCTCTGTATCGATCACCAGCTACAACTAATATTAATCAGTTTCTTGAAACGCTTTCTAATGAACTCAATCTTCTAAAAAACAAAAAAAATGTCTTCCTCATCGGAGATATAAATATTGACATACTAGAAAACGGTCATCCAAATAGAACTGATTATCTGCAAACAATGGCCGCCCACGGACTTGAAAGTTTGATAAATAAACCTACGCGTGTTACAAATGACACCAAATCTTGCATCGACCACATATTCAGTAAGACTGTTAAACCAACCAACTCTATCATATTCACCTCTACTATAACCGACCACTATACAACAATTTTATCTATTACAAAAAAGAAAATACAAAGATCGCAGCCCTACCCAATTATCGTGCAGAAGACAGAAACCATATGGAATGAAGTAAAACAACAATTACTAAATACAAAATGGATAAACCTACTGGAGAACCTTGATACAAATAGTGCCTGGAGTAAATTCATTGAATATATAACTCATACCATCATGTCAAATACCAAATCAATAGAAAAAAAGATTTCACATAAAAATCAACATCTTAAACCATGGATAACCCAAAGCGTTATAAATTGCATTAGAAAAAGAGATGAACTACACAGGAAAGTTAGTTTAAATCCTTGTGATATTTTTATACAACGATATTATAAAAGATACAGAAATATTTGCAAAAATGTTGTACGCAATGTCAAAGAAAATTATTATAAGAAAAAAATAGACGAATGTAACAATGACCCACGCAAATTATGGAAGATCATTAATGAAATTACAAGGGCAAAATCATCCCATAACAAAAGCATAGATGAACTAACAATTGAAAATACCCAAATCTCTTTCGAAAAGCATCCGGACAAAATTCTCGAATACGTAAACGATTTTTTTACAAATATAGGGTCAAAATTGTCAAAGCAAATCAGACATCCAAAAACTAGCATTTTACCAGAAGAAAAGGAAAGTATGAACCAGATAGATAAATTAAAGTTAACTAATGTAACCAATACTGAAATCAGAAACGCAATTGTATCCCTCAATGTTAATAAATCATCGGGAAATGATATAATCTCAAATAAAACAATAAAACAACTCCAAAATGAACTGACCTTCCCTTTGACATACTTGGTCAATCTGTCTATATCTACAAATGTATTCCCCTCATGCCTTAAAAAAGCAACAGTTATACCTATACATAAAAGTGGTAGCAAAAAGGATATATATAACTACCGACCCATAAGTCTCTTAAGCTCCTTTTCAAAAATCTTGGAAACTGTAATGAAGAAGCAAATTGTTCATTTTCTTGAACAAAACAAATTATTATCACCATCCCAATATGGCTTTAGGGAAAATCTAAGCACCAATGATGCCATAGAAAATCTAACAAGCATAGCCATAAAAAACATAGATGAAGGGAAAAAGTGTTTGGCTTTATTCATAGATCTTCAAAAAGCTTTTGACACAATAGACCATAAAATATTACTAACTAAGCTAAAAAAAATAGGAATGGCCGAAACAACAATGAACTTATTAGAGTCATATATAACAGGGCGAGAACAACAAGTACAAATTGGCAAACAAAAGAGCAAACTACTATCTTTAAACTATGGCGTCCCTCAAGGAAGTGTACTGGGACCGATCCTATTCATTATCTATATCAACGATTTAACTAACCTTACCATTAAAGGAAACATAATCAGTTTTGCTGATGATACTGTTTTATTATTTCAAGAAGAAAATTGGACGGATACATTTAATGAGGCTGAAAAGGGGCTTAGTGCACTTCAAAATTGGCTTAAAATCAACTCGCTTACCCTTAATATAAGCAAAACAAAATATATAACATTTTCAATAAACGCAAGGAGCCAACCAATAAAATCACTAGAACTAAAACTACACGAATGCCATGGAAATAATATACAATGTTACTGCCCCGTCATCGAAAAAACACAAAACATAAAATATCTCGGAGTAATAATCGACGAAAATCTTAGATGGGACCTACACATCAAAGGTATTACGGAAAAACTCACAAGCCTTATATATTTCTTTAAAAATCTAAGAAACGTATTAAATAAAAAGGATATGAAAAAGGTCTACTACGCATTATGTCATTCTCGAATTGAATATGGAATCATAGGATGGGGATCTGCTACACATACGTACCTACACAACCTGAATACGATTCAAAAAGGAATCATAAAGACCATATTGAAAGTACCAATTAGAACGCCTTCAATTGAAATATTCAATTCCTTTGACGTACCAAATGTACAGCAAATATATGCCAAAAATATATTATTGAAGCTCTTCAAAAATAACAAATCCTCTACTAGACTGTGTATGCATAACACTAGATCGAACAAAAATGATATAAAAAATATTCCAAGTTATAAAACCACATTCGGACAAAGAAACTATACATACTTTGCAACAAAACTCCATAACATCCTTCCCCAAGACATAAAACTAATAAAAAATCCTAATGAATACAAATCATTAATAAAAATATGGCTGAAAGAGGTCAATGAAAAAACCCTAATGAAAACACTAAAAACGATATAGAAGACACTAAAAACGACATAGAAGACACTAAAAACGACATAGAAGACAAATAAACCATATTTAAATAACTTTAGTCCGCCTCGGCACAGGACCCCCTAGTGAGGAGGACTAAGAAATACAATATTTTATACTTAATTTCACCATTATATTTTGTATGTAACAATTATTTTATATAGTCGCTAAAAAAAAAAAATAAAAAAAAAAAAAACTTAATAAATGTAGGAGTGTCAACATATCCCTTGTCAGTGACCGACATCTTACAGCCGACCGGGCCATTTTTTATTAAAAGAGGATTTTCCCTCTTTCTTTTGAATATAAAATAGGGCGGAATGTAGCCACCGTTGGCGTTGAGGCAGCAGATAACGGTAACTGTTTGGCCTTGTTCGGCACTTACATTTTTAGCTACTTCTTTCTGGCCCTGGTCGGACACAATTTTCGGAAGTTTGTCTGGAACAGTCTGGAACAGTCTGGATTCCAGTTTCGTCCATGTTGTATATGGAACCAGGAGCAAACTTGTATTTTTGATAAGCCGATTCTAGGTTACCAAAAAAACCTTCCACTTGATTGCGATTAAAACCCATTGTTCGGGCCACTGACGTTTTTCTCGCAGTTCGCAAACTTAGTTTGTGTCTCTTCATGAAAGAAATTGTGTAATCCTTCCCTGCCATTCCCTTTTCTTTATTAAAGTTGTGTCGAATCTTGTTTTCTTCAGCATATTTGAATATAAGAATTCGGAGCGTTTTGAAGGAAACACCATAAAACATAATGTTATTTATTGGCAGAATGAACATCTAAATGAGCATTACATCACAACAATATAATACTCCACCATGCAAGACGGAAAAAGAGTAGATTGGGAATACATAACACAATAAATAAACGGAATAAGTCGAAGCAGAGCTATTCAGTTTGTTTTTAGATTTTTGTATTTGCTTCTATTTATATTTGTTTATATTTAGTGAATGGTACGATGCGTTCCGAATATTGGTACTTAACGTATGGACTGTAATTATAACGAGTAAATAAGATCAAACGATCGTGTTTAATGTGTTTTCACAAAGAAAATAAGAGTGGGAAAAGGAAGCCTTTACATTGTGAATGATTCAATCTTTATTACAATATGGTATTATTGGTTGGGGAGGAACATATAATAAAATTTTGAACACACTTTTTTTTATATTCTTTATATTGGCTTTCACTCATTAAGAGTGATTTTGGCCATACATTACAACATTTTTCTTATTAATAAATACAACAAATTACAGGATAGAATTGACATGATTGACAAAACAACATTGATAAAACAACATAACATAACATAACGTAACATAAATAAACCAAACATAACATAACATAAATATAACATAACATAAACATAACATAAGCATAACATAACATAAACATATCATACTTAACATAAACGGTACAGAGCTGGTAACAGTAGATTATCACAAAATTATAAATATAGGAACCTGTGTACAATATAAGTGGGCGCTTTTCGTTATTAAACCAAAGATTTTTCTAAGTCACTTAAAGTAGTTCAAAGATTGGTAATCAAAGTAATTTTGAAAAAACCGTCAAAATTTTCTACCGAAATTCTTTTTTAAATTTTCAAAGTACCTACAGTAGACAAAATGTATCAAAAATATTCAATACTTCAAATTTACAAAGAAATACAGTCAAATACTCATAACTTGCAATTCAATACATCGGCAAGATACCAGAAAACTATTAAAATCCCAAAATTTAACACTAAGCTCATTTAAAATATCTATCTTTATAAAGGTATAATTTATTTTAATAACCTTCCATTAAATTTAAAAAATATCTAAAATATTCAGGAACTTCACCTTAAATTAAAAAATTACCTTAAACTATGATAAGTCCAAAATACGTCCACTACTTACATCTAGAAGTAATATTGTTTAAATCTTGTGTTGTTTCTTAATAATTTATTTACCTTAATACTAACATGTACATAATTGAACTAGAATTCCCTCACCAAACACAAGAGCATTGTCTCTTTATGGTGAGGAAAGGCTACTTTAATTTCTATTGTTTTATATATACATATGTATATATATATTTTTTTTTTTTGTAATTATTTTTTATTTTTAATAATATGTTTACATGGTACATAATTCATTTTACATCTTGTATTTTTTTTACTACTCTTCCATTGAAAGCATTTGCTTGTGTATGGAAGGGGAGTGTACATAAATGTTGTTGTTAGTTAGTACTTAAATAATTCTTTTTACATAAATGTATGTTTGCTGTAGTATTTTTTTTGATAGTAGTGAAGGATAATATATTAATTTATTAAATTTAAAAAAGAAAGGAAGTTATGGAAAACTAAGGATATTTGTGAGATTAATTAAGTGACAGTAGTTTTTTTTTTCAGAATATTTTTAAAATGTCTCTTGACAGAGAGCAGTATTCGGGTTTTATCATTAATGCTTCTGATTTCTTCTGGTAGACGATTGAAAAAAGTATCTTGTTTATATCCTGAATAAAAAAAAAATAAATAAAAATAAATAAAATTGAAAAATTACAAACTCTGATCACCGGGATTCAGGTAGACCAATTTTTTAAAATCTCAAACTTCTGACAGTGACGGACATATATATAATGGAGTTATGCCTGTTAGTACGATCATCTCCAGAAAAGTTCCGACAAAAAAACTCAACACGCTACAAGATTCACAGAAAACTTATTAATCCCAAAAGCAAACAAAACTATATTTCAATACACACCTTTTTTTTATTATTTTAATATAAAGATCATAGTTACATTAATACATACATATTTTGAAAAATATAATATTTAGGTCCATAATTGGTCATGTATACCTTATCAGAAAAGAGGAGCTCTTGTGCCTGATAAGGGAGCCACGATTCTTACTTAGATTCAATGTTATAATATGATGTTATGTGTAAAATATAAATATAATATATATATCTATATACATATATTTTTTTTAATATAAGGTTTTTTGGAAAAAAAGTTTGATTTTATTTATTTGTTCTTGTTGGTTCGTAATACAGCGCAATTCGGAAGGGAGAATGAATACCTTACATAAATTAAATACCTATGTTTTTATTTTTTATTCACATACATTTGTTAACATGTAATTGTTGGTGTTCGCGCAATATATATGGGATTGTTAGGTATGCATCCACAGGCTTAATGGACAAGTGTAATGTCAATACCAAATCCTGCAAATGTCCTACCTACCCTTTTACCCATCCCAAAATGTCACCATATTAAAAATATTGTTGCGACACATGTAAAATCTGACAAGTGGTGTCAGTTGCTTATCAGAGTTCGGAGTGATAATTAATATCAGACAGGGCGAATATACATATAATTTGTGAAGTGAAATCAACTAATACTCCTGGAGACGTGTGATAGTCATCAACGGGTGAGTCCATCTTTCCTGCATTCCAATCTGGGCTTATCTTGTGCTCCAGAAGCCCAGATTTATACCTTTGATTATTGCACTGTCCATCGGGTTTGTCGGATGCATATATCGTCCCATACCTATCATTCGGAGTAGTTTGGGACTGGTCCTTTGGGCGTGTGGCATATCACACCACCTCTAAAATATATAGTGGAGTCGCAGCTTCGCGACACCATTTTTGGTTCTTTAGAGCCGGATTACCAACGGGGTATTTAAAATTAACATATTTAAAGTTATAAATAAATATTATTTCCTCTTTATACTTTGTTAATTTGTATGTACTAGGTTGCATTTGTAATTATTGTTGTGTTTAAATTCCTACATACAATTAATCATGGCGACTAGCGATAGTACTCAGGATATTAAAATCAAGTTAGTAGAATCGAAGATTAATTTGATGCATAATCGTGTTAATGAATTATACGAGAAAGCGAAAAGTATTGCGGACAGGGAGACGAGAAGTTCGGAGGATTTTCTTAAACAAACGGTTAATATAGCTACATATTATGCACAATTTAACACATTTTGTGATGAATTTCATACACTTCAGTTGAAAAAGGATTCAAATTACAATATGAATTTCGATTTATGGAGTAAATTCGAAAATAAGTACTGTTTTGTAGTTTCTATACGCGAAAGCATTATAGCAAAGCAAGATTCATCACGTGATCGACAAAAGTTAAATAATTCACCATTAATTAAACTCCCACCGATCGAGATGCCATCGTTCGATGGTAATCAAGAGAATTGGTCGATATTTTATGAAGCTTTTAAATTAAACATTCACTCAAATCAAAATTTGAA
The DNA here is from genome assembly GCF_061612785.1 of Hesperophylax consimilis. Taxonomy (NCBI): domain Eukaryota; kingdom Metazoa; phylum Arthropoda; class Insecta; order Trichoptera; family Limnephilidae; genus Hesperophylax; species Hesperophylax consimilis. The sequence goes on from NC_142865.1 coordinate 18,438,589, forward strand.
TACGTCGCAAAAGATGCAATATCTGATAGGGAAACTCCAAGGAAAGGCGTTGTCAGTTTTTGCGGGAATGCTTCCGAACGAACAAAATTATTTTTTAATTTGGGAAGCTCTCGAAAAGAAATATCAGGACAAACGCGTGCTAGGTACCTTTTATCTGAACAATATTTTGAATTTAAAATTATTGGCACCTAGTAACCCAAATGAGTTAAATAATTTTATTGAACGGTTTGCGTCTTCCATAGCTGCACTCAAGGAATTAGGTATTGATGACCTAACCGATTTTATAATATTACATGTTGCACTGAAAAAATTAGATATACAGTTGGTGCAAAATTTCGAAATGTCTATACGGGAGAAAGCTATACCTACATATACCGATTTAATAGAATACATTCGGTCGCATGTTAAAATCCTAGAACGAACTGGGCAAAATGATAATAAAGTTGTTAATAATAAAAACAAAGTTACGCATTCATTCGCTGTGGTCGAACCGAAGTCAAGTAATAATAATCGTAACAGGTGTCGGAAATGTAATCATTCTGATCATGTTGAATTGTTTAAATGTGAACAATTTAACGAATTAAGACCAAATGCTCGCTTTCAGTTTGTGAAATTAAATAATTTATGTGTAAACTGCTTAAGCGATAAACATAAAACTGTGAAATGTCCATCTAAATCGGATTGTAGAATTTGTAAAAAACGACATCACACCGCTCTGCATTTTGAGAGCACGGTGAATACTGAAAGTCAATCGAAAAACGAAGCCATTACATTAATAGCGCGTAATCATAAACATCATAATAATTTTTCTGCGGGTAATATAGCTACGAATGTACTACTGTCAACCGCGCAGTTATTTGCTTATGACAATAAAAATAATCAAGTAACCGTAAGGTGTTTAATTGATTGCGCCTCGCAACAAAATTTAATCAGTTTAAACACTTGTAATGAATTAAATCTTAAAATAATTCCTTTAAATAATTCAGTAGTTAAAAGTGTTGGTTCAGTAGAGACACCAATATTGGGACACGTTGCGTTAAAAATTAAATCCCGCGTTTCAGAAGATACTTATAAAATTAGTCTATTAGTTGTCGATAAAATAACTGATAAGCTTCCTACACAACATGTTGACACAAAGTCATGTGAGCATTTAGTGGGTTTAAACTTAGCGGATGAATCCTGGAACGTTCCATCCGATGTTGATATCTTATTAGGTGCACAGTTATTTCCATATATTCTGCTGGGGAATAAGGTTTTATCTAAACATAATACGAATGCACCACCGGCTATACAGACAGTATTCGGGTATATTTTTTATTATATGTATATTATATGTATATTTCTGTATTATTTGTAAAACATTTATGTACTACAGATATAATAACTATTTTATTTATATATGTACGTAAACTTTTCAATGTCACATAGTTAATGTAATAACACTAATAACAATGTATGTAAAAGCCCAATGGGCGTTTAAATAAATAAATAAATAAATATTGTAATGGGTGAAATACCTACGTGTACGCCGGAGGTTTCGTGGACGTTCGGCCCCATAACCAATGTAGATTTATATAATGCGTTATCCAAGTTTTGGACAATGGAAGACATGCCTATTAAGTCGTTGATGAGTGCTGAAGACGCAGAATGTGAAAAAATGTACCTCGAGTCAGTCCAACGGGATGAATCGGGAAGGTATATTGTATCTTTACCGTTTAAGATAGATCCTAATAATTTAGGTGATTCGCGCCGTGTCGCGCAGCGTCGATATGAATATTTAGAACGGAAATTTAATACGTCGCCAGAATTGCATTGCAGTTATAATGAAGTAGTTTCTGAATATCTGGAAAAGGGATATATGAGGGTTGAAGTTCCGTCTTCATCTAATATTGATGAGGGATATTTCATTCCCCATCACGCAGTAATTCGTAAAGATAAAACAACAACTAAAACTCGTGTTGTATTAGATGCAAGTACAAAGACCAGTTCAGGGTTGTCACTTAATGATATTTTATATACAGGTCCAAATTTGCAATCTAATTTATTTACACTTTTAATTAAATTTCGCTTATTCGCTGTAGCATTAACCGCAGATGTTAAGCAAATGTATCTACGTATAATGGTAACGGAAAGCCATCGAAAATATCAAAAAATTCTTTATAGATTTCACAAAGATGAACAAATTGGAGTTTATCAATTTAATTCACTCGCGTTTGGTTTGAACTGTTCACCATTTCTAGCAATGCGAACTATACGGCAGCTAGCGAGCGATGAAAGAAATTGTTATCCGAAAGCGGCGGAAGTTGCAATTAATGATTTATATATGGACGATTTTGTATATTCTGTAAATACTATAAGTGAAGGCATCACTTTGGCTACAGATTTAATGGCGATGTTCAAGTGTGGAGAATTTGAATTAGTCAAATGGTCGAGTAATTCTCCTCATTTACTGGCCCAATTACCAGAGTCGCACCGCGCGACAATGGATTTTTCGGATAAATGTAGCATTTTAGGATTAAAATGGGATCCGATATCTGATTGTTTTCGATTTATGATATGTCCGACGGAGGAAAAAACTATATGTAAAAGATCAATTCTTTCCACAATAGCTCGTTTATTCGATGTATTAGGTTTGGTTGCTCCGGTAATTTTATATGCCAAATTACTTTTACAAGAGCTGTGGTTAGAGAAAGTAGGATGGGACGAGGAACTACCCCAAAGTATTGTTAATAGATATGTCAAATTCAAGGAAGAATTACCGATGCTTTCTAATTTAAATTTACCTCGATATTTGGGAGTAAAGGAGGACTGCACGATAAATATTATCGCCTTCGCAGATGCGAGTATGAAAGCATACGGTTGTGTAATATATCTTCATGTCACGGATAAGGGTGGCAACACTACAATGAATTTGATATGTTCTAAATCCAAGGTGGCCCCTCTGAGAACAGTGTCGCTCGCTCGATTGGAATTATGCGCTGCGCTTATTTTATCTAGACTCGTTAGATCTATTATAGATACTTATAGAAATCGCGTTTCGATAAACGATATATTTGCTTTTTCAGATTCAAAAATAGCACTTTCTTGGATTCACTCGTCCCCGCACCGGTGGCAAACTTTTGTAGCTAATCGAGTTAGTGAAATTCAGGAAAATTTACCCGCGAAACATTTTTATCACATAGATGGCGTTACCAATCCTAGTGATTGTTTATCACGAGGACTACTGCCTGCTCAGCTGGTCGATCATTCTCTTTGGTGGCACGGTCCGCCCTGGGCTGCGAACCCAGTATCCGAGTGGCCTGTCGAAAGATTTTCCCCCTCACGGTAGGAGGAGAATACTTTGGAATTGAAAAAATCGCATACATTTACGATAACGTCAATAGAGAAAAATTCTCCGATATATAATCTCGCTTTAAAAATTTCCTCATGGCCAAAACTGCTGAGAATTGTGGTATATATTTTACGATTTATGCGAAAGTTATCACGCTCAACAGTTATAAGTTCCACGGAATTAAACATTGCTGAAATGAATGTATTAAAAGCTTTACAGAATAGGCATTTTAGTGCCGATATACAATTAATACAGAGGGATAAATTATGCTCACCTTCAATCCGAAAACTAAACCTGTTCCTAGATCATAATGGCTTGTTACGTATAGGTGGTAGATTAACAAACGCGAATATACCTTTTGAAAACAAACATCCAGTACTTTTGCCAAGACAGGATCATATTGTCGATATAATTATAGACTTTCACCATCGTGTGAATTGTCATACTGGTGCACATCTCCTTATGTCAATAATTAGACAGCGTTATTGGATCTTATCGGGGAGAAATCTAATACGCAAAAGAGTACATGCTTGTAATTTCTGTTTTAAAACTGCACCTTCTAATATTATACCGCTAATGGCAGATTTACCTACAGCTAGAGTTCAGGAAGCAAAGGCATTTACACATACGGGTGTAGATTTTGCCGGACCAATAAATATAACCCTTTCTAGGCGTCGTGGGGTAAAAAGTCAAAAGGCATATATATGTCTATTTATTTGTTTAACAACGAAGGCTATACATATGGAAGTGGTATCAGATCTAAGCACGGACAATTTTTTAAACGCATTTAAGCGTTTTCTATCCAGACGCGGACCGGTTTCGTGTATGTACAGTGACAATGCGACAAATTTCATAGGCGCAAAGAATTGTCTGGATGACTTATATAATTTTTTAGAGGCAAATTCAACTAAAGAAGTTCTTCGCAATGAATTTAACAATCGGAGAATTGAATGGAAGACGATTCCACCCCGCGCTCCTCACTTTGGAGGATTATGGGAGTCAAATATTAAATGCATTAAATCGCATCTGTATAGGGTTGTGGGTACTCAACTTTTATGTTATGAAGAGCTTCTCACAGTTCTGACACAAATAGAGGCTGTACTTAATTCACGGCCATTATGTTTATTAAGCAGTTTTCATTATCCAGAAGCTCTTACTCCGGCTCATTTTCTGATGTCTACCCCGATTCAGCATCTACCTGCTTATGATTTGACTAATGAACGCATTAGTCTACTGAAAAAGAAAGAGCTTTTGGACCACCTCGTTCAATCTTATTGGAAGAAGTGGCATATAGAGTATCTTCACTCTCTGCAGATGAGAAAAAAATGGAATAGTCCCGCGAATAACATTCTAGTAGGTACCATAGTATTGGTGCATCAAGAGGATGCGCCTCCACTTTATTGGCCGGTGGGCGTTGTTGAGGAGGTGTTCCCTGGTAAAGACGGAGTGGTTCGTGTCGCACGCGTAAGGACCCCACCGGGAACTTTAAACGACCAGTCGTAAAATTGTGTCCTTTGCCTACACAATAATTATTATTTCTTTATTTCATTATTTTTTTTTAATTTTCGTTTTAACTTTGTAATATTAATAGCGTATTGATAAGAATATTTATATTTCATCTTACTTCGTTTTACATTTAATTCTTTACTTTATTTGAAAGTACTTAAAATTTCGGAAGGTACTTTCAACGCCGGGAGAATGTTCGCGCAATATATATGGGATTGTTAGGTATGCATCCACAGGCTTAATGGACAAGTGTAATGTCAATACCAAATCCTGCAAATGTCCTACCTACCCTTTTACCCATCCCAAAATGTCACCATATTAAAAATATTGTTGCGACACATGTAAAATCTGACAAGTGGTGTCAGTTGCTTATCAGAGTTCGGAGTGATAATTAATATCAGACAGGGCGAATATACATATAATTTGTGAAGTGAAATCAACTAATACTCCTGGAGACGTGTGATAGTCATCAACGGGTGAGTCCATCTTTCCTGCATTCCAATCTGGGCTTATCTTGTGCTCCAGAAGCCCAGATTTATACCTTTGATTATTGCACTGTCCATCGGGTTTGTCGGATGCATATATCGTCCCATACCTATCATTCGGAGTAGTTTGGGACTGGTCCTTTGGGCGTGTGGCATATCACACCACCTCTAAAATATATAGTGGAGTCGCAGCTTCGCGACACCAGTTGGGTTATGTAATATAATGTGTATTTGTTGGGTTAGCTGGACGAAATAGTATGTAACCTATACCCTTTGTACTCTTTTTGTGAAATAAATATTTTTTTGAATTTTGAATTTTGATCTTGCTACATTTGGTAAATCTGATGTTAACATGAAAGTTCTGGGACACTATATTTTATTGATGTGCATCTAGTATTGTTTCACAAAACGAACTGAGGCTGATGTGTACTGTTTTACGATAATTATTACGAGTGGTGCGACATATATGCAACATATAAATACATACATACATGAATTCAAAATAAAAGCAACAAAAATTTGATGTACAGTGAAAAATAATAACAATAAAGTTACGATAAAAAAAATACATACAAGATATAAAATTACAGCAACAAAAATTTAAAGTACCGTGATCAGAGAATCACAACATTATTGTTACGGTATTTGTTCGGTATTGGTTTCGCATAGTACAAAACCGCTGTACCGGGGAATTAGCTAGTTGCAGGAGTTCGGAACTGTCCGATTTCTATTTTAATATTTTATATGAGTTAATTTGTAATGATTTTTTTTTTATAACTAAATAATACTATAGATTATGATGGTTTATAATACTTCTACGAATCATACAATTAATTTCTAAGATTTAGGTAGATAAGTTTAGTAAATTTGCCGATGTAGTTTGATAAATTTAACAAAGAACTTCTTTAGTGAGGACTTGTATCATGGATAAATGAATTGATTATTTCATGTTTATATTGTATCAGTGACATATTCCATACATCGATGTGCGAATACATATTTCCTAAGTTTTGAATTCTGTGTAGTGGTTTATTGAACTGCGCCCTGGTAGTAGTATTACCACAATAAAACGGTAGTACTGACCTTGTGTTTCTGGCTGGCAATAATTCAGGGCTGTCAATTGTATTATGCAAGATTTTAAATAGAAATACTAGACTACTAACTAATGATTCTGTTTTTTGGCTTACAAAGCTCAACATTTTAGAAGCATTTTTTGATTTAATTTCAATGTCATTAATAAAATTTAGTTTTTGAATATGAACCTCGGTTACAGTTGATAGCACTATATCACTGATGGAGTAATCATTAATAAATTGTTTTTTTATTCTATGAAATATCGTAATTAGATATAAATGCTTAAATGCATCTTGTATGCTTTGTCTGGTTAACAATATTTCAACACTGCAAGCCTACTCATATGTAAAGCATTTAAGCATTAAAATGAATCATCAACATTCAAAAGTGTTTTTTTCAACTTTGAGGATTTAAAAAAAAAAATCTCTGGTTGCGCCACAATACGAAGTATGTCAAAAAAATACAAATAAATAGTAGTATATCTGTGTGTAAGGATATAATGGCCAACCTTATGATTCCAGAGATAGCCTCATTTTTAATGTCAGTGCCATACAAACTTTTCTTAAAAAAATGATAACTCCTTCATTTGTACACGCAATTGCTTCATACGAAATTTTATAGCATAGTAATGATCAGCAGAATCCATTTCTAGCCAAAAAACTACCCTTGAAAATTCAAGTCTCTATGTCTATGAAAGGCGATTTTCAGCCCACTGTGCGGCGCCCTGGGAAACATTGATTGGATAAACAACACTTCTGCCATACGTCACCCAAAGTAGCAAGCTACGTTTGATGATTTAGTAGGAGTACCCGGGTTCATCGGTTGAGGCGTCTTCAGAATGCACCTGCTCATCGATGACACGCCAGATCGGGAGAGGCTGGTTTGGGGAGAGCCTTTGACCTCTCCAACTGGTGGTTGTGTCTCTCTCGACCCATCGCCTTGCGCCGCAGCGGAAGGGATATATTATTCGTCCTTCACTCCTGGAGACACTGATCCCTAGATTCCAACTCAGCCTTCCATAACTTTTTCCTACCTAGAACTTCCTCTCTTTCATTTCCTAAAAAATACCCTCCACACAGCACAACTCCAAAGGTGACCCTGTGTGGGGCTTATGTAAAAAGAAATTAAAAAATCTAAAAGCAATTTCGTTTGATACGGACGTAAAATTTTAATAAATGTTTTAAAAATTTACTGTTGTGATCAGAAAAGCAATAAATTTAATCAGTCCTAAGAGTATATAAGGCCGTCTTTTGTCCACAGTTTCATCAGAATAGGAAATTCTTTCGTAAACCAACAAAAATGAAGATCTTCGTGGGCTTTGCAGCAATTGGTAAGAATTATTCTGTTTGTTTTATTCTTGGAAATTTTGCTTAAGAGTTAAAACCCTTTAGAAAGCTGTGTAGGAATAGCCACTACATTATCTTTTCATCATTTAAAAATGTGCTCAAGCAATATCCTTAAAAAAAATTGTCAAATTTACAGCTACAGACAATACATATTAACATTTTAAAAGTATAGGATATGTTTAAAAGTGTGATAATTTTGAGGGTTTGTCATGTTTTGAAGGAAGATTTGTCCGGAAGAAAGTATAATAATGTATTACATAATAACCTTTATAAGTATAAGTATCAGAGAAGAAGAAAATAATACCAAGAAATAACGACACAAGGAAAAATAAAAAAGATAGATAATAAAGGGATAGCTAATAGGTAAGAACAATTTCTTACAGCTAACCCATTTAATATTAAGGTGCGTACCGTAGAGACAGAAAAAGATATATTTTATTCATTTGAAGTATTCGTTGAAGGTGGTAGTGACATTAATTTAACTTGTGATTGTCTAATAAATTTACCTACAAATTTGTGAAATATCTGAATGCTTCCGATGTATTTAAAATGTGCCACACATTTCTTACTTTTGAAATAGTCGTAAATAGATAAATATTTTAGAAACTAGAGAAAATTATCTTTGAAATGTTTGTATTAAAAATAAATATTGATATTTCTAAAAAAAAATGATTTTCATGTTTGAGATTAACAGAAAAACATTCCAGGGTATTTTGAATTGAAACGTCTATAATTTTGAGAGAATTCAATAATTAGAAACCACATTCGTTATATTTAGGAAATTAGTTAGAAAACTGTTACTTCACTTTTTATGCCGTTCATACAAAAATATATCGCACACCTAGATGAAGAGTAGTACAACTCAAAATACCTCTTTTTTCAGGAACAGCAAAAAACATTTTACTCGATTTTTATGTGACCGATTAAAAATATTTTTATATAATGTTGTATGTTATTTTACTAGAATATTTATTTGCTCAATTACTTATCATCAAATACACGTGTCACTTGTTTATTAATTAATTTCGTGTTATTTTAGTATTCGTGACTAAATCATTGTTTAATAATTTTATCAACTCAAATTAATCAACTATTATGAATTAGTAAAATTAAAATTACTTACTTTTTGTAAACAAAACCGGAGTATGTGGAGTTGATATGTAGAACGCCCGAGAAACAAGACAGGTTCAATCACGAATACCAAATCAACTAAAATAATTCACGCTTTATGACTGCAGTTAATCACGAATACAAAACTAAGTCGAAATAATCCAGTCTTTGTGCGTATTGACAGCACCTTCCCCTACTGCTGGTATGTCGTAATTGGTGATGTGTTACTGTTGTTGGTGGTGGGTGTAAGTGGAGCAACTCAGAAAGACTAATTTACATCGCCATCACATTATTATTTATGGAGATTTTAAAACAGGTGTCTTTGTAGTTTGTGTAGTTTTCGACGCAGATTCCGAAAATCGCAATAACTCAATTTTGAATTATTTCGAGTTGTGCTACCCTTTATCTAGGTTTGCGATATATTCTTTTAACTTTCAACTGATAGTGAAAAAATCCCCCAATTTCTAATCATACAATTTTAAGTTTTTTGGATGTATCCATGTAAAGAATAATTATATATCTTTTCAACAAATCACATATCCTGGTCAGATATGTCATTCAAAGACTCTAATGGAATATTTATTTATTTATTAGTAAAGGTAAGAGACAAACAGCTTATACATAAAATATAAATATATACATGTTAAATACAGTCAAGCCAAAAAAGTCTCCTATATTAAAATTGATTGGAGATGGAGTTTTATTGCATAAAAAAATATATATATATTTTAGGTGAGGAGGGGAGGAATAGGAATTTAGGATGAGGATAGGAGATGCTCTGGATACATTCCATACTATTGTATTAATTTTCGATCGTACGTTTTACTTCTAATCGATATTTGTGAAGTGTATTGCTAAAAATGTCTATGTTTTGAAATTTAGTATTATATTGGGCACATATACGTGGAATTGGCGAATTTTGTCTAAAGTTAGTTCTATATGTAGGTAAATGAAGCAAATGGGATTGCCGTGTTGATCTTGTTGGAATATGAATATTTATTAAATTGGTTAGCTCTGGTGAGTCGAGGCCATTGTTAAGAATTTTAAATGATAAGATTTGGTCAAAAATCAAACGTCGTGTATCAAGGGAGTTGAAGTTGTAGTAATTAATAGAATCGGTGTAATTTGAGAAATGTAAGTTTTGTTTATAATTAATGTGTTTAATTTTTTTTTTGAATTCTTTCGATTCTTTCAATGTGAGCTTGGTAAAAAGGAGTCCAGATCGGTGTGCAGTGTTCTAGGAGAGGACTGATGAACGCTGTGTAAAGGGAATATAGAGTCTTAAGGTTGCGGAAAGGTTTCGTTAAACGTATTATAAATCCTAGCATTTTGTTGGCTTTGTTGATGATTGCATCAGTGTGTTGAATGAAGTTTAATTTCACATCCAGTATTACCCCAAGGTCTCTGATAGATTCTACTTCTTTGATATGTGTCCCGTTTAATGTATAATCAAAGGAAACTTAATTTTTGTTACGTGTAAATGATAATTTATTGCACTTTGAGGTATTTACTACAAGTTTATTTGATTCACAGTAGTCAAAAAGACGATTGAGATCCTCTTGAAGCTTAATGCAATCTTCGATTGATTTGATAACTAAGTAGATTTTTTTATCGTCTGCATATTTATGCTAGGTAATTGGCGTGTAAAAAACATTTGTGAATATCATAAATATACACATTAAATAATAATGGCCCTAAATGAGAACTTTGAGGTACACCGGAGCGCACGGAAAAGAAACTGTACTTAGTTCCCGCAACTGATATACATTGAAGTCTGCTCCGAAGGTATGAAGTGAGCCATCGAAGTAAGTCACCATGGATGCCTATTTGACTTAATTTTTTAATTAGAATGAAATGGTTTACTTTATCGAAGGCCTTAGAGTAATCAGTGTAGATTACACCTACTTGGTTTCTATTGTCCATATTGCTCGTTAAATATTCCGTGAAATTTACCAGATTTGTTGGTACCGATCTTTTTTGTAGAAATCCGTGTTGTTGGTTTTGTATGTTGCGAACAATTGTTGCATAAATTTGATCGTAGACAATTTTTACAAAGAGTTTACTAAATACCGTTAGAATTGAGATTGGGCGGTAGTTTACAATATTGCTTTTAGAACCTGTTTTATGAATAGGGATTATAGTTGCTTCTTTAAACGCTGTAGGAAATTTTCCTGCTTTTAGTGACATTCTTAATATATTAGTTAGGGGGTATGAAAGATTTTTTGCATATTTTGAGACAAAGTATGGCGATATACGATCACTGCCAGCACCCTTACTAATGTCTAAATTCTTATTGATCAAAAAATTGTTTATTTGTACGTTCCCAATCGGGTTATGATTATTCATATGGGTAAAACTATTGACTATACTGGGATCATTCGTGTCCTTATCATTAACGTAGGTGGACTGAAAGTGTTTAGAGAATAGTTGACACACTTGATGAGCACCGGTGCCTGACTCATCTTTAAGGAGCATGATTTGTGGGATGCCATTTGTTTTACTTTTGCTATTAGCGTAGTTCCAAAGTTGTTTATTATTTATAAGAATATTAGATTCAATATGATGTTTGTGGCTAGTAATGTCCTTCTGAGGCTTGGAGGGTTAAAAAAGACGTTTCAGTGACGACTCAAATCGTGTGATTATTTAATGTTTCAAGGTTCAATTTTTTTTTTTTTTTTTTTTCTTTATTCATAAAAATATATCTGGAAAACTGTGGGTAGCCAACTTACAGACGATACATTTATATTATTTCTAGATAGGTATTTTAATTTAAATTATTGATTTCTTAATTGATTTCTGAGTAAAATGTTAGAAATTATTCATGGCTATTACCCCAGTAAAGTGGGCTACCCACAGTTTGATAATGCCTTCAGAGGGCGAAACAGCTGTCACGCGTAATAATAATTACACAGCAGAACTTGTTTAAAAATAAACTGTTTTTATGAACCCAATAACAATATTATTGAATATATAAAAAATAAAAAAAAATAAACAAAACAAAACAAAAATCTGTTTTATTTTTATTTCTTATTGAGTAAGGCATATGAAACCTTTGTACAGTTGGCATGCTGATGATCCTGGTGACTCTGGTGACACCGGGCACGACTGCACCAAACAATGGTCAATTGTTAAAACTGGGATGTAATTTAAATTGGGACCCGATTTGCGCCTACACAGGAAACGGGAACTGGCAAACCTTCATTAACAAGTGTTTCGCCGACCTTGACGCGTGGCTGCACTTCAAAATAGGTAAGACTGGAAAGGGGTGTTTCTTTCACGATGTTATTTCGTTCAAAGCGTGATTCACGGGAATATATATAGAACCTCCTAATTAAATTAAATGTCACTGTGGATGAATAAATTTTCCATATCGTTTTAAAATGTGGTGTTTTTGAACTTGCAGCTAAAACGACATAATTTAAACTGATTTGTGGGATGAAAATTAAAATTTCTACCCATGATGTTTATAATTTTATTTTATTTTCACAGTGCTATGCTAAAATGCTAATACAATGCTAAATTTTCCTCTTAATAATTTGTGTACATATGCCGTTTGGGTCCCACCCAGGATTAGTGTGTTCAATTCCTTGATTGGCTTTTGAAGTTCTCCATCACAACACAAACAACATTTTTAGCTTACTGTGGTGGTAGTAGGAGATTTTCAAATATTGTCAGGTTATTCGTAACACGGGAATGGTTTTCATTCTTATTTTTATTAAATAAATAAAACACCACATTGTACTGGATATTTGCTGTACCTTTTAATTTATAAAAATTTTGTGTATCAAAAATCTGAATCCTTTATTTAATATTTCTCCACATCACCATACTATTGTATTTCCATAATTAACCTCCCCACTCCCACCCGTTCATTTCTTATCAATTCTTCTGCCGATTTGGGTTTGTCTCTCCCTCCACTCCTTCTAACCCCTCTCCAAATGTTGATATATATTTAACTTTTGCATACAACCTTTTCTGGTGAATAGAACATAATTTTTGTAAAATGTAGATTGTGTATTTATTTACTCTTTTATAAGCCTATAAGTATATTGAATACATGAAATGTTTATTATAATTTACACTACGATTATTTTTATTCCAGAATACTCACCATGGTACTATGGTGAATGTTAGGCAGTAAGAGTTCCGTATGTATGTACTACGAGCAAATCAAATTTAAACCAAAATTCAAAATTACAATAAACTTAAAATCCAATTTCCAAAAAAAAATTTTTTGAAAGCATGTTCAACCAATATATATTTTGAAATAAATCATTTATTTGAATACAGTTTTCCTTATTTTCCCGTCCACTTAAGATAAGATTTATCCCTATTTCTTATTTTATTGATGTCATCTTGCCGACCAACAATACTTTAATCATTTTTTTTAAATCGCATTCTTATCTTAACAAATCACTAACTGGAACTTAATAAATAACTGAAAATAATTATTTTTGAACGATGTTAACGTATAGCAATAATAGATTAGAATTGAATTAGAATTGGATAGCAACAAAAAAGCCGCTGTCAATTGACAAATCTACTCTCATTACTTCTGGCTGCAACATCATCCCTAAATATGGCATTAAGCTTCTAGGTGTTCATTTAGATCAGAGTTTCCCAAAGTGGTCTATATGGACCCCCAGGGTTCGATATCGGCTTGCTGGGGGTCTAGGTCAGCGTGAAAAAAATTTGGGGGTCCACGAAATTCAAAAAATTCATTTACCTCAAGTCAACATTTAAGAGTTCCGTAAATGACACAATAGACCTAACACAAATATAATAGACTGAGAAATTACTTATTTTATATTTCGTTAAGTTGTTAATTGAGGTATATAAGTGTGTTTGTTGGAAGTGACTTGCCAGGTAAGTATGTTTTGGTATCATTTCTAAATAACAAATGTAGATCCTAGGAAATAAATTGTACAGCGCCCTTGAGGTGATTTTTCACAAAAACGGCGCTCTACAAATTATCCAATTATTATTATTATTATTATTATATAAATAGAAAACATTGCACATTGGAAGCCGCGAATTTTCCTAGTTTCCCAACTTGTTTTTTGAAAAACGTCCAGGGTAATAATGACGTTCAACATTTAAATTTACTTTACACAGACTTCAAAACTAAGTTTAAGAATCGGAAAACATGTGACAAGAAGAAATGACCGCAATAAGCACTGACAAATAACTTAAGGGGCAGTTCTGTAGGGTCAGCTACAGAAAGAAATTCCCGTTGCTTATCCTGCTTCATTTTTATTTGGTGTAATACCTCACAAGGGCGCCCTTGTCTGCACAGTGCAAAAACAGAGGAACTTTATTGCCACCCAGTGGTTGGGCAGGCAAGGGGAGGGAATCTTTTTACGAAAAAAAATAATGATTATCACACGGGACGTTAAAAGTTTTAGGAAAATTCAATATTCGGCAGGCAGGCAACAAAATATTTGGCAAGTGGTCTACGGGGCAAAAAAGTTTGAGAACCTCTGATTTAGATGAAGGTCTTCCTCTCAAATCCCAAATTAACAAAACAGTAAGCGCAGGTTTCCATTTCCTGCGTCAAATCAAATCTACAACGAGAAATATTCCGGCTAACGCCACAAACATGTTGGTTGATATTTTAATTTTATTTTATATTATAGAAACAAACAGTACATGTGTATTGAACAAGAAAACACGATTTTATTGCATTTAATATTATAAAATTTGCCAATGAAAAATGCATCAAAATAATCGGTTACTAGGCGATTCAAGCTGGAAAAAAAAATAATATTGAACACCTGACGCTGACTCATACACACACCTGCGTTTAGAACAGTAAACAAGTTTTTTTGTTTCATATTATTGGTGTCACAAGAACGCCTGTTGGAGAAATTATATACCCAGTTAAAAAAATATTGGGTCAGTCAAATTTCAAAAATTAACACGAGTGGACGGAACACCTCCAGTTAAAACGCGATCTGTTAATTATAATTATAAATTCCCGAGTGTCAACTGAAATCTGTAGTCGCTTCTGTTCCTCCATCACGGCACAATCATTTTAAAGATTACAACTATTTGCAAGAGCTGTTTACGGCCGGCACTCTATCATCTGAGCCAGACGCATCTGTCATCATTACCTAGAAGCCGGCCAATTCTTCCTGGCTATCAACTGAATTACCAATTGATGCTGAAAACCTAGAAGCCGGCCAATTCTTCCTGGCTATCAACTGAATTAGCCATTGACGCTGAAGCCTAGAGGCTGGCCGATTCTTGCTGGCTACCAATTGAACTGGCCACTGCTCCAGCAGTCCTCTACGCCATTTGCGGTATCGTATAGCGCGATGATGCACAATGTGCTCCAATCTGAAATTATCGCTGAAAGGATTCCGATTGTATCAGTTTTCTATCTGTGTTTTAAATCCCAGTTGTATTGAAATACATATAACTATTTCTTGTGAATTTTGTTGGCTGTAAAAAATAGGAAGTACCTATAAGCTACACCCCTTTGTACGTTCTGTACACCAGTACAATACTTGTAATTAAAATGTGAATTTTGATTCGAATCGTCTTTCTTTTATGATGGTTTGGATAGAACAACTCACGGTGTTTTACTTAAATCATTACCCAGGTTGAGGACTGATGTGTGTCGGTGCTTATTATTTACAGTCTTTTCTTTTCCTGGCAAACACGTCCCGTACAACATGATTTACAGATATGAAACAATATACAGGAATAAGATACCTCATGTTGAGTACCTATGATATGTATATATATATAATATATATTGTTGTAATTGTGTTGATATTGCCTTATTATAGACATCATCAAGTTCTCTTGTTTTATGAAAACTTGTTTTATTTATTGAATACACAATAAATAAATCTAAACCTACTTGGTATAAATGAGGTGAAATTTTAAATGCGGGCTCTCCATTTATAAAGGTTTTCTACAATCTACAACCTACGATCTACAACCTACGATCTACAACCTACGATCTACAACCTACGATCTACTACCTACGATCTACAACCTACGATCTACTACCTACGATCTACAACCTATGATCTACTACCTACGATCTACTACCTACGATCTACTACCTACGATCTACAACCTACGATCTACTACCTACGATCTACTACCTACGATCTACTACCTACGATCTACTACCTACGATCTACTACCTACGATCTACTACCTACGATCTACTACCTACGATCTACTACCTACGATCTACTTCCTACGATCTACAACCTACGATCTACTACCTACGATCTACAACCTACGATCTACAACCTACGATCTACAACCTACGATCTACAACCTACGATCTACAACCTACGATCTACAACCTACGATCTACAACCTACGATCTACAACCTACGATCTACAACCTACGATCTACTACCTACGATCTACTACCTACGATCTACTACCTACGATCTACAACCTACGATCTTCAACCTACGATCTACAACCTACGATCTACAACCTACGATCTACAACCTACGATCTACAACCTACGATCTACAACCTACGATCTACAACCTACAATCTTTAAACTTCGATCTACAACCTACGATCTACCACCTACGATCTAAACCTAATTTATTAAACGTTCGTTCGGTCGTTCAACAATGTATTTGATTTCGTATATATATATTTATGTATTGACGTTATTTTATAGATTGACACATTCTTTTGTAGAAAGAAATTTACAAGTTATTGGGATATCTGACAACATCGTGCTGTTACAACTAATATGCGTTTTAACAGGAAAGCTTTTTATTCGAAATTTTGCTTAATCAATCTATATAAATTTAGACAAAATTCAATCTAAATCTTTGCGAATTATAACTGGAGCGATGCAATCGTCACCCATCAATTCCCTTCAAGTAGAATGTTCTGATCCTCCTCTTTATTTAAGGCGTCAACTATTTGCTGACAAATTTGTTCTTAAATGTTTAAATTCTAAATGTCATCAGGTTTAGAGGTGGGTGAGTTCTGCATTTTTCCGGAGGCATCCGAGGACTGCTTCCTTTTAAAAGAACTCGAGTTCTTGGAGTGGGTCCGGGTCCGAGTTCTTGGGTGCGGACTGGGTACTGGGCGACTACCGGGACGCACGGGTCCGGCCAAGGACTCGGCACTCGGACTCGGATAGAACCCGCGAAAGAACTCGGACCCGTAGCAGGACAAGGACCCGCACAAGAACTCGGACCCACACGAGAACACGGAGTCAATCCCGTCACCCATCGCACCCGAGTCGCGAGTTGTGCAGTTTACATTTTGGCGAAGTTCAACGAAATCCATTCGTGTCTTGTCGTGTTCCAGCTGATTGGGCTACGGCTAATGCGAGGCCGTAACGGATGTAGTATTAGGTTCCAAGTTCCAGATGATAATTTTAGCACACGCGTAAGCAGTAATAAATCAAATGTAGTAACATAAATTTCGGTTGTCGTTGAGAATTTGTCGTTTTCATAATCTCTGTCCATCGATATAGATAAAGGTACTTGGTCGAAGCCTCTATCAAATGAAACTCAGTAAAGGCGAGATGTTTTAAAAACAAAGTCAGGAAGTAGTTAGGTACAGCATTGAACTATTAAAATTTTAACAATTAACAACATGTTTTAATATCTATTTATTCCAGTCCATCGATTTTAATATCTATTTATTCCGAAATTATCACGTGAAACACACGAGAAAACGCATGCTAAAAACCGGCACACAGCAAAACACACGAGACAAACGCGTGCACAGCAGACCTCCCACCGCGCCGTGGAGCACGTGTAGTCGATATGATTTTGTGACAAAATGAATATTATATTCCTCTCAGCGTTTCCCAAACTTGTTTCCGCAGTCCTTTTGGTTTTATTTTTTTCACAGATCCACAAAATTTTATTTCACTCAATATTGACGTATTGTTTAAATAAAATCTAATTCAGTACCTACACATTTTAGAACCTACCTATTTACATTAAAAAAAACTAACCTTAATTAATATTTTTTAAAGGAATGTAAGACAGTATAAATATGGAGAAAAAGTGCACGGCGTAATGCACAAGATTAAGAAGTTACCGCTTCATCGATATAATAAGTATAGATTAGCCCTCCCATACCTAATTTCAATCCAAAAGTAATACCACCTAACGCGTCATTTCATAATACTACTAGGTACCTACCTACCGATCGAGTTCCGTCGCATCTGTTGCGTAACGTGTTTTTTTTCTTAGGAAGAATTTAAACATTTTGATCTTTTGTTACTTTTCTTTGTACGCTGCCTCGGATCTATCTGTTAGGTACATCTATTTTTGAAGTATTCATATAACTGATCAATTTGTTAATAATAAAGTTTGCGATAGCCCGTACCTAAAATACTACGGACTGCCTCATGTTTGTGTTTGAAAAAAAAAGATTTTCACAAAACTAGCGATTCTGTTGCCGCGAACTTACTGGAGGACAAATTTGCTCCACACAGACCAATAAAAGGTAAAAAAACCAATGCTTATTGTGATCTTTGGACTGCGAGAAAATGCACTTTGTTTTTGATAAATGTTTACGTAAACCAATGTTTTTGGTTCGGGTGGCATTTTTAAGATCACAGGGCTTGTCTAGAGATACTTGGTCGAAGGACCGCTTAGATAGTTTGGACATGAAGAGCGGAGAAAGGTGTTTCAGGAGATTATTAGATTAGTGTGTGTGTAATATGGAAGATTGATTTGCGGTATAAGTCAGGGAAGACAGAGGCCATTTCACAACCACCTGAATCAAATTCGTAAGATTATCTTTATTTATTTATTTAGTACAGGATGCACATAATGTTGGATATTTGGCATAGCGCCGTTTTGTGAAAAAATCACCTTATGGGCGCTGTAATATGTCATAGGTATCACAAAATGAGAGTCGTAATTCATAACAGAAGACAATAATATTTTGTTATGAGATGAAGTTAAATGTAAAATAATAAATTAATTAGAGTTTTTATTTTATCCAGACTCCAGACTCACCATTTGGGAAACGCTGTAACAAACAATCGGCTTGGCTGCAACTCCCGAATTATCTGGTTTAGCCAACAATTTTTTTAAAAATATGTAAAAAGGGACGAACAATGGGCTTGATTTAAGGTAATAACTTTCGGATGGCTGAGCCTTCCAAGGTTGTTCCTTCAAAATCCAATGAACTTGTTTTATCTGTTTTCTGTAGTCGTTGTAGTTATTAACAGTGACAACAAAAAATACAGTATTTACAATGAAGTGTTATGGATATTATAAATAATAGGCAAGATGCTTTTTAGTGGCTTGTGTTTTTTAGAAGATAAATAAAAACATCCACTGGAGCGCTTTTCGTCAAATTTTTGCAAGTATTGCAATATCTTAGTAGCACCTCTAGGTACATCCTAGAGTACTTAGTGAGTCTAAAAATATTGGAAAAATGGTAAAATCTAGGTGAATTCATTGGCTATAAGCCGCAATAATCATTTCTTATTGTTTCAATACTAATATTTTGAGGAATGCTGTTAATTGTATCGAATGGCAGAATTGATTGCTGAAACAGAATTGATTGATAAAACTATCGACAATACTAGGGTAAGAATCAATTTTTTTTAAAGTGAAAACCCCAGTCACAGCCTAATTTTATACACCTAATTAAATTAAATATTACTTAACTTATTTTTTTTTACATCACTCAAATAATTTATTGCTATTATTGATTTATTAGTACATGTCAGTCGATATTATTATTTAACTAATTAGCTCATCGGTTTAGAAAAGCAACTCATAACCCCAAATAACTCCAATAAGTACTAGATATTAAACAATAAACAAAACATCCACTTACTGTAAAGCAGGTAAACAGAAGATGTCTTCACCACCAGAACTTACCACTCACTGCAGGACTCGCGAGGCCGGTGGTGGAGGGAGGCATTCGGGTTCGAGACCCCGAGTCCGAGTTTTCTGGGAGTTGTTGATTAGAGGCATTCGGGTCCGAGTCCAAGTCCTTAGAGGCATTCTCGGGTCCGGGTTCTCTGGGAGTCGTTGATTGGAGGCATTCGGGTCCGAGTCCCAGACCGAGTTCTCTGGGAGTGGTTGATTTCGAAAAGGAGTGGGAGTAGGACCCGCTTCCCGCAAAGGACTCGGGCTCAAGGACTCAATCCGGCTGAACCTACACATCGCTAATCAGGTTATCCCCAGCGTCTCGTTGTTCATTGACTCAACCCATTCATCTACAATCAGAGCTTCAACTAAACCTCTTCCTGATATCTGTAAAAATTTTAAGTCTCTCTCAGAGCTTCACATCATCCAAAATGATCTACTTCCCTTATACAAATTAAAATATAGTCACGTCACCCTATCCCCAACAATATTTGAAGGGATCGGAATCCTTAAAAGTCATTCCAATCTCCCGGCCCGAACTGTCAATAATATTTTCAATGACATTATTTCATCTAAATGGCCCAACTTTTCTCTTTTATTTACTGATGGATCCAAATCTCCCGACTCTCCTAACTGTGGTATAGGTATTAACGTTTACCACAATAATTCTAATGACAGAATATTTCATTCAATTTCAAATCAATTTTCAATATTTTCAGCCGAGTGCATTGCAATAATAGAATCTCTCAAATATATAATCAAAAATAATTTCGAACATTCCCTCGTTCTCTCTGACTCTCTCAGTTCCCTCCAAAAACTTAAATCCAGTCCTCTTCTTCATCCTGATGATCACTTTGTATGCCTTATTCGAGAGATGATAGCCTCCATTCAAAGCTCTGGTAAAACTGTAACTCTGATTTGGATTCCTGGACATGTTGGTATCATGGGTAATGATATTGCGGATGCCTTGGCAAAACAAGGAGCGTCCAACCCTGTTGTTACCCTCGTAAACCACATTCCCCTATCTGACATTTTTTCCATCATCAAAGATAGATCCCGCAATGTTTGGGCAGAGTATTGGCACATTGCTAGTCAATCCAAGGGAGCCTGCTATGCCTCAATACAAAGAACTATTCCATCAAAACCGTGGTTTCAGCAATTCCCTCATTTTTCCAAAAAAGAAATTTCTTCACTCATTCGAATGAGGATCGGACATTGTTCCGTTCCTTCCCATCTTTTTAAAATTCACGTTGTTGACTCCCCAGATTGTACATTCTGTGGTCTAGAAGTGGGAACTTTAGATCACATATTTTTTGGTTGTCCCTCTCTAAACAAATATCCTCTCTTCTATCAAGCCTTATCTAAAATTGCCTCCCCTCCATTCAACATCTCATCTCTTCTAAGTCTGAACTCGACTCCAATTTTCATTATAATTTTGAAATTTGCCCATTTAAATAAAATTAATATTTAAATTCACCTTTCATTTCTCAATAATTTTAAATGATGGCCAAGAACACCCTTGAAGGGTGAAAGCCAGAAATAATGTTAAAAAAAAAAAAATCTATATAAATAAAAATGTAATCTCCGAAAGGTCTTCACCAATCGCTTTGAAATTTTGACACAACGTTGAATTCGAATACGCGTGTTTTTATATTTCTTTATTGTATAGATGTCACTTGTTACAGGTAAAAACATATTTTTTTAAACAGCGTCATCTGTTGGATGTAAAAGCAATTCTTACGTTGTATCACGACTCGACTATTGCAATGGTATATATGCGAGTCTCCCTAAAATATACAGTGATAGACTTCAGTCAGTTTTCAATGCTGCAGCAAGGCTAGTAAAAAGGTGTTTCCAAATATTCCCACATCTCATAACATCTGGGGAACTTTCAATGGCTTAAGTGCCCTGAGGGAATCCAATTCAAACTCTGCTGGGTGGTTTTCAAAGCCATACGTGACACGGTACCACCCTAGTTCTAGGAACGGCGCATTCCAAGCGATGTTAACATTAGGTAAGCAATCCTTCGATCAGCATCTTCAACAGCCATAGGTAGACCATCACCATTACCAATTTTGTACACCGAGCTTTTGCAGTAGCAGGCCCAACAGCTTGGAACAAACTCCCTTCACATTTGCGAAAGATCGACAGCTCATCTGAGCTCAGAGCAAAACTAAAAACTCACCTTTTCAACTTGTAGTATTCAAAATAATTTTTTAGTAGTATGTCAATGCTCAGTCCTGGGGATTTTTCTCCTTGACCACTTGTGATAACTACTTGTTATAATTCTACTCACTTGTAATTACCATTTATAGTGTGTAAACTTTTTTTGGGAATATGTTTGTTTCTTACCACTTACACCACGGGCAGAAAACATAACAACCTGTATTTGTAAATGTTAATATGTATGTCGTAAATCAGCGGTATTGTTATTTTTAAATGATAAACTAATGTTTTTAAGACAAGGTTTTATGCATAGCATAAAGGATAACAAATAATTATAAGCAATATTTTTTTGTTATCCTTTATGCTATGCATAAAACCTTGTCTTATAAACATTAGTTTATCATTAAAAAATAAAAATATTTGACATGTTAAAAATATTTCACCAACAAATGTAGATATAATATGTCTCGACGCCATCTATTGAGAAATTTAGCTATTAACAAAGCCTTTCCTACAAAAATAAAGTTGGTTGTTTACAGGTGGAAGAAATATAATAAGCAGTAATTGTTGATTGAGGTACTAGTACATATTGAATTATTTGGCGGGTTAGAAATAAGCCGACATAGCTCAGTGGATACAGAGCATCTGACCGGACATCAGAAGGCACGGGTTCAATTCCCGTTGGCGGCATTTATTTTTACTCGGGAGATATTTTCAATTTGTATTAATATTTCGAGCGACTAATTATTGCTTATAATTATTTGCAGCGGTATTGTGTAAATACCCTCTCGTTCATAAACATACGTATTGTTTTAAGTCACTGGTTAGAAGTCTTAGTTGTAATTCACTAGACATTCATCTTAGTTATAAGTTACTAGTTATAAGTCACTAGCTTTTAAACGTAGTGATAAGCTACAAGTAATAAAATATAAGTCTATTGATAGGATTAGATTAAATGCATAACTTAAGTTGTTAAGCGCCCTCGAGATAATTTTCTCACGTAAACGGCGCTATAAAAATAATCAAATCATTATTATTATGATCAAAAAATAGAAAATGTATACTTTCAAGTTTTTTGTATCTCTTTCTGTCGTCGATATGTTGTCTTCTTTTCTATTTGTATCTATCGCTCTCTAATTGTTTTTTTTTTAATATATAACATATGGTTACAAAATATATTTATGTTCGCAATCTCCCCAATGAAGAAACTGGTTCTTGTGCTTGGTGAGCGAGTTACACTAATTACAAGGAATATAGAATAACATTATGCAATAGGTAAGTAATAAGAACAATTGAAACTTTTGGATTATCTATATGCATTGTGTAGTTGTATATATATAATATTCTGTTACATACTAATTATTTAGTAATTATGAAAATCTAAATGTAGTGGAGATGAGTATAGACTAATAATAAATATAAATAATGGGAAAAAAATGCAATTATTTAGTTCATTATTTCTGAAAGTGTAACTTCAGTTTTAGTTTAAGTTTGTTGATATCCTTTAATTTCTTTATTTCAAATACTTTATTCCTAAATAGGTATAGTTATTTTGCATTTTTTTGGTATTATATTTTGGTATTTTGGTAGGTATATATATATACTTTTAAGGACTACGTTACGCGGGTAAACCGAGAAAATTATTCTACATCTTACCCCCGTGAAAAGAATACCAAAATGTTATTATAATTCCTTAATATAATAACCCCGACGAGGTTAGAGATAATCGAAACCTGGTTGGCTGTCATTTGTAAATTCAATAAAAAGTGGTGTATTTCGAAATGTGCTATTTTCATTTAATATATAATATCAAACCCCAAAGTATTTGCTTCCTTCAAAACAAACACAAAATCTTTTATTCGACACAACATCAGATCAAGCAAGGGCCGGCCATGAACCAAACGGTGTGGCCTGGCACTGTTTTGGGTGTTAGTGTACGAACTCAAAGGACGAGGGTTTCGGCTTTCTGATTAGTCGGCCGACTGGTGGAGGGCCGCTGACGAGAATGTTTGTATTTTAACGTATGAGACCGCACAGTAGAAGGCAGGTTCAGATTTGTGTGCGCGCGTAGCGGCGCCGATAAGCTTAACCGGAATGAATACTTAATTGCTACTCGACGGTGACGCCGGATGTGAGTGGTTTATTTGTGCACCGGATAGTACCGCTTATTTTGTTGTGCAGGAAGGTAGTGTCGAAATGAGCGACCTGTTAACTGCCGCTGTTTCCAACAAATCGCCTGTCTGAGATAAAATAAACTCTACACACTGTACTTATGTTTTGTTTATTAATTTTAAGATAGAAATCTTCATCTGACGAGCTCGACAACTTGTTGAAACTGACAGCTGTTGACAGGCTACCGCACAGTTGGCGCAGTTTTTACTCGCGTTCTACGTGTCCACAACTCAGTGCTAACTGCCGCCGACGAACTCAGGCTTAATCTGAAAGCTGAAACCCGCGTCTTTTGTGTTTATATACTTAGATACTACAAGCGCCTTAGAGTTATTAAATTATTACATTTTCACCACACGACTCTGTTCAAATTCACCACACGACAATATTGAACTTGGGGATTCAATTTGCACTATTTGATGGCCTTTTCACGAAGTCAAGGTTCGAGCAGGAAATAATATGCACTCTCAACAATGACGAGAATTCGAGTAAAAATATGTCAAATTTTTGTTAATAACAAATGAATTACCATGGCGTCGATCTTCTTTCTTCAGTTCTTGTTTCTTCCAAGTTAAGACTTTTAGGAAAGGAAAGGGATAAGGCAAATGACAATTTGAAAAGGATATTGGGATGTGGAAAAATCACAAAACTGTTCCAATATTACAATATTAAACACAATGGAATATCTCAATTATGAATACCTACTATTACAACTAAATTTATTAAAATTATCCATTTATTAATTATAATTAATAAATGGATAATTATTAATATATAGAATTGTTAATGAAATTAAATCATAAATTCAATAAATTCACAGCCCTGAACTTGATTTCTTTCCATATACCTCGCAGTCCAGCATCTACCGTTTTATTGTCATAACTCCAACACGGCATCCCAATTGTATATTATTGTCGACATATTTAACCAACAATCTCTAAATATAAACAGATCTTTGTCATTGACATAAATTTAAAGACGCGTTATGTTCATATTAATAGAACAAAAAATATGAAACGTTCCTATTTCCAAATTGAAATCGAATAACGAAACGAACGAGAAAAGAATAGCTACAACGAATTTGTGTGAATGAATGAAATGGCTACAAATAACATCATGCATTGCTAAATAAACGGAACGCATCAGATAGAGATAGCCAATCAAAAAATATGTGAAACGGCGATAACGCCCTTCGTTTATCTCTCGCATGTCCGCGGCAAGCATGATGTCTCAAGCGAACGCCGAGCATTTTCGTATGGACGTCATGCTCTGACTGCTCGCCGCGCACATGCTCGCCTGTCAGTGAGCCACTTTTACCCTCAGTCTTGATGAACAAACGAGCGAGCAGAGTAGTAGAATACGTCTGTCCTTCATACTGGTTGTCCACTATACTGGTTGTCTTTTATACTCGTGAGGTTGCATTCGCTGTCTCACTTTATTTTGTATTTATTGAAATTATAAGTGATTTTTTAAATTCATCTTAGGTCTTACCAGAATTCATGTCGAAGCAGATCAACAAATCTAATTCGACAAACTGCCAACCTCTTATTTATTGTACTATGTATTCCCAATATATATTTTCATCTTGCATGGTGGAGTATTTTGTTAAAGTTTCAAGGTGTACGAAAAATAAAACAAAAATGTCAACAAAAGAAGCATTGGGTAGTAAGTTTAGAGTAAGTTGGCAACAATAATATTCTTCTGTTAACTAAAGTGCAAGGTACCAGACAGACACAAGCATAGGGTAACCATACTAACAATTACAACATGGATAGTATGAATAATAAATTATATAAAAAAAAATAACTATAAAAAATAGGTAAATAATTACCGATAGGTAAGTAAATAATAATAATAAATAGAAAGTAAGTAAATAAATTATAATAATTAAATTAAATAATAATACGAGAATGAATTAGATAGTAATAAGTACATAATAATAATACATTATAATACAATAAGTTATTTTAGAAGTAAATAAGTACATGCGCAGTAAGTAAATAAGGATTGTATCGAAACAGAACTTCCACACGGAATTATGATATAAGCGACAACATGGGTGATCCAAAATCATCACTCTCAGCTAGTACAGAGATTTTGACCATTTTCTTGAATGAATTTAAAGTACCTATAGTTTTTATATTTTCACCAAGCATATTATATAGCAACGGAGCTTTATATGAGAAACTTCTTTGTCCGAAGGATGTTCTGGTATACACCGGCTGATACATTAAAGAAGAACCCATTCTAGTGCTGCGCACTTGTTGAGATCTTTTGGCAGTAATAGTGTTGTTGAAAAATTTACAGAGAGCCTGTATTATGTACAATTAATGCCTTACTGTCATAATTTTGCTTTCACTATATAATAACTTTGATGGATACATAAAATTTCTCTTATACATTATTTTTAAAATTAATTTTTGCGCAACATTCAAAGGCTCTAAGGTAGTTTTGTTACAAGAATCCCACCAGACAACATTATATGAAAGCATTGATTGAACAAGAGCATAATATACAGTTTTTAGTGTAACTTTGTCCAATATGTTTCTTAGATTTTTGAAAATATAGAAAATTATTCAATATAAAAAAATTAAAGGAAAATTCGACAAGCGACTGAATAAGCGATGCACAAAAATAATTAATGTTTTTTAAAAACCATTTTTAATTCGTTCGAGAATTTTCTTTTAAACTTTATGAGGGGATATTCAAATAATTTAAAACAACACTAGATAATATTTTCTTCCAAATAATCTAAGTTCTCTTTGCCGTTTTGATTGCTTAATCGTATATTTGCAGGTAGTTGGGAGTAGCTCGGTGCGTTGTGCAGTTCAGTCTGAACGTAGCCAATGACGCAGTTTCCCGGAGCATATTCCACTGTAATACCGGTAATATAAATACAGAATTATGAAATAGAACTCAAAATATGCCGCATTTTTTCTTGGTCTGAATTCTTTCTTCTCCTTTATCTTTTTCTTCGTCAAGTTTCTCTTGATTTCTTCGGAATACTGCTCGTACTGCCTCTTCCATAATCTTTATCTAGAATAAAAATAATTCTTTAGTCAAACAAATCCACTGAAGATATAACCACTCAAGCGACTGGTCCCATATATATTTTATTTTATTTTATTAACGCCTAGAAGGCTTTTACATATACATGTTATGGGTTTTGTTGTTCAGTAGCATTATAAAATATTTTAATTACATAGCATAATAAATTGAGTATGAACTTACATAACAATGTGTAGGGTTATTGTTATGGTGTTATTATTTTATAAACATAAGCAAGCAAAGTTTATTGTACAAAGTACGTCGGTTGAATATTTTACAGAACATAGGTTAAACTAATACATAAACTTGAGAAAAATATAACAGATATAGGTAGGTAGTTAAGTAGATACAATTCAAGTATATAGTTACGGTGTTATAGGAATTTGGACAATGAGTTCGATAAGTTTATATAAATATAGTGTAGTTACAAGAGTGCAATAATGTAAGTAGGTAATACACACAAGACAAGTAAGTTTGTTATTATTATTATAAAGATAAACACTACAATAAAATAAAATAAAATACTTTTTTGTTTTAAAACCACGATATTTATTAATTTAAGAACCGACCGGTTTCACTTTACTTAAGCATCATCAGGGTACAAATTAATACTAAACAAGAAGTACATAATGTGTGTATATATATAACAAAATATAGAGGGAGACAACATGATACAAATATAAGCAACACAAAGACGGTCATAAAATACATTAACATAAGTGCACAAGTAATGGAAAAACCGCTAGATAATTATGTAGACTAATGGGTTATATCAATAAATCGGGAGAAACAAAGCATCAACTGGCATGGTGGTAAGGAGGTAAGGAGAACTGGGATTTTTTTAAGGGTTTATTGGAAACAGACCTAATATTGGACTACTTGATATGTCTAATTGATTATTAAGTATCTGACTTTTGGTTTTTACAGCTTTTTTAATTTCTAGTGCCTCTAAGTTGTTTAGTCTGTTACCATGCCCGTTTTTATGTAAGATGTTAGTACAATAATATAAACACTACAGTTTGTTGTAAACCATCTTTGTAATCATCAATCTTTATTTTGCCCGATTGGGAATTTTACAAAACAAAGCTTAGTTAATGAAACAATAAAATATGCGTTTGAAAAAAAAATTATGAATCTGGTACAAACATTCTAGTATACTGTATTTTAGTTTGTATACTGATTGGTGATGATAAACATCAATTGAGCTATACTTATTACCGAGTATGTGAAGTCTTTGAATAGGTGAGTTTTGAAAATAATTGCTAGCAGATATGGGAACATTATATAGAGCGGTTTGTCGAGTGTCGCGCGTAGGTACACGGAGCGATATAAGACTCGTCAAATCAATGGCGTCCAGTCTGCCATTCGAAATTTTGAAAAGAGATACTAAGTCGCACACTGTGCGTCTCAATGATAAATCGGTTAAATTTAGTAAGTTCATGAGGAAAGTGTAATTAAGATATTCGTTTGGAATTCCTAATTTATAATTAATAAATCGCAGAAATTTATGTTGCACTCTTTCAATTTTTAATTGGTGAATCTTATAAAATGGAGTCCAGATTGTTGAGTTATACTCTAGATTACTTCTAACTAAACCAGTGAATAGCAGTTTGAAGGAATTTATTAATTTAAAATCTTTCGCTGTCCTTAATATAAAACCCAAACATTTCATGGCCTTGTTGGTTATTTCGTTTATATGAGGAACAAATGTTAGTTGCCTGTCAAAAATAATACCAAGATCCTTAATATTCTCAACTCTTTTTAGGAAAATGTTGTTGATGCTATATTGATGCGTAATGGGATTTTTGATTCGGGCAAAAGTTATCGTTTGACATTTATCAATATTGAGAAATAGTTCATTGTGGGTGCACCACTCTTGTAGCCTCACAAGATTAAATTGTAGTACGTAACAGTCATGAATATTTGTAATGGTTTTATAAATTTTGAGATCATCTGCAAATAAGAGAATCATGACTCCATCAAAAACCGTAGTTATATCATTGATAAACAATAAAAATAGTACTGGTCCTAAATGAGACCCCTGTGGGACGCCGGTAAAGACTTCGAACTGGTGTGAATAGTGTGAGTTGAGTTTAACACATATTTTTCTTTTATGCAGATAACTCTCAAACCATTTCAAAATATTCCCTGTTATTCCAAGGGCACTAAGTTTATGTATGAGAATTTTATGTGAGACTTTGTAGAATGCCTTACTAAAGTCAGTATACACTACATCTGTTTGAAGACGCTTTTGCATTGTATTAAATAGGTATTCCTGATAGATCATCAAGTTTGTAAAAGTAGATCTTTTTGCCATGAAACCATGTTGACGATGTGAAATAACTTTGTTAATCTCAGGCGAGAGTTTAGAAAGCAGAGCAGATTCAAATAGTTTAGGGATTGACGATTGGATACATATAGGTCTATAGTTAGAGATATCTGATCTATTTCCTTTCTTAAAGATTGGAAATAGAAAACTGGTTTTCCATTTTTGTGGAAAGGTACCAATTTTTAGAGACAAGTTAAAAAGTTTAGTTAGAGGTAATGTTAAAACTGATAAGCATTTTGATAAGAAAATTGGAGGAATGTTATCGGGACCAGCCGATTTATTAATATCAATATGTACACTAGCTGTACTCAACCACCCGTAGCTGTGGCTCAGTCTGTCTTTGCAGATAGCGTGTTTTGCTTTTACGTCGGGTTAGACGTGAAAACTAAACGCTCTATTGATGGTGTTGTTTTTTTTATTAAAAAAGCATGTTTTTACTTGTGACATCTACATAATACTAGCGGGCCCGGGCAGAAGTTGTCCTGCCACATAACGCCTTCTTTGTAGACCGCATTTTATATAGACCTCACTTTATCTAGACCACCTTTAGTCGCTATTGTCGGATATTTTATGCATTTTACCTACATAGAATACATGCGCAAGTCACATCCATCGTAGATATTGTTTTGACGTTTCATTTGATATCAATCATTTCAGCAGATTGTGATTATTGTTCAGTAAGATAGAAAATAAGTAAAAATGCCACCGGTACCATTCTGTAGGTACTCAAACTGCCTTGAAGTATATGTCTTTCGCATTTTGACAGATCGCCGTACGAATACGATCCATAGATTATCGAGATAGATCCTTATTAGTCCAAACAAGAGCATAAAATGCAGCATATGCTTAAATGCATTTCATTACACCTGCATTAATAGCACCGCAGAAAATTTTTAAAAAATGTCAAAAACACTCAGAGACAACTGGAAATGCAAAGAATGTAAAACATTGGATGCTAAAACTCAATCACAATCCAATTACACTCCTTCTTCTAGTAAGAACTTTCGGCCTACCGACTCAACATACACTGAAAACCCAAAAAATATGAATTACATTATAAATTACATAGACAAAAAATTCGATGAAATGAAAACAGTGATTTTAAACAAGATAGAAACGGAATCTGCGGACAATAAAAAATCGCTTCAATTTATAAGCGACCAATACGATACATTAATAAAATCTATTGAAAAAATTCCACAGTTAGAAAAACAAATATCTGAAATTAAAAATGAACTAGAACAAAAAAACATAGAATTCAAAAGTATCTTAGTAAAAACAACAGAGATGGAACAGGCGACAATGGAAGAGTATCTTGAAATATCAGGTATCCAAAATAATGATCCTAAAATGACAAAAAACATAATAAAAGAAATAACTGCTGCGTGCGGAGTTCAAACTGAAGACACGGAAATTTCGAATATAAATCACATCCAAGATCGCCGACCAAACCACCCACCTAAAATAACTTTCAAATTAAATAACAAAAATAAAAGGGATGCTATACTATCATCAAGAAAAGGTGGAGGCAATACACCAGCCCGGAAAACAAAACATTTATTAAACATTGTGATGACATTAACAAACTAACATAAACACAACTCCACACGTAACTACACTTCACATCATATACTTACACAATTAATCACCAACATGGCGGATTACATGGAATATACATACTCGGACAACCAACACTACTGTGTAAGTACAAACGATTTTAATATATGGACAAACATCACAAAAGAAAAAAATAGAATCAAAATATTACACCAAAACATTAGGTCTATAAATAAAATTTTTGATGAATTTACGATATACCTACAACAGCTTGAGAATAATTTTGATATAATTGTGCTGACAGAATGCTGGTTGAACGATAAATATGTACCAAAAACTATCAAAAACTATAACACACACCACACAAAAAAACACAAAATCAAAATGATGGTATAGTTATATGCATCAATGATAAAATAAATACAATCGTCAAAGAAATACACATAATAGACTCCAACTGCATACACATAACATATGATAAAGAAACGTGTATTCTTGCGATGTACAGATCTCCATCCAAAAACAACATCACACATTTCCTAACTGCACTTAACAATACTTTAAAAGAAATCAACAAAAATAAAAATATCATCATCATTGGAGACCTAAACATAAACATCTTAAAAAACGGACACCCACAAAACATAGAATATCTAACACTACTAGCGCAGCATGGACTGGAGCCAACGATAAAGGTTCCAACACGAATCACACAAAACACAAAAAGTTGTATAGATCATATAATGATCAAAACAAAACTAAAAACCAAAACCGTAGTACTTGAAAGCACTATCACAGATCACTATATGAATATGATAGCAATAGACACCGAAAACACAAAACCCAACCAAAACAAAATATTCACAAAAAAAAATAATAAACTACTCAAACTTGAAAGAAAAACTCAAAAAAATAGACTGGAGTACAATATACCAAATAGAGAACGTGGAAGAGGCCTGGGATAAATTTAATAACATGTTAGCACAAGAAATTAATAATAACACTATAATAAAACAAGTAAAACTCACACACAAAGCAAAAAAAATTAAACTATGGATAACACAGGGAATATTAAACTGTATTCGTAAACGAGACAAAATTCACAAACAAATTAAATATACACCCTACGACATGGAACAACTTAACTACTATAAAAGATATAGAAACATCTGTACGAAAATTATTAGAGTGGCTAAGGAATTATACTATGGAGAAAAACTTAAAAAAGAAAAAAATAACCCAAAGGAAATATGGAAAACATTAAAAGAAGTTACATACACACAAAAATACAAACAGAAAAATACTATTGAAAATCTAAATATTGACTCCAAAGAATTAGACGTCAATGCAAATACAGAAACTATAGCAAATCATGTGAATAACTTCTTCGCAAATATAGGAAAAGTTTTAGCGAACCGTAAATTGTATAACACAAACGCACTAACACAAACAAATAGATCAAATATCAATTAAAAAAACGACACAACACAGATTTACAATAAAAACAACCTCGGAAGAGGAAATCGACAAAATAATAAACACATTAAAAAACCGAATTGCTCCTGGATTAGATGAGATAACAACGGATTGCATTAAGATATTAAAAAATGAAATTTTAAAACCTATAACACACTTAATCAACCTTAGTATAACACACTCCTGCTTTCCTAGTACTCTTAAAAAAGGACTAGTTATCCCCATTTATAAATCCAGAGACAAAATGGAAATATTTAAATATTGAAGACAATATTAGTGATTTCTAAACGAAAATCTGAAACAGAAAAATCACAAAAGGAAACGGTCACATCTGGGACTCGAACCCAGGACCCTTGTCTTTCCGGGACAGTGCTC
This sequence comes from Hesperophylax consimilis, assembly GCF_061612785.1. Classification (NCBI taxonomy): domain Eukaryota; kingdom Metazoa; phylum Arthropoda; class Insecta; order Trichoptera; family Limnephilidae; genus Hesperophylax; species Hesperophylax consimilis. The sequence goes on from NC_142865.1 coordinate 18,471,408, forward strand.
TACCAACTGCGCTAATGGGACCCTATTCCCCTCGGTCACTTTTAACTGTATCATACATCGAATAAGAACTACTAACATTGTCTTCATTTTTTCACCGCACATTTTTATTGGCAACTATCTTTATGTATGATCGCAAGATTCAGCCCGAACTAAATGCAATCCAGACAGCGTCTTTTAGATAAACCTATCTTATTGAAGTGAAACTTCTTTAGGCGCGTAATGGATTTTCGGGGACGGAGTAAAACCGAGTCAGGATCGACACGAAAATGCGGGTACCCCCACCACCGCTCACCGTTCACCGTTCACTGTTTTCAGTAAAAGCAACAAATCATTAGCATGCGCATAAAAGTTTTTATGTGTTTTATTTAAGTACTTTTTTACTCGGTAGTATAATTTTGTTTGGCGCATGCCTTAGCTGTGGTACAGACGTGGACAGGGCTTTCCTGTACCGTCCGTCCGCCGTTCAGTCTGGTTTAGTCGTCCGTCGAGAGCGCTCGCGTCGCGCGCTTTGCCGTTCCATTCGTATTCCAGTATATAAATATTGTTTACTGTCGAGGAAGTTGTTATAAACTTTAAAAAATATGTTTAAAATGCCGTGTAAATATACGTGTTGTGCGTTCAGCTTGCTGCTGCTGGTTTTAGTGAGTAGTGCTGCCTCCAAAAATGTGGATAATTCCGATAGAACCTTCGAGGAAAGCAATTGCAGTAAGGTGAGACAGTTCCTCGAGACCAGGAACATCTCGGCTGTACCGGCTCGAGGCGCAGACGACAAAGGTAAGAAACCGACAAACCAACAGAACCCACATTCATAAATTGTGGTTCATACGGTTTGGTACAGAATTTCAGTGTTAAAAATGAGTAGTGACGAGATATTTAATTGTAATATTGTTATTTATGTAATATTGTATACTTGTGAATAAATTGAAAATTTTTGGAACTATACATTAATCGAACGTCATTCATCTATAAGAAAATATTAGAAAAAGCAAATCCATGCTTCGTCGTTGAATTATTTAACCTCTAATTTTCAAACTAACCTAAGAGAGAAAATAGAGATGATGAAATGAAAATAGAGAGAGAGGAATACTAGAAGTTTCACTTCTGTCTTGCGTAGGCTTGACACACCCACTTTTTTTTTTTTTTTTATGTGCGACATCTGTTGACTTTTCTGCAAGTCTAGAATGAATATTTATTTTTCGGAATAACTTTATTGAGTAAAACCTCAAATTATAATATTTAAATATTGAAGACAATATTAGTGATTTCTAAACGAAAATCTGAAACAGAAAAATCAGAAAAGGAAACGGTCACACCTGGGACTCGAACCCAGGACCCTTGTCTTTCCGGGACAGTGCTCTACCAACTGCGCTAATGGGACCCTATTCCCCTCGGTCACTTTTAACTGTATCATACATCGAATAAGAACTACTAACATTGTCTTCATTTTTTCACCGCACATTTTTATTGGCAACTATCTTTATGTATGATCGCAAGATTCAACCCGAACTAGATGCAATCCAGACAGCGTCTTTTAGATAAACCTATTTTATTTTTTATTTTTAATGTGCGACATCTGTTGACTTTTCTGCAAGTCTAGAATGAATATTTATTTTTCGGAATAACTTTATTGAGTAAAACCTCAAATTATAATATTTAAATATTGAAGACAATATTAGTGATTTCTAAACGAAAATCTGAAACAGAAAAATCAGAAAAGGAAACGGTCACATCTGGGACTCGAACCCAGGACCCTTGTCTTTCCGGGATTTCCGGGATTATGGGATTATAAAATAATGTACCAAATAAAAAAAAATAAAAATAGAAAAATATTGCATTCATTCGCATTTTTATTTATGTAGATTTACCATATTATATAATTCATACCATTTGTCAAAATATTAACATGGAAACACGCGAAACTGCCTACTGCATTAATCCCATATTTTCACATTCTATTTGGTACATTATGGCACGCTATTGTTCAAAACGTTTTTGCAAACTTGTCATCTTTTTGTAATTTGCCAAAAGACGTTCTAGTGGACTATAATACAAAGGCTTATAACAAAAAGATTGGTTGGTGGTCATTTCCATAACATGACAGCTGTGTGATATGGTTTAGAAATATTTTTATAATTATCTAAAGGCATTTTTAAAAAGTGTGGTGATCGGAGTGTCAAGCAATTAAAAATATGATTTGAGAAATAGAAATGCAAAAAAGTGTGCCCAAAGACAATGAAAGTATTTCTATGTTTGTTTTTAAGTTTATTTTGTAGAACTCCATTTTATTTCTTTTATGTAATAATATTATTATTCAATTTATAAAAACAGTTTATTTATAAACAAGTTCTACTATGTAATTATAATTAAAAGGAATAATAACCACGACCAACAGCTGCTCGAAAACAACATCGAAATCTTCGGAATCTCTGAAAATACCAACGAAGACATTGCCGACACGATTATTAAAATTGCGACCAAAGTGGGACAAAAGATAAACAGAGAAGACATTATTTACGCCAGCAGGGTAAAAATACGCCTACATCCTCTACCCGATGGGTCCGGACTTGCTACCCCTCGCGATACCCGCCCCCGAAACATTGTGGCCAAACTTGTTAGCAAGAAACTGAAGGACGAACTGATTGCCGCCATCAAGAAGAAGAAAGGACTCGACTGCAGTAGCATAGGTTTAGCCGGAGGGAAAATATTTATCAACGACCAACTCACAAGAAAAAACAAATATCTGTTACGTTCCGCGAAAGAGTTTAAAATCGCTAACAATTTCAATTTTTTATGGGTGCGAAACTCCAAAATATACATAAGGAAGAACGATACCTCTCCCGCAATCCTAATATCTGGCCTGGCTCAATTATCAAACTTGTTATAACTACAAAACCCTCTACCTTGTCTACTCACTTCTTTTATAACTCATTAAATCATAATTATCCATCCTTTACTCCCATGCTCACAACACATCACAACAACACACTCATTCTATCCATAACAGTCGCTAAAATGTTTAACTATCATACCTACACACTTGCACATTCAATATATTATCAAGCGTTACACTCGCCTAATGCATATCCCAGTGGACTTGTGACAGACAACAATAAATCGGTAATTTACTTCGCTCTCTTATGTCCGAAAAATTAATAATTTTTTATCAAAACGCGCGTGGCCTTTGCACTAAAACGAAAGAGTTTTATCATAATGTTTTGTCAAATGAATTCGATATAATTTTAATTACTGAAACATGGTTAGTAGACAGCATATCTGACAACGAGCTCTTCGACCCAAGGTATAATATTTACAGAAAAGATAGAGACACGCCCCTAACGGGTAAAACCAAAGGAGGTGGTGTCGCAATTGGTATAAAAAAAGAATTTACTGTTCACTCACGCGAGTCGTGGAGCTCGGAAGCTGAAGACATTTGGATTTCACTAGCATTAAAAGCATTAAAGTTGCCACACCCACCATTTGTGAGCCGCCACTAACATGCGGAACAGACGCTCACTGCTTCTCACTTTAGCCGTACTTTTGGGGTCCCCCGACGGATTGGTTACCATCAACTTCACCCTCCTGTCCGTTGCCCGTTGGTCACCGCGTGGAGGTATGAGAAACGAGGGTGGGAGAAGCTATGTCGGTCCAGGCCCTAGGACCAATGTATTGCGCTATAACCACCCGACCAACTAGGAAGAAGAAGAAGACCTACACACTTGCACATTCAATATATTATCAAGCGTTACACTCGCCTAATGCATATCCCAGTGGACTTGTGACAGACAACAATAAATCGGTAATTTACTTCGCTCTCTTATGTCCGAAAAATTAATAATTTTTTATCAAAACGCGCGTGGCCTTTGCACTAAAACGAAAGAGTTTTATCATAATGTTTTGTCAAATGAATTCGATATAATTTTAATTACTGAAACATGGTTAGTAGACAGCATATCTGACAACGAGCTCTTCGAAAAGATAGAGACACGCCCCTAACGGGTAAAACCAAAGGAGGTGGTGTCGCAATTGGTATAAAAAAAGAATTTACTGTTCACTCACGCGAGTCGTGGAGCTCGGAAGCTGAAGACATTTGGATTTCACTAGCATTAAAAGACCCAAAACGCCGTAAATCTAATATTCACATCTGTTGTTCGTACTTACCCGGAGTCGGTCCAAAGCTATCAAATACTCAGCGTTTATCCCTTTTCAACAGTCATACGTCCAGAATTTCCGACTTGACCACAAACTATCCAAACGATATCTTTCTATTAATTGGCGATTACAACATGCCTAACATCAACTGGAACACCGCATATCATCCCTGTGGTACTGACATCTGCTCCACCACCCTCCTTAACTATCTATCTTATTCGGATTTAAAACAATACAACCACATTCCAAACAGGTACGGTAGAACACTTGACCTAGTGCTCTGTAACACCACAGTCTGCGTCTCTCCTGCCGACTCTCCTCTGGTTCCGGAGGATGCACATCACACATCATTAATAGTTGAACTCAATATTTACGCCCCCACAACCACTTCCTCACCCCAGACGATCAAGTTATTCAATAAAGTCAACTATGACCTAGTCAATGACGCTCTGGCAAAAACTGACTGGTCTTCTGTTTTAAACGCACAGGACGTTAACACGGCGGTTAACAGCTTTTACCTAATCATCGACGCCTTGATAGATGACTTTGTTCCAAAGAAAGTTCTGAAACCAACCAATTTCCCAACGTGGTACTCATCGGCTCTTATTAACATTACAAAAGAAAAACTGAAGTTCTTTCGAGCCTGGAAACGCCACAAGAACCCACTAGATTACCAAACCTTTTCACTGCTCCGAAAAAGACAAAAGAAAATCGCTACTCTCACATACCACAATTATATTTCACACTTAGAACATGCCATACAAAATGATACAAAAAAAATATGGAGCTTTGTCAAAACGCAAAGAAAATCTCCCTACATGCCGGAACACCTAACATACGGCTCGAAAATCGCACACAACAGTAAGGAGATCACTGACCTGTTTGCTGACTATTTTTCTACCGTCTTCACTGATCATACCCCAAATTTAGCACCTGATGTTAACGTACCTGATCCGCTAAATAATATAGCCATAAACTCAATTAAAATCAATGAAGACATCACCTACAAATATCTTTCATCCATTGACATTAACAAAGGACCTGGTTTAGATAGTTTGCCTGGTATCTTCATACGTAACTGTAGTAAATATATCACTATTCCGGTCAGCGCAATTTTCAAAAAATCATTAAGTGAAGGAACGTTTCCTCATAAGTGGAAATCTGCCGTAATAACTCCCATTTATAAAAAAGGCGATAAACATGACGTTACAAACTATAGACCTATCTCTCAACTTCCTATCTTAAGTAAAACTCTTGAAAAAATCGTTTACGACCAACTTTACCCGACTATCGCTACATCAATTACACACAACCAACACGGATTCATGAAAAACCGGTCTACTACATCTAACCTGGTCCTATTTGTCAACTATTTGCACAGCAATATGGACGAAAGGGTATAGGTCGATGCTATGTACACCGATTTTTCAAAGGCCTTCGACCGCGTTATTCATTCAATTCTTTTAAATAAACTTACTCGTCTTGGAATACACGGTGACTTATTTAGATGGGTTAAGTCATACATTAGTAATCGTAGTCAAGTTATCTCAATAAATGGTGTCTTATCCAAAATAATCAACGCAACCTCGGGCGTTCCTCAGGGTTCTCACCTTGGTCCGCTTTTCTTTAATATATACTTAAACGACATAGGCTCTTGTTTCCAACACTCAAATTTTTTAATTTTTGCAGATGATATGAAAATTTATAAAACGGTCATCTCTCTATCGGACTGTAGAGAGCTACAAAGTGACTTAGATAGGCTCTGCAACTATTGCACAGCTAATTATTTGGACCTTAATGCTTCAAAATGCCACACCATGTCCTTCACCAGAAACAAGCATGTAATTAACTTTCCCTATTCACTCCGCGATGAACCCATGATCTCAAAAAGCGAATGTAAGGACCTTGGAGTCTACGTAGACAGTAAACTTATATTTAATACGCACATTTCTTCAATCACTGCTAGATCTTACAAAATGTTAGGTTTCATACTGCGTCTGAGTAAATTATTTAAAAATCCACGTACGCTAGTAATGCTTTATTCCTCACTAGTCAGAAGTACATTGGAATATGCATCGCCTGTCTGGAATCCCAAATACACTTACTATGTCAATAATATAGAGCTCATACAAAATAAATTTATTAAGTACCTAGGTTATAAATACAACAATAATTATATCTGCACTCTCCAATCCCTGAAATCCAGGCGAACGGTAGCTGACATGGCATTTCTCCATAAAATAATACACAACGAAATAGACTGCTCAGAACTTCTATCCCAAATAAATTTTAACACCCCATCTAAAAGAACTCGATACACCAACCTTTTTTACACAACTAGTAATAATACAAACGCTGCAGCCAATTCCCCTATTTATCGCATCCTTCAAACATTCAACTCAATTCAAACAAGCACAAGTACCGATATATTTTTTGATTCTCTCCCTCTATTTAAGAAAAACTTTTTTAGCACACTGAATTCACCAACATAACACATACAACCACACACAGACATACATGCACACGTACACACACACAAACACTCACACACACCTCTCTCCTTCCCCAGCACACTAATTAACTTAACTTAAAATTGTAACTTAACCGTAAAATGTATAATATACCTCCTATGTATATTGTATATATGTCAGCGACATGTCATTGGTACCAATTATTGTACTAACTTTTATAACTTTGTAACTATTGTCACCTATGTAATTATGTACTGTTTGTTTCTGCAATAAACAAAAAATAAAAATAAATAAATTATTATTACGTTTGACAGCTGTTTCGCCCTCTGAAGATATTATCAAACTGTGGCATTACCACTTACAGACATTACAAATACAAACGTTAAAACTTTAGTAAAAAAATCGTTACTGCGCCGGAATAAACTGAGATTGATAGCTAGCATGACCGCCAACTCACTAGCGCCAATGACTAATTCGAGCATTACTTGCCAATGAGATTGATAGCTAGCGTGACCGCCAGCTCACTAGCGCCAATGGCTGATTCGAGCACTATTTGCCAATGAGATTGATAGCTAGCGTGACCGCCAGCCCACTAGCGCCAATGGCTGATTCGAGCATTACTTGCCAATGAGATTGATGGCTAGCATGACCGCCAGCTCACTAGCGCCAATGGCTGATTCGAGCATTACTTACCAATGATATTGATAGCTAGCATGACCGCCAGCTCACTAGCGTCAATGGCTGATTCGAGCATTACTTACCAATGATATTGATAGCTAGCATGACCGCCAGCTTACTAACGTCAATGGCTGATTCGAGCATTATTTGCCAATGATATTGATAGCTAGCATGACCGCCAACTCACTAGCGGTAATGGCTGATTCGAGCATTACTTGCCAATGAGATTGATAGCTAGCGTGACCGCCAGCTCACTAGCGCCAATGGCTGATTCGAGCATTATTTGCCAATGAGATTTATAGCTAGCATGACCGCCAGCTCACTAGCGACACTGGCTGATTCGAGCATTACTTGCCAATGATATTGATAGCTAGCATGACCGCCAGCTCACTAGCGTCAATGGCTGATTCGAGCATTACTTGCCAATGATATTGATAGCTAGCATGACTGCCAACTCACTAGCGCCAATGGCTGATTCGAGCATTACTTGCCAATGAGATTGATAGCTAGAATGACCGCCAACTCACTAGCGCCAATGGCTGATTCGAGCATTACTTGCCAATGAGATTTATAGCTAGCGTGACCGCCAGCTCACTAGCGCCAATGGCTGATTTGAGCATTACTTGCCAATGAGATTGATAGCTAGAATGACCGCCAACTCACTAGCGCCAATGGCTGATTCGAGCATTACTTGCCAATGAGATTGATAGCTAGCGTGACCGCCAGCTCACTAGCGCCAATGGCTGATTCGAGCATTACTTGCCAATGAGATTGATAGCTAGCATGACCGCCAGCTTACTAGCGTCGATTGCTGATTCGAGCATTACTTACCAATGATATTGATAGCTAGCATGACCGCCAGCTCACTAGCGCCAATGGCTGATTCGAGCATTACTCGCCAATATGTAAGACAAAACATTGTGTCGTATTAATTTTTATTTTACCTGGGTATATTGAATCACTCCATCATATCTCTTGTTGGATACTTCGAAGTATTTGATAGCATTTATAAGCTCAGCTAAAGCCTCTCCCTCGGTGGTTTCAATGGGCAATTTTCCGTATCCGGACCACGAATCTTCCTTTTCTCTTAAGTCCAATCTGGATCCTAAAAAATATTAATATATTAAATTGAAACAGTTTATATAATACCTTGATGATTCCATGGCAAATCAGATCAGTGTTACTTGATCCCCTAACAGTTGATACCTCTGAAAATTGATCACGCAAACAATTATTTCTGTTGTATTTCTCCCGTATGTAGTATTTTTTTACTCAGCGGTGAATCACCTCAGCTTACTCCTTCGAGGAAACGACATTATTGTTTGCCAAAATAATTATATGGCAGATTTCCACTCTGCAGAACTGCAGATATTATAAATAAGAGTATATCGACTTTTGTTATCCTGCCGTTTTTCCTCTCTGCATCAGATAACAGTGAGGAAGTACAGCAGAAATAATCCTTTAGAATGTGCCCGAGGGATAAAGTGTCCAAGGAATCAACTGACCGAGGGATCAACTGTCGTGGGAAGAACTATTGGCGGATCAAGAGCGGGGTCACGAACAAGACAGAACAAAGAAGAAAAGTTATTAAAGAAACAAACCTAACCTTACATAACTTATTATTTTATTAAGACCAAGACTTTTGCTGCTATTTGCACCTGGTCCTTTTCCATTCTGCTTTAATCTCTTCCATCTCTTTTCAGTCTCCGAGTCGCTTTCAAATTCTGTCACCAGGCATGCCATGACGTATACTCTACGCTGCCATATAAATGTTTTGGGGTAAAATTTGAATTCTAGGTTTAAGTAGGTCCCTGACAACTGGTTGCAGTTTTAAGATGAAAATAATTTATTTATTTATTTTATTGATACATGATTTAGAGAGTACATTTGGTTTTTTGTGATATGTCACCCTCCATGCTAGGGATGACCTTGTGTTATGGCGGGTGAATTTTACTGTTTGCGGACATAGAATCTATACATTACTATAATATAAAAAAGAAAAATGATGTAAAGCTAGTTTGGGTTGCAAGAAGAGGATGGAGAAGTTAGAGAATTATAGGAAGATGAAAAATTTGAGAAATTATTAGTAAATAGATCACACTAATTAACTATGTACATACTATGCCGCTAAGTCAGGGAATAAGGATATATTATGTTTTTTAAATTGGTAGACTGTAGAATGAATGGGTATTGTAGTTGTAATGTATTCCGTGTGTATTATTGTATTGTTAAAAGTATTTGTTTAACTTTATCGTGCCATGTTTTCCTCGGACGTCCTCGACCTCTTCAACCATTCTCTTTCAAATCATACATTCTCATTACACCTATTTCTATATATTTATCACTTACATTTCAAATTACCACAAAAAAATATATGAATTAAACGAAAAAAAACACACTTTGTAATACACCACTTTTTATTTGAATTAATAACGACAGCCAACCGGGTTTCGCTTTTCTCAAGCTTCTTCAGGGCTAATTATATCAACTGGCTGTATTAATTCACATAAAAAGTGGTGTATTACAAAGTGTGTTTTTTTCATTTAGTATATAATGTCACACCCCAAAGTGTTTGCTCCCTTCGAAAATAAGAATGATATGATTTATGTCTTCCTCGGGAATCTCCGACTTTTTCTACCATTCACTTTATGTAGTATCATAAATTTCACATTTTTACTGTTCAAAAACTACAATTTTTCGACTTTTTTTCAACTCCGTATCTCAATTCAGTGCAGAGATAAAGTGTTAAGTATTTCTTGAGCGTCCCCAACTTCTATCACTTAAATAATTTTCTAAACAATCCTGACACTAATAAGAATAAACGTTTAAATTTTCAGCAAAATCGGTCCATAGTATTTGAGTCTACAGGACAAATAAAGAATCATTCATTGTTTTTATATAATATAATGGTACGAATACATCTGCGAACCGAAACGCGAACCGAGCCACGAATTACGGGAAAAAAACGAAGCAACTGCAAGCGACAGTTGGCGCCATTTGCGGTTTTTCCATTCCTTTCCCATAAGTTGAGGTTCAGCTCGGCAGTTCGGCTCGAGCATGTATACGTTGCATAAGATAGATAAATATGTTCGTACTTCGTTGTTTTGAACGCAGATATACTTAAAAACTGTAATCAGACTTACCGACTAAAATGATGGGGATATTCTCATAATATTTTTGAATATCGGGATACCATTTTGAAATAACGTTCTCGAATGATCTGTGGCTGAAACAAATGTTTGCTTTAATTTTTTGACAATATTTCAAAATTAAGATGAACGTCTGCGTGGCTTTTTACATACAAAACATAAATTTGTATTTGATGCCGAAATACCCAAACAAACTGATAATATATTTTTTTCAATAACTTATTCCATAACTAGAAAAAGGCATTTTTTGTACGATAATTTATATTTAGAAATTAAATGATAAGGTTGAAATATGCTCAAAAAACTTTTAAAACATTTTATCTACATATATAGAAAAATCTAAAACGGAATTTCCAAATCGTAATCTGGAAAAAAATAAACCATGGATCACAAGGTCTATTAAATTCAATACGAAAAAAAGTAAGCTATACAAACAAACAAATAATTTCCCTAACGACATAGAGTTAAATTGAAATTACAAAAAAAAAATATATATTTATATATATGTATGTTAGTTTTATATATATATATATATAAGACGACGGCCGAGGACAGAGGGCGGTGGAGGCTCATGTTAAAGGAGGCCAAGGCTCGAAATGGGCTGTAGCGCCATTGAAGAAGAAGAAGAATATATATATTGTTACGTAATATAATCCCCCTACAATTAAAAGGATGGTTACCCTACAATTAAATGGGGCTTGGTCACCCCAACTTACTCTCGCAGCTGGCCGCCGCGTGCTTGGCACGGACCACACACAGCGTCTTCGGCTCAACACTGGTCGCCACCAGCCGCCCCGACAGTCAAAATCCGACCTCGGGACCGATAACAGTGTCTCTCGCAGAGCAAAACTGCAACGCTCACAATGTCTGGCGCGCATAATTACGCGATATTAGACGCGATCTTGTTCCGGCTTGTAATTAAGACACGCGCTCTTACAGTTGGCAATTATTAATTCACCCGAACCTCACGTAGTTCTCGCGTGTTTAAACCAACTCAATTATTGTAATCAATAGTTTGCCGCATCATTCGTAAACATGATTCTACATCCCAAGATTAACCTTTGTTCGCCGGGACCACGCTTCCGCCGAAGCATCTTCTGTTTCAACTTCACCTCGACAGTACCGCCGGGCCTTTTTGGGCGCGGGAAGGACCAGCTCGGCCTGATGCACCATACCTCGTCTCAAAGCGAATCGTAAGCTTTCAATACCCCTTTCTTGTGTTCAAGCCATATAAATTCATGTAAAATCCTTGTTTCATCCGGTCGTCAAGTTATAGAGAGAGAGTAGAGATCTATGCCAACCCTGTATTTCTCGAGATGATCAATATACCTTGTGCCTTTCTACCCATGTGTTATTATTGTGTGTTGACCTTTCCAACCTCCTAACCGATGGACGAGCTGATGATTAAAGGAGCTGCTCACCTCTGATAGTACACGAGTTTCATCTGCCTACCCCTTTATCTGAGCTAGCCAATTCATAACCGGGTTCGATTCCTGTTGGTTCTACCTAATATAGTACGTATTTAACAATATATATAAAATAAAATAAAAATAACTAACGCGACTAATTAAAATCAGTAAAGACGACTACTACAGACATAAAATAATAGGTTCTGAAAACAACCCTAAAATAATCAGGCAAACAATCAACTGTGCAATAGAAAACAATAAACAACAGTTGGAGAAGCAGTCGATTTAAAATTTAAAATTTAATTTGAAATTAGTGTGAAATAATTTTTAAAATATAGACGTAAAAGAATTAATTAATTTTTAATATATATAATGGACAAAAGAGACATCTCTGGTCATTTTTGGATAGATTTTGCTCTGCAGGTGTGATAACGAATTACCAACACCTTTTTGCATTGATCAGTTGGATTCATCCAGTTTGTATAATTTGTCAAAAGAGGTCTATTGAAGGCTAAATTAATTGAAATATTCTTTGACAATAATGTGACTGTGTGTATTATCACAATGTGCTGATTCATCTTATCATTAATAATTCTACTCTCTTGAGAGCTGTTTGATCTTATAATTTCATAGTGCAAATGCAAGGTTATTGTGCTAATTGCTGCCTGCTGCCGAATTTTGGAGACCAAAGGAGCCGAACTCAATTGCAAGTGTATTCTCTGGTGAGTCCTCTGTTCATATGTATTTTTGGTGGCTGGTTTAAGTTATTTTCTCCTGCAGAGTGAATTTATTAATCAATCAATCAATTCTATGTGTTGGGGACGGAAACGCACCGTCGCAACGCGGAATCATAGGATTGGAAAAAGTTCGGAATGCCGACTTACCCTTTTCTATTCTTCCACGGTATTCTTTCCTTCTTTGCGCTGGTTCACAACAATTCACAAATTTCACCACGCGCGAGCTCACGGTGGCTTTGAATTCTCGACACGGTCGATAAAGGAGGCTCCGTAATCAAACGATGTTGACAGGACGAATATTTTAACTCAACTAAAGTCGGCATAGGAGAGGAGAGGAGTTGGGTAGATAGGCCACAATAATTTTAGAAAGGATATAAAGGTAGGTAGTACGATGCTAGGTGCCAACATTTCCGCCCACCTAATTTGAACGAATTAATAATTATGATACAAAATTTAATAAAAGGTAAATTTAAATATATACATAGGTAAATTGTTCATTCAAGTTGTATCCGTAATGCCTCGCAGAAAACAATAAAAAAAATAACTTTTTACTAAATTAAGTATAACTTTTCAAAGAATGGTTCCTGGACCATAACAAAATTTTGGTTTTGAAAAATATTTAAAATTGGTAATATTCCTTTGGTCTAGAATCTGAGTAAGAAACAAAACGAGAATTAGAGTATAGACATCTAAACCACAACAAAAAAATATATATATAGATCCCAATGGTAAATAAAATAAAAATAAAACACAACAAAAATATGGAAAATGAAAACGTATTTTTATTTTAGATGTATATCTTAAGATTTATCACTAATAATAATTTTATTCTTCCGGTAACGGGCAAAGCTTTATCACTGGTCGAACCAACGAACCAGATTGAGTTTTAACAGTAGCTACCCTAACTATTCCATCCTTACCGGGATGAATGTGGATAATTCGTCCTAATACCCACTTCATCGGTGGAAGACGATCGTCCTTTATTAACACTAATTGACCTAATTTAATGTTTGGATTAATTTTGCACCACTTTGATCGTTGTTGAAGCGTATTTAAATATTCTAAATGCCAACGTTTCCAGAAATGTTGCGACATCTTTTGGAGATGTTGCCACCTACTTAAACGATTAGACGTGGTGTCAAGAAAGTCATATTCAGGCAAACCTAGTAGGAATCCACCGATTAAAAAGTGGCACGGGGTGAGTCCATTCACATCCTCGGGGTCTGAGCTCATTGAACACAAAGGGCGGGAGTTGAGGATGGCCTCAATTCTAGTGAGGACTGTCGCAAATTCTTCATAAGTTAGAACGGTCTCACCTATCACCCGTTTTAAATGGTATTTTACAGATTTTATCCCTGCCTCAAATAAGCATTCGAAATGAGGACTTGCTGGAGGGTTAAAAGACCAAATAACGCCGCTCTGAATTAGATGATTAGATATAACATCACGCTGTGATGCCAAGAATTTATTTATACCGAGTAGGTACCGATTTGCACCGACGAAATTGGTTCCGTTATCGCTTATGATTTCAGAACATAACCCTCGACGATCTGTAAACCGGCTAAGGGCTGCAATAAATGCTTCAGGAAATAAATCAGACACGATCTCTAAATGAACTGCTTTCGTCGCCATACATACAAATAGACATAAATAACCCTTTGACGTTTTTGCTCCCCTACGTTTGTGATCTTTCAACGTGAAAGGTCCTCCGAAATCTACACCAACTCGAGAAAAAGCACGGCTTTGTTGCACTCGAGAGGGAGGTAAATCACCCATTAGGGGAGGTAGCACCGAAGATTTCATTTTATAGCAGACAATGCATTTCGACAATTGTGAGCGAATTTTATTCCGTGCAGCCACTATCCAAAATTTACGCTGAATAGTGAATTGAAGGCTTCGTGGCCCAACATGAAGATATAGTTTATGATAATAATCTATAATTAAATAAGCTAAATGACAGATTTTCGGAAGTAAGATGGGAAATTTACTTTCATATGACAAATTTGAATACTTGAGTCGACCGCCCACCCTGATAATACCGTGGCTATCAAGAAACGGTTTCAAGTTTTGAATTTGCGTTGAACATGGACTGCCATTTCGCATATTACGTATATCAACAGAAAAATACGTTTCCTGTTCAATGCGTACGATTTTCATAAGCGAATCATTTAATTCGCGAGAACTTAGATAAGTCGAGTTTGAATTTCCACTACCAGGACGTTTCTGACAATTATTTACGAAACGCATTATCCAAGCGACGACGCGTTGCAATTTATAAAATGAAGAATATTTACTAATAATCGAATTAGGTACTATTTGAGATGATACAAACGTTTTAAGGTTGCATGTTTTGAGTTCTGGTATTTCTCCGTCAGATTGATTGTACACAGCTGAACAAGGCCAGAGTGCTATTGGTTGGTGAAGCCATTTTGGTCCCGTAAACCACAAAGGGTGTGATATAATGTCTGCTGGGAAAAGCCCTCTTGAACCAGAATCGGCACAATTTTCCTCCGAGACAACATGCTTCCAAACAGCATTTGGTGTATTTTCCAGTATTTGTACAACCCTATTAGCGACAAATGTTTTCAATAAATATGGCGGCGTTTTTAGCCACGCTAGTACAATAGTCGAATCTGTAAATAGAAAAACGTTTTCTATTTGTTCGGCAAACTTTACAGATGACATAATATACTTTACAAGTTTCGTGAGAAGAACGGCCCCACATAATTCTAGTCGTGGAATTGACAGGGTTTTCAAAGGAGCGACCTTCGATTTTCCCATTAAGATGTGAGTGGTATTGCTATTACGCTCTAATAAATATACCACTGCAGAATAACCCAATTGTGAAGCGTCACAGAACCCTACGAGGAAAAGACGACTTGTCATCACCGTGTTGTAATATCTAGGAATATTCAATGTTCGAAGTAATGAAAGTTGACTTACAAATTTACTCCACGTATTATGAATATGTGGTGGAACATCACGATCGTCCCAATCGACACCTAACTTCCATAGTTCCTGTAATAGACATTTTGCGAAAAATGTCACTGGGGTGATGATCCCAAGTGGGTCGAATAAACGAGCTACCGTTGATAAAATTGTTCTTTTTGTGCATATCTTATTTGAAGGTAGATCGACCTTGTAGGTAAAATTATCAGTCGTTGGACTCCACTGAATGCCTAATATTTTAACAATTTGATCAGTTCCGGCGTTATCAAAAGAATGACCATCTTGCTGGTGCTCTTGCGAAACGTGATCCAAAAGTGACGGTGTATTAGATTGCCATTTACTAAGTTCTAATTTCCCAAGATTTAACAATCCAATGATATCTTGTTTTAGTCTGAGGGCTGTGCTAATCGTTTCTGTCCCTGTTACCAAATCATCTACATAAAAATCATCGCATAGAACCTTGGCAGCGTCAGGATACTTTGATCCTTCATCTTGTGCTAGCTGGCGAAGGGTACGAATGGCTAAGAATGGTGAACTAGACAACCCGTACGTTACAGTTTGTAACTCGAAATCAATAACCGGTTCATTCTGAGATTCTCTCCACAAAATATTTTGGAATTTACGCTGAGATGGAATAATTAATATTTGCCTATACATCTTACAAATATCAGCTGTAAATACATACTTATGAAAACGAAAATTTAAAATCATACGTGGAATTTCAGTTTGCAATTTTGGACCGTTCAATAATAAGTCATTTAGAGATAAGTTATTTGGTTGGGTTTTTGCCGACCCATCAAAAAACCACACGTAGTTTTGTAGTTTTACTGTCAGGATTCAAAACACAATGATGAGGTAAATAGAATGCATCTAAATTCCGAGGTACCCGTGTCATGTGTCCCAGACCCTCATATTCTTGTATAAAATTTCCATAATTAATTGCTAACATGGGATCCCTTTTAAAACGAATTTCTAGTTTGTTCAATCGCGATTCCGCAAGTTTTAAGGAATTTTGAGAAGGCATAATTTCAGATTTTGTTAATAATGGTACAACATATCTACCATCACATTCTCGATAGTGATTCGAAGCGTACATTGTTTCGGCTAATTCGTCGTCCGGATTACTCGTCACAATTGAAGGTGTTTCTTCAATTTCCCAAAATTTTCTAAGAGTATTGCTTAACGAATTTGTTTCAACAAATAAAGACGAAGGCGTTTGAAATGACGAATTTTCCATCTTCCCCATTATAATGTAACCGAATACACTGTTTACAGCACATGGAGAGCCGTGAATTATTTCATGGCCACTATTAAATATATCCAAGTATACGTCAGCTCCTAACAAAAGGTCTATTTTGCCCGACTTGTAATATGATTCATCAGCTAATTTTAAATTTTTAAATTGTGACGTTCCACTCGATGGTAAATCATATGACGGATGATTAGAAGTGATTTCTGTAATCACGACAGTTTGACATTGAAGAATAGGCCCTTTTTTATTTCGAGGTTTTATAAAACATTTTGTTTTTCCATGACAAGAATTTCCTAAACCGTTCAGTGAAATACGATGTTTTTTAATTGACAAACCCAAAAGCTGAGCACATCTTTCCGTAATCAGAGAGACTTCTTCTTCTTCGATGGCGCTACAGCCCATATCGAGCTTTGGCCTCCTGCAACAGTCGCCTCCAACTCCTCCTGTCCTCAGCGGCTGACTTCCAGTTTGTCACCTGGAGAAGCTGTGCTGCATCCCCTCTTACCTCATCTTCCCACCTCAGTCTGGGTCTTCCCACTTTTCTCTTTCCACCTGGGTGACCAGTCAGAATTCTTTTTGGGACGCGTGTATCCGGCATTCTCTGTACATGCCCAGCCCATCTCAGCCTGAGGAGTCTCATGTGTGCAGAGATGCTAGGGGCCTTATATATATCGTACAATTCTATATTGTGCCGGATACGCCACTGTTCGCCCTCTTTCACGGGTCCACATATTCTTCTCAGCACCTTTCTTTCAAAAGTATCCAGCATTTCAGCCATCTTTACCGTCAGTGTCAGCGCCTCACATCCATATGCCAATACAGTTCTTACAATGGTCTTATATATGGTTATTTTGGTTTTTCTGTGGACACTACGTGACTTAAACACTGGCAGCAAAGAGAAGTATGTTTTGTTGGCTGCTGTGATTCTCCTTCTGATTTCTGCTGGTTCCTCATTGTTCTCTGTCAGGCTGGAGCCCAGGTAGGTGAATTGGTCGACCACTTCATATGAGTAGTTGTCTTTAAATAGTGCACTACTTCTTCTTCTGTGTGAGGGGTTCCTGCTCTGTACCATCATTTTTGTTTTGTCAACATTAACTCGCAGTCCTACTTCCCGCGCCGCTGTTTCTAAAGGGTCGAAGACCTCCTTAATGGCTGAAATTGATCTTCCGACAATGTTGATGTCATCCGCATATCCGACAACTTGACTGCTCTTGAAACAAATATTGGAGCCAGTGTCTATTAGTGTTTTTCGTATTACATGTTCGAGCACAATGTTGAAGAGAGTGGGAGCCAGACTGTCCCCCTGTTTAAGTCCCTGTGATACTGTAAATTCTTCCGACAATTCTCCGTCTATTTTGACCTGACATCTTGAGTCTGACATTGTGGCTTTTATGAGCCTAACCAATTTAGGTGGAATCTGGAATTGTAGTAGTATGTCATATAGACACTCCCGATCTATGCTATCATATGCTTGCTTGAAATCAATGAATAGTTGGTGTATGTCTATGTCAAATTCCCAGCACTTTGCCAAGATCTGTCTGACGGTGAACAGTTGGTCTGTTGTGGATCTACCGGTGCGGAAGCCTGCCTGATACTCTCCCAGTAGGTTTTCTGCATATTTATCAATTCTTTGTTTCAGTATCATGGTGTAGATTTTATATGCTGTGCATAGAAGTGATATTCCTCTATGATTTTCGCATTTTAATTTGTCACCTTTCTTGTGAATTGGGCATATTATGCTTATTTGCCATTCCTCTGGTATTTTTTTCCAGTGTCCATATTTTAGTTATTAAATTGAATAGCAGATTTCTCATGTTTTCATAAGTTTCTATACTTTTTAATTTATTCATTAACGACGTAACAAACATATTCACCCGTGTTTTCATTCTAATGTTCGCTGATGATATGAAGATATATAGAATTATTGACAATATCGAGGACTGTCTAACACTTCAATCTAATATTAATAGCTTTAACGATTGGTGTCTTAAAAACAAATTAACACTTAATGTAAAAAAATGTCAACTTATGAGATTCCACAGAAAAAAAAACCCATTGTTGTTCACCTACTTTCTCAATAATCACTCCTTATTATCTGTTGATGAAATAAGAGACCTTGGTATAACCCTTGACACTAAATTAACATTCATTAAACATATTAATAATATAACCAGTAAAGCAATGCAAATGTTAGGATTTGTCTTACGGATTTCAAAAGATTTTAAAAATTTAAAAACTGTCAAATTACTTTACACTTCACTTGTTAGAAGCCAACTAGAATTTAACACCACCATTTGGAGTCCTTACTACAGTGTACATGAGAATTCCCTTGAGCGAGTCCAACATAAATTTTTACGTTATATTATTTTTAAATTGGGAATATTCATCGAAAACATTAATTACCCCTCTCTGTTACAATTATTGGGACTCGATACATTAAAAGAAAGAAGAATTTGTTTTGACCTATTTTATTTATTTAAAATCGTTACCAACCTGTTGAACTCCCCTGAACTTCTTTCGCTAATATGTTTCCGTGTACCTAGTCGATCAGTTCGTTTCAAATTACCCTATCATTGCAACAATACAGGATCTAACGCTGAACTCAATTCCATAATGAATCGCCTACATGTACTTGGTAATAAATATGTTTTGGATGAATCTATAAACATTGCTAGCTTATCCTCATACAAACACCACTTAATTAAAACTGTATGTCAGCGCTTCTCTGATTGACTATAACCAAATACAGTTTTAAAGTATTAGTTACAGTTTTGACAAAGCTCTTCAAAATGTCCCTGAAGTGTGGCACTGTGCCCTCTGGTTGGAAAAAAGCGGTAATTCACCCTATTCCCAAGAAAGGTGACCGCTCCAACCCGGCCAACTACCGCCCCATAGCGATCACATCAGTTCTGTCCAAAGTGATGGAACGTGTGATCAACGACAAACTGCTCACATACCTCGAGAAGAACAAAATTATCAATGACCGTCAATACGGATTCCGGCGGAACCGCTCGTGCGGTGATCTTCTCGCGTATGTGACGCATGTTTGGGGGCGTTGCCTGGAACGTCACGGTGAGACCCAAACGGTCGCACTAGACATATCCAAGGCCTTTGACCGGGTCTGGCACCGAGGACTTGTCAACAAATTGCATTCTTACGGACTTCCCGCATCCCTGTGTACGTGGATTGCTGATTTTTTAAGGGATAGGTCGATTCAGGCGGTTGCTGACGGTTTCACCTCTTCCTCGCACTCCATAAATGCTGGCGTCCCACAGGGATCGGTTCTGTCTCCGACTTTGTTTTTGTTGCACATCAATGACCTTTTGACATGTGCACCGATTCATTGTTACGCGGATGACAGTACAGTTCATGATAGCTTTTTGTTTGACAAGCCCCCAAAGGGCACACAAACTCCAACGGCTCGGAAGGCTTTGAAGCAGAGAATGGACGGTTATCTCGAGAGGATTTCCTCCTGGGGTAAAAATAATCTCGTCGAATTTAATGTTTCAAAGACCCAATCCTGTCTGATTACGTCTAAAAGGGATCCAAATGATAATCTAGTCTCCTTCAACGGAAGCAACCTTCCGAACAGGCCTTCCATTGATATGCTTGGTGTAACTATAAGTGACCAGCTCAGGTACGGGGGCTCCATCGAAGCCAGAGTAAAGTTGGCCTGTCAGAAGCTGGGCGTACTGTACAGGGCCCGCAGATACTTTAATAGTACACAACTGCTCACCCTGTACAAATCGCAAGTGCGCCCTACTGTCGAATTTGGCAGCCATCTCTGGTCTGGAGCCCCAAAATACCTGAAAAAAACCCTTGACTCTGTGCAGAAACGGGCGGTCCGTTTGATAGATTCCCCAATCTTAACAAACGGACTGCAATCTTTAGAGCACAGGCGTCAGGTAGGTATGCTGTCCTTGTTCTATCGGTATTACAATGGAAGATGCTCTGAGGAACTAGCGTCATTGATCCCTTCGGCACCGGTGCGTAGTCGGGATACACGCCAAACGCGCGCCCAACATTTGTACACAGTTGACACTTGTCACATGAGAACGGGTCGCTTCTACGATTCGTTCTTAAGTTCAACAGCTCGGCTGTGGAACGAACTGCCGGCCTCTGTGTTTCCTCCCTCCTACAACATGGGACTCTTCAAGACCCATGTTCACTCCTTCCTCTCCTCAAAAAGACCTTCCACACAGCATCCCCAAAGATGACATAGGCCCTGAGGGAAATTATTTTCTTCAGGGCCTCCTGTGTGGAGTAAATATAAAAAAAAAAAAAAAAAAAGTTTATCCGGGATTAATTGTAAATTAATTGTTTATATATTTATATATACATATTGTTGTATTGTATTTATAATAACTATTTCTATTGTTCTCTTTTATGTATTTTATATTTATATTTTTTTATCTATGTATATTCTGTATTTATAATAAGTAAAACAATTGTTATTCTCTTGTAAAAGCCGCTATAATCGGCGTTAATAAATAAATAAATAAATAATTACTTCAAAATTCTCCATACAAATATAAGAAGCATAAATAAAAATTTCGATGAATTGCAAATTCTACTAAAATCTATCGGACTTCGCTTTGACATCATAATTCTCACTGAATGTTGGATTAATGAGAAATCTTCACCTATGGAGATTGCTGGATATACTACCTACTCAACCTTAATTAGTAATAAACAAAATGATGTCTACGCAAAAAATGAAATAAAAGCTGAAGTGAAGGAAACCACAATAATAAATGCCAATTGTCTAAAAATTAAAATTGGAAATGAATCTACTATACTAGCAATCTATCGATCACCTTCATCTTACAATTTGGATCCTTTTATTAATTCCTTGGATGAGGTACTCTCTCTAGAAAAAGAAAATAAAAATGTTTTTCTTATTGGAGATCTAAATATAAATATTCTCGATAACGGTCACCCCCAAAAAAATGAATATCTGCAGACATTAGCCTCTCATGGTCTAAAAAGTCTTATAAATGAACCCACTCGAAAAGTTGAAAATTCCAAAACCTGCATTGACCATATAATGAGTAAAACTAAAAAACATACGCAATCTGTCATATACGAATCAACAATAACTGATCATTTTACAATAATCCTAGCAATAAACCAAAACAAAGCAAGGAAAATTCAAAATAGACCGTCGATAATTGAAAAAACAGAAACAAACTGGAATGCCGTTAAGCATAATTTGCAAAGTACTGAATGGGAAAAAATTCAAAATATTGACAACACAAAGAATGCGTGGAATAGCTTCATTGATATAATCCAACATAACATAGTGTCCAATACCAAAAAAACTACGAAGAAAATTTCACACAAGAATATACACATAAAGCCTTGGATCTCACAGAATATTATAAACTGCATACGAAAAAGAGACGAATTACATAAAAAACTTAAACAAAATCCTTATGATATACACAAGCTACGATACTATAAAAGATATAGAAACATCTGCAAAAACATCATAAACACCACAAAAGAGTCCTATTATAAAAATAAAATAGAAGCATGTAACGATAATCCCAGAAAAATGTGGCAAATCATAAATGAACTCACGAATTCTAAATCCACCAGTAATACATCAAAAATCGATGAACTGAACATAAACAAGGTTCCCACTCTATATGCCGAAAACCCTGACAAAATTCTTGATCATGTTAATGATTTTTTTACAAATGTTGGATCAAAATTAGCCAAACAAATTACACTACGTGTTAAAAATGATGCAGACAAACCAAATGAAGCTCGAAATCTGGAAAGAGAACTTAATTTCAAACAAATAACCGCTGACGAAATCAAAAACATAATTACTTCCCTAAAACCAAATGTGTCATCAGGGGATGATGTAATCTCAACCAATGCAATAAAACATCTCAGTGAAGAAATTACCTTCCCGCTGACACACCTTACCAATCTATCTATAGCTAAAAGCGTATTTCCCACATCCCTTAAAGAAGCTACTGTTATACCTATTTATAAACAAGGATGTAAAAATGATATCAATAACTATCGACCAATAAGCCTTCTCAGTACCTTTTCTAAAATATTG
Organism: Hesperophylax consimilis; assembly: GCF_061612785.1. Lineage (NCBI taxonomy): Eukaryota > Metazoa > Arthropoda > Insecta > Trichoptera > Limnephilidae > Hesperophylax > Hesperophylax consimilis. The sequence continues at coordinate 18,494,278 of NC_142865.1, forward strand.
GAAAAAGTACGAAAAAAACAACTTATGATGTACCTAGAAGATAATAACCTAATATCGAAATCTCAGTACGGTTTTAGAAAAAAACTTGAGTACTGCCAACGCCGTAGACGATATCATAAATACGATCACAAAAAGCTTAGACCAGGGAAATAAATCTTTGGCAATTTTTATAGACCTGCAAAAGGCCTTTGACACGATAGACCATAAAATCCTTTTCAAGAAACTTAAAACAATTGGGATGTCAAACACAACTCTAAATCTACTGATAAGTTACATGTCAGAACGTTCACAGTGTGTTAAAATTGATAAGTGTAAAAGTAAACCTCTCCCAATCAATTACGGTGTACCGCAAGGAAGTGTCCTAGGACCTTTATTATTTCTGATATATATAAATGATATCTGCAACTTACACACTAACGGAAAAATCATTAGTTTTGCCGACGACACTGTCATTTTATTTAATGAAAGTGATTGGATAACCACCGTCAAACAAGCTGAAAACGGGCTTATCCTTCTGCAAAAATGGCTTATGCAAAACTCACTCACATTAATGTTAACAAAACTAAATATTTAACGTTTTCTATAACGGCTAGAGGACAACCAGCTGAGGATTATGCTCTCAAATTACATGATTGTCAAGGAAAAAACGAAACGCAATCATGCCACTGCCCCACCATAATACACTCTAGAAGTATAAAATATCTCGGCATTGAAATTGATGAAAATCTTCAATGGGACTCCCACATAAATAGTATTACAAAGAAACTCACAAAGCTTATATACTACTTTAGAAATATACGCAATATACTAAGTATAAATGATTTATATAAGGTATACTATGCTCTCTGTCAATCACGCATAGAATATAGGATTATTGGATGGGGATCTGCCTCAAACATCCACATGAAGCAGCTTATTAAAACACAAAAAGCAATAATAAAAATAATCCTTAAAGTACCCATAAGAACTCCATCAAAAGACATTTTTAAAAATTTTAAAATGTTCAGTATAATAAAACTTTACTCAAAAAATGCTCTAATCAAATTTATAGAAAAATATGAGTATTCTGCTGACCAACACAACTATATTACAAGGAAGAAATCCTCAAAACTTTTGAACATCCCAAAATTAAATACGTCTTTTGGCCAGAAAAATCATCATTTCCATGCTACAAAACTATATAATGCCCTGCCAATTGAACTCAAAAACACAACGGAGACACAAAAATTTAAAAACAACATCAAATTATGGCTAAGTTAACACGAAGATGAGGAAATCAATAAAATTATGAACTGAACAAATGTGAAGACAATTTTTTAAATTTTTTTGTAGATATTAACAAGGAAATCACGATCTACACCTATACAAAAACCTACAGTCCGCCTCGGAACAGGAATACCTAGTGAGGAGGACTGCGAATAATATACTTAACTTTGTAATTATAATTGTCATTAATAAAAAATAAAAAAAATAAAAAAAAAAATAAAAAAAAAAATAAAAAAAATCAATTTATTTTCATATGGAAATAAAATATTTCCTGATGGTCTGTGTTATTAACACGCCAGATCATCAACCAACAGTCAATCAATGAAATTAAAATTACGTAAAAATAAATGCCAAAAGATACCCAAAAAATGTGCTAATATCAAAAAGAATGCAGCAAATTGGAGAAAAAGCTACTTAAAAAATCGCCCTCAAATTATCAAAATAAACAATGTATATAGCGATGAAGATACTTCTGATTATGGAATCCCACAAGGTACAGTACTGGGTCCAATATTATTCATCTTATACATAAACGGGATATTTTCTCAATCACTTCATGGTAGTATAACCTCCTATGCGGACGATACAGTAATCATTGAAAGTGACAATACATGGGAATTAGTAAACCTAAAAGCAACAGAAGACATAAATACTCTTAAATACTGATTTGACATAAACTTACTATCTCTAAATAGCAAAAAACTCATGTTATACCATTTGCAATAAAATCAAATGATATTCATTTTTTTTTTTTTTTTTTTTTTTCGGAATAACTTTATTGAGTAAAACCTCAAATTATAATATTTAAATATTGAAGACAATATTAGTGATTTCTAAACGAAAATCTGAAACAGAAAAATCAGAAAAGGAAACGGTCACATCTGGGACTCGATCCCAGGACCCTTGTCTTTCCGGGACAGTGCTCTACCAACTGCGCTAATGGGACCCTATTCCCCTCGGTCACTTTTAACTGTATCATACTTCGAATAAGAACCACTAACATTGTCTTCATTTTTTCACCGCACATTTTTATTGGCAACTATCTTTATGTATGATCGCAAGATTCAACCCGAACTAAATGCAATCCAGACAGCGTCTTTTAGATAAACCTATCTTATTTTTTATTTTTAATGTGCGACATCTGTTGACTTTTTCTGCAAGTCTAGAATGAATATTTATTTTTCGGAATAACTTTATTGAGTAAAACCTCAAATTATAATATTTAAATATTGACGACAATATTAGTGATTTCTAAACGAAAATCTTAGAAATCACTAATATTGTCTTCAATATTCAAATGATATTCCTCTAAATTTTGACCTAATTATACATGATAATTTAAAAAAACATAGCAAAAAGAACTGCACAATCAACTGCTCCACATTGAAAATTTTAAAATTAAAATAAATACTTAGGAATAATAATATACAAAAACCTAAACTGGAAGGATGAAATCAACCTTACCGTCAAAAAAGTAAGAAAATTAATTTATATATTTTTTTTAAATTAGAAATTTCCTCTAATTGAAAAATCTAACTTCTTCATCCAATTTCTGAGAAATGCCTGTGTGTGCGTGAGTGCCACCAACAGTTGATAGAATACATTGTCATTGACAACGACTATATCTGTCGATCGGATGTCGGGAATTGGGTTAATTTCCACTGCATTGCATCATTTATTTATTCAATAATTCAAGAAAATAAAACCGAAATTCAAAAAGATGTACTTATTAAAAAATTAAGTTTTATTTATTTCACCTATTGGGATAAAAAATTTAAACACCACAATTCGACCAACGAGCTAATTCAAATGCAGGTTTGTTATGAAATTACTTGGTGGGTAGTTTTTTACTTCACAGCTTATCATTGATCGATGATCTTACTTGAAAACAACAATCTTACCACATGAGGTTGAAGCAAATTATGGCCACATCTTTTGGGGGGTGTGATTGGTATACGAAAGCATTGGGATTAGATCGCATCAGAATACTTTTCGTAGTTATTTCCAAACAACCAATGGCCACCGTAACTCCATCCACTTTCATTTGACCCGCGTAGTCCGGCCATCCAAAACTGAAAGAAAGCGAGATGTAAAATAAATCTATTTATTAAAAACAATACGACATGAACTAAAATAATAGCAATAGCTATCTAAGGTTGTGAGACATGTTGCCTAACACAAAATAATAGCAATAGTTTTCTACGGTTGTGAGACATGTTTCCTAACCCAAGATAATGAGCAATATTTAACTACTATTGTTAGACAAGTTGCCTAGCTAAAGAAAGAAAATTAGAAGTCTTTGAACGCAAAATATTTGGACAAAACAAATAAATAAACGCGTATAAGAAAGATATGTAAGTAACTGTTTGGAAGTGAGTTAGCTATGAGCTTCACAGATGCACTCATAAAGGGCAGTTCAAAGAGCTTGCTTGGAAGTCCGTAAGATGGCAGCTAGTAGCCAGTAGTCGCTAGGGTCAGTTAGGCTGCTTCCAGACTAACAAGGTGTTTGCAGATCTCTTTTAGCCAGCTCCTAGTTAGGTCGACCATCGAAATCACTCTTGTAATACGCGAAGTATTGAATAAATCCCTAAAGAACTGTTTGTGGGATCACAATAGTTACAAATATGCAGGACTAGCTGACGTGTACCCGGCGTTACTGGGGGGTTATCCTTAGGAGATAGATATATACCATTGCCGACTTTTCTGTAGGCTTTTTTAAGATATAAAATTCCGTATTACTTTATTTTGATGTATGTATATCATCAGTTCTGCAAGCATTTTTTTTTAATAATCGTGACAGCTGTTTCTGCGTTCAAGGCACTTTTAAAACTGTGGTTAGGCCACGTTGAAACGACTTATATAAATGATCATATTTAATTATTAATTTTTATGATGTCTAAAATGATTTATTACCGGTTAAACCGATTTACTGAGAAATTAATTGTGACAATAGATTATCTATTCTGTGGGGGTAATTTGAAATATTTTCTCCACATTGAATAGTATTTTTTTAATGATAACTCGACTGATACTAGCTTATTTAAACGTGTTAGTTCTGGTGAACATACTGAGAAGCGGGGAATAAATAATTTTCCTTACTTTATAAATTAATTGAGATAAATCTATTTGTGGAGTTCCAATTCTATATATATTTAAATAATGCAAGAGGTAGGAATAAGTAAAAAGAAGCTGATGTTATTTATGAAATATAAACATTTATTCTAATAAAACAAAGTAGTGAAGTTAATTCTTAATCTAATTGGGTTAATCTTAACTGGGTACTTAATTAATTCTGAAAATTACTTTCAGCTTCACACATTATACAATTATAATATCATGTGATTTTAAACGAGTCTGTGCTAATATTATAACAGTGACAAGGGAGATCCTAGCACAACGCATGTCGCCAACATCGTTCACCCATACAACTGCAGCTGAAATCTATTGTTAATTATATTAGCGCTCACCAAACGCAGAACTTCCATTGGCTTCACCGCTCTGATAGTCCGTGCAGTTTGGTCGTGGCTCGGTGACAGTCAACCATAAACTGTATTAGCGCTCACCAAACGCAGAACTTTCAATGGCTTCACCGCTCTGATAGTCCGTGAAGTTTGGTCGTGGCTCGGTGACAGTCAACCATAAACTGTATTAGCGCTCACCAAACGCAGAACTTTCATTGGCTTCACCGCTCTGATAGTCCGTGCAGTTTGGTCGTGGCTCGGTGACAGTCAACCATAAACTGTATTAGCGCTCACCAAACGCAGAACTTTCATTGGCTTCACCGCTCGTGGCTCGGTGACAGTCAACCATAAACTTGCCATATCTCTATATGTTACTATTAATTACATATTGTTATCACTTACATATTATAAAGCTCCCGAGAGAAAGGAAGAAAGAACAAAAGCGAACTTTTCCCGACGCCTACATCTCCCACAATCAAGAGATTTACATCTCTGGTTGCCATCTAAGGAAAACAAAAATAATGGTCAATGTCAATTCTCTTGCCAGTTAATCCCTCAAATAATTTTCATAAATAATAATGATCAAAGTTTCTTCAAGAACTTATTTAACAGGCACTAAAAAAAATAATTTCCCTCAAGGCCTATTTCATCTTGGGGAATGCTGTGTGGTTAGATATTTTTTTAAGCACAGTAAGATTTAGACAGATTGATGAAACCTAAGCGCAAGCCAAATAGTAAGTTTGGTGATCGCGCTTTCAGAGCATCTGGGTCGAGGGCTTGGAATAAACTTCCTCAGATCCATAACAAGTCCAACAGAATTCAGGTCTAAACTAAAAACTTAACTTTTTAAGCTGTCATACCCTTAAATATACAAATTCTGAGAGAAAGTCCAATTATATCCAATTATGTCCTAAATCTTGTATCTAAATTTCGCTAATAAACAATTAGTTAATGTCAATTATGTGTTAATTTTAACCAGGTAAGTATGGTACTATTTATTAACTTCATATATAGTTAGTAATAACAAAGATCATTGTACAAATGTATTTTATATTTGTACAGCGCCCTTGAGGTGATTTTGCACGAAAACGGCGCTTTACAAATCATCCAAATATTATTATTATTATTAGGAAGGAAAAAGGTATGAGAGGTGGGTAGAAAACTGTGGGTCAGTGTGTTTATGAGTAACGAAGTTTCAAATTAATCCCTTCCAATGCGGTGCAAAGCGATGTGTCGAGACAGTCCGGCCGGAGAGGTAAAAATATCTCGGTCAACCAGTTTCCAAAACTGTACACACAGTACATGGGAAGACAGATCCGCCGCTGAGACTTGGAGAATCCTTACCCCATGAACTCGGGCTACCCCATCCCATGGCAGGAATGCTCACCAAGTGTCTCCGTACGTAGCAAGCATATCGTTAACCTATAGCAGAGGTGTTAGTTATCCAATGGTTCCCAGGGGGTAGCGGTACTTATACCCGCCTCCCAAAATCGTACATATTAGGGAGTATTAAAAAAAAAAAAATATATATATATATATATATATATATATATATATATATATTTTTCACTTTAAGCTAATTTGTTCGCTTTTGGGAACGACTCATAAGGCCCTTGTTCTCAACTTTTCGAACGCTCAATCTCAGGCTCCGATCAGCCTAGTGATTTGTTCGTAACGTTCGATTCGCCTGTTTCCAAACATCTTTACCGTTGATTATCTTAAGTGGCCCCGCCCACTTTCATAGACAATAAAATAACATCAAAGTAAAAACTTTCAATGTTAAATTAATATTGACGAATTAATAATTGTATTTATTATTAATGCATATGTTTTTTTAAATACTGTAATACACAAACCGATATTTTATATTTTTTTAAACAAACGTTTGTAATATGTTAAGTGTTACCTTGACTTTATGCCGCCTTGTCTAGGCGTCGCGAAATTTTTCATTCTGATTTTTTATAACTAGTCATTTACTGAGGCAAGTTTAATCCAGAAGTTTGGCTTCCTTAAATTGGTTAATCGCTCAGTCGTCACCTTCCCGTTGGAGGGAGCGAAGTTGTGCGTTTGAGCAGTGTTGAGCCGAAAATTCGGCGGAACAGTTACCTAGTTAATCAGTAGGATTGGGAACAACGGCCGATATAGTAACTTAGAAATCGTTGTATCTCCCTTACTGTCATGGAGAGAAACGTGATCTAAGCTGTGTTAGAAGGAGAAAACACCACGATTTATAATAAAATCAAAGTTAACCACAGAAAAAAATAAAAAATGCTCCTTTACGAAACCAAAGTTTCCAAACAAAATGTAATAAAAATTATAAATCTTCGTGAATTTTTTATTAATTCTTTTATTTTATACCTATCCTATATTATGCTACGTTAGGTTTATGATATGTTATGTTCATGTTATGTGTATGTTATGTTATTTTTATGTTATGTTTATGTTATGTGTATGTTATGTGTATGTTATGTTTATGTTGTGTTCATTGTATGTTTGTGTTATGTTAATCTTTATGTTTTATAATCACATTTGTTTACTCCCATGTGCTGTGTTTGTTTATAAGATTGCCAATTTCATAGTTCTGTTTAAAAAAAACGCTACTAATTTTAGAAAAATCTTTGGTTAAATCACGAAAAGCGCCCACTTATATTGTACACAGGTTCATATTATTATAATTTTGTGATAACCTACTGTTACCAGATCTGTACGGTTTATGTTAATTATGTTGTGTTTTTGTTATGTTTGGTTTATTTATGTTATATTTATGATGATATTGTTAATGAAAAATGTTAATTGTATATGGCCAAGATCACCCCTAATGGGTGAAAGCCAAAATAAAGAATAATAAAAAAATATATCAATCGACGAAAACATGAGGTGACAGTTAAATCTGTAAAACATTTTGTCAGTAAAATGCTTGTTTTTTTTTTATATATGTTATTTCGTTGCCAGAAATTTAAGTTAAAAAACGTGAGGTGAGCCATTTTAAATGTTTTTATGTTTGCATTATAAACTTTTAGACGATAAAAATTGTATTTATTTATTTATAATAATAAAATTTGCAACTATATTTTTTCATCTTATTCTCCGTTCTGTTAGGACCGACATTTATTTCGTATTTTAACTGCTGTAATGTCGTACAATTTCTGAGAAATGCGTGTTTGTCCGCGAATGCCACCAAATTAAGTCTCACTACCTTCCATACACCTATAAGAACTAGTCGATCCAAAACTCTTTTTATTTGCAATAAAAATATCAGGACTGAGTTATTTAGATACTAGCTTGTACCTAGATTGCATGCAGTTGGCAATTTAGTAACAATATAGTTACAAAAAAGTTGGAATAAAGTTACAAGAAGGCTATAATAACATACCTTAGTAATAATAAAAATTAAGTTTAGCATAATACAATTTTTCTGTATTTTTCTGTTTAATTTTGTAAATGATAAGTCTATGTCGCCATCTATGGATTGTTTGAATAATTGATTATTAAAAATTGTGTGAATCTGCACTAACGTTCTAGAGCTCTAACCCTGTCGATAAACAGTTGCTTCTTTTTCATTGTTTATGTCCGAATCTGTCAATAGTGTCAATGATTTAGTATTTTATCCTATAAAGGGACTACTACCAGTGAAAAAGTGTTCTTTCCTTCAGAAATTTATTACAATAAACAGTGTTTATCTGTACAAGGGTCGGGCCCGTTATCAATAAATTGTTATTGTCAACGTTGATATTATAAAAAAGCATGTTTTGTGATTCAAAATAAAAAAGTTTAAATACGCTCCAAGTTTTTCCAGTAAAGTCCATAACCCAGAAAAATATACAATGGGTTCTGAATAATTTTAAATGCAAATTTTAATATTGATTACTGTTTCACTGAATTGTTATGTTCATATTATCAAATGTTTGTAAAAGCTATTATGGGCTTATAATAAATAAATAAAATAATAGAATTCATTGTCATCGACAACGAGTCTATTTGCCGAGTTTCAACTCGAACGAAAGTCGACAAGTGGAATAATTTCCAATTTAAATTTCCACTCATTCATTCGCGAAAAAAGTAAAATTAAACAGAACGGAAACTGCGTTGGAAATAATGTAAACACAACAACTCCAGATTCCTTACAAAATAGTATAGAAAATTTGGCATTTATCTAAAATAATCTGTATGTATACGACCTTAGAAACGAATAAATAAATAAATAACTGTAAATTCACAAGTATCAACTAATTGTTTTAGCAACTTCACTCTATTACTTCACACTGTGGCTTAAATTATTATACTTTATCATGCTCTTTTAGGAAACCGACCGGCCGGCGCCGCGACGCTCACGTCACTAAATCTATTTATATTTCCCCGTTTTTCCCTCTGACCTTTAACAAGGTGGGAAATTCACAGAGAAAATCCCCCTAAAATTCCCCGTGAATGTAGTTTTGCCGTAAAGCTTTACATTATTATTAGTTACTAATTGACGCGTACCCGGCGTTACACGGGTTATGAATAGTTTGGAGCAAAGTTTTGAATTCTAGTGTACCTGAAGTCTTGGTGCATTTTTAAAGTAGAATAAATATTATTTTAAAACTTTCAAAAATATTTTTTTAATGCATTTTTTCCTCGGCGTCTCCGACTTAATCTACCATTTACTTCATGTCGTATTATGAAACACACATTGAGTTACCATTAAAAAACTATTAAATTAACTATTTTTTTAATGATAAACAAATGTTTATAAGACAAAAAAAATTATGCATAGCACAAAGGATAACAAATTATTATAAGCAATTCCCGTCAGTGGCATTTATTTTTACTTCGGAGACATTTTCAGATTGTATGGATATTTCAGGCGACTAATTATTGCTTATAATAATTTATTAAATTTGAGTCTGTATCTCGTTCAGGTGCAGAGACAATGTGATAAGATAATCCGTCTTCCTCGGGCGTCCCCGACTTTTTCTCCCATTCACTACTGTAGTGTTACCATTGTAAAACTATATTATGGAAACTTTTTTCAACTCCGTTTATCATTCTAGTGCAGAGATATTAATTTATTTATTTATTGGTAAAGGTAAGAGACAAACAGCTTATACATAAAAAAATATATATACATGTTAAATACAGTCAAGCCAAAAAAGTCTTCTATATTAAAATTGATTGGAGATGGAGTTTTATTGCATAAAAAAAACCGTACGGTTGTAGCGAAACCCGGTCGACATTAAGTATTTACCTATAAGTGATGTTTACAAAGTTATTGTTTAATTTTAAATTATAATGTCACATCACAAAGTAACCGCTTCATATGAAGAAATATAAATTTTAGTTGAGGAGGGGAGGAATAGGAATTTAGGATGAGGATAGGAGATGCTCTGGATACATTCCATACTATAGTATTAATTTTCGATCGTTCGTGTTACTTCTAATCGATATTTGTGAAGTGTAGATATTGCTAAAACTTTCTATGTTTTGAAATTTAGTATTATATTGGGCACATATACGAGGAATTGGTGAATTTTTTAGTTAGAGTTAGAAAAAGTTAGTTCTATATGTAGGTAAAAGAAACAAATGGGATTGCCGTGTTGATCTTGTTGGAATATGAATATTTATTTAATTGGTTAGCTCTGGTGAGTCGAGGCCATTGTTAAGAATTTTAAATAATAAGATTTGGTCAAAAATCAAACGTCGTGTATGAAGGGAGTTGAAGTTGTGGTAATTAATAGAATCGGTGTAATTCTTTCAATGTGAGCTTGGTAAAAAGGAGTCCAGATCGGTGTGCAGTGTTCTAGGTGGGGACGGATGAACGCTGTGTAAAGGGAATATAGAGTCTTAAGGTTGCGGAAAGGTTTTGTTAAAAGTATTATAAATCCTAGCATTTTGTTGGCTTTGTTGATGATTGCATCAGTGTGTTGAATGAAGTTTAATTTCACATTCAATATTACCCCAAGTTCTCTGATAGATTCTACTTCTTTGATATGTGTCCCGTTTAATGTATAATCAAAGGAAATTTTATTTTTGTTACGTGTAAATGATAATTTATTGCATTTTGAGGTATTTACTATTTTGTTTATTTGATTCACAGTAGTCAAAAAGACGATTGAGATCCTCTTGAAGTTTAATGCAATCTTCGATTGATTTCATAACTAAGTAGATTTTTTTATCGTCTGCATATGCTAGGTTAGCATTGTTCTATGGCATACTGAGAAGCAAGCTGGAGTATGCGAGCGATGTTTGGGCACAGTACCACCAGAAGTACATTGACATGATAGAGCAAATCCAGAAGAAATTTCTCAGGTATGTCTATATGCGGACGCATGGAACCTATCTTAGGTTCATGAACCATATCGACTTACTTGAGGAAACTAATTCTGTGAGTCTAGCTATTATGTCTTATCGATAGCCCATTCCTATTGGGATGCTATGATTTATATGTACCAGACCACTACAGCCGAAGTCGATACCATGACCTATTCAGAGTACCAAAAGGCAAAACCGACATCCTGGCAAAGTGTAATTGTACAAATGTTCTGTTGTAAAATTAAAAAAAATAATGCCTGTGCCTTAATTCTCTACGAAGTCTTTCCACTCGAACAACGAGTGGTTCGACCGTCGTTCGACGTTGAATGACTTGACGTTTGGCGTATGTAATTATGAACCGTCGACGCGACTCAAGAACAAGAAAGTCGACCAATGTATGTACTTTTGACGGCAATTGCGAGCGATCTGGATTGGAGAATCGATACCTTCCTCGGGCCCCGCTTTCTACCACTCAAAACACTCTCTAACAACTCTTGACACTAATAAAAACAAAATTTGAAATTTTCAGCTTAATCGGTCCAGAAGTTTTTAAGTTTATAGGACGCAAACAACGAAATGTTATTATTTTTTTAATGATAAACTACTGTTTATAAGACAAGGTTGTATGCATAGTACAAAAGATAACAAATTATTATAAGCAATAATTAGTCGCCTTAAATATCTATATAAATTGAAAATATCTCCAGAGTAAAAATAAGTGCCACCGACGGGAATTGAGTGAACATCTAGTGGAAAATTTAAATTTATTGAGAAATGAATTGACGGGAACATCTAGTGGGAAATTTATATTTATTGAGAAATGAATTGACGGGAACATCTAGTGGGAAATTTAGCACTAACAAAGCCTTTTTTACAAAAATAAAGTTGTTTGTTTACAGGTGAAAAAATATAATGAGCAGTAATTGTTGATTGAAGTATTAGTACATATTGAATTATTTGGCGTGTTGGAAATAAGCCGAAGTGGTTCAGAGGTCCAGAGCATCTGACCGGATATCAGAAGGTGCGGGTTCAATTTCCGTCGGCCACATTTATTTTTAGTCGGGAGATATTTTCAATTTGTATTGATATTTCAGGCGACCCATTGTTTCTTATAATAAAGGAATTTTAATTTATCTATAGATTATTACAATCCATAAAATATAAATTCATAAAAAAGATGTAAACATGAATTGACTGTATTGGTATTTTATCTGTCTGCAAAATTGTTTGTTAACTTCCGGTTCCGGTTGTATGGTGGCCGTGTTGGTTACTACCTTTTTGTACCGCCAGAGTTCGCATGATCGTAGTTCCTACCACGAGCTGTCATATCGGATTAATCAATGTTATGTTACCTAAATAAAATGAAATTATCATTGAGACGATGACATTTCTTTGGACAAATTGTATTATTTCTTCTTTGGTCAAATATTTATGGATTATATTTATTTATAACAATTACCTGTAATTGTTATAAATAAATGTACAAATTATATATAAATAAAAAAAAAAAAAATAAATAAAAATAAATAATCGTACTTACAAATCTTATGATTTCAGATGATTTTTTTAAAAAGAGAACATTTGAAACCCTTTTCCAGACGAACGAACGAACAGTAATACGTTCGCCAATACAAATGTCCTAAAATACCCACAATAGATATTCAAATTCCACACAAGTTCCTTTCCCTCCAAAATGACCCAAATTATATTGAAATTAGCATTTATTTTGAATTAGCATTTGTATAATTTTCAGAGTAATTATGTATCACTAGTGACACCTATGAAGGTTAGGTAATAGTATCTATGAAAGGTTCTCGCCTCTGCTATTTGTTTGTAATTAAGTCGCGTCGGCAAGGCCGATTCGTGTTTTGCGGCTTTTAAATTTGAAGTTATCAACAGTCTTTTGTCATTAAAAGGTTGGGTTTGGGCTGGTCCAGTCAACTGTGGCTCGACCGCCGGCGGGCTTTTTTGAAATCCGGCGGGTTTTTTTTTTAAATGCGATTTTAACCCTTATGTATAAAGAATTTGTATAAAGTAAAAGGTCAGAATCGCTTGCGCCAAGTACGGACTAGAATTAGTTTTTTGTTTCATGAGGCTACAGGCCCTGTACGTGTAAATATAAATTATCTATGGTAAATTGGCGTCGCTTTTTTTATGACCTTGTTTCTGTTTCTAACGGTCGGTTTCTGAGTGAGCGTTAGCTGAAAACCAGATTAATCAGTTAATTCAACAAATAAACGTAAGTAATTGTGTTTTTATACATAGTTCATTGACCAAGTAATGTGTTTTGATAAATATAAATCATTTTTGATATTGTAAATTTATAAAAGATGACGTAAAAGTTCGCAAAAATTTTGCAGGAACAATTTTTACTTTTTGGATGGAGTTATGTACATGATATATTACATTATTTGGAGTTATTCGTGTATCATTGTATGGAAAAAACAATTGTTATTATAATATATATCGAAGCCCTCTTTTTGTCAATACTTCGTGATTATTTAAAAAAAAAATGATATGTCATGTCATGTGTCAAAAAAATAGCTGCGCGTAAATATTTCATTTTTAGCTGGGAATATTTACGTGATCATTATGCTATTTTGAGTTATTCGAATGTCATTATGCAGGGAAAACAATTGAGATTATGTAACAAAGCCGTTATATAGTCGATATTTAGTGAAAATATTTAAAAAAAATAAGTTGTGCATCTCTACCGTTTCACACAAATACATCGAGATTACTTTACATGTGTAGTGTTTCAACCGGCAGCGCCACTTTTTTACTGCTAGCGGCAGATTTTAAAAGTTGTGTTTTATCAAGCAATTCGCGTAAATTGTACAAGGAGGTCCAAGAAAATGTAAACTATTGTTTACGGAAATATTTTTATTGGTATTTATTATTTATTATGAAAAATAGTAATAAATATCACAAAATCAGAGCAGTTGTATAGGGTGTCCCAAAAAATAATACGAAAAAATATTTTTTGTTTATTATTATATATACAAAATTTATAAATACTAGTATATGTCTGATTGTTCCTATTATTATAGAATGGAGACTAATACTGGAGAGGTACGCGGTAGAAGGACTGGTGAGGCAGCGCCGGACGGAGAGGCAGCGCCGGACGGAACGATGGTATGTTTTTTATTGTTATTATTGTTATTATTTGTGTATTAGTAGTAGTTATATTAGGTTGGTTGTTTGCTTAATTTTTTCCAGAATTGAAAGACATTAGTGTAACAATAAATGTTTATTTTTTCAGGTTCCTGGAGCCGACAGAAGAGGTGGCAGAAGCACCGAAGAGGCAGCGCCTCTAGCAATCACGGTATGTTGTGTATTAGTAGTAGTTATATTAGGTTGATTGTGTGCTTCATCTTTTCCAAAATTGAAAGACATTAGTGTAACAATAAATGTTTATTGTTTTAGGTTCCTGGTCAGCCAATAAAAAGGAGGAGGCTAGACTTGGAGGAGCCCTCGGATGATCCAACCCCTTCAACCTCTACAGCTCCAACGACTCAGTTAATTATAATAAGACTAGGCTAACTTTTACAGTGCAATTTTTGTATTTTTTCCGACTTTTATTTTTATTGAACCACCCAGTACTTGAAATTGAAAAAATGCATTTTATGTTATATAAAATTGAAATAAATATTATGAAAAAAAATATCACTAAAATTTATTTTTATTCTCCTTGAATCATGATTCTTTGAACCACTCTGTATTTCGATTACAATGTGTATACAAGAATGGCGGCCATTTTGGAATTCCAGATATTGAAATAGACTTCAAATTGGTGAACTGTCTGAGGTAAATATTCTACATATTAGCATTGTTTTGGATATAAATTCACTATCGAAATAATAGGTGTTAGGTACCATTAGAAAGGTAATTCTATCTAGTTTATTTTGATGTAATTTTAACAATATTTCGCAATATAATTGTGTCAAAAATCAGGCTGGTAAAGTGTCGGCAAAAATGTTAGAAAATTTACATCATAGTGCATAAATATATTTTTAGCATTATTTATTTACAGGTTTCTAGTATAAAAAAATATTATTAGTAACAACAATAGTATAAACTACCAAAAACTGAAAGAATTGCTTTCATAACTTTATACAACACGGCACAAAAAAATTCTAAAGTGCACGCTTGGCGTGAGATTTTTTTTTGAAAAGCCTAAAATATTTTACATTTTCAAAACAACGTAAATGCCATTATTTCTTTGAAAACACCTTTGGTTTGTTTTTTTTTCATATAGGCTATTTATTCAGGTTTGTGTGGAAATAATAAAATCCGTTTATATTCATATACATAATTTTTTTGACAATTGTTTCCCGAACGGGGGAATTTTTTATTAATTTTTCAGATAAAGTTAGCTATTCTGGGAAAACGTCTTACGATATAATCATGAACTATATATGAATAATTAGCTACATTATCTGGTAAACAGAAAACAATAAAAAAAGCAAATACTTAGTATTTTTTCCAAAATTTGAGAAAAAACTCATCAAGGTAATTTTCGCGCTGTTTCCGAAATCTCAAAATCTCGCTATTGCTCAAAAACAACCAAAGGTTTCACCTTTCCTAAAGAACCACAGGAACTAGTCTGTATCTAGAGTATTTATTTACCTCTAAAAAGTGCCTAGTCATATCACGTGATAGTGGATATTTATTATTAAATAAAGTGATTCAGTTTACTCTCAATAACGGAGTTTAATTAAAAATACCCCTAATTTATAACAGCATTTTCGCGTTTTCTCTCTCGATCAGTGTTTGAAATTTTTTTGAAAATTTGTTTTGTACAAAACTAAATTATAATACCTACATTCTCACAATTATAGAATACTATTTTTAATATGGTTGGAATCTAGAAATGCTTAGAATCCCCGTATTTCCCCACAAAAAGGTTCTCCTATCAAAATTCCTAATTCTTGGAAAATCTCAGAAATTCCATGCAATTTGGGGAATTTCCTACGAACTGGCAATCCTGGTACGTTTACTTTATTAGCAATAAAATTATATTCTGAATTTAACCTTCTGGAAGAAAACACAGATGGTGCTAGTATTGAAATGTCAAATCTGTTTTTAATTCGTCAAGTCACCAACAGGAGTCGCATAGTAGTTTTCATAAATATACCACTCATGTTGCGTTCTATCAAACATAATATTATGAACATTTAGGTTAGTTTTGTGTACAAACTTACTTTGTTTCTTTATTATGGCGGTCGTGCAACGAACTGTTTTGGAAGGTCATCAGAATAATCACTACCAGTTATTACGATTTTCTGATTCTCAGCTATTGTGACGTTTTCTAGACGTGATTTAAAAAATGTTTTTAATGTGTCATAAAGTATAAAGTGTTAATACGAAATTTAGATCTGTAATGTCTTCAGTTCTAACCATAGACATCCAAATCAAAAAGATAATGTGACATTTTTGTTCGTATTTTGTAGAGCTGTGCTGTTAATTGTTAATATTGACAGAACACAAATACACGAACCATTTCGAAATTGTCAACTGCATTACTTTTACCGAGGGAATCAAGACTCCAGAGGCTGAATAAAACAATTACAATCCATATTACAATTTATGGTAAAATTGAAGAATTCCGCTGCTCGCTAAATACACTTTTTTTTAAAACACTTCAAATCAACTTTTCTACTTCTGGCGATAGTAATTAAACAGAAAACTTGGACACGTTTAATATGCACATTTTATTTTTAAAAAAATAACGGTTTGTATCAGTACCATGATAATGATAAGTACAAATATTACAGTATTTGGAAATGGAAAATAATGTATTTTAGTATCTGTTTCGTAAAAAATGGATAATTTTAAGTCTTTACTTCATGCAATATTTTGACTTAAAAATATTAAAACAGCTTTTTAGGTTAGTTAAATAAAACCTTCTGATTTACCTCAATGACTGGTAATTATTCGGAATCGCTGGACATGGATTATATGAAATATTTTTAAATGAAACCTTCTGATTTACCTTAATTACTTTAAAAGGCATCTGACTGCATTTGGGAAATCTTTAATTTTAGCATTTCAATTTTTAATTTCGTAAATCGAAAATTCACTTTCGTGAAAATGATTTCTGTTGATGACATTTTCTTTTGTTTCTATTCCTGATATGAGTGGCTAGAATTTTAACCATTTACTATTATGGAAATACTAGGTAGGTACTATTTTGGCCAAACTCGAAAAATAAAATATTTTTATGTTACTTAAAAGGCATAAATTATTTATATTTAGGTATTATTATAATTATTGTTTTATTTAACTTAACCCATAATAACCCAACCTAACCTAACCTAATCCTGTCATCAACAGAAATCATTGCAGCTGTCATCCCATACAACGAAAGTGAATTTTCGATTTACGTAATTAAAAATTAAAATGCTTAAATTTAAAATTTCTCAAATGCAGTCAGATTCCTTTTATATTCCTTTGTATGTATTACTACGCTAAAGCGTTGATGATTATTTTAATTTTATGTACTATACTATTATTATAGGTGCAACTAATCTCCTGCTGACAAGCTACTTGCAGTAGCTTAGCGGGTATAAATAATATTGTATGTAATCTTTATACAAATAAAAAAAATAAATAAAAAAAAGTAAATTAAGGTAAATCAGAAGGTTTTATTTAAAAATATTTCGTATAATCCGTGTCCAGCGATTTCAAATATTTAACATATTTTTTACTAAACCCAAACTAAGAACCTATTGTAGGATCATACCTTCATATTTTGGTTTAAAAAAACTAATTACATCCGTAAAATTGGCCCCAAGTAAACAATCGATTTTAATTTTAACGAAATAACAATTAAAATTCATTATTTTCCATTTTTTAAATTTTGTAAAAACCCAAATGTGTACTATTAAAATATATATTTCTGTTACGAACAAAGCAATGTACTCTCTCGCCACATCCTCTTTGTGGTTTGTGGTTATGAATGTTGTTTTATGAACTGATTTTCCTTACAAAAGGAAGATGGTACTGATTGATTAAACTATTTTAACTTATAACAGGCTAATTTGTCCGGTTTTTAAATTCGGTTCTGTAGATTCAAATTGTTTTGCTTTTGTTTCGTTTTGTCAACCTTAACCGTCATGGTTCGAAATATAAACTTAACGGTGTTAGAAAGAAAAAAATACCAAGCTATTTATTCAAATATAGAAGTAAACCACAGAAAAAATCAAATGTAAACCTCTACGAAACCAAAAGTTCCTAATGCAATTTGAGAAAATTTTTTGAAATTTTGTTTTTTTTTTATTAATTTATCCTTATGTAAACAGTAGACAGTAATGTTTATAATACATTTGTCTAATAAAATATGTGTTTTTTTCATTATCAGTAAATCTAGTTCAGTGTTTAGACAAAATAAAACGTAAATTTAGCCATTTTTTAAACTTTTTTTGTTTGATTTCAAAGTTTTAGGGTTTAAAAAATTATTTGTTTTTCCGAAAATTTAAATTTGAATCCGTATTTCATCACCTTTTAAAAACAGTTATCAGTTTTCGGAAATATCCAATTTATTTGGATTTCACTGAGAAGCGGAAATACACACTTTTCATATTAAAACAAAAACTAAATAAATATAAATTGTTTTTCTTTCTGACAGCATCTTTAAGAAGTGGTACGGTCAATTTACCAGAGACTTGAAGGGTTAAATTTATTTTATTGCGTCAAATAAAAGTAAATTTTTATATCTAATTTATTTGTATTTTAAAGCACAATGGGTCATTGGCCTAAATGCTCACGGGAACTATATGCAAACCGTCTCCATATTAGTGTATTTGTATTATAATATAGCACAATGGGTCATTGGCATAAATGCTCACGGGAACTATATGCAAACCGTCTCCATATTAGTGTATTTGTATTATATAGCACAATGGGTCATTGGCATAAATGCTCACGGGAACTATATGCAAACCGTCTCCATATTAGTGTATTTGTATTATATAGCACAATGGGTCATTGGCATAAATGCTCACGGGAACTATATGCAAACCGTCTCCATATTAGTGTATTTGTATTATATAGCACAATGGGTCATTGGCATAAATGCTCACGGGAACTATATGCAAACCGTCTCCATATTAGTGTATTTGTATTATATAGCACAATGGGTCATTGGCATAAATGCTCACGGGAACTATATGCAAACCGTCTCCATATTAGTGTATTTGTATTATATAGCACAATGGGTCATTGGCATAAATGCTCACGGGAACTATATGCAAACCGTCTCCATATTAGTGTATTTGTATTATATAGCACAATGGGTCATTATATATAATATACAATAAATTTCATTTACCCCTAATGACATTTTGCAATGTACGTCTCTCTGATAACAACCAGAATGTAGATTCCGCAGAAAATATTTTCACAATACATTTTGATTTCAGATGAATTCGCTGTTTTTGAACGTATTTCAAAATAAAAAATACTGTTATTGAAAGCAGATGACAGGCTCTTTCAGATTTTAGTATTCCAAATCGACGTATGTAATTAAAAGTATTAAAATTTTGAATGCAAACAAAAATAAAGTTTTTAAATTCGATTACCGATGGAATCGTAATTACTGCTTTACACGAAACTTAAAAAAACAAAGATAAACTTTTCAAATTTACTTACCGATGGAATTGTAATTACTACTTTACACGAAACTTTAAAAACACAAATATAAACTTTCTAAGTTCGTTACCGATGGAATTGTAATTACTGCTTTACACGAAAAAAAAGATAAATATTTTAAATTCGCTTACCCATAGAATTGTAATGATTACTTTACACGAAACTTAAAAAAAACTGAAATTAAGTTTTTCAATTTGCTTACCGATGGAATTGTAATACATACTTTACTACTTAAGACGATACTAAAAAAACGTGCTTAATTAGACAAAAGTACTATAAATATAAAATATTTTTTAGTGCTAAATTTCGTTATATAGAACTATTCGTAATTATTTGAAATGTAAACTGAAGAAGCGGTATTCTCTCTTTCTGTTAAAATCTTTCTGTCAAACACTGTTAAAACTGTAGTCTTGATAAATAATAGATGGTGATCTTTAACCAAAATAACGTTTATTGTAGCAGAGCACACACATTACAGCCATTACAGAGACTTATACTTTTGACACTTACTTCCTGTACATGTAGTGTTACCAACTGAATGTTATTTCATTGCCATATTACAACATCCTCCCTCAATGTAATAACATTTCAATAAATCGTACAAATAACTCTTTACTCAAAGATTTTGAAAGATTTTAAAATTAAAATTTTTATCCATCGGTGTAGCCACCGGTTTACAATTTTCCATTTGAAATTTTACAAGAATATTTTCTAAGTAACTTTTCTGACTTAGTTCAGTTATACCAGATTTTAAGTTCTGACTCACATTAATACCTAGAAAATCAGATATACATCCCAAATCCTTCATTTTAAATTCACTATTCAAAGCCTTTTTAAGCTGTTTAACTTCACAGTTATTTGTTCCAAAAATTAATAGGTCATCAACATATAACAATACAAAAATTATCATTTCCATTATACCTTTTGTATAAACACGAATCACGGCTTGATCTTAGAAAACCCTCTCTAGTCATGACATCATTGAACTTATTATTCCAACACTTAGGAGACATTTTTAAACCATACAGTGATTTGTTTAATTTTACAATATTTTCATTATTAGAATAAGCTCCTTCAGGTAACTGAATATATACCTCATCTTGAATTTCTCCATACAAAAATGCACCGGTAACATCCATTTGATAAATTTGCAAGTTCAATTTACTAGCAATAGCAACAAAAAGTCTAAAAGTGGATAATTTTGCTACTGGAGCATAAATGTCTTGATAACTAAACAAAATATCTTGTTCAAACCCCCTAGCAACCAACCGGGCTTTATATTGATTTGGAACTTTAATTTTGAACACCCATTTGCTACTAACAACCTTACTTGGATCTACTGGCTCATTGTACACTTCCCACGTATTGTTTTCTCTCAGTGTTTGCAGCTCTCTCTCAATGGCCTCCTGCCACTTAGAAGCATCAACCCTACTCACAGCGTCTTTGTATGTCATCGGATCAGGATCAACATTAATTTGTACATTGTTGCATTTATAGAAAGAAGTTTTTTTCCTTGTTCTTTTTGATCTCTCACAGTAGAGTGCAAGTGGATTATCTTCACTCACTGACTCATTTGAACTCAACTCATCAACACATGGTTCATTATCACTTTCCGATTTGGTTTCATATAGCATATTTTCTTCAGTAGAGATTTTCATACCACCTTCATCTTCCAATGTTCTAATTTTTTCATTTACCATTGTTTCAGTCATCTGTGATGGTTTGTCTTCTAAAGATGTTATCTCAATTGATTCCTGGAGTTTATTTTCATTTTCTAAGAAAATTACATTCCTCTTTGTTTCTATGGTATTCTTATGTGAAAAATTCGACCGGTCAGTGGTTGAGTGGGCATAGCGCTTGGGTCTCACCCGAGCGTCGCGTGTTCGATTCCTCGGCTGGCTAAGTCCTCCATCACAACACAAGCAACATTTTCGGCTTTCTGTGGTGGTAGTAGGAGATTTTCAAACATTGTTGGGTTATTCGTAACCTGGGAATGTTTGTCTTTCTCTTTAAAAAAAAAAAAAAATATATATATATCCTGTACCCTTTCACATCTTCGCTGTAACCAACCATTAGTCCTTTCTCACCCTTTTTGTCCCATTTTCTTCTTCTTTCTTTAGGAATGTGCGCATATACAGGTGTACCAAACACTTTCAATTGACGGATGTCAAAGTTTCTGTTTGTCCATACTTCAAAGGGAGATTTTCCGTTTACTTTGCTTTTTCCAGTCCTATTAAGTACAAAAACTGCAGTACTTACAGCTTCTGCCCATAGTTTTTTTGGTAAACTTTTTGCATGTAGCATTTTCCTTGCAGCCTCCACTAGAGTCCTATTTTCTCTTTCAGCCTTTCCATTTTGCTCTGGAGTATATGGAACAGTCGTTTGATGGGTCATACCACGCTTTGAGAACATTTCTTTCACTTCTTTGTTTATAAATTCCAGTCCATTGTCACTTCGAAAGATTTTAACCTTATTTCCAGTTATATTTTCAGTTTTATTTAGAAAGTCTTCAATACAATTCTTGATGTCATATTTATTTTTAACAAAATAAACATATCTAAAATTTGAGTAGTCATCTTTAAACAGAACAAAGTACTTCGACCCTCCTAATGACATTTCTTCCATTGGGCCACACGTATCCGCGTGAATTACTTCACATGTCTTCTTGCTGGTATAATTACTTTTTGGAAACGGCAATCGGTGAATTTTTCCTTCTAAACAACTTTCACATTTCGGAACTAATGTTTGTTGTGAATCGATGTTGTTCTTCTGTAAAACTTCCTTGACATACTCAAAGTTTTGATGAGCTAATTTTTCGTGCCACAAACTAAAATCATTTATTTCTGATTTTGCCACAATTGCAGTATTACATTTAAAACGTAAATCCATATAATAACCGCTTCCGTCTCGTTTTTCTACGGCACAAATATCTCCATCCTTGTAAAATTTGCAAGACTTGTCATCTGTCATCATAACATAACCTTTTTTAATAGCGCGATTGACAGAGAACAGATTAACTTTCAAATCTGGTACGAATAACATATTGTCTATGGTAGTGTCAACCCATTCCGTGTTGTTTTCCACCTGTACCGCCATCTGGCCGCAGCCCAACACACTAATTGACTGGCCATTACCGACTATCACTGATTTGTTCAAAATGTCTGTTAAATTTGTAAATAAGGCTTTATCACAACACATATGTTCATCCGCACCGGTGTCTACGAGCCACTTAGAATCTTGATAATTGTCGTAAATTTTATTTAATACTACAAACGCATTACTTTTCTTTGTGTTGTATTTACTTGAGTCTTTATTTTTATTAAACCAGCACTGCGATTTATAATGTCCAATCTTGCCACAATAATAACACTTGTCATTTTTGTTTTCTTCATTGTTATTTTTATTTTTCCTACATTCGCTCTGGAAATGTCCGATTTTTCCACACTTAAAACACTTTCCATTTTTTTATTTTTCATTACAAAAGCTGACGATGATGGGGTTTGTTGAAGTTCGTCATTCTTTTCAATAAATCTTTCTTCCTCCATCAACAACCTAGTCACTAAGTTTTCCAAGGTTTGTTTGTCATCAGGGGCAGATTCCCAAGCCAAAACAAAATGTTTATATTCTTCTGGTAGCGACATGAGTATTTTAGTTATAACAAATTTCTCAGAAATTTCTTCTCCCAATTGTTTTAACTGGTTCTGTAATTCTTGTATTTTTGATAAAAATGCAGACATTTCTGTTCCCTTTTCATATTTGTACTGAAAAAATCGCTGTTGTACAATATGAATGCTGGTCTCCGTTTTTTGTTCATACACACTCTGCAACTTCTTCCACATTTCCGCTGAAGTAGAGCATGATATAATGTGTAACATAACATTTTATGACATCCTTGTGACTATTAAGGACTGAACCTTTGCATCCTTGTTTTCCCAAATAATTTTCTGTGCACTTTCTTCAGGTTTTGTACTCCGACCTTCCACTATATCCAGCCATCCTTGTCCACGTAACAATACTGCAGTCTGGAACTTCCACACATTCCAGTTTCTTGACCCCTCCAATTTTAACATGTTCTGATTGCCTTCCATCATTATAAGATGTTTTTTCTCTTTTCACATGTACCTGGGCCCATAACCTGTAGTCTTGATAAATAATAGATGGTGATCTTTAACAAAAATAACGTTTATTGTAGCAGAGCACACACATTACAGCCATTACAGAGACTTATACTTTTGACACCTACTTCCTGTGCATGTAGTGTTGCCAACTGAATGTTATTTCATTGCCATATTACAACAAAAATCATCTGGGATAATGTCAGGCTGGGATATATCTTTTGCCGTTTGTGCTGAATATCTCCCAAAAATTCCCAAGGAGTTAAAAATATTATTCTAATCGTTATTTATTGTTTCTTTTAGATGATTTCCAGCCGGCAGATAAATTGCGCTGTAGTCGGAGACCCGGTAGTGGGCAAAACTAGGATGCTGTATTCATTCACTCTAGGGCTGTTCCCTGAACACATTCCCACAGTGTAAGTTTGTGATTCTGTTCTGTTCATTATAATTGGCTATGCCAAAAGAAAATAGTGACAGAAACGAACATTGAAGAATAGTGGAACAAATTTCTGCTGTCTGGGCCCCATACCAGCAAAAATACAGGGTTTTCTAATAAGAGGTGTTATTTTGAATAGCCCGCTATTTCGGTAGATGTTACTTTTGAAGCTGTTATTTTTGGACATTTGACAAGAAGAAACTACGTCATTAATAAAAACGGAACGGTAAACGCTTCAACAACGCATTTAAATTATTAAAATTCACTATTATTAATTATTAGAATTCCATCGAAAAATCAACTTGAGTGATGAGGCCCATTTTCACCTCAGTGGCTTCGTCAACAAGCAAAATTGTCGTATCTGGGGCTCGGAAAACCCAGGAGTTATTGTTGAAAAGCCTTTCTATCCCCTCTGAGGCTGGAGCAAGATTTACGGTGAATGGATTGCGCTATCGGGAGATGATTAATGATTTTTTATGGCCGGAATTGGATGGTATTGATCTGGACAACGTTTTCTTAACAAGACGGCGCTACGTGCCACACGAGCAACGAAACCATTGATCTTTTACGATTGAATATCAAAATAACACCTCTTATTGGAAAACCCTGTACATAGAATTATTCGAAAAAAAATCAAAAAAAATTCTAAGATATCTTTATATGAGAACCCATGGTGAATACCCACGATTTATGCATCACATAGATTTGCTCTCCGAACCGAGCTACGAAAGTCTCCAATCTAGGAGAAATGGGACCCTTCAAGTAACAGCTTTTAAAATCATTGACAGCCCATACCTCTTGGAATGCTATAAATTGTTTGTACCGAACAACTACCGTCAGTGTCGACGCCACGACTTGCTCTGTATTCCACAAGGCAGAACGGACGTTCTGGCCCAGCATAGCATGACAAGAGGTATGGTGCTGCTAAATGATACTTCTAGGTCTCTTGACATTTTCAACATTGGCCTTGAAGATTTCAAGTCATTTTAGGCAAGAACTCTAAAATATCGGTTATTGTAAAATGTTTCATTTAAAGCTTTGTATATTTCATGTGTATTGAAATAGGATTGCATCATCAATCTGTAATGCACAAAAAAAATCACAAAAAAAACAAACTTAACCTAAGTGGGAAGGATGGAATCATACATCCGTTACTCCTGGACATATTGACCATTCACACATTCCTACCCAGCCCATGCCTTTTTCCTTCCCAGAATATCCTCTTCTTCCTTTCATTTTACCTTGACGTAATTGGCGCTTAGACTTCTACCACCACACCCGAAGAAACCGTTTGTTTAGTGACATGTTAAACGGGAACGCGTTTGTGTGCTATTGTTGTCGATATGGTGATTGGTGATATATCCAACTTGACATCTACTCGTTCGGCCAGATGAAATTTCTTTATAAATATATATATATATATAATAATAATACTGAAACAGCACCGGGTGGTATCGAAACAGCCCGACCTAGCCGAAACGGTGACACGAGCGTGACAGATTACACTTTTAATGTCAAATTACGTGCTAGAGCAGTGCAGATATGTAACTCATCCCTTTCATTATCGAAGCGCCTTGAATTTTGCATCACTTTGATCATGCGTAATCCAATGTGTCTGGAATGTATTTGCTGGGAAATACTTATATACAATGTTAGCGCTACAACATTCACACATTGGAACTCGTGCACGGTGAATTCAAACAGTTTTGCTATATTTTCAAAGAGGAATTGCATGTCCTTTACTTTCAAGATAATTTTGAGAACGCTGACGTAGCAGTATTATTTATTAAATTATTTTACAAATATAACTAAGAAGATATAATGAATTTCAGTAGGGACCCCAATTCATTCATTTGGTCCACCTAAATAACACATTAGGAACAATTTGTCCTAAAAAAGATTTTTTTTTGCCGTCCTAAAAAAACATTTGCTTTTAACTGATACTTTGTTAGGAACTCCGTCAATTCATTCGTTGAAGGCCTGCAGTCACGTTCTTAACCCTTTCACATTATTTTCATTATTTTTTTCCACATATGTAAAATATGTAATTTTTGATAATACATCAGAAATTTAAATGAAAATTTTTGGTATTTTTTTTTTTTTTTTTAATTATTTTATGTTAATTTGGATTAATATTGGGCGTCAGAGGGTATTATTGAAATAGTAAGGTAAAATAAACATACAAAAGTAATACAAATAACTTTTTCATGTCAAAAATGCACTTTTACAATATAGTGATAATCTATAAGGTTTGAAACAGATAACATTTTAACTAAAATTCATTCAGAAATAAAGAAATAATCTAGGATAATAAATCTATAAAAAAATTCGCCATACTAGTCGAAAACATGTCCGTCACTACCAGTGTTAATTTGAATGAACATTGAAATTCATTTACAATATTCTGGCAAATGACCGTGAACATTGAATTGAACTGATGTTATTATTATAGAACCGATCTTAATGCGTTAAAATATTTTTAATTCGAGTAGAAAATATTGATATCTCACCTTAAATTAATTTATCAATGACGGCAGAAATTCGATGAAACTCACAATCAGCAGATGTCAAAATATTTATCGATATTGTGGCGGGAATAAGGATTTCAACAAAGCGGAAAAAATAAACGCCACAGAAAAGACTACAAGCTATAAGAAAACAAAATTATGGCTTTTCTTACGGTAAAAAAAAATTCACAAAGTTCATGTTAATTTGAATTAAAAATGGGGCTGAAAGGGTTTAACACTATTTCATATCAGTGAGTTTTCTCCGTGGTTACAATACCAACTACAGGGTGCGGCAGAGAGAACGGACGTTTTCGAGATGGGTAGTACTCTCCCCCTCTGTCTACGAGAGAGGTGGGGGGGGGGTGCCGCTTGACTCGTTAGTTCCTAGCATTGTTTTACCACTTGTCGTCATGGAGCCGTGGACGGTGGAGCACCGCGTTTTCGCCTATGATTGTTTCGTCCGAAATAATGAGTCAGTCAAGAGGTCAACAACAGTTTTCTCGTGGTTTGTGCCGCGTCCAACGCAGTATCATTGTGTTAGTGCCCCGTCTACATGTTCCGCAGGGCATGTGAGTTAGTGTAAAACAATAAAGTGCCATACAAACAATTAAAAAGTGAAACCAAACAAAATCGACCGCGCGGCCATCCGCCCGGCGGCCGTGCCACAAAACAGTTTTATAGTGAAATTTTCAAAGGAATTATTATTGTTACATGTTTTTTATTATTTCCAAAAGTGAGTCATCAGACAAAGTGTAAATTTCTAGTTGCTACATGAATTATTATTCTTCTTTAAAAGTGAAATAAACAACAATTCAATATAATGGAAGAGACAATGGCCGACTTGAGAAAACTCAAACCATCAAGAGAGAGTCTCATCGAGTACCTCAATTCAATGCCAAATACAAGGGTTACAAAAACTACTTACTCGCAACAAGACCCCCGCTCCACCGCCAACTCGTCAATCTACCAAAAAAATGCAGACGACTTCAACATCGGGGACGTAGCTTCCCTATTCCCGTCCCAGGCCTCGCCCGTCACCACCCAGGAGGATTACGAACCTGATCCAAACTTCCCGCCGCCACCCTGGATCACTCCCTACGGGAAAACTAACAACAAAAGGAGGAAGGCAAACTCTCCGCGCCCCATCTCTCCCGTCGCATCCTGCTCTCAAAACCGATTTGAAGTCCTCTCGCCCTCAGCCTCAACGACTAGCGATACAATCACTACAGCAGGCTCAAAAACCACAGACGCAGACCCCACCGCCGCGGCCGCCCCGAAAGTTTTCAAGGCAAAAATCCCTCCAATCATCATCCGTACCACTACCAACTGGAACCAAATGCGCCAAAAACTTCAGGCAGCCGGAGTGAAAGTCGCCAATTCAAAGGCAATCCCTACTGGCTACGTTTTAAATACAGAAAACTCCACAAGCTTTCGCACAGCCACCCGCCTTCTCGAAGAAGCCCAAGTGCCCTTCCACACTTTCCAACTCTATGAAGATAAGACGACGAAAGCAGTCCTGCGCGGGATACCCCCGTCTACCTCCACGGAGGAAATACAAGAGGAGCTAGAAGAGCTCAACCTCCCTGTCATCAGCGTCACCCGCATGCGCTCAGGACCCAACAGAGTGGCGGCCCCCTTGGTTCTCGTCCAGTTAAACCACGGCGAAGCCGGAAGAAAAATATTTGAGCTGGAAACCCTCTTCCAGCTGCGAATCAAGGTGGAATACCTAAATCCGAAAACCGCCCCCTCCCAGTGCCACCGCTGCCAGCTTTTCGGGCACTCCGCGAGAGGCTGTCACCTGCCCCCCCGCTGCGTCAAGTGCCCTGAAAACCACCTCTCAGCCACCTGCCCCCACAAGCGGGAGGACGGAGACGCCACATGCACAAACTGCGGCGGACCCCACCCCGCCAACTACCAGGGCTGCCCAAAGCGCCCCGCACCTTCCACCCGCTACGCTCGCCGACCTGAGGTAAACCCACAAGTTACCTTTACATCCAAGCCCTCCAACCCCTCCATCTCCTACGCCCAGTCCATGAACCCGCCCCCCACCCGCAACCCCTCAGGTTCTTCAAACACCCCCCCCCCAATAAACTCAGAACCCTTTTCATTTACAGATTTCCTCAAAAAATTAAACTTACAAAAAATCGGCGAACTCCTCGCCGATCTCTTACCAAAATTTCTCTCAGCTCAAAATCCATCAGATTACATTAGTATACTGCTCTCTGCAACCCCCCAGATTATTGCCCTTTTTTCAAATTAAATTATGGCTAACACCACCACCCCGCCCCACGCGCTCCGTTTGGCATTCTGGAATGCCAATGGTTTCGACAAAAACCTGCTCGAAGCTCGCCTATTCACCAACACACACAAATTAGACATACTACTCATAAACGAAACACACTTCACAGCCGCACAAGCACCAAAAATCGCCAACTTCACACTGTACAAAAACGACCGGTTACACTCACGAGGTGGTGGCACAGCCATCTACGTGAACAATAAAATCACACACCAACACAATATTACACCTACCCTCTCTACACTAGAGAGCACCTCCATTACCATCTTCACAAAATCTTCCGGGCCATTAAGAATCAACTCAATATACAACCCCCCACAAAAAGTAATTGATCCTAAAGACCTTGAGTTGCTTCTTGATGGCCCCACCCCTACTATTCTAGCCGGAGACTTCAACTCGAAGCACTCCGCCTGGAATAGTAGGCGCACCAACAAAAACGGAAGAATCCTTCACAAATTCGCCGCTTCCCATCCCGATCTAGTAGTCGCCGGCCCCGTGACTCCCACACATTTCCCGCCACGTGGTCACACCCCAGACGTACTAGATATCGCCCTCATACACAAATCATCCTGGGCGTACAGCATACAAACCATTAACGAACTCTCCTCCGACCACAACCCCGTGCTGCTAACCCTACATAAATTCACCAACCCCCCCCCCCCTCAAAAGCCAAACAAAAAACTGATTGGACGGCCTTTATGCAGAAAGTGGACGAAAACATCACGATAAAATCAAACATAAATAGCACCAACGAACTTGACTTTGCGGTTGACAATCTCGCCCTCACAATACGCACCGCCATAAATGACGCATCCAAACCTTTACCCGTCCGCCTCCCCTACAGCCCGACCGACGACTTACCAAAAGACATAGCCGACCTCATCTCCAACAAAAACTTTCTAAAACGACGCTTCACTAGAACTCCAGACCCCAGAATAAAGACTGCCATTAATAGACTACAAAAACAAACTAGACAAAGACTCTCCGAAAACACAAACTTATCCTGGAACAAAAAAATACAAGAAATTAACCCAAAGGACGGCTCCCTCTGGCGCTTATCAAGACAACTAAAATCTACACCGACCCCAAACCACCCAATACACGGTGAAAACGGACTAGTATTTGACGCACTCGACAAAGCCGAATCTTTCGCAGACAGCCTTGAAAAACAGTTTAGCCCCAGTTACAAACACGCAGATCCCGACCACATCGCCGACGTCAACCGCAACGTAAACCACATTTTTGACACCCTCCCCCCTGACAACACCCACTTCACTACCCCGGCCGAGGTACGCAGCGCCATAAAAGGCCGCAAAAACAAAAAAGCCCCCGGCCCGGATGAAATCACAAACTTCGCTCTTAAAGCCCTCCCCCAAAAAGGCATCCTAGCCATAGTCAACCTTATTAATACAGCTTTCAGACTGCGCTATTTCCCCAAAAGTTGGAAACACGCGCACGTCATAGTACTCCCCAAACCGGGCAAAGATCCACTTTTCTGCGTAAACCACCGTCCAATCAGCCTCCTCTCCAACATTGGGAAAATTTATGAAAAAATCCTCCTCACTAGGCTCATCAAGCACATTAACGAAAAATCCACACTACCCGACGAACAGCACGGGTTCAGAGCCCAGCACTCAACCCTCCACCAACTACTACGGGTCACCGAGCAAGTCATCGGTGGCTTCAACTCCAATAGATCTACAGGCGCCATTTTCCTGGATATAGCCAAAGCCTTCGATAAAGTATGGATAAACGGCCTACTTCTCAAACTCCACCAAACAGACATAGATCCCCAACTGCTTGGTGTATTAAAATCATTTCTTCGGCACCGCACATTTCAAGTGCGATACCGTGATGCAATCTCATCCCCACGTTTCATGACAGCAGGAGTACCCCAAGGCTCCCTGCTGTCCCCCACCCTCTTCAACATTTACACTCATGATATCCCCCTCCCAGACAACCCAAACTCCAAAGTAATGCTCTACGCCGACGACTCAACCCTCATGGTCACCCACGGTTCACCCAGGATGGTTACACATCGCCTTCAGCAAGACGTAAACAGACTCCAAGAGTGGTATGACCGCTGGCGCATAGACGTCAATCCCTCAAAGAGCGTAGCCGTCTATTTCTCCAGAAATGGACGAACTACCGCTCAGCGAGGGACCATCACGATGTACGGCCAAGTCATACCATGGCAAAAGACCGCCAAATATCTTGGAGTCACACTAGACAGGAGATTAACTTGGTCACCCCACATCAAAAACATTTTAACAAAAGCCCGGCAAACCGCCGGCGCTTTATCACCACTACTACACAAAAACTCAAAAACTTCAATATCCAATAAACTCCTCATATACAAATCCCAAATCCGCCCCATCATTACCTACGCTAGCCCTATATGGGCCAGCGGAAACACAAAGCGACTCGAGCAATTCCAGAATGCCTCACACAGACGGTACACCAAAAGCCCTTGGTTCGTACGAAACAGCATAATTAATAAAGGCTCGAACATCCCCCCACTCCGCAAACACATGGTGGATTTAGCCATACCATTTTATAAAAAATTAACTTCCCACCCGAACCCTAGCATTTCGTGCCTAGGTAAACCTAGCCCCTACGAGAACCCTTCCTACCCCCACCCAGTATCCATCATCTACCCACCCTAATGCTGGCTCTAAAAAAAGAATATTCAAAGTACAACCGATACAAAAAAGATAGTATTCGATTAGTTAAATCCTAAACTAATACCGACAAAAAATTCAGTCTCAAATACAAAAAATATAGTATAAAATACAAAAAAGCATAGTATTTTAAAGCCCCCAAGTTGTCAAAGCAGTCCAAGCATTAGGGCAGAAAAAAACCATCCCCCAGGTGACTTACCCTCAGGTCGCGAGAAATAGTCCTTAGCTGGACTGCACCTCGCAAAATGTAACAATATGATATAGTAATGAGTCAGTCACCGTCGTACAGCGTGAGTTTCGTCGCCACTTCAACATTCATCGGAATAGAGCTGTTCCCTTTCGAAACACCATCCTTCGTTGGGTTGAATCACTTCGCAGACGTGGTGAACTGATCAACGTAAGACCAAGAGGAGCTCCGCGAACAGTTCGAACTCCTGAAAATGGGGACATGGGGACACCTCAAGGCTAGAGCTTACGAGAACAAGCCCCGAACTCTGGACGAATTGAAGGACGCAATCCGTGTGGAAGTCGCCCAAGTTGAGAGAGCGATGTTGGAGAGAGTCTACGCAAACTTCCAAGAACGCCTCCAGCACTGCATCAACGATTTCGGCCACCACATGCCTGATGTGATTTTCCACACTTGACTGTCTTAAATGCTATTTCCTCGCCAACCTGATTCCATCAATAAATTTGTTTTTGAGTAAAAATGAACTATTTTATGATTTTTTAAAACCGTCCGTCCTCTCTGCCGCACCTGTATAATTTATCTCTGGTTCTTATTATTTATGAATAAAACGACAATAACATATTTTCAGATTTGACTGGCCGGACTTTACATCGCGTATGACAGTGGACGGAGTTTCAGTGACCCTGGGAATTTTCGACATGTCTGGCCACGATACATACGATCGTCTCAGACCTTTGACATATGCCATCAAACCACCTATGGAAGTAGTCATTATATGCTTCAGTATAGTGAGGTAAATATGGTTTTATAAATAGCTTCGTACTCTAGGAAATCCACCACTTTTCTGAACCGTTTTAAAGACCAGAGGAAATCGATAAACGTACAATATCGGTTGATTCAAAGATATTAGAAGAACGAGATGTGCTATGCGCAGTTCGTACTGAGTGGAATTGTTTTGCCCAGTGTCGCCGGTTTTGTTCACCAATACTACTGCACACCTTCGCTTACGCTAAGGTATCCGCACTAATACATAGAACAGATTTCTGTGCGTACACGTCCCGATACCGTTCAAAGTACCCTAATTAGGTAGTACTCCGCCTACGGTCCGGCGGCCAACATAGCATATCTCGTTCTTCTAATATCTTTGGGTTGATTGATGATTTTATACCGATTTCTCGTGCACGGTCGCGCTGTTGATCGCCAATAAATCGATTTCGATATACACTGGCATACGCATCTCTCCATGGATTGACAAGTTAAAAATGCTAATAAATTGACAATTTAGAAATAAAATACAAACTTCAATATACATTGACTACTTGCTTATTCTTTTTGACACTATAAAAGGAGTTAATTAGTTCTTTTTTTATATATTAACTCCACACAGGAGGCCCTGAAGAAAATAATTTCCCTCAGGGCCTATGCCATCTTTGGGGATGCTGTGTGGAGGGTCTTTTTGTGGAGAGGAAGGAGTGAACATGGGTCTTGAAGAGTCCCATGTTGTAGGAGGGAGGAAATACAGAGGCCGGCAGTTCGTTCCACAGCCGAGCTGTTGAACTTAAGAACGAATCGTAGAAGCGACCCGTTCTCATGTGACAAATGTTAACCGTGTACAAATGTTGGGCGCGCGTTTGGTGTGTATCCCGACTACGCACCGGTGCCGAAGGGATCAATGACGCTAGTTCCTCAGAGCATCTTCCATTGTAATACCGATAGAACAAGGACAGCATACCTACCTGACGCCTGTGCTCTAAAGATTGTAGTCCGTTTGTTAAGATTGGGGAATCTCTCAAACGGACCGCCCGTTTTTGCACAGAGTCGAGGGTTTTTGAAGTGAAACTTCTTTACGCGCGTCATGCAATTTCGAGGACCGGAGTAAAACCGACTCATGACCGAAACGAAAATGCGGGTACCCCCACCACCGATTAAAGTTCATTTGATCTAGTCAAAGTTTTGAAGTAACATATAAATGCTTCTTAGCTCATCCCGACAACTGGCGTTGGTGGTGTAATGGTCAGCATAGTTGCCTTCCAAGCAGTTGATCCGAGTTCGATTCTCGGCCATCGCACATTATTTTTTTGTTTTTAACGCCTTTTTCATTCAATATCTTATTTTTTAGTAGGTCAGAACATTTTTTAAAAGAAAATAATATTGCAAAATAATAAAAACACTTATCTCACTGTGATAAAACATTACTCCGCTAGAGCGCGCTTTGCGTTATTGTGTTGGATTAAAATTATTATCTAATCCGTATATTATGATAATTGTATTACATTTATTTAATTAATTTATTTATTTTGATAATATGTAATAATTTACAGAAAAAAAAATTAAAACTATCTCCCTCTGATAAAATATCCGTTCGCTAGAGCGCACTACGCGATCTTGTGTGGGATTCTATTTCTGTACATTGTACATTATTTTTAAAAATATATTATATTTTGGGTGTGATGTAGGTAACATTATAAAACATAACAAACTCTCATATTTTCAGAACCTACATAATATAATCAATTTATGCGGCTTTGCTTACAGTTGGTGCTCAGCGTGGTTGGCTTTCAATCAGTTAAGCGAGGTTCGATTCTCGGCTGTGGCATTTTTGAAGTGAAACCTTGTTGAGGTGGGGGAGCCGCTCACGAACGTTCTCTCTCTTCTCTTCTTTCCTCTCTCTCAGACACCAGCGAACTGCGCCACGCCAAGCATCAGCTGAAACTAGAAGTTTCACTTCTGTCTTGCGTAGGCTTGACACACCCACTTTTTTTCAGGTATTTAGGGGCTCCGGACCAGAGATGGCTGCCAAATTCGACAGTAGGGCGCACTTCATAAGTTATAACCAACAACTTTTGTTTCTCGAACTGGAACGGAATCAAATGATGAATTAATTAAGTCTACGGATCGTATATACGATTTTTTCAGTTCTAAGAGCTTAGTTCGTTCACCCCCCATTCTTTATAAGACAGTTATTTTGCATTACGAACTACATTATCCAAAAAGTTTTGCGTATTGATAGCTTATCCGATACCTTGTAGGCTGCCCTATGTCAATACGATATTGACAATATCCGTAATCTACAATTATTTAATGATATTTGCGAGCACGGTCAGAATATAATTCAGATAGTTGGTAGATAAAAGCCGCTGATTTTAGCGCGAGAGAGTGACAGTGGGCAGTGGGACGGGAATGTGGTCTTCCGTAAGCTTGACAAGTACAAAATCACTCATTTTGGCATTTTTGTTCGGGAGAAAAAAAAGATTGCGTGATAAAATTACACAGGAGTGAATTTCACGTACATGCCTATATTACACTGACAGAATTACGCACGAGTGAAATTACAAATGAACGAATTTACACGTCTAATGACGTCAAATTAAATTACTTCTACTGAAATTGCAAAGTCAAAAAAACTTAACTTTTTTTTATTTTTCGAAGAAAATTTCTTCTGAAAGCTTATCACTTTGTGATGTCATTATTTATTAGAATAATACACAAATAACTTTGTTTACATTACTTTAATATATATAACCTCTACAAGTATATACTACTAAATACTTGCTCCTGATGAGGTGAACACTGTTCATGAAACATGTGGAGGTTATATGTGTTAAAGTGATGTAAACAAAGTTATTTATCAAATATGATTTTAAGATTTTCACATCCAAAAGTATTTTTTTTATTTGTTTTTGGGGTGTTATGCCGTGTTATACGTTAATTTTAGCTCAGAGAGTTGGAGCTGGCAACACGGTATCACAACCTCATACATAAGCTCACATTTCACCACAAACTCAAATAACACATCTGCCCTGATGATGGACACTGCAATGCTGTCAGAAACGTTGGATAAAGAAGGAGTTAGCGCAACACGGCATAACACCCCAAAAACAAATAGCAAAAAAAAGTTATTTGTGTTTTATTCTAATTAGTTTTTTTTTTCAATTTGAATTTTATATACTTCCATAGGTAGCAATCACATTTTGGTTAGACGTAATTATAATTTTTTCCCGTATCTGTCATCTAAAAATGAGTCGAAGAAGCGGCTCGAACTTTTTGGTGTTAGGCATTACCATCGCCATGGAACGTGCTGATCCAATTGCGCCCGCATACGGCCGGCCCTGAACATTATGATACGCGATACGTTCCATTGGATACGGATTAATTTTAGGTATTTGATACGCAAACATCACCATGTAGGTACATCTGCGATACTTGTAGAAAAATAATTAATTACCCTTTTTTCAGTCCGTCGTCATTTGATCGCGTGACAACGAAATGGTTTCCAGAAATGAAACAATACTGCAAGAAAGCACCAATTATTTTAGTTGGTAAGTGTGATGCCAAATATCTCGACCGTCTAGAGCTAGTGAGTCAATGGCATCCCCAATTGGGGTACGTTGTGAGGTTGAAGGTAGTGGTGAAGGTAAGGAGATGGGTTAGAGGAAGTTCCTGGCTATTCTGGCGATCCGGTCACCAACACGGCTAAAACCATTTCAAGCAAAGTTTCGATTCTAAATGGTGGTCTTACATCAGCGCAATACTGAGAATATTTAACACCACATTATTAAAATATCGCAAAATGTATACGGAGATTGAACAAAAATACATAAAATTCCGGAATTATTTAACGCATTACCTGAAGACATTAAAAATGAGACATCTTACTCAAAAATCAAAACGAAAATTAGATCGTTCTACCTCCGTGAAACATGAAAACAAATAATATTGAGGATAAATACCTAGATCTGTGAAAACCAAATAATGTCAAAAACAAATAATATTGTGAAAAATACCTAGAACTGTTAACCATTGTTAAAAATAAAACAATTACCATAGTACATTATGATCATAAGCATTACAATAATTAGTAAGTATTTTTATATTAGATACATACTATTAAGTAAATATTATGTATTACGCATCAAGATATCAAGTTGAGATTTAAATATACGCAAATAAATAGGAATAATGAGAGATTTCATACAATCAAACTGATTGGTCAGTTTTGTAGGATTTAAGTAAGATAAAATATTGTACAAAAAAAAAAAATAAAACAAAATAATAATAAAAAAAAATAATAAAATAAAACATAAGTTGTGTAAAGTAACACAAACCAAACAAATTAAATTAAATTATTTAAGATAATATTAGCGATTGGTACTGATTGATTTCATGCCCCAGATGCGACCGTATATTTTACTGTTTAAAATTTTTCTTTTAACACTCCCGTACCGGACGGGGGGAACACACTTACACTAACGAGAGTTTTATGCTATATCTAAGTTGTTTTTTACACCACATACTCTGTAATTTAGTTAATCCTAAAAAAACTATTTGGTTATCGATCTGCATTTAAAAAATATATATTTTATTTCTAGTTTCTTAGATATTAAATAATTTGTACAATATTCCGGCAAAATTCCTGTCCCCTGCCCCGCACCTCAGCTTCGTAGCATCGGCTAAAATTCCCCCGTCCCCATCCCCACTATCCGCTCACCACCGAGAACGATCCAGCGAGCTACGAACTGGACCGTAAAAGTTGCATTTTATGGAAAGGGCTAACTCCCGGTCGCGTACACTGCACTACTGGTATTTCCTTTTGCGATGCTAAAATGTTCACTTGCCGGACAAAGATCGGCCTGTCTAGCTTGCATCCGGTAAATGTTTCATGTTTAGAGACAACATTAAAATTATATCTGTCTCTGTTTCTCACATGGAAAAGAAATCGGTCAGAAAGAGACACATATTTTGTATACATTTTTAAGTAATTTGAAGGAACTTGAATAAAAACAGAGTACTATATGGTTAAAAAGTCTATCGCAAACGTCTGTTAAATTTTATATTGGGTTATAGTTGCTAATTCTCTTAATTTTCGTGGTAAATAATTCTCTGCAAAACCGGACTAGTTTCGCCCTGCTATGGGCATCTTCAGACTGGTAAGTAGTTCATTCACACCTACTTATGAAATGGTGTTTATAAATTAATATCTATTTCAGGATTGTAAAATATTTATTCTGTACTTTTAATATTAGAATTTATGTAATCAGTCGGCATGTATTTATTGCAGTTTCTTACGGCATATTTACCAATGTTTTAAATTAGATCATAAAATTCTATGGTTTTAATTAATTTGTGTGAAAGCCGCACAAGAGCCCCAACAGTCCTATCCAGTGGAACCATGGCATCCCCAATTGGGGTATTTTGTGAGGCTGAAGATAGTGGGGATGGCGAGGGGGAGGATATGGGTAAGACAAAGGTGGAAGTACATGCATATTCACATCTAGTTACCATATAGGCTTAAGTCATTTCAAGCAAAGTTTGGATTCTACATGGTGGTCTTTCACTAGGGCGATACTGAAAGCATCTACCGCCCTGCAACTTGATATTATATATTTTTTCTTTTATAAATATTACAGCATCCGTTGTCGAAGGGTAAGGCTCTAGACTAGTAAACCGGAGGTCGCGGGTTCAAATCCCGGTGTGCGCAAGTAAATTTTAATATTTGTGATATTTCACAATTTACTTACTAGAATTCATTTAGGTTGTTGCTTGAAATAACTTTGAGCTTGTTTGGTGACCAGTACTGAATAGCCAGCTATTTCCCCAACTTCCTCTTCTCCATCTTCTTCCCCTCCCCACTACCTTTAGCCTTACAAAATACCAGTACCGGCTCGTGACTTTTGGGTCTACTATTAATTGTAATATTATCACTCTTTCAAATTTTATTTGATTGATTTGTGTTATTTCACAATTAATTAATTAAAATAATATATAGTCTATTTGCGGCACGTTCCAGAGTGGAAGATACTATCAGTATAGCCCTGGTGTAAGACCACCATTCAGAATTGAAACGTTGCTCCAAATGGCTTTAGCCGTGTTTAGTGACTAGATCTGAATAGCCAGGTACTTCCTCACCTTCCTCTTTCCCTTCCCCACTTACCTTCAGCCTCACAACATCCCCCAATTGGGGGTGCCATAGTCTCACTGGCTCCAGACGGGAGCAGTTGGGACTCTTGTGAGGTATTCACTATAAAAAATAAATAAAAAAAGTATCGCCCTGGTGTAAGACCACCATTCAGAATTGAAACGTTGCTCCAAATGGCTTTAGCCGTGTTTAGTGACTAGATCTGAATAGCCAGGTA
This sequence comes from Hesperophylax consimilis, assembly GCF_061612785.1. Taxonomy (NCBI): domain Eukaryota; kingdom Metazoa; phylum Arthropoda; class Insecta; order Trichoptera; family Limnephilidae; genus Hesperophylax; species Hesperophylax consimilis. The sequence continues at coordinate 18,533,303 of NC_142865.1, forward strand.
CTTCCCCACCTTCCTCTTTCCCTTCCCCACTTACCTTCAACCTCACAACATCCCCAATTGGGGATGCCATAGTCTCACTGGCTCCAGACGGGAGCAGTTGGGACTCTTGTGAGGTATTCACTATAAAAATAAAAAAAAACTCTAGTACACCTAAAAGTTCCGAGCCGCCACTCCAACATACCCCATTTGGGAATGCCATAGTCTCACTGGTTCCAAAGGATTGGATAGGAGCAGTTGGGACTGTTGTGGTGTTTTATATAAAAAAATCAAAAACAGGAATATCTGAGGTTACAGTAAAATATAATTTACTCCACGTTTAAGTTCTAAAAATACCTTTGTTTTCACTATATTCGAAAAATTCGTTGTATTTCGAACCCCTCGACATACAAACGAACCCATTATTTATGGTAAGGCAAACACTACGATTTGACCCTAAATGTAAATATACTACATAATATCATAAATTAGGAATTATAACCTTCACTAACATCTAAATATTCCATAATATTCGAAATAACATCCGTACCTAGTTTAGTAGTGGTAGGTTTTTAAAACTTAAAAATATGTATTTATAAATAGATCCATCATTTACGGACCACCCTGTGCAACAAACTAGCTACGCTGTAATCGCCAATCGCCAGTCGACATTCAGAATCGAGGAGTTATGCTCGTTATTGGCCCGCCTTCCCTGTTTTGTATGGAAAAAGGCGCATTATTATCTAAATTCATTAGAATATTAACTACGACTTTATTTATGAAAATATTTTGATAATGACTTCTGAAACACTTCGAATATACTCCCCCCTAATTATTACTAAAACAAATTACACAATATTATGCCATTAACATCCTTTAATAAGCAAAACAAATTGGGGTCTCTAGTGACCCCCCTTCGGATCTTATGTGATTTTTTTCTCTCCGGGACGAAAAGGTTAAAACTGTAAATATTATCTTCATTAAATAAATATTATAATTTGAACTTTTAATTTATTCAATTAAGATTTGAAGCCGCGACCTCCGGATTACTGGTCGAGAGCCTTACCCCTCGACCACGGCGGCCGTCAGTTTGCAACTGTTCTACGATTTCACGAGAGATCTTTGTCTCACTCTGCAACTACTAATGTCAAAAGAGATACTTTCTATCATCAAATGATCAGATCTAATTAGCCAGGTACTTTCCAACCTTACTCTACCACATCTCCTTCCCTTCAAGTACCCCAATTGAGGATAGCATAGTCCTATAATTTTTTTAATTTAACTCAGTAGTTATCACTTTGTTTGAAGGAACAAAAATGGACCTCAGAGAAGATTCAGAAGTTCTACGTATTTTATCTCAGTGTGGACAAAAGCCTCTGGATGTTGAACAAGGGAAGGTTCTAGCTGACTCAATAAAGGCTGTCAAATATTTTGAGTGTTCGGCATTACTACATAGTGGAACTACCCAGGTAAAATTATGAAAATTAATTCCCTAACCAAACGCATACAGGGTGAAAGAAAACGTACCGGAAGGATTTTATTGAGCATATTTTTGAAGTAAAAAAATGTTGGATTTCATTTTGCTATCCGATGTGATTTTTTTTACAATCAAAAACAACAACAATAAAAAATTCTATCACACATTGCTACTGGATCGTTGGGTACAGACTAGCTGTTCCAGCAGCTCCGGAACAAACAAAACAGAGACGAGTCGTATCTCGTGATCCGTTGCGTCGTGCGATAGATATTTATTTTTTAATTGAAAGAGATTTATCATCGGACAGCAAAATGACATCTTCGTTTTACTCCAAATATCTTCAGGAATTGCTAGTTAAAATCTTTTTTTTTTTTTTACACCCCAAACACCCCAAAAACAAACAACAAAAAAGTTAAAATCTTTTTCATTTTAAGTTATTCTTATCCTTTTTATTATTTTATTCTTGGTGTTGAAATAATGTGAAGTTCCCGGCATTACTCGGGTTTTAGTTTTATCTCGTAGACAATGAGATAGACCTTCGTTTTGTTTTGATAATCAGTTCGAAACAAAACTGTACATTTTTTTGCAAATCAAATTCACGCCACTCGTCTGTTTGCTCCAGACACTCTTCTTTATAAAGATTTCGGCGACATGTTGTAATTTAAATCACCAATATACTAATGACATTTGCGTTTGTTCAAAATCTTAAATCTCCGAAACTTTGAAATTTTTGACTCAATGTTGCATTCGATTACGCATGCGTTTTTATATACCTATATTATATAGGTCACCTATGACACTTAATTTTTTTTGCTAAACAGTGCTATCTGTTGGACGCAAAAGCAACACGCTTTTATTCTTTTTCTATCTGCACAGACAAACTTATCCACAGCAACGTGTGGCGGGGTACAGCTAGTTTGTAATGATTACTTAATATTTTAAGGAGAAATAACACGATCTGCCAGATTGTTTCCAACATGTACCATCTTACTTATAATAGAAAATACGGAGGGTAGAAACGGGTGATTAGAAAACGTTACTCATAATCACGCGCTTGCGTACTGCGTATCCGGCCGTAATACGACAGTATTAGAAGTTGACTGAGTTTTAAACCGCCCGAACCTCATGTATAGAAACGTATTACGATCGTAGTAAGACGTTGATTTGACAAATATTGATCGGTCGCGCAATGAAAATGTAAAAAATCAGTAATACCCATTTCTAGAACCATCAGATGAATATTTTTAATCGAATTTCTAAGCATTTCAAAACAGATCGGGTAAACTTCATCGAAACTTTTATCTTGAAAAATGTGAAGTTAGCATTAAATCGCGAAATGCGAAAATGACCGAGTTTTTGAAGATTAGAAAAAATAGGTAAAGCGGTCTAAAAGAATCTTACTTACATATTATTATGAGATTTTAACCCGATCAGTACACAGCCCTCTTCACACAGGGAATTTATATAAGTAAGACTGATTGAATATAGTCGATATTTGGCTAAACAGTAAATTGTATAGTCATGTATTAAAGATATTAACATGGTGCTTTTTGAAGTGAAACTTCTTTACGCGCGTCATGCAATTTCGAGGAGTAAAACCAACTCATGACCGAAACGAAAATGCGGGACCGATTAAAGTTCATTTGATGTAGTAAAAGTTTTGAAGTAAAATATAAATGCTTCTTAGCTCATCTCGACAACTGGCGTTGGTGGTGTAATGGTCAGCATAGTTGCTTTCGAAGCAGTTGATCCGAGTTCGATTCTCGGCCATGGAATATTATTTTTTTGTTTTTAAGGAATTTTTTTTTTTTAATGGTTGACCATAATATCAATCCACTAAGTAATATTTTAGGCCTGTAGCATAATTGAAAAGTTAAAGAATGATATAAAATTTTTTATGATGTTAACGATAAAAAAATGAAAAAAAACATAAAATTAAAATAAAAAATGGGCCAACGGCACGCGGTGTTCCCAAGCGGTCACCCATCCAAGTACTGACCGCGCCCAATGTTGCTTAACTTCGGTGATCGGACGAGAACCGGTGTGTTCAAAATGGTATGGTCGTTGGCAAAAGTTAAACAATATTAATTTCTATTCTACCTGCCAATAAATATATGAAAATTAGTATAAAAAAGCCCTAATAATATTGAAAAAATTAGCAAGGTGTGTGCGAGGTTGATAAAAATAATCATTACATACGCGCTTGAAAAAGATCGTAATTACATTAATAAGTTTGTAGGAATTTTTTTTTTCAATGGTTGACCATAATATCAATCCACTAAGTAATATTTTAGGCCTGTAGCATACTTGAAAAGTTAAAGAATTTTATGATATTATTAATTATAGTAATGATAAAAAAATAAAAAAAACATGAAATTAAAATAAAAAATAGGCCAACGGCACGCGGTGTTCCCAAGCGGTCACCCATCCAAGTACTGACCGCGCCCAATGTTGCTTAACTTCGGTGATCGGACGAGAACCGGTGTGTTCAACATGGTATGGTCGTTGGCAAACGCTAAACAATATTAATTTCTACTCTACCTGCCAATAAATATATGAAAATTAGTATAAAAAAGCCCTAATAATACTGAAAACATTAGCAAGGTGTAAATATTATATACCTAGTTTAACTCACTCTCCTAACTCATCTTCGCTGTCTACAGGCAGAGCGCACGACTGTGGTCGTGAAGAACCGAGGTTCGATCCCCGCTTTAACTAATTTTTTTTTTCTTTTTTTATAACTTTTAATTTTTTTTATCACATGCTACTTATAAATATGTCAATAGACAGAAAAAAAGAGAGAATGAAATGAAAAGAGAGAGAGAGAAGAATACTAGAAGTTTCACTTCTGTCTTGCGTAGGCTTGACACACCCATTTTTTTAAAACTGTGTTGTTTGTTGATTCTATTTCTTCTCTAATTGACCACTACGTTAGTAAATATGTTATTTTCTTTTGCAGATTTTCGAAGAGGCAGTTCGAGCAGTCTTAAGAAAGGACGAAGAGAAACAATCGAAAAGGAAATGTGTCATCATTTGAGTCAAAGCTCATTAAAATTACAAAATATATTATATTAAAAATGATAAATTTGTGACCAGATGTTATTTCCATAAACTCTGCGACTGTAAATGTATAACTGCACTCGGAAAGCGAGAGTGGTTTCCCTTGAATTGCGTCAGTAGGGAGTTCTAATTTTTTTACTTTGCGTTTAGGACACGAGACTACTTTTGACTTATGAGCGATTTTGCACAAGAGTCCACAAGCTTAAATAATAGTTTCAGACAGAACTTCAAATTATACAGCATGATATGTTGTGCAATTTGAAGCAACTCGAAACATGAGATTGTAGGATGTATCACATTACAATACGCACATAAATATGTACAACCGTACTTCATAGAAAGTAAAAAAAATACCGATTTAAAAAATATACATTTATCATTTAATTAATTTTAAAACGGGGGCTTCAGCACGGGTAAAGCATCCAGTGAGGCCCACATTATCAAATAATGTTTTGAAATATGTAAATAATTGTATCTAATGAAAAAAATATTATTTATTTTCAACAAAACAATAGAACAACTGACCGAGCGTGAAGAAATAGTTATTAGATCTTATATATAAAGTAATATACGAAGAAATAGTTATTAAATCTTATATATAAATATATATATATATATATATATATATATATATATATATGGGTCGCCAATATGGGAAGTGGGATGTAGATCGCTGACTTACCTTCAGCGATAGGGATGCCCATAAATTATCTGATTCCAATTTATGAGTTAAAACACTGATTGAAATAAATCGCACTTTACTGTTCATTTAAATTTACAAGGAACAACCGTAAAGACCCGCGCTGAAGCCCCCGTTTTACAATTAATAAAAAGATAATATTAAAATATAAATATATTTTTTAAATCTGTAATTATGGTACCTTTTATGAGGTACGGTTGTACATCATTATGTGTGTATTGTAATGTGATACATCCTACAATCTAATGTTTCGAGTTGCTTCGAATTGCACACTATATCATGCTGCAAAATTCTAAGTTCCGTCTGAAACTATTATTTAAGCTTGTGAACTCTTATGCAAAATTACTCTTAAGTCTCTTGTTCTGAACGAATCGTAAAAAATCTAGAACTCCCAGCTGACGCAATTCAAGGGAAACCACTCTCGCTTTCCGAGTGCCGTTATAAATTTATATTTGTAGAGTTTTTTGACATGATATCTGGTCACGTATTTATCATTTTTTATTTGAAGAACTTTTGGGCAGATACGATATAAAAAATCAGTATTAGGGAAAATGAGGTCGTAATAATATACTGAGAATTCCGACTTTATATCTTGATCTTTATCTCTGATCCATCTGTCTCAAGAGGAAACTTGGTTTTTGCACGCTTCAGTGAGTCTTGTTTTTGTCGTAGTTTGAAGTCTTGAAGCTTTCTTCTCTCAGCATCTTGGCAATTCTGTTGGCATCACATTGTTCAACTTGGCGTCATATTGATGGGGAAGAGGAAGGTGGAAAATTAAAGCTATTTCAAGCAACGCTTTGATTACGAATGGTGATCTTACACCAGGGGGTCTCCCATTCTGGAAAGCGTCGCAAATAGAATATATTACTTTAAATAGGTAAATTGTGAAATTACTTAAATTAATGGGATTTGAACCCGCGACCTCCGTCTTGCTGGTCGCAAGCTTTACCCCTCGACTAAGGAGGCCGTTACGATGCTTTAAGCTTGACATGACTTAAAGCGTGTGTAGCGGTAGGAACCAAAGATATTAGAAGAACGAGATATGCTATGTTGGCCGCCGGACCGTAGCCGGAGTACTACCTAATTAGGGTACTTTGAACGGTATCGGGACGTGTACGCACAGAAATCTGTTCTATGTATTAGTGCGGATACCTTAGCGCAAGCGAAGGTGTGCAGTAGTATTGGTGAACAAAACCGGCGACACTCGGCAAAACAATTCCACTCAGTACGAACTGCGCATAGCACATCTCGTTCTTCTAATATCTTTGGGTAGGAACCGTCCGCTTACATAGTATGACTTTTAGACACGCGTTGTCAGTGGTTTACGGCTGTCACTCGGAGGATACAAAATTTTTTCTGCGCGTTGAGTTCCAGAGAAGGCAGTTGGGTTTCGAGGCCGGTGCAGACGACACGTGAGAACGAGCTGCTTGATTGTCGGCAGATTATTCACACACGTGAGACATTTTAATAATCCTTATGAAATAGATACTTAATTTGGTAGCAATCTTAGATATCACCAAGTTATAAATTTGTTTAGAAGAGATTCTAGACTGGCGCTTATTTGGTGATGTCTTATTTTAAGATGTTTTAGTTAATAAAATTTTACAAGTAAATGTCGTTGCCAAGTTATCGTAGTCGTGCATATTACGTTTGTGCTTTCAAGTAACCAACCACCCCTGTTTTACTGAATGTGAGTCCTTGCTCTTGTATTTAAAGTTTTAATTAAATATTCAACATATTATTATATCTCAATTGATATTCCGCGTGTTCATTTCAATTCCCTTGATATTTCTGCAAGCGATGGTGGATCACTTCACCGGAATACAGTAAGATATATACATGCGGTGACAATCAACGTTACACGTGTTGAGAGACCAGTTATGAATAGCCAGGTAATTCTGAACCTTCCTCTTTCCCATTTCCTTTTATGATCATTCCCTTGCGTTTCACAACATATCCCAATTGGGATGCCAAAAACATAATGACTCCAAGCAGTTCGGTACTAGTGCGATATGCTTATGCTGAGATTTGAACCACGTTTCGGTTCTTCTTGGTTCTAAGTGAAGAAGTTGACCCATTCCGCTACAGCGAAATTTAATAAAATAATCGCAATCGAATCGAGTATTACGTATCGAATTGAAAATTAATAAACGTAATAAAATTTTATTGTTTTTTAAAAATAAAATTTTCAATTGAGTGATCAACCTTGGACGAGTAATTGAAGTTTTTTTTATTATGTTTTTTATTACCTTCTATGGCAAAGTTTGTACAGAAATAATATGAGAATTAATTTAACGATTTAACATTCCTCCTCACTAGGGTTTTCTGTTCTGAGGCGGCTTGTAGTGTGTGTTTTTTTTAAATATTTTTTTTATTCTAGTTGTTTTTAAATCTTCTTCAAAACGTTTGCAAGTAGATTATCATTTTGTTCTCACAGCTATAATAATAATAATACTTGGATGACTTGTATAGCGCCGTTTTTGTGCAAAAACACCTCAAGGGCGCTGTGCAAGCTATGTTTTGTCTTTAGTTTTAAATATCTTCATTTCTGATATTTTTTTGATTTGGTAGAGCAGTTGGAACTCTTGTGCGGTTTATACATAAAAAGGTTTTTTTATTTTTTTTTTATTCATAAAAATATATTTGACACGTGTCCGTATTACGGTAGTCGTTTTAATACAACAGTGTGGTAGATATTTAGTTAGGTATTTTTAATGGTTTACAATCGCTGAATTATCGTATGAAACCAGTAAATCAAACGATTTAAAACCTGAACATTAAAATAATCCATTTTCTGAAAGTTGTTTGTAAACATTTTATTTGCTTAAAAAAATTTGCTTAAAGAAATGTTGTTGAATTTATAAAATGAAGGTGGTAGGTTACATCATTGTTACAGGTAGACATTTATATTATTATTATTCGATAAAGACAAAGATAATGCCAATAAACAGCAGAATAAGAAGCAGAAAATAAAAATAGGTTAATCCCTGTCTTACCAGGACAATCCCTCTAACCACTCGGCCATTGTGCACTGACTTTGTTTTCTGAATCAACAATAATATCCTTAACAAAATTTCCCATATTTACATTATTTTCTATTTTACGAAATTATTAGTTTTAACAACTTTCTACCTCAATAGTTATTCTTCAAAATCTGAAACGGGCCGAGAATAGGTGTTCAATGACATCTATTTGATGCTCATCATGCTTTGTTTGTAATTTGTAACACCCCAGGCTTACCAACCCAAATCTCTGCGCTCCTGAAAAAAACAATATTTTAAAAAATTCCAAAATTGTATACTTGAAAATGCAGAACATCGTCCCTTTTAGGCTTTTAATCAAATTTTGATCACCTGTCAAGCCGTTATAACATTGATTAGCTGATCACAACATTATCATCAAAAGCGTGGGTCTGAATTTTTCAATTTTTTTTGCAGGTTTTATATTTTTAAGCGTAGCAAAAAGCACAAATGTAAAAGACAAGATTATCACTGAAAATTTTGATAAAATAATGATAATCTTTCTTCTTCAATAAGAAATGCTACCAAAAACAACGACGAACTCTTTGAAATTGCTGAAAGAACTCTTGTTAATGATCCGAAAGATTTTATGTTAAACAATTCAATCTGTCCCATTGGCTGCTCTGATGAAAATGTTGATACATTTTGTGCTCTAAATTTTGAAGGTCTTCTCAAAACTTTTTCCAATGAATGTTTCATGGATATGGACAATTGTACCAACAAAACAAGTAAGTACAGTTTGAAGGGCAACTTTGCAGTTATCGATAAAAGTGTCAAGGGAGATGGGCCATGGACAACAAATAATTGATTAACGTCACAAGACTTTAACAACGGGGGCTTGCAAATTTTATAAAACGTTTTTCAACTAAAAAATTAGCGATTTATGAATTTGTAACTTTCTAAGGAATTCAGTTAAAAAATCAGTGATTTTAGTAATACGTTTACCAGAATTAATTAAAATGTAACTATATTGCACACTGTTTTCATACTCTCTCTCTCTTTCAAACACCATGACTTTAGACTTACTTACATTCATCATTCACTCATTCTTCATATATTCTTCGTTCATCCTAGACACGAGAGACTTTAGATCATACTGTTAGCAATTAGCACCGCATCATCAGCATACAACAGACAACATACAACAGCCAGACCTGAAAAAACACCAATATCTCTAAAGTTATGTTATGTTCAGTTGTGCTTAATAAATTCATCATATCCAAAGTGTTATATTTTTTAATTTTCAGATTATATCTTCAAACACGATGGTGAATGCACTTGAATCAATCAAATCAATCAAATGAATCGAATCAATTTCTGCAGAAAATCAATAACAAAGAATTAAATAAAATCTTGCTTTTTTATATTATTTGTATTATTATTATTTTCAACCACTACAACATCGGCATGTGACTAGCATTTTATTTTATTTTTTAGATTCTTAGATTTCATGAAGTGGTGAATCATTTAAATTTACTGAATTTAAAGTTAATGTTCTTTATACAAATAGAACGGCGTCATATGCGCCTCACAATTTTTACCTTATATGGATGTTTTAAACGTTACCTGCCTATTATAGACTTAGAGGCTCTGTGGTTTATCGGAAGGGATTTTTTTTACCTAAAAACCCTACTAAAATTGCAAGTTTTGGAGAATCATATTCTTCAGCTTCAGCATCACTACATACATGTCTGTTTGTGTTATGTTGGTATGAGGGGGGAAATTCAGCTGCGCCTTATTATAGGGAATTCCTCCACATTCGCCTGTGGAGATATGCAACATCGCAGAAAACCATAGTCAGCGTGTGCCTAGCTTGGTGGTCTTAGCATTCTCAATGACTGTATTAAACAATGCACTGAATAATGAAGAAAAAAATCTTACCTACACAGACAAAAGGGGTTAACCAAAAAAAAATACCAAAAATAAATCAACTGTCCAATTACGAGGTACAACAATATGTAAGAACAAAACAATAGGGCCTTACTTATAAACGCGTTTTTAATTTTATACAACTGATAAACAACCGCTAATGTATAGCAAACGGTTATTTATCATTTGGGTGAAATTCAAAAGAGTTTATTAGTACGTATGTAAAACAACACCAACAAACAGGAGACAATAATGTTTGAAGTCAGAAAAGTTCTGGGGGCTGTCGCTAAATATGTCCCGATGCTTACCTCTACAGTCGATGTTATATTTTATTTAAAATTATTTATTAACCAATAAAACAACATAATTTTTGAAGTGAAACTTCTTTACGCGCGTCATGCAATTTCGAGGAGTAAAACCAACTCATGACCGAAACGAAAATGCGGGACCGATTAAAGTTCATTTGATGTAGTAAAAGTTTTGAAGTAAAATATAAATGCTTCTTAGCTCATCTCGACAACTGGCGTTGGTGGTGTAATGGTCAGCATAGTTGCTTTCGAAGCAGTTGATCCGAGTTCGATTCTCGGCCATGGAATATTATTTTTTTGTTTTTAAGGAATTTTTTTTTTTTAATGGTTGACCATAATATCAATCCACTAAGTAATATTTTAGGCCTGTAGCATAATTGAAAAGTTAAAGAATGATATAAAATTTTTTATGATGTTAACGATAAAAAAATGAAAAAAAACATAAAATTAAAATAAAAAATGGGCCAACGGCACGCGGTGTTCCCAAGCGGTCACCCATCCAAGTACTGACCGCGCCCAATGTTGCTTAACTTCGGTGATCGGACGAGAACCGGTGTGTTCAAAATGGTATGGTCGTTGGCAAAAGTTAAACAATATTAATTTCTATTCTACCTGCCAATAAATATATGAAAATTAGTATAAAAAAGCCCTAATAATATTGAAAAAATTAGCAAGGTGTGTGCGAGGTTGATAAAAATAATCATTACATACGCGCTTGAAAAAGATCGTAATTACATTAATAAGTTTGTAGGAATTTTTTTTTTCAATGGTTGACCATAATATCAATCCACTAAGTAATATTTTAGGCCTGTAGCATACTTGAAAAGTTAAAGAATTTTATGATATTATTAATTATAGTAATGATAAAAAAATAAAAAAAACATGAAATTAAAATAAAAAATAGGCCAACGGCACGCGGTGTTCCCAAGCGGTCACCCATCCAAGTACTGACCGCGCCCAATGTTGCTTAACTTCGGTGATCGGACGAGAACCGGTGTGTTCAACATGGTATGGTCGTTGGCAAACGCTAAACAATATTAATTTCTACTCTACCTGCCAATAAATATATGAAAATTAGTATAAAAAAGCCCTAATAATACTGAAAACATTAGCAAGGTGTAAATATTATATACCTAGTTTAACTCACTCTCCTAACTCATCTTCGCTGTCTACAGGCAGAGCGCACGACTGTGGTCGTGAAGAACCGAGGTTCGATCCCCGCTTTAACTAATTTTTTTTTTCTTTTTTTATAACTTTTAATTTTTTTTATCACATGCTACTTATAAATATGTCAATAGACAGAAAAAAAGAGAGAATGAAATGAAAAGAGAGAGAGAGAAGAATACTAGAAGTTTCACTTCTGTCTTGCGTAGGCTTGACACACCCATTTTTTTTTTTTGTATAATCGTCACTGGGCTGAGCCTGTTCCGAGGTAGCAGGAGTGATATCTTATTTTAGTTAATGATAATTTAAATAAAATCAGAGATATAAATAAAAGGATATATAAAAAAGATAAATAAAAAATATATAATTAGATAGATAAATAAAAAAATATGTTTATCGAAAGAAATGAAAATACAAATAAATGAATGAGAACAAAAGAGAAAAATAAAGGCGTGGAGTGTGTTATAATATATTGTGTACAAACTGTACAATGCCTTTGTTGACTATCCATGTGGGAATTTTGGTTCTTATATTTACACTTGTTGCCCGGTCTTTAATATCTTTTTCAATTAAATTGAAAAAATTTGGAGCCAGATTATGGAGTCTTTGTCCACAAGTGGTATTTATCTAATCATGTGTTGATGTCTGTTTCTTGTTTCGTAATTGTGTTGTACAGTATGATGGTTTAGTTTGTCTTTTTGATAATTATAGAGCTATAATTTGTATGTATAGTTGCTATATGTTCAGTACGGTGATGTCCTTATATAATTATTGTCGGGAATCTGTAAGGTTTTTTTGGGATAACTTTAATTAAGACGTTTTGCGCTTTGTCAACCAACCATACCGTGAGAGATAATTGATCGGGCTAATGCGTAATATATCTTTTTAGAGTCTTAGTTTGCATTATGTTTCGTATTAAAGAAATATATATATATATTTTTACTTTACCCGCTGTTTTATTTATTTGTTCTGTCCATCTAAAATAGCTGTCAATGTATATGCCCAAGTCTTTAATTACATGGGTCCGTGTTAGTGGGTTGCATAGGTAATTTTTTTTAGATGTGCAGTCATGGTTAAGTTTTCATCTAGTCTTGGTTGTCGTCTGGGATCTATGCTTAATGCCATGTACTTTGTTTTGTCTATATTTAGTGTCGGCAGATTATCGTCTAACCAATATTTTATCTTGTTAATTCCTTCAGTTGCTTTTTTAAATACACTTCTTTCAAGAATCCGATTTAAAAACAAGAACAATGTCATCCGCAAAGCAAATAATATCTCCGAAAATGTCTAACTGACACAAGGAATTAATATACAGTAAAAACGGGATGGGTCCTAATTCCCTTCCTTGGGGAACTCCGTAACTTATGTATCTATTGACGCTTGTTATATTTTCTACTTTTAGTGAGTGGCTGCGGTCAGTTATATATGATTTGAACCAGTTATAAGCTGAATTTTTAATACCTATGTTTTCCAGTTTTTTTAAGGAAGATTTTGTGGGACACTGTATCATAAGCCTTGCTCAGATCCAGAAATACCGAAAAGCAACTTTTTTTTGGTCAACATTTTTTAGAATGGTCTCTGATACTTGAATCTTGTACTCCGATATTCTTTCGGAAACCATACTGATTTTCTAATAAGATTTTAAGTTTGTCTAAGTAGTCTACAAATTGGATTTTCTCAGGGGCGCTTTAGAGTTGATGCAGGTATTACAAAAAATATAAATATTACAAAAATAAAGTGAATTCAAGTTGAGTAAAATGAAGTACAGGAACAGGTGACACGAAGATATAAGATGGAGACTCTGCAGCAAGAATCCTAGGTGGTGAAGAAACTGGACCAGCTGCTGCAGCGAGAGAGTTCACAGCGTCCAACAAAAGTGCCAGCACGAGGTTCGTCATCCACGTGGTTATTTATAAATTAGAAAAGAAAGTTGAGTCATTTTTGATACTATGTGTATTTATTTTTCTAATTTGAAATATTCTAGGCGTTTCCTGTCTGCAAGCATTGAAGGTACACCCACCCTGTCCCACCCCGGTATAGGTGACTTATGGTCACCCCTTCGGAGCTCTCGCATGAATCTAATTTTTTTGAATAAACGGCTCTACAATTTATATAAATGAAGTTAGGCCTTCAATGTCCCCGCATACGGTGTTATGAAGCGGTATGCAAGCGCTTACAAGTACTAAACTAAAGACAACACAGAAAAATAAACAACAAAACTATCAAGTTCAAGTGTCAGGCAGATAGTTGGTGGAGGGGACCCACACTCCAGTACCTGTAAACACATAAAAGTAAAGTAAACAATAGAGTGACGGGGAAGTTTCGCCGAACCACGACTGGCAGTCTTGTTGAGAAATTGGTGGTGGTTGGGGCGACTGGTGCAGGTCAGGACTTCCACACCCCTTAGCCGACCACCCGGTGGTGTGCGGTGGTGCGACCACCCCTGTCTGCAAGCAGTGTGGGCAATCAGGTTCTACCCGAGTCAGGCCATAAGGACTTGAGTTTTGTGTGCGTAGTATACGCGCCGCTCGTGAGTATCCGCCATACTTTTTTGTGTGTAGATTCAGCCTAAATGAGTTCTTGAATCTGGAACCTTTGCCGAAAGCGGATCCAACTCCAACTATGTTTTCAAATTAACCACTCCCAGATAACTCGGACCCAAACTCGAATCCGGACTCGGACCAAGCCTCGTACCCAGACTCGCACCTGACCTCGGACCCGAACTGAGACCCGGACCCGAATGCCTCTTCATAATAATGTAACCAGCTCCCAGAGTTGTCATCGTGACCCGTCAGCCTTCTACTAGCAACAAATTATTTGAGTGATTGTAAAAAAAAACTAACCCTCAGTGTCTATTGATATTTGATTAAATTAAATGAGTTTCTTAACTCTTGGAAATATAATTCATTATAAATATAATTCATCTATGTTGCTTATACTTTTTTTGTAATAAAAAAAAATTAAAAAAGTGGTGCATAGGTCCGAGTCCAGTGTAAAATTTCGAAACATTAAAAAAGTTTTGGTTAAATTTTGGTAATTATTAGGGATCGCTGGCAGTGTTGCCATGTTAGCATATTATATGCTAAATTTGGCATGATTACTCCATTTTTAGCATAACTATTATGTTTTTAGTATATAGCATATTTATTTGGCTTATTTTTACAGAAACATGAAAACAATAAAAACCATTTTTTTAACTAACAAAAATTATATCGATTGAAAAACTGGTGTCTCAATGGAGAAACATAGTTCACATTAAATGAGAATCGTTGACTTGCACTGTAGAGTTTTGGAATGAAGTCATGCAATATAAAGATGCAGCTAATAATAACCCCTTCGGTGATTTATGTCAGTTTGCAATGTCTATTTTAACATTGCCGCATTCAAATGCGGACATTAAACGTGTATTTAGCCAAATTAGTCTGGTCAAAACAAAACTCCGAAATCGTTTGGCGGTGAGAACCCTGAATGCCATTTTGTACGTGAGATTTGGCCTAAAGAGAGCAGGAAAGTGCTGTTATTCTTACACTGTTCCTGGCGAAGTACTACGCTGCATTGAAACCAAAGAAAGTTACGACTCCGTCTCTCAGCCTTCCACATCAGCTGCTGTTAATGAAGAAGAAGAAGATGAAGATGAAGATATTGATATTTTATTTCACTGATTTTATTTCTAAATTAAATTTATGATAGCTTTTTTTTGGCATTTAAAATATAATTTAGCATTTTTCTGCCATATTTTTCCCATCACTCTATTTATCAACAAATACTAAGTTAAATTTATGTTGGCTTTTTTTGGCATTTTTTAAAGGAATTTAGCATATTTCTGGCATATTTTGAAGTAGTTGAGCTGGCAACACTGATCGCTGGCCACGATTAATGCGTTTTTTCCACTTTCATTATTATAACCTGTATTAAAGGTTGGGTTATTATAGGTTAGGTTGAGTTAGTATAAACTAGGTTAGATTACGTTAATAAGTTAAAAATTAAAAATGAGAAAGTTGAAATTTAAAATTTAGGAAATGCAAACAGTTGCTTTTTATAGTAATTAAAGTAAATCAAAAGTTTTTATTATTAAAATAATTATATTAAACGTGGCCAGCGATCCCTAATAATTGTTTTTTTATAATTTTGTCTTGTAAAATTATATCGGGTCTATTATGACTAATCTTTCAGTCTGTTAATATAGTTTTATCATAATATATTTTATAAAATTCATTTTCTAAAAATGAATTTTGTTCGTATTCATAATACGGTACTATATTACGGCAGTCAATCAAGTTATGTTTAATTACCAAACTTTATTTTTTTATTATTACCTATCTGTGATTATTTACCTATTTTTTAGTTATTTTCTCGACACAACCGTGTCATTAACTTTATTTGTGGATTTAAATTTAATTATATTGTTATATTAAGTAAACTAAACTTATGTATATGTGAAATAAAACAATAATTTTTGTTTAAAACCACGAATTTTTATTAATTTTAAGACCGACCGGTTTCGCTTCACTCGAGCATCGTCAGGGTACAAAATTAAACTGAGTCAGTTTAATTTTGTACCCTGACGATGCTCGAGTGAAGCGAAACCGGTCGGTCTTAAAAATTAATAAAATTCGTGGTTTTAAACAAAAAACCTTGTTTTATTTCATTAAAATGTTAAACCACAAAGTGATTGCTTTCTACGAAAAAACTTATTTGTATTTTTTTAAATGATGTAATTGTAAAGCTGCACATCTTGACACAGGAATGCCCTAGGGAGATGTGCAGATTATGTTTTTTTTTATGTTAAAAACTATTTTTTTAATATTAAAATAAATCAATGAATAACCAATTAAACTAAAATTTACCACAAAAATATGAACATAGATACAGAAAATGAAAACATCTCCGGTGACAACAAAATTTTTGTACTTCATATATTAATCAAATTTCTCTCGTTTTCTCTAAACGTATCTTTCACCCACCGCTGCACTATCCACGCCTAAGTAAAAAAACGACAGTAATTTTCATTAATATATATTATATTATAGAATCTAATAGAATAGAATCTACCTACAACCTAGAGTTCACAGTGAAATACGCTCCGTATTAAAATTGCATAAACAGTAAGGATTTGCAAGTAAATACAAACAAAAAGTGTTAAATACTTTATATTACTTGGTGTTTTCAGAAATCAGTCAGTTATATTTCTTAAATATATTATGTGCTGAGCAGTGTCGTGTTTTAAAAATTTCAAATAAAAACATTTCTGAAATCATAAACATACAGAACGCGCATGCGCTCTAGAACTCCTGCCCTGTACGGTCTCCCAAAAATACATAAAAAGGAAATCCCAATGAGACCGATTGTCAGCGCTATTGGCGCTCCTACATACAAACTTTCCCAATACCTCTCGAGATTATTGCAGATGCAAACTGGTAAAACTGAATCGTGGATTAAGGATTCAACAGATCTGATAAGTAAGCTCAAGAAAGTTAAGACTGAGGAAGGAGATATTCTGGTCAGCTTTGACGTCGTGTCACTTTTCACAAATGTGCCTCTAGAAGACTCCATGACAATGCTCAGGGAGATATGTGAGGAAGACATTTGCAAACTTTTTGAACACTGCCTCAAAACGGGATACTTTGCGTTTCAGGGTGAACTATTTGAGCAATTGGAGGGAGTTGCGATGGGCAGTCCGTTATCGCCAGTACTAGCCAACTTTTTTATGGAGAAGTTTGAAGAAGTGGCACTCGACACAGCTTCGGCTGTCCCTAAAGTATGGTGGCGCTACGTCGACGATGTCTTCGCCATTTGGCCTCATGAAACGGAGAAACTAAACAAATTCCTGGACCATCTTAATTCTCTCCACAGCAAAATTAAATTCACAATGGAACTGGAAAACGAAGATAAAATCCTGCCCTTTCTAGATGTGGAGGTGATGCGAAAACACGATGGTAGCCTAGGGCATACTGTATATAGGAAACCAGCCCATACAAATCGGTACTTACACGCTGATTCGCACCACCACCCAGCGCAAAAGAGAGGACTTATCCATACATTGGTGACCCAAGCGACCAGAATATGCGAAGAACATAAAATCGGCGCGAAACTTACGAAGCTGACCGATGCACTGGAGCGTAACGGCTACCCAGCAAGTCAGACAAGGCAAATCATAAGAGCCAAATCTGCACCAAACGAAGACAGAGTTGAACAAGAGTCGAAAGTCTGTGCCTTCCTGCCTTATGTGCACAATGTGACAGACAAAATTGCCAGGATTTTGAGAAAGGAAAATATCAAGACTGTCTTCGGAACAACAACAAAGATACAGGACTTACTGAGGTCTGCAAATACTAAGTTTCCTCTGGAAACAGATGGAGTGTATAAACTCAGCTGTTCCGGATGTGACAAGGTCTATGTAGGCCAGACAGAGCGGACTATCTCCAAAAGAATTTCAGAACACTTCAGAGCTTGTAAACTCGGCCACCCTGACAAATTGGCAATTGCCGAGCATTTGATTGACACCGGGCATTACTTTGGATTTGTTCCTGAAATCCTGGGGAGACCGAAAACTTATAGAGCACGGCTGATTACGGAGGCCATTGAAATTCATAAAAATCCCGTAAACATTAATAGAGACGATGGAGCTAAGCTTAATAGTTCTTGGTATCCGGTAATTGACGGATACACCAGAGCTAAACGAAGAAAACCACTTTAAATAAAAAATGATACGTTAATGTATGCTCAGAGGGTTGGAGCTGGCAACACGGTATCACAACCTCATAAATAAGCTCACATTTTAACACAACCTCAAATAACACATCTGCCCTGATGATGGACACTGCAATGCTGTCCGAAACGTTGGCTAAAGAAGGAGTTAGCGCAACACGGCATAATACCCCAAAAACAAATAACAAAAATACTTTTGGCCGTGAAAATCTTAAATCATATTTCCGATGATGTTAAAAAAGTTACTACGGCCCTGAGAAATATTGATATTACCATTAATACTCAAGACATTAAAATGTACAGGTTGGGAACGAAGAAAATTTCAAACAAATGTAGACCAATCAAGATAGAACTCAATGAGGAGCATTTAGTCCGGAAAATCTTAATTAATAACAAAAAATTCAAAGATGGTGTTAAAGCCGGCAACGATCAGACGAGTCAACAAAGAAAACAACTTATGATGCTTCGGGAACTAGAAACTAGAAAGAAAAATGGCGAACCAAATTTAACTATAAAATATATTAATAACCTCCCCAAAATTATCGATGTTTTGCCAAAAAACTCTAACTAAATAAATGTAACCTGTACTATCAGAATAAAAGAAATGTTATAGAATTAAGCACGAAAGTGGTTGATGTGAAATTACAGAGGCCAGCTAGTAAACATAAACCGGGATCATGCCGCATCTACTACCAAAATATCAGGGGTATCAAATCAAAACTCGGAAAATTCAAAGTTACAGCTCCTACCATCACACAAGACGTCATCGTACTCACCGAAACCTGGTTGGAACCTTCCATTCATTCAGCGGAGCTCGGATTACCGAATCACAACATATACCGAATGGACCGGAGTCATAATACTAGTGCCAAATCAAGAGGAGGGGGCGTCTTAATAGCAGTAAATAAAAGCACTAACTCTAAATTAATTAAACATAAAAATTATGATGTTCAGCAAATATTTGTACTATTAAGCGGAAAATCATGTAAAACTTTTATTGGCAGTGTATATATTCCTCCCAACTCGGACTTGTCGATATACAAAAATCACTGTGAGGACGTCAAGTATGTAAAAACAAAATATCCAACACACGAAATAATTGTCTGTGGTGATTACAACCTACCGAATTGTATGTTTAATGATCCTAATTACTCGCCAATTTCTGATTGTGAAAGGGATATTCTGGATATGTGTTCTTATTTAAATCTTTCTCAATTTAATAACGTACCCATTGTTAACAATCGCATTTTCGATTTGATATTATCAAATGAAGATAATGTAAATGTATACGAATCTCCTGAGTTCATTTTCCCTATAGATAAACACCATCCTACACTTATAATTTCTATACCCTACACTGGAAATGATAATCTTAAAATCTCAAGAATTTGTTATAATTTTAAAAACGCAGATTACAATAAAGTTAATGAGGTACTGTCTAACATTGACTGGACGAGTCTAAATGACGGTGATATTGATTACAATACTGACTATTTTTACTCGCAACTCAATAATGTAATTTCAAATAATATTCCTTTTACCCAACATAAAGAATCAACGTATCCAATATGGTTCACTAAGGAATTAATTCACTTGATAAATTGTAAAAAAGAATCTCATAAAATCTATAAAGAACATAGATCTGTACCTAATTATATTAAATTTAAAAGTGTCAGGAAAGCTTGCAATAATTTGTCTAAAAATAGTTATAAAAATTATATAATGGAAGTGGAAACACTATAAATCATGACGTAAAACATTTCTGGAAACACGTTAAGTCTATGAAAAAAAATGAAGTCGGGATCCCCGGAACTATGAATCATAAACAAAGGAGTTCTAGCAACTTAAAAGAAATTGTTGACATGTTTGCCAATTTCTTTAAAGATGCGTTTGAACCTGACATTTCAGATGAACAAATTCCGGAATTTTATTCTGATATAAACTTGCAATTATCAAATATTAATATTAACATCACCGACATTACAAATAACCTTAAAACGCTTGAACCAAAATTAAGTTCCGGGCCGGATCAAATTCCACCCATCTTGTTGAGAATAGTTTGGGGCTTGATGGAGTCTTCAAAATAACAGACGCATGGTTTTGGTTTCACAAAACTGCATTTGTACTTTATTTAATGTTACAAGTTTAAATTTATTCCCGACCCGGGCAAAACACTTTTACAGGTGGTCAGTTGACCATAATTCCTGCCTGTTACTATTTTTTGGAGAGAAGAAGTGAAAAAATCCACTCTGCGAGGCTTTTTATAACCTAATCAAAATAACACACATTGACAATCTAATTATCCAAACAAATACTGTCATAGAAGCCAATGGTAATTAAAACACCTGTTTTAACAATAGGCCCTAGCTTTACTACTGACCGCTAGGTGCTAGGCAGTGCCCTGTAAAATAAAATGGTTGTGCACTTAGCTAATAACTTGTACATTTTAAACACATCTTAATTAAAAACTGTGCAGACAGCTTATCCATTCCGTTGTTCATATTATTTAATAAGTCTCTCTCAACGGGAAATTTCCCAAAACTTTGGAAAAAAATTACTTAACTCCAATATTTAAATGCGGGAATAAATCTGCAATTGAAAATTATCGTCCAATTTGTATCCAATCATCAATACCCAAGATTTTTGAAAAATTAATTCTTCTAGAGATAAACCCCAGCGTGAAATCCATCATTACAACTTGCCAACATGGTTTTGTTTCAAACAGATCAACCTTAACCAATCTATCCCTGTACGAAAATTATATAACAAATGCACTTGCTAATAAACAACAAGTCGATTCTATATATACTGATTTTAGCAAAGCGTTTGATAAGGTTTGCCATAAAATTCTTGTTAGCAAACTGGCGAAAATTGGCATAACCGGTAACGTACTATCCTGGTTTAAGAATTATCTGTCTAATCGAGAGCTTACTGTCTGCATCAAAGGTCAACTGTCCTACACTTTTACAGCTACAAGCGGCGTGCCCCAGGGATCACATCTAGGACCCATTCTTTTCAACGTATTTATAAATGACGTTACAAATGTATTTAAACGTGTCTTTATTTTGATTTTCGCAGATGATATTAAAATTTACCGAATTATTGACAATATTAATGACTGCTTATTATTACAATCAAATCTCATTAGCTTTTCTGATTTGTGTATTCTAAATAAATTAAACCTCAATGTAAAAAAGTGTCAAGTCATGAAATTTTATAGGAAGAAAAACCCATTGATTTTCACATACTGTATGAATAATCAAGCCTTAGTATCTGTACCCGAAATAAAAGACCTGGGGATAATATTTGACACCAAATTAACATTTATCTCCCAAATTAACAATATAACCACTAAAGCGATGCAAATGTTGGGTTTCATATTAAGAACTTCCAAAGATTTCAAAAATTTAAAAACTTTAAGAATATTGTATTCATCCATTGTCAGAAGCCATTTAGAATTCAACTCAACCATTTGGAATCCATTTTACAATATTCATGAAAAATCTATCGAGCGAATCCAACATAAATTTTTACGTAACATAAATTATAGATTAGGTATTCCTATTGAAAACATTAACTACACCTCACTGTTGAAAGTCATGGGCCTTGCCACATTAAAAGAAAGAAGAATATGTTCTGATCTCTTTTTTCTTTATAAAATTGTTAATAACATGTTTGACTCCCCTGAACTCCTTAGGTTGATCGACTTTCATGTGCCTAGTAGAACGGTTCGTCAGAAGGTACCTTACCATTGTAACATTGCAGGTACCAAAGCAGAAATAAATTCAGTAATGAACCGACTACACAGTGCAGGGAATAAATATTGCGTGAACACTAACGGTACTGAATGTCTATCAGCCTATAAACACATTATTATTAAATCTGTATGTCAAATATGAACTTGGCAAACATTAACTGAGTATGCGAACTATTTCTACTACTCTACAAAATACTTTTAAATAAATAAATATTATAATACTTAGTTCAATATTGTAATACTTAACTTAATGTTATACTTAGTACTTTGTTTAATGTTATGATACTTGACTTAATATTGTAATACTTAGTTTAATATTATAATACTTGGTTTAATGTTATAATACTTGACTTAATATTGTGATACTTGGTTTAATATTATAATACTCAACTAAATGTTTTTCTATTAGACTTTTTGTCGATTCTTATCCTAATCTTGCGTAATAGAGATTGTTAATTAAAGTTACATAGATTATAGGCTAATGTGAACAACAATTTCATCCTTTTTTATTCAATTGATTTGGAGGATATTGGCAGATCATATATTATTATTTCATTTACTTAAACTTCATGTTACCTACGTTTCGTAAACTCTTGTTTCATGTTACCTATATTTTGTTAACCTATGCATTGTTAAATCTTATATTTTATGTAATCTGTATATTCTCATATATTATGTAAACTCTTTATTGTTATTGTATTTAAAAAACATAATTGCACTGTATGTAAAAGCCCTATGGGCGTTTAAATGAAATAAATAAATGAAAAATAAATAAGTAATATAAAATAGTAAATAAAAAAAAGATTATAATATTTTCATTAAATACTAAATTAATGTACCAAAGCCGATTAGAAGGAATATATTGAAAAAAAATTGAAAAATAAGAATTAAATTTTGGTAGAAAAGCATTAAAAGCCAAGATACAACTAGGTACCGGTAATAAATTATTAAATGATATTTTTTAATAATGTTTTCGAACATGTACTGTCTAAATCTAATAACCATTTTCCTGTTTTTATACCGAAGGATGACAATTTCAAGTATTATTAGATTGTGTTTTTCTTCTTTCTGGATCTCTCTCGATAAAGGCAATTCTTCTTTCTAAATCTTCATTCAATTTTGCCAGGAGACAATTTTTATTTTCATTTTGTGATATTCCAACTAACTAACTAAGTATCTTACCATCACGCCGTTTCCCACAAGGGTAGGCAGAAAGGACGGCCCGCCAAACAACTCGGTCTTGGCATACACTTCTTTCCTCATTCACATTCATACATCGTCTCATACATACTCTTTTATTATTCTGTCTCTTGACATGGCCTGGCTCAAGTATCTGATTTACTCGGTCGTGCCATGTCTGCAAGCATTCAAATTTGCATCGTATATTCTCCTATTATTCTCTTCTTCTAATATTTCCATTCTTGAGTTTAAGGCGTCTGCTCTTTTATTGAAGTCTTCAAGGGAATAGACAAAGTCCATTATCAAGCTTTAGAAAAGGTGCAAAATAAATTTCTTCGGTACATCAATTTTAAAATGAATATTTCCATCGAATTTATAAATTATAATAACTTACGTACTGAAACCAGACTTCTCAAACTATTGGGTAGAAGAGTTCTAACTGTTATATTATTTTTATTCAAAATTATCAAATCTCTCATTGACAGCCCTGAATTATTGGAATTAATTTATATGAATGTACCTGCTAGACAAATTTGAAGCAAAGACACTTTTAAATGTAACAATAACATAAATACTAACTACTCTAAGTATTCGCCAATTCCAAGAATTCATCACCTTGCAAACAAATACTGTAAACTGGTAGTCACCGACCCTCGGTAGTGTGCAGTCGTGTTTACTTCCAGTGCTCTGTGTTTGACGGCTTACTGACAACGGCGCGGCGTACAGATAAGATTTATTTATTGTTACCTTTTCGTTTTCATTATTTTTGTTTCTATTATTGGTTTGCGACGCAGTTGCGTGTATTATTTCTAACATTTATTATTTCTTAAATAATATTTATTGTTTCATTATTTTTTTTTTAATTTGTTGAAATGGAGGAGGCTGAAAATCGACCTCCTGACCCTGAGTCCATTTCTAATATTGCAGACGTCTACGATTCTGATGATTCCCAAGCTTCTGTAACCATTCCTTCCCGAAAACGACGACCTCCGCTTTGCCTTAATGTACCTCCTAAAATTAAATCTTTTTCACAAACAAACGAATCCCCAATCTCTCATGGAAATTATAATGATACCATTCCTACAGAAGCAAAAGCCATTGAGCTTATGTATTCTATTTCATCTTCAGCTCCATTTATTGTTAATGTCCAAAGGACTGAACAGGGGAAAATAATTAATCCCCTGGATTTTGGTAAATTTATTTTTAGCTCAAAACTCAATTACCTCGGTATTATAAATGGATCAATAAAACCGGAAGGTCGATACAAACTATCCATAGAATTTAAATCCGCCACATTAGCTAATGATTTTGTTAAAAAAATACGTTCACTTTCAAATAATAAATTTAAATCTTTCATACCTACTTTCAATTTAACCAGAATGGGCAGAGTAAGAGGTATCCCAACCGATCTATCAGAAACAGAAATAGTAGACGCTCTTAATGACTCTCAATTAACTCCAAAAGTTTTAAAAGCACGTCGTTTGAATTTCAAGGATACTTCCACCGGCACCACTATATGGAAACCTTCCCAATCCGTTGTTATTACTTTTGAAGGTCAAATATTACCATCCCGTGTATTTATTTATGATTCCCGACGATCCAATGTTTCAACTGTTGGCGTTTTGGCCATTCAAAACCTATTTGTCGTTCCCCTCCTCGTTGCTTCCATTGCGGAGAGGATCATCCCTTTGAACAGTGTCAAAATACAACGAATAACCCTATTTGTATTAATTGTAAGGGCAATCATACTGCTGTTAGTGTGGCCTGTCCAGAGTTATCTAGACAGAGAAATATCAAACAGTCAATGGCTGCAGACAACATTTCCTACTTACAGGCTTCTAAATTATTCTCTCCTGCGAAAAAATCTTTTGCAGAGATAACGTCCAACGCTTCTATATTTCATTTTTCTTCCCCTAAATCCCCTCTATCATCTTCCCGCAAAGAAACAATTTTCAAACCGATAAAATCTAATCCAAAATTTATTCCTTCTTTCGATAAAAAACTACATAATGATCTTTTACTTAACCCGAATGGGAATAATAAGTCCCAGGCTCTCAATGGGACTGCCTTAAAAAACTGTTCCACTTCCGATATCTTACCTAAAGTCATGATTGAAAATTCTTCTTTTATTCAAACTTTAATTACCCTATTAATTACGATCCTTTCAAATAACAATAAAGTACCGTCCAACGCTGCCGATTATATGAAATCTTTACTCTCTAGCCTTCCCGATGTATCCGCAACTGAGCAAAATACTTCAATGGAATAGTAGAAGTCTATTCGCCAACAAAATTGATCTTGTACAGTTACTTGATGAACATAATATTTCAGTTGCTGCCATCTCCGAAACGTGGTTAAAACCCTCATACCAATTTAAGATTCCTGGATATCATTGTCTAAGACATGATAGACTGGATGGCAAAGGTGGCACTGCTCTTATTATACATAATTCTATCCCGTTTAAACAAATTATTTTCCACACTCTCCCCAATAATTTTCAGATAGTAGCAGCTGTTGTATCTGATATTACATTACTATCAATATAATGTCAATGATATATTCAATATTTCCAAATATGGAGACATTGTCTCTTACGCTGACGATACAGTCCTACTACTAAAAGCAAACACCTGGTCAGAACTAAATATCATGGCAAATACAGATATCAATGAACTAAAATTATGGTTTGATGAAAACTTGTTGACTTTAAACTCTAAAAAAACTTGTTATTTACCATTTTTCATTAAAAAACAAGAAACACCTAAAGAAATAAACATAATTATCCACTCTGTGAAAAATACAGAAAACCACAAATGCAATACGTTATGCACAAACATAGAAAGCAAGACCGATATTAAGTACCTAGGCATAACAATAGACCAGCGTTTAAAATGGTCCCCACATATAAATATTCTGAACAACAGAATAAGGAAACTAACATATATATTTAGATGTTTAAGAGATATTTTAAACGAAAAATTACTTAGAACCACATACTTCGCTTTCTGTCAATCAATTATACAATACGGCATTATAGGCTGGGGCGGTACATATAAAAATCAAACTCAAACAATTTACATATCACAAAAACTAATAATAAAAACCATATTAAAAAAACCCTATTCATATTCGTCCGAACTTTTATTCAAACAATTTAAGGTCAGAAAATTAAGTGCATTATACTTCTACCATGCAACATTACAAATTTATAAAAACTATATTCAAAATAAAATTGCACCCTTTAAAAATAACAGAAATCTTAGACAAACGTCAATACTTCCTACTCCTAAATGTAAAAAAACAATAGGACAGTTCAACCATGAATATCTCGGAGTTAAATTTTTTAACTCATTACCAGAAAAAATTAGAAACATGAATGCAAATATAAACGAATTCAAAAGCCACCTTAAAAAGTATTCCGAACAGTTGAACTGAATCGTACCAAATATAAACAAATATAACAACACCCCCATACACACAAGCCCTGCTTATTTATGGGGGTACATCGAATACCTACTTATATTATGTAATTAATAACCTACTATATTGTGTAATTATATTATGTAATTGTTATATTAAAAAAAAAAAAAAAAATATATATATATATATATCCCTCCCTCTACAATTTTTGTTGAAAACGAATGGTCAACATTTATATTCCAGATTCGTCCCCCGTATATGATATTTGGGGACTTCAATGCTCATTCTCCTTCTTGGGGCAGTGAGTTAACAAACCGTTCTGGCCATAATCTATTAGAATTAATGGATACCTATAATTTATGTATTCTAAATGACGGATCTCCAACTCGTTTCACTGCCCCTCAACA
This sequence comes from Hesperophylax consimilis, assembly GCF_061612785.1. Taxonomy (NCBI): domain Eukaryota; kingdom Metazoa; phylum Arthropoda; class Insecta; order Trichoptera; family Limnephilidae; genus Hesperophylax; species Hesperophylax consimilis. Next base: position 18,560,348 of record NC_142865.1, read on the forward strand.
TCGGAAAAGTGCAGTCGATTTATCTCTTTGCCCATCTTCGGTGATTCCCATATGTTCTTGGAACATTCTTAAAGATCCACTATCCAGTGACCATTTTCCTATAATAATTACCTTCCACCATCTATCTTCCTCGCATTCCTTTTCTATAAACAATAGTTTTAAATTTGGAGGATTTTTTCTTCAGAATTAGACTCCATTGTTCAAGCATCTAAGTCTTCCCTTGTCAACACTAGTTTACAATGTGAATTATTTCCTAACATGATTATAAAATCTGCAGAAAAAACATTTAAAAAACGTAATGTAAACATTAAGATAAAACATTCCACCCCATGGTGGGATGAAGAATGCACTAGTGTCGTTAAATCCAGAAGAGAAGCAATTTCCATTTTCCGTAAATGTATGTCTTTCGAAAATTACCTTTCTGTGAAACGTGCCCAGGCAGAAGCGAAACGCGTTTTGAAAAACAAAAAGCGGTCTGGATGGCGAAAATTCTGTGAACGCTGTAATTTGAACGAAATTCTGTAAATTCCTGAATCTCCCCAGTCATCCGTATGGTCCAATTTAAAAAAAATCGGTTCATCATATACTCCCCAGCGTTCCAAACATATTCCAGAAGAAATTATTATAGGTTCTGCTGATAAGATAGCTCCACCGTCAGTTGCCAGATGTGAGGAAATGCCTTCCTTTATTTCTTATCCATCTCACTCTAGCTGGCTGGACTCTTCTTTCTCAGTAAGTGAATTAAATCTAGTAATCAATTCCCTTCCAGACTCTTCTCCTGGCCCTGATGGAATCTTATATAGTTTCATTAAAGCATTCTCAGATATGTCGGTTGAATATTTTTTATTCCTAATTAATTACATGTTCGAAACAGGATTTATACCGGAAGTCTGGAAAGTTCAAAAAATCCTTCCGATTTTAAAACCAGGCAAAAATCCATCTGAAATCTCATCCTATCGTCCTATTGCTCTTTCGTCATGTTTAATGAAAGTAGCAGAACACTTGATAAAGAACAGATTGGAATGGTTTATTGAAAATAACAGAATTATCTCTCCTAATTAATATGGCTTCCGGAAAAAGAAATCAACCATAGATAATTTAAGTGTGTTAACAACAGACATCCGTATATCTCAGTCCCTTAATTCTTGCACTCTGGCCACATTTCTTGATCTTTCGTCAGCTTACGACGATGTATTAATTAACATTTTGAAAGAAAAATTAATTAAAATAAAAATTCCCTTAAAACTAGTTCAATTTATTATTAATTTACTAACAGACAGATCTATTATTATCCACTTTTCCTCAAAAACGATAAATCGCAAACTATGGAAGGGGTTACCTCAGGGGTCTGTAATCAGTCCATTATTATTTAATATATATATATATATATATATATAAGTGATTTAGACAATGCTATTCCTTCATCTATCAAGCGGCTTTATTTTGCTGATGATTTCCTTATATATTTATCACACAAAAATCTATCGCGCGCTGCGAAGGAATTGAATTTGGCTTTACATAATATTAAAGTTTGGTTGTTGACTAATGGGATGAATTTAGCTACGTCTAAAACCAAAGTAGTGGCTTTTACGCGCAAAAGAAAAATACCCCCCTTTTCTGTCTGCTTTGATAATGTCCCTCTTCAAATTGTTAAGCAAATTAAATTTCTTGGACTACTTTTGGATCATAAACTTTCCTGGCTCCCGCATATTCAGAACATTTCAGCTAAGTGTGAAAAGGGGCTAAATATTATGCGAGCTGTTTCCAGAGTGTGGAGGGGATCTCATCCTACTACTCTTAAATTAATGTATGGTGCTCTAGTGCGAAGCCATTTGCATTATGGAACATTTCTTTTCGATCCTCTTCCTAAATATTTGGACAAAAACTTGAGAGAATTCAGTCCAAAGCGCTCAGAATAATTATTGGAGCGATGAAATCTTCTCCAATTAATTCTCTTCAGGTAGAATGTGTTGATCCCCCCTTAATTTTGAGGAGACAATTCCTGGCTGATAAATATATTTTTAAATCTTTTTCTGTATCGCGTCACCCTTTAGAACAAAGCCTTCATTATTTGTTCAATAACTTAAATAAAGAATAAAGATTGACAGATAAAAATCGACTTCCTCTCCTTCTAAAAAGTTTTCTTTCATTCAAATCTCTGTCTTCTTCCCTCCAAAATCTACAAAAAGATTCTATCCTTCCTATTTTCACTATCCCATTTGATTCTATCAATTATATCCCCAACGTTATAACGTCATACTTCCAAACTGATATTTTAACCTCATCTAATCAAAATGTTGAGGAAAAATTTAAAAACATTACATCTTCTAAGTTTCCAGAATTTTCACTCATTTACACAGATGGTTCTAAGTCTGATAACAAAGATTGTGGAGCTGCGGTACACATTCCCGAATTCGATTTAGATTTGTCTTATAAATTGCCTAAAGAAATTTCTATATTTACTGCAGAATGCTTCGCAATTGAACAAGCTTTGAGCCAAATCCAGCTTTTCAATATTCGACGAGCCTTACTGTGCACTGACTCACTAAGCGCAGTGTTGAAAATTTCCTCAAATATCCATAAACCAGAAGACTTTATTATTTATAATATCAGAAACACCCTTAAATCTTTAAATGAATTAAATTTCGAGACAATATTGGTTTGGGTCCCTGGCCATTTGGGAATTGAGGGTAACGAGAAAGCCGATTCTCTAGCTAAACTTGGAACAATTTCTGGCTCTAATCCTTTAGATTTTAGAATTCCTATCTCTGACGTCATCCCAATTCTTAAATCCAACATGATCCGCTCCTGGGAAGAAAATTGGACTAATACGAAAACCCGAACTGGTGCTTTTTATGCTGGAATACAAAATCATATACCAAGTAAACCTTGGTTCCACGGCAAGAAAAAATCCAACAGATTTATATCCTGTATCTTGAGAATGAGAATTGGTCATTGCTCCATTGCATCCCATTTGTTTAACATCCGGGTCCTAGATAGTCCACTCTGCCAGTGCGGCATGGAAAATGAGACTCTTGATCACGTTTTCTTTAATTGTAAAAATCATTCATCCTTCAAAGGCATTTATCGTTTACTTATAAAAATCACCCACCAATCTCCCCTTAGTATTCCTTATTTACTTTCTCTCAACAATTCTCGCATTTTCTCAGTTCTATACAAGTTCATAGACTTAAATGACTTCAATATTTGAGATTTCCTATTACCGTATAGATTTCCCATAAAATTATAACCATCTCCCCTAACTTTAACGGCACATAGCACTCTTTTTAGAGTGAATTGCCTAATACAAAAAAAAAATACTGTAAACTTATTGATATATTTGGTGTTAATAACTTTGTGAGTTTCAAAACGCAACTAATTTTAGACCTATTTGCTAGTTATTAACGTGTATTATTTATCAGCTTTAAAAAAGGTCTTGCTTTCATACTTTGATTTACTTCACCATATTATTTTCTAATTACCTTATAAGTAAATTATATTTAGCTATTTTATCCATATACATGTTACACTTACATACATATACTGTCAACTTACTATGTAAAAGCCCGATAAGGCGTTAATAAATAATAAATAAATAAACAAATAAATAAATTTAAAAAAATATAATATGTTATATATTAATAACAGTTCATTAAGCCGTGGTTAAATAGTTACAAGAAAAGCAATACAGTTACTTACAATTAGCAAAATGCTTGAGTTGTGAATAAACTTATCACTGTCATTAATAATAATAATAATCATAATACTTGGATGACTTATATAGCGCCGTTTTTGTGCAAAAACACCTCAAGGGCGCTGTAAAGTTCCGTATTTACCGTGTTCAATTGGAGGCAGTACTTGCGTTTATAAAGAGAATTGACGCAACAAACCCGTGCGTGTTTCAAGACAGTACCTACTGCCTCCTATTGAACACGGAAAAGGAAATACGCGTCCTTGTTACTGGTCACGTTTAACCTACCCATTAGTAAAACAACGAAGGCATTTATTTAAACCTTTTATTCTTAAATGTTAACATGTATGTATCCATAGTATATTATTTTGTATTTATATAGTATGTTAATTTTTTGTTTTGTAAATTTAATATAAAATTTTAATATATAAAATGCAAAGGTACAGTGACGGGTAGCGATATCCACCTGTGTGGTTTATACAAAGTTAATTTAAAATTAAATAAGTCAAGTTACTGGTTGAAAATCTTAAGAATGAAAGCGACAAAGGTTCAAGTTAAGTACGACTAACCTTTAGCAGAATGCCCAAGTGAATCAGGAACGAGGTATTAGTGAGTGGCCATGTTGGGAATATTTGGTATATTGGGAATATTGGGGATATGGGGTATATTTGGGATATTGATAATATATGGGTTTTTTAAATGACTTAAGTAATTGGGGTTATTGGGAATACTTGGAATATAGGGGATGTTGGGTATATTAGGGATATTGTTTGGATTTTCAGGGTTGTTTGGATTTTGTGGGTTATATGGATTTGGTGGGTTATCTGGATTTTGCGGTTTGTCTGGATTTTCAGGGATTTTAAGATTTTTTGGGTGATCTGGATTTTTTGGATTGGTTGAATTTTCTTGATTTTGTGGGTTATCTGGATTTTCACCGTTGCTAGGATTTTTTGGGATATTCGGATTTTCTGGATTATCCGGATATTGTGAATTGGTTGGATATTGTGGATGGTCGGGATTTTCAGGGTTATTAGAATTTTGTGGGTTATCTGGTTTTTGTGGAATGGTTGGATTTTATGGATTTTGTGGATTCTGTATTTTCAGGTTTGTTAGAATTTTCTGGATTTTGTGGATTGGTTGGATTTTGTAGGTTATCTGGATTTTTTGGATTGGTTGGATTTTCTTGATTTTGTGGGTTATGTGGATTTTCAGGGTTGTTAGGATTTTCTGGATTAGTCGGATATTCTGGATTATCTGGATTTTGTAGTTTAGTTGCATTTTGTGATTGTGTGGTTTTTCAGGGTTGTAAGGATTTATTGTGTTATCTGGATTTTTTGGATCGGTTTTATTTTGTGGATTTTGTCGGTTATCTGGATTTTGTGGGTTAACTGGATTTTCACATTTTTAAGGAGTTTCTGGGTAATTCGTATTTTGTGGATTGTCTGGATTTTCAGAGTTGTAAGGATTTTCTGGGTTATTCGGATTTTCTGGATATTTTGGATTGGTTGGATTTTGTAGATTGTCTGGATTTTTGGGGTTGTAAGAATTTTGTGGGTAATCTGGATTTTGTGGATTGGTTGGATTTTCTGGATTTTTAGGGTTATCTGGATTGTCAGGATTGATTGGATTTTTTGGGTCATCTGGATTTTGTGGATTGGTTGGATTTTCTTGGTTATCTGGGTTTTCAGGGTTGGTAGGATTTTCTGGGTTATTCGGATTATTTGGATTTTGAGGATTGGTTGGATTTTGTGGTTTTTCTGGATTTTGTGGATTGGTTGGATTTTCTGGGTTACCTGGATTTTCAGGGTTGTTAGGATTTTCTGGGTTATTCGGATTATTTGTATTTTGAGGATTGGTTGGATTTTGTGGATTTTCTGGATTTTGTGGATTGGTTGGATTTTCTGGGTTATCTGGATTTTCAGGGTGGTTAGGATTTTCTGGGTTATTCGGATTTTCTGGATTTTGAGGATTGATTGGATTTTGTGGATTGTCTGGATTTTCAGGGATGTTAGGATTTTCTGGGTTATTCGGATTTTCTGGATTTTGAGGATTGGTTGGATTTTGTGGATTGTCTGGATTTTTAGGAATGTTAGGACTTGGTGGGTTACCTGGTTTTTGTGGATTGGTTGGATTTTCTGGATTTTGTGGATTATCTGGATTTTCAGGATTGTTAGGATTTATAGGGTCATCAGGATTTTCAGGGTTGTTAGGATTTTCTGGGTTATTCGGATTTCCTGGATTTTGAGGATTGGTTGGATTTTGTGGATTGGTTGGATTTTCTGGGTTATCTGGATTTTCAGGGTTGTTAGGATTTTCTGGGTTATTCGGATTTTCTGGATTTTGAGGATTGGTTGGATTTCATGGATTGTCTGGATTTTCAGGGATGTTAGGATTTTGTGGGTTATCTGGTTTTTGTGGATTGGTTGGTTTTCTGGATTTTGTGGATTATCTGGATTTTCAGGATTGTTAGGATTTATAGGGTCATCAGGATTTTCAGGGTTGTTAGGATTTTCTGGGTTATTCGGATTTTCTGGATTTTGAGGATTGGTTGGATTTTGTGGATTGTCTGGATTTTCAGGATTGTTAGGATTTTGTGGGTTTTCTGGATTTTGTGGATTGGTTGGATTTTCTGGATTTCGTGGGTTATCTGGATTTTCGGGATTCTTAGGATTTATAGTGTCTTCAGGATTTTCAGGGTTGTTAGGATTTTCTGGGTTATTCGGATTTTCTGGGTTATTCGGATTTTCTGGTTTTTGAGGATTTGTTGGATTTTGTGGATTGTCTGGATTTTCAGGGATGTTAGGATTTTGTGGGATATCTGGATTTTGTGGACTATTTGGATTTTGTGGATTGGTTGGATTTTGTGGAGCAGTTGGATTTTTTGGATCGGTTGGATTTTCTGGGTTATCTGGATTTTCTGGGTTATCTGGATTTTCAGGGTTGTTAGGATTTTCTGGGTTATTCGGATTTTCTGGATTTTGAGGATTGGTTGGATTTTGTGGATTGTCTGGATTTTCAGGGATGTTAGGATTTTCTGGGTTATTCGGATTTTCGGGATTTTGAGGATTGGTTGGATTTTGTGGATTGTCTGGATTTTCAGGATCGTTAGGATTTTGTGGGTTTTCTGGATTTTGTGGATTGGTTGGATTTTGTGGGTTATCTGGTTTTTGTGGATTGGTTGGATTTTTTGGATTTTGTGGATTATCTGGATTTTCAGGGTTGTTAGGATTTTCTGGGTTATTCGGATTTTCTGGGTTATTCGGATTTTCTGGGTTATTCGGATTTTCTGGTTTTTGAGGATTTGTTGGATTTTGTGGATTGTCTGGATTTTCAGAGATGTTTGGATTTTGTGGGTTATCTGGATTTTGTGGATTATTTGGATTTTGTGGATTGGTTGGATTTTGTGGAGCGGTTGGATTTTTTGGATCGGTTGGATTTTCTGGGTTATCTGGATTTTCAGCGTTGTTTGGATTTTCTGGATTGTTCGGATTTTCTGGATTTTGTGGATTGGTTGGATTTTGTGGATTGTCTGGATTTTCAGGGTTATTATGATTTTGTGGGTTATCTGGATTTTGTGGATTGGTTTGATTTTCTGGATTTTGTTGGTTTCCTGGATTTTCAGGGTTGTTAGGATTTTCTGGGTTTTTCGGATTTTCTGGATTATCTGGATTTTGTGGATTGTGTGGGTTTTCAGGGTTGTTTGGATTTTCAGGGTTTTTTGGATTTTGCGGATTATTTGTATTTTCTGGTTTGTATGGATTATCAAGAATCGTATTTCCTGGGATATCGCGCTTATAGATATTATGTTGATTATCTGAGCATTTTCCATTGAAGATCGGAGAGTACTCTAGAATTAAAAGATTCATTTATTAAAGATTGAGTGTTTGTGAGATAGAACGGCTATTTAAAACAGAATCATTTGATTCCATTCAAGCAATATACAACTAAGAATAAATAAATACACTATCATATATCACCACCACCTTGATGTTTAAAATTAAACTCAATTAGTCACATGGATAAAGTTACATGCGAAGAAATTAGACAGAGAGAAGAAGTACCTACAGCTATCTAAATTACACACCTCAAATATATGTTATTGGTTTCATTTTTTTGTTTAGTGTTTGCTAAATAAATTTCTTTTGGAAAAAAACAAAATTTTACGAAATTCCTGCCTAATTTAGTATGTTGGTCCATATTTAATTTGAAAATAACAATTCGGACATTTTTATAACATAAATACTTTTTCAAGTTGGTTTCACAGGAAAAAAAAATAATAAATGATTTTTAACAATATATTTTCTACGAGATTTAAACACGAGATTTAAAAAAGCACGAGAAAGAACCAAATGTTTGTGTCAAGCTATGTCAGGAGCCATAAAACATAAGGGTATGAATGAGATGTTGTATGAATGTGAACGAAGCAAGGAATGGATTCTACTCCTATGATGTTCAATTAGTCATACAAAAAATATTTTCAATGAAATCATCTTGTGTAAAACATAATATTCTTATGTTTAATGTCTTAAAAAAATCATTTGCCATTATCTTTAAGGAATCACTTTTTCTTTTAAAAATTCAATAGTATATTGTCAAATTTACAAAAGAAAACAGTTTATTACGTAAAACCAAAAACAGACGTTTCACCCTCTGAAGTAATTATAAAACTTATTCAAAGGTGAAACAGGTGTCACGCGTAGTAATAATTACGCAGCAAAAAATTGTTTACAAAAAAACTGTTTCTTTTTATATTACAAAAGGAGTTCTAGCAATCAAACTTTATAACAATAAATAAATATATCTTTAAAAGATTAAACTATTCCAAAAATTAAAATAAAATTTTGGAGAATTGGTACCGATCGCTAACATTTCTGAATATCGTTTGGTGTTGAAGTTGCGTCAATATTCCTTTCATTCATACGATTGCAGTGCTCCCTGTTATTTTGAAACTTTCTTGTTTCACGGAATCACGTTTTAAACAAAGTGCGCACTCTTACCTGTGTTGCTCATACATGCTTCGGTAATGGCCTGACAGTGACTCTCGAAGTCCTGGAAGATCCTACCTCCAATGTGTGCGCAGACTGGATATTGTTCGAGTGTGGCACATAGCATACATTCTTTAACTGGAAGTGCACCAATCTGCGTAGCTAGGACCACCAGCACCCCAGCTATTGATTCACGGTCAAAAATCACAATGTAAATGGGATGAAACTCAATCACCAGCACTCCACGCGTGGAATTTTCAATTAATTAATGTTAATTAAGTGTTAATCTCGAGTGACCTACAAGTTAAGTATGATACTGTATATTATCTCCATATATAGTTAGTAGATAATTATAGAAATGTATTATATATTTTTACAGCGCCCTTCAAGTGATTTTACACAAAAACGGCGCTTTATTAATCACCAAATATTATTTTTATTATTATTTTAACACACAGTACCATACCTACCTCGTAGGTCACAGGAGATTAACACTTAATTAACATGAACTAATTGTTTATTAGCGAAATTAAGTTACAGGATTTAGGACATAAATTTACCAATTAATTAAATGCAGAACGTGAATAATTAAATAAATTTAAAAAAGTTAAAATAAAATTAAAAAAATTACTGCAAAATCGATTTAAAATGTAATATAGAAACGTTCATAGTTTTCCGCTTGTGCTACCAGTTTTCGGAGACCGTAAACTAAAATGAAAGATCTGAAACTTACCCATAATTGGTGCGACGATCGTCATTTTGCTGGTTTGTGCATTCAATGCGCTTTCTTTGTGTGCTGAAGCGTGGGTAAAAAGATATCTTATATACCCTTGAGTTGCAATATGGCGGGCAGGGGTTGTCAAATATTGTCAGAAAACACAAAGTCTAAAAGAAAAGGATTATTTTTGTCTAGTGTATCGCAGCTGTACTTTTTTTAATATTATCTTAGCCATTTGTATATCCAAGTTTACAAATCTCTAATTTATTATAATTCACGTATAAACATCATTATGATGTTATTATTAACAACTTATGTACGCGTTTGACATTTGTCGTATGAGAACGTGCCGTTCTTACAACTCGTTCTTTAGTTCAACACAGCATCGCCAAAGGTGACATAAGCCATGAAAGAAATTGATAAAAAATAAAAATATAAATAATTTTTTTAGCAGTAAATATTGTTGTGTTTTTTTTTCCGATTTTATGTCCGGGTTAAATCTTCCCCATAGGAAAAACTAAACCCTTCCACACACTTTTCCATAAATGATCATCTAGTCAATCAACATTATGCAAGTGCATTATATATACGCATAGTGCATTATAAGCAAAATAAATTCAAAACAATACAAGAACAACACGTCAACTCACCAGAGATCAAATGGGAAAATAATTCACCGACTCCAGATATTTTCATATCAGAGGGTTCGGCTCGGTAGAACTCCTAACAGGGCCTATAAATCCTACTGATCCCTCAACATAAATATTTAAAAAATCTTTCGTTACCCTACATGTATTTAAAATGACTGATTTTTGCATTTTTATATATAAATTTTTTGATAGATCTAATACGCCTAAATTTAGAATGAGAGAGCTAGGTATAATGCCAGTAGCCGAAATAACGAATTATAATATTTTTATAGTCTAAGAATGCCAAATTCTTTTTTATCTCATTTCCTAAATCTGTATATTTTCTTATTTAGCTGTAGATGTTTATAACAAATTATTATTATAATCAATAATTAGTCGCTTGATATATCCATACAAATTGATAATGAATATTCCCGTCGGCGGCATTTATTTTTACTCAGAAGATATTTTTAATTTGTATGGATATTTCAAGCGACTAATTATTGCTTATAATAATTGGTTATTCTTTGTGCTATGCATAAAAAAATTGTTTTATAAACATTAGTTTATCATTAAAAAAATAGTAGATGTTTATGTGATTATAGTTTTTTAAATATTTAGCTGCAGATATTCATACTATTACAGCTTTTTAAAAATCTTTAGCTGTAGATATTCATGTTATTATAGCTTTTTTTAAATCTTTGGTTGTAGACATTCATGTTATAATAGCTTGTGTAAATCTTTCAATTAATATATTTTTTCCCACACTGAAATATTATTTTACAGATTTCTTCTCACTATTACTTTTAACTATTATTTACTCAGTCGTAGCATCGTATGTATTTTTTAACACAACGATTAAATCATTCTTTTCGGTAGTTGTGGGTCTATATCACCCAGAAATATGAATTCATTTCATTTCGGATATTTTTTAAGGATAAGATTTTGAGGCTTCTGGGAGTCGATATTGGCAGCATCAAGCAGTTAACGACAAATTTTAAATAAAATATTTTTTTTTTCAATAAGAAATAAATATAAAGATATCAATAATTTAAAAAATGTACATTTCTAAAGATGGCCTAAACCGGTACGGCGCCATATAAATAGTTAAGTGACAGATAGTTACAAACATTACGATGAATTACCATTTTTTTTTTGTATAATGTAAGTAAAATTTAGTTTGAAGCTCACTTATAATTAAATACTTTTTTACTGGTTTTAAAGTACGTTTGCAATAAAAATAATATCCATGACATTGTGTTGTGTTTTCATTATCTGCTAGTAATTGAAAAAAAAGAACATAAAGTTTTCATAATTATTTTTCTTATTAATTCACGTGGAAAGTATTTTTTTATTTGAAATAAATATAATTACAGATTTATTCTTGCTGGATAAGAATATTTAATTGTTTATGGTCAATTAGAAAATATTTTCGCAGTATCCTAGCATGTAGCTACGTTATTTGCGCCCCTTCTGACCAAAATCATATCCTAAAAATACAAAAAGTACAAAAGAGGTTTACGCGTTTGTTTAATATTTAAACATTTTTACGATTACTCAAAATCACAGTTGTTCCTACTCAAATTGCCTTTTACCTTGCGTTTTGTTCCCTTTTTTATTCCTGTTTATGTTAGTGTTGAGAAGTAAGAGCTTCACAGATGCATCATATACAACAATACCTATAATCGAGTGACAGCTGTGTTTTGATCTGCTCCCGAAATAAATAGTTAACAATCTGGTACAGCGAGAAAATTTCCCCGTGGATGTGTCAAATCCGATGAGAATTGTTAGTTTTACTAAGTCAGTGTTTGATTTGTCAGTGATTGACCAGTGAATAAATAATTATCAGTATTTTAAAATCGGTAAATTAACAGTACATCTCAAGTCAACCAAAAGGGTAATAGAGGCAGCGTTTGACCTACAGAGTCTACCAAAATGGCAAATTCAGAAAAAAATCTGAGAAGCAAAGGACAAACGACAGCTGCTAACCTTTCATCTGAGCCGTACGTTTTAAACTTCGACAATCTGCTGGAAAAAATGGAGATGAAAATGGAAAAAAAATTGGAATTATTTAAAAAAGCAATAATAAAGAAAATAGATGATGAAAATCAAGAAACCAGAAACACAAGGGACTTCATCAGCCGTCGGTACGATGACATTCATCTTAAGATGGAGACCATTATCAAACTGGTTTCGGAGGTTGAATTAATGAGAAAGGAGCTAACGGAAAAAGACAGAATAATGAAGAGCCTGGAAGTCAGACTGGCGGAAGTGGAGTGAAGAAACTCCCAACATATTACAACCTAAAGGGCTATCTGATCAATGGACAAAAGTTGCACGCAAACGGCGTGTTACCGTACGGGGTAATCAAAAGAGTGAAAAGGAGCCATCAGTATTGAACTTCTTTCACTGTTATCCCTTCCATCCTGATACTTCTTGCGATGACATGTCGCATTACCTAACGTCACTATATGGCACCGCATCATATAAGGTCGTAAAAATTAAAACTCGGGGTGAGTACTCCTCATTTAAGATCGGCGTGCCTCAGCCGGCTGTTGCCGAAGTTTTAAAATCAAAACACTGGCCGCGCCGCACATTCATCAAGGAATGGGAAGTAAGGCTGACGGCGCCTCGTCTTCCAGCGGTTGCGGTCGGCAACAGCTGACTCAACTCGCACACAAAAAAGATCATTTACTACCAAAATGTCAGAGGGTTGAAAACGAAATGCTCGCATTTTTACAATAATGTCGCGGCCGGTGACTGTGATATCATAGCACTGACCGAGACATGGCTAAATGCTGGTGTTTTGACCTCTGAACTTTTTGGTGGTGACTTCTTAGTCTTTAGAAGAGATCGAGACAATGGCAGTGGTCACAGGCAGGGTGGCGGTTGTCTCCTTGCCTTCAAGGGTGAGGATGGGGTAAAGGTAGAGCGCATCCACACCCTAGAAACTGAGCAAGAAGATTTATGGGTAAAAGTATCTTGCAAACTGACTGTCACATTCATTTGTGTGGTTTATTTCCCGCCTAACAGTAGGTGGGAAGTATTCAATCAATTTTTTGACAGGATACATTCTAATTTTGATGCAATTGGTCAAAAGAATGTCGTCATACTGGGAGATTTTAATTTGCATTCCGCTCGTGAAGTTTCTAAGGTAGAATCTGATTTAGACTATCTGTGCGCGGCCTTTGGTCTCTCGCAGTGTAATGACATTCTAAATTCCAATTCCAGAATCCTTGACTTTGTTCTGTGTAATACCAATCTTGAGGTGAGACGCTGTGAATTTCCACTTGTACCTGAGGACAGCTTTCATCCGGCTATTGAATTTCAGTGCAGCTTGATGAGAAAACCTTTTAAAAGTAACAGAGTCCCGACCCTTGAACGTGAAATCTCAAGGGGATGGAATTTCAACAAGGGTAATTTCATCAACTTGTATGAATCAATGAGCCGGATGGACTGGCAAAACCTCCGCACTTTCTGTACAGTAGATGAGGCGGCGCAATATTTTTACAGATGTATTTATGACGTATTTGATTCTTGTTTTCCCAAAAAACGTGCAGGCAGTGGTGGTCGCAAGTATCCGAAGTGGTTCTCGAGAGAAGTCATCTCGAATATAGAGATCAAACACGCCCATCACAAGCGCTGGAAAGCTGGACCCCTTCAGAGTGAATACGATCTGTTTAGTTTTTACCGAGCGTTAGTTAGGCGCGAGATTCGAGTGGCCTATCGAGCCTACCTGTCTGAAATTGAGGAAAACATCATGCATGATCCCAAGATGTTTTGGCACTATATAAAATGTCTTCGGAAGGATGGTGGTCTCGAAGACACCATGATGAAAGGTAATCAGGAATTTCGTGGCTTGGGTGTGGCAAACGCATTTGCTGATCATTTTCAATCGGTCTACAATAAAGACCCTCCACTTCTAGACATTAATAACACGGCCACATTTAATACCAGAGGAGCTTCAAACGTCGATTTAGGTATACTTACGGAATCTAACGTTATGAGTGCCATAAGACTCATGAAGAACTCATACTCTATCGGACCAGACTTTGTTCCCGTATTTTTTATTAAAGGGTGTGCCGAGTTCCTAAAAACACCACTATGTCTTATCTTCAACTTAGCTATAAATACTTCAACTTTTCCCGAAGTATGGAAAACTTCAAAAATATGTCCTATTTTTAAGAATGGTTCGAAAAAGTTAATCGAAAACTATAGACCAGTTGCTATACTATCAGCTCCTGCTAAACTATTTGAAAAATTAATTCATAAATTCATTATGCCTCAGATAGACGCATACATTATCCCAGAACAGCATGGTTTCCGGAAAGGAAGATCCACTGAAACCAACCTGATGGTTTTCACCGACTATGTTGCTAGGTCCCTAGACAGAGGTTACCAAGTAGACTGTTCGTACAACGACTTCTCCAAAGCTTTTGATACCGTGAATCACGATATCTTACTCATAAAACTTGCCCAGATGGGTTTTTCACTTCGGATGTTAGAGTTTTTTAAAAGTTACCTCAAGAACAGAAAACAATTTGTCACTCACGAAATCTTCCAATCTGCCGAATTTCTTGTTTTTTCTGGGGTTTCCCAAGGATCGATCTTAAAAAAATTGATTAGTTTCTTTGATTGAGAGTCCCACTTTTACCGGTCATTCACTGGGTCGATTCCCCCAATATTGGTGAGTCATATCTTTTATGCTTATTTTCGCACTGTAACAATAATGAACTCCTGCACTAGCAACAAAAGGTTGAAACCCCCAGTGATGGCCACGGATTAGTGGAGCTCTCATTCAAGGGAATTAAACAATTCTTTTTTTTTTGTTAAGTATAAATTTTATAATGGCTATTAACTTTAATCGCGTATATGCAGAACATGGTGATAAAATCAACCCTTTTACTACTTCAGATGCCAAAATTTGCAAATATCTTATAGCAGAGGTAAAAAACACTACAATTATGCACCAAAATATTAGGTCAATTAATAAAAACTTTAACGAACTCCAGATACAGCTTAACCACCTTAATATAGACTTTGATATAATTATTCTTACGGAATGTTGGTTGTCAAATATTTATACTCCAAAATTAATAAATCACTACTCTTCCTTCAATTCGACAAAACATGATAGCCAGAACGATGGAGTCGTGGTATACACAAAAAATGATCTTAACCCCATTGTAACGGAAATAGACATTTTTGGCGCGAACTGTTTGCAAATAACATACAATAATGACACTTGCATTCTAGCAATATACCGCTCTCCTTCGAATCGTAATATTACACCATTTCTAAATAGTCTTAATAGCATATTATCCAATCTTTACCATACTAAAAATTTGGTAATTATGGGAGATTTAAATATCAACATACTCCCAAACAATCCACATCACCAATGTCACGACTACCTGAACATGTTAGAATTCCATGGATTAATTAGTACCATCAATACACCAACAAGAAAAGTCAATGAATCAACTTCATGTATTGATCACATAATGGTCAAAACTAATAAACAAAACAAAAGCATCGTTTACAAATCAACAATTACAGATTACTACACAACAATCTTCACTATGCAATCCGACACCACAAAAAATAGACGAGGTCAGTCTCTTATATACAATAATATTAACTTTGAAAATTTAAAAACCTCAATTAAAAATAAATCTTGGCAAGAGCTTTTCCAAATAAAAAACTCAGATGATGCATGGATATATTTTGTTGACTTTCTGAAAAATGAATTAAGTAATAATACCACAATTTTGTCAAAAAAAATTCTAAATAAAATTAAACCCTGAAATCACGGATAAGTCATTCAATCATCAACTGCATTCGCAGAAGAAATGCACTACACAAAAAAGTGAAAGACAATCCTTACGACATAATCTCATTAAGGGCCTTCCTTACTAGCGATCTCAATCGTTGTATGAAGAATCATGAATTGTCAGATTCAAACGACAATCTAAGTTATTAATCGTCAAAATATCGATAATGTAGCCACGCTTGGCTATCATAAATACATTTTTCTGTCGAGATATATGTTTTTACTAACAATTTATTTTCGTTAAATACTATATAATGAACATCGAAGAATTCTCCTACTCATTCGGCTCTATGAGGTGGCCGTGAATGCACGCTTTCTACGGTCCGTCGTGTCAATATTTTTTCAAAGTTCGAAATTCCGCGTAATTATTACACTTCCATGAGACGTTTCAACAATATTCCACTCTATGCGTTGCGCGTAGGGACTATAATAGTGTGTCGCCTTTTTTTATGTTTCATCTGTGCGTTTCCGTCGAAGCTGTGTAGTGTCAAATAGTATTATTAAGAATCAATTTATTGTTAACATTTTTTTGGGTTTCTAGGTAATAAACAATTTAGTATTATTAAGAATTAATATATTGTTAACATTTTTTCGGGTTTCTAGGTAATAAACAATTTCATATTATTAAGAATTAATTTATTGTTAACTTTTTTACGGGTTTCTAATAAATATAGTAATAAACAATTTGATGTTTTTAAAATATAAAAGTATATAAAATATTCCAGCACTTACAATAAAATAAAAGAAGCACATCGTATAAAAATGTTTCAGTCGAAAAGATCGAATGCCGAAATCACTTACTTCGAAATTATTGCAAAAAACTTAAATCACTGTTAGAAGTATCCCTTAGCATTGAGGAAGATTGTGTCAAGCCGTATTTTACGCCTGAGAACGGCTGTACGTTGTGCAATAACGTACCGGAAGACTTAGAATTAGGAAAAATAAAACAGTTTTATTTGGATATATTGAATGGTCCAAAACATGTATTTGGAGACCACTCACTATGCAAGGAACGGGCATACTTTTGCAAACGGGATACTGGCGACACTAATTACGTACCCAATATGACTTCGAGCTTGATAATGTCAAGAAACGCTTTTACAATTTTTGCATGCTACCCGAATTAATTGATCCTCGACACAATCGCTGCATGCCTATTAGAAATCCTGAGTATTTAGAAAAGTGCATAATAGCGAAAAGAAACAAAGTAAAATTGGTTTCAGCTAAAACCAAAACATGTAAAAAGGAATTGTTTCGAAGAAATCAATAACATTTTATTTCATTGAAGTGTCTTCAGAAGAAATTTCATTTATATTCCCAATGTATGTAGTCCACATTTTTAGAAATAGGGAAAAGGAGGGTTGGAAAATTCCTGGCTATTCAGATCTAGTCACTAAACAACTAAAGAAACAAACTACCTTAAAAAATTGAAAATTTATTGTATTATTACTTCAATAGAAGAGAGTCCAAATATAATTACTAATCATATAAATTACTTCTTCAGTGACATTGGTCCAAGCTTCGTTAGTAATTTGTGCAGTGCTAATAAAACTATTGAGATGTGTCTGGTGAATGATTTTAAATCTGAACTTCACGTTACAGGGGACAATTTTTATTTTAAACCAACTAGCATTTCTGAAGTCACAAATGTGATAAATGATTTAAAAATGTCTTTCTCGTGCGGTATTGATTCTTTAAGTGTTATGGTGTATAAAATGCATGTATCCGAATTAGCTTGTCTCATATCTCACCTTGTAAATACAGGAGTTTTCCAATAAGAGGTGTAATTTTGATATTTAATCGTAAAATATCAATGGTTTCGTTGCTTGTGTGGCACGTAGCGCCGTCTTGTTGAAAGTAAACGTTGTCCAGATTAATACCATCCGATTCCGGCCATAAAACATCATTAATTTTTTTTCAGTAGCGCAGTCCATTCACTGTTGTCCATTCTGTTGCTCCAGCCTCATTTTCAAAAAAGTAAGGTCCAATGACTCCGCCGGACCATAAACCGCACCAAACAGTCACACGTTGAGTGTAAAGAGGCTTTTTAACAATAACTCTTGGGTTTTTCGAGCCTCAGATGCGACGATTTTGCGTGTTGACGAAGCCACCGAGGTGGAAATGGGCCTCATCACTCAAAATGATTTGCATTTGATTCACTCAAGTGAATTTTAATAAGTTCAATGCGTTGTTGAAGCGTGTATCGTTCCATTTTATTAATGGCGTTGTTTCTACTTGTCAAATGTCAAAAAATGACAGCTTCAAAAGTAACATCTACCGAAATAGCGGGCTATTCAAAATAACACCTCTTATTGGAAAACACTGTATTAGCTTCGAGAGTGGGATGTTCCCTTCTCATTGTAAGAAAGCTAAAGTAATTCCCCTTTTTAAATATGGAGATCGTCTAGATGTTAATAATTACAGACCTATATTATTACTCAATACTCTTTCAAAAGTAATAGAGAGATTAGCTATGTCGAGATTGGTATCATTCTTAGAAACATATAATATACTCTCTAGCAATCAGTTTGGTTTCAGAGAGAATACAGGAACAAGTGATGTAGTGTTGAGGGTATTGTCCAAAGTCAAAGTCAAACATGAATACAATGTCCTGAAGGAGCTTGCAGAACTAGAAAGCATTACCATAGAAAAGTGTGGTCTTTTCATACATGAAGAGTATCCGTATATGGGTGCGACACCAGATGGAATTTCTTCTGAATACACCATGATTGAAATTAAATGTCCTTTCGCAGCACGCAGCATGCTCATATAAGAAGCAGTAAAATCCAAAAAAATTATGTTAGCAAAAATGGAGAAATTCTGGTAAATACATCTCACGATTGGTTTTACCAGGTTCAGGGCCAATTACATGTAACAAAAAAAGCTATTTGTAGGTTTGTTGTATGGACTGAACTCGGATAAAAATCGAAAAAAATTTACGGGATGACGAATTTCGGCAGACTAATATGGTTGAACAGCTGAATCGCTTTTACAATTTTTGCATGCTACCCGAATTAATTGATCCTGGACATAATCGCTGCATGCCTATTATAAATCCTGAGTAATTCAAAGTGCATAATACCGAAAAGAAGTAAAGTAAAATTGGTTTCAGCTAAAACCAAAACATGTAAGAATTTTTAAGAAGATCAATAACATTTTCATTGAAGTGTCCTGAAAAGAAATTTCATTTATATTCCTTATGTATGGGGTCTACATTTTTAGAGATAGGGAAGATGGGGGGTTGGAAAGTTCCAGGCTATTCAGATCTAGTCACTAAACATATCTACGCCGTTCTCAAGCAACTTTCAATCCTGAATTATGGTCTCTCACCAGGGTGATACTGAACGTATCTTCCACTTTTGAACGAGGTACAGATTCATTATATGTAACTATATAAAATTTATTTTAATTCTATAATATGACATACTTATATAAATTAAATTAAATTTGTTTTGTCCTCGCCGGCTTTTGAACCCGTGACCTCAAATTAAACTATACAATTTAGTATTAACAGTGCCCCGCCGCACTGCGAAACCAGGCTGGAACAAAGGGAAGCCTTTTGTAACTCTTTATAATTGTATTTATCAAAAAAAAAATCCAAATAAAAAGTTATATTAAATGTTGTTACTGAGAACCTCCTCCATGAATCAAGCTATTGTAATATTGCATTACATTCTAAAATATATTTTAACATAATTTTCATAATCACAATATCTTTAATTAATAATAATTTGTTTTGCTCTGTGCGTGTCTTGTATTGAATGGAACGCACCGGCCAGCTGCCAGGTGCAGCGAGTTAGATATTCGAATTCGCGCTAGAAACATTTAGTAGCGAGGGCCGTTAAACATCTATAAAAGATACAGAAATACGTGCGGGGAAGTTATTAGAAAGGGAAAAAAATCTACTATGGAGACAAAATCAAAGGAAGCAATAAAGATCCCAAAAAAATATGGCAAATTCTAAGAGAAGCCACAAATACTCAAAATGCCAAAGACAAACAGGACATACAAAAACTCTGCATTGATAGAAAAATTATTGACACCTCAAAAAATCCTAAACTCGTTGCGGATTACATCAATAATTTCTTTATTAATATTGGCTCAAATCTTGCTTCTCGACTACCAAATTATGGGAATGTTCAACCTACTGAAGCAGGACTTCAATACTCCAACACAAGACTCAATTTCCAAACGGTGTCAGCAGAAGAGATTCTAAAAATTGTCAATTCCTTAAAAATAACTTCTTCAGCCGGGGTTGATGGCATAACAATCAAGATTTTGAAAACGCTGTCTATGGAAATTGCATTGCCCCTAGAACATTTAATAAACCTTAGTATCACTTAGGGCCACTTCCCCTCAAATCTTAAACAAGGTATCGTTATTCCTATACATAAAACAGGAAACAAGACAGATGTAAATAATTACCGACCAATAACCCTACTAACAAGCCTTTCAAAAGTATTTGAAAAAGTCATCAACTCACAGCTGGTAAGATTCCTCGTGAGCCATAAACTGATCTCAGAAAATCAATACGGGTTTCAAGAAAACAAGAGCACCTCGGACGCTATTGCCGCTGTCACAGATTTCATTGTCAAACGCCTTGATAAAAAAAAAATGTATTTCAATCTTCTAAGATCTTTCCGAAGCATTTGATACAATATCACACAGTAAATTAATAAACAAACTTGAACAAATCTGTATTTTATTTTATTTATTAGCGTTATAAACAGTCTTTATACATACATATATGACAGTGATCAGAGTAGTTATGTCATTGACCAATAAAATAACGACAAAACAAACCATAACAGAAAAATACATAACAACATACCTAATACAAACAATTCTGATAAAGTACATCAATTATCAAAAATGTGTTAATCAATTGAAATATTTAAAAAAAAAAAAAAAAATGAAAAATTAAGTTTTTTGGTTAAATAAGATGCAGTATCACTTTTTTACGGATGCTGTGAATTTAGCTAGGTTCGTGTTAAACACATCAATGTTTGGGCATAACCTATTAAATGTGCTACAGCTTCTTCTTATAAATACATTTTCGAGGTAATTTGTATTGCTTTTAGGAATATAAAACGTATCCAGAGATCGAGTAACTCTTTTTGGACATTTGAAATGAATATTTTGTAGTAAGTATGGGCTATCAATATGGTTATGAAGTATCTTATAGAGCATCAATAGGTCTCTGATATCACGGCGTTGTTCAAGAGATTTAAGGTTTATAGGGACATAGTATTCATCATTTCGCACGCGATAAGAGACATATTTGATAAACTTTTTCTGAACTCTTTCTAGATGTGCTTTATAAGTAGAACAATGAGGGTTCCACACTGTCGAAGCGTACTCCAGGTGGCTTCTGACGTAAGATATGTAAAGAATTTTAAAAGTTTGTGGATTTTTGAAAACTGAACTTACCCTAAGTATAAATCCCAACATTTTCAAAGCCTTCGACGTGATATGCTCGACGTGAGATTGAAACATAAGCTTACTGTCTAATAGAACTCCAAGATCTCTTATTACATTTACCCTGTTTAAAATATTGTTCTTAATTAAGTATGGATATAATATTGTGTTTTTCTTTCGAGAAAAAGAGATGACGCTACATTTATCTGCATTCAGAAGAAGACGATTTTCTAGACAATATACATTAACCAGAGAGTTCAGATCATTCTGGAGCTCCATACAATCCCTCTCAGACTTAATTATTTTGACAATCTTTTTGTCATCCGCATATAGATACAGCTGAGAGTTATGGATAGTTTTGTTGACATCATTTATAAAAATATTGAATAAAAGGGGACCAAGATGAGAACCTTGGGGAACTCCTGAGGTTACGGGGACGAAACTAGAGCAGAACCCTTGTACCGTTACAGCTTGAGTACGATTGTCGAGATAAGAGGCTAACCAACGTAGCAGGTCACCGTGAATACCAACATAGCAACAAGAACTGTGTCAACAAACTCACATAGATTAGTTTCTGTTGATTTTTTTGTGACAAAACCGTGTTGATTCGAAATTATGTGTGGTCGTATACAAGGGAAAATGATATCAAAAACTATTTTTTCAAAAAGTTTACCTATTACATTTAACTTTACGGGAAACGAACTTAACTTTTTTAAAAGTTACCTTAATGAGCGCAAGCAACAAGTTAAAATAAATAACATACTTAGCAACACTTGTTCATCTAACTACGGTATACCACAAGGTAGTATATTAGGTCCGTCTTTGTTCCTGTTGTATATTAACGACTTATGCAACATTAATATTCAAGGGAAAATCGTTAGTTTTGCCGATGACACCGTTTTACTGTTTGAAGCTGACACTTGGCTAGCTGTCTACAAAAAAACTGAAACGGATATAAGCATGGTAAAAAAAATGGTTGGATATAAACACGCTCACACTGAACACCGAGAAAACTAAATATGTCACACCAAGTATTAATATTACTGGTCAACCTCCTGATGATGCCTCCATCAGAATACACTCGTATTTGAATTCCGATGAATGTTGTCAGCGCCCCTACATTGAACGCTCTACTCAGATGAAGTACCTGGGCCTCACCATTGATCCATATCTCAAATGGAACCTTCATACCCAAATAATTGCAAACAAAATAAGAAAAACCATGCACTTTTTTAGAATCATACGAAACTTTCTCGGCTTTCAACACCTGAAAATGATTTATTTTGCAGTCTGCCAATCTATTATTGAGTATGGTATCATAGCATGGGGAGGCGGCACTTCATCTGCACTAGACCCAATCATAAAGGCTCAGAAAACAAACTACCTATAATTACAGACTCGAATCTAATTTTTAATATTATGAATGTGTTTGATGTTCGGCAGCTATATGCAAAAACTATCCTAACTCATCTATACTCAAATATACATAATTACTACGTAAAAAGTTCAAATACACGATGTACACGAAGCAACAACAAAATCTTACTACAAATTCCGATAACACATACTACGTTTGGTCAACGAAACTTTAAATACTTTGCGACAAGACTCTACAACATTCTTCCAGTCAACATAAAACAATGTGATTCACAAAAAAAAAATTAAAGATAATGTAAAAATTTGGATTAAAAATAATAATAGGGCTTTTACCGGTCCATTCACCCAAATTCGCAGTTATTGAAGTCACCACATTACCACCACATTATTGAGCAAATACTTCTTAATACAAGTATAGGTATGTTCAATGGTATTAGGAACTAACACTAAAAATTCTGCCTCAACACAGGCTAGCCTAGTGAGGCGGTATTTGAGAAATCACAACTGTACTTTTATTTGCTATTTACCTTCACAATATTATGTTTGTATTAATAGTTCTTCATTTTTATTAATTTAATAACCTTAAATATAAAAGTTACAAATCAATGTACACCATTATATGTATGTATAGTTGTAATGTGTAAACATTCCTAAATAAGATATTATTATTATTATTATTACTCATACACGGCAGTGCATAGAGCTTGTGCAGGGGCCAGTATTCGCCAGGACCAGTGAGAATGCTCCCAGACATACTTACTGTTTCAGATCTCAATAAGCCAGCTTCTATTTAGGTCGACTGTCAAATCCCTGATCTATCACAAAGAACCAATTATTTATATTCTCTTTCCAGGACGAGTTGGAGAACTGTTTGTGGGAACACAACAGTTAGAATTGTGGTCGTAGTAGTAGTTGCTAATATTTCGCTTCTCTTAACAATCAATCCTGTGAAAAATCCGTAAAATAGTGCAAATTTGTTTCCCCAAGATAAATACATTTATCAGTGTCGTGTAGGGATTGTAAAAGAGTTCGTATTGTGGAAACGTCTAACATTAATGGTGCTTATAAAATGTACATTTACGAACTATAAGTCTAAAAGAAACAACCATTATCAACAGGTAAATGCCTCCTTTCCCCACTTCTAGTATTCCTTGTGATAAATAAACACTATCTCTTAATCTTTTCTTTCACGTTAAATACAGTCCATTCCAAGTACCAATCGTCGGTACTAAACAACGGTATCAATATATGAGAGAATTTACATACTATCCATTTCTATATTCATCCTTGTTCTTAACAGGAATACAAGATTTTAGCACTTAGCAGAAGCACGCAGAAAAACATTTTTAGGCAAACATTTATAAACTAATCACTGGAAACTATACTTACTTAATCCACTTATATTAAAAAAGGTTAATTTATATGTGCCTGGCAAGTATACATCTCAAAATCGTTAGATAAAAGCCATCAAGTAGATTGCTCATATAATGACTTCTAAAAGACTTGATATTTTTAATCACAAAACTTTAATAGGATTCTTCATAAGACGACTCCCCATTTTGCTAGCTAAGTTGCAGACAGAAATCATTGTGTCAAGGACTGTTCCTTCGATCTTTTGTTCCATCGGGAGTACCCCAAGGCTGTAATTTAGACCCACTCCTATTTTTTTTATTTATTAACAATTTTTCTGAAGTAATTCTGCACTCTAGGTTTCTTCTCTTTGCTGATGACCAACTTTTCTTATCTCTAGTGGAAGTTATAAAGCATTCTTGGTCGCGAGACGATCAAATTCATTGATAAATGTGATACTTACATAATTCATTTCTAATCTCCTTCTTTGTCTTTTACACTATCCTCCGTATATTTCTCTTGTATTAAAAGATTAAGGGTGTGTGCAGCTGTAAAATAAATACTTGAGTATACTTGCATATTGCTTGTGAACACCGTATGTGGGGACATTGGAGAATCTAGATTCATTAAAAAAATTTGCTTCATTCAACAAAAAATAGTATTGATGTGTACGGTGAAGAAGGAATCCATATGACGCCCTTGAGAAAGCCCCCTCTAATTCGTTGGTAAGGAGTAGGCTCGAAAGTTGTCGGTACTATGAAGTCCACACCAGGTAAAGTATTCTCTCATGTTGGAGAGGGTTCAGAAAAAATTTTCCTATATGAAGTAGTATGGCTACTGCCCGTGGCTCTATCCTACTGACTTTATTTAGTTAATGCTTGGAATTAACCATCTGCGGGTCAGAAGGGATGTGAACAATGCTACACAATTCTTTAGACCTATTCGTGGATGGTTTGAAAACTCGGGTATCACTGAGAGAATTAATTTATTTATTCCCGAAGGTTATCTCCGTCACCGACTTTTCTATCTCTTACCCGGCCAGACTAACTTACCAATGGTCTTGCTGGTGGGGAGAATAATATTTCTCTACTGTGCAGAATCAATTTGGATATGGACATATTTAGTATCAATGTAGCTGCATTTAAAAGACGAGCCCCGATGTTACTAGTATAATGATATACAATTTTTTTATCTTTATGTTATAATTATTTTTCAGAAATGTATTTAAAAACGCACTGAAATTAACGATTTCATATTGTTTTTCAATTAATTTATTGAATTGAATTGAATGGTCTATGGAAGTGTATTGTATTGCTTTGTTGCAAAGTAATTCAATCACTTATCGGAAATTTGTGTTCCGGAAAATACCAATCGGAAGGTTGAAGGAACAAAAGCCACCAGACTAATTGGACTGCCACATGATTTAAGAATGATAATCATACTCGACAGAAAGCTGAATAAATAACTAAAACTGAATAAAAATTATTTACAAAACATTAGATAGAGGCAAAAAATGCTTAAGTATATTCATTGACCTCCGTAAAGCTTTTGATAGTGTCTCACATTCAAAATTAATTAATAAACTAAATAATATAGGAATTACTGGCAAAGCTAAAACATGGTTAAAAAGTTATCTCTATCAAAGAACTCAACAGGTTAGAGTAAAAAACGAATTAAGTGAAATAGAAAATATAGATTTTGGAATTCCACAAGGAACTGTTTTGGGACCTTTACTATTTATATTATATGTAAATGAACTTTTTAAACTCCCAATCATTGGAAACATTAGGACGCAGATGATACAGTGATAACTATTGAAGGAAATTCTTGGAATGAGGTCGAAGTATCAGCTAATAATGCCATAAATATCGTTAAACTATGGTTTGACGAAAACTTATTGATACTAAATGTCGAAAAAACCCATTTTATACCTTATAGCCTAACAGGGAATATCTCAAATGTAAATCTAAACATAAAAATTCACGAAAGAAATTGCCTCCTTAGAATCGCACCCTGTAACTTAAACTGTATACACATTAGTAGTAAAGAAGAAATAAAATATCTTTGAATAATTATTGATAATATCATCAAATGGAAAAGTCAAATAAATTCCACACTAGACAGAATGAGAAAACTGATCTATATATTTTTTAGACTAAGAAATATTTTATCTTTAAAAATACTAAAAGATATTTATTATGCACTTGCGCACTCTGTACTACAATATGGAATCGTGGCTTGGGGGGGTGCATATAAATCATCCCTACTCCCATTGGAAACTATTCAAAAAATATTAATAAAAATCATCTTAAAAAAGCCATATTATTACCCAACTATAAATGTTTTTCAAGATTTCCCGGTTCCCCCACTTACAAAAATATATGACAAAATTGCACTTCTACAAATACATAAAGGTTTCTTTAGTAAAAATAATTTACCACAATTGAATATTAGCAAAAGAATAATATCTGTTGGAGGACTAACCGTGCCACTAGCACGAACCACAACAGCACAGCATTACTATATATTCAAGGGTGTAAAATTATTTAATAAATTACCCCTTGATATACGATCGGAAGAAAACTACGAAAAATATTTAAAAAAAAAAAAAAATTAAAATACTCTTGTACCACCTCATAACTTTACTTATTGTTTAGAAATATGTTTTTGCCTTTTCAATTCTTTGAATCATTTATTAACTAACCTATATTTTTATTACTTTTATTGTTATTTTTTGTTAAATTACTAATATTTTTTGTTTAATTTAAACAAATGTAAAAATATTTTGTTGTCCTCTCCTAAACACAAGCAACTGCTTTATTAGGAGAGCGATTGAAATATTGGTGTTTATATTGTTATAAAATTGTAACCTTGTTTATATGTTTCAATAAAAAATTTAAAAAAAAAAAACTTAATATGTAAAAAATATTAACAACACTCAATGCACCGAGACAATGTTGACCTCTTATATACTGATTTCAGTGAGGCGTTTGACAGAGAAGAGCACAGAATCTAATGACGTACACAAAAATTATTGGGAGCGAGGGGCAGTAGGTAGGTACTCAGAGGTGGATTTGCCCTTAGGCCTATGTAGGCCCGGGCCTAGGGCGGCCAGATATTAGGGGCGGCCAATTGTGACAAAATAGTCACAGATGATAACAAGAAATTACTTCCTAAGTACCTAAATATTCTACGTACGAAATAGCGATATGCAAGAGCGTGTTCACACACAGCACACGGCGCGCCCCCACGCCCCGCAGCCGCCCTCGCCACACCTATCATGCTCCGTTGTTCGCCCGCTCGCGTATTTCCAATCCCTACCGTGATTCAGTTGCGCTAGTGACTGAACCGCGTTAGGTATTGTTATGCATAATAGCGTAATTTCTTTGCAGCATCAACTCAGCGTTGGGAACTCCTACAAGCCCATTTCACCGTCAAAAGTCTATCAACGACTCGTTGGTCAGCTCGTGCAGATGCATGCAAAAGTTTACGCGAATCGTGACATGAAATCCATAAAGCGTTAATCTCGATCGAAAATGACACAGAACAGAAGAAAGCCGTTATATGTGAAGCAAGAGGTATTCGTTTAAAACTGGAACGCTTTGAAACGGCCATCATGACTGTGTTTTGGGGATTTTTACTGAATCGTATTAACGCCACAAGTAAAAAACTTCAGAGTGTGGAAATTGACATCACCATTGTCATAGAACTGTATGAGGTACTTATACATTTTATTGGCGAAATGCGAGATAATTTCGATGATTTCGAAAACCAAGCCAAAAAACTGTCCTTTTTACAGGAATATGAAAGAGATTTTCGACGCAATCGAAAGCCTAAGCTACTTCCTGGCGAGAATAATACAGGTGAAGAGATGCAACAGAAAAACGGCCGCGAAAATTTCAGAATCGCTACTTTTTTAGTAATAATCGATTTCTCATCAGCAGAACTAACAAAACGACTGGGTGCTTACAAATCACTTTACAATAAATTTAATTTTATTACTCAATTGACAAAACTAAGCCCGTCTGAAGTCGAAGAAAAGGCAAAATCATTGCAAACGATTTATTCTAGTGATTTAGAATCCCATTTTTCAGAAGAATGTCTCCATTTTCGTGCTCACTGCAGTGTAAAAAATAAGGATCGAAACAATGCTGTCAGTTTGTTAAAATGGTTACGAACTGAAGATCTTCAAACCATTTATCCAAACGTGGATATTGCTCTTCGAATGTGTGTGTGTACTCCCGCCAGTAACTGTTCTGGAGAACGATCATTTTCTTGTTTACGACGTGTAATAAATTATTTACGCACAACAATGGCGGAGCAAAGGCTGAACAATCTTGCTTTGCTTAACATAGAAGCAGATTTTTTAAGGAAATTGGATTGCGAAGATCTAATTAATGATTTTGCTGCACTTAAGTGCAGACGAGAATTGTAACTGCAACGCTGTCCGAAACGTCGGCTAAAGAAGGAGTTAGCGCAACACGGCATAACACCCCAAAAACAAACAACAAAAATGCTTTTGGCCGTGAAAATCTAAAAACTTACCAAACCTAAACCTGTTTTAAATGTTTTATTCAAATCCTTGAAACCTTAGAAAGTATTACAAACTAGCAGGTATTATAACTAAATTTCTGAATCGA
This sequence comes from Hesperophylax consimilis, assembly GCF_061612785.1. Taxonomy (NCBI): domain Eukaryota; kingdom Metazoa; phylum Arthropoda; class Insecta; order Trichoptera; family Limnephilidae; genus Hesperophylax; species Hesperophylax consimilis. Next base: position 18,588,989 of record NC_142865.1, read on the forward strand.
TTTCGATAAAAGTTGTCAATAAAGTAAATTCATTATGTAGTCTATAGTCTATATCAGGGGTCTCCAAACAACGGCCCGCCAATGTCATCAATCCGGCCTACGACAATCGACAATTATACAGTAATTGAACTAGCGAATTTAGCAAGCGTATTTTTTTATATTAATTCCACACAGGAGGCTTTGAGGAAAATATTTTCCCTCACGACCTATGTCATCTTAGGTGATGCTGTGTGGAGGGTCTTTTTAAGGAAGGGAAGGATAGGAAGTTCTGAAAAGGCAAATGTATGAGTGGTGGGTAGGAATCTGGGGATTAGTGTATCCAGGAGTGACATACGTATGAATACATCCCTCCAACTGCGGTGCAAGGCGATGAGTCAAGATAGTCCGGCTGGAAAGGTCAAAAGGCCTTCCTCACCCAGTCTCTCTCGATCCGGCCCGCCACGCAGCAGGTGGGCAGACGTATCCGCCGCCAAGACCTGGACAAATCTCACCCCATGAACCATGAATGATAATGGCTAGGAACTTACTGAAAAGTTTGGATACTCCTGGTCAATATGATGGGTACTGAGAAAGGGGCGGCTACATGGTCTGGGGCCTAGGGCGGCCAAGACTGCAAATCCGCCTCTGTAGGTACTTAGCGGTCAAGCATGATTCATTCACATCTTGCAGCATCGAGTGGAGTACCGCAGGGATCTCATTTGGGATCTATATTTTTATCAATGACATCATAAATATGGTGAGTCAATGTTCTGGTAAATGAGATGATGGCAGTGACAATTTCCAAATTGGGAGATTTTCCAGGCTTGGGTACCACGGCAACGGAAACCATTTCTTAGATAACCTCGTCATAGGTCACCGCAAGTGTTTTGCTACGTTTAGTGGTTTAGCAAGGTACCCGGATTCATCCGGTGAGGTTTGTGCAGGATGAGCCTGCCCACCACCTGCGTCGCGTGATCGGAAGTGGCTGATTTAGAGAGACCCTTTGTCCTCTCCAACTGGTCCTTCGACCTATTGCCTTGCGCCGAAGTTGGACGGATATATTTATACGTCCGTGACTCCTAGATACACTGATCTCTAGTTCCGACCCAACCATCATACTTTTTATCTTCCCAGAACTTCCCCGCCTTCTTTTCCTTAAAAAAATACCCTCCACACAGCATTCCCATAGATGACATAGGCCCTGTGTGCAATTATTATCCTCAAGGCATCCTGTGTGGGGTTAATGTTAAAAATATTGAAACTTAACAAACCATTTCTATTTTACGTATTCAATAGATTAAACATTTGCTATTGGTGCTGACAAATTATCCATATTGCTAGGTGTGAAATAATATACACTTAGGGACTTACTAATAATCGTGATTTAAATTTTACACAACTGATTTCGGAAAATGGTAGAGAATCAGTTGAATAAAATTTTAAGTACGTTTATCAGTAAGGGGATATATATCTATAAAAATAAAACATTTTTATTTTATCGCAGTTAGCTACGAGCTTCACAGATGCACTCATAGAGGGCAGTGCATAGAGCTTGCTTGGAAGTCCGCAAGATGGCAGCTAATAGCCAGTTGTCGCCATGACCAATTAAAATGCTTCCAGACAAACTTGTTTTTTTTCAGATCTCATTTAGCCAGCTCCTAGTTAGGTCGACTATCGAGTCACCATTGTAATACGCGAAGTATTAATAAATCCCTTATTTAACACAAAGAACATATTCTTTAAAATCTCCTTCCACGACGAGTTAGAGAACTGTTTGTGGGAACACAACATTATTATTACTAAGTATTTAATACTTTAATTAATATTTATTGCATAGAATTTTTTTTAAATATTCAATAGTATTATTATTGAATTTATAAAAAAGCATTTTTTTACTTTTTTTATTATTTTTTTTTTTATTAGGTACAATATTTTTTACAATTCAGGTTTTCTAGTAATGTAGGCCTCACTGGGTGGCTTGCCCGTGCTGAGGCCTTCATTATATAATATGAAATATAAACTACATAATACATTTAATGAGAAAAATTATACATTTAAAATTAAAAATACATAATAATATATTTAAAATTTAAAAAAATATTACATTGAAAATATTCTTGTGTTTTTGTGAGTGATGTGTGTTTATATTGGTTTTGTGTGTTACGTGAAGGTTTTATTTGTATTTTATGCTATGAAATTTTGGTAATATTGTCTTTTTTGTTCTTTAATCCATTTTGTAATTTTGTGTGTGAATGTATTTTTATTTTCCTCAATTTTAATTTCAAGTTTTAAACTGTTGAAAGCTTTTATTGCATGGTATTGGTAGTGTCTTTGTCCAAAGCTTGAATTTACTGTCGGAGTTTTTATATTTTCTTTGTACGCTTGTCTAACTGGTCTGTTAGTGTTCATTTGTGTATGTTGAAATTTTTTTTTGTCAAAAATGTAGTTTAGTAGTGTTTTAACGTATAATTGGCGTATATCTAGTACGTCACAGCTGTTGAATATTTGGTCTGTATCAGTCAGTCTATGGTTTTTTAGTATTACCTTTAATTTTGTTTTCTGTGCGGTTTCCATGTAATTGATAGCCGAGTTTGTTGCTCCTTCCCAAGCAATAATTCCATATTCTATTATTGATTGGCAAAGTGCAAAATATATTATTTTCAATTGTTTTATTTTATATATGTTTCTTATGTTTAGGAAAATGTGTATTGTTTTGAGAAGTTTATTTGTAATTTGTTTGATGTGAGGTATCCATCTAAGGTTATAAAAATATAAAAAAATCCATCTAAATATAAAAAAAAAAAATTGGTAACTTTCTCAACTACCACACTAAGCTTATGCCCGTATTAAGGCAGTCGCACGTGATTCTTGTAAGAATAACAATAATAAAACATATCGAAAAATTAAATTGTTATGGTAAAACAAAATTAGAAATAGAAATAAAGATAAAAGTTAATAAATTATAGAGTTTAAATTTTTTTTCTAACAGTGTTATATATCGGTGTTTAAGGCATTGTATATTTATATACCAGTCGTGGCAGCTGTTTCGCCTTTTGAAGTCGATAATAATTTGCACAACAGAACATGTTTAAAAATAAAAAAATAAAAAGTAAATATTTGAAAATCGTACAATTGAATATATAGAAGAAAAACTTAAAATTTATATAGAGTTAAAGGAATTAAACTTGGCAACGTTAAACATTTTCCACCGTAGTATGGAACGTATTCTGAAAAAAAAGAAAAGATTATTAAAATAGTGAAAAATTCTTCAAAGAATAAAAGGAAAAAAAAACATTATTTAAGAAGGATTATTTTGATCGCAGTGTATTGGATAAATTATATACCATTAGTGCCACCTGTGAAGTTTAGGTCATATTAATTATGAAAGGTTCTCGCCTCTGCTAGTTACTTGCTGTTAAATCGCGTCGGTAATTACAGTGTCCTGTATTGCTGCCGGTTGAATTTGACAGTGTCAATGTATTAGTAAAACACTTTTTCTTGTAAAAGACTAGGTTCCCCTAAAATCGCTCTCTTGCTCCGGAACAATCTAAGGTTTTACCTTTCCTAAAGAACCACAGGAACTGGCCTGTATCTAGTATATTAAAACCCTGTAAAAAGTATCTATTCATGATGACTGTAAATAATGTGATTCAGGTTGTCACTCAAACAACAGTGTTTAATTTAAAAGGACCCTCCAATTAATAACAGTTAGCTTAAACACATACTCGATTTTACTTTAACCGTTAGGCAGTGTATATCAACGGTTAACTGGACGTCTTGTATAGGGCTAGCAGGTTCTTCAATAGTAACCAGATGCTAACCCTATACAAATCTCAAGTACGCCCAACAATTAAACTTGGGAGCCACCTCTGGGCTGTAGCCCACAAAACTTGATAAACCTACTTGATTCTGTACAAAGGAGGGCGGTCCATCTGATTGTCAATCCATTGTTAACAGATCGATTGCAGACGCAATGCAGGCGTGCTGAGTCTGTTCTACAGTTATTTTAATGAAGCCTGCTCTAATGAGCTAGCGGTATTGAACACCCGTTCACAGTGGATTCGTGAGTTCATTTTTTGTGAAAGACGTTACCGATATCTGTTTTTCGTCCTTCATATAATCTAGTCCTTCAAGATCCGCAAGAATCCCTTCCTACAACCCTTATCTTAAGAGGAAGCTACAAGCCAAAAATGTATATATTTTTGGTATATCCTGACCACAGACATAGGAATTAATAGACGAGAAGATAATGGCGAGGGGTAAAATCAACTGTTGAAGAACGAAGGGAGTAAAGCTGACTGTGATTCGTCAATAAATCAATCTGACAGTAAATAGGCATCTCGCATTATAATATCACCATTTAGTTCTTAAAAGTAAAATCTGCTTTTGAATGAATAGACATTTCTACATGGGAGCGCAAATTACTCGCCACGTTATGAACTAATTTGCGAAGTCCAAATTCGGCAAAGTAAGGCAGCTTCTATTTTCAGAGTCGTAGTTAGTTTCAGAGTATTTAGTTAAGACACTTTTACAAATGTCTCATAATTTACTTACCCCAGTAAACAACGATGAGCACACTTGAGAATCGCTACATTGTGATGTGATAGTATATGTTTCTAAAACTGATCCATATAATACGGTGTGAATAAGCTTAAAATAAAGTAAAATAATGCTTACTTATGGAATGTAATACGACAATTGGGTTTATTCTCTTTTTCACATCTATTTTTACAAGTTTTCATATCACAAGTCAACATTTTGCCGTTTTATTTCGTAAAATGAACCGATGATGCCTCGACCATAGTTCGCACAAGAATGATGACGTCACGTTTTCAAATTTCACTTGAGGCCATATGCGAGCCCAGCCGGCTCCAATGGAACCGGTATGGTGAGTGGGGATAATACGCTTTTAATCACTTAGGGCAGGTCTACTAATATTCATATGTCTATGATCCTGACAAACGGAGTCTAGAAACGTTAAATTTCAAGCACAAAACTGGTTTTTATTTATTTTGTAAATAATTTTATAAGAAAACAAAAAAAATTAATCAAGTGGAACTGTCACAGATAATTTAAGCTATAATACTGTGTTTTTTAAAAGTGGTTTCCTTTATGCGTTGAAAAAATATTTTTTTTAGTAGTTTACATTTACACTTTTTACTGTTTAATTTATTTTTTTTATTTGTATTCTGCTCAAGCTAGACGAAAGGAAAACCTCCAATTCATCTAAAGCATATTTTGTGGTATTCATAATGTACATAAATTTGTTATAAAGATTAATCAAAATAGTGATATGGCATTATGCTTCGCCCTAACACAACTCACAACGCTGTCAAATCGAGTGTCAACATTGCTATTAAATGCAGTATCCACTGTGAACGAAGCTAAGCTTTGTTAAAAAAAAAATCTTTTTTGTTACTGACTTTGTTTGGCTAAGCTTGCATCGTAACTAGTCTTTCATACTTTAATACATGCTTGTGGTGGAAACGAAAATGAGAAAACCACTCAACTAAGGTGGAACTAGCTTAGTTTCGTTCGCGGTGAACATTGTGCTTTATACTGTACAGACAACGTTCCCTTCATCATCTCCATTTCTTCTGATCTCCAGTTCTCTTGGTCCTGTCCGCCGGAGTGATTTACTTAATTCCTAGGGTTCTTCTCCAGATGTCTCTTCTCTACTACCCCACCATCTTGATAGGGATCATTACTAGCCACTGTACCACCCGGGACGGTGTGAAGGGTTCGTAGGACCACCTTACCTTCCCACTACTCACTGTCTCCACTGGGGCTACCTGTGGTGCACCAGAAGATAAGCCGGTTCTTCTATTTTGTTCGCTGCCATGGAAACGTGTTTATATTTGGTATTCCTTTGTATGTTCTTCTTTACAAATGTTGTCTCTCCATTAGCTCCAAAAACGATAAAAAACTGCCTTGGACGAGAACACTTAAAAGTTTTTAGTATGTATAAGTGTAATATGTTGTGTCGTGAAGGGAACAATAGGCTTTGATAATCATTTAATGGTAGCTTCATTTAAACAAAAGTAAAGCCTTGACGTGAGAACCGATTGACGGACTAATCTGGTCTATAAAACTGTTCGGGAACGTGATGGGTGCCCTCGACTATACAGACAGGGTCTCTCTTGTGAGATGTTACATAAAATTTTTAAAAAATTCAAAAGATTCTTGGCCCTTCTCATCTTACCTTTTTTACTGAGTTTCACACACGCGTCTTTGTCAGCGACACACTTGTTGGGAAAGTTTACCCAGACCATGTTTCCTGTGTGAGCGCAAATCGGCAAATAAGTGAAAGGACATGGAAGTAATAACGTCATTATATTACATTTTTGCTCCTGTCCCAAAGTCTGTAGAGTCATCAAAGTCACCAGAACGCCAACTGTACAAAAGTTACATATTAATTCTTCACCCCGCGGCCGCGTCTAGACAACCATGTAAAAAAAATATGTGGATTCAAAAGAAATAAATATTGAATATTCTTCAACGACATTGTTGACCAATTTAATGATGTAGAAAAAGTTCTGGAATCTAATGACGACTTAAAAATATATAAAAGAACACGATTGACAAACTTTACTGATTAACTAAGATCAACTTCATGAAAGACAGAGTACGAAAACAGTGTGCAATATAATTGTGAATGAGGAATACTTGGAGCAGGTGGATGAGTTTGTGTATTTAGGAAGTATGTTCTAGAGAGATGGGAAGGCTGACAGAGATATTGAAAGAAGGGTAAATGCAGGTAATTCCGTTAATGGAGGACTGAACGCCGTTGGCGCTAACAAAAAATTGTCCAAAGAAGCGAAGTTAGCAGTCCACAACGGAGTGCTGGTACCAACCTTGAGGCATGGAACTGGCAAAGAAAGGATTAAAGTAGATTAAATGCTGTTGAAATGAGATCCCTGAGGCGTATGTGTGGTAAAACCATGTTTGATCGTGTGAGGAATGTGGAGATCCGCAAAGAGTGCAAGGCTGATGTAAGCGTAATGAGTAAGATTAAGAAAGGGACGCTTAGATGGTTTGGGCATGTAGAGCGAATGAGCGAAGATAGGAGTGTAAGGAGGATATATGATGCGAATGGTAACAGAAGTCGGGGACGCCCGAGGAAGACATGGCACGATCGAGTGAATCAGATACTCGAGTCGGGCCATGTCAAGAGTCAGAATAATAGAAGAGTATGTATGAGACGATGTATGAATGTGAATGAGGCAAGAAGTGTGTGCCAAGACCGAGTTGTTTGGCGGTCCGTCCTCTCTGCCTACCCCTGCGGGGAAACGGCGTGATTGTTAGTTAGTTAGTTAGTTAGTTAACTTCATCAATCGTGTGAACAAAATGCTCTATTTTTTAACATTCAGAAATGTCAAGTAATACGATTTTCTAAAACCCATTACAATATTGAACTGATTTTAAGTCCTTAGTTTGTACGAGAACCTTCCATATTTCATAAGGTAGAATAATATAATTCATCTATTTTGTCCCCTTTATATAAAGTTCACTCTAACAATATAGAAAGAGTTCAGCACTAATTCCTAAGGTACGTAAATATTTAGATCATAATTCCTATTGAATACATTAATTATTATGTCTAACGCTGTCTGACATGAGAATTATGTCAGACCTGGCTGTGTTACACAGATTCATTAACAACTTAATTGACAGCCCTGCCATCACTGCCACTTCTAAATTCCTTGTGCCGACTAGGAACGCAAGACAAAATGTAACATTTTTCTACAATACATACACAACAAACTATCTGGGCAACAAGTTTGGGGGTGCAATTGATATATTTATTGATTCTGTTTAAGGAACAAAACACTTTGTTAAATTATACAAATTAGAGTAGCGTTGGTAATGTAGTTTAAGTGATTTATCTTATATGTAGTATTGTTCTAGTTTCTATATTATTGTATGTTACTGTTACATGTTTTACTAATATTGTTTCATATTCAGTTTATCAGTTTACTGTGTATATCATGCTTAAAATTCCTTTGTATAATTTTCGAGAGCTCACGAGGGTAGGTATAAAATATAGCGTAATTAATGTACTGAAATGCTTGACCACGTACCTAAATTAAGGTTATATTAGCCCGTGGTGAGTGGGACTATTGCATCCCCATCTGATGTATACTGTGGGGCAGGAGGGAGTAGGGAAGGGGAGAAAATAGGGAAAAGAGAGGTCGGGATGAACTTTTCAAATAGGCAACATTTTGATTCTGAGTTGTGGTATTTCACTATGGCAATATTGAGAGTATGTAACCGGTCAACTGCTGAGTTGGCATGGTGTTTGTGTCCCAGGCGTCGTGAGTTCAATTTCTCAGCTGGCTAAGTACCCCAACACGACACAAGCAACATTTTCCACTTACTGTGATTGTAGAAGGAGATTTTCAAATTTTGTCATAATTTTTGTAATCTGAGAATAGTTTTCGGGACTTCAAGCGACATCAAAGGTATTGTGTTTTCTTGCACCGCCTTCTTTTTTATGTGGATAACGCACAAGAATCCAAACTGCTCCCAGTTGTTTGGAACCATTGAGACTATGGCATTCATAATTAGGGTACGTTGTGACGCTGAAGGTAGTTGGGAGGGGAAAGAGATCGAGGAGAGGAAGGTGGGGGAATACCTGGCTATTTAAAGTCATTTCAAGAAACGTTTCAATTCTGAAGGTTGGTCTCACATTAGGGCGATACTGTAACGTGCCGCAAGTATACTATATATTGCTTTAAATCAGCGGTCGGGTAACTTTTTTAACCATTACCCCAAAATATTTTTGCGTAAGTCGATATTACCCCTTCCCCCCATTTCGAAAAGAATACAATCGATGTATATTTAAATAAACATTATTTATTGAATTAATTTACGAATGAATGAATTAATGTAAGAGCAATTTGAATACAGTCTTCGGCCTGTAATCGATTTCTGTTCTTCGTTTTTAATGTTCATTAGAGTGGAAAAGCCTTGTTCACAAAAATAGGTTGTTGCAAATGGCAGAAACTTTTATACCGCCTCCTCAAGTGCAATTTCGAAAGCCTTCGTAGCTTTTGACATCCAAAAAGACGACAGATTGGCTTTGCTCTCATAATGAATACATTCTTCAGTATTAAATCGAAGTTCAAGTATTGTTTCTGCCAAACCCTGAGGTTCTTCTGGTGTGTTAGCAATTTCACATTTAAAAGAACCTACAACCCAATTGAAAGTATTTGTATCAAGATCTGGAAAGTAGTCAGAGAACCGCTCTCTGAGTTTGGTAAGATGTTTTATAACTGTATCCTTGATGTCATCAAAAGTAATATTTTCACAGTCTTCCAAAATAGCAAACAGAATAATTTCCTTATTACCCAAAAAAAACATTTTTAGCCCATTTGGGGTAATTTACCCCGGTTCCCCGATCGCTGCTTTAAATGAATAAATTGTGAAATGACACAAATTAGTCAAATAAAATTAACTTGCCCAGGCCAGGATTTGAACCCGCTACCTTCGGCTTGCTAGTCGAGAGCCTCACGCCTCGAGCACGGAGGCCGTATTATATTCCTTCAGTATATCAATCTTTCGCCTGATATTTTGCGGAGATATATTTGCAAGTACGATGAGCCAATGGAGAGGTGTAGATTTTAAAGTCCCGCTGATGGTTCGCATTGTGGCAATAAGTTGAACATCGACCATGGAAGTGTAAGTGCTTCTAGCCCTTCTGGAGCACGGTATTCAGCTGTTGAGAACACCAGGACAATGGATGCCATTCTTAGGGTTATTCCCAGATAGTGCCACCTAACTTATTGACAGAATCATCATGGCAGCAATACTTTCATGTTTGTCAACGTCCTCTAAGAAACATTTTATAAATAAAATCAAAAAAAATATTACGTATGTTCCTACTAAATTAAAAATCGTGGCTCCCTTATCAGGCATAAGAACTCTGAGATAAGGTGTTCATGACCAAGAATGACATTAAATAAATTTTTTATCGATGCATAAAATGTTTTATTTTATATTATATTATGCTTAAAATGTAACCTATTTTGTTTTTTAATGGTTTGATGAAACATTTTCAACAGTGTTTTGCATTTCGTCTGTCTAAAAATTTGTTCGCGAAATTTTTGTTTATTTTGATCTTCTTACTTGCATTTTTGCAATAACAGTACCTACCAGTAATAAAGCTATAAAAAAAATTCTACTAAAAGAATGCTCATATGCCCGCGTGTGCGTACGAGATTCATATTATTGACAGAATGTACTGTCGTCGACAACAAGATTATCTGCCGAGCTTCAGCTCGATCGGATATCGGGAAGTGGGTTAATTTCCACTTTCAGTCATTCGGCGCCGTATATTGTTTTTCCCACATTATTTTAGAGATTTGATAGGGCAAATTCAACCGCATGTCTGTCCAATACGCCAGGACCGCGCGTCGCTTATATTTGTGCACGGCTGCTTCACTTACGTCGTTAAGGCGATGCACTACGTCGTGTAATATTTTAAATTGAGCCGCTATCAATAACAACTCTTAAGTAGATGGCGATAAGCTTTAAATTCCCGCTTAACACCATCCGGATGTTTTGATTAATGCAAGAAATAAACATAACCAAAAAGTGCGTTTTATTTTATTTTGTAGATGTTCAGGCATAAATATTTTTTTTTTCGATCATTTTATAAATAACTTAATTTTCCACATTATACAATAAAATTATAACCGAAAATGGGTTCGTAAGTAGGAGATTTTGAACTTTAAAGCAGTTTTCATAGGCCTTATACATTATTTTTTTCTTTGCTTATAAAAAGACTTATCTAAAAAATACTCGATTATTTCAAATGCCTAGATGTATTCTACTCACAGTAATTAATTAAAGCCTCTGAAACATTTCTAGGCGACCAAATTTTCAAACCAAAAACACATGATTTTGCGTCACTACGTATGGCATCGCCTTAAGATTCTGGCTTAAGTAATTTAGAACATAATATGACATAAATAAAAACAATTGTTGATATAACAATAGCTAGTGTTGTGGAAGTGTATTAGGTCTGATTCTGCGTTATTTGTATGCATCTATATCTAGTGGAAGATATTCTCAGTGTCACCCTGGTGTAAGACCAACATTCGGAATAGAAATGTCACTTGAAATGGCTTTAGCCACGTTTGATGAGCAGATCTGAACAGCTAGGTGCTTCCACATCTTCCTCTCCCCAACTCCTTCACCACCCAACTACTCTCAGGCTCACGAAATACCTCAATATTGTGGTATGATGTGAGGCTGGCCACTAGCTTCAGACGGTCGGGAGCAGTTGGGATTGTCACATATTTTTTATTACATAATTATGTCTTTAATAGCACTTCGGCTATTCCACTGAAGTTTTTATGACTTCTGGTTCTGTATTACAAAACTCTGAAACAGATTTACAGAAAATCTTAAAAATAAACCAAAAAACTAGCTTACCAATTGCGGCAAAGTTTAGAGTGATCTTCATTTTTCTTGGGTCATAAAAAAATTTTCTTTTCAGCTGAAACTGCGGGAGAAAGGCAGGTTTATATAGGTCTGCAAAGTTGTATGTATTGTACGCAGGAAATGTCAATATATTTCATAAAATAAATAATAACAGTAATAAAATTTTTAAAAAAAGTCTGAAGTTGTAGGTACAATCAGGTAACACAGTTTGTAGAAGTAGGTAAACACATGTAACATAGAATTGTTCGGAGTTATAGGTAAAAACAGGTAGCATAGAATAAGTCTGTAGCTGTAGATGCAAATAGGTAACATAAAATACTGTCGTTGTAGGTATAAATAGGTAACATAAAATAGTCTGTAGTTATAGGTATAAACAGGTATCATAGAATAATCTGTCGTTGTAGGTATAAACTGGTAACATAGAATAGTATAAAACAAGCGAAATCACAATCTGCGCAGTTCACTAGACCACTGAGGCATTCCTGTATCGAGATGTGCAGCTTTACAATTACAGTAAATAAAAATATCAAATAACATATTGAAACCAACAAAATTTAAAACAATAAACACAACGTCTTTTGGTCAGAAAAATCATCAATTCCATGCTACAAAACTATATAATGCCCTCCCAATTGAACTCAAAAACACAACGGAGACACAAAAACTTAAAAACGACATCAAATTATGGCTAAGTAAACATGAAGATGAGGAAATCAATAAAATTATGAACTGAACAAATGTGAAGACAATTTTTTTAATTTTTTTTGTAGAAATTAACAAGGAAATCACGATCTACACCTATACAAAAACCTACAGTCCGCCTCGGAACAGGAATACCTAGGGAGAAGGACTGCTAATAATATACTTAACTTTGTAATTATATTTGTCGTTAATAAAAAAATTAAAAAAAAAAAAAACGGTTATTCAAGCTAAAAAAATTACGGCTAATTTAAAATTTATTAATGACAACAATAACGTTATATTGTAAACCTAATAATTATCACAAAGTAACCGTGATGGTTTAACAGCCGCATTCACAGGGTGATACTGCTAACAATGACGAGAGCATTAATAATATTAATTAACAAAAAATAACAAAAAGTAAATTGAAATTGGTAGTTAAGTAAGGTAAGTATTAATTACTAATAATATTAAGTAAATAATTTAAAGTAAATGAAGTGAATAGTCCGAAGTAACAATTCTAATAACTATCTCATTTTTATTTTTAATGATAAACTAATGTTTGTAACACGAGGTTTTTCTGTGCATAGCACAAAGGATAACTAATTATTATAAGCAATAATTATTCGCCACAGGGCCGGCCCTATGCGGGCATAATTGGAGCAGTCCGCTCCGGGGGCTCAATTACCAAGGCGTCAAGGCGCTTATAATACCTTACATATAACGGTCCTAACTAGTGGCGGCTTGTCTACGGAGGTCAATTGGTCAATTGGTCACCTCCCAAAATATACTGCAATAGTATTAATATAAAAAAGGAGTTAACAAACTACCCGATTATCAATTTATTTTTAATATTCGTAAGGTAATAGCGAGTTCCAGAGCCATACAAATGAGAAGCTGCTGAATGTACCTATCGTCTGTCACTTCAAGTTTTGTCTCAAAGCTATCTCCTTTTTTCTCTTTGCTATACAGACAAAGCAGGTAAACACTATCATGTCTGACGTATGCTTATTATCATACAAAATTTATTTTCAAGAGATTCTTTCTTTTCGATTCCTTCTTCTGGCGCTTGTAAAATTAGATTGTTAATGTTATTTTTAGTTATAAGTTTCTACATATGTAAATAGATATTTTATTAAGATAGTAGTTATGGGCCTCAGTCGTAAGTCTCTAGATATAAGTCTCAGACGTAAGCCATTAGTTTTAAGTCAGTAGTTCTAGTGTTAAATATTTAAGAAATATATTTGTACAGCGCCCTTGAGGTGATTTCTCACGAAAACGGCGCCATATAAATTAGCCAAATATTATTATATGAATTTGGTTTCCTAATATTTACAGAGCTGAAGAAAAAAACTTATATTTGTAAACAAAGAATCTTAAATTAAACAATATTGTACTGCCAGCTTCAGAATAGGCGGGTACCGGCAAATTAATTACACACATTGGCGTTTTTATAATATAAATTACGCATTAGCAATATGTGTTAACATTTCATATTCATTTGTTACCGATTAACCTTCCACTTCTGGACCCCTAGAGCCGCCTCTGGTCCTAACACATCGCCCTTCAGATTATTTTTCATTTAAACGGAGCTACACAAACATACAAATCTTCAGAAGATTATTGAGTACAGTGATCACCTATTTATGTGTCTACAAGTTTAGACTAGGGGTGCCGAACTTTTATTTGCGCCAAGCATCGTTTGGCTCAGAGCCGGCCCTGACTCCAAGTCATTCTTTTCTCAGGAAATATATGTTACTATCTGTTTTAATTAGTCTATGGTTTTAAATCAAGTACCTATTCTCTTTTTTTGATTGTCAAGTGTGCAATATTTTATCAAGACGTATAAAAATTCTGCTTTAGGGGGTGGGAGAAGGAGATGTGGATAGTTTTTCGAAATCTCATTATCCTCTTTTGAAACTTAAGGTCTGAAGTTTTGAAGGTAAAGTATGCAAATTTCATAAATCTCGAAAAAGACTGTAATTTTTTTTCCGTAATATATAGACGAACAACGGTTTTATGGAGAACATGACTAAAAAAATAAATAAATTATTGCCTTGCGTGTACTTAGAACCTAACCGTGACACACGACAGATCTAAACGAAAATATCGGGTAAGGCACGATTTCAGAATGAGTTTGTATGTGGTATTCAATACTGAAATGAAACTGTTTAGGTGTCCCACCTCAAATGAGATGAGGTGTAAGATGTGAAGTGGGAGTGGTGAGGTTGAGGCGTGAAGTGGGAGGGGTGAGGTTGAGGCGTGACGCATAAGATGTTAAATGTGAAGTGGAAGGAGTGAGGTGTAAAGTGTGAGGTATGAAGTTTTAAGTGTAAGTTGTGAAGTGTGAGGTGTGAGATGTGAAGTGGGAGAGGTGTTAAATGTGGAGTGGAAGTGAGGTTGAGGCATGACGCATAAGGTGTTTAATGTGAAGTGTAAGCTGTGAGGTGTAAAGTGTTAGGCGTGAAGTGTGAGGTGTGAAGTGTGAGGTGTGAAGTGTGAGGTGTAAGATTTGAAGTGAGAGGGGTGAGGTTGAGGCGTTACTCATACGGTGTTAAATTTGAAGTGTGAGATGTGAATTGGGAGGGGTGAGGTTGAGGCGTGACGCATAAGGTGTTAAATGTGAAGTGGAAGGTGTGAGATGTAAAGTGTGAGGTGTGAAGTGTGAGGTGTAAGATGTGAAGTGGGAGGGGTGAGGTTGAGGCGTGACGCATAAGATGTTAAATGTGAAGTGGAAGGAGTGAGGTGTAAAGTGTGAGGTGTGAGATGTGAGGTGTGAGGCGTAAGGTATGAAATATGAAGTGTGAAGGATGAAGTGTAAAATTAGAGGTGTGAAGGGTGAGATATGGGTTATAATGTGAAGTTAGGTGATAATCACGAGCTATGGAGCTCAATTTATTAAGTAGAATAAAAGCGAAAAAAAATTCAACATTCCTCATTTATTCTGTTTTATATTATTTTCTGTGTTACATAATTAAAAAAAGTAATCCATTAATACAGTTCATATTTATTATATTGCATCTGTTGTAAAATGTCTTTAAAATATAAAAAAGGTCTGGAATCAACCGCGCTACGAACCTCGCCAAATACCGATCGGGTACGACCGACAATTATTTCATATATTCAATGCTGTATTGTGCGATCCCAGAACTGAAAATCGCGTGTATACGTGATTGCCAGAATTTTTTAAGTTAACAGAATGCATTGTTATCGATAACGAGACTATCTGACGAGTTTCAGCTCGATCGGATGTCGGAAAGTGTATTAATTTCCACTTCTAAAATTAGCATTTATTCACTCCCAAAAACAAAAGCGAAAATCAAATAGATATATTTAAAAATTCGACAATGTTAAAAAAATTTTACCTATTATTTGAGTTCAATAAACTAAAAAATTTTAACGAAAAATATATTGACATTTCCTGCATACAATACCTACAACTTGGCAGACCTATATAAGCCTGCATTTCCCCCACAGTTTCATCAGAATAGAAAAGTCTATTATAACCCAATAAAAATGAAGACAAACTTTGCAGTAATTGGTAAGCGAGTTTTTAGATTGATTTTAAAGATCTTCTGTAAATCTGTTTCCGTGGAATAGCCGAAATGCCATCTTAGTCAAAGTCATAATAAGAAACTGAACAAAAATATCACTTCTCATTTTTTTTCATTGTAATTAAACATCCTAACGTCCACATCATTGAACACAAATTTCAAGAATCCGGATATTCCTTCATGGATTGCGATAGAATGTTTTTTTCCGATAGAACGGGACAGTAAAAATAAGTCGGATATGATTTGAGATTATGGTGATTTATTTTAAGGGTATAATGCCGTGTTGCGCTACTTCTTATGTATTACAGTGTCCACATCTGCCCTGATAATGGACACTGTAATGCTGTCAACTAATCTTTGGCTGAAGAAAACGGTAGCAGAACAAGCCATTCAAATAAATCACTATAATACCGTCATGAAAGGAGTTGCCAGCTGAAAATATTCAACAACTCAAGAGGAAGAACTACCAATCGAGAGACGTATCACGTCAAAGGAAGAACTACCAATCGAGAGACGTATCACGTCAAAAGAAGAACTACCAATCGTTTAAGAGAATTGAAGAGACGTATCACGTCAGAGGAAGAACTACCTACAAATCGAGAGACGTATTACGTCGAAGTGATGAAGTTCAACGACATAGTGGACTTGAACAGTTGTTGGACAGTCAGATCATAAAAAGGTGGTTGAAGATTAAAGATGAGTTGTTTCTTTATTTGTTGCTTTTGTGTTTAATTCGTAGAACTCCATTTATTTATTTTTTTTTAATTTAACTAAAATATCTTTAATAATATACTTATTAATTTCTGCAAGTATTTTTTGGTTTTTGTTTTTGTTACAGCTGTTTCGGCTTTCAAGGCCATTTTCAAACTGTTTTGCCTTGAAAGCCGAAATAGCTGTAACAATAACAAAAACCAAAAAATACTTGCAGAACTTAATAAGTATCTTATTAAATTTGATTTTTAATTAAATTAAAAAAAAAAAATGAGTTGTTTCGTAAAATTTTAACAAATCATCAAATTTCAACGTTAATTTTTGGTATTCAAGTTCTGTTATTATATCATTATGGGCCAATTTCTTGACAGTACTGAAATAATCACAGAACTTTCAAACAACTTGAAAATTAACTTTTAAATTTGAAGAACTTTTAAAATTCTCTGAAACATCCCGTCCTTGGTGTTCCATCGAAAACTACCGGGAATCATCCAGATTAGACTTGATCATGTAATTGGGTACACAGACTAAAATGTTTGTGAAAGTAGAATGTTAGAAGTTCCACCGGCGATAATAAAGGCATAAAATAAAATATTGCCCATAAATTAGCAAAAAAAACGACAAGTGGAAACTATGCACCTATAAAAATATTCCAGAAGAAATCACTTCTGTTATGTGCAACATCCGGTCTCTAAAAGTGTTTCTCACACTGACGTTATGAATGAAACTGAATCATAAGAACGATGAAAAATATCGATAATACATTCCAAGTTAAATAAATACAGTATTCTTTTCTAATATATGTAATTGATATGATCAGTCAAGATACAAAAAACTCAACACTAAACAACTTCATTCACAGAGTCGGGTTTGAAAAACTCACCACCTACGAAAACGACTTTTCTCTTTTTGTTCAAAAATTACATTTATTTAACAATTTTAAATATTATTGTGAAGGCACGTACCTCACTTGCATGAAAGGTCGGCGTGTGGCACCGTCTATGGCTTGAAGAGCATTCTAGTCTTGTACTCTTTGAGATCAAGTTATAATGGACTGGCTGTTGTAAACGATAAATGGTGTTTAAGTATTCGTGTAATCCCAAAACCTTAAAAGTATAACTAGGTGGCGACGAGGTACAAAAGGATTCTACGCGGCACTCGTGATAAATAAACCACCCACGACTTGATTTCTAGCGTTTCCGGGAAACACTAGTAACCAAGTATAATAAACAATAAACTGTGATCAGCCAGAGTGAAATTATTCAGCCGGGAGCTGAATGTTATTGAAGAACAGGAAGATTTTTAACCATCAAAGAGTGACTAAAACAGCGGGGAGATGAACAAGCCAGAGTCTCCAGCCCATTAAAAAGGTCCGCAGCCGAGAGCAGAAGAGTACATCGAGAATCGTCCTGAGCAGCAAGGAAATCCAGTGAGCTAGAAGCGCCCGTATCTCATTGATTATGTTTTGTTAGTTGGTGAGTTTTTTCATGAAAGCGAGGGTATATATTATACAGAATATTACATTTAATGTCATTCTTGGTCATGTATACCTTATCTGGAAAGAATGGTTCGTGTGTCTGATAAGGGAGCCACGATTCTTACTTTAGCAAATAAAAAATAATTATTTTGCTTTGAATGAAATGTTTGCAATTTTTTAAAGACTTTTATAATGATTCTTTCTGAAACTTGTAGTGAGTTCAGATTTTTTTTTAATAAGATCTTCCAAAACCAATAATACCGTAGACAAGCAAAAACTCAACAAGGGCATAGTACACATTTTTGATTTCTTATCCTGACAAATATTTATACGCATTTCCTTGTTCTTTTACGAGCTCTGCAAAGTGGCTTTCTCTACTTAAGGTTTTGATCAATGATCACAATAAGGTATTTAATTTCAGAAGAAGAGTTGATTATAGTACAATAAAGATTGTATTGCTTACGGCTTACATCAATAAATTATTAAAAATAAATAAATAAAAACATTTGTAGTTCTGATAACCCAAAGGTTTTTTACGTATCGGAATAGGTATTTTGCTTTATATTTTTTGTGTATAGTGCAACTGTATTCTTCTTCTTCTTTCGTATGGTTCTTTTGTTGTGTTTCTGAATGGTGTTACTTTATTCTTCTTCTTTTTTCGTATGGTTTTTTTGTTGTGTTTCTGAATGGTGCAACTGAATTCTTCTTCTTCTTCTTTCGTATGGTTCTTTTGTTGTGTTTCTGAATGGTGCAACTGTATTCTTCTTCTTATTTCGTATGGTTCTTTTGTTGCGTTTCTGAGTGGTGCAACTGTATTCTTCTTCTTCTTTCGTATGGTTATTTTGTTATGTTTCTGAATGGTGCAACTGTATTCTTCTTCTTCTTTAGTATGGTTCTTTTGTTATGTTTCTGAATGGTGCAACTGTATTCTTCTTCTTCTTTAGTATGGTTCTTTTGTTGTGTTTCTGAATGGTGCAACTGTATTCTTCTTCTTCTTTCGAATGGTTCTTTTGTTATGTTTCTGAATGGTGCAACTGTATTCTTCTTCTTCTTTCGTATGGTTCTTGTGTTGTGTTTCTGAATGGTGCAACTGAATTTCAAATATCCCGTAAAATTTGGGGGGTGTTCAATCATTTTAATGAATATGAAATACACACTATTCAGTCTCATAAATATCCCAAAGTCAAACCTAAGTCTAACTTTGAAAATACACAAATGCAAAAATTCATCTCTTAACCGGAATTGTGACTGCCCATGCTTAGAACAAGTAAACAATATTAAATATTTAGGTATAACTTTTGACACAAACCTTAATTGGAAACAACATATTCATAACACCACGAATAAAATCCGCAAATCTATATACTTTTTCAAACAAACACGCAATTTTATTGACCTTAAACTTTTAAAATCAGTCTATTACTCACTATGCCAATCACACATAGAATACGGAATTCTAGCTTGGGGTAATGCTTCTTCTAGTGCCCTCGACCCCATTATAAAAGCACAAAAAATAATCATTAAAATAATCCTTAAGGTTCCTCTTTCTACCAGCACTGATACGATCTTCAATACTATCAATGTTATGGACATAAAACAGCTGTATGCAAGATCCATCTTGGTCAACTTACACCAGAAAAATAAATCACTATACAAACCAACACAAACTATTCACAATACCCGAGCCAAAAACAAAGAACTTCTTCAAACTCCTTTTGCTAAAACCTCATTCGGACAAAGACATTTTAAAAACATAGCTTGCAAACTATACAATACACTTCCAACTGCGATCAGACAATTAGAAACAATGACAAAATTTAAACACGAAATAAAGAAATGGATTGCAATCACAGGGCGTCCCACTATTGCAAGCATATGTAAACCAAATTGCACATAGACAACAAGTACTATTTACACACGACCAAATTCAAACTTAATTAAAATGATCTAATTATATTTTCCCACATTTGTAATGAACACAATCTTAACAGGATTAACCCAACCGTTCTTTTGATTGTATTGAAATTATTTTGTATTATTTTTATATTTTGTATTTACCCTTATTGATATTCACTTAACTATATGTATATACATCGATGTACTCTATGTCTATCTCGACACAGGTTTACCCTAGTGAAACAGGCATCGAAAAACCACTTGTAAAAACTTTATATGGATAAATAAATAAAAATGAAAAATAAATAAAATAAAATAATTGTTTTTTACACTAAGAAATTCTAATTAAGTACCAGAAAAAATATATATTATAATGAAATTGTATAGTGTAAACGTAGTTTGGTTTTGCGAGAAAAACAAATAAAACAACAGACAAATAACTGTACATTAAAAATCAATGTAATTTATTTTTAAGAGAACAATACGTTAGCTGACCGATTGCTCATAAATATATATTTATAATGTAAACATCGTACACGAGTCCCAACTGCTCCTAACCCTCTGGAGCCAGTTGGGAACGGTTTTTTTTGTAGACGCGGAGGTGAAGTAATGTTAATTAAACCTTTGTTCAGTTGGCGTTCTCGTGACCTTGATGACTATTGTGACTTTGGGCGAGGTGCAAGAGTGTTCAATAGAGTCATGTCCCGACTACGCCGACCCAGTTTGCGCCGACACAGGAAACGGGGTCTGGGTGGACTTCCTAAACAAGTGTTTCGCTGACAATGACGCTTGTCTAAAACTCGGTTTAAAAGGTAAAATGGGAATGGGGAAATATCTACCATCTATCAACAATCTTATAATCCTAATCTTTTTAAATTCTGAATTTCCTATGTTGTTTTTTTGTTTGTTTCTTTAACTAATTGATGGTTTTTTTTCAGAATACGACCTATACTTCAAAGGAAAATGTGGTGTTGAGGGTGAACAATTATAATGACAGTGAATTAATAACAACAATAATAAAATAATATCTGCCAATAATTGTGTGGAAAAGATTTTTTGTTTTTTGTTGATACCAAATGTTTACATTATACATATATTCTAGTGAAATAAATAAATAAAAATTGTTTGTAAAGGTTGAATTGCAAAATAGCGCAATCATTATCATCTATTTTATCAGGACCTTTATTTACTATAAATATTGACTATGTCATTGGATCATCTATGTCTATTATATCATCTATGTTTACATGGATCGGGGATAGAGGGCTACCACACGTACCGGGAATCTATGTCTACATGGATCGGGGATAGAGGGCTACCACACGTACCGGGAATCTATGTCTACATGGATCGGAGATAGAGGGCTACCACACGTACCGGGAATCTATGTCTACATGGATCGGGGATAGAGGGCTACAACACGTACCGGGAATCTATGTCTACATGGATCGGGGATAGAGGGCTACCACACGTAACGGGAATCTATGTCTACATGGATCGGTGATAGAGGGCTACCACACGTACCGGGAATCTATTTCTACCTGGATCGGGGATAGAGGGCTACCACACGTACCGGGAATCTATGTCTACATGGATCGGGGATATAGGGCTACCACACGTACCGGGAATCTATGTCTACATGGATCGGGGATAGAGGGCTACCACACGTACCGGGAATCTATGTCTACATGGATCGGGGATAGAGGGCTACCACACGTACCGGGAATCTATGTCTACATGGATCGGAGATAGAGGGCTACCACACGTACCGGGAATCTATGTCTACATGGAACGGGGATAGAGGGCTACCACACGTACCGAGAATCGTTTCTGAGTTTTATCGGCACGCACACTGTACACTTACTTTTATAATATATATTGATTGATTACATACATACATAATTCAATTTTTTATCATTTAATATCAAGCTACGACAACATCAATAATGCCATTTTTGAAATATTGACACTCTAGTACACCCAAAAGTCACGAGCCGCCACTTTTCAAGGTCAGCAATTGTCTCACTGTTATGTTGTTACAGTACCTACATCAAATTAGTTGCAAGTAGTGAAGTTAGATATCAATTAAGATAGGAATCTAATTTTGTTGCTTTTCCTGTGTTCGATCTGTGGACAATATCACCTGTTGCTCTAACAATGTCAGCTATCATGTGTTCATCCCATTTACCCAGATATCCTCTTTGACCTTCACATCGATGATGAGCAAGAAAAAATAGCTATTCAAAAAATGCACCTTGATGCAATCGTTTTATAGTTCTCCAAGAGTCTCTGGAAAATTTTGGGTTGGTTTTAATTTCGTGTATCATAGGTATACCAAATGCCAACATAACATATGTTCCCTCCTTCCAAATTTGTGAACTTTCTAAACCCTGCTTGCATACCTACTGAGGAGCCAAGACTCATCTTGATCGTTTTACTTTGATACATGTAAAATGGGCTTGCCTGACAAGTGCATTAATGTTTGCAATTTGACTGAGAATAATGAAACTTTCATAGACATTAAAATCAATCTCAGTCAATAGGAGAGCACTCGTCTTGCCCTAGATCCCATGGAGTAAACACATTTAGTATTTTCTACGTTAGCTCCACACAGGAGGCATGTAATCTTTGGGAATATCTTGATTGATATCTGCTTAGGAAAAGTTTAAGGGATGGACAAAAATCTTGGAGTCAGTGTGTCCAGGAGTGACGGATGTTTGAATTCATCCTCCCACTATGGTGCAAGGCGATGGGTCTAGATAGTCGTGCCGGAGAGGTACCAGACTCTCCATAACCAACCTGCTACGCAGTAGATGGACCAGGCATCCACTGCCAACTATTTAGGGAAGGAAAGTGAGGAAGTTAAGGAAATAAAAAAGGTATGAGGATTGGGTAGGAATCTGGGGGTTAGTGTGTTGCATAAAAGATTGGTAACGAAGTGCGTGACTCCTTCTAATCGATTTATATCGATGATTTCGGTGTGTGGCACCTCCATTACTTATTCAATGGACAATTGTGTAATGGCCATATTGTTGACACTGGATTATTTTGGCACCCTAAAAGAAGACATATTGATAGACGGTGAAGTATTGAAAGAAGTATTTGAAATGAAATATTTGGGGGTAATAATTGACTCCAAATTAACTTTTGCTCAAAATACAAAACAAATTATTAAAAAGATTGCCAAAAAAATCTCACTGTTAGGAAGAATAAGAAGATTCCTTAACACAGTTTCCAGTAAAAATGTGTACAACGCAATTATTGTACCACACATAAATTACTGTAGCAGCATTCTATTCTTATCCAACGACGGTTTAATGAAACAAATGACAATTCTACAAAATAGAGCAATGAGAACCATATTGAAGAAAAATAGATACACAAAAATTAAGAACATGTTGAAGGAGTTAAATATCTTGTCATTTAAACAAATTATTTACTTTAATACCATATTTTTAATCTACAAGATAATCAATGGCCTTACGTCTAGTGAATTCCTAAGAAAAATTGATAAACTACAGAACAAACACACACATGAGACGAGGAAAAGAAATGAATTGAGACTCCCCTTCAGGAAAAAAACTCAGAGTCAAAAGTCATTGATGTACGGAGCGTTGAAGATATTTGGAGAGCTACCAGAAGAAATAAAATCAGAAGAGAACATAAAAACATTTAAAATTAAATTACGAAAATATGTAATTGATTCATTCTAAATGTGTTACTATAATTATATGTATATAAGGATTGTATTAGGACATAGATAACTATGTACCTACTTAAAATACCGCAATAAAACAATAAACAATAAAACCCTGCGGTTGCCAACCGGCAAACTAGGAAAGAGCCTGGGAAGGCGGATCTGTGGAACGCCAACCGAAAGAATTGGTCTACCTCAGGCCTGTGATTCTGGAGTTAAACGATCAATCGTTTTCGTATGCGCCGTCTTCGAGTGAAAAACTACTAATCGTCGCGACTAACTTTTTCGAATGTTTCAATTTTACGTATTCTTGAGCGTCGAACGGTCGAAGTTGGTAGAAGAGATGATTATATTGGCAACCCTGTGAATATTGTCTATGTTCCTGATGTTTTTGGGATTTCTATGGTGTGACTGTCAAACAGACAACAGTTATTCATTATTCAAAACAGAAATGGCTGCGGGACATATTACAAATTGCCAAAAGCAACTCTTAGGACGGGTTGTTTCGGAGAATTTGAACAATTCTTCAAATTTCAAAGTTAATTTTCAGGTTCTGTGAAAGATTTTTTCAAGTTCTCTTTTTATTTCAGTTCTGTCAAGCAACTACCCTTTACTGATATAATAACAGAACTTGAATAGGACTTTCACAGAACCCGGAAATCAACATTGAAATTTGTTAAATTGTTCAAATCTTCCGAAACAACCCGTCCTTAATTGAGCTTGTAAGCTCCGATAAAGACTTAGTAAGTGGGAAATTTTGCGGGTCCGAACGTTCGCGCGGTAAAACAAAAATTGACAGCTAGACTAGATTTTGACAGCCAATTCCATTGAAACGCCAACAACCTACCACTCGCTGCCCTGTTTCTACTGGTTATACCCAGTAGTTGTCGTGTGGAATGACTTTTGACGTTTGGCGTCGAAGTATGTACCTTCAACCAATTTTGGGAATAGCAACGACGACCAACGTACGTACTTTCGACGGCGATTACGAGCGCCCTCGATTCAGGAATAGAGCCCCAGGGGCTGATGGACGATGAATCCGTAATTTGCAAATAACGTCATCATTACCTGGAGACCTTGAGACTGGATTCCTGGGGAAATTTTAATCTAAAATCATCTTCCTATCCTGGACACTCGCTGGCTTCTTAGCATGGAGCCATGACTAACTTGTTGGCCGCTCTCACTCTGGAAGTCTGAAATTCAGCCGAATTTAATTGCTGCCTGCCATGCTGTTCATCCCTAAGCAAGCCTGTATAACTTTAGGATGTTTTTTTCAATTTTATTTCATTATATATGATTATTATATATATTCATTATATCTTTTTTTTAAATCCCGTCTGTTTCCAGAGCGCCAGTGAAGGATTCTTCTTTTCATTATCTTGTATTTGTTACCAAACTAATCCCGTAATAACCACTGCGGAGCAAGGCATGAGGTCTATCTCAACCAGCCTCTCCAGATCCGACCAGCCACGCAGTTGGTGACCAGACGCATGTCGGTAAGACCCAGGCAAACCTCACCCCATGAACCCGGGCACTCCTGCCAAATGACAAACTTAGCGGATCACCGGGGGAGACATATGGTAGAGGTGTTAGTTATCCAATATATGGTTCATAAACGCCTCCAAAATAAGCCCTTCTTAAAAGTCAAATGTAGTTACTCCACTCAGTTCTAGTCTTTATTACTATTACGTCATTCCATTTTTATATATTATTTGAAACACTTGCTCTTGTTCTACGCATGAGCAAAATGTTCAACGACCCAGCCAACAAACAAAATGTAATGTTTCTCAATAGTAAGAAGTGCACTTAAATACGCTTTTTGTTAATCCATAATTTAATGTGGTATAATATGATGGGATGGCACTTACATAACTCATAAACAATCTCTTTACATTAAAACAATAAAATAATTTTTAAGAAATCGTTTTAGGTCCATTAGAACTCATATTTAAAGAGTTTATGGTCAGAAAACTATACTCCCACTTCTCACAAACAGTTCTCCAACTCGTCGTGGAAGGAGATTATAAATTAATGGTTCTTTGCGGCAAAAATACATGTTACTGATTAAAAAATTGGTTCAACAAAACTACAAATACCTAGCGACTAAATTCTTTAATAAATTACCGGAAAATATAAGGTCCCGTAAAAGCAGCTTTAGAATTCATAATACATCTGTCAAAATATACTGACATTTAAAAAAAATCTTCTTGTCCATTTGTATGGTTGAGGATCAGAGAGAAACGTCGCCCTGTGGACCTCATAAATCCTGAGGGGGAATGAATTCGCCGACTTTTTAAGGCACCACCTGTGCATCATGTGGGCACAGCAACTGTAGGAGGACCTTATCCTATCGATAGTGGATCAGAGTTTAGTTTACAACTTAGATAATAAGCTAGATGAAACTAGCTGGGGATGTGAAGCCAACAACCTAAGAATGGCATCCATTACCCTGGTTTTCTTAACAGCTGAATACTGTGCTCCAGTGTGGGCTAGAAGCACCCACGCTTCCATGGTCAATATACTCGTACAACTAAATCCCATTGGGATTCTGTACCTCTCCATTGGCTCCCCCTACTTGCAAACATAACCATGCCAAATATCAGGCGAGAGATTGCAACCCTGAGGGAATACAAAAACAGCCTTCGCCCAGCGACAGTTCTCTTATATAGCGCCTAAAATGTTCAACTTACTGAGTATTGATATTAAGACATCGAAAACTGATGATCTTTATGCCATTAGTCTACAGAACTGGTTATTTGCTCAGGAAAGGAAATATTATAAAGAATGCCTTACATCTTAAAACTGTTCTTATTTTTTCATATTTCTCGAGTAAAAATTTGATCTCCAAATTAACTTTCAACAAAAACTTTATATTACGCCGATGCGATTATTTTTATTTCTATTATCATAACATTATCTTTTATTTTTATTTGTATCCTACCTTATTTTTATTTGTTTCTTTATTTTTATAAGATTCAATCTACTTATATTATATATTCAGAATTGGTTATTTATGAAAGGAAGGAACTATTTTAAAGAATGCCTGACATCATTAAATTAACTTCATTTGCTTTATTATTCTTTTTTTTCATTTAAATTCTGTTTAAAATTTCTTTTTAAAATAATTAATTAATTTATTTTTATTTTCAGTTAAAGTATTACCTATTTTACAAATACATTGCATTAACAAATGAATCATTACATTTATATAATTATACACAAATTTCGACTACCATAATACGGACATGTGTCTAGTGTGGTAGTTGAAAACCATGTAAAAAACTGTATTCAAATATATTTTATGAATAAACAAAAAAAAAACAAGAAGGAGATGCAAAAAAGCGCTTAGTACGACGTTGTCCTGTTATCCTGAAGGAGAGAGGCTCCCACGATAGCCTCTCGCGGTACAAGATACTCCGGACACTTGAGTGGCAATCGGATGACGTGAGAAACGCCCTAAGAGATAGCCCGGTTTCTCACTGCCTCGTTAACTTAAAGATATACAGGGTGTATCGGCACGTATCCGACAAACTTTAACCAGCTATTCCTTGGCACATTTTGAGTAAAAAATGTTATGGGCACTTTGCTGTCCGGTAACGTTTTTTTTTATAAAAAATTTATTATTCATATTTTCACCACCTGTCACCACTGTTTTATCCTTTGTCAAAGTTGAAAACCCATCTGGCAATATTTTATTCGAATTCCGTTGAATAATGTACGTGTGTACCTATATTGGAGCACTTTTACAATCACAACGAAATGGCACGGCACCATTTGTCTCATTTTTAACTATTATTATTTAGTGTGTGCGAAAGAGCGAAGACGTTTTTCGACATACTTGCTTATAACAGCTGTTGAACACGAAAATCAATGCCAATGACAGTGATGTAGTGTGGAAATTTTTATTTTTTTTGTTTTTAATTGAAAAAAAATGCTACCGGACAGCAAAGTTGTGATGAGAGGCTTTAAATCACAGTTAAAGAAAAACAGATAAACCATAGCTGCAAGAAAATATGCAAATTATTTATGAAAACGGACATGCTAACGACATCTGGCGGAGAAAGAATTGATCCAGCTTGCTTGCAGTAGACACCTGTAATAGTTGAAATTAAATCAAGGTTCCGGGACTTAAGCAGAGAGGTCGTAAAATCGTCTAGGACGACTGGTACTTCCCCTTTTCCTAGGCCTATAAATAAATATTGAATTTTGTCAACCAATAGATCTGAACAAAGAGCTATAAAATTTTGAGTAACCAATCAGTGAGCGGAGGGAGGTGTGTCTACGACGGACAAAGGAATAAACTTTGGATCGGGCAATGAAAAAAGATAATTAATGGCTTCTTCTTTCCCACAGAAATTAGAGGTGAACGCACTTTAGGGTCAACATCGACTTTCAAGGTGACAAACTCCTGGGAATGTTTACAATAACTGAGGCATTTAGGTGATGGCGAACCATTGAAATCGAGTGCTTTGAAGATTTTACAAGTTGAAAAACACACACACGAAAATGCAATGGAAAAACTATAAACGTGATAGTATAAAAAAGGACGGGAAAAGCGAAGGAAAATCACTGGCAGAATTTTCAACTGTAGTACAATTATTTATGATAGAAGGAGGGTGTCATGTTCGATAAAAATCGTACTAAAGAGAGGTGAGAGTTTTGGAAACAATGGAAATTAATCGTTATCAATTTAAGATGAAACGGACATATTGGTAAATCAATTTTGAATGAAAAATCTCGCAAAAAAAATACACATTTTAGAAAAGTGCGGCGATCGAATGGAAGGATAATACAGAGATTTTGGATTGCTACGAAGGTCCTAGGGACGTGAAAATCGAGTATCAGAAGAAGACAGTAAAACTAAACAAATAGCGATAGATTAGATTCAGGAAAAGTAGACATTTTACATAATTATTAGGTTAGATATATATTAGAGTTACCCAATATTACGGAGGGATCGAAACAAGATAAAAGGTTGGCGGTCTCATGTACATTTTGAAGGATAAACAATCGGAATTTGAACATGATTTTTATTTACGTTAAGGTAATAAACGATTAGAAAAGCGATTAACTTTAACGTGGACCTTATGGAAGTATTTAGATTAGACAAAAGAGATTAAAATTAATAGGTTTGAAATTAAATTAAATTTACGAGTCTGGTACCAAAATTTTAAACGTAAACAGGTGTCCAGACATATAATTTATGTGAAATCTTGTAAGTGAGGGATGGAGGATGGGGCGGAGATTGGATCAGGCAATAAAAGTGATAGATATCCCAGAGTCAAATTAGGTATATCTCCCATAGAAGTGTGGAAAACTATATATTAATTAATAATAAATGAAGTATGAAATTTTCCTGGAGACCACACACATCGGGAAAAGTGGAGAAAAGATAAAAGGAAGGGTAAAGAACGGAGATAAAGAATAATCCAAGTGGAGAAAAGCGATACAATTCGAATTTATCCGTGAAATTAATAAATACGACTTGGAAAATGAGTAATTATAAGAGTTATGAGAAATGACATAAGAATCAAGAAGAAATTGTGCAAGAAAACGTCGCGGATAAAAGAAAATCCAAGAAGATAAGGAAAAATTCAAATCTGCGGCATTAAGAGAGAAAGTACTGGTGAAAATGGAAAAGCCCATATAAGGGACAATAAAATTGAGTAGAATTCAGACGAATCGAAATTCAAAAATGCGTAGTAAAGATTTCAGCATGGATTTAAACAATTTCGCACGAGATGCATAAAATTGAGATCTATATATATGTTATTGAGGACGGACCTATCGCGAATTGAGAAAAAAAAGGAACGCAAAATCATGAGATTTTAACTACATTTTTGTATGAACAGAGGACAAAGGGAGCTTGGGCGATTAACACAGACTTACCCGATTCGGACCCTATCGACTTAGATTTGTGAGATAAAAACTAACTACCGCCCAGAGCCGGAAAGCAGAACATCTTATGGAAGGACAATCGATATTGATGGAAGGGGTGTTTGGATTTACGAGTTGATAGGAGATAGAATTAAGCATCAAGAGAAATTCAGATACGTCTTTTGGAACCTGAGAGGGGTATAAAAGATGGAACACATCAGTCAGGAGACAGTCGCGCCGAGGGTTTGAAAAGTTGTTACATGGCAGTACTACGTCTATTGGTAAAATTCTAGTGAAATAATCTAAGTGTTAAATTCTGAACAAGTCCCTGGACTTAGAAAGTTTTGTAAAAAGTCTTAAACTCAGTTTCTAAATTCTGAAAACCCCACCAGTGAAGTTTTGTTAAATCAGTTTAATTTGGTTAAACAGTGAAAATAAATATAATTTAAACTCAGTGCTTAAAAGTGTTAAGTGAAATGCAAAAAGTGAATTGTGAATTAATTAAAAATTTAAAAATAATTATTTCATTCAAAGTGAAAACATTCAAATTAAATTTAAGAGTTTGTTATCGTTAAATTAAAGTGGATGTGCTCGTGAATTGATATTTAAAAATAGATTATAATTTAACGTCAATTTGGTTAAAAAATAATAATAATAGTAATAAATACTTCATCTTAGGTTAAAAGAAACACAAAAACAAAAAAAAAGGATTCGATAATAATAAACGTTTAAATCTTTGTTCTAAAATTAACAGTTAGAAAAAATTTAATTTATTAATAGTCGAGTAAATTAAAAGTTTGCCCAATTTGGAATAAATTTTCTTATCAATTTATATAAAAAGAAATTTAGAATTAATAAATTGTTCAATTAAAATCCATCGTGCGTATAGCGACAGTGTTAAAAGTGTTTGTCGTTTTAACCGGAATTTTAATTATCAGTCTATCATTTCGAAAAAGAATTTGAAACAGCTATCATTCAAAAGCCTAAACTAGAAAGGTGTTATTAAATCAACGGGTTTTCTGGATTAGGATTTCGTTCGGAAGAAAAATTAAATATCAGCTAATTTATACGATTCAAGCGAGAATAAAATATTAAATAGGAATAAATAGTCGAAAGGATTTATTTTGAAATTAGTTGAAAAATACAATTAATTAGGTAGGATTTCTTCATCAAGGTTGTTGTGTACTACCCGACCGGAAATACCTTGACGTGGGTGAGTTTTCCTTTTATAAATAATTTTCAGGTCCCAGGAGACACAGAAGGGCTGTGAAGTGGAAGTATATCAATTGAATATTAAATTAAAACAACAAAACAAAGAATTACACATTAATATATGTATATTGTATATTTGTATATATATTTATAAATATAAAATAAAATATTGTATATAAAGAATATATATATGAGTAATGTAATTATATATATATGTATTTTATTTATTAATCGAAACATCGAAATGGTAGCGATTTTTAATACCTACCCGAGGACATACCTATATTATTGAAAAAGAAAATATGTATTTATTAATATTCAAGACCATGTAGAATCATATACCTTATATTTATTTATTAATATATGTAATCTTATTTAACGTATTTTGACAATCGAGATATGTGTACATATATATATATTTATATTATTTTCACCTAACTTCTAGTAAATTTACTAAATTCGGGAAATGAAATAAATAGTTTAACTTCAATAAAGGATTTAAAAATATTTAAATTGATAGTGCACAATAAAAGTAAAGAGGCACAAATGACTTCTAAGGAATTTTAAAATAAACAAATCTCACATTTAGGTTAGTGTGTCAGGAGATGTTTATATTATTTGTTTACAAAACAAAGGATCACTGGAGAATTGGGTCAACCGCATAGTTTGAAAACGACCTTGGCCATAATTAGTTAGTCACAAAGGATTTTATTAATTACCCGAAACAGCTGGAAGATGCGTGTTCTCAAATACTTATCAATCACAAACGACAATTGAAAAATCACGGGTTAGCCAGATTTACATCAAAAAATTACATAAAACATTTAAATACCATTGATTAGATAATCGCACAGTTTTTATTAGTTACCTGAAACAGCTGGAAGCTGCGTGCTTACAAATACTTATCATTCACAATCGACAATTGAAAAATCACGGGTTAGCCAGGTTTATATCGAATAATTATACGAAACATTTGAATTTTATTGATTGGGTGCTCATACAAAACCCCATCAGTTACCTGAGATATTTGAGGGTCGAGTGCTCTCTAATGTGGCAATCAACCACTTGAAACAATTGGAGAATCACGGGATAGGATGAACAAAAATTAATGTTGAACCCTGGAGGTAAAATTTAAAACAAATACAGTTCATCAATAGGAGGCAGTGGTCGCTCCTATAACAAGACCATTAACCAAATCCAATAGAGATGGCGATTCTCTTAAATAAAAACGTCAAAACCAAACAAACAAAAGCCTGGAGTTCGATAGCTCTCCAAAACAAACTATCAAATATGACCTTATTCTACTAGTATTTATTAGTATCACCTTATTAGTACGTATATATTCGGTTACCAGACCTAGAGCTTCGCAGAGTTCTTGGCGCGAGATCCGAGCTCGGGATGCGAGGTAGATAGCCTCGTATTGTGAGTTATAAACCTTTCCCAAACTGTATGTATACATATATTTATTCGTATGTACTGTTTACTGGAGAATGCGGACCTGCATACAGCTTGCATTTTAGGTCTTATAGACCACCCTTGCATTTTCTTTTAAACGTGGAATGAGGATTCACGACCCGTAAGTCCACACCAACCGTGAGTATATGATTGTATATAGGACGAAACCGGTTCGCCCTAAGTAAATTGTAGTCCAAGGAGGAGTCGGAATTTGGGGGTATCGGGACTCGAGGGGAAACTTGAAGGCAGTACATGATGACGTGGAAGGCTTTTTGGGACGCGATAACTTAGGTATCAATCAAAGAGCCGTGTCAAAGGATTGTGCGAATTTCTTGTTGACCCAAGATCATCTCGTTTACTTGCAGGAGGATTTGGAGCCAAATTATGCCAGCAAATGGGCTATTCCGAGTTCGTCAAATATGCAATTAACTAATTACATTAACCTACTAAATCAATCTTTACATGTACCTTATAGCAGCAGAATCAAAAAGGAGTGGCGCCAAACGGACCCAAGAGTTTACCAAAATCAAATTTACTAACAATTAACCATTTGAGTTATATTTAATTACCTGTCCAAATAAACATGTATAATATCTTTTATCAGCGTTTAACTACGATTTTGTTAGGGTGCAGGGAATCAGAAAATTACAATAGGAAAGTTAGCTCATCCAGAGAATTCATTTAAGTCTAGGTTTGCAATGGAAAGACCAATAAAATTGTGAAACTCAACACCTCGATCAGAACCAAGGGGGTTACCACAAAAATGAAGGTAATTAAAATCCTATATCATAAATCAAAAAAATTACACAACGTTTGATGGAATTTAATTACAATATAAATACGGAAATATTTGCGTTCAAGTTCGTAAATAACGTATTAATTAGTTGAGTACATATGTCTATGAAGATATATAGTACAAGAGAGCTTTAAGTAGCTTTCTGTAGATATCAAAGAAAAGGGTCCAATTTTCAAGGAGGCTTATGTGTTGTAGGGGAGGAATTTTCCATCCCTGCGAACACATATGCAAAGCCTTAGAGAAAAAATTAAATATCGGTCATAGCCAAGAGAGAAGAAAATTTTATATTGTTTTAAACAAATAAAAATAAAAGAAAATGGTGAAAAGGCGAAAACATTACAAAGTGCCCATAACATTTTTTGCTCCAAATGTGCTAAGGAATAGCTGGTTAAAGTTTGTCGGGTTAGCGCCGATACACCCTGTATATATATATATTAAAAAAATATATATGTATACTCGTATAACTAAATAACCCCCGCACCCCTTTCACTTTGTTATACAGATTGGGTACTGTACCATCCACCCAGTCTGAATCGAAACAAAGAATTTAATAAAAAATAATATAGATTACGGCGCGAAAACTGTTCGAGATGATAAAAATATGTATAAATTTATCGATTCAGTTAGTGAATCATTCACGCTCGTAACAACTTTTTTTATGAAATTTAATTTCATAACAAAATTAAATTGTTTTTTTCCTCACCATTGCTTTGACACGAGGATTCATCGGGTAAGGTAAATAATATTGTTGAATGAAAACAATCATTTGCTTTTTACCGAAAACTGTGATTAAAACGGTTTAGAAAAAAATCACGATTTATATTCAAATCTAGGAGTTAACCACAAAAGAATTAATAATTTCCATGTAACCAAATGTTCCGACCAAAATTACAAATCTTAGTGATTTTTAATTATTATTTTTTTTGGTAAACTAATGCATACAATGCCTTTCTCATATAAAATAAAGTTGGTTGTTTTCAGGTGAAAAAATGTAACAAGCAGTAATTGTTGAATGAAACACTAGTATATATTGAATTATTTCGCGGATAAGAGATAAGCCGCCATAGTCGAGTCCCGTTGGCGTCATCTATCATTTATCAGGAGATTTTTCAATGTGGATGAGTGTTTCAGGCGAATAATTATTGCTTGTAAAATAATTAGTGATTTTTGTATTAATTAATTTTATATGAACCGACAAAAAAACGAGGTCACAGATCTATTTATAATACATTTTTTAGTAATCATTTATTTAATTTCAAGTCCTTTTAAAACTTTTTATTTTGTTATTATTATTATTTGTGTTTTTTACAATAAATATACGATGTTTACAAGTCATACTGTTTTAATTTATACTACACTTCCATTAAAATCATTTGCTTGTGGATGGAAGAGGAGTGTAGGTACATTTGGGAAAAAATAATATAACTAGGTTACAAAGTAAAAAAAATTACAAATTTAAAATGCATACAAATTATTTTATTTGGAAGGAAGAAAAAATATATATTATGGAGGATAAATAGAGTAAATTGGGATTATTTGTGAGATTTTTAAGTGAAACTAGGGGAATCAGTTTTTTTTTAACGATTTCCCTAAATTATTTTTTTATATAATTCAATATTTGTTTTTTTTTTATCATTAATGCTTCTAATTTCTTCTGATAATTTATTAAAGAAGTGTTTTCCTTGGCGGGTAATAATGGTGCTGGTCAAAAGAAGTGTGTAGTTTAGGGCATGCAAATATATATTTATGTTTGCATTAAAAACTAAATTATGTTTCCTTTTATTTTTTTTATATTTTGATTTCAAAATTTTAATATTTGAAAAATTGTGTTTATTTCTAATGATAAATTTTTAAAGTGAATTTCAACACCTTTCAAAAACGGTTTTTAGTTTTCGGTTACGTTCAGCAATACGCCTCCAAACTCTAAGGGCCTTACTAATAAACGTGTTTTAACAGTTGGTTGTTTATCAGTTGTGTAAAAATAAAAACTTTTTTTAGTAAGACTGTAAATAGATTGACAATACCTGCTGCGATATGGATCAGACCTATATAAGCCTTCATTGCATTCACCATTTTATCAGAAAGTTAAGTCTTTTATAATCAAGAAAAATGAACTTCTTTGTGGCATTCGCAGCAATTGGTAAGATTTAAAAAATATATATTTTCTCTTTCGCTCTGTAAAATTATTTCCCTCCAGAAGTATTCTGGATCAATATAGAGCACATGCAGAAGATAACTTTTTTGCTAACCTTAATTGTTATTATTACTGAGACATGTGATTATAGCCTTCTTGTAACTATATTCGTCTCATTTGTCTCAGTTGAAATCAAGTTGATTATCATCACTGCCGCCGGTTACAACGGACAACCACTTATATATAAACGATTTTTCCCGACTTTTAGTGAAAACATTGTGCTCTGCTGCGATCGATAAATACTTATTTATTGTTATTATCATCCAGTACTTAAACATAATTCAATCGAAGATATATACTTTCATTCTTATATATAATATAATAAACGTATAACATGCAATAAAGATATTTAAATAGTTACACTTGTCAAATCAGTTGACAACTAGAGTAGTTTCCCTGTTGGCTGACAGAGCGCACCTCTGGCGGTAGAAGAGCGAACCAAACGACTGTAACGCTAATATTTATATACAGCTAACAATATTTCTTTGTTTGTGCCATATAGACTCTCAAAACTACTGGAAAACGATTTCGCTGACATTTTCAAAATGTGTTCTTATTATTAGCAGGAGTGTACAGAGCAGGCTTGTCCAACCTGCGGCCCAATTGAAGATTTTTCGCGGCCCAAAATAAAGTTTTCAGCTTATTATGTTTTGTAATTTGGTATTCCTACAAAAAAATTATCACATTTACATAAAATTTTGTTAAATTAGAACTTTCTTGTTATCAAACCTCGGACTCCCGATGGGGGTTTTGATTTACTGCTTGAAAAGTGCAATGCGCATGGCCGCACTCGGAAATTATTGTAGCAATCAATTCCAATCGGTATATTTTATTCCGCACATTTCTCTAAGCTCGAATGCAACTGACCTGATTTTAATGGAGTTTCAGTGGAAATGACACATGTAGGCGCGAATATTGTGGAAAGCGAGAGAATGAACACGTCGGTTAAACAAGTACCATTACAGATGCAGTATTAAAACGAGAATAATAGTTTTGTGAAAATATAAATCGCATCACCAATTAGTGTATGGAAACGACAAGCAATAAATCATAACCCCTATCGAGAATCCGAGCTCTACTTGTAACGATTATGCCTGTTCCCATATACATGTGGAGCCGGCAATACAATAGTGAGGGTGAGAGTGAGACGACTATAGTCTGAGCATTGACCAATCGAGTAATCGTACACTTTTTAATTTAAATGTAATAGATAACCACAAAGTTATAGCTACTTTCAAAAGTACTATTTGTTTTGTTTAGTCGTGTTAGCTGTAACACCATTCCTACCGAAGCCTCTTAGATTATTAAGCCTCTTAGATGCAGCAGATTTTCAACAACGCATCGGACAACTATACAGTTAAAGTTACCAGTCTAGTAAAAGTTGGCCATCTAGTTCATTAAAGATTGATTGAATTAAACGAGTGAAGATAAATAATCGATCTGTAAAGTAATTAATTAATCTGTTCACAGTTGGCGTACTTGTGGCACTGATGGCCTTACCGAGTGAGGCTTTGCTTTGCCAGATGTACTGCCCCAATCCACAGCCAATAGTTTGCGCTCACATTGGAAATGGAGTACACGTTAACTTTGGCGGACACTGTGGCGCCCATAACGACGCTTGTAACAAGGGCTTGCCAGGTAAGGAGGAGAATATACAAATTTTTCATTTGCAAAGTACACAAGTTACAGGGTGTAACAGGACTTATATACCAATCAACCCGACAACGATGGACTTTTGACAAAGTATGCCAACTATCCAAAAACGTTTTGAGCGATCGATTGCCATAATGTGCCAAATTTATAGAACCTAAAGCCAAATCTCGATTGGGTAGGTAGTAAATATTTCGTATATTAATTGCTGAAATATCATTCAATATCAAGAAAACGAGTCTATTTGCCGAGTTTGGATGCTTAGATCGGATGTCGAGTAGTGGGTTAATTTCCACTTACAATATTTGCATTCATTCACGAAAACAAAAGGGAAATTCAAATAGATGTACCTATGTGATGAATAGGTTAACATGGCACTGTAGAAACAAAATCCTATTTAATGAATAGGTAAACATGGAAATGTAGAAACAAAAGCCTATTTAATGAATAACTTAACATGGTAGTGTAGAAACAAAATCCTATTTAATGAATAAGTAAACATGGTAGTGTAGAAACAAAAGCCTATTTAATGAATGACTTAACATGGTAGTGTAGAAACAAAATCCTATTCAATTAATAGGTTAGCATGGCAGTGTAGAAACAAAATCCTATATAATGAATAGGTTAACACGGTAGTGTTGAAAAAAATTCTATTTAATGAAAAGGTTAACATAGTAGTGTAGAAACAAAATCCTATTCAATGAATAGGTTAGCATGGCACTGTAGAAACAAAATCCTATTTGATGAATAGGTTAACATGGTAGTGTAGAAACAAAATCATATTTAATGAATAGGTTAACATGGTAGTGTAGAAACAAAATCCTTTTTTACGAAATAAATTGTGCATTTGGATATATACCTCTGTTGCACTGATGCTTTCACATATTTTGGAAGTTTCTAAGGTATAAACTGACTTATCCATTTAATTATAGTAACAACACTGCAATGTGTGCATGAACGGGGGTGATTGAAAGCGAGAGAGAATGTTATATAAAGGCTTGATTGTTTTTATCTCTTTGCCAGATTGAAATTTAAAATGAACTGTATGTAAATGTGAAGAGAAGCTCAATAGATCGTGTTGCTATCACAAGGAATACTAGGAGATAGGAAAGGAAGCCTTTACCTGGGGATGATGTTCGTTTCTTTTCGGAGTCCTACTGGTTTCTTCAAGATTCTGTGGGTCACTTTTAATATAGCTGTACACCTTACACAATCACAACACGCATCTGTCATAAAACAAATGACAAGTGTGTTAATTACAGTAACGTGGGTTTTTTTTCTTGAGTTCTCGTTTTTTCCAAGGTAAGATTTTTAGCAAATGACAATAGGAAATTGGTACGTGGAATATTCACAAAACCATTTCAAATATATTAAACAACGGTTATAGTCCATTCCCGAATCAATACCCATACAAATCTACGTACACGCTCTTTTTTATATTTTTTATTTATACTGGGTTTTTACAGATGTTCACACTTATCCAATTACAAAACTAACTATAACTATCCAGTAACTAAAACTCAGTTAATTTACAGACAAAATCTAAAATTGCATTAAAATTACATACAGGAAAAAATGCAATTAAATACAGGTTACGTACAATTAAAAAACAAAACAAAGAATAATATAAATTTATAGAAAAGCTCAGTAAAATGAAAAACAATACTAGGAGAGACAAGAGACACGAGAGTTACAGTGATACATAATATAATTATCTAAACATATATACTTTTTAAGGGATAGGTCGATTCAGGCAGTTGCAGACGGTTTCACCTCTTCCTCACACTCTATAAATGCTGGCGTCCCACAGGGATCGGTTCTGTCTCCGACTTTGTTTTTGTTGCACATCAATGACCTTTTGAAATGTGCACCGATTCATTGCTACGCGGATGACAGTACAGTTCATGATGGCTTTTTGTTTGACAAGCCCCCAAAGGGCACACAAACTCCAACGGCTCGGGGGGCTTTGAAGCAGAGAATGGACGGTTATCTCGAGAGTATTTCCTCCTGGGGTAAAAATAATCTCGTCGAATTTAATGTTTCAAAGACCCAATCCTGTCTGATTACGTCTAAAAGGGATCTAAATGATAATCTAGTCTCCTTCAACGGAAGCAATCTTCAGGGAAGCAATCAATCAACAGGCCTTCCATTGATATGCTTGGTGTAACTATAAGTGACCAGCTCAGGTACGGGGGCTCCATCGAAGTCAGAGTAAAGCTGGCCTCTCAGAAGCTGGGCGTACTGTACAGGGCCCGCAGATACTTTAATAATACACAACTGCTGACCCTGTACAAATCGCAAGTGCGCCCTACTGTCGAATTTGGCAGCCACCTCTGGTCCGGAGCCCCTAAATACCTGAAAAAAACCCTTGACTCTGTGCAGAAACGGGCGGTCCGTTTGATAGATTCCCCAATCTTAACAAACGGACTGCAATCTTTAGAGCACAGGCGTCAGGTAGGTATGCTGTCCTTGTTCTATCGGTATAACAATGGAAGATGCTCTGAGGAACTAGCGTCATTGATCCCTTCGGCACCGGTGCGTAGTCGGGATACACGCCAAACGCGCGCCCAACATTTGTACACGGTTGACATTTGTCACATGAGAACGGTTCGCTTCTACAATTCGTTTTTCGGTCAACAGCTCGGCTGTGGAACGAACTGCCGGCCTGTGTGTTTCCTCCCTCCTACAACATGGGACTCTTCAAGACCCATGTTCACTCCTTCCTCTCCACAAAAAGACCCTCCACACAGCATCCCCAAAGATGACATAGGCCCTGAGGGAAATTATTTTCTTCAGGGCCTCCTGTGTGGAGTTAATATAAAAAAAATAAAAATAAATTCGCAGTAGCAGAACATTTTTTTAAATCTGTACAGATTATCGATGAAAATATATACTTCAGTACATTCAATCTTATTATATAGTCGACAAATTTGGGTCAGAGGGCTAAAATAGGCGATATTATTTTTGAATACATTCAGGCGAAAAGTGCTATGGTGTCTTAAACAATGGGAATTGGGGACATTTATTTCAATATTGCATAGACATAATGAGGTATCAAGATGGCCGTGAATAATTTTATGCAAACATATTAGGTCAGTCAATTATTGCCTTCTAATTTTAAGTATATTATTCTTGAAGTACTCACAACGTGCGTCGTATGATCTAAG
The DNA here is from genome assembly GCF_061612785.1 of Hesperophylax consimilis. Taxonomy (NCBI): domain Eukaryota; kingdom Metazoa; phylum Arthropoda; class Insecta; order Trichoptera; family Limnephilidae; genus Hesperophylax; species Hesperophylax consimilis. Next base: position 18,628,783 of record NC_142865.1, read on the forward strand.
ATGGTTATGTAGTCCACATTTGAAAGATTAATTGCCTTAGCATTTTTTTAACCGATTCTATAATGTTTCCATACTTGCAACAATATGGATTCCAAATAGTGCTTCCATTTTCACGTTTAATTTTAATTAAGGCATAGTAAATCAAAAATTTAAAAAAGTCTTCATTTCAATACATTACCAACACTACATTTATAAATGAAAAAAATATATTTTTGGGTATTTCCGTAAAATTTCAAGGAACCACCGAATTTTATTTGAAAATGTACAAAATATTTGTTTGTATATTACCATTTTAACATATTTATTCAATTCCAGAGTACAACCCGATCTACAACCATCCATGCGGAGTTCCAGAAATGATGACCCGTTGTTAAACTCAGATGGAATCAAAAAAATTAACCAGGAACTATAAACTCACATTTAACATAAAATCCAAATTGTAAATAACTTTCTAGAAAAACAAAGCGTTTTGATAATTTTGACAGCATTACTCAAAATTTAAATTCAGAAATAAACCGTTTGTTTTAGCAATTTTATTTTATTCTCCTCAATAAAAATATCCATATTTCTTCGAAGGTAATCTGAATTTTTTCGGGTTTAATGATTTATGTTAAATATTTGTGTTGATAACACTCAAGAATATTTGTGATGATAACACTTAATAATCTTCCTCCAAAAAACTTTTACTCTCCTCATTCCCGTGGCCCATTCATAGTATACGCCCAAAAAACTGAGCAAGGAAAAACCATCCACCCTCTTGAATTTGGCAAATTCCTATCAAATAGCGAGAATCTTTCAATCAAGCCTGGAGGTGTAAAAACCGAGGGTCGCTTCCGAATCTCCGTCGAATTCCTCTCAGGGTCAGCTGCCAACAGTTTCATCAAAAATATCTTCATTTAATCTAATTCAAAGTTCAAGGCATATATCCCTACTTTCAATGTCACTCGCATGGGCCTGGTCAGAGGTATCTCGACCGATCTGTCCATCGAAGAAATTCTGTCTTCACTTTCAACCCCCCAACACATTGGCAATCCCATAAAAGCCAGGAGGCTAAATTACAAGGACCCCTCTGAGGGTATAATTTCCTGGAAACCCTCCCAATCTGTCGTTATCACCTTTGAAGGTCAATCTCTTCCCTCCCACCAGTTGAAATGTATACTTATTCCACCACTCAATGTTTCAATTGCTGCCGTTTTGTTCATACCAAAGCTGCATACAGATCTCAACCCAGATGTTTTAAATGTGGAGAAAACCACGCAGCTGACCAATGTCCTTCTTCCTCCTTACCCAAATGTTTTAACTGCTCAGGCTCACATACAGCTATCAACACTTCTTGCCCAGAACAATATAGCCAAAAACATATTAAAATTTCTATGGCCTCTCAGAACTTGTCTTTTCTGCAGGCTTCTAAACTATTCCCGCCTGTCAAAAATCATTTGCTGAGGCTTTATCCAGTAACTCCTCATCCAACCCTCTTACCTCTTCTACAACAACTTCTTCTCGTTCAACTAAATTCACATACGAAAACGCTATCTCTAAACCGGCTCCTGGATACGATCAGCAACAACACAACTCACTGCTCTTAAATCCCAATATTTCATCTCTTTCAAATGCCACAAATGGGTGTGCAAATAATTATAATTTGTCCTCAATGAACTCTGAAAAACTCTCCCAAGACAATTCTTAATTTATCCAAACTCTTATTATGCTTCTAATTGACCTTATTTCTTCTCAAACTAATCTACCGTCCAACGCTGCTACTATTATTTTCACATTAAAATCATTTATTTAAAATGACTCTTCAAGATGTCAGAATACTTCAGTGGAATAGCCGAAGTGCTATTTCTAACAAATTTGATCTCATTAGCCTATTAAATTCCAACCTTATTTCTTTGGCTGCTATCTCGGAGACTTGGTTTACTCCATCCACCCACTTTAATGTGGGAGGGTATTCTTGTCTTCGTGACGACCGCCCGGAAGGTTCGGGCGGCGGTGCTGCCCTTTTTATTAAAAAATCCATATCATTTTACCCAATAAATAATATCAAACCCCCCAATGCTGACTTCCAAATGGTTGCAGCTAAAATAAAGGACACATCCTTTATTTCAGTCTATCTTCCCCCAACAGCCCACTTCAATAAACAAACTTGGTTGCAAATTGTAAGTCAACTAAGCCCTCCTTTCTTTATATTAGGCGGTTTTAATGCCCATTCCCCCGTCTGGGGTTCTGCTTTCTCCGACCGAGCTGGTCGAAGTGTTATGGATTTCCTAGATCAATCCAACCTTTTCCTTTTGAATGACGGATCTTCTACTAGGATCTCACGCCCCAGCACAAACCCCAGTGCAGTGGATCTCTCGATATGTTCTACTAGTCTGGCTTCTCTCTCCTCGTGGGTGGTGTCCCCCGACCCTTGCTCCAGTGATCGTTTCGCGTTCACCATTACTTATCAAACTTCTTTCCAATCGGACAAGTCTCATATTTCGACAAAGATTAAAACGAAACACACCAAATGAGATGAATTCAACTCTCATATGGACAAGTTCCTACTAAATTTACCCGACTCCGATATATTTTCCGTCAAAGATGACTATAATAACTTCAAATCAATGCTCATAACTGCAATAAATAAATCAAATCCTATCCCATAAAACTAAATCTCTCAAAAAACTCCCTCCAACTCCCTGGTGGGATGAGGAATGTTCCAAAGTAGTAAGAATTCGGAAAGCTAAATCTCTTTCCTATGGTTACAATATGACTATGGAGAACTATCTTATATACAAAAACGCTGAATCCAATGCCAAAAGAGTATTGAGGTAAAAAAAAAGATCTGGGTGGTACAACTTCTGCAGTTCAGTATCTCCGAACACTCCAATGTCGGAAGTTTGGTCTATGATCCGAAGATTTAGATCCTCCTTCAGTTCACCATCTCCTCGAGCGTCTCATTCTAAATGGATAGATGAATTCTTGGACAAAATTGCACCCCCTTCTGTACCTAACTTAGATGAAATAACGCCCATCTATAATATTCCTATGTCTAATCATTGGCTAGACTCTCCATTCATCTTTATTGAGCTAATAAATGGTTTATCAATAGTCAAGGACTCATCTCCAGGCAGAGATGGTATACCTTACAGCTTAATCAAAAAAAGTAATGATAATGTTCTAAACCACTTCTTAAACATCTTAAATAAAATCTTCCAGACTGGTATAATGAGTCCAGTACTCCATACTCCAGTCATCAGTATTACATACTGATGACTGGAGTTCTCAAATAATCATCCCTATTTTAAAAACAAACAAATCACCAAATTCTGGATCCAACTACAGGCCAATCGCTCTTTCATCCACCCTCAGTAAACTTTATGAAAAATTAATTAAAAACCGATTAGAATTTTTTGTCGAGAGTAAACAGCTTCTCTCTCCATCTCAATTTGGATTTAGGAAAATAAAATCCACTGAAGATAACCTTGCCATCATCAGCACTGATATTAATTTATCAATTTCTAAACAGGAAGTTTGTCTTGCCGTCTTTATAAATATAGAAGGCGCCTTTGACAATGTTTCTATCCCAATCCATAAAAAAAAAATTCTGGACCTTGGCCTTCCCCCCATGTCTGTCCAATCTATTATTAATCTATTTCTAGATAGAAAAATTTTCATTGAACTTCCAGATATTTCTCCTCAAAGTAGGTCTGTTTGGAAGGGTTTACCACAAGGCGATGTATTGTCCCCCTTACTGTAAATATATACACATATGATATTCATGTCACTATTCCCCCACAAGTAAAAGTTATCGAATTCGCAGATGACATAGCTTTCTTTTTATCATCCAAAATCATCCCTCTCGCCGTCAAATATCTTAACGAAGCCATGAATGCCCTTTGCACATGGCTCACGTTAAATGGTTTTGAACTTTCAATTCAAAAGACTCAGTGTGTCACCTTCTCAAACCGCCATAAAAACCCCCCCGTTCAAATTTTATTCAAAAATTCTCCAATCCCCAACGCTTCTGAAGTAAATTTTTTTGGAGTAACATTTGATAGGAAACTTAAATGGTCTTCCCATATTTATAATTTAGTTACTAAATGCGAAAAAAAATTAAATATCATGAGACCATGAGATCATTATCTGGCATTTGGTGGGGAGCGCACCCTACTTGCATTAAGTTGCTTTACAACGCACTTATTCGAAGCCATCTCGATTATGCCTGCCCACTTTTTAGTACTGCCTCAAAAAATATACTTGATAAATTAGACAAAATTCAATCTAAATCTTTGCGAATTATAACTGGAGCGATGCAATCGTCACCCACCAATTCCCTTCAAGTAGAATGTTCTGATCCTCTTCTTTATTTGAGGCGTCAACTATTTGTTGACAAATTTGTTCTTAAATTTTTAAATTCTAAATGTCATCAGGTTATCCCCAGCGTCTCGTTGTTCATTGACTCAACCCATTCATCTACAATCAGAGCTTCAACTAAACCTCTTCCTGACATCTGTAAAAATTTTAAGTCTCTTTCAGAGCTTCACATCATCCAAAATAATCTACTTCCCTTATACAAATTAAAATATAGTCACGTCACCCTATCCCCAACAATATTTGAAGGGATCGGAATCCTTAAAAGCCATTCCAATCTCCCGGCCCAAACTGTCAATAATATGTTCAATGACATTATTTCATCTAAATGGCCCAACTTTTCTCTTTTATTTACTGATGGATCCAAATCTCCCGACTCTCCTAACTGTGGTTAGGAGAGTTGGTTTTATTAGTATTAACGTTTACCACAATAATTCTAATGACAGAATATTTCATTCAATTTCAAATCAATTTTCAATATTTTTAGCCGAGTGCATTGCAATAATAGAATCTCTCAAATATATAATCCAAAATAATTTTGAACATTCCGTTCTCTCTGACTCTCTCAGTTCCCTCCAAAAACTTAAATCCAGTCCTCTTCTTCATCCTGATGATCACTTTGTATGCCTTATTCGAGAAATGATAGCCTCCATTCAAAGCTCTGGTAAAACTGTAACTCTGATTTGGATTCTTGGACATGTTGGTATCATGGGTAGTGATATTGTGGATGCCTTGGCAAAACAAGGAGCGTCCAACCCTGTTGTTACCCTCGTAAACCACATTCCCCTATCTGACATTTTTTCCATCATCAAAGATAGATCCCGCAATGTTTGGTCGGAGTATTGGCACATTGCTAGTCAATCCAAGGGAGCCTGCTATGCCTCAATACAAAAGACTATTCCATCAAAACCGTGGTTTCAGCAATTCCCTCTGTTTCCAAAAAGGAAGTTTCTTCACTCATTCGAATGAGGATCGAAAATTGTTCCGTTCCTTCCCATCTTTTTATAATTCACGTCGTTGACTCCCCAGATTGTACATTCTGTGGTCTAGAAGTGGGAACTTTAGATCACATATTTTTTGGTTGTCCCTCTCTAAACAAATATCCTCTCTTCTATCAAGCTTTATCTAAAATTTGCCTTCCCTCCATTCAACATCTCATCTCTTCTAAGTCTGAACTCGACTCCAGTTTTCATTATAATTTTGAAATTTGCCTATTTAAATAAAATTAATATTTAAATTCACCTTTCATTTCTCAATAATTTTAAATGATGGCCAAGAACACCCTTAAAGGGTGAAAGCCAGAAATAATAGAAGAAAAAAAAACACTTAATTATATTTGTGTTTATAACAGTCAATAATATTTGTGTTGATAACACTTAATGATTCTTGTGTTGATAACACTCAATACTATTTGTGTTGATAACAGTCAATAATATTTGTGTTGATAACAGTCAATAAAATTTGTGTTGATAACACTTAATAATATTTGTAATGAAAACACTCAAGAATATTTGTGTTGATAACACTCAAGAAGCTTTGTGTTGATAGAACTCAATAGTATTTGTGTTGATAACACTCAATAATATTTGTGTTGATAACACTCAATAACATTTGTGTTGATAAGTAAATAACACTCCATAAGTTTTTGTTTCACTTGATCGTGACACGTCTTCCACGGGCGTCCCAATCCACCATTTTTAGTGCCAAATTGTTAGTTTTAAAAAAAAACTAATGATACACATAGGATTTGTAACAAGGTATGTGCATCACTTTACTTACATCGCATCTATGGTCTTGGTGTGTGGGACCTTTAGGTACCTACACATGGTCATTTTGCTATTGGTAAAATTGACAGCCCTAGAATTTTGACTTGGAGAGTTGCCAAACCTGAGGGAGGAAGAATCTGTGATTTGCATTGAAAGCCGTAGGAATTCTTTGATCACCAGCCCAGAGCAGCGGGCATTCCTCTTGGATGAGGTTCGACGAACACATTCGCCAATTTTGTGAGCATCAGGTTTTGCATATGGAGCATTGACTATTGAATTGATTGAATCGGATGACATCTGCCGATCCTGATTGGTTAAGAGAGACCCTTTTGGAGACCAGCAGTGCGAGGCTGTTTTGCAATGGACTACAGCATTATTTTTTGGATAAAATATAAACTGAAACAATTGCTGTGAAGAACCGGAATCTACTACTTCGCATCAAGAACGAACTGGTATCACAGCTTATCATTTTACCTATGCAAGCCCTACGCCAGACGGATTTAATAGTTGGATACTATTTAATTAAATTTTTATTATGTATTTTTGTTGTAATACATTTGAGTATTCCTAAATATTTTTTTTTTTTTCTAGATATAAACCCTTCCTTTACATTCATTTGTTGCCATTAAATCCCACGGTAACAACCTTTGCCATAGGTCACACCAAGTGGTTCGATACGTTTGGTGATTTAACAGGGGTGCCCGGGTTCATCGGATGGGGTGTTTACAGGATGCGCCTGTCCATCAGTGGGGTGCCGGATCGGGAGAGGCAGGTTTGGGGAGACTCTTTGACCCCTCTAACTTGCGGTGGTGTCTCTCTTGAACATCTTGAGGGATAGATCATTCGATCATTCTAAAGAATACTTCCCACCACTAAATACTTGTATTCCTTCACAGAATTTTCTCTCCTTCATTTCCTTCCACACAGCATCTCCAATGATGAAATATGCCCTGAAGGAAAATACAATAATAGAGAATATAAAAATAATAAAAAAGTTGGGAGCAATTTTTAAAATTTTATTAAAATCAAATTTAATAATATAATTATTAAGTTCTGCAAGTATTTTGGTTTTATTATTGTTACAGCTGTTTCGGCTTTCAAGGCCATTTTCACACAGTGGTTTAAACCACGTTTAGACGACTTATTTAAATGATCTTATTTTACCCCCTCTCAATTTAAAATGATTTATTACCGGTTAAACCGATTCACTGATAAAATAATTGTGACAATAGATTTCGTATTTTGTGGGGGTATTTTGAAGTCCCATATTTTCCACACATTAATGTTATTTTAATTGTTTAATAATGATGTAGCAGCTATTAATTTATTTAATATATGTAATAATAATTTATTTAATTTATTATATGTTATATTGTTTAGGTTTTGTGAACATATGGGGGGAATAAATAATTTTCCTTACTTTATTAATTAATGTTATATTATTTTTTTATTCTTTAATATATAAGTGTGGTGAGAGAATAATCCAGATTGTCTCGCTGATAGTAAACAACTCGACCTACCTATTTACTTGCGAGTTACTACCGAGAACTAATTGTAAACAACGCGACCTACCTATTACAATACGTTGCGGGTTGGTCTGGCACATTACGCCAACTCACTAGAAGGTTTTAGCCTATCGCCTATGCGTAAAGCAGCGCCACCGAAAGTTCCAGTAGGACCCAGACTGAGCGAGTGTCTCCATTTTACTTGCAATCTCACCTACCTACTGTCACCGTCGGCCGTCTGTATAAATAAGCCCGACGCAGCGAGCAGTCAGTCAGTCATCAATCAGCCGTCAGTTAACAAGGCTCAACGAGTGATAACCCGCTCACCTTCATTGCGCGAAGGACAATATTCCTGGCTCCGCACGATTTCAACCATCGAATCCATCGGGACATCATCATAGCGCCTTGGCCCCGGCCACCGTCCCTGGCCAGCGTTACAACGGATCTCAGCGCCCTGGTTCCAGCGCATCTGACTAGCGCTACATCCACGCACCTCCCGCTCAACCGCCTACAAGGTCCACCGCACCTTTGGCCTTTCCGTCAGCACTGGAGTACCTGAAGACCCATTTTCTTCGCCAGTTCCTGACCGTCAACGAGTCCGGTCACCAGCAGCGGCGTCGACTCACTGACCCGCGCTTGACCAGCACATCACTGCCTGCATCCGGAGAAATCATCATCTGTCCTACATCATCTCTCATCACGGCTACCTGACTCATAAATAAACACTGTGACCTTTACCAACCTCTTTTATTTTGTGCCTCTCACAAGATCCCCAAATTAGTATTACAAAGGTATAGTATATTGTCCTCCACGCTAGGAGTTCACCTGTGTTGTGGAGGACTTTTTCAATTGTAAAGTTATATAATAGTAAACAATACAGTGGAGTTAGTAACACAAATAAACAATAAAAATTGAAAATATAAATACGATTTTTACACAGTTTTAACAAAAACAATTGTGAAATATAACAAAATTAAATATTCAAGGGATTGTAGCCAGTTCTATATTTTTTTTTGTATTCTGTAAGATTAGATGTTTTATATTGTGTTGGAAGTGAATTGTATAGTTGTATAGCCTGGAATCTGTAGTGTTTTTGTCCAAAGGATTTGTTGGTTTTTTGATATTAGTAGTTGGTGTGCATGTCTTGTTCTAGTATTGCGAGAAATTTGTGAAGTTTTAAATGTGTTTAGGTTCTTGTACAGGAAAGTTATTTATTTTGAATAATAAGTTTTTGTTTGGAAAATAATTTTTGTATCCCTAACACATTGTGAATTTTTCGAATATGGTTGAAGTGGGTATTAGTATTGGTACTTTAAGTATTACTTTTATTAAAGTTTTCTGAACTTTATGCAGTGTGTCAATGTATTTTTTACTGACATAGCCCCAGGCAATAATGCCGTATTCCATTATGGATTGTGCTATTGCGAGGTATATATTCTTTATATCATATATGTTTAATATATTTCTCACGTTTTTGTAAATCAACTAGTTTAGTTTTCCTTTAACCGACTCTATATGTCTGTCGCATTTTAAATAACGGTCGAAGTATATACCAAGATATTTGATATTTTCCGTTTGTGTGATTAAAGCACAATTGCATATTAGGGTCATGGGTTGATTTATTAATTTCTAATTGTTCAAATATCAAATTTGATTTTAATTAAATGGAGTTCTACGAATTAAACACAAAAACAATAAATACCTGAAAGCAATTACGTTTTATACGGACGTAAAATGTTACTACAGTTATTAATTTAAAAAAACTACTCAGAAAGCAATAAGTTTAATCAGTCCTAGAAGTATACAAGGCGGTCATTTGTTCAGTTTCATCAGAATAGGAAATTCTTTCGTAAACCAACAAAAATGAAGATCTTCGTGGACTTTTCAGCAATTGGTAAGAGTTATTCCGTTTGTTTTATTCGTGGAAATTTCCTTCATAGTTTAAACCCTTTAGAAAGCTGTATAGGAATAGCCACTACATTATCTTTTCATCATTTGCAAATGTGCTCAAGCAGTATCCTTACCACAAAATGTCAAATGTACAGCTATAGACCATACAAATTATCAACATTAAAAAGTATAGGTTATTAAATCATATATCCACGTGGAAATGTAAAAAAAAGATTAAAAAAATTTTATAGTGTATGGACGCCCCGGTCAAATCTGTCCTTCCGAGACTCTAATGGAATATGATGTTTATGGCTAGTAATGTACGGACGCCCCGGTCAGCTCTGTCCTTCAGAGAATCTAATGGAATATGGTGTTTGTGGCTAGTAATGTATGGACGCCCCGGTCAGCTCTGTCCTTCAGAGAATCTAATGGAATATGGTGTTTGTGGCTAGTAATGTATGGACGCCCCGGTCAGCTCTGTCCTTCAGAGAATCTAATGGAATATGGTGTTTGTGGCTAGTAATGTATGGACGCCCCGGTCAGCTCTGTCCTTCAGAGAATCTAATGGAATATGGTGTTTGTGGCTAGTAATGTATGGACGCCCCGGTCAGCTCTGTCCTTCAGAGAATCTAATGGAATATGGTGTTTGTGGCTAGTAATGTATGGACGCCCCGGTCAGCTCTGTCCTTCAGAGAATCTAATGGAATATGGTGTTTGTGGCTAGTAATGTATGGACGCCCCGGTCAGCTCTGTCCTTCAGAGAATCTAATGGAATATGGTGTTTGTGGCTAGTAATGTATGGACGCCCCGGTCAGCTCTGTCCTTCAGAGAATCTAATGGAATATGGTGTTTGTGGCTAGTAATGTATGGACGCCCCGGTCAGCTCTGTCCTTCAGAGAATCTAATGGAATATGGTGTTTGTGGCTAGTAATGTATGGACGCCCCGGTCAGCTCTGTCCTTCAGAGAATCTAATGGAATATGGTGTTTGTGGCTAGTAATGTATGGACGCCCCGGTCAGCTCTGTCCTTCAGAGAATCTAATGGAATATGGTGTTTGTGGCTAGTAATGTATGGACGCCCCGGTCAGCTCTGTCCTTCAGAGAATCTAATGGAATATGGTGTTTGTGGCTAGTAATGTATGGACGCCCCGGTCAGCTCTGTCCTTCAGAGAATCTAATGGAATATGGTGTTTGTGGCTAGTAATGTATGGACGCCCCGGTCAGCTCTGTCCTTCAGAGAATCTAATGGAATATGGTGTTTGTGGCTAGTAATGTATGGACGCCCCGGTCAGCTCTGTCCTTCAGAGAATCTAATGGAATATGGTGTTTGTGGCTAGTAATGTATGGACGCCCCGGTCAGCTCTGTCCTTCAGAGAATCTAATGGAATATGGTGTTTGTGGCTAGTAATGTATGGACGCCCCGGTCAGCTCTGTCCTTCAGAGAATCTAATGGAATATGGTGTTTGTGGCTAGTAATGTATGGACGCCCCGGTCAGCTCTGTCCTTCAGAGAATCTAATGGAATATGGTGTTTGTGGCTAGTAATGTATGGACGCCCCGGTCAGCTCTGTCCTTCAGAGAATCTAATGGAATATGGTGTTTGTGGCTAGTAATGTATGGACGCCCCGGTCAGCTCTGTCCTTCAGAGAATCTAATGGAATATGGTGTTTGTGGCTAGTAATGTATGGACGCCCCGGTCAGCTCTGTCCTTCAGAGAATCTAATGGAATATGGTGTTTGTGGCTAGTAATGTATGGACGCCCCGGTCAGCTCTGTCCTTCAGAGAATCTAATGGAATATGGTGTTTGTGGCTAGTAATGTATGGACGCCCCGGTCAGCTCTGACCTTCAGAGACTATAATGGAATATGATTTTTGTGGCTAGTAATGTCCTTCCGACGCCTGAAGGGTTAAAGTGAATGTTTTTAGTGACGACTTAAATAGGAGTATGTCGTGTGATTATTGACTGTTACGTAGTACATACCTATACTTTGAATCTAGTATTAACGGACCTGCAAGTTTGTCCGACATATACAGCTGTCAAGCTTAATAATAATTACACAGCAGAACTTGTTTAGTACTAAAATGTTTTTTTTGTAAATTTAAAAATAATACCATCAGATATATCTACAAGAAAAACCAAAAATTAAAACAGAGTTCTAGAAATTAAACTTTATAGCAATAGTTTAGAAAGGTAATAAAGTATCAAATAACACATTCAAATTATACGTCAATAATGTGTTTTTGTTCACATACAATAATGTGTGATTGTTCACATACAATAATGTGTTTTTAATATCAACATTGACGATGATATATAACTTCACATGAATACAGAATGCTTCATGGAACTAACACATTTAAATAACCATAATATTTTACTATTATATTTTCATGGTTATCAATAACATTTTATTTGCTGGGAGTTAACTAACTCGTATTATATTTTACCACTAACTTATCGACGTTTTTAGGCTTCTTGAAAAACTACTTGGGAGTCAGAAATGATTTGAGATTTTCGGGGCCAAAAGTATTATAGTGATTTTTTGAGGTATTATGTGGTGTAGCGCTACATCCTTATTTAGCCAAAATTTCGACTTGTAATTATTTCATCTAAACTACTTTTTCAAATTTATTTCAATATTGATTAAAATACAAATAAGAAAGCGCAAAACACCGCCACAAATAATTATTATTATTGGATGATTTGTATAGCGCTGTTTTTGAGCAAAATCATCTCAAGGGCGCTGTACAAATTTATAATACATTTCTACAATAATCTATGTTATTACTAACTATATATGGAGATAATATACAGTTCAATACTTACCTGGTAGGTCACTTGAGATGAACACTTAATTAACATTAACTTATTGTTTATTAGCGAAATTTATATACAGGATTTAGGACATAATTGAAAAATTGGACATAACTGGACATTCTCTCAGGAATTTTAAATTTAATTTTAGGGTATGACAGCTTAAAAAGGTAAGTTTTTAGTTTAGACCTGAATTCTGTTGGACTTGTTATGGATCTTAGTTCCGGAGGGAGTTTATTTCAAGCCTTCAGCCCAGATACTCCGAAAGCGCGATCACCAAACTTAGTATTTGGCTTGCGCTTAGGTTCCATCAGTCTGCCTACAGCTGATGATGTTGCTGATCTAAGAGTTGAAGTGCTGAATAAATAAATTAATAAATTCAATTTGCCGCCATTGAAAGGAATGTCCACATCAATATACTACACTAGCGCCTCTAACGGCCAGAGTTGCCGATATTGCCAATATTTTATTGGAGTTATTTATTATCCACTGGAGCGACCACGCGAAATAAATAATTTTGCCTCGATTGCTTGAGATATCCAGTCCAGACGATCGCCAACATTAAAAAAAAACATAACTTAGTATTTTTACATGGAGTCATACAAACTTATTATAATGCTATATAGCCAATGAGTTAATCTGTATTTTGTTGTTTGTTTCATTTTTGTAGGATTTATAGAAAAAATCGTAAAGTTTAAAATCGCGCGAATCCTGCGTATTTGTTACTTTGAAACTGCCGTGACAGCTACTTTTTCGAGTCAACATTAAATATTTTATATTTCTGTATGTTGTCTGTGGTTTACTTGATAATGACAGATGCAAGTCTTTGGAAAAAAGACTTGATTTTAATCGTAAACAGCATATCAGAAATCGTAGGAAAAAAATATTTTAAAAAATTTGATCACGGACTGTCCAAATGTAATGAACTAAATTACTATATATAATACACTTAACACCCTGAAATTGTATTAAATTGGAAAGATAATTTCATTGTCTACAATTACCAATAACAATTATTACAATTTTTGCCTTTTTTAACTAATTGAATAGTATAATACAGACAGTCTATTTTACAATGTCAAAATCGAAGCGCCGCTTTTTATATAATTGAGATCTAATACTGGATATTTATGACCATGTTTTTATATTGGATAGTTAAACAAGAAACAAGGTTTTTAATAAGATATATATATAATAGCAATACACATTACTAATCTTTCAGAAAATACTTTGTAAATTGCTTAAATTCCGTGTTATTTTGACATTTTTCCTCCAGCATACATGATTTGACAGCGTTTAAGCTCAGTACACACCGGGTGAATTAACCTAGCAAAGTTGATGATGATGGTTATGAAACCTTTCATGTCAAACTTGTAGGAGCTTAGAACGGTAATTAAAATCTTTATATTATTGTAGAAAGCATTCACTTGGTTTGACATATTTAATAAAATACTTTTAGTTTTAAAACCACAAGAAGTAATAATTTGTACCCTGAAGATGCTTGAGTAAAGCGAAACCGGTCCGTTCTAAAAATTATTAAAAACTCGTGGTTTTAAAATAAAAAGTATTTTATTTTATTTTATTAAAATCTTTATGATTTTTATACCTAAAAGTTGGGTTTTGAAAAAAAATAGTTGGGAGGGAAATAAATTATAGAACAAACAATTTACTTATTTATTAATTGCAATAAAAATAATTAATTTTTTTATTGGTTTCATATAATTTAAACAAATCAATATATAGTATCATTATGCCTCGTTCCAGAGTGATACTCTCAGTATCGCCCTGGTGACAGACCACCATTCAAAATTGAACATTGCTTGAAATGGTTTTATTATGTATAGTGACTAGATCTAAAATAGCCACTTTACTAGATGTATATAAATTGAAAAAACATATATAAAAAGACAAAAATAAAACAAGTAATGTGTACAATATACATGGAAAAATGAAAATACCTGTGCATTTTTCAATATGTATATTTCAATGATCAGAATTGAAATATACAAATAAAACGTCCCCCAAACCTTCTCCAAAAGGACCCCAAAATCGAACCTTTGGAGGCTTTGTCGTAACAACATTTTAATGAGATGTAAATATGCGGAAAGAACCTGGAAAGAATGCGGAAAGATCTGGTCACCAAACACAAGTGAATAGCCAAGTACTTCACCACCTTCCTCTTCCCCATATCCTTCCATAACTTCAGTCTCACAACATACCCCCAATTGGGGATGCTATCATACAAAAAACCATCAGGCGTTAGAATCGATCGCATTGCCTGCCTATCATCCTGGTATTGTCTCTAAATTTCTATGGCCAAAGCGGGGTGAAGTGCATTGCTAATAATTTGAGATGGTTCTGGTAACATGCATAAAGTATCCTCGTTGCTCACTCCGTGGTCGACGTCGCTTGTTTCATCGTCCACGTCGCTTGCTTCATCGTCCACGTCGCTTGCTTCATCGTCCACGTCGCTTGCTTCATCGTCCACGTCGCTTGCTTCATCTTCCACGTCGCTTCCTTCATCTTCCACGTCGCTTGCTTCATCGTCCACGTCGCTTGCTTCATCGTCCACGTCGCTCGCGCGGCTATCCTCCATGTCCGTTTCTGAAACAACAGAAATCACAAATTAATTTAATGGGTCTGTATTTCAATTACGGACCGCCTCTGGTACGACGTTTAAAAAATAAACTAATGTCAAGGGTTAGAATAACATCAGTGTACGTATGAGGCGATGTATGCATGTGAATAAAGCAAAGAGTATGTCTGCCAAGACGGCGTTGTTTAGCGATCCATAAATTCTGCCTACCCCTGCGTGGAAATGGAATGTTGGATTTGGTGGTTAATTATTTAGTTTTTCAACTCACTGTTCCTAAGTGCCGACTTTTCTTGATAGCGAGCTGCTGCGTCCAAGTCGCTCGCTTCGTCGTCCACGTCGCTCGCGCGGTTATCCTCCATGTGCGTTTCTGAAACAACAGAAATCACAAATTAATTTAATGCATCTATTTTTCAATTACGGTCCGCACCCGGTAGAATTTTTAAAAAAATAAACTCACCGTTTCCAAACGCAGACACTTCTTGGTAGAGTGGGACGTCCACCCACAGCTCGCTATCATCACCCCACCGCGGTTCATCCCGTGATGTCCCAGGCAAGGAAGTGAAGGTAGCGGGAGATATCAACCATGTTGGGGGAACTGGCGAAGGTAATGTTGCTGGTGTCCCTAGTGAAAAAGGACACCCTATTCTCTCCGGAGATGGAATTCTGAAAACATATACATTAATCACATTAACGGATTGTTCTCATTTACGCGTGAACTGAATCTGTAAAAAGCCAGTAGGTAAAATAAATCAACATCAGTGTCATGGACAGCTCCGATTCTACCTCATGTGTACAATGCACATATAACCAACGCTAATCCAACTCACTCTCACTGTTGCAGAATACTCAGGAAAACAATAATATTGTATCATGCATATTTAAACACGTTCACTTACTTTTTTTGTTTTTCTTAGGGGCGCAGTGGGGAGAAGGATCCGCGCCGCCAGCTTCTGGAACTTTCTGCATTCAAATTCCAGTTGGAAGGAAGCAGACTGGGCCCTTGCTGCCTTTTGGGCCTTGGCGCAATCCTCTCTCACTATTAGTAAAGCTGGATCACTGTAAAAAATATTTAAAAAATATATAATAGCACAACACAGATCCACAGTGAAATAGCGACTTTAAAAATATTAAAAAATACTTACACTCCACAGTCCACTATATTTTTAATAATAATAATAATACTTGGATGACTTGTATAGCGCCGTTTTTGTGAAAAACACCTCAAGGGCGCTGTACAAACTTATAATACATTTCTACAGTGATCTATGTTATTCCTTAACTAGGTCACTTGAGATTAACACTTAATTAACATTATCTAATTGTTTATTGGCGAAATTTAGATACAGGATTTAGGACTTAATTGAAAAATTGAATATAACTGGACTTTCTTTTAGGATTGGTATATTTAATTTAAGGGTACGACAGCTTAAAAAGATAAGTTTTTAGTTTAGACCTGAATTCTGTTGGACTTGTTATGGATCTTAGTTCCGGAGGGAGTTTCTTCCAAGCTTTCGGCCCAGATACTCCGAAAGCGCGATCACCAAACTTAGTATTTTATATTCAAAATACTTATATTTTCTAAAATACTACATACAACAAAAAAATTATATATATTTTAATACATTCAAACCTGAAGATTGTTGAATTCGTTCAAATTTGAAATAAATTAATTAATTATAAAACGAAATAATCGAAAACGTATTGTGTAGTGGGACCTTAATTCAATAAATGGCCTAAAATGGCGAATTTTTGTTCTTAAATTGCTACAGATTTCAAATGCAAGTAAATTTTTTTTAAATTACCCAATCTATATAAAAAAATATATTTTTCTCTTTGTTACGAATCACTAAAATGGAATAACTTTATTTCCAAGGCACACGTGAATTAATTAAATCGATTTTTGTAAAAACAAAACACATTCTGTAATGGCGTCGCAAAAATTTACATTTGGTTTTAGAAATGTATTAAAAACAACAATATTTTTTTTATATAATATAGTTGAAAACACCTTAAATAGTTATACAAATTATTAGCAGATTCACTGGTACAATAATATTAAATTAAAATGATATACTTACGACATTTCAATGATTTATATATCTGACAGTTGTAAAACGCACGCGACACAATCTGAGTGAATTTTGGAATAAAAAAGACAAATTGAAATTTCCATAGACGACCTATTAACGCTAGGATTTGCAACATCTATGTTTTAAAAGATAAATCATTTAAATAGGTTTCACGGTTTAATAGTATCTGTACGACATAAGCAAGCTCTATACAAATTGACTACTCAACAACCAAATAATAAAAATTTACTCAATCATTTCAAAGCATATAAAAACAAACTTTCTTATATTATAAAACATATAAAAGAAAGTTATTATACCAAAGATATTAGAAGAACGAGATGTGCTATGGCAGTTCATACTGTGTGGAATTGTTTTGCCCAGTGTCGCCGATTTTGTTCACCAATACTACTACTATGTTTTTCACACCTTCGCTTACGCTAAGGTATCCGCACTAATACATAAAACAGATCTCTGTGCGTACACGTCCCGATAGTATTCAAAGTACCCTAATTAGGTAGTACTCCGCCTACGGTCCGGCGGCCAACATAGCATATCTCGTTCTTCTAATATCTTTGTATTATACACATAAGTTGGATCAGGCTGAAAATGATAGTAAAAGAGTATGGACGGTGATAAATGAAATAATTGACAAAAAAATACAGGAATAATGAAATCAGTGCTATTAATCATGATAACTCGAAAACATGTTGTAAAGAAAACCCATCAAAAGCTGCAAATATATTTAACACCAATTTTGTAAATGTAGGGAAAAATCTAGCCAATCTTATACATATTGACCCAAATATAACATCTCCAGACTGTAATATTGATGCTGAAAAAAATGGCAACATTTGAAATCACCACAGAGGACGAAATAGCTTCTATTATAACTGATATGAAAGGAGGTTCTGTTCCGGGCTTTGATGCAATTACAGTTGATATTTTAAAAACCATTAAAAAACTAATTTCCAAACCATTAATGCATATCAGCGGAGTATTCCCATCAGTTTACAAACAAACTACCATTACTTAAATATTTAAATCAGGTAATCCAGAAGAAGTAAACAATTACCGACCCATATCAGTCATCTCAAATATAGCAAAAAAAATTGAAAAATAGTTAAAAAAAGAATGAGCCAATTTATAAAATGAAATGGTATAATTAATGAAAATCAGTTCGGTTTTATGGAAGGGAGAAGCACACAGGATGCAATTGCAAAATTTAGTAGCCTAGTATATAATTCTTTAGATAAATCATTAAAATGCCGTGGAATTTTCATAGATCTCAAAAAAGCATTTGATAGCATATCACATGACAAACTCATAAGTAAATTAAGAAACATTGGATTAAATGGTACAGCTCTAGAATGGGTAAAAAGTTACTTTTCCAAACTACCTCAAGTCGTAAAAATTAACAATGTGTTTAGCTTGCCAAAAACGAGTCAATTCGGCATACCACAAGGTACAGTTCTGGGTCCGTTACTGTTTATCATCTATGTTAAGACGTTACCGGGCGTTGATTTTTCCATACAAACGTAGTCCCCATTTATCTTTCTGGATTTTAACCCTAGAGCAAATATTTTTTTAACATAAAATAGATATCGGCGACTTGCGTGTCGGTACGTTTTGTTTTTTTTTGATAAATTACTTCTTATAGAAGTTATGACCTTCCAAAAATCAATAAAATTGCCTGATTTAAACGCAGTCAAAAGGCGTTCAGTCTACAAACTAGACAATAAATTTTGAAAAAAAGCAAAACGCTCCGACATAGAATAGTTTCTTCTTATGTAGTTGGTAAAAAAAATTGAAAATCGGTTAACTTTTGGATGAGAAAGTGGGGAATACAAAACCTCGATTTTGAAGATTTCATTGAGGTATTAGTAGAGCGAGCTGCATGTGTCCCTTTCGCTCAGTATTCGGGAGGTAAGGGTCGAGGGGACAGGGTTTAGATAAATACGTATGTATTTGTGCGAAGTGATGTCACGTAGTCATAAATCGATATTCGATATTCTAGTGTTGTGTTGTCCCGAGTAATCGATGTTTTTTTTATTATTTTTTTTCCATTTGGTCACTTTTGTTTTTGTTTGGTGAAGTATTCCGATATTTTTACTTTAATTTCATATGTTTACGTAAAATAATATATTAAAAAAAAACATCCGTTACGGATCGACAGACCGACTCCGAGGTGATTTCGTTCCGTATTGCCAATATGGATACAAAACACTCAAATGGATAATTTTTTTTAAAATAACTTTTGGGTAACTAGCATAGTATTATAATTCTTCAATAACCTATAATGTAGGTAAGTTTTTAGATTTTCACGGCCAAAAGCATTTTTGTTGTTTGTTTTTGGGGTGTTATGCCGTGTTGCGCTAACTCCTTCTTTAGCCGACGTTTCGGACAGCGTTGCAGTGTCCATCATCAGGGCAGATCCGGTAGATCCGAAGATGTCCACATCTTCGGATCTACCGGATCTGCCCTGATGATGGACACTGCAACGCTGTCCGAAACGTCGGCTAAAGAAGGAGTTAGCGCAACACGGCATAACACCCCAAAAACAAACAACCTATAATGTATATTGTTATTTTATTTATTTAACTTCTATTTCGACAAATAAATATACGGCAAAGTGATGTAGCGTAGTATATCGAATTGTGTCGGTGCACTAGTGTTGTCTTTTCCCGAGTTATTGATATATTTTATTAGTTTTATTTTGGTTTAGTGATTTATTTCGAGTATACAATACTTGCCGATCTTACTAAAATTGGACCAAATTCAATTTGTATACGTCAAGTACTATAATAATTTTCAATTTGGGAGGTGTTTATGGGTTCCGCCGCCCCGGAAACCATTTATTGGATAACATCTGTCATAGGTCACCCCAAGTGGTTCGCTACGTTTGGTGACTTGAGCAGGGGTGCCCTGGTTCATGGGGGTGAGGATTGTCCGGGTCTTGGCGATATATGCATCGGTCCGCCAGTTGCGTGGCAGGTCGGATCGGGAGACCAGTCTAAACGCACGCTCAAGTCGCGACGCGACTGAAATTGAGTTAGCAGCAAGAAGCCACCTGACTATTGTATGTGCGCGCTCAAGTTGAGACGCGACTTATTTGGACGAGTATTATAACAAAACCCTGTAGCAACCCGATACAGAATTTGGTCGTAACACGGACATGTACCTAGCATGAAAGTCTAAAAATCCTCAACTTACAATGAATAAAGATTTTTTTTAAATATATATTTTTTAAAAGATGCCATTTGCGTGGTGATCTGTTATAACAAAACACAGTAGGAAAAGTTGCGCCGTTTAGTCATGACATTTTCTATTATTTTCGAGTTACATGGATATTTAAATACTAGTTCATTTTTACTCATTATCCGATTTTCAGAACCCCGACATGTCTGGAGGTGGAGTGGAAAAAAATGGAGGTTTCCTCCACACCATCCGATTTGCAGTGTGGTGATTGGCAAGGGTGTTATGGCTTTCATGTCATTTTCAAAATTTCAACGAATGGCATTGGCGTTGGCTCTATTAACAAAACACAATAATAAGATTCGTAAAACAAAATAGTGAACAAAAAATTGCAATATTATATCGAAAATTGGTCACTTGCGATGTTTATGTGGTAAAAATTGGTCATTTTGGCCAAATAAACATCGCAAGGGAATTAAAACCTGTTGATTTCAGGAATTTTACTAAAATAAAAAATAAATATTTTATTTTAATACTTTTCCCTGTCTCAAATAACTTGAATGGTTTAGTTAAGTTTTGATAAACAAAAAAGATAACTATTTGTCCAAACAAGTATTTTATATTATTTTTAATTGATCAATTTAGCAAAACGACACAAATTAATTTAATAAAATTTACTTGCGCACGCCGCGCCTGCGGATTCGTAGCCAAGAGCCTTACTCTTCAACCACGGAGGCAGTTCAAATGTACGCACCTACATATTTTAGTAGGTGTACCTATATGGGTAGTGAGATTTTTTTTAATTTTTAAAAGAAAGACAAACATTCCCTGGTTACGAATAACCTAACATTTGAAAAACTCCTACTACCGCCACACTAAGCGGAAGGTATTGCTTGTGTTGTGATGAAGAACTTAGCCAGCCGAGGAATCGAACATGGGGGCGTCCGGGTGGGACCCAAACGCGATGCCCACTCAGCCACTGACCGGTCAAGTAAGTAAGAGCAATACAATAAATTATGAAATAATGTACCTAGGCCTCCTATTTTATTACGAAAATGTACATATTTAGTTCCTTCAGTTTAAAACTGGTTTTTAGATTAGGCAGAATAGATTTGGAACAATTATTAAAAAATGTCATCTGAGGCTCATGTATCTCCGCTTTTATTTTTTGCGTGATATTTTGTGCGTGCAAAGACAATATGTATATTGTGGTGTAGGTGGTTAAGGATGGAACGTCCCGTCACAAGAAATTGATTGTTTTTTCTTGTCTCCACAAACATGCAGATAGTCCTGTAGCGACTTGTGACTTGCGACTAGCCGCCGGCCGGCAAACATCAATGTAATATGATACCGGCAAAGCGAAGCGGCAAAGGAATAAATATTTGGCGGGCTTTCTCGGCGGAGTGCGCCACCAACGCGCATAAGAGCTTCGCACACTCACACATCTACAGCACGATGACTGACCGTAGCACAGAGCGGAATAGCAATAATTGGGCTAAATTACCTATTAAATAAGTTTCTGAATTACCGGGATTCCTCTTAAGAAAAGTATTTATTTCCCTAGTACTCATATACTTACTCGCCTACATAATAAGAGTGCTTCTATATCTATAGCTACTATATCATCTTAGTTTTATTTTATTTCAATTTATTATTTCATATAAGTTAACATGAAATAATAAAGGGAGATTAAATAAAATGAAATACTATGATAAAGACGGAAATCAAAAAAACGGCATATGTTATGAGTTTATACGGTTGTATCCCAAATATGTGTGTATGGTAATGGTATTGTGTAATACGTACATTATATGTTTATTTTTTTACATTATAAAATTTTGGTAATACAGTGGTACCTCGACATACGAGCTTAATTCGTTCCGCAACCTTGCTCGTATCTTGAATTACTCGTATATCGATGCAGATTTTCCCATACAAAACAATTAGACTACCATTAATCCGTTCCAACCACCAAAATGTCACCCCAGTTATTTTTGTTACGTGGTTTTGAATAATAAAAACGTATTTATAAATGACAAATATTTATTGTACAAAAACAAAAAAAGTGAATGTAAATAAATAAATTAGATATCCTTACTGGTCTTTGCCTTTTTGGCTACATTTTTCTCGCTTTCACCTGTAGGCCGTTTAGAAAAAACATGTCCAAGGAGGTTTGTTTCTTCCTCCCTCTCAGAATGTTCCGGAAATGAGTTAGGCAAGTTTCATTAAAAATATCAGATGCACGACCTGTTGCAACTTTTTCTGGGTGTTTCTTTTCCACGAACTGTGAAACTCTCTTCCACATTTCTAAGATCTCCTTTATCTCACTTGTAGAAATAACCTCCTCCTCCTCTGACTCCTCGAAACCAATTTCTTGCATAACATCCGTATGCTGCTGTGACTGTAACTCTTGTATCTCTCTCAGCCGACCTGCTAAACCGAACTCGTATCTCGAATTTCGCTCGTAACTCAAAGCAAAAAATCAGTCGCTCGCCGGCTCGTATCTCGAAAAACTCGTATGTTGGGGCACTCGTATGTCGAGGTACCACTGTATTGATGTTTTATTTAAACACAAAAATAGTGTATTCTGTACAACTAATTATCTACATTGGGTTCTACTAAAACAATTTATAATATGTCCACTCAGTAGCTCACATATTATAATGTACATTCTAGCTGAAGGGTACCCAGCGTAGCTGGGGGTTATCCTTAGGAGTCATATACAAGGGTGGACCTTTCTTTAGGACTTTTTTAAGATATACAATTCCGTAGTGCATTATTTTGATGTATCTCACAAGGTTTAGCCAGCGTTAGCAATTTAAGCGCCCGAAAATATATTTTAAATCACTTGGTTACACAATGACTTTCCTCTTCTTTTTATAAATATAAAAAATATTTATAAATTACGTGTGTAAACCTTTTGGAAGAAAATCTTTAAATGATAGTGAAAATCCTATAAAAATCCATTTCGTAGTTTAGAAGAAAACAAAAACTAAGAAAACAAAAACTAAGCACACAAACAGACAGACGCTGATACTTTGTTCAATACTATTTAGAGATTTTAGTAAGACCCAGTAAGTGCCCAGTAAACAAAAACATTATATGCCGAGACAAAAACAGTAACGGAGAAATAAGTCGGAAAAATAACCACAAACACCAGATATACCTACATGACGAAGGACGGAAGACGGGAAATGCGGGGCGGGAGGACGAGCGTAACATGCACACACTCTTAGTTGGGTGGGTACCTACACAACGATAGCGCGCTCGCTGAGCAGAGTGAAATAGCAAGTGATTTTTAAAATATCTATTGTTCAAATTTCTCAGCGCCCGGGTTTCCTCTTAATGACATATTCATACAAAAACTAAACGGGAAAATAATATCGTATGCTGATGACACTGTCATAATAATCAAAGGTACGGATTGGAATACTATTAATCACTTGGCAAATGCTGATATTAATATACTGAAAATTTGGTTCGATAAAAATCTTCTCTCCTTAAACACAGAAAAACAAAATTTATCCCATTTTCAATCAATAAATTTTAATCAGAACCAGAGTTAAACATTATAATACACCAACGCACATGTGGCAGAACTAACTGCAATCAAACTTGTCATATCCTTAGTCCAACACCCAAAATCAAATATCTTGGTGTATATATAGATCAATAGTTTAAATGGAAAACACATATTTGTGAACTCGTCAAAAGGATTAGGAAATGTATTTATAAATTATAAGACTTAGAAATATTCTTAGACTAGAAAACCTAAAAAGAGTGTACTATGCGATTGTTCAATCTATATTACAATATGGTATTATTGGTTGGGGAGGAACATATAATAAAATTTTGACCCCACTTAAAGTAGTTCAAAGATTGTTAATCAAAGTAATTTTGAAAAAACCGTCAAAATTTTCTACCGAAATTCTTTTTACAATTTTCAAAGCACCTACAGTAGACAAAATGTATCAAAAATATTCAATACTTCAAATTTACAAAGAAATACAGTCAAATACTCATAACTTGCAATTCAATACATCAGCAAGATTCAGAAAACTATTAAAATCCCAAAATTTAACACTAAGCTCATTCAAAATACCTATCTTTATCTAGGCATAATATTTTTTAATAACCTTCCATTAAATTTAAAAAATATCTAAAACATTCAGGAATTTCACCTAAAGGCGAAATAAGACTCCAAAAAAATATCAGTTATGGGCGTGAACGCGCTTTAAGTGGGTGAAGCCAAAAACTGATAGATTAGTATCAGGTTTCACTTGCGCGCCGCAACGAACCAAATATTGCACAGTGTGACTTGGTTTGATTTAACACGGACAAGTTTTATTAAGGGGATATTTGCAAAAACCGAAATAATATTTCGGGGTGGAGAGGAATGAAGTAAGTTGGAACGGGAAACACGCCACGTGCGCTGGTCAACTCAGTTTGAAGTCAGCGATGAAATCCACTAGATGGTACCCATGAGTAAGGTTTGAACATAAAATGCTTAATAATGGTCGTCTTTCAAACTATTTTAATAGTAATATTAAGTTGAATGTGCATGTTTTAGGTAAATTTCGATAGAAACGTTACCTATTGCAGAAGGAGCTCATGATTTTATGATTCTTATCAGATTTCTGTCAAGCTTGTTTGATGAATTAGTCAATACCATCAACCATACTGCTAGACGGTAGGCAGTAACTTATGACTCGTAACCGACGTGTTTTTCATTGACAGATGTCAAAGCAATACGGTATTCAATCACGAATCATTTTCATAATATCTGATCATAATTATATCTGAATATATTGACAAGATAAATAACATATAACTCATTTTCAATATTTATTATTATTGTTTACAAAAAGTTACATAAAAAAATTATTATGTAATGTAAAAAGCAAAAGATGCAACTTTTTTGTATAAAGGCCATCATTTATTATTATATAAGTTAGAAATAGTAAAAATAATTTTATATAAAAAAAGAAAATAATTATTCAATAAACTAGCATTTCGTCGAAATCTAAACGACGCTTTCCCAATTGACGTTCTTTACATACAATATCTAAGATATGTGGAGGATCACGAACATTCATAGACCTTGTGACTCCAGGATCGATAAGCTCGACAAGAATGCAATCCATTTAAAAATTAGTTAATTTAATAAGCATTTTTTCTTCCCAGAACTTGTCATCTCGAAGTATACGCTCAACTATCTCCAAGTTAGATCATTACAATCATAAAGAGAGTCGTGCTGCGAAATTCTATTTAATACATTTAAAGAAAAATTATGTCTTCTATTCTCCTTCCTTCCAGAATAACGGGTTTCTTCTTTTCCTGTGTAAACAAATTTTTTATTTTATTTACAAATATGAAATAGACCGAGCGACTACATTTATACTCGCAGCTAGGTATGACATGCGATAGTGCATCTGCAGAAAATCGGGTTTGAAATGCCCCCTACTCTGCATTCATTGCTTCGTTGATGACGATGACGAGGAATACGATGACCCGGTCGCCATAAATTTGATTGGTGAGACAGATGAAGAAGTTATTCAGGGCCAGGAGTAAGAAACTATATATTTATAGCTAGGTCTGACACAGGCATGACGATTGTTGTCAACATAGGTAGGGTGGGGCAAAGATCCGCATTGGGAAATGATCCGCACCGTCAATTTAAAATGATCGCTTAATATTGTCGTGGTTTTAGACACATTTTTATGCTGGCAACATTGATAGAAGACGACTCACAAAAGTTACATGGCGTCCGACCGGCACAACAAAAACAATGAGGTTAGAATTCTTTTTACTTGTTTTGATGTAATAATCCGTAGGTCATCTTCAGTTGAAAATGTAATTTACTATACGCTTTGCTTACTTTTTTACTGGTTCAATTCCATAATTCAGGTTTTGAAAGGCGATCTATGGACAATAATTTGGCCAAATGCGCATTTCTTGTTTTTAGATTAGTTTGTTTTTACAAAATGACAAAATGGGGCAGAGGTCCGCATTTTGCATGGGGCAATGGTCCGCGCGCGGACGTTTGCCCCAAGATTTGTATTCATTGTTCTAATTTTTGTTTTTACGTTATAGAAACTACAAACGCAAAACTAATGTGAAGCCGTTCACACCAGAACTGTACTTGCAGGCCCAAGAAATGCTAAATCAGGGGCTATCCATTAGAAAAATTGGGAAGGAGTTGGGATTCGATGAATCAACTGTACGGAAGAGGTGGGTTACCCCTTCAGTAAATTATTACGAGTTAGGAATCACTAACAATCTTTTATTCTGAATGTCGATTTGATTTCTTACAGGTTGAAAAAGGAAGGCGGCGCCAGAAAACTGGGCCGGTTCACAACAACATTCACTCATTTGCAAGAAAAGGATATTGTAGATCACTGCCGAACCTTGAACCATTGTGTAAGCCCAGTTGGGCGTGAAATTCTAAATATTTTTTTTAATTGGAAGCAATTAATTTGTGGATAGACATTATATTTTTTTAATAAAATCAAACAATTTGTTTTGACCATGAGTTTTTATTATTTTTCACATCGACTGGTGTCGCCGATAAAGGAAATACTTTTATAGTCACACAACACTAAAACAAAACACTTTATAAAACAAATCACAATAATACTTTTGGCCATGAAAATCTCAAATCATACCAAAGGAAATACTGTTATTATTATGAATAAATGTGATAACTAACTAATCATCAAGCCGTTTCCCCGCAGGGGTAGGCAGAGAGGACGGACCGCCAAACAACTCGATCACACCACACACTTCTTGCCTCATTCACATTCATACATCGTCTCATACATACTCTTCTATTATTCCGACTCTTGACATGGCCCGACTCGAGTATCTGATTCACTTTATCGTGCCATATGTCTTCTTCGGGCGTCCCCGACTTCTGCTACCATTGGCATTTGCATCATATGCAAGAATTGAAAGAGGTGTACTGATCAGTGTTGCCAACTCCTTCAAAATATGCTAGAGTGATGGGAAAATTATGCCAGAAATATGCTAAATTCCTTTAAAAAATGCCAAAAAAAAGCCAACATAAATTTAACTTAGTATTTATTGAGAAATAGAGTGATGGGAAAAATATGCCAGAAAATGCTAAATTACTTTAAAAAATACAAAAAAAGCTAACAAAAATTTAACTTAGAAATAAAATCAGTGAAATAAAATATCAATATCTTCATCTTCTTCTTCTTCATTAACAGCAGCTGATGTGGAAGGCTGAGAGACGGAGTCGTAACTTTCTTTGGTCCCAATGCAGCGTAGTACTTCGTCAGGAACATTGTAAGAATAACAGCACTTTCCTGCTCTCTTTAGGCCAAATCTCACGTACAAAATGGCATTCAGGGTTCTCACCGCCAAACGATTTCGGAGTTTTGTTTTGACCAGACTCATTTGGCTAAATACACGTTCAATGTCCGCATTTGAATGTGGCAATGTTAAAATGGACATTGCAAACTGACATAAATCACCGAAGGGGTTATTATTAGCTGCATCTTTATAATGCATGACTTCATTCCAAAACTCTAACAGTGGAAGTCAAGGATTCCCATTTAATGTGAACTATGTTTCTCCATTGAGACACCAGTTTTTCAATCGATATCATTTTTGTTAGTTAAAAAATTGTTTTTTTATTATTTTCATGTTTCTGTAAAAATAAGCCAAATAATTATGCTATATGCTTAAAGCATAATAGTTATGCTAAACATGGAGTAATTATGCCAAAGTTAGCATATAATATGCTAACTTGGCAACAAAGGTACTGATGATGCGATGCTGATTGCCAATAGTATGGATGATGTATATGTATATATGATGATGTCTCTCGTGTCTAGGATGAACGAAGAATGCATGAAGAATGAGACAATGGTGAATATAAGTACGTCTAAAGTAATGGTGTTTGAAAGAGAGAGTAAGAAAACAATGTGCAATATAGTTTTGAATAAGGAATACTTGGAGCAGGTGGATGAATCTGTGTATTGGAGAAGTATTTTTTTTAATTTTTTTTATTTAAGTTTTAATCCAACAGGACTGGGAGGAAAGTGCAATCCCAGTCTGCCATATTACATGAAATAAAACAGGGAAACAATAAAATAAAGTAAAACAAAAATTATAAAAATGGAAATAAGATAAAACAAAGAGAAAAAAAAATTAGGCAGGTACCTAAATATAAAATTAAAATATAAATCAAAAATAAAATAGTCATATAAATACAATAAAAAAACAATTAGATTAAGTTTAATTAAACCGTCCATCAGGGAGGTCGCCGCATCATCTGCATCCATCGCTCATTGAGTGGGGAACTGAGCCACTCGGATGCAGCCACAACGATGATGTTGGTTGAGTCCTACCCCAGAAGCTGGCTAGTCGGTGGCGAAGTAAGGCCCTTCAATTCAAAAAACCCTCCCTTCAATTGTGGAGGCACTGCATAACCTCGGTAGTTGCATGAGCTGCCTGTATGCATTATTGTAGCACACCCTCAGCTTGTCCCATTGCGCTGCTGGGTATTAGCTCAGATGTGTCACCACAGTGCAGTGCAGAATGCCTTGAAAAGTAGTTTTCTGACATCATCGCTACAGTGGTAGAACCGCCTTGAGAGCATTCCGGCCCGTATATTGATTGCTCTTCTTTGTCGTTCCATGTCTTCTATATCCTTCATATCTTCGGTTAGGATATGTCCCAGATATTTAACCTGCGAGGCTACAAGTAGTTTTTTTCCGTCTAACCAGATTGGAGGAATATTTATTGGCTCCTTGTTGTATTTAAAAACCACGATTACTGACTGTTTTGCATTGTACAGCAGGTTATGTGAGATTGCATACTCTTCGCATATTTGAACATGTTGTCTTATCGCTTTAATCGAAGGCGCCAACAGCAAGCACCATGTCATCCGCGTAATTAATGTTGTTACTGCCTTGACCGCAGATATGACAACCAATTCGTGTATCATTCAGTTCTTGTAAGAGGTCATTAATGTACACATTAAATAGAATAGGAGACATATTACCCCCTCGTCTGACTCCGCTTTTTAGGAATAAGGGTCTTGAAGAAGCTCCTGCCCATTGAACGTAATTTTTCTGCTGTCCGTACCAAATAGCCAACATATTAACCACTGCTGCTGGCACATCTCGTTTTATGAGTTTTTCCCATAATAATTTATGAGAAACACGGTCAAAGGCCTTGCTTAGGTCGAGAAAGCATCCATAAACGGTGGTTTTTCTTTTTTTGTAGTATTCTATTGTTTGTTTAACTCCATAGATGGCCATATCGGTAGATGAGGCGCTTTTGAAGCCGAATTGGTTATCTAGGGTAAATAGCTTGTCTTTTACTAGCGTTAATAATTTTTTTCAAATAGTCTTGAGATCATTGTCGCTAGGGAAATAGGTCGGTAGTTTCCTAGTATCGATGCATCCAGTTGGTTGGATTTTAAGATTGTTATGATATCAGCTCGACTCATGTTCATAGGCATATGTGTGTGTCGTAAGAGGCTTGAGTACAGGGCGGCTAGAATAGTATGGAGATGATTTCCTGCGTACCTTATGTGCTCGATATCAATACCGTCGTATCCTGGACTTTTACCTAGGGCGGTTTGCTTAATCGCGCATTCGATCATTTCAGGAGTAATGTTCATGATCAGGTCATCATTTGCCGCAGGCAAACATGTCATCATATTTGGTTTCATGCTATCTCCTTGATCCGCGCTTAAAGAAAAAAAGTCTCTAAATTCGTTAGCAATGTTTTCATCCCCCGTGATGTTGTTGACACTTAGTGGAGCTTTGCTCTTGGCTTTCAGCACAGTTGAAGTTTTATGCCAAAACTTTTTGAAGTCTTTGTTGTGCATAGCCGTAGCTATGCTATCCATTCTTGCTTGATTTTCCAAGTGCTGACATTTTCGGAGAGCAATTTTAAAAGATTTCTTACTAGTTTTTCTTTCGTCTGCAATACGACCTTCCGTAGGCTTTCCGGCTTGGACCCAGCAAAGGAATGCATGCCTTGAATGGCAATACAGAGTTGATACTTGATCATTCCACCCTGGAACAATGTCATACTTTTTTTTGGGTCCTTTATTTTTGAATGCTTTTATGGCGGAGTTTCTCAGTGTTTTCACGATAGTGTCGTAGAGAGAATCTAGTTCCATTTTGTGAACTCTGTTATCAAAGTTAAATCTTTGATATCTTATGGCATCTGGAGGTTTTATTTTAGGCAATAATTTTTCCGCACAGGCGTTGTAAGTTTTTACATCATTTTCGGAATTTGCCGCCCATTTTCCAAAATCTCTTGGTGGATTTTGTCTGTTAGATATAATAGGGATTAGATCCACATCTATTTCGACATTTAGTGGGAAATGATCTGACCATGTCGCATTGGCTGTGATGCTCACATTCCTCACTGCACTGCTCAACTCCTGTGTCATAATACAGTGATCAAGCCATCTGGTGGTTCCATGGGCATCGCACTGAAAAAAATGAGTTAGCTAAAGTGTTAAGCTAATTGAAGTTGTGTAACCATCGCCTAAACTTCAGCTACTTTACCTAAAATACTTTATGTGCAGATACCGTCGTGGTTTAGTAAAATTTGCTTGAGCTATTACAACTAAACTTTAATAATAGCACACTAAAAGCATACTTACCTAAACAAAATAATCGGTTTGGTTAATCAAGCTAAAGTAATTTACTAAACCTATTTCACTTTAGTGACATAAGTTTATGTGTTACTTCCCAAAGTATTTAGCTAAATTTAACTAAACATCTAGTTTGGTTAAATGTTTTGTTCAACTAGCAAAACTAAGGTTGGAATATCTAAATTTGGTATTTTTACATAACAATTAGTTGCTTTGCACAAACTTGAGCAAAGTGCAACAAAACTTTAGTTAAATCTCCCAAACTTTGGTAGATCTTTTTGTCGTCGCTAGCGGTCGACGCAGGTGTTCATTTACGACGCAGTTCTCAGATCGCCACAGTTCGCACCATACGTGAATTGACGTTCGTTGCGCGCGTTGCGAATTTATTTTTGAATTGAATTGAATTTATGTTAACCGCTGTTCCTAGTTCCTAGTGATAATGGCAGACAAAACCGTGGAGGATTATTTAATTTCATAGAATCTGGAGGCTTACATAGAAAAATTTAAAGGTGAGTTTTCTTTTTTAATTTTTTTATTGATTTAGAATTTAGATCATAGAACTATGATATTATATATTATGATAATATCCATTCTATTTGATTTAGAAACTGGCACCTTCATTATTCCATGACTCAAGTACCTACGCAATAGATTTAGAAGATTTGTATTTATTATGTACCTAGTTTGAAGAGTGCGTGTGGACGCTACAACCAAGATTGTGTCAGGAGTCATGACACAAGTTACAGAGAGTGGTACATAAAAAAAAAAATAATAATTGGATCACTTGTATAGCGCCGTTTTTGTGCAAAATCACCTCAAGGGCGCCTTTATTTCTTTGTTTGTTTCCGCCAGTATTATTTTGTATTGAACGAATGTTGTTTGAAACTGTAGTATTTTCTAAGTTACAGTTTTACCCTAGCTAGAAACTAGAACCAACCAAACTAGCTTTGAAATCGTACCGATGGATGGTCAATCATAGCAGGTTATGTTTAATTTTAATAAATTTGTATTGCAAATTATTAATTCGGACATAACATTTTGAACATTGAATTCTGTTGTTTTTTTTTGTAGGGATATGTTTTTTTAAATACAGGGTGACCACCCATTGTTTATGAAATTAATTAATTAATTGTTTACGTTTGAAATTTTCATATAAATGAAATAATTTCATTATTAAAACTATTTTATCTCCGCTTGATTCATGATACAGGGTGTTCGGTATCTGCTGTTGTATAAATATACATTTTTTTTAATGAATAATTTTCATTTCTTTGAAAAATAAATTTTTATTTTCTTGTTTTTAAAATTTCTGTATTTTCTCGTCTTTTTTTTCTTTATTTCAGACTCAAGCCATAGACTCGAAAACACTCCTGATAATATCTCAAGATGATATTAAAGAATTGATTCCGACTGTAGGGCACTGGGCACTGCCTACAGCACACATTAATGCGCTCAAGGATGTTATTAATCCACCTGTCATAAGTGTAAGTTTTTAAAAGCAGTAATGATGACATATTGTATACCTAGGCCTTTTTTGCTAACCATTTGGAAATAGTTGTACCGGACGCGAT
Organism: Hesperophylax consimilis; assembly: GCF_061612785.1. Taxonomy (NCBI): domain Eukaryota; kingdom Metazoa; phylum Arthropoda; class Insecta; order Trichoptera; family Limnephilidae; genus Hesperophylax; species Hesperophylax consimilis. Next base: position 18,661,189 of record NC_142865.1, read on the forward strand.
TTTGATACAAAAATAATAGTATTTAAAATAATAATTCCTGTAATTAATGAATAAATCGACTGCCGGGGGGGTCAAGCAATTCCAAAGGGATAAAAACAAAGCTTGACCCCTTCACCCTTTCTTTCCCCTTTGTGTACATACCCGCTTTTTGTTTCAGATTGAAGATATACCTTCAACTTCCAAACAAACAACGCCCATATATTATCAACACGATGACTTCGTTGTAAATGACATTTCCTTGTTAGAAAATAAAAAAAAAATCACAAAGAATAACGTAAGAAGCTTTTGAAGAGCAAATTTCGAATGTAAGTTAAATAATTTTAGTAAGTTTCAGATACCTAAGTAACTTAGGTTAAGGAGTCCGATTCGAGCCGCGGTCAACAGTGGTTGTGTGTACCTTACTATTGCTGAGTGCCGTTCGCCCGTTCCTGCGCTGCGTACAGATAAGAGATTATTGTTACATTTTATTTAATATTGTTTATCGTTTACCTATTTGTTTGCATTCCTGCTTACGGCTTATCCGTTTTTGTTTGTACAGTCAATGAAATAGACTGCGTATTATTTTTTCAGTTTAATTTTTAAAAGTTAAGTTTTTTTTATATAATGGAGGAAGATGAAGACAGACCTCCCGACCCAGGGTCGATATTGGATTTTTCTGATTCGGAATCTAATACGAGCCAGGTTTCTATTACGCTCCCATCTCGTAAACGACGACCATCGCAAAGCCTTCACATTCCATCGAAAGTTAAATCTATACCGCCGGTTCAACAAACCTCGACCCCTAACGACCTTAACACCAATATTAACATCCAGCCAAGTACTTTAACTAGCGATAATGCAAAAAGTACTGAATTACTTTATCCTGCTTCAGCTTCCGGTCCATTTACCGTTAATGTTCAGAGAACTGAACAGGGAAAACTTATTCATCCTTTAGATTTTGGAAAATTCGTATTTGACTCAAAAAATAATAACCTTGGTATTGTTAACGGTTCAATTAAACCGGAAGGGCGATATAAATTATCTATCGAGTTTAACACTGCCGCTTCCGCAAATGGATTTGTAAAAAAAATTGACTCACTCTCAAATCATAAATATAAATCGTTCATCCCTACATTTAACCTTTCGAGAATGGGTCTTGTGCGAGGAATTCCCGCGGAGATCCCAGAGGCTGAAATTGTTGATGCTTTGAATAATTCTCACGGAACCCCGAAAGTATTAAAAGTACGTCGACTGAACTACAAGGATTCTACTGACGGAAACACGATCTGGAAACCTTCCCAGTCTGTTGTTGTTACATTTGAGGGACAATCCCTACCGTCTCGTGTGTTAATTTACTATACCTCGCTTCCCGTCGAAGTTTATAAATTTCCAACAATTCAATGTTTCAACTGCTGCCGGTTCGGACATTCGAAATCCGTATGCCGCTCCCCCCCACGTTGTTACTATTGCGGAGAAGCTCACCCATTTGATCAATGTCCGAAATCTTCCAATGATCCCATTTGCATTAACTGTTCGGGTGCACATACCGCGGTCAGTCTAGCCTGTCCGGAATTAACAAGACAGAAGAACATAAAACATAAAATGGCTACCGACAACATTTCGTACTTCCAGGCCTCAAAGTTAATCTCTCCTGCGAAAAAATCATTCGCAGAGATGACATCGTCCTCAGCTCCTTTCCAAACAACCACCTTTTTGAATTCAACGTCATGTTCTCACAGAGAAACCATTCTCAAGCCAGTCAAACCCAACCCAAAATATACACCTTACCTTGATAAAAAACAATTGAATAATATTTTGGCCAGCCCGAATGGGAATGCCAAATCCCAGACGCCCAATGGGTGTGCTATTAATGGTAATTCTTCCCCTCCTGCTCCCCCCGAAATAATGAATAATAATTCTTTTATAGACACTTTAATTACCCTTTTAATTTCTATCCTTACAAACAACAATACTGTACCGTCCAACGCTGCCGATTACATTAAATCTTTACTATCCTGCCTCCCCAATGGCTTCGAAACTGAACAAAATCCTTCAGTGGAACAGTAGAAGCCTCTTCGCTAACAAATCTGACCTGATTCAATTACTCGACGAACACGACGTTTCAGTAGCTGCCATTTCTGAAACGTGGTTAAAACCCTCCTTTCACTTAAGAATTCCAGGTTATTATTGTCTCAGACACGACAGACCGGATGGTAAAGGCGGCTCGGCTCTGATAATCCAAAATTCTATCCCTTTTAAAGAAATTAATATTCATACTCCCTCCGACGATATCCAGATAATAGCAGCTGTCTTATCTGATATCACAATATTGTCAATATATATTCCTCCCTCTACGACTTTTATTGAAAATGAATGGGCACCAATCTTAAGCCAGATTTGTTCCCCTTATATGATCCTTGGAGATTTTAATGCACATTCCCTTTCTTGGGGTAGCGAAATAAAAAATCGTTCTGGCCGCAATCTTTTAGATTTTATTGATTCCCATAACCTATGTTTTTTAAATGACGGATCTCCAACCAGATTCACCCCCCCTCATCAACGGAAAAGTGCTGTTGATATATCTCTTTGTTCGTATTCGTTAGCATCTAAATCCTCTTGGCACATCCTAAACGATCCCCTCTCTAGTGATCATTTCCCAATTATAATCCGCTTCCACCATCAATTTAACACTTATTCCCCCCCAGTTAAAAATAATCTCAAATTTAGAACGAAAGATGCGAATTGGAGCACTTTCTCTTCTGAACTAGATAACCTTATTAATTTAACAAAATCGTCCCCGGGAGACATCAGAATACAATGTGAGACGTTTCCTTCTATGGTTATAAATGCAGCAGAAAAATCCATCCCGAAACGCAAGGCGAACATTAAAATAAAACACTCTACTCCGTGGTGGGACGAGGAATGCACTCGCTCCGTCAACTCTCGAAAAATAGCAATTTCCTCTTTTCGTAAGTGTATGTCACTAGAAAATTTTTTATCAGTTAAAAAAGCCCAGGCAGAAACCAAACGAATTTTGAAAAATAAGAAGCGCGCTGGATGGCGGAAGTTCTGTGAGAACCTGTCTCCGGAAACTCCCCAGTCTTCAGTTTGGTCTAGCTTAAAAAAATTCGGATCATCGTATTCTCCGCCGAGAATAAAACATATACCAGAAGAAATTCTTATAGGATTTGCGGATAAAATAGCCCCCCCATCAGTTGCCGGATGTGAAGAAATGCCTTCTATTAAGCCGTATCCATCTCACTCTAACTGGCTAGATGCTCCTTTCTCCATTGATGAGATGAAACGAGTGATAAGAGCCCTTTCTGACTCTGCTCCGGGTCCCGATGGAATATTTTATAGTTTCATTAAATCATTTTCTGATATGGCGGTTGAATATTTCTTATCTCTTATTAATAATATGTTTGAAACAGGACTAATTCCGGATGTTTGGAAAACTCAAAAAATCATTCCCATTTTAAAACCTGGAAAAAATCCATCTGAAATTTCGTCTTATCGGCCTATTGCTCTTTCATCGTGTTTGATGAAAGTAGCGGAGCGTTTGATAAAAAACAGACTAGAGTGGTTTGTTGAAAGTCAAGATATTATCTCACCAAATCAGTATGGTTTTCGGAAAAAGAAATCTACAATGGATAATTTAAGTTTGTTCACAACTGATATCCGAGTTTCTCAATCCCTAAATTATTATACATTGGCCACATTCCTTGACCTTTCATCAGCTTACAATGATGTTTTACTGAATGTTTTGAAAGAAAAGCTAATTAAAAAACAAATCCCCCCGAAACTAGTCCAATTTATTATTAATTTGCTCACAGATAGGTCCATTATTATTGAGTCTTCCTCTAAATGCTTAAGGCGCAAACTATGGAGAGGTTTACCCCAGGGTTCTGTTATCAGTCCTCTGTTGTTTAATATTTATATTAGCGACCTAGACTCAGTAATCCCTTTTTCTATCAAGCGACTTTACTTTGCGGATGATATCCTTATATATTTGTTACATAAAAATATTATTCTTGCAGCTAAGGAAATGAATTTGGCTTTACAATATATTAAAAGCTGGTTGTCAATAAATGGGATGAATCTGGCGGCATCTAAAACAAGGGTCGTAGCTTTCACGCGCAAAAGAAAAATTCCCCACTTCTCAATCTCTTTTGATAATGTGCCTCTACAAACCGCTACTCAAATCAAATTCCTTGGTCTTCTTTTGAACCATAAACTTTCCTGGCTTCCACACATTCAGATAATTTCTACAAAGTGCGAAAAGGGACTTAATATGATGCGAGCATTTTCCAGAGTATGGTGGGGATCTCATCCTACCACTCTTAAATTATTGTATAATTCCCTAGTTCTGAGCCACTTGGATTACGGCACATTCCTTTTTGACCCCCTCCCTAAATATTTAGATAAGAAAATGGAAAGAATTCAATCAAAAGCCCTCAGAATGATTATTGGAGCTATGAAGTCTTCTCCAATTAATGCGCTTCAGGTGGAATGTGGGGAGCCTCCATTATATTTCAGAAGGCAATTCCTTGCCAATAAATATATTTTCAAGGCTTTATCGTTATCACATCATCCTATTAAACAAAGTCTTAATCTGCTAAATGTTAATTTGAAGTCTAACAAAAGATTGAGTGAAAAAAAATGTTTTCCTCTCCTAATTAAAAGTTTTCATCTCTATAATTCTCTGTCATCTTCCCTCCAATATCTTCAAGAAGTTCCCAATCTTCCTATATACAATATTCCATTTAAGGCAATCACTTTTATGCCGAACACAATAACATCAGACTTTCGGAAGAATATTTTATCTTCCCCAAATAAATTTCATAATGTGGATGACTGTTTTAAAAGCATTGTGGCTTCAAAATTCCCTGGATTTTCCATCCTTTACACTGATGGTTCCAAATTTGAAAATAAAAGATGTGGAGCATCGATATATAGTCCAGAATTCAACATCAATCTCACTTATAAATTACCGAAAGAAGTTTCCATATTTACAGCTGAATGCTTTGCAATTGAACAAGCGCTAAATCAAATCCAGGTTCTCAACATTCATCGAGCCTTACTATGTACTGATTCGCTAAGTGCTCTAACTAAAATTATGTCAAATATTCTATGTTATCCGGAAGACAATATTATATGTAAAATTAAAAATCTCCTCAATTCTCTAAGTGAATCTGGGTTTGAGACGATATTGGCCTGGGTCCCTGCCCATTTGGGTGTAGAGGGTAATGAGATGGCCGATTCTCTCGCCAAATCTGGTTCAGATTCCGGAACTATCCCACTAAATTTTAGAATCCCTATCTCCGATGTCTTCCCGATTCTTAAATTCAACATGACTCGTGCCTGGGAAGAAAATTGGGCAGTCTCCAAAATAATAACTGGATCTTTCTATGCTGGAATTCAAAACCATATCCCTGCTAAGCCATGGTTTCACGGTAAAAAACTGTCAAAACGATTCATTTCATGTATTTCGAGAATGAGAATTGGTCACTGTTCAATTGCATCCCACTTGGCTAGAATTAGAGTTTTGGATGATCCGGTCTGCCAGTGCGGTGTGGAAGAGGAAACCCTCGACCACGTTTTCTTTAACTGTAAAAATCATTCATCTTTCAAGAACATATACCGCCGTCTTATTAAAATCACACACCAGTCCCCCCTTAACATTTCATACCTTTTATCTCTTAACAATTCTCGTGTTCATACAGCTTTATGTAAGTTTATTAACCTGAATGAATTCAACATTTAATTTGTTTTAGCGATCTAAATGAGTCCAATGATTAAATTGTTATTTTTAACTGTTACCGGCACAAAGCACTCTTTTCAGGGTGAAATGCCTAAAACCAAAAAAAAAAAAACTTAGGTTAATTTTTTTATACATTCCGATATATGTATTTTAGTAGTGGCAGCGTAGAATAGCCGTCCTGTGACTGATATTATGATGATTATAGAAGTGGTTATTAGTTATGTAATCAATATGCAATTTAATTTTGTTTTCCAGGACTTCATCTCCTATCAATCAATGAAGGGCAAGCACTTTTAATTTCAGTTTGAGTCAAAGGGTTGTAATGATTTGCACTTTTCAAACTTTTCCTTCTCTTCTTTCTACGATAAATTTTCTTTAAGTCCCATAGGTAACTTTTCCATAAGGCTTTGGTTATGTATATATCCGGGGTAGGAATATCCTCCCTGCCGTCTTTACAAGCCTTTGCTCCCCTCTTTATTACACACCCCTTCAAGTGTGTACACCCTAGTTTGTCTACGTGTTTTACGACCTTGAACGTAATTATTTCACGTGACGGTTCAATATAAAAAGGTTTCACCGAACGTTGTGTTGGTTTTTTGTTTCTCGGTATAGAAACCTAGTTATCTTTGTATGGGTGTGGTACCCCTCGGTTCTTTTGAGATAGAGTGAGTTGAATCCATTACCGCTGTGTTTTAAAGCCATTTCATAAACCTCATTTTCTTAGTCGCCTGCTCCCCAACTAGCTACGTGATTCTATCTGTCGTATGATAATGTGAGTATAATAAAGTGTTAGATTTTATATATGTGATATACATACGATAAATTTATGGTGTTAGTTGTCGGCGCCATCCTTGTATATATTTTGGGAGGGAAGGGAGAGGAACGGGAATGAATTTTTTCAATCTAAGTTGGCTCCTCCTCTTTACCAAACAGATCTGATGGATGATAATTTGAACAAGGCATTCGATATCTGTAACGTATTGATGTTTACAGGATATAGAATACTGGGCCCTTAATCTCCAGTATTCTAACGAGGATAGGGATCTGGTAATATCTCTATTAATAGTCGTAGATTCTGATATACGGAGGTTGTTTAATTCGGAATATAATAAACTGACAATAATAGTAACAAGTTGCCCTAAGGCCGTCTAGCGACAGAATGGCTTCGCGCCAGCCGACGATGTCATACAAGGCCTCTAGTAGCGTTCGGTTATCTTCGGTAGAACCCGAAGCTACCCGAGCGCAAACACCAAACACTACAATATCTGCGTGTTTGGATATCCGAACCGGCCGGGTCTCCCCTTGTTCCAAATTGGCAACCGTCACGCCAGAATAAAGAAAACCAGGTCTCCTCACCAATTTCAGAAATGCCCCAACCTCATTGCACCTCCAGGAAAATCTACTTTACTGAGTTTAGAAGGGGAAAGCCATGACATCCCTTGTCACGAATCTAGTCACGAAAATGTGACACGTAAGGTCCTAAGTTACATGCCATCTCCAGAAAACGCTGTAAATTCCTCGTCGTCGGGAACCTACATCCCTTTCTAGGTCAATAACATAGATAACACACGATGATCTTGTCGACATTTAATCTGCTTTTATCGATAGGTTGTGTGCCTATCCATTCAGCCAATTATCATGTGAAATATATGCAAGGTTTACTCGAAATGCCAAATTTAGGATGAGGACTGTCTGTATTTTAGTATTTGGTTCCATTAATTATTTTATGAGGTTACTAGCATCCTCGTGTATTAGGTATGGGTAACTTCTATTGAATACCTATCCTCTCAGGTAGGTATAAATGGATAATTGGTTTAATTTTGGCATTTAATTTTATGAGGCTGCCTACCTCTCGAAAGGGACCTGTTGAGAAAAGTTGTTGGGTTGGTAGTTTTATTTCGGAGATTACCATCTCCCTCTTTTGACTCTAGATTTGTTTTTGTGCATCCCAATTTGTAAATTAGAAAGTCGAATAACAGAAGAAAAGTATTCATTTTTGTTCTGTCTGGTTGCATCCGATCGCTTTCTATTTGGGCGGTCATACGCTAGCAAAACTTCCCCTTCGACTGACTGTACCTGCGTCTTATCCCTGCTGGTGGTGATCACCGTTTTAAATGGTACGCCAGTGTTTTGGTAGGTACTTTGTAGATAGGTGTTTTTTATACTGCGAGTTTATATTGCTTGGCCTAATTTAATTTAATCAGTTGCGGCCAGTATATCTAAATGGAGGGTCCATGAATTCGCAATAGTTTCGGATCATAGATTAATCACATTTACAATAGGTGTTAATAAAACTGAAACTCCGAGATCCTCCTGGAATTTCAACACCTCTAGGGCGAATTGGGATAATTTTGGGGAGGCGTTACGAGATACATTAAGGGATTTTCATCACGTAGCAGCTAATGATCCGGATAATTTGGGGAACATTTTCAATACTGCCGTTGTATCTGCGGCTGATTCTTCTCTGGGCAGATCAAACCCAAAGACGAAAATTAGAACGCCGTGGTGGTCACCTGAGCTGACTTCGCTAAAGGGGGCCTATAAAGGAGCCTATAGGGCCCTGGGACTGTCCAGGAGGGGATGCTGTACGGAGGAGGAGACAGCTACCCTTTTGGCCGCTCTCAGGAGATCCAGGGCAACTTTCAAACATGCGGTTCTCCTTGCGAAACGAGCCGCTTGGCATGACTGGGTTAAAAATGTGGGAAACGCCAACCCGTGGGAAATCCACAGCGCAATTGAAAAATCCGGGAAAGGATCGGATCGGTTTTTGTCTAGTCTCATTGGGAACACAGAAGGTAGGAACGCTGAGACGATAGACGTGGCCTCTACTCTCAATACACTTTTGGGCAAGTTAGTTCCTGTAGAATCAGTAATTGGGGAAAGTGAGCACCATAAACAGGTTATACTCCTGGCACGGCTTCCACCTAGAGACCTCGCCCAAGAGGATAGAGTCATTCCAGTCACTTTTTTGAAATTTTTTTTTTTTATTATCAATATAAAGTTTTTTTACAGGTTTTTTTTTTCGAAGTCTGTCTCACTAGGATAAACCTGTGTCGAGACAGACGTATTTGATACATGAATTAATGTTTACATATTTTTTGATACATAAAATATTTCATTACATTAAATGACATTGTCAAAAAGATACAAAATAATAATAGAGCAGAAATCGACCTAATAATTAAGGGTTTGGGTCCTAAGAAGGCACCAGGGCATGACAGACTTAATGGCGTGATAGTGAAGCAAGTCTGGATCCACGCTAGGGAGGAGCTCTTCCAAGTGATGGAAACGTGTTTGAGAAGAGGAATTTTCCCTTCTGAATGGAAGAGAGGCGTGCTCAGGGTCATACCAAAGGGGAACGGTAAGCCACTAACTGATGTCAAGGCCTATCGGCCCATCACCTTACTTCCAGTGCTTGGCAAGATCCTGGAGAAACTTATCCGGCATAGGCTACAACAATCACTCTCCCCGTCTAGTGATCTCCAATTTGGCTTCGTCTCCGGTAGATCCACCGTGCACGCCATGTCGTTTGCGCTTAACTGCGTGAAGGTTTGTACAAAGAGGTATGTAGTTGCAATCTTCCTAGATATCACTGGTGCCTTCGACTACGCATGGTGGGACATGATACGTATTAAGGTTAAAAATAGGAATTGCCCAAAAACTCTATTTAAATCAGTAGACAACTATTTATCGGGCCGAACTGTCATTATTTCTCATGGTGACACTGTTATTGAACGTGAGACCGATATGGGGTGTTCTCAAGGCTCCGTCCTAGGTCCTAAACTTTGGAATATAACCTTCGATGACTCCTCTAGGTTACCCTTACCTGAAAGATGTATCATGATCGACTATGCGGATGATAAAATGTATCTTGTCTCTGGGGACAGTAGAAGAGAAGTCGAACGTAAGGCTGGTGAAGGTTTGGACACCCTCCTTAAATGGGGGGAGAGGAATAAAATGACCTTCGCTCCCCAGAAGACTATGGGCCTCCTGATGAAGGGTTCTTTCAATAAGACAAGAAACCCTACCATCCGTATGGGAGACACTAATATCAAATTTGTGGATAACGTTAAATATTTAGGTGTCACTATCGATCGTCATCCTTTCTGGTTCATGTCAAAGATGTATCCTGCAGGGCTCAGTCGCTGTTTCTGAAGCTTCGAAGAATCTCCACGGCAGAGTGGGGACTTCGCAGACCGGCTTTGCACGCTCTCTACAAGGGGGTATATGTTGCGCAAGTCGCATATGCCGCCTCTGTTTGGGAGCATCGCCTGGATAACTGCTTAATACTTCTTGCTCTCACTAGGGATCAGCGCACTCCCCTGCTGGCACTATCTAGGGCATATCGAACCGTTGTTTCGGACGCTTTGCCAATTTTGGCTGGTATATTACCAATCGATCTAGAAATTAGGGAGGTGTTAGCGAAGCAGCGATTGATCCGTGGATCCCCGGCCAACCACCTTGGTGTCGTCCTGACACCGGGTGGACCAGGAACTCTCCCAGGACTGCTCCTAACGATGAGGGACCTGTCGCTCAAAGAGTGGCAGGTCCGTTGGGATAGGTCGAGCAAGGGAAGATGGACCTTCTCCTTCTTCCCTTCAGTTAAACTCAGAATAGAAGGGGCCTTCCTCAAACTGGACCATCACGTTACGCAGCTCCTTTCAGGACATGGGGAATTCAGGGGAAGGCTTCACAGCCTTGCCCTGTCCATCCACCCCAATTGCGCTTGTGGCAATAATTACCAGTCGGCCGAGCACATTCTGTGGCACTGTGAGATTTTGAAGGATGCCAGAGACGAAATGATAGAAGGTCTGAATGTCCCCATTAGACCGGTGTGGAACACCGATCTTGTTTCTAACAGTGTGAATTTCGAATGTTTGAGGAAGTTTACTAGGATCTGGGTTGAGAGATTAGACTAGTGTAATAATTGGGAACCCCCGGTGTACTGCTCCTGCTCCATAACTTATTCTTTTACAACTCTTTCATTATTGTATATGCTATTCTGTTTTTCTTATTTTATTATTCTTATCTTATTTCTTTTTTTACTGTACCAGCTGTTGCAGATGATGTCCATTCGTTTATATTTTGTTTTTTTGTTTTTTTAATTAACTTGTCTTGTACTTTTTAATTCTTATTTTCTGTTTTCTTTTCATATGTTTCTTTTTCCCTGTCTAAGGTTAACACACTGTTTTTCTTTTTACAGATACTGTAAGCACTCTATATATCTGTGTTTACTAATTATCTCTCTTACTTTGCTTTGTTATCTTATTCAATAATTACTGTCCTCTTTACAGACCATGCAGATCTTATTTTTACACCTTTACTTTTGTTTTTACTTATTTACCGTTGCCCTTATGTGGCACTTTTTGGATTGATTATTGTTTTTCATTTTCCCTCTTATTTTCTCTTCTTTTTACATGTATTTTTTCCGGTTTTCTTTTCTTTTCTTTTTAGTAACAGCAACGAGTTTACAGGCGAGAACTGAACTCCGTTGTCTGTTTTGTTTTGTTTATTTTCCCCATCAGGGGTTGGATAACGGGCCTCGTCCCCGCATGCATGACTGGAGCTTCTTATTATTCTTTCTTACCGGGGGACTCCGCCAATCACCTGCGCCACCCCTGATGAGCGTTGATGGTCAGAGGGGTGACTGTGCGGGCTGGAGTAACCTCCACCCTGCCTCTGACCTCCTGACGCTTCTTTCCCCTAGGTTCTTTAGGGTTTTATCCCTCTTTTTCCAATACTTATCTTCAGGGCACCACCGGGTGGTCGGTTAAGGGGTGTGGAAGTCCTGACCTGCACCAGTCGCCCCAACCACCACCAATTTCTCAACAGGACTGCCAGTCGTGGTTCGGCGAAACTCCCCCGTCACTTTATTCTTTACTTTACTTTTATGTGTTTACAGGTACTGGAGTGTGGGTCCCCTCCACCAACTATCTGCCTGACACTTGAACTTGATTTTTTTATTGTTTATTTTTCTGTGTTGTCCTTAGTTTAGTACTTGTAAGCGCTTGCATACCGCTTCATAACACCGTATGCGGGGACATTGAAGGCCTTGCTTCATTTATATAAATTGTAGAGCCGTTGATTCAAAAAAATTAGATTCATGCGAGAGCTCCAAAGGGGTGACCATAAGTCACCTATACTAGGGTGGGACAGGGTGGGTGTACCTTCAATGCTTGGCCTAATTTGTAATAAGTACCTATTTTAATGTTTTCGTCGGCTATTCAATACCTATCGCAGGGACAACGCCACGATTTGATTCGTTAAGTTTTTTAAAGGATAACAGATCGGCAGTAGGTAAATTCTCAATATGACCCTCGGTCCGAAGCATTCCCCTACACAAACGTTATCGGCCTACATATGAAAAGGTCGTTGGCCCGTTCCCCGCTCACAGCCGATAGATAATATTGTCGGGCACATTCCTTTTTGAAACATTAATTTGGGTGTCAGGAGTTGTAAACTTGGTTTCTGTTGTTCGGATGAATCCGTCCTCTGGAATTTAATAAATAATATTAAAAAACTCACCCAGTTAGTCATCTCCCAATCTCAGCGTAAAGTTTACCTGGTTACACACTAAATAGCTAAATCAGTTTAGTTTTACGGTCTCCTCCCTACCGGCATTCCATTACATTAATCATTTTCTCCTTTTATCGAAATCCTTGCAATTTGTTCAATTTTTGATCCCCTCCCTAAACCTATAAAAGGGCAATTAACTAATTCTGTAAATAAAATTGTACCTCCCTAATTTCTGTCAGGATTCGAACCCGCAGTTTATGATTTGTTTGATTCTCTGGTTTACGGTCTCCGTGGATAGAACGCCATCTCGCCAATCTTTAATTCCTCCCTAATCCCATCAAACACTTCCTGCCTTTAAATACTTTCACTCTGTTTTAAACGCAATCATTTTCATTATTATTTCCATGTTTTTAAGACAAGTAATTTAATTCAAACCGTATACAAAATGACGCTTAAATCAACACAATTTTATAACACAATCGCGATCGCACAACACCTAGCGCCCCTGAGGTGATTTTTCACAAAACGGCGCTCTACAAATTATCCAATCATTATCACTGTTATTAGTATCATTTCTAATCCTCACTGAGTACAACCACTTTCACTTCTCACAAACACCGGTTCAATAATATTTCACTTTAATTCAATATTCAACAATACTTTCTAACACCATTCGAATTCACTAATTAACTGTATTGATTTCTCGGAGCTGTCAACGTATCCAAGTTCAAAAACCGACTGCCCCTCCTGCGATCTCTTCTTTTCTCCCTTCCCGTGGGAACGTGTTTACTTCAAGACCCGCCTGTCAATAAATCTTATGTCGTTAGTCTACTCCAAAAAAATTTTTGGAGTGCATTCGTTTAGTTTATTTATGTGATTGTTCAAACCATCACAGGGTCTGTTAGACAATTCTGCCAGACTGTGCAGTACTATTATAAGTAAGGAATTGCAGGGTAATCCAGATAGATCCATTACAAGCAAGAGATTTTATGAATTTGCTTTTCAAATCACCAAAGACTTTAATAAAGAAAGCGCAGCTGTATATTTCACCCCATATGTGTGTTTTGGGCCTACCTAAAAAATTGCTGCTAAAGGTAAATTACTAGACACATACAGGCAGCGCCGAAAAGAATTTGCCAAATCAGGACACAAACATCTTTTACTATATTTAAAAAAAAAAATAATAAAAAATGATAATGTAAATGTGTGTATGATCAAACGTGTTTTCTTTTTTGAGGCTTTGCTGGTAGCTGGAAACAATATTTTGAGAGACGATTCTTAACAAAATAACTTTTATATGAATGAGGTTCTTAATAAGTACTTTCTAGTCTTACAAAACATAATATTTATTTATTTAGGTTTCATCTCTCAAAAGGGTTGTAATAAACTACCTGCAACTCAAAGTATTTAACCCATTATTCTGAATCATGGGTATAATCCTTCGAGTTGATGGTGGTTACATTTACACCCTGTATTGTTTTCAGCTAAACTGCAAAGCTGCACTTCTTATTTAATAAAGATAATCTAACCAAAAAGCTAAGCTACAGTACCTAAAGCTAGCTAGCAGTATAGAGCTAAAACACCTATATCGGTAGGGCTATTCCAACCGAAATTTAGTTAATCAAGCTAACCATTTTGTAATATTAACTAAATAATAAGGTTACTACATCTAAATAGTTAAGTTTTTCTAACCGAACACTACAAAATGGTTTAGGTATATAATTTTTAGTTTAAGTAACACAACTAAACACAAAGCTGTCTCAACCGATTAGTTTAGCTAGAATACCTGAATCGTTAAGCTGTCATAAATACAGTTTAGGTAACACAACTAAACACAGAAAGTTAGAGAGCTGTCTCAACCGATTAGTTTAGCTAGAATATCTGAATCGTTAAGCTGTTATAAATAAACTGCTGTTTAGCAAACAGTAGCTAAAAGTTCGGCAGTCACCACAGCAACTAAACTGTTTAGTAGATAATTACTGAAAATTTGGTAAATCGTACCTAAACATTTCTTTCAGTGCGCTTACGTAAGTGAAAGTATCAGAGCTTAGATGCACCATATCAGTGTATGTATAGTTATTCTCTGTACAAAATTGTGCAAGTTCACGTCCAAAAAGAGATCTCGGATCTGCATTAAAATCTCGTATAATAATTGAGTTGGAACTCTTTTGTTCCTCAATAATGGCGTTTATTTTTCCCAAACAGTTTGAGAATTCCGGTAAGTTTTCGGCTGAATTGGTTGGCAAATAAACTGTTACTATAAGGAGAGTTCCATTGTCTGACTCTATTTCAATAGCCGCGATTCGAGGTTCTCTACAATCAATAAGAGTAGTTTTAATTGTATTGCGCCATAAGATACCAACGCCTCCGTAGGGGCGGACAATTAATGGACCATCAGAGAGGTTAACAGCGGATGTCCCATGACTGGAGAATTCCGGGTGTATTGACGACAGATATCCTAAGTCTGTAGGTAACATCCAGGTTTCCTGCAATACAATGACGTCATTACAAGTACATAATTCCTTTATGAAGTGCTCTGTTCGACGAATTGATCTACAATTGAATGATACAATTTTCAGAAGCTTGGTATTTGTAATATTATTTTGCATCATTTATTTGCGTTTTCGGCATTCGGAAAATGTATTTTCTCACAACCGAGAATTTTGGCCAGATACTCGCATCCATAAGTTTTTCGTATGCTGACTCGGTGGTCCCAACTTTAAACGCTCGATACTCGCCAGATTTAGTTTGTAGTTCGTAAACTACTGCATCAATACCCCTTGTCTTAAGAAAAGAGATCACATTTTCACAAGTTGTGGTTTTCTCAAGTCTTGTGACGAGAGCATATTTCATTCTCTGCAGGCCTTTGATTTCTGCATTTTCGTTGCTGCCCAAAATCATGTTTTTCTTTTTATTTATTTATTTTTTTTTTTTTTAAAGTCGGAGGCGGTTTACTTACGTTCCCCGCGAGCACTTAGGCCATAGGCCCATTGTACTATCTCTCATTTTACCTCATTCCCTTGCCAGTAACCCGGTCCCTTTTATGAAGTTCACCAGGGCTGTCATTGGATATGTGGCGATGTCTTCTGGTTCCACACTGTGTCTTCCCAGGTATCTGAGCCTTATTCCCAGCAGAGCGGGACATTGGCACCATAGGTGAATTGGTGTCTCTTCCTCCTCTTCACATTTCCTACAGATGTTGGTGTTTTCCACTCCCAACAGTTGCATGTGTCTCCTGAGATGGCAGTGTCCCGTTAATAGTCCTACCAGTTCCCTCAGTGAGTTTCTGTCCATATCGAGTAGTTGCCTGGTTCGGTTAGGGTCCGGTCCGTTTATGAGTACTTTAGATTGCCTCATTCCGGGTGCCTTCTTCCATTCCTTCCAGTGTTGGGATTTGACCCACCTCTTGATATGTAGTTTGGTGTGGCATGCTGCTACTCCTACGGCCGGCTCGGATCCCGCAAGTGGTGCTTTCGCCCCTTTCCTTGCTAGTTCGTCAGCCCGCTCGTTGCCCTCAATACCTTAATGTCCTGGTACCCAGAGCAGGGTTACTTTATTGATGGTCGCCAGTTCTATTAGGATAGTCCTGCATTCCATCACCAGTCTGGAGTCGCATCGGTTACTTTCCAGTGCCATTAAGGCCGCCTGGCTATCCGAACATATGTTTATGTTCTTATTTCTGTACCCGATACTCATATTCTCCTGTGCGCAGGCTAAGATGGCTGTCATCTCAGCTTGAAACACAGTGCAGTGCATTCCTAGAGGTATCCTGAGTTCCCTCTTAGATCCCTGCAGACAGACCCCGGCCCCTGTTCCTTCCTCCATCTTGGACCCGTCTGTGAACCAGATTAGTTCCTGTTTGGAGTTTGGACCTGGGACCGAGTCCCATTCCTCCCTTGTGGGGTACGTCACTTTAAACAGCTGTCCGAAGAAGTATTCGGCTTGCTTGCCGTCCTGCTTCATCCCAGCCGTCGGACTAATTGCCCTCAGTCTTATTCCTATTTCCGTGTGACTGTTTCTGGGCAACTCTCCTCTCCATTGGCCATTGCAATGTAACCTGTAGGCTGCCGCCATCGCCGCCCCCTCTATTTCTATGTTTAGTGGGGGTAGGTTCAGCAGCACTCCCATGGCTAGTATTGGAGTGGTTCTCATGGCTCCTGTGATGCTTCTGCATGCAAGTCCCTGTATGTGATTGAGTGTGACCATCACTGTTTTCAGTGTTGTTCTCCTCCACCAGACCAGGGCTGCGTGCATGATCCTTGGTTTTACAACGGCTGTGTAAAGCCATTGTATCATTTAGGTTTGAGACCCCACGTTCTGCCGCAGATTCGCCTAGTTGCCCACATCAGAGCACAGGCCTTTCTGCCTACAGTTTCCACCTGGTTTTTCCAGCTCAGTTTGGCATCTATGATGACTCCGAGGTACTTAACCGTGTCAGAGGGTTCTAATTCCTTTCCATAGAAGGTTGGATTGCTCCATCCTTCTAGTTTCCTTTTACGCGTAAAGATTACTAGTTCTGTCTTGTCTGGGTTGACTGACAGTCCTGTTTCTTCACACCATTCTTCCACTGTTGCCAGTGTTGACTGTATAAGGCCTCGGGTTGTGTCTGCATCCCAACACCTTATTATGGTTGCAATGTCATCCGCATACCCTTGCGTATATAGGCCCCTGTTGTTGAGTTTCCGGATGAGGTTGTCCACCACCAGGCTCCACAGCAAGGGTGATAAGACCCCTCCCTGTGAACACCCTCGTGTCACCAGCACTTTGATGCTTACCTCACCCCTTGTCACCGTAAGTATCCGGCCTGAGAGCATGTTCCTCAGCCACCTTCTGGTGGTTTTGTCGAGTCCATGTCTTTCTGCCGCTTCATCAATGGATTTAATAGTGGTGCAGTTAAATGCTCCCTCTATATCCAGGAATAGCCCTACCGCCAGTTCCCCAGTCGCTTGTGCCTGCTCCAGTTTGTACACCAACCTGTGCAGTGCCGCGTCGACTGATTTACCTGCTTGGTAAGCAAATTGTAACTCGTGGAGGGGCTTCTCTTTCAGTGCCCCGTCCCTTATGTGCCTGTCCATTAGCCTCTCCATTGTCTTCAAAAGAAATGAGGTGAGGCTAATTGGGCGGAATGCACCTGGTTGGTCGTAGTCAGCTCTCCCCGGTTTGGGTATGAACACTACCCTTGTCTTCCGCCATGTTATGGGGATGTATCCGAGGGCACAGCATGCCCTCAGGATCTTCGTCACCGGAAGTAGGATTGTATCTAGGCCCCTCTGTAGAAGTGCCGGAAAGATTCCATCCTCTCATGCGCTTTTAAAAGGGTCAAACCCTCTGATTGCCCATTTAACTCTGGAGGGAGTAACTATTTTAGCCGCAGTGTCCCAGTCCTTACCTTCCCGTGTAACTCGGGCTGGTGGTGGACCGGTGTCATCTGCTTCTAACTTTTTGTAGCCGGGAAAATGTTTCCCCAGCAGTACCTCCAACTCCTCCTCCCAACTGTTGGTAAATCCTCCATCAGATTTTTTGAATGGGCTTTTTGCTGCCCCTGGGTCTTTTGCAAGAATTTTTTGGATTCTTGCAGTCTGTGGGATGGTTTCCACCTCCCCACAGTATTTCTCCCAGGAGCATGTTTTGGCTTTCTTGATTGCCACCTTGTACTCTTTCTGGTATTGCTTGTGGGCATCCCAGTTTCCTGACTTTTTGGCCTTGTTGAAAGCTTGCCTTACTATTTTCCGTAGCTCCTGCAGTCTTCTGCTCCACCACGGTGTTTTGTCCCTGGTACTTGTCTTCAGAGGGCAGCTATTTTCGTATGCCCTTATCATTGAGTCCCTCAGTACTTCTACTGCGTCTTCAATTTCTTCGGGGCAGCCGTATTTAGCTGGGAATCTTGTCATTCCTATATTTAGTTCCTCCGAGTATCTAGTCCAGTCAGTTGCTTTTGGGCTCCTATATGTATCGGTCCCCGTTTTGCTTGTTTCTCCCTCTAGTTTAAATTCTATGTGTCGGTGGTCCGACAGGGATGGTTCGTCCGATACTCTCCATCCTGAGACTCTTAATGTTCCTAGGGTCAGGTTGTTACTTATAACGAAGGTGGGTTCCCTACCTCTATTAAGAATCTCAAGGTTCACTGTCATCAGGTATTCCCGGAGGTCCTGTCCTCGTTTGTTGATGTCCGTACTCCCCCACACAGTGTGGTGCGAGTTAGCATCTGCTCCGAGTATCAGTTCCCTACCCTTCTCCCTGCAGTCCTGGACGAGTCTCGTTATTTCCCTTGAGGGTGGTGGTTCCACAGAGTCATAGGGCATGTATGCTGATGCCACAACTACTTCCCTGCTTCTTTGGTCCAGCGTGACCTGTAGCTTCACAGCCACTAAGTCCCTACTGCAGTGTTCGGGTAGCAGTGTGCCAGGTATCCCTCTGATGAGAATACAGGCCCTGGGTCTGTCCCCCGACTCGTTATAATAGAGTAGACCTTGGTTCATGTTTAGTCCTCTGACCTTCCCCCTATAAGTCCAGGGTTCTTGGATCAGCGCGACGTCCACACTGTCCCGGTTGACTCTACTGCTAAGCACTGCAGTCGCTGCCGGACTGCGGTGCAAGTTTATTTGAATGAACTGTAAGTTTTTAGCCATTACTGCCTAATCCTTAGGTCATTCCTCCTGTTTACGCTCCTCGGTTTTAGGAGGGCGCACCGTGAAAGTGGCCTTCCTTATCCCGACATGCGCTATTTTCCAGGTCCCCTGATGGTCCCTGCATTTCCACGTCTGGATCCCCTGGGGGATCCTGCCACGTTGCGTCCGTCGGAGGTCCTTCTTTACGGTTCCCAGAGGGCCCCTCAAGGGAAGAGTCCACCAGGGTGGTCCCATCTCTCCTCTCCACTTCCTCTTGGTTCCTCAAAGGCCCCAAGAGGGATGAGTCCACCGAGGCGGCCTCAACTCCTCCTTCCACTCCCCCTAGGTTCCTTAAAGGTCCCTCGTCAGTGTTGTCTTTGTTTTTGCAGTCCATATTTGGTCCCACGAGTATCTAGGGAAATAAAAGGTCCACCCCAGCAGAGCCCCGAATGCCGGGGTAAGGTCTGTATACTCCGAGATGCGACCTTGTGTCTCGGAGGAACCGTTTGTGACACTGTTCCCCAGTGTCATTCAGCCCTGGGCACGGTATCCCACACCTTAGCTTGGGATGGCTATTGCAGGTCGTGTTTCCACTCCCTGAGCGATGGGTTCGCCACACTCCCTACGTTTTTTCTTTTTAAATGAAAGTTGTGTTTTTTGTAGGTCTTTTTCCTTTCGGATTTCCATCCATGCCCGTTGTGATTTTCGTTTTCACCCGAAGGGTTGTCGTTAACGACATCTGCAAACGAATTTGGGCGATCAATTGGTTTTTCGGCCTGAAGTGGGTAATCGTGTTTTGACCTTGTCTCCATAGATGGCGTTGACATAATTGCATCTTCCAAAGTTTTGACCTTGATATGAAGCTTCGGCGGTTCATTAGTAGATGGCACTGCACTGTTTGTGTTTACTTTCGTTAGTTCATTAACAGTAGATTTCAGATTATTTATCTCCGAAGTTAATAAATCAATTTGATCTTTAATTGCCATGTTCTTACTATGGTCGGATTCATCTTTTAGTTTCTGAATATCACTTTTGATTATTATTAAGTCTCTCAGAAATGCAGTTGCGTCAATATAATCGAATGTGACCGGCGGTAGTTTGTTAACGTTTAAAACCGCAAATTTCGGCATATTGTTCGGGTCGGTTTCTTTTTTTATTTTTTTTTTTATCATCGCCAACTCTCCTGGCAAAGGTTTTTTCCGGTACGCATTTGCACAAAACACTTTTAGCGGATTCGATGTCATCTTCAGTAAATGTTTTATCACAAATAATGTTCATTGTTTTCAAATTTCACTTGAGGCCATACGCGACCACAGCCGGCTCCAATGGAACCGGTATGGGGAGTGGGAATAATACGCTTTTAATCACTTAGGGCAGGTCTACAAATATTCATATGTCTATGGGTTTAGCAATTAAATGCCGTCCTTCAGCTTTTAAATTCTTTTCATACCTACCCAAATACAGTTTACTCTAGAAATAGATGTTAATGTTTTTCTAAATTTTCTAGACCACACGTTCACTCTGAAGAATAATAGAATTGAATTCAAAATATACCACAAACCAACCTAAACTGACACAGACATAATTATTCACAACACATCTAACCAATTCATCTCTCATAAACACTCAGCTTACCACTCAATGATACATGGATTAAGGCGAAGCTTAATGCTAAATCACTATTTTGATTAATCTTTATAACGAATTGGTTTACATTGTGAATACCAAAAAATATGCTTTACATAAATTGAAGGTTTTCCTATCGTTTTGTTTGAGTAGAATACAAATAAATAAAAAATTACTCGGTAAAAAATATAAATTCCAACTACTAAAAAAAAAATTTTTTCAATAGAAATGTATGAACGCGTAAAGGAAACAACTTTAAAAAATACAGTATTATAGCTAAGATTATCTGTGACAGTTTCACTTGATTAACTTTTTGCTTTCTTATAAAATTATTTGCAAAATAAATAAAAACCAGTTTTGTGCTTGAATTTGAATGTTTCTAGACTTTGTTTGTCAAGCGATTTGAATGCCTATTACCCACAATATAAGGTATACCAAGAGTATACACATTTTTGGCTTGTAGCTTCATCTTAATGTCCGCGCCACTATATAGCATAAATTGAACAAATGAATTATCCCTAATAAAACAAATAGCATCAAGTATAGTTATGACTCGGACATACTTGATAAAATCCTAAATAAAAAACAAAAAAAAATTTCCAAAAATAATTCTCCGTCACTTAAAAACAACACTCCAAATTACCATTGGCGTAGGATATTGTTTATAAATAATTTTTCCAAACTAAGTTTTAGGAACCTTCCTTTTGCCATTATACCGGCTTTTTACATGAACAATAACCTCGGTAAATTTTTGATCATTACTAAAGACAAAGACGATAAATGAAGCCACTCGGGTGATTAGGAACATAGCCTGCCTTTCACATAGGTAAAATAGCAAGTAATGTAAACATCAGAGTAAAGGAACACTTACGCTGTCTAAATACTAATGGTTTTTCTGAACTTGCCAATCATTTGTTACCATCAGATCATAATTTACTACTAGCAGGTACTACTGTTTTAAATAAAAATGGTGTAGATATTAAATTAGACAATTTAGAATCATTAGAAATTAGGAAGTCTTATATACAAATATATTAGATTACTTTCCAAATAATCGACCAACTAATAATAAAAAAACACTCTATGGCCCGATATTAATATTTTTTTCTACGATCCATTCCACTCCATGATATTATTAATGGTGGCCGGATAAATCATCACAATGATAATTCATCACATCTTTAAAAAGTTACATAAAGTCATGGAAAGTGATGGAACAAAAACTTTATTAATTGGGTTAAGTAGGTTAGGTTATGAGTTTATTTATTACACTGTTATACGTGGTGGAATTATATAGTATTAAAATAGAAAATAAAACATTTTTTAACTTATTTCCACTTGTTTATTTTAACAGTACCGGTTTCGTCCTATTATGGACATCTTCAGGCTGGCAATTGAAATTCTTTTGTTACAGAATTTATACAAAATTAGTTACACAATGTCAAGGTAGGTACATATGTTTGGGTTATTAAATTACAATGGTTCTTTAAGGTTAATATGTCATAAATAAGAAATAATAATATAACAATGGTCACTATAGCAGAATAATCGATAATTTAGTAAATAAAATAATGAATTTTCCTGCATACCACGCAGGACAATCCGGAAGAGAGGAATCAAACTGTATAAAAGAACACCTCCTTAGTTGGGCAAATCAAAAAGTGGGGGGGGTTATGATCTATTGAACATAATTTTGCATTTACCAGAAAACGAAAATTATTTCCACAAAGATAGAGATCTCAAAACTCTTAACGTTTGCAACAAAGGATCAGAAGATTACATAATTAAATTACACAACTGTTATTTAAGGTAAATAAGTCATGAATAACAAAATGTTCAATAATCATCAATACATACATCGCAAATTACTTAGAATAAAATGTTACCTCAGAGTCTAAGGTAACATTATTCAAATTAATTACAATGGATATATTAATGGCGACTGAGCACCATGTTCCAACTGTTTATTCATGACATATTTACGATCAATTTTCTTCGTTAGGCGATTAATTTCTAGTAATTCTAATCTGTCTAATTTCTGTCCCTTTTCACAAACGTGAAGAACCTTGACATCTATATCCTTATCAAAAGTATGTTGGTTCTCTAGCAAATGCAAGGCTACGTTCGATAAATCTCTCTTTCGATTTACCCAACATGCGAAATGCTCCTTTATACGGGTCGATACTGCTCTTCCTGTCTGTCCCACGTAACATGCAGGGCAATTCGAGCAATTCATTTGGTAAATTCCAGAGTTCTCCAATTTATCTCTCTTATCCTTATTGTTTATTAATATCTTACCCAAAGAATTCACGCTACAAAAAGCTGTCTTACACTTCTTGTCACTGTCTATCAATTTCGAAACTTTATTTGATACTTTCCCAAGGTATGGTATTTTACACCATTGTTTTGTTTCAATTTCATTTTCTGGTGTAAGGCCATATGTAATTGAAGTTACAGTGAGTTTTTTATTTTTCTTTTTTATTAAATTATCTATTATTAATCTAAAATGAAATTGAAACAAAACAATGGTGTAAAATACCATACCTTGGGAAAGTATCAAATAAAGTTTCGAAATTGATAGACAGTGACAAGAAGTGTAAGACAGCTTTTTGTAGCGTGAATTCTTTGGGTAAGATATTAATAAACAATAAGGATAAGAGAGATAAATTGGAGAACTCTGGAATTTACCAAGTGAATTGCTCGAATTGCCCTGCATGTTACGTGGGACAGACAGGAAGAGCAGTATCGACCCGTATAAAGGAGCATTTCGCATGTTGGGTAAATCGAAAGAGAGATTTATCGAACGTAGCCTTGCATTTGCTAGAGAACCAACATACTTTTGACAAGGATATAGATGTCAAGGTTCTTCACGTTTGTGAAAAGGGACAGAAATTAGACAGATTAGAATTACTAGAAATTAATCGCCTAACGAAGAAAATTGATCGTAAATATGTCATGAATAAACAGTTGGAACATGGTGCTCAGTCGCCATTAATATATCCATTGTAATTAATTTGAATAATGTTACCTTAGTCTCTGAGGTAACATTTTATTCTAAGTAATTTGCGATGTATGTATTGATGATTATTGAACATTTTGTTATTCATGACTTATTTACCTTAAATAACAGTTGTGTAATTTAATTATGTAATCTTCTGATCCTTTGTTGCAAACGTTAAGAGTTTTGACATCTCTATCTTTGTGGAAATAATTTTCGTTTTCTGGTAAATGCAAAATTATGTTCAATAGATCATAACCCCCCCCCCTTACTTTTTGATTTGCCCAACTAAGGAGGTGTTCTTTTATACAGTTTGATTCCTCTCTTCCGGATTGTCCTGCGTGATATGCAGGAAAATTCATTATTTTATTTACTAAATTATCGATTATTCTGCTATAGTGACCATTGCTATATTATTATTTCTTATTTATGACATATTAACCTTAAAGAACCATTGTAATTTAATAACCCAAACATATGTACCTACCTTGACATTGTGTACCTAATTTTGTATAAATTCTGTAACAAAAGAATTTCAATTGCCAGCCTGAAGATGTCCATAATAGGACGAAACCGGTACTGGTAAAATAAACAAGTGGAAATAAGTTAATTTTTTTTTTATTTTCTATTTTAATAGGTTAGGTTAGGTTAAAAAAAAATTTCATCGTTTCTAATGACTTTATATCACCTTTTAAAAGTGTGTTGAATTGTCACTTCACTGTGTTGAGTTATCATGCAACCATTGTAAATTGTTTTTCTTAGGTATTTAATTATTATTATATGTGTAATTCTTGTAATTGTTATTATAATGTAAATTATACCATAGGTTCATTATCACAGTTGTGTATTGTTTTCTCCCTCTCACTTATTAATTATCAATTGGTCATCTCTTTCAAGTATTCTGTCTCTGTCTAGTACATGTATATGTCTCTTTTGTAATATGTGTATGTAGGTGTCTTATGTGGTGCATTATAGTGCATATGTAAATTTGTATGTGTGAGTGTATTTGTGTATATGTGTGCACTTTGAATAGTTTATATTATTGACATGATGCGACTTTTAGATATGGGTAGTGAATCCAAAAAAAATTTCGATATTAGAGATTAGACGAATATTATAGAAGGTGTGAACTCCACGGTTAATGGGCGAATTGGATAATAATAATAATAATAATATTTGGATGATTTTTATATCGCCGTTTTTGTGCAAAATCGCTGTACAAGTATATAATTCATTTCTACTATGTGATTACTAACAATATATGGAGATAATATACAGTACAATACTTACCTGGTAGGTCACTTGAGATTAACACTTAATTAACATTAACTAATTGTTTATTAGCGAAATTTAGATACAAGATTTAGTACATAATTGGATATAACTGGACTTAAGTTTTTAGTTTAGACCTGAATTCTGTTGGACTTGTTATGGATCTTAGTTCCGGAGGGAGTTTATTCCAAGCCTTCGGCCCAGATACTCCGAAAGCGCGATCACCAAACTTAGTATTTGGCTTGCGCTTAGGTTCCATCAGTCTGCCTACAGCTGATGATGTTGTTGATCTAAGAGTTGACTGCCTCAGACCAGAGTTTTCCGGGACGCATAGTTCAGAGATGTGGGGTGGGGCCATTTCGTTGATGGATTTAAACACCATCCAGCACAATTTGCACTGGATTCTTTCAGGGCACTTGAGCCAGTGAAGGTTACGAAGGTGTTCTGAAATGTGCGAATATTTAGAAACCCCGGTTATGAGCCGCGCTGCTGCATTAAACACTGATTGTCAATTTGATATTTTGGAAGGCTAGCATAAATGCCATTGCAGTAATCGAGACGTAAGACTATACTGAGATATTGAACGATGACGTCATGTACGATCTCTCACTGGTACGACAATGTGTACCTCATTACTGCTCGGTCCGTGATGACATTAACTTTTTTTTTTCAGGGCGGTAATATTTCAAATAGTTTTTATTAACATCGTACGAAAAAAAATATTTTCAGTCACTTCTGACTAGTTAAGATAGGAATGTGATTTTTGAGCAAGGATAATGTCAAATATGTTTAATCAAAGTATTGTTGGTTGGTCTTGCGAAGTTGAGTATGTTGCCGCTTGACAATGCCTTTGGTTAGAAGAAAATTGAATAAAATGGGAAAAAATATGTAAAAAAACTAGACATTATATTACTTATTTCAAATGAAATAAAAATAGGGATAACGTGTATCTACAGTGGACGGGAAAATAAGGAAAATTGTGTTCAAATAAATGATTTATTTCAAAATATGAATTGGTTGAACATGGTTTCAAAATAATTTATTGTTTGTAATTTGGATTTTAAGTTTTGAATATGAGTTTAAATTAGATTTGTAGTAGTACATACATACGGAACTCTTACTGCAACCTGCTTCAATTTAGACTTATACATTGACCTTCGTAATATGGTGAGTATTCTGGAATAAAAATAATCCTAGTGTAAATTATAATAAACATTTCATGTATTCAATTGAAATTCTTATAGGCTTATAAAAGAGTAAATAAATACAAAATTAACATTTTACAAAAACAATGTTCTATTCACCAGATTAACATTTGGGGAGGAGTTGAAGGATGGAGGGAGGGACAAAGCCAAATCGGCAGAAGAATTGATAAGGAATGAACGGGGGACCTTAATTATGGAAATACAATATAATGGACATTACAAGTGGAATGTTGGGTAAGTGGGGAAATATTCAATACAGGATTCAGAATTTCAATTAGGATTTGAGACCAAAATAACTAAGATTTTTTTAAATTAAAGGGTCATAAAATATACAGCACGATGTGCTGTTTTTATTTGTTAAAAAAAAAGAAAAACAATCCCGGGTTACGAATAACCTGACAATATTTGAAAATCTTCTACTACCAGCACAGTAAGCGGAAAATATTGCTTGTGTTATAAATTATGATGCATCGACTATTAAAGAATTATGGACGAAAAACTATCCCATAAACTACTAATCCAAAAACTATTTGCTCTAGGAATAAGGGATAACATGCTACAATGGTTTAGTAGCTATTTGTCAAACCGTAAACTGTTCGTTAAAATAAAATCTTGGATGTCGAAAGCTTTCCGGGCTACCAGTGGCCTACCGCAAGGTAGTCACCTTGGCCCGGTTTTGTTCCTCATTTTCATCAATGATATAACCAATTGCTTCAACGATGTCGAGGTATTGATCTTTGCAGATGACATCAAACTATACAAGAAAATAACTGATATAAATCATTGCCATATACTACAGTCAAATATTAGTAAGTTTAGAGATTGGTGCGTTCAAAATAATTTATTTTTAAATGTAGTAAAGTGCAAAACCTTGACTTTCTTCAGAAACAAAAATCCTGTTTTATTCGAATATTCCATCAATAACATAGCTTTAGAAAGAGTCACGGAAAGGAGAGATCTTAGAATTATTTTGGACGAAAAACTAAGTTTCACCAATCATATCCATCAAATTGTGAACAAAGGTATGAAAACACTAGGCTTCGTATTAAGAACAACTAAAAACTTTAATTCTTTACAAGCCATTAAACTATTATACGTATCTCTAGTAAGAAGTCTAATTGAATATAACTCAGTAGTTTGGTCTCCATCTTGCAAAATTCACATTAACAACATTGAGCGAATACAAAAAAAATTTCTACGTTTTATAAATTTTAAATTAAATATCCCTGTCGAAGACTTAAAATACAATTTCTTAATAAATACTCTAAAAATACATACATTAGAAGATAGACGTAAAATAAACGATTTAACGTTCTTATTCAAAATACTTAACTCTAAATTCGACTGTTGTGAACTCCTGCAACTTATAAATATACATACACCGACAGTAACAACACGACAAAATACAATATTCTACAGCAGCACACATAAGCATAACTACATTGCCCACTCTCCGATACAACGACTTCACACCATGGGAAATCATTACTTGGGTGATGTTGACATATTCAATACCAACTTGGCAAGTTTTGTGGATCATTAAAAACATTTATTCCAACAATACTCCTAAACACATCATGTAAACCTACAAATAGCTGTAATTTTCTGTTTTTATTTCTTGTGTTTGTATGACTTGTTGCATAGCTTTTATCAAATGTAATTTTATTCTTATTTTTTATGTTTCAAAGTATCTGTCAAATTAAAATTATACTACCAACCATGTAAAAGCCCTCTGGGCGTTAAATAAATGAATAAATAAAGAATTTGATAATTTTATAGGCAATTTGGCATTACTTACAGTGAAAACATGATAAAAAATTAAATTAAAATCATCTTGTGTCAAAATTTTAATTTTCGTCCCACAAATTTGTATCATAGTGTAAAATCGGTTTAATTTAAAATGATTTTTGTTTTTTAACAATAAATCATCTTTAATTTATTTTAAGTAAAAGAAGACGCCACCGTCATTTGAGACGGGTCACCGTGGTTGAACAAAACCGATTATGACGTTTAAGCAGCAAGTTAGAAAACACCATGTTTTAAAACGAAGTGTAAAATTTATTCATCAACATTAAAAGATATAATACGATAAAAATGATTTCATTTTGAAGAGTAATTTTTTCTTCTGGATAAAAAAAAACAGTGAAAATACACTGGCGCATCGCTACACCGGGTAACTTTAAAGTGACATCTACTTTAATTTGGTGGGTCTATCAGGTAAACCCCGCCGCTCCCTGTGTATATATTCCCGTGAATCACGATTTGAACGAAAGAACTTGAAAGAAACACCCCTTCCCAGTCTTACCTAATTTACCGTGCCACCTCGCGGCAACTTTGGCTTTACACTTGCTACTGAAGGTCTTCCAGACTCCGTTTCCTGTGTCGGCACAAATTGGGTCCCAGTCCGCGGTACATAAAATTTGATCATCACCTGGTGCAGTCGTGCCCGAGGTCACCAGAGCCATCAAGGTCATCAGCATGCCAACTGTACAAAGGTTTTATATGCGTTACTTAATACGAAAGGACATTACTAGCCACAAAGGTGATTTTTCACGAAAACGGCGCTAAATAAATAAGACAAATATTAAACATCATATTCCATTAGTCTCTGAAGGACGGATCTGACCGGGGCGTACATGTATTATAAAAGTAATTCGTGGATATGTGATATGTTTTTCGTTGGAAAGAAAAATAATTATTCTTTTCAATTTATCTCAAATTATTATGATTAAATGGATTTTATCAAACGGCATTAAAAGTAAAGTGACAGTTCTCTGACTAATTCGCTACACATGAGGAATGTGTTTTCTAAATATTGAGTTCATTCAAAGTCATGGAAGTTTCGAGACAAAATAACCCTGTAAGTTTTTTTGGTTAATATCAAACATGAAAATCATGTTTAGTATTAAAAAAGTATTTTGTAGAAAAATCAATGTTTATTTCAAATGCAAACATTTCTAAGATATTTTTCTCTGTTTTCTAAAATGGTAGTACACACTTTCAACGAATACTTTAGACGAATTAATATAATTGAATCTCTTATTCTATCCCTCCCGTACGTATATTTACACTTTCTACTTTCTAAAGGATTTTAACTCTGAAGCAAATTTCCGTGAGTAAAACAAACAGAATAATTCTTACCGATTTTTACAAAGTCCACGAAGATCTTCATTTTTGTTGGTTTTCAAAAGACTTTCCTATTCTGATGAAAATGTGGACAAAATACCACCTTATATACTACTAGGACCATTGACAACTAGACATAACAACCATTAAAGATAGTTCTATCAGTTGTAACAAAATTGACTCAAATAATAACTTATTACAATATAATGTTGACATTGTTTTGTATTCATATATTTTTTTTTGTTATTTATTAAGTTAAAAGAAATACATATTTCGCTTTGTTAACTTAAGTGTACATTGATTAAAACAAAAATAATATGGTATATATTAATAATTATGGTTTACTACCTAAGTAACATATTTTTCTTAAGTAAGAGCATTTTGGTTTTGCTCATTGATCTTGAGGGCAAACAGCTTTTTCTTAAATATATTTATTCTATTTACGGTTGTCAGACTATCAGGAAGGAGATTATATATGTGTACACCCTCATGGCCTATGTTTCTTTTACCACACTCTGTCTTTGCTGAATTTGTGTATAATTTATTATTTAAATGCATTGTTCAACGCGTAGATGCCAAATTTCAAACAGTAGTTGACAATAGACAATGACAAGTAGTTCGTTTTTTGAAGCATAAAACCATTTGTCGTAAATAAATAAATTGACCATAAATATTCTCGTTGGCGAGGTACTTGGCACCAATACATTGCGTCCACAAGTATCGCGCGAATATATCAAGAGGATTTTTTTGAAAAATCTTTATTTGATTCGCAATGATATCTAGGTCTGAGAAACGAGTATCAAAAAATATCTTTAAAGCTACGTTATCTAAAGCTATATTTTCATCCCTGAAAATTCTATTGTCTACCCCCCCCCCTCCCTAGGACAGAAAATATCGGTGTCTAGAAATTAAAACGGTTTTGGCCCTCCGAACTCACTGGAGTAGTCAATGTGGCCCTCCGGCTGAAAAGTTTGGAGACCCCTGCTCTAGACCAACAAAAAGTAAAATGCAATGCACAGTGCCCATTTCGCATTGCGACACAATGCGTGGGCCTTTTCATAAATGCGCACCTGAACCAAACCAAAATTGTGTTGGGGTTATTTTTAAATGATTATGCCGTGTCTAGTCTAATTTAGTCTATGGGGGTACGTTATTTAAATGAAATTGTAATTGAAAATATGTATTGCCAAGATAACTAGTCTCATTTTACATACTGAAAATATGCATATTGTAAATATTGTTTCTGTATTTGAAAACGGTATTTTTGTATATTATTTTTTAAGTTTTCTGTTTAAATATGTGTTAACTAACTAACCATCACGCCGTTTCCCTGAGGGGTACGTAGAGAGGACAGACCACCAAACAACTCGGTTTTGGCAAACACTCCTCTCCTCCTTCAAATTCATACATACTCTTCTATTGTTCTGACTCATGAACTGGCCCGACTCAAGTATCTGATTCACTTGATTTTGCCACTTTTCGGGCCTACCAGACTTTTTCTACAATTCACATCTAATAATAAAAATGATATATACTTATTGAAGACAATATTAGCGATTCCTAGGACTAGGTGCCCCGGCAAGGAAAATTAAAACCTAGGGGTTTAATGCTATGTTTAGGGATGATTTTGCAGCCACAAGTAATGAGAGAAGATTTGTCTACTTTTACTACATTTGCTTTCTAGAGAAATTCCGTTTTGGATGGATTTAGTCTTAGTTTATTCTAAGACATCCACACTGTTATGGCAGCAATGTATTTAAAATGTAACTTTTAATTTGTCTTTCTCATCCGGTGTACAGTAGAAATAGATTTGCTGATCGTCAGCATTGCAAAGGGAAAGAAATCCGAATGATTCTATAATTTTTGCAACATCTTTGATGAACGAAATGAAATATAGGGGCCCCATTACTGGACCCTGGGGGACTCCAGAAGTGAGAGTCATGTGACCATATGAAGGAGAGTTCTTAATATCCGCTTGTACAGATTGGGTTCAGCCACAGAGGTATTATTTTATCCACTCATAATAATTTCACCACCCAGTCCAAAAGTTTTTTCCTGTCGTCGATGGTGTCAAACGCTGCACTCAAATCTAATAATGATAGCAAAGCTAGCTTACCTGACTCATTTACAAGTATCATATCTGACAACACACTCAGTAGTCCAGTATCTGTAGAATGGTACCTCCTCTAAGCTGATCGGTACTTTGACAAGAGTTAATTTTTCGTCAGATGGGCGGTTATCTGCCTGATCACAATTTTTTTTTGAGAAATTTTCACACAGGACGATGAATAATTTAATCCACAGAATCTAGTTGGGAAGGTGTGAAGAGCGCGGTTAGTTGGCGAATTATATACTGAACGATGACGTCACTTACGACCTCTCACTGGGACGACAATACGTAGTCATTAACCCTTTCACACCCGCATTATTGTTTCTACATATATAAAATAATTATAAAAAATTTTGAAAATTTTAGGTATTTAATTTTTTTAGAAATTATTCTATGTTAATTTGAATTTACATTGGACGTCAGGGGGTATTTTTTTAAAAATAGTAATGTAAAATAACCATAACACAAAAGTTTTACAAATAACTGTTTCATGTCAAAAATGCACATTTACAATGTAATGATAATCTCTAAGGCACAAACAAATAATATTTAAACTAAAATTCATTCCGTAATAAAGAAATAATCTAGCATAATAAATCTTTAAAAATTCGCCAAACTAGTCGAAAACATGTCCGTCACTACCAGTGTTAATTTGAATGAACATTGATATTAATTTACAATATTCTGGCAAATGACTGTGAACATTGAATTAAACTGATGTTATTATTATAGAACACATCTTAATTCGTTAAAATATTTGTAATTCGAGTAGAAAATATTGATATCTGACTTTAAATTAAGTATTCAATGACCGCAGAAATTCGACGAAACTCACAATCAGCAGA
Source organism: Hesperophylax consimilis (assembly GCF_061612785.1). Taxonomy (NCBI): domain Eukaryota; kingdom Metazoa; phylum Arthropoda; class Insecta; order Trichoptera; family Limnephilidae; genus Hesperophylax; species Hesperophylax consimilis. Next base: position 18,693,235 of record NC_142865.1, read on the forward strand.
TGTCAAAATATTTATCGTTGTTGTTGTGGGAATAAGGATTTCAACAGAGCAGAAAAAATAGACGCCACAGAAAAAATTACAAGCTATAAGAAAACAAAAACCTGGCTTTTCTAAATCGCTACCGTTACGGTAAAAAAATCACAAACTTAATGTTAATTTGAATTAACACTGTGGCTGAAAGGGATGTTGAACACTCCGGATGCAGGCGGTGATGTGCTGGTCAAGCGCGGGTCAGTGAGTCGACGCCGCTGATGGTGACCGGACTCGTTGACTGTCAGGAACTGGTGAAGAGCGTGGGTCTTCTGGAGTGCTGACAGGAAAGCCGAAGGTGCGGTGGACCTTGCAGGCGGTTGTACGGGAGGTGCGTAGACAAGGGAGGATTCTGCGTTGTCTAGGTGCTTGCTGGTCCGGTTGTAGCGCTAGTCAGATGCGCTGGAACCAGGGCGCTATGATCCGGTGTAGCGCTGGCCAGGGACGGTGGCCGGGGCCAAAGCGCTATGTTGATATCCCGATGGAGTCCATGGTTGAATCCGTGCGGAGCCGGGAATGTTGTCTTATCACTTGTTGAGCCTTGTTAAATGACGGCTGACTGATAACTGACTGACTGCTCGCAGCGTCGGGCCTATTTATACAGACCGGCTGATGGCATCAGTAGGTAAGCGAGATCGCAGGCAAAACGGAGACAACTTGCTCAGTCTGGGTCCCATTATTGCCAGGCAACAGGTTAGAACCTTCTAGTGAGTTCGCGTAGACCAACTCGCAACGTATTGTCGTAGGTAGCTCTAGACGTCGCGAGTAGGTAGTTCACTAGCAAGTAGATACTCGTAGACAGGTAGGTCGCGTTGTATACTTTCAGCGAGACAATATAGATTAATCTCTCGCTACAGAATTAACACTGGGGCTGAAAGGGTTAAGTATCTCATTACTGTTCACAATTTTTTTTCTTCTCGGTAATATTTCAAATAGTTTATGTTAACACCGTCGAAAAATAATTTTATTCAGTTATTTCTGGTTAGTTAAGATATGAATGCGATTTTTGAGCAAGGATCATTTCAAAGTTGTTTAATTAAAGTATTGTTGGTCGGCGAGATGAGATAGAGATGAGGTACAGCGTGGAGATCACGTCACCAATATATTTGAACGCATCCAAAAGGTAAGAAGCAAATTTAATAGAATGGGAAAAAATATGAAGAAAAAAATCCGAAATAATTTAAATCTAGACATTTTATAACTTTTTTTCAAATCAATAAAAAATAGGGATAAATCTTATGTACAGTGGATGGGAAAATGAGGAAAATAGTACTAAAAAAATGGTTTATTTCAAAATATTAATTGGTTGAACATGCTTTCAAAATATTTAATTTTTTTTTTTTTAAATTGAATTTTAAGTTTATTGCAGTTTTGAAATCGGGTTTAAATTTGATTTGCTCGTAGTACATAGGTACATAAGGAACTCTTACTGCAACTTGCTTCAATTTGTATTATTACATACTCCTTCGTAATATGGTTTGTATTCTGAAATTAATAAAAAATCCTTATGTAAAGTTTAATAAACATTTCATGTATTCAATTTAAATACTTATTGGCTTATAAAAACGTTAAAAAAATCTACATTTTACAAAAACAATGTTCTATTCACCAGAATAGGTTGTATGCAAAAGTTAAGGCGATGCACTACGTAGTAATGCAAAATCATGTGTTTTTGGTTTGAAAATTTGTTCACCAAGAAATGTTTTAGATGCTTTAATTAAATACTGCCAGTACAATACATCTTGACTTTTAAAACAATAAAGTGTTTATTAGATAAGTCTTTTTATAAGCCCAGAAAAAAATAATGTATAGGGCCTATGAAAACTGCTTTAAAGTTCAAAATCTCCTACTTACGAACCCATTTTCGGTTATAATTTTATTATATAATGTGGCAAATTAAGTAATTTATAAAATGATCAGAAAAAAAAAATATTTATGCCTGAACATCCACAAAATAGAATAAAAGGCACTTTTGAACATGTTTTTTTCTTGCATAAATCGAAACAGGCGGATGGTGTTAAACGGGAATTTAAACCTTATCGCCATCTATATAAGGGGTGTTATTGATAACGGCTCGATTTAAAATATTACTTTACTATTAATAAAAAAATAAAATTATAATTATCTTGGGTAGAAATTTTCATTTTCGTCCCACAAATTTGTGTCTTAGTGTAAAAAAAAAAATGCGTTCATTTTGTATCGTAATTTTTTTTGGTGTTTAAAAAAAAACAATTTGCACCTGAAAAGTGACATCTACTTTAATTTTGTGTGTCTGTTAGGTAAACCCCGCCACACATTGTGTAGATATTCCCGTGAATCACGCTTTGAACGAAAGAACATCGTGAAAGAAACCCTCCTTCCCATTCTTACCACTATCGCCGTAGAACGACGCTTCAAGGTCGGCAGAACACTTGTTAGGGAAGTTCTTCCAGACTCCGTTTCCTACGTAGGCGCAAATTGGGTCATAATTCGCGGGACATTTATCACCTGGTGCAGCCGTTCCCGGGGTCACCAGAGCCATCAGGATCACCAGCATGCCAACTGTACAAAGGTTTTATATGCATTACTTAATATGAAAGAAAAAAAACAGATTTTCGTATTGTACTGAAATGCGTATTCTCAGGCAGACGTTTCGAGTAAAAATATCCCGGTAAGTTTTTTTGTTAAGGCGAAGCTAAATGCCAAATCACTATTGTGATTAATATTTATAACGAATTGGTGTACATTATGAAAATCGAAAAATATGCTTTAAATAAATTGAAGGTTTTTCTATCGTTTCGCTTGAGTAGAATACAAATAAAAAAATAAATTACTCAATAATAAATATAAATGTATAACGCATAAAGGAAACAACTTTAAAAAATACATTATTATAGCTAAGATTATCTGAGACAGTTTCACTTGATTAACTTTTTTGCTTTCTTATAAAATTATTTACAAAATAAATAAAAGCCTTTTTTGTGCTTGAAATCTAACGTTTCTAGACTCCGTTTGTCAAGCGATTTTAATGCCTATTAACTTCAATACAAGTATACCAAGAATGTACACATTTTTGGCTTGTAGCTTCCTCTTAAATGGCGAAACAAACGATGAGATACACAATGGACATATTATATCTTTTTCCTCCAAAGAAAAAAAAATAATAAATTAAGAAGAAGCAGACAATACGTTCATTGTGTATCTCATCGTTTGTCTCACCATTATTTAGTGTGTAAAAAGAGATGCAGCATTATTGTGAAAAGGAAAGAAAGCTTATTGCCATTTTTGTGCCTCCGCCGTACGTAGTAATGCAAAATCATGTGTTTTTGGTTTGAAAATTTGGTCGCCTAGAAATGTTTCAGATGCTTTAAATAAATACCCCGAGTATAATACATTTTGGCCTTTGAAATAATCGAGTATTTTTTAGGTAAGTCTTTTTATAAGCCCAGAAAAAAATAATGTAAAGGCCCATGAAAACTGCTTTAAAGTTGAAAATCTCCTACTTACGAACCCATTTTCGGTTGTGATTTTATTGTATAATGTGGCAAATTACGTTATTTATAAAATGATCAAAAAAAATTAAATATTTATTCCTGAACATCCACAAAATAAAATTAAAGGCACTTTTTGGCCATGTTTTTTTCTTGCATAAATCAAAACAGGCGGATGGTGTTAAGCTGGAATTTAAACCTTATCGCCATCTACGTAAGGGTTGTTATTGATAGCGGCTCAATTTAAAATATTATACGACGTAGTGCATCGCCTTAACCGTGAAAATAATAAAAGTAGGTATTAGTTGCCTGTAATAGGTAAAAGACTAAGTGTAGTCACACACTCTTTGCTTCATCCACATTCAAACATCAAACAATTAGTTACCTGCAACGGGCAAAACAGCTAGTTTAAATTAATATCACTACACTTTCAACGAATAATTTAGGTGAATTAAATATTTCCCGTATGTAAATTGACACTTTCAGCTTTATAAATGATTTTAAATTTGAAGAAAATTTTCGTGAATAAAACAAACAAAATAATTCTTACCAATTGCTGCAAAGTCCACGAAAATCTTCATTTTTGTTGGTTTACGAAAGACTTTCCTATTCTGATGAAACTGTGTACAAAATACAGCCTTATATACTCCCAGGACCATTGACTAATTACAATCTAATAAATAATAATCTATTTAATTTAATTTTTATTTCTTATCTATGTGATATATCTTTCCTATCTTGTTATTGGCGTGCATAGCTTAGCGTCATCAACGAATATTTGTATTTGATTTTTTTTTACAAAATTGATGAAATCATTTTTATATGTACTTTACTGTATTTTTATCTTAAATGAAATTGTGAAATAGTAATCAATAATAAATGTTCCAAATGTTACACAACGTAGTCCTTCGCCATTTTTATGGATTTATTCAAGTAAAACACTATTATTCACTTGTTCTTAATTTATTTTAGTTATACAGAGTAATGTCTATACCAGGAGCGTAACGTTATTCCAACTGATATTAACTGTTAATGTAATAATAAAATATGTATTACAACCATCAATGTCTATAATGTAAATTAATATCGGTCAGGATTAAGGTGAGCTGCCAAATAATCATACAAATGGTTTGTCACAACAACAATATACTATACTTGTAGCAGGTGGATGAGTTTGTGTATTTATAAAGTATGTTCTAGAGAGATGGGAAGGCTGACAGAGATATTGAAACAAGGGGAAATGCAGGTAACTCCATTAATGGAGGACTGAACGCGGTTGGCGCTAGCAAACATATTGTCAAAGAAGCGAAGTTAGCAGTCTACAACGGAGTGCTGGTACATACCTTAATGTGTGGAAGTGAGGCATGGAACTGGCAAAGAAAGGATGGAAGTAGATTGAATGCTGTTGAAATGAGGTCCAGGGTGGCGTATGATTGGTAAAACCATGTATGATATTGAAGCAAAGAGTGCAAGGATGATGTAAGCGTAATGAGTAAGATCAAGATAGGGACGCTTAGATGGTTTGGGCATGTAGAGCGAATGAGCGAAGAAAGGAGTGTAAGGAGAATATACGATGCAAATGCGAATGGTAGCAGAAGTCGGGTACGCCCGAGGAAGACATGGCACGACCAAGTGAATCAGATACTCGAGTCGGGCCATGTCAAGAGTCAGAATAATAGAAGAGTATGTATGAGACGATGTATGAATATGAATGAGGCAGGAAGTGTGTGCCAAGACCGAGTTGTTTGGCGGTCCGTCCTCTCTGCCTACCCCTGTGGGTAAACGGCGTGATGGTTAGTTAGTTAGTTAGTTACAATTAAAGATAGTTAGATCAGTTATAACAAAGTTGACAGAAATATTATTACAATATAATGTTTACATTGTATTGTGTACATATTCATTGATATACACCGGAAATAGATATAAAAATGTAATATTATTTTAGACTTCAAAGTGCTGTTAAGAGGAAGCTACAAGCCAAAAATGTGTACATTCTTGGTATACTTGTATTGAAGTTAATAGGCATTAAAATCGCTTGACAAACGGAGTCTAGAAACGTTAGATTTCAAGCACAAAAATGTTTTTTATTTATTTAGTAAATAATTTTATAAGAAAACAAAAACGTTAATCAATTGAAAATGTCAGAGATAATCTTAGCTATAATACTGTATTTTTTATAAGTTGTTTCCTTTACGCGTTCATATATTTATATTGAAAAATGTTTTTTTTTAATAGTTTACATTTATATTTTTTATTGAGTAATTTATTTTTTTATTTGTATTCTACTCAAGCGAAACGATAGAAAAACCTTCAATTTATCAAAAGCATATTTTTTGGTATTCACAATGTAAACCAATTCGTTATAAAGATTAATTCAATTCAATTCAATTCAATTTGTTTATTCCTTTAAAAACATTACAAAATCACATTTTATTTCGTTTTTAAGTATATTTGTAAAATGGTATTACATAATAGTTAGCGGTGTATAAACTATACCAGTATCAATAGAGCTTGCCTTTTAAAGGCAGCTTCACCGATGCTAAATATGTCGATATCCGAATTAATTCTGTTCAACAGCAAGACTGCTCTCCCCACCGGCATGACCATTGGCAAGTTAGTCCTGCAGGCCGGGAGATAAAACAGTCTATGCTGTCGGTGACGGAGATAACCATCAGGAACATAGAGACTAATACTCTCCATGATAGTCGGATTTACTAACCATCCACGAATCAGTTTGAAGAAGTGTGATACAATATGCACATCTCTTCTGACCCGTAGATGGTTCATACCGAGCATGCCCAAGAGAAAGTCAGTAGGATAGAGCCACGGGTAATAATAATCAAAATTGTGATTGAGCATTAAGCTTCGCCTTAATGGCAAGATGCGTAGGTTCGTTACACTAGATGCGCTCTTCAACAGTAGTTGACAATAGGCAATATCAAGTATTTCTGTTTTTGAAACATAAACTAAAACCATTTGTCATGCATTCGGGTACACTGCACTTAATGCACTAATGAATGCACTACCAGATATAAAGGCATGAAACCCAATCTTTGAGGTAGCCGTGTTTCGTGACCATATCTGAATAGATAGGTAGTCCTCCACCTCCCTCTTCCCCAAGTCTTTCTCCTCCCAAATACCTTCAGAATCACAAACACCAACCAATTGGGGATGATAAAGTCTCACTGGCTCCAAACGTTTTGGAGCAGTTGAGACTCTTGTGAGGTATTCTCAAAGAAAATTAAGTTCATAATATTGTTCTTGAAAATGTGTTTCTCACACAACTTGCAGTTAAAAATTGCAATTAAAATATTAACATGTTTATTTTATTTTACTAAATTCTTGAAATCAACATGCTTCGTTCAAAAATTAAAATTAAAAATTACCAATTTTAGTCACAAAAACTCTATCACCAATCACCAGACTGCAAAACTACAAATCGGATGGTGTGCTGTGTAGTGTGTAGCCACAACTACCACCTATACATTCCGACATATCGGCGTTCTGCAAATCGATAGACTGTACGTTATTCAAATGAAATATCACTGAAAATATGTTTTTATAAAAATGTATTGCCAATATAACTAATCTTATTTTACATACTGTAAGTATGCATATTGAAAATATTGTTTCTGTATCTAAAAACGTCATATTTGTGTATTATTTATTGAGTTAAGTTTATTTATATGTATATGTGTTAACTAACTAATTAACAAATCATCACGCCGTTTCGCTGACTTATTATTATTCTGACTCTTGAACTGGCCCAACTCAAGTAACTGATCATTTTGATTGTGCCGCTTTTCAGGCGTACCAGACTTCTTCTACAATTCACATTTAATAACAATAATGATATTTGTAACCAACTAACTAACTAACTAACTAACCATCACGCCGTTTCCCTGCAGGGGTAGGCAGAGAGGACAGTCCGCTAAACAAATCGGTCTTTGCACACACTCCTTGCCTAATACACATTCATACATCGTCTCATACATACTCCCCTATTATTCAGACTCTTGACATGGCCCGACTCGAGTATCTGATTCACTTAATCTTACCATGTCTTCCTCGGGCGTCCCCGACTTCTGCTACCGTTCGCATTTGCATCATATATCCTTCTTACACTCATTTCTTCGCTCATTCGCTCTCACACATGATATTTGTATGATTTCTATATTGCCGTTTTTGTGCAAAATCACCTCAAAGACACTTTACAAGTATATAGTTTAAGTCTAAAATGAACTTTCTTATTACTAACCCTTTCACCCCCAGTGTTCAAATTAACATGAACTTTGTGAGTTTTTTACCGTAACGGTAGCGATTTAGAAAAGCCATGTTTTTGTTTTCTTATAGCTTGTAATCTTTTTCTGTGGCGTCTATTTTTTCCGCTCTGTTGAAATCCTTATTCCCACCACAACAGCGATAAATATTTTGACATCTGCTGATTGTGAGTTTCATCGAATTTCTGCCGTCATTGATAAATTAATTTTAGGTGAGATATCAATATTTTCTACTCGGATTAGAAATATTTTAACGCATTGAGATGTGTCCTATAATAATAACATCAGTTCAATTCACTGTTCACAGTCATTTGCCAGAATATTGTAAATGAATTACAATGTTCATTCAAATTAACACTGGTAGTGAGGGACATGTTTTCGACTAGTATGGCGAATTGTTAACGATTTATTAATCTAGATTTTTTCTTTATTTCTGAGTGAATTTTTGTTAAAATGTTATTTGTTTGTACCTTAGAGATTATCACTACATTGCAAATGTGCATTTTTGACATGAAACAGTTATGTGTATTACTTTTGTGTTATGTTTATTATACCTTACTATTTAAAAAATACCTTCTGACACCCAATGTTAATTCAAATTAACATAGAATAATAAAAAAATAAAATTAAGTACATTAAATTTTCTGAGGTATTATCAAGCATTACATATTTTATATTTTTGCAAACAATAATGCGGGTGTGAAAGGACTACCTACAGACAGTCAAACTATTATCTACTTATGGCTAACAGATTTCATCCTCCGGTTCGATGATAACTAATACAAAACTATATATACAATCCATTGTGATTACTGAACGTGATGCGTCATGTATTTATTATCATTACAACTTACAACTGCTTTCTTCGTTTCTTCGCTTTTTTCTTCTTTCCTTCACTATTTGCGGATCTCCACATTTCTATTTCTCACCCAATCATACAGTAATTTTATACACATACTCCTCAGGGATCTCATTTTCACAGCATTCGGTCTACTTTCACCATTCCTCTGCCAGTGACATGCCCACTGCCATACATTAGGATAGGTACTAGAACTCCATTTTGGACTGATAACTTCGCTTCTGTAGACTTAGTCATTTGGTCCTGTATTAATTGAGCTACCTGTATTTATTATTCTTTTAAAATATGTATCAGTCTTCCAATCTCTCTTAAGCATACTTCTTAAATACACAAACTCATCCACCTGCTCCAAATATTCATCTTCATCGTACTGCTGATGTTATATTTTTTTAATTAAGATTTATTTGTATTAAAAATCTAAAAAAACCACCCGTAAAATTATATATATACTATTTTGTTATTATTTTTTCAACAAATCATTTTCGAACTTTTCAAATCGGTCCGACTTGACTGTACAGAACGCCCAATTCGGTTGACCGTACAGTCGACCGGATCGTACCGTCTACAAGAAGCCCTCAGAATAACAAGGTTCAATCTGACGCAGCGACGTAATGCGATTATGGTCACTGAATACATATATTTTAGAGTTCATTACCGCGTAACATTATTGCCTCATATAGAATACACGAATTACTTTTTGTTATAATGCTAGGTACACATGTATATTCATGATCACACTGGGAATGGGAGGCCTCGGCATGGTAAGCACCTAGAGAGGCCCACATTACAAAAAAAATATCTTTTACATAATATTTCTGATGTATCAATATAAAATGTATTATAAACAATTTACAAATCCTACCTTATAATAATATTAAATTATTAATAGCTAAACTAAGAAAAGTTGTTTTAAATTTTACACAACTGATAAACTAACGTTTAAACTTAAAATAAAACAGTTTGTAAAAAATCTATGTTTTTTTTAATATAAAAATTGGTTTGGCTGAGGATTACATTTTTTTCCCATGCACTGGGGTCAACCGCGCTTCTGACCTTGCCAGATACTAATCGGATGGGTCCCACATGTAATTTCATCTGATTTCAGTAGAATGCGTATATATCCGCGTATGTGTACATGATCGACACCAATAATTGATAGAGTGCATTGTCATCGACAACAAGTCTATTTGCCGAGTTTCAGCTCGATCGGATGTCAGAAAAGGGTTAATTTCCGCTTCCAAGATGTTCATTCATTCATTCATTCAAAACAGAAGTGAAATTCTAATATGTACATGTTTAAAAAAAACTTTAATGTTTTTCCTCTTAGATAAATAAATATATAATTTAATTATTACGTTCGAAACTGTTCACAAAATATCGAAGTCCATAAATAATGATTTGTAAAAAAAGTTTTCAAATAATTGACTGTAATACTGGACGGGACAAATGCAGTCCGAAAGGTTGGATAAAGAATGAGTTAGTGCAACACGGCGTAATACCCCAAACATAAGTGTAAGCAGAGGCGGATTTGCAGTCTTGGCCGCCCTAGGCCCCAGACCATGTAGCCGCCCCTTTCTTAGTACCCATCATATTGACCAGGAGTATCCAAACTTTTCAGTGAGTTCCTAGGGTCAAAACCGTTTTAATTTTCCTGCCATTATCATTCATGCTGTTCTGTGTGTGAACACGCTCTTGCATATCGCTATTTCGTACGTAGAATATTTAGGTACTTAGGAAGTAATTTCTTGTTATCATCTGTGACTTTTTTGTCACGATTAGCCGCCCCTAATATCTGGCCGCCCTAGGCCCGGGCCTACATAGGCCTAAGGGCAAATACGCCTCTGAGTGTAAGATAATATTTAAGTGACTTTATCATTTTCATTTAATTTTTAAACATGTAATTATTTAAATGAAATATGTATTTATTTTCACAATAAACTAAAATTAAAAATAAATCATTATAACACCAGTCACGTATTTAATTCGTGCACATTAAGATTTATATGTTTATTCTATTGAAATTTGATAAAATATTAATAATTTAGTGTACTTTCAAATAAAAACTTTTAAGAAAGATCATTTTAGACTTAAACTATATACTTGTACAGTGCCTTTTAGGTGATTTTGCACAAAAACGGCAACATACAAATATCACGTGTGATGGCGAATGAGCGAAGAAAGGAGTGTAAGGAGGATATAAAAATAAAACCTTTTCTCCTCGATTTGTATTATGACATCGATTAACGATACATTTCGGCATTTTTATAAGAAAAATCCACAATCATGCTCGTGGAACGGCGATACTTGCAAAGCACACACACTATGACTAGCGTGACGTAGCGTCCTGCATCCAGTATCACGTGATGTGTCTAGTAGATTCTACCAGACACCGGGTCATTTTAATGGCCTTAGGGCATATCTTGGTATTGTACATCTATGGTTTTGCAGAACAATTTACAGGCTGGGTTGGATCGTCTGTAGGCCAAACCGCCAGCCGAATTATTATTATTATTCCACAGCCGGGCCGTCCAATTCCCCTCCAATCTACAGCAAGCTGGAACGTGACTAAGCAAGAATCCGACCGAACGCCATTTTATCATTACGAGTTACGAGAGCATACGGGAGTGCCGCGCGTGTTTGTTATCGACGATTAGCTTAACCTGCAGTTATCATTTTACATTTCATCATGCTCGGAAAGGAAAAAGAAATTTGGGTAGAAATTTTACTACTCTACAAGGACCTACGATGCTTGTGGGATGTATCCCACGAAGATTATTTGCGACGACATACCCGACATCGAGCAATGGAAAGATTAGTAGATAAATATAAAGTTATCGAAGATGACATGACGGTCTCACTCTTTAAAAAAAAAATTGATAACATGAGAACATCCTATCAGAGAGAAATGCGAAAAGTAAGTTACACACCTTTTTTTTGCAAGTAATTATTTTGTTGCTGTACGATTGTTATTACACTTATTACATATGAAAAAATAAATAGAAGTTGCTATCTGTCTCTGTCTGTTAGTTCGCTTAATTCTTCTAAACTATGCAACGGATTTTCAGTTTCAACTATCATTTAAAGAATTTCTTCCTGAATGATTTTAAATATAATGTATGCATGTTGTATTTATAATAAGTAGAGAAAAGTTGATGTTTTATAAACAAGTCAAAAAAAAAATCTCGGGTTAAATCTTTCGATCAATCATTATTTAGAATGTTTTATTTTACTATCGCTAACCTCAACTTCCCCCATTCTACCTTCCGATATATCGGGATTCTGCAAATCGGATCGTGAGTAGGGTCTTTTAGGAAGCCTAAAATAATTACAGCTTCTCGTAGGATAGTCATGAACTCTACTAACTATTAATACTAACACTTTTAACCCTTAAATGCATACTGTTGCAAAACTGCAACATACCGTTCAAACCACCTTTAACTCTTTGGTGTATACTTAATGCATGCCGTTTTAGAATTATCAAGTTCACGGTAATATATTTTATCGAGTGGCATCACCTTTTTTTTCTTTCGCGAATGTTAAATGTCACTTTTTCTTTAACAAAGTGAAGATTCTCGAAACTTGGTTGGAGGTTAGAATTACAGTTTTGTTTTGCTGTTATTATTTTGATTTTCTTAGGTAAGTAGATACAATAATACAATACTTATATGTAATAACTCGTATTTTTCCGGTACACTTATTAGTTTTGAGAATTTTTTTTAGGTATTTTTTTTTTCATACGTAAATTGTTCATATTAATTTTTATTAAATACATGGTGTTGTAAACCTGCAAAAAAATTTTTTTAATCAAATATCATTAAAAAATTACAAAAAATTAAAATCCTTTATATTTCCTTGCATATGCATGTAAATATCTACAAAATTTATTTTTTTCCAGAAAAATAAATAAATCATGCATTTAAGGGTTAACACATAATCTGGTAATATTTTACTCTTTAACTTATTTATATTCTAGTAGCCCAGCTACACTACTCGCGAAGTTGATCGAAGTTGACCTATACGATAGTGTGGGCACGAACTTCGCTTCGCTTCGGGCATCTTCGCTTCGCTTGGCCCGACTTCCGATTGTTGTCGGTAAATGCGCCCGAGTCAAAGGACCCGAAGTTCAAACACGAAGTGTCTGCCCACACTACTCGGTTCACTTCAGTTCGCTTCGAGACGTCGTGTTTGGTGGTTGTGCGTGCGCAGAGTCATAGTGACTATACGTAATAAAATATGGCTTCTACACTGTGGTCACAGGACCTAATTTTTTTGTTCCTAGAAACACTCCAATCCGAGGCGGTTATTTGGGACCCAATTGAAAGAGACCATAAAGATAACTAACTAACTAACCTTGAATAAACTTGACGGCCGGCATAGTCCAGTGGTAACGCATTGGACTGCCATTCTGAAGGTCGCGGGTTCGAACCCGGCGTGCGCAAATAAATTTTATTTGATTAATTTGTGTTATTTCACAATTAATTAATTAAAATAATATATAGTATATTTGCGGCACGTTCCAGAGTGGAAGATACTACCAGTATCGCCCTGGTGTAAGACCACCATTCAGAATTGAAACGTTGCTCCAAATGGCTTTAGCCGTGTTTAGTGACTAGATCTGAATAGCCAGGTACTTCCCCACCTTCCTCTTTCCCTTCCCCACTTACCTTCAGCCTCACAACATCCCCCAATTGGGGATGCCATAGTCTCACTGGCTCCAGACGGGAGCAGTTGGGACTCTTGAGAGGTATTCACTATAAAAAAATAAAAAAAATAACCATCACGCCGTTTCCCCGCAGGGGTAGGCAGAGAGGACGGACCGCCAAACAACTCGGTCTTGGCACACACTTCTTGCCTCATTCACATTCATACATCGTCTCATACATACTCTTCTATTATTCTGACTCTTGACATGGCCCGACTGTATCTGATTCACTTGATCGTGCCATGTCTTCCTCGGGCGTCCCCGACTTCTGCTACCATTCACATTTGCATCATATATCCTCCCTACACTCCTATCTTCGCTCATTCGCTCTACATGCCCAAACCATCTAAGCGTCCCTTTCTTAATCTTACTCATTACGCTTACATCAGCCTTGCCCTCTTTGCGGATCTCCACATTCCTCACACGATCAAACATGGTTTTACTACACATACGCCCTTGAGGTGATTTTTCACAAAAACGGCGCTTTACAAATTATCCAATTATTATTATTATTATTATACGCCTCAGGGATCTCATTTCAACAGCATTTAATCTACTTTCATCCTTTATTTGCCACTTGAACGTCCATGTTGCCTAGTGCACGGACTCCGAGAGACTGAGCTACTCGCGAAGTTGCACGAGTGTGTGGGCACGCACTTCGGACTTCGGCTAACTTCGTCGAGGACTTCGTCGAAGCGTCGAAGCGAGTAGTGTAGCGGCCGCTTAGGATATTACAGACAAAACGCAGCTACACACTAAAGGTCCTACTAAAAAACGTTAATTGTTTTATAATATGTAAATTACACATCTTGTGTGTTTGTGAGTGATGTGTGTTTATATTGGTTATGTCTGTTACGTGTAGGTTTTATTTTTATTTTATGCTATGAAATTTTGGTAATATTGTCTTTTTTGTTCTTTAATCCATTTTGTAATTTTGTGTGTGAATTTATTTTTATTTTCCTCAATTTTTATTTCAAGTTTTACACTGTTGAAAGCTTTTATAGCATGGTATTGGTAGTGTCTTTGTCCAAAGCTTGAATTTACTGTCGGATTTTTTATGTTTTCTTTGTACGCTTGTCTAACTGGTCTGTTAGTGTTATTTTGTGTATGTTGAAATTTATTTTTTTTGTCAAAAATGTAGTTTAGTAGTGTTTTAACGTATAATTGGCGTATATCTAGTACGTCACAGCTGTTGAATATTTGGTCTGTATCAGTCAGTCTATGTTTTTTTAGTATTACCTTTAAGATCGTTTTCTGTGCGGTTTCTATGTAATTGATAGCCGAGTTTGTTGCTCCTCCCCAAGCAATAATTCCATATTCTATTATTGATTGGCAAAGTGCAAAATATATTGTTTTCAATTGTTTTATTTTATATATATTTTGTAACTCTTTAAAAAAAATACCATTTTAGAAACTAGATAAAATTACCTTTCAGATTTTTGTATTTTAAATATAGTATTTAAAAAGTGCAATATTTTAATGTCAAACATGTAAAAACTTGAAAAAAGCATATCACTAACATTTTTGATCAAAACGTCGCAAAATTTCAGAGAAATCAAAATTCGTACAACACAGTCCTTTTATTTAAGGAAATTGCAAGAAAGCTGTCACTCCATTTTTTATCTCGTTCTTACAATTAAAAATTATAATAATTCTTCACAAAGAATCTGACATATTGGATCCATTTTGGCACAGTATAAAAGTAGATTTTTTTGATGTTATTAAAAAAAATCACCTTCAGGGAAATTCTAATAAATTCACGCGGTAAAAGTCCATAAAATAAAAATACCTTGGACCTCGAACCTTGCTTCTGACAATAACATGAAACTAAATTCACAAAACATTATTAATTCATTAAGACTGCCAAAAAATAATAAAAATAATCAATATATATTATAAAAGTACATGTACAATGTGCATGCATCTAAAACTCAAAAAAAAATCAAGGAGGAAGATCAAGGGAGATATATAGTGTGTGGTACCTCTCTATCCCCAATTCATGCAGAAGGTTCCCGTTTTTACCTGAAGAGATTGCTTTTGAAGATATAAGGGGTGGAAGTTTCGACCTCTAAAAATTTCTAAAGCAGTCCAGAACACTTGAGAGTATTCGAGGGCATTCCACAACATTCCAGAACATCCCGGAACATTATGGAATGTTCGGGAATAGTCTGGAATGTTTGGGAACATACCGGAACATCCCAGCTCTGAACTAAAAACGGGATAACAGGCCATTTCCTGATATAATTTTAGTAAAAGGCATACTTTAAATAGTATAAAACAAAGTCACTATTCGCGCATATCTGTTTGTGCGCTTAGGACTTCTAAACTATGCAATCGAGTTTGATAGGGTTTGCACTATCATTTGGAGAATTTCTTCCGGAAGGCTTATACATATAATACATGGATATTATATTTATTGAATGTAGAGAAAAGTCTAACAACACCGGGGATACGTCAGTTAGTTAGTAATAATTCGAAATAGAAACTGTACGATCTTTGTACAAAAACACCGATTAACGGTTGTGAAGCAGTTTTTTTTTTATTAGAAAGTCTGTTAGAATATTGAGTTAGCGTTACTACATAATATACTAGGAAAGCTGCATAATATAGACCTAGTACCTCTGTTTTGAATTATTTTAATTTTTTTAACTTGTGTTTTATTGCTAAAAAAGAGCTATTATTGCTACAGAGGTTTTGCAGACAAATTTCCTTGTTTTAAGGTGTAATTTTCTATTATTTGACCACAGGTGAAAGAGTCCCTCCGGAATGCATCGACCCAAGAGGAGGTATACGTGCCCAAATTGTGGTATTATGACCTTCTCACCTTTCTGGACCGAGACACGCCGCAGTCCCCTCCAGCATCTCAACCACTTCAGAACGAGATGGCCATCGAGATAGTCGACGTCAAGGTATTATTTAAAGTTATTTGTTAAACTAACTAAATATTACGCCGTTTCCGCAGAGGTAGGCTGAAAAGACGGATTTTCAAAAACTCGGTCTTGGCACACACTCCTTTCCTCATTCACATTCATACATGTTTTTTTTTATTACTGAAATATAATTCTTACATTTTCATATAAAAATTAATAGTCATCATAGGTAATTATCAATGATTAGGTTATATAAAAAGAAATAAAATGATATAAAACGTAAATGTGAGACATATAAGCAAGGCAAAAAAAAAACAAGTTCTAAGCTGTAAATTTAATTAACACCTCCCTAATTGAGAATAACTCGTGATATATACATACTGTTCTATTATTCTTACACATGGCCCGACTCAAGTAGACAATTCACATCCTGGGGTGTCCCCCATTAGGCGTGTATAGTAACCACAGTCGCATAGCTAGGTACTTCAAAACCACCCTCTTTACGATCTTCGTACCCTTTTAACCACATTCAGATTCAGAACATTACAATATTCCCCAGTTAGGTAAGTCATAGTCCAAAATTCCGCTGCTAATTCCGTTTTCATCTCTTCCTATTCCTCAAAAGACCGACTTTAGTATATGCCTGAACGCGTAACCACCAAATTTTGATGTCTGTGCTGTCGCTAAGTAAGTTGTTTGAAATAGTCATATCACTACGTTTATGCGGTAAAAAACACTTAAATTAGCAGTAACAACGAGTAATAACAACAATCGCCGTCGTCTACAAACTGTCGTTGCTCGATGGCGCTGAGTTGATCTTGCTTTTCTCATAAATGATGCAGGTAACATAAAGAGTTGTTGCAGAAGAGCTCCCAGCAGTCGAGCTTTATCAAAGTTTCAATCGATGTTAGTTTTAAATCTGCTTCATTTTTCTAAATGTCATAATTTTTTTTCATAGACTGCTACCAATTTCGTCGACTCTGAGGGAGAGGATGTTGATCGATTGTCGGATCATAGTTCTGCATCACGACCACATTCGCAACGAAAACACACGTCTGTACGCAAGCTTCCCAGGCAGAGAGGAATGGTAGAGAGTGTGCAGTCAAAAGTGACACTTCAAAATCCGTCGCGCGTCAAGGTCTGTAATGGTCTGTAATGTAGTCGATCTTGCTTTTCTCATAAATGACGCAGGTGACAGAAAGAGTTGTTTGTTATAAAGGAGCGCTCTGCGGCCGACTTTTATCAGAATTTGTATCAATGTAAGCTTTAAAAACTTTTAAAATAAAATCGCAATTTCTTTTAATTGTGCCCTTAAAGGCACAATACTGATGAAATGACGGAGGCCAAGGATTTGGGAGTAACGTTACGGTTGCAGAAGCTTTCAAGGTTCTTTGCTTTTTCTCAGAACATGCAAAGAAATAAATACAATGAAAATGCTGTACTTTGCGTAAGTACGTAGTTCTTTGGAATACGTCTCTCAAGTCTGAAAACCCAAATAAATTACGCACATGGAAAGAATTGAGAAAATACAAAATCATTTTCTACGATACCTTTAATTTTGGGGTTATCGTCTTCATAAAACAATATATATAATATTCATTAAATGAATCCTGAGGAGTCAGCCGCGTTTTTTAGGATTTCGTCACTGGAAAGTCGTAAAAATTCAGCAGACGTAGTATTTTCACAAAAAATAGCCACCTGTATGATAGAATGTCCAAAACTACTTACTGTAACTACTAAAGAATCTAATGAAGAGTCCCCATCAGACAAACCAGACAAAACCACACACTAAACATCCCTTAATGCAACACTAACTCAAAACAAAACACATTTATTCACCGCGCTCCGGGCATGTTTAACACTTCACACAGCGAATTCAATTTATTTGATGCAAACCCAAAATAAATAAATTACATACACACAGTATATATACTTATAATAATATATGTACTCAACACATACTAGATTCATCCACTTTTTTCTCCTTTTTCTTCCTTCCACCATCCCAACCCCATAAGCTAGTGTAACTCTTTTGTCTTGAATATGTAGTGAAAACCTTTTATTGGTTAAGTAATTATACATATTTCAGTACACATTGTAAATACTAAAACTATTGGTTTGCCAAAATAACATAAAAAATAAATCTGCTCCAGTTATCTAATTATGTCATTTCTTTTCACAGACCGCTACCAATTTCGTCGACTCTGAGGGTGATGATGTCGAGCAATTATCGGATCAAAGTTCTGTATCACCAGCGGAGTCGCAACGAACAACTGTGTCTGTACGCAAACGACCCAGGCCTAGAGGAATGGTGCAAAATGTCCAGTCAAACCATGCAAAAAGGCTGCATTCAAAGATAGGATATTCAAGAAATCCTTCGCCAAGATTGAAGCATTCCGCTTTTGGGGAGCACGTGGCAGAAAAATTGCGATCCATGCCACAAACGACGGCGGTTTTCTGTCAAAAAATAATTAATGACGCCATCTTTATGGCCGAAATAGATAATTTGAATGCCACCTCTCGCATAGTGACAAACTTTCAGCCCGGTTCTGCACCTTCTAAACGGTGAAGAGTAGAACTAAAAACAACTTGTATTTAGTTAGTTTGTCTTGCATTGAATACCCCTATAGTATTAAATATCTCCAACTCCAGTAAAATGGTGGCAATATCAGAATTATGTCAGTCCCGGTTGTATTACACAATGATATGAAATATGAGTCAATAACAACTTAATTGACAGCCCTGCCATCGTCACCACTATTAAATTCCATGTATCGACTAGGAACACAAGACAAAATGTAACATTCTTCTTCAATACATACACAACCGATCACTACCAATGAATGATTTGGGCTAGATATTAAGATATTTGGGGCTACTATTGATATATATATATATATATATATATACTAACTGCATTTATAGAACTAAGCGTAATCTATACCAGCACTTTGTTGAATCCTACAAATTATAGTAGCTTTGGTAATGTAGTTAGCTCCACCTTAGTTTGGTACTAGTTTATATATTATTTTATGTTACTGTTACATGTTTTATTAAAATATTGTTTCACATTCAGTTTATCAGATTAACGTTAATTCATGCTTTACAAACTTTCGTATGATTTGTATGCGCTGTTTTTGTGCAAAATCACCTCAAGGGCGCTGTACAAATATATAATTACAATAGCGTATTATCTAAGGTTGATATTTTCAGTTGCGAACTTACCAAATACAAGAGGTCCACAAAAGAATATTTCTCTGATGGTTTGTGAATAATGTTTATGTCTATATTGTTTATATCTCTATTATGATTTGATTTATATCTACAACCTCTCTCCATGGCTATAAATGTATTGTTTTGTAAATTTTTGGTTTTATATAATCTTTTTTTTTGTATAAATTTTTTAATTCATATTCTTTTCTCACAAATTTAAATAACTTATTCCATATTATGCTGTCTCAGTTAAAGTCAAAAGGAGGAAATCAATAATTGATTTTATTTTACTAAATAATACTTATGTAAAAACTGATTAAATGTAAACTGTCGATTTCCCGAAAATGAATAAATAAATAAATTAATTAATAAAATAATACATTTCTACAAATGTTTTAATTCTTATTTATTAATATTAACATTTTATTTAATGTTATTTTCTGTTTGTAAAATACTAAAGCCCGGCTGGGCATAAAACTAAAAAATAAAAAATCAACAACGCTAGCCGCTAGAGGCGCTAGTGTAGCATTGACAAAGAGGGTATAACTCCGATCGAAAATTGGAACCGCAAATTGTGACCTTATATGATTGCCTAACTATATCCACCAATGAAAAACTCTGAAAGTCTATGGAATAAACTTTCAGAGTTTTTCATTGGTGTATAATAAAATAAGTGGGCTCCGAATGAGAATTTTACTGTCTATACAGGGTGTATCGGCACGTACCCGACAAACTTTAACCAGCTATTCCTTAGCATATTTGGAGTAAAAAATCTTATGTGCACTTTGCTGTCCGGTAACGTTTTTTTTTAATAAAAAATTTATTATTCATATTTTCACCACATGTCACCACTGTTTTATCCTTTGATAAAGTTTGAAAACCCATCTGGCAAATATTTTATTCGAATTCCGTTGAATAATGCACGTGTGTACCTATATTGGCGCACGTTTACAGTCACAACGAAATAGCACGGCACCATTCGTCTCATTTTTAACTATTATTATTTAGTGTGTGCGAAAGAGCGAAGACGCTTTTTGACACACTTGCTTATAACAGCTGTTTAACACGAAACGCAATGCCAATGACAGTGATGTAGTGTGGAAATTTTAAATTTTTTTGTTTTTAATTGAAAAAAAAATGCTACCGGACAGCAAAGTGCCCATAACATTTTTTACTCCAAATGTGCTAAGGAATAGCTGGTAAAAAGTTTGTCGGGTTAGTGCCGATACACCCTGTATATTGGCATATCTATGGATTTTAGGAACAATTTATTCCATACAAAAAGCCCAAAGATATCGATCTAGTGAGTGGTTTATTTATGATTTTGACTTTGACGTTCCTTTCAATAGCGGCATGTTGAATTTATTTCGCACTTGGTGGCGGTGTTTTGCGATTTCTAATTTGTACTTCGATCAACATTGGTGAAAATAACCCAAAAAGTAGGTTCTGGGTGAAGTTTACTAATGTAATTATTATAAACAGCAAAAAGGCTCTAACGCGTTTTTAGGATGATTAACACTTAGGACGGGTTGTTTAGGGTTGACTTAGGGTTGTTTCGGAGAATTCTTTAAATTCCAAAGTTAATTTTCAAGTTCTGTGAAAGATTTTTTCAAGTTCTGTTAGAATTTCAGCTACAACTAATCAATGATATAATTTTTTTTATTAATTTTCGGGAAATCGACAGATTACATTATATTGCCAAAATAAATAAATGAAACCAATTATGGATTACCTCCTTGTGACTTTACCTCTACTGAGACAGCATAATATGGAATGAGTAAATTAACCCTTAACTAGGAAAATTCGCGGCTTCCAATGTGCAATGTTTTGCTTGAATATATTAATTCTGACGAGAAAATGAACGTAGACTCTATTTATTTACCTCAATTAACAACTTTACGATTTATAAAAATACAAATATCAAATGAGTAATTTCTCAGTCTATTATATTTGTGTTAGGTCTATTGTGTCATTTACGGAACTCCTAAATGTTGACTTGAGGTAAATGGGTAAATGGCCCTAGACATCAGAAGTTAATTCAAGAATAATACTCTCTGGCCTCTAGTGGCCACTGAAAAATACAGTATCTAGTAATCTGGTATTAAATAACTACCTATCTAACTTACTAACCATCAAGCCGTTTCCCCGCAGGGGTAGGCAGAGAGGACGGACCGAAAAAAAAAAAAAAAAAAAAAAAAAAAAAACTCGGTCTCGGCACACACTCTTTGCCTCATTCACATTTATACATAATCTTATATTAATAGTCTGATTCATATATATTTTAATTATTCATCAATAATTTAATTATACATTATCTGATTCTTGACATGGCCCGAGTCAAGTATCAGTTTCACTTCCATCTCTTCCTCGGGCGTCTCCAACTTCAGCTACCATTCACATTTGCATCTGCATCATATATTCTCCTCATTGAACTGGAAATAAATGGTTTTAAAAAAATTAGCAAACACTCGACCAGCAAAACTGGGGGCCGCAGTAAGTAAATGTTATTTGATTAATTTGTGTTAGTATTCCTCGGGCTTCCCCAACATCTTTTATAATTCAAAACAATCTCTAAACACTACTGGCACTAATAAGAACAAACGTTGAAATTTTCAGCGATATCGATCGACTACTTTTCGAGTTTTGCGAGCGCAAATATACGCAGGCTCGATTTGTGTACATGAAGATTGTTTATTTCTATTTTTACTACGTATTGGCTTCGATAATAATATTATTGAGATAACAACAAATTGGTTTATCTTATAATAATCATAAGAATGTGTTTATTCCGGATTGTGGGGAGGTTTTTGAGAAATAATAAGGAACACACAATAATATTACGATAATATACATCCAATAAAAGAAACCCATAAAGCGTATATAATAATATAGTCCACAATGATGTGGTGGTACCTACCCTAATATATGGCAGTGAGGGATGGAGTTGGCAAAGGAAGGATGAAAGTAGAGAATATATGACCGAAATGTGAATCTTAGAAGAAATGGGGGACACCCGAGGAAGACGTGGCACGATCAAGTAAATCAAATTCTTGAGACGGGCCATGTCAAGAGTCAGAATGATAGAAGAGCACGTATAAATGTGAATAAGGCAAGCAGTGTGTGCCAAGACAGAAAATTTATATAACATTTTTTTTATAATAAACCAATGTTTATAAGACAAGGTTTTATGCATAGCACAAAGGATAACAAATTATTATAAGCAATAATTAGTCGCCTGAAATATCAATACATATTGAAAATATCTCCCGATTAAAAATAAAAGCCGCTGACGGGAATTGAACCCGCACCTTCTGATGTCAAGTCAGATGCTCTGGACCACTGAGCCACGTCGGCTTATTTCTAACATGCCAAATAATTCAATATGTACCAGTACTTCAATCAACAATTAGTGCTTATTATATTTTTTTCACCTGTAAACAACCATTTTTATTTTTGTATGAAAGGTTTTGTTAGTGCTAAATTTCCCGCTAGATGGCGTCGACTTTTAAACCATTAAATATATATGGTATATACAGGAAACCTAACAACAATATAAATGATTTTCTAGTATCTCTTGAATCTATATTACAAAAAAGTAGCCTAGATACACTCATCTTGGGGGATTTCAACATTAATGTTCTTAAAAAAAATGACACAACAAAAAAATACATCAACACTTTATTTTCATATAATTATTTCATATGTAATAATACACATCCCACGAGAGTTACGGAAACCAGCAGTTCTCTTTTAGACCATATTATATCAAATAGAGAAAACATATCTTCAACGACCTCCAATATTGATAACCAGATAAGTGATCACAGTATAATGATGTTAGACTACCAAAACTCTTTGAAACACCACTCTAACAACAGAATACCACCAAACATAAACATCAGTATCAATAAGAGGGCTCTGAGAACATATTTTGAAACCCAACCGTTTTCTCACAACACTACCAATATAACCGAAAATTTTAATCAATTTTTTAAATATATCAAAACAGCGATTGACACTTGCAAATTTAAGCCAAGGTTACGAATAGGAAACCCTAAGCAAGGTAATACACCATGGTTTGACAAAAAATTAGATCTTCTTATTAGAGAAAGAAATACTTATTACAAACAGTGGAAAAAAGATCCGCTAAACAGTCTTCTTATATCACTTAAAAATAAGTCGAGAAATTCGGTAACTAATTACAGACGTTTCGCCAAAACAAAATATTACACAGATATTTTTAAAGAAAACATACATAATCCAAGACAAACTTGGAAAACAATAAATTCAATCATAACTAACAGTCCAAAGAACTTGACAAATAAAATTGAAACTCTTACCATCAATAATATAGACATAAATGACCCGAAGCAGATATGTACAGCGTTTAATGACTTCTTTACATCGGTTGGTGAAAATCTAGCTGCGAGCATCCCATCTCATTCAGATGACGTAAATACAATAAACGTGGAACCAAAGCCATTACAGTCCCTCTACATGACCAATACAAACAAACTAGAAGTTTTAAAAATTATATCAAAACTAAAAACTAATGCATCTCCAGGGGTCGATGGTATGACAACTAACTTACTCGGATTCTGTAAAGAAAAATTAGCGGATCATCTTGTTATTCTCATTAATCAATCATTAGCGAGTGGACTGTTTCCGGATCAATTAAAGCTAGCAAAAATCGTTCCAATTCACAAAGAAGACTGCCAAAAAAATCCATCTAATTATCGTCCAATATCAATACTCCCAGTCTTTTCCAAAGTATTTGAACATGTAATCAAAAATAGACTAACAAAATATCTCACAACTAATAATATTCTCACGCCTCAACAATATGGGTTCAGAAAATTCTCCAACACGAAATGTGCTGCCTTTGATTTTATACTAACTCTTCAAAAACACTTAGATCAAGGAAAATATGCAGCGGGCATTTTCATAGACCTCAAAAAAGCGTTCGATACGGTTGATCATAAGATTCTGTTAGAAAAGCTTGAATATCTGGGCATCGTGGGCAAAAATCTAAAACTTTTATCTAGTTATCTTACGGGTAGGTGCTCTTCGGTTGTTATTGGAAAAGAATCAAGTGATCATAGAAATATAACATGTGGTGTACCACAGGGCTCGATTCTCGGGCCTTTATTATTCTTGATTTATATAAATGATATTGCAAAATGGGGGTTGAAAGGTACCCTTCAACTTTATGCTGATGACACAATATTATTCTATCATAATACTAATTTAAACGAAATGGAAAAAGACATGGAAAGGGATTTGGGTCATCTAGCCGAGTGGTTGAGAATCAATAAACTTAGCCTTAACATTAAAAAGACTCACTATGTGCTATTCGGGAATAGGAAAGGACAACGCCTAAACATTTCCTTGGGAATAAACAAACTGGAACAAACAGATGTCGCGAAGTATCTAGGACTTTTAATTGACTCACGGCTTACATGGAAAAACCATTTTGACCATGTTAAATCAAAGATTGCTCCGGTGACCGGTGTAATGTACAGACTACGTAGATTGCTTCCCACAGCCATACTGCGATCATTGTACTATGCTATGATTCACTCCCACTTGGCATATCTTTCGAGTATCTGGGGCTTTGCTACCAAAAAAATGATATCGGAGGTGCAAATAATCCAAAATAGAGCCATGCGTAACATTTTTGGCTTGCCTTGGGATATACCTGTTAAAGATATTTACCGTCACGCACTTGTTTTGCCATTTAAGATGGTTCCTAGCTTTGAGATAACAAACACCATTTTAAATATTATTCAGTGTAACACCCACACAAATATAAAACTGAACTATAACAACGATGTTCACCAATATAATACACGACAACACAACAAACTACATATATCAAAAATACACTCAACAAAGTTCGGACTGAAATCATTAGAATATATTGCCTACACTAACTATAACAAATTGCCTGAAGAATTAAGACAGGTATATGCCTCTAACAAATCTCGAAACGATATATTGAAATCCTATTTTTTCAAATGTTATTTGGAAAACGAGTCATAAGTAGGTACAAACTCTGTTTCTGATAGCCGTCCTAATTATCTCCAAATACCAAACTTTGTACATCCAGAGATGATGAGCTTTTATAATCTTCTCATGTATTTTGAATGTAAAACATCTTGTATTAGGTATGTTTATTTTTGGCCCCGTACTTTTTAATGTATTTTCCTGATTTTGTTTTTATGCATTTATATAGTCCATCATTGAGGATACTTTTTCAAATTTTTGACACCAACAGTACATAAATCAAATGAGTGATTATAAAAATTCATAAAGTCTTATAAGACAATTTTTTTTGTAACATATCTGTAAAGTGATTCTTCATATGTTGTGTCTGTATGTTGCTTCTGTGAAATGTTTTGTAAATGTTTTCTTCATACATTGTGTCTGCACATTGGGTTGGGTTGGTTATTTTTAATTTTTAATTTTTAATCTAATTTTTCTGTACAAAACGCTTTTTTTAATTTTTTTTACTCTTCTATTTGAAAACTACCAATTGGCGATCCCTTAATGAGTTCAATAACTCTTGGGAATACAACATCGTTTTGTTGTATGTTTAAAAAAAAAAAAAATATTATATCGACATTTGTTATTAAAATATTTTGACTTGTCAAATATTATTATTTTTTAATGATAAACCAATGTTTATAAGACAAGGTTTTATGCATAGCACAAATGATAACAAATTATTATTAGCAATAATTAGTCGGCTGAAATATCAATTCAAATTGAAAATACCTCCCGAGTAAAATAAATGCCGCCGACGGGAATTGAACCCACATGTATGTTGCGCATGTATATTTTCAAAATCTATTGATATTACAGGCGACTAATTATTGCTTATAATAATATGAAGGAGAGTAATTTAATAGATTTTTTGGCAACGAGACAACTCTTGTTGGATACGAGAAGGTTAAAACCCAGCATATCAGTAGCTCCGTTCGTCTTCAGTAATTTTTTTTTTAAATAAAGGATTTTTCCATAAATGCGATCCAACCACGAAAACACAGAACGATTGCAATTTTCAAAGCAGTTTCAGAAGATTATAAAATAGTAATTAAATGATTCATTAAAATTATCCCTGTTATTTTAGTCTCCCAAATTTCATGACAATTTACAATTTTCGATACTAAAAAATTACATATAATTATCCGATCCAGAAAAAAATGCAGGTGAGGTAAAATTTAAAATGTTTAGAACCACTTGGTCCTCCAGCAATCCGGAGGTCGTGGTCCCGGCGTGCGCAAGTAAATTTCGATATATTTGTGTTATTTCACAATTTATTCATTAAAAATAATTTACAGTGTATTTGCGTCAACTACCAGAGTTGAAGATACACTTAGTATCGCCCTGGTGGCTTAGACCACCACCTTGCTTGAAATGTCTTTGACCGTGTTTTGTGACCGGGTCTGAATAGCCGGGTATATAATAATAAAATAAAAAAAAAAAAAAAAATAAAAGCCAAAAAACCCCAACTTTGTCTTTCCCATCTCATTCCCCTCCTCAACACCTTCAGCCTCACAACATGCCCCAATTGGGGATGTCATGATCTCATTTGCTCCTGATGGTTCGGAGCAGTTGGGACTCTTGTGCGGTTTCATATAAAAATATATTTAAAAAAATGGATTAAAGGGTAAAACGCAGTAATAATCACAGAATAGAAAGATAAATCTAGAAGTGCCTTAGAAGTGAAAACAAATATGCCTTTTTAGTTGTAGACCATTAAGCACGCGGTCTGTCTCCCTCATACTTGCCTGAAATTGTATATCGCCATCCCTTTTGTGAAAGTTATATATGGAAATAGTTTTAAATGGAAAACAGTTTTATATGGAAATATAAGCTTTATATTTACATCTATAGTAGACATTACATAAGGAATAGTTGCGAAAAGCGCTGCATCTGATGGCATCGAAAGTTACGTGATAGCTGGTACGAGTGAAGTTCCGCTCATACCAGCTGTTTGAGGTCAACTTGAATGATAATGAGTAAAAAGATGATAGACAATCTCCGATGTGAGATGATTATTTAAAGTTCTCAATACTTGTTCGTAATATAGATAAATGGAACGGTACTATCCTGGATTATAAGCTTTTTGGAAAATAGACCACAGCAAGTAAAATTATTAAATGAATTAAGTGATTCCGAAAGTAATAACTTCTCGATACCACAAGGCACAGTTTTAGGACCACTTTTGTTCATATTATATGTAAATGATATATTTGAAGTTGCTAAATACGGGGAAATTGTCTCATATGCAGATGACACAGTGCTTCTTCTAAAAGCAAACACATGGTTAGAACTGAACAAAAAGGCTAATTCAGACTGAATTGAATGAATTTAAAACATGGTTTGACAATAACCTACTAACGTTAAACTCTAAAAAAACACACTACGTACCATTTTTCATAAACAAACCAAATACGCCGCATGAAATAAACATTCGAATTCACTCTGCACCAAGCACTCAACAACACCACTGTAACTTACTATGTACTAATATTGAAATTAAAACTTCAACCAAATATCTAGGGATCACTATTGACCAATGCCTAAAATGGATACCACATATAACCATTCTCAAAAACAGAGTACGAAAATTAACCTTAATTTTTAGCTGCTTGAGACATATTCAAAATAAAATACTGAGAATGACGTACTTCGCATTCTGTCAATCCATAATCCAATATGGTATAATAGGATGGGGGTGCGCCTATAAAACTCACACACAACCTCTTTACATTGCGCAAAAACTAATAATTAAAATAATATTAAAGAAATCATTTTTATATTCATCTGAACTCATTTCCAAAGAATTTAAAGTCAGAAAATTAAATACTCTTTTCCTGTATCACGCAACCTTACAAGTTTACAAAGATGATATCCTAAACAAAACCGTACCATTCAAAAACATAGCAAATCTCAGGCAAAAATACATGTTACCAATTCCGATTTGTAAAAAAACTTTGGGTCAGCAAAACTACAAATACTTAGGAACAAATTTCTTCAATAAATTGCCAGAAAATATAAGATCACTAAATGATAGATTCAAAGAATTCAAAACACAATTAAAAAAATATACTGAAAACCTAAACTAAATTTAAAAAAAATAAATAAATAAAAGAAAAACAAAAACAAAAAATTAAATAAAAATCTAAGAAACTAAACAAATAATACCTCATCCCATACACAAAAGCAATTGCTTTTTATGGGAGAACATTGAAAAATAATAAATATTAATCATATCATAATATCTTATCTTATTACTAGTGAAATATATATATATATATGTATATCACACATTGTAAATTTGTTTATTGAATAAATTAAATTTGTTTTAAAAAAAAAAAAATAGATTTCATGTCCCAGTAACATAAATAAACCACTCACTAGATCAGGCAAGATAGACAAGGTAGAGAAACTAAAGGCCATTTAAAAAATGGTGCGACAAAAGACAATAGACAAACCCAAAAAACTATTATAAAAATAAAAATGTCCTTGAATCAAAAAATATCTAAATGTTTCCTGAGGGCGAGGTTCATCTGACCAAGAAAACGAACTTTTACTGATCATTTTCTCAAGGGGAAAGTTTGTCAGTGAAACTTACTAAACTTGTTAATCTGAGACGAAAAAACCCAAAATGACTTGAAATTTGAATTTCTTTGAAAAGTAATTGATTAAATTAGCTAATTTAGAAGGCGGGCATGGTTACCGTCTCGAGAATCATTCTTTGGATAATCGAGGAAGACCCCTTGACTTCTCTAGTAGGACTCGCCGCAGTGGGAGAGGTGGATTCAACCATCACTCCTGGATACACTTTTTACCCAGATTCCTAGTCACCATGCCTTAGTCCTTCCCAGAATATCATCTCCTTCCCTTTCTTTAGTTCTCAGAACTGATTTTACCATGTCTAATGGGTGAACGTGTTTCTATACTTGCTATTGTACATGTATGTTTCGAAACTAGATAAGAAAAACGAAGAATTATGCCAAGGGAAAATTGAAAAAACTATAAAAATAAATGAAATATACCTTATTTGTAAACCCATCTAACCTTGAATCGTTCTTCACGGCTATTGAAAAAATACATGAAAGCAATTTCGTTTGTAGTGACATAAAATGATTCAAAAAAATTTCATTAAAATTGTCACTGCTGTAATCAGAAAGCAGCAATAAGTTTAATCTGACCTGGAAGGTATAGCCAGTCTTTTGCCCACAGTTTCATCCAAAAATAAAAGTCTTTCGTAACCCAATAAAAATGAAGATCATTGTGAATTTTGCAGCAATTGGTGAGAATTTTTTTCTTTATTTTCAATCTGCTTCAGATTTAAAACCCCTCGGAAGGCTGTGTGAGAAAAACAATGACATTATATTTTATGCGATATCCTTACTGGTTCTATCAGAACTGAAAAAAATAGAAAAAAAAGTTTTTTCTAAAACAGTATTCAGAATATATATAGATAATTCAATAATTCGATAATCCAACCCAAATGGACTTACCATATAGAAAAGACGGTCAATAAACTGAGATACCTAAGTTACATATTCAAACGAATGAGCAACATTGTCAATATAAGAACCATAAAACTTGTTTATGACGCGTTAGTGCTTTCATCTATTTCCTGTGGAATAATTGCCTGGGGAGGAACTTACAATAACCACGTAAAACCCTTAGAAATCGCTCAGAAGTCCATCATTTAAATAATGTACCAAAGGACCAAGACATATCCCACCAACCAGTTATTTCAAGAAACTGAAATTATGGAACTAAGACGGATCTATTATATTCAATGTCTCAAATTTATATTTACACGTCCTATCAATTTCACCAAAAACACAAATCGCTCGAGCCAGAGACACACCACATGCGTGTTCACAGTCCCTCACTGCAAAACTAGGCTGGGCCAAAGGCACATCAACTATATTGCCCCAAAATTGTTCAATTCTTTACCCAATTCCATCAACATGTGTCAAAACCTGAACTTATATAAGAAAAATATTAAAAGTTGGATAAGAAATAATTTCGAAGCGAGTCACTTTTTTCTATTATTTAAGCTATATGTTTCTAAATAATTAAAATACCACATGTCTTTCTGTAAATTAAAGATTAATTTCTGTAAATCAAAGAAATATACATGCATCTATGTTTTATGTGTGTGTGTGTGTGGGTGTGTGAGGGTGTGTGTGTGTGTGTGTATATTTGTAAATTGATTTCTATAGATAATTTGCACATTGATCTCTATAGATACTTTTTACAAGTTTAAAAAAAATATATTTGAAACACCACTGTTTTATGCTTACACTATAATACCCACGCTCAGGCTTTGCCTTTGTGGGATTTTTTTGTTACTCTTTCATTCTATATTACTATGTATGTACCTGAATTGTATATGTATCAAAAATTTTGTTAATAAAAAAAAAAAAAAAAAAAATTAGAGCCTACATCAGGCCTTCAAAAAGGTTGACTGATTTGAAAAATTGGGGAGTCCGGGTTCATTGGTGACGTTAGTCTAGTCTTGGCGGCGGGATGCGTTTGCTCACCTGCTGCATGACAGGCCGAATCGGGAGGGAGTTGTGGTTTTTTTCGACCATCATCGTCTTGCATCGCAGTCGAATGCGATGAGACTTCCTCTCCTTCCGTTCCTTAAAAAGACCTCGCACACAGCATCCCCAAAGATGACACAGGCCTTGACGAAAATAATTTTCCTCGGGTGGCTTTAATGTAAAAAATAAAAAAAATAATCATTTTTCATTTCTTTCGTTTTAATTAATGAAATGACAACTTTTTCAGTTGGCGTACTGTTGACGTTGATGGCTTTCGTGACCCCAGGCCAACCATGCAAACAAAAATTTTGTAACAACCAAGTTGACCAAGTGGGCCAAGTTGACCAAGTGGACCAAGTGGGCCAATGGTGCCTAGGGTGTGAAATTTGCTGCTACATAGGTGATGGGGTGTGGGAGACCTTCCCTAACAAATGTGAGGCGGACAATGACGCGTGTAAAAACCATGGAAAAGATGGTGAGTCCGTAAAGGAAGATTTCTTTTACGAAGTTATTTCGTTTAACCCTTAGAATGCAGACTCTGGGGTTAAAATTCCAATCACCCGCCGTGCAACTGGCTGACACTATTTTCGTAATAACTTATTTGTTTTTTGGCAAAATGCTGTCATTCACGCCCTAGTTGGCTTGAATAGGAAACGAGGTCTGGCAGACACTCGGTAACAAGTGTGTAGCCGATACTGACTCGTGTCTAAATAACTTTTAAAATCTCACCAAGATGAGCACAATATATCTTCCCACGATAATTAATAATTAGGTAGAAAATATTAAATTAAACGTAAAAGCATGATTAAAAATCTAAATAAAAAGCAAGTTCTGTTACCAAAATACAAGTAAAAATAGCAAAATACAAGTAAAAAAGTGAATTTAAATAGGACTCTATAGTTATTTCATATTAATCACAAGGGTGGTCAAAATCTCGAATATGATTTTTGATATTTTAGTTTCAAAATATCATCACATTTTTAGATTTAAGAAAGTCAAGTTATTAATGAATTTACATTGCGCCAGTTTATTGAAATGGAATACACAAGTTTTTAATTATAAGTCACACGATAAACCAATATTTAAAATGTAGAAAACTAATAAAACGAATTTCTTTACGTTAATGAATTTTCTTGCGTCGCTATTTTTAGTCAGGTCTCCTCGTAACTTTGCTAAATCTAGATAAGCAATTCATTAGCTGCATTCAATGAATTGCTTATCTAGTTCAACTGGTTCAATCACTCCCATGGCAAGAACAAACATTATTATTTTTTTAATAAATACCATAAACTCACAAAAATGCCAAATTGCCTCTAAAATCATGAAAAACTGAATTCTTTAATAGCCGATATAAAATAATTTTAATCACAAATTAATAAAATACCACCTATTGATAATATATACCTGCTGTTAAATTTGTGATTAAAAAAATATTATTCAGTTTGTGTGTTTTGGCCTGAAATCCAAATTAAAGCTTCTTTCAATGACTCAATCCTTTATTTAATATTTTCCACTTATTATCATTATCTTCTCCCATTCCTACCCCTTTTGCTCCTCACCAATGATTTGTGTTTGCCCCTCCCACAACCTGCATTCAAACCCCTCTCCCGATGTTAATCTACATTAGCTTCAGTACATGACTTACGGCCGTTGTTTCCAAATTTTCGAACTATTAATCTCAGGCTCCGATCAGCCATGTGATTTGGTCAGTAACGTTCGACTCGCCTTTTTCCAAACATCTTCACGGTTGATTATCTTAAGTGGCCCCGCCCACTTCCATAGACAAAAAAATGATATCAAAGTAAAATATATCAATGTTAAATTAATATTAACGAACTAATTATTGTATTTATTTTTAGTATGCACACAGTTTTTAAATACTGTAATATATAAACCGATATTTCATATATTTTTTAACAAACGTATGTACGAGTAATATGTTGAAAATAAAGTGTAAGCTTGACTTAAATGCCAGCGTGTCTTGCCGTCGCAAATATTTTTCACTCTGTCGACACTTTTTATAACTAGTCATTTAAAGGCAAGCTTAATCCAGTAGTTTGGCTTCCTTAATTTGATTGATCGCTCAATCGTCACATTTTCGTTGGAAAGAGCGTATTGGTGCATTTGAACAGTGTTGAGCTAAAATTTCGACTCAACAGTTGATCAGTAAGATTGGAAACAACGGCCATTTATTTATACTAATACGTCTAGTCGCATTTACATTTGGTAGGTACATGAAATGTTTACAATTCTTTACACTAGAAATAATAATAATAAACAATGTTTGCATGAAATGATTACTTACCTTACAATGGTAATAAATTAAAAAAAAAAAACAATTTGAGATATGATTTGAAAATTTCTCTTCCAAAAGTGCTAAAGTTATTTAGTTTTGGGGTCTCCGTCTTTAGACAAGCGTTAAAGAGTCCATCATCGTTGAAGATGTGTAATCATACATTGTAACCATTATACATCTAACCTGAAGTAGGACACTTGTTACCCTGTAAAGAAGGAGAAAGCGGAACACGGCATAGTACCCCAAAAATAAATCACGATTAAAGTATTATGTCTTTAATTCAGTAGATAATTATGTCATCACAAAACTACCCTTAGCAGAACTAACTATTCATCAAAATATTAAAAATCTAATGATTTGAATCTGATGATACTGCTTACAAAATTGGTGAACTCGACTTTACTGGATAGGGAAGTTCCGAGTTCGAGACACATTCACAACCTAATCTTTTGATTTTCTGTGTGTTTTTCCATTTTTATGTTCTTAAAATTGGTAATATTCTGTCAATAACAAACATTTTTTTCAGAATACATACCATGTAGGTTTTTAGATTCTCACGGCCAAAAGCATTTTTGTTGTTTGTTTTTGGGGTGTTATGCCGTGTTGCGCTAACTCCTTTAGCCAACGTTTCGGACAGCGTTGCAGTGTCCATCATCAGGGCAGATCCGGTAGATCCGAAGATGTGTCACACATCATACGCTATTGTAATTATTTCATAGTCTGTTCAGGCGAGAATTCCGCTTAGAGTTAGTTAGTTATAATATACAGGGTGTATCGGCACCATAGACATATGAATATTAGTAGACCTGCCCTAAGTGATTAAAAGCGTATTATCCCCACTCCCCATACCGGTTCCATTGGAGCCGGCTGGGCTCGTGTATGGCCTCAAGTGAAATTTGAAAACGTGACGTCATCATTCTTGTGCGAACTATGGTCGAGGCATCATCGGTTCATTTTACGAAATAACACAGCAAAATGTTGACTTGTGATATGAAAACTTGTAAAAATAGATGTGAAAAAGAGAATAAACCCAATTGTCGTATTACATTCCATAAGTAAGCATTATTTTACTTTATTTTAAGCTTATTCACACCGTATTATATGGATCAGTTTTAGAAACATATACTATCACATCACAATGTAGCGATTCTCAAGTGTGCTCATCGTTGTTTACTGGGGTAGGTAAATTATGAAACATTTGTAAAAGTGTCTTAACTAAATACTCTGAAACTAACTACGACTCTGCAAACAGAAGAAATTTACTTTGCCGAATTCGGACTTCGCAAATTAGTTCATAACGTGGCGAGTAATTTGCGCTCCCATGTAAAAATGTCTATTCATTCAAAAGCAGATTTTACTTTTAAGAACTAAATGGTGATATTATAATGCGAGATGCCTATTTACTGTCAGATTGATTTATTGACGAATCACAATCAGCTTAACCCCCTTCGTTCTTCAACAGTTGATTTTACCCCTCGCCATTATCTTCTCGTCTATTAATTCCTATGTCTGTGATCGGCACGTACCCGACAAACTTTAACCAGCTTTTCCTCAGCACATTTGGAGTAAAAAATGTTATGGGCACTTTGCTGTCCGGTAACATTTTTTTTCAATTAAAAACAAAAAATTATAAAAAAATCCACACTCCGTCACTGTCATTGGCATTGTTTCTCGTGTTCAACAGCTGTTATTAACAAGTGTGTCAAAAAGCGTCTTCGCTCTTTCATACACACTAAATAATAATAGTTAAAAATGAGACGCATGGTGCCATGCCATTTCGTTGTGATTGTAAAAGCGCGCTAATGTAGGTACGTACGTACATTATATAACGAAACTCGAAAAAAATATTGCCAGATGGGTTTTCAAACTTTGACAAAGGATAAAACAGTGGTGACATGTGATGAAAATATGAATAGTAATTTTTTTATTAAAAAAAATGTTACCGGACAGCAAAGTGCCCATAACATTTTTTACTCCAAATGTGCTAAGGAATAGCTGGTTAAAGTTTGTCGGGTACGTGCCGATACACCCACATTTGAATTTCATATTGATGATGAAACACAGTTGTTGTGTATTGGAAATTTGAGGCCAGGTTGGTCAGACTTTTGGATCACGAAAAAAATCAATAACTCATTTCTTGTGTTTTCTTTATTCTACAGGCATACCCTTGTGGGACTGGAGGGTAAGGGAAAGAAAAGAAAATGGTGAAGATGCAGGTGAGACTAATACCTGGCTATTCAGATCCCGTCACCAAACACGGCTAAAGCAATTTCAAGCAAAAATGTTTCAACGCTAAATGGTGGTCTTTCATTAGGGCGATACTCAAAGTATCTACCACTCTGGAACTTGTTGCAAGTAACTTTTATATGAATTAAATTTGAAAGACCACCATTTAATTTAAATGTAATTTACTGGCGTGCTGGAATTTGAACCCGCGACCTCCGGATTCGTAGTCGGGGACCGCCAAGAACATTAGAACACAATCAAACCGATAAATAACTACGTCGAATTAATCTTGCTGATTTCAATTTCTTTAAATCTGCCACTTCTATGGTTTGAATTTCACAGATGTTAAAGGCCTTCTACAGTAGCGACCAAATTATTTTATTCATAATTTAGATTTTTACACTGTCGTATTTCTTGTGAATTTGAATTACAGTTCATTTCCGGGTAATAGAACACGTTACATTCACATTCATTCATCGTCTCATACATATTCTTCTATTATTCTGACTCTTGACATTGCCCGACTCGAGTATCTGATTCACTCAATCGTGCTATATCTTCCTCGGGCGTCCCCGACTTCTGCTACCATTCGCATTCGCATCATATATTCTCTGGAGAAGCAGTCGATTTAAAATTTAATTTAAAGTTAATGTGAATTTATTTTTAAAAATATAAACATAATATATGAATTAATTAATTTTTAATATATATATATATATAATGGACAAAAGAGACATCTCTGGTCATTTTTGGATGGATTTTGCTCTGCAGGTGTGATAACGAATTGCAGTCGCCTTTTGCATTGATCAGTTGGATTCATCCAGTTTGGATCATTTGTCAAAAGAGGTCTATTGAGGACTGAAATGTTTGAAATATTTTTTTGACAATAATGTGACATACGTGTGGAATTCCAATGTGCTGATTCATCTATCAATAACTCTACTCTCTTGAGGGCTGTCGACATTATAATCTCATAGTGCAAATGCATAATTATTGTGCTAATTGCTGCCTGCTGCCGAATTTTGGAAATCAAGGAGCCGAACTCAATTGCAAGTGTATTCTCTGGTGAGTCCTCTGTTCATATGTATTTTTGGTGGCTGGGTTATAAGTTATTTTCTCCTGCAGAGTGAATTTATTAATCATTCAATTTTTTTCATAGGGAAATAAAATATTTTCTGGTGGTCTGTGTTATTTACACGCCAGTTCATCAACCATTCTCCTTACACTCTTTTCTTCGCTCATTTGCTCTACATGCCCAAAGCATCTAAGCGTCCCTTTCTTGATCTTACTCATTACTCTAACATCATCCTTGCACTCTTTGCAGATCTCCACATTCCTTATACGATAATACATGATTTTACCACAGATACGCCCTAGGGATCTCATTTGAACAGCATTCAATCTACTTTCATCCTTTCTCTGCCAGTTCTTTGCCTCATTTCCATACATCAGGATAGGTACCAGCACTCCATTGTGGACTGCTAACTTCGCTTCTTTGGACATTTTTTTGTTAGCGCTAAATGCGTTCAGTCCTCCATTAATGGAGTTACCTACATTTACCCTTCTTTCAATATCTCTGTTAGCCTTCCCATCTCTCGTAAATATACTTCTTAGATATATAAAGTCATCCACCTGCTCCAAGTATTCATCATTCACGACTATATTCACATTGTTTTCGTACTCTCTCTTTCAAACGGCATTACTTAAGACTTATTTCCATCCATCGTTAACTCTTTCTTCATACATACATCGTTCATACTAGACACGATAGACTGTAGATCTGTTTCTAATGAATTCATTTTTCATTTATTAATTTATTATAGTCGGTTTCGGTTGCTCTGAACCTTATTCAAGACCATGAAAATAAACCAAATAAAATACAGAGAAAAATTACACGGTAAATAAAAGGAAAAGAGAAAGCATGTGTGAGAGGGAGAGAGCATCAAAGACAGGTTGGTGGAGGGGTAGGTAGAATGGACTCCCGTATTTTTATTAAATGTATGTTTTAATGTCGGCCCTACTTAAGGCGAAGCTTAATGCCAAATCACTATTTTGATTAATCTTTATAACGAATTGGTGTACATTATGAATATCAAAAATATGATTTAGATAAATTAAAGGTTTTTCTATCGTTTCGCTTGAGTAGAATACAAATAATAAAAAAAAATTCTCAGTAAAAATAAAAATGTGATTCTTTTTTTCAATATAAATGTGTATTTGTTTTCAATAAAAATACAGCATTATAGCTAAGATTATCTGTGACGGTTTCACTTGGTGAACTTTTTTGCTTTCTTATAAAATTATTTACAAAATAAATAAAAAACAGTTTTGTGCTTGAAATCGAACGTTTCTAGACTCCATTTGTCAAGCGATTTTAATGCCTATTACCATACAATATAAGGTATACCAAGAATATACACATTTTTGACTTGTAGCTTCCTCTTAATCGTGATTTGTCTCAGACACCAGTCCCTGGGAAGGAAAGTTCAATTCTCAGTCAAACCAAAAAATATATAATCATCTCTTTAAATACATCTATTAAAACTAGATGCGTTGTAGTAAAAAAATCTTGTATTACCGCACAATTATTACTACTATTTTCGGCAGCAATATCATCCCAAAAACAACAGTCAAACTTCTCGGTGTCAATTTATATTCAGAATTTTCGTTTAAAAGTCAAATAAATAGGACTGTAAGCACCGGTTTTTTTCACCTAAGAAAAGAAACCGAAGAAACCTTCCTACAAAAGCAAAAAAACTACTTATCAACTCTTACGTAGTCTCATGTCTCGATTACTGCAACGGCATTTATACAAGCCTTCCAAAATATCAAATTGACAAACTTCAATCAGTGTTTAATGCAGCAGCACGGCTCATAACCGGGGTCTATAAATATTCGCACATTTCAGAACACCTTCGTAACCTTTACTGGCTCAAGTGCCCTGAAAGAATCCAGTACAAACTGTTCTGGATGGTGTTTAAATCCATCAATGAAATGGCCCCACCCTACATCTCTGAACTATGCGTCCCGGAAAACACTGGTATGAGGCAGTCAACTCTTAGATCAGCAACATCATCAGCTGTAGGCAGACTGATAGAACCTAAGCGCAAGCCAAATACTAAGTTTGGTGATCGCGCTTTCGGAGTATCTGAGCCGAAGGCTTGGAAAAAACTCCCTCCGGAACTAAGATCCATAACAAGTAAAACAGAATTCAATTCTAAACTAAAAACTTACCTTTTTAAGCTGTCGTACCCTTAAATTAAATATACCATTCCTAAGAGAAAGTCCAGTTATATTCAATTTTCCAATTATGTCCTCAATCTTGTATCTAAATTTCGCTAATATACAATAAGATAATGTTAATTAAGTGTTAATCTCAAGTGACTTACCAGGTAAGTATTGTACTGTATATTATCTCCATAAATAGTTAAGTTATAACATAGATCCCTGTAGCAATGTATTATAAGTTTGTACAGCGCCCTTGAGGTGATTTTGCACAAAAACGGCGGTATACAAGTCATCCAATTATTATTATTATTATTTATTTTTTTTTAATTATTTTTTATTTTTAATAATATGTTTACATGGTACATAATTCATTTTACATCTTGGGTGTTTTTACTACTCTTCCATTGAAAGCATTTGCTTGTGTATGGAAGGGGAGTGTACATAAATGTTGTTGTTAGTTAGTACTTAAATAGTTCATTGTACATAAATGTATGTTTGCTGTAGTATTTTTTTTGATAATAGTGAAGAATAATATATTAATATAATAAATTTAAAAAAAGAAAGGAAGTTATAGAAAACTAAGGATATTTGTGAGATTAATTAAGTGACAGTAGTTTTTTTTTCAGAATATTTTTAAAGTGTCTCTTTACAGAGAGCAGTATTTGGGTTTTATCATTAATGCTTCTGATTTCTTCTGGTAGACGATTGAAAAAGGTTCTTCCCTGGTAAGTATAATGATGTTGTGCAAAAGACGTATTTAGTTTTGGGCATAGAAAAACATGTCTAAGACGCGTTCTGTTTTCATTTAAAAATTGATATTTATCTTTTTCTTTTATAATTTGGATTAGTGAGTTTTTAATATATAGGTCTTTAAATGTAGGTACTTGAAATTCTTCAAACAGGCGTTCTGTTGGGTAGTCAAAGGGTTTTTTTAATATAATTTTAATAATTGTTCTTTGTATAATTTCAATTGGAAGAAGGTTACATTTATACGCGGATCCCCAACTAATAAAAGCGTATTGTAAAGTGGATTGAACTAAGGCATAGTAAATTAATGGGATATTAATATAATAATATAATAATATAAATAATAATATTTTTTATTTTTAAACTTCCGATTTAGTTGTCCGGGTTAAGTCTTCCCCAAAGGAAAAACTTAACCCTTCCACTCACTTTTCCACAAATGATCAGCTAGTCAATCAACACTATGTAAGTGCATTATATAAGTAAAATAAATACAAAACAATACAAGAACAACAACACGTCAAATCACCAGATATCAAATGGGAAAAAAAATTCACCGTCTCCAGATATTTTCATATCAGAGGGTTCGGCTCGGTAGAACTTCTAACAGGGCCTATAAATCCTACTGATCCCTCAACATAAATATTTAAAAAATCTTTTGTTATCCTACATGTATTCAAAATGACCGACTTTTGCATCTTTATATATAAATTTTTTGATAGATCTAATACGCCTAAATTTTTAATTAGAGAGCTAGGTATAATGCCAGTAGCCGAAATAACGAATGGTAATATTTTTATAGTCTGAGAATGCCAAATTCTTTTTATTTCATTTCCTAAATCTGTGTATTTTCTTATTTTTTCACTAACAGATTTTTGAATATTACAGGAATTTGGAATAGCAACATCAATAATATAAGTTATTTTTTTAATTTTGTCATGTAAAACTATATCGGGTCTATTATGACTAATCGCTCGGTCTGTTAGTATAGTTTTATCATAATATATTTTATAAAATTCGTTTTCTAAAAATGAATTTGGTTCGTATTCATAATATGGTACTACATTACGGCAGTCAATCAAGTTATGTTTAATTACCAAATTTTGGTGAATTATTTTTAAAACTTGATTGTGCCTAAATGTATACTCGGACGGTGCTAATATAGAACATCCCGATATAATATGTTCTATAGTTTCCGGAAAAGCCAAACATTTTCTACACAAATCATCAATTTGATTTGTATCTTTGATTATATGCTTTCTATAATTTTTAGTATTAATGACTCTATCCTGAATTGCAAGCATAAATCCTTCTATTTCTGCGCTCAACTCTCCAATACTCAACCATTATTTGTTTGACTTAATTTTGTCAACATACGTTTGGTTGAGATAATTGAAGTGTTTTGCGTGTAAAATTTTATTTGACCAGGAATCTAATAATTCCTGGTTGGGATTTATAAAAATGTTGGCATTCTCATCGTATAAATTTAAAGGTGTAATATTTCTATCTGCCTTGCAAATTATTTTGTGCATTTCTGAGCTATGAGCTTTCCTATGGAAAAAAGTTCTTAGCATTTCTACCTGATTATGTTTCAAAGAAGTTATTTTGACTATACCTCTACCTCCTAAATTTCTAGGTAAATTAACTCGTTCTATAGCTGAATTTGGATGATGGCAATTAAACTTTGTTAGCGTAGTTCTAATTAATCTTTCTAAGTTATCTAAATCTGTATTAGACCATTTAATTATGCCAAATGAGTACGTTAATAGAGGTATTGCCCAAGTATTTATTGCTTTTACTAAATTTTTAGCAGATAGATTGCATTTTAAAATTTTCCTTATCCTAGTTTGAAATTTAATCCTAATATCATTTTTAATACTACTATGGTCTAATCTATTTGATTGTGGGTATCCTAAATACTTATAAACCTCATCCCTTTTCATACTCATATAAATTATTATTATTATTATTTTTATTATTAATCCCAACTGCGTCTGACCACTATAGAAGAAAAGGAAGAGAATAAAAGGACCGTTTGGAAGTACCTGGCTATTCAGATCTTGTCACCAAACCCGACTGAAATTACTTCAAGCAACGTTTCGATTCTGAATGGTGTTCTTTTACTGAGAGTATCTACAACTCTTAGATCTACGTTTGAATCTTAGAATTCATATGACTGCATACAATAAATTGGTCGCTAGTGTAGCGGGCTGCTAAACATATCATATTTATTACTTGCGTAAAGAAAAATTTCCGATATCCGTCATGTTAAAGCAATTTATTGTTGTTTACGCTGATTTGTTTTTATCAAAAAAGTAAAACGGATTAAACCATGTCGTAAATGCATTTATTTTGAATATGTTTTTAAATTTATCAACAAAAAAAGATTTATTGAATTTTGATATTTTTTAACGCGAATGATTTTTTGAAATTAGAGCTAAATAAATTTTGCAGAAAAGTTTAAACATTTCTTAAATTGGGTCGCAAACAAATAGAAAATTCTGATAAACTGAGGGTCTTGTAAAAGGGATAGACGAATTTTCAATACTGGTACGCCCAACACTTTAATTTAGAAGCCACCTCTGGGCTGGAGCTTCAGAATAGTTGATTCTGTGCAAAGGAGGGCGGTCCGTCTGATCGATCCGTTGTTAACAGACCCATTGCCATAGCTAATGACGCAATGAAGCGTGCTGAGTCTGTAATACAGGCATTTTAATGGGGCCTGCTGTAAGTAGCTAGCAGCACTAAGGCGATGCCATACGTAGTAATGCAAAGTCATGTGTTTTTGGTTTGAAAATTTGGTCGCCTAGAAATGTTTCAGATGCTTTAAAAATACTACGAGTAGAATACATCTTGGCCTTTGAAATAATCGAGTATTTTTAGATAAGTCTTTTTATAAGCCCGGAAAAAATAATGTATAAGGCCTACGAAAACTGCTTTAAAGTTCAAAATCTCCTACTTACGAACCCATTTTCGGTTATGATTTAATTGTATGATGTGGAAAATTAAGTTATTTATAAAATTATCGAAAAAATTTTTAAATATTTAAACCTTATCGCCATCTACGTAAGGGTTGTTATTGATAGCGGCTCGATTTAAAATATTACACGACGTAGTGCATCGCCTTAATTCGACGGTCACGAGTGGATTACCCATTCTCAGTTGATGTTGTCTTCGTGAGAACGGGTCGTCTTTCGGACAGAGAAATATTAAATTTCATGCTACGAAACTATATAATTCTCTACTAAAACAAACAAAAAAAATGAATGTAGTTAAAACTTAAGTTAACATATGCATAATCAACTTTCAAACATTATGCAGACAGTGTAAAGAAAACTAGAAATAAAGTGTGAAAAATGCAGGCCACCTCAGAAAATAAATGTTAGAATTTATATTTATACTAGCTGTACCCCAACACGCGTTACTGTGGCTCATATTATATGTGCAGATACAGAAACAATAGCGCTTGTTGTTTATACGTCTTTACGTTAGATGGAGCTGTTTTTTTAAAGCATGTTTTTCTGTCACAGGTAAAATTTATTTTATTGGACAATTGTATAGCGTCGCTTTTGTGAGATATCTCCTCAGTTTTTATTTACAGTTGATGCAGGTATTACAGAAAATATAAATATTACAAAAATTAAGTGAATTAAAATGAAGTACAGGGACAGGTGACACGAAGATAGAAGATGAAGACTCCGCAGCGAGAATCCTAGGTAGTGAAGAAACTGGATCAGCTGCTGCAGCGAAAGGGTCCACCTCGTCCACCAACAGTGCCAGCACGAGGTTCGTCATCCGTCCAGGTATATGTCTGCTGTTAATAACGTGCTGACAGAATATCTTCTCACAGATACCAAACCATGGCAGCACCGCTGTCGAGATATGTTTCTGCTGCTAATAAAGCGCTGACACCTCACATAGACGTTCGGCGAGTCCATCTTGGTAATTATTGAAGCAGTGCATTATGCCCGCAATAAAAGGCGACGGTCGGGATATTAAATTACCCTGGGCTTAGCTTGCTAACACGTGCTAGGCCCTTCAGAGTTTGCAAGAATTCCGTTGAAAACATCTGGGGTGCATTTACCGATCGACGTTCGTTTGGAATGTCGAATATTTTGAGCAAAATATCCGAATATTCAATTTTAACACACTGCACTCAAATCACACATTATAAAGTTCTAATAAATGTTTAATAAGTTTATTTAAAATGTTGATTGATTGATTTAAAAATAATTTTAAAGGGATGTTGCTTCATTTCCCTTGAAAATACTAAAAAAAAACACAAAGCGGTTGATGCTTAGGACGCGTTAAGACGCGTCCGGCTGCCACGAAGGGCGCTACATTACTACTCGACATCTATAATATACTCGTATTATAAAAACACACACGTATTCGAATGCAACTTTGTGTCAAAATATCATGGAAATCGCTGCAGAACTTTCTGAGATTTAAGATTTTGAACAAACGAACATTTAAATTTTTATTTATATAGATTATTCTTATATCACGTACAAACTTAC
This sequence comes from Hesperophylax consimilis, assembly GCF_061612785.1. NCBI lineage: Eukaryota > Metazoa > Arthropoda > Insecta > Trichoptera > Limnephilidae > Hesperophylax > Hesperophylax consimilis. The sequence continues at coordinate 18,737,252 of NC_142865.1, forward strand.
TCACTACCATAACTACAATCAAATAGAAACAAAGAACAAATACAAATTAAATTAAATAACTTGTTTTTAACGTTAAAAAAATTAAATTGAGTGTCAAGCGAAAATATTTCTAAATTGATATGTTATTTAAAAACAAAATAAAGAATACGTTATTATACTACGTAGACTCGAGGGATGAAAACACCTGCATACCAAAATTTGATACGTCCTCTAAATATATAAGCGTAATTTTTATGGCAGTAACGTTTAGTCCAACGTTTTCATCTCAATCCTTACGATGAAGATAATCGTAAGCCTCGCTATTGGTAATGAATTTTTTTATTTCATAAATTAACTTTTTATTTCATTTTTGGAATAACTTAATGAGCAAAAACTCAAAGTTTAATATTTCATCATTGAAGGCAATATTAGCGACTTGCAAACGAAATTTTTAAAAAGATACTTTCACATGTAGGAATTGAACCCAGGTCCTTAGCCTTGCCGGGGCTTTGTTCTACCACTGAGATAATCCTTTTTTTTTTAAATTATAATGAGTGTATTTCCTTTGGTCATATTTAACTGCAATTTCGACTTCCAACAATCTCTTAATTTTCTTAACTCATATTTTATTAGATTTTAAGTAGAGCAACAATTTTTTTAAAAGGGGCATTTATAAATACAGTTTTTTTTACATTTACTCCACACAGGATGCCATCTTTCTGCATTCTGTGTGGAGGTGGAGGAAAGGAAGAAGAGGAAGTTCTGGGAGGGAAAAGGGTATTAGGGTTGGGTAGGAATCTAGGGATCAGTGTGTCCAGGAGTGACGGGTATATGAATATATCCCTCCCACTGCGGCGCAAGGCGATGAGTCGAGATACCAGTTGGAGAGGTCAAAGGGTCTTCCCAAACCAGCCGCTACCAATCTGGCACGCCACGCAGCTGGTGGGCAGGTGCATCCTGAACACACCTCACCCGATGAACGCGGGCACCCCTGCTTAATCACCAAACGTAGCAAACCACTTGGGGTGACCTATGGCAGAGGTGTTGGTTATCCAATAAACGTTTCCCAGGACGGCGCTATCCAAAACAGCTTCCCAAATTACAATCATGTATTTAAAATAATGCCACTTTCTAATTTCGAGTTCGTTTTCGGTAATGAATGAATAGTAATCTTGGAAGCTGAAATTAACGCACTTCCCGTTATCCGATCAAGCTGAAACTTTGCAAACAGACTCGTAGTCGATAACATTGCATTCAGTCAACTTTAAGTGGCAATCACGTACACACACGTGGACATCTAAGTGATCAGCTCCATGGAAGCCTGAGTCAATTTAACCTCTCAGAAGCTGTGTGTACTGTACAGGTTTTGCTAGCTAGCTAGTTAATATAAACAAAAAGCAATCAACACCGTACCAACGTTTTAACTACCACGATATAATTCTTGATCTTAGAATCAAATAAATTAATTCTCACAAGAGATTATTTACTTTATATAATTGGACATCGTATAATTCTCATTTGCATTTTAGCGCTTTTATTGGAGTCTATTTTCGTCATTAATGCATATTTCTGCCATTTTTTCGTGTGCAAGTAAATTTTTAATTAATAAATTTGAGTTATTTCAAAATTTATTCAGTTAAAATAATATATAGTATACTTGCGAAACTTTCCACAGTGAAAGTACTCTCATTATCGCCCTGGTGTAAAACCACCATTCAGAATTGAAAAAAAAATGCTTGAAATGGTTTAGCCATGTTTGGAGACCAGATCCGAATAGCGAAGTACTCCCCCATCTTTCTCTTCCCAATCTCATTCCCCCGCACTACCTTTAGCTTCCCAACATACCACAATTGGGAATGCCATAGTCTCACTGGCTCCAGATGGTTGGAAGCAGTTGAGACACGAATTTTATCGGACAATACCAAGCCTTAAAAGGCATCGCATTACAAGATGTAGAGATAAGCCCACGAGTAAATACAATGGCACTATAAACTAAAAACTTAGAAGATTGCGTTGGCGTTGCATAATTTTTATCCTAGTATATCTGCTAGAGCACAACATAGATCTCATGCCTCTGTTCTGAATTGTTTCCTTTCTTATAAGCCGCCTCGATATCCGGCAAATTATTATTTCAAATAGTATTTTTTTTAAAGGAAGACAAATATTCCCAGGTCACTAATAACCTTACAGTATTTGAAAATCTCCTTTTACCATCACAGTAAGCCGAAAATGTTGGAGGACTTAGCCAGCCGAGGGATTTAACATACTTTTCCTAAGAAAATATCAACGGAACTGAATTTAATTCCAAGTTAATGTAGCGTTTCGACAGGGAAATTAATAAAATAGTTGGTTTCAGATTAATGAACAAAGAACAACTCAGGAAGTCTCTTGTTACGATTTGATACTCGGAACGTTATTAGTTTAGTTAAGTCAAGTGCATCCATTAAGCCATTAGTAATTTGAATGAAATACCCAAACGGTCGTAGTTCTTCTGCAAGATGAGTCACTTAAATCCAATAATTTCATTGAATTAAAATGATTAATTTGGTCAATGGGTATCGAAATATAGATGATTAAATTGTTAATGATAGAGTTTGCGAGAGGTCCCGCTTAAAAGATTGTGTATCAAATTCATGTTTGAAAATTGATCATCACAAACCTAGTATATTGTGCGTTGAGACAAACTTGCTGGACGACTAATTTGCTCCGTGCAAACCAACAAAATGTAAAAAGCCATTCTTCTGATCTTTCTTCCATGTTCCATTTTGCTTTTAATAAATGTTTTCTACACCTTGTCTAATACTCGGTCGAATGAGTTCCTTAAAAATCTCTGTTTTTCCTAAAGGTTTCCTGTTTCTACAAATAACCACAGTACAGATGCTCCCACAAGATGAATCCACTGAGAACAACGAAAGAGTAGCGGAAGGCGACTCAGTAAACTCCAATGAGAAGGTGGCAGAAGGTGAAACAGCTGCCGCAGCCGGAGATAAACTCTTCTCCACGAGATTCCTGGAGTTCAATACCGTCTGCGGAAGCTATTGCGTGGATGTTTACGCACCGTTCTGTGCCATCAATGATGCAGGTTATCACAGGACATTCAAAAATCGCTGCTCCATGCGTTGGTACAACAAATGCTCTGATGAACCAAGTGAGTATATTTTTTGTTTAGACGTTGCCTGGCCAATGGCGGCTAGCACTCAGAAAAATTGGTGGTGCACTAAAAATATTGTCAGCTATCCCCTGCAACTGCTAAAATTGTCCATATGCAAACTGTGACTAAAATGTAGTGTGTCTTCAGACACAACATAGATTTATTGACTTATATTATAAAGAAAGAGGCATTGATGAACGCGAGAGATATTTCAGTAAAATTATCAATATTTCACGCACAGCGCGTATAGATTATCGATGTTCCAGATGACATCCATCGGTCAGTGATATGGAATTTGTGCGTACAACTTGACGTATGACAGATTACAAAAATAATGTGAAACCAAGGGGGTCTAGAGAGAAGAGCTGAGACAACCTCGGTGGACTCTTCCTACTTGGGGCCTTCGGGAACCATAAAGGAGAGGGGAGGAGAGCTGAAACCTTGGTGGACTCTTCCATCGTGGGGCCTTTAGGAACCAAAGAGAAGCAGAGAGGAGAGCTGAGACAATTTCAGTAGACTCTTCCGTCAAGAGGCTTTCAGGAAACCAAAGGGAAGCGGAGAGGAGAGTTGATGCCACCTCGGTGGACTCTTCCAACGGGGTACCCAAACAAATAGGAACTTCCGATGAAAAAACCTTTACCGTTACAGAATCCTCCATGAGTTCCATACGTGGGAAACAGGATTCCTTATATGTGAAATGCAATGCAAATACAATGATCCTATGGCCTGAATGCTCGCGTGATTTATCCGTATACCGTTTTTGCTGATTGCCGTATAACTGATCGCTGAAGATTGTGACACCCACCGCAATTTTCCTGGTAGATAAGTTTCCTCCTCTTCACGCAGTTCTGCGTTCCGTGGAGAGCTGCGGTAAACCACCTCTTGTGATAATCCTTCCATCCGTTTTGCCTGTGACAGTAAATGTTTCCGCAACATTGTTCAAAAAAACTTGAATTCAGGAGGCGGGCATAGGTACTGCCGCCCCGGGAACCATTTATTGGAGAACCAACACCTCTGCCATAAGTCACACCAAGTGGTTCACTACGTTTGGTGACATAGCAGGGGTGCCAGGGTGAGGTTTGTCTAGGTCTTAGCGGCTGATACGGATACGTCTGCCCACCTACTAGGCACACACAGATTAATACCAACCCCTTAAAGCGTTTTCCTTCCGAGATCTTCATCTCCTTTCCTTAAAAACCCTCACAGAGACGGCATAGTCCCTGATGGAAATTATTTTCCTCAAGGTCTCCTGTATAGAGCTAATGAATTGAACTGAATGAATTGCACCAATTATTATAAAACATTTTTCTTCTTTTACAGCGTACTACTACAAACATCGAGGACAATGCAATTTTGTGCAATCACATGCGCTGCCTTGCCCTTACGAGTGGTGCAAACAAAAATAAGTAATAAAAAACACAAAATATATTCCACAAATTAAAAATATTCAATGTTAAATAATTGTCATTTATTTTCCGTTTGTTCTGACAGTTGAGTTAAGAAAATGAAGATAATTTCGGCGGCTCTTAGTTGAAGTATGGTGCAGTATGGGAATAGGGCGAATTAGCTCAGTGGTAGAGCAATGCCCCGGCAAGGCTAAGGTCCTGGGTTCAAATCCTAGATGCGACCGAATCATTTTATGATTTTTCTCATTTTTCGATTGAGGGTCGTTCTTGATTAAATATGTGTCTTCAATGATGAAATAATAATACAATTAATAACCTTTCTTAGATTAAATTTTTAATCTAGTCCATAAGAAACTGATATTAATGAACTTATTATTTCAAAACCAATAAAAGTTTAATTTGATATTAAAAAGGGTACTTTCCTGTTATGTGACACATTATTCAAAAAAACGTTACTACCCTCCAATCAAACCTAACCTTTATATTTATCAATTGGGATGTAGGTACAGCCGCCAGGGAATCATTTATTGTACAGGATTTTCCAATAAAAGGTGTTATTTTGAATAGCCTGCTATTTCGGTAGATGTTACTTTTGAAGCTGTCATTTTTTTTATATTTGACAAGTAGAAACTACGCCATTAATAAAAATGGAACGATACACGCTTCAATGTTGAATCGTGTATCGTTCCATTTTTTGAAATTACTAAAATTCACTTGAGTGAATCAAATGCAAATCATCTTGAGTTATGAGGCTTATTTCCACCTCGGTGACTTCAACCCCCTCAACGTTTGGTCGCACTGTTTGGTGCAGTTTATGGTCCGGCGGAGTTATTGGATCTTACTTTTCGAAAATGAGGCTGGAGCAAGTGAGCAGTTACGGTGAATGGATTGCGCTATCGAGAGATGATTAATGATTTTTTATGGCCGGAATTTGATGGTATTGATCTAGACAACGTTTACTTTCAACAAGACGGCGCTACGTGCCACACAAGCAACGAAACCATTGATCTTTTACGATTGAATATCAAAGTAACACCTCTTATTGGAAAACCCTGTATAACCAACACATCTGCCTTATGTGGTTCGCTACGTTCGGTGGTCGGTGACTTTTTGTAGAAGAGATGTTGGACATCAAATGTTTATACTCGTACTTACTACGTACTTGATATCAAATATGCACATCTAGACGCTGGCCCACGAACAAGATACAATTAGGTACCGTCTAAATTTATCTCCATAAATCCATTAAACTCCATAACTCAATATTTCCAGTATCCAGAATAAGGTTTTTTTCTGCAAATGGCCGAGACACAATGATTCAATTATACAACCACACAATTCAATATTATCATTTAAAACGTGTTGGCGAAGTATCCAAGCTCAAAGCAAACTGTAAAAGAAGCGCGCGCATACAATTCAATAGATTAGTAATAGAGTATACGATTCTGTGCATTATACATATGAGCATTAAAGAAGGTTTTTGCACTTTGGATGCTGTCATTAATATCGTATAAAGTTGACGAAGATATTGGCTTGCGGGTCGAAGTGCGCATGCGCAGAAAGATCGGCGTTCTGCCATTCTTGAATACGGCTTGCAGATCGCTTCCACACCACAGTGTGTTTACGCGTTTCACAGTATTTGAGAATGTATGTGTATTTAGACTCGTCAGCGCTCTTTGTATCGTGTCGTTCGTTGTGCGTACACAGAAACGGGACGATAATTTGCTAATAATAATATTTTTATGATTTTTTAGCGCTGTTTTTGTAACAAAAATCACATTAAGGTCGTTGTAGAAATATTAAAATATTTATATTGCAGTGTTGCTGTTTACGACTAGAAGTCAAAATCTTAACCGCTAAGAGAAACAGTTTAAAAAAAAGCAATGGAATAATGTTGTTCATTGATTTCATATATTTATTTTTCTGTCTTTAAAATAGGCAAATCTATGAAAATATTTTTTACTAACTCTAATAGGTACCTATACACTTATACATTTAATTTTTCGAAGAAAAATTCTTCTGAAAGCTTATCACTTAGTTATGGCATTATTTATTTTATTAAAACACAAATAACTTTGTTAAAATAACTTAATTATGTACAACGTTTTCATGTTTCGTGAACGAAGTTCACCTCATCAGTGTATACTTACTCCTGACGAGGTGAACTTCGTTCACGAAACATGCAGAGGTTGTACATAATAAAGTGATGTAAAAAAGTTATTTGTATTTTAATAAAACTAATACATTTATTTACACGAGTTGTTGCCACAGAATTTTCTGCAAGGAGGTCGCTGCACGTAGACAACTTAACAGTTTCCATCGTGGACCTTTTTAAAACCTGAAACAAACAAAGAAAAAAACTTCAATTATAATTCAATGATTAAAAAAGTGACAAAAAGTCACCTTCGTTGAAAAGATTAAAATACGTCTGTAAAAGCTAATGGTGTTAAAGAATGATGGATTGGACCATCCATAACGATTTTATAACAAGTAGTTCTGTGAACAGTGGTCCAAAAAGCATGTTTCAGATTTTTAAGTAGGTACTTAATTATAAACAATATATTTTATTCAAATTCAAATAAGGAAATAAAAAATAAATAGATAACTGTGTGACGCCTCACAAGACCGCCCCTGTCTTGCAGGGGAACAGGAGGTATAACTCGGATCGAAAATTGGAATCATGAATATTGTGACGTCATATTGTTGCCTAACTATATCCACCAATGAAAAACTCTGAAAGTCTATGGAATAAACTGTTGAAAGATGAGTGCTGGCTGAGTGGAACATTTATGGTTGTTTCATATTTTGATATCGAACTACGGCGTTGTCGTGTAGCTTTGACGTATTTCAATAAATTGTTTATCCAATATTGTTGAGATGTCCGTCAGTTTGAGACTCTCGTTATGAAATTAGGGGTTGCTAACTTTAATCTTGACATCTCGAACACAAAATAGAAATGTGTTTATAAATAGGTGAGAATTTCTCTTTGTTTTGTTCCTTATTTGCTAATTTGTAATAGGATTAATTTAACTTCACTGCAGAAATGAATCTATTTTATTATTCAGACAGTATCTGTGTTCCTGCCAGGAGTTTGTGTATTGAGAGGCTGTACTGGATCGTGATTACATCATGCAACGTCAAGAATTCCATCGTTCTACCTTATTCATTAATGATTTATCCTGTATCTATAATTTTGTGTCTTACTGAAATAACACGCTTAATGTACAACTGAATTTTTCATTTTCTTGTCGTGAGGTAATATTTTACCATATTTTAGGCTAATAAGTGGCTCCGAATGAGAATTGTAATGTCTATATGTTGGCATATCTATGGTTAAATAGAGGACTAATTTGTTTCATACAAAAGCCCGAAGATATCGATCTAAGTGGTTTATTTATGCAGGGGAGCTACTACCAGTGTCAAATAAAAAAGGGAAATGGAATGCATAATTGATGACAACTAATTTAGATATATGTCATTCAATACAACAATAATTGAAGTAAGTGTCCCATTGAAATGTAAAAAATGTCAAAATATAAGCATCCATATGTGGCAATGAGGTATTAACGACTGTAAAATTTGCTTACGATATCTCCAAAAATTACGAAGTTCTGAGCTTTCAAAGTTGACATTGGTAAAATACATACAATTGTGTCACGTGACGTCACTCGCGGTTCAATTCTTCATAATATGAATGGCAGTGCTACTTTACTGCCGCGCATATATCGTGATGTCACAAGCTTTCGTAAATAATATGAATTTTCGTTGTAGGAGACAACCTCAACATTATTTACTAAAAAAAGGTATAATATATTATTTTTAAAAATCCCTTACTCTGCGCAAACTGACAGTTTTCCATCTTCATGGTGCACTCGTTGGAGAACTGTCTAATGGAACCTATGTTATCCTTGGCGCATAATGGTGCCATGTGTCGCGTGCAGAACATTGGACAGTCATTGCCGCTGACTGCTGCGGCTGTCAGCAGGAACACTGGAAAACAACGAAATTAGGTCAATCTTACTACACGACACACAGAAATTGGAGAACAATTGTCTGGATGAGTCTACGTTGTCATTAGACAACATGTGCCGCGTGCAGAACTTAGGACAATCATTGCCACTGACTACTACGGCTCTCAGCAGGAACCCTCTAAAAAGACGATATTAGGACATTAGATATTATCTTCACCAAAAATTTAGGACAATCCTTGGTATTGACTGTTAGCCATTGACGCTTTGTCCTCATGGTCTTCGGGATCTTCCCAACCCCAACTAACATCTTTCGCCGAGGCACAACCGCTTTCCTGGCTTAGGGACGCGGAACCTGATCCTAGTGAAACCTATCCAATGCCCTGCTTTCTCCCCCTAGGACTGCCGGGGAGCGGGTGACGACACCCCCCCCCCCCACCACATAATGAGGTGCACATTTCACCATTTTCTTTTGACTCATAATTTTTCATTTTTGCAGGTGGCTGTAAATTATTATTTTTACCTGTTATTGTTGATACCTTGTACATATGACCTGTTAAACTAACCAAAGAGAATAGATCTTACTAACAAGTTACTAATACGCAGCACTGCAAATAACATTGTATGCATTGACATCTTGAAGGTCTTGTTTTGAAACTTTAAATGTAGACTCGTTATATCAAAAAAATTAGCGTCGCGGGAAGTGGTGGGCCTCCTCCAGAATGTTAGCCATTGCTCTCGCATTCAGAACATAGGACAATTATGTCCATTTATTGCTTCCAATAATTGCCAGCAATAGGAAAATATATAATAAACTTACATCACTAAATCATAAATATATACCTAGTCAAATATAGCCGTACATTTTAAAAAAAATACCATAATCATAAAAGGTTATCTTGGTAGATAACACGAAATTATAAATATTCTTGTATTTGAGGATACTGGTTCTGGAACAAAATAATATATAGTATGTAGGAAAATCACGTTATCAATATATGAGTCTAATGCTACGCAAGCCGAACCTCAACTTATGAGAAAGCAACCGCAAATGGCACGAAACGCCGCTTGCAATTGCATTGTTCCTTTCCCGGAATCCGTGGCTCGGTTCGCGTTTGGGTTCACAAATGTATACGTACCATTACATGTCTTAGGTTCTATTATAATCTCACACGCAATATAATATTTCTATACTTAAAATTCTAAATTTTAGAAAAAAAAAATTATGTCACACAACAACAAAAAACAAGAGAAATTTTTTATCTGTCTAATATAATTTATTATGATTGCCTTAAAATGACTACAGTTAAAAAGGATTTTGCCATGTTTAGTGACCAGATCTGAATAGCCAGGCAAATCGCAACCATCTAGTTGGATGGTTGCGATACCCACGGTACTGGATTAAGCAATATAAATCTCTAATTTTTAATAAAATAGTATAAAACAATGTAGCTAACCACGATTGTTTGTTTGTGCGCTTAGTTCTTCTAAACTATGCAACGGATTTTGATAGGATTTTCACTATCACTTAGAGATGTTCTTCCGGAAGGTTTATGTACAAAAACATGCATATTATAATTATAGCAAGTATAGTATAATTATAGTTTTGCAATCAAGTCTTTCAAAAAATATTTTCGGGGGCTTACATTGCTAACGTTTGGCTAAACCTTATGAGATACATTAACATAATGTACGAGTACTACGGAATTTTATATCTTAAAAAGGCATCAAAACCTCAAAACTTTACCCCAACCCATTTAGAAGTTCCCGAGAACGTCGGGTACAAGTCAGCTAATCTATATATATAAAAATGAATGTTTCTTTGTTTGTCCTCTATAGACCTTTTTGTTTCATCACTTTCCATGACTTTATATAACTTTTTAAAGATGTGATGAATTATCATTGTGATGATTTATCCGGTCACCACCAAGAATATACACATTTTTGGCTTGTAGCTTCCTCTTAAGATATACAATTCCGATGAACATTATTTTGATGTATCTCATAAGGTTTAGCCAGCGTTAGCAATGTAAGTGCCCGAAAATATTTTTTTACGACTTGATTACAAAACATCGACTTTTTTCTACTTTCTATAAATATAATATGCATGTGTTATATATACAAACTTTACAAATACAAATACAAAATTCTCTAAATGATAGTGAAAACCCTATCAAAACCCGTTGCGTAGTTTGGAAGAACTAAGCGCACACACAGACAGACCAAGCGACTTTATTTTATATTATTTAGAGATTACCGATTTATTTTTTTTATTTATACTGGGTTTTTAAAGACGATCTCACTTACGTGAGAACAATCCAGTTATAAAAACTCAGTTAATATACAAATAGGAACTACAATTACCAAAATCTACTCAGCCATAGGACACATTAATTTTCATATACCCAGAGGCGGATTTGCAGTCTTGGCCGCCCTAGGCCCTAAGGCCCCAGACCATGTAGCCGCCCCTTTCTCAGTACCCATCATATTGACCAGGAATATCCAAACTTTTCAGTAAGTTCCTAGGGTCAAAACCGTTTTAATTTTCCTGCCATTATCATTCATGGTTCATGGGGTGGGATTTGTCCAGGTCTTGGCGGCGGATACGTCTGCCCACCTGCTGCGTGGCGGGCCGGATCGAGAGAGACTAGGTGAGGGAGGCCTTTTGACCTTTCCAGCCGGACTATCTTGACCCATCGCCTTGCACCGCAGTTGGAGGGATGTATTCATACGTATGTCACTCCTGGACACACAAATCCCCAGATTCCTACCCACCCCTCATACATTTTCCTTTTCAGAACTTCCTATCCTTCCCTTCCTTAAAAAAACCCTCCACACAGCATCACCTAAGATGACATAGGTCGTGAGGGAAAATATTTTCCTCAAAGCCTCTTGTGTGGAATTAATGTAAAAAAATACGCTTGCTAAATTCGCTAGTTCAATTACTGTATAATTGTCGATTGTCGTGCGCTGTGTGCTGTGTGTGAACACGCTCTTGCATATCGCTATTTCGTACGTAGAATATTTAGGTACTTAGGAAGTAATTTCTTGTTATCATCTGTGACTTTTTTGTCACGATTGGCCGCCCCTAATATCTGGCCGCCCTAGGCCCGGGTCTACATAGACCTAAGGGCAAATCCGCCTCTGCATATACCTAAATAAAGATTAAAATATAAAACAAATACAAATAAAAATTAAAAATACATATGAAACACAAATATTTCAGAAAAGTAAGAGACGCAAGTAATACATAATATAATCAGTGCAACATATTTTTTAACAATAGCAGAATTTTTTTTCGGAATCCATATAAATTATTGACGAAAATATTTACTTCAGCACACTCAATCTTATTATACAGTCGACACATTTGGGTCAGAGGTCTAAAACAGGCGATATATTTTTGAAAATATTTAGGTGAAAAATGCTATGGTGTCTTAAACAATGGGAATTGGGGACATTTATTTCAATATTGCTAAGACATAATGAGGTGTCAAGATGGCCGTCGATAATTTTATGCAAACATATCAGGTCAGTCAATTGCCTTCTTATTTTAAGTGTATTAATCTTAAAGTATTCACGACGTGCGTCGTATGATCTAAGATGGTCATGTAGTCCACATTTGAAAGATAAGAGTCTAAGTATTTTTTTTAACCGATTCTATCATGTTTTCATACTTGCAATAATGTGGATTCCAAATAGTGCTTCCATATTCATGTTTAATCGTTGTATATTCAGACTAACAGGGGTAATAACAAAATACGAGTTATTTAGCTGAGTATTTTAAAACTATTTAAATTTACTACTCACCAAATGATACAAGCAGAAAGAACTTCATTTTACAGCAACAGTTTTAGAACTGAGCTAAATAATTATTTGTGGTTAGAATATAGTTATTTTCCTTGGATTGAAATAGACATCTTATCGGTCAAATAATAAGGCGCAATTGTAATTATATAAACATTAATTAAAAAATATTTTGTGGATGACGCAATACTTACGACAAAAGTGACAATGATTTCGAAATTATGTTTATTAAAAACATAATAAAAATAATTAACTCAACAAACGCCAAAGATGTTTTTATCATCCAAAAGAGGTGCCTACGAAAAATTACAAACTCTGATCACCGGGATTCATATAGACCAATTTTTAAAAATCTCAAACTTCTGACAGTGACGGACATATATATAATGAAGGCCTGTTAGTTCGATCATCTCCAGAAAAGTTCCCACAAAAAACTCAACATATAAACACGCTACAAGGTTCACGGAAAAAAAAGCAAAACTATATTTCAAAAAGGACCACACTACATGGCCATTAAAGTATATAACAACCTTCCACGTAGCATCAAACAAATAACCGACACACTTAAATTTAAATCATCACTAAAAACATTTCTTTTTAACAAATGTCACTACACCCTAAATGAATATCTTACATAAATTAAATACCTCTGTTTTCATTTTTTTATTTACATACATTTTTTAACATGCGATTGTTGGGTTATGTAATTTTTTTTTTATTTTTTTTTAATTTTTTATTATTTTTTTTTTTTTATTTTTTTTTTTATTTTTTTTTTTTAATTTTATTTTTTTTTTTTAAATTTTTTATTTTTTTTTAAAGAAAGACAAACATTCCCGGGTTACGAATAACCCAACAATGTTTGAAAATCTCCTACTACCACCACAGAAAGCCGAAAATGTTGCTTGTGTTGTGATGGAGGACTTAGCCAGCCGAGGAATCGAACACGTGACGCTCGGGTGAGACCCAAGCGCTATGCCCACTCAACCACTGACCGGTCAATATAATGTGTATTTGCTGGGTTAGCTGGAAGAAATAGGATGTAACCTATAAGCTATACCCTTTGTATTCTGTATTTTTGTGCAATAAATGTTTTTTTGAATTTTGAATGTTACATCATTTAAAGAACTGACTACCTCCGTAGTCGAGGTGTAAGGTTCTCAAAATTCAATGTATTAATTTAGCTATATGTAGTATACTTGCGGCACGTTCCTGAAGTGGAAGATACTCTCAGTATCGCCTTGGAGTAAGACCACCATTCAGAACTGAAACGTTGTTTGAAATGGCTTTGGCCGTGTTTGCTGACCAGATCTGAATAGCCAGGTACTCTCCCATCTTCATCTAACCCATCTCCTTCCCCTCCCCACTAACTTCAGCCTCACAACATTTTTTACTCTTGTGCAGTGTTCATTTAAAAAAAAAATACACACAATTACAATGTATACAGGCTCAATTTTCCCAATACAATTTGAGAGGCGGGTTTGGGTACCGTCGCCCCGGGAACAATTTATTACATAACCAACACCTCTGCTATAGATCACCCCAAGTGGTTCACTGCGTTTGGTGATTTAGTAGGGGTGCCCGGGTTCATCGGGTGAGGTGTGTTCAGGATGAGCCTCCCCACCAGCTGCGTGGCGTGCCAGATCGGGAGAAGATGGTTTGGGGAGACCCTTTGACCTCTCCAACTGGTCTGTCGACCATCGCCTTGCACCGCAGCGAGAGGGGTATATTCATTCGCCCATCACTCTTAGACACACTATTTTTCTGTTTTTTTTTTCATTTATTTATTTTCATTTCTTTATATATATTATACATATTAATAGATAGTAAATAATAACATAATATATAATATCAATTTGTATACACAAGAAATGAAAACCCACTAAGGCACTGCCTGAGTGTGGGTAGTAAAAAACGATTACTATATTTCAAGTAAGTACCTAAGTATAATATATATAAGTAGAAAAAGTTTTTTTTGTTTATAGTTATTATAAAAAGTAAACAGAAAACATTATGTACAATAGTTTATAAAATTGCAGCAAGTGAGTTGTAGAAAGGATCAATAAATTTATAGAAAAAGCGTTTCAATATCTGCGTATTCCTAGATTCCTAGATTCTTACCCACCCCTAATAAAATTTTCATTCCCAGAACTTCCTCTACTTCCTTTCCCTAAAAAGATCCACTACACAGCATCCCCAAAGATAACAGAGGCCCTTAGTGAAATTATTTCTCCAGGGCCTCCTGTGTTAAGGTAAAAAAGGCCCCGTATATCGGTTGATTTAAAGCTAGGCTTGGTTGGAATGTCGAGCTTAGCGCGGCTTATTAGTAATATTACACGTATTATCTTTGATTTTAATAGAGGAATGTTCTTAATTGTTCTATGTAAAACCAAATTACTATTTACGTGAGTGGTACATCTGTGCTCTTTACTGTCGTCGAGAGATCGAAAGCTTTCGAAATGTCAAATGTTTTATGTGGGCTAATTTAGGAGTTGATTTTTTGATAAAGTTCTACACTTCCATTAGCATAGTGCAAAATGCGAGGATACTAATTTTAAACAGTATTTTTTTTGCTGGAGTCAATGTCAATTCATTAAATTATGTTAAACAACACTATTCTGACTTTTCTGAAACAACCCGTCCTAACAAATATTCTAGGATAACGGAAATTTTCAAATAGATTCGCTGTCTTTCAACTTGTTCCGAATTGAATTTACGCCGTTACGCGTGACCAGCATGATATCAGCAAGTACCTATCTCTTTTTGTAGAAAATCTATGGGATTATAAGTTGTCCAGATATTTTAATCGCGAACATGGGTTCAGTGTGTCCTTACCTTGATGTAGATTTAATTTTATTTTAATGATGATGAACACATTCTCCATCTCGATCCGCGTAGGAGTTATTTGTCTATATTATATTGATATGTCCCTAGGTATATACATGACTTGAATTCACAGAAAGACCAAAGCGAACACGTGCTCCAGCATTTGTCTCTGTGATTTTACACGCAGATGGAGGCGGCAGTTCGAATTATTAGACATTAAGTATTTAGTAAAGAGCCTGGCCGGAAATCGCAATAAAAATTTAGAAAGCCAACTCAAGCAATACACCCATTAGTCGGCAGATTTAGCTCTAGACCCTCATCAAGTCGTAATCCGAAATGGGTGTATTGTTAAACCAGCGACCCGGCAATAAAAACCTTCGCCCAAGGCTAGGCCATATTGTAATTGTTTGAAAGCTTTGTACAAATGTCATTTTAGCATCTTTTAAAATAATAATAACGACTACGGTGAGAATGTCGATGCCAGCGCCATGGACTCAAGACAACGCACCGAAGTGGTGTAAAGCGGAACCACTTTAGTTCCAGCACCCCACGACAGGTGCGCTACGGCCGCCGGATTGCGCAGCTCAACACATTCCGCAACCAAAAACAGTATCCAGTACCCAGTCAGAGAGTGATCATCTCGCCCGCCCCTTGGGGCGGTCGGCAAGGAAGCTGCCCTCTCGGCAGTTCTCATCTCGCCTCAACAGCTGAAGACAGATTCCGCAACCAACAGTCCCGAGTCAAGAGTACCCAGTCAGACTGTCATCATCTCGCCCCCCTTGGGGCGGTCGCCGAGGGGCCTCCGCCCAGGAGGCTGCCCTCTCGACAGTCACGCTCTCGCCTCTCAGGAGTCACCATCTCGCGTCCGCCGAGAAACCTCTTGCCCTCCCCCTTGGAGCGGTCACCGAGGCTCCTCCCGTAACCCCGCGAACTTCCGCCCAGGAAGCCAGAGTGGTCGCCAGACTTCCGCCCAGGAAGCTGCCCTCTCAGAAATCGCTGCCTGCCGACTCCACCCTCCGGAGCCTTGGCCCAGGTTGAACAACTTCCGCCCTTCGGATCCAACCCAAGTTGCCGCTCGTGTTGTCGGTGATAAGTGCGAACGTGGAGTACGCGGTTCCAGAATCATCGTAAAGGGAAGTGCCTGAACAATCTTTGCATATTTATCTCGTAACGTGACCCAACTTTTAAGACATTGAATGAACAATAATTTAGGATTAAGAAAAAGGACAATTAATTTAAGAATTACAATTTAAAACTATCATTAAGCTAGATTAAGACTAACCCTTCTTTATACATTTTTTTTAAATAAATTTTAATCGTGTTCGAACTTAAGTAACTTCTTTTTTTTGTACTCGTTCCTCCTTATCTTTTACATGAATAATATTAATTATTAACTCCCTGAAGTAGAGTTATAACAATTGGCGGCCCTGAACGTGGGGCTTACCGGCTTTTAGGCTGGTAGAAGTATAAGTGCATACTTCCGATTCCCGACCCTGAGATTAGAGTAATTAATTCAAAAGGAGGAACAATTTTCATAATTTGTAAAATCATTTATTCGCCCACAGCCTCGTTAGAATCTAGGATAGATTTTCAGGTTATTTAGAATTTTGTTTAATTTTAAGTGTTCAAATTTTGATTTATGTTTTACAGCATTTATTCGTTTCTATAACATTTATATCCGGGTTTAATACTTCCCATATCAAAAGAGTATTTGGCGCCCAAACATCTTAGTAATAGTTTATGTACAGATTGTTTTATTAATTTAGGTATTGCTTTTTTTATTAATTTAAGTATAGATTTTATTAGTTTAGGTATTGATTTTTTATTAATTTAGGTATAGATTTTTTTTATATTAAATTAGATATAGTTTTTTTTGTTAATTTAGGTAAAGATTTTAATTTTAGACAATTTAGAATGTTGTGAACAATGGCGCCAGCTAGCACCCGGACTACGCGAGCGGCCACAGCAGAAGTCATTCAGGCTACACCTAGTTCCATTCCCACACACACACTATGCAAATACCAATATCGTAATAATGTTAAATTTAGGTTGTTAGGTCAAATATCGTAGCCATAGTAAAGTTAATAATAGCTTATAAGTTAATTATAATCTACCTGTGAATTCAAGTCAAACAAACCGGGGGCGATTGATATGTCCCTAGGTATATACATGACTTGAATTCACAGAAAGACCAAAGCGAACACGTGCTCCAGCATTTGTCTCTGTGATTTTACACGCAGA
The DNA here is from genome assembly GCF_061612785.1 of Hesperophylax consimilis. NCBI lineage: Eukaryota > Metazoa > Arthropoda > Insecta > Trichoptera > Limnephilidae > Hesperophylax > Hesperophylax consimilis. The sequence continues at coordinate 18,754,627 of NC_142865.1, forward strand.
TGGAGGCGGCAGTTCGAATTATTAGACATTAAGTATTTAGTAAAGAGCCTGGCCGGAAATCGCAATAAAAATTTAGAAAGCCAACTCAAGCAATACACCCATTAGTCGGCAGATTTAGCTCTAGACCCTCATCAAGTCGTAATCCGAAATGGGTGTATTGTTAAACCAGCGACCCGGCAATAAAAACCTTCGCCCAAGGCTAGGCCATATTGTAATTGTTTGAAAGCTTTGTACAAATGTCATTTTAGCATCTTTTAAAATAATAATAACGACTACGGTGAGAATGTCGATGCCAGCGCCATGGACTCAAGACAACGCACCGAAGTGGTGTAAAGCGGAACCACTTTAGTTCCAGCACCCCACGACAGGTGCGCTACGGCCGCCGGATTGCGCAGCTCAACACATTCCGCAACCAAAAACAGTATCCAGTACCCAGTCAGAGAGTGATCATCTCGCCCGCCCCTTGGGGCGGTCGGCAAGGAAGCTGCCCTCTCGGCAGTTCTCATCTTGCCTCAACAGCTGAAGACAGATTCCGCAACCAACAGTCCCGAGTCAAGAGTACCCAGTCAGACTGTCATCATCTCGCCCCCCTTGGGGCGGTCGCCGAGGGGCCTCCGCCCAGGAGGCTGCCCTCTCGACAGTCACGCTCTCGCCTCTCAGGAGTCACCATCTCGCGTCCGCCGAGAAACCTCTTGCCCTCCCCCTTGGAGCGGTCACCGAGGCTCCTCCCGTAACCCCGCGAACTTCCGCCCAGGAAGCCAGAGTGGTCGCCAGACTTCCGCCCAGGAAGCTGCCCTCTCAGAAATCGCTGCCTGCCGACTCCGCCCTCCGGAGCCTTGGCCCAGGTTGAACAACTTCCGCCCTTCGGATCCAACCCAAGTTGCCGCTCGTGTTGTCGGTGATAAGTGCGAACGTGGAGTACGCGGTTCCAGAATCATCGTAAAGGGAAGTGCCTGAACAATCTTTGCATATTTATCTCGTAACGTGACCCAACTTTTAAGACATTGAATGAACAATAATTTAGGATTAAGAAAAAGGACAATTAATTTAAGAATTACAATTTAAAACTATCATTAAGCTAAATTAAGACTAACCCTTCTTTACACATTTTTTTAAAATAAATTTTAATCGTGTTCGAACTTAAGTAACTTCTTTTTTTTGTACTCGTTCCTCCTTATCTTTTACATGAATAATATTAATTATTAACTTCCCTTAAGTAGAGTTGTAACAATATTATATTAATATATTAAATTCACCCACTCATTTTTAGGATGATGGTATTGATGATGATGAATAGAATTCAGAATCATATAAATAAATTTTAAATCTTCCACACATTTTGATACATATCAATGGTTTGTGAAAGTACCCCATTATGTCACTACTTACCCCGAATGTTCGTTCTTATCAGTATTTTTTTCCATGCAATATATATTCTGTCTATGGCAACACACAAACCGTAGTAAAAGTCGTGATGATATTTGACAGCAATCAGATATGACAGCTCGCATTTCACGCTGAACCGAATTGTAGGTTATATTTACTTCTCAAACCGTATGTTTACATCAATAAATTCTGTTTTTACCGTTATAATACTATCAAAATCGCTGAAATGGATACAGAAAAGTCACAACACACAGTTCCTGAAGTTGCAGCCTTGGCTGTGTTGCAAAAGAGTGAAGATTTACCCAAAAATACACCATTAGTAAAAGGGTATGATTGGAATTCTGGTTTAGACTATCACAAGTTACTCCAGTCTTATTTAAACACAGGATTTCAAGCCACAAACTTCGGCCTAGCAGTTGAAGAAATAAAAAAAATGATAGAGTGCAAAAGAATTCCTTTAGAAGAAGACAAGCTGGACGTTCACGAAGACGATGTTTTCATCAAAAGAAAGAGTAATTGCACCATATTCTTAGGCTTCACATCAAACATGGTTTCTTCAGGACTTAGGGATACAATCAGATTCTTAGTTCAACACAAAATGGTGGATTGCATAGTGACAACGGCAGGAGGAATAGAAGAAGATTTTATAAAATGTCTGGCTTCAACCTACATAGGAGATTTTAACCTCAAAGGCAGCGCTTTAAGAGAAAAAGGGATCAATAGAATCGGAAACTTACTCGTACCTAACGATAATTACTGTAAATTCGAAGACTGGGTGATGCCTTTACTCGATGAAATGCTTATCGACCAAAACACAAAAGGATTTCTTTGGACTCCGTCGAAAATCATCGCACGTTTAGGCGAACGAATCAATAACGAAGACTCGATACATTACTGGGCTTGGAAGAATAATATTCCCGTGTTTAGTCCTGCATTAACAGACGGTAGTCTCGGCGATATGATGTATTTCCATTCATATAAAAACCCTGGACTTATCGTTGATATATTAAGTGACTTACGAAGACTAAATACAATGGCCGTAAAAGCTAACAATACCGGAATGATTATACTTGGTGGTGGTGTAATTAAGCATCATATTTGTAATGCAAATTTGATGCGTAATGGAGCGGAGTTTTGTGTGTTTTTAAATACAGCTTCAGAGTTTGATGGGAGTGACGCAGGTGCGAGGCCCGATGAAGCTGTGTCTTGGGGGAAGATTAAGAAAGACGCTAATCCAGTTAAGATCTACGCAGAAGCAAGTTTGGTGTTTCCTCTTTTGGTAGGAGAAACGTTTGCCAGAGATCATTACGGACTAAAAGATTAATTTAATAACGTTATTATGCGTCTAGACCAGGGATCAGCAGATGGCGGCTCCTTTGCATAGGCGTTTGTGGTTCTTCAATATCAACTCCAATAATTTCATCTCTTCAAAATCTTATGATACCAGCCTTATGAGCCGCCGAAAGAACTTTGACTAGAACAACATCGGTGTTACCGACTCAGTGTTTTTGAAGCTAGATTTTTTAAATATTCTATGTCTTTATTTTGTACAGAACTTAGAACTTTACTTATTAAACATTATTGAAAATTTAATGTGGTTACCCATTAGAAACAATGTAACTTTGCTTAAACCTCTGTATTTCTTATTAACCTGTTCCTAAACCGGTCAACATAGTGCTTGAAGCAAATTTTGTCATTTAATTAAACATTATTTTTCTCTCCCTTTTATTTTTTAATGTGACACCACACAAGAGCGCCCTGTCTCTACAGTATAAAGCAGGCATAGGCAACCTTTCCTAGGTCTGGGGCCACATTATCATTCTGTCTCCAAGTCAAGGGCCGGACCAAATTATTAAGCATAATAAATTAATATTAAATATAATAAAACACGTTACACTACTTTTTATTATTTATTATTTTTATATTTATTTTTATTTATATAATGCACAACATAATATTAATATGTATTATATACTGATTACAGAATTTAGTGTGGAGATTGGCCTTGTACTTGAATTACAAGACTATCAATATTGGCGTTGGTATTGCTTAACCTTTCCTTATCTGTGGTGTGTATTTACTACACATTGCTTCTAATAACTTCAATAACTCTATAAATATAATAAATTCTGGGTTCACATTTTAGGTATTCCTCCGTTATACATTTATGCACTGAATTAAAAAATAAAATTTTACATAGTTTTAAAATTCAATTAAAAATCAGATTTTTGTTAAAATCGGAAACAAATACACTAATACAATCAACCGTGTGACAATGCTACGCGAAGAGTGTGCGAGGAAATGACACGCTATTGATGTCCCGCTTTAGTTCGCTATGTGGTAACATGAGAAATCCACACGTCCGCGGTTGTATTTTTATTTAGACCATTGATACCTACGACCAACTGGCTTGCGGCTAGCACTGCTAGCCGCAAGCCAGTTGGTCGCGGACCGTCATTAGATGTGGACCCCTCGCACGTTTTTTTAGCATCTGCCGATGGTTTTTCATGTTTTCAGCAATTAAATTACAATTATTATCACTTTTGATATAATTTATAATAAACATAAGCGATTAGCTATGAATATTCATATTTTTCCAACATTAAATCGCTTATTTTGAGATGTGTATTGACTACACAGCACCGGACGTGTGGATTTTTTTAGCACAGTAAGGGAAAGGTTAAGGATAATCGCATAGAATTTTCGAGATTTTCATCTGTTATCCTCGTTCTACTGGGAGGGAAATCATGCGCCGACAGCCGCTTGTAACCTACTGTAGATGTAGACCAAGAGGTGATGATCATGAACTGGTAGAGTGGAGCCATTGCAAGCGACCTTGTCATCTCCATTATTTACTCTCTCCCTGGAACTTTTAATTTCTTTTATTACCGAGATGAATCAGGACCAGACGAAATAGCTCTGCGGGCCGGATCCCGCTCGCGGGTTGGCGGTTGCCCGTATATGGTTTAAAGCAGAGGTTCCCAAAGTGGTCTATATGGACCCATAGGGGTCGATATCGGCTTGCTGGGGGTCCATGTCAGTAAGTTCGTAAAGTTATTTATTGAGGTATATAAACAGAGATATACATTCCTTCTGAAGCAAAACATTGCACATCGGAAGCTGCGAATTTTCCTAGATCCCCAACTTGTTTTTGAAAAACGTCCAGGGTAACGTTTATCAACATTTAAATGTACTTCACACAGTCTTAAAAACTAAGTTTGAGGACATTTTGACCATGGAAATTGAACGTCGAAGTATCGCAAATTATGTGACAAGAAGAAATGACTGGAATAAGCACTGACAAAGAACTTAAGGGGCAGTTCTGTAGGGCTAGCTACAGAAAGAAATTCCCGTTGCTTATTCTGCTTCATTTTCATTTGGTGTAATACCTCACAAGGGTGCCCCTGTCTGCACAATGTAAAGACAGAGGAACTATACCGCCACCCGGTTGTTGGACAGGCAAGGGAAGGGAATCTATTTACGAAAAAATAAACGATTATCACATGGGACGTTAATAGTTTTAGGAAAATTCAATATTCGGCAGGCAAATATTTGGCAAGTGATCTACGGGGTAAAAAAGCTTGGGAAACTCTGGTGAAAAGGGAGTGTAGCTATGTCGCCACCCGGTTGGGCAGCACTGCATGGGGGGTTAGGCTAGGGGCTGTAGGAAGAGATTTATTAATGCGGATTTTGAAGAGGCATGGATTGTATAAACGCGGGTAAAGACAGCTGGGAGCAGTTGTTACTCTTATGGGTAGTTCACATAAAAAAGATCATACTTCATGGAATTTTTTATTCAGTGTTTACATCAAAGTTGTACAGACATTTATTAATACGTACTGTATATTATTTTACCTTTTCTAATATATTTTTTGTGTTATGATTTCTAACTTTTGTCATCCCATTAAATATTATTTAAAAATCATTTTTATTATTTATTTGTTTTTCGAAATAATTTCTCTCGGGTCATTTGTGGATGCTTTGTGGAAGGTATTTTTGAGGAAAGGAAGGAGTTTACACAAGTCATGGTAAAGAAAGATGGTTTAATAGCGTAATCATTCTCTCCAGGGACATGGTCATTACTAAGTTGGTCCTGCCTCTTGGAAAAATAAAAGCCTGTGCTGCCTAGCTCTGGTGAAGTGATCGGGGACATAAAACATAATAATTATTTTTAATCGGGAGATATTTTCAATTTGTATTGATATTTCAGGCGACTAATTATTGCTTATAATTATTTGTTATCCTTTGTGCCATGCATAAAACCTTGTCTTATAAACATTAGTTCAAAAAATTAAATACATTCCAGAACATCAGGATTGCAAATGTGTTCATTGAGCAGCGTATGTTCCACTAACACCATGGCCATCATTAAGGAAATTTTGACAGCAAATTGCGGTCCAGAATTACTCCATTGAACTGCACTTGAGGATCAATGAGGCGAGACTCTTTCAAGAATCAATAAGATTTCCCTTTTCAATCTCTCTTCGCTGACGGTAAATATGTCTATAACTGAAGAAGTTTTGTTCAGACATAGAATTTATTTTTGCTCCCCATACATTGGCAGATTGGTCCTACAGGCAGGAAGATAGAATAATCTATGATGACGCTTAGGTAGTCAACAGGAACATACATAATACGCGTTGTGTATTACTACAAAATGTCTAGGTAGGTGCATACCACTCTCTTCTGTCCTATGGGTAGCCTTTGATCCCAAACTTATGTTTTGAGACCATATATTGCCGTTGACATCATCATGCTACAAGCTTCTAGAGATTGTAAAGAGATCTTATCAAGACGAGCCGTTGTTCAATTGAGTCAACTCTTTGAGCCATTTGAAGATATTGCGCTGGTACCGTGGCTTCTGCTATTAACAAAATTAGTCCATCGCTAATTATAAGGTTTAAAATTGAATACGCCTTAGTTTTATGGGCCCCATACCAGCAAAAATACACAGAGAAATTAGAATAGATTTTGAAAAAAATCCTTAGATACCTGCGATTAATGCATCATAAAGATTTCCTCACTGACATGCGCTACCAAAGTCTCCAGTCAAAGAGGAGTGGGGCTCTTGCAGTAACGGTGTATAAAATTATGAATAAATTCATAGATAGCCCATACTTCCTGGAATGCTGCGAGTTGTTAATACTGAACAACTACAGCCCTGGACGGCACCATGATCTGCTATGTATCCCACATAGCAGAACGGACTGACTGGCTCGGCATTACATGACACATGTACTGTGCGGTCAAATAATGTTTTCAAGACTGTTGCAATTTTTATTGTTGCTTTGAAGGATTCAAGGTGCATGTAAATGCAATACATACTGTCGTAACATATGGTATCTTAGTTTTCTTTTCCTTTCTTCTTTTTTAAAGTATGTACATATCTAAAAGCATGTGAACTGTAAACAGACACAGTCTATTATGCACAAAACAAAAAGTTAAATTGGATATAGGCATGGATAGTAGCTGTGGTCCCTCATGTGGACAAATCTGAACCCTCTCAAGCATGAGGGAGCATCCAATCTCACGAGGATTCCAAATAGCCAAGCCATTCTCCATCGTACTACGGACATCGTATAACAATATTCTTAGAGTATGTGATATCCAGAAGGACGCTGATAGTAAGGTCTTGAATCTTAGTATCTGTTAATCTTAGTTCATCGAGTCTATCTTCATATCGCTGGTTTTTCAAAGCTTTTGGTATTTTTGTTATTATAATAGGAGAACAATGTACATTAGGGCCTTCGTTCCACTAGCACGGTAAGGAATTGACAAAAACAAAGCTATTGTGAAATTTTTCTGCCTAGCGTCTTTGATGTTTGTCGATTCCACCTACAACGGGGCTCTCAAGTAATTGAAAAGGAGTGATTCTTAGATTAATGAAAATCATTAGAAAGAAATATCATAGATGGCAGTAATCATAATTTTTAAATGGTGGGCTCACTTTGATTTTCCCATTATCTCAATCGTATATATTTCACTGAAATCTCAAAAGGACGTCTCAGAAACAGCCACATTTAAAAAACATATTTTGCAGATAGTAAAACAATAAATTGTGTAGCATCTTTAGGTGGTTTTATTTACAATTCATATCGAATCACAAAAGTGGGCAGTCGCTGTCATTATTGTTATATCAGTGAACATTAGCTGTATTTTTTGTTCATAATTAAATAATCGAGGGAGGAGTTTTATAGGTAATTCCATTAAATATATTGCAAATTAAATGTTTGTATTATACATTGATGGTGGTGGGTATACTGGGTATAACCAAACCAACACCCATTCAAAGTCAAACTCAATAATATCTTGTCTCAAATAAATTGAAAAGGAGCGTTTCTTTGATTATTGAAAATCATTTGGAAAAAATATCATAGATGGCGGTAATGTCACTTTTTTTTAAATAAATAAAAACTTGTGGACCCCACAATACTTCGCTATTGCTGATGCTGATAATGTCTTTGTAGGGTGTTTCCGACTTATTCCACCATTCACGACTGTATACCACAATATTACTGTTAAAAACTACATTACATCAACTTTAATTCGATTTCGTAGCTCATTCTGGTGATTTATTGCGTTTAATACTTCTCGGGCATTCTGGACTTCTTTTAACGTTCAAACCATTCTCTTAACACTCCTGGCCGTAGTAAGAACAAATTTTCAGCGATATCGATCAATTACTTTTCGAGTTTTGCGAGCATTAACGTACGCAAGCTGAATTTTTATAAATTGAAGACGGGAATTTGATCAATTCATCTGATTTCAACGTTCATTTTCGGGTTCTGTGAAGTCTTATTCAAGTTCTGTTATTATATCATTATAGGCTAGTTGCTTGACATAACTGAAATAATAACAGAACTTGAAAAAATCTTTCACAGAACTTGAAAATTAACTTTGAAATTTGAAGAATTGTTCAAATTCTCCGAAACAACGCGTCCTTAGACTAGCTGACATGTATTCGGTGCTGCTGAAGGTACAGTGGCGGATTAACCCTAAGGCAAAGTAGGCACGTGCCTAGGGGCGCCAGTTACTAAGGGGCGCCGGCAGGCGCCCCTAGAATTAAAAAAAAATATATATATAAACTTAATTTTGTAAGTTAGTATGCACCTGCTTACACAATATAAAAGATTATTTACTTCTGTAGAGATGCAGAGCTTCCAAAGCATACTCGCCTTCTTGATTATTCCTCCATGCCTCCATCGCATGATTTTTTAATAGAAGACCGCTCGCTCGTGGATTCGTTCGCGGGCGTTGCTAGATTGCAGGGCAAAGGGCGCAGCGGGGGCAGGGGCTAAGCGGCCGGCACCGGACTTCCGAACGGATGACGGGGTGACAGTCACACTCATCACTTTCAGCTTGGATGTCGCCGGTTACGCGCGCTTCTATTGATTACGTACTCGCAGCGGTATTTGTGTGAATTAATTAGTACATTGCGTTTTAGTTCATTACCCAAATAATGAGTGAATTGAAGAAGAAACCTAGTGGTGCAGCTTATAAAAGGAAGGCTAAGGAAAAAGAAGAAAAAAATCAAAATATTATAAAGCATACGAAACATACTGAGACATTTTTTTCTAAATTAAAAAGTGATGATTCGGAATTTTCTAACGCAATTCACAGTGCGTCTTCTACCGAGTCTATTCAATGTGAAATTCCTACTAGTTCTAAACAACACGATTTGTCCATGCTGCCTACTCCGTCAGCCGTAGAAGTTGTGAGGCAGTCGCAAAATAGACTGTTTATCGTGGGATGTGACCCAGTCAAGTGGGATATCAATAACGAAACACAAGAATACATTGCAATTAATGGATTTAATCAAAATCAAAATGCAGATTTTTCATTGAGTAACCACTCGAACGATCGCGCGTCAAAAAACTTTTTTCTCCGATTGCTCGCGGTTTTTTGGCGACGAATTTGAATATTTTCCGCCAACATTAAAAAAATCAAACCTCCGAATTTTAATACGGAGACATAAAACTGATTGTAGTGCTATACAGCCAATGAATTCACCTATATTTTTATAATTATTCTATATTTTTAGAATTGATAGATAAATTATTAAAAAATCTTAAACTTTATGAATGCGCGAAATTAGCGTTTTTGTGATTTGAAATTGCCGCCAGTGGCAGTTTTAAATATCTTTATAGAATATTTTCTACGTTTTTATGTTCTCTATGGCCTGTTTGATAACTACAGATGCAAGAATATAATGGGAAAATAATTTTTTGTACGTTATGCTCTCTTCAAAAGTTTGGTTAGAAAATAATTTTTTTAAATTTGAGTGCGTGACGTGTCAAAATTGAAATCACTGTATTATACTATATAATAAATTTACCACAAAAACTGGTATTACGTTAGGAAGATACATTAACTGTCTACAATTATTAATAAGCATAGTCGCCGTGTTGGCTTTATTTTATTCATTTGATGAATTATACAGAGAGCCTATTTCACGATGTCAAAATCATGGTGCTACTTTTTAAATAATTGTAAATTAGAACTGGAGATTTGTAACCATGTTTTTATATAACGTGCAAAACGAGGAAATAAGGCTTAAAATGAGATATACATCATAGATATAATTCACCAATATTTGACGAAAAATCACTACTGACAGCTACCTTAAGGTCAATCTACATAGGGTATATCGGAATATGTAAAATGATGATAAATTTGTATATATATATCAAACCTTTGTATGACCGTAGAATGGCAAATAAAATCATAGTGATAATTTTATATCTAAACGCAAAGGTATCGAAAAAAAATGGATGAGGGGAAAATAATTGATGGAACCAATAATTGATTTATTTATTAAGCCCTAATATCCTTTTAAATCAATATTACAGTTGTATGGTTACAATGAAAGAGCAGTATTTTGATTTAAACATTGTTTACACACTTTGTCATAATAAAAATGTATTCAGTTTATTGGTTTATTCATAATTTAAGAAAATCAATACATAATAATATCATTGTGCCTCGCTATAGAGTGAGATTCTGAGTATCGCTCTGGTGAGGGACCACCATTCAGAATTGAACATTGCTTGAATTGGCTTAGTTATGTTTAGTGACTAGATCTGGAAAAGACTAATACCTTGATACATTAAAATTGCCAAGAATACATACATTTCCTCTTTATTCGTGGGAGCCCATTTATTGGTACGCGCATGACGCTTAAATTGTTTTTTCGCAATCCATTGATCTGCATACCTGTTGGTCTCTCTCGCGATCAGTTCAACGAAATCTGCATCAAAGATTTTAAGAAAGGCATCCACAGGTTTGCCCATTTCGTCGGTATTGAAAGTTGGTCCCGGCGTGCCTGTGAAAGTCTCCCTTATCCCAGTAAAACGTAAGATATCATTAGACCAATCGAAAGAGTAACCTTCAGGCGGCAGAATCAAACGCATTGCCTCACTATCTACCTGGTCTTGTCTACTAAAGTCTATGGCCATAGCGGAGTTAGGTGAAACGTTGATAATATTATGATAAGGTATTGGCGGCATGCAGAAGGTATCCTCATCGCTCTCTTCGTGGTCGACGTCACTCGCTTCGTCATCCTCGTCGCTCGATCTGTCCATTTCTGAAACAACAGAAAACCCAAATTAATTTAATGTGTCTATATTACGATAACCCACTGCCTCTGGTACGGCTTATGACTCGCAATACGATGGTCGCGGGATCAAATCAAATAAATTATATTTGAATAATTAGTGTTATTTTCACACAAAATTCATTTAAAATAATATATATTATATTTGCGGCACGTTCCAGAGTGGAAGATACCCATAGTATCGCCCTGGTGTAAGACCCCATTCAGAATTGAAACGTTGCTTGAAATGGCTTTTGACGGCCGGCATAGTCCAGTGGTAACGCATTGGACTGCCATTCCGAAGGTCGCCGGTTCGAACCCGGCGTGCGCAAATAAATTTTATTTGATTGATTTGTGTTATTTCACAATTAATTAATTAAAATAATAATTAAAATAATATATAGTATATTTGCGGCACGTTCCAGAGTGGAAGATACTACCAGTATCGCCCTGGTGTAAGACCACCATTCAGAATTGAAACGTTGCTCCAAATGGCTTTAGCCGTGTTTAGTGACTAGATCTGAATAGCCAGGTACTTCCCCATCTTCCTCTTTCCCTTCCCCACTTACCTTCAGCCTCACAACATCCCCCAATTGGGGATGCCATAGTCTCACTGGCTCCAGCTGAGGCTCTTGTGAGGTATTCATATAAAAAAAAATATAAAAAGTTAATCAAATACTTGAGGCGGGCAATGTCAGGAGTCAGAATAGCACAGTCAGGTAGGTATGGAATGAAGAAAAGAGTGTGTGTGCCAAGATCGAGTTGCATGGTGGTTCATCCTCTCTGCCTACCGAAATGGCGTGAAGGTAAGTTAGTTAGTTTTATAACTCACGGTTTCCAAGTACAGACTCTTCTAGTACAGCTGCCTCGTCCACGTTACTTTTTCTGCCCATGTCTGACTCTGAAATAAAAGAAAACACAAATTTACAGTAGAATTTGGATATAATGACTTTGCATTTAACGGTCTACTGTTTTAAGTGACGATAATGTAAACTCTAGTAAGGTTTCATAGCTTTTAGTAGGAAAACGTATCCGTTTAAAGTGACCAACTACGTAAAGCGACCTATTTTAATGATAATTTGTCCGGTTACAAAACCCACCTACCAATACAGCCTCGCAACACAATGAGTCCCGTGAAGCGAAAGTGTTTTTTCAATTTAAGAAAAAAATGCTGTATTACACCGTTTAGAAGCCGGTGAATCAAATGTAATCCTCGCAAAGAAGTTCGGCATGTCTTATTTCTCACTCTGCAATACCCGTTACAGAAAAAAGATGTGTAATGATGCATCCACGACATAACAACAATACATTTTGTATGTTTGTTATGTGGAATTTTTAAGTACTATGCTTATTTCCTGCCAATATACCAACAGTGAAACTGTGCTAGGGATATCAATATAAAATATAGATAATTGATTTTATATTGAGCCCCTGGTATGACATTTCAAAAAATAAACTCACCGTTCCCAAACGCCGACAATTCTTCGTAGAATGGTACGTCCACCCACAGCTCGCTGTGATAGCCGGCTTCCGGAGAGAAGAGTTCCCCACTCCGCGATGTCCCAGGTAACGGCTCGGGAGATGCTGCACGGATAGGCATAATTGGTGCATTGGGAGCCGTTGATTGGGTCTGTGCGGGAGTGGACATCCACGGTGGTGGTACGGGTCGTGGCAACGGTGAAGGCGTCCCTTGTGAAAAGGGACACGTTGTTCTCTCCGGAGATGGAATTCTGAAAACATTTACATAAATCATAGAAAATTGTTCTCATTCACGTGTGAAACAGTAAGTACAGTATGTAAATAAACAATAAAATAAGAACTCTGTAAAATATGCACTGAATGTGCCAAATGCACAGAGCGCTGAACTTACCAACTCTCACTGTAAGAGTGGAACGCTGTCAGGAAAAAACAATAATATTGTACCAAGCATCTAAATACGATTACTTACTTTTGTTTAGTTTTTCTTGGAGGTGCGGTAGGGAGCAAAATGCGCGCCGCCTGCTTCTTGAATTTTCGGCTTTCCAGCTCTAGCCGGAAGGAAGCAGGCAGGGCCCTAACAGCCTTTAGGGCCTTGACGCGATCCTCTCGCACCAGTAGCAAAGCAGGGTCGCTGTTTAAATAAATACAAATATATGATGAGTTCAACGGCCACAGCAAAGTACTTTCATAAAAAAACATTAAAAAATACTAACACTCCAGACGAGGCTGCAATTGCAGCTCTGCGTTGACGTCCACGTGCAGGTAGTCCGGCACCAGCTCGTACCCCACGTCTCCCTTTTCCTCTGCCTCCTCTTGCAGTCAGCACCGCTCTATAAATTTTAAATTGAAAACACTTAATGTAAGTACTTAAATGTTTAAATTTTGTTAAATATTGCACTAATATAAAATTTGAAAATAATTATTGGGTTGTGGAGTGATCCCTTTCCCTGGACGACAGCTGTTTCTGCACAAATTTGGTAAAAGTAAACAAATTAATTAATTATACAACTAAATTACTAAATTTTTATTGTGTGACGAAGGCTTTACACCATTTTACATGTGAAAAAGAGTCAACTTTTTGACATATGACTTAAAATAATTGGTTAGCAAATATCTGTATTAATAATGAACCAATTCAAATAAAACTTATATATATCTCTTTGTTTTGAATCACTGTGATGGAATATCTATATTTCAAATGCGCGAGTGCAGTATTTAAGACATTATTGTAAATCAAAAACAGATGACGTCTTCAGTTGACGTAATCTTACACAAAAACTTCAACCAAAACAATATAATACAAACAAACGAATTAAAAACGCATTTCAAAGATAGATAAGTCAATCATGATTACACAGATATATAATTATGCGTTAAAAACCCAATAAATTAATTACTTACGGCATTTTAGGAAGAGTCCAAAATTTCGTGAATGTTGAAAATTTATAATTTTGTTTTTGACAGGACGCCATAAAAAAACCGCGAAAACTCGTTAAATAACACTTCAAAGACAACGGATAAGTTCATAGACAAAGAGAATATATTATCAGCTATTCGATAAAACAAGTAGCTGGCCATGGAAACGTTTTAAATAATTACAATAAATATTTTACGAATGGTAGAAAAATCGGTCCATTTTTGGACCGATATCAATCGCAGAAAAATAAAAGTGGTCGATTTTTCGACCGAAATCGTTCCAGTGGGAGAATATATGAAGATAAAATCTCACGTTTTTTAACAAAAACAATGTTTGAAAGAAAGTTGTTAAATAGAGAAAAACTTCCAAGGAAATGGCTTATTTACTCTCCAAGCACAGGTAAAGTTTATTGTGGACCTTGTTTATTATTCGGTGGTGGAACTAGTTTTGGAAAACAAGATGTTGGTTTTAATGATTGGAAGAACGCATCGAATAGATTAGAAAGCCACGAAAACTCATGTGAACATAAAACATGTATTTTGAGCTTGCAACGTAGATCTAACATTGACGGTCGTGTCGATCATGAGCTCGCCACTCAATTTCTAGAAGAGATGACTTATTGGCGTGAAGTTTTAAAACGAGTGGTTGCCACTGTAAAATCTTTAGCATCGCGTGGTTTACCTTTTAGAGGACATGACGAAAAACTTGGCTTTCTTCATAGCGGAAATTACTTAATGACGCTGGAACTCATAGCGGAGTTTGATCCGTTTTTAAGTAAACATATTGCTCAATATGGCGGCAAGGGAAAGGGATATACCAATTACTTAAGTTCTACAACGTGTGACGAATTTATTGAATTGATGGCAAACAAAATATTAACACAAATAAAACATGAAATCAAGATATCAAAATATTATTCAATAATATTGGATTCAACACCAGATATTTCCCACATTGACCAATTAACTTTCGTGATCCGATACATTCAAACCGACGGTACGCCCGTTGAACGTTTTCTTAAGTTTATCGCAAATGTCGGTCACAAATCACAAGACATAGCAAATGCTATTATTAAAACATTGGACATGATTGAAATTAATATATTAGACTGTAGAGGCCAGTCGTATGATAATGCCGCAAATATGTCAGGCATTTACAATGGATTACAGGCCAAAATAAAAGAACTATGTCCCCTAGCAGAATATATACCCTGCTCTGCACATTCGCTTAACCTAGTGGGTGAATGTGCCGCTGAATGCGCTCAAGAAGCTTGTTGGTTCTTTGGTCTCCTTCAAGAAATCTACACATTTTTTACAGCTTCAACTCAAAGATGGCAAACTCTACAAGCACAAATAATCCTAGGTAATGATAAAAAAAATAAAACTACTGTCAAAAATCCATCTGACACACGCTGGTCAGCTCGAGCAGATGCTTGCAAAAGTTTGAAAGAGTAATTTCCAGAAATTTGCAATGCTTTAATTGCTATCGAGAGCAATACAGAGCAAAAACGTTCTGTTGTATGTGAAGCTAAAGGCATAAGATTGAAATTAGAACGACTAGAAACTGCTTTCATGATCGTGTTTTGGGGTTTTATTTTAGTTCACATGAATAAAACCAATAAAAAATTACAGTCCGTTGATATTGATATTTGTACAGTTATTCAAATGTATGACAGTCTGATTCTAATAATTTCTTCAGAAAGGGAAAATTTTAATAAATATGATGAGCAAGCCTTAGAATTCGTATTAGTCAGAGAATATGAAAAGGACATCAAGAGGATACGGAAGAGAAAACTCACAGCAGATGAATCTGCCGAAGATATTACTTTTTCATTATCTGGTCGGGAAACATTTAGAGTGACAGTATATTTAGTAATTATAGACAGACTTGTCGTTGAACTTCAAAAGAGACGAGAAGCGTACAGCAATTTTTATACCAAATTTTCGTTTTTAAGCAATTTGGTCAATTTGAACACCGAAGAAGTTCAAAATAGTGGTAGTATGTCACTAACAGTGTTGCCAACGAGGGCGATATATCGCCATTTAGGCTACTCAGAACGAGACAACAGAAACAATTCTCTAGCCACCCCCCCCCCCCATGAATTTTTTTTTTCGGGACAAATTTTATTTTCTTGAAATTCTCTAGCCACCCCCCCCCCCCCCCTCCCACGAAATTTTTATTTTCACGTAAAACCCACCTAACTACAAATTCGGCTACTTTAGGTACTTGTTAAAATTTATAATATGTGGTCGCTAGAGGGGCGCCGATGAGGTGCTTGCCTAGGGCGCTCTCAACAGTTAATCCGCCTCTGTGAAGGTATCATCATCTTCGAGAGATAAACATATACCACCACGGACTTATAAGTTTTATCCAGCGTTAGCAGTGTTTTGTATATAAACCTTCTGGAGGAAATTCTGTAAATGATGGAGAAAACTCTATCAAAATCTAAGAAATTAGTATTTTTGAAGATGATAATATTTTATTCGAAAGTATGTACCAACAAATGAAAACAAAGCAGTTGTTACGAGTTACGACAAATGGATTATCATTGGATTGGATTGTCCACCCCATGATGACTGGCACTTATAATTTATGACACAAACTGCAATAACTCCGTGATATTTTTGATTTAGTAGGATTAAAACAAACAGTATGGAATTAATTATTTTAAAGCGATGCACTACGTCGTGTAATATTTTAAATTGAGCCGCTATCAATAACAACCCTTACGTAGATGGCGATAAGGTTCAAATTCCCGCTTAACACCATCCGCCTGTTTTGATTTATGCAAGAAAAAAACATGGCCAAAAAGTGCCTTTTATTTTATTTTGTGGATGTTCAGGAATAAATATATTTTTTTTTTTCTATCATTTTATAAATAATTTAATTTGCCACATTGTAAAATAAAATTATAACCGAAAATGGGTTCGTAAGTAGGAGATTTTGAACTTTAAAGGAGTTTTCATAGGTCTTATACATTATTTTTTTATGGGCTTATAAAAATACTTATCTACAAAATACTCGATTATTTCAAAGGCCAAGATGTATTCTACTCGAAGTATTTAATAAAAGCATCTGAAAAATTTCTAAGCGACCAAATTTTCAAACCAAAAACACATGATTTTGCATTACTACGTATGGCATCGCCTTAATAGATAATTACACTAGTAAAGCGTGCGCCACACACTAAACAGAATCATCAATCATGCTAATTTCGGGTGTCTGTGCTGTGCGTTAGTTAGTCCTGCGTGAAATCGTGTTCAATGAACTCAAATTTGCGTTGAAGTAGGTAGGTAGATTTTAAAAAAATACGTGAAAGCACACAAGTGTCCCAACTGCTCCCAACCGTCTGGAGCCAGTGAGACTATGTCATCCCCAATTGGGGTAGTTGGTTGTGAGGCTGAAGATAGTGGGGAAGGGAAGGAGATGGGGAAGAGAAAGGTGGATTTTTAACAAGAAAACGATTAATTTGACCAGATTTATAATTAATTAACCATATTTCATATCAGGAAGTATTCTCCGTGTAGGTATGTTGTGAGGTTGAAGGTTATATGCAGGGGAAGGAGATAGGAGAGAGGAAGGTGGGGAAGTACCTGGCTATCCAGATCTGATCACCAAACACGACCAAAGCCATTTCAAGCAACGTTTTATTTCTAAATGGTGGTCTTACACCAGGGCGATACTGTGAGTATGTTCCACTCAGGAACGTGTCGCAAATATACTTAATATTATTTTTAAGGAGTAATTTGTGAAATAAAAATTAAAACTGGTCGTGAGCAGGGCTGGCACTGAGCCAAACGGGGCTTGGCGCTAGCAAAAACCTCAAGGACGCTGTGAAGGGTTCAGTATTAATTATCGGCGTTTTGGTTCCTTGGCATCTTGGGAAGTCGGCGCCCGGAGCTGACTGATCCAATTGCGCCTGCACAGCGCCTACACTTGTCGAGAGTGTGGTTATGAAAATTTTATAGTTTTGACATTTGAGAATTCAACGATGATTGGTGATGACGCAGGTCTCGTGATTTTAGTAGCGAAATATACACAACATCAGAATCGGATACTTGCGCATACCCGTGGAAGAAGCGCCTAAGATTAATCAAATTCACAAGCACACAAAACATTGTAGAACCTTCCTGACCTAATAATGCAGTTACCCTTAAGCGAATGCCTTTCTTGAACCGAATATTGGTGCGTTTAAAATAAGGTCTCTTGTTCCGTCGAGAGGGCGAAGTCCATTAGGGTCAGAGGTGTTCTATAAGTTGCAGAGAATTTCATAAGCCAAGGAAAGGAACCTCGAAACCTATAATAAAAAGGAAACAGTGGATTTTTGGAAATGATTTTGATCGAAAAAGAGGAATATGTAGGATTGGGTCAAACGTGAGATAAAAGTGATTTCGTCCGAATTTGATAGATATTATTTTAAATCTTTAAGTATGCTACCGGGATATTTTGTTTAAAATACAGATCTTTTTTCTAATATGGGGGGCGGTTGACGTAAGGTTCCCGTGAGCACTTAGGCCATAGGCCCATTGTGCTATCTCCCATTTTACCTCAATCCTTTAACAGTAATTCGGTCCCTTTAATAAAGTTCACCAGGGTTGTCATTGGATATGTGACTATGTCTTTTGGTTGTACAATGTGTCTTCCCAGGTATTTGAGCATTGTTCCCAACAGAGCGGGAAATCGGCACCAAAGGTGAATTGGAGTCTCTTCATCCTCTTCACATTTTCTGCATCTGTTGATTTTTTTCACTCCCAAAAACTGCATGTCTCCTGAGATGGTAGTGTTCCGTTAGTAGTCCTACCAGTTCCCTCAGTGAGTTTCTGTCCACATTGAGTTGTTGTCTGGTTCGCCTTGAGTCTGGTCTGTTTATGAGTACTTTGGATTAAAACACAGGTAGATTACCCAATAGTTTTTAACACTAAAGAGTACGTGGTGTAAAAAACAACTTGGAAGATATACTACTAATATCCCCTTTGGGAGAAGTGTATTACCCCCTCCGGTGCGGGAAGGTTAAGTAATTAGCGCATTATTACCCCAATTATTGCTCCCAACCAGAGATGTGCTTTATTTCAAATAAATCCATTTCAAATGGAAATTCAAAATGCAAAATGGGTATTTTCCATTTTGCATTTTAAATGCTTTTCTAAAGACCATTTTGCATTTTGCATTTTAAATGCTTTTCTCAATGCATTTTCCATTTTAAATGCTTTTTTGCAACATTCTTCCTACTATCTCCACTCATCTTTTTTTCATAAGCCCCAAATATCAGTCGGTCCTCAACCTCGCTATGAGAGATAATTTACATTTGTCAAGTTGCTCCCTGGTAGGAGCCCTGGCAATTGAGTGATACCATTACAAAAAATACTGATTCAAATACTGAACATGGGGCCATGACACTGTAATATTAAATGTTAGATAGCAATTTCTATGTTTTTACGTTGGCAACATTAGTCCCGCGCAAATTTTTTGTGGTTTCATAATCCGTAGTCGTGGTGTTTTTGGATTTACCATCATGTAATATGTTTGTTCTACATTGATGACCACTATTAAATGACAAAATTGTTTAAAAATTCTATAATTATTTTGATTGTTTGACCTGAGAAACCATTTTGCATTTTGAATGCATTTTGAAAACTGGTATTTTGCATTTTGCATTTGAAATGCTTTTCTAAAAACCATTTTGCATTTTGCATTTTCAAATGGAAAAGTTTTGACCCATTTCCATTTTGCATTTCAAATGGTTTTGGGTACCCATTTTCCACATCTCTGATATACTCAATGTACGTAACGCATTAAAATGAGAAAATACCCTAATATTTGGTATTTTTATCATTACAGTGGGTTGCCATATTAATAGGGACAGTTCTAATATTTCCTGATTTTTATGTTTACGTTATCTCTACGTCTAAATAACTTGGATATGATGGCCATTCCTTCGTTATTTTTGTTGCTGGTATCACCACTGACACTTTTAAGAAGTGGCAACACTCGCAAAGTACCACATCCCTCGAAAATTTAAGGTTTTTTGCACGTGGCCAGCATTTTTGTGAAAATTCGTGATTGAAGTTCTGGTAAATAAATATACATTATAATTATATTTACGAGTTTTAACAGTTAAGCTTTACAAATATGTAAGTAATTATTATTTATCTATTAATTTCTGTATTTTTTTTTTCATATCTTATTTCAGTGAATAGTTTTTCCATATTGAGTCCAATTTTCTGATTTTTTAGTATTGCTAGGTCTTCAGACGCGTCCCCAAGAAAATTTCCGGAAGTGAAGACACTATTGTTAAACACTCAACATTCCCAAAGGGAAATAGCAGCCATTACAGGTATTTTAAAGTCTGTGGTTAACAGGATAAATTAAAAAATCAATCAAAACCTGCCCCTTGAATTGGATCACATTGGGAAATGTGGCAGAAAACGAATCACTACACCTCTTACTGGCCGCGAAATCAAAGACGTCTGTCTCCAAAACCTCAAAAAGAGTGTGGCTCGTCTGACCTTGATGATCAACGAAGAATATATCGAAGTCTCCCAAAGGAGAGTCCAGAGGATATTGGCTGAGGAGAACCTCCTTGGTCATCGGCCAGCTAAAAAACCTCGCCTCACAGTAGATATAATAATAATAATAATAACATGGAATTTATATAGCGCAGTTTAGTGTCATTTCACTTCAAGTGCGCTTAACTACTCGTATAACAAACTTTAAAAAAATGGTAATTCAGTGTTAATAGTTCTTAAAATTATTCCTACAGTGTGCCTTACCCAATACAGATCTAATATTATAACACTAAATACACTGTTTATACAAAGTGATGACAAAACTTAGAATAACAATAACAGTAGGACAGGACAAAACACGAATATTAAAACTAAAACATAACATAAAACAGGAGGCAGTTTTTGCTCAGAAATGAGAATTTTCTGAGCAGACACTAAAAAGGTACAATAAGGAGACAACCGAAACCAAACAATTACTGGAAGTTTTAGAATATGGCTTATTATAAATATTGAAAAGAAGTTAAAATTTATAAATGGTAAGATTTTTCAAATAATTTTGTTTTTAAAGCTCGTTTAAATTCAGCCAAATTCTGGAGATTAGTAAGAGCTGAGGGAAGTCTATTCCAGATGAGAGGGCCTGTTACACTAAAAGAACGATCATAGTAAACAGCTCGATTTGACCTAGAAAGTTCGATTAGACGATTACTAATATCTAGATCTGCTGACCTTAGAGTAAGCTGTCTATTGCTTAAGTTTTGTCGGATACATAGTTCCGATATATATGCTGGCGCCATTCCTTGCAATGCTTTGAAGGTCATTAAGCAGATCTTAAACTCTATTCTTTCGGGGCATCGAAGCCAGTGAAGGCGATCCCTTAGAAGTGGGGTTATACGGCAATACTTAGATTCACCAAAAATCATTCTTGCCGCAGCATTAAAAACTGACTGGATTCTATTGATTTGTTTCTGAGGTAGGCCGGCATATGCACTATTGCAATAGTCCATACGTGAGACGACGAACGAATTTATGAGTGACTTTGCTCCATCAGAGGGAAGGCATCTCCTGATTGATTTTATCTGCCTTAAATGGAAAAAACCAGAACTCACAGCTTTTGAAATTTGTGATTCAAGAGAAAGAATATTGTCCATAGTGAAACCTAGAAATTTTATTTCTGCAGAAGGGATTATATCCGTATCCTGAATACGGATTGGACTGAAGTCAAGGAGAGCTTGCCTTCCAGGGGAAGCTATCCACATAAATTCTGTCTTTGTGGGATTTAGTTTAAGTTTATTGACAGACATCCAACTTGAGATTGTGTTAATGAGGCTAACCACCTGGTTTTTAAGGACGTCTTTTTCGTCCGGAGAACAAAACTTGAAAATCAAACGATCATCTGCGTAGCCTTGTGATTCAAAGCCAGCTGAGTGAATTAGTCGTTCAAGACGATTCGTATAGAGAATGAAGAGAATGGGGCCTAGGACAGAACCCTGGGGAACTCCAAATTCTATGGGAGTTTCAGGTGATGTACATTTATTGAAAGTGACTGAGGCTACTCGTCCAGACAGGTACGATGTCATCCATTGGAGTGCATCACCTCGAACGCCAAATATGAGATATGAGGAAAAAACTACTGGAATGGGCCAACGCGCACCAAAACATGACTATAGAGAACTGAAATATGGTAATTAACATTTTTGTGGTTTTCAAGCTTTCAAAAAATTCCATTAGTTTGATTATGGCCCTTTTTTAAGGTGTGCTTCTCTGACGAGTCCATATTCCAAATTTTGTTGAATTAATCATCGTTCGTCCGATGACGCCCAGGAGAGAAATTTCATCCGGACTGCCTTGTAGAGACTATCAAACACCCTACCAGTATCATGATTTGGTCAGTCATCTCTTCCAAAGGGATGGAGCGCCTCCACATCGTGCAAGGGACTATGAGGCAGGATCAGTACAGACAAATACTGAAAAATCGATTACTGCCTCAAGTCGGAGAATAGTTCCCTGGTGGTCAGGAATACGTCTTTATGCACAACTCCGCACCCTGTCATAAAGGCAGGACTGTTACTGCATTCCTGGATGAAAAAAATGTGCAGGTTTTACCTTGGCAGGGGACTTCCCCTAACATGAACCCTATTAAAAACCTGTAGGAGCTCACCAAGAAGGAAATTGCCAAGGAGGTGATCACAACGAAGCAGCAGCTCATCGAAACCCTCATCCGGGTGTGGCATCATTCTCCTGACCTAAAGATTACTTCAAAATTGTACATTGAGAGTATACCACGGCGTGTACAAGCTGTTATTGCGGCTAAAGGCGAAATTACGAAATATTGACTTTTTGTTCGATATTGTTTAAAAACAATAAAAAAAATAAAATAATCGTAGATTAAGGACAAATACGGTGTTTAATTTTTCAAAATTCAATGTCCTTGTAAATAAATAATAATAACCGCACCTAAAATCATAAACATCTGTGTTTTATGAACACAAAGTGAAAAAAACACATTTTCCATAGGTGTCCCTATTAATATGGCAACCCACTGTATAATAGGAGAACAATGTTCACTAGCACGGTAAGGAATTGACAAAAACCGAAGACACTGCAAGAAGAAAACTAAAGTTCGCTACGGTTTGCATCACAGCTATTGTGAGACTTTTCTGCCTAGCGTCTTTGATGTGTGTCGATTCCACCTACAACGGGACTCTAAAGTAATTGAAAAGGAGTGATTCTTAGATTACTGGAAATCATTAGGAAGAAATATCATATTTTTTTTTTTTTTTTTTATAAATTTAATTTAGATTAAATTTGATAATATTATTATTAAGTTCTGTAAGCCGAAACAGCTGTCACAATAATAAAAAACTAAAACGCTTGCAGAACTTAATAATAATATTATCAAATTTAATCTAAATTAAATTTATAAAAAATTAAATGGAGTTCTACGAATTAAACACAAAAACAATAAAGAAATATCATAGATGGCAGTAATCATTATTGTGAGATCACTGTATATTAGCTGTTTTTGTTCGCAATAAAATAATCGATGGAGGAGTTTTATAGGTAATTTCATTAAATATATTGTAAATTAAATGTTTTTATTATACATTGATGGTGGTGGGTTTATCCAAACCAAAACCCATTCAAAGTCAAACTCAATAATATCTTGTTTCAAATAAATTGAAAAGGAGCGTTTCTTTGATAATAGAATTTCATTTGGAAAAAATATCATAGATGGCGGTAATGTCATTTTTTTAAAAATAAATAAAACTTATGGACCCCACAGTACTTCGCTATTGCTAATAATGTCTTTGTAGGGTGTTTCCGACTTATTCCACCATTCACGACTGTATACCACAATATTACCGTTAAAAACTACATTACATCGACTTTAAACGTACGCAAGCTGAATTTTTATATATTGAAGACGGGAATTTGAACAATTCATCTGATTTCAACGTTAATTTTCGGGTTCTGTGAAAGTCTTATTCAAGTTCTGTTATTATATCATTATAGGCTAGTTGCTTGACAGAACAGAAATAATAACAGAACTTGAAAAAATCTTTCACAGAACTTGAAAATTAACTTTGAAATTTGAAGAATTGTTCAAATTCTCCGAAACAACGCGTCCTTAGACTAGCTGACATGTACTTGGTGTTGCTGGAAGTATCATCATCTTCGAGAGATAAACATATACCACCACGGACTTATAAGGTTTATCCAGCGTTAGCAGTGTTTTGTATATAAACCTTCTGGAGGAAATTCTGTAAATGATGGAGAAAACTCTATCAAAATCTAAGAAATTATTATTTTTGAAGGTGATAATATTTTATTCGAAAGTATGTACCTACCAAATGAAAACAAAGCAGTTGTTACGAGTTACGACAAATGGATTATCATTGGATTGGATTGTCCACCCCATGATGACTGGCACTTGTAATTTATGACACAAACTGCAATAACTCCGTAATATTTTTGATTTAGTAGGATTAAAACAAACAGTATGGAATTAATTATTTTAATAGACAATTACACCAGTAAAACGTAAGCCACACACTAAAGAGAATCATCAATCATGCTAATTTCGGGTGTCTGTGCTGTGCGTTAGTTAGTCCTGCGTGAAATCGGGTTCAATGAACTCAAATTTTCTCTAAAGTAGGTAGGTAGATTTAAAAAAAAAGTGTAATCACACAAGTGTACCAACTGCTCCCAACCGTCTGGAGCCAGTGAGACTATGTTATCCCTAATTGGGGTATGTTAGTTGTGAGGCTGAAGATAGTGGGGAAGGGAAGGAGATGGGGAAGAGAAAGGTGGGTTTTTAACAAGAAAACGAATAATTTGACCAGATTTTTAATTAATTAACGATATTTCATATCAGAAAGAATTCTCCGTGTAGGTATGTTGTGATTTTGAAGTTTATATGGAAGGGAAGGAGATAGGGGAGAAGAAGGTGGGGAAGTACCTGGCTATTCAGATCTGGTCACCAAACACGACCAAAGCCATTTCAAGCAACGTTTTGTTTCTGAATGGTGGTCTTACACCAGGGCGATACTGAGAGTATGTTCCACTCAGGAACGTGTCGCAAATATACTTAATATTATTTTTAAGGAGTAATTTGTGAAATAAAAATTAAAACTGGTCGTGAGCAGGGCCGGCACTGAGCCAAACGGCGCTTAGCGCTAGCAAAAACCTCAAGGACAATATAAAGAGTATAAAGGGTTCAGTATTGATTATCAGCGTTTTGGTTCCTTGGCACCTTGGCAAGTCGGCACCCGGAGCGGACTGCTCCAATTGCGCCTGCACAGCGCCTACACTTGTCGTGAGTGTAGTTATAAAAATTTTATAGTTTTGACATTTGAGAATTCAACGATGATTGGTGCGAAGCTGCGACGTTCTCGAAGAGATGTTTGCGACGTGAATATACAACATCAGAATCGGATACTTGAGTATACCCGTGGAAAAAGCGCCTAAGATTAATCAAATTCACAAGCACACAAAACATTGTAGAACCTTCCTGACCTAATAATGCAGTTACCCTTAAACGAATGCCTTTCTTGAACCGAATATTGGTCCGTTTAAAATAAGGTCTCTTGTTCCGTCGAGAGGACGAAGTCCATTAGGATCAGAGGTGATCCATAAGTTGCAGAGAATTTCATAAGCCAAGGAAAGGGATCATGAAACCTATAATAAAAAGGAAACAGTGGATTTTTGGAAATGATTTTGATCGAAAAAGAGGAATATGTAGGATTGGTAAATTATGGGTCAAACGTGAGATAAAAGTGATTTCGTCCGAATTTGATAGATATTATTTTAAATCTTTAGGTATGGTACCGTGATATGTATTTTGTTTAAAATGCAGATCCTTTTTCTAATATAGGAAAAGGTTGACGTAAGGTTCCCGTGAGCACTTAGGCCATAGGCCCATTGTGCTATCTCCCATTTTACCTCATTCCTTTAACAGTAATTCGGTCCCTTTAATATAGTTCACCAGGGTTGTCATTGGATATGTGGCTATGTCTTTTGGTTGTACGATGTGTCTTCCCAGGTATCTGAGCATTGTTCCCAACAGAGCGGGACATTGGCACCAAAGGTGAATTGGAGTCACTCCCAACAACTGCATGTCTCCTGAGATGGCAGTGTCCTGTTAGTAGTCCTACCAGTTCCCTTAGTGAGTTTCTGTCCATATTGAGTAGTTGTCTGGTTCGCCTTGGGTCTGGTCTGTTTATGAGTACTTTGGATTAAAATACAGATATATTACTTAATAATTTTTAACATTAAAGAGTACGTGGTTTAAAAAATAACTTGGAAGATATAGTACTAAACTCTCCTTTGGGGGAAGTGTATTACCCCCTCCGGTGCGGGAAGGTTGAGTGATTACCGCACGAGCCCCAAGTGCTTCCAACTATCCAGAGCCAGTGAGAATATGGCATCACCAAAAATTGGGGTATTTTGTTAGGCTGAATGGAGTAGATAGGAGGAACAAGGGATAGATAAAGTTTGAAGTATCTACCTGGTAATAATTATCCGATTTGGTCACCAAACACGGCAAAAACCATTTATTTATTTTATTTAGGTATCAATTACTATTTCAAAATACAAAAAAAAGCTTTATTCATGGCCCTCCTCACTAGGTATTCTTGTTCCGAGGCGGACTGTAGGTTGTTGCATGGGTGTTACGCCGTTATTACACCTCATCTTCATGTACGTTGATTTCCTCAAAATAAACGAAAAATATGACGTATTATATTAATTAGGTCCCAATGTTCAAGTGTATAAAGACGTTGTGCCGTTAAAACAGAGATCCTGGGTTCGAATCCCAGTTGAGACCGTTATCTTTTTTTTATTTTCTGTGTCTTGTTCTGTTTCATGTTTCGTTTATATTTGTAGGTATTCTCTTCTTCATCAATGATAACCTTCAAAAGTAAAAGAAAAGTTGTCCCAGTAAAAATCTTCATGTTTACTGGCTGTAAAATGTGTTCATGTAACTTTATGATTATGATATCTTAGGTTTTAGTTATATGTTGATGACGTTTTTAAACTTTTTTTACGTGGTGTTTTAAATTTTATTTCAAGCAACGTTACGATTGTCGTTTGGTTTTGAAATGAGATTATGATTAGTTCTTACCGACATGTCATGTATACAGTTTCTAACTATCCCTAATCATCACCTTGCAGGAAAATTGTTTGAAATTTGGATCAATGGCAAGAATACCGTGCAAATTCGAGTGCATTTGTTTTGAAACGGTAGACGGATTAAAAATATTGGGAGCATGTTTTTGGCGTTTGTTTTTCATGTACATAATCTTTGAAAAGAAGATGGAAGTTGACTACATTATATTTAAATATTGGATTTTTTTTATCATAGAGAGTATTTAAACAATGTACATACAAAATATGATATTAAATATAATATATGTATAGTAAATTGTATTTCATAATCATCCTCACTAGGGTGACCTGTGCTGAGGCGAATTAAAGTTATTAATTTGTTTTATTAGTTTTCTACGTCGTTTTTAATGTTTTTTCATGAATCTCTTTTAGCCAGATTCTTATACTTGATTTGTAATCATTCAAATTTTCTATTCGCTTTATATCAGGGGGAGGATGTTGTGGAGTTTCATCGCAAAATAAATATAATTTCTTTGTCCGAATGTGATTTTATGACCTGTAATATTTTTTTATGTCATTGTCATTTGACCTACTGTAAATTACTCTTAGGTTTTGTTGTGGCGATAATTACCTAGAGGTATGGCAGTGGAATTCATTATATTGTAATTGTGTTGTACTTGAACTCACTATATTGTTATTGTGTTGTGCTTGAACTCACTACATTGTGATTCTGTTCGAAGAGATACAGTGGTAAGTGATTGGACTTCATTTTTTCCTCCTTTCATAATTTGTTCATTAATTTCTTTATCGTTTTAATTCATTTACAGTTCAAAATTCATGTTCACCTGAAGCTGTAATTCAGAAGCTGTTTCAATTTTGAATGGTTATGCTCTATCAACAAGGCGATTTTGGGTTTATTTATCACTAACATTTACGTCTACCAATGACGCAAACATTTCTATAGCTAATTAGTATTTATGCCAAATCTCCTCAACAATGAATCTTTGTTACAAGTTTAGCACGGGTGCTAAGACCTTTAAGACAATGGTCACCCAACAGTGGCAACCCTTGCAAATAACAGTAAGTTATAACAAGTTTATCACTTTAGCCACTGACTGAAGGAACAATTCGACAGTAGTATTGCGTATCTGTGTGCCCGAATTAAGGTCAATTATTAGCCCCTAGTACACGTTGGCCCAACGCATTGGGTCAATGCGCTGGCCCAACGTGTACAGGAACACTTGGCCGTTGCACGCGTTGGACGCCAACGTTGGCCCGATTATTGTCGGTTTTCGTGCACACATCACAGGATCTTGGCGCCAACCCGCCAACAGTGTTCACACTTTAGGCATTCCTGTTCCGGGCAGTGATTTGTTAGGAATGGAATAACAAAATCTGTCAAAAACTTTAACATAATAAATACGCATTTCAAATGTAAAATTATTAATTAATAAAAAATAGAAGAATTTTATGATTATATGCGTGTACAATGTAGGTACATACCAACTATCATTAAATTGTCTGATCAATCAGTTCTTCTTTAAAAAAACATTTAGCCTGTCGTCCCACGGGTCGGTAAGCAATAAAAAAAATTCTACAATGGCAACATTTATATATGATCCTTGTAGCAATAAAAAAAATTAAAACCATGGGATGAAGAATCGATGAGGTTATTAGTAGGCTTACAATAAATATATTTTTAATAAAAAATGTTCTGAGTATTTAGTATTCCGGGTATACTTGTACAGTAAATAAATAAAAAAATGTCTCTTACTGAAAATGAAATATTGCTTTTCCTATTTGGGGCCTACGAGTCGATAGATTTTACACAAATTAGCGACGTATGTATTCATTATTATTTTTTTGGTAAACTAATGTTTAAGACAAGATTTTTTATGCATAGCACAAAGGGTAACGATTATTTTACAAGCAATAATTATTCGCCTGAAACACTCGGCTATAGCCATAGCTCAGTGGTCAGAGCTGTCGACTGGAAATCGAAGGGACACGGGTTCGGGTCCCGTTGGCGTCATGAATCTTTTATCAGGAGATTTTTCAATGTGGATGAGTGTTTCAGGCTAATAATTATTGCTTGTAAAATAAACGTATGTTTTCTTTCAAATTGGTATAGATCACGCTTCTACGATTATTTATTCAGTGTCCTGGACCCAAAGTGTAAAGGACATTTCAAAATAATATGACGAATGCTATGGGAATTAATATATGAGTTTGGAATTTTGAACAATAGATGGCATTGTATGCTTAAAATAATTGCCTGATATGGGGCAATATTAGCTACTACGGTTAAGTTCAGATTGGAATTTAAATTACAGTTTAAGGCGAAGCTTAATGCTAAATCACTATTTTAATTAATCTTTATAACGAATTGGTGTACATTATGAATACAAAAAAATATGCTTTAGATAAATTGAAAGTTTTCCTATCGTTTCGCTTGAGTAGAATACAATTAAAAATAAATTACTCAATAAAAAAATATAAATGCAAACTACTAAAAAAAATAATGAACGCGTAAAGGAAACGACTTTTAAAAAATACAGTATTATAGCTAAGATTATCTGTGACAGTTTCACTTGATTAACTTTTTTGCTTTCTTATAAAATTATTTACAAAATAAATAAAAACCTGTTTTGTGCTTGAAATCGAACGTTTCTTGACTCCGTTTGTCAAGCGATTTGAATGCCTATTACCTACAATATAAGGTATACCATGAATATACACATTTTCGGCTTGTAGCTTCCTCTTAATGTTCAACGCGACGCTCTTTATATTCTAAGTATTCATAGATGGCGTTAATTAATTTATTTTATTTAAATACGCTTTTATTAAAATAACTAAGATATTGATTTACAATATTAAGACACATTATTTGTTTGCGCCCGTACATACGCAATATGAATATGAATAAATAGTTTTGTCCTTATAAAAACTCTATTCTTTCAAGAAAGGTATACCAAATAGAATATTGTACCGATGATTCAATCCAATATTGTCCTTTGAACACGAATGTATTATGATAATGTCGGAACACGTGTTCATACAAATTCTAATACTGTCACATTTCGTCATTATATTTATATGGAAAAGCGCAGCTGCATTAACACGTGTTTCGATATATTCTGAATAGACTAATATTTTATTAAGAAATGGCTTGCCATTCACGTTTTTAACAGGATTTTAATAAATTAGCAAAATTTCTCTTTTCCGCTAAGGGAGGCCGCTAAACAACTCAGTTTTGGCACATATTCATTGCTTCATTCACATTCAGACATCGTCCAATACACGGCCTTCTGTTATTATTATAGTTGTCATGGCCTGACTAAAGTATTCGGTTCACTTGATCGTGTCATGTATTACTCGATATATTATCTATCTTAAAGTGATTTTAAGTTCTTAAATATAAAGTTCACTCTAACAATATAAAAAGTGTTCAGCACAAATTTCTTAGGTACGTAAGTTAAAAGCTTAAAATTCCAATTGAATGTATTAATTATGTCAGTTTGATGAATCAATTGCATCTAATACCGCAATCTGAGAATTATGTCAAACCTGGTTGTGTTGCACAGAGTCATTAACAATTAATTGACAGTCCTGCCATCTTCACCACTATAAAATTCAATGAATCAAATAGGAACACAAGACAAAATGTAACATTCTTCTGCAATACATACATAATTTATTGACCTTACCATCATTTGTTTGGGGGGTACTATTGATATATTGACTCTATTTATAAAATTAACCGTAATCTATGCCGGCAGCACTTATAAATATGAAGTTTTAGTGATTTTTCTCATATGTTGTATTGTTCTAGTTTATATATTATTTTATGTTACTGTTACCAGTTTTACTAATTTTGTTTCATATTCAGTTTAACACTTTACTGTTATATCATGCTTTAATTTTTTTAATAATTTTCGATATCTCACTAGGTATATTCTGTTCTTAAAATACATGTAAAAGCCCGGTTGGGCGTAAAACCAAATAAAATAAAATACAAACTATTTAATAATTTCTTTCATCTTCTTATTTTCTCTTTGTGACTTTTTTCCCGTTATTAAATACCGTTCAAAATGAGACATCTCCTAGATATTATATAGAAAGCGATTGACACTCCTGACAGATTACATCAGTGACCGAAACTTCTATTGGTAGGTAACTTGTATGGGAAAATCTATACTTAAAGGATTTTGTCGATTATTTTCAACCCCCTCCATTTGATTTCTGCCCAAAAAGAGCGTTCTTTTGAGATGGCGTTTCGGATTTTTTCTTGGTATTTCGGATAAAAAACGTAAAGGATCGAGTGACGGACCAGGGGGTTAAAACGCCTGATTTTGAATTTTATTTTTTCAATAAGTAATGGTCAATAAAAAAATTACGTCAATTCGTAACTAGGGAATATTTAACTTTAAAATAAACATTGGGGGAATACAGAAATGTATTCGTAGAAGACGCTGCAATTAAGCGTAATACCATTGCAATGTGATGTCGTCTCTCACCCTGCATGCCGCTTGAGGTCTCAAAAATCCTTCTGGATAAAAGGAGAGAGGTCTTATAGCTGTCGCTCCAGAAGATAGGTGGATATTTGAGTGGTAATCGACCGACGTAAAAAATGCCCATTTCGTGCACGACCCCACTGAGAGACAGCTTGGATTCTTACTACCTCGTAAACTCTGTTTCACCATCACCAGGATAAGGTCCTACATCAGCCGCTGTGCCCATATAATGCATAGATGGGGCCTTAAAGAGTCTATCACTTGTTAACCACCGAACATGTGGTCAACGAATGCCCGCTAATTTCATTCCCCGGCGGGATTGGTTCACTATGCCCTAGACTGGCTCACAGACCTGTATGTCCCAGTCTGACCCCACAACTATACATAAGAAGAACTGGGTGGTTGGGTCACGTGATACACACTCCTTCTCGTTCCAACAGCACTGTACAGAAGAGACTGAGCGCTTATCACGTGATCCGTCGCGACGTATAGCGGTGTGATCAACCACGAAGTGTTATACAAATATCATCGGACAGTAAAATGAGATGTACATTTTTTACTCCAAATATTCTCAGGAGTCTAACCAACTAACTATCTAACCATCATACCGTCTCCCCGCAGGGGTAGGCAGAGAGGATGGATTGCCAAAACACTCGGTCTCGGCACACACTCCTTGCCTCATTCACTTTCATACATTGTTTCAGACATAGTCTTCTATTATTCTGACTCTTGACATGGCCTGACTAAATTATCTGATTCACTTGATCGTCTCATGTCTTCCTTGAGCGATCCAGACTTTTGCTTTCTGCTTTCTTCTTTCATTATTTATCTAAGCGTCCCTTTCTTAATTTTACTCACTACGCCTACATCATCCATGCATTCTTTGCAAACCTCCACATTTCTCATACGATCATACATGGGTTTGCCACACATACGCCTCAGGGATCTCATTTCTACAACATTCTGTATAGTCATTGGTTAAAATCCTTCGGGTAAATGCTGTTAAAGCCTGTATCTAAATATTTACATTAAGGCGATGCCATACGTAGTAATGCAAAATCATGTGTTTTTGGTTTGAAAATTTGGTCGCCTAGAAATGTTTCAGATGCTTTAATTAAATACTGCGAGTAGAATACATCTTGGCCTTTGAAATAATCGAGTATTTTTTAGATAAGTCTTTTTATAAGCCCAGAAAAAAATAGTGTAAAGGCCTATGAAAACTGCTTTAAAGTTCAAAATCTCCTACTTACGAACCCATTTTCGGATGATTTTATTGTTAAATGTGGCAAATTAAGTTATTTATAAAATGATCGAAAAAAAAAAAATTATGCCTGAACATTAACAAAATAAAATAAAAGGCACTTTTTGGCCATGTTTTTTTCTTGCATAAAACAAAACAGGCGGATGGTGTTAAGCGGTAATTTAAACCTTATCGCCATCTACGTAAGGGTTGTTATTGACAGCGGCTCAATTTAAAATACTACACGACGTGGTGCATCGCCTTAACATTGCGACAGATTGATTTTTGAGAAAAATTCAAAATAACTGCAGAATTTGAGGTTATATTTAAAACCTAATTCGTCCCTACTCTCTGAATGATGATTTGACCGCTGTCTGCCTGGATTGATGGCCGTGTTGTCATTATGTTCTCCCCTTCCCCTCCCCAATCCATCCAGTCATCCCTCATCCATCCCACTACCCCCTCCCACCAATCCTTCAATCAATCCATCCGTCCTTCCATCCCAGTCCCACGGTTGCGCCGTTAAATCCACCGCGGTGTCAAAAATTCCACAAAAAGTGTGGAATGTTCTGATCTGCTCATTATTACATAGTATATGCATACATAGAAGAGTGACATTGTGGATATCACTTATAAAAGGCACGGACATTTCTCGTAAACTTTTATACAGACACTGTGAATTAAAACTATTTTTAAACCCTTTTCATCCATAGTGTTGAACAAAAGAACATTGAGAATTATTTACAAAGTAAGTACTACTAATCTTGTTCATCTGCGACTTTTTTGAAATGATTTAGTGAACCTTTACTGGTAACACTATTTTTTTTCGGTAGTTGGACCTAAAGATAATAAAAATACAATGAGATAAGCTGTGTGGGATACCCGTCCGTCGGCGGATCACGGTCTTTTGAGCGTGATTTTAATACCCAAAGAATTCGTTCATTTTTTAGATGATTTTGTGTAGTCACCGAGTGTGATTCGTCTTCGTTTTATTCAACTTATTGTTCAGTGAAATTTTTAAATACGACACGCCAAGTGAACTTCAAAACAAATGGAATATCACTACACCAGACAGTACATAATTAGATAATGATATCAATTTTTAATGATTTTTCAAAAATTTACTAACGTTGGCCCCCGTATTCGCCTGCAAACCTGTTACCGCGTCTTTCATGAAAGTAAATATAGTGATAGGACGCGAGTTCGTTTAAATAACGACTATCGATTTTCGTTATAATAAACCATTTAAAAAAGTGGTTGAAAATTTTTGTAGGTAATTGTTATTGTAGATGCTGTAGAAAAAAATGTTTCGTTTATCTTTTCAAATACAAAATATTATTACCTGTGAATTGTTTTTATATATGATAAGGTTTTCTTTGTAAATTAACCACTTTTTGTCTAATAACAATAACAATAACAATAACGAAAACAAAAACAAAACTAAAGGCAAAAACATAAAATGGACTCTGCGATGCAAACACCAGTTACCTACCTACCTTTATGTTGTAATCCTTTATAATATGTATCTTTTTAAGTATTATTTTAAGGCGATGCACTACGTCGTAATATTTTAAATTGAGTCGCTATCAATAACAACCCTTACGTAGATGGCGATAAGTTTTAAATTCCCGCTTAAAACCTGTTTTGATTTATGCAAGAAAAAAAACATGGCCAAAAAGTGCCTTTTATTGAAGTGAAACTTCTTTAGGCGCGTAATGTTCGGGGACGGAGTAAAACCGAGTCAGGATCGACACGAAAATGCGGGTACCCCCACCACCGCTCACCGTTCACTGTCCCTCTCTCACCATATGCGCTTGTTGAGGTGGGGGAGCCGCTCACGAACGTTCTCTCTCTTCTCTTCTTTCCTCTCTCTCAGACACCAGCGAACTGCGCCACGCCAAGCATCAGCTGCTTGGTTAGTATACTGCGTCGTGAGTGTAATACGAGTGAAATACGTAATTGATTGTGGTTCATACGGTTAATTTGAAAATAGAGAGAGAGGAATAAATTAAATTTGAAAATAGAGAGAGAGGAATACTAGAAGTTTCACTTCTGTCTTGCGTAGGCTTGACACACCCACTTTTTTTATTTTGTGGATGTTCAGGCATAAATATTAATTTTTTTTCGATCATTTTATAAATAACTTAATTTTCCACATTATAAAATAAAATTATAACCGAAAATGGGTTCGCAAGTAGGAGATTTTGAACTTTAAAGCAGTTTTCATAGGCCTTTACATTATTCTTTTTCTGGGCTTATAAAAAAACTTATTTAAAAAATACTCGATTATTTCAAAGGCCAAGATGTATTCTACTCGCAGTATTTAATTAAAGCATCTGAAACATTTCTAGGTGAACAAATTTTCAAACCAAAAACACGTGATTTTCCATTACTACGTATGGCATCGCCTTAATTATGCTAAACAAATTTGTTTTTAATACTTTTACTTCTCCCCTATTTCTTTATCTTCCTTTTTTGTACAAAATATGTTTTGTAATTCATCCAAATTTTGACTGTCCTAAAACGGAAATTCCTACTAGTTAAACAGTCAAAACATTTTACAATTGTAAAATATCTATTTCCTGAACTAAATTAATTTAAAAAAAATGTAGGAAATAGTTGACTAAGGAACCTTTACCCATTCTGCCTCACAACGTAACCCAATTGGATATGCCATAGTCTCACTGTCTCCAGACATTTCTCCAGAAGTTAGGACTTTTGTGCGGTATTCACATAAAAAACCTTGTAATTTATTTATATTAGTTAAACCCTTTAAATATCAGGAACCCAATTTCGTATGATGTTTAGGGGCAAATTCGGTCTCCTAATAATTAAAGGGTTGTGAGGCAAGTGTAATTTATCTCAGTTTTTTGTACATCGTAATTTATAATATCTTAAACTATTGCATTTTCCAAATTTGCACGCGAATCTGTTTGTGGTTTTGTGGTGGACTGTAATAAAAATTTGACACAACTATTAGGGTAGCTGTGGTTAACAGTTAGAATTGTAAAATGATTCTGACTAATCCTAGGTCTTTTCGATCGATATTAGGGATTTTATGGGACTTAAGGGACACTACTTGGTCATCACTGTACAAACTTCTGTAACAGACTCAAATTAAACGCATTTAATGGACTTGTTCACTGTACCGGTTTTCTTAACAGCCTGGTAATTGATAATTAAATTGTTGCAATTTTCACTGATGTAGATACTCTACACTGTAAGGGCGAGGAAATTGGGTAACAAGTTGGGTAAGGGAATGATGAAGTCTAACCTTCTTACGTGAAGAGTAAAATAGATAAAAACTTTGCCATAAATTCTTAATGCTACGTATACACACGCGAGCTGAACTGTCGATCCTTAACTTATAGGAATTGAACGAAGCAACCGCAAAATGGCGCGAAACGCCGCTTGCAGTTGCTTCGTTCCATTCCCGTAATTCGTGGCTCGGTTCGCGTTTCGGTTCGCAAATGTATACGCACCATAACATAAACTTGAATTCTACCCACTAATAGTTTTCCACGAACCGTTTGATGGATTGCTCCTCTTTTATCTAGACTTTAAAGTTTTTCAAAGTCAAGTCTGTTAAATTATCGCATTTTCATAAGTCAACGAACTGGGAATATAAATATGTCTAGAAAAGTTGACGGCAACTAATTTATTGGAAATGTATGAAAATTTCATGTATCCTTGAATTTTTTTGATGTCTCTAACTATATTCTACCTATATGTATAACTTGATTTTAGTAGAATGTTTAATTGGTAGAACCTACAGACAAGCTGTCATATGACAGCTTTGTGGGACTACCTTAAATTTGTACAAAATTGTTTCTATTTACTTAAAAAAAAAAAAAAAAAATAGTACCCACGTCGAAAACTAGATAGCTATTTGACTTGTGGTGATTTTTTCATTATTATAATTTTCATTAGAAACTAAATTATTTATGTTACAACATATTAGGGTGGTAGTATGGGATATTGCGATAGTGAAAGGTCACCATTTAGACTAAAACGTTGCCTTGAATTGGCATTTATTTTTTTTGTTTGGTGACCAAATCTTAATAGCCAGGTAGTAATAGTTTTTCACCACCTCTTTTTCCAATCCCTTTCCCCTCTCACTTCTTTCAGCCTCAAAAAGTATAAAGCTACCTCAATTAATTGATGATGCCACAGCTCTCTTCGGGAGTTTGAAATAATTAATTATACTGAAAATGAGATCCAAAAGCTTCGCCAATCCGGACACAATTTTCTAATACAAAACGGTGTATTATCGTGACATTGATGTAACGGGTTTTCCAATAAGAGGTGTTATTTTGAATAGCCCGCTATTTCGGTAGATGTTACTTTTGAAGCTGTCATTTTTGACATTTGACAAATAGAAACTACGCCATTAATAAAAATGGAACGATACACGCTTCAACACCGCATTGAAATTATTAAAATTCACTTGAGTGAATCAAATGCAAATCATTTTGAGTGATGAGGCCAATTTACACCTCGGTGGTTTCGTCAACAAGCAAAATTGTCGCATCTGGGGCTCGGAAAACCCAAGAGTTATTGTTAAAGAGCCTCTCTTTCTTCAACGTGTGACTGTTTGGTGCGGTTTATCGTCCGGCGGAGTCATTGGATCTTACTTTTTTGAAAATGAGGCCGGAGCAACAGTTACGGTGAATAGATTGCGCTATCGAAAGATGATTAATGATTTTTTATGGCCGGAATTGGATGGTATTGATATGGACAACATTTAATTTCAACAAGACGGCGCTATGTGCCACAAAAGCAACGAAACCATTGATTTTTTACGATTGAATATCAAAATATCACCTATTATTGGAAAACCCTGTATTATATTTAGATGAGACATGAAGTGAAAACGACAACATGTAAAAAACAAACTTCTTTTTTAAATACGGGGGGCTTATGATCACAAGGGCCTAACTACAAAAACTGGTGTTGAGCTTAGCTTGGTTTCGGTAATAACATAATCATATTTTTTTGTGACACGTAACTCTATCTCGTACATACAGCCATTTCAGAGATACAGTTGGATATATGAGCATTCCAATCTTTATCTGCGTTTATCTCAAAACTATGTTTTTGTAGATAGGCCCCTGTGATACTAAACCCTCGAATAATAATACATCTATTTTCTGTTTCGACCTGGTTGAACCATCTCTTGGCTAGTACCAATTTCAAACAAAAAAGAATGTTTGACTGAGGATTCAACTTTCCTCCCCAGGAACTGGAGTCAACCCCGCTAACAACTGCGCTGGATCCCGATTGGGTAAGACCACCAATTATTATTTTATACATTAGCTGCTGGAATGTCACACTCCATGCTAGGGACGACCCGGTGTTATGGCGGGTGAATTTTACAGTTTGCAGACGTAGAATGTATACATTACTTTAATATGAAAAATAATAATTATGTATACCTAGTTTGGGTGGGTTGCAAGAAGAGAATGGAGAAGTTAGAGAATTATAAGAAGATGAAAAATTTGAGAAATTATTAGTAAATAGATCACACAAAACAGTTAAATCTCAATATATTACATTTATATATCTATTTATATAATATTTTATCATTTTTATATAAATGTTTATTAATTATTTTCTCATAAGAATATATTAATATAAAAATATATTAAAGAAAGACACACACACCTCATAATTCAGGAAATCGTTTTACTAAATGCCGTCTCTGTTTCAAGTTGACAGGCGGCCTCTACCTCCTGAATGCGGAGGAATTCTCAAAAATAAGGCGCAGCTGAATTTCCCTCCCAATTCCAACATAACACAAACAGATACGTTTGTAGTTTTGGTTTTGTGGTGTGGTAGCCCTCTATCCCCCATCCATGAAGATGGTTCCAGTTTTTACCTGAAGGGCGTGCTTTTGAAGATATAAGGGCTGGAAGTTTCGCCTTCTAGAACTATTTCTAGAACCATCCAGAACCTTCGAGAGCATCTGGAATGTTGTGGAATACTCTCGAAAAGTCTGGAACTTTCGGGAACATCTAAATATAAAAAAATTTCATCATGATGAAATGTAGTTTTTTAAGGCGATGCACTACGTAGTAATGCAAAAATTTGTGTTTTTTGTTTGAAAATTTGGTCGCCTAGAAATGTTTCAGATGCTTTGATTAAATACTGCGAGTAGAATACATCCTGGCCTCTGAAATAATCGAGTATTTTTTAGATAAATCTTTTTATAAGCCCAAAAAATAATAATGTATAAGGCCTACGAAAACTGCTTTAAAGTTCAAAATCTCCTACTTACAAACCTATTTTCGGTTATGATTTTATTGTATAATGTGGCAAATTAAGTTATTTATAAAACGATCTAAAAAAATTAAATATTTATTCCCAAGCATCCACAAAATAAAATAAAAGGCACTTTTTGGCCATGTTTTTTTCTTGCATAAATCAAAACTGGCGGATGGTGTTAAGCGGGAATTTAAACCTTATCGCCATCTACGTAAGGGCTGTTATTTAAAATATTGCACGACGTAGTACATCGCCTTATCAGTAAAATTGTGGTATACAGTAGTGATTGGTGAAAGAAGTTACTAGTTGTTTCGTATTATTTAAACAGAAAATGAATGCTTCTAATGTTCATGAAATTAATCATGTAAAATGAATGAAGTTATTTAAAATCACTGATTTAATTCTTCGTGATAATGGGGGGAGTGATATTGCCTTTGCGCTTTTCTTGTTAGATACAGGAAACGCCGAGAGGGAAGTACAGAACAAGGAAATGGGATGAACAAATGACTGTTGAGTGATAGAATAAGGAATAGAGGGGAACGGTGATCAGATCAGGAATAATAATAATGGGGAATGGAACGGGGAAGTGTGTTTTGTGTGAAGAAAAAGGGGAATGATAATAATGGACGTTAATGGAGTAAGGTGTGTGTGGAAGTTTTGTACAATATGTTTTGATATTTGATTAGAATTTTCTGTATATTTTGGCTGATATGTTCAAGAAAAGACAGCATGTCGACTTGTTTCGCAACCCGATCCGAAAGATTATGATTTAAATTTGTATCAAAATTTGAATTTGTGAATGTTTTGATAATAAATCTTCAACATTTAATATGGAATATATATCAAATAAACACTAAATGAAGTCCCCGGCGTTGCTAGGGCTCTAGTTTTTTAAAACCAGACTTAGACAGTGATGCATATTCAAAAGTTCATCGTGCAGCATCAAAATTCTGCTTTAAGGGGTGGGAAATGGGGTGGAAGGTGATTTTTCGAAATCTCAAGTAGACAATGACCTTTCTCTTGGTTTGGAGGTTGAGTGTACTAAAATTCATCGATTTTTTAATAAAACTGTAGTTATGTTGTAGTTATGTATGCAGGTGAAGTGCAGGTCTAAAATAAAAAATTACCTTTTTAAGCTGTCGTACCCTTAAATTAAATATACCAATCCTAAGAGAAAGTCCAGTTATATTCAATTTTTCCAAAGTCCTAAATCCTGTATCTAGATTTCGCCAATAAACAATTAGATAATGTTAATTAAGTGTTAATCTCAAGTGTCCTACCAGGTAATTATTGTACTGTATATTTTCTCCATAAATAGTTAAGTAATAACATAGATCACTGTAGAAATGTATTATAAGTTTGTACAGCGCCCTTGAGGTGTTTTTGCACAAAAACGGCGCTATACAAGTCATCCAAGTATTATTATGTTTAAAAAAGAAATCTATACCGGGGTACTTCTTTATAATAAAGGCAAAGATTGATCATACATAGCTGAAATTCCCGGCGTTGCCCGGAATTTACGTACAGTTTTTAAAAATCAAAAATAAAAAATAATCTTCCTTTTATTTTGAACGTCAAGTGTGCAAAATTTCACTACATAGTAATAAAATATTGCTTTAGGGGTAGGAAAATAGAATGAGGGTAGTTTATCGACATATCAT
Organism: Hesperophylax consimilis; assembly: GCF_061612785.1. Lineage (NCBI taxonomy): Eukaryota > Metazoa > Arthropoda > Insecta > Trichoptera > Limnephilidae > Hesperophylax > Hesperophylax consimilis. Next base: position 18,795,292 of record NC_142865.1, read on the forward strand.
ATATGCAATGACTTTCCTCTGGTTTTGAAGGTAAACTGTGCAAATTCTCATCAATCTCGGAATAATACTGTAGATTTGTATACAAATCAAATCCAAGCCGCCCGCCTGCGCGCTACATACGCACAAACATTTATTTTTATTTATTAATTTATTAAAAGATGGTGAAATTAATAAAGTTATTTTTTAAAAGTCAAATGAAATTCAATGTATAGATAAAAAAAAACGGATTCTTATTTCTTCAATAATTGCGTTTTGTTGGGTCATTTTAATTAACTGAAAATCAATCACTTTGAATGCACCACTATTTTATCAAAATAATCGACGTGTTCCAAAACCAATGGTTACTTCGTCAGGATAAACGTAAAACGAAAATTGATTGATATAAGAATGTCGATTCCTCAATCTAAAATGATCGCTCCATAAAACACAATTAAAATTCAATCTTAAAATAAAACACACAAATACAATAATATCACCTGTTCTTCTTCAGGTGAAGAAGAAACTCATATTTTGAGAGTTGAAGCTTTGAAGAACAAAGCTAAAACAAGGTTGTATTTTTCTTCCAGATGTAATCAATCAAAAGCCACCCATTTGGCTTTTAAGGGTGGGTGTCTCCGTCTTATATTTACCACCTCTTCATCCGCCCTTAGGCTGAAGGACAGGGATCTTCAACTCGTGGTTTCAAAACCCACACACGGAGAAAAGGTTTATTGCTAATTTATTATGAATCTATTCAAATTATTAGTAATCCGGTTATAAACGGGATTGCAGGCCTTCAGAAATGAATTAACAGGTTTCATATAATAATGCACGTGCATGCAACGATATAAGCAATGCACGTGCACCTTGACAGTATATTATATTAATAAAGTATCTAGGAATCGTAATTGACCATAACCTTAGATGGATACCTCACATCAAACAAATCACAAATAAACTTCTCAAAACAATACACATTTTCCTAAACATAAGAAACATATATAAAATAAAACAATTGAAAACAATATATTTTGCACTCTGCCAATCAATAATAGAATATGGAATTATTGCTTGGGGAGGAGCAACAAACTCGGCTATCAATTACATAGAAACCGCACAGAAAACGATCTTAAAGGTAATACTAAAAAAACATAGACTGACTGATACAGACCAAATATTCAACAGCTGTGACGTACTAGATATACGCCAATTATACCTTAAAACACTACTTAACTACATTTTTGACAAAAAAATAAATTTCAACATAAACAAAATAACACTAACAGACCAGTTAGACAAGCGTACAAAGAAAACATAAAAACTCCAACAGTAAATTCAAGCTTTGGACAAAGACACTACCAATACCATGCTATAAAAGCTTTCAACAGTCTAAAAATTGAAATTAAAATTGAGGAAAATAAAAATAAATTCACACACAAAATTACAAAATGGATTAAACAACAAAAAAGACAATATTACCAAAATGTCATAGCATAAAATAAAAATAAAACCTACACGTAACACACAAAACCAATATAAACACACATCACTCACAAACACACAAGATTATATATTAAATTTATTATTTTATCTTATATTGTAGATTGTATTTAGATTATATTTTCATATTATAAAATGAAGGCCTCAACACGGGCAAGCCACCCAGTGAGGCCAACATTACTGGAAAACTTTGAAATGTAAAAAATATTGGACCAAATAAATAATAAATAATTATGACGATATGCGAAAATATTTAAGTTTATCAGGAAACCTGTTAATTCACTCGTTAATCCAGTTTTTAACTTTTTCAACAATTTGAAGAGATTCTTAATAAATAAGCAATACTCTTCTTCTCCGTCTTTGGACTTAATGAAGGGACATGTTCACAGTACCGGATTTCTTAACAAACTGGTAAAGGATAAATACATTGTTGAAATAGTCACTGATGTAGATGAAACTCCACGCTGTCAGACAGGGAGAGGTACAAAAATATTAACTTTGCCATTCATTCTTAACAGAATCTTGTGTGCTCTAAGATAATTCTATCCACTAATCTCCATAATATTTTCGCATTTCGTCATGATATATTGTCAAGATAAAGTAGGTAAAGTTTGTTATTATTAGTGCCAGGTAGGAGAAGTCGGGGACGCCTGAGGAATACTTAACGCAATACCTCTGCACTGGAATGAGATAGGGGGTCGAATTAAAGTCGATGTAATGTAGTTTTTTAACAGTATCATTGTAGTATACAGTAGTGCATGGTGGAAAAAGTTGGAAGACATTAGCAATAGCGAACCATTTCAGGGTCCACTAGTATTATAGAAAAGATGGTGTCAGTGTCTGAGATATATATGCATTCGCTAACTTTTACCGTTTGCAGTTGGGACTCTCGTGTGGTATTCATATAAAAGAGGAATAGACAAATGTTTCTCGTTTGCCACCACTGAGTTAGGTGGTAAATACCTCCCACAACACCTAGGCTTTAATTGTCCCCCCGGGCGCTGGGCCACAAATCAGACTAACGAATACCACCCTTGTCTGTCGAACACCCCCGAGGCAAGACTTATTTCCTCCCACCCGCACACCCATCCCAGCCACCGTAGCCTCCTAGGCTGGAGCGGCAGAGCCTCTTTTTACTTTTACGAACGGGAGAAGAGATTATTCGCGTGCGATGACCATGCATCAAAGAATAATCGAAGTTTTTATTGCTACTTCGTATGTTATCTCACTGACTAATTATTAACAAGCCATTTCTCCGCAGAGGTAGGCAGAGAGGATGGACCGCCACACAACTCTGTATTAACACACTCCTTGCTTCGTTAACATTCATACATCTCCTCATATTCTTCTATTTTAATATTTTTTTAATGTGAGTTCTGGAAATGTACCCAACTGTTTCTAACCGTTTGGATCCAGTGATACTATAGCATCCCCGATCGGGCTATGATGTGAGGCTGAAGATAGTAGGGGTAGGGGGGGGAGAAAGAAATGGGGAGGAGAAAGATGGGGATCTGTCTGTTCAGATGTGGTCATCAAATACGGCCTAATCCATTTTAAGCAACGTTTCTGATATGAGTGGTGGTCTTACGCCAGGGCGATACTGGGAATATCGTCCACTCTGGAACGTGCCGCAAATAAACCTACTGTAACTTTTTTGTTGTTTGTTTTTGGGGTGTTATGCCGTGTTGCGCTTACTACTTCTTTAGCCGTCTTCGGATCTACCGGATCTGCCCTGATGATGGACACTGCAACGCTGTCCGAAACGTCGGCTTAAGAAGGAGTTAGCGCGACACGGCATAACACCCCAAAAACAAACAACAAAAATGCTTTTGGCCGTGAAAATCTAAAATCTTACCTACTGTAACTTGAGTATGGCTGAATTTGAACCCGCGACTTCCTGCTTCCTAGCTGAGAATCGTAAACACTCAACCACAGAGGTCGTCAAATTATTCTAGTGATGTGGGCGTTTTTGTGATCCAAAAGTATGACCATACTTTGCTTAAAATTCAAATGCAGAACTAAAAAGAAATGCTGAACTATTCATTTCGATCAAATGGGATGGCGATATACAATGTCGTGCAAGTTAAAGAGAGATAGAGCGCGTGCTAAACGGGAAAGCATTAATTATTATATCATATTAGTCAGTATTAAGTAAGCGACGACGTTGGTTTTCATTCAAATCTATATGGAACCCATTTCTTGTGTTCGTTATCTTATTCAATTTAGTGACTAAATGATACATCTTAGCATTCAAAATAAATTAAATCACTGTGTTGTCTTCGATTCCCCTCGTAAATACGATTGATATATTAAAAATATATTATTTTAATTAAACACGACTTACTAGACGACCTTTTTTAATCTTGACTCCAGGAAAATACTTCTCTCATAGCCTATGTCATCTCTGGAGATGATATGGGGAGCGATTTTTTGAGGAGAGGAAGAATTGAACATTGTTCTTGAAGAGACCCATCTCGTAGGAAGGAGGAAACACAGAGGCCGGCAAATAGTTCCAAACCCGAGATATTGAAACATACATCTGAGTTAAGTAGTATTTAAAGAAAAGCTGTGATGATTTCATCTATGGAACATGTAGACATACCAACATAACAGAACCATATATATATTTTTTATAATTTTCATTTCATACATTTACTTTTTTTGAGAACGTTAAAATTTAAAGTGTTTAAAGGGCGTATGTTATTGTCTGTAGAAGTTCAAAATGCGCAATCTTAAGTTCCTAAGAAAATCTCCAGCATCCTGGTCACCCCTATCCCCCAACCCCACTTGGATTGTGCTCCCTTTATCTTATTCACCCCCGATATTTTTTACCGGATTAAGATGATTGTTGCTAACCATCCCCGTTTTCCCAATATTATTCCCCCAACTGTCGAAATACTCTCAGAGAAATGTTAAAAAAACACAAATATAAATGGGAAAAACAGAAGACTTAAATATTAAACAATGTATCATTGTACTAGAAAATTACATAAAACAAACAATTTCCCTGCATTACTTCACATGTTAGGTTAAGTTACGATAAAGAAATATTCGGATTCTTGGACAACTATGTATTATAATAAGACAAGGTTTTTTATGCATTGCACAAAGGATAACCAATTACTATAAGCAATAATTAGTCGCCTGTAGGTGCGAGTTCAATTCCCGTCGGCGGCATTTATTTTTAAACAAGTTCTGCTGTGTAATTATTACTACGCGTGACAGCTGTTTCGCCCTCTGAAGGCATTATCAAACTGGCATTTATTTTTAATGGGGAGATATTTTCAATTTATATGAATATTTCAGGTGACTAATTATTGCTTATAATAATTTGATATCCTTTGGAAAACTATAGTCTTTTCATGTATTTATCTTCCCATATCAAAATGGCTAAAGAACACAGACATAGGAATTAATAGACGAGAAGATAATGGCGAGGGGTAAAATCAACTGTTGAAGAACGAAGGGAGTGAAGCTGACTGTGATTCGTCAATAAATCAATCTGACAGTAAATAGGCATCTCGCATTATAATATCACCATTTACTTCTTAAAGGTAAAATCTGCTTTTGAATGAATAGACATTTTTACATGGGGGCGCAAATTACTCGCCACGTTATGAACAAATTTGCGAAGTCCTAATTCGGCAAAAAAATTCGGTTCTATTTTCAGAGTCGAATATTTCGTTTAAGTATTTAGTTAAGACACTTTTATAAATGTTCATAATTTAATTCCCAGCAACCAACCAGCTTTGTGTTTCGCGTCCAGACGTTTCTCGATGTGATAGTAACAACTGATTCATATTATACGATGTGAATATGCTTAAAATAAAGTAAAGTAATGCTTATATATGGAATGTAATACGACAATTGGGTTTATTCTCTTTTTCACATCTATTTTTACAAGTTTTCATAGTACAAGTCAACATTTTGCCGTGTTATTTCGTAAAATGAACCGATGATGCCTCGACCATAGTTCGCACAAGAATGATGACGTCACGTTTTCAAATTTCACTTGAGGCCATACGCGAGCACAGCCGGCTCCAATGGAACCGGTATGGGGAGTGGGGATAATACGCTTTTAATCACTTAGGGCAGGTCTACTAATATTCATATGTCTATGCTAAAGAAGAACATTACAAAATAAGTACTCCAAACAGGAGGCCATGATGAAAATAATTTAATATCTATATATACAATCTTTGGGAATGCTGTATGGATGGTTTTTTGAGGAAAGGAGGGAGTTCTTCTTCTTCTGTCGTATAATGGGGGGTCGAAGAGGGACATCTAGGTCTGCTAGCCGGTCGTCGCCCTGTGGACCTCTTAAATCTCCATGGGAAATGGATGCTGCGGGCATTCGGTGAGCACAATTCTGTGGTCTGTACCTAGGGTTGCCAGATGTCCGGTTTTGGACCGGACAATACGGTTTTTTTGAACGGCTGTCCGGTCTAGAAAATTTTGGAAAACCGGACAGTAGATTTTTTTTTTAAATACGTGACATATATACCTCACGAGATAATTTACAGAGCAAAAGCCGTGAGTGATTCTGGCGGGTGGTAGCAAGACTTGCTCAAATCTGTTGTATATTGTACAATATGTGTAGTGTTCCCGTCTTCAATGCCTTCGTACAAAGAGTTTTTAGTGTAAGGGTAATGTATGGACTGACGAAAGAAATCGACTGGGTGTGAATACCGTAAAAAGCGAATAATGTGTTTTCTTCAATTTAAATGTCAATTGCACTGAATTTAAAGATACAATTTCAGATTTCAACGATTATTTAAAGTAGTAGCATTTATTGCCAAATATGTCAAAAAGTGATTTTTTGCTATAAGCTATATACTTTTAATATAAGCTTTAATGTTTACTAAGAAAACTGTTAACCCTCAGAAATTTTCGGTTTGTTTTGTCCGAAATCAAAGGGGTTTATGATTATCAAATATCCTTTTGATTTTCGACAAATTGTACCAAAAAAGGGGGGACCCTTTGATAAAAAAATGTTCATTTTTTTATCTGGACCATCTGCAACCCTATTTGTACCGCACCGGAGTCGAACTCTTTATGGCCTCGCCTGTGCATCAAGTAGGCACAGCGACTGTGAGAGGACCTTATCCTGTTGATGGCGAACCAGACTTTACGAGGCAGTGCATGGTTGTCTCTCAGTAGAATCGTGTACGAAATGGGCATTTATCACGTCAGCCGATTACCATTCAAGATTCTACCTATATTTTGGAGTGAGAGCTACCTGGAGAAGCCCTTTTCCTTTCTTTTGGAAGGGTTTTCGGATCTTTAGGCGCCATGAAGGATGAGATGGGACACTATCTTGCAAAGGTATTGCGCTATAGCTATGGATATATATATATATATATATATATATGGAAAAGATAGAAGAGAGAAAACACAGAAGCCAGCAAATCATTCCAGAGTCTAGCTGTTCAACACAAGAACAAATCAGAGAAGCCACCCGTTTTCATATTACGAATGTCAATCTTGTATGAAAACTTTGGGCACGTGTTTGGCTCAGGGAACAGTGAACCAATTTTCTCGGATCGTCTTCCATTGAAATACTAGTAGAACAAAGATAGCATTTTCACCTGACGCCTGTGCTCCAAAAAATGTAATCCGATTGTTAAGATACCTACCGAAGAGGTCGTAACTCTAATCAAGAGTCCCAAAAAAGCAACACCTCAAAAGGAACAGCAATAAAACTTTACTACATTGTAGCATCACATTTATTAGAAAATAAACACTCGTTTGATAAAGACAGAGATGTTAAAGTCCTCCATACTTGCAATAAAGGCCACAAGCTTGATAGACTAGAATCTTTAGAAATTACTCGCTTAATTAATAAAATAGACCCTAACTTTGTAATGAATAAACAATTAGAATCATTTGCCAAGTCTCCGCTTTTGTATCCATTGTAATTTTCATAATAACTTCGACATTAAAATATGTAGTTAGGTTAGACCATCCCTACTTCAATGTAAACATGTACCTCTTCAATAAGTAACTTTGTAATTAATAAGCTATTAGTATCAGTTGCTAAGTCCCTACTTTTTTTAATTCTTATAATAATTTCTCAAATGTAAACATGTATCTTTTCAAAAAGCAAATATAATCCCATCATAAATAATGATTTGACAGTAAAATTAGGTCATTAATAATGCATATTACCTGTGAGGTTTTTCCCTAATAAATATTGAAATGAGCTACAAACCCAAGGTAATTAGCTTACTGGAATTACCAAATATTTAGAAAATCAACAATCTTAAACGACTTAGTAACAAATAAAATGGATTAAAACCCTATAAACTACCCCTCTCCCCCCTCCCCCATATGTTGTGTATATAAACCGTAGACTAAGAATTTTGTTTACCAGTCTGAAGATGGCTTTGACGAGCTGAAACCGGTTACGGTCAAAATAAAATTAAGTGGAATAAAGTTTTTTATTTGTTTTATTATAATATATTATAATGGAATTCCACCACGAATTATCGGTCTCAAAAATAGAAATACGCAAAAGAGTTGTTTTTGTTTATATGAGTCCCAACTGTTCCCAACCGCCTAGAGCCAGTGACACTATGGCATGCCCAATCGGGGGTATTTTGTGAGGCTGAAATTTGAATAGAAAACAAATTATAAACCAATAACATTTTTAAAATAATGTTTTAAAAAATATGTAAGTTTTTCGGTGCTATTAAAAATATCTGTTACTTCCATTTACATAAATACAATAATATTAAGCTACTTCTGCATTTTGGTTACCTAAGCTGTGTTTAAATGGAATAATATAATTTATGAACGAATTTGTATTGACAACAATCATTGTTGCAGAGAAAGATATTTTTGATAAGAGTGACTTTATCAGGAACATGATATTAAAACCTTGTACAATTTCCTAATACACACGAGGCAGATTTTTTAAAAGGTTTTATTTATTTATTGTTACTCATAACTTTTTACGTTTGTAAACTAATTTGTTACATTTCGTTGTTCGTAGCATTATATTTTTACAATAAGCATAACAACCTTTTTTAAATGCATTCATTCTTCGTTCAATCATCAGACAAATTTCACAATTTGAGAGGCGGGTTTTGGGTAGCGCTACCCCGATAACCATTTATTGGATAACCAACACCTCTGCGATAGGTTTTTAAGTGGTTCACTAAGTGTGGTAATTTAACAGGGGTGCCCGGGTTCTTCGGGTGAGGTGTGTTCATGATGCGCCTATCCACCAGCTGCGTGGAGTGCCAGATCGGGAGAGACTGGTTTGGGGAGACCCTTCGACCAGTCCAACTTGTCTTTCGACCTGCTTTGAACCTCAGTGGGAGGGATATATTCATTTGTCCGTCAATCCTGGATATACTGATCCCAAGACTCCTACCCATCTTTTATCTTTCCAGAATTTCATCTCCTTCCTTTCTTTGAAAAGACGCAGAATCTTAAAATGTGAAATAGGTCCTGAAAAAAACTATAAAAAAAACAGACTTTCAGACATCTCATCGTACAATGTTTAGTCCTTTATACTGAAGCAGTATGTAATATTCTCTTTTTAATTGGATTGCTAATTAGTTCTTCCTACATTTGATTAATTATTGCACTATTTTTGGTAATACATTTCAAGGCTCTATTTTGAATAATTTGTTGTTTTTTTAGGTATTCTTGATTGACCAAATATAATATGGCAGAGCAGTAATCGAAATTTGAAGTAAATAACGTTTAAAAGAGAGATGCGTTGTCTTTCTATTTAGCGTGTTTCTTATTTATCCTTGAATTTTTACTTTTTTCATACCTTCTTTAGTAAAAGTTCAAAATTAGCCGTGAATGTTAGTATTGAATCCAACATTACACATTGGATTATTTGATTTGATTTCTTTTTCCATTTTTTCATCAAATCGTCCAATTCAACCCCATGTTTTGCGTTATAATTGCCCATTTTCATATATTTTGTTTTGTTTACGCTAATTTTCAATATTCAGCAATTTTGCTTTAATATAGTCTTTAATACTATTTATTATATTATATTTATTGCGTCAATTTTCTTCACATGAAAGATGGATTAACGTATCGTTCGCGATTAGTATAATTTTGCAATTTGTTTAGTAATAATTATATAATTTATGTAAATTATGAATAAAATTGGGCCTAATACCGACCCTTGCGGAACACCTCCATGTATTTTGTTTTGTTTTGTTTACGTTTAGTTTGAACTTTATTAAATAATAACAAAATATTATTTTCACGATGCGAAAGCGGAAGACTTTCTATAAAATATTCTGCGAGGCAGGCAAGTATTAAGTATGATAGATTGCCTTTCTTTTCTCCTCATTCAATCACATGAATATAACTCCAATTCTTCCTTTTTTTCCTCTCTCCCCTTCTGCTTCCCTTCCCACAATCTTCTTTTCCACTTCTTCTTCTTATCTGTGCCTTCGCTAGCTACACACTTAAACCATAATTCACACAATATCTTCATCAATTGAGTAGCTTGATATATATAGAACTAGGTGATGCCTCAACATACAAAATGAAAAACTTTTGTAATGTGAAAAGGTTTTTTAAAAGGCTCCCATACTAAGATCCCGCTAAGGTTGTGATCAAACGGTTTTGTTGTCGCCAAACATATAAATATATCTCCTGTCCCAATGGTTGTGGCGCCAAGTAGCGTGTATGTACTAAAAAAATAGACCACTGTCCGTTGCTTGTTAGGGCGCTGACGTCATCGAACGGGGATACGGGTCAGATAAGAATCTCGAAATTCACTCTGCACGACCAAGGAATCAGCCATAACTTTGCAACGGAAAGGGTTACATGAATTATTAGTGCGTCGTCGTGTAGATCTTGAGGTGCCCTAAAAAGTGAAGAAAAAAAAACAAACTATCGCGATGACAAACGAAAAACGTTTTACGCAAAAAGTAATTAATGCATATTTTTTTCATTTATTACTTCAACACACAATTCATTCATAGATAAATGAGAGAACTATGACTGTTTAGTGTTCAACTAGGAAGGACTTCTGTTTTAAGACAGTCAAATTAACAAAAACAGCTCACATTATTATGCAAATAAAATTGAAGAAGTACATTTTCTTAAAACTTTATTTATAACATTACATTGGTGATATAACTAGGAAATTTATAACATAAATACTTTCCAACAAAAATAACAGACGCAATGTTAAGTTAAAAATCTTTAGTGAAATAGTATACACTCATTTCCATAAATCTGTCATTCTATCTAAATATTTCTTTAGTTTTCATTTTTTCATACTGTAATTGTTACATTATCTAGCGATTCCGTTCATTCAATTTTTCTATTGACTTGCCTACCAATGGACAACGGACAATATCAGCGGGAACATAACAAGTCAATCGGTTTAATTGTTGGCAGATAAATCATTTAAATGCGTTAAAGATTGACGATTGATTTTATTCATTAATTTCATTCATTTAACATATATATCCAGCTAACAATAAAAACACTCTAATATAATAGAACTTCCTTCTTCTTCTGGCGTTAGTAAGATTACATTGTAAATATTAATTTTAGTTGTAAGTTGTTATATATAAATGTGTAAATACTCGTATAAATGTCGTTAAGATAGTAGTTATAGGCCTTAGTCGTAAGTCACTAGATATAAGTCTTAGAGATAAGTCAGTAGTTCTAGTATTAACTATTTAAGAAATATATTTGTACAGCGCCCTTGAGGTGATTTCTCACGAAAACGGCGCTATATAAATTAGCCAAATATTATTATTATTATTATTGTATGTTGTGTTCCGTCTTATGGCCAGTGGAAGTAAATTGTATTTTGGGTTATGTCTTATGGCCAGTGGAAGTACATTGTATGTTTTGTTATGTTTATGAACAATAGAAGTACATTATATGGTTTTGTTGAAAAATAACTAAATATTATTTGCCAAAACTTATTACAAATCAATTCACTCAATTTATTTGAAGTTATATATTTTTTTTAGGAAAAGTATTACTGAACCATTCTGATAGTTTTAGCTACGTAGCAAAAAAGGATGAAGGGCAACTCGATATAATAAACCAAAAATGAATCGCGATATGTCATATCTAGTTTATTTTCTATCTACGGTTGGTGCTCAGAAGAAGAGCAGAGCTGATTATTGAGTTGGAGTATGAGGAATATTTGGAAGTGCCTACCCTACTTGAGCTACCTGAAATAGTCAATGTTTTGAGTTACGAACTTGTACTACGGCTTGACTGATCGATATGAAATGTAACATAAAAACTTACACCTTGAAAAAAGTTATTTAAATCAATATTTTATGCTCTTAATTATTTGTGCGTCCAAAGTAAATACTAAAACAGTTTTATGTGAATTTTTCTGAGTTAAATTTATGGATCAGGGCAACTTTTCTAAAATGGTTTTGTGCGGATTTTTATGTATTGAATTTATAAATAGAGGCAACTTTTCCAAAACGAATTTGTGCGGATGTTTCTTTATTGAAATTATAGATCTAGAAAACTTTTATAAAATAGATTTATGTGTATTTCTATGTATTAAATTTATAAATCTAGACAACTTTTCTAAAGCAGTTTTGTGTGTATTTTTTTGTTTTGAATTTATAGATCTAGACAATTTTTCTAAAGCAGTTTTGTGTGTATTTTTCTGTATTGAATTTATAGATCTAGACAACTTTTCTAAAACAGTTTTGTGTGTATTTTTCTGTATTGAATTTATAGATCGAGACAACTTTTCTAATGCAGTTTTAAGTGTATTTTTCTGTATTAAATTTATAGATCTAGACAAGTTTTCTAAAATACTTTTGTGTGTATTTTTTTGTACTGACGGCCTCCGTGGTCGAAGGGTGAGATTATCGACTACCAAGCCAGAGGTCGCGGTTTCGAATCCTGGCGTGCGTAAGTAAATTTAATTTGATTAATTTGTGTTTTTTCACAATTTACTCATTTTTTAATTTACTAATAGACAACACTTCTAAAATAGTTTTGGGTGTATTTTTCTGTATTGAATTTATAGATTGGAGTACCACTAACTTTTCTCTTGTGACATTATCAGTACTCCAGTGAGATATTGAACTTTCAACTCTCCGCGTTACAGTAAAAAAATTACAAATAGTTCAAAAAGAAGTAAGATGTGATTAAAAATACTGATTTTCTTTTGAAAAAGTCTTGAAATATTGAAACTGATTTTTCTGGAATTCAGACCATTAAATAGAAAGTAAAAATGGCCTTTATCATTTAAATCAAAGGACATATAATGACCATAATACTGTTACTTCCCAGAGAAGTACTAGTTTCGGTGTCTTCAGGCCTGTGTTGGCTGCGAACATTAAATTTTAATGGCTGATATTTCGCTGATAATGTCAAAGGAAATTTCCTGCAATAGTTGCCCCTAAATAAAGGGCCGAACCACTGAATATATGAACGAATAGAAATGCGCTTTGGGCCTATCTGTGTACAATTTTCCAATCTGTTGGTGGAATCAAATCGCATTGCTTGTATTCTCGTCAACATTTTTGATTTTTTTCTTGATACTTTTTGTCTGTAAACATTGTAAAGCAAATGGATAGTGAAATGATTTTCAGTACAATAATATACACTTCGCATAACAATAATAAATGTCATAAAAATCACCTCAAGGGCGCTGTATAATTTATTAAAGAGTTCTCGGGAAATATCTAATTATATTATTAATAAACAAACTAGTGGGCCCAGGTAGACGTTGTCCTGCCACAGACCGCCTTCTATGTAGACCGCATTTTATATAGACCTCATTTTATCTAGAACGCCTTTATCAGTTGTTGCTTTGGACGGATATTTTATGCATTTGACAAACATAGAATACACGCGCAAGTCACATCCATAGTAGATATTGTTTTCACGTTTCATTTGATATCGATCATTTCAGCAGATTGTGATCATTGTTCAGTAAGATAGAAAATAGGTAATAATGCCACCGGTACCATTTTAATTTATCAAACTATCCTAAATCTAAAATTTTTTCAACGACACATTCACAAAATGTAATTGTAATCAGTTGGGCGATTTCGAAAATGAGCTTGTACGAATACAGTGACAAGTAGTTTTTATATATTAAGATTCAGAAAAACATATATATATATATATATATATATATATATATATATACGGTTAAATACACTTTTATTCAAAAGTTTACTACACGCAGAGGAAACTAGTAAAAACACTGGACATTGATTTTACGACTTTTCACGCAGAGGACACTAGTAAAAACACTGGACATTGATTTTACGACTTTACACACAGAGGACAAAATAGTAAAAAACACTGGACATTGATTTTACGACTTTGCACGTAGAGGACACTATAGTAAAAACACTGGACATTGATTTTACGACTTTACACGCAGAGGACGCTATAGTAAAAACACTGGACATTGATTTTACGACTTTACACGCAGAGGACACTATAGTAAAAACACTGGACATTGATTTTACGACTTTGCACGCAGAGGACACTATAGTAAAAACACTGGACATTGATTTTACGACTTTGCACGCAGAGGACACTATAGTAAAAACACTGGACATTGATTTTACGACTTTGCACGCAGAGGACACTATAGAAAAAAATACTGTACATTGATTTTTCGACTTTGCACGCAGAGGATACTATTATAGTAAAAACACTGGACATTGATTTTAATGTCTAACTTGGATAATGGTCTGGTATAAAAAGAAACCGAGTGGGATCGTGCTACTTACACTCGCTACGAAAATCGACTTTTAACCCCTCATATTACACGTCTAGGTGTTGAGTGTTCAGTGCGTGGAACGGAGTTAAGTTTTCAGTAAAATAAACTCGCCTTCAGGAGTTGCAGAAAATATAAAAGGACCTGAGCAGTTTACCGGGAGCTGATTCAGGAACATTTCTGAAAGATTCTTTGACGATTGTTTATTGAAGTTGAGAATTTCGCGTGTTTCACTCTGATACCAGTTTAATGAACATTGTAAGAATTATGATAAAACAAAAAACTCACCGTTTTTAAGCTAATTAAAGGATTGCCAAATGCAAGATTGTATTTTGTTGCCATGAACGCAATACTAGATCGAATTTCTATTTTATACACAACATTTCAAATCGAAATACGTACAAAACTCTTTACTCAAACGTATCTGCAAATTTTAACACCAAGAGATATTGATGTTATCCACTATACTTTTAAACGGTCAAAAGTATTATAGCGATTGGTTTTTGGGGTATTATGCCGTGTTACGCTACCTCTTTCTTTGGCCAAGGTTTCGTCCCCATACTACCAAATTCATAAAAAAACACAAATTTTTACGATTTATTAACTTCAAATTACACATACCTACTCAACACATAAACAATACATTCTTACTAAATACACTTAAAATACATTCCCTAGAAAATAAGAGAAAAATAAATTACCTAACTTTTTTATTTAAGATTTTTCACTCCAGAGAAGACTGTTGTGAACTCCTGCAACTCATAGATTTCAGAGTACCTACTCAAAATGTATTATTTTGCAACAATAACTTTACTACCAACTATCACATACATGCACTTATTTCTCGCTTTCACATACTTGGAAACAAATTCACCTCAAATATCGACATATTTAATATAAGTTTGCCTGTGTTCAAGAGATACCTGAGTGACATTTTTATGTAGCATATTTAAAGAGCGATTCCGTATATTTGTTGTTTTCTTGTAGATATGTTGTGAACCTAAATAAATTGTTATTTTTTTGTTGATGTTTTAAAAAAAAACTTCTGTTATTACTGTACTATGCAGTAAATGATGTAAAATATGTATCATGTAAAAACCCATCAGGGCGTTTAAATTAATAAATAAATAATTAAAAATAAATATATTATTACACAACAATAACTCTTTGTTCAATTCTGTTATGAAGAGAATATGTAGACTGATCATTCAAAGCCAAATTAGTTCGGCACTTTTTAGTTAATCTAAATAACGAGTAATTATAATTTACTCATAACTCATAAGCTTAAGGCCCGGTAGTAAGCGTTCAAAGATGGCTTAAAAGGGAGTTATGTAAATGCGAATGTTAGAGGGAGCGCGCTAATATTAAAAAAACAATAATAATTAATTATTTTTATAAGCAATAATTATTAGCCTGAAACACTCATCCACATTGAAAAATCTCCTGATAAAAGATACATGACGCCAACGGGACATGAAGCCGTGTCCTTTCGATTTCCGGTCGACAGCTCTGACCACTGAGCTATGGCGGCTTATCTCTTATCCGCGAAATTATTCAATATATACTAGTGTTTCATTTAAAAATTACTGCTTGTTACATTTTTTAATGTGGATGAGTGTTTCAGGCTAATCATTATTGCTTATAAAAATAATTGTTACCCTTTGTGCTATGCATAAAAAATCTTGTCTTAAACATCAGTTTACCAAAAAAATAATTATTAATATTTGACAAGTTCTAGTATTTTCACCAAAAAATGTAGACAATTTGTCTCGACGCCATCTAGTGAGAGAGTTAGCACTTACAATGCCTTTCTCACATAAAATAAAGTTGGTTGTTTTCAGGTGAAAAAATGTAACAAGCAGTAATTGTTGAATGAAACACTAGTATATATTGAATTATTTCGCGGATAAGAGATAAGCCGCCATAGCTCAGTGGTCAGAGCTGTCGACCGGAAATCGAAAGGACACGGCTTCAAGTCCCGTTGGCGTCATTTATCTTTTATCAGGAGATTTTTCAATGTGGATGAGTGTTTCAGGCTAATAATTATTGCTTATAAAAATAATTGTTACCCTTTGTGCTACGCATAAAAAATCTTGTCTTAAACATTAGTTTACCAAACAAATAATAATTTAGCAAAAATGGTGAAAATATTTAATAAAGCGCGACTCATTTGAAATAGAGCAAAAGTCTCTCGACAAATGCTTTAGTTGCCTGTGAATTTTTTCATGATTATAACATATTAAATAACAGTACAAAACGCGTTTTTAATTTTAATAAATAATAATAATTTTCGGAGCTTACTTTGCGATTTTTTTCTATGCACGGAATTTTATATAATTAACGTTTAGACATAACAAATGTTTAGATATTATTTAAATTATCAAAAAAAACATTTATTTTTTTGGAACTTAAAAACTTAAATAGTTAACAAGAAACTTGTTATAAATTGGTAGAAATAAGGTATCTAATTAGGTATTTTTTTTACTCGATTATAAATTTCATTAGTTTTTCATAGTTAGTATGAAAATATTGTATTGAATTGTGTCTTTTTTTAAAAAATTCTTTTTAATTTATGATATTATGTTATATGCTTTCAATTTAATGTATAATTGCTTTCAATAAAGACCAACGGCGTTAATAAATAATTAAAAAAACAACCCTCACCACAATCTACACTATTGCCTTGATAATACACTCTGTTCGAAACGTCGGCTAAATAAAGAGGAAGCGCAACACGGCATGATAACCCAAAAATAAATCTAGATAAGTAAAAAGTGTTACTTCAAGTTTTTTTGTGAGAAGCTTTTAAGATAAAAGTGAGATTGTGCCAAGTTTCCTCTTGTCATTTTTCGATAATCGATCTTGTAATGGGCTACTTGGCAGGGAAAACTTTTTGTTTCTTTTCTTATTTTTTCAAGGCCTACTTCCTAAACACCTTTATCTACTTTGAACACTTTCTTGTCTATAAGAATATCTTCTAATATTTTTTTTATTTGTTTCAATAATGTTACGTCATTTCACCAACGTAGAAATTCCGTTACTATTATTGTTAGCATTTTAATGTGAGAACTGCATAATAGTCCCAACTTCTCCTAAACATCTGGGCTAGTAACCCAATGGCACTCCTATCAGGGGTATGTTGTGAGGTTGAATGTAATGGAGAGGAGAAGGAGATGGAAAAAAAGAAACATGTGGAAGTAGTCTCCAAACATGGCCAAAACCATTTCAAGCAACGTTCTAATTCTGAATGGTTGTTTTACACTAGGACGATACTGAGAGTATCTCCCACTCTAGACGTGCCGCAAATATACTGTATATTATTTTAAATGAGTTAATCGTGAAATAAAAGAAATTTATCAAATAAAATTAATTTGCGCACGCCTGGTTTGAACCCAAAACCTCCAGCTTGCTAGTAAAGAGTCTTACTCCTCGACCACGGATACATTGAAATTATATTACATGAACTGTAACTATGAAGTAAAATTTGCTTTTTAAATTATGCAGAACCCGTGCAGAAGAATAGTATTATGCTAACAATAATCTGATATTATTAATACTCTAGCGTCTGGACGGTGTAGGCCCTCTCATTGGTCAAATTTAAATTGTCTGTTTCAGTTAAATTCCGCTAACTTGAAAATTAAGGCACGATTTGAAAATGACACGATGCTCATATAATTTTTGGATAATATCGAAGAAAATATGTTTTAGAAAGTTGACAATCCATTGGATTCATTACATTACAGTAAAAATTATCCACAATTACGTATTAAAATTTGACGTTTATCATTATTCACGCCATATTCACGCGAAAGACAGATTGTCCAGTGTTGCCAGCGTATATGGATTTCCAATCATTGTAAAAAACTTTTATAGCCAGTTAGTGTCAAGCAATGTATGTTAATGTGAGATATATTATAATTATAAATAATAAATATAATTAAAAATCCACCATTACCACCATTTAAAGCCGGCTGCAAAAATAACCAGCTCCACTCGATACTTTACGTAATTAATTATTTTTTGATATTACAACACCGACCCCATGCGCTGTCATGTTTAATATCTAGGTAATTTCATAATTATTGACGTGCTAACCTAGAAATTTGTTTTAAAAAGTTCCTGTGAGTCACTAAGAATACATATTTTGTTTTCAGATTATTATTTCAATTTAATAACTATGGCTAAAAGGAATGTGGACAATATTTTACCAGAATTGGCCGAATTTCGGAATGTTCGAATGAGAGAGGGACGTTTACCGAGCGATCGAAGTGCCAGAAGACGAATAGAATATATGACTGATAATCAAATTGAACACAATAATTCCAGAAGGCGGTTTTCCACAGCAAATAGATGTAATGTATTCTTGAAGTGTGCTTTAATCAATAATCCAAATTATGTGCTTCCAGAACAGAATTATTTCGGCGTCATGTCAAAAGAATGTACAATCGAGCATTGCAAGGCGCTTCATTTTGAAGTTGAAAAAGGTAAACTGTTACATTCTTGCTGTCATAATGGAAAAATAATACCACAAATTTTAGCTTATCCTCCAGCACTTAACGCATTATTGACAGGAGATTGTAGTCAATCTAAAAACTTTAGGAATTTTATTCGTCAATATAACAGTGCTAATGGATTTGCCTCATTTGGAGCGCAAATAGCTAATATCCCAGGTAATGGTCCATATTGTTTAAAAATTTCTGGTGAGGTTTATCATTTGACTTCCAGAAGTATACATGTTGAAGGTGAAATACCTTCCTATGCTCAGCTTTATGTATATGATCCTGATGAGGCTGTTAGAGTGCGTATGAGTCATCCATCTAATGCCGATTGCTATCAAAATATAATGCAAATAATTGATAGCGAAATACGCCAAATAAGCCCTTATGCTCATCAGTATAAGAAACTAAAAGAAGCTGTCGAGGAAGAAGAATTACGCATTGCGGCTGACGGTGGGCAGGTGAGAGATATACGTCTATTATTTACACGTTCATCAGCTGATGACCAACGGAGGTACAATGCTCCAACCAGTTCTCACGATATCGCCATGGTATATGTAGCAGACAGAGACGGGAATTTACCATCGGGTATAGATATCGCTGTTTATCCTAAAAATGTTGAAGGACTTCAAAGGGTGGCAACTTTATCAAAGCATTTAGATCCTATGGTTTTCCCACTACTATTTCCATCAGGTGAATGTGGTTGGACCCCAGGCTTTCAGCATCATGCTGATTTCTGTACTGCTCAACGTCATACTGTAACTGCCATGCAGTTTTATGCAAGTAAATTAGCAGTGCGAAGAAACATATTTAATCCAATCCATTATGCGGGTAAACTTTTTCAACAGTATTTAATTCATGCTTACATTATTTATGAATCTGGTCGCCTAGATTACATAAGGAAAAACCAACGACAACTCAGAGTGGAATGCTACCAAGGTTTGCAAGACCATGTAAGAAATTTAGCCACTGATAGAGGAGTACGTGCAGGTAATATAGTCATTCTTCCATCTTCATTTACTGGTGGACCACGCCATATGAATAAACTTTATCAAGATTCAATGGCAATGGTACGTAAATTTGGTCGTCCTGATCTATTCATAACGTTTACATGCAATCCCAAATGGCCAGAAATACAAACCGAATTGGAACATTATCAATCGGCCGCGGACAGGCCTGATATAGTAGCCAAGGTTTTCCATCTAAAAGTCAAGGAATTTATTCATGATATGACTGAGAAACATGTTTTTGGAAAGGTAATTTGTTGGGTTTATACAATTGAACAGCAAAAAAGAGGACTCCCTCATCTACATGGCGTGTTTACACTTTGCAGCCAAGATAAGTTGTATACAGCTTCTGATATTGATAATGCCGTATCTGCAGAACTACCCCATCCGAAGAATTCGGCTTTGTACCATATTATTTTAAAAAATAACATTCATGGACCATGTGGCGTACTTAATCCAAGGTCAGTCTGCATGGTAAACGGTAAGTGCTCTAAAAAATTCCCCAAATCATTTAAAGATTCTACTGAAAATAATTCCGCAGGCTACCCAGAGTACAGGAGACGTGATAATTTTTCTGAAAATCACGTTGTTCGGGATATACGTATCGACAATCGATTTGTT
Source organism: Hesperophylax consimilis (assembly GCF_061612785.1). Lineage (NCBI taxonomy): Eukaryota > Metazoa > Arthropoda > Insecta > Trichoptera > Limnephilidae > Hesperophylax > Hesperophylax consimilis. Next base: position 18,815,610 of record NC_142865.1, read on the forward strand.
GTTCCATATAATGCATACCTTAGCAAAAAATATGATGCTCATATTAATGTTGAAATTTGTTCCTCAGTGGCCAGTATTAAATATATTCATAAATATATATCTAAAGGTTTTGATTGTGCTAGAATCGAAATAAGACAAGAAGCTGGAAATTTGGAGAGTGCGGTTATTCAATATGATGAAATTAAGCAATATATCAATTGTCGATATGTAAGTGCCCCTGAAGCTGTCTGGAAAATTATGGAAAATCCTATACATGATCAATCTCACTCAATTTTACTTCTGGCTTTACATTTACCCGACAGCCAATCTGTGTATTTTGTAGAGGGGCGGGAGGAACAGGCTCTCAGGGAAGCATCTACAAGGAACACCTCTTTAACAGCGTGGTTCCAATTGAATCTTCAAGATATTGAGGGACGCTCTATTCTGTATCAAGATGTACCAAATAATTATGTCTTTTCAGCTGGTAAAAAGTGGACGAGACGACAGCGGGGAGGTGGCAAAATCATTGGACGAATACCTTCAATTTCTCCTAGAAATATAGAACTGTATCATTTACGGCTGATTCTTATAAAGGTGGCTGGAGCTACATCCTTTGAATCTTTGCGAACTGTTGATGGTAATTTACTAGCTACTTTTCGTGATGCGGCGCGTGAACTGAAGCTCATTGATGACATAGGAGAATGGACGCAGTGCATGACGGAGGCTTCATTGTATTTGATGCCTAAAACTCTTCGACATCTATTTGTTTTAATTTTAATACAATGTATCCCTTCGGACCCGTTGCAGCTGTGGAATGATTTCAACAAATGTATGTCTGAAGATTTTTTTCATCATGGTGTTGCTGAAGAAACAGCTATTAATCTTTGTCTTTTAAACATACAGGATATGCTTATGAAGGAGAATTCATCTTGCAGAATGCAGGGCTTACCTGAACCTGATGAAAGTTGCAGTTTTGGACAAGTGACTGATTTTAATGTAATTTCTGAAAACACTTTAGGTGAATTGATGGCTGCCAAACTCAATGACGAACAACTTCAAGCATATAATTCTATTTTGAATAAGTTTTTTTCAGATGAAAATGATGACAATAAATGTTTCTTCATTGATGGCCCAGGAGGAACAGGGAAAACATACCTTTACGAAACTTTAATTCACACTCTAAGAGGAAAAGGTAAAAAAGTTTTATCAGTCGCTTGGACAGGCATTGCAGCTATCTTGCTTCCAGGTGGGGTAACGTGTCATACTGCTTTTAATTTACCCCTCAGTTTACAGGACAATACAACATGTAAGGTCACATCAAAGAACCGGAAAATTATAACAGAAGCAGATATTATAATATGGGATGAAGCACCAATGGCTCCAGGTGTAGCTTTAGAAGTAATTGAGCGTACTATACGTGATATCATGGGAAGTGATTCTGTCTTTGGTAACAAAGTTATTGTTTTGGGCGGAGACTTTCGTCAGATCCTTCCAGTGTGTCGACGTGCTTCACGAGGACAATTAATTGCCGCTTGCATAAAAAGCAGCATACTTTGGTACCATTTCAAAACTTTTCAATTAAAAACAAATGTCAGAGCTTTAGAAAGTGAAAACATATTTTCTAAATGGCTTTTGGACTTGGGAGATGGAAAACTTCCTCCCGTAGAAGGAACATTAGAGTCCTCTGTGCTTATTCCCAATGTAAATATTTGCCAAGATATTATTCAATGTATATATGGTAAGACACATACCACTGCTGATGCCTTAGTGATGAGTCAACGTACCATTTTGTGCCCCAAAAATAGTCAGGTTTGTGCAATCAATGAGGATGTACTTCAACGATTAGAAGGACAAATGAAGACTTTTCATTCTGTTGATACCATCATTAATGAAGAAGGAAATTTAGATTATAACGAGCAGGCTAACTTTCCTGTTGAATATTTAAATTCTATAAACCCAAATGGCTTCCCACCACACATATTAAATCTTAAAATTGGTGCCATCATTATGTTACTTAGAAATTTATCTGTTGGTGATGGCCTTTGCAATGGAACAAGAATGGTTATTAAAAATTTCAGCTGTAACTTAATTCAAGCCGAAATCATTACGGGGAACAGAAAAGGTACAGTACATTTCATTCCTAGAATTTACTTAAACACTTTGTCTGATGTTACAATACAATTCAATATGTGCAGGAAACAGTTTCCAGTTAAATTAGCTTATGCAATGACCATTAATAAATCTCAAGGACAAACTTTTGAACGGGTTGGACTGTTACTTCCTGAACCAGTATTTTCTCATGGACAGTTGTACGTTGCCTGTTCCAGAGTACGAACGCAGTCATCGTTATTTATACAGATTATTGACGGTTCCAGACAAGGGCAAATTCTGACTGATTGGTATACGGACAATATTGTTTATAAAGAGATTTTTTCCTAATGAAAGTATATAATATTAAGTTGTAAATTGTAAAAAATAAAAGTATAATAAATTGTAGGTACTTGCTTACAATAGTTTGGTTTTTCAGGTCAATTTATCCCACATGTAAGGTTTTTCTGCCTAAGAATTTTTTCTTTGAAAAATTTTTAAGAGAGTTTTGTTGTATGAGTATTTACTTTGACAATCTTTTGGTAAGAACGTAATACTATTTCACCCAAATATGTAGATTTTTAGGAATTATCCCAATAAAATAATCCTTTATATTTAAAAAAAAAATTATTTACTTTGACAATCTTTTGGTAAGAGTTTATTATTTCAGCAAAGTTATATTTAATATTGTAATATGTTGATATTTTTTATTTCCGAATTACATATATTATATATATATATATATATATATATATTTTTTTTTCAATTTAACTTCGATTTAAAAATGAAATCATTTCGGTGGTATGGGAGAGGAAACATTTTTCTCATTGACGAGATTTATGTTGGGGTGAAGGGTGTTCCTCTCATTGTCCGCGCTCGGATTGATCTAATATCTACTTATTAAATGTAACTGTTGTTAGTAAACTGGGCGAAGCCCAACTAAGTGCCGCCCGCAGGGCCTAGCAGCAAAAACCCGCGGAGCGGGTTTTTAACTGCTAGTTCTGATAGTATTATTGTCCCAGCGTCTGGACGATGTAGGCCCTCTGATTGGTCAAATTAAAATAGTGTGTTTCGGGTAACTTGAATATTAAGACACGATTCCATACTAAAATAGGATCGCCTCATAATAATACGAGATTTCTTCAAAAGCATCGTTTCTGCTCATATAATTTTTGGATAATATCGAAGAAAATATGTTTTAGAAAGTTCATAATCCATTGGATTAATTACATTACAATGAAAATTCTCCACAGTTACGTGATTATGTTTGACGTTTATAAAAATTCACGCGTTTCTTCAAGATGGCCGACAGAGCGCACCTCTGGCGGTTTAAAAACGAACCAAATGCCTGGCGCGAATATTTAAATATGCAGCTCACAATACTTGACTGCTTACCATTAACAAGCGTTTTATAAGAAGATTTCTTCTGGAAGCTTATCACTTTGTAATGGCATTTATCATTATTATTTACATATTTTTTTTATTAATTATATCTGATTTTATATTGGCATGTTTTCTAATTTCTAAAATTTCAAAATTATTTATTTACAATGCTTTATATCCTGAGTAAAGTATTTTAAGACCTGAATTTTTATCGAAAGTGTGATCATTATTCAAAAGATTATTTGCAAACTCAGATTCACTATTTCCATTTATAGCCCTGCGATATTCTTTAGTTCTGACTTCAAAGTTTCTATTAGTTCTACCTTTGTAAAAGAAATTAAAATCATCTCAATTGAGTTTTTAAACTCCTGATTTTTTTGTTTGAATTTTGCTATTTTTATTATTAAGAATATATTTCTTCATTGTTATTAGTGTAAAACGCCAGTTGAATGGTACCAGGATTGTTTATATATATAATTTTAGAAGTATCGTTATCCACAAACAGAATTCTACGCCATTGTTTATTTCTATCTTTAGAAAGACCGTTTGAAGAGAATGTGTTTAATTTTTTTATTTAGTATTTCAACTATCAATTTATTAGAATAACCGTTATTAAATGCTATTTGTCTTATGAATATATTGTTTTATGGTTATATGCTATTTGTTTTTTTCAGGTCTTAAAATACTTCACTATAAATAATTTTGAAATTTTAGAAATGAGGAAACATATTAATATAAAAGCAGATATAATTAACAAGAATTTTTTTATAAACTCTCTTTTAAATATTTTCCCACTCAACTGGTCTTTCCCGTCTAACGATATTGTAATTCCTAATTATTATAAACCCAGCCTACTCTTACCCCTCCACCCTCCTTCCACTTCTTCTTTCCCAATTGCAATCTATATTTAATTTTTGACTTCGGTGTATACACAATAAAATGTAAACATTATATTTATTTATTTATTGGACAATTTGCATAGCGCCGCTTTTGTGAGATATCACCTCAGGGGCGCTATATTGTAATAATCTACCTTTATAATAGATTTTTACTCTCCTGATGAAGGTGTATATATAATCTAGCTTTAAACTTTATTAGATACAGTAACAGTTGTAGGTAAAGAATTACCACCAGTTGGAGTAAAATTAACACATTTTAATTAAACCGACTGCTAATGTCATCGCACAATTACCCTCCTTTTATTCATAACCACGGGTACAATTAATCGATATGTAATAATCTATTATTTAAGTCAACTTTGTTAAAACTATCTTTAATTGTGACAAACTAAACGATATTGATTCAACTTATAGACATTGACGGTTGTAACACATATTCAAGCACTGCAAGTCTCCTATGAGCTAATTATATTAGGTACGATAACAGTTAATATCAGTTGTAGACATGTAGTCAATAATAGTGTTTCATTTGAAATAATCCATCACAAATACGTAAAATTTCATTTATTCAAACAACTGTCATTCTTATTATGCGTAAATTTAGCATGTTATTATTAATTAACTCCTTCCTGTTCCGTGTTTTAACAATATATATACCTACTCACCCTCTCTCTGTGAATGTTCTAATATCTATCTATTAAATGTAACTGTTGTTAATATCACATAAAATGGGCGAAGCCCAACTAAGAGCCGCCCGCAGGGCCTAGCAGAAAAAAACCCGCGGACCGGGTTTTTAACTGCTAGTAATAATTATTATGGTATCTTATTATAGCCTTTTGTAACTATATTCCTTGCAGCTTGCAAATATGCAAAAGTATAGCAATCTGCATGCAATCTAGGTACAACCCAGTCTCTAAATGACTGATATTGTTGTTGCAATAAAAAATAATTTTCGATCGAGCAGTTCTAGTTGGCATGTTGATTGTGCTTAGGCAGTAAATTAGGGCTGTCCATAATTCCATTAACAAATATAAAATTACCATTCAAGTCGAAAATAGGTCTTCCGATAGTTTTAATAAATGTAATTCTTTCATAAAGTGGTTGTAATCTACAGTTTCTATTGGTGGACCAAGTTTATAGTTAATATATCTTAGAAATGTAATTAACAGTTTCTATTGGTGGACCTAGTTTATAGTTAATATATCTTAGAAATGTAATTTACAGTTTTTATTAGTGGACATAGTTAATAGTTAATATATCTTAGAAATGTAATTTACAGTTTCTATTGGTGGATCTAGTTTATACAAGAAATGTAATTAACAGTTTCTATTGGTGGAACTAGTTTATAGTTAATATATCTTAGAAATGTAATTAACAGTTTCTATTGGTGGACCTAGTTTATACTTAATATATATAAGAAATGTAATTAACAGTTTCTATTGGTGGACCTAGTTTATATATATTAGAAATTTATATTTATATAATATATTTCTTTAATAATTGAATGTAAAAGTAATTTTTAATGCATCATTTTAAATTAAATAATACTTAGGACGGGTTGTTTCGGAGAATTTGAACAATTCATTAAATTTCAACGTTCATTTTCGGGTTCTGTGAAAGTCCTATTCAAGTTCTGTTGTTATATGATTATAGGCTAGTTGCTTTACAGAACTTAAATAATTACAGAACCTAAAAAAACATCTTTCACAGAACTAGAAAATTAACTTTGAAAATTGAAGAATTGTTCAAATTCTCGGAAACAACCCGTCCTTAGTATGTTTGAAAAGTTTCGAAAAGTAGCCCACCGATATCGCTGAAATTTTCAAAGGTTGTTCTTATTAGTGCCAGGAGTGTTTAGAGAATAGTTTGAATGGTAAAAGAAGTTGGGGTCGCCCGAGGAATACTAATGCCATATATCTGCACTGGAATGAGACGCGGAATCGAATTAAATTCGATATAATGTAGTTTATGAACAGTGAAATTGTGGAATACAGAAGTGAAAGAAGTCCGAGATGTCAGAGAATGACATTAGTATGTAAATAAAAGGCAAAGTCAAGTTTGTTCTTATTGGTGCTAACAGTGTTTTGTTTAGATAGTATATTTGTTAAGAGCTCACTCTACATGTAGAAGAGTGCCCTGATGATAGCCGACCTCCAATAAAAGAGGCCACCAGAAGAAGAAGAAAAACAAAATTTCATTCGATTTGATACTGAATGGAGTTCAAACTCGGTTTCTTTTTTGAAATTTTGTCGAATGCCTTTGAAAAGTTTTCATATTAAATTTTTCCCTCTGTGTGGTGAGCAGGTATTACCCACCGTGAAACTAAAGTCTAGGGCAGTTGTGTGAAACCTTTGGTTCGCTTTTATGTGGTTTATGGGCTGAGTCATTTGACCCAAAAACTTGTTTTAGTTTCTAATGTTAAGTGTCAAGATAAATTACACAGCCGTCATTTTCAGGTATAAATATTAACCTTATATGGGCGGAATTACGCGTGGAAAAAATTACGTATGGAGAAAATTACGTCTATTTAAAATACACACGCCCAAAAATATCTGTTTTTTAATAGAGTCAAATTTTAGAGCGTGTAAGTGAGTGTTACATAAATTTCACATTGAAAAAACAAACAAAGTTTGTGTTAGGCTGTGGTGTTGATTTGGCTTGTAAGTAGCACAAACCATCAGGGAAATTAATTCCCTATGAAAAAAAAATGGTTGATTATTAAATTCACTCTGCAGGAGAAGTAACAACTTATAATACAGCCACCAATTACATAAAAACAGAAGACTCACCAAACAATAGAACTCGCATTGAGTTTAGCTCCTTGATCTTCAAATTCGGCAGCAAACGGCAAATCGGCACAATAATATTTGCATTCGCACTATGAGATTATAATATGTCAAACAGCTCTCAAGAGAGTAAAATTTTTAATAATGATGAATTAGCACATTGTAATTCCAAACGCACTGCCACATTATTGTGACAAAAATATCTTAATCCTTTTGTCTTAAATCCACCAAACAGAGTGGTGCCCTCTTTTGTCAAATGATATAATTCGGAAGAATCCATCTGATTAATGCAAAGATGACTGTAATTCGTTATCACTCACCTGCAGAGCAAAATCTAAACAAAACTGACCAGAGATGTCTCTTCTGTCCATTATTTTTTATTTATATTTTAAAAATTAATTCACAATAATTTTAAATCGACTGCTTCTCCAGGTTGATTAAAAATAATAATTATATAAATCAGCATTAACGTTAACTTTATTTCTTTGCCTATGTAGGCCACAGCACATATTATGTGGGGCATACATGAGTGTACATGTATGTTGTACTAGATTGACACTAGACTGAGGACTTTTGAAACACATCACTGTTGAAACATCTCAATTGTCTCAAAAATTATAATATCTACGAGTGTGATGCAATACACCCTACTCCATCATACAGTTTATAACCTGTCCTCATGTCGTCAGTAGCCTTCGAGGAACACAGTCTTGAATGGGAGACATTCATGAATACTCACGGAAATAATGGAAAGGTTGGTTATTTTTCTTTCATGTATTGGGGATTAGAAAGGGACATCTGGGTTAGTGAGCCAGTCTAGGGCCTCACCCGTTGCCCTGTGGACCTTACCAATTCCTGAGGGAACGAATAGAGCCACCGTTCAGTCAGAACATGTTCGGTGGTCTGCACCGCACCGCATTCACACATCGCCTACTCTTTAAGGCTCCACATAATATGCATCATGGAAACAACGCTGTGGTAGCACTTAAGGTATGGTTTTGTGCGTAAATCGTAAACGCGAGTTCTCAGTTGTCCATTTCTCTTAATTAAACCATGAATTGACACATAATTTTCATGTTGTAAAAGGCCTATTCAATAGACAAAATGGACAGTTTTTTACGCGTCATTTTTATGGTCCGTGGATTTATTAAATATTTTCACAAACCTCTCTCAGCTGATAAGTGACGGCCTCCGTAGTCGAGGGGTAGGCCTCTCGACTAGCAATTAGAAGTTTGCAGGATTATATCCCGGCTTCAGTAAATTTAATGTTACGATTTTTTTTCAAAATTTAATTTAAATCATAATTAAATCCCTGGTGAAAGACCACCATTCAGGATTGAAAAGTTGCTCGAAATGGTTTGGTAACCAGATCTGAATACCTGGGTACTCATCAACTTCCTCCTCCCCATCTCCTTTCCCTCCCTACTATCTTAATACCCAACAATCCCCTAGTTGGGATTGGGACTTTTGTACGGTATTCACATAAAAAGGTGACTTTGATACCCAAGAAAGCAAAATTAAAACTACTGTGATTATAGCTGAGCGTGCCTGCCTTATTTAGGTATTTTTGACTGCGTTATTAAAACAAATGAAATAAATATAAGTTGGCTCGTTGCAGCATTAAATATTTCAACCTGGCTCCCATACCAAAAAAGGTTACCCACACCAGTTTAGAGTTTGAAAGACGTCAGTCCATGTAATTTGATAAATTAATTTTTACTCAAAGGTTCTCCAGCAATGCCTAGCCTAGCGAATGTCACTGATTCATATTTTAATGGATATAATCAATTGCATCAACATCGATAATGATATTGGAGAGAAATGATAAAATTCTAACTGCAGAATAGAAAATGATTTTCCAGAAACAGCAGTTGTGAGTTCAGGAATCAATAAATTTACATTGCTTTTCTGTCTGAAATGAAGCTTAGACAAACGCAACGATAATACACGCAATGTTTTTTTATATTCTTGGTTAAGCTATAAGGTTTTGAAAAATACAGGATTTTCCAACAAGAGGTGTTATTTTGATATTCAATCGTAAAAGATCAATGGTTTAGTTGCTTGTGTGGCACGTAGCGCCGTTTTGTTGAAAGTAAACGTTGTCCAGATCAATAGCATCTGATTCCGGCCATGAAATATCATTAATTATCTCTCGATAGCGCAATCCATTCACCGTAATTGTTGCTCCAGCCTCATTTTCGAAAAAGTAAGGTCCAATGACTCCGCCGGACCATAAACCCCCCCAGACAGTCACACTTTGACGATAGAGAGGCTTTCCAACAATAACTTTTGGGTTTTCCGAGCCCCAGATGCGACAATTTTGCTTGTTGACAAAGCCACCGAGGTGGAAATGGGCCTCATCACTCAAGATGATTTGCATTTGATTCACTCAAGTGAATTTTAATAATTTTAATGCGATGTTGAAGCGTGTATCGTTCCATTTTTATTAATAACGTAGTTTTTACTTGTCAAATGTTAAAAAATGAGAGTTTCAAAAGTAACATCTACCGAAATAGCGGGCTGTTCAAAATAACACCTCTTATTGGAAAACCCTGAACAAATACCTCTCCATAAATAGGACGATCCGCAATAATATGTTTTTAAAAAACGCGAAAGAGTCCCAACAGCTCCCAACTCTTGGAAGTAAGTGGGTCAATGGCATCCCAAAGGTATTGAAGAAACTATTAATTTGAGTCACTGGCAAGATCTTGTTTGTCGCCACACTGCGAAGCATGCACGTTACGGCAAGCCAGCGGTGCGTTTTGCATTTTTTTGGCGGAACATTGTTCTGTTTCGAGCGATTTGAAGTGCAACAAGCAATTCCTACAAAACAACCTCTCATGTTTCCGAAAACTTTTGATAAATCGCTTTGTAAATTTAGTGCGTTCAATAAAGTTAAAGTCTTTAAAAAATTGTAATCGCTTCATTTAAAACGCATCCTTCGCAGTAAGAATATTAACCTTAAAACTTCCGCGATAGTATAATACTGTGGGTTTAAAGGTTGGAAATCTTGATCTTGCTACCAAACACAGCTAAAAGCTTTAACAGAAAGTTTTCGATTATGAAAAAAGGAAGAAAATGAGAGTACATAGCTGTTGCATCTTAAACTGCTTATGAGTTACAACTTAAGATGCACTTGATAAAGGACTATAAATACTAGATACTAGACGAAACGAAATGAAGTGATATTTGCTTGAATTGGATGATAATACGAGTAGGAATGAACAAGGTATGGAATTAAGGAAAACGGGATGACCATCACTTACCACTGTTTCTTTGCGAAGGAGCACACAATATTGCGAGTTCCATAACGATACTAACTAACTAACAATCACGCCATTTCCCCGCAGGGGTAGGCAGAGAAAACGGACCGCCAAACAACTCGGTCTTGGCACACACTTCTTGCCTCATTCACATTCATACATCGTTTCATACATACTCCTCTATTGTTCTGACTCTTGACATGGCCCGACTCGAGTATCTGATTCACTTGATCGTGCCATGTCTTCCTTGGGCGTCCCCGACTTCTGCTACTATTCGTATTTGCATCATATATCTTCCTTACACTAATTTCTTCGCTCATTTGCTCTACATGCCCAAATCATCTATGCGTCCCTGTCTTATTTTTACTCATTGCGCTTACATCAGCCTTGCACTCTTTGCCGATCTCCACAATTCTCACAAGATCAAACATGGTTTTACCACACATACGCCTCAGGGATCTCATTTCAACAGCATTCAATCTACTTTCATCCTTTCTTTGCCAGTTCCATTCCTCACTTCCATACATCAGGATAGGTACCAGCACTCCATTGTGGACTGCTAACTTCGCTTCTTTGGACAGTTTTTAGGTAATTTTAGGCAATTCTAAGTACTTTAAACGATACTATGCACTTTCAAGATAAGTTAAATTCCATCAATTTACCTTTTCAACGAGATGATGTACATGAAAAACGCCAGACCAACTTGCTTCCAAGTTATTCCCAATCTTTCATTTCTTTTCAGAAACAATCGCACTCAATTTGTACAATTTATTTACAATTGACACGTTCCATAATTCAAATCTTTCCAATAAGGTTAAACAAATAATATTCCGGTAGGAACCAAGCATATTTCCATTTCAAGGCCAAACATGATGTTAATATCTGTATGATATTACGAAATCTATTTTTATTCGTTACCTATATCAATTACACTCTCGTTACTAAGGACGAGCCTCAAATGAAACGGCATTGGATTGCCAATAACATAATGCTTGGAATTACGTCTCGCATAAACTAGGATCGCTCTTTTTGGGTGCTTAAACTTTTTCTACAGCTCTGAGCGAATGTATTACTAACAAGTTGTTGGAGAAGGTATCTTTCGGAGTTAACGGGACGTTGAGATGGAAAATACAAGAAGAACCCTTCACCAATTTATATGTTTTATTTCAAATCACCAAACATACTAATTCGGTTGTGGATCTGTCTGTGAGTAATTGTAACTTTCTAACTCTGGTTCAATGAACTCGGATTTGTTTTGTGTCATTTTTATAATTGTAGAAATGATCGTTTAAGAGTGGGTTATGAGGCAGAATGGTGATTTGCTGGAAAACGGCTCTCTAAAACGGCTAAATACTACATTTCGTATGTCATTCTCAGACTTCATATTTTTTTATACCAATTAATGGACCATTATTTTTCAAAAATTTTTGTAAACATTTATAAAAAATGTCAAAGTAAATGATTTACCAAAATAGTAGGTTCTGCAAATAAGTCATACCTTTTTACTAAGCTGTTTGTTTTACTTAATATTTCCGATTTCCGATTGCGTACGTGATGATGCGCAACATGATGAACGCACATTTGACGTTGTATTTTGACAAGTTCATTAATGTACAACTACCGCCCTCTAGCGACAAAAAAATGAAGAGATTTCGACAGTTGGAGAAAATCCACTGGCATATAACAAGCGCTTAGAATTTAGACTGGCGATTAAAAAATATTCTTAGTAAGCAAAACTTTCATTTGTAATTGAATTCCATAGTTTGAAGTTCTGATGCGTTTAATGTGAATGACCGCATTGTTTATTTGTTTGAATAACAAAATGTTAATTGCAATTTACTTGTCTTTGATTTTTGAGTTCTAGTTTTCATTTTTTTTATTTCTTAAACTACGTAAATAATATTTAGATTGATACCTTTTAGTCATTTGCAATGTGAGTGACCATGGAATGATCCCTTTGAACGGACAAAATGCACAGAATGGATATCATTCTCTAAAAACTGTTTTATATCACCAAATATATATTGGTACTATCAACTTAGGAGTAGTCTCATTTGACGCACGAAAGAAAATATAATAACCGATGCATGTATTTAAAAAAAAATTACCCCTCCCTCTCCCTTTAGAGGGATGTTCCACCACTTTTTAGGATCGACGCAGATCTCCATTCAAACTAAATTTTAAACTAAGGTTTCAGGAATGCAATTTTTTGTCATTTATCAAACCTTACTTTAGACGTACAAAACTGGTAGGTTAACAAGTGGCTAGCGCATAACATATTTTAATGGTAGGTGGATAATTCAAGACTGTGTCCCTCGAAGGCTACTGAAAACATGAGGACAGGTCCAAAACTGTCTGACGAAGTAGTTTGTATTTCATATCACTCGCAGATATTATAGTTTTTGAGACAATTGAGATGTTTAAACAATGACGTGTTTCAAACGTCACCAGTCTAGCCTATATTGTGCCTACGGCATACATGTACACTCCACATTTATAGATTAAACCGCTGTACTGGGTGCCCAAAATGCCTTGTCCCCTGTTACATCTCCCTTAGTTGTTACAGCCACTCGCGCGCACCGCAATCCGGCGCCAGCTTCCGAAGAATCAAAACCTGCCTCGGACCCGCTGTGTTTATTAGGTCTCAATAATCTATAAAGCGTGTAAAAATGTTTTGTGTTATTTCATTCACTGACTCAAGTGCCCTGAAAGAATCCAGTACAGATTGTGCTGGATGGTGTTTAAATCCATCAATGAAATGGCCCCATCCTGCATCTCCGAACTATGCGTCCCGGAAAACACTGGTCTGAGACAGTCTACTCTTAGATCAGCAACATCATCAGCTGTAGGCAGACTGATAGAACTTAAGCGCAAGCCAAATACTAAGTTTGGTGATCGTGCTTTCGGAGGATCTGGGCCGAAGGCTTGGAATAAACTCCCTCCGGAACTAAGATCCATAACAAGTCCAACAGAATTCAGGTCTAAACTAAAAACTTACCTTCTTAAGCTGTCATACCCTTAAATTAAATATACTATTCCTGAGAGAATGTCCAATTATATCTAAGTTTTCAATTATGTCCTAAATCCTGTTAAATTTCGCTAATGTTAATTAAGTGTTAATCTCAAGTGACCTATCAGGTAAGTATTGTACTGCATATTATCTCCATATATAGTTAGTAATAACGTAGATTATTGTAGAAATGTATTATAATTTTTTACAGCGCCCTTGACGTGATTTTGCACAAAAACGGCGCTATACAAATCATCCAATTATTATTATTATTACATAGTGAACGATAAATTACTTTTCGCACATAAAGGCTGTAAAACGCGTGAAATCAACTAACACCGAGAAGAGAATTGTGCTACAAAACACGCCGTGAGGCCTGCCATTTTCATTGTGCGACATATTTCTTTGTGCAATGATTTTTTCACGCACAATTTGCACAACATGAAACATAATAGTTTACGAAACGTAGGTAACATAAAATCTAAGTAAGTGAAATAAAAATAGATGATCTGCCAATATCCTCAAAATCAATTGAATAAAAAAGTATGAAATTATTGTTCACATTACCTTATAAACTATGTAACTTTAATTAAAAATCTGTATTACGCAAGATTAGGATAAGAATCGACAAAAAGTCTAATAGAAAAACATTTATATCTAATGTAAACATTCCATTAAACTGATTTTAAATTTTGAAACTGAGTGGCAGCGGTAAACATCGATTAAACTATACTTATTACCAGCTTTGTGTAATCTTTGAATAGGTGAGTTTACGAAATAATCGTTAGCAGATTTTAGAACATTATACAGGGCATTCAGTCGAGTGTTTTGTCTAGGTACTCGAAATTAAATAACGCTTGTTAAATCTATGATACTTATATTTATCATTTACACACCAGCAGTAATCCGTTACATACTTGGGTGAGGATTTTAAAATTTGTATTATAACTTGAGGTTAGGGAATGAAACTTAATATAAAAATGAAAATATTTTCAATTGCAATGTGCAGTGTACAGTGTGCACACACTGTACATCCTTACTTCTTCTATATCACTGCACCGCGGTCTTAAATCTTCTCTCTAATCCGAAGCGGCGAAATATCTCAAGAAAAATCTGTTGGAATATCTTCTCAGCGGGGTGTCGAGATTCCACAGTGAAAAATAGCGCCAAAATCTTTGAAAACTCTGCCAAAATTGTTAATATTATTTTTGTTTATCTGTAGTATCTAAGAATCGACATGCAGGGTGTAATATTGCATTGCGCGTTATGACTATGACTGAAAATTTTCCACGCCTTTTCTTCTTAGGAGTTGGTTGTGAGGATACTAAGCCAAACTTCTCTGCCCATTCTTTTTATTTTATTACCCCATAAGTTTGAAATTGTATAGGGTAGCCTGCTAGAAGACACCCCAAGTGGTAGCAGGGGTGCCTATTTAATGGGCGAGGGATGCGTTTGCCTACCTACTGCTTGGTGGGCCGGATCGCGAGATACAGTTTGAGGGAGATCTTTTGACCTCAGCTGGACTGTGTCGATCTATTGCCTTACACCGCAGTGGGAGGGATGGATTCAGACTTGATTCAGGATTCAGGATTTCCTTTACGCGTTCATATATTTCTATTGAAAATAAAAAAAAATAATACTTTCAGCTTCACATCTGATGATCTACAGTCTCTCGCGTCTAGGATGAACGAAGTTTGCATGAAGAATGAGTTAATGATGAATGTAAGTAAGTCTAAAGTAATGGTGTTTGAAAGAGAAAGTACGAAAATAGTGTGCAATATAGCTGTGAATGAGGAATACTTGGAGCAGGTGGATGAGTTTGTGTATTTAGGAAGTATGTTCTAGAGAGATGGGAAGGCTGACAGAGATATTGAAAGAAGGGTAAATGCAGGTATTCCGTTAATGGAGGACTTGTCCAACGAAGCGAAGTTAGCAGTCCACAATGGAGTGCTGGTACCTACCCTGATATATGGAAGTGAGGCATGGAACTGGCAAAGAAAGGATGAAAGTAGATTGAATGCTGTTGAAATGAGATCCCTGAGGCGTATGTGTGGTAAAACCATGTTTGATCGTGTGATGAATGTGGAGATCCGCAAAGAGTGAAAGGCTGATGTAAGCGTAATGAGTAAGATTAAGAAAGGGACGCTTAGATGGTTTGGGCATGTAGAGCGAATGAGCGAAGATAGGAGTGTAAGGAGGATATATGATGCAAATGCGAATGGTAGCAGAAGTCGGGGACGCCCTGGAGAAGACATGGCACGATCAAGTGAATCAGATACTCGAGTCGGGCCATGTCAAGAGTCAGAATAATAGAAGAGTATGTATGAGACGATGTATGAATGTGAGTGAGGCAAGAAGTGTGTGCCAAGACCGAGTTGTTTGGCGGTCCGTCCTCTCTGCCTACCCCTGCGGGGAAACGGCGTGATTGTTAGTTAGTTACCTAGTTAGTTAGCTTCACAAATCCTAGTTATAATATGGCGTAATTTTTCACGGGTTTGCGCTAGTAGTATAATAAAAAACTGTCAATTTAAATGTAAATATAATTTGAAAATCAAACATTTATCCGTTTCATGTCCATTCGTTTGATATTTGAAATATCGGCCGACAGCCGCGGAACTGCATCATTCAGCAATGATTTACGATGCCTATCGCGGGACCAACTCCCAACTCTGCGGAACACCGGATTTTATCTGTCCGATACCAAACACATCTACTTCATACTGCATACAGTCCATACTTCCATACGACCAATCAATCAGTCCGTTTTTACAGGGGGCTCTGGTGAAAACTGACAATTTTTTTTAATGATAAACTAATGTTAATAAGACGAGATTTTTTATGCACAGTACACAGGATAACAAATTCTTATAAGCTAGAAATTATTAATTATTGAAGACAATATTAGCGATTTCTAAACGAAAATCTGAAACAGAAAAATCAAAAAGGATACGGTCACATCTAGGACTCGAACCCAGGACCCTTGACTTGCCGGGGCACCGCTCTACCACTGAGCTAATGGAACCCTATCTACTTCGGTCACATTTAACTGTATCATACTTCGAATAAGAACTACCAACAATGTCTTCATTTTTTTCACCGCACATTATTTATTGGCAACTATCTTTATGTATGATCGCAAGATTCACGAACCAAGAGTATATGATACAGTTAAAAGTGACTGAAGCGGATAGGGTCCCATAGCTCAGTGGTAAAGCGGTGCCCCGACAAGGCAAGGCTCCTGGGTTCGAGTCCTAGATGTGACCGTATCCTTTTCAGATTTTTGTTTAGAAATCGCTAATATTTTCTTCAATAATTTAATATTACAATTTGAAGTTTTACTCAATAAAGTTATTCCAAAAAATAAATAAGAAATTATTATAAAAAAAGTTGGCTGTTTACAGGTGAAAAAATATAATTAGCAGTAATTTTTGATTGAAGTACTAGTACATATTGAATTATCCACTTACTATTACTCAGTGGTTCAGAGCACCTGACCGGACATCAGAAGGTACGGGTTCAATTCCCGTTGGCGGCATTTATTTTTACTTTTGAGATATTTTCAATTTGTATGGATATTTCGGCGACTAATTATTGCTTATAATAAATTATTATTGGATAAAGGTGGATACGATCATTGAAATAATTAACTAACTAACCATTTTGCTGTTTCGCCGCAGGGGTAGGCAGAGAGGACGGACCGCCAAACAACTCGGTCTCGGCACACACCCTTGCCTCATTCACATTGAAAATGATTAAATACACATTTTTTAAAACTTAACCTAACCTAACCTAACTGAAAAAGTACGTCAAAGAAAATTTTACATGAACGACCTTCGTAGTTGAGTGATCACTATCCTTGCCTACGAATTTGGAAGTCGCGGGCTCAAATCCCGGCGTGCGCAAGTATATATTTTTTTGATTTATTTTTGTCATTTCACAGTTTAAAAATTAAAAATAATAAATAGTATATTTGTTGCACGCTGCAAGTCGTAGATAATTTCAGTGTAGCCCTGTGCTGTAAGACCACCATTCAGAATTGAAATTTTGCTTGAAATGGCTTTAGCCGTGTTTGGAGACGAGATCTGAAAAGATCATTATCATTTGCCCCATGTTCTTCCCCTCTCCACTACCTTCACCACAACGCACCCGAATCAGGGAAGCTCCAGACGGTTGGGACTGTCGTGCTGTCCAGTCTATTCTGCACGGAGTTTGGACATATCTGAATTACATACTTATAAATGCTAAAATTTGCTCCTTCAACAGGTTAGGTTTGGTTAGAATAGTTTATGTGAGAAAAGGAAGGGTTGGGTTTCCATTTGGTCTTTTTATAACTTCTCGTCAATGTTCTGTTTGGCAAAAAAATCAAATATTGTTAAAAATATCGATAATTGATCAAGTCCCGCATTAAGTTAGGTTAGGTTAATTATTATTTTTTATTTCTCATAATTTTTCGTCTATGCTGTTTATAAATGTTATATTTTTCCATGGAATCACATTTTGATACATATCAATAATTGGATAAGTTAAGTATCTAGTCAACCATCAATTTTTCATTCGACCTAGAACTCTCCGTGTATTGAATTATCTTTTAGATTTATCCCACAGTAGGTTAGGTTAGATTACGTTAAATTTATTGCTTGTTTGTTATTTTTATTAATTTTTCCAAAAAGTATCCGTTTTGTTATTGTTCTGTTTTGTTATCGTTCTGTTTTGTTACTGTTACGTTTTGTTACTTTTCCGATTTGTTACTATTCTGTTTTATTACGGTTCTGTTTTCTCATGGAATCACATGTTGATAAATATCAATAATTGGATAAGTTTAGTATCAATTCAACCATCACTTCAATTTGTCACTCGACCAAGGACTCTCCGTGTATTGAATTACCCGCTAGACTGATTCCGCAGTAGGTAGTCGGTTAGTGTCAATACAGATTTGCAGCCCCGTCGAATCAATGCCAGAGGACAGACAGTACCTACAGTTATAGTGGTCGGACTACAAACTCCATTTTCCGGTAAACTTGCAATTGAGGAGCTGAGTAAAAGAGGAGTCCAAGTGCTAAAACACAAAATATAATAAGATAATTTAATTAAGGAAATTAGATAAGGAATGTGAGAGATGTATGGAGTGTAGAATGTATAAGTGTTATGATTGAAATGGAAAAATCTTCTTTTATGCAGATGACTCTTCAATTCTTTACTTTGCAAAAACTTTGAAAGTTTACTAGAACAATCTCAAATGGATATTAATATATCAAACAACTGGCTAATTCAAAATATACTTACAATATATATTAAAAAAAACGGTTACACAATCTTCAGCTCAGATGAAAGAATAACGCTGTCGCATAAACCAATTCAAAAAGAAGAAAGAAACCTACACATTCTTGATTGTGAAAAATAAAAAAAACATATTGCCAAACATCTAACCTTTAAACAGTTCAAGAAAAAAAATCAATCCACTAATTGGTGTATTTGGTAAGATCGCTCATCTTCTACTAACAGAAGTAAAGAGGGGTTTATACTTAAGCTTAATCCAGTTCCATCTATATTATCTGGGGAAACACACACATTACACACTTAAACTATTTACAAATAATACAGAATAATGTTTTAAAAAAACTATTAAGCAACAAACCAGATAACCTTACGAAAAAACTATACCAAGAAATGAACTCATTAAAAATTGTATGAATATAACATATTGTGCCTTTTAATCTACAAAATACAACATGTACACACGAATACAACATTTATAACAACGTCACACGTACATGAACACTATACAAGACAACATAATAAATTATACACTAATACAGTAAAAACTGAATTTGGTAAGGAAGCACAGGCCATGAGGGCTTAAGAGGAAGCCACAAGCCAAACATGTATATATTCTTGGAATACCTTATATTGTAGGTAACAGGCATTAAAGTATCGCCCTGGTGTAAGACCACCATTCAGAATTGAAACGTTGCTCCAAATGGCTTTAGCCGTGTTTAGTGACTAGATCTGAATAGCCAGGTACTTCCCCACCTTCCTCTTTCCCTTCCCCACTTACCTTCAGCCTCACAACATCCCCCAATTGGGGATGCCATAGTCTCACTGGCTCCAGACGGGAGCAGTTGGGACTCTTGTGAGGTATTCACTATAAAAAAAAAAAAAAAAAAAAAATTAAAGTCGCTTGACAAACGGAGTCTAGAAACGTTCGATTTCAAGCAAAAAACTGGTTTTTATTTATTTTGTTAATAATTTTATAAGAAAGCAAAAAAGTTAATCAAGTGAAACTGTCACAGATAATCTTAGCTATAAAACTGTATTTTTTAAAAGTCGTTTTCTTTACGCATTAATACATTTCCATTGAAAAAAAAACTTTTTTTAGTAGTTTACATTGTATGTTTTTTATTGAGTTAGTTATTTTTTATTTGTATTCTACTTAAGCAAAACGATAGTAAAACCTTCAATTTATCTAAAGCATATTTTTTGGTATTCATAATGTACACCAATTCGTTAAAATGATTAATTAAAATATTGATTTAGCATTAAGCTTCGCCTTAAACATTTACAATCTCCTTTACGATAGCCTAAAAAGTCCTTAGTCCTTACGAGGACATCGCCATAACCTTCTTTATTACAGTGTGAGTCGCACTAATTTGTTCATGAACTCACCCGTGGCGAGAGCCACATTCTTCCTTAATAGGTTTTTCATTTCCCACAATGCTCTTACAAGGCAGGTATTTTTCAGAATTCTTAAAACAATTAGTTCCAATTTAGAAAATTACACTTAAATTCAAAGCAATTCAGAGTTCATTGCACAAAGTCAGGACGCTCAGACAAATGACACGATATTTTGATAACTTCTAATATATTTTAGTACCTAATATTTTTACACGATTAACATTGAACGGGTCGCTTCTGATATATCGGTGTTCAACAACGCGACTGGGGAATGATTTTTAGGCATCTCATGTTTCTTGATAATTTAAAACATCGATATCTTCTTAACCCTCCACACAGCATCCCCAAAGATGTTAAAGTTTATTAAAAAAAAAAAAAAAACTTCTTGATATTTATTGTGAACCCTACACGCGAATACCTTAAATACCAGGGGACTATGGCATACCCTATAAACGTGTGTTATGTGGCTAAAGAGAGTAAGAGGTTTGGAGAGGGGGGGGGAGATGAGTAGGAGAAAGGTTGGGAGCTATCTGGCTATTGAAATCTGGTCACTAAACAAACCTCAAGCCATCGCAAGCGGGATCCAATGGGACCAGGGTCCAGGACCATTGGTGGATATTGTAAGGTTCAATCTGACTGTTCAGATCTCGTCATTAAACAATTTTTTGGTTCTCTATGGTGGTATTTCACTGGAATAATACTAAGAGTATTTGCCGCTCTCAAGCATGTCGCAAATTGCGTATGAAAAAACACACAAACAACGGACTTTTACACATTTTCTGAAATATTTATCTTGTATGGTATAAATATGTACTGGCCAAAATACTTACTAAAAAATAAATAAACCAAAATACAAGTTACAACTAACCAAAATACAAGATACAACCGACCAAAATACAAGTTACAACTAACCAAAATACAAGTAACAACTTACCAAAATACAAGTTATAACTTACCAAAATACAAGTTATAACTTACCAAAATACATGTTACAACTGACCAAAATTTATAAATTCAAGAAAATCCATTAGATGCTAAAAATCCATAAAACAATTTTATTTAATTTATTAATAGGTACATGATTTAGGGGGTACATATGGGTTTTGTGATATTTCACCCTCCATGCTAGGGATGACCCTGTCTTATCAGAACATATTATACAGAATCTATACAATACTATAACATGAAAAAGAAAAATAGTAAAAATGATGTAAAGCTAGTTTGGGTTGCAAGAAGAGAATGGAGAAGTTATAGAATTATAAGAAGATGAAAAATTTGAGTAATTATTAGTAAATAGATCACACTATAATTCATTAAGTATCTCAGTAAATATTGATTTCAATTTGGCAGATTTTAACCGCTGCCATTTGCAATCCACCGCAAATACAAAATGGCCGACAAAACCGAAACCTGATCAATCACACCACCCGACCGCACAACCGCACAAGTAATAAGCGAAACCTAAAGGCATATAATTTCCTTTCAAATCCCACTTCTGATTTGTTGACTGAATCGAATTTCAACAATAATTTCCTTCTACGGTCTAATTTCCTAGTCGCTCCTGATTTCGGAATCCTTATTGAACTCATTAACGGCTCGCTTTTTATTTCGTGAATTGATTACGGCAAAAAGGCCTCTGGTTATATGGGGGAAAGTTTATTTGAAGTAGGAGGAGTCAGAGTAAGTTGTCAACGAATAGATTTATCGAACCTTCCTCCCTTTTGGGCGGGGATGCAGTGGTAGATCGGGCCACTGTGATTTACCTTCGGTAAACGTCTTGAGGGGTAGACAACCTTTTGCTAATGTGAAGTCCTGTGATTATATTGGCGGGGAAATAGGCTAGGGGTCGGCAAACTTGGATAAATATATTTAAATAAATGATCTGTTTCAACAGGTCAATCCCTTTTATTATCAAATCATTTCTTTATATAATAATATAACTGAAGGATACCCTGGTCTCAAGCTGCTGTTCTATAGAGTAAATGGTTACTATCGCTCTATTGATAAATCAAAGGTAACAACAGAGACATCTATTGATAATTAGTTGCATTATCATTTAGCAAATCTTGATATCATAACTTCAAACCTTTTTTTAGGTGAAACATCTTTTAACGCACCTCGCGAGTAAAACTGACAAACAAGTATAGCAAGACGGGCTTGCACGGAATGATGTTTCATTCGGCCAGCTTCGTGACTCGTCGGCTCTTTCCGCCCGGCCTCCAACACTCTGTGCGGGGAAGGCTGGTCGAAGATTAAATTTTGTAGGATGTTTTGTTGTGCTGGAGCTAATCTCAAATATTTTTCTTCAATCCAAAGTAAAATTTGATGTTGTGCAGGATTTCTTCAATATCGATATTTTTAATAATATTTTCTTTTGTAATTTGTAGTATTTCTTCATTGAAAAACGATTCGGTGTGCTATAGTCTCCCTGGATCCAGAAAAAAACACGAAATAAAACTTGTGAAAATTATTTTATATACACGATGGCAGAAAACTCGTAGTAAAAGAGGGAAAAATTATGAATCTACATCAGATCAGAAGTTGATTTCGTGGTATTTTTTGATTTGATCTTTCGTTTTCGAGTAAATCGAGTCCAAAGTTGAATTTTTTAAGTTAAATTGAAATAAATCGGTCACTAGGGGTTAATATCAGCTGTTTAAAAAAATGTAATCTTTAGATCGAAAAAAAGGTTTTTTGCCTTCTTAATGTGATGCAGATTCATTGAGATTCTTGAGTTTTCGGATACCGTGTCTGTGGGTTTGCTTTTATTCGAGTATTATTTTTCCGAGATTGATGAAATTTTGGACACTTGATCTTAAAAAGAATGGCAGCTCGTAACTTTTGGGTGAACTAGAGTGCTAAAGTGCGATGTTGTTTTAGCCGAAAATGTTTTTTTTTTTAGAAAATTCGGTTTTTGTATGAAGATTTTCAGGAAATCGGTGCATCAGCGTTATACTGAAATTACCTGAAAATCTTCATAAAAAAATCGTAAATTAACATCAATGATGTCGAATTTTTCAAACATAGCACTTTATCAAACTCAAAAGTCACAAGCCACCACTGGTCAGAAGTCTACTTAAGATTTCGAAAAACTAACCCGTCGGCTTTTTATTTTTTTTATTTTATATTATAGAAACAAACAGTACAGATGAAACAATATACAGGAATAAGATACTTCATGTTGTGTACCTTTGATATGTTTTCTTGTAATGTCTGCTAAGTGGTATGTTCATTCATTAATTACCAAGTGACGTGTGTAGTATATAGGTGTGTGTGTCGTGTGTAATGTACGTGTGAGTGTTAGGGTGTGTATGTGTGTGTGTGTGTCTGTATGTACGCACATTGAATACTTTAAATTATTGACACATTTGAATTTGGGCAGTGAATCTGAAAAAATGTCAATGTTTGAGTAAAGACAAATATTATTTAGAGTATGAAGAGCTGGGTTAATTTTCAAATCAGCTAATTGCTGCATTTGTTTTATAATTTAGGGTGTGGAATAGCACTGAATGTCGTGTACGTCTCAAAGGTATGTTAGGGTTTTTTTCCCTTCACTTAAAGCAGAACAAAGCCCTAGCAATGCCGGAGACTCTAGCTACAGCTATACACATTTTTAAAAATTGCAACATTATTATTGGCTTGTGGTTGTTTAGCCCTCCTTCAGACACCACTAAGCGTTTTTCTTTCTTCCTGTTATGGGAAGTTACCTGCGCGCACTGCTATAGCGCTACGCCGGAATTGGGGAAGGAAGTGGTACTGGGGGGAGTTATGCAGGGAGGTATTGGTGGTGGTATTGGAGGTATCGGCCTCATCCTCCTGGAGAAACCTTTCCAATCCACACTCACCTTACACTCCTATTTATTAGTATATGTACACTTATAAACAGACACACGGGTTGGAACTTATTTCCTACGTAGGTAACTAACTGCACATTAGAAATTATGAACTGAAAAGCTTCAAAACGCATGTATAATTTGACTGTATTATTGGCAGTATTTATTTAGAGTTCTGGTTTTGTTGAAGATAAAATAAGCCCTGAGAAAAGCGACAATTTAACCCTTTTTAATAAAAATATCTACTTCAATTTCAAATTTTGGAAGTAGAAATTAACTAACTTCCCGATTTTCGATAGAGCTGAAATTCAGCAGATAGACTAGTTGTAAATGACAACATATTATATCAACATATTTTGGTGTCAATCGCATACACCCATGCGGACTAAGTTTCTTATTAAGGAATTGATCATGAAAGTGTGTGGAGTAACCATTATTCAGAGCTATTGGTGTAATTTTTGACAGTTCAATACGGAATTCTCGTGCATTTTGTAAATAATTTATTTCAATAAAGATAATTACATATTTTATTATGTGCCTCTTTTTTTTCTTTTTTTTTAAATGCATTTTCAATT
Source organism: Hesperophylax consimilis (assembly GCF_061612785.1). Lineage (NCBI taxonomy): Eukaryota > Metazoa > Arthropoda > Insecta > Trichoptera > Limnephilidae > Hesperophylax > Hesperophylax consimilis. The sequence continues at coordinate 18,840,098 of NC_142865.1, forward strand.
TTTTGTAGTTGTTAAAATTGCGTGCTATTTCGGCTCTGAAAACGGTCATGCGCCATCTTGACCGCTACGTCACAAGTGCTACGTCACACCTTTGCCGCCGCCGCCGCCATCGGTTTGCAGGATCTACTCAGGCCGGTCAACAGTGACGTCATCGTTCGCCCTTGAACGCTTGATCAATCACCGGGCGTTTTTAGCTGCATTGAAATATTTCGTTCGCGCCTGTTTTTAAAGTCATTATAACTTCAATAAATGATTTTTGAAAATTATAAAAACTATGTATTCTTGTGTCTGAAGTGTTTCTACATATGAATAATTAATAATAAGTGATTTTTTGGTGTGAAGAGAATTCCCTATTGCAATATTAACAGAAAATATTGGGATTTTTATTAGTCGGTGTACCATTGCATGATAAGCAAAATGGTTGTGTGATATCTATTTATGTCGATTTACGATAAATATTTAATTAAATTTTAATATTTATTATAGTTAGTGTTAAATCTAAAAGACAATTCGATTAATTACTGCCCACATCTAAAGTGAATTGGATGTTTTTATGGAATGAATTTATAAGACGGAATTTAGTCCGTTGCCGCTCTTCTCCTTTTTTACATTAAATCCACACAGAAGATCCTGAGGGAAAAAATCCTTCAGGGTCTATGAAATCTTTGTGGAGGGTATTTTATGTAAAGGAAGGAGAGAAAGTTCTGAGAAGGAAAAAAGGTATGAGGGATGGGTATTAGTGCGTCAGTGTGTCCAAGAGTGACGGACGTATGACTCCATCCCTCCCACTGCGGTGCAAGGCGATGGGTCGAGAGAGATTCCGAATGGAGAGGTCAAAAGGTCTTCCTCAACCAGTCTCTCCCGATCTGACCTACCACGCACTAGGCGGAAAAACGTCAAGACCTAGACAAACCTTAACCCATGAACCCGGGCACCCCTTTTAAGTCACCAAATGTAGCGAACCTCTTAGGGTGACCTATGTCAGTGGTGTTGGTTGTCCAATAAATGGTTTCCGGGGCGGTGTTACCCATTCCCGCCTCCCAAATTGCACATTGTATTGCATGTTAAAATACAGAAAACATCGTCTACATATCTTTTCCAAGTGATCATTTAAAAGTGAAGAGTTACAATTAAAAATCTTGCTTTCTAAGTATTTCATCAAAGAGTCTGCTGATGGTTTACTAGTTTTTTATTTATTTATTCGAGACACAAACAGGATATTTATAAAAACATTAATAATGGATTACAAAATAAAAAAGTACAATTATAAATATCCCTAGACTAATGTGTCTGCAGCAATCACATTCGCACATTCACATAAGCAAACATGTAAAATAATGACAGTATTTTAATACAAAACTTAAAACTTAATTACAAAGATTTAAGCACATAATAAGTAGAAAAATTTAAAGAGTACATATTAAAAAAAATTCTAAACCACTAAACATTTATTTTATTTATTTATTTTTCTTTTTTTTTAAGTACAGAAATCGTGAAGATATTTTTTGAAACACGTTATATTATTTGCAAAAATATCTATGACAGTGTGTATTTTAGCAAGATCATTGTATGATCGAGACATTCTAGACATAGGATTAAAATATCCAGTGTTATTGGCAAAAATTTCGGTCCAAAATATGTTCATATTTCTAGTATATTTGGGCCTGGCGTAAAAATTGATTTGATTGACTAAGTTACTATTAACACGATTATTCACAATTTTGTAAAGCATTAAGAGGTCATTTATATTTCGTCTTTTAACTAAACTCTCTAATTTGAAATATGTAAGTCTTTGTTCATACCCATTTAGAAGATGGTAGACACCTGATCGATAAGACAAAATCCGTGTAAATTTTCTTTGGACAGATTCAAGTCTGGATACTTGTGTAATGTAATGTGGATTCCAGACTGTTGACCCGTACTCAAGAACACTGCGGATTAACGAATTGAATAGAATTATTAGGCTATTAGAGTTCTTGAACAGTTTAGTTGATCTTACAATAAAACCTAGTACTTTATTTGATTTATTTACAATGTATTCTATGTGTTGGTTGAACGTTAGTTTGTTGTCGAATATAATTCCTAAATCTTTGATCGATTCAACTGTTTCCAGATTGTGACCACATATGCTATATGAGTATAGAGTTTTGTTGGTGTTCTTGGTGAAATTTATAACTTTGCACTTAGCTATATTCAATTCCATTTCATTGTCAATACACCAGGCAGATAATGTGTTAAGGTCTTGTTGTAAGAGTTCACAATCTTCCATAGATTTAATTGCTTTATATATCTTGAGGTCGTCAGCGTATAGAGAAAAATTACAGTGGAGTTTACATGTAAGGTCGTTGATGAAGATTAAGAAAAGCAAGGGTCCAAGGTGTGATCCTTGTGGAACGCCCGACGTGACTAAAATTGGGGAAGAGTTAAAACCGTTAACAGTAACCAATTGACTTCTATTTGATAAATATGATTCTAACCAACGAAGCAGATTTCCGTGTATGCCGATTTTATCCAGTTTATTCATTAAGATAGGGTGACTAACTTTGTCGAAAGCCTTACTGAAATCGGTGTATACGGCATCTACTTGTGTTTTTTTATTCATTGATTTACACAGAAATTTCATATACTCGATTAAATTAGTGTTTGTGGATCGTTTAGCTACAAAGCCATGTTGAAAAGGGCTAAGTATGTGTGTTACATGATTAAATATTTCTTTATATACAATGGACTCAAATATTTTGCCAAAACAAGATAAAAGGCTGATAGGACGGTAGTTCTTTACATCGTTTTTACTGCCAGACTTATGGATCGGAATGACGTGGGCAACTTTCCACAGATCTGGAAATACCCCTTCGTTCAGACTTTTGACAAATAATTTGTGTAAAGGTGCTGCAAGTTGATCTGCACAATTTCGAATGAATAGTGGAGGAATACCATCTGGACCGGAACCTTTATTGATATCGAGAGTGTTCAACTTCACCTTGACCTCGTCTAGGGTTATTTTGATATGAGATAGTGGATAATTATAGAGTGGGAAAGAATGTTTAGAGTCACTTTTAGAATTAGATGGTGAGCTAAATACAGAAGAGAAGTAAGTAGAAAAGAGTTCGCATGTTTCTTTGCCATTTGTTGCTGATTTGTCGTGGAGATGCATGATTTTTGGGAGAGAATTAAAAACTCTTTTCGATTTAATGAGGGTTGACAGATTTTTGATACTGTTAGGGAGAGAATTTTCTATGGAATCTACATAGGCTTTAAGGCAGGAACGTATGGATAATTTTACTCTAGCCCTCAAGATGGAAAAACTGTCATAGTCACATTGATTTTTGTATTTTTTCCACTTTTTTCTAAACTTTTCTTTTTCTCTGAGCTGGTGGATCAAAGCACTGCTGAACCAAATTGGAAACCTTTTGTTGCTGTTTCTTAAGCGCGGAGTATGTTTTTCAATTGATAGCCATAATAGGTTATAAAAATGTAGTAGGGAGTCATTACAATTCAGAGTATTAAGATCGTTCCAGTTATTTAGTGATAGCATTTCATTGCATTTAGTGTAGTCCGTTTTATTGAAGTTATATTTGATGTGATCTGGGTTGGTGGGTAGGAGTCTATATTTAGACATTAGAAACTCGAATTCAATGGGAGGATGATAGGAGTCAACTTTAGATAGCACATGTGAAGCAATTTGAATTTCAAGGTGATTGTTGGAAAACACTAAATCTAAAATTCGATCTATATTATTAGAGACGTGATTGAACTGATTAAGTCCAGTCAAATTTTGAAATTCTAGTAGGGATATTGATTTTTGGCTATTATATATAGTTGGTGTACCCATTGAGCAGCGTCCTCGGGTTGACTCCAGAAGCTTCCAGTCAGGTTGTAAGGCTGATCGGCTTGTGTTGGCTTCTTTAGTTTCACGCCAAGGATTGGCTTGCCGTTGAGATAGATTGAGATTCGCTTCTCATTAAAACACTTGTGTTTTTTGTTGATACGTTTAATATGTCACAAAGAAGAGGGTAGATTTTAAAACTTAGAAAGAGAAGCGAGAGTTGGTTGATAATGAATTTTGAAGAATGCTAATGTAGAATTAAATTGTATCTCGATCACAACAAGCTATTTATAAACAAACATAGATTTGACGTGACTACAGACACAAGATATTATAGACGCAAAATTATGACAATATTACACTATGACGTGCCATAGACAAAAATATTTAACATAAAAGGTGGCACAGACAGAAAAAGATAATGTAAAAGGCTCTACACATCGAGATTATAATATGAAAAGGTGAAAGAGTTTAGGCTTGACTGAAGTTAAATAAAACAGGACGATCACAAGATACGACACGCAACACCCATAGGTAAACCTTCCTTTTGTTAAAGTCACAGTTGTATAATATTATTTTGATTAAGGCACACTTTGAATAGCGAGACTGGTCATTGATCGTTGCTTTTTTTAAATGACAGGAATTTAGAATATCTACAATTATTCTTTTTACAATCAGCTGTTTTTGTATTCCTTTTTTCCATTTCTTCGGCAACAACATGTAAAATAAAATAACTAGATGTGTTTTTTTATAATTTTCGGAGCATACTTTCAGATGTTTTTTTGTGTAGAGGAAATTTTTATATACCTACCTAATTACTTTTTCCACAAGAAAACTGTACAGAGATTTTCTTTAAAAAAGCACATATTTTTTTAAGAGCTTAAAAACTAGTGGTCAACTTAAATGTTATTTATAAATCGGTAGACATTTTGAATGCGGGGTTTTATAGTGTATTTTTTCAAAACGCATCTAGAGAAAATTTCCCAAAGTTCGATTTACAAAATATTATTTTCCAATGAATTCGGCAGTTTTTCCGATAACTGCGCATTTTTATGCTGACTGAAGAGGCTTTAATAACCTCGTTATAACCGGGATTCGTTATCAAAAGGATCGTTAAACGAGATATAACTGTTCACCTGGAGTTCATTCATTTGTTACCTATTGGTTTTGTAATGTTAATGACCAGGAAAATTTTAAAGTTAAATTAATGTATTTATTTATTTATATTGGGTTATTACAGACGATCTCACATACCTATAAAAAACTCAGTTAGAATACACAAATAAGTACAACAATTACAAAAAATATACTTAGAAATCTGGTTAAATTATTCGCTTTCCTACTAAAAATGAGACTGCAGGCAAATAAATAATTTTTTTTTTTTTTTTTATTTTTTTTATTAATACAAGAATTAGAGGGTACATATGGTTTTTGTGATATTTCACCCTCCATGCTAGGGATGACCCTGTGTTATGGAGGGTGAATTTTACAGTTTTTGAGAGAATAACATTAATTAAACAAGTAAGTATACATAGAAGATCTACAATCATAATGGTTTTTAAATGCAATGAAAGTATGAGATTTATTTGTTTGATTATAACTACATATTTAGATAATTATAATGGTGGAATGGATTACATGTATAATGAGAGTTACGCAAGTAAGGAACGTAAGCGTTGGTGTCGAGGGTAAGTGGTGTACATATGACTTGTTGTGGTTATGAGCACTGATGTGTGAGGGGTTAGTTTCACTTGAGGTTATAGCTATAATGTTTTTGTATTTATGGATGAACCTGGTGAAATGATAGGAATTATTTGAGTAAGTGGTGCCATAGGTTTTTAAAGATGATAATGGTAGTGAGAAAGTTTTACAGTATCTATACATAGTTCTGTCATAACAGAGTTCAATGACATTTTTATTGGTGTAGGTGGTGACATTCTGGTACTTGGATAATAATATTTTGGTATTGCAGGGTAATAAAAAAGAAAAAATAAAAAGCAATGTGTACATAAAAAAGACTGTTATAATACAAAGATATAACACAGGCCTGCGACTAAATTGCTTTCTTTAAAATAATGGGTGATTCTTATGTATTTTAGTGCGCTGAGTTCAGAAATGCCCCCAGATTTTTTCCAGCACGTAAGAATTTTCCGCAAAATGCATTTTTCGGCGGGATTGCCTACCTTAAGGCGTACATTTATGAATATGCCGAAAAAAGTTGTTTTTCCTATTCGGCTTTATAGTTTTATATCAGAAACTCTGAAATATGATAAAAATTAGTATATTTAACAGTATTAGTCAGCGTATGAATCATTTTGAGACGATTTGCCAGAGTCATCAGAGAGCGAGTCAGAGCAGTTGGACGATGAGTTTCAAGTCGAAGACTGTGGACCCCAAAAGTTTTCACAAGAAGAATTAAACGACCTCGTTCGTGATTTAGGGCTTTCTAAAGAGTCTGCTAAATTACTGGGCTCTAGACTTCAAGAAAAGAACTTGTTGAGATTTGGAACTTCATTCTCTTGGTACAGAAGCAGAGAAAAACAATTTGAGCAAAATTTTTCTCAAGATGGCGAACTTGTATATTGTTCTGATGTTCCCAAGTGGATGTCAATGTTTAATATTCAACATGTGTCAGATGATTGGAGGCTTTTTATTGAATCATCAAGAAGTTTAAAAGCAGTTTTGCTACACAACGGCAATAAATACGCTTCTGTACCCGTGGGGCACTCTGTGCATCTAAAAGAAAAGTAGGACAACATGGCTTTTATACTTGATAAATTGAAATATAAGGAGTTTGGATGGCCTATCTGTGGTGATCTCAAAGTCATCTCTATGGTGCTTGGACAACAAGGTGGCTATACGAAATTCCCCTGTTTCCTATGTGAGTGGGATAGCCGGGCAAAAGCACAGCACTGGAGCCAAAACGTGTGGCCAACGAGAACTTTGAAGGTTGGAGAAAAAAATGTTCACTTTGAGTCTTTGGTTGATCCCAAAAAAGTGCTTTTACCCCCACTTCACATCAAGCTTGGACTGATTAAGCAGTTTGTCAAGGCATTGTCAAAATATTGCGAAACGTTCAAGTACCCTGAAAAGAAATTCCCGGTCTGGTCTGATGTCTGAGGCAAAGTTAACGGAGGGTGTTTTTGTTGGTCCGGACATTCTGAAACTAATGAATCAGTTTGAAAAGGTGATGAAAAAAGCTGAGAAAGAGGCGTGGATATCATTTAAAGAAGTTGTGACTAAGTTTTTGGGGAACAATAAGGACCCGGATTATGAAGAAATTGTAAATAAAATGTTGAAATGTTTTAAAACCTTGGGGTGCTCCATGAGCTTGAAACTTCACTTTTTGAACTCCCATTTGAATTATTTCCCAGAAAACCTTGGTGCCGTAAGTGAAAAGCAGGGCGAGAGGTTCCACCAAGACATCAAACAAATGGAACGGAGGAACCACGGACGATGGGATGTAAATATGTTGGGAGACTAGGTTGAATAGGTTGGATGCTCCATAGAGAACTTCCAGACATCCCACACAAACGGAAAAGCTCAAAACGGAGTTTTGAGGGAAAAAGATGTAGATATTATAAAGAATTATAAATTCTTATTGTATATACATATTATTTTTATCAAATTGTATTTAAAAATGTAAATAAACCACTAGTAATATATATTTATTTTTCATTTCAAAATGCATTTTTACCTATATGTACTGCGGGTTTTGCATAACTTTCATTTTCATTTTGCGGAAAATCCCTACGTGCTGGAGAAAAACTGAAGGCATATTTGGACTCAGCACACCAAAATACATACGATTCACCCATTACGGTGAAAAAAACTATAAAAAAGTGTCAATTTGCAGGCCTGTGTAATCATTAAGTAATATTTAGAGAGAAAGCAAGAATTGTGGCTATATGTAGTATGCTGTTTTTTTTAATATGTATAGATAATGAGAGTGGTGTGATTGAAGAGGATTACGATGTTGGCAAGACTAGGAAAATAAGCCTGGATAATTTGGATTTAGTAAGTTACAGTTACGTGTAATGATAGTAATGCTATTGTAAATTAAAATATGTTTTTAGTGGTTAAAAAGGTATAGAGTGGCGGTACTTGGAAATGTGTACATGATGACATTAAATATAGGCATACCGTGTATCGTTAGTCATATAAGTTGACGTTTCACTCGTTCAATATCTCCTTCATTGTGTATTAATATTATGTTCGAATCGTCAGTCTGCGTAAGTAAGATACGGCCAGATTTTACCCATGTGTATTTGAATTGATGATCTTTAGCAAATTTTTTTGTCTGGGCCAGTAGAAATTTGCCTTTTGGAGTTATGTGTTTCGAGATGTAGATTCGATTTCTTTCCTGCGAGAATCCAAGATTTACTGTGTTAAGCTTGTTAAAATTGCTATTAGTAGATTTTATATATGATTTAATCTTGTCTAAAAAGGTGTCTCGTGCTTGGGTGTTATTAAATGTCGCTATAATGGATCTCGTGGTTTTTTCGGATGTTTTTTGTCCCAGCCTGCAGATTTTTATGATTTCGGTATTCAGAGGAGAAGAGGTGTTATTGTGGTAAATAATTTTTGAAAGATTTTTGTGGTAATTAATGAATTGAAATAGTTTTTAACAAAGTATCAGTCAAAAGCAAACGTTTTATGAGGATTGCGGGAACACGTGTTCACACAATTACTGATATTGATGTTGACATTCTGATATTGTCGCATTCCATCATGACATGTATTAGGAAAAGAACACGTTTTCTCGAGAAATTCTGAATGTCTAATATTTTATCAGGAAGTTGGCATGCTGTCAATTTTTTAACAGGATCATTATTATTAGCTATTTTTAATAACCAGATGATTTTCGAGCTTTCTCTTTCCTTCATAATGTGTATGAGTGTGAAGGGCCGTTAAGCATGACATGTGATAAAAGAGACGAAGAAAATTATTTGGACAATTCATCCACTCTGGCTTTCGAGTACCTTGTGAGTAATCTTTCTAATCAGTTTTTATAAAAACTTTCTTCTATGACGTCGAGAAAAGTGACAGTTTTTATGATCACTAAAAAAATTCTGAATTCTCGAGAAGAAAATCATTCATAACGTTTTTTGTTTGAGTTGACGATTATTTGAGCTTGTTCGTTTATTATATTATTGATGTTATGTTACCGTTTTTCAATAAAGTGCACATAAATTCAAGTTTATGGTAGAATATTATAACATAATTATTTTTAGGCATAAACCCCATTATTTTGTCATTGATAATACTCATAAATCTAAACGAAATATGATACAGAACAAGACACACAAAAATATAAAGGAATCTAATATTCATTTAAAATTTTAGCAAATGTCAATAGGTGGCCCATATAAATAAAAATAGTTTATGTTTATTTTTATGAGCAATAATTATTAGCCTGAAACACTCATCCACATTGAAAAATCTTCCGATAAAAGATACATGACGCCAACGGGACATGTATCTTTTATCAGGAGATTTTTCAATGTGGATGAGTGTTTCAGGCTAATAATTATTGCTTATAAAAATAATTGTTACCCTTTGTGCTATGCATAAAAAAATCTTGTCTTAAACATTAGTTAACCAAAAAAATAATAATTAATATTATTTTAACTTTCGTCTATGTGTTGCATGTATAGGGTTTTCCAATAAGAGATGTTATTTTATTATGTATATAAATTATTTTTTTATTTATTTCATATACATAAACACACACTTGCCACAAACTACACGTCACTTCTTATCACTCATCACTTTCTTATTACTTCTTTTATTTTATTATGTATATAAATTAAAAATGACAGCTTCAAAAGTAACATCTACCGAAATAGCGGGCTATTCAAAATAACACCTCTTATTAAAGTAGAAATAAATAAAATGTTAAGCGATAGTAAATCTATCTCATTTCGAGTACCACAAGGTAGTGTACTCGGGCCAATATTATTTCTTATTTATATAAACGATTTATGCAGTCTAAAAATTCCAGGTAACATTGTTAGTTTTGCAGATGACACTGCATTAATATTTGAGGGTAAAAATTGGAGTGAAACTTTTGAAAAATGTGATACAAGTTTAGGAGTAGTTAATAATTATCTGAGTAATAATATTTTAACTTTAAATACACAAAAAACCAAATACATCACTTTTAGCATTTCTTATAAAAGTCAGCCATACCAAAAAAAATAAATTAGTTTATGTTTATCCGAGACGCTATCTACGTTACAAACAAATTATTATAAGATCTGTAATCATTCAAAAAGATAGCAGCCAAACATATGGGTAAAATTAGTTGAAGATAATATTGTTTATTCAGAATTACAAATATGAAATCGAAAAAAAATGCCACAAAACAATTAGGTCGCAATGGCCGAGTAGTTAGAGGTGTTATCCCCGTTAAGTTGTTGAGACCGTTACCTTTTTATTTCTCTCTTTCGTTTTTCGCTTTGGTTTATTAGTATTATCTTCTTCATCAATGATAAGATTTTCCAATTCAAATTGAGTAACAATATATAATTAGTTGAGAGTCAAAATAATCTTGACGGCCTTCTTGGTTGAGTTGTTAAAATCCTTGACTATAAATCCGGTAGTCACAAATCCAGGGCGGGTGGCATTGGTTTGATTTTTTCTTAAAATCTACTGATTAATTCCTAGATTGATGAAATTTTTCACACCATCAAAACAAAAGAACGGTCGCTGTTTACATCTGATTTCAAAAATCTCTGTGTAAAGCCCAAAAAACGCCGGGAACTTCAGCTATAATATAATATAATTTACATGTCATGCACTTTTAAAACTGGTTAATTTATTTTTTCTCTTGTCTTTTATTAATTACTTCTATGATATGTTTTTATGATTTTTTCTCTTCTATTATTATTCTATTCTTATTCTATTCTTATGTATGTAATTTTTTTTATTTTTTCCATGTACACACGAGATTTTGACTCTTGTAAAGGAAAGCATGTTAACTTTTATTATTTTTATTTGAAACTGTGTCTTATAATATCTGTGTCTTATAATCACTGTGTCTTATAATAAATGTGTTTTATAATAATAAAAAAACCATGTATTATGTTCATTTTTTTATGTTTTTGATTATTTATTTTTGTTAAATTATTATTAGCATTAATAAGTCGCCTGTAATATCAATAGAAATTGAAAATATTTCCTGCATAAAAACCTTGTCTTATAAACATTAGTTTATCATTTAAAAAATCATTGTTTTTGTTGTTTAAAAATGAAAACCTTCTGTTGGCACTGTATTATACAGTAAATTGTGTAAAATATGTATCACGTAAAAGCCCATCAGGGCGTTTAAATGAATAAATAATATATTTGCTCCAGACTGCCGCATACTAACGGTATCGCCTGGTTATAAATTTCTTAAATGAAATTGATTTTAATTTCTCGATCATTCGATAACAAAGAAATGATTACTCTATTGATGTCGCCCTGGAGAACGACCACTTTTCAGATCTGATCACAAAATACGGCTTGAACCATTTCAAGCAAAGTTTCAATCAACAACAATATTGGATGTGATAACTTCTATTGAAAAACTAATACCAACCCTTGAGATAACACTTCTACTTTGATAAACCTTCATAATAACTGCTACCCCTCCCCAATTCATTGAAGGACAAACGGCGTCCTAATGACCACCCACTTCCGCTAGGTATATACCATGTATGAGCAGCGTTATATCAGACGGTAGACAGCAAAACCATCATTAATCTAAGGGATGAATTCTAAGAGGAATTTATCGTTAATATCTTCGGACTTTATAGTTATCTTGTGTTACATATTAACGTAATAAATTGATAGAAAGACATTATCATTTTATTTTTTTAAGCACCATCATTTTATTACTCCGTATCTGAACGGTTAACGTCCTACGCTACGAATCCAGAGTCTACGGTCTCGAATCCCGGCGTATCCAGTAAAAATGCATTAGTGTTTTATCAATTTACAGTAAGAAAATATAATTTAAACATTATTTACATCTGGGAAGATTGATACTTAATTTTTTTAAATTTTCATTTATTTATTTAGGAAACAATACATTTTTTATTGGTTCACTATCTGACGTGTACCCGGCGTTCTTCATCTTTTCTCTACTTTCAATAAATACAGTATCCATGTTTTATATATATATTTAAACCTTTCTGAAGAAATTCTCTAAATTCTCTAATTCTCTAAACCCGATCAAACTCCGTTGCATAGTGTTATATCTCTGCTTACTAGCAGATTTCTGTGTGTTGGTAACTCTTGATAAAGTAAAAGATTGTTTACAATAATTACGTTTATTTATGTTACAATAATATAAGTCTGGATTTGTCTACACTGTTCATTACCCGAGGGTTGGTAATTCTCTGTTTCTGCAAGCTTGAAGTCTGACAAGGATACCCCACAGGCAATTGCTACACTCTAGCGACATCTGTCGGACTCTGGAGTAAGCTTTCTGACTGGTGCCATCTATCGCTTGAATACCCAACTTTTTAGCATACATCACAAATGGTTTAGAAGAACTAAGCACACAAACAGACAGCGCAGAGTGACTTCGTTTTGTACAATTTAGAGATACCAATGTATTGTCACGATTTACTAAAAGTTTATCAGGAAACCGCCTGTATTCACATTTTTAGTTTATTATGATCGGGGATGTTTCGGGATGTTTCTGAAAGTTCCAGACTATTCCCGAACATTCCAGGATGTTCTGGAATGTTGTGGAATGCTGTTGAATACTCTTGAATGTTCTGGAGTGTTCTAGAAATTTCTAGTGGGCGAAAATTACAGCCCTTATATCTTTAAAAGCACGCCCTTCAGGTAAGAACGGGAACCTTCTTCATGGATGAGGGATAGAGGGCTACCACACCATATAACTCCCTTGGTCGTATTGGGACTCGTTTCTGAGTTATAGTGGTAGGCACATTGTAGAGTTACTTTTATAATATATATTGATAAGAATAATTTTTTTATGAAATATGATTTGGTAATGTGAGCCTCGCTGAGTGCTTTATCCGTGCTGCAGGCGCGGTCCGTCCATACATGCTGTGGATGCTCCGCATCCCTTGCATTTTGGAGTGAAAAGATTTGGAATTCTAGCCGTAAACAGCAATACTGCATTTGCGACCTTAATGCGATTTTTTTTTACAATAACGGTGCTGTAAAAAATCATACAAATATCATTGTTTTTATTTTATTTTATTTATTTGGGAAAATCAACAGATTATTTACATATATAAGAATAAACTAAATAATAAAGAAAAAATCCATAACCGATTTTTACTTAAAATTATAATAATAATAAAAAATAAAAAAAAAACTAAGGGTTCTGTACCCGTGGCCTGAGAGATTTACAAAAAATACAATATTGTAAATAATAAATAAAAAATAATAGAAGATGTAACACAAATGAATAAAAATTTAAAGTTAACTGATAACCAGCTAAAATTCAAAACATAATGTATTGTAAAATTTCAACAAAGCAGCAATCAATAAAAGCACTACACAATAGCAATAATAACAATATTATAAATGTATACTTACAACTAAATTGAACACATGAGTATAAATTGGAAGGCAAGTAACTGGAGGATGGAGGAACTAAGGATTCAAAGCAACAACATGATAACTTCCAGTGGAATATTTAAAATTATTTAATGTTAGTTATTACATATCTTTCAAAGGTTCTTAAATTACATGTTGTATTACATGGTTCTTAAATAACATTGTTATAAGACATCGTGCAAGTTATCGTCCCGTTTCTGCGTACGAACAACGAAAAGCGTTGGCGAGTCCAAATACACATACATTCTAAAATACTGTGAAACGCGTAAAACACACTGTGGTGTGGAAACGATGTGTAAACCGTATCCTAGAATGCTAGAATGTAATCTAGAACGTTCTTTGCGCACTGGGACCCGCAAGCCAATATCTTCGTCAACTTTATACGATATTAATGACAGCATCCAACGTGCAAAAACCTCTTTTAGTGCTCATAATATGTATGATGCACAGAATCATATACTCTATTACTAATTCATTGGATTGTATGTGCGCGCTTCTTTGACAGTTTTCTTTGAGCTTGGATACTTCGCCAACGTGTTCTAAATCATAATAGTGAATTGTGTGGTTGTATAATTGAATTATTAATATGAAAAAGGTTTGTGTCTCTCCCATTTGTGGAAAAAAAACTTATTCTGGATACTGGAAATATTGAGTTATGGAGCTTAATGGATTTATGGAGATAATTTTAGACGGTACCTAATTGTATCTTGTTCGTGCGCTAGCGTTTATATGTGTATATTTGATATCAAGTACGTAGTAAGTACGAGTATAAACATTTGATGTCCAACATCCCTTCTTCAAAAAGTCACCGACCGCCATTGCCGTGCTGATGCCCCTATTATACAATTATATGTGACGAATTATGTAGGTAAATAAATATTTACTGTAAAGAAATTATGTTATTGAAATTTAATATTCATAAATACAATAATGTAATAAAATAATTAAGGCAGTGATAAAAACTAAGCGATATGTATGTAATTGATGGCCGGTTCTGTGATATGTGTATGAACAATTTATTTATTGGACAATTTGTATAGCGCCGCTATTGAGAGATATAACCTCAGGGGTGCTTTACAGTTGATGCGGTATTACAAAATATGTAAATATTACAAAAATAAAGTTAAGTAAAATGAAGAACAGGAACAGGTGACACGAGGATAGAAGATGGAGACTCTGCAGCAAGAATCCTAGGTGATGAAGAAACTGGACCAGATGCTGCAGCGAGAGGGTCCACCGCGTCCACCAACAGTGCCAGCACGAGGTTCGTCATCCGTCTAGGTATGTGTTTGCTGCTAATAAAGCGCTGACACAACATCCTCACATAGATACCACACCTTGGCAGCAAGGCTGTGACGTTTGGCAAGTCCATCATATCTAGTCCCTATTAATAATAATAACAATAATATTTGCATGATCATGATTGGTTGATTCACAGAGTAACAATTCATCATATTTCAAAGTTATTTTTCAAGTTCTGCAAAAGTCTTGTTCAAGTTTCTATTATTATACAGTTATTGGTCAGTTGATTTAAACAACTGAAATAATAACAGAACTTGAAAAGGACTTTCAGAGAACTTAAAAATTAACTTTAAAATTTGTTGAATTTTTCAAGTTCTCCGAAACAATCCATCCTTAAATTAACAACTGTTCGCAAAACTACTAGTAAAATAAATTTTCAAGAAGTAAGGATTTTCTGAATTTTATTTCGAGCAATTCAAATATAACTACACGTATTTTGCAGGGTTAAACCGTCACTCAAACAACTGTACTACCTGTATTTCGTATTCCCTTGAGCGGCTCATTGTCGTGGCTCTATTGTGAAACAATTTGTTAGAACAATAAGTACAGCCAGGACATTCTCAGGGTGACTACAAAACGACCAGACTACAATACGTAATGTGAATATCTTATCTACCTTCAGTGAAATGTTTTTCTTTTCCGCGACAACCGTGTGACAATGTAGCGAATGCAAAGCGTCACATTTTCTACGAACTCTTCTCAGAAGATTGCAGCAATGTGCATCCTTCCTTTGGTAAGGTAATTAATTTATTGTTTAAAATAATTTGGCTGTGATAGAAAATTATCTATATACCTTTTAAAATAAATATGTTCCTTTGTTCAAAATCTTAAGTCTCCGAAAGTTCTTCGCCGATTGCTTTGAAATTTTGACTTAGTTTTTCTCAATCGTTTTTGTTAAGCATAATCTGTTGGAAAAATATGTTTTTTTTTAACTAAAAAAAAACCGCGCCATCTGTTGGACGTAAAAGTAACAAAGCGCTATTGTTTTTCTATCTGCATAGACAGACTAAGCCATAGCAACGCGTGGTGGAGTACAGCTAGTTGTTATAATAAACTTTACCCGGCGTTGCCCGGGGACTCATAAGTGGTTTAAGGTAAAGTTTCGAGGTTGTGAATTCCAGAGTTCCTACAAATTCCAGTTCCAGCAACTGTGTGCATTTTTAAGGTGAAAATAATATTATTGTAATGTAATAAGTATTTGTTTCACTTGATCGTGTCATGTCTTCCTCGGGCGTCCTCAACCTCTTTAACCATTAACTTCCAAGTCATACCTTACACCACTTTCTTCGTTCATTACTCACGTCTCATTTTAACACAAAAAAATATTTGATTCATGTCTCTCTATTCATGGGCATCACCGACTTTTTTACCTTATAATTTATGTCATACCATAAAACACACATTGTGTCTGTTAAAAAAATACATGATGTCGACTTTAATTCGAATCCGTATCTCATTACAATGCAAAGAAAATGCGTTAAGTCTTTTTCGAGCGTCCCCGACTTTTTCCAGCATTGAAACCACTCTCTAAATACTCCTGAAACTAATAAAAACAAACTTTGAAATTTTCAGTGAAATCGGATGAATGGCATAAACACGGTTACTGTATAAACAAAAGCATTCATTTTTATGTACATAGATTTGTCTCAGGATCGTTGCCTGTCGAAAACGAAGATATATTCTCAATTTTATTTCATTCGAAATTTATTTTCCACAAGTTATATGCTGCTAAATAATGTATTATAAATAATATGTCCAATACAACTATATTGCCTACACACTTTATAACTCTCTTCCAGATATGTAAAAAAAACCGCCAGCATTATACATAAACATTGAAAGTAAGGCTTCAAAAGAATATTTTTTAAAAAGATATACAAACGAAAATACGTAATTCTTGTCGTGTTGTATTTTGTCTTGTTTGTTCCTCTCTTCTTTTCTATCCCCTGTATTTGTAATCGAGCCAAAGTCTATTTTTACCTATGTATTTGAGTGATGTACCTTCGTGTAAATTACTACCTTGGCTCTGTGCTTTTGTGTATATCCCTGTCTGTTTCCTTTTTTGTTTCTTCCACTTAACCTCCCTTTTTCTATTTTGCACTGCTTTCAATATACCAATGTAAAATTGTACATATTAACTCCCACTTATGTATTGTAATTTCCTCACGTACTACAATGAGTTTTGTAACTCATCGGGACTGATTTAGCAAGAAATAAAAATAATTAAAAAGTGTCTTAGTAATGTCGTCTTGAATGTAAACTATTCTTAATCATTAATAATGATGTTGGAATGAGTAATAATAACAAAAAATAATAATTGGAAAAAACTGAATGAAGAGATGAAGAAAAAAAATCAATAAGTACCTACACGAAGCTCACGAATTGTAATTACTATTAATAAAAGTTTAATGAACAATTAATTGAAGCATTTACATCGCGCAAAAAACTTGAATACATTTGTTTTGCATGTTAGCCAAGAATTATGAAAAAATTATAAGTGTAGTAATTTTTCATAGTGGGTATAAATTGTGATTGCGCGAGTTATTGGCGAGTTACTATCATCAGATAGCATGCGGGACTATTTATTTTGTTATTTAGCAGATTATGTAAAGACAACAGATGACAATGTGCTTATTTTCTTGTAAATTAAACATATTGTTAATTTTAGTTTTTTTGTATTTCTTGAGTAAATGTTTCGAAAATTTATTCCGTACATATACTAATATATAATGTATAATGTTTTCCTCACAAATAGTTAGCAAGATGAACAGAATTATTACCTATCAAATGAACACCGTCAGTAAAGTTTAAAAAACACCAGTGATTAAATTTAATAAAGTTATTTGTTTGTTTTGTATTATTGTGAGGGCCTGTTTCGGTGATCAAGGCCATTTTAAAATTGTGTTTAGGCAATGTTGAGACGACTTATTTAGATGAATATATTTTCGCCGCCCAATATTAATTTTTATGATGTATAAAATGATTTATTACAGGTTAAGATGAGACAATGCCCTAAAATAAAGCCAGAATCTGTATGTACAAAAATATTCAACGCCGGCTCTGGTGTGTTGGACAGTTCTGCGATTTGAACAAATCTCATACAGTGCGGACCTTAACGACATAAGTGATGAAGTCGTGTGAAAACAATATTCAGCGCGCGGCCCGGCATAATGGACGGACCTACGGTCGACTATGCCCCAGCAAGCATAGAAAATCGATAATTCCGCAGGGTTTATTATAATTATTTCTGATGAACATATTACTAAAATCGGAAATGTTTCTAGAGGGATCCCTCGAAAAATTACTAATTCATCGGATAGAAAAATTAAATTTAATGCTTAATGCCAATTTTACAGTTCAAAAACGTTTTATTATATTTTAAAACAATTTAACATAAAATATTTTAATGGTAAGGTCCAGTTTTTATAGATCTTAAATATAAATAACTTACATCCGTAGAGATTTCTCTAAAAATATTTGTGATCTTAGTTATATGTACATCAGAAATTATTAAAATGTGAGCGTCGAGCAAACTTTCTTTATTAAATTCTTATGTCGCCTTGAGCCGATTTACTGAGACCGGCACCGGTCAGTGGCTGAATTGGTATCGCGTTTGGGTCCCTCCCAGGCGTAGTGTGTTCAATTCTTCGGCTGGCTAAGTCCTCCATCACAACATAAGCAACATTTTCCGTTCACTATGGTGGTAGTTGGAATTATTTGTAACCAGGGAATGTTTGTCTTTCTTTTTAAAAAAATAAATCTTAAGTAATTGTGACAATGGATTCACTATTCTGTGGGGTATTTTGAAATGCTTTCCCTGCATTAAATGGTATTTTTTCTTAATTGTTGAATAATTACGTGTATTATACTAGATTTAGATTTTTCAAACATTTTAATATAATAAGTACACATTTCAAATTATTAATGAACTTTCACATGTAGCAATTAGCAATCACTTCGTGGGTAAACATAAGTATACTTATAATAAAACAAGTTCTCAACACATCTGATCTGATGATAGGCAATGTGATGCTGTCCGAAACGTTTGCTAAAGAAGAAGGTAAGAGGTAACACGGAAAAGTACCCCAAAAATAGAGTAAAATAACTCTGTTCGATAGTAAAACAACTCACTATACTATGTTACCTTTGTAAGTGTAATTGTTTCCTATATGATATCTGACGGCCTCCGCGGTCGAGGGGTAAGGCTCTCGACTAGCAAGCTGGAGGTCGCGGTTTCAAATTCTGGACAGCGTAAGTAAATTTTATTTGATTGATTGGTATTATTTCACAAATTACACACTGAAAATAATATATAGCACACTTGCGAAACTTTCCAGAGTGGAATATACTCTTACTATCGCCCTGGTGCACGACCAACATTCAGAATTGAATCGTTGGCTTTGACTGTGGTGACCAGATGTGAATAGTACTTTCCCACCTTCCTCTTCCCTATCTCCTTGCTATCCCTACTACCTTCTACCTCACAACATACCCCAATTGAGAATATCATGGTCTCACTGGCTCCAGAAGATTGTGAGCAGTTTGTACTCTTGTGAGGTTTCAGATAATTTTATTTATAAAATAAATAATCACACAAAAGGTTGACAAAGAATTTTTATCATGTTTAGTCAGTTTTATCACCACAAATGCTATTTTCACACTTGAATGGTTCACAAAGGCTCTATTTACCAGATGACAGGGCGTGTGGAAAGAAAGACTGCTGCAGTGGTGACTAACCGCCCAAGGTGCTCCCGCCCTAGCTCTGTCTGCCGCCCAAACCTCGCCCAGCACTGGCTTTAGGCCAATAACACATTCATATAACATATTTTCACATTCAGATGTCTTTAAATCTATTGGGGTATCCATGCATTTGATGCGCTTACGATCGAGCAAGCGAAGGCAGAGAAGTTTTTCTATAAAATATGACATAATATTTGTTTGTTTTTTGTTGTGTTTGTTTATATGAATACCGCGCAAGAGTCCCAACTGTTCCCAAACATCTGCGGTCAGTGAAATTTATCGGGTTATGGTGCGATGCTAACGATAAGGTAGTTAAAGGTAGGGAAAAATGAGTTTTAAGAATCTCTTAAAATTGTTCGTAATCCGGTTAAATACGGGTTAGCAGGCCCTTAACGAACGAATTGAAAGGTTTTCCGATAAAATTTTAGTAAAATACGAATGAATTATCTCGGTGTTAATGAAAATCTTAATATTTTCGCATTTTGCATTTCAAAGCAAGCGAAGATGCGTGAACACGTATTCTGATAAATTAAGAATTAGCTAAAAGTTTATCAGGAAACGGTTTGCATCCGTTTTTAACCAGATTATCAATAATTTGAAGAGATTTTTAATAAATTAGAAATTCTAATTTTTCTTAGTGTGGGGGGAAGTGGGAAGTACCTGGCTATATAGATCTGGTCACCAAATAGGGCTAAAGCCATTTCACGCATCGTTTCGGTTCTTTTACCACCAAAATTCACTCTGAGATGTGCCGTTAATATACTGTATATCAGCATTATTTTTAATTAATAAATTGTGAAATAACAAAAATTAATCAAATAAAATTTATGTGCGCACGCTGGGATTTGAACCTGCAACCAACGGATTGATAGGCGAAAGCCTTACCCTTGAATCACGGAGGCCATCACGTATACAGTGTATCCGGGGGTAAAGTGCACAAACTTCGGGAGGTGATTCTACATGATGGTAAAAGTAAAAATAATCCAATGTTTATTTTTCCGTACAAGAATATTTATTTTTCAACACAAACAATTCATCTTTTAACTTCTAAAATCATTTAAAATTATCCCCCGAAATTAGCGCACATTTCCTCCGGAAACCCTGTATTATAACTAACACAATTATTAATTTCTTTCACAGGGTTCCCATTACTTTGTTTAGAGGCTTTTATTTAATTTTTCATTTGTAGCAAACACTTTGTGGGTATACATAATTATAATATTTAAAATAAAATAACTTTGTTTGAATACCACTTTATTGTATATATTTATAACCAACCGGTTTCAGTTCAACCCGAACCTTCATCAGGGTTAGTAAAAACATATTAAATTAATTACAGAGGTGTATGGGTACTTATAGTTAAGCTGGAAGAGGGAGAGAGAACATCAACTTTGGAGGGGGTGGAAGACTTAGGTAGGAGAGAGGGGGTAAACATAGGTGCAGGGAATGGAAATATATTTAAAATGGCCATTAGACCTGTAGTATCATGCTGTAATTCCCCAAATTTCAAATTAGCTTCCTTTGTGACTCACTTATTTAATAATTCAAATGTATTTTCCCCTGTGTATACAATTAAG
Source organism: Hesperophylax consimilis (assembly GCF_061612785.1). NCBI lineage: Eukaryota > Metazoa > Arthropoda > Insecta > Trichoptera > Limnephilidae > Hesperophylax > Hesperophylax consimilis. Next base: position 18,861,128 of record NC_142865.1, read on the forward strand.
AATTCTTATGAATTAGTCAATAATTTAAAAGATTTGACTCTACCCAATAACTGTAAATTAGTTTCTTTCGATGTTGTAAATTTATTCCCAAATGTACCTGTACCTGAATGTAGAACTATAATGTCTAATTTATTAACAAATTCAAACCTACCAAAAGATCTTTCTGACGATCTTGCCTGAATGTTTAACATCTGTCTTAACCAAAACTACTTTAAATTTAATGCTGCTATAGTCCAGTGATTCCCAAAGTGGTCTATATCGACCCCCAGGGGTCTATGACAACCTGCAAGGGGTCTACGTCAGCGAAAAAAAAATTGGGGGTCCATGGAATGAAAATGGGGGTCCACGATAGTGGATCTCAACATAAACTGATAGTACCTATTTACTTACACTTAACCGACACTAAAAGTGAATCAATATTTTATGTTTTGAAGGATTACTTCATTGAAAAAGCAATCCCTTTATCAAATATAATGTCAGTAGCTACAGATGGAGCACCTGCCATGGTTGGACGTTATTGTGGATTTATAAGCTATTTAAAACAAACTTTTTTTGCACTTTTTGAGACTATTTTAGAATTTCTGGATACTAAAGATAAAATTTTAAAAGACAATTTAATGAAGTGGAAAACAGACATCGCCCATTTAACAGATTTGTTTACAAAATTTAATATGGTTAATTTGCAGTTACAAGGCGACAGTCTAAATTTGATTAAAACAAAGTCCATCTTATCAGCGTTTCTTGCCAGAGTTAAACTAATGAAGCAAAATATTGGACGGGGCGAATTTTCCCAGTTCCCCAATTTGTCACAGACAAACTACCAGGAAGACGACGTTTCAACCTACGTTCAACATTTAAATGCTCTCTATTCAGATTTTGAAACTAGGTTTGAGGATGTTTTGACTATGGTAATACCACCGTGGATAATTAACCCATATAGTGACATAGAAGAAACGAATGTCATAAAACAAGAGGAACTGACTGAAATAAGTACAAACGAAGAACTTAAGGTTCAGTTTAAGCACGGATATCAGCACTTCTGGCTGCAAAAAAACATACCCGTTACTTATCCCGTATTATGGAATATAGCGAGGAAATTTTTAATTTCCTTTCCATCGTCATACCTAGTAGAAAGGGGTTTCAGCGCTGTTACCAATCTCCTAACGAAAAAAAGAAACAGACTGGACATCATTAGCCGAGGAGACTTAAGATTAAACCTTACAAAATTGACGCCAAATGTTGATAATTTATTATTAAAGCATCAGGTTCATCCATCCCACTAAAAATATTTACTTATTGCTTAGTTTATTTTATGTTACATTTATTTTATATAACAGATACAAAATTTTATTTTGAGTAGTTTTAATTTAAATTCAATTAATAAATGTATAAAACTGAACATGTGTTTTTACTTTAAGTTTTTAACACTAAACTTCACTACAGTTAGAAATTTACAAAAAATCAATATCAGGTAAGTAGGGGGTCTACCAAAAACAGAAAAACATGGCAAGGGGTCTACGACACAAAAAATTTTGGGAACCTCTGCTATAGTCCAACAAAAATATGGACTACTCATGGGTCTTCCTACGAGTCCTCTATTTGCTGAAATCTTCATGAATAACTTGGAAAAAAATATTTTTAGTTCTAACTCACCTCTTTTAAATAATGTTTTTATGTGGAAACGTTTTGTTGATGACATTTTTTGCATATGGAAAGGTACAGAACGTCAACTTAATTCCTTCTTGTCCCTCCTTAATTCGTTCCATAAAAATATTCGGTTTACAATAGAAATAGGTACTAATTACAGATTAAATTTTCTAGAACTATCCCTTTCCATTATTAATAATAAATTCAATTTTAATATTTATAGAAAACCTACTTTTACCGATACATTCATTCATAGTACTTCAAACTATCCCATTTCCCATAAACATTCTGCCTTCCATTCTATGGTCCACAGACTTGTCACTATTCCGCTATCTAAAGTTAACTTTAATATTGAACTCTCAATAATCAAATCTATCGCCATAAATAACGGATATACCCATACCTTAATTGATAAAATCCTTGCAAAAAAACAACGACTCATATTTTGTAATAAATTCCTGTACAATAGTATCCCCAACATCGCAGTTAATAAAAACCACGGTTGGTGTAGAATTTTATACATTAATAATTTCTCGTCCTCATGTGTTTTAAAATTTCCAACAGAAATTAAAGCCGCTTTTTATACCAATAATAACCTAGCTTAACTTTTAATTAACTCAAAAAACAACATAGGTTTTTCGGAATTTGCAACACATTTAATAGATAAAGATCACTCATTTGATAAGCCTTCAGGTATAGAAGTATTACACAGAAACGGGATAGGTCTACGCCTCAACAATTTAGACGCACTCGAGATAAAAAAATCCCTTTAAGTCAATAAAATCAATTTATTAAATGAACAATTAGATTTAACAAACAGCCCTATTTTAAATATATTTCCATTCCCTGCACCTATGTTTACCCCCTCTCTCCTACCTAAGTCTTCCACCCCCTCCAAAGTTGATGTTCTCTCTCCCTCTTCCAGCTTAACTATAAGTACCCATACACCTCTGTAATTAATTTAATATGTTTTTATTAACCCTGATGAAGGTTCGGATTGAACTGAAACCGGTTGGTTAGAAATATATACAATAAAGTGGTATTCAAACAAAGTTATTTTATTTTAATTATCTTTTATTTAATATTTACATATTTTAATAGTCAGACAATGTGAAAAAACGTAAGTTTGCAGGCACTATTACACATGTAAAAATAATGGGAAAAAATAAACCACATTTTTTTTAATATATAATAATTTGGGAAGTTTATCTAATTTGGGAATGTTTATCTAATTTAGGAATGTGTATCTAATTTGGGAATGTTGATCTGATTTGGGAACGTGTATCTAATTTGGGAATGTTGATCTGATTTGGGAACGTGTATCTAATTTGGGAATGTTGATCTGATTTGGGAACGTGTATCTAATTTGGGAATGTTGATCTGATTTGGGAATGTTTATCTAATTTGGGAATGTTTATCTGACTTGGGAATGTTTATCTAACTTGGAAATGTTTACCATTCTTCCAAAAAAATATACCGTAAAAAAACAAAAAAAAAATACTATAATACAGGGGGAGTCCGGGAGAGTTTAGCAGGGGGGAGACAATAGCCACTGCTCAAATAATCTGTGTGAGACTACGTATTGCGACGTTGCCTTGCTTCTTAAATTCCGCGCGCCCCCCCCGTCCCTCTAACGCACTGTCATTCCTTTCGTCAGTGTGGTTTAAAATTGCGAAGTGATAACGTGTTTTCGTGTCCGGTAAGTGATTTATTTCAATTTCAGATATATCATCGGTGTTGCCTTATATTAATTGATTCAAAAAAGTTATCTATTTAAATGGCAAGTGTATTTATCCTAGTAACACCTACAGTAGATAGCTTTTACGGATGTGGCATAGTTTTTATAAAAAATAAATAATAAACCGATTGGCGTGGGGTGGGAGACATTAGCCACGCGTTGGAAGGAGACTTTACCCAGGGTAATCTCTCCCGACACCCCCAGGGTAATCTCTCCCGACACTTCAGGTACACTATAGTGTTTTTTTTTTCAGATAAATAAACACCAAAAATGCCCTTCAAATATAAAAAAAAAGATTCAACAAGGAACAGAAGTAAATTAGAAATATCAGTAATAAAAAATGCTTTAGATGACATCGTTAAAGGAAAATCCATTAGAGGTTCTGCTTTGGAATATGGAATTGATCGAAACACATTACGGAATTATCTAACGGACAGGAACAAATTAACTAAAATAAGTGAAAAAGGAAGCCAGTATAAAACATCTCAAATATTTACAATAGAAGAAGAAAACGCACTTGTTAACTATCTTCTAACTTGTAGCAAAATGAATTATGGCTTGACCAAAAAGGCGGCTATGAAACTAGCATGTGAGTATGCAAAAATCAATTCCAAAAACGTTCCTCAGTCTTGGACCACAAATGACTGCACTGGAAAAGATTGGTTCAGAGGATTTATGCAAAGACATCCTGAACTTAGTTTGAGAACTCCCGAAGCAACCAGTTTGTCCAGATCAACGAGCTTTAACAGAAAAAACCTTACTGATTTCTTCAAAAATCTCGAATACGTTAGGGAGGAATACAAATTTGAAGCTCACAACATCTACAATTGTGATGAAACAGGGTGTACGACCGTACAAGTGTGTCCCAAAGTAATAGCTAGCAAGCATGTGCGTCAAGTAGGACAAGTTACTTCAGCTGAGCGTGGCACTCTTGTGACCGTTTGTTTCGCCGTCAACGCTCTGGGAAATGTTATTCCACCGTTTTTCATTTTCCCAAGGGTTAAATATGACGAAACTTTTATAAATGGTGGTCCTCCAGGCTCACAGGGCGACTCCTATCCAAGTGGATGGATGACAACCAAAAGTTTCATGAAATATATGCAGCATTTTGTGAAATATTCAAACGCATCTCTTCAAAACCGAGTCTTGCTTATCCTCGACAACCACGAGAGTCATGTCAATATTGAAGTCGTCCAATATGCAAAATTAAATGGAGTAGTCATGTTGACTTTACCACCCCACTGTAGCAATAAGTTACAGCCTTTAGATGTTGCCATATATTCATCTTTCAAGGCAAGATATAACACAGCCATGAATAACTGGATGCTAAGTAACCCAGGGAGAACAGTTACAATTTATAATATACCCAGCTTTGTAAGCACCATTATGTCGCAGGCTTTCAGCCAATCTAATATTTTAAGTGGATTTCGTAAAACCGGAATACATCCCTACAACCCAAATATCTTTACAGATGAAGATTTATTATGCTCAACAGTAACAGATAAAGAAATGACTGGTGAACTTCAGGATCTGGAAGCTCCTTCGGCTGATTCATCATTAATAGCTCCCCAACTAGACCCAGATGTCACCATGATCGAATCAGCTTCAACATCAACTGTACAACGTCAGTCAGAGCCTTCGACGACTGCTGATGCAGATGTATTCGATATTGCAGAACAATCAGCAGAGATGGCTTCAACGTCTCAACTTCTGGATATTACAACTGTACATTCCGATTCACCAAAAACAATCACTGTTTTGCCTGAAATTATTAGACCTTTTCCTAAATCTGCTCCTAGAAAAAATATTCGTCGTGGTAGACAGCCCGGAAAAACAAAAATATTGACTAAAACACCAGAAAAACAAGACTTAATTAATAATCATGAACTGAAAAATAAGAAAATGAAAGTAACTAAAACAAACCAAAGAGGTAAAACAAAAAAGAAAACATTTACAAGACAAATTTTACAGTCAAGTGACAGTGAGACCGACTTAAAAGATCCCAGATATGACGATAGCTCAGATGACCCATGCGACGAAAATAATTGGTTTTGTTTCGTATGTGGAACGGACAAAAAGATAGCCATGCGACTGTGTGCCATTTGTGGCAAATATGTCCATGAGATGTGTGTCGGACTGACTAAGGATGACAAGGAAAAGTTTATTTGCCATCGTTGTTCTAATTAAGAAAAGGGAAATTGATCAAGTTTATAATATTTTTTTTTTTTTTTTTTTAATAAATTTAATTTAGATTAAATTTGATAATATTATTATTAAGTTCTGCAAGTGTTTTAGTTTTTTATTATTGTGACAGCTGTTTCGGCTTACAAGGCCATTTTCAAACTGTGGTTAGTCCACATTGAGACGACGTTTTTATACTATTTCAAATGTAAATTTTGAAGGTGCATACATTGATTTATTACTGGTTACACCGATGACATGATCTATTGTTGGTTAAACCAATCTATGTTTTCCCCTCAGTAAATGGTAATGAGTTCTTAATTATTTACTAATGACTTTATTGCTATGAATTATTTGGGTGCATTATACTGCTTGGGTTTTGTGAAAATACTAAGAAGTGGTGAGTAAATTATTTTCCGTACTTTATTAATTAGTGTTAAATTTGGGTCATTCAAGTGTAATGTGATTCCGAAGTTCGTGCAGATCTCCATCAAAAGTACATCTACGGCAGCCATAGCCACTGTGGTGAGAGCACAGAGGATATGGCTGAAGGAAGAAACAAAGGAGTGCTGTCGGAAACGGGACACATTGCTTCACTACATAAAGGTGATCCATTCAGAATTAACATTTAAACTTCACGCATGGGAATTTGATACCCTAGATTTTGATACACGTGAACATATTAACGGAATTATATTTGAAAAATTTAAAACACAACAAAATAAACTTCAAAATTTGATTGATAACAAAAATAAAAGTTCGAAAATAACTAAGATTCCCACCAGGAAAAATATAGAATTTTATAAAAAAACTGTGAATTTGTCAAACACTGCATTTGAAACGGATGAAAATAAATTATTAGATAAAGGCTTTAAATATAAAATCCCTAGCGAAGTAACACCCAAACAAATAGAATCATTAGCTATCGACACTGAAATTTCTCTACGTAAAGTGGAAAATAATAATTTAACAAAACACGTCACGGCAGTTATTTTAGAAAAAACACTAAAATCGATAAACAATAAAAATAAATATGCTGTCAGTACAGAAACCCGAACATTGAAAGAAATTAGAGATAAAATTAAAAATAATAATCTAACTATAACCAAAGCTGACAAAGGTAACTCAATCGTTATTTTAGATAGAATTGATTACATCAGTAAGGTGGAAGACTTCTTGTTACCAGAAGATTTTAAAATTTTAACTAAGGATCCAACCAATAAAATTGTCAATAACGTCAACATCCTTATAAATAATTGCAATGCCATATTTCCCACCGAATGGTCAAAGAAAAACGTAAGGGTCATGAACCCAAGAGCCCCAGCTCTGTATGGCCAACCTAAGCTCCATAAAGCGAATAATCCAATAAGGCCCGTAGTATCTTTTATTAACGCCCCTACATCAAACCTGGCTAAAAGACTTAACTTCATCTTCAAAAAATTAACAAATTTTTCACCACGTTACAGTGTCAAAAACTCGATAGAACTAGTTAATAAAATAAAAAATTTTAATCTCCCGCATAACTGTAAATTCATTTCTCTAGACGTAAAATCCCTGTTTACCAACATCCCCATTAAAGAATGCCTAATAATAATTGAAAATATCTTGGAAAAATGCAATATCAATCCGGTAATAAGAAAAGAGTTATTCCAGCTCATAAAAATCTGCGTAGATACAAATTATTTCCTTTTCAATGATATATATTACCAACAACATGATGGTCTCCCCATGGGGTCACCATTAAGTCCACTTCTAGCGGAGATATTTATGGATTATATTGAAAATATAATTCTTAAATCTCTTTTAGCTAAACATATAGTATATTATGTCCGATACGTAGACGACATCCTTATATGTTGGAATGGTACCAACCGACAGTTAGATATCTTTACTAATTGGGCCAACACCGTTAATAATAAAATCTGCTTCACAGTTGAACATGAGATTGAAGGTAAAATAAACTTTTTAGATCTGACAATTGGTAAAAGTAATAATAAACATACCTTTGAAATATTTAGAAAACCAACTTTTACAGATACAACAATAAATTCAAATTCAAATCATCCTTGGTCTCATAAATTATCAGCGTACCATTCAATGGTACATAGACTCATTAACAGTCCCTTAGACAATAAAGCTTATGTAAAAGAAAAGGAAACGATAAAAACGATCGCGATTAATAACGGCTATGAGGCAAATAACATTGAAAAAATAATAAATATAAAAATAAAATCAATTTAATATATCCGGTAAATAACAAAAATATAGAAAAATTTGCATGTCTCGAATTCCTCGGCCCAATATCTGAAAAAATTGCAAAAGAAATTAAAAAATGTGGTTTATATATAGCTTTTCGAACAAACAATAATTTAGGAACAAGCCTTAAAAACTCTAAAAGTAAAATCCCTATACTCAATAACAGTGGCATATATGAATTAAAATGTGACCACGCCGATTGTAACGCCACTTACATCGGACAAACGGGGAGGGCATTCTCAACTAGATTCCAAGAACATATACGATGTTATTATAATAAAAACACATCCTCAAAATTCGCAGAACATCTCTTGGTGAATAATCATAACCCACTTAACAACAAGGGTCCTAAACCATTGCATATAGAAAAAAAGGGCATTAGATTAAATTTACTTGAACAATTAGAAATCAATAAACGAACGAATGACCCAAATTTAACACTAATTAATAAAGTACGGAAAATAATTTACTCACCACTTCTTAGTATTTTCACAAAACCCAAGCAGTATAATGCACCCAAATAATTCATAGCAATAAAGTCATTAGTAAATAATTAAGAACCCATTACCATTTACTGAGGGGAAAACATAGATTGGTTTAACCAACAATAGATCATGTCATCGGTGTAACCAGTAATAAATCAATGTATGCACCTTCAAAATTTACATTTGAAATAGTATAAAAACGTCGTCTCAATGTGGACTAACCACAGTTTGAAAATGGCCTTGTAAGCCGAAACAGCTGTCACAATAATAAAAAACTAAAACACTTGCAGAACTTAATAATAATATTATCAAATTTAATCTAAATTAAATTTATAAAAAAATTAAATGGAGTTCTAAGAATTAAACACAAAAACAATAAATAAGTTTATAATAATTTAAATAATAAATGTTGATTCTCTTACACGTAGTTATAAGGTTTTGAATACTTATTGGGGTCATAATAATTATGTCACAACTCAAAATATTTGTGATATCATTAATTTGTGGCTATTGTCAAATTAAAATTATTAAAATACTCAAAGTTCCTCATTTTCACATTGTATTATGTAATACCAAGTGCCTTATCTTAAAAATTACATTTTTTTAAATAAAATAAAAGTTTTTTATTTATTATTTCACCTACTTCTAAGTCCGGGTAACGTCTCCCTACTTGGAGGGTAAAGTCTCCCACCCAGGCTAGGCGGGAGAAATTAGCCAAAATCAATTTTGTGTGAATTCGTTAATAACTGATAAATTATTTAATGTTATATCAAACGTTCTTCAGAGAAAATATAGCTAAATAGTGCAGCTTAAGATACAATTCATAAAAAGTAGCAATATGTAGTTATAGAAAAAAAGTAAAATAAAATAGTTGAGGGCGGGTACACTCTCCCGGACTCCCCCTACATATATTTTCAAATATTTTATAAAACAATTTTTTAAATTTATATTTAGTTTGAGAAGGGATTGAACCTTTCTACCCAGGAACTGGAATCGACAACTCTACCAACCTCGCCAAATGCCGGTCGGGTAGGACCGACATTTATTTCGTTATTTTCGACATTCTTTCAACCGGTGGCGCTGTAATGTCATCCGATTTCAGAAAAAAACGTATATCTCCGCATGTTTGTACGTGATTGTCACAAAATGTTGAAAAACTGAAATGTCATCATCAACGAGTCAATCAAACGAGTTTCAGTTAGATCATATGTCAGAAACTGGACTAATTTCCGTTTCTAAGATTTGCATTCATTCCCAAAAACATACAAAAAAGCGCCCCTGAGGTGAAATCTCACAAAAGCGGCGCTATACAAATTATCGAATAATAAATAAATAAATACATGAATTTTAAATACATTTAAATAAAAGCATTTTTTCGCTGAGCGAAACGTTTGAGAGATTTTAGCATTAGCTCTGTTTCGATTGGTGAAATCAGTCGTAGTTTTTCGTCTCACCATTTAAATAAAATAACTACAAAAACCGTTCAAAATCGTTTCGATTTTAACCATTTCACGTAGAAAACAAAATTCTGCTGGACGTATCATTGAAAAAAAAGACCGAGTATTTTTTCACAGCGAATAGAGTATTGCATATATTGTAAATTGGTAAATAGGTAGTACAGTAATATGCCGGTTGTACAGGCTACGGATAACAGATTGTTTGATCAACCGGACTTCCTGTTTTACGCTGATTGAAAATAAACAAACAACACGTAAATATTAATTGCTTTCTAATTCACCCATTGAGCAGAAAGTTTTAATACTCATATGTTGAATGTGGGTATTTTTTTTACACTCCGAGGGAAAAAAAAAATCTTTTGGATGTGGAGGGTCGTTTTAGGATAGGGAAAGAGATGAAGTTCAGGAATGGAAAAAGGTACGAGGGGTGGGTAGGAAACTAAGGGTCAATGTGTCCACGAGTGACTGGCGTATTAATCCATCCCTCCTACTGCGGTGTAAGGTTTTGTCCTGCAGAGTCCTGCTGGGGAAGTAAAAATATCTCTCACAACTAGTGTCTCCCCAAGACCCAGACAAAACTCACCCTATGAACCCGGGCACCCCTGCTAAGTCACCAAACGTAGTCAACCACTGGTCCTATGTTATATTTGGGAAATTTATTCGTCGATTTTTTTTTTTTAAATGTCATTTTTTATTTTATTTTGTTTTATTTGGAAAACCAACAATTATAATATTTTATAAAGTGTAGCAGTATAAGTAATATAATATACAACCAATAATAGGTTTCCACTGATGGATCTTAATTATTTAGTGAATATAAGAGAAAAAAGTTACATTGGCCTATGGGGTGGGATGGGATGGAGGAAGGGAGGGGTATGGGATGGATCTAGCCTATGTGATGAGTAACATGCTAATGTAAATGTTATTTTATGATTTTAGATTTAAAAATGCGAGGTGTTGTGTTAAATAAGTCAAATGTGTTGTACGAATTGTTGAAAGTATGGGAAGCCCGGTGAACGAATGTATTTTGTTTTGAATTAGTTTTACAATGAGGGATTTTTGTTGTTTGTTTTTGGGGTGTTATGCCGTGTTGCGCTAACTCCTTCTTTAGCCGACGTTTTGGACATCGTTGCAGTGTCCATCCGATAGATCCGAAGATGTGCCCTGCCGGATCTGCCATGATGATGGACACTGCAACGATGTCCGAAACGTCGGCTAAAGAAGGAGTTAGCGCAACACGGCATAACAGCCCAAAAACCAACAACAAAAATGCTTTTGGCCGTGAAAATCTAAAAACTTACAATGAGGGATGTTTAGAATGTGGTTTTGTCTGGTTTGTCTGATGGGTACCCTTAATTGAATTCTTTCAAGTAATTCTGGGCAATCTATCACGGAGGTGGCTATTTTTTATAATAATAGTACATCTGCGGAGTTTCTATGACTACGACAAGTGACGAAATCTTGAAAAACGCGGCTGACTCCTCATCTCTTGGGTTGTAGTGTGGAGAGTCTTTTTGGGATAAGGAAAGAGATGAAGTTCAGGAATGGAAAAAGGTGTGATGGGTGGGTAGGAATCTGAGGGTTAATGTGTCCAGGAGTGACGGACGTATGAATCCATCCCTCCTACTGTGGTGTAAGGCTTAAGGTCGAAAGAGTCTTGCTGGCACACGAGCTGTCAAATCGGAATAATCATCATTACAAGAAGACTGCTCTTTACAGAACGACTAGTCTTGTCTTCGATGTCTTTTTGGAACGCCATAGACATAGAGTATTGCTGACATTTTGTGGTCTACGTAAATCATCTGCCTGTTTTTGGCAATGAAAAATTATGGTTTTCTGATGACCACAACCTGGCTATAGGTTGATGATAAGGTTCAGGGTATCTAAAATGGTCGATCAATATAACCCATTTCAATAGGATATTAATTTAATCTGTCATCAGTTAGCGATATTTGCGAACACGGTCAGCACATGATTTTGGCAGTTGGTAGACAAAAGCAGCCGCATTCTGCGCAGCCTCCAAGTTGTCGATTAACTGTCAATACTTTATGAATAATATCGTTCTTTATGAAAAATAACTGGCTTATTAATCAACGGACGTGAACTAATGAAACTTTAAGAATTGAAAGAAAGCCGATCAATTGATTAACCGTTCGGACTTGGAGAAACGAAAGTTGTTCAAATGTCACTAGTTATTACTAAAGACCTCATTAACTAATTAATAATTTTCCTTTTAAGTGTCAAAACGTATTAGCGGACTTCCAATGTATATCGAAGTTAGTATTTCAATTCGAAATTACCAATTTATCAGTATTTAAAAATTTTAGCCGTTTGACGTTCAGGAATTTCAATCCATAAAAACAAGATCCGCCAGTGTTGCCACCGTATAACGAATTCTTATTGATTTCGTATCAATATCGGTTTGGCTATCAACAGCGCAACCGTGCTAGTGATATCGATATAGTTTGAAATTTCCGTAGAAAGCCTCGTGTTTCCCACTCAACTTTTTACCGTTCATTTTAGTTGTTATCAACTCTATTCGATTAATTATTTCGGCAATACATTTGGCAGTATTTACCCAAAGTACAAACACGGTACATAGTGGATGCTGTTTGAAGAAGCTATTGCCATTATATGAATTGACGCTCGTTTGCCATTTTGTAGTTCAATTATTTAAATAACATTATTTTCTCACATGGATTATACAATTTTTTTAATAATTATAACGGTTCCATGACAAAGCACGAAATTAATGACATGGGCATAATTTTCGGCGCAATTTATAATAAGGGAATGAAAATGCTTCGCTTCGTTCTTTGTGAATTTCAGTATTTTAATTTTTTTTTATATTTTTAAATTTTATTATTATATAGTTCGAAGTCACGTCGAATACATCTCCTCGATGTGGTCCCCCGTTTTAATGTACATTCAGATTCAATCAAAAAAATCAAAATATATTCGCAAGACACATTAATTTTAAACTTGGTTGCCTACACTATTTAATGGATTTATTAAAACTCTCAGATCGAAAAATTATATTCTACTGAATATTTATTTTCAAAATTGTAAATGGTATTATAGACAGACCTGATTTAATTAACCTCATTAAATTTCACATTCCTTCTCGTTTCCTGTTTAAATGTAACAATACTTCGACAGATCATTTTAAAACCTCGCTTGTACCTAGATTACATGATGTTAGTAATAGATACGCATATTAAATTGTACGGAATGAAAGTACAAGAAGGCTATAATATTAAATCTTTAAAATAAATATTAGTTTAACCTTAGTCTACTAATATTTGTTTCTTCAATATTATATTATGTATTTACTTGTTCTTAATTATTTATTTTTAAAAAGAAAGACAAACATTCCCGGGTTACGAATAACCTGACAATATTTGAAAATCTCCTACTACCACCACAGTAAGCTAAAAATGTTGCTTGTGTTGTGATGGAGGACTTAGCCAGCCGAGGAATTGAACACACTACGCCCGAGTGGGACCCAAGTGCGATGTCAACTCGGCCACCGACCGGTCTATTTCGTATCCTGTGTATTTCGTACTTTTATGCCCTTCTACAGTTTTTATTAATGTTTTACTTTCCGTCGTCATTTTGCGTTTAAATTCCACAGTTGATTGTTATTTTCAAAAAAATCTGGTGTTTTTTCTTATGTAAATTTTATTATTTTAATTTAATAAGTTTTATAATCTTATGCTTATACACTATGACATGTAATTATTGTTTATGGTACGTTTGTACCATGGATAGTAAATAAATAAAAACAAAACCAGTGACCAAATGGAACATTGAGAAACAATTTTTTATTTAATTTCATTATTTCTTTAGTAATGTCCCCCATAAAAAGGTTATTCAAGAAAGTTTCTGAGCTGTCTGTTAGACGTTAAAAATGTCTATGTTAAATCCAAAATCGTTAAGGCGAAGCTTAATGCCAAATCACTATTTTGATTAATCTTTGTAACGAATTTTTTTACATTATGAATACCGAAAAATATGCTTTAGATAATTTGAAAGTTTTTCTATCGTTTCGCTTGAGTAGAATACAAATAAAAAAATAAATTAATCAAAAAAAAATACAAATGTAAACAACTAAAAAAATTTTTTTTCAATAGAAATGTATGAACGCGTAAAGGAAACAACTTAAAAAAATACAGTATTATAGCTAAGATTATCTGTGACAGTTTCATTTGATTAACTTTTTGCTTTCTCATAAAATTATTCACAAAATAAATAAAAACCAGTTTTGTGCTTGAATTCGAACTTTAGACTCTGTTTGTCAAGCAATTTTAATGCCTATTACCTAAAATATAAGGTATACCAAGAATATACACATTTTTGGCTCGTAGCTTCCTCTTAAGGCGACATAAGACTCTAATAACGGGGGTTTGCTAGACGCTCACATTTTAATTATTTCTGATGAACGTATTACTAAAATCTCAAATATTTGAAAAGGGATCCCTACTGATGTAAATTATTTATATTTTAACATTTAAATATGCACTGTGAAATAACATATTAAATAACAAAACAAAACGTGTGTTTAATAATTTTCGGAGTTTACTTTGCGATTTTTTTCTATCGAGGGAATTTAATAATAATTAATAATTTTAAAATAATTAATGTTTCGGCAAAAACAATTATAGATATTATCTTAAAAAATAACTTATATTTTTTTAGAACTTTAAAACTTTAGGAAACGAGAAACTTGTTTGAAATCGGTAGAAATTGGGTATGCGCTGGCTTAATATGGCTCTTACAATCCATCTTGAATTTACTAATTGGTGCAAACTTTATAGTTTCCAGCAGCTCATTATAGTGATATTTAATCCCTTTGCAGAGCAAACTGTTTTGCGTATTGCCTTTGTCCTTTCTTGATAAGAGTTTTGATTTGAACGTTAATTTTTGTTCTTACTGTCTTCAATTTTACTGGTGATCTTATAATAGGTATTTCTTCTTTCATAGTCCATAGTCCAGAGAATGAAATTTGTAAATGCATGCAGTAAAGCATGACACATGTATTTGTAAAGCAAAACAGCTCCCCAAATATGGTTCCTTAAATGCGTTATTATATTCCATTTTAAGATCAATTAATTGCTGCTTAGTGCATTGTTGAAATTCTGGGAGATTTTAACGTTTGGAGGATCGAATACATGATGAAAATAAACCGAAAATTTAATTAATTAAGATAACAACAAGTCGCAGTTTTTTGTTGTTGTTATGATACTTCGAGGGGAGAAGTATCATTTGCTCCAGTTAATATTGAAAGGCAAGATAGAGGGTCGCAGAGGGCCTGGTAGGAGACAAATGTCTTGGCTGCGAAATATACGAGAGTGGACCGGCTTAGAAGTGTGGAGGAGCTATTCCGGGCAGCGCAAGACAAAGAGACATTTTCTAGAGTGATCGCCAACGTCGCGTCGGGGGGACCTGATACGGCACATAAAGAAGAAGATGATACTAAAATAAAGTCTTTTATAGTGTAATTTAAACCCATATAATTTTCTTTCGACTTTAATGATTTTTCGACAGCATGACAGAAAACAACTGCGTTGTACTAATTAAATGTTACTATGTGTATTATTTTTGGATCAATTAGATACCATTAATGCCACCTGTGAAGGTTAGGTTATAGTTTTTATGAAAGTTTCTCGCCTTTGCTATTTGTTTGTATTTAAATTACGTCGGCAAGGACAATTCCTGTTTTGCAGCCTCTTGAATTTGAAGTTTTCTCTATAAAAGGTTAGGTTTCATTAAAAACGCTCTCTTGCTCAAAAACAATCAAAAGTTTTACCTTTCCTAAAGAATCACAGGAACTGCCTGTATCTAGAGTATTTCACTGTAAAAAATGCCTAGTCGTATCATGTGAAAGTGTAAATTAAATTTTGATTAAAATAATTCAGTCTCAACAATAACGGAGTTTAATTAAAAGGACCCAAATTTATAACAAGGATTGTGAGTTTGTGTATTTGTAAGTATTTTTACGAGAAGGCTGATAGAGATAAGAAGGAGATGTAAGATTGAACATCGTATGTGCTAACTAAACATTGTCCAAAGAAGTGATTCGAGCAGTCTACAATGGGGTGCTGGTATCTACCATGATGTATGGCAGAGAGGCATTGATCTGTCAGGAGAAGGGTGAAAACAGACTCAACGCGTATTACATCTCCTTTCAAAAGCAGTTTGTAGTTTATGAAAACGTTTATAAATATTCCATTTATTTGTGTTTTCTTTGCAACGCGGAAATATTTGACCTTCTGACAGAATATGTCAAAGGCCCGAAGGGTCTATATCCATATCTTCTACAACTGTTCTTCTTTCATAACCTCATAACACATAACATATAACACGCATATTTCAGTTGGTACAATAGACACGGCGCAGTTGCAACAACACTCAGCAGAACAAGTTGCTACAATTAATTAGGAACCGGCTGTATCCCTCATAGAGCACCTATACAAACAATGCACAATGCACGCTGAACACAAAATACCTAGAAGTGATCTAATATGATTTGAAAGAAGCTAGTGCCACCAATTTATTGATCTAACAACATTCGACGTTGAAGTCTCAAAATACTTGATGAAAACCTTGCCTGTGCAGAAACGGGCCATTCATCAGACATTATTGCAGTATGTCAGATTTATTTTAATTTTTTTGGTCTGACGTACATTTTCTACGAACCTTGGGTTCGATCTACCTCCCCCGGGACTTGCTCTTAAACTGCAGTGCACTTTGAAAATGCCATTTAAAACATTATTTCTGTTTAGTTTGACTGAGGATTGACCATTCCTTCCCAGGGACTGGATTCAACACCGCTTACACCTGAGCCAAATCCCAATTCGATGGTTCAAACATTTATTAACTGCTCTAAATTTTTCTCGTGTGCGCGTGTTTTTTTTAAATTTTTTTTATAGTGAATACCTCACAAGAGTCCCAACTGCTCCCGTCTGGAGCCAGTGAGACTATGGCATCCCCAATTGGGGGATGTTGTGAGGCTGAAGGTAAGTGGGGAAGGGAAAGAGGAAGGTGGGGAAGTACCTGGCTATTCAGATCTAGTCACTAAACACGGCTAAAGCCATTTGGAGCAACGTTTCAATTCTGAATGGTGGTCTTACACCAGGGCGATACTGGTAGTATCTTCCACTCTGGAACGTGCCGCAAATATACTATATATTATTTTAATTAATTAATTGTGAAATAACACAAATTAATGAAATAAAATTTATTTGCGCACGCCGGGTTCGAACCCGCGACCTTCGGAATGGCAGTCCAATGCGTTACCACTGGACTATGCCGGCCGTCAATATATATATACGTGTATATGCGTGTATGCATTGTCATTGACGACGAGTTTATCTAAAGAATTTCAGCTCAATCTGTCGGTAAGTGGGTTTATTTTCACTTACAAGATTCTATTTCCTTTGTTCTTGAGTTGAAAAGTTCGCCTGTGGAATGAATTACCCGGTCTCTGTGTTTCCTCCTTCCTACAACATGGGTCTCCTCAAGACCGAGGTTCAATCCGTATTTATTTATTTATTTATTCAATACAGTGATAATCGAATTACAAGCGTACAGTGGTAAACAGGATATAACAATTAGGGTGTACACAAAAACAATATTGCAAGTTATTAATATATGTGCAGTAAGACAATGCATAATTCAAAATAAATATATAGCAGTGTGACAATAGTTGAACTAATACTAGGCCAAGACCTAGTATAAGACCTGTCGACGAAGGCGAAATATGAGGTGTCTATAATAATAACAGTAGTGAGTTTATTGTTACCCACAAAATTAATTGTACTTGGAATAGCTGAGTAGTTTTAAAATATTAATAATAATTTTCCTTAAAATACCCTGTACACTCAACACAGCTTCTCAGAAGAAGCTTCTAACAGCGCCTTGAAAAGATAAAATAATATATTAATGAAAAACGATTTTTATTTTCACAGTGTGAATTCCACATCAAGAGTGTGGAATTACATGGGCTCAATATAAGAGGACCTAAAGGGCCTCTTTGGGGATTTTTCTTAAGGGTATTTTTAATGAAGTATGGAGAGAAAGTTCAGGAAAGAAAAATGGTAAGAGGGGTAGGTGAGAATCTGGTTTTCAGTGGATCCGTCCTTTCCACTGTGATGCAAGGCGATTCAAATGGTCTCCCTCACCTAATCTCTCTTGATCCGGCCCGCCTTGCAGCAAGTGGACAGATGCATCCGCCGCCAATACCTAGAACCACTTGGGGCGACCAATGACAGAGGTGTTGGTTATCCAATAAATGGTTCCCGGTGTGGCAGTGCCCATACCAAAAGTAAGATAAATTGAATCTTTCTTTTGGCATTCACACATACCCACAACACCTTTCTATTTCATTATGTGTTCAGTGCATACCTATGTACACAATGCACAATGCACAGGGTGTTCTAGCGTTTTCTGTCCACTGTGTGTGTGTGCAGTACCCCGGTGAGGGAAGATTGCACTGATATGTGCACAACCCTTGAACTGAGAGAGAAATATGATGTTTGAAACGGTAAAACGTTTGTTTGTTTATATTGTAGCGGCAGCTACTAGAATAATACCCGGTACTACCTCGAAAGATCTAGAGCATCAATACATACAACCCGCATCGCATTGGAACTTACGAGACGCGCGGCAAAATATCTTCGAGAGCAGCATAGTACCTATCTAGAATAATAGCTTAGCCGGCAACCTACGTACTTACGGCCTAAAAGGTTCTAGACTTTTTCTTATTTTTTTAAATTTATTTATTTATCTATCAATATAAAGTTTTTTACGTGTATTTATCGACATCTGTCTCATTAGGGTACACCTGTGTCGAGACAGACGTATTCAGATACTTCAGGCGTGTTTAACTACTGTAATGTCATCCGATTTCAGAGATATGCGTATATATCGGTCGAAAAAATTGAAATGATTAACAGAAATCCTGGGTTCGATCGCCAGTTGAGACCGTTACCTTTTTATTCATTTGTCTTTATTATTCCTATTTTCTTTGCCAGTTTGCTTGAAGTGGTATTTCCTTCTACGTTTTCGTGCAATGCACGAGTTTCCCAAAGTTATGAAGGAAATACAAACAATCGCCTTCGGGCCGAGGCCAGGCAAAGCTTAGATGCAAATCTTCCCAAGTTTGAACCCAGATCTGTTTGCTGGGTACAATTTAAATTATGGCAACAATCGTCAAGTTAAACAAAAAGGGCAAGCTTAGATTTAATTATTATTTTAATTGGAGCGTAGACAATGCAGGAGGCACCGAGGGTGTTGGGTTCCAGTTTTGATTGCGTTGGATTTGTTATTGTTGGGTTTGTCCGCGTTTTAAAGACGCCTGAGGTGTTGATTTTAGCGCTTTACTTTTGGTGCGGAAATAAAGTAGTCGAATTTGAGCTACGCGAAAAGTAAATACAGGGTTTTCAAATAAGAGGTGTTATTTTGATATTCAATCGTAAAAGATCAATGGTTTCGTTGCTTGTGTGGCACTTAGCGCCGTCTTGTTGAAAACAAACGTTGTCCAGATCAATACCATCCAATTCCGGCCATAAAAAATCATTTATCATCTCTCGATAGCGCTATCCATTCACCGTAACTGTTGCTCTAGCCTCATTTTAGAAAAAGTAAGGTCCAATGACCCCGCCGGACCATAAACCGCACCCAACAGTCACACGTTGAAGAAAGAAAGGCTTTTTAACAATAACTCTTGGGTTTTTCGAGCCCCAGATGCGACAATTTTGCTTGTTGACCAAGCCACCGTGGTGGAAATGGGCCTCATCACTCAAGATGATTTGCATTTGATTCACTCAAGTGAATTTTAATAATTTCAATGCGTTGTTGAAGCGTGTATCTTTCCATTTTTATTAATGGCGTAGTTTTTACTTGTCAAATGTCGAAAAATGACAGCTTCAGAATTAAAATCTATCGAAATAGTGGGCTATTCAAAATAACACCTCTTATTGGAAAACTCTGTATAATATTTAAGTAAAAAATACTGACGGTAAATTAGAAGTGTCGGGCAATAAAATCACGCGTTTGACTTCGTCAGTGCAGTATATATATATATTTTGATGACCGACAATTTTGAAACATGAGAAAGAAATAATGAAAATAAAATTACATAAAAAAATAATATATGCAAGAAACAACAACAAAAAGAACAAGAACACAAATTAAAAAATACAGCGATTTGACTGGTTTACAAAAATACAACTTCTATTTAGGAATAGTGTTGAAATAAATAATCTTTTACCTGATCCACAAAATTCGCAAAGTTAATATTAAATATATCGACATCACCTAAGTATTGATTTTCCATACTGTGAAACTGTTGTATTGGGGAGTTCGCACTGTAATTGCGCTTATGTGTGTTGCAGTGGAATAGTGTATTTTCTCCTGTTGTTATTGTAGGTATTCGTTAGTTTATGAGTTGCAGAAGTTCGCAACAGTCGAATTTAGAGTTTAGAATTTTGAATAAAAAAGTTAAGTTGTTTATTTTACGCCTGTCTTCGTTTTGCACTTTGCGCAGTGGCGATATCGTAACCAATGAAGTTTATCCGAGGGGCGATTATTGATTGATTAGTTGAAATCTTTTATTAAATCATTATTTTTGGGGATGCTGTGTGGTGGGTCTTTTTAGGGAAAGGAAGGAGAGAAAGTTCTGGGAAGGCAATATGTGTAAGGGGTGGGTAGGAGTGCCGGACGTGCAAATCCAACGTTCGCACTGTGGTGCAAGGTGATGTGTCGAGAGAGTCCGGCCGGAGAAGTCAAAAGGAATCCCTTAACCTGTCTCTTCCGATCCCGCCACGCAAGAGGCGGGAAATTGCGTCTGCCGCCAAGACCTAGACAAATCTAACCCCCTTGAACCTGGGCACTCCTGCTAAGTCGCCAAACGTAGCAAACCACTTGGGCTTACCTACGGAAACTCTTACCCGCCTCCCAAATTGAACATATCGGCTTTAAGAAATATATACTTTACTGTATTTGGCAAGGTTGGTAGCGTTTTTGACTCTAATCCCTGATAGGAAGGTTCAATCCTAAGCCAACCCAATTTTTTAAAGTTCTATAAGTCATAGAATAGATATAACAGTAAAAATACTTCGTTGATTTTTTTTATACTTGTATCATTTTAAACTTGTATAGGCGCCAACAACGATTCATTTCTTTCTTATTGTACCTTTTCTATTTTTATATTTAGGGTGGAATAATCACGTGACCCTCTCACACCTTTGCTTTCAGAACTACACGCGCGTGAAGCCCCATTCACACAAGGTGTTTTTAAGCTCCTGCTGTGAATGAAGCTTTAATATGTTACTGGGAATTTATATATTAGTAGCTCTGCAAACAGTAGACCTCGCATTCTTAAAATAATGTTTCTAGTTTTCTCACACATTTTTTTGTTAAATATCAAATAATGGATTGTACAATTTGTTAAAACGTCGCTATCTCAATTTAGGCAGGTAGGTACAATGATACTGAAAAAAATGCTTATAAGAAAGTCCAAATAAATATCACAATAGTAATCTTAACTAAACTATTAAAACGCCACCATCTTGAAACGGAAACGAAAAGTACAAACAGATTTATAGACAAGCGAAAAGCAAAATTAACTACGTTCAGTCAAATATTTGCTGGACTTTAACAAATGCAAACTTATGTACAATAAATCAGTACTAGGTTTAAAAATTGAACTATGAACACATTATTCTAATACACAATACACCGGCAGTCTTACTTATAAAAATTACTTAATACGCCGCTGCAACGCTGGTATAGCCATACGGTGGAGAGAGCCGTATACTGCTCGGGGTAAAATACTTACTAACAATAATATTCATGGAAGTTTTTTTAGACTGGCCACACTTTGTTCCAATCCTGAAAAACACGGTCATTTTCGCATTTCGCGTTTAGTTGCTAACTTCACGTTTCTTCATATTTTTTCATACCCCGTATGCTTTGAATTGCTAAATTGACTATGCGTTCCATATTTGCTTTGGTAAATCAATTTAAAATGTGATTGTGCTGCCAACGGGTATTACTGTTTTTTCTTACATTTTCACTGTGCAACCGATCGCTATTTATCAAATCAAACAGATCGTTAACAAATTCCACGATCTCCGTCTTAATACGATAGTAATACGTCTCTTAAACTTTAGGTTGGGCGTTATAAAAATCTGTTAGCCACTAATACTGCGGTATTACGGCCGGTATACGCAGTTGGCATGCTCGTGATTATGAGTAACGTTTTCGACTAACCTGTTATTATACCTCCGTATTATCTATTATGAGTAAGACGAATTGGGGTTAAATTAATACGTGTATTAGTTATATCTAAAAAAATATTAAAAATTCAACCCGTCCAACACAAAGTTTTATGCATCACTTTTAAAATGTCTTTTACAACACTTTTTGTTTGGTTTGGATGAGGATTGAACCTTTCTTTTCCAGAGACCAGAGTCAACCGTAATACTGACCTTGCCACATGCCGATCGTGTAGGACTGACATGTTTTTATGGGCTGAATTTTCGTCCGATTTCAGAGAATTGCGAAAATATTCCCGCGTGTTAACGTGATTGCCACCATTTGATAGAATGCATCGTCATTAACAACGAGCCTAACTGACGAGTTTCAGCTTGATCGAATATCGGGAAGTGAGTTATTTTCCGCTTCCAAGATTTACTTTCATTAATTACGGAAAACGAAAGTGAATTTGAAATATATTTAAAAATCAAAAAAAAATGTCAGAAAAGGGAAATAAACAATGCTTGAAATTCTAAAAAAATCTTAAATATAGTGTACACCATCCACCTCATACCCACATCCGCCCGGTTTACAATGGAGTGGATTTTAGCAGAAAAATAGATAAAATCCCAAATCCCAAGATACCGTGCGTGCCCGGTGGCCCGGAAAAACAACACGGCGAGTGAAATGACGCGCCGCTAAATCCCAGCAGCTAGATAAGAACGAACGGTTTTTTTAGGCCACCCGTCCCCCATATGGTCCATAGTATACGGGGTGTTACACTAGGAAGAACGTTCGAATAGGTTTGAGGAAGTTTTTTTATTTTTATGTGACACCTCTGTACAATGTAAAGGCAGAGGGAACTATGATACCACCCGGTTTGGCAGCATTGTGTGGTGGGTTATAAGGGGTTAGAAGGGATTTATTAACGGGGTCTTGAAGAGCCCGTATTATGCGAAGAAGGAAAACCAGACGCCTTTCCTGTATATTGCACTATCCGCCTAACCAATTTTATTATTTTTTTTTCTGAAATATCGTGCCGTGACTTCATTAAGTAAATCCATTCAATAAACAGGTGGGTTTCGCGTGTCAAAAGTCTGTACATCCTTTGCTTAAACTTCTTATACCGAAATTCGTTCCATTATTATAAATTTTCCATTTCAATTAAATGACATGGCTGTATACGATGGCAGTATAAAAGAGGTGGAGTGCGATTAAAATTGGCAAATACTAAAATGTAAAAAACAGATTACTGAAGCTACTCATTGTAAAGGGACGAATTTTAGTAATTATTATATAAATTAGTCGGGATGCCCGGGTTCAAAGGGTGAAGTTTTTTTAGGTATTTGTGGCGGATGTATCTGCCCACCACGTCATAGCGGGTGGGTGATCGAGATATGCTGGTTGAGGGAAACCTTTATACCTCTCCATTCAGTCTCTCTACCCATCGCCTTGGACAGCAGTGGGGGGATGGATTCACACTCCAGTCACTCCTAATACACATTCCTTACCCATCGCCTTCACAGCATTAGGAGAGATGGATTCACACTCCCATCACTCCTAATACACATTCTCTACCCATCGCCTTCACAGCATTAGGAGAGATGGATTCACACTCCCGTCACTCCTAATACACATTCTCTACCCATCGCCTTCACAGCATTAGGAGAGATGGATTCACACTCCCGTCACTCCTAATACACATTCTCTACCCATCGCCTTCACAGCATTAGGAGAGATGGATTCACACTCCCGTCACTCCTAATATACACTTTCTACCCATCTCCTTGGACAGCAGTGAGGAGGATGAATTCATACTACCTTTACTACGAATTCACACTATGTATCCATCCAGTGAGAGGGATGTATTCATATTTTCGTCACTCCTAATAAACACTGACCTCCATATTCCTAACCAAATGTCATACCCTTTTCCTTCCCAGAACTTCCTTTCCTTTTCTAAGACCCTCCATACAGCATCCCCAAAGTGATGTAGGGCATTTTGTGTGGAGCTGTTAAAAAATTGTTTCGTTTCGTTTTAATTAAAAAAAAAATTATTAGTAATACCTACCGACAAATTGATTTCTGATTTGCATTGCAATACTGCATATTTTTCATGAATTTTAAATAATAAAATACAAAATGGAATAAAAAAGATAATTAAACATGTAAATTTTTGTTTTCAAAATTTTTTATTTATTATTATTATTTATTTTTTTAATTTTGAGGGAAATGGATATTACAGTTATTAGGAATGTTTAGACACGGTTTAGGGCCCGTGTTGTTGTGGTTGATTAATAGTACGTTAAAAGAATATATGAAGTATGAAATATAAAAGAAATTAAAAGAAATGTAGCGTCATTAATAATAAACAGCTCGACCTACTTAGGTATCTACTTGCGAGTTACTACTGACAGTAAAAATCTAAACAAAGCAACCTACTTGCTACAAGCACCTACTTGCCTATCTGCGACAATACGATTGCAAGTCGGTCTGGCACATTACGACAACTCGCCAGAAGGTTCGAGCCTATCGCCTATGCGTTAACGCAGCGCGACCGAAAGTTCCCGAAAGACCCAGACTGAGCGAGTGTCTCCGATTTAGTTGCAATTCATCTACCTACCGCCGGCCGTACAGTATAAATAAGCCCGACGCAGCGAGCAGTCAGTCAGTCATCTATCAGCCGTCAGTTAACGAGGCTCAACGCCACGTGATCACCCACGCTTCTCTTACCTGCGCGTTAGGAGGACATTCTTCCCGGCTCTGCTCATGGACTCCACCAGGATATCATCATAGCGCCTTGGCCTCCATCCCTGGCCAGCGCTACACGGATTACAGCGCCCTGGTTCCAGCGCCTCTGACCAGCGCTTCATCCACGCACCATGACAACCACGAGGACACGCAGCATCCTCACTGGTCAACGCAGCTCCCGCTCAACCGCCTACAAGGTCCACCGCACCTTCGGCCTTCCCGTCAGCACTGGAGTGCCTGAAGACCCACGTTCTTCGCCAGTGCCTGACAGTCATCGAGTCCCGGTCACAAGCGCCCGGCGTCGACTCACTGACCCGCGCTTGACCAGCCATCACAGCCAGCAACCGGAGAATACAACACCAGTCCTACATCAACTCTCATCACGGCAAACTGACTCACCAATAAACACAGTGACCTTCACGACACGTCTTTCATTTCGTGCCTCTCACCTGATCGCCAAAGAAATATTGAAAGTATATAATTTGATAGAAAATAAAGAGTGTGGATTTTAACAGAATATTAAAAGTGTTTTTCAATAAAATATTATATTTGTAAATACTATAAAATAAAGTGCTAATCCGTGTCTGTCTTTTTGTGCGCTTAGTTCTTCTTAAAGTACGCAACAGATTTTGATAGCGTTTTCTTTATCATTTAGAGAATTTCTTCCGGAATGTTTATATGTATAAGATATGTATATTATATTTATAGAAAGTTGAGAAAAGTTTACTGTCCTCTGTCATGAATTGGGAATTATTATGTCTTCCATAGTGGTTCACCGTATGTGATACAGGGTGACCCGTCACTCCAAGTCTCGATCTCTTTTCTAGTCTTTGGCTTAGTTTATCTGCCGTGAATAAAATATCAGCTTTTTAAATTAAGAATGCAGTTTCAGCGATTTTTAAACTAAGGCTTCAGGCAAACGAAACAAATAAAATTTGATACCAACGTAAGATGTTTTCACATCCCAGTATTAAAATTTAATTAATTTCTTGTGTTTTTAATAAGAATAATATTTGGACGATTTGAATAGCGCCATTTTAGTGCAAAATCTCCTCAATTAAATACATCCATTTGAATCCCACCTTTGTTTTCGGTGATTAATGAATGCAACACTTGGAAGAGGAAATTAACATACTTTCCGATATTCGATCGAGCTGAAACTCAAAAGCAGATATACTCGTTGTTGCTGACAATGAATTCTATTAAAATGGTGGCAATCACGTATACACACACGGATATACAGGGTGGGGCAAAAGTAATCACCTGATGTTCTTTTGCAGTAATTATTATTTTTTTAATGATAAACTTTGGTACTGCTTGTGAAATTTGCAAAAAATAAATGACATTATAAATGTCAGTCCTACCCGATTGGCATTTGGCAAGGATGGAAGAGTCAAATTCCTGGGTAGAAAGGATCAACCCTCCGTCAAAAAATTTATTTATTATTTTTAAAAGACAATATCGTTAAAAAATCTTTGCTTCAACGGGTTGAAATGTAATTTCTCATATCAACTCCACACAAGAACACGAGGCCACTGATAAAAAGTATGTCATGTCATCTTTGGGGAAGCTGTGTTGAAAGTATTTTTATTTTTATATTATCGATGCCCGTATTGTATGAGGCAGGAAACACAGCAGCCGATAAAGTATCTCAATATCGAGCTTACTAGAAAAAGTCGTAAAAACGACCCGTTATCATTTGGAAATCCGTATAATGGGCATCTCCCAGATGTAGACTGGTGCCGTAAAGATCAAAGGCTTTAGTTCTTTGGAGCACTGCCCATTATAATATCGATAGGACAGGCGTCAGTGTTAATTTGCGTAATTGTACTTGAAAGGTCCTTCTTCCACAGGGTTACGCAAATTTCCGATACTCATGTGGTGTGCTCACGTCGCAAATAACTTGTCACATACATTCCTTATTTATTTATTAGACAATTTGTAAAAACGCCGCTTTTGTGAGATATCACCTCAGGGGCGCTTTACAATTGATGCAGGTATTACAAAAAAAAATATTACAAAAATAAAGTTAATTTAGGTTAAGTAAGATGAAGTACAGGAACAGGTGACACAGAGATAAAAGATTTGAGATTGGAGACTCTGCAGTAAGAATCCTAGGTAGTGAAGAAACTGGACCAGCTGCTGCAGCGAGAGGGTCCACCGCGTCCACCAACAGTGCCAGCACGAGGTTCGTCATCCGTCCAGGTATGTGTCTGCTGCTAATAAAGCGCTGACATAATATCCTCTCACAGATACCAGACCTTGGCAGCACCGCTGTGACGTTCGACGAAGACAGAAGATGGAGACTCTGCAGCAAGAATCCTAGGTGGAGAAGAAACTGGACCAGCTGTTGCAGCGAGGGAGTCCACCTTACACGTCGCTACGCTACCGAAATTGCGAGACGTGCATCCCTACCAATCATTATTGAAATCTCTAAACAATTCAAACTAGGTCAAAACGTCAAACATCAAAGAGATAATTTTACTTCCTGTCTTTGTTTGTCGACTGCTTTATTCCTAGCATTGATCTAAATCTAAAGCACATGAATTTTTATAAGACATCTGATAGAAGTGAGGCCATGTTTAAAGTCTCAACGACGCGATTTGGAACAACCTGGCCCGTCGCGGAGGGAGACTGGCGTCGCCGACTAGTTCACAACATGTCGGTAACGTGTGCTGTGTAAGAATCTTCGCGCTGATGTATGGCGATAGTCGCCGAAATTCTGAAGACGGTACAATATCCTAAAATAAAGGCGGAATCTTATCGACTTAAGTGAAGAAGGCGTTAAGGCGAAACTTAATACTCATCACTGTTTTGATTAATCTTTATAATGAATTGGTGTACATTATGAATACCAAAAAATATGTTTTAGATAAATTTTAGGTTTTCCTATCGTTTCGCTTGAGTAGAATACAAATAAAAAATATAACTACAAAACTACATGTTAACTACAAAAAAAATTATATTTTTTCAATAAAAATGTATGAACGCATAAAGAAAACAACTTTTCAAAAATACAGTATTATAGCTAAGATTATCTGTTACAGTTTTTTTGCTTTCTTATAAAATTATTTACAATTAAATTATTTACAGAAAAACTAGGTGCTTGAAATTGAACGTTTCCAGACTCCGTTTGTCAAGCGATTTTAATGTCTATTACCTACAATATAAGGTATACCAAGAATATACATATTTTTGGCTTGTAGCTTACTCTTAAGTGAAGAGTGCCCCGGTGTTTTGGACTGACCTACGCTCGAATTTGATTTAGAAAATTTCGAATTTTTCATATTTAGAAAATTGATCTTTTTGCTGGATTTATTTTAATTAATTTTGATAAACATATTACTAAAATCTCAGATGTTTCTAAATAAATACCCCGTGATGTTACTAATTCATGTTCTAGAAATATAAAATCTGGTGCTTTAAGCTAATTTTTACATCCAATCGAAAAACATTTTACCTAAAATATTTTTATGGTGATGTACCTACTGTTTTTTTAATCTTAAATATAAATAACTTACATCCGTGGATATCGGTCTGAAACACAAGTAATTAATTAACATAAGAGTCTCGAGCACCCGTTATTAGAGTCAAGTATCGGATAATGTTGACCTGTTGAAGAAAGGCCTAAGTTCCAAAATGTCTGCCCAGGTTGAGGATCGTTCTGATGATAAACAACCTCCAATAGGATAATGTACTAACAAAAATAACAACATTATGTAAGATATCATTGAATACGAAATGCATACGATTGTTAAATTTTACAGAGTAATTTAGAACAACTTCATCAATGGTGTGAACAAAATGCTTTATTTTTGAACATTCAGAAATGTCAAGTAATACGATTTTCCAAAACTCGTTATAATATTATATTACACGAATATACATTAAATAATATTAAATTAATACCAGTATCACATATTCGTGACTTGGGTGTAATATTCGATGAAAACTTGTCATTCATTGAACACATCAACTATATAACTAATAAGGCTTTGAAGATGCTTGGCTTCCTTTGCAGAACTTTAACTGATTTTAAGTCCATAGATTGTATGAGAACCCTCTATATTTCATTAGTCAGAAGTCAATTGGAGTATAATTCACCTATTTGGTCCCCTTTATATAAAGTTCACTCCAATAATATAGAAAGAGTTCAGCACAAATTTCTTAAGTACGTAAATTTTAAGCTCGGAATTCCTATTGATTACATTAGTCAGTTTGATGAATCAATTGCATCTAATAACACTGTCTGACAGGAGAATTATTTCAGACCTGGTTTTGTTACACAGAGTCATTAACAACTTAATTGATAGTCTTGCCATCCTTGCCACTATTAAACTACATGTGCCGACTAGGAATACAAGACAAAATATAACATTCTTCTGTAATACATACTCGACCAACTATCAGACACACTCACTGACCAATAGGATGCATGATCTGGGCAACAAGTATGGGGGTGCTATTGATTTATTTATTGACTCCATATATAGAATTAAGCATAATCTACACCAACACTTTGTTGAATCCTACAAATTAGAGTAGCGTTGGTAAATTAGTTTTAATGATTTGTCTTATATATAGTGTTGTTGTAATTTATTTTTTTACTTTATGTTACTCTTACGTTTTACTAATATTGCTTCATATTTTTTAATATTTTATCATTATACTTGTAATCACAATTTTACAAGTGTGTATTTTGTACCTTCTTTAAAATGGATTACATCTATTTACTGTCAATATCTCCTGTATAATACATATTCTCCTATGTACACTGCATCATGTATCACTTCTATGTAAAAGCCTTTTTAGGCGTATATATATAAATAAATATCATCGTTGTAATCATTGTATCTGCTTTCCCAGAAGTTGTTAAAGCATATAACAACTCTCATGTCCCTAAATTCTATCCGATAATTTTATGAGTGGGACAAATTGCTTCAAAGTTGGTGCGGAATAATATTCCCATTAAACTATAAGGAGTAAATAATTTTGCAAGTGCTTATTAAAACAAACAACCTTCGAAGTCTAGGAATAATAATTATAAAATAATAATTATGACTTTAAGTAAGTACTGCTATTATTTGATATTCAAAATACAAAAAAACCTAAGAGAACATGTCAACATCGGGGGTGGGACGGAATTAAACTGACATGAATTTCACGTACCAATTGGGCTGTTGTGAGGTTTAAGGTAGCAGGGAGAGGAAGAAGATGGGAAGAAGAAGGTGGGGAAGTAACTGGCTCTTCATATCTGTTCACCAAACACGGTTAAAGCCATTACAAGCAAAGTTTAAAGATTCCACTCCGGAACGTGCCGCCAATAAAGTTTAGATTATTTTAAATGAATAAGTTGTGAAATAACACAAAATAAACAAATAAAATTCAGTTCGCGGATTTGAACCGCGACCTCCGGATTGCTAGTCGACAGAAACTTATACCTCACACCGATGAAAAAAGGAGTGCACGGAGAATATAATGCGACACAAATGTGAGTGATGGAAGAAGTCGGGGATGATCGAAGAAAACATGGCAAGTGAACAAAATAAAACATGGCAAGTGAAAAAAAATAAGATATGGCAAGTGAAAAAAATAAGACATGGCAAGTGAAAAAAATAAAACATGGCAAGTGAACAAAATAAAACATGGAAAATGAAAAAAATAAGATATAGCGAGTGAACAAAATAAGACATGGCAAGTGAAAAAAATAAAACATGGCAAGTGAACAAAATAAAACATGGCAAGTGAAAAAAATAAGATATGGCGAGTGAACAAAATAAGACATGGCAAGTGAACAAAATAAAACATGGCAAGTGAACAAAATAAAGCATGGCAAGTGAACAAAATACTCAAATCGGGCCATATCAAGAGTCAAAATAACTGTTGATTGCCATTGTTTATTGTTATTTTTTTAAATTTTAACTCTAGCTTAAGTGTATCTGGCGTTGCTGGGGATTATTCTTAGGAGATAAATATATAACGATCCGGTGCGTAGTTTAGAAGAACTAAGCGCATAAACAGACAGTTTAATAATAAATAGGTCATCCACATTGATTCCTGATATTTTTTAATTATCTCTACAGTTATTAATCTCGCATATTCTAGTCTAGGCAATATTACCCCCTTTGTACCAGAAAATGACTATGTTTCCCGGGATCAAGTTTATGGTTAATTTTAACGTTAGTTTTGAATGCGAAACTAACTAAACTTTGATGTCTCAAGATTAAACTTCATGTCTTGCCGCGGAGGAGTTAATTATTATTATTATTATTGTTGCCTGACGGATAGTAGTGAACCATTGAAAATAATAATATTAGGATGGTCTTCGTAATGCCGTAAATGTCACAATTAAGTCGGGACAATACCCCTTAATAAGCCCAGAATCTTAACGACGTAAGTTTAGCAGCCGTGCATAAAAATATGCGATGAATTGCCCTATGTATTAGAAAGACCAACGGTTGAATTCGCCCTAGAAAATCATTAAAACAAAGTAGAAATCATAACGACGTAAGTGACGAGGTCGTGTAAAAACAATATTCGGCAAGAGGCCAGGCGTAATGACGAACTTACGGTCGAATTCGCCATAGCAAGCCTAGAAAATTTATTATTCTGTGGGGTTTATTTTAAGTTGGCCTCTCAGAAGCTGGGCGTAGGTACTGTACAGGGCCCGCAGATACTTTAATAGTACACAACTGCTGACCCTGTAAAAATCGCAAGTGCGTCCTATTGTCGAATTTGGCAGACATCTCTGGTCCGGAGCCCCTAAATACCTGAAAAAACCCTTGACTCTGTGCAAAAACGGGCGGTCCGTTTGATAGATTCCCCTATCTTAATCTTAACAAACGGACTGCAATATTTAGAGCACAGGCGTCAGGTAGGTATGCTGTCCTTGTTCTATCGGTATTACAATGGAAGATGCTCTGAGGAACTAGCGTCATTGATCCCTTCGGCACCGGTGCGTAGTCGGGATACACGCCAAACGCGCGCCCAACATTCGTTTCTACGATTCGTTCTTAAGTTCAACAGCTCGGTTCTGGAACGAGCTGCCGGCCTCTGTGTTTCCTCCCTCCTACAACATGGGACTCTCCAAGACCCATGTTTACTCCTTCTTCTCCACAAAAAGACCCTCCACACAGCATCCCCAAAGATGACATAGGCCCTGAGGGAAATTATTTTCTTCAGGGCCTCCTGTGTGGAGTTTATATAAAAATAAAATAAATTATTATTTCCGAAGAACGTATTATTAAAATCTTAGATGTATTTAGAGGAATCCCTCAGGAAGTTAATATTTCATCGCGTAAGTAAATAAGATATAGGAGTATTTCTCAAAATAAATGTACGTAACGAAAATGTAGTTACGAAATAGTGTTACGAAATAGTCATAAGACGTAACTAAATAGTAAACATAAGGCTTGTTTACACAATGGCAAATTTTATTTTACTTTTTTTATTATTTATTCAATTTAATTAGTTGTCGTCTTTTTTAAATGTAAGTAATTATCCTTTACTTTTTTATTTATTGTACATACTACAAACATACATAAACTCACGACCCAAATATTTGTATTTTGTTATACCAAAGGGGTTTAAAAAAAAACAAGGGAGTATAAATAAATGTTTTTTAATCAAATTATCAGCTCCCAAATTGAAGTACCTAACACAATATTCAACAAATCTTAAGAAATTAAAGAACAGGCACTGTTTAAACTATAAAAAATTTAATAACATACAATTATTTAGTTTGAATCACTATCCATTAGCGTTTTATAAATTTCTTCCTCATCTTTATAATAATTGAAATCTTTCCGAGACACATTTGGTCAGTTTTTCAGTCTTTGGTTTATCACTCCGCTTTGGCGCATGAATATAGTCATTTAGTGATAGAGATTTAGAGATAAGGCCCTTACAAACCACTTTCTTATGTATATTTTCCAGTTTTTCGTTTTTAAGATAGTCACTCCACATGGTTTATTTTTGATTTTGTTAGAATCTTCATTTTCACTATTCATATTTTCAATATCAGTGTTATTTTCTATGGCATTATTATTTCCTATTATAACATCTCCGATTTATTATATAATCCAGTTTTGATGGGAATAGCATCATTATTAGTCTTAGTTTGTTTATGCAATAATATTTTCAGAATATTCACTTGCCTTTTCATCCGATTACAGCACTGTCTTAAATTCTTATTTCGACTTTTTAATCGAGTATTTTCTTCAGTCAGCTTTTGTAGTCTTTCCTTTAGGATTTTTTTATTATTTTTTCTACGTTCAAATGTATTATTGTCTTGTGTCGTAGGATTAGCCTTTTTCTTTCTTTTAGCTCTTTTGTCATTGGCTTGTCTCCACTTTGCCCGTAGCTC
Source organism: Hesperophylax consimilis (assembly GCF_061612785.1). NCBI lineage: Eukaryota > Metazoa > Arthropoda > Insecta > Trichoptera > Limnephilidae > Hesperophylax > Hesperophylax consimilis. The sequence continues at coordinate 18,894,269 of NC_142865.1, forward strand.
TTCTTTTTCTTCTTCTGTAAGAATTTATTTTTTTATTTTGATATTTTCTATAACTTTTGTTAAATGCTTAATTCGGATTTCCTCATATTTATTTGTATTTTCCTTTTTCAGTCTTTCTCTGTAAGCGTTTTGCCTTTTGGCATTGGTTTTTGGGGGCATTCCTAAAAAAAAATTATGCTGTAGTTATGGTTTTATCAGAGTAAATAAAAATAAATTTATATTTAAATAAGCTTTTATAAAAAACTTAAGGCACTTATAAATATTGTATAGAGCGCCTGTACAACGGATAGTGTGTATGAGTGCCTCAAGCTTATTTAAAATAAAACCAGTATTGGACGGCTCAGCTTGATCTTCAAGTACTTGTCATTATGTATAATGCCATATAATCGCGATGATAAAACATACAAGTCCGACGACACCTGCTCTGCCATTGACCATCAGGAATTTCCAGCGCATCCTATGTATTACAACCTACCTACTTTCCAGCGCCATCAACAGATCTGCTCTATGGTATAATAAATTTTATTTTTTTCCTATTATATCTAAATACATATGTATATTTGTGCATTGTGCATAATATATTACATTATTACTAAACTTACATAAGACTCTCATAAAAATGCTAGACACACTTACAATATACTTACTTTTCTTAATCACGTTGTAACTGTGTACACTCAGCTTTACATTGAACTTTTTCGTTACGTTACGAAATTCATAACAAACGTTACGAAATTGTAATAAGAATTTATGTTATAAAAAGTCAATGGTTTGATAAAATTTAAAAGTGTTAATATGTAAGCTTAGCAATGTTCGTACCGCACATGTTACAAAAAGATGAGTAGAAAAAGACTTACCGTTTTGTGAAAAAAGGCTAAAATATTTTCTGTTACGAAATAGTGGTCCCACTAAAGAAACACGTTATTACTGATTTTAACAATTAATGTTATGGCGGAGAAGTCAGACCAACAATTAATCAGAAAGAGGCTAGTGTTGCCCATGTTAAATTTTACAAATAGGTTAAAAAATTACGGTGGAAGTACTAATAAAACGTAACTAAAGAGTAGTTACTAAAAAGTAAATGGTGATGTCTCACTTAGTTTTTTGTGCATAAATTATTAATTTATTATGAAACCCCATAGAAAATTACCTTTTTACAGAAACTACATTTAATTAAGACCCTAAAACTTACAAAAAATCACATATTATAACGTTATTATCGCATTTTATGAAGTATAAACAAATGAGGTGGGTAGGGTGGCAATTTTATTTTGTATGGAAGGTAAAAATCGATATTTTTAAAAAAATTCAAATATTTGCGAATTAATACGATTGTAATGTTTATTTTTCGATATTTTAAAGCCTAATATTTATTCTACAAAATGGTGCATATTTTTTTTGTATGATTAATTAAAAACATGTGAAATTTTTTAACTGTTTGTAGGCACACTTTATTTTTCCAAAATGTACACTTTTTTTGAGAAATACTCATTATAGGATCCTCCGATTACCTTTCACCCCAGAAGATAGGTGGAAATTGAGTGGCAAACGGCGAACGTGAGAAATGCCCATCTTATACAGGACCCCACCGAGAGACAGCCTGGGTTCTCATTGCCTCGCAAAACCTGGTCTGCCATGTGTGAATCGGAATTGCCATCGGCGATGTGTGAATACGGTGCGGTTTAGACCACCGAACATGTGGTCAACGAATGCCCGCTCCCTTCATTCCCCGGCGGAATTGATGAGGTTTATATGGCGACGCCTGAGGCCCTAGACTGGCTCGTAGACCCAGATGTCCCCCTCTGACCCCCCCTACCATACGAAAGATGAATAAGAACGTCGCTCCACAAAAATACGAATTTTATTGATGAAAGTTATCACCTACTTAGGCATCTACTGGTTTTATTTATCTATTAATTTAACGCCCAGAGGGCTTTTACATGGTTGGTAGTATAATTTTAATTTGACAGATACTTTGAAACATAAAAAATAAGAATAAAATTACATTTGATAAAAGCTATGCAACAAGTCATACAAACACAAGAAACAAAAACAGAAAATTACAGCTATTTGTAGGTTTACATGATGTGTTTAGGAGTATTGTTGAAATAAATGTTTTAAATGATCCACAAAACTTGCCAAGTTGGTATTGAATATGTCAACATCACCCAAGTAATGATTTCCCATGGTGTGAAGTCGTTGTATCGGAGAGTGGGCAATGTAGTTACGCTTATGTGTGCTGCTGTAGAATATTGTATTTTGTCGTGTTGTTACTGTGGGTGTATGTATGTTTATAAGTTGCAGGAGTTCACAACAGTCGAATTTAGAGTTAAGTATTTTGAATAAGAACGTTAAATCGTTTATTTTACGTCTATCTTCTAATGTATGTATTTTTAGAGTATTTAATAAGAAATTGTATTTTAAGTCTTCGACAGGGATATTTAATTTAAAATTTATATAACGTAGAATTTTTTTTGTATTCGCTCAATGTTGTTAATGTGAATTTTGTAAGATGGAGACCAAACTACTGAGTTATATTCAATTAGACTTCTTACTAGAGATACGTATAATAGTTTTATGGCTTGTAAAGAATTAATGTTTTTAGTTGTTCTCAATACGAAGCCTAGTGTTTTCATACCTTTGTTCACAATTTGATGGATATGATTGGTGAAACTTAGTTTTTCGTCCAAAATAATTCCAAGATCTCTCATTTCCGTGACTCTTTCTAAAGCTATGTTATTAAGATGGAATATTCGAATAAAACAGGATTTTTGTTTCTGAAGAAAGTCAAGGTTTTGACAGAGGAACTTCATAATTTTACCCGCGCCAGCCTCCGTTAGGCTTAGGACCGTCCTGGCTAACGTAATTTTCTATCTGCATCTATTTGTTGTTGGAGGGCTTTCCTAGTGGTGTATTATCCAATGCCAAGCAAGCTTTTAAACTTAGGCAGTTAAACAATGTACAGTATACAACAATGTTTCATCGTTAAGTTATTATGAGAAATTGAAATAATTTACACAGCTAATAGTTTGTCGGAAGTACGTAACGATGCAAAAGTTTATTCGCCCGTTCGTCAGTGTATTAATCAATGCTCAAGTACCCTTTGAAGCGTGGTGTAAATTTTAGGCAACTGATCAACAACCGTGTATGCGAATTTCGAAATATATCCAAAGTATTTTTATTTTTTTATGCATCTATATTTTTTTTAAGATTTCGTAAAACAAACAAAATTTCAGAAACAATAAAAAATTATGTTTTAGATTTGTGTATTTGAAATGCACATAAATATTTTAATTTTAAATATGATAACAGCATAAAACAGCTTAAGGCGTGTGTTTTTACTCAAAATGACGAAAAATTATACAAAACAGGAAATTTAAAAAAAAATCTTTTTTTTTAAGGAATCTGCAAAAAAACTATCACTTCACTTTTATCTATATAAAGTATATTTGCGGCACGTTCCAGAGTGGAAGATACTACCAGTATCGCCCTGGTGTAAGACCACCATTCAGAATTGAAACGTTGCTCCAAATGGCTTTAGCCGTGTTTAGTGACTAGATCTGAATAGCCAGGTACTTCCCCACCTTCCTCTTTCCCTTCCCCACTTACCTTCAGCCTCACAACATCCCCCAATTGGGGATGCCATAGTCTCACTGGCTCCAGATGGGACTCTTGTCAGGTATTTATTCACTATAAAAAATAAAAAAATTTAAAAAAAATCGGAAAATGTCAGACATCGGGTGGGTGGCGTTTGTTCGCTTTTGGTACAAATCTACAGTTTTATTCCGAGATTGGTGACATTTTGCACACTTGACCTTTAAATCAAGAGAAAGATCACTCTCTAAGTTTGATTGCAAAAAACTCCGTGTAATTTCCGTGCAACGCCGGGGACTTCAGCTAGTAGTTAATAATATTAGTAGATCAGTTCTATGTATAGAACTATGTATCTATATTCCAATCTCTCAAAGCTGCCCCAAATCTGTCATGTAATACGGATTCTGTAATCTTGCTGATTTTGCAAAACGTTTTTTCTTGATAATAAAATATGGGACATTGTTTTGGGGAGATTCTGAAAACTGAAAACACGTATTTATTTTCCAAACGAAAAATCTTGGTTATCATTATTCATGAATTCTTTTCTTTCAAATGATTTATCAATTTTTCATTCACTTACATTGATGGAGTTATGCCCATAAGAGCTCTAGTACATGAGTAAGTTTTTTCGGCAATTTCTTGGCGAAAGATTTAAAAAAATCAAATATGTTAGTATCTATCCCACCCACTAGATGGGGTGATGAACGATGCAGAACATTTTGGAGTTCAGTTCTAGCCTAGCTAAAGGAAAACCCTTTTTCAATCAAGTATCGGTTGTCGTAAGCTCTCGAACTAAATAATAGCACGACAAAACTTAGGTAGTTGTAAAAGTTGCTAAAGTTGTGCAGTTTATTAGTTATTCATCAACATACTGGATAGTATAAGTCCTTTAGGAAACAACAAAAATAAAATCTTAATTCTAGAGCAATATCTGCAAAACGATGTCATCAGCATCGCATTGACAGTGTAATTTGGTTAAACTATGATAAACTATAAAAAACAATAGAGAAAAAAAGAATAGACTGTATCAAGTTGTATAGTAAGAAATATGAATGACTCTCAAACATTGTCAAATAAGTTCTTTAAACTATTTGTTTGGTGCCAAGAGAACTATCTACAACTTAATTTAAACAAATGTCTAATTATGAGATTTCATAGAATAAAAAATCCAATTATTTATGATTACTTCATCAATGATATAGTTCTAACTTCTAATCGCTGTAACCGAGGTTGAATGATTTAGGTGTAAACTTTGACCAAAAACTGAATTTTATAAAACATATTGAAATAACATCAAATAAAGCTTTGAAAATTTTTAAGTTTGTTATAAGAATTTGCAGCCAATTTAAAAATATTCAAACCTATAAAAAATTTGGTTAGGAGTCAAATTGAGTACAACTCGACAGTGTGGGCACTACGTTACGCTAGTCATTCACTCACGATAGAAAGAATTAAAAAAAATTCTTAAGATTTATTAATTTGAAAATGGGTATTACAAGGGAATGCCTCAACTATGATTATCTACTATGTCAACTAAATTTATTAAAATTATCTGAACGTAGAATAGTTAATGACCTAAAATGTTTATATAAAATCATAAATTCAATAATCGACAGCCCTGAACTATAAAATATAATTATACTCAATATCTTTACATATACCTCGCAAACCAACATTGAGGCATTATCTACCATTCTATTGTGATAACTACAACACAGAATCTCAATTCTATACCCCCGTTCGCCGTATAAAAAAATTGGGTAGTGACTATAAAGACGTTGTTGATATATTCAACACATCATTCACCCTAAAATAAACAAGTCATTACCCAATTTATTTCAGAAAGAAGAATTTCAAATATAATATAACTAAACCATAGAAACTACGTAGCTCTGAAAAAGCTCTAAAGTTTTTTTAATTTTTCTAGTATTATATTTTTCCATCTTTCATGGTGGAATGTCTAGTTTTCACGTTTTGACATTGTTTTTGTTTAGGAGGTTGTGTTTTATTATGTCTTCTATTTTCTTTTTTAATTTTTATTTTATTTTAATTGATTTTGTTTTGTTGTGTTTATTTAGATGTTCTTTGTAAAAAAATATTAAAATAACATGTAAAAGCCCAGCCGGTCGTGAATTTAGAAATAAATAAATAAATAACAGCGATGCAGTAGCGATAGTTCGTGGCTATAGTGTACAACCAAATCTCCAACCTCACTCCATAACACTCATTAAAGATTCCATAGCCCAACTTGTTCCAAGCTTTTATCTCGCAGTACAGTATCCTATGAAAAAGATCAACACTCATTATTTTAACTCTAGTCCACACTAGTAATGAAATCCGAAATTCCACTCACAAGTTTCAATAATATGTCAAATCCGGACTGCTGAAAACAAAATTTGGAAGTCCCGCTTTGTAGAACTCTATTCAGAATCGAATGGAATAGGGTAACAGAATTTTCCCTGAATGGGGTGTGAAAGGGAGGTTCTATATTATATTCGGTATGTTGTAGGTTGTATGGGGAAGGTTCAATGTGTACAAGGTACACTGGAGACTGAAAGGTCACTATTTTATTCATTGAAAAGGACTGGAAGGTGTTTGTTGTGATTTTGAAAGGTGTTTTTAGAAGGAACCTTGACTAGGTAGGGTTTTAGTCATAGTTAGAAGCTGAGTGATGGATTTTATCAAGTTATAAGAGGCTTTCTGCCCTGAAGAAGGTAAAAAAATAATTAATTTCATAATTATTTTTTATTTATTTATGTATTGTTTAGAAGAATGTTTCTTTGTTGCCTACAAGCCAATAGAGAAAAAAGTCCAGAGGATTTGCGAGAGACTGGTCCAGCTATAGATGAAGGCTACGAAGTAGCCTAGAACTGGGACTCCAAGAGGCGTCTTGTCAATGTGACCCACCAGAATAGGACAAGGGGGAGGAGATGTTTTTTATGTCTGTATACGTCATTTAAATCTTCACTAACATGTTTAAGACGTCTCGGGGCACTTTCAAGAAATACAATAATAAAATGGAAAATTTCGAGATAATAATAAGTTCTTCAAATTCTAATAAAGATTCCATTATAATTTTCTGTTAGTAAAATCATATTGTAATAGGTTGTACCTTTTTTGTAGCTTGTCTGAATTGTTCACAATTTTGAATATTTGGGAATTTTGGGTGAATAACTAACGCACATCACAGACAACCGAAATAAATATTTTTGATTTTAATTTATTTGAATATTATAATCCGTAAGATTTTAAATAATTTATTTTACTAGCCCAACGGCTCTTCCCTTACTTACCTTTGTGAAGTTTTTAAAATCAAATAATGTAGACTGTTATTGTGAAAATTTTCACTAGGCAGTTTTAAAGTTCTGCTAAGGGGTGGGAAAAGGGGGTTGGGTGGGCGGTTTTTAGAAATCTCTTGTAGAATAGACTTCCTCCTATTTTGATTCTCAAGTGTGCAAAATTTCATCAGTCCCGGAAAAAAAAATTGTTAAGAAAAAGAACCTACACCTGGACAATTCATTTATATAGTAAATCGAATAAGATAAAAAGATTATTTCTTGCCCTGAAAAGTAAACATATCATTTCAATTTATTGAAATAAATTTGAAGGTTAAACATACGAGTGCACTATTTAAACATTAAATAACATAATTATATTAATAAATCGAAACGAAACATCAAACAGAACAAGACAAAGAAAACAAAAAGGGTGTCTTTAAAAGATATTCCAATAAATTGAATATTTGTTCCGTACTTATAGAAAAGTCAACATGTGTCCCATATGTGTAAAAAAAATATTCGGGTAGAATTTTGGAACCATAAAAAAGATAGCAGCCACAAAAAACAGAATTTAATTGAGGATAATATATAGAAAATTAGAAAGTAATCAAGTCTCAATAATAGCTTAGTGGTTACAGTGTGGTCCCGGAAAGACATAGGTCCTTGTTTCGATCCCCCGTTGCGACCTACACCTTTTTTATTTTCTGTGTCTTTGTCTTGTTCTGTTTCAAGTTTATTATAGATTTATTAATACTATTTTCTTCTTCAATGATTAAATATAATCGAAAGTAATGAAATTTGAAGTCTAGTTACTGTTAATGAACAATACAAAGACAACCTATGTAAAGCAATTAAATAGTTTTAAGTTTCCTAAGTTCGTTTCAGGAACATAACTCTATGAATACGGTCACGTGTATTTTAGAAGTTGGTAAAGTTATCGTTGACCAAACACCATAGTTAACTTTTTGCCTCAAGCAATCTATGGATTATAACCAAATAATGAACATTCTCCATTGTTCCAAGTTAAGCCGTTTCGGTCCGGTAAACCAACTGGAATAGTTAACCTATAGAAGTACCGTGTTAGCTGTGCCATGAAGTGAGGTTAAATTTCCCTAACTCCAGGTTGAATTGATCAAAATTTTTCAATTGTTAAATTTTCTTCTTTACCTGTCTGGGGCATAGAGGAGTGCCGTGTAAACTGAAGAGACATTCCAATTGAAATGTCCTTAATTTTATGTTACTTCGGGTTAAACAACGAAATTATTTCTTGATCAGGATCAAATCCGTAACTAAACAAAATTGGATCGACAGATTCTACTGATGACGAGTACGTTTGCGCTCGTTAAGTTAGGTTAGGTTGGGTGGCGTTCGTTAGACGTGTCGATAGCATAGCCGGTATTGACAACGAAGTGAATAAAATCGACAACGGTAGCAGCACTGGATTAGAATTCCTTAGCATCATATTCCTGAGCGCATACGAATAAATTGACAATGTCAAATTCAAACACATCCATTTAAAAATAAATTTGGGATACTGCGTGTAGTTTTTGACATTACTCATAATATTGTGAACAATTTTCTGAATTCTGATTTTCCTAGCTCCAACGGAATCAATTGATTGAGTATATGACATCATTCAATTCTACGAGCTTCGTTAGTCTGCCTCCGTTTATTAAAAACCATTAATTTTGCATAACGAACGAGATTATTAACATAGTTGTGTAGGTATATTGTTTGTTAACAGAAGCTTATCTGACACCTTGGAGGCACACGTTATGGGAATATTTTATATATGTCGCTCAGTAATCGTAGATGATATACCTCAATGCAGATGATGGATTTATTCAATATAGGGTATTATCGACTGGGCTAAACCCCCCAGAAAACCAATAATTTCACTTGGGGCCAAGGGGTCTTGGTGTCTTTCATAATGTTGGACAACGAATTATTTTCCTTAAAGTTGGCTTAGATAATTATTTTTAAATTTCTAGATAATTTATATTTTCCATGAAGTAGTGAATCATATAAATTAGTTGATTTTAACGTTGATGTTGTTCATATTTTCACAATTTCTACCTCATTTGGGTGTATTAAATGTTACCTGGCAATTATAGACCTAGAGGCCTTATATTTTCTCAGTATGAAAAAATTTGTTACCAAAAAACCCTACTAAAATTGCATGTTTTTGCATCATTATCGGCCTAAGCACCAGCAGTATGTATACCATACGTGTCTGTTTGTATTGTGTTGGCACTAGGAAGGAGTCGACCTTGGTCAATAATAACATATTTCGAATAAACATAAGAAAATAAATGGGCTTCATTCTTCTTGGATACATGAGATTTTCAGTTGAGTCGTGAGTTTTCGTCTTTCCATTTGTATAATTTTCAGAATGTACCACTAGCGGCACCTATGAAGGTTCGATTATATTGTTTATGAAAGGTTCTCGCCTCTGTTATTTGTTTGTGATTAAATTGTGTCGGCAAAGATGATTCCTGTATTGAGGACTGTCAATGTTTTTGTCAACAGTCTATTTATCATATAAAAGGTTAAGTATCCGTAAAAACGCTCTTTCGCTCAAAAACAACCAAAGGTTTCATCTTTTTAAAGGAAACACAGGAACTAGCCTGTATCCAGAGTATTTACTGTAAAAGTGCCTAGTCATATCATGTGATAGTGTATATTTATTGTTAAATAAAGTGATTCAGTTTGCTCTCAAAAATAACGGATTTGAATTAAAAGGACCCTAATTTTTATTTTATTTTATTTAGTAAAAGATTATCCATTTATATCACTTATTTAAGAAATGTTTTGACTGCCCAACTAGGAGGATTCCCGTTTTAGGACAGTCAAATTAGGATGAGTATCAACATTTTGATAAGTTGTTTGAAAAGTATAGTATTAAAATAATAATGAAATAATAGGTATATGTACTTTTAACTGGTGCCTAAGCCTACTAACATATTTTGTATAAATATGAATAACAAATAAGAAATAGAATAAAATAAAACATCAAATTAAACATAAGATTGACTGCTGCTTGGGTAGCATTCTAATTTATAACACTATTCTTTGACGTTTCCTCCCATTTTGATATTGAATTCAGGTTTTTGGTTTAGATCAAACATATAGGGATTTTGTGTTCAGTGGAGAGACCATAAGTTCGATGCACAAGTTGCAGCGGTTCTTGTAACGCTATAATAATAATACATTAACATTAAGCTATGGAACTAGGCTATTCCAGTAACTTGCTGGAAGCTGAAGCTAGAAGCTGGAAATTGGTCAAAGGTTTAATAGTTTCCTAGTTAATTTGCTTATTAAGTTAGTGAGGACGCTGTCGCTACCATTAGACCATAGGTGCAGAGGGAACGTGTGTCTAAAGTATTACCAGGCAGAGCTTATGTGCACTTCATTATGAAGGATTCGAAAGGAACATGCATTGCAACTTGCTTCTTTTTATATTGATGGGTGACAGTGACCATACTTACAATTAACGGACCTAGAGTAGAATATATTTATATTAAGGCAATGCACTACGTCGTGTTATATTTTAAATTGAGCCGCTATCAATAACAACCCTTACGTAGATGGCGATAAGGTTTAAATTCCCGCTTAAGAGGAAACCGGGTGGTTTTTTTTCCATACAAACGTATTCCTCATTTCCCTCTCTGGATTTTGATACTAGAGAAAATATTTTTTTTACATAATATGAATATTGACCGCAAGCGTGTCGGTACGTTTTGATTTTTTTGATAAGTTACTTTTTATAGGAGTTATAACCCTTCAAAAATTGTTAAAATTGCCTTTTTTTAACGCCATCAACAAACGTTCAGTATACAAATAAGACGATGTATTTTTAAAAAAAACAAAACGTACAGACATAGAATGTTTTCTTCCAATACATTTGGTAAAAAAAATCTTGGAAATCGGTTCAGTTTTGGAGTAGAAAAATGAGGACTACAAAACCTCGATTTTGACAATTTTATTTAGGTATTATCAGGCTGAGGTGCATGTGTCCCTTTCTCTCAGTATTCGGGGGTGAGGGGGGGCGGAGAGGGTTTTGTTGAATACGTATACAGTCAACGAAGTGATGTGACATTCTCAATAATTATATCGACACACTAGTCCACTAGTGTTGTCATGTCCCGAGTTATCGACGTTTTTTTTTAAATTATTTTTCTGTTTGGTGACTTATCTTGAGTGTGCCAATACTTACCGAGCTTATTTACTAAAGTTATTGTGACAAATTTAATTTGTTTACGTCAAATAAATTAATGGAAAAAAATTGAAAAAAAAAACATCTGTTACAGACAGACCCCGAGATGATTCCGTTCCGTATTGCCGAGTTGGATATGGAACACAAAAATTAATTAAAATATTTTTTGATAACTTTTGAAGGTTGTACTCAACATAATATTATCCCTTTATAGGACACTTTTTTTAAGATACAATTACCGAACCAAAAAAAAAAATTTATATTTGACTTAATATATTGTTCTAGATTTTTTTTCAAAAAAATTATATTTTACAAGAAAATGTGTGATGGTAAGTACATACACCACTGATCGTTTAATGGAATGCTGGTACAGCGTATGTTCAGTGGTACATGCATCTACCACATGTTGTTGAATCGATTATGTTATTATAATATCATATTATACAAATGAATATTGAAATCTATGTATAAGAGGCACCATATTGTTTATTGTGCTACATATTAGGTACATACACATAACTAGTTTAGTTTTTATTTAACTTTTTTAATACGTTATATTATTACAGAAAAATGCACTTTTGAGAATACCTCCTACATCACTTGACATTTTCAATCTTCTTCAATGATCTAATATTTTTTGTTTTTAAACGCTTTATTGTAAAAAAAAATACTGTTTAACATCTACACAATGAAATTAAAACAATTTATGGTCCAGACCTTTCCCTCGCCGGTAAATTTCTTGGTATGCGACCGTCAATTATTTCTGGTAAAAGGCATTGGTGGTAGAAATTTTCTAACAGTGGAACGATTTTTTGCCAGATTTCATCATCCCTCTCAATTTTATTCATACAGCAAACCTTTTGGACTCCACACAACAAAATAACAATAATTACGACGAGTAATATGTAACTGGCCTTGTACTTGGTAGAAGTAATTATGATTCCGTTTTAATGTTAAAGAATGGTCTTCCAATTTACAGTAATCAATTATCTTTTGTGCAATTCCCTCTTCTGGTGACATATTTGCTATACTATAAGGGCATTTAATTTCAATTATAGAATCCTCACCGATAAGGCCATCCGGACTTGCCGCTAAAAAGTTTTTCGTTTTATCGATAAATAGCCCACAAGCGGATACCTGAAAACTTGTTTGTTTTGAAAATTTCTCCATTGCTAGGCTTTCATTTTCTTTTCCATAATTTGTGGCCATAGTTCCTTTGAATTGTGAGTACAGTAAAGAGTTTAATACTCCCGTAACTGAAGTTTTTTGCCGAAGCTTATATATTTTTCCAAAGTTAGACGCCGTTATCCGCTTACGTCTTTCAATTGCCCACAGATTGTTATTGCTTTGGCCTACCGTATTCCGTTCGAGCTCTTCCTTATTCGTTGAAGATAATTCTTTGAGAAATTCCTCTTTTTTCGTTTCAAATATTTCAGGTGGCATATCTGGTTCTAATTCCAATTGACCATAATTTTCATCGGGCCCTGTAACTTTTTTTCTTTTTTCTGTCGTATTTTCATTATAATTTAGTTTTTTTTTTTCGACACATTTGTGTATTCTCCTTCGAACGTCGTTTTCTCTCTATAAAGTGCTTCGTGTATTTGCCGGGACTGTGGCCTTGGATTTTCTTTTGTATTCTTGAATGGGTTGCCAATTCACTATTCCACGAAGCTACTGCTCCAAAACATCTTGCTTGGTAAGATCCTCTTGTAGTAAAATTTACCCTTTTTCCATCTATAAATTTGGCGATAACGTTGTTGAATTGCTCCACAGTGTTATTTGTCACGTCAATAATAAGACTTTCTGCATTTGCTATTAGAGACAATAAGAATTGTTGGATATCAGTCCATATTCCACAATCTCGAAGATCGCTTACTAAATTTGGATCATCAGTATACTTCTCCGGCTTGCAATAGTACGATGCACAATTTTTATGATCACCAAACACATGATTTGCGGTATTTTTTATGTCCATTTTCAAATTTTTTATTTTATCACTTTGTACTGTGTTTTCTTGCTCTTTCCTGTAATTTACTGCTCCAACTACAGCTCTTCTCATGCGTAAAACGTTTGCTTCAACCTTTTTCCTTATATGAACTGGTACAAAGCCTTTAGCGTTGTTGGTTTTTTTCCAAGTGCTTTCATTTTGTTGCAAAAATTGCGGAGTAAGTGATTTTTGCACTCTATTTTTTGTACTATAAGGTTAGGACCATATGGCATTTGTTGCATTATTTTTTTCATGATGCTGGAGTCGCCATCACCAACTAGTTTGTTAAATTTCAATCCATGCATTTCCATGCTTCTCGAGAACCCTTCTGCTATAATGTGGGCTTCCATGGCATTAGCACTGTCACGCCAGTTTATGAAGCACCTATGTGCTCAGAAGCAACTATGTGTAGTTTAGTAGCTCTAGCACATATGCAGCAGTATGAGTTTCGCACTCCCAGAAATAAAACCTTTTTAGTTCGTATCCAACTGTGCACCCTGCGCCAGATGAGGAGCTAAATCCACTTTTGTACGACCTCTTTGCCCAGGAGCCATCTGCAACCAACGTTACCAAAGGATAGCCACCCTCGTCTACGTCACCGTTTAAAATGGCTAGCCTTTTTGAAGTGAAACTTCTTTACGCGCGTCATGCAATTTCGAGGAGTAAAACCAACTCATGACCGAAACGAAAATGCGGGACCGATTAAAGTTCATTTGATGTAGTAAAAGTTTTGAAGTAAAATATAAATGCTTCTTAGCTCATCTCGACAACTGGCGTTGGTGGTGTAATGGTCAGCATAGTTGCTTTCGAAGCAGTTGATCCGAGTTCGATTCTCGGCCATGGAATATTATTTTTTTGTTTTTAAGGAATTTTTTTTTTTTAATGGTTGACCATAATATCAATCCACTAAGTAATATTTTAGGCCTGTAGCATAATTGAAAAGTTAAAGAATGATATAAAATTTTTTATGATGTTAACGATAAAAAAATGAAAAAAAACATAAAATTAAAATAAAAAATGGGCCAACGGCACGCGGTGTTCCCAAGCGGTCACCCATCCAAGTACTGACCGCGCCCAATGTTGCTTAACTTCGGTGATCGGACGAGAACCGGTGTGTTCAAAATGGTATGGTAGTTGGCAAAAGTTAAACAATATTAATTTCTATTCTACCTGCCAATAAATATATGAAAATTAGTATAAAAAAGCCCTAATAATATTGAAAAAATTAGCAAGGTGTGTGCGAGGTTGATAAAAATAATCATTACATACGCGCTTGAAAAAGATCGTAATTACATTAATAAGTTTGTAGGAATTTTTTTTTTCAATGGTTGACCATAATATCAATCCACTAAGTAATATTTTAGGCCTGTAGCATACTTGAAAAGTTAAAGAATTTTATGATATTATTAATTATAGTAATGATAAAAAAATAAAAAAAACATGAAATTAAAATAAAAAATAGGCCAACGGCACGCGGTGTTCCCAAGCGGTCACCCATCCAAGTACTGACCGCGCCCAATGTTGCTTAACTTCGGTGATCGGACGAGAACCGGTGTGTTCAACATGGTATGGTCGTTGGCAAACGCTAAACAATATTAATTTCTACTCTACCTGCCAATAAATATATGAAAATTAGTATAAAAAAGCCCTAATAATACTGAAAACATTAGCAAGGTGTAAATATTATATACCTAGTTTAACTCACTCTCCTAACTCATCTTCGCTGTCTACAGGCAGAGCGCACGACTGTGGTCGTGAAGAACCGAGGTTCGATCCCCGCTTTAACTAATTTTTTTTTTCTTTTTTTATAACTTTTAATTTTTTTTATCACATGCTACTTATAAATATGTCAATAGACAGAAAAAAAGAGAGAATGAAATGAAAAGAGAGAGAGAGAAGAATACTAGAAGTTTCACTTCTGTCTTGCGTAGGCTTGACACACCCATTTTTTTCTTCTTCACCAGCTGCGATCATTTCTTCTAAGGCACATTCTTCAATTGTTGGCGCTAAACATTGTTCTATTTTCGTGTAAGTCTTACAATCCATATTTGGCATATTTAAAACCCCACAAATTTCATTCCATTGTGAATACCCATTTCTTGTACACATCACTCCTTCGACGACAGAAGTATTTATAGACATTTTCCGTTTCGGGTCTTCGGAGTGTACGTATTCTATTTTCTTGCACATTTTGCACTCGAAAACATACTGGCTTAGAAGACCATTTCGTCGTTCCTTCACAAATTTTAAATCGGAAAATGTGCAGTTGGTGTGTTCGTGCTTTATATTTGATATCTCCTTTTTTATGTGTGCAGCAACCTGTATACACGCACCCACAAGTCTCATTTACTTGTGCGTGTGCAGAAGATGAGCTCGGAGCAGGCAGTCACATGTATATAACTACGCACAAGTCGCGATGTGACTGAGGTGATGAGCGAACAGCAGGCGCTCTAGTTGCGAGTTGCGACGTGACTTTTTTATGTGAATACCGCACAAGAGTCCGAACTGCTCCCGTATGGAGCCAGTGAGACTGTGGATTCCCCAATTGGCGACTTAATTGGACTAGTATTACAAAACCCTGTAAGCTGATAGCTGATTTGGCCGTAACTAAGTCGCCGCGTGTATCATTATTTCTCCAGACAATTATTTTATATTATATTTAATTAATATTCTTTTTAATAAATATTATTTTTAATATTGTGAAACAACATAAATTAATTAAAATCAATTTACTTGCGCACGCCGTGATTTGAATCCGAGACCTCCGGACTCGAAGTCGAGAGCCTTACCCCTCAACCACGGAGGCAAAATAGATGTATCTACGTACATATTTGTAGTAAGTAATAATAATAATAAAGTTAAGTACAATACAATATTAAATAATGTAGACCTCGCTATTTTATTACGAATATGTACCTAGGCACCTACTTAATTTTTGGAATAAATGAATAACAGTAAATGAAATAATAAGAACTGATCGCGATAATAAGTCGCTATTGGGCGCGGCGCGACGATTCGTGCATGCACCTGCAGCCACGCACACACACGCATTGGGGTTCACCAATACACCGATAGCGCTTTTGCTGTCCCCGTTGAGATGAACGAAATAGAAATAATTTTTACAAATACCTATCGTTAAAATTTCTCGGCGCTCCTGCTGTTTTGATTTATGCAAGAAAATGCATGGCCAAAAAGTGCCTTTTATTTTATTTTGTGGATGTTCAGGCATAAATATTTTTTTTTCGAACATTTTATAAATAACTTAATTTGCCACATTATACAATAAAATCATAACCAAAAGTGGGTTCGTAAGTAGGAGATTTTGAACATTAAAGCAGTTTTCATAGGCCTTTACATTATTTTTTTCTGGGCTTATAAAAAAACTTATCTAAAAAATACTCAATTATTTCATATGTCAGGCCAAGATGTATTCTACTCGCAGTATTTAATTAAAGCATCTGAAACATTTTAGGCGACCAAATTTTCAAACCAAAAACACATGATTTTGCATTACTACGTATGGCATCGCCTTAAGCGAGTTAGCCATAGAGCTACAATTACAGGCGCTACTGTGTACTTATATCTAGTCGAAACTTGTTCCACTATTAGATAAGCGGTGCGCGTAGACCGGATCCGGTTTTTTTAATTAGAGCTTTGGGAGAGTTGTAGGTAAAAAAGTGGTAACTATTTTTTCAAAATATACTACATCAATGGAGTTAGCATAAATTTTTTATTTATTTATATGCACTATTTACTTGTTCAGTAGAAAACACATGTCTAAGGAAATAATTATAAAGATGTGAAAATTGAAATAAAATGGAATTAGTTACATTTTACAAGTAATAAACTCAAAATTCATTGAATAAAATTTTCACAAAAAGGAAACAAGAGATGCTGCCAGGTGACCATGTTTTTCTGTATCGGTTTGTAAATAATAAAATTAGGGCCAAGGTACATCTTTTGACGCGTTCTGTCCAGGTTTTCTTATTGGCCGGTAAAAGTCGAGCGTTCAAAGATTGTTTGAAAGGGAGAAATGTAAATACGAATGTTAGAAGGAGGGCGCTAGTAAAAAAAAAACGATAATAATTAAGCAAAAATGGTTAAAATATTTAATAAAACACGACTCGTTTGAAATAGAGAAAAAATCTCTCGACAAATTCTTTAGTTGCATTTAAAGATACACTGTGAATTTTTTCATGCCTATAACATATTAAAAACAGAAGAAAATGTGTTTTTAATAATTTTCGAAGCTTACTTTGCGATTTTTTTTTCTATCGAGGAAATTTTAAATAATTAACGTTTCGGCATAACAAATGTATTGAAATTATCTTCAAAAATACTTTTTTTTTGAAACTTAAAAACATAAAGAGTAAACGAGAAACTTGTTTTAAATAAATAAATAAATAAAAACTGACTTGTAAACGGCGTTGCTGGGGTTTAACTATAGAAGCGATCGAAGTAATTCCGGTAGTCCCAATTTTTTTATATGTTATATAAACTGATCCCCTGATGTAAAATCTGAGTTTCCGACCTTGGCGCACCTGTGCTCGCGCCGCCATTTTGAAAAAACTGGCCGATATCGGGCCAAAATCTATTTTTTCCCAAATATCTCATTTCCAATGCAAATTTCGGCTAAAATATATTTACAAGTATAATAGAACATAAAATAACCTACAACTCTTGTTAAGACAAATTTCTTCTATCTCTAATAGGTACCGAGGTAGAAAGTCGTAAAGGTGTGTATATTTTTGAAAAAACAAGTTTTTTGAAAAAACAAGACTACCGGAATTACTTCGATCGCGACCCCCTTTTTGGCGCTAATTGCACTGGCCTATATTGAAGATTTTTCTGTAGGCCTTTTCAAGATATACAATTCCATAGAACATTATTTTGATATATCTCATAAGATTTATCCAGCGTTAGCAATGTAAGCGCCCGAAAATATATTTTTTTTACTACTTGATTACAAAACATCCACTTTTCTCTACTTTCTATAAATAAAATATGCATGTAATATACATTCAAACCTTCCGGAAGAAATTTTCTAACTGATAGTACTAATTCTAAAAAAAACCGTTGCGTGGTTTAGAAGAACTAACCGCACAAACAGACAGACGCGGAAAGCGACTTTACTTTATACTATATAGATATTAAAAAAATCGAATTATTTAAATGCCTGGTAACAAATGGTGCTACTGTCACAACATCAACAAAACTCAAATATTAATATTTTGCATTTCTTTTCAAAAATTCTAATGTAATTAAAGAATAATTTCATTTTGAAATTCCTTCCACTAGGCCAGGCACAATTTTCCGGACAGTTCCGACTTCTTAAACCTTCTGCGTTCAACGAACCGTGCAATCTCCATTATTATTTAATAAATATTCTTATTGAATCCGAGAAGAATCCGCATAATCTAATGAATTTATCTTCCCGGGAAACAATATACAAAAAACTGGGCGAAATAATAAGAATTATTTTCGAAGGCATTACGGACCGGATATGAAAACGTAATAACATTGAGGAAATGAAAAGAGAGTGCGAAAAACAAGGGATTCAGATCTAGAGATGTGGTTGGGGGGAAAAGTTGGTACCTCTTTTCACCAAGTATCGGGTCCGGCAATAAAAAATTATAAATTTAAATTTTCAAACAAAATAATTGAGTGTATTTTTTTAATAATACTTCGTGTATTAATTTTTTTAAGTAATCATGCATTATCTGCAAGATATTTTATCATAACCTAACCTAATTTAAACTTATTTAACCTTGCCTTACCCAATGTTTCACGATTGAAGGTTTATCCAAGGATTTAACATGTTTAACAGGATTGTCAGTAAAAAAACTCAATTCTTTCTAGAAAGGCAGACGACTAAATAAATCAGCGATACACTTTCTAGAAAGGCAGAAAAATACAATTTTGGATTAAATCACCGATATAATACTTTCCAATATTGGATTAAATCAATATTATAATACCATTTAGAAAGGCAAACAAGTACACTATTAAATTGAATCACTGATACAATACTTTCTAGAAAGGCAAAGAACTACAATATTCGATTAAATTACCAAAGCTAGATATTCATAATTTTACTGCATATATACGGGCACAAACAATTATTTATCCTAATATTATAAAGCACAACCTTCGACGAGTATTTTTTTCCAAAATAATTAAATTAGCCCCATCTATGATAGATTATGAATTCTTCGTGAATCTACATTTAAAAAAGCCATCTAGCGACGTTTTAGTGATTAACCGCGGTTTTATCATATTGTCTAGATGGCGCCACTTCCGTCCGCGTCCTCCACGTGAATTCTTACAACAGGTTTGTTTATAAACTAATTTTCTCTTCATCGATACTCTGGTTTCCCTTCAACAACGAATAAATCTCTCGCCTTTTACTAAAGATTTCCGTGGAGGGGAGCACTCAAATGAGCCTATAAACCAATTTTTTGTTCCCCGCTTCTTGAAGCGGGGTCTTTGAACTTTGACACTTGTGAGTAGATTGAGTAGAATTAGAATTCTAGTATTCTACTAGAATAAGAAATTGGACGGTAGTGGAGGTAGCCGTGAAATTATGAGAAAAAGGGACTGGGACTGGTTCCTTAAAAAACATGTTTTTCCTTCGTTCCTCAACATTTTTGATAAATATTCAATAACCAGTTCCAAAATCACCGGTTCCAATGAAAAGTAATATCGACGGTTTCGGTGAGAACACAAAAATTAACAGTTCTTTGTAACTGGGACAGAAATATAGACTAGAGTAGAGGTGGGTCCTATGAGTACTTTTCGTTATTGCTGAGTACAGGAACAAAAAAATACCGGTTACAAAATATTTTATAACGAGCTGAGGATTATAGTATCTGTGGAGATTCCCCACAAAATTTCTGTGTTAAATTGATTATCCCCAATAATTCCCCCCCGAATCCTTTAAGATCCATGGGGGGAGGGGGTTCTTTGAGAGTTGATGTGAAAGGTAATTCCCCAAAAAATATATGATTCCCCACAGTAATTTCTCAGCGACTTGCGGCTACCGAGTATTGCATATTAGAGATGAGTTCTCTGTGGGTACTTTTCGTAACTAGGTACAGTCAATACAGCTCCGAGAAATACCTGTTAAAAATACACATTAAAAATACCTGCTAGAAGTACCTATTGAAATAAAAATACCTGTTCAAATACCCATTGAAAATACCTCTTATAAATACCGGTTACAAATTACTCAAAAGTATTTTATACCTTTCTGGTGACTGGGGACATAAAGTAATAAATACTTAATGCCAGTATAAAACACTAGTGAGTATTTTGGAACCAGGTATTTTGGAGATTAGTCACAAGCAGAGATGTACTTTATTTCAAATAAATCCATTTCAAATGGAAATGCAAAATGCAAAATGGGTATTTTCCATTTTGCATTTTAAATGCTTTTTTAAAAACCATTTTGCATTTTAAATGCTTTTCTCAATGCATTTTCCATTTTAAATGCTTTCTTGCAACATTCCAAAATATCAAATATCCAAATATCAGTCAGTCCTCAACCTCGCTATGAGAGATAATTTACATTTGTTAAGTTGCTCCCTGGTAGGAGCCCTGGCAATTGAGTAATACCATTACAAAAATACTGATTCAAATACTGAACATAGCCGAAGCTGTAATATTAAATGTTAGATAGCAGTTTCTATGTTTTTACGTTGGCAACATTAGTCCCGTGCAAATTTTTTGTGGTTTCATAATCTGTAGTCGTGGTGTTTTTGGATTTACCATCATATAATATGTTTGTTCTACATTGATGTCCATTATTAAATGACAAAATTGTTTAGAAATTCTACAATTATTTTAATTGTTTGACCTGAGAAACCATTTTGCATTTTTAATGCATTTTGAAAATAGGTATTTTGCATTTTGCATTTGAAATGCTTTTCTAAAAACCATTTTGCATTTTGCATTTTCAAATGGAAAAGTTTTGACCCATTTCCATTTTGCATTTCAAATGGTTTTGTGTACCCATTTTGCACATCTCTGGTCACAAGTACAAAGTACCGCATGAAAATACCCGGTACTATTACTGGGTACGATAAATACGCCTCTCCTCTAGTCGTAATGGAGGTAGCCATTAAATTCTGAGAAAAAATGACTGGTTCCTCAAATAATTGTTTTTCCCTGCGTTCCTCAACATTTTTAATTAATATTCTATGGAACCAGTTCTAAAATCACCAGTTCCAAAAATAAAATCAACAAAAAATAACAGTTATTTGTAAATGGGGCAATACTACAGACCATCTCTATCCCCGAAACAATAATATTGTGCAGAATTTAGACGTACACATTATACAAAGTACGAGAGTTTCAAATTACGAAGTTCCAAAATGAACATGTTCCAAAAACATTGGAAACACATCGAGGCGACCAGAGATAAGACTTTCGAAAACAATGTGCGCCAATCTTAAAAAATGTATCGTAACCGGTTTTTTCTCATTTGTTGCACCCTGTACGCCTGAGTTCCTGTAGTTCTATACAATGGGGCGCATTGTGCCGCTAGGCGGGAGATCTCAAGTGCTGCAATATTATTTCCTGTCCCTCTCATTCCGCTTTTCTTTCTCGTTTTGATTCTGATATGGTGCTGTAATAATTACATTTTTTAACAAAAGGTCTATAATCACATAAGATTTTTTTCCGCATTGCAAAGCCCTTCATAATACCACACACAATTATTTTGATATACAATAAGTTACTTGGTAACTCAGTACAGAGGTATCTCAACACAATTTCGAAAAATGATATAAATTCTTTAAAAGTTATGAAAAAAGGCATATAAGCCAAACCTAACATAACCTTTTGAGCCAAGTATAATTTTTCATGACTTTATACCACTTTTAAAAAGAGTCTTGAATTTCCACTGATCTGAGTAGTCCGGTTACCGCAATATGACGTAGTGACGTACTAAAAAATTACAGAATATATAATATATCATTAGTAAGTAAAATACCTATATGTAAGTTAGTAACAATGACATTGTTGAAAAACTAATATTACAATAATAGAACAGTTTCTAATAGAAGAAAAAGTAAATATGTATGAGTGTTATAAAGATATATGGCATAATATACTATATTTTAAGTTGTGCATAACCTGCCTCACTAGGCGAACCTGTGTTGAGGCAGATTTTTTGTTAATTATTTCTCGCATTTTGTCTATGGTTTACTTATAAATGTTAAATATAGGTTCCTATATAGCAATACATTATTTTAGGTTACATTTGTATTAGGATATACACATTAAAAATACAGCATGTTTTAGCACAATACATACTATAATAACTATCAATGACAAGGCGTTTGGTTAGGTTACATTATTGTTTGCATATACACAATACAAATACAGCAAGTTTTATCACCATACGTACTATAATAACTATCAATGACAAGGCGTTTGGTTAGGTTACATTATTGTTTGCATATACACTTATACACAATACAAATACAGCAAGTTTTATCACCATACATACTACAATAACTGTCAGTGACATTTAATTCCATTGTTTATAGAAACGTAGAAAAATCCGTTAGATACAAATGCATTTGATATTAAATATCTTTGGTCACACAGGATCGATTTTTTTAAATAATTATACGCAAAATCAATTAATGGGACGTATCTGCAAAAAATTTAAAATCTGTAAATTGAAAACGTATAAATCACCTCCGAAATCTTCGAGTATGGCTTCCGACCAGCAATCCGGAAGTCGAGGGTTCTAACCAAATATTTTATTTGAATAAATTGTGTTTTATCAGGTTATTTGGAAGATACTCTTAGTATCGCCCTGGTTTAGGACCACCATTCCAGAATTGAAACGTTGCTTGAAACGGCTTTAGCCACGTTTTGTGACTAGATCTGAATAGCCAGGTAATGTCTGACCTTCCTCTTTCTCATATTTTTTCTTACCCACCACCTTCAGCTTCACAACGTACTCCAATTGAGGATGCCATAGTCTCACTGGCTCCAGGCGATTGTTGGGAGCAGATTGGACTCTCTTGCAATATTCACATAATTTTTTAAATTTTTTTTTAAAATTTTTAATGTATATTTTATTTAGTTATAAAATTGTTCATCTTATACCTTATATATTATTTTCTAGGACTACTCTAATATTATTTACTACTTACATACTAAAATTTGGACTTCAGTCATCATGTATTTATAAATAGTACAAACTATAACAGTAATTATTGTTAAAGTGGGTACCTAGTACGTTATTATTATACATATCAATTGAAAAAATTGTAATTTTGAGGGAAATTGAGGAACACTATTTATAGAAAATAAATGATTAAATTTGTTCGGTGGTTGCTGAGATGACATCGCTTTTGGGTCCCACCCAGGCATAGTGTGTTAAATTTCTCGGCTGGCTAAGTCCTCTATCACAACACAAACAACATTTTCCGCTGATTGTGGTGGTAGTAGGAGATTTTCAGATATTGCTAGGGTATTTGTAACCCGGGAATGTTTGTCTTTCTTTTTAAAACCTAAAAAAATAATTTCTGACCTCTTATTAAGAATTATTAATTTTCTAAATTTTTGACAACTTAATCGACAGCCCTGTCATTTTTCATCAAAATGATCATTTCATAAAATTCTAATATATACGTAATAATGCATTTTTGGAACAGCTTTATATACCTTCAAGAGGTCAACTCTATTATAAGACCATCTTCGTTTTTTTTTGTTTCCACCAGAATATCGACTTAAAGTATGAAAGTTTTATAAGTGCCCATCACGTGGTGGAACAACTTTAGGATATTAATAGTCAAAGTTTTCCCCGCTCTTTTGGGGACCGCTGGAAAAATTACACTATTCAATAGACCGCTTCTCAGGAGATGATCTTTGCGGGTGTAGATGGGAATAATCCCAAATATCATTTTAACTTTTTAATGGATTAACATATCTTGGTTAAGTTTTATTATTCAGACTCATTCAATAAGCGTAGATTAATGAAATAACATTTGGTTTCAACATAATTACTGTAAGAAACAATTATTGAAAATAATTCCATTAAAAAAAGATACATTTAATAAGGACTAAGATAAATAACTGTTATTTTTTGGGTAAGAACCTCTCACCTCATAAAATAGGTGGAAGCTTGAATGGCAAACGGTCAACGTGGGAAATGCCCATTTCATACAGGACCCCACCGAGAGACAGCCTGGGTTCTCATTGCATCGCAAAACCTGGTCCACCATCAATAGGTTGAGGTGCTCCCATAGCCGTTGTGCCCACATGATGCACAGATGGGGCCTTAAAGAGTCGGAGATGTGTGAAAGTGGTGCAGTGCAGAACACCGAACATGTGGTCATTCCCCGGCGGGATTGATGAAGTTCACATGGCAACATTTGAGGCCCTAGACTGGCTCGCAGACCTAGATGTCCCCCTCTGACCCCCCACCATACGAAAGAAGAAGAAGTCCTATTCTAGGTGAATTGAGGGAGATCTTTTTACCTCTCCATCAGGACTCTACGACCCATTGCCTCGCACCTCAGTGGGAGGGATGATTATTTCAAACATCCGTCACTCCTGGACTAACTGACCACCAGATTTCTACCCAGCCTTCATACCCTTTTACTTCCCAGATCTTCCTCTCCTTCTCTTCCTAAGAAAAATTAAATAAAATTAAAAGTAAACCGCTCTTTCTTTCCGTAATTATATTATTATACCCTAAAAGTTTTCAAAAATACGTAATCCCTCTATTAAACCGCGTCTCCATCACACTAGATCGTATTAAAATACGTAATCCCTCTATTAAACCGCGTTTTCAGCACGCTAGATCGTATCATAATACGGAATACTTTATTAAACCGAGTCTCCATCACACTAGATCGTATTAAAATACGTAATCCCTCTATTAAACCGCGTCTCCATCACACTAGATCGTATCAAAATACGTAATCCCTCTTAAACCGCGTCACCATCACACTAGATCGTATTAAAATACGTAATCCCTCTATTAAACCGCGTCTCCATCACACTAGATCGTATCATAATACGGAATCCTCTATTAAACCGTGTCTCCATTACACTATCATAAAACGAATAGAAAATTTTAATGAGTTCAAATCGAGCATACAAATCTGGCTTAAAAAGATCAGTGAAAAAATAAAACCCATTTATTTTCCGAAAATAATCGAAATTTTGAGACTGAAAAACATAAATTAAATATCTCTAATTATATCTTTTTTCTTAATTTAATATAATTTCGTCTATTTCACATACTCAGTGCCAAATCATTATTTTTTCAGTATGATCCCTTCCCAAACAGTATTTTTCCCCTTCTGTAGTAATAATCCATCTCGCAAACTTTTGAAGTACCTTGCTTTTGTTAAGTACACCTTTAAAATGCATCACATTAACATATTGAATATTTACTTAACGAAGAAAGTACGAAGGCTTTGAAGGAGTTGAACTTTGTTGCAATATTCTGCATTCGCATTATGCAAACTAGGCAGTGTTCATTATGCATTTCCGCGATGCTTCGGTGGTCTTTGTTTCAAGCCCTCGAACTGTTAATACTTCTAATAAATTCAAAACTGAACAGTGAACACCTGCTTAGGCAAATTTAATTTCGTCTGTAAAAAAGCAGAAGAGAATAATTAAAATA
Source organism: Hesperophylax consimilis (assembly GCF_061612785.1). Taxonomy (NCBI): domain Eukaryota; kingdom Metazoa; phylum Arthropoda; class Insecta; order Trichoptera; family Limnephilidae; genus Hesperophylax; species Hesperophylax consimilis. Next base: position 18,919,999 of record NC_142865.1, read on the forward strand.
GCACACTAACTTAACTAAGATTAACCATCACATCGTTTCTCAGTGAAACCGCCATTCAAAAACGACTTTGCACACACTCAATGCTTTTGGCCGTGAAAATCTAAAAACTTACCTGCACACACTCATTCATTATTAAAGTCTAAAGTCATGGTGTTTCGTAACGCCATTCGTCCCCGGTAGCTTTGTTTTGTTCCCACCAATCGCAGAGTCAGGATTCTATCAATTAATTTTCTATAATGTGTGATTAATCGCCGTTTGTGTCGAGTGTTCGTGTACATCCTGATCTATCACGACGCGATAGCCTGATGTGAAATGTTCAATTTACCTATTGATTGTATCGTTAACTACCTTTCTCTCTGACCCGTAAGTTGATGCAGGCAACCGCGTCACCTTACGCATTGTATTGAAAGAGAGAGTACAAACTCAGTATGCAATATAGTTGTGAATGATGAATAATTGGAGCAGGTGGATGAGTTTGTGTATTTGAGAATTATGTTTACGAGAGATTGAAAGTCTGATAAAGATATTGAAAGAAGGGTGAATGCAGAAAACTATATTAATTTAGGATTGAACGCGGTTAATGCTAAAATAACTGTCCAAAGAAGCGAAGCTAGCAGACCACAATGGAGTGTTGGTATCTTCACTGGTGTACGGCAGTGAGGCGTAGAACTGACAAAGAAAGGACAAATGTAAACTGAATGCTGTAGAAATGAGATCCCCGTAAGATTAAGAAATGGTCGACTAGATGGTTTAAGCATGCAGAACGGATGAGCGAAGAAAGGAGTTTAAAAATAATAAATACATGACGCGAATCTGAATGATAGAAGAACTAAACACTTTAGAGTAAGAATAACAGAAGAGTATGTATGAAACGATGTATGAATGTGAATGAATGTTTGGCGGTCTACCCTCTCTGCGTACCCCTGCGGAGAACCGGCGTAATGCTTAATTACTTAGTTATAAATTTACAAAATTAATTGTAAACACTGATAATTTAAGTACTAATTACATAAAACTGCAGGCATAACTTGTTTATTACGGGCAACGGACATGCCCTCAACGTACTTCCATCTATAATATGTATCCCTTCACAGTTTGAAAGGAAATTCCCCTTGCAAAAGCTAAATTCAATAAGCCAACAAAAATTTTCTTCATTTTGCAAATAGAAAAATGCAATAATTTTGTGATAAACCGTCAAAACGTGCAAAATAACAAAACTTATTATATTTGTATATCAATAAACGCATATACTGGGTGTATCAGCACAAACTAAAACTGGAACATTCTTTTTCCCGCGATATCTGAGCAAATCTGTGTAAAACATGAGAATGTGATTTTTTGTTCGTTGATATTTTTTTCAATAAGAAAAAAAAATCTAGCACACTCGCAATGAATTACCTGATCCTCGCTTTCTCGTCTATTCGGTGCTGCTGAAATGTAACAGATTGCGTATCACGTGACGTGTTAGGTTGAACCCAGTGGCGACTTGTGATGGAAAAAAAAATTTAAAAAAAAAAATTTCGGAAGCAAAATTAATAATTTCAAATGTGCTCAGGAATCGCTTGTTAAAGTCGGTTGGGTACGTGCTGATACACCCTGTACAAAAAAGCAGTCGCATATTATGATCACTCGGGAGCGCTACAATGAAAATGCAAAACCAAAAATATTGACAATTCGTGGATCGAATATCAAGTCACCAGAGCTATTCCCTTCTAGTTAGGGAATGTGCTCCATACCAAGTATTATACCCCTAGTACAGAAAGGGATAACCCCGCCAAAAGGATATGTAAGCATTGATACGTTACAATTTATATCTAAGATGCTTTGGTAAAGGGCAGGATAGAAGGGGCCTGGTATTGATAAAAACAAATATATTCATCCATAACTCTGAGAAAAATATCGCTATTAACATACGGCATCATCATTTGGGGTGGCTGTATTAAAACTATTATTATCATCTACAAAAACCCCCAAAATGGTAATATGTATTGTCAACAAGCAATCGACAAGATACTCTTCCATTCGACTTTCCGTTATGTATAATGTCTTCAAAACAATTATTGTCCATATACAAGAACAAAAACTACATTACAATACAATCACACCACCATAACTATTCATCTTTCGTATGGTAGGGGGGTTAGAGGGGGACATCTCGGTCTGCGAGCCATTCCAGGGCCTCAGGTGTCGCCACGTGAACCTCAACAATCCCGCCGGGGAATGAATGGTCCGGTGGTCTGCACTGCACCACATTCACACATCGCCGACTCTTTAAGGCCCCATCCGTGGATCATGTTGGCACAGCGGCTATGGGAGCACCTTAGCCTATTTATGGCGTTCCAGGTTATGTTGCGTACCAATGAGAACCCAGGCTGTCTCTCGGTGGGGTCCTGTATGATATAGTCATTTCCCACGTTTCTCAAGTTTCCACCTATCTACCATAACTATAACGGACCGACACTGAGAAGTACCTTAACTAAATACTTGGGGAGAGGAAGGAGATAGGGAAAAGGAATTTGGAGGAGTCCCTAGCTATTCAGATATGGTTATCAAACACGGCTAAGGCCATTTAGAGCAACGTTTCAACTCTTAATGGTGGTCTTAAACCAGGATGTAAGACGACCATTTAGAGTTGAAACGTAAAAGAATCTACAACTCTGGAACATGCCGCAAGTATACTATATATTATTTTTAATTAATAAATTGTGAAATAACACAAATTAATCAAATAAAATCTTACGCACGCCGGGATTTCAACACGCAACCTTCAGATTAGTAGTCGAAAGACTTACCCCTCAACCACGGAGTCCATCAATTATTTGAAGATATATATGTAAAATCATAGACAGTTCGTGTAATATTGGTGATATCTATCCGGAGAAAATTTTGTAATGCTGATTTATTAAAAATCCCCTCAAAATGATTGTTAATCCTGTCAAAAACGGGTCTGCATCGGCTTCCTGATAAAATGTTAGTTGATTCATAATAATATCGAAACACGCGTTCACGTGCGTTTGTATTAGAGATATACCTTGACGGGTGATCGAATAAATCTTCACAATGATAATTCATCACATCTTTATATAAAGTCATGGAAAGTGATGAAACAAAAACTTTATTAACTGGGTTAGGTAGGTTAGGTTAGGTTAGGTTAGGTTAATATAATTTTTTTTCATCGTTTCTAATGACTTTATGTCACTTTTTAATAGTGCGTTGAATTGTCACTGTGTTGAGTTATCATGGAACCATCTTGACGAAATGCAAAAATGTTAGAATTTTCGTGAACACGTGTTTGGACATCGTGACAAAACATTATTATTGTACTCAAAGTTTATCAGGATACCTATCAATTCATTCTTCATTCGTTAATGGCCTACAATCCCGTTTTTAACAGGAATACGAACTTTCGGAGAGATTATTTATTAATTAGCAATTTAAAAAAAAAAAAATTCTCCGTGTAAGCCTACAACCTATGCCTATACGGATTGTATTGCAAGCTGCGCTAAGCTCGACATTCCAACCGAGCCGGGCTTAAAATCAACTGATATACTGGAGCATGGTTGTGAACGTTGACTTGGGGCAAGTGGGCGAGTTAGAATGTTTGGGAAGCATGTTCCCGACAGATAGAAATAATAAATGTGAATGCAGTAAAAAACAGAAAGGCGTGATGGAAAATTATGTTTTTATTTGAAAAAAATATCGTCTGACAGCAAAAAAAAAATTATATTTCTACGTTTTTAATTTCAAATGTCCGCATGAATCGTTGGTCTAAATCCGTCAGGTACGTGACCTGTATATGAAATAAATTTAAAAATTAATGATAAGTGTTCCATCTAGCAGATCTTAATGTTGACTTCAGCGTCCTATCCAGACCGGTTCTATACAATTTCCAACGCAATAAAAGGGTCACTCCTAGTGACAGGCGATAAGCATTTACCCTATTGGAATTGATATGTTAAACAGATGGGTTGAATGGAAATATTTTTCGTATACTAGAGGAAGAAACCAAATATATAAATACCAATGAAGATAACTTACTCGGTGACTGAAGCCAGAAGCAAAAAGTCAACATTTAAGTTGCTATACAAGTTATAATCTATTAAGGTTTTTGTACAAATTGTTCATGTTGTGTACTATCAACTTAAATGAATTGAAAGACGAGATATGTAACTGACGGCCGTTGTTCCCAATCCTACTGATACTGTTGAACGGAAATTTTGGTTCAAATTTCTCAAATGCACAATTACGCTCTTCCCAATGCAACTCTCTTATCAAGCTAGAGGAACAAAACAGCTGGATTAACCTTTAGCTCAGTAAAACGGTTAGTTATAAAAAGTGTCAACAGAGTAAAAAATTACAGCGAAATGCTGAACTACATTTGGTTTACGCATTCTTTTTCGTATTTCGTATTGCCAATCAAATTAATATGGACAGTGAAGATGAAGATATTGATGATAATATTTTTAACAGATATTGAGGAATGGGGGAACGTAATGGACGATAATATCGAGTTACACAGTTAAACATTGAATGACTACTATTTCTCTTCCCGTTTGCGATTGTCAAAAATGCCGTTTCGCCTGCCGGATGATGTTGTAAACTCTGTAATATTAATTTAAGAAGAAGTTCTTACTACTTTTTGATTTTTATTTTGTCCAAGTTGCTTAGTTTCATGTTAATACACGGAAGAGGAACGTCAATCGTCAAATTTGTATTAATGTATTTTCGCGCTTTCGTACCATTAGTAAAAGTCAAGCTAATGCTTTATTTTTGATGTATTTACATGCGTTTGTTAGAAAATATAAAATGTCAGTTTTTGTATTACAGAACTTAAAACAAATTATCTGTATTAATAATAAGTACAATATTAACTCATCAATATTAACTTAACATTGAAAGTTTTTACATTGTTGTCATTTTAGTGTCTATGAAAGTGGACGGGGCCACTAAAGATTATCAACAATAAAAGTGTTTGGAAACAGGCAAATCGATTGTTACTAAGTAAATGGCTCGGCTGATTGGAGCCTCAGATTGATCGATCTAAAAGTTGGGAACAACGGCCATGAGACAACGCGCGTAGTTGCACCGAACTAGGTCCAGTGGACAAATTCCACATTTAATTTAACATCAAACATAAGTCCGTTCATTACACAAGTTGTCAACAGCTTCCACAAACATATCGTTCTGAGCTCTTTTCTGCAAAATGCATGCTTGTGGTATTAAGAGATACAAAATTCATTCTAGAGCAAAAAACTAATCCGATAGAATTTCTTCCGATTCTTAAAATCATTTAATTATTTTATCAGCTTGGACATCGACAATTCATTGGACGATTAGAAAAGTCCATGATTTTTATAAATGAAAAACAGAAACAACTAACGCCGCTTCCTTGCAGTATTATCGGTCTTGGTACTTGGCACACACTACTTGCATCATTCTCATTCATACATTTTCTTATGCATTTGTCTGTTGTTGTGACTCTTGACATGGCTCGACTTAATTATCTGTTTCATTTGATTATATTATTTCTTCCTCGGGTGCCTCCGACTTCTGCTACCATTCAAATTTGATCATTTGTTTTAATATAATAAAGGCTGGTAAGTTTTAATAGTTCTAACGACGACTCAGGTGAATAATCATTTGTGTACAGACAGAGGGCCAGCATTTTTATTTGGCGTCTCGACGCACTTGCCTTGTGAGAACGGACGTCGAAGAAAGGCGTCGGAGGTTGCAGAGTGTAGAACCTTATTCAAATTGACGCTGATTCGTTCAGCCGTCTCCGGTCGGCGGAAGTCGGGATGAGAGACAAGATGGCGGTGGGAAAAAGGCGCCGGAAGAGGTGGAGTCAGGTAACCACATTATTTATATATATCACCTAAGACGCTTCGGAGTGAAAAATTCTTGTCTCTCAACATAAAGATTCGGAAATTATCTTCTACTTCGAACGGTATTTAACGGTAACGTGTTTACTTTTTAAAATTAGGCGCGTAAAAAGAGCATTTCTTTGACACATTCCTGTGATTGGATGAGAAATATCCTTTACAACGACCAACATATTGATATATCTGAGATTTCTCTACACATGGTAGTATGGCTACTACCCCTGGCTCTATCCCACTGACTTTATCTTGAGAATGCTCGGAAGGAATCATCTACCGGTCATCTAAGGGTCTCTGATGACTCTCTGATATTTCATACAGACAATTCATTGGTACTGATCAATGTAAATATTTCATACAGACAATTAATTGGTACTGATCAATGTAAATATTTCATATAGACAATTCCTTGGTACTGATCAATATACATATTTCCCAAGCCTTGTTTTACCACTCGTTTTATCTACTTACTGTTTGTTTGTTTTTAAAATATTTTTTTTTTTTTTTTTTTTACAGTATTACCGCACAAGAGTCCCAACTGCTCCCGTCTGGAGCCAGTGAGACTATGGCATCCCCAATTGGGGTATGTTGTGAGGCTGAGGGTATTGGGGAGGGGAGGGAGATGGGGAAGAGGAAGGTGGGGAAGTACCTGGCTATTCAGATCTGGTCACCAAACACGGCTAAAGCCATTTCAAGCAACGTTTCAATTCTGAATGGTGGTCTTACACCAAGGCGATACTGAGAGTATCTTCCACTCTGGAACGTGCCGCAAATATACTATATATTATTTTTAATTAATTAATTGTGAAATAACACAAATTAATCAAATAAAATTTATTTGCGCACGCCGGGTTCGAACCCGCGACCTTCGGATCTGTAGTCAAAAGCGTATACCACTAGACCACGCCGGCCGTTAAACAATAAACAAAAACGACTAGTTAGTCTGTACTCCATGCGATATATAGGGTGGTTAATAATTTCTTATAGAACCCCCTAACCGCCCTTAAGGTTCTGGAACGAGCTTATAAATTCAATCGGGATTTATAAAACGAGAAATAATATAAAAAGCTTCCAACCGAACTACACATAAAATGGCGTTCTGCATTTCGCGCCATAAAATCTGTCATAAACAGGAAGCGGACAAAAAGATGGGGGCGGGCCACTTCCGGAAAGCGGTACCTACCTTTCTATCTAACTACTTTGCCCCAGCCGGCAAACTGCCGAAGCTCAGTAATTTTCGTAAAGTACGGAATTTTAAACTTTTTTATTTCATTTTAAGAGAAAGGAAAGTGCAATTTTAATGGATAATAATATTATATTTTACTAGATGTGGCATCTACCTACATGCAGTACATTAACGGACCTCCACACTAACGGTCAAATTTTTGTTTAAGTATCACGTAATTTATGATTTTATCTACCAATTATTTATTTATTGAAAATTATATTTCCCAATGAGTTATACAACTAATAAATATTTTGGAAATGACAGCAATATGAAATAAGTTAGAAAAAAATATTAGTATCACTGATGCATACAAAGTTAATCAGAGGAAAACTGCACACACAAAAAACAATAAAATATGAGAAAAACAACAACAAGAGGCAGGCAAAGACAAGAAGAACAAGGAAGAGCCAAGGATAATATAGAAGAGACAAAAAGAACAAGGCAGAGCCAAGAATAACCTAGAAGTGACAAGATAAGCCAAAGGAGACAAGGAGAGAGAAGAAGAGACAAAAAGAGACAGTCGAAACAAGAAAAGACAAGAAGAGAGAAGAAGAGACAAAAATACGGTAGAAACAAGAAGAGACAAGAAGGGACAAGAAGAGACAATGAAAGATAAGAAGAGACAAGAAGAGACAATAGGAGACAAAAAGAGACTAGAAAATCCAAAAAGAGCGAGAAGGGCCAAGAAGAGAGAAGACATATACAAAAAAAAATCAATCAATTATTTCTTCATTAAGTGATACAATTGCATCGTCTTCAACAGAAGTATATTATGCATTACATAAGTACTCGTACATATACGTATATCAAAAAATATACCTTTACACTACTAAACTTGGGAATAATTTATAACAATGCTCAATTACGTGATGAGAACTGTCCAAATTTTCTATCTTTCAATTATTTTTCTAGGAATTTTGAGTTAATCGGGAGTTCGTCACATTTTCGTGAATACTTTATAACAAGCAGATAAAAACCCGCTACCGCCGCTTGAAAACTTAAACGGTTCTTTTTAAAAATAACAGAGGGCGCCACTTCCGTTTATAACAATCTTAAACTGTACAGTAATTAAGGTAATAATACTTTTTTATCATTTTTTTAAATGTGTATACCGCACAAGAGTTCGAACTGCTCTCAAATATTTATAAGGGAAAGGTTTAAGCTTCTAACTAATGAAAAATAATATATAATATATTCGCAGCCCATTCCACAGTTTTTAAATACTCTCAGTATCGCCCTGCTGAAATAAAACTATTCAAAATTTACACAAGAAGCCCTAGGAAAATAATTTTAAAATAATAAGGAAAAAGGTATGAGGGATATGTAGGAATCTGAGGGTCAGTGTGTCCAGGGGTGACGGATGTATGAATTCATCCCTCTCAATGCGGTACAAAGCGATGGGTCAAGAGATTCTGGCTGGAGAAATGGTCTCCTTTACCGGCTCTCCCGATCTGACCCACCTCGCAGTTGATGGTCAGATGCGGATGTTGCCAAAATCTGGACATAACTTATCCTATAAACCTGGACACCCTCGCTAAGTCACCAAATATAGCGAATCACAGTAGTTATTCATTTAATGGTTCTCGGGACGGTAGTACCGATACCAGCCACCCATAATTGAAATACAGGATTCTTTAGCCATGATTGGTTACCTGATCTAAGTAGTCAGTTACTTTCAAAGCTTCATCTTCTCACCTCCTTCTCTTCTCATCACGTCACATCTTCAGCATCACGAAATAATATCCCTATTTAGGATGCCATAGTCTCACCGGTTACAGAAGATTGGGTGCAGTTAAGGCTCTTGTGTGGTATTACTGGGCTCCAAAACGTAAATTTCACTATCCCTACAATGCCTACAATGAGAGTAATTTTACAGAGTCGACCTCCGGACAGAAGCGAACAGAAACAGAAGTGTTCTGATCCACCCGCAGGTGAGTGTGTATTACATTTCACTACCACAACCAGTTCTACTACCGCCAGACTTGTGGAATTATGGCATAGTGGAACAGTAGAACGGGCATCGGGTTTTAGGTTTTTGTTATATGTACTATCCAATGATGAAATAATAATATATTTTTTTACAAACAAAGATACACAGAAATTTTAAGAATTACCTGACAATTTTTGAGATCCTTTTTTTAATGTGAATACCATAAGAGTATCAACTGCTCCCAACCGTCTGGAGCCAGTGAGACTATGGCATCCCCAATTGGGGTATGTTGTAAGGTTGAAGGTAGTGGGGAGGGGAAGGAGATGGTGTAGAGGAAGGTGGGGAATTAGCTGGCTATTCAGACCTGGTCACCAAACACGGCACCAAAGACATTTCAAACAACGTTTTAATTCTGAATGGTGGTCTTACTCCAGGGCGATACTGTGAGTATTCTACTCTGGAACGTGCTGTTTAACGGCGTTGTTGAACATATGTTGTTTTGGCAGAATCCCTCTTCAATGCTGAAGTCGTAATATTCTTGTTTTGTGTTGGGGGTTTTTTTTTTGCAGTTACTGTTTTGTGTCATCGTCAATTTCTTGAGAAGTAACCACAATTAACAAATACAAGTTATCATTAAGGAAAAACATAATATTAACAATTTTAAATGAAACATGAAACAAAAAAGTCAGGAAATCGAACCCAGAATCTCTATCTTACCGGGACAACGTCTTTATCCACTTGATCATTGGGATCTAATTCTCATACGTCATATTTATAGTATAACCTTGAAAAGTTAAGGAAAAATAAATATTGAATATCCATTTAGGCTTAAAAAATAATGTCAGTAATTATACCATATTGATTAATATCGGATTTGTTTATCCAAGTCACTATCTAAGTTACAAACTGAATCTTTAGAACGTTGTGATCATTCAAAAATATATGATAAATACGTTGTTTCGGTATGACAGAAATCCTGGGTTCGATTGCGTTGAGAACCTTTTTATTTTCTGTCTCTTGTTTTGTTTCGTGTTTCGTTACTGATTTGTTTATTATCTTCTTCTTCACTGATATATTACGTTGATGTGTTATAACCTTCAAAAGTTAAAGAAAAGTTGTTAAAATAAAAATTAATTAATTTGACGTAACTTAACGAATGGAATTGACTCAGCGCCGTAAAGCCAACATTTTTTATTTATTTACACGGCATATTTTGCTAGCTTCCATTTAAAGCTCTGGTAAAACCATACCTTTGACGGCCGGCATAGTCCAGTGGTAACGCATTGGACTGCCATTCCGAAGGTCGCGGGTTCGAACCCGGCGTGCGCAAATAAATTTTATTTGATTGATTTGTGTTATTTCACAATTAATTAATTAAAAATAATATAAAGTATATTTGCGGCAAGTTCCAGAGTGGAAGATACTACCAGTATCGCCCTGGTGTAAGACCACCATTCAGAATTGAAACGTTGCTCCAAATGGCTTTAGCCGTGTTTAGTGACTAGATCTGAATAGCCAGGCACTTCCCCACCTTCCTCTTTCCCTTCCCCACTTACCTTCAGCCTCACAACATCCTCCAATTGGGGATGCCATAGTCTCACTGGCTCCAGACGGGAGCAGTTGGGACTCTTGTGAGGTATACACTATAAAAAAAAATAAAAAAAATACCTCTGATTTGGATTTCTAGACATTTTAGCTCGTGGGAAATTGAGCATCGAACCCTATTGGAAAACATATTATTCTATCAAATATTTCCGTCCTCAAAGATAGATCCCGCAATGTTTGATCAGAGTATTGGCACACAATACAAAGGACTATCCCTTCAAAACCACGGTTTCAACAGTTCCCCCGTTTCTCCAAAAAATAAATGTCCCCACTTTTACGAATGAGGATTAGACATTGTTCCGTTATTTCTCACCTTTTTAAAATTCACTTGCTTGACTCCTCAGATTACACATTCTGTATTCTCGAAGTGGGATTTTCTTTTATCACATATTTCTTGGTTGTACCTCTCTAAACAAATATCCTCTCTTATTTAAAATTGCCTACCATCCACTCCACATCTCATCTTTTCTACGTCTGAATTCGACTATATTCTTCCATATAATTTTGAAATATACTAATTTAGTATTTAAATTCACCTTCCCTCTCACCATAATTTAAAATGATGGCCTCGAACACCCTTGAAGGGTGAAAGCAAGGAATATTTGCAAAAAAAAGACACAGACAGTTTGCGACAATCCGGTGTTTCCTGTAAACATATTCATAATTAAACTTCATCCTTGACTTCCACGGTTTCACTAATCGTAGGTTCCATTCCACAGTTCTGTGGACATGAGTCACGGAACACAGCAGCTGGTGCCGTGCCCCGCATACTGTGATAGTGAATGGACTTGGAAACTGTGGAATATGAAATTAATACACTCGTTCTGGATTCCACTATTTCGTGGGATTATTGGAACCATAGAATAAATAAAAATACTAGAAATGCCTTTCGGGTAGAATCGTTATTTTTTATTTGAGTACCGCACAAAAGCTCCAACTGCTCAAAACCATATGGAGCCAGTTACAGTATGGCATCCCCAATTGGGGTACACGGAAAAAAATAAGTAAGGCTTTTTACTAAAAATATTGTTAAAAATGTGACTGCATGGCTATTTCCTAGTAAAATATTAGTCATTCATAATATATCAGAACACGTGTTCGCGCAGGTTGACTTGTCCGAATGAATATAATGGACGAGATGCGAAAGTATTATAATTTTGAAGAACACGTGTTACGAGTTTCTCATAACATATTCGTGCTCTACTGATTATTTGTGATGAAATTTGTCAAAACGTTCGCTAAAGGCCTCCAGTCCCGTTTTTAACAGGAAAACGAATAATTTACCAAATTTATAAAAAATAATTAAATTTCACATCAGTAAGTTTTCTCCGTGTAGGTATGTTGTGAGGCTGAAGATTATATGGAGGGGAGGAGATAGGGGAGAAGAAGGTGGGGAAGTATTTGGCTATTCAGATCTGGTCACCAAACATGGCTTAAGCCATTTCAAGCACCATTGCAATTTCGAATGGTCTTTAACCATTCGATTCTGAGAGTATCATTCACATTATTATACATTTTGATACCGTGACCTCCGGTTTCGTAGTCTACTTACGAGGGTAGCAGAGATAACGATTTTGTCGAAATTTACTAAAATAGTTAAAAAATTGGTCGACTGTGTCGCCTTCGTCGTATTTTGTAGACAATTCCGCCAAAAGCTACTGAACAAGTGGTTAGATCGTACTATCCCGGCATAAACACCCGAGGTCTCCCGATCGACAACAACGAACATTCCCGATGACAAATTAAAAATAGCGTGTTTTATCTTGGCTGTTTATGTAGTAGCTGGCTTTCAATTGTTCCCTACAATGTGGGAATTTTCCCTTGAGATTCCCTAATGTGTTGATAAACATTATATGAACGGCTTTTTAAAAACTGGCGGATATCCACGATTAAAATAATTTGATTTTATAAGTAAACTATGAGCTTTTTACTGGGTTTAACCACTATTATTTATGCTTATTTTAGTTTCCAAATACATAAATGTCGAAAGAGATCTCCAAGTTTTATGTAAATCTGCATCTTCTCCATATGAAATAATTATTAGAGAGGTATTGATTTAATTAACATGCTAAAACTAAAATTCCCTATAAAATTGTAAGAATTTAGGAAAAAATATTTTTTCCCCAAATATTGGATATATTTCATTTCGATGAAAACACTCGCCAGCGGCCGACTTGCGACTGCTGCTAGGGCTGTTACAACATTGAAATATAAAACACCGTTGAGAATACTTTTATTTATTTAAAAGTTTAGGTTTTTACAGTGAGTAGGCTGTCACAACATTGAAATATAAAACAAAGTTGAGAATACATTTATTTAATTAAAAGTTTTGGTTTTTACAGTGAGTAGGCATATAAAAAAACAGTGTTGTTTGCTTTATCTGGTGTTTCTGATGTGGGAAATTAATTTAAAGGATATGTACAGATTGGAATATTCCAAATAATAGAACTTTTGTGCTATTCTTTTTTTGCCTAGATCGTAATAGTGAAAAAGTCTGGCAGTAAAATGATTTACGAATTTTTGACAATATTTATGTATTTTTATATATGTATTTTTATAACGTCCCGATAAACCAATTTTTGGCAGATTGACTAACGGGTCCTTTTTTAAAAAATTCTGATATTAATATTCCATAGATTGTACTACATAAATATATAAAATAAAACATAAAAACAACAATAAAACATTACATAAAGTAGTATTTCAGAACTTAAACCAATACAAACAATTTCTTTCAGCTAGCATGTCTCCAACAATTATGTTGATTCCGTTTATAATTTCAGTAGGTAAAATATTTAAAGAACTAGAAATCTTGTAATTGAATGTTCTTTATTCGCATTTATGTGTATGCTGAATTGCTAAGGTACAAGTGATTTGAGCTCTTTCGTGTATTGAATTAATTCGTGTTATTTCACAAATAGATACACGCATTTTTCATATGAACATAAAACTCAGTTCAGTAGTACATTTACCGTACTTTCCACAGTGAAATGTACTTTCCACCAAAAAAACGATACTTAAAATTGCTTTAGCCGTGTTTGATGAACTGATGTAAATAGCTAAGTAATTCCCCACTTTACTCAATAAAATAATACTATACGATACGATGCATGAATGTAAATGAAGCTCTCAAGATATGAAATAAACTGTGTACAGTTATTGTAGGGTTTTCCAATTTCAATAGAAACAACAGTTTTTTTCATAAGGAACATAATACAACATAATTTACAGAATGATGATATACCACGTGATGCATACGGTTGTAACTGGTGGCGACAAGTTGAAGAATTTTGTTTTTTATTTGAAAACATGTCAGCGGGTGGCAAAATGAAAACTACATTTTTAACGTAAAATAATCTCAAGAATTTCTGGGTAAAGTCTTAGGTCTTGATATGGTATTTATTAATAACAGTAGTCTTAATATATTTAAAGTAGTTATATTATAAAGATATTAAAAAAATCATACTTTTTCTTCTTTCTGTTGAGCTGACGGAAAGTTTTGGAATGCCATTTGTTTCCCATATTTATACACTGAAAAAAAATTAGTAAGCTAATTTTCATTTCTTCAAAAATGGCAAATTCTAAATTAAATCAACAAATATATTCAAAGAATAACTAGGGTTAGATATAATTTAACAATATTTTCACCTCTAATTAATTTTTCAAGAGAACTTAATTTAACTAAGCAAATCATAAATAATAATAATGGTTATAGACAAAAAATTATTGTCAACACTTAAAACAGTCATATATTTACCCTTTACAAAAAAAATATATACATATATTATATTATATAATTATATTTTATTTTCATTTGTTCAATTCACGAAGAGCTGTAATAGCCAAATTAAATAATCAAATTATTATTATAATTAAACATGTATTTGCACAGCCCTATAACACTAGTCACATGAAATACGATACGTCTGTTCTTCTATACAGCTGGAAGCAATTATAATACTGCTGTCTCGTTCGTACATATCCACAGCGGGCGCTGGCAAAGATGAGATGAGTTACAATAACTAAGACCTGCTACATATTGTTCAGCTGGAAGGTAGTATATGATAAGGTACAATCATCTCAACAACGTTCGCCTCCACGCTATTCACATTCCTGTTCACCTTTGACACGCTCCCTTCCAATTACATGGACAAATTCTACGTTTTGATTTTATGTCTACAATATATACGTATATCGAAAATAAACTAATACACTTACGTTTTTTAATACTACTTCACAGAAAACAGCGTCGCGAGACGACCTCTTGTGGCGAACGATGTTCGCGTTATGATTGAATATGTAAAATGCCATCGTTTATATGTGTTTGGGTTTAAATGAATATAGAATATTACCAATTAAATCCTTAAATTAATTTATCAATTAAGATAGTATAAATACTGCTTAATTATACGGTATTTTTTTTGTTGTTCAAATTGCTATTTTTTAATACATAAAATTGACTTCAAAGTAAGTTGATTTACATAGTTTTTCCAAATAATATCACACAGTTATTTAGCTATTATATAAAAATATAAAAATTGGGTCCTATGGGTTGAGATATGTTCTATTACAAAATATTTTTTATATATTTTTGTCATGTTGTATGTAGTAGCAGATGAAAGTAATCTTGAGGTCGATTGGCGATTTATTGAAAACTACTATTTTATAAACTGCTGTAAAGTAAGAAAAATATTTTTTTAGATTATTTATTTTTGACGTGTTGTATATAACATACATGTATCTAAAAAACATACACGATAAATATTTTTTTGAATATGCTGTTACGGACACAAGTGACTTCGAAAATACGAAAAAAACCGCAAAAATAGAAAAAGCCCTCTTGGACTGTTAACCACGGAGGCTGTTCATTTTATTGTTTTTTGTATTATTTTTATTGTTTATGTAACACATCACAAGAGCTCTCCATCTGTAATGTGTTAATGCGGGGGAACTATATCGCCACCCAGTTGGACAGCTTTGTTAGGCGGGTTAAGGTAAGAGATATATAAAGGGATTTATCAATGCAATTCTTGAAGGGGCCTGGATTTTCACAGACGAGCTGTCTTACAAAGAAACTTGATTGAAAAAGCGGCCGCACTCACGATCAACTGTGAACGGGTGTTCTGCTTGTGTACGTCGAGTTTCACGCAAGGGATCAATGCTGCTAGCTCCTTAGTGCAGGCCCCATTAAAATATTTGTAGAACAGATTGAGCATGCCCACATTGCGTCTGTGCATTTCAGATAGAAACCAACGTCAACACTTAATTAGAACCAATTTATTTTAATTAATTTAGCACGTGTTCCACCTCTATTAACAATTGCCTGATATCGTATATCGCCATAATTAATTTGCAGAAACAACTATGCATGTTAAATGTGAGACAGCGTATAATTCTTAATCTTCTATAATCTCTATAATCTTAATATTTATACTTGAGGTCAAAAATAATATACCTACTCCCGAAATATATTCTTAAGAATGTGAATTTTAATTTGGAAAAACATGGCTACCCCACGAGAAGCTGTGGAGACTGAAAACAATTTTTTCATTAACCCAAAATAACCTCTATTTTAAAGGATTCAAGACATTCAATAAACTACCAACGCATGTTAATGTTTTTATTTTTTATAAGCAAATAAAAACACGATTATGAATTTAAAGCAAAACGAAATTTAAGCAAAGAATGATCAGACTTTTAGATCACAAAACACGCCCACATCGCATTTCTAGTTTTCTTCGTTATTCTGTGGTTAGAACGGAGCACACTAGAATGCAAATTAAACTGATATTGATGCACTGATTCATTAGATTTTAGCAGGTGGTGGAGGAGATAGTCAAAGTTTTGTCAAAAATGATTATTTTATAAAATTTTATTATTTTATATGTTTACCGAATTAGAGTCTCCAATCAGAGCGACTATGACATTACCAATAATGAATGATATTAACAAAATTTCGAAGATTTGTACAGTAAATAATAATAAGCAATAATATTATTAGTCGAGTGAAATATCAATACAAATTGAAAATATCTCCAAAGTAAAAATAAATGCCGCCAACGGGAATTAAACCCGTACCTTCTGATGCCCGGTCAGGTGCTCTGAAACCACTGAGCTATATCGGCTTATTTCCAACCCGCCAAATAATTCAATATGTACTAGTACCTCAATCAACAGTTACTGCTCATTATACTACGGGAGATATTTTTAATTTGTATTGATATTTCACTCGACTAATTATTGCTTATAATGATTTGTTATCTTTTATGCTATGCATAAAACCTTGTCTTATAAACATGAGTTTATCATTAAAAATGATGATTTGTATAGCGCCAGTTTTGTGAAAATCACCTCAAGGGCGCACTACAAATATTTTTTACACACTAATTTTTTAAGACACTCTTTTATCGCAACTGTCACGGAAAAATATCGCATCCACCAGCTCATCAGTCAATAACATTGAAAACTATATTTATTAATTTGTTTATTTATTTATTTACGCCCCGAAGGCTTTTAAATGTTTACATTGTTATAGGTAAGTTGTTCAGGAGTACAATAAAAAGTGTATATAGTATATTACACAATAAACTGAGTATGGACTATATAAGTAGGTACAATATAATAAATTATAAATAGCAATAATTATTATCCTGAAACTCCCGAGATTAAATAAATGCTGCCGACGGGAATTGAACCCACAGCCTTACGATTGCCGGTCAGCTACTTTAACCAATATGCTACGTCAGCATATTCAAAATAATTTAATATGAACTAGTATTTTACATTCAACAATTATTGCTTATTACATTATCTAGTGGGAAATTTAGTACTAACAAAGCTTTTTCTACAAAAAAAAAGTTGGTTGTTCTCAGGTGAAAAAAATTTAATAAGCAATAATTTTTTTATGAAACAAACCTAACTTAAGGCCCCGTAGTAAGCGTTCAAAGATGGTTTGAAAGGGAGATATGCAAATACAAATGTTAGAGGGAGCGCGCTAATATTGAAGATAATAATATTTTAAAATATCACTCGTTTTCTCGTTTGAAATTTAGCACAAATCTTTTGAAAAATAACAAATAATTAGTCGCCTGAAATATCAATACAAATTGAAAATATCTCCCGAGTAAAAATAAATGCCGCCAACGGGAATTGAACCCGTGCCTTTTGAAAAATGCTTAAGTTGCATTTAAAGATACACTGTGACTTTTTTCATACCTGTAACATATTAAATTTCAGAACAAAACATGTTTTTAATAATTTTCGAAGCTTACTTTGCTATTTTTTTTCTATTGAGGGAATTTCATATAATTACCGTTTCGGCATTACATAGATATTATCTTAAAAAATAACATATATATTTTTAGGAACTAAAAAACCTAAAGTGTTAAAGAGAAATATGTGATGATTATAAATCGATAGAAGTTCGGAATGCGTGGCTTAATAGTGATAGCAGCTGACCGACAATCATAATGTCCGCGGCAATTATTTCATCTAGGGAGAGTTTTTCAATTTGTATGTGTTTTTCATGATAATATTTATTGCTTATAATATTCTTTGTGCTATGCTTAAAAACCTTGTATTTTAGTTAATCTTTAAATAAATAAAAGCAAATTGTTATGTGGAGTTCTGTTCTAAAAAAGTATTCAATTATTGAATAATAAGAAGAGTATAAAATAAGTAATTAAGGTACTATGAAAGTAGTTACAGAGCAGTGTGTAGTAACTTTGTTGATATTCAAAAAATAAAAAGAAACAGTTCGTTGCAAAGCACGTTTGTAAGTAACAAAGCTTTATTACGCTCAGTTGGGTGTTTTCCAATAAAGAGAAATTAGTATAAATATAAAAGTGCACATTATTTTTTTTATAGGTCAGTACACATTTTATAAAATAAGGAATTTTACTTTTGACTCTGATTGGTGGCTGTAAACATCAATTTTTTTTTTTTTTTTTTTTTATTAATATCAATAGCAAAATTTGTACATTATGTAGGTTTAAAGTATAATATAAGTATAATATAATTGAACTATACTTTATTACCAAGTCCTTGTTGCCTTTGAATTGACGAATTATCCAAATAATTTTTAGCGGACTTAAGAACTTTATACAGAGCTGTCAGTCGTGACTCGCGCGTAGGTACACGCAAGGTAATATGACAAACCCGCGAACGAACCCGAACAAACGAATGAACCCGCAACCTCCATATTCGTGGCCCAGACCGTAACCACTCGACCACAAAGTCTGGAGTGTTGAAATCTTTGAATATTTTGAAGTAGAGGCTTTAAAAGGGGTGCAATGGTAGACTTCTGTTAGGGGTGCGTGTTTCTGGCAGTTGCAGTTACTAAATCATCTGCACACGAACACAGGTCTCAGGTTCTAAGGGTAGGGGGTAGCTGTCGGGGCGGAAAAGCCCATGCTAATATTTAGTCTTCACGTTCAAGGACACTGCTTTTGGTGTTAGAATTATAACCTTAACCTTCGGCATGCCAAGATACAAAACAAGTTACACCACGTATTTTATAATTTTAATGCATTTTTCACGTGTTCATAAATTTAATTGCAAATTATTCTTATGGATTTTCTTGAAATAATTCTTATAATATTTTCATGTTTCTATGAGATGTTACGCGAACATAAAATATCTTTTACAGCGAAAATAATTTCAATACCAATTTGTTTATAAAGTCTCTTATATCTCTTGTGACCAATTTTTTTTTATATTAACTCCACACAGGAGGCCCTGAAGAAAATAATTTCCCTCAGGGCCTATGTCATCTTTGGGGATGCTGTGTGGAGGGTCTTTTTGTGGAGAGGAAGGAGTGAACATGGGTCTTGAAGAGTCCCATGTTGTAGGAGGGAGGAAACACAGGGGCCGGCAGTTCGTTCCACAGCCGAGCTGTTGAACTTAAGAACGAATCGTAGAAGCGACCCGTTCTCATGTGACAAATGTCAACCGTGTACAAATGTTGGGCGCGCGTTTGGCGTGTATCCCGACTACGCACCGGTGCCGAAGGGATCAATGACGCTAGTTCCTCTGAGCATCTTCCATTGTAATACCGATAGAACAAGGACAGCATACCTACCTGACGCCTGTGCTCTAAAGATTGCAGTCCGTTTGTTAAGATTGGGGTTAATATGCAGAATTAGCATTAAGGTAGAAACACACTAGGTCGAAACACACTACGTAAGCAACGCCTTAATTCAACTGGAATAATTATATATAATTACAATAAATACATTTTCCATGGTAATAGACGCTTTAGAAACACTTATCACACGCAACGTAGATCCACGTTTCCGTTACTGCGCCGATCTGGGCTGTCCAGATTGGCGTGGAACGTGTAAAGATGGAGGGGGTGGCGTCACGCCTCCAACGAGTTAATTTCACATCTGAGTGGGATTATATATGCATCTACTGTTATTTTTGGTATATCTATGGTTTTTTTGTTTTGACATGCGGCTTAGTGAAATAATAAACTAAAATTCAAATTCGCTCTCTGAATTGACACGAAAAAACTACGAATTACGTCTGCTGACAAGTGAAACACATAAACAAAACCTAAAAAAAACCTCCAATCAACCGACGCGCCTGCGCGCCGCATACTTAAGACCTAGAGACCATTTGTAACGTATTCACCTATAACTCAAAGTTAGCCATCTAGTCAAAGTAAGGATGTTTGAATAATAAAGTGAACACAACAGATTTCAAAATTTTCAAATACAGCTGGTTTACAAATATATATATTTTTTAAATAGGTACATGCATTTATGGTTAATTTCAACGGTAACTTTTTTTTGATAAGCAAAAATATGTGATAGATTTATGTAATTCTGTTTGGCAATGATATTTGGTGACAAAAATAATAATAATAATAATAAATTTGTTGAGATTTTTTAATTATTTATTTATCAACATCCTATTGGGCTTTCACAATAAGATTATAAATTAAATTAAAAACAAAAGTAATTTAAACTTAAACTTAGCGACGACATATAAATAATAACAACAGTATAACACAAATATAAAGATTTTAAAAATAAAGCAAGAAATACAATATACGATTTCTTGTTAATAAGAGTTAATAATTAATTATGTTAATAATACGTTAATAACTGAAGAACCCCTGAAATAATCTTTATACAGGGTTTTACAATAAGAGGTGTTATTTTGAATAACCCGCTATTTTGGTAGATGTTACTTTATTAACTAAGCTGTCATTTCAACAACACGCTTCAACAACGCATTGAAATTATTAAAATTCACTTGAGTGAATCAAATGAAAATCATCTTGAGTGATGAGGCCCATTTCCACCTCGGTGGCTTCGTCAACAAGCAAAATTGTCGCATCTGGGGCTCGGAAAACCCAAGAGTTATTGTTGAAAAGCCTCTTTATCCTCAACGTGTGACTGTTTGGTGCGGTTTATGGTCTGGCGGAGTCATTGGACCTTCCTTTTTCGAAAATGAGGCTGGAGCAACAGTTACAGTGAATGGATTGCGCTATTGAGAGATGATTAATGATTTTTTATGGTCGGAATTGAATGATATTGATCTGGACAACGTTTAATTTCAACAAGACGGCGTTACGTGCCACACAAGCAACGAAACCATTGATCTTTTACGATTGAATATTAAAATAACACCTATTATTGGAAAACCCTTTATTTATAAAGATATTATGAATACTAAAGCTGCAAGCACATGCATGGGTTATTAACTCGTTATTGACATTTACTAAAAAGTTCTGAATTAATTTTGTTCTAAACTGAAAATATCAGTGACATCTATTAATTCATTTCCAAGTCAATGAATCATATCCATAACAGAATTCAACACAAAATGAAAAAAATTCGTTCCATCTAGTATGCTTCGGAGGTACATGTCTGTAATGACAGCAAATTTATAGCGTCAGGGCAGTCCAACCTTGAATTAACAATCTTCTATAATAAAAGAAGATAACATATTAACGCCTTTCAGATAATTTAGATAAATTGGATATTGTTTGTAAATTCGCATAATTAATTTCATTTGTAGGAATACAAAAAAATATTTTTAATTTTTTTCTTTTCACCGAGGATAGCTAGTTTTGAAATTTCGACTACCCTCTGCTGGTAACGGGAAGGTTAAAATTTATGTAGATTCATTTTAGATCCAGTTATAATTGTGAAGTGGGATGCAGCTGATGAAATGACATAATAATTTTTTACCACGCTTTCATTCGATAAACAGAAAATCTCTTCCAGTCTAATCCTATGAACACTGACAAACCAATACATATTGTTTATTGTTTTTGTGTTTAATTCGTAGAACTCCATTTAATTTTTTATTTAAATTTAATTAAAATCTAATTTAATAGTATAATTATTTAGTTCTGCAAGTATTTTTTGGTTTTTGTTATTGTTACAGCTGGTTCGGCTTTCAAGGCTATTTTCAAACTGTGGTTAAGCCACGTTTTGACGACTTATTAATATGATTCTATTTTACCCCCTCCCAAGTTAAAATGATTTATTACCGGTTAAACCAATTTACTGATAAAAATAATTGTGACAATAGATTTCATATTCTGTGGGGGTATTTTGAAGTCTGTTTTCCCCACATTAATGTTATCTTAATTGTTTAATAATGATGTAGCAGTAATTAATTTATTTAAATGTGTAATATTGTTTAGGTTTTGTGAACATACTTAGAAGCGGGGAATAAATAATTTTCCTTACTTTATTAATTAATGTTATATTAGGGTCATTGGTTCTTTTATTGATTTCTAATTGTTCAATTAAATTTAATCTAAGGCCCTTTCTTTCTATGTGCAATACAATACATATTGATTTATTTCTTCACGCTGTTAGGGCTTTTGTATGTATACATTATTGTAGGAAAGTTGTTCAGGAGTGCTAATATAAGTGTATAGTACAAAACATAATTAACTGATTATGAACTTTTTTTTTTTTTTTTTTTTTCTTTATTCATGAAATATTAATGTGTACAGTTTTTACATGCTTTTCGACTACCACACTAGACACACGCCCGTATTATGGTAGTCGAAATTTATATACATAGATAAATATTGAAGACAATATTAGTGATTTTTAAACGAAAATCTGAAACAGAAAAATCAGAAAAGGAAACGGTCACATCTGGGACTTATTCCCAGATGTGACCGTTTCCTTTTCTGATTTTTCTGTTTCAGATTTTCGTTTAAAAATCACTAATATTGTCTTCAATATTTAAATATTACAATTTGAGGTTTTACTCAATAAAGTTATTCCGAAAAACTTAATTATATACATAGGTTTATATAATTATATAAATGTAATATTTGATAACTTGTTAATCTAAGTATTTTTTTTCTTACATGCAATGTATGTGTATAATAGGTGACACTTTTACTGGTTCCCAGTTCAGTAGGTTGCTCAAGTGTACATCAACCGTATTTTAAACTATTGATATTAATGAGATAAAATGAACACAATCAGCAAATAAATAGGTTACTTTACTTGTTAAAATAATGAAAATAAAGTAGAAATTATGAAAATGAACTTGTTGAAATAATGAAAATAAAGATTAATTAATTAATTATTAAACTTTTTTCTTTACAGAATTGAATGAAAAACAAAAATGACTAATAAAGAAAATGAGCTTAATTTAATGATGGCAGGCATTCCTTGAAAAAGTTCCTTCCCTTTATAAATAACCAATTTTGAACACTTATGACATACAAATTGTGAGTTTTTGATTTTCTGATATCAATACTCAGCGAGTTGAATATTTTGGGAGCAATATAAGAAAACTGCCGCTGGGCGAAAGCTGTTTTCGTTTGGGGAATTTTACATTTTAGGTGTGACGAGTAACGGGTGTTAATTTTTTGTTGTGTTTTATTCACCAAGTCATTTTTCCGTATGTATATGAGAATGGTCTAAACATATAATTGTCGAATATCTAATATTCTGAGTTTTCTAAAAAGTGGTTCTGATGGGTTTGTTGGCTTACATTTGAATATTATCCTTAGTAACAGTTTTTGAATTAAAACCATGGGATGAAGAATCGTTTTTGCACAACCTCCCCATCCCACTATACCATATGTAGTAATTGATTGAAAAAGTGCAAAGTATACACATCTTAGTGTTTGTAGGTTAAGGATAGATCTGAGAGAGTAGAAAATGTAGCATAATTTGCGAAGCCTTTTTGTTGTAGAATTTATATGGGCCTCCCATCGCAGTTGATTGTCTATAATGACCCCCAAGTACTTAATTTCGTTTGATATTATAAGGTTATCGCATGAACAATTTTTGTGAGGTGATGTAGCCATGTTGAAGTTCTGTGAACATGAATGTATGGTAAGTTTATGATAGTTTTGAGGGAGATTAGGTTTGCGTATGGAAAAAAGTAAGTATTTAGTTTTCTCAATATTTAGAGTGAGGAGGTTGGAATCTAACCAGTGTTTTATTTCATTTATACCATGATTTGCTTTTTCAAATGTTGAATTCAAATTTTCATCTGCAAATATGATAACCGTATCATCGGCAAAAGATATTATAGTGCCACCAGTATCCAAATTGCATAACGAGTTAATGTATATTAGAAACAGAAGTGGGCCCAACACACTGCCTTGGGGCACGCCATATGTGATTGGCAAACTTGTACTTCTATACTCTTTAGCGGAGTTAATAATAGTTGACTGGGACCTATTTGTTAGATAGCTCTCAAACCATTTAAGAGGAACACCTTTTATTCCTATCTGTGAGAGTTTTTTCAAAAGTATGCGGTGAGATACAGTGTCAAAGGCTTTAGCCAGATCCAAGAATACAGCGAGGGGCTTGCGACTTTTATCGAGGTTATCAAAAATTAATTTAGTAAAAGCTGCAATTGCATCTGATTCACTAAGACCTTTGCAGAAGCCGTATTGGTTTTTTGACAGGATTTTATTTTCTTCGAGAAACTTGTAGAGCCTTTGTTTTTTCGATTATTTTAGAGATTGGACTCAGTAGAGATATTGGTCTATAGTTATTGACGATTGATCTGTCCCCTGATTTAAAGATAGGAATAATTGTTGAATGTTTTAGAGTGTTTGGGAAAAGGCCAGTTCGAAAACTTAGATTTGTGATGTATACAAGGGGCTTAGCAATGATTGGTTTAAGGTGTTTAATTAGTTTAGTGGATATATTGTCAACTCCCGTGGAGTGTGTATTTTTGAGTGAATTGATGATTTCAGTGATTTCTTGTTCTGTTGTTAGTGTGAGATTGAAAGGGTCATAACTCAGATTATCGAGGAAGATAGTATTTGCAAGATTATTTTCAGACTTGCTATTTCTTTTTAAAATATTATTTGCTAGATCCGATCCGATTGTAGAAAAGAATTCGTTGAAGTGATTTGCGATTGTTTCTGAATTTTCGGTTGCATTTAGTGTTTTATTTGTGATGGTTATTTTATTTATGGGTGTGGTAATTTTGTCGGTGTAGCATATTTCTTTGACAATGTTCCAGATTTTTTTATTATCATTCGCAGCTTCCTCTATCTGTTTCCTATAATAATCTTCTCTGGCCGTATAGGTTATTTTTTTACAGGCATTTCTGTATCTTTTATAAAATAAGAGAGATTCGTAATCAGTGGGGTTATTTTTACAATATTTATGAAGTTTATCACGTTTGCGGATACAGTGTAAAATACCAGTAGTTATCCAAGGTTTTAGTTTAATTGTACGACTACTTTGATTGTTGTGTGTGTGGGATGTGGCATTTTTCAGATGCTTATGTAGGATGTTGATGAGAGATTCACATGCTAAGTTTGGATCGCTAATTTTGTAGAAATTTGACCAGTTTTCATTGGAAACCAGTTTGAAGAGAGTGTCATAAGAAATTTTCTTTAGTTGTATAGTGGATGCTGGTAATTTTTGAATTTTATGAGAAATGGAGGTGATAGTAGCGTAGTGATCTGTCACAGTGCACTGATATATGAGAGATTTGATATTTAGCTTACATTTGACAAAGACGTGGTCTATGCAACTGGCGGATAACTCTGAGACACGAGTAGGGGCTGTAATAGCTGGGATAAATCCTTGAAGAGTTAATAAATTTATGTAGTCGTTTGCTTGGGGATGCATTGTATTTATAATATTAATATTTAGGTCACCAATAATTAGAACATTTTCATGATCTCTAATACATGCCAGAAACTGATTAAGCGAGTTTAAAAATGGTGTTATATTGGAAGTGCTCGGTGATCGGTATATAGTTAGAACAGTAACGCTATTTTCTATTTCAAGTTTAAGACAATTTGAGTGAGTTATTGTGATTTCCTTTATAGAGTATTGTATATGATTTTTTATGTATATAATAACGCCATCATTTTGTAATTGGTTATTCTGAGTACTGTATTGATTATAGTTTTTTATGTTTTTAGGAATATAGTTATCTCTGATCCAGCATTCGCTCAGAATAATCAAGTCAAAGTCTGAGTCAAGTTCTGTAAGTAGTATCATTAGTTCATTGAAATTTTTGTTCATGCTTCTGATATTCATGGAAAATATTTTTAGGTTGGATTTATTTAGGGTTTTTTGAACTTCTACAGAACTACTTGTTTCGATACATGCAATCATACATGGAATCTGCGACAAATTGTCTAAAATATTATTTATATTATCTTCCATTTTTTAAATTGGTGTAGGGTGTTGGTAGCTAAACTTTGGATGAAGACTAGAAGCTGAACGAAACTTGGCGAGCAATTTAGAAAACAAGTTGTATGTAGAGTTTTTACTGTTGGCAATGTTAGAAAATAATGTTGATGTTTCAAAACAATAGAAATAGGAATAGTATCTTTTACCGGATTCTTGATACTGACACTAGTACAATATATGTGATACCTCAAAACAAGTACAATAAAAAAATAATAATACGATACAATAAAAGTTTTACACATGATAATTTTAGAACTATAATTGTGATGAATTTGGTGAGAGTAGTTCCAGTGTCTCCGCATTAGAAACAAGAATTGCAGGTGTTCCGATATCTCTACGTACGTAGATCTGCCCTGATTTGATCCACGAATACTTAAAAAAATTTTCCTTTGTAGCTTTGCGGGCCAGGTACCACAAGTGGTTAGCACGAAATGTCAGGTGTTCCGCAACGTAGACTGGTGAGCTTGGTCCGGTAATCCCTAAGTTCAGAGTGTTGAGCTTCTCCTCGGGACTGGATGCTTGTTTGTGGAAGGCTTTTATATCCGATAGTAATTGTTCTCGATCGCGATTCGAGGTCAGTTTAAAAACAATAGGTCCATTTTTGTGTTTTTGTGTCCTGTAGGACGCTTCAATGTTTGAAGTATTTACTTTTGATTGAATGGTTTGGCATATATTGTGGAATATATTTTTCAAACTTTCTCCCTTTATTTCGGGTATTCCCCTCACCTCTATATTTTTGGCTCTTGCCGACCTTTCGACATTTTCAAGCTGGCCTTCTAGTAGGTCGATTCGGGATTCTAAAGAGGAATTTTGTTTTGTTAACACCATATTTTTATCTTCTAACTCCCGCAGGCGGAGGAGAATATCTTCATACTCATGAAGGTTATTGTATCCAGTATTTTATTATTTTGTAAGATGATTGCATTTTGACTTTTCAGGATTTCGCTGTTCTCCGATCCAATGGGTTTATCACAACTGATATCGTAAACCGGTGACTGCGCCTGGGAAGAAGTGCCAACCGCTACGGTTGCGCACTTCTTGCATTTAATTTGAGTGCGCCGTTCCATTGTCAGTCGTCGATAAGCGGTTTCTGTGATTCCACCGCAGAGAAGATGGTATGCTCCTTTACATACTAGGCATACAAATGTACTTCCCGTCGATTCGGGACATGCTAAGCAGTTAGGCATAGTTAGAAGATTTTTAATATTTTTAATTTATTCAATTTTTGATGGATTCTCTGGGCCTTGAACGCGCCCCGCAACTTAACAGTCGTGCGTTAGAGATTAAATAAAATAAAAATAAAATATAAAAATTTTTAGTTGGTTTGGTTGGGGCTCGAACGTACGCCGTTGATAAAACTTTCAGCGTGACCGATTTATCCACTGAACCACTTCCGAGTTATGAGTAGGCGAGATAATAGATCTTCATATATTGTAATTCAGCTTGAGAGATGACAGTGCTGTTTTTGCTAAATCTTTCACTTTCAATATTTGATAGTTTTACTTTTATATTAATAGAATTGGATTTAAAATTTAAAAAAAAAAAAAAAAAAAAGAAAAAACTGGGTGATTTAACACTGTTACACTTAGCAAAAAACAAAATTGAGCACTTTTGATGTAGTTTGAACGTAATCTTGAAAACAATTAATTTTGACAGTTCCGTATTATTTAAATTCGTACACTTTTAATGGAATGCAATGCAGAATTTAACTTATTAATCACGTAGATTGTGGATTTTTAAAGTCTTTATCGTTTGATCACTTAAATATATAGGTTTGATTACTTTTTACTGCAATTTTTATAAATTTAACAGAGCTCAGCAGTTGTTGACAATAGCGTGCACTTGTCTCGGTACAATGTTGAACTATATAAGCAAGTACAATACAAGTTATCATAGAGATTCTGCTGTACAAAGGAATTGTATATAATAACAATAGTACAAAATAATAACTTAAAGTACTATGCAAGTAGTTACGACGGCCTCTGTGGTCAAGTGGTAAGGCTCTCGATTAGTTAGCTAAAGGTCGCGGATTCAAATCCCGGCGTGTGGTAAATTTTATTTGAATAATTTGTGTTAGTTAAAATTATTTATAGTAGCTATATTGGCGGCTCGTTCCATAGTGGAAGATATTGCCAAGATCACCTGGTATAAGACCACCATTCAGAATTGAAACGTTACTTCAAATGGATTTGGCCGTGTTTGGTGACCAGATCTGAATAGCCAGATACTTCCGCACATTTTTCTTTCCATCTCATTCCCCTCCCTATTACATTCAGCCCCACAACATACCCCAATTGGGGATGTTATAGTGTCACTGTCTCCAGACGGTAGTAAGCAGCTTCGACACTTGTGCAGTTTCATAAAAAAAAAAATTACAGAGCAATGTGCAGTAACAAAGATCCTTACACACGGAATACATTACAACTACAATACCCATTCATTCGACACTCTATCAATTTAATCACCTTTCAGACAAAACATAATATATCCTTATTCCCTAACTGAGCGGTATAGTATGTACATAATTAATTAGTGTGATCTATTTACTAATAATTTCTCAAATTTTTCATTTTCTTATAATGCTCTAACTTCTCCATTCTCTTCTTGCAACCCAAACTAGCTTTTCATCAT
Source organism: Hesperophylax consimilis (assembly GCF_061612785.1). Taxonomy (NCBI): domain Eukaryota; kingdom Metazoa; phylum Arthropoda; class Insecta; order Trichoptera; family Limnephilidae; genus Hesperophylax; species Hesperophylax consimilis. The sequence goes on from NC_142865.1 coordinate 18,948,937, forward strand.
TTTTTTTCATATTATAGTAATGTATAGATTCTGTACAAACTGTCAAATTCACCCGTCATAACACAGGGTCATCCGTAGCATGGAGGGTGAAGTATCACAAAAACCATATATACCCTCTAAGTCTTGTATTAATAAAATAAAAATAAAATAAACTTCTTCGATATTTTTGTAAATAACATGAACAGTTTGTTTTAAAGCATGTTTGCATTTAGCAAACCCTTATTACGATAGATTGCGTGTTTTACAGAACATAGCTAAATTAATAAAGCGGTAAAATAAGGGTTTGCTAAATGTAAACATGCTTATTTTATCGCTGTATTAATTTAGCTATGAATATTCATAGTTAAATTAATACAGCGATAAAATAAGGGTTTGCTAAATGTAAATATGCTTATTTTATCACTGTATTAATTTAGCTTTGAATGTTCATAGTTAAATTAATACAGCGATAAAATGTGCAGATAAAGAAGTATGAAAGATTATTATAATTAAAAGCTATCTAATTCGATTTGTAAGAATACTGCACGTAATTATAAGATGTAAAACTACAAAATTAATATGAATATTTACCTTTTATATATAAAATTCTCATATAATAACGTTTTATTTTGTTCTATTTTTTATTTAAATTTAATTTAAACACTGTAAATTCAAAAAATGAAATTAAATAAATGTATTGAAAATTGTATTTCGTAATCAAAGTTATTTCACTAATCTCTTTTAGCCAGATTTTTTTCTTGATTTGTAATCATTCAAATTTTATATTTACGAAGTATTGAATTTTCTTAAAACTGTATTTAACACATGTGTGCGTTGAGACATCGATATATTCGTATTATTTTCGTTTGTACTGTATCTCGTACTGGATAGATAAAAAGATTTATGTGTCTAATTAATTGAGTGCAACTAGAAGTTCTTCGACCAATGCCGTCAATCGTATAAGTCCCAGATTTAGAAGAGAATGAGCTTCGACGTTGTGAGGCAATCCTTTCAAGTAATAAAACACATTGTATCTGTTCTTTAGTACAGAATCCGTTCTCTCGGTAACTTCACTGAGATGTATTATTGTGTCAATGTCGATACCACTCGGGGGATAAGATGAAATTTGTAAGCATCAAATAGTACTCAAGTTATATAGGTTTGATGGATTGTTTTTTTAATCGATGGTTTGTTAATAGATTTAAAATTTAAGGTTAATATAAAGATACAAAATAAGGTTTATGGTTAGGGTTGGATTAATTTATTTAATGTGATCAACAATATTCACCAAGTTAAGATTAAACATGTCAATATCACTTTATTTCTCAAGTACTCGTTTCCCATAGTGTAAAACTGCGGGGAATGAGCATTGTAGTTGCGCTTAGGTATGCTGCAGTAGAAAATAGTGTTATGTCGTGTTGTTCTTGTGGGTTTGTGTAAGTTTATAAGTTGCAGGAGTTCGAAACAGTCTAATTTGGAGTTTAGTATTTTATGTAAGAAAGTTAAATCATTCATTTAACGTCATTTTCATCTCCTAATGTATTAATTTATAGAGAAATTGGTGTAATATTTATATTGGTAGGTACATAGAATAATAAATTTAAAAACACAGCCGATTAATTACAAAAAGTATATATTTTTGTAACAACCTGAGAACTCAATAAAGAAAACAATTCTCGTGTTTGAATTTTGGAGTACCGCTATTATAGTTATTTAGACTAGCAGTTAAAAACCCGCTCCGCGGGTTTTTGCTTCTAGGCCCTGCGGGCGGCACTTGGTTGGGCTGCGCCCAGTTTAAGTGATATTAACAACAGTTACATTTAATAGATAGATATTAGGTCATTCACAGAGAGAGGGTGAGTATATATTGTAAAAACACGGAACAGGAAGGAGTTAATGAATAATAACATGCTCAATTTAGGCATAATAAGAATGACAGTTGTTTGAATAAATGAAATTTTACGTATTTGTGATGGATTATTTCAAATGAAACACTATTATTGACTACATGTCTACAACTGATATTAACTGTTATGGTACCTAATATAATTTGCTCATAGGAGACTTGCAGTGCTTAAATATGTGTTACAACCGTCAATGTCTATAAGTTGAATCAATATCGTATAGTTTGTCACAACAATTAAAGATAGTTACAACAAAGTTGACTGAAATAATACATTATTACATATTGATTAATTGTACCCGTGTTTATGGATAAAAGGAGGGTAATTGTGCAATGTGATTAGCAGTCGGTTTAATTAAAAGGTGTGAATTTTACTCCAACTGGTGGTAATTCTTTTCCTAAAACTGTTACTGTATCTAATAAAGTTTAAAGTTAGATTATATATACACCTTCATCAGGAGAGTAAAAATCTATATATAAAGGTAGATTATTACAATATAGCGCCCCTGAGGTAATATCTCACAAAAGCGGCGCCATGCGAATTGTCCAATTAATAAATAAATATAATGTTTACATTTTATTATGTACGTATGCATTGATATACAATGGAAATAGATAAAATAATGATATCCGATTAAACTTTATTTTATTAAAAAACAAATAACTTTTTTAACTTCACTTTATTATATACAACCAATACATGTTTCATGAACGAAGTATACACCGAAGTCAAAAATTAAATATAGATTACAATTGTAAAAAAGAAGTGGAAGGAGGGGGGAGGGGTAAAAGTAGGCTGGGTTTATAAGAATTAGGAATTACAATATGAAAGACCAGTTAAGTGGGAAAATATTTAAAAGAGAGTTTATAAAAAAAAATTCTTGCTAATTACATCTACTTTTATAAACATGTTCTCTTATTTCTAAAATTTCGAAATTATTTATTTGTGATGCTTTATATCCTGTGTGAAGTATTTTAAGACCTGAAATTTTTTTTTGCATATAACCATAAAACAATATATTCATAAGACAAATAACATTTAATAACGGTTATTCTAATAAATTGATAGTTGAAATACTAAATAAAATAATTAAACATATTATCTTCAAACGGTATTTTTACCCTAGTTCTTAAGATATAAATAAACAATGGCGTAGAATTCTGTTTGTGGATAACGACACTTCTAAAATTATATATATAAACATTCCTGGTACTATTCAACCGGCGTTTTACACTAATAACAGAATGAATAAATATATTCTTAATAATATAGATTGCGAAAATCAAACAAAAAAATCAGGAGTTTATAAACTCAATTGGGCTGGATTGTAATTTATTTTACAAAGGTAGAACCAATAGAAACTTTGAAGTCAGAACTAAAAAACATCTCAGGGTTCTAAATGGAAATAGTGAATATGAGTTTGCAAATCATCTTTTGAATCACACTTTCGATAAAAATTCAGGTCTTAAAATACTTCACTCAGGATTAAAGCATCGCAAATAAATAATTTAGAAATTTTAGAAATTAGAAAACATGTCAATATAAAATCAGATGTAATTAATAAGCAAAAAAAAATTATAAATAATAATGAAAAATGCCATTGCAAAGTAGAACTAAACTTCCAGAAGAAATCTTATTATTAAACGCTTGATGTTCAAGTAATTTTGCATATTTAAATATACGCGCCAGTCATTTGATTCGTTTCTTCACCGCCAGAGGGGCGCTCTGTCGGCCACCTAGCCGCGATGCGTATCGGGTATCGGCCATATTGAATTAACGCGTGCTTTTTTCGTCAAACGTCAAACGTAATCACGTAATTGTGGATAATTTTCACTGTAATGTAATTAATCCAATGGATTATGAACTTTCTAAGACATATTTTCTTCGATATTATTCAAAAATTGTATGAGTAGAAACGATATTTTTTAAGAAATATCGTATTACATGTGGCGATTCTATTTCAGTATGAAATCGTGTCTTAATCTTTAAAGTCTTATTTAAACACAATTTGAATTTGACCAATCACAGGGCCTACACCGTCCAGACGCTGGAGTAATAATATTATCAGATAAGAAAATAAATAAAATGTAATTATAATATTTAAGGAAAATAATATCTAAATAGTATACTTAAATAGCATAGTAATAAACTTAAATAATATACATAAATAGCATAGTAATACACCTAAGGAATATACTTAAATAGCATAGTAATAATCCTGAATTATATAATTAAATAGCATATTAATACACCTAAATAATAAGATTAAATAGCATAGTAATAAATATAAATAATATAATTAAACAGTATAGTAATAAATTAAATCATGTACTTAAATAGCATAGTAATAAATTTAAACCATGTACTTATAGCACAGTAATACAGCTAAATAATATACTCATATAGCATAGTGAAAAATAAATTACACATTTAAATAGCATATTTATAAACCTAAATTACATATTTAAATATCATAGTTGTTCCTGACCCAAACTAAAACTTACGTCTTACCAAATAATTTGAATTGGGTGTTCAAAAGATTTGTAAACTGGTTGATGATAAAACAAAGAACAGATATTAGAAATATTCTAAACATAGCATAGTGATAATCTTTAATTATATACTAAAATAGCATAGTAATATACGTAAATAATATACTTAAATAGTATAGTAATAAACCTAATTAATAAATAAATATTGAAGATAATATTAACAACTCCCAAACGTAAATGTAAAACAGAAAATTTGAAAAAACTTCGGTCTTATGTAGGATTTTTTTCATTGTATTCTACAAATGTTTAGAAGTGGTTGTGTTGCACTAAATTACTACATTTCGTGTATTTGATATAGGAAACGATTCTGGATAAATTTTCTCTTTGAAATTCTCTAGCTAGATTTAATTCATACCTCACCTCATTTGAGGTGGGGCCTCAACACCTCATTTCAGTATTTGAGTACCTCATGATAACTCATTATGAAATCGTGTCCTACCCAACATCCTTTGACCTCTTCAGCAGGATTCTCTTGAACCATCGCCTTGCAACGCAGTGGGATGGATTATTGTTTCATAGGAAACTCCTGAATGCATTCCTACACCCACCCCTCATATCTTATCTTTTTTCTTAGATCTTCCTCATTTTCCTTTACTTAAAAATACCCTCCACACAGCATCCCAAAATATGCATGGATTGAATGTAAAAAAACTTTAGCGCTTTAACTAAGCTAAGTACGCTGAATCGGAAAAGAAAACACACGGAAAAAACTTACTGATATTGCTAATTGTAAATATTGCTAATTGTAAATATTGCTAATTTATTAAGAATATGTTCAAATTATTCGAAATCCGATTGAACACGGGACTGCAGGCACTTCATGAATTAATTGATAGGTTTCTTGTTAGGCTTTAATTAAAATGGAAATGTTTTATCGCAACGTCGGAATACGTGTACATAAAAATCATAATCTTTTCGCACTTCGTCAATATATTAATTAACACGCATTCCGATATATTAGGATGTAGTAAAATGGAAAACGGCCTAAAAGATTTTAATAAATCAGCAATCTCAGTTTTCTCTGTAGACGGATTTTCAATCGAAGTGATTTATAAATTCTTGTTAGTGAGTATCTAATGAATATGTTTACCAAACTATCTAGTTTCTTCTCAATACATAATTTAGTTCACACACCAATAGATATAATTTGGTCCTTTGTGACTTATCCAGCTCGTCCGAATCATTCTGACCCTATAATTCTTAATCCCCGGATTAGCGAAAGCCCATCCTAGAAGAATAAACGGGATTATGTAGGACATATCACAAAGTGCTCCTATGTGGGTAAGAATGGCAAACGATGAACTGGTACGTAATTTATTTTGGGGATCTTTTAAAGTAGGTTTTAGTTTTAGTACCGCGACATGGGGCGATTTTGATCATTGCGGATATCAGTATAATTCCAACTAACTAACCGCCACCCCGTTTCCCCGCAGGGGTAGGCAGAGAGGACGGACCGCCAAGTAACTCGATCTTGGGATACACTCTTTATCTCATTCTCATTCATACATACTCTTCTATTATTCTGACTCTTGACATGGCCCAACTCAAGTATCTGACTCATTCAATCGTGGCATGTCTTCGTCGAGCGTCCCCTATTACTTCTACCATTCACATTTGCGTCATACATTATCCTTACACTCCTTTATTCGTTCATTCACTCTCTGTATAATTCTGGCTAGAATTACTCGGTTCTTTTTAATCTTTTTTTTCTGGCAACGTGAATACCACGACGACGTTTCGAAAATACACATCAAATTCGTTGGTTTCTAGTTAGATTCAAACAAATGAATAGTTTAATTAATTGTTCGGTAATATGAACATTCATTTCAAGCCACATAATTCAAGCAAAATTTTGGTAACGGATATAACAAAGATAATATGAATAGAAATCGAAAAATCCATAAAGGCATAGTAATTTTAGCCGAAGGTGGCTGGTTTTAATCCTGGCTTGCGCAAGCAAATTATATTTGTTTTATTTCACAATTTATTCGTTCAGAGTGGTTGCTTAAAATCGCTTTAGCCGTGAGTGGTAACCAGATCTGAATAGAAAGTCATTCTCCTACCTTCTTCTTCCCCATTTCCTTTCCCACCTCACTACCTTTACCCTCGCAATATAACCCTAATTGGAGACGGTTGGGAGCAGTTGAGACTTTTGTGTGGTATTCACATAAAAAATATAAAGAGAAAATAATAGTAGGTATATTTAAGTTGGACATTACCTCTTTCATTAGGCGAACCAGTATTGAAGAAGAATTTTGAATAAAATTATTCTTTACATATGTTCCTATATAAAAATTAGTCATAGTCCAATGTAAAATAACTATCCCGCAGCCAAGTGGGGGAGTAGGTAGTACCCAAAATTACTAACCTTCTTATATTAGCTTAAATACTTGTCATATTATTTCAGTATTTTACGTATAATATTGTACAAGATTTACTTATATAAATATTGTTAAGTACGCCTATCTGTTGGTCGCATGATATTTTACTGCATTAGGCCCTTCTTCCACAGGTATACGCATGTATCCGATACTCATGTTGTGTACACGCATCGCCACCAATCATTGCTGAATTCTCAAAACTTCTAAAAGAGAATGCTTTGTGACTTCACTCGCAACGGAACAGTTGCTGTAGCTATCATTTTAATATACTGTCATTCTTTGTTAACTGTTTTATTTCTAGCATTGATCTAATTAATATTTATTGTAACATGTCTGACACGAGTGACGCCATGTTTAATGTCGTTAGTGGGAACAAATTCGTTGGTTAGTAGCGGGAGACTGGCGTATCCGACGAGTTTACAAAATGTACTTAACGTGTACCTGTGTAGAAATCTCCTCGCAGATGTATTGCGGTAGTTGCAAAGATTCTTAAATCGTTGAATATTAGATGCTTGCGTATCCTTGTGGAAGATTGGCGTTAGTTTTAAAGACGTATACATAATTTAACGTAAAATCGTACGTACAACTCCTTCAAATAATATAAACAACAGCCAAAGTGGGGCAAAGGTAATAAATAGGTCGTTTTTGCCGCTACGCTGTTAGTTTTTAGCTAAAGTTTAGCGAGGGCTTTTGTGGGACTTTGGGAGGAATGGGAAGAAAGAAGATAGGAAGATTTGAGAAGTTACCGGGAGTTGGGTTAGAAGGGTAGAAAGAAATAGTTCGTAGGAGAACGGGGTGGGTTTATATATCACGCAGAAAATTAACTGTTTACTAAGAATGTACGAAGAAAGCGTGATAAAATGTTATGAATTAAAAATAGTCTGAAACTTTTTTTAAAGTGCCCAGGAAAAAAAACCATAAGGGTCGTATATAAAAACTATGGGCGGTGACTTAAGCAAACGAAAAATTGTTTGTTAGCTACTGTTCTATCGTATAATATGTTCAATTAAATTAGGAAATCAAAAACAATAATCCTCTTTTGAAATTGAAATGTTAAAGTAAATGTTAGTGAATTGTTTCTATAGCGCCGTTTTCATGTGAAAATCACTTCAAGGGCCCTTTACAATTTAATATATTTACCTTAGTAATTAGATTCTTATACGACCTTTCAACGTTGAGGTCGTAAAACCGGCCCTGAACCTGGTTTAAGACCGTTTTAACCAAAAAAACGCCATGGTAATAAGTCAACATTTTCACTGTTCTGACCTTACGCGCCGCGTAATATTTACACCAAGTTCTTAATTAAGGCTGTTATTCTATAACTTAACACTTCGACTTATGTGTAAATAGCTACAAAATTACAAATACGATTTATTAAGGACTAACACCTAAGATTTATAACTAGTGACTTAAATACCAAGACTTTTAATGGTTAGAAACTAATTGCTGGCGCTTAACTAATATGTATTTTTGAGCAAAACATACTGGCAACTAAGTCTGAAGTCAATGCAAATTGAATCCACATGCGTCAAGCACTATTCTTCAAAAAATAAAATGACAAACAACAAGGCAAGACTTTTCTCAACTTTTACCAGAAAAAAACAGCAATATTTATTATTTTTGGGTTATTTCCAGTCTCCCACTTTATACTGGCCTGATATTAGTGGCTTTAACAATAGTTACATCACTTGTTACAGAGCGTAAGAAAGAAGAATCAGTGTGTTTTTTTTGTTCAGCGTAGTGATTTCGGTTTCAGTCTGAATTTGGTGAAAGCATACTTTTCTTTTCTGATCCCACTATGTTTTGTATCCAGGTTTTTATTTAAAAATTAAATGTTATAATATTGTTGTGATTTTTGAATGAAAATGAGATTTTATTGAAAACTTAATTACCATAGTTTAATAAGCTTTTTTTGTCCAAATGCTGTATTTGTAGTTATTTGTGGGATATGTTTTTCACACTAAAATCTAGTGTGTCTAATATTACTTGTGCTTTGTATTTAATAATCAATAGCAGTGTTGTTTTGTTTAACAAAGTTGTTTAACTGACACCATGTTAAGATTGTTAAAGATTTTGTCAGTGCTAGTTTTTACAGGGACTTTTAGAATATTGTTATTTTCACTGCCTCATCCGATAATACCGTATACTAAAAATGTTTGGCAAAGAGCCACGTAGAACTCGATAAAGTAATTTTTTAATGAAATTCCTGATGGTTTTAAAAAAAATAACCATTAAAACACTTATTTTAAAATATTAAAACACATTTAACTGGAATGAATTTGAAATCCTCAACCCTTTGTCTCTACTAGTTTCCTACATTTGATTACCCGTCTGAATATCTACTTCAGTGATAGGTACATCACCTGAGGAAAGTCAGAAAACAGAAGCAAGTAATTTGTATCGTGACAGGAGAATTATGTCAGACCTGGTTGTGTTACACAGAGTCATTAACAACTTAATTGACAGTCCTACCATCGTTACCTCTATAAAAGTCCGTGTGCCGACTAGGAACACAAGACAAAATGTAGCATTCTTCTGCAATACATACACAACCAACTATCAGACGCACTCACTAACCAATAAGATGCATGATCTGGGCAACAAGTTTGGGGGTTGCTTTTGCTATTGATATGTTTATTGAATCCATTTATAGAATTAAGCGTAATCTATACCAGCACTTTGTCCAATTCTACAAATTATAGTAGGGTTGGTAATGCAGTTTTAGTGATTTGTCTTATATTGTTACATTTTCTATAGTATTTAATGCTTCTATTACATATTTTACTTAAACTGTTTAATATTCAGTTTAACAGTTTACTGTTATATCATGTTTCAAGTTTTTTATGTTAAATTTTCGATAGGTCAGATCTTTTCTTAAAATCCATGTAAAAAATACAGACGTGAAATGACGACTCAATCTAACTGTAAGCGAGAAAGTCATGAAATACCACTAAAAATGCATACCAAAATATTGTCCAAGTTTGACTGAAATAAAATCCTTTTCCTCAGTTTTATACATTTGATTACAAGTCGGAACATCAATTGCAATGATAGGTACATCACCTGAGGGAGGGTAGAAGACATAAGACAGAAGTCAGGAGACGGAGAACAGAGGTAGATGAAGGGAATAGAGAACGGAGAACGGAGGAGAGATGCTAAGAGTAAAAGTTTCCACAATTTAACTTCTTTCCGCCGAAGTTCTGGCATAAAATGCCTCCAAGCAACGTATTCCAAGATGTGATTCTTCCCAAGTCACTTCGGAAACAGAAACAAGGAAAAACATTGGGTGGAAGTTGATTACATGGGCCCACCAACTTCTAAAAGCAGAAAACAGCATTTTCGCAAATTTATATATTGCGTTTTTGTCATGTCCCACGACAAAATATATAATAACACAATACAAAATAAAATATTTTTCTGCAATACATACACATCCAACAATCAGACACACTCACTAACCAATAGGATGCATGATCTATATCATGACACCAGCACTTTGTTGAACCTACAAATTATGGTAATGTAGTTCTAGTGGTTTGTCTTGTTTGTAGTATTGTTCTAGTTTCTATTTTATTTTATGTTACCTTTTCATGTTTTACTAATAGTGTTTCATATTTAGTTTATCACTTTAATATTATTTCATGCTTTAAAAACTTTGTGTATAATTTTCGATAGCTCACTGGGTATATTATTCTGTTCTTGTAATTCATGTAAAAGCCCAGCTGTATTATAAAATATTAATAAGTTAAGTAATATTAAGTTAAGTAATAAATTAAGTTAAATAATTTAAACAAATTTACTAATTTACTTTATTCAGGCAGTTAAATAAAAATGCCAAATCTGTGTACAGTAAAATCTCGGTCGGTCGCTCTCCGAATAATCGTTTTCCCAGAATTGTAGTTTGTTTCTTTCAGTCCCAAATTAATTTCATACAATACTCGCAAAAAATAGATCAACCATTTCTCTACACATCGTTTTACCGCATTCATAGTCTAAAGCACGAAGTTTTTGTACTAAATATTTTGCTAGGTCGATCGTTTTTCAAAATGTGAAAATACAAAACCACATTTTGTAGCTTAATTCTTGTTTTCCATTAATGGTACTCGTAAACGAAGAGCGGATTTCCGTGTGGTTTTGCGTCAATAGTGATGAAACTGACAAACGCGAGCCCTGCACACATTTGTAAATCGCTGAAGCCTATGTTGTGAATGTATTGTTTTTCCGCATTCATCGTTTTTTTCACTAGATCCCTTAATAAATGAGGCAGAGGTTTCACTGCATATCATTTAGATCAAACATTTGTGTATTATTACTATGTCCCACCCTTGCATTCGATTCAGTAAGGTCTGATTTCGTAGTGCTAGATTTAATTGTGTTAGATTATATTCTTTAAACTTCTGGCATATTGACTGTTATATTTCTTTACCGGTTTTGTGCCATAAGCGCTTAACGCGCTCTTTGTTGCCGTGTACGACAGGCCGGCCATATAAGATAAGCATTCATTATGCCTTCGTTGCCGTGCACGACAGGCTGGCCATACAAGATTATCATTCATTATGCCTTCGTTGCCGTGTACGACAGGTCGGCCATATAAGATTAGCATTCTTTATGCCTTCGTTGCCGTGTACGACAGGCCGGCCATATAAGATTAGCATTCATTATGCCTTCGTTGCCGTGCACGACAGGCCGGCCATACGAGATTATCATTCTTTATGCCTTCGTTGCCGTGTATTACAGGTCAGCCATGCGAGATTGGCATACTTTATGCCTTCGTTGCCGTGGCTGACAGGTCAGCCATACAAGATTAGCATTCTTTATGCCTTCGTTGCCGTGGCCGACAGGTCGGCCATACAAGATTAGCATTCTTTATGCCTTCGTTGCCGTGTATTACAGGTCAGCCATGCGAGATTGGCATACTTTATGCCTTCGTTGCCGTGGCTGACAGGTCAGCCATACAAGATTAGCATTCTTTATGCCTTCGTTGCCGTGTACGACAGCCCGGCCATAAAAGATTATCATTCTTTATGCCTTCGTTGCCGTGTACGACAGGTCGGCCATACAAGATTAGCATTCTTTATGCCTTCGTTGCCGTGTACGATAGGCCCGCCATACATTATTAGCATTCTTTATGCCTTTGTTGCTTGGTTATATCATGTATTTAGAATAATTTAAAATGCGAAACATATAAAAACATCTCTTTGGATGATTTTAATATTAAAGTTTATTAATATTACCGACTTTACAGTGATCTACACAAAAGCTTCACATGACAGCCAATCTGTCTATAATGCAGGGTTGTCACATTTCGCCGTCAGTTATCATTTCGCCTTGCAATATTATAATTTTATGGCCTTTTATTTATATTTCGTGATTTATAAATTATAATTTGTGATGTTGTGCAAATAAGTAGTTAGTTTCTTAGTTTACGGAGTGCGTATTCTGTTTGTTGTAAAATTTTTGAGTTTTTTTTTTTGAAAATTATTGTAAAATTTCTTTGACCGACAATGGAGAGTGGTGAACAAAATACATCTGATAATGACCAACTGGAGGAAGATTAAATGGATAAAGCTAACCATATTGTTAAATCGGATGATAGTGATATCAATTTTGAAGTTGCTGATGAAGAGTAAGAGAAAAAACAAGCTATCGTATTTTTCTGAAATTTTTTGAAAATTTGAGGTGCGTTTTTCTAAGTAAATGGCCGCGTAAACGATGCACAGTCTACATCTTTGGTAAGTGTTTATAATATCCTTTAACCATGTTCAAAATAAAAATTAATTTCACATTAATTCCAGCCTTGCACAGCCATACTAATACGTTTCGGAATATAAAATTTTAAAAATGCTGTCTCAAGTCAGATAATTTGAGTGAAATTCCGTTTCTCAATAAAATCTACATAAATGGGATATTTCTCAACGTATCCAAAACGTAACTCAATAAAATCTACATAAATAGGATATTTCTCAACGTATCTTTCAGTTTGTTTCTTTCAGTCCCACATTAATTTCATACAATACTCGCAAAAATAGATCAACCGTTCCTCTACACATCGTTGTACCGCATTCATAGTATAAAGCACGAAGGTTTTGTACCTAATATTTTGCTAGATCGATCGTTTTTCAAAATTTGAAAATACAAAACCACATTTTGTAGCCTAATTCTTGTTTTCCATTAATGGTACACGAAAACGACGAGTGGATTTACGTGTGGTTTTGCGTCAATAGTGATGAAACTGACAAAAGCGAGCCCTGCACACATTGGTAAATCGCCGAAGCCTATGTTGTGAATGTATTGTTTTTCCGCATTCATCGTTTTTTTCACTAGATCCCTTCGAAAATGAGGCAGAGGTTTCACTGCATATAATTTAGATCAAAATATTTTGTATGTTTACTATGTCTCACCCTTGCATTCGATTCAGTAAAGTTTGATTTCGTAGTACTAGATTTAGCTGTGTTAGATTATATTCTTTAAACTTCTGGCATATTGGCTGTTATATTTATTTGCCGGTTTTGTGCCATAAGCGATTAACGCGCTCTTTGTTGCCGTGTACGACAGGCCGGCCATATAAGATTTGCATTCAATATGCCTTCGTTGCTGTGCACGACAGGCCGGCCATACAAGATTATCATTCTTTATGCCTTCGTTGCCGTGTACGACAGGCCGGCCATATAAGATTAGCATTCTTTATGCCTTCGTTGCCGTGGCTGACAGGTCGGCCATACAAGATTAGCATTCTTTATGCCTTCGTTGCCGTGCACGACAGGCCGGCCATACAAGATTAGCATTCTTTATGCCTTCGTTGCCGTGTACGACAGGTCGGCCATATAAGATTGGCATTCTTTATGCCTTCGTTGCCGTGTACGACAGGTCGGCCATATAAGATTAGCATTCTTTATGCCTTCGTTGCCGTGCACGACAGGCCGGCCATACAAGATTATCATTCTTTATGCCTTCGTTGCCGTGTACGACAGGTCGGCCATATAAGATTAGCATTCTTTATGCCTTCGTTGCCGTGGCTGACAGGTCGGCCATACAAGATTAGCATTCTTTATGCTTTCGTTGCCGTGCACGACAGGCCGGCCATACAAGATTATCATTCTTTATGCCTTCGTTGCCGTGTACTACAGGTCGGCCATGCGAGATTGGCATACTTTATGCCTTCGTTGCCGTGGCTGACAGGTCGGCCATACAAGATTAGCATTCTTTATGCCTTCGTTGCCGTGCACGACAGGCCGGCCATACAAGATTATCATTCTTTATGCCTTCGTTGCCGTGTACTACAGGTCGGCCATGCAAGAATGGCATACTTTATGCCTTCGTTGCCGTGGCTGACAGGTCGGCTATACAAGACTAGCATTCTTTATGCCTTCGTTGCCGTGTACTACAGGTCGGCCATGCAAGAATGGCATACTTTATGCCTTCGTTGCCGTGGCTGACAGGTCGGCTATACAAGACTAGCATTCTTTATGCCTTCGTTGCCGTGCACGACAGGCCGGCCATACAAGATTAGCATTCTTTATGCCTTCGTTGCCGTGTACGACAGGTCGGCCATACAAGATTGGCATACTTTATGCCTTCGTTGCCGTGCACAACAGGCCGGCCATACAAGATTAGCATTCTTTATGCCTTTATTGCTTGGTTATATCACGTATTTAGAATAATTTGAAATCCGAAACATATAAAAACATTTCTTTGGATGACTTTAATATTATAGTTTATTAATATTACCGACTTTACAGTGATCTACACAAAAGCTCCACATGACAGCCAATCTGTATATAATGCAGGGTTGTCACATTTCGCCGTTTTTTATCCGATCTTATGTCAGTTATCATTTCGCCTTGAAATTTTATAATTTTATTGACTTTTATTTACATTTAGTGATTTCTTAGTTATAATTTGTGATGCTTGTGCAAATAAGTAGTTAGTTTCTTAGCTTACAGAGTGTTTATTCTGTTTGCTGTAAAAAAAAATTATTTTTGTTTTTGGAAAATTATTGTAAAATTTGTTTGACCGATAATTGAGAGTGGTGAACAAAATACATCTGGTAATGACCAACTGGAGGAAGATTTAATGGATAAAGCTAACCATATTGTTAAATCGGATGATAGTGATATCAATTTTGAAGTTGCTGATGAAGAGTAAGAGAAAAAGCAAGCTCTCGTATTTTTCAGAAATTTTGTGAAAATTTGAGGTGAGTTTTTCTAAGTAAATGGCCGCGTAAACGACGCACAGTGTACATCTTTGGTAAGTCTTTATAATATCCTTTAACCATGTTTAAAATAAAAATTAATTGTACATTAATTCCAGCCTTGCACAGCCACACTAATACGTTTCGGAATATAAAAATTTAAAAATGCTGTCAACAAGTCAGATAATTTGAGTGAAATTCCGTTTCTCAATAAAATCTACAAAAATGTGATATTTCTGAGCGTATCCGAAAAGTAACTCAATAAAATCTACATAAATAGGATATTTCTCAACGTATCCGAAACGTAACTCAATAGAAAACGTAACTCAAAAAATCTACATAAATGAGATAGTTCTCAACGTATCCGAAACGTAACTCAATAAAATCTACATAAATGGGATATTTCTCAACGTATCCGAAACGAAACTCAATAAAATCTACATAAAAAGGATATTTTTGAACGTATCCGAAACGAAACTGTATGGGATATTTCTGAACGTATACCAAACGTAACTGTCAAAAAATAGTAAAAAGCTTTCAAATTTGCCGAACCTTCTGATATGAAAATATCTTGAGTCGGTGAATTATTTTCCCATTTGATCTCTGGTGATTTGACGTGTTGTTCTTGTATTGTTTTGTATTTATTATGTTATATAATGCACTTGCATATTGTGTGTTGACTAGATGATCCATTTGTAGAAAAGTGTGTGGAAGGGTTTAGTTTTTCCTGTGAGGAAGATTTAACCCGGACATAAAGTTAGAAGATAGTAAACATAAAAAAAAGTATATATATAATTTTTGAAATATTACAATTTTGAAATCAAATACAAATATTTTTTTTTAAAAACGCCCATTTAAGTTTTCTCGTCTAAACATAGAACTGGCAACGAAAAAAACAATGTTTCTTCAAACATTACTACCACCTTACTTTTTGTCGTTTCATATAAAAAATAATTAGAAAAAAATCTGATTTTACAACATATTATTTTGGAAAGAAAAACCTATCTTGTATATTGTATTTCACCTCAAATAAAGACATTGTTTAAATTCACAGAAAGTTTGTTTTAAACCTTCGAGGATAAAAACAGGACCTCAGAGTTTTTATTCGCCAGTAAAGGGCTTTATGATTTTGTACGATTGAGTTTTTGGATGTTTAAAAATATTGTAAATGTTTGGTTTAACGGTTACAGGGGAACATCTTATAAAACTGCCAAATGTCGGCCTTTTGCTTTCGTATTAGCCACAAATTCACCAAATAAAAAAAGTTTATCGTGTTAATTTTAACTTTTCAAACAACTTTAAATTTCAAAGGTTGTTATAAAATAACTACTTATATAATTGAAAAAAACACAGCCCTGGACTCGATTTTTCTGCCTCTATAAATAATTGACTAGCAAACAGCCAGCAAGCATATAACCAGTTAATGACCCATGTGCATATACAAATATAGTTGATGATGAATATTCGGAATATGTGGATAGTAATAATAATAATTATAATAATAATAATAATAAGTGTTTATTTTTTTTACTTTTTGTAACAAATAGATATAATGATATCCTCACTGGGATCTCCCGTGCTGAGGATTTCGTTTACATAATATGTATATATTAATTATAAGAAAATTGATATTACAGCAAAGTAATTTAATTATGAACAAATATCATGTAGTATAATTTTTTTATTTTTTAAATAATTTTAAAATAAGTAAAATAGTGTTTTTTGGTATAGTTCAGTTGATTCGGTTTTAGTCTGTGTTTGATATCAGTATATTTTCTATTTCATATCTCCCTATATTAAGTATCCAGCTTTTTATTTGAGATTTAAATGTTAAAATGTTGAGGTTTTTGAGTGAGAGTGGTATTTTATTGTAGAGTTTAGTACTATGATATAAGAAGCTTTTTTGCCCAAAGGTCGTATTAGTAGTTATTTGTTGGATAAGTTTTTGACCATGAGATCTAGTGTTTCTTTTGTACGTGTTTGTTGTTATTTCTTGGATTTTGTACTTATGAATGTAAATGAGTATAGTTTTAGAATATAGTTGTTTAATTGACATGATGTTAAGATTGGTGAAGATTTCGTCAGTGCTAGTTCTTACAGAAACTTTCAGTATAATTTTCATTATGGCTTTTTGAGAATTAGTGAATTTTGTATATTTTTATTTGCACTGCCCCATCCGATAATACCGTATTCTAACAGTGATTGGCAGAGAGCCATGTAGATTTTGACTAAGTCTTTTTTAATGAGCACATTCCTGATAGTTTTGAAAAAAATAACTTAGTTTTTTAATTTTAGTATCTAAATAGCTACGTTTTATAATAACTTAGATACGTTTTAAGGAGATGAAGGAGTGAACATGAAGATACCAATCATTCCATAGTCGAGCCGTTGAATTCTAGAATTAATCGAAGAAAATATCCATTCTCGTGTGATAAATGTCAACAATGTACAAATGTTGAGCGCACCTTTGGCGTGTTTCTATGAAAGTTACTAATTCCTTGGAGGATCTTCCATTGAAATACCGGTAGAATAAGGACAGCTTGCCGCCTGTGTTTTAAAGATTGCAATTCATTTAGGTCCCGTAGCACGCGTTCAAAGATGGTTTGAAATAGAAATATGTAAATACAAATGTTAGAGGGATCGCGCTAATATTAAAAAAACGACAATAATTAACCGGAAATGATGAAAATATTTAATAAAATACCACTTGTTTGAAATAGAACAAAAATCTCTTGAAAGGATTCCTTAGTTAAATTTAACGATATACTGTGATTTTTTCATGCCTATATCATATTAAATAACAGAAAAAACGTGTTTTAAATAATTTTCGGGGTTAACTTTGCGATTTTTTTCTATCGAGGGAATTTCGTATAATTAACGTTTAAGCATTACGAATGTTTAAATATTATCTTCAAATATATCATTTTTTTTTGGAACTTAAAAATTTAAAGAGTTAACGAGAAACCTGTTATAAAACGATAGAAATTGGGCATGCTGGGGCTTAATACAGAGGAATGTATCAATCGGTATATTTGGGAAGTATGTTTACGAGAGTTGGGAAGAATGTTGTCCTGTTTATACGTAGCATATGCATGATTGAGACTTGACTTTGTACTTTTGAATGCAGCTATAACTTTGTTGTAATTCTTTACAATAAATGCAATAATGTAGCCTTTTTAACCGCAATATTTTTTTTTTATATTCGCCTAACAATTGCTCCTTCCTCAGTGCAAAATATACTAGATTTTGCCTCAGTCCTGTAGATTCCCCAATATCAAACTTATTATTTTTAACCAATTATTATTAGTCTGAAATGCCTGTATACAAACCAACTGTGTAAAAATACATGACGCTGACGGGAATTGAATCTTCTGATTACCGGTCAGGTGATCTACAAATTCAATTTAAAAAAAAACTCCTAAAATAACACGGACTAGTCATTTAATTAGGTGCATCTTCTGGCTCGTTTTTAGTGCTGCTTTGGTTATTTTTTCTGTTTGTACAAACAGTTCTCCAACTCGTCTTGGAAGGAGTTTATAAATAAGTGGTTCTTTTAGATTTATCAGGAATTTATTAATACTCAGCGTAATATAATGGTGACTCGATAGTCGACCTAACTAAAAGCTGGCTAATTGGAATCTGAAACAGTAAGTTTCTCTGGGAGCCTTCCCACTGGCCCTGGCGACTACTGGCCACTGGCTCCATCTTGCGGATTTCCACGCAAGCTCTATGCACTGCCATCTGTGAGTGCATCTATGAAGCTCTTACTTCCCAACATTTAAGTACACCTCTTTCGGATAGACGTTAATTATCGACTTCTCCTCACTAAACGAATACTTTTTTTCGATATTTCGAGCAAATCCAGATCTTTTCAAAATTGCATACGTTTTTCATACAATTTAAATATTTTTTTTAAACTTCACATTCATTATACTTACAACACAAAACCATACAATCAGAATAACCTTTCCCCCACGCGACCCAATTCAATGTTAACCCTCTATTTACACCAATGTACGTGACATCCTGTAGGTTTCTGCTATTAGCATCCAGCGTGGTCTCGAGGCCTATGTCAAAAGAATACAAACTTCTGCACGCGTGGATTACACGTGGAATAAAGCCAGCTAAGCAAACAACGTAACAATTCGTAGAATGCTGTAGTTTTAGAGCAGGAATTGCCATTATTTTTGTTTGATAATAATCTCTTTTATAACGACCCTCCACACGCGAGCAAATGTAATATAATTTATGATTGTAGAGTATGAATTATAAAATTATATTGTGGAAATCGTTTGATATTTATTGTGTCTACCTTAGATGCACTGTAGATATTTTACAAATATTTTTAATAACAATAAATAATAAAGTGTTTTTTATTATCTTGATATTATTATTTTTTATGATATTCTCACTGGGATCTCCCGTGCTGAGTATTTCATTTATATACTATTAAAATTTAGTAGTGTGGATAATATAAATAGTTTTTTTGTTTCTGAAATAATTATTGATCTATTGTTGGTGTTTTTTGTTCAGTATATTGTATATTTCTGGTCTCCCTATGTTTTATATCCAGATTTTTATTTGAGATTTAGATTATTTATTATTTATTATTATTTATTGATCTTTAGTTAGCCCACATCTTCGTGTGTGCTAATAGTTTTATAAACATATAAACATGTACATTGTTTGGCAAACATAATCTTTCTTTAAATATTTCAATAAAGTAATAATTGAGATAGACATATTTTCTTAATTCATTTTTGAACTTATTAATATTTTTTATCGATGTCAAAATATTTTTGTGAGTTTTGAATGAGAGTGGGATTTTGATGAAGAGTTAATTACTAATAAGCTTTTTGGTCCAAATGCTATATTTTTAGTTGCTTTGTGAATATGTTTTTGACACTGAGATCTAGTGTTTCTAATATACATTTTAGTTGTTATTTCTTGTGCTTTTATTTCAGAATCAAAATTAGTATTGTTTTTTTTTTAACGGATTTGTTTAACTGACACGATATTGGTACCAAAAATTGCGTAAGGTTTTTAGAATTTAGAATTTCTACCGAAACCTATTGCAAAATAGCTTAAAATTCTATAAAACACGTGAAGTTTTGCTAAAACATGTTCTAGGTGTGAAAAAAATGCAGTGTTTGTTAAATGCTACTTAAAAAGTTTGTGGAGAAACGTTTGCTTATTTTAAGTGATTTATGAAATGTTTTCATTTACGCCTATTTTTTTTAATGCGAAACCGCACAAGAGTTCCAATTGCTCCCAACCGTATGAAGTACCTAAGTAAGACGATGGCATCTCCAATAGGGGTATGTTATGAGAATAGATGTAGAGGTGAGAGGAAGTAGATGGAGAAGAGGAAGGTGAAGAAATACCTAACTGTACAGATCTGATCATTAAACATGGTCAAAGCCATTTTAAGCAACTTTTCAATTCTGAATGGTGGTTTTACACCAGAGCGATACTGAGAATACCTTCCAATCTAGAACGTGACGCAAATATACTGTACATTTTTTATAATGATTTTACTTTTTCCAAAATATCGTTTCCAGATATAAAACGTATAGAAAATGTTAATGAGCACAAATCAAGAAAGAAAATTAGACTAAAAGAGACAAATGAACAAAAAAATACTCTTATGTATTATACTTAATTTCACCTTTGTATTTTGATTGTACAATGTTTGGTGGCCGAAAAAAAAAACAAAAAAAAAATTGTCAAGATTAGTTTTGTTTCCGACGTATAAACTATTCTAAGGTAATTAAAAGGTACAAATGAAATAGCAATGAAAATCACAGTCATAGGAAGGTACTAAAATATTGTCGTTTTATATTGCAAAACATAGATATCGAAAAATAGGAAATCTTTAATATTGTTGGTAGCTAGCATTGTTATATGCTTTTCCTAATTTTATTTCCTGCGCATTAAATTATCTTTTAAATATTACCCCTCTATCCCGAATACAAGTGTGTAGTTCAATTAAAATTCACAATTCATCTTATCAACATCTAACCTGTGTTTGATTACGGACTTGCTTGTTGCTTATTACTTGTTGACCGTGACGACATTTAAAAGCCATTAAGTTGAGTTTGTTGCTATGAATAGTGAACTACAGGGTTTTCCAATAAGAGGTATTATTTTGATATTCAATTGTAAAAGATAAATGATTTCGTTGCTTGTGTGACACGTAGCGCCGTTTTGTTGAAAGTAAACGCTGTCCAGATCAATATCATCCAATTCCGGCCATGAAAAATCATTAATCATCTCTCGATAGTGCAATCCATTCACCGTAACTGTTGCTTCAGCCTCATTTTCGAAAAAATAAAGTCCAATGACTCCGCCGGACCATAAATTGCACCAAACAGTCACACGTTGAAGTTAAAGAGGCTTTTCAACAATAACTCTTGGGTTTTCCGAGCTCCAGATGCGACAATTTTGCTTGTTGACGAAGCCACCGAGGTGGAAATGGGCCTCATCACTCAAAATGTTTTGCATTTGATTCACTGATGTGAATTTTAATAATTTCAATGCGTTGTTGAAGCGTGTATCGTTCCATTTTTATTAATGACGTAGTTTCTACTTGTCAAATGTCAAAAATTGACAGCTTCAAAAGTAACATCTACCGAAATAGCGGGCTATTCAAAATAACACCTCTTATTGGAAAACCCTGTATATTAAGAAAATAACGGTAAGTCAGCATTCCAGATTTCCTTTCTACTATCTGCTGTGCGACGGTGCCTTCATTCCGACCCAAACAACTGTTTTTCATATTCTTGTCATTGTCAGGTTTAAAAGTTTCGACATGTTGGATGATTGATAGGTAATTATCTTCAGTAGGTAATGTTTTTTCGTCATTATGTACATTATTTAAAGGTAAAAGGCAATATTTCCATCAGAAGTGTCTTTTACGTAATTTAAAAAAAAGGTTTAATCAATAAATCAGTGTATTTATTACATATACATACTCGTATGTATATGTAAAGTATACAGCACTAAAGTATATTATTTATTAACGGTTATACGCTGATATATCACGGAGAAGATTACAACTTTGAGGTACACGTAAGAATAAAAAGGTCATGGAGGTAGTTTTACTATTTTGTAAAGCATGTCAAAAAACTGTCTCTAAGTGACATGGAAAAGTGACAAGTTACTGTCGTTCTGTAGAGTGGCGAGTTATTATTTTATCAGAGGTCTTCATTTTCTATTTTTTTTAAATTAACCCAACACAGAAGGCACTGAGATGATAATTTCTCTTAGGGATGATGTGTAGTGGAACTTTTTAAGGAACGGAAGGTAAGGGAGTTCTGTGCAAAGGGTAAAGTAAAAGCGTATGAGGAGTGGGGTAGGAATCTAAAGATCAGTGTGTCCAGGAGTAATGGTCGAATGATATATCACACCTATTGCAACGTAAGGCGATGGTACAAGAGAGACCAGTTAGAGAGATCAAAGGGTCTCCCAAATCAGCCTCTCCCGATCTCTCCAGCTGGTGGGCAGGCACATCCTGAACCCACCTCACCCGATAAACCCGGGTATCCCTGCTTAGTCACCAAATGTAGCGAACCACTTGGGTAACCCAAATTTCTTTTACACAACAGATAAATCTGGCCAGTGATTTCCAGAACTCTGAAATTAGTCACTTCTCAAAATGGATTTATTAAGGCATTAATATCCTTTGTCCCTTTTGAGATAGCTGCCTCTTTCCTCTCAATTGCCTCCCAACGCCCACTTGCAAAACATCGCCCCCTGGTTTCAACTGGCGACTCTGGGAGGCGATAGCAACCACCTTAAGAATCGCTGCATTATAAAAACACTCTAGAAAAGGGTAATTCATACGAACAGGATTTGAACTCTCGGATCTTGCTCTAAACGGTTGACTGCATTGAACTATTAAGCTACCAAGACAACCTGTAGATCTGCCATGTTGAAAATATTTATATTTTATGGGAGTACCGCTCAAGAGTTCAAAATGCTCCAAACCATCTGGAAAGAGTAACTATGGCATCCCCAATTATGTTACAAGGCTTTAATTGTATGAAGAAGATAAAAAAGTGGAGTGACAATTTTCTTGCAAATGTTTTATATAATAGGACTGTGTATTTTAATTTTATAATTTCATGAAATTTTCCTCGTTTTGATCAAAAATGTCTTTGATAAACATTTTTTGTCGACATTTTTTTATGTTTGAAATTAAAATACCACGGTACCTTTTATATAGTTTCTAAAATGGTATTTGTTTTTATAATGTCTTCAAAATGAAGAATAATATAGAACATTTAAAATACCTTGGAAAAATTCGATGAGAAATTATTATTATTTCAAGTTTATACAACAGATAAACAACCCCTTTTGACTGGATAAGCAATGTATATATCTTATGTATCTTTCCATGAACTAATTCACACAGATAAGCACACGACTTATTTATTACACGGTAGTTTATTTATATGTGTTAATATTATTATTTTGCTTTTTTCTAACAAATCCGTGGAAACCAAAACAAAACTCGAAAATTATGTGATTTATTTGTGCGGATATAATATTATCATTATTTACGTAAGAGAAACATAGAAAAAGTTGAGACAGGAGAAAAGAAAAGAGAAAATGAAAAAAATCGCCGTCCGATATCTTATTGTCTCCTTTTTCTAATTTATGGATTCAGAAGTTTTCTTATTATTTCTTGAAGATATACATTAACAAGTGCGTTGATATATGAGAGTTCTCTTATTCCGCTTTCGAATCTTTTATTGGATTAGATTAATTTCTCAAAAAGCGATTAAATAAAACTTATAACCTGTTATTCAAGAACAGAAGGAAAGAGGCATCATAGACAATTTATTGACATAGATGGCATAGAGACAGGAAGTGGTATAGACAAAATAGAGCATTGTCAATTTATTAACAAGTTTTACTTTATCTTAAAACTTGGGAATAATTCTAAGGATATCTTTTATTTTAACCTCCATGAAGGGAAATTATTTTCCTAAGGGCCTATATGATTTTTAGGGACGCCGCGCCGTGTCGAGGGTTTTTGAGGAGAGGAAGGAATGAACACGGGTCTTGAAGAGACCATTATAGTAGAAGGAAGTAAACACAGAGGCAGGCAAATAGTTCCACTGCCGAATTGTTGAAATAAATAACGAGTTGTGGAACGTATAAATATTTATGCGAATTAATTGATTAATTATGACGAGTAGGTACTAGATAGTAGGTACTTCTTTTTTTCCTTGTTGTTACTTATCAAGTTCAGATGGAAAGGGATGTGCACTTGTCGTCCTTGATGGGCACAGTTGGTTTTGGTTTTTGGCGCTCTTGCAAGGGACGATAGTTGCCCGTGGTGTTCCGTGGATTCATGGGATTTCGAAGAGGCCTATTTGCTTTCCCACGCCCGCGCCGGAGGTATCGGGAATGGTCAACAGTGGCGGAATTTGTTGCGCCGGATCGTGCTGATTGCGTGTTTGATTTCGCACGCCGGAGGTTCTGTGAAGGGCAAAAAGTTGTGGATTATGTTGCGCCTAAACGTGCAGATTGCGTATTTACTTTCCTACATCGGAGATCCTTGGAAGAGCAAAAAGTGGCTGAATTCAGATGGCGTATTTTCTTTCAAAAGTGGCGGATGGAGAATTTCTTCGTCATCGGTCTGTTGTTGGATGGAGCCTGAGAAGGTTCAACAAGAGTTCATGCTCTCTTCTCACTTATCACGACAAAAAAATAAGTAACAGCTGTAGAAATGACCCGTTATTATGTGACAGATGTCAACCATGCAATATTTGTGGTCTAAATATTTCAACCCATCTCTGCTCAAGAGTCCAGGGTTTTTTTCAAATATTTTGGGGCTCAACCAAATTAAACATGCAATTTGTACAGGATCAGCTGTTGTGTACTATCTATAGTATCTGATGGCCCTGAAGACTTTTACAGTACAACCAGCATCTGAGAGGCTAACTTGACTGTGGCTTCGTTGAACTGCTGTACTCGTGAAAAAAAAATCTGAAACTTTTCACAGTCCGCAACATTGTAACATTGCAATACTCGACAAAATTCGGAGCTAAATAACCAAGAATTTGTAGGCTTTTAAAAGTCATTTCATAAAAATTCTTCAACCCTAAGAGTCCTAAATTCTCGAGCCTTTTAAAATAAATATTAACTCTATATCATAAAAATTCTGCAATCCTAAGAGTCCTAAATTCTCTAGCCTTTCAAAATAAATATTAACTCTACTTTTTATTTTTTTATTTATTTATTTTTATTTAGGAAGCAAACAACAGTTTGTCAGTAATCTTTTACTGAATGTCTAGTATTTGTATTATAGTGTCCCCTGCTTTCAAAGTCGTTAATTTTTTAATAAAAATGTGTTTATCTGAAGTAACTTACCAGGTAAGCATGTTCTGTTGAATCTGTTTGTAAATAATAAAATTAGATGGAGCCTTGAGCCATTGAGGTAATTTTTATTTATTTATTTATTCATTTTTGGGAAAATCAACAGTTTACATTTTTACAGATTGTACATAAGTAAAATAGCCAAAATAAAACCAATTACGGATTTCCTCCTTGTGATTTTACGTAAGACAGCATTAGAAGAAATAATTAAATTTATGAGAAATGTGAAGTTATAATTATATAAAATAAAAGAATTGTATAAAATAATAGAAAAAAATAATACAACAAAAATAAAAATAAAGGGGAAAAAAAAAAAAAAACTAAAATTTATATAAAATAAAAGATTATCGATACATTGGTAACCATAAGAATACAAACAATATTGTGCATATAAATCATATCATAACCATAACCATAAGAAGACAATGTTGTGCATATAAATCATACCATAACAGGATTATAAATATATAAATACTAGAAACATAAACATCAGAAACATCAATTCAAGAAACATCAGTGAAATACTCTTTTAAGGTCATTTTATATTTAGTAAATTCGCAATTGAAGATGTCGATATTGAATAATATGTTATTGTAATTATTACATATTCTGTTCAGGCAAGAATTTTGTCTACAGTTCGTTTTGCTTTGATCGATTTTAAACAGGATAGAAGACCGTGTTAAACGTGCAGGCACATTAAATTTAATATTATTTAGCAACTCTGGGCATTGAATATTATTATTAATTAATTTATATAGGAATAGAGCATCTGCATGATGTCTTCGTACACTTAATGAATCAATTTTAAAGTACGAAGCTGCCTCTGCATAATTATGAAATCTTACAAATGACCTGTAACAGAGATATTTTAGGAATTTGTTTTGAATTGCTTCGATTTTATTTATGTGGATTTTATAGAATGGAGACCAAACAATTGATGCAAACTCCAGATGACTTCGTACGTAGGCAAAGTAGAGTTGCTTAATGATATTGATGTTATTAAAAAGTTTTGTGTTTCTAATGATGAAACCTAACATTTTAGCAGCCTTATTTGTGATTTGTTGTATATGAAGGTTATATTGAAGTTTATTATCAAGAGTTATTCCAAGATCACGAATATTTGAGACTGTTGCAATGTTGATGTTATTTAAAGTATAATTAAATAATGTTTTATTTTTATTTTTATTTCTGGAAAAGACAATGTGATGACATTTAAAAAATCCAATTAGGGTAGACCGAGGCTATTCGGATCAGGTGAGTTATTCGGATCAAGCTAAGCAATATGGATATATCTCGGCTATTGTAACCAAATGACAATGAAAGAATTTGGACATAGCATCCCCATCTACCGTATGTCATAATAGTAAAATTACCGATATTACAGATTGCGTGGGTTGACTGCTAAAAATCGATATGTGTGAAGATTGTACAAGTTACGTCTCAAATAAATGCCTGATGTAATATTGTTATCTGCGTTCTTAGTGTTTTTTTCTGAAAAGGTAAGCTATTCAGTCATGTTCACATGTTATATATTTATCAATCAAATGCACAGTAAACAGAATTAAAGCGCAATAAATTGCATTTTGTATGTTTTTGTACTTTACTTTGAGTAAATATCATATTAATAAATGTGAGGTTAAACGGACCGACGGTGGGGAGGCTATTTGGATCATATTTTAATGCTTTTAAAATTCGATACGTTTATTGTTTTATACTTTTATTTGAAACAGATGGTGCGCAACTATGTGAAAAAGACGACTAATCAATCATTGTCGAAAATTGCAATGGATGAAACCGTTAGGAAAGTAAAATCCAGTGAAATGGGATTACGCAGTGCTGTTGTGAGCTACGGAATCCCATACACGACAATTTTAGTTGGCACATCCAAAAGAACTCCCGCATTGCAAAGGTGCTAATTTTTCATATTACATCTCCAGTAAACGTTTCCAAATTTCGTAAAGATACTGAAAAAATAAAAACCTCGAACGCAAAGGAAATCCAAAGATCTCTCGCCAAAAACCGCCCAAAATTACAGTTCAAAGGAAAAGGTACCCCTGGACTTAAAGTTAAAAAATCTTCTCTAACAGCTTCTTCATCGGCTGGGGCTTCAAGAAAGTGATTTTGAATTTATTGCAATGAAGCTTTTGTACATCCTCCAAAGGAAGATTGGATTCAATGTGCTTCTTGTGAAGAATGGTGCCACGAAAAATGTTACGACAAGAAAGTTTTTATTTGTGCGGTGGGTAAGCCAATAAGAGTGTCATAAGTGTCATGATACTTTCATAAAAGTTATGGGTTCTAGAACCTATTTTTGGTTTATGTTTTTTTTTCATACTTAACTATTTTTTCGGGTTTGATCCGAGTAGCCCCACCACTGATCCGAATCACCACATATATATGTGTGGAGGGGTCTACAGTAATACACATATGTTTTTTTAAAGTTACTTTATGTTATGATCATTAAAATTAAAACATATAAAAATGTCAAATGCTTAATGTTAAATAATTTTTTTTTTCGAAAATGCATTAGTTTTAATTTTTTTCAAGAAAACATAAAAAATGATCCGAATAGCCTCGGTCTACCCTACTATTATCACTAGCGCATAACTATTATCCTGCGAGTAGGAGTGCGCGGGGACAGGATTCAATAGTTTCCGGTCGTTCGGCGTTAGATGGTTGGGAGCGTCGGATCTCAAATTGGACTAATTTAAGTTTAAAAATTGGAACCAATTTTTTCGCTTCGTGTCTCATTTAAATGTGATAATCCTGAATTTTTGACAAAACAATTGTAGTTTTGAAAATGGCAATTGTTTTAAAAATACTTTATTATTCATGTAGGTATTTTATAGAATTCTCAAAACAGACACTTTCTTCAATTTGGGAGGCGGGTATGGGTAGCGCCGCCCCGGGAACCATTTATTTGATAACCAACACCCCTGCCGTAGGTCATCCTCAGTAGTTTGTTGTGTTTGGTGACTTAGCAGGGGTACCCGAGTTCGTGAGGCGAGGTTTGTTTAGGTATTGATAGTGAATGCGACTGGTTGCGGGAGACTTTTTGACCTCTTCAGCCGGACTCTCTCGAATCATCGCTTTGCACCGCAGTGAGAGGGATGGATTCATACGTCTGTCACTCCTGGATACATCGACTCACCCCTCGTACCATTTTCCTTCCCAGAACTTCCTCTAATTCCTTTTCTCAAAAATACCCTTCACACAGCTTCCCCAAAGATGACTGGACAAAGAGGGCCTCCTGTGTGGAAGAAATAGAAAACAAACTTCCAATTTTGAAAATGAAACGGAAGTTTAAAGCAAATGTTTTCGAGTTCATTGAACCGGATTTGCAGACAGATGCACACTAAAGTGGCTGCCAGTAGTATTAAAAAAAGCATAACATTTGAAATGCAAGTTATAGATAGTGACCTTAAATAAGTTCGTCCTTCCAGATGAGTCGTTTATCCAGACAAATCGATTCCTCGAACAGCCGTGACATCCAATTGGGTCGATTAACCGACGCTTGAGTGGACTCAGATAGGTCCCATCGAAGAGAAGATAGGGCCATGTATACTTGTGAATAAGTCCATATTATATGTGTGAAGCATCTCGCTGTCACTTTAGATTGCAAGCTTCCTCAACGCGATCTTATTTCGTTGATATATCACCTAAGACCCATTATTTAGAATTTCTATCGAATGATAACATATTTTTAAAGATTTTAAGTTTTTAATCTCTCAATCCCTCAGGCCTCTGACGTGTTCTGAAATAAAGTCCAAATTAATTAAATTGTCCTAAACCTAAAAATTTTTGTCAAAATGTGTTGAAATATGCTTTATATATCTATTTATTTTTATTATGCAATATTAGAAATAAATATATAAGTTTTAAAGGATTAAAATTTTGAAATCAAACTTTTTTAATAGAAAGAAAATCTATTAAACATTATTTTAAACGTTAATTTTGTGGATATTCTCTGGGAATTATTATTGTAAAAATGAGTAGCGATTTTCTTACAGATTCCTTAAATAAGCGGTATTTAAGTATTTTAAAATTTCATGTTTTTTTATAATTTTACGACGTTTGGAGTGAAAATATTTAGGGTTCTTTTTCAAACTTTTTTTTTTCATTATTTGAAATTAAAATATTTAATTCATAATTATTAAAGTATATTTAAAATACAAAAATCTAAAAGGTGATTTTATTTAGTTTCTTAAAATGGTGTTTGCTTTTGCGGCATCTTCACAATAATGAATATATAATCACATTTAAAATACTTTGGCCATGTCAAGAGTCAGAATAATAGAAGAGTATGTATGAGGCAATGTCTGAATGTGAATGTGGCAAGTGCCAAGACCGAGTTGTTTGGCGGTCCGTCCTCTATGCCTACCCCTGAGGGGAATCGGCGTGATGGTTAGTTAGTTAATTTGGAAATATTCTGAAATTCGCTGAGAAATTTCAAATTTATACAATAGATGAACATCCTTCTTTGGCTGTATAAACAATGTATATATCTTTCCATTAACTTTTTTACTGCCGCTAAGCTTCAGTTTACAATAGTAAAGATTTCAGACACACGGTTGTTTATTAATTGTATAAAATATTCATCACGTTTGTAAGTAAGGGGGTAAGAGAACGGAGCTCCACCCTTGCGTGTGGTCGTATTAGGTACATATGACGTAGTATGTACGTAACATTATCCATTAGGTGTATGTGTTGTAGAAATAAAGCGAGGTTTTCTTGTTTCCAGACACGTCTCTCAACTCTGAGAGCATATCGGAAATGCATGACCTGATTTCACAACACCCGTATTGTGTTTCAATAGTTCACTTCCAATAAAATTGTCCCGGAAATGTTAGGGATGTGCAGCGAAGGCTTTCAACATTATTGCCGTTGATATTGAAACTTATCTAAGACTTACATCAATAACTTATTTATATGTTTTTGATGGAAGTATTATATAAGTATAAGTGTATAAGTATTTTCAATTACATAGAAACCGCACAGAAAACGATCTTAAAGGTAATACTAAAAAAACATAGACTGACTGATACAGACCAAATATTCAACAGCTGTGACGTACTAGATATACGCCAATTATACGTTAAAACACTACTAAACTACATTTTTGACAAAAAAAATAAATTTCAACATACAAAAAATAACACTAACAGACCAGTTAGACAAGCGAACAAAGAATCATAAAAACTCCGACAGTAAATTCAAGCTTTGGACAAAGACACTACCAATACCATGCTATAAAAGCTTTCAACAGTTTAAAACTTGAAATTAAAATTGACGAAAATAAAAATAAATTCACACACAAAATTACAAAATGGATTAAACAAAAAAGACAATATTACCAAAATTTCATAGCATAAAATACAAATAAAACCTTCACGTAACACACAAAACCAATATAAACACACACCACTCACAAACACACAAGATTATTTTCAATGTACTATTTTTTTAAATTTTAAATACATTATTATGTATTTTTAATTTTAAATGTATATTTTTTCTCATTAAATGTATTATGTAGTTTATATTTCATAGTATAAAATGAAGGCCTCAGCACGGGAAAGCCACCCAGTGAGGCCTACATTACTGGAAAACCTGAATTGTAAAAAATATTGTACCTAATAAAATAAATAAATAAATGTTACCTGTTTGTACCCATACATACAGAGTTTTGTTTTTTGTTAATATTTTTATGTTTATTATTTGTTTTTTTACTAACCTATCAATCCCATCACTAACAAAACGGATAAAACCCAAAACATGTATTTATAATGTAACTAAATTAGTTGTTAGTCTCTAACTTTTAGCCACTGTTGTAAATATCCAAGACATTAAAGTTACAGTCTTAGTCATAAGTCACTAGATATTTGCAGTGATAAATGTAAATCTTTAGTTTTAAATCTGTCTTTGTCGTAAGTCACTAGATATATGCAGTGATAGATGTAAATCTTTAGTTTTAAATTAGTCTTAGTCGTAAGTCACTAGATATATGCAGTGATAGATGTAAGTCTTTAGTTTTAAATCTGTTTTTGTCGTAAGTCACTAGATATATGCAGTGATAGATGTGAGTCTTTAGTTTTAAATCAGTCTTAGTCGTAAAAGTCACTAGATATATGCAGTGATAGATGTAAGTCTTTAGTTTTAAATCAGTCTTAGTCGTAAAAGTCACTAGATATGCAGTGCCAGATGTAAGTCTTTAGTTTTAAATTAGTCTTAGTCGTAAGTCACTAGATATATGCAGTGATAGATGTAAGTCTTTAGTTTTAAATCAGTCTTAGTCGTAAAAGTCACTAGATATGCAGTGACAGATGTAAGTCTTTAGTTTTAAATTAATCTTAGACGTAAGTCACTAGATATGGGACTTAGTGCTAGATGT
Source organism: Hesperophylax consimilis (assembly GCF_061612785.1). Classification (NCBI taxonomy): domain Eukaryota; kingdom Metazoa; phylum Arthropoda; class Insecta; order Trichoptera; family Limnephilidae; genus Hesperophylax; species Hesperophylax consimilis. The sequence goes on from NC_142865.1 coordinate 18,980,724, forward strand.
AAGTCACCAGTTTTAAAACTGTCTTAGTCATAAGTCACTGGATATAGGACTTAGTGCTAGATGTAAGTCACTAGTTTTAAATCAGTTTTAGTGGTAAGTAACTAGATAAAGCAGCCAAATACGTAGAGAAAACTTAATGATATAAAATATTGTTGATTTATTAAGAATCGCTTCAAATTATTTGTATTCCGGTTCAAACAGGACTGCAGGCCTTTAACGAATGAATTTACAGGTTTTCTAATAAACTATCAGTAAAAAACGTATTTTTTATGGTGATGTCTGAACATGTGGTTTTAATTCTAATATTTTCGCATTTCGTCATTATGCATTATCAGGACAAACGTAGATGCATTAAAACGTGTTCCGGAGTATTATAAATCTACTAAAAGTTTATTACGAAACGGCATGCTTTCTCGTTTTTAACAGGATTTGAATAAATCAGCAGTTCTCACTTTTCTTCGTGTATTATGATAATTATTCTGTGTGGCTGCCAAACGTGAAAATTAATACCGACAAGGGAAAAGTCTTTATTAAAAATATTCATTATAAGACAACATTCGCTAGTAGGACAATTACATTGCAAGTAATTAATTTTAAGCACTAATTGACATCATATTATTAAAGAGCCAACTTGCAAGGGCTGATTTCACTTATTTTTAAAAAATTAACAGTAATGGACTGTATTATTATTTTATTGGTATAAAATCCACTTGGGATCGGTAGTATTCAATAAATGCTTTGGTTCGTCAAAAATTACGAGTTCTTTACTATCGTAAGATAATGGCAATGAATCAATAGCAGGACATGCGTTCGATCTATCAGAGGGTATGAGTCATTCTAACGTTGGACCCAACTAGAAGTGAGCTCCCTATCTGGGAATCAGCTGGCATCAGCTGAACTCCTAACCATTCGGGTACAACCGACATGCTATCCCTGTCAGATGGTTCCATCTATGAGAAACCCTTAAAAATACACTAACTGGATAGTAATAACGTAGATCTAAAAACTCTGGTGGGTGGTATCGAAACTACAACCAAACAACAACACAAATTAACTCAACATAGACGCCCTGAGAGAAATAATTTCCCTCGGAGCTTACGTCATATTTGGCGATTATTGTGCAAGCCAATGCAATGAGACAGATTTGAACTCGTTGAAACGAATTGATTCGATATGATTTTAGAAATAGAAAAGAAAACGAAATATTTTCGAAATTCCAACGTTTTAAGGTATTCTTTTGGTAAAAAAAGTTCAATTTTTTTTTGGGAAAATAATTATTCTTCTATAGAAAAATATTTTAGTATGAAAAAAAATGGAAATTAAAAAAAAGTTATTTGCCTTTTTTAGTTCTACCACCATGTAGAATCACCTTCTGAAGTAAGTGCCCTTAACCCCCGGACACCCTGTATATATATAAAAAAGACCCTCAACCGAAATCAGTATTTTTAATTCACAATGAACATAATGCATTTTCAGTGTAATCGATATTAAAAAAGCATCGATATTCCCCAACCCTAATTCCTTGTCAACATGTATCTACCTTTTCTTTGTTAGGTAGAACGTGGGTTTCAGTAAGAAATAACAGTAACTTGATTTTATTTTATAGAAATAATAACAGGTCTCAGTATTATTGGATCATAATAGGAATTCTCCACTGAACGAAAACAGTTTAGCACTTCAGACTGTACACCGTACTAGGTAAGTACTGCAGTATGCAGTTGTTCCAATATTTCTAGAAACTCATGGATTGCATACACACAAGTTCATAAAACATTGAAAAGCGAACGATGCAGTCACACACAATACTGTATTTAATATTGTCTAGGTTTCGCTTTCAGAGTTGATTCCATCACAGATTTTTTATGTGTGAAATTGCACAAGTGTTACAAATGAAATGGACTGTATTTCTTAACAAGAAAATATTATTAAGCAATCGTGTTTATCACAAGGGAAAATAGGAGTGGGAAAGGAGGCCTTCACCTTATGAATGATCTTGCATTATTTGGAAATTCTTATGTTGGTCTTGAGTATTCTGTGGGCACTCTAGTTTATAGATGTACATCTGGTATTGGTTCACAATATAATATACAATATTTATTTAATGTATGATAATCGGGGCTCGTAATTTATACTGTTTTCCAAAATGCTATAATATGCAACAACGACGAAAATAACATTAAAAACAAATGACACTTGCGTTAGGCCTTCTATTTTCAAATCTAGTTACTTGCTTTTTTCGAAGACCTTTAGAAAATAGAATAAAAACAAGGGAGAGGGTAATTTAGGTAGGAACCGAATTGTTAGAATAACCATAAAAGTGTTCCAATTTTAAAAAACCTGCCTTTTCAATGGTGGTCTTACACCAAAGCGATACTGAGAGTATCTTCCAGTCTGAAATGTTCCAAATTGTGAAATAACACATATTAACCAAATAAAATTTACTTGCGTACCCCGGTATTTGATCTCGCGACCTCCTTCTTGCTAGTCGATAGCCTTATCCTTCAACCACGGAAGCCATTCACAGATCCACCGATAGATTGCCTACATAGATATTGTTTAAAAACTCATTAAAAATTATTCTAAAACAACAAACCAACCCTTCTACTATAATACGTTTATTTGAAATGAATGAATATTGAACCTTCCTGCTCAGGAATTGGAGTTGATAACTTTATCAACCTCACCAAATGCCTATCGGATAAAACCGACATTTATTTTGAATATTAACGGCTGTGATGTGATCCGATTTCAGAGAAATTCTTATATATTCGCGTGCGTGTACGTGATTCGCAATTGCCACCAATCGATAGAATGCATTGCCATTGACAACGAGTCTATCTGCTAGTCTCAGCTCAATCGGATGTCGGGAAGTGGGTTAATCTCCGCTTTAAAGATTTGCATTAATTCATTACCGAAAAAAAAGTGAAATTCAAATAGGTGTATTTAAAAAAGCTTGTTAAAATGTTCCACCATGAATCAAAAGTTTGCAAAATTAGATAATGATATTACTATAAGGCAATAGTTCGTATCATTCAAAACTCCGACCAACTAACAATAAATAAAGTGATATTCCATAACCGCAAAATTAGCATAGTTTTCTTTAACCGCTTAATTAACCCTTTTGTTACTTAATTATTGCGGGCGAGAGCTCCAGCCCAGGAGTGGGGAGGACGCTCTCCATTACTGGCGTAATTACGGCGGCGCTATCTTCACATCGGCGCTGAATTAAGGGTGGTGTAAATATATTCATGGGGTAAGGGAGTTGGATTATTATTTCGGATATTATAAGCAGACATTTTTTGGCAAATCTCTTGCGAGTTTTGATGTTGCTAGAGTGACCACCAAATATTATCATTTTTTGGATATGTGGATTAATTTTTTAAAACTCTTGTTTGTCATATAGACAATCTAGGAGCTGGATACCGAAGATACTCATATGTTATTTTTACATGAAATTAATGTTAAAGAAATTATCTGAATCAGAACGCTGCTTGAAATGGCTTTAGTCGTGTTTAGTGATCAGATCTGAGAAGCAGAAACTTGTAAAAATTTTCTTCTCTATCTCCTTTACTATCTACTCTCTGCATAGAGAGAAATCGATTTTCGCCCTTCGAAGATTCAAAGAATTTTTGTTGTAATGCAAAAATATTCAGATTTTCAAGATACACGTTTTCAGGTACCATTGTAATATATTCGTAATTTACTAAAATTGCAAAAAGTTTATCTGGAAACCTATTATTTCTTTCGTAAGGCCTGTAATTCCGCTGTGAACCCGAATTATCAATAATTTAAGAGATTTAAAAAAATTATAAATAGTCGTTTTTGCAACTTGTTTTTGGTGATCTGAATCTTTTTCCACCGGTAGTTGATCCCCCAGACAGTTGACCCCCTGGACAGTTGAGCTGTCTTACAGTTGATCCCTCGAACACTCGATCCCTCAAAGGAATATTTCATTGTTTTATGGCCGCAAAAGTCGATAAATTTATATTATCTGCAGTCTTGATAAGAAATCAGCTAAAATATATTTGCTAACAATAATGCCCTGTCTTCAAAGGGCTACGCATAGAGGATACATCTCTGAATAACATAATAAGACAATACGTGCGGAAGCAAGTTCAAAAATTCAATTTTTAGGGGATCAATAGTCTAGGGGATCAACTGTCCAGGGGTTTAAATTTGAGGGATCAAGGGTAATGAAATCCTTCAAAACATATCTCAATTGGGAATGCAAAAGTCCTATAATCCATTAACCTAATTTTTTAGATTTATTGGAATTTCAAATCTTCTTAGCTTATTATAAATGTCATTTAATTAATTATAACATAAATATAATAAAATAAAAAAATAATGCATAAAAAAACTGTTAAAATAAAACTCTCTTCGATGGTTTTTATTGGGACAAACAAACAGATTTTTGCCTACACAGAAAAGGCATCAAATAAACAAACAAAAAACTCTAATGCCCTTAAACAAGAAATTTTATCCAAATAACGGCTTAATTAATACATAAAAGTTAAGATTTCCCGGAGAATTTTCGCGAGTCATAGACAACAGCCAGAGCACAGCTCGTAAAAACTAAGTACGCCAATAACAAACACCGTAAAAAATTACGTACTGCCGCTGAATACAACCTTCTTCCCTCCAGGGAGGCGCTGAACTGCACCAATTACGTTTAATTACAACCGATAGCATCCCCCTTCCTCCTGGACTAGTAAAACCTTCACAAAGGAACCGGAAAGCAGAAAAACGACACCGATTTCAGAGGGTATCAAGAATTTTCAGGATTTTTCAGGAAATTTCAGATATTTCAGGATTTTCAGTTTTTTCAGGAAGTTCAGGTGTTTGTTTGTTGATTAGATTCGTCCATATACCAAGAGACCAGCGCATGTACCAAATCCAACTAACTAATAACTAACTTCCATGCAGGGATGGACAGAGAGGATAAACCATCACACAATTCTTTTTCGATAAACACTCTTTGCCTTATCCACATTCATATAATATCATCTCGTACATACTGTTCTAATTCTGCCTATTTACATGACTGGACTCAAATACATGATTTTCTTGGGGAATCCCCCACTTCTTTTACCATTAACTTCCGTTTCATAATAATATTCTTCACATGCTCCATTTATTGATCGTATGTCCTATTTTCTTAAAATATCCAAGCGTTTATTTCTTAACCTTGCTCATTACGCTAACATCAGCCTTGTATTTTTTGCAAATCTTCATATTTCCCAAGCGATCATACATAGTTTTACACACACACGCCTCAGGGATCTCATTTATAATATACGAGTACTCCTAATACATTATTTAAAATAAAAACCTTTAAAATTATTTCACAAATAAAACTATTCAAACTAAAATTAAGTATTACAAAGTACCCGTGGCATATTGTCAGTCACAATCATAAGGTGACTACACTGACAATAACAATGAGGATAGTATGAGTAATAATAAAAATAACAAAATAACAATTTTTAAATGTGTTACTATAATTATATGTTTATGTATATAAGGATTGTATTAGGACATATATAACTATGTACCTACTTAAAATACCGCAATAAACAATAAACAATAAACGAAAATCAACAAAAATTATCAACTAAATTTATTGTTGCAATGAAAAGTATACTTGTAAATAAAATGGTCGAGTGGATAAAGATATTGTCACGGTGAGACGCAAATCTGTGTTCCAATAAAAATTGAATATTCATTATGACTTTTAGAAAAAGTCAATAGGTGTCCCATATAAATAAAAAAAACGGAAATATTTATCCGAGAAACTATCTAGGTTACCAATCAATTCTTTAGAACTTTGTGATCATGCAAAAAGAAAGCTTCCAAAAATATGTGAAAAAATAGTTGCAAGATAATTTTTTAAATTCTGAATTTGAAATATGAGATCGACATATATGACGTATAATAATTAGATTCCATTGGTCGAGGGATAAAAGTGTTTTGGTAAGACAGACATACTGAGTTCCGTTGAGACGATTATCTTTTTACTTTCTGTGGCTTATCCTGTTTCCAGTTTTGTTTAGATTTGTTATTATTTTCTTATTCCTCGATGATATATATATTTTTTTTACTTTTGTAAAGTACTGTGGGAAAAATATGATGATTAAAAAAAACTCAATTTGATACCATGGAATTTATTTTACAGTTTTGGCTGCTTAATTATTTGTTAGCTAGTTGTGAAAGGTTAACGTTGGTTTGTGTTGATTGGACTGTCTGGACGAAGCTATTGCCGTCAATTTCGGCTAATCGACATGTTGTTTTTTGTTTTGTTTTTTACGTGTTGTTTTAGCGTTCAATGTTGAAGTCACGTTTACGTATTCGTCTATGTTAATGTGAGCGGATTTGTTTTGGTTAGTACGGTCGTTTATTAAGTAACGTGCTTGTTAAAAGTGGTAGATTTGATACTGACATGGTGGGAAAACGATTTTATTTTAAAGTTTTTTTTTAAAATAAAATCGTATAACTACATAATATCTCAATAATTTTTCAGATTTACCATCTTTAAAAAGGAGAGGACACCAGAAAAATAAAGGAAATAAATCAAGTCTGTGAAATGACCCTTCCACTGAGGTTTTGTTTAAAAATATTTTTAACATACACGATAATAGTAATGGACCCAATGCAGTGCCTTGTGGTATTACAAAATCACTCAATCGCTGATTTATTTCAGTAGAGGCAAAGCCATCAGTTAAATCACTATTTTCCATTTTTCTCTATTATGAACACCGAAAAATATGTTCTGTATAAATTGAAGCTTTTTCTGTCGTTTCGTTTGAGTAGAATTGAAATAAAATTGGTAAGAATCTTTAATGTATTTTTCTATTCGAAAATTACGAAGGCTAGTAAGAAACAACTTTAAAAAATTCTCAGTTATGGCTACGATTATTTGCGATAGTTTCCCCTAATTACATTTTTTTCTTTCATATAAAACTATTCACGAAATAAATAAGAACCACTTTTGCATTTAAATCGGCCATTTGTAGACTCCGTTTGCAAAGTGATTTTTATGTCTGTTAGCTATATTTGTGGTATTATACGAGACGTACGAAGAATAGGCATTTATATCAAAGAATTGAATACATTCGTCAGTAAGACCGTTTTAATGTCTGTTGTCAACACAAAAATCATTATATTTTTATGGGAACATTCTTTCATCGGTGGTACTGGGATTATTCCCCACTATAATAATAATTGGATAGTAGGAGAATAGGATGTTTTGAATGTTGGCATAGCCTAATACTTAAGATTTCAGTTTTGTACACCCCATAATTAATATTAATTCCTAAACAAAACTCAAGAGCTAGTTCTCTTCATGCCAAATACATAAAGTGTTTTTACTCTAGTTCCATCACAAAGAATTTTTTGTTGTAAGGTAGGACCCAGACCCGTAAAAAATCGCAGTAAATTATAATTATACGATTCGTAAAGTTGAAAGCATTTTTGAAAATACTTACCTCAAGATCATTGACATATTTTTAATAAAATTACATTTTTTCGTTGACAAATTAGATAAACAAACTCAGTCAACTTGTACAATCATGAAATTTGTCAATAAATTAAGTATTAGATTACATACATATATATATACACATACATATATAATATATATAGCCCCGTTTTTGTGAAAAATCACCTCAATGACGCAGTACAAATATATAATATATTCTCAAAATAATCTATCTCTTTATTAACTATAGTCTAGACACACTATTATCAAATTATGGTTAATTGATTGCATATATATGCAATAAATTATATGTACGGGAGTTCCTCCTAGTGGAACAGTTGAAACATTTGACAAATAAATATGCAAAAACGAGCTTAATACTTGAAAGAACCTTATTAAAAAAAGTTTTCACGAGGAGAAAAATTAAAACTATGAAATGTAAGAGACATTTTTTATAAAAGTGCATCTGAAATGTAAATCCTTTTTGATGCAGAATTGCCTTTGAGAATCTGGTAGAGTCGCAACTGAACCAAAAAGTCATTTGCAATAAATGTCATTATAAATGGTTTGCGAAAGATGAATCTTCTGCTATTATTTTAGTTTAACCCTCTGCGCTTTCAAAAGCTTTTTGTGTGTTTGTGTTTTGATACAGAGAACTTTTAAAATGAGTCAGATTTTATATTTTTATATGGGTAACATGTGGAACTGTCTGAAACTGGGGGACTATATCATCCCTTATTGGGGAGGTTTTGGAGATGTAGAAGGGTTAAGGAAAATATATAACAGAAGACGTACAATTTTATTATTTAAACTTTCCAACCTTCATCCTCTTGATCTCTTTTCACATCCTTCAGCATCAAAACATACTGCAAATAGGAATTCCATAGTCTTACTGGTTCCGAACAGTTTAGGGAATTTGCGGTATTCAAATATAATTTTTTTTTTTTTTTTTTAAAAAGAAAGACAAACATTCCCAGGTTACGAATAACCCAACAATGTTTGAAAATCTCCTACTACCACCACAGAAAGCCGAAAATGTTGCTTGTGTTGTGATGGAGGACTTAGCCAGCCGAGGAATCGAACACGCGACGCTCGGGTGAGACCCAAGCGCTATGCCCACTCAACCACTGACCGATCAACCACTGATCGTAACGATTGTATGCTTGTAAGCTGCGCACAATTGGTTGGAATGCTTAGACGGGCCGAGAATTGTTGCCGGGAACTGTTCAATATTTGAAAAAAAAAATTTTGTTAGTTTTATAACTCTATTAAAAACAAAGTTATTTACTATTTAATCCCGTTTTCAAATGTCTCTATTCCAAACTCTAAGAAATATATTGGTGTAAGGATTGAACTTTCCTACCCAGGAACGAGAATCGATAACTCTCACAACAGAGCCAAATCCTGAATGGATAAACTGACATTTATTGCATATATTAACTTCCGTAATGTCATAAAATTTCAGAGAAATGCGTATATACATTCGCATGTGTGTGCGAAATTGCCACCAAAAGTTGCTAGAATACAGTGTCATCTACAACGAGTATATCTGCCGAGTTTCAGCTCGATCGGATGTTAATTTTATGAATTCAAAATAACAAAAAAAACATCACAGACTTCTTTACTTATTTTCTGGTCGCCATTACAAAATAATAACAATGTTATAGTGTATTATTCCCAGTTAGTTTACAAAACTCATTTCAGGAAAGAAAACATTAGATTCCAATTGCAATTTAAATTACGATTGACAAGACAACATAAATACATTAAAATAAATAAATGTAGATGTTATTATGGAGTTCCAAAGAAAGATGGTGTTAGTCATCAATAAAACTGCTGAGGAAATAGCTTTTAAGAGATTTTTCCCATGTTTTTTTGTTCGTTGCCGGAAGCTTTAGATTACTAGGTAATGCGATGTATTGCTCATGTGTAATGTATTGTAAGGATTTATCATTGTAAATCTATTTTATACTTCATTTAAAGTCAGAAACAAATAGTGACGTTAATTCCATTTTCAAACGTAATTAATATTTCACTAAGTTTCCTTTTCAAATTTAATTAATTAAAGACATGGAAAATTGTTAATTAATTAACTGCTGAAAATTTCACCATCCATTAGTACCTACTTTTGTCGGCCTTTATAAATTATCCTAGTTAACACGAAACGGAAGTTATCAAAGCCGAACTATTAACTACGCCAAACTAATAACTAAAACATGAATAATCCGAATAACTTTTAATTATTATAAATTTTATCGATAACGAGTCGAAAAACTTTATAAAGGAAAGTCATTATAATAATATATCGTGTGAGAAATTTTGTTCTGAAAAATGATCATGTAATCTTACAATTTTTTACAGGACTAATTTTAAATGATAAAGTCTGGTCAAGGTACTCTTTTTTAATAATAGCTCCTATGGGAGGCTTTGCTTCGGAAAATAATTCCAAAAGGCCTTCCTTTTGGAATTATTTTCCGAAGCAAAGCCTCCCATGAGAAGTTTTGGGTAGGAAAAAGGTACGAGGGGTGGTAAAGAATCTGGGGGCTGTGTCCATGAGAGTTGGACGTGTGAATACATCCCTCCCACTGTGGTGTAAGGCGATATTCCAAGGGGTTCCGTTAGAGAAGTCAAAAGGTGTTCAACCTCAACCAATCTCTCCAGATCCGGCCTGCCACGCATTTGGTGGAAAGACGCATCCGCTGCCAAGATCCGGAAAGGTCTAACCCCATGAACCCGGGCACCCCTGCTAAGTCGCCAAATGTAGATTTTGATTGTGATTGGGGTGACCTATGGCAGAGGTGTTGGTTATCCAATAAATGGTTACCGGGGCAGCGGTACCCATAGCCGCTTCCAAAATTGACATGTTGATTATTCTAAATGAGAACATGTTTGATGAATAAGTGATTTGTGGACATGGCATGAATAAGTCCATTAAAGGCTTGAAACGACACATTTTTGGAAGTGGTTGTGGGTATTTAATAATAATAATGATAGCAGGATCACTCCAAGTAGTTCGCTACGTATGGAGACTTATCGGGAGTGCCCGGATTCATGGAGAATGAAGTTTGTCTAGGTATTGATAGCAGATGTGCTGGCCACCAGCTGCGTAGCAAGCCGGATCGGAAGAGGTCAATTGGAGCAGACCCTTTGACCTCTTCAGCCGGAATCTTTCGAAGGTGGAAGGGATGGATTCATATGTCACTCCTGGACACACTGATTCCCAGAACCTACCCACCCTCTTACTTCTTGCATTTTTCCTTTCAGAGCTTCCTCTCCTTTTACTTAAAAAAAACCCTCCAAACAGCATAAGCCCCGAGGAAAAGTATTAAACTCAGGTTCTCCTGTGTAGAGTTAATAACAAGAAAATTTTGTCATAATGGTTTAAAATATTGAAATCATATATACATTTTTTAAATACACAAAACTAGGCAAATGCCCGTATCATTGTGGTAACTTAATACAAATATCATATACAAAAATACAATGACTTACAGTAAAAGTAATCAAAATAATACAAGAAACAATAAAAATAAAATAATATAAAAACAGAAATAACGGATTTGGGTGTATCGTTGTTGGTAGACAAATCACACTCTAAAATCTGATTCACCAGTACTCAAGTCCAGTCCTGTCAGTTTCAGTTCTCAATTCAGTCAGACACTGATTTTATTCAGGAAGCTATGCTATTCTGTTCTGCCACTTTCTCTCAGCCATAACAAAACAGATTTTTAAGAGGGGCTGTTTAATGCTTTCTGTATTGCTCTTTGAATACATTATATACCTTAGGAGATAGAAATTTATAAATTCGTTGTCCAAATGATGTATTTATTATGTCTTGTCGTATAACTGTGATCTACAAGACTATTAAGCTTGGGATTGTTTCGTATAGTATATTATAAGTGCATGTATATATATATTTTTTTTTTTATATTTACTCCACACAGGAGGCCCTGAAGAAAATAATTTCCCTCAGGGCCTATGTCATCTTTGGGGATGCTGTGTGGAGGGTCTATATATATATATATATATATATATATATATCTTATGTAAGGTTTTTAATCCATTACTATTACTACAGCTTTTTGCGCCTAAGCTAACGGATCTAGAATGGTTTTGGTTCCACCGGCTTAAGAGTTGGCAGAGATTTTATAGAAATTAGATAATTTATATTTTATCAATAAATTATATGGATATTGTTGTGTTCCTACAAACAGTTCTCCAACTCGTCGTGGAAGGAGATTATAAATAAATGGTTCTTTGTGATAAATCAGGGATTTATTAATACTTCGCGTATTACAATGGTGACTTGATGGTCGACCTAACTAGAAGCTGGCTAATTGAGATATTGGAAGCGTAAGTTTGTCTGGAAGCCTTCTCACTGGCCCTGGCGACTACTGACTACTAGCTCCATCTTGCGGACTTCCAAGCAAGCTCTTTGCACTGCCCTCTATGAGTGCATCTGTGAAGGTCTTAACTAACTCACTTCTCAACAGATATCAAAAATAATATTAACTTCACTAATATAAATGAATAGGTATAGTTAATTACAAATAATTGTCGTATAATTTTAATTTGATCGTAAAATTGTCACTAAAAGCGAGAATTCTCGAATATGCAGGTACATCTGAAAACCAAGTTTAGAAGTCACGCCCGCCGTAAAAATAATTGGTTCAGTAAATTATTTTCCTCCCTCACTTCCTGCGCTCCCGAGCTGCCGGGCTCCTTGGCTCCTGGACGGCGATTAGGTTTCCTTTGGGAACCCATACGGTCGTTCCTAATATTACTGACTGTCTGGAATATACGATGCACTAGATGACACCTTTATGGTGCCGAAATGTTCTGATTAAATGGGGGTTTTATTTAATATGTGTGATGTTTATGTCGTTTTATTAGATTGGGAATTATTAAGGCTTCAATTTGAACACTTTTTAGATAAGGTGGTTTTCAGGCTTCAATTTGAACACTTTTGTTAGATTGGAAATTTGAGGTTTTCAATTTAAATATTTTTGTTAGGTAAGGAATTTTTTAGGAATGAATTTGAACAATTTTTCTATTATGTGGTTTTTAGGAAAAAAAATAGAAAAAAAATTTAAATTAGGAAGTTTTTAGGATTCAATTTGAACATTTTTTGAATTAGGTGGTTTTTAGGCTTCAATTTGAATACTAGATTTAGATTAGGAAGTTTCAGGTTTCGATATGAACACTTTAATTTAATTTAATTTATTTATAGTAGGTACTTTTTCATCAACAAATTTATGTTAATGCGATACAAGACTCTAAAAACGGATGCTTGCTTGAGGCTCACATTTTAATTAATTCCGACAAATTCGTAACTACAATATTTTTTTTTCATAAGGATTTAAGTTTTGTTTTAATATTTAACATTGATAAAACAGTATTGTACCATTAAAATTTTCGACGTAAAATGGTTTGAAAATTTTATAAAACGTTTTTCGACTATAAAATTAGCAGTAAGAACCAGATTTTATTTTTCTAGACGATGAATTAGTAACTTTCCGAGGTATCAATTTGGAAAAATCTGATATATTAAAAGTTTATTAGAATTTATTAAAATATAAACCCGTGGAAAGATAAATTTTCTAGACTTGCTAGGGAAAATTCAACCTTGGATCTGTTCTATATGCCAATCGGTGTCTCGCATATTTTTGTAAACGACTTCTTCACTTACGTCATTACGTCTTAGATTCCGACATTATTTTAGGGTATTGTGTAATTTCAATGTTGCAGAGATACATATAGTTTTTTTATGATTTATATTGCAAACCAAGTCAAACCAAGTGAGAAAGCTAGCCAATGCAAAAGACTGTCAAATCAAAACAGTGGTTTCAAAAATTCCTCCATTTCTCCAAAAAATAAATTTTCTCACTTATTCGAATAAGGATGGGATTGTTTGGTTCCTTCTCACCTTTTTAAAATGCAAGTGCTAGACTCCCCAGATTACACATTCTGTAGTCTAGAAACTTTAGATGACATATTTTTTGGTTGTCCCTCTCCAAATAAATATCCTTTATTCTATCAAGCCTTATCTAAAATTATCTCCCCTTTATTTAACATCTCATCTCTTCTAAGCCTGGATTGGACTCCAATCTAGGATAACCTTGAATAATTTCCAATAATTAGGGAGATATTTTCAATTTGTATTGATATTTCAGGCGACTGATTATTGCTTATAATAATTTTTCATCCTTTGTGCTATGTATAAAAACCTTGTATTTTAAATATTAGTTAATTATTAAAAAAATAGTATTTTTTTATATATTCAATAATATTATTATATAAAAAATAAAAATTAAAATGGAGTTCTACAAATTAAACTTGATAACAATAAATAAATATAATAATATTTGAAAAGTCAAAATATTTCACCTACAAATGTAGATATAATATGTCTGGACGCCATCTAGCTGGAAATTTAGAACTAACAAAGCTTTTCCTATAAAAATAAAGTTGGTTGTTTACATGTGAAAAAATATAATAAGCAGTAATTGTTTATTGAAGAAATAGTACATATTGAATTATTTGGCGCATTGGAAATAAGCCGACGTAGCTCAGTGGTCTCTAGACCGGACATCAGAAGGTGCGGGTTCAATTCCCGTTGGCGGCATTTATTTTTACTCAGGAGATATTTTCAATTTGTATTGATATTTCAAGAGACTAATCATTTCTCATAATAAATTGTCATCCTTTGTGCTATGCATAAAAACCCTGCTTATAAAAATTAGTTTATCATAAAAAAAAATAATGCCAAATAGCAGTTTTGTTTAAGGGTTCTAAATAATAAACTACTTATAATTTAAATTTGGGAAATGCCCATAACTTAAATCATTGCACACCCATGAACATGAACAATGGAATCAAGAGAAAAAAAACTTCTTCTAAATAAAATTAAAAACATTGGTATAAGGGGCTTAGCCTTAAAATGGTTTGAATCGTACCTCAAAAATCGTAAGCAGAAAGTTAAAATTTCAAATATTGACGAAAAAATGATGCAACACATAGTAAAATCACAATGGAGAACCATAAGCAAGGGCGTGCCACAAGGAAGCATTCTTGTGCCTCTCCTCTTCCTTGTGTACATAAACGAACTTCCAATGATCGCTGGCACAGAATGTTCAATGTTTGCTGATGACACTGCTCTGTTATTTGAATGTACTGAAGATATTGACGAGTTTAAAAAACATGTTAACGAGACTTGTCAATCAATAGCAAACTGGCTGTTATCACAAAATCTGTCGCTCAACACAAACAAAACTGAACTTCTTAAATTTTGTCCAGTACAATCTACACCTATAAACATAAATGTAAACTTTAATAACAATCATATCGAACCTTCCCAAGCTTGTTCACTGCTGGGAATACAACTAGATGCAAATATAAAATGGAAAGAACATGTATCTAAAGTTGTTGCGAAAATCAGTAGCTTTTCTTTTGTTCTAGGGGCCCTTAAAAATATCTTAAACATCGATTCAGTAATCATCGCATACTATGAATACGTATACTCAATGATGAAATACCGAATAGTTTTTTGGGGAAACTCAGTAAACGCCAAAGATGTTTTTATCATCCAAAAGAGGTGCCTACGAAAAATTACAAACTCTGATCACCGGGATTCATGTAGACCAATTTTTAAAAATCTTAAACTTCTGACAGTGACGGACATATATATAATGGAGTTATGCCTCTTAGTACGATCATCTCCAGAAAAGTTCCCACAAAAAAACTCAACACATAAACACGCCACAAAGTGCACAGAAAATGTATTAATCCCTAAAGAAAAAAAACTATTTTTCAAAAAGGACCACACTACATGGCCATTAAAGTATATAACTACCTTCCAAGTAGCATCAAACAAATAATCGACATACTTAAATTTAAATCAACACTAAAAACATGTCTTTTAAACAAATGTCACTACACCTTAAATGAATACATTACAAAAATTAAATCCCTCTGTTTTTTATTTTTTATTTACATGCATTTGTTAACATGTAATTGTTGGGTTATGTAATATAATGTGTATTCGTTGGGTTAGCTGGAAGAAATAGGATGTAACCTGTAAGCTATACTCTTTGTACTATTTTTTTGCAATAAATTTTTTTTTTAATTTGAATTTTGAATTTGAATTTGAATCATCTTCAACCTTTTGTGGGTATCTCTCATCCTAATTACTCCACTGGTTTGTCCTTGGTCATATTTCGCCGAAGTAATTTGAAAGGAAATTAAAAAGAAAGGAATAAAAAACGGTCTCAAGGTATTGAATTATATGAGTTTAATTTGAGTTTTATTTTTAGAATTCGACTGGAAATTATATATATTTTTTTTACACTGCGCAAAATACTTCTAAAAACTTCTTCAACAGTTTTTGATCTTATTATATTTTTGTATAATTATTAGTTGGATAATCCTAAAACATTACCGTTGATTCACTTTCATGTTCTCTAGTATGCATTATTGTGGCAACTGTACTAAGGTTTCAGGAGAAAATTCTGTTATAAATAGATTATTTTTTTATTTATTTTTCGGAATAAATTTATTAAGTAAAACCTCAAATTGTAATATTTAAATATTGAAGACGATATTAGTGATCTCTAAACGAAAATCTGAAACAGAAAAATCAGAAAAGGAAACGGTCACATCTGGGACTCGAGTCTTTTTTGATTTTTCTGTTTCAGATTTTCGTTTAGAAATCACTAATATCGTCTTCAATATTTAAAGATTATTTTTTATTTATTTTTGTTCAATATTTAAATTTCTTGGTACGATTTAGTAATTTTGGCCTAACTGGGTTGCTTACAAGTGCTGAGGTCTCCATTTTATAATACAAAAAATATTCATAATTCATTTAAAGAAAATATGTATAATCTTGGTGAAGTTAAAAAACATAAGATTAAGATAAATTTAAACTAAAATAAGATTTTAAATTAAAGTGATATAAAATTTAAATAAAATAAAATTTAAATTAAATAAAATTTAAATAAAAAGAAATAAAACAAAATAAAGTAAAAAATCTGTATATTTATATTATATGTTGTGTGTTTGTGAGTGATGTGTGTTTTATAATTGTTTTGTGTGCACCATTATACAGATGATACACCATTTATAATTCTTATGCTATGTCAGCTGATGTTTTAAGGATGCCTCATATATAATTGCATATTTTAACGAGGTCACCGCAAAACAAGTTTTTTGTTTTTGTTTCTTCTTTATTTCTTTCATTAACCTTGTACCAATGTACATTATATATATTTTTTTGTTTTCTTTACTTATGATATCTTATAATTTTTATTTTCTTTCTATATTGAATTATGACTGTCAATAACTATCATGTTTGTAAATGGCTCTTGTGACGTTTGTTCTAAATAAATAAATTAATATACCCACTACGACAAATTACTACAGTTTTTATATATTTTTTTATTATACATGGTGTATCGGCACGTACCCGACAAACTTTAACCAGCTATTCCTTAGCATATTTGGAGTAAAAAATCTTATGTGCACTTTGCTGTCCGGTAAAGTTTTTTTTTAATAAAAAATTTATTATTCATATTTTCACCAAATTTCACCACTGTTTTATCCTTTTTCAAAGTTTGAAAACCCATCTGGCAATATTTTATTCGAATTCCGTTGAAAAATGTACGTGTGTACCTATATTGGCGCGCTTTTACAATCACAACGAAATGGCACGGCACGATTCGTCTCATTTTTAACTATTATTATTTAGTGTGTGCGAAAGAGCGAAGACGCTTTTCGACAAACTTGCATATACGATTGTAGTTATTTTCGGTGTAGAAATGAGAGAGTTCTTTCCCGAATATGGAGGATGGGTGAGCGTTGAAATCTCCCATAACAATGGTTTCAGAGTGTTCGTTATCTTGAATGATCGTATGTATTTTGGAAAGGTAGTTGGTGAAGTCGGTAAGGTTGTCCGCGTGTCATACCGGCATGTAGACAGTCAGTATGCTTATCGTCCCTCCGTTGGTGGTTATCTGAATACCAGCGATGCGGTCATCTGTATTATTGAAGCTTGCAGCTCGTTCCTCCAAAGTACTGCGACTCCTCCGTAGGGTCGGCCTCGTAGCGGTACGTTTGATAAATCTACAGCAGAAGTACCTCATCCCTGGAAGTTCGGATGAATTTTGGATAGATTGGATGTTTCGTTTTGTAATAACCACGTTTCTTGCAAAAGTATTACATCGTAGATATCGCACATATCTATAACGAAGTTGACGTTTCGTTTAAAACTTTTGCAGTTTATTGAAATTATCTTAATTTTGTTCTTTTCCATTGTATTTTTTTTCAATAAATTTTCGGAAAACAGTACCAGTCGGCCAAAATTCTTTGTTCATTTAGGTTTTGAAATCCGTATTCGGTATAGTCAACTTGAAAGATCCAAACTGCGTGGGATTTCGTTGTATTATTTTTTCTATTTGGATATTACTTCTTTTTATTTTACAATTGATAAAGTTTCGAATATTGTCCTCAGTTACACTATTGTGAACCTCGACACATAGAGCGTTGTTTTTAATGACAATTTGATTGCTAGTACGGAGGGCTTTCAACCTGTAAAATTTTTAACTATTCTTTGGTAAGAATATTTCTTTTTTATTATTTTCGTGGATATGATTTGAGTTTTTTAGGCCAAAGTTAACGTACAAGTACAAGATGGACACTGTGATTCTGTCTGAAACGTTGCCTAAAAAGGAGTTAGCGCAACACAGCATAATTGCCTAAAAATAAATCACTGTAATATTATTATCATTATTCTTTAAATGATAAACTAATGTTTATAAGACAAGGTTTTTTTATGCATAGCACAAAGGATAACAAATTATTAAAAGCAATAATTAGTCACCTGAAATATCAAAACAAATTGAAAATATATTTATTGAAAATATATATAATATATATGACGGCCGGCATAGTCCAGTGGTAATGCATTGGACTGCCATTCCGAAGGTCGCGGGTTCGAACCCGGCGTGCGCAAATAAAGTTTATTTGATTAATTTGTGTTATTTCACAATTAATTAATTAAAATAATATATAGTATATTTGCGGCACGTTCCAGAGTGGAAGATACTACCAGTATCGCCCTGGTGTAATACCACCATTCAGAATTGAAACGTTGCTCCAAATGGCTTTAGCCGTGTTTAGTGACTAGATCTGAATAGCCAGGTACTTCCCCACCTTCATCTTTCCCTTCCCCACTTACCTTCAGCCTCACAACATCCCCCAATTGGGGATGCCATAGTCTCACTGGCTCCAGACGGGAGCAGTTGGGACTCTTGTGAGGTATTCACTATAAAAAAAAAAAAAATACAGGATGTATCGGCACGTACCCGTCAAACTTTAACCAGCTATTCCTTAGCACATTTGGAGTAAAAAATGTTATGGGCACTTTGCTGTCCGGTAACATTTTTTTTAATAACAAATTTTTTATTCATATTTTCACCACATGTCACCAATGTTTTATCCTTTGTCAAAGTTTGAAAACCCGTCTGGCAATATTTTGTTCGAGTTCCGTTGAATAATGTACGTACGTACCTACGTTGGCGCACTTTTACAATCACAACGAAATGCAGGGCACCATTCGTCTCATTTTTAACTATTATTATTTAGTGTGTACGAAAGAGCGAGGAAAATTTTTGACACACTTGCTAATAACAGCTGTTGAACACGAGAAACAATGCAAATGACAGTGACGGAGTGTGGATTTTTTATTTATTTTTTGTTTTTAATGGAAAAAAAAGTTACCGGACAGCAAAGCGCTCAAAACATTTTTTACTCCAAATGTGCTGAGGAATAGCTTGTTAAAGTTTGTCGGGTACTTGCCGATACACCCTGTATATTTATTTATAAATATAAGCAATAATTAGTCGCCTGAAATATCTATATATATTTTCAATTTGTATTGATATTTCAGGCGACTAATTATTGCTAATAATATTTTGTTATCCTTTGTGCTACGCACAAAAAAAACTTGTATTAGTTAATCATTAAAAAATTATAATATTTGACAAGTCAAAATATTTCACCAACAAATGTAGATATAATATGTCTCGACGCCATCTAGTGGGAAATTTAGCACTAACAAAGCCTTTCCTACAAAAATAAAGTTAGTTGTTTACAGGTGAAAAAATATAATAAGTAGTAATTGTTGATTGAAGTTCTAGTACATATTGAATTATTTGGCGTGTTGGAAATAAGCCGATATAGCTCAGTGGTCCATAGCACCTGACCGGACAACAGAAGGTGCGGGTTCAATACCCGTCGGCGGCATTTATTTTTACTCATTCAAGATATTATGAATTTGAATTGATATTTCAGGCAGCTAATTATTGTTTTTAATCATTGTTTAAAATTGATGGGACGAATGGTTGCATATTTTATTTATCCTATTTTCTTCCTTAACAAGTTACCTGCAAGAACGGATATGTTTCTTAAATATCACCAACTAAAATAAACCCATCGATTCTCATCAACTTGACTGGAAACTTTACTATCGAAGCATCGATCCTTCTCCGACGGGTTAGGCATGGAGATAAACTACTTCCCAGATAAGTTGCTGTTCAAATTCCGGAGAATACTTGACTTTCGGAAACTATTTTGTATCGGAGAAGAATCTACAGAAGTCTAAATATTCTAAGGGTTAGTGATATTCTAGTTTTGTGGAGAAAACCCATTATTTATTCAATATTTTTCAAATTACTTAGTGAGTAAATCATCAAATCGTAATATTTAAATATTAAAGATAATATTATAGCGACAAAAAAAAATCTTAGAAAAAGATACGGTACAACTGCCAACTGAGCTAATGGGACCCTATTTCCTTCGGTCATGTTTAACTGTATCATACTTCGAATATCAACTACCAACATTATCTTCATTTTACGATCGCAAGATTCAACTCGAACTAAATGCAATCTAGACAGAGTGTCTTTGATAAATATATCCCATTTTCATTTTAATGTGCGACCACTTCTGACTTTTCTGTAAGACAAGGATGAATATTTTTATTTATTTTTGTAATAGTTGAGTAAAAACCCCAAAATGTGATATTTAATTATCGAATAAAAAATTACAACTGAGTTACAACTGCTCCCAACAGTTTGGAGCCAGTGAGACTATGGCAATTCCCGATTGAGGTATGTTGTGAAGCTGAAAATTGTAGGGAGGGAAAGAGATTATGGAGAAAAAGGCGGAGAAGTGCCTAAATATTCAGATCTCTTCACCAAACACGGCAAAAGCCATTTCAAGCAATATTTCAATTTCATTTGAACTCTTAACCTCCGGCTTTCTCGACTCGGTGCCCATCAAATTAATTAACTAAGAATTTTTTTATTTGATGAGTGCATTTCTTTTGTTTAAATTTTTGACAGAGATATTAATTTTATAGATAATAACAGGTATTTTTTATGTTTACTAATGGTGTTCATTCAAAAGGTAACTTTCTGTTTGCTCTAGAGGCAATTTTTTTCCATTATAAATACTTTTAACTTAACAAATCCTACAAAAATGATGCTTTTTTTCCGGGTTATATGCAGGATTTATGCAAAAAATGTAATCAATATTGGCATGGCATAAAACTAAATATAAAATAACAGGACGAAGAGTAAATAAATAAGCAATACGAATTAATGCAAAGTCATGTGTTTTTGGTTTGAAAAATTGATCGCTTAGAAAATGTTTCAGATGTTTTAATTTAATTTTGCCAGTAGAACATTATCTTTGTCATCAAAAAAATCGCGCATTTGTTCTTATAAGCCATTTGAGCCCGGAAAAAGTCACTTTTACCGTACTTACTAGCTCTGCTAGTAGAGAGCCTAATCCCTCAACCACGGAGACCAATGTATCATTTCGTCAATGAAACAGACATTGAGATCAAATATATTTTTGATTATTACAATGGATTACATACATTCAATTACAATACTACTCTTTCCTTTTAACCAATGGTAGAGAAACGGAGAAAACGGAGTGATTAAGACATTACGGTAGAGAAATTTGCATTTGTACATGCTGTATATTAGAAATGTGTCAAAACGTACAAAAACAAGAAAGACTTTTTCCAAAATTAGGTTGTAAGGGTAAACAAAAGGTCTGGGCGAATGTTTGAGAAAGTTTGGAAAGCAGAGACGCTCATACAAACATTCTGAAATGTGGGAATGGAAAGGGAGAAAAGAAAAAAGTTGTTTAAACATATATCAGGTTCGTGAGTCGACTCAAACTATTTGAGAACTTCCCGAAACTTTTGTTGAAGGAATTTTATGTGCCTTGGAATAGGGCACCTCGTGAAAACTACATGTGATTTTGCATGAATCATTAAATTATGAATTAATTAAATTACAAAGCAAATGCTTCAAATCTAGCAGAACTTTAAGGACGGGTTGTTTCGGAGAATTTCAACAATTCATCAAATTTCAACGTTCATTTTCGGGTTGTGTGAAAGTTCTATTCAAGTTCTGTTATTAAGTCATTATAGGCTAGTTAACAATTAAAAAAAACATAGGTCTCAGTGTGCTTCCTTGTGATACACCATAATTAATATCTAATGAGTAGTAGTAAAGCGTTTTGTCATTTGTGAATTGCTAGCTTCAACCAGTTACGAAAATCATAAATCGTTCATTGAGCCTACCCACAAATCCCTTAATATGCTGTAATCTTTGAGGAGTAATTTGTAAGAAACTGTAACTGTAACAGTCTTGGCTTGGTCCGATATAAGGCAATGTTTTTATTTTCCACCATAAATATTTCCAGAAACATGTTTTAAATTTGAAATAACTGGATAGAAAAACATAATAAAAAAACAGAGGTCTAAGAGTTACTCTGCGTTTTATCATTTGTGAATTGCTAGCTTCAACCAATTATGAAACGTATAAACCATTCATTGATCCTACCTACAAACCCCTAATGTGAGAAACTGTAACCTTGTCTTACGAGTATATAAGGCGATGTTTTTATTTTCCACCTTCAATATTTCCAGAAACATGTTTTGTAAGTAGCGCTGTGATGACGTTTAATATTTAATATAAGTTTAACATTTAATATCTGCAAACTAACTAACCATGACGTCGTTCCCGCAAGAGAAAGCAGAATAATAGCGGATGTTTAGTCCTTAATTAATTCGAAATAATACTCCCTCTACACTCCCCTGCACTGGCCTAAGTAACCCGAAAACTTTTAAGAGTTGTTACACGAATGAAAAATGTTCGGAAAACTCTCGGCATTGTATCGCCGGCTTTGTAGCCCTTATGCAAGGCGCACTTAGGTTCAAAGTCGCTTGAATTCCTTCAATTCTTCAATCCTGTCGGTTCGCAAGTTGCCTAAATGTAGCTTAGACTAGTATTGAAGGCTTTATTTTATTTGCGAGTTAGTTTGAAGGGATTTAAACCCCATTTCGCCGGTGTAGAAGTGGATGGATAAATCAGTCGGTTCTTACATATTTCGAAAACCCTTTGTTCAATGAGATTATATTTTACTTTCTAAAAATGTGCACAAATATATGTATTTTTTCAACACGAAAAATTTTCTCATTCATAGCACGTTATCAATGAATTATGTACTTTAATTTAATCAATATCAGATTCATTCAATCAATAATTTTATTTAAGCAATATGATATTTGATCACGTGGATTTGTGGAATTTTTGATTATGCTGTTTTGATTTAGAAAAGGACGCTTAGATGGTTTGTGCTTGTAGAGCAAATGAGCGAAGAAAGGAGAATATATGATTTAAAATCGAATTGTAGCAGAAGTTGGGGACGCCGAGGAAGATATGGCACGATCAAGTGAATCAGATACTTGAGTCGGGCCATGTCAAGAGTCAGAATAATAGAAAAGTATGTATGATACGATGTATGAATGTGAATGAGGCAATAAGTGTGTGCCAAGACCGAGTTGTTTGGCGGTCCGTCCTCTCTTCCTACCCCTTCGAAGAAACGGCGTGATGGTTCGTTAGTTAGTTAGTTAGTTTAGCTGTTTTTTTTATTTGCACATACTTGCGATTAGCAATGTTAGAAGTGTCAATATTTGACAATGTAAGAGACGCATCTCAAGCTTGGAAACTTAAAGACCTGGAATCTGTTTTGGTTCCTCATAACAGGCAATCTGCCTAGCTAGGACCTAATATCGACCTGACAATACATTTTTTTTATTTATTGATGGACTAAGATCCAATTTACAAATCATATAGGACGGGTTGTTTCAAAGATTTTAAATAATTATTTAATTTGAATCAAATTTCATTGATTTTCATGTTTTGTGAAGGTTCTATTCAAGTTCTGTGATTATATCATTATTGGTCAGTTGTTTCACAAAACTCAAATTGTAACAGAACTTGAATAGAATCTTCTTTAACAGAACTTGAAAATAAGAAATTAATAAATAAGATTGCATAACTACTTTTGTACATAGGTTCACATTTATCAGAGCTGGAATACACTCAAACTAGAAAAACTTAAGAAATCGCATGAATCATGTATTTCAACAAAAACAATATTTAGAAATCATAATCTTACTTTAATGTATCAATATCCAAGTTCCCAAAAAATCATGCCGACATTTCTTACCTTTTTACTTCAATAACACCAGGACACTAGCTTACCAAAATTCTCCGATTCCAAGACTTCACAATTTCGGAAACAAATATTCTGATCTGGGTGATATATTTCATTTGAAAACTAATCAGTATAAATGTTGTATATTTTATCACTTTTATTCTTCTAGACACAAATAGACCTATGTACCCATATAACTTCTCCGCTTCTACTATTTTGTTTTTTTGAATCTTTTAAATTCAATTATATGTGTGAGGATTCATTTTTGCTATTATGTTTAAATTTTTCTTTATTGTATTAATTTCTATGTGTTTACTCTGATACAAAATGCATGTATTTTTTTTTAAGAAAAGCCCACTAGGGCGTGTAATAAATAAGTAAATCTATGTTACACATTTTTATATACCGGTATTGTATAAAAACATGCTTTAAAAAAAATCTTTATCTGCTCAGACAGCTTGCGCCACAGCAACGTGTGGCGGGGTACAGATAGTTTTAGTAATAAAAATGTGTAATTTGTCATTCATTACTTTATTCATTGTGTAGCTAATTTGTAGATGGGTCCCTATCAATTTCTTCATTAATTTTCTACTGTTTTTCAGTTCTCAAGGATACGACGTAGAGAAGGAATTTCCTGATATTCAGATCAAGAGACAAGACTAAAGCCATTTCAAGCTGGATTCTGGATGGTGGACATTCCAATTGACAATTGTTATAGTATGTGCCATTTTGGAACGTGTTTAAATAGTATTTTCATTTTATTATCTATTATTACCGAATCTACAAAACTGAACTATACAAAAAAACACTATCTTACTTATTTAAAAAAAAATTATACTACATGATATATGTTTATAATTAAATTCATATGTTACTTTGTTGTAATATTAATTTCTTATAATTAAATTATAATATGTAAATGAAATCCTCAGCACGGGAGATCCCAGTGAGGATATCATTAGCTCTATATGTTTCTAAGAAAAGAATACAATAAATCATTATTATTATTATTATTATTTGAGGAGCAACGTAGGCAAAGTAATTATTTCGAACCCTCTACATCTGGATTTGGAGCCAAGGATCTTAACCGCTCAGCTATTGAGGTAATCGTTAACGTTAATAGTAAATTTAGAGCAAATCGGAAGCAACGATTTGCCTCCGCAAGAGGGCGGTTGTACGACAAAGGCCACACTGAAACTGTTATTATAACTAATGGGCATTAGTTATAAGTTATTAGTTATAATACTAGTTATGGGGAACAGACTGCCTTGCACACCCCTAGTTGGATGAAATACAGATATGTCTGTAAATCATGAAACTACAAAAAAATTATAACACAACTTTTATTTATTTATTCCAATAAACTGGGCAAGAAGAACGCCCAACAATTGAGTTTGAGAGCCACCCCTGGAAAACAATACTAGCGGAATACCCGTTCACTGTTCATGTTGGCTTCATCAGAATTGCCCGCTTCTTCGACTTGTTTTTAAATATTAAAAAAAAATCATTTTTATATCTAGTATATAACTTTACATTTAACAAGTAATATCGTATAGTATTTCTACGACATTTAGGCACATTTTACACTGCATCTAAAATAAATTCTTTATAGAATTTACGCATAACCCACGAAAAGACGGCTTTTTTGTTTTTTTTTGAGTTGGGAGCGCTCTTGTGCGGTTTTATTTTACAGACCATATGGGTTTTTAAAAAACGTGATAATATGTACATAATAATTCTATGCAACATAATATCAAAAGTAAAATTTGCATTTAACATTGTATAAAACCCATGCAGAAGAATAATATTATGCTCAACTCAATTAGTATTATTCCTAAGGTTTATGATTATAGCCTTCTAGTAACAAACGTGTTATTAGTCATTCTTCTTCATTAAATTATATAAACTTATTGACTCCACAGATGACTGCAACCTGTTAACAAGAAGACGTAAGCAAAATTAAACAATATTGCGATATCAATCAACTTTATCTAAATACAGAAAAGTGTAACGTTATTACATTTACAAAACACAGCCGATTAATTATACTTACAAATTAAACCATGTACCCCTACAACGAGTATAATCAATCAGAGATCTTGGAGTATTGCTAGATTATAAAATGTTATTTATGGACCATATTGAACATATTTTAGAAAAAGCTTATAAACAAATGGGATTTATCATACGCATTACAAAGTCTTTCACTATAGCACATACACTAATTCTTCTATTTATGTCATATGTAAGGTCACAACTCGAGTTTGCCTTAGTCATTTGGAATGCTCAATATCAAACATACATTGATCGTATTGAAAATATCCAATCCAAATTTATTTAACACCTATTGTATCGCTTTAGTGATCATCGGTTTGACCCTACCGCTTTATTTAAACGCAGAAAAATTTCTGCTGCCCTATTTTTATACAAAATTTGTGAACAGTCTTGTTGATTCATCATATCTGCTAGAAAAGATTGCATTTCATAGCCCTGAACACAACACCAGATCGAACGACTTATTTAGAACACCACGCTGTAAAGCCAAATACGCGCAAAACTCTTTAATAGGCCGTATCTGTAAAATTCACAATGCCTCTAGAGATGTAGACATTTTCAAGTGTAACTTGAAAACATATAAAATGCAACTTACTAAACTGATAACTTAATTTTTTATTTTGTGAAATAATCCTATTATCTAAGTTTATTTTATTGTTTTTATTATAATCATGGGAAAACTGTATTACTACTAACTGTCTTTAATTGTTTTTATAACATTTTGTAATTCCTTATAATGTTTATTCTTTATATTTCTTTGTAATTTATAAATATATTGTATAGGTGCAAATATTGAATCAACGACTAGAGTAAATGGAACTTTACTGGTCTATTATTGTAAATAATTGCTGTTTATGCTAAATATATAAATGACTGTTTGTATTCTAAATAAAAAAAATATTTCCTGCAATTAAACACATCTACAACCTCTGCGACAGTGTTGCCAACTGCACGCAAATCTAGGTACAAGCGACTATCTAAATGATCCAGTTATAAAAAGAATTTCCGATCCAGTAGTTTATATGCTAAAGTGATCATACTCAGTAAATCAGGGCTGTCTATAATTCAATTAATAATTTTAGATATAAAAGTCGAATCGGAAACGTTTGAGATTTTTTAAAAATTTAATTTTTTTCATCGCGTTGTTGTCATTTGTATTTTTTAAAATATTTTTTTTATAATAATCAGAATAAAAGCAGAGTATGCATAGGACGATGTATGAATGTGAATGAGGCAAAGAGTGTGTTCCAAGGCCAAGTTGTTTCTCTGCCTACACCCCTGCGGTAAAAGAGTGTGATGGTTAATTAATTGTCTTTGCGTTGCAGAACCAAGGGTTTCTTCATCAGGATACAAATTATACTGAAAATTAATAAGATTTTTAAGAATAAACGAATAAGTACAGTCAAAAATACAACAGTGCAAGAATTTTTTCATACTTAACTTGCCAATCATTTTGAAAACATATCATTCTTTTGACACAATTAAAGGATTAAAGGCCAAATTCCATTTTTTTCAAATTTAACATAACTTGCCTAGTGTTTATATTTGCTAAAATCTTTCATGACTTGCCTAATGTTTATATTTATAATGCTAAAATGTTATTTCGATTTAATTTTTGACCCATTTATTATCATTGTGTAAAAGCCCAATAGGGTGTTAGAAAATAATAAATAAATCAAAAATGGCATAAATTTCACATATTTATATATGTACGTAGGTATATACGTACGTAAATAAATTGTGAATAAATTATTTTGTGTTAAAATTTTCGTGTATTACAGAGTTTCCAGACTTAATAGCACGATTGTAGTTGGCAACAATAGAAACGTTCTACGTCACAGCAAGGTGAGACATAAATCAAGTGATCAACCGTCACCGGTGGAGTTTTTGCGACCGATCGCCTGTGAAATACGACTGAGGCGTGCAGAGGGTTAACTCCACCCCTACTTACCCCTTTGCAAACAAACAATCGGTTCAAAGAAGCATACTAATGATAAGTTCAAGTGACCGATTGATGGTTGTTCTAACTTGGGGAAAAGTGGGGAAAATTGGTTGATATTCATTCTTATACCTGAACATAAACTAACTCACTAAAAATAAACCTTTTCCCCGCAGGGGTTGGCAGAGAAATGGGCCACCAAACAACGGGGTCTTGGCATACTCTCCTTGCCTCATTTTTTATTTTTTTTTTTAAATAAAGAAAGACAAACATTCCCGAGTTACGAATAACCTGACTATATTTGAAAATCTCCTACTAACATCACCGTAAGCTAAAATTTTGTTTGTGTTGTGATGGAGGACTTAGCCAGCCGAGAAATTGAACACACTACGCCTGGGTAGGACCCAAACGCGATGCCGACTCGGCCACTGACCGGTCTTTTACATTAATACATCGTCTCATACATAATTTTCTGTTATTCACACCGTCTTTATTTCCACTATCGATCAACCTTGACTTTGAGACAACTCTGATATTTGAGAATGCTGCTGTCATCCAATTATTTTGCATTTTGATACCGCCGCCCCGGGAACCATTTATTGGATAACCAACACCTCGGCCATAGGTCACTCCAAGTAGTAAACATTTAGCAGTATTATAAAAACTACATTTAGTGACTTTGACAGACTGATATTTGGATTCATACAAGTATGTCAGTTGTAAGTTTCTACATAATATGTAAATATATAGAAACATTGAAGTGGTGATTTTTTACGAAAACCGCGCTGTATAAATTAGCCAAATATAATTACGACCGTAGTTATCGGTCTTAGTCGTAAGTCACTAGATTTTATAAGTCTTAGATGTAAGTCACCAGTTTTAAGTCAGTAGTTTTAGTATTTATTATTTAAAAAATATATTTGTCCAGCGCCCCTGAGGTGATTTTTGACGAAAAAAGCGCTATATAAATTAGTCAAATATTATTATTTATTTTTCGGAATAACTTTATTGAGTAAACCCTCAAATTTTAATATTTAATTATTGAAGACAATATTAGCGATTTCTAAACGAAAATCTGAAACAGAAAAATCAGAAAAGGATACGGTCACATCTAGGACTCGAACCCAGGACCATTGCCTTGCCGGGACACCGCTCTACCACTGAGCTAATGGGACCCTATCCCCCTCGGTCACTTTTAACTGTATCATACTTCAAATAAGAACTACCAACATTGTCTTAATTTTTTCACCGCACATATTTATTGGCAACTATCTTTATGTATGCTTGCAAGATTCAACCCGAACTAAATGCAATCCAGACAGCGTCTTTTTAGATAAACCTATCTTATTTTTAATGTGCGACATCTGTTGATTTTTCTGCAAGTCTAGAATGAATATTTATTTTTCGGAATAACTTTATTGAGTAAAACCTCAAATTTTAATATTTAATTATTGAAGACAATATTAGCGATTTCTAAACGAAAATCTGAAACAGAAAAATCAGAAAAGGATACGGTCACATCTAGGACGTGATAGACAATGATAATGTAATATTATTATCATTATTATCCGTAACTTCTGGACACACTGAACCCCAGATTTCTACTCAACCCTCATACTGTTTCCTTCCAAGAACTTTCCCTCCTTTATTTCCTTAACCACTCGAGCGATTGTTTGTGTAGATAACATTCACCATATTATTAAATTAATATTATTCCTCAAAATACTAATATGGAAATATATACAAACTAATTATTAAAGTAATTTTGAAAAAACAACCAACATTCTCTTCAGCATCATTGTTCAAAATTTTCGAAGTACCAAAAATTGAAGACCTCTATAAAAAAGATGCGATATTACAAATATATAAAGAAACTGTAATACAAAAAAAACTTAAATTTAACCTATCCTTAAGGCATAATTTTAACATCCAAATTCCTCTATTTTCAACTCAACAAATGCACAATAATTACATTTACAAAGGCATAAGATATTTTAATAGTCTTCCCGAAGAAGTGAAAAAAAAAAGATTTTATTTTATTAAAAAAAAAGGTCAAATTTATATTTAAAAAAAATTAATATCACCTTTCAAATGTTATAACTTCAATTCATGTTACAACCAAAATTAACGTCACAATCCTCTTTTAAGTTTATATTTATTGTACTGTATTTATGTTAATTACCGATATAAAAATGAAATAATTGTAAAATAACTCCTACGCCAAGCTCAAAAGCTAGCACTCTTCATTGGAGTAGAAATTCAAAAAAATATGTTCTCACTATTACCTAATTTTATGTTCAATGTAACAATGTTATAAGTTAAACAATAAAAAATAAAAATATATATGAACAGCCAATGAATCGAACTAGATTTAGCCATTTATCCCATATTATTACGTTCCACATTATGACAAGCGTTTGATCAAAATGTTCACAAATTACGTATCTGGCTTACAATTTGGCCAGGACTTAAGCGAATATTTCCCTTGTACCTTTAAATAACACCGATGCCATTAATTTTGAGGCATGAACACATACTTTTATTTAAAGGATTAGTAAAAAGGTGTGTGGATCCTTCTAATTATTTTATATCTATGGTTTCGATGTGTGGCATATCCAGTATTCAAGCATTAACCATTGAGCCTTGGTTAGATCGCTAAACCTGGATTTTTTGGGACACATCGGTTGACAAACTTGCAATCACAAAATCTGAGAGCTCAAATCGAAGCACTAAACAATTTCTTTTTTAACATCCCATAGCAGTGGGTGCCTTTTTGTCTCGGGACCGATAAATTCTTTCGATAATTTATCATCAATATTTAAAAAAAAAAAAATTTTCATCGTTGTACGATGAGTAATCGAAAAAAACCTTCAAATCCTGCTCTTTTACGGGCATTTTCTTAGGGGCAACTTATAGAAGGTCATTCTAAATAGAGGATTATTTGTGGAAATCAAGCTGAGATTAAAAGCTGCGGACAATATACTGTCGGTATCACACCGTTCTATAATCAAGCAAGGTCCTTTTTGCCAGACAGTTTAATTTACATTGCAATATTATTGAATATAAATCTAACGCGTAACTCTTTTTTCTGTTTTACAAAAAAACACCCTTCACAGAACATTACTGCAATTTATTAACTAGCGACCGACAAGAGATCCCTCCACTCGACTCCTCATAGAGTAAGGTCTTAAACATACGACAACTCCACCTAAAATTTTCCTACATACATTTCCTGTTCAAATATAAAAAACAAAACTCTTTTACAGCACAACTACAACACCAGAAAAAAGTAACCAACGGTCACTACAAAGTACATTCACTACGTACCACGTCAGCTCAAAGACAATTTTTCTTTCTAACTCCTAAAATCTTTAACCTTATCCCTGAAAACCTAAAAACCGTGAGTCAACCCTATTCCTTAAAAAAACAAATAACGAAATGGATCTTTACACACGGAATACAATACAACTACAATACCCATTCATTCTACCCTCTATCAATTTAATCACCTTTCAGACAAAACATAATATATCCTTATTCCATAACTTAGCGGTATAGTATGTACATAATTAATTATTGTGATCTATTTACTAATAATTTCTCAAATTTTTCATCTTCTTATAATTCTCTAACTTCTCAATTTTCTTCTTGCAACCCAAACTAGCTATACATCATTTTTCTTTTTCATATTATAGGAATGTATACATTCTATGTCCGAAAACTGTAAAATTCACCCGCCATAACACAGGGTCATTCCTAGCATAGAGGGTGAAATATCACAAAAACCACATGTACCCTCTAAATCACGTATTAATAAAAAAAAATTAACAAATTAATTTTAATTATTATTTTTTTGATAAATTAATTTTTTTATGACAAGATTTTTATTTATGCATAGCACAAAGGATAACAATTATTTTTATAAGCAATAATTGTTCGCCTGAAACACTCATCCACATTGAAAAATTTTCTGATAAAAGATACATGACGCCAACGGGACTCGAACCCGTGTCCCTTCGATTTCCGGTCGAAAGCTCTGACCACTGAGCTGAAGCACTGAGCAATAATTGTTATCCTTTGTGCTATGCATAAATAAAAATCTTGTCTTAAAAACATTAATTTATCAAAAATAATAATTAATATTTGACAAGTTCAAGTATTTCACCTAAAAATGTAGACAATTTGTCTCAACGCCATCTAGTGAGAGAGTTAGCACTTACAATGCCTTTCTCATATAAAAATAAAGTTGGTTGTTCTCAGGTGAAAAAATGTAACAAGCAGTAATTGTTGAATGAAACACTAGCATATATTGAATAATTTCGCGGGTAAGAGATAAGCCTCCATAGCTCAGTGGTCAGAGCTTTCGACCGGAAATCGAAGGGACACGGGTTCGAGTCCCGTTGGCGTCATGTATCTTTTATCAGAAGATTTTTCAATGTGGATGAGTGTTTTAGGCGAACAATTATTGCTTATAAAAAAAAAATTAATTTTATTAATCCTTGCCTCCTAATTCCACGGTAACAACAATTTTTCTTCCCAAGTCCCATCCGGGTTGGGAATCCATTGCATCGATAAGTCACATGTTAACGTCTCTGTTCTACACTACTTCACTGCCCCCCGTCCATAGAAGGTCCTGTCTCTCCTTGCACAGTCCCTGGAGATGTTTCTCCCAGCTCTATTTGGAGTGGCCTAGTAGACGTCTTTCCTCTGGAATATTATCCAGAATTTTCTTTGGAATTCAATCTTCTGGTATTCTTAACTAATTGTGAATTAGTAGCTCACAGCGCTTGCCTTGTTTTATGGAATTATGAACATTAAGAAATGCTTCTATCATACTAAAATACACTATATTCTCGTGGTGGTTAAATTATCCTAATATTACACGAGCTTGTCGTTTTGTCACTTGCATACACAAATACATAATATATACACACATCCATAAGTAACTGCTAAATGTACAGTGAATATATTCACAATTACCATACGAAAAATTACCGAGATTTTAAGCTTCCCTTATTATTATTTTTGGATAATTTGTAAAATAACTTCAAGGGCGCTGAAATCATTTTAAAGGTGCTGAACCAATGTAAATATATTATTATTATTTATATGATAATTTGTATAGCACCGTTTTTGTGAGATATTACCTCAGGGGCGCTTTAAAGTTGATGCAGGTATTACAAAAAATATTAATTTTACAAAAATAAAGTGAAGTTTAGTTAAGTAAAATGAAGTACAGGAACAGGTGACACGAATATAGAAGATGGAGACTTTGCAGCAAGAATCCTAGGTGGTGAAGAAACTGGACCAGCTGCTGCAGCGAAAGAGTCCACCGCGTCCACCAAGTTCTTGAACTATGTCTTATTTTTATTGTATTTTATATATCTTCCTAATAGATGTATAAAAAAATTGCATTCATCTAAATAAATTTAAAAACAAATGTGTTTTTTTTTTTCAAAGTCGCAGTACTGTATTCATTTACAGGAAGGTCTCAAATAAGTTATTTTTGTAAAGGACGCTTATTTATTTTGAACCAATAATATTTTTGTACACATTCGTAATCTTTTATTTTTTTTAAATCAGATAAAAAAAACATTAAGCTACCCTGGTTAAACTACATATGATTGTTAAATAAATCAATTATAAAACTGAAGATGTATAAACATATTATCTGATAAGTCAGAACAATTTAAAAAAACATAATTTTGCAAACACAACAAAAGTTATTACGAAAATAGTGTCAGTCAGCGTACAGCAGAGGTCCCGTTTCTTAATGCATCCCAATTTATGTAGAGTATATGTTTTCTTTTAAAGTGAAAAAAAAACAATAGTTTTCAGGCGTCGTAAACATTCAGTATTCAAGCCACGAGAAGAGCTGTTAATGGCAGTGGTCGCAAACCAATTTAAAAACACGCTCAGGTAAAAGTTTTACAGTCTTGTAATTAACTGCAATGCAGCGGTAATTCACATTTTACTGACTTGGAAAGAAATTACGTTTTTTATGAAGATGCTTAAAGCGCAATTCTTATGCACCATTAGACATTAAACGGGAATAATAAAGTTTAGTGTTTAGTTAAGTTATTATTATTGTCATAAAAATTGTTATTATTGGATATTTTTAAGAGCCTTTTAGAAAATAATTCCACAATGGGCGCTTAGCAAAAAAATTGTACGTACTTTGATGATTTTCTTCACCACTATTAGTATATGTACAGTTTTATATGCTATATGCGTAAATCTCTAATGCACAGAAGCAATGTGTTGGCTTCATGAGAACGGGCCGCTTCTTCGAGTTGTTTTTGTGTAAGACGTATGTGGAACGAGCTACTTTTACCTGTTTTTCCAATTTCAAGACCCGCATTAATAAAGCCCTTCCTAGGGCCCCTACATTAATCCGCCTCTGCCCAACTTGGTGGGGCCATAGCTTCTTCGCCTTTACACTGTACAGACAGGAGCGTTCTTGCGAAGTGTCACAAAAAAGTGAAATATGTTATAAATCCGTACGGAAAATTTATAAAACTAACATAATAATTAATTATAACATCTTTATTCATAGCTTTATTTTCTGCTACTCCGAAAGAACAATCTCAAAATAACCCCAAAGAAAACAATTGCTAAAATAAACGAGCTTTTGCCAGAATTCAAAGAATTATTACGCTCGTTGTTTGAGAAAAGAGCGAGCAAAATCAATGGGGTGAATTTTGAACGGTTTATTGAGACGATTAGCGGTTTGTTTCCACCTTTATGTTGCAATGAGCTTCCAAAAGGCATAATTAAAGTTGTCACTAGAACTTTGAAATCGTTTGCGGGCGTACAATATCAACAGAGAACAAAGTGGAAACTTTGGAAAGCAGGACAGATGGATTTTTTATTGTTTTTGTTGGTCTTTTGGGGTATTAAGTTGTATGATGCTTCATCTTTATTATTAAGGAACGTTTCGGAAAGCATTGTTGTGTCACTATCGTGGCTAATGTTTTGACGATAGAGGCTATCCAAAATGTTGATTTACAAAGGAGGAAACGAAACATTAAAAGTCTATATTGTTTTCATGTTGCAAATTCTTTAGTGACACGTCAATTGGTACACACTATCAGTGTCACTCCGGTTAAAGATAACAATTCAGAATCTAAAATTTCCATGGTTTATAAGCCAGGTACTCTCCAATATTCCGCTTCTCCATTTTTTTTCTACTCCACTTCCTTCAACCCAATTAGATTACTCGATCGGGGATGGCGTCGACCAACTGATTCCGGACAGTTAGGAGTAATTGGAACTCTTGTGCAGCATCACATTTAAAAAAATCAGTGTACCTAAAGGATCATAGTTTGTGACACGTTTAAAAATAATTGCACTAATTTCCCATCTGACATCATACATAACATGTACCAATTGCGGTAGTCCTACTGACTCCGGATAATTGGGTGTAGTTGGAACTCTTTTGAGGTATGTACTCAAAATATGTTGTAAAATTTTTAAGATGATTGCAGCAGTGTTAAACAGTAGCCATGTTTTTCACATTAAGTATATAATTAGTTATTGAAATGTTGAATTCTTCGTTAACAGTTTTTATTGAGCATCTTAAGCTACTTCCTACTTTTGATAACTTCTTCGTTGGAAAATTTCAAAAGTTTTGACGTACCAAATGTACAACAAATGTTTGCCTAAAATACCTTTTTGAAACTATTTATAAATACGAAATCCTCTACTAGACCGCGTATCCATCACACTAGATTGAATCAATAAGACATTAAAAAACATTCTAAGCTATAAAACCACACTCGGACAAAGAAACTACATTTATTTTGCAACAAAACTCCACAAATCCTCCCATGTACAATAAAACGAATTACAAAGTTTATTGAGTACAATTCAAAAATTAAAATCTTGCTAAATGTGGTCAGTGGAAAAACTCGAAACAAGCACTGAATACGACGTAGAAGACTCATCAATTATATTGAAATTAAATAACTTAAGTCCGCTTCAGAACAGGACCCCTTTGTGAGGAGGACTAAGAAATAGCATTATTGTTTTGCTTAAATACACCTTTTATGCTGTATATTCACGTGTTTTATATAGTTGCTAATAAAAAATGAACAATATTTGTTTAAACTTGGCAGAATCGAACGAATGAGATGTTTACTATTGGCTATTTGGAGAAAGAAATTAGATAATGAAACAAACTAATATTTGGCGATATAGCTGTAAATCTTTGAAAAAAACATTGTTCCTGTTGATATGGGTGGCTCATTTAATAATAGATTCTCTCATCCTAATAAGCGAATTGCAATCATTTGAGCCGTTATTTCAATAGAAGATGCTTTGAGGCACTGCCGGCTTTAATCCAGCACCGGTGCACAGTCGAGAAACAAACCAACACGTGAGAACGAGTCGCTCTACGACTCGTTTTTGAGTTCAACAGCTCGGCTGTGGAATTGTTTGCCGGCCTCTGTGTTTCCACCCTCCTGCAACATGAGTCTCTTCAGAACGCAGGCTCACGCTTTTCTTTCCTCAAAAAACCCCCATACAGCTTCCCCAAAGATGACATAGGCCTGAAGGAAAATATTTTCGTCTGGGCCTATGTGAATTTAGTGTTAAAAAATTCAATTTACAATACTTTAACGTGATTTTTGTAAATTTATAAGGGTTTTTATATTTTCAACAAATTCTTTAAAAAATCATTATAAAACCACCCGATCAGAACTCAAACTATTGAGACGAATTTCTTAAATTTTCCATTCATCTTTATTCTAGTTCTTCTTGGATCCGTTCTGTCCGCCCCGAGGAACATTCAAATTGCAATTTGCCTTCCTTGTACTACGGCTAATTAGCAATTAGGCCGTCCCCGTCCCCGTTCCCGTTCCCGTCCCAGTTACAGTTTCAGTTACGGAACCGGTTCCGTGGAATTCTACGCCCCATCCCTATAAGATTAAAAAATGAAATTGAAAAGAATTATAATTTATCGATTTTATTGAGTTCCTATATATATATAGTTAATGGGAAACGGAATTGGAAAGTTACATTAATTGATATCTTATTGGTGGCTTCCACAGCGTGGATATGGAATTTATTGAAAATTACATATTTTATATTTGCCGCCCTTTCCAGAATGGTAGATGTGGTGATTTGCCGTGCCGATCATCCAGATTTCTTCATAATGAAAGAATGCGGGTATTCCGTTACAATGCGTTTTTATTTAGGTTGTACAAGTATTGTTACAAGTGAAAAATAGAAGAGCTTGATATTGAAAAGAGGACGATTTACAACAGACATGCCTTTTTATACATCTCAGTCATGCTGTCTCACTCAGATATGCATGTCTCTTTCATACCGACATACGTTCACCACAGTAGATACCTACCATCAGTATAGCATTGGTGAAAGACCAACACCCAGAATCGAAATCTTGCTTAAAATGGGTTTAGCTTCCCCAAGGAAGCGTACTGGGACCTATTCTATTTATTATCTATATAAACAATATCTCTAACCTTAATATTAAATGAAACATAATCAATGTTGCTTATGATACTATTATATTATTTCTTGAAGAAAAGTAGATGAAGAAATTTTATGTGGCTGAACAGAACTGAAAATTAACTCAATATAAGTAAAAATAAATATATGACATTTTCAATGAACTCAAAGGGCCAACCAGTAAAATCCTACCTACATATCAAAGGTATCACGGAAAAACTTAGAAAACTTCTTTAAATGTTTACAAAATGTGGTAAATAAAAAGGACATGAAAAAATCTATCAAGCCTTATGTCATTCTCTCATTGGATATGGAATTATAGGATGGGGATCTGTTGTATCTAAGTATATACATAACCTGAACCATACTGAAAGTACCCACAAGAACGCCTTCGATTGAAATTTAAATGTACAACAAGTGTATGCTAAGAATATATTATTGAAACTATTCAAAAATACTGAATCCTCTACAATACCGCATATTCATCACGCTAAGTCAAATCACAATGACATAAAAAAAATATTCCAAGTCATTAAACCACATTTGGACAAAGAAATTATATTTATTTTGCGACGAAACTCCACAAAATCATTCCCCCTGATATAAAGCGAGTAGAAATTTTGAATGATTACAAATCAAGAATAAAAATTTGGCTAAAAGAGATTCATGAAAAAACTCTGAAAAAAACATTGAAAATTACCTAGTAAACTAATATAACAGAATTGAATAACTTTAGTCTGCCTCAGTACAGATCACCCTAGTGAGGAAGACTAAGAAATACAATTTACTACACATATATTCAACATTTATACATTTAATGTACATTATTTATCATTTAGATTTGTTGATCGAAATGGGTTTAGCTTTGTTTGGTGATCAGTCAAGTACTTCATTATTTCCGCTCTTACTCCCCTTGTCCTGACAAAATACCTCAATAAGGTATCTTCATATTTTTCCTTATGAACAAATTTTAGAAAAAACATTTGATATTTTAAAATTTATTTTTATGTAGGCAAATAAATTTACTTATAACGATTTAAAATGTGGTTTTTTTCGTTTTTGTCGTCACGCCGGTTTATGTCAGAAGCGTTTCTATGTCATAATGACGTTGTAGCCAATTCGAATTGTTTTGGAATGCACGGTCTTAGATTAATTTTAAAATCGATAATTGTAAAGGAAAATATTGAAATTAATTATTTTTGGAACGATGATAACAATAAGAAAAATTAATTTTAAATCTACAATATATTTTTAACGAAATCGTTTGTGAAAATATTCCATTGGAATTTCCATCGTCTTACTGGCCTGGAAAACGGGGAGCAGTTGGGGGTCGTGGGTCGTATTTACATAAAAAACATGAATTGAAATTTTGAACGAAATTTCATTTATAATCTTACTCCGGGTTTTGAACCTATAATAGTTAACCCCTTGGGCTCTTTTGTTCGGTTTTCAGAACAAACAGCTGTTACTCGTAGAGTATATATGTTCGCTTTTAGGAACAACTAATACGGTCTCATAGAAATCGTTGTATCTCTCTTACTTTCATGATGAGAAATGTTATCTGAACGGTGTTAGAAATAGACAACACGCTTTATATTCAAATCAAAAAATTAAGCATAGGATAATTTAAATGTATACTTCGATTAAATCAAAAATTCCGACCACATTTGAGAACAATTTATGAAAATTTATGTTTTTTTAATTAATTATTTTTTATATGAAACGTCAAAAAAATGAGATCCCAGTAATGTTTATAATACATTTGTCTAATTAGACAAAATTTAATATTTTCGTTATCCGTACTTTTAGTGTAAAGACAAAAAAACGTAACACCTTACGCCATTTTTAAAAACCTTTTATGTTCGAAAATGTTATGTTACCTTTCCAAAAGAGTATTTAATTTTTGAATACGTTCAGAATTATTCCATTTATTTTGATTTTATTGAAAAGCAGAGAAACATAACAGTCAATATACCAGAAACTTGATCGATTAAAATACATTAAACATTTTAACCGGCAGTTTTCCGCAGAATTACCTGCGATATTGCCATTATTAAAACTGGCACTCTCCCTTAAAGTTTCCCTGGTTTACCCCCAAGCAACATAGCCACCCCTATCACAATGGGAAATAAGTTATTTCCTAAGATAAAGGCTTTATTGGACGCATAACCAAAACCCCTCCATTCAGATATTTTGCCGCCGTATATTATTATATTGTGGAATTATATGTGGTTAGTTTGGGGTCGGTACGGTTAGAATGCTATCAGATACAGATGGAAACGTATTCAAAGTGGGCCACAAAGAATTAGAGTAGTATATCTATTTGATTTCACATAGGGTGCTAAAGGACGTACATAACTGACGAACCAGCGATTCCCGACCTTATTTAGAGAAAACAATGTTAACTAAATTGAATTAGGAAATAGTTAATTCTTTGTTTTTTTTATAATAATAATACTATATACAATAAAAAGTGAGAAAAATTATTTTTAATTAGAAAAAAAACTTTCGTTGAATTTTTACAGAGAAGATTGACTTAATTTTATCGATGATTTTCTTACTGTTGCTTATATTTTTGTTGATTTTTCCTTGATTTTTTCTTGATATTCTGTTTCTATAATGATTATGTAATTTTCTTATTGAACAATATTTTGTAGTATTTTACAGTATTTTTGAAAATATTCTTTTTCCTTTTTTGTAACTATACATATTTTTATTATCTACATATATATATTAGCACATAGACTAGCTCCCCAGTTTGACCCGAGAATATTTCTCTACAAATTGGGTAAACAAAAAAAGTGATGTCTGATATGAAATGTAACTAATTTTTATCTCTTGTGAATATTTACTTTATTTCTAAATTAATAAAAAAAAGGTTTATTCCAAAATGTATGCAGGGGTAAATGCGATAACTTCAATATTTTTAAACAACAAGAAATTTAAGTCAGACAAATAATAAGAAAGCTAAATTAGACAAAATAATTACACGTTTATAAAGAACAAAAAACACAACAATGTATGGAAGCATAAAATAAAATATTTATTTTATTTTTTCACACTAAAACACATAAATATTTCGTAATATGTCGTTATCTGTCCACTGTCTGTAGTTTTATATTGATTTTAAGTGGAATATATATATATATATATATTTTTTTTTAATAATTTTATATTTCATCATATTTGTTCAGTAAATAGATCGAATTTAAAAATATATATATATCGTTAACTCACATCATTGCCAAAAATAACATCATTAAAAATCTTAATTTTTATAGCCTTTTATAATTTAAATAATGTAGCATACATATACGTATTTACTATATCTTTAATTATTATAAAGATTTATCTGTAACTACATAATATTACATTACACATATTCATATTATTCATTATACCTTTTCATAATATTTATTACACACATTCATATTATTCATTACACATATTCATATTTGCGATATTTTTTTTTTTTTTTTTTTATTGTGTTTATTTCTTGCTAGAGCAATCCCGATGAGTAACAGAACTCATTTTAGGACAGGAGGAACTTACAATTCATATGTAGGAGGTAGTAGAATATGTTTAATAATTATAAAGATTTATCTGTAACTACACAATATTTATTTATTAATCAACGCCCTTTTCGGGGCTTTTAAATATAAATATTAAGAAACATTAATTATTTATTGTACATAACTGAATTGCTTGAAATTGTTGAAACATAAATTGAAGATGTCCACTGACTTGGTATAATTGTAATTTATTCTGGGCAAAAAGGAATACATATGGTAGTTAGTCCCAGAATTTCCGCACTGAAATAAATTTCTAGTATTACGTTGTGGAATCCGAAAGCTTATCAATTCTAGCAATACCGGACTATCAACTAAATCATTTAGAATTTTATATAGAAATACCAAGTCAGTGAAAATTCTTCTGTCTGACAATTTTTACATTACACATATTCATATTGTAAACAACCAAAGCCTAACTACTAATTTAAGGGGGTAAAGCTATACAATGGCGCCTGTAGCTACTTGAAACTTTAATAAACATAATGTCTTTTCACAAGTGAAGTAAAGTTAACTGAAAGGATTATTCAGGAGTTGTGGACGAATTGTAATACATAACTTAAAGTGAAGTTTTACACGAACTTCGTTTGTTATGTTCAAAGTGCTCCTGTTTAGAAATGGTCCCGTTTTTGTTAGATTTATTAAATACATTTATTTTATGCAGTGCATATACATACTAATAGAATTGTATTGTAGGCGTATCCGTGAGCCCAAAGTGAGCTCAATTTTTCCTTACTTTAGATATTGAAATTGACCAAAGTTATTTAATTCCCGATTTTTTTTTAATCAGCACCTGAGTACCAACTATCCGGTGCCAGAAAAACTTAGATATCCCCAATTGGGGTATTTTGTGCTGCTTAATCTTTATGGCGGGGGAGGGAGAAATTATCAAAAAGAAAGGTTAGAAGAATAACCTGGATATTCAGATATGCTCTTCAAATACGCCTAAAGCCACTCGATACGCTTTAATAGTACATAACAAAAAACTAACTAACTAACCATCACGCCATTTTCCCGCAGGGGTAGGCAGAGAGGACGGACCGCCAAACAACTCGGTCTTGGCACACACTTCTTGCCTCATTCACATTCATACATCGTCTCATACATACTATTCTATTATTCTTACTCTTGGCATGGCCCGACTTAAGTATCTGATTCACTTGGTCGTGCCATGTCTTCCTCGGGCGTCCCCGACTTCGTCCGTTACATATATGCTAATAATATAATATTGAAACTATTCAAAAATACCGAATCCTCTACAATACCGCGTACCGACTCACACGATCAAACATGGTTTTACAGCACATACGCACGTTCCATGCCTCACTTCCATACATCAGGGTAGGTACCAGCACTCCATTGTTTTTTTTTTTTTTTTTTTTTAAAGAAAGACAAACATTCCCGGGTTACGAATAACCTGACAATATTTGAAAATCTCTTACTACCACCACAGTAAGCTGAAAATGTTGCTTGTGTTGTGATGGAGGACTTAGCCAGCCGAGGAAGTGAACACACTACGCCTGAGTGGGACCCAAGCGCGATGTCAACTCGGCCACCGACCGGTTGATTGTGGACTGCTAACTTCGCTTCTTTGGACAATTTTTCGTTAGCGCCAACTGCGTTCAGTCCTCCATTAATGGAGTTACATAACATAGTACATAGCAGCTGACCCTATTCAGAATATGGCAGCCACCTCTGGTCAGGAGCCCCAAAACACTTGAAATTAACTCCACAGAAGTGGCGCTTAGGAAAATAATTTCTCTACGTGCCCATGCAATCTTTGGGGATGCTTTGTTGTGGGTTTTTTAAGGGAGGGAAGGATAGGAAGATTTTGAAAAGAAAAAGGTGGGGGTCAGTGTGTCCAAGATTGACGAGTAAATCCATCCCCTCCACTGGGATACAAGGCATCAGGTTTCAAAGTCCAGTCGAAAAAATTTCCCACAAAATCAAGCCGACATTTCTTACCTTTTTACTTGAATAACACCAGGACACTAGCTTACCAAAATTCTCCGATTCCGAGACTTCACAATCTCGGAAACAAATATTCTGATCTGGGTGATATATTTCATTTGAAAACTAATCAGTATAAATGTTGTATATTCTATCACTTTTATTCTTCT
Source organism: Hesperophylax consimilis (assembly GCF_061612785.1). Classification (NCBI taxonomy): domain Eukaryota; kingdom Metazoa; phylum Arthropoda; class Insecta; order Trichoptera; family Limnephilidae; genus Hesperophylax; species Hesperophylax consimilis. Next base: position 19,023,933 of record NC_142865.1, read on the forward strand.
AGACACAAATAGACCTACGTACCCATATAACTTCTCCGCTTCTACTATTTTGTTTTGTTGAATCTTTTAAACTCAATTATATGCGTGAGGATTCACTTTTGTTTACATTCTTCTTTATTGTATTAATTTTTAAGTGTTTACTCTGATACAAAATGCTTGTATTTTTTTTAAAGAAAAGCCTACTGTAATAAATAAATAAATAATTCAACCTCTTCTGATCCGGCCCACCACGCAGTTAACAGCAAGGTAGAGAAAAACTTCACCTCATATACCATGGTACACCTGCTAAGTCACCAAATTTAGGGAGCCACGGGGTGTTGTATAAGGCAGAGGTGTTTGTTAGTCAATTAATTTTTAGTTATCCAATGAATTGTTACAATATTTAGAGTATTAAGAGTGCGAACGATGTTATTGTTTTACCGATATTTCAATGAAAGATGCTCACTTCAGCATCAGTGCATGGTCGGGAAACACGAAAAATGCGCGCCCAACATTTATACAAGGAGAAAAATGATACAGTTAAAAAATTGATAGCATGCCAATTTCCTGATAAAATAATAGTTATTCAGATTATATATTGAGAACACGTGTTCTTTTCCTAATATATATAATGACTGAATGCGACAACATCAGTATGTCAATACGTTGTCTGCATAAAACATTCGCTTTTGACTGAAACTTTGTTAACAAAGTGAAAAATTGAATTGTATTTATATGTATACATATATATTTAAATTCATAATTAAGCCGTACTTCATATCTGAAAGTTTTTTTTATTGCCTTGTTGTCTTGAGAACAGGTTGTTTCCACGACTTATTCTTGATTTAAAGAGCCAACTCTAATGGGTCTCATCATGACCCGTTTTAAAAACCATTATACAGCATTCCCAAAGATGGCAGGCCTTGTGAGAAATTATTTTCTCAGAGCTTCCTATATAAGGTTGTTGTTAAAAAAAAAACAGAATAGTTAATACAACAAACAGAACATCACTACAGATTAAACGAAACAAAAAGCTCTCTCGTGAAATAACGTGAAAGTTTATGGGTTTTACAAGCGGAATGAATTTGAGAGCTTACTTCTGAGTTGTTTTTTCTGTTTCTTTATTTTTTATTTAAATCTGTTAATCGACCATGAACCTCTGACCTCTTGTATCTGCATAAAAAAACAAACATTTTACGGAGAGCAAAATATCATGATTTTTTATGGCGTACGAAAATACTAAATAATTTCTAATAAATTTTGTGAAGCGTCGAAATTTAAAAAAAAAATACTATTATAAATGATAATTTCGGCGGTATGTATCTGTCTACGTGTAACTCGGGTTAAATGACCTCTAGAACTGGGATTCGCTTTGATTTTAAAAATTAGAATTGATTGTGAGAACGATAAAGCAAGTACAAAATTATTTTATTTTTATTTTTTTTAATGTGATTACTGCAGAAGAGTCGCAACTTCTCCCAATCGTTTGGAGTCAGTGAGACTATGGCATCCATGAATGGGGTATGTTATAAGGCTGAATGTAGTGAGAAGAAAGAGATGGGGAAGAGAAATGTGGGGAAGTACCAGAAGGACCAAAGCTATGTCATGCAACGTTTCAATTGCGAATGGTGATCTTAAACCATGGCGATACTGAAATTTTCCACTCTCGAACGTACCATAAAAAAACTTTATATTATTTTATATGAGTAATTTGTAAAATAACACAAATTAATTAAATAAAATTGACTTGCGCACCCCGGGATTTGAACCCTCAACTTTCGGCTTACTCGACTCGCAGGCCATCAAATGAATTAAATAAGAATTATTTATTTGATGGGTGTATTTCTTTAGTTTAAATTTTTGACAGTGATTTTAATTTTATGGATGGTAAAAGGTATTTCATTTAGGTAGGTTCATTCTAAAGGTAACTTTTTTTCGCTTTGTTTGTTAGTTATGCCAGGTAACGATCAAAAGAAGAATTTTTTTCCTTTATAAATACTTTCAACTTGACAAATCCTAAAATAACGATGCTTTTATGCAGGTTTTATGCAATACAATGTAATCAATATTGGCATTTCATGCAACTTAATATAAAACAACAGGACAAAGTGGAAATAAATAAGCACATTTCAGATGCTTTAATTAAATAATGCGAGTAGAACATATCTTTGCTATCGAAACAATCGCGTATTTGTTCTTATAAGGCTTTTAAGCTCTGAAAAATATTAGGATAAACTTTTAGAATTCCACGTCATAAATAGTTAAGCATTTAGTTTCATGTTAATGAACTATCTAACTAACCGTCATGCCTTTTCCCCACAGGGATGGGCAGAGAGGACGGACCGCCAAACAACACGGTCTTGGCACACACTTCTTGCCTAATTCACATTTATACATCGTCTCATACATACTCTTCTATTATTCTGACTCTTGACATGGCTGACTCGAGCATCTAATTCACCATGCCTTTCTCGGGCGTTCTCGATTTCTGCCACCACAAGGAATAACTATTTAATAAGTATCAAAAGACACACACATACTTGGGACCTAAACTGTACAACAAAATCCCATCTGAATTAAACATAAAAAATTGTAATATTTTCCACATAGGCCCAATAAGAACTAAATGGTTGATTGGACTGGGTAGAGGAGAATCTGAAAAAATGTTAAAAAAACGTCAATTAATAAATAGACATAGTATAGACATAGACTAATCACACACAATATATATTTTCCATTATTCTAATTATTGCTCATACACAATTGAAATATACACAACAGCTCAAGTTCGACTCCATCATAAGACATCATAAATTAAAACATTAATGAGATATATTATAAACATAGACAAATCACACACTTATTTCACATATTTTTGGTTCCTCGGAACGGCAATTTGCCTAGTTAGGAACCAATAATTTCGACCTGATAAGGTACAATAATCTATAATCACTAAAAAATATTTTAATTATATCTTGTATCATATTATTATGTGTGTAAATCTAAAGGAATAAATAAATAAATGTCGTAACTATCACTATGAGATGGTGAAAGATGCATCAAAGTCCCATTTTTCTCAATCAAAGATAAGTTCGAAGGTTAAGAACACGCAAAAAATAAAATTAAAATAACTTAAACTATCAACCTTAATCCTTTACTTATATTGTTGCCTCCATTAGATATTTAAGTTGATTTTTTAAAGAGCCTTTACATGCAGTGAAATTCTACAAGTTTACCAAAGAAAGTATCAGGCCTATAAAAACTGCTTTTAAGTATAAAATCTCCTACTTATGAACCCCTTTTCGGTAATGGTTTTATTGAATAATACGAAAAACTAAGTTTTTCAACTAACTATCTAGTGATGGTTAGTACCTGAACTTCGCAAAATAAAATAATGAGGTATTTATCGTCACGAATATAGGAAATAGGCATTAAAATCACTTGGTAAACGGAGTCAAGAAACGCTCTATTTCAAGCGCAAAAGTTGTTTTTATTTATTTTGTAAACACTTTTATAAAAACGCAATAAAGTTAATCAAGGGAATTTGTCACAGATAATCTTAGACATAATATTGTATTTTAACAATGTTGTTTAATTTATGAATTCATACATTTGTATTAAATAAATAATTTTTTTAGTAGTTTACATTTATGTTTTTTTATTGAGTAATTAAAATATTTATTTGTATTCTACTCAAGAGAAACAATAGAAAAAGTTTCAATTTATCTAAAGCATTTCTTTTGGTATTCATAATGTAAACCAATTCGTTATAAAGATTAATCTAAAATCACTATTTATTATTAAGCGTCGCCTCAATGAAAATAGGCCGCTGGTTCTAAGCGTGAATTTAAGCCTTATCGCCATCTACGTAAAAAGTGTAATTATTAACAGCCCTATTCCAAATGTTACACGACGTAGCCTTAAACTACAATAAAGTAGGTACCTTTATTAAATATTAAAGTCGTGTATTTTGACAACGGATGTAATAGAATATTACATTGTTTTTTCTTCTTCTATTGCTATTTGCTATCTGATGTTGGCTATCATTCCTTAGATTCTAATATTTTCGAATTTGGTCACGGCCGATATATTCTGAATGTTTTAAACAGGATTTCATTAAATCAGCCAAACTATTTTTTCTCCGTTTTGATACACAGTTCGATACAGATGAAAGACTACCGTTCACATCCGGGTCGTTGCTTGAAATGGCTTTTGTGGACTTGTTTGGTGACCAGATCTGAATAGCCAGATACTTCTCTATCTTCTTCTTCCCATGCCCTTCCACTCCACACGATGCCTTAGTCCCACTGGCTCCAGACGGTTAGGAGCAAGTGAGACTATAGCATCGCCAAATGGGGTATATTATGAGGCTGGAGGCAGTGGAGATGGGGAGGAGAAGAGAAAGAAGAAGTTGGGAAAGTAATTTATTAATTTATACTGAGATTATCTTGTCGATATACTATACAACATCGTTTTTTAATTAATTGACAGTGGAACAATAAAAAATAATTAAATTAAATGGATTTGACCTTGTCACCTCCAGATTAATAGCAAGGCCTCACACCTCTGCCAACGAGGCCATAAAAACCCTTTTACTTATAATCACGCTCCTAATCTGCACTTGTTATTTTAATCACAGTTCAATATTTACAAACAACACTTTCCACAAATAACAGTTGATCTGTTTCACCCTCCTAGCATCACGCCCAGTTTCCTACAGAACTGAGGGTACAGTAAATTAATCCCAACCGACAAACTTGTATCATAAGACCCTGTAAGCCTTCAGGCAGACTATGCTGTGACGTAAACACCACCCTGTACCCAGAACCCCGTAGAGGTGTGTAATTCTTTGTAGTAGTACAGTGTCAAAATATAACTAGCCGTTGAAAATAACAGCAAGATGCCGTTAACGCCCAACGCTATTGGCGAATATTTGTATCAACAGTTGTAAACACATAATAATTGATAATTTCACAACGCGATGCTGTCATTTTGGGAGACGGGTATGGGTACCGCCACCCCGGAAATTGACCTATGCCAATGGTCATTCTAAGTGATTTGCTACGTTTCGTAACTAGCAGGGGTGCCCGGGTTCATGGGGGTTGAAGTTTATTAAGGTCTTGGCGGCATTTACGTCTGCCCAAAAGCTGCGTGGCAGGCCAATCGGAAGAGGCCGGTTAAAAGAAACCCTTTGACCTCTCCAGTCAGACTCTCTCGACCGTTGGCCATGCACCGCAATGGTATGCATGGATTAATTTATTATTAGCTACATTTACTCCATGATTACTGTTGCACTATATATATAAAAAAACATATATATTTACCAACGGACCACAACAATTGTCCAATTACAACACATTTTATATTACACGAAGTCAACAAGGAGAAATGTAACAATACAGAATAATTAAAAAAAAACACTTGGGGTGTGGGGTGACGAAAATAGCGAACATAGACAATTATTGTCTTTATTATAATGTCAAGTTAAAACAGGAACAAAGTTTTGATGGAGTTCACGACTTCTGCCACATCAATGACTGTAATGACTGACAAAAGTCATTGAGGGTTATATTATTATGTGTCTCATATATTATATAAAAGCCCTTTAGGGCATATTATAATCTTACATTGATATTATATATAGTACAGTAAAATACTCGTACGTGTGATTATTCGATCATTAAAAGTTTTTCACTGATTCATCTTAATTCAGTGAATATAGAAGGCATAAGGGTTACATTAACCTATAGGGATAGGATGGTGGGAGGGAGAGAAAGAAGATTGATCTAGTCAGTATTGAGTAATATGTATTTTGTGAATGTAATTATAATTAATTATAAACAAATAAAATCCAGACTGCTTTCCAGAACTACCAAGGTATTAGTGTACAAAACACTAATTAGACCAGTGCTTACGTACGCAGCCGAGACGTGGGTTCTAACTAAGAAGAATGAGCAAGCACTGGACGTTTTTGAAAGGAAAATTTTGAGGCGCATCTTCGGACCGGTTCTGGAAAATGAATTTTGGGGCAGACGTTATAACAATGAGCTCTATACTCTGTTTAAGGAGCTAAACGTCACAAAGTTCATAAAACTGGGAAGATTTCGGTGGCTAGGTCATGTGGAGAGAATGACCAAGCATCAAGAACCAAAATCCCTTCTGAGCTCAAGACCGATAGGGAGAAGGAGCCTGGGAAGGCCAAGGTAAAGATGGAGCGACAACGTCCTCAAAGATTTGTCTGCCTTGGAGCTTCGAAACTGGAAAGAGCTGGAGCTGGCTGGAAGACTCTTGAGGAGGCCAAGACCCACCAGGGATTGTAGAGCCAAAAGTGATGATGATGAATGTAATTTATAGAATTATGGTTTGTAAATGTGAGGTGTTGTGTTAAATAAGCGGAATTCACTGTATGAATTGTTAAAAATGTATGAAGCGCGGTGGATTAATGTGTTTTGTTTTGAGTTAGTGTTGAATTGACAGAGGTATAGTGTGTGGTTTTGTCTGGTTTGTCTAATGTGCACTTTTGATTGAATTCTTCGAAGAATTTCCGTGCATTTTGTCATATAGGTGTATATTTTTTGAAAAAAATAGTGCGCATGCGGAATTTCTACGACTTTCTAGTGACGAGATCCTGAATAACGCGGCTGACTCCGATGTTGAATACTCCGACTTGCTCACAAAAGTTAATACGCTTACGCTCTCTGGCGGAATATAAATGTACCTTCAAATACGGCTACCATCTCGACAGGAGTGTTAACATCCGGACACGAAACATACAAATAAATTTACAGTCAGGCGAAATGCAAAGTAGTCTAGTCAAAATAAGAGTACGCAAGAACAAAATTAACTGTTGGATAGTGAGTTAGCTAAAAGCTTCACAGATGCACTCATGGAGGGCAGTGCAAAGAGCTTGCTTGTAAGTCCGCAAGATAGCAGCTAGTAGTCAGTAGTCGCCAGGGCCAGTCGACTCATTTAGCCAGCTCCCAGTTAGGTCGACCACCGAACTCACTCTTGTAATACGCGAAGTATTGGAAAATCCTTAATATAATATAATGAACTTATTCTCTAAAATTTCCTTCCACGACGAGTTGGAGAACTATTTGTGGGAGAACAACACTAATAAATGTAATTCACATTCACTTCCTGGTCCGATATATTTCTTACACTTCTTTCCTCGTCCATCCGTTCTATGTATTCAAACCATTAAAACGTCCTTTTTTAATACTAGCGCAGACCCGTTAGACATCAGAGTATATTATACTTGTAAAATTACACTAGAGCAGGACTCTCTAGATCCATAGCTTGCACCACAGTGGGAGGAATGAATTCAAACGTCCATGACTCCTGGACACACTGACCCGCGGATTACTACCCATCCCTCATACCTTTATTCTTCCAAGATCTTCCACTCCTTCTTTTCCTTAAAAACACCTCTATACTGCATCTCCAAAGATAATACAAGCCTTGAGGAAAATTATTTTTCCTCAAACTCTCCTGTGTGGAGCTAATCAAAAAGAACTTTATTGTTTCTGGCTTTGTTCTTTTTTTGGTAGCCTAATTTCGTTCCACGTTCTTGTGTTATTTCTGTGAATGTCCTTGTTATAAATAATTTAGTTTGAAAAGTATTTAAATAATAGGTTATTTATTATTTCATGTATAAATATCAGCGCGTTCAAGGTCAGCATCTGTTTCACTGTTAGTCAATTTAGTTCCTTTAACATTTTAGTTACTTTTAAAAATTTATTTCGACAAAGTATTATTCTCATTGCTCTATTTTGGTGAATTTAAAACTTGTTCTCTGTCTGTACAAAAGAAAAGATTCGTTGAGCAGCAGAATTTGAGTGCTTTTGGAAACTTTATTTACTTTAATCGGAAACCTAGCACCTTGTAAGATTTTGATATAATTTTTACGATGAGTGACAAAAAATTAATTTGCTGTCTGAGTAAATACGTAGATCTTTACATGTTATTGTAATTTATAAATTACTTAGCTTATATTATTACAGCAGGTGTAATTTAAAAAATTGTAATTAATATTCTACACAAATATTCAGTATAACCATGACCGGTCGGTGGCCGAGTTGACATCGCGCTTGGGTCCCACTCAGGCGTAGTGTGCTCAATTTCTCGGCTGGCTAAGTCCTCCATCACAACACAAGCAACATTTTCAGCTTACTGTGGTGGTAGTAGGAGATTTTCAAATATTGTTAGGTTATTCGTAACCTGAGAATTTTTGTCTTTCTTTTTAAAAAAATGTATATTATTATATAATACATTGATTTTTGTGGCGGTACATGCTAAAATTTCTTTTGGGAGAAGAAACTATTTATATCATGCACCAATTCTTCCAAATCATATTAAGTCAACCAATTCCTTAGTTGAATTTAAGAAGTTAAATAAGAGGTTTGTATTGACAGACGATTGTCTTGATATTTTTTCACCCTTGTCCTTTTTGAAATAATAATATTTTATATAAGTCCTATTTGCTAAAAGCTGAATGTCACCCTATTTGTCTTTATTATCTACTTGTTTCTTCTTGGAAATAATGATTAATTAGTAGTTATGGTTCAAATATTGTTAGAATATACTGTCAAATTACTCATCTAGTAACTCATCAAATACATTTTTTTTCTTTTTTTTTGTTAAATATTTTGTGTGTTTTATGTAGAATTACTTAATATTTGTGATTACTCTGTGTTTTCTTCACTCAATTTTAAATTGTTAACCTCGATACAAGCTTACTCCTAGTGAGGTTATTTTTTATGAGATGCAATACAACAATAATTTCACATTCTAGAATTCATTTTTTTACGTGATTTTTACCTAACTAACTAACTAACAGTCACGCCGTTTCTCTGCAGGGGTACGCAGGTAGGACGTACAGCCAAAAAAAAACTTGGTTTTGGCACACACTTCTTGCTTCGTTTCACATTCATACATACTCTTCTATTATGACTCTTAACATGACCCTACTCAAGTGTTTGATTCACTTGATCGTGCCATGTCTCTCGTAAACATACTTCCTAAATACACAAACTCATCCACCTGCTCCAAGTATTCCTTATTCACAACTATATTGCACACTTTTTTCGTACTCTTTTTTTCAAACACCATGACTTAAGACTTGACTACATTCATCATTAACTTATTGTTCATACATACTTTGTTCAGCCTAGACAGGATATACTGTAGATCTTCCTTACTGTTTGCAATTAGCGCTGTATCATCAGCATACAACAGGTAACAATTTTCTGTCAATTCCTTAAATAAACCCGGAAACAAACAAAATAATTTTGAACTGGAAGTTAACGCTTTGTAACGTCTCACCTTTCTGTAAGTTAGTAACTATTTGTGTTTGTGGAGAGGTAATTTTTTTTTTTTTTTGAGACAAATATTAAAATAATATGTTACGGTATTTTATGTATAAGTTGGTCATGTTTTTTTCGAAGTTTCAGTGTTACCGAGTTGGAAGCGTTAATCTCTTTAGCCCTCAGGTTAATTTGTTCGCTTTTAGGAACAACTGACAGAAATTTTTATGTCTACCTTATGGTGAGAAATATTATATAAATATAGGTGTTAGAAAGAGAAAATGCCACGCTTTATATTCAAATCTAGAAATTACCCACAGATTAATTAATATGTGCCGCTCTATGAAACGAAAATATCCGATCATAATTTGAGAAAAATTTAAGATACTTCTTGAATTTTTTGTAATCAAATTTACATAAATTTGTCTAGTAAAATATATATTTTTTTTTCATCAGTTATTTTAGTTTAGTGTTTATATCAAAGAAACTAAGGGAAGCAATTTTTAAAACTTTTAATGTTTAAAATCAACATTTTAATATTTCAAAAATTACATATTTATTTCTAAGTAACTGTACTTCGTTGCTTTAAAGTCCAACAGATGGCGCTGTTTTTTCAAGAAAAGCATGTTTGTCCAACATAATGTAAAATATTATAAAAAAGCATAATTTTACCTGTCACAGGTGATATCTATATAATATTTGCTTGTTGCTTTTACGTCCAACAGATGGCGCTGTTTTTTCTTCTTCATGTTTTTATCTTTCATAGGTGACCTCTATATAATATAGTTATATAAAAAAATACACGTATTTGAAAGCAAAGTTGTGTCAACATTTCGGAGATTTAAGATTTCGAACAAACGAACATTTATATTATAATGATATGTTTTTAGGGTATTATATTGTGCTTCGCTACCTCTTTCTTTAACCAACGTTTCGATTATACATCGGCACTGATGATGGACACTGCAATGCTGTCCGAAACGTTGGCTAAAGAAGGAGTTAGCGCAACACGGCATAATAGGTATGGTGATAATCTGGCTTGTAAATAGCACAGACCATCAGGGAATATTTTAATTCCCTATGAAAAAAAAAAATGGATTGATCAATGAATTCACTCTGCAGGAGAAGACAACTTATAAATCAGCCACCAAATACATATAAACAGAAAGACTCACCAGAGAATCCCACTTGCAATTGAGTTCTTCTCCTTGATCTTCAAATTCGGCGGCAGACGGCAAATCAACACAAAATATATTTGAATTCGCACTATGAGATTATAAGATCAACCAGCTCTCAAGAGAGTAGAATTATTAATGATGAATCCGCACATTGTAATACGCTATATAATTGTGACAAAAAAATATATTTTTAATCATTTTTGTCTTAAATAGACCTCTTTTGACAAATGACACAATCCTGATGAATCCAACTGATCAATGCAAAAGGTGACTGTAATTCGTTATCACTTACCTGCAGAGCAAAATCTATCCAAAACTGACCAGAGATGTCTCTTTTGTCCATTATATATATTAAAAATTAATTAATTCATATATGTTTATATTTTAAAAATTAATTCAGACTAATTTTAAATTTTAAATCGACTGCTTCTCCAAGGTACCTCAAAAACAAATCACTATACCTAATAAGTACTTTTGGCCGTGAAAATCTCATATTATACCGAACATTTATATTTTTATTTATTTAGATATTCTAATAATAAAATACGAATTAACATTTTATTACCATTTAAAATGTTTTTTTAGGAAACGTTCAGAAATATTCCACTTATTTGGATTTTATTTAAATTTTTGAAATATTAAAAAATTCTCCTACATTGTAAAAGCGTCTGTACAAAATGTCACCGTATTAATATTTATCGTTTTATTTTTTTTTATTTCAATCGTATTGTTTATAAGGTGTGCACGATGCGATTTGGGCCTTCCGAGCACTCAAGGCACAAATCCAAAGTAATGACCGGTTTCAATTCAAATTCAAAATTCTAACAACATTTACTTCACAAAAATACAGAGTACAAAGGGTATAGCTTATAGGTTACATCCTATTTCTTCCAGTTACCCCGGAGCTCGTTAATTCCCAATTTATCCCAATGGCCGATTTTGCACCTTATAAAATATTCTCATTTCTTTTTGAAGAGAGTCCCTTCTTACAAAATAATTAAAAACAGCAACACTGCAACATTAACTACCTGTAAAAAATTATAATGGTTTCCCAAAAGACTCTCACCTTAGTTAAAGACAATAATAATTAAGGACGAAGAACACTGCTGGCAAGATTGCAAGTCTTTTACTCTTTCAATACCAGAGTTAGTCCCAGGAATTTGAAGAATATCTATTTTATAATTATAATATATTTTTTCAAAACAAATCGCCATATTTCCTGCGTATCGCTTGTGTAAGATTATTCCTCATAGCGTTTTTTTCTGCTATGTTGCAACTTTTATTCCAGAGACAAATACTGTAAATATAATGATAGATTCCGTTTGGGCTGTTTTTTGACTAGGATTCATTATTATTTTTATGTTATGCTGTAAATTAATATTTTGTAAAATTAAACATTTTTTTGTGCAGTAGGTATGTTTTTTTTTACTAATAAAAAATAACCCGTTGAGACCTAAAAATAATAAAAATTAAAAGCAAAAAAATAATTAATTACCTTAAAAATTTACAAGTAATTGTTTAAGGTGTTATCAAGCATACAATATTGTTATATATGGGGAAACAAAAGTATGATACTGAAAGGGTTAAGAGGCACTCGACGGCAGGCAGCAGTCGGAAGGTAGTAGCTGGCAGCACTTGCTGGTGTTTTGAAGGCTTCTAACAAGCGACCCCTAAAGCGTTAAGGCTGCTTCGAGCAATAATTATTATTATTGCACCATTCAGGAAGGCTTCACAGAAAAAATAAGGGTACATGATTTAGAATTGAACAGATGGGTCTTGCGCAAGTCGTGCGGAATTTTTTCTTTGATGTTCTTCTCGCTAAATGTACTAACGTACGGTTTGTCTACATTAAATGTGTGACAGTTGTTTCGCCTTCTAAACTATTTGTTTCCAAAGTTTTTCTTAGAGACTAATTTCCTTCATTCATATATTTTATCAAATATTTTGTCATAATTTCAGGTAAACTTGAATATAATCGGATAATGTTTAAGTGAATTATAATTATAACAAACTCATTTGGTTGAAAATTAAATCGCTTATCCTTTATAAAAGCAAAACTAAATATATAAAATTTTCAACGAACTCAAGGGGCCAATCAGTAAAATGGCTTGAAATGAATTTACACGAATGCCATACAAATAATGTTCAATGTAAATGTTCAATTTAAAAAAAATCACAAAGCATAAAATATATCGGGGTAGTAATAATAATCATATCAAAGGTATCACGGAAAATTTTACAAAACTTCTTTAAAAATCTACGAAATGTGATTAATAAAAAGGAAATGAAAAAAGTCAATTACGCTTTATGTCATTCTTGAATTAAATACGGAATTGTAGGATGGAGATCTGCTGTACCTAATATATGCATAACCTGAACACAATTCAAAAAGGAATCATAAAGACCATACTGAAAGTACCCGTAAGAACACCTTCGATTGAAATTTTCAATAGTTTTGATATACCAAAATGTACATAAAATATATTCTTAAAATAAACTATTGAAACTATTCAAAAATACTTAATTCTCTACAATACTGCGTATTCCTAACACTAGATGAAATCACAATGACATTAAAAATATTCTAAGTCATAAAACCATATTATGACAAAGAAACTTCATTAACGTAGGTATTTGTAAAAAAGGATTAAATTTGTAGCTCATCATAATATACAATAAAACACCTTAATTTGTTACTGACCACATTCATTTACTTTACACTGCCGGTTTCGGAAGAACCCTTCCTTCGTCAAGAGAATATTAAAAACTGAATTTTTAATATTTTCCTGATGCAAGAAGGGCTCTTTCGAAACCGGTGGAGTTTAAATAAAATTAAAGTAGTCGGTCATAAAATTATGTCTTTCTATTGTAAACTATAATTATTTTGCGACAAAACTCCACAACATCCTTCCGCCAGATATAAAACAAATAGAAAATTTTCACGAATACAAAATCCAGAACAATAATCTTGTTGAAAGAGATTCATGAAAAAACTCTGAAAAAAATATTAAAAATGACATAGAAAACTAATAAAAGAGAAATGAATAACTTTAGTCTGTCTCAGCACAGGTCACCCTAGTGAGGACTAAGAAATACTTTTTAATATACATATATGTATTCACTATTATATTTTGTATGAACAATGTTTAAATATTTGCTATGATAAATTTTTTTTTTTATATTTATATAATAATAATAATAATTATAATACTTGGATGACTTGTATAACGCCGTTTTTGTGCAAAAACACCTCAAGGGCTATATGTATGTATAAAACGTGTAACATCACCAGTTGAATTTGAATATTCGTGGAAACAGTCTCACTCGCTCTAACGAAATCGTAATATATATTTTTAGATACATCTGTTCGAATTTCAAGTTTGTTTTATTAATGAATGAATAATTAAATTAGTGAAATGGAATTTAACCCACTTGCCGATATCCGATTGAGCTGAAACTCAACAAGCAGACTCTTTGTCGATGACGATGCATTGTATCAATCAACAAACGCATTTCTCTGAAATTGGATGACATTTAAAAATTGACTGCATACGATATAAATCTTGGTACCTTCCAATTGGGATTTGACTTATGTGACGGTTCATTAATTTAGTCAGTCCCTGGGTAGGAAGGTTCAATCGTCAGTAAAACCAAATTACGTTTTAAAACACATTTAAAAAGTTCACTGCAGTTTAAGAGCCTTCAGATGAATATAATGAATCGACATCGACATCGAGTATATCTGCCCAATTTCAGTTCGATCGGATATCGGGAAGTTGGTTAGTTTCCGCTTCTAAGCTTCGGATTAATTCATTACCGAAAACATAAGTGAAAAGCAAATACATCTATTTAAAAACTATGATATATATAAGATTTATAACAAGGTGTGTGTGCATCACTTTAATTACATCGCATCTATGGTCTTGGTGCGTGGGACCTTTAAGTACCTACACATTGTCATTTTGCTATTTGTCAAATTGACAGCCCTGGAATTCTGACTTGGAGAGTTGCCAAACCTGAGTGAGCCAGGATCTGTGATTTGCATTGGAAGCAGTGGCCATTCTTTGATCACCAGCCCAGAGCAGCGGGCATTCCTCTGGCTGAGGTTCGACGAACACATTCGCCAATTTTTGTGAGCATCAGCTTTGCATATGGAGCATTGACCATTGGATTGATGTAATCGGATGGCATCTGCCAATCTTGATTGGTTAAGAGGGACCCCTTTGGAGACCAGCAGCGTGAGGCTGTTTTGCATTGGATTGCAAGATTATTGTTTACATAAATTATAAACTGGGAGTTGCTGTGAAGAACCGGAATCTACTACTTCGCATCAAGAATGAACTGGTATCACACGTTCATTTTACCTATGCAAGCCCTTTGCCAGACAGATTATATGGTAGGATGCTAATTCATTTCTTTTTTATTATGTCTTTTTTGTGGTAATACATTTTTAGTATTCTTAAATATTTTTAATTTCTAGATAATAAACCCATCCTTACACGCAAAGAGTAGTGACTCACCGAATGAGTATGTTATTCCCAGTAGGTATGCGTTACAGTAGGAAGGCAATTTTGCTAAAAGCTCACTGTTGAATAGTTGCTCTGTTCCATTGTAGTTTGAATGATGCAGACGCTATGATTTTGGCTCTAGAACTATTTTGTTGTGAAGACTATTTTTTGCATTATTTGTTAGGCTCGGCTCAATTGAACAGGAGCCGTGAGCTCAGAGCGTTCCCCCGGTACGGCTCCGCAGATACGGCTCCCATCGTACGACTCTTCGTACCGGTACGCCGCTTCGTACCACGAGAAATATAATACATTATGCAGTTAGTAAGTTTAGGTACATATGTCCAGATTTTGGACTGTCTAAGAAAAGGAAATTAATTCTATTTTACAAAATATTAAACACTCTCTCTTCCGCATTTTGAACTACTTAAATACATTGATTTGTATAATTGCACTTACCCCGACGCATTTTTGTAATGGCGGTAAAAAATAGAGTACCTACGGAAAAGCAAAACGACAATTTTTTTACTTTTTATATTGCAGAAATATTTTTTCTGGGATTGGCGTTTCATGTAACTAGGAAGCAAGAGTGGCAGGGTGGTAAAAAGTCAATTGTACCTGCTCTTCGAAGGTAGTAATGGGTGGTTACAAATGAAAAAAAAAATTGTTAGCAAAACTTTTACAATTTTTTTTTAAATGAACATACTAATTACATCTGTGAGCGATTATAAATATGGTTTATTAAACTCAAATTTGTTTTGAATATGAGTTTTATTTTTATAATTGGAACTGAAGATTTTTCCCGAGCTAAATGCAATTTAGACAGTGTCTTGGATAAAAAAATCCATTTTAATGTTAATTAGCGAAATTTATTGACCTTTTCTAGAAGATTAGGATGAGAATTTTTTATTTATTTTTGTAACAACTTAAGGACTAATAATAATAAATAATAATACTTGGATGACTTGTATAGCGCCGTTTTTGTGCAAAAACACCTCAAAACCTTAATTTGTAATATTTAAACATTGAAGACAAAAAAAATTAAAAAGATAAACCAGAAAAAGATTGAACTCAGGATTTCAGCCTTTCTCGGAACTTTGAAACATAAAGATAGCAGCCAATAAAAATATGCGTTAAGAAAATGAAGATAATGATGGTGGTTCTTAGTCGAAAAACGATTCATATATATATGAATCCTTTTTTGTTTCGTTGTTGGGGATAGGGTAGAATTATATCAATGGTAAAGTAAAGATCCAGGGTTCAATTCCTAGATGTGACAAAATATTTTTTTTCAATTTTTCATTCGGGAGTCACTAATAGAGTCTTCAGTTATTAAGGTCCCGTGGTAAGGGTTCAACGATGGTATGGTAAAGGGAGATATGTAAATACGAATTTTGAAGGGAACGCGCTTATATTAAAAACGATAATAATTAAGCGAAAATGGTGATTATTCAATAAAACACAAATCGTTTGAAATATAGCAAAATTCTCGCGATAAATGCTTTAGTTGCATTTAAAGATACACTGTGAATTTTTTCATGTCTATAACATATTAAATAACAGAACAAAACGTGTTCTAATAATTTTCGGAACTTACTTTGCGATTTTTTTCTATCGAGGTAATTTCATATAATTAACGTTTCGGCATAAAAAATGTAAAAATATTATATTTTAAATAATATGTTTTTTTTGGATCTTAAAAAATTGAAAGAGTTAACGAGAAACTTGTTATAAATCGTCAGAAATTGAGTATGCAGGGGCTTAAATATTTTATAAATGTTATCTTAAATTATTAAAGGTTTACTCCTCAAGTTGTTGAAAAAAAACCTAAAGAAAAACTAATGTTTAAGAGAAGGTTTTTTTTATGCAAAGCGCAAAAGATAACAAATTATTTTTAAGCAATCATTATTAGGCTGAAACACCTATATAATTTGAAAAAAAAAATCTTCCGAGAAAAAATACATGTCACCGACGGGAACTGAACTCGTAGCCTTATTGCCAGTCAGGTGCTTTACCAATTACGCTACTGTATATAAGAATGAACGTTCTTGTATTTTCACTTTTCATACTTATACGTTATTTGAACACGTTGTACCATACGCGAAAATATTATATACGAAAATAAATAAATGATTACACAAATAAGCCAAAAAAACATTATGAAATTTATCAGAATTTTTTTTCCAAAACAACCTGTAAACGAGACCATTATAATTCCCATACAAATTCTTCCATCAAAAACCGAGTACAATCCAGGTAACAATACACAGTATAGAATACATAGGTTTATAATACATACAGAGTTAGAGTGGGGGGTAAGCTACTCACAAACTGCTGTGAATGGGAAAGCCAGTATAAAAATCATTTTTCAAGTAAGTCAATTGTTGTACAGGCTGGATTTTTCATAACCGTTGTTAACCCCAGGCAACATTCGTCTTTTTGACGAACATTTTTTGAAATCACATTTAAAAAAAAAATGGGGTTATTTATTGAAGCATATAGAGCTCATTGTAATATTGAACATATTATTTTTAAATTATTATTTTTTTCCCATCTGCTCCCAACCGTCTGGAGCCAGTGAGACTATGGCATCCCCGATTTGGGTGTGTTGTGAGGCTGAAGTTATTGGGGTGGGGAAAAAGATAGGAAGAGGAAGGTGGGGAAGTACCTGGCTATTCAGATCTGCTCATCAAACACGGCTAAAGCTCTTTTTAAACAGATTTTAAATTTCGAATGGTAGTCTTTCACCAGGGTGATACTGAGTGTGTCTTCTAATATGGAATGTGCCGCAAAAACAATACAATATATATTATTTTAATTGAGTAATTTGTAAAATAGCACATAAAAATGTAAATATAATTTACATGTGCACGTCTAGATTTGAACCTGTACAACTTTTCGACGGAGGCCGGCAAATATAAAATCATTGACGAAGATTAAATAAATATTAAGACGGTTTTTTTCAGAGAATTTGAACATTTCTTCAAATTTAAAAATTGATTTTCATCTATGAAAGATTTTTTAAGTTCTATTGTTATTTCAGTCCTGTCAAGTAAATAGCCTATATTGATATAATAACGGAACTTTAATGAGACTTTCACATAACCCGAAAATGAACGTTGAAATTTGATGAATTGTTCAAATTCTGTAAAACAAACCCACCCTAAGTTAGTTTTTAGGCCATGTCAAGAGTCAGAATAACAGAAGTATGCGTATGATACGATCTATGAATGTGAATGAGTCCGTGCGCTCTGCGCACAGAGAGAATAAAGAGAAAATATATAACGATAAAATTCTTTGGCGCAAGTTGGACCAAACCTAAAATGACGGCCGTCGTGATTGAGGGTAGGGTTTTTGACTAGCAATCCGGAGGTCGCGGTATCAAATCCTGGCATTTGCAAGAAAAGTTTATTTAATTATCTTGCATTGTTTTACAATTGATTCAATGCACGTTCCAAGGTGAAAGATACTGTTAGTATCGCCTTGGTGTAAGACCACCATTTAGAATTGAAACGTTGTTTGAAATGGATTGGGCCGTGTTTGATAACCAGATCTGAATAGACAGACAATTTATTATTTATTTCTTACCCGTTTCTTTCCTTTCCCCACTTCCTTCAGCTTCACAAAATACCCCAATTGGGGATGCCATGTTCTCACTGGCTGCACGTGGTTAAGAGCGGTTGTGCAACATTCAATAGTAAAAAAATATTAAAAAAAACATCAAAATCATTGAACGAGTAATAAAATGACAATTTCGCCAATAAGTCAAAAGTTATCTCAAAAACAAAAGCATTTACTAATTAAACACACGAGTAGAAACATTCAAAAGAGAAATGAAGATTTGCTCGTCATTTTGACGAACATTAACTTTCGAGGGTTAGAGAGACGAGCTGTATATTTTTTGTTCAGTTTTGTTTTGAATTACAACAGGAAATTCAAAATAAAATTGTTTTGTGCTTGGAAACCAGTTAAAAAGCGTTGTGTTCATGAAATCTCTAAATAGTATAAAACAAAGTCACTATCCGCGTCTGTCTATTTTACGCATAGTTCTTCTAAACTACACAACGGATTTTGATAAAATTTTCACCATCAATTAGAGAATTTCTTCCGAAAGGTTCATATTTATATATAAAACACGCATATTATATTTATAAAAAGTAGAGATAAGTCAAACAAAGCCGGGCACAGTTTACAACAGTTCTCCAACAAACATGTCACAATTATTTTAAGTTAAATTTCGATTGTGCATGGCAATAAATACTGTGTAAATACCAACGTATTTTTTTTAAATTTTCATAGACAATGTAGTAAATGAACACACATTTTCAAACGGTAACGCTAGCGTGTATGCTTGGGAATAGAGAGAAGCTTTCGATCTCGGTATTAGGAAGGTTAATATATTAATTGGTACTATGGATGGTTTAAAAAAAACAGAATGATATGAAGAGATATGAAATATCTGTCACAATCACAGTCGCTTGGTTTGTACAGTCTCGATGGTTTAATCCATGGACATGTTCAAACCAAGAGTCCTCGATCTGTCAGCGGACACAATGAAATGTTGGAACGCGTGATTCAGTGACAGAGCCATACACAATTAAAATTCACCAAGCACCATGTCATGTCATTTGCAATAAAACAACCACGCTTGACTTATTTCTACAGGGGAGTTTTTATAAAAATTTAGTAAATCTACGGGATGTGTAAAACGGGAAAATATCGTTAAACAACTGCCTAGCAATCACATAAATTCTTTTTAGGTTTAAACAGAGTCGAAAGAATTTCCTAGATGTATTTTAATTTGAATAATTACCTCACAAGATTCCCAACTGCTTGAAGCCAGTGGCACTCTGACATCACCAAAAATAAGGGTATGTTGTGAAGCTGATGAAGTGGGAAGGAAGAAGGTGTTGAAGAGATAGGTTGGGAAGTACCTGACTATTACAGTTCAAGCAAAGTTGTAAGCCACTGTAAAAACTGCAAGTCAGAATTGAGTTGAATTTGTTTTTCTAATTCCTACTTTGACTTTGTGTTCTTATATATATATATAGGTATATATGTATATTAGGAATTATTTTTTCTTGATGTTTATTTCCCTACAAATTTACATCATTTGTTTGTATTAGTTGTCACTCTACTACAGTGCACTGTGCATGTAAACTGAATAATATATTTGATTTTACTGCATTCAATTTATGTATTAAAAATTCCTCCCATCCCAAAATGATTTTTTTTAACTCATCGAAATTTCTCTGTAGAAGGATACAAAATAATGATGATAATAATAAATAAAATATAACATACATTTTCTGAACCCAATTTCGCTCGTAACAAAAACTCTTTATGATTATATTACAAAGGAAAGTGATTTAAACATTTTTATTTACATGAGAATTGTTATCTAGCGAGTTTTTTTCTCTCTATTTTTACTAAAAGGGTAATGCCTAAGTAGACGGATACACTTAGCCTTTCTTCATTCAGTTTTCACTCTGATCTTCTACGGAGGTTGAAATCAGGAGAGACGCTTGAAAAAAAACCTAGCTTTATTTAACGTTTTTATTCTGCTTACGCGTATTTTAATGCATGAGAATAATTATTTTTTTTACTTTTCTTTTCTCTGGAAACCAGTTGAAGGGGGATGGGGCAGGGCCGGGGCAGCTTTGTATGAAGTGTGTGCTTACGGGCGGCCAAACTAAGAGAATGACTGAAATATTAAAATTTTTATGCTGTTTTATTATACATGTGAGCATCTTAGAGCGGTTACAATAAGTTAAGATGCTTCATTTTTCTCTTGCCTATATCCTCCCATCCTAACTACCTTCGGCCTTCTAACGTACTGTAGGTGGGGCGCTTTAATCTTACTGGTTCCAGGCGGTTGAGAGTAGTTGTATAATGTATGCCAAATGTAGCTGGTGCCAATGTGGTGTAAAGTCTGAGTATTATTGTAGCGAGTGAAGATCGTACACAATAATGATACGTGATCTTGAACTGATATTTATTGGGGAGCTGCTTGTAACAAAAGAGGAACACAACTAACGTGCATCGCCTTTTATAAGATCTTGCAAGCATTCCATCACGCTTGCACTCATTTACATTTGTACAGACATCATTTATCTTTCATTTAAAGAAAAGTGTCCTGGTATGAGTTTGTGGATTTTTGTACACAAATCTGCCGTTTCATAAACAAAAGATTCCCAGAATATTTATATCAAGGATGAATATTATATTTTTTACCTCAAATTATAATATTTAAATATCGAAGACAATATTAACGAAACAGAAAAAAAAACACAACCTGGGTTCGAGTCCTAGGTGACCATATCTTTTTCTTATTTTTCTATTTCAATTTTTTGTTTAGGAATTGCTAATGTTGTTTTAAATAATTAAATATTACAATTAGAGGTTTTACTCATTAAGTTATTCCAAAAAATATATATATATATGATTGAGATTATTGAATACTCGCTGTCGAAACGCAGTCTATGATACTCTAGACATAGTTGTGAGACGGTCTGTTCTCTCTGATGGTAATATATCAAGATTGCAAATATAGAAGAGTATCTATGAGACGATGTATGAACGTGAATGAGGCAAAGAGTGTGTGCCAAGACCGAGTTTTTTGGCGGTCCGTCCTCTCTGCCTACCCCTGTGGGAAAACGGCGTGATGGTTAGTTAGTTAGTTAGTTAGCAAATTAGTTGGTTTAGTGTTTAAATATTATTTTTTCACACACTGGCATTTATACACCGCATGCCGGCCCACTGGATAAGGCTCGCTTGTAATGAAAACAGCCCTTCTGAAGGCTGTCGGATAGGGGTAGCGGAAGGAGGCAGAGAAAGAGAAAGGGTGGTGGTTCTCAAGACCCTCCCTTGGCTTTACTGCCGGTTAACATGCGACTGAAATGGGGCACTTTGGGGGTAGAAATAGCGTGTATTATTCAATCCAGCAATACCCTTATGTACTACCCCTTACCTCTGTGTCGTAATAAGGGATGCAGGTCATTTGTAGAGGTATTTTTCAGAATGCTGTAATTTCTATTATGCTTTCAGGCGTTTAGGGCATATCAGGGGTTTTATCATGTTTTATAGCCCGAGAGATTGGAATCTTACTAATCTACCATTATTATTTTATTTTTTCACATTTTATCTATTCGTTTTACCTCGTCGTTTTAACCATATTATATCTAAAATCGTAATATTTTGTATTCTTCTTTAACACACTTAATACTTTACCAATTCTTTTCCTTTATATATAATCTAAATTGAACACTTCATCTCTCAATAAGGAGGCTATGAGATATTTTTCTAAGAGTCATTTACCTCACTATAGTCTACACCTTGTTAGGTAGGTAATGCAATCAAATTATACAGAAAATATATTACGTTAGTAATGCCACTGATCGGCACTGAACTGAATTGTGTCTTTTTTTTGGCACGGGTAGGCAGAGAGCTGTAACCACCACAAAACTTTGTCTTTATCTCTATATCTTGGTATACAAAGTTTGCTTCAATTCATAAATCATCTCATACAATACTTTAAATATGGGAGGCGGGTATTAATTTATTTATTCCATTCAATTAGTACAATTTTTTTAATACTATTACATTACATTACAATATTATATATTACATATTGGGGTCAAGGTTGATATACTTGTACCGTTTATACAAAAACTATCCTAACTCATCTATACTCAAAAAAAAAAAATTAATACGAAAAAAGTTCAAATACACGATGTACTCGATGTAACAACAAACACTTACTACAAATACCGATAACACATACTACGTTTGGTCAACGAAACTTTAAATACTTTGCGACAAGACTCTACAACATTCTTCCAGACAGCATAAAACAATGTGATTCACAAAAAAATTTCAAAGATAATGTAGAAATTTGGATCAAAAATAAGAATAGGGCCTTCACCGGTGCATTCACCCAAATTCGCAGTTATTGAAGTTACCACATTATTGAGCGAATACATTTTAATACAAGTATAGGTATGTTCAAAGGCATTAGGAAATAACACAAAAATTCTGCCTCACCACAGGCTAGCCTAGTGAGGCGGTATTTGAGAAACCTCAACTGTACTTTTATTTTCTTTTTACCTTCACAATATTATGTTTGTATTTTTCTGTTAATTTTATAACCTTAAATATAATAGTTACAAATCAATGTACACCATAATATGTATGTATAGTTATAATGTGTAAACTTTCCTAAATAAAGATATTATTATTATTACTATACAATGTATTTGCAGATACAAAAAACCTTGTAAGTGCCTTGTAGGATATGAAAAACATATCGATCTTTTTATCAACTACATACGTGGCTCTCCACACGGGTGATTTCATGAACATATTGGTGTGGACAATAAAGGAGGTTATGGCGACGTCCTTGAGAACGAGACTCTGGTACAAATAAATTATAAGAAGTATAAGTACCACCGCCCCGGGAACCATTTATTGCATAACCAACGCCTCTGCTATAGGTCACTCTAGGTGGTTCGCTACGTTTGTTGAATAGCAGGAGTGCACGAGTTCATAGAGTAAGGTTTTTCTAGGTTCTGGCGGTAGATGCGGATACATCTAACTAGTTGATGGAGACCTTTTGACCTCTCCTTCTCTATCGCCTTGCACCGCAGTGGGAGGGATGTATTCACGATTCCATCAATCCTAGAAAAAGAAAAGTTTTCGTATGTTAGGTATTCGACAGCTGTTTACAGAGAAAATCCTGCGCTATTTGGCTCCTCAGACATCTGCCATATTTTGACATAAAGAGTATTTTCGATTTCCAATAAAATCCAAATAAATTGAATATTTTTTAACATTTCAGAAAACTAAAAATTGCCTTAGAAATTCGCCTTCAAATTTTGAATGTATACACTAAAAAAATGTATGACTCATCTTACGTTTTTTGTAACTAAAATTACTGATAACGATCCATAAAAACTCTTGCATTTTAAAATGATATTGTCACCTCACTTTTTTGGCGTTTCACGTGAAAATAATTGGCACGTTTATTTTTTTTTTCAAATTGCTTTTTTTAGTTAAATTCTTGATTTTAATATAAATAATTATGGTGTTTTCTCTGTCTAACACCGTTTAGATCATATTTCTCACCATTACAGTAAGGGAGATACAACGATTTCTATGAGACCTTTTGAGTTGTTCTGAAGTGGTATGGACAAACAACCTCCTTATAGTTCCACCAAATGAAAGACAAACGCGCTATACGTCAAGATAAGAACCACATTTGTTCAGTAAGAATTTTAATTCGTTGTCTCCAAAATTTTCAATGCACCGATCATCGACGTCTGCTTGGATAGTAGTTTGTCATAATTATTTCCTAATTAATAGGAGTGTGATCTAGTTCTTATTTTATATTCCACAGTTTCCAAGTCCATTCGCTATCACAGTATGTGGAGCACGGCACCAGCTGCTGTGTTCCGAGACTCATGTTCACAGAACTGTGGAATGGAACCTACGATTAGTAAAACTGTGGAAGTCAAGAATGCAGCATATTTTTGAATATTTTTACAGGACGCACGGATTGTCTCAAACATAATAATATTGTGGTAACACAGATCTGCGCCCGTGTTATGGCGATATGCCGTGTCTTCTTTTGTAAATGTTCCTGGCTTTCACTCTTCAAGGGTGTTCTTGGCCATAATTTCAAACTATGGAGAGAAGAAAAGTTAATTTATACATGGATTTAGTTTAAATTGGCAAATAACTCAAGGATATGGAAGATTAGATTCGAATTCAGACTTAGAAGGGATGAAATGTTGAATGGAGGGGAGGCAATTTTAAATAAGGCTTGATAGAAGAGAGGATATTTATTTAGAGAGGGACAGCCAAAAACTATGTGATCTATACTTTCCACTTCTAGACCACAGAAGGATCAATTTGGGAAGTCAAGAACGTGAATTTTAAACAGGTGAGAAGGAAGGGGACAATGTTTAATCTTTATTCGAATTAATTGAGTGAATTTATTTTTTGGAGAAACGGGGAGTTGTTGAAACCATGGTTTTTATGTGAAAGTCCTTTGTATTAAGGCATAGCGGGTTCCCTTTTTATATTATCGACTGTGGTTTGGTAAAAAAAAAATCTTCACAAAATGAAAACTTTAAAGGAGACAACAAAAATATACATTTACGAATTCGTAAAACTAATTTAAAATCTTGAAGTTTACTCGAAGGAGGGTATTTGTTTTAGAAAAATTTTAATGTATGAAGGTTAACCCATCATTGAAGATAAATATAATACAATTAATCTAAATGAAACATAAAAATAAAAAAGACAGAAACATAAAAAAAAGGTAACTGATAATTGAACCCAGGATCTCTGTCTTAACAACAACGCCTCTAACCACTCATTGCACGCCATTGGGGCTTAATTATTTTACATCATTACTGTCGAACTCATATTTAAAATTCAGAATTAACAATATTATCCTCAAGTAATTTTCGACTGCTATCTTTTTGATTGATTACAAAGTTGTAAAGAATTGGATTGAAAACTAGATAGTGTCTAGGATAAACATTTCCGGATTTTTATTTAAATGGGACACCTGTTGACTTTTTTCTTAAAGTCTTTTTTAATGTGAAACCGAGTCCCAACTGCTCCCAATCGCCTAGAGCCAGTAAGACTATGGCACCCCCAATTGGGGTATGTTGTGAGGCTGAAGGTAGTGGGATGGAGGAGGAGGAATGAGGGGAAGTACAGGGTTTTCCAATAAGAGGTGTTATTTTGAATAGCTCGCTATTTCGGTAGATAATTCTTTTGAAGCTGTCATTTTTTGCCATTTGACAAGTAAAAACTACGCCATTAATAAAAATGGAACGATAAACGCTTCAACAATGCATTGAAATTATTAAAATTCACTTGAATGAATCAAATGCAAATCATATTGAGTGATGAGGCCCATTTTCACCTCGGTGGCTTCGTCAAGAAGCAAAATTGTCGCATCTGGGGCTCGGAAAACCCAAAAGTTATTGTTGAAAAGCCTCTATATCCTCAACGTGTGACTGTTTGGTGCGGTTTATGGTCCGGCGGAGTCATTGGATCTTACTTTTTCGAAGATGAGTCTGGAGCAACAGTTACGGTGAATGGATTGCGCTATTGAGAGATGATTAATGATTTTTTATGGCCGAAATTAGATGGTATTGATCTGGACAGCGTGTGCTTTCAACGAGACGGCGCTACGTGCCACACAAGCAATGAAAACATTGATTGAAAACCCTGTACCTGGCTGTTCAGATCTGGTTACCAAAACTGCTAAAGCCAATGCAAACAACGTTTCAATGGAATGGTGGTCTTTCACCACGGAGGCCATACACGATTTAACCACACGTATGCCTAAGGAATAAGGCTTTTATGCTTTCTCTGCCAGCCCCATGCTTCACTGCCGTATATCATATACCCACCCTAACAGCGTGTCGTTATATAAGAAGGCTGGTCGTTTGTGAGGGTATTTTTCAGATTGATGTAATTTGTTTTATGCCCTGAGACCTTTATGGCGTATCGCAGGTTTTACCGTGTTTTACAGCGTGGGAGGTTTTGATCAAAATGTTATAAATGTATGTTTTTAATAGAGTAAGTAATTAAGTTTGGTGGGAAGTTAGTCGTATTTGGAAAGAATGCTATTTTAGATACCGTAATATGGGGCGACTTTTGTGTCGTGGGGCTATTTTGATCATTGCGGTAATTCGCAAAATTCTCGATAACAATAATTTTTTTTTTCATTAAAGTTCTTGTAAAAAGTTTCTTTACTTGCTTTTCGACTACAACACAAGGCACGTGCCCATATTATTCTTACTGCTCGCTTCTTTTAATGTTTTTTTTTTCGGGTAACGTCAAATATTTATTTATTCATTTTCGGGAAATCGACAGTTTACATTTAATCAGTTTGTACATGAGAATTATATAATAAAATAAAACCAATTATGGATTTCCTTCTTGTGACTTTAACTGAGACAGCATAATATGGAATAATTTATTTAAATAAATTATACAAAACAAAGATTATACTAAACGAAAAATTTACAAAACAATACATTTACAGCCATGGAGAAAAGTTTTAGGTATAAATCAAATCATAATAGAGATGTAAACAATAGAGACATGAACATTATTCACAAACCATCAGAGAAATATTCTTTTATGGTCCTCTCGTATTTGGTAAGTTTGCAATTGAAAATATCAACCTTGGATAATACGCTATTGTAATTATTACATAGTCTGTTCAGGCAAGAATTCTGCTTAGAGTTCGTTTTGCTTTGATCAACCCTGAACAGGACACAAGAGCGTGTTGAAAACGAGTAATTAATTTATTAATTTTGCTTTAGCTATTGTAACATCACTATTGGTGTCGCACATCACTAGTACTAAACGTGATTGTAACACATTGTATTGTCGTCTGTGGTCATGCTTACAAGCTCTCTGTATAACCGTCACAAGAATAAAAGTCTATCTCATAAAATACAATCAGTGTTTTAATATAAAGTCATCCACATTAAATAGAACAAAACATGGTGTCAGAAGTGGGATATCGATGATCAATAGTAATAATATAATAATACTGGAAGTTGGATGTTAATAATATAAATTGAAAAATATTAAGTATAATTCAAAATGGCGAAGGACGTGCAAAAATAGTGCATTTTATTGCAACAATCAGAAATATTAATAATAACAATTATTCTAGTCAAGCATGGCACATAGATATAATAATTAATAATAAAACATTAGACTGTATCTTAGATACAGGAGCTGATATAAATGTAATGTCATTGACAAACTTTAAAAAGTTAAATTTATGTAATACAAATTTACAAAAAGTTTTTACAAAAGTGTCAGGATTTGGAGGTAATAAAATACCTATTATTGGTCATTGTGATATTGTATGTCAAATCAATGGAAATGTCATAAGTAATATAATATTTTTTGTCACAAATATAGAATGTCAATCAGTCTTAGGTCTTCCAACTATTCAGAAATTTGGAATTATAAAAAGAATATTTAATGTTCAATATGATCATAACACCCTATTTACTGAATATAATGACATTTTTCAGGGTCTCGGATGTTTACCACCTGTCGTTCATCTCAAACTTCGTCAAGATGCCGTTCCGTGCGTTGATCCTCCGAGGAAAGTCCCATTTGCCTTACAAAACAGACTTCGTGAGGAATTAGATCGCATGGACAAGATGAAGGTCATTGAAAAGGTCACTAAACCTACTTCTTGGGTAAATTCTGTTGTCATAACTGTCAAGGAGTCAGGTAAATTAAGAATTTGTCTTGATCCTAGAAAATTAAATAACTGCATAATGAGAGAATATTTTCCATTAAAAAATATTGATGAAATTAGATCAAAACTTATAGGTGCTGCATATTTTTCACATCTAGATGCTTATTCTGGATTTTGGTCATTGAAGTTAGATGAAGAAAGTAGTGATTTATGTACTTTTCAAACTCCATTTGGAAGGTACAGGTATTTAAGACTACCGTTTGGAATAAACGCAGCAACGGAAATTTTTTATAGGATTATGGTAGATTTGTTTGGAGATCTGGAAGGTATATTAATTTTTGTCGACGATTTTTTAATTCATGGGGAAACTGAAGAAATTCATAATTTTAGGTTAAGAAAAGTCTTGGAAAGGGCTAGAGAAGTCAACTTAAAATTAAATAAGTCGAAATGTAAATTTTTAGTCAAGGAAGTATGTTTCCTAGGTTATATTTTTAGTAAGGAAGGAGTAAAAGTTGACAAAGAGAAAGTCAAAGCTATTTTAGAGTTGCCGTCTCCTAAAAATGTCAAAGATTTACAAAGATTTTTGGGAATGGTAAATTATTTGGGTCCATTCATTGAAAACTTATCAAATAAGTCACAAATTTTGAGAAATTTATTAAAAAATAATGTTATATGGTCATGGGATGAAAATTGTGAAAAATGTTTTAAAACTTTGAAAGAGGCTATTTCAAATGCAACAGTTTTAAGTCATTATGATCCAAAAATACCACTAACTTTATCAGTCGATGCATCAAAATCAGCTATAGGTGCAGTTATTATGCAAAATAACCGTCCAATTGCATATAGTTCAAAAACAATGACACAGTCGCAGGAAAATTATGCTCAAATTGAAAAAGAATTATTTGCCATACAATTTGGTTGTAATAAGTTTCATCAGTATATTTATGGTAACAAAGTGACAGTACAAACTGATCACAAACCTTTAGTCTATTTATTTAAAAAACCTTTACATGATGTACCAGCTAGATTGCAACGTATGATGTTAGCTCTTCAATCTTATGATTTAAATGTTACACATGTCCCAGGTAAAGAAATGTATATATCAGATACTTTATCTAGAGCTGCTTTAAAAGATCATTATATACCCGATTATGAGTCTGATCTACATTGTCATGTAAATTCAATATATATGAACTTAGCTATTAGTGAAGAATATCGTAAAAAATTGAGTAATGCTACTGCTTTGGATGAAACTATGCAAATATTAAAAAAATATTATTATGAAGGTTGGCCGAATAGCAAAGATAAGGTCCATTACACTTTAAAATGTTATTATAATATTCAAGACGAAATTCATGTCATTAATGAGTTAATATTTAAGGGTAATAAATTGCTAGTACCTCAAACTATGAGAAAAGAAATGTTAAACAAAATACATGAAGGACATCAAGGAATAAACAAATGTCTAAGATTAGCTAGAGATACTTTATATTGGCCTAGTATCACTGTAGATATAAAAAATTTAATTGAGCAATGTCAAATATGTAATAAATTTAAAGTTTCTAATCAGAAGGAACCACTGATAAATTATGAAATTAATAAGTTTCCATGGCAACAAGTAGGTATTGATTTAATGTATTTTGATAATCAAACGTACCTCATTGTAACAGATTACTATTCAAAGTTTATTGAAACTGCTTTCCTAAATAATAATTCTACTGCAAAAAATGTCATAATTCACTTAAAATCTATTTTTGCACGTCATGGTATACCAATGTCTTTAGTCTCTGATGGAGGTCCGCCTTTTCAAGCTATTGAATTCAAATCATTTTTATATGATTGGGATATAGAACATGTAGTTACTAGTCCATATCATTCTCAATCTAATGGTCAGGCAGAAAGTTCTGTTAAAATTTATATATAAAGAACACAATTTTAAACTTTTTTCCACTTGTTTTTTATTTGAC
Organism: Hesperophylax consimilis; assembly: GCF_061612785.1. Classification (NCBI taxonomy): domain Eukaryota; kingdom Metazoa; phylum Arthropoda; class Insecta; order Trichoptera; family Limnephilidae; genus Hesperophylax; species Hesperophylax consimilis. The sequence continues at coordinate 19,054,119 of NC_142865.1, forward strand.
CGTGACCGGTTTCAGCCTGTTAGGGCCATCTTCAGACTGGTACAATTTTTGTCTTAAACTAGGGTTTATATACATAGGCAAATTACATGTATGTATATAAACTATGTATATAAACCCTAGTTTAAGACAAAAATTGTACCAGTCTGAAGATGGCCCTAACAGGCTGAAACCGGTCACGGTCAAATAAAAAACAAGTGGAAAAAAGTTTAAAATTGTGTTCTTTATATATATTTATAATGGAATTCCACCACGAAATAACAGTTTCAAATATTAAAATCTGTTAAAATTATAAAAAATATTCTAAAAAAGTCAAAAGAAACAAATACAGATCCTTATATAGCTCTATTACATTATAGAAACACACCTAAAGCCAATTTACCGTCACCTGCTCAATTATTAATGTCTAGAAGTTTAAGAATGAATATTCCTTTAACTCAAATTAAATTAAAACCAAAGGTTGTAAGATTCTCAGATTACAAAAACTGCGTTGAAAAAAATAATTCAAAAAATTCTAAATATTATAATGTCAATGCAAAACCTATGTCTATATTTAAAACAGGAGATTATGTGTATTTTAAGAAAAACCCTAAAAGTAATTGGTTACCAGCTGTGGTCAAGGAAAAATTAAAATGTAACAGGTCTTATATTGTTGAAGATTATTATGGTAACACGTACAGACGAAATAGAATTCACTTAAAAATGAGATATAATACAAATGTTAATAATGACCATCTGTCCATGCGATCTGATCCGGCACTTGAAGAGGCAGAAGCTGGAGATGAGGGACAGGTGGGAGAAAATAATAATATGAACAACCCTTACATCACCAGATATGGTAGAGTGGTCAAACAACCGGATAGGTATAATGTCTAATGTCAGTGTATTTAAGATTTTATTGTATTGTATGTAAGCATAATGTCTAATATCAATGTATTTAAATTGTTATTGTTTTTATAAATAAAGAAAGGGGATGTAACATCACTATTGGTGTCGCACATCACTAGTACTAAACGTGATTGTAACACATTGTATTGTCGTCTGTGGTCATGCTAACAAGCTCTCTGTATAACCGTCACAAGAATAAAAGTCTATCTCATAAAATACAATCAGTGTTTTAATATAAAGTCATCCACATTAAATAGAACAAAACAGCTATTTGTGTATCTTTTTACTATAATTGCTAACGAAGAGAAATATTAATACATTTTCTAATTTCCTTAAACCATTACAATAGTTTCGTGTCATTTTTATTGTAAATTACATCAGCGTTTATTACAAAATATATAATATAGACTGTTCTGCGCGTTTACAAGCAGATCTTGATCGACTGACGGATTAAGTCACATTCACACGTAACCGTGTGAAAATACTGCATGATTACACCATTTCTGGATAGATTTTAACATATAAAGACTATGTACGTGATCTCGGGGTTTTCTTGGACTCTAAACTTACAAACACGTTGATAAAATTGTCACCAAAGCATCAAAAAGTCTAGGTTTTGTACTGAGAAAATGCAATTTTTTCAAAAATACTAAGACATATCTGACTCTCTACAATTCACATGTTCGTCCTCACCTGGAGTACTGTTCACCGGTTTGGAACCCGCGCTATATTGTTTAGTTAACAGGTTAGAAAGAGTTCAGGAACGATTTCTCAAATTCCTCAATTTTAAATCATTTAACATATGGGTCATTCCGCCGTTTCGTTCAAATCGCATGTTCTTGCAAAAAAGTCTTATGAAAAATAATGTTTTTCAAGAAAGTTTTATTGGAAAATGTAGTTATTTAAAAAAGGAAAAAGTAGTATTTACTGGATTAGGCATTTGTTACTTAATAACTTTATGGTATACAAAAAACATGCTAAAATCTCATTACCTTCCCCGTGTAAATGAGGGACCGGTAAATTGATCAATAAATAAGAACATTTTACACTAGTAAAATCACTACATTCATTAATCGACCTGAATGTACAACTAATTTTGCATATTTATTGGTGTTTAATTTATTTTTAAAGTTACTGTATCATAGAAAGAATTGAGATTTTGTTTTTGTCCAGAAAAAATCGCTGTCGTCTTCCGCCAAAGCGGTAATTAAAACTGTGACCGTGTTTGTCACTGTTCGTCAGCTGTACCCCACCCCGCGCCTCCGTTACTAATCAGTGTACCGCTATATCTGGACGGGGGAGGACGTGCGTCGCTGAATAAAGAAATATCTGCGATCTCCGTGCTCGAAAACGACTTTGTCACCGACCAGGCATCATTACCTTCCAGCATTTTTTAAAGTAAGTACATGTTTTAAAAATTCGAATCATGAACCTATAAACTATAATTAGTCGGACTATTTTTTATTGAAACATAAAGATTTGTAATGTCATTATTAAGCGAGTTATTAAGGAAAGATTGTCAAAACCTCATTACCCTCCGTCTCATTACCTTCCGTATCGTAAAATTTTTTGCCGGATGGTAATTTAGAGGTGTGGAGGGTAATGATAAATTTGTAAGGGTTATTTTTACGTGCATCTGGGACCATGTTTGGGGGTTCATAAAAGTTAATATTATCAATAAAAGCAGTTTCTTGCGTTCTAGCGTCGGACAATTTCAGTTTTGGTGAAATACATATTTTCGTTTTATCTATTTACTGATATGGAAAAACAATCTGTTAAAATTTACCCTGCGAATTTTTATTTGAAAATCGTTTTTTTTATTCAATGATATAATTACGGAGAATTTAATAACAGCACAAACATTAACTACTATGAGTGGACAATAGAAAAACAAACCTACAGGGGAAAGGATGGAATCCAGAAAATGAAAACCATAACAACTAAAAAGAAGCTCGAGGACAACCCTCGTAAAATAATCGAAAAGTTAGATGCCACCATGGATGTTTTCTTAAAACACACACGAAACATCGTAATGCAGTACTCCGCTATCAGAGAATTGAAAGATAATCTGACAGACACGGAGGTTCTCATACATGTTGATTTTAGCGAGAACTATTGGTTGAAATACCATGAAGAAATTCAGTCCTTTCATTTTGGTGGCAGCCGAGGACAAGTCTCTCTTCATACAGGAGTACTTTACTATGTAGACAGCCAGACGGGTAGATGTCACAGTTGACATGAATATTGAAAACTTGAGCCTACAAATTGACTCGCCTACTATTTTCAATAATATTGATGACAATATGCTATTGAGCGAATTCGACGGCTCCATGTTTTTGGACGATACTTTTGCTTCAACGCCAGAGCCTGCTAAAACTATAGAAAAGAAATGTAAAGTGAAAATACTCTCAAACGTCCCGTTCGACTATCAGCATTATTCCCTTTATAAAAATAGTACGCAAGAATTCAATCCTTTCGATCAATGTGAGTTCGAGAAGTTCATCCGATCCCTAAGAGTAGAATATCCTGATTTCGATGAATCAAAACAGCAGTCCCCCAAAACTGTGGAACTCCCACACATGGACATTGACGAGGAAACCAACAAAGAGGATAAGGAGGCGCCATTCAAATACTACTTAGATGACTGGATAATGGTTCATTATAAAATAACTAACACGACACATCATTTCATTGGGAAAATTATTGGAAAACATGAGTACACACTAGAGTACAAAGTAATTTTTTTGAAAAAAGCTCAAGGGAATTCCAAAAAATTTGTCTGGCCAACAATTAGTGACGACGATTTCATTTTGGAATCACAAATTCTTCAGCGCTTGCAAGATCCAGATGAGAATGAAAGAGGACAATTCACTTTCAAAAATTTGCCGAACTTTGATTTGAAATAGTTTTCCAGCAAAAACTTTCACAAGAATGATCTCAAGTTCCTTAAATATTATGTTCCTATTTAGATGTAAGACCTTTATCTTGTACTTATTATGTTGTGTTTGTTTTAAGTATCTCTGATTTTATTTTAAACTGCATTTCAATTGACTTCTGATTTTTTCTTATTTTTAATTATTATTTTTATTATTTCTATTTTTCAAATATTACAATGTTTGCTTAGGAATGTGAAAATTTTGTATTTCTTGTGTACAAACCTACTTATAAAACGTAATTATAAAGAATTTGACTATTCCTTATAATTTCTGGGTAAGTAGTATAATAGGAAAATTTTAGTTGTGTTGGGTTTGATGTTCCAGCTGCCTTTTCTTAATTTGTATTTTGATATTTTTTTCCATTATTTTTTAACAATTCATACAGATATTGCAAAAGCATAAGTAAGCAGAACTGATTACGTATGAAAAAATGTATTTCTTGTCTCCAATGTTCAAAAGTCTGAATAAAGCATTTAGTTTTTCACTATAATAGGGTTTTCTTCTTTTTCCTAATCCGCTCACCACGTCAAATGATACTTAGCATGATTTGAAATCTATTTTATTATTCAATTTCTATTCAAATTTCATTATTCACAGACATTTTAAGAACCTTAAACATGTTCACTACCATCTATTAATATTTCATTACCAAACTTCATTACCATCCAAATTTTTAAATTACCATCCAACAGTTTTTCATTACCATCCACACCTTCATTACCTTCCATCAATTTTCTTCGAACGCAAGTGTCGCACAAAGGTGCCCTTTTCACTTTTATACATCTGATAGGTACGGGAACCCATTTCCATAAAAATATATAGTAAAAAGGCAAAAAAAAAAAATCCGCGGAAACAGGCAAATTTGAACGAAACGGCGGAATGACCCATATACAACTCTTAGACAAAATCGAGAAAAATTTTCGAATCACGAAACTACTCAACAGGAATAAATTATTAACTCTAAAGTTGGCTGCCCGGAGTAGCTGAACAAAATAAATTTCCATGCGCCAATTCGATACAGCAGACAAAATACCCTTTTCTACATTGATAGATGCAATACCAATTCCAATCAAAATGAATTTATGCAAAGGACATGTAACTACTATAATAATAAATTTGCAAATATAGACACTCATGCTGACATATTCACTGCTAGTTACTATCACTACAGAATTTCATTTTATCACATTCTAACTCATATTCACGACTGTTAAATTGATTGATTGTAGTGTAAGTTTATTTAAGTATATTTATAATCACTTTTATTTATTGCTGTTTATGGTGGGCATATTATAGGTTTATCTTTTGTTGAATTTACATTCGTATTATTATTTTTCTTATTTGCTGCTTTATTCTGTTTTTTTTATATTTTTATTAAATATTCTAGTTTACAGGTTATTTTTATGTTTCTGAATATCTATCTGTGAACATTAATAATTGGTCTGTTTTCTTGTTATTCTTTTATGTATATTGTATTACTAAGACTGTTTAATGTTTATGTTCCTTAAATAAATAAATAACATATTGAAGCATATTTTATTCACTCTCCTACAAAAGCTGACTCTTATGGTTAGGAGAGGACAACTTATTAATAACTTAAAAAACTTAAGAATTTAACATATTAAAGATTTAGACATAATATTTTTTAAGATTATAAAGGTCCTCGTAATTAAAAGAAGAAATATATATGGGATGTACATAAAACATTAGGAATAACAAAACATTGATAATATAAGAATATCTTATATTATTGATAATATAATAATATAAGAATATGTGCTGCACGTTCCAGGGTGGAAGATTATCTTGTAAGTATCGCCCAGGTGTAAGGCCACCATTTAAAATCGAAAGGTGGTTTGAAATTGATTTGACCGTTTTTGGTGAGCAGATTTGAATAGTCAGGTACTTTGCCACCTTCCTCTACCCAATCTCTTTCCCATCCCCACTACCATCAGCCTCACAACATACCCCGCACGGGGATGCCATAGTCTCACCGGATTCAGACGGTTGGGAATGTTGTGCAGTGTTCACATAAATCGCAAAATGTATCGAGAAATGATTTAAATCAACTAATCGCGTTGTTGAAGTTTTTTTATACAATTAGTTTTTCATTAATTTAAAAATAACGTTAATTAATCAAACAACATTTACTCTGCACGCCAGGATTTGAATCCGCAACCTCTGGCTTGCCAGTGGAGAGCCTTATCCATCGACTACGGAAGCCTTTAAAACTAATGAAGACATGAATTTTTTTTAGTAACAAACAAATAACAATTGCTCCAAACCACGAGGATCCAGAATAATTTAATTTGAAACTAAGATAAAAATTGATAGGAAACTTTATTTTTCTTATGGTAACAGACCTGCATTTTCAATCTACGACCATTCGTAGCAATTTTTTTAGTATCAAATAAATTATCAATTTTGAAAGATTTTTCTTTGATCGTTCGTTTGGAGGGCCGTTAAAAACTTTTTTATTTGCAAAAAACTAGTGCATTCAGTTCTTTATTACGTAATTGAATTTCCTGCTTTCACACTGTTTTCCCAACGAGTTATTGAATAAATTCTAGTATTCACGTATTCGCTTTTTTCCCAATGGAACGCACCATGCAATTTTTATTTGTATTCATATGGGAAAAATAAATTCGCCGTTCGGATTGGAAATCACAAACAATTTTTCAAAAGCGTGTATTTTATGAAAAGCGAGATATGTATTTTTTCAAAAAGATTTCCCGTTGTTTTATGGTATGAACAATAAAAATGTGTTATTCGTAATGCATTATGTTATGATACTTATAATGCATGCTTTAATGCACGTCTCGGTGAATTGAAGTGCGTTGATATAAACGTGTTCATTACAGGTATTCAGTTAAAATAAATTAGTAATGTAAACTAACGCAAACCCATGAAATATAACGTGATCATTACAGGTATTCAGCGAATATAAATTAGTAATGTAAACTAGCGCAAACCCATGATATATATCGTGTTCATTACAGGTATTTAGCGAATACAAATTAGTATTGGAAACTAGCGCAAACCCATGAAATATAACGTGTTCATTACAGGTATTCAGCGAATATAAATTAGTAATGTAAACTAGCGCAAACCCATGATATATATCGTGTTCATTACAGGTATTTAGCGAATACAAATTAGTATTGGAAACTAGCGCAAACCCATGAAATATAACGTGTTCATTACAGGTATTCAGCGAATATAAATTAGTAATGTAAACTAGCGCAAACCCATGAAATATAACGCGTTCATTACAGGTATTTAGCGAATACAAATTAGTAATGGAAACTAGCGCAAACCCATGAAATATAACGTGTTCATTACAGGTATTCAGCGAATATAAATTAGTAATGTAAACTAGCGCAAACCCATGAAATATAACGCATTCATTACAGGTATTTAGCGAATACAAATTAGTAATGGAAACTAGCGCAAACCCATGAAATATAACGTGTTCATTACAGGTATTCGACGAATATAAATTTGTAATGGAAACTAGCGCAAACCCATGAAATATCACGGGATATTATGATATTATGATTATTGTATGTTTTGTGAAGCTGGATTTTTTTACAAAAGATCATTGCCTTTTTAAATCAAATATGGTCAATTTTCTTCGTAATAAAAAGGTATTTTTTATCATAGAAGAACAAAATAATACTGATAAAAATAAACGAAACATGAAACAAGAGACATAAAAATAAAAACAAAGCGGTCACAACCCGGAATTGAACCCAGGATCTGTTGTCTTATCCGGACAGGTTTAGTGGTTTAAGACTCCTTAGAGATTATGGTGGATTGTTTTAGCGGGATGTTACAAATTAGGTTTTTTGAAGACCTGTTAATGTTAAGGACTGAGATAGTAAGGAAATAATGTAGTTTGTATTTGAAGAGGTGAAGATTTGAGGCTCTAGCATAAGGTTGTCTAATTAACAAAACATTTTTTTTTTTGGTTTATTGGTTTGATAGGTACAGTTATAATGTATACATATTACAAAGTTGTTTTTTTTTTTCATATCAGAAAGAGTAAAGTAACACACCTTTTCTTTGAGCAAACGCTCGTGTTAAAAAGGCGGGGAAACGTAATTAATTACTATTTTAACATATTTTAAACAAAGAAAAATAAAATACAGTTAACAGACAATTGTTGTAAAAAATAATAGAAAAAAGGAGGAGAGAAAAATAGAAGAAAGCAGAAAAAACGATATCGAATATTATTTTAGAGAATTATGATATTATTTAATAAGTGTAATAATTAAAGAAATACTGCTGAATTATATTTTAAATTGTGAATTTGAATTTCAACAATTTTTTTTGTAATCGTACATCTAGAGGTAATTCGTTAAACCATTTCACTCCATTATATTTATAAAATGTTTGGGCTGTGGTGGTTTTGCAGCACGGGGAGGTTATAGAACCTTACACATTTGGTATGTTGCTGTTTGAAAAAAGTATTTGGTTTTCGTTGTTGAAAGAATCTTCATGAAATTGTAAAAGTGATGTTTTTTTTAAATGATTAGCAGAGAAGGGACTTTAAATTCTATAAATAATCTGATGGTGGGGTAATCACATGTCTTTATGCAACTTATTTAAATTTCCTGAGAGTCTTTTTCATACGGTACTTGTTGAATTAGTTTGAAAGTTGTCAATTGTGTTTTTACTCATGGATCTAGAGAAAAATTAGTTGAACTTCCCCAAGACAGCAGACCACACGTGATGGGAAACAGCAAAATAAATATTATGTATTGTGGGTGAGAAGGTGGATGTTTTTGATATTGTTTAAGAGGTACACAATTTTATTTGCATTCGTCCATTCATCTGGAGCCAGTGAGGCTGTGGCACCCCTAATTAGGGTGTGTTATGAGGCTTACGGTAGTAGAGAGGGCAATGAAATGAGATAGAGGCAGGTGAGGATGTACCTGCATGGAGAAAACATATTGATATGAAATGTTGTTAATTTATAAAAAATGGAACTGCAGGCCTATAAAAAAAGAATTAAACGAGTTCCTAAGAAAGTATAGTGAAAGACGAATGTTTTATGAGGACGGCGGAACACGTGTTCATACAAATACTGATTTAGAAAAATTTATATTGTAGCTTGTAGCATTCCGTCATGATACCTATTAGGAAAATAACACGTGCTCTCGATATATTATGAATGACTTATATTTTATCAGGAAGTTTGCATGTTGTCACTTTTGTCGCAAGATCATTTTTCTCCGTCTAGCTATTCAGATCTAGTCATTTCAAGCAACTTTTTGATTCTGAATGATGGTCTTTAAATAAATAAACATTTTTAAATACATACAAACTTGACACTCTTGAACGTACCGCAAATATACCATATTTTAATGGAATAAAAAAATTGCAATTACAATCATGTGCAATTTAGCAGTGTACGCCGAGATTTGAACCCGTGATTTCCGAATTCGTAGCAAAGGATTATAACAACTTAACCAGTTGCTAAACAAGATTCCATTCAATGTAGGTACCTGCGCGTTCAACACGCTCTTGTGTCCTGTTCAGGGTTGATCAAAGCAAAACGAACTCTAAGCAGAATTCTTGCCTAAACAGACTATGCAATAATTACAAAAGCGTATTATCCAAGGTTGATAATTTCAGTTGCAAACTTACCAAATACAAGAGGTGCATAAAATAATATTTATCTGATGATTTGTGAATAATGTTTATGTCTCTATTGTTTATATTTCTATTATGATTTGATTTATATCTACAACCTCTCTCCATGGCTATAAATGTATTATTTTGTAAATTTTTCGTTTTATATAATCTTTTGTTTTGTATAAATTTTTGATTTCATATTCCTTTCTCACAAATTTAAATAACTTATTCTATATTATGCTGTTTCAGTTAAAGTCACAAGGAGGAAATCCATAATTGATTTTATTTTACTTTATAATACTTATGTACAAACTGATTAAATGTAAACTGTCGATATCCCGAAAATGAATAAATGAATAAATAAATATCACTGCTCGAGAGTTTTTTGAATGAAATATATTTTTTAATTACTTATTTCATAAAAAATATTAATATTGACAGAAAATTCTGCAGATATTTTTTACTAATAAAGATCATCGTTACAGACCTTCACTAGTACAAACAAAAAGACTTAAAAACAAAATCATAATTTTAACAGATATTCCATGATTATCTTCAGAACGCAACATCATACCTACTCACAAGTACGTGTTGGAATTCTTCCACGGAACGGAATACACGATTCTGATAGCGTATAAGATTCATTACCGCATTTCCAGGTAAGCTTATCTCCCCGTATGGCGCCGTGAGAAGCTCAGCTATAGGAATAGGAAAGTCGTAAATTTACAAATAATCCGTTTCACGAAACGTAACGGAATGCTCTGCTAACGATACGGGAATATGGAATACGTGTTTTTTATCGGATATAGCAGGAGATTTCAAGTTTTTGGAGACAGCGGGGCTTTGGGGTTATTATAATTATTACAATGATCTTCATCCCCGTTATCGGTGAGTTACTTTGAACAGGAGCCTGAAATACCGGCAAAACGTAAAAACCGTGAGCGAAAAACCAAGATAACGCTCCAGCAAGCATTTCCCTGGTTCTCTCAACAGCTGAATTCTGTGTTCAAGTATGGGCTATAAGTCGATTATAGCCCATAATAAATAATGCCACAATGCGAACCATCAGCGGGACTTGCAAATATAACTTTGCCAAATATCAGGCAAGAGATTGCATCACTGAGAGAATACAAGATGACGCTTCAAAAAAACGTAAAACCTTTGAATGAAAGAAGAGAGTTACAATTACCGCTTACTCCAGAAGATAGGTGGAAACTTGACTGGCAATGGGTCAACTTGAGAAATGTCCATCTCATGCATGACTCCACTGAGAGATAGCCTGGATTCTCACGGCTTTTAAACTCTGGTCCATCATCAAGAGGATATGGTCCCCCCACAGCGCTGTCATGATGCATAGGTGGGGCTAGAGTCAGCAATGTGTAATTACGGTGTGGTGCAGACCACCGAACATCTGATCAAAGAATGCCCGCTGCATTCATTCCCCGGCGGGATTTATGAGGTCCACAGGGTGATGCCTAAGGACCTAAGCTGACTTACTGACCTAAATGTTCTTCTCTGACCCTCCCACCATACGAAAGATGAATAAGTAAGTTATAATATATGAATACAAATCCACAAAAATTTCTTGCGATAATTTACTTAGACCTCGCCGAATAGTACCAAATAGAGCTAATAGGAAACATACTCGTATATTATTTAAAAATAATCATTTTAGGACCAACTACCATATACATGCACCAATTTCTTACCACCGAACACTTCACATCAAATATCGACAAATTTATTATAAGTTTACCTGTATTCTGAGATACCCAGATGATATTTTGCCCACCCCTCATACCCTTTTTCCTTCCTAGATCTTCAGCTGCCTCCTTTCCTTAAATAAAACCTCCACACAGCATTCCCAAAGATGACATCGACAATTAATTTCCTCAGGGCCTCCTGTGTGTATCTAATATATATTTTAAAAAATAGTCTGGGGCCAGTGAGAGTATGGCATCCCCAATTGGGTATGTTGTGAGTCTGAAGGTAGTGGGACAGGAAGGAAATGGAGTAAGAATATACATGTTTATTTAAATGTGGTTACCAAACACGGCTAAAGCCATTTCAAGCATCGTTTTATTGTGATTGGTAGTCTTACACCAGGGCGATACTGGGAGTATCTTTCTCTCTGGAACGCACCGCAAGTATACTTTATATTTCCCTGAATGATTAACTTGTGAACTAACAAAAAGTCATCAAATAGAATTTCCTTGCACACGCCAGGATTCGAACCCACGAACTTCGGCTTGCTAGTCGAAAGCCTTACCCCTCTACCAATGAGGACTCGTGTAGGGCACGTGCGCTGATACCATTTTATTGATATCTTCACGTGTTATCTTATATTTTTTGTATCTCACTCATCAGTTATTAAATTTCACACATCTTAACCCAGACAGAAAAAAGCAAAATTATGTTTGTCACATTTCTACTTTTCGGAGAAAAACAATCGGAAAGTTAAGGAAGTCATATATTATTATTTTGTCGAGTTGAGTTGAAGAGTGTTTTAGGAAATCTAAGGAGAAAATTTAATAAAGGCGGTTTGAATTGAAATATTCGCTGCTAGCGCCACGGTGGACTTTTGTAGAACTAGAGAGAAGTAGATTGGGACTTTATCAGGGTGACCACACTTTAAAAGTAAGTTGGAACATTTGAATTTTTTTTTTTTGATTAAAAGTTATTATAATTAAATGTTTTTTTTTAATTACTCTGTTTTTAAACATTATACATTACATACTATACGACAACTAGTTTCGATAACATTCTAACCTTCTTCAGGACAGTATTGTAATGAAAAGTTTATAATGACATTAAAGTAAGTTAAGATTTAACTGGACTTTTAAATGATTAAAAATTCTCGAATACCACACAAGAGTCCCAACTGCTTCTAACCATCTGGACTCAGTGAGAATATAGCATTCCAAATTGGGGTATTTTGTGAGACTGAAGATAGTAGGGATGGGAAAGAGATGGGGAAGAGGAAAGCGGAAATCCGTTTCAAGCATCTTTTCAATTCTGAGCACCATGGCGATACTGAGAGTATCTTCCACCCTGGAACATGCCACAAATTTATATTATGTTAAATTACATTATTTATATTATTAAATTGCGAACTAAAAGAAACAGGTAAGATTTGAGATTTTCACAGCCAAAAGTATTATAATTGTTTTTGGGATATTATGCCGTGTTGCGCTATCTCCCTCTTTGGCCAACGTTTCGGAAAGCATTGCAGTGTCCATCATCAGGGCAGATGTGTAATCTAACACAAATCAGTCAATTAACCCGCAACCTCCAGAGCATTAACCCTTCAACCGCGGAGGCACGCTAATTTGAATTTAAAGATACAATGTGATTTTTTTCATTTCTATAATTTTTAAATAGATTTCTTATTTGGGTATATTATGAAGTTTATTATAAGCTTTTTTATATAAAACGTAGGTTTATTATAAGGTTATTTTGGCTTTATTAGATAAAAAATTAGGTTTATTATATTGGTTTATTTTAAGCTTTATTAAATAAAACATAGGTTTATAATAAGGTTAATTATTAGCTTTGGTAAATACAACATGGGTTTACAATAAGGTTAATTATTAGCTATGTTAAATAAAACAAAGGTTTATTATAAACTTTATTATATGGTTATTTTTGCATTATTAAAAAAAAAACATAGGTATATTATATTGGTTTATTATTAGCTTTATCAAATAAAACATGGCTTTTAATAAAAATTATAGGTTTATTATATGGTTAATGATTAGCTTTATTAAATAAAACACATGTTTATTATAAAGTGTTTTATTACTTAAAACAAAGGTTTATTATAACATCTGTGAAAAATTCAAATAAGCTTGTTTATTTCAACCTCTTTTGTATTACATTAAAATTAAGACTTTTTGTGTTCCTTAAAAGAATAAATAAAATAACGCGTTTTTAATAAATTTTGTAGCGAACTTTGCTATTTTTTTCTTTATGGAATTCCAATCGGCTCTACAAATGTAAAGCTAAATTTAAAGTAAATTTAAATTTAAAACATAACATACATTTTTTTACGAAATAATAACTTCCAATGTTCAATAAAAACACGTTACAAATCGGTGGAAATTCGTAGTGTAGTGGCTTAGGTAAAATCACGACAGTTCCGTTTTCAATATGAAGTTGGGGCACTCTTTTCTACATAACTACTTGTAGGAGATTGGGTAAAAACTTTAGGAATATTATTAGAAAGTTGGCAATGTGGCCAATTCCAATCGATGATTTCCTTCGGCACGAATTCTTTGAGATTTCGACAATTTGGAATATATTATTTTGGTTACTCGAAAAACACTTTATATCTCGAAGTGGCAGAATGGGCAATACTATTGTTTGGTAGTGAAATAAAAAAAAAAACTTTGAAGATGTCCAAAGCGTTGGTAATAGCGTTTGTAATCTTCAATATATGTTTTTTTTATTTTAACCCAATACAGGAGGCAATGATAAAAGTAATTTCCTTCGGAGCCTGTGTCATCTTTGGGAATGCTGTGTAGAAGGGTATTTTTAAGGAAAGGAAGGAGAGGAAGTTCTGGTAAGGAAAAAGGTCCAAGTTTGACTGAATTATGAATCTATTCCTCTCGCTGCGGTGCAAGGCGATTGGTCGAGGGAGACCAGTTGGAGAGGTCAAGGCTCGCCCTAAGCCAGACTCACCCGATCCGGCACGCCTTGCAGCTTGTGCGCAGGAGCATCTTCAACACACCTCACCCGATGAACCCGGGCACCCCTGCTCAATCACCAAACTTAACGAATCACTTGGGGTGACCTATGAGAGACCTATATAGAGGTGTTGGTTATCCAATATATGGATTCCGGGGCGGCGGTATGCAAACCCACCCCCAAACTATAATGTATATAAATCATCGATAAAAATGTCTACTTCAGCATACAATATGTAGTCGTCACGTTCGGGTCAGATGGTTAAAATAGGCAATATCATTTTTAAATGTTTTTCGATAAAACGTGTTACATTGCATGTCACAAAGCGTTAAAAAATGGGAATTGAGATAATTTATTTCAATACTGCTAAGACTTGGGATGGGTTTTTTCACAAAATTTGAACAATTCATCAAATTTCATATTTCATTTTCAAGTTCTGTGAAAATTCTATTCGGGTTCAGTTTTTATTTCATGTCTGTGAAGCAACTGGTCCGTAATGATATGATAACAGATTTTGAATGGCACTTTGAAAGAACTTGAAAATTAAATTAAATTTTGTCAACTTCTCCTTAATGTAGGATCAAGATGACTGTGAAGTATTTTATGTAAACATATTTGATCACTCAATAGCCTTCTAATCTTGAGTGCCATTATAGCCGAATAGTGACTGCTCGTTGCCGAGTGATCTAAAGCGATGGGTTCGAGAACAGCTGTCATGAGATTAATCTTCTGCTAGATAAGTTCTGCATCATTGCACAATCGATATTGTTCCAATAAGTATGTTGACGGACTCAAAACCTTTATTCCTTTACAAGTATTTAAGATGTACATCGTACGATCTAAGATGGTCATATAGATCACATTTGAAAGAAGACACAGACTAAGCATTTTTAAAGCCAATTCCTCAATGTTTTTTTTACGTTTAGGTAGATACTATTAATATTAGTATTGAAGAAAGCGATGCATGCCTTATTAAACCGGTTAGCATTTTTTTAATTTAAAAAAATCATATTCTTCAATACAAGCACCCGCTAAACTGCCAAAGCAGTTTTTTAGCAAGTCATATCCACAATATTCATTATAAAACAACAGCACACATATAACGTGAAGCCACATTATATAAAATAGATAAAAAATAATAACATTTCAAGTAACTACAATACAAAAACATAAAATACATAGATAGATAGATATAACACAGTCGACATACTCATAAAGCACACAAAATACTTAAACACACTCATATGCAATTTTATTCAATTACATGCATTCAATCAATGGATACTAATATATTTATAAACAATATCAATATTGAAAATCTTGATACATCAACCATTTCTAGCTTTATTTCAGTTGTGCAGGTTAATTCGCTTTTTACAACCATTGGCATCTTATTAAATATGGAAGGCAAAAGATAAATTAATATTTAATTATTGAAGACAATATAAGCGATTTCCAAACGAAAATCTGAAACGGAAAAATCAGAAAATGATATGGTCACATCTAGGACTCGAACAGGACCCTTGCCTTTCCGGAGCACAGCTGTAGAGCTCCCATTAGCTCAGTGGTAGCACTGAGATAATGGAACCCTATCTCCTTTGGTCATATTTAACTGTATCATACTTCGAATAAGAACTACTAACATTGTCTTCATTTTTTCACGGCAATTTTTTTATTGGCAACTATCTTTATGTATTATTATTTTTTTGGTAAACTAATGTTTAAGACAAGATTTTTTATGCATAGCACAAAGGGTAACAATTATTTTACAAGCAATAATTATTCGCCTGAAACACTCATCCACATTGAAAAATCTCCTGATAAGAGATACAAATAATTGTTACCCTTTGTGCTATACATAAAAAATCTTGTCTTAAACATTAGTTTACCATAAAAATAATAATTCATTTGGCCTCTCTTCTATGCTGTCCACATTTGTCACATCGAATCCTTACAACATCGCTTCCTACGAGGAATTGGTTGGAGGATGGGACTTGAAAGAGGCGACGACTCATACGATGAAATTCAACAAACTTTAAACATTTCTTCTATAGAAAAGACTCTGATCTGATTTGCATATTCAAAATTACTGACATACCTGCTTTGTTTATTTATTGGAAAATTTGTATAGCGCCGCTTTTGTGAGATATCACCTCAGGGGCGCTTTACAGTTGATGCAGGTATTACAAAAATATAAATATTACAAAAATGAGTTAAATTAAGTTAAATAAAATGAAGTACATGGACAGGTGATGAAGTACAGAAACAGGTGACACGAAGATAGAAGATGGAGACTCTGTAGCAAGAACAACATTTAATTATAAAACAACAGCACACATATAACGAGAAGCCACAGTATATAAAGTAGATAAAAAAGAATAACATTTCAAGGGACTACAATACAAAGACATAAAATACATAGATAGATAGATATAACACAGACAACATACTTAAACACACTCATATGTAAATTTATACAATTACATGCACACAATCAATGGATACTTATGTATTTGTAAACAGTATCAATACTGAAAATCTTGATACATTTACCATTTTTTAGCTTATTTTTAGTTCAGTTGTTCAGGTTCATTCGCTTTTTACATCCATTGACATGCAACTTATCCAGTTCAACAATCCGTAATAATGAATTGATGTTCCTCAATCGACATTCCATTAATTATGGTTACCATTCTCCTTTGTTCAGAATGTCGAGACTTGTCAACTCACCGTCAAGTCAAAGCATTGAATGTTTTGGTGTAAGCCTAAATGAATTTCGACAGTCGATTCGTAATGTGTAATTTTTAAAGTCCTTTAAACCTTCTTCATGCAATGTAATTTTAATTGTCTTGTAATACTTGTAATTGTCTACCATCTGTACTTTTTATATTATATGTAAATTAGCATTGCTCATCATTTATATATGCTCTCCTTTCACTGCCATCTCTGTTTCTTATTCGTGTAAAAAATAGTATATTGTTAATGGACTATTTGTCCTTAAATAAATAAATAAAATATTTAATTTTGTTACTTATGCGAGTATCCCATTTCACTGTTTCACTCAAGTAATGTAATAAACTAAAGAAGTGTCTCTCGAGTTCAGATGACCAGCCTCCCACAAATTCATTAAAAATCCGTATCATTAAAAGCTCAGAAAGTTTTACACCGAAATGAATAATAATTTAATAATTCGCTGCCTTATCTTTGATGGAATAAAACGAAAATGAAACTGGGGTGACTTTGGCATAACGCCGTTAAATTTAATCTTTCGTTCTCAGGGATGACTAGGTGCTTTTCGAAGAAAAAACATCGGTATTTCGTGTTATCCTAGGATCAAAATAAAAAAAGGAATTTATATGATTTTTTTAAAAATACAGGGTGTTTAAGGACATACTTGATTAGTGGTTCCTAACATCATTTAAATAAAAAAAAGCATGTAAATGAAATTTTGGTCTCCGTTGACATTTTTCGTGTTTTTTTTTCCATTTTTTTTTTCTTCCAAATTTCGCTTCTCGTCACTCAGCCAAGTAACTGCCTGACTCTCAAATCAACCCAAGTTATCCAATTCCTACTGATTTTTATGTATTTGTTGAAAAAAAACATAAAAAATTTCACCGGAGATCAAAATTTCAATATTTAAATTTTTTACTCTAAATAATGTTCTGAATCACTGGTTAATGTAATTAGGTACGTCCTTTAACGCCCTGTATTTAACATTTATTCATATCAAACCCCTTTTTATTTTTCTCCCCTAGGATAACAAGAAATACCGATATTCTTTTCTCAGAAAAGCACCTACCTTGCTTGCATGCTTTCTCATATAAAGATACCTTAGAATTTTTTTAATGTATTTTAGTAATTTTATGTATTTTTGCTGGTACGAGGCCCAAATAGCACAAGCGTATTCTAGTAATGAGCATAAAATGAGGTTGAACATCGATGTCATTGATTCGAGCTTGGAACACTTGTTAACTAATCCAAGAAGTTTGTATCACGATGATGCCAATCCCACTATATGATCTGAAAAGTTAAGTTTTGAATCAAAAGTAACCCTGAGATCCCTAACGGATTTCACTGAAGACTTTCATCATCATGAAAATATTATCAACTAAATCACAATCGCAGTATAATGCAATTATAAGAAAAACAAAATCTCAGAAACTGGATTCCAAAGGGTTCGTTAGTTAGAGCAACTGAACGAACTATTGCCAATCGCACAGCAAAACAATAATACCGTTGCATCAATGGCGCTTGTCTACGCGCTCAATCAAAATACCCATCAGTCAATGGGAAGACGCAAATGTCAATCGCTTCAATTGACTCTATAAAAGATTAATTAGATATATCGTCAATCGATTCCATGGCGTAACCATTTTTTGGTAGCACAATGGATAGTAATAATATTATTTGACTCTCTCCCGAGGGCCATCACGAGGGACTCCATCCAGGCAACCAAGCCAGTGATGGTAGTATTCTTCGATTGACGTAGTCTGCCCCAAAAAATTCCCACGCGGTGTCAGATAAGTGCTCTGATAAAGCGCACTGGATCCTCCAGGAAAATTAACTGCAGTAAATCGGTCAGAAGAATATAATGCGGTGCGCATTATTGTAAGCGACTTTTAGCTTATGCCATTGGGATGAAGTGTAATCTACTATGAGCTCTGACTTATAAAGTGATGTCCAGACTGATATTTTTGAATTGAAAATGAATGTCATCTAGATGTAATAAAACATCGAAAAACAACAAAATAAGTGTTTTCCCAGCCCTACCTCTCAACACCCCGAATATATTTATTGAGACAAAAAGTGGAATATCCAAGGGCCAACTTTGGAATTCGCGGAAACTTTTCCGAAATTTGAACATTTCGGATTTCCACCATTGCCGCCCCAAATCTCGATCCACAAAATCGCTTTGCTTATCAGTGTACTCTATTCTTGGTACAGGGGACATTTGAATAATGCAGGATTGTGGAAACCGGAACTGTGGAATCAAAAAACTGTAGAATCACAGAACTGTGGAATTGGTCCCTTACCTTTTTTAAAAGTAAACGTTGTTCTTTAAATTAGCGTAATGAATGGTGGGAGAAAACGAATGCAATTAAGAAAACAAAACGTTTCTTGAGATGTAATCACTAGAATGGAGTGTAAGGAAAATGTATGACGCGATTGTGAATAGTGAATAAAGTCAGGGTGGATGAGGATGACTTGGCACGACAAACTAACAGAAGAGTATGCATAAGACTTGGTCATCGGTGCACAGTTCAGAAACAGGCCAAACGCGTGCCCAACAAGCAAAGTTGACTGTCACATGAGAAGGGATCGTTTTTATCACTCTTTCTTGAGCTCACAGCTCGGCAATTGGAATGATTTGTAGGAAGATCCAGGTTAACTCCTTCCTTTCCTAGCAGCATCCCAAAAGATGACAAAGGTATATTAAATTTTATTTTTGAAAAAAAAAAACGATGTGTGAATGTGAATGAAACTAGGAATGAGTGCAAAGACGGAAGTGTTTGGCAGTACATCGTGTTTGCTTACCCTTGCAGAGAAATGGCGTGATGGTTAGTTAGTTATTTAGTTTAATCGGTAGATTTTATAGTTTTTCATGAGAATGTAGGTTGTCTTTCCGATGAAGACGATTTGACGGCCTCCGGGGTCTAAGAGTAAGGCTTTCGATTAGCAAGCTAAAGGTCATGGGCTCAAATCCCGGCGTGTGGAAGTTAATTCTATTTGATTAATTTATATTATTGCACACATCACTCATTTAAAATAACATAAAGTATATTTGCGGCACGTAGAAGAAACTATTAGTTGGTGTAAGACTACCATTCAGAATTGAAACGTTGCTTGGAATGGCTTTGGCCGTGTGCAATGACTAGATCTACCTTCCTCTTCCACATCTCCTTCCCCTCTTTACTACCTTCAGCCTCAGAAAATACCCCAAGTGGTGATGCTATAGTCTCACTGGCTCCGTACGGTTGGGATCAGTTGGAACTCTTGTTCGGTTTCACATTAAAAAAATAAAGAAAGAAATAAATTGTCATGCACTGCACTCAGTATCGCAATGGTTAAAGACCTCAATTAAGAATCGAATCGTTGCTTGTAAAGGCTTTATCCTTGTTTGGTGATCAGATAGTGAATTATTTCACCACCTTTCTCATCCCGAACTACATCCTCTCCCATATTCTCCAGCCTCACAACATAACCAAATATTGAGGATGCCATAGTCTCACTGGCTCCTGTTGACACGGAGCAGTTGTGACGTTGTGCGGTAATCAAATGTGTACGGAGATAGAACAAAGAGGCATAAAATCCCTGAAATATTTAACGCATTACCTGAAGACATAAAAAGAGAGACATCATCTATCTCTAAAATAAATAAAAAATCAGGTCTTTCTACCTCCGTAGAATATGAAAACGTATACCTCAGTATAAATGAATGTATAATACCTAATATACAATATGTAAAAAGACGAATCGTACCTATAAGATGGACGTTGTAGAAATCATACATAGTTTTAGTATACTGCAAAAATTAGTATAATGCATTACGTAAAAAAAATAGACATTTATCTTATTAAAACCCAAATCCAATTATCAAGATGCAATACGTATCAATGAATAAATAAAAGTTGATTATTATTTTACAAGCAATAATTATTCGCCTGAAACACTCATCCACATTGAAAAATCTCCTGATAAAAGATACATGACGCCAACGGGACTCGAACCCGTGTCCCTTCGATTTCCGGTCGACAGCTCTGACCACTGAGCTATGGCGGCTTATCTCTTACCCGCGAAATAATTCAATATATACTAGTGTTTCATTCAACAATTACTGCTTGTAACATTTTTCACCTGAAAACAACAAACTTTATTTTATATGAGAAAGGCATTGTTAGTGCTAGCTCTCTCACTAGATGGCGTCGAGACAAATTGTCTACATTTTTAGGTGAAATATTGCTTGTAATTATTGCTTGTAAAATAATTGTTACCCTTTGTGCTATGCATAAAAAAATCTTGTCTTAAAAACATTAGTTTACCAAAAAAATAATAATTAAAAGTTGATTGTTAGAAAAAAAAAATAATGAAACCTTTGAATATGGAAAAATTGTAAAAATGAGAAATTTCCAACAATTAAACTGAATACTACTCAGTTTTATAAGATACTATGTAAAATAAAAATGTAAAAACAAATGAATAAAAAATCAGTTAAAAAAAACATGGATTTATGTATTCTTTCACAGATATAATGCCTGCGATGATCTGAACAAGCTGTCACACAATTTGGTCGTTGGTGATTTATAATTCCGACCGGCAAAGAGTGTCTTTGCCACAAGTTTTATATGTATATATTTTACAGTTATTACATCCTTCTACGAAAAAAAAACTTCAAAACAGTTGGAACGAATTTATTAAAAAAAATTTAAGTGTATAGAGGTGCACCTCATCCGTAAAAGGCATTAATCAGTTAAATTACAATGAGAAACAACTATTTCACATAATATAAACAGCAGAATTAGCAGCTGAATAGCAGACCTCACGTCCAAAAAAGTATGTATCAATTTTTTTTTTCTGAAATCATTTGATTTGTAAGTACATTATTAATTACCTTATTCAAGAAGAAGATAATACTACTAAATCTAAACGAAACATGAAACAGAACAAGACAAAGAAAAATAAAAAGATAAAGGTCTCAGCTGGGAATTGAACCCAGGATCTCTGTCTTACCGAGATAACTTCTATACTTACAACTATTTTTCCCATATTATTCGCAGCTATTTTTTGAATGATAACAAAGTTCTAAAGAATTGGTTTGTTACCTAGATAGTGTCTCGGATAAACACATATTTTAGGAATTTGAAACGATTTTTAGGAATCTTCTTCTTCGATGATATACAGGTTTTCCAATAAGAGGTGTTATTTTTATATTCAATCGTAAAAGATCAGTGGATTCGTTGCTTGTGTGGCACGTAGCGCCGTCTTGTTGAAAGTAAACGTTGTCCAGATTAATAACATCCAATTTCGGCCAAAAAAAATCATTAATCATCTCTCGATAGCGCAATTCATTCACCGTAACTGTTGCTCCAGCTTCATTTTCAAAAAGTAAGGTCCAATGACTCCACCGGACCATAAACCGCACCAAACAGTCACACTTTGAGAATATAGAAGCTTTTCAACAATAACTCTTGGGTTTTCCGAGCCCCAGATGCGACAATTTTGCTTGTTGAAAAAAGCCACCGAGCTGGAAATGGGCCTTATCACTCAAGATGATTTGCATTTGATTCACTCAAGTGAATTTTAATAATTTCAATGCGTTGTTGAAGCGTGTATCGTTCCATTTTTATCAATACCGTAGTTTCTACTTGTCAAATGTCAAAAAAAATACAGCTTCAAAAGTAACATCTACCAAAATAGCGGGCTATTTAAAATAACACCTCTTATTGGAAAACCCTGTATCGTATTGACGGGTATAACATTCAAAAGGAATTGAAAGAAAAGTAAAAAAAAAACTTAAATGTGACTTTTTTCTAATTGTTCAATAAAAACATCATTATCAAAATAACAATTCTTGTTGAAACTTTTTTCAGGCAGGTAAGTATGTTGATTTTGAAAAGCTCATTCAAAGTTAGCCATCTAGTGAAAGTAAGGCTTGGTTGAATAATAAAGTGGATGCAGAAGATTTTCGAGACCATTTACCGACAGATGAAATGCCAAACGATCTAGTAAAAAAAATGACTTCGCTTAGCCACGTTAAAAATATTAAACTGAATTTATTTGTATTTTCTGATGATCAAATGAAAAAATTAAGTGTACTACGGCGTTCATTACCAAAACTGGTAAACTTTATATTTTATATCAACGCTATCCGATGTAATTTGATCATTTTCCTAAGTAGTTCCTCCAGATTGGAAACCAACCCCGGTCTTTTAGGCTTATCTAAGAGTTAATAAACTTTTCTTATGCCTCAAGACTTGAAATAACTGAGGAGATGAAATGACAGAAGCATGTTGTAGGCGTGTCTGTGCGGCCGGACGAAAATCTATTTTCCACGCTTCTAAGATTAAGATTAAAATACCGCGTCACTCCATTAAGAAAGCCTGTGCAGTGCATATAATTTCAAGTCTGAAGAGAACCAGAAGAGTTTACATGTGGTCTCTCAAAACTTGTTTCAATAAAGTAAATGTTAACCAGCTTCCTAAATAGGTGTGTCAATTTGTTAAGGTTGAAAAATATGTATGTCCGACACAAAAAAATTGATTCGCATGCAATGCGAACATGTTTTGTTTTGAATATTGCAGAAAATGACTGCTGTGTTTGTGTTCGTTTATTGTTTTTGTGGAAAGGAAAATAAAAGTAGCAAAGGATGAACCCACTGTGTAGGAACTTGACGTCTTGAATCACTCAGCTCAAATCAGTTGAATTGATCCCATATTTTTAATTTTTGTGATTCTTTTTGAACAAAAAATCATTGACATAGGTCTAGGAGTCGACACGTTTTGTGTTTATCCGCGACATCAGTGTTTTGTCTTATCTTATAGTTCACACTTCTAGGAATTCTCTGTTTAGTGCTTGAAATAATAATAAGAATTTGACTACTGGTTCTCTCACCCACAGTTTACTAAAGGAGATATCTTCTTTTTCAGGAATTTCCTGAAGAAATATTTTTCAGAAATTCAGCAAAATAATTCAGGAATTTCAGTCTGGCCACGTGCTAAATTTATAAAAAAAGTATTTGGGTTTTTTTCAAAATGTTTGGGTTTCAGCTGCAGACAAATATTATTAAGAAGTTTTATTTATTACAAAGCCTTTTTAGGAACTTTTAAATACATGAATTTTAAATTAACAAAGTACATATTTACTAAACATAACTAAACTGCCTCAGTAACAACCTTTTGTATTGTGACAAATGAAAGATGTTCACTGAATCAGTATAATTATTTCCCTCCATAAGTATTCTGCGCAGTAAGTAATACAAATGGTAGTTAATCCCAAAATTTCCTAACTGAAATTAATTTCTATTTTCATCAGTATTACGTAGTGGAATCCGAAAGCTTATCAATGCAATCAATTCCGGCCTATCAAATGCACCATTTATAAGTTTATACAAGGTATCTGGGGGTAAAGTGCGTTAATTTCGGGGGATGATTCTAAATGGTTTTAGAATTTAAAAAGGGAGGCTAATCACTCACCACGAAGCAGCACACATCACAATATATATAGTTCAAGCACAACATAATCTGATAGTATTATTGTCCTAGCGTCTGGACGATGAAGGCCCTCTGATTGGTCAAATTAAAATTGTGTTTAAATGAGACATTAAAAATTAAGACACGATTTCATACTGAAATAGAATCGCCACATGTAATACGATATTTCTTCAAAAATATCGTTTCTGCTCATATAATTTTTGGAAAATATCGAAGAATATATGTTTTAGAAAGTTCATAATCCATTGGATTAATTACATTACAATGAAAATTATCCACAATTACGTGATTATGTTTGACGTTTATAAAAAATCACGCGTTCATTCAATATGGCAGATACGCACGGCTGTAGATGGTCGACAGAGCGCACATCTGGCGGTATAAGAACGAACCAAATGGCGCGAATATTTAAATATGCAAAATTACTTGACCACGTTTAAGAAGATTTCTTCTGGAAGCTTTTCACTTTGCAATGGCATTTTTCATTATTATTTATAATTTTTTTTTTGCTCGTTAATTAAATCTGATTTTATATTGACATGTTTTCTAATTTCTAAAATTTCAAAATTATTTATTTGTGATGCTTTAATCCTGAGTGAAGTATTTTAAGACCTGAATTTTTATCGAAAGTGTGATCATTATTCAAAAGATGATTCCCAAACTCAGATTCACTATATCCATTTAGATCCCTGAGATGTTTTTTAGTTCTGACTTCAAAGTTTCTATTGGTTCTACCTTTGTAAAAGAAATTACAATCATCCCAATTGAGTTTATAAACTCCTGATTTTTTGTTTGATTTTCGCTATCTTTATTATTAAGAATGTATTTCTTCATTTTGTTATTAGTGTACAAACGCCGGTTGAATAGTACCAGGAATGTTTTTTATATATAATTTTATAAGTATCGATATCCAAAAACAGAATTCTACGCCATTGTTTATTTCTATCTTTATAAATAGGGTAAAAATACCGTTTGAAGAGAATATGTTTAATTTTTTTATTTAGTCTTTCAACTCTCAATTTATTTGAATAACCGTTATTAAATGCTATTTATCTTATGAATATATTGTTTTATGGTAATTTTTATTTTATTTTATTTTATTTAAACGCCCATTGGGCTTTTACATACATTGTTATTAGTGCTATTACATTAACTATGTGACATTTAAAAGTTTACGTACATATATAAATAAAATAGTTATTATATTTGGTAATATGGTATTTGTTTTTTTTTCAGTTCTGAAAATACTTCACACAGGATACACGCATTGCAAATAAATAATTTGGAAATTTTAGAAATTAGAAAACATGTTAATATAAAAGCAGATATAATTAACAAGAATTTTTTTTATTAACTCTCTTTTAAATATTTTCCCACTTAACTGGTTTTTCATATTGTAATTCTTAATTCTTATAAACCCAGCCTACTCTTACCCCCCCCCCCATCCTTCCACTTCTTCTTTCCAATTGTAATCTATATTTAATTTTTGACTTCGGTGTATACTTCGTTCATAAAACTTGGTTGGATATAATAAAGTGATGTTAACAAAGTAATTTGTTTTTTAGTAAAATAAAGTTTAATCGGATAACATTATTTTATCTATTTCCGTTGTATATCAATGCATACGTACACAATAAAATTTAAACATTATATTTATTTATTAATTGGACAATTTGCATAGCGCCGCTTTTGTGAGGTATCACCTCAGGGGCGCTATATTGTAATAATCTACCTTTATATATAGATTTTTACTCTCCTGATGAAGGTGTATATGTAATCTAACTTTAAACTTTATAAGATACAGTAACAGTTGTAGGTAAAAAATTACCACCAGTTGGAGTAAAATTAATACCTTTTAATTAAACCGACTGCTAATCTCATCGCACAATTACCCTCCTTTTATTCATAAACACGGGTACAATTAATCAATATGTAATAATCTATTATTTCAGTCAACTTTGTTAAAACTATCTTTAATTGTTGTGACAAACTATACGATATTGATTCAATTTATAGACATTGACGGTTGTAACACATATTTAAGCACTGCAAGTCTCCTATGAGCAAATTATATTAGGTACGATAACAGTTAATATCAGTTGTAGACATGTAGTCAATAATAGTGTTTTATTTGAAATAATCCATCACAAATACGTAAAATTTCATTTATTCAAACAACTGTCATTCTTATTATGCCTAAATTGAGCATGTTATTATTCATTAACTCCTTCCTGTTCCGTGTTTTAACAATATATACTCACCCTTTCTCTGTGAATGACCCAATATCTTTTTTTTTTTTTTTTTTTTTCTTTATTCATGAAATATTAATGTGTACAGTTTTTACATGCTTTTCGACTACCACACTAGACACACGCCCGTATTATGGTAGTCGAAATTTATATACATAGGTTTATATAATTATATAAATGTAATATTTGATAACTTGTTAATCTAAGTATTTTTTTTTCTTACATGCAATGTATGTGTATAATAGGTGACACTTTTACTGGTTCCCAGTTCAGTAGATTGCTCAAGTGTACATCAACCGTATTTTAAACTGTTGATATTAATGAGATAAAATGAACACAATCAGCAAATAAATAGGTTACTTTACTTGTTAAAATAATGAAAATAAAGTAGAAATTATGAAAATGAACTTGTTGAAATAATGAAAATAAAGATTAATTAATTAATTATTAAACTTTTTTCTTTACAGAATTGAATGAAAAACAAAAATGACTAATAAAGAAAATGAGCTTAATTTAATGATGGCAGGCATTCCTTGAAAAAGTTCCTTCCCTTTATAAATAACCAATTTTGAACACTTATGACATACAAATTGTGAGTTTTTGATTTTCTGATATCAATACTCAGCGAGTTGAATATTTTGGGAGCAATATAAGAATAACCGTTAAGAATAATCTATCTTTTAAATGTAACTCTTGTTAGTATAACTTAAATTGGGCGAAGCCCAAGCAAGGGCCGCCCGCAGGGCCTAGCAGCAAAAACCCGCGGAGCGGGTTTTTAACTGCTAGTCACAATTATTACCGCGATACCTTAAATAATAATAATTGTGGATGCAATACAACGAATGTATAGGCACTTTAAGGACGGGTTGTTTCGGAGAATTTGAACAATTCATCAAATTTCAACGTTCATTTTCGGGTTCTGTGAAAATCTTATTCAAGTTCTGTTATTATATCGTTGTAGGCTAGTTGCTTCACAAAACTGAAATAAAAACAGAACTTGAAAAAAATCATTCACAGAACTTGAAAATGAACTTTGAAATTTGATGAATTGTTCAAATTCCCCGAAACAACCCGTCCTTAATATAGTTTCATTACTTCTTTTCAAAAATTAAACACACGATAAAAATCAACGACTTGCTTTCAATGTTCAATACTTCTGGTCCTTTCCAAACAAATGCAATTCAATCTTGTAACTGTTCTTAATTTCAAATCCTTTTCGAGCAAGGTGATGGTTGGGGATAGGTGAGAACTGGATAAATAACATTCCAGTAGGAAATGCATATTATCATTTCAAAATAAGAATGGAAATCTTAGCATTTTTCTCCCGCTTTATTAATTGTTTGTTAGCGAAAGGTTTAAGAGTTGTAGTATTTGGAATAAAAAAGTTAATCGCATATTTTAGCTCTAACTTCTAATGTATGTTATTAAAGTATTTAATAAAAAGGATAATTTACGTATTCTAGTAGTCATAGAGAAATGTGTAGTAAATTTGTTGATTTAAAAAATAAACCTGAAAAGTTTGTTATGTAAAGAATGTTTGTATTTAGCAAACTTTTATTACGCCCGATTGGGTGTTTTAGAGAACATAGCTAAAGTTTGATAAGTGTTATATCGTAGTTAAAGTAAGTTAAAAGTTATAAAAATTAACATGAACAGTTTGTTGTAAAGCACTTTGTAATTAACAAACATGTACTATGCCCGATTTGGTGTTTTACAGAACATGGAAGAATTAATATAAAGATAAAAGGTTATGTTATAGTAAGTGTTTTAGTATCTTACATTTTTTGTAACAAATAGAGATGATGAAATTCTCACTGGGATCTCCCGTGCAGAGGATTTCACTTACTTAATATTAAAACTTTATAGTATAGTATAGTATGTTAGGATAGTATGAAGTAATTATAAATATATTATCTAGTGTTTTTTTACTGAGATAATTATAAACATAATTTATGGTGGTTTATTGTGTAGTTGAATGCTTTCGGTTTCAGTCTGTATTTAATGTAAATATATTTTCTATTTCTGGTCTCCCTTTGTTTTGTATCCAGCTTTTTATTTGAGATTTAAAATATTTTTGTGAGTTTCGAATAAGATTGGGATCATGTTGTAGATTTTAGTAATATAGTATGGAAATCTTTTTGAATGAGAGTGGGATCATGTTGTACAGTTTAATAATATTTTTTGAATGAGAGTGGAATCATGTTGTACAGTTTTGTAATATAGTATGGAAATTTTTTTGAATGAGAGTGGAATTATGTTGTACCGTTTAGTAGTACAGGATAGAAATCTTTTTGAATGAGATTGTAATCATCTTGTAGAGTTTAGTAATAAAGTATGGAAATCTTTTTGAATGAGAGTGGAATCATGTTGTAGAATTTAGTAATATAGTGTAGAAATCTTTTTGAATGAGATTGGAATCATCTTGTAGATTTTAGTAATAAAGTATGGAAATCTTTTTAAATGACAGTGGAATTATGTTGTAGAGTTTAGTAATATAGTATGGAAATCTTTTTGACCAAATACATTTTTTTTCACTTGTAGCAAACACTTTGTGGGTAAACATAATTAAAATTATTTGTAGTTGCTTGTGGTAAATGTTTTTGACCCTTTAGAGTGTAGACCCTCCCAGATCTAGTGTTTCTAATATACGTATTAGTTGTTATTTCTTCTGTTAAGTATTTGTGAATGTGAATATTGTTTTAGAAAACAGTTGTTTAACTGACATGATGTTAAGATTGTCTTAGATTTCGTCAGCGAGTCCTTAGAGGGATCATAATTATTTCATTACGGCTTTTTGGAATATAATGAGTGATTTTAGGATATGATAATTTGCACTGCCCCATCCGATAATACCGTATTCTAACAATAATTGGAAAAGAGTCATGTATGTCTTTTTTACTGAGGACGTTATTAATTTAATTTAATTATTTAAACAGTTATGTGCTCAGCCTATTGTAAGTAATGATCAGTTTTAATTTTTTTTTAATTGGCTTAATCAATTCGGGAGGTGGGTATAGGTACCTTCGCCTCGAGAATCATTAATTGGATAAAAAAAACCTCTATAATTGGTGTTTATATAATACCATTTACCTAAGTGTTATTTGGCATTGGTGCTGGATCGATAAAGGCTGGTCGAGGGATATACTTTTTTCAACATGCACTATCTCGACCTATCGCCTTGAACCGCAGTGGAATTCATACGTAGCTCCTGGACTCATAGATTCCTAACCTCCCTTCATACCTTTTGCTTACCTGAACTTCCTCTCCTTTTTTATTTAAAAAGATCCTCCACACAGCATCCCCAAAAATGATATAGACCCTGAGGGATATTAAAAAGAAAAGGCATTTTTTTTGTGATTTTCAGTTTTATTTACGTATTCCCTTAATTACGAGACAATCACATACCATAACGGAAATGAGCAATCACAGGCACAGTAATCGGGCTATATCTCACCTTTCAACCATAGGAGTAGTTTGCTAGTAGGCTAGGCATGGGTAGCAGTTAGGGGGTGGGAGCAAAAGGAGGCTGTCAGGCTGTATGCTCGCGGGGAGGCTCAATAGCGAGGTTGCGGGGGTGGCTGCCACCGAGAGGACTCGTGGCGGCAGGAACTGTAATTGGCTAATAAATCGGCTCGCGAAACAGGCAATGATGGTAGTGAGTGGTGTAGGAAAAGTGGATTAAAATGAAGACTTTTCAGTAAAACATTTTGTCTTGTTTGAGTAAATATGCTATCAGAAAGTCTCATCTTTGGAAGCCTTGTTCTTTTTTAAATACGATACCTGACTCGTCTCTCGAGGTCGAACTGCCTGTAGCCGTTGGAACAAAAATATGTTCAATTAAGGAAGGTGTTAAGGCTCTTGTAATAGGGAAAGGGGATTTAAAGAGGAAGGATGATATTCTGAGCGGATCGCAATAACAATAAAAACCTAAAAAATGTATAGGATATGGATATTTCTCTGTAGAATACGTTACAATGTTCAATCACTTTGTTTTTATTCTCGAGCAAATATCATGTGGGTAACGGTGGGTAGAGACAATGAAAGGTGTTATGGATCAGGTATCACTGTACCTTTTTTGTGTTGTGTGACCCATATCACGTCACATTACTTTAGGATGTGGAGCTGTATGTTGAGGTCAGCTGGAGGTGAAGATAACGGATCTCCCTGATCTTCCAGTGAGATGTTCGACACCGTGAGAGGTGGAGATGAATGATGGCAAATTCCTCCAGGTCGATGCACGACACCATGGATGGTGGAGATGAACGGTAGCGAATTCCCTAGGTCATTGCTCGACACTGTAGATGTTGGAAATGAACGGTGGCGAATTCCCGGGCCGATGCATGACACCGTGGGTGGTGGAGATAAACGGAAGTGAATGTCGGATAATGGTGGCAGCAATGTGGTTGGTCAATGTAGGTGGTGGTGGTGGTCAATGTAGGTGGTCGTGAGGCCAGAGACATAATTCGAAGCACAAGAGTGGGTAAGTACTACTGCACTGAGTGAATTTGCAAAACTAGACTGGCCGGCAACAGAAGAGGTTTATATAGACGCGCGTCTTAGTGGAGCCACCCAGACGGTTCTAAAAGATGTGGGAAAGCCGGCGGGTTCTCGTCGCAAAACCAAAAGTTTCCAGGCTGTAACGCATGCTACCCGTACTGGAAGTAGCGTGTCACTACATAACTTCACAAGGGTTTAAAACCCGTCGATGACGTCTTGTCTTATATGGGAGAGATATCATCCTACCAGCTGTGGCAATATTATTTGGGTGTTTAATTTATTTATTTAT
Organism: Hesperophylax consimilis; assembly: GCF_061612785.1. Lineage (NCBI taxonomy): Eukaryota > Metazoa > Arthropoda > Insecta > Trichoptera > Limnephilidae > Hesperophylax > Hesperophylax consimilis. The sequence goes on from NC_142865.1 coordinate 19,085,509, forward strand.
TTTAAATATATATAAATTACAAACAATACAAAAAAATGAACCTTTTTCTGTCCGACTGGGAAGGATTTCCGTTTCAGGACAGCCAAATTGTGTATTTAGTACATAATATTTTTACAATGGAATGGCGATGCTGTCAAAACAAATTGATTGAAGAAAATTGTTGATTGCATTCGAAGTGACAGGATGGATTCTTTATCCTTGAAAGAATCGCAAAGATGTAATTTATTACCAGGGTCAATTTGGATAACATTAGTAATTGCATTCAGAACAGATGAATGGTTTCTTTCGGGACATCACAAGTCTGAGATTCTTTCCAGGGCATTACATTAAATGACATTTTTTAAGTCATCTAAGTTAGGTTATTTATTAAACACTTACATAATTATTTATGTAGTTTCAGAATTGATAAAAAATAAATAAAAATAACAACTGGTATGGCGAACTTACGTCTAGCCTGGACAATAATATGGGTAGGAAGAGGCTGAGTAAGAACGCTCTAATATACATAAATGCTTATCTATTGCCGTATCATTCTAACACTGCTAACTAATTTGGTATCTTTTTAATCCTAAAATTTTTGTTTCTAAAGAAAATAATTGATATCATATCCTTGCGACCGGAAAATACAAAATTATTGTGCTTTCCAAGAAAATTCTAAAAAAAACACCTGCTTAGAATTGATGACAGGAAAGGAAAAAATCTGCTTCTTCGTATGAATGCATTTTTTGTTGATTTTGTTAGTAATTTATCTCAATAACTGTGATGTATGGTAATAAGGTTGAGTATTTAAGCGATAGATGGCGCTAATCATAAAGCTTACTGCAGAGTCCGTCAGATGTCGCTAGAGTGTAAAAGAGCTTGCGAAATGATATTGACAGGGAACAAGCTTCTCGAACCAGAGAATTACTAACCCTAATGAACAGTGTAGCTAAATCCAGACATATTAATTGTAACGAAAATAAAAACCAAAATCTGCAAAGTAAGGCAGATATAACAACCTTTTGAATAAATTTTAAAACAATCTTGAACCACCCAGCTCGCTTCTAAAACTAAAGGTACCACAACCCTTTCCGGTCTATGGACGGACAGACAGACAATTTCCCACCCCTCCACTTTATATTTATCGCCACCCTCCTCTCCCTCATCTCCTTTAACCACTACCCCTCTTACACCCAACGTCATAACTCCCACCTCTATCTCTTGCGACACAGTGTGAAAAAATCTACCACAGCGTAAAACAAAATATTATTATACAACATTATTTTTGTTTGAAATTTTTTTCTGTCGCTAGGACCATAATTTCATACCTTTTATATCCACTTTGTTCTTAGATTTAGAATCGTAGCAAAAAAGCGGTTGTATTGTAGTGTTAGTATTTTTAAACGATTTCCATAATAGCGCCAAATTCTGTTACAATTTTGGCGACCTTCTTTTTATGACTTGAGATTTGCACGGCTAAAAGCATTAAAGTGATTAATTTTTGGGTTACTATGCCGTGTTGTGCTACCTACTTCTGTAGCCAACGTTTCAAACAGCATTACAGTGTCCATCATCAGGGTATATATGTAATCGATGTGGCATAAGTGTGTGCTTATTTACGTCGATCAGATAACTTTTTGTAAACTTCAATCTTCTTAGAGCTGCAATCTTCAAGTGCTGCTAGTACAGTAGAATTTTAAATGTTTTTTGCGTTTAGTTTTGGTTTAGCCGTCAATTACTGGATATCATGAACTATTTAGCTTAGCCCCATCATCTTTATGTGGTTGTTATAATTATTTTAATATTATTTTTATTGTATATATTTTATGGGGTGTGTGGAATTGCACAAACCTCCCAACGTTTCGGAATAATCTCGTTTTTTATATTAAATTCAGTAAATTGTAGAGCCGTAATGAAAACATAAAAAGGAGAAGAGAATCTTATAAAAAAGCTAATTGAATTGAGACTAGAGGACTCGTGAAGGTTTAGTCTGAAGGGTGACTTATAGCTGAAAGACGGTAGATATTTTTTCATTCGCTATATTGATTTATTTAATAAAGGTCATGCTAAAAGACAACGATTGAGCGACATAGAGCTATCTCTGAAATACATTTACTTCTCTAATATAAAACTGTCTGACGCACTAACCGGAGTGAAAAACCACAATTAAGAATCGAAACAACATTGCTTGATATCGTTATAGCTGTAGGTATTTGGTGACCACATCTGAATAGAGGTTCTTCTTAACCATCTTCTTTTTCTCGCAACTACATTGATTCCGGTTAGTAGACTATTCCGTTAACTATCCCACGGACATACATTGATTCATCATGTAAATATTGTTCTGTTATTCTGACTCTTGACATGACCCATCAGTTTTGTATTTGTGAATACAGCACATAAGTCCCAACTGCTGTCAACCGTATGGCGCCAGTGTACTATGGCATCACCAATTGGGATATGCCAAAAGACTGAATATAGAAAGGAGGGGGAGGGAAGATGTGAAAGAGGAAGTTTGGAAAGTATCTGGCTATTCCGATCTGGTCACAAAACACGAAAAAAGCAATGTTTCGAATCCGGATGATGGTCTTTCACCAAGGCGATACTGAAAATATCTGCCACCCAGGAAACTGTGTCACACATAATATTGTAAGTTAATAATTTATGAAAAAACACAAATTAGTCTAGCGAAATTTACTTTCACTGGATTTAAACCCTCGACTTTTGTATTCGTGTTCAAGGATCATAACCTTGACCACGAAAGCCGTCGATATTGCCGTAGTGATATGAGCGAACGATATCGGCGACACGCCTTGCGCGTGCTATGTATATAATAATGTTTAGTGTTACTATTATCTATGACCTAGACCAAAGTGATTTTTATTTTAAATTACAACCTTTTTACTTTGAACTATCTTTGTGTTACCATTTAAAGCAAAAATTTGTAAATATCCGCTTCCTACAACATTTAACGTTTCAGGCTAGAAACTCCTTTCTGGTTCTATAATGGAATTCCTTTATTTAACACGATTATTCAAACGTAGTTCTCCGGTATATTTATTTTTATTTTTCACTTTTGACATGTTTATTTCACAATGTTAAACCTTTTCACAGCTCGCAACACATGAAAAAATTATGTAAATACCACTTTTCGTTTATTTTATAACTTGTTTTAAATATTCTTTATTTTCGTGTGACTAGTTTTAAGGTGTTTAAACTTTGTAAATTACATCTATGGTGGTATTTTACAAACAACTAACAATAAATAATGTAATACTAGCGCTGACCTGTGAAAAATAACGGAATACAAAATAAATCAAATATTTTTAATGTTTAAACATTTAAATGATATTGTTTAAATACAAAAAAAATACGTATATCAATTTCGTTTTTTTTTAATGATTTGAGATTTTCACGTCCAAAAGTATTATAGTGATTTGTTTTTGGGGTATTATGCCGTGTTGCAGTGTCCATCGTCATTGGTGTCCGAAACGTTGGCTAAAGAAGAAGGTAGCGCATCACGGCGTAATACCCCAAAAACAAATCACTATAATTCGTATCAATGAAGTGGAATCTTGGGGATGAATATACTTCCTGACATCCGATCAAGCTGTAACTTGGCAGATAGACTCGTTGTCGATGAAAATGCATTCTGGCAATCCATTTTTTTATGTTTTAATCTATTTGACTTTCACTTTTGTTTTCGTGCATGATGAATACAAATTAGCGGTAAGCTTAGCTTGAATTTTTGAAAACGATGAATTAGTAACTTTTCGAGGGATCCCTTTAGAAACATTGATGATTTTAGTAATACGTTCATCAGAAAAAATTAAAATAAATCCCATGGAAAGATCAATTTTCTATGTCAAAGTCGAGCGTAACTCATTGAATCTAGTTTCCAGAAAGTTTTCAGAACGATATTTTTTGCGTATATTAACTGCAATAATGTAATCGAATTTAAGAGAAATGCTTATATGTTCGCGTGTGTTTAAGTGATTGTCATCAAACGTTGAAAGAACGCATTGTAATCGACAAAGATTCTATCTGCTGTTTCAGCTTAATCGGATGTCGGGAATTGAGTCAGTTTGAACTTCCAAGATTTGCAATGATTTGCAACAAAAATGAAATTCAAATAGATTTAATAGTATTTAAAAATACTTAATACCATAACACATTTAAAAAAAACACCGCACCACGAAAACCCATGGAAAATAATACTATTATTTATGTAATACTCTGCTTACATTAAACTGAATTATTTTATCACGCTACTAAAAACGCTACGCGTGTTCAACACAAAACGCAATTAAACTCAAAACGTTTTGCCGGATTAAAAAATAATATTCAAAGGGCCAATTGTAATAAAAAATTATCAAACATACGTTGAATTATATTATTTTCTAACAACTAGCAACGTAACAGGAACTTACAACGTGAAATGAAAGGCCACCCTTTGCTGTGTAATTTATTTGTAAAAATACATAATAATGAAAATGTAATTTATTTCTTTGATTAGTTATGCGATTGCGAGGGGTGACGTGTTATGTGCTTTACAAATGGAACTTTTTATAGTAGACTGAGTTTAATTATGATAATTTTTGACTGTGTACAGTTTTAAAAGTTTAAAAAAATTTTATGTTGAAAACATAAATATGCGCCATTTTAAAATCATCCCCATTACTTGATTTTGTCATTTTTTATTTTATTTTTTATTTTTTTTATTTTTATTTAATATATATATAAAGTGGGTACAGGATATAATGTGAGTACATAAAGTATATATTTACATTACAAAATATATTTATGTTCGCAATCTCACCAATGAAGAAATTGGTTCTTGTGCTTGGTGAGAGAGTTACACTAATTATAAGAAAAATAAAATATCATTATGCTATAAGTAAGTATATAAATGATAGGAACAATATATAAAGAGACAAAATCTAAATACAGTGGATGAGTATAGACTGATAATAAATATCAATGAAGGGAAAAACAGGCAATTATTTAATTGATTATTTCTGAAAGAGTAACTTTAGTTTTAGTTTAAGTATGTTAATATCCTTTAATTTCTTTATTTCAATCGGAAGGTTGTTGAAATACTTTATTCCTAAATATTTATAGTTATTTTGCATTTGTTTGGTTTTACATTTTGGAATTTTGATATTGTATTGATATCTTTTAGATAACTGGGTTTCAATTTTTTTGATTATATTATCTTTATAAATTTGGATAATTGCATTTTTCTTGAATATATCTTCTACTCGGGGCACCCCGAAATCTGTAAATAGCATTTCTGTTGGATACGTGGAGGGTTTCTTGAGGATTACTTTGAGGATTAGCTTCTGGACCACTTTGATCGGTGTCAGAATCTTATTGTATGACCCCCCCATCCAATAATTCCGTATTGAATTAACGACTGGATTAGTGCGTAATATAGGTACTCTTTTTAGGTTATTTCTTTTTAAAATATTTCTTAATCTTATGTATATGTATACACACTTTCTGATACGCTTGACCAATTCACATATATGTCTTTTCCACTTCATATTATGTTGTTCTATTATCACTCCGAGATATTTAATTTCTGATACTGAGTTCAATATTGAACAGCCTTGGATACAGATGTTTTTATTACATTTGTTATTGTGAATAATTATTTGAGTGTTAGGGAGTGTTTGTAGTTTGTTAATTGAGAAATGTATATAGTATGTCTTGTTAGTGTTTAATGAGAGAAGATTTGTATCAAACCATTGTTTCAATGTGTTCATGCAATTATTTGCTTGTTCGTTAACTATATTCCAGTCGATCCCATTCACTATGATAGCTGTGTCGTCGGCATAGGATATTATGTTTGCGTTAAGTGGTAGTTTGAAAATATCGTTGACATAAATTATAAATAGTAGGGGGCCTAGGACTGTGCCTTGCGGTATCCCGAAATTACTTGTTAGTGGTAGACTAAGTGAGTTGTTTATCTTGACTACTTGGCATCGTTCAAATAAATAGCTTTTTATCCATTTTAAAGCTTTATCGTTTATCCCAACACAATTCAATTTTTCAATAAGTTTATCATGAGAAATACTATCGAAAGCTTTTTTAAGATCTATGAAGATTCCGAGACATTTCAAAGATTTGTCTAATGTGTCCTGGATTATGTTCGATAATTTGGCAATTGCATCTTGGGTACTTCTATTTTTCATAAATCCATATTGGTTGCCGTGAATTACGTCATTTTTGTCAATAAATTCAGTCAACCTTTTTTTGATAATTTTCTCGAAGATTTTCGCAATGTTTGAGATCAGCGATATTGGACGATAATTTGACACTTCTTCAGGGTTGCCAGATTTATGAATTGGAGTGATGATGGTTTGTTTATATGCAGTTGGGAATATTCCGCTTTGGAGACTTATGTTGATTAAATGTGTTAAGGGTTTTGATATATGTTTTTTGATAATTTTTAGTGTTTCGACAGTAATTCCATCGAAACCTGGTGCTGATCTTCCCTTCATGCTTGAAATGATTTGCTCGATTTCCTGTGCTGAAGTAGGGTGAAACATGTCAATTTTGTTTGATATTTTAATGTTAAGGTTCTGTACGTCATTGGACGGTACTTTTTGAATTTGATTTGCAAGGTTTTTGCCTACATTTGCAAAGAAGTTGTTGAATATGTTAGCGGTATCTAAAGGATTTTCTTTGCATCGTATTTTGATATTGTTATTTGTGATGCTATGTATTTCATTTTTTTTATGTTTTTTCTTGTCTATAATTTCATTTACAACATGCCAGACTTTTTTTGCATCGTTCTCCGTTGCTTCCAATTTTTGCCGAAAATAGTTTTCTTTTGTGTTTTTTATTAAATAAGTGAGTTTGTTTTTGTATGCTTTTAGGTGATTCTTTAGTGTTTCATTTGTAGGTTGTCGGATAAATTTTTTGTATAGTGCTTCTTTGTGTCTGATTGATACAATTAATCCAAAAGTTATCCATGGCTTAACCGGCTTAAATTTTGAAGATTGTTTTCTGGAATCAATGAATTGTGCAGTACTTACGTGCATTGATAGTTTTTTTTCAAATAGTTCGAAGCATTTATTCGTGTCATTACAATTGAAGATGTCGTGCCATTTTTCTTTATCTAGATTATGTATTAGGGCATTTATGTTGAGCGTTTTGCGTCGGCCGTTGTCCTTCTCCGGAGTTAGAGTTTGTATTGGTAAACATTTTTTATCGTGATTGTACGTAAAAATGCACCCGAAATGATCTGTGATTGTCGTTTGTATGACTGCAGATACTATGTTTTTTATATCTTGAATATTTGTGAACACATGATCTATGCACGAAGGTCGTTGACCTGGGATAATTCTCGTAAATGAATTAATACACGAAATATAATTTAATTCTGCCATCATATTCAGATAATTATCTTTGTCGTAGGATGAGTAATCATTTGCGATATTGAGGTTAATGTCTCCGACAATGATAGTTTTCTTATTTCTGTTCGCAAGAAGAATGTGTTTTAGTTCATCTACATAGGTTGGTAATATTGAGGCATGGGTTCTATATATGGCGAATATGCTATAGGTGTACTTTTGGAAACTGATTTCCATATTTAAAATGTTTACATTGTGCATGTGGATTTCTCTGTAAAAAGTCACAACATATTTATTTGAAATAAATATTGCGATTCCGCTGTTTTTATTAATTTGGGTATTTGTTGCATAGTATGTATAACCCGGAATATTATAATTTATTTATTGTTTTTGTGTTTAATTCGTAGAACTCCATTTAATTTTTTTATAAATTTAATTTAGATTAAATTTGATAATATTATTATTAAGTTCTGCAAGTGTTTTAGTTTTTTATTATTGTGACAGCTGTTTCGGCTTACAAGGCCATTTTCAAACTGTGGTTAGTCCACATTGAGACGACGTTTTTATACTATTTCAAATGTAAATTTTGAATGTGCATACATTGATTTATTACTGGTTACACCGATGACATGATCTATTGTTGGTTAAACCAATCTATGTTTTCCCCTCAGTAAATGGTAATGGGTTCTTAATTATTTACTAATGACTTTATTGCTATGAATTATTTGGGTGCATTATACTGCTTGGGTTTTGTGAAAATACTAAGAAGTGGTGAGTAAATTATTTTCCGTACTTTATTAATTAGTGTTAAATTTGGGTCATTCGTTCGTTTATTGATTTCTAATTGTTCAAGTAAATTTAATCTAATGCCCTTTTTTTCTATATGCAATGGTTTAGGACCCTTGTTGTTAAGTGGGGTATGATTATTCACCAAGAGATGTTCTGCGAATTTTGAGGATGTGTTTTTATTATTATAACATCGTATATGTTCTTGGAATCTAGTTGAGAATGCCCTCCCCGTTTGTCCGATGTAAGTGGCGTTACAATCGGCGTGGTCACATTTTAATTCATATATGCCACTGTTATTGAGTATAGGGATTTTACTTTTAGAGTTTTTAAGGCTTGTTCCTAAATTATTGTCAAGTAAATTTAATCTAATGCCCTTTTTTTCTATATGCAATGGTTTAGGACCCTTGTTGTTAAGTGGGGTATGATTATTCACCAAGAGATGTTCTGCGAATTTTGAAGATGTGTTTTTATTATTATAACATCGTATATGTTCTTGGAATCTAGTTGAGAATGCCCTCCCCATTTGTCCGATGTAAGTGGCGTTACAATCGGCGTGGTCACATTTTAATTCATATATGCCACTGTTATTGAGTATAGGGATTTTACTTTTAGAGTTTTTAAGGCTTGTTCCTAAATTATTGTTTGTTCGAAAAGCTATATTTAAACCACATTTTTTAATTTCTTTTGCAATTTTTTCAGATCAATATCTGAAAAACGGCCAATGGCCGAGGAATTCGAGACATGCAAATTTTTCTATATTTTTGTTATTTACCGGATATATTAAATTGATTTGACCACGCCGATTGTAACGCCACTTACATCGGACAAACGGGGAGGGCATTCTCAACTAGATTCCAAGAACATATACGATGTTATAATAATAAAAACACATCCTCAAAATTCGCAGAACATCTCTTGGTGAATAATCATACCCCACTTAACAACAAGGGTCCTAAACCATTGCATATAGAAAAAAGGGCATTAGATTAAATTTACTTGAACAATTAGAAATCAATAAACGAACGAATGACCCAAATTTAACACTAATTAATAAAGTACGGAAAATAATTTACTCACCACTTCTTAGTATTTTCACAAAACCCAAGCAGTATAATGCACCCAAATAATTCATAGCAATAAAGTCATTAGTAAATAATTAAGAACCCATTACCATTTACTGAGGGGAAAACATAGATTGGTTTAACCAACAATAGATCATGTCATCGGTGTAACCAGTAATAAATCAATGTATGCACCTTCAAAATTTACATTTGAAATAGTATAAAAACGTCGTCTCAATGTGGACTAACCACAGTTTGAAAATGGCCTTGTAAGCCGAAACAGCTGTCACAATAATAAATAACTAAAACACTTGCAGAACTTAATAATAATATTATCAAATTTAATCTAAATTAAATTTATAAAAAAAAAAAAAAAAATTATAATTTATATCACTTGATGAATGCGTCTCTGTTAATATTATGCAGTCTAGTCTGTTAAGTGATTTTATTGTTACCAGGAGTTCGTCTAAATGCAATTCTATGCTCCTGACATTCATATGAAATATGGTTAGGCTAACTTCGGAATTTATCGCTAATATGTTGTTTGTTTCGTTCACTGATGTATATATTCTTTCGTCTATTGATATGGTTTTATCTATAGCATTTACCACAAAGTCATCCATATCGAAGAAATAATAATATTGAAATTCATTAGAAGCCGTGAATCACCTTTGTTCGTTTCACTGTTGGAGTTAGATTTTATGGAGAACGGACTTCTTGAGAGCCTTTGTGTTTTTTTATCGCTAATAAGTAGGTGTACAATTTTATTCATATTCTATTCTCTCTTTGGCGATTTGAAGCATTTTTTGTCTGTATGTGCAGTTGATGCTTTCAGCACTGTGGTCGTCCGATATGTTTGCTTTGAATTTTCTATTATTGCAGGAACAGTTGTAACAGATTGGTTTATTGTTTCTTTCTGTGCATTTTGCTAGGGTGTGATCTTTTGCACAATGGGGGCAGGTAGGAGGTTGCGTTCTGTTCAGGCATCTTAATGCTGTGTGTCCATACTTCAGGCAATGATAACACTGCGTAAGGGGGTTAAGATCTTCAATTGGGACTCTTTGGTATTTTATATTGATTTTTCCAATGTTAACTAGTATTTTTCTGATGGCTCCTGACGTTTGTAGTAAGTAGTTTGACACGTCTTGTTGGGACGTCTTTTGTTGGTCAAATTTTTTGAGTTTGATTTCTTTTATGAGTTTGAAATCATCCTTTCGGCAATTTTGTAGCCCCTCATTTTGCTGAGTTATGCCTAAGACTATTTCCTCCTCTGACAAATTTGATTGTAATCTTTTTATGATCATTATTGGTTTTCTCTTTTTTGTTTCTTCAGCGTTTATGTCTTCGCCGAATGTTTCATTTATTTTTGTAGCCAATTTTTGTACGTCTTCTTTTTTTGCACATGAGATAATGATTTTTTGATCACCAATTTTTTTAAATTCAGTTACACCAACTTTCATTTTGGTTACATCTATGTTTTTTTCGATTCTTTTTCTCATTTCTTCAGCCTTGAAGTTTTTAGTCGTTGATATAATGATGGCGTGCTTTTGTAGAATTTGTTTCTCGATTTTGCTAATTGTTGTTGTGGCTTGCGCATATGTTTTTATATTTTTTACCACGAAACTCTCTAATTTCTCATTATAGTGCTCATTGTTTGTTATAATTTGCTCTTGTAGACTTATAATTTTTTTTTGTAGAATACAATTTTCTATTATAATTTGTTCTTCTAGTTTCTTTAGGTTGTTTTCCAAACTCAGTTTTATTCTTGAATCTTTAACAGATGTGATCTTAGCGATATCGCTCTTTATATCTTCGATAATGTCATCCATGTTCTTTCTTAATACGCTCGCCCGTCCGGGCGAGGTACTTTACGAGGTAGGAATGTAGTACAATACTCGATACGATACACTAAACGAATACTGGGTACGACCGCACTCTTGTAGTAATAAAATGCAACTGATAAATATTCTATGCATCTACAGTTCATACTACGTCTCCACCAATGACACAAGTTCCATACAACGCACCGCTTTATTATTGCTTGTTAAATCGCTTCTTCTCCTTTTGTAAAGGGGAGAGGGTCAGAGGGGAACGTCTAGGTCAGTGAGCCAATCTAGGGCCTCAGGCGTCGCTCTGTAGACCTCATCATTCCCGCCAGGGAATAAATGCAGCGGGCAATCTTTGATCACATGTTCGGAGGTTTAAACTGCACTACATTCACATATCGCCGACTCTTTAAGATTTTACCTGTGCATCATGTGGGCACAGCAGCTGGGGGAGGACCTTATCCTATTGATGGTGGATCAGAGTATACGAGGCAGTAAGAAATCCAGGCTGTCTCTCAGTAGGGTCGTGCATGAGATGGGCATTTATCACGTCTACCGATTTCCACTCAAGTTTCCATCTTCTAGAAATCTAGAGTGAAAGGTAACCGAAGATGCCTCATTCCTTCCATGACGACATTATCGTGCAAAAGGAATTGCACTTTTTGGTCTCGGGTGTAAATGTTAAACAGCGATGGGACCAGCGCTGAGCCTTGGGCAAGGCCATTATTGAGAGGTTTTTTTCCCCCAAAAAAGCCTGAAAATGCGACCAGTTAGCAGCTGCTCAATAAGTTGCACTGTATTGCCATCCTCTACCGTGTCGCATAGCTTAACAAGGAGACCAGAGTAGAGAGTTAAATAAACACTACCGCAGTTTTAAACCTTTTCTGGAAACCAGATTCAATTAGTGTTTTTAGTGCCAACACCTGATCAAATCGCTAAAATATCACTGAATACTCGCGAAACTTTATGGGTCCGCGCGCCGCTCTTTCATTTCGCAATTATCACATTACGTCCAAAACAATTAATCCTAAATTTATCCACATTCATTCCTTCCTGGTCGATCATATACTATGTGGTGCCTAGTGTACAACTTTGAGAGCAGTGGCGGCTCGTGAATTTTGACTGTTCTGGAGTGCTAACATTACAAAAATGGCATTATTGATGTTGTAGCTGAAAACGATTTTTGCTTTCGAAAATTTGAATTTTCGCATGAAGATTATCAGGAAATCCGTGAGGCGACTAAAAAATTGTTTTCAGCTACAACAATATCAATAAAGCCATTTTTTGTAATATGAGCACTGTAGAACACCCAAAAGTCACGATCCGCCACTGGTTGAAAGAGCATCTACCATCATTATGGAAAAAATGTAAGTTGATTGATTCCAATCCTATAATGGAGTTTAGTCAAAAGCATTTCAATCCATCAAAATTCTATAGTTAAAAACCATCACACCACAATATAAATTTAAATGAATGTTTAATATTTTGGTGATTCGTATTATAATATTAAATAAAAATAATTTTATTTTATTATTTTTTTAAATTTGTATTTCATCATAAAGTTTTTTTGTAGTCTAAAAAACAAAAATGTAAATATTCGTTTGCTCAAATTTTAAATTTCCGAAAGTTCTTAACCAATTGCTTTGAAAATTTCACACAACTTTGCATTGAAATACGCGTATGTTTCTTATTACCTATATTATATAGGTGTCACCTGTGACGTAAAAGAAACACGCGCTATTTTTTTCTCTGTCTGCACAGACAGATTGAGCCACAGCAACCCGTTTTGAGGTACAGCTAGTATACATATAAACATGTTCTTTGTTTAACACACTGATGTGAAAGGTAAACATATTTATTGCCTTTCCTCACCAAAAAGTGAAGGAATTTCACCCAAATAATGAAATCACTTAAAAATTTTGTTATCTTTTGAAAAGACAGCGGAGAAAAATATTTTCAGTAAATAATAGAAACAAGAGGTTTGTGGAAATATGAAAAATAATAAATTAACCCTAAAAAACAAAGATTTTGAAGAGAAACTGTGACCTGTTTTATAAACTCTTTTAATTCAAAAAAAATGTTTTGGATGATAATTGCACCGAATGATGCTTGTAGCAAACACTTTGTGGGTAAACATTATTGAAATTATTTGAAGTTGCTTGTGGTAAATGTTTTTGACCCTTTAGAGTGTAGACCCTCCCAGATCTAGTGTTTCGTATATACGTATTAGTTGTTATTTCTTCTGTTAAGTATTTGTGAATGTCAAGATGTATTCTTTCAGAAAACAGTTGTTTAACTGACATGATGTTAAGATTGTCTAAGATTTCGTCAGCGCTAGTCCTTAGAGGGATCATAATTTTTCATTACGGCTTTTTGGAATATAATGAGTGATTTTAGGATATGATAATTTACACTGCCCCATCCGATAATACCGTATTCTAACAATGATTGGAAAAGAGTCATGTTTGTCTTTTTTACTGAGAACGTAATTAATTTAATTTAATTATTTAAACAGTTATGAGCTCAGCCCATTTTAAGTGATGATCAGTTTTGATTTTTTTTTAATTGGCTTAATCAATTTGGGAGGTGGGTATAGGTACTTCCGCCCGGGAATCATTAATTGGATAACAAATACCTCTATAATTGGTGTTTATATAATACCTCTAACCTAAGTGCTATTTGGCATGGGTGCTGGATCGATAAAGGCTGGTCGAGGGATATTTTTTTTTATTTTTTATAGTGAATACCTCACAAGAGTCCCAACTGCTCCCGTCTGGAGCCAGTGAGACTATGGCATCCCCAATTGGGGGATATTGTGAGGCTGAAGGTAAGTGGGGAAGGGAAAGAGGAAGGTGGGGAAGTACCTGGCTATTCAGATCTAGTCACTAAACACGGCTAAAGCCATTTGGAGCAACGTTTCAATTCTGAATGGTGGTATTACACCAGGGCGATACTGGTAGTATCTTCCACTCTGGAACGTGCCGCAAATATACTATATATTATTTTAATTAATTAATTGTGAAATAACACAAATCAATCAAATAAAATTTATTTGCGCACGCCGGGTTCGAACCCGCGACCTTCGGAATGGCAGTCCAATGCGTTACCACTGGACTATGCCGGCCGTGATAACTGCTGGAACTAAACAACTCTACCAAACTCGCCAAATGCCGATCGGGTAGGACCGGCCTTTATTTTGTATATTAGCTGCTGATAAATTGATATATTGTAATTTACTTGTGTTCTTATATCCGATGTTATTTTTACTTTATTTAGTATTTTCTGTAAATATTTTTTGCCCACGGGTACTGGACCCTTAGTTTGTTATTATAATTAATTTTTTAAGTGAAAACCTATCATTAGATATTATTTGTATTTTTTATAAGTTGATAAGTTAAGGATGTAAAAAATCTGTTGGTTTTCCTAAATAAACAAAAAAAAATTAAAAAATGCCATTCGATTTTAAAGAAATACGTACATTTCAGCGTATGTGTACGTGATAGAATGTTCATAGAATGCATTGTTGTCGATAACTTGTCTATCTGCTGAGTTTCAGCTTAATCGGGTGTCGGGAAGTCTGATAATTAAAATATTTTGGTAAGATCATAATTCCTGATTACCCAAGTCTTGGGTTACCTAAGTTCTGGGTTATCTTTCAATTTTTGGTTTCGTGTTTCATTCAGATTTATTAATTTTATCTTCTTCGATGAAATATTATTTTTTTTAAAGTAGAAGAGCGAAATTATGAATTTTACAAACGCAATGGAAAACATGAGAAGATTTTCAATATTATGCCTTAAAAAATCATGTCTACTTCCCTCTGTGGTTCCATAATGCTACAGGGTGGGAAGGTAGTACATTCATAGGTGGATAGGTACCACAGTCCGCATTAGCTGGCGCGTGTTCTCAAGCCATAAAGGTGAACAACGCAGCTCTACCTTCAGATAAAAGGCTTATCACCCTAACGACATCAGAATAACATTGAGCTAAGTTTTGCTGTAGAAGACTTTTGCCTTCCTCAACGCACTGCTTCAAAACGTATGATTGTTCTATGTATGTTTCAGGCAGAGAAGGACGGACCACCAAACAGCTTGGCACACACTCCTTGCAGCCATACATTATTTCATACATACTATTAGTATGACTCCTGACATGGCCCGACGCAAGTATCTGATTCACTCGATCGTGCCATGTCTTCCTTGGCCGTCCTTGACTTCTTCTACCGTTCACATTTGCGTCATATATTCTCCTTATACTCCTTTCTTCGTTCATTTGCTCTACATGCCCATTGCCCAAGTCATCTAACTAAATAATTATCAAAACATTTTAGGAAGGCTGGTATTGGTGCCACCGCCTAGGAACCATCCATTGGATTACCAACATTTCTGCCGAGACTTAGCAGGGGTGACTGGGTTCATACATCTTTGGGGATCAGTGGTGAAGGCACGAAAATAAAAGGCGTGTGGTCTCAGTGTTTATTGAGTCAGTTGCCGTGACGAGGAGATGATGTAGGACAAATGTTGAATACTCCGGTTGCTGCGATGATGTGGTGGTCGAGCGCGGGTCAGTGAGTCGACGCCGGGCGCTGGTGACCGGGACTCGATGACTGTCAGGCACTGGCGATCTGTGGAATCAATACTCCAGTGCTGACGGAACTGCATCGGGAACGATGTAGACCAGTGAGGATGCTGCGTGTCCTCGTGGTGGTCATGGTAGCGTTGAAGAAGCGCTGGTCAGAGACACTATAACCAGGGCGCTTGTAATCCGAGTAGCGCTGGCCACGGACGTGGCCGAGGCGCTACGATGGTGTCCCGATGGAGTCCATGATGGTACGGGCGAAGCCGGGAATATTGTCCTTTGCGCTAGTAAGATTAGCGCGGGTTAACACTTGTTGATCCTTGTAGACTGACGGCGGAATGACGACTGACTGACTGACTCGCTGCGTCGGGCTTATTTATACTACACGGCCGATGGCGACAGTAGGTAGTAAATTGCAATTAAATCGAGACCACTCGCTCGGACTGTGTGTTTCGGGAACCTTTGACATTGCGGCGATTATGCATAGGCCGTAGACTCGAACCTTCTGGCGAGTTCTCGTAGTATCCCAGACGGACTGCAGTATTATTGTCGTCGATAGACAGGTAGGTACTTGAAGTACGTAGGTTGCTCTGTTTACGATGCGAATTGGAATGCAGGTACATAATTCGGGAGTAGGTACTAAGTAGGTCGAGTGGTTTATTATTAATTAGTTAATATAGATTTTTCTCGACGCTACACATCTATTAGACATACTGACCCCCAGATTCCGACCTTTTACACTGCTTTCTCTCGGTACATTCCTGTTGCTTCATTCATAGTCTTATACATACTCTCAATCAAATATTCTAACTAACATCTCATCAAAAACTTTGCTCTCGTTTGTATTTCATTTTCTTTTCTCACTGGTATTATTGACTCTTCTGGATAGAGATGTTGATAATCTCAATATGGCTATTACAGAGTCAATTTAATAAAAGGGATGTTTTTAATAACGTCATTGTTTTGTGAATGTGTAGGTCAACGGTGATATGGCGCTAACAATGAATTTGAAATCTCATTTTTCGTTGTTGTTATTCTCTGGGAAATATTATAATATTTTTTTATAATTTTTATTGTATTGACTAGATTAAAAGTGAGGTGACAGTTTTGTTGCAGATTCCCTAAATAAACGGAAGGTGTTTTCTAAATTTTCCATTCTGTTAATTTTTCGTCATTTGGAGTAAAAATATGTGAATATTTTCATGTTTGAAATAAAAATATTCCAAATAATTATAAGCAATAATTAGTTGCCTGAACTATCAATACAAATTGAAAATATCTCCCGGGTAAAAATAAATGCCGCCAACGGGAATTGAACCCGTGCCTTCTGATGTCAGGTCAGGTTCTCTGAAACCACTGAGCTAAGTCGGCTTAATTCCAACCCACCAAATAATTCAATATTTACTTGTACCTCAATCAACAATTACTGCTTATTATAATTATAATATTGAATTATTTAATTATTATTATAAAACTTATCCAACAAATAACTACTAATACAATTTTTGGGCAAAAAAGCATCTTATATAGTATTACACTCTACAGTAAAATACCACTCTCACTCAAAAACCTCAACATTATAACATTTAAATCTCAAATAAAAAGCTGGATACTTAATATAGGGAGATCTGAAATAGAAAATATACTGATATCAAACACAGACTAAAACCGAATCTACTAAACTGAACTATACAAAAAAACACTATCTTACTTATTTTAAAATTATTTAAAAAAAAAATGATACTACCTGAAATATGTTTATAATTAAATTCATATGTTACTTTGTTGTAGTATTAATTTCTTATAATTAAATTATAATATGCAAATGAAATCCTCAGCACGGGAGATCCCAGTGAGAATATCATTATTTCTATATTGTTACTAAGAAAAGAAGACAATAAATCATATAAACTTCCGATTTTATTGTCCGAGTTAAAACTTCCCCATAGGAAAAACTAAACCCTTCCACTCACTTTTCCACAAATGATCATCTAGTCAATCAACACTATGCAAGTGCATTATATAAGTATTAAATATATATAAATATTAAACTCACCAGAGATCAAATGGGAAAATAATTCACCGACTCCAGATATTTTCATATCAGAGGGTTCGGCTCGGTAGAACTTCTAACAAGGCCTATAAATCCTACTGATCCCTCAACATAAATATTTAAAAAATTATTATTATTATTATTATCATAAAAAATATATAAATTCCAAATTATCAATATCAAAGTCTATTTCAAATACAAACATCGAAAAGGTTATTTTATGTAAGTTTTTTAAAATGGCATTTGTTTCAACGACATCTTCAAAAAGAAGAAATATATATATTTTTATTTTTATATATTTCTTATATATATATATTATAATTCAAATACCTTGGAAACATACAGAAAATTCGATGAGATATTTCAGGTTACTACAACAGATAAACAATCCCCTTTAGCAGTGTAATCAATGTATATATTGTTCCATTAACTACTTTGTCAGTTTCTATATTAATAATGTTTTCACATACATGGTCCTTAATCAATTAAATAAAAAATTCACTACATTTTTATAATAATACCGATATAATTGTACTCCAAAAAAACTTATCTATGACAATGTATACTAATAAGTTTTGTAATCAAACATAATTTCTTTATGTTTTAATCAATTTTTTATTTTTTCTCTCATATTTTTTTTTCTTTTCTTTTCTTCTCTTTTTTTATCTTGAGTCGTAGAATATATGTATGTATTTCAATTTATTTAAATTTTGCCTTTCTTAATACGGGAATTTCCAATAGTTGGACAGAAAAACATTTTTCAAATGTATATAAAATATTGTATTTTTTTGCGCTCGGTCAGTCGTTCTTTTTAAGATTAAGAATATGAGAGTGGTCATTTTGTGATCCGAACACGTGCAACAAGAACTTTTTTTTGTAATCAAAATTGTTTCGTTTAAGAATTTCTTTCAGCCAGAATTTTTTTCTTGGATTATTTTATATATCATGAATACCTACCCCTAAAGTTTCGCGTATGCATATATTTTATCATCTGTTTTTCGTTAGTGAATTGACCATTCTTTATTGGTATTTTGTTTTACTAAGCAAACGGCGCTAAATTAATGTAAAACAATTATTTTTATTTTTATTAGCGAGGAGAACACATTGTAATCCAGCGATTAAGTGTAAAACAGTTTCGCCGTGTTAAATAATGTATTCAACCGGGTCTTAGTCGTTAAACCTCGTGTCGGAACGGCATTCATAATAACTATCACGGTTTAAACTGCCCAAAGCGGGTTAACTATTGGCTGCGGTTTATTAAAGGGGTTACAATTTATTGGCTAAGCCGAAACTATAGCAGGGCTGCTTTATTTATTGGATTTATGCAAATGTACCCATAAACCAGAGTCGTAGATACTTTCAGTATTGCCCTGGTGAAGACCGTCATTGAGAATTGAAACGCTGCTTGAAATTGCTTAAGAGGAAGATACAAGCCAAAAATGTGTATATTTTTGGTATATCTTATATTGTAGGCAATAGGCATTAAAATCGCTTGACAAACAGAGTCTAGAAACGTTCGATTTCAAGCACAAAACTTTTTATTTATTTTGTAAAAATTTTTATAAGAAAGCAAAAAAGTTAATCAAGTGAAACTGTTACAGATAATCACTATAATACTGTATTTTTTTAAGTTTTACATTTCAATTGAAAAAATATTTTTTTTTTGTAGTTTACATTTATATTTTTTATTGAGTAATTTTTATTTTTTTATTTGTATTCTTCTCAAGCGAAATGAATGGAAAACCTTAAATTTATCTAAAGAATATTTTTTGGTATTCATAATGTACACCAATTCGTTATAAAGATTAATCAAAATAGTGATTTAGCATTAAGCTTCGCCTTAAGACGTGTGTTAGTGATCTAATCTTAATGGTCATGTAATTTCCAACCATCTACGCGTAGAAAACCTACTTTTAAAAATATTGCTAATTTATATATCTTTAACGAATGAATTAACAAAGTTTCTAAAAAACAATATATAAACACGAATTTGTTACGAGAATGTCATTATATTTAAGATTAGAGAATTAGTCCGTGAGGGAAAAAATACTCAGGGCCTATGTCATCTTTGCGGATGATGTGTAGATGTTCTTTACAAGGATATGGATCGAGAGAAAGAGAGAATCCGACTGGAGAGTTCAAAAAGCAAATGCATCCTTAACCAAAACCTAGACAATACGCACCTCGGGGAACCTCGGCTAATTTATCAAACGTAGCGATTAACTTAGAGTGACTTATGGCAGAAGTGTTAATTATCCAATAAATGGTACCCGGAGCAGCGGTACCGGTACACACCTTCCAAATTGATCTATGCGGCGTTTTGGTTAGTTAGTTAGTTTCCAAAATACAAAATTGCCAATTCAAAAACACCTGTAATTTAAAAATCTCATAAAAATGCATGAAAATCCATAAATAAGCAATTAACATACAACCCTGACCACAACACACAGGTCGCGGCAACATATTGTAGGTACTCGTGTGTACCGCCAACTAGCTTTAAATTAGTCAATGTGTACATTTGCGGACACAATAATGGAAACCCCTCTCAAAACATGAAGGACTTATTTTTGATGGATCGAAACATTTTCGTTTGATTTTATGACTGATTTTATCAAATTCGCATTACTAGTGGTATTTTTTGTTTCAATTTGGGATTTTTATTTATTATTTTTTTTTATTTCCTTTATTTTTTCCCAATTTATATATTTGACATTACAGTTTTATAATAATATGAAAGGGAACCCATTAAGGCGCAGCCTGTGCGTGGGTAATATAAGTTTATATATTAGATTTTTGTACCTAAAAATTACAGTAAGCATAATAAAGAAAAACGGTAGGATTATAATTAAAGTTAGTCTAAAAGATTGTGCAAGAGGTGCATATTAAAAATAAATCAAAGTGAAAATAAATATTGTAAGATAATATATATGAATTAAAAGAACACAAAATAAAATAATAATAACTGTACAGAAACAAAATAGAAAAAAGTAAAAATTAAATGAATAATGCTTCAACATTTGCATTGCACAGCCACAATTTTAATTCTTTTTGGTATTGCGCTAGTTTAGTTGTTATTTGATTTTTTTTTTGGTAAAAGATTAAAAGTGCGAGGTCCAATAAAGCTACTGTGAGTTTGCATTAGTTTGGTATTGGTTTGTGGGGTTTAAAATACATGATTTCTTCTAAAGTTGATTTTGGGTTGATATGTTTGAAATTTGTTTTGGTTTTTCATGGCATATTTCAGGCTTTGAAGTAAAAATACTTTTCGGAGATTGAATAGTTGAGATTCCTTGTACAATTGATCAGTCAAAAATGTCCTCTTTTTATTATATATAACCTTGATAATATGATTTTGTACTATTTGTAGTGGTTTAATAAATGTATCTAGTGCGCCACCCCATCCTAATATACCGTACATAATTGAGGATTGTACTAGAGAAAAATAAATCATTTTCAATTTGTCAATATTGAGTACTTCCTTAAGTGTATAAAATATGTACGTCAGATATCTTAATTAAAAAACGGTGTTATTAATTTGTGGTTGCCAGTTTAAATTTGTGTCAATATATATACCCAAATATTTGATCCAATTTCAAAGCAAGAGGTGCATGTTACTTTATTACAGTTAGCATTATGTAATCTAATTTTAAGGTTATTGGGAGGTTCGTTTTTACTGTTTTTTATAAAAAGTTAGGTAAAATGTTCTATTATAGTTTAAGAAAAGTCTATTACAAGTTAGCCATGAAAAGACATATGAAATACATTTTGTTGCATTTAAATTCGAGTATGGAAACCGCTGTCCTGAAAAACCATTTATTGAATGACCAACACCTCTTCCATAGGTCACCCCAAGTGGTTCGCTATGTTTCATGACTTTACAGTCGTGCCAGGGGTCATGGGATGATGTTTATCCGGGTCTTGTAGGCGAATACGTCAGCCCACCAACTGCATTGCAGGCCGGCCCAGGGAAGACATTTTGAACTCTCCAACAGGACTCTCTCGGAACATCACCTTGTACCTCAGTCAGAGGGATGGCTTCATACGTCCGTAACTCCTGGACACACTGACCTCCAGATTCATACCCAACGTCGTAGCTTTTTTCCTCCTTTAACTTCCTACCTTTCCTTTCCAAAAAATACAGTCCTCACACCATCCCCAAAGACGACAAAAGCCCTGAGGGGAATTATTTTATTGAGGGCCTCCTGTGTGGAACTTATGTAAAAAAGTATACTTTACCATATATATATCTGTCTATCTATATAAATAAAAATGTAAATGTTCTTTGTTCAAAATCTTAAATCACCGAAATTCTTCACTGATTGCTTTACGTGTGTTTTTATACGTAATAGGCCTCCCATCGGTGGTACCCAATAGTGGTATCTCTCCACGGCAATACTGAGAGCACTTAAGTACTCTGTAAAACGGTTCGATGACAAAACAAAATATTATCTATCTATCTATTTAAATAAAATTGTTCGTTTGTTCAAAATCTTAAATCACCGAAATTCTTCACTGATTGCTTTGACATTTTGAAACAACGTTGCATTCGAATACACTTGTCTTTTTATTTACCTATATTATATAGATATCACCTGTGACAGATAAAAATCATGTTTTTTTTTATACAGCGACAACTGTTGGACTTCAAAGCAACACGCGCTATTGTTTCTCTATCTGCACAGACAGACTGAGCCACAGCAAGACGTGGCGGGATACAGCTAGTATTTTAGTAGAAAGCAAACAGAGCAGCGATCTCACCATAGAGCTGATTATTGACACCAATCTCCAGCACCTCCGTGTACCGAGCACCGAGGTGTTTCCGTGTTCGCTCTCCATCCTTTCGTTGAAATATCAATATATATATAAATATAAATTTAATATTTGAAAAAAAATATCAACAAGATATAAAACAATAGAAATTAAAGTAGCCTTTCCTCACCATAAAGAGACAATGCTCTTGTGTTTGGTGAGGGAATTCTAGTTCAATTATGTACATGTTAGTATTAAGGTAAATAAATTATTAAGAAACAACACAAGATTTAAACAATATTACTTCTAGATGTAAGTAGTGAACTTAAATATTAGTAAATAAATAAACGTAAATATTATTGAATAATATATAAGTAATGAACGTAAATATTATTGAATTATTAGTTAGTTACCGAACGTAAATATACCTATAAGTAAAATTGATATCGTTGTTATTTGATATAGTATACCAAATTTAACATGTGGATGTCCATAATATGAAAGATAATTTTAGTTGAGTTAGACCATAGATTTAATTTAATGTTAAGACTAAAGCATCCCGTGAAAAATCATAATATCATATTTGTGGGAATGATAATAATTGGATTTAACTTAAAATCAAGGAATCTGACTATAATTTGACGGCCTTTATGGTCGAGTGGAGCACTAGCAAGCTGGAGTTCGCAGGTTCAAAACCCAACGTGCGCAAGTCAATTTAATTTTATTAATTTGTACAATTTGCTCATTTAAAAAAATATACTGGTATAATCCAAATTCAAAGATACTTTCAGAATCGCACTAGTGCAAGATCACCATTTAGAATTGAAACATTACTTGAAATGGCTTTTGTCGTGTTTGGTGAACAGATCTGAATAGTTAGGTACTTCCTTAGCTTCCTTTACTTCTCCACTATCTTTAGCCTTGCAACATTTCCAAATTGGGGATGCCACTATCTCACTGGGAGCATTTGGAACTTTTGTGTGGTTATACATAAAAAAAAATTATCGCTAAACAAAGAAATTCGCATTTCAAATATAGAAATAAAAAGTCTTATTATAGGTAAGTAATTTATCGCTTGTCTGAATTCTTAACAAATCACTCACTCTCTTTTTTTAATTTTTTTAAATGGCTATGTTTTATTGGCCCACAGTGTGCAAAACCTCTACGTGAGTATGTTATGTAGTAGGTGGCTTCACTCGGAACGTTAGGGGCAAATTGATTTTATTTCCACCGCGAAGTACGTAAGTGGGAAATGGGGCATTATTCAGATTTCTGTACGCCACTGAACATTACTGTACGGGAAACGAGCGTAGTCGGATTTTAGTCAAGAACAGAACAGATTTTGTGGGTTTCGGCGATCAAATTTAATGCATAAACGTGTTAAAAGCTTAACGTTATTTTACAAAATATCAGGTACTCTGAATTTTATAAAATTATTTTTTAATTTATTGTAAAATAATAAGTTATAATGTATTATTCCCAGTGAGTTTACAAAACTCATTACGGGAGAGAAAACATTATATTAAAGACAAGACATTAAAATAAATAAACGCAGAAGTTATTTTGGAGTTCCAAAGAAATAATTTGTCAGTCATTAATAAAACTGCTGAAGAAATAGCTATTAAGAGCTTTTGCCAATGTTTTTTTGTTCGTTGCCGGGAGATTTAGATTACTATGTAAGGCGTTATATTGCTTATGTGCAATATGTTTAAAGTAATAATTAATACAATTATATAAAAATGTTCCTTCAAATATGTGGTTGATATACTTGTGAACCTCAAATATACAACTTTCGATAAATCATCCTTTATACTTCTTCATGTACACCTTTTATAACTGTATTAATTTAGCAATGTTCTGTGAAACACCTTACTTAGGAAAAAAAGATTTGCTAAATACAAACATGTTTACAAAAACTGTTCGTTTGTTTATGTAAATACCGCACTAGTGACGCAACTGCTGCCAACCGTCAGGAGCCAGTGAGACTATGGCATCCCTAATTGGGGTATGATGTGAGGATGAAGGTGGAGGACTATTTGGTTATTCAGATCGGGTCAAGAAACATGACTGAAGCCATTAAAAGAAATTATTCAATGCTGAATGGTGTTCCTAAACTAGGGCGATACTGAGAGTATCTTCCATTATGAAACAATCCAATATTTATTCATTTATTAATTAATTAACGTCCTTTTTCGGGGCTATTGCATATTTGAATATTAACAATTATAAATTATTTATTGTACATAGCTGAATTACTTCATTAACAACATTTTATACTTGTTTAAAGATAAATTTAAGATGTCCACTGACATAGTATAATTGTTTCCTTACATGTATTTCGGGAAAGGGGAATACATATGGTAGTTAGTCCCATAATTTCTGCACTGAAATAAATCCTGACTTCTAGTATTACGTTGTGGAATCCGGAAGCTTATCAATTCCAGCAACACCGGACTATTAACTAAATCAATTATAACTTTATATAGAAATACCAAGTCAATGACAATTTGAGCATATTCATATAATTTAATACAGTGTACAAAATAATTTCTGGAATACCATGAATAAATAAATTAATAAATTCTGTTCCACATGATGAAGACAGAAGTACCACATTTTCTAACATGTGGTATTACTACTGACACTTATAGAGATATGTTTAAAAAAATAATATAAATTAAAGACATCTTTTGAGAGACTTCAAATCAATAATTCTTCGCTGAAAAATATATAACTAGTTCGAAATTAAGAAGCCAATTTCCTATGCTCTAGGACAGTGGTCGGCAAACTTATTGGCCAAAGAGCAAAAATATGTACATTACAAAGAATCAAAAAAAATCTGACAGCCAAATCTCTTTTATAATTTAGTGAACCTTTATTATAAATTAACAACTTCATTAAATTACGGCTACACTGCATAAAACTTGATGTTGATAAACAAAAATATAAAAGAAAGGTATCCATAAATTTAAAACATAAAAATGACTGACAAAAACGAAATGCGAACAATGTCCTTGCATCTCCTTGGAAAATTTCAGCATGTTTGTCAGTCAGGTTTGAATATTGTTGTTTTAAATTTAAATTAAAATTAAATTTTAGGCATGATTCTAGGTTCTCACGCAAAATCACAAAGTCTATTGTGAGACTTTTCTGCGCGGCGCGCGGCGGCCTGAAGCAGCGCGTGATACCGTCGCTACGATGCGCTTGCCCGGGCCCGTGGATATTTGGGCCAAAGCCGCACTACAAATTATGGTCTGAACTGGAATCAAAAAGAATATTTAAAAAATATGCATTTTTGCAAAAAAATATTTTTAATGTGTTCGATTTGAGACTTGGGTTCGAACTTTAAACACCGTTTTCTCAGGCTATATGGTGTCAAACTGACTAAATTCTGAAGGGACACTTTGAATTTTCGCCTGAAATGGATTCAAAAGGAATATTTCAAAAATATGAATTTTCGAAAAAAATCTTTCTTTTGCGCTCAATTTGAGACTTGGGTTCGAACTTTAAAATCGTTTTCTCAGGCTCTATGTTGTAAAACTTACTAAAATTTTGCAGGAACACTTTGAATAATCGCCTGAAAAGGATTCAACAGGAATATTTCAAATATATATAGTTTTGGAAAAAATCCTTCTATTGCGCTTAATTTGAGACTTGGGTTAGAACTTTATAAGCCGTTTTCTCAGGCTCTATGTTGTCAAACTGACTGAAATTTTGCAGGAACACTTTGAATAATCGCCTGAAAAGGATTCAACAGGAATATTTCAAATATATATAGTTTTGGAAAAAATCCTTCTATTGCGCTCAATTTGAGACTTGGGTTAGAACTTTATAAGCCGTTTTCTCAGGCTCTATGTTGTCAAACTGACTGAAATTTTGCAGGAACACTTTGAATAATCGCCTGAAAAGGATTCAACAGGAATATTTCAAATATATATAGTTTTGGAAAAAATCCTTCTATTGCGCTCAATTTGAGACTTGGGTTAGAACTTAATAAGCCGTTTTCTCAGGCTCTATGTTGTCAAACTGACTGAAATTTTGCAGGAACACTTTGAATTATCGCCTGAAATGAATACGAAAGGAATATTTCAAAAATATGAATTTTCGAAAAAAATCTTTCTTTGACGCTCAATTTGAGACTTGAGTTCGAACTTTAAAATCGTTTCCTCAAGCTCTATGTTGTAAACCTTACTGAAATTTTGCAGGAACACCATAAATTATCTTCTGAAATGGATTCAAAGGGAATATTTCAGAAAAATATGGTTTTGGAAAAAATCGTTCTTTTGCGCTCAATTTGAGACTTGAGTTCGAACATTATAAGCCGTTTTCTCGGGCTCTATGGTGTAAAACTTACTAAAATTTTGCAGAAACACATTGAATTATCGCCTGAAATGGATTCGAAAGGAATATTTCAAAAATATAAATTTTCGAAAAAAATCCTTCTTTTGCGCTCAATTTGAGACTTGGGTTCGAACTTTATAAGCCGTTTTCTCAGGCTCTGTGGTGTCAAACTGACTAAAATTTTGCAGGAATACTTTGAATTATTGTCTAAAATGGATTCAAAAGGAATATTTCAAAAATATATAGTTTTGAAAAAAATCCTTCTTTTGCGCTCAATTTGAGACTTGGGTTCGAACTTTATAAGCCGTTTTCTCAGGCTCTATGGTGTCAAACTGACTAAAATTTTGCAGGAATACTTTGAATTATCGCCTCAAATGGATTCAAAAAGAATATTTCAAAAATATGCATTTTTGAAAAAAAAAAATTTCATGTGTTCGATTTGAGACGTGGGTTCGAACTTTTAACGCCGTTTTCTCAGGCTCTATGGTGTCAAACTGACGAAAATTTTGCAGGAATACTTTGAATTATCGACTAAAATGGATTCAAAAAGAATATTTCAAAAATATGCATTTTTGGAAAAAAAAAATTTCATGTGTTCGATTTGAGACTTGGGTTCGAACTTAAAACGCCGTTTTCTCAGGCTCTATGGTGTCAAACTGACTGAAATTATGCAGGAATACCTTGAATTTTTGCCTGAAATGGATTCAAAAGGAATATTTCAAAAATATATAGTTTTGGAAAAAACCTTCTTTTGCGCTCAATTTGAGACTTGGGTTCGAACTTTATAAGCCGTTTTCTCAGGCTCTATGGTGTCAAACTGACTGAAATTTTGCAGGAACACTTTGAATTATCGTCTGAAATGAATACGAAAGGAATATTTCAAAAATATGAATTTTCGAAAAAAATCTTTCTTTGATGCTCAATTTGAGACTTGAGTTCGAACTTTAAAATCGTTTTCTCAGGCTCTATGTTGTTAACCTTACTGAAATTTTGCAGGATCATCTTGAATTATCTTCTGAAATGGATTCAAAGGGAATATTTCAGAAATATATAGTTTTGGAAAAAATCGTTCTTTTGCGCTCAATTTGAGACTTGAGTTCGAACATTATAAGCCGTTTTCTCGGGCTCTATGGTGTAAAACTTACTAAAATTTTGCAGAAACACATTGAATTATCGCCTGAAATGGATTCGAAAGGAATATTTCAAAAATATAAATTTTCGAAAAAAATCCTTCTTTTGCGCTCAATTTGAGACTTGGGTTCGAACTTTATAAGCCGTTTTCTCAGGCTCTGTGGTGTCAAACTGACTAAAATTTTGCAGGAATACTTTGAATTATTGTCTAAAATGGATTCAAAAGGAATATTTCAAAAATATATAGTTTTGAAAAAAATCCTTCTTTTGCGCTCAATTTGAGACTTGGGTTCGAACTTTATAAGCCGTTTTCTCAGGCTCTATGGTGTCAAACTGACTAAAATTTTGCAGGAATACTTTGAATTATCGCCTCAAATGGATTCAAAAAGAATATTTCAAAAATATGCATTTTTGAAAAAAAAAAATTTCATGTGTTCGATTTGAGACGTGGGTTCGAACTTTTAACGCCGTTTTCTCAGGCTCTATGGTGTCAAACTGACGAAAATTTTGCAGGAATACTTTGAATTATCGACTAAAATGGATTCAAAAAGAATATTTCAAAAATATGCATTTTTGGAAAAAGAAAATTTCATGTGTTCGATTTGAGACTTGGGTTCGAACTTAAAACGCCGTTTTCTCAGGCTCTATGGTGTCAAACTGACTGAAATTATGCAGGAATACCTTGAATTTTTGCCTGAAATGGATTCAAAAGGAATATTTCAAAAATATATAGTTTTGGAAAAAACCTTCTTTTGCGCTCAATTTGAGACTTGGGTTCGAACTTTATAAGCCGTTTTCTCAGGCTCTATGGTGTCAAACTGACTGAAATTTTGCAGGAACACTTTGAATTATCGCCTGAAATGAATACGAAAGGAATATTTCAAAAATATGAATTTTCGAAAAAAATCTTTCTTTGATGCTCAATTTGAGACTTAGGTTCGAACTTAAAGAGTCGTTTTCTCAGGCTCTATGTTGTTAAAAATACTTAAATTTTGCGAACGTACTTTCAGTTATTGCCTTAACTGGATTCAAAAATATGATTTTTGGAAATAAATATTTTTAATGTGTTTGAAATGCGACTTGGGTTCGAACTTTATACGCCGTTTCCTCAGGCTCTATGGTGTCAAACTGACTGAAATTTTGCAGGAATACTTTGAATTATTGTCTAAAATGGATTCAAAAGGAATATTTCAAAAATATATAGTTTTGGAAAAATCCTTCTTTTGCGCTCAATTTGAGAGTTGGGTTCGAACTTTATAAGCCGTTTTCTCAGGCTATATGGTGTCAAACTGACTAAAATTTTGCAGGGACACTTTGAATTATCGCCTGTAATGGATTCGAAAGGAATATTTCAAAAATATGAATTTTCGAAAAAAACCTTTCTTTTGCGCTCAATTTGAGTCTTGGGATCGAATTTTATAAGCCGTTTTTTTAGGCTTTATGGTGTCAAACTGACTGAAATTTTGCAGGGAGACTTTGAATTATCGCCTGAAACGGATTCGAAAGGAATATTTCAAAACTATAAATTTTCGAAAATAATCTTTCTTTTGCGCTCAATTTGAGACTTGGGTTCAAACTTTAGAAGCAGTTTTCTCAGGCTCAATGGTGTCAAACTGACTAAAATTTTGCAGGAATACTTTGAATTATCGCCTCAAATGGATTCAAAAAGAATATATCAAAAATATGCATTTGAGGAAAAAAATATTTTTGATGTGTACGATTTTTAAGACTTGGGTTCGAACTTTATACGCCGTTTTCTCAGGCTCTATGCTGTCAAACTGACAAAAAATTTGCAAGTATACTTTACACTATCGCCTCAAATGGATTCAAAAAGAATATTTCAAAAATATGCATTTTTGAAAAAATCTTTCTTTCTCGCTCAATTTGAGACTTGGGTTCGAACATTAAAATCGTTTTCTCAGGCTCTATGTTATCAAACTTACTGAAATTTTGCAAAAGTACTTTCAGTTATTGCCTGAACCTGTATCAAAAAAAAAATTAAAAAAAAATATTTTTCATATGTTCGATTTGAGACTTGGGTTCGAACTTTAAACGCCGTTTTCTCAGGTTCAATGGTGTCAAACTGACTAAAATTTGCAGGAATACTTTGAATTATTGTCTAAAATGGATGCAAAAAAGTATATTTCAAAAATATGCATTTTTGGAAAAAAAAATTTGCGCTCAATTTGTGACTTGGGTTCGAACTTTTAAATCGTTTTCTCAGGCTCTATGTTGTTAAACATACTTAAATTTTGCGAACGTTCTTTCAGTTATTGCCTGACTGGATTCAAAAATATGATTTATGAAAAAAAAAAATTTTCATGTGTTCGATTTGAGACTTGGTTTCGAACTTTATAAGCCGTTTTCTCAGGCTCTATGGTGTCAAACTGTCTAAAATTTTTCAGGAATACTTTGAATTATCACCTCAAATGGATTCAAAAAGAATATTTCGAAAATATGCATTTATGGATAAAAATATTTAAAATGTGTTCGTTTTGAGACTTGGGTTCGAACCTTAAAAGCAGTTTTCTCAGGCTCCATGGTGTCGAACTTACTGAAGTTTTGCAGGAATACTTTGAATTGTCGCCTCAAATGGATTCAAAAAGGAATTGGTATGTCAAAAATATGCATTTTCAAAAAAAAATATTTTTCATGCGTTCGATTTGAGACTTGAATTCGAAATTTATACGCCGTTTTCTCAGGCTCTGTGGTGTCAATCTGACAAAAAATTAGCATGAATACTTTACACTATCGCCTCAAATGGATTCAAAAAAATATGTCAAAAATATGCATTTTTAGAAAAAATATTTCTTTTGCGGTCAATTTGAGACCTGAGTTCGAACTTAAAAAGCCGTTTTCTCAGGCTATATGGTGTTGAACTGACTGAAATTTTGCACGAATACTTTTTAGTTTGGCGTTAAGTAGCATAAAAACGAATGTTTCAAAAATATGTGTTTTTGAAAAAAAATCTTACTTGTCTGCTCAATTTGAGACTTGGGTTCGAACTTTAAAATCCGTTTTTTTAGGCTATATGATGTCGAACTGACTGAAATTTTGCACAAGTTCCATGAATTATGGCTTTTAGTCTAATTTAACAGATTATTTAAAAAATATGCATTTTTGAAAAAAGTTTATTTTTTTTTGCTCAATTTTAGATTTGGGTTCGAACTTTTAAAATCGTCTTCTCAGGAACTATGATGTCGAACTGACTGAAATTTTGCACAAGTACAATTAATTATAGCCTTAACCCATTACCTCCATGACGATGTCTATAGGCATCAAAAAAATAGATGAAAAGTATGATTTTTTTTCACTGTGAATAAAGCTAAATCCCACCAAGTTATTTTCCAGCAATTACAGATTGGTATATTAGCTTTCAATAATTATCATAATTCAATAAATTTTATTAATTATTCTATTTTTAATATTTTTTTACTAAAGCCCTGAAAATAGACCCATTTTGAAAAAAAAAAATAAATAAAACGGAAAAAAATAAAACATGTGTGAATCACATAATGTTATCAAAAGATGAAATAGTCGACAACACTGTTTCAACATAGTATTATATGCATAAGATGACCGCTGGATGTCACTGAAATCAGGTGATGCCTGCGCGCAACGTTTGGAGGTTAGATGTGACAGTGTTTTCATATGTTTTTGGTTAGCTTGCCTTCAAATAATACTGTTTTGTTGTGTTTTTATGGGTGATTTTTACTAAAAATAATAGTTCATCTGCAGTTTTCGGATATTTTTAAAAATAGAATGTTGATGAACAGAGCTGATTGACGATGATTTGATGGCATTTCACGACTTGACTGGAATCAGCCTTCGACATCCTCTGGTGCGAGTCGTAATACCTTACGAATATCTATTTCAAATGCACCACCAGCCAAAAAATTAAAACTACAGTAAACTGTTGCGTTCCTGAACCGCTGAATGTGGTGCATAAAGATATGTACGAAAAGCTGAAGTCTTATATTGTTTTTCAAGTGTTTTCATTATTCTTTGATGACGAAGTGATTCAGTTTATTCTTGAGAGGATGATCAAATTCGCTCGATTTAAAACCAATACCGAATTCCAGTAAGATATATACGAATTGAAGCGTTTTCTTGGTTTCTGTGTTGACCGGCTACAATACATTGCCATCTACCACAGATTATTTTTCGTCTGACCCGACCTTGGGTGTAAGCGTCATCAAAAAAGGAACCAACGTCCACATTTCAAGCTTATAAAGCGCTATATACATTTTTGCAATAACAAAAATCTAGATATAACCGACAGAATGGCTAAGGTAAGATAATGACTAACGTTCTATTTTTATTTTATTTGATGTTTTTTGCACACGAACTTTCCATCAACGAGCAAATGGTGCCATATTTCGGTCGACATTATTGCAAGATGAACATTACGAATAAGCCAATCAAAGTTGGCTACGAGATTTGGTGTCTTGCTTCCTCCGAAGGCTACCTGTTTCCAAGCAATGCCATATTCCTGAGCATCTGATACATATGACCCCGTATTAGGTCATAGATTATCCTTCGTGCTGTCTATGATGGAATATATAGAGTTCCCCGCACGCCATGAGTTATTTATGGACAATTTCTTCACATCTCACCATTTGATGTGTATCCTGAAGGATAAGAGAATTGCGCTACTGGCATATGTAAGCCAGTTCGCTTCCCTAACCTTGAAGCTTCAGGTAAGTTGAAGACAGGAAAGTAATTGCCTAAAGGTAACATTTTCTTCTATATTTTCCTTGCGCATAGCGAACATTTACCTAGCAGGTGAATTTGATGCGGTGGTAGACGTAGAAAGCCAAATCTTCGTATGACGTTGGTTAGGACAACCGTGAAGTAACAGTGGCCACGAACTATGATCGAATGGAGCCAGTAAGTCAAGTGCAGAGTTGGCAGAAATTGAAGAAAGACAAAATGGCTTTGGGAATGGGTGGGGTAGACCTCCATGATAATGGTATAAAAAAAAATTATCGGGTCAACATTCGGTCAAAGAAGTGGTACTGGCCTTTATTTGCATCTTGCCTGAGCAGCACTCTTTTAAATGGATGGAAGTTGCTATGCTTCTTTAGGAAGTACGAGCATGATATGGGAAACCAGATGACTAGGCGACAGAGAAAACCTTCCCAGAAGGCATTTCGTGTGGAGGTTACCCGTACTCTTTTATTGTCTTTTCCAAATCAGCAGGAAGAAGGCCATGAAGCAGAAGATGGGAATCGTGTGCGTCGAATGCAAGAATTTCATTTGACATATCGTGGCGAATCTCGAATTTGTTGTGCTTTATGTAAAAAAAATCCAGCAGTCTATCGATACCGGGCCTGCAACCGCGCCCTTCATTTTGACTGCTTCGAACGGTATCACTTAGAGAATAATTTGGTTAGATTTGGTTAGTTTTCCTCATTCTAGAAGGTTTTTTCTAATATTGATTTTTTTATTATTTTGCGTATTTTCCATTAATAAATTGTATTTTCATTGAATTATAGATAATGGCAATTATTTATTTTAAATTATCAATATAAATCATACATTTTACTGCATTTTACCCATAGTTGACGTAAATTTTGCTTAGGGGGGTTACCTCCAGGCGTTGCGTTTAGGCATCAATTTTCTAGACGCTCCGGTGAGAGGGTGGGCGGGCAAAAAATTCTAAAACTGATTTTGGGCTCTAATTTAAGTCTATACTATCGGGTTATAATGATGATTCAAGTTTATAAAAATAAAAAAAAATCATGGAGGTAATGGGTTAAGTTGGGTTAGAACTTTAAAAGCCGTTTTTTCAGGCTCATTGTTGTCAATTTCAGTAAGTTGGTCTTCTGTGATGTATGGTTATAAGTTGGGTATTCAAGCGATAGATGGCACCAGTCATAAAGCTTACTTCAGAGTCCGACAGATGTCGTTAGAGTGTAGAAATCACCTGTGGGGTATCCTTTTTTTTTGTATTAGGCAATTCACCCTAAAAAGAGTGCTATGTGCCGTTAAAGTTAGGGGAAATGGTTATAATTTTATGGGAAATCTATACGGGAATAGGAAATCTTAAATATTGAAGTCATTCAAGTCTATGAACTTGTATAGAACTGAAAAAATGCGAGAATTGTTGAGAGAAAGTAAATAAGGAATACTAAGGGGAGATTGGTGGGTGATTTTTATAAGTAAACGATAAATGCCTTTGAAAGATGAATGATTTTTACAATTAAAGAAAACATGATCAAGAGTCTCATTTTCCATGCCGCACTGGCAGAGTGGACTATCTAGGACCCGGATTTTAAACAAATGGGATGCAATGGAGCAATGACCAATTCTCATTCTCGAGATACAGGATATTAATCTTTTGGATTTTTTCTTGCCGTGGAACCAAGGTTTACTTGGTATATGATTTTGTATTTCAGCAAAAAAGCACCAGTTCGGGTTTTCGTATTAGTCCAATTTTCTTCCCAGGAGCGAATCATGTTGAATTTAAGAATTGGGATGATGTCAGAGATAGGAATTCTAAAATCTAAAGGATTAGAGCCAGAAATTGTTCCAAGTTTAGCTAGAGAATCGGTTTTCTCGTTACCCTCAATTCCCAAATGGCCAGGGACCCAAACCAATATTGTCTCGAAATTTAATTTATTTAAAGATTTAAGGGTGTTTCTGATATTATAAATAATATAGTCTTCTGGTTTATGGATATTTGAGGAAATTTTCAACACTGCGCTTAGTGAGTCAGTGCACAGTAAGGCTCGTCGAATATTGAAAAGCTGGATTTGGCTCAAAGCTTGTTCGATTGCGAAGCATTCTGCAGTAAATATAGAAATTTCTTTAGGGAATTTATAAGACAAATCTAAATCGAATTCGGGAATGTGTACCGCAGCTCCACAATCTTTGTTATCAGACTTAGAACCATCTGTGTAAATGAGTGAAAATTCTGGAAACTTAGAAGATGTAATGTTTTTAAATTTTTCCTCAACATTTTGATTAGATGAGGTTAAAATATCAGTTCGGAAGTCTGAAGTTATAACGTTGGGGATATAATTGATAGAATCAAATGGGATAGTGAAAATAGGAAGGATAGGATCTTTTTGTAGATTTTGGAGGGAAGAGGACAGAGATTTGAATGAAAGAAAACTTTTTAGAAGGAGAGGAAGTCGATTTTTATCTGTCGATCTTTTTTCGTTATTTAAGTTATTGAACAAATAATCAAGGCTTTGTTCTAAAGGGTGACGCGATACAGAAAAAGATTTAAAAATATATTTATCAGCCAGGAATTGTCTCCTCAAAATTAAGGGGGGATCAAAACATTCTACCTAGAGAGAATTAATTGGAGAAGATTTCATCGCTCCAATAATTATTCTGAGCGCTTTCGACTGAATTCTTTCAAGTTTTTTGTCCAAATATTTAGGAAGAGGATCGAAAAGAAATGTTCCATAATCCAAATGGCTTCGCACTAGAGCACCATACATTAATTTAAGAGTAGTAGGATGAGATCCCCACCACACTCTGGAAACAGCTCGCATAATATTTAGCCCCTTTTCACACTTAGCCGAAATGTTCTGAATATGCGGGAGCCAGGAAAGTTTATGATCCAAAAGTAGTCCAAGAAATTTAATTTGCTTAACGATTTGAAGAGGGACATTATCAAAGCAGACCGAAAAGGGGGGTATTTTTCTTTTGCGCGTAAAAGCCACTACTTTGGTTTTAGATGTAGCTAAATTCATCCCATTAGTCAACAACCAAACTTTAATATTATGTAAAGCCAAATTCAATTCCTTCGCAGCGCGCGATAGATTTTTGTGTGATAAATATATAAGGAAATCATCAGCAAAATAAAGTCGCTTGATAGATGAAGGAATTACATTGTCTAAATCACTTATATATATATTAAATAATAATGGACTGATTACGGACCCCTGAGGTAACCCCTTTCATAGTTTGCGATTTATCGTTTTTGAGGAAAAGTGGATAATAATGGATCTGTCTGTTAGTAAATTAATAATAAATTGAACTAGTTTTAAGGGAATTTTTATTTTAATTAATTTTTCTTTCAAAATGTTAATTAATACATCGTCGTAAGCTGACGAAAGATCAAGAAATGTAGCCAGAGTGCAAGAATTAAGGGACTGAGATATACGGATGTCTGTTGTTAACACACTTAAATTATTTATGGTTGATTTCTTTTTCCGGAAGCCATATTGATTAGGAGAGATAATTCTGTTATTTTCAACAAACCATTCCAATCTGTTCTTTATCAAGTGTTCTGCTACTTTCATTAAACATGACGAAAGAGCAATAGGACGATAAAATGAGATTTCAGATGGATTTTTGCATGGTTTTAAAATCGAAAGGAACTTTTTTGAACTTTCCAGACTTCCGGTATAAATCCTGTTTCGAACATGTAATTAATTAGGGATAAAAAATATTCAACCGACATATCTGAGAATGCTTTAATGAAACTATATAAGATTCCATCAGGGCCAGGAGAAGAGTCTGGAAGGGAATTGATTACTCGATTTAATTCACTTACTGAGAAAGAAGAGTCCAGCCAGCTAGAGTGAGATGGATAAGAAATAAAGGAAGGCATTTCCTCACATCTGGCAACTGACGGAGGAGCTATCTTATCAGCAAAACCTATAATAATTTCTTCTGGAATATGTTTGGAACGCTGGGGAGTATATGACGAACCGAATTTTTTTAAGTTGGACTATACGGATGACTGGGGAGATTCAGGAGACAAGCGTTCACAGAATTTTCGCCATCCAGACCGCTTTTTGTTTTTCAAAACGCGTTTCGCTTCTGCCTAGGCGCGTTTTACAGAAAGGTTATTTTCGAAAGACATACATTAACGGAAAATAGAAATTATTTCTCTTCTGGATTTAACGACACTAGTGCATTCTTCATCTCACCATGGGGAGGAATGTTTTATCGTAATGTTTACATTACGTTTTTTAAGTGTTTTTTCTGCAGCTTTTATTATCATGTTAGGAAATAATTCACATTGTAAACTAGTGTTGACAAGGGAAGACTTAGATGCTTGAACAATGGAGTCTAATTCTGAAGAAAAATTTCTCCAATTCGCGTCTTTCGTTTTAAATTTAAAACTATTGTTTATCGAAAAGGAATGCGTGGAAGATAGATGGTGGAAGGTAATTATTATAGGAAAATGGTCACTGGAAAGTGGATCTTTAAGAATGTTCCAAGAACATATGGGAATCACCGAAGATGAGCAAAGAGATAAATCGACTGCACTTTTCCGATGTTGAGGGGCAGTGAAACGAGTTGGAGATCCATCATTTAGAATACATAAATTATAGGTATCCATAAATTCTAATAGATTATAGCCAGAACGGTTTGTTAACTCACTGCCCCAAGAAGGAGAATGAGCATTAAAGTCCCCAAGTATCATATACGGGGGACGAATCTGGGATATAAATGTTGACCATTCGTTTTCAACAAAAATTGAAGAGGGAGGGATAGTAATGTAATATCAGATACAACAGCTGCTACTATCTGAAAATTATTGGGGAGAGTGTTGAAAATAATTTGTTTAAAAGGGATAGAATTATGTATAATAAGAGCAGTGCCACCTTTGCCATCCAGTCTATCATGTCTTAGACAATGATATCCAGGAATCTTAAATTGGTATGAGGGTTTTAACCACGTTTCGGAGATGGCAGCAACTGAAATATTATGTTCATCAAGTAACTGTACAAGATCAATTTTGTTGGCGAATAGACTTCTACTATCCCATTGAAGTATTTTGCTCAGTTGCGGATACATCGGGAAGGCTAGAGAGTAAAGATTTCATACAATCGGCAGCGTTGGACGGTACTTTATTGTTATTTGAAAGGATCGTAATTAATAGGGTGATTAAAGTTTGAATAAAAGAAGAATTTTCAATCATGACTTTAGGTAAGATATCGGAAGTGGAACAGTTTTTTAAGGCAGTCCCATTGGGAGCCTGGGATTTATTATTCCCATTCGGGTTAAGTAAAAGATCATTATGTAGTTTTTTATCGAAAGAAGGAATAAATTTTGGATTAGATTTTATCGGTTTAAAAATTGTTTCTTTGTAGGAAGATGATAGAGAGGATTAAGGGGAAGAAAAATGAAAGATAGAAGCGTTAGACGTTATCTCTGCAAAAGATTTTTTCGTGGGAGAGAATAATTTAGAAGCCTGAAAGTAGGAAATGTTGTCTGCAGCTATTGACTATTTGATATTTCTCTGTCTAGATAACTCTGGACAGGCCACACTAACAGCAGTATGGTTGCCCTTACAATTAATACAAATAGGGTTATTCGTTGTATTTTGACACTGTTCAAAGAGATGATCCTCTCCGCAATGGAAGCAACGAGGAGGCGAACGACAAATAGGTTTTGAATGGCCAAAACGGCAACAGTTGAAACATTGGATCGTCGGGAATCTGTATACTTGAACGGGAAGAGCGTTATAATAAATAAATACACGGGATGGTAATGTTTGACCTTCAAAAGTGATAACAATGGATTGG
The DNA here is from genome assembly GCF_061612785.1 of Hesperophylax consimilis. Classification (NCBI taxonomy): domain Eukaryota; kingdom Metazoa; phylum Arthropoda; class Insecta; order Trichoptera; family Limnephilidae; genus Hesperophylax; species Hesperophylax consimilis. Next base: position 19,123,876 of record NC_142865.1, read on the forward strand.
GAAGGTTTCCATATAGTGGTGCCGGTGGAAGTATCCTTGAAATTAAAACGAGGGGTGCTTTTAAAACTTTTGGAGTTAATTGAGAGTCATTAAGAGCGTCTACTATTTCTGTTTCTGATAGATCGGTTGGGATACCTCTTTCTCTGCCCATTCTGGTTAAATTGAAAGTAGGTATGAAAGATTTAAATTTATTATTTGAAAGAGAACCTATTTTTTTAACAAAATCATTAGCTAATGTGGCGGATTTAAATTCTATGGATAGTTTGTATCGACCTTCCGGTTTTATTGATCCATTTATAATACCGAGGTTATTGAGTTTTGAGCTAAAAATAAATTTACCGAAATCCAGGGGATGAATTATTTTCCCCTGTTCAGTCCTTTGGACATTAACAATAAATGGAGCTGAAGATGAAATAGAATACATAAGTTCAATGGCTTTTGCTTCTGTAGGAATGGTATCATTATAACTTCCATGAGAGATTGGGGATTCGTTTGTTTGTGAAAGAGATTTAATTTTAGGAGGTACATTAAGGCAAAGCGGAGGTCGTCGTTTTCGGGAAGGAATGGTTACAGAAGCTTGGGAATTATCAGAATCGTAGACGTCTGCAATATTAGAAATGGACTTAGGGTCAGGAGGTCGATTTTCATCCTCCTCCATTTCAACAAATTAAAAAAAAAAAATAAACAATTAATACTATTTAAGAAATAATAAATTATAGAAATAATACACGCAACTTCGTCGCAAACCAATAATAGAAACAAAAATAATGAATACGAAAAGGTAACAATAAATAAATCTTATCTGTACGCCGCGCCGCCGTCAGTAAGCCGTCAAACACAGAGCACTGGTAAACACGACTGCACACTACCGAGGTTCGGTGACTACTCCCCTGGGGTATCCTCGTCAGACTTTAATCTTCTAGAAAAAGAGAATTACCAGATCTCGGGTAATGAACAGTGTAGATAAATCCAGACTTTATTTACTGTTACGTTAGTAAACGTTATTATTGTAAAGAATTTTTTACTTTATCAAGAGTTCCCAATACACAGAAATCTGCTAGTAAGCAGAGATATAACAATTGGTTTAACCTTCTTCTTACTTTAATTCGTGTTAAAGGAAAGTTTACGTGTGTCTTCAATAATTTGTGCTCCACACGGAAATCGAAAGTCGCTGAAGTGACTTGCACTTTTGGCAAATTTAAATGCTCAGGATTAAGGAGAATCCTTTGAGCTATTTGTTTCCGTGGCAACTGTCTGTGGATTGACATTGGATTTTCGGGATTGACTGTGAAAAAAGGAAGAATTTTTATTTTTTATGAAGAACAAGACAATAATCAGTCAATTCGGTGGTGGATTATTGGATCATCCATTTGTGGGACAATCTGAGGACTGAGAACTTTAGGACTAACTGAACCTATTGGAGGTTTTTCTCGGAGGGCGAGAAATCCGGCCAGGAACCAGAAATCAAAAGTAACAAGATCCTGACGGGATCGAGAAAAATCTCAAGAGCACCTAAGATAAGTTTTTTCTGTTTCTTTGAGGGGGATTTATTGTTATGGTTATTGCTGTTGTTTTTCGAGGAGAATTATGGAATCAGGTAGAATTCCACCTTTCAACCATCTTTCCGGAGACTGGGGAATCTTTCGGCTCCGGATTGAGCAATTTTTCGTGATCCATGATGAGAAAGCGAGTGCGGAGAAAAAACGAGCTTTTCTTTGAAATTTCCTATAATCAGACACGTTAACCTTACTAGTTAATCTTTGTTTTCCAAGTAAAGTAACGGACTTATCATTTGATAAAGTTTTAGCGATGTAAGACCATCATTGTAACAAAAATCGCTCTGTTTTTAAGGAAAGGGAGAATTTTTTTTTTGCGATTCAAAATCAAGATGAAGCGATAAGGGATTTTGCGGTCAGCTTTGTTCTTTGGCAACGTATTTCCAATTTAAAACGAGACTGAAAACTAGTCTTATTGACATGTTTGCAATCGGTATGTTACCAGTGCGCGCGAAATGAAAATATTTGTAGAAGGGCAAAAGTTATCATTTAACTATCTAGAGGAACTTGCAGTTAATATGTCAACCTTGGATAGTGCTAGTGAGATAAAATCAGAAATAAATATTATTAAAAAGAGGGTTTCTAACTTTAAGAGTAAGGAACGATCGGCAAGTCTCAAAAGTAATTTTAGGATCAAATTCAGGAACGAATTTTAGATCACCTTCAGATTATGTTAAAAAACAGCGTTTTATTTGCAAAAGGAATGATCATCTATCATTTGAGTGTTAATTTCGAAATGAAAAATGTTTAAAATTTTACGGCATCGGGCATTTACAGAAGTTTTGCAAGAATAATTTTATTAATCCCATTTTTGAAAATCACAGAGATGGTAAAGTTTTAGTTGCATCAATTAGTCCTATCCCTGCAGATATAGAAATTAATAATATGAAGTTTAAAGCAATGATAGATTCAGGTTCATCTTTATGTGTTATGCCGGATAGTATTTTCAGATGTTTTTTTAGTTAAATAATTTTGTTACCAGACAAGCGGATTATTTTAGGCTATGGGGGTAGTCTGTTAAACGTCGTAGGTAAGGCGGTTTTTTTTGTGAAATTTAAAAATCAGAACAATAATATTATTTTTATTGTAGTCATCAAAAGAACAGAATTGATTGTAGGTAGAGATTTTATGGAATGTTTCGTTCTTGGGATAACTTCTCAGGAGGCAATTAATTCAGTTACGCCACAAATGAGAAATGGAGAAATTTTTTTTCAAGATTATCCGGAAGTGTTTTCGCAAACGTTGGGAAAATTTAACAAAATTTAAAGTTTTTTTTAAAGTAAACAAAGAAACGGATCCAATTTTTTTCAATGCCAGGCCTGTTCCTTTTTCTTTTAAAGGGAAGATCGAATCCGAATTAAAGTCAATGGTGGAAAACGGTATAATTTCTCCAGTTACAAGTAGTGAGTTTGCTTCCCCAATTGTCCCGGTTGTCGAAAAAATAGTGATACAGAATTTGTGTAGATTACAAAAGGAGCCTCAATTTGATTTCCGATTTGGAGAAATATCCGTTGCCAAAGATTGAGGAGGTCATCCATAAAATTAGTTCTGGCAAAGTTTTTGCTAAGTTAGACATAAAACAAGCTTATTCGCAGTTAGAATTAGCAGATCATTGTAAAAAATTTACAATGATTAACACCCATTTGGGTTTGTTTGAATACAACAGATTGGTTTTTGGGTTTAAGTCAGCTCCGGCTATATTTGCAAGGACAATCGCAAGTTGTTACTACAGGGATTAAAGGAGGTAGCCTTTTATCTCGACGATATTATTATTTCAGGAGTCGATGAACTAGATCTGTATAATAATATTCGCGCAGTCTGCGAGCGGTTTAAAGAATGTGGTTTGTGTGTCAATACTCAAAAGTGTGAGTTTTTTGTTAATTCTATAGAGTTTTTAGGATATGTTATTTCGAGAAGGGGCATTCAACTCAGAAAGATAAATTGGAGGCAATTAAAAATGCGCCGTCCCCAACCGACGTGCATCAATTGAGGAGTTTATTGGGATTTTTTAATTTTTATAGGAATTTTATACCGAAGAATTTGAAGATGATTATGGATCAGATTTTGTGGCTTATGTAGATAAATGTGAGCACATTGATTTCAAGCTCATTTCCACAGCAATAGAGACAGATACGGTTATTCAGGAAGTTTTAACATGTTTGCGTAAGGGCTGGCCAAAAAGAGTTGGTCGAGACAATGCACTGTGGAGATTTTGGGTAAATAGGAATGAGTTGACTATAAACAAGGATTGCCTTTTCTGACAACATAGAATTGTCATTCCGAGTGCTTTGCAAGATCAAGTGCTAGAGTTATCACACAGATCTCACTTAGGAATAGTAAAGATGAAGGGTCTAGCAAAAGTATATTTTTGGTGGCCATCACTGAACAATGACATTAAAAAATTGTTTTAAAATGTGATGTTTGCGCGGCATTGAGGCCGGCACCTTCTAAGAGCCATTTGACAGTTTGGCCGAACCCTGGTTTAACTTGGAGTCGGGTTCATGTGGATTATTGTGGGCCTATCGGAGGGAAAATGTTTGTAGTAATTTGTGATGCATTTTTCAAGTGGATAGACTGCCTAGAAGTCCCAAAAGCGGACACGTGTAACACAATTAAGGAGTTGAGGAAATTTTTTTCTAATTTTGGTAACCCTGATTGCCTAGTATCGGATAATGGAACAGCATTTTCTAGTGTAGAATTAAAAGAGTTTCTTAACCCTAGAAGCCTTATCTACGCCTGCGAGGCGAACACACAATCTTAAATTCAATTTCTCTTTCTAACGGTTGAAGTTAGCGCCTCGTGCTCTTTAACCAACTTAGTGGCCGACAGGAGCTCGCCGATGGTACCTGCATCACTAAGGTAAGTCCAGCCATTTTTGAGTTCTTGAGGTATAGTACGCCTGCGAGACGTATGTTTAGGCTTTGTGTAACTTTTAACAAAGATTATATGTTTTTACTTTCGGTAATTTTTCATCTATTTTATGTTTATTTTGGCATTGTTTCAGATACCAATATGTCATGGTCTAATATTTTAAACAGTAACGATATTTTGAAAATCTTGGACTAAGAAAATAGTCTTTCTCTGGGAGAATCAGCTCCTAAAGACGAGGACAGCCAGTTTGGACGACATTCAAAGCGAAGATGAGAATAACTATGTAACTGAAGAGGCTTTCCCTTTACAAGAATCTGCTCCCACTGAAGAAACCGACTCAAAATTTCAAAAGCTGACCTAGCATTTGATGCTGCTCATGCTTTGCAATCTGCCAACTCAGGGAGAAATTATCGTGTTCCTGGAAATACTCTTCGCGGTAAGAATGGACGCGGGATGTTTGGTCAGCAAATAGGGGTCAATCATCTCACAGAACTTCAGCTATGAATGAAATCAGCACCTCTCGAGGACCAGCTCAAATTACAAATTAAATCTACTGGGCACTATTCGATCAAATAAGCGGGAAATTCACGAAAAATTGAAGACCTCGAGATCTCGACCTGTTGGCAATTCTACGTTTTGTTTTGATGGCCCTCTAACAATTCTATCGTACAAACCACTGCTAAATATGATTTACCTTTTATCTTGTGATGAAAATGCAATAATTAATAATTCAAGTGGCAAACCAGACATGATTCATTTCTAGAACCAAACAAAAGAAGGAGTAGATAAATTTGATCAAATGTTCTCCTCAATGTGGTGCAGCCGCAAAACTAATAGATGGTCAATGAATGTATTCTATGGCATCTTGAACATGGCTTTTGTCAATTTTGCTGTAATTTATGGCCACAAAATGATCAAATAAACCATCAAACAAAAGGGAATTCATTAAACAACTCAGCACAGATTCGGTTAAGCCTTGGATGGAGATGAGACTTGAAACTCCGACTTATATAGACAAAAAGACAAAATATAAGCCACATTCTCGCAAAACTTACTGATTCAGGTAATAAACTTCAGGCACAAGAACCAGAGCCCAAAAAACATAAATACTGAGCTTTTTGCTGCAAAAAAAAAATAGAATATCGAAATTAGTGTGCTGTGAGTGAAAAAAGTCAGTATTTTCTGAGCACAAAGTTGATGTCTATGTAGATTGCTCTAAAATTAAAGCTAGTAATTAAAAGCATGATTACTTTGTTTGCCCTATGAATAAGAAATTAATGTTAAAAAATATAAGTTTATTTAAAGAAATATGTATTTTTAAGTTGATTTTTAGGAAGATGATTTTTTTGTTTGAAAATAAGCATAATGATTTGATTCGTTTATTAAATACCTGTGATAGTAGTTTTCATTGATAAAACTGTGTTTTATTATTAGTTTATATACCAACCTTAACTTTCCATCAAAGAATAGGGCAAAAGTAGGTATATTTTGGCCTACAGGCTGTCATTTACATGTGCACGCCTCTGAGACGTATGTTAAGGCTTTATGTACCTTTAAAATAGATTAGGCTTCTAGGGTTAAAGAAAATAACATAGAATTTTTAACTTCTCCGGTAAAGCACCCTCAGTGTTGGCTCACCCTCACCCCCAGCTCAGCTAACCTTAATGGTTTGGCTGAAAATGCGGTTAAAACTGTGAAAAGTTTTTAAAAATAAATTATGGTTAGGAATAATTTTGAAGTAAATTATAAAATAGATTATTTGAATTTTCATATGATTATCGGAATTTTCCACATTATACCACTGGATTAGAACCGGAAATCTTGATGTTTGGTAGGAGACTGAAATCAACTTTCAGTAGTTTTATCCCTAAAACCATTCACGAATATTTATCAGAACAGAAAAAATAGCTATCAATAATATCAAAATGAGTCAAGATAATCAAATCAGGAATTATGGGGGAGTTAAATTTAGAAATTTACATATTGGACAAAAATGTCTAGTCAAAGATTTTCGACAGGTGAATAAATTTTACTGGGTCAGAGGTATTGTAGAGAAGAAAGTGGGAAAAAAAGTTTATATTGTTAGGATCTGTGGTACTCCGTTGACTTGGAAGAAGCATATTGATCAGTTAAGGAGTTTATCTGTCAGTTGGGAAGAGAAGAGGGGAGAAAAAGGCCTACTCGTCGCGTCTGAGGACACAAAATGTGCTTCAGACGAGTTGAAGACCTCAGATTTGTTGAAGGGACTAACGTGGAGTTCTCCTGATTTCAGATTACCGACGGAAGATCGAGAGCAGCTTAGTACTCAACCAAGACCATGGGACGAAAGACTTCGCTCAAGGCGTTCTGAAGGTCTCTCCAAAAGAAACAGAAATACTTAAGATAAAATATTTGAAATCATGTCTTTTGCTGTGGAATTTAGAATGTAAAATAGTGTTAAAGTGAAACATTTAAAATCTTATTTATTTTTTTGTAAAGCATCACTTGTGATAGTGATGTATTGTAATTTTTGTAGCCTAGGGTTTTAGATAAGGGCGGGGAGGGTGTAATGTATGGTAATAAGTTGGGTATTCAAGCGATAGATGGCACCAGTCATAAAGCTTCCGACAGATGTCGCTAGAGTGTAGCAATTGCCTGTGGGGTATCCTTGTCAGACTTCAAGCTTCTAAAAACAGATAATTACCAACCCTCGGGTAATGAGCAGTGTAGATAAATCCAAACTTAATTTATTGTAACGTAAATAAACGTAATTATTGTAAAGAACCTTTTAGTTTATCAAGAGTTCCCAAAACACAGAAATCTGCTTGTAAACAGAGATATAACAGACTTCATAGAAAATGAAGTCATATTTGGAAAAAAAATTAATTCTTATGGGCTCAAATGAAAAATTGGTTTCGAACTTTAAAAGAAGTTTTATCGGTAACTTTAATTTCGGACTGACTGAAATTTTGCACAAGTGCTATGAATCATGGTTTTAAGTTGAATGTAAAAGAATATTTCAAAAATATGAATTTTTGGACAAAAGTTAATTCATATGTGCTCAATTTGAGACTTGGGTTCGAACTTTAAAAGTCGTTTTCTCAGGATCTATGGTGTCAAAACTGACTGAAATTTTGCACAAGTACTTTGAATTATGACCTGAAATGGAATATTTCAAAAATCTGCATTTTTATATTCCAATGGGCTTTAATCGAGACGTGGTTTCGAACTTCGAACAAGTCCAACTGACTGAAATTTTGCACTTTTAAAGCCGTTTTCTCAGGCTCATTTATGTCGAAATTACTGAATTTTTGCACACCTACTATGAATTTTTGCCTTAATCGGAATCAAATTATATGTTTCAAAAATTCACATTTTCTTAAAAATGTTCATTCTTACGGGCTCAAATGCAGGACTTGGGTTCGAACTTTAAAGTCGTTTTCTCAGGTTTTATGATGCCGAACGGACTGAAATTTTGTGCACGTGCTATGAATTTCGATCTGAACATAAATTATTAACAAAAATAATGTTTTGGATATTTTAATTTAAATAATAAGATAATTATTGAATCCAAAAATTAAATATTCATCCTAGACTTGCAAAATAGTCAATAAATGTCACACATTAAAATTAAAATAAGATATGTTTATCATAAGACGCTGTCTAGATTGTATTTAGTTCGGGTTGAATCTTGCTATTATACATAAAGATAGTGGCCGATAAAAATTTCCTGTGATAAAAATGAAGAAAATTTCGGTAGTTCTCATTCAATAGAGTTAAATATTAACGAAGGAGATAGGGTTCCATTAAATCAGTTTGTAGAGCGGTGCCCCGGCAAGGCAAGGTTTCTGGGTTCGAGTCCAAGATATGACCGTATCTTTTACTGATTTTTCTGTTTCAGATTTTCGTATAAGAATGGCTTATATTGTCTTCAATAATTAAATATTTCAATTTGAGGAGTTACTCACTAAGTTATTCCAAAAAATAAATATATAATTTAAAAGTGTTGGCTATCAAAATGAGAAGCGTATCCATTTTCCTGTTCCAATATTTCGTGGTCAGAATGGTATCAATTCGCCCCTCACTGTTCTTATGGCCTTAACTGTTTTGAAATAACTACGTCACAATTACTTCTGAGTATTTGCGACTCGAAATTTAATAACATTTATATATGACAGCGGCTGTTCTTACATCACGGTGATTTTTGTGAAATCGTGTGGTATGATTTGATTGATAGTTTTTTTGTCTATCGGTTAAGCATCGATTTTAATTTTACTCGTTTTTTCTCAATCCGAAGCGTTTTGTCATGATTTCACACTAAGGCTAAAAATGGTTTCATGCGTTCTTTGGTTGTATGCAATAATATGTAGATGCATTAATATATATTCTCCTGGTGACCTCTGAACAGTTCGTGATGTTTTGAGACAAACAGGTGACTACCACCTCGAGAAAGTTTGTGCCTGGGGTAAGGCACAACGTCTCAAAACCCAAGCGTATCTGATTTCAGTAAAAAGGTAGATTAATGACTGTTGCAATTTGATGAAAACACTCATAGCTTTTTAGACCGCTTCAAGTATATGGGCTTTATAGAAGAACTAGTATATCTGGCTTCCAAGAAACTGGGCGTCTCGTACGACGTGCATGGCTAGCAAATTTTTCAATAGCGACCAGCTACTAACCCTATAAAAATCTTATGTTTTCCCAACAATTGAATTTGGGAGCCACCTCTGTTCTGGAGCCCCACAATACTTTTTTTATTTTTTTATTTTTTATTTATTGTTTTTATTTTAGTAATTTGTACATTTAAGTTTACAAATGACTAATTAATTATTACATACAAATATACTATGTTTTTTTTTCTTGCTTGATGTGGCTCCTACACAACATCTTGAACTTTTCAATTGGGGCAGACTTAAGGTTTTCCGGCAGCGCGTTATAGTATTTCATCCCTTTATATAATATAGTATTCTGGGTATTCGCTTTGTCCTTCTTTGGTAGCCTAATTTGATTGTACGTCCTAGTTTTATGTTTGTGTATGTCCTTGTTGTATACAATTTTATTCGAAAAATATTTGGGTAGCAGGTTGTTTACAATTTTGTGTAAAAATATCATCGTGTTCAAGGTCAACATCTGTTTCACCGTTAGCCAATTTAGTTCGTTTAACATTTTATTTACTTTTGAATACCTATTTCGTCTGAGTATTGTTCTCATTGCCCTATTTTGGAGAATTTGAAATTTATTTTGCTCTCGGTCGTTACACAGGAAAAGGATAGTTGAGCAGTAATTAAAATGTGGAGCAATAATGGAGTTATAAATGGTGATTGCAGTTTTTTCGGACAGTTTTTGGCGAATTCTTCCCAAAAAAGATATTTTTTTACCAATTTTCTTTTGGGTATATTCCGCATGTTTGTTGAAGTTCAGTTTGGAATCTATTATAACTCCCAAGTATTTTATATTGGTAACATTTTCAATAATTTCACCATCAATTTTGATTTTGCTTTCACTGGATGTCTTCTTATAACCAATTACCATACATTTTGTTTTTTTTTGTATTTAATTTAAGCTTATTTATTTTTAGCCATCTTGATACATTATCTAGTTCATTATTTAAAATATGTATTAGTTCTTCATAGTTTTCTCCAATTATATATATAAGTGTATCATCGGCAAATAGTCGTACTTTGCATTTTGAAAATATTTTCACCATGTCATTAATATAGAGTATGAACAATAGAGGTCCAAGGACTGATCCCTGTGGTACTCCTAATTTATTTTCCATTGGTTTTGAAAATTGATTATTAATTTTTGTTACCTGTATTCGGTCTTTCAAATACTCTTTTATTAATTTAATGGCTAGAGTTGAGAAACCAATTTCTTTAAGCTTTCTTATCAATATTTCTCGATCTATGGTTTCGAATGCCCTTTGAAAATCCAAGAATATTGCTAAGATAAATTTATTACTATTCATTCCTTCTTTCCATTCTTCAACGATTACATTTAACGCTGTTTCACAATAATTATTACATCTGAATCCCGATTGTTCTTGGTATAAAATATTGTGTTCATCTAAGTATTGCAATATTTGTTCTTTTATTATCACTTCAAGTATCTGTCCATATTTCGGTAAGGTGTTTATTGGTCGAAATTCTTCACATTTTCTGGTATTTTTAACCTTTGGGACCGGTATAATGGTAGACAGTTTCCATGACTGTGGAAATTTTCCCTCTTCAATTGTCTGATTAATAATATTTAATAGAGTAGATCCAATTACTGGAAAAGCATCTTTTATCAGACTAATAGTTAATCCATCTGAACTATTTTTTGATTTAATTTTGTTTAAAATGTTAAATAAATATTCTGCAGTTATTTTTCTGAAGACCAATAATTCTTTGTTTGAGTTGTTATTATCATTTGTGGGGTTGAAAACAATGTTGGGTATTAATTTGTTAATTTGAGTGATGCTTTCTATAAAATATTTATTAAAGCTATTAGCCATGTTTTCTTCGTTTATATCTTTTGGGAAGTTTACTATTTTTATGTCGTTTTTGTTATCGCCATGTACTAATTCTTTAATGCTTTTCCAAATTTTTTTGGGATCCCCTTCTTCCGAGTTTATTTTATTTTTTATGTACTCATTATGCGTTCTTTTTATGTCTTTAGAGTATTTATTTCTCATTTTTTTGTAGTTATTCCAATCCATAGTACTATTAGTAAGGAGTGCTCTCTTGTAAAATGTATCTCTATCGTGCTGCATTGTGCGTAGTTCTTTTGTGAACCATTTATTATTGTTTCCTTTACTTATCTTCTGTTCTGGAACTACTTCATCAATGGATTTTTTTAATGTTTAATATCATCTGGTCAGCTTTTTTGTTATATTCCATTTGATTTATTTCATTCCAATCAATAGTCTCTAAGGTCTGAATGAAGAGTTCTTTATTGTATCTTTTGTAATTTTTAAATGTTATTACTTGTGTTTCTTTAATGGAGTTGTAGTTTTCTCTGTCATTTAATAGAATTTGAATCATATTATGGTCGGTAATTTTAGGTTTATCTAATACATTAACACATAGGTTAAATTTATTTGAGATAACCAGATCAATCAATGTTTTAGAGGTATTAGTAATTCGTGTGAAATCTTTAACTAATTGTTTCATACCTGCAGTTTGAATAATAGATTTCAGTTTATTTGTGTATATGTCTGCATTTGCTTTAACATTTATATTAAAATCTCCAACTATGATATTAATATTTTCATCTTGCAAATTTTCTATGCTCCATCTTTGAAAATATGTTAAGAAGTCGCATTTACTTGTGTTTGGTGATCTATAAATAACAGTGTATACACCTTTCTTGATTCCTGATTTAATGCTGATGGCTAAAATCCAACAATTTTTTTCATATTGGTGATTTGATTTCACTTCATATGGAACTTTATTACTTAAGAGAATCATCACTCCTCCTGTATGTCTGCTATGCGAGTCACAACGGATGGTATTATAATGATCAAATATAATTTCACTATCTTGGATATCTTCAGTCACATGTGTTTCACTCATCATAAGCATAAAAGGTTTCTTCTCTTCTAAAAGTATTTTGACCTCTTCGTAATGAGCTATGATGCTTTGTATGTTCAAGTATATAATTTCATATTTCTCGTAACTTTTGTTTATAAAAAAGAAATTCTGCTCATTTTTGCTTCTAGTTTTCTTTTATAAATTGGGCATTCCTTACTCATGGCTGAGTGACTACAATTTAGTTTCAGTCCTAATCTTTTACTCGTCATTATACAATTGATGCACTGAATATCCTCATCCATGCAATCTTTTACGTCATGATTTTTTGCGCATTTTGGACAAGATTTTAGGTTTCTGCAATCTATAGCCTTGTGGTTGAACCCATTACATTTAAAACATCTCATGATATTTAAATTGTCAAAGACCCTGCATCTGTCCCATCCAATGTTTATTTTTTCTGTATTTAACATTCTGTCGTAAGTCTTTCCGTCTACGTCGGCATATATAGTAAAAGTTGTTTGATTTCTTTGGTTTTTTAGTTCTTTCATATATGTCACCTTTATTTTTGAGTTTTGTTCACAGATGGTCTCATTTTGAGTTTTTATTTTTCTCTCTATTTCTTCAAAACTGTATTTTTCAGATAAACCAATAATTTTGACGGATGGGTTTTTTGTTTGAGGATAAACCTACTTGATAAACCTACTTGATAAACCTACTTGATTCTCTGCAAAGGAGGGCGGTCCATCTGATTGCTTATCCATTGTGAACAGACTGCTTGGCATCTTAGAATTTAATTTTAGATGCCACACCACCGGGCGAACACATATCTGATGTGTTCTTGTTTTGTGTTACTATTAATGTAAGTATGCATACATTATTTCATACTAAAAATCATGTATGCGGGGACATTTGAGGGTCTAGAATTGTTTTAGTATAAATGTAGCTTTTTTTTACAAAAAAAAATAGAGTCCTGACGTGTGCGCTAAGGAGGTTAAACAATCAGTTTCCTCACACAAATGTTGGGCAAGGGTGGGTCCCCTTCAACGCTTGGCATTTTTCATGCACAGACGCAATTTGGGTAAGCTGAGTTTGTTTTTCAGGTATTTTAATGGAGCCAGATCTAAGAAGCTAGCAGCATTGATCTCCGGGATGCTTCTTCGGCTCGTACGATTATGTGGAACGAGCTAACATCATCTGTTTTTCCTCTTTCATATAATCCGGACCTTTTTTAAGATCAGCCATAATAAATCCTTTCCTACAGCCCCTACCTTAACCCGCCCACAACTCTGCCCAGCCGGGTTGCGATATACTTCCCCTGCCTATACCTAAACTCTTCAGAGAAGTGCGGTCTTGTGAGCTGTCGAATATGTAGAAAAAAAAAATAGGAATGAAGAACAGTAGGGTCACGTTTTGCGTACGAGAACTTTCGATCCAGCTCGTCAGCATTAAGTCGTCGGTCGTCCAACCACAGGCGTGTCGCTATTTCTGGCCATAACGAATTATACTGATCACTTCCATGAAAACTGGTACCGGCAGATTTTTTTTGCATTAGCAATTTTCCTAACAAGGCCTTATATTATTATGCCTAAGCCTTATATTATCTTATATTATATGCTAGGTGTAACTGACCAGCTCAGGCACGGGGACTCCATCAAAGCCAGAGTCAAGTTAGTCTCTTCGAAGTAGGGCGTAGTGTGCATGGTCGCAGATATTGAAGATAGTAAACAATTGCTCATGCTGTTCAAATCGCTAGTGCGCCCCAGTGTTGAATTTGCAGCCAATTTCTCTGGTCTGAAGCTCCAAAAACTCTTTGAATCTTCTTTCTTAACAAAAGAATTGCAATCATTAGAGTACAGTCGTCAAGCGGAAATTCTGCCCTTGTTCTACCGGTATTTCAATGGAAGATGCTTCACTGATCCCATCTGCACTGGTGCATAGTCGTAAATTCAATCGTCTAGACTATGGCATCCGAATCAGGGAATGTTTTGAGGTTGAATGTGGTTTTTTGTTTTGTTTTAAAATACTTATTTAGATAGATGCGATTTTTTGAAACATTTATTTGAAAAACATGTTCAATATAAAAAACAAATATTTAAAAACACACGTTTACAATGGTTTAAAAAATACAGTTACATCGGTAAAAGTCGAATAAACTAACCTTGTTAAGTATATTTGTATACATTGGTATACAAATATATTTTTATATTTTATAAAGCGCATATCCTACGAAAAGTACTAAGACTTGTGGCTTCTTATACGGCTTTTGAATAAAGTTTTTTATCATTTTAAAACACGCTGTTTTGAGTGCACGTAAGTATTGGGGAGGGGAAGGAGATGGGAAGGATGAAGCTCGATGAACCTGATTATTCACATCTGATTACCAAACACGACTTAAGTCGTTTCAAATTAAGAATGGGGTGTTTTTACAATGGCGATTCTCAGAGTTTAATAATAAAAAGTAGAATAAATAATTGATAGTTCCTATTGGTGTGTTCATGGATTTTTCTTTATTTTTATATCTTACGTGTTTTGCCTTGCTTATTATGTACAATAGATATATGTTTATGGTTGCAAATGAATGTACGTATGGGTGCAGTAATTTTTTATTACTTTTCCCTTATGAGATAAATTTATTACTAGTTCTCTTTTACGACAGCTGAACTAAGATTTAAAGCCAATCTTTTTTCATGTTCATTTTCCCTCGTCTCGTTGTTTATTATACTGAATCTTATTATATTCGAGGCCCAACTACGCTCTGCATTACATCCAACTCTTCCAAGATTACAAAACTAAATATCTTTTTTAAAAGGTACAGTGATGAGAAATGCTACATAAATGAGTAAAATCATGTAATAACGTGTGAGAAATTGAGAAAATTTTTCACAAAGACGAATGTCTAAACAAAACGGTTTTTTTATTCTTATTACCTATGTAGGTGTCTACGAAACAGCTAATTCAAAAATCAGAATACATATTTATCTACTTTCTGTGTAATTAAAAATGAAAATTTTATGTAAAAGTAAATTAATAGGTAGGTAAAAGAGCCATGATCATCTTATTTCAGTTTATCTGAGTAAGCCACAGTTTCATTAAAAAAAATTAAAATTCAATATCAAAAGTTTTGCCAAGGTATTCTTTGTACGTACATTTCAACAGTAATCAACCGAAAATCTAAAGATAGTTTGTAATGATCTGCCCTTTCTACTTCAAACTTTTCCTTCTCTTCTTTCTACGATAAATTTTCCTTAAGTCCCATAGGTAACTTTTCCATATGGCTTTGGTTATGTATATATCCGGGGTAGGAATGTCCTCCCTTCCGTCTTTCAAGCCTTTGTCCCTCTCCTTATTACACACCCCTTCAAGTGTGTACATCCTAGTTTGTCTACGTGACGTACGACCTTGAACGTACTCATTTCACGTGACGGTTCAGTATAAAAAGGCTTCACCGAACGTTGTGTTGGTTTTTTTTGTTTCTCGGTATAGAAACCTAGTTATCTATGTATGTGTGGTATCCCTCGGTTCTTTTGAGATAGAGTGAGTTGAATCCATTACCGCAGTGTTTTAAAGCCATTTCATAATCCTTATCTTCTAAGTCGCCTGCTCCCCCAACTAGCTACGCGATTCTATTTATCGTAGGGTAATGTGAACATAATAAAGTGTTAGATTTAATATATGTGATATACATACGATAAATTTATGGTGTTAGTTGTCGGCGCCATCCATGTATATATTTTGGGAGGGGAAGGAGAGGAAAGGAAATGAAATTTTTTCAAGTTAAGATTGGCTCCTCCTCTTTACCAAACAAAACCGATGGATGATAATTTGAGCAAGGCGATCGATATCTGCGTGTCTGGATATCACAACCGGCCGGGTCTCCCCTTGTTCCAAATTGGCAACCGTCACGCCAGAATAAAGAAAACCAGGTCTCATCACCAATTTCAGAATTGCCCCAACCTCATACACCTCCAGGAAAATCTACTTTACTGAGTGTAGAAAGGGAAAACCATGACATCCCTTGTCACGAATCTAGTCGCAAAAATGTGACACGTAAGGTCCTAAGTTACGTGCCACCTCTAGAAAACGTTGTAACTCCCTCGTCGTCGGGGATTTACATCCCTTTCTAGGTCAATAACATAGATAACACACGACAATCTTGTCGACATTTAGCCTGCCTTTAGCGATAGGTTGTGTGCCTACCCATTCAGCCAATTATCATGTGAGATATATGTAAGGTCTACTCGAAATGCCAAATTTAGGATGAGGACTGTCTGTATTTTAATATTTGGTTCCAGTATTTATTTTATGAGGTTACTAGCACCCTCGTGTATTAGGTATGAGTAATTTCTATTGAATACCTATCCTCTCAGGTAGGTATAAACGGATAATTGGTTTGATTTTTGCATTTAATTTAAAGAGGCTGCCTACCTCTCGAAAGGCTCCTGTTGAGAAAAGTTGTTCGGTTGGTAGTTTTATTTCGGAGATTACCATCTCCATCTTTTGACTCTAGATTTGTTTTGTGCATCCCAATTCGTAGCTTAGAAAGTCAAACAATAGATGAAAAGTATTAAATTAGAAAGTCAAATAACAGAAGAAAAGTATTCATTTTGTTCTGTCTGGTTGCATCCGTTCGCTTTCTATTCGGGCGGTCATACGCTAGCAAAACTTCCCCTTTGACTGACTGTACCTGCGTCTTGTCCTATATATTTTTTATTTTTTTTTTTTTTTATTTGTATAAAGATTACATACAATATTATTTATACCCGCTAAGCTACTGCAAGTAGCTTGTCAGCAGGAGATTAGTTGCACCTATAATAATAGTATAGTACATACAATTAAAATAATCATCAACGCTTTAGCGTAGTAATACATACATTTCTACAAAAAAAAAAAAAAAAACCAAAAAAAAAAAAAAAAAAAAATTGTGTAATACCTTAAATTTGAAAATACAGAAACAGTTTTGTGGGGAAAAAAACAGTCTTAATACATGAGGTTACTCCTTAGTAGCCATGATTTGAATATTAAAGAGAATTTACTAATGGAGCAATTTTCTTTTAATTCATATGGCAATTTGTTAAAAATTAAAGGTATTGTGTATTCAAGAGTTCTTTGACCATATTTGTTTTGAAACACAGGTACTTTCATTCCTTTATTTTGTATGAAACGTGTATTGTGTACATGATCCACCATTGTTTTATACGGACTGTCAGATATATGCTGTAATACAATTTTTTGCCACATAAGTGCACGAATCGGTAATACATTTATTGATTTATACATAATACTAATGTCTCTCCTCTGGTTATAAACGGTTTTGCTTACTAACAACTTTACCATGGCATTTTGAATCATTTGTACATGTTTTATGTTGGTTTTGCACGATTGACCCCATGAAGTTATCCCATATCTTACGGTAGATTCTGCAAGAGATAGATAAATCAATTTCATAGTTTTTAAAGGCACATAATATTTTATTTTATACAGTCTTCCTACAATAGACCGAAGGCGCTTACACAGTTTTGAAATGTGTACATCCCACTTCATGTTACAATCTACTGTAACTCCTAGATAGACATAGTGGTTAACCAGTTCGATATTTGTACACGCACAGGGCTGTGTGATATTGTTGTGAATGCAGTCAAAAGAGTGAGATATGATTAGAGGTGCCTCGCTATACTTTGCATGTGGTGATCTTATATGCATCAGTTTTGTTTTTTTAGAATTAATTAGTAAACCATAATCATGTGACCACCTTAATAAAGAAATAAAGTCTTGCTGCAACAATTTCATTGCAATAGATAAATTTTCATGGGATATGACAAGTGCAGTATCATCAGCGTATACATAATATTTAACAAACGAAAAAATTTTTGTCATAAGAGATACAAAGATAATATAAAATGTTGGTCCCAAAATTGACCCCTGTGGAACTCCAGTTTTGACATTTTTTATTTCACTAAATTTATCTGATATTTTTACCTTGATTTGGCGGTTGGTTAAAAAGTTTTTGAATAATTTGAGTGTATTTCCTCTTACCCCTATTGCCTCCAAAATATTTAACAATTTCGTCGTATCTATAGTATCAAATGCCTTAGAATTGTCTATGAACAGTACCAAAACATGTCTTTTGTTATTCAATTCATTATTTATAAAATTAGAAAAATCCTGTAGTAACATTTCGGTACTTTTTTTTTTTTGGAAACCATATTGATTGGGATCTATTATAGAAAAGTAGTCCAAGTATTTAGTTAGTTTTAAAGATAAGTATTTTTCGAGAATCTTTTCTATAGCTGGTAGTATACTAATCGGTCTATAGTTTCCTATATCGGTATGTTTTCCACTTTTGTAAATAGGTCTGACAATACTACACTTCAGTTCATCCGGTATTACAGCCTGAGTTAAAATTGTGTTAATCAGATGTGTTAAGATAGGGCCTAGGATATCTATGTGTCTTTTTATATCAAACATTCGTATGTTGTCTATGTGGTATATATAAGCTATGTTGCAATTCTAGCGGGACGATATTTGATGCCCTAAAATCACATTTGTGTACCATTGAAGAAATGCTGTCTGAAAAATAGTTTACAAATTGGTTTGTCACAATTTCCACGGATTGATCTTTTAGCATATATCTAGATATTACCTCATCACAGTTACTCTTTGTGTTACGTCCTAGAATTTTATTTATTTCATCCCAGGTTTTTTTGCTGTCTGTAAAATGATGCTTAAATCTATCATTATAAAATGCCGTTTTATTTTTGATTATTAATTTGGTGACATAATTACGAAATGATTTATATTGTTTTTCATAAATTGTATTTGTTGGTGAATTTTTCCATCGTTTAAATAAAAAATCTTTTTTTTTAATATGTGATAAAATATCTTCGGTCATCCATTCTTTTATTATCCAAGGTCGAGCTTTAGGTTTGACATCTATAATTAATCTACTATTTTCATATAATTCGTTAAAATTGGATTTTATTTGATTATATAAATTAGTGCAATCGTTTGTCTGTAGTAAAGCACTCCAGTTATAATTTCTAATAGAGCAATCTATACGTTTTTGGGATAAAATTGAGACCTGCCGTACTTTATTTACAATACGTTTATTCATTTTATAATATGGAATGCTCACACCTGTTGTAAAGTGATCAGCAATAATGAAGTCACATACACAAGCACGTAGCATGTCCGTGTCTTTGTGCTTATTAATATACCTAACAAATATATGATCCAGGCACGTACGTGTCACTTTACCTTTAGCTATGGCTTCCCTCGTAACGTCACTGATACATTTAGTAAAATAATTATTTGAAAGAGTGTTTTCATAGTTGATCGTTATGGGGTCAATATAATTTAGCAAATCAATATTTATATCACCAAATATTAACATATTTTCATTACGGTTCGAATGTTTGGTTAGTAATGAAGAAAGCTCATTTATAAAAGATTGTTTACTAAGATTTGGTGGTCTATAAATAGCAAGAACATTAAGTGTTGTATTATTAGGTAATGTTATTAGGCATGAGATATTTTCGAAAAACATTGTTTCATATGTATTTTGTGTAAAAATTAAAGTATCCCGGATATATAAGCTTATACCCCCTCCCGATTTGGATGTGCGACAGTAACTAATGCTATTATAACCTGGAATTTCGAAAAGACAAGTTTGTTCACTTTTTATAGATGTTTCACATAACATTAATAAATCTATATTTTTCCAACAATTTTGGAGGTTAGCATGTAAAACATCCCAATATTTAGAGATTGATCGTATATTAACTTGCACACATATAAAACTTCCCACTTCACTGTTTTTTTCTACCATTTCTTCCGTCCATTGGTCTAACCTATTTGTTCTCTTAAAGTCAACATCATAGTCTTCATCTATGTAGTTAGACGCCATAGCTGATCGTGGAGAAATCCCTCGAAAGCGCTGCTAGGTATGCTGGGCAGTTCTCCCTGTCTCCGGTAGGATGAGTGGCGGGCTTTCCAAATCTGATGCAGGTGGCGCAAACTGCCTTCGCAGCAGTATTTGGGCAACTTTCGCGGGCGTGACCATCCTGGCCACAGTGACCACATCTTGTTTGATCTTTACAGAACTTGAAAGAGTGACCGATCATTTGGCACTTGGAACATACTGTGAGACCAATAAAATCACGTACGCGGCACACTGTCCAGTCCACAAAGACCTTTCCCCGTTCCACTAGGATGCGTCGCAGGTTAGCAGGCACCTCGTAGACCCGGTGGCAAGTTGATCCTGTGCGAGCACCAGCTAAGAAAGGGTCATTGGCCCGTCTCCCTTTTTCAGCTGATAGATAGTCTGATTGACACATTCCCTTTCTGAAACATTATTTGGGCTGCAGGGGTTGTAAACTTGGATGCTGTATCCGTCCTTTAAAGGGACTTCTGTTATTTAATAAATAATATAAAAAAACTCACCCTGTTAGTCACCTCCAAATCCTAGTGTGAAACTTACCTGGTTACACACTACATAGCTAAATCAGTTTAATTTTCGGTCACCTCCCTATCGGCTTCTTTCCTCCTTTTAGCGAAATCCTTGCAACTTGTTCAAGTTTGGTCCCCTCCCTACGCCTATAAAAGGTTAATTAAATAATTCTGTAAATACAATTGTACCTCTCTAATCTCTGTTTGACAACGCAATCATTATTATTATTATTTTCATGTTTTTAAGACAAGTAATTTAGTTTGAACTACATATTTACGAAATCACGTTTAATTTAACACATTTTATATTATAATTGCGATCGCCCAACTCTTAGCGCCCCTGGGGTGATTTTTCACAAAACGGCGCTCTACAAATTATCCAATTATTATTATTGTCATTATTATTAATTGTATTCTCACTGAGTCCAACTACTTTCACTTCACACAAACACCGGTTCAATAATATTTCACTTTAATTCAATATTCCACAGTACTTTCTAACACCATCTGAATTCATTAATTAACTGTAATTTCACACAACACTTCTCATTTGTATCGATTTCTCGGAGCTGTCAACGTACTCAAGTTCAAGAACAGACTGCCCGTATTTTATCCCTTCCTGTGGGAATGTGTTTACTTAAGGCCTGTAATCTATCCCATGTTGCTAGTCTAGACAAAAATTTTTTGGAGCACGTTCGTTTATTATTTATCGTTTATTTATGTGATTATTCAAACCATCACAAGTTCAACAGACTAGAAAAATAAAGGAATAACGATGGTTGAGGTTGAAACATTCAAACTACAATATTGAGGTAAGGGACAACAAGTTTAAAGACCCCTGGAACACACGTCGATAATATATTTCATAAAATTTTATTGCTTTAACAGTAGAAAACGTTAATAAAGACACATATTAATATTTTATTGGTCAAGTAGGCAACACGGCTAGGATAAACATATTCAGATTGAAAACCCGTTAAATTTTTCGGTGGAAGTTGGCACTTTTGCAAGATAAAACAAGCATAAAAATTTATTTTTGCTAAAAAAATGATTGTAGAACTAAATGCATCGATATTTTGCCTAGTGATTTTTTTTCAAATATGTAGATATTTTTCTACTGTCAAATATGTAGATATTTTTCTACTGTCAAATATGTAAAAATTTCTCAATTGTCAAAATTCTCAATTTTCGACATCTTTTAAAATAATTGAGTTTTTATTAAATTCATAATATCAAACATTAAATTCAATTTGCATTTAAGATAATTAAAAAATTAAGTTAAGTAATAAATAATTAAGTTTAGTTATTAATAATTAAGTTTAGTTTTTAATAATTAAGTGAAGTAATTAATAATTAAGCTAATTAATTAATAATTAAGTAAAGGAATTAATAATTAAGTTAAGTAATTAATAATTAAGTTAAGTAATTAATAATTAAGTTAAGTAATCAATAATTAAGTTAAGTAATTAATAATTAAGTTAAGTAATCAATAATTAAGTTAAGTAATTAATAATTAAGTCAAGTAATTAATATTTAAGTTAAGTAATTAATAATTAAGTGAAGTAATTAATAATTTACAATGAAATATTAACGTCAGCTGATAATTTTCTTAAAACCATGTTTTTATTTTAAAAATAATTCTATTTGTGAAAACGCTCTTCTATCTGAAGATTCACAAAGATTTACATGGCTGATGTAAATGTTATGGGTAAGATTAAGAAATCGACGCTTAGATAATAACTTAGATAATTTTGTAACAAGTAGAGATAATGTTATCTTCACTGAGATTTCCGGTGCTCAGGATTTAAATTTTAAATTTTTTAGATGGTTTTAGCATGTACAGCGAATAAACAAAGAAGTGAGTGTATTTCAGAATTAACAATATTATTTTGCAACTAATTTTAACAAGGTTAAAAACCGATTCTTTTGAACTTTGTAATCATTCAAAAAGATATCTGCCATAAATATGGGATAAACTAGTTGCATGATTATATTGTCAATTTTGAATTTGAAATATGAGATCCACAAAAATGATGTATAATAATTAGATTCTGATGACCGAGTGGCTGGAGGCGTTGTCCCGGTAAGAAAGAGATTTCCAGTTGAGACAGTTCTCTTTGTATTTCTGTGTCTCGTTCTGTTTTATGGTTTGTTTAGATTCATCAGTATTATCCTCTTCTTTATTGATAAATATATATAATTCAAAAAGGGACAAAATTGCATTCATAATTCGAGAGTGTTTATAATTTTTTTTTTTTTTATAACATTTATTGCGGGTTTGTTACTTACGTTTTGCAGAGTCACGTAACAGACCGGCCAGTGTGACATGCGACCTTTTTAAAAGTATAATGTAAATCACATTAGTAATGCTATGATTAAGTTTTGCAAGTATTTTAGTTTTTTATTGCTATTTCAAAGCCATTTTAAAACAGTGGTTAGGCCACGTTAAAAACACTTATTTATATGATTTTATTTACTCCCGCCCAATTTCAATTTTGATGATGTCTATAAGGAGTTATTACCGGTGAAACCGATTTATTGAGAAAAAAAATGTGGCAATATATTGTTCATGTTGTGGGGTACTTTGAAATCTGTTTATCCCACCTTTTTTAAAAAATAAAAACGAAAATTCCTGGATTACAAATAACCTGACAATATTTGAAAATCTCTTACTTTCACCACAATAAGCGGAAAATGTTGCTCGCCTTGTGATGGAGGACTTTGCCAGCCAAGGAATTGAACACACTATGCCTGGGTGGAACCCAAACGCGTTGCCAACTCAGCCACTGACCGGTAAAAATGATAATGTTTTCTTATTTTTTTAATAATTATGTGACTGCTATTAGGTTATTTAAATGTGTTTTATTGTTGAGGTCTTGTAAATTTATTGATAAGTGGGATATAAATAACATTCTTTATTTCCTCGTTTATTGATTTCCAATTGTTCATCATGTGACATCTGGCGTTAGAACAACTACCGACATAAAGGATAAATATTAATAAACATTAATGTTTTTCATTAATTTCATTCAAACAGAATAAATCCACACCGAGGACCCAATATTTCAGATTGTAGTCTTTGTTGTCAAACATGAAATCACAAGCATCATCTTAGAAATTACCCAACAATCAACCCACACTAACATCAAGATATTTTACAATCAAGACATTCACAACCACTTTACTTGAAATAACAATAAAATTTGCATTCTTCTAATACACACTACGAAATATGGAATAAAATATCTTTACTATATTGCCTACACACTCTATAACTCCCTTCCAGATATGTATAAAAAAGTCAACATAATCCAAAAATTCAAAAAAAAGCTTTAAAACGATATTTTTTAAAAACATATAAAAACGAAAATACGTTATTCTTGTTGTGTTATACTTTGTTTTGTTTCTCTCTCTTATTTTCTATTCCCTGTATTTTTGAAATCGAGCATAATCTATTTTTACCAATGTATTAGTGGGTAAGTACCTTCTTCAAAATTCTTACCTTGGCTATGTGCTTACGTGTATATCCCCGTCTGTTTCTTTTTTTTGTTTCCTCTTGTTTGTTCTATTTAACCTCCATTTTTCTATTTGTTGATATCAAAATTCCAATATAAAATTGAACATATTGACCCCAATACATGTATTGTAAGTTTTTCTCGTCCTACGATGAGTTTTGTAACTCATCGGGATTGCTCTAAGATAAAAAACAAAAATAAACAAAATCATTAACGTATTGTCAGCCCGGGTATAATATCCGTAAATTACCAACCAAACTTTGGCCAAAAAATTATTGTTGAGTTGGAATAGGACATTGTCCTAGTGATTTAATATTAAGATATACTGCACTGAACCGAAATAACAATACATAATAGCAGTGAAGCCTTTTGTGAAGAATTTAAAAAAAATTAAATATTCAAACATTTTTTTAAAGCAACTCCACACAGGAGGCCCTTAGAAAAATAATTTCTCTCAAGGCCTATGTCATCTTTGGGGATGCAGTGTGCAGTGTGGTTTTGAAGGGAAGAAGGGGTGAATATGGGACTTGAAGAATCCGATGTTTTAAGAGGGAGGAAACAGAAGCCGGAAAATCGTTCCGCAGCAGAGCT
Organism: Hesperophylax consimilis; assembly: GCF_061612785.1. Taxonomy (NCBI): domain Eukaryota; kingdom Metazoa; phylum Arthropoda; class Insecta; order Trichoptera; family Limnephilidae; genus Hesperophylax; species Hesperophylax consimilis. The sequence goes on from NC_142865.1 coordinate 19,148,347, forward strand.
GTTGAACTCAGGAACGAATCGTAGAAGCGACCTGTTCTCATGTACAAGGCGTGCGTTTGGCGTGTTTTCTGAATATGCAACAATGACGCTAGTTCTTCTAGCATCAATATGTAATGCCGGTAGAACAGAGACAGCATACCTACCTGACGCCTGTCCGTTTTTTTTATTTTTTTTTATTTTTTTATAGTGAATACCTCACAAGAGTCCCAACTGCTCCCGTCTGGAGCCAGTGAGACTATGGCATCCCCAATTGGGGGATGTTGTGAGGCTGAAGGTAAGTGGGGAAGGGAAAGAGGAAGGCGGGGAAGTACCTGGCTATTCAGATCTAGTCACTAAACACGGCTAAAGCCATTTGGAGCAACGTTTCAATTCTGAATGGTGGTCTTACACCAGGGCGATACTGGTAGTATCTTCCACTCTGGAACGTGCCGCAAATATACTATATATTATTTTAATTAATTAATTGTGAAATAACACAAATTAATCAAATAAAATTTATTTGCGCACGCCGGGTTCGAACCCGCGACCTTCGGAATGGCAGTCCAATGCGTTACCACTGGACTATGCCGGCCGTCAAATCATGATTGATGATTGCAATCCGTGTGTTAAGACATGGGAATTTATCAAACGGACCGCGCATTTCTCTAGGTTTTTTTTCAGTTATTTTGGAGCTCTAGACCAATAAATATTACAATATATTTAGAAAAATAGACAGTTCAAAGCTAATTGCGAAAAATAAATTTATTTTTAACGAAACTGCCCAACTCAATTGAGATATTATTATTAATATTTCTCGTATTTGAATTGGGGATTGGCGCCATTATAATTTATAAATAGAATAGAAATATAGCGAACTTAACACAAAATTAAAATATCATAGTTATGAAACTTTACAAAACAAGTAATATAAATCTAAACGAATATAATCTAATATATTTTATAAAAAGAAACCCGTATTTCCCTACTCGCCTAATTTTCTTCACAACTACCACCCACCGGTTGTCATGGTGGTAGATAGCCCTTGGTGTCACATCGAAAGTAAGAGAGTTTGGTTGGGATGGCTGAGCGTGAGTGGGACAAAAAAAATACTCTCCGTATCGCCCTGAAGTAAAACCAGCATTCATTATTGAAACGTTGGTTGTAATGTCTTTAGCCGTGTTTGGTGACCATATGTGCTTTCCCACCTTCCTCTTCCCAACTCCTACCCCTGTCGACTGCCTTCAGCCTCACAACATACCACAATAGTCTCACTGGCTTTAGACGGTTTGTAGCAGTTGGGACTCTAGTGCGGATCCCCCAAAAAAAATTATAAATAATACACATTTATCTAATTCGATCATTTTCTGTCAACTTATCGGATTCAAAATCGAAGATTAGGAAACCTCACGCTTGCTTTTAAAAACTTAAAAACTTAACCGCTTAGCTACGAAGGTCATCGAGTCTTAAAAATTAAATAAAAATAATACCTTGCCTTGTAGTGAAGGGGATAGATCCATTTTAAGGCCTGTATCAGCCTTTCCCGGGCCCTGGGCCAACGCAGGGCCTAACCACAATAGTTTGTGGTCGGGCCCTAACAAGAGCGGGCCTTAATTTATGGCCCAATTTCGCCCATAATCGCTATGTGCTTCCGGGCCTTTTCGCTTTTCTAGGCAGTGGTAAAGAATATACAAGATTGTCTTGAAAACAGAAAATTATAGTTTGATAAAAGTCTGGATTGTACTGAAACAAAACTTTCTCAATAACTTTTAAATAGTTTTCAAGCCATTTCAAAAATTAAGACAAGCCTGCAATCAATAAATGATGGAAAACCAATGTTGTACGGCAGATGCCTAAAATCATCATCGAAAAATTTGGTTGTTACCGAAAATATTTCAATTTCAGAATCGTGGTCGGAATAATGTATAGGCCTCCGTGGTTGAGAGGTAACACTCTCGACTAGCCGATCCGATCTGGAGATCGCGGGTTCAAATCTCGGCGTGTGCAAGTAAATTTTAATGATTTATTTTTTGTTATTTTACAATTTAATCATTTTAAGATACCTGGGTAGAAGATGCCATCAGCATGGTGTTTGTAAGACCACTATTCCGAATTGAACACTGGTGTATGTAAGACCACTATTCCGAATTGAAATGTTGCTTGAAATGGCTTTAGCCGTGTTTAGTGACCAGATCTGAATAGCCATTAATTTCTTAATCTCCTTTTTCCATCTCCTTCCTCTCCCCATTTTTATTTTTTTTAAATTTATTTAATTACGATGATTTGTATTGACATCATTTTATTTCATAATGTTTTCCCCACTTGGATTTCTCGTGCTGGTTCCACAGCATTCTAAATTTTCTGTATTTTATGTTTTTTTATTAAATATACATTACCTTAAGCCTCGTAACATACGGCAAATGGGTATGCCTTAGTCTCACTGGCTTCAGAAAGTAGGCAGCAGTTGGGACTCTTGTGCGGTATTAATATTAATACAAAAAAACAATCATACAAACTAAAAATAGGGTTTATAAAATCATTTAAATAAGTCGTCACAATCCTCTGACATAACCATAGTTTAATAATGGCATTTAAAGCCGAAACAGCTGTCGAAAATCGATTAATTTTATCTTCCCCGTATTATTCTACCATTAAAACCACTCTCTAAACACTTCCGACACTAATAAGAACAAACTTTAAAAGTTTCATTGAATTCGGATGAGTTGTATAAGAACGCGAACGGGAAACATTCATTTAATATATATATAGATTAGATAAAAGAGTTTTTTTTTCATTCTTTTGTGAAGTCAAATAACGAATTGTTTTGACAGAGTGATAATTTTGTTCGCAGCCTATAAAATTTATAAATAAAATTAAATGTTTATAGAAAATTTTTTAAAAGATATATTGTAATAAGCCAAATAACATAAAAATATTTGCAATTTTTATAAATTTTCTAGTTTTATTATTTTCATGTAATAATTTGTGCTGTTAGTACCAATCTAATACAGTATGGCTCAATATTAACTTGAAACAGGTGTCGATTTTCGTAAGTTTGCAAAATGAAAATGGATACATTGATAGGTGGCCACCGCCTATCTGTTATTAGGTATAAAACTGTTACGACGCCCTTTTCCAAAATCGTATTATCTTACCTTTATGGCAATTCTGTCTGTCTTCTTAACAATTTAACTGAATAAAGAGGTATATAAAATGAATTGCAGCCAGATTTTTGGTTACGACCACTAAAGATATTAAATGTATCTACCTAATTACACTTTTAAATAGAAATACTATAAATGTATTTTATTTATAACTAGCTGATATACATACACGGCGTTGCTCGTAGACTTATAAATGGTTTAAGGTTATATTTTGAAGTTGTGAATTCAAGTTCAATTCAACGACACCCGCCACTCACGGAGAAATTCAATTGTACCACTCACAACTAAAACATCTCTCGCTCAAAGACACTTCTCATTCTTAGGTCCAAAACTATACAACTTCATGCCTGATGCTTGGAAAAAGGAAAACACAGCTGTTCTTCATAAATTGACCATTAATTGGTTTCATCAATTAGGTAGAAAGGAGAGTGAACTTTTACTACACAAAAAATGAAATCAAACACAAACCAAAAATAACAACAAAAACTCCAACAAAAAATAAACCATGTAAAAGATACCTTTATGTTCTAATCTTTATCATTATGTGTATATATGTACCTACCTAGTACTTTTAAATTAGAATGCTACCCAAGCAGCAGTTAATCTTATGTTTAATTGGATATTTTATTTTATTCTATTTCTTCTCTTTGTTATTCATATTTATACAAAATATGTTAGTAGGCTAAGGCACCATTTAAAAGTACATATACCTATTATTTCATTATTATTTTTAATACTATACTTATCAAACAACTTATCAAAATATTAATACTTATACTTATTTGACTGTCCTAAAACGGGAATCCTCCTAGCTGGGCAGTCAAAATATTTCTTAAATAATGTATTTAAATGTATAATCTTTTACTAAAAAAATAAAATAAATAAATAAAAAGTGAACCTGTCATCAGGGTGCATTTTAAAAGTGGAAATACTTTAATTGTTGCGTTCCAAATCGATTGGTAGTCGACGAATGGACGGTAATTTTTAAAGAGAAAATACTCACAACTGTTTGGAGCCAGTAGGACTATGGTATCCCCGATTGAGTTATGTTGTGAGGTTGAAGGTAGCGGGAGGTGGAAAGAGATGGGGAAGAGGATGGCGGGGAAGTACCTACTTCGCGTACCGAATCGGTTAGTACTCGAAGAATGGACTGTTTTTTTTAAAGAAAATCAGTTTAAGTATTCGAAAAATAGGAGTGAGAAGGAGGTCTCTATCTTGTGAATGTTGTGGCAATAATTGGAAGTTCTGATGTTGGACTTGAATGTTCTGTGAGCACTATAGTTTGTTATTTTTTTAATGATAAACTTACGTTTATAAGACAAGGTTTCATATGCATAGCACAAAGGATAACATATTTATTATAAGCAATAATTAGTCGCCTGAAATATCCATACAAATTGAATAAATCTCGACGCCATCTAGTGGGAAATTTAGCACTAACAAAGCCTTTCCTACAAAAATAAAGTTGGTTGCTTACAGGTGAAAAAGTATAATAAGCAGTAATTCTTGATTGAAGTACTAGTACATATTGAATTATTTGGCGTATTGGAAATAAGCCGAAGTAGCTCAGTGGTCCAGAGAAGAGAAGGTGCGGGTTCAATTCCCGTCGGCGACATTTATTTTTATTTGGGAGATATTTTCAATTTTAATGGAAATTTCAAGCGACTAATTATTGCTTAAAATAATTCGGTATTCTATAGTTTGTACATGTACATCTAGTATTGGTTCACAAATAATCACAAAACGAACGGCTTTTGTATTACAAATATTTATTGTATCTTAACAAGAACTTTTTTTTGATCTCTCTCGATAATATATTTATTTAATGTATGATGATTAGAGCTAATATATTATACTGTTTTTTCGATAATCCGGGGGCGACAAATATGCAACGATATGCAATGATGAAAATACTATCAATAACAAAAGACACTTGCTTTTGGCCTCCTATTTTTCAAATCTTATTGTTTTTTTTTCGAATGTAAATACCTTTATGAAATGGAATAAAAACAAGGGTAGAGCAATTTAAGTAAGAACCGGTTGTTGGAATAACCATCAAAGTGTTTCAATACTTAACAATAAAAATAAATATAATGTAAATAATTGTATTAAAATAAGTATTTGTTTCACTTGGTCGTGCCATGTCTCTCCTCTCACCTCTCTCTTCGTTTATCAGGTACGCCTCATTTTACCTCAAATTATATTATTTGATTCGAGTCTCTTCTACCATTCGCTTCATGTAATATCAGTTATTACAATAGCGTATTATCCAAGATGGATATTTTCAGTTGCGAACTTACCAAATACAAGAGGTCCATAAAATAATATTTCTCTGATGGTTTGTGTATAATGTTTATGCCTCTTTTGTTTATATTTCTACTATGATTTGATTTATATCTACAACCTCTCTCTATGGCTATAAATGTATTGATAAAAGTTTTGTTTTCTAAATTTTTCGCTTTATATAAATTGATGATTTCATATATCTTTCTTTCAAATTTTTATTTACTTATTCCTTATTATGCTCTCTCAGCAGAGTTACCTCTGCTGAGAGAGCATAATAAGAAATCGTTGCCTTAAAAAATTTTAGCCGTGTTTTTGTATTTTTTATTTCATGTGAAACCGCAAAAGGGTCCCAACCGTCTGGAGCCAGTGAGACTATGGCATCTCCTATTGAAATGTGTTGTGAGGCTGAAGATAGTGGAGAGGGGAAAGAGATGGGGGAGAGGAAGTTGGAGAAGTACCTGGATAATCAGATCTGGTCTCCAAACATTGCCAAAGCCATTTTAAATAACGTTTTAATTTTTAATGGTGGTCTTACACACCTTGTTTGGTTTCTATCAATCTTCTTCACCCCATCTACTTCCCCTCCCCTCCACCTTCAGCCCCACAACACACCCCGATTGGGAATGCAACGCAAAAAAAAAAATGTTTAACAGGCTTGTATAACAGCCCAGTTCGTAGCTAATTTGACTGAACCCATTTATTCTGCAAAAATCGTCTTCATATTGCATAAAGAAAACACAAATAACGTTTCGATACGCGTACTTAACTCCGTTTCTATTTATTTTTATTGACTATTCGCCCTTTACTAAATCGCCGAACATATTATTTTATATTTCCGAATTAAGTCCACGACCTTCCGTCTAAAAAACATTGAACAGATCATTACGCTTTGTGAGTTGTCACAAAACAAACATAATATCATTTGAATTTGAGCTACTTTTTTTTCATAAAAATACTATGCCTAACATTTAAACAAGAATCGAGTTCAGAAGCTTGGCTCGGCTCCTACAACATAGACTCAAGTTCACTCCATTATCTCCTCAAAAAGACACTCCGCCTAGAAACTCCAAAGATAACATAAGCTATGAATATAATGATTTTTCTCCTGGTCTCCTGTGCAGAGTAAATTTAAAAAAATTACCCACTCTCGAATGTGGAAAAATTCATGCGTCCGTTTGATCAATGACACAGAAAGTCGAAAATAACTATACCATTATTAAAACATGGGCTTTATTTTATTATTTACTTTAAAAATCCTAAAGTAATTATTAGCAATAATTATTTTTTATCATTTATGCTGTGCATAAAACCTTGTCTTATAAACATTAGTTTATCGTTAAAAAATAATAATATTTGACACGTCAAAAATATTTCACCAACAAATGAACATTCGGTGATTAATTCACCGACTCCAGATATTCAGAGGGTTCGGCTCGGTAGAACTCCTAACTGGACCTATAAATCCTCCCTCAATATAAATAATTAAAAAATCTTTCGTAATCATTCATGTGTTTAAAATGACTGATTTTTGCATTTTTTTATATGAATTCTTTGACAGATCTAATACGCCTAAATTTTGAATGAGAGAGCTAGGTATAATGCCAGTAGCCGAAATAAGAAATGGTAATATTTTTGTAGTCAGAATGCCAAATTATTTTTATCTCATTTCCTAAATCTTTGTATTTTCTTATTTTTTCCGAACTTATTTTCTTATTTATACTTAGTAATAATATTATGTATACATATTTACATTGTAATTGAACATAAAAAAACTTTGAAGAATAATAAAAAAGGACCTCTGTGTTGAGTTAATGAACAAACAACATACATTTCATTATGTTTCTTTCCAAAATCAACAGCTTAAAAAATCAACTTTCCAGTAAAATAAGCACCATAAAATTTTTCTTTCAACATTATTATTTTATATATTTTTTAAATCTCTCAGTTTTACAACAGAGCTACTATTTCAGCATCATGTTCACAGGGAAAGTTTGCGAAGGTTAACTGAGTATTATAACGCTGAAGTAGAATCTTATTACAATATTTACAAGCCCAAGTTTTCGTGTTATGTGTTGAATTGACACTTAACTAAACTTGGGTATGGAGTTACTGTGCTGTGAAAGTTGTCCGCACCAAACACCTTTATGATCATAAATATGATTTTGATTTTCTCTTTCAGGGGTGAGATTAGTAAACATTCTGGGAAAGTAGCCATTTAGTAGTCTGTGAATTATTTTTTTTAAGCGAGGACAAAAAATTGGATTTTTTAAATTTCAATTTTGTTTTTTGCAATTAATGAATATTTGCTTACTTCCCGACATCCGATCGAGCTGAAACCCGGCAGATAGGCTCGTTGTTGATGACAATACACTCTGTCAAACTTTGGTGGCAATAAGGCGTTTATCTGAATTGGGATAATATTACAGCAGTTATTATTTAAATATTTAAACTGTTTTATCGACTCAGTTCATGGGTAGAAAGGTTCAATAATCATTTCAGGTTGATTTTAATGTTTGTGGGCTACACAATGTACAATATGAGAATTATCTTCCTTCATTAAAAGAGTTTTTAATTTATTATTTGCAAACAAATCTTAGATCTTTGATTGAAGTATGGATTGCACAAAATAGAATTTCGGCCATTTTTTTAACATTAACTGCACACAGGATTCCCCGTGAAAAATATTTTCCCTCAGAGACTATGTGTCATCTTTGGGAATACTGTGTGGAGAGAAAGGAGTGAGGAGAAACAGCGGCCGACCAATCGTTCCACAGCCGAGCTGTTGAACTCAAGAACGAATCGTAGAAGCGAACGGTTCTCATGTGACAAATGAAACACTTTTCCTATGTTGAGCGCGCATTTTGCGTGTTTCCAGACTATGCACCGATGCCGAATGGACCGATGACGCTGGTTCCTTGTAGCATCTTCCATTGTAATACCAGTAGAACAAGGACAGCATACTTACTTAACGCATATGATCTAAAGATTGCATTCATTTTGTTAAGATAGGGAACTATCAAACGGACCGTCCGTTTTTGCACAACGTCAAGGGTGTTATTCATGTATTTTGGGGCTCCAGGCCAGTGGTGGCGGTCAAATTTCTTTATACGGTGTACAGTCATCTACGAATTTCCGGACACCATGTGTACGGAATATCTTCATTTTGTTTTTGACAAAATCACAACACAACCTTGAAATAGTTTCCAATAGATGTCATCCACTCCACTTCAAACATTCCAACCTATTATTGTGAAGAAAAATTTCGAAGAACAAGTTTAAACGTCTCTGTAGTTTGTTTAGTGAAGAAATTTTATTATCTTCAAGGTAAACGGCGCCGGAGAATTGTATGTTTCCAGGAATAAATCCTTAGAACAAAACAGAGAAAGTATTTTCAAATTAAAATTAATAGCCCTTACGAAAGGTGTTCTATTATATTAATGTGAAATGATGTTATCGTGATTGGCGATTCAAAAATCTAAAATAATATGATAGCATTGAAATATTGTTTAGATGACACCGAAAATATTTATTAACGAACTATTTTTTTGTATAACAGTCCATTTACTTTTTTTTATATTAGCACAATGCAAGAGGCTCTGAGAAAATTAAATTTCCTAAAGGTATCTGCCATCTTTGGGGAGGCTGTAAGAAGGGTATTTTTATGAAAATGAAGGAAATTAAGTTCTGGAAAGGAAAAATGTATGAGAGGTGGGTAGGAATCTGGGGGTCATTTATCTAGTAGTGGCAATGGGTTGAGAAAGTCCTGCTGAAGAGGTCAAATGGTTTTCCTTAACCAGTCTCACCCAATACGGCCCGTCAAACAGGCAGGTGGGAAGAGCTCATCCCTTGAACCCGGACACCTATGCTAAGTCAACCACTTGGGGTGACCTATGACTTATGACAGAGGTGTTCGTTATCCTATAAAAGGTTCCCGGGTACTATATACATGAACACATAAACAGTAACAAAATACAGTAACAAAATACAGTAATATTCTGTTATTTCAACAAAAAAATTTACCCGATTGCCACGAATTATTTACGTTATTTGCATACTACCAAATTCATGTAAATAATATTGAACGTGTACAGCACAATTTTTTACGATTTATTAACTTCAAATTACACATAACTACTCAGCACATAAACTATATATTCTTACTAAATACACTTAGGACGGGTTGTTTCGGAGAATTTGAACAATTCATCAAATTTCAACGTTCATTTTCGGGTTCTGTGAAAGACTTATTCAAGTTCTGTTTTCATATCATTGTAGGCTAGTTGCTTGACAAAACTGAAATAAAAACAGAACTTGAAAAAATCTTTCACAGAACTTGAAAATGAGCGTTGAAATTTGATGAATTGTTCAGATTCTCCGAAACAACCCATCCTTAAAGTACATTCCCTAGAAAATAGAATAAAAATAAATGACATAACTTTTTTATTTAAGATTTTTCACTCCAGAGAAGACTGTTGTGAACAAATAGATTTCAGAGTACCTACTCAAAATGTATTATTCTGCAACAACAACTTTAGTAACAACTATCACATACATGCACCTATTTCTCGCTTTCTCGCACTTGGAAACAAATTCACCTCAAATATCGACATATTTAATATAAGTTTGCCTGTGTTCAAGAGATACCTGAATGACATTTTTAAGTAGCATATTTAAAGAGCGATTGCGTATATTTGTTGTTTTCTTGTAGATATGTTGTGAACTTATTTTTTGCTGTTGATATTTTAAAAATAAAAAACCAGTTGTCACTGAAGGCTAAATTATAGGGAGTTTACATCTTCCGAAAATAATGACAACTTTACTTTTACCCACATTACCTCGTGCGGCGGTTCATTCTGTCTCCAGCGGTCTAGCCGACGGTTTAGCCCTAAAATTTCCTCTAGCGTACGCGATCTGTTTTTGTTCATAAAATTATTGTAACGTGAGTTTTGTTAAAATAAAAACTAAATTGGAAATATCCGAATTCTCATTATTGCACACTGAGAGTAATCACGCAACCTTGGATTCTGCGGATTGGAGAACCACAGAATCATTCAACCAACAACCCATTTAAATTGGCGATAATCAGAATACTTCAAATCACTGTACTATGCAGTAAATTATTTAAAATATGTATCGTTTTAAAGCCCATCAGGGCGTTTAAATTAATAAATAAATAAATGTCTGTTGAAACCTACAAGGTTTATGTTGAAGATATCAAGAGATATGTTGTTTGCAACATCATACCCCGTTCAGCATCATACGCTGTGCTAAACCAATACGTCTGTTCTGCCATGAGGTATGCATAGTCGATAAGAGTGCCGCCCATCAGAATTGCAAGTTCTTGGTAAGTTGTTTTGTACAAACAACTTATAGCATTCCGGAGGTCTAGTACGGATAGTCGGTAAAGCTTTATCTCAATACGATATATGCGCCCTTGAGGTGATTTTTCACAAAAACGGCGCTCTACAAATTATCCAATTATTATTATGGTTATTTGCGACCACGGTCAACGATTGATAAGAAATATTTCAACCGTCGACAGGCAAATGTTAGCGCGCCATCCATAGTATCAGAAAAGCTTCGTGTTATTTGTCAATACACCAAACTTATTTTAATAATGTTGTCGTTTGTTGTGCAAAATTACTGGCTTATTAATGAACGGAGTTGAACTAACGAAGCTCTTAGAAATGAAAGAGTTCGTATACCCGGCGAGTTGAAAACGTTCGGACCAATTACGTTACATTGGTTTGGGCTTGCAGATTTGTTCACATTACAAGTTGTAAATAAAACCTCTTTAACTAATTAACTCCCATTTTAGACTCAAAAAGTAAATGCGGACTAAAATGCACATTTAGAGTAGTATTTAAATTTAACATTGTCAATTTATTAATATTTTTACATGACTGGTCTGAGGCAGTCAACTCTTAGATCAGCAACATCATCAGCTGTAGGCAAACTGATGGAACCTAAGCACAAGCCAAATACTAAGTTTGGTGATCGCGCTTTCGGAGTATCTGGGCCGAAGTCTTGGAATAAACTCCCTCCGGAACTAAGATTCATAAAAAGTCCAACAGAATTCAGGTCTAAACTAAAAACTTATCTTTTCAAGCTGTCATACCCTTAAGTTTAATATATTATTCCAGAAAGAAAGTCCAATTATATCCAATTTTCCAATTATGTCCTAAATCCTGTATCTAAATTTTGCTAATAAATAATTAGTTAATGTTAATTAAGGACGAGTTGTTTCGGAGAATTTGAACAATTCATCAAATTTCAACATCCATTTTCAAGCTCAGTGAAAGAATTTTTCAAGTTCTGTTTTTTATTTTAGTTCTGTCAAGCAACTAACCTATAATGATATAATAACAGAACTTGAATAGGACTTTCACAGAACTTGAAAATGAACGTTGAAATTTGATGAATTGTTCAAATTCTCCGAAACAACTCGTCCGTGTTAATCTCAACTGACCTACCAGGGAAGTATTGTACTGTATATTATCTCCATATATAGTTAGTAATAACATAGATCATTGTAGAAATTTATTATAAATTTGTACAGCGCCCTTGAGGTGATTTTGCACAAAAACGGCGCTATACAAATAATCCAAATTTTATTATAATTATAAACTGTATGACGTTTGGATTTTCAAAATGTAAATTCTTAGAAATAAAAATAAATGTAATTATTAGGTATATTTTTGTTTATGTTCACGTTAACTTTGCTTCTATAAAATAACGTATGTACAACAGAAATCTGTTCTTTTTCATTCTGTAATATTTCGCGTCATTTACCATCAAGCGTGTAACGTGCGTATTACATAATACATCTGAGATATAAAATCTGCAGAACACATTGCCAAGATTAAAATATTAACATAAGACAAGATAGCGTGATATGCTAATTTATAAGTTCCATTTTTCGTCGAATCACTTGTATCTCTGAAAAGGTGAGAAGAAAGACGACTATATTTAGACTTATTCATTGACATAGAATGCACTAGTCTCTTCAGTCTTTAAAGTATTGTCGTAAAAAATAATGTTTTTTTACGACAATACTTCTTTTTTTAAATAATAGATTCATTTAAAAATAAATACACATATATTTTTTAGTTTGACTGAGGATTGAACCTTTCTCCCAGGGAATGGTACTTCACAGCTGTGAAGGCGTATGATCGCGCTTGTGTGTGCGTGAGTACCACCAAAAATTGACAAAATGCATTGTCATTGACATCGAGTCTGTATGCCGAGTTTCAGCTCAATCAGTTGTCGGAAAGTTGATTAATTTCCGCTTCTAAGATTGGAATTCATTCATTCCAGAAAACAAAAATGAAATTCAAATATATATATTTAAAAATTTGTCATCATTTAGAATAGATCGATTGCCAATATTAGTGAGAAAAGAAGCAAATATACTACACAGAGGTTGGCCGAATGAAACGTCGTTCCGCGTAAGAGCGTCGTTCCGTCTTGCCACACTTGCTACTCAAGAGTCGGTTTTACCCCCCTAGGCGCACGGAGAAGAATGAGTTCCTATTATATCGTAACATTTGTTCATGCACCTGCCTTTGCCTTAATAATATACAATGACGACATGCGACATCAAGTTTATTAGGAAACCTATCAATTCATTCGTTAGAGGTCTGCAATCCCGTTTCAATCCGGATGACGAATAATTTTAAGAGATTCTTACGGCCGATGTTCCTAACTTTTGAATCAATCTCAGGCTCCGATCAGCCAAGTTATTTGTTCAGTAACGTTCTATTCGCCTGTTTCCAAACATCTTTAACCTTGATTTTCTTAAGTAGCCCTGTCCACAAAAAAAAAAACAATAAAATGACATCAATGTTAAAACTTTAAATATTACATGAATTATTTTATTTATCATTACAGAACACATTTTTTTTTAAATACTGGAATACATAAACCGATTCATTTATATATTTTTAAACAAACGTGTGTAATATTTTAAAAATAATGTGTTAGCTTGAATTTAATGCCACCGTGTCAAATATTTTTCACTCTGTCGACACTTTTTATAACTAGTCATTTACTGAGACAAGTTTAATCCAGTAGTTTGGCTTCCTTTAATTGGTGAATCACTCAGTCATCACCTTTCAATTGAAAAGAGCGTAGTTGTGCATTTGAGCAGTGTTGAGCCAAAATTTCGGCTCAACAGTTGATCAGTAGGATTGGGAACAACGGCTGTTAAAAGATTCGCAATATTCAATACTAGTGATTTTTCTTCTCGAAAGCTGTGTCACATCAAAATTAAACTTTTATTATTACTACTAGACTTTTCTTGGTCACAGTGTCACCTGTAAAGCCAATCTAGTCTACGTAATTTCATGTGGTAGGTAGTACCTTAGTAGTTTCATCAGATTTTATCTGACATAAAGGGCTTTCATCACTTTAGTTAACACGTGTGCTTTACAATGTACATTCTGTTCATTTCCATGTTACTCCATCTCCTCTACTTCCATAACATGGTACGCGATATAAGATACGCGCCGAGGTATCCTGTTTATGGAACAGACACAATATTATGCTAAATTAGACTGTATGAAAGAATAGCCTAAGTCTTTTTATGTAAGAAAATAATTTTATTAATATGATGATATTCAACTGGAGAATTTTATCTGAATTCTTGACACTAGTTCACAGATCCAATTTCGAAAATGACACTTACATTTAAAACAAATCTGTGATCATTGAGCCAGGGTTACAATCACTCAAAAACAAGTCACACGGAGAAAAATTAGTATTGCCAATTTATTATGAATCTCTTCAAATTATTGGTACACTTTTAGTAAATTCGTAATAATTTTTATTCATTCTCCTGCGTTTGTCTTGACAATATCCAATGACAAAATGCCAAATTATTAGGATTTTTAGTAACACGTTTTCCGACATTGCGCATCGTGACAATTTATTGGTATTTTACTAAAAGTTTATCAGAAAACCTATCAATTCATTCGTCAAGTCCTGCCATCCCGTTTTTAACCCGATTACGAATAATTTAAAAAGAAAAAAAAGATTCGTAACAAATAAGCAATATATTTTATGAGTAATTTTTTTTTGTGCAACATCCGAAATAGCTTTTGAAATTCGGAAAGTTTTAACTTTTCAATAGAATTTTCTTTTTGAATATGTGCCATTATACCTCTCATTCGCCTGTAATATTCTAGAATTCTAGATGAACATCTACCATCCTCCGTTACCATGGCAACGTAATTCTATCCGTGTTGGAGTTGTTTTTCACGCGCGTACAAAATCTACATCAATTTTCCCAAATGTGTTCAGTGACCATAAAACCATAACCTACTTCAAGACATGCATTGCCCTGATATAATACATAAGACATACTAGAGAGGTATTTTTTCGCATGAAAAGTGACTCTAGTTTAGTGATTTTAAGAAGAATAATATTGAAGTACATAATAATATTTATAAATCTAAACGAAATATGAAAAAGAACAAGACAACGAAAATTTAAAATAAAATAATCTTTTTGCTCTCTATTTTACGTCTATTTATTGCAGTCCTGTCAATCATCCGATTTTACAGAAACGCATTTATGTCCCAGTGAAATTGATAGATAGATAGGTAGAAGGCATTGTCATCCACAACTACCCTATCTACCGAGGTTTAGCTCAATTGTACGTCGGGAAGTGGGTTAATTTCCATTTCCAAGATTTGCATTCATTAATTTAAAAAAAGTGAAATTCATATAAATGTTTATTTTTATGAATAACTTTATTGAGTAAAACCTCAAATTGTAATATTTAATTATTGAAAACAATATTAGCGATTTTTTAACGAAAATCTGAAACAGAAAAATCAGAAAAGGATACGATCACATCTAGGACTCGAACCCAGGACCCTTGTCTTTCCGGGACACCGCTCTACCACTGAGCTAATGGGACCTTATCCCCCTCGGTCACTTTTAACTGTATCATACTTCAAATAAAAACTACCAACATTGTCTTCATTTTTTCACCGCACATTTTTATTGGCAACTATCTTTATGTATGATCGCAAGATTCAACCCGAACTAAATGCAATCTAGACAGCGTCTTTTTAGATAAACCTATCTTATTTTTTTTAATTTTTTTTTAATGTGCGACATCTATTGACTTTTCTGCAAGACGCTGACGCTGTCTAAATTGCATTTAGTTCGGGTTGAATCTTGCGATCATACATAAAGATAGTTGCCAATAAACATGTGCGGTGAAAAAATGAATACAATGTTGGTAGTTCTTATTCGAAGTATGATACAGTTAAAAGTGACCGAGGGGGATAGGGTCCCATTAGCTCAGTGGTAAAGCGTTGTCCCGGAAAGACAAGGGTCCTGGGATCGAGTCCTAGATGTGACCGTATGCTTTTCTGATTTTTCTGTTTCAGATTTTCGTTTAGAATTCGCTAATATTGTCTTCAATAATCATATAAATGTATTCAAAAGGAAACGGTCGCAACTGGGGATCGAACTCAGGATCTCTTTCTTACAAGAACAACGCCTTTAACCACTCGGCAATTGAGATCTGATTATTTTACGTAATTTTTGTTGATCTCTAGTGATTTAGTTATTTAAATAATTAATACTATGTAATTTTAAAAAATATGTAAATTGTGACAACATCGATTTTGTTTTTAAAATATAAGCTTACATCTTCAATTTAAATAAAATATATCGTAACAGATAGGAACTTATACAGAAAATTGATCGCTTCTATGAAGAGCTAAGGTTTATTCCAAATTTCATTTACTACTTTCTTAACTATTAGGTATTTTGTTTAGAAGCGCAGTTTTGTCCTAGTATTTTATATGTCAAAGGGATAAGGGATTTACTTGCTCGACGTTGTTTGGTACAGTTTTTTTTACCCTCTAAAAGATGCTAGCCCCAAAGGGATGGTAAAAATATACTACCCATCGTAAAAATTCCTCGGTACTGATATTGTGTTTTCCTACTAGATATTTTACTATTTTCCTCGTTCATTCATTAAATAAATTTCTTTATATTTTTGCGTTTTGCGTCGTTCAGTTCATAAATTACTAATTGTGATTCTGTGCGGGTCTTTGTAAGGAAAGGGTATTCTGGGAAGGGAAAGGGCATGAGAGGTGGGTAGGAATCTGGAGGGTCAATGTGTCCACGAGTGACGGACATATGAATTCATCTCTCCTGTTAAGGTGCTAGGCGATGGGTCGATAGAGATCAGCCGGAGAAGTCAAAGGGTCTCCTTCAAATTGCCTCTCCCGATCTACAGCTGGTGGGCAGTGGTATTTACCATCAAGACCTTCTCAAACCTCACCGCATGAATCCAGGAACCACGCACCTATACTCATCCAAACTTAGGGAATCGCTTGATGTGACATATGACAGATGTGTAGGTTATCTAATTAATTTTTCCCGGGGCGGCGGTACCTACACCCACCTACCAAAAAATAATAGAATAGAAAGTACTTACAACATGATGGTGAAAACCTGTGAATGGTCCCTCTCAGGCATCGTAAGTTCAATTCCTCTGCCAGCTCAGTCCTCCAACACAATTTGAGCAACATTTTCCGCTTACTGTGGTGGTAGTAGGAGATTTTAAAATACGTTCAGTTGATTCGTAACCCAGGAATGTTTATCTTTCTTTAAAAAAAAATGTGGGTGTGTCAAGCCTACGCAAGACAGAAGTGAAACTTCTAGTATTCCTCTCTCTCTATTTTCATTTCATCATCTCTATTTTCTCTCTTAGGTTAGTTTGAAAATTAGAGGTTAAATAATTCAACGACGAAGCATGGATTTGCTTTTTCTAATATTTTCTTATAGATGAATGACGTTCGATTAATGTATAGTTCCAAAAATTTTCAATTTATTCACAAGTATACAATATTACATAAATAACAATATTACAATTAAATATCTCGTCACTACTCATTTTTAACACTGAAATTCTGTACCAAACCGTATGAACCACAATTTATGAATGTGGGTTCTGTTGGTTTGTCGGTTTCTTACCTTTGTCGTCTGCGCCTCGAGCCGGTACAGCCGAGATGTTCCTGGTCTCGAGGAACTGTCTCACCTTACTGCAATTGCTTTCCTCGAAGGTTCTATCGGAATTATCCACATTTTTGGAGGCAGCACTACTCACTAAAACCAGCAGCAGCAAGCTGAACGCACAACACGTATATTTACACGGCATTTTAAACATATTTTTTAAAGTTTATAACAACTTCCTCGACAGTAAACAATATTTATATACTGGAATACGAATGGAACGGCAAAGCGCGCGACGCGAGCGCTCTCGACGGACGACTAAACCAGACTGAACGGCGGACGGACGGTACAGGAAAGCCCTGTCCACGTCTGTACCACAGCTAAGGCATGCGCCAAACAAAATTATACTACCGAGTAAAAAAGTACTTAAATAAAACACATAAAAACTTTTATGCGCATGCTAATGATTTGTTGCTTTTACTGAAAACAGTGAACGGTGAACGGTGAGCGGTGGTGGGGGTACCCGCATTTTCGTGTCGATCCTGACTCGGTTTTACTCCGTCCCCGAAAATCCATTACGCGCCTAAAGAAGTTTCACTTCAAAAATAAAATAAAATCTCAACCTTCATCTTATTCATTTTCGGTCCATTAGGCCCTGCCATACTCCTGCAAGTTTCGGACAGTTTGACATTCTTCAGAATAGCAAACATGCATTTTCGAATTATCGACATTATCAGCTATGCGATAAAATTATTTTTTACAATGCATCTGGTTTCCAGTGACATCCTTCTTACCTCCTTCATTTTATGCAGGCGTCTTCAAGACCCTTATAAACAAAAACCTACTAGCAACCCTTGCCTTAAGCCGCCTCACAAGGGCGATCAGCCTGGTGACGACATAGTTCCCCTGAGTGTACCCAAAACGGACAGAAAGGTCCTTGTAAGATTTAACGTGCCACATAAAAAAAGAAGAATTAGATTTTTTTAAATCTCGATAGTTTATCTATCGACCCCATATTTGAGCTGTTAAAATCCTTGGCTCCGAATCCAGAGCTTGCGTGTTCGATCGTGGCGTGTGTAGTAAAATTTGATTTACTTAAACTTCAAATTAGCTGAAAATGTTGGTACTTTTTTTTCAAAACTTAAACATAAATTTAATTATCCTTTATTGTAAAAAATAAATTAGTATTTATAGCTGAAATATTTCTTATATCTAATCCAATTGACAATGAGAAAAAAGATCCGCTGATATAACTAACTAATTAACCATCATGCCATATCTCAGCAGGGGTAGGGAAAGAGAATGGACTGCCAAACAACTCGGTCTTGGCACACACTCCTTGCCTCATTCACATTCATACATCGTCTCATACATGCCCTTCTGTTATTCCGACTCTTAACATGGCCCGATTCTATGGTTCACTATTTATTTATTTATTGAATTATAAAGAAAAGAAAAGGCAAAATAGCATTTGTAACTAACTTATTTAATAATCAGTTAATTGAGAAATACTATCGCGTATTTTTTTATTTTATTTTATTTTATTTTATTTTTTTTGAAGTGAAACTTCTTTAGGCGCGTAATGGATTTTCGGGGACGGAGTAAAACCGAGTCAGGATCGACACGAAAATGCGGGTACCCCCACCACCGCTCACCGTTCACCGTTCACTGTTTTCAGTAAAAGCAACAAATCATTAGCATGCGCATAAAAGTTTTTATGTGTTTTATTTAAGTTCTTTTTTACTCGGTAGTATAATTTTGTTTGGCGCATGCCTTAGCTGTGGTACAGACGTGGACAGGGCTTTCCTGTACCGTCCGTCCGCCGTTCAGTCTGGTTTAGTCGTCCGTCGAGAGCGCTCGCGTCGCGCGCTTTGCCGTTCCATTCGTATTCCAGTATATAAATATTGTTTACTGTCGAGGAAGTTGTTATAAACTTTAAAAAATATGTTTAAAATGCCGTGTAAATATACGTGTTGTGCGTTCAGCTTGCTGCTGCTGGTTTTAGTGAGTAGTGCTGCCTCCAAAAATGTGGATAATTCCGATAGAACCTTCGAGGAAAGCAATTGCAGTAAGGTGAGACAGTTCTTCGAGACCAGGAACATCTCGGCTGTACCGGCTCGAGGCGCAGACGACAAAGGTAAGAAACCGACAAACCAACAGAACCCACATTCATAAATTGTGGTTCATACGGTTTGGTACAGAATTTCAGTGTTAAAAATGAGTAGTGACGAGATATTTAATTGTAATATTGTTATTTATGTAATATTGTATACTTGTGAATAAATTGAAAATTTTTGGAACTATACATTAATCGAACGTCATTCATCTATAAGAAAATATTAGAAAAAGCAAATCCATGCTTCGTCGTTGAATTATTTAACCTCTAATTTTCAAACTAACCTAAGAGAGAAAATAGAGATGATGAAATGAAAATAGAGAGAGAGGAATACTAGAAGTTTCACTTCTGTCTTGCGTAGGCTTGACACACCCTTTTTTTTTTTTTTTTTTTGTTACATACATGGTTTTAAAATACAAATTATGTTTTTTACATACATATTAAAAAAAGAAAGAAACAATGCGAATTACAGAAAAGTATATGTACACATGCACATATGTATACATATATAGTGTATTACACACCATACATAACATACACACACAATACACGTACATACACACGAGTTCATAAACAGCATATACATAAAAATAATAATATGCATAAATGTATGATAGCAAAAAAATCCCACATAGGCATCGCCAGTTCGTGGGTATACTTGTGTTTCTTTAAGGCAGTTCAGTTAAAATTACTCTAAATATACATATTTTATCTTTGTAGAAAATTGAAAAGAAAAGAATGAAAATATTTATAGTAAAATCATTATTTACTGTATTTACGGGATTAAATATGAAAAATAAAAGTTAATAAGGATTTGTTAAAAGTTAATAGAGATTAAGATCAGATGTTACAGCAGGTAAATATTAATATCTATGGTATTTATCCAAGACTTTATTACATTTTTATGTTTCCTGTAGGATGATATATTTTCACATTTGATTTCTGTATTGGTATAGAGTGCATTATAAATTTTTGGTGTAATAAAATAAGCATGTCTTTGCGCAAGCGTTTTGGGGAGCTACTCTATTTAATTTTGCAATACTTAAATAATGTTATATTTTATTTATAGAAAAACTTATGTTTACACTACAGCGTTTATATGCAAAGTACAAAGGATAAGAACTAAACCACTGTCCTACGTCGGTTTATTTTTAATTGACAAAAAAATTATAAATATTAGTATTTTATTCAATTTTACATTAAAAATGTAAATTTTTGTTTGTTCAAAATCTTAAATTTGCGAAAATTCTTCACCGATTGCTTTGAAATTTTGACACAACTTCGAATGCGCTTGGGATTTTACACCTATATTATATAGATATCACCTGTGACATGTAAAAATAGGCTTGTGTTGAAAAACAGCGCTATCAAAAGGGGTACAGCTAGTAATAAATGTTCAATTAATGTATAATATAATCACTTAAAAATACTGGTTACATTTAATTTTAAAAAATCCAAAATAATATAAATTTTGAACAATGAATTAATCAGTGAAAACACATAGAAAATAGCACATAAATGTATCTGAAAATCATCGGTAAGTATCAATCAGTCTGTTGGTTTTGTAAAAAAATTCAATATATATTTTTTTCAATTTGCGATAGCTTTTCTTACTTTTTATTACATCAGATAAATCATTAATTAATTTTTTGTGCCATATCTTTCTCGGATGTCCTTGACTTTTTCTACCATTTACATTCGATTCTCCTTACATCCTTCTTCTTATTTTTGTTAATTCGCATTACAATCCCAAACCAACTAAGCGTTCTTTTCTTAATCTCACTCATTAGGTACGCTTACATCAGTCTTGAATTATTTGCGAATCTTCACGTTGCTCACACGATCATACCCGGTTTGTTTTATCACACATACGCTTCAAGGATCTCATTACTTTCATCCATCAGGGTGAGTATATGCAGGTAGATGACAGTAATAAATCTCAGGAAGATTCCCTTATGTATGTTGACACTCTTAGACTGTAACTGCAGCTCCCATCTGCAATTAAATTACAGGTATTGTAATTCGGTAAACGGTTTCCCCCACCTGTTATGCAAACTGCTTACAGACGTTCTATCTCCAAGGCTTATTGATGCAGAGATTTTGCTAGACTACCGTCAAATGGAAAACGAACATTTTGAACATGTTCGTGATTTATTTATATAACCATGACATTGTATGTCGAGGTAAGTTTAGGAGCGATATATGGCAACTAAATATTTTTCTAAAAACTTTGTGTAAAGCACTGACAACACCGAGGACTTCATCTATACAAATAAATTGATACAGCTATTTATAGCCTTGTCTTTGTACAGAACAATTTATCCAAACTAATTGCGGTTTTTGGAGCAAAGACGTCAGAGGGACGGTATTTAATTTGAGAGGCGGGTATGGGTACCACCGCGCCGGGAACTATTTATTGGATAACCAACACCTTTGCCATTGGTCACCAGAAGGGGTGCCCGGGTTCATCGGGTGAGGTGTGTCCAGGTCTTACGGGAGAGGCCAGCTTTGATCTCTCCAGTTGGTCATCTTGCGCAGCAGGAAAGATGGATTCGTACATCCGTCACTCCTAGAGACTCCTAGATTCCTACCTACCTCTTTTACCACTATCCTTCCCAGAACTTCCTATCCTTCCTTTCCTTAAAAAGACCCTCCACACAGCATTTATAAAGATTAAATAGGCCCAGAAGGAAAATATAGTTAGATGTGTCACTGATATTTAAATAGAAGATGCTTCAAGGATGATGATTGATCATTGTTCTGAGTTAAAGGTACTCGTAGTATCGCCCTGGTGTCAGACCACCGTTCAGAATTCAAACATTATTTAAAATGGCTTTGGACGTGTTTGGTAACTAGATCTGAATAGCCATTTATTACCCACCTTACTTTTCCCATCTCCTTACCCTCCGATACCTTCAGCCTAACAACATAACCAAATTGTGAATCCAACGGTTTCACTGGCTCCAAACAGTTGGGAGTGGTTGAGAGATTATTCACATAAAAAAAACGTGCGGTAATCACATAAAGGAATCAAGGATGCCATTTATAGTCGACTGTCTCCAGAAAATAGTTTTCTTGGTTTTTGTAAAGTGTAAACAATATTTCACCTTTATACAATGTATTTCAGTTCATAGAAAGTTCCTTTATATCGCAATAAATTTAAACTCTGAATGGTTAATTTTAATAAGGACAAATTTCAGCACAACTCTCAATCTAATAAAGGTAACCACCCTCCACGGGTAGAATAAACTACCCCACGACCGTACCTACTCCCCCATCTACAACCTCCATCCTTCCCCCTCCCACCGTATAATCATACGAAGCGTTCCGATACATCCTGCAGCCATCCAGGGGCGCTATTCTTCGAACGCGAAGGATTAAATTCGTACACGCTTCAATCGAACGAAAAATCAAATCCCTTTTATAAAACCACTTTTTAACACACCATCTATGTTTTTTTTCATATCTTTTTACTATGCCTTTTTTGTATTTGATAGTGAAAAACGTAAGCATTCTTTACTATCCTCGTCCTTATTTCCTTCCCTTTCTTCACTCCCTTTAGCCTCACGACATACTCCATTTCAGGATGCCACAGTCCCACTAGCTCCGTCAGATGAAACTCGTGTAATGTGGTGTTCACATACAAATACAAACCAAACTGTTTCATAGCCGAGCTGTTGAACTCAAGAACGGTTTTTAGAAACGACCCGTTGACTGTGACATCACTATGTTAATGCCATCACTATTTTTATTGTCAAGTGTCTATAGTGAATCTCTGAGTGTATTGTCAGCGAGCAAGCTCGCATCTCTAAAGTGTCTCCTGTATAACAAGTCTAAATAAAGTAATTAAACAGTGCCAAGTATTTAATATAAAGACCAGAGATCACATGAAACAGACAAATGTTAACCTTGTACACGTGGGCGCGCATTTGACATATTTTCTGACTACTCACCGGTGCCAACAGGATCAATGTAGTTAGTTCCTCCGAGCATCTTTCAATGAAATAGCGATAGAGTAAGAACAGGTTACCCTTGACGCCTGTGTTGTAAGGATTGCAATCCGTTTGTTAATCCATCAAACGTACTCTCTGTACAATCAAAAGTATTTTGGGGCTCCAATCCGGAGGTGGCTGCCAAATTTAACCGTTTGAGTGCCAAAAAAATTCATACAGTTGCTTGTAAAATGCCACCAAAAAAACATTATTTTTTACGAAACTATATATTTTTTTAAAACCCCATAAATTCTTTGAATTTTCAAGGATTTCGATGATTTTTTCGGTGTTTTATTAAAGAATATTGAATAAGAATGCTCAATCACCATTAATTTACCCATTATAATTCACTTAAAATAATTTTACTTCAGAGAGCAGTGGTATAATTTAAGTATGCAATTTAAAGATGTAATAACCCAAATATGTGGGGTACCCTAATAATAATAATTACTTAAGTGCTATCAATATTTGACAATAAGCCCTAAGCAACAAGGAGGGAATATCCCAACATTACAAAAATAAAATATCAGAAATCACAAACCTTTTTAATTATATAAATTCTTTTATATTCATATGAACTATAAATATCTACTTGCTTTGTAACATCATTCATAATTTGTAAAAATAAACTTTATAATTACCTAATGTACCCTAAATTAACAAAATAACTCATAATACCTACCTCAAATTAACAAAATAGAATCATTCATTATATATAAACAATGTTGTGTACCCCTGCCTAAGTTTGTATAAAATCAGTAGCATAAGAGTTTCAACTACCAGTCTGAAAATGTCCGTAGTAGGATGAAACCGGTCCTGGTAATAATAAATAAGTGGAACAAAGTGAAAAAGTTTTTTAATTTTAATTCTAAAGAATATTGGTTTAGAATCACGCGGAGGAGGATCCCGAAGTCCAGGCGTTTCGAAAAAATGAGAATTTTACGTACAGACGTACGCGCGAATCAGAAAACGACTGACGCAATCGACGGAAATCAACGATCGGCAATCTTCGCTAAAACACGAATCGACGAAAATCGAAGATTGGCACCCAAACGGTTAAGAGTGCAGTGAATTTGGCTAGCACAGAGTCAGTGTATTTTTGATATAGTGTATTAGTATCTCCGGGCCCACAAAGTTTATCTTCTAAGAGGCTTACTTGACTCCTGGCTTCGGTGAAGCCCCCTTGCCTGTGCTGGTCACTCAGAGTTAAACAACACATATTTGGAAGGCGTTTTGGGACTTGGGAAACCTGCAATCCAATAATCTATGTGTATAGAATTTTTTAAAAGAAAGCCCATGTTTTCTAGGTAATAAATAAGGGGAAAAGGTTGTCAAAATATTAAAATGATGGAGGACTTAGATCGTATGTGATTGAACCCGCGACACCTATCTGGGAATCTGACGCATTTTACTACTCACTTAAGAGGAAGCTACAAGCAAAAGATGTGTATATTCTTGATATACCTTATATTGCAGGTAATAGGCATTAAAATCGCTTGACAAGCGTAGTCTAGAAACGTTTGATTTCAAGCGCAAAACTGTAAATATTGTAAATAATTTTATAAGAATTCCTCTAATTCATCATAAAGTACGAAAGTATCCGATATGGTTCAGCAAAGAATTAATTCAGTTAATTGTTATTAAAAAAGAAACACATAAAAAATATAAAGAACACAGAACAATTCCCAACTATATGGCATTCAACAATATTAGAAGAGATTGCAAAAAAATGACAAAAAGATGTTATAAAAATTACATTAATTCTGTTGAGAACACGATACTTCATGATGTAAAATACTTTTGGAAATACACAAAATCAATGAAAAACAATGATGCTGGTATTTCTGGTAATATACGTTACAGACAAAATAGCTCCAGTAAAATTTATGAAATTGTTAACATGTTTGCTGATTACTTTAAGGACGTGTATGAACCTGATATTCCAGATGACTTAATTCCTTACTTCAATACGGATTTAAATTTACACTTATCGCAAATACACATTGATATTGAAGACATTATAGTCTGTATTAAATCACTTGAACCTAAAACAAGCTCGGGACCTGATAAGATTCCTTCCATCTTACTTAAGAATTGTGTCCAAAGTTTATCTGTTCCGCTTAATATACTGTTTAATAAGTCACTCTCCACAGGACACTTTCCAAAAATATGGAAAATTAGCTACTTAACTCCTGTATTTAAAAGTGGTGATAAATCCTTTGTTGAAAATTATCGGCCTACCTGTATTCAATCGTCTATACCTAAACTTTTTGAGAAATTGATTCTTAAGAAAATCAGCTTCTTTGTAAACTCTTGTATCGCAACTTGTCAACGCGGCTTTATCTCCGGCAGATCAACTTTGACTAACCTAACATTATATGAAAATTTTATTTCCAATGCACTTGCCAACAAACAACAAGTTGATTCTATATAAACCGACTTCAGTAAGGCGTTTGATAAGGTCTGTCATAAAATCCTCATTAATAAACTTTTGAAACTCGGAATTAATGGAAACCTTTTATCTTGGTTTAAGAGTTACTTACTTAGGCGTCAGTTAACTGTCTGTATTAATGATCACTTATCCTACATGTTCGAAGCTACCAGTGGCGTACCCCAGGGTTCGCATCTTGGTCCCATACTTTTTAATTTATTCATTAACGACGTAACAAACATATTCACCCGTGTTCTCATTCTAATGTTCGCTGATGATATGAAGATATATAGAATTATTGACAATATCGAGGACTGTCTAACACTTCAATCTAATATTAATAGCTTTTACGATTGGTGTCTTAAAAACAAATTAACACTTAATGTAAAAAAATGTCAACTTATGAGATTCCACAGAAAAAAAAACCCATTGTTGTTCACCTACTTTCTCAATAATCACACCTTATTATCTGTTGATGAAATAAGAGACCTTGGTATAACCTTTGACACTAAATTAACATTCATTAAACATATTAATAATATAACCAGTAAAGCAATGCAAATGTTAGGATTTGTCTTACGGATTTCAAAGGATTTTAAAAATTTAAAAACTGTCAAATTACTTTACACTTCACTTGTTAGAAGCCAACTAGAATTTAACACCACCATTTGGAGTCCTTACTACAGTGTACATGAGAATTCCCTTGAGCGCGTCCAACATAAATTTTTACGTTATATTAATTTTAAATTGGGAATACTCATCGAAAACATTAATTACCCCTCTCTGTTACATTTATTGGGACTCGATACATTAAAAGAAAGAAGAATTTGTTTTGACCTATTTTATTTATTTAAAATCGTTACCAACCTGTTGAACTCCCCTGAACTTCTTTCGCTAATATGTTTCCGTGTACCTAGTCGATCAGTTCGTTTCAAATTACCCTATCACTGCAACAATACAGGATCTAACGCTGAACTCAATTCCATAATGAATCGCCTACATGTACTTGGTAATAAATATGTTTTGGATGAATCTATAAACATTGCTAGTTTATCCTCATACAAACACCACTTAATTAAAACTGTATGTCAGCGCTTCTCTGATTGAATAAAACCAAATACAGTTTTAAAGTATTAGTTTATCCGGGATTTATTGTAAATTAATTGTGTATTTATTTATATATACACATTGTTGCATTGTATTTATAATAACCATTTATATTGTTCTCTTTTATGTATTTTGTATTTATATTTTTTTATCTATGTATATTCTGTATTTATAATAAGTAAAAAAAATGTTATTCTTTTGTAAAAGCCGCTATAATCGGCGTTAATAAATAAATAAATAAAAAAGAAAGCAAAAAAGTTAATCAAGTGAAACTGTCACAGATAATCTTTGCTATAGTACTGTATTTTTGAAAAGTTGTTTTTTACTATGCGTTCATACATTCCTATTGAAAATTTTCTTTTTTTTATAGTTTACATTTATATTTTTTATTTATATTCTACTCAAGCGAAACGATATGAAAACCTTCAATTTATTTTTAAAAAAATTTTGGTATTCATAATCTACACAAATTCGTTATAAAAATTAAAAAAATAGTGGTTTGGCCTTAAGCTTCGCCTTAATAACCGATCCCCAAGCTATAAAAATATAGCTGCTTCAGCAAAAAAAAAACAAGCTTTCGACTGCTAACTGGCTGAAGCGCATAGTGTGGTTTTTAATTTCATGAAGTCAGTTACCGTTCTTTAGTTTTGAAGTATGAATGCAAAATTTCGTTATAATAAATTTGTGACATTTTTTTTTTTTTTTTTTTTTATGTGACACCTCACAAGAGCGTCCCTGCCTGTGCAGTGTACTGACAGGGGAACTATGTCACCACCCGGTTGGGCGGCGTTGTGAGGCGGAATAAGGTAGGGGCTGTAGGAAGGGATTTGTTAATGCGGGCCTTGAAGAGGCTCGGATTATAGGAGGGAGGAAAAACAGATGCCGGTAGCTCGTTCCACATACGAGCCGACTTACACAAAAACGAGTCGTAAAAACGGCCCGTTCTCATGAAGCCAACGTCAACCGTGAACGGGTGTTCAGTTCGTGTCCGTCGAGTTTCGCGCACGTGCACCGGTGCATCAGGAATCAATGCTGCTAGCTCCTTGGAGCAGACTCCATTGAAATACCTGTAGAATAGACACAGCATGCCTACATTGCGTCTATGCATTAGAGAAGGCAATCGGTCTGTTAACAACGGATTGTCAATCAGACGGATTGCTCTCCTTTGCACAGATTCAAGCAGGTTTATTAAGTATTTTGGGGCACCAGCCCAAAGGTGGTGGTAAAGGTTTTTTCATATATAAGTATCCGGGGGTATAATGCACTATCTTTGGGAGGCGATTATTTATTATAGAATAATTTTAAAAAAGTAGAAAAGTTGAAATCTATGGAAAAATTATGTTTATATGTACATGGAATACAATGGGATTTCGGGAAAAGTATTAATCTTTTTTAACTGGACTATCACGTTGAATCACCTCCCAAAGTTAGTGCACTTTACCCCGTGATACTTTACTTGTACTATCACGTAGAATTAACTTTCGGAATTAGTGCACTTTATCCCGTGATATTTGGATAATTTGCGCGGCGTCGTTTTTATCAAACTTATTAACCCATAAGGCGGTGAACCTTTGTGGAATTAAGAAGCAATTTGTTTTATTTTTCTCCTACTTACACGTAGTTAATCGACTAGTTATTTTTTAGTCGAGTTCTCATCTTACGAGATATTATTTTATGGTAGAGATACGAGAATGGTGGCACGACATATATTCTATACCTGGTCTTTACCTCCGACCTGAGACAGTCTGTAATTTATTCGTCGCTAATTGCATTCTACCGCCGCCCACCTTCTCCCCCCCCACCCCCACCCACCCACGGCTGAGCGACTATCTTTAGACTACCTTTGTAAAGGAGTTACCGATAAAATACTCGGAATTACTAAAATAATATAAGGCCACAACACATTCTTCAAAAACGAGAGTTAATATTGCTGAAAAAATATTAACTTACCCAAGAAAGCAATCGCTTTGTGGCTTGACGTTACACAAAGTAACTTTGTACAAAAATATGTGTGTAGTAGGTACATAACATAATTAACTGAGTATGGAGAAGCAGTAGACTTAAAATTAGTTATGAAATAAAATTTTAAAATTAAAAATTAAAATAATTGTGGACAGAAGAGACCTCTCTGGTCGGTTTTGTATAGATTTTGCTCTGCAGGTGAGTGATAATGAATTACAGTCATCTTTGCATTAATCAGATGGATTCATCCAAATTATATCGTTTGTCAAAAGAGGTCGATTTAAGATTAAAGGATTAAAATATTTTTCGTCACAATAATGTGGCTGTACTTTTGGAATTACAGTGTGCTAATTCATTATTATTCTAAATTCCACTCTCTTGAGAGCTGGTGGTGACAGATTATAATTTCATAGTGCGAATGAAAATATTATTGTGCCGATCACCAGTCCGCTGCCGAATTGGAAAATTAACACGTAATACCCGGAGGTTCAAAATAAAACACATGCGGCGATGGTGGGTCCAGATTGACCCGGCTGAAATGATGAAATTAAAAGGCTTTTTAAACAAAGTAACAAACAAAAATCACAATACTAGAAATGTGCCCGAATGGTTGACAACATCTGCACGGGACTGTGAGAGACAAAGACGGAAGGACAGAGCAAGAGATATGCTGTTTTGTCGGCTACTCGAATTCAACTGAGAAGAAATGGAATTTTTGCGTGTTTTTATACACAATTATTCTAATATTTTTTTTTAAAACGTGTCCGATTTTAATCATTTTTGAGTCGAAATGTGGGTAAATATTTGATAAAAGAATAGACAAAAGGAAATTAGCCTAAACGAGATATTTGCGGCAAAATCTTTTATTTAAAAAACACTGCGTCAAATCAGACCCATCACCGGAGTCGAGGTGTTAAGGAGCTACACTCAATTCGAGTGATATTTTTGGTGAGTCTTCAGGTTTTGTGTATTTGATGGCTGGATTATAAGTTGTTACTTCTCCTGCAGAGTGAATTTAAAAATCAACCAATTTTGTTCATAGGGAATTAATTGTTTCCTGATGGTCTGTGTGACTACAAGCCAGATCATCACCAGAGTACGAACTATATAAGCAGATACAATACAAATGTTCACGTCATAATGGATTTCGATAATTGTATATAATGTAAGCATTGTATTAGGAAAGTTGTTCCGAAGTACAATAATATGTGTTTAGTACATAACATAATTAATAATAAATTTAATATTTGGATGATTTGTATAGCACCGTTTTTGTGCAAAATCACCTCAAGGGCGCTCTACAAATATTATGAACTATATAAGCAGGTACAGAACAAATTTTGACATCATAATTGATTTCAATAATTGAATATTATAAAGAGAGTACAAAATAAGTATTTAAGATACTATTTTTTATTTACATTAGCTCCACACAGAACGTCCTGAGGAAAAAAATCCTTCAGGGGATCTTTGGGGATCTATTTGGAGGGTCTTTTTAGGGAAACGAAGGAGAGAAGAAGTTCTGAGAAGGAAAAATATATGAATGTTAGGTAGGAATCTGGGGGTCAGTGTGTCCAGGAGTGACGAACTTATCAATCCATCCCTCTATTCGGCTGGAGAGGTCAAAAGGTCTCCCTCGACCACGGATCAGGTAGGCAAACGCATTTGCCGCCAAGACCTACACAAACCTCACCCCATGAACCCGGGCACCCCTGCTAAGTCACCAAACGTAGTAAACTACTTTGGGTGACCTGTGGCAGGGAAGTTGGTTATGTAATAAATGGTGCTCGGGGTGGCGCTCAGCGGTACGCAAACCCGCCTACAAAATTGAAACCCTCTGAACTACCACGAAGGTATATGATTGGATTATTTTTATAGCGCCGTTTTCGTGAGAAAATCACCTAAAAAACTACAGAGCAAAGTGTAGTAACTTTGATTATATTTATAAAAATAAACATGAACAGTTTGTTGTGAAGCGTGTTTGTGTACAGCAAACCTTTACGACACCAGTTGGGTATTTTACAGAACATTAAATTAATACAGCCATAAAAGGTGTACATAAAGAACTTTGACATGAAAGTTATAATGATATTTTGAAACGAAGTTTGATACGTGTCATATAGTAATATGAAAAACGTGGTTAAATTAAGTTTGCTAACGTAATTATAAAAATAAAGAAGAATTATTGCTTGTTTGCGCCAGGACATAGGTTATAAGAAAATAAAAAATTATTTTGTCCGTATAAAATCTCAATTCTTTGAAGAAAGGCACACAAAATGCCTTTATAAAATCTACAAAATATTAGATTGAATCACCGATACAATATTGTATGCCTTGAAAGAATTGAGTTTTTATACGGACAGCATTATTTATTCATTATCAAAGAAAGTAAACACTTTGTGGCTTGACATTATGTACGTAAATTTTTTTAAACTTTGTTTTAAACCACTTTAATGGTTGCAATCAACCTTTTTGAGGACAATGGAAATATAAACTTAATATTTCCTTTTAAATAAGATTATATTTCCATTGTCCCGAAGAACGTTGCTTGCAAACGAAACCGGTCGACCTATATAACTCAAATAAAGTAGTTTAAAACTAAGTTTAAAAAAAAACATTTTTTTATTCATCTTCATATACCCCATGCACAGGCGCAAACAATTCATCTTAATGAGCATAAATTGCTAAGAGTATTTTTTTCTAAAATAATACGAAGTTTGCGAATTATTTTTAGTATACCCCAACTTTAAGCACTGTCATTGAACACAACTAGTTTTGATAACATCCCGACCTTTTCAGGATATCATTATTATAATCTAATCCATGAAGACATTTAAATTATAAAAATATATTGTATTTTAAGGTTAAATTAAATGGAGAGAGAAGATATTTTAGATGTGGTAAAGGGTGGAGTGTAGTCGAGCTTCCTCTACCGATAATTACTTAGACAAACTTTTAATTAATTGTAAAGACAAAGAAGATGATACACTCAGCCGTTCTGTCTATCCTCAATTAATTTCCTTAGTTTTTGGCTTCCATTTTCCAACAAAAATAACGAATTAGAGGAAAGAAAATAGTTTTAATAATTATTGAAATTAATTAATTTATTTTATATGACAATTATATTTCATTATTACCACGTACATATTCCGTATTTTATTTTTTTGGGATGTGTGAGAAATTTTTTTTATTGAAAAAAAAATAGATATATTATTCAAGACACTATCTAGATAGCAGCAAGTAAAATGTCTAATGAGAAAACGAAGATAATGGTGTTAGTTTTTATTCGAAGTATAATACAGTCAAATGTGACCGAAAGAAATATGGTCCCATTAGTTCAGTTGTTAGAGCAGTGCCCCGACAAAACGAAGGTTCTGGGTACAAACCTAAGTGACCGTATCTTTTTCTGATTTTCATGTTAAAATTTTAGTTTGAAAAACCCTTGTATTGTCTTCATTAATTAAATATTACAATTTAATTAATTAAATTATTCAAAAATAAATGAAACTATTATCTTCTTCCTCCATGATTAATCTTAAAAAGTTATTTGAAAAAACGGCCAATTATTCAAGACTTTACAACGGAAATTATTTAATAATAAATAAATAAAATAATAATAATAATAATAATACTTGGATAACTTGTATAGCGCCGTTTTTGTGCAAAAACACCTCAAGGGTACAAACTGATAATACATTTGTACAGTGATGTTTTTCTTGCAAATCCAAAACTATCCCTTTTTGATTCCACCTTAAACTTGTGATGAAAGGCTTAAATCACAGTGAAACCAGATAAACCATAGTTCCCACCTCGCGGATAAAAAATATACGAAGTATTTATGAAAACGGACATGCTAACGACATCTGGCGGAGAAAGAATTGATCCAGCTTGTTTGCAGTAGACACCTGTAATAGTTGGAATTATATCGAGGTTCCGGGACGAAAGCAGAGAGGTCGTAAAATCGTCTAAGACGAGAAAGGAACCCCCTATCTAGGCCTGAAAATAAATATTGAAGGGTGTCAGCCAATTAGATCTAAACGAAAGCTATAAAATTTTGAGTAACCAATCAGTGAACGGAAAGGCATGTGTCTACGGAAGACAAAAGAAATGAACTTTGGACCCGGAGATAAAAAAGATAAGTAATGGCTTCTTCTTTCCCACAAAAATTAGAGGTAAATGCACTATAGAGTAAACATCGACGTTCAAGGGAACTAGTCCTGGGAATGTTTACAATAACTGAGACATTTATGAGGTATCGAACCATTGAAATCGAGGGCTTTGGAAGTTTTACAAGTTGTAAAGCACACACACAAAAATGCAATGAAAAAATTATAAACGTGATAGTATAAGAGAGGGCGGAAAAACTTAGGGAAATTACTGGCAGAATTTTCAACTGTAGTACAATTATTTATGATAGAAGGAGGGTGTCAAGTTCGATAAAAATCGTAGTAAAGAGAGGTGAGAGTTTTGGAAACAATGGAAATTAATCGTTATCAATTTAAGATGAAACGGACATATTGGTAAATCAATTTTGAATGAAAATCTCGCAAAAAAATAGACATTTTAGAAAAGTGCGGCGACCGAATGGAAGGATAATACAGAGATTTTGAGCTGCTACAAAGGTCCTAGGGACTTGAAAATTGAGTATCAGAGGAAGGCAATGAAACTGAACATATAGCGATAGATTAAATTCAGGAAACGTAGGCATTTTACATGATTATTAGGGTAGATAGATATTAGAGTTACACAAGACTGCAGAAGAAGTGACATGAGATAAAAGGTTGACAGTCTCATGTGTATTTTAGGAGATAAACAATCGAAATCCGAACATGATTTTTATTTACGTTAAGGTAATAAACGATTAGAAAACCAATAAAATTTAACGTGGAGCTTATGAGATATTTAGATAAGGCAAAAGAGATTAAAACTAATGGCTCTAAAATTAAATTAAATTTACGACCGTAGTACATAAATTCAAGACGTAAACAGGTGTCCAGACATATAATTTATGTGAAATCTTGTATGACAAAGATAGAGGATGGGGCGGAGATTGGGTCAGGCAATAAAAGTGACAGATATCCCAGAGTCAAATTAGGTATATCTCCCATAGAAGTGTGGAAAACTATATATTAATTAATAATAAATGAAGTATGAAATTTTCCAGGAGACCACACACATCGGGAAAAGTGAAGAAAAGATAAAAGAAAGGGTAAAGAACGGAGATAGGAAATGATCCATGTGGAGAAAAGCGATACAATTCGAATTTATCCGTGAAATTAATAAATACGACTTGGAAAATGAGTAACTAACTAACTAACTAACTAACTAACCATCACGCCGTTTCCCCGCAGGGGTAGGCAGAGAGGACGGACCGCCAAACAACTCGGTCTTGGCACACACTCCTTGCCTCATTCACATTCATACATCGTCTCATACATACTCTTCTATTATTCTGACTCTTGACATGGCCCGACTCGAGTATCTGATTCACTTGATCGTGCCATGTCTTCCTCGGGCGTCCCCGACTTCTGCTACCATTCACATTTGCATCATATATCCTCCTTACACTCCTATCTTCGCTCATTCGCTCTACATGCCCAAACCATCTAAGCGTCCCTTTCTTAATCTTACTCATTACGCTTACATCAGCCTTGCACTCTTTGCGGATCTCCACATTCCTCACACGATCAAACATGGTTTTACCACACATACGCCTCAGGGATCTCATTTCAACAGCATTTAATCTACTTTCATCCTTTCTTTGCCAGTTCCATGCCTCACTTCCATACATCAAGGTAGGTACCAGCACTCCGTTGTGGACTGCTAACTTCGCTTCTTTGGACAATTTTTTGTTAGCGCCTACGGCGTTTAGTCCTCCATTAACGGAATTACCTGCATTTACCCTTCTTTCGATATCTCTGTCAGCCTTCCCATCTCTCGTAAACATACTTCCTAAATACACAAACTCATCCACCTGCTCCAAGTATTCCCCATTCACAATTATATTGCACACTGTTTTCGTACTCTCTCTTTCAAACACCATTACTTTAGACTTACTTACATTCATCATTAACTCATTCTTCATGCATACTTCGTTCATCCTAGACACGAGAGACTGTAGATCATCTATACTATTAGCAATCAGCACCGCATCATCAGCATACAACAGGCAACATACTTTCAAATTATTCAAATTCGCGCCCAATCCCACCTCTTTCAATTCTTGCATACAATTATCCATGTATAGATTGAATAACCACGGTGACATTACGCAGCCTTGTTTAACACCTTTTGTGATATCAAACCACCCCGTAAAACCACCGTTTACCCTAACACATGCAACGCTTCCCTCATACAGAGACGCAATTGCCTGAATCAGATTCGTATTCACTCCATACTTGGACAACACCTTCCATAGCTTTTTCCTGTCGACTCGGTCGTATGCTTTTTGTAAATCTACAAAGGCACAGAAAAGTTTCTGGTTTTTTGCCAGAAACTTCTCAGTGAGCATACGCAATGAGAAGATCTGGTCCATGCACCCCCTTCCACTCATGAAAGCACCTTGCACATCCCATATTTTATCCTTTGTTTCCTTTCTTACTCTTTCAATCAAAATTCTACCATACAGCTTGCCAACTGAACTAAGCAGGCTAATAGCCCTATGATTCCCACATTCCATACGTGACCCTTTACCTTTGTATAATGGCATGATCACAGCCCTTCTCCAATCTAAAGGCGTGTAACCTTCCTTTAAACATTGGTTAAAAAGATTGCACAACCATGTGAGAATTACACGGCTACCTCCTTTAAAATATTCAGCAGCAATATTGTCAAACCCAACAGCCTTACCATTCTTCATACATTTAATCGAGCTTTCTATCTCATCCATGCTAATTTCGGTAACATTCACTCCATCGTCATTCATATCTGATTCGCCACTGGAATCACTGTCATTCACTTCGCTTTCGAAGACTTCCTCGAAATAATTCATCCATCTCTCTTTTATTTTTTCCTCATTCGTCAACATTTTTCCATCTTTTGATTTTATCACTTTCATGCTTCCGTTTTCTGGGCCACTCCGGGACCTTTTGACTTCTTTCCAAAACAACTTAACGTTTTCTTGGAAATGGTTTGTCATTTTCATTCCTTCTTCCTCTTCCAGGCGTTTCTTTCGTTCTTTCACTCCAACTCTTACTTTTTTCTTACATTCCTTATATACTTCTTTCGCTCGATACTTCTCTTCGCTGGAAGCACTGCCAGCCGCAATCAGACACAACCATGCTTTCTTCTTTTCTGAGACCAGTGCTTTAATCTCATCATCCCACCATGCATCACCTTTCTTCCTACCTTGCGTACTTATTCCACAAACCTCCCTAGCAGATTCACAAAGACACACTTTTATGTGGTTCCATGTTTCGTCTATGCTTAGACCATCCATTTCCTTCGCATTCAATCTTATCTCTGCACAATTCACATACTTACTTCTCACATTATCGTTTTGCAGTTTTTCTATTTTGACTCTTGTCGGAGCTGGTACCGTTTTCACTTTAGAGCGCCAACCGCGAAAGAGGTTTACTCTCGACACTACAAGAAAGTGGTCAGTTTCGACCTCAGCCCCTCTGAAAACTCTTGTGTCCTCGGTAACAGCTCTCAACCTAGAGTCAATTACTACAAAATCAATAATTGACCTCTCATTTCCTCTTTCCCACGTATATTGGTGGATACCTTTATGATCGAAGAAAGTATTCGACACAAACAGGTTCCACTCTAAACATACTTCAAGCATTCTGTTCCCGTTGTCATTCGTTCTTTTATCCCCAAACATACCTAAGACCGAATCAAATCCGTCACGTCTAATTCCCACCCACCCATTCAAATCGCCTGCCATTATAATCCTTTCGTTCATATTTTTTAGTCTCATTACAACATTCACACCAGTCCAAAAATCATCTTTCACTTCATCGCTTTCAGAATTAACAGGGGCGTAGCAAATAACAAGAAACACCCTTGTCAAACCGATTTTAAATCTGATCCACATTATTCTCGGACTTACACATTCATACTGCAACATACATTCAATCATTCTGGGAGACAGTAGCGCTGCAACACCTTGACAAGCCCTCTCCGTATCTGGTCTCCCTGACCAAATGACGAGCCTATCATTATGCTGCATTGTACCGCTACCTTTTTTCATACTCTCTGTTATACAAAGTACGTCCAAACATTTGCTCACCATAGTATCACACAGTTCGTTCATCTTTCTTTCCATTCCTCCTCTAATGTTCCATGTACCAATTCGACATTGATCACGTTCCGTCCTCCTCTTTGCGCCACCGAAGGGTTGGCGATGTGATGGATAGCGAACCTCATCGACATCTTTGTCGGCCATTCCCTTCCAAGTACTACTTAAACATCTTAATTATACAACTTATCATATCGTTACACACATAAAACAAATAATACATATTTATACGCTTAATATAACATTTAACTTAACAAATAAACTACCACTAAAAATAGTTATTTTATCACTATATAATTGTTTTAAAACACTCCATGTAGACAGCAAACCAAAGAGCGCGGGTTCATTCCGATTTCATCCTTCATTTCCGATGTCATTATTCCACGCGCGGAAGGGCACGAGCGGTGGGGAGCGGAGGTTGCGGCAGGGGTTGCATGAGTCGCCAAATGACTCTTTTCTTGTGCGGGTTCAGGGTAGATTCCGAGAAACGATGATTCTGTGGCCTAAGCAATGTCATATGGCCCACATTCTATAACGGCACTGAATAAGCACTGTATGCGTCGGACAGCGGGGTTTGCAGTATTGGTGCGGGTGGACGAGGGGCAAGGGGCAAGGGCCGAAGGGATGATCACATCTGGTGAATGTTCAAAGCACTGATCTCGTATTATAGGCACAGGAATTCACACATCTTAGGATTAACAAAATTATTTGTCACCTTTTCTTAAAGTCGTTTTACGTCCACACTGGTCACAGTAAAATTAGTTTTTAGTACACTTAAGCAACTTAAATACAGTAAGGAACATTTATTGACACTTTTAAGGGCGGAATATATGAAATTTCACTTGTAATTGTCGAAGAAAGACGAGACCGACCAAAACGCGTCAGGCTGCTCCGAGAGCCCGACGATGTTCGATGAAAATGAGTAATTATAGAGTTATGAGAAATAACATAAGAATAAAGAAGAAATTGTGCAAGAAAACGTCGCGGATAAAAATAAAATTCAAAGATAAAGGAAAAACTCAAATCTGCGACATAGAGATAGAAGGTACGGGTGGAAATGGAAAAGCTCATATAGGTGACAATAAAATTAAGTAGAATTTAGACAAATCGAAATTCAAAAATGCGTAGTAAAGATTTCAACATGGATTTAAACAATTTTCGCACGAGATGCATAAAATTGAGATCTATATATATGTTATTGAGGATGGACCTATCGCGAATTGAGAATAAAAAGGAACGCAAAATCTTGAGATTTTAACTACATTTTGTATGAACAGGGGACAAAGGAAGCTTGGGCGATTAACGCAGGCTCACCCGATTCGGACCCTATTAAGTTAGCGACGTGAGATAAAAATTAACCACCGCCCAGAGCCGGAAAACAGAAGATCGTATGTAGAGACAATTGAAATTAGGGGAAGGTATGTTCGGATTTGCGAGTTGTTAAAAGATAGAATTGATTATCAAATGAAATTCAGATACGTCTTTTGGAACCTGAGAGGGGTATAAAATGGCGGTGCAGACCAGTTTTCGGCAGTCAATCGAGATTTTTGAAAACGGAGTTTACGTCGCAGTGCTACGTCTATTGGTAAAATTCTCGTGAAATAATCTAAGTGTTAAATTTTGAACAAGTCTAAGTATTAAATTTTGAACAAGTCCCTGGACTTAGAAAGTTTTGTGAAAAGTTAGAAATTTTAAATTCAGTTTAAATTCCTTTGAAAATCCCATCCCAACTTGAAGGCAGTGCATGATGACGTGGAAGGTTCTTTGGGACGCGATAACTTAGGTATCAATCAAAGAACCGTGTCAAAAGATTGTGCGAATTTCTGGTTGACCCACGATCATCTCGTTTTCTTGCAGGAGGAAGGATCCAAATTATGCCAGCAAATGGGCTATTCCGAGTTCGTCAAATATGCAATTAACTTATTACATTAACCTATTAAATCAATCTTTACATGTACCTTATAACAGCAGAATCATAAAGGAGTGGCGCCAAACAGACACAAGAGTTTACCAAAATCAAATTTACTAACAATTAACCATTTGAGTTTATATTAAATTACCTGTCCAAATAAACATGTATAATATCTTTTACTTGCGATTAACTACGACTTTGTTAGGGTGCAGGGAATCAGAATAGTTACAATAGGAATGTTAGCTCATTCAGAGAATTCATTTAAGTCTAGGTTTGCAATGGAAAGATCAATTCAATTTTGAAACTCAACGCCTCGATCAGAACCAAGAGGGTTACCACAAAATTAAAGTAATTAAAATCCTATATCATAAATCAAAAAAATTACACAACGTTTGATGGAATTTAATTACAATATAAATACGGAAATATTTGCGTTCAAGTTCGTAAATAACGTATTAATTAGTTAAGTACATATGTCTATAAAGATATATAGTACAAGAGAGCTTTAAGTAGCTTTCTGTAGATATCAAAGAAAAGGGTCCAATTTTCATGGAGACTTATGTGTTGTAGGGGAAGAATTTTCCATCCCTGCGAACACATATGCAAAGCCTTAGAAAAAAAAATTTAATATCGGTCATAGCCAAGAGAGAAGAAAATTTTATATTGTTTTAAACAAATAAAAGAAAGATAAAAGATGGGAGAATATCACAAACTATACAGTATCTAATTCTCGTCTTAATTGCATTTCACAGCTAAAGAACCAGCTTCTTCCTGTTTTTGATAGATTCACCATACTATATAGACCACCTCCAACACCACGCGTTCTATCGTCATAGCAACTGTATTGAAAATTTCATCTAAACACAATTTGAAATATTTGTCTAATTATGTCACAAGATACTGCAAGATGAGCTTTGAAAACACTTGATTTTGTGTAAAATTTAATTTTGGAAAGTGAGTTTACAAGATCACGCTAAGTGTACTTCAATATTTCGCTGATGGCAATCCCAAATATGTGGTTTCATAATACAGATGGCGCAAAATCTTTCAAATGATGAAAATATTTTTAAAGAAATTGAGAAATAGATATTTCGCAAAAAAAGCAATTTAGTCTAGAGATCACTGATTCAAATCACAAGTAATTAACAATAATAATAATAAGATGTTTGTTTCATAAATTTACAACTATATAGTTTTACATGAAAAAATTAAAAAAAATACGTATGTCATTGATGTCGCTATTCAAAATTCCTGTAATATTCAAAAATTTGTTTCTGAAAAAATAAGAAAATACACAGATTTAGGAAATGAGATAAAAGAATTTGGCATTCTCGGACTTTAATAAATAATAATAATAAATAATAAAGATTTAAAAAAAATTAAAAATATTACCATTTGTTATCTCGGGCCTCGGCTACTGGCATTATACCTAGCTCTCTCATTCAAAATACAGGCGTATTAGATCTGTCAAAAAATGTATATATAATAATGCAAAAATCAGTCATTTTAAATACATGTAGGATTACGAACGATTTTTTTAATATTTATAATGAGGGATCAGTAGGATTTATAGGTCCAGTTAGGAGTTCTACCGAGCCGAACCCTCTGATATGAAATTATCTTTTTCCCATTTGATCTCTGGTGAGTTGACGTGTTGTTCTTATATTGTTTTGTATTTATTTTGCTTAAATAATGCACTTGCATAGTGTGGATTGACTAGATGATGATTTGTGGAAAAGTGTGTGGAAGAGTTTAGTTTTTCCTGTGGGGAAGATTTAACCCGGACATAAAGTTTTAAAAATAAACATGTAAATAGATAGAATACAATGCAATTAGATACATTTGAGGTTTCTCATACCCTGCCTCACTTGGGTAGCAACTAGCCTAGTGAGGCAGTAATTTTAATACTTAGTTTTTTTCATTTTACACTTATATTATAATATAAACACTATTTTTGTTGCATCAATAGTTTCGAATTTGGATGAGGGCACTGGTAAAGTGTTAAAATTATCAAACATACAAAAATTTTGATGTCTGTGATGTGAAATATTTCTGGGTAATGAACTCAAATTAGCTTTGAAAATTTCAAAATTGGAACCGATGATTCAGACAGGCGATAAAAAAGCTACATACCCACTACGATCCGAAAAATATTTTATTTTTATTCAATAAATAATTCTATACGAATTTGAAATGTTTATTTATATTGATTAAATTTTTGACAGCTTATTTTTCAAGTTTAATAATAATAACGATGTTAAAGAATATAATTATATTATAATGAAAAATGACAATATTTGCTTTGAATGGCAATGTGATTCCGAGGCAAAGTCTTCAAGCTTCACAAATCCCACAATTATAATATCTCGTGATTTTTTACGGGTCCGCGCTTGTAATGTGTAACATGTTCAAGGAATGGAAGATTCGTTGAAAACTTGGAATGACTTTAGCCGTGTTTGTTGACCAGATCTGAATACCCAGGTACTGTAGTATTAGTACAATAGTGACTTGTTGGGGTATTATGGCGTGTGACTCTAACACCTTCTTTAGTCACCATTTCGGACACCATTACAGTGTCCATCATCAGAGCAGATGTGTAATCACCATTACACATCTGCTTGTGATTAATACACAGTAATGACTTCCGAAATGTCCCGAAAATCTAGTCTCCTTCAACGGAAGCAATCTTCCGAACAGGCCTTCCATTGATATGCTTGGTGTAACTATAAGTGACCAGCTCAGGTACGGGGGCTCCATCGAAGCCAGAGTAAAGCTGGCCTCTCAGAAACTGGGCGTACTGTACAGGGCCCGCAGATACTTTAATAGTACACAACTGCTGACCCTGTACAAATCGCAAGTGCGCCCTACTGTCGAATTTGGCAGCAATCTCTGGTCCGGAGCCCCTAAATACCTGACAAAAACCCTCGACTCTGTCCGTTTGATAGATTCCCCAATCTTAACAAACGGACTGCAATCTTTAGAGCACAGGCGTCAGGTAGGTATGCTGTC
This sequence comes from Hesperophylax consimilis, assembly GCF_061612785.1. Classification (NCBI taxonomy): domain Eukaryota; kingdom Metazoa; phylum Arthropoda; class Insecta; order Trichoptera; family Limnephilidae; genus Hesperophylax; species Hesperophylax consimilis. The sequence goes on from NC_142865.1 coordinate 19,190,523, forward strand.
CTTGTTCTATCGGTATTACAATGGAAGATGCTCTGAGGAACTAGCGTCATTGATCCCTTCGGCTCCGGTGCGTAGTCGGGATACACGCCAAACGCGCGCCCAACATTTGTACACGGTTGACATTATTTTGTCACATGAGAACGGTAGCTTTTACGATTCGTTCTTAAGTTCAACAGCTCGGCTGTGGAACGAACTGCCGGCCTCTGTGTTTCCTCCCTCCTACAACATGGGACTCTTCAAGACCCATGTTCACTCCTTCACCTCCTCAAAAAAGACCCTCCACACAGCATCCCCAAAGATGACACAGGCCCTGAGGGAAATTATTTTCTTCAGGGTCTCCTGAGTGGAGTAAATATAAAAAAAATAATAATAACAAAAAAAATAATGAATTATAATTCCGGTAAGTACTTCCCCAACTTCCTATTCACTACCTTCCAGTAACGCTAAATACTCTTACCTCCGTTGTCGAGCGGTTACTCTCGATTAGCAAGCTGGGGGTGGCGGGTTCGAATCCCGGCGTGCGCAAGTAAATTTTATTTGATTATTTTGTTTTTTAACAAATTACTCAATTAAAAAAGATATAGTATATTTGTGGCACGTTCCAGAGTGGAAGATACTCTCAGTATCGCCCTGGTGTAAAACAACAATTCAGAATTGAAAAGTTGCTTTAAATGTGACCGTGTTTGGTGACCATATCTGAATAGCCAGGTACTTCTCAACCTTCCTCTTTCCAATCTTCTTCCCCTCCCCGCTACCTTCAGGCTCACAACATACCCCGATTGGAGATGCCATAGTCTCTCTAGCTAGAGACGGTTAGGATTCTTGTACAGATTCACATTAAAAAAAATAAGTACGCTTTTGTCTTACCACAGTTATTTACTCATAAAGGTAAGATTGATATTTTTGACTTAATTCTAAAAACCGTTTTTTAATGAAACAGGAACCTCGTTTCATTGTAGGTCTATTGAAATATATGGCTCTATCATGTATTATGTTTTTTTATAATATTTCATATCAGTTAACAAATCATAATACAACATCACTGCCTTTACAATGCAAACAAATAAAAATATCAAGCCACTAATTAAAAAAAGCGCGAACCCACGAAACATAACTCGCCGTCTTTCCGTGACCCGTGTTTATTAATATCAGTGTACGTTGGCTCACATTGCGGGCGGAAAAATAAATAAATAAACAAATAATATTAAATAATAAAACAATACACTGGCGGACAATGGGAACGGCCATTAAATGAACGAACAATGGGAGACCCCGGCGGGCCGGATGACAAAATTTAAAAAAAATCACACCGGCAAGATGCTCAAAGTTTTAAAATGTTATTTTGAGTAAGTTATCTTACTAAAATGTTTTTTTCTCTTATTTCTGTGTTCAATATTGTTGGGAAGTAAGAGCTTTACAGATGCACTCATAGAGGGAAGTGCATAGAGCTTGCGTGGAAGTCCGCGAGATGGCAGCCAGTGGCCAGTAGTCGCCAGGGCCAGTGAGAATGCTCCCAGACAAACTTACTGTTGCAGATCTCAATTAGCCAGCTTCTAATTAGGTCAACTATCGAGTCACCATTATAATACGCGAAGTATTTATAAATCCCTGATTTATCACAAAGAACCATTTACTTATAATCTCCTTCATCGACGAGTTTGAGAACTGTTTGTGGGAACACAACAAATATTAACATGAGGATATACTGTAAAAATTTTCATAAAAAATGATAAATTACAAAAACTTGCTAACCTTCACGCCGTTTTATGCAGACAGGACGGATCACCAAATTTTTCCACATTCATACATAAATCTCTCATACATACTCTTCTGTTATTTTGAATCTTGACATGGCCCGATTTTTCGGTTCACTTGATCATGTCATATTTTTGCTAGCGTACCCGACTTTTTTTATTATTCACATTCGCGTCATGTTTACACTGAACTCACTGATATAAAATACTGTTCATTTATTGATCCAATTATTCGCTTTCCTGTCCAAAACAGGACTGCAAGTCTTTAAATAATGAATTGACAGAGCTCCTAATAATGTATCAATTAAAAGCAGATGTTTTATGAGGACGGCGGAACACGTGTTCATATAAATACCGATACCGTCGCATTCCACCGTGATATTTATTAGGAAAAGAACACGTGCGTGAACATGTGTTTCGATTAATTCTGAATGATTGATATTTTATCATGAAATTGGCATGTTATCACTTTTTTAACAGGATTATTATTACTCTCCGTGTTATACTCTTACTCTCAATTAACTACTCTTAAATTAATTTTTCGGGATAACTTAATTGAGTAAAACCTCAAATTGTAATATTTAAATATTGAAGACAATATTAGTGATTTTTAAACGAAAATCTGAAACAGAAAAATCAGAAAAGGAAACGGTCAGATTTTCGTTTAAAAATCACTAATATTGTCTTCAATATTTAAATATAACAATTTGAGGTTTTACTCAATTAAGTTATTCCGAAAAATTAATATTCATTCTAGACTTGCAGAAAAGTCAACAGATGTCGCACATTAAAAATAAAAAATAAGATAGGTTTATCTAAAAGACGCTGTCTGGATTGCATTTAGTTCGGGTTGAATCTTGCGATCATACATAAAGATAGTTGCCAATAAAAATGTGCGGTGAAAAAAATGAAGACAATGTTGGTGGTTCTTATTCGAAGTATGATACAGTTAAAAGTGACCGAGTAGGATAGGGTCCCATTAGCGCAGTTGGTAGAGCATTGTCCCGGAAAGACAAGGGTCCTGGGTTCGAGTCCCAGATGTGACCGTTTCCTTTTCTGATTTTTCTGTTTCAGATTTTCGTTTAAAAATCACTAATATTGTCTTCAATATTTAAATTTTACTCTTAAATTCTTTTCTCTGATCATAAACGCAAAACCATCTAAGATGGGATGTTACATCGAATTGATAATAATTTGTCCGTAAGAAAGTGATGATTTATATTTTACAGCGAACGAATAAAACAGAATCTTCAACTTTTGGTGGCACTCCTGCAAACACACGCGTGCATACATGCATTTATCTGAATTTTGGTCCAAAAGGCAGGAAAAAGCATTATTAGAATTATTCATTAAGGAAAACTTTAATAATTGTTCTTACATTTTTTTTGTTGTTTTTCAATTGTTTTTAGAAATTACCTGATTTATTTTTGCCTGCGGCGCACACTTTGATATGCGTTGGTAATGTATCCTTTGCGAAAATGGCCCCTATCAGTTGCAGTCTGTACACCAACTGTATATGTACACATTACACATATATAATATATAGTGTATATTGTATACCCCAGGCATTGTCTGGCCCGTTGGCGGAAGAGCAGCCCGGAAAACGGGATCGTTCTAAACGGAAAATTCCGGACAATTTCAAATACGACCGGTCATTTAAAAAACTTGCGTGATTAATGACTTTGACTGTGACATTTTTAACAATACACTCGTCGCTTATTCAGATTATATGGTTTTGTTATATTTTACGTTTTGGGCGGATTTGGGTGAGTTTTTTTCGCGCGTTTTTTGGAAATTACCGTAAAGATGACGAAGGTTTAGATTTAGGTAGTCAGTTCATTAGATTTTTTTTTTTTAATTGAATGTATTTCTCATTGTTTTTGGTTTTGAGTTGGGAAATAATAGATTCATTTTATGGTTTATAATTTTTTTTCTTTTGATAAAGTTGATATAATGGTGACATTTAATTATATTAATTATTCCGCTTTAGTACCTACCTGATTTGTTTATGCAAACAAACCAAAGCTTTCCGAAACTAATGGGACTAAATTAGTATCCTTATAAGGCTGGAGGAGGTGGGGATGATAATGAGAGGAGATGAGGAGGAGAAAGGTTGGAAAGAACTTTAGTAGTCATTTTATTTTTTATGTGAATACCGCACAAGAATCCCAACTACTCCCAACTGTCTGTAGCCAGTGAGAGTTAAACGTTTTGAGTCTTAAGTTAGTGAGGAAGGCGAAGAGATGGGGAAGAGGAGAATATGAGGAAGTACTTGGCTATTCAGATCTGGTCAACAAATACGGCTAAACTCAATTTAAAGCAACGTTCAATCCTCGGCCAACGGGCAATACTGAGAGTATCATTCAATCTGGAACGTACAACAAATATACTATAGTATATTATTTTTAATTAAGGAATATTGAAATAACATAAAATAATCAAACAAAATTTACTGGTGCACACAGGGATTTGAAACCGCAACCTCCAGATTGCTAGACGAGAATGTTACCCCTCGACAACGGAGACCGTCGTTTAAGAATGGTGGTCTTTCATCAGGGTGATACTGAAGTTTGCACTCTGGAAACGAGGTCAAAATTAAAGGTTAGGTCTGTAGGTACTATCCAATTTTATTAAAATTAAAACATTTTTCTTCGAATGCTTCAGAACCCTACGGGCTCGGAGACAAGAACCATACGGCAATGTGTCACAATATCTGCACATAAATCTTGATGAAAAATCACGACGACTGCAGCTAATATTCTTCAAATCCTCTTAAAAGGTCATTGCTGTATTCGGTGACCAGATCTGAAAAGCCGGGTACATCCCAACCTTCCTCCATCCCATCTTATTCCGCTCCCCACTACTTTCAGACTCACTATATACCCAATTTGGGTAGCCATCATCCCGCTGGCTTAAGACGGTTAGGAGCAGTAGTATTATCAGTAATATTCAAGGATAATGCGTGGAGCATCATCTTGAAGAGATGAGACCTGAATTTAAAAAATATATTTTTACAATAAAAAAATAATATATACATAAAGAATATCATCTACAAAAACTGCATAAAAAAATTACCACATAACATTACTCACTCGCAAAATACGAGAGCAATTACCTACAAACAATTACAAGTACCGTATATCAAATCAAATTTCGCTAAAAGACATGAATCTTACCTGGCTCCTCACATATTCAACATATTCCTAACCCAAACTAAAACTTACGTCTTAACAAATAATTTGAATTGGCTGTTCAAAAGATTTGTAAACTGGTTGATTGTAAAAGAAAAAACAAATATTAGAAATATTCTAAACATCTAATGCATTTTACAAACCATACTGCACACAAATTCTAACAAAATTACAAAATTTTACAATTAATACGAAATACTCATTTCATATTTTTATACATAATTTTTCAACACATACAGTACTACACTTATTTTTATATTACTCATTTTTTACTACTATTTTTCTTATTATTTCTATTTTACTATTTTTTACTAAACATTTGGTTTATATATAAATTGTTAATTACCAGCCTCAGAACAGACTTTGTCTAGTGAGGAGGGTAATGAACAAAAAAAACACATCTGTACAGAACCAACCTTAAATAAACCGTTTGCCGGCACTGAAACTGAAATAATTACATATATTATATATAATAGACAAAAATCGACGAATAAAGACGAACACAGTCAAAGATTGCTTAAACTACTAATTCAAACGACTCTTAAACTAGTCATATAAATGAGTTAATTTGTTAACTTATTAGATCTATATCTTAACACTCGCAGCTTAACATTACAGCGAATTAATCATAACTCAGTTAGTTCCGCTGATGTGTAACTGAAAAGTTAACTATGAACACAACTATTTAATTAACTCTGTCATGGTGTAATCATCGAGCGGTTAACTTTGCTAACAGTTAACTACGTATATTATTATATACACTGAGCGGAAGATCTCTAGAAGTGTAATTCATCTATGCACTTGTGGCTATAAGATATTATATATTTTAGTAAGTTCCATGGCAAAATATAACACAAAAAAGGGAACAAATGAACAAAAAACTGAACCTAAGATAACCTTAGCTAATCTAATCATAAACTAATATCGCCTATTTTAGCCCTCTTATCCAAATTTGTCGACTATGTATAGGGTGTGCTGAAGTAGACATTTTTGTCCATAACTTATACAATAATAAAAATAATAATTGATTCTTTATTTTGTCTTTTGTTTGTAACAAAACGATATAATGATATCCTCACTGGGATCTCCCGTGCTGAGTATGTCATTCGCATATTATTAAAATTTAGCAGATAGTTTAGAGTTAATAATATAAAGTAATTATAAATAGTGTTTTTTTTTTCTGAAATAATTATAAATATTGTGCATTGTGTTTTTTTTTCGGAAATAATTATAAATATTTTGCATGGTGTTTTTTTTTCGGAAATAATTATAAATATTTTGCATGGTGTTTTTTTTTCTGAAATAATTAGAAATATTTTGCATGGTGTTTTTTTTTTAAATAATTATAAATATTTTGCATGGTGTTTTTTTTCTGAAATAATTATAAATATTTTGCATGGTGTTTTTTTTTTGAAATAATTATAAATATTTTGCATGGTGTTTTTTTTTCTGAAATAATTATAAATATTTTGCATGGTGTTTTTTTTCTGAAATAATTATAAATATTTTGCATTGTGTTTTTTTTCTGAAATAATTATAAATATTTTGCATGGTGTTTTTTTGTTCAGTTGAGAGTTTTCAGTTTCAGTCTGTATTTGGTGTCAGTATATTATTTCTCATCTCCCTATGTTTTACATGCAGCTTTTTATTTGAGATTTAAATTTTAAAATATCGTTTCGAATTTTGAATGAGAGTGGGATTTTATTGTTAGTGCACAATAAAGGAAGCTTTCTTGCCCAAATGTAGTATTTTATAGTTGGATATGTTATTGATTGAGAGATCTAGTGTTTCTAATATATGTGTTGGTTGTTATTTCTTGTGTTTTGTATTTATTAATGTAAAGGAGTATTGTTTTAGAATAGAGTTGTTTAAGTGACATGATGTTTAGTTTATTGTAGATTTCGTCAGTGCTATTTCTTACAGGAATTTTTATATTTTCATTTGTTAAATATTTATTAAGATATATAAAAATTAACGTTGAGTAGATTTTTGTAACTAAATTTAGTTTTTAGTATTAAAAATGCCTTAATTTGCAAAAGATTACCAAACCATTTTGTACTTTAAAGACTATAAAACCAATAATAAACGTGGCTTGAGGGGTTTTACCAAAATACATTCGATATTATGCATCACACCGTACTTTTATTTCTGGGGTATAGTATACTCTAAGTATTACCCTGGCGGAGGACCTCAATGATGATGAGGATGGTGGAAAAGTATCTGGCTGTTTAGATTTGGTCACAAAAACGACCAAAGCCATTTCAAGCAAATTTTCAGTTCTGAATAGCGGTCGTACACCAGGGCAATACTGATAGTATCTTCCTCTCTGGAAGATGCTGCAAATATTTGTTGAATAAAACAAATAAATCAAAAAAAAATTAGTATCGCACGCCGGGATTTGAGCTCGGCAAGATATGCACATATATGTTTGTGATACATATATTTTTGTAATACAAATATGTTATTATTATATTTGTCCCACAAGTTCATAAAAGCTTGCCTCCTTTATTAGCAGCATTTTTCTTGATGGAGACTTTAATATCAAAAAATGTTTGCCGTAGATTTGGAATTCTGAAGTTGACTGTGTCATGATGGGCTTCTCCCTTCTGTTCATTATTACTCAACCATTATTTGGTAATACATATTTGTTTGTAATACATATTTGTTTGTAATACATATATGTTTGTGATACATATATTTTTGAAATAAATATATAGTATTCAGCTTGGTAGTCGAAACCCTTACACCTTATTATTACCCTTCGAAACCCAGTCGAAACCCCTACCCTCGACCACGGGGGCCGTCAAAGTGAAAAACTACTTTAAAAACTAATTTAACACTAAGTAAAGTTAGAGCCTGGACACGCCTACAATACAATTCTATCAGTTTTACCCTGTACAGTGTTGATCTAAGTTTGTAAACCAGAAATGGTTATACTCGTACATATCTTTGTTGTTTGTAGGGTGAAATTATGTTATGTCAAGATGCTCCAGTTTTATGTGTTTGTGGTTATATGTATGGTTTCCACGATTACGTCAATAAGAATTATAATATCATGATATGAAATTTAGTTTGAGATGTTGTATGTAAGATGTGAAGTTTATATTTGTTCTGTCAAGTATTTAGTTACCATTGTCTAAACGCTTGTTCTTGTTAATAAAGTATTTTGGGTGGTAAATGTGCGTTGTTGGTGATGTGGTGCTGATTGCTAACAATATGATCTACGGTCTATGGTGTCTATGATGAACGAAGATTGTATGAACAATGAGTTAATGATGAATGTAGTTAAGTCTTAAGTCATGGTTTTTGGAAGAGAGAGTACGAAAACAGTGTGAAATATAGTCGTGAATGATGTATACTTAGAGCAGGTGTGTATCGAACATGAAAACACGATTTTATTGCATTAAATATTATAAAATTTTCCAGATGAAAAATGCATCAAAATAATCGGTTACTAGGCGATTCAAGCCGGAAAAAAAGAATATTGAACACCTGACGCTGAACTGAACTGAACTCATACATAAACCTGCGTTTAGAACAGTAAACAAGTTTTTTTTAATCTTTTTGATGTCACAAGAACGCTGGTTGGAGAAATCATATTTTTTTTTAAAAAAGAAAGATTAACATTCCCGAGTTACGAATAACCTGACAATATTTGAAAATCTCCTACTACCACCACAGAATGCGGAAAATGATGCTTGTGTTGTGACGGAGGACTTAGCCAGCCGAGGAATTGAACACACTACGCCTGGGTGGGACCCAAGCGCGATGTCAACTCGGTCACCGACCGGTCGTAATACCCAGTTAAAACAAAATATTAACAGGGTCAATCAAATTTCAAAAATTAACACGAGTGGACGGAACACCTCCAGTTAAAACGCGATCTGTTAATTATAATTTAAGAAATTATAAATTCCTGATGGTCAACTGAAATCTGTAGTCGGATTTGTTCCTTCATCACGGCACAATCATTTTAAAGATTGAATCTATTTGCAACGAGCTGTTTACGGCCGGCACTCTATCAGCTGAGCCAGACGCATCTGTCATCATTACAATAATGGGGCGTCGGGGCTACCGACTGAATTAGCCATTGATGCTGAAAACCTAGAAGCCGGCCAATTCTTCCTGGCTACCAACTGAATTAGCCATTGATGCTGAAAACCTAGAAGCCGGCCAATTCTTCCTGGCTACCAACTGAATTAGCCATTGATGCTGAAAACCTAGAGGCTGGCCAATTCTTCATGGCTACCGACTGAATTAGCCATTGATGCTGAAAACCTAGAAGCCAGCCAATTCTTCCTGGCTACCAACTAAATTAGCCATTGATGCTGAAAACCTAGAGGCCGGCCAATTCTTCCTGGCTACCGACTGAATTAGCCATTGATGCTGAAAACCTAGAAGCCGGCCAATTCTTCCTGGCTACCAACTGAATTAGCCATTGATGCTGAAAACCTAGAGGCTGGCCAATTCTTCATGGCTACCGACTGAATTAGCCATTGATGCTGAAAACCTAGAAGCCAGCCAATTCTTCCTGGCTACCAACTGAATTAGCCATTGATGCTGAAAACCTAGAGGCCGGCCAATTCTTCCTGGCTACCGACTGAATTAGCCATTGATGCTGAAAACCTAGAAGCCGGCCAATTCTTCCTGGCTACCGACTGAATTAGCCATTGATGCTGAAAACCTAGAGGCCGGCCAATTCTTCCTGGCTACCGACTGAATTAGCCATTGATGCTGAAAACCTAGAAGCCGGCCAATTCTTCCTGGCTACCAACTGAATTAGCCATTGATGCTGAAAACCTAGAGGCTGGCCAATTCTTCATGGCTACCGACTGAATTAGCCATTGATGCTGAAAACCTAGAAGCCAGCCAATTCTTCCTGGCTACCAACTAAATTAGCCATTGATGCTGAAAACCTAGAGGCCGGCCAATTCTTCCTGGCTACCGACTGAATTAGCCATTGATGCTGAAAACCTAGAGGCCGGCCAATTCTTCCTGGCTACCGACTGAATTAGCCATTGATGCTGAAAACCTAGAGGCCGGCCAATTCTTCCTGGCTACCGACTGAATTAGCCATTGATGCTGAAAACCTAGAAGCCGGCCAATTCTTCCTGGCTACCAACTGAATTAGCCATTGATGCTGAAAACCTAGAGGCCGGCCAATTCTTCCTGGCTACCGACTGAATTAGCCATTGATGCTGAAAACCTAGAAGCCGGCCAATTCTTCCTGGCTACCAACTGAATTAGCCATTGATGCTGAAAACCTAGAGGCTGGCCAATTCTTCATGGCTACCGACTGAATTAGCCATTGATGCTGAAAACCTAGAAGCCAGCCAATTCTTCCTGGCTACCAACTAAATTAGCCATTGATGCTGAAAACCTAGAGGCCGGCCAATTCTTCCTGGCTACCGACTGAATTAGCCATTGATGCTGAAAACCTAGAAGCCGGCCAATTCTTCCTGGCTACCAACTGAATTAGCCATTGATGCTGAAAACTTAGAGGCTGACCACCTCACGGTGTTTTACTTAAATCATTACCCAGGTTGAGGACTGAAGTGTGCCGGTGCTTATTATTTACAGTATTTTCTTGTGCAGGCAAACACGTCCCGTACAAGGTGGATGAGTTTGTGTTTTTGAGAAGTATTTTTACGAGAGATGGGAAGGCTGACAGAGATATTAAAAGAAGGGTAAATGCAGGTAACTCCATTAATGGAGGACTGAACGCGGTTGGCGCTAGCAAACATATTATCAAAGAAGCGAAGCTAGCAGTCAACAATGGAGTGCTTGTACATTAGGGTGTGTCAATTATTTCAACTTTTGAATTCAGAAACGCCTGATGTCTCAAAAGTTGCGTCTTACAAAGAAAATGAGAACTACATTTAAAATTATTAAAAAAAAAATGGTGATTAGCTCGCTAAAATGCATTGAAAAACAGAAAAAAAACCTAAAACATGTATTTTTAAACAATGGTAATTAATATTTTCTTCACAATACTTTAACCCTTTAATTTTTGTTTATTATTAAAAACTGCGTATAGTTGACAAAAATTTAAAAAAATCAATTTTATTAATGAAAGTAAATCTACAAGAATACCGAAATTAACAAAAAATGATAAAAATCCACTAAAACGTTTTCCATTGCCATTTAGTTTGCTTTAATTTTCAATTATTGGACTTATCAACGTTAAGATTATTGATTATGGGGAATATCGATTTCAACACTACGCAAAAACTTCGTAAGAAATATACAAGGGCGCAAAGGATTGTAAATCCGATTAAGTCACGACCTTTAGAAAAACCATCTACTCTTCTTCCGCTTCTTTCCAACAGTTTTTCAGATTCTGATGAGGATCCAGCGCTAGGTGATGATCATCAATCTGCAGCGGCTCATGATACATTATCTCCTCGAAATATACAATATTCGAAGATTAAAAATCCCTTGACGAAGTTATCTCAAATTTGTGATTGATACGGCGTATCACACAGAGCAGCAGCTGCCATTGCTTCTGCAGTTTTAAAAGATGTAAATGAAGCTGGTCCATCTTTCGTTATAGATCATAGTAGATTACGAAGAGCTAGAAAGCAAACTAGAGATATGTTATTAAATAGCCGTAAATTGACAAATATCGAAGGTTTATTTTTCGATGGGCGCAAGGACAAAACAATGTTTATTATCAGAAAGAAAGAAAATTTTATCGACGAATAAAAGTTGAAGAACACATAACGCTTGTGCAGGAGCCAGGATCATTGTATCTCGGACACGCTACGCCATCATCTGGTACTGCTAAAGACACCGAAAATGCCATATGTTCTCTTTTGGAATAGGAAAATCGTCAAATGGAGAAAATTGTTGCAGTTCGTTGTGACGGAACAAATACAAACACTGGCCGGAAAATGGAATCATTTCAAGAATGGAACAGAGACTTGGAAAGCCATTGCAATGACTTATCTGCCAGCTGCACGCCAATGAACTACCATTGCGACATCTGCTATCTTCATTAGATGGACCGACTAGCGGACCTGTAGCTTTCTCGGGACCAATCGGAAGAAACATCAAAAATTGTGAGAACGTTAAAATTATTCGGTTTATTCCCATGCAATCATCCATACCGGAAAATATAACAGAAAAATTAAGCACGGACCAAAATTATCTATATAATATGTGTCTGGCTGTGTCAAAAGGTATGATAAGTGTAGATTTGGCAAAGAAACAACCAGGGAAAATGTCTCATGCCAGGTGGCTAACAACTGCAAACAGAATATTACGGCTATATGTTGCAACGGAAAACCCAACAGAAAATTTGCAGATATTGGCCACCTTTATTGTGAGAGTATATGCTCCAACATGGTTTACCATAAAGTGCAATAGTTCTTGTATAGATGGAGCCCGTAATCTATGGAAAATGGTTAGCATTTCCAAATATCTTTCAGCAGAATTGAAAGCTATTGTCGACCCCGTGATTCAGAGGAACGCATATTTTGCACACCCGGAAAACATTATTCTATCAATTTAACCGATGACAATAAATGTATAAGGGAGCTAGGATGTAGATGGATCATTAAATATAGGGCCCTTCAAACTTCAAGAGTGAGAGAGTTCATAATTCCAAAAATTAATTTCAACTGCAATAGCTACATAGAATTAATTGACTGGCTGGCCACAGATTTAATTCTGACAGAACCTCCACTCCTGAGTAACGTAAAAACGGACAAATTACTTAAATTGTGTGATGAAGGAAATGTAAAAAGATTCGATTTTCCTAAATTTCCTTGCCACACACAATCAGTGGAAAGGTGTGTGAAGTTGACCACAGAGGCGTCTTCTTCTGCTGCTGGTTACAATGCTAGAAAAGGTTATATTTACGCCAAGCAACTTTCAAGAAACATAATGCCAAATTTTAATTCTAAGCGAGATTTTAAGTAATTACTGTTTTAACAACATATTATCATTCAATTTTGAGCATCCATTATTTTTTATTCGTTGTATTTTGGTCAAAAATGTTGTACGTTATTGTTTAGTATCTTGAATTTAACCATAAAAAGTGTTATTTTCCCCTTTTATATTTTTAACAAACACATCACATATGTTTAAAAAATATTTATTTTTCGTTCTTTGTACTACAGTTATGGAAATAAAATTAAGTGTGCTACAAAATATAAAATATGGACCCATTGTTTTATTTTTTTCCCAAATCACGAAATCAAATTTTTTTCAAAACTTCCGGCCATTTTAGCGAGCTAATATTGAACACCAATTTCATTTATTTTTACGTTTTCGAATAGCTACAGATCATACGCAACTTTTGAGACCCCAGGCGTTTAAAAATAAGACAATTTTTTTTCTCTCTATGGAGAGCGACACACGCTATTGTACATACCCTGATGTATGGCAGTGAAGCATGGAACTGGCAGAGGAAGAACGAAAGAAGACTGAATGCTGTAGAAATGAGATCCATATATTATTTTTTATTAATAAATTGTGAAAATACATAAGTCAATTAAATAAAATTTACTTTCGCACACAGGGGTTTGAACCTGCTACCTTCAGATTGCTAGTCGAGAGCTTTACCCCTCCACCACGGAGACCGTTGTTGTGCAGAGAGTTTGTAATACTCGTCACTTCGCTTATTATGCAGTTTATACAATAAACAATTGAAATATTTTTATAACTTTAAACTGCCAACGAAAAATTGGTGAGTATAATAATTTTGCAATAAAGTATTTAATTTTTATTATTTTTTTTCAAATATTTTTTTTACTATTTCTTTTAATAATCACATTAGATAATAACATTCTGTTCCAATTCACGCTAAACACGCTACCGAATGTCCGGAAATTCACTGGAAAACCAAATATTATATTATAATATAAGCCTTGAGCCTACGTGCTTTAAAAGAAATTCTTATTCAGAACCTAGCCTTTTACTATCAAAAAAATAATAATCACTTATTATATTATCAACCTGTATATTGTTCTCCTCACGATAATGACGTCACTCACTTACATAGTTGACGTCTACCGCCCCATCTCATCTCTCATATCGCTAACAAATACGTGAGATGCCCTGCTTCTTGAGAAGGTCTGTCTTCTAGTAGAATCGGTTGCAGTCATTGCAGTTAAATGCCAAATTTAAAAAAATTGAGATAAACGTGTATTTTTTATTTTTTCATTTATTTAAATGAAAAATTAATGTATTTTCAACCAATTCATTATATAATTCTGCAAATAGTCAACCAAACGGAGAAAAATGACTACTATTGAACATTGCTAATTTATTTAAAATCTCTTCAAATTATTCGTAACTTGGTTAAAAGTGGGAATGCAGACCCTTTAAGAATAAATTGATAAGTTTTCTAATAACATTTTATTAAAATTCAAATGTACTATCGCAATTTCGGCACACATGTTCGTAAAAATTCTATTATTTTCACATTTTGTCATTGAATATTATTAAAGCAAATGCAACTTTACTAAATATTTATCAGGAAACGAACCGCAATCTCGTTTTCAACCGGATTACTTATAATTTTAATAGATTTTTAATAGATTAGAAACATCATTTTTCACCGTTTAGTCTTAGTAATAACTAAAGTTCTTCTGGACTTTAATAATATTAACCATCCCGCAGACAAGTGGGGGAATAGATAGTACCCAAGATTAATATCCTCTTTATATTAGCTTAAATACTTGATATATCATTTTAGTATTTCTGCGCAAATACATTAGTTACCATTAATAATTGACTGAATAATTAGGATTTCTATAGTTTAAAAGCCCATACGACAGAAAAATACATGGGGTCATCAGAAGACACACTTGGTTACAGACGTTTTGTTTGGCATCTTGGCCTGTCGAGAGTTAACTTACTAAATTAAAACTCAAACTACTTTAAACTAGTTGATTTTTTGTAAAATTGTAAACTTTGGCCCGACTTCTGAGTCTGGTCAGTTTAAGAGGACCTATTACAATGTCATAATTCACAAATAATAATCAATGTAGAAACTCACATATTCCTCGCCTGCACAGTTAAGCAAATGAATACACCAATGCTATCGACATTTTCAATGTATAAAATTCGATGTCTTACCTAATTATTAAGCGTCATATTTGTCGATCTCACATTTCAAATTCAGAATTAACAATATTGAATATGCCTAAATAAATTACCTTTTTTTACATTTCATTTTTATGTAAAGTGAAGAGAAATGAGAAGTGTTATTTTTTCCTGCAGTCCCAAGAAAGACATTCAAAAGTTTGTTAGATACTTACTAACTATTGGTGTGACTTTATCAATTTTTAACTTTGAAACTAATTAATTTTTTACTGACATTAATTGTGTTGGAAATTTATATTTATAGCCAACTCCAAAAAAAAATCGAAAAGATGCTGGTTGGAATATTTTAGTTCTAATTATATTTATTTATATCGAAATACACTGATAATACATTCATCTTCACAATTTAGTTTATATGAAATTTAAAAATCAATCGACAGTATTTGAAAAATTCATTAATTTGAAACCAACTAATTTGACACTTATTTTCGAAGCGTAATTGGATAAACGTTGCTCGATAAAAATATAAACACACATCTTCGGATCTACCGGATCTGCCCTGATGATGGACACTGCAACGTTGTCCGAAACGTCGGCTAAAGAAGGAGTTAGCGCAACACGGCATAACACCCCAAAAACAAACAACAAAAATGCTTTTGGCCGTGAAAATCTAAAAACTTACCCGCATATGAAAAGTGTTTTCAAGTTAAAAATCTCCTACTTACGAACCCATTTCCGGTTAAGACTTTATTGTATAATGTGGCAAATTAAGTTATGTATAAAATGATCGAAAAAAAAATTAAATATTTATGCCTGAACATCCACAAAATAAAATAAAAGGCACTATTGGCCATGTTTTTTTCTTGCATAAATCAAAACAGGCGGATGGTGTTAAGTGGGAATTTAAACCTTATCGCCATCTACGTAAGGGGTGTTATTGATAGCGGCTCAGTTTAAAATATTACACGACGTAGTGCATCGCCTTGATTTATTTATTTATTTATTATTCATTAGCGCCCGATCGGGCTTTTACTGAGGAAATTGACAATTAGTGTATGTAAGTATTGTAAATGTTATATAATACATGGATAATAGCATAACTATATCAAAAAAATTAAAAATCAAATGCTAATACAAAGATTTACATCAAACCAAATAATATCAACTGCTATTGTAAATAAAGCAAAGTTTTAAATACAAAATATGTATGTGCATTGTACATTTGTATTTGCATACAACTATTCACGTTTGTTGCAAAGCAGTAAGACTGAAAACAGGAAAATATATTAAATATATATAAAGAACACAATTTTAAACTTTTTTCCACTTGTTTTTTATTTGACCGTGACCGGTTTCAGCCTGTTAGGGCCATCTTCAGACTGGTATCACGGTCAAATAAAAAACAAGTGGAAAAAAGTTTAAAATTGTGTTCTTTATATACCTATATTTATAATGGAATTCCACCACGAAATAACAGTTTCAAATATTAAAATAGGAAAATATATTACTTAATTAAATTTCATCAAGAATAGTGCGTACTGCACATAACGCCTTGCTTAATATCGAAGTTGGTAAAGTTAGAATCATGTAGTTGATTGGGAAGTTGAAACATAGTTGGAGCCAGTTTTACATACAGTATACTTGCCTCTTGGAATTTCGAAACTTAATTGAAAACTGAACAGAACTGCAACAGAGAGACCCACTAACGAACTGGCCGCTCTAGTTGATCTCACTGCGGGCTTTGGAATGGGTAAATAGTTGATAGATGGGTTCAACCTGGTAAAACAGGAGGCCCTGACGAAAATAATTTCCTTAAGGGCCTATGTCATTTTTTGGGATGCTATGTGGAGGGTCATTTTAAGGAACGGAAGGAGAGGAAGTTCTGAGAAAGGTAAAAGGTATGGGGGTTGCATGGGAATCTAGGGATCAGTATGTCCGGGAGTGATGGACGTATGAATATATCTCTCTCAAGGCGATGGGTCGATGTATGTCAATTTTAAATTGGCATATGTGATGGTATTATTACTATATATTGCATATAAGAGATTTATTATTGAAGAAATAAGTTAAGTACTTTTTTTTTTATGCTTCCGTTTTTGTTGTCCGGGTTAAATCTTCCCCATAGGAAAAACAAAACCCTTCCACTCACTTTTCCACAAATGATCAGCTAGTCAATCAACACTATGTAAGTGCATTATATAAGTAAAATAAATACAAAAGAACAACAACACGTCAACTCACCAGATATCAAATGGGAAAAAAATTCACCGTCTCCAGATATTTTCATATCAGAGGGTTCGGCTCGGTAGAACTTCTAACAGGGCCTATAAATCCTACTGATCCCTCAACATAAATATTTAAAAAATCTTTTGTTATCCTACATGTATTCAAAATGACCGACTTTTGCATCTTTATATATAAATTTTTTGATAGATCTAATACGCCTAAATTTTTAATTAGAGAGCTCTAGGTATAATGCCAGTAGCCGAAATAACGAATGGTAATATTTTTATAGTCTGAGAATGCCAAATTCTTTTTATTTCATTTCCTAAATCTGTGTATTTTCTTATTTTTTCGGTAACAGATTTTTGAATATTACAGGAATTTGGTATAGCGACATCAATGATATAAGTTATTTTTTTAATTTTGTCATGTAAAACTATATCGGGTCTATTATGACTAATCGCTCGGTCTGTTAGTACCTATAGTTTTATCATAATATATTTTATAAAATTCGTTTTCTTAAAATGAATTTGGTTCGTATTCATAATATGGTACTATATTACGGCAGTCAATCAAGTTATGTTTGATTACCAAATTTTGGTGAATTATTTTTAAAACTTGATTGTGCCTAAATGTATACTCGGACGGTGCTAATATAGAATATCCCGATATAATATGTTCTATAGTTTCCGGAAAAGCCAAACATTTTCTACACAAATCATCTATTTGATTTGTATCTTTGATTATATGCTTTCTATAATTTTTAGTATTAATGACTCTATCCTGAATGACAAGCATAAATCCTTCTATTTCTGCGCTCAACTCTCCAATACTCAACAATTTGTTTGACGAAAATTTGTCAACATACGTTTGGTAGAGATAATTGAAGTGTTTTGCGTGTAAAATTTTATTTGACCGGGAATCTAATAATTCCTGGTTGGGATTTATAAAAATGTTGGCATTCTCATCGTATAATAGTTTAAGTATATAGTTTTAGCATTGTGTTTGTAAATATTATGAGATTTGAATACTAATCTTTCATGGAAGCGTTAGCTTGTGGTTGGAAGATGAGAGTACAGTACACATATTTACAGTAACAGCAGGCATGGAACTTGCAGAGGAAGGATGAAAGTGGACTGAATAATGTAGAAATGATATCCCTGAGACATATGTGTAGTGAAACAATCGATTATCGTGTGAGATTGCCAGGCTGATGTAAGCATAATGAGTAAAATTAAAAAAGATAAAATTAATGAAGAAAGGAGTCTAAGGAGAATATACGACGCAAATGTGAATGGTAGCAGAAGTCGGGGACGCCCGAGGAAAATATGGCACGATCGAGTAAATCAGATACTTTAGTCGGGCCATGTAAAGAGTTTTAATAATATAAAAGTATGAATGAGACGATATATGCTTGTGAATGAGGCAAGGAGTGTGTGCCAAGACCGAGTTGTTTGGCGGTCCATCCTTACTGCCTACCCTTGCGGAGAAACAGGGTGATGGTAAGTTAGTTATAAGTTATCAATAATATGGTAGGTACATGTATTTTTAGATGTAGTAAGTACTTTGCATTTTTGTTAAATGTGATCTAAAAGCAAGTAGATAAAATGTATGTAGAATCATGTGAACATATTTAGAGAAGAAATTGTTACTTATGGGAATTGAATGAGATTTTGTCACTAGCGCTTCTAATTTCTTCCGGCAGTCGATTGATTAAAGTTCTTCCTTGGTAGGTATAATAATTTTGTGCAATTAAGTATTTAATTTTGGGCACGAAAAAGTATAATTAAGTCGAGTTCGGATTTCAGTTAAATATTGGTACTTGATTTATTGGTATTATTTAAATTGGCAATTTATCCAAAAACCAAAAATAGTTGACAATCTCGTACATTTTGTACCAATGCTTGTCTTGTACTGTAGTCTGTAGAACTACCAGAATATTGAGTTACTAACTCAAGTAACGTATCAACCTCTGGTCAACTGAACTAAATTAATCATCATTATATCTTCTCTTGTCAACTTGTTGTCTCGTACGGGTTTATTCAGGGCACATTACTTAGGATTGATGTAAAATGAATAAAGCTGTGGATGAATAATGTAAGATATCTTAGTTTATCATCATAGATGTCGGTGATGAGGTAATATAGAACAGTCGGTATTACGGAAATTTATAAGTTTATAAATGCCATTGGTATTCAAGGTCGTGAGCTCAGAATTACGTCCACAGCCTGCTAACAATCACACTTAACAACTTTATCGACACATCAGTACTTGCTCCCTTTTTATCCACACCGATATAAACTTTCTGATGAAAATAATTCCCTCAGGCCCTATGTCATATCTGGGGATGCTATGTGGAGCAAAAACTCGTGTTGTAAGAGGAAGGAAACACAGAAACCGGCAAACCATTCCACAGCCGAGCAGTTTAACTCTAGAACGAGTCGTAAAAATGGCCCATTGGGTGTGCGTTTATCGTATTTCCCTAATATGCAACGGTGTCGAAAGGATCAA
Source organism: Hesperophylax consimilis (assembly GCF_061612785.1). NCBI lineage: Eukaryota > Metazoa > Arthropoda > Insecta > Trichoptera > Limnephilidae > Hesperophylax > Hesperophylax consimilis. The sequence continues at coordinate 19,210,255 of NC_142865.1, forward strand.
TAACGCCAGTTCCTTGGAGCATCTTATATAGTAATTAATACCTGTAAAACAAGGATAGCGTACCTGATGCCTGTGCTCTAAATATTGTAATTCGTTTGTTAAGATAGGACAATCTACCAAGCGAACCGCCCGTTTCTGCAGAGTCAAGGGTTTTTTGAAATATTTTGGGGCTCTACATTAAAGGAAGCTGCCAAACTCAACAGTATGGCAAACATACGATTTGTGCAGTTACTATTAAAGTATCTGCGGGCCCAGTACAGTACACCCATATTCTGTGAGGCTAACTTGACCCTGGCTTCGATGGAGCTTCCGAATAATAAGATTTTTTCCTAATAAATCAACCTTTCAACTATCAATATAATACTAACAATGTTTCCCTAGCTTCTATTAATGAAATAAATGAACTTTGCATGATTTTTGAGTCCAAATTTAATTTTCATTTTAATGTTCACTCTTCGCAATGGAAGCGACTTTCCAAACTTAATTAAATGTAATACTTCTATATGGTCCCCTCAATTTAAAATCCACTCCGATTTCTTTGAAAATATTCAGCATATATTTATAAGACATAAAATCAGTCCACTTCTATAAATGAAATCAATAGATGAAAAGATTAAAATTATTAAAACTCTCAGATATTAGACTTGTTACCGACTTGACTTTGATTTTTAAAATTGTTGATGGAATTATAGACAGTCCTGGTTTACTGAGCCTAACCGCCTTCTACTAACTAACTAGAACTACTCGATCTCAAATTCTATTTAACTTTTGACAGGCCAAGTTGCTTAACAAAACGTCTGTAACCAAGTTGGTCTTCCGACGAACCCATGCCTTTTCTGTCTTATGGGCTTTTAAACTATAGAAATCTAATTATTCAACGATTAATGGTAACTTATGTATTTGCGCAGAAATACGTAAAATACTAAAATGATATTATGTCAAGTATTTAAGCTGATATAAGTAGAATAGTAATTTTGGGTACTACCTACTCCCCCACTTGGCTGCGGAATAGTTAATTAATATCAAATACTTACTTGTACATAAATTGCATGCAGTTGACAATTCTTTCGAAGAAATTGCAGATGTGTTCTAACTGCACGTAATATAGTTACAAGAAAGATATAATGACGTTTCTCAATAATAAAAATAATTAATGTTAACAAAATATTTATATACAACCGCCACCAAGACTTGGACAAACCTCACCACGTGAAACCGAACACCCCCGCTAAGTCACCAAACGTAGCTTAATACATGGGTTGACCTTTGGCGGAGGTGCTGGTTATTCAAAGAATGGTTACTAAAGCGGCAGTACGCATACCGATCTCACTAATCGAGATAGTAAACCAAAATTGATGACGTTGAAAGATTTCAAATGTCAATACCAAAACGGGTCAAAGGAAAATGTATAAAAACATACATTTCGAAAGCAAATTATAGTCGGTGTTTTGATTAAAAACAAGAATGTGAACTTGGTCGTTTAACGTCAAGGGGTTAGGCTCTCTACTTGCAATCCGAAAATCGCGGGTTCAAATTCCGGCGTGCACAAATAATTTTATTTGATTGAAATATGTTATTTCACAGTAAAAAATTTCAATAGTGATTATCAAAGTAACATGAAAAATAAAATAAAAGGTACGTTCAAGAGTGGAAGATACTTTTAGTACCGCCCTAGTGTAAAACCACCATTCAGAATTGAAACGTTGCTAAAAATAGGTTTCGCCGTGTTTGGTGACCAGGTCTGAATAGCCGGGTACTTTCCCACATTCTCTTTTCCATCACTTTTCCCTACCCATCTACCTACAGCCTCTAAAGTAAATATATTTTCTCAAATAGAAATATTTATTCAATACAGAGCAACAGCGAAACAACAAACAGTTTACTTTCGTTCGTAGTTAGGTAAGTTACTAGAAATATTCATAAACACTGAAAAAGCTAAATAGATAGAGGTGTGCTGTGGGCGTTTTTTTTTTGTCCAAACTAAACTATTTTTTTCCTTGATTCTGTTTTTTATTTATATTTTTATTTGTCATTATGTGCACCTAATAAACTTTCAAAGCAGTTAGTCAGCAAGTCAATTTCACAATATTAATTATGACACTAAAGCATACATATATAACGAGAAGCCAAAATATGGAAAATCTTTATAGAAAAACAATATTTTAAGTGACTAAATTCAATTAAATTAAAATATATAGACATAAAACACTCTCAAAATACTCATAGGTACTCGGAGAATACTTACTGATATAAAATACATAGACAGATAAACCAGTCAATATAGTCATAGGTACTCGGAGAATACTTACTGATATAAAATATTGATATTTTTTTAAGAATCTCTTCAAATTATTCGTAATCCTGTTAAAAATGGGACTGCATCGAATGAATAAATTGTTAGGTTTCATGTTAATTTTTTAGTAAAAAAGGAATGTTTTAACGCGATGTCGGAACATGTGTTCATAAAAAAATTATTATATTTTAGTCTTTCGTCATTATGTATTCAGGGCAAACTCAGGTGTATGAACACGTGTTCTGATATAAACGGAAAGTAGAAACATTTTGATATGAAACCAATTTTTAACAGGATTTTAATAAATCAGCAATGCTCATATTTCTCTGTGTTGGCATACACACGTTCAAATGCGAACAACATACTTTAAGACCTTCACAGGCATATTTATACAATAAGATACTTACAATCAATGTACACGATGAATTGATACGGATGTATTTATATACAACATCAATATAAAAAATCATGATGTGTTGACACAACTATTAATCTTCCTTTAACATTGTCCTTGCATTTTCCCCATCCTATTTTTACCTACAAGTACCTATCATTATCTGACTATACCCACGTGTATGTGTGACATTTTGCAATAATAAAAGTGACTGTCAAACTAGTTTTTTTTATGGAGCCTGTTTGATGAACTTCTATTGTTATCAGTGCTGTTTTTAATATCGACTCAGGGTAGAAGGCCTGTGCAGTGAACATATTCGGTTCCCTCAGTGTGTTTCGTATGCAACCTGGATGTTCTGGAAGCTTGTGCATGAAATCATATCTTCTGTGAGTGAAATCATACCATCATCATCTTTGAAGAACATCAAAGGGTTAAGTCGGATTCCTTTCTTACTCCATGATACTTGATGTACATGATCCATTAACCATTTTCGTTTTCTTTAGAGTGCTGTAGATGGATTTGTTTTATGTACATTGGCATCTTATTGGATGATGGTGTAAGATAAGTTATAATGTTCGTTAGCCTAATTTAGAAGTATTTTTTTAAATGGTAATTTTGGAATTGAACTGCTCATTAATATCAGAGTTCTGTTTGGGGCCTAGTACTCGCAAGGTCTTTCACAAATTGGCGACACCAGGATTTTTTCACATCAGTAGGCATCTAAATATCATAAATCTAGGCATTTTCACATCACTGCTTGTAATAAATTTGTAACAAGGGTAAACACGCGTACGTATCTATACGAAGTAACCCTTAATTTGAGATATTGAAGAATCGCTGTGGTGCCGGGGAGAAGCAGACAGGAGGGTTGGGTTAGGGGAGGTAGGTTACCCGGCTCCGCCCGGAGCATCTACACGCGTCAAGTTAATTTATTTACGGACTTACCCCAATAATTTACATAGCCTTTAGAACTAAGTTATATTTTCAGTTTCTCTAAACTCGCTGAGAAAATGTACTTATACGTACGTAAGTAATAATATTTATGTGGAAATTTTAAAACGTTATTTTTTTCATGATATTTGTACGAAATAATTAAAGGTCCGAAATTGGGCTTTTTTATACATTTATTTAATTTGGGTTCTTGCAGATAAAGCAATGAGAATAATCCTGAAAAATAATACATACACACGGATTAAAGACTCGTTAAAGCAGCTACATTTTATAACAGTGAAGCAAACCGATTGGTGGCCGAATTGACAGTTTGACGGCCGGCATAGTCCAGTGGTAACGCATTGGACTGCCATTCCGAAGGTCGCGGGTTCGAACCCGGCGTGCGCAAATAAATTTTATTTGATTAATTTGTGTTATTTCACAATTAATTAATTAAAATAATATATAGTATATTTGCGGCACGTTCCAGAGTGGAAGATACTACCAGTATCGCCCTGGTGTAAGACCACCATTCAGAATTGAAACGTTGCTCCAAATGGCTTTAGCCGTGTTTAGTGACTAGATCTGAATAGCCAGGTACTTCCCCACCTTCCTCTTTCCCTTCTCCACTTACCTTCAGCCTCACAACATCCCCCAATTGGGGATGCCATAGTCTCACTGGCTCCAGACGGGAGCAGTTGGGACTCTTGTGAGGTATTCACTATAAAAAAAAAAAAAAAAAAAAACATAGCGTTTGGATTCCATCCAGGCGTAGTGTGTTCAATTCCTCGGCTGGCTAAGTCCTCCATCACAACACAAGCAACATTTTCCGCTAACTGTGGTGGTAGTAGGAGATTTTCAAATATTGTCAGGTAATTCGTAACCTGGGAATGTTTGTCTTTCTTAAAAAAAAAAATATTTTTTTTTGAATGTATTTATGTTTGTACATAAAAAAACTTAGGAATGAGGTCCAAGGAAATGAAAGGAAAAAAATAAATTGCAATTAATTTTTTAAATTTTTTATTTATTTTTATAATTGCTACTATTTAAACACTGTACATACAAAATATGATATTAAATATATGAATAGTAAATTGTATTTCTTAGTTTTCCTTACTAGGGTGGCCTGTGCTGAGGCGGACTAAAGTTATGCATTTCTGTTATATTTAGAGTTTTTTCATTAATCTCTTTCAGCCAGATTTTAGATTGCCCACAAGGAAGAAATCTATGATGTGCCAGGCCGTCCAACTTTACAACAAAATCTTGAATGAAATTATTGAGATTAAAAATACGAATAATTTTAAAAATAAATTAATACAGTAAATCCACCTCAAATATTAAAGTGTTATTTGTGTTTTTTATTGTCTTTATATTTAAAATATTTAACAATGTTTTATGATGTTAATTTTCATCTAAATTTGTTTCTAAAATTATTAGCACGCACGAAGTGTTTCGCTTACATGAGAACAGTCCAATTATAAAAACACTTCGTGAAGGCGATGCACTACGTCGTATAAATATTCCCAGGTTACGAATAACCTGACAATATTTGAAAATCTCTTACTACCACCACAGTAAGCTGAAAATGTTGCTTGTGTTGTGATGGAGGACTTAGCCAGCCGAGGAATTGAACACACTACGCCTGGGTGGGACCCAAACGCGATGTCAACTCGGCCACCGACCGGTCAAAAATAATGTTGAAAGAATTCAAAGAAAATTTCTACGCTTCGTCAATTTTAAACTTAACATCCCTTTAGAACACATAAATTACCTGTCATTATTGAAACTTTCAAATATTCCGACATTATAAAACACAAGAAAAATAAACGACCTAACCTTTTTATTAAAATTATTGAACTCTAAATTCGATTGTTGTGAACTCCTGCATTTAATAAATCTATACATACCTACACGAACAACTAGGCAAATATCAACATTTTACATACATACATCTCATTCCAACTATGGTTTTCATTATCCAATACAACGTTTACACAGTCTTGGTAACAAATACTTAAATAATATAAATGTATTTGACAATAATTTGACCTTGGCAAACTTTAAACGGAGTATGTGCGAAATATTTTTACCTAATTTGTAAACTATTGTTGTACTTTCATATTATCATTGTGGTTGATTTGGAGAATTTTGGCAGATTTTCTATTTTTCGTCTCACTTATTTGTACTCTATCCATACCTATATTTTTTAAACTCTTATATTTTATGTAACATATTTTGTTAATTCTGATATTTTTTATGTAACCTGTATTTTGCTAAAACCGATTTTTTTAATGTAATCTGTATAACTAAAAAAATAAAGATGTACATTATTATAGGTAAAAGCCCTATGGGCGTTTAAATAAAATAAAATAAAATAAAATAAGATGACCGGGAATTATTTGATGTGAACTTATATAACTTCCTTGTATTAATCTGTATTGAAGGCATACGTCGTACGCCCTAAGATGGTCATGTAAAACTAAATTTAAACCGTTCTGTAAACCACGTGTAAATCACATGATCGTGTGAGAAATGTGGAGATCTGCAAAGAGTGCAAGGCTCGTGTAAGCGTATGAGGGAAGAAAGAAGTGTAAGGAGAATATATGACGCAAATGCGAATGCAAGTCCGGTTTGTTGGGCGGTCCGTCCTCTCCGCCTACCCCTGGTTAGTTAGTTTACTGCCAAAGACTGTCACATTAGTGGCAGAGTGTTCTAAACCAAGTATCGTGGGTTCAATCTTCTGCTAGTCTTCCATCATTGCAGAAGCAATATTGTTCCGATACATTAGGTGACGGACCCAAAATCTGGCAGGTCTCCAATAACTGGCAGAACATAGATAAAAAAAACCTAATAGGACTACGTATTACAACAGTATGAATCATAATACTGGCTCTATCTGAATTATAAAAAAGGAACCTAGTCGTGCTATTCACGGGCTACGATAATCAAAGCAGAAGGTCTAATATGGTGCCAGATTTTGTAAAACAGTTTTTATTTATTTTTATTTTACTGACCAAATAAAATTACAAAGTATAGTGATGGCTTGTTTTTGAGTGTTGCTGAAGCAGATTAAAGTTATTTAATTCAATTTTATTTGTCTTCAATGTCGTTTAAGTGTTCTTTATTGACTTCTTTCAGTCAGATTTTTATTCTTGATTTGTACTCATTAAACTTTTATATTCGTTATGTCTGGGGAAACGATGTTGTGAATTTTTGTTGGAAAATAAATTAAGTTTGTTTCTCCGAATGTGGTTATGTAACTTGTAATCTTTTTTATGTAATTTTGATTCGTAGTGTGATGGAAAGAGTTATAGGAGAATATTTTTGAATAGTTTCAATAAATTATTTTTGGCATATATTTGTTGTAAATTTGGTGCATCAAAACTATTGAAAATTTCAAACAAAGTTTTTATGGGTATTTACAGAATTGTCTTTATGATGCCCTATTGAATTTTATTCAAGTTCATAATTCTATATTCGATTTGAAAATTAAATACTGCGTAGCAGACTGTGTTTTTGTGAAATCTATTTAAAATTCGGCCAGTGAGTGAATCTGTGAGTGATTTTGGCCAGTTATCAGTGTCATAAACAAACCAGTTTTCTTTAAAAAAATAAAGGTCCGTCTATTATTTTTAACTTGGATTTTTGTAAAAATTCAAGTGTCATTTTCATAATTGAGTGTGTCAAGAATTCAGACGATAACTCGATAACTTACGCTAACTGATCAAGATAAAATATTCACTATAAATGTTTTTATTAAGGGTAAAATTTTTTTCGTAAATATTATTTTATAATCATTTTGCAACACTAATAAATAATTTTTGCCCTTTTCTGATGTGTTCTTTACGTAAACTTTCATTTTCACAAATCATACAATAATTAACGCACTAACAAAAAATTGTCCAAAGAAGCGAAGTTAGCAGTCCAAAATGGAGTGCTGGTACCTACCCTGATGTATGGAAGTGAGGCATGGAACTGGCAAAGAAAGGATGAAAGTAGATTGAATGCTGTTGAAATGAGATCCCTGAGGCGTATGTGTGGTAAAACCATGTATGATCGTGTGAGGAATGTGGAGATCCGCAAATAGTGCAAGGCTGATGTAAGCGTAATGAGTAAGATCAAGAAAGGGACGCTTAGATCGTTTAGGCATATAGAGCAAATGAGCGAAGAAAGGAGTGTAAGGAGAATATACGATGCAAATGTGAATGGTAGTAGAAGTCCGAGACGCCCGAGGAAGACATGGCACGATCAAGTGAATCAGATACTTGAGTCGGGCCATGTCAAGAGTCAGAACAATAGAAAAGTATGTATGAGACGATGTATGAATGTGAATGAGGCAAGGAGTGTGTGCCAAGACCGAGTTGTTTGGCGGTCCGTTCTCTCTGCCTACCCCTGCGGGGAAACGGCGTGATGGTTAGTTAGTTAGTTACAATAATTATAATATCTCGTGATTTTTTCACAAGTCTGCGCTAATATTTCATGAAAACAAAAAAATATTACTTTTCTACATGTTTTTTTTTTTATTCCAACTGAAATTGAATTTCTTAAAAAAATATTGAATAGCCAAGGTGAGTTAGAAAAATAGTTTATGAAAAATAAATATAATCATGTAGTTCTTTTAAATCGAATTATAAGTAATATTTACAGACGAAAGCGGGTCCCAGCAGCTACACGAAAATAATGTAGTTTTGGGTTAATTCATTATTTACACGGGACCAATCTAATTACTGGAAAACTTAACCAATTAAGGCTGCGAAAGTTTCTCTCTCGCCTCCTGAGCTTTATACACTCCTGGTAGCTCCGGTTGCTCCGGGAAAAACTATCAACTGGTTCATTACACATTCATTCAGCTAGGAAACCTAACTAGTTGGAACTAGTCAACTCATTTCTATGCAGTTTTAATAGTGGTTGCGACTCCATGGAGGAATTAATGATTTATTTATTTATTTACTCATGCCTCAAAAGCTTTTACACGATGTAAACAATGTTATGGGTACGTTGTTCAGGAGTACAATAATAAGTGTATACTACATAACATAATGAACGACTGATCAGTGGCTGAGTTGGCATCGCGTTTGGATCCCACCCAACCGTCGTGCGTTCAATTCCTCGGTTGGCTAAATCCTCCATCGCGAAGCAAGCAAATTTTTTCGCTTACTGTGGTGGTAGTAGGAGATTTTTAAATATTGTCAGGTTATTTGCAACCCGGAAATGTTTGTATTTATTTTAAATTAATGTTTAACTCTTGACAGGCCAAGATGACAAACAAAACATCTGTAACCAAGTGGGCCTTCCGACGACCCCATGCATTTTTTGTCTTATGGGCTTTTAAACTATATAGATCCCAATTATTCAGTCAATTATTAATGGTAACTATGTATTTGCGAAGGAATACGTAAAATACTAAAATGAGATGTCAGGTATTAATTTAAGCTAATATAAGGAGGATAATAATTTTGGGTACTACCTACTCCCCCATTTGGCTGCAGGATAGTAAAAAAGTTATAATAAACTAAGTACAAACGATATAAGCATGTACAGTACAAGTTATCATAGATAGTTCTGTTGTACAAAGAAGTTCAATAATTATTTATAATAACAAGAGTACCTATATAATAAATACTTAAAATACTAAGAAAATAGTTACAGAGCAATGTGTAGTAAGTTCGTTTATAATTATAAAATAAACATGAACTGTTGAATTATTGTATAGCATGTTTGAATTTAGCAAATCTTTACTTAGCAAGACTTATTCGTTGTACAGAATAAAGCCAAATTAATATAGAAATTAAAGGTGCACATCACGAACTATGAAATATAAATCGAAAAAAATAAATTTTTAAAGAAATATTGATGGTTCCACATCTACACAGGATTAAATTAATGTTTTGAAGAAATAATTGTGGTGGCACGTCCATGGATTTAAAATAACATTTGATGATGTAAATGTTCCAAATTGGAAATTACTTTGAGAATTGGCCTTGATAGATCACCATCAAAAATTGAAACGTTCCCAGAATTTGAATTATCCGTGTTAAAGCATCAAATTTGAATAGCCAGGTAATTCACAACCTACCTTTTTCCCTTACACTACCTTGTAACGTAGCTTGTCACCACATATTAATAAACTCACCATATACCGGTTATATGCTCCACCATGGCTTGCAGCAATAAAGGGAATTGAAATGATGACACAGCAATATCAATTGTGATATAATAACATAAATGTATATTTAATTTAAACTTTGATTACAAGAGCAAGACTTTAATTTAGAAAATCAGGGGTGGTTGGCTATTTGATAGCACAACGTAATTTGAACTCAGCCACGACATTTACTTGTAAGATTATATTAACTATAAAGCTAAAAATAAGACATCACCACTGAGCGCCAGTCTAGAAAACTCTTCTAAACGAATTTATAAACATGGTGATATCTAAGAGATTATGTGTCTAGTTCATGTGGATTAATAAAATTATCTCACGTGCGTATATTAAATCTCCGACATCCAAGCAACCCGTCCTGCGATGTGATTCCCTCCTGCCTCGAAAACCAACTGCCGGCTTCTCTGGAATTCAACGCTCAGCTTCTTTGAATCCAACGAGTGGCCGCTGAAATTTGATGCCAACGCGTGTCTAGAAGTCTTGCTATGTAAGCGGACAGTTCCTACCGCTACAACCTTCAGCCTAAAAACATACCACAATTGGGGTTGCCATAGTCCCACAAGCTCAGGACAGGCAGTTGGATAAAAAATAAGGTTGATTAGCAATTAAAAAGAAAATACAATTTTGATACTGACAATTCGTCGTGAGATTCCAATGTAACGATTTATTGAAACAATTTATTTAATTTTACAAACTTATTTTATTTTTTACCGTTACCGGTATCAGCTTATTAAAGCCATCTTCAGACAGATTCAATTATTCCTTAAGCTATGGTTGATATATATAACATTTGGGAGAGAGAGTGAGAATCTGAGAGATGGTATAAATGATTTTATTACATTTAGTGATACAGATTTTCCATCTTCGTTGATAGATAATTGTAATAGAATCATTGAATACCATCCCTGTTAGCCCCCACGCCTTCCCCAAAATGTTGTGTGTATTCACCATAGTTTAACCACTCAATTGACAAATATTTATAGGAGGGGAAGGTAAGGGTAGGATGAAACAGTTTCAGCTGATTTTAATGAAACAAATTGAATATGGAATTATTCGTTAAATTTATTTGATAATGGAATTATCGGTTAAATTTATTTGAATATGGAATTATCGGTTAAATTTATTTGATTATGGAATTATCGGTTAAATTTATTTGATTTGGAATTATCGGTAAAATTTATTTGACTATGGAATTATCGGTTAAATTTATTTGAATATGGAATTATCGGTTAAATTTATTTGATTATGGAATTATCGGTTAAATTTATTTGATTATGGAATTATCGGTAAAATTTATTTGATTATGGAATTATCGGTTAAATTTATTTGAATATGGAATTATCGGTTAAATTTATTTGATTATTGATTATGTAGGAGTTATCATTAAAAGACATTCTTAATTTCCAGGACTTCTAAATTATTTAACCTAATTCAATTTCCGTGTTTATGTAATACTAGCTGTATCCCGCCACCCGTTGCTGTAGTTCTATTTTTCTGTGCAGATAGAGAAACAATAGCGCTTTTAAAAAAAAAACATGTTTTTACGTGTCACAGGTGACATCTATATAATATAGGTATATAAAAACACGCATGTATTCGAAATGGGTGAGAAAAAGGATAAAAGTAGACTGAATGCTGTTGAAGTGAGATCCCTGAGGCGTATGTGTGGAAAAAACCATGTATGATCGTTTGAGAAATGTGGAGATCCGCAAGAATGCAAGGCTGATGTAAGCGTAATGAGTATGATAAAATTAAAGGTTTAGGCATGTACAGCAAATTTGGTGTATAACATTACAATACCTTCGAAAGAATTAAATACAATGTTGAGTTGAGATGCGGTTGAAATTCCAATTCACCCTTCATACTCGTTTCCTTACCAGAACTTCCACTCTTTCATTTCCCTAAAAAGACCTTTACACAGCATCCCCAAAGTTGACTTAGGATCTGTGTGAATTTTTTCCTCATGTCCTCCTGTGTAGGACCTAATATAAAAAAAATATTTTGCGATTTACAGCTAAAAGAAATTGATGAAATATTCAATTTCGTAAAACTTTTACAAGAATTTCATCGCAAAAACGTCATTATCGCTTTAATCGCAGCAATTGATTTCTCTTATATAAAAATAACATGTTACACAAGGTGCATCTACCAAAACCACCCTAAGATCAATTTTCCACCCTCCTATCAGAAAATATATAACATAAAGGTTTCCTTTAAGGCTCACGTGATGAAAGCCGAGAAGAATCTACCCCATCTAAGGAGCATTTCACCCCTAGGTTTGATTTAGTACCCTATTTAGTGGTCACGCCCCAACGGGCTCGCACAAAAGTTCCGGGTTCGAATCCCGCTGCCGACATGCCCCTATCATAGGAAACACGTTCAAAATCCTATATATTATTTTCTTGTCGATAGAGATGTACTATTATTACCTTCCGCCTATCTGTGATTTATAGTTTTTAATGTTTTTTTTACCTGTAAAAAGATATTATTTATAGATGTGCTAAAGTTAGCTGGAAATGTTTCGTTGAGGTTGAGCGGAAAAAGAGTTTGGTGTTAAGAATTATGTTGCCATGAATTTTTTGGAAGGTCGTTTGGAATACATATACAACCTTGTATATCATAAGTTAGGATCAAACAACAGCCTCCGTAGCTAAGGGGTTAGGCTCTTTGCTAACACAGTGGAGTTAGCGGGTTCAATTCCCGGCGTCCTTAACTTAATTTAATTTGATTGATTTGTGTTATTTCACTATTTATTCATTTAAAATAATAAATAGTGTATTTGCGGCACGATCCAAAGTAAAAGACACTCTCAGCAACGCCTCGGTGTAAGTCCACCGTTCAAAATTGGAACGTTTGTTGAAATGGCTTCGGTCAAGTTTGATGACCATATCTGAATAGTGAAGTACTTCCCCAAAATCCTCTCCCCCCATCTCCTTTCCCTCCCCACTACCTTCAGCCCCACAACATACCCAGATTGGGGATGCCAGCTTCTCACTAGCTCCAAACAAACGGTTAAGAGATATTTATTCGTATGCTAATTGCAACTGTTAATCATTAATTGTTATTGCGGTTGCCTCCATTTGTAATGAACAAATTTATTTTATTTTATTTATTTATTTATTTAACGCCCGTTGACAGACAATTTAGAAACATTGGAAAGAAATAATTAAAATAAAATTACATTAAAAAATAATGTATGCTAGAAATAAAAATAAAAATAACAAGAACAAAAATAAAAAAAAATACAGCGATTGGACTGGTTTACAAAAATTCAACTTCCATTTAGGAAAAGTGTTAAAATAAATCTTTTACGTGATCAACAAAATTAGCTTTAATATTAAATGAATCGATATCACCTAAGTATTGGTTTCCCGTAGTGTGAAACCATTATATTCTTGTCTGTTGCAGTGGAATAGTGTATTTTGTCCTGTTGTTTTTGTAGGTATTCGTAAGTTAATGAGTTGCAAAAGTTTGCAACAGTCGAATTAAGAGTTTAGAATCTTGAATAAAAAAGTTAAGTCGTTTATTTAACGCCTGTCTTCCAATGTGTGCATTTTTAGAGTGTTTAATAAGAAATGATATTGTCTTCGACTGGGTAATTTTTCGTATTTTTATTTTTATACGACAACATTAAACAATAAATAACAATAAGATGACTTCTTGCATCACGCACAGATCATATTAAGTTATACTACATATCTGCAGCATGTAAAACATTACAATCTCGATTGTCATTATTTAAAGTAGCCTATTCTGCGTGCTTTGTATGGCGTCTAAATAATAAATGGTAACTCGGGGTTAATTCCGCTACCTGCGACAGTGGCGCCACGCGGCGGTGGGGATTATCAGCACGTCTCGAGGAAACGTGTAAGGCATGCGTGATGTTGGAAGGTACTCCAATCGTGTGGTACAGTGGGGGACTACGTTTTGGAAACACTAAGGAAAAGTATTTTAAAAATATGTATTTATTCATTTATATTCTTTATTTTGTAATGTGGAAAGGTTTATGTAATTTTCCACATTGTATATAAGATAAAATTGTATTATAATATTACAGACCGGGGGTAAAATGCACAAACTTCGGGGGGTGATTCTACATAATGGTAGAAATAAAAAAGATTAATGACTCTTTTTGAAATTTTATTGTTTTTTACCCATACATAAATATTTTTCCATATTAGAATATAACTTTTTCCATACAAGCAATTCTGTTACCTTAAACATCGTGTAGAATCACCTCCCAAAGTTAGCGCACTTTACCCCCGGACACCCTGTTTATGTGTGTATTAATTATAAAATAAACTAATATAAATTAATTCTATGTGCCTACGTCAAAAAATGACAATTAGATCGATGTTGTGTCGTTTACATGTGTGTTTTGTCAAAATCCACGTCGACTACTTTCTGTCCATTAAATTTAATATTCCTCTACACAACATCCCCAATTGATTCCTAGGGGTCTCTCTTATGCACCTGTTGCGAATTGCAGAATATAAAGCATATTCGTCAAGTGAGAAAGCTGTCCCTGTTCTACCAGTATTTCAATGGAGGATGCCCCGAAAAACTAGCACCTTTGACGATTGAAATTTGCCACATGACAACATTTTTTTTTTCAACAGCTTGATACAAAAATGGAAAAAAATTACTTGCAATTTTTTCGAGCAGCTTTTTATAACGTTTCCTCATAGAGTCTCTCTTAACAGCTCCCTCAAAAATGACATAGGCCTTGATGGAAATGAATTTCCTAAAGCCCACCTGGTACTCCTACACGAAGTGAATATTATAATATTGAAAAAAACATCACGTGGCACAGTTTTGTAAATTTTAACCTCATGTACCTACACTTGATATTAAACCAACTGAAGTCCCCGGCGTTACCCGAACCTTACAGAGAGTTATTCGAAATCAAAAGGAAGGCTCCTCTTATTTTCAAAATATCATAATTTTGATTTGAAGAATGAGAAAGGGGGTGGGGGTTATTTTTTGTCATGCAAACCATCTTTTTGTATGCAAAATTTCATCAATCTTGGAATAAAACAGTTGCTCTGTTTGAATATTTATGTTGGGGTGTGGATTATTCAGAAATATTTTTTTAAATTTGAAATTATATATAAATAATTATAAGCAATAATTAGTCATCCGAAATACTAATACAAATTGAACATATCTCCCGAGTAAAAATAAATGCCGCCAACGGGAATTGAACCCGTGCCTTCTGATGTCCGGTCAGGTGCTCTGTATCCACTGAGCTATGTCGCCTTATTTCCAACCCGCCAAATAATTCAATATGTACTAGTACCTCAATCAACAATTACTGCTTATTATAATTTTTTCACCTGTAAACAACTAACTTTATTTTTGTAGGAAAGGCTTTGTTAGTGCTAAATTTCTCACTAGATGGCGTCGAGACATATGATATCTTCATTTATTGGTGAAATATTTTTGACTTGTGAAATATTTTTACTAGGGTGATATTTTCAATTTGTATTAGTATTTTGGATGACTAATTATTGCTTATAATTATTTGATATACTTTATGCTATGCATAAAACTTTGTCTTATAAACGTTAGTTGATCATTTAAAAAAAAATTGAAATATATATTTATTTTAATAATGTTTTTGTACACTGTAGACTAAGAAGTTTTAGATTAGAAATCTTATCTGTCGGAGTTCTAGACGAAACTTTTAAAATTGTTTTTAGTAAAAGGTTCGTTTAAAAAACACCCCATATTTATTTATACGCCTAAACTTTTAGAATTATTTTTAGTTAAAGATTAAAGAAAAAAGACACCAATATTTATTTATTTATTTATTAATACGTCTTAAAAAACTTTTACATAAAAGTGATACATGATGCAGTGTACATTGGAGAATATCTGTGTTATATAGGAAATACTAACAGTATATATATATATATGTAATCCATTATAAAGTAGATACAAAATAGTACACAAAATTTAAATTGTTATTACAAGTATAGTGAGAATATTAAAAAATTGATTAATCATAAAATATTATGTCCTTTTGGAATACAAATTTACTTATCAATTTAAAAGGTAAGAAAATAGTAATACCGGGCATTTCAATTAAAAGAGGGATTTTTCAAGGAGACTCATTGAGTCCTCTTTGGTTTTGCTTAGCATTGAATCCTCTATCTAAAATGTTAATTAAAAGCAAGTTTGGAATAAAAGTTAAGGGTAATACAAGGGAGAGTAGTACAATTTCGCATTTATTATTTATGGATGATATAAAATTATTTTCGAATTCTGAACAAAATTTAGAGAAAATGATCGAGGTAGTTAAAAACTTTTCAGATGATATCAAAATGACATTTGGTTTAGATAAATGTAGAACGATCCATATAGAGAAAGGCAAAATTGTAGATGGGGACGAGAGTATATTTAGAAATTTCCAAATTACTAGTATGAAAAGGGATGAGGTTTATAAGTATTTAGGATACCCACAATCAAATAGATTAGACCATAGTAGTATTAAAAATGATATTAGGATTAAATTTCAAAATAGGATAAGGAAAATTTTAAAATGCAATCTATCTGCTAAAAATTTAGTAAAAGCAATAAATACTTGGGCAATACCTCTATTAACGTACTCATTTGGCATAATTAAATGGTCTAATACAGATTTAGATAACTTAGAAAGATTAATTAGAACTACGCTAACAAAGTTTAATTGCCATCATCCAAATTCAGCTATAGAACGAGTTAATTTACCTAGAAATTTAGGAGGTAGAGGTATAGTCAAAATAACTTCTTTGAAACATAATCAGGTAGAAATGCTAAGAACTTTTTTCCATAGGAAAGCTCATAGCTCAGAAATGCACAAAATAATTTGCAAGGCAGATAGAAATATTACACCTTTAAATTTATACGATGAGAATGCCAACATTTTTATAAATCCCAACCAGGAATTATTAGATTCCTGGTCAAATAAAATTTTACACGCAAAACACTTCAATTATCTCAACCAAACGTATGTTGACAAAATTAAGTCAAACAAATGGTTGAGTATTGGAGAGTTGAGCGCAGAAATAGAAGGATTTATGCTTGCAATTCAGGATAGAGTCATTAATACTAAAAATTATAGAAAGCATATAATCAAAGATACAAATCAAATTGATGATTTGTGTAGAAAATGTTTGGCTTTTCCGGAAACTATAGAACATATTATATCGGGATGTTCTATATTAGCACCGTCCGAGTATACATTTAGGCACAATCAAGTTTTAAAAATAATTCACCAAAATTTGGTAATTAAACATAACTTGATTGACTGCCGTAATGTAGTACCATATTATGAATACGAACCAAATTCATTTTTAGAAAACGAATTTTATAAAATATATTATGATAAAACTATACTAACAGACCGAGCGATTAGTCATAATAGACCCGATATAGTTTTACATGACAAAATTAAAAAAATAACTTATATCATTGATGTTGCTATTCCAAATTCCTGTAATATTCAAAAATCTGTTAGTGAAAAAATAAGAAAATACACAGATTTAGGAAATGAAATAAAAAGAATTTGGCATTCTCAGACTATAAAAATATTACCATTCGTTATTTCGGCTACTGGCATTATACCTAGCTCTCTAATTAAAAATTTAGGCGTATTAGATCTATCAAAAAATTTATATATAAAGATGCAAAAGTCGGTCATTTTGAATACATGTAGGATAACAAAAGATTTTTTAAATATTTATGTTGAGGGATCAGTAGGATTTATAGGCCCTGTTAGAAGTTCTACCGAGCCGAACCCTCTGATATGAAAATATCTGGAGACGGTGAATTTTTTTTCCCATTTGATATCTGGTGATTTGACGTGTTGTTGTTCTTGTATTGTTTTATATTTATTTTACTTATATAATGCACTTACATAGTGTTGATTGACTAGCTGATCATTTGTGGAAAAGTGAGTGGAAGGGTTAAGTTTTTCCTTTGGGGAAGACTTAACCCGGACAACTAAATCGGAAGTTTAAAAAAAAAAAAAAACGTAAGAGTAACATAAAATAAAATACAAATTAGAACAACACTACATATAAAAAAAACACTAAAACTACGTTACCAACGCTATTCTAATTTGTAGGATTCAATAAAGTGCTGGTACAGATTATGCTTAGTCCTATAAATGGAGTCAATAAATATATTAATATGTATTGCAGAAGAATGTTATATTTTGTCTTGTATTCCTTGTCGGCACATGGAATTTCACAGTGGCAACGATGGCAGGACTGTCAATTAAGTAGATATGGATAGATAGCATTGATATACATTTGTGTGATTTGAACCAACATTTGCAGTACCGAAAAGGAACGGTAATGGTTTCTGTTAATTAAAAAAAATATTTAAAAAATAAGTCATAAAGCGTTTGTATCCGTATTCGAAAAATTGTCCCCCTACTGTTAAAAACGAGAAAAAACTCGCTCTTTCTGTGACGTTCCAAAGTAGTTATAAAGGTGTCACATTTGTATGAAAAATTATGTAGAAAATATCTGAATTATAAATACGGACGAAGATAAATCTCTGTTTTATTCTTGGCCAAAAAAATAAATAAAAAGCCCCATTGTGCGGCGCTTTTCGGGTCACAATGGGGGTGCTAGTGTCTTGAATTGGTAAAAACCGGAAAAATAAAAGGAGTTTTCATACTTCCTGTATATTATGTAGGTATGTCGTGAATTATTGTTTTATGCTTTTTGTCTACCCTTTGTTCGTGTGGAATTCTCGTGTTTTGTGAACTATTTGAAATTTAGGTTTAAGAAAATAAAGTTTGCTCAAAATGTTCTTTATAAATTAAAAATTATTTTGTTACTACCCGGTTTCACCCGCATGTACATATTTTTAACAATACCAGCTAACTAGTGTTGAAAAATTGTTCATTCTAATAATACGTACAGAGGCAAACGCGAAACCTTTATCTCCAAACCGCACAAAAAAGGACAGAATTTTGAAAAAATTTCTAAGATATTATTAACATGAGAATGCATGGTGATTACCCGAGATTTTTTCACATTGATTTGCTCTCCGAAAAGCGATACGAAAGTCTTCCATCTAAGAGGAAAGGGGCCCTTACAGTAACAGCGTTTAAAATAATAAACTATTTTATTGATAGCCCATATCTCTCGGAATGCTATAAATTGTTCGTACCGAACAACTACCACCAGGGCGACTTCACGATGCTCTGTATTCCATATTGCAGAATGGAGGTTCTGGCCCAGCATAGCATGCTAAGAGATATGGTGCTGCTAAATGAAGTCTCTTGACATTTTCAGCATTGACTTCGAAGGTTTAGTCATTTTAGGCAAGAAAAATCCATCATGATATTGTGCAGCAAACACTTCGCTTGGTGTAAAAAATAAACTCTTGGTAGTAATTTTAACCACTATTGTTTTTGAGTCTTTTTCTTTGGAATCCAGGCATGCAGTAATAAGTTTATACGAGTAGGTAGGTACTTTTTTTTAACATTAGATATTCTAGGAGTATAATGTCCCACTCTGTTAGTTTCTTTCGTAAAGGACGGAAAACAAAATTTAAATTAAATTCACCACGTCGTTTAATATTTGGGATCGGGCTACTGACAATAAGACTCTTCGTGTAGATGGCGATAAGGTTTAAATTCCCGTTTAACACCAGCTGCCTGTGTTGATTTGGGCAAAAAAAAAATCTGAAAAAAAGCGGGTTTTATTTTATTTTGAGAAGTTCATCTTAATTTGCCACATTAAACAAAAAAAATCATAAGTCCAAAAGGGGTTCGTAAGTAGGAGATTTTGCACGGAATTTTTTTTCTGTGTATATAAAAAATGCTTATCAAAAAAATTTCGATTATTTTAAGGCCTAGAAGTTCTTCGTGCTTTATTTATCTTAAGGCGATGCACTACGTCATGTAATATTTTAAATTTAGCCGCTATCAATAAAACACCTTACGTAGATGGCGATAAGGCTTAAATTCCCGCTTAATACCATCCACTTTTTTGATTTATGCATGAAAAAAACATGGCCAAAAAGTGCCTTTTATTTTATTTTGTGGGTGTTCAGGCACAAATATTTGAATGGTTTTCGATCATTTTATAAATAACTTAATTCGCCACATTATACAATAAAACAATACCCAAAAATGGGTTCGTAAGTAGGAGATTTTGAACTTTAAAGCAGTTTTCATAGTGGTATAAATTATTTTTTTCTGGGCTTATAAAAAGACTTATCTAAAAAATACTCGATTATTTCAAAAGCCAAGATGTATTCTACTCGCAGTATTTAATTAAAGCATCTGAAACATTTCCAGGCGACTAAATTTTCAAACCAAAAACACATGATTTTGCATTACTACGTAGTGCATTGCCTTAAGTATCTAAAATATTACTTGCTTTAAATACTAACTTGAGTTAGTTTGTAAGGGAAGTTGAAAAAACTGTATACCAAGGGAATTCTGCGTCCAATAATAAAGAGACAAATGTTGATGATTATAAGCATTATTATGCTAAAACAAATCGAGGACATGATCAAGAGCCTGAAAAAAAAAAATTTATATGGGCGTGTATTATAAATGCAACAATTGATTTTTATTTATTTTTTATTTATTTATTTATTTTATTATTTTATTTTATTTTATTTTATTTTTTTTTCCTTTTTTTAAAAAAATCTATTTTTTAGTATGACTTTAGAATTTAGGTAACAGCTATTTTAAAATAAATAATATTAGAATGAAATTCCATCTCGAATTAAGGGATTATCAAACTTACAAAAAACCCCTTATAAATCGCATTTTAAAACAAAGAGCACGCGTAAGGCTTCTATACCTCCCCTACCTAAATATCAATAACTCAAATGGCCCTTCAAGTACCCCTTAAGTAATTCATAAAGGTAATTCATACATTTGCCTTAATTAAACGGGTCGTAAAGGTACAAATGCTTCATAAATAATTACTACAGACTAATTGACATATATACCCCTAGAGGTGTGCTTCACCCTCGTACAGTGGTGTCACTTTCAGTCAGTAAAAAGGGATGTGTTATTATAAGATAATTGTCCTGTTTTGTTGGCCATTTGGCATTTCATCGATCTGTAAATTTGATTTGGTGGGTTCCGGCTCCGGTTCAAGATGGTGGCCGTGTCGAATGCTACATTTTTATACAGCCAAAGTCCGCATGATCAAGGTTCCCATTACAAGCTGACAAATCGGAATTATCAATATTATGGTACTTACTGGCTGCAGGCTGATGAAAATTTGAAAAAAGAATTATCATTGAGATGGATATTTCTTTGGGCAAATCGTATAATTCCATATTTGAAATGTTTTTTTTTTTTTTCCGAAATGATACTAAAAAATGTTTTTTGAAATCACGAACGCCTCTATGTATATTTATGTATCTTTTTTATGTATCTTTTTAATGTATCTTTTTATGTACTTCGTTTTAACAAACTTATTTTAGCTAGTCTTAAATCCTGTATTCGTCTAGGATAACTTGAAACTTGTAAATTTGACTGTCCTGAAACGGGAATCCTTCCTAGTTTGACAGTCAAAATCATAAAATGTAATCAATATTATATTATAAAAAAATAAGCAAATAAATATTTATGGCTCACAATTAAGTGGGTTGGTATTACAGAACCTTCTTACAACTCTAGTGATTACAGAAGATATTTCAGTATTAATTTATTAAATAATAGACAATTAGAAACATACTTTTTTGGACGCCAGTTCTACTGTTTTACTAGTATTATATTATGTTAGTTACAAAATCTGTCAGATAAGAGAATTCTTTTGAAATAATATTCCCGCTTGACGAATTTTTAATCCAACCAAAATACAACTTGTTTTTCTCTTTCTAAAACTATTTATAACATATTTCTGACCATTATAGAAAAGAAGATAGAACGAATTTAATAAGACACTTGGTGGTAGAAAAAGCACAACAGCTTTTGTGGCAAATACGAAACTATGTGACCCGCGTGATTTTTCAGAACAATGTGATTAGTGTTTCAGAAAATTATGACTATCGCTGATTTGGAAAAAAAATGCCCAAAGTAAAAATTACATATTTATGTTATAAAAACGAACAAACATTATAAAAATATTTTGTTTATTGAAAAAACAAACTCCATGAAGTTAAATTGCGTTCAAGTTCTTGTCTCCGGGAAAAAAATGAAATAATAATAAAGACTAAAAAATTCTTAACGTAACAAATAAAACAGACGTCCAAATTGCAAAGAAAAAATTCAAAAGTTTAAGCTTCAATTATCAACAAAACATAAAAATATATTTCGTTTGTCTTCGAAATAAGTTGTCACATCAATTATTTGCGAGCAATCGCAAAAACATGTTTTTTTGATTAAGGATATTTTTTTTCAGATATCTGTACAAATTAAAAGTAAAATGATTCATGTTTTCTGAGTTTTGTGGCCAAGGGGCTAACCCAAGGCGAACCCATCCATTAACGAAGACGTTGATTTTGTGCTATTTTTTAAGCTAATAACCAATCTTGCGAAGAATGTTACATTTGACCATCCTGATTAAGCTTACCTGGTCGAACTGAAGAGATTAACCAATAGAATTGTCTAGTGGGCATGTCTCTGGAGTAAGCTTATATTGCAGTGGGTTGCTTCTAAAAGCGTCAATGTCAGTTTTCGATACTCATGTTTTTTTAAGATTTTGCCTCGAAATTAAGTTATGTTCCGAATTATAAAAGAAGTGTTTGGTTTTGAGAAAGGATTTTCCGATTTTCGGCAGTCAATGTTACACTCGAAAATAGCTTTTCTTAAAATTAAAACTCGTTCAAAAGAGCAAATTATATATAGGCTTCGTGAAACTTGAAAAACTGTGTGCATCTTCCCCTAACACATGTTCCTGAATTCCTCCACCCAATTATCTGTTCCCAATTACTTGTCCCTGTCTGACAGTGTGGATTCAACATTCAGCGACATTGCAACAATTTAATTATATATGACCAATCTGATAAGCAAGCCGGTGTAGTTAAGTGTCCCTCGAGTCCATAATATCGACCGAAAAGACTAAGGGTAAATCAGATTTTTTTCCAACATTAACTGTTAACCACATCTACTAGTTGTGTCGAATATTGATTTCAATCCACACTAAAATACCACGATTCGCGTACAGCTCTTTTTAGAAGTAAGTCACAAATTTATCATTTTTCCGGTGGAATTGGTCAACATTTTCAAAATTCGAAATTCTTATTGAACATGTAATCAATCTCGACAAGAAAAACAATACAAATACAAACTAACGGAAATAATTCATTTCAGAACCTATCATTTTTGGAAATGCTGTGAATCTCTCTCTTAAAAAAACTGTCGATGTAGGAGGCATGAAACACTGAGGTAGCTAAATAATTCTAAAGTCGAGCTGTCAGACAAAATAATAAGTAGTAAAAGCTACCCGTTCTCATACGACAATAAACGTCAACCTTGCACAAATGTGAGTCGCGTTTTTGGCGTGTTCTCCGACCATTCCGGTGCTGAAAGGATCAATGACGCCAGTTTCTCAAAGAACATGGATAGCAACCCCATTTGACGGGATGCTATCCATGTTTATGGAAACGATCCACCAATTTCTGTTTAGAATCAAGTGCTTTCATTAGGTATGTTGGGGCTCCAGACCAGAGGTGGATGCCAAAATCAATCATGGAGTATACATGAGATTTGGCTAGCAGTTGTGCATTATTAAATTATTTGCGGGCCCTCCACAGTTCGCCCAACTTCTGAGGCCGACTTGATAATTCGACTATGGCTTCGATTGAGTCCCCGTGACTGAGCTGGTCAGTGGTTACTTGAATTTTTCAATTACTTTTATTAGTTTTAATTTCAAAGTTTGTACATGATGTAAGTATAATATAAGTTTAAATTTTTTTTTCACAGTCCTCCTCACTAGGATTTCCTGTTCTGAGGCGGCCTGTAGTTTTTATACTTTTGTATTTACTTTACATCGTCTTCATAATGTTGTTAAGTTTTTTTTCTCTCAGCCATGTGCATACTTATATAAGATTTGAGGAATTTTCAAACCTTAATAACCTATTTATTCAATTTCTACGAATTTTATATTCACTGTCTGTTAAGGTTATAAACGAGTGATAAGCAATTAATTCAGTAATAATTACTCAAAATGTCACGCAGAGTACGTACCCTACCATTATCAAATGGTTTGTTAATTTATGTGTAATTGATCAGAGGCGGGTTATGAGTTAGAAAGGCGCGCCACACGTTTCGGTTGTGACATTAATAATGTATGGGGCACAATGACAGACGATGCAGACAGACTTGCGTGATCAGTGGTAATTGTTATTTTACGCAGTAGGATAGCGACAAAACTCATGGACCTCCTGGAAAGTCTATTTATATGGCCCTTAATTCATTAAACTAAAATAAAAAACTATGAATAAGAAAAAAAATAATTTGATACACAAAATTTTAATTGACTTCAACCCTAAATAATGCACCTTTTCATTTATACGCTCGTATTATCATAAAATCATAAAACAATAGTAAATACTTTTTTTATATTAACTCCACACAGGAGATCCTGAAGAACCCAACAGCCTACCTAGGCAATGAGTTGGGATAGTGCAAGGAAGAAGAAGAAGACAGGAGGCCCTGAAGAAAATAATTTCCCTCAGGGCCTATGTCATCTTTGGGGATGCTGTGTGGAGGGTCTCTTTGTGGAGAGGAAGGAGCGAACATGGGTCTTGAAGAGTCCCATGTTGTAGGAGGGAGGAAACACAGAGGCCGGCAGCTCGTTCCACGGCCGAGCTGTTGAACTTAAGAACGAATCGTAGAAGCGACCCGTTCTCATGTGACAAATGTCAACCGTGTACAAATGTTGGGCGCGCGATTGGCGTGTATCCCGACTACGCACCGGTGCCGAAGGGATCAATGACGCTAGTTCCTCAGAGCATCTTCCATTGTAATACCGATAGAACAAGGACAGCATACCTATCTGACGCCTGTGCTCTAAAGATTGCAGTCCGTTTGTTAAGATTGGGGAATCTATCAAACGGACCGCCCGTTTTTGCACAGAGTCAAGGGTTTTTTTCAGGTATTTAGGGGCTCAGGACCAGAGATGGCTGCCAAATTCGACAGTAGGGCGCAGTTGCGATTTGTACAGGGTCAGCAGTTGTGTACTATTAAAGTATCTGCGGGCCCTGTACAGTACGCCCAGCTTCTGAGAGGCCAGCTTTACTCTGGCTTCGATGGAGCCCCCGTACCTGAGCTGGTCACTTATAGTTACACCAAGCATATCAATGGAAGGCCTGTTCGGAAGATTGCTTCCGTTGAAGGAGACTAGATTATCATTTGGATCCCTTTTAGACGTAATCAGACAGGATTGGGTCTTTGAAACATTAAATTCGAAATTGAGATAATTTTTTTATACTGCTATTAATTTTTATACTGCACAAGAATCCCAACTGCTCCCAACCGTCTGGAGCCAGTGAGACTATGACACCACCAATCGGGGTATGTAGCGCGGCAGTGGAAAAGGGAAGAAAATGGGGTAGAGAAAGGTGACGAAGTACCTGACTAATCAGATTTGGTCACCAAACACGGCCAAAGTCATTTCAAGCAACATTTCAATTCAGAATGGTGGTCTTACTCCGGGGCGATACTGAGAGTATCTTCCACTGTGAAACGTGCCAAAAATATACTACATATTATTTTAAATGAGTAAATTGTGAAATAACACAAATAAAATGTAATTGGTATAAGAACCCCCAACCTCCGGCTTGCTAGTAGATAAGCCTTGCCCCTCGATCACCGTGGCTACCATTTAGTGCTTATTTAAGGTATCTTTGTATAAAAACTTGCCAAATGTAAGCTAGATATAATCTAGATAAATAGTTTTAAAAAAGATGGGGAAAAATAGTTATTTTTAAGTATGTACAAGGTAGAGCAAAAGTAATATCATAATGTGAATCTGTTATAATTTTTTGCAAATGGCGTCAAATATTATTATGCTTTAACATTTATGCTGTAAATATGTTGTAATATATAGAGAATTGACCACAAACAACAAAGCAATTCATATCTGAAGAACGCGGAATTATTTTTAATGCTTATTTGACCAATTTCTGTTGTTTTCGCAGCGTGAATTTCGTCTTCGTTTATATAATATAATATACGGATATAATTTTTTCATCCTAATGTCATTAATTTTACAATTTCAAATAAAAACAGAACCGTTTTTTTTTTTTTTTTTAACTAAATGGAAGCCAATTTACATAATGAAATTATCTTTGCCCCACCTTGTAATAATACATTACTGAAACCAAATACAAAAAGTCAAATGAAAGAAAAAAGTCGGGAAAACAAAAATGAAAACAATTAAATTGTTTACCACATTTCAAATTGCTCAAATTCACAGAATTTAGGCATTTCATTTTTTACAACACTTGTGTGACAGTTACATCTACGTGGATTCTGAATTTTTGAATTTATTATGTTATTATTATTATATTTATTTATTCACGCCTTGAAGGCTATTACATGTATACAATTCTTAAGGTAAGCTGTTCAGGAGGACAAAAATAAGTGTAAAATATAATTTATTTTTAATGATAAACTAATGTTTATAAGACAAGGCTTTTTATGCATATCACAAAGGATAACAAATTATTATAAGCAATAATTAATATCCATACAAATTGAAAATATCTCCCGAATAAAAATAATTGCCGCCAACGGGAATTGAACCCGCATCTTCTGATGTCCGATCAGATGCTCTAGATCACTGAGCTACGTCGGCTTATTTCCAACACGCCAAATAATTTGATATGTACTAGTATTTTATTCAACAATTACTGCTTATTATATTTTTTCACCTGTAAACAACCAACTTTATTTTGTAGTAACGGATTTGTGAGTGCAAAATTTTTCCACTAGATGGCGTTGAGACATATTATATCTTCATTTGTTGGTGAAATATTTTGACTTGTCAAATAATACTATTATTATTATTTTTTTAATAATAAACCAATGTTTATAGAACAAGGTTTTTTATGCATAGCACAAAGGATAACAAATTGTTATAAGCAATAATTAGTCGCCAAAAATATCCATACAAATTTTTCATATCTCCCGAGTAAAAATAAATGCCATTTGCCAATTTGCGGCATTTATTTTTACTTGGGAGATATTTTCAATTTGTATGGATATTTCAGGCGACCAATTATTAAAATGTAACAAAGTGAGTATGAACGATATAAGCGGGTACAATACAAGTTATCATAGAATGTTCTGTTGTACAAAGAAGTTCAATATTTCTATATAATAACGAGAGCACACAATAAGTTCAAAAGTACTATGGAAGTAGTGACAAAGTAATGTGTGGTAACTTTGTTGATTTTTATAAAAATAAACATGAACAGTTTTTTTTGTTGTTTGTTTTTGGGGTGTTATGCCGTGTTGCGCTAACTCCTTCTTTAGCCGACGTTTCGGACAGCGTTGCAGTGTCCATCATCAGGGCAGATCCGGTAGATCCGAAGATGTGAAGAACATGAACAGTTGTAAAGCATGTTTGTATTTAGCAAACCTTTATTTAGCCAGATTGAGTTTTTTGCAGAACATTGCATGATTAATAATATAGCGACAAAACGTACACATGAATAAATATGAAAGATGTATAAAATATATACATTTTTTTTATTGAATAAATAGTTAAAACATATCAGCAAACAAGTCCTGCTAAGCCAATTGAAATGGCTTGTCAATGGGTGCTTAAATTTTAGTTACATATACATTTTTATAAGTTATAATTTACATCTTATATCTACAGAATCTACATTTTTTCATACAGATTAAAATAAATATTTTTTTCCGATAGCCAATTTTTCACCATATATTTAACCTTATTCATAGACTTACATTGCTTTATAGTGTCAGGTAATAATTTAAATATCTTCGGTATGTTACCTTATCATAAGGTAAGTTGTACAATGGAGTTTGATAGTGTATTATAGTTATGTAAGAAAGAAGTTTAAGTGAGTTTGTTAACATTATTATGAAAATATAGATAAAATGGAGACCGGATAAATCATCACAATGATAATTCATCACATCTTTAACAAGTTATATAAAGTCATGGAAAGTGATGAAACAAAAACTTTATTAACTGGGTTAAGTAGGTGAGTTAGGTTAAAAAAAAATTTCATCGTTTCTAATGATTTTTTATCACTTTTTAAAAGTGTGTTGAATTGCCGCTGTGTTGAGTTATCATGGAACCATGATCATTAGGGTGGAGTGACGTTGTATGGGACTTTTTTTTTTAAAGATGCCAGTACTGTAATAGCAAAAAAAAGTTGCCTTTATATAACACCTCTTTCGTCTAAAAAAATCAACTCGATCGAAACATTCCTTTATTCAACAACCAGCACATTTATATTTAGAAAAAAATTGTATGAAAAAAGTCGCTGAAAACTCTGCCAAGCATTATAAACAAGCGATATTCATAGCAAAAATACCATTTTATTAGGGGTTTTATAGCTAATAAGGTGAATAACACATCTGAAAATAAAAATAAAAGTACCATAGTTTCAAGGCGGGGTCTATTTTTGGTTTTTTGAAGAGGATTATTGATTTTTATTGTTTTTGAGAAACATGTTTTTTTATTAAATAAAATACTTTAACAAAGAGAATTTTTTTAAACATTATCGAAGTTTTATAATATTTATCGTGTTTTGAAATGAGATTTGGTGTGAAATTCGGGCATTATATGCCTAGATTTTATTGTCGCCCGAATGAATCCATCTCTTGCTTCAGGCCCAACTGTAGACAACGATGCCTGGGTAACTAATTTGATGCACCTCTCGACTGCTTGAGTGTGGCAGGGAAATCTGGGAAATTCAATACTGTCCTTTTCTTCACCGAAATTATTTATCATTTTGACTAGGCCATCATTACTGATTTCGGATAGTATCGGTGGCAGTGTAACTTCGCATTCCTGCCAGTTGATAATATCGTAATATTTACTTACTGAAAAGTTTATTGTTGGAATAATAAAGTCTCTAACAACAGATGGACTCGGACATCTATCTCGCGCCTTTAATATTCGTCTCAAACCCAATTCTCTTACAATAAGGTTTTCATCCATTATCATGGATAGTAGCAGATTTTCCGGGTGGCAAAAATAGGCGTTTCTTTGAATTACTGGATTAATTATATCTCGTAGATCGGTGCTCAAATATCGGGTGAGTTTGATTATAGTCATGTAATGCCCCATATTTACACGACGGGTGCCTCTTTATCTCAAACCATGTCGGAGCATATGCTTTAACAACATATTCAGCAAGAATTTTTAGGTTCACTGAAGGGTTAGTTGTTCTTATATATAATCGAAGTATATAGTTTGCTGTCGTCAACCAGCGTGAGTGACAAATACTACCTGGATGACGGTTTCTAAATTTGGTGGGCAGTGACCTGTTGTAACTGCAAAACATATTTCGTACAAGTATTTTTGGTCCGTGCTCAAATTTTTCAATTCCTCTGCGTTGAGTTTGTGCATCTCAAAGTGTATTGGTGAATAATTTATAACGGTGTTTTCAGAGCTGCTTGAAAGAAGTTTTCCAATAGGTCCTGAAAACCCTTTAGATCCTGTTGTAGCACCATCTAAGTGTTGAAACAAGTGGCGAAGGGGAAGTTCGTTTGCATGCAGCTGACAGATAAACCATTGTAACGGATGACCTAATTCCAATTCCATGAATCTAATAGTTCCATTTCTTTTACCTGTATTGACAGCAGTCCCATCACATCCAATCGCTGATAAATCATTCAAATTAAAACCGTTCACTTTTAAATGGTGTAACATGCTCTTTGCGATGTTTTTGCCAGTTCCTGATGATGGTGTAACATGTCCAACATATTGAGACCCCGGCTCAGATAAAATGGAATAATGTTCTTCTGAAATCGTTCTCCGATGATATCTATCCCCTATTTTTTCCTGAGACAGTGTTTTATCCTTCCTTCCATTGAAATATAGACCTCGAATTTTTGTTGACTTCGACGACATCTGCCATGTTTTTATTAAAGAAGTGCGACACGTTTGTCTAGCTCGTCTGAGTTTGCTCCTATCAATCACCATTTTAGAGTCGTCTTCGGTTACTATGCCAAAATCTTGTAATGTAGCACTTGCAACAGCTGATGCCGACCTGTCTGACAAACCATACTGATCGCAGATTCTGGCCAAAGTGGGGAGTTTTAAAACTTGTTAACATCATACGGGAATTTTCTGGAGGTTGCGAAGAATGTGAAGAAAATGATTGGTTTTCATCAAAAAAAGGGTTGACGTGGTTTTGTCGCTGATGCTGTAGATGAGCTGACCTTCGAAGCAAGTTCAGATAAACGAGCTTGCATCCTCATTTTCCGATGTAATTTTTTTGTTGTGTCGGTGTTTATTGCTCCCAGCAGCATTTTTCTTGAGGATCTTTGGTCTTCAAGGAATGCTTGTTCTTTGGTGGGTACCTTGCGCGTCTTTTCGCAGGAACACATATTCAGATTGTTACATTTGCATGAAGCAATATCGAAAAGTTTATTCATTTTGATTTTATAAGAATTTAACTTAAAATAATAATGCACACTTTTTTTTTGCCAATTTTTAAGTTTTAAGTATTCGTTATAATGATCTTGGATCAGTTTCATCACTCGATTGTGTGAAACAACGGGAATAGAAGCGCGCTTCCAAATTCCTTCAACAATTGCAGATATAACACTTTTTATTTCGAATACTGACGGTTTTTTTGTAGAGTTAAGATTACGCTCATATCGTAAGAACAAATAATGTTTAATCACTTCTGAGACAGTAGGTAACACTTGAGAGTTCATTTCAGTTGGTGCCCCGAATATTGGACATAAAATTTTGCTTCTCGTGTAATTTGCATTCATTTTCACAACAATTATATGTGTTAAAATTTAATCGGACAAGGATTCTAACACGTCTACGGTCAGCGGTAGCCGAAACGAAACTAGATGCAAGTCGCATCTAGTTTCTGCGACGAAATAATAGGAGCGCAATTATCCCCCCCACCTCCACAGCGCTCAGAAACTCACTAGTTTAAGAGCAATTTATGCAGTGTTTTTTTTTTATAAAACATGTAATGTTCAATAAGGTAAATGCAATTGAAAGTAATGGATATTATTTTATATTTTTGAGACTGTACTCAGATTTTGGGAAAAAAAGGCTAAATTTACGTTTTTTACGTTACGAAATCGCTAGGTTGTTGAATAAAGACATAAGTTTAGATTTTTTAAAGTATTTTTACGAGAATATGAATGAAATGAAGCATCTTTTGGCAGCTATTACAATACCGAGATTTGATTTTTGCAATGTCACTCCACCCTAAATTGATCATGTGAGAAATTCGGAGATCCGCAAAAAGTACAAGGCTGATGTAAGTGTAGTGAGTAAGATTAAGAAACGGACTCCTAGATGGTTTAGACATGTAGAGCGAATGAGTAAAGAAAGGAGTGTAAGGAGAATATATGATGCGAATGCAAATGGTAGGAGAAGTCGGGGACGCCCAAAAAAGACATGGCACGATCAAGTGAATCATTAATTAATAATTAATTAATCATTAATTAATAATTAATTAATAATTGATTAATTAATAATTAATTAATTAATAATTAATTAATAATAAATTCATTAATCATGAATCAACAATTGAAGACCTCTATAAAAAAGATGCAATATTACAAATATATAAAGAAACTGTAATAAAAAAACTTAAATTTAACTCATCCTTAAGGCATAATTTTAACATCCAAATTCCTCTATTTTCAACACAACAAATGCACAATAATTACATTTACAAAGGCATAAGATATTTTAATAGTCTTCCCGAAGAAGTGAAAAAAATACCAGATTTTATTTTATTCAAAAAGAA
Source organism: Hesperophylax consimilis (assembly GCF_061612785.1). Lineage (NCBI taxonomy): Eukaryota > Metazoa > Arthropoda > Insecta > Trichoptera > Limnephilidae > Hesperophylax > Hesperophylax consimilis. Next base: position 19,241,938 of record NC_142865.1, read on the forward strand.
GGTCAAATTTATCTTTAAAAAAAATTAATATCACCTATCAAATGTTATAACTTCAATTCATGTTACAACCAAAATTAACGTCACAATCCTCTTTTAAGTTTATATTTATTGTACCGTATTTATGTTAATTAGTGATATAAACATGAAATAATTGTCAAATAACTCCTACGCCAAGCTCAAGAGCTAGCACTCTTCATTGGAGTAGAAATTCAATAACTTATGTTTTTCACTATTACCTATGATCATCTAATTTTATGTAAAATGTAACAATGTTATAAGTTAAACAATAAAAAAAAATATATATATATATATATACTCCATTCGGGCCATGACAAATGTCAGAATAATAGAAGAGTATGTATGAGACGATGTATGAATGTGAATGAGGCAAAAAAGTCTGTGTCAAGACCGAATTGTTTGGCAGTCCGTCCTCTCTGCCTACCCCTCCGGGAAAACGGCGTGATGGTTAGTTAATTTTTTTTTGTGATGTACGTTTTGTAAATAACAAACTATCTGTAATAATATTTTTTCGGTGTGGTCGAATTAACGAGTAAAGGGTTAAATAAAAGCCAACTTTTTAATTGAGCTTAAATACATAGGTATTTCATTAGTGAAAACGAACATTTTGAAAAAAGTTCTAGAAAAGGATGCGGCAACACAATGGCATAGCGTTTATATAAAAGACTTCAACCTTTCTTCTTACCTATTCATAGCATTATTTGCAAAATATCACAAGATAAAGCTCTTGTGATAATAAATATATTCTAATGTGTGGTTGTTATTGTGCGGGTAGTAAAAAAACCTCTAAATTAACATTGTCGGAAAAGCCAGGCATCTTAAGTGCTAGATTCGGGGTTCACTTCAAAGATGGCGTTGCCGTTGTATACTGTACATCCGGTGTTTATCCGGAAAATAAAGAGCTTCCGGTTACGGGCAGAAGAGCCTTTTGAAGAGGTGAGGGAAGGCTGAAATCTGAAGGCTATATATCTATAGCCTGTACCGCAAAGGCTGTATTACGAGCATCTCCATTCGCTGTACTGTGAAGGCTCTGTCTGTATGTTCTGAAGGCTGTAGTTAGAAAGTGTGTAGGGATGGAGGTCCGTATGTATTTCCGGCGCAGATCCAAAAGGAAGATCCGGTTCGGTATTCCACTATACCCTCGTAAATTATGGACAAGAGAGGCTGGATTTTTAATTGTAATCTTAACTACCTAACTAACTTAACACGCCGTTTGCTTTAATAAATCATAAACCTTCTCGGCTTTTACAGACATAATACAAGTCGAAGTTTATATAATGCAAAAATATAATATATATCAATAGGTAACATAAAAACTTGTTACTTTGTAGTTACATTATCGTAGAACTGGCTGACGTGTACCCGGCTTTGATCGGGGACTTGTGAAAGATTTGATGTAAAGTTTTGAGGGTGTGAATTCTAAGATAAATATCAACTTTCTCTACCTCCTATAAATATAAAATGCATTCCTTCAGGAAGGAATTTTTTAAATGGTATTGAAAACCCTATCAAAATCGACGATAGCGACGTTTTGTACTAGCTGGCGTTGTTGTGGCTCATTATGTCCGTACAGATAGAAAAACAATAGCGCGTGTTGCTTTTACGTCCAACAGATGAAAAAAAAGCAAGTTTGTCAAACAGATGGTGTTGTTTTTTTTTTAAACATGTTTTATCTGTCAAAATTGGTGTATAAAAATACACACGTATTCGAAGGCAACGTTGTGTCAAAATTTCAAAGCAATCCGTGAATTCGCCACAAGATGTCGCCACTTCCGTTGGCATTTCGCACTTGGACGGGCCCAGGCCACAAATAAATAAGCACAAACTCGACAACCAAAATTTACACATCTTCGGATCTACCGGATCTGCCCTGATGATGGACACTGCAACGCTGTCCGAAACGTCGGTCTAAAGAAGGAGTTAGCGCAACACGGCATAACACCCCAAAAACAAACAAAAAAAAAAAAAAATTCGTGAAGAACTTCGGAGATTTAAGATTTTTAACAAACGAACATTTATATTTTTATTTATATATACTGGAAATTATTCTTAGGAGATAGAAATATACCGTACGGACTTTTGTGTAGGTTTTTTAAGATATACAATTTCGTAGTACATTATTTTGATGTACATCATAAGGTATAGCAAGCTTTGGCAACATAAGCGCCAGAAAGTATATATTTTTAACTATAAAACATCGACTTTTATCTACTTTCTATAACATGCATGAATTAAATATATATATACAAACCTTCCGGAAGTAATTTGCTAAATGATAGTAAAAACTTTATTAAAATCTGTTGCGTAGCGGATAGCGACATTGTTTCATACTATTTATTGTTAGAGATTATTTTTAATAATCTTGAGTGAGCTGGCGTTATCGTGTGTGCTAATAATTTACATAACACAACAATATTATGTATGTTATTTTCTGATGACAGCTTCTTATTCCTTAATAGTTGAAAGATAACACTAGTTAAAACTCCGACCAATGCAATGTATGACAAAAAAAAATTCAATATTTTTTTTAATTCGTATACAATTGATAGCTTTCGTTAGTGAATTTTTACGATCCTAAGCTATTAATCCGGAGGTTGTGAGTTAAAATCCCGACTAATTTGTGTAATTTAACAATTTATTCTTGTTTTTTGACCAGATCTGAATAGCCAGATACATTTCAACCTTCGTTAACCCAATATTTTGCTCCTCTCCGTTCCTTTCAGCCTCAAAACCTACCCTATCGTGAACGCTTTATCCCCACCGGCCTCGGGAAAAAGTGTTCACATTAAACAGAACGGGAACAATCTAGAAGCGATTTGGTCTAAAAAATAACTGCTCGTTCGTTTTTTAAACATTCTGATTTTTTATTAAAGTATTCCGAATTCCACATTTTGAATAAAGTTATTTTTGATAACATTGTCCGCTTTTCTTTCTTTTTGCAGTTGATAATAATTCTATGTAATAATTTTACATTATATTTTAGACTAATTAAATTAAATATTAATTTGTTATGTTTTCTTTATCACAAGTACTGCGTCAAAATAACAAAGTGAGTTTTTTTTAATATGCAGTTTGAAAATGATTTTCTGACGGTCAAACGTAATGTTTTCCAGAACATTTAGAATAGGGTAGTTGTTATTGCAAAATATGTACTTTCCGAAATGCCCTTAAGCTAGATCTTACTGCATAATCCCCGAAGTACAAGCGGAAAAATAGTGAATTTATAACACATTATTTAGGTAGATTTTGTGGAATAACTTTTTTGATTTGAACTTTCATTTTTGAGTACCTAAAGAGAAATTAATTTTTTAGGTGAAGTCTGAAAAAAATCGTCTATTAAGGTTTAATGTCAGCTGTTTAATATATATTTTAAAAACCCGGCCACAATATTGTTTTTAACTCTTTAGTTGCAAAAATATATTTAGAAAAATATAATTTTATTGGGTTCTAAAAATAGAAATAGAAATAAACAAATAAATAAAAATGGCTTTAGCCGTGTTTGGTGACCAGGTCTGAATAGCTTGGTACTTTGTCACCTTTCTCTTCCCCATCTCCTTCCCTCTCCATTACCTTCAACCTCACGACATACCCCGTTTAGGGATGCCATAGGCTCACTGGCTTCAGACGATTGAGAGCAATTTCGGTTTCACATAAAAAAAATAAAAATAAATGTTAAAATAGGTTTTTCTCATGAATTTTGAGGCTCCAGACAAGAGTTGGCTGCTCAATTTATATATGCGGTGGAGATTTATCAGTTTCTACTTGTACTATGAGTACTACAAGTTTAAGAACATCATGTGTTTGTTATTTTTTTAATGAATTATAAGACAAGGTTTTATGCATAGCACAAAGGAAAACAAATTATTGAAAGCAATAATTAGTCGCCTGAAATATCAATACATATTGAAAATATCTCCCGAGTAAATCTTATCGTATCTTTCGGTCGGCGGCATTTATTTTTACTGGGGAGATATTTTCAATTTGTAAAAAAATGTTTGAAATATCTTGTTTTTATTTTCTATTATTGTAATAATTAATTTACAAAAATCATTACGCTTGGTTTAATAATATCTTATGTAGAATTTAATCCTTTTTCAGGAATTTGCATTTCCGAACAAATAACTTAATAAGACAAAAGTAATTTCAAATATTATAAGTCAGCGCAATTTCTCTTTGTCTTGTTCATCTAATTTTGGAATTTCTAGCGGCATGTTTATTTCTGACATACAAAAGTAATTCTTCAAAAGAACACATTGTAAAGCAATATGTACGCCACAGCTAAGCGCGATTCTTGGAAAATTAATTCCAGGTATCTACATAACGTGCCCTTGAGAATACTGGGTTCTATTTGAAATTTTGACAAAAAAATCTTTTTTACCCTAACAGCTTTATTAAAAAACTTTAATTGATAAACAACCCTGTATATTCAAACATTTCTGATATAGAAATAATAATATTCATTGCTTACACAATCAAAGAGGGATATTTATCTGGTGCATAAACTTTTTCATTGCATTTCTGAATTTTTGCTATATATTTCATCTTTTTGAAAAATAGATGTAGTGAAGACAAATACCATTTTAAGAAACAAGATACAATTGCCTATTAGATTTTGTATTTGAAATTCATTTTGATTTTTATAAATTGGAATATTTTATCTTTCAAACCTAAAAAAAGGTGGAAAAGGCACACACATATTTACTTCAAGCGTCGAAAAATTGTTAGAATATGAAATTTTAATAGCCAATTTTCTTTTATGTAAGGAATCTGCAAGAAAACTGACACTTAAAAAAATATGTAGCGGTAGCTACTAGAAGTTCGAAAAGTTGATACATGCAACCCGCATCGCATTGGAACCTACTAGTGAATGTATGGAGCATCTACCTGCTCGCAATTTTCTGATTTGTTCTCTAACGCTTTTGCCCTATATAAGCGGCTACGTCAAGGTACCTATATCAGTCAATAATTAGCAACTACCAATTCTTACAAGTGAGCACCCAGTACGAGCGCTCGCCACTAACTGAATCGAGCGGCCACTTCAGCTGTCCCCAAAAATATAAAAAATATATTAATAAACAAAAAATGAGTGCAATATAAAGTTCATAATATAATTTGGAATAATATGGTTCTATTTGCATTGTGTTTATGCTCACTCGATTGCTTCAGCAATGTTTCATTTTTCAATTGCGTAAAGCTGAGAAAATAAGTAAAAATTACATATATGAAAAAGTTATTACTATACAGAAGGTATTGTAACTGAATTGTCTTTATTTGAAAAATCAAATCAAAATAATCAGATAGAAAAAGAACAAGATTCTAACAGATTTTTTTTGCTCAGTTGTTTAGGTAAATTTATGCTGTTTTTTTATCTTAGAATTTTCTTAAATATAAAGATAATTCAATTAAAATACGTTGTGCATATTCACTTTTTTATAACTTTCAAGGGTTAGTATGTTATTGGGGATTCAAACATTGAATCTAAATATTAGCTCAGTTGGTAGAGCAGTGTCCCGGAAAGGCAAGGGTCCTGGGTTCGAGTCCTAGATGTGACCGTATCCTTTTCTGATTTTTCTGTTTCAGATTTTCGTTTAGAAATCACAAATATTGTCTTCAATATTTAAATATTACAATTTGAGGTTTTACACAATAAAGTTATTCCGAAAAATAAATATTCATTCTAGACTTGCAGAAAAGTCAATAGATGTCGCACATTAAAAATAAAAAAATAAGATAGGTTTATCTCAAAAGACGCTGTCTAGATTGCATTTAGTTCGGGTTGAATCTTGCGATCATACATAAAGATCATACAAAAATAATATATAATTTTTAAAGTACACTGTTTATATTACATTTAATTTGGGTTGAATCTTGCGATCATACATAAAGATGGCAGCCAATAAAAATGTGCGGTGAAAAAATGAAGACAATGTTGGTAGTTCTTATTTGAAGTATGATACAGTTAAAAGTGACCGAGGGGGATAGGGTCCCATTAGCTCAGTTGGTAGAGCAGTGTCCCGGAAAGACAAGGGTTCTGGGTTCGAGTCCTAGATGTGACCGTATCCTTTTTTGGTTTTTCTGTTTCAGATTTTCGTTTAGAAATCACTAATATTGTCTTCAATATTTCAATATCTAAATATTTCCGTTTAATATCTTGTTACGCTATATACACAATACATCCCGTTGTACTTGGAGGATGATTGTTGCATTCCTGTAAACCAAAAACCTACCTTGTTCCAGTGTACCTTTCGCTGCCAAAACAACATCATCATCAATCATCGGCAACAAATAATAATCAATACTACGCTTTAATCCGTTCCTGAATAAAGGCAGTCAAATCAATCCGTACCGATAACGGAATTGTTCTACAAATGCGCGGAAAACCATCTGCGTTTCCTATGCGAAATATCTTTCCTTGGTGCAGTGTTTTTGTTCGTACACTAATTTCATCATCAAATGGTCTTTCAATACATAATTACACAAATTTCACACAGAGATCAATGGAAGATAGAACCTCGTTGTTCCAAGGGAACGATATTATGAAGTACTCACGTTTCTGTAAACTGGAATGATTAATAAACATGAGACATAACAGAATAAATGTTTCGCGGAAGGAGGTTCGAAGAGGCTGCGAGATCCGATATAATAGGAAGATTGCTTTCTGTTGAATTCTTTTTGTGTGGTTGGTAGATAGTATAAAGCAGTAGAATATGTAGAATTTTGTTGTTGGAGTCAAGGACATTTTGTATTGAATTGTAGTTTCTGTTATGCGTGTATAATAATGTGAAGTTCAAAGGTTGAAGTGAAAAAAACGTTATTATGTAAAATATATTCAAGCAAAATGAGTATCGTGTAAAATAGAAAATAAATTTCACAAGCAAAATACCATCGGTATGTAATTAATACCGTACAAGAGTCCCAACATCTTCCAACTGTCTAGAGCCAGTGAGACCATGGTATCCCAAATTGTGGTATGTTGCGAGGCTGAAGGTTGTGAGGAAGGGAAGAAAATGGGAAAGAGGAAGGTGAGGGAGTACCTAGCTATTCATATCTGGTCACCAAACACGGCTAAAGCCATTTCAAGCAACGTTTCACTTCTGATTGGTGGTTTTACACTAGGGTGACACTGAGATATTTTAAATGAATAAATTTTGAAATAATACAAATTAATCAAATTAAATTAAATTGGATTTGAACGCACGACCTTTGCCTTGCTAGTCGAGAGCTTTACCCCTCGACCGCGGAGGCCGTCAAAATTCTACAAAATTCCGAAATTCACCAAAAATATCTTCGTTTGGTTCACTTAGACAACTTGTCAATTACATTTGTGTACAAAACGTGCTTAAGAAGGTTAGATCAGAGATTCCCAAACTTTGCACAATCTATTTTTACCAGTGTATTAGTACCTTAATAGGACGTTCTTGTAAATTCCTACCTTGACTTTGTGCTTTTGTGTATATCCTTGTCTGTTTAATTTTTTGTTTCTTCTTATGTGTTCTACTTTACTTCCCTTTTTCTATTTTTCTACAGTTTTGTATCGGAAATCACTAATTTGGATATCAAAATACAAATATAAAATTGTACCTATTAACTCCCACCTATGTATTGTAAGTTACACTCGTCCTTCAATGAGTTTTGTAACTCATCGGGATTGCTAGAGCAAGAAATAAAAATAAAAAAGTTGGGGAATTAGGAAAATGTGCGTCTTACAATGTGCAATGTTTTCCGTCAATATACTAATTTTGACGAGAAAAATAACGTTTAGTCTATTTACACACTTTGATATACAATGTTAAGAAAAAATAATAAGTAATTTCTGTTAATTATTTGTACTGTGTAAGTGGTGTATCATGTAATTTATGGAAAGCCTTAATGTCATGAGAAAAATAATTTCCCTCGGGGCCTATTTCATCTATGGGAAAGATGAAATAGGTGTGGAGGGTTTTTTTTTATGCAAAAGGTGAAGAAGTTCTTGGAAAGTAAAGGTTATGAGGGTTGGGTAGAAATCTAAGGATCAGTGTGTACAGCAGTGATGACACATGAATATATCCCTCCCAATACGGCGCAAAACAATGGGTCGAGATTGGTCAAAGGGTCTCCCCAAACCAGCCTTTTAGAACCTTTGGTTTAGATTCCAAAATCAGTACACCTTACAAAATAACTAAGAAAATTTCATTTTCACGTAAAAACTGCACTTAACAATTTTATTCGGAAGCGGATTTGATGAAGCGAATTGTTTTAACGATGCCAGGGACGGTGTGACATTGTTACTTCACTGCCTACCCGGGCGGAGAGGGGGTGGTGGAAATACTTTGTTCAGGGCTGTAATGATTTCCCGTCCCCCCTTATTCTCGTTAACGGATTAATGTTTTCGTCACGTTTGTTTTGGCTCTTCTCGCGGTTTATCAACCCTTCAATCTTAACGAATTAATATGTCACGTTGTGTCAATTTTTTGTTTCGACAGGGATTAATTCATTGAAGGATCCTGTTAATTGGTTGTGGTAACTTTGGTTCTTTTTAGATGAGGCGTGTTACATTCTGTATGGTTTGAAAATAAGACAATGACCGACTACCCTGATTTTAACTACCTTTTCCTACCTTGTTTGCTCGCCCAAACGTTTCCGGTTGCTGCAGTTGATAATGTGCTAATATAATGAGACAATTAATTACAAATTAAGTACATAAAATTCACTATAGACAATTCAATTCAAGATGCACAAGATTCTAAGTTAATGATTTGACTATGGATTGTTAGTTTTGTGAGTTATTTCTATGAGTAGGTATTTTCGGGAATAGCTAGAGACAAAACATGTGTTGCTTTCGATTGGTCTCCGTCCAAATCCCACCCATCAACGTGACCAGCTCGAGAGCAGCCAAGTTGATGGTCCAATCCCAACACCTCCAGAAATGAATTGAATATCGCTCAGCGACAGATGAGATAATGACATGTTTTGCCTCCTGCCGGAGGGTGATGAAGGTGGAATGTGGGTCCTTGGTGGTAGCTGTTGATGTTGATGTTGATGATGAATGATGAAGATTCATCTTATACCGTTAGGTACAAGGAGCTGCTCTGGTCCGGTGGCATGATAGCCTGGTGTCAGGAACCATTTGGGTCACGTGGGTAGCGCGAGGTTTAGGTCGCGTCAACCTCCCCCAAATCGATGATGAATTGAGCTTCGCCAGCATGCCGAAAATTAGGAGTCCACTCTACTAACCTCAAACATAAACATATACTGAAGTGGTTTGCATCAGCAACGTCAGGAGTTCGGGAGTCCCGTGAACACCCCTCTGGTTTACGCTCGTAAGGATAATGATGAATTCAGCTTCAGTTTGTTCGACTTCGCCTCTGCAGTCACGCTACTCCAAATAGCTCCTGGCTCCAGTCTATACAGCTTCTCGTTCCAGTAGAGGTAATGACACATATTTATCATATGTACAATACAAAACATACTTCAAGTCTTTCGTCCACACTCAAAATAGTCATGTCAATATTTAATTTGAACGGGGCGTCCATCCGACATAACGAATGTTTCCTAGACGGGAGATTTTACCCCACTTCAAAGTCATGGTCATTCGCTCTATCGTTTGTTACCCTCCGTTCGCTTCAAATATCAAAGAATGGTAGAAATTGATATCCTCGACTTCCGGCGCTAAGGATCAGGGATACTGGAATCATCAGGTCGTGAATCTGAAATCATCCGATCTCCGTCAGCTCAAACGGTTTCAGTCGGAGTCAATTTCCAACCTAATTCTGGATGACTTCTCCTCCTATAGTGGGGTAAGTACTTATTGGATTTGACAGGAAGGACGTCAGAAATCGCCGAGACAACTTCATATTCGTCACGATCCCTTCGTTCTGTCAGCGAGAAAATCCTCCTCACACGCCAGCCAAGAATAGCATAGCCCTTATCCGCTTTGTTCCTTCGTCTACCAGCTAACTCAAGTAGGAAAGCCCACTAGCAATTTTCGTTCCCTTCGATCTGAACTCAGTGAAAGCGTCCTCTCACCAGCTGAAAATACTCGAAACAGAGGTCTATTCCGGGTGACTATCTAAGGCTGGTCCGCCAACACCTTCGACAGAAACCGGTGCTTTTACGGGAATAACTCAACCACACCAATAGCAGGGGAAAAAGCCGGCGCTGCTATACTAAAATAGACGTTATATCGGTATCCAGGGTTATCGACTTTGCTAACACAAGAGTCCCTATTAGGCAAGCCAAATTACAAATTTCGTTCCCTTCGCTTTTGTCGCTTTGGTAAGATAGGACAGCCTACGGAAAATTCGTACACTCCGTCCCCGTCAAACTTATGAAAAATGAAAATCTCACTTCATAGAATAGGAATGCCAGACAGATGAATTCTCCCGGCGGCTAGCTGTAACCCGCTGCGTTATCCCGATTCAAAATGAATGAAAAGAGTGATGTTTGAATAAGTTATATTTAATTAAATATATTTTATGAATTCCGTATAACCTAATCGTTAAATATTATTACTGGAGAATTATTAAATCATCTTAAATTGCAGAAAACAAAATTGTCTAGCTCATAAACAATGTCTATTGTTGAATGATCTTAAGCGGCTTCAGGGTAACCGCTCTTAGTCCTTTTGTAATCGCCAAGACCCGGTCACTTCAACGCATTAGGTGATTTATGGCCTCCCTTGCTAACAGGTCCGGACCTATAGTGCTCAAGTTAAATACCCTTACTTCAAAATACAATTGGACTATTCGGTTTACATTAAGGAAATAAGTGTTAATAATTAGATTATAATAGACTTACCGATACATCTTAGTGTCAACAATCCAAATAATTATAAAAAAACAAACACAGTCACATGCAGAAAACTCATGCTGTTAGAAAACCGCACCTTCTACACTAAAAGATTTTAGCCGTGTTTGCGTCCCGACGATTAATCCTTGTTGACGCGCTTCTTAGTTTTTACTAACTCGACTATCTTAAAACGCTGACCGATCCTGATTATTCCTGACCGTCTCCCACCGTTTTCAAAACCTGACTATCAAAACTGACTACCCGCCCGCGCTCCTTAACCACGACTATCGACTTGCTTCTTCCGCCCTTCAACGCTGACTGCCTCGACCGTCTCCCCGCGCCTTCAAATCCAGACTATCAAAACTGACTACCCGCCCGCGCTCCTTAACCACGACTATCGACTTGCTTCTTCCGACCTTCAACGCTGACTGTCTCGACCGTCTCATCAACCACGACTATCGACTTCCTCCTTCCGTTCTTCAACGCTGACTGCCTTGACCGTCTCCCCGCGCTTTCAAATCCAGACTCCCCCTTCTCAAACCAACCCCCCAAATCACCATATGCGATTTCTAATTTATGTTCTTTTGAATTCTGAATGCTTTTTGTTTTCAAAAGACAGAAATGCACTAAAGGAACACATCAATTATGGCCCTAGAACCTGTCACATTAATTTTAAATCGTTTCAAAACCAATAAATTGTTACTTCTCCAGTAAAGTCTAATTCTTTGTTCAAAGGATGAAACTTGACTACCCCCAGTCCAGCGGCGTGTTGGCCCACCAGCATTTTAGCTCGGCTTACTATTATCAACCACCATCACGGAGGTCTCTGACGATACAGTCATGTTCCTATTTTTTTTTTTTCTCTACCCTAATAAATCTAAACACTTGTTTCTAAAGCAGCTTTAAGGCCAACATCTGGTAAACTCCTACTTCGTGAAATCAACTGAAAAATTCTTTCTAACCATAATAAATCAACAATAACAAAAATTTATCCCAGGGCGAGTCCATCACAGCTCCCTTCTGGAAAAATAATAGTGGGAGTAGATACAGAGATAAGCTATTGTCAGCTATTATTGTTCCATCACCCTTAGCAGCAGAACACGTTTGAACTCGCCAATAATACATTTTTTTTTTCAAACCTTCCTAGGTTTCACTTGCTCCCCACTGCCCTGTACCTGTTGCTAAAATTGTTAAAACTCCTAATCCCTTTTACATTTATTTTTTTTATTTTTTTTATATATATTTTTTTTCTACGAAAGATTTCCCAATCCGCCCCTGTCTCGCTCGACGTTCTTATTTTTTTTTCCTTGGCCACACGCTATCAGTTAAACCTCTGGTAGGTCCGTTATGGGGCCCTCGCTACCTTTTTTGTGTTAGCGCCGTTGTTAATTGTTTTATGACTGAGCATACAGTAACCGAGATCTTGAGAGTTATTTCGCATTAATTATTCGCATTTTTAAGCGTTGGGTAATTTGTTTTGATGTTTTAATTCATGTGAATAGGACTCCTTCTATATGAAAAATCTATTAGTGTACCTATATGTTTTGCGGTAATTCAGTTCCGTCTAATTAGAGTGGATAATCTCTTTACCAATTTAATTGATAAATTATTTCTCGTAGAACCGTGTGTCTAATTTCCTATTGCTCCTTACAGGACGCCTGATAATAATAATTATTATTATTGAATAATTTATGTAGCGCCGTTTTCGTGAAAAGCTAACTCAAGGAACCTAATATTGTAGTAGCTACTAATATTTTGATAAGAGTTTTGTTGAACAACTATGTCGTATTATAGGAAAAAGAAGTGTGGAGGGGGAGGGGAAGGGAAAAGGGGTAAACTATACAAATGAAATCTCTTTCAAACTACGCTGTCTTACATTAGCCAAACAATAACGGTGAATGGTGATCAGAACTCAAACATTGACCTCAGCGTGTCTTAGGCTATACTCTAATAGCTGGCGACCCACTTCTCAAAGGTACCGTGACCTACCAGAACCCACCACGCCTGAAGGAAAACGAATTGAGACTTCCCAACACTTCCAGATACTGTTTCAGCGTATTCACTTCTGTGAACCTACTTTACTGTCTCTAAATGGGGAAAGTAATTGCATCCCATATCACGATGCTTACGCGAAAATGTGTCATGTAAGTTTCGTCTGATGAAGCCCTCCTTCCACGTGCTGTCAGACCTACACTTCACCTCTTAGAATCTGTTGTAATTAAGCCAAGATTGCGTTGGCTTACATCAGGTTCCAGGTCGACGCCATTGGAGTATTTGATAGAACTTTAACGGGTTTATTCCTACGGAATATCGCGCGAACATCTCTTCCACATAACCTTGCAGGAACCTCGCAGGTCACCTTCAGCTAGACGCCTCCAACAGCGAATTACGCTCTTTTCATCCCAGAGTCACTCATGTCTTCTCACCCTGTCTGTCATTCCTTTTTACATTGCATAAAACCGCGAAAGAGTGAAGCTTTCAGTATGCCGCGCTGATCCGCTCAGTTCACGCTGGCGTCTTCGTCCACGCGATAGCGCAGGAAAAAAAACCATTTCTGCTTGCTAATATTTGTGTGATATTATTACAGCGAAACTATCTAATTCTCCAATTATGAAGTTTAATCGTTGGTCGAAAATCGGGACAGGGAAAGGTTTAGTAATGTTGATGACACTACCGAGGTAATTAATGTTGATTCGATGGGGAGTCTGAAAATTATCAGGGAAACCCTAGGTATAAATATGTTTATATGTATACATATTTTTTTTTTTTCACGAACCCTTTATTTATAATACGCAACTTTTATTGTTCACTGAATTTTTTCTAACATTTCAAGATAATATAAATCTGTTCCGTCGACCCACTTATAAATGGTCAAGTTCATAATAAGTGACGTAATAAGCTATTATTTGGTTTTGTCCCCCCCGGGAAGAGGCTCCGGTCTAGTAGTACAATACATCTTTGTTTAGATTTTAGAACCGTCTTAACTTTCTCACCGTACTTCTATTATTGACTTTAAAATGTTTTGTTTAAATTGCACTCTCCCTTCCGTCTCATTTCAAAGTTGGACTTCAAAAAAAACTGTTATCATAAGTGATTTTTTTTTTTTTGTTGTCCCTGGTTTTCTACCCCCAAAGTAACACGGGTATGTGCCTAGCATGGTGGTCGAAAAAATCCTAAATGCATTTAATAAATAATTTCAATGAATAAGGAAACATAAAAAAAAGTTTTATCTGTTAATTCAGTCCTTATCGGAGGTTGGACATCAGCCTCTAGAATGAACTGGGTTTGTGTCTACTACTTGAAGAACTATTTTCTCCCTCCACAATGTAATACCTTTAATAACTATGTCTTATCGGAGGTTGGATGACAATACAAAATTTTGTTTTACAATTTTATTTAAAATTTAAATAATCTAATTTATTCCCTACTGATAAATTCACGGATACAATTTTATTTGAAGTTTAAATAACCTAATTTATTCTCGGCTTATAATTCACGGATATTTTTATTTCGGATATTTAGCATTTAAAGCAAATAAACTAATGCGCTGGTGTTAGGTCTACTACTGAAGGAACTATTTTCTCCCTCCACAATGTAATACCTTTACTCACTATGTCCTATCGGAGGTTGGATAACATCATAAAATTTCGTTCGTATATTTTTATTTGGAATTTAAATAAATTAATTTTTTCCCTAGTGATAAATTCACGTATAGCTCAACTATTATTGTAGAAATTCACTACCTTCCGCAGTTTTGTGTTTAAAACACTGAACTATTAGCCCTGGCTTTTTATATTTTTTTTCATTGTCTTGAACCAAACAGAATGTAAAACATTTTAATACCTCACCTCCTGGTCCAACGGCATCACTGTAATGATTTCCCGTCCCCCCTTATTCTCGTTAACGGATTAATGTTTTCGTCACGTTTGTTTTGGCTCTTCTCGCGGTTTATCAACCCTTCAATCTTAACGAATTAATATGTCACGTTGTGTCAATTTTTTGTTTCGACAGGGATTAATTCATTGAAGGATCCTGTTAATTGGTTGTGGTAACTTTGGTTCTTTTTAGATGAGGCGTGTTACATTCTGTATGGTTTGAAAATAAGACAATGACCGACTACCCTGATTTTAACTACCTTTTCCTACCTTGTTTGCTCGCCCAAACGTTTCCGGTTGCTGCAGTTGATAATGTGCTAATATAATGAGACAATTAATTACAAATTAAGTACATAAAATTCACTATAGACAATTCAATTCAAGATGCACAAGATTCTAAGTTAATGATTTGACTATGGATTGTTAGTTTTGTGAGTTATTTCTATGAGTAGGTATTTTCGGGAATAGCTAGAGACAAAACATGTGTTGCTTTCGATTGGTCTCCGTCCAAATCCCACCCATCAACGTGACCAGCTCGAGAGCAGCCAAGTTGATGGTCCAATCCCAACACCTCCAGAAATGAATTGAATATCGCTCAGCGACAGATGAGATAATGACATGTTTTGCCTCCTGCCGGAGGGTGATGAAGGTGGAATGTGGGTCCTTGGTGGTAGCTGTTGATGTTGATGTTGATGATGAATGATGAAGATTCATCTTATACCGTTAGGTACAAGGAGCTGCTCTGGTCCGGTGGCATGATAGCCTGGTGTCAGGAACCATTTGGGTCACGTGGGTAGCGCGAGGTTTAGGTCGCGTCAACCTCCCCCAAATCGATGATGAATTGAGCTTCGCCAGCATGCCGAAAATTAGGAGTCCACTCTACTAACCTCAAACATAAACATATACTGAAGTGGTTTGCATCAGCAACGTCAGGAGTTCGGGAGTCCCGTGAACACCCCTCTGGTTTACGCTCGTAAGGATAATGATGAATTCAGCTTCAGTTTGTTCGACTTCGCCTCTGCAGTCACGCTACTCCAAATAGCTCCTGGCTCCAGTCTATACAGCTTCTCGTTCCAGTAGAGGTAATGACACATATTTATCATATGTACAATACAAAACATACTTCAAGTCTTTCGTCCACACTCAAAATAGTCATGTCAATATTTAATTTGAACGGGGCGTCCATCCGACATAACGAATGTTTCCTAGACGGGAGATTTTACCCCACTTCAAAGTCATGGTCATTCGCTCTATCGTTTGTTACCCTCCGTTCGCTTCAAATATCAAAGAATGGTAGAAATTGATATCCTCGACTTCCGGCGCTAAGGATCAGGGATACTGGAATCATCAGGTCGTGAATCTGAAATCATCCGATCTCCGTCAGCTCAAACGGTTTCAGTCGGAGTCAATTTCCAACCTAATTCTGGATGACTTCTCCTCCTATAGTGGGGTAAGTACTTATTGGATTTGACAGGAAGGACGTCAGAAATCGCCGAGACAACTTCATATTCGTCACGATCCCTTCGTTCTGTCAGCGAGAAAATCCTCCTCACACGCCAGCCAAGAATAGCATAGCCCTTATCCGCTTTGTTCCTTCGTCTACCAGCTAACTCAAGTAGGAAAGCCCACTAGCAATTTTCGTTCCCTTCGATCTGAACTCAGTGAAAGCGTCCTCTCACCAGCTGAAAATACTCGAAACAGAGGTCTATTCCGGGTGACTATCTAAGGCTGGTCCGCCAACACCTTCGACAGAAACCGGTGCTTTTACGGGAATAACTCAACCACACCAATAGCAGGGGAAAAAGCCGGCGCTGCTATACTAAAATAGACGTTATATCGGTATCCAGGGTTATCGACTTTGCTAACACAAGAGTCCCTATTAGGCAAGCCAAATTACAAATTTCGTTCCCTTCGCTTTTGTCGCTTTGGTAAGATAGGACAGCCTACGGAAAATTCGTACACTCCGTCCCCGTCAAACTTATGAAAAATGAAAATCTCACTTCATAGAATAGGAATGCCAGACAGATGAATTCTCCCGGCGGCTAGCTGTAACCCGCTGCGTTATCCCGATTCAAAATGAATGAAAAGAGTGATGTTTGAATAAGTTATATTTAATTAAATATATTTTATGAATTCCGTATAACCTAATCGTTAAATATTATTACTGGAGAATTATTAAATCATCTTAAATTGCAGAAAACAAAATTGTCTAGCTCATAAACAATGTCTATTGTTGAATGATCTTAAGCGGCTTCAGGGTAACCGCTCTTAGTCCTTTTGTAATCGCCAAGACCCGGTCACTTCAACGCATTAGGTGATTTATGGCCTCCCTTGCTAACAGGTCCGGACCTATAGTGCTCAAGTTAAATACCCTTACTTCAAAATACAATTGGACTATTCGGTTTACATTAAGGAAATAAGTGTTAATAATTAGATTATAATAGACTTACCGATACATCTTAGTGTCAACAATCCAAATAATTATAAAAAAACAAACACAGTCACATGCAGAAAACTCATGCTGTTAGAAAACCGCACCTTCTACACTAAAAGATTTTAGCCGTGTTTGCGTCCCGACGATTAATCCTTGTTGACGCGCTTCTTAGTTTTTACTAACTCGACTATCTTAAAACGCTGACCGATCCTGATTATTCCTGACCGTCTCCCACCGTTTTCAAAACCTGACTATCAAAACTGACTACCCGCCCGCGCTCCTTAACCACGACTATCGACTTGCTTCTTCCGCCCTTCAACGCTGACTGCCTCGACCGTCTCCCCGCGCCTTCAAATCCAGACTATCAAAACTGACTACCCGCCCGCGCTCCTTAACCACGACTATCGACTTGCTTCTTCCGACCTTCAACGCTGACTGTCTCGACCGTCTCATCAACCACGACTATCGACTTCCTCCTTCCGTTCTTCAACGCTGACTGCCTTGACCGTCTCCCCGCGCTTTCAAATCCAGACTCCCCCTTCTCAAACCAACCCCCCAAATCACCATATGCGATTTCTAATTTATGTTCTTTTGAATTCTGAATGCTTTTTGTTTTCAAAAGACAGAAATGCACTAAAGGAACACATCAATTATGGCCCTAGAACCTGTCACATTAATTTTAAATCGTTTCAAAACCAATAAATTGTTACTTCTCCAGTAAAGTCTAATTCTTTGTTCAAAGGATGAAACTTGACTACCCCCAGTCCAGCGGCGTGTTGGCCCACCAGCATTTTAGCTCGGCTTACTATTATCAACCACCATCACGGAGGTCTCTGACGATACAATCATGTTCCTATTTTTTTTTTTTCTCTACCCTAATAAATCTAAACACTTGTTTCTAAAGCAGCTTTAAGGCCAACATCTGGTAAACTCCTACTTCGTGAAATCAACTGAAAAATTCTTTCTAACCATAATAAATCAACAATAACAAAAATTTATCCCAGGGCGAGTCCATCACAGGGCAGAGGCATCTTAAGAAAGTACAACAAAAATAACAGTTTTGGCAAGGCGAGACGGAAGACGATACTTGACGTAAAAAATAACAAGCATGAAAATTGCTGTAGGAGTATATTAAATTTCTTTTATTCAAATATCTCTGCACAGTGCACAGGGGTTTTTGTATATTTGTTAATGTATTCTCGAAATGATTAACTTTGTAATTAGTGATTTTATATCTTCTGAAAATATATATTTTGTTTGAACCTCAAACAAAGTTAACTGCCAAAGTCATTGAGTGATATTTTTTACAAAACTGAGTAACGAGCATTGAGGTATATGATCGATAGAGCTAGCTTTGGCGTTCGAAGTATGGGCCACTCATATCGGTTAATTGTCCACTGTGAGATTTCTCGAGCATCGGTCGGTTACAAGCGTTCGCCGTTCCGGTTGGAAATAAGCCGACATAGCTCAGTAGTTTAGAGCACCTGACCGGACATTAGAAGTCATGGGTTCAATTCCCGTTGGCGGCATTTATTTTAACTCTGGAGATATTTTCAATTTCTATTGATATTTCTGGCGACTAATTATTGCTAATAATTATTAATTATCCTTTATGCTATGCATAAAACCTTGTCTTATAAACATTAGTTTATCATTAAAAATAGTTCTGTGATAATACTCACTAGGGATATGTAAGTTAACCTTTTTTACTAGTCTAGTTCCAGTGCGTCCAAGTGAACTTTTGCCAATTATCGATATAAATGAGTAAATGATTTGCTCATACAAATAAAAATAATTTTTTTTTATGTAGCAGTAATTTCTACAATGTTATCATTGAACAGAAATTTGTAACGATTCCGTTCCGTGTTGTGTGCTAATGATGCTATGACTATTTATAACTGAATAGAAGGTCTACAGCGTGTTTAGAATGATGGAAGTAACGGCTAAGATTTAAAAATTTAAATACTATGAAAATGTTGTACTTTGCGTATGTTCACAGTTATTTACAGTTCACATCTCAAGTATAGGATACCAAATACACATCGCACACAGAAAGCTTTGAGAAAGCGCACATACTTCAACGATACTTTTGATTTTTAAGGCTATCGTCCCCATCCGAGTCATGAAGAGTCAGCAGTGTTTTTCACGATTTCATTATTCTAAAACCGTATAAATTGCGCAGATGTACTATTTTTACAAGAAATATCCACCTCTATAATAGATTATCCTGAATTAGTTAAACTAATTCAATTAGGAGTGCCCATCACACAAACCGGATACACCGCACATTAAACAATAAACATCCTTCAATGCAATACACATTCACTCACCACGCTTCATACATTTTTAACATTGTCAACTTCGATTTTATTCAATTCAGCACCACATCGCTTCAAACCTAAAATCAATAAACAGCATTCACACAATACATAATAACAACTCTACACAAATTAGATTCATTGCCTTCCTCTCCCTCCCTCCTCTCACCATCTCCACGTAGGCTATTGTAACTCTTTTTTAAAAACATCTATTTGTCTTTTTTCGGTAATGAATGAAGGCAAATCTTGAAAGTGGAGGTCTACCCGACATTCGATCGAGCTGAAACTCACAGATAGAATCGTTGGCAATGACAATGCATTCTATCAACTATTCGTGGCAATCACGAATACACACACATTTCTCTGAAAATGGATGAAATTACAGCAGTTAAGATTCTAAATACATGTCAGTCCTACTCAATTGGGATTTGGCTCAGTTGTTAATCCCCGGTCAAATCGTATTAAATTATATTTGCTCACGTTCCGGGGGTAGAATATACTTTAATTTATCGCCCTGGCGTAAGACCAACATTCAGTATTGAAGTTATCGGCCTTGATTAGTAATTTTAATGATTCAAAATAAAAATAATTAATCAAAATACCGAGTGACTCTACCGGCTCGATTTGTAAGTTATATTTTGACCAAAATATCATATAGTCAAAATATCTAAAAGTCGCAGCACGAGAGCATTTTATCACTTTTCCTCGTATTAAAAAAATCACAAAAAGAAAAAAAAATAGTTAAAGCGGGGATCGAACCTTGGTTCTTCACGACGACAGTCGGGCGCTCTGCTTCTAGACGGCGAAGCTGAGTTTGGAGAGTGACCTAAACTAGGTATATAATATTAGCTAGGCTTCTATAGCGAAATGATCACGGTTTTTCGTGACGGTCATGAGTCGGTTTTACTCCGGTCGTCGAACTTGCATAACACGCGTAAAGAAGTTTCACTTCAATAAAAAATATAAATAAAAACCTATAACTGGTTCAATTATTATAGATATTTTACAATACCTTATAAAATATTGGTTAACGTTTGGTTGTCCCAAATAACTGCCAGTTCTCATTTCAATTGCAGCTAATCTTACAAACTGATTATGTAACGAGGTTTGTGCGGTAAAGGATATACGCCATGCCTTTAGTTCACCAATACGGGAATTAACCATTACCTTTTGTGAGATACATTACCTACCGTACAGTTCACTACGGGTAACAAGGAGGTAATGATTGTACCAGGATACTGGAACGGACGTAACGTTACATACAGCGGTAAGGCATTATGCAATACATCTTGCTAGATACCGGCTAATCAATCTATTGACACCTTGCTGCCTGGAAATAAATATTAAACTGACGAAATAGATAATTTATGAATTAAAGTCAAAGTGTTGATTTGGGTGTCAAATCTCACGTTTCGAGAAACATTTTAAAATACATTCAGATCAATCGAAAAAATTCAACGTAAATTTCAATTATTATTATTGTTATCAGAAGGTACGGGTTCAATTCCCGCTGGCGGCATTTATTTTTACTCGGGAGATATTTTCAGTTTGTATTGATTTGATTTGTTATATATTTCAATGACATATTAATTTTAATCTCGGTATTTCCATTGAAAGCTTAAACTTCAATAATTTAATAATATTTAAATAAACAATACTAAGAAAGAATACTTCAAACACTTGCTTGTACCTAGATTATATGAAGTTAGTAATAGATACGCAGATGTGGAGGATCTATTGAACTGTACGGAATGTATCTTTTTAAATTCTTCTAGGGTTTCTATTTTATACTTTTGGATGTCAATGTATATGATTTATTGTTCATGGTATATTTATACTAAAAAATAAAATTAGAAAGAAGAAAAAAACTAGGAAGGAACTAGACGTACAAATGACAAATTCCAAACATTGAACACTATGAAAACATATTTTAAAGATAAACTTATCAACAAAAAAAATTCTTTCCACATTAATTACCCTTTAAAATAACCCATATCTTCTATTTTATTAAGTATATTACCTATCTACTTATATCAAATCTACCAAGCTTATAATGTAGCCATTTTTATTTTCTCGCTGTAATGTACTTAGTATAACACGTAATACCTATCATATTATTAATTCCTTATAAATAACTACAATAATGTACTGTACACTCCTCTTACAAACACAAGCAAATGCTTATATGGAAGAGTAGTATTCAAATCATTGGACCTCGTACTTTCAATCTTTTACCGAAAAATATTCAAGTGATTACTAAACTTCCTCAATACTTAAAAGAATTAAAATTATGGCTTTTCGATACAGCAGTTGAAACTTTTTTTAATTTAATTTGTATCAATTTATGTTTCTCATAAAATATTCACCATATATTACACTAAACACTTATAACTTCACTATACACTATTGTAAACACTTTTTATACCAACCGCTTAGACAAAATGTAATCTTTATTAATTTTATATGACCACAATTTGTTTATTTCTAGGTACAAAAAAATAATGACTTAAATATATGACCCACGCACAGGCTGCGCCTTAGTGGGTTCCCATTATTCGTATTGATTTATATAATATTGAATGTAATTAATGTAAAAATTGGGAAAAAAGAAGAAATTTAAAAAAAAAAATCTCTTAATATGTAATAACCCGATGTCAAGAGATATAAAATATAATTAATTTATTTCTTTATTTAAATTTAAAAAAATGTAATAAATAAACAATGTTATTTTTATCAGGTTGATTCGTAGTCTTATACTAAAGATAAATAATGATTAACTTTGGTAGAGGTGTTGAAGAGCGAGAAGGAGAGGAGAAAACCCAAATCGGCAGAAGAATAATACATTATTATGGTGTGGAATGGGTGGGGGGTGGCAGTTAATTAAAGAATTACATGGTCGTTAGGAAGGGGAAAGATTCAAAAGAGGATTGTTTACATTTTTTTCTGATTCTAATATATTATAATAAAACAAATAAAAAACTTTATTCCACTTAATTTGATTTTGACCGTAACCGGTTTCAGCTCGTCAAAGCCATCTTCAGACTGGTACACAAAATTCTTAGTCTACGGTTTATATACACAACATATGGGGGAGGGGGGAGAGGGGTAGTTTAAAGGGTTTTAATCTACCCCTTTTAAACTACTTTAAACTATACTTTAAACTACCCTTTAAACTACCCCTCTCCCCCCTCCCCAATATGTTGTGTATATAAACCGTAGACTAAGAATTTTGTGTACCAGTCTGAAGATGGCTTTGACGAGCTGAAACCGGTTACGGTCAAAATAAAATTAAGTGGAATAAAGTTTTTTATTTGTTTTATTATAATATATTATAATGGAATTCCACCACGAATTATCGGTCGCAAAAATAGAATTTTTTCTGATTCATTACTCTTCTGTTTTGTCACAATTCCATATTATCACATTTCTTCTTTGTCACAGTTTTGTTTTGTCACTGTTGCGCTTAATCGCTTTTCTGTCACGGTTCTGTTTTGCCATTGTTCTGTCTTATCGCTTGTACTGTTTTGTCATGAAAATAATAAAACATTGAGGTTCATCGGACCTGAATGTGTTATATCGCATCTACATAGTTAGAAGCAATGCACGGGAACTTGGACCCATTCAAACTAGCCGACTCCGGTACCAGATAATTAAGTATTCCAATACTAGGCACTAGATCCACTATCCATCTGTATGAAACAAGCTACTGACGTCATTTATTTTATTTTATGCATCCAAAATATTATTATATCACTTATAATAAACGGCTCATTTTATGTCAAGATCTGCTGCGTAGTTATTATTACGCGTTAAAGCTGTTTCGCCCTTTGAAGGCATTATCAAACTGTGTTGAGGCCACTTATGGAGATCTACAAATTAAACTTGATAAACAACATCAAAAAAAAAATAATTTACTCAGGAAATGTCATTCATGAGTTTTTTGCATATTTTATGTATAAATATATTTTTTTAATATTAACAGGGACAGCAGAAAAGCATGTATGACTGTCTACATGCATGTATAAAAGCATTTATCAAAGAATGTCTCCCGTCAATTAAATTAACTGCTCTTATACTCATTCTAATTCTATTTTGTGAAAAAAAAAACTTTTATAATGAATAAAGAAAAACTCTACAAAAATAAACCAGAAAGATTAAAAACTATTCATATTAATTACAAAAAAATATTTGACTCTTCTGATGTGTCTTGTACTTAAAGAGTCGTTCTAGAATTTGTTGAGAAAATATTGTGACAACAATTGTTCACTCTAATATTTCAAATCGTAATTCAAACAAGAATTCGTGAATAATAAATACGTCTTTCTCTAAAATATTTATTTCTCTTAGTTTATATAAATATGTATCTGGACTTATTTTTCCTTAAATATGTTTTCTTTTTTTCATCTCTTTTTTTTCTTTCTTATTTCTTATGTTTTATTACACCTATTATATTTTGTATTACGACATGCTATTTTTCTACATCTTAATATTGTAAGTCATTTGTATATTTTATTTTGTATTTATTGAATTACTTTTTGTTTTACAACATGCTATTTCTGTACATCTTAACATTGCAATTTAGGGTAAATATACATATAAATGTAAACATTAATAAATAATAATTCTACAAAGCGTAAGAACACGAAAGAAAATATTTTTTGGCTATACTTGTTTGTCTATTCTTGTATTTTGTATTGATTGTTAGTACATGTGTATCCTTACCAGTAAGACAAAGATCCTGGGTTTGATTCCCTGTTGAGACCGTAACCATTTTTTTGTCTTGTTCTGTTTCAAGTTTTGTTTCGATGTATTAATCTTATTCAATAATAAATTACATTGGGTATAACCTGCAAAAGTTATTTTTAAAGAAAGGTTGTTCCAATAAAAATTGATCATCTGTTTGATTTTTTTTTTTTTTTAAATGTGAAAACGCACTAACTGTCTGGAGCCAATTGAGATATTTTTTGATGGAAAGGAGATGGGGGAGATGAAGGTGGGAAAGTACCTGGCTATTCAGATCTGGTCTAAGCAACGTTATGATTCTGAATGGCGGTCTTTCACCAGTAACAAGTGAAGTCGACGTGATTTTTCACAAAAACGGCGCTATATTAACCATCAAAATATTATTATTATTATTATTAAGTGTTCAAAATTGTATCCCTACATATTGGAGCCGAAATAAAATGATTTACTGGTTTAAACTCGAAACTGTGAGAATCCGAAAATATCTGAAAAGATTTGAATTGCCGATCTGAAAAAGTTGAAACAAAAATCAAACAAAAGCGACATGCAGAACTCGTATTTTGTATGAAAGACTCGAAACCGTGGAGCCATCGAACCGTGGAGCTTCCAGAGAAAATTAGAGAAAAAACATTTTCTGTTCGGTTTGGTATTGTGGCCTTATATCCAAAACTAAAATCTTCGTATGAAAAAGGTTACACAGTCGTTCCTATTAAAGTCCTTTCGTTCTCCCACTCTATCGTAAGCCATCCTATCGTCCGTTTCTCAATATTATCCATCACGATGACAGCAGTAGAATTTTCCTGATCTCATCATTTTTAACACGGTTATTTTTAAAATTATATTGTAGTAGTTTTATTTTATATTGTAGAAACAAACAGTACATGATTTACAGAGATGAAACAATTCCTGTAATTTCTGCTAAGTAGTAATTTCCTGTAATTTCTGCTTCTGTGTAGTATATGGGTGTGTATGTGTGTGTGTCTGTATGTATGCTCATTGAACAGATTATATTATTGACAAGATGCCACGTTTGAATTTGGGCAACGAATCCGAAAAATGTCAATGTTAGATTTAAGAAAAATATTATTTGGAGTATGAAGAGCTCGGTTGATTGGCTAATAAGATGCTGCATTTGTTTTATAATTAAGCGTGTGGAATAGCACTGTATGTCGTGTACTTCTTAAAGTTATGTTAAAGTCATTCACGGTTTTGCCGCACACGCGCCTCAGGGATTTGATTTCTACATCAGTCAGTCTCCTTTCATCTTTCCTCTGTCAGTTCCATACTTCAACTAATAATAATAATAATAATTGGATAATTTGTAGAGCGCCGTTTTTGTGAAAAATCACCTCAAGGGCGCTGTACAATTTATTTCCTAGGATCTGCATTTGTTATTTAGAAAATATACCAAAACATACTTACCTGGCAAGTCACTTCCGACAAACACACTTATATTAAAAAGTATATGTTTATAAAAGATAAAACTCCACGCAGAGGACACTATATCAAAAAACACTGGTCATCGCATGACCTTAAGTCTGCTATAGTTTTTATTTTTATTTAACTGTATTTTAACTGTCTCAAAAAGCCTACAAATCGTTAGTTGTTATCATTTTTATTTATATATTTTTAATTATTATTTTTATTTATTTTATTTTATTTTTAGTATATATTTTTTTTTTTACGTTTTGTTAATTTAAATTACCGTCGACTGTGAAAGTGGAGGTTTCTGAAAATTATGGATACGACTGTCTGAAAAGGTGCGTTTTAAGTTGAGACCTAAATTCTGTCGAGTCTGCGATCATACTCAAATCATGCGGCAGTCCATTCCAGGCTTTAGGTCCTGACACGGCGAAAGCACGCTCACCGCTATATCAGTGTTGGTATCAGCACTCCATTGTGAACTGCTTTGCTACTTTTGACATTTTTTGTTAACGCAAAAGGCGTTCATTCTACCAATTATGGAGTGAATCAGACTTTCCATCTCTCGTTAAAATAATAATACATAAACTCATACACTTTCTCCAAGTATTCATAATATGTTATACATCAAAAATATGAATTGACTTTTTATAATGTCGTCTACGACACATATTCATTTCAAACATTTAAAAATAAAAGAACATCAGACCAATACAGAAACTTATCACGTTGCGCAATTTGAATTATTGCACCCAAGTCAAATAAAATTTTATCCTGGTTTTTCCAATTACGTTCCGTTTTTTTTAAACGTAAATTTAACCTGTCGCGGCCTCCGGTAACTTCGCAGGTCACGTTAAAGTACCAATAAAACATCATTACTGTTAAAAAACTACATTATTTTGTCTAATTTGATATAATGAAAAACGAACCTTTGTTATAAAATTATTCAAAATTAAAATAAAATTATTAACAATTAAATTAAAATTCTTTGAATTTAAATTTAAATTATTTATAATATAAATTTAAATTATAAAAAAAAATAAAAAAATTATTAACAATTAAATTAAAATTCTTTGAATTTAAATTTAAATTATTTATAATTTAAATTTAATTAAATTCAAATTATTAACAGTTAAATTTAAATTTTATACAATTAAATTATTTTTTTTTACAATTGAATTAAAATTATTTACAATTTAATTAAAATTATTTTCAATTAAATTCCAATTATTTTAGTTAAATAAAAATAAAAATAATTTACAATTAAATTCAAATTATTGACAGTTAAATTCAAATTATTTACAGTTTAATTAAAATTATTTACAATTAAGTTTAAATTAGTTACAATTAAATTTAAATTATTTTCAATTAAATTTCAATTATTTTCAATAAAATAAAAATTATTTTCAATTAAATTTCAATTATTTTCAATAATATAAAATTATTTTCAATTAAATTAAAATAATTGACAATTATATTAAAATAAATAATTACCATTTATTTTTCTTAACAAAGGCCAAGCATTTTAAGCAATTGATAAGCAGCACATATAACTTCTTCTCTTCTTGCCTTCCATTGATTTGCTTGGTGTAACTCTAAGTGATCAGTTCAGGCACGGAGAATCAAAGCAAGAGTTAAGTTGGCCCCTCAGATGCTGGGCGCACTTTACAAGACTCGCAGATACATCTAATCCTAAATCCACCCTACTGTTAAATTTCACAGCCACCTCTGGTCTCGAGCCCCAAAATACTTGAAAGAATTGTTTGAATCCTAACCTGTGATTACAATCCTTAGAGAAGGCGTCAGGAAGTTGACTTATTCTATCAGCATTACATTGGAAGATGATCCAAGGAGCCAGCGTCATTGATCAAAATATATACACAGTTGAATTTTATCACATCAGAAGGGTTCGCTTCTACGACTCGTTCTTGAGTTCAACAGCTCGGCTGTGAAACGATTTACTCCCTCCTACAATCATGGATCTCTACGAGTCCCATATTCACTCCTTCCTCTGATCAAAAAGACTCTCCACGTAATCAGAGACGTCGGTTTTTTAAATTTTAATGTTTTTATGGCGGGTCCATTAAGGCGAAGCTTAATGCTAAATCACTATTTTGATTAATATTTATAACGAATTGGTGTACATAATGAACACCCAAAAATATGATTTAGATAAATTGATGGTTTTCCTATCGTTTCGCTTGAGTAGAATACTAATAAAAAAATAAATTACTCCATAAAAAATATAAATGTAAAATACTAAAGAAATTTTTTTCAATAGAAATGTGTGAACGCATAAAGGAAATAACTATTAAAAAATACAGTATTATAGCTAAGATTATCTGTGACAGTTTCACTTGATTAACTTTTTTTGCTTTCTCATAAAATTATTTACAAAATAAATAAAAACCAGTTTGGTGCTTGAAATCGAACGTTTCTAGACTCCGTTCGTCAAGCGATTTGAATGCCTATTACCTACAATGTAAGGTGTACCAAGAATATACACATTTTTGGTTTGTATTTTCCTCTTAAACGCTATCCATTTGATTCCCAGCATCCCCCGAAGTTTGAGAAGTAGCCATATTCTCTGCTACGATCTTTAGAATCAAAGTTTCATCTACATTCTCTTCCGAGCCATTGTATAATGTATGCAAGCGACAATTTATTGTATTGTTCCCAGTAACAAAACCTCTTTCGTACCGTCCTGCTCCAGCTAAACTTTGCTACTGCTAGACTTAGGACTGATGTGAAGTCGAGGATGGAACGGAACAGTCACTACTTGTATTCTTACTACTTATATACTTGTTTACTTCTGGAGCTTGAAGGCGTTGGAGTTCTCGAGATTGGAAGCAGTGGCGGTCCGTGGCCTATTTCATTGAATATTATCGAAGATAAAAAGAGATAAAAATTTCCTCGTAACATTTTTTTTAAATATTGTTATGTATTTTGTAATTTGATATCGACGGCCTCCGTGATTGAGTGGTTACGATTCATGGCTGCAAATCCGGAGGTTGCACGTTCAAATCCTAGGGTTTGCATATATTTTTTAATGAATTTGTTATAAATGTCCATTTTATTCATTTAAAATAATAGGTAGGATTTTTGCGGCACGTTCCACAGTGGTAGATACTTACAGCATTGCCCCGTGAGAGACCACAATTTATAATAGAAATTTATAATTAATTGTAATTCATATTCGCTCTACATGCCCAAACCAACTAGGACTCCCTTTCTTGATCTTACTAATTACGCTTGCACTCTTTGCGGATCTCCACATTTCTCACACGATCATATGAGTCGTGTAATTTCTATACCCGCTATATCAACTTTCATTGATTTGGAGAAAACCGCAAAAAACTGTCACATCTCTAGCGTACATAAATAATTGCATTACAATTTTTTATATACTGAATTGGAGTAATAATATTTCGAAAAGCATTTATTTTTCTATATATGTCTAGCAATAATTAAGTAATTTCGATAAATAAAATGGATAAAGCGGATTTTGATACTCACTTCGTGATATAGAGGCTTTTGAAAGTCAACTGAGCCGACATGGCGGGTTTAGAAACACACGCGTAGATCATTTTGACACACGAGCGTGGCGTCAGAGCGGCGGCCATATTGTATTTTGGCAAAATAACCGCTTGTGATTGGTTGTATCCGATAAAGCGCGTTTTGATAGTAACTTTCTGTATGATATAGCGGATTTAGTTTCTCACTCGCAGTTTTAACATGGTTTTTGGTCGTGATAAGGAGGGTTTTGAAACTCAATTTTAAGCTCCTCTTGTTGCTCGCAAAAATGTGAACAAGATGTCATACTCAGATCATTTTGTCAAAAAATCGGATATAGCGGGTATAGAAATTATAGGATTCAAATGTGGGTTTACACCACATACGCCTCAGTGGTCTGATTTCTACAGCATTCACTCTACTTTCACCCTTTCTCTGCCAGTTTCATGCCTCACTTCCATACATCAGGATAGGTACCAGAACTCCACTGTGGACTGCTAGCTTGAGTGAAACAAATCCTTATTATATTACAATAAAAAGTATTTTCACTAAAATGCACCAAGTTGAAGGGTACACTAGAATTTGTACCCTCAAAACTTTACACCAAACCATTCATAAGTTCCCGAGCAACTTTGGGTACACGTCAGCTAATAATGAAAAATTGTTGAGCGATATTCTTTATGTAAGCATTTGAATAATTTAAAAGCAATCTAGGGAGGAAAAATTGCGTTTCATTTTAGTAATATCGAATAAATTCACAAATAAAATATTTGTATTCCTTCGTGGCGACATTTGAATTCAGAACGCGTGTTCTTATTTTTAAAATTACCCCCTCCCATGAATAATAATTCAAATTCGGAAGATGAATGGGATATAAGTTATTTATATTAAATTGAAATAAATTTATCTTTTGAATTCCTAATGAAGTATACAAAAAGAAATCTTTTAAATATGAAAATTATACCAAAATTTAAAATAATATACACTCTCAGTGTCGCCCTGCGTATCGATTCTCCAATCCAGGCCGCTCGCAATCGACGTCGAAAGTACATACATTGGTCGATATTCTTATTCGTGAGTCTCGTCAAAAGTACATACTTACATACGCCAAGCAGTGTTGCCAACTCATCTAGTTCAAAATATGCTAGAGTGATAGGAAAAATATGCCAGAAATATGCTAAATTCCTTTAAAAAATGCCAAAAAAGCCAATATGAATTTAACTTAGTATTTATTGAGAAATAGAATGCCAGAAAAATTCTAAATTACTTTAAAAAAAGCCAAAAAAAAAGCTGACATAAATTTAACTTAGAAATAAAATCAGTGAAATAAAATATCAATATCTTCATCTTCTTCTTCATTAACAGCAGGTGATGTGGAAGGCTGAGAGACGGAGTCGTAACTTTCTTTGGTCCCAATGCAGCGTAGTACTTCGTCAGAAACAGTGTAAGAATAACAGCACTTTCCTGCTCTCTTTAGGCCAAATCTCACGTACAAAATGGCATTCAGGGTTCTCACCGCCAAACGATTTCGGAGTTTTGTTTTGACCAGACTCATTTGGCTAAATACACGTTCAATGTCCGCATTTGAATGCGGCAATGTTAAAATAGACATTGCAAACTGACATAAATCACAGAAGGGGTTATTATTAGCTGCATCTTTATATTGCATAACTTCATTCCAAAACTCTAGTCAAGGGTTCTCATTTAATGTGAACTATGTTTCTTCATTGAGACACTAGTTTTTCAATGGATATCATATTTCTAAGTTAAAAAATTGGTTTTTATTATTTTCATGTTTCTGTAAAAATAAGCCAAATAAATATGCTATATGCTAAAAGCATAATAGTTATGCTAAACATGGAGTAATTATCCCAAAGTTAGCATATAATATGCTAACTTGGCAACACTGACGCCAAGCGTCAAGTCATATGACTTTTGACCAAAGAGTGGGTCGAACCACTCGCTGTTCGAGTGGAGTGACTTCCTCGAGAATCGAGGCACCGGTGAGAAAGATCACCATTTTGAATCGAAACATTCTCGCTTGGAATGGCTTTAATAATATTTGGATTATTTGTATAGCGCTGTTTTTGTGCAAAATCACCTATATCCATGTTTATTGACCGGTCAGTAGCTGAGTCGGCATCGCGTTTGGGTCCCACCCAGGCATCGCGCGTTCAATTTCTCGGCTGGCTAAGTCCTCCATCACAACTATATTTTCCGCTTACTGTAGTGGTAGTAGGAGATTTTAAAATATTGTCAGGTTATTAGTTATCCTGGAATTTTTGTCTTTATTTTAATAATAAAAAAATTACTAGATTCCATCCTTTTTTAAATACATTTATTTCAATGTCGGAACACGTGTTCCGACATTGAAATAAATGTATTTAAATTTGAATTCGTTTTTCGCCTGGTCGGACTTTTACATGGATTTTAAGAACAGAATATACCTAGTGAGCTATTTAAAGCATGAAATAACAGAAAAATAAATATGACACAATATATTAATATGATAAAACTAAATTACCAACGCTACTATAAATTGTAGAATTAAACAATTAATTCGAATACTGTAGCATTTCGTCATTGTATATTTTTAGGACAAGCGCAGGTGCATGAACACGTGTTACGATATATTATGAAAGTTTATTAGAAAAATGCATGTAATCCCGTTTTTAATCGTATTACCAATAGTTTGAAAACATTTAAAAAAAATTAGCAATACACATTTTTCGCCGTGTGGTGTGTTTAAATGTACCCACTAATATTTTGTAAAAAATGCGCCACAGGTAAAAAGCGAGCGTAAAAAAATATTTATGGACCATCCCATATTTATAAGAATCGAACCATAAGTCATTCGTATTCGGCAATGCTTGTCCGCCATTTTCCCGGAAGTGTAAATAGCTCGCGACCGGATGTTCCGGGTGATGCATCGACGCCATAACTTACTTGGCTACTTCCGGCGGGGGATAACACTTTTTGAATTTAGAACCCGGGTCACGTTGCAGAATGCAGCGCCTCTATCGGTGATATTATGACTTATGCTAAAGCCTTTGAAGGAGTGTGTTTCTTATGTCGTTGACTTGAGTGAATTGGGTGAACACCCCAACGTATGGGACAGCGTTATTTCCCTTGGAACCATAAGGTTCCATCTGCCATTTGTGTAGAACTGAGATATTAAGGCACAAAGAATTTTAAACCTGAATAAAATACTTTCAAATTGAAACTTATGAAAAAGTATATATGAAGAGCATATTATAAATGACTTTTCTTTGTGTTTTAGAACATTACACTCCAAAAAACACGTGGCATTTAGCCAACAACAAAAAGAGATAGAACTTTGTGGCGTTGAAAAACAATTCAATTCAGAGCAATAGCGTTCTTTCTACGTTCTGCATATTTGCTTTTTCATAAATGTAATTTTCATAATTTTTTATTACTAACCTTATTTTCCCTAGTGAATGAGCTTGAAGCACAACGCCAGTGTCGCAAATAGAACCACGTTGCTCCAAAAATATTTTATCTATGTCAAATAGATTAAAATTGACTATAAAATTTTCAAATAGGTCCTCGTTGTTCAAAAAATAATCATAAACATTTTTAAGAAACTTGGTGAAAAGATTTTTTTTTTTTAAGGAACATAATCAGTCTTAATATTAATTTAATATTCAAAGAAGGATGGAAAAGAAACAGACCAATCATAAATGTTCACAGAAGGTTGAATTGGTAATACACAACTAAGGATGGGTTGTTTCGGAGAATTTGAACAATTCATCAAATTTCAACGTTCATTTTCAGGTTCTGTGAAAGTCCTATCCAAGTTCTGTTATTATATAATTATAGGCTAGTTGCTTGACAGAACTGAAATAAAAACAGAACTTGTAAAAATCGTTCACAGAACTTGAAAATCAACTTTGAAATTTGATGAATTGTTCAAATCCTACGAAACAACCCATCCTAAGTATTTAGTGAATGTAGACTACAATATAAAAAGCAGGAAAGTAACAAATTTAAAAGCCGAACTAAGTAACAAGTATAAAAATGGAAGTATTCGTAGAACAAATGTAATAAACCCATGTAATGCATTATACAAGAATATATGGGTTTCTAAGTATACAGGACGGATGTGGGAGTGAAAGACAGGTTTTGGCGTTGTAGAGGGATGGGGGAGGAAAGGGATGAGGGAATTTTGCCACACAACTGAAATTAAAAAAATAATAAATTAGCAATTTAAAGATGAAATAAGGTACAATTAATTTAATCATCGTGATCTTGTGCTATTTATACCTAAAATGTGATAAAATGAACTTCTGTAACGATAGTAACTAGCAATGATAATTAATTTGTTGACATTTTTGTTTTATTTTTCGTATATTTGTTTCTAAAATTTTGTTAATTTTTGTAACAAATGTCTTTTGTCTACCGGGCTCGAAACAACCGTGTCATTAACTTTTCTTTTTTGGGTTTACATTTAATGTTATTATTATTTTAAGTTAACATATATGTATTTTTTTTAATGATGTAATTGTAAAGCTGCACATCTTGATAGAGGAATGCCCTAGTGTGATGTGTAGAGTATGTTTTTTATATTAAAAACTGTTTTTTGAATAAATAAATAAATGAATATGTCAGCATGTATTTCTATATTTGCAATTTTTTTGTTGCACCAACTGCAGGTTCTATTCATAAATTCGTTTCGATTGGAGTTGGTGTTGCATTTGTCAATATAGAAAAGAGATTTTTGTCTGCTATATCGAAGCGGTGCGTGGACATTTATTTTGTTTTCCAACTCCGGCAATCAAATTTTGAATTAATAATTTTGTAAATTTTGTTAATAATTTTTGCTAAAATGTCAGATAGAACCTCGTTTTACCAAGGGTTTGTTAAATCAGAAAGATAAGCTAGACAAACAATATATTATTAGACTTATGGGTTGAAATATATTTTTTATTTATAATAAAACATTTCTTGTCAATTTCGCATTATAGTTACAAGAGCTTGAAGCAAATTTAACCAAAACTTCCTAGATCACAAGACCGTTACACTGAATCAAATCAGCCTCCTTAATTGTATGACAACCTCCGAAAAATAATTATTTTTCATATAACTAAAACCCTTTAAAATGTTTTAATAAATAAAAAAAAAATAAAACATCATTTTTTGTAAAATAACATACAAGTTACGAGGATGCTTTGAATTGGTGTCCCAGCCTTGTGATCTAGAAGGTTTATATTGAACCATAACATCCAAAATAAGGTTAGATAATAATAATAACAAGGCATTTATATAGCGCAGTTTAGTGTTATTTCACTTCAAGTGCGCTTACTATAACATACTTAAGAATGGTAATTCAGTATTAGTGGTTCTTAAAATTATTCCTACCATGTGCCTTACCCAATACAGATCTAATATTATTACACTAAATACACTGTTTATACAAAGCGATGACAAAACTTAGAATAACAATAACAGCAGGGCAAGACAAAATAAGAATATTAAAACTAAAACATAATATAAAACAGAAGGCAGATTGTGCTCAGAAATGAGAATTTTCTGAGCAGACATTTTAAAAAGGTACAATAAGGAGACAACCGAAACCTAACAATTACCGGATGTTTTAGAATATGGTTTATTATAAAATATTGAAAAGAAGTTAAGATTTATGACTGGTAAGATTTTTTAAACAATTTTTTTTTTAAAGCCCGTTTAAATTTAGCTAAGTTCTGACTAAATTAGATTAAATTCAGCTAAATAAGACTGGTAGATACACTGTCAGTACCCGTGTTTGAGATGTTATGATCCTTGGCTATGAATGTAAAGGTCATGGGTTCAATTCCAGGATGTGGAGAGGTTAGTGAGATCCCACACTTCCCATACAGTGTTACATTTTGAAAGAATAACATTAAGAAAATCTAAAAAAAGACTTATTATTTAAAAGCACTTTAATTTAAGAGATACTACTAAATCTAAAAACAAACAATTATGAATAATTATGGCGGGCGTAGTCTTGTATATTCTCGGGCCCAGCTCTCATCAGGAGTGGCGCTTGGTGCTGGTAGGCTGTGGTCACCACCGTGTTGGCGGAGGACATTAGCCGCATCCTGACTCCAGTGACCTGTGCTTCGGAGTCTCATCAGGCCGGCAAATCCATTTAATCCTAGTTCCGTAAACATTGTCGATGCGATGCTGTATCTTCTGTATCCAAATATGATTCTGCAGGCGTTATTGTATTGGATTCAGAGGCGTTCCATCGTGCAAGTTTAGTAGTGACGCGATGCGCAAGTAAATTTCATTTGAACATAATATTTTACAATTTATTCATTTGAAAGTAATATATGGTACATCTTGTGGCACGTTCCAGACAGAGAGAGAGAGAGAGAGAGAGAGATCTTTTGAATATCATCATGATGAAAAATAATCATTCAGAATTGAAAATTTGTTTGAAATGGCTTTATTCTATCTCAATATCTCAAGATCTCAATAGTCAAGTAATTCCTCACCTTCCTCATCCCCATTTCGATTACCTTTCCCTCCCCATTTTCGTGCGTGGCGGGCCGGATCGAGAGAAACTGGTTGAGGGAGACCATTTGACTAAAAAAAATAAGGGACTTTCGGTACGATATTATATTTATCATGAGTCAACTCAATGGGTAAGGTGCCTATTTACTTGTTAATAAGATTGTACAGCAGGTTAACCAAGTTCATATAAGACTTTGATCTTACCCCTTAGGTAAATATTATGTGATGTGAACCTTCTCATCCCAGTTATATTTAAGGCTTTCGAATAAACGTTCACCGTTTGAATATACGACCGTAAATCTAAAAATTGATATAAAACCTAAACTTACGAGAACAAGGATGAACTAACTTTTAAATGTATAAGAATATTTCAAAGTTCTTGCTAAAATGCAGTCAAAATTTAAGATTTTATACAGAACATAGATTGACTGACATAGACCAAATATTCAACATGTTTGACGTACTAGATATACGCCAATTATACATATAAAACACTACTAAACCACATTTTTGATAACAAAAAAAAACAAATTTGAACCAACACAAACTATTATTAATAGACCAGTTAGACAAGCATACAAAAAACATAAAATCTTTGGATAAAAACATCACAAATAACAGGCAATAAAAGCATTCAACAATCTTTCACTCGATTCAAAAAACGCTCGAGGAAGACATTGCACGATCAGTTGTATCAGGTGCTCGAGTCGGGTCATGTCAATAGTCAGGATAATAGAAGAGTATGTATGAGACGATGTATGAATGTGAATGAGGCAAGAAATGTGTGCCAGGACCGAGTTGTTTGGCAGTCCGTCCTCTCTGTCTACCCCTGTGGAGAAACGGCGTGATGGTTATTTAGTTATGGTTGAAGGCAATATTAGCAAATTTGAAACAGAACAATTTGAAAATAATACCTGCGCATCTAGGACTTATTTCATTCTGCCATATTTAACTGTATCATACTTTGAATAAGAACTATCAACATTATCTTCATTTTCTTGACACGATTCAACTCAAAATATGACCGAATGATATAAAGACGGATCAGCACAAATGATAGAGCTGTGCACCGGCAACACAAAAATTCTGGGTTCAAGTCCCAGATGCGCTCGTATTTTTTTCAGATTGTTCTGTTTCAAATTTACGTTTGAGAATCGCTAATATTGTCTTCAACGATTGAATATTACAATTTGAGGTTTTACTCATTAAGTTATTCCAAAAATTAAAAGTATTTATTTTGATTTAGGAAAATCAAAAAAACAATAACGTTTGGATTATACTGTAATTTGCTTAATTGAGATATCAATTATATGTTTCCTCATCGTACTAGTACATTGCATTTAACAAAACAGTTTATTTAACAATATACAGGTTTTATATTTTTTTAAGAGACCCAGAGGAGAATATTTTCCAATAGAGTGTATGCTATCTTTTGGGATGCTCTGTGGAGAGTCTTTTTTAAGGAAAGGAAGTAGAGGAAGTTCTGGGAAGGTATAAAACATGTGAGGGTTGGGTAGGAATCTAGGGATTGGGATCGGGTGTCCAGGAGTGACCGATATATGAATATATCCGTCAAGAAGCAAGTTGAAGAGGACAAAAGGGCCTTCCCAAACCAGCCTCTCCCGATCTGGCACCCCACGCAGCTGGTGGGGAGGCTCATCCTGAACACACCTCACCCGATGAACCCAGCCACACTTGCTAAATCATCAAACCAAACGTAGTGAACCGATAAATGGTTTAAATTGAGAATTACTTATATGTAAATATAAACACAAATTTTGACAACCATAATACGGGCATGTACCAAGTGTGGTAGTCGAAAAGCTTGTAATAACTGTGTACAAAAACTTACATTATGATTTAAGAATGAAAAAATTGTGTTTATTTGACTAAATATGAATGGTCGGAACATCCCAACCCGTCCATTACATTTCACTTTCTTCTCCTCACTTCCCACAGTGTCACATTCCCTGATAATTGGGAATGTAATAGTTCCAACACTGTCTCTTATTTTCCTTCATTTTCCATTAACTTTACCTATTCTAGTGTCTCAACCCTGGTATTTTGACGTGAACCATATTTATGAGATTGCTTGAAGATAAATAATATGCGGAATAATATTACATCTATTCTGCCGTGTATTCCGGGTATTTATTACACTTTGAAATATTTATTTATGATTTTTCTTAGGAATATTATTTTTTAATCATTTTAATTTAATTCCTTTAATTTATCATGACTATTGTAGAAAAAAAATGAGAGTAAGAGTATTTTATTATTTACAAACTGTAGGTAATCGGGAGGCGGGTTTCGGTACCGCCGCCCCGGGAAACATTTATTGGATTACCAAAACCTCTGCCATATCACGTCAAGTGATAGTCAAGTCGGTTTCATCGGGTATGGTGTGTTAAAACTAAAGATTATATAAAACGAAAAATTTACAAAGCAAAACATTTATCAATATTTTTATAGCCATGGAGAGAGATTGTAGATATAAATCAAATCATAATAAAAATATAAACAATACAGACATAACATTATTCACAAACCATCAAAGAAATATTATTTTATGGACCTCTTGTATTTGGTAAGTTCAACTGAAAATATCCACCTTGGATAATAATAATAATAATAATAATAAAAACGTTTATTTGACAATAATTTTTTACATGTTTGCATATAGTTTGTACACATACATTTAGATGATTATATTGTCAAAAGGGCAACTGTACGATACGACAATACGCTATTGTAATAATTGTATAGTCTGTTCAGGCAAAAATTCTGCTTAGAGTTCGTTTTGCATTGATCCACCCTGAACAGGACAGAAGCGTGTAAAAAAAGTACCTATTTACGTGCATTATAATACCTTTTCGCCCCATTTTTTCTAAAATATCACTTTAAAAATGAGGAAAAAAGGAAAAGAACACTATTAAAAATCATTGTTTGATGCATGTCAGAGTGGTTTGATACACTCAAAATCGCCCTGGAGCAAACTGAAGGTGTTTCATTCAGAATTGAAACTGTGATTTCTCAAATAAGTAGTTGAAGAGGTTATTCGTAGATAGCACTGGTAATAATAAAGCTGTCGACAATGCGAACATTAAAACTTTTGCAAGCCCTTACTAGGTAGCTAATAAAGCTATCCGGGCTTCATTGTGATCTATCGTTATTATTTGAAGAACTTGTGAGACAATTTGAAGCTACGACTTTTCGCGCCCTTGAGGTGATTTTCTCACGAAAACGGCGCTATATAAATAATCCAATCATTATTATTATTATTACAATAGAAACATTATTGCTTGAAATGGTTATGACGGCCTCCGTAGTCGAAAAATAAGGCTCTCGACTACCAAGCTGGAGGTCACGGGTTCAAATCCCTGCTCGCGCAAGTAAATTTTATAAGATCTATTTGTGATATTTCAGAATTTATTAATGAAAAATTATATATAGTAATTCACCATCATAACTTACCCCAATTGGGTATCACAATATATATTTCATAATATCACTGGCCCCAGACCGTTGGGAACGGTTGGGACTCTTGTGCGGTTTCATATATAAAAAGAAACGTAATTATCTATGACATTTCATTACATTATTTTGCATTCCGGTCAATATAGTCGAGAGACGCAAAGCGTCGGGTTGAGCTGCGGTTTCAATTTATTGCAAGCTCAATCCTACATCTTTGCACAAGCAACATTTTTTTATATATAGAGGAGAAAGAGGAATTCAAATGTTGTTGGGTTATTTGCGGCACGTCCCAGTGTGGTGGATACTTTCAGTATCCCCCTAGTTAAATCGATCATTTACCAACGGAATCGCAATCCGAAGAACGTATGAAGCACTTGTTCGCAGTATCTTGGAATATAGCTCCATTATTTGGGCCCCTTCTGAGCAAAACCATATTCTCGAAATAGAATAAGTACAAAAGAGATTCATGCGTTACCTATATATGAGGGAATATATGTACTACCCTTTCCTGTATCCATCCTTATTCTTAGCAGGAATGCTCGATCTTAATACATTAGAAGCCCGCCGAAAAATATTTTTAGGAAAACATTTTTTTAAGATAATCTCTGGAACTATACATAATCCACCTATTTTGAAAGAGATTAACTTATATGTCCCAGACAAGTATACTCGTGGAAGGTCCCATACCCTTTTTTATGCTCCAAAAGCGAGGACTTCTGCCTATCAGAACGCCCCAGTCAACAAAGCGACTGAACTGCTCAACGAGTCTGCATTGACCATCGACATTTTTAACGTAACCTACAGGCAGTTTAACAATTATCTTTTGACGTATGTCACAAAGTAGTGAAACTGACCTTTTTATGTGTTTTGCTATACTTTTTGTCTAATTTGTAATCTTCTCCAAAATGTATTGGTGAATAACCGTTTTACGGAGAAAATGAAAAAATAAATAAATAAAAAATAAATAAATAAATAAAGACCAACATTCAGAATCAAAATGTTGCTTGACAGTCATTGAAATTCATTTGGTGATCTAACTTCCAAACGTCTTCTTCGTATTTCTAAACCTTATACTTCCCCATCTCCTACCACATACTCCGATTGGGGATGTTGCAGTCATTTTAAATCATGAAGATTGAACGTTCCCTTATTTAAATCCATCTTATTTTATTCAAGGTGTACAAATAAGAAAACTCGTTCATGTGATTTTTCGAGATATTAAAATATATATTTTTCAATGTGTTGTAATGTACTTCTCAGTGAGAGTTGATATAATGTATTGTCGTCGACAACGAGTCTCTTTGCCGAGTTTTGGCTCGATCAAATGTCGAGAGGTGGGTTAATTTATACTTAAAAATTTCATTTCATTTATTAATTTAACTTATTCATTCATACAAGAAAACAAAGTCAATATTCAAATTGATGTACGAGTGTTTAAAAATACTCATTCAGTTCCAAAACTTCCAATGCAAAATTGTCCACATTGACGTATATTCAAGAACGTTGATTGTTTACATCGACGAATATTCAAGAACGTTGATTTTTCACATCAACGTATATTCAAGAACCTTGATTGTTCAAATCGACGTATATTCAAGAAAGTCGATTGTTCACATCAACGTATATTCAAGAACGTTGATTGTTCAAATCGACGTATATTCAAGAACGTTGATTGTTCACATCATGGAATATTTAAGATCGTTGATTATTCAAATCGATGTACATTCAAGAACGTTGACTGTTCACACTAACGTATATTCAAGAACGAAGATTGTCACTCATTCATTTGTGACACTCGGCATTCTAGCCGTGAGTTTGTCTTTTAGAAAATAATATTTTAGAAATATTGATAGTTGCTCTGCAAACTACGATATTAAGTGTTATCAAATTTAAAATAGAAAAAAGTAAGATAGAATTTAAAAAATATATATTAACGGTCTTGCAGTGGACCTTTGCATATTTTACAAACCGTTTCTTTTGCATCCATTAAAAAACTCATTAATTCAATGAAAACTTTAAAAAATTAGCACAAGATGTTCATAATACGGATTATCTGATCATTACAAGAAGACAATACCAACTTCATTCTTGATAAAGCTATTATTTAGTTCCGACCCACTTTCACCGTCGACCCGAAAATCCCAATTTTGAAAATTTCAAAAATGTTCGATTCCGTTTACGCAAAATGGCGCGAGTTATCGTTGTATTTTGCGTTCCGTAGCGCGGTTTGAATATGGAATCATCTGGTGGAGGCACGGGGCGATAAGTTTGGGTCGGGAGGGGGGTTAAAGCTCCAACCCAGAGACGTGGGTGAAGGCCGAAACAAAGGGTTGATTTGTAAGGTGGTGAGGATTTTGTCTCGTTGAAAGTGAGTTGTAATTTATTATATTCAGTTTACTTAATTTTTGTTACATGGATGTTAAGATATGGTCACCAAACACGGCGAAAGATATTTCAAACAATGTTAAAGTTTATGAATGATGATCTTTTACCAGGGCAGTTCTGTGATACGGAGCAAAGATAATTAAACACTTCATAGTGAGATAGGCTAAGCGAAAAGCATCGCTTTGGTTGATTGTTTTGAGCATACATACGCCTCAGGAATCTCAATTGTAAAGCATTCAGTCTACTTTCTCCTATCTCTGCCAGTTCCAATATTTCACTACCATTCCTAGTTACGTATCAAAAATACTATATTATGATGCTGGTGACCGGGCTCACGGAGTGATGTTTGTCCAGCTCTTGACCGCATGTGCGTCTGTTCACCAAATGCGTGGCGGGCCGGATCGAGAGATGAAAATTATTTTCCTCAGGTGTGTCGAGGTTATGTAAAATATATATTCCTATAAATATAAATCAATACAGAAATTAATCAACAAAATGTTGCATACCATTTAAATTTTTAACAACAAAGTTTTTGATAATTAATTACCAGCTAACTTTACAGACCAACCACATTACAACCACAAATAACGTTAGTTGAAATAACTTTATATTCAATAACGTTAGTTGAAATAACTTCATATTCAATAACGTTAGTTCAAATAACTTTATATTCAATAACGTTAGTTGAAATAACTTCATATTCAATAACGTTAGTTCAAATAACTTTATAATCAATAACGTTAGTTGTAATAACTTTATATTCAATAACGTTAGTTGAAATAATGTTATTTTAAATAAAGTTAATTGAAATATCGTTTTTTTAAATAACGTTAATTGATAAAAAGTTAATTCAAATAACGTTAATTCAAATGATGTTAGTTTAAATAACGGAAATCAAATAACGTTAGTTAAAATAACGTTAAATCAAATAACGTTAAAAAAATAACGTTTATTCAAACAACTATTATTAAAATAACGTTTTTTGGAATAAAGTTTATTCAAATAACGTAAATTCAAATAATATTTTTTTCAAATAACGTTAATTCAAATAATTGTAATTAAAATAACGTTATTCGATGTAACTTAGTTGATAATGTTATTTTAAATAAATTTAATTGAAATTACGTTTTTTTAAACAATGTTAATTAAAATAACGTTAATTCAAATAACGTTACTTCAAATTTCGTTAATTCAGATAATGTTCACTTAAATAGCGTTAGTTAAAATAACGCAAATTAAATAACGTTAGTTGAAATAACGTTAATTAAATAAAGTTTATTAAAAAAAACGTTTTTTCAAATAACGTTTATTCAAATAACGTTAATTCAAATAATGTTAATTGAAATAACGTTAATTAAATTACTTTTATTGAAATAACGTTAATTAAAATAACGTTAATTGAAATAACTGGATTGAAATAAAGTTAATTGAATTAACGTTGATTAAAATAACGTATCGGGGAAACTTTTCCAAGACTATAGTTAACTTTCATACATTCCAAAACTCTCACAAAACTTTCGGTAAGCAAAAATATTTATGCACAAAGAAGGGATATTAAATTATTTTATGATTCAGTCAATATAATATTACCTGTTATTTGGTTAAAAAATGTATGCTTAACTGTCGTTATGTGTGTGTTTTAGTGTTATAATCAATATTATCAAATTGACTTGCTGACTAACTGCTTTGACAGTTTAGCGGGTGCTTGTAATGAAGAATAAAAAAAATGTTTATGCTGCGGATATATTCGAAGTTCAAATAATTACTATTTGTTTAATATTTTTTGAATACCCCTACAACCCAGTTCCTACTTAAATTGCCCTTTTCCTCGTTTTGTTACACTTTCTAAACGTCTTACCTTAAAAGAAAATAAGAAGAAGTTTTTTGAAAAATGAACCCGAATGTTGCAAATAGTTGCATATTTTTGCCCCTCGTAATAATGAATATCATGAAAAGTTAGTAAAACAGTAAAAATTATGTACAGTGTGATCACAAAACATTTCGTATTGTGGAGCGTTGTATTACTGTGCCTACGGAACTTTCAATAAAACATCAGAACTTCCAAATGAAGCAAAATCCTTAACAAAGTAAAGGCCTCCTTTTCCCACTCCTAGGTTTCCTTTATAAATAACCATAATCGTTTGTCTATTATTTATCATTCGTCCAGCACCAATCGATCAGTACGCAACATTATTCGAACAAAAAACTTATAGAACATTCTATTACTCTTTTAGAATGTTGCGTTCCTGGCATCGTAGTACAACAAATGTATTATAAATTTATAATATAATATAATTCCTACCCTTATCACTGTCAGTGGGGTGACAGACCACCAGGCAGCCAGGGCTGGTCGGCTATCATTCCTTCATTGTGAGGTGACAATACTTATCGTGTTGGCGTTTTGCCTGATACTATAAATACGCCTCACTGAAGAGGTTAACCAGTTTAAGGGTTCTACTAGGCGTGTCACTGTGTCAGAATTAGGCATTATTTTATCGTACCGGCTGCGCCAATGTTATTTTATTGATAAAAATGAAGCATTTATTAATTTCATCTGGGATGACAGAGAGAGCTTGAGCAATTGCAACTACTTATATATACAGTTAGCTCTTGTGGTCTTACTCTGACGCCGCTCAAGTCATATTGTACTAATTCGACATCTTACCGGCTGCGCCAAAGTTATATTATTGATGAGAGTGTAGGAATTATAATGATTACTCTAGTACGTTCAAAATTACCGATGTTACTGAGCAATATACTTACAAGCTGAGATCTGGGATGAGAGATAGAGAGAGCTTGAGCAAATACAGCTTCATATACACAGCGAACTCTTTTTGTCTCACTCTAATACTGCTGGAGTCGTAATATCAGCATTTTACTAATCCCTCATCAATTGCTTATTTTTTGCTTACTGCTTGTAGAATATTTGCTTGTTTTTGAGAATATCGCACAAAAGTCCCGCCTGTTCCCAAGTATACGCAGCTA
Source organism: Hesperophylax consimilis (assembly GCF_061612785.1). NCBI lineage: Eukaryota > Metazoa > Arthropoda > Insecta > Trichoptera > Limnephilidae > Hesperophylax > Hesperophylax consimilis. Next base: position 19,286,388 of record NC_142865.1, read on the forward strand.
GTGGGACTATAGCATCCCTAATTGGGGAATATTGTGAGGCTGAAGGAAATGGAAAAGGGAAAGAGATTGGTAGGATGATGGTTGGTAAGTATTTACCTGAGCTGTGTTCACACATAATAGCTGTACATTCATTCCTTCAGATAAAAATGATGAAACATTTTTTAAATCTCATTTTTATTTTTGAACAGGTGATTTATTTTATTGGCCTGTCTAGAGTCTAGAGTCTAGAGTCTAGAGTCGAAATTTTTATTTTATTTTTTTATTTTATTTTTTATTTTTTATTTGGGAAACAAACAGTTATACAAATATATTTTTATACAAATCATTTTTACCAAGTTGCATAAACCAGTAAAGTTTCCACAGAAGATTCATTTTATATAAAGGTAGAAAAACATATGAATACAAATAATACAATACAATATAAATACTAACTAGTAGAAAAGGAACATCTCCAAAAAAATAAAAATAAAAAGACTACAGATTCAACCCATACAAAAACAATACACACACTAACACTACTAAGTTTCCCTTAGTAGTGTTAGAACGCTACTCTCTTAGGAATGCTATGAATCCTGCGAGGCTCGTATTGAACACATCGATATTTGTGCATAATCTATTAAAGGTGCTACAGTTTCTTCTTATAAATACATTTTCAAGATAATTAGTATTGCTCTTAGGAATATAAAATGTGTCCGGAGATCGAGTTACTCTTAATGGACATCTGAAATGAATATTTTGTAAAAGGTATGGGCTATCAATAAAATAGTGGATAATCTTATATAGCATTACTAGGTCTCTGATATCTCGGCGTTGATCAAGAGTTTTAAGGTTCATGGACACATTGTTTTCATCATTTCGCATGCGATAAGAGACATATTTCAAAAAAATTTTCTGAACTCTTTCAATTTTTGATTTATATGAATTGTAGAACTATGAGGGTTCCACACTGTTGATGCATTCTCTAGGTGGCTTCGGACGTAAGATATGTAGAGAATCTTAAATGTTTGTGGATTTTTGAAAACTGAACATACTCTAAGTATAAATCCCAGCATTTTCAAAGCCTTCGACGTAATATGCTCGATATGAGATTGAAAAAGAAGCTTACTGTCCATTAGGACTCCAAGATCTCTAATCACATTTACCCTGTTTAAGAGTTTGTTTTTAATTTTGTAGGGATATAATATTGTGTGTTTCTTTCGAGAGTAAGATATGACGCTGCATTTGTCTGCATTCAAAAGAAGGTGATTTTTTAAATAATATTCATTCACCAGAGAGTCAAGGTCATGCTGGAGTTCTATGCAATCCATCTCAGACTTTATGATTTTGACTATCTTTTTGTCATCAGCATATAAGTATAGCTGAGAATTACGGATAGTTATTCTAACGTCATTCATAAAGATATTAAATAAAAGGGGGCCAAGGTGAGATCCCTGGGGTACTCCTGAGGTTACGGGCACGAAACTAGAGCAAAACCCTTGAACAGTTACAGCTTGTGTACGATTGTAGAGGTAAGAGGCTAACCAACGAAGGAGGTCACCGCGTATACCCATTGCTTCGACTTTCGAAAATAATCTGGCGACATCAGTTTTCCATCAAATTGGAATAGACCAAACTTCTAAGAAGCATATTGTGGGAGCATCCCTGTACCCAAAGTTGGCTCAATTATTCCTTTTCAATTGAGCAAGCATTTTCAAATTATAGATCTTTTCTGTGACTTAGAATGAGTCACTCTTCTAAGGATTATTTGTTCAGTGGTACAACCTTGGATAAGGGTGCGAGTTGGGTGTTGTTATATTAATCGATCTTGAAAGGGTTCTAGCAGGAACTTGAAATTTATATGAAATATTCTTGTACGAAAGTTGAATTACTTTTTGTTATGATAATAATATAGATGAGTTTGGAATTTAAATATAATAATATTTTTAAAAGAAAATCTTACATAACTTGTCATGAAATGCGTTTCCTGAATGTTAGAATTTAACCCGTAAGATATTTTACGTCAGGAACTGAAAATTTAATATTTGCTCGTCAAGAAATAGCAACACCGAACATACATTTTCATTGTTAAGATTATTAAGGGAGGGGGTAGCGGACGGGCAGTTGGAAAATCGAGGGCTTTTAACGGCGCTCTTGGACAGGGGGGTATAAATCCGATTGAAAAATGGAACCTACATATTGTGACGTCATATGGTTGCCTAACTATATCCACCAATGAAAAACTCTGAAATTCTATGGAATAAACTTTCAGAGCTTTTATTGGTGTATAGTGTAATAAGTAGGCTTCGAATGAGAATTATACTGTCTATATATTGGCATTTCTATGGTTTTTAGGACCAATTTGTTTCATACAAAAAGCCCAAAGATATCGATCTACTGAGTACTTTATTTATGATCTTGGATTTTAAACGTCGTACCGGTCGGTTATAGATACCGGATACTCTCGTGTCTTTGAATTATCAATTCAAACCATGATAAGTTAACTGAACTTCTGATTTTATTTTAAAATATAATCAATGTTACATGTGGTGTATTACCGTATGTAATACACCACAAAAGTGGAAAATATTGATTGTGTCGTGATGGAGGACTTAGCCAGCCGAGAAATTGAACTCTCGATGCCTAGGTGAAGCGATGTCAACTCTGAATAACCGGACGAATGACCAATGTGTTTGGTTTAAAAAATTATAATACTACTACGTTTACGGACCCAAAACTTTAGGAGGGGTTACATTATTTGACAGGGCATAAATATTTTAAAAAAAACTGTCTAATAGGTCTGTATTCAACACGGCAGAACGGACTACTCCACGCTAAAATATTTTAATAAAACTGTGTTCATCTGAAGTGACCTTACAGGTAAGTAAGTTTCTGCATCCCATTCTACGTTATTAGATAGAGCCTAGGAAACATATGTGTACAGCGCCATTGAGGTAAACTTTTACAAAAACGGTGCGATACAAAATATATAATTATTATTAGTATTCCCTTGTTACAAAGACTTGTTGCATCTGATAGACAAAAAAATCTATCAAAGATGTCAACCTTTTTATGCGCAGTGTTTTTTTTTAAATTCAGGAACCTTTCAGGCTTCATATTGGAGGTGGTTCCCAAAGGTAGTTAAAATTTTAACATATTTTATGCAGAGCAGTGTTGCGCATGATAAAAATGACAAATATTGTACCTGTTTTTACAAAATAACCCGTTACGAGAGATGTATTATTGAAATGCACCTTTGACAGAGTAAAAGCATCAATAAAAAAGAGATTTAAATTTGGGAGGGGTATATGCGTGCCGCCGCCCCTGGAAACATTTATTGGACAACCAAAACCTCTGCCAAAAGGCAGTCCAAATAGTTTCCTTTAGTGACTTGCCCGGATTCATGTTGTGAAGGTTGTCTAGGTCTTGGTGGTGGATTCGTCTGCCCACCTACTGCGTGGTGAGCCAGATCAGGAGTTGCTAGATAAGGAAGACCTTTAGACCTGTCTAGCAGGACTCTTTTGAAACATCGCTTTGCCTTGTGGAATGGATGGACTCACATTTCCGTCACTCATGGACACACTGACCTCCAGATACTTACCCACTCATCATACCTTTTTCCTTCCCAGAACTTTATCTCTTTCCTTGAAAAAACCCTCCGCGCAGAAGAAATTATATTTTTCCAGGGCCTCCTGTGTGGATTTAATATGTAATGAAAGTCTACACAAAATGTGTTTTTTGTTGGAATAGCAGAGCTATAGTTCCATGTTCTTACCAATTAATATTTTCGTAAAAGAATTGGCCATTTTTCGCAAGTATTTTGCTCATCGTAAAGGGCCGTTACGATATTGTCTAAGCTTAATAGACCCAAACATATTACATGGCAAATACAGCTTCCTATCTCTCGTCAGAAACATTCTAGAATATGACTCTTCTATTCGTTCTTTAATAATCGCATTAATATCATGATAAGAGTACAACGGAAGTTTTTGATTAATTTTATAATTGAATTCCTTTAGCATCAAAAAATGATGATTTTTTTATTACATTCATTGAAATTGTTTAAGTTAAGTGACTTTTTATTGGATCAAGGTGTCCAATTAGGTATTTATTATTGTCCCAATTATACTACGGTTTCAGGCTACAATTTGTTTATAAATAGATTACACCATTGGTAATTCTTATGCTTTGTTAGCTGATGTTTTTGACATGCATCTGTTGAAGCATAAAGTGGTACTTTTTGTTATTTGTTTTTGGGGTGCTATGCCGTGTTGCGCTAACTCCTTCTTTAGCCAACGTTTCAGACAGCATCGCAGTGTCCATCATCAGGGCAGATGTGTTATTTGAGGTTGTGTGGTTAAAGTGGTTTTCTTCAGTTAAATAAAAATAAAATAAAAAATGATACGTTAATGTTAGCTCAGAGGGTTGGAGCTGGCAACACGGTATCACAACCTCATACATAAGCTCACATTTTAACACAACCTCAAATAACACATCTGCCCTGATGATGGACACTGCAATGCTGTCCGAAACGTTGGCTAAAGAAGGAGTTAGCGCAACACGGCATAACACCCCAAAAACAAATAACAAAAATATTTTGGCCGTGAAAATCTTAAATCATTTATTTATAAAGTACTAATTAAACATATTTACAGCAGTCCATATTTTAACGAGGTCACTGCATAACAAGTTTTTTTGATTTGTTTCTTCTTCATTTCTTTCATTAAGTTTGTACTAATTTGTATATTATTTTGAGGCGGTTTTGGTTACCGCCGCCCCGGTAACAGTTTTATCAAAAAAACCCTGAAGAAGTGAGCGTTGCTCATGAAACATGTTGGTAATAAACAATAAAAGTGGTTAAAACGAAGTATTTTATTAATTTTTAATTAAACTGTTTTCGTTAATTCTAAATAAATGAACAACTTTCCAACCTAACGGAGTTATTATTTTTAAGGTTTTTATGCATTTCACAAAGGATAATATATTCTATATTGCCTGAAATATTGAAAACAAAATTGAAAAACAATATTGAAAAACTTTGCGAGGAAAAATACATGCCGCTAACGGGATTTGAACCCGCAGCCTTCTTATTGCCCGTCAGGTGCTCTACCAATTATGCTACGTAATTTTACCGCTTTTAAACAAGCAAAATTCAGATAGTGTCACATACTAGTCAGGTTTGATAGCTTATATAATTTATTATTGCAAGACAGTTAGGCTCACTTAATCCATTAATTATAACAATAACGTGGTACAACTGAGATCAGTTATGTAATAAACACTAATATTACAAGCGGTAATGTCAAAGGAAACGCTTTGATTCCCATTATAGTAATATTGACGCATCGTTTAGTGTTTTGCAGAAATTTATTAGTAGGTACCTATTTAATTTTACGTAATGTTTTGGTTGATTATTTTTAATATTAAATTCGCGAAAAACGTTTCCCTTAATTAGTGTTTTGCAGAAATTTATTAGTAGGTACCTATTTAATTTTACGTAATGTTTTGGTTGATTATTTTTAATATTAAATTCGCGAAAAACGTTTCCCTTATGGAAAGTATGAGGTGTGTTATGACTGACATATGAATCCATCCCTCCCACTGCTTTTTGGCTGGAGAAGTCAAAGGGTCTTCCTCAATCGGCCTCTCCCGTTCCGATACGCCGTGCAGTTGGTAGTAAATCTAGACAAATAGCTCTTCATGAACCCGGGCAACCCTGATAAGTCACCAAATGTAGAGCACCACTAAGGGTGACTAGTAGTTAGTTATCCATTGTATGGTACCCAAAAAAGGACAAGGCGAATATACAGAACAGTATATTCTATAAAGGGATGAAATACTCGTACTATAACGCGCTGCCGAAAAACCTAAAGACTGCCCCAATTGAAAAATTCAAGATGCTGTGTAGAAACCACATAAAACAAGAAAAAACATAGAATATTAAAATTAATTAGTCATTTGTAAACTTTAATGTACAAATTACTAAAATAAAATTAATAAATAAGTACCCGGTACCTTTACCCGCCTCTCAAATTATGATCTTGATAGAAAGGTAAATGCTGAATTCCGTCGTTAAAACGCTGTACAATTGAATTATGATACAAACCCTGATATGTGGAATTCCAAATCCACATGTAAGACATGGAACCGATATAGCCTGGAAAAAAGAAAACTTTTTTACATTAGCTCCACACTGGAGGCCCTAAGGAAAAAAAATCCATAAGGTATATATTAATCCCTACGTCATTTTTAGAGATGCTGTGTGGAGAGACTTTTTAGGGAACGGAAGGTGAAGAAGGTGTGTGTATAAAGAAAAAAAACATATCTTATCTCATCAAATATTGCCATCGACTTCTTATCGAGCGGTCTCATTCAACCTAGACGGAAAACATATGTTTTTTCAGATAATTCTCGCTCCTCCTTTCACTGGAGGGGTGTTCTGCCATTTTAATTGGGACGGACTCTGCAGATCTTCATATTTACTGCAAAGAAGAATGTTGCATTAAATCCTTACAGGAGACTATCGAAGAAAATAATTTCCCTATAAGTTTTTAAAAATGTGTGATACTGAAGGTTTCACTTAGGAAAAGGAAGAAGATGAAGTTTTGGTACGGAAAAAGGTAGATAGAAATCTTGGGATCAGTGTGACCAGTGGTGACAGACGTTTGAATCTATCCCTACCGCTGCGGCGCAAGGAGATTTCAGCGCTACCGGAGATCGGAAAACTCTTGTCCAGGCCGTCGCCCAGAGGCAGGGCGCGCCCCCACATATTAGTGGAGAATTTCCTCAAGCCACCATCTTACATATGTTTACCATTTTACATTATTTTCATGTTGTTATCATGTAATTTATTTAGATGTATGCTTTTACGGAGTATTGCACTCACCGCTCTGTTCAGCTCAAATAAACAAGCATTATTATTATTATAAAGTGCAAATAAATCAGTAACTACTTAAAATATTTTTTCTTTTCCATTTTTCGTCGTATGACCCATCACACACGAAGAGTTTTATATTTTTTTAAACGCCCACCGCCAATAACTTCAATAGCTGGACACAGGGGTTGCGTGGTCGTTAAGATAAGAGATAAGAAATTAAAATATGTTGCATTTTAAATTACCGCCATCTTTTGAGATCATTCTAAACTAAAATTAAAAATAAGAGATTGGATAGTCCTCATGTGCAGTGTAATTAACTAAAGCCCCCATGCATTTAACTTCCAAATTTTGACATTGGCTAATAAACTTTCCACTCGGTGGAACATTGCTACCAATATTATTCTGTTCATCGGTCGTTTTAATAAATAAAATCAATTTTAAAATATATTATACGGGTTGTTAGGGGGTTGTTAATGCGTTCTTTTGGGGGACATTCTACACGATAGCATTTCCAATGTTTTAAGGTAAAAAGGTTTGTAGGTAAAAAAATAAATTGTTTGTGCGGGAAAATAAATGTTGGAATTTCGAAAAAAATCATTTGTCCTTTTTAGTTCTACTATCTTGTAGAATCACCTCCCAAAGTTAGTACACTTTACCCCCGGACACCCTGAAACGGATTTACCGAACTCATCAATTTCTTTTACTGTTGGTAATTACTTGGCTGGATTATGATTAATAACTGTAATAATTACTTAAGCGTCACCGGCTTAATCTTATCCGTTATGCTCTTCTAAACGTCGGATATAATAGGAATGATGAAGATATCACATCAAATCGCATTAACGTCAAACTAAATAATCGTATAAATGCCGAATCATTCTTATACCGTGTGGTCCAAGAATGGGTTAAAATACAAAAATTTGTTGTTAAAAAAATAAAATTTAAATCTGTCATATTACTGCTGATTTTATCTACGCACAACGGCGTCCCACCTTTGTTTCTACCTCCACGCCAATCGATTTGTTTTAGGACGAATAATGGAGACCCTTTGACCACTTATTAATTATTATCTTTATTCTCTTTAATCTCTGTGTTCTCTTTATTCTCTTTATCTTTACTCTCTTTACTCCATTTATTCTCTTTATCTTTATTTTCTTTACTAGAGTAAACTTTTTTGCATTAGCGCCACACTGGAGGCCCTGAGGAAAAAAATCCCTGAGGTATATATTATCCTTATGTCATCTTTATAGATGCTGTCTGGAGAGGCTTTTTAGGGAATGGAAGGTGTGGAAAGGAAAAAGTATGAGGGATTGCAATGTGTCCAAAAGTGATGGGCGTGTGAATCCATCCCTCCGCTAGCTGATGGGTCGAGAGAGTGGTTCTCTTTATTCTCTTTATCTTTATTATCTTTATTATCTTTACTCTCTTTCTTATCTTTATTTTCTTTATATTTATTCTCATTCATTCCATTTATCTTTATTTTCTTTACTCTCTTTATTCTCTTTATCTTTATTTTATTTTGTATTAACTGTCTTTAAGTACACTTTAAATAGTATCCTTTTCTTTTCGCAAAACTATGACGATTTAATATGAAAACTTATGACTTTTTTGAGTACCTCAAGGACGACGATGTGTTTTTACTTACGACTGCAAATAACACTAACCTAATACATGCGACCACCTGAGCACAGGTTCTCCTACTGAGATGTTAACAAAACTTATGTAAGCTATTTATAAATAAATAAAATAACTCTCTCGACCCCAACGCGTTGCATCGTAGTGGGTGGGATGGATTCATACGTCACTCCTGGATACACTGACCTACTCCTTACATCTTTTTACTTCCTAGAAATTCATATCCTTCCTTTCTTTAAAAAGACCCTTTGAACAGCATCACCCAAACATGTTCCAGGGTCACCTCTGTGGAATTAATGTTTAAACAGAGCAACCTGTGAAAAACAAAGTTATTTTAATTATTGTAGATCTATTTTAATTAATAGATGTATTCATTCTTTTTTGTTTTTCCTTTCCACGGACTGGTGGTAACCATGTTAACAACTGGGCCAAATCCCGTTTGAGTAGGACCGATATTAATTTTGAGTACTAACTTCTGTAATGTCATCCGATTTCGGAGAAATGGAATATTTCCGCGTGGTTGCAACCATGAACAAAATAATGCATTGTCTATCTGCTGAATTGCGTTAATTTCCGCTTTCAAGATTTGAATTCAATCAGTCAGGCAAAAAAATCGAGTTCAAATCATTGATGTATTATACTAGATTAGCCCGGTCTAGTTAAATTCATTTTAAAAATAACGCCACGTAGCGTATGTCACAAATATGGAGATGAACTTAACAACCCAACTCTGTTTAAACTCCTTGTACAAGCGTTCACTCGTAAGCGAAACCACGGAGAATTTGTTGTCAGAGGTGTTGTAATATGGACATAATTCAAATTTAAATATTTGGAACTCGGTTATTTTTGTGATTGAAAAAATGAACTTGCCCAGCATAGCTGAGAAGCAAAATAGACCAACAAAAGGTAAAACGCAATGCACAGTGCCCATTTCGCATTGTGACATAATTCGTGGGCATTTCCATAAATGTGCATGTGAACCAAACCAAAATTGTGTTGGGGCTATTTTTAAATGAATATGCCGTGTCTAGTCTAATTTAGTCTATGGTTCAAATAGATGAAGAAGCAATTGATTTCTGAGTGGGAGCGAGAATGATGGTCGAGGAGCAAGGATTTTGACTACCAATCCGAAGGTCGCAAGTTCAAATCCCGACATGCGCAAGTAAATTTTATTTTATTTATTTTTGTTATTTCAAAATTTACTAAATTAAAAAAAAAAATAGTATACTTTCAAAAGTGGAAAGACACTCTAACTATTGATCACTATTCAGAATTAAAACGTTGCTTAAAAATGGCTTTATCCATGTTTGGTGACCAGATCTGAATAGGTACCTTGTATCCCAACTTGCTCATCAAAATCTTCACAACATACCCCAATTGGGGTTTTATAGTCTCATTAGTTCCAGACGATTGCTCCAGCAGTATTCGGATGAAAAAAATTGAACTAATTTCGTCAATTTACTACTATTTCAGGTTGTATTTCAAAACCTTTTGACTCCTAGGACATTGACATGTTAATGGAAATTATATTGATCAATTTCACTACATGCCCAATGCACACAAAACAATATTTTTACATATGTTTTTTTCATCGTTACTCTAGTGAAATAGTCATATTTTTTAGGTCCCACCCGTTACTTGATATTTTATTATGTACATATTATACTTGGCTAAGTCATAGAGAATTAATATATGATAATGTACCTGGCACGTTTCGGTAATGCTGAGTTTAATGGGCTCCTCATCCGTCCCGCTTTAACAGGCTTTACAATATGACAGTCGCGTATCAATCATTTATAACCGCTTTAGATGATTCATTATTTCATTATTAACGGATTGTGGGGGTGATTTGAAATGATTGTGCAAGCGGGATAGACTACAAGTCAAAATCGTGACTGTATTTTTATATGAAAGTTTAACAATGTATTTAAATATAAGTCAAACTATTAGATTTTATAAAACCAAATAAACTCTACGTAACTATACTCAGAATTATACAGGGTGTATCGGCACTAACCCGACAAACTTTAACCAGCTATTCCTTAGCACATTTGGAGTAAAAAATGTTATGTGCACTTTGCTGTCCGGTAACGTTTTTTTTTAATAAAAAATTAATTAAACATATTTTCACCACATGTCACCACTGTTTTATCCTTTGTCAAAATTTGAAAGCAACATCGCAACTCTCGCGTGTTGCTGCGAACGAAGCCCGTATTACATAATCCAGTACCAGAAAAGAAATATTTTATTTAACAATAATGATTATTCACATTTTTCGTATGCGAATCACTGATTGTCTTCTTGTATTGTACACATCAGTTTTATTTTTGTATCTAAATTGTTTCACCTCTGGAATGCTTTGGTTTCACCTCTTACGCGTTTCACGTATTAAATAGTCTAATTTTGAAACTAAGAAACTAATTAGTAGATTTCCTGAATTTATAATCGAAGTCCAATAATTCTGAGCACTTTTAAAAACAATTTTCCTCACTTAGGTACTTATCAATAATAATAATTGGATTATTTGAACAGCGCCGTTGTTTTTTAAATCACCGTAAGTGCTCTGTCAAAATGTTACTTGCTAGGCTATCCTACAACGTATATTTTTTAATAAATTTAGTTATTTACAACTTCGCGGAATGTGATTTATGAATATTATTGCTTATGTTAAAAGCCTTCCAGAATTACCGGAATATAACGAGCAGCTTGACACACTTAAGTTTATTTCCACTAATTTGAAGGTACAAAGAATGTATAGTTTTAAAAACAATCCCGATGAATCAAAAAACGGTTCATATAAAACTGCTGCGCAACACACTGAGACAAAGGAAAGCACTCACACAAACGTCATGACTGCATTGGATTGACCACCTGCAAATGAATGCTGCCAGATTGCTAATTTATTTAAACAATAATTATTAAATTTTATTTAAAATATCGCAATTTTTTTAAAAAATCGACAATAAATTACAACTATAATTTAAAAAAAATATTCTTAACCCCACGCTTTTTCGTAATTGATTAATTAATTCAGAATTTAAACGTTGCTTGAAATGACTAGCCGTATTTGGTGACCAGATCTGAATATCCAGGTTCAGAATTTAAACGTTGCTTGAAATGACTAGCCGTATTTGGTGACCAGATCTGAATATCCAGGTTTAGAATTTAAACGTTGCTTGAAATGACTAGCCGTATTTGGTGACCAGATCTGAATATCCAGGTTCAGAATTTAAACGTTGCTTGAAATGACTAGCCGTATTTGGTGACCAGATCTGAATATCCAGGTTTAGAATTTAAACGTTGCTTGAAATGACTAGCCGTATTTGGTGACCAGATCTGAATATCCAGGTTCAGAATTTAAACGTTGCTTGAAATGACTAGCCGTATTTGGTGACCAGATCTGAATATCCAGGTTTAGAATTTAAACGTTACTTGAAATGACTAGCCGTATTTGGTGACCAGATCTGAATATCCAGGTTCAGAATTTAAACGTTGCTTGAAATGACTAGCCGTATTTGGTGACCAGATCTGAATATCCAGGTTTAGAATTTAAACGTTGCTTGAAATGACTAGCCGTATTTGGTGACCAGATCTGAATATCCAGGTACTTCCTCACCTTCCACTCCTTCCCTTAGCCATAAAACTTACCCCAATTCAACATAAAAATTGTTTAAATTATCGGATGTAATGAAATGCATAATAATTAGACCCCAAAATACTTAATTATTCAGGGAAATAAACCCCTGAGTCATCAGTTGGAAATACCAACGACATTAAGTGAAATTAACAATGCAATAATCCTATTATTGCATTGTTTAAAATTTCACTTAATTATTAGCATTAGCAAATAATATTGGGATTAGCAAATAATAATTTACGACAATTTACTCGGAAATCAATAAAGCCAGAATAATAAAAAAAGAAAGTTATCACTTACGTCGTCTGTAAGTGGCTTTACCAAAGTTTGATAATGCCGTCAGAAGGTGAAACAGCTGTCACGCGTAATAATAATTACAACTAGCAGAACTTGTTTATAAACACACTGTTTTTATAAATTTTTTAATAAGACTGTTAAAATAAAAAAAATCTCTAAATTGAAATGGAGTTCTACAAACTAAACTTAAAATCAAATAAATTTATTGCGAAGGTTCAAAGTACTGTACTGTAATATTATATTAAATAATTTTTACGTGTTTAATTATTGTTTAAAGTCAGATTAAAGCGATTAAAAAACCCACCTGGCAATTCTTATTCGAGTTTCGTTGTTTTTACGTATTGGCGCGCTTACAAGCATCAGTCGTCTCATTTTTAACCATTAATATTTAGTGTGTAGGAAAGAGAGAAGACGCTTTTCGACACACTTGTCGAAAAACTTGTTGAATGCCGACGGGCATACTCTTCTACAGATTTTATTAAATATTGATATGTAGGTAATATTGATGTGTAAATGAATGACATTGTGAGAATTTTACCAATAAATAATAAATGAAAATGCGGACATGTAGTTTATGTTAATTTTTTTATTGGAGCATTTGTTCGAAGTGACTACCATTATTTTCGATGCAAGCGTGTAGTCTTGTTATATTTTGATTATTTAAGTTTGCAGGATTTGCTTTAATTTCTGCAGCGGCTTCCATCACTCGTTCGAGCAGTTGCTCTCTTGAGGCTATTGGCTTAGCATACACTTTTTCCTTGAGAGCCCCCCACAGGTAGTAATCCAGGGGGGTCAGGTCGGGTGATCTTGGTGGCCAAGCAATGGCCGGACTTCCACGGCCTATCCAACGACCAGGAAACTCGACATCCAAGTAATTCCGCACGGCAATCGAATAGTGTGGTGGGGCTCCATCGTGCTGGAACCACATTCTCCGTAGTAATTCGAGGTTCACATCTTCCAGAATCTCGCCCAGTTGCACTTGTAAGAACTCCAAATACATCGGTCCATTTAGTCTGGGAGGCAACTCGATTGGACCGAGTATTTGATTTCCCAGGATTCCTGCCCACATGTTGATGGAAAATCTGTCCTGGCTCGACGACTCCCGAACAAGCTTGGGGTTTTGTTCAGCCCAATGGTGCAAGTTGTGCACATTTAGCACTCCTGTTTTAGTGAACTGTGCTTCGTCGGTAAACAATATGTTTTTCATGAAGTCTGCATCTCTTATGACATTATGCAGCATTCTTCTGCAGTACACGACTCTGGAAAAGTGGTCATTCTCCATGAGGCCTTGGCAGCGCCTATAGTGAAAAGGTTTGAGCCCGTGCTTCTTCAGAACTCTCCATACCGCCATGTGTTCCCTGTGTCCTATCATCAGAGCGACCCGACGCACGGACAGCGTGGGGTCTTCGGTAATTAAGTTCAGGATTCTCTCCTCAACTGCCACAGGAACGATGTTGTGTCCTCCGCCGGCGCCTTCAATCCGTCCGATGCCACAGTCACGCAATTGTTGATACATCTGAAACAAAACAACAAATAACAACTGCTTTTATTATTCAGCTCAGTAATAATGTCAAATAAACAATCGCGGGCTTTTTCACTCATTTTATTTTTAAAGAACACTTATTTTAGGCACATATCAGAAAACTTACGTTTTCTCTTCATTTATTTCATTTTTTTATAGTAAAATGTATAACAAAGTGTTTTAAATTATAATTTTCTTAACTAGGTACGGTTGATATCTTGGATTCACAGGGGTGAAATTGAATTCAAGTAATTTAAATAATCCCATGGTGAGAAAGGGAGTGAATTCAATTGCAGTGAATGATGCATTTATTAGAGATTAAAATTAATTAACTTTTTAAAACGCCGTTTAGTGACCACTGAACACAAATCACCTAAAGTACAATTTACATTTTTAAAGTTGGTGGCCCCTTGTTATGTTTTTAATGTTCCCAGTTTAAATTTCAAAAGCGCTTTTTGGCATTATCAATGAATGTAAATAGTTTCAATAAACAATTGATAGGGTACAAACCTGGACAAAGGTAGCATGGTGTGGGACGCGTCTTCCAGGAAACCTCATGCGATACTCCCTTACGGCTGCTCGTGAATTTCCATTGCAAAATCCATAAACAAAAACAATATCTGCTTGCTCGGCAGGTGGATAATTGAGGGGCATATTTCAACAGTAAAAACTTAGATAACAAAACAAAAACGAAACTAGAAACTTGATGACATGCGAACTCCCAAAACAGCACTGACCACTGATACGAGACGGGGTGGCGGGAACCACACGGGACTTGAGACAGAATATGTGTGAAAGAGATGACAGTAGCGCGGCGTTGCCAATTATTTTACCCCTATACTGTGGGCAGTAGCGGAGTGTGGAAATTTTATTTATTTTTTGTTTTTAAAAGAAAAAAAATGTTACCGGACAGCAAAGTGTACATAACATTTTTTACTCCAAATGTGCTAAGGAATAGCTGGTTAAAGTTTGTCGGGTTAGTGCCGATACACCCTGTATATGTGGTATCTCTGGGGGTTTTCACAAACTCTCTTAATCAATAAAACTCCGGTTTGAATAAAACACTTGGAATTTTAATGTGATAGATTGACAATTGCTCTGATATTTTAATTAGAATGTTGTTTGAATAACCTGGACCTTTACCCGAGGTTTTCACCTTATTTAACAACTTATTATTATCGACATCTAATGCCATCTTTGAGGGACCTAACTGACTCATCTAGTGCCATCTATGGGTGAGCTCATACACTAATATCAAAGATAGTAAGGTACTCATCTCATTTTAGCCAATGAAACAAATTGTTTGGGGATAGTCTTTCATTATAAATTATTTTTTTTGTCTCGTATAAATATTATTACGAATTTCTACTTGAAAATATTTTTATTCCTCATAAATCCGGAGCCAAATTGAGTATAACTCATTATAATCAATAATTATTATCCTGAAACCCAAATATAAATTGAAAAAATCTTCTGAGAAAAAATAAATGTCGCCGACGGGAATCGAACCCGCGCCTTCTGATTGCCGGTCAGGTGCACGGAACCACTGTGCTACGTCGGCTTATTTTTTCAATAAACACTAATGTTTCATTCAACAACTATAGCTTTTTGTTTTTTTTCACCTGAAAACAACCCACTTTATGTTTATAGGAAAGGTATTGTTAAATACTTAATTTCTCACTAGATGGCGTCGAGATATATTATACTTCATTTAATATTGAAATACTTTGACTTGTAAAATGTTATTATTTTTTATTAATGGTAAACTCGTATTTAAAAGACAAGTTTTATTTTATGCAAAGCAAAAAGGATAAAAAATTATTATAAGCAATACTTATTAGCAAGAACCAATCAGAAGGTGCGGATTAAATTCTCGTAGGCGGCATCTATTTTTTCATGGAAGATTTTTCAATTAATTTTTGTATTTCAGACTAATAATTATTGATTATGATAATTTGTTATCCTTCGCGCTTTGCACTTAAAAAAACCTGTCTTGTAAACACAAGTTTACCATTAATAAAAAATACTATAACCCACCTATATGGTCATCGCGTTATAAGGTTCTCTCCGATTTTATTTAAAACCACATTTTTTAAGAGAAATTATAAACGTAATAGATACCCCTACTGATAATATAAATTCTGACTGCACAGCGAAAAATGTAAAATTAACAAAGTTTTTCGGCAGATGATTGGTATATTTTGTAATTTTTAATTTCCCATACTGACAAAGCCATACTTTGCATTATTGCAAATTAATATATGTCATGTTCAAGATGGGTCACATGAACTAACATATCTTTCACTACATATCCGCATATATATCCGCATCTGTCTGTGCGCTAAGTTCTTCTTAACTACGTAACGGATTGTGATAGAGTTTTCACTTTCATTTAGATTCTTTTTCCGGAAGATATATATTTTATATGTAGAAAGTAGAGAAAAGCCGATGATTTTTAATCAAGTCGTACAAATTAACTGATGCTGGCTGAACCTTATGAGATACATCAAATTAGTGTTCTACGGAATTGTATATCTTAAAAAAACCTACAGAAAAGTCTTTAAGGATATATGTCTATCTCCAAAGGATAACTTCCAGCAACGCCAAGTACGTGTCAGCTAGTTGTTTTATAAACTCCTTTATACCACGCCAACACAGCTTAGGCAACCAATATGCAGAAGTAGCAGATATTTGAAAAACTCTTAAATCATTTCACGTATTTTTAGAGAGCAGTTATTTATTGGCATTTTGTTAGCTTTATAGTCTGTGTGTAAAATTTGGGTAATTCAATTCATGCAAGTATGTTACAATGTGTAGTAATTTTTGTGTAAAAATGGTTTATTTTGTCTTTAAATGTACTTGTCTAATATTTTAACACGTTTGTGGTTATTCCAACAATCCAGCTCCTAACTAAATTGCCCTCCCTTTTTTATTCTATTTCATAAAGGTCTTACCTTCGAAAAAAGGAGCAAGAATATTTTAAAAATAGAAGGCCAAAAGTAAGTGTCCTTAGTAAATTTATGGTATTTTTGTCGTTGCATATCGTTACACAGTTGTCGCCCCCTAGTAATAATGATCAGAAAAAAGTGTAATTTATCAGCTCCAATCAAAATACATTGAATGAATATTGTATATTATCCAGAGTGATAAAAAAAGGATTTCATCTTGAGAAACAATAAATATTTGTGACACTAAAACAGTTCATGTTGTGAAACAATAAATATTTGTGACACTAAAACCGTTTATGTTGTAAAACAATACTAGATGATTAACTACAGTGCCCACAAAAAAGTCAATACCAACATCAGAACTTCCAATTGAAGCCACAACTTTCTCGAGTTAAAGACTTCCTTTCCCATTCCTATTTCGCCTCGTGATAAACACGATTGTTCAATCTTATATTCTTGTTAAAAATTATAGTCTATTCATCGAGTACCAATCAATTCGGAACGCAATAGTACTTGTGCTGTAAATATATAAATATTTACAATGTTAGTGCTTCAAATGCATACATAACGAAGTCGTACCAAGATATTATTACAAAAATATAATCCAGTAGAGAAAACATCTCCAGAAACCACAATCCACAAACACTCGTAACAAAACACCAAATGCCAACTTTTCGAAAAATTGAAAATAAAACCAAAAAGAAAATTAAAACCAGTGAAAAAATCGCACAGCGATAAGTATCACAAAACTCAAGTTAAGAACGACGACTTGACGAAATAGCAGAGAAATAAGCGTGACTCTCAGCACAAAATGCCCTCAGCAGAGCTAAACCTCACGAGTGACGCCCTCGAGTTCTGAATAATTAAAACCATCTTTTACAAGGGTTCTCAGAGGACT
This sequence comes from Hesperophylax consimilis, assembly GCF_061612785.1. Lineage (NCBI taxonomy): Eukaryota > Metazoa > Arthropoda > Insecta > Trichoptera > Limnephilidae > Hesperophylax > Hesperophylax consimilis. The sequence continues at coordinate 19,304,178 of NC_142865.1, forward strand.
CCCCTCTTAATTTACGGAGATTGATGAAAACGCTGTAGGAAAACAAATATTTTGCATTTTTACGAAGAATAATGTTTTTTCTGTTACTCGCCATGTTGAATATTTTCCTGTTGCAAACATGGACATAAATACAAAGACGCGTTATGTTCGTACTAATCGAATAAAAAAATGGCACTTTCCTATTTCAAAATCTTAATCGAATAACCAAACGAACGAGAAAATAATAGTCACAACGAATTTGTATGAATGAATTAAATGGTTACAAATAACATCATACATAGCTAAATGAACGGAACGCATTAGAAAGAGATAGCTATTCAAAGAATATGCGTACGGGTGAAACGGTTCTATGACAATTTAACCCTTATAAATTGATAATAATAAGTCATTAAAAGCGATGAAAAAAACCTAACAAATAATCACAACCTATTAAACCTAGTTTTTTCGTCACTTTTCATGACTTTTATCACTTTATAAAAGTATGTTGAATTGTAATTTTGATGACAGTTTTCAAAACACGAAAATGATTTGTAATTATTTAAATACATAATTTGGGAGGCAAGTATGGATAGCGCCGTCCGTGGAACAATTTACTGGAAAAACAACACTTCTGCCATAGGTCACCCGAAGTGGTTCGCTACGTTTGGTGGCTTAGCAGGGGTGCCTGGGTTCATGGGTTGAGGTTTGTATTGGTCTCGGCGCGGATCCGTTTGCCCACCTACTGCGTATTGGAGAGATTGGAGACCTGTTGATTTCTCCAGCCAAACTCTCTCGACCTATTGCTTAGCACCACAGTGGGAGAGATGGATTCATATTAACGTTAATCCTGGAAACATTGACCCCCCAGATTTCAAACCCACCCCTCATACACTTTTCCTTCGCAGGACTTCCTGTCTTTCCTTACCCTAAAGAAACCCTCCACACCGCAACCCCAAAGATAGATCTAATGTAAAAAAAGAGATGCATAAACCAGAAAATCAGAAAAAAATCTTTCTTGGTCCAAAATTATTTCTTGAAATGTTATAAAATTTACAAAATACGTAAGTTGTAAAATTATTTTTTTAAAAGATATTGTTAAGGCTTGCGGTTTTATAATAAAGATTATATTATCTCGGTTAATTTTAATTTTAAATTGTAAAGTAAATTGCATTTGATTAATTAGTATTATTTTACAAACTACGCAGTTTTTTTAATTTTTTTATTGTTTAACTTATAACATTGTTACACTGTACATAAAATTAGGTAATAATAGGTTATAGTGAAAAACATATGTTATTGAATTTCTACTCCAATGAAGAGTGCTAGGTCTTGAGCTTGGCGTAGGAGTTATTTCACAATTATTTCATCTTTATATCAGTAATTAACATAAATACAGTACAATAAATATAAACTTAAAAGTGGATTGTGACGTTAATTTTGGTTGTAACATAAATTGAAGTTATAACATTTGAAAGGTGATATAATTTTTTTTTAAGATAAATTTGACCTTTTTTTGTTATTTGTTTTTGGGGTATTATGCCGTGTTGCGCTAACTCCTTCTTTAGCCAACGTTTCGGACAGCATTGCAGTGTCCATCATCAGGGCAGATATGTTATTTGAGGTTGTGTTAAAATGTGAGCTTATGTATGAGGTTGTGATACCGTGTTGCCAGCTCCAACCTTCTGAGCTAATATTAACGTATCATTTTATTTTTTTATTTTTTTATTTAAAGTGGTTTTTTTCGTTTAGCTCTGGTGTATCCGTCAATTACCGGATACCAAGAACTATTAAGCTTAGCTCCATCGTCTCTATTAATGTTTACGGGATTTTTATGAATTTCAATAGCCTCCGTAATCAGCCGTGCTCTATAAGTTTTCGGTCTCTCCAGGATTTCAGGAACAAATCCAAAGTAATGCCCGGTGTCAATCAAATGCTCGGCAATTGCCGATTTGTCAGGGTGGCCGAGTTTACAAGCTCTGAAGTGTTCTGAAATTCTTTTGGAGATAGTCCGCTCTGTCTGGCCTACATAGACCTTGTCACATCCGGAACAGCTGAGTTTATACACTCCATCTGTTTCCAGAGGAAACTTAGTCTTTGCAGACCTCAGTAAGTCCTGTATCTTTGTTGTTGTTCTGAAGACAGTCTTGATATTTTCCTTTCTCAATAGCCTGGCAATTTTGTCTGTCACATTGTGCACATAAGGCAGGAAGGCACAGCCTTTCGACTCTTGTTCAATTCTGTCTTCGTTTGGTGCAGATTTGGCTCTTATGATTTGCCTTGTCTGACTTGCTGGGTAGCCGTTACGCCCCAGTGCATCGGTCAGCTTCGTAAGTTCCGCTCCGATTTTATGTTCTTCACATATTCTGGTCGCTCGGGTCACCAATGTATGGATAAGTCCTCTCTTCTGCGCTGGGTGGTGGTGCGAATCAGCGTGTAAGTACCGATTCGTATGGGTTGGTTTCCTATATACAGTATGCCCTAGGCTACCATCGTGTTTCCGCATCACCTCCACATCTAAAAAGGGCAGGATTTTATCTTCGTTTTCCAGTTCCATTGTGAATTTAATTTTGCTGTGGAGAGGATTAAGATGATCCAGGAACTCGTTTAGTTTCACCGTTCCATGAGGCCAAAGATACCTGTGGAATCCATCGTATGTGGTGTAGAGACTGCACTACATACAATGATGAAAGTAAACCTCAAATAACATATCTGCCCTGATGATGGACACTGCAATGCTGTCCGAAACGTTGGCTAAAGAAGGAGTTAGCGCAACACGGCATAATACCCCAAAAACAAATAACAAAAATACTTTTGGCCGTGAAAATCTTAAATCATATTTAAATTTGACCTTTTTATTTATATATATATATGTAGTATATTTGCGGCACGTTCTAGAGAGGAAGATACTCTCAGTATTGCCCTGGTGTAAGATCACCATCCAGAATTTAAACGTTGCTTGAATTGGCTTTGGCCGTATTTGGTGACCAGATCTGAATAGCCAGATACTTCTCCACCTTTCTCTTCGCCATCTCCTTTCCTACCACAAAATAAGCGCACCTAAACGGGGATACACAAATATGCTCTCGAAATATAACGTCTCCACTCTTACTAACCGGCGAACTTACCTTGACCTAATGACCTTGTACAAAATCTATAACAACTTTATCGACTGTCTTGGCTTACTCAATCTAATAAACTTTAAAATACCACCCAGAACGACGAGGCTAAACGACTTATTCCATATTAGCCGGACGCGCACACATGCTGGTGTCAGGGATCCAATCAGAAGAATGTGCAAAAAGTATTGTAAAAACCAAAACTTGAAGGATTTCTACATATACATATAGTACTTTTGGTAGGAAATTGAAGTCTGTTTTCCTATAAAATAAAGAAATTGTGTACTTGCTTCATTCATAAAATCTTTAAGTATTTTTTTATGAATTATCTCTAAACTTGTATAAAAAATATTTGTACAATTTTATTTGATACTGAGCATTATATATATTCAAAATATTTTTCTTTTATACTTTTTCCTTATTTATATGTAAAAAAATATTTAAAATTGTTATCTACCAGTCAATCTGTGAGAAATAGTTAGGATGCAGGCGAATTCTCAAGTTATTGTTTTACAAAATTATCTTTTAATTATTGTCTGTATCTGTGTTTTCTCCTTAAATAAATAAATACATACCCCATTGCTTTCAGCCTCAAAACATACCCCAATTGGGGATGCCATAGTCTCATTGGCACCAGGCGGTTAGGAGCAGTTGGGACTCAAAAAAACGTCGATTGTCATCTTGGGTACGGAAAGATTAAAAAAACTAGTTTTCTTGCAGGAAATGCAACCCGAGATATATGCATTGACAAAAATTATGTGTTTGTGTACCGGTGTTAAAGAGATTAATGATGCTAGTACGTTTGAACACCTTCCAATGAAATGCTGGTAAAGCAGTCAAGGATATTATGTGAATTCATCTCATAAAAAATGGTGTTTGGTCCGTTCACGGTTGACGTTGGTTTCATGAGAACGGGCCGTTTTTACGACTCGTTTTTGTGTAAGTCGGCTCGTATGTGGAACGAGCTACCGGCATTTGTTTTTCCTCCCTCCTATAATCCGAGCTTCTTCAAGGCCCGCATTAACAAATCCCTTCCTACAGCCCCTACCTTATTCCGCCTCACAACGCCGCCCAACCGGGTGGTGACATAGTTCCCCTGTCTGTACACTGCACAGGCAGGGACACTCTTGTGAGGTGTCACATAAAAAATAAAAATAAAATAAATAAAAAAATAAAAAAAAATAAATAAAAAAACCTCGCGCGAATCTTTATTTTATTACAAAAGCCTTCGTATGATTATTTCAAGGTATTGTTACACGGGTTGTGCTCAAGTTATATTTATAATCAAGAAATTATATTTATTTTTATTCTAAAGAATCAATTACGTGAGTCTTTAGAGAAACCAAACAAAGAATGTTTTGAAATTCTTATTATTTTTGTCAATCTTTTATTAAATTGTGTACATACTTTGATGAAACACGTGTCGTTGTTCTCTAAAAACACATTTTACCAGTTCCAGCAATTTTCATCTAGAGAGTCACCCTCGCACACTTTTCTCTAAAGATTTATAGTGAACAGAATATGTTTGAAGGACTATAAAATTTAGATAAGCGAATAATTAATTGGTAGCACTAAAGACATCGTAAGCCGAATTTCAGAAATTATAACGCTGTGTTTACTGAATTAGAAAACACCTAGGTACGTAAAAAACAAGTTTTTTTCTATAATCTATTTTGAAATGTCTATTAAAACTATTTATTTTTGCTTTGACGATTGTAACTTCCTTCATAAGAACTGGAGCCAACCATGCTAACCTTGCAAAAAATGATGATCGGGTTGGACCGATATTTATTTCGTATATTAACTACTATATTTGACGATTTTTTTTCTAGTCCTGAGGTGTTCAAAAGTTTATCTTGTTATTGTTAGTGTATTCTAGAATAGACGTTTCCCTTCATTTGGTGTCATCCCTCAAAAATGTTATCATTCATCTTACAAAGTTTGAATGTTTCACTTACAACGTTTCGTCCCTCCCCCCTAGCATATCATATTTCTGCTCCCCTTCACGGTGCGGCCCAACTAAAGCTGTGTATGTTGTACTGCGCTGCGCTGTGCACGGATTATACCCCCGTATTGGGATTACAAGGGGATCGGACGTAATGCTCCGTGATCGCTAATCCCTCCCCTTACCCTCTCCCTCAGCCTGGATGGTGTATGGTGTACCCCGAGACGTCTGTAGGTACAACCTATTATCCTTAGTTGAAATAATATTGTTGGAAATTTGGAAAAGTTGGTAGTTAAGGAGATTGATTTTAAAATAGACTAGGTTCTACATGGTAGCTCAGTAAGCAGTGCAACTACCATCCAACATTTTTTTAAACTTTGAAAATAGTAATCATACAATTTGTCTAAAGAAACGTCACTATCTCAATGACATTTTTTTTTAAATTTATTAAAGCCTGTAGGTTAGGGTGTCCCAAAAAAAATTAAGTTGTTATTTTTTAACACATACCGTCTAATTTTGTTTTAATAATGACAAAACACTTATAAAAAAAATTTCGTTTACTTTGAACAACTGCAACCCGTGCCGACTTGCATCGAAAGATGTCAGTACTTGTACATTAAGACGCCAGCGAGCAAACGTGTTGATGAGCTTGTGGTAACTTGCTATTTTGTTAGTAAACGAAAATCACTCGTTCAGGCAAGATGTTGTTAGATTTACGCACTTCTAAAAAGAGTATATTTTTAATAGGAGTCCTAAAACACCAAATATCGGGTTCTAAACTGCCATCTAATGGACAAGTTCTTGAAGTTTTGTTCTACAATATCCGGAAAGTGAATTTAACTGTCAATATATACCAAATATAGCCATAGTTGGTTTTTTAAAGCTGAGTTTGAAGTAAAAATCAGTCAAGTGACTACAAGCCCTGACATACCTCTCTTCAAAAAGTTTCGAGATAACTGTAAAAATGTTGATCCCGATAAAATTCAGTGCTACAGAGAAAATCTCACATTGCACCTAACCGCTTCCGAAATCGATGATTTGCTTGACTTTTACTGAACTGCACTGACAACAAAAATACTTGGAGATGACTATTGAGAGTTTTTAGAACTCTGTGTGATAGTTTTAGGAGGAGATACAGCGAGAAAATTTAAGATTCGGCCTCCAGGTGCTCGATGGATGGCAAAGGCGCTTTATTCCTTGAAAATATCATTAATTTGTGCGCAATTTAAAATTACCGGTAAGGATAAGGAGGCACTTTTAGGCGTGTGCCTGTTCACAGTAACATCCTATGTTAAGCCATGGTTACAATGTATTATAGCAGTTAAAGCACCTTACCAGGACTTGTGCTTTTTGAAATCGATGAAGGCTTAAGAAACAATTGATGAAAACATCTCAAGGGCAGCTTTATTTCTGTTCAGTAAGCAGTTATGGTATTTGACCGATGAAGGATCTATTTTATCGCTGTTTGACAACGCTGTGGATCAAACAACTAAAGTAAAAATGCTCGAAATATCAAAAAAAAAAAAATTATCAACCCATGACAAACTTTACATCCCATTGAAGGAAGATCTTGATGGTAAATTGTATGGTAAGTTTATTAAGTAGTTTAAATTATGTTTTGTATTGAGGTTTTTGTTCATATCATAATTTAGTGACTTTTGTTTCAGAGAAAAATATTTACAACTTCATTTCAGTCAAGAGCAAGTATTTGTTTGATCGTCTGAAAACAGATGCCAGTTTTCTTAACGAATTTCCTACAGTGTGGTCAAATAATGCTTCGTATCAAGAAGTCAGAAAGAAGGTGTCGCCGCTGAGGGTAGTGAATGATACAGCTAAAAGAACTGTTAAGTTAATGCAAGATTTTCATGGCTTAATCTCACGGTCGAAGAAGAACAAAAATAATTTTTGTTACGATGCGTTCAGGAACACCGGAAGATTTATCCTGACTGTGAAAAATAAACTATGAAGAAAAAATTTAATCAATTAACCATTTTTAAATATAAAATACTACATAATTGAACATTTGTGCATTTTTAAATTTTATTTATCCGACAAAAATGAAAGTTGAAAATCCTTCCATATTAACTCTGTACCATATGTTTGGCATCAAGTCGGCACGGGTTGCCGGTGTTTAATCAAAATAATATTTATTATATGAGTTATTGGGATCAAATGGAATAAAATAAGAGGGTATGCATATTTAAATTCATGAAAAAAAATTCTTCCTTATGTCCTGGGACACCCTACTGTAGGTAGTGTAAAGGGCGCAATTTCCCTGTGAGAGGTCCATTGCAAAAAGGGTGCCTTAGTACATATCGGCGTTAGCTCAGGTGGTAGAGGTTGAGATCATGATCATCAGGCGTCAGGTCAGCTACGGCTTTTACACGGGGGAACTGATTGCCAAACAAACCACTTCGAATTCGTCAAAGGAAACGCATTAATGGGGTATGATAGTATATTCACAAAGCACAATTACAAACAGATACACAAATGAGATGGGTCATTTACATCCTAAATATTCCTAGCGTTTCGTTAGGAACAATCTCTCTTGATAATTTAGGTTCTGGCTGGCAAGCGTGTGTGTAGGCATAATTCAAGTCACAAAAGGCACATAAAAGGTAAAGATAGTTAATCCGCTTACATGAATTTGTAGTGGGTTTCGCGTACATGTTGAACCACAAAAGGAGGGTTATCTTCCGTACTGTACGCGCTATTACGCGTACATTTCTCCATGGTGAGTAGGCACAGCAATTAGGTACAGGCTTCGAAAATACTTGTACAAAGCGGCCGTTAATTTAGGCGCGCAATCATGGCGTCCTGGTTGATAGCAAAACAGACATGTTGACAGGGCCAAGGCTAGATTGTGAGTGTGGGCCGTTGGTGATTTGAATGGCCGGCGTGTCGAGCGAAGAGCAGTTTTACCAACTTGGCCGTGCACAAGGCAGGCGCGCGCGCACAGCGACAATGGTAACAACTCACCGCTGACTAATTTGAATTCGCGGGAGTTTTGAACGTGTCCGATTCGTTACGTGACAGTAGTTACCATAATATTGAGAGAAAAAAATGCGAATGGAAAAGTCCAAATAAACGCAATTTTTTATTTATTTTATTATTTGAGTAGCGAATACCTCAAAGGCACTGTATTTTGTTATAAATTACAATTTTTTGAAAAACAGTTGCTAATCGCATAGTTATGCGACTATAATTGCATATTTATTTTATTTATTTATTTATATATAATTTGTACATTTATTTATAACAATTACAGGTAATAAAGCCTAAGACGTTATAATTGTACCATTTATGCAGTGTATATGCAATGCCAAAAATCTCGCAAATGCGCTATAGGACACAAAAAATAAATCTTATTTTTTATCTACCGCATTCAAAAAGCACGTAGCTCTCCCCACAGGTGAGTTCATTAGTAAATTAGTGCGGCTTGCTCTACTATATAGAAGATTGTGATGACGTCCTCGAGAGTGAGACTCTGGTACAAAAAAATTTAATTGGGCCAGTATCTCATTATTAGATAAGTGACCGTTTATTAGTTGGAAAAAATATTTAAGCAAAGCAATACCTCTACGTGTCTCTAGGGAGTGGTAATTGGTCATGCCTAATATATAAATCGATGGTTAAAGCCAAGGGTAACGTCCATAGAGCCGCGAGAATAAAAACCTTAAAAAAAAATTATGGACTCTTTCAATGCGTAAAGTGTATGTTAATTCATGTGGAGCCCAGATGATCGAGTTTGATTCAAGTACACTTAGGACTAGTGTGTTATATAATAACGTCAGTGTTTTTGTGTTACGAAACGGATATTAGTTTCTAATTACGAAGCCGAGAAGCCTGTATCCTCTGCTTATTAAATCATCGATGTGTTGGTGAAAAGTTAGTTTGCTGTCGTAAATAACTCCTAGATCTTTGATTTGGTTTAGGTGTTGGAGAATAATTTCATTGATTGTATATTCAAATACACGCGGTTTCTTTTATCTTGTATACGAGACGATATTGCACTTGGGTGTACTGAAGTTCAAGCCATTTATTTTGGCCCAGTTTGAGACGCAGTCAATGTCACGTTGAAGGAGAATACAGTCAAGATGGTTTTTTATTGAGCGGTATAGTTTCAAGTCATCTGCAAATAGTAAATACAGCGAATGTGTGATGACTGAACCAATATCGTTGATAAAAATCAGAAACAGAAGTGGTCCAAGGATAGACCCCTGAGGAACTCCAGAAAAAACTATGAATTCCAAAGAACTGGAACCCTTATAATAAACAAACTGTCTACGATTTCGAAAATATGAAGCAAAAAAACAGAGTAGTCTTTTGGAAAAACCAAATGAAGCTAGCTTATTTAGAAGAATGTCGATGTCAACCTTGTCGGATGCTTTTTCCAGGTCGAAATAAGCAACATCCACCTGTCCCCGATTGTCGAGAGTTTGTGATAAGAAATCTGAGATGCATAAGAGGTTTGATGTTACTGACATCTGGGGTCTAAAACCATATTGACGGTCATCAAGAATTGGATTAACGTGATTAAGTATATATTTATGTAGAATTTTCTCGAATTTTTTCATGATGGAACATAGAACGGCAACTGGTCAATAATTCCGGATATCACGTTTGTCTCCCTTCTTGTAGATAGGGGTTATTTTAGTTAATCTCCAGATGTCTGGGAGAATCCCGTTTTTTAGGCAAACATTGAAGAGATGACATAATGGTGGTATTAAAAGGTCGGAACAACCCTTTAGTATAAATTTTGGAATTTTGTCAGGACCGATGGAGTGAGGTTTCTTTAAATTTGAGAGTGCCTCCTTAACATCTTTTTCTGAAATACTGACCAGGTCGAATGAGGGCCCAATCTGTACAGTGTGAAGGGTAGAGTCAATATTGAGAGTTGGTTGGACATTTTTGTAAACAGATGAAAAAAGGTCGCAAAACTAAATATATGAGAGTAGGTAGGCATGTATTCGCAAATGCTTGGTGGATGGTAAATCTCCATATTATCTATCCCTTTGTTAAGCATGTTTCTTTCTCCCTTTCCATATCTCCACCAGTGACGGTTCGTGACTTTTGAGTGTGAGAGAACACTCTCTTTTGAAAAATTCAACATTATTAATGTTTATTACTTTTTTAATGATACACTAATGCTTATTTAGCGATGCTACGAGGTTTATCTAGAACACTCCAGATGCAATGCAAAACGTTCCTACCTTCCTACTTACATGCTTAGACAATCACCTTGGCATGATTCCAGCGCCATAAAAACTACCAGAAGTATCTAGTTTGAATGACCAACCTCCAGTTTACCAGCGGTCTTGCGTAGTTACTACCGCCATCGGCAGGACTATATAAATAGACCCGATGCAGCCAACAGTCAGTCAGTCAGTTATCAGTCGTTCAACAATTTGCAAGTTTCGCGAGTGACAACCTGCGTGCCTTCCCGCGCACCGAACTCCCGATACTAACACCCGGCTCTGCATGGTTCACCCATGGACTCCAACGGAATAATCACAGCGCCTTGGTTCCAGCACATCTGACCAGCGCTACATCCACGCATCTAGACCCAGCGGCATCCTCGCCAATCTATGCATCTCCCGCACAACTGCCGACTAAGTCGACTGCACCTTCGCCTTCCCTATTCAGTACTGGAGCACCTGGAATACCCATGGTCTTCGCCAGTACCTGACACCTCCACGAGTCAGGTCACCAGCAGTGGCGTCAACTCAAAGGTCCGCACTTTGACCACCACCTCACCGCCTGCATCCGAAGTCTTCATCATCGGTCCTGAAGTCAACTCATATATGGCATCCTGACTCAATAAAAACACTGTGACCTTCACAACCTCTTTCATTTCGTGTCTCCTCACCGGATCCCTAAACTTATAAGACAAGGTTTAATGAATAGTATAAAGGATAACAAATAATTAGTCGTCGACGTAGCTCAGTGGTTGAAAGCACCTGACCGACATCAGAAAGTACGGGTTCAATTCCCGTTGGCGGAATTTTTTTTTACTCGGAAGATATTTTCATTTTGAATTGATATTTCAAGCGACTAGTTATTGCTTATAACTATTAATAATTATTGATTTTGTTCAGTTCAAAACCATTTTTTTCGAAAAAAAAATTTTTTGTATTAAGATTTTCAGGAAATTTTATTTTGGCTGTGTGGACTGTGTTTTGCCGCACGAAAAAAGTAATTTTTGAAAAAAAAAAAGAAGACGTTTTCAGTAATATTAGCGCTCTAGTAAACCCAAAAGTAACGAGCCGCCACTGATCTCTACCCCCACTTACTCCGCCTGATAGTATATATGTACTTAATTATTTTTTTACTTTTATAATTTTAATTACTTAGGCTAATTTCTTTGTTTTTTTTGAACAAACAGCTATTCGTCAATAATGGCTGTTCAATTCGTTCAAGTCAATGTGTTTGCTTTTCAGAACACCTCATAAGGTCTTAAAGAAATCGCTGTGTCTCCCTTACCCTCATAGAAATATACCTCTTTATACCCCTAAAAATATGAAAAAACGGTGTTAAAAAGAAAATAAAAACAAGCTTTAAAAAAATTATTAAAATGTTCACCTTTATGAAACGATGAAAATTGAGGTTTATTTTTTGTTTTCAGTAATTTCAGTCATTTTAATACCTTCTTATGTTTAATTTCAACATATTCGAATTTGAATGCGTATTTCATTACCTTTCAAAGACAGCTTTTTGTTTTTGGGTACATTTCGAAAATATTCCATTTATTTGGATTTAATTGAGAAGCTGAAATATACACGATTTATCCAACTTTACGACAGCATCTTTAAGAAATGTAACGGTCGATATGCCAGAGGCCTTTGATTGAATTAATATTGATGAAAATTTGCACACTTGACATACAATAAAAGAGGAAGGTCTCTGTTGACACGAGAATTCGAAAAAATACTCCCATCCTCGATTTATTTTGATACTACTCGACGAATTTTTTAACATTGACTTATACGTATTAATTTTATAAAATAAGACGAAAATGATGAACTAATGTTTATAGGATAAATAAAACAATATTGGTTGTTTTCAGGTGAAAAAATGTAATAAGCAATAATTTTTTATTGAAGTACTAGTACATATTGGATTATTTGGCGGGTTGGAAATAAGCTCAGTGGTCCAGAGCACCTGACCGGACATCAGAAGGTGCGGGTTCAATTCCCGTCAGCGGCTTTTATTTTTACTAGGGAGATATTTTCAATTTGTATGAATATTTCAGGCGACTAATTATTTCTTATAATAATTTGTTAAGACGAAAATTCTGCATAAAGCACTGGCAACGCCGGGGAGATCGGCTAGTTATAAAATAAATCTCTTCAAATGCAAAGAATCAGTACATACTCGTATTATAATCAGATATTTCAGTATAACAGTTTGATAGGTCGACAACTGGAAAGGTTAATGTTGTTGTATCCACAACCTCTGGATTCAACGGCAAGAATCTTAACAGCTTTTGTCGTTTTCGCTTGACTGGCGATTACGTTAATCATTGGCTCCCTTTACGAGGCACCTTTATTTCAACAGCCACCTTGAACTGGAGTGGAGTAACCACTGGGGTGTCTATCGTGGTCTGAACTGGACCGTCAAGCGTGTTATTGACCTTCCCTCTTCTCCATCAACCCTTCCAACCACAACAAGTTTAGTTTCTGAAGTAATGTAATTTATTTTCGCAGTGCTTAAAATATCAAAGAACAAGTCGTGAGAATTTAAAATGCTGTTTACTTTAAAGTATTTATACATTGATTCAAATTGACGGCCTCCGTGGTTAAATGGTTATGATCCTTGACTACAAATCTGAAAGTCTTGGCTTGCGCAAGTAAATTTGATTTATTTAAATATTGTTATATCACAATCGATTCATTAAATATAATAAACAGTATATTTGCGATACGTTACCCAGCGGCAGATACTTTTATTATCGCCCTGGTGAAAAACCACCATTCAGAATTGAAGTTGCTTGAAATGACTTTGGCCGTGTTTGGCGACCAGATCTGAATAGGCAGATACCTCCCCACCTTCATCTCCCCTACCTCCTTCCTTTCCCCACTACATACAAAAGACAAATTTTTTACACTTTTTACACCTCTCAAAGTGGCTACCCCATTTCCAATGGCTATCTCATTCATCCCTTATTTGGACGCCAATAATAAAGTCAAGTGTCGCATAAAGATATCGGATGACTGTAATATTGTCAGGTAGAAGGTATCATGGACTCTCCCCAAAGTTAAAGGGCTCGACCCCCACCCCTAAAGCGTACAGCCTTCATTTAAGTTAGTTTGGATTCAATTACAATCAATTCCGGTCTTTTGATTTCAGGGCTGATTTTATTTAACACCCTGGGGTCGGGTATGGAGAACATAGAAATTATATTTTATTAAGTTAAGCCCTTTTAGGTGCTTTTACATATGAATAAAAAAAATACACTATACGTAATTATTAAACATAGTTAATACACATACGTAGTTAATATTTATAAATGGTTAATACTCATATATAGTCACTCATACATAGTTAATATTTTTAAATACTTTATGCTCATACACAGTTAATACTCATACGTAGTTAATACTCATACGTAGTTAATACTCATACATAGTTAATACTCATACATAGTTAATACTCATATATAGTTAATACTCATACATAGTTAAAACTCATACATAATTCATATTTATAAATAGCTAATACTCATACATAGTCAATACTCATATATAGTTAATACTCATTCATTATTTATACTCATACATAGTTAATACTCATACATAGTTAATACTCATACACAGAGGCGGATTTGCCCTTAGGCCTATGTAGGCCCGGGCCTAGGGCGGCCAGATATTAGGGGCGGCCAATTGTGACAAAAAAGTCACAGATGATAACAAGAAATTACTTCCTAAGTACCTAAATATTCTACGTACGTATTAGCGATATGCAAGAGCGTGTTCGCACACAGCACACAGCGCGCCCCCACGCCCCGCAGCCGCCCTCGCCACACCTATCATGCTCCGTCGCTCGCCCGCTCGCGTATTTCCAATCCCTACCGTGATTCAGTTGCACTAGTGACTGAACCGCGTTAGGTATTGTTATGCATAATAGCGTGTGTACCGGACAGCAGATGGATATACCAAAATAATTATTAAATAATCAATAAAATGAATATTTGATGTAACGCATTGTACGATGCCGACTCCTTTGAGGCTTGTCTCGTACGATGATAAGATTTGTAATCACTGCACACGTGTCATATCGCCAGTTCAAGGATGAATTACTCGCACGACAAACCGTGGGACCTTAGTAATTAATTCGGCGCTGTGACGCTTATCATATTTCTGTTTAGATTTAAGAATAATTGCTCCACATTAACACGTGTAGAAAATATTGAATTCGAACGTTATGACATATTGAATTCGAAAGTTATTTGTTAAAAAGTGTTCTGTGAACCCAGAACGGATTAAAGTGGCGACTGTGCTTTATCCTACGTATATTCATCCAGCCGTCCCTAATCAAAAATACACGAATCTGTTCTAAATGATCTATTTAAAAACATCATTCAAACTGTGACACTTGACATTTATTTTACAAAGTGTAACAAAATCAACCCACATAAAAATATTTCCCTATAGATATTTAAATCAAGACAGTGAAAATTAAAATATATAAATGAAATAAATTAAATTGTTATGTCCAGTGCATACCAGATCAGTTAAATAAGTTAAAAAAGCAAATTTCACTATAACCTTTATTTATTTATTTTCGTTTTTATTTAACGCCATCTGTGTCTGCGAGCAATAACAAGAACATTATTACAAACATTACAAATCTATTAGCTCGATCACCACACAGAGGCCGCACTAACCACCGAATCCTACTCTATTCCGAATATTTATCTAAAAAAAAATTAAAAAAGCGAACCAACAATGAATTGCGAAGCCTGCCTAAACCTTATCACCAAAAATGACCATGCGCTCACGTGTGCCACTTGCAACATCGGTTTCCATAACAATTGCCTAAATATCACAGACATCAATTTCAAAAAAATGTCATTAAAAAATAAACAAATCTGGAAATGCCCAAAATGCAAAAGCAGACCGAACTCACCTGCTACATCGTCCGCTACATTCGGATCAGAAGCCGACTCCTTATATAATCGTCTCACTAAACATTTTGATGACAAAATTTTTGAAATAAAACAAATTTTTGAGGAGGAAATTAATGACCTCAAAAAAAGCAGTGAATTCATCTGTAAACAATATGAAGACATGCTATTAAACCTCAAACAAGTACAGGACATTTATAAAGAAGCTAAATTCCTACGTGAAGAAAACGAAAAAAAAAACAACAGAATCTCTTCCCTGGAAAGTAGACTCGCGGATTTAGAACAAGTCAAACTCTCCGACAGCGTGGAAATAGCGGGTGTGGACTTACGGACGGGAGAACAACCCGCGGAGGCCGTTCTTCGGGTAGCTGGCTCGCTAGGACTGCCCCTGCAACTACAAGACATCCGCATGGTGACCAGGACCCAAGATCGCAGGCGGAACACCCCGGTCAAACTACAAATTGCCTTGTACAGCCAAAAAACAAGGGAATCGTTACTCTCGCTAAAGAAAGAGGCCAAAACCTTAAACCCAACCTCTCCTATCTTCATCAATGAAGTACTCTCTCCTTACTTCAAGGAACTGATGTGGAAAACGAAGCAAAGGGCCAAAGAAACCCTTTATCAATTTGTATGGTTCAAGTCTAATAAATTGCTTGTCCGCAAAGCAACTGGGGAAAAAATAATAGAAATAAAACATGAAAATGATTTGAAAAAAATGGGGATTCAACTGTAGATAACTGAGCATTCTATTATAAACTTCCTGTATTGCAATAAATCATAATGGCAGAATTATTTAACACATTGCAATCATTGCAACTATATTATTCCCCTACAAGTCCCATTTCATTAATTATTTCTACCGATTTTGTTTACAAAAATCTTTCTAATTCTTTTTATTATCCAAATTATTTTAACACCAAATTTTACTGCTCTAAATGTATTTATAACCAAAACCATTTTAATTATTTTAACATCAAACCTTATCATTCTAAATGTTTTTTTTACCCAAATTATTTAAGTTATCTTATCATAAAATTTGTTTGTTTTAAATGTTTTTATTACCCAAATTATTTTAATTATTTTTCCATCATTTTCTATTATAACCCTAATTATTTTAATTATTTTTCCTTCATTTTCTATTATAACCCTAATTATTTTAATTATTTTTCCATCATTTTCTATTATAACCCAAATTATGTTAATTATTTTACCATCATTTTCAATTATAACCCAAATTATTTTAATTATTATTCCATCATTTTCTATTATAACCCTAATTATTTTAATTATGTTTCCATCATTTTCTATTATAACCCAAATTATTTTAATTATTTTACCATCATTTTCTATTATAACCCAAATTATAACCCAAATTATATTTACATTTTTACCTTCAAATTTTATTGTTTTAAAGGTCTTTCAAAGTATTTTAATTATTTTTACTTCAATTTCTATTTTTCCAATGGTTTTTATTACCCAAAGTATTTTAACTATTTTACCATAAAATTTTATTATTTTAAATGTCTTTACTACCCAAACTATTCTGATTATTTTATCATCAAATTCTATTATTCTAAATGTTTTTATTACTCTAATTATGTTAATCACTTTACCATAAAATATTATTGCTCTAAAGGTTTTTATTATCTAAAGTTTTTTAAGTATTTTTCCATAAAATTTTATACCTTTAAAGCGTTTTATTATCCAAAGTATTTTAATTATTTTACCAACAAATTTATACCTTTAAAGGTTTTTATTATCCAAAGTATTTTAAATTATGTTACCATCAAATTTTATGGTTTAAAAGGATTTTATTATCCAAAGTACTCTAATTATTTTAGCATGAAATTTTATGTTTCTAAAGGTTCTTATTATCCAATGTATTTTTATTATTATTCCATCAAATGCTATTGTTTTAAATGTTCTAATTATCAAAAGTATTTGAATTATTTTAACATCAATTTTTATTGCTCTAAAAGTTTTTATTACCCAAATTATTCAACTTATTTTTCCATCAAATTAGATTGTACCAAAGGTTTTTATTATCCAAAGTATTTGAATAATTTTACTGTCAAACTTTATTGTTTTAAAGGTTTTTATTATTCAAAGTACTTAAATTATTTTCCTTTAAAATTTTATCCTTTTCAAGGTTTTTATTATCCAAAGTATTTTCATTATTTTACCATCAAATTTTATGTTTTTAAAGGTTTCTATTATCCAAAGTACTGTTATTATTTTACCATCAAATTTTACTGTTATAAATATTTTTTATTATCCATAGTTTTTGAATTATTCTACCATCAAACTTTAAGGTTTAAAGGGATTCTATTTTACTATCCACAGTATTCTAATTATTTTACCATGAAATTTTATGTTTTAAAAGGTTTTCATTATCCAATGTTTTTTTTATTATTATACCATCAAATGCTATTGCTTAAAATGTTTTAATTATCCTAAGTATTTGAATTATTTTACCATCATTATTACCATATTACTTTATTGTTCTAAAAGTTTTTATTATCCAAATTATTCAACTTATTTTTCCATCAAATTATATTGTACCAAAGGTTTTTTTTATCCAAAGTATTTGAATAATATTACTGTCAAATTTCGTTGTTTTAAAGGTTTTTATTATTCAAAGTACTTAAATTATTTCCCTTTAAAATTTTATGCTTTTCAAGGTGTTTATTATCCAAAGTATTTTCATTATTTTACCATCCATTTTTATGTTTTTAAAGGTTTCTATTATCCAAAATACTGCTATTATTTTAACATCAAATGTAACTGTTTTAAATATTTTTTATTATCCAAAATCTTTGAATTATTTTACCATCGAATTTTATGGTTTAAAAGGATTTTATTTTATTATCCAAAGTATTCTAATTATTTTACCATGAAATTTTATGTTTTTAAAAGTTTATATTATCCAAAGTATTTGATTAATTTTACTCTCAATTTTTACTCCTATACTACTCATTATTTACCACCACTAGCAAAATGTGTGAACTTTGTATGGATCAACTTATGTAACTTCGCAACCGCAACATGATCACTCAACTTAATATTGATACAGAAACATTTAACAACTCAGAACACACTTTTGACAAAGCGACAGAATTTAATTCTCTGTTTACAGAAAAACACAACTTAAACATAATTTCCCAAAACATTAGAAGTATTCGAAAGAACTTCGATAATTTCTCGGTCCTCTTAAACGAAATAAACATAAGCTTCGACATTATTATCTTGACTGAATGCTGGTTAGATGATTCGTACACAAACCTAAACTTAAAAGACTATACAACTCTCCATTCCACTAAACATCTAAATCAAAACGACGGTATAGTAATCTTTGCCAAAGATTCACTAAACCCATCAATAACAAAAATCAACCTAACCGAAGCAAACTGTATCCAAATCTCCCTCGGAACAGACATCTCCATATTTGCCGTCTACAGACCCCCAAGCTATAACAATCTCTCACCTTTTCTCAACTCCTTAAATAAACTTCTCGATAAAAATAAAAAAACACAACAATTAATTATTGCAGGGGATATGAATATTAACTTACTAAACGGGCAACCAATAACCACAGAATACTTAAGTCTACTTACTCACTATGGATTAAATTCGACAATCAACTCACCAACAAGAATTACGTCAAACTCTGAATCCTGTATTGACCATATATTTGTTAAAACTAGGAAAAAAACATCTTCATCCATTATTCGATCAACGGTCACAGATCATTTCACTACTACACTTAGCATACATCATAACGAGAAACAAAAAGATGAAAAAAACAACTCCGTACAAGACAAAATTAATTTTAAGTGCCTAATAGAGGACATACATAAGAAATCTTGGTCAAATGTAATAAATGAACCCGACCCAAACAACGCGCTGAACACATTTATGAACACAGTTGGAACCTACATTGCTAAACATACAACAAAAAATACCCCGAAAAACTACTCACATAAAGAAAAAAAAATAACACCCTGGATCACGAAAGGATTAGTAAACAGCATTCATAAAAGAGACACAATGCACATGCAAGTGCGCAAAAACCCATATGACGACAAACTAAAAAATAATTACCTGCTATATAGAAACCTTTGTAATAAATTAATCAAACAAGCCAAATACAAGTACTACAAAAAAGAAATAAAATCCGCCAAAAACGATCCCAAAAAAATCTGGAAAATCGTCAAAGATATTACTTTCTCCAATCCGAAAAAAGACTCGAAGATCAAAGTACTGTTAATAAATGGAAACAAAACCCTTACAAAAAATGAACCTGGTAAAATAGCTAATTTTATTAACTCCCAATTTGCAAAAGTCGGATCTAACTTAGCTGAAAAAATTCTTCTAAAAAACGGCACAACAGAAGACTCTTTAACCAAACTATCCTCTACCATACAACCAAATCATTCGTTTTATGCTCACAAAATAACTAAAAAGGAAATCTCAGATTTAATTATTTCTCTCAAACCAAATTGCGCTGTGGGCCCAGATAACCTCTCCAATCATATACTGATTAGTCTCCGAGAACATATACTTATACCACTTCAACATATTTTCAACCAAAGTTTCAGCCTCGGCATTGTCCCCGATCACCTAAAAATAGGTTGTATTACTCCAATACATAAATCGGGAGACAAAACGCTTATCTTAAATTACAGACCAATCACTCTGCTAAATTCGCTATCGAAACTACTAGAAAAAACTATGAAAAAAAGACTGCTCGCATACCTTGATAAACACAAACTGATCTCCACCCGTCAATTCGGGTTTAGAGCGAAAATGGGAACAGAAGACGCCTTATCGGAACTAACCACCTACATAGTGAAAAACCTAGATGGCGGTTCAAAGGTGTTAGGAGTGTTCTTAGACCTAGCAAAAGCTTTCGACACCATCTCACACAAATTACTCCAACAAAAACTCAAAAACATTGGCATAACAGGTCCACCACTAAAATGGTTCATTAGCTACATTGAAAATAGACAACAAATTGTAAAAATAAATAATCAAGAAAGTGACAAAGTAGGCAACAGGTATGGAGTACCCCAAGGCAGCGTCTTGGGTCCCATACTGTTTCTCATCTACATTAACAGTCTAACTGAGATAAGCCTAGGGAACATAGAGTACAAAGTAATCAGTTATGCAGATGACACTGTAATTTTATTCAAAGCCCAATCATGGGAAAACGTCTTCAAACACACGGAAACAGGGATGACTGAAGTAAATAGATGGCTAATAAATAATCTACTGACACTAAATATTTCTAAAACTAAATACTTAACTTTCAGTAAAACATTAGCTGGTCAGCCAGATAGTCACCCACAACTTCATCTTCACCCCTGCACAGTTACCTCATTAACTAACTCACGCTGTGTTTGTGACAAAATTGATTATGCGCAAAATATTAAATATCTCGGTTTAACTGTTGACAATAACTTAAAATGGGATCTCCAAATCAACCTAATTACAAAAAAAATACGGAAACTCTCTTACATCTTCAAAACAATTCGAAACATTATGTCACTACCTCAGCTAAAAAATATATATTTTGCACTCTGTCAAAGTATTCTTATGTATGGTATTTCAGTATGGGGAGCAGCAGCAGAGACTCATCTCAAATCACTTAAAATTAATCATAAAACAATAATCAGAATTATGTTCAGAAAGCCTTATCAACATCCGACAGAACAGCTAATGATCAACAATAACCTATTAGACATAAATAAACTATTCATAAAGAAGATCATCTACAAAAACTGCATAAAAATATCACCACACTTCATAACTCACTCGCAAAACACAAGAGCAAACACACACAATCAATTACAAGTACCATATATCAAATCAAATTTTGCCAAAAAACATGAATCTTACTTGGCACCACATATATTCAATAAGTTTGTAGCCCAAACAAAGACCTATGTCGCATCTAATAATTTGAATTGGGTATTCAAAAGATTTTTAAACTGGTTGAATGTCAAAGAAAGAAGAGAGATAAGTAATATTCTTAATATCTAAAATTATATATTTTCTTTTTTCTACTCTGTTTCTAATTTCTGATTTTCCTCTTATTTTATTATTATTATTTTTACTATAATATTTATATTTCTTTTTTTTTCTTTTTTAACCACTTATTTGTTTTTATGTAATTAGAAATTGTTAGTTACCAGCCTCAGAACAGACTTTGTCTAGTGAGGAGGGTAAGGAGAAAAATCATGTATGTACATAACTAATAATAAATAAACGCCCGGGTTGCCGGCACTGAATTGAATTGAAATTGAAATTGAACCCAATAAATACGCAAACAACTGGACCAACCAGTCAGTTGTCCGACGACTTTCGCAATTTGTGTTTCTATTCAAATCCTTACCCAAGGTACCCCCAGAGGAAATCGACATTTACAGTCAATGTCACTGGCGTAGGTGTCCAGTACAGCGTGTTCAGCGTTGGGAACTCCTACAAGCCCATTTCACCGTCAAAAATCTATCAACGACTCGTTGGTCAGCTCGTGCAGATGCATGCAAAAGTTTACGCGAATCGTGGCATGAAATCCATAAAGCGTTAGTCTCGATCGAAAATGACACAGAACAGAAGAAAGCCGTTATATGTGAAGCAAGAGTAGGAGTAGGAGTAGGAGTAGGAGTAGGAGTAGGAGTAGGAGTAGGAGTAGGAGTAGGTGTAGGAGTAGGAGTAGGAGTAGGAGTAGGAGTAGGAGTAGGAGTAGGAGTAGGAGTAGGAGTAGGAGTAGGAGTAGGAGTAGGAGTAGGAGTAGGAGTGGGTGTAGTAGTAGGAGTAGGAGTAGTAGTGGTAGTTGTAGTAGGAGTAGGAGTAGTAGTAGTAGTAGGAGTATAATTCAGAGTAAACAACTTCAGAGTGTGGAAATTGACATCACCATTGTCATAGAACTGTATGAGAAACTTATACATTTTATTGGCGAAATGCGAGATAATTTCGAAAACCAAGCCGAAAAACTGTCCTTTTTACAGGAATATGAAAGAGATTTTCGACGCAATCGAAAGCCTAAGCTACTTCCTAGCGAGAATAATACAGGTGAAGAGATGCAACAAAAAAACGGCCGCGAAAATTTCAGAATTGCTACTTTTTTTAGTAATAATCGATTCCTTATCAGCAGAATTAAAAAAAACGACTGGGTGCTTACAAATCACAAAGTTACAAAAAAACTAAGCCCGTCTGAAGTAAATGAAGGCAAAATCATTGCAAATGATTTATTCTAGTGATTTAGAAGCCCATTTTTCAGAAGAATGTCTCCATTTTTGTGCTCACTGCAGTGTGAAAAATAAGGATCGAAACAATGCTGTCAGTTTGTTAAAATTCTTACGAACTGAAGATCTTCAAACCATTTATCCAAACGTGGATATTACTCTTCGAATGTGTGTGTGTACTCCCGCCAGTAACTGTTCTGGAGAACGATCATTTTCTTGTTTACGACGTGTAAAAAATTATTTACGCACAACAATGGCGGAGCAAAGGCTGAACAATCTTGCTTTGCTTAACATAGAAGCAGATTTTTTAAGGAAATTGGATTGCGAAGATCTAATTAATGATTTTGCTGCACTTAAGTGCAGTCGAGAATTGTAACTGCCAGATTTTTGTTTTGAGTAAATTTTTTTTTATGTTAGATAATGCTTTACGTAAATTTTTTTACCAACGTTTTAATTTGTATTTTAAGTTTAGTTATTATATTCGAATATGTACCTTAAGTTGATTTTTATTTAAAAGAGGTGCTGATTTCTTTTATTTGTTTGGAGACGTAATAATAACTTTTTATTCAGCCCGTATCTGGCAACCCTAATTGTAACTGTGAAACACTAAGGACGGGTTGTTTCGGAGAATTTGAACAATTCATCAAATTTCAACATTCATTTTCGGGTTCTGTGAAAGACTTATTCAAGTTCTGTTTTTTATATCATTGTAGGCTAGTTGCTTAACAAAACTGAAATAAAAACAGAACTTGAAAAAATCTTTCACAGAACTTGAAAATGAACGTTGAAATTTGATGAATTGTTCAGATTTTCCGAAACAACCCGTCCTTATATATTATTGTATGAGAATAAACCTGAAACTAGTTAAATAAATTAAACCTAAAACTGTTTTAAATGTTTTATTCAAATCCTTGAAACCTTAGAAAGTATTACAAACTAGCAGCTATTATAGTTAACTAAATTTCTGAATCGATTTCGATAAAAGTTGTCAATAAAGTAAATTCATTATGTAGTCTATAGTCTATATCAGGGGTCTCCAAACAACGGCCCGCCAATGTCATCAATCCGGCCTACGACAATCGACAATTATACAGTAATTGAACTAGCGAATTTAGCAAGCGTATTTTTTTACATTAATTCCACACAGGAGGCTTTGAGGAAAATATTTTCCCTCAAGACCTATGTCATCTTAGGAGATGCTGTGTGGAGGGTCTTTTTAAGGAAGGGAAGGATAGGAAGTTCTGAAAAGGAAAATGTATGAGGGGTGGGTAGGAATCTGGGGATTAGTGTGTCCAGGAGTGACATACGTATGAATACATCCCTCCAACTGCGGTGCAAGGCGATGGGTCAAGATAGTCCGGCTGGAAAGGTCAAAAGGCCTCCCTCACCCAGTCTCTCTCGATCCGGCCCGCCACGCAGCAGGTAGGCAGACGTATCCGCCGCCAAGACCTGGACAAATCTCACCCCATGAACCATGAATGATAATGGCAGGAAAATTAAAACGGTTTTGACCCTAGGAACTTACTGAAAAGTTTGGATACTCCTGGTCAATATGATGGGTACTGAGAAAGGGGCGGCTACATGGTCTGGGGCCTAGGGCGGCCAAGACTGCAAATCCGCCTCTGCTCATACATAGTTAATACTCACATAGTTAATACTCATACATAGTTAATACTCATACGTAGTTAATACTCATACATAGTTAATTCTCATACACAGTTAATACTCACACATAGTTAATACTCATACATAGTTTATACTCATACATAGTTCATATTTATTAATAGTTGATACTCATACATAGTTAATACTTAAACATAGTTGAATACTCATACATATTTAATTCTCATACATTGTTAATATTTAAAATAGTTAATACACATACATAGTTAATACTCATTCATAGCTAATACTCATATTTAGTTAATATTTTTACATAATATAACTGTTTCTGTAACAAAATGTTGTATTGACTGACTCGGTATAATTATTTACTTTCATTAGTACTGTGGGCAGAGATGAACATGGGGTAGGTCGTCACAAAATTTCTGTACTGAAATAAATTCTGATATTGCATAGTGGAATCCGAAAGCTTATCAATGCAAGCAATACTGAGCTATCAAATGCATTATTTAGAATTGTACGTAGAAATAACAAGCCAATGAAAAAAGAACTTACGTCTGACAATTTGAGCATTTTCATATCATCAAAAAGAGTGTAGTGGTTCGACAAATTTGCTTCAATACCCATTAAACCTTAGAATTTATTTTTCATTATATTAATAACTTGTACATGAATATTATAATATTGGTTCCAAATGGGAGAATTGAAAGCAAAACATAACATTTTAATGAACTAAATATTATTGAAATTTCTTGTTAACCTATATATAAATCCCAACTTTTGTAAGCCATTGTTAGAGATTTCCGTTATGTGGTTAACAAATAAAAGATTTGATTGAAAAGTTTTGCCTATGTCTTTATGTTGTGTTAAAGTCTAAATAGCATTGTAAACGATGTCAATCAATTTTTATTAGTTATAAAGTGTTTTAAATGAAGCCAGTTTTCAATTTTCTCTCATACAAGCTTTTTTTTGGGACTTTGGGTTTTGGGTTTTTGCGGACGACATTAAGATTCTAAAAATAATAAAAAAATCACGATGACTGCCTTCTTTTCCAATCGGATATCGACTCTTTCTATGATTGGTGTAAAATTAATTGTTTAAAACTAAATTTCGATAAATGCAAAATTATGTCCTTCTATAGATCAAAAAAACCGATTGTCTTCTAATACAAACTTAATAATATTTGCTTAACAACTGTTACATCTATTAAAGACCTTGGTGTCTCTCTAGATAGCAAGCTTTCTTTTCGGGATCACATAACTGCAATCGTTAATAAATCCCTCAAACTCTTTGGTTTCATCACTAGAATCACTTCGGACTTCGAAAACGTAAATACCCTTAGAACTCTTTACTGCTCTTTGGTTCGCCCCCATCTTGAATATGCTTGTGTAATCTGGTTTCCTTTTTATGCTGTCCACATTCGACGCATTGAATCTGTTCAACATCGGTTCTTAAGAGGGATTGCTAGGAGGCTAGGATTAGAAAAAGGCAAATACTCATATGATGAAATTGAACTAACTCTAAACCTCTCTCCTTTGGAAGTCCGTCGGGAAAGAGATGACCTCATTTGCTTCTTCAAAATTATAAATGGTATTATGGATTCACCTACGCTACTGCATTCCCTTCAATGTCCCCTCGCACAGACATAGAAACAATAAACTGCTCTTCCTCAACCATCATTCGACAAATTTTGGATATTATTCACCATTGTCCAGAATGTGTAGACTGGTCAACTCAAGTCAAAACCTTAACTTCTTTGGAATAAGTCTGAATGATTTTTGCCGGTCGCTAAACAAGTGACGGAATATTATAAGTATCCTGTGGTCCTGACCCACGGCGTAGTCTTGATTTGATTCAAGTTGTCACATTATTTTCTTATATTATATCTGTCTTATGTCTTTGCTTTCATGTACCTTTGTCTAATCCTGTATTTTTCACTTTATTGTTTTCGTGTTATTACTTTGTAATTTGGACGATGTCCGTTAATAAATAAATAAATAAAATTATGTTTGCTTATTTATTTCAAAATTATTAGTTTGCATATGTAGAAACAAAACAATACAGTGATAAGTGGATAACACAATATTACCCAATTAGATATTTATTTATTTATTAACGGACCATCTCCAATTACAACACGTTATATATTACATGACATAATACAAGGAGAAGTATTACAATACAGGATAATGCAAAGCAATACAGCAATGACAAAATAGTGTGCCAAAACAATAAGGATAATTTATGGCCAAGACAGGAACAAGGTTTTTATGGAGTTCACGACTTTGACCACATCAATACAAAATATTACTTGCGTGATGATTGATAAAAATCATTAAGGTTTACACCAAAAAATTCTAGTTCCTGACTTAAGTTGACAAGTCACGCCATTCTGGACATTGGTAAATGGTGTCCATAATTTGTGGAGTATTGATTGAGGAAAAGCAAATCAATATTTCTGAGTCTACAGACTGAGAAATAGACTGCACAGAAAGAACTAAGTTGCAACAGAGTAGATGAGTCAATCAATCTGCTAATAATATTAAATATTATTTAATAGTCGGTGGTGTGGTTACCTTGTAATGTTTTATTTGTGGTCCGGGTGACGTGTATGGTGTATAAGTGTGTGTGGACGTGTGAGTATGTTTGTAGGTGTGTTATATATGCGCGTTGAACAGTTTATATCATTGATATGATGCTCTATTTAAATATTTGCAGTGGATCCGAAAACATTTCGATTTTTGAATTTAGGCTAATTTTATTGAAGGAATGAATAACACGGTTCATTGTCAAATTTTCTATTGTATTTTTTGTAATTAAGTGTGTAGAAAATGTCGGGTACATCACAAATTTATTTAAGATTTTTTTAATCTTTTAGATACTCGCTTATACCTAGATTGCATTCAGTTATCAATGGTTAACGAATGTCCGCTCCATTCATTCCCCGGCGGGATTAATGAGGTTCACATGGCGACACCTGAGGCCCTAGAATGGCTCGCAGACCTAGATGTCCCCCTCTGACCCCCCCACCATACGAAAGAAGAAAAATAATGCAGTTAGCAATACTTTCTTAAAAATAGTAGATAAGTAAAGTAGATACAAGAAGGCTATAAAAACATACCTCATGAATAAATATAAATGTTAGATTTAGATTTAGAACTTTAGATTCATACCTGATGCTTGAAAAAAGGAAAACACAGCTATTCTTCATAAATTTACCACTAATTGGTTTCATCAATTAGGTAGAAAGGAGAGTGAACTATTACTACACAAAAAATGAAATCAAACACAAACCAAAAACAACAACAAAAACTCAAATAAAAAATAAACCATGTAAAAGATACCTTTATATTCTAATCTTTATCGTTATGTGTATATATGTACCTACCTAGTACTTTTAAATTAGAATGCTACCCAAGCAGCAGTTAATCTTATGTTTAATTGGATATTTTATTTTATTCTATTTCTTCTCTTTGTTATTCATATTTATACAAAATATGTTAGTAGGCTAAGGCACCAGTTAAAAGTACATATACCTATTATTTCATTCTTATTTTAATACTATACTTATCAAACAACTTATCAAAATGTTAATGCTCATCCTAATTTGACTGTCCTAAAACGGGAATCCTTGTAGTTGGGCAGTCAAAACATTTCTTAAATAATGTATAATCTTTTACTAAATAAAAAAATAAATAAAATTATTCTTTCGCATAAATGTGATCTATTTTATAATTTCCTTAACAAATTTTGCTTTTTTAAAAATGTTCCGCTAAATTATTATATACATCATTTGTAAAATCCCATATGAGCGAACGGTATTAAAAAATTAAATAATTAGGTATAGAATTTTGGTACAGTAATTGTTTTTGTTTAAATTTCTATGTAGAAATGTTAAATCATCTTATGTTAGCCATTGTTGCGAATATTGAAATGTACGTACACTGAAAGTTATTGTTCAATTTGAGCGTAAGAAATAGTTAATTAATTTGGATGGAATGTTATTGATGAACACAAAGAGTATGGATGAACACATTGTGAAATATGAAACGACAGATACATTTGTTTTCAGGCATTAAATAAATAGTTTAACAATGATTTAGTAGCTGTCTTGGATTTGGTACACAACTCTGGGCTATTACTAGATACATGAGTAATCTGAAAAATCATGAAACAGAAAAAAAATCGTTCAGGAATCGCTAATATTGTCTTCAATAATTCAATAGATGTCATACAAAAATAATATATAATTTTTAAAATACACTGTTTATATTGCATTTAGTTTGAGTAGCAGCCAATAAAAATGTGCGGTGAGAAAATGAAGACAATGTTTTTAGTTCTTATTCGAAGTATGATACAGTTAAATATGACCGAAGGAGATAGGGTCCCATTAGCTTAGTTGGTAGAGCTGTGCCCCGGCAGGGCAAGGGTCCTGGGTTCGAGTCCTAGATGTGACCGTATCTTTTTCTGATTTTCGTTTAGGAATCGCTAATATTGTCTTCATTTATCAAATATTACAATTTGATGTTTTACTCATTAAGTTATTCCAAAAATAAAATTTTTTTTAAAATTTGAATACCGCGCAACAGTCACAACGGCTCCCAAGATCCATAGGGAATATAGAATCCTCATTTGGAGTATATTATTTTGACTCTGAAGGCAGTGGATTATGGGGATGATGATGATCGAGTACCTGGCTATTCAGATCTAGTAACTTAACATGGATTTTAAGCAAAGTTTCGATTCTGAATTGTGTTCTTTCACCAGAGCAATACTGAAATTGCCTACGACTCTATAGTTACTATATTATATTATTTTAAATGTACCTACAATAACTCATTGATTTAACAAAATTTGCTGGCGTACTAATTAGAATTTGAACCCACCACCTCCGTATTCGATGACGAGGAACTTAAGCGTTCATCCATGTAGGTTGTCATCGTCAAAAGTCATACTTATTTCGCTTATCATGTAGTTTTCAAAATTAGAACTGACTGTGTGAAAATTTCACACAAACAATCAAATTCTTAGATACTTACAGCCTTCTAATAAAAAAATCACTTCACAACCGTCAAACGATGTTTTTGTTGAACATTGTACAAAGACTGTACAATTTCTAATATGAATTATTACTAATTAAAATATCTCGCAACATTGTATTTTGGCAGACTGGCACATGCGCAGACCGATGCAATTTCCCGGCAATAAGGGTAATATAACAGTTTTTTCATTTGTGGTTTGAGATGTGTGATTGAAAGCAGGTTTTTATTGTGTTATTTTTTGTCATTATTGTTAATCCATTAATAATTTATCCGTGTAAATTTAGTTTCATACTAAGCCAGTTAAAAAGCTAGGTTTTTACAGATTATTATATAATATTTAGAAATGGTTTTTACCGCATAAATTTGATAAGAATTCCAAGAAAGTGATGTTTTTTTTAGATAAATGCTTTATGCAATATAGGTAAATATAATTCCATGAAATCCACGATTTTATTGTGCAAAAGTCTAAAATGTGTTATTTTTTTGGGTATCCTTTGGGAATTTTTACTACAATTTTTTATCATTTTTAGTTTTATGAAAGAAACAAAAAGTGAAGTGACAGCTTTAACGCAAATTCCTAAAATAAAATAATTGTTTTTTTCGAATTTTGATTTCTCTGAAATTTTTTTTTTTTTTTTTTTTTATTGTTGATACATTTTTTTTACAATATTTCATATTTCAATTTAGTAATGTTGGTTTCACTGGGATGTTTACCCGTGCTGAGGCCCCCATTTTATAATTTAAGAATTTATACATTTAAAAAAAAATAAAAGAAAAACAACATTAAAATAAAGATAAATTTAAAATAAAAAATAAAGATTAAAAATTAAAATATAATTATAACACTAAAAGAAAAATATCAAAAGAGAATGTAAATCGGCATTTATAATGATATATGTGTTTGTGCGTGTTGCGTGTTTTATATATTTTTTTTTGTGTTGCGTGTATATGTTTTATTCTTTTATGTTATAGTATTTTGGTAATATTGTCTTTTTGTTCTTTAATCCATTTTTTTATTTTGTGTTTGAATTTATTTTTATTTTCCTCAATTTTTGTTTCAAGTGGAAGACTGTTGAATGCTTTAATAGCGTGGTATTTATGGTGTCTTTGTCCAAAGGTAGTGTTTACCGTCGGAGTTTTTATGTTTTCTTTGTACGCTTGTCTGACCGGTCTATTAGTGATATTTTGTGTTTGTTGGGGTTTGTTTTTTTGGTCGAAAATGTAGTTTAGTAGTGTTTTAACATATAATTGGCGTATATCAAGTACGTCACAGCTTTTAAATATTTGGTCTGTGTCGGTTAGTTTATGTTTTTTGAGTACTACTTTTAATATCGTTTTCTGTGCGATTTCTATTTGAGCGATAGCTGCGTTTGTTGCTCCTCCCCAAGCAATTATTCCATATTCTATTATTGATTGGCATAGTGCATAATATATTGTTTTCAATTGTTTTATTTTATATATGTTTCTTATGTTTAGGAAAATGTGTATTGTTCTGAGGAGTCTATTTGTGATTTGTTTGATGTGATGTGTCCATCTAAGATTATGGTCAATTAGGATTCCTAGATACTTTATTTGTTCTGTTTTTTCTAGAGGGGGGCAATCGCAGATGTTGGTGTTTATGCATTCGTGTATTTTTATGGTGTTTGTATTGTTTTTTGGCTGTCCTGTGTTAGTTATGCTGTACGTTGTGAATTTTGTTTTCGATATGTTTAGTGTGAGTGTATTTGAGTCCAACCATTTTTTCACTTGCGTGATTCCTAGATTCGCTATGTTATAAACCTTATTCCAATCCTTAGATTTAAATAATAAAACTGTGTCGTCTGCGTAACTAATTATTTCTCCATCTATTTCCATGCTGCAAAGTTCATTTATGTAAATTATGAAAAAAACGGGCCCTAGTATGCTCCCTTGTGGAACTCCGTGTGTAATCGGCAGTGGTTTGCTAGTATAGTTATTAATTTTGACTTGTTGTGTTCTGTCGCTCATGTAGCTTTTTAATAGTTGTAGTTCTTTGTCTTTGATACCCATATTTTCTAATTTTTTAAAAAGTGTTTTTTTTTTTTTTTTTTGTATTAGGCAATTCACCCTAAAGAGAGTGCTTTGTGCCGATTGGGTTAAGATATATGGTTAAACTGATGTGAATTATCTATAAGGGGACTAGACATATCATATATTAAAGTCATTCAAATCTATAAACTTATAAAGAATAGAATATACGCGAGAGTTGTTGAGAGACAGCAAATATGGAATACTAAGGGGAGACTGGTGGGTGATTTTAATAAGCAATCGATACATGCCCTTGAAAGAAGAATGGTTTTTACAATTGAAGAAGACATGGTCAAGAGTCTCATCCTCCACACCACACTGGCATAATGAACTTTCGAGTACCCGAATTTTAAACAAATGAGTTGCTATAGAGCAGTGGCCAATTCTCATTCTCGAGATACAGGAAATAAATCTTTTGGACTTTTTTATTCCGTGGAACCAGGGTTTACTTGGAATATGATTTTGTATTCCAGCATAGAAAGATCCAGTTTGAGTTTTCGTGATTGTCCAATTTTCTTCCCAGGAACGAGACATGCTGGATTTAAGAATAGAGAAGACGTCAGAGACAGGAATTTTAAAATCTAAAGGAATAGAACCAGATACAGTTCCAAGTTTAGCGAGAGAATCAGCTTGCTCATTACCCTCAATTCCTAGATGGCCAGGCACCCAAACCAGTATTGTCTCAAACATAGATTCGTTTAAAGAATCGAGGATGTTTTTAATATTACAAATAACATAGTCTTCAGGACTTCGAACGATATTAGAGGAAATTTTTAATACTGCACTTAGAGAGTCAGTACACAGTAAGGCTCGACGAATATTGAGGAGTTGGATTTGAATTAAAGCTTGTTCAATTGCGAAGCATTCTGCAGTAAATATGGAAATTTCTTTAGGCAATTTATAAGACAGATTAACATTGAATTCAGGAATATATACCGATGCGCCACATTCTTTGTGGTCGGATTTGGAACCATCTGTGTATATGAGGGAAAATCCAGGAAACTTTGAAAATATAAAGTTTTTAAAATGTTCTTCAACATTTTTAAAGTTATTAGCTGATGATAAAATGTTCGTCCGGAAGTCAGAAATTATTACGTTTGGGATAAAATTAATAGCATTAAACGGGGTACTGTAAATAGGAAGAATTGGATCATCTTGTAGATTTTGAAGGTTAGAAGACAGAGATCTAAATGATAGAAAACTTTTTAATAAGAGAGGGAACCGATCTCTATCTATTACCCTCCTTCTGTTATTCAAAATACTGAACAAACGATCGAGACTCTGTTCCAATGAGTGACGCGATAAAGATAACGCTTTGAAGATATATCTATCCGCGAGGTATTGTCTTCTCAAAAATAAGGGAGGATCTACACATTCTATCTGAAGAGCATTAATTGGAGAAGATTGCATTGCCCCAATAATCATTCTGAGCCCTTTTGATTGGATTCTTTCAAGTTTCTTATCCAGATATTTAGGAAGTGGGTCGAAAAGAAATGTGCCATAATCCAAGTGACTTCGAACGAGGGAATTATACATTAGTTTAAGAGTAGTAGGATGGGATCCCCACCATACTCTGGAAACAGCTCGCATCATATTAAGCCCCTTTTCACACTTAGCAGAAACGTTCTGAATATGCGGGAGCCAGGAAAGCTTATGGTCCAAAAGCAAGTAAAGAAATTTTATTTGCTTAACGATTTGAAGGGGGAAATTATCAAAAGAGACTGTAAAGTGAGGCAGTTTTCTTTTGCGAGTAAAAGCCACTACCTTGGTTTTAGAGGTAGCTAAATTCATTCCATTTGTCAACATCCAAACTTTAATATTATGTAAGGCCAAATTTAATTCCTTCGCAGCATGTGATAAATTTTTGTGAGATAAATATATGAGAAAATCGTCCGCAAAATAAAGTCGCTTAATAGACAAAGGGATAACAATGTCTAAATCACTAATATAAATATTAAATAATAATGGACTGATTACAGACCTCTGGGGTAGCCCTTTCCAAAGTTTGCGCTTCAATATGTTTGAGGAAGAGTGGATAATAATGGATCTGTCTGTTAGCAAGTTGATAATAAATTGAACTAATTTTATAGGGATTTTTATTTTAATTAATTTTTCCTTCAAAACATCAATTAATACATCGTCGTAAGCTGAAGAAAGATCTAGAAATGTGGCCAATGTACAAGAGTTAAGGGATTGAGAAATACGGATATCTGTTGTTAACAAACTTAAATTATCCATAGTAGATTTCTTTTTCCGAAAGCCGTATTGATTAGGAGGGATAATACTGTGATTTTCAACAAACCATTCTAATCTGTTCTTTATCAAATGTTCCACTACTTTAATTAAACACGACGAAAGAGCAATAGGACGATAGGATGAGACTTCGGACGGATTTTTCCCTGGTTTTAAAACCGGGAGGATTTTTTGAACTTTCCAGACATCCGGAATAAATCCTGTTTCAAACATGTTATTAAAAGAAATATTCAACCGACATGTCGGAGAATGCTTTAAAGAAGCTATATAATATTCCATCAGGACCCGGAGAAGAGTCAGAAAGAGATTTAATTACTCGTTTTAGTTCACTAACTAAGAAAGGAGAGTCTAGCCAGTTAGAGTGAGATGGATATGAAATAAAAGAGGGCATTTCTTCACATCTGGCAACTGAAGGAGGGGCAATCTTATCAGCAAAACCTATAATAATTTCCTCCGGAATATGTTTGGTACGCTCCGGAGCATATGACGAACCGAATTTTTTTAAATTAGTCCAAACAGATGACTGGGGAGTTTCAGGAGACAAGTTTTCACAAAATTTTCGCCATCCAGACCGCTTTTTATTTTTCAAAATACGTTTAGTTTCTGATTGGACGCGTTTTACTGATAAGAAATTTTCAAAAGACATGCATTTGCGGTAAATGGAAACTGCTTCTTTTCTAGAGTTAACAGCACGAGTGCATTCTTCGTCCCACCACGGAGTCGAATGTTTAGTTTTAATGTTAACTTTACGCTTTGGAATGGATTTTTCTGCTGCTTTTATAACTATACTAGGAAATAATTCACATTGAGTTCTGATGTTCCCAAGAGAAGATTTTACAGAGTGAACAAGAGAGTCTAATACAGAAGAAAAAAATCTCCAGTTCGCATCTTTCGTTTTAAATTTAAAATTATTGTTAATTGTAAAGGAATGCGAGGTGGTTAGATAGTGAAAGAGGATTATAATAGGGAAATGATCACTGGAAAGGGGGTCTTTAAGTATGTTCCAAGAACATTTACGTATCACCGAAGATGAACAGAGAGATAAATCAACCACACTTTTCCTTTGTTGAGGGGGGGTGAATCGGGTTGGAGATCCGTCGTTTAAAATACATAAATTATGGGAATCAATAAAATCTAAAAGATTACGGCCAGAACGATTCGTTAATTCACTACCCCAAGAGGTAGAATGAGCGTTAAAGTCGCCCAGTAACATATACGGGGGACGGATCTGAGACATAAATGATGACCATTCGTTTTCATCAAAAATAGTGGAGGGAGGGACATATATTGATAGTATTGTAATATCACATACAACAGCTGCTACTATCTGAAAATTGTTAGAGAGAGTATGAAACATGATTGGTTTGAAAGGGATAGAGTCATGGATGATTAAGGCAGCGCCACCTTTACCATCCAGTCTATCATGTCTAAGACAATTATATCCCGAAATCTTAAATAGATACGAGGGTTTAAACCACGTTTCAGAAATAGCGGCAACTGAAATTTCATGTTCATCGAGTAATTTTACAAGTTCAAATTTATTACAGATTAGACTTCTGATATTCCACTGAAGAATTCTGTTCAGTTTCGGAGACATTAGGAAGACAGGATAGTAAAGATTTAATGCAATCGGCAGCGTTGGACGGTATATTATTGTTGTTTGAAAGAATAGAAATTAAGAGGGTAATTAAAGTCTGAATGAAAGCAGAATTTTCATTCACCACTTTCCCTAAATTAGGGGAAGATTGGGAACTATTTAAAGCACTCCCATTGAGTGTCTGAGATTTATAATTCCCATTTGGGTTAAACAAAATATCATTATGTTGATTTTTATCAATAGAAGCAATAAATTTTGGTTTTGGTTTTAGTGGTATAAAAATTGTTTCCCTGTGAGAAGATGATGGAGGAGATTTAGAGTAAGATAGATTGCAAGGAATTGAGGTAGATGTTACCTCTGCAAACGATTTTATTGCAGGTGGGAATAATTTTGATGCCTGGAAATAGGAAATGTTGTCTGAAGCCATTGATTGTTTAATATTCCTTTGTCTGGTCAATTCTGGACAGGCCACACTAACCGCTGTATGATTTCCCTTGCAGTTAATGCAACGTGGATCATTCGATGATTTTTGGCAAAGATCAAAGGGGTGGTCCTCTCCGCAATGAAAACAACGTGGAGGGGAACGACATATGGGTTTAGAGTGTCCGAAACGGCAGCAGTTAAAACACTGTATCGTCGGGAATTTATATACTTCCACAGGGAGTGCGTTGTAATAAATAAATACCCGAGATGGCAAAGTTTGGCCTTCAAAAGTAATAACAACCGATTGTGAGGGTTTCCATGTAGTGGTTCCATTAGATGTATCTTTGTAATTTAATCTACGTGCTTTTAAAACCTTAGGGGTCACTTGAGAATCATTAAGTGCATCAACAATTTCAGATTCTGAGAGATCGGTTGGTATACCTCTCACTCGGCCCATTCTAGTAAGGTTGTAAGTTGGAATATAAGCTTTAAATTTGTGGTGTGAAAGCGTATCAATTTTTTGGACAAATTCATTTGCAAAGTTTGCGGATTTAAATTCTAGGGATAACTTATAGCGGCCTTCCGGCTTAATAGATCCGTTAACTATGCCAAGGTTATTGTTTTTTGAACTAAAAATGAATTTCCCGAAATCCAGAGGATGAATAATTTTTCCTTGTTCAGTACTTTGGACATTGACAATGAATGGAGCCGAGGAGGATGGGGAATAACTTAGTTCAGTATTTTTAGATTCTGATAATATGGTATCCTTACGAATTTCCTTAGGGTTTGAGGTTTCATCGGATTGCGAAGGTTTAATTTTGGGAGGTACATTAAGACAGAGCGATGGTCTTCGTTTTCTGGAAGGGAGTATTATAGAAACATCCGATTCATACTCATCTCCAATATTAAATATGGACTCGGGGTCAGGAGGTCGATCTTCATCTTCCTCCATATTTATAAATTAATTAACAAAAAAAACAATAATACAGTCTATTTGATTGACTGTACACACGAATTTCAAAACCTAAATATAACAAACAAATAATAGAAAACAAAAATGTAACAATAATTTCTTATCTGTACGAAGTCCGCGACAGCAGGTAGGCAATTCGTCAAACACAGAGCACGACTATCCACTACCGTAGTTCGATGACTCTAAAAAGTGTTTTGTGGCATATTGAATCAAAGGCTTTAGCCAAATCTAAATATATCGCTATGCATTTAAACCCTTGATCTAAGTTGCTATGTATATAATCTATTGTACTTGCTAAAGCTTCTTTTGTGCTTCTTTTTTTTCTAAATCCATATTGTTTGTCCGAGATTAATTTGTTTTCTTCCAGGTATTTTATTATTTGGTTTTTTAATAGTCTTTCGAAAATCTTTGATAGAGAGTTTAACAAAGTAATTGGTCTATAGTTAGTTATTTCCATTTTATCTCCGGATTTATACATAGGAATTACCAGTCCTTTTTTAAGAGTATTAGGAAAGCAGGCATGTGTTATGCTAAGGTTGATTAGGTGTGTTATAGGTTTTAATATTTCATTTTTTATTATTTTAATGCAATCCGTTGTTATCTCATCTAATCCAGGAGCAATCTGGTTTTTTAATGTATTTATTATTTTGTTAATTTCCATTTCCGAACTTGTTTTTAATATAAATCTGTGTTGTGTTGGTTGGGTATCGATGTTTGATCTGTTTGTTTGTGTTAGTGTGTTTGTGCTGTGTTTTTTACGATTCGCTAAAACTTTCCCTATAGTTGCAAAAAAGTTATTTGCGTGGTTTGCCATCATTTCTATATTTGTTTTGGCATCTATTTTTTTCGAGTTAATATTTAGATGTTCGATAGTATTTTTTTGTTTGTATTTTTGTGTGTATGTAACTTCCTTTAATATTTTCCATATTTCCTTTGGGTAATTGTTTGCTTTTTTAAGTTTTTCTTTGTAGTACATCTCCTTAGCTACTCAAATAATTTTCGTGCATATGTTTCTATATCTTTTATAGTAATTAAGTTGTTCCATGTCATACGGTGTTTGTTTAATTTGTTTGTGAATTTTGTCTCGTTTACGAATACAGTTTAATATTCCTTGTGTTATCCATAGTTTAATTTTTTTTGCTTTGTGTGTAAGTTTTATATGTTTTATTGTAGTGTAATTATTTATTTCTTGCGTTAGCGTATTTGTAAATGTATTCCAGGCTTCCTCGACATTATCTATTTGGTATAATGTATTCCAGTTTATTTTTTGGAGTTTTTCTTTTAAGTTTGAGTAGTCAATTATTTTTTTTGTAAATATTTTATGTTGTTTCGAAGTAGTGTTTTCGGTGTCTATTGCTATCATATTCAAGTAGTGATCAGTGATTGTGCTTTCAAGTACTACTGTTTTGGTTTTTAGTTTTGTCTTGA
This sequence comes from Hesperophylax consimilis, assembly GCF_061612785.1. Lineage (NCBI taxonomy): Eukaryota > Metazoa > Arthropoda > Insecta > Trichoptera > Limnephilidae > Hesperophylax > Hesperophylax consimilis. The sequence continues at coordinate 19,341,976 of NC_142865.1, forward strand.
TCATTATATGGTCTATGCAGCTTTTAGTGTTTTGTGTGACCCGTGTTGGGACCTTTATTATTGGCTCCAGTCCGTGTTGTGCTAGTATTGCTAGGTATTCTATGTTTTGTGGGTGTCCGTTTTGTAGAATGTTTATATTAAGATCTCCTATGATGATGATATTTTTGTATTTGTTGAGATCATTTAATGTATTGTTAAGATCAGTTAAGAAATTTGTGATGTTGTTTTTGGATGGAGATCTGTACATAGCTAGGATACATGTTTCTTTTCTATATGTAATTTGTATGCAGTTGGAGTCGATTATGTTTATTTCTTGAATGGTTGTGTTATTTTTATCACTGACGTATATAACTATACCATCATTTTGGTTTTTGTGTATTTTTGTATGGTGTGTATTATAGTTTTTGATTGTTTTTGGTATGTAGTTGTCATTCAACCAGCATTCTGTCAGTACAATGACATCAAAATTATTTTCAAGCTGTTGGAGGTATATAAAAAATTCATCAAAATTTTTATTGATCGATCTAATGTTTTGGTGTAATATATTGATTCTATGTTTTTCTTTTGTGAATTTGGTCCAGAGGTTAATATCATTTGTACTTTCACAGTAGTGTTGATTGTCCGAATCTATATATTCCATGTAATCTGCCATGTTGGTGTGTATTTGTGTAAGTATGTGATGTGAGGTTGTGTTAGATGTAGTCGTGTTTATGTCAGTTTATTAGATATATATCGTTTAGGTGTTTTATTTCCATAACCTTTGAGTCTTTGGATTTTCTGACGAGAATTTTTCCTGATTTTACCCAAACATATTTGTAGTCTTTTTCTTGGGCTCTTTTTCTGGTGTTCCAGTGCAGATTTTTGTAATATTGGGTTAATGCCGCATTAAGATAAACATATTTGGCTCCTTCTCCGTTGAATTTTTTTATCGGGTCATTGTGTTTGGATGCTAACATGGTTTGTGCTTTTGTGGTATCCTTAAAATTAATTGTTATTTTTGTTTGATCATTTGTTTTGTTTGTTGTGACTTTGTATGTATCCTCTGGGGACATCGTAACGCCTGCGAGTTCAGCGATCCGTGTAACAGCGTGGACTGGGGATATGTTGTCCTGTAATTTTAGGCCGTTTATCTCTATGGAGTTCAGCAGGGCTGCTTGTTCTATATCTGCCAGGTGGATTTCTACCGTAGATAATCTGATTTCTTTATCCGCTAGTTCCTCCTTGATTTTATTGACGGTGTTTGGAATGTCCATGATTTGTTGAAGTTTTTGTAAAATGTCATCATATTTGTCATTGATGAAGTTCGTGAAGTTTTTTATTTCTTGCAGCTCTGTTTCAATTTTATTGAGCATTACTGTCTTCATTTCCTCGAATTTCGTATTGATGAATTCAAATATTGATTCACTGTCTATATTAATCATAGATTGATGTGTCGCCGACGGTGAGTCCATAGTGCTAGTTTGTGGTGAAGATGTGGTTTTCTTCGCGCTGGAGAATTTACTGCGAGATTTAGACATGTTGTGTTGTCCTTTTTTTTTTAGGATTGCTCCTGTTGGTGGGCAAAAACAATGGCACTCTCTAGCGCCTAAAGGCAGGCAAAATCAATTACACCGGTTATGTATTTTGAGGGTTGCGCCTGTTGGTGGGCAAACACACTGGCACACTCTCTAGCGCCTATAGGCAGGCAAAACCAGTTACACAGGTTGTGTTTTGGTTTGAATCCGTGATGGTAGCTGATTGTGAAGCTGTTTTTAAAATCCAAGTCTTCTTCTTTATGTGCCGTATCAGGTCCCCCCGACGTTGGCGATCACTCTTGAAAATGTCTCTTTGTCTTGCGCTGCCCGGAATAGCTCCTCCACACTTCTAATGCCGGTCCACTCTCGTATATTTCGCAGCCAAGACATTTGTCTCCTACCAGGCCCTCTGCGACCTTCTATCTTGCCTTTCAATATTAACTGGAGCAAGTGATACTTCTCCCCTCGAAGTACATGACCCAGATATGAAATTTTCCTGATTTTTATTAATCTAAGCAGTTCTCTCTCTGCTCTAGCCCGCCTGAGAATTTCTGTGTTGGTGATCAAGTCGGTCCATGGGACTTTGAGTATTCTCCGGTGAAGCCACATTTCAAAAGCCTCTAACCTGTTCATGGTATTTACTTTCAAGGTCCATGTTTCACATCCATACAACAAGACCGACCACACATAACATTTTAGCATTCTCTGCCTTAGTTTTAAGCTGATATTATCATTGCAGAAGAGGGATTTCATTTTAATGAACGCAGTTCTTGCTGCTTCAATTCTGCACCTAACCTCTACATCTGGGTCAAGAGTCTCCGTGAGAATACTGCCGAGGTATCTAAATCTTTCGACCTTTTCGACATTGCAACCATTTAACTGTATCACTGATTCAGAGTGATCTAGTCGTCCAAAAGTCATCCATTTTGTTTTATTGACGTTGATTGTTAGGCCCAGTTGCTCACCAGCATTATTAACAAGATTTAATAGGTCTTGGAGGTCATCGATACAGTCAGCTAGTAATACAGTATCATCTGCGTATCTTATGTTATTAATGACAACTCCGTTGATCTTAAGACCCTTCTCAGTATTACTTAGGGCTCTTTTAAAGACATAGTTGGAATAGAGATTAAACAATAGTGGCGACAGGATACAGCCTTGTCGTACTCCACGCTGAATGGCAATTGCATTAGATCTCTCATTCCCATGTCTTATTTCTGCTGTTTGGAACCAATACAGGTTTTTTATGAAATTCTGGTCTTTGGTGTCAACGTTACAATCCGCAAGCATTTTCATTAGGTCAGCATGTTTTACCCTGTCAAATGCCTTTTCGTAGTCAATAAAACAGGCAAAAACTTCCTTTCTTTGGTCACGACACTTTTGCAATAGTACATCGATAGACAATAATGCCTCACGCGTCCCAAACGCATTTCTGAAGCCAAACTGAGTGTCATCCAAGTCCTGCTCGCACTTATTGCGTATCCTGGCATGTATTATTTTAAGGAATAATTTAAGGACATGACTCATCAGGCTTATTAATCGATAGTCACTGCACTTCTTAGGGTATTGTTTTTTAGGCAATGTCACGAAGGTGGATTTTAGCCAATCTTGGGGTATATTCCCTGTGTCGTATATAGAATTAAATAACCTCAACAGGTAGTCAACATTTTCATCATTAAAGAGCTTCAACACCTCAACTGGAATATCGTCTGGTCCGCAAGCTTTTCTATTGTCTGAAGTCTTTATTGCATGAAGAATTTCTGATTTTAATATCGATGGTCCATGCAATTGATCATTGGGAATGTTTATGTCATGTCTAATATCTTTGAATGTATCATGAATATACTTTTCCCATGTTTGTAAAATATCTTTTTCATCCAATATTAATTTATTGGAATCGTCAACTAAACATGATGGAGTAATTCTTCTAGAAGTGCCTGTAATTTCCTTTAATTTTTTGTGAAGTTTGAATGCATTGTGACTACGACTGTACGATTCTAGTTCTTCACACTGTGACTTCATCCATTCTTCTTTGGCTTTTTTAATTTCACGTCTAATCGTTCTTTGTAAGTTTTTATATTGTGTCTCATTATGTTTGTGTTTACGTCTCTCATCCATTAAGTTCAAAATGTGGTCAGTCATCCAATTCTTTTTTCTAATTTGCTTATCAGCTTTCAAATTTGCATCACAGGTTTCACGTATAACTGACTTAAGGTTATCCCATTGTGTTTGTATTTCTATCGATGGATCACAAGGGAGTAGCCTAATATTATCGTTCAAAGTCTGAGATACCAATCCAAGTGAGAGTTTTATATTCTGGGTTGAGTATTATTTATTAATATTTATTATTAATATGTATTAAAAAAAAAGATTTTTTTTTTTTTTTGTTCGCCGGTCTGAGGATTGAACTTGTATCGACAGAATAGCGCGGTGCTGACGTTTTAGACCACTGAGCTATGGAGCCTTGGGTGAGAGTTGTGGGATACGTTTAAATATACTTGTGTAAAGTTCATTTAGTACTTGTTTAAATTTTGTTTATGCTCTTGGGTAAAAACATGTATTTATTGTTGCACTTGTAACGTTTTTAGCACTTTTTTATTTTGTTATTTCACTTTTTATCTTCACCGAAAAACTGTGAATTATTTACTGTTGTTCTCTTTGTTTTGTATAGCTTCTTGTCGAAATACAGTCTATATGATTTTAATTTTTAATGAGATTAAACTGTGCAATCTAGTAGGAAGTTTATTGTTTTAATTTCAAAACACTATTTTGATACTTTCGGGTGTTACAGTTCAGGATCTAAGATCACGCGATGATAGTGCGCGAAAAACTACACTGTATTTCATAAACTGAAGTGATCCACTTAACTTTTTACTACACTTTTGATTAGATTAATGTTGGAGCATTTAAATAATCGTCTGACGTTTATGATTGTTGTTGTTGTTTTTTTTTTCGAAATTTTGTTCAAAAATGTTCCTGTTAAGCTTTTTTTAATTTTTTCACATTTGAAATTAAAGTATTGCACTTTTTAAATATAACTTTATATTAAAACTACGAAAATTTAAATTTTATCTAGTTTCTAAAACTAAATTTATTTTTACGAAATCTTCAAAATGAAGAACTATTTAGAACATTTAAATAACCTTGGAAAAATTTCGAAAAAAGCCTTCTTCAACGTGTTGAGTATTTTCCCCCAGCAGTCCAAGGGTAAGGTTGCGTGCATGCTGACGCAGGATTAATATTTGGGAGGGTTGATTACTACACTAATTGCTGACTAAAAATTGCATTACAACACTTTAACAAAGCTGGGGTGAATTCATCCCCCTTGTGTTTCAGGGGGAAATGTCTTGTGTACCGTTCTCTCCCCACTGTAAAAGAAAAAAAATAATTAATGAATGTTAAACAAGGCATTTACATAATTAGTTTTGTGATTAGTGGAGATAGATTAAAAAATTAAATTATTTCTTTCATTTTTTGGTGTTGCATACTGATTTCCATGTTTTGGAGCATTCATATCAAGTTAAATGTGGTTTTTAAAAACAACGTATTCTATTAGACAGTTGTGTTTATAAAAAAAAACAGTGCTATCCGTTAGACGCTAAAGCACAACGCGTTATAATTGTTTTTTTTTCTATCTGCACAGAATGATTTAGCCATAGCAACGCATGGCGCGGTAAAGATGGTTCTAAATAAATTCTTAGGTTATAGTTAAGCGGGAGTTCCAATAATTTTGTTGAATTACAATACAATTACAATATTTACTACGCTCTAGCCCATTCAATAATACAGTATGGTATCGTTGCGTGGGGGGGAGCTTACAAATCATCACTTTTACCGCTGGAAATCACTCAAAGGCTGTTAATAAAAATTTTAATAAAAAAACCATCAGACTACCCAACCTTACAACTTTTCCAAGATTTTCAAGTCCCATCACTAAAAAATACATATACGAAAAATACGCTACTTCAAATCCACAAAGATCTGTATAAGAAGTCACACCATGCCATGGTTCGTGTCGAGAGCAATAGGCAAAATACAATGGGTCGCTTATGGACTCCATTAATGCATACCAGTTTTGCACAACACTATTACACGTACACTGGAGTGGTATGGTTTAATAAATTAACGACTGAGATGAGATTAGAACCGGACTTTAATAAATTTAAAAATAAAATTAACTTCACTACAATAAATAATTTAACGAATTAGAATGACGATGATATCTCACTATATTATTTTATAAAATATTGTATAAAAAAACTAAAATCTCTTCACTTTATATGTTTTTATGATTCTTTTTTTCTTCTATTTACATATGTATGTTAAGTTTTTATTATTTTCCCTTTACACACGAGTTTTAGACTCTTGTAAAGGTAAACATGTTAATTTTTATTGAAATATGTTCTTACTATGTAAATTTAAACATTATACTGTATTTTATAAAATAAATAAAAATATTAAAAAAAAAAAAAAAAAAAAAATACTCTTATAAATAATATGAATATGCTTAAATTGTTATGATTTTCACTGACTTGGTATAATCATTACCATACAATAATACCTAATATTTTTTACTATTCATATGTCAAATTTAATAAAAAGGGCGTCAATTAATAAATAAATATGAACAAGACAGAGAAAATAAAAAACGGTTACCCTAACAACTAACTACAAGAAATAATGGAACTAACGGATTCTTTGCCAGAAATCTTTTTTTCGATGTTGGTCCAAACTGTATGTTTCTAAAAACCCCGGACAGTTGACCCCTCTGCCAGTTGATTCCTCAAACAGTTGATTCCTTAAAGGATTATTTTTTCTGTACGTCCTCATCGGTAAAGTCAGTCTGCAGAAAGGAACACAACTCGATATACTTAAGACACCACAATATTAATCTTACATAGGTATCTAAAATTAAATATGAAATCAGACTTCCTTTTATTCAATGTAATAATGGGACTTGGGAAACACACTGCCTTTCGCACTAAACAAGTAAGTAAAAATATATACATGTTCGACAGTTATCTTTGTCTGACTAAATTAAATATATACAGATTCGACAGTTGTATTTGACTGACTAAATTAAATATATACAGGTTCGACAGTTATATTTGACTGCCTAAATTAAATATATACAAGTTTTTCAGTTGTATTTGACTGACTAAATAAAATAGAGTTTATAAATTAAGTTGTATTAGAGTGATTGAATAAAATAAATTAAACATTTGCATGTTTAAAAATCCTATGTTAAAATTTCTTTAAAAAGTTTGTCAATTTTTACCTTTCTAAGAAAAGCTCAAACGTTATTTTAAATTTAGCCATTAAACCTGCCATAAGTGCGATAGTATAAAGGCTGTTATTCCCAACTAGCTAACTTTTAACGCCACATAAAAGTTCCGCCCCGTAGAACTCCATCCTGTTAACAATAACGCCGTTGATGTTATTGTCAACTAGTTAATATTTTTAACGACGCCCTTATGGTTTACAGCTCACAATTTTAACAACCCCCTTTTAAATTTATAAGCTACAAATTTAATTTGTTGTAATTACGCAGTTTTGGACAATGGAGTTTTGATGTTTATCCTAATACGGAAGGAGGCATGGAACTGGTAGATAATGGAATCAGGGGGTCGAGCACGGTGAAATCGATAACTTTAAAAAATCGGATTGATAAGCGTACCTACCAATGATTTTAAGCAGATATTTAAAGCAAGATCGCACTATGTTGTCGATAACGCGAAAAATCAGAAATCGATATACACTGGCAACAGTGGTGTATCTCTCTATGAATTGACATTTCTAAACGTCAGAAGGCCACGCAAAAGCTAAAAATACTAATAAATTGACAATGTCGAATAAAAATATTAACTTTATACATTGGCAGTCCGCATGTACTTTTTGACACTAAGAGGGGAGTTGATTAGATCATGAGGTCATAAGCCATAGCAAAGAACTTTTTTTTCTCAAAGCTGGAACGGAATCAGTTGATCTCGTCTTATGTGAATACATTTTTTTAATTTCTTCTTTTTAAAGAAAGACGAAAATTTTCGGGTTACGAATAACCAGGAAATATTTGAAAATCTCCTACTACCCAAACGCGATGTCAACTCAGCCACCGACCGGTCAAATTACATAAGTCGATTAATATATACGATTTTTCAGTTTTTAGAGCTTAGTTAGTTCACTCCCATACAAGCGATAATCAATTCTAAAATCATAAAATACCATGATTTTTTACGGGATTTATTATTCTAAAGACTATCTCATAAGTTAAGTGTGCCTTTCAGTTGAAATTCACAAAAAACGCCTCGATAAGCCAGTAATTTGCAAACCAACGACATTATCCAAAAATTCGTTCACGTTTACAGCTTATTCGACACCTCGGATGCCACGCTTAAAGTAGCGGGTTTTGTAGGTAACCGACTGTCATCAGGATTATATTCTGGCCGTGCTCGCAAATAACGCTAACTGACCATAATTGAAGTATTCCTTCAATATCGTATTGACATAGGCCTTTATCGATCGTCCGTGTTAGACCTGCTGATTTGGTCACCAATCATGCCTGGTACCACGTTAAGCAACGATTGTACTCGTATTTTGATTGATTGATTGATTTCTTGATCTTTTTAAAATTAACATGTGTTTATCTATTTATTTTACAGAACACTTATTTTAATTTTAATATAAATAGCTTATTGGATAGCCCTGATATATTATGTTTTAATTTAGTTTCATGGTACTACTATTAGATGAATATTATATGGAATGTATTATTGTGACAATTATACTACGGTGTGAGGCTATAGACATTTTGTTATAAAAAGTTTGCACACCATTGGTGATTCTTGTGCTTCGTTAGCTGATATTTTTAATATGCCTCTGTTGAAGTATAAAGATATAATAATTATATATTTTAGCAGTGCATTATTTAAGGAGGTCGCTGTATAACAGGTTTTTGTTTTTCTTAATTTTTTTCATTAACATTGTATTAATGTATAATCTTTTTTTCTTGTTAACTTGTATAATCTTGTGTTTTTGTTCTTGTATAATCTTATAATTTTTCTCGTCTTTCTTCCTTTACTATACTATTACTGTCAATGACGTATAAAATGTAGGTATATAATATCCGTATAATATTTAGGTAAATAAATGAACTATCTATAATCATATTGAATAGTGTGTGTCTTTTTCTTAGTATTAATCGTGAAAAGTAAGATTTCGTTATTTTTCAAGGAGCTACGGTTTTTGACTGACAGGCGATAATCAATTCTACAATCATAAAATTCCATGATTTTTACGGGTTTTATTATTCTAAAGACTATCTCATATTAAAGTTAAGTGTGCTTTTCAGTTTAAATTCACAAAAAAACACCTCTTTTGGTAATATTATTTATTAAACTAGAAAAGAGATGAGAAAGACGAATTAATTTGGAGAAAAAATCAGAAATAATGTATACTTGTTGGATCTTGAAATTGGATAAAAATTTCCACGAAAACAAGTCAATTATTTAATAATCTTTTTTCAACTACTTGACAATTTTTCCTAAGGTTAAGACGAGTCAATGTGACGTCAATTTGCTGACGTCATGGGAAGGTAATAAGGAAGGAAATAAGGAAAAGAAAAAAGAAGGAAGGAAGCAATGGAGGGGGCAAGTCACTGTCAATCAGCTATGCTTCGGGGTTCAATTTTAACTTAATGCTTGTCATTTAGAAATGGAAGCAAAATATAAGCTTGTGTTTGATGTAATCTTCCATGCAACTTGCGATTTTTGTATTTTTCTTTTACGAAAAGAAGTTTAAATAAAATCTCTTAAAATTCAAAATTTTACGATCGACTAAGCGTTTACAATCTAAATTATTTTTAGTGACATCTTAATGTACACAGGTTACTCTATAGGATAAGTGGAGCCCGCACAATTAGTATTTAATCTAACAGGACACCGGCACACGTGGACATCTCGATCCTTAAGTTGTTCACGTAGAGTCCAACTTGTAATGGCAGCAAGAGCTATGTAGGAGCAATATGAATATACTCAATAATACAATGTATTACTTTTCTCGAGTACTGTCACTGTATCAGTCCGTTCTCTATTTACTGTGCCAAAATACATAATTCCTAGACGTGTTTAATAGGGGTTATTATTTTAATAGTGGTGATTATCCTTATCCCCTCACATGACGCATGAGAAAGCAGAGTTGAACATTATTTTAAAATGCCTGACATATCTGTTAACTCATTAAAATTAATTGATTTGGTCTCAACTTGAAAAAACTAGATAATTATTGATAGTGTGAAATGATATTAGTATCAAATTATACAGTACACAGATTTGATAAGGTTTTATCAAAGATTTGAGATGTCTATCATGTCCGATATAGCAAAATAAAAAAAATTAACAAGGAAAGATGGAAAAATGGTATAAAGGGATTAATTTTATACTAAACTAGCTTGGGTTTTTTTTCGAAATCAAGTCAAGTGTGTAAAATGTCACCAAGCAGTATCAAATTTTTGCTTTGATGGGTGGTAAAGGTGGTTTTTTCGAACAATCACTTTTTTTCTTCTTTTGAAGGTCAAAAACAAAACCAAGCCAAATTCCATTGTCTGATTTCTACTACAGATATATTATGTACAAAGATTGAGTTACACGTTAAATATGTTAACTGAATTTCAACATCGGGTGAAAAATGTACCGAATCTAAATATTTGAATAAACTAAACGTTCATTACGGTGGACTTTCATAAATATTCTTTCTCATGATTAATTTATGTCAACCTCTAAAAAACGAAAAACCAATCCTTCAATGTAAAAAGTTGATTTAACAAGGAGGGCTGCAAGCTAGGAGATTAAATCGCTTGACATTTTTCAGATTTGAATAATTTAATATTTTATCTTTTACATACAGCTGTTACAAATAAAATATGCTACTATGAAGGGTACCTACATTCCCAGTCATTATTTGTCTATGACCCATTTATGCACTGATATTCCGACATTTGTCTATGATATGTGAGAAGAAAAATATCATTCTTTATCAAGTCACCAGACGAAACAGCTCTTACCTGGTGACCCTGGTATGTTGCAGATGAATCAAATTCAAACGACGTGTAATTTTTTAAAAGTTGAACCATGTTGATCAAAGGAATCGGAATTTCTTTTAGCCCGACGAGGCAACTTTATACTCAGAATGATTGGAAAATCACCAACAATACAAATAAAGGTCGTATTTGTATTTCCTTTTCCAAAATTTTGGTGAAATCAGAATTTCAGAGGTTCTGGTCTGAACTTAGACAAATCACTGCCTTTCTAGGATCGAGGATTGCCAAGATCGTTCGACAAATCCTCGATTAATTACTGTTTCACCACTGTGTGTTGTTCAAGAAGGAGCCAGAAGTGTTTACTCCATTGCTGATTGGTGTAGTGAATTAAGTAATTTGAGTCCTTTACAGGTAACATTGTACATTGTTTTTGTTGAAACTTTTCACAATATGCATATATTTGTGTTTGTTGTAAATTCGGGTTTTAATAAGATCCTAATTGCTGTACCATTTATTACCTATTCTTGGGTACACAACCTGAGGTAAGATTGCTCAAAGATATATTCGTTTAATTTTCTTCTGATTCTCAAGGAGTATACTGTGGTTCAATCCATGGTGGTAGTATTGTATACGAATAAGATTCTCAATGTTGAAATTGTGGTTCAACCCATGGTGACAGTATTGTATACAAATAAGATTCTCAATGTGGAAATTGTGGTTCAACCCATGGTGGTAGCATTGTATTCGAATGAAATTCTCAATGTGGAGATTGTGGTTCAACCCATGGTGACAGTATTCTATACGAATGAGATTTTCAAGAAGGACACTATGGTTTAACCCATGGTGGCAGTATTGTATACGAATGAGATTTTCAAGAAGGATACTGTGGTTCAACCCATGGTGGCAGTATTGCATACGAATGAGGTGAGTTGCAGTCAAAGAACCGACATCATAAAATTACACGGAGAAAAATGAGTATTGCTAATGTATCAAAAATGTCTTCAAATTATTTTTAATCCGGTTAAAAAAGGAATTACAGGCCGTATCCTGATAAACTTTTAGTAAATTACCAACCTATCGGAACACGTATTCATGCACCTGCATTGGCTTTGATAATATACAATGACGAAATTCGGAAATATTAGTTATTATGTACACGTGACAATCATTCTTCTCTTTTCTTTACTCCACAAAATATTTGTATCTGTTTATTATTTGTTTTTTTTTACAATAAATATACAATGTTTACAAGTCTTACTTTTATAATTTGTACTACACTTCCATTAAAAGCATTTGCTTATCGATGGAAGAGAAGTGTACATTTGTAAAAACATAATATAACTTGGTTAAAGTAAAAAATAATTACGAAATTAAAATCCATACAAATTGTTGTATTTGGAAAGAAGGAAAAAATATTATGGAGAATAAATAGATAATATTGTTGGATAAGTTGGGAGATTTTCAAGTGAAACTAGGGGAATCAGTTTTGTTGTTAACGATTTCCCTAAAATATTTTTTTATATAGTTCACAATTTGTTTTTTGTCATTAATGCTTCTTCTGATAATTTATTAAAGAAATTTTTTAATAAATTAATTATGGTTTTGTTTTTTAGACTATAATGTGCAATGCAACCACCAGCTACAAATCTTTGTGTTTTAATCCCTTATTATTAAAGATAATGTTCGTCTAATTCTAATATTATTATTATTTTAATAATTATGCTAAATAAACATCACTTTTAAATCATTATTATTTTTTGTATTATTCCTTTACCCTTTTTCTATTTTTTCAATCTTTAGTTGTACAAAATAATTGAAAATTTACCTAAATTTTGTCTGTCCTAACACAGGAATTCCTCTTACTTTATCTTACTTGTATCGTTTACTTGATACTGCGAAAAATCACCCCTATTTCATTTTCCAACCCCCTTAAAGCAGAGTAATGATACTTCTTGATGAAATTTTGCGCAAATGATGTTTTAAATAAGAAGAAAATTAATTAACGCCGGAGAATCAATCAAGTTCACTATATTTCTTTAGCTATTAATAATAATAACAAACTAAATAGATAATAAGTTAATTTATAAACATTATTATCGCCTCGTTCTTCCAAGGGCGGTTAATCTCTTCTCCTTATCTCTAACAGATGGACGTCGTTAGGACCGGAATGCTGCGAAGCCAGGAAGAGAGAGGCGAGATGATTCATTTCCTTTTGAATTATCCCGCTATGAGTGGCTACTTGATTTATTGTTGGGTGTAATTCTAGTTTAAGTAGGTGATATTGTCTTGAAATTGAGAATTAACGCGGTGTACAGTGTACTCGTACAGTGAGAACTAGATCGTAATTCAATTATAGTCTTTAACGCTCTCCCTGATATATTATGTAGGTCTTTTGATGATTAATATCGCTCTATTTTAATGTGAATACCGCACAAAAGTCCAAACTGCTACCATCCGTGCGGAACCAGGAAACTATGATATCCGCAATTGGGGTGTGCTGTGAGGCGAAAGGTAGTGAGGAGGGGAAGAAGATGGAAAGAAGGAAGGTGGGGAAGTTTCTGGTTTTTCAAATATTGTCACCAAACACAGTTAACGCTATTTCAAGCGACGCGCGACGTTTCAAATGTGAATGGTGGTCCTTCACCAAGGCGATATTGAGAGTATCGATCACTTTGGAACGTGCCATAAATATAATTTTTAAAGAAAAAAAAACAAAAATTTAATAATGTGAAAGCACACAATTTAGTAAAAATGCATTGATTCGTCCTCCGGATGCGTAGTCGATGACATTACACTTTGACTAAAGAATCACCAGTCAGGAACTTCCTTACATTCCTCTTCCCATCTCCTTCCTTTTGCTTCCCCCTCTCCCGGGATGCGATAGTCTCACTGGCGCCGGCCTGAGAGGAGCAGTTGAGACTATTGCTGAATTCGCATCCATTAAATAAAAATGGTTGCCTGCCCACATTTATTTTAACTCCCCTCATTCCATTTTCCCTGTAAGAAATTTATTTATTTTATTCAGCTCTGCATAGGAGAACCTGGAGAAAATAATGGCCTATGTCATCTTTAGAGATGCTGTGTAGAGGGTATTTTTATAGAAATCAAGGAGAGAATGTTTTGGGAAGGAAACAGGTATGAGTGGTAGCTAGAAATCTGGAGGTTAGTGTGTCCAGGAGTGACGGACGTATCAATCCATTTCTCTCACTGCGTTGCAAGATGATGGGACGATAGAGTCCTGTTGGAGAGGTCAAATGGTCTCCATCAACCAGTGTCTCCCGATCCTATAATTGTTCCCATATTTTTGGTTGCAATTTTTTTTAAATACATTTATTTGAATTTCCTATCCTTTGTTTTCGGTAGTGAGCAAATCTTGGAAGCGGAAAGTAATCCACTTGAGATGACAATGTATTCTATCAATTTTGGTGGCAATCACGTACACACGCAGATATATAGGTACGCATTTCTCTGAAATTGGTTGTCATTACAGCATTATACGAAAAAAAGGTCTTACCTGAAGGTTGGTCGACTACTCAAAAAACAAAGTTTCAAACCTCAAGCCAAAACATATTTTTTTAAATTTTAACTGTTATTTAAAAATGTATATTATATAAGGTATAGTAAACAGTTTTTTTAATGATTGCAAATTATTAAAAGAATTTATTTTTAACCTAGATAGTGTCTCGGACAAACAGTTCCGATTTTCATTCATAAGGGACACCTATTGATTTTTCTAAAAGCCTAAATGAATATTTAATTTAATTGGAATTTTATTTCATAATCTTAATATTTTTATTCATTAATGTAATATTTATCAAAACTGAACTGAACAGAGAAAAAAAAAATAATTAATCAATAAAATTTTATTGAATAGGTATATAAAAATAAGATTTATACAATTAAAATGACCAAAGTAATAAGTGCTTCAACTAAACAACTCGAATATAGCCCAAAATGAAGAAAATAATGTCCTAACGACGTGACACCCCATTGTGGGAGATTGGAGATTCTGAGATATAACTGGGTGATTTGAGGCTCAATGCGATGCCTTCTAATGATTATTGTAGTACGTATGTATATTTTACCATCTTTCTATGGCAGGCTCTGCGTAGCGTATTCTCAAACAAAAATTTGAAACATAAAAATAAGACGTGCACATCTGGGAATCGAACCCAGGACCTTAGCATTGCAGAGTCGCTGCTCTAACCACTGCGCTAATGCGTCCCCATTTCCTTCGGTCATATTAATTTAACTGAACTACCAACATTGTCTTCATTGTTTTAGCGCAATTTTTTTATTGGTTGCCACTTTCATGTACGATCGCAAGATTCAAATCGAACGAAATGCAATCTAGAGAGTGTCTTGGATAAATAATCCTATTTTTATTTTATAATGCGCCATCTATTGACTTTTTAACAAGCCTAGAATCATTTTCTGTGGATTTACTAGAGTAAATATTGTTGTTTAATTATTTAAGACAATTTTAGCGATTCTCAAATGAAAATTTGAAACAGAAAAAACACTACGCTAGGTCCCGAGTTCATGTCCAGATACGCCTGTATTACCTGACCATTTGCATTGTGTACATTTACAACGTACCTATAAATATTACTCTTTTTTTCCATTCTATTTTTTTATTTGATATATCTCAAGGAAATGAGTCGCTCTTATTACTCTGCTAATGAGTCCCATTGTCGGAGATCCCGAGTTGATCGGTGCTGAGAGGAAGAAGTAGGGATGGGGGGGTGGCAAGGACGATGGGGCAGAACCCCCGCTGCTGAAATACACCCTTAATCATCTGACCAGGGCGGGTCCCTACCAACACGGCGTGATTTATATGCACGGAGAGGGTTGTTAAAGTGTGGGGCGGGTTTGTCACAAATATTCTAACCGTTAATTTTTGTAATTGATTTTTTTTTCTTTTTCAAACGTTATCCCATTCGTATTCACAAATGTTATATGACTCTGGATATGGCCCGGGGACTCAATACCTTCTACTATTCCCTTTTGCGTCAGTTATTTTACCAATACCATTAAAGCGTCAGTTTAAATAGTATTGATAGGTTTGAGAATCTGATGATCAGAGCGAGTGACGGTAAGAGGAATACGGGAACAAAGCAGGTTTTTAAGATTATGGGAATGCAATAATCATCTTTCTAAGTACAGCGGTTTATATGTGTAAATGAGAGTGGTGTGTTGTGTAAATGGGGTGACCAAGAAGTTTTATTACTAATTCATTATCCACGTTACACACAATATTTTTTTTCAGTATCGTATTTTATGTCGCATGGTCTATGTCAATAAGAACAGAATATACTTAGTAAGCTATCGGAAATTATACACAAAGGTTTTAAATCATGAAATTATAATTAACTGATAAAATAATTTAGAAACAACATTAGTAAAACATATAACGGTAACAATAAATAAAATAGAAACAAAAACCATTCAAAATATAAGACAAATCACTAAAATTACATTAGAACAAAGTACTGGTATAGAAAACGCTTCGTTCAAATGGTATCAATAAATGTATTAAAAGTATTTTTTTAATGATAAACTAATGTTTATTAGACGAGGTTTCTTATGCAAAGCACAAAGGATAACAAATTATTATAAGCAATAATTAGTCGCCTGAAATATCCATACAAATTGAAAATATCTCCTGAGTAAAAATAAATAATATGTATCGACGCCATCTAGTGGGAAATTTAGCACTAACAAAGCCTTTCCTACTAAAATAATGTTGGTAGTTTACAGGTGAAAATATAATAAGCAGTAATTGTTGATTGAAGTATTATTTCATATTGAATTATTTGGCGTGTTGGAAATAAGCCGACGTACCTCAGTGGTCCAGAGCACCTGACCGGACATCAGAAGGTGTGGGTTCAATTCCTTTTAGAAGGTGTGGGTTCAATTATTCTTACTCAGGAGATGTTTTCAATTTGTATGGATCTTTCAGGCGACTAATTATTGCTTATAATAATTTGATATCAATTGTACCTCCGAACTTGTTGCCCAGATCATGCATCATATTGGTTAGTGATTGTGTCTGATTATTGTTTGTATATGTATTGCAGAATAATGTTACATTTTGTATTGCGTTCCTTATCGGTAAATGTTATTTAATAGTGGCGACGATGGCAGGTCTTACAATGTTGTTAATGACTGTATAATACAGCCAGGTCTTACATAATTCAATATTACGAGTCATTTTGTTAGTAACCTCATAGTTTGATATTCCCAAGTCTAGATGGAGCAGTAATCTCGTCCGTGGTCGCAGCAGGCTGCAAACAAATTATCTTAAGGAGACGGAGAAGAGGGGGGTTTGCTAGAGATGGTAGAGATAGCGGTAGATGATATGTAGGTAGAAGCAGGGGATGGGTACTTGGAACTTGGCGAGGAGTGCGGATTAGAATAATAATTTAATTCGGTCTCAGGGTAGGTCAGAGGAAAATAAACATCAGGGGATAATCTGTTATATAGGTTATGATTGTAACTGAAGAGCATGTATGAGACGATGTATGAATAAATATGAATGAATCAATGATTTTGCCAAGATTGGTGTTGCAATCGAAGATCTAAACTATAAATCAAAACAAATAAGCCCTGACGAAGCTCGGGAGAAGCGAAACCCGGTTGGCGATCTTTGTTAATTCAAAAATAAAAGTGTATATTAAGTGTTTTTTTCTTCTTTCAAAATATAAATCAAGGATTCGCAACCCTTTGTCGGTTTTGACCTAATTTAGCAATGAACTTTTAATAATAATATATACAATTTTACATTTTGTAAACATCATTTTTACAAAACCTAAACAATTTCACAAAATTTTATTGATTTTTAGTACTTCAAAGTAAAACAAAATGAAATGCAAATATCAATGTATAATATTGTAGGTTTATTTATCTATGGTTGCAGATTTATTTTGCGAAATAATTTATTCATTTGACAATTATTCACAATTTATTGGGATCGACCAAATTCTGCTAGAACTCTAAATATATTTTTTTCTAATGCCCAAAACTATATACTTTTGCTAAAACCATTATACTCACGAAAATGTTTCTTTAATAAATTACCAGATAAAACCTGCATTAATGATATAATTTAAATTTTAAACTCCATCAAAAATATTTTAGAGAAATCATAAAAATCAAAAAAACTGCTTCCACTATTCCCACCTGACAATCGTCAAAAACAATCCTGTACTTTTCTATATAATTATAAGCAATAATTAGTTGCCTGAAATATCAAAACAAATTGAAAATATCTCCGAGTAAAAAAAAATGCCGCCAACGGGAATTGAACCCGTGCCTTCTGATGTCAGTGCTCTGAAACCACTGAGCTATGTCGGCTTATTTCAAACCCGCTAAATGATTCCATTTGTACTAGTACCTCAATCAACAATTACCGCTATTTTTCTGTAATTATCGGCAATATTTAATAATTAATATTGCAGTTTGCCATGCTTTATACACTTAAAATTAGTCAAGATCTACCTTCTATCAAATTACCTGAAAAATCAGTTGTATATTCATTTATGCAAACTAAACAAACAAATTACCATTGCAGTTCAACTTTTCGTTTATTTTTATCTGCTAATGTCCATGGCTTGCGACACGCCTCTGTGGAGTTCTGGAAAAGATTTTTTATAAAATAAATGTGTTGTTATATCTGTCTAATAACACGTATTGGACACACAAAATAGCATATTTATTTTATAAATAACGTATATTTTTATCTGCTAATGTACGTGGCTCGCGACACGCCTCTGTGGAGTCCTGCAACAGATTTTTCCACAAATCTCACAAAACATTTTACGTGTACAGGGTCATGTAAGAAATGTGTTAACATGGATATAACATGGAGATCTGTACCCGTATAAAAGTAATAAAAGATGATGCACTTCTTGTAGATAATGGTTTTAATCTAGACGTAAAATTCCCACCACACTTCACAACCTCAAATAATATGTACTTTAAACATGTCTTAAATCAGTTAACATGGAGATCTGTATCCGCAGAAAAATAATAAAAGACGATGGACTTCTTGTAGATAATGGTTTTAATAAATCTAGACGTAAAATTCCCACCACACTTCACAACCTCAAATAATATGTACTTTAAACATGTCTTAAATCAGTTAAAATAATAATTATTACACATCATAGAAACAATGAAATAAATGAAGATGCTTACCTAACTTATCTCTTATATTGTAAACATGAAAGTAATTTCCACAATGTTTTGAACTTAATGTTATGTAAAAAGTGATGTCTCTAATGATATGAATTTATTGTTATATATTTGTTTTACATTACCTATTTCGTGTGAACTAAGCTTATAAATTGGATTGTCCTGAAACGGGAAACTTCCCAGTTGGACAGTCAAAGATGAGGCGAAGGGCCGGCAAACGAATATCTCCAGTCGCAAGTCGCGGTGAGCTGTTGACTGAACGTATTAGAGTACTAGCTTAGACTGACTTTTTGATATAGTGGCATACAGAGCTCCAGGCCAAACAGGCCCCTTTCTCTTTCATCGTGATTTTAAATTAGTTTTTGGAAAATAAGATTTAGTTTTTTTGTGAAAATAGTAACCGGCATCAGACGTGGCATTTATATAGGCGCGCGTCTTGGTAGAGTGGTCCCGGCCGTACTGGAAGCTGTGGGAAAGCCGGCGGGTTCTAGTCGCAAATCCAGAAGTTTCCAGGCTGTACCACGCGCGGACCCTACTAGAAGTGGCTTGTCACCACAACACATTCGATGTTGTAATTGAATTATCTTCACATTGAGGAACATTTTAAGCAAAAAATATGGTATTTAAATATGGCAAAACCTACTTCCTTCAAAGTCACATCAAAAATAAATATTTGATAATTTTTATTATTTTTTTTTATTTTTTATTATTTTTTATTTTTTGTAATTTGTTTTTGGGGTGTTATGCCGTGTTTCGCTAACTCCTTCTTAAGCCAAAGTTTCGGACAGCATTGCAGTGTCCATCATCATTTGATAAATTTATTGATGATTTAAACTTGAACCTCAGTTTCGTGCAATTGGGAGTTAGATCCTTGTTACCTCAAGGGCACTACAATGATAATATGCAACGTTGATAAGCAGTTTTATTTGGGTTACCCTGTACAATGTATATTGTATCGCCCGCGGCTCGCAGGCGTTTAGTGTAATTGGATTACACATGTAAAACGTAAACGTTTCATGTTTTTGTTCGGCCAACACTTACCCGTGTAACTTTACACCTTTAATACAGTCAGGACACAGAACTCAGAAGCCTTAGGAGGCTTGTTAAGGCTTTGGAAGACTAAGCTATTTATAAGTATTTACATAAGCATTGTACTACGCTTTTATGCTGCGGTGGATTTTATTATATAAGAATATATGTAAGGAAATGATAAAAGCGACCCGGAGACAATCAACAGTAAATGTACAAATAAAAATAATTTTAATTCTTTTAAAAAAATCTTCGTACTATCCAAAGGATCTCTATACGAAGAATTTCGATTTCCTGCCTTCATTCAAAGGTTTATATTTGAAATATTCAATATTTTATTCAAATCATAAAAAAATTACAAAAATACCCATTTTATACTGAAAACCGTCCAGAGTTAAATATATTTTCCATGCCCAAAAATAATTGTTTAAACATTGACTACTGGAAGAAATTAGAAGCATTAATCTTAATAGAGTTCTTATAAAATAAATTGTTTTAACTTGAATTCATCTTAAAATATACAACAAAGTTTATTTATTTTTCCTAAAAAACAAATTCTTCTTTAAATACATATATAGTAGGCTAAAATCTTAAGTACATTATTCAAGATATATTATCCCACTTTTACAGTATGTACTTAACTTTCTTACTGGCCTGTGTGGTCGAGGAGTCATGCGCTCTACTACCAAGCCGAAGGTCACTGGTTCAAATCCAAGCGTGCGCAAGTAAATTTTATTTCATTAATTTGTGTGTTTTATTCTAATTTTTTTAAATATAGCCACTATTTAAACATTGTACACACAAAATATGATATTAAATATTTGTATAGTAAATTGTATTACTTCTCTTCTCTAATCTCCTTATCATGGTGCTATTTCACATACATTGCATATGTGTGGAACATTCCAGAGTGGAAAATACTCTCATTAGATTCAGATTTGAAATGTTGCCTGAAATGGTTTTTGCCTTGTTTGGTGACCAGATCTTAATATCCAGGTACTTCCCCATTTTTCTCTTTTCCATCTCCTTCTCCTCCTCACTACCTTCAGCCTTACAACTTAACCCAATTGGAGATGCCATAGTCTCACTTGCTTCAGACGGTTAGGAGCAGTTGGGACTCTTGTGCGGTTTCACATTTAAAAAAAAAATATTTCTCTTCCCTAACTCTTTCCCCTTCAGCCAGATTGAGATTTTCTTTTTCTTATAATTATTATTTGCATTGTTTGTCTCTGGTGTGCCTAAGTATAATATATAACAAAAACAGAGAATTATCTCTAATTTTGTAACCTTTAATAAATGGTAGAGTACCATTTTAGTGGAAAAATATTATAAATTAAAATTAAATTGAAAACGAATATTAGATGCACATATACCCTACGTTCGTTCACTATAGACTCAAAAACAACTGGACCGATTTCGCAGAAAATTTCAAAGTTGGTTCTTATTAGTGTCAGGAGTGTTTAGAAAGTATTTTAAAAGTAGGAGAAGTCGGGGACCTCCAAGGAAGACTTTGGCATTATATCACGGGAACGAGATACGTAGTCGAATTAAACAATATAATGTAGTTTTGTTAATGTATGAATGTGGTTTGCACTTAAGTAGTGAACGGTAGAAAAAGTGGCGGACGCCCGAAAAGATACGAATCAAATAATTATTTGTGATACAATGAGGCGTACGTCATGAACGAAGAAAGAGATGTAAAAATAATGTACGATAATGAAGAGAGTAGTAAATTAAGTCGGGGACGCCCGAGGCAGGAGCTATTGATGACTCCACATAGAAGGCCTTGAGCAAATCATTTCCATCAGGGCCTATGACGGTTTTGGGTATGCGGTGTGGAGGGAAGAAAAACAGAGGTTGGAGAATCATTCCACAACCGAGCTGTTAAACACGAGAACGGATCAGAAAAGCGACGCGTTCAGAGGTGAATGTCAACCGTGCACCGGTAGCGATCAATGACTGATGTTTCTAGAAGTATCTTCCATTGACATACCAGTAAAACAAAGCAGCCTGAGATTGAGGTTGATCATAAGATTAATTATACCATCTTGTCTTAAAATACATCTGCTATTTACTGCACAACCCTCAGATAAATCACCCCTGCCTACCCTTGCGGAACACAGCCAACCTGCTAGCCGACTGACGTAGAGCTGGGATAGCAACAGTTAGTACAGTGGTGCGAGCCATCTATCTCGTCTGATTTGAATGTATAATTGACGTGGGTCAAGCAGGTATCCTATAGATACTATATCTACGTGGTCACTAGATAATATTATATATTTGATGATAATTTGTATTATTTTGATAGTCGTCTAGATAAGCCTCCAATACTCGTAGAAGTAATTTGAAATATATGAAGATCTAAACCGAAATTCAAAACTTGGGCAATGTCTTTATTTAACCCTTGATGTGCCGAGAAATCCACCTTGGATTTCTGACGTTTGTACCCGTTGTGTGTCGATGAATCCAGCGTAGATTCGCTGGTAGTTCACTGCAATTCTCCGGTTTTATTGTATTATGTTACATAATGGAATATTAAAATATTTTTGATCCGCGTGGCAAGGAAAAAAACACATTATTTGGTTACTAACAGCAGGTTTAATTATCTCGGTTAGATTAATTTACTATTTATTTAGGAAATCCCTTAAATGAAAGGTTTTCACCTAGTTACAGTTGCCAGGCAAGTGTCTATTGCTAATATTATTGTATTCTTGGAAACATGGGATGTAAAAAAAAATAAAAAATTTGTTATGTTAGACTTTAAAAAGATCTTACTTCAATGTAAAATATGTATTTAGGTGAAATCCATTTAATTAAATTATTCGCTAAATAAATAGTTAATTAATCTCTTAAATTTTTTAATATAGCGACTATTGTATATACAAAATAAGTATTTTAAAAATTTGTATAGTAAATTGTATTTCTTGATCATCTTCATTAGGGTGACCTGAACTGAGGTGAATTAAAGTTATTAATTTCTGTTTTATTATTTTGTGACCGGATAACTCATCAAAATGATAATTCATCACATCTTTAAAAAGTTATGTAAAGTCATGGAAAGTGATGAAACAAAAACTTTATTAACTGGTTTAAGTAGGTTAGGTTAGGTTAGGTTTAAATTTTTTTTTCATCACTTCTAATGACTTTATATCACTTTTTTAAAGTGTGTTGAATTGTTATTGTGTTGATTTATCATGGAACCACTTTTGAATGTCCTTTTTATTTACCATATATTGTAGATTTTTAAAGAAATACATTTTATTTTATTTTTTTCGTAAGTTCCGTTTTTAAGTTTTTCCGTGATACCTTTGAAATGTAGTTCCCATTTAAGATTTTCATCAATTAAATTCATCAATTAATTCAACTATTGGGCATCGACATTGAACATTATTTCTATGATATTCGTTTAATTTTAGTTCGAGTGATTTTACTAGTTATATGTTATGCATTTAGTTTTGCTTATATTTAGGGCAAGCGAGTTAATTTTCAGCCAATTTTGAAGCATTTTAAGTATATAAACCATAGTTTAGTGAATAATTGTACCAGTCTGAAGATTTCTAAACCGGTCACGGTCAAAAATTAAAATAGGTGGAAAAAGGTTTTAAATTTGTTTCAATATATCATTAAAATCGTATTCCACCACGAATTATCAGCATCAAAAATTCTTATGTTATGTTTGTGAATGTACTTGTCGTATACAATTTTCTTTGGACTAGATTGTTTTGATATAAAATCAATTTCAGCCTTGAGCGCTCGGAAATTCGAAGTATGTATTCGGTTTGGAAATTTTCTGCCCTCTTTCAAATAATTATATCTCAGAATTTTTGTATGGAGACATTTAAAATGCTTATAGTTCTAGAGAGCCAAGGAATACTTCTACATTTGATTGTCTATCGAATATTTTTAGAACTAATGAAAAAAATATTAAAAAATCTTCAAATTTATAAGGCATGAATTCTGCTTATTATTTACTTTAAAATTGCTATTTGTGGTACCTACTTACAGCAATATTAAATATTATGACTTCTGTGTGTTGTCTATTGTTTTGTTGATAAGCACTCTTATAAATTTAAATTCTAACATGATTTTTTTAAATACGTAAACACATGATCAATGATTTGTGAAAAAAAAATTTCAATAATTTCGATATAATATCAATAGCAAATAAGTCAGAATTTTATTTTATTAAATTCTGATATTACTAAACTAGCTTTATAATAATCAAAGATTTCAACACGCTGGAGTTTACCGAATAATTCCAATAAATGTTTTAAAATATCTCGTTAAATTGCCCACATTTTGGACAGCGTTGGCTCGCAGGCTGTTGCAAATTGGCCAAAATGTGGCAAATAGGGTCAGAAGGCCCACTCTATATCTTTCGGGTTAAAAAACCAGTAAGTTCGTGGTTTAACCTTTCCTTGCCGGTGATGTCAATGAAAATCGTCTCTAATTAATAAAATATATCTCTTAACATACTAAACGCAGAGTTAAAATTTGATTTCCGCAATAAATTTATGTATTGCATTAAGTAATTACAATTTATAAATATTTACAGAGTGTATAGCAGCGGAAGACAAGGAATTTTTGAATACCGTAAGGGAAGGGTTAATACGGGTTTCTGGCATGACTAAACCGGTGGCAGGAAAGTTTCGAAAGATACAGAGTAGGCCCCCAGGTCGATAAGAGTTTCGATAATAGGTTATTTATTATTTTGTATATACATATCATCACGTTCATGGTCAGCATCTATTTCACTATTAGCCAATTTAGTTCCTTTTGAAAATCTATTTCGTCTGAGTAGTATTCTTTTTAACCTTTTTTTGAGAATTTTCAACGTATTTTTTTCTCCGTCATTACATAATCGTCTGGCAGTAGTTAAAATGTGGAGCAATCATTCCAAAATATTTCGGGGCAAAAATGTTATTTGTGCGTTGTGGAACGTGCCATAATCTCCATGGCTCCAGACTCTTGCGTATAATTTCCACATAAAAGTCTGTTAGTATTTCCATCGCTTTATAAGTTTTTGCGATCGCTTTGCAACTGTGTAATATGTACTTTAATAATCGCTTTAGAAGTCGACTACTAGCACCAGTAGATACTGGTTTGTAGCGATCGGAATGGCGGCAGTATTTGGCCATAATAACTTATTCACCGCAACTAAATTTTACTTTAGTGCGCGTAATCAAAAGTGTGCTCGTTATGTTTATAAGGGTGAAAACAAGAGGTGCGATCGAATAGTTATACAATTTGCAAATAATAATTATTTTATTTTATTTTATTTATTTGTTTATTAATTTAAACGCCCTGATGGGCTTTTACATGATAAATATTTTAGTAGTAGGTACCGAAGATATCGTTGCAGAATAATATATTTTGCCTAGTTGCTCGAGTAGTTACTCTGAAATCTTTTAGTTGCAGGAGTTAACAACAGTCTGGTTTGGAGTGAATATTCTTAAATAAAAAGTTAGGTCATTTATTTTTCTTATATTTTCTAGGGAATGTATTTTAAGTGTATTTAGTAAGAATGTATAGTTTATGTGTTGAATAGGTATGTGATAATTGAAGTTTTCAATATTATGCAGCCTTTTTGGGATAATGTTGACGAGCTTCTCAAGTGAATATCGCATAAAAGTCCGAACTGCTCCCATGTTGCCAGGAGACAGTAAGCCATGTTGTCACATGGAAAAAAATCAGTACTGCTAATTTATTAAGAATCTCTTCAAAATATTCGAAATCCAATATCCAATAATCCTTAACGAATAAATTGATAGGTTTCCTGTAAAACTTTTAGTAAAATACGAATGTATTATCACGTAAGCATCAAATATTTTCGCATTTCGTTATTATATAATATCAAATGTAAAAGCATGAGCATGTGTTTTGATATATTAGGAATTTACTAAAAGTTTATCAAGAAACGGACTGAATTCCCGTTTAAACCGGATTACCAATAATAATCTTAAGAGACACTTAATAAATTAGCAATCCTCATTTTTCTCCGTGCAGGCAGAAGGGACTTGTAGGGGAAGGAGATGAAGAAGAGAAAGATTGGCAAGCACCTAACTCTTCTACCAACCTAAGTTCTATCATCCACTTCCGCGTCACATGCCTATTCTCTCGACAATATTTTCTCTGTTTATTCTCTATACATTTAAAAAATTTCTCTCTAACTTGTTCTTAACTGGAGCAGCCTTGCATTCTTTACGGATCGTAAAATTTGTAATTTTTTTAATTCTATTTTATTGGACGCTCAACTGGGTTACATAGATTAAAACAACAAAATATCTTAGTGAGCTTTCGAAAATAATTCAACCATGAAGTAATGTAAAACTGATAAATTTAATATGAAACCATATATTTATTATTAACCATAATATAACAGTAACATAAATAAAAAAGGAACATAAACAATACTGTAAGGCAAATCACTTAAACTACATTACCAACTCTTCTATATTTTGAAACATTCTGCACAGAGCATGTATAATTAAAGCCAATTCTATAAATTTAGTCGGAAAATATTTCAATGGTACCCCCAAACTTGTTACCCATATCTTGCATTCTACGGTAATATAAATGGTTCTACAACACTTACGCCTCAGGTATTATTCCCCCAGAATTTGCTCCAATCTTAATGGAAAGTTTTTTTTTTTTTTCATAAAGAATGAAAGCAAATCTTGGAAGTAGAAATTAACCCCCCTCCCTATATTTGATCCAGCTGAAACATGCCAGATACACTTGTTGTTGATGACAATGCAATCTATAATTTTTTGTTGTAAAATTAGATGACATTAAAGCAGTTTTTTTTTATATTTACTACACACAGGAGGCCCTGAAGAAAATAATTTCCCTCAGGGCCTATGTCATCTTTGGGGATGCTGTGTGGAGGGTCTTTTTGTGGAGAGGAAGGAGTGAACATGGGTCTTGAAGAGTCCCATGTTGTAGGAGGGAGGAAACACAGAGGCCGGCAGTTCGTTCCACAGCCGAGCTGTTGAACTTAAGAACGAATCGTAGAAGCGACCCGTTCTCATTTGACAAATGTCAACCGTGTACAAATGTTGGACGCGCGTTTGGAGTGTATCCCGACTACGCACCGGTGCCGAAGGGATCAATGACGCTAGTTCCTCAGAGCATCTTCCATTGTAATACCGATAGAACAAGGACAGCATACCTACCTGACGCCTGTGCTCTAAAGATTGCAGTTCGTTTGTTAAGATTGGGGAATAGGGTGTATCGATTTTTAACTTTTTTTTTGTTTTCAAATTCCAAGTTGAAATAAAGTTGCTACTAGGTACCACAACTTACCACAATTTTTTTTGGATTTTTAAAAAAATGTGTAGGTCTCCCGCACAAGGCCTAAAGTTTTAATTTTTTTCAAAAAATATCAATTTTTTTTTAAATTTAAAAAAATAAATTCATAACTTTTGTGTTTATTCCAAGTTAAAAAACAGTAATATTAGGGCATAAAAATGAGTAAGAAACGGTTTTTTTTTATAAAATATGGTATTTTGGTCTCCCGCACAAGCCCTAAAGTTTGTTAATTTTGATGAAATTTTGTAATTTTGTGTACATATATGAACCATGTTTTTTTAAAGTTTAAGCCACCGGAATTAATTGTACTTTTCTTACAGAAGGCATAAAATGAGACAATATATATATACATAATTCTTATATACATACACTAAAAATATATAGCACATATATACTATATATATATATAATATGTTTTATACCTGAAAAAAGATAGTTGGACGGTGTAAATTGTATGAGAAAGGTGTTGAAAGAAACTGATGTTATTTGCTATTACTGTTGTTTATTACAAAAGTATAAAAGGTTATAACATGTCATAAAATGTAGTATAAAAACTAAGTACAAAATGTTGCTGATTACTTTCCATACGACATAAGAGGCAGTTTTCTTGTTCTACTGCAAATTTACTGACTTGTTTAAGTATTCGTCCTTTCATCTCGGCTTCAAAACCTTAGATCAAAGTTATGTATAGTATTTACATAGGCCTAGTGAAAATTTTATAAATGTTATTACAGTTCCCAAATGAAATTTCAATTTAATATGGAAGGAGGTACGAGGCTATAATATAAACCTTTTTTAATTTTATTTGGTAACAGATATGATATCCGGCTGAATACGCTAATTAAGGGGGTGATTTTATCTTTAATATTTGGTGATCAGGAGTGAAGGCACGAAATGAAAGAAAGTTTTGAAGGTCACATGTGTTTATTGGTGAGTCAGTTGCCGTGACGAGGAGATGATGTAGGACAGAAGAATACACCGGATGCTGGCTGATGATGGCAGGTCAAGCGCGGGTCAGTGAGTCGACGCCGGGCGCTGGTGACCGGGACTCGATGGAGGTCAGGCACTGGCGAAGAACGTAGGTCTTCAGGCACTCCAGTGCTGACGAGACGGCCGAAGGTGCGGCGGACCTTATAGGCGGTTGAACGGGAACGGCGTGACCAGTGAGGATGCAGCGTGTCCTCGTGGTGGTCATGGTAGCGTGGAAGAAGCGCTGGTCAGAGACACTGGAACCAGGGCGCTTGTAATCCGAGTAGTGCTTGCCAGGAACGGCGATCTGAACAAGGCACTAAGATGATGTCCCAATAGAGTCCATGATGGTACGGGTGAAGCCGGGTATATGTTGTCCTTCGCGGGGGGCGCGGGGGCGCACCGTCACTCGTGAGATTAGTACATCGTTGGCGGCAGGTTGGTGAATGACTGACTGACTCGCTGCGTCGGGCATATTTATACTACACGGCCGACGGCGGCAGTAGGTAGGTGGATGGCAACTAAATCCTAGGCACTCGCACAGACTGGATGTTTCAGGAACCTTCGATAGCGTGGCAATTATGCATAGGCGGCAGACTCGTTCCTTCTGGCGAGTTCTCGTAATGTGTAAGACTGATAGCGCGATAGTATTGTCGCGAGTAGATACTTGAAACAGGTAGGTTGCTTTGTTTTGATTTCGGCAGCGAGTACGTACCTAAGTAGGTCGAGCGGTTTATTATTAATTATTTAATCTGGAATATTCTCGACGCCACAAATATCTTGAATATGCTGTTTAAAAGTTAGGTGTTTATCAATGCACAGTCCAAGATATTTCTCCTGTATCAGGATTTGCAGGTTGTTATTTTCAATTTTTAAGGGTACATGAGGAGGAATTATTTTACGAGTTGAGCTTAAAATCATGTATCCTGTTTTTTTAACATTCATTGTTAATATATTTGATTGGAGCCAACTGTTAATTTTGTCTAAGTCACTCTGTGCATTTTCTAGTAAGATGTTTAAATCTTTACCCCAGTAGAAAATTGCAGTATCATCTGCATATAAAAAAATATCACCGTTTAAATCTAATTGGGAGATATCATTTATATAAATTTGGAACAGAAGTGGTCCTAGTATGGATCCTTGCGGAACTCCGTAGTTTATTGGTAGGTGGTTGCTATTTTGATTATTGATGCTAACGAATTGCTTTCTGTTGCTAAGATATGATTTGAATAGATTAAGAGCAGGACCAACTACGCCAATTTTTTCGAGTTTCTTGAGAAGTATGTCATGGCTTACTGTATCGAAGGCTTTTTGAAGGTCAATTAGTATAGATAAAATATAATTTCCACCATCAATGCTGCTTCTAAGTTTACTGATTAAGTCATTTACTGCCGCAAGTGTGTTTGATTTTTTCCTAAAGCCATATTGTTTTTTATATAAGAACGATTTTTTTGATAGAAAGTTGTTTAATCTATCGTAGATTACACGTTCGAAGATTTTAGATAAGATTGGTAAGATAGAAATGGGTCTGTAATTTGAGGTATCCGTTTTGGACCCACCTTTGTGAATTGGTATTACCTTAGCAATTTTGCAACTATCTGAAAAAGTTCCCTCTTTAAGACACTGATTAATTAACTTTGATAAAATAGGAACCAATTCTGTGGAGAGACTTAGAACTGTCTTCCATTTGAGTGTATCATAACCAGCGCTTGCATTTAGTTTTAAGGATTTTATTATTTTACTTATTTCTAATTCCGTGGTAGGTTGAAGATATAATGATTCCATGCTATCATGCACTAATGTTATGTCATTGGCTAGATTGTGTGTGATTTTGTTGTGTATATTATTAGCTAAGGAGGAGCCAATGTTACAAAAGAAATTGTTAAATTAGTCGCATATCTCTACGTTGTTTGTGATTATTTCGTTTTTAATGATTAATTTATTACAAAAAGTATTCAAAGTATTCGATTGGTTCTGTATAATGTTGTTTATTAACTTCCAGGTTTTTTTACTGTTATTTTCGCATTTTTTAAAAATATCACCGTAGTGTTTTTGTTTTAAGTTTCGTTTTTTCCTAGTAATATTATTTCTTACTACTAGGAATTCTGTTTTCAATACGTGTTGTTTGATTGTTTTTTTAGTTTCAGGTGTAATCTGTTTCTTTTTTTGATTAATTTTATAAGGTCGTTGGTTATCCAGTCTAGGTTATTTATGTATTTTGTGTTAATTTTAGTGATGCTATTATAATTAAATTTATTTTTTAGGTAGTTTAAAAGATTGTCATAGTTTAATACCGAGTCGTTATTCATGTTAAGATGAAAGGGATTTTGGATGATATCATTCTTTAGATTATCAAAATCAATATGTGTATATTTTCGGGACCACTTTATAGATGTGTTTTTAGTATATGTGTGAATTACATCAAGGAGTAAAATATTGTGGTCGGATATTGAATTATCACAGTTCGTTAATGAGTATTCTAGTATTTTATTTATTTATTCAAAAAAACTTGATCTCACTAGGGCATTCCTGTATCAAGATGTTCAGTTTTACAATTATATATATATATTTTTTTTAATTTTCTTTATTCATAAAAATATATTAGGATACAGGTTTTTTACATGCTTTTCGACTACCACACTAGACACATGTCCGTATTATGGTAGTCGAAATTTGTGTATAATTATATAAATGTAATACATGATTCATTCAGTAGTAATATAGGTATAGGTTAAATAGGTTTAACTGAAAATAAGAAAGCGATGAAAACAAAACTGGGCCCATAACCTGTTGTAATCTTTTGTGCTTATTAAATTAAAACATATAACACTTTTTAATAACTGGTTTTATTGACGATGTACGTATTACTAGAAAGATGACAGCAGTGTGCAGAGCATAGATAAAAGAAACGAAATCCAAATGGGTTGCCACACACAAGATGTTGCCAACTTTTAAACTAACATTATTATTATAGAAAATAATGTATTACATTGTATGTTTTAACAAGATAAATTAAATAATTATTTTAAAAAGAAATTTTAAACAGAATTGAAATGAAAAAAAAAGAATAATAATGCAAATGAACTTATTTAATGATGTCATATCATTTAAAACAATACATATATGTAAACTTAATATAATAATAACATTAAATTTAAACCTAAAAAAGAAATGTTTATGAAACGGTCGTTTCGTGACCGGTAGACAAAAATAAACAAAATTTTAGTAACAAATGTATGAAAAATAAAAACAAAAATGTCAACAAAAGAAGCATTGGTAAGTAAGTTGACAACAATAATATTCTTCTGAGCTAAAGTACAAGGTACCTGTGCAGGCTTATCAGACACAAGCATAGGGTAACCATACTAACAATTACAACATGGATAGTATGAATAATAAATTATAAGAAAAAATAAAATAACTAAATAAAAATAGGTAAATAATAACCGATAGGTAAGAAAATAATATTAATAATAATATTAAAAAAAAGTAAGTTAGTAAATAAATTAGCTAGATAATAAGTAAAGTAAATAATAATACGAGAATTGAGTAGACAGTAATAAGTACATAATAATAATATTAAGTAGAGAAATCAACTAACCTTAGTTCTGACAATTACAATAGTATATAAATAAGATTGAAACGTTAAAATGTTAATAAGTCCGACTGATAGCTCTCAGCAGTCGCAGCGCTCATGCGCTCTGGCGGAAGAGAATGGTACTATCAAACACGGCTACCAACTTCATAGGATTGACCGGTCACGAAATATACAAAAAAATTTGCAGATAGATGAAATCAAAAGGGGTCGAGCAGAAATAGAACATCGTTATGCTCAGTCAATAGAAAGAAAGAAAACATATTACAGAATTTTGATTAGCTATTAAATCTACTATATTATTTAACAATGATCGAATAACTAGACCAAGTTCACAATTTCGTGGTATAGATATTTCTGGAAATATCTGTGATTAATAAATACCGAGATATCAAAGTTAGGGAATTAATGCGGTAAATTGATTGAAAATTACAAGTCCATTCCTGAGAAAACAAATTTGTTTTTCTTGCGTAGGTAGATACCCACTTTAGCAGACAATAAGTCAATATCCAATCTTCTTCAAATAATTCCTTGAAATTATATAACACTGCTTCAAATTGACCTCTGTTATGTAAATGAAAAGATATGGAAAACACGTGTACGGGACGTGTGTGCCTGTACAAGAAAATACTGTAAATAATAAGCACCGGCTCACATCAGCCCTCAACCTGAGTAATGATTTAAGTAAAAAATCGTGAGGTCAATATATCAAAACCATCATAAAACATGACGATTCAAATGAAAATTCACATTTAAATTACATGTATTGTACTGGTATACATAACGTACAAAATTTGTACGTTAAAATGGTGTAGCTTATAGGTACTTCCTATTTCTTACAGCCAACACAATTCATAAGGAATAGGGTTTTAATACACAGATAGAAATTGAGACAATCTGAATGTTTTTAGCGATGATTTCAGATTGGAGCACATTGTGCATCAGCTCGCCATATGATACAGCAAATGGCGCAAGTGGCCAGTACAGTCGGTAGTCAGCATCAATAATTGGCCAGCCTTTAAGGGATCAGCAGCAGTGGCTAATAGGAATTGGACATCCTTTAGGTTTCCGCATTGGTGGCCAACAGGACGTCAGCAACGGCATGGTCATTTGATTATAAGGGCCGGCACACGGAGACGCCCCACTATTGTAATGTCTTGAGAGAGATTTGTTCGGCTCAGCTGTTGGAGTGCCGGTAGTAAATAGCTCTTTGCAAATAGTTGAAATCTTTAAAATGATTGTGCCGTGATAGAGATACTGAAGCGAATACAGCTTTCAGTTGAGACTCGTAGCTTCAAGTTAAGAACAGATCACGTTGTCACCGGTCGCTTCCACTAGGTTTAAAACTTGAATGTTAATAAGATTTTTTTAGAACTATTTATAATATCTCCTAAAGGTGTTCGTGTGACTTCAACGTCAGCTTGCAAAAACATGTTCAGTTTTTCTGGTAATAGCCTTCGTCAATATTATGATTTCGTTTTTGAAATTAGGGTCATCAAACTTGCGGGTGTGCAACTTGATATTAAATGCAATAACATCATGTTTTGTGTTCAATATAGTCGTATTGGCTTGTACCGCCTGGTAACAGATTGTTTTTGATGCATTTAAATAAGTCGAGGCATTTTAAAACTGGTAAATATTATGATTTGGAAAAGGGGGTCATCAAACTTGCAGGTGTTCACTGGAGGTTAGTGATCAGTGGATGGCAACAAGTTTTAATCTAGTTGTAATATGATGTTCGAAACAACACATATATTGTGTTAAATGATGATGGGGAATAACGGTACTACTCTGGCTAAAATGAAATGAACTGCTGGTGGCTTGGTTTAATACCAGAAACATATCCTTTCAAAATTGAAGATATAGAACGACATATAACTGACAGGAAGGTTCCACTCCCCCGTCTACTTCTTTTACCCATTCTTTCAATCTTCAATTGTCTAGAGCCAGTGAGACCATGGCATCCCAATTTGGGAAATTATTTAAGGCTTAAAGTGGGGGGGGAGGTGAAGAGTAGATGAGTAGGACTTTGCTGTTGAGATGTAGTCACCAAACACGGCCAAATCCAATTTAAGCAATCTTTCAATTCTGAATGGTCGTCTTCCATGAGAGCGAACTGGGACGTGATGCAAATATATAATTTATTATTTTATTTGAAAAAATTGTAAAACAACACAGAATAATCAAATACAATCTATATGCGCAGACCTAGGATTATTATTGCTATTAGCAACATTACTAATTGCTCTCGACTCTAGTGAAAAACCACCGGGAATTACCATACCATACTTACCATTATACCAACCATTCGGGATCAAAAAGATGCTTGACTTAGCATTAACCAATCCTCCTCTTCCCCATCTAATGTAAATCTTCCACGCCAATGGTGGCTTTTCACCATGGCGATACTGAGAGTATCTACCACTGAATAATATGCCAGCTTCTGAAAGTTGAAGGAGAAAACATAGTGAAGAAAATTAAAGTACCTACTCTGATTTGAGATTTTAACGACGAAAATATTGTGGTGATTTATTTTTGGGGTATTATGCCGTATTGTGCTACCTTCTTCTTCCAGTGTCCATCATCAGGGCAGATGTGTAATCATGACCATAAAATGCAATCTGAAACGATCCAAACATCCCAAAAACAAAAATTCTGAGGAATTTGAAAAAAATTTTGAGGAATCAGGAATTCTGATTTCAAATTTTGTGATTTTGTCTGTAAACCTTTTGATTTCACCTCGAACATTACGGCAGGTCATAAATCCAAACGATATGCAAATTTCAGAACGCAATAAAAGGGGTAATGTGTTCGACATTTCGGTTCACTTGGTGGTTGCAACGTTCTCCCCACCGTATAAAACGTCGCTCGCTTTCTGCTAAGTGCCCGCTATGCTAAATTTATTGCTCACTTATTTTCATATTCGACGTGCTTCTAATCAAGAAACGTTATTAAGTTGGCGAGTTGCTTTGTATTTAGCTTTTTGGGTTATGGTGTTTCTAGGTTAGAAAATGTTTAATATTTTACATAATTATATTGCTTTTTTAACATAATGACAATTTGGTTATAAAAAGGGTTTTCATAAATAGGTTATCTCGAAATTTCAACAATATTAAGTTTTTAAATAAATTAGCTTCACACAGGAGGCCCCGGGGAAAATAAGTAATATTTCACCTTTGGAGATGCTGTGTGGAGGGGTTTTTTTAAGGAGAGGAATATCTGGGTATCTGTGTGTCCAGGAGTGACGGACGTTTAAATTCATCCCTCCCACTACGGTGAAAGGCGATGGGTCGAGAGAGTCCTGCTGGAGGCGTAAAATATCTTTCTTAACCAGTTCGAGAAGCAGTAGGTTGACAGACGCTTCCGGCGCAAAGACCTACACTAACCGTTCATCCCTGCTAAGACACCAAACGTATCGATCCACTTGGGGTTTTTTGACCTATGGTAGAGGTTTTGGTTATCGAATGGGCGGAGCCCGTTCCCGCCTCTTAAATCGAATAGTATATAAAACAATTATATTTTTTATTGAAGACAATATTAGCGATTCTTAAAAGAAAATTCGAAACAGAAAAAGATGCGGTCACATCTAGGACTCGAACCCAAGACCCTTGCCTTGCCGGGGCAACGCTCTACCAACTGAGCTAATTGGACCCTATCTCCTTCGGTCATATTTAACTTTATCATGCTTCGAATAAGAACTACCAATTTTTTCTTCATTTTACTCAGCGAACATTTTTATTGGCAACTATCTTTTACTTTCAACTTGAACTAAATGCAATCTAGATAGTTTTTTTTTGTAATGAGTAAAAACCTCAATTTGTAATATTTAATTATTGAAAAAAAAAAACTGAAATTTGAAACAGAAAAAATAGGTCATATCTAGGACTCGAACTCAAGACCGTTACCTTGCCGGGGCACGGCTCTACCAACTGAACTATAGGGACCCTATCTCCTTTGGTCATATTCAATTGTACCGTACTTCGAATAAAAACAACCAAAATAATACAATTAAAAATTATACCTACTCTAAGCAGAATTCTCGCCTGAACAGACTATGTAATAATTACAATAGCGTATTATCTAAGGTTGATATTTTCAGTTGCAAACTTACCAAATACAAGAGGTCCATAAAAGAATATTTCTCTGATGGTTTGTGAATAATGTTGATGTCTCTATTGTTTATATCTCTTTTATGATTTGATTTATATCTACAACCTCTCTCCATGGCTATAAATGTATTGTTTTATATAATTTTGTTTTGTATACATTTTTTAATTCATATTCCTTTCTCACTAATTTAAATAACTTATACCATATTATGCTATCTCAGTTAAAGTCACAAGAAAGAAATCAATAATTGGTTTAATTTTACTATATAATTCTTCTATACAAACTGATTAAATGTAAACTGTCGATTTCCAGAAAATGAATAAAAAAATAAATAAAATTTTGTTTACTTTTCACACCTATTACAGGTTTTTACTCGTTATGTTATTCCCAAAAATTAAAAAATGTTGTATTTTGCAATGTTAGTACAATTCTCCTGTCTGGAACCCACATTACAATATTCATTTACAAGCTATTGAAAAAAAAATTCTTACGTTTTCTAAGTTGTTTTAAAATGGGTATTCCAGCAATTTTATTGAGTTAAAACACTCGTCTTAATAATTTGAATATGCTTAAATTGTCGGACCGAAGAATTTTCACCAACGTGGTATTTCTATATAAAATTCTAGATCATGCATTTGATAGCCCAGAGTTGCTTGCATTGATAAGTTTTCGGATTCCACTGCGTAATTAAACTAGAAATTAACTAATACTAGAAGTCGGGATTAATTTAAGTGCGGAAATATGCTGTTACTTTTCCGCACACGTCCCACGTTAACTGTTAAAATTACGTAATATTACTTATAATTCATCATTTAAAAGAACACTCATGCAGGGAAATAATTATACCGACTTATTGGACATCTCCAATTTATCACTACATAAGTAGTCTCTCAGATCTAAGATCAGCAGTTAAATTTCAGCAATAGAAGGTTAAAACAGTAAACAGCTGATAGAAACTACGTTTCGAAACGATTTCTCAATAAACAAAACTATTTTGACTTACGATAGTCTTCAAGATCTTAGGTATGGACATATGTACATATATAAGATAAAATATAAGTGTTGTCTCCAGGACATTTTATAGATTGGCGGGTCTCCGAGGTGTCCCTTTCTTGTATCAAGTCAGCATTTTGCGGGACGGCTGGGCTGGTAGGACCGGCCCTCCCCAAAACCTCCCCCAGCCACCGCCGCCCGGTGCGTGTCCGGCATACGTGCACCGCCCCTTAAACTGCTAGGGCGATATCTCATACAAAATGTGTCAATGCGGTGATATATGAACGATAGATGGTACTTGAATGGTGGTGAAAGTTTTCAGAGGATATGTAGCACATTTCTTCACGATACCACCAATGTATTTAATTTTATATAAAAATGATGGAGATAATTTTACTAACAAATCTGAACGAAATGTGAAGAGAACATAAAAAGGTAACGGTGGCATCAACTGCATCGACTTTTTGTAAAATAATTATACATAATAACAGGTTTATTAATGAATTAGGGTGAATTAACAAAGTTTTTTAGTTAAAATCCAAAAACATGTAATAAAAAGCTTCACAACTTTCTGCATAAATTGGATAAGAATATGGTACATTTAATTCTATTGATAACTCATTCTTTTGGAAACGTTATAACTTTTTCGTGCCTGAAAACTTCACTCGTAGTGATCGCCACGACTTGTTCAAGATACCTCACGGCCCAACAGATATTCTAGCACAGCATACTCAGAAAAGTGGAATGGTTCTATTAAATGTTGTAGATACATTTAATTACTCTGTAAACAACCTCAAAACTTTTGTATAGTTATCTCTCTTCCTAAATGATTAATCTGTTACAATATTT
This sequence comes from Hesperophylax consimilis, assembly GCF_061612785.1. Classification (NCBI taxonomy): domain Eukaryota; kingdom Metazoa; phylum Arthropoda; class Insecta; order Trichoptera; family Limnephilidae; genus Hesperophylax; species Hesperophylax consimilis. Next base: position 19,379,576 of record NC_142865.1, read on the forward strand.
TAAGAAAAATAACCATAACAACATCGAATCTACAAACTAAATAAGAATAGTATAACTCCATGAAATATTAATATCTGGTAGTTTTATGAACAGTTGAAGACCACGTCACCAAAACATCAATATCTGGTAGTTCTATGAACAGTTGTGGACCACGTCACCAAAACATCAATATCTGGTAGTTCTATGAACAGTTATGGACCACGTCACCAAAATATCAATATCTGGTAGTTCTATGAACAGTTGTGGACCACGTCACCTAAATATCAATATCTGGTAGTTCTATGAACAGCTGTGGACCACGTCACCAAAACATCAATATCTGGTAGTTCTATGAACAGTTATGGACCACGTCACCCAAACACCAATATCTGGTAGTTCTATAAACAGTTGTGGACCACGTCACCAAAAGATCAATATCTGGTAGTTCTATGAACAGTTCTGGATCACGCCTCCAAAAAAGTAGGTTTCTAACTATTCTCGTATTTAATGTATCTATGTCATTTATTTATAAATGATTTTAACTTTATTTGTCCCGTAAACGTTCCTACACCATTCATCCTCTGAAAATTTGTTTTTATTAGTGCACTAGTGTTTAGACAGTGGTTTGAATGGCAGAAGAAGTCGGGGACGCCCAAGGAAGACTTAAAGCATTATCTCTGCAATGGAATGAGATACGGAGTCGAATAGAATTCGATATAATGTGGTTGTTTTAATAGAAAAAAATGTGGTATACAGTAGAGAATGACGAGAATAAGAATTAGATATGCCGAAGGAAGACAAGGCACGATCAAGTGAAACAAAAACTTTACTTCAACTCATGCATAACCCTGAGCAATGCCGGGTACAAGTCAGCTAGAAAATCATTAAATTTTAAATCTAATTTTTACACCATCGTACTTATGAATAGCGCATAAATCGTCTATCCTATACGTAAAGAAGAGTGTCTGTGAAATTGAGCGAGAAATACCATGTTTGTACAGCACTTTTACTGTATTCTTAAAAAAATTATCACCTATTTTCCATTTTTTACTACAATTGTGTTTTGCTATAATTAATGCTATTTTTCAAACCTTTCATCATAATATTTTACGTGTTTTATCGTGTGCAATTTAAACATGATTAACTATTGGACGTAGGAAATGTCCTTGCCTAAAAAGGCGTATTTCAAAAAATAAAGAATATAAATTTAGTCATTGAAAACAGCTGAAGAAATTGACTTTTTCATCGAACGATAATGACTAAGAATGGATTGATTCAAACATCAATACAGTTTATTTTCCAACACAGATGATCTGTTTCATGTTTTCATCAAAGAATAACAGTAGTGTTATTTTATTTGTATCGTTTCTGCCTGCATAGAATCAATAAATACACTGACGGGAAAGACATGAATATATTAAGTGGCTGACTTTCTTTTGGATGTGATTCATAAATAATAATAGAAACAGAGGGAGATATGGCGCGGAAGCGGGTCGACTGTCGGCCGAGCTACAACCAAACTGCACGGACAATAAAATTCAATAAAAGCTATACGTTTGGTGTGTAGGTATAAACAAAGGCGGAGAGCCGGTGGTGATGATAGTTTACGTTACTTGACCATTTAAGACATTGTTTAACGTTTTCGTCGTTATTTGCCGTTTTTTTTACTATATTCTACGTGTTTTTAGGTTATCCTTCTTCATGGCATTTGTCGATATTCAAGTATGATTTTATCAAAACTTTCCTGTAGAATAAGAACTATTCACATGCAAAATATTGCTTGATCTGCATCCCCCGATGGTAACAATCCTACCCTCTCTTACCACCGCTGTTACTGTTTGCGAGGGATTCGGCTTAGACGTGATAAGATTAGGGGATGAGTTCTGCGAGGGGTCTCACGAATGTTTGGAAGGTTAAAAATATTCATCGGTTATCCTCTGACCTCCTCGTAGCCGCTACGTCTCTCCATATTACATACTTTCACTTTATGACTTTCTATTCATCGAAGGAAATATTATATATTATTTACTCTGTGTACATGCGTCATTTTGTTTTCCAGAAAAGTCTCTTCATCATGCAGCAAAGAAAGGCGTACATTTTATTGAAATGTATTGCACAAAAAAAATTCCTTGGTTTTAATAAATCCACCACTTGTGAGTTGTAAAGGAGTTTCATTGTTAGTGGGTTTTGGAATAAGTTAGAATTTCTAAAGTCCAACAGTTCATACCTTGTTTCTGCATAGATCGTGTGCATGGTGGTTAAATGTATTTTTTCTTTCTAAAATAACTCCTACATTATCTATCTGAGTAAGGCGATGATAAAACATTCAAACATGATCGGCTTTTTGGCTCTTGTCTATGAGTTGCATTTTGTTGTACTGAACGATAGTATGTTTTTGCCTAATTATCAAAGGAGTCTATATCAATTTGCAGAAGGACGCAGTCGATAAGGTTTGTCTTATGATGTATACATCGGTATACATTATAAGACTCATGAGCCATGACATAACTTATATCGTTAATAAAGCAGGAATAGAAGCGGACTCTAGATAGACCCTTGAGGAACTCCATAGAAAACTAAAAATTCAACGAAAATATAAGCTTTATATAAATTCGCGGTGTCCGGGGGTAAAATGCGCCAACTTTGGAAGGCTTTTGTTAGTGATGGTAGAAGTAAAAAAAATAAATAACCTTTTTCGAAATTCCATTGTTTATTTTCCCATACAAAAACATTTTTCATGAAGAATATTAATTTATTAATTAATTAATTCCCGTACAATCAATTCAATTTTTTAGTCTAAAAACTGTCTAAAAACACTAGAATTTCGAAAAAGTTATTAACCTTTTTGACTTCGAAAATTATGTAGAATCACCCCCGAAGTTATGGCACTTTATTCCCGGACACCCTGTTTAAACATGGTTGCGACGCCACCGACTGTAAAGTTATCCGTGTAAATCTGTACATCATAACAAATGTCGTGATAAGAAAAATGAATTACCTACTTCATCTCCATTACATTCTTACGAAAGTAAATAAGTACCGATGATAAAGTTATTTTGTCAAACTCGCGCAAGTTGTTAAAATGTATTCGCTTTATGTGTGTTCCAATCTTCGATAAGTTAAAATAGTTTTGTTGGTTATAAACCGTGGTCAGTAGAAATTAGTCAATTTTAGTGTGAAACTGGTTTATCTCTATCTTTAAAATGGATTAACTTTATAAACTTTTCGCAATGGTTTTGAAGCGAATAACTGTAAATAAATAACGTTTCAAACACAGTGGGTAGAAAAAAATAATATTTATATGTTCAAAGACTGGAAATTATGTATTTCAAGGTTTCACAGAAATAATGGATTGACGTACTCGACAGACTTTGAACGATACATAAAGTGATTTGTAGTTGAAAATATCGAGGTCATTTAGTTGTGCGGTGACATTTTTTTCCATTTTAAAATAAAAATCTAATTTGTCTCACTTGTCGCCACTGTTTAAGACTTAACGCATCACGTGGTACACTTCGTCGTGTTCTCGCAACATTGAATAGTAAAAAATGGAGCATAGGGGGCGGGTTCAATGGAATGCATTTAACTATTTTTGAACACCGGTAGCTTCGTTCGGCTTCCGCCAACCACAGAACATGGTTCAAACATGTACCACTGGATCCGCCCTTGATTTGCATATAACGCCGTAATGCAGGTCATCGATCAACAAAATATCTACCACCGCAAAGTGTTCAACGTTACATTTCAAAAGTTCCAAGATCAGTCACGACTGATACATACCGTTGTTAAAACCCAATCATTGCAACAAGTGATCGCCATGTGTATGTGTATAATGGTTGTGTTTTAAAGTGACTTGTAATTCATAGATTTATCGAACATTATCGAAGTGCGGGCCCCACTTGACATCAACATACAACCCGATCATCAAAACGATTAGTGCAATCTTGCGTTGTTACTGTATGTGTTGGTGCTTAGGTTGAGAGAGGATAGAACTCTCTTTTCTGACCCCATACGTTATGCGACCTAAAGCATCACCGTCACCGACAGCGGAATGTGACAAAAAAAGGAAAAACTCGTATAAATATAAATGATTTAACTTTTTAAATGAAAAATCATTATTGTAGAAAGCAATCACTTTGTGGTTTCAAAAATTTAATAAAATAAAATAAAATAATTTTTGTTTTAAAAAAACGAGTTTTTACTAATTTTTAGAACCGACCGGTTTCGCTTTACTCAAGCATGGTAACAGACTCAATAATCTAGAAGCACTGGAAATAAAAAAAGCTGTAAAAACCAAAAGTCCTATTCTTAATAATCAATTAGATAAATCAAGTAGTCCAATATAAAGTTTGTTTCCAATAAACCATTAAAAATGTCCAAGTTTTCCTTATCACCATGTCACTTGATGCTTTGTTTCTCCATATAATATATTATTATAATCCATTAGTCTACATAATTATCTTTCGGTTTTTCTCATGTTTTTTGTACTTTTGTAAATTTATTGTATGATTCCTCTGTGTTTGTTATATTTATATCATGTTGTCTCTTATATTTAAGCTCACACTTTGTACTTCTTGTCTAGTAATAATGTGTACCCTGGAGATGCTTGAGTAAAGCGAAACCGGTCGGTTCTAAAAATTATTAAAAAGTCCTGGTTTTAAAACCAAAATTATTTTATTTTATTAAAAATATTTTCATCCAACAGCAAAATAACATCTATAATATCTTTCTCCAAATAAACTCAGAAATCGCTGGTTAAAGTTTGCTGGTTACGTTCTGATACATCCTTGTATATTTATCTTCTGAAACATACTGTTTACGAAATAATTTTGAAACCATCTTTACGTTACTTTGTAAACACCTTCAACACAAAATAATTTATTACCAATTCTTCACGATATGTGAAACAGAGTGAAGTCTCTCCTGAATATACTTACTGCTTTCTAACTTGGTTCTTCTCAGAACTGTTTGTTTGCATATCGGGTCTATAGGAAACAAAGTTGTGAAAGGGAAAGCGACGGTTGCCGAAACGTTAGAACGTAGGTATGTGTGAAATGTATTGAACGATAAGAAATTAACGATTTTATGTAAGGGAGTGTGCATTGAAGTCACTGTTAAATAGGAAGGTTATATCTATTTAAATAAAGGCAATATCCGTATGTGTGTGCCCTTTACACTCAAAAACTACTAGAACGATTTCTCTGAGGACACGAAGAATACATTGTCTCTGCACTGGATTGAGATAAGGGTCAAATAAAAGGCGATAGTTTTATCAGTGACAAGGTGGACTTCAAGATACAACATGAGGTGAATGGAAAAAAAATTGGGGACGCCCGAGGAAGACTTGAATCAAATAATTATGGGTGAAAAAAACGAAGACAGGAGTGTAGAGAAAGTATGATGTGGAAAAGAATGGTAGAAGAAATCAGGGACTACCGAAGAAGACCTGGCGCGATCAAGTGAAAAAAATACTTCAGGAAAGTGGACTTTTTAAATTCTTTACAAAAATATTATTTCCATAATAAAAAGGACCAAGTTTTCAGATACACTAGAAATCACAACCTCAAAACTTTACTCAAAATTATTTATAAAATAAAAATTCCTGTTAAAATCGGCGTGTTCCATTGCCTTTGTTTCATTATTAAAAGCAGAAAATACCTTTCCTAGCCTACCAGACGTTTAATATATACGTGTTTAACATTGCTGAATTCTTGATAACTTATTTTTCCGTAATGCAATCCCATTTAACAGAGAGTCGCCTGCACTTTAGCGTCCCCCTTTTAAGTCGTTAATATTTAACAGCATAAATTTATTTATTTATTTATTTAAACGCCCATTGGGCTTTTACATACATTGTTATTAGTGTTATTACATTAACTATGTGACATTGAAAAGTTTACGTACATATATAAATAAAATAGTTATTATATCTGTAGTACATAAATGTTTTACAAATAATACAGAATACCATTATGGAGAACAGTTTTTTTTTTCTTTTTTTACTTACTTAGAAAAATAAATGGATTGAAATTAATCAGCATTTATAGGGACTTAAAATCATATTCGAATTGTTATTTAAATTACAATATTAATTTGTAAAGTTAAAACATATATATTAAAGTTAAAAAGTCATAAAAGAAGTCATAAAAGAAAAGAGTGAAAAAACAGAAGCTAAAAAATGGGTTTTTTACTATGGAGTGGAGAAGTCATACATATCAGCAAAGTGTTTATGTAGATTTCGTTTGATCACTGCTACGGAATCTCTAAATATATCAACAACATTACCAAATTTATTACCAAAATTTTGTATTCGATTTAACGATATGTGCGCATGATAATTAGATTTGAAATTGTTACAGAAAAAGGTGGAATTTTGTCTCGTATTTTTGGAAGGTACAAATAATTTTATTGTGGCAAGAATTTCAGGGCTGTCGATTCTATAATTAATAATTTTATTTAGTAGAACAAGGTCTGAGATAATTCGCCTATCTGATAGCGTAATCAAATTTAGTTGATGCATGAGTTGGATATAATTTATATTTTGGATTGGAATATTTAGTTTAAAGTTAATAAATCTTAAAAATTTGTGTTGTACCCTTTCAATATTGTTGGAATGTACTTTATAAAACGGGGACCAAATAGGCGAATTATACTCTACTTGACTTCTTACTAAAGATGTGTACAGTGTGTTCAAACATTCTAGTGACTTGAAGTCACATGCGGTTCTACATATAAACCCAAGCATTTTTAGGGCTTTATTTGTGATTTCATTTATATGCGGATTGAATGTTAACTGTTCATCAAATATAACACCCAAGTCCCTGATTTGAGTGACAGCTGTCAATTTTACATTATTAAGCGAATATTCATAAATTGTATGATTTCGTATTTTACAAAAACGAATGACCTGACATTTTTTAATATTAAGAAACAGAGAGTTGATGATGCACCAACGATATAGTTTATTTAAATTAAGTTGCAAAGTATAACAATCGTCTAAACTGCGTATTGTTTTATATATTTTCAAATCATCTGCGAAAAGAAGAACTTCTACATCTTTAAATATGCTAACAATATCATTAATAAATAACAAAAAAAGAATTGGTCCCAGGTGAGACCCCTGAGGGACCCCACTTGTGGCTTCGAAAATGTAAGATTCCACAGATTTTATTTTGACACATAGCTCTCTTTTACTAAGATAACTTTCAATCCAACTTAACAGATTACCCTTGATACCCAACATACTTAATTTTTGTACAAGGATATGTCGCCTAACTTTGTCAAATGCTTTGGAAAAATCAGTATATATTGAATCCACTTGATGCTTCAAGGCAAGAGAATCAGTTATGTAATTTTCGTATATGATCAAGTTACTTAGGGTGGATTTACCTGTGATAAAGCCATGCTGGTTGGGTACAATAATATTATTAATTTGTTTACATATTACATCTAGGACTAACGATTCAAATAGTTTGGGAATAGCGGACAATATACATATTGGTCTGTAGTTCGATACATCGCTTTTATCTCCCTTTTTATGAATAGGCGTAAGATAGCTTTTTTTCCACTGTTTTGGAAAACACCCTGACGACAAAGACTTATTAAATAGTAAAAATAATGGATAAGTCAAACTGCGAACACAAGATTTTAAATATATTGGAGGGAAACCATCCGGTCCAGCGGATTTATTAGTATCTAATGCTTTTATAGCCTTTTCTATAGCGTTTATTTCAATAAAACAATGGTTTAGGTTAAGTGATTCTTCAAGTGATATATCATTTGGGATTTCATTATCGGTAATATTATCATCATAAACACTTTTGAATAAATCTGCAAAAAGATTGACAATGCCTTCGGTATTATCCGCACAATTGTTATTCAGATACATAATATTTGGTAAACTACCATCATTTTTACGCTGAGCATTAGAAAAGTTCCACAATTTTTTAACATTATCATGAACCTCCATTTCTATTAAACTAATATAATCATTATAACATTTTTTAGACAATTCTTTGCACTGCTTTCTTATGTTAGTAAACATTATATAATCATCGACGTTTCTAGATTGCTTATATATTCGGTGAGTTTGTTTTTTAGTATAAATCAATTCTTTTAATTCTTTTGAAAACCATGTAGGGTAAAGGGATGCAATAAAATTAACTTTTGGAACATGACGTTCTTTTGAAGTGTTTAGGATTGAATAAAATTGTTGGACTTGATTCACAATATTGTTTTCATCTTCTAGAAATGACCAGTCTATATGGTCAAGATAATCAATTATATTTGGGTAGTCAGCTTTTTTAAAATTGTACGATGAAGTTTTTAATTTCTGCAATTTTCTAGACTCATTTGTGATAATAATATCTAACGCGGGATGGTGTTGGTCTAAAGGTAACAACAATTCATCCGATTGTTCTACCACTGTACTTAAGTCACTAGAAAATACTAGGTCAAGCATTCGGTTATAAGAATTATGCACTTTATTTAACTGTTTTAGTCCTAGGAAAAAAGACATATCAAGCATTTCCTTAGATTTGACACACTGCACTTCTGTTTCGTTAATAATCACTTCATTGTTCTTATCGAAAGACCAGTCGATTTTCGGAAGATTGTAGTCGCCTACAATTATAAATTTGGCTTTAGGATATTTATATTTTAGTGTTTCTACATCCTCGATGTGGTTCTTGTATATTTGCAGATCTGACATTGGTGGAATATAAGTACAAGCGATAATGATTTTTGTGGATGAAATATTTAGCATTACAAACATCTGTTCAACGCTTTTGTGTTTAACTGGCAATTTTTTAGATGAAATGTTTTTAGATATGCACACCATTACACCTCCTCCTTTTGATTTGTTGCTTGTAATGGGGTCACGGTCAAGACGATAGATGTTGTATTTATTGAGACCTAATTCCGATGAATTGATGTCCTCATTTAACCATGTTTCTGTTAATAACAAAATATCATGTGGGAATGTGGGAGAAGTTATTTTAAGATGTTGTAATTTAGTTCTCATTCCGCGGACATTTTGGTAGTACCCAAACAATTTTAGGTGCTGTTTAAGTTTTTTGGCACGTTTTTTATTATTTTTGGAACAGAGTTTATGTACTTAATTGTTATGTTTGTTTCCCCTTCCGCTTTTCTCGTTTCAAACTCTTTCCAAACATCCGTCATTTGTTTCCTTTGCAGCTCCGTGAGATCTTGTTTAACTTTGATGCCATTTTTCAGTTTATATTTATTTATGATTATTTGCTTAGCTTGATATGAATCTTGGAGTTCTACTTTTATTGGCCTGATCTTGTCAGTTTTTCTTACGCCAAGCCTATATATTTTAGAAATATTTATCTGTAGTGTATCATCGATAATTTTTAACGTTGAACATACTTTGTTGTTGTCATCAGATATCCTGTTGGTTTGATTCTCGTCTCTACTTTCAGGTACGTTCAGCAGAATTAGATTTTTCGAACGTAAATTCCTTTCTGTTATCTCGGTAATTGCGTCACATATTTCCATTGAAGTAGATTGAGTAGTTCCAGTTATTGCAGGTTGGTTATTAATAATATTTTTGTATGCGGATAGTTCACCCTCCATAGTCCCCATCTTCACTGCCATCTGTCCCGCGACGCCCAGTAACTCGGTAGTTTTTGGCATTATTTTTGCAAGTTGTTCTTTATTGAACTTATTAGATGAGTCGGTAATTATTAAATGTATTTGGTTAATAATTTCCTGAGCCTTCGCCATACATTGATTAGCATCCATTTTTATTTTAGAGGTTCGTAATATTAAGTTAGGAAGTGAGTGATGACCCTGCACCCTGCACACTCAACTGCGTCAATAAATGAATCAATATGAAGATGGACGTATTTTATTTCTTAAAGCCTTATATATTTGTACGTTATTTAACGGCGATGAAATGTGAATTTATCCAAAATCAGGCAAAATTAAGTGTTTTTAGTTTGAAAAATAAAATTTGATCACCTAAAAAAATTATTGCTTTAAATTAAATACTACGAATAAAACACATCAAGCATTTTTCGATAAATCTTTTTCTAGTGAAAAATTAAGTATATGCCTCTCAAAATTTGTTAATTATGAACATAATTTATTAATTTCTTTAGAATAAGATCGGAAAACAGTTTAATATTTAATTATTAAAGACAATATTAGCGATTCCAATACGAAAATCTGAAACAGAAAAAGATACGGTCACATCTAGGACTCGAACCCAGGACTCTTGCCTTGCCGGGGAACCGGTGCCCCGGCAAGGCAAGTGTCAGGGGTCAACAAGGCAAGGGATAATTGAATATTACAATTTGAGGTTTTACTCACTAAGTTATTCCAAAAAAAAAAAATATTTGTTAAGAAATCAAAACAGGCGGCTGATGTTAAGCGGAAAACTCAACCTTATCGCAATCTATATAAGGAGTTTTATTGTTAGCGTACCGATTCCGAATATTACTTGACGGCCGGCATAGTCCAGTGGTAACGCATTGGACTGCCATTCCGAAGGTCGCGGGTTCGAACCCGGCGTGCGCAAATAAATTTTATTTGATTAATTTGTGTTATTTCACAATTAATTAATTAAAATAATATATAGTATATTTGCGGCACGTTCCAGAGTGGAAGATACTACCAGTATCGCCCTGGTGTAAGACCACCATTCAGAATTAAAGAATCAAAGAAACGTTGCTCCAAATGGCTTTAGCCGTGTTTAGTGACTAGATCTGAAAAGCCAGGTATTTCCCCACCTTCCTCTTTCCCTTCCCCACTTACCTTCAGCCTCACAACATGCCCCAATTGGGGATGCCATAGTCTCACTGGCTCCAGACGGGAGCAGTTGGGACTCTTGTGAGGTATTCACTATAAAAATAAAAAAAAATAAAAAATAGGGTATATGAAATACTCGTTATCTCTGACGACACAAAATATAAACAGCTACAGATTTTCGGGCATACCAAGTGAAACTTCTTGCTTCATTTGAGTTCATCACGGTATTAAAAAACAAACCAACAATTTCAGAGCATTTTTGGAGTAAAAAATATGTAAAAGACATCTTGTTGTTCCTCCATTGATTGCAATTTGGGTGAAAGTTCTTTTCGTTTTCAATACAACATCATTACATCTAGACTTGTTATTGTCTCACAAAATTAAGATTAAATATGGCAAGTAAGAAATGGTTATGGTTCCAGTAATTTTTTTATTCAAAGGCTGCTTTTAAAGTTACCACGGTAACGGTACGGCAACAGCAATAGCACGCTCATTTCTTAAATACGTGTGAGGGGAAGATGAAAGAAAATGATGATTTTTTCCAAAGGAGGAAGCAGTAAGAAGCAATTTGGGAGGCAGGTATAGGTACCATTTATTGGATGACCAACATAGGTCATCCTAAGTTGTGGTTTGGTGACTAGGGAAAGGATTGTCTAGGTCTTGGCGGTGGATGCATCTGCCTATTTTATGTGTGGCGGACCGGATTTGGTGAGACTGGAGGACAGAGATGATTTTACCTTTCCATCAGGACTCACTCGACCCATCGCACCGCAGTGGAAGTGATGAACTCAAACGTCCGTCATTCCTGGACTCCCAGATTCCTACCACGTCCCGCATACCTCTTTCTCTCCTTTATTTCCCCTAAAATTTTGTAAGATTTGACACTTGACCATACGCTACGCGTTACAGTTTAGTACTAATACTACGAAATTGAAAGCACGACAATTGACGATTCTTTTGGTTGCTAATTTTTGAGTTCTTCTACTCGTCTGTTTATTGGTTCAAAATATGTGTTTTTTATCCTCCTCTTATTAATGATTAATGTAACTTATATTATATACCATAATATTTGAAAACTGAGTTCTCAGCACCGCAGCTTGCGAATTTTAACTGAATGGATAATGTCTACGAGCATAATACAAAAGAAGAGTCTTTTTCTTAAGAACGCTCTTAAAAATAAATAACCTGGAGGTAGAGAAGTAATTTAGAAAAATAACGAAAATATCTTGGAAAACCTATTTCATTTGAGAGCGAATAAAGTTTTTAAATCGTTTTTAGACTGGTAGTTTTTCATAAAAACCTTAACATAATTTAAGCACCTATTACAAAAAATTGTTTTAATAAGATTTCGTTTGAAGTCCACGTTTTTAGTAAAAAACGTATTTGATTAATTAGCTCAATATGATTTTGTGAAAAAGTAAAGTAGTTTCAAATGAATAAACCTATAATCTTCCTTTACACTCCAATTAATATCAATCACCGTATACTAAGAAACCCCGAAACTTTTCATTTAAGAACCAACTTAACCTTCTGCCAACCTTTTTCGCGAATGTGTCAAATATATGACACCCATCGTAGTGACAAGATTCTGGACATATTTAGCGATATCTCTTTTGAACTACCAAATTTCACAAATCGTTTATTTTCACTTGACTTCATTTGGCCCAGGCTTTATTGATTGTTTCTAGTTTTTTTGTTCTTGTTATTTAACATCCTTACAGCCTTAGTAATAAACGTGGTGTAAATTTTATACAAATAATAAACAAACAACCGTCTAAGTAGAAAGATTACTGATAGGAACTGATGTCAGTCATGAAATAGTTCGTGGAAAGTTTGTATGTTGTTTATACAGCCAAAAAGGGTTACTTATCTGTTGCATAAACTTTAAATTTCTCAAATATTTCCAAGGTATTTTAAATATGCTGTATATTTCTTATTTTATTAGATGTTGCTTAAACAAATATCGTTTTAAAAATGATAAGATACGATTCTTCAACTCCAGCCAAGAGCAATCCTTTCCCGGTGAGATCTGTACACCAGGGGGCACGTATTTGTTAGGACTTGGAACACGTGCTTTGAGGAGAGGAAGGAGGTTGGAGTTTAATCGCCCAGTATACACGGGGCAACCTAATAAGCCAACATTGTAATGTAGGATTGGCAGGAATAAAATAAATGATTATTCTTTATTTTCGTTTCTAGCCCTTTGCTTATTTTTGCTGCACGTTTCTTCTTCCAGCTTCTTGCCACCCGCTTTCAGCTTGCCGCGTACAGTTTTTTTTGTTACTTCGTGCTTCTTGTTTCCAGTTTCAGTTATTTTATGCTTCCAGCTTCCCTCTGCTTCTTCCTTCTCATATCCTGTTGCTTCATGCTTTCCACCGCTTCTTACTTCCTGCTTCTTACTTCCCACCTCTTGCTTGCCACTTACCATTTCCCGGTAAAGATCCAGAAAAATGAGATTTTGGATTGTTGATTTCTTGGATTTGTATTAACCTAAACGTGTATAAGACATATATGTTATTAAAAAGCATCATTTTCATGGAATTCTTATAAAATTCACGCGATAAAAATTAATTAAAAATAAAACGTCAGAAATAACCTTAATTTTCAAGACGGGAATATCATTTATTTATTTATTCATTTTTGAGAAAATCGTCCGTTTACATTTAATCAGTTTGTACATAAGTATTATATAGTAAAATAAAACCAATTATGGATTTCATCCTTGTGACTTTAACTGAGACAGCATAGTATGGAATAAGTTATTTAAATTTGTGAGAAACGAATATGAATTAAAAAATTTACACAAAACAAAAGATTATATAAAACGAAAATTTTACAAAACAATACATTTATAGCTATAAAGAGAGGTTGTAGATATAAATCAAATCATTGTAGAGATATAAACAATAGAGATATAAAAAATTATTCACAAACCATCAGAGAAATATTCTTTTATGGACCTCTTGTATTTGGTAAGTTTGCAACTGATAATATCAACCTTGGATAATACGCTATTGTAATTATTTCATGGTCTGTTTAGGAAAAAATTCTGCTTTGAGTTTATTTTGCTTTGATCAACCCTTAACAGGACACAAGAGCGTGTTGAACGCGCTGGTACATTGAATGGAATCTGGTTTAGCATGAGAATATCATTTGTCAGACTGCCAAAATGCGACGTTGCAAGCTCTTTCGCAACCCAGTTAAAGCCATTTTTTTAAACTCAAATCTGCGTTTGTACACTGTATAGTATTTATTCAATGTATGTCTAAAACACCGTGGTATATATTATGATATAATTATTCTTTGTATTTTTTTTTAATATTGATGTTAACTTTGTCTATCTGTTGGGTACATTATAATTAATTAATCATCATTATACAAAGATAATCGAAAAAAATACTTTTTAAATAAAAAAAATAGATTTTATGAAAAACGGGAAAAAGGTGCACAGTTTTACGAAAAATTTTACGAAATTTGTTGAAATGGTCATATATATGAAAATAACTTTACTTTCCAGTGATAATATTTGATAGATAGGTACCGCATCATCACACATTTGATGTGGGAGGTTGGCCCATATTCTTCAAATATATTTCAATTCTTAGTTTATGACTTTATCATTCAAACGGCTAAGTATTTTGTAACAAAGACCAAGATAAAAATGGACCGCTTTACTGTAATATCTTCTCAAGGTTTCATTACAAACGTTTAAGAAGATGAAGAAGATGGTTTTAAAGGGCCATATTGTAAAAACGAATGATAAAGGAAGCACGTTAAAATTAAATAATGGTGATTATTATTTTTAGATTGATTGACATTTAAGGATTGCATAGCTTCAACACTCCTTAGCGAAAGCTACCACTGGTTGAGACTCTTGTGCGGTTTTAACTTTGTTTTTAAATTGTGAAAAATCAAAAAAAATAGTATATAATCTGTACGGTGATGCGTTAGTTCGCGATGCGTATTACCGACCTTGGCAGCACCGCTGTGACGTTCGACGAATATAGGAAATGGAGACTCTGCAGCAAGAATCTTTGGTGGTGAAGAAACTGGACCAGCTGCTGCAGCGAGAGAGCCCACCGCATCCACCAACAGTGCCAGCACGAGGTTCGTCATCCGTCCAGGTGTGTTTCTGCTGCTAATAAAGCGCTGACATTTCATATAGATAAGAGACCCTGGCAGCACTGCTGTGACGTTCGGCAAGTCCATCATTCATCTCCATGTAATCCTGTTCCTGGTGATTGTTGAAGTGGTGCATTCTGCCCGCAATAAAAATCAACAGTCGGGATAATAAATTACCCTGGGCTAATCAAAACACTTGCCTTCAGAGTTTCCGAGAATTCCATTGAAAACATCTGGGGTGCATTTACCGATCGACGTTTGCTTCGAATATCGAATATTTTTGAGCAAAATTTCCGAATGTTCACTTTTAAAACACTGCACTCAAATCACATATTAAAAAATTCTAATATTAACTAGTTGTTAAGTTTACTTTTATTTAAGCTAAAATATTGTCTGATTGATTTTAAAAAGAGAGGAAAGGATAATTTAAGGGATTTTGCCTCTTTCCCTTGAAAATACTAAAAAAACAACAAAGCGGTTGGAGGACGCGTTAGGACGCGTCCTGCTGCAACGAAAGGCGCTCTGTTACAATTAAATTTAATCGTATTCTTTTGTTTGCACCATATAATTGTTTTGTAATTTTTTTGGTTTTTAAATTTTTTTTTTAAATTCAAAGGTATATTTATACGGGAAATAAAATAAATGACCTTTTCAATATATGCTAAGATACACGGAAATCAAATTATAAGTAACTGAACATATTTTTGCACCCATTGTATGAGTGTAAACATTCTTCGACGAAAATATGTATCTTAAAAACCTGCCGTGCCGCTTAGATACGGGTAAAAAACCAAGGCTGAAAAAACAGCCCTACCTATTAAGGGATTCCTTATCTTTCGAACCGTCCGATAGAGACAGCTCGTATTGTCTCGCTCTAACGAAAGTGAGAAGAGATCTGCTTTCATCAAATTTGTAAAAATCAACCTTTGAAAGCATTCCCTGTTGAAAATTGTACAAGATTGAAAACTAATTTTGTACAAGATATTTTTAAAATAAACTGGCAAAGAAATAAAATATGTTACACATAATATATTTATGTACTCAGCGAAACTCTCAAAATGTAAATAAATTCGACGACTTATTATTATGTGATTTATCATATCCAATTAATAAATATTGCGACATCTTGGTTTCGACAGGGCGACAGAGGGAGATCAGGACTGATATTATAAAATGTTCACTGGTTTCTGAGATAAACTGAGAAAAATATAAAGCTTGTTATGATATTTTGGATATTGCAAGCAGGAGTCGGTGAAGCAGTCCTAAAGCTTGTTTTATTATAATTAATTTATTGCAACAAGCAGATCCCAGGAATTTTTTGCTTCGAGCCCTGGACCAGTCAACACCTACCGCTGCTTTCTCTGCCTGAACCCGCCTTGCCACTTGAGATCCAATTCGCTGTCTTGGATCCAGCCCCCTCCACTTATTTTGCTGACGTCACCACGGAGCACTGACGAGCGGCGCCCCTCCCCCTAGGCCATCTACTGTTACCGACCGAGCCTGCGTACGGATTCGGTGCAAGAAATTGCGCCCGAAAAAGAAAACCAACCGTATTATAAACAAAAAGAGTCGAACATCTCTCTATTTTCATGGTGGTTTAAATAATTTTGTGACAATTGCGGTTTAAATG
The DNA here is from genome assembly GCF_061612785.1 of Hesperophylax consimilis. Taxonomy (NCBI): domain Eukaryota; kingdom Metazoa; phylum Arthropoda; class Insecta; order Trichoptera; family Limnephilidae; genus Hesperophylax; species Hesperophylax consimilis. The sequence goes on from NC_142865.1 coordinate 19,396,080, forward strand.
TGGAGTTCTACAAGGAAGCATACTAGGGCCCGTTTTTTTTACTATTTACATAAATGAAATTTGGAGCATGAAAATAGACAGTGAAATAGTTAGTTATGCTGACGACGCAGTTTTACTCTTTAAATCTAAGGATTAGAATAATGTATATAACATAGTGAATTTAGGAATCTCTCAAGTGAAAAAATTACTAGACTAAAACATACTCACACTTAACATATCGAAAACATAATTCACAACACACAATAAACGTATCATGGGACATCCAAAAAACTCAAACACCTTAAAAATACACGAATGTTTAAACACCAGTATCTACGATTGCCCCCTTCTATAAAACAGGACAAATAAAGTATATAGAAATCATAATTGACGGATAATTGATGGATCATCAAACAAATCATAAATAAACTCCTCAAAACAATACACATTTTCCTAAACATAAGAAACATACATAAAATAAAACAATATATTTTGCACTTTGCCAATCCATTATAGAATATGGAATTATTGCTTCGGGAGGAGTAACAAACTCGGCTATCAATTACATAGAAATCGCACAGAAAACAATCTAAAATGTAATACTAAAAAAATAGACTGACTGATAAATACCAAATATTCTACAGTTATGACGTACTACATGTACGCCATTTATACATCAAAACACCACAAAACTACATTTTTGACTAAAAAATAAATTTCAACATAAATAAAATATCACTAACAGACCAGTTAGACAAGCGTACAAAGAAAAGAAAAAAACTCCGACGGTAAATACAAGCTTTGGACAATGACACTACCAAAAGAATGCTCTAAAAGCATTCAACACTTGAAAATAAAATTGAGGACAGCAAAAATCAATTCCGACACAAAATTACAAAATGGATTAAAAAACAAAAAAGACAATATTTCCAAAACTTCATTAAATAAAATAACAAAAACTTCCCCTAACACACTAAACTAATATAAAACACACAAAATATAATGTGAATATATCAATTTTAACTTTATTTAATTTTGTTTCTTTTTATTTTTATTTTATTTTACTTTAATTTGTAATCTATATTTTTAGATTAACTTTATCTTAATCTTATGTTTTTTTTATTTACCAACATCATATATATTTTCTTTAAATGTAATATGTATATTTTTTGTATTATAAAATGGAGGAGCTACCCAGTGAGGCCAACATTACCGATTGTACTATGAAATTTAAAATATTCTATCACGATAAAAAATATCTGAGTGCTTTATTTGAATCATTACAAAGTTCAAAGGTTGCTTAAATTTTAGAATTTTTTTGTACAGGCCTACAGCTACACTATGTGTATGTATTTACCCGGCAACCTATCGATTTATGACAGCGAAAATCATACAATTCGCCTTTTTTAACGAAAACTGTCAAAAAGAGTTGATTTAAAAATAACTGAAAATTTTATGTTCTTTAAATTTTAGTACCTTGATTGAAAATTTGTACAATCTATCAATTTTTTTTAAGATTTACTTGAAAAATATTGGATTGAACGAAATTTTCCGAAGAGAGGCAAACCGATTAACATCGTGCGATTGTTTTTCCATCACTATTTTCGCTAAGGCTTCTACCGAGAGCAAACTTGTGAAATTATCTATATTTACAAGTGAACGTGTAATAATTTACCGTACAGATTTTTATAATCGATTGATTGGGTTTAAATTGTTTATAATTGGTAGACTGTAGTGAGTTTATATTATTTATTATCGAGAGATAATATTGAAAGAAAAGAGTGAAATTTATGATTTTTTTATTCATAAATAGACAGGTTGCCGGGTAAAGACTTATATAGATTGTTTTTACAAAAAAATATGAATGATATAAGGCGTTTATTTCTGCAATTACAAAACTCAAATCCAAAAAATGGTTCCATATGATGTCGCATCAGCCTATTTTACAGTCGCTTTATTTTCTAAAGCTCCTGATCTGAACGAAGCCATACTCCTAGTGAAGTACCCAAACTTATTGGTATGTAAGTATTTTTTCCGGAAAAAAATACTTGAGAAATTCACGGGACTATTAACTCCGTTATTCGAATCCACGACATGAGATGGCGACTTTATTGAAGTATGTTATTTGTCCGAAAGCACAACATTTTGTATTTATTGAGTTTCTCATAAATATTTCAATAAATCATTTATGAAGTATAAACCTGTCATACGTTGTCAATAAAAACACGATTAGTTATAGTAAATTATAAACACGTGTATACGCTGTTCTCTATATTCATTATTATTAACCATCACGTCGTATCTTTGCAGGGGTAGACAGAGAGAGGTTACGTTACGAAATTACAAAGGTGTGAATTTACCAGAATTACTGCCATAATTATTACCCAAGAACGAATAACTCATGGAAAGATTATACCTACTAAATACACCTAATGGAATTATATTTGACAAAAAACCTTACATAACCTAATTTTTGCAGTAAATTTATATATTTCAATGTTTAATAAAGAAAAAATGTCTCATAATTTACAGAAAAAAATATTATTTAGTAATTTCACATAATTTTATATTGATGAGTGTTTTTTTTAAAATTTATTTATAATTCAAAGTATTCAGTTAATATTTTCAGTGTGTTTTATTGTTTATATGTCAAAGTTTTCAGTGTGTTTTTTTTGTTTACATGTCAAAGTATTCAGTTTATATTTTCAATGTGTTTTTTATTTATTTATATTTCAAATTATTTAGTTTGTATATTCAGTGTGTGTTTTAAGATGTGGTTTAAAATGTTTATTGTCATATATTTCAGATACTTTAAAATATTTTATGGAAGGTTTTTTTTCTTTGTTTTTTTCTCAATATTTAAAAAAAAATGGAGTAACTTCATTTTGAACCATATTTATATTTTATATTATTACCACATCATATACTATTATTCACTTTAAGATATTACTTTTTACTCCTACACCAAATTCAAAGGCTAGTTCTAAATAAAAAAAACATATTATTCATAATACCCACACATACGTTTTGCCGTTGTGGGAATTTTCGCTGACATGTTTTTTTTTTCATATTCCTTGTATTTTTATGTAAAAAAACCTTGAAGTTAAACTATGGTGTCACTGAGAATCCTCAACTCAAAATCTAGTTCGCCTCGGCACAGGATCTCCTAGTGACGAGGACTAAGAAAATACTGTATATCTGTTTTTATATTTAAACATTACATGAGTCAGGACCAAATTCTCTGAATATGTTGACAACTGTGACTGTCCATCACGTTTGTAACAAAAAAGAAATTTAAAAGTACAAAAATGTTCTTTCGAAAAAACTAACGAATTCTTCGCTTATTTCATTTAAGTGTTGTAAGGGTAGTTGAACCATAAATCGATTTCCTCGTCGATAAGTAAATTAAATATTGTATTAAACAAAGTTTGCTGTTTTTTGGTTCCATACAAATATAAAATGTCCTATTCTGACTCGTGAAGAATTTTCTTAGATTTACATTTTTAAAATATATGTCAGCATTTGTTGTTCGCTGTATATGCAGTCTAGTGAATAAAACAAATGAAATTTTTACAAAAGGGTTACGTGAAAGAATATACCTTAAATTTTCTTAAATAAATTGTGCATGTCCTTAATTTTCTTCTGTTGTGTAACGTCAGTTGTGTAACGTCAGTTGTGTAACGTCAGTTATGTAACAACATTTACACTAGAAATCTTCAATGCACGACAGTTGTTTTTAGTTTTTTAGCTGTGGTAAATCTATCCCTTGACCGGGCAAATTTTTCTACATTAATCCGCTGTTTGAGTGTTGCGGGGAGAAATTATTTTATTTCTAATTCCAAAAAGGGTTGATTTTTTAGATTACTTTTCATAATTTAATTATGTTCGAATTACTTATTGAACACAATTAATAATGATTTAGATAAGATTTTACTTAATTTAACGTATTTTCAGGTATGTTACATTCCATTGCGATTTCCGTTGTGTTGCGTTGCAAAGAATTTAGTCTTTGCACACGAACGTAAAAAATATAAACTTATTATTCAAATACTCAGTGACCTTTGTAAGCGATCTGTAGCGACTGCAGAATATATCTATTCAATATTTATCGACCTTTACAAATTTGATTACATAACAATATCGCACGCGAATACACTGGTACCTACTGCATCAAAACACGATGCGAAATGCTGTATTAACGTTTCAAGGGAAATTATTTTGTACAGATTAAATAGGTCAGGTGATGTTAGATTATTTAAAGTAAGGTTTTAAAACAATATTTAAATACCAACAAAATAAACAGTCAAGTAATGATATCTGAATGAATTGAAGGTAAACACAGCGATGTTTTTTGTAAAAAAATAAGTAAATTTAATAAATATATATATTATGGTAAATAAACATGAAACAGTTTTTTTTTTAAATCTGCACAAAAGTTCGTATCACAACTTCGTTTTTATAGTAATTCTGTTTTAAAATATTTTTAACAATCTAGAATTTTATTTTATCAAATCTTTACAAAAACCTTCCCCTAAAAGAAAATAAGAATTTTCTATTTATGGAGTTTTTTTGAAAGAATTTCAAGAAAAGTAAGTCTGACCAAAATTGCACTTTAGTAGTCTAGTTCTAGTATTTCCGTCAATCTACTATACCGTGACATCGCAAACTTTTTGGCCGGCCATAAATATTAACATATTGAAGCCTTATATATTTTCGGCAGAGTTCAGTAGTTTCCAATATTTCTACAAGTTATCTCTCCTGAGCATGTTCTAATTAATATGATACATTAAAAAAAAAAACATGAAATTTTCTATGGAGGAGACGACCTCATTGGAAATGCCATAGTCTCATTGACGGTTGACAGCAGTTGAAGCTATTAATAAATATCAATATTTTTTTTAATATAAAACAGTCATCAAGTCTTGGATCATCAGCCAAGACAGATCCATGATCAAAAATTTTATAAATATCCCTACATAAGTATGTACTCCAACTAGATGCTGATTAACAAATTTATCATTTATTATTATTATTTATTATTTTGTATCTTTTTCACAATGTCATTTAATGTAAAGAAATATTTTATGTATCAAAAAATATGTAAACATTAATTCATGTATCAAATACGTCCGTCTCGACACAGGTTTATCCTAGTGAGACAGATATCGAAAAAAAACCTGTAAAAAAACTTTATATGGATAATAAAAAAAAATATATATATATATTTACTAGCGCACGCCGCGATTAGAATCAGCGACCTTTCGATCCGTTGTCGAGTATCTTGACCCCAATCATCAAAGTCTATCTTTTCCAAGCAAAATGGCCCAATAATCGACCCACAGTGCTTGTTGTAGCTGAAAACGATTTTTTATTTTTTTTCTAAAATTCGATTTTTTTTAATAAAGTTTTTAAAGAAATTCGTACGGCACACGGCAAAACCGAAATTTCCTGAAAATCATCATAAAAAATAATAGAATTGTTGAACAAAAATAAAAAAATCGTTTTTAACAACAACATCAATACTACCATTTCTTTAAATTAACTTTCTAGTTCATCCAAAATTTACGAGCCGCCACCGCTCGAAATTGCAATAAAATCTGCATTCCTCTAACACTCATTACTAAATATTAGATAAAATCTTTAAACTTTATATGTATAAATATAGCAACTAAATTTTCTTCAAAGCATTACCTCAACGCACGTTTTTTAGTAAGGCACATTCAAAAATGAAAATACCTAATTTTCTTCTCATGTTTTGCCTTGCTTCCTTTTTTCCATTCCTTCTTTCCCCGTGTTTGTAATCATCCATAATTTATTTTTACTCACGTGTGACTAGATAACAGTCATGCTATGACTGCAAATTATCCCAGAATTTTAACTACAAACGCTTATCCTTTTTCCGTAGATTTTGTGCTTTTTCGCTTTTCCCTAAAATTATTTTTTCTCCCAGATCTAAGTAAATTTCCATAGACAAACCCATAAATACATCACTACTAGATAAGTACCTGTCTGTAGATTCTTACCTTGGATTTGTCCTTGTAAGTTTATTTTGTAAATTTAATTATTTTTCCATAAATTTAGGATGGGATGGATACATTTTGCAGGCGGTTTTGGGTACCGCCGACCCGGGAACTATTTATTGGATGACCAAAACCTCTGCCATAGGTCACCCCCGGCAGCTCGTTCCACAGCTGAGCTGTTGAACGTAAGAACGAATCGTAGAAGCGACCCGTTCTCATGTGACAAATGTCAACCGTGTACAAATGTTGGGCGCGCGTTTGGCGTGTATCCCCACTACGCACCGGTGCCGGAGGGATCAATGACGCTAGTTCCTCAGAGCATCTTCCATTGTTATACCGATAGAACAAGGACAGCATACCTGCCTGACGCCTGTGCTTTAAAGACATCAGTGACTCCTATGCGGGGTTAATGTAAAAAAAAAGAAAAAAGCAATACTAAAAAACTGAGAGTTCATTTTATTATAATGAGAATGGGACGTTTCTGCTACTTATTCTTGAGTTCAACTGCTGTGGAACGACAACATCTACCCTGAAGATGTACAGGATGCACCTGTCCACCAACTGCTTGGCGTGCCAGATCGGGAGAGGTCTCTCCAACTGGTCTCTAGACCCATCGCTTTGGGCCACAGTGGGTGATATATTTATTCGTCACTACTCCTGTACACTCTGATCCTTCGATTCTGGGATGGGAAGGACGCGCAGGTTTCGAAAAGGTCTATGTATGTGTTGGCAGTATTTATTGAATACTTAACCTCCCTTTCTTATATTTTTACTGTATTGTATTGTATTGAGATCAAAATATGTATGTAAAATTGTACCTAATCTCTTCCATTAAATGTTTCGTAAGTTTACCCCGTCCTAAAATTTTATTTGATGAATTGCTCTATCCAGAAACAATAATTAAAAAAAAAAACAACAAAACAATAGAAAAAAATTGATGAATTTATTGGAATATATACAGTCCGCAATTACTTTTACTGATAAAATCATTAATAATGTAACATTTAGCACAAAACCTAATTATGCGTTCCCGGAATACCCTCGTATTATTTGTATTCTCTGCCCGACCAAAGCTTTATAAATCTCAGTGTTTATTATTGGTTTTCTCTGAAATAATTTCTGAATCATTTATTCATTACGACGTACAATTTTGTGAGAAAATAAAAATATTTTTCAGTCGTTATTTACAACAAAATCGTTTAGCACAAGCGCGACGAATAATTCGGTACATTTTTATCTGCATATATCGAATACAAGACAAGTTCTTGTACATAGCAATACGGCAAACGTCTTGTATACATCAATAGTCCTAACTGCTCCCAAATACTGGGACTACGTCTAAGGCGAGTGAGCCTACGGTATCCCTACTCGGGGTGAGTTGTGAGGTTAAAGGTATTTAGGAAAGAAAGGATATTGATAATAGGAACGTGGAGAAGTATCTGGCACTCCGGATTTGGTCAACAAACACGGCTAAAGCCATTTCCAGCCACGTTTCTGAATGGTGGTCTTACATCAAGGCAATGCTTCAAGTATATTTTAGTCTGGAACGTACCGCGATATACTACGTCAAAGGAATAAATGAGTCAATTAAATTTAATTTTTTGGATTAACTTTAACAATTTTGAACTGCCTTGATTATGAACTCTGTAAGAAAGCATAAGCGTAACTCAGGATAAAAGTTAATTAAAATTACGATAAAACTTAATAATTTTTATTTTTGATTATCTGAAGTTGTCGGCCTTGCCTGGGATTAAATCAAAGTTTTTTTAAATCCGATTTAGTTTTGATCTGATTTCGAAAAACTCTGTGTTAACCCCCGGACTACGTTGGGGACTACAGCTATTTTTCAGTAACTGAAATTATCTTGGAAAGATGCCAAATATGCGCCTTCAAAGCACAAAGTTCAATCCTAACCTGCAAACATTGAAACTCAACGGTTACTGCGAAAAACTCAAAGTTCAGAGATTAAAGCACAATCAATGACATTGTCGTTGCTGCTTCCGAGTTGTTCAGATGGATGCAGATGATGCGGCGGCTTCTCTGAAGGACCTCCATGAAGGACGTTCCGTTTAAATTAATGAAATTTTGACACATCAACAGTAAGAAAATCCCATTCTGTATAATATTTCGGAAAACCACCCCAATAAATGTCATGAAGTTTCATGATGACATTTTGTACACTTGACGATAAAATTAAAAGAAAAAATACCAACTACATCCGACTTCTTATAACTTTCTGTAAAGGTTGAGCGACGCCGGCCATTTCAGCTAGTGATTTATAAAGATATATTATAATCTGAAAATTGAAAATTATTCCGCTAATTTAGTAATTAATTTTCCCACCCTGTATAAAGAGCTCACCCACACTACCACACTTCACATTGAGATACTGCTCCAGTTCTAACACTCTCTCAAGCCCACGTAAGCTTTTCCTCTCCCTCCCTCCCGCCCTGTTTCACTCGCACTCTCTTCTCCGGGGGCGTAGTACGTTTCGTTCAGTCAGTTTTCGGTTCCCGTCGCGAAACGACGCCCGCCCCGCCGCCGCGACGCCGGAATTCAGTATCGAACATTTTTGACGCCGCCGAATTAAAAATCGAAAATTCGAACCTATGACAACGATTACACTCACCTATAACAGTGTCAGTGTATTGCAATAAAATTTAAAAAAAACTCGAGTGTTCAGTTATCGGATTGTTGATTGCATTTTGACTGAAATTGTTTAAACCGTGATTTTATAGTGAAGTGACTATTTTGGATATTGTATGCTATACAACTGATGGTAATGTACAGTTTCTTTACATTTATTTTCAATTTTATTAGTAAGAACTGCTTTAATTTAATACTACTTTTTCTTAAATTATTGCGAAAAGCGTTTTTTTATGTTGTCACTGTTTTTTCAATTTGTATTTATATTTATGAAGTTTAGTTAATTCGATTTTATCATAAAATTCATGATTGCATTATTATTAAACGACATAATTTTGGATGTGTTGTACGTGATATTCTAAAAGTCAAAAATAAATAATGCTTATTATTTTGAGACATGCAATGAATTTATGCTACCGTTCTTATAATATCCATTTGGTGGCGTAATGATTAGCATTGTTGCTTTCTAAACAGTCGAAGTAGTTTTAATTTTCAGTCGTAAATTATTTTTTATTGAAATAACAGCTTAACGTTTATATTTTAAATAATTTTTATTTTTTGCTTTGTTTTTTTCGAAAAAAATTGTGGTGTTCAATTATTTCATGTTTGACAATGACTGTTTTCGGATCGTATTTTAGGGATCGTTTCTAAAGTATTTATTGTAATTATTATTGCAAAAAATTGTTAATATTTTATAAGTAATGGCTATGAACGTCAAAGGTTCTATATCATATGATGGAGGTTTACTTATTGTTTTAGTATCTACGATGAGTATTTAAAATTTACGATTTAAAAATGATTTTTGGTTTGATCACAATGTTCACTAATTAAAAGGTTTTCCAAATAAATTACGGTGTACTGAAATGTTAAAAAAAAACTAAACTAAATCAAATTTTACAATATTGGGTTTTACCAAGAATTTCAATATATTTAGTATTTTTTTTAATATTGTGACAGCGGTTTCTGCATAGCGACATTAAAGACATAATAAACTGTCAAAGCCAATTACAAAACCGTTTGACGATGGTTTTGAACGCTGAAACAGCACTTACAATAATTAAAATCAAAAATAATTGCAGAACTTGATAAAATATTAATAAAAATGTAATAAATAAAAAAATAACGATTCTTTGAAAAACAATAAACAAATTAAAAAAAATAAATCTACTTATTTGTAGATTGATCAAAGTATATACATTAATTTTTTATTTGAGTTTATTTAGGAAACATACTAATGTGAATTAATTTTACGTTCGATATGTTGAGTTCAAAATAAACCAGTTAAGTTCAATTTACCATTATTTTATTTTATGGTTACAGATTAAGAAGCAAGTATTGAAAGTAATTATTAAAAAATGAATGTAAAAATAGACGAAAAATGAATAAATAATTTTACATTGTGAAGGTTAATTTAATTTAAAACTTTTACGGGTACACTGGAAAATAGCTCTTAAGATATAATAAGATTTGCAGGTACGTCTGAGGTAAGAGTGTTGTGTGTTTTTCTATTTGATATGTTGTAAATAAAATAAACTATTCGATCTGATATTGCGTCCAGGAAAATGAAATGCAATCCTTTCCAATATAGCTCTTGTAAATAGTAATACGATTACACTGATGATTTTTAAAACGATTCAAGAATAGCAAATTCGAGATGAGATCTTACATCTGACATATATAGTAGTTAAAGTCCATTTGTTTTTTGGGCCAAAGATTATTCTATGGTACAGTAATTATTTATGTAATGTGTAACATTTTTTAAACTTTACAAGTGTCATAAATAATACATTTTGTGCTGTCAAAATGATTAAATTCATATAAAATAATAACTGCGCTAATAAGTTTTTGAATTTTATTACGAAATACTAAAAGTGGTGATTTACTATGTACACGGAAAGGAAGAATACAAGTTAAATGTTGTAACCTGAAAAAGATTAACGTTATGTTTTTCTTCTGTTTGTTTTTTTCCAATATTTATTTTTCTAGTATTCTAGTATGTTTATCTACTAAATATTTTTCTTGTATAATGTAATGTTTTTCCACTTAATATTTTTCTTGTATAACATTATGTTTTTCCACTTTATATTTTGCTTGTATGATGTAATGTTTTTCTTCTATTATTTCGCTTTATAATTTTCCTAATGTTATGTTTTGACACACTTACAAAAACTTCGAAAAATTATCAGACTAAAAACACTTGACCAAAATGATAAATCAAACAAATAACCATGTACAATGTGACCTTAGAACGGGGTATCCCTAGTAAAGTCACATTCTTTTCAATAGTTATAATAAAAAATAAATAAAAATTCCAGTGCAGAAATGTATATCCCTCGTTGCACAGAACAGTAAAGTCAGTGTACGTCTCCAATAATTCATCACTAAATGAATAAAAAAAATTTTTCACTTATATTTAAAAATATATATGATAGCGACATACGTTATTTATTCCAATTATAAAGCCCAAAAAGTGCGTCGATAAATAATGAAGATAAAAGTATGAATAAAATGAAATAAAACCCTCACATTTTTTTTTTCATTTTTTTTTAAAAAGAAAGACAAACATTCCCGGGTTACGAATAACCTGACAATATTTGAAAATCTCCTACTACCACCACAGTTAGCGGAAAATGTTGCTTGTGTTGTGATGGAGGACTTAGCCAGCCGAGGAATTGAGCACACTACGCCTGGGTGAGACCCAAGCGCGATGTCAACTTGGCCACCGACCGGTCCATTTTATCATTATATATATAATTTTATGCGCAAGAAACAGAAACTAAATCAAGTTAATACAATACGTGAATTTGGCGTTCATTCATTAAAATAATTATATAATACCAAGAACATATGAACGTACAATTTACGTAGAAATATTTGTATTGGTTTAAGTATATAAATGAGGGTTTTTTGTTTGTCACCTACAGACTTCAAAACTACTGGACGAACTTCGACGAAAATTTCAAAGATTGTTCGTATTAGTCTCAGGTTTGTTTAGAGATTGGTGTTAATTCTAGAAGAAGTCTAAGACGCTCGAGAAGGACTTAACGCAATATATCTGCACTGGAAAGAGATACGAAGTCGAATTAAAATTGATATATTGCGTTTTTAATAGTTACAATGTGGTCAACAGTGGTGAGTGGTAGAAAAAATCGGGGACGCCCGAGGAAGACTGAAAGCATTATCTTAAAGAATTTCATGATACTATATGAAGTGAATGGATAAAGAGGTCGAGGACACCCGAGGAAGACATGGCACGATCACGTGAGACCAATACTTACAACAATGCAATAATATTATTTCCACTTAAAAATGCACTAGTTTCGAGGTACACTAGAATCACTTGTGAAAAACTTTAATACAAACCATTTATAACCCCGAGCAATCCCGGGTACACGTCAGCTAGTCAGTAATTAACCGTTTGAGTGCCAAAAAAATTCATACAGTTGCTTGTAAAATGCCACCAAAAAAACATTATTTTTTGTGAAACTATATATTTTTTTAAAACCCCATAAATTCTTTGAATTTTCAAGAATTTCGATGATTTTTTCGGTGTTTTATTAAAGAATATTGGTTTAGAATCACGCGGAGGAGGATCCCGAAGTCCAGGCGTTTCGAAAAAATGAGAATTTTACGTACAGACGTACGCGCGAATCAGAATACGACTGACGCAATCGACGGAAATCGACGATCCGTTGTTAAGGGGTAATCTTCGTTAAAACACGAATCGACGAAAATCGACGATTGGCACCCAAACGGTTAAAAATAAAAAAAAGACAAAGACACTACCAATACCATGCTATAAAAGCTTTCAACAGTGTAAAACTTGAAATTAAAATTGAGGAAAATTCAAATAAATTCACACACAAAATTACAAAATGGATTAAAGAACAAAAAAGACAATATTACCGAAATTTCATAACATAAAATAAAAATAAAACCTACACGTAACACACAAAACCAATATAAACACACATCACTCACAAACACACAAGATTATTTTCAATGTTATTATTTTTAATTTTAAATATATTATTATGTGTTTTTAATTTTAAATGTATTATTTTCTCTTTAAATGTATTATGTAGATTATATTTTCATATTATAAAATGAAGGCCTCAGCACGGGCAAGCCACCCAGTGAGGCCTACATTACTGGAAAACTTATAATGTAAAAAATATTGTACCAAATAAAAAAAGATAAAAAATACTTTGTCGTTTGATATTCATTATTGTCAAATTTAAAAATAATGAAATTAAAACAATCAACTTTTCATTATGAATGCAAGACGGCATTTGATGCCATAGTTCTTTGATTTGCTTTGAATTTAAGTATCATTTTCGAAATTGGAACTGATTGTGGGAACTGACGGCCACCGTGGTTAAGGGGTAAGGCTCTTGAGTAGCGATTTGAAAATCGCGGGTCCAAATCCAGAATTTTATTTGATGATATTGTGTTATTTCTAAATTTATCAATTAAAAATAAATAAAAGTATACTTGCAGCACGTAACAGAGTGTAAGTATCGCTCGGTATAAGCCAATTCAGAATTGAAACCAGATCTGAACAGCCTACTCCTCCATTTCCTTCCCCTTCCCACTACCTTCAGCCTCACAACATACCCCAATTGGATATGCCATAGTCTCACTGGCTCCAGATAGTTGGGATTCTTGTGCGGTATTTACATTCAAAAAAGACAAGTGATCGAGCAGGTACCAAAAGATTTTTTTGTAATTGATTAATAATTCTATGTTTAAATTTTTCAGTCAAAAATTAAATTTTTGATCGTCTCTGAATTTGACAATGTTTGTTTTTGAAAATTGTTTTGATCAGATGCTCTTGTTTAAAATTATTAACTCTGAAGTTGACTGCCCGGAGTTGCTGAAAAAAATAAATTTCCATGCGCGAATTCGATACAGCAGACAAAATACCCTTTTCTACATTGATAGATGCAATACCAATTCCAATCAAAATGAATTTATGCAAAGGACCAGTAACTACTATAATAATAAATTTTCAAATAAAGACACTCATGCAGACATATTTACTGCTAGTTACTATCACTACAGAATTTCATTGTATCACATTCTAACTCATATTCACGACTGTTAAATTGATTGTACCTAATATTTTAATATTACTTGCGAGGCAACTTTTCCTTATCCCTCTCCTCCCTTTTTCCGTTCCAACCTAAGTATATTTAAGTATAGTTATAATCACTTTTATTTATTGCTGTTTATGGTAGGCATATTATAGGTTTATCGTTTGTTGAATTTACATTCGTAATATTATTTTTCTTATTTGCTGCTTTATTCTGCGTTTTTTTTTCTATTTTACAGGTTAGTTTTATGTTTCTGAATATCTATCTGTTAACATTAATAATTGGTCTGTTTTTTTTTGTTATCCTCTTATGTATATTGTATTACTAAGACTGTTTATGTTCCTTAAATAAATAAATAAAATGTCACAAGAATACCAACTGCTGTAAGTAATAAAGCTATTGCATCCCCAATCGGGGTCCTGGGTCCAATTTTAGACGGAGGAAAAAATATCCTGTTAAAAAGTGATAGCATGCCAATTTCCTGATAAAATATTAGACATTCAGAATATATCAAGAACGCGTGTCCTTTTACAAATAAATATCATGACGGAATGCGACAATATCTGTTCTGTATGTCAATACCAATATCAATATTTGTCTGAACACGTGTTCCGCCGTCCTCATAAAACATTCGCTTTTAACTGATGCTTCGTTAAAACCTGTCAATTCATTCGTTTAAGGCCTGCAGTCCCGTTTTTAACAGAAAAACGAATAATTTGACCAGCCAATATAACCGGGAAGGTGAAAGATACATGGAACGGGAATGTCGGAGAATTGCCGGGCTATTCGGCAGGTAACCAAACATGGCAAAAGCCATTTGGTTTCTTCATCCTTCTGATGAATTCTGATGATCTGTCGAGAATTGCAAATAAGGAAATGTACAATTCTGATGAGTAAGCCGTGGCCGTTCCGCTAATTGACAATAACATCGAGCAGAACTTGGAATGAATACTTTCAGGGCAATAGAGCCTGTGAATAATTATGAAAATGGTTTGAAATATAGCGATATTCAGGTGTTGTTGAAAACGGATTGAAATATAATTTTTATTTGTAGATAATTCTTACATTTTTTTAAATATTAATAAATGTCAATACATATTATTCTCCAGGAATAATATTCCTATTATGTCTCATTATAGCATCAATAACGTTCCTCTTCAAAAGATGTCTCATATCAAAGATCTAGGTAACTTATTTGATGAAAACATTTTTCCGACACATTAATGAAGTAACAAATAAGGCTTTGAAATGTTTGGGATTTATTTTAAGAACAGTGAAAGATTTTATGTCGCTCTATTTTCTTGCCTGCTTTGGTAAGAAGTAATTAAGAATACAATTACACCATCTGGTCTCCACTCTATAAAGCACATCTTATTAAAATTGAGAGAGTTCAACACAAATTTAAAAGGTTCATCAATTTTAAACTGTCTATACCTATTGACCAAATTTTTTATGATAATTTAATGAAATTAATGGATTTAACTGACTTATCTTGCAGAAGAACCATGAGCCATTTTGTACTTTTATTCAAAATAGTTGATAGCTTAATTGATGGACCTGATTTAACTAACTTAATAACGTTCCGAGTACCAAATTGTAACACGAGACTTAGAGAGTTGTTCTTTGTTCATTCATCTGAAACCAACTATTTTATTAATCCACAGTCCAAAGGCTATATAGGCTTGGAAATAAATTCAGTTCCGTTGATATTTTTATTTATTCCGTACTAAAATTTAAATCAGAAATCTATAACGTTTTAATTTACTTTTTTAATGTAAATATTTAACTTTTATTTTATGCTGATTTTTGTTATTTTATTCCAGGCAGGCATTATTACTTTCAGGCAAGTATTATAATCTTTTAGACAGGTATTATTACCTTTTGAGCAGGTGTTATTATCTTTTTTCTATGTTTTTTTTTGTATTTGTTGTATCGATCCGTATTACGTTAATTCATTTTATTCCTATCGTATTTTTTATATTATTTTGATTCTATGCTCATGATGCTATAAAAATATAATAATTATGTTCATTTTAATGCACTTTAATATGTGATTAATTTATAATTGTTTATTTAAAAGCCCGACGGGCGTAAAATAATAAATTACTATGTATAAATGTAGGAATTATTTTCCACAAACTGAACTTTATCATCTTATTGCGTAATGGGTTTTTGTGATTCCAAATGATGAATGATGAATGAAAAACCGTTAAAAATAAAATTACGGCCATTTTTTCAAATTATTCGGAACCTTTTTCAAATGAAAAATAAAACCTTCCTCGCTTAAACCTCCCTCCCGAAAAATAAACAAATACTTTCTTTATTTTAATTTAAGGTACATATATTAATCATCTCTGCGGCGTTTTCAAAGTGGAATTATTCGGTCATTTTTTTAATTACGTTTTTAGATATACACGGAAAAAACTTACTGACATGAATTACTGTTAATTTATTAAAAATATAGTCAAATATTTCATTTTCACGTTAAAAACTCGACTGTAGGCTTTCAATTAATGAATTGACAGGGTTACCAACTTAACATGTATAAGTTAAAAGCGAATATTTTATGAGGACGGCGGAACACGTGTTCATGCAAATATTGATATTGACATACTAAATAGACATAGACTAATCACACACTATATATATCTTCCATTATACTAATTATTGCTCATACACAATTGAAACATACACAACAGCTCAAGTTCGACTCTATCATAAGATTGTAACGATTAAACATCACAAATTAAAACATTAATGAGATATATTATAGACATAGACAAATCACACACTTAATTTCACATATTTTTTGGTTTCTTGGAACGGGCAATTTGCCTAGTTAGGAACCAATAATTTCGACTTGATAAGGTACAATAATCGATAATCACAAAATATTTTAATTATATCTTGTATTATTTTGTACTGTGTGTAGATTTAAATGAATAAATAAATAAAATACTGATATTGTCAATATACTTATTAGGTAAAGAACATATGTTTTACATATTTTTTCGATAACTGATATTTTAATAGGATTATTTTTCTCAGTTTGTTTTCCTGTCCGATGTTGGCTATCATCAGGTCAATTTTTCCTGTGCGAGCTGCCTTCTGGAATAAATCAGCGGAACTGCACTAGTACCAGCCACATTATTTTTCTACCTAAAAAAAGCGTTATATTTAATGAAAAAATTATGCCTTTTTATAGAATTCCCGTTATTTTATGGAAGAAAGAGGCGTTATTTTGCAACAAAAGTTTTCTTATGTTTTAAATTTTAAAATTTGACATCAATTTATTAGTTGGTTTTCAAGCTGGTTGAAACCATAGACACAGAAATATTAATGTGGAAAGTAAAATGCTTTCCTTTTTCACGTTATTTATCCGAAAATTGCGAAATTCCCGTTGTTTGCGTGAAAATGCTTAAAAAATTACGAATTAAAGTCTTGATGTTTTTGTTTTTTGGGCTATTACGCCGTGTTGCGATACCCTCTTCTTTGGCCTACATTTCGGACAGCGTTACTTTGTCCATTTCAAATTGAAAAGCGGTTTTGTGGACTGCCGCCTTGGAAACCTTTCATTGTATAGTAAGTAACCCCAAGTAGTTCGCTGCATTTGGTGTTTTAGCAGGGGTACCCGGGTTCATCGGAGGTGTGTTCAGGATACGCCTGCCACCAAAATTTAAAATCATATGAGATTTTTTTAAAGCTGCTATAATTAAACAATTATTAATTCTTGTCATACGTTGAACAATCTTTTCATGATAGTAGTGGGTATTCTTAGTATCTCAGTGGTAAAAGATGACCATTTATAATACAAACGCTCTTCACATTATTGTAGACGTTTTTGGTGACCAGATCTGAATACTCAAGAACTTCCTAAACTTCCTCTTCTCCTTTTTTCCCCTCCCCACTACCTTTAGCCTCACACCCAACAATTCCACAGGCTTCGAGAAGTTGGGATTATCTTTCGGCACATATAAAAAGCATCCATTGAAACATTACGGCAAGGAAAATTGATGTAATTTCCAAAAACTAGATCTATACGTTCAAGAATTTTCTACTTTATAGACAATGCTTACATATGCACATAATTAGTTCATTTGTCTATAAAACATTTATCTTTAAGCATTGCAAAACATTTTTTCAAATTATCGTTAGCAAGTAAATTTGTTAAACAAACTTCAAATATTTCACCCACTTAAATCTATTTTTCTTCAGCTTAATACTTCATCAAACTAAGAAAACATTTTCCGATTTAACAAGCGATAGGTACATGTCTGTAATACGTAAACTTACTGCGATGATATATTTTGATTATCCACTGTTATTTAATCTATTGAAATCACTTTTAAAGGTTATTCCAATCAATGTAATATTTACTCACCGAAGAAGAAATTAAACTAAATAACTAACCATCAAAGGTTAGATCGCCAAACAACTTGGTCTTGGCACACACTCCTTGTTTCATCAAGATTCTTAGACGTCTCATACATACTCTTCTGTTACTCTGACTCTTGACATGGCCTGATTCAAGTATTTTGATCGTGCCATGTCTTCGTCGAGTGTTCCCGGTTTCTTCCACCATTCACATGTGTGTGACATGTTCTTCTTAAACTCTCTATATTCATTCGCTCTAAATTCCCAAGCCACCTAAGCCTACCATTCTTAATCTTACTCATTACACTCACCCCAGTCATGAATTCTTTGCTAATCTCCACATTTCTCACACAATCGTTCATGGTTTTGCTACATATACACTTCGAGGATTTAATTTCTACAGCTTCAGTCTATTTTCGCCCTTTCTGCCAGTTCCACGCCTCTGTGCCATACATCAGCTTTCTGCTGTTCGCTGACGATCTAAAATTATTTCTTCTAATAAGAAATATTGAGGACTGCCTGCACCTTCAAGCTGATGTTGTTAACATTTCAGGATGGAGTCAAAGAAACAAGCTTCATTTCAATGTCATGAAATGCGTAGTTCTGACTTTCACCAGAGCATTCTCAGTCTCACATACCACAGGTACACTATGCTCGGTCATAATCTCAAACGAGTTTCAAACATAAAGGATCTTGGGATAATGTATGAGAATAAGTTGACATTTCGTCCTCATATCGAAGGGGTGTGCCAGTCGGCCTTAAAAATGTTAGGGTTTGTTCTCCGAACCGTCAGAGTTTTTCGGGATACCCGTGCTCTGAAGATTTTATACTTCTCCCTGGTCCGCAGTAGGCTGGATAGTGGTTCGCTTATCTGGAATCCTCATGAGGTGGGGTGCTCCCTCATGTTGGAGAGGGTTCAAAAAAAGTTTCTAAGATTTCTCTACATGAGGGAGTACGGCCACTATCCATGGCTTTACCCGACGAACATTCTTCTGGGCATGCTGGGACTTCACTCCCTGCAGCTCAGAAGGGAGGGGTATGCCGCTACCCACTTATTCAGACTGCTGCGAGGCTATATTGAGAACTCAGCCATTTTGGAGCGTGTGAGTCTCGTGAGCATGTGAGCGTGTTCCAGATGACTATCTTAGACAACGTCATCATAGATTATTCTATCTTCCTGCCTGCAGAACTAACCTGCCAATGGTTCTCCCGGTAGGGAGGAGTATATTGCTTCTGAACCAAATCTCCTCCGAGATTGATATATTTGGCGTCAGTGAGGAGAGATTCAGAGGGGAAATTCTTCTGATTCTTGAAAGAGTCTCTCCACATTGACGAGGTCTTTCACCACTGCCTGGAATTTTTTTGGAAATTACACATTTCTTGAAATTTCTTTTTTTAAGTATAAATACTTGAAAATATTTTTGGAAAAAAATTATATTACCTAATTTCTTATATGTATTAAACCTTAATTTGTAATTGTGTAAGAAATTAATAAATAAATATTATTATATATCAGAATAGATATCAGCACTCTATTGTGGACTGCTAGCTTCACTTCTTTGGCCATTTTTTGCTATCACCAACCGCGTTCTGTCCTCCATTATTGAGGTTTCCTGCGTTTACACTTCTATCAACATCTCTATCAGCCTTCCCATCTCTCAGAAATATATTTCCCAAATGCTCAAACTCCAAGTATTCATCATTCACATGTATATTGCACACTGTTTTCGTACTCCCTCTTTCTACATTCATCATTACATCATTCTTACATCATCTTTCATACATATTTCATTCATCCTAGATACGAGAGACTATAGATCTTCCAAAACGTTTGTTTTTATTTCATCCGTCAAGGCCTTCAATCGCGTTTTTATCTGGATTACAAACATTCTCAAGCTTTTGGCGAAGCTTAATCAAACTTTAATCACTATTTTGATTAATCTTTATAATGAATTGGTTTACATTATGAACAATAAAAAATATGCTTTAGATAAATTGAAGGTTTTTCTGTCGTTTTGATTGTGTAGAATACCGATAAGAAAATAAACAACTCAATAAAAAATTTAAATTTATTTTTATTTATTTATTTATTTATTTATTATTGGATAATTTGTATAGCGCCGCTTTTGTGAGATATCACCTCAGGGGCGCTTTACAATGTAAGATACTAAAAAATATTTTGTTCAATAGAAATATGAACGCGTAAAGGAAACAATTTAAAAATAAAATACAGTGTTATAGCTAAGATTATCTGTGACAGTTTCACTTGATTAGCTTTTGTGCTTTCTCATGAAATTATTTACAAAATAAATAAAAACCAGTTTTGTGCTTGAAATCGAACGTTTCTAGACTCCGTTTGTCAAGTGATTTTAATGCCTATTAACTACAATATAAGGTATACAAAGAATATACACATTTTTGTAGCTTTCTCTTAAGGCAGGAATAAATAAATAAATATGAAAAGATCCATAATAAATTTTTTTAAAACTCGACGAAATACGAATTTGAACTAAGCAAGGATTGTGTGCCAAGGCTTAGTTGTTAAGCGGTCCATCCTTTCAGCCTACAAATGCGAGAAAACTGCGTAATGGTTAGTTAGTTAGTTCTATTCTAAAAACTCCCACCTTTTTGTGCGCAACGTCCTGTCATATTATTTCTGTAACTTTCTCGGACGTGGCTGTTGGAACGAAGTTATAATGATTTAATGATTATTAATAAACGGCCAGGAAAGTTGGGCGGCTCCAACTTAGTTTCTGGCTCCCTACATCAATACCTGTCAGCGTTAACTAGTTACCAGTATTGGTGACATGGAAATATCTTGCTACGTAAATCGTACGTTATTCTGGCTAGAAATAATAAATATCACGTCAGATTTAATATCGTAAAATACACCGTGTCATAGCTAGGATAAATCTAAATTGCGGGTTGCTGATGTTGGTAAGGAGTAGATTTTTACAATCTTAACATAAAAAAAAATTCAGTCTTCGTGTGTTTGTGCTCGCAAAACTTGAAAAGTAGTCGACCGATAATGCTGAAAATTTCAAAGTCTGTTCTTATTAGTGCCAGGAGTGTTTATAGAGAAGTTTGAATGGTGGAAAAAGTCGGTGACGCCTGAGGAATACTTATCGCAATTTCTCTGTACCTTAATGTGATACGGAGTCAAATAAAGTCGATGTAATGTAGTTTTTTAACAGTAACATTGTGTTATTGAGTAGTGTATTGTGGAAGAAGTCGTAGACGCCCGAGAAAGAGATTAGCAATTGCGGAGAACTGCGGGGTCCACCAGTATGTTATAAGAACTTTCATTCTGAATTTCTATCGACATATCGTCACCTCAGTTTGTAGCGGTAGGAACCGTCCACTTACATATTTTTTCCATAGTATGACTTCTAGACACGCGTTGTCAGTGGTTTACGACAGTCACTTGGAGGATACAAAATTTGTTCTCCGCGTTGAGTTCCAGAGAAGTCGGCAGTTGCGTTTCGAGGCCGGTGGAGGAGACGCGTGAGGACGAGCTGCTTGATTGTCGGGAGATTATTCACACACGTGAGACATTTTAACAATCCATAATGAAATAGACACATAAATTGGTTGCCTTCTTAGATATCACAATGTTATAAATTTGTTTAGAATAGATTCTAGACTGGCGCTCATTTGGTGGAGTCTTATTTTTATGATGATTAGTTAATATAATTTACAAGTAAATGTCGTTGCCAACGTGACGACATTTACCAAACGACATATCAATTTCTGATTTTGAGGCTGAATTTTGTATTTCAGTTGTATATATCTTAAATATTTTAGAACGACGTATACTTACCACTTTAAACCATACCTAAACGTGCAGATAGAAAAAGCAGTTAGGGCAAAATAATTCAGTGAATAATGTTTTAAACTACACTTCACTAATGACAATTCAAGATAGTACAGTGTAAAGGCAGGGTAGCTATGTCGCCACCCGATTGGGCAGAGCTGTGAGGAGGATTAAGGTAGGGGCTGTATGAAGGGGTAAATTATTGCGGGTCTTGAAGAGGTCCGGATTATATTAAGAAGGTACCGGTAGCTCGTTCCACATTCAAGCCGTATTACACATAAAAGAGTCGAAGAAGCGGCCCGTTCTCATGAAGCCAACATCAACATAAGCGAGTGTTCCGCTGCTAGCTCCTTAGAGCAGGCTCCATTAAAATACCTAAACGATAGAACAGACTCAGCATGCCCACATTTTATCCGTGCACTAAAGATTTCAATCGGTCTATCAACAATGGATTGTCAATCAGACTGCCCGGCCGCCTTTGGACAGAATCAAGCAGGTTTATCAAAGTACTGTGGAGTTTTAGCCCAGAGGTGGCACCCAAATTCAATTGTTGGGCGTACTAAAGATTTGTATAGGGTTAGCAGCTGGTTATTGAAGAATATGCTAGCCGTATACAAGACGCCCAGTTTCTTGGAAGCCCGATTTACTCGGGCTTATATAGTACTCCAATAATCTAAAACGTCACGTTCTGTGCTACTTAAGCGGGGTCCGTCCATAGAATCTACTTCTGTTTAGCAATCAAACAGTTGTTTATAAGATAATAACATTGTACAATCAGTATTTGATAAAATGATTTGTCTTAGCATACAAACATATAATTATACAAAGGAACTCATTGGTATTTATTCGAAGTACAAACAATCTTCCAAAAATGCCTTCCATTGATATGCTTAGTGTAAGTCTAAGTGAACAGCTCAGGCATGGAGGCTCCGTCGAAACCAGAGTCAAGTTAGCCTCCCAGAAGCTGGGTGTACTGGGTGTAGTATAGTATGTTTGATAGATTCTCTTGTTCCAACAAACGGTACGTATGCTGCTCTTATTCTACGGGTATTACAATGGAAGACGCCTCAAGGAATTTGCGTCATTGATCCCTTCAGCACAGGTGCATAGTCAGGAAACACGCCATTCGCGCGTACATTACATGTCACAAAAGAACGGGTTGCTTCTACGACTTGTTCATGAGTTCATCAGTTTCGCTTTCCTCTGTGTTTCCTCCCTACTGTTTTACATGGGTCTCTTCAAAACATATGTTCCCTCCTTCCTCTCCTCAAAAAGACTCCCCACACAGCATTCCCAAATATGACATAGGTTCCGATGTCTCCTGTGTGGAGTTAATTTTAAAAAACTCCAAAAAAATAATACAAAACAAAAGAAATAATAAACAATTGAACAAATAAGCGATAAGTCAGTATTATTTTCAATATTTTTAAGGCATTTGCAGTTGAAAATGTCTACATTTTTTATTTTTTTTATTAGTATGAAAAGATACATTACACAATATTGAATATAGTACAGTTATTAATTACATAATATAAGTATTTGATGTACCCCCATAAATAAGCAGGGCTTGTGTGTATGGGGGTGTTGTTATATTGGTTTATATTTGATATGATTCAGTTAAACTGTTCGGAATACTTTTTAAGGTGGCTTTTGAATTCGTTTATATTTGTATTCATGTTTCTAATTTTATCTGGTAATGAGTTAAAAAATTTAACTCCGAGATATTCATGGTTGAACTGTCCTATTGTTTTTTTTTACATTTAGGAGTAGGAAGTATGGACGTACATCTCGTAGGGTATTGAATGTTTTGCAGATTTTATCATTTTTTTTATTAACTCCAAACAGGAGGCACTGAGGAAAACAATAAAGAACGAATCGTGAAAGCAACTCGTTCTCATGTTACTAATACCAACCGTACACATATGTTGTACATACGTAGATACGTCCAATTAATGAATTTTGCCCGTAATTAGACTTAATAATGTGGTTTACTGAATAAATCATTCGATCACTCGATTCGGTATCAATTTTCCAATCCAAGCCGCTCGCAATCACCTTCGAAAGTAAATGCATTGATCGACATTCTTGTTCTTGATTATCGTCAAAAGTACATAATTACATAGCCAAACGTCAAAAGTCATAGATTCAAGTTAAAGATGTCAATGTCATAGTAATTTAAGTTAAATTGATTTGTCTATCGGTAAATAAAGGAATTCTATTTAGAGTTGGTCTTCGTTGGCGTCATCTCATACATATGTACTCTTCTATTATTCCCGACTCCAGTATCTGATTTACTTGATCGTGCCATCACCTCGGGTGATCCCGATTTATTTTACCATTTACGTTTGAAACATATATTCTCCTTACACTCCTATGTTCGTTCATTTGCTCATCATGCCCAAAATCATCTTTCTTAATCTTACTCATTACGCTTACATCAGCCTTGCATTCTCTGCGGATCTTCACATTTTTCAAACGATCATTCATGGTTTTACCACACGTACGCATCATTGATCTTATTTCTACAGCATGCAGTGTACTTTCATTCTTTCTCTGCCAGTTCCATACATTTCTGCCATACATCAAGGTAGGTACCAGCACTTTATTGTGGTCTTACATATGTCTTATATAGCATAATTAGTGTGTGCGTAGCATCTGGAGGTGTTTCTGTTTTGTGGTCTTGATTGGTCTTACACACATGTCATATAAATATAGCATAATTAGTGTGTGCGTAGAATCTAGAGGTGTTTCTGTTTTGTGGTCTTGATTGGTCTTACACACATGTCATATATAGCATAATTAGTGTGTGCGTAGAATCTAGAGGTGTTTCTGTTTTGTGGTCTTGATTGGTCTTACACATATCATATATAGCATAATTAGTGTGGGCGGAGCTTCTGGATGTGTTTCTGTTTTGTGGTCTTGATTGGTTCTGCACATGTCAAGAACTAAGTATTTTCAGCAGGATTCGAACTTCTGGCATTCTATGAACATGATTAAAACACTTCATTTGCGATGTCATGTTATAATATTATATCAGACGTTATTATTTCCCACCTCTGGGGTAAAACTATTTATCTACACATGTATCAAGAGTGTCACAGTGTCACCCCGCGTTACGGCGACACGTCTCCCGAATTGTCGCCAAAATGCCGCAACATTATGACAAACAGGCAACGCAGACCTTTATTCGGTCGCAAGTCACCCCCCACAGCCATTGTTTCACCATTTACCGTTGCTTATCCATAATTCATAAAATACTTCGAAAAGAAAACATATCCAAGAATCTCATAAATGAGATGCCGTGAACGAGTTTTTGTTTCTACCAACCCTAAGATTTGAGGTGACCTGGATGGGTTGTTTTAAATTTTCATCGCGTAATGCTCATAAGATCACGAAGTTAAGTCGGAGTGGTTATTATAATATTAAGTTATTATTACATATAATGTGTGCAAAGATGAATCGTTAACTAATTAACCATCACGCCCTTCTGCAGGGGTAGGCAGGCAGAGAGCATGCTTCATTCATACTTTTTAATACTCGATTGATATTTAAAATGGACTGTGCATAAACGAAAAAAGAAGATTTATCGATCTTGTTACTATTACAAGAAAATTTGAGGAGAGAGGAAAGGAAGCCTTTTCCTGGTGATGATCTTAGTTTCTTTTGAGTCCTACTGGTTACTTCAATATTCGGTGGGTCACTCTTAGCTTACAGGTTTACACCTTATACAATCACCATTAATGTTTTCACAACACGAACTCTGTTTACATTCCCGCACCAGAATATTCAAGTTGATGTAATGGACTTTCACCAAATTATTGTTAACAGCGAAATAACATGCATTTTTAACTACGAGGAAAATTTGAATCATGAAACAAAAGACATTTGTGTTTATAACAAATGAATAACACTCGCATCGGTCTTCTGTCTTCAGTTCTTGTTTCTTCCAAGGTAAGACTTTTAGGGAAATAACAAAAGTAAAACAAAAAAATCTCAAAACTCTTTCAATAATAACCACATACTCTTCTTCTATTCTGGCTTGACATGACTCGGTGTCCCCTACTTCTTCTACCATTCACATTCTCCTTACACTCCTTTGTTTGTTCATTCCCTCTTCATGCCCACGCCATCTTAATCCCTCCTTTCTTAATCTTACGCATTACGTTCACATCAGCCTTGCATTCTTTGTGAATCTTCACATTTCTCACATATAAGCCTCAAGGATCTCATTTCTACAGAATTTAGTCGATTTTCATTCCTTCTCTTCCAGTTCCATGCATCACATGCCTACATAAGGTAGGTAGCAGCACTCCATTGTGGACTGCCAGCTTCATTTCTTTGGCCAATTTTTTTGTTAGCGCTAACCGCTTTCAGTCCATCTTCAGCATTTACATGGAAAATAATTTAATACACACTAATATGAAAAAGGTACTGTTAATTTATAAAAAATCTGTCAAAAAGCCTATAACGAATCATTTGAAAGAGATCCTAACAAAGTATCAGTCAAAAGCAAATGTTTTGTGATGGAGGACGGTGTTTACTGATATTAATATTGACATTCTGATATTGTTGCATTCCGTCATGATATCTATTAGGAAAAGAACAGGTGTTTTCGATATATTCTGAATGACTAATATTTTATCATGAAGTTGGCATACTGTCACTTCTTTCAATATATTATCTATATCAGTATTTGCATCTCTCGTAAACATACTTGCTATATTCAAAATATAGGAAGTATGTTGTTATACTCTTTCAAAAACCGAGACTTTAGACTTACTCAGCCAGCCGCGTAAAAATTATATTTAATTTAAATCGAAATAACACGTAAATGGGCTTCAAATTCGCGACCCTTGAATCCAGACCAAAGGAGATTATAGTTCTCCCATCGAGATGATCAGATTATATGTGCTCAGAATTTATGTTATCTCGTTAGTTTAAAGTACAGGAGATTTACTAAAACTTTTCTTAATGGCCGGTTCCGACCATTTCGGCTATACGACGGTTAAATCGGTTATTTTATGATAGGGAAGAGGCAGGTTATCGTTACCTTTGAGGGATAGTTTATTTATATTGGTAACGTATTTATTTATTTATTTACACTCGGCGTGTTTCAGAAGACGTGCTTTAAGTTTATCGCTTGGAAATCTGTTCGATTAGATTTGAATAACGTATTTTAGCAAGGTGCTGAGTTGTTTTTTGTGCTATTCTATCTCGAATTGAAGGTTTGAAAGTGATAGTTGATAGCCTTTGATGTTGGAATAATCAAGTCAAACGGTCGTTGAAACAACAATGTTTACAATTGTCATTTTTTACATTAATTTCACACAGGTGGCCATGAGATGTGTCATTTTTGAGAATTCTGTGTGAGGAAGTTCTAAGAAGGAAAATGTATGAATCATGGGTAGAAATCAGTGAGTCAGTTTGTCCAAGAGTGACGGACGTATGAATCCATCCCACTGCTGTGCAAGGCGATGGGTTGAGATAGTCCGGCTCGAGAGGTCAAAAGGTCTCCTTCAACTGGCATATTCCTATCCGGATCTTATCAGAACACTTCCATTTTCCTTGATAAACCAGTTAATTCATTATTTAAGGCCTGTAATCCCCTTTTTAATAAATTAGTAATACTCATTTTTCTCTGTGATGTATTTACGTCGGGGGGAGATTGACAAATATGCACAAAATATGTTATTAAGTTCTTGGTTTGAGTTATTTAATATTTTTTGCCTATTTAGATTGAAGCAGAACCTTCCTTCCAACGTCAAATCATACTAACAAGATCAAATATGGCGTTTAAACTGGTCAAAACACGGAAGAATTTTAAACTTTAAAAATAATTTTATATATTTTTTCTTCGCCCAGACGTAAATAGTTGTTTCTTGTAGTAATTAGGTTGAAACAAAGTGTTAATCACTACTATTTTTAAAAATAAAAATGGCATTGTTCTTTTGTTCTGTGATAGGTAAAAATTTGTTTTTTATAAACAGCGTAATCTGTTAGACAGACATGCTTTTCTTGAAAAAAATAGCGCTATCTGTTGGACGTAAAACCAACACGCGCTTTTTTTTTCAAATGGTTCCGCCTTCAAAATTGAAAAGTACGCGAATTACAGAAATTTTACCAAAAGGGCGATTATCGGGGAGTACTAGCCATACAAATCTAGTAGTAAGAGTCCAAAATGCATCCGCAATTGGGGCATGTTGTAAAGTTTATTTATTGGGGGAGGGAAGAAGATGAGAAAGAGGAAGGTGGGGAAGTAGTTGGCTGTTCAGATTTGGTCATCAAACACGGCTTAAGCAAGTTCAAGAAAAGTTTCAATTATGAATGGTGGTCTTACTTCAGGGAGATACTGAGAGTATCTCTGTAGAATTTATTATTTTTATCGAATTAATTGTCCAAAAACACAAATAAAATTTACTTGCGCACGCCGGGAATTGAAACCGCGACCATCGAGAGCCTCGGAGGCCGTCAAGCTCCGTAAATAAAGTTAAAGGTTCGTTCTAGTAAGTTATTTCGATGTTTGATGTTTTCTAAGAATATTTTATGTTGTAATAAATATTCGAGTAATGCGGCAATAAATTTATTCTCAAAAATGACGACGCGTCCTAAATATAGCCCCGGCTCATGTAAACACATCACTGCACTGTTTTTCCCGGCACATGTGGGATATGTTCGTATCATATTGGCAACATGCAGGATATGATAATAAATATAAATTCTAATATTATGTGTATTGGTGCATATGTACAGATACTCTTCTGACGGCTGTGTCTGTGCGATAAGGCACTGATAAACAGCATTTTGTTCGGTTTTTAAAGTTATTAGTGGAAGATACTCTCAGTATTGCCCTGATGTAAGACCTGCATTCAAAATTGATACGTTGCTAGAAATGGCTTTAGCCATGTTTGGGGACTGGATCTGAATAGCCCGGTACTTCCTCACCTTCCTCTTTCTCATATCTTTCCCCTCCCCACTGCCGTCAGCCTCGGAACATACCCCGATTGGGGATGCCATAGCCTCATTGACTCCAAATGGTTAGAAGCAGTTGGGACTCTATAAAGAAAACACATTAAAAAAAATTAACTCCATATAGATGAAAATAATTTCGATAGGGCCAGTGGTCATCTTCGAGAATGCTGTGTAGTGGGTCTTTTTGAGTACAGGAAGAAGTTGACTCATTTTGTAGGAAGGATGATAAATTTCACTGCGTCCTTAAATTTTAGTTTATAAAAAATAAAAATAGCCGTCACGGTACGCCGAAAAATCGATTTAAATTTTTTTTTTAACAGGGGGTGGTGCATTTACTTTATTTTTTCATTTTCACTCTTACTGACACTATAAATGTTGTTGTCATTTATGTAAAAAAATTAATAAGCACTTGTAATGCATTGAAAAACGAAAACGGCGCTCTGCTCGTAACGATGCTCATGTTTTAAATTCACTCCGATATGCAAAAATGGAATGGTTAGTGTGTCTACTAGAGGAAACTACAATATAGTCGAAGAGAGGAGAGCGCCTAGTCTTGGTGTTGAACGGAATGAGACTTCCTTCACGCCAGAATCGGCCTTCCCCGCACAGAGTTTTGGCGGCCGGGTGGAAAGAGCGGACGAGTCACGAGGCTGGCCGGATGAAGAATAACTCCGTACAAGAGCGTTGTCCCGTCTGCGACTGGCCAAACTTGCTACGCAAGGTTCGGTTTACTAGGCGTGCAACAAGATGTGTTACTTCAAAATCTTTAGAAATGTTTTGACTGTGTGTTCTTTTTATTCATATTATTAACGGTAGTAACAACTTTAAAAAATATATAATGTGCGATAGATCCATTAAAAAAATGCATTTAAAATACCTACGCAATTGAAAAAGCCATTATGTTCTTTAATGAAAGTGTTAAGTTAAGGAAAATCTAATTCAAGAATTCTATTAAAACTTATCTTCCTAAATTCTCTGCTAGAACATATGTTCTGCCTTGTGGTATCTTGAAGAAGTCATGATGAAGACTACGGCTGATGCTTTCAGGCACGTTTAAGTCATAGTATTCAAAGAGTAATGAGCTATCAATAATAGAGTAGGTTATGAACGATAAGTTTTTTTTTCGATAAAAACTCGTATTAAAATCATCGTTATTGGCAAATATAAATATATCAAAGAGCAGAAAATTTACAGAATTCTAATTTTTAAGAGTAATAATAATTCCGGAAGTGGATTGGTTCGTCTGTTCACCTTGGTCATGTCTACTTTGAATAAACTAGCTTAATAGAAGCGAGTTAAAAATATTTAATTAACTAAGTATTCAAGAATTCTGCTTGGGCAAAATGCCAAACGTAAGAAGAAATTTCCTTAGCGCCTGAGAGCATGTTTAAAATTATTAATACACTTAAAATGTCACTTTGTTCGTTGGCTGACACACTGATTCGAAACACTTAAATAGTACTTATAATATAATGCAACACGTAAATAAGCAAGAATTGACAGAGGTGGGATTGGGTGCGAAAATGAGTAATCTTAATCTGAAAGTAAGCCAACTAGCTGATGATGCGATGCTGATTTTCAATAGTGTGGAAAATTTACACAGTATCTCGGGTATAGAATGAACAAAGTATGAACGTATGAAGAATGAGTTAATGATGAATGTAAATAAGTCAAAGGGCATGGTGTTTGACGGAGAGTAAGACAATATGAATGGTGAATACTTGGAGCAGGTGGATGAGTTTGTGTATTTGGGAAGTATGTTTACGAGAGATGGAAAGTCTGATAGAGATATTTAAAGGAAGGTAAGTACTGAAAACTGCATTAATTATTGAAGAATGAACGCGGTTGGTAAAAACGAAACAATATCCAGTGCCGGTACCTACCCTGATGTTTGGCACTGAGGCATGTAATTGAATAAAGGATGAAAATAGATTAAACGCTGTAGAAATCAGATTCCTGAGTCGTATGCGTAGTGGAAACTTGTAATGCTAAAGCAAAACTAAGAACATTCAGGTGATTTGAGTAACTTGAGCAAATCACCAAAGAAAGCAGAGTAACGAGGCGAGTTTTGACGCGACTGTAAATGGTAGAAAAGCCGGGGACGCCAGAGGAAGACATGGTACGATTAAGCAAACCAAATACTTGAGTCGAACGATGTCGAGATTCAAATGAACAGAAACACATGGATGAGATGATGTATAAGTATGAATGGAACAATTAGTGGGTGTCAAGTCCGCGTTGTTTGGCGGTCCATTCTCTCTGCCAACTCCTGCGGAGAAACGGTTAGTTAGTCGCTACGAAAATATACTAAATATTAGGGATAGGTACCTACTCAATAACCAGATGTATAACGCCACGCTTTTCAACAATTATCTAACCTTATTTTGAATGATAAACTAATGTTTTATACAATGGATTTTTATACAAAGAAATATTAAAAGAATGCCGCCGATGGGAATTAAACTGAAAAATCTAAATGAAAAAATCTAAGTCATAATTGTTGAGTGAAAAAAATATTTGTAAATATTGAACTATTTGGTGGGTTTAGATTAAGCCGATGTAGCGTAATGTTAGAGTAGCTGACCGGCAGTCAGAAAGCTCTGGGTTCAATTCCCGTCGGCGACTTTTTCAATTTTAATGGGAGTTTCAGGCCAATAATTATTGCATATAAAAATCTATTTATATAGTCTTTCAACCTTTCAACATGCCCCAATTATTTGCGATGCCATAGTCTCACTGGCTCCGGTTAGTAAATAATATTGTTCAGCTTAGAGATATAGTATATCTGTTTTCGCTGTTAGAATCCTGTAAATGTAAAGTAACAAAACCTGTTCTCTGCATATTCACGACCTCTCTTTGTATTGAACCACGTAATTGAGAGGTCACGTCTGACATTCATTTAACTGCAAATCCATACAACTTTTCCATACAGAACCGAGTGGGATCGAACTGGAACTAACACTGGCCAACTGGTCTGTTTTATTGCCTGCTTATCCCAGCATTCCGTGGGTTTTGTATGATATTATACAATGTAACCTGCACTGAAAGATCTCTTAGATTTTCTGTACGAATAAAATATTTCATTTAATTTTGCTAACCTTAAAGTTACATTACATATTACATATTTTTTTTATGTTTCTTCCAAAAAAATCTTAACTTACGTCAAAACTTATTAAAGGGAAAAGGAAGAGGAATATAGGATAGGGATAGGAGATGCTCCCGATACATTCCAAACTCACTTTTTTAATTTATGAAATTGGCATCTTTTTTTGAATGATCACAAACTTCTAAAGATTTTTTTGTACCCTAGATAGTGTCTCGGATATTTGAAATATGAGATGGATAAATGTGACGTGTAATAATTAGGTTCCAATGGTTGAGTGGGTAAAGACGTTTTCCCGATCCGCAAAACAAAACAGAGATCCTGGGTTCGATTCCCAATTAAGACCGTTATCTTTTTATTGTCTATGTCGTGTTTTGTTTCATGTTTTGTTTAGATTTTTTAGTATTATCTTCAAATATGATAAATTACAATGAAGGATATAAGCTTTATAAGTCAAAGAAAAGTTGTTCCATAAATTTTTTTATAATGAAATAAATATGCATTTAAAATCTTACGAATCTATCAATGCAGGCTTGGTAGAAAGGAGTCCAGGGTATCGATTATCCAAATCAGGCCGCTCGCAATCGCTGTCGAAAGAACATATATATTGGTCGACGTTCTTATTCTTGAGTCTCGTCAAAGGTACATAATTACATAATATTATGCCAAACGTGGAATGACTTGGTCGAGAATCGAGGCCCAGATCGGTATGCAGTATTCATAATGGGGGCGGATGTACGCGGTGCAAAGGGACTACAGATTCTATATCATTATATAGGTCGGTAAACATTGGCGAACAAATGTTTCGCATTATCTGAGATTAAATCGAATATTTTACCTGTAATTCGTCATGTATCGAAAGTGGAGCTTTTTTACATCATTATCTTGTACCCGCATTCCTATTTCTAATTTTTGTCACTTTGACGATTGATGGTTGAAGGAGGCCTTTTGATCGCTCGAGCAGGACACTCTTGGTCCTATCGCCTTGAACCGCAGTTGGAGGATGGATTCATACGTCCTGGATACAATGTCCCTAAGGTTTTTCATTCTCCCGATTACTACCCACCCCTTATGCCTTTTTAGTTCCAAGAACTTCCACTTCTTCCTTTCTTAAAAAAACCTTCCACACAGCATCCTCTAATATGATATAGGCCCTGAGGGAAATTATTTTCCCACTGTCTCTTGCGTGGAATAAAAAATAAAAATTCTCATTTCTTATTTATGTCCGCTTAATGCATAATTACCAACTTATTTCAGTTGACATTCGTACATTCGTCGGGGCAGACTTATGATGTTTGTTATGCTAAAAATGTTGTCTTGAAAAAAGCATGCAAACGAAATTAGTCGACTTTAACGGCCCTCCACACTAGCAATCGAATTACTCGAAAAACTGTCACGACATCTAAGAATAAATCAAAGATTTTAAATGCGAGTCACCACGAATCGAAACTTCATCTATTCCAGTTTATTATTTTTATGTGAATACTTTGCAACTGTTCCCGAACTTCTGGAGCCAATGAGAATATGCAATCTCCCAACTATTGGGATGTGTTTTGAGTCTGAAGGTAGTGGGGTGGGGAAGGAAATGAGGGAGAGGAAGGTGCGGAATTCAGTTCTTACACTTACATACAACTAAAGCCATTTCATGTAACATTTCGATTCTGTATGATGATCTACGTGCAGTAAATATTCTACTATTATTATTTTAAATAGATAAATTATTGTGAAATAATACAAATTAATCAGATAAAATCCGGAATCGTAGCTAAGTATTTTAACCATAACCATGGAGGCCGTCATTTATAGCTCAAATCTTCGATTTACCGAAGGTAATTTCATCCCAATACAAAAATTAAAATAAGAATTAAAATAATCTTACGTACCTATTCAAGACATCAAAAGTGTCTACATGGCATTTAAAGTAAGCCCACCCTTAAAAATAATTCTTTGTGAAAGACGTACCCTTACAAGAAAGAAAGAAATAGATTTTTTACTTGCTAGTGGCAGAGAAATTATTCGTATGAGAAAACAATTTGTTTTAATCTGTCTTAACGTCACGTAAAGAAAAACGTCTCGCCACGCCTAACGCGCCCACGCGGGTATTTCATTATTTCCATGTAAAAGCTGACATTTGACGTTAAAGTGTGGAAATGGAGAAGTTAAATCGATACTGTGGAAAGACTTTGTAAAGTTCAAATCAATTTCTCGTTGAATACAGTTTGTAGAAAAATCCAAAAGATTTTATCAAACGACATAATGTGATGTTTAGAGAATTTGATTCTGAAGCAATCTTGGAACTTTTCTTTTTTGCATAAAATTTCGCTGGTAAGAATTTTTTCTTTGTGACAGATAACCAATCATTTGAACATTCATCTTCCCTTTCTCCATTATGGAAAATAGTGGATTACATGGCTCCGCTGGTTACTTGCAGTTTTATGTGAATACCGCACAAGAGTCCCAACTGCTCCCAAACGTCTGTACCCAATAAGACTATATATATGGCTTCCCCAACTAGGGAATGTTGTGAGGCTGATGGAAGTGGTGAGGAGAAGGTGGGGGAGAGGAAGGTGAGTGAGTACCTGGCTATTAAGATCTGGTCACCAAACACGGGTAAAGTCTCAAGAAACGTTTCAATTCGGAATGGTGTTCTTACATTAGGTCGATACTGAAAGTATCTTCCATTTTGAAACGTGTCGCAAATATACTATACGTTATTTTAAATGAGTAATTTGTGAAATAATACAAATTCATCAAATAAAATTTACTTACGCATGCTGGGATTTAAAACGGTCAAATTGCTCGTCGGGAGCCATATCCCTCGACCACCGAGGTCTTCAAATATAGGTATCATTAATTGGATAAGCAACATCTTTGTTATTATAGATAGCCTCAGCAGGGGTGCCCGTGTTCAAGGAGTAAGTGTTGTTCAGGTCTTGGTGACAGATGCATTTCTCTTCCAACTGCCAGTTTAGTTGACCCTTTGACTTCTCCAGACAGACTCTCTCAAGCTATTGACTTTCCTTTTAAATACCCTAATAAAGTCCTTAAAGGAAACTATTTCCCCCAAGGCCTCATGCGTGGAGTTAATGTAAACAAAAAAAACAGTACAGGCTTTGGTGCGCGACGAATCTTGAAGTGTCACGTGATCATGTCAGTGCCATCGAGCAACTATAGTTTTGCAAATGGCTGCGTTTGTTGTTAAGACTTCTTTAAACAGTGAAGTTTACATAGCGACAGCACTGAATTCGTAATTTGTCGGTCCGCGTCCAGGCCTATTCTTTAATCTAGTCCGTGGAAGAGCAGCAGCCTATTTGCTTCTAGACTCAAAGGACGCGGGTTTGAAACTTGATGTGGGCAATAACCTTTAATTTAATTCGTACATATATTTTTTTACGTGAATACCGGACACAAGTCCTAACTGCTCGGAGCTAGTTAAACCATGCCAGCCCTGTTTGGAAGTTATTGTGAGGCTGAAGAATTTTGGAAGGAAGATGGAGGTTTAGTTACGTTATTTAGATCTGACAAAAAACTTCAAAAGTAAAAACTTGAAGTTAAAAAGAATCTAAATTCTTCTAAGTTATAGTGAGGTAAGTTCACTAGCAAAAGGTTTTTCCTTTCTCTTTCCCTCTACCAACTCTCAAGGTAACCTCTGTGTATCTAGGAGGCTTTTGTTTACTAATTAAGTTTAACTTACGCTGTCTGAAGCTGAAAGAATTTGACTTTAGTTTTGCAGAAAAAAGTTAAGCCACATTAAAATTATACTAGTTTTGCAGAAAAAAGTTAAGCCACATTAAAATTATACTTTAATTTGATTTTTTTTCATTGTTTGCATTTTGAGGTAATAATTCGTGATCGGCTTCTTCTTCGTGGTGTACATCGTCAAGGTAGATGAAATCGTTCCACAGCCGTTGAACTCAAGAATGAGTCGTAGAAAAACCCCTTTTATCATTCTATTAAATTTAACTCTCAGTTTGTTAGCGTTGTCTTTCTATAATAACCCGTTGCTACACTGTATAACTTTCCGTATATTGCTATAGTGACTTCCAAGCTCTGACCGAAGATGATGAAAAAAACTAACTTTTGAAAAGTTGTCTTGAAAACGGTATCCGGTCGTACGGTGAACAAGTTGAGACCAATTAAAATGCTCGGAGTAAGTATATAAGACCGGCTTAAGAATCAGGGCTCCATAGAGGCTCGTGTAAATTTGACTTCCGAGAAACTGGGCGTCTTACATAGGGCCAGCAGAGTCTTTAGTACTAACTAGCTGCTAACCCTGTCTTAATCTCAATTACGCCCAACAATTGAATTTGGGACCCACCT
Source organism: Hesperophylax consimilis (assembly GCF_061612785.1). Lineage (NCBI taxonomy): Eukaryota > Metazoa > Arthropoda > Insecta > Trichoptera > Limnephilidae > Hesperophylax > Hesperophylax consimilis. Next base: position 19,432,401 of record NC_142865.1, read on the forward strand.
CTAGGCTAGAGCCCCACAATTCTTGATAAACTAACTTTATTCTGTGCAAAAGAAGGCGGTTTGTCTGATTTATAATTCATTGTTAACAGATCTATTGCCATCACTAATGTACAGACGCAATGTGGTCATGCTGAGTCTGTTTTACATGTATTTAAATGAAGCCTGCTCGAGCGGAACATCCGTTCACAGATGATGTTGGCTTCATGAGAACGGGCCGCTTCTACGACCCGTTTATGTGTAAAACGAGCGACCGGCATTTGTTCCATCATATAATCCAGGCCTCTTCAAGACTCGCATTAATAATAATTAATTCCTAATGCATAATTAACCCAACAGTTAGTTAACGAACTCTTTACCAAACAGACGTGTTGTCATTTTTTATCCTTGAAATGTTGAGTCAGCGGCCAACCTGCTCGCTAACTCAGCGCATATCACACACCAAAGAAAATATTATTTTCCTAATACATAACTTAACTAAAAGTTAATAAGTGGACTCTTCGCCAAACAGACGTATTTTAATTTTTTTTCTCATCGAGATGTTGAGTCGGCAACCAACCTGCTCGTTGACTTAGCACATATCACACACAATATAAACTATTATTTTCCTTATATACAGTTATATTAGTTAGGTTAGTTAACCTAAGAGTTAAAAAGTGGACTCTTCGCCAAACAGGTCGCTGATTCAGCACATACCAAACACATAAGATAATATTCATAATTTGTAATTAGCCGTTTTCGCGAATTTGTGATATGGACCATTTCTGTGTGTTTAGTTTGCAGCCATTTGTTTGTTGATTGACAGGCACTCTCGTTCGTGACAGATATTTTTCAAAGTCACTTTCTTGAGCCACTTAAAAAAACTACAGCCTCAGTGGAGTCGACTTTACTAGAATTGTATAGGGGAAACCCGCCCACAAACGGGTACCCAAGGAAAATCGTTAAAAGGATAAAGAATTAATAAGACCTATTTGGTCGAGGGTTAGGTTCTCGACCTACCCTCTCCCAACGTCTCAAAAATAAATTTTTGATTAATTTTTGTTGTTTTACAATTTACTCACTAAACATAATGAAATCTTTATTTACGTAAGATACTTCATAGTGGAAAATAAGTGTCACCCTGGTGTAAGACCACAATTCATATTATGTATATAATTCTATTGCAAGTGATGCAGTTATTAATATAATTGCAGTAAGACAATGCATAATTCAAAAGAAATATATACCAGTGTAACAATAGTTGAACTACTTTATACTAGGTTTGTATAAGACCTGTCGTAAGTCGAAATATGAGGTGAGGTGAGTTATTGTTACCCACAACATCAATTGTACTTGGAATAGCTGAGTAGGCATCGCAACTAGACATTAACAGTTCAGGGCTGTCAGCGATTCAATGATACTCATAAATAAGAAATAATATTTTTTAATAAAATATTACATATATGTCAGTTAACAATATAAGATATCACGGAGCCATGCAGAAGTATATTATCATTGCGGACATTGATTATTGTGTTTGAGGTATGTTATTATAGCCTTCTTATATCTATATTCTGTGCAGTTGAACACATCTACTACTGAGATAACATTGCCAACTGCATGCAATCTAGGTATAAGCGAGTATCTAAATGACTCAGTCCTGATATTTTTGTTGCAATTAAAAAGAGTTTTGGATCGACTGGTTTTAGTAAGGTATATGGTAGGTAATTAGACTTTTTAAATCAGGGATAGATAATAATCTAATAGATAGATAGCCATGATACTCCGATTTACCCAAATATCTGATTTTGGACGCGTTGCCTCTCCATATAGAGTTGAGTCGAGTTAAACCCACACTGAAGCTTTTCGCGATCATTCAGGCTTTATTCACCAGGAGACTTGTTAAAAATAGCTCACATTTATTTAACAAGTCACCTTGTTTTGTGGAAAAAAGCTTAGAGTAAGTGTAAATAAATATCTTAAATCTTATTTAGAAGTGTTAATAAATAATATATCGATGGAATTGTAAACTATATCAAATTGGTTGATACTCTCAGCTGATTTTAAGCATTGAAAGATTGCTTGAAACGGCCTTTTTTACATTACAAGAGGGCCTTAGAAAAATAATTTACCTCAGGTCATATTTGGAGAGCTGTGTGGAGGGTCTTTTGAGGGAAAGGAAAGAGTGGAAGTTCTGGGAAGGAAATACGTGTGAGGGCCACGCAGTTGGCGGGTAGACGCATCCACCACCAAGGCCTAGACAAACCTTACCACATGAGGGCACCCCTGCTAAGTCACCAAAAGTAGCCAACCACTTGGGGTGATGGCAGAGGTGTTGGATATCCAATAAATGATTCCCGGGGCGGCGGTACAAATTGAGGTCTCGAAGACAACCGAGAAATATAAGGAAAGGTTGGTTTAACAATACATTTTATACGTAATTGATTTTATGGGCAGATCTCAAATCAAAGCGATTTTATAAATGTCTGTTTTAATTTTTTTTAAATCTACCAAGCAAATCAAATTCAATTGTTTCAATATCGCAGACGTTTCGTGGTCAATGCGATTTCTTCTGTTTCAGGATTCAGAGAGAATTTTCTAACGAAATGCAATTTTTATCGAATGCAATTTGAAACACTTTGGTAATATGGGTTGCAGTTAAAGTGCAGAGAATTGGATGCACGCCAATTTGCACCGACGGCTTTGACTGTTAGAGTAATAAAGGATTAGTCTAATGGGTTTGAGAATTAATCAAATTTGACAGGAAATGCTTACCTGTGTGTCAAAATGATCTAATTGGATTTTCCTACCGGTTATTAGAATAGTGCTTCAAAATTATTGGTTTCCACTCAGGCGTCGCGGGTTCAATCCCCTGCTAGTTAAGTCCTCCAGCAGTGCACAAGCAAAATGATGGTTTCAGTAGGAATTAAAATATTGCCAGCTTATTCGTAGCCCGGAAATTTCTGTCTTCAAAAAAATTTCGTCATAAAGTTGATAATTAAAAAAAAAAATATGTTTTTTCAAATGTTAATACCTTACAAGAGTACCAACTGCTCCCAGTATGATTATGGCATCCCGATTTGGGGTATATTTTAAGGCTTGAGGCAGTGGGGAAGGGTTGGAGAGTGTGAAGAGGTAGGTGGGGAAATACCTAGTTTTTCATATCTTGTCACCAAACATGGCTAACGTCATTTCAAGCAACTTTTCAATTCTGAATGTTGGTCTTACACCAGGGCGATACTGATAGTGTATCTTCCTCTCCGGAACGCAAATATATCTGATGTTATTTTAAATGATTAAATTGTGTAATAAATAAAATGAAAAGATAAAAGAATACTAAAAAGTCAAAATGTGTTTATTGTTGAACAAAACTCAAAAATAAAAGTAACATACGTAAATGAAACTAAAATTCAAAGAAATCGCGCGATTTATAATTGCATCACTTGAACCCGTGGCCTCCAGATTTCTATTCGAGAGACTTTCCTCTCAACCATTGGTTTGGTTTTAAATTAAATCGCTTAGAAATGTTATGGATGCTATTAAATACTACAATCTTGGCCTTTGCTATAATCGAGCTTATTATAACCCTAGAAAAAAAAGGAATCAGACCCATAAAAAAATTCAAAATCTCCAACTTACGATTCTTTTTACGCATAATGATTTTATTGTATAATGTAGCAAATTAAATGCTTTAAGCTGTGATCAGAAAACACTTGAATATAAAACTGCAATTTGGCGATGTTATTTTTTGCATTAATCAAAAAGGTAATCTGCATAAAGAGCACGTGATTTCGCCCAATTCCGAATATTACACGTTGAGTGCATTGTTTATAGATTTGTTTCATCGAATCATATAGCAAAAATTTCCTCACCACCCGGTAAATCGATTCCCTTCCTCTTGGTCGTGTTTCCTTAACTGTGTGTAGATGAGTACATATGGAAGAATGGACACTAAACAACGCCGACTTCTTTGCCCTTCCGCCTCGGTTTAACGGAGGCTATAAATATTAAGGGGGCCATTTAGCACGCGATAGAGGCTATCTAGTTGTTTAGGGTGTAGGATTATTGCGCTTTTGGGAACTATTTGTCAGACCGGAGCTTTTAACTTCGAATTAATCAATAAAAGAAAGGGATTCCAAAGGAATTTATCATTATTATCATAAGTTTTTAAATTTAATTTTTGGTCAATTCATATAAGGGAACTTAAACTTTTTTAATTTTGGCCAATTCACATTTGGGAATTAATACATTTTGATTTGTGGTCAATTCACACTAGGGAACTTATACATTTTCATTGTTGGTCAATTGACTTTAGAGAACTTATAAATTTTTATTTTCGCTCGATTCACATTAAGGAACTAACATATTTTATTTATTTTTGTTCAATTCACTCACATAAGGGAAGTTATTTATTTTTATTTTATATCAATTCACATTAGGGAACTTCCTTTGATTTAATTTGTTTTTTAAATTAACTACACATAAGAGACCCTGCGGAAAACAGTTTTCCTCAGGGCCTATGTAATGCTTGGGGATGCTGTGTGGAGGTTATTTTTAAGGAGGGAAAGGAGTCAAAATGGGTATTGAAGGGATCAATGTTGTAGGAGGGAGGAAACACAGAGGCCGGCAAATTCTTTCCACAGCCGAGCTCTTGAACTAAAGAACGTGTCGTAGAAGAAACCCGCTCTCATGTGACAAATGTTTTGCGAGCGTTTGGCGTGATTTCCGACTGTGCACCAGTGCCGAATGACGCCAATTCCTCGGAGCATATTCCGTTTTAATACCGGTAGAACATAGACAAAATACCTACCTAAAGCCTGGGCTCTTAGGATTGCAATCTTTTTGTTAAAAGAGGGACATCTCACAAACGGACCGCCCGTTTCTGCACAAAATCAAGGGTTTTTATCAGATATTTTGGGGCTCCAGACCAAAAGTGGCCACAAAATTTAACAGTGGGCGCACTATTTGTATAGGGTCAGTAGATGTGTACTATTAAAGTATCTGCGGATGTGGTTTATATAACACTTGTTAACTTACCGGTTTCGCTACGGATTTATTTTAAAGTTTGATTGGAAATATAATTCTAATCATCCAATGAAATTAACGAATTTTTAATTTTTTCATGAAACTAAGTGTCTTTGGTGGCGTAGCTCTGTTTTGTTTTAAATATAGGTAAATCTACAGTTTTATTTAGGAATTGATTAAATTTATCAAGTCTATACAAGATTTCTAAATCCATACCATCCCATTTTCTCACCTTAGCAAAATTTTTATAGGTCTTGATGAAATTTTGCACACTTGACTTTCAAAATAAGAGTAAAATAATGACTACATCTGATTTCGAAAAACACTACATAAATCTCAGGAAAAACCGGGAATTAAACTGATCGAACTTGCATTTGAAATAAGTTCGTTCCCACTTTCACAAAAAAATACTCGTTAGTAATCTAATATTTCTTGCAACCCATAATTTGCCGAAAATTCCAAGAATGATAAATTACAAAACTAAAAAAGTCTCCACTTTAATAAAAGAGCCCAATAATCCTCAGGAGAAACTAACGCTTCTAATTTCCTTTCACACTGTATTCAAATTCTATCCATTACGTTTGGAGCATAATCGTGATCGTTTGGCAGTGGGCCAACATTTTATTTTGAGATTTTTTCTCCTTTAAATATATTTTTATCTAAAAAGTAGGTATTTTGTATGCATGTAGGTCATAATATTTTCGTTTGCTAAATTGTGTATTTAAAATGTCATTTAAAATTTGTATTGTTTGTAGATTTTTTATTCGGAATTCCCCCTTTTACAATATTCATTCCGATAACATTGAAAAGATTCGACATAAGTTCCTGAAGTATATAAACTATAAATTGCATATTCCTGTAGAAAACATTGATTTTAACTACTTACTAGATAATTTGTCCCTATTAAAACTTTCTGAAAGAAGAATAAACACAGATTTAATAGTATTACATAAAATACTTCATTACAAAATTGACTGTCCTGAGTTACTCCAATTAATCAGCAACCACATACCCAAAAGATCTTGCCGAAATTTATAACCCTTTTATTTTTACAACACCAGGACACTGTCTTATCAAAATTCCCCGATTCCAAGACTTCACAGTCTCGGGAATAAATATTCTGATCTAGGAGATATATTTCATCTTAAAAATAATCAATATAAATATTTTTTATTTCAATTCTTTTATAGATCGAGACACAAATAGACATCTATAATTTCCGCAATATGCAAATTTTTATTTTTTATTTTGAATATCTATTTATGTGCGACTTCTTATCATTTTTACTAATATATCTTATTTTACTATATGCTTTTGCTGTAACATTCAATATTTTTTCTTTTGTCGTTGTATTATGTTTCCTTTATTGATTTAATTTTGTAGAATTTATAATAACTGTGATACTCAACTATTAAACTTTGTAGTGTGTAAAAGCCCATTAGGGCGTGTAATAAATAAATAGAAATAAAAAAAAGCGAAACGAACAGTACGCAATGGAGTTCTGGTATCTACAATTAGGCATGGAACTGGCAGATGAATAATGAAAGTGAACAGAATGCAGTAGAAATGAGATCTCTGAAGTGTACATGTGGTAAATATACGCATGATCGTGTGAGAGTAAGCATAATTTATAAGATTAAGAAAGCTACGCATAGATGGACTGGAAGTAGTGTAAGGAGAATGCATTAAAAATTGTAAATGGCAGAAAAAGTCGGAAAGTCTGAGGAATTCTCGACACGACTAAGTTACCCAAATACTTGAGTCGGGAAGTATGCGAAGCAGAGTATGCCAATACAGAGTTGTTTGGCGGTCCATCCTCTCTGTCTACCCCTGCGAAGAAACGGCGTGATGGTTAGTTAATAGAATACTGCGCAAGAGTCTCAACTGCTCTGAGCCTATTGGAGTATAGCTTCATCGAATTTGAGATAGTCATTAGAATGAAGGGAGTGGGAGGGCTAAGAGATGAAGAAGAGGAAGGTGTTCATGTTCATGTTCGACGATCAGGGCCTCGATTCTCGACGAAGTCTTTCCACTCGAACAACGAGTGGTTCAACCCACTCGTTGTTCGAGTGAAATGACTGGACGTCTGGCGTATGTAGATATGTACCTACCTCACTAAATTCAAAAATAAAAATTTCGACCAATGTATTTACTTTCGGCGGTGATTGCGAGCGGCCTGGATTGGAGAATCCATACCATAACGCAATAATCAGGTACTTCCTCACCTTCCTCAATCCCATCTCCTTCCTCATCCCACTACTTTCAGCTTCAAAACATTTCTAAGTATACCATAGACTCACTAGCTGAAGACCGCTGGGAGTTGTTGGGTCTCTTGTGCGGCACTCACCTAAAAAATCGTATTTCGTTGCGAGCTAAAAAGAAGTTGTTAGATTTTATACAAAATATCCCTGAAAATTCTCTTAACGCCACTCTCTTAACTCACCGGTCAGTGAATTAAATAATCTGCCCAGATACTAAATATCGGAAGAAAGTCAACATTTTTACACGAAGCAAGAATCTAATATCTAGTTAGTATAAATAATTCCTTCCTCTAAGTAAATAGAGAAATGCGATAAAGATTTATGAAAATACAATTTCGTGTTGAGATCAATATCAAGTTGCCAGTTCTGTACACTGGCAGTCGTACATATAAAGATTCCCTAAGGCTGGCCGCATACATACGTTTTCCGTATTCGATTTCCGAATTCGTTTTCCGTATTCGGACATCCGAATGCACGGAATCAGTAGAAAATACATTAACTGCCGCACACGTTCGTTTTAGTTCCGAACGGAACAAATTCCTTACGCACGTTCCGAATGCAAGCCAGCGCGTTCGGAGAAACCGAATGGAAAAAACCTAATGACGTCATGTGGAACGCAGCTCTTGCATACATTTTGTTTGTGCCGACGCAAACGTTCGGAAATTTCCGTTCAGTAATTCAGTGTTGCCAACGGATCTTGACCTAATATCGCCGTTTCTCATACATAAGGTAGCGTAAAGTAGCCGAATTTGCTGTTAGGTGGGACATGTTTAAAATTGATGTTTTTACGTGATAATAAAAATTTCGTGGGGGGGGGGGGTGGCTAGAGAATTTCGGGACATGTTTAAAATTGATGTTTTTGAAGTAGCTTAATTGGCGACCAGTCGCCTTTTAGATTTTTCGCCCTTGTACTGGTACTGGTACTGGTACTGACATTATACATTCCGAATGAAGAAAAACGAACGTTTGCGCTAGCCTCGTGGAATTCCGAATACGGAAAACGAATTCGGAAATCGAATACGGAAAACGTATGTATGCGGCCAGCCTAATACGCCGCTGTAGTGCTTGTATAGCTATACGAGGAGGAGAGCCGCGTACTGTTCGGATTAACATTGTAACTCATGTTTTTATCCAAACTTTGACTGAAACCTCAAAAACACGATCAATTACGCATTTTGCTTTTTGTTGCTAACTTCACGTTTGTTTTATGTGTTAGGTATCTTAGGTTAAACTACTTTTATTAACTTCCTTTTTATTAATTCATTAACTATTTTATCTTAACTTTTCCACACACATTTATAATATCGTTATCCCTATAGGATAATTTACACTTTCCATTATGTCTTCACGGTTTAAATGTATACAAATTATAATTTATATTTTAATTATAGTTATGCATTTATCAAATAATATATAAATACTCATTTTTGTATCCAATACGTCTGCCTCGGACACAGGTATATCCTAGTGAGACAGATGTTGAAAAACACCTGTAAAACAACTTTACATTGATAATAAAAAATAAAAATAAATTAATCAAAACTGAATGTGCACTAATCCCTTCTCTGGCTTCACTGTCTCACTGGTTTCAAACGGTTTGAAAAAGTTGGGACTCTTTTACGGTTTCACAAAAAAATAAAATTATTGTTCATTAATTATAATTTGTAAAATTAGTATTATTAAAAATTAGCTTCTTGGCTCAACTTAGGGCTCACAGAATTACCTACTGCATATTTCTCGCGGTGTATTATAGGTACTCTACAGTGCATATAGCTATGTTTAGCGTCTGTTGGTATTACATACATAGCGTAAGCTGTATCCGTGAGCGTGCTATTTCCGTTCGTGATGTTCCTCAGTGGGCCACGCTAATTCTGTAGCGTGTATCACACGAACACAAGCTGAGCGGACGTAAGCATATTTGTGTTTCTCGCTATTATAAGATGATGCTGTTTTATTCAATTTTAATTTTTGGTTTGATTTATAGTGGAGTTTTGTAAAATTATAACCAAAAGTGCGAAATTTACACTAGAAAATCGATGCTTATAGTAAAAAAAATCATAACGTAAAGATATCTATCTTCAATGTGTTCATCCATTTTACATTAGGCACAGGAGGCCCTGAGGAAAAAAAGTCCTTCAGTGCATATATGTATCGTCTTTGAGGATGCTAGCGAGCTTATTTCTAGGGAAAGGAAGGAAAGAAAGCTCTGCAAAGGAAAATATATGAGGGTGGGTAGGAATCTAGGGTACAATGTGTACAAGATGACGGAAGTATTAATCCATCCCTTTCACTGCGGTGCACTGCGATGGTTCGAGAGAATGTCTCTCGGGTCAAAAGGTCTCCCTCAACCAGTCTCTCCCGATCCGACCCACCACGCAGTACATGGAAAAACTTATCCACACACAAGACACAAATCATCCCATAAACCCGGGCACCCCTGCTAAGTCGCCATCGTAACGAACCACTTGGTGGTGACCTATGGCTGGGGTGTTGGTTATCCAATAACTGGTTTCTGGGGCGGCGGTACCAATACCCGCCTCTTAAATTAAAATGTTACCTTGTAAAGTAAAGAACAACAAAACATTTACAGACAACTTTCCATATGCATTTGATGTTTATATTAACAAAATTAAATGCAAATCACATCATTCAGTGTTTAACGACGATTTACGATGTTTTAGACAATTTTTCATGTTTTTCCACAATTTAATACAAAAATAAGGTGTTTCTACGTTTCTAGAATTTACGACGATTTTACACATAAATTCGGTTTTTCTACAATGTTTGAGGTTTAAGGAGGATTTTACACATTAATCATGGTTTTTAAATAATTTTCAATGTATTTCGACGACGATTTTTCATATTTTTCACAATTTAACACAAAACTAAGAGGTGTTTCTACAATTTTTCAGGTTTTACGATGATTATGCACATAAATTCGGTTTTCTATAATTTTTCAGGTTTAAGGGGGATTTTACACATTATACATGGTTTTTCAATTAAGTGCAAATCATATTCTAAACAATGCAATGCCTTAATTAGAAGTTAACTTGAATACGTAAGCATTATTACTGAAAAAAAACATTTTGGGTTCGGTTAAAAATATGCTCGTTCAATAAAAATAGATCGTTTGACATGCGTCTCGATTACTTCAAAATTAATATTCGAAGGTAATTGACTGATGTAATATATTTTCCCAAAATAATTCACGGTCATATTGATAGTACATGTTTTTGCAATTTTGAAATAAATGTTCCTAATTCCCATGGCTTAGACGCCATAGTATGGTTCACCTGAATACATTTAAAATAATATCGCCTGTTTTAGCCCTCTGACCCAAATGTGTCGACTATATAATATGATAGAGCGTGCTGAAGTGAACATTTTCATCGATGTGAACTGAGTTTTCTAACTGGATTGTTCTGACGTAAGTAATATCATCTGTAAAAACGGTAACCGGATAAATCATCACATCTTTAAAAAGTTATACAAAGTCATGGAAAGTAATGAAACAAAAACTTTATGAACTGGGTTATGTTGGTTAGGTTAGGTTAGGTTAGGTTAAAAATTTTTTTTTTTTCATAGTTTGAAATGACTTTATATCACTTTTTAAAAGTGTGTTGAATTGTCACTGTGTTGAGTTATCATGGTACCGTAAAAACATAAAATAAATAAATGTGTGTAATACCTATGTTAACTATTTAATAAAAAATAATTAGAAATTAAATAGTGAAAATAGTATTTTTCTAGTCGTGTTTTCGATTTTTTTTGCGATTTGTTAGTCTTCATTAAGTGAATGATTAATATCTTCTATCTTCTATCTATATAGGTGGTGGGAAGTAGGAATTCAGATCTGATCGCTAAAAACCTCTACGATTCGAAAATCGCCTCTTGTTACGTAGGTGTTATGAATTTGAATACCTTTACAAAAAAATGGGAACATAGCCGTTTTTAACAAATTCTGTCAGTGATTTTATGGCATTGTATTGTGGTGGAAGGTTTATATCGTTTTTGATAACAAAACGGGAATAAAATAAACGAAACAATGAATTTCAATTAATGATACGCATTTTTTATCGATTGTAAAATATGTAATTTGAGTTTGCGGAAACTGAGTGGAAGTACGAAATGTGAAAAAAACTCCACGCAAATAATGCAGCTTTATGAAATTTTAACGCAATTTCGTATCTACACCAATATCAAAACCGAAAACAACTTTTGTTGAATAAAAAAGTCAATCACAGCTACGTTTACTTTTTTATTTCTTTATTTTTTATTTTTTTCAATTTCCTCTCCTTTATTTCAATAATTTGCAGAATTCATCCCTCCCACTGCGGTGCAAGCTGATGGGTCGAGTGAGTACTGCTCGAGAAGTAAAAAGATCCCCTTCAATCGATCTCTCCGAACCCGGCAGATGGGCAGAAACAGTCGCTAGACAAACCTAACCCCGTGAACCCGGGCACCCCTGCTTGGTCACCAAACGTTGCGAACCACTTGGGGTGACCCAAGTACCCATACCCGCCTCCCGAATTTGAATTATAGCAAAAATTAGTGTATGATGAAATTGACGACAGATGCGTCTGCCCACAAACTGCGTAGCAGGCCGGATCAGGAAAGACCATTTGAAGGAGACCTTTTGACCTTTCCAGCAGGACTCTCTCAGAACATCACCTTGTACTGTAGTGGGAGGGATAGATTCATCCGTTCGTTAATCCTGGACATACTGAATCACAGATTCCTACCTACCACTCATGTATTTTTCCTTCTCAGAACTTCGTCCCCTTCCTTTCCTAAAAAGACCTTCCAAACAGCATCCCCAAAGATGACATCTCAGGGGAATTTTTTTCCTGGGGGCCTCCTGTATGGAGTTAATGTAAAAAAAAGTTAAAGCCCAAAACGACGTTCATAATCAACAAATACATAAATAAAATAACATGTTCAGTATTGGAGGTGAATATTAATGATGCACAGAGTGTGCCAAGACATAGTTACAGGGTGTTTTATTGTCTCTTCAGAGAACCGGCATGATGGTTAGTTGCATTAACACATTTATTTGCACGTACGCGAAACTTCTAACAGCGTGGAAGATTTGCAGTCAGAATTAATTATTGACGAGTAAATGTATGTTCACGTTGATGCTGATGAAAGAGGGAATGAGAAAGCACCGTGAGATAAAGTTCTGAATGGAGAATCCTTGCAGTAAATGGATGAGTTTGTGTACTTAGGAAGTGTGTTCACGAGAGACGGGGAGGCTGATAAGGACATTGACTGAAGGGTGAACGAAGCAAATTCAATTACGGACTGAATGCAGTTGTCACTGGTGAGAAGATCTCAAAGGAAACGAGGCTACCAGTCCACAGTACAGTTCTAATACCACCTCTGATGTGTTATACTAGAAGAGGAAACTAGTTTATTTTTTTATTATTTTTTATACCCCACTCAGGGCCTCTGTCATCTTTGGGGATGCTATATGGGGGTAGTTTAAAAGAAAGGAAAGATGGGAAGTTCTGAAAAGTAAAAGGGTATGAGAGATGGTTAGGAATCTGGGGGATCAGTATGTCCAGGAGTGGCGTAAGAATCCATGGCTCCCACCGCGATGCAAGGAGGTCTGAAGACATCTAAAAGTGTTTCTTTCAACCGGCCTCACCCGATCCCAACTGTCACGCAGTTTGGCAGATGCATCCGCCCTCAAGACCTGTAAATACCTCATTCCATTAACCTGGGCACTCCTGTTAAGTCACCAAACGTAGCGAACTACTTGGGGCGACCTGTGGCGACGGCAGAGGTGTTGGATATCCAATAAATAGCCAGGTACTTCCTACCTTTCTCTTCCTCATCTTATCTCCCACCCACTACAACATCACAAAATATCCGGCTGTAGTATCACTAGCTCCAGGTTGGGGGCAGTTGAGACTCTTGTGCGGAATTCTTACATATTTAAAAAGTGATTGTAAACATAAATAAATTTGAATGAAGCGAGTATAAAGTTGTATAAAAGCGTTCCATCGTATCGGCCGATAACTTTTGTAAAAAAATGTCATAAATATTCTCTAAACGGTACAAACATACATATTTCATTGGGCTCCTATAAAACTTACAAAAAAACTATGAAAAAAATTCCTCACACCATAATAATAACAATATTTAGATACATATAAGTAAAAGCTCGTTTTTCAATGCCCTTTCTTAATAATCCCGTAATATTTTCATCCAAATACGAGAAACAATACACGGCCTATCATCTCGTTTTTATCTTTGGGCTTTTGGGCGATATATCTCTTTTTATTAGCCATAAAACAGTTTATAGTATCTAAAATGGGGGCCGGATCAATTTAACGGGGTGGAGCACTGGAAAATACATACATTGTGGCCGAGGATTAATTTAACGCGATATTTTAACTAAAATCATCTTGGATGTTGTTGGTTTATGTTTAAACTAACCGATATTCAGGCATAACCGTTCAAAAGTAGATTAAAAATAGCTTAAACATGGAAACTTCACCACATTTAAAAATATTAATATAAAAACATATGAAACTGTTTACTGCTATTAAGAGCCTTTTTTGTTTTTTTTTCTTTATTAAATAATTAATCAATTAACAGAGTATAATTATGTATTTAAATTAAGATAATCCATAAAACAACTTTTCACTGCTTTTGTTATTTTTTAATGTTTCTCTTCTGTAGAAGCTGGCGTTTGTTTTTAAAAGAGTGCTCAGCATCAGGATGAAGAATATTAAATGTTTAAATATATTTAAATGAATTTTTAAATTTTAATATTGAATAATACATGTAAAATAACGAAAATTAGAATTTATAATTAATTAAGAAGATAGTTTCATTATTGTGGTATTTTTACACTGAACTTCTCTTTAATCGCTTTTAGTAGGTGTTTATCGTTTTCGATGTTGAGCAAAAATGGTGTTGCATTTTTGTGTTGGAAATATGTGTTTTTGACGAGTAAGATTTTCAGATAAAAAACTGTGATTTTTTTTTTCTTTTATTAAAAAAATAAATCCACTGTTTATCTCTTTTTTTAGGTTCTTTGTATTTGGCACAATATGGCAAGCTATCATTCAAACCTTTTTGCAAATTTGGCGTAATATGTCAGAAATCGCTCGAAGCACGGTCTTATATATTTTGGTTTTCCAATACATACGCCTTAGAAATCTCATTTCTCCAGCATTCAGTCTACTTTAATTCTCAGCCGTCGGATAATTAAAAAAACTCTACGCTAAATATTTAGATTTTAGCAGTGTTGCACCCCGGGAGGGTTGGGGGAGGGAGTGGAATCGATGCCATAATATGGGTGACCATCTCGAATACTTTTAACGTCCCATTTTATTATGGCGATATACGTTTTTAATGCGAGCTTCGAATTTGAATAACGAAAAGAAAGGAAATTCATTCGGCTTTTGCAGAACTGTTTGGAAAATATACTGTGCTAAAAACTCATTGCAGAATTTTTCAAGCTACGGAAACTGGGTAAAAATAATAAATTGTTTCACTGGATTGTATTTTTTCTGGGATTTTTGAAATGGCGTATATTGAGGATGTTTCATGTATCAAAAAACAAAATAGCGTTTATTTTCCATTTGATGGCAATATTAAATTTCATATTTTATGTTACATCTGGTGAAAATTTGAAGACAATGTACATACATTTGATGACATTGTAATATTTTTAGAAGAAATGTTATATTTGAAGAAAATGTTATATTTAGAGAAAATGTTACGTTCAAAGACAATGCTACATTTGATGACTATGTAATATTTAATGACTCAATGTTACATTAGATTGCTATGTTACATTTGGAGAAAATTTTACGTTGGAAGACAATGCTACACTTGAAGACAATGTAACATTTCGATACAATGTTACGTTTGAAGACAATGCTGTATTTGAAGACAATTTTACAATTGATGAAAGTGTTACATTTGATGACTATGTAACATTTGATGACAATTATATATTTGACGACATTGTTACATTTTAATGACCATATAATTTTGTTGACTGTGTTTCATTCATTGATGTTACATTTTAAAACAATGTTACATTTGAAACAATGTACATTTAGCGACAATGTTACTTTTTATGTTTTACTTTTTGTTATTTTTTTTGAAGAAATCTCATATTTAGTAACAATGTTATCTTCATTTGTTGAAAATGTTACATCTGATATCAACGTAACATTTGTAGACAACGTTATATTCGATGAAAATTTGCTGTTTCATAAAAATGTTATATTTTACTAACAATGATACATTTGATGACAATGTTACATTTTAAAGAAATTTTTACATTTGACGAGATAATCAAATTTTAACTTCAGTTTAACAGGCCAACTAGTGTATTTCTTTCTCATACAAATGGATCGCAGAAAGTATAACAGCGAATCACCCTTTCCCGATCTGTTTTCCCTCCCCACACTCCCCATTTCATCGGAGCACCAACACAGATAAAACATTTAAGAGGTCATTCCGTTTTATATCACGGAACATATTTTTTAATCGTTAATATTTTATCCCCAAAGCAATCCTTTATCGCTAACAAATTGGCTCTAGTTCAAGACGAAAATCGCATATAATTTATAAAAGACGGATGAAGAAAGATTCTTATAAGGGTGTAAAAATATTGTTGTTTATAGCAGCCTTTTTGTTACGATTTCTCTTTTTATTTTTCTGTTGCTTTTTATTCATCATTTATTAAATGTTGATAAATAATATTTCATCAGTGAATTACACGTATCTAGCGATATTACACTACTAGAATTACACATGGACTAAGTTACGAATTGGAAGAACTTCACCTACAGGAATTACAAATTACATCTTTTTAAAAATTTAATTAATTATAACTGATTTTAGCAAAGAAGGAGATCAATGACTGTCTGGTACGTTTGATGAAAGCATTCTTCCCAGTAAAGACTCCATTGAAGTGCTTGGAGTAAGTATATAAGACCGGCTCAAGTATCCGGGCTTTAACCAGGTATAAATATCAAGTACGCCCAACAATTGAAATTGGGAGCCACCTCTGGGCTGGAGTCCCATAATACTTGATAAATCTACAAAGAGGCGGTCCGTCTGATTGATAATCCATTAAATGCAGAGACGCAATGTGGGTGTGATGAGTATGTTATACAGATATTTTAATGGAGCCTGCTCTAATAAAGTAGCAGCATCGTCAACAGTTTATATTGGTTTTATGAGAACGGGCCGCTACTTCTATTCGTTTTTGTGTAAGACGGCTCTTATTTTGTAAGTTATAAAATGGAAAGGGAAGGAGATGCGGCGGAGAAAGGTTATAAATTATCCGGGTCTTCAAATCTTGTTACTTAGCACTCTAAAATTAAAACCTAAAAAATCAACCTTTTAAATGTCTTTTCCTTTTTGGAACCTTCCTACCCAGAAACTGGATTCAACAACTCTGCTAACATCGCCAAATGCCGATCGGGTAGAACCGACATTTATAACATATATTAACTACTTTAGTTTCATCAGATTTTAGGGAAATACGTATATGTTCACGTGTGTATACGTGATTACCACCAAAAGTTGATAAAACGTATTGGCATTAACGACGGGCCAATCTGCTGAGCTTCAGCTCGATCAGATGGTGGAAAGTTTCCAAAATTTGCATTTATCAATTCGAAGCAAAAAGGAAATTCAAATAGATGTATTTAAAAAAACAAATTAATATTTTTTAAATGTGCGTAATCTGTTCCATGTGTAATTCTGGCAGTGTAATTTATATTGGATCGTGAAATTCCGACTCTTATGAGTTTCTTTATTTTTATTATAACCATTAGATTAAGATTCCTGCGTATGTATTATTGTAAAAATTATACTACGGTTTCAAGCTACAATTCTGTTATAAATAGATCATACACCATTGGTAACTCTTATGCTATGTTATCTGATGTTTTAATATGTTTTGAAGAATAAATATATACTCATTAAACATTTAAGCAGTGCATATTGTAACGAGATCACCGCACAGGTTTTTTGTTTTTGTTCGTCTTCATTTCTTTCATTAACTTATCTTCTTTACCTACTTACATGATCTTATATTTTTTTCTTTCTTTCTTTCTTCTTTTTATATTGTGTTGTGACTATCAATAACTTGTGCCGTTAATTATAAATAAATATACTTTATTTTAACAATATTCAAAAAATTTATGTATATATTTTTGTTTGTTTCAGATTGAGAGGACATTGCTAGAAAAGATTGGCAAATAAAATCTGAGTTTAATCATTAATAATTTTTCAGTGTTACTAAAATGAACCACATTTGAAAAAAGAAATTTAAAAAAATAGTAGTTGAATAGAAAAGTTTAATAAGTTCTTACATTAATACGTCTTATTATATTAAAAATAGAAATTTATCAATATCTCTATAAAATATAAAATACTATGTATAGTGTAAAATAATCTTGATGTTAGAAGGACATAAGTGTTATAAATTAGAAAAGCTTAGAAGGGAATATGTGTCATTTATTTGAAAGTGTTGTTGGTAAAAAGTGTAAAATGTGGGTGCTACTGATTGGTTTCGCAGCTTTTGGCATCACAACATCTCTCGCAGCTGATAAAGGTAAGAATTTTTATGTTTATTTATTTATTAAAAACAAAAAGCTGCTATAATATAGTAAAATATATAATTTAATAAAATATTGAATACATACAGGGTGACCGGGGGTTAAGTTCAGAACCTTCGTGAGGTGATTCTACGTAATAGTGCAAGTAAAAAATATGAATATATTTTTTTTTAATTTTAAAGTTTTAAGGTACAAAAGGGGATTTTTTGTATGGATAAAATAATATTGTAAGGAAAAATATGTTTGTATGGAAACTATATTTTTGTAAGGAAATACTTTTTTGATTGGAAACATATTTTTGTAAGAAAAAACAACGAAATTGCTTAAAAATTTATTTGTTTTTTTTACTTCTACCATCTTGAAAAATCACCTCCCGACGTTTGTGCACTTTACCCCCGGACTCCCTGTATATTATGTACTTAATTTGTTAATAATAATAATTAATAATAGTTATAGCTATAATTAGAAGGTACAAAACTCTTCTCTAGAAATATACTTAAGATGTGATTGATAATTCAACCTACATGAGGCCTGTAACCACTTTAATAGTACACAACTAATGATCCTGTAATGTCAAAATTGCGCCCCACTTTTAAATTTGGCAAGTCTATAATCACCCCAAAATACTTGAAAAATCCCATGACTCTATGAAGGAATATGGTCGTTATTCAGGACATAAAATTATTCATAATTAATGGCATAAATATCCGATTTCATCGTATCATTTCACAAAAAGTACGTTCATTTGAATTTGATCGTTAGCGTGGGGGAATCATTAATATATTGTATTGATATTGATGATTTCTTTGAACGTCTTATTCAATATCCCACGGTCATACCGAATCCTTACTTACTTTTAGAAATAATTAATCTAGTATTAAAAAAAATCCGCATACATAATTAATATTTTAATTTGTCGGGAAATTTCTTTGACGTTGGGTGAAAAAATTTCAAACCCTTTGGAAACATTTGCGCTTCAATTCCGTCGGCACACTCTATTTAAATTCCTCACTGAAACTTCATTTGGTGTGAAAATATAACGAACTCTTTGGAAAATAAATACATACATATTTATATAACTCTTGAGAATGCCGGTGCAATTACAGGGCTCGTTTTAACTAGTGGGGTGTTCAAAGAGTTAAAGTTCTCAAGAATATTTTTCTGCAAATGAATACATAAATGTATAAAATGATTTTGTGATGAAAAAGTTATTTGAAAAAAGGTAACTTCGTATTTACCTCGGCCTTTGGCATATTGACCATTTATTTGTTTATTTATTTATTTCTATACATACATTACAGTGTCTACCAAATATTTACTTTTGTATATAATACATAAATTTAGAACTGTTGTTAATGTGGTGTTGGGTGTGAGGTAGGTTTGAGTAGGTGACACTGTGGTGTATACTCGTACTTCAAAGATGCTGCCATAAATTCTAAGAATTCGTGTGTCTTTCCGTTTAATAATAACAATAATAACATGGCATTTATATAGCGCCGTTTAGTGTCATTTCACTTCAAGTGCGCTTAACTACTCGCATAACAAACTTTAAAAAAAGGTAATTCAGTATTAGTGGTTCTAATTATTCCTGATGTGTGCCTAACCCAAATACAGATCTAATATTATAACATAAAATACACTGTTTATACAAAGTGATGACAAAACTTAGAATTACAATAACAGCAGGACAGGACAAAACACGAATATTAAAACTAAAAAATAATATAAAACAGGAGGCAGTTTGTGCTCAGAAATGAGAATTTTCTGAGCAGATACTTTAAAAAGGTACAATAAGGACACAACCGAAATCAAACAATTACCGGAAGTTTTAGAATATGGCTTATTATAAAATATTTTATTTATTTTATTTGGTACATTATTTTGTTACAATTTATGTTTTCCAGTAATGTAGGCCTCACTGGGTGGCTAGCCCGTGCTGAGGCCTTCATTTTATAATATGAAAATCTTATCTACATATTACATTTAAAGAGAAGATAGTAAATTTGAAAAGAAAATAATAAATTTAAAATTAAAAATAAAAATACATAATAATACATTTAAAATTAAAAAAATAATACAATGAAAATAATCTTGTGTGTTTGTGAGTGATGTGTGTTTATGTTGGTTTTGTGTGTTACGTGTAGGTTTTATTTTTATTTTATGCTATGACATTTTGGTAATATTGTCTTTTTTGTTGTTTAATCCATTTTGTAATTTTGTGTGTGAATTTATTTTTATTTTCCTCAATTTTAATTTCAATTTTTAGACTGTTGAAAGCTTTTATAGCATGGTATTGGTAGTGTCTTTGTCCAAATGTTGAATTTACTGTTGGAGTTTTAATGTTTTCTTTGTACGCTTGTCTAACTGGTCTGTTAGTGTTATTTTGTGTATGTTGAAATTTATTTTTTTTGTTAAAAATGTAGTTTAGTAGTGTTTTAACGTATAATTGGCGTATATCTAGTACGTCACAGCTGTTGAATATTTGGTCTGTATCGGTCAGTCTATGTTTTTTTAGTATTACCTTTAAGATCGTTTTCTGTGCGGTTTCTATGTAATTGATAGCCGAGTTTGTTGCTCCTCCCCAAGCAATAATTCCATATTCTATTATTGATTGGCAGAGTGCAAAATATATTGTTTTCAATTGTTTTATTTTATATATGTTTCTTATGTTAAGGAAAATGTGGATTGTTTTGAGAAGTTTATTTGTGATATGTTTGATGTGAGGTATCCATCTAAGGTTATGGTCAATTACGATTCCTAGATACTTTATTTGTTCTGTTTTTTCTAGAGGAGGGCAATCGCAGATGTTGGTGTTTAAACATTCGTGTATTTTTATGGTGTTTGTATTGTTTTTTGGCTGTCCCGTGCTATTTATACTGTATGTTGTGAATTTTGTCTTTGATATGTTAAGTGTAAGTATGTTTGAGTCTAGCCATGTTTTCACTTGCGAGATTCCCAAATTCGCTATGTTATATACATTATTCCAATCCTTAGATTTGAAAAGTAAAACTGTGTCATCAGCATAGCTAACTATTTCACCGTCTATTTTCATGCTGCAAAGTTCATTTATGTAAATAGTAAAAAGAACGGGCCCTAGTATGCTTCCTTGTGGAACTCCATATGTAATCGGCAGTGGTTTACTAGTATGGTTGTTAATTTTGACTTGTTGAGTTCTGTTACTCATATAACTTTTAAATAGTTGAAGTTCCTTGCCTTTGATACCCATGTTTTCTAATTTTTTAAAAAGTGAATTGTGGCAGATTGAGTCAAAGGCTTTAGCTAAATCTAGATATATCGCTATGCATTTGTACCCTTGATCTAAGTTGCTATGTATATAATCTACTGTACATGCTAAAGCTTCTTTTGTGCCTATTTTGTCTCTAAATCCATATTGGTTATCCGAGATTAATTTGTTTTCTTCAAGGTATTTTATAATTTGGTTTTTTAATACTCTTTCGAAAATCTTTGATAGCGAGTTTAACAGAGTGATTGGTCTATAGTTAGTTATTTCCATTTTGTCTCCGGATTTATAAATGGGGATAACTAGTCCTTTTTTAAGAGTACTAGGAAAGCAGGAGTGTGTTATACTAAGGTTGATTAAGTGTGTTATAGGTTTCAAAATTTCATTTTTTAATATCTTAATGCAATCCGTTGTTATCTCATCTAATCCAGGAGCAATTCGGTTTTTTAATGTGTTTATTATTTTGTTAATTTCCTCTTCCGAGGTTGTTTTTATTGTAAATCTGTGTTGTGTCGGTTTTTTATTGATATTTGATCTATTTGTTTGTGTTAGTGTGTTTGTGTTATGCAATTTACGGTTCGCTAAAACTTTTCCTATATTTGCAAAGAAGTTATTTACATGATTTGCTATAGTTTCTGTATTTGTATTGACATCTAATTTTTTGGAGTTAATATTTAGATTTTCAATAGTATTTTTCTGTTTGTATTTTTGTGTGTATGTGACTTCTTTTAATATTTTCCATAATTCCTTTGGGTTATTTTTTTCTTTTTTAAGTTTTTCGCCATAATATAATTCCTTAGCCACTCTAATAATTTTGGTGCAGATGTTTCTATATCTTTTATAGTAGTTAAGTTGTTCCATGTCGTAGGGTGTATATTTAATTTGTTTGTGAATTTTGTCTCGTTTACGAATACAGTTTAATATTCCCTGTGTTATCCATAGTTTAATTTTTTTAGCTTTGTGTGTGAGTTTTACTTGTTTTATGATAGTGTTTTTATTTATTTCTTGTGCTAACATGTTATGAAATTTATCCCAGGCCTCCTCCACGTTCTCTATTTGGTATATTGTACTCCAGTCTATTTGTTTGAGTTTTTCTTTCAAGTTTGAGTAGTTAATTATTTTTTTTGTGAATATTTTGTCTTGGTTGGGTTTTGTGTTTTCGGTGTCTATTGCTATCATATTCATGTAGTGATCTGTGATAGTGCTTTCAAGTACTACGGTTTTGGTTTTTAGTTTTGTTTTGATCATTATATGATCTATACAAGTTTTTGTGTTTTGTGTGACTCGTGTTGGAATCTTTATCGTTGGCTCCAGTCCATGCTGTGCTAGTAGTGTTAGGTATTCTATGTTTTGTGGGTGTCCGTTTTGTAAGATGTTTATGTTTAGATCTCCAATGATGATGATATTTTTATTTTTGTTGATTTCTTTTAAAGTATTGTTAAGTGCAGTTAGGAAATGTGTGATGTCGTTTTTGGATGGAGATCTGTACATCGCAAGAATACACGTTTCTTTATCATATGCTATGTGTATGCAGTTGGAGTCTATTATGAGTATTTCTTTGACGATTGTATTTATTTTATCATTGATGTATATGACTATGCCATCATTTTGATTTTTGTGTTTTTTTGTGTGGTGTGTGTTATAGTTTTCTATTGTTTTTGGTACATATTTATCGTTCAACCAGCATTCTGTCAGCACAATTATATCAAAATTATTATCAAGCTGTTGTAGGTATATCGTAAATTCATCAAAATTTTTATTAATTGACCTAATGTTTTGGTGTAATATTTTGATTCTATTTTTTTCTTTTGTAATGTTTGTCCATATATTAAAATCGTTTGTATATTATTTGTATATTAAAAAGAAGTTAAAATTTATGAATGGTAAGATCTGTTTGTCAATAATATCCAAATAAATGGAAAATTTCTGAACGTATCTAAAAACAAAAAAAACTGTTTTATAATGATTTCAAATTTCATTAAGTATTAAAAATAAACATATAATTTTTTAACTATTAAAATTTTGAAATCAAAAATAAAAAAGTTTTAAAATGACTCAACTCACGTTTTAATAAGATTTACTGTTAATAATACATATTTTATTAGACAATTGATTATAAACATTACTTCCACCTCCTTTTTGGTTGTTCATCACAAAAATCATTAGTAAAAAATTCAAGTTTCAAATTCTTTTCTCAAATCGCGGTCGGAATTTTTGATTTCATAATTTTAATTATTTATTTTAATTACTCCGTGCTCAACTTCTGTATTTTAATACAAGTCTTTTATTTCTTTTTAATACATTAAATGAGATAGTAGTAATGTATGGTTTTAGATTTTCAAGGGCTAAAAGTATTATTGTGATTTTTTTGGGTACTATGCCTTGTCACACTACCTCCTTCTTTTGCCAATGTTTCGGATACATACGCACATTTCTACACATCTGCACTGATGGATTCTGTGATGCTGTCCAAAACGTTAACTAAAGAAGAAAGTAGCGCCACACGGCATAATATCCCAAAAGCAATCGCTATAAGGTTACAGTAATGTTTATAATACATATTTTTTATATATTTTTTTGCATTGGTAATTTTAGATCAGTTTTTAACCTAAGGTGAGCGAATTATAAAACTTTTTATGTTTAATATCAAAAATTTAGTGTTTCTAAAACTATATATTTTTATTTTCAATCGTAAAATTTGAAAGCGTATATAATTTGAAAACTGGTTTTATTTTTCGGATACATTAAAAAATACCCAATTTATAATATCACTTTTATTCTATATTTTCAAAGTGATCGACTGTTGACAATATGATTTCAAAAGTTTCGAAACCTATGGTTTCTTAGTTGGTATTATGGAGAAATTTCTGTAGAGTAAAATGAGAGAGAACTAACATCCTAAAAAATAAACCATTGGTTTCGAAACACCTAGATTAGTTTGATTCAGTTGCTAAATAAGATTCGATTCAATGTACCTGCGCGTTCGACACGCTCTTGTGTCCTGTTCAGGGTGGATCAATGCAAAACGAACTCTAAGCATAATTCTTGCCTGAACAGACTATGCAATAATTACAAGGTGGATATTTTCAGTTGCGAACTTACCAAATATAAGAGGACCATAAAAGAATATTTCTCTGATGGTTTGTGAATAATGTTATGTCTCTATTGTTTATATTTCAATTATGATTTGATTTATATCTACAACCTCTCTCCATGGCTATAAATGTTTTGTTTTATAATTTTTTCGTTTAATGTAATATTTGATTTGTATAAATTTTGATTTCATATTCCTTTCTAAGAAATTTTAATTACTTATTCCTTATTATGTCTCAGTAGAGGTAAAATCACAAAGAGGAAATCCATAATTGGTTTTATTTTGGCTATTTAATACTTATGTACAAACTGAAATAAATGTAAGCTGTCGATTTCCCGAAAATTAATAAATTAAATAGTGGCGTACCTAACCTGTACAAAATGAATTATTCACATTACATTAGAGATTTTCTTGGATTTGCCAACAGTTTGAAGTGAGAAGGGTTGGGAAAAGATTCCTTTCAGAATCAATATGATTTCCCTTTTGTATATTCTCAAAACATTTCCACCATCGGTGTTAAGATTTTATGTATGGAAAAATGGTTCGATAAAATTTATACCAACGAGTTTTTACTTTATTCCTGGTATGACCAAGCCTACGAAGTTTTGTTACGTCAGCACTTTCTCACCTTCTGGGAAAGGCTGAAAAGGACGGGTTATGCAAAATTTTGTAATAGTTTCATAAACACAATCTGGCCAATTTTTCTTTGTGACGTCCCGGAATTTCGTATGAGGAGAATTCAACAGAGTAAAATGAGAGAAATGACATTCTTTTCTACAGTGTCAGTAAAAAAAAACTGATTATTTGAAAGATTTTGTAATGGGTAGCCTGCCTTATAAGGACAAAAGATACATTATTTATTTTATTTTGTACAGGTTGTATATACATTTGAAAAATGTTTTGTCTTTCAAACTAGGAAAATCATTTTTTGTATTTCTTTGGCATTCACTATGTAACAATTTCTAGACATTTTTTGTTTTTAATGAGTTTTATTAATTCACAATGTACATTTGTTACGTATAAATTTTTATAAAATTAGCGACCGGTTTCGACACGTCCGTGTCATTAACTAGCTATTTTAAAACTAAATTTTTAAGTGCAGAAATATGGGGTTTTATTTAGTTTGGTTCTTTGGTGGGAGGGGATTTGAGGGAGGGGGAGGGGGTTGAGAGGGAAGTGGAGGGAGGAGTCAAAATAACGGGGAACATTGTCAATAGAGGTGATTTGCAAGGTGCTATTATTTTATTTACTATATTAATGCTTGAATTAATTTTTTTGTTGATTTCTAATGTTTCTAATGCGCACAAATTAAAATATTTATTAACGTTAGAATGTTTAAATTTAGTTTTATCCCGGTTGAAGCTATGGCCTGTCTCTATCAAATGATTAGCGAACTCGGAGAAATTATTATTTTTTAAACATAGTTCGTGTTCCCTAATTCTGGTTTTGAAATTTCTTGTAGTCATACCTACATACTGGGAGTTACAATCATTACACTCTAAAGTGTATATCCCATTTTTATCTAATTTATTTGAAACATCCTTGTTATTAATTAAGTTTTTTATTTTAGAATTGGTGTAAAAAGCTGTCGAAATATTAACTGGTAAAATGCGGGATATTTTTAAGGACAAGTCGCCTGTATAAAGAAGTTTTTTATATATTAGATTTTTACTAGATTTAGTGTTATTTATACCTCCATATTTCTGCACTTAAAAATTTAGTTTTAAAATAGCTAGTTAATGACACGGACGTGTCGAAACCGGTCGCTAATTTTATAAAAATTTATACGTAACAAATGTACATTGTGAATTAATAAAACTCATTAAAAACAAAAAATGTCTAGGAAAATCATTTTTATTTTTTTATTGATAAACTAATGTTTATAAGACAAGGTTTCTTACGCATAGCACAAAGGATACCAAATTATTATAAGCAACAATTAGTCGCCTGAAATATCCATACAAATTGAAAATATCTCCCGAGTAAGAATAAATTCCGTCGACGGGAATTGAACCCGCATCTTCTGATGTCCGGTCAGGTACTCTGGACCACTGAGCTACATCGGCTTATTTCCAACACGCCGAATAATTCAATATGTACTAGTACTTCAATCAACAATTACTGCTGAATGTATTATTTTTACTCTGGAGATATTTTCAATTTATGTGTATATTTTAGGCGACTTATTGTTGCTTATTATAATTTAGAAAAAATCCCGTTTTAGGACAGGCAAAATTTGAATGAATTGACATAGATCTTTTGTAGAACTAAAGGTAAAAAAGAGAAACAAAGAAAAGAAAGAAAAGGAAAGGAGAGAAAGAATTATTTTTTTAAATAGATTGAATCAGATATTCGTTACGCGTGAATAGACTGACCATTTTCTTTCGCAGATCTTGCTCTCATTCCTTTCACAAAAAAGCCTCCACACAGCATCCCCAAAGGTGAGAGGCATAGGTCCTGAAGGAAATTATTTTTCTTTTTGTCTCCTATGTGGATTTAATTAAACAAAAAAAAGTGTTACATAAGAAAAATGTGTGACCCTGTAGAGAAGATTCCATTACCGCCCTGGGTGGTAAGAAACTGGAAAAACGCCTGGCAAGATTTCATACATAGTCCATGAATAAAAAAGCGCGCGAATATTTCCACGTCACGTGGCAAAAGCCCGCCAAAATGAAACGGCCGCCGTTCCGTCATACGCCATCTTCCAGTCTGCTCCAATTTCAAATTGCATTTCGCGCCCTTTGCGTCACTTCCGGGAGCTGGAACAATTTCGAAATTCGAATATGGAATTTGGAATCTCCCCTCGAAACGAATTTCGGCGCCATTATTACACTGTGATTGTCTATTATTATTTTAATGGGAATGACATTTGGTGGCACAGATCGAAGATTGATTCGGAATATTTTATAAATTATTGAACTAGTAAAATGGTAGGTCTTTTTGTCGATAATATTGCAACATTATTATAGTTGTTGCAACACAATTCAACAGAAACATTAAATATATTAGGATAATAATTATAATATCTGTCTTGAGACGAGTATGAATGTGATTGAGGCAAGGAGTGTGTGCCAAGACCGGGTTGTTTGGCAGTCCGTCCTCTCTGCCCACCCCTGCGGAGAAATTTTGTGGTGGTTAGTTAGTAAATTATTTATCAAGCGTGAGCATATTCAATTATTGATATTTTTACTGTTACGCAAAATTTTAAATGAATGAATTAATGCAAATCTTTGAAGTAGAAATTAAACCACTTCCCAATATACAATCAAGCTGAAACTAGACAAGTGGATAGACTAGCTGTAGGTGACAATGCATTATATCAATTTTTGGTTGCAATCATGCAAACACACATAATATACGACATAAAAGACGGTCCTACACAATCCTCTAGTCCATGGGGAGGAAGGTTCAATCCTCAGTCATTCTGTTTTATTTTAAACCTTATCTTATAAACATTAGTTTATCATTAAAAATAATAATATTTCACAAACAAATGTAGATATAATATGTCTCGACGCCACCTAGTGGGAAATTTAGCACTAACAAAGCCTTTCCTATAAAATAAAGTTGGTTGTTTACAGGCGAAAAAATACAATAAGCAGTAATTGTTTATTGAAGTACTAGTACATATTGAATTATTGGCGTGTTGGAAATAAGCCGACGTAGCTCAGTGGCCTCAGAGCACCTGACCGGACATCAGAAGGTGCGAGTTCAATTCCCGTCGGCGGCATTTATTTTTACGCGGGAGATATTTTTAATTTGTATGGATATTTCAAGCGACTAATTATTTCTTATAATAATTTATTATCCTTTGTGATATGCATAAAAAACCTTGTGTTATAAACATAGTTTTTCATTAAAAATAGTACTGATTATTATACCTTTAACAAACAAAAATATTATTTATTATCGTGATTAATTTTCGGGTTATAGTGCCGTGTCCATGTCCGACAGCTTTACAGTGTTCATCATCAGAGCAGATGGGACGCTGTAACTTCCGTTTGCTGGACATAGGACAATGGACATTCATGGCATTAAAACCCAGAACTTAGCTAAAATTCGTGAGTATCTAAAATTCAGAATATTAAAAAAGGTATATTAATTAAAAAAAGTTATGTTAATTTAAAAAGTCTTATAAATTTAAAATAGTTAAATTAATTTTAAAAAGTTTTTTTTTCCTTAATTATGTAACAAAACAGTGTTTTATTATGTCATTATTACTTTAACATGCAACAAGAACCAACGCGTTATAAAAAACAAAGCTATGCTGTCCAAATCAGGGTTTCGAAGAACATGTGTCCGAGGGCTACAATTTAATGAAAAACCATCACATCTGCGTTCCCCACCGAACACAGAATCCCTAGAAATATATATTTATATTTATTGAATTATTATTGAAATAATTATGTAAAATAATAAAATGAAGAGTTAAAAAAGTGTAGGTAACATATTTTTTACATTAACTCCACACATGGGGCCCAATGTCATCTTTGGGGATACTGTGCCGAAGATCGTCCAAAGGAGAGGAATAAGTGATCAAGCACTTAGAAAACTTCTGAATTGAATGATTGAAAATTCTTAAAATTATTCGTATTATTTATATAAGTTATATCTTTTAAAATTATATGAAACCAATCCAGAAGAAAAATATTATGCTCACCTCAATTGCCGTTACTAATTACTTAAATGTTATTATAGCCTTCTTGTAACTATATTACGAGCATTTGAACAGATCTACAAGTTCTAGTTTCGTATTGCCAAATGTATGCAATCTAGGTACAAGCGACTATCTAAACGACTCAATCCTGATGTTATTGTTGCAATTAAGTATAAGGTCACATACGACAACTCCACCTTAAATTTTCGCTAGTACATTTCCTGTTCAAATATAAAAACAAAACTCTTTTACAACACAACTACACAACCAGAACAATAACCAACGGTCACTACAAAGTACCTTCGCTACATACCACGTCAGCTCAAGGACAATTTTTCTTACTAGCTCCTAAAATCTTTAACCTTATCCCTGAAAACCTAAAAACCGTGAGTCAACCCCATTCCTTTAAAAAAACAAATTACGAAATAGATCCTTAGACACGGAAAACATTACAACTACAATACCCATTCATTGTACACTCTATCAATTTAATCACCTTTCAGACAAAACTTAATATATCCTTATTCCCTAACTGAGCGGTATAGTATGTACATAATTAATTTGTGTGATCTATTTACTAATCAAAATTTTTCATCTTCTTATAATTGTCTAACTTCTCCATTCTCTTCTTGCAACCCAAACTAGCTATACATCATTTTTATTTTTCATATTATAGTAATGTATAAATTCTATGTCCGCAAACTGTAAAATTCACCCGCCATAACACAGGGTCATCCCTAGCATAGAGGGTAAAATATCACAAAAAACCATATATATACTCTCATGTATCAATAAAACAAAATAAATAAATAAATTAAAAATAATTTTCGATTGAGTAGTTCTAATTGGCATGTTGAAGGTAAATCAGGGCTGTCTATAATTCCAATAATAATTTAAAAAATAAATTTATAAAATGTATAAAATAGTTCACACATACTACGTTTGAAGTTTGCCAAGTTCATTGTTGTATTATATTCTCCAAGCCTGAGTTCAAATTATTTTCAAAAACAACCATATCGTTTGTTAAAATATCTCTTACCAAGACTGTGAAAACGTTGTATTGAGAATCGAAACGATTCTTGAAATTACTTATAGCCATGTTTGGTGACATACAATCTTCCTCCTCCCCATCTCCCCTTCCCTTCCCCGCTCCCATTAGCTTCACTTTATTCCCCAATTGGAGAAGATACCCAAAAGACCCTCGGCTAGGAGTGCAGAGGCAGAATTTCTGAGTGCGCAAGAAAAATTTATTTAGTTAATTTGTGTTGCTACAAAATTACACCTTTAAAATAATACGAATTATTATATTTTCGGCACGTTCTAGACTTCTAGAGTAAAGAATATCCTCAGTATCGCGCTGTTGAACGAACACAAATCAAAATTGAAATATTACTTGAAGTTGCATAAGGCATGTTTGGTGATCAAATCTGTATAGCCAGCTACTTTTCCATCTTCTTCTTCCTGAAATCCTCCCCTTCATCACTACCTTCGTCCTAAAAACATACTCCAATCTGACTGGCCCCAGACGGTATGGTGTTGCGAACAGTTGTGACTATTCAAACATTAATTTTGCGGTATTCAAACAATAATATTTTTTTAAATCTCAATGTGTAATCGGTTCCATGATAACTCAACACAGTGACAATTCAACACACTTTTAAAAAGTGATATACAGTCATTAGGAACAATGAAAAAAAAAATTAACCTAACTGGTGATGATCTAGCTTGTAAGTAGCAAAGACCATCAGGGAATATTTTAATTCCCTGTGAAAAAAATGGATTGATCATTGAATTCACTCTGCAGGAGAAGCAACACTTATAAACCAGCTACCAAAATACATATAAACAGAAAGACTCACCAGAAAATAGTACTCACAATTGAGTTCCACTCCTTGATCTTCAAATTCAACAGCAGACGGCAGATCAACACAATAATATATTTGCATTCGCACTATGAGATTATAATATGTCAACCAGCTCTCAAGAGAGTAGAATTATTAATAAAGATGAATTAGCACATTTGTAATTCCAACGTACTGCCACATTATTGTGACAAAATATTTTAATCATTTTAGTCTTAAATAGACCTCTTTTGACAAATGATACAATCCGGATGAATCCAACTGATCAATGCAAAGGTGACTGGAATTCGTCATCACTCACCTGCAGAGCAAAATCTATCAAAACTGACCAGAGATGTCTCTTTCGTCCATTATTTTTATTTTATATTTTAAAAATTAATTCACACTAATTTTAAATCGACTGCTTCTCCACTAACCTAACATAACCTTATCTACATAACCCAGTTAATAAAGTTTTTGTTTCATCACTTTCCATAATTTTATATAAGTTCTTAAAGATGATTTATCCGGTTGCCGTGAAATCATGTGATCAGATTTACCGAAAGTAAGGAAAAATTGAGCTCACTTTGGGCAAACGGATTCACCTCTATCAATTTATCTCTACAGTTGCTTTCATCCCTTTCATTTCTTAGGCGTCCTTTTTCTATAACTCTTTTTACCCCTGTCTACTGTCAAAAGAGAAAAACATAGTTTTCGGACCAACAGCACGAGACCTGATAGACATAATATATATAGACTGTAGCGTGGGATGGAGCACGTCTGACTTGGTGTATATATACTCGTGTACATCAATTTTCATGTACGTTTCTTTTTTTTGAAGTATCTCAGTTCTGGAATGAGATACGAGGTCGAATTAAAGTCAATACAGGAAAGTTTATAATGGAATACCGCAGTACACTTCAACTGGACCTCCAAGATCACTGGAAGTCACTTAATTTAAAAATAATGTTGGTACACATATAAAACAAGAACCAAACACACAGAGAAGAAATAGAACAGCATTCTCATTTGGTTCGAGTTTTTACGTGGTTTCCGCACAGGATTCCCAACTGCTCCAAGCTGACCGGAGCCAGTGCGATAGTGACTTCTCTTCAGAGTATATTGTAAGGTTGAAGGATATGGGAAGGATATCAGATGGGGGTGAGGAAGTACTAAACTATTCAGATATGGTCACCAAAGTTTCAGTTTTGAATGGCTGTCTTTTCATCGGGGCGTATCGCATTTATACTACCAAGATATACATATAAATGAAATAAAATTGGCTTGATTTGAATAGAACAATCAATAACCCCGAGCAATGCCGGGTTCATGACAGTTAGTATCTGATACGCTCTGTGGATGGTGTGGTAGTATGGGTGTTACAGCGCCACGCTCTGATGGCGGTAGGTGAAGGGGGTGGGGTGTGGCTGACGTAGGACCCGCTGTAAGGGTAGGTTGGGTACGCATCGCATCACATTTGAGAAGGGTTGATGTGTATAAAGTCTTTAGGAACGTATTCACGATGCTGGGCCATAGAAGGATGAAGCTTGCCAAAGTTTTTAGACTTGGAACCTGAAGTTCGATGTTTTTTTAACATCGGGATGAATGGAGAATTCAAACAAAAAATAAATACAAAATCATTATGAAGGTAAACTCATTGCCAATGTTCAATTTGGGATTTTAATCTAATTCTGATGTCTGTATTTCGTCAAAGATTTTTATTTGCAAAATTGTTTTTTTTAAATTTTTTTATTTAATTTTTTTTATTTTTTACTTGTAAATTATTTAACATCATAAATGATAACAATATGCAGACTTATAAATATAATTTTTTCGTTATTATTCTACTACTCCATAAGTTTAGCTCCAGGAGCTCGTGTTTATAGGAGGAGTATTTACCTTTAGTTCTAATGATTTTTTAAATAATAATCAAAAAATTTTGATATAAATACCAACATAATATTAAAATAGGTACACAAATTAGAAAAGTGTATTTTTAAAGATAATTAAAATAATATATCTTTTTACAGATTAAGTAAGCGTGAGGAAATTAAGGGTACAATATATCAGGTAAACAAATTAGAAATTAATATATATATTATCAGGTAGACAATTAAATTAATATATATATATACATATATTTATTTTTTACAGATTGAATAATTGTAAGAGAATTAGGACTACAATATATCATTATCCAATTTTAGGGGCTTAATTAACTTTTTGAATTGTTCATAACTCACAGTTTCGGTTCAATTATTACAATTCACAGTGAAAAATATTATATCTATATGAATGGTAAAAAGGGTTTCGGTTGAAAATTCAAAATTGTTTTTAAGATTTTTATTTATTTATTAAGACAACCACAAAAAACTACATAACGAGTGATAAGATAGGTATATTGAATTTTACTTCACAGAAAAAAAAAGTTTTAGGGATGCAGTAAGGAGACGAATGAAAGATGTTGTGAGGTAATAGAGTTTATTGAGTCAGTGTTGTTGTGAGATATGACTCCGAACCATGGTCACGCAGTTGGTGGTTAAAGTCGAATTGAATTCCACTGGCCGAAGATCGTCACCGCGTCAGCGAATGTAGTCAGCGGTGAAATCCTCAGGTAGAAGATCAACACCAACAGATGTGGTGGGGTGGTCGAAACGACGAATTCGGTGGCTCGACACCGCGTTGGTGGATACTGGATCTGTAGATGGTATTCTGTAGTCTCCCTAGTATTCCAGTATGAAGTAAGAGAGCCGGAGGTAGGGTTGACTTGGTCTGAAACTTACATACTTTGTTTCACTAGTAGGTTCAACGGAGATGCGGGTTGCGTGTATGAATGCTCCCGAAACATCTAGTAGCTTCCGCTACAAGGTAACGGGATCACCTGGAAATCGAACACAGGATCTCTGCCTTAACCGGGAAAAATGACGTATAATAATTAGGACTCAATGACCGAGTGGTTAGAGGCGTTGTCCCATATTTTAATATATGAAGTATATTTTAATACAACGTTTTTAGTTTCACGAGATCCGCAGAGCACAGTTTGAGAGGCACTGCAGTAATATATTGCACACCTGCCCGTGGGTTCTGGAGAGATTGAAATTTCCACCCGACTCTCTCCCAGCTCCTTCCCCTCCCCTAAACACTTTGTTTCCTTCAATTGTGGCAGCGGCGATATGGCCTGCAATCCAAAAGAAGGACTACAATCATAAACAATACCTTATTTACTACCCTCACGACAGCTAGAAAGCCATTTTGGAAAAAACTCATCAGTTTCTCAAGACCCAAAAAACTCTGTATGACATGTGAAAAATAAACATATAGATGTATTGGATTGATGAATTTGGTAGCTTTACTGAAAGATAACCCTATTTTTATGTGAGAACCCAACTGACTGGAGCTAGTGGAATTATGGCAATTCCAATTATAAGGGTTTATTGTGAAGCTTAAGGGAGTGCGGGAAGAACAGTTAGAATCGAAAAGGATAAAATTCTAGAATTCCGCATCAATCTTACATGCACAAACGAAATAATTATTTGTGTCGGGGAATTGGAAAAAAATGCTCGAAATTAGTTTTTAGGCTCTTAGTTTGGGTTATGTAAATGATTTACGCGTATTTATATTGAAAAGAAACCTTTTGGCTAACTCCACGCCATACTTACTTGTTAAAACAGGGAAAAATTTGAACTTTTAATGAAAAAAATTGACTTGAATGCATCTTTTAGCAACTAAGCTGAAACGAAATACAACGCATTGCCTAGTAATCTAAAATTTCCGGCAACGAACAAAAAAACATTGGAAAAAGCTCTTAAAAGCAATTTCCTCAGCAGTTTTATTAATGACTGACACATTCTTTCTTTGGGACTCCAAAATAATTTCTGCGTTTATTTTATTTTTTTTATTTTTTTAAACTTCCGATTTAGTTGTCCGGGTTAAGTCTTCCCCAAAGGAAAAACTTAACCCTTCCACTCACTTTTCCACAAATGATCATCTAGTCAATCAACTTTATGTAAGTGCATTATATAAGCAAAATAAATACAAAACAATACAAGAACAACACGTCAAATCACCAGAGATCAAATGGGAAAATAATTCACCGTCTCCAGATATTTTCATATCAGAGGGTTCGGCTCGGTAGAACTTCTAACAGGGCCTATAAATCCTACTGATCCCTCAACATAAATATTTAAAAAATCTTTTGTTATCCTACATGTATTCAAAATGACCGACTTTTGCATCTTTATATATAATTTTTTTGATAGATCTAATACGCCTAAATTTTTAATTAGAGAGCTAGGTATAATGCCAGTAGCCGAAATAACGAATGGTAATATTTTTATAGTCTGAGAATGCCAAATTCTTTTTATTTCATTTCCTAAATCTGTGTATTTTCTTATTTTTTCACTAACAGATTTTTGAATATTACAGGAATTTGGAATAGCGACATCAATGATATAAGTTATTTTTTTAATTTTGTCATGTAAAACTATATCGGGTCTATTATGACTAATCGCTCGGTCTGTTAGTATAGTTTTATCATAATATATTTTATAAAATTCGTTTTCTAAAAATGAATTTGGTTCGTATTCATAATATGGTACTACATTACGGCAGTCAATCAAGTTATGTTTAATTACCAAATTTTGGTGAATTATTTTTAAAACTTGATTGTGCTTGATTAATGTATTATTATTATTATTTATTTATTATTATTATTTATTTTTACATTTATTACATACAAGATATACAAATATAAAAGGAAGCTTTGACTGTCCAACTAGGAAGTTTCCCGTTTTAGGACAGTCAAATTGGCAGGTTGAGTGTACATAATTCCAGGTAGGTACATGTAAAATATAAAAATAAAATTAAAATATAACATATAAATGTAAGAAAGAAAATATTTTTTTTAGGAAAATACAATTTAGCAGTAATAAACAATAAAATCCAGATAGGTACATGTAAAATATAAAATAAAAATATAATATATCAATGTAAGAAAGAAAAATAAAAAAATATTTTTTAGGTAAATACAAAATACAAAATCGAAGAAATCAACTCAGACTACGTTTTTTAATAATTTTTCGGAATCTGTCCTACCTAAGTCTAATAACCATTTAGTAATTTTAGTACCGAAGGCTGATAATTCACACAGTTTAAATTGATAGGGGATTTTGTTGTATATTTTTGGTCCCAGGTATGAGAAAACTTTTTGATAAGCCGCAGTATTACTAGTTGGAATAGAAAGGTCGTTTCTGCTCTTACTTCTGGTTTGATGATTATGATCGACTGTTATCGTTTTGTTTTTATTTTTGTGGACGCAGATTGTTATTTTTTTATGTAACACTGTCGAACATCAAGCACATTAAACTCCTTGAAGAGAGCGTCGCTCGAGTATCTGAAGGGTTTCTTCATAATGACGCGTAGAATGGATTTCTGTGCCTTCAGTAGCGGGTATAATATTGTTAATCCTGTTCCACCCCATCCAATGCAACCGTAGGTTATGACTGAGTTACAGAGCCCGTAGTATATTTTTTTAATGTCTTGAGTTTTTATAATTTCCCGCAATGCTATAAATATATAAATAAGCTTGCGCACTTTATTAGCTGTGTTTTCAATTTGTTGTTTCCATTTAAGATGGTTATCCACTATTATACCTAAATATTTAACAGATTTAACACATTCAAGGGTTTCGCATTTACAAGTATGGTTATTATTTCCAAGGCTACACTTAATATTATGTATTGTGAGGTGATGAGGTGTTTTGGGTTGACCTGCAAGGGTAGCGCTAAATGTGAGATATTTCAAAAAACAACAATACGAATATACACATTACTAACGTGTTTGAATCAGCTCCTGCTAAAATATTAAAAAAATAACGAATTTAAATAGATCCTGATCATAAGTAATACGTTACTCTAGTGCTAATTTAGTAACAGTGCAGTGAAAGTAGTGCATCACTCCACATACGTGTTGTGTCAACTCAAAACCTAAGTTTATTAAAAATAATCCGCCATTACCGCTATTAGGTACCTAATTCCACCGAGCGCGACTTACTACTCTAGTGTGACTGTGTGCGTGTCCGTACTAGCCGCTCAGCGCAAGTACTCACTCCTTCCCGCCGATACAAGTCAGGGCAGCTAAACCTATCTCGCCAGCTACTTTATCATGGACTCCTGCGATACATATGCATTCATCACATTAGCAAACAATATTATACGTGATTTAAATACGACCATCATGGATCCCACTAATAAATTTACTAAAGAACAAATGGGTAAATTAACGCCTCAACTCTCAGTGCTACTAGGCAATATTAGTT
Organism: Hesperophylax consimilis; assembly: GCF_061612785.1. NCBI lineage: Eukaryota > Metazoa > Arthropoda > Insecta > Trichoptera > Limnephilidae > Hesperophylax > Hesperophylax consimilis. The sequence continues at coordinate 19,469,410 of NC_142865.1, forward strand.
TGGTTTCCACAAAAGTTGGTTTTCTTGAAGGTGAATTGAATGCCTACAGGAACATTTCACCTAATCATTCCAAAAATTTATCAACTACCAACATCGAAACGGAACAACTAACAGGAATTTGCGAAACTTTGAATGAAATGGACGAGAGAAAATCGCGATCTAAAAATGTAATAATGTTCAATGTTCCTGAAAGCTCGGGTAATTCTCAAACTGCAACAATGAGTGAAGATCTGAATAATGTCAAGAATATTCTTAACAATGTTGATAATGTAGATACCTCGCTAATTAAAGTGTATCGATTGGGTAAGAAGGACACTAATAAAACACGCCCCATCAAGGTCGAACTGTCCGATAAATATCAAGCCAGAACTGTTCTACAGAAAAAAGGAATACCGTATGGAAATGTAATTATCAAGACCAAGAACGACTTAACAATGCTTCAACGGCAAGAAGTACAAAACTTGTGGAAGGAGCTGGAAGATCGAAAAAGCAAGGGAGAAAATAATTTAATTATCAAATATATCAACAATAGACCCAAAATTATAATAAATATACCAAAAAACTTATAACCGCGCCACGTTACATCTTCTACCAGAACGTCAGGGGACTTCGGACTAAACTCAGTGACTTTAGAACTAATGCACCCACCATCACACAGGACATCATCATACTCTCTGAGACCTGGCTGGAACCATCGATATACTCAGCGGAGCTCGGTCTACCTAACCACAGTATCTACCGAGTTGACCGAAATCGGAACACCAGCTCCAAATCAAGAGGAGGAGGCGTCCTGATAGCAGTAAATAAAAAAATTTCATCGAAATTATTAAAAAACAAAAACAATGATGTTGAGCAAATTTTTGTAATGTTAAACGATAAATCCAAAAAAACTATCATCGGATGTGTATATATTCCACCAAATTCTAATATAATAATGTATAAAAATCACTGTGAAGATGTCGAGCTACTCAAATCTAACCACCCTAATCACAATATTATAATTTGCGGTGATTATAACCTACCTAATTGTAAATTTAATGATTTGGATTACTTACCATTAACGGCGTGCGAGAGAGAAATCTTAGACATGTCGAACTATTTAGGTCTATTTCAATGTAACAATGTGCTGAATTGTAGTAATCGGACACTTGATTTAATTTTTTCTACTGATGAGGGTATAAAAGTCTATGAGTCAGCCGAATCCTTTGACCCAATTGATAGTCACCACCCTCCACTTACAATACTAGTACCTATTACAATAGAGTGTGACCCTCTAATTAAAAATTGTAGTCGTAATTTCATTAATGCTAATTACCAGGACATTAATCATGCACTTAACAAAGTAAATTGGTCTGTTCTCAAGGAAGGTGATCTCAACTATAGCGTAGAACTATTTTACTCTCAACTGAATAGTATCATTTCCGACACAATTCCTCTAATTCATCATAAAGTACGAAAGTATCCGATATGGTTCAGCAAAGAATTAATTCAGTTAATTGTTATTAAAAAAGAAACTCATAAAAAATATAAAGAACACAGAACAATTCCCAACTATACGGCATTCAACAATATTAGAAGAGATTGCAAAAAAATGACAAAAAGATGTTATAAAAATTACATTAATTCGGTTGAGAACACGATACTTCATGATGTAAAATACTTTTGGAAATACACAAAATCAATGAAAAACAATGATGCTGGTATTTCTGGTAATACACGTTACAGACAAAATAGCTCCAGTAAAATTTATGAAATTGTTAACATGTTTGCTGATTACTTTAAGGACGTGTATGAACCTGATATTCCAGATGACTTAATTCCTTACTTCAATTCGGATATAAATTTACACTTATCGCAAATACACATTGATATTGAAGACATTATAGTCTGTATTAAATCACTTGAACCCAAAACGAGCTCGGGACCTGATAAGATTCCTTCTATCTTACTTAAGAATTGTGTCCAAAGTTTATCTGTTCCGCTTAATATACTGTTCAACAAGTCACTCTCCACAGGACACTTTCCACAAATATGGAAACTTAGCTACCTAACTCCTGTATTTAAAAGTGGTGATAAATCCTTTGTTGAAAATTATCGGCCTATCTGTATTCAATCGTCTATACCTAAACTTTTTGAGAAATTGATTCTTAAGAAAATCAGCTTCTTTGTAAACTCTTGTATCGCAACTTGTCAACACGGCTTTATCTCCGGCAGATCAACTTTGACTAACCTAACATTATATGAAAATTTTATTTCCAATGCACTTGCCAACAAACAACAAGTTGATTCTATATATACCGACTTCAGTAAGGCGTTTGATAAGGTCTGTCATAAAATCCTCATTAATAAACTTTTGAAACTCGGCATTAATGGAAACCTTTTATCTTGGTTTAAGAGTTACCTACTTAGGCGTCAGTTAACTGTCTGTATTAATGATCACTTATCCTACATGTTCGAAGCTACCAGTGGCGTACCCCAGGGTTCGCATCTTGGTCCTTTACTTTTTAATTTATTCATTAACGACGTAACAAACATATTCACCCGTGTTCTCATTCTAATGTTCGCTGATGATATGAAGATATATAGAATTATTGACAATATCGAGGACTGTCTAACACTTCAATCTAATATTAATAGCTTTTACGATTGGTGTCTTAAAAACAAATTAACTCTTAATGTAAAAAAATGTCAACTTATGAGATTCCACAGAAAAAAAAACCCATTTTTGTTCACCTACTTTCTCAATAATCACACCTTATTATCTGTGGATGAAATAAGAGACCTTGGTATAACATTTGACACTAAATTAACATTCATTAAACACATTAATAATATAACCAGTAAAGCAATGCAAATGTTAGGATTTGTCTTACGGATTTCAAAGGATTTTAAAAATTTAAAAACTGTCAAATTACTTTACACTTCACTTGTTAGAAGCCAACTAGAATTTAACACCACCATTTGGAGTCCTTACTACAGTGTACATGAGAATTCCCTTGAGCGAGTCCAACATAAATTTTTACGTTATATTAATTTTAAATTGGGAATATTCGTCGAAAACATTAATTACCCCTCTCTGTTACAATTATTGGGACTCGATACATTAAAAGAAAGAAGAATTTGTTTTGACCTATTTTATTTATTTAAAATCGTTACCAACCTGTTGAACTCCCCTGAACTTCTTTCGTTAATATGTTTCCATGTACCTAGTCGATCAGTTCGTTTCAAATTACCCTATCATTGCAACAATACAGGATCTAACGCTGAACTCAATTCCATAATAAATCGCCTACATGTACTTGGTAATAAATATGTTTTGGATGAATCTATAAACATTACTAGCTTAACCTCATACAAACACTATTTAATTAAAACTGTATGTCAGCGCTTCTCAGATTGATTATAATCAAATATAGTTTTAAAGTATTAATTTATCCGGGATTTATTGTATATGAATTGTTTATATATTTATATATATATATAAATATATAAACAATTGTTGTATTGTATTTATAATAACTATTCCTATTGTTCTCTTTTATGTATTTTATATTTATATTTTTTTTATCTATGTATATTCTGTATTAATATGTATAACAAATGTTATTTTTTTGTAAAAGCCGCTATAATCGGCGTTAATAAATAATAAATAAATAAATATTTTGTTTTTTGTATGTTTAGTGTAAGCAAATTACTGTCCAGCCACTGTTTTACTCTGTTTATACCTGTGTTCGCAAGGTGGTGTGTTTCTTTCCAATCATCTCCTTCAAACAAAATAACTGTATCGTCAGCGAACGTGATAATTTTGCCACCAATGTGTTGGTTACAAAGTTCGTTTATGTATATAATAAAGAGAAGGGGCCCAAGTGTACTTCCTTGTGGTACCCCAAAAGTGTATTTTAGTGAAGTGCTAATAGCTTCGTTAATTCTGGTTTGTTGAAATCTATTAGATATATAACTTTCTATCCATTGAAAAGCTTTTTCCTTTATTCCTATGTTTCTAAGTCTCTGTAAAAGAATTTTATGAGATATAGTGTCAAATGCCTTGGCCAGGTCCAGGGAAAGGGCAATAGTTTTCTTGCCACGGTTCATATTCCCTGCAATAGTTTCAGTGAGACATGCGATGGCATTATCCGTTCCCTTACCCGACCGAAAGCCGTATTGGTTAGGACTTAGAATGTTATGTTTCTCCACATATTCGTTTAACCTAGTTTTGAAAAGCTTTTCAATGACTTTGGATATCGCGCTTAATAGTGATATTGGCCTATAGTTTTCTACAAGAGATTTAGGTCCACTTTTGTGAATTGGGACAATTATTGATTTTTTGAAGTGATCAGGAAATATTCCTGATGCAAAACTTAAGTTGTAAATATATGATAGCGGAGCAGAAATCTGATTTTTAATTTTTTTTAGTATTTGTGTATTTAGACTATCTGGACCCTTTGCATGTCTAGTATTAAGGCTGTTGATTATTTTTAAGACCTCTTCTACAGTAGTTGGTTTAATATTAAATGAAAAAGATTGTTCCTTTGTTTCAATTGTCGATGCTAAAGAGTCTTCCGTTTTCTGGGTTTCTAATAAAAAATTTTTTGCTAGATTTGATCCAACAGATGCAAAATATTGATTAGTATGACATGCAATTGATTGATTGTCAGTTATAATCAAATTTCCGGTATTTAATTCAGTTACAGATGCATTGGTATTTCTTTTACTTTTAGTTATGTCTCTGACAACATTCCACATGTTTTTGCTGGAATTATCCTTATCAAGTAAGAATTTATAATAACGCTCTTTACATTTGCGAATAACGGTTTTGCAAATATTACGGTATCGGTAATAGTTTTGCTGTTTAGTATCGTTCAATGGGTCTCGTTTAGCTATTTTATGAAGGTGATTTCTTTTGTGTATAGATTTAACAATGCCGTTGGTAATCCATGGTGTGAGATGTATTTTACTATATGGAATGCGTTTAGTTATTGTGTGTTTTGTTATGAATGTATCGATTTCATTAATAAAATAGTTTAAAGCATTGTTAACTTCAGTCTCTTTATAAACATATTTCCAATTTTTATTATTAAGATCATTTAATAAAGCCTCATAATCGATAATCTGTTTGTGATTAATTTTATGTTTTTTGGGTGTTGAGTTTGGGATACTGATTGCAGTGGTGTAATGATCAGTGATTGTATTATGTATTACAAATGCATTTGAATTTGTTATATTTCTGGTATATATATGATCCAAACATGAGCTTGAGCTACCTTGTACCCTAGTTGGAGAATTAATATTGGAAATAAAGTTACTTTCAGCCATAGCACATAAGTAGTCGTCGGACTGCCTATGCAATACTTCTCCTATAGTATTTATATTCATGTCCCCGATCAGTACATATTGTGAATAATCCTTAGTTTTTTTTAACTCACCAATAAGATTTTCCAGGAAATCTTGGATGTCATTGAACGATGGTGATCGGTAGATAGCTAGGATACCTAAATTTTCATTAATGTTGATTTTTAAACAATTACACTGATTGATGTTTATTTCTTGTACTAAGGAATTTAATGTGTTGTCGATATATACTACTACTCCGCTATTTTGGTTAATATGCGATGTTGTATGGTATTCGTTATAGCCTGAAATTTGTTTGGCTATGTATGAATCATTTAACCTGCATTCAGTGAGAATTAGTATATGGAACTTTACCACAGCTTTTATTTCTTCCAAAAATATAAGAAAATCATCCAAGTTTCCCATCGTTCTAATATTTTGATGAACAATATTAATCCTATTAGATTCCCAATTAAATTGCATAATTTTGTTAATGTTTTCAAAAATTATTTCAGTATTTGGCACTAAGATACTATCGATTTCATGTTGAAGATCGTTTATTACCATTAGAATTCAAAAATTAATTGTTGTTTTCTGGGTAAAGTTTTAAAACAGTATTTTATTATCATATAAATACTTGTAGTACGAAATATGTAGCGACAAAACTGTAAACAAAATGATGTAATTAGGAAAAATAAAATATATATGAGTAAGAAATAATATCTGAAATAAAATCCAGGAAATAAATAACGTATGTAGTTAGTGTGTGGCATTTTCTCTTTCAAAAGACAGTAAAAAGTAGTATAAGTATGAAAAATAAGTAATATCTGGGTTATATAAGATATGTTGATTAGAGTTCTCTTTTGCCGAATTATTAGTAATATTACTAATAAATCAAATAATAATCTTATAATAAGTGTAGTTACCATTCTAGAGAGAATAAAGATTAAAATTAAAATTAGGATTAAAATTGTTCCAGTACAAATTGGAGTTATGCAAAAACCTAGGTGTTCATATAATATAGTGCTGTTATGTAATAGAGTATGAAATGGCGATATAAAGCGGTAGTCAGTAGTTTTATCACGATAATCAGAATAAAGAGCAGGTAGTCAGAGCTTCGGTATAGCTTGTTCTGAGTCTATTAATATAGGTCGAGAAGAGTCATCTTTTTTCATGTAGATTAGACCTGCTTTCGTCCAGACGTACCTATATTTACATTCCGTCGCACGTTGGCGAGCTAGATACCAAAGCCGTTTGCCTTTAGACGTGAGGAGTTCTGAGACGTATATGGGTGTAATGGGGCCAGACAATCCGATTGTTCCCGTATTTAGTTTGTCTCCAATCTTTTCGCAAGACCTGTTATATTTTTTTATAGCATTAAGGAGCTCCTCTTTTAACGGTATTGAATTAAAATTAATTACCACTGACCTAGGTTTAACTGTTGGAGGAATATTTTTGTTTCTTTGTGATACTCTATATATATTATAAATATCATTTGTATTTAGTTGGCAGTCTACTATTTTACTGGTGTTGAATATAATGTCTTTTAAGGTTTGTGATGTTTCCTCTTTGAATTCTGGAAGCCCTCGAAGTTCCAAACAAGTATTGTTGATTCGTCTGTTCCTGTTTTCTTGGTCAATCTCGATCGCTATTATTTTTTTTTCTAGTTCTTCATTTCGTTCTGTCAAGAGACAAATTTTTATTTCATTTTCTTTATTTTTTTCGCTTTTATTTTCTAAGTCTTCAAGTCTTGAATTTAAGGCTGAGTTTACTTGTTCATGTAGTTTTTCCAAATTATTTATTCGATATTTTAAATCTTCTTGCTGTTGAGATATGTTTTGAATGGTTTTTAATATTTCATTATTTTGGAGCAGGATTGCATCGTATTTTTTTCCAACAGATTCATTAACTGAGTCTTTGAAATTTGCGAATTCAGTTAAAAATAGATCGATTGTCAGATTACTAGTGCCATCTGTGGTTGTAGGTGGTAAGTTCACACTGGCGTATGATGAGGCGGCAATTGTAGATTTTGGTGTTGATGAAGGTTGTTTATTAGGTTTCTCGATAGATGTCAGCTCTAGATTTTTTTCCGACGTATGTTTTTTTGAGTTTTTTTGTGTTTTTGTGCAAAGTTTGCAGCGCCACTGTAAAATCTTAGTTCCTCGCCGTGAGGTCTCTGCGATATCGGCACAAATGAAGTGGTAGTTATCGTCGCAGATACAACATGAGATGAAGTCTGACGGGGTGTCAATGTTTTTTTTACAGATGGAGCATAGTGTATTCATTTTAAAGGTAGTTTTTCGAAGTTTCACACAAAAAGAAAAAAACGACACAATGCTTGTTTCTTGAATGAGAGATGGCAGAGCCTTTGTGACGCTAAAAATGCCTTTGGGATAGGTTTTTTGTGTTTATATAATGATCGAGTCACTTTTGCACTGAATTGTATTTTGTGGTACAAACACCAGAATAATGACGAGTATTCCGCCTTAGCGAGATAATTTGTGGGATAAAAAATTCACTGTCCCAACGCGCACTATCCTGATTAGACGAGTTAACCACTTTTTTAGTTTGATTTTTTAGTATTATGATTGTCAAAGCTAGGTAAATTGAAGCAGCTGTCAAAATACGTCAACACTGGTAGACAATATGAATGTATATAGGTATATTGTTTTGATTTTTGTTTAATGTCAAAGTAATTATGGACACTGATAAGATGCTCCTAAATTTCACTTAGATACAATCTTAAAACTTAAATAGGTGTTCACTTTTCACTTATCAATATAAGTAGCCACAGAGTAATTTTTAGACCGTTAGGTTTCACCGTTTTACACAGGATTGCAGTTTTAGTTTCACTATTTTATCACTTGACTATTTCGATTTTTTTATACTTAATTTGTTTATCACATTTATATAAGCAGCGCGAAACGCAGTGATGACACTGTGAGTAGAGTTTGACACTTTTTTGGTTTTATTACAGTGATTTTGGTGATGTTTTTTAGATTTTTATGTAGAGCGTTTGACAGTCGACTTGTAGGTAGGTAGGCTAGTTGAATATGGGTCGGTTGAATATGTATGCGTCTTGTCTTTAATTTAATGTTGTCTTTCCCGAAATGAGTTTTGTAAACTCACTGGGAATAAACAAATTATAAATTTGTTATCATTTTGTAATGTATTATCTTGTAATAAAGAAATATTATTGAAATAATTTGTGATTATTGAGATGGAAACGGGATTCTACAATTTAACATCAAAACGTTGCTTAAAATAGAATTAGCCATATTTGGTGACTAGATCTGAATTTACAGGTACCAACCTTCCTCTGCCCCATTTTCTTCCCATTCCACTACTTCCAGCCCTAAATCACACCCCAAATGAGAATGCCATAGTCTCACTGACTACGGTTAGCAGGGGTCAGTTGGACTCTGGATTAAATGGTCGATGGATTAAAGTTAGGACTTGATGGGATCATCAGGAATATACAGACACTAACTTGCCGAAGAAATAAAGTAAATTTAGTAATGTTATTTAAATCCCAAATAACTTAGTTGATAGTCCTGAACTCCTTCTATGTACCAAATCTCAACAGCAGACAATCGCTTGCTTTTAATCTCCCTCTTTCCCTCTTTTAATCTCCCGAATTCCTTTATCTACCAATCTATACATTCATTTAACTTAAATTACTATGACATTGACATCTTTAACTCGAATCTACGGGACGAAAATTCATCACACAATCGCCCCTTACTAGGTCACCCAATCTACCTTCCCATCTACTCCCATCCTTCGTCTCTTTATCCTAAACCTAAATTCCCCCATCCCTCCCACCCTCCACCCCATTTTTGTTATAAAATAATATACCTACTGTCACACTTATGAAATTAATATCAACAGAAATTGTTTGTATGGGAAAATAAATATTCTTTTATGAAAAAATATATTTTCATTTGAAAATAAACTTTGGAATATCGAAAAATATTCCTTTTGCCTTTTTTACCATCATGTAGAATCACCTCCCGAAGTTATCGCACATTACCCCCGGAAACCATGTATGTCACTTAATTTTAAAGATTTCTTTTAAACTTTCCGAAATATAAACATATTTTTTGATGAAAAACTAATATTTAAATTTTCATGATTTCAATTCGAGAAAAAGAATAATTCACTATATTTGACTATTTTTGAAAAGCAATATGATTTTCTTAGACTTTGATATCTGCTGTTTACAATCGTAATGCTTTCTTAGAATAATGATTTAAATGTTGAGAGAAAATTAAATGTTTGCCGAGTAAGAATATGTTATTTTAATATTTTAACTTAATGCGTAGTTGTTTATAATAGGTCCGTGAAATATTAGATAATTAACAACATCCGTTTTATTATATTCATATTATAAAATTGGCATTAAAACTGTTGGATATTTATTGCAATTCTTGGCAATCCATATATATTATGGTAGTTATTTGCTAAATTTTTCATTTAAAAAATGAAGACTTCTAGTATTACGTAGTGGAATCTGAAAGCATATCGATGCAGGCAATTCTTGACTAACAAATGCATAATTTAAAATCTTAAATAATGTTGTAGGAGTTTTGCCGAAAAAACCTTTCCAACATGACTTCCATTTATATGCTTGGTGTAACTCTAAGTGACAAGATCAGGCACGGAGGCTCCGTCGAAACCAAGTTAGCCTCCCAGAAGCTGGGTGTACTGTTCAGGGCTCGTAGATACTGGCAGATACTTTAACAGTACCCAATGCTGACCCTGTAAAAATTACAATTGCTCTTCACTGTTGAATATGGCACCCACCTCCCGTCTGCAGCCCCAAAATACCTGGAAAAACCCCTTGATTATATGCAGAAACGGGTAGTCCTTTTGATAGATTCCCCTCTCATAACAAACGGATTGCAATCCTTAGATCACAAGCGTTAGGTAGAATAGGTGTGCTGTATCGTTCCAAAGGTATTACAACGGAATACGCTCCGAGGAATTACCGTCATTGATCCTTTTGGTACTAGTGCATAATCGGGAAACACGCCAAACACACTTTTGGTTGACATCTGTCACCTGAGAACGGATTGCTTCTACGACTCGTTCTTGAGTTTAACAGCTCGGTTGTGGAACGATTTGCCGGCCTCTGCGTTTCCCCCTACAACATGGGTATCTTTAAGACTCTATCTTTAATCTTCTCCTCAAAAAAACCCTCCACACAGCATCCCTGGCCTTCTCCATTGACCCTGACGTAAATTATGTCCCTTAGGGCCTCCTGTGTGGAGTTTATGTAAAAAAGGTCACAAAATTGCTAGAATAACTATTTTAAAACATGCACATTATAGAAAGTGTAGGAAGCTATTTTGTATTCTTTAAATAGATTACTAATGATATTTTAATGTTGTTGTTAAATAGCTTTTAAGTGTTATTCTCGTCAATTTTGATTGTAAACGACGTGCTTTAGTTATTTCTACCTAAAATCTAGTTCAATTAGAATTCAAATTTGAATTGTTTTATTTATTTTCAAGTTTATCGCGAGACAGTAATGAATTATATTTTGAAATCCATGCACCTGTGCGGAATGAAGCGTGAATTGAGAGAAAAAAGGGGGAATCGGAAGAACAGGACGCCTGTAATGAAATATGTGGCCTTCATCGTTTATGCATCCCTTGGGCGTAAGGGAGGTTTTCTCGCCCTTGTGATAAATAGGCGACATTAAAACGATGTGCAATGTTCGAAATGTAGTCATTGTTGGAAGGCTCTATTTTATGTATTGTTTAAATGTACATATACACATACATGTTTTGAAACTGCTATGTTTTTATTGAGGTTAGAGAACTGTAAGCTTGATGTATATTATAGAAAGGTTTTTATTGAGGTTAGAGAACTGTAAGCATGATGTATATTATAGAAAGGTTTTTATTGAGGTTAGAGAACTGTAAGCTTGATGTATATTATAGAAAGGTTTTTATTGAGGTTAGAGAACTGTAAGCTTGATGTATATTATATAAAGGTTTTTATTGAGGTTAGAGAACTTTAAACTCGATATATATTATAAAAAAGGTTATTATTTAGGTTAGAGAACTGTAAGCATGATGTACATATATTATAAAAAGGTTGTCATTGAGGTTAAAAACTTGTATGAGTATTGATGTATATTATAGAAAGGTTTTCGGGGACACATAGATTCAGCAAGGAGATATTCAAAAGAGAAATCCTATTAATTGATACTTGGAAGAGTCTCTCCTCTTTGACGCGGTTCACTGCCAGAAATATTCTGATATTTAAAAAAATATATATTTGTAAATGTCTTCTATTTGCTAATATTATGTGTAATTTCATATAGAAACGTATAAAATATAAAGTTTGTAATGTTTAAGAGAATTGATAACAAAATATTATTTTTACAATAATTATCCTCCCTTTGAAGTGTAAGTATTTGAATTTTTGTATTTCGTTTAAAATATTTTGTCCCTGAAGGGCAAGTATTTTTAATATTACTAGCTGACATATACCCGGCGTTTCTCGGGGTTATAAATGGTTTGCGGTAAACTTTGATGTTCTGAATTCTATTGTACCTGGAAAATGGGTGCATTTTTAAGTTGGATTTTCTTTTTCTTTATAAGTATTTGACTTATTTTACTATTCACTGACGGGGCATAAGTTCTCTTGACACCCCTCTGTTTGTTCATTACATACGCCACATTTTACAACACATAATTATTTGATTCACTTGACCGTGCCATGTCTTTACAGGGCGTCTTAGACTTCTTCTGTCATTCTCTTCCACGTCATACATTCTCATCGCATCGTCTCATTTTACCTCAAACAAATATTTGATTCAAGTATTCCTTGGACGTCCCCGACTTTTTCTAACATTCGACTTTAATTTGACTCTGTATCTCATCCCACGGAGAGATAATGCACTAGGCAAGTCTTCCTCTACCTTCCCAGATATTTTTACAATTCACTATTGAGTACTACATTGTAACTATTAAAAAAACCATATTATTTCGACTTCATATATCGTTCCAGTGCAGCGACAATGGGCGCCCCCGACGACCTCTTCTAACATTGAAACAACTCTCTTAACCCTTCTGGTATTAATAAAAACCAACTTTGTAGTTTTTTAATATAAAAGACATAAAAATACGGCATTTTATTTGTGCAGACAATATTTAAAAAGAAAGTACGGCTAAATATATATTTTTAAAATAATAATTTATCATTTAATGGCCTTAATTTTATAGTTTGATACACAAATAAATAAATCAGGCCATATCCGTACTACATCTTACTTTGAATTAATAAAACTTTTCAGTTAAGTATTTCGGCCTCGAATCAAAATATAAATTTTTCATCAATTCCTCTTAACCCTCAGCATGCTTGGTGAAATTGTACCATTAATTATATCTGATAGGTTCTGTGGAACCCGGCGACAATTAAACGATTCTATTTGTATAAGTACATTATTATTTATTTTTTAAATTCATGATCTAAGCGATAAACAAAACATTCAGAAATTATAACTCCTTTGTTCACCTTGACCCAAAAACGAATCCCCTATTTTTTTATATGATATAAACGTAAGGCTTTATTTATAATCGCGTAAAACCTAAAATATAGTAAAATGACGCGCTGTGTATTGCACATGAATCATTTTTAAATATTTTATTTGGATTTTTTTTTGTTGATTGATACAGTTTCGTTAGAATTTTTGGCTTGGAAAAAACCAAATTTTTCGCAGGAGAAAATTGAGTACTCTAAACAAATATGATTACGGCAAAAAGTGACTAAAGCACGTTTTCCTGCGATATTTTGTGCCAGAACATGTTGTACACCTATGATTAATATTATAGGGTGATTGAGAATTATGAAAACAAATTGTAAAAAAAAACATCTTTACCAGAATCCAAGTAATTCAATTAAGTTTTTTTTTAAGAATTAAAAATATCCCCAGTTTACGAATAATCTGACAACATATGAAAATCTCCTACTATCACCACAGTAAGCGGAAAATATTGCTTGTGTTTTGATGAAGGACTTAGCCAGCCAAAGAATCAAATACGTCTGGGTGAGACCCAAACGCAATGCCAACTCACCCTCTGACCGGTCATCTAAGTTTACGGTTTATTTTGAATTAAGGTTGTCTCGTTTAATGATGCTTCAATATCATCTAGGGTTAGTCCCAAAGACACTGTGAATAGTAAATTGTGAAAATTTTTAAAAACTGAATACTTAAGAAAACAATAAGCATTGCTTAAAATAACAACTGATAGCCACTTAAAAACAACAACCTCGTATGCCTGGTAGGGTATGTGAGACCCGCATCGAAACATATAAGACGTGTTCTTCCGAGAGCAGCGCGGCCAAAACGAACTTCTCTTATTGTACTGCTAGCATGACTCATTAGCGACAACTACTGAAATACAAAACATTCGTGTGCAAATCAGAAAAATTGTTAAAGCTGTTTTAAAATGCGCTGGGTCTGTTAGACCCTACTAGGCATGTGGGGGGTTAAAAAAGAGACAAAGCAATAATTACAAAACGTACACACTACTTCTCTAGACAATATTAATAAGAATCGTATTTCAGACGTCCATTTGGCCTTCTTTGTTAAATAATAAGTATTTTAATAAAAAAATAATGCGATAACTGTCTCATTGGTAAAGAAAATACTAGAATGGTCCTTCTTACATAACATATTCTTTCCGCCCCAATTCTCTCAGCCTCACAGCATACTCCAATTTATTTATTTTTTGTATATTTTATTTAGCTATAAACACAATATATATAATTGGGGATGCAAAGTTCTACTGGCTCAGTGAAATTCGTGCTTTGATTATTATTATTATTTTACCTCCCTATTTCTAGTCTCTACGGATGCTGCGTGGAGGATGTGTCTCATTTTCCTATTGAATGTAGGACGCCATATGATTTCCAATAGGTTCTCAGATATTTCAAGTACAAGACAGATTCTTCAATCAGTTAGACCTTAATTTTTTTCAATATAAATTACGTATATTCACTGCCATCACTTTCCTTGTGAGGTGAGGCACACATTTATTAATTTAAACATTTTTAAAACCACGAACCTTTCACCGATCCATGCTTTTTCATTTATATTGGATAAAAATACCTTATTTGCAAAAACGTGCATCAAATATCATGCATTCAAATATTGGCATTAAATGAAAAACAGTCCCAACTGATCCCAACCATCTGGAACCTGTGAAGACTATGGTACCCCCAATGAGGGTATGTTGTGAAAGTGTAGGCTTAAACGATTTTCAGCAACTTTTCAATCCTATATGGTGTCTTTAACTACCATGGCGACACTAAGAGTATCTTCCACCATGCAAATATAATATTTATTAGTTTAAACGAATAATAACACAAATTAATCTTATAGATTATATTTCTATTGTAGAATAGAAAGCAGAAATCCATAGAAAACTCAATTAATTGACTGCGCGTAGTAAATTCCTGTTTTTACTCGACCTTTTTTCATTTCATCAGTCTGTAAATTAGTGACGTTTCTTTAGACAAATTGTATAATTTTTATTTTATAAGCAATAATTATTAGCCTGAAACACTCATCCACATTGAAAAATCTCCTGATAAAAGATACATGACGCCAACGGGACTTGAACCCGTGTCCCTTCGATTGCCGGTCGACAGCTGTGACCACTGAGCTATGGCGGCTTATCTCTTATCCTTGAAATAATTCAAAATATACTAGTGTTTCATTCAACAATTACTGCTTATTCTATTTTTTCACCCGAAAAAAACTAATTTTATTTTATATGAGAAAGGCATTGTAAGTGCTAACTCTCTCACTAGATGGCGTCGAGACAAATTGTCTACATTTTTTGGTGAAAATTACTAGAACTTGTCAAATATTAATTATTATTTTTTTGGTAAACTAATGTTTAAGACAAGATTTTTTATGCATAGCACAAAGGGTAACAATTATTTTATGAACAATAATTATTAGCCTGAAGCTTTTATTTCAGGCTTATAATTATTGCTTATAAAATAATTGTTACCCTTTGTGATATGCATAAAAAATCTTGTCTTAAACATTAGTTTACCAAAAAAATAATTATGTATAATTTTTTTTATTTGTTTTTGGGGTGTAATGCCGTGTTGCGTTAACTCCTTCTTTAGCCAACGTTTCGGACAGCATTGAAGTCTCCATCATCAGGGCAGACGTGTTATCAGTTAACACATCTGCCCTGATAATGGACACTGCAATGCTGTCCGAAACGTTGGCTAAAGAAGGAGTTAGCGCAACACGGCATAACATCCCAAAAACAAATAGCAAAAATAATTTTGGCCATGAAAATCTTAAATCATATTAAATTGTATAATTCTTTGAATTAGAAAAATGTTTTATTGTCTTTATTAAGCATGGGTAGGTAGCTACTTATAAATCTTATGATTTCCGAGGAAATTTTGGTTTCGATTTATAAAATACCAGCTGACCTGTACGCGGGGTTGCTCGGTGGTACTTTTAAGATGGAAATGATATTATTATAAATAATTGAAAAAGTTTGCTTTTCTCAAAATTTTTGTTTCACTTGATTGTGTCATGTCTTCCTTGGGTGTGCCCGACTTCCACCATTCACTACTGTATACTACGTTGTGACTATTAAAAAAAACTACATTATATTGATTCTGTATCTCACTCCAGTGCAGAAATAAAGCGTTGTCTTCATAGTGCGTCGCCGACTTTTTATACAATTCATTACTGAATATCACATTGTTAATATTAAAAAAATATTTTCTTCGTCGAGCTTCCCCGACTATTTCTACCATTAACTCCATATAGTTACGGTGTAATAGCCTAGTTTGCGACAGTGTTACGACTTGCAGCTTAGGTTTTCGATTGAATCTCAGATTCAGATTTTCAAAAGCAAATTTGGTGGAGTAGTTGACTTATTACCATTATTATTTGTCACGTGTGTGAACTTTCTAAGGTTATGGAAAAAAATGTGATGACTCCAATAAAACTTTAAGTTTACTACACCCACCTCGTATTTTCCATGACTGTTCCCTGAAGGAATCTCTTTTGAAATGTGATTAATGGGTATATCATCCCTCTAACCCTCCACCCCCCAGTTCTCTTCCCTTAAATCCAGTAATTGAGCCATCAAGAATAAATTCGAGAATCTTCTTTCCGCCCTTAAAAATAATTCCATGGTGGATTTTTTTTACTATTTTTTTCTGCATTCTTCAAGATGAGTCATTTTTAAATCGTTTTGGCCGTGAAAGATTAATTGAATTAATTATAAGGGTTCGTGTCACTGGTGTTGGATTACAGGGTGACTGGTTAGAAACCACTGCTTTCTTGTAAAAGTCTGATGCAGTTAGAGTGGTAAATAATTTGTTCGGTTTTGGGAATAAACAGCTTTTACCCAACGAGTTAATTTGTTCGCTTTTCGGAATAGCTTGATAGGAATTTTGGGTTAACTACAACTCTAATATTACAAAAAATAACAATTTTTATGTTGTTTTAGCCGAAAACGTCATGTTTTTCGAGAATTCGGGTTTTTGTAAGAAGATTTTCAGGAAATTTCCTGAAAATTTTCAGGAATCATCAATAATGTCGAATTTTTCAAAAGTTTAGTACTCTATCAAACTAATTATTACTCTATCACACTCAAAAGTCACGAGCTGCAACTGCACAGGAGGCCCTTAGGAAAAAATGTGTATTTTTAGGAAAATAAAGGATAGAAAGTTATGGGAAGATAAAAGGTATGAGGGGTGAGTGGGAATCTGGGGGTTCATTGGGGGTCACACCTGGTGACGGACGTATGAATCTTTGGGGATCTGGTGAGGAGGCACGCAATGAAAGATGTTGTGAAGGTCACAGTGTTTTATTTGAGTCAGGTTGCCGTATATGAGATGACTTGAGGACCGATGATGAAGACTCCGGATGCAGGAGGTGAAGTGCTGGTCAAGCGCGGGTCAGTGAGTCGACGCCGCTGCTGGTGACCGGACTCGTTGACATATCAGGTACTGGTGAAGATCGTGGGTCTTCTGGGTGTTCCAGTGCTGAACAGGGTAGCCAAAAGGTGCGGTGGAACTGGTCGGCAGTTGTGCGGGAGATGCATTCCGGAGAGGATGCCGCGTGGTCTAGGTGCGTGGATGTAGCGCTGGTCAGATGTGCTAGAACCAGGGCGCTGTAATCCGGTGTAGCTCTGACGATCTCGATGGAGTCCATGAATGAACCGTGCAAAGCCGGGTGCTATCTCCCTGCGCGCAGTAGAGTGGCGCGGGTTGTCGCTCGCGAAGTCTTATAAGTTGTTGAACGTCTGACTGACGACTTCCTTCACGCTGTCGCTTTTATAAGGTAAAGAAGCTTCTCGAACATTTTGGTTGCTATGTAGATATTGCCAAACCAAAATTTAAAAATAAAAGAACATCCAAGAAGCTTGTTTGGAAGAAAACCGAAACTTCTAAAATGACGTTCGAATCAAGTAGTGGCGTACCACTACAAATCTATCGTTCCAATGCGGTGCAGGGGTATGGGTCGAGAGAGAGTTCGGCTGTAGAGATCAAAAGGTCTTCCTCGACCGGTCTCTCCCGATCCGACCCGCCACGCAGTAGGTGAGCAAACGCATACGCCGCCAATACTTAGACAAATGTCACCGGATGAACCCGGGCACCCCTGAAAAGTCACTAAACGTAGCAATCCATTATGGCAGGTGTGTTGGCTGTCCAATAGATAGTTCCCAGGGTATCCATACTCAAAGAAATCATTGTGTCTCCACTATCGTCATAGTTATAAATAAGTACTAAACGGTACTAGAAAGAAAAAACACAAATCTATATTTCAAATATAAAAGCTAACACAGATTTAACAAAATGTACGCCTAAATGAAGCCAAAGGTTCCGACCGAAATTTGAGAAAAATTTGTGAAACTTTGTGATTTTTAAATTATTTTTATGTGAAAAGACAAAAAATTGAGGTGAAAGAAATGTTTATAATACATTTGTCTAATATTTTTTTTTTGTCAATAACTTTAGTTCAGTTTGTAGATGAAAAAACGTAAGGTAAGCAATTTAAAATATGTTATATTTAAAAAACTATGTTAATTTAATATTAAAAGGCTTTTCAAAAACAGTTTTCAGAAATCCGCCATCTATTAAGATTTTTTTGAGAAGTGGAAAACACACAAATAAAAGACGAGAGAATAATTTAGACTTGATATTTGTTAAGTCTAGTTTTGTACGCTTTTTTTAAATCAAAAAAGATTAGTTAATCAAAACCAGGTTCTTTCCGTAAAACACCAAATCATAATAAAAATGTGATCATAGTGATCATTTAACGTGATCAGTTAAAAAAATGTATTTATCTAAAATACAAAAAAATTATAGATGGTAAACTTTTTTTTTAAATAAATAATTTTTCCAAACACCGTGTACGAATACATCTCCAGTCGTATCCAAAGCAATGCGAAGTCATAAATTAAATTTCTTTCATTATCTCAAGAATTCTTCCTTTATGCCTTTGCATTCTTTCATCTCTAAAACTCTCCTAAACGCTTTCATTTTCTACTTAGGCCCTTATTCCGTTATACACTTATACCCTTATATACAACATAAAATGGCTGGCATTCCATGCTATCTTTTAACTCAGTTACATAGACAATTTTTTGTACTTATTTTATTTTACGGCCGGCATAGTCCAGTGGTAACGCATTGGACTGCCATTCCGAAGGTCGCGGGTTCGAACCCGGCGTGCGCAAATAAATTTTATTTGATTAATTTGTGTTATTTCACAATTAATTAATTAAAATAATATATAGTATATTTGCGGCACGTTCCAGAGTGGAAGATACTACCAGTATCGCCCTGGTGTAAGACCACCATTCAGAATTGAAACGTTGCTCCAAATGGCTTTAGCCGTGTTTAGTGACTAGATCTGAATAGCCAGGTACTTCCCCACCTTCCTCTTTCCCTTCCCCACTTACCTTCAGCCTCACAACATCCCCCAATTGGGGATGCCATAGTCTCACTGGCTCCAGACGGGAGCAGTTGGGACTCTTGTGAGGTATTCACTGTAAAAAAAAAAAAAAAAAAAAATTTTAGAGAGCGGCAGTGAATTTGAGAATTAACCAAAAATACACTAAATAAGTTTTTTTACACGAACCACACACAGGAGGCCCTGTGTATCCAAGAGTGATGAACATGCGAAGATATCCCTCCCACTGCGGCGCAAGGCGATGGGTTTTGGGAGACCAGTTGGAGATGTTAAAGGATCTCATCAACCAGCCTCTCCTGATCTGGTACGCCACGCAGCAGGTAGGCAGGTTCATCCTGAACACACCTCATCCAATGAACCCGGGCACCCCTGCTAAATCACCAACGTAGCGAACCACTTGGGGTGACCTGTGGTGTTGGTTAGTAAATAAATGGTTCACTTGGCAGCGGTACCCAAGCCCGTCTCCAAATTAAATTAATTATTATTTTGCTTAAAACAGATATTGAAGACCACAAGGGAAAACGAGGACTGTCAGTTACTATTCCACATTAAAGTAACAGTACCAATATCTTTGGCATTATCGCATATCTTTCAGACTGCAAAATCGTTTTAGCAACAACCATCGCTGTCAAAAACTATGGCAGTTTATTTGGTTATTTGAGGCAGGCAAGAATCGTGTGCGTCCGAGTATTACTGATTATATTGGGAAAAATGCATTAAAATTAAATTTTGTCTATCACAAATAATGTCTCTTTTTCGTGGCAGTGTAAAACCTGAAAAAATTATAATAGTAAACATAAAGAAAATACACAGATTTAGGAAATGAGATTTAAAGAATTTGGCATTCTCAGACTGTAAAAATATTACCGTTTGTTATTTCGGCTACTGGCATTATACCTAGCTCTCTCATTCAAAATTTAGACGTATTAGATCTGTCAAATAATTTATATATAAAAATGCAAAAATCAGTCATTTCAAATGCATGTAGGATTACGAAAGATTTTTCAAATATTTATATTGAGGAATCAGTAGGATTTATAGGTTTAGTTAGAAGTTCTACTGAGCCGAACCCTCTGATATGAAAATATCTGGATTCGGTGAATTATTTTCCCATTTGATCTCTGGTGAGTTGACGTGTTGTTCTTGTATTGTTTTGTATTGATTATGCCTATATAATGCACTTGCATAATGTGGATTGACTAGATGATCATTTGTGGAAAAGTGTGTGGAAGGGTTTAGTTTTTCCTATGGGGAAGATTTAACGCGGACATCAAGTCGGAAAAAAATTAATGTGTGTGAAAGTCAAAGATAAAAACCTAAACCATCTGCAGTTAGTGAGACTGCTGCATCTCGAATGGGGTAAGTGTTATGAGGCTGGAAGTTTTGGGGATTTTATGCTCTTCAAATAATAAAAAAATTACTTCATTAAAAGCATTCAATTTTTAAAAATACGCGGAGAAAAATGAAAATTGCCAATTTACTGAGAATCTCTACAAATTATTGATAATCTGCTTAATACAAGATTGCAGGCCGTTTCCTGACAAACTTTCAGTAAATTCCTAATACATCGGAACACGTGTTCATGCACCTGCATTAGCCATGATAATATAAAATAACGAGGTTCGAAAATCAGGAATTTATAAACACCTGCCATAATACATTCGTATTTTACTACAAGTTTATCAGGAAACCCAATTCATTCGTTAAGGGCCTGCAATTCCGTTTTTAACTAGATTAGGAATAATTTGAAGAGATGATTGATAAATTAGCAATACTCATTTTTCTCCGTGTTTCATTTTTCAAAAATGCCCTGCCAAAACTTGCATCGAAATTTTTCACTGTCACACTAGCCTTTTAGACGTAAATGCATTTTTAATGCAGTTAGCTAGAATGATAAACGATGCAGAACTGTATTGTCCTCATACAAAATATTATTATTATTTATTGTATTTTGGGCATTTTTTAATAAACTATCACGTAGGGTAGTTGCATTACGTGAGTTATTTTGCTATTTCAATGCAAACATGATTAATGAGGAATAATAAATTTTAATATCACACGTATGAATGAAATATTTCGCAAGAATTGAATTGGATACAATTTTCATTGCTTTGTTCAATTATTATATTTTAGTAGCTGCTCATTGAACCAATTGCACGAGGCATTCTAAAAATGATGTACTCTTTTGTTCAAAATGGCAGTATATTTTTTATTCCAGCGTTAATAGTATTTTTTTTAAATAGTGCGCTTGTTCAAAAAAGATATATTTAGCAGATTTAGCTGTACTACTTACATATGAACCATACTTCCCTTGAGCACTTTAAGTTTTAAGCTCTGTGAATTTGTTACTTTTGACGAAAATCTGTATACATTTGCTGATTTGAAAACGTAATTATATAATATTTATTGTTTGAAAAAAATCGCAAAGTGTGTCCTTAAAATTTAAAAAAACACATGTGGTTCAATTATTTAACATGTTATAGGTATGAAAAGATTCACAGTGTTTGTTTAATTGATACGTTTTTACGGTGACCGGATAACTCATCAAAATGACAAGTCAACAGACTTTTAAACAGTTATTTATAGTCATGAAAAGTGATGAAAAAACAAGTTTTAACTAGTGTGTTGAATTGTCTTTGTGTTGAGTTATCATGAAACCTTATTTTTACATTAGTTTCATACATGAGGCCATGAGGTAAATTATTAACTTCACACAGGAGGCCATGAGGTAAATTATTCGCTTCACGCAAGATGCCATGAGGTAAATAATTAGTTTTACACAGGAGGCCATGAGGTAAGTTATCAGCTTCACGCAGGAGGCTATGAGGTAAATAATTAGCTTCACACAGGAGGCTATGAGGTAAATAATTATCTTCACACGGGAGGCCATGAGACAAATAATTTTCCTGGTTCTGAGAAGGAAACAGGCATGAGTGTTTGGTTGGAATCTGGGGGTAAGTGTGCTAAGTGTAAGTGGAGCGACGTACGAGTCCTGTTGAAGAGGTCAAATGGTCCACCTTAATCGGTGTCTCCTGATCAGGCCTATCACGCAGTTGGTGGGTAGACCCAGAACCCGGGCGCCCCTGCTAATTTGTCAAACGTAGCGAACCACCTGGAGTGAAATTTGTTAGAGGTTTTGGTTATCAAATAGATCCAATAAAACTATTTTCTCTATTTTTACATACGCACATTTCAATTTGCTCCTTTTAAATAATTATGGCTGAACTTGACAATTTGTTTTAAGAATTTTAATAATTCAAAAGACGTGTCTGATGTAAAACGGGAATTTAAACTTTATCACCATCTGAGTAAGGAGTGCTTGATTGTACCCCATTCAGAATGTTACATGTCGAGGTGCACCACCTTATTGTTGAACCCAGATTGAGCAAGATCGTCTCTTATCGACCTCTCTGCCTTTCCCCAAGGAGACACCAAGTGACATTCGCATTATGTATGTATGACCCACTCTCCCAAATCGCGTTAGGCCAGCAAAAACTAGAAACAAAGGTTGCCCTGGGAGAGCAGAAAACGAATTATCAACCATAATATTGTATGGGAAAGAAATGGAGAAAGTGTGGAATTGAAAAGGTCCTTCTCAGGGGACCAAAGACTCAAGGAAACATGACACAGTGACAGGAAAAAGGCGGAAATAGAAATAAGAGAGGTATTGACAATGATATAAAAAAGCTCAACGAGTTTTTTTTCTGAAAGCTATTGCATGAACTTGTTGAAAAGCGTGAAAAGCCAAATAAATATATTAATGTTATATCCTTGAAATTAGTCTAGAGCTCACCCATAGATGGCACTCGATTAGTCTACTAGGGTGCCTATAGATGGCGTTAACTATCAAGAATAATAAATTAGTTGAATGGCTTAAGGTAGGGGTCCATATGTTTACAACCACCTGCTAATAAAGATATCAGAGGCATTTAGAGGACATACCACCAAACAAAGTTGTCTTTACACATACTTCTTTCTTTATACTTACATATTTTCGTCTGTTGTTCTGAATCTTAATCTGGCATAACTCAATTCAAGTTTTTAATTCACTTTATCCTGTTATGTTTTTATTTTCCTCGTTCTTATAATATTATTCTTGAACTCCTCTTTCGGTGCATCCATTCTATACGCCCAAACCGTCTAACCATCAATTTCTTAATCTTATTGATTACACTTTCATCAGCCTTGCCTTCTTTACGGATTTTCACGTTCTTAGCACTAGATGGTTTTACCACAAATTTGCCTCAATGTAAGTATTTGATTTTCGCAATCCTTTCATGAGGATTTGATTACTGGTATGAAGGGTTACTAGAATACTACGCAATTATTACACTTCTTCCTCTTGTGTTCTTCCAATTCAGTTTCTCATCTTTTGTATTACGTTCAACTCTTAACTATTTGTTCCATCTTTTAGAGGAAGACAAACTCTTCCAGTTTACAAATAACCTGACAGAGTTTGAAATCTTCAAGCAGAAAATGTTTTTCAAACATTGGTGGAGGACTTAACTAGCAGATGATTGATCCCACAAATGCTTGGTGGGTGCCCGATGCATTTATCTAATAGACTAATAACCGGTCAAATCATACATATTTACGTTAACATATTGTATTACAAAATAACACCAATATATCCTACAGGAAGATAATGAAATGAAAAAGCATGAAGACGAATTTGACAAACACTAATATTGATAAGAAAATCAATAAATACAGTCAAAAATCATAAATATGTGGTCGACAGACACAAAAATTGACGAGGAAATCAAAAAGTGCAGTCAACAAACAAGCATATTAGGTCGGCAAACACAAATATTGTTCAGAAATCAACAAATGCAGTCAAAAAACAAGAATATGAGGTAGACAAACACAAATATTGATGAGAAATCAACAAATGCAGTCAATAAATATGAATATGATGTGAGGTCTACAAACATTAAGCTAAAATCTACAAACATAAACATGAGTTCTACAAACATAAAGATGAGTACTGCAAACATAAATATGAGTTCTACAAACAAAAAGGTGAGTTCTTCAAACATAAAGGATGAAAATAAGGAGATAGTATCACTAACACAACACCCTAAAGTCCGTCTCCGAACGGGAATCTGTAAAGAGAAGGACGATGAATATACTGTAATACCACGCATCTTTAATGGTCTCATAATAAAAACATGTAATGTAATATTTTAAAGATAACACAGAACGTGTGAAAATAACACAAGTATTTGGGCAACTTTGACGTATCATCTTGGGTTTGGAAGGAAGTTTTAAATTTGGTAAAGAAAAGGTTTAGGTCAATATTTTTAACCACCGTTTTCAATCTTGTTATTTTTATCCACTGGAACTTATTTGGCCACATTTTGGCCAATTTGCAAAATGCGCTTGCAGACGCTGGTTGAAATATGACCATTTTGGAGAGATAAATTACAATTTTTTCTTAATTATTTCAAATATTCTCGCTTCTTCGTAATTGCGGTATTTACTGAGCTAATAGTTTTATACATCAATTCCTAAAATTCAAAATAACACGTTAATGTGAATTTCAATTCAAATGTGATTTAATGCAAATGTGATCATATAGTGATTCATACCAAATAAATAAATACAATTTTTATTATTTTAGGATAATTTTTTGTCTGATGAAAAATTATTGTCAAGTGAAAAAACAAACACGCGATTTTTGTAAAAACATTCTAATATATTTTTAGATTGAAATAGTAATGCCTAATGTTATTATAAGTATATCGTTTTAAACAGTTTTTTTAGTTATATTGAACATTAAATATATGCTAGAAAAAAATCCTGTAATAAGTTCCATTATAAACCATTTTTGTTAACAATCTTACGAATTTCACGCGTTTTTGAATTTAATTATTTTTTATTTAATTTTTTATTAAACCTATAAACTTAAGAAAATAATCGAAATATAGATAAATTTACTGGCTTTAAAAGACAGCTAATAATTTATATTTTTTTACATCAATATTTGGAGGTATGATGTGATAAAGAGCGCGGGCGAATTTCAAAACCAAACGAAAAAAAATATCCAGCGATAAACGCATTTTATCTTAAATATCTTGGTGTTCCAGTGGTTATCAATGGTCGTAAACACTGTGTAAAATCCTCAAGAGAATTATAAATAAAAGTAGGTACTTTGTTTGTCGAGTTTTTTAGAGGAGCAAACTTTATCAATTTTTCAAAAGTAACTTTTAATGAAACCTTTTACTATTGTATTATTTTGTATCTTGTTTTTAAAGTGAAAATGGCTGTTGAGGCCTTCGGTCCGTTTTATTTGTTGTTTTGATAATATGATAACTTTTTGAAAGAGTCATTTGTTTGTTCCGATGGCTAAACTTTAATTGAGATACCTTTGAAGTTAAAACCAAATTGAAAATTATGGAAATTTTAATTAGTGTTAAATTATTTAATTATACCACTTTATTGCATACAAAATCCACAGGTTTCGAGAACGATGTTCTCTTCATCAGAATTAATCGTATACTAATGTTAAATATAGATTAACATTGCGAGATGGGCGATGTGGGTTGGGCAAACCTAAATCGGCAGAAGAATAATACTATTAAATGATTGAAAAATGTGAAGGAAGTAGGAGTGGTGTGGTTAATTAGAGAATTGTATTGTCGGAGAAATATGGTTTAGTGGAAAAATACTGAAAAAAGGATTGTTCACAATTTTTTTTTCCGAATATCAATTGAAATTTATGCTTTTTAATTTCAACATTTGCTTCAAATTTCTGCGTAATTTTCAAAATTGGAAGTGTTTGTTTGAAATAAATCAATAAAGTACCTACTAATAATAGATTTAACACCTTTCAAAGATAATCATTTTATTTGCCATTTTAAAAAATGGAACTGATTTGTCGCAAATTCCGACTAACCCATTTAGATGAAACACACTTTTATACCTCTAAATAATCCAATTTGACCTCTGATGCTCTAACGCCAAACGACCGAATACGCACCCAAAATCTGAATCCCCGCGCACCGCAACTTTCTTGATAAACTCTTCTATGACTATTTAGAAATTGTTCATGGGTCTGCGCTAGTTTCTCAGATTTCTGAAAGAATCATGCATTTTTTATTACTTTTTTTAATTTCTCAATTCTCTCAACTGTTCGGAGCATAGAATAAATAAGAAAACTCGAATTCCCCAAGTTACAAGGTTCCCTATTGAGTAGAAAGTATTAATATAATCAATATTTTTTTTATCATTATGTAATTTATTAGGTTCCTAAGAACAGGCAATCTTAGTTAGCAACTAATATCAACCTGACAAGACACGATAGCACTTATAAATATTTAATTAAAACTAAGTGAAACGCATCTTGCATGACATTGAATAATTATTGCTTTGAATTAAAAACTTATAATGATTAACATCCAGCTACTTCTGTATATAGCCTCATATTCATCAGGATTGGCCTACACTGTAACAAAAAAGTGGGTGTGTCAAGCCTACGCAAGACAGAAGTGAAACTTCTAGTTTCAGCTGATGCTTGGCGTGGCGCAGTTCGCTGGTGTCTGAGAGAGAGGAAAGAAGAGAAGAGAGAGAACGTTCGTGAGCGGCTCCCCCACCTCAACAAGGTTTCACTTCAAAAATGCCACAGCCGAGAATCGAACCTCGCTTAACTGATTGAAAGCCAACCACGCTGAGCACCAACTGTAAGCAAAGCCGCATAAATTGATTATATTATGTAGGTTCTGAAAATATGAGAGCTTGTTATGTTTTATAATGTTACCTACATCACACCCAAAATATAATATATTTTTAAAAATAATGTACAATGTACAGAAATAGAATCCCACACAAGATCGCGTAGTGCGCTCTAGCGAACGGATATTTTATCAGAGGGAGATAGTTTTAATTTTTTTTTTCTGTAAATTATTACATATTATCAAAATAAATAAATTAATTAAATAAATGTAATACAATTATCATAATATACGGATTAGATAATAATTTTAATCCAACACAATAACGCAAAGCGCGCTCTAGCGGAGTAATGTTTTATCACAGTGAGATAAGTGTTTTTATTATTTTGCAATATTATTTTCTTTTAAAAAATGTTCTGACCTACTAAAAAATAAGATATTGAATGAAAAAGGCGTTAAAAACAAAAAAATAATGTGCGATGGCCGAGAATCGAACTCGGATCAACTGCTTGGAAGGCAACTATGCTGACCATTACACCACCAACGCCAGTTGTCGGGATGAGCTAAGAAGCATTTATATGTTACTTCAAAACTTTGACTAGATCAAATGAACTTTAATCGGTGGTGGGGGTACCCGCATTTTCGTTTCGGTCATGAGTCGGTTTTACTCCGGTCCTCGAAATTGCATGACGCGCGTAAAGAAGTTTCACTTCAAAAATGCATGTATTTCATCAAACCTGTCTCAGAATAATAATGTTTCTGAAAAATGTTTTTGTGCAATCTGTCATTGCTTTATTCAGGGCTAACTAGTTTGTAACTAAAGACCTACCATTCTCTTCGTTCATTTGGTTGTACTGTGTTATTATAGGAAAATAGTCTGTAAACCATATGTCACACCATCCCAATCTGAAATGGTCACCCCAAGTGGTTCGTTCATCGGGTGTAGTTTATCTGGGTCTTAGCGGTAGATGCGTATGTCCACAAGCTGCGTGGCGTGGATCGGGAGATACTGGTTGAGAGAGACCTTTTGACCTCTGCAACAGGAATCTATCGGAACATCGCCTTGCACCGTAGTGGGGGGGATGGATTCATACATCCGTCATTCCTGGACTCACTGACCCCAGATTCCTACCCACCCCTCTTACCTCTTTCCTTTCCAGCACATTCCATCCTTCCTTTCCTAATATGCCCTTCTACACAGCATCCCCAAAGGTAACAAACCCTTAGGGGTATTATTTTTTCTCAGAGCCTCCTGTATGGAGCTAATAAATAAATATAAAGATAAACGGAAACATTTAACTCGTTAAAACATTTAGTTAAATAGCACAGCGCTCTGTCTCACTTACACTCGTGACATCGTAGATCTCCATCCCATTTGATTTTAGTAAGCACAGTTTTGTATTTTAAATGTAAGCCTCAATTTGGCAAATATTTGAAAAATGAAATAGGCCTGGACGTGTGTTATTCTTTATCCCATAGTCCAGGGTCAGAGAATTGGATGTCTTATTAGTCTTAAGGCGAAGATTAATGCCAAATATCTATTTTGATTAATCTTTATAACGAATTGGTGTACATTATGAATACTTAAAATCTATAAGTGATGTTTACAAAGTTATTGTTCAATTTTAAATTATAATGTCACATCACAAAGTAACCGTTTCATATGAAGAAAAAACTAAAAAATATGCTTTAGATAAATTGAAGGTTTTCCTATCGCTTACCTTGAGTAGAATAAAAATAAAAAACAAATTACTCAATAAAAAATATAAATGCAAACTACTAAAAAATATATTTTTTCAATAGAAATTTTCGAACGTATAAAGGACACTTAAAAAATACAGTATTATGGCTAAAATAGTCTGTGAAAGTTTCAATTGATTAACTTTTTTGCTTTATCATAAAATTATTTACAAAATAAATAAAAAACAGTTTTTCGCTTGAAATCGAACGTTTCTAGACTACGTTTGTCAAGCGATTTTAATGCATATTACCTACAATATAAGGTATACAGATAGTGTGTAGATATAGACAGTGTGTAGGGGGAAGAGATGGGAAAGATAAAGATTTGGAATTACCTGGCTATTCAAACCTGTTCACTTAACATGGTGAAAAAAATTTCACTGAATGGTGGCATTTTACCGGTGCGATACTGGGAGTATTTATCTACCTCCATAATAAAGGAGCACGCATAATTATAGAAACCCTCGTATTCATTAAATTTTGCCCGTCCAAAATGCGCGTAAATTAGCCAAAGGGTATTGAATACTTCATTTGTACAACAATATATTGTTAAAGTCACATTAATACGCTCCGTTTCTAAATAATCCAGGGGAATAAAGGTCCAAGTCACGTTGCATCGCGTCCTCCATACATTAGGCCGCCCGTTCCGTTTGTTATGATTTCACATTGAATGAACAGGCCCATTGATCATTTCCAAGTCAATTAATCAAAATAACCCCCCTCCCTCTCTCCATGTTCTGTCTCCTGCCCCCTCCCCCTTTCAAACCCTCCCGGGGAGGAACTACTCTTGCACGAATACTGCCGCCCATGCGTGGAGTGGTAGGGTTGTCAGAAAATGTTTTTTTCAAGAAACATCGTAGTTTAAAATTAAACCGCATTCTAAAACATGCAATATTAATTTAATTAAGGTTACTTATCAGAATCAACGAATTAACTAACCATGGCGTTTTATTCCCCGAAAGGGTGGGCAGAAATCGTTGGTTTCAGTCAAATTCAGGTAATAATGTACAGTCTTTTTATACTTTTGACATGAACTCAAGTGCTTCATGAAAACCTAAATAATAGCTGATTTTTTTCAAAATATCGTTGGTCAAAACTGCTTCAATACCAAGATTAAAATTAAACTCAATAAAAGTGCAAATCGCCAATTTCCAATCAACAGAGTGACTCAACTGCTTAACGGTACCATCGACATTTTTAATGTCAACTGCAGACAGTTTAGAATATTTTATTTGACACAAAGTAGCTAAATTGCCCCATCACGACCTTTGCTCTATTTCCTATCAACTCTGGCTTTAACCCAGAGATTTTTTTGGATGTGCTCGGAATTAATCTACCGGTCACAGAAAGGTTGAGCATATTGCTACAAACACACTTCTCCAGACTGATTCGTGGATGGTTTGAAAACTAGGCTATTATGGAGAGCATTTATTTCTATGTTCCCATGGTTATCTCACCTTATAGACTCATAGACTGTTTTATCTCTCAGGCGTGCAGAAGGATTAATGTGCCAATTGTCATGTATGTAGAGAAAGCAATCCTGCTGTGGTGTACAATCAATTTGGTAGTATAATCCTACCGGCTGCGCCAGCTGTTGTGTTCGCACAAACAGGTCTCCAACCAGTGGCGTAGCTAGGTAACCAAGGGCCCTGGGGCAAATTAAAAAATGGGGCCCCACTGCTATGTAAACTGATTAGGTATTATCAAATAAAAATATGAAGTGTGGTTCCTCCAAACCCTCCGCTCTTATGTGTGTCATGCAAACATCATCCACGTTCACATGTTCGGCGGCGGAGGTATATCCAACTGCAATAATTGTCTAATCTTCTTCAGTAGGCTTCTCAACCAACACTGCAGTTACCACATTATTTGAGTCACTATCAATAGAAATATTTTGTCCAGATGTACTTGCAGAAGGCTGACTAAAAAACTTGGCAATTTTGGGCAATTTTCGTTTACTATCTTCTCTTTCTTGGCGTTGTTTGCGTTTAAATGCACCACTGGGTTTCTACTTTTTATCTATATTTTAATACGCTACAAGTGTCGTTGGGGAATGACGCACATATCACTATCCGTCAAATTGACAACACTGCCAACCTACAGAAAGAATTTAGGGGAATTCCCTAGGCATAACTTTTGAATTTCTCTCAACTGAGCTGTCATGAAGTGGAGTTGCAAGTTGCAACCTGTCATATTTATTTTGAAAATTGGAGAAATTTCCAAAAGTTCAGTTCGATCGAGATTTCTGGTAAGGATTCGAGGGCCCCCTGAGCTTGAGGGCCCCCTGAGCTTGAGGGCCCCGGGGCACTGCCCCGCGTAGCCCCTAGGTAGCTACGCCACTGTCTCCAACTCATCTTGGAAGGAGTTAATAAATAAGTGGTTCTTTTAGATTAATCAGGGATTTATTAATACTCCGCGTAGTATAAAGGTGACTCAATAGTCGACCCAACTAGTAGCTGGCTAATTGGAATCTGAAACAGTAAGTTTCTCCAAGAGCCCTCCTACCGACCCTGGTGACTACTAGCCACTGGCTCCATCTTGCGGACTTCCACGCAAGCTCTATGCACTGCCATCTGTGTGTGAATCTATGAAGCTCTTACTTCCCAACAGATATCGACATATTTAGTGTCAATGAAGTTGCCTATTAAAGATTACCTCTGTTATGCTAATATAGTTGATGTACCAAATGTTTATATTTATGTAATCCTTTTTTGCAAATGTTTTTAAAATAATAATCTCTATTAAAAAAACGTTTTCTAGTTGTACCAACGTAACATAACACTATAGTGTCACCTCTTGCCTGCATATTTGATATTTTCATATTTAGTATTGTTTTTAAATATTTAATATACACATTTATTTACTTACTTTTACTAGTTATCATTTTTTATATATATTTGGGGATCTGGTAGTCAGACAGTAAAAGATAATACTTGTGTTGAGTCACAGCGTTTATGTTGAGTCGGTAGAGTTATGCAGTTGGGAGATGACTCTGGACCGATGAGGATGACACCAGGTGTAGACGGCGTTGACATTGGCGATCGTTCCAGAATATTCTCTTAGCATCGCTACATATATATGTATGTAAAATAGTATAATATATATATACTATTTTACTATTTTTAATTTTAGTACACTTCTTTAAGTACGCGTGTTTTGTAATATATCACTCTATAACTGTTTTACGGGGACCATTAAACACAAATAAATAAATAAATATCTACCTTTAAAAATAAGTTAAAAATAAAAAAAATGTGTCTTAATAAATACCTTTTAATTGTGAAAAAACAATTATGCTCTTGTTTAAATATATTTTTATTAAAACATAAATTGTGAAAACAAACCCAAGAAAATTAAAAATCAACAAAATTAAAAGTAGGAATTATTAAAATATCACAAAGTAAAGATTTTAACGAATTTAAAAATCGAATATTGAAAATATTATTTCGACACCAAATTCACAAAGAATGTAAAAATTATTTGATTAGTTTTTCCCACCCAAGGTTTAAAAACAAACAAACATATTAAATTGGAACACTTTATTTCATTGACAGAAGCAACGATCTTATTCACAAAACATCGATGTAAAAAATATATGACAACCCTAATAGATCGCCCATAAAGAAAGAACTAACCTAGTAGGCTGTCTTATGTAGTACTTTATCGCCTGCACAGGGGTTATAATATATTATTTATCAATAGCCATAATATACAAGTGGAAGCAATCTTTCTTTCCAATGAATTATTCATGCAGCTAAATACTATCACATGGAGAGATTGAATAATGTGGGGAATCAATTATCTGGATTGTGTGCGAAATATTATTGGTTTTATTACGATTTTATTCGAAAGCGTATAACGTTTAGTCTGGGTATGTATTTATGGAAAAGTCATTACTTTTGTGTAATTATATATACTTAGGAATCAGATATAATCAATTTGGGAGGCGGGTTTGAGTACCGCCGCCTCGGGACCATTTATTGGATAACCAATACCTATGCCTGCAGAGTAATTGGTTTAGTTCGAGTTGAATCTTGCAATCATACATACAGATAGCAGCCAATAAAAATGAAGGCAATGTAGGTAGTTCTTATTCGATGTATGATACAGTTAAATATGACCGAAGGAGATAGGGTCCCAATTGCTCAGTTGGTAGAGGGGTGTCCCGGCAAGGCAAGGAACCTGGGTTCGAGTCCTAGATGTGACCGTATTTTTTTCTAATTTTTCTGCTTCAACTAATTAGGTTTAGGAATTGCTAATATTGTCTTTAGTAATTAAATATTACAATTTGAGGTTTTACTCACTAAGTTATTCCAAAAAAATAAAAATTATAAATATATCAACTATGTAAAATATTGTACACACAAAATCTTATGGTGAATTTAAGTATAGTAATGGTATTTCTTAGTCCTCCTCACAAGGGACATGGTATCTTGTGCTGAGGCTGATTTAAATTATTTCATTCTATTTTATTTGCTTTCTATGTCGTTTTTAGTGCCTTTTTAGAGGTTTTTCACTGACTTCTTTCAGCCAGATTTTTATACTTGATTTGTACTCATTAAACTTTTCTATTCGTTTTATATCTGGGGGAAGTTGTGGAGTTTGGTTGCAAATTAAATGTAGTTTCTTTGTCCAAATGTAGTTTTATAACTTGGAATGTTTTATATGCCATTTTGTTTCGATCTAGTGTGATGTAGTAGAGGTAAGAGTAAGAATGGAGCTAATGGTATAGTCTAGTAGATGATTCTGTAGTTTTTAATATTTTAAAAATTACATAATTTTCAATACAACCCGCGACCTCTGGATTCGTAGGCAGTGACCGAAATTAACTAGCAATCTTAAAACTAACTTAAAAATTATACATGTACAGAAAGATTAGATTTTATTAGGTGGGGGTAGTGGGTGGGTTGATTAGGGGGGTTGAAGAAGAAAGCGAGAAAGGTGGGAGGAGTCAACAAAACGGGCAAACATTGTCAATAAAGATGATTTACAGGATGCTATTATTTTGTTGACTAAATAATATTTTTTGTTAATTTCTAAAGCGTTATTAATAAAGCGCAGAAATCGACAACATTCAGTTTGTTTCTTCGTTGAATCTGCCTGTCTCTACTAAATGGTCGGAATAGTTATTATTTCGTAAAAAGAGTTCAAGTTCTCTGATTCTTGTTTTAAAATTTCTTGTAGTCATACCTACATACTGTTCGTCACATTCATTACATTCTAAAGTGTATAAAAAAAATTTTATTGCAAAGTAAACAAAATTAAGTAACAAATGTATATTGGAAAATAAAACAAAGTAGCGATAAATTAACTACCTGTAATGTATTATTTTAACAGATAATTAATTTTAGGTTGGTCATTTTAAAAATTTGAACCGTTGTGTTAAGAATTCAGACAAGCGATCTATCTATAAAAAAAATATATTTGAAACGTCTATTTCTTTTGTTTAATTTATTGTGGTTTAACTTGAATAGAAAAATTCAGATTTCGTGACTTTTTAACGATCCATGCTTTGCAGCTAATACGTAATTATAATATCCTGTGATTTTTTAGTAATATTATAAAAATAATAGAATTTAACGGCTTATGATGGAACACTGAAACTTTTGCATAACAGTATCGTAGCAAGGAGTTTGACTGGGAAAGGGTATGCAGATTGCAGTCACGCCACAATATATTATTCAGGGATGGTCGGGGTAAGTTATGTCACAGGGTATTGAACTGGCGTGGAAGGGTATGCGTGTTGAAGAAAATAGTTTGGTACATTATACACTATGATACACACTCTGTGTATTGTGTTTTTTTTCTTGTTTTCTAAAACTTAAAATTATTCCTGTTCTCTTTATCATGCACCAATTCTTAAAAAAATGTGAAAACCCATTGGGGCCAGTGGCGGCTCGTGACTTTTGGGTGTACTAAAGTGCTAATATTACAAAAAATATAATTATTGATGTTGTTGTAGCTGAAAATGATTTTTTATGTATTTTTTTAGAAAAAAATTTTTATGAAAATTTTCAGGATTTTTCAGTTTTTTGGATTACCTGAAAATCTTCATAAAAAAATCGAATTTTCGAAAAAAAAAATCGTTTTCAGCTACAACAACATCAGTAATGTCATTTTTTGTAATATTAACAATCTAGTACACCCAAAAGTCACGAGATTCGAAATATTAATTTTAAAAACAATAAATTTTATTTATATTTTAAATGGCTTATAAATTTTATTTATTTCTTTGTGTTCTTCGTAAAATGGTTGTACACCAATATTTATTCAAAGAAGATTACAAATTTGAGAAATATGTAAGATGAAAAGGTCATAGGAGCAGATTGATCATTTTATGGCATGCATCAATGATATTTGCTGAACTAGTTTCCTGTAAATGACATTAAAAATGTCAATGGTCAATCAAGAATGTTAGGCAGTTGAGTCGCTCTGTTGATTGGCGCGTTCTGGAGATAAATCTGTTAGATTGGCAAAGCCCTATATCAACGCTTTATTGACGAAATACGTCATAAAAACCCAAAAGCCGCTACTTTTAGCGTTGCCTTCAAGGGATTGGATAAGCTATCAATATGCATGACTTTTTGGATAATGTTGTGCAAAATAACTGGCTCCTTAATGCATGGGGGTTGAAATAACAAAGTTCTTAAATCTGAAAGAAATTGTAGGCGTCGTAAAGGTATGAATCGAAAGTGAATGGATGAAGATGTCTAGGACTTCCGAGGAAGACGTGGCATAATCGAGCGAATTATTATTGTACAATATAAGTATTTCCACGTTTCACATGAACCCAGTTGACAGATACACTAAAACTCACAACCTCAAATCTTTACACATCAGCTAGTTTGAAATAAAAAGATAAGGTACGAACTAGAAAAGATGAAATATAAGATATGATTCAGTTCATTGATGTTTGAATGCGGAAGGGGGTCAAACGAAATCACATTTCAAAAATCGCTGGTTTATATTGAAATTTCATAAAGTAGGTCAGCACTGCTTCCAACACATACGGCATTATGACGGCCGGCATAGTCCAGTGGTAACGCATTGGACTGCCATTCCGAAGGTCGCGGGTTCGAACCCGGCGTGCGCAAATAAATTTTATTTGATTAATTTGTGTTATTTCACAATTAATTAATTAAAATAATATATAGTATATTTGCGGCACGTTCCAGAGTGGAAGATACTACCAGTATCGCCCTGGTGTAAGACCACCATTCAGAATTGAAAGGTTGCTCCAAATGGGTTTAGCCGTGTTTAATGACTAGATCTGAATAGCCAGGTACTTTCCCACCTTCCTCTTTCCCTTCCCCACTTACCTTCAGCCTCACAACATCCCCCAATTGGGGATGCCATAGTCTCACTGGCTCCAGACAGGAGCAGTTGGGACTCTTGTGAGGTATTCACTATAAAAAAAAAAAAAAAAACACAAATGCGTAATTTTCAATTTAATATTATTTGGTTCGCGTCCGTGCTAAAGTTCATAGATGTCGCCTCGTCCGCCGAGTCTGCAATGGCATTCATTGGTTGCTCACGCGTTTCGTAGTTTGCAACTGTACCCAGGGATGAGGCATGAGCAGTGACGTGGCGGGTGTGATTTAATGGCGCCATCTATTATCAGGGACCATTAACATACACAGAGGAGACAGGGGAACTTTGAGAAAATCATGATAAATAATATACTGACAAGTTATAGTCTCACAAAATTAAAACAAGGTGTGGCGAGTAACGAAAACACTGGCATTTCCAATAAATTCTTAATTCAAATGTTGTTCAAATATCCCTTTTGATATGAATATCATACGAGAGTCACAATTGCTCCAAACCATTTGGAGCCATTAAGATTGGCATCCCCAATTGGTATGAGATGTGTAGCTTAATGTACCGGGGAGAGGAAGGTGGGGGAGTGCCTTGCCATTCAGATCTTGTCACCAAACACGGATCAAGCCAGTTCAAGCAAGGTTTCGAAGATCAGGAGTAGATCAGTCGATACTGATAATATATTTTACTCTGGAACGTGCCGCAAATAAACTATCCATTATTTTATTGCTACATGATTTAGAGAGTACATGTGGTTTTTTGTGATATTTCACCCTGCTAAGGGTGAACCTGTGTTATGGTGGGTGAATTTTACAGTTTGCGGTCATAGAACCAATACATTACATTTTAAATGAATACATTGTAAAATGGCTTAAAAATTAGACTTTTTTGAAAATTGACTTAGAACGAAAACGAAATGAAGTGCGCTCTCATGGTTATTGTAAGTATTATTTTTCAATATTGTTGGATAGTAAAAAAAAGTTAAAAGGGCAATTTGCCACGAATTATTGGCAACCCTGTTGTGGATTTGTAGACCATAGATATACTCACGTAGACTGGTTGGGATGAATAAGCAAATTAAATCGCACCAACCAAACGGTGTGTTTTAATGAGATGGTTTTTCATTAGTTTTTAAATGGCGATTTATAAATCTATTATATTATATATGTAATAAAACTTATTTATTCAGAATCAGCGTTTGTTAATCTATATGAATATATTTTTTAAGCCATAATATTTTTCACTGGAGTTCCTCAGTGTTCATAAATTAAATTTTACTTTACTACTTTGGTCAGGTATAGATTTTTTTCTTTTAAAAAGAAATACAAACATTCCCGGGTTACGAATAACCTGACAATATTTGAAAATCTCCTACTGCCACCACAGTAAGCGGAAAATGTTGCTTGTGTCGTGATGGAACCAGCTGAGGAATTCAACACACTACGCCTTGATGGGCCTCAAATGCGATGTCAACTCAGCCAATGACCGATATAGAGTTTATTATTCAGCTTGCTCTACCGATCGTAAAACACTGCCGCTATTCCCGAAACTACGATTTCCACGCCAAACTGAAAACAATAAACAAAAACGGCAATAAATTACTAAACACAGCGGGATGAAATAATAATCCATTGAAGTGTTTGTTTTGATTCAAAATAGCACCTGCCTATTTTCATGGTAAATACTAAACTTATTTTTAGTAAAATATTGCCTGAAGGGCGTCTTGCAAGCTTTGAAAATAGTTTAAAATTGTTGACAAATAACCTTTAAACAACTTTGAGCATCAATTTTATTTCTTTAATATTCAAAGGTAAACCGCAGACTTGTGGACATTGTAAAAATATGGAGGTTTGATTATTTTAACGAATGATTCTGAATATTTTCATATCTTCATACAATTTTTTTTTAAATTTTTTTAATGATAAACTAATTTTTATAAGACAAGGATTTTATGCATAGCTTAAAGGATAATAAATTATAATAAGCAATAGTTAGTCAAAAATATATATACGCTAATATAATAAGCAGTAATTGTTGATTGAAGTACAAGTACAAATTGAATTGTTTGGCGTGTTGGAAATAAGCCGACGTAGCTCAGTGGTCCAAAGCATTTGACCTGACATCAAAAGGCGCGGGTTCAATTCCCGTCGGCGGAATTTATTTTTAATCGGGAGATATTTTTAATTTGTATTGATATTACCGGAGACTAATTATTGCTTATAATAATTTATTAAAAATATAATGTTTGTTTGTGCCATATAGACCCAAAAGTTACTGGACCGATTTTGCTATAAATTTTAAAGCCTGTTTTGAGTGGTAGAAAATGTTGGGTACGTTTCGACGAAGACTTAATGCATTATCTCTACACTGAAATGAGGTACGGAGTTGAAATCGATATAATGTAATTTTTCGACAATAGCGATGTAGATTTCACAAGACTACATGAAGTGGAATGTAGAAAAATTGGAGACGCCAGAGGTAGGCATGACATGATGAAATGAATAATTAAATAATAAATTAATAATGATACTTATTTGTAGGACTTCGTGATGAAAGAAGAGAGGATTTTAAGTCTCTCTCTATCTATGAAACTTAGTCATAAGCCAAAAGCAATTAGTTATAAGTCTAAGTGATCAATGCATAAATTAAGTTGTTAAGCGCCTTTGGGGTGATTTTCTCACGAAAACTGCGCTATATAAATAATGCAATCATTATTATTATATGGAGAATGTATGATGTGGAAGGAATGGAAATGATTTTTTTTAATTCTTCCCAATTATGTTATTTCCACCGTAAAAATGCACGCAATTTTCCAGTACACTTGAAATCATAACCTTCAAACCTTACTCCAAGCAATTCCGAGCAACGCCGGGTAAACGTCAGCTAGTTATTTATAGATGTAGTGGTATTTTCAAAGGTTCATGTTTGTAAGATACCTAAACATCAAACATTACCTAAACTCCATTTTTCTAAATTATCCAATTTTATTTCATATACTTAATATCTGCCCACCAGTGTAAATATTAGAAGCTATCGATAGAAAATAACATTTTTGTAATTAATGAATTGAAATACTGTTGAGACCGTTAGTTTTTTTCTGTGTCCTGTTTTGTTTGATGTTTCTTTTAGTTTTAAAAGTATTATCTTCCTCTTCAATGATGTTTTATATTGATGGGTATAGCATTCAAAAGTTATCAAATTAAATATTCATTTAGACCTTCATAAAAAAGTCAATAGAGATACCATATAAATAAAAACCACATTTGTTTATTTTAGACACTATCTAGTATACAAACCAATGGTTGAGAAATTTGTAATCATTCAAAAAGCTGCTAAAAATATTATAAAAATTAGTTAATAAAGATAATATTGTTAATCCTTAATTTGAAAAATGAGATCGACAAAAATGACGTATTTTTTATACAAATTAAATCCTAATGGTCAGGTTCAATCCTAATGTCCCGGTAAAACCGAAATCCTGGGTTCGATGGCCAGTTGAGATGATTATCTTTTAATTTTTCTGTGTCTTGTTCTGTTTCATGTTTCGTTTACATTTATTGGTATTATCTTCTTCTCAAATGAAATACTAATGTCAATTTCTAACAAGATAAATTAAAGTGCATTTATGAAACAGAAAAGACAGAAAATATACTGTTCCATTTGGGAATAGAACCCAGGACCGTCTTGCCGGGTTAATTAAATCACTTTATTTTGCGTAATTTTTAACTGGTTTGTACTGCGACTAAGAACAACGAACATTAAATTAATTTTATATATGGATTTTGCAAATTAACTTAGAAAACAGCAAAAAATAAAATAGTTAACAAAATAAAAACATCCTGTAAATTACCTTTGCTAAGCATATTTCATTGACTCCCCCTACTACCTCCCTCCAAATCTCCACCTCACCTCACAATAACTGATTATTTTTGTATTTGTATGATGTCAAGTTATACGTGTTGAAACCGATTGTAAAAAAACTATTCCAAAATAAAATTCGTCTCTACTAGTTTTGCATCTACAATAAAATCACACGCTAGGGTCATCACACGTCAACACTTATCAGAATTTATCTGTTCAAGTTTTCCGTATCTCGTACATCTATAAAATCACAGAAACAGGGTTGTCACAAGTGAGGGTTTTATTAGTCCCATTAATCACCCTCCGTTGTGTTTGTCCGCCGCTTCCTGTTCCCCATGCCCGCTTCCCGCTGCAGTAGAGGGCGAGTTGTGACTTGTGAAGCGTATTTCCTACGGGCGGATGGTCGACTGTCGGCTTTCCGCTCACAGCCCTGAAATATCATATATTGTTATGTTTTGTATACGTGTCAAAATGACGGATTTTGGCAAGGGTTGTCAATTTATTGTAATCATTTTAACATTGGATATGATTTGAAATTTTTACGACCAAAAGTATTATAGTAATTCTTCTTCTTCTCTCGTATGGTGGTGGGGTTCAGAAGGGGGACATCTAGTTCTGCAAGCCATTCTAGGGCCTCAGGAGTCGCCATGTGAACCTCATAGGTCCCGCCAGGGAATGAATCTAGCGGGCATTTGACCTCATGATTATATTATAGTGATTTATTTTGGGGTATATGCCGTGTTGCGCTACCTCCATCTTTATCCAACGTTTCGGAAAGCATTACATCAGGGCAAATGTGATGATTTTATTATTTAAAATATAATATTTTTTAAATGAAACAAAAAAAATTAAATTCCCCAAATTAAAATTATTGATAAAACATATCTTTTTTATATTGCTGATTTATTAAAATCCTGTTCAAAACAGGACAGGAGGCAGTTTGCTAATAAAATTTTAGTACTTTCCGATTATCTCGGAAAACGTGTTCAAACTGTTCATGCACCTGCGTTTTCCATGTAAATATATAGTGACAAAATGCGAAAATGTATGGTTTTTACAAACACATGTTCTGACGTCGCGTTAGTTCATTCCTATTTTACTAAAAAAATAATTTTAATGAACCTATCAATTCATTTGTTTAGGGCCTACAGTCCCGTTTATAACAGATTCCAATTAATTTTATTTTTTAAAAACAAAATTATATATTAGTAAAATTTATCCGTGTATAGAAGTGTAAATAGTTAATAATTATTCCAAAACTCAATAAAAATAATCAACGAACTTTACCTAGAAACAAA
This sequence comes from Hesperophylax consimilis, assembly GCF_061612785.1. Taxonomy (NCBI): domain Eukaryota; kingdom Metazoa; phylum Arthropoda; class Insecta; order Trichoptera; family Limnephilidae; genus Hesperophylax; species Hesperophylax consimilis. Next base: position 19,510,611 of record NC_142865.1, read on the forward strand.
CAAACACTCACATGTTATGAATAACCTACTTAATGAGTGAAAAAATTGATTATGCAATGATGGAGGACTTCGCTAGCAAAATATGAAATGTACGAGAACCTTACGCTTTGGACATTCACAAGACCAAGAGTTCAAAATCCTTCATCATTAAACAACCTGCTACCAAAATATTTTTCAAATAAAATTGTATACAACAAGGACATACACAAACATAAAACTAGGACGTGCAATGAAATCAGGCTACCAAAAAAGGACAATGCGAATACACAGAATAGTATATTATACAAAGGGATGAAATACTATAACGCGCTACAGGAAAATCTAAAGTCTGCCCCAATTGGAAAGTTCTCGATGTTGTGTAGGAGCCACATCAAGCAAGAAAAAACATAGTATATTTATTTGCAATAAATTAGTCATTTGTAAACTTTAATGTACAAATTACTAAAATAAAATAAATAAATAAAAAATTAACTAAAATAATATTTTTAAATATACTATCTTTCTTCATAGACATAGTGTTATGCCTAATATCAACAGAAATACCTTTGACTTCGGTTAAAACAAAGCAACTGAAATTCTCTTAGTTTGCTTATGCACATGCAGGCAGACTCTAGATTTGTTCTAGAATTTAGACCTATGTAGTGGCGACTGGTGACGACTAATTTAACGGCTCAAAGAGTCGACTCAATCGAACAACGGCTCAATTGAACGGGAGCCGTGAGCTCGGAGCATATGAGCAAAGAGAAAACTGTGTTCGCACTATACGGCTCCCGGTAAGGCCCCCCTTCACTGTTCCCCCGATACGGCTCCCAGCTCCCAGGGTATGAATAAAACAAGCAAATTCTAGATAGTTAATTAGTTAGTATAGGTACATACGTTCAAGTCCAGATATCCCACGTCGTTTACATATCTGAGTATGTAATAACAAATAATACTCCTGATAAAAGGAGTAATCGTTTACCGGGAGTCGTACGAATACGTCTCATCAAAAAGAGCTAGCTCATTTGTACGGCTCATCAACGACTCATCACTACCATGTAGACCAGTGGTTCTTAACCTTTTTGGCTGGCGACCCAAGGTACGAATATATTTGAAGTACGCGACCCTAATCTAATTTTTTATTTTTTTTCCATTGACAGGTTATGTAATTTTATACTATAAAATTTATACGATGTATTGGTAAAATTAGAAATAAACAAATTTATTTAAATGTTCTGTATTAAAATCAGACCAGCATTAAAATAGTTAAAAAATTTACAGCAAAATAATCAGTGACTACCCTGGTGTTGTATTTTTGAACAAAGATCATGTATACGTGGAGTTATGTTTATAGAAAGTGCACACCGCATGTCATGCTGAGGATCCAACCTATTCCTGTACTTATTCTTCATAACAGCAAGGCATGAAAATCCTGCTTCACATAAATAAGTAGTTGGGAAAGGTTGCAGGGCTTTTTCAGCTTCATTGCTCAGAACAGGCTTCCCAGATAATTGTGCCCAAAATTTTGTGAGACTCGTTCTGGCAAATCTCTCTTTTAAAAGTGCATCACCTTGCATTTCGAGCAATTCTTCTTGTAATCCAGCTGAATCGTTTTCAACGCCCATTACATCTACTTCAAATGGATTTCTTACCCAACTGTATTTCACGATACGGACATTTTGTGGAATATATCTTTCCATTTCATTTTCAAGTCTTCTCAAATGTTCTAAAAAAATAGGCATGGTCTCCACGAAAATACGGTTGCCATTAAGATTAAAATCTTCCAAAAACAAGTTTAATGTTGGAAACGCTGCCAATTGACATTGAGCAATTTTATTTTGCCAAAGTTTTGTTTTGTTTTTAAAAACAGTAATTTTTTCATAAATGTCTACTACAGTGCGATTTTGACCTTGCATTTCTGTGTTCAACTGATTCAAGTGGTGGAAAATATCACCCAAATATGCCAATTTAGCCATCCATTTGTTGTCACTGAAGCGATCAGCACATTCGTGTCTTTTATCTGTCAAAAATATTTCTATTTCTGTTTTAAGAGAAAGAAATCTAGCTAGAATCTTTCCGCGGGATAGCCAGCGAATATCCGAATGGTATAATAAATTCTGGTGTTCTGAACCCATTTCTTCGCACATCAGTCGAAATATCCGAGAGTTCATAGCGCGTGCCTTTATGAAATTTATAATTTGTATTACGTCCTGTAACACCTGATGTAGATCTGGCTGCATATCACGTGTAGCCAAGTTTTCTCGATGTAAAAAGCAGTGTATTAAAACAACCTCTGGATTTCGTTCCTTGACTTTGGCACAAAACCCGATGCGACTCCCTATCATTGCCGGTGCTCCATCTGTACAGACTGCGAGTCAATTGTCCCACAGTAATTGGTGTTCCACAAAGAACTTGTCTATTAAAAGAAATATATCAGCCCCAGTTGTAGTTTCAGAGAGCTTTTCACAAAGCAGGAACTCTTCATTGAAATTTTGTGGAGTTCTGTATCTTACGTACACCAACAGCTGTGGGAAATCTTCAATATCAACTGATTCGTCGATTTGAATTGAAAATTTGATGGCTTTTTTGAGATCCGTTATTAATTGTTCTAAAATATCTGATGACATTAAATCTATTCTCTTTTTCACAGTATCGTTTGAAATTGGCACCATTTCCAGCTTCTTCGCAATTTCATCTCCACAGACAGTTCTTGCCATGGCTATTGCAGCTGGTTTAATCAACTGCTCAGCAATACTATGGGGTTTTTTACATTGAGCTACTTTTAAAGCTACTTCGAAAGAAGCGTAGGTAGTTTTTTCTAACGAAACTGTTGCTGAACTTGATGGTGCATCAAGTCTCATGCGCTTTGTTTGTGTTTCTTTTTCTTTCCAAAAAGCAAGCGGTTTATTTGCGTACGTTGGATGGACTTTTTCGAGATGTCTCTTCAATTTGTTTATTTTTAGCGATTCATTTGAAAGAAGTTGCGTACAAACCACGCATTGTGGACGTGGCACACCAGAGCGATCTTTTATTTCAATAAATCCTAAGGCTAAAAATTCTTGCTTGTATGTTAACATCCGTTTCGCCATGACTGTCCACAATTCGAAAGACTTACTGAAACAAAACGACAAATTATAGAAATATACTATTCTATTCGTTCATCGGCGAATTGTAGGCTAACAATGTCATTTATTGGAAAAAAATATTTTACCTTCTTTCGATAACAGCAATCGCGAGTTGCACTTTTAATCTTCCACGATTGATTATCACAATTTTGTAGCACTTTGTAGTTGTCAACAAAGAGTGTATTGTAGTCAAGTATAAACGTTATTCACGTAAAACAGTATGAGAACGAGCGTGCAATCGTAAACAAACTCGCTAGCAAACTGACCGAGATGAGACGAGACCGACCGACCAGCGCGGTGCGGCGGGCGGCGCGGGTGGTGACCGAGCCGAACCGAGCGATGCCGACTGCGTGAGCCGAGCGGTGGCGATGGCGCGCACTCCTCGCTTTGCGCCCCGCGCCCTTCCGCCCATTAAAACAGAACTAACATGTCGCGATTGTGAACAATAGATGTCCTTGTTCTGAGAGTAGTAATAATTGTGACTATACTAGTTTAGTGACATCGATCGGGATATCAATACGCGATTTCCGCGACCCAACCCAAAACCTCTCGCGACCCAAATTTGGGTCGCGACCCGAGGTTAAGAATCGCTGATGTAGACGGTGACCTCTCTCCTTTAGAAGTTACACTAGTCGCCTTGCGCAGGTCAACGCAAAGTCGTGAACCCTAGACTAGTAGGTCAACTCTGTTATCAAACGTTTTCATTTTGTTTGTACTTATAGATTATTCGAATGTATTTGATATGGAATATAAATAAGATATTAATTTGAAAGGCTGTTGTTATTACATTTATTAGATATTGACTTGGTATGTTTTAGAAATAAGATAAATATATTTTTCTAATTTTTAATGCTAGACGCTCAGGGACAAATTTCAATTTTGGGAGTCGGGTATGGGTACCCCCGTCTCGGGAACCTTTCGAGTGGTTTGCCACGTTTGGCAACTTTTTTTATTTTTTTTATTTTTTTTTTTTTTATTGAATAAATAGTTAATACATAATATCAACAAACAAGTCCTGCTAAGCCGATTGAATTGGCTTGTCAACAGGTGCTTAAAGTTAGTTTCAAATACATTTTTTAAAGTTATAATTTACATCTTATATCTACAGAATTAAAAAAAAATTTCATACAATTTTTCATACATATTAAAATAAATATTTTTTTTCCGATAGCCAATTTTTCACCATATATTTAACCTTATTCATAGATTTACATTGCTTTATAGTGTCAGGTAATAAATTAAATATCTTCGGTATGTTGTATTCAAACGTTCTCTGTCCGTATTTATTATTAAATTTCGGAACTATTAACCCGTCATTGCGGGTGAATCTAGTACTGTATTTATGTTCTAATTTATCTTTATGCTGCGGGGTAAATATATACTGAATTATGATTTTTTGCCATAGTATAGCCTTAACAGGTAAAATTTTGGCACTCTGAAACAGCAACGGTGTATTATGTCTCTGTTTAAAAATATTAGGGACGACTAGTAATTTTACAATTGCGTTTTGTACAACTTGGACTTGTTTCAGATTGGTTATACTAGTATTTCCCCATATGGTTAATCCATATCTTATAATAGATTCTGCCATTGACATATAAATTATTTTAAGTGTTTCAACTGATAGGAAAAAATTTTATGTGTTCATTCTGCCAGCAATTGATCTGAGTCTTTTACAGGTTTTTTTAATATGTTTGTCCCATTTGAAAAAGCAATCTACTGTAACACCAAGATAGACATATTCTGTAACTAATTCTAAGCTTTCACATTTACAATTAGTCGGGATATTTTTATGGATGCAATTAAAACTATGAGAAATAATATTAGGATTAAATTGAAATCTGGCATTAGGTGATCTTATATGCATAACTTTGGTTTTTTTAGCATTTATTAATAGTCCTGCATCATGTGACCATTTACAAAGTTGGTTAAAGTCAATTTGCATGAGTTCAATTGCAATTTTTAGATCTTTATGTGATATGACCAATGCCGTATCATCTGCAAATACAAAATGTTTAACAAAAGAGAAAAGTTTTTTCATTATAGTTACATAAATTATATATAGTGTAGGTCCCAATATGGAACCTTGTGGAACTCCTGCAGATACATTCTTTGTTTTACTAAAAGTATTATTTATTTTGGTACATATTTTTCTATTTCTAAGATAATCTTTAAATAAATTTAACACATTTCCTCTTATTCCAATTTTTTCTAAGGTTTCTAGCAGTTTTTTAGAGTCAATTGTGTCAAAAGCTTGTGATGAAAGGCTTTAAATCACAGTGAAAGAAAAAACAGATAAACCATAGCTGCAAGAAAATATGCAAATTATTTATGAAAACGGACATGCTAACGACATCTGGCGGAGAAAGAATTGATCCAGCTTGCTTGCAGTAGACTCCTGTAATAGTTGAAATTAAATCAAGGTTCCGGGACGAGAGCAGAGATGTCGTAAAATCGTCTAGGACGACTGGTACATCCCCTTTTAACCAATAGATCTGAACAAAGAGCTATAAAATTTTGAGTAACCAATCAGTGAGCGGAGGGAGGTGTGTCTACGACGGACAAAGGAATAAACTTTGGATCGGGCAATAAAAAAAGATAATTAATGGCTTCTTCTTTCCCACAGAAATTAGAGGTGAACGCACTTTAGGGTCAACGTCGACTTTCAAGGTGACAAACTCCTGGAAATGTTTACAATAACTGAGGCATTTAGGTGATGGCGAACCATTGAAATCGAGTGCTTTGAAGATTTTACAAGTTGAAAAACACACACACGAAAATGCAATGGAAAAACTATAAACGTGATAGTATAAAAAAGGACGGGAAAAGCGAAGGAAAATCACTGGCAGAATTTTCAACTGTAGTACAATTATTTATGATAGAAGGAGGGTGTCATGTTCGATAAAAATCGTACTAAAGAGAGGTGAGAGTTTTGGAAACAATGGAAATTAATCGTTATCAATTTAAGATGAAACGGACATATTGGTAAATCAATCTTGGATGAAAATCTCGCAAAAAAAATACACATTTTAGAAAAGTGCGGCGATCGAATGGAAGGTTAATACAGATATTTTGGACTGCTACGAAGGTTCTAGGAAAATGAAAATTGAGTATTAGAAGAAGACAGTAAAATTAAACATATATCGATAGATTAGATTCAGGAAAAGTAGACATTTTCATGATTATTAGGTTAGATATATATTAGAGTTACCCAATATTACGAAGGGATCGAAACAAGATAAAAGGTTGGCGGTCTCATGTATATTTTGAAGGGTAAACAATCGAAATCCGAACATGATTTTTATTTACGTTAAGGTAATAAACGATTAGAAAAGCGATTAACTTTAACGTGGACCTTATGGAAGTATTTAGATTAGTCAAAAGAAATTAAAATTAATAGGTTTGAAATTAAACTAAATTTACGAGTCTAGTACCAAAATTTTAAACATAAACAGATGTCAATGCATATGTTTTATGTGAATCCTGGTATGAGAAAGATAGAAAATTGGGCGGAGATTGGGTCAGGCAATAAAAATGACAGATATCCCAGAGTCTAATTAGGTATATCTCCCATGGAAGTGTGGAAAACTATATATTAATTAATAATAGATGAAGTATGAAATTTTCCTGGAGACCACACACGTCGGGAAAAGTGGAGAAAAGATAAAAGAAAGGGTAAAGAATGAAGATAAAGAATAATCCAAGTGGAGAAAAGTGATACAATTCAAATTTATCCGTGAAATAAATAAATACGACTTGGAAAATAATTAATTATAGAGTTATGAGAAATAACATAAGAAAAAAAAAGAAGAAATTGTGCAAGAAAACGTCGCGGATAAAAGAAAATCCAAGAAGATAAGGAAAAATTCAAATCTGCGGCATTAAGAGAGAAAGTACTGGTGAAAATGGAAAAGCCCATATAAGGGACAATAAAATTGAGTAGAATTTAGACGAATCGAAATTCAAAAATGCGTAGTAAAGATTTCAGCATGGATTTAAACAATTTCGCACGAGATGCATAAAATTGAGATTTATATATATGTTATTGAGGATGGACCTATCGCGAATTGAGAAAAAAAAGGAACACAAAATCATGAGATCTTAACTACATTTTTGTATGAACAGAGGACAAAGGGAGCTTGGGCGATTAACGCAGACTTACCCGATTCGGACCCTATCGACTTAGATTTGTGAGATAAAAACTAACTACCGCCCAGAGCCGGAAAGCAGAACATCTTATGGAAGCAGAATCGATATTGATGAGAGGGATGTTCGGATTTACGAGTTGATAGGAGATAGAATTAAGCATCAAGAGAAATTCAGATACGTCTTTTGGAACCTGAGAGGGGTATAAAAGATGGAACTCATCAGTCAGGAGGCAGTCGCGCCGAGGGTTTTGAAAAGTTGTTACGTGGCAGTACTACGTCTATTGGTAAAATTCTAGTGAAATAATCTAAGTGTTAAATTCTGAACAAGTACCTGGACTTAGAAAGTTTTGTAAAAAGTCTTAAATTCAGTTTCTAAATTCTGAAAACCCCACCAGTGAAGTTTTGTTAAATCAGTTTAATTTGGTTAAACAGTGAAAATAAATATAATTTAAACTCAGTGCTTAAAAGTGTTAAGTGAAGTGCAAAAAGTGAATTGTGAATTAATTAAAAATTTAAAAATAATTATTTCATTCAAAGTGAAAACATTCAAATTAAATTTAAGAGTTTGTTATCGTTAATCTAAAGTGAACGTGATCGCGTATTGATATTTAAAAATAGATTATAATTTAACGTCAATTTGGTTAAAAAATAATAATAATAGTAATAAATACTTCATCTTAGGTTAAAAGAAACACAAAAACAAAAAAAAAGGATTCGATAATAATAAACGTTTAAACCTTTGTTCTAAAATTAATAGTAAGAGGAAAAAAATTTAATTTATTAAGAGGTTAATTAAAAGTTTGCACAATTCGGAATAAATTTTCTTATCAATTTATATAAAAAGAAATTTAGAATTAATAAATTGTTCAATTAAAATCCATCGTGCGTATAGCGACAGTGTTAAAAGTGTTTGTCGTTTTAACCGGAATTTTAATCATCAGTCTATCATTTCGAAAAAGAATTTGAAACAACTATCATTCAAAAGCTTAAACTAGAAAGGTGTTATTAAATCAACGGGTTTTCTGGATTAGGATTTCGTTCGGAAGAAAAATTAAATATCAGCTAATTTATACGATTCAAGCGAGAATAAAATATTAAATAGGAATAAATAGTCGAAAGGATTTATTTTGAAATTAGTTGAAAAATACAATTAATTAGGTAGGATTTCTTCATCAAGGTTGTTGTGTACTACCCGACCGGAAATACCTTGACGTGGGTGAGTTTTCCTTTTATAAATAATTTTCAGGTCCCAGGAGACACAGAAGGGCTGTGAAGTGGAAGTATATCAATTGAATATTAAATTAAAACAACAAAACAAAGAATTACACATTAATATATGTATGTTGTATATTTGTATATATATTTATAAATATAAAATAATATATTGTATATAAAGAATATATATATGAGTAATGTAATTATATATATGTATTTTATTTATTAATCGAAGCATCGAAATGGTAGTGATTTTAATACCTACTCATGGACATATCTATATTATTGAAAAAGAAAATATGTATTTATTAATATTCAAGACCATGTAGAATCATATACCTTATATTTATTTATTAATATATGTACTCTTAGTTAACATATTTTGATAATCGAGATATGTGTACTTATATATGTATATTTATTCTTCAATTAAACCTAGTAAGTTTACTAAATTCGGAAAATGAAAAATAGTTTAACTTCAATAAAGGATTTAAAAATATTTTAATTAATAGTGCACAATAAAAGTTAAGAGGCACAAATGACTTCTAAGGAATTTTAAAATAAACAAATCTCACATTTGGGTTAGTGTGTCAGGAGATGTTTATATTATTTGTTTACAAAACAAAGGATCACTGGAGAATTGGGTCAACCGCATAGTTTGAAAACGACCTTGGCCATAATTAGTTAGTCACAAAGGATTTTATTAATTACCCAAAACAGCTGGGAGATGCGTGTTCTCAAATACTTATCAATCACAAACGACAATTGAGAAATCACGGGTTAGCCAGATTTATATCAAAAAATTACATGAAACATTTAAATATCATTGATTAGATAGTCGCATAGATTTTTATTAGTTATCCGAACCAGCTGGAAGCTGCGTGCGCTCAAATACCTATCAATCACAAACGACAATTGAAAAATCACGGGTTAGGAAGATTTATATCGAATAATTATACGAAACATTTGAATATTATTGATTGGGTGCTCATACAAAACCCCATCAGTTGCCTGAGATATTTGAGGGTCGAGTACTCTCTAATGTGGCAATCAACTACTTGAAACAATTGGAAAATCACGGGATAGGATGAACAAAAATTAATGTTGAACCCTGGAGGTAAAATTTAAAACAAATACAGTTCATCAATAGGAGGCAGTGGTCGCTCCTATAACAAGACCATTAACCAAATCCAATAGAGATGGCGATTCTCTTATATAAAAACGTCAAAACCAAACAAACAAAAGCCTGGAGTTCGATAGCTCTCCAAAACAAACTATCAAATATGATCTTATTTTACTAGTATTTATTAGTATCACCTTATTAGTACGTATATATTCGGTTACCAAGCTAAGAATTGTGCAGAATTCTTTGTGCGAGATCCGAGCTTGGGATGCGAGGTAAATAGCCTTGTATTGCAAGTTATAAACCTTTCCCAAACTGTATGTATACATATATTTATTCGTATGTACTGTCTATTGGAGGATGCGGACCTGCATACAGCTTGCATTTAGGTCGGTAGACCACTCTCGCATCTTCTCTTAGACGTGGAATGAGGATTCACGACCCGTAAGTCCACACCAACCGTGAGTATATGATTGTATATAGGACGAAACCGGTTCGCCCTAAGTAAATTTTAGTCCAAGGAGGAGTCGGAATTTGGGGGTATCGAGACTCGAGGGGAAACTTGAAGGCAGTATATGATGACGTGGAAGGCTTTTTGGGACGCGATAACTTAGGTATCAATCAAAGAGCCGTGTCAAAGGATTATACGAATTTCTTGTTGACTCAAGATCATCTCGTTTACTTGATGGAGGATTGGAGCCAAATTATGCCAGCAAATGGGCTATTCCGAGTTCGTCAAATATGCAATTAATTAATTACATTAACCTACTAAATCAATCTTTACATGTACCTTATAGCAGCAGAATCATAAAGGAGTGGCGCCAGACAGACACAAGAGTTTACCAAAATCAAATTTACTAACAATTAACCATTTGAGTTATATTTAATTACTTGTCCAAATAAACATGTATAATATCTTTTATCAGCGTTCAACTACGATTTTGTTAGGGTGCAGGGAATCAGAAAATTACAATAGGAAAGTTAGCTCATTCAGAAAATTCATTTAAGTCTAGGTTTGCAATAGAAAGACTAATTCAACTTTGAACTCAACACCTCGATCAGAACCAAGAGGGTTACCACAAAAATGAAAGTAATTAAAATCCTATATCATAAATCAAAAAAATTACACAACGTTTGATGGAATTTAATTACAATATAAATACGGGTATATTTGCGTTCAAGATCGTAAATAACGTATTAATTAGTTAAGTACATGTGTCTATAAAGATATATAGTACAAGAGAGCTTTAAGTAGCTTCCTGTAGATATCAAAGAAGAGGGTCCAATTTTCATGGAGGCTTATGTGTTGTAGGGGAGGAATTTTCCATCCCTGCGAACACATATGCAAAGCCTTAGAAAAAAAGAAAAAAATTTTAAATATCGGTCATAGCCAAGAGAGAAGAAAATTTTATATTGTTTTAAACAAACAAAAAGGAATTATATAAAATTACTCTCACACCCAAAAAGGCGAAACATTACAACTCATAGCCGTGATCAGGAGGTTCAGGTTTTATAAGTTTTGAGAGAAAAAAAAACAAAGTTATTGGTCAACCTATTGCAAAAACGGAGAAAATAATAATAATAAATAGGACGAAATTAATTAAAGAGTTAACAAAAAGAAAAAAAAATTTATCAGAAAAGTGCGACATTACATAAATATACAGTAAAATTTAAAAATAATAATAGATTAACGTAAACAAACAATAAATCCAAAAAGAAAGTGTTAACGAATAAATCTTATAATACAAAAAGTGTCCTTATAAATAAAAATGTGTTAATTCAAATGACCGTGAACTTTAGAGTCAATAAAAATTCTTTTCATACGATAATATAAACAATAAGAAAGGATATGTGGGTTAATGATGTCATTCACTCGAGAGGAATGCGTTCCGTAAACAAAAACATTGTTTATGTTTTGGGTTCATCGAACAAATCGGAATGTTGATATAAAGCAAGTTTAATAAACAGACAAACCCGAAAAACATCGAACTTATTGGGACATCAAAGAACATCTAAAAATTGATAAGATAAACATCGAGATTTTAAAAGGTCGGAAACATCGTTGAATAATACGTATCACTCCGAGGAACAAAAAATTAAATAACAAACGTCGAGATTAAATAAACAATGACACAAAACGAGATAGCTGGAACAAGTATAACATAAGCATTGCATTTGGATATCGTGAAGTATTAACGTAAACAATTATTGTTTATCTTATATCCGACCAGCGGCGGGCCGTGGTACTTAACAAATTATTCACAAAGTCAGGAAAAGAAATTATTATTTCATCGCTAGACATTCGACAGAATTATTAGAAGGATAGAAAGGTTTAGAGATATTAAATTGATTAATGTTTTACAACACCCAATGTACCTTACTAGATATCATTGGTTTTGCAAAAATAATGATTACGAAAAATATAAAATTGATTAATATCAATTGATTAACAAAAAAAAATATATATATATTTTTTTGATTAACATCAATATCATTATAAAACAAAAGAAAAACAATTATTTTGAGATGTTGGGGTGTAATCTATTATGATCATGTTGTAACATAATAAATAGCGGAAATATTACACCCATATCATGTGATAGATAGATCTATAATAACAATAATATCAAAATAGAAAAGAGTAATTGTATTACATCATAGTTACTCATTAGGACCACGTGTTAGATTCAAATGGTCGCGCTACGTGCCGCCAATGTAGATACTTGTTGTCAGGATCACAAATCTCGATAGTCGACAGAGACATTAATGAGGGTGAAACATTTGATGTTTTGTTTTGTGAGGTAAGATTAATCTTACATAATATAATTTACCATATAAACGGGTAAGTTGAAATAACGTAAGATTTACTTATGATAATTTTGTTGACATTCGGGTCAGGTAGTTGACTATTAAGACATATTTTAAGACACAGAGAACTCAGTCAATGGATTCGATAAAGAATTCAAGTATAGGCCAAACAAATAAACGTTGTTTTGAAAAGACAAAGTGTTATTTGAGAATTCGAGCTTCAATCTCAAAGGAAAAAAATACAATTCAGAGTTGGCTCGAGATTTTAATGTCGTTGACGAATGTTTATGATGGGATATATATATGTGTATATATATACCTATTTCGAGGAAACATCGTGATAGGTATATGAAAAAAAAATCATGTTAGGTATTTCAAAATCATAAATGAACTTGAAAATTTACAGGAACAATCAGGTGATGAAATACAAGAAAAATCTAGAAAAACAAAAAAAAATAAGAAAAACGAGAAGGGAAATATTGTTACCAGAGAACTGCGAAATAGTTTAGTGATATTAAAAATAAAATAGATCAATAAATAAAATATAAATAAAAGTGAAAAAGTGCTCGCATGCAACAGACTGCGTTACGTAAACAAACGAAAGCAATTAAACACGATTCATTATGACGGGACAGTGAACCCACAAAATAGGACTCATATTGTTTATAAAACTAACCCTCGCGCCTTTGAGAATATAAACAAAGTAAGAAATTTACGACTTGGATTCAACGCGAAGGAATTTTAAACGTAAACCAACTTGGTCCTTCATGAACGAACGGGTGACACATTAAGATAAACAAAACGAAAAAGGATAAGATAAAAGTGATATCCAGATAAAACGAAGGATAACGTAAATAATCCTTATAGATAAGGATAAACATTGGATAAAGATAAAAGATAAATTATGATTTATCTAACGGGATAAAAGTGTTAGGATTTGCGGACACTTATTATGAAATACAAACATCGGAGCTTAAATCAAGTATAGATCAAACAAATAAGTGTTGTTTTGAAACAACAAAAGTGTTAGTTGTGATTTCAACTTTCAATTTCAAAGAAAAATTACAATTCAGACGGCACCGAGATAAGCCACTTGACAGTGAATGAAAATAAATAAAATGGTCTAGACAAATAATAAACGGAAGCGCGTAGAATTGGAATTTGCAGCAACTGATAACACGGAGCAGGGGTACTCAACAGTTTGGAATTTGAAAAAAAAAAAATTTTTCATTAAAGAAAAAAAAAGATTGAAGAATAAAACGTCAAGAAACGCTTGTTGTGAAGAGGGAGGTCTTAGTCCAACCAGGTTGAGGACCACCTAAACACGCGAGTCGAGGGGCGTGTTTTTTTTTCCCAGAAAAAAAAAGAGATTAATTTTGAGTTTATCAAAATTAGAGAAAATTCCATAAAATAAAATCTACGCGAAAAAAAAATAGAAAATACAATGTGATTCAAAGTCAAGGTTGTTAACAATCCAAACAGAATGAAAAGATAAAAAGGGAATGACAGAATGGAAGGAGAGATAGGGAATAACAGAATGAGGGGGGGGAGAAAGGAAATAACAGAATGGAAAGAGAGATAGGGAATAACAGAATGAGGGGGGGGGAGAAAGGAAATAACAGAATGGAGAGAGAGATAGGGAATGATAGAGTGAGGTAGAGAAAGGAAATAACAGAATGGAAAGAGAGATAGGGAATAACAGAACGAAGGGGGGAGAAAAGCTAGACTACATTTTGAACACAATTTCGATGTCTAAAGTAGTATACAACGTTAGCCACAGCAAATTGAGTTCAGAGGGGGGAACTGTGATGAAAGGCTTTAAATCACAGTGAAAGAAAAAACAGATAAACCATAGCTGCAAGAAAATATGCAAATTATTTATGAAAACGGACATGCTAACGACATCTGGCGGAGAAAGAATTGATCCAGCTTGCTTGCAGTAGACTCCTGTAATAGTTGAAATTAAATCAAGGTTCCGGGACGAGAGCAGAGATGTCGTAAAATCGTCTAGGACGACTGGTACATCCCCTTTTAACCAATAGATCTGAACAAAGAGCTATAAAATTTTGAGTAACCAATCAGTGAGCGGAGGGAGGTGTGTCTACGACGGACAAAGGAATAAACTTTGGATCGGGCAATAAAAAAAGATAATTAATGGCTTCTTCTTTCCCACAGAAATTAGAGGTGAACGCACTTTAGGGTCAACGTCGACTTTCAAGGTGACAAACTCCTGGAAATGTTTACAATAACTGAGGCATTTAGGTGATGGCGAACCATTGAAATCGAGTGCTTTGAAGATTTTACAAGTTGAAAAACACACACACGAAAATGCAATGGAAAAACTATAAACGTGATAGTATAAAAAAGGACGGGAAAAGCGAAGGAAAATCACTGGCAGAATTTTCAACTGTAGTACAATTATTTATGATAGAAGGAGGGTGTCATGTTCGATAAAAATCGTACTAAAGAGAGGTGAGAGTTTTGGAAACAATGGAAATTAATCGTTATCAATTTAAGATGAAACGGACATATTGGTAAATCAATCTTGGATGAAAATCTCGCAAAAAAAATACACATTTTAGAAAAGTGCGGCGATCGAATGGAAGGTTAATACAGATATTTTGGACTGCTACGAAGGTTCTAGGAAAATGAAAATTGAGTATTAGAAGAAGACAGTAAAATTAAACATATATCGATAGATTAGATTCAGGAAAAGTAGACATTTTCATGATTATTAGGTTAGATATATATTAGAGTTACCCAATATTACGAAGGGATCGAAACAAGATAAAAGGTTGGCGGTCTCATGTATATTTTGAAGGGTAAACAATCGAAATCCGAACATGATTTTTATTTACGTTAAGGTAATAAACGATTAGAAAAGCGATTAACTTTAACGTGGACCTTATGGAAGTATTTAGATTAGTCAAAAGAAATTAAAATTAATAGGTTTGAAATTAAACTAAATTTACGAGTCTAGTACCAAAATTTTAAACATAAACAGATGTCAATGCATATGTTTTATGTGAATCCTGGTATGAGAAAGATAGAAAATTGGGCGGAGATTGGGTCAGGCAATAAAAATGACAGATATCCCAGAGTCTAATTAGGTATATCTCCCATGGAAGTGTGGAAAACTATATATTAATTAATAATAGATGAAGTATGAAATTTTCCTGGAGACCACACACGTCGGGAAAAGTGGAGAAAAGATAAAAGAAAGGGTAAAGAATGAAGATAAAGAATAATCCAAGTGGAGAAAAGTGATACAATTCAAATTTATCCGTGAAATAAATAAATACGACTTGGAAAATAATTAATTATAGAGTTATGAGAAATAACATAAGAAAAAAAAAGAAGAAATTGTGCAAGAAAACGTCGCGGATAAAAGAAAATCCAAGAAGATAAGGAAAAATTCAAATCTGCGGCATTAAGAGAGAAAGTACTGGTGAAAATGGAAAAGCCCATATAAGGGACAATAAAATTGAGTAGAATTTAGACGAATCGAAATTCAAAAATGCGTAGTAAAGATTTCAGCATGGATTTAAACAATTTCGCACGAGATGCATAAAATTGAGATTTATATATATGTTATTGAGGATGGACCTATCGCGAATTGAGAAAAAAAAGGAACACAAAATCATGAGATCTTAACTACATTTTTGTATGAACAGAGGACAAAGGGAGCTTGGGCGATTAACGCAGACTTACCCGATTCGGACCCTATCGACTTAGATTTGTGAGATAAAAACTAACTACCGCCCAGAGCCGGAAAGCAGAACATCTTATGGAAGCAGAATCGATATTGATGAGAGGGATGTTCGGATTTACGAGTTGATAGGAGATAGAATTAAGCATCAAGAGAAATTCAGATACGTCTTTTGGAACCTGAGAGGGGTATAAAAGATGGAACTCATCAGTCAGGAGGCAGTCGCGCCGAGGGTTTTGAAAAGTTGTTACGTGGCAGTACTACGTCTATTGGTAAAATTCTAGTGAAATAATCTAAGTGTTAAATTCTGAACAAGTACCTGGACTTAGAAAGTTTTGTAAAAAGTCTTAAATTCAGTTTCTAAATTCTGAAAACCCCACCAGTGAAGTTTTGTTAAATCAGTTTAATTTGGTTAAACAGTGAAAATAAATATAATTTAAACTCAGTGCTTAAAAGTGTTAAGTGAAGTGCAAAAAGTGAATTGTGAATTAATTAAAAATTTAAAAATAATTATTTCATTCAAAGTGAAAACATTCAAATTAAATTTAAGAGTTTGTTATCGTTAATCTAAAGTGAACGTGATCGCGTATTGATATTTAAAAATAGATTATAATTTAACGTCAATTTGGTTAAAAAATAATAATAATAGTAATAAATACTTCATCTTAGGTTAAAAGAAACACAAAAACAAAAAAAAAGGATTCGATAATAATAAACGTTTAAACCTTTGTTCTAAAATTAATAGTAAGAGGAAAAAAATTTAATTTATTAAGAGGTTAATTAAAAGTTTGCACAATTCGGAATAAATTTTCTTATCAATTTATATAAAAAGAAATTTAGAATTAATAAATTGTTCAATTAAAATCCATCGTGCGTATAGCGACAGTGTTAAAAGTGTTTGTCGTTTTAACCGGAATTTTAATCATCAGTCTATCATTTCGAAAAAGAATTTGAAACAACTATCATTCAAAAGCTTAAACTAGAAAGGTGTTATTAAATCAACGGGTTTTCTGGATTAGGATTTCGTTCGGAAGAAAAATTAAATATCAGCTAATTTATACGATTCAAGCGAGAATAAAATATTAAATAGGAATAAATAGTCGAAAGGATTTATTTTGAAATTAGTTGAAAAATACAATTAATTAGGTAGGATTTCTTCATCAAGGTTGTTGTGTACTACCCGACCGGAAATACCTTGACGTGGGTGAGTTTTCCTTTTATAAATAATTTTCAGGTCCCAGGAGACACAGAAGGGCTGTGAAGTGGAAGTATATCAATTGAATATTAAATTAAAACAACAAAACAAAGAATTACACATTAATATATGTATGTTGTATATTTGTATATATATTTATAAATATAAAATAATATATTGTATATAAAGAATATATATATGAGTAATGTAATTATATATATGTATTTTATTTATTAATCGAAGCATCGAAATGGTAGTGATTTTAATACCTACTCATGGACATATCTATATTATTGAAAAAGAAAATATGTATTTATTAATATTCAAGACCATGTAGAATCATATACCTTATATTTATTTATTAATATATGTACTCTTAGTTAACATATTTTGATAATCGAGATATGTGTACTTATATATGTATATTTATTCTTCAATTAAACCTAGTAAGTTTACTAAATTCGGAAAATGAAAAATAGTTTAACTTCAATAAAGGATTTAAAAATATTTTAATTAATAGTGCACAATAAAAGTTAAGAGGCACAAATGACTTCTAAGGAATTTTAAAATAAACAAATCTCACATTTGGGTTAGTGTGTCAGGAGATGTTTATATTATTTGTTTACAAAACAAAGGATCACTGGAGAATTGGGTCAACCGCATAGTTTGAAAACGACCTTGGCCATAATTAGTTAGTCACAAAGGATTTTATTAATTACCCAAAACAGCTGGGAGATGCGTGTTCTCAAATACTTATCAATCACAAACGACAATTGAGAAATCACGGGTTAGCCAGATTTATATCAAAAAATTACATGAAACATTTAAATATCATTGATTAGATAGTCGCATAGATTTTTATTAGTTATCCGAACCAGCTGGAAGCTGCGTGCGCTCAAATACCTATCAATCACAAACGACAATTGAAAAATCACGGGTTAGGAAGATTTATATCGAATAATTATACGAAACATTTGAATATTATTGATTGGGTGCTCATACAAAACCCCATCAGTTGCCTGAGATATTTGAGGGTCGAGTACTCTCTAATGTGGCAATCAACTACTTGAAACAATTGGAAAATCACGGGATAGGATGAACAAAAATTAATGTTGAACCCTGGAGGTAAAATTTAAAACAAATACAGTTCATCAATAGGAGGCAGTGGTCGCTCCTATAACAAGACCATTAACCAAATCCAATAGAGATGGCGATTCTCTTAAATAAAAACGTCAAAACCAAACAAACAAAAGCCTGGAGTTCGATAGCTCTCCAAAACAAACTATCAAATATGATCTTATTTTACTAGTATTTATTAGTATCACCTTATTAGTACGTATATATTCGGTTACCAAGCTAAGAATTGTGCAGAATTCTTTGTGCGAGATCCGAGCTTGGGATGCGAGGTAAATAGCCTTGTATTGCAAGTTATAAACCTTTCCCAAACTGTATGTATACATATATTTATTCGTATGTACTGTCTATTGGAGGATGCGGACCTGCATACAGCTTGCATTTAGGTCGGTAGACCACTCTCGCATCTTCTCTTAGACGTGGAATGAGGATTCACGACCCGTAAGTCCACACCAACCGTGAGTATATGATTGTATATAGGACGAAACCGGTTCGCCCTAAGTAAATTTTAGTCCAAGGAGGAGTCGGAATTTGGGGGTATCGAGACTCGAGGGGAAACTTGAAGGCAGTATATGATGACGTGGAAGGCTTTTTGGGACGCGATAACTTAGGTATCAATCAAAGAGCCGTGTCAAAGGATTATACGAATTTCTTGTTGACTCAAGATCATCTCGTTTACTTGATGGAGGATTGGAGCCAAATTATGCCAGCAAATGGGCTATTCCGAGTTCGTCAAATATGCAATTAATTAATTACATTAACCTACTAAATCAATCTTTACATGTACCTTATAGCAGCAGAATCATAAAGGAGTGGCGCCAGACAGACACAAGAGTTTACCAAAATCAAATTTACTAACAATTAACCATTTGAGTTATATTTAATTACTTGTCCAAATAAACATGTATAATATCTTTTATCAGCGTTCAACTACGATTTTGTTAGGGTGCAGGGAATCAGAAAATTACAATAGGAAAGTTAGCTCATTCAGAAAATTCATTTAAGTCTAGGTTTGCAATAGAAAGACTAATTCAACTTTGAACTCAACACCTCGATCAGAACCAAGAGGGTTACCACAAAAATGAAAGTAATTAAAATCCTATATCATAAATCAAAAAAATTACACAACGTTTGATGGAATTTAATTACAATATAAATACGGGTATATTTGCGTTCAAGATCGTAAATAACGTATTAATTAGTTAAGTACATGTGTCTATAAAGATATATAGTACAAGAGAGCTTTAAGTAGCTTCCTGTAGATATCAAAGAAGAGGGTCCAATTTTCATGGAGGCTTATGTGTTGTAGGGGAGGAATTTTCCATCCCTGCGAACACATATGCAAAGCCTTAGAAAAAAAGAAAAAAATTTTAAATATCGGTCATAGCCAAGAGAGAAGAAAATTTTATATTGTTTTAAACAAACAAAAAGGAATTATATAAAATTACTCTCACACCCAAAAAGGCGAAACATTACAAGCTTTAGAGTTATCAGTTACTTAGCAGGGGTACCTGTTTTAATGAGTTGAGGTTTGTATAGTTCATGGCGGCGGATGCGTTTTCCCACTTACTGCGTGGCGGGTCGGATCGGGAGAGACTGATTGAGGGAGACCCTTTGACCTCTGCAGCCGGACTCTCTCTCTCTACCCATTGCCTTGGACGTCTCTCCTGGACGTACAGAGCTATCCTAGATCCGCACCCATCACCGAGTCAGACATGTGCGCAAACTTCTTTGAAGAAACTTTAAATGCTCATATCGCAGACTGTACAACCTTTATAAATAATCAACCAAGTTCTAAATTAAGGCAAATCAAACCATGGATTACGCAAGGATTACTCATTTCTATCCGGAAAAAAGAAAAACTTTTCATAGACACAAAAAAAAACCCTACCAATAGCCAAGTAAAAAACGAATACAAAATATTCCGGAACAAACTCATTAAAATTATCAAAGACACAAAAGAAAAATATTACAGGGAGAAAATAATCCTCACAAAAGAAAACCCTAAAAAAACATGGAACACTATAGATGAAATAATGAATAAAAATAATAAAAATAAGTCTACAATAAATGTCATAAACAATAATGGAACTAAAATAAATGCTATCCGTGAACCAAAAATGTGCGCAAATATTTTCAACAAATTTTTCGCTACCGTCGGTCAAAAACTTGCATATAAAATTGACCAAAATTATCAACCTGATGACATACATGAAGATAAAATAACAAATAGCAATCTTTCAATTTTTAAACCGACTTCAGAAAAAAATATTGAAAACATAATACAATCACTTAAAAATGGTAGTGCGCCAGGATACGACGGTATAACTACAGAAATCTTGAAAAAATACTGCAATTTTCTAACCAAACCGATTACGCATATAATTAATGTAAGTAATAAATACGGAATATTCCCGTCTAACTACAAAAAAGCCATTATAATCCCAATATATAAATCTGGAGATCCAAAAGAAGTAAACAATTACCGCCCAGTATCCTTATTATCCAACATTGCAAAAATACACGAAAAAGTAATAAAAAAACAAATTACTGATTATACAGATAACCAAAAAAGTATTAACCCTAGTCAATACGGTTTTAGAGATAAACTTAGCACACAAGACGCAATTGCAGAATTAACTAAGCTTATTTACAAAACATTAGATAGAGGCAAAAAATGCTTAAGTATATTCATTGACCTCAGTAAAGCTTTTGATAGTGTCTCACATTCAAAATTAATTAATAAAGTAAATAATATAGGAATTACTGGCAAAGCTAAAACATGGTTAAAAAGTTATCTCTATCAAAGAACTCAACAGGTTAAAGTAAACAACGAATTAAGTGAAATAGAAAATATAGATTTTGGAATTCCACAAGGAACTGTTTTGGGACCTTTACTTTTTATATTATATGTTAATGAACTTTTTCAACTCCCAATCATTGGAAACATCATATCTTACGCAGATGATACAGTTATAACTATTGAAGGAAATTCATGGAATGAGGTCGTAGTATCAGCTAATAATGCAATAAATATCGTTAAACTATGGTTTGACGAAAATTTATTGACACTGAATGTCGAAAAAACCCATTTTATACCTTATAGCCTAACAGGGAATAACTCAAATGTAAATCTAAACATAAAAATTCACGAAAGAAATTGCCTCCTTAAATTCGCACCCTGTAATTCAAACTGTATAAACATTAGTAGTAAAAAAGAAATAAAATATCTTGGAATAATTATTGATAATAACATTAAATGGAAAAGTCAAATAAATTCCACAGTAGACAGAATGAGAAAACTAATCTATATATTTTTTAGACTAAGAAATATTGTATCATTAAAAATACTAAAAGATATTTATTATGCATTGGCGCACTCTGTCCTACAATATGGAATCGTGGCTTGGGGGGGTGCATATAAATCATCCCTACTCCCACTGGAAACTATTCAAAAAATACTTATAAAAATCATCTTAAAAAAGCCATATTACTACCCAACTATAAATGTTTTTCAAGATTTCCCGGTTCCCCCACTTACAAAAATTTATGACAAAATTGCACTTCTACAAATACATAAAGATTTCTTTAGTAAAAATAATTTACCACAATTGAATATTAGCAAAAGAATAATATCTGTTGGAGGACTAACCGTGCCACTAGCACGAACCACAACAGCACAGCATCACTATATATTCAAGGGTGTAAAATTATGTAATAAATTACCTCTTGATATACGATCGGAAGAAAACTACGAAAAATATTAAAAAAAAAATTAAATTATAATACTCTTGTACCACCTCATAACTTTACTTATTGTTTAGAAATATGTTTTTGCCTTTTAAATTCTTTGAATCATTTATTAACTAACCTATATTTTTATTACTTTTATTGTTATTTTTTGTGTTATTTTTTGTGTTATTTTTTGTGTTATTTTTTGTTAAAAAATTAATAAAATACTTCGTTTTAACCACTTTTATTGTTTATTACCAACATGTTTCATGAGCAACGCTCACTTCTTCAGGGTTTTTGAACGAAGTATTTTATTAATTTTTAATTAAAATGGTGCCACAAAATAAGTTTGCTGAGTTAGAAGAAGTTATTTTTTGTGTTATTTTTTGTTTTATTACTAATATTTTTTGTATAATTTAAACAAATGTAAAAATATTTTTGTTGTCCTCTCCTAAACACAAGCAGCTGCTTTATTAGGAGAGTGATTGATATATTGGTGTTTATATTGTTAAAAAAATTGTAACCTTGTTTATATGTTTTAATAAATAAAATAAAAAAAAAATTTAAAAAAATCACTGGTAGGTTTTTCCTTCCCAGAACTTCCACTCCTTCATTTCTCTTAAAATACCTTCCACACAGAATCCCCAAAGATGACGTAGGCCCCGGGAGATTTTTTTTTCCTTAGAGCCTGTTAGATTGAATTTAAAAAAGGCGACAAACTGAATATTAAACATTTTGAATGTGGATATACATTATACAAGGGCTACGAAATGTATCTTCATTATTGTACCTATTACCTGCATGATGACATTAGCTCTCATGGTATTCGTGGTTGACTAGTTACGATCCTCGACTACAAACCAGAAAGTCATGGGTTCGAATCCCGGCAAAGAGCATATTTTTGGCACGTTCACGAGTGATGGATACTTTCAGTATCGCCTTGGTAACAACCCACCAATCAGAATCTCGAAAAATTGCTTGAAATGGCTTTATCTGTCTTTGGCGACGACATTTGAATAGTCAGGCACTTCTCCAGCGTGCTCTTCCCCATCTCCCCTCCCCACACTACCTAATTGGGGATGCCATAGTCTTACTGGCTCCAGATGGTACTCACTCAACAGTTGAGACTCATGTACGGTATACACATAAAAAACAACGATTAAGTTTTTTACTACTTTTAATGTTATCTTAATACTTAATCAAAATACGGGTAAGGCAAATATACTGCCGAAGGTGACATATTCTCTAAGGACCATTTTTGGGGACGCTTGGGGGAGGTTAAGGAAATGAAGAAGTGAACCAGGGTCTCTAAAATGAACACAAGAACGAGTCAAATAAGCGACCCGCCCTTACGTCAACTTTTGTCTTTACTTTAAATTTACGGAAATTGATAAATTCATCTTAAAACGTGGACGAATTTTAGACTGCATTAATTTTCCAACATCTAAACGACTAACACGCTTTGTTAAACTTCAAAAAAATTAGTACAAACTGTTCAAATGCAGCGGAACTAACATCTACAATACCTAAATGACATAGGAACTCTCCAGAAGTAAACTATTCGAGAGCGAGTTCAACACGAAATACCTGGAAATTGGCATGATGCCTCTACGAGTTCAACATGAAATATAACTATTCCAATGTGATATACCGTTATGCACTGAAGAGGTTGTCAGATAGAAGTATTCTGTGGGCTTGTCCGTGGGCCTGATAACAACATTGGAAAAAAAATATTGAAACCGCACAAGATCCCAACTACTCTCAACCATCTGGAGCCAGTGAGACTATAGCATCCCCAATTGGGGTATGTTGTGAGACTGAAGGTAATAATGAGGGAAATGAGATGGGAAAGATGAAGGTGGGGAAATATCTGGCTAGTCAGACCTGGTCACTAAACAATGGTCGGAAATATGCCGCGAGTATATTATATATTATTTTTAATTGATAAATTGTGTGGTAACACAAATTCATCATATAAAATTTACTTTCGCACGCCGGGATTTGAACTCGTGACCTTCGGCTTGCTAGTCTGCTAGACTTGCTAGACCACGGACGCCCTTAAAGTTGAAGTTGATCAAACGTTTTCAAGTATCCAAATTCTTCCTTGAGCAAATAGACAATTATTATATTATGATATTGCTAGTCCAATACGAAACGCCTTTCATAATGATAGTAATTGGATAGTTTCCATAGCCCCGTTTTCATGAAAAATATTTCAAGGCCGCTCTAGAATTTGTTATGAGTTCCTGGGCTCTATCTAATTTTATTATTTACAAACTGATGCAGAAATAAACATATTTAATAAAATAAAATACTTTTTTGTTTTAAAACCACGATATTTATTAATTTAAGAACCGACCGGTTTCGCTTTACTTAAGCATCATCAGGGTACAAATTAATACTAAACAAGAAGTACATAATGTGTGTATATATATAACAAAATATAGAGGGAGACAACATGATACAAATATAAGCAACACAAAGACGGTCATAAAATACATTAACATAAGTGCACAAGTAATGGAAAAACCGCTAGATAATTATGTAGACTAATGGGTTATATCAATAAATCGGGAGAAACAAAGCATCAACTGGCATGGTGGTAAGGAGGTAAGGAGAACTGGGATTTTTTTATGGGTTTATTGGAAACAGACCTAATATTGGACTACTTGATATGTCTAATTGATTATTAAGTATCTGACTTTTGGTTTTTACAGCTTTTTTAATTTCTAGTGCCTCTAAGTTGTTTAGTCTGTTACCATGCCCGTTTTTATGTAAGATGTTAGCACCGGTGCTATGACAGAATGTATGATCTTTATCGATCAAATGATTTGCGAATTCGGAAAACCCGTTATTATTGAGGCAACGAAGATGCTCCTTTATCCTAATATTAACATTACGTGATGTCTTACCGATATAGAAAGCCAAACAATTATTGCAATTTAATTTATAAATCCCCGAATGACTTAATTTATCGTCCTTATCTTTTGAATTAATTAGAAATTTACCTATATTGTTATTAGTATAAAAGGCCGGTTTGACTTCAGAAGGAAGGTTTTTTACACTTAAGGTAGAAAAGTGATTAATAAATAAAATTCGCCGCCATTGATAATTAACATTATTATCATTGATTTGAGTACAAGGACTAGCAAAGAGGAAGCGATTAATGGCTATTTGTTTTAGCTTTTTATTTAAGATTAAATCTATAAAATTTGATTCATAGCCATTATTTACTGCTATGTTTTTAATTAGTTTTAGTTCACTATCAAAATTACTATCGGACATTGGAATTGTGACTAAACGATGGACCATTAGATGGAATGCGGAGTGCTTATGTGAAATAGGGTGATTGGAGGTGCTGTGTATGACAACGTCAGTATAGGAGGGTTTACGAAAAATGTTAAAATTAATTCTGTTATTAACGATCGATAAGGTAAGGTCTAAAAAATTTAAGGTTGAATTTATTAAAATTTTTTAGACCTTACCTTATCGATCGTTAATAACAGAATTAATTTTAACATTTTTCGTAAACCCTCCTATACTGACGTTGTCATACACAGCACCTCCAATCACCCTATTTCACATAAGCACTCCGCATTCCATTCAATGGTCCATCGTTTAGTCACAATTCCAATGTCCGATAGTAATTTTGATAGTGAACTAAAACTAATTAAAAATATAGCAGTAAATAATGGCTATGAATCAAATTTTATAGATTTAATCTTAAATAAAAAGCTAAAACAAATAGCCATTAATCGCTTCCTCTTTGCTAGTCCTTGTACTCAAATCAATGATAATAATGTTAATTATCAATGGCGGCGAATTTTATTTATTAATCACTTTTCTACCTTAAGTGTAAAAAACCTTCCTTCTGAAGTCAAACCGGCCTTTTATACTAATAACAATATAGTTAAATTTCTAATTAATTCTAAAGATAAGGACGATAAATTAAGTCATTCGGGGATTTATAAATTAAATTGCAATAATTGTTTGGCTTTCTATATCGGTAAGACATCACGTAATGTTAATATTAGGATAAAGGAGCATCTTCGTTGCCTCAATAATAACGGGTTTTCCGAATTCGCAAATCATTTGATCGATAAAGATCATACATTCTGTCATAGCACCGGTGCTAACATCTTACATAAAAACGGGCATGGTAACAGACTAAACAACTTAGAGGCACTAGAAATTAAAAAAGCTGTAAAAACCAAAAGTCAGATACTTAATAATCAATTAGACATATCAAGTAGTCCAATATTAGGTCTGTTTCCAATAAACCCATAAAAAAATCCCAGTTCTCCTTACCTCCTTACCACCATGCCAGTTGATGCTTTGTTTCTCCCGATTTATTGATATAACCCATTAGTCTACATAATTATCTAGCGGTTTTTCCATTACTTGTGCACTTATGTTAATGTATTTTATGACCGTCTTTGTGTTGCTTATATTTGTATCATGTTGTCTCCCTCTATATTTTGTTATATATATACACACATTATGTACTTCTTGTTTAGTATTAATTTGTACCCTGATGATGCTTAAGTAAAGCGAAACCGGTCGGTTCTTAAATTAATAAATATCGTGGTTTTAAAACAAAAAAGTATTTTATTTTATTAAATATGTCAAACCACAAAGTGATTGCTTTCTACAATAATAGAAATAAACATACTTTCCTGACAGGTCTCTTCAGGTAAACGCACTTTTAGTAAAAATTTTACAACTTTGCATACATAGTACAATATAATTAAAACACACGACATTGATTTACAATACGATATTTACCATCCATTACTATTGATCTTACATTTATTAGAAGATTTGTGGCAATAGTTGAGTTGATATTTTTTATTAAATGACCTTAATAATTTTTGTTAAATGACCTTAACATTTTTTTATTAAATGACCTTAACATTTTTTTATTAAATGACCTTAATCATTTTTATTAAATGACCTTCATTTTTTTATTAAATGACCTTAAAAAGCTTACAAATTCTTTGTTGCTTACATTTTTCACACATTTAGTTATTTACAATGTCGCGGATTGATTTTATCGATATGTCTTAACACTAGAAAGACCGAAGCGGTCATTTTGACCGTTTCACGATGTAATATGACGATATTTTGCTTAAAATTTATGGTAATGATCTGATTTTTTTTTAATTTTCATAATTCATGATTTAACGACCATGGTGAAAAAAACAGGCACGTACCTTATTTATTTATCGAAATATAATGATTTATACCTACAAAGACCGCCGCGGTCAATGTGACCGTTAGGGCCATTTTAAGCTGGGATTGTTTAGGATCTTCTTTATTCAAGTTTGAAATATACCCATTCCACCTTACACATGTTACTACTAATTGACCTTTCTCTTTCTTTCGGTATCATTCTTACTCGATCTGCACTGTGGTTGTCAGTTGTTAGTATTCTACCGCATGTTGGTCTGTGCGTATGTATTTCAAGTCACGGAAAATTTCGTTTTATTATTGTAGATTGTGTACTAATTATTTTGGCTATAGTTTTATTGAAACTTTGGAACGTAATATCATATCGATATGAGTACTCGTAGAAATCTTACCGAGTCGGATATAGTGGAAGAACTAGCAAGATCAGTCAGATGAAGAATGTCGTGCCAGTAAAATTGATGACACCGTTTTTGTTTTGGAGCCTAATATTTTTTCATCGGACATGAAGATCATGAAGATCTTCAGATGACATCGACATCTTTTCCTAGAAATCCGATTTCAAATCGTCATGGTCGAGGGGTTAGAATAAGAGGCATCGAGAGGTATCAGTAGGCCGTTTTTTCTGCAAGAGTAACAGACCTTCCGGAAATTGGAGATATTCAAGTTGCAGTTGACGGTACAGAATGGACGTGTACATCACATACTCAGAGTACTTTCAGCCAGCAAGGATGACGTTATTGACAAAATATACTCAGAGAAGTTGCAGGCCCAACACCTTATGCGAAGCGATATGTTGAAAACAATAAAGTTCTAAAAGACTTATTATGGTCGACATTATGGGGACTCCTCATATTCAAAGAAACTATAAGTAATAATAGATTAAAAAATTATTAAATATTTGCGTTTTGGTATTTGTTTTTGGGGTGTTATGCCGTGTTGCGCTAACTCCTTCTTTAGCCAACGTTTCAAAAACAAAATAACACATCTGCCCTGATGATGGACACTGCAATGTTGTCCGAAACGTTGGCTAAAGAAGGAGTTAGCGCAACACGGCATAACACCCCAAAAACAAATAGCAAAAATACTTTTGGCCGTGAAAATCTTAAATCATATTTGCGTTTTGATTTGCGAACTACGAGATCTTGATAAATTTGCACTAGCATCGGCAATTTGGAACAAGTTCATTGAAAACTGTAATCTGTGTTACGTTCCTGGTGAAAATTTGACGGGCGATGAAAAGCTATTTCCTAGCAAAACTCGTTGTCCGTTTACTCAGTATATAGCAAATAAGCCTGACAAATTTTGAAAAAATATTGGCTTGTGGTGGCCGTAGATACTAAATACCTTTGTAATGGATTTCCATATTTAGGTAAAACTGAAGAAAGTTCAAATGGGTCACTACCAGAATATGTAATAATGAAACTATTACGACCGTATCTTAAGAAAAGACGAAACAGAGAAATTACGAGCTGAGCAAACAAGTATTGTCGAAACGATGAGAAGGGCCAAATACCAGCAGTTTGCAAAACCATTTGTACTCCACGTTATGAATCATTTATTTTGAAGGCTAGCAATGGTATTACACTAACTGTTCATCACGGAAAACCGAAGAAAAATATAATGATATTGAGTACAGTATATCCGGATGTTCAATTTGGCGACAGAACAAAGAAAATTCCCAAACGATTGAATTTTACAATTCTACAAAATATGGTGTCGATATATTCGACCAAATAGCTCGTAAATATTCCGTAAGAGCTGGAAGTAGAAGGTGGCCTGTGCACGTTTTCTACAACATACTTTATCTAGCCGCTATAAATGCATGGATAATTTATAAAAAGATAACAAAAAAAAAACATATCTCGTCACAATTTTATTCTACAGCTTGTTGGAGAACTACGGTCAGCATATACAAATACCAGCTTTGGTCAGCATATCAGAAAGGGAATCCGAAAATAAAAATTCTAAAAGACGAGAGTGCCAAATTAATAAAAGATGTAAGCAAAATAAAACAACTGACACATTTGATAATTGTAAGAAATCTGTTTGCGGAAAGTGCCTAGGATATTATAAAAAAAAAACAATTTGTACTAAATGGGAACCTAATCGATTAAAGTAAATCATTTCAATACATAATTATTGTTTTATTTATTTAATATTAAGCCAAATATGACACAATTACAATAATAATAAACTCGCATGTTATCAGCGGTCAAAATGACCGTTGTGGTCTTTATAGGTATGGAGCAGTACCCGGTCTTTCTAGTGTTAAGGAGAAGATTTTAAAATTTAGCTCTGAATTCTGTCGAGTCTGTGATCATTCTTAAATTATGGAGAAATTCATTTTAGACTTTAGGTCCAGCGCACACCAAAAGCATTTTATCTTATGGTGTGCGCTTTGGTTCCTTCAACCTTCCGATAGCTGAAGACGCTGTTGACTTAAGGGTTGACTGTTGTCGTAAATTAACATTTTTCGGAATACACATTTGTGATAAGTAAGCCGAAGTCATTCCATTTGCATGTATTTCAATATACTCGTAAAATAGCCTGTGCATTGGTATAGATTTGCTTACAGGGGGATTTCGAGCGTGCTTTGGCAGAGAATTTATCTATCTGCGGTTTGTCGACTAGAATCTACACTCTACGGTCTACCGATGTACCGTTGGTCCATTAGGCTATTAAGCGGTTAAATCTCACAGTTTCAGGAATATCTCGATGTAGAGAATGTAGATTTAATCAGTACGAAACTAGGAAAGATATAATTTTATATCGATAAGTCAAATCACTTCACCAAAAAACAGCATTTAATGTTGTGTGTTTGTCTGTAACGCTGGTTCAATGAAATCTAGAACTCGGATTTAGGTTAAATTTAAGTGGAACTGATCCTAGTAGCCTTTCTATAAAAAATTTAAATTATTGAATTTCACCAGAAAATTATGAATTCTATATTTGAAATGTGTAATCCTGTTTTATATTTCTAAGGGTTCCTAACCTTGACAAGTAAAGTCGTATCTCATAATTTTTCAGAAGTATGCGCTTTTTACCAAAAATTATAAATTCTATATTTGAAATTTGTACTTATTTTGATTAAATTTCAAAGGGTTAATCTTGTCAAATAAAGTTGCTCGCAATAAAAAAATGAGAACGCTATCTAGTTGTTCTCATTTTTTTGTTACGTGACACCGCACAAGAATGCTCCTGTCTGTACAGTGTAAAGATAGGGAAACCACGTCGCCACCCGGTTGATCAGCGTTATGAGGCGGGTTAAGGTATTGGTTGTTGAAAAGGATTTATTAATGCTGGACTTGAAGAGACCGGATTATCTAAAGGAGGAAAAACAGGTGCCGGTAGCTTGTTCAACATACGAGCCGACTTACACAGAAATGAGTCGAATAAACGACCCGTTCTCATGACTACAACATCTAATTTTAACGGGTTCATCGCGTTTCATGCACGTTCACCGTGGCACCCGGTGTCTTTGAGCAGGCTCTATTAAAATACCGGCAGAATACAATCAGCATGCCTGCCTTGCGTCTATGCACTAAATATAGTAATCGGTCTGTCAACAACGGATCGTCAATCATAGAGCAGGTTTCTGAAGTATTGGTGGCTGCCAAATTCAATTGTTGGGCATACTTGAGATTTGTATATGGTTAGCAGCTGGTCACCATTGGTAATTAATCAGATAGCCCTATACAAGACGCCCAGTTTCTTGGAAGAAGATTTACTCGGGTTTCTGGGGAGTCCTGATACTTTAGCCAGTCTGATATACTTCCTCCAAGAATTTTAATTTAGTCTTTATTGGGGAGGGTGCTTCCATCAAGTTGCATCAGACAGTCTCCATTTTTTCCGAAACTAGGCACGCTCGGATTTTTGAGAAGTTTAAGCTGATCAGGTTGACCTTACCCCAGGCATGAACCTTCTTGAGGTAGTGATTAT
This sequence comes from Hesperophylax consimilis, assembly GCF_061612785.1. NCBI lineage: Eukaryota > Metazoa > Arthropoda > Insecta > Trichoptera > Limnephilidae > Hesperophylax > Hesperophylax consimilis. The sequence goes on from NC_142865.1 coordinate 19,541,908, forward strand.
CTGTTAGTGATTATCGGAAGGTGGCTTGTCAAAAAGGTAACCCTCACGAATGGTGCTGTCGCCAGCGTAGAAATGAAGATCGTTGATGTGCAACAAAAACAGCGCAGGTAACAGCACAGAACCTTTTGGCACCCCCGCATAGATTTGGTGCGAAGAAGAAGTAGAGCCGTCAACTACGTGTTTTTAAATATTACCGAACCCCTCCCACCCCCTTTTATTTTTCCCACGTCATTTTCAGTATCACAAATAATGGAGATACCATAATTCCACTTGCTCAGTGTAGTTAAGTATATACGTTTTTTAAATTTTTTTCCTTAAATTGCTTTGTAATAAAAACGACCAAATCATCAAGCGCGTTTGTGTATCAAAATAAAGTAATGCAAACAAGTTATTTGTCTTTTTTTATTAAAGTTAAACTTGTGTTTACAAGACAAAGTTTTTATGCAAAGCACAAAGGATATCAAATTGTTATAAGCAATAAATATTAGCTTTCAATTCCCGTCGGCGGTATTTATTTTTCCTCGGAAAATTTTTTCAATTTAACAATTGTTGCTTATTTGTCTTTTAATTGACTTAAATATTCCTGTGTGAAATTATTCACGTTCAATGAACTCCAAATTCAATGTAAAGAAATTTAAAAAAATGGAACTCATCCTTTGAATTCTGTCAAGCGAAAAACTATGTAGGTACCTACGAAATGTTTTTTTTTAATTATTTTAACTGTCATTTTAAATACATCAACTTGAATTGCACTTATGTTTTCGACAGTGAATTAATGCAAATCTTGGAAGTAGAAATTAACACACTTCACCATCCGATCGAGCTGAAACTCGACAGATATACTCGATGTCTATGTCAACAATTCTATCAACTTTTAATGTCACGTACACACACGGGGACATATATGCATTTCTCTGAAATTGGTCGACATTACAGCAGTTAATATACGAATTAAATGTCAGTCCTACAAGCTCGGCAGCTGGCAAAGTCGGTAGCGCGATTGTCTCATATAGTAAGGAAGATGCAATCCTCAGACAAACTGATTTTTTTATGTTTTAAAAGACATTTTTAAATATTAAATAATTATTTCAAAATCGAAATTTTAATATCGCATCATTTTTCACGGGTCTGCCATAGTACGTAACAGAATATAAAATTAAAGTAGTTCAAAGGATGTTGTCACAGTAGATATATTTTGATGTGTTATATATTATAAGGTATTTATTATAACCACAGCAAGCAAAACCGTTCTATCAATCATTTATATTTTACAGTAAATACTCATTGTCATTGTTGTCAAAAGTCGAACCGAGAGAAGTGTAATTGTACATGTCTATGTGCCTGAAATAAGCTCAATTTTCCCTCAATTCTCGTGAAAATGAATCGCATTTTCGATTTGGGGGGCTAGGTTAACAAGGGCCTATCTACAAAAACATAGTTTTTAATTTTTTTTACACTAACCCCACACATTCATCATTTGGGATGCTGCGTGGAGGGTCTTTTTTAAAGAGAGGGAGGAGAAGAAGTTCTGTGAAGGAAACAGGTATGAGAAGTTGGAAAGGTATGAGGATTGGGTGGGAATCTTGGGATCAGTCTGTCCAGGAGCGACAGACATATGAATATATCACTTTGGATAACCTATGGCAGAGGTTTTGTTTATCCAATAAATGGTTCCCGGGGCGGCGATACCCAAACCCGCCTTCTAAACTGAATTTTTTTTTTCATAAACGCAAATGAAGAATGGCATGCTCATATGCCAAACTGTATGCCAAACTGATAAAACTCAACTGTATCTCTTAAACGACTGTATGTACGAGATAGAGTTTCGTGTCACTAATAAATATGATTACGGCGTTACCGAAACCAAGCTTAACTCAAAACACCAGTTTTTGTAGTTATGCGCTTGTGATACTAAGCCCCTGAATTCGGAACTTTTTAATGGAACAATAATAATGTAAATGGAAATTTACGCCAAAGTTTTTACATTGCGATTTTAATATGTAGCACAATTTTGATTGGATTTTTGTTCAAGCCCACTACAAATAGATGTTTATTATAAGGTTTTTTTTGGATTTTGTTTGATTAAAATGTTTTGAAAAAGAAAAATTACAATTACTGAAGAAACAATAACAGTTTTTGCACATAGAGCAAGCACTTGTATTTTATTAATCAGCAATTTAAACACCCTGTTAATAAACTTGAAAATCATTTGTCAAAAATGTAAACCAAATAATTACTAAAAATTTTAAATAAAGAATAAATCATTAAATAAAAAGAAAAGATTTTTTGATTGTAGGTAGGTACCTTCTTTATTAGAATTCCAGCAATATTCAGTTCCATTTATTTATTAATTTTCAAAGTTTATTTCTGTTCATTATGCAAGAATATTTAATATTACCTACACTTTACTGCTGTAATTTTACCCGATTTCAGAAAAATGCGTATATGTTTGCGTTTTCGCAAGTGATTGCAGCCAAAAGTGGATAGATTGAATTGTCATCGACAATCAGACTATAATTATCTATTTAGGAGGCGAGTAGCGGGAATCATTTATTGGATAACCAACACCATTGCCATAGGTCACGCCACGTGGGTCGCTACGTTCGGTGACTTAGCAGGTGTGTCTGGGTTCATGGAACAATGATTGTTTAGGTCTTGGAGGCAGATGCATCTGCCCACCTACTGCATGATGGGCTGGATTTGGAGACTGGTTGAGGGAGATTATTACTTCTCTAGCCGGACTCATCCCAACCTATCGTCTTGCACGGCAGTGGGAGGGATGAATTCAAACGTCCGTCACTCCTGCATACACTGTCATTCTTCTCATTTCCTTAAAAACACTCCCACACAGCATCCCCAAAGATGACGTACTCAAATAAGAAAACAATTTCCCTCATGTGGAGCTAGTGTCAAAAAAAATTAGCAAGTTTATTTATTTTATATTATGGAAACCAATATTATGGTTACAGCGATGAACAACTTGTAGATATTTTTTAAAGAAAAACAAACATTCCAAGGCTACGAATAACCTGACGATATTTGAAAATCTCCTACTACCACCACAGTAAGCGGAAAATGTTGCTGGTATTATGATGGAGGACCGGAATTGAGCACACTGCGTCTGAGTGGGACCTAAACGCGATGTCAACTCGACTACCGACCGGTCAAATAAATTATTTAGTTCAAGATATTTTTCCTTGTTATTTCTCGTATGCGATATGTAAATTTAGTAATTACGGTTACGCATGTAGTGTGCAGGAGTTTGTATGTATGTGTGAGTGTGTGTGAATATGTATACGCATTGAACAGCTTATAATATTATTGACATAATGCCACTCTTAAATTTTGGCAGTAAATCCGAACAAATTTCAATGTTAGAATTTAGATAAATATTATTCAATGTATGAAGAGCAAGCACGGATATTTGGGGAATTAATAATGATTAGATAGTAAATTTGTAGATGTCGCTTCTAGGGATTGTTTGTTCAGTGGTGGCTATGGACACGGTCTCACCGCAACTGTATAATGGGGCTCATATTTCATGCTGCAAATCCGCGCTCGGCCGGTGAATGCTGACTGGTTTCGTTCCGAGCCGCAACCGCTATCCGACGGCCGCTACGCGTGAATTTTCGGGTGACAGGGTGGTAATTTATTTCGTTTTTGATTTTATTTTATGCAATCTGTTGGTGTTTTTTTGTGATGATTTTGTTTTCATTTGATACAGGTCAAGAATCATTTTTGATTTTTGAATTTTTATGTGTTTTTGTTTTAGTAGATCCGACTTATTTTCATTCATTATGGGTTTATAATCCTTTTCGGAATGCTAGGTATCGATAGTCTTGTCAACAGGCGGAAAGCTGCGTTGCTGATGATGGTCTATAACTTGTTAAACGCTCATATCAACAATCCAGAAATTTTGAATAAAATTTTATTTTACGTCCCTGATAACTTCGCAAGAGCGCGTAGACACAAACCATTCATTCTTCCGAGATGAAGGACTAACTTACCATTAACAATGCTTCTCGGAAGAATGATAGTCCTTCTAAACTCACTAGCCTCTGACATCAACATTTTCCACCTGAGCATTAATAAATTTAAATCGCTAATTAGAAAATTATGATTGTGTATTTGTATAATGTATCTTTGTTATTGGAATTTTTTATTCTGTAAATATGCATTTAAAATATAAATAAATAAAATAATGTACCTAGCGTTGCTTGGGGATATCCTTAGAAGATAGACATTATCACACCTGACTTTTCTGTAGGCCTTTTTAAAATATACAATTCCTTAGTACATTATTTTGATATATCTCATGAGTTTTAGCCAGCGTTAGCAACGTAGTGCCAGAAAATATATTCTTACGTCTCGATTATAAAATATCGACTTTTCTCTACTTTCTATAAATACAATATTCATGTAACATATATGTAAACCTTCCGAAAGAAAATCCCTTAATGATTGTGAAAACTTTAATAAAATTAATGGCGTAGTTTAAAAGAACTAAGTGCACAAACCGACAGACGCGGATAGCGACTTTATTTTATACTATTTAGAGATAAGTCATGACGTAATGCTGTTTCGAACGGATTATAGTACTTTTTTAGTAGAACCGCCTTATTAACATTAAATAGGGGCTTATAATGTCATGAATCATGAACCTAACCTAACCTAACTAACGCTATTTCTGAAGGATTATAGTAATTTTTCGTTTTTATTCGACCAGTGGTAGTTTTTTTTCATATTTACTTGGCCCAGAACTGGTTTGCATTCCTAGATGTTTCCTTCTGACCCCCAACAAACGGAAAAATAGAAAAAATAAGTCCTCTTTCTTCCGATATACTTGACAACCTTTTCACCTCTCGTGAAGATACTACTTACATAAAATACAAACTCTTCCACCAGCTCCAAGTATTCATAATTTAAAATTAATATTGCATAGTGTTTTCGTACTCTCTCTCTTTCAAACACGATGTGTATGGGTTTTCATACTTAGTTTTAATTTCAGACCCACATTTCTACAGTGATTAACGTGTGCCCGGAGCGCAGAGCAGTGAGGAGGTATTATTTAGCAGTGGCGTACGCCGTACATTTCAAATAGATACATAAGCACTGCCTACTTTACCATTCTCGTATAAGAATAGAAAACATAATGTTAAAATTAATAAAATTATTGAAAGACATCAATCTACACTTTCGTAAAAATTCCAATTCAATTCAGTGGTTTTGGACGTCCCCTGTCCTGACTGCGGTAGAAAAATGCGATGCGTAACGTAAATGGGATACTTGTTTCAAATTTTGGTTTATTCTCTGAGGATGTTTTAGTAAGACAATGAAAGATGTGGTTGTGGTGTCACAGCGTTTATTTGAAGTGAGTCAGTAGCACAGTTGTGAGATGACTCCGTGTTGGTGGAGACCAGACTTGGGGTTGTGTTCAGCACTGGGGATGACGTGGAGACTTCCAAGTACCCCAGTGTGAAACAAGATAGCCGAAGGTATGTTGACCTGAACGGCAGATGTGCGAGTGATGCAGGCCGGCGACAATGCTGCGGGGCCGAGGCGCAGACCGGCGAAGGTATCGCAGGGTCTAGGCGCGTGAGGAGCGCTGGCTAGAGATGATACCCGGGGCCAGGCAGCTGATATTATCCTGAGGAGTTCATGATAATCCGTAATCTCTCCATTAAAGTCCGTGTAAGGCCGAAAGAAGGTTAGTAGGTCCATAGCCTGTAGCGGCGCGGTGAATTAACGGCGGGGTTGGCCGCTCAGTAGGCAGCGGCCGTTCGCAGGGCCCGCAGGTTGGTCACTCCTGTAACTGCTAATTAATGACTAACTGAGTACGTCTTGACGCGTCCGTTTTCTCTCGCCCGGTGCATCTAGAATCTTCAGACGTATGGGTAGGCGCACCAAATGCTAGCATCGTATCTAGCTACGATGCGTTTTGCATGGTCGAACGTTCCCGAATATGTAAGTATCAAAGACCTGCTTTAGCTGAAATATATTTAAAATCAGTTAATTAGATTCCCGAACCGTCCACAAAGAGATTAAAGCTTTTCCTAGAGCGTAGAGTCATTTGCTGCAATACAGATCTCCACAGGTGGCATTTGTATAGCAAAAAAGATATTTTTTTATAAACATTCTATGTACTCATCCTTCCATTTAACAACCCGTAAGGAGTGGTAAATTTCCAAATCTACCATCAACAAACTGAAAATATGACAAATAACTCCCCGATTGAGCTGTTAAGATTGAGAAATTGTGTGTAATTATTTAATTATCATTTCATAATAATCAAAGACCAAAAGTTTCGAGATGGTTTCTTTGTTACACTCTCTTTAAGTAATAATATTCATGCTCGAACTAGAAAAAAATATTTGTTTTTTTTGGTTTTTTTTTACACGTTTGCTAAAGAAGGAGGTAGCGCAAACGGCATAATACCCCAAAATAAACAACTATAGAAGAAAACTACTCACCGTCTTTCTTCGGCCATAGAATAATGCATGCCACTGGCTGGTAAGTATATTATAGTGTCTAGTTTTGTCGTTTGTTCTTGCGGGTGGTGCGACTAAGACAATATTCAAGGACGGTTTGCTATACGCCTTCTATGCCGCTGCTCGTACGAAGTCAGAGAGAATAAACTTTGGTTTTGTGAGTGGTATATGGAAGGTGCTTTCTGTGGGGCAAATGTAAAGGATGAATTAATGTTAAAGTGTGGTGCGTAGCAATTTTGCGTCATGGTTAGGGTCGTTCGATAATAAGGGTGAAAATTAAATCGTTTTCTTGTAAGTTTAAAAACATCTTTGCGTTTATAAATCTTCGAATTGTTAAGCTTTTCGTGGAGTCTAGAATGATTTGAAAATAAAAGCATTTACAGAGATAAATGTTTATTTTTTTATTTACTGTTTTTCCGGTACATTTTGTATATTCTTCTTTGCCTCTAGGATGAGTGATTAAATTGTGTAAATTGTACACGAAAACACTTGTGAACTAGTTTATTCACAATCTTCCCCACTATGAATTCCTGTTCCGAGGCGGACTGTATGTAGGTAGTTGTGTTAGTGTGATGATTACCTCATCTTCATTTTTGTTGACTGTAGGTCGTGTTAGTGTTACTTCATATTTTTCATATGATTTCATCATAATCATGTTTGTTGACCATGATAATTTAATCATGTTTGTTAATTTTCTTGTCTTCATGTTTATTCATTTTCTCATCTTGGTGTTTGTTAATTTCTTGTTGACTGTAAGTTTAGAATTTTTTTAGGATATCTTCATCTTCATGTTTAGAGACTATGTTTTTTGATTTCCAGATCTTCATGTTTGTTGAATCTAGCTCGTGTTAGTGTTATGTACTTCATAAATTTTATGATTTCCTCATCTTCATGTTATTTTATAATTTTTGAGATTTTCTCATCTTCGTGTTTGTTGACTATGTTTGATAATTTCCATCATATTTGTTGACTGTAGTGTTAATTCAAATTTTTTATGATTTCCTCATCTCCATGTTTACTTAGCCACCATGTTCAGCATTATTCGAAGATCGAATCGAAACCTGATCTCTAGCGTCGAGAAATTTGCGCAGCCTCTCAAAATTATGTTCAGTAGGATTTCAATTGACATGGAAGGCGATGGAAAACAAGAAGGTTGAGAGGTACCTGGCTCTTCAGATCTGATAACCAAATAAGTAAAATTTCGATTGCGGATGTTGATATTTTACTAGGGCAATACTAAGACTATCTACCAGACTATCAACCTACCATATTTTATTTTTTTTAAATTACATATTTTAAAGAAAAAAAATTTGAGAAGCCAGGGCACTGAGTCTGAAAGTGTGCTGTAGTTGGTATCATAGCGAATAGTGTATAGTGTATAGTGTTCACTGCGTCGACCGCGCGCTTCCCAGGGGGGCAGGGTCGCTCCTCCGCCCGTATCTCCTGACCTACATCTGGGACGGCTGGGATTTACTGATGAGGTCATGTATGAACTACTACCACCACCGCGATTCTGCCTAATGTATTATATTATTATATCGTATAGTACGTTCGCTGTACCATAGAAATCAAGCAGGCTAATTTAATATATGTGTGGGAGATATAATTACCATTATTATCTGATTGTCTGTGCAATAGAGATTGATCGGCAGAATGATTCAAAATCCGGCAAAAGGACCAAAAAGATGATATATTCAAAGAATTTTAATTTTTTCCAATAATTTTTATTTTTTACCGTAACTGGTTTCAGCCTATTTTGGCCATCTTCACTCTACTAATCTTAGAGTCAAAAATTTAAGTCGCGGCAACAGTTCGAAAAGTATTCCAAAATTAATACAATTTACACTTACGTATAACGTAATGATTTTTTATGCCGGCAAATGTTGCAATATTTCATAAAATTATTATTGTGGTCAACGGATGCTAGCTATATTCATTCCCCGGCGGGATTGCTGAGGTCAACGTGGCTCTATACTGGCTCGCAGACCTAGCTATCCCCCTCTAAACCCTCCCACCATTATACAAAATAAGAAGAACGTTAATATCTATTATATTAAGAAATAAATATGCTTATAATTCACCACTGTCCAGAATATGTAGAATGGTCAACTCACGTCAAGACCTTGATTTTTTTGGTAAAAGTCAAAATGTTTTTTGTCGCTCACTATGTAATTGAGGATATTTTTTATCACTGTAGTTTTAGCGAGGTCTTGACTTCATTTGACACTTCTATTTCATTTCTATTTTCTTATGTTTTCCCTGTTTGTCTCTGCTTTATACCATCCTTTACTCTTGCATTGTACATTGTCCCAAATCTCGTGTCGCTTTGTAATATATTGGACGTAATTCCGTTAATTAATTAATAAATACATAAATATTTTGTACAATTATATTAAAACTGTAATGACACAACTCTCCGTCTCAAACCCAAGAATAGACTTCTCAACTGAGATGGGTAGAGTTGTTAGTGTAGTGTTGTCGTTGTGAAATCAATTATTATTAATCATTCAAAAATTTTAAAAATGATTGTTGCATTATACGGGTTAACGATAATAATCAGAAAAATAACGTTATACTTAATATATTTATACATAGAGCTGAAGAGTGCGGAAGCACACTTTTAATGTAATTCGTAGTTTATGAAAATACCCCATTGGATTATTATTGATTGGTTCTACTAATTACTTCATTGATTGATTGGCTGTTTATTCACCGGTTGATTGTTTGATTGTCATTGTTTGTTTGTCCCACTGATTGATTGGCTGATCGATGGATTGGCCGGTTGAATGATTGGCGGATTCATAGACTGGCTGATGATTTTTTTGGCCGAATGATTGTCTCATCGTTTGTTTATCCTACTGATTGATTGGCTGATTGATTGATTGGTTGATTAATTGTTTGGCTGGTGGCTTTATGTTTTGATTGAAAAGCCGATTGTCGAATAAGCGGATTGACGAATTCATGGATTACTTAACATACAAATTGATCGTCAGTAATTGAAAAAAATTGAATTGTATCATTGTCTCTTAATTGTCCAAAGAAGCGACCCAAGCAGTCCTCAGGTAGTGCTGGTACCCACCGTGATATGAAGAAGGATATAAATACGTGTTTGATTATGAATGCTGTAGAAATGAGATACCTGAGGCGGATGTGTGATAAAACCATGCATGATGATGAGAAGAATATGGAGATCCGCAAATAATGCAAGGCTGATTTAAGTGTAATGAGTAAAATTAAGAAAGATACTCAGATAGCATGTAAAGCGAATGAACGAAAAAAGTGGTCGAAAATACTAGTGGTCCTGGGCAGACGTTGTCCTGCCACAGACCGCGTTCTTTGTAGACCTATTTTATATAGACCTCATTTTATGTAGACCGCCTTTTATCTGTTGTCGCTGTTGTCAGATATATTTTGCGTTTGATATACATAGAATACATGCGCAAGTCAGATTCATTGTTTTGACGTTTCATTTGATATCGAAAATTTTAGCAGATTGTGATTCAAAAAGATAGAAAATAAGTAAAAATGCATTCGGCAATTTTTATACTCTTAAAACTACTTTGAAGTATATGTCTTTCATGGTGTGATAGATTGCTGTACGAATACGATCCATAGAAAACACTTTCGATTTACATTTTTCTTTTTTTATTTTTCTCGTATTCAAGTTTAATATATTATTTGTAAATCTCCTACTACCACGCGGAAGCGGAAAATGTTACTTTTTTGTGATGGAAGGCTTAGTCAGTCGAAGAATTAAGTACACTACGCCTGGGTGGGACCCAAACGCGATGCCAACTCATGAAGTGAATCAGATACTTAGTCGGATATGTTAATAGTCTGAATAATAGAAGAGTGTGTATGAGACGGTGTATAAATGTGAATGACCCAAGGAGTGTGTGCCAAGACCGAGTAGTTTTGGAGTCTGTAACTCTGCCTAGCTCTGCGAGGAAACGGCATGATGGTTGGTTAATTTAGTCTCTTATTGCTCTTTACTAATGCTTGATTTTCCTTTTTTCAGGTAAAGGGTCTCACATTCTGTTAACGAAATGATGCCGCTACTTTGGGTCGGTTTCGGATGGGATTCTCTATAAAAGTAAGTCAATAACCTTTATTTCTTCGGCTATGGTAAAGCTTTCAATATTTATTAAGTAAACACAAACAATTTGTACAAATATAGGGTAGTCCCATAAAGCTGTCATATGGCAGCTTGTCTGTAGGTTCTACCAATTAAGCATTCTACTAAAAACAAGTTATGTAGGTAGATACATTAAAAAAAATTCAACGATTTAACCACCAATATTTTTGTTTTGGCATTTGCGCGAAAAAAATTCAGTAATTTTGCGTGGTTTAATTTGGGCTTTTGAGTGGATGAACGGACTATGTATTATGACAATATGCTTCGCCAATTTGGAATCCACAATAAAAAACTTTACTTCAATAGTATAGAGCGTATTCAAAAAAAACTAACTGAGGTCTGCAAAGACTAAAAAAAAAAATTATAAAATATCTTACCTCCAAATTCAACAATAACTTTGAATGTACATTTCAATCTTTGCAACAAAGGCGAGTTGCAGCTGATTTAACATTTACTAAGAAATTATTATTTTAAGCAATAATTAATCGCCTGAAATATCATTACAAATTGAAAATATCTCCCGAGTAAAGATAAATACCTCCGACGGGAATTGAACCCGCACTTTCTCGTTGCCGGTCATGTGCTCTGAACCACTAAGCCACATCGGCTTATTCCCAACCCGCCAAATAATTCAATATGTACTAGTATTTTAATCAACAATTATTCCTTTTTTGTTGTTTGTTTTTGGGGTGTTATGCCGTGTTGCGCTAACTCCTTCTTTAGCCGACGTTTTGGACAGCGTTGCAGTGTCCATCATCAGGGCAGATCCGGTAGATCCGAAGATGTGTTAAAGAAGGCTTAAGAAGGAGTTAGCGCAACACGGCATAACACCCCAAAAACAAACAACAAAAATGCTTTTGGCCGTGAGAATCTAAAAACTTACCTAACAATTATTCCTTATTATATTTTTTTCACCTGTGAACAACAAACTTTATTTTTGTAGGAAAGGCTTTGTAAGTGCTGAATTTCCCACTAGATGGGGTTGAGACATATTATATTTACATTTGTTGGTGAAATATTTTTGAGTTTTCAAATATTATAATATTATACGTTGCGTAGTTTAAAAGAACTAAGCGCACAAACAGACGCTGATAGCGACATTATTTTGGTTAAATAGAGATAGAGATTCCTAGAATTTAAAACAATAACATCGACTGGACCGAACTTCTGTCCCTTATTAATTTTTAAATGCCTTTGAGACTAACACGACAAACAGCGCGATTCCACAGCCTTAATTACAAAACTTAATTAAATAATTCCCCAATTACCCGTGCTCTTCATATATGTATATTCAATAATATTTGTCTAAGCACTAACATCGATATTTTTTCGGATTCACTGCCCAAATTTAAAAGTAACAACATGTCAATGATATAAACTGTTCAATGCGCATACATATTATACACACACCCTCACACGCATAATATACATACTACAAACGTCACGCAGTAATGACTGAATACTCGTATATATTTTATACATAACACGTATAAGATACAACACAAGTAAACATACCATAGGTTGTTTCATGGATGTAACTGATGTACTGTTGTTTGTTTCTGTAATATAAAATACACACATGATTAAACAAATGACGAGAAAACTAATGATTGAAGAAATATTAAGGCCCGACGGAGAAAATTCACTTACAAAACCTGTAAAAACTTGATAAAAACCATTTCGAGAGTTCAATAAACAGTAGAATTCCACCATGAATTGTCAGTTTCAAAAATAGAATATTTATGTTTTCAGTGGGGTATTAAAGCAGTTCAAGCAAGATATAATTTATGACATTCAATCTGTTCACGCCTATAAGCGTAAGAAGAGACTTTTTTCTATTAATAACAGCGTGATTTCAAACCGTTTGCATTATTGGTCGAGACAATATTTTAAAATAAACCTGCTTCTACGATACTTTGCGACCCTCCTGTGAACTCTTCAAACAAACTGAACGGTATTCTTCCATGCACGTTGTAGATTTTTACGATCTCTGTCTAGTCCAACACTTCTAGTAATAGCTTGCATCAATGCATATATAAACCATTCACACGGGAGGTCTTAGAGAAGGTTCTTAGACGATATGGTTTTCCATTTCCTTGCACAACTGAAACGAGATAATATTTTCTTTCGCTTTTCCTTATTCGCTCGATTTAGCTCTTAAATTAAATAGTGATGGACTTCCCGTTTCAATGTACATTTCATAGGCTGTGAAAATGTGTATGTGCACCCTTGATAGTGACTCTATTTTAAGCAGTTATTTTTTTAAACGGCGTGATGGTTAGATAGTTGTTTTTTTTTATTAATATTTATTTCTAACTGGCTTCCTAATTTATTTAACTGAAACTGTGCAGACAGAATGAATATGAGTAGGTCAATGGGTATCGATGCACTCGATTCACATTTATGAAAAGCTGTACCAAATTCATCGAACTGAAGACCGAACACCTGACGATATACTTGACGGAAATATGAACTCCGAATTTGAAACATGAGATCGATAAAATTACGTTTTATAATTAGGTCCCAATGGTAAAGGCGTTGTCTGGGAAGATAGAGATCATAGGTTTGATTCCCAGTTGCGACCTTTTTTCTGTGTATCGTACTGTTTCATGTTACGTTTAGATTTGTTTGTATTATTTTCTTCTTTAATGATAATTTACATTCATGGGTATTACATTCAAAACCTATTCAAAGAAAAGGTGTTCCAATACAAATTTTATCAACAATAAACCAAGTTGAACAATACCTGGTTTTATTTAAAGGCAAATATCTCAATTACTTAATTAGTTTTATCGTAGGTAGTTTACATTTCATTTCACCGCAAACTGCTCTTCGTACTTTGTTCCTGTTCTATTTTTTGGTTCGTCCCCTATACCCCGACAATAACACCGCTCTTCTATAGTTTTCCGCCACCGGAGTACTTATTTTTTCTTCTTTTCTCTTCGACTATTGTTCTTTGCTTTCTGCTATTTTTTCTCCTTCCTTTTCTCTTCTTTTGATGCGGCCACATTTCTAAATCTATACAATGGCCAACGGTTTTCAATCAATGCCAAAATCACTCAACGTAATTAATGATTTTGCTAACAAAAGCGGCTACTTGGGAATGGAAGATGAAATATAAAGAATACACCGAACCTTACTTCATCGAACTTAGATTGACCTTTTTTAAGATCCCGCATTCCAAATTTCTACCTATTTATAACATTTTTGATATTAAGCTCTTAAAAATATTTATGTTATTTTTGAGGATAATAGGTATGGTTTGAGATTTTCGCTCACGGAGAAAACTGTTATTATTCTATAAGCAATAATTATTAGCCTAAAACACTCATCCACATTGAAAAATCTCCTGATAAAAGATACATGACGCCAACGGGACTTGAACCCGTATCCTTTCGATTTCCGGTCGACAGCTCTGACCACTGAGCTATGGCGGCTTATATTCCTTATATCCGTGAAATGATTAAATATATACTAGTGTTTCATTCAACAATTACTGCTTGTTACATTTTTTTCACCTCAAACAACCAACTTTATTTTATATGAGAAAGGCATTGTACGTGCTTACTCTCTCACTAGATGGCGTCGAGACAAATTGTCTACATTTTTTGGTGAAAATACTAGAACTTGTCAAATATTAATTATTATTTTTTTGGTAAACTAATGTTTTTTAAGACAAGATTTTTTATGCATAGCACAAAGGGTAACAATTACTTTATAAGCAATAATTGTGTTTCAGGCTAATAATTATTGCTTATAAAATAATTGTTACCCTTTGTGCTATGCATAAAAAATCTTGTCTTAAAAAACATTATTTAACCAAAAAAATAATAATCGTTATTATTCGTTTTCCTTTCAAAAACAGAAAGTTGGATCACGTGTTCTCAAAAATAATAATATTTTCGCGTTTCGTTCATTAGATATATTTATTAGGACAAGGCCACCTGCGTGAACACGTCAGATATATTCTGAATGACTAATATTTTATTGGAAGATGGGCATGCAGTCCCATTATTAACAGTATTTTGAAACATCATCCGTTCTCATTTTTCTCCGTGCGGTCATATTTTAAGGATTTTTTTTTTAAATTTACATAAATTGAAAAAAATTGTATTCCAACGTAAATTGATCGTTTGTAATTTCCATCAAAGGGCTTATTCATTTGATTAATTTACTTGATTTTATGTCATATTTGAGTAGTAAATAGTGCCAAATTATTTGTTTACATGATAACATTAACTCACATATAATTATTTATTTACATGATAATATTAACTCACATATAATTGCCAAAGTTGACTCTAAAATAATGAAAATGAGTTTGTAAATTTGTTTTCAAATGTGTCTGGCTTTCATTTTTGAAAGGTGTTTTAGGTCATCATTTCAAATTATGAACAGACGGGGGGTGAATTTAGACATTAATTTTGTTTAAATTTACAAGTCTTGTTTGATTGGAGTTGAATTCAGACTTAGAATAGATGTTTTAAAAACAATTAATTAAAATAACACATATATTTTAATAGATATATTTGGTTAAAAATTAATTTTTTAGTTTGGTTGGGTATTTTGGCCTGAATTTCAAGTTTAAGTTTAGAAAGAAAAAGGCCGCGCAGCCGCTCCTCTTAAGGGCTCTAACAATTAATAGAAATTCATTCGTATTTGTCATTGAAGCTTCCTATTGAAACAGTGATGATGATTGATCATTCCTATGAATGTCTCTATGTCATACTGATCATCAGTTCAGATTTAACTAAGCCACTGTTTGCTTTCGTTTGAAATCGCATGCATACAAATTTGGACGTCTCGTTTATTGTAAAGTTGTATATTTAGAAT
Organism: Hesperophylax consimilis; assembly: GCF_061612785.1. NCBI lineage: Eukaryota > Metazoa > Arthropoda > Insecta > Trichoptera > Limnephilidae > Hesperophylax > Hesperophylax consimilis. The sequence continues at coordinate 19,557,364 of NC_142865.1, forward strand.
CGAAACAATGCTTAAAGTGATTTTGGTTGTGTTTGGCAAGTAGATCCGAATCGCCTGGCTTGTATTATTAAAATTTACGTATTACCAAGTGGATATTAAGAGCAAGCTAGAAGCTAAAAATGTGTATATTCTTGGTATAGGTACCTTATATTGTAAAAATAATAATAATATTGGACAAATTTTAAGGTGCTGCTTTTGTGAGTTATCACCTCAGGGGCGCTTTACAGTTGATGCAGGTATTACAAAAATTATAAATATTACCAAAATAAAGTGAAGTTAAGTAAAGTAAAATGAAGAACAGGAACAGGTGACATGAAGATAGAAGATGGAGACTCTGCAGCAAGAATCCTAGGTGGTGAAGAAACTGGACCACCTGCTGCAGCGAGAAAGTCCACCAACAGTGCCAACACGAGGTTCGTCATCCATCCAGGTATGTGTCTGCTGCTAATAAAGCGCTGAGACCATATCCTCACACAGATACCAGACCTTGGTAGTACCGCTGTGACGTTCGACGAAGATAGAAGATGGAGACTATGCAGCAAGAATCCTAGTTGGTGAAGAAACTGGACCAGCTGCTGCAGTAGGTAATAGGCATTACAATCGCTTGACAAACGGAGTCTAGAAACGTTAAATTTTAAGCACGAAAATGGTTTTAATTTATTTTGTAAATTTTGTTCATAAATTTCTATTGAAAATATTTTTTTTAGTATTTTACTTTTATATTTTTTATTGAGTAATTTATTATTTTATTTGTATTCTACTCAAGCGAAACGAGAGGAAAACCTTCAATTAATTTAAAGCATATTTTTTGGTATTCATAATGTACATCAATTTGTTTTAAAGATTAATCAAAATAGTGATTTAGCATTATCACGCAGGAAACTCTGTGTAGTATAAAACAAGAACGCTATCCGCGTCTGTCTGGTTATGCTCTTAGTTCTCCTTAACTATGCCACGGATTTGGATAAGGTTTTTACTATCATTCAGAGAATTTCTTCCGAAAGATTCATAAATATAATACATATTTATAGAAAGTAGAGAAAAGTCAATCAACGCCAGGTACACGTCAGCTATTATGTCATATTATACTAACCAACTCACCGACAGCCGATATTAGTATGTTCAATTACATGGGTAAATTGGAATAGAAGGGTGGACTTACACTATAATATGGTGGCAATTTCTTCCAACCAACCCACGTTTTTGAGTGTCTATAATTATATTACTGGCATGGCACTTTCATAACTCAATTTATTTTTTTCAGTGTGACGTTTGACATTGTGTTTTTTCCACGTGGCAACACTGCCAATTATAATTCCTCCCTTCCGTTATGCGTAAAGTGGCAACTCAGGGTTAAAAAGCAATAAGGGTGCAAAATACAGACTCTAGCACTCTGTACCTATGTATCGTAACTATATACTGAATGCTTATATTTAGGTTGTAGACGTATACAGGGTGTATCAGTTTGCTCCGAAAGATTTCAATAAGCTTTTCCCGAGCATATTTGCAGTTCTTTCTGAAGTTTTGTTTCGATTTAAAACAACAAAAAAATCTATCATACGTTGCCACTGACCCCACTGTTACACGTCACAAGAGATCATATGATACACACTCTGTCTTGTCTGTTACAGTGCTGCTGGAATAGGACTGGCCGCGTACTACGTGATAAGCTAAGCTGTACCCATCTACCCATGATAGAAAAATATTTTTTTGTAGCTCTAAAAACCAAAAGTTTTTTTTTTACTATAAATCGTCTGTTTTTATTAATAAATGAATTAAAAGTGTGCTTTTTATAAATTGAAACTTCCTCCCCAGGAACTGACTAAATTAAGTGAACCGTGCAACCGTGCAACCACTTAAGCCAAATCCTAATTGGCTGGCACCGAGATGCATTTCGTATGTTAACTGCTTAAATTTTTTCAATGTCTTCCAATTTTAGAGAAATGCATGATAGTTGATAGGATGGTCATTTATAACGAGTATCTCTGTCGAGTTTCAGCTCGATTGGATGTCGGGAAGTAGGTTAATTTCCATTTCCAAGACTGCACTGCATTCATTCACTTGTTGGTTGTAGTCAGCTGTAGGCAGACTGATGGAACCTAAGCGCAAGCCAAATACTAAGTTTGTTGATCGCGCTTTCGGAGTAACTGAGCCGAAGGCTTGGAATAAACTCCCTCCAAAACTAAGATCCATAACAAGTCCAACAGAATTCAGGTCTAAACTAAAAATTCACCTTTTTAAGCTATCACAACCTTAAATTAAATATACCATCCCTGAGAGAAAGTCCAGTTATATTCAATTTTCCAATTACGTCCTAAATCCTGTATCTAAATTTCGCTAATAAACAATTTGTTAATGTTAATTAATTGTTAATCCCAGGTAAGTATTGTATACTGTATATTATCTCCATACATAGTGAGTAATTACATAGATCATTGTATAAATTTATTATATGTTTGTACAGCGCCCTTGTGGTGATTTTGCACAAAAACGGCGCTATACAAATCATCCATATATTATTATTATTATTATTGGTTCTTTCAAGAAAACAAAATTGAAATTCAAATAAGTGTAATTAAAAATATCACCGGGCGGCAAAATTTCTTCTTGGTTGTTAACTAAAAATGTGTCCAGGAATCACTGGTTAAAATCCTGTTACACCCTGTATATTATTATGTTTGCACGAGACCTTAAGTGGGACTGCAATAGGCCCTCTAGGGGTTTTTGCATCACTGGGCGATTTTAATTTGTAGTTAGCGTGGAGAGTTTTCAAAATGAGCTACGCCATTTTTTGTGTTTATATTCCTTCGTAAATTTCACAAAACTACCGCGTAATGGAACTTACGTACCCACCGTGAATTTATGCTGTGTGTAAACTGAATTATATATCGTTACTGAATATAGCTTACGGTTAGTAATGTTGCCGTTCTGAATGGTGGTTTCTTGTTAGATATTAGACTGATTTTATTAAAGTCTGTTTAACTAAAAAAAGGTAAAGTTTTCATGGACAGTGTGTGGTTTATTTATTAGAGTTTTAATTGCAGTATGACTGAGTTGATACCAAATATTCCATATTATAACGGCAGATTCGTATTTTTCTGATGCTTTCTATCAGAGGTTAACTGGAGTTAATGAGTCTATTGTATTACACAGAGTCATTCACAATATAATTGACAGCCATGCTATCGCCGCCAAAAAAAATTCCATGTACCGCCTAAGAACACCACAAAAAATGTTAGATTTTTCTGCTATACATACACAACCAGCTATCAGACACACTCACTAACAAATAGGATGCATGATTTATGCAACAGTTTGGGGGTACTATTGATATACTCGTATTTACTTACACCAATTATAGAATTAAGCTTAATCTATACCTACTAGAATTTGTTGAATTCTACAAATTATAGTAGCGTTGGTTATGTAGTATTATATCTAGTATTGTTCTAGTTCATATTTTGTGTTATGTTGCTATTACATTTTTAACTAATATTGTTTCATATTTAGTTTTTCAGTTTATCGTTGTATCATGCTTTAAAGTAGCTTACTCATTATGTTCTTATAATCCATGTAAAAGCCCAGCTGGGCGTAAAACCAAATAAAATAAAATTGGGTAGGTTGTAAGGCTGAAGATAATGGAGAAGGGAAAGAGACGGGGAAGAGGAAATTTGGGAAGTACCTGACTAATTAGATCACTTTTTGTAGTTATCTTTTGGTTTAATTTGCTTGATTCAGAGTTGGGGTTTGTTGTATAACTTTACAACTAAAAATGCAGAGATTCTTTGTCCGAATATAGTATAACATTTAGCAATATTTAGCTTGTCTATTTGCTTAGCTCTGATTTGTTTTCGGGGTATTATGCCATGTTGCGCTCACTCCCTATTTAGCCAACGTTTTGGACAGCATTTCAGTGCCCATTATCAGGTTTTTTTGGTTAAAGAAGTAGTTTGCGCAACACGGCATAATACCCCAAAAACAAATCACTGTAATACGTTTGGCCATGAAAATCTCAAATGGGTTATAAACCTGATTAATTTTTTTTTGTATACTTGAAACGTCGAACTGCTTAAAGATCTGTCCACCAAACAGATTTTTCCCAAAAACGGCGCCACATAAATCATCCAAATAATTTATTATTATTATAAAGCCATTTCAAGCAACGTTTAATTTCCGAATGATGGTTTTTCACAAGGGCGACACTGAGAGTATCTTCCATGGACTAGAGACTAGAGTTCACTAATTTTAGTATCATAAGAATACCTGTAATCCCGGGGACAAATATGGCGATATAACGATGGCGATATCGAACGACAAAGGAGAAGCCTAAGCATAGTTTCTAACATGATTGCCCGCAGATTTTGCAAATGCAGCAATACCGTTAAAAAAATACTGTTCAACGCATTCTGTACTGGCCTGTATACGTGTGAGACATGGTGTCACTACCGAACTTGCTCGATGGAACGACTCCGAATTCAATATAATGACTCCTGTAGTATCATATTTGGATACCGAAGAAACAGCAGCGCATCGACAATGTTCACGGAACTAGGACTGAATGGATTTGCCGGCCTGATGAGACACCTGGTCACTGGAGCCAGGATGCGGCTAATGGCCTCCGCCAACACGGGGGTGACCGCAGCCTACCAGCACCAAGCGCCACTCCTGAGTGAGCGCTGGGCCCAAGCGCACTCAAGACCGCACCCTGCATAGTTTTCCTTATTTGATAATTTATTATATCTATGTACAAAAAAAAATGTATATCTATATGGGACGTGTGGGATTGCACTAACCTCCCCACATTCTGGAATAAAATATTATTATTATTATTATAAATAGAAGACATTAAGTGATAGTGACAAGTGACCATGATAATAATAAATGCAATTTAAAAGAGTAAGTTTATCTTAAGAGTATGAAAACATTGAAAAGGTCTTGTCTATTTTTTCAGCCGCCATTATTCTCCATGTTTGCATTGTCCATGTTTGTCTTTTAAAAAATACTGCGCTCTGAATTCCGATGCAAATCTATCGGGAGCAGCCATTTGAGAGATCGGGTACCCACTGCATTCTGCCGTTTTTCCACTGAATCAAAGTGTGCTTTTTCGTGAATTTGATAAGTGTTTACACAGTTGGAATTTCTCCGCTCTTTATCTGTTAGCTCTCCTTTTATCCGCTGGATAATTTATTTTGTAAACATTTGTAGGGCACTGTACAAATGTCTCCTTCTGAGTTCTTACAAACAGCTATAAAAACACACACTTAACTGTTCTCTTTAATCTTTCTATATGATTTCTCTCTAATCTATTTTATATACACTTTCTCTCGGCTTTATCTCTTCACTCTGTATCTTTGTGTACCGGTGGCGTGCGCAGAGTTTAAAATCGGCGTAGACAGTAGGAAAAACAGCTAATCAATTGATTATTTATTTATATTTGTAGTATGTAAGTACGATAGGGAAGGCAGTGCTTATTTGCTTATATAGAATACATGCCCCTCCGTATATCTACATCTCTGTACAATACCACCCTATATACACTCGTATATCCATGCTCTCTCGACCCTCACACATTTTTCGTCACTGTTCTCTGATATTTTTCTCAGCCATTGGATCTCGCCTCACTATATCTCTCTCTCTCTCTCTCTCTCTCTCTCTATCACATCTCCTTCTCTCCCAGCTTTCCGCAGTTTCTGTCTCTTCGCTCTTTTAGTTTCCTTTCCTACGTTATTTCTATCCATTATTTATATCTCCAGACTCTCTATTTGCTCACTCTCTTCGAAATCTATCTATCGACCCTCTCAATATTCTCTTCACTCTCTTTCCATTCTCTCTTACTACTTCACCGCTCCTCTATATCATCCTATCCCTATCTGCGCTCTATCGACTTTCACACATTTGCTGTCATCTACATTGCCTTCGTACTCTCTCTCAGATATTTTTCCCAGCCATTGGATCTCGGCTCTCTCTCTCTCTGCTACCTCTAAATCTCTCCCAGATTTCCGCTTTTCAATTTATTTGGTCTCCTCTCCCATCTTCATCTCAACTTTTTCCCCGTTCTTTCCACCGATTATTTCTATCTCGAGACTCTCTATTTACTCACTCTCTTCGTTATATATCTATTCACTCTCCATTCTCCCTAACTCCTCTGAAATTCCAATGCAAATCGGGCCACCTGACTGAGTCCACACTGCATTCTCCCCTTTGTTTCTTGAATCAATGTTTATGCGGCTTAATCAACCGCCGGATTATAATGAACGAAGTGCGACGAATATTTGCAGGGACCCGTTCTGAACTGCGGCTGGCTTTAGTGCCCAGTATCAGAACTCCAATGTCCGCTGTGAGAGGAATTCTACGCTCGTATTCTAATTGAACTGGCTTTACAGTTTTAGAATTTGTATGATTTACCGATTGACTTGAAGACGTTAACGATATTTGAGCTTTAATTGGCAACATGGCGATACCTTCTTTGTTGAGTTGAGTTTCCCCATTCTAATGATAGTAATAATACGTGTTTTACGAGATATGGTTTAACATTCACCACTTTACTCAGGTTTAGAACAAACACTCATCATTATAAACTTAATTTTGTAGTTTTTTTTTACATTGGTATAAATGTATCCACGAGTATACATATGTATACGTATGTATGGTAAACCCATGTAGGATCGTCTGAGAAGTGTGGAGATCTGCGAAGACTGCAAGACTGATGTAAGCGTAACGAACAAGATTAAGGAAGAGACGCTCAGTTGGTTTGACCATGTAGACCGAATGAATAAATAAAGGAGTGTAAGTTGAATATATGAAAGAAGAAGTCGGGGACGCCTGAGGAAGACATGGCACGATCAAGTGAATCAAATACTTAAATCGAATAATAGAAGACTATGTATGATACAGTGTATAAATGTGAATGGGGCAAGGAGTTTGTACCAAGGCCGAGTTATTTTGCGATCTATCCTCTCTGCTTAGCCCTGCGAGGAAACGGTGTGGTCGTTAGTTAATTGATGTTTCTTATTTGTTCTTCTGATATTTGTTTGCATTGCACAGTTTTTTTTATTATATAAAGGCGAAGCTTAATGCTAGATCACTATTTTGATTAATTTATAACGAATTAGTGTGCATTATGAATACCAAAAATATGCTTTAGATAAATTGAAAGTTTTCCTGTCGTTTTGCTTGAGTAGAACACAAATAAAAAAATTAATTACTCATTAAAAAATATAAATGTAAACAACTAAAAAAAATTTTTTTTACTTGAAGTGTATGACCACGTAAAGGAAACAACTAAAAAAATATATTATTATAGCTAAGATTATCTGTGACAGTTTCACTTGATTAACTTTTTTTGTTTTCTTATAAAATTATTTACAAAATAAATAAAAGCCAGTTTTGTGCTTGAAATCGAATGTTTATAGAATCCGTTTGTCAAGCGATTTTAATGCTTATTACATCCAATATAAGGTATACCAAGAATATGCACATTTTTGGCTTGTAGAGTAGGTACAAGCACCAGCTTAAATTTAAAAATAATAATAGATCATGAAGTTGTATTTTAAAACGATTTTTTCATCTAAAAAAATACAACACAATAAAAAATAAATAAAATGAACATTCATACTTATGTGCAATTAAAAAAACTTCGTTATTTATCATAAACTACCCATAAACCAGCACTGCTATAAAAGATTCCAACTTTTTAAAAATTACGACATTCTCTCTCCAATTGTAGCTTTTATCAGTGTTAAGAGAAAGTTTTATCAGTGTTAAAACAGCGTTTTTATCAGTGTTAAGGCATCTTTGTTATCAGGTAAAGTTACCAATTTTATATAGTCCCGCCTACCGTCTTAAATAAGTGATTTTCTTCTCCATAGTTTATGCTGAGGTTGTCTTGAACGGTATAAATAAAGCGAGGATAATGGTGTATTATCCTCTAGGTCAGGGGTTTCCAACCTTTTTGTACTCTAGAGCACATTCTAAAATATCGGTAGGGTGGCGGGCACAACCTATTTTTAATCGACAAACTCGGGGCAGCAATCGCAATCAAAATGACAACAACGCGGTTCCAGGCGGGTAATGCTATTTGCACATCACTCCTTGTATACGTCGAAAACCCGAAGTAAGCCGATGATCGCCGACCCGATCGGGACGGTACGAGCACGTGACTACTGTCAGTTTGGCTGTCGGGGCTATGTTTATTGTTTTCACTGACAGACAGTGTTGACAGAGTCATGTGCCATGTGTTTTGGCGCCTTCGGCGTTTATCGGCTGAGTTTGTGGCGTTCGTTCACTTCGGTTTTTCTGCGTATACAAGGAGTGATGTGCAAATAGAACTCTCCGTTTCAGGCAAGCATGAAGAGTGCAGTCTGGCTCGCCACTAGACAGGTTGCGACAAGTACTGTCAGCAAAGAAACCACTCATACATACAATATCGCAAACATACAAACGTACTTAATAAACCTAGGCACTCAAAAAAATAAAACTTTAACAAATAAATAAAAATAATTTACATTTTTAATTAATTTTTATGAAAAAATTATTTAACTGTCGAATAGTGGCGGTCACATACGAATCGTTCCGCGGGCGCCATGGTGCCCACGGGCACGAGGTTGGGAATCCCTGCTCTAGGTGGTGTTAATGATATGACCATCGAGATAATTGTGAACTAGAGGGTTATTCTCTGTCTTATGTTATGGATATCCCAATTGCTTCTGTATTCAAATCTGACCCTATAATCAAATTCATTTTATTACATTAACTATAGCTACATATTATTATGATTTGCTTTACTGCTACTAACCTAAGTAACTAACTAACCATCATACCTTTTCATCGCGATGCTAGGCAAAGATTACGGACCGCCAAAAAACTCGATTTAGGCACACACTCCTTGCCTTATTCATAAACATACATCGTCTCATTCATACTCTTCTATTATTTTGACTCTTGACATAACCCGACTCAAGTATCTGATTCACTTGATAGTGCCATGTCTTCCTCGGGCGTCCCTGACTTCTGCTATATCTGCTATAATAATATTACTCTCACTATCTTTAGGCTAATGACAAACCATAATCGGGAATGTCGTAGTCCACTGGCTCCAAGTTGTTGGGAACAGTTGTCAAGACTCTAATAATGGGGGTTTTCTTGAAACTCATATTTTAATATATTCCGACGAATTAGTAACGATAGTATATATTTTTTAAACCGATACCAACGGATGTAAGTTATGTATATATAAGAGTAATAAAAAGAGAACTTTTCCATTGAATAAAAAAATTAAAATCGTTTGAAAATCATATAAAACATTTTCCAACTATGAAATTAGCGGTTAGCTTTTTCTAGACGATAAATTAGTAACTGTTTTTTATTTATTTATTTTCTTTTTTAATAAATTTAAAATAAATCAAATTGAATAATGTTATAATAATTATTAGGTTCTGCAAGTATTTCTGTTATTTTTACAGTTTTTAATGTGACAGCTGTTTCGGCTTCTGAGGCCATTATCAAACTGTGGATATGTCCACACGGCGACGACTTATTTATATGATTTCATTTATCCCCACCCATTTAAATTTCTATAATGTTCAAAAATGATTAATTAAGAATTGGAATAACCAAAATATTTGGGAATCCAGCAGTGTTTGCACACCTGTTAAAATTAATGACCTAAGGGTTTTCTTAATTGTTGGTACGTGGGTGATTATGATAAGGAATTATATTTTTTGGGTTTTTTTTTTAAATATTAAATGGGTGGGGATAAATAAAATCATACAAATAAGTCGTCGCCGTGCAAAATCCGAAACAGCTGTCACATTAAAAACTGTAAAAATAACAGAAATACTTGCAGAACCTGATAATTATTATAACATTATTAAATTTGATTTATTTTTAATTTATTAAAAAAAAAATTAAATGGAGTTCTACGAATTAAACACCAAAACAATAAATAAAAAAATTAGTAACTTCTCGTTACTGTAATATGTTCATCGGAAATAATTCAAATAATCCCCACATAAAGATCAATTTTCTAAACCTGCCAGGGTAAATTCGACCGTACCTTTCATCCATTACACCCGCCCGCTGGCGCTGGCCAAATATTGTTTTTGCATAATTCTTCCGTCATGTCGTTAAGATACCCAATTTATTTTAGAGATTTGCTAGGACAAATTCAGCCCGTGGACTATGAAACACAAATTTTTTGGGCATAGCTTACGTCTTAGATTCCAAATTTATTTTTAGGTGCTGTCCCGTCTTAATAAAAACTGCAATAAAAAATTCAAAGCCGATCTAATAAACTCTGTGCCATCGGTAGCGACGCACTCAACTAGTCTGAGAACACCCTTGAACCCTTGTATATAATTTCACATAATTGTGGACGTTTTTGTGCAAGGCTAGTCTTATGATTCTGGAAGTATTCACTTGAAAAGTTAAAATTAATTGTTTTTACGAATAATGGTAGACCTATAATACTTTTTTCATAAAGAATTTAATATATTTACCATATTTATCATACGTAATGAATAATTAACTAAGTTACCTTTTTTCATATTTAACCCTTTGAGTACTTTTGGGATATATTCCTCACAGACATCAAACAACCGTAGTCTTTTTGGGATATATATATCTCAGCCTGATAAAAGTTATGCTATCTCATTAATTTTTATTTAATCATGAGTTAAATATTGCAAACCTGCAAGTTTGTTGACCCCTTTTTCTAAATCATAATATTTACCAGTTGAAATATGCATCAATAATAAATCTGTTACTAGGCGATTCAAACCACAAAAATGAATATTGAACACCTGCACTTTGAAAAGGTAAACATGTTTTAGCAAGCTCACGTCACACAAACGCTTGTAGGAGATATTATAAATAGCTAATTACAACAAAATATTGGAGGATTCAAGTTTTAAAACTACGCCGATCGGTTCTTACAATTTCTGAGTAACAACTGAAAGCTATATTCACTTCCTCCATAACGGCACAATCATTTTAAAGATTACAACTATGTGCAACAAGCTGTTTACGGCCGGCACTTTACTGAACTATCAGCTGAGCCAGACGCATCTGTCATCATTACAATAATGGGGCGTCTCCGTGTGCCGGCCCTTATAATCAAATGACCATACCGCTGCTGAATTCCTAGAGGCTGGCCAATTCCTCTTGGCTACCGACTGAATTAGCCACTGATGTTGACAACCTAGAGGCTGGCCAATTCTTCCTGGCTGAATTAGCCATTGATGCTGAAAATCTAGAAGCTGGCCAATTCTTCCTGGCTATCTTTTGTCGTCTTTCTTTTATGATGATTTGGATAGAACACCTCACGGTGTTTTACTTAAATCATTACCCAGGTTGAGGGCTGATGTGTGCCGGTGTTTATTATTTACAGTCTTTTCTTGTACAGGCAAACACGTCCCGTACACAGGGTGACGACTGTTATAGAGGAGCTTTTGTTTATTCAAAAATTTTTACAAAGCCTATACCGTATCAGTCATGTTGACTACTGTAGTAGAGTAGCTTTTCTTTGTTCAACATCATTTACAAAGCCTATACCATTTTAGTCACGGTGACGATTATCTATTGACAAGTGTTTGTTAGGTTAAACCTAACCTAACCTATAGAGTGCATTATACTAGACTTTACCTCACCTAACCTAACCCAACTTACATAGACTGCATTCGAGTAGACTTTGCTATCATTATGTACCTTTCAATCTCATTTAATAAAGTTTTTGTACAATGATTTGTCATGAATGATGACTAATATACAAATACTGTCGTTACCGTGACTGAAATGGTGTAATTTTATGCTTTGCCACAACGCAGCCGGAAAAGGTTAAGCATTTTTTATAAGACATTTCTTTAGCTAGAAAAATTACATAATACGTGGTAGACAATAAAAAATTGTATTTACGTCAGGATAGCAGATATGCATTGGCGATTTTGTGCTCAGATTTCGCAATAACATTACAAAGATGCTGTCGCTAGTGTAGGGACAGTTGAGAACAATGTATATGCATAGTTATTGAAACGTTACAATGAAATTGGGAATACCAAATATTATGGTGCATGCGCCAATAAACGTTTGTGAGATGTATCCAGACCATTAATGCATTGTAGCTCTATGATCCAGACTCAAATAAAAGTTTTATGCATTTTCATGCAACATAAGTTTTATATTTGTGAAGTGGAACATTTTGCAACCAATACGATAGTAAAACTATATGCACTATGGGGAACAGAGCCAAATTCTAGCAAATTCCACATTTTTTTAACTCCACAGATATGTCATGGGGATTTTTTGTGAAGGGTCATTTTGAGGAGAGAAAGGAGTGAACATCGATCTTGAAGAGACCCATATTGCAGGAGGGAGGAAACACATACGCCGGCAAAGCTGAGATGTTGAACTCAAGAACGAGTCGTAGAAGTTGTTCTTATACATATACAAACTGCTCAAGATTTGTGTAAAATTGGTGTAGAAGTTCAATGGAGAGTGTAGATAGATTTTAAAATAGATTAGACTTAGTAATGCGTTATTTTCTGTCTATACGATGTATTGTAAGGAATAAATTCCATATTTAGTCGGGTGGGTAGATGAAGATAAATGGATTTGATTTTGAGTATTTGATCATGATTGTTCTAGTGTGTGTAGGAATTAACGGCTTGTTTAGTGTTGAATTATTTGTAGAGTGGCAGTTGTGATGTTATATTTTAGCAGAATCGTACAAGGATGTATTTATAGCTGTGAGTATCTTTGAAATTTGTACCCCATGGTACAAACTTGTGTTTAGGATAAATGTTTCTCGGTAATAGTTACCCAGATACTAACTAGATAATTTTTTCTAGGTAATAGTGCCCCAGAAACTAACTAGATAAATGTTTCTTGGTGATGGTGCCCCAAATACTATCTACATAAGTGTTTCTCGGTAATAGTGCCCCAGATACTTACTAGATAAATATTTTTTGGTAATAGTGCCGCAGATACTAACTAGATAAATGTTTCTTGGTAATGGTGCCCCGGATGCTAACTAGATAAATGTTTCTTGGTAATGGTGCCCCAGATTCTAACTAGATAATAAACGATGTTTTTAACTTCATTAATTAAAATCAAACAATACACCCATTCAGTTGCATTTATGTGACATTCATTACCATATAATCTCGTTTCAACAACGCCCTTTCAATTCAGTTTGTATCTTCTTTCGTTAAAATTAATTTCGCATAACATTTACTCCCAGTCATTTATCATTTATCATTCTCCAAAACACTTTTTTCCAGTTACTTGGAATTCTAAAGAGTCTCTAGGATGGGAGTTAATTCGTACTAACTGTCACAATTAAGATATTTATGTTATTTAACGAGAGGAGACAAAAGGAACGAGATTGAAAGAAAATATTAAACGAGGAATAAGCAAACCTTTCAACGTTTTAATTTACTTTCAACCCTTCAGCAAGTTGAATGATATTTATCAAAGTTTAACCAGGCGTACCAAAAAGGACGTGCTTTTATTTTTTTATTTAAGTACAAAAAACAGGCATGATGTCTTAATATTTACATCCCTTAATTTTTTAATACATAGTCACAAGAAAAATGATAATGATAACAAAATAATTAAATATTTAAAAATAAATGACAAACAAGAATGGTAAATGATAAAATGGACGCAGAATACTAATATATCCATACAAAATCTGATAATATTATTACTCCAGCGTCTGGACGGTGTAGGCCCTGTGATTGGTCAAATTCAAATTGTGTTTAAATAAGACTTTAAAGATTAAGACACCATTTCATACTGAAATAGAATCGCCACATGTAATACGATATTTCTTAAAAAATATCGTTTCTGCTCATACAATTTTTGGATAATATCGAAGAAAATATGTCTTAGAAAGTTCATAATCCATTGGATTAATTACATTACAGTGAAAATTATCCACAATTACGTGATTACGTTTGACGTTTGACGAAAAAAGCAGGCGTTAATTCAATACGGCCGATTCCCGATACGCATCGCGGCTAGGTGGCCGACAGAGCGCCCCTCTGGCGGTGAAGAAACGAATCAAATGACTGGCGCGTATATTTAAATATGCAAAATTACTTGAACATCAAGCATTTAATAATAAGATTTCTTCTGGAAGTTTAGTTCTACTTTGCAATGGCATTTTTCATTATTATTTATAATTTTTTTTTTGCTTATTAATTACATCTGATTTTATATTGACATGTTTTCTAATTTCTAAAATTTCTAAATTATTTATTTGCGATGCTTTAATCCTGAGTGAAGTATTTTAAGACCTGAATTTTTATCGAAAGTGTGATTCAAAAGATGATTTGCAAACTCATATTCACTATTTCCATTTAGAACCCTGAGATATTTTTTAGTTCGGACTTCAAAGTTTCTATTGGTTCTACCTTTGTAAAATAAATTACAAATCCAGCCCAATTGAGTTTATAAACTCCTGATTTTTTTGTTTGATTTTCGCAATCTATATTATTAAGAATATATTTATTCATTCTGTTATTAGTGTAAAACGCCGGTTGAATAGTACCAGGAATGTTTATATATATCATTTTAGAAGTGTCGTTATCCACAAACAGAATTCTACGCCATTGTTTATTTATATCTTAAGAACTAGGGTAAAAATACCGTTTGAAGATAATATGTTTAATTATTTTATTTAGTATTTCAACTATCAATTTATTAGAATAACCGTTATTAAATGTTATTTGTCTTATGAATATATTGTTTTATGGTTATATGCAAAAAAAAATTTCAGGTCTTAAAATACTTCACACAGGATATAAAGCATCACAAATAAATAATTTCGAAATTTTAGAAATAAGAGAACATGTTTATAAAAGTAGATGTAATTAACAAGAATTTTTTTTTATAAACTCTCTTTTAAATATTTTCCCACTTAACTGGTCTTTCATATTGTAATTCATAATTCTTATAAACCCAGCCTACTCTTACCCCTCCCCCCTCCTTCCACTTCTTTTTTCCAATTGTAATCTATATTTAATTTTTGACTTCGGTGTATACTTCGTTCATGAAACATGTATTGGTTGTATATAATAAAGTGAAGTTAAAAAAGTTATTTGTTTTTTAATAAAATAAAGTTTAATCGGATAACATTATTTTATCTATTTCCATTGTATATCAATGCATACGTACATAATAAAATGTAAACATTATATTTATTTATTAATTGGACAATTTGCATGGCGCCGCTTTTGTGAGATATTACCTCAGGGGCGCTATATTGTAATAATCTACCTTTATATATAGATTTTTACTCTCCTGATGAAGGTGTATATATAATCTAACTTTAAACTTTATTAGATACAGTAACAGTTTTAGGAAAAGAATTACCACCAGTTGGAGTAAAATTCACACCTTTTAATTAAACCGACTGCTAATCACATTGCACCATTACCCTCCTTTTATCCATAAACACGGGTACAATTAATCAATATGTAATAATGTATTATTTCAGTCAACTTTGTTGTAACTATCTTTAATTGTTGTGACAAACTATACGATATTGATTCAACTTATAGACATTGACGGTTGTAACACATATTTAAGCACTGCAAGTCTCCTATGAGCAAATTATATTAGGTACCATAACAGTTAATATCAGTTGTAGACATGTAGTCAATAATAGTGTTTCATTTGAAATAATCCATCACAAATACGTAAAATTTCATTTATTCAAACAACTGTCATTCTTATTATGCCTAAATTGAGCATGTTATTATTCATTAACTCCTTCCTGTTCCGTGTTTTAACAATATATACTCACCCTCTCTCTGTGAATGACCTAATATCTATCTATTAAATGTAACTGTTGTTAATATCCCTTAAACTGGGCGCAGCCCAACTAAGTGCCGCCCGCAGGGACTAGCAGCAAAAACCCGCGGAGCGGGTTTTTAACTGCTAGTTTATTATTATCACCTGTACTCTGTAATGATGAGATACTGAGTTGGTAGGTACAATATTGCCTGTCTTTATGAAGGGCTTCATCACAATATAAACTGATACGATTAATGGTAAAGCATTATTTTTAGTGATTAAGTTAGCAATTGAATTGAATTAAATTGAATTGAATGACTATTTCATTATTAGAGCAGTGTTTGGTATTATAGCATTTTTTATTATTTTTATTTCTTTTATATACTCAATAATACTATTTATTATTCAATTTATAAAGGAAGTTTATTTATAAACAAGTTCTGCAATGTATTATTATTACGTGTAACAGCTGTTTCGCCCTCTGAAGGCATTGTCAAACTGTGGGATTACAACTTACAGCCGATGTATTTACGAGTATTATTTTACTCGTATATTACTAGAGTATTTAAAAATTAATTTAATATAAATGTATTACCTCTTACAGACGATTTATGTATATAACTAGAGTATTTATATTAATGTCACAGTTTGATAATGCCTTCAGAGGGCAAAACAGCTGTCACACGTTATAATAATTACATAGCAGAACTTGTTTATAAATTAATTGTTTTTATAAATTGAATAAAAGTATTATTGAGTACATGAAAGAAATATAAAAAATAAAATGAAGTTCAACAAATTAAACTTGAAAACAATAAATGTATTATAGCATCTTAATGTTTGTGGTACAAGGAAGAAATATCCCGTATTTGTGTGGTGGAATTTCGTATTGAAAATGTCTTGGATCCTTATTGTTGATTTTCTTGATGGTGTGTTGATGTTGACAGGAACTTCTAGAATAAAGCAACTATTGAAAGCACGTGGTGTCATTCACATCATGAGATTTAGACATTTGAAATAATATAAAATCTTTTGTTTGTATATAAGACGACATACCAGTGGTTTTTCTTAAAGTGTGAAAGCGTACAGGTGTCCCAACTGCTCCTAACCGTCTGGAACCAGTGATATTAAGGCATTCCCAATTAGGGTATGTTGTGAGGCTGAAGGTAGCGGGGAGGGTAAGTAGATGAGGAAGAGGAAGGTGTGGAAGTATCTGGCTATTCAGATCTGGTCACCAAACACAGCCAAAGCCATTTTAAACAAATTTCAATTCTGAATGATAGTTTTATACGCACTAGAACGTGCCGCAAATATACAGCATATATTGTTTACATGAGTAAATTGTAAACTGACAAAAATTTACTTTGCGCACGCTGGGGTTAGAGCCCGCGACCTCCGGCTTGCTAGTCGAGGGCCTTACCCCTTGACCATCGTGTTTAACCAACATTTTTGGCTTAAACAAAAAAAAACATTTTTTTTACATTTTCACTAAAAATTATCAGAACATAAATATTTTCTTAAAAAATCGTCTTCAATTTGCACCCCACTGGAATAGTACTTCAACCCTTTACCATCCAGTCTGGCATAAGTACGTGTAACTCCCCCACGTCATGTTTTAATAATAAAGTCATTCAAGAACTCAATAAGAGGCTATTTAAAGTGAGTTGGGAGTTGGGAGTTAGTCGCCCTTCCAGCAAGGATCCACTCTGTCTGGCTATATATCTACTCGCTTGTAATGTGCATAGCTAACTAGTTAAACACACTGCTTCATTATTTATACAGTGATAGGTTGAATTTATATTAGATTGGAAATAATAAGAGCATTATTTTCAAAAAAAAAATTTTTAAGAGGAAGCTACAAGCCAAAAATGTGTAGATTTTTGATATGCCTTGTATCGTCTCAAATATAGGTAGTGGGCATCAAAATCGCTTGGCAGACGGAGTCAAGAAAAAAGGAGATATTTACAATTTGTATTGAAATTTCAGGCGACTAATTATTGCTTATAATTATTTGTTTTCCTATGCTATGCATAAAACCTTGTTTTATAAACATTAGTTTATCATTAAAAAATAATAATATTTGACAAGTCAAAAATATTTCATCAATAAATGAAGATATAATATGTCTCGACGCCATCTAGGGGGAAATTTAGCACTAACAAAGCCTTTCCTACAAAAATAAAGTTGGTTGTTTACAGGTGGAAAAAATAATATAAGCAGTAATTTTTCATTGTGGTACTAGTACATATTGAATCATTTGGCGGGTTAGAAATAAGCCGACATAGCTCAGTGTTTTGGAGCACCTAACAGGACATCAGAAGGCACGGGTTCAATTCCCATTGCGATTTTCACAACAATAGGAAAAACTTCAATTTATCTAAAGCATATTTTTTGGTATTCATAATGTAAACCCAATTCGTTATAAATACTAACCGAAAATCTCTATTTAGCATTAAGCTTCGCCTTAAGACGCTGTCAGAAGATCGGAGAATCCTTGTGTATTTAGATCCTAGATTATTTATCTTAGATCTGGAATAAAAATTTAAAAAAAAAAAATTAAAAAAAAATTCCACTTTTTAATAAAATCCAAATAAATGGAATATTTCTGAACTTATCCGAAAACTATTTTTGAAAGGTGATTAAATAAGCTTACACATTTTATTGTTCATATAAATGCATAATTTTTAAATATTAAAATTTTTAATGGAAAGACAAAAAGTTTTAAAAATTGCTTGCTCTACGTTTTTTGTCTAAACTCTGAACTAAAATTATGGGTAGTATAAAAATACATATTTTATTAGAAAAATGTTTCGTTACCATTACTGTCACTTCACCTTTTTATCGTTTTATATAAAAAATATTTTATAAAAAAAAAATAAAAAAGATTTTTAATTTTATTTTTAATCGCGGTTAGAACGTTTGATTTTATAGATTTGCACATTTTTATCCTTCCATGGTTAACTTCTGTTTTTGAATAGTTTTTATTTCTAACCCTATTTAGATCATATTTTTCACTATGACAGTAAGGAAAACAATGATTTCTATTAAACTATGTTAACTGTTCCCTAAAACGAAGAAACTGACTGTATGGTAATAGTTATTTGACTAAAAAGAGAGCTTGACGTAAAAAGTAAAAAATATTAAAAAAACGGAATTTCTTACTAAAGCGCGTATACTATATTACACTAGATGGAATCAAAATGACATAAAAATAATTCATGTTATTTTTCCACAATCGAACAAAAAAATTACAAAAAAATTACAACAAAACTCCACAACATCCTTTCTCCCAGATATAAAACGAACAGAAAAGTTAAATGAATACAAATGAAAAATAAAAATCTGGCTGAAAGGGGTCAATGAAAAAACAACAAAAAAAGCACTAAAAACGACATAGAAGAGAAATAAAATAGGATTGAACAATTTTAATTCGCCTCAGCACAGCACCTCATAGTGAGAACAACTTAAAAATACAATTACTATACATACATTCACCATAATATTTTGTAGGTACAATGTATGATATGGTTGATTAAATAAAATAAAATGAAAACTAACAAGAGACAAAAGATTATAATTCATTGTCTGATACTGGCGAAGTCGGAAACGTGGTGTTCAAGCAACGAACAATGTCACAAAACAATTTTAAAATATGTTATTCCTTGCATGTATTTTTCAACTGACCACAACAGTCCTACATACACGAGTAAAAGGATTAACTTAAAAACATAAAAGCCGACTTACAAGATCACTCATCCAAATTAATCCGCTGTAAAATTCAATCAAATACACGATTCAAATTCATACACCCATTTTCAAAATGTTCGCTTTTTTGAAAATTTCAAAAAATAAAATATTTAAAAATAGATGAGCGGCCAAAGCACAGCTTTAAAATCGAGTTAACCATATTGCTACGCAGATTTAATCTTAATTGCTTTAAATAAATCTCCGTGTTTAATATACCCACATTCACTGAAGAGACGAGCCTGTAGAAGTACGGTGTTGGGTGTTCAGATGCCCGAAATAAGCTTTTTTTTTTGCATTTTTTTTCTAAAATTGATCACAAATGTCAACATACCACAATTGTTGAAATCGATTTTATTTTTTTTTTATAAAATTGGTCAAATGTTGTGACAAAGAACGATAAAAAATATTCAATATTTTTTTAGTGGAATAACTTAAATAAAATCTCAAATTATAATATTTAATCATTGAAGACCATATTATGAGCAACTCTCAAAAGAAAATATGAAACAGAAAAATCAAAAAAAGATTCGGTCGATAGTAGACAAAAAATATTCGAAAAAAATGAAAATAATGTCGGTAGTTCTTAGTCGTAGTATGATACAGTTTAATATATAATGTGACCAAAAGGCCTAGAATAGATTAGCTTAGTGGTCAGAGCAAAGCCCCGGCAATACTGACTTCCTAGATCCGAACGAATATTTTCTGATTTGGAAGTGAACGAATCTTTCAATTCAGAATTTGGAATTCCTAAAGGAACAGTTGTAGGTCCTGTTTTACTTTTCATAAATGTGAATGAATTGTTAACACTTACCACCGAAAAATGGGAAAATTATATGTCTTTTCCAAATCGGTGAATTCAGTTTTATTTCATATAAGATATAACACACTTCTAGGGATTGCTTGTTCAGAGCCCACACTGTACGTGGGGTACGTATGACGTACTACGTAGCTAGAAGGGTTAACCCTCCAGTTCCCTTGAGGGAATGGATGCATCGGGTTTATAGCTCTATAGAGATACAGGGTGGCCAAGTCCTTCTGTTACCTCGTGAATACTAGGCCAGCCTGTACTGATTCACTCGCCCTATAGTATGGCGCTTAGGCAGGGTGATAACAAATTGAATTGTAAAAAAAACATAAAATTAGAAAATATCAGAAATTAACTAACTAATCTTTTTACTGAAATACTCACTACTCAAGAATGGTGGACAAATGGTGAACGCTTTTTTTTAAGTTTACTTGTGCGAGTAAATTTTGAAGGCGTTTCAAGTAAAGACGTTACAATAAGGAACTCCAACGAAAAATATTATCGCTTTGTAAAACGGTTAACAAAAGTTAATTCGGAATATATAAGTTTTATTCTATATTATTATACGTGGAATTTATAAATCGTCATTTAATAACGAATCCTATCCCATCACACTAAAACACATCGTTTCGTTGGTACGGGTGAATATAATGATTCATCACAACCAGTCTACGTGAGTAATACAATATAAGGTCTATAATATCCATATCAGGGTAACCGATTTGTGGGGAATCCCCTATTTTTTTGCACCAGCCTTGAGAAAAATAATTATCCTCTTGGGGATGTCGTGTGGAAGGTCTTTCGGAGGAAAATTAGGAGAGCAAGGAAGGAAAGGGTATGAGCGGTGAGTAGTGATCTGGGTGTCAGTGAGTCCAGTAGTGATGCACGTGAATCTGTCCCTCCCACTGCGGTTCAAGGCAATGGGTCGAGAGAGTCCTGTTGGAAATATCAAAGTGTCTCCTTCAACTAGTCTCTCCCGATCCACTGCTTAGATGCCACGGCTTAGTGTATTTTTAGTATTCGGTATTTTCGCTTGGGCAACACGTTTTTTGCGAACAGTTGTTTTCAAACCACCCTGTCCTCTGGTCCTTTTGTTTATAGAATTCTAATAAGCGTGTCCCTGCCAATTCGAATAGGGATGAAAACATGGGTTATGGAGAGCGAGCCTCCAGGGGTGTACTTCGCACACACCCACCCTTCCAGACACGCCTTTTAATAACGGGACAGGGGTGTATTTTAAAAATTGTACCCTTATGCCAGCCTGAAAGGGTAAGCGATTAATGTCCGTCTGTGCGGTTTTTGAACGTGAATTTTTTAGACTCATGCTGGAATTTTGTAAGCGTAATGGAAAGAAAATATTTTTGTTAGGATCGGAGTGGCAGCTTTTTCTGAAATTATACAAGCGTTCTAGGAATGTTTCTTTCACTGATCTCGTATGGCAGGTAATCACCAATTACTTTATTTATATTTTGAAATTATATTTTGGTTAAAGGCTGAGTCGGCAAATTCATCTGGTTCCATCCTCTGCTATTATTAGTTATTTTTTTAATGATAAACTAATGTTTATAAGACGAGGTTTTATGCATAGCATAAAGGATAACAAATAATAATAAGCAATAATTAGTCGCCTTAAATATGAATACTAATTGAAAATATCTCCCGAGTAAAAATAAATGCCGCCAACGGAAATTGAACCCGTGCCTTCTGATGTCCGGTCAGGTGCTCTGAAACCACTGAGCTAGTCGGCTTATTTCCAACCCGCCAAATAATTCAATATGTTCTAGAACTCCAATAAACAATAACTGCTTTTTATATTTTTTCCACCTGTAAACAACCAACTTTATTTTTTGTAGGAAAGGCTTTGTTAGTGCTAAATTTCTAACTGATATTTCAGGCGACTAAATATTGCTTATAATTATTTGTTATTATTAGTTGTTGGATACTTTATGAAATGTATGTATCTTTCAAATTATTTTTTTGAATATTCTACTTCCGATTTTATGTCCGGGTTAAATCTTCCCCATAGGAAAAACTAAACCCTTCCACTCACTTTTCACAAATAATCATCTAGTCAATCAACACTATGCAAGTGCATTATATAAGAACAATAAATACAAAACAATACAAGAAAAACACGTCAACTCACCAGAGATCAAACGGGAAAATAATTCACCGACTCCAGATATTTTCATATCAGAGGATTCGGCTCGGTAGAACTTCTAACAGGGCCTATAAATCCTACTGATCCCTCAACATAAATATTTAAAAAATCTTTCGTTATCCTACATGTATTCAAAATGACCGACTTTTGCATCTTTATATATAAACTTTTTGATAGATCTAATACGCCTAAATTTTGAATGAGAGAGCTAGGTATAATGCCAGTAGCCGAAATAACGAATGGTAATATTTTAAAGTTTTTATTATTAATAAAATTATAATTCAATTTTATAAACAGTATATACTTTTAGTTTTAGCTGTTTCGTCTTTGGAAGCTTATGATTTCTCAGTTGATTATACTTCTTATCGCTACTTTTTGTATTGTTTAAACTTGACTATATTTCGTTAAAGCTGGGATATTGGTTTTTCCAAATACATTATTTGGATATTATACTAACTTGTATTAATGAAATAGAGTTCTACAAATCAAGCTTGATGTCAATAAATAATTTAAACAATACAATGCTGTTTATAGGCTTCAAAAAGTTAATCCTAATTAGTTGAAAGGTTTGGATTTTTTCCCGCTCTTCGGATATTCTATTCATGACCTGTTGTCTGTGTATATTACTTTGTCTGTCCTGGGAATTCTCAGCACACTAAATTTACCCAGAGTTCAAACCGGTCTTGTTTCTCATTTTCTTGGTGCCCGTTTCTTCTCTGTGCACGAGACTAAATTGATAAAATTCAACTGACCATATACAAAAATTCTGTTTTTACGTTTTTGTTTTTATTGACACAGAAACAGACAGCAATAATTAACAAAGCAATATAAAACTCAACTACAGAATTCACCCGTATTCTATGTTCTTTCGTACACGAATATATTTACATATAAGATACGTAACTGTGACGCGAGCACAAGTAGCCTACCGATATGCTACTCTTTATAGTTGGTTTCCGTACATGGCACTACCTGAATTATACTGAACATGATCTTTTTCTCAGGTGCAGCCGTAGAATTAATACGATGTCAAGTGACTCTTGCGACGAAGCCAGTAATATTGTTCTTATTTTATTTACAAACGTAAAAAGAGAAATAAAGATTTTGGATTCACCCATTCAAATAAATAAATGTTAACTGTAGGAAATTCGTCAAATCGCATAGCGTACTACCAGCACTGTCATTAGCGTGCAACTGACCTCAAACCTGTAGTTGATGAGTCGCGACTTGTACGAACACTAGCAAAATAGTATGTCGGATAACCACGAGCGACGCGTATGCTACGCGCACAAAACTCAAGTCTCTTGTAAATATCTCAGTGTACGAATGGCCTAACTGTTTTTCACAGATTATCAATATTATAGCAACACAGATTGAAACATGTATAAAATTTATTTTATATATTTTCTGCCCTTATTTTCTATTCAATTGAAGAACAAGTGTTACTGTTAGACTTCCCCAGGGGATCTCTGGCATGCAGAATTAGGGTATGTTTTGAGGCTGAAAAGAAGTGGAAGGGGAACGAGATGGGGAGAGGAAGGTTTGAAAGTAATTGGCTATTCAAATCTGGTCATTAAACACGGTTAAAGCTATTTCAAGCCACTTTTCTTGGTTCTTGGTGGTTTTTACCAGAAAATAAAACCTAGGTACTTAACTGTGTAAAATTCAGGAAAAATAAATGCACAGTACATAAACTGGCTATTTTGAAACTGATGTTGATCAGGATTGTGGATGGTTTAGATACCAGAAAAATATAATTTAATCCTTTCGTTTACCGACAGGATTAGAACATATCATTTTTACAGCCAGCGGTGAAAGTGGCCTTCCTGTATTCTAAAATGTAGAATGACGAATTAAGCTTGAGCGAGTTTTCTTTTTATCGATATTTTGGTATATACATGCATACATACAATTCAACACAATGACAATTTAAAACACATTAAAAAGTGGTATAAAGTAATGAAAAGTATAAGTAGTAACTAAAACTAGATTAATTAGGTTACGAATAGGGAGAAATATGAATATTGTTGATTTCTTAAATATCTCTACAAATAATTGGTAATCCGGTTAAAGACGGAACTGCGGGCCGCTTTGTGATAAACTTTTAGTAAATTCGTCATAATATTATGTTCATTTACCTGCGTTTGTCTTAATAATATATAATGGCGAAATGCGAAAATGTTTGGATTTGTATGTACACGTCTTCAGGTATCATGACAATACATTGGTATTGTACTAAAAGTTTATCAAGAAACCTATCAACGTATTCGTGAAGGGCCTACAATCCCGTTTTTAACCGGTTTTCGAATAATTTGAAGAGGTTCCTTTAATCTTTTAATGACTTTATATAACTTTTTAAAGTTGTGTTTAATTGTCGTTGTGTTGAGTTATTATGGTACCCATACATACTTACATACATGTAACGAAATTAATAAGATTTAGTTTAAAATATTCAATATTTCCGTGTCTTAATTGGTTAGATCTCAACAGGGTAAGGCAATATTTACAATAGGGTGAATTTCACCCCTCGCGTTAGATTGTCCCAACGCGTTATTCCGAGTGACAGGTTATGTCGCGTTGTGATGCATTCATTAGGGGGGTGGCAGTACAATAACACAGCCGGGGGTAAAATGCACCCTCGCTTTTTAAAGTACCGATTGCAACACTGATAGATTTGTATTTGCATAAAGTAAAATGACGCAATTTAGATTTGATTGCGTATTTTATCAAATGATTGTAATTTTTTGGTACCTGTGACTGGTGGCAAAGCTATAATTAAATATGTGAATAATTCATTCATTTTGGTTCAGTTTGTGCACTTGTCTAATAATATGTGTGCTATCAGTAATATTAGATTAAAGAATCAATTGTTTATTTCTAATAATAAAATTTGAAAGCGTAATTTATTTTACCTTTCTAACACAGTTTTTAGTTTTTTTTAATTATTTTATTGCATAACAGAAATAAAAAAATATAAATTCTGACAGAATATGTTAGACACCTGAGATGTTTACAGAAGTCTAGTAGAAAAATTTCTTTCCGATATCCGATTATAATACTTTCTGTAACATCTGACCTGCTGTAACATCTGAACTGATGTATCTTAACATTTTTCTTTTTTTTTCTAATCTTCATAATGTATGTATGTTATTAAAATTTTTAAATTTAACAAATGGTTGGTTTTTTGGTTATTCTGTTAAATGATTTTTACTTTACTTTTAACTGTTTGATGAATCATATTGAGTCTTGGATAAATACCATTGATACAAACATTTACTTGCCGTAACATCCGACCTGCTGTAACATCTGACCTGATGTAACTTAATATTTTTAATTATATATATTTTTTATATTTTTCAATCATGTCTTTTGAATTGTAATTCAGTCAACACTGATTTTTGTATTTTTTTTATTTTATTTTTAAATCTTCTACAAAGATAATGTATATATATGTGAGTAAAATTTTGACTGTTAATAAACCCAAGTATACCCACGAACTGGCGATCCCTATGTGGGATTTTTTTTTGTTAATCTGCTAAATGTATTATTCTTTACTTTTTAACTGTTTATATAAAAAAGTGTTTCCTTTCTTTTAAAATTATGCCAATGTATGTACCAGAAAAATGATTAATAAAAAAATACTATTCCGAAAATGATTTTAGTAACTTGGTCCTATCGACTTTTTAAGAGCCAGCTTTCAAAATTCATCTAAATGAAAACGTAAGGCCTCAATACGAAAATTTTCAATCAACTTTTCTGGACCATATTTCCTTGGAGCTTTTTCCAAAGCAACTTACTTGATCTTCTTATCCTCTAAATAGTAACATTTTCCATTCTTTTCTATAAGCATTTTGCGAAAGCTCAAATATAATATATAATTTTTTTTTATCTGGCGGAATTTTTTTTGGAAAAATCGAAAAATACCTTTCTCGAGATGAAATTCAATTATTTGTGAGCGAAACGATTTGTAAGAAGTGGCGTCAGAAATTTGACGAAAATCTTGTAGAATATCCCCCGTCACGCATTTCTCAATACGTCAGAGGTTTCGAAAATTGAGCATTCTAATACGACGTCAGAGGTTGAGCGGAAAAGTGGGCACTCTAATTCGTAAAAAATATTCTGTACATCTTTTGACGAATTTACAAACGGAGATAATTACATCCGTCGGTTTGATAAGATTCTTCTTTCTTAACAAATAAATTACAATTATTAGAGCCCAGGCGTCAGGTATATAATAGTGGAAAATGGTCAAAGAAAGTAGCGTCATTGATCCCTTCGTAACCAGTTTATTGTCGGAAAATACGCCAAACGCATTGTAATGTCGCTTCTACGAATCTTTCTTGAATTCAACAGCTTGGCTGTGGAACGATTTGCCGGCCTCTGTGTTTCCTCCCTCCTACAACATCTCTCTCTCTCTCTCTTCAATACCAATGTATACTCCTTCCTCTACTCAAAAAGACCCTCCACACAGCATCCCCAAACATGTCGTAAGCCATAAGGGAAATTATTACGAAAAAAAATCTACTTAATTTCCACTTAATGAGATAATTAAATATATAACCTAAACAAATGAAAAAAAAATAAGAGATTATAAATCGACAGAAAAAAATGTTTAAGAATGTTTTAAACAAAATTTGTCGATTTATTTGCAAAACTATGTAGGCGAGGAATAGGCGACTTTGCTACATAATTTATTTGTGAATGGTGACATTGGAATCGGTTCATATGCCTGGTGTGTCGAGTGGGTACTCTTAAATTGACTAGACTTAGAAGTTCGCAGCAGTTGAGTCCGAATTTACAAATTAAAAAAGAAAACATACGTTGTTGACACTACGCCAATCCTCAAGTGTGTGTATTTTAAGGTATTTAATAATAAAGTGTAGTTTTCTTCTATTGGTTCTAAGGAGATATTTAAATTAAAATTACACCGATTCAAGACCATTGGGAACAATTGGGACGCTTGTGCGGTATTCACAATAAAAAAATAAAATTATTCAAATCATGTAGGTATTCTTTCGCACCTTTTGAGACTCCTGAGGGAATGATATATAAAAAGTCTCAATACATTGAGGCCAAGCCTATAATATTGCTTGAGCTAGCACAATCCAAGCACATTTCGGAAGAGAACCCTCGACAATAGATTGAAGTGTGATTTGGGGGCTTATTTCCGCTTCCTGGGCGCACTATAGAGGCTTTATTCGCTTTTCCCGCCTTTTTTTCCATTTCCGGAAAGTGCATTCTCCGGGGGCGGGAGTTACGTATATTTGAATAGGGTTGTAAAGAATGGTTTTGTTTTTCATTTAACCACACTTATATATCAATACTTGCAATCAAATTACGATAACCGATTTCAGAGAGTTTAAAATATTGAGGTATTTAAAAAGAATGTTGTAATCGAACTTAAAATAAACATTTTGAATTCTATACAATTTATCGAAAGTTCAAACAAAAGGAATAACTTAACCTTCAATGAAAGCCTTCTTCTTTCTCAAGTGCCTTCTCTTATTGGAGGTTGTGTATCATTATATCATGTTTCACCCTGCAGATTTAATACTTGAATAATTCATTAGTACAGCACTAACACCACAAACGGACTAATGAATTAAAATCTTATTTATATAATATTATATTATAAGGATAGGTTTTTTCACAGAATTTGAGCAATTCATCAGATTTTGAAGTTCTGTAAATATTATACAGAGTGTCTGTATTGTACATGATTTTATAAGTAGAAAAGAGAAAGTACTTTTTTGAAATTACAACGTTTTAAAGTAGTTTTTTGTTAAAAAGTTGAATACCTTGAATGGTAAATTAAATATTCTTCTATGGAAAAATATTTTAGAATTGAAAAAAAGTGGGATTTTCGAAAAAATTTATTTACCTTTTTACTTCTACCATAGTGTAGAATCACCTCTCTAAGTTAGTACACTTTACCCTCGGATACCCTGTATAAAAGTTATTTTGTTTTATCATTATTAGCCAGCTATTTCACACAACTGAAATAAAAACAGATTTTAAATAGAACTTTCACAGAACTTGAAAATTAACTTTGATAAATTATTCAAATTCTGTGAAACAATGTGTTCTAAATTTACTTATTATTTCATACTATTTATCTACTTATAATTATTTAGAAAATGTATGTAGCATTACTATTGACTGAATATTATTAATAATTTTCATATAATTATGCACACGTTATGCTGTTACCTATTTTAATTTTGAATTTAATTTTTTTATTATTATTTTTTGTTAATTCATTCTATCCCTTTTGTTATTGTCAGCATGGTCACCCTAATTTTTTGTTAATAAGCCAACACAGGCACTTTGTAATACTTATTTAGTTCAACACTAACTTGTTTACTTTTTAGTAGAAAGGAAACTTTAAACGTATTGCCCAATTGAAATATTAATTTGAATAACTGTAGTATTTTTTTTTTGTAAAAATGTTGTATGTTTATGATGAAATGAGCAGCTAATGATTTGACTGTTGAGCAGATAAATAGATAATTTTTTTTTGTTCAAGTGTAAAATCATATGTTACCTAGTTTGAGACAAATTTCAGTATATTGATAAAATTGAATGACAAAAATATATGGTTTTAATTAAGTAGGAACAGACGTACAAATCTTATAAATTCTGAGGAAATTTCAGTTATCACTTTCAGTTATTATTAAATAAGAGAAAATCACAGAGTGAGTTTGATAACATATATTAACATGAGGCACGCATTAAAACACTTTTACACATGTTTTCCTCCTTCCTTTCGTGCGATTCATCCCCAAGCTAAAAATATCTAATTAAATTAGTTTGTCAATGCACACCCCTGTCCCTGACCTACACTCTGTCGTGTAGTGTTCACTCCAAACTCCCTTAACCTCCACCTCCCTCCTACCCCCACGGGCCAAACAACCACCGTAATCCCACGAAGCCTACACACTCCACAGCTAACATGCCATATTTCATTCCATGCGAATAAAGTCAAACAATGCATTTGGACTACAGGGAGTCGTCAGACAACTAAAATATCGAAATCATACAGTATTGACAGTGTAAACTTGCAAGCATTGAATATCGAACAAACGATTTTTTTTTTTTTGTTTCTTTTATGCGTTCTAGACAATAATGTTCCCGGTGACAATGCTCCCTGTCAAAATGTTCCCTGTCAAAATGTCCCCAGTTTAAATTTCCAGTAATTATCTTCCCTGCAAAAAGTTCCCAAATGTAAAACTGGGGAGAAATTAAGTATAAAATACCACTAGTGCATAGCCACGGTACACGTCTTTCGGGAAAAAAGGTCTGAAAATCCCACTAATATCTTATAAATTTGGTATAATACTGATTGTGTACCAGTGATTTAAAATAAAAAATTAAAATTAACTTAGGAAGTGAAATGTTTTTTAAGAGAATTTTTAACTTTCTCTGAATTTTGTCTGACTGAAATGAGTATGAAACAATCACAACCTTCTAAATCGCGATCGGTCAGAGTTAAAGTCAGTCACAGCACACGTACCAAACACACCGCTCCTCTCTGCTCTCTACTCTGCAATCTCCAGTCCACGAGGCACGAGCAATCAAAAACCAATCTGGGCGGAGAGCACTCCTCACAAGGCATTATAGCTCAAGCACACAACGTGCAATTACACACCGTCAATATAATATTAACGTGCAGAGCATGTTGTACCACTACCTATCTAACATGAGGTGGACACCACGATTTCATTTTTATAATCTAAGATTATTTACGCATGATTTTTTTTAAACTCCTTTCTACCTAAACCCCTATCTTTACAAACGAATTGCAATCATTGAAGCACATGTATCATTTAACCCTTTATAGAACAACTTTTTTTAACGATACGCACTTAATGGTTTTATTTATGTATAATATATTCATTTGTATGAACAGAAAAAACCTTATTTTTCTTTTTTTTTGCTTAGTCTTTTTGCAGCCAGCGGTCTTTTTTCTGACCGGTATCCATTTAGGTAAAAAATAATATGGTAAAATTTTTGTTTTCATTACAAAAAAACAGGTTGGTAAGGAAAAATGCACTTTTATTTATTTGCGTTACAGGAGAATAACTGCTTTGATAATTTTTTAGAGAAACTGACCAGGACGCGATTTTCGTAAATTTACTGAACATTTGCGAACTTCAGGGCGGTTGGTTCGATTCAAGACCTCGTAAGGGCGATTATAACTTGTAAACATAAAGAAATATAGACCTCAATGTTGCAGGTATCAAAACTATCCGTTTTCAGCTTATGACCTATAAAGGGTTGAATGCTGTCCTTGCTGTACCGGTATTGCAATGGATGATGCTCCGATGAATTGTCGTCATTGATCCCCGGCACCGGTGTATAGTTGTGAAATGCGCCAAACTCGTACCGTTAACATATATTTATCACATAAGAACGGGTCATTTCCACGATTCATATCTTAGTTCAACTCTTTCTTCTCCTCGAAAAAATCACTACACAACCACTTTTAAGATGACATGGGCCTGAGGAAAAATATTTTTATTGGGGTCTCTCGTGTGGAGTTAATGTGAAAAAAATGCAAGAAACTTTGACGGAAATTATTTCTCACAGGGTCTATGTCGTCTTCGGGGATACTGTATGGAGGTTCTTTTCAGGAAAGAAGAAGAGGAAGTTTTAGTTAAGAAAAAAGAATCTCCATCGAAGAAATCCATCCCTCTCACAGCGGTGTAACGCATTTGTTCGAGAGATTCCAGCTGAAGAAGTCGAATCGTCTACTGACCTAGACAAACCGTACTCCTTGAACACGTGCACTTCTGCCAAGCCACTAAACTTAGCAAACCCCAAGGTCCCATCCCAACTTCTCCCAACCACCTGGAGACTATGAGACTATGGCATCTCTAATTGTACAATAGTAGTTGTACAATGGGATGGTACTCGGTTGGTTCCGAAACCTGGTCCGACATCAATAGGTAAAGGTGCTCCCATAGCCGCTGTGTCCACATGATGCACAGATGGGGCCTTAAAGAGTCGGCGATGTGTGAATGTGGTGCGGGGCAGACCACCGAACATGGGGTCAACGAATGCCCGCTTCATTCATTCCCCGGGGGGATTGATAAGGTCCACGTGGCGACGCCTGAGGCCCTAGACTGGCTCGCAGACCTAGATGCCCCCCTTTGACTCCTCCACCATACGAAAAAAGAAGAATGGGATGGTCCGATGCTCTGTAGGGAACCCGCTTGCACAGCGCGGGTATAAACTGTGAACCCTAAAGTTTAAGTTTAGACTAACGGAATACAATACTTCGTTTGTGTGAAAGCACTATGAAACAATTATGGCTATTTTGATCTGGTCACTAAACATGGCTGAAGGCATTTCAAGCAGCCTTTCGAATCTGACCTGTGTTTTTTCACCAGAACGTTACTGAATCTATCTTCCAGTGATAAAAATAGCTAAAGACATTATCTTCCAATCGTTGAATGAGATCAACCTAACAAAGCTGACCCAGTTTTATAAATCTTCAATTAATATTTTTTAAATTTAATTATTCAGATTTTCTCCGTAGACCTGGCCGTAAACGTTGAATATAAAACAAACTCCCCGGAGAAAAGGATTGATTAAAATTCTATTAAACTTCTCCCGTCTCACAGGCTATGCAAATAAATAATAATAAAGATGCAATATCAGAGATACCCTCAAAGGTTCAACTTTACCTTTTCCTTGATGATACTGTGAACTTTTCCATGCCTAGTCTCTCCTCCGTAGCTGGCTGGAAACTGTTCAATCACTTTTCTAGTTCTTCTTCACATACTTTAGATTTAATAAGATTTTACGACATTTCATGCAAAATTGATTAAATTATGCAAAGCAAGTTTATTACTTCAAATTTTTGATTAAAATATGCATATTTTTAGTTTATTTTGTAAAATTTTTGATTAAATTATAATCTCTCTAGAGTTTGCTTTTCCGTTGAATTTAAAAAAATAATTTCCCTTTTAAAACTTTGTAAGTTAATAATTTCAACTTTGAAGCTCAAAGGGCTTTAAAGGCTGGTTAAATGATATTCGCAGATTGATCACTTTTAATATCAATTTTTACAATAGAAATTTTAAACGTGATAATATTACATTCAAAATAATTAGTACTAAGTACACCAGTTTTATTTTTTAATGTAACCGACATGTTTTGTAAGCAATGCTCACTTCTTCAGGGTTAACCTAAAATTAATTACAAATACTGATTTAAATATGTATTGGGAGAAATAAGCCGTAGTGTGTGTTAAATATTTCTCAACGTGTCGGTCATTAACTACGATTCCATAGTATTTACCTACCTTTGTGTTTATTTGTAGCAATGTGATATTTGTGTAATAATATATACTGAAGGACTATTTCATCCATTGGAGCATTTTTGCCCATATTTTGGCCAATTTGCAATCACCCGCAAGCGCAAGCTCGCCAAAATGTGGCCAATATGAGATATATTAAAATATTTTTAGGAATTATTTTAAAAACTTTGATATTCACAAAGCTTATATTTTTACACAGCTAGTAGCTTAACAGTTTATCAATAGATATCACGCATCTCAGTTACAATATACGGATATAAGCAAATTATCTCAGTCATGAGATATTTTTTTCACGGCGGTTTTTTGTAGCGTTACATATTCCCGTTAATGCTTTTTTTATACAGATTCTGTAATTTATTGTGTATCAATGTATTATTTATTTAATAATAATACATTGATACACAATGTATTATTTATTTTATAATAAGTGCATCATTTAAAATTATTTCGTAGTCTTAAAATTAAAATAAGATGTGAAAGTGATATTTAATTTTCAACTGTCAAAAAATGTATTTTCGGTGCGGTATGTAATATGTTAAATAATATGTTTAATATCGTTACTTATGTGATTTTTAATACTTATTCAGTTAGGTTGATTTTTAACAAAGAAATACATGGGCGTTTTACAAGATACTTATTTTCGTCCAGTTTCCATCTGAATGGTTTTTCCATGGTAACGTGTTCTATTTTTGCACATTTTAAGATGGAAGACATAATTTTTTGACATCGTTTGTAATTGTTTTGCGTAACTATGTTATGTGGAAATGTTCGCTTATTTAAAGTATTGATGTAAATACCATAATACATTTATGTGTCATTACTGGTACTGTGAGTTTTGCTTGTATTTTTATGATTTGTTGACGGCAACGGCAAAGGCAAGCGAAAGATTACTTCATATGATCTATGGTTATGTTTAAGGTGTTGCCATTGTTTGAAGATTTCTTACAATTCTAAAATTTCTATAACTATCTGCATGAAATCGTAAGCATGAAAAAATAGTGTACAGAAATAACTTTTCATTTGGATCCTGATATTGTTTCCATAAGGGAATCAGTGCAAAAAAGGGCGTGGTGTAAAATAACTTTTAGTTTCTTAAAAATCTTATTTGCGATAGTCACATTGAAAAAAAACGACACCAGATAAAGTAGATTTATATTCCAGCGTGCATTGAAAAATTAAAAATAAATTCCAGAGTAAAAAAAAATATTATGTTTGTTGTACATTACAGATTGTAAATACTCGCAGTATCGTTCAGGTGGAACACCACCGTTCAGAATTAAAGCGTTGCTTGTATAATTTTAGCACTGTTTGATGACCATATCTGAATACCAGAAACTTCTCATTCATCATCTCCTTTCCTTCCGCATTCACATATGCTTCTCAAAATGCTCTAATTCGACGGACACGAACTGAACACCCGTTCACGGTTGACGTTGGCTTCATGAGAACGGGCCGTTTTTACGACTCGTTTTTGTGTAAGTCGGCTCGTATGTGGAACGAGCTACCGGCATCTGTTTTTCCTCCCTCCTATAATCCGAGCCTCTTCAAGGCCCGCATTAACAAATCCCTTCCTACAGCCCCTACCTTACTCCGCCTCACAACGCCACCCAACTGCACAGACAGGGACACTCTTGTGAGGTGTCACATAAAAAAAAAAAAAAAAAAAAAAAAAAAAAAAAAAAAAAAAAAATTGTGGATGTCTTTGTCCCACAGGCTCCTGAAAAAGTGACGAGGATCTTAGCGCTCTCCCATACAGACTAAATACATCTAAATCAATTGTTCCAACTGTTCCAACCGTTCGTCTAAGTAGTGATTTTAAATCTTTTTTAAAAAAGGAAAAATTCTAATAATTTAAGAATTTTCTATTCCATGACTATGTTTCCAATTCAATTTTCACTAAAGTAAAGGATTTCAATTTTAAAAGGAAACTTCAAATTCTTTTTAATTAATTAGTAAGATTGATTCCATTATAATAATTAATTACTTGGTACTTTAAAATGCTAAGACTAAGAAGGACTAATCAATTTCATTATTAAATCCACAGATCAGAAAAATGATTGAACTAATTTTCCTTCGATAGAAATATTGGCATTATTTTGATCATATTGAAGGATTTGGAGAGCTAATAATTCTTACACAATTTTGAAAAAAAATTGATTTTGAAGAAAATTTTTCATAAATCGTACTTTTTTTAAAGTTACACCTCATGAGAGCGTCTGCAAAGTGTAAGGACAGATAACTATGTCGCCATACGGTTGGGTAGCGTTGTGAGGTGGGTTGAGGTAAAAGGTGTTGAAGGTAGTAGCTGTAGGAAGAAAGTTCTTGATGCGGGTCTTGTAGAGGCACAGATTATGTGAATTAGGAAAAACCGATTTATTAATTTACTTTAACATCAACTACGAACCGGTTTCTGTTTGTGTCCCTCGATAATGTTGCCATATCGTGAGTGAAAGCTCCATTGAAATACCTGTAGAATAAACTCAGCATGCCTAAATTGAGTCTGTGGATTGAAGATGGCAATCAGTCCGTAAACGGATTTTCTATCAGACGAACCTTTTTCCTTTCGTGTAGGCTTGTCAGCTCTCTTTTGTCTCCTAGGCGTCTTGTATGATGCTACCAACTCTTTACAAATCTCAAGCATGCCCAAAAATTGAATTTGGGAGCCACATTTGGACTGGAGCCCCACAATACTTGTTAAACCTACTTGATTCTGTGCAGAGCAGGGCGGTTCGTCTGATTGACCATCCATTGTTAACAGACCGTATACCACTTCTAATGCACAAACGCAATGTGGGCATGTTGAGTCTGTTCTATGTTTACTTAAATGGAACTTGCTCTATCAGCATTCATTATGAGCTATCAGAATTGATGCCCTGTGCTCCGGTGACCCGAACACCCGTTTACAGTTCATATTGGCTTCACAAAAAGGCGTTTCTTTGGCTCGTATGTGGAGCTAGCTGCAGGCATCTGTGTTTGCTCGTTCATATAATCCGGGCTTCATTAAGACCAGTGTAGGATAAATTATAGGGAGTTTACATCTCCCGAAAATAATGACAACATTACTTTTACCTAAATTCACGTGAGACTGGTATCACTGTAAGCCTGCGTGCGATACCTCGCGCGGCAAATAATTTATTCTGTTTCCAGCGGTCTAGCCGTCGGTTTAGCCCTAAATGTCCTCTAGCGTACAAGATCTGTTTTGTTCATAAAATTATTGTAGCATGAGTTTTGTTAAAATAAAAACTTAATTGAAAATATCCGAATTCTCATTTTTACACACCAAGAGTAATCACGCAACCTTGGATTCTGCGGATTGGTGAGCCACAGAATCATTCAGCCAACAACCCAATTAAATTGGCGATAATCTCAATCCTCCAAACCAGCATTAATAAATCATTAGTAATTTTCTACAGCCCCAACGTAAACATGCCTTACTCTTTACACTGTACAGACAAGGTGCGTTTTTATGGATTGTTCCATAAAATAAATTTTAAAAATATTTTGTAGAGGTGGCTCCCAAAATCAATTGCCATACGTATTGAAAATCAACATCACAATTCTCGTGATAGAACCCGCGATCTCCCGCCGCAAAGTCAGATGTTTAGACGCTAGACTATAACGCTACTAGGCAATTTTCCTTTCAATTGCCAATTTCATCATGAAAATTTATTTTCCATATTTCCTCGTTGCCCCAAAATCATTCAAAGCACCCTTCGAAAATATATTCAAGGTTTTTTATCACATTTCCACAACTCGATTGACATATTTCGTCTTTTGAATACAACGGATTCGAGCGAATGGGAGTTTTTCAACTTCCCATACGCGTTATTTGTGTGCCAGGTATTTTCCATTAAACGAAGAGTTCTTTAGAAATATTTCCAGACGACGTGTCGCGGGTGGGAGGGTGGGATGGTGTACGGGGTGAGTTGACCCAATGAAACTAGGAGGAGGGGGTTGTTGGAGGTGTCCTTATTCTCCACATAATGTGTGAAACAGAAATTATTTTAATATAAACTAGCTGACGTGTACCCGGCGTTGCTCTGGTTATGAATGGTTTGGAGTAATTTTTTTTGAGTTTTTTTATTTCTAGTGTAACTGAAAAAAAAAATTATTTTGGATTTTTAAGATAGAAATAATATAAAAATTTCCTTTTTATAAGTTTTTTTTAACTTGATCGTGCCACGTCTTCCTCGGGCGTCACCGACTTCTTCTACTATTTAAACCACACCACTCTAAACACTCCTGGCACTAATAAGGTCATGAGTCTATAGGGGACAAACAGAAAAACATTCAATTTTATATATATATATATATAGATAGTGAAGATTTATATTTATTTATAGATAGTGTAGATTTTTTATATATATGGATAGTGAAGATTTATATTTATTTATAGATAGTGTAGATTTTTATATATATATATATATATATATATATAGATAGTGTAGATTTTTATATATATATATATATATATATAGATAGTGTAGATTTTTATATATATATATATATATAGATAGTGTAGATTTTTAGATTGCTGTTAAATTACAGATATTTATGTTCCGATTTTGAAAGCGAGCGGGTATTTTTATTAGCGCTTACGTTTCGAAATATTGGCTTGTAAAACAGTAATATAACTAACTTCCCATTTCACCGTTTTCCCGCAGGGGTAGGCAGAGATGACGGAACCCCAAACAACTCGGGCTTGGCAAACGCTCCTTGCCTCATTCACATTCATACGTCGTCTTATACATACCCTTCCGTTATTCTGCTGGCCCGACTCAGATATTTAGTTTACTTGATCGTGCCATGACTTACTCGGCTTTCCCTGACTTCACCTACCATTGACATTCGCGTAATGTATTCTCTGTACATTCCTTTATTCGTTCATTCTTTTGATTTGAAACCCCACAAGAAACTCAGTGAAACTATGGCATTCCCTATTGGGGTATGTTGTGAGGCTGAAGGTAGCCGAGAGAGGAAGGATACGGGGAAGAAGAAGGTGGGAAGTACCTGGCTATTCAGATCTGGTCACCAAACACGGCCCAAACCATTTTTTTCCTCTGCTGCTCAAATCACTAGGGAATTCATGTGACGAGATGAACAGCTTTACAATTATATTTATTTATTTAACGCCCAGAGTAACGTACAATTTTGATGACAGACAATTTTGAAACATGAGAAAGAAATAATCAAAATAAAATAAAATGAAAAAATAATATATGCAAGAAACAAAAATAAAAAAAACAACAACATAAATTAAAAAATACAGCGATTTGACTGGTTTATAAAAATACAACTTCCATTTGGGAATAGTGTTGAAATAAATCTTTTACGTGATCCACAAAATTCGCAAAGTTAATATTAAATATATCGACATCACCAAATAAGTAAATTACATAACACATACACAGATGGACCACATCAAATATGGGGCTCCTAAGGTGATTCAAGACAAAAGCCACAACATGGGCAATCCAACAAACATCACCACTCTCAGCCAGTATGGAATTAGTTACCATTTTCTTGAATAAATTCAACGAACTTACGTTTTTTATATTTTCACCGAACATATTATAACCAAAGAAAAACTCCTTTGTGCAAAGGATATTCTGTTATTCAAAGGCTGAAACATTAAATATATATATAAATACCCAATCTAGTGTTGCGCACTTTTTGTGACCTTTTGGTCGTGTCAATATTGTGTAATAACTGTGACAAATACAAAAAAACTTTTTAAACACAATTTTTTTAAATAAATTTTTAGGCTCTATGGCAGTCTAAGAAAATAAATTGAAAAAGCGCATAGTATACTGTTTTTAATGAAACTATGTCCAATATATTTCTTGTGTGTGTTGAAAATGTAGGCTAGCTTTCTAATTTTGTTTCTTAATATACTACCTAGTAAGATGATTGTTTCATTTTAGATTTCTATCAATTATTTTTTTATTTTTTTTTTATTTAAAGAAAGCAAGACAAAAATATATATTACAGTAAATAATAAAATAAAATACAGAAAAAAAAACAGAAAAGTTCCAATAAACTACTTTTCAGTAGTTTGTCGATGGCAACTTTTCACATAAAAAAATATCAAAAAAAGATAAAAACTTATTTTACTTAATGACAACAGTGATAACAATTTGTTTTAAAAATATAAAAACATATACACAACAGTGATAGTATCTACCTATAGTTTGTATTAGACCCTAATACAAACTATTTCTTTCAGCGAGCCAATTTTCAACATAATATTTGTTTTTACATTTGTACATTTTTTTATTTCAGCAGGTAACATATTTAAGCAACTAGGTATCATGTAGTCCAGTGTTCTTTGTACATATTTTTTTAAATGCTTAGGTACAATTAGTCCTTCATTTATCGTAAAACGAGTATTGTAAGTGTGGTCCAGTCTATTTATGTATATAGGGCTATTCATATGCTGAAATATAATTTTATACCACAGAATTGATCTTATTGAGAAAATTTTAAAATTCTGATAAGGGTATGGAACATTATGTCTTTCTTCGTATAAACTTTTATGAGCTAATAATTTAACTAGTGAATTTTGAACTGATTGAACATGGTTTATATTTGTTTTACATGAAAGTCCCAAGATAAGTTAAAAAATTATAATATTAAGCCAAGATATTTTATTTTCGAGCAACGTTTCAATTCTGAATTGTGGTCTTACACCAGGGCGATATTGATAGTATCTTTTGCTCTATACGCCCAATCCTAGCATCACTTTCTTAATCATTCTCATTCACATCAGCCTTGCATTATTTATGAATCTCCGCTTTTTACACACGATCATACGTGGTTTTACCACACATACACCTCTGAGACCTCATTTCCCAGCAATCAGATCACTTTTATCCTTTCTCTGCCAGTTCCATGCCGCACTTCGTCAGGTTAGATACCAGCACTCCATCATGGACGGCTAGCTACTTTATAATTATAAAATACTAAATAATAAAGAACAAACCTCAATCGCAAGTGTGCCATGAAGTAAAAAAGTTTGGCGGACATTATTTTAAGACATACTAAAGTTTCGTGATGAAATGACTATTTGAATAGTATTGAACTATCAATTTCCTGCTTTAATATGTATTATTATTCCACCACACTGACAGATAAAATATAAAAGCTTCGTTGAAATGCATTGTTCCACCTTAGATTCAATTTGAAGCAACTACTCAATGTCCAACTCCATTAAGACAATTGAATAAACTTTTTCCATTCTCTTATTGAAAAATCCATTTAATATGCACGGTGAGTTTAAGCCCGCTGTGTCGCACAATCCCCGTTTCACACACACTAGCGTCAATTTCATATCTGTATCTCACTCCCACGCGCACATAGGACAGAATTGTCGCCATTATAAGATTTATTATTTAGCCTTTTTATCGCGAAAGAGAGAAGAGGAAAAGAGAAATATAAATAGATGAGTCAGACGGCAGCCGACTATCGCAGGCAGATTTATTTGATGGGTACGTGTCCATTTAAGTCGATGACATTTCGCTTTTTCTGAAAATTTGCTTTCTCACACCTCGGGAAAGAAAATTATATCAGAAAGAACATAATGTCAAACGCATTTGAAAACACTTGTATTTGTTTTATAACGCAATCTTTTAAGCTCTTCTGAACTACACTATAAAAACTTCACATAATTTTGATAAAATTTTTGCACGATGTAAAATTTTTAAAGATATTTATTTATGTATTTGAGAAAAAACATGTGTATAAATCGGCCTTTGACATGACCTGACAGCAACATAGGTTATCTTGGTTAGTTTTCTATGTGATATGATTTCAGACTATTTTATTTCATTGGGTTTCTAACGCCTCCACTTTCATTGGAAACTCTTTTATTGGTATTCTAATTTTTTTTACATTAAACCCACACAAGAGGCCTTTCCTTCGGGGGATATGTGGATATATCCTATAGGATCTGGTAAGCCACGAAGCTAGTGGGTAGGCACATCCTGAACACACCTCCCCTGAACCTGGAAACCCCTGCTAAATCACCAAAAGCAGGGAATTACTTGGGGTGACCTATTTCAGAAGTGTTATCTAATAAATGGTTCTTGGGGCGTTTGATCCCGTTAACTTTCGTTTCTCGTTTCTCCGCATCTGGTTCCATACCTCTTGGTTTGCATCAGAACTTAACATCAACAGTGTTGAAGTGTTTTAATATTTCATTTGCGACTACAGCAGACAGTCTTCCATTAATAGACTTTCCCAAATTTACCGTTCTTTCGTCTTTTCCGTCTCTTGTATAACTCATCTAACATGTATACTGATCAACTTGCTCCAAATATATTCATCATTCACAACTGCATTATATAGTATTTTGCACCTTTTTTTTAATTATCATTACCTACTACATTCATCATTAACTAGATCTGCATAGATCGTTAAAATAGTGTACATTGATCCTCCCACCGAGTCATCGGCATACGATAAGCAAAATATTTTTCAGTTCTTTAACTATCCACATATAGATTTAACCATCTGTCGATCAGTTATCGCTTAATCTATGTGCAATCGCTACGTTCTAGTTTCTTGCTGGGCATCTTTCTGTCCAGCTCAGTACCTGTGAGCCAGTTTCCGCTACTCGTCACCAAGGAGACGGCAGCCGCGGTGACCGTACTTGAAGAGTTACAGCCATAAGGTGTCCACTAAGGTCGGTGATAAGTCAGTAATATTATTGTCATTCAGACAATACGTCTACAAGATTTATAGCTGATTTAAAACCATTTTTCTTTCATTAGTGCGTTATGTTAAGACAGGAGAAAGCGCCATTATGTTTATTTTGTTAAAAAATTGTCATTTTTATAAAATAATATACCTACCTACAAAAGTTCGATGTTTCCCTAAAAATTAATAAATACTTCATATTTTCTTTTAAATGAGTTTTGCTAGACCATTTCTTTCATAACTATTTTAAAACATAAATAGTAAAGTTTTAAAAATAGTAAAGTAAACGGTAAATATTTAAAAAAAATACTATTCGACAGCAAATACTTTAAAACTTAATATGCAAGTCCATCAAGCAAAATGTTTATAGAAACAAAAAAGTCACCTTAGTGACAAAGGTTAATAACAATACTATAAAGTCACTGTTTGAGCTGTAGCGTGCGGTTCCATGATAACTCAACACAGTGACAATTCAACACACTTTTAAGAAGTGATATAAAGTCATTAGAAACGATGAAAAAAAAAAATTAATCCTAACCTAACCTAACCTACTTAACCCAGTTAAAAAAGTTTTTATTACATCACTTTCCATGACTTTATATAACTTTTTAAAGATGTGATGAATTATCATTGTGATGTTTTATCCGGTCACCGTAGCGTGCATATAGTCCCAAACAGGGCGGGTTTTCTACCCTTGGAAGTAATAAAAGTAATTTATGCGCGCGGCGAATTATTACCTCTAGAACTGTGATAAGAAATTACCTACATATATGTTTAGAAAGATACACTAACCTCAAAATGATACTTTCCTACAAAAGCTCGTAAATATTTATTTAGTTGGCAGATAAACAATGAATCGTAGGTTTTACAATTTAATATGTAAATGCAACAACAATAATTTAAAATTTCTTCGTCCAAAATAACACTGCCATTTTAATGCGCCTTTAAATTGTATATACAAATTATTATGTGATTTATAATAAATAAACTTACCAAAACAAGATATATACATAAATATTATGATGCTGAACCAGTCACAGTTCACTTTGACATAAACAATATGTAATGTTTCCCTTTCAGAGATTCTATTCTTTAACATTTCTATTACTGACACTATTAGGACAACTGGAAAGCCAAATATCCACAACTCCCAGTTTCAAATTTCGCAGGCGAGCGGACTAAGTAAATTACAATCTCGTTGAAATTCAATTGTTTGCGAAGTAATTAGATGAAGGAACACAAAAAGCTCGCAAAAATGAATACTTAATTCCCAAAACGGTCGGAGTTTTTGACCTGTGAACTTGGCATTCGTGTTATTGGGTTTCGCCGCTCTGAAAACATTGTGTGCCTTGAAGATTTCAAAAGATTTTTTATTTTAGTTTATCAGGCTTTAAAATATATATAATTATATATAATATACAGAATCGAAGATATTAATGAGAAATAGGTTCGAATTAAAGTCAATATAATGAAGTTTTTTTAACAGTGACAATGGTGGTTTGACCTCTAACTTCACCAGAAGCCGTGAAAGGTTAAATTTATGTTGAAAAACAAAACGTATCAAGCAAAATGGAATACCATTATATACACCGCGCGATAAGTTGCAACATTTTCATTTTTTTTTTAAATTATCTTCAACGTTGTTATAAAAAGTCTACATGCCCAAATCATCTAAGTATCACATTATTTGCCTCATTAGTCTTATTTTCGTATCTCTACATTTCACAAATGATCATACGCGGTTTTAGCACATATATGCTTAAGGTATCTCATTTTTACAGCATTCAGTCTACTTTCTTCCTTCCTCTGCTAGTTCCAATTTTTAGTTTGGGAGGTGGGTATAGGTACCACCGCCCCAAAAAAATTTATTGGATAACCAACACCCTTGCCATAGGTTCGCGTTCAAGTGGTTCGCTACGTTTGATGACTTCATGGGGTGATGTTTGACTAGTTTGTGGTAGATGTGTTTGTCCATCTATTTCGTGGCGGGGATCGGGAGATACTGGTTGAGGGAGACTTTTTGATCACTCAAGCTGGACTCCCGATCTATCGCCTTGATACATTCATGCATCTGTCACCCTTTTCCTTTCCAGAACCTTTCCTCCTTTTTTTCCCTAAACAAACCCCCTACACAGCTTTCTCAAAGATGTCATATGCTCTGTGGGAAATCATTTTCTCAGGGCCTCATGGGTGCAGCTAATGTAAAAAAAGTTCCATGTCTTACAGCCATAGATACACAGCAAGCAAGCACTTCATTGTCGATTGCTTTGGACATTTTTTTAGTGCCAACTACGTTCAGTCCTCCATTAATGGATTTTCCTGCGTTTACCGATATTGCGATCTATCTACAGTCTTCCCATCTCTCGTAAACATGTTTCTCAAAAACTCATCAACCTGCTCCAAGTATTCAACATTCACGACTATATTGCGGACTGTTTTCGTTCTCTCTCCTTCGAACACCATAACTTTAGACTTGCTCAAACTCATCACTGACTCATTCAAGATACGAGAAACTGTAGACCTTCCATATTGTTAGCAATAAGTACCGCATCGTCAGGTAACATATTAATATGTACTTACTTTTCCAATCTTGGAAATACAAAAGGTTGTTTATACTAGTAAGTCGGTTGGCAAAATAATCTTTAAAAAAAATTCAGTAATATGGTTCGATATTTTCTACTGGAATATCTCTGAGGATATGTAGTAAATTTAATTTTTACGAGTACAATCGAAAAAATCTCTCCACCTTCAACTCGGTGTGCTGACGTATAAGATATTATAATAATAAGAAGGTGGGTGCTTCCCTTTGATGTTGAATTTGGTTTCGTAATTTGGTTATATGTTTACGCGTGCTACCAGCCCAAATTGAGTCTAGTTCTCATAAATAAAGGGTGTGTTATTTTTTCGGAAATTTGGAAAAGGTTGCTTAGAATATTACTTTTTAGTTTACAAAAATTAGGACAATATCTATTGTAGTAAAAATAGTAGTGAAATTAAATGTAACGACGACAAATTTTATGTTATGAAACTTTTGTAAGTTCGCCTTTTTTGCCAAAGAGCGGAACTATGGCATCCATAGTTGATTAGGGAGGAGAAGGAGACGGGGAAGAGGAAGATTTGGAATCAGGATATTAGCGAAGATTATTAAGTTACTAATTAGCTTAGTCGTTTACGATAATGCTTATCGCTGTTCCGCCTACCGAGATATTGTAGCGCTACGGAAATATTTTCGGAGGGACGAGTGCACTCTTTCAGAGCGCTTATCCACAA
This sequence comes from Hesperophylax consimilis, assembly GCF_061612785.1. NCBI lineage: Eukaryota > Metazoa > Arthropoda > Insecta > Trichoptera > Limnephilidae > Hesperophylax > Hesperophylax consimilis. The sequence continues at coordinate 19,602,163 of NC_142865.1, forward strand.
CCACATGGAAAGCTTATGGCGCAGACTAGGCCAATCAAATAACACTATCATCTCTACCATGGTTACCTGGATGTGGTCCACCCCGATGGCACTAATTGCATGGATTCTGGAATAAACTGATATTATTATTATCGTTAATGCTAATAAAGCAAGGAGTGTAGTTGATAGGACATAATTCCGTAACGTTTCATTCTCTTTGCCTACCTATTTATGAAAATAAGATGGTTAGGTTTTTATACGTCATTTACTGTACAAGAGTTCCAACGGCCCGGATTCAATGGGGCTATGGCATGTTGAAAGGCTGAAGGTAGTAGAGATGGAAAGTGGTTATTCAGAGGATGATTTGTAAGTAACTGGCTATTCCGATCTGGACACTAAATACAGTTAAAGTCATTTCGTTTTAATTCAGAATGATGGTTTTTAACCAGAGTGTATCTGAGTATCTACCACTCACCATCACAATCTAACCTAACCTAACCAGAGTTGTTACTGTGAGTATCTACAACTTACCACCACAACCTAACCTTACCTAACCTAACCAGAGTGGTACTTAGAGTATCTGCCACTCACCACGACAACCTAACCTAACCTAACTAAAGTGGTATTGAGAGTATCTACCACTCACCACCACAACCTAACCTAACCTAATCAAAGTGGTATTGAGAGTATCTACCACTCACCACCACAACCTAACCTAATCTAACCAAAGTGGTATTGAAAGTATCTACCACTCACCACCACAACCTAACCTAACCTAACCAAAGTGATATTGAGAGTATCTACCACTCACCACCACAACCTAACCTTACCTAACCTAACCAGAGTGGTATTGAGAGTATCTGCCACTCACCACTACAACCTAACCTAACCTAACTAAAGTGGTATTGAGAGTATCTACCACTCACCACCACAACCTAACCTAACCTAATCAAAGTGGTATTGAGAGTATCTACCACTCACCACCACAACCTAACCTAATCTAACCAAAGTGGTATTGAAAGTATCTACCACTCACCACCACAACCTAACCTAACCTAACCAAAGTGGTATTGAAAGTGTCTACCACTCACCACCACAACCTAACCTAACCTAACCAAAGTGGTATTAAGAGTATCTACCACTCACCACCACAACCTAACCTAACCTAATCAAAGTGGTATTGAGAGTATCTACCACTCACCACCACAACCTAACCTAATCTAACCAAAGTGGTATTGAAAGTATCTACCACTCACCACCACAACCTAACCTAACCTAACCAGAGTGGTATTGAGAGTATCTACAACTCACCACCACAACCTAACCTTACCTAACCTAACCAGAGTGGTACTTAGAGTATCTGCCACTCACCACCACAACCTCACCTAACCTAACTAAAGTGGTATTGAGAGTATCTACCACTCACCACCACAACCTAACCTAATCTAACCAAAGTGGTATTGAAAGTATCTACCACTCACCACCACAACCTAACTTAACCTAATCAAAGTGGTATTGAGAGTATCTACCACTCACCACCACAACCTAACATCATCTAACCAAAGTGGTATTGAAAGTGTCTACCACTCACCACCACAACCTAACCTAACCTAACCAAAGTGGTATTAAGAGTATCTACCACTCACCACCACAACCTAACCTAACCTAATCAAAGTGGTATTGAGAGTATCTACCACTCACCACCACAACCTAACCTAATCTAACCAAAGTGGTATTGAAAGTGTCTACCACTCACCACCACAACCTAACCTAACCTTAGCAAAGTGGTATTAAGAGTATCTACCACTCACCACCACAACCTAACCTAACCTAATCAAAGTGGTATTGAGAGTATCTACCACTCACCACCACAACCTAACCTAATCTAACCAAAGTGGTATTGAAAGTATCTACCACTCACCACCACAACCTAACCTAACCTAACCAAAGTGGTATTGAGAGTATCTACCACTCACCACCACAACCTAACCTAACCTAACCTAACCAGAGTGGTACTGAGAGTAACTACCACTCACCACCACAACCTAACCTAACCAGAGTGGTACTGAGGGTATCTACCACTCGCATTCTGATAATATACTTATTCATAAAATATTTGTGAAATTAAAGTTTTAAATAATTAAATAAATATTTATTATTGCTTATAGTAAAATAACTTGATGATTATAACATAAAATTGTAGTATTTAATCATTGAATATATTATTAACGATACTAAAAAACGCTCTGACCACTGAGCTAATTCGACCATATCAAGTAATTTCATTTTTAACTATATCATACTTCGACTGAGAACTACAAACGTCATATTCATTTTCTAAACGCATATTTTTTAGCTGCTATTTTTATATGTGGTGGCAAGATTCAATGCGTATTTTATACAAACATCCTGTACGTACAGTATAAATACAAAATATGGTTATGAACACACGTTTTTAACCGTATACGTTACTTGGGCAGTCCCTCAGGGTAAAAAACTCGCACTTTGGTAATACAAAACCGGTAATGTCCTGAGCCTTCGTATTATGTTTGTGCTCCTATAATGTTGTTATTTAATGTCAGCGTGTTTTTCCATTAACCGTATTGTTGTTACGTTTTTATGAATGATACAATCTCGAGTATTTTATTAATAATATTACATTGGTTACGTGAAAAAATTATACGTGCGTTAATTTTAAGTACCAATATTTCACTATTTTAGATTTTTTTAAATTATGTGAAACCGCACAACAGTCTCAACTGCTCCCGACAATCTGAAGTCAGACAATGGCATTCTCAATCGAGGTATGCTGAAGGTAGGTGGCAAAGTAACTAGCTATTCAGATCTGGTCAACAAACACGGCCAAATGCATTACAAGCAACGCTTAAATTCTTATTTGTGGTTTATACCAGGGTGATATACTGAGAGTAACTTTGAACAAGAATTATACACAGACGGGATATAATAACACGTTGATGAAATTACAGATACTTAAAATACACCTACAGGAATTACACAATGTTAAAAAAACTAACCTAACTTTTTTTATCGCTAAAATTAAAAAAAAAAAAAGTTATTTTTTGTGGTTTTCGGCGTTTAGTTTTAGTGTAGCCGTCATGTACCGGATAGCAAGATTAACATTAACAAGATTAACAGGGTTGTTATGGATTTCTTTTTTTTTTAAATTTATTTTGGTACGATATTTTAAATTTCATAGTACAATCCAGTAACGTTGGCCTCACTGGGTGGCTTATCCGTGCTGAGGACTCCATTTTATAATACAAAAAATAAACTAATACATTTAAAGAAAATACATAATAATGTTGGTGAAAAAAAAAGATTAATATAAATTTAAACTAAAAATATAGATTTAAAATTAAAGTAAAATAAAATGAAATAAACTTATTAAGTTTTTTATAGGTTTTCGTACATACTTTTCTTACATGCTTTTCGACTACCACAGCACATGCTCGTATTATGGTAGTCAAAATTGTTCACAATTATATATACTAGTATATAATACCCGTAAATTGTTAAATACTATGTATAGTATAATGCGGAAAATTATAATTGGTTTCTCAGGTAAGTAAATTGCGCATGTACAATCCAACCTCATTGTTAACAGTTGATTTCCCTAAAATAAAAAAAACGAAATTTAGTAAATAACTTTGTTGAATGAATGGAAATATGGATTGGCAAAAGAAAGAAAGAACGAAGGAAGAAAAAATAACGCAAATCAACTTATTTTAATGATTTGAGGCATTCTTTAAAATAGTTCAGAACACTTACAGTGTAAAGCTTATCTGTTTTCGATTTATTTATATCAATTGCCTCTAAAATTAGGGGTGCTTGATGCGTTTTGGGTATTCAAAACGACAAAAAAAACACAAAAATGAATGACGATTTTACTTTTGAAGAACTCCAATCATGGCAAAGTAATTCCAAATTATTAAAATGAACCTCATTTTTACACAATAATTTTTTTTTTTAATTTTTTTTTTTTAAACTATTACAAAAAATAAGTTGCAAACTTTCCAAAATGGAGCAATGAGAATAATTCTTGGTTGAAATAGCTTTTCAAAAGGAACTTAATTGGCAAACAGTGAAACAGGTGCTGACCTTGAAAGCGATGATATTTATACAAATAATATACAACCCATTCAAAATATTTTTTAAACGAAATTATATATAAGTACATTCAAAGATATAACACAATAATGTAATAAGCCAATTCATAAAACAGCCGGTTATACAGAGGAATGCAATATTATGATACGCTAACAATTCTGCACCAATTGATAGATTCAACTTATTGAATATATATTCTCCATCACTGAACAAATTACGCATGTGTAGTAATTAGGTAGCCCATTTTACCAAAAATGCCTAATAAATAAATTTGATATCACGAACGGGTAAGGCACACTTCACTTTCTTTGTTCAGGAGACGCTTGAGGGTTTCTTCGTTCCAAATAATAATTATTTAATATATTCATTTTAATCTTGGTTATATAATTTATTTCCCTTTGATGTTACGAAATGGTTTTCTAGAAATTAATAACGGTAATATTGGTGGTTAATTATTTTGATGCTGGAAACGAAATGAAGGTACCCAGTTTCTACTGAGTGTGTTTACAGAAAAGGAATTTTTGGGGATGGTTACTTCAAAAGGGAAGATACGATATTATATTCCATGGAGGTATTCATTATTGATGACTTGCTTACTACTTTGGAATATCTTTGGAGGTCATGGGTTCAAATTTAGCAAGCGCAAATAAATATTATTTACTTAAATGAAATTGTGTTATTTTACAATTAAATTATTTTAGCCCTTTCGGGACTCTGGCATATTGACCGTTATATATCTCAAAGATTCTGTCAGAAAGTCAAGGAATTTGTCAGGATTTCCACTTCTCAATAAAATCAAAATAAATGTGAAATTTCTGAACGTATCCGAAAAATAAATTATGTTATGAAATAAAAGGTTATGATATAAGCTTTCAAATTTAATTTTTAGAAATTATTTTTTTTTTTTTTGGTAAAAACACAAAAATGGCACAAATCACGGATAACTAAAACCAAACACATATTTTATTACACAAATAATTTTCAATTTTTTTTTCTCAAATTGCGGTAGTAACATTTGGTTTCATAGAGCTGTACGTGTTAATTATTCTGTGGTTAGTTATATATTTGAATATAAAGCCTGGTAATTTCTCGTTCTAACACCGTTTATTTCATATTTTTAACTATGAGGGTAAGGGGGACCCAAAGATTTCTATGATACCTTACAAGCTATTCCGAATAGCGAATACATTGATTCTACGGGCAATAGTCGTAAGTTCCGAAAACCGAACAATTTAGCCCGAGTAGTTAAATAATAAACTGCAATAGATAAACTTAATTTATTTTCGGGAATTAGTTACATTTTTTCAGTTTGTGCATGCTAAGTATTTTGCCAAATGTATAAAAATAAAATCCACATAGCCTGGTGTCCATCCGCCCAACAGCTGCCATAGACATTGTCATTCATACAAATAGACAGAAAGATAGATTAAAAACAGAACGAATGGTTTGAGACCAGACTGTGTTTTTATTACGCGACAAAAGTCATTTTATGCAACGTTTGAATTCAGGGCAATGCTGAGAATGTTGAAACTACAACTCTAAAAGTAGATTATCAAAAATTTATCAACGGATCTGCTGGGTACAGGCAGATGAAATTTGTGTGTGGTGTCGCACAAAAGGATCACTCTTCCTAAATCGGTTGTGATAGACATATTTGCTAATCTCACATAATTACGATGACATATCTTTGATAAAACTCCTATCATATTGTCATATCATATCAACCCTTATCTAGTTTTCTCAAGCTGAGACCAGTACAATTAATTTCAATGAATTTTCGGTGTTATCAGGCGTTATAATGTCCTTTTTTCAACTCTGTTATCTCGTGCATTCTCGCGAGAAGATAAGTAAGAGATATTAAAATAATTACCACTAAAAACACCCTTGGTAAATGTACAATTTTAGCCAATATAAAGAGGAGTGACTGGTACAAGCAAACATTCCTCATCCGACAGTACTCGGGAAAAGTCAAAGGTTGATTTATTGGTTATCTTTCTACTGGTCCTACAAAACTCCGGATGCTATTACAAGCGGGACTCTACCTGAACAACTTAGGTATAAAAGTGTCCATGTGTGCCGGTGTCCTGTTGAATTTATAGTTTTTGTGCTGCCTCTACTTGTCCCAGAAAGTTCCTTTGAATTTTTCAAATAGTTTTTTTGAAGTGAAACTTCTTTACGAGCGTCATGCAATTTCGAGGACCGGAGTAAAACCGACTCATGACCGAAACGAAAATGCGGGTACCCCCACCACCGATTAAAGTTCATTTGATCTAGTCAAAGTTTTGAAGTAACATATAAATGCTTCTTAGCTCATCTCGACAACTGGCGTTGGTGGTGTAATGGTCAGCATAGTTGCCTTCCAAGCAGTTGATCCGAGTTCGATTCTCGGCCATCGCACATTATTTTTTTGTTTTTAACGCCTTTTTCATTCAATATCTTATTTTTTAGTAGGTCAGAACATTTTTTAAAAGAAAATAATATTGCAAAATAATAAAAACACTTATCTCACTGTGATAAAACATTACTCCGCTAGAGCGCGCTTTGCGTTATTGTGTTGGATTAAAATTATTATCTAATCCGTATATTATGATAATTGTATTACATTTATTTAATTAATTTATTTATTTTGATAATATGTAATAATTTACAGAAAAAAAAATTAAAACTATCTCCCTCTGATAAAATATCCGTTCGCTAGAGCGCACTACGCGATCTTGTGTGGGATTCTATTTCTGTACATTGTACATTATTTTTAAAAATATATTATATTTTGGGTGTGATGTAGGTAACATTATAAAACATAACAAGCTCTCATATTTTCAGAACCTACATAATATAATCAATTTATGCGGCTTTGCTTACAGTTGGTGCTCAGCGTGGTTGGCTTTCAATCAGTTAAGCGAGGTTCGATTCTCGGCTGTGGCATTTTTGAAGTGAAACCTTGTTGAGGTGGGGGAGCCGCTCACGAACGTTCTCTCTTTTCTCTTCTTTCCTCTCTCTCAGACACCAGCGAACTGCGCCACGCCAAGCATCAGCTGAAACTAGAAGTTTCACTTCTGTCTTGCGTAGGCTTGACACACCCACTTTTTTTTAACCTGTAGAAAATTCAAGCTCAAAATATATCATAGATCCACTCACTGTCACCAGATAAATTCTCGTGTATTGTGTAAAAAAGATCAATCTCTCCATGAATTTTGCAAAATCATTTTCTCTTTTTGGTCCACAGATGTTTAGGAAAAGTTATCCCAACTCCCCGTCTTAGTAAATTTAGTAAACAAGCTGGGTGTGTTAGCTTTACTTTTACTTGAGTTTAAGAAGTAGTTGCCAAGTATGGCTTACTGTACGTTTACACAGTGCTCTGTACACTGTAAACCACTTTCTTACTACACGAGAAGTAGGCATGCGGATGTGGAGATTTTGTGTTAGAGCGGAATTAAATACAGGAACAATGTTGTCTAATTATACAAAACATTTAAAAAGTGATAAAGTCATTAAAAGCGATGAACAAACTAACTTTTTATCTTAACCTACGTAACCTAGTTTTTGTTCATCACTTTTCATGATTTTATATCACCTTTTAAAGGTGTGTTGAATTGGCGTTTTGATGAGGTATCCGGTCATCCAAATAACCAATACTGGCTTGCACTTCTCGACTTGAAATGGAACTGTGTTGTAAAATATTATATTATTCTAGCGGCTGCCATGTCCCGCAAGAAGCTAATGGACTTTTCGAATCCGTTTATTAGTTTATAGGACTGTTATTATTGTGGCTTGGCCAGGGGTACTGAAATAGATGCAGACTGTTGGGCAGGGGAGGAAATCAGTGGCGCGCGAATCAGTATCATGAATATTTGTAACATTATCGTTTAAGTGATTATTTGAATAGCTTTTTGGCAGAAATGCTGGTGAATTTTAACAGTTATTCAAGGGGTAAGAAAATTCGAGATAAAATAATTGAATTATTTGCGGGGTATTAAAAAGTACAGAATTATTCCAAAAATTCTAAAAATTTAAACTCTTTGTACAAAAAAATTATTTAATGTGATACTGCACAAGAGTGTTAACTACTCGTGCCCTTGGGGCAACAAGGTTCTATCTGAAATTCGCAAGAAACTGAGATATTGATGTTTAAAGTTTGAATCCCTAAAATTATAAAAAATAACATTTGTGAAAAAATGAATGCGAAAAACGTACTTTTGGTTTTGGCCTATGTCATCTTTCATGAAGCTGTGTTAATTCGTTTGAATTCATCCCTCCCACCGCAGTGCAAGGTGGTGTGTTGAGAGATTCCGGCTGGAGAGGTAAAAAGATCTCCATCAACCAGGCCCTCTGAGCTGCCGCATCCGCCACCAAGACCTAGTCAATCCTCATTCCATAAACCAGAGCATCAAACGTAGGGAACCACTTGGGGTGACCTATGGCAGAGGTTTTTTTTACCCAATTAATGGTTTCCGGGGTGGCGGTACCCATATCTGCCTCACAAATTGTAATTATAATTGAATTATTTAAATATTTCAAAAAAATTTATACAAACATGTGGCATCATAATCATATAATATTTGCGTCAATATTGAATATACTGAATATTACATAAATTCACGTTTTTTTTTTTACTCAATTTCATGTAATTTACATTTGAAGCCTTATTGTCTCAAGGTAATGAGCTCGAAGTACAAGGCAAATGAAACAATGTTGCTACTGAAATAAGTTGACAGTTGTTTTCAAATAATGTCTTGTTGTTCTGGAGAGTGAAAAATATAATTCTTTTAATTAGAACTTTGTTGAAATATTATCTGCAAAGGAACAAACATAATTAGAAATTGAAAATATTTTAAAGCAGCAGACATAAAAAACATAAGAATTTTTGAAGCAAAAAGTCAATTTTTGCCAAGGGAAAAATTTGATAACGGCATTTTTTCTTCGGAATCTTTGTAAGATTCTTCATAAGTAGATACATGTTTGGCTTGATCCTGCCATCTTCGTACATCCCCTCACTTAAAATATATATTTAAAAAAGCAAATTATTGGAATTATTAAGAAAGGTACACCTTGATAATATATAACATTATTAATTAACTAATTTTATAACCTAGTTATTAAAGAAATATTCTCAGATTTAACTGTCTATTAACATATGCAATGTTTAAATAAATACATTTTATTTATCTATAAAAAGTAGGTATATCTAGTAACCAAAAAAACTGTAATTATTTAAAAAAATATAAATATTGGATCAAAAACAGAAAATAGCAACAGAATAGCAATATAAATACAAAAAAATATTATTATTGCGTTTTCAATTCGTTGTAGCCACCAATATATATAATATTTTATGAATTTTTCAAGAGTTCCAATTACCCAGATGCTCTATTTGCATTTTGTTTGATTCAAAACATTTTTATTTTGGTTTTGGCTGATATTTATTTTTATTTTTTTTTTATAGTGAATACCTCACAAGAGTCCCAACTGCTCCCGTCTGGAGCTAGTGAGACTATGGCACCCCCAATTGGGGGATGTTGTGAGGCTGAAGGTAAGTGGGGAAGGGAAAGAGGAAGGTGGGGAAGTACCTGGCTATTCAGATCTAGTCACTAAACACGGCTAAAGCCATTTGGAGCAACGTTTCAATTCTGAATGGTGGTCTTACACCAGGGCGATACTGGTAGTATCTTCCACTCTGGAACGTGCCGCAAATATACTATATATTATTTTAATTAATTAATTGTGAAATAACACAAATTAATCAAATAATCAAATAAAATTTATTTGCGCACGCCGGGTTCGAACCCGCGACCTTCGGAATGGCAGTCCAATGCGTTACCACTGGACTATGCCGGCCGTCAAAACTATTTAATCAATTTATTGTCTAAAACTAATATATTTGAAATTTCCTCTAAAAATTCTAAAAATGTAGGTATTAATAAAAGAAAGATTGCCGATCCCTTATCTAGACTATTTTGTTAAACAGGACATAATTAAATTTGACTACACAAAAAGAGATTATTCCGATTTCTCTGTCTGCGATATCGGATCCTATTCATAACCGATAGTTTAAAATACAATTTGCGATATTATTGTTCGGAAACCAATTAATTTCGAAACATAAATAAAACGGTGAACTTCTGATATTAATAATGATCACTGGTAGACTGGTGGTTCCGATAACATTATTATTTCTAGAATTAAACATTAAAACAGTTTTTTTTATTTGATTCAATACATTTACATATTTCATAATGAGGACCTCGCTAGGCACTTTATTCGTGCTGAGACCCACATTTTACAATTTAATAATCTATATAAATAAACATTTAAATATTCGTTTGTTCAAAATCTTAAATCTTCTGAATAGTGCCATGAGTGTTTTGACAGTAGTTTGAATGGTAGAAATAGTCGGAGACGCCTGAGGAATATTTAACGCAATATCTCTGCAGTGGAACGGGATACAGAGTAGAATTAAAGTCGATGTAATGTAGTTTTTCAACAGTAACATTGTGGTATACAGAAGTAAATGGTGGAAAAAGTCGTAGACATCCGAGAAAGATATTAGCAATAGCAAAGCATTGTGGGATCCGCTTGTATTAAAAAAAGGATAATATTAAATAAAATTTGATAAAACTGAGGTAAGATATAATAAAATACAATACAATTTCTAAAATATTATGAAGTAGTGTTGTACATAATAATTTATTTATTTAAACGCCCATAGGGCTTTTACAGATAATAATGTAAGTACATCTTTATTTATTTATAATTTTTTTTTTAATTATACAGATCTTATATCTTATATGATAAATATAGGTTATATAAAAAAATATAGGTACAAATAATTGAGATGAAAAATAGAGAATCTGCCAAAATCCTCCAAATCAATGATAATGATTATAGGAAAGTATAAAAATGGTTTGCAGAGTAGTAGAAATAGTTCGCACATACTCCGTTTAATGTTTGTCAAGTTCATATTTGACATACAGATTTAATAATAATGTGTTTATAGGCTGATAGACATTCAGTACCGTTAGTGTTCACGCAATATTTATTCCCTGCACTGTGTAGTCGGTTCATTACTGAATTTATTTCTGCTTTGGTACCTGCAATGTTACAATGGTAAGTTACCTTCTGACGAACCGTTCTACTAGGCACATGAAAGTCGATCAACCTAAGGAGTTCAGGGGAGTCAAACATGTTATTAACAATTTTATAAAGAAAAAAGAGATCAGAATATAACAAATTTTTGTTATATACAGTAAATTTTTGTAATATTGCCTTTTTTGTTCTTCAATCCATCTTTTGATTTTGTATCTGAGATGTTTTTGTGTCCCTCACTTTTTTATATAGAGTGAAATTATTATCTATTTATTTACTGGTAGTTCTTAGGCCTTACGTCCAAAAAATCTGTTTGAAAGAGTACAAAAACAGTGTGAAATATCGCTGTGAATGAGGAATACTTGGAGCAAGTGGATGAGTTTGTGTATTTAATAAGTATGTTTACGAGAGATGGGAAGGCTGACAGAGATATTGAAATAAGTGTAAATGCAGGTTACTTCATTAATGGAGGACTGAACGCAGTTGGAGCTAACAAAAAAATTTCCAAAGAAGCGAAGCTAGCAATCAATAATGGAGTGCTGTTACCTACTCTGATGTGTGGTAGTGCGGCATGGAATTGGCAGAGGAGGATGAAAGTAGACTTAATGCTGTAGAAATTAGATCCCTTAGGGGTATGTGTTGTAAAACCATGTATGATCGTTTGAGAAATGCGAAAGGGCTCAAAGATTGCAAGGCTGGCAAGGTAAGCGTAATGAGTAAGAATAAGAAAGGGACGCTTTGATGTTTTGGGCATGTAGTGCAAATGAGCGAAGAAAAGAGTGTGAGAAGTATATATGACGCAAATGTGAATGCTAGCAGAAGTCAGGGACGTCCGAGGATAACATGGCGCGATCGAGTGAATCAGATATGAACTTGAGTCGAGCCATGTCAAGAGTCAGAATAATAGAAGATTATGTGTGAGAAGATGTATAAATGTGAATGAGGCAAGGAATGTATGCCAAGACCGAGTTGTTTGGTGGTCCTTTATCTCTGCCTACCCCTCGGTAGGAAGGAATTGGCTTGATGGTTAGTTAATTAGTTAGAGTCCGAAAACGTGTAAGTAGGTACTACGAATCTACCTACTTATGAACCATAAATACTTTATGTAAAGGGCGGTTCGTCTGATTGACAATCCATTTTTAACACACCGATTGACATCTATAATGCACAGACGCAATGTGGGCATGCTGAGTCTCTTCTACGGGTATTTTAATGGAGCCTGCTCTAAGGAGCTAGCAGCATTGATCTCCGGTGGACCGGTTCACAGTTGATGTTGGCTTAACCTGAGTTATTCACAATTTAAATTAAGAACGAGACGCTTCTTCGACTAGTTTTTGTGAAAGACTGCTCGTATTTTAAACGAGCTACCCGTATCTGTTCACTTCTTGATATTATCCGCCCGCATTAATAACACAACACAGCCCCTACCTTAACCCGCCTCACATTGCTGCCTAACCAAATGACTCCATAGCTCTCTTGCCTTTACACTGTACAGATAGGGTCGCTCTTTGGAGGTGTCACATAAAAAAAAATTTGCACGTAAAAAAATTTCGTCCACATACTGTACCATAAAACTGATTGATCCGATTTGACAGATCTTAGTAGAAACCACGGTCAGGCAAACTCTGGCAGGAAGAAACAAATTAACAGATAGATGAAATTCAATATGGTCGAGTTAAAAACAGAACTTCGCTAGGCTGAGTCAATTAAACAACATATGAAATCATACTAAAGGAAAAAAATCAATGACTGAATGGCAATACCAAAAAAATGTATATATGTTGTAATGTCAAGTCCTATAGGTAGGTATATATTATCTAGGGGTTGGTTGGTAGGTGGGATCTTAGACTGCCCCGTGGCGTAAAGTTCCAATAGGAGACGTCAAGTCGGTTGTCAGAGAAGTGACAGCTCCCAGAACAAAGGGACAAAGGAGGCAAGTCATGTCTCGGGAATGGACTGACAAGCTTGCTTCAGGGTTGTAGGGGAACAACTCTACAAATTACCTTTTTTTCCTTTGGCTTTCCACTTCGATAGTAATTACGTACATTTTAAAGACAAATATTCTCGGAGTACAAAAAACCTGACATTATTTGAATTTCTAGTACTAACATCGTTTTAAGCGGAAGATGTTGCTTATGCAATGATGCAGCCACTAACCGGTCAATATACATTATCTAATGTGAACCAAAGATTAACTATCGCCCTGGTGAAAGACCACCATTCAGTATCCGAGCATTGCTTTAAATGGCTTTAGACATGTTTGCAACACGATCAGAAGAGCCAGGTTCTTTCACACCATAATATTCACATATTTTTGCTTCCCCGTTTAAAGTATCACACCATTTCTTAAAAAGGGATGGCTGCACATTAAAAAAACTAAAAATCGAACACGTGTTCTCATTTTGTGCAGATCTGTTACCCTACCGCTTACCTTATTCTTATTCTATAACTTATTCTTATACATTCATAATAAATACAATTAAAATCTCCGTATTACATATTTCGGTTATTTCCAAGTTCTGTGAAAGCTCGATTCAAGTTCTGTTATTACATAATTACACATCAGCTGTTTCACACAACTTAAATTGAATACAAACTTGACAGAACTTTTTAATTTTGAAATTTACAATCTACGAATGGCAATATTTTTTAAAATACGCCACTGTTACTTTGGGGTAGCGCTATCAAAAAAAGATTTTTCTTTCTTAATAATTTTCGTTGAAAACCGCATAATTAACATTTTAATTCAGTCGGCTATCTGAATGTTGCCTTATTTTGGAGGTTTTTTTACGACTTCAATTTTAAGTACTGTCTAATATTTTTTCTTATTTAGAATCTTAACGTCTAGTATCTTCTTCCTAAGACGAATATATATTTTATTCATGCCTTGAAAAGCTTTAATTAACTTATTGTTAAAAGCACTAAGTTTGTGGCTTGTCATAATTTCCAATATTTTGTTTTTATAAACACATTTATTTGTTTTGGACCACTTTATTTTATTAAACACTAACGGTTTCGCAAGAACCCTCGCTACATCAGTAGAATATGAACTTAGTTTATTGAATACCCAAATAAATTAATTTTTTAGTTTTATTCTCGACATATTTCCAGTAAACCTGTTCTTAACAGAAATTCCCTAATTACCGCTTCACCTTTGGTCACCTAGCCTCTATTACTCTCTTAGCCGTAGTTACACGTATCTGTCAGTGTAGTGTTAAGTTAATTTTAATATTCTCCTGATGATGGAGGAGTTCTTCCGAAACCGGTAATGTGTTAAAATTTGAGTGGTGAACAAATGTTGGTGTTTAAATTTTACCTTTGATGAAACTTGTTCATTATACACCTGGGGCGTATAATCATTTATAAGCATCATTTATCAAAGATCCTTCCAAAAAGTGGATATCTATCTATCTTATAGTTACTAACTTATTAAAATATAATAACATGAAAACTATTATTGTTAACGGAAATTATTATGAAAATTTTATTAATAATAATTACTTGATAACATTACCCATTAAAATTTAAATTAAAATTTGCATTATTAAACATCTCAATTGTAGCACATAATAATTTTATATATTTTTTGTTCGGTGTTATTATTCTAACATTTTTACAAAAAAATTGAGTAGTAAATTACACACCTTGAATTTATTTACGCACTATGAAATGGATGTTTTTTTAACCTATAAGAAAATAATATTCAGGCTTCAAGAATATTGCTCTCAGAATAGTCTTGGTTTAGGGTTAATTATATTTACTACTAACTGACAACAAAAATTGCCAAAGTTGATTTTTTGGTGACTTCAAAAATATATAAAAACCATAAAAATATTGATACATCCCTCGAGGCCTCTTAATAGTCTATATTTTATAATTTAAACACACACATAGATAATATAGTTCACATTCATATTTTTTAATTTTAATTCTTAATTAAGGTTATACCCATCAATAAAGATAACGGTCTCAACTGGAGATCGAACCCGGGAACTCTGTCTTACCGGGATAACAACTTTATCCACTCGACCATTGGAATATAATTATTTTACGTCATATTGGTCGTTCTCATATTTAAAATTCCGAATAATAATAATATTATCTTGCAACTATAAAATGATAAGACAAAATTTGAAAGAATTGGTTTGTAACCCAAATATTGTCTGTTTTAATACAATATTCAGTTTGTTTGGGTATTTTGGCCTTAAATTCAAAATGTTGTTTTGTATAAAAAGGAACACACATTGATTTGATGTAAAATGACTCTAAACTGCGCTATATAAATGCTATGTTGTTAGTTTTACCTATTATAAATTATTTCGTTATATTTTCAGGTACCTATACGTTTTTTTCTTTGGTCCTTAAAAAGTTACGAATATTTTAAATGCATTAAAAGTACGAAAGAATCCTAGTTTCCAAATTAAATAGACTACAGAATCATAAATTCAACCATATCAATTTAAAGGTTTCTTAGATTCTCTTTGAAAAGTAGGGTTTAATTTTATGCAGAAAACCTTTCAAAGACCATTTCCTATCGAGCTGATTTGAAACTGAGAATCAATATTGAACTGTACTTGTGTATTCAAGAGTTTCGTGAAACTGTCTTGAAACTGACTTGAAACCTACGAAACTTAGGCCAACTGTCAATAATATTGTGGAAACTTATGTGAAATGTTTAGCAATAGATGAGTTTTGTGTGCTGTAAAAGTCTTGACTCTGGCCATTGAAGTCGTAGATTTGAAACCGGAATTGATAAGAATGAAGGTTTCTTCAATAATTGCCAATTCACCTTGTGTACGGAGAGATAACGATTGTTACTAACACGATAATTTAACAGGCCTCTTTAATAAAACGTCAATTTAAGGATGTTTTATCGATTTGCCTTGAATTCGGATTTTCACGAACACGTGGTCCGACGTCATTATCATATATTCGTAATTTACTAAAAGTTTATCGGTAAACCTGTTAATTCATTCGCAAGGCTTGAAATCCCGCTTTTAAACGGATTACCAATAATTTAAAGAGCTTCTTAATAAATTAGCAACAGTAATTTTTCTCCGTGTTGTCTCATTTTAATTTAAATAATTGACATGTTTCAATAGTTAATTTTCATTGTCAAGAAGAAGAAACCATTGGTTTTGAAACAGGTCGATTATTTTGATATGCTAATAATAATAACACTTTATTGTCCTCACGAAGAAACCATTGGTTTTAAAACATGTAGATTATTTTGATATTTTAAAATTAATAATTTACAAGTGTGTGCCAAGAACGAGTTATTTGGCGATCCGTCCTTTCTGCTTACCCCTACGGGGAAACGGCGTGATGGTTATTTAGTTAGTTAGTTAATAATTTATAAAACCAATAGTTATTTTTTATTATCCTGACGAAGAAACCATTGATTTTGAAACAGTAAGTTCAGGTGATATTTTAATAATTTACAAAACCAATGATTAATTTTCATTGGTTTTGTAAATTAAAGAGGATTGAATCCTAGTTCCATGGTCCTAGCGAAGAACCCATTTGTTTTGAATGATTTTGATTAAAAACAATTTTTTTATTATATTTACAATAATATTTGTTTAGAATCTGAGGATTGGTTATGGTTAGTAGTTGAGTTGATAAATGCATCTGCTTCCCACCCAGGTTTTACACAGTTATTATGGTTGTCATACAAATAAATCTTGATTGCAAGTGTAAGTTCCCTTAGTAACCAGCCCAGCCAAATGATAGCTTTTATCGAATCATTACTTGATTTTGATTTCACATTTTTATTTGTCAATAAACTTCAAAGAAATACCATGTCATTAGAATATTTTTTTCATATTATTTGGAACAAAGAAAATTATTTCGTACAAAAAATGTCGTAAACCAAATCTCTTTGAACAGAATAAGAAAAATTCTTTCAGACAACATGTCATTACAATTTTTCTATTGAAGAATTTTCCGATATATTTTCTTTCACATTTTTTCGTTCTATGTATGTTAATATTAATTCAAATTTTCTAAACGCCTTTTGATATTTTTGAAATCTTTTTATGTTTTCCTTGTCATTATAAGAGGCATTTATTGATGTGTTAAAACTTATGATGTCTTTTACAGTAACAAAACAACTCTGTGTCTAACGTTATATTTTTTTTCCAGTCTAGACTTTACATATTAATTTCTTTTCCAGAAATAAAAAAAACATAATTTCTAAAAAAGTTGCAAAATTATTTTGTGGCGTCATTTTAATTATATAAAACACCATTTTTAATTACTAATAATCCTCATGTTTCAAAGCCAACAGCAAAACTTGAAACCTATTTTGAGAATTATCTACTTCTTGATTATTTTATGTAGAATTGCTAAGGTTTTCGATTAATACAGAATTGTGTTTGTTTAAATATTTTTGTATTTTATTTAAATTTAATAACGAATTATTTTATGATAATTTAATTAATTTTTTTAATTATAATAATTATGTAATTACATCTCATTAAAATATATTTTTAAATATACTTATTTGTCTTTACTTGTCTGTTATTATATCCATTAATTTTCATTATCCTGACGAAGAAGCCATTGGCTTTGAAACATGTAGATTATTATTAATTAAAAGTGGTGTACACAAAGTGTTTCATTTTCATATATATATATATATTTTTTAATTAAAAAGCGAGACAAACTTTCCCGGGTTACGAATATCTTGACAATATTTGTAAATGTCCTACAACTACCACAGTAAGCGGAAAATGTTGTTTGTGTTGTGATGGAGGACTTAGCCAGCTGAGGAATTGAAAACACTACGCCTGGGTGGGATCAAAACGCGATGCCAACTCAGCCACTGACCGGTCAAATATTAAACATTATTTATTTAGGTATTCTACAACAACATCGCGACAGTCTCAGATATTCGTGATCTTTGTATAACCCTTGAAAGTTACAATAAAACCGACATAAAACAATGAATAAAAAAGTGTTAAGTTTTAACATTGGAAACACAAAAATTGCAATACCATTGTAGGAAGCGAACACAGCAGGGATTTCACATTTGAGTATATTATATTGGCGACACGTTCACTAATTGTGAACGAGATGATTCACATTCTCCAGCCCCGCCATTTTGTTCCTGAATGCCGAGGTTACCACACCTCGCGAGGTGCTTCGTGTTCGCCCTCCAACTTCCCGTTTGAATTTCAATATTAAATTTATGTTTGTTGATTGATTACCTGTTAGTAACTTTGATAGTGTTCTTACTTGATATGTCATCAATATTATTGGTCTGCATTTTATAAATTGCTGCACATTAATAAAATCGAAGAAATTCATAACAAAGTCTTAAAATATCTTTGTTACAGGTCTTTTGTAAGATTAATACAGAGGTAGCTTCGAACATGAAATTAATTGTGGGAAGGCATCACATGGGTATATTATTCCTGTATAAATAAGTTAATAATATTAAATTTGATGTATCTGCGCGCTCCATACGCTCTTCTGTCCTATTCAACTTTGGTTTTGGATTATAAGAACAAAATAAACCGAGTGAGGTATCAAAAAAAACTGTCAAACTAACAGTAACATAAAATAAAATAGAAACTAAAACATTATTTCATATAATACTACCTTACCAACGCCTCTATAATTTGTAGGATTCATCAAAGTGTTGGTATGGATTATGTTTAACATATTTATAGAACCCCAAATTTATTGCACAGATGATTAATCTTATTGATTAGTGGGTGTGTCTCATAATAATAATAATAAAAATAAGGTGTTTAATCCGGTATGTGGAGAGGTTAGTGCAGTCCCACACATTCCATATAGAGATACAACAAAATATATAATCAAAAACAAAAAGATAGAACAGAAAGAAAAAGAAAAGAAAACAGAATGAATTGAAAATAAAATAGAATAAAATGATAAAATAATAGAAAGTTGAAGCTTTAAGGGAGCCGTGACTATATTAGACTACTAGTGTTTTTCTCCAGTGTACGTCAATGCTGGAGGATGGAGTGAGGCAGGCTTCCATAGTGAGGATATTTCCAGAGCTTCTTATCCTTTTCCTCATTCCTGCCACCCTGGATCTAATAAGGGCTGCATATCCGGGAACTCGCCCCTCCGTGAACATACGAGAAGCGCTGCAGTATAGTTGGTTGTGTATGTATTAGAAAAGAATGTTAAATTTCGTCTTGTGTTCTTATTTTAATGTTTTATTTTTATTTGTTTATCGAAAGAAGCAAACACTTTGTGATGTGACATTATATATTAAATGAAAAAATTCACTTTGTAAAACATCACTTTCATTTTGAATTAATATCAACAGCCAACCAGGTTTCGCTTAGCTCAAGCTTCGTCAGGGCTTATTATATCAACTTGTTGATATAATAGTTGTGATATAACTGTAACTTTAACTGTAATGGTTGTGATATAACTTTTACTGTAACTGTAACTTGTTGATATAATAGTAATATAGTTGATATAATAAGCCCTGACGAAGCTTGAGCTAAGAGAAACTTGATTGGCTGTTAATATTAATTCAAAATAAAAGTGGTGTTTTACAATGTGTATTTTTTCGTTTTATTTTTATGTGACATCTTATAAGAGCGCCCCTGACTGTACTGTGTAAAGGCAGAGGAGCTATGTCACCACCCGGTTGGGCAGCGTTATGAGGCGGGTTGGGATATGGGCTGGTGGGAGGCACTTATTAATGCAGGTTTTGAAAGGGCCCGGATTAAATGAAGGAGGGAAGAATAAAAAGATGCCGGTAGCTTGTTCCACATTCGAGCTATCTTACACAAAAAAACGAGCCGAAGAAGTGGCCCGTTTTCATGAAGCCAACATCAACTGTGAACGGGTGTACTGCTCGTGTACGTCGAATTTCACGCACGTGCACCTTTGCACCAGGAATCAAGGCTGCTATCTCCTTAGAGCAGGCTTCATTAAAATACCTGTAGAACAGACTCAGCATGCCCACATTGCGTCTGTGCATTAGAGATGGCAATCAGGCGGACTGCCCTCCTTTGCACAGAATCAAGTAGATTTATCAAAAATTGTGGGGCTCCCTCAGAGGTGGCGACGATGGCAGGGCTGTCAATTAAGTTGTTAATGACTCTGTGTAATACAACTGGGTCTTATATAATTCACTTGAACAGAGTATATGATAATAATTTTTACAAAAAAATTATATCAAAAGTGGACATCTTCGATCCCGAGCTGAATAAATATAAAATACCATAAAATATTGTTTTTCTGACATGTCTTGAGTAAGTTTTCTATTGTTGTCCCATAATAATTATATACATAAAGCTGTGAATTTGATTTGTCTTATATCCTGTCTTCTTATTATGTGATAAGATTATGGTTTATGTTTTTTGTTTTAAATGTTTTCCGTTCAGTTAATTTATTATTACAAGTGGGAAATTTATAATTTGTAGTATGTACGGTATGATTTAAAAAATGATCGAATTAACCTGTTAACTTCTAAAAGATTAATAAATCACTAAAAAACAAACTCGGTATAAATCACAAGTATGGGAATTTTTCGTTCAGTGTTTATACAATTCCACAGCTGTTAGAAATTGTACCTATACATATTTATCAATACATACAAATAAATAGCCACATGTGATTCGTAAACCATACTCCAAAAAAAACTCACATAAATTCTTGAAAAATGGATAAAACATTGAGATGAAGTACCATCCAAAGAAAAACTTTTCCCCATTGATTCCAGACTTACGCACACCAGTGAATAAGTGTATTAGGGTGGATCTACAATGTACGAATATTGAGGTATTTTACATACACATGTATAATTCCAAACCAAACATATTCAAAATATAATAAGTAAAATTAAATATCATACACGTTCTTAAAGAATTATCCAAAAATACATACACTCACATATAAATGTGTGTTTCAATATATGTCTGTGAAAAAACAAAACTTTCTACTACAACACATAAATACCTGTCACACTTAATCATAAACACGTTAACACCTCAGCACAGGTTCTCCTAGTGAGGTGTTCACGTAACATACAATATCACCCACACACAGTTTTACCTATTTTAACCTATGTTCTTTATTTTTTATACCTTTTTTCTGTACTTTTTTCTCTGTACTACAATATAAACCACTGTAATCATTTGTAAAATGTGTATTCAAGAATAGACATAAATAAATAATTATTTATTTATAAATCGTTCTCTCGTGAAATTGAAATATTTCATAATATTGTAATATTTTTGTAATTTTTTAAATACCTCTTAAAATTGATTTCAAAATAAAAGTATACAATTAAATTTATTTAACTTAAAATACTACATATTATATGCAGCTGTTATATATTAATTTATTAAATAAAAATTATGAATAAAAATTAATTAAATAAGTACAATATTTAAAATTTAATTTTACAAATACCAACAATTTATAACACATTGAGTGATTAATTTATAAAATTTAAAAAAAAAACTTTTTTCATATTGGTCCCTATTCCTAGGAAGGTTTTCACCGCTCCATACAGTAATTAGTTCTGTGATTTCGATTTCTTTCGAAAGGGAAGGCATATTTCATATTTTTCATGTTCTTCGTATTTTTCATGTTCTTTAAGTTTTCGAATAAATTCTGAAAAACTTTTACCACTGATAATGACCAAAAATCAGTTTTGAATCATAAAAATTTCAATAATATAATAACTTAATAACCCACGCACAGGCTACGCCTTAGTGGGTTCCCATTATTCGTATTGATTTTTGTAATATTGTATGTAAAAATTGGGAAAAAAAAGAAAAAAAAAATTAAATATTTTTTTCTTGTTCACTATTGAAATGCGCAACTTTTAAGATCCCTACCATAACAAAATTCTTTAAAAAAAAGTTACGACGGCCCACCCTATTGTAGATGTATAATATTTATTATGTAACATGTGCGGTAGGGTGGGTATGTTGTGTGCACATATCTTATGTAATATGTAAATTCACCCTGAAATATGTGTTTATGTTCGGGAGATAGTGGCTCCTTTTTTAAAAGGTAAACACACATCGAATGGCGATAAATTGTGATTTGGCTATATTTTATTGTGGGCGAAGTAGGGAGTTTGGAATCATGAGAAAATCGCTTGTGGTGCTCAAGTTTGGGCATATTTTTACGCCGATATATATCGATATGATTTTTATAAAAAAATTACAACCTAATTAATTGATTTGAAAAATTGATATTTTTGACCCCCAATACGAAACTCCAGTAATTTATTTTTTTTATGAATGCTCGCTTTTTAACTAAAATTTGAAGGTAAGCATTTTTCAAAACCCGCCAAAACGATTGAAATCTGACAGGGTTCGCGTGACGTCATAATCGCCTTTTTGGTTTTGTCGATTAAAAGTAAGGTCAATCCCACTCGGGTTGGTCTGAAAACAGAATCCACCTACATATATATTAGTTATCTAGACTGGGTAACTTGGAGGCACTAGAGTTAAGTAAAGCCAAAAAATAATGGGCAAGCCTTCATCAAATCAACCAAAATAATAAATTCCCTGTTGACAAATACCACCATCCTGTTTTATATATTGATATTGAACATATGTTACCGGTAGACTGTAGATTTTAAAATTTGATATAGTATTATAAAACCCTGACGAAGCTACGGTTGTAGCGAAATTCGGTCGGCAATAATCATAAAAAATTAAAGTAGTGTTTACTAAGTTAGTTTTTTATTTTTTAGAAAAAAAAACATAAGTTGTAATTTTAATAATCGTATTTATTGACACGATTTCACTATTACTACCGAAGCTGTGACGAATTTGTTGAACTCTTTAGGCCAATTTCAACCAATCAGATGACTTCTAGAATTTAGTAGGTGATGACAGGTGGCTTCCTATCATCTAGATGGAGGAATTTCACAAGATCGCTGACGAAACGATCAAATTCAACAAAGGGCAATGGACCATATTCTATGAAACAACATTTCTGTTAAAGATTTTAAAATTTTCGATGTACAAATTGTAAACTTTCAAATGCAATAGTAAAGCACATTATTCTCTTTTTCTCAAACTGTTTATATCATATCTGACCAAAATAGAAAATAAGATAGAACTAGTTTTATGAAGACGTGTCAGTTCGTTACATTTTTGACAAAACGTAACGGTTTTTGATGTGGCCAGATTTGTTAAACAACCTAAAACACAAAACGAGTCATCCATAATATTCGTTGATCCGAATGTTACATTTGGATTTATCTTTTTTTTTTGTATATACCTTTTCGGTATTCGAAAGAGAAATAAGGAAAAATAAATAAAGGCGAGACGAATAGGCCCCCATTAATAGCGAGCGCTTTATTTTTAAACCGAGCTTTATCCAACCCAGCCTTTATATACATATATGGGAGATGGTCGAATCAATTTTACTAGGCGCGTTCCATGTAAAGCCGAAAAAATGCATATTATTACATATTTAGAAATATGTACTTATTTATTTCTATACTCGTGCATACATTTTAAATATGGCTACTTGTCCCAAAAAGTATTTGTCACAAGGTGTTTGGATCCTTCTACTTATTGTATACCTATGGGTTCGGTGTGTTGCACCTCCTGTAAAACTTATGCCAACTCTGGAATTTTTCGAGACACATCGGTTGTCATGTTCTAATCGATGCAAGATTCATTCCTTGTGCGACAGCCCAGAGCATTGGTCAACCTTTTGCCTGGTGACCGAGGTGGCCTCTCGATTTCTTCATCATCAGTTAACAAACTGCAATCTTCATCCTTGAATATATGTAATTGGAAAGCATTTTCTAATCCTGCAAAGTCACGGGCATTTGTCTTGGGGACAAAAAGGCGATTATAGAATTGAAAAGAAGATAATTTGTTGCATTTCAAGCCGATTTGAGATGCTGCCACAAGCTGTCTTCAACCACGCTGCAATCCCCATCACATTCCATACTCCAAGTCCTTTTTTACCAGATATTTTAATTTAGATTAATATCGTGATTATTTTTTGGGTTTTTCGCTTTAGTACTTCCTCATTTAGCCAAGGTTTTAGACAGCGGTACAGTGTCTATCATCAGGGCAGATGTGTGAATAATGGTTATGTGTTTGTTTATTGACTAAGTATTGTTTTAACTGTCTGTAAATTTGTTTGTACGTTCCGTTCCCGTTAAGATGGTGGATGTTTTATTGGTGTGGTAAATATTATTTTTTCAAATTTGAAATCGTCGCATTCAATATTATGGTAGGTACTTAGCTGCCTAAAGAAACGTTGAAAAAAATAATTGTCAATGAGATATTGACGTGTCTTTGGACAAACTGAATAATTTTTAATTTGAAATTAAAAAACTAAATATTTGATAAAATATATATCATTAATTATTAAGTTGGTGGATTTTTTGTATCTACTTGTATAAGACGGTTATTATTTTTTCATTGAAGCTGAGTTATTTACTCTTTTTTCTTAAAATATTAATAATAATTTTAGTGTGAAAAACGAATCGAATCACCACAAAATGATTTATTTTATTTAATGTCGTGCAGTTTTTTCATGGAACACATTAAGACTTTAAATGATTGTCCGTTCCTTGCCCGAGCTCTTATAACGGCCTCCCATTGGTCTATCAATCAGCCGGAATGAGCACCACGTGATAGATGTTCACCAATAAGATAGGACTATTCCAATCATAATAGAAATGGCGGACTCAAGAAAATATTGGACTGTGAATTCAAAATTTTTGTCTGGTATGATTTGAGATTTTAAAGTATTAAAGTGATTTTTTTGTGGTGTTATGCCGTGTTGCGCTACTTCCTTATTTAGCCCACGTTTCAGAGAGCATTGTAGTGTCAATTATCGGGGCTGATGTGTAATCTGATTACACATCTGCCCTGTTGATGGACAAATGCTTTCCAAAACCTTGGCTAAAGAAGGAGGTAGCGCAACATGGTATAGAACCCCAAAAAGCAAATACTATAAAATTTTAATTTTGGTTTTTATAGAATTATTTTACTGTTTTGTAAATCCACTGATGGATAGAGATGTAGATGAAATTGTCCCCTCACTTCTGAATGAATTCGTAAAACAATATAAATTTTTAAATAATTCCTCAATTATAATCAATTTCGTTGACCTGTTGACATTACCAGTCTGTTAAGAAAACCTGTGCAGTGTACACTTTGAGTGTTCCCTCTGTGCGTTTGATTCGAGTCTACCTATTACGAAAGCTTGTGCAGTGAACTCCGCAGTATCCTTTAAGGCCAAATTATCAATTTGCAACAAGACGAATACTAGACCAGGGGTAAGTCAGAATCTCTTTCCAATGCTAACTGTTAACTACAGCTCTCCAATGGTTCTTAAATTTGCAATTAATCTTGTCTGTGA
Organism: Hesperophylax consimilis; assembly: GCF_061612785.1. Classification (NCBI taxonomy): domain Eukaryota; kingdom Metazoa; phylum Arthropoda; class Insecta; order Trichoptera; family Limnephilidae; genus Hesperophylax; species Hesperophylax consimilis. The sequence goes on from NC_142865.1 coordinate 19,627,702, forward strand.
ATCGGATTGTTATTTTATCGTGGACAGTAATCAATATTTGAGAACTATTCGAGAGCTGTGGTTAACAGTTAGCATTGGAAAAGAATTCTGACCTACCCCTGATCTAGTCTTCCTCTTGGTGAAAATTTAGCATTTCATCTATCTGTTAGTTTGTTTATTATATTCTGGTTTAAGATAGTGGCCGTGTTCTTTATTTCGCCAGATTTCACATGATTGTGGTCACTACTACAAGCTGTCAAATCGGAATAATCAAAATCATAGTTACCTGCCGGCCTGGCTTGAAGATGGGTACATTTCTTTGAACATTTTATTTGGTTTATTTGTGAAACCGCACAAAATTCCGAACTGCTCCCAACTATCCAGTGTGACTATAGCATCCCCAATTGGGGTATGTTGTGAGGTTGAAGGGGGAGATGGGGAAAAAAAAGGTGGGAAAGTACCTGGCTATTCAGACCTGGTCACCAAATACGCAATTTCAAACAACGATTCAAATTTGAATTGTGGTCTTTGTGATGTTTTGAACATCCACATAAATAAACGATAAATAATAAACGAACGTGCTCCAAAAAATTTTTTGTTTGGGCTAACAGATGGGATTTGTTGACAGGCGGGCTAGAAGTGCCATGTTCCCACGGGAAAGGAGAGATCGGAGGGACAGTCGAGTCTTGAACTTAGATACGTTGACAGCTCCAAGAAATCAATACAAGTCAGAAGTGATATGTGAAATTACAGTTAATTATTGAATTCAAATGGTATTAGAGAATATTGTGGAATATTGAATTAAAGAGAAAGATTATTGATCCGGTGTTTGTGTGAAGTGAAAGTGTGTTAGATTAAACGTGATTTCGTAAATATGTAGTTCAAACTAAGTGACTTGTCTTAAAAACATGGAGATGATAAAAATAATGAGTGCGTTTTTAAAACAGAGTGAACGTATAAAGGCAGGGAGTGTTTAATCGGGCTAGGTTATTGATTTGGCGAGATGGCATTCTATCCGCGGAGACCGAAAACCAGAGAATCAAATAAATTATTAACTGTGGGTTCGAATCCTGACAGATTAGGGAGGTACAATTTTATTTACAGGAATATTTAATTACCCTTTTATAAGCGTAGGGAGGAGGTCGAAAATTAAAGTGATTTAGCTATATAGTGTAACCAGGTAAGCTTCACGCTGAGAATGAGAGGTGACTAACTGGGTGAGTTTTTATATTATTTATTAAATTCCAGAGGACCCCTTTTAAAAGGTGGATACAACCGAGGTACAGGAACTAAGTTTACGACACCTGCCGCCCAAATAATGTTATCATTAAAAGGAATACCCTAGACGGATTGTCAATCAGCTGTGAGTGAGAGACAGGCCAATGACCTTTTCATATATAGGCCGAGAGGCGCGGTGTACAGTCAGTCAAAGGGGAAGTTTTGCTAGCGTATGCCGTCCCGAATTGAAAGCGATCGGATGCAACCAGACGGAACAAAATGAAAACTTTTCTTCTGTTATTTGACTTTTCTAATTTAATACTTTTCATCTATTGTTTGACTTTCTAAGTTACGAATTGGGATGCACAAAAACAAATCTAAAGTCGAAAGAGGGAGATGGTAATCTCCGAAATAAAACTACCAACCGAACAACTTTTCTCAACAGGTACCTTTCGAGAGGTAGGCAGCCTCTTTAAATTAAATGCAAAAATCAAACCAATTATCCGGTTATACCTACCTGAGAGGATAGGTATTCAGTAGGAGTTACCCATACCTAATACACGAGGATGCTAGTAACCTCATAAAATAATTACTAGAACCGAATATTAAAATACAGACAGTCCTCATCCTAAATTTGGCATTTCGAGTAGACCTTACATATATCTCACATGATAATTGGCTGAATGGGTAGGCACACAACCTATCGTTAAAAAGCAGGCTAAATGTCGACAAGATCGTCGTGTGTTATCTATGTATTGACCTAGAAAGGGATGTAAATCCCCGACGACGTGGGAGTTACAACGTTTTCTAGAGGTGGCACGTAACTTAGGACCTTACGTGTCACATTTTCGCGACTAGATTCGTGACAAGGGATGTCATGGCTTTCCCCTTCTACACTCAGTAAAGTAGGTTATCCTGGAGGTGTATGAGATTGGGGCAATTCTGAAATTGGTGATGAGACCTGGTTTTCTTTATTCTGGCGTGACGGTTGCCGATTTGGAACAAGGGGAGACCCGGCCGGTTGTGATATCCAGACACGCAGATATCGATCGCCTTGCTCAAATTATCATCCATCAGTTTTGTTTGGTAAGAGGAGGAGTCAATCTTAGCTTGAAAAAAATTCATTTCCTTTCCTCTCCTTCCCCTCCCAAAATATATACATGGATGGCGCCGACAACTAACACCATAAATTTATCGTATGTATATCACATATATAAAATCTAACACTTTATTATACTCACATAATCCTATGACAGGTAGACTCACGTAGCTAGTTTGAAGAGCGGGCGACTCAGAAAAATCAGGTTTATGAGATGGCTTTAAAACACAGCGGTAATGAATTCAACTCACTCTATCTCAAAAGAACCAAGGGATACCACACATACATAGATAACTAGGTTTCTAAACCGAGAAACAAAAAAACCAACACAACGTTCGGTGAAACCTTTTTATACTGATCCGTCACGTGAAATGAGTACGTTCAAGGTCGTACGTCACGTAGACAAACTAGGATGTACACACTTGAAGGGGTGTGTAATAAAGAGAGAGGCAAGGGATTGAAAGACGGCAGGGAGGACCTTCCTACCCCGGATATATACATAACCAAAGCGTTATGGAAAAGTTACCTATGGGACTTAAAGAAAATTTATCGTAGAAAGAAGAGAAGAAAAAGTTGAAGTAAGAAAGGGTAGATCATTACATCTTACACCATAATTACTCCTCGACCACGAACTCCGTCAATTTTTAAAATTACTTTTTTGAAATAAAGACATATTACTCAAAATATTTTAAAGTTTATAATCAAGTAGGTACATTTTTTTCATTAAGGCGATATACTACGTAGTAATGCAAAATTATGTGTTTTTGGTTTGAAAATTTGGTCGCTTAGAAATGTTTCAGGTACTTTAATTAAACACTGCGAGTAGAATACATCTTGGCCTTTAAAATAATCGAGTATTTTTTTATAAATAAGTCTTTTTATAAGTCAAGAAAAAAATAATGTATAAGGCCTATGAAAACTGCTTTAAAGTTCTAAATCTCCTATTTACGAACCCATTTTCGGTTATGATTTTATTTTATAATGTAGCAAATTAAGTTATTTATAAAATGATCGAAAAAAAATTAAATATTTATGCCTGAACATCCACAAAATAAAATAAAAGGCACATTTTGGCCATGTTTTTTTATGCATAAATCAAAACTGGCGGATGGTGTTAAGCGGGAATTTAAACCTTATCGCCATCTACGTAAGGAAGATTATTGATAGCGGCTCAATTTAAAATATTACACGACGTAGTGCAACGCCTTAACCCCACACAAGAGGCCCTGAGCAGAATTATTTTCCTCAGGGCCTCTGTCATTTTTTAAAAGATAAGATCACCAAAATTAGCGAACCACTTCTAGTGACCTGCGGCAGAGGTGTTGCTTATCCAATAACGCCTACCAAATTGAAAATTAATATTCTGTTCATTAAAATCTTTGGTTTTGATTTACAAAATGAGACAAAATTAGGAACATGCTTTTTTGAATGCGATGTTTACTATTCACAAAATATTGTGTAGTATTTTTAGGTTCTTTTTATTAAAGTGGGTGTCTCTAACGACAAGCGACCGCCACGTTGCTCTGAATTCCATGACGAATGTTCATCCTTATCACATCGCATATTGGGTAATGATTCTTTTCAATTGGAAAAAAAAGTCCAGGTGGTTCAAATAATTTATTTCCAGGAAATATCACCTACCACTTATCTGCTAATAGCGATTTTACGTATCTAATTTAAAATATTTTTATTTGTAAATATCTGATAATCTGCTATTATTATCATCAATTTTAAAAAATGACACAAATTTGAGTTCATTGAAGCAGATTTCAAGCACAGAGAACCGAAATTAGAAAGTTTATTAGTAGGTATCTATTTTATCGCCTGTCTGAATTTTTCACACAATTATTTAAAATCTCGAATATAACACTTAAATTCAAAGCAATTTAGAGTTCATTCAACCGAATTTTGTGGGGACTTGTAATTAGTATGTTCGTTGATTCACACAACTGGTTCTAATTTCTCCTTGTTAGGGGCTTTTACATATGAATGGGAAAAATACTACAGTACCTATTTATTATTTCCCAACAAAAGTATTCTAAGCAATGATGAATACATATGGTAGTTAGTCATAAAATTTCTGCTCTGAAATAAATCTTGACTTGTAGTATCACATAGTGGAATCCGAAAGCTTATCAATGCAAGCAAATCTGTAGTATAAAATGCCTCATTTAGAATTTTATAAAGAAATACAATAAGTCAGTGAAAATCATTCTGCCTGACAATTTAAACATTTTCATTTCATTTAAAATAGTTTTGTAGTTTGACAAAATTGCAAGACTTCCCATTTTGAAATATAAAAAGGATAAGAATTTATTTTGTTATCTTTCAATAGCTTGTACATGAATATTGTAATGTGACATTTACAATATTCAAAAGCAAATTCGAGTTCTTTGAAACGATTACACGGGGACGCACATAAACACGAAATTAGTAAATTTGATGAAATTCTAAAGTTTTTTTAATTTAAATTTTTTAATTAATGCATGCAATTTTTTTTTACAGTATACACATTTTTAGTATTGTTTCACCCGCTAAGCTAGGGATGTGGCGGTGTAGTTTGCAGATTGTAAATTATTATCAAATTATACAATTCTGGTTAAGTTATAATTATATTAGATGAAAATATATTGCAGATGCAAGAATTCATGGAGTTTTTAATTAGTGTTTTGAAAGTTTAATAATAATAACATATCTTTATTTAAGAAATTTGCAACCATAACTAAGAATACAATTTAAGTATCCATAGTGGACGTTTGTTTATAAATTAGTAAGGAAATAGGATTAACAACATAAAATAATAATACAAAAACAAAAGGTATTATGTAATAAATAGAAAATGTTGAGGTTGAACACTAGGCTAGCCTGTGTTGAGGCAGTCATTTTAAAAATTAATTTAAATACCTACACTTATATTATAATATAATCGCTCAAAATTTTTTTAGATCAATAATTTTGAATTTGGGTGAGGGCCCTAATATTACTATTGACCCAAATTGTAATGTTCGTTTTGAAATTTTTTGAAGTATCACATTTTTTTATTTCTCTGGAAGAGTACAATCTTGTTGCAATGTACTTACAAATTCTTTGACCGAAAGTAGTATTCATGCAGGAGTAAATCTTTGTTGATATTTCGAGTACTGAGAGTATTTAAACTTTTTGTGTAGTATATAGATGCGTGAGAATTGTTTTTACGTATACTGCCGAAGGCCAAACACATTCATAATATTAAAGATTAAGTTGGAGTCAGTAATTAGAGGCAGCCTAAGAATTATTTTGACAATGGTTTTCTGTGCTTTTATGATTGGTCTCCTGATCTCTCTATGATCTCCGCATGCTATGATTCCATACTCAATGATTATCAGATATCAATGTAGAACATTTTCAAGTGTTATAAGTCGAGAAAGTTTCGTATTGTTCTGAAAAGTGCACGGTTTTCTCGTTAGTATGGAGTTGGATTTCGATTTTTAAGTTGTCGTGGAGAAGGTTTAAGATTTTCGGAGCTAGTTAGATGAATTATCATTATGCTGGTAAAGTTGGTAGTTTAGGTACACTGTAATGTCCATTGGTTATAGTTCTGATGGTGTTATTAAGTTAGTTAGTTAGTTTTATATGCGAGTAAAAAGTTGGTCGTTCACGATAATATTTTCTAGAACCCTTCCATTACTACCATTGTTAAAACATCCATTGAATAAGGTGATTAATGTATTTTTAAATTCGGTGAAATGCACAGATAATGTTTTTGATAGTACGAACAGAACCCAGGCTGTTTTGTCTGCCTCTTTGTAGTACAAACGAACTAGTTATAGTTTATTTTGTCGAAACCGTTCATTGCTGTACTGTAGAACAAAAGAGCTGCCTTATCAGTTGGGTACTCGGAATTATTCCCAACGATACAATGGAAATTGTAAAATTTTCACGGCTTTTGTTAGGCGGGCAACATTATTTATATATGAAAGGGGATTTACCTTTAGTTTGAAGCAAAAAAATTAAAGTATCGATGAAGTTTGTTTTGTTAAATAATAAATACAATTTTTATTAAAATTAGGGCTCATAGGTTCAACTAGGAAAGCAGCGGAAATACCGATAGGCACACGGAGAAAATTGAATATTGCTATTTTAATGAATTGAATCTCTTCAATCTATAGGAAATCCGGTTAAAACCGGAATTTCAGGCATTCGATTTGCGTGTTCGGAACACGTATTCTGGCATCCTAATAATAAATTCGTAATTTTATATATTTTTTCTAATTTTAAATCTTCTAATTTTACATCTTTAGGAATATTGTATGGAGGGTTTGTTGTAATCAAATAAAATACAGGAAGTTCTGGGAAGGAAAAAGGTGTGAAAGGTAAGTAGGGATCAGACAGTGGAAGAATGTTAGAGGTATGATATATCCATTCATCCCACTGCAGTGTGAGGTGGTGGGTTAAGAGAGTCGGGGTGGAGATGTCAAAGGGTCTCTCATGTTTTATAAATTTTTATTTTAAAGAAAATATACATTGGATGATACATTTCGAATTTTATTTCAACTGCCATGCCTGGGGATGTATGAGTGCCCCTGTTTTAATACATAATATTTAGTAAATTATACAATTCCGGCTTAGTTAATATTTTATGTGATAAATGATAAGCAAATAATAATGTATTTAATGAAATATTGATAGTATTATAGTTTATGTGAATTAAGTGAATTGAGGAATGTGAGACATATGTAGAATAAGACTAGGGGGTTAAAGTGTAGAATGTAAGGGTTTTGTAATTGAAATATGTATATTGCAGATGTAAGGATCCATTGAGTTATATATATTATATAATTGAAATATAAATATAAATAGCAAATTCGAGCTACGTTCCCGATTAGTAACTACTTTCAGTATCGTCATATTCTATGTTTTTCTAACCTCTCTCTATGCCATCTCTATCTCTCCTCTACTCTCATTGGCTTCGCAACATTCTACCTTGAATTGAGAATATCGGTGACCTGATTGTTGATGCCCCGGATATTTGATAACTCTGCTAGTTGATTCATCGGTTTATCCTTGTTTTAATCCTTGATTCACCAAAGACTTGACTCTATTGAATTCCTCCCCGGTAACAGATAGGATATCAGTATCACGTATTTCTCTGCAGAAAGCATAAATACGTATGTTTTCTTTATTTATTCAGCGGTTAAGTAAACGAGTGATCAAGACTCCGAGGGATACAGTTTAAGAGAAATAAAACGTTTGGAATCAAAATGTCACGGCAAATACCATAATAAAATAATCATCTTACAATGATTACGAAACTAGCAGTTAGGAAACAACGGAATCTCTTTCAAGAGTTTCACGGAACCACTTTTAAGTTTCTGAGGGATCAAGTGTCTGATGGATCAAGCGTCAGGATTTAAATACACGATCATAAAATAATCATCACACAAATGATTAAAAATCTGCCAGTTTTGAGGCGACCGCGGAATCACTTTATTCGGCAATAATTAAGGCTTGGATGTTTCTCGTTCACCTCGGCTCCTAAAGCCTTAAGGTTTTGCGACAAGGGATGATGTTATTAATAATTGGGGCCACGTTCGGGCACTTTACTAAACTCATAGAGGAGGTGGTGGAGGGAGGGTAACCGGGTGTTTGAATATATTTAACGGGGTGATTGGAAAATCGTGGAATAAGCGGAATTTAGGAAACGTTAAATTGAAATTGAAAATCCTGGCAGCCAGAAATTTTATCGACTACATTTTGATTAACTTATTAATACGTAATTTTTCTGCAAAGTCGGGAAGGATAAAACGTTATATAATTCCACTTTGGCACGAATTTATTGCATAATTTGAATTGTTTCATCACATATTTCATTTGATTAATTTATGTTATTTCACAAATTACTCATTTGAAATAATATATAGTAGGTATATTTGCCTCGCATTTCAGAGTGAAAGATACTCTCAGTATTACCCTGGTGTAAGACCATCATTAAAAATTGAAATGTTGCTTTAAATGACTTTGGCTGTGTTTGATGACCAGATCTGAATAACCAGATAATTTCCCACCATCCTCTTCCCCATTTCCTTTTCATCCTCACTACATTCAGCCTTACATCATACCCCAATTGGGGAGGCCATAGTCTCACTGGCTCCAAACGGTTGGGAACAGTTGGAACTCGTATGCTGTTCAAATAAAGATTATATATTTTAAAAAAATGTTTTCATACATTGTTTAAAATTCGCGGAACCGAAAATTATTCAAATTTTTATGATATTTGAGCTGAATGTATAAGGAATTACTGCTGCTTTATAGGGTTTTTGCTTTTTCGCCGGTCGTACAAAATGGTTTATGATAAAATTACACGGACACAAATAAAACAAACACGAAACAACTTTGTCTTTGTCTCGGTGTGTAATTTAAAAGAAGTTTAATTTTTGCTGCATAATTTTCTTCCGTGTGATTTCACCATATGAAGTATAAAGTACATTTAAATTTCCATATATATAACAACCCTGTTTGAATATTTAATTTAATATGTTTTATTAAATTTATTATTTCTTATGTTATATTTGTTAACTTTCATCTTATTAATTGCAATTTAAAAGCCTCACAGATGTTCGAACAAAAACGGGCTACTGTTGGCTTTGATTTACTTGATTAAAACATTTCTGAAGAATCAGAAATAATACAAAATAACTTGTGTTATCAAGAAATTATTATATGTTGCCTTGACCAAGTAAAAAGATATGAAAATTCTTCATCGACTGCTGTTTTCTTTTCATTAATGTCTGATTTTACTTTTATTTCAGGTAATGGAGCTTATATTCAAGTAAATGAAACTACGTTTTCCAGTCTTACCTTCCTCATCACGGAAAAAGAGAATAATTTCTTTAAAAGTAAGTCAATTACGTATTTGTTAATAAACTTTAACAATTATATTTCTTACTTCTGTTTTTGAAAGAAATTAATATTAATTATTATAATTATGTAATGAATACTGCTACTCCTAACTAAATGTCGTTTCTCATAATTTTGCTTACCACAAATAGTTTTTTTATTTTATTTTGCATGAATATCCTTGATATTAGTGTAAGAGCTCACCTATAAACGGAGCTAGAAAATTCTATAACGTTACCCATAGATGGAGTTTAGCTATCGATTAATTGTAGAGACCGAGTGTTTGATAAATGGAGTGATATGGGGAGTATGTTAATAGGTAGATCTAGGTACACTAATCAGATCTGCCCGCCGAACACGGCTAAAGCCATTTCAAGCAATGTTGTTATGTACTGAATGTTAGTTTTTCAATCTACGCGATACTGAGAATATCTTTAACTCCGTTGTATCAATGATACATAAAAAAGCTTGGATATTTTTTTGACCGCGTAATAGACGCTTTATAAACTTATTGGCTATTTTCAATAATTAAATATTAGGTACTATCAGAGACCCGTGAAAAATCGCGGAATATTATTAAATATCTAAGCAAATCTAGTTAATTTGTAAATAACGCTTTCTTGTAAATGAAAAAAGGTCTGTCTTTATTTGTCGAAATTCACCCTAAATACACATTTCAAATAAAAATAATTTTCTGAAAAAAATTTGTCACAGGAAGGTACCTACTTTTCCGCTTGTATATTGTCATACCAGTGCCAATTTTCAAAATGACAACTAAAATAATTTTCTGTTAAATAATTATCATATAACATATAATAGGCAGGTACTTTATTGCTTTTCTAAATCCTTGCTCAATCAGTTCCGACTTTGAAAATGACACTTAAATTCAAAACAAATATGAGTTCATTGAACCAGATTTACCATCACCCACAGCCGAAATCAGTATTATTTCGAGGATTTAGACGGTTATTTCAAGCGTTGCTTTTATGCAACACAGTTCTTAGCATTATAATTTAAAAATGAATCAGTACAAAACATTTATTGCATGTAAGAAGTTGTGTTTCAAAAAAACATCAAATTAGTATCCCATCCACTTCGAGCTTTTCAAAAAAGCTCTAGCAAAACATAAAGCACCGTCACGCCATATCTCCCAGCCATTAAAGCCAAGTTCGGTTTGCCTCCCGCCCAGCGACAGGAGAATATAAACCCAAGGAGATGATATTATTACTATCAGATATAATATGATTTGCGGCCTACATTGGGATATTGTTTTCACAAGGGTGAGAAAAACTATTTTTTCAGGATGTATGGATTCCAAAGAGAGGGTAGATTGTTTCTTATTACAGAAGGGCTTGCTACTGAAAATAAACACTTAAAAATATTTGAATTAAATATTAACATTACATTAGTTATGAAAGATCTCGTTGTCTAAACTATTGTATTAATTACATTATATTTATCGATGTTTATTCGATTGTTTTAATATTACTGCACTGAAATGAGATACTGAGTAGAATTAATGTCAGTATAATGTAGTTTTTAACAGTAACAATATAATATACCTACTTTAAATATACCTATATGTTCACCGGAGGCCGTAAAACGTTAAATTAGTGTTAAAAAATTGCCAGGAACAAGAATGGAACACCTGCACTTCAGGACAAACACCAATAATTCTAAAAATTACTATGTCCATTATTTGATAGTCACAAATTCATTAATACCCAACTTTATTTAGTCATTGGTTAACTTCATAGCAACATTCAATTCACACAAAAGTAATTATTAAGAGCTCGTATGGTATACTTGTGGTACGTTCTAAAGTGGAAGATACTCCCAGAATGGACCTGATGAACAACAATCGTAAATAATTTATCATTGAAATCGTCGCATAGCGGCATCGCTAGAATTGGCATTAGTGACAGTGACTTATAATTATTACAACAAAGAATTATAGTTTGCATCTAACAACTGACTATTATATATACCTATTGAATTACAACTCAGACTTATAACAACTGGTGACTTCGAAATAATACATATTTATTTTAGATCAAGTGTGAAGGGCTGTATAAAAAGGTGCTATAAGCTATCACAACATTCCTATTTTCGTGAAATCGATTCTACTACTATTTGTTGTTGTAATATAGACCATTTGGTATTTGAGTGGACAAATGCGTCGGGTTCTTACCGAGGAGTCGAGAGTTAAATTCCTCTTCCAGCTTGTCTTCCATCACTTTACAAGTAACATTTTTTGACAATAATGATTTAACGTATACTAAAATATTTTCACGTTATAAGTCCCGCGAAGGTGTGTTTTATTAAATAAAACAAAAAAAATAATAATCGGATCATTTTACAAAAATGTTTTTTTGAATTTTATTCGTGGTTTTTGGGTTTCTTAAAGAATTTCGAAAATGGATCGTTTTTCTTTTAAAAATATATCGGGTTACGTACTTTTCGTTCCGCCCCCGCGTGAGGTGCTTTTTTGGGGGTTGTAATATCGTTTAAGGGTTGAAATATTTATGGGCGCCGCTTTAATACCATTTTATGAATAATCTGCCAGATTTATACCCTTTACCGTGAAATTGTATATTTCGCTCGGCGCAATCATTTAAATATCCATATTATTCCATTGGGAAGAAACATTATTTATTTACCATCTGCTGCGTAGGTAGGTACTTACTACTAAGGGCACTGATTACTTTGTAAGTATAAGATATATTTTATAACTATTTTTTACTTTGGTGATAAATTATTATTAACTATTTAACTTATTCCGTGGTGGGAAAAAACCATTGGTTTCATCTTTTATGCCATCTATTTCTCCTGGTGTCCGTGAATTGAATTGATCCGTTTTATCACTGTTTTGTTTCATTACCGTTCTGTATCATCGCTGTTCTGTTTCATTACTGTTCTGTTTCCTCACTATTATATTATATTGCTGTTCTGTTTGATCACTGTTTTGTTTTGTTACTATCGTGTAAAATCGGTGTTCTGTTTCATTGCTGTTCGGTTTCATTACTGTTTTGTTTCATTACTATCGTGTAAAATCGCTGTTCTGTTTCATTGCTGTTCTGTTTCATCACCGTTCTGTTTCATCTCTATTCTGTTTCATTACTGTTCTGTTTCCTCACTATTGTGTTACGTCGCTGTTATATTTCATCACTATTTTCTTTCGTTTCTTTCATGTAAAATCGGTGTTATGTTTCATTGCTTTTCGGTTTCATCACTGTTCTATTTTCTCACTATTGTGTTACATCTCTGTTCTGTTTCATCACTGTTTTGTTTAGTTACCGTTATTTTCATTTTTTTCTGCTTGTGACTGTTCTGTTACATCATTGTTCATCACCATTTATAAATATATTTTCACATCACTATCACATAGTAATCCGGATGTCGCGGTTTCAAATAAATTTTATTTGATTCATTTATACATTCGCAATAAAATTACATACAATATTTGTGGTGCGTTCAAAAGTGCAAGATACTCTCAGTATCGCCCTGGTTTAAGACCACCATTCAGAATTGAAACTCTGCTCGAAAAAACATATATCCACTTTGTGAAGTCTAATATAAACACACAAACGTTTTTACATTTTTCTTTTTACTTGTAATACTTTTTGGATACATAATTATTACATTTTTCTTTGACACTTTTACACTCGACATTTAAATTTTTTTTTAAAACATTTCACAAACGAAATGAAGATATGCAATAAAGATCAAAAAAGGATTTATTTAAAAAAAAACTTATAAGAACAAACAATGTACCTCTACGTAGTATATATAATATTGGACACAAAAGGGATTTATGTATTTTTGTTATTTGTTTTTGGGGTATTATGCCGTGTTGCGCTAACTCCTTCTTTAGCCAACGTTTCGGACAGCATTGCAGTGTCCATCATCAGGGCAGATGTCTTATTTCATATTTGGGATTTGAATCATATTTGGGATTTATGTAGATCAATTTTTAAGAATCTCAAACTTCTGACAGTGACGGACATAATATATAATGGAGTTATGCCTGTTAGTTCGATTATCTCCAGAAAAGTTCCCACAAAAAATGAATACCTTACATAAATTAAATACCTCTGTTCTTTATTTTTTATTTACATACATTTGTTAACATGTAATTGTTGGGTTATGTAATATAATGTGTATTTGTTGGGTTAGCTGGAAGAAATATGATATAACCCATAAGCTATACCCTTTGTACTCTGTATTTTTTTGCAATAAATATATTTTTTTAATTTGAATAATTATATGCATATTACTTAGTTTTTATAGCCGCCTTCATTATTTTATATTTAAATAGTTGCTTTATTTTTATTATTTTATTTAACATAATTTTAAAAAAAATCAGTCCATTTTATTCATATTGTAAGAAGTATTTGTTTGACTTTAACTAATGAACGTGCCATGTCTTCCTCGGACGTCCTCGACTTTTTCTGCCATTCGCTTCCACCCAATACCTTCTCCTTACACCACTTTCTTCGTTCTTCACATACGCTATATGTTACTACACATAATTGATTCATTGAATCGTTCAATGTCTTCCTTGGGTGGACCCAACTTTTTCTACTGTTTATATCACTGTATTGTTACTAATAAAAACTACTATTTCTACCATTATCTTAACCCTCGTGGCACTAATAGCAACCAATTCTGAAATTTTAAGCGAAATCAGATAAACGATATAGGAACGCGTTTTGGACGAATATATAAACATTTTTTTTTAATATATACACAGATAACAGATTAGTGCGCCTGTCTGTCAATAGTTGTCACTATCAATATTAATACACTCTGACAGTGAATTATTTATTTACTCTACTACAAACATCCCAAAGTAGTTCTAATGAATTATCGGAACCCACAAATCACTCTACGATTTCCGGCGATGCCCTCCGGCTATCCTTCGAAAACCTAAATCAAAGTTATTAATCCACAAATGTTTTGTTATGCATACATATGATAGTTGAGCGTTGTTTTGCCAATCTCCGGGAAACGTTATCATAAAAACAAAAATAATTATACATCCCGTATAATTTATAAGTTCACATAAGTATAGCGATTCTTGCATGAAAATTTGAAAAAAATATCTAGAACTTGAACTCAAGACCCTCGTCTTGCCGGGATGTTTAATAGCGAGGTGAGAACAAAGTATCGGAATTATACTCTAACTGATGAGGCAAACAAAAGTTTTTAATGGTCCTCAGTAAAACTTCTATTTTTCCATAGTAATGTTAATACGTGTACAAATTCTAGTTTTATTTAACTTATATTAAACAGTTCTCAAAGTGGTTAATTGGCACGTTCGGATTATTCGTTGGGACCGTTGAATTATTACTAAATTAATCCAAAAACGATTTGATATCCCTTCATAATTTATCCAATCATACGTCATAGAAATTATATACTCATTTTGACGGATTGTGGTACTAAATAGGCATAGTTATATTGGGTTAGTGTGTCAATTATTTTCTATGAATACGAATTGGTTTCTGAATTGACGTTATTTTGAATTTCAAATATAGATTTTAAAATTATATACAATTTAAATTTGAAATGAAAATTTGACGAGTTGTTTCGCAGAATTTGAACAATTCATCAAATTTCAAATATGATTTTCAAGTTAACATAATATTATATGAACGAGATAAAAGTGAAGGCTCAGTTTTCTTACAAATTCCCCAAATAAAAAGAACGTGTTTTCGAAATATCGATTTGTCTCAATTTTTTTATGATTGGTATAAATGTGGTAAGCGTTTTTCACAACACTTTTCACATTTGATATTAAAAATTAATTATTTAAAAACAGTAATGTTTATG
The DNA here is from genome assembly GCF_061612785.1 of Hesperophylax consimilis. Lineage (NCBI taxonomy): Eukaryota > Metazoa > Arthropoda > Insecta > Trichoptera > Limnephilidae > Hesperophylax > Hesperophylax consimilis. The sequence continues at coordinate 19,642,709 of NC_142865.1, forward strand.
GGGTGTATGCACCGAAAAGATAATTTTATCTAGTTTCTAAAATAGTATTTGTTTGAACGGGAATTTATAAAATAAGTGTATGCAAACTGGACAAAAGTGGTGAAAGTAGTGAAGGAAAAAATATATAGAATTTCTAATGATCTCTTGTTCAGTGTTTACAGCGTATCTATACAAAATGCCAGTGGCAGAGCCTACTTACTCGGAGATGATTGAGAGCGGGACCTCTGACCGAATTATCCGCGAAGGTAGAAGCATCCATTCTGCTGGCGGAGGTTTCAGAGTGCATTTCATCCCCAATCGCATTTCTACAACTACCCCTAATAGAAGTAAAGTACTCTTCAATTAAATACCTGCAAATTCTGTTGCACGCTGATTGCAATCACAGTAATTTAATTAATGTTGTTTGAAGTGTTAGATGACTTTTTTACATAAGCTCCATACAGCAAGCCCAAAGGAAAATAATTTCCTTCAAGGCCTATGTCATCTTGTTTGGAGGATGTTAAAGGAATGTCGTTTGGAGTTTTTTTAAGCAAAATAGGGGAAAAGGTATGAGGGATGGGTAGGTATATGTAGGGTTGGTGTGTACAAGAGTGACGGATGAAGTCCTGCTGGAGAAGTAAAAAGATCTTCCTCAACTAGATTCTTAGATCCGGTCCACCACATTGTACGTTGGCAGACGCATCCGCCGCCAAGACTTAGACAAACCTCACCCCATGAACACGGGCACCCCTGCTTAGTCACCAAATGCAGCGAACCACTCGGAGTGACCTGTGGCATTTGTGTTGGTTATCCAATAAATGGTTCCCGGGGATATCCATAACTACCTCCCAAATTGGAAAATATTTTTCTTCAAAAAAATAGTTAATATTCATACCAAACTTTTTCACCTGTAAAACCCAAATATATCCCAATATCTCTCATAAAACTTCAGCAGTTTAATCAAAATCTGATTTGCCGTAAGATGATAATTTTCGCATGGAGTCTGGATGATTTAAGATGCAGCGCGCGCTTGGACCCTTTTATCGCCTGAGCGTGTTTTAGTGCGATGTTATGTCATAATGCCTCTACGTTGTGCTTCTAAAACGTAGCAACCATATTTCTAACAACTGCGCAGCTCGTTTTTGAACACCGAGACATTTTCAGGATATTATAAGGTGAAGAATTAATTTTGAGGGAAATGGAAAAATCAAAGATTTTTTGGGAATTCGATTGTATCAATGAATTGGTTTTGTAGTTCAATGAATTTGGGAAATGAATTATTGATTTTTTATGATTTATGAGCGTAGGCAAATACCCTATAATATTAATAATACCTCCAACTTCTGAAGTTTCCCATACATTCTGATGCAACATGCTTCACTAGCGCCTCGGCAAGATTTGTGCGCCTTGGTATCCCGCATTTATTTTGATGGATTTTTTGTGATATATATTATTTATTTTCTGTTTTTAAATTGATACAAAAATAACCCTTATACGACCTTACTGCATTTTTTGCTCATGTAAAAATATTAAAGCAGCTATCTACTCTGTCTTTCATGGTTCAGAGAGGCAAAAAATACTTAAAAGTATATTAAAATATTGTAAAAATGTATTAAGAATTAAATATCAATATATTCAATAATCACTTCAAGATTAACACAAAATGCCACATGTAACTCAATTAACACAGCTTTGTTGTGTTTTTCTAATTTTTTTATAATTACATTTTTCATGGTATAATCCTATTATCCACTTTTTACGTAATCAATAACATTTTTGTTGCTAAGATTTAACTAACTCATTTTATATTTCACCAACTAAAATGACTTTTTTGTAGTTTTTGCATCCGTCACAGAACATAATTTTTGGAAAATTTTTATGTTTTTTATCAATATTGATCAAAATAAATTTAGAAAGCGCAAAACACCCCCACCAAGTATTAAATAAATTCAATTTACCGCCGTTGAAAGGAATGTCAATGTCAATATGCTACACTAGCGTCTCTAGCGACCAGAGATGTTGATATTGCCACTATTTCACTGGAGTTGGACGGAATATTGTGTAGGTAATCTTCTTTTGTTTGATACATTTAGGGGAGTAAGTAACCCTGCATACAATGTTATTTATTTTTAAATATTCCGCGTTTCCTTTGTCTGAACACGGAGTTTTTTTAAAATCAGGTGTTGACAGTAATTTTAATATACTTGACATTAGTGCATTAGCGCATAATGAGATGTTGGCCCTAGATTCGTCAATTAGGTAATAGATGTCGTTAGCTGTCGAGAATACTATGATTATGAATAAATTGAGAACCTCAAGGTCAGGGTCCAGATTATTCCAAGTGTTTTGGAGAAGTCGAAGTTTTATTGTGTAAGAGAGTTTGTGGCAAAACTGCGGAGATATATTTGCAATATTTTCCTCTAATTTTTTTCTTCAAGTGTGCAAAATTTCATCACGAAGTATCAAAACTCTGCTTTAAGGGATGGGAAAATATGGAGGAAGTGGTTTTTCGAAACTCATGTAGACAGAGACCTTTCCCCTGTTTTGTAGGTCAAGTGTGCAATAATTCATAAATATCAGAATAAAACTGTAGATTTGTATAAACAACAAACCACATCGGGACACTCTCCGGTATTATAATAAAAAATACCAGTTTTGGTGTGCCTCCCTCCGTCTGTAACTCCGGTTCAATGAACTCTTGTACTTTTGATTCCTCCAATCCGAATTTTCAAAATTGGAAGTATTTTTGTTTTGTAAATACAGACAAGCAATCGGGCACCTGTAATTTAATATTCTTAACACAAAACTATCCCGTTGATGTACCTATATCATTTAGAAAAATGTTTTACTTCGGTTTTTAGTATCGGCTATTGGTATTTCATTCGCAATATAACAACGGCACTTTTTAAATAAATCTATTCGAATTTCACTTTTGTTTTCGGGAATGAATGAATGCAAATATTACACTTTCCGACATCCGATGAAGCTGAAACTCGACAAATAGACTCGTTGTCGATGAAAATGCATTCTATAAGCTTTCGGTAGCAATCACTTACACAAGCGGACGAAAACTAATTTTTTATGAAATTGGATGACATTACAGCAGTTAATTTACGAAAGAAAAGTCAGTCCTACCCAATCTGTATTTAATTTGGCGAGATTGTGAGCGCGGTTAACTCTAGACTCTGCGAATGAAGGTCAATCCTCAATCAAACCGATATCTATTAAAGTGCCAGTTAAGATGGTACTTTTATTATTATTAATTTTTAAATGCTTTTATTATTATTTATTAGTTTCTAACTAGCAGCACGCGAAAAATCGCGCGCACATTAAAATGGTTCCGACTTTTTCCGGACCTAGCAGGTCGTGGCTCCCAGCTGCCTCTTACCAAGCGGCAGTGGGCAACTAAAAGACTTACTAGCACAGGACGTCAGTCCTTACACCAGTACTACTGTATACCTACCTGTATGACTACCATAATACGGACATGTGTCTAGTGTGGTAGTCGAAAAGCATGTAAAAAACCTGTATCCTAATATATTTTTATGAATAAAGAAAATTAAAAAAAAACCTTATCGTAAATAAAGCAACTTGTAATGTCGACGAACTACGTATATATTATTGAAGAGGTACACGATTCAACAGAAAGAAATACAAATTTCAGTTGTAATTTAAAGACATTACAAAGGTACATTTTTTAAGTTTTAAAAACATTCTAAAATTGATGTATAATAGTTAAAATATAAATTGTTTTTTAAGGATTGATTTTTATAAGTTTAAAGTTCCTTAAAAAACGATACTTACCAGTAGTTCTGTGAATAGTAGATCCCGCGTACAAAAAAAAAAAAATTAATTTTCTCAAAAAGGTATTTGAATGTCTTTCTATTCATTATGAACCATATTTTTTGTGTAACTTTTTTATTTCAAATAGGAATAATACAATTTGTCATTATTATTGAACCATTAAAATGGCCACCATCTTTAAAAAAGAAATGGAACGCACAAACAAATTTGCAGACACATGAAATGAAACACATTTAAAACAGGAAGTGTTTAAGATAGGTAGGTACTTTCGTCGAATAGAGATAAGAATATTGTATTTTTATAGAAAGCGATCACGGTTTGATATAATGATAACCGAGTGGTCAAATACTGTGGGTTCTTAATGTAGCGTCGCGAGTTCAATCGTCTTTGGGTTAAGTATTTCATCACTGCACAAACTACATATTTTCGAAGTTAGAATTCAAATATTGAAATTTTACTCGTAATCCTTGGAATATTATTTTTTACAAATTTGTTTATGTAAAAAATTACACACTTTGAGAACCACTATGGCAAAGATTCTCAAAGCTTTCCAGGGCACCCGTCCTATTAAATACATTAGGTACGGGCGTGCATTAAGCGCTGATTACGGACTTTAATATTCAAGACGCGGCTCATCGTCTCTCCTTCTTCCCCTTTACACTACCACCCACACCTCCTCTTCTAGCCTTTACGGCCACTACTTCTAGCAAACTCAGTCACAAACATATACAGCGGTGTTCTTAATATCTATCTAAAGGGAAATTATCTTTGAATGTCGCTTGTTTAAAAGATCAATTTATTTTATGTAAATCGCTGAGTGGTAAACCCATAGATAATAGTGCGAAGGGAGATAGGCCATGATCCATTAAAAGATAATAATTTAGATTCAGACTTTTCGTTTAAACGCCAAATAAATAGCACTGTAAGCACCGGTTTTGTTCACCTAAGACAACTCAAGTCTGTCCGAAGAAACCTTCCTACAGAAGCAACAAAACTACCTATCAACTCTTACGTAGTCTCACGTCTCGATTACTGCAACGGCATTTATGCCAGCCTTCCAAAATATCAAATTGACAAACTTCAATCAGTGTTCTTCTTTCTTTTTGTTCTTCAATCAGCAGCACAGCTCATAACCGGGGTTTCAAAATATTTGCACATTTCAGAACACCTTCGTAACCTTTACTGGCTCAAGTGCCCTGAAAGAATCCAGTACAAACTGTGCTGGATGGTGTTTAAATCCATCAATGAAATGGCCCCACCCTACATCTCTGAACTATGCTTCCCGGAAAACACTGGTCTGAGGCAGTCAACTCTTAGATCAGCAACATCATCAGCTGTAGGCAGACTGATAGAACCTAAGCGCAAGCCAAATACTAAGTTTGGTGATCGCGCTTTCGGAGTATCTGGGCCGAAGGCTTGGAATAAACTCCCTCCTGAACTAAGATCCATAACAAGTCCAACAGAATTCATGTCTAAACTAATAAATATACCTTTTTAAGCTGTCATACCCTTCTTTTGTCCTAAGAGAAAGTTCAGTTATATTCAATTTTTCAATTAAGTCCTAAATCCTGTATCTAAATTTCGCCAATAAACAATTAGATAATGTTAATTAAGTTTTAATCTCAAGTGACCTACCAGGTAAGTATTTTACTGTATATTTTCTCCATAAATAGTTAAGTAATAACATAGAACACTTTAGAAATGTATTATAAGTTTGTACAGCGCCCTTGAGGTGATTTTGCACAAAAACGGCGCTATACAAGTCATCCAATTATTATTATTATTATTATTAAGAATTGCTGTTGCATGTCGCCACCGTCGTTCTCTCATTATTCAAGTACTGCTTCCATTCGTTCCTGGCCAGCGCTACGTCGGATCTCAGCGACCTGGTTCCAGCACATCTGACCAGCGCTACATCCACGCACCTAGACCACGTGGCATCCTCGCTGGTCTATGCCATCTCCCGCACAACAACCGACCAGGTTCACCGCACCTTTCTGCTTCCCTGTCAGTACTGAAGCTCCTGAAAGACCCACGCTCTTCACCAGTACCTGAAAGGTCAACGAGTCCGGTCACCAGCAGCGGCGTCGACTCACTGACCCGCGCTTGGCCAGCACTACGCCGCCTGTATTCGGAGTCTTCATCATAGGTCCTCAAGTCATCTCACATACGGCAACCTGACTCAATAAAACACTGTGACCTTCACAACATCTTTCATTTCGTCCCCCTCACCAGATCCACAAACACCTATGTAAGCGAGGTGGCGCCCCGCCTTGGTGTCTACCTAAACCAAACGCATCACTTTCATTACGTAGCCACGTGTAGTTTGCTCATACGACAGTGACAGTCGACACGCCAATATTATTTCATGCCGTATCTCGTTTTGTTCCATTATCTATGGATAAACAGTGAATTATGATTTATACCCATAGAATAAGATATGGCATGTGGGCGTATCGTGATAAAAAAGTCTGGCGATTTTCCACGTAGATTTCATCCGCAAAATTGTGTTTCTCTGTAATAACGAACATTCGAAAGGGATAGCGATATACGATGTCAGGCGGTACAAGAAACAGGGTGCGTGTTAAATGGGCTGGAACCAAATTAATACGTAATAAAGTCAGTTGAGACATTTTTTTTCTTTCAAATCTATATGTAAGGAGTTTCTGATCTTTAAAATCATTTAAAGACAAGTTTTTCTACAGGGTTTTCCAATATAGGTGTTATTTTGATATTCAATCGTAAAAGATCAATGGTTTCGTTGCTTGTGTGGTACGTAGCGCCGTTTTGTTGAAAGTAAATTTTGTCCAGATCAATACCATCCAATTCCGGCCGTAAAAAATCATTAATCATCGAATTTTCGCCTCATTTTCGAAAAAGTAAGGTCCTATGACTCCGCCGGACACAGTACATAACAGTCACACGTTGAGGATAGAGAGGCTTTTCAACAATAACTCTTGGGTTTTCCGAGCCCCAGATGCGACAATTTTGCTTGTTGACGAAACCACCGAGGTAGAAATGGGCCTCATCACTCAAGATGATTTGCATTTGATTGACTCAAGTGAATTTTAGTAATTTAAATGCGTTGTTGAAGCGTGTATCGTTCCATTTTTATTAATGGCGTAGTTTCTACTTGTCAAATGTCGAAAAATGACAGCTTCAAAAGTAACATCTACCGAATAGCGGGCTATTCAAAATAACACCTCTTATTGGAAAACCCATTACATAAGGCGAATCACTACGAAGTAATTTTAAATCGTGTGTTTTTGTTTTTAGATGTTTTAATCAGAGCTTTTTTGACAAATCTTTTTAGAAGTCCTGAAAAAAATAAGCCTGTAAAAACTGCTTTAAGGTTCAAAATCTCCTACTTGTGAACTCATTTTTGGTTACGGTTTTATTGTATAATGTGGAAAAATAAGTTCTTCAGAAAATAATCATAAGACTTTTGCACCTGAAATTCGCAAAATAAAATAAAATACAATTTATGGCGATGTTTTTTTCATGTATTAATGAAAACGGGCGGTTTGTTTTAAGCGGGAATTTAAAAGCTATCTAAATAATGAATGTTATTTGTTACAGGCCTTATTCTAAATGTTACATAACGTTGGGCATCGCCTAAAAAAATTAAAAAAAGACAAGTGAAAATTATTTTTATGCATTCTATTGTTTCGTAGTGCTTTTACACAAACGAAGTATTGAATACATAAACTTCAGGGCGCACAGTTTACACCTGCGTTGTGCAAGTGGGTTCCCTACAGAGATTTTTTGACGGCCTCCGTGGCCGAGGGGTAGGGCTCAAAAATTATATATAATATGCTATATTTTCGGCACGTTCCATAGTGGAAGATACTCTCAGTTCTCAGTATCGCCCTGGTGTAAGACCACCATTCAGTTGATTTGAAACGTTGCTTGAAATGTGTTTTGCTGTGTTTGGTGACCAGATCTGAATAACCAGGTACTTCCAAACTTCCTCTTCCCCATCTCCTCCCTTCCCAACTACATTTAGCCTCACAACATACCACAATTGGGGATGCCATAGTCTCACTGGATCCAGACGATTGGGAGATGTTCAGCAAAACAATTATAACATTTTTCCACGCAATTTCTAATATCCATTTAATCAAAGCACCCGCGATAATATACTACCCAAAAATAGTCATGGCAACAGACTAAATAATTTAGAATCTCTCGAAATAAAAAAAGGCAATCCGAAACCCTAATTCTCAAATGATCATCTGTTTTACATGCCCAAACTATTTTAACGAACCATTCTTTATCTTGTCCATCACCATTACATCATATCTTTGCATCCTTTCCGGATCTCCATATTATGATTAGGTACCATATTTTTCTCGCATGTCGTCATTGTCTTTTTTCAGTGAGTTCTTATTCTATATTAATTTTCTACTTATTTTATTTATTTTGAATACCAATTGCGCAAAATATATCATGAGGTTTTTTAAAATCTCACATAGACAGTCAACTTTTTCTTGTTTTGAAGGTCAAGTGTACAAATTTTGTTATAAAACTGTAGTTTTGTATTAAAAACATAAAACCGCTCGCAGACACACTTCTTATACATAAATAGCTGACGTTCCCGGCGTTGCCCGAGCACTACACAGAGTTTTTTGAAATCAGATTTGGAGAGTCATTTATCTCTTATTTTGAAGTTTTGCACATTTTTATCTGTCTTGAAATAAAACTGTAGATTTGTATTAAATAAACAGCCTCTCACCTATAGAAACTCTTCTATATATTAGACTTTAAATGGTTTGCCCGTTCACTATACCATTTCGTATAGAAATTAAAACAAAAAGAAAAACAATAAAGTAGGTGACTGACATTTTTTTATCTTGCCTATATCATTTTATGTTGTTTTACGTTGTCACGTATGAACGTAGTCATTAAGTTACACCCGTGAAACTAAAGTCACATTTCGTGTTATCATTTTATGAATGTTACATAGGCGTTAATACTCGTAAAAGCGTTTATGACGTACTATGAAGAAAATGGGTTACTGTGGGGAAACTATAAAATATTAAATTTGTCAAAACTAGCTACACCGCGTAATGTAGGAACTACAAGAAAAAACCTCGTTATCGTTTATTGTCAATGGGGATTCATGCTAGTAACCATTTTTTGTAAAGGTTATAATACTATTATAAATACTTTACCATCAATACGTAAGAACTGAAAACATGTACCGATAAAAGTGCGTTTTGGGTCTGGTAAGACCAAAATAAGGTTTTTTTTTTTACTGATTGTAAATTAATTTCGACATTTTTACATCATTGAGACTATGTGTGGCGATGTAAGAGCTTCACAGATGCATTTATAGAGGGCAGTTCATAGAGCTTGCGTGGAAGTCCGTAAGATGGCAGCTAGTGGCCAGTAGTCGCCAGGGCCAGTGAGAATTCTCCCAGACAAACTTACTGTTCTCAGATCTCATTTAGCCAGCTTCTAGTTAGGTCGACTATCGAGTCACCATTGTAATACGCGAAGTATTAATAAATCCCTGATTTATCACAAGGAATCATTTATTTATAATCTCCTTCCACGACGAGTTGGAGAACTGTTTGTGGGAACATAACACTATGGAATTCCCAATTGAAGTATCCCTTTTGAGAAATGCTTTTTTGGTGTGTCTGGTATGTCCAAAATTCGGTTAAGTTTTTCTGACTCTTTGTGAAATAATTTTGTCATGGAAATGAGGCTTAAGAGATGATGATGCTGAATGAGGCTGACGTGGGGATGGGAAGGAAATAGGCAAGAACCTGGCTATTTAGACCTGGTCATCAAACATGGCTAAATCCATTTCTACCAATGTTTCGTTTTTGAATCGTTATATTTCAGCAGGGCGATACCTACGTACTATCTACCATTCCGAAATCAAAATGTTCAACACCTACTCTCCAATCGGTATAGATTGCACCTTGCAGTAAAATCAGTGCAGTTTTAACAGGCCATTTTCTTGAAACTTTTAATTCGTAACGTAAACAAGTTTTTACTAACTTCCCACTGCTTACTAATTCAGTGCCTACGCTACTTGTAATTGTGTCAACATATAATCAGATAAGAAAACCCAATCAAAGTTAACCGCCATCTTTAATATGCAAATACGAGATAATTGCCCGCCACAAGTGTCGAATGCAAGTCCCCGTTATTGCGCCCGTCCGCTGAAAGCAGCTTAATTTCTCCCAGGGGGCTTGTGGCGGATAGAAGTGTCGAGAGAAGAAAACAACCCGTGCCGACATTTCAGAGTGTCGCTTGTAAGAAGTCTTCGGGGATATGTTTTGTCATCATGACACGGCGTAAAATAAAAGATAAAACGTGTATAAAATCCGTTCCCGGGCTGAGATTTACTCCTTTTTGCATCCGTGTAAAACACGAAGTGATTCTGTCCGGGAGAAATGCCTTTTTTTTACGTTCGTCTTATTTTTTAACGGCGGAATATGTAAATTCTGTCTTTGCGGCTGCTCCGAGGGTGAAAATAAGTGGCGGGAAATGATTGAGTTTTTGATTGTCATTGTTTTATGGCGGATTCTAAACGGAGATAGTTTTATGTCGGATCCCAGTAGATTGTCATGAATCTCATGTATTTTTGAGTTACCCAGCTGAATGCTCTGTGATTTCTTTTTGTCGTATGCCATAAGATACCTATCTAAGATTTTTTTGTATATACCGCACAAGTATCCCAATTTCTCGAAGCCAATGGGACAGTAGCATCACCAGTTTGGGTATATTGTGATGCTATGGTGCAGAGGAAGATTAGGAAGTAGTTGGCACTCTAGATCTGGTCAAAACTTAACTTATGTCATTCCAAGCAACGTTTGAATTTTGGTCTTTTACTAGGGCGAAAGATAGACATTCTGCTACCCTGAAACGTGCTAAAACTCAATATATTGTCTTATTTTTCTACTTATATCAACTGCTATGCAAAAAAACACGTAGGATAGATTATCTTTGCAACTTTACAAAAATAGAAATGAGATTTCTGATGCATTATTTTTAGAAGAAGTATACAAAATAAATGATGGCTCTATCACTTAATGCCTATTGTAACAGAAATTCTAAAGAAAACTACACTTAATACTGAAACGTTAAAAACAGAAATCCTTTACCGACATTTACGAGTGCTGTATCCACATCACTATTCCAAAATGACTTAGGTAAACCGCCAAAATCTTCTAATACATCTTATATAGGTACACTATTTATCTTATTCTCACGTGTTATATAGTATAATGCCAGTGAATAGATAATTCCTAGAAGTTTGATCTAAACAGATATGAAACACACCTGATCATTAGATAGAGTCTTGGAGTTAATATTTACAAAGCACGTTATAGGTGATTTTTCATAAAAACTCCTCTTCTTTATATAAGTGTATATCACGTCAAACCTGGATGTATTACACAGAGTCATTAACAACTTAATTGAAAGCCCTGCCATCGTCGCCACTATAATATTCCAGGTACCGACTAAGGAACACAAGACAAAATGTAACATTCTTCCCAATACATACACAATCAACTATCAGACACATTCACTCACAAAAAGGATGTATGATCTAGCCAACAAGTTTGGGGGAACTATTGATATATTTTCTGAAACCATTTATGAAATTAAGCCTAGTCTATGCTAGCACTTTGTTAAATCATTCTACAAATTGCAGTAGCGTTCGTAAAGTAGTTTTAGTGATTTGTCTTCATGTGGTATTTTAAAATTCTTTATCATATTTTATGTTACTGTTACATATTTTGAGTATAATTTTCGAAAGGTCACTAGGTATATTTTGTTCTTATTATCCATGTAGAAACCCAGCTGAGCGTAAAACCAAATAAAATAGAAAAAAAAATACCGCAAAAGAATCTTAACTGCTTCCAACCATCTGGAGCCAGTGAGACTATAGCATTGTAAAATGGGATATGTTGTGAGGCTGAAGGTAGTGGGGAGGGGAAGGAGATGAGGAAGAGGATGATGGGGAGAATATCTAATTATTGCTACTATTAGGCATTATAATTGACACATTTTTGTTTGTTTTTGATGATGGCTTCGAACGCCGAACAGCAGTCACAATAAGAAAAACTAAAACACTCAAACAAATAATATAATGAAAACATTTAAAAACTTGATTTAGATACTTTAAAAAATCTACAACGAGTGTATCAGCCGAGTTTCAGTTCGATCAGATGTCAAAAGGTGGATTTATTTCGAATTCCAAGATTCAACTATATTCATGCATTAATTAATTTATTCATTCATTCAAAGAAAAAAAACTTAATTTAAATAGATGATAATTATTAAAAATTCCGATATGGGGTGAGTTTAAAAAAAAAAAATGTTTATATTGATACTAGACTTGTAAAAAAGTCAATATATATTTATATATATCGCACATCAAAATAAAATAAAATAAATTGGTTATATGTACCCAAGACACCATCTAGATTACATTTAGTTGTGGAAAAATCTTGAGGTTGATAAATATTGCGGCCAGTAAAAATGTGAGATAATATTGGTAGTTCTTAGGCAAAGTATGACACACATAGACTAGTATAATACATCAATAATGACACAGTTATATGACCGAAGGGGAATGGGTCGAATTAGCTCAGTGGTAGAGCAAAGTTCCAGCAAGGCTGAGGTCCTAGGTTCAATTTCTAGATGCGACTAAATATTTTTCTGTTTCAAATTATCGTTTGAGAGTCGGTAATATTGTATTTTTATTTTTAAACAAGATGAACTTGGTCACATGGATACTCCTACAGCATATATCTTTTGGTTTATTTCTTCAGTGGATATATTACATACATTGTACATAGCACTATATGTTTGGAACTATTATTTCACTTCCCCCGCATTTGGCTCTATTTGTATAATAGATATTTGCCGATTCAATCAACTTCTCTAACACATCTGTTCTCAGAATAGGAACTTAGCAAATTTAAGCACTTGGCTCGAATTAGCGATATCTCTATTATTTTCTGCGCCCCGGATACGAGAAATGTATTTTCCTTCGGCGAAATATTATTTTCGCAAGGCGTAATAGGGCGAAAAATTATTTTCTTAACGCCTAATAACGTGAAAAAGGACAAATTATTTTGTGAGCGGAAAAGGTATATTAGGAAGTATTGTTGTAGCTGAATAAAATACACTCGGGAGGTATTTCGTAAAAGAACTACACAGAAAGTTCAGGCAGTGGAAGAAACATTTGTAAGTAATAATTGTTTGTTTTTCTAAGAATACATTCTTTCTGTAAAAGCATAGATTTATATTACAATAGATACGTCATTAACGAAAAATATTAACCTTTGTTTGTGAGTCCAGAGATAAAAATAAGATAATAGGAAAAACAAGGCTTTGTCGCGAACTGTATTTTCTCCGTTTACAGTTACAAGTTAAAACCACTTGATGACTTCTCCTTGAATTCCGATTTTGTTTTATTGATTGAATTAATAAATGAATGCATGAATGAAGTAGATTCCTGGAAGTAAAAATAAATATACTCCCCGACAGCGATCCACTCACCGATCAAGCTGAAACTCTGATAATAGACTCGTTGTCGGGGATAACGTATTCTTTTGTTTTGCACAAACACGGGCGCACACGAATTTTTCAGAAATCGGATGACATTATTTTTAATAATGAATAAATAATAAATTGAATCAACTCGGCAACTAACCGGTCCATATATATAATCTATACCCACCTGTCTACTAGTAAATTCTACTACCTACATTAGTATTTTTGTTATTTATTTTTGGGGTGTTATGCCGTGTAGCGTTTATCATCAGGGCAGATGTGTGATGGCTGATGGATGTGTGATGCAGATGTTATATTAGTGTGATGCAGATGGCTGATGATGGATACTGTAACGTTGTCCGAAACGTTGGCTAAAGAAGGAGTTAGCGCTATACGGCATAACACCCAAAAAACAAATAAAAAAAATACTTTTGGCCGTGAAAATCTTAAATCATATTTTACATTAGTATTGTTTGTGAAGACTTTTGTATTTATTGTTTTTGATCCAGGTATTTTAACTGTTTTGTTAATTATTTGATAGTTTTATATTTAGAGATTTTTTATTTACTTATAATAATTTTTTCTTTTCTTTTTTTTATTTTCTTGACCCATAAAAAAATAGCTGGTTATTCTGGCAACAAATAAATAGCTACGATACTTGGGTCACCTGTAATTTGATAATTTACGTAATTTGAATACTACGGTTATTTATGGGTTTGAACAGATTGGCATCAATGGAAAATAATGTATATAAGTATTTCATTAAAAAAAATCTTATTTTTTCATATTTTTTTACACTTTACACTTTTTATTTATAACATTTTAATAGCACATGTTGTGAGGTATTTTTTAAAAATAAATAAATTAATAATTAGTAAAATAGATTTGAAAGGTGTGTATCAGACGTAATCGTGTGACACACAAGACTGTAAGGGGCCGGTGATCCCAATCTGTGGAGGCGTGAGATGTCGTCCTTCAGTGGCGTGGAGGGGTAGAACGGGGCCGTCTCTGAAGCCGCTGTAGAGCTGGTCCGATTGCTTGTCGCTTGTTCTTGAGCTGATTCCGAGTCCGAAGGGGTAGGCAGTCCGTGGTCCAGGGTGAGGCGGGGGTCAGAGTGAAAGAAGGCGAGCAGAGTCAGAAGTCGGAGCGAGGTAGAGGGCAGAGCAGAGAGAGAGGTGTAGCGCTGGTGGTGGTTTCTGGAGATCTCACGTTTTGAGGGCCTGTTGCCCGTTTTATAGCCGCCAGCGGGCGCACGACGCGCACACGGGCTCACTTTCTCTTTGATTCCTGGAATCCGTGAGCCGTGTTTGCGACGCTATCGCGGCGCCCCGCCGCTCAGCCGGTAGTTTCGGGCCGTGGCCGAACGCACGGCCTTCTTTTGTTTGGGCACGATCCTCAGAACCGTGGCCGTGGGACGTAATGACGGCGTACCACCGGTCATTTGTGACGCTATGACGGCGCATGGCGCACGGCACGGCTTCCCACTACGTTTTGGCACGGTTCTAACAATCGTGCCCGAATTAAAACATGTTTATGATTTTACCAGCTCTCACACTACTTCTCTGCCCGTATACCTCTAGCCAAGCTCCGACGTTTCATTTATTGTATTGACATTACATATTGACATTAAATATACATTTTTACATAATTTTTCATACATTTACAGGCAGTTTATTCAATTTAAGGACAGGCAAAGTTAAGGTAAATAGCAGATTTTAATATGGGGCGACGTCGGCTGATATTGGAGCAGCACGTCCGTTACAAGGTGCATGATCAAGTAAGATGCCAGTCAGTGTCTATTATAATATAGAGAGATGGATCAAACACTTCAGTTAGACACTTGATTTTCTCAACAACCTCCTTGGCAAGGAATATTGGCTGAGAGCACCCTCGATCTCTCTCTCTCACCATGCTAATTTACCTCGTACAATATTTACATGCATAACTAAATTTCTCTACATGTACACGGTATGTGCAAATTAGTTGTAAATACTTGAGCTTCCTCAAGTTCTCCTGTTTGGAGATACCATACAATGAAATGCTTTCTCTGCGGTTCTCACATTAAAACAATCTATATAATTCTGGTGTAGATGCCTCATTCCCTGCCTTTTACAGCATCACTAAAACTGTGGTGAGCTTTTTATTGTTACCACTATACGCGACAGCTGTTTCGCTAGCCGATCACAATGTAAATCCGTGGGTATACATGCTTCCCACGTGATTAAAAACATAATGGAAACAAATACAATACGACTTTCATTTGTTAAGGTTTTCATATTACGTAGGCCGAACACTGGTGACACTGAATACTTTCCTCCTAGAAATGATACCGAAATTAACAAAGATCCCCTTATCTTAACAAAAGGATTGCAGTTGTTAGAGCACAGGCGTCAGATGAGAATGTTTTTTCTTTTTCTGCCAGTATTTAAATGGAAGACGCTACGAAGAATAAGCGTCATTGATTTTTTAAAATTGTTTTTAACTATAACTTCACTCAGGGGACTCCGAGGAAAATAATTTCCCTCGGGTCCTAGGTCACCTATGGGGATGCTGTGAGAAGAGTATTTTTGAGGAGAGGAAGGAATGAACGCGGGTCTTAAAGAGACCCATGTTGTGGGAAGGAGGAAACACAGAGGCCGGTACATCGTTCCACAGCCAAGCTGTTGAACTCAAGAACGAGTCGTAGAAACGTTGTTCTCATGTCAACTGCAACGGATGGCAAATGAGTCGTTGATTTGCAAAACCCGTTCTGGAATTTTTCTGCGTTTCCTCCCTCCATCAAAAATACTGTCTACACAGCCCCCCTAAAGATGAAATAGGCCTTGATGGAAATTATTTTTTTCATGGCTTCCTGTGTGGAGTTAATTTAAAAGAAAAACCTCACTTAACTTAACCCAACCCAATGCAACCTTAGCATACCTATTCTAAATAAACGTTACCCAAACTCGTATGACCTAACCTCACCCAATCCAAAAGCGTTTATGTTGATGTAATATAGTTATTTTTACTCAAAACTTTCGCATTAATCAAATATAATGTTAAGGTAAATGAAATTATAATGTCCGGAAGTAAATTTTCCTACTAATGGCCTCCCGTGTGATATGAAAAATGGATTAAATAAAGAAATTACAAATATGTTTACACGACTTCAAGCAAAGTAAAAAATAGGGTATTTCGTGCACACAAACACCCCAAAATACACTTTATTTTTAGAATGTATTCAGTAGTTTGTAATAATTTATTTGAAATGCTAAAAAACAGCCTCGAACTGAAAAGAACGTTTTCCAATAAAATACAATTTACCGAATTTAGTGGAGTGCTCGGGTAATGTTTTTATTATCCACTGGTACCTGCCTACCTTACTAATTAATTGCCAAAGAAAATAATACACTCCTAATATTTTTATATCTAGAAAAGCAATTTGGCATTACTTTCTCTTTTGTATATTTTTTTATTTATCTTGCGTTAAGAACAACCTACCCTATTTTTTCCATCTCTAAACATATTTAATCAAAACTTTACTGAAAAGTATGATAAATTATTATTTTTTGTTGGAAATTTATTAAATACCTTCTTTTACTGTATTAAGACATTTACGTAAGAAAAATCAAAAACTAGATATTCTCAGTATCGCCCTTCGGAAAACCCGCCAATCAGAATCATTATAGGTTTTTCATATATAAATCATATCTATCAATTAAACTCGATCAAAGGCTAAATCTTCTTTTACGCTGACGACACTGCAATATTTTATTTTGGAAAAGACTTTTCTATTTCATTAGAACAATCTCAAATGGATTTTAATATATCAAACAACTAAATACCTATAATAAGTATTTAAAAAGCCGGTTACATGTTTTTAAGCTCACCTAAAAGAATAACGCTATCTTATAAACCATTACAAATAGAAGAAAGAAACCTTCATATTCTAAATGGTGAAAAATACTTGGGCTATATATATTGACAAAAAATATTTATTTATACAATTAAACAACACATAAAAAAACTGAAAGAAGAAATTATTCCACTAATTGATGTATTTGGTAGAATAGTCCATCTTCTACCAACGTAAGTTAAGAGGGGCTTATACTATAGCTTAATACAGTTCCACCTAAATTATCTTATTGAAATATGGGGAAACGTTCATGTGACAAAAACACACGTTAAATAACGATTTACAACAAATTTATAAAAAAACTTTTCAACCCGGAAAAATCTATAGCAAGAAACAAATTTATTGGAAATTAGAATTGTACGATTATAACATATCATGTCTTTTAATTTACAAAATACAAATTGGACATATACACAAAAACAAGAAATTTCTAAAAAGGTCACAAGTACAATAATACGAGACATAATAATTTGTATAATAATACAGTAAAAACTGAAGGTTGTACGAAAACCATAGGATATGAGTGTATACACATTTACCATCTCCTTCTCGATAGATGGCCTGAAAGCGGAGAATCGAATGAATCTAAAAAAAGGTTGTTCAATCTAAGATAGAATTATAATATACTTTGATAGAAAATAATAGTTAGGATAAGATATTATCTTTTATTGTTATTTTATATAAAATTATATTGCATTTATTTATATAGTTTAAAATTTAGCGAAATATTTATTTTTTAATAATTTATTCATAACAAAATGAAACAAGATTTCAAATATTAAGAGTATACAATTTTTTTTCTTAATTTTTCTACTACTCCATAAGGTGAGTTCCTGGCGCTTGTGGTTATAGTACGAGTAAGTATGAAAAATAATGATTATAAGGCGATGTTTAAACAATATTCAAGGACATATTAAATATATACAAACGTAATTCAACATACATATTATTATCATAATTCAATATTAAAATAACTGCAAACACATACGCAATTTTAGAAAATTAGTTTTTTTATTTATTTATTTTACACACTTTACAAATATAAGTGAAAAATCCCGATAAACTACTTTTTAGCAGTTTGTCTGACGGGTTCTTTACTATTCTCCTTACAATCCTTTTACCGTTCATTCATTGTATTATTTTCTGTGTTTACTTCAGCTTTGCATCATTATTTTATTTATTTTTTTTTTTTTTAAAAGAAAGACAAACATTCCCGGGTTGCGAATAACCCAACAATGTTTGAAAATCTCCTACTACCACCACAGAAAGCCGAAAATGTTGCTTGTGTTGTGATGGAGGACTTAGCCAGCCGAGGAATCGAACACGCGACGCTCGGGTGAGACCCAAGCGCTATGCCCACTCAACAACTGACCGGTCGATTATGTTTGAATTTTTTTTTGTTTTTAATGATTTTTTTTGTAAAGAAATATAAAAAAATAAGTGTTCACAAACAAATTTCATGTTCTGTTATTATAATATTTTTAACATGTTTCCGCAATTTAGGATTTAATAATTATACATAAAATATTTCATATTAAAAAAAAGTCTGTATAAAGAAAAAAATATATGAAATGGAGTTATAAACGAGATAAAATTTAGAGAAAATGAAGAGAAAATGTAATAACCGTTAAGGAACGGCTGCTTGGCCTTTTTCATACAAAACTTAAATTTGGATTTGAGTTAACAATATCAATATGGAAAATCTAGATCCATTAATGACTGTGTTAGTTTTTTTTTTAGTTCAGTTGTGCATGTTGATTCGCATTTTACATCTATTGGAATCTTATTAAATATAGAAACCACAAGATAGGTAAATGTTCGTAGGCCGTTATTATTAGTAATTTCTGGAATGGACATACCATCTTTTCGATTAAATCTTGTATTGTGGGCGTGATCTACCTTTTGTTTATATTTGAAATCCGACAATAGATTTTGGCATACAATTTTAAACCTTAATAACAGGTAATATATTAACTGACTCATGTAATAATATAAAATCTTTTATTTGTTCATAAATACTTTTGCTTACCAAAAGCTTAGTCATAGAGTTTTGGATTGTTTGAATTTAACCAATATTTGTCTTGCACGATTTTTCTCAAAACGTTATTCCGTATCTGATAGTAGATTCCGCTAGTGACAAATAGATTATTTTTAACGTACTTGTAGGCATGAAATATTTAATTTTGTAAATTCGCCCCACAATAGCTTGTTTAAAAATATTACTTGAATGATGCATTTAATAGTTCAGAATTTCCGGCATTGATAAACTTTCAGATTCCACTACGTAATACGAAAAGTCGGGATTTATTTCAGTCCAGAAAATCTACCTTATGGATTATTAATGCCTTATACCTTTATGGTAAAAGATGGTTTAGATGTCCTAAATGGCCAAGCGCACTAGCGTGTAAAGTGCATTTTTCAAAGCAAAATAATTGCTTTCATTTATTAATTAAACTTACTTCGTAAATAGACGTTCTTTAGGAACTTAGGAAACGTTACTTATTTCATCTGGAATGAATAAAAAACGGAAAATCACATTAATTTTGTTGGTTTACAAATCTTCACATTTTACTTAAAACACGTGTGCGCTAAGTCATCGATATTATGTATTCCTCACTGCCCAGAATACTGACAGGGATGATACCAAGTTAGTGGACATCTTCAATTTATCACTTAACAAATACTAAAGATTTTTTCTGGGGAAGTTCAGTTTGCATAGAAAATAGAGTATATTTTTTTTAGTATTCACATGTAAAAGCCCCTAAAAGGCGTATTAATAAATTAAAAAATAAATAATCTATTCTTAAGGAGCAAGAATAATATTAGAATAGTTGAAGTATTTTATGTTACATTTAGTAGCTAATATACATAATTGTTAAATTAAACAGGAAAAATACAGAATTTAATTTAGTCGACAATGTTTTAATAGTATATTTTGTTTGGCTATAAAATTTTACACATATACCTATGAAGAAATTAAAACGTTAATCCAAAACTAAATCGATTTACAAGGTTTATATTTTTACGCCTTTTCTAATGGGCGTATTTTAGATTTTGTGCAGCTGAGAAACAACCATTTACTCTATGTACATTAAGGGTTGGTTATTGGTTGCGTAGGGTTTGAAACACGTTTATTAGTAGGGCCCAAAATCTTACATTGTATTATGTACACTTAACACGAAATAACTATAATGTATTGGCTACTATGAAATAGGCAGTTGCCTAGTATTATGATTCAATGCCTTGTAAATGTCAATTTAATGCCATGCATTTTATCAATAAATAAAGTAGGCTATTTTGATGTTATTCTGATAAATGTTGTATTTGTATAAAACAAATAAGTTATCGATGTCAACCTTATTGAAAGTACCGATCACTTTCAAAATAATAGTTAAAACTTACAACAAACAAAAATATAATTTAAAATTAATTTCAGAATATCGTTATTATTTATTTGAATGGCAACTCACCTAAATGGAAAAGAAGAAAAAGGGTGCAAACAAACCACCCTGCTTGAATTCTAGTTTGCAATGTACCTACAATAAAATAAATAGAATTATTATTCAGAACTTAGCTTTGTTCTAGTATTGATTTGAAGGAATTGAGTAAAATGGGGAGAATCGCTACCAATTGTTCTTTTGACGCGCGACGGCTGTCCATGTACCTATTTTCTTAAATATTTTTGTAAACTGAATGCTTAAGATGGGCATACTAAAAAAAATCTACTTTATTTCGGTTATATATTCAAGTTTATTTGTTTGTGTTGACATGAACGTACCATTTTTATATGAATTAGATTCAAATTATTACTTTTTAAATATATCAATTTGAAATTATAATAATTTATTTTTGGGGTATTATGCCGTGTTGCGCTACCTTCTTCTTTAGCCAACCTTTCGGACAGCATTACAATGTCCATCTTCAGGGCAGATGTGCACTGTACTGTCCGAAACGTTGGCAAAAGACGGAGGTATCGCAATGAAAATCTCGAATCATATCATACATGAAAAAAATTCGGAAATAACAATATTTTTATACATATCTATTTAAATTTTTATTTTGTTTTCGTGAATGAATAAATGCAAATTTTAGAAGTGGAAATTATCCCGCTTTCCAACATCCAGCATTTTTCAACTTTTAGTAGCAATCACGGAAATACAAGCACACATATACGCATTTTTCTGAAATTGAATGACATCACGGCAGTTAATATACAAAAAGAATGTCGGTCATACTAATTTTTTCTGTTGTTAGCGTCGTTTAGGCTAGGCTAAACTCCAGTCTCTGGAGAGGAATGTCCAATTCTCAGTCAAAGCAAAAATATATAGATGATGTTATAATATATGATCTATTAATATAAATAAAAATAGATGTTCGAGGCAAACCATTCGTTCAATGGCTGAGTTGGCATCGCGTTTGGTTCTCACGCAAGCGTCGTGCTTTCAATTCCTCGGCTGGCTAAGTCCCCCTTCACAAAACAAACTACATTTTCCGCCTACTGTGGCGGGAGTAGGAGATTTTCAAATATTGTCAGGTGATTTGTAACCCGTGAATGTTTGTCTGTCTTAAAAAAGAAACCAAATCGGCAGAAGAATTGATGTAAATAAGAACGTTCAGAGAACGTTTAACAGAATTTGAAAAATTTATCAAATTTCAACGTTAATTTTCAAGATCTGTGAAAGTCTTATTCAAATTCTGAAATTATTTATTTATTTCTAAATTCATGCCCGTCTGAGATTTTGCGTCATTTTTCTTATTTTTTTACAAAAAACATCTAAATAAACACAAAACAAAAAAAAAAAACAATATCAATGTTAAATCAAAAAAGAAAATAGAAAACACAATAAAACACAACCTCTTAAACAAAAACAATGTCAAAACGAAATAAAGTGAAACTAGACACTTCACCATGCAAGATGGAAAAATATAATTCTAAGAAAATTACAAAACTTTTTTAAGATAAAAGCTACGTAGTTTCTACGGTTAAATTATATTATCAAATCAACTGGGTAATGACTTGTTTATATTTGGTGAATGATGTGTTGAATATATCAACAACATCTTCATAGTCATAATCCAAATTTTGTATACGGCAAACGGGGTTATAGAATTGAGATTCTATGTTGGAGTTATCACAATAAAACGGTAGAAAATGCCTCGATTTCAGTTCTGCGACGCAATTCATAGTTAACACAGACTAAAACCGAATCTACTAAACTGAACCATACAAAAATACACTATCTTACTTATTTTAAAATTATTAAAAAAATTATACTACATGATATATGTTTATAATTTAATTCATATGTTACTTTGCTGTTATATTAATTTCTTATAATTAAATTATAATATGTAAATGACATCCTCAGCATGGGAGATCCCAGTGAGGATATTATTATCTCTATATGCTACTAAGAAAAGAAGACAATAAATCATTATTTTTATTATTATTATAGTGATATAATAACAGAACTTGCATTGGACTTTCACAGAACTTGAAAATTGAGGTTGAAATTTGATGAACTGTTCAAATTCTGTAAAACAACCCATCCTAGTAAACCACACAAAAATAAGAACTTTTTCAACATTTTTTTTTATAAATAATCAATTACCGATATAAAATTTCGCAATATGAGCATGGAACATGAAGTACAGATAGAGAAGACACTGTTTAAAAATGATTTCGTACTATTATCGAATAAACATTTTGCACCATTGTTAAGTTTGCTGTAAACAGCGCAAAGTTTGAAAGCGAATGTTACAATCTTCTTACCAGTTTATATTCACCCCATTTTACTTGCTGCTAAAAAGTAGGCAAGGGATAGGAATACATTATAATACATTATTACCGACAAATGTAAACATTTCGAGTTTGCAACAAATAATTTGGAAACACTGCGGAGTTGCTCGCTACATACATTGTTATGCGGAATTGTTTTGCAGAATGGAATTAGGGAGATTCCGCGTCTACACGAATGTTACCTGCTTTACACGAAGTTAATTAATATGAAACTAATCTTGTATGATAGTAAGGAAGCATTGTGTTCTTGTAGTTTGCTTCGTTAGAGCGTTCATTAAAAACATGTTGTGTACTTACTGACTTAATTTAAATTAGGGAGACGGGTGCACCACTGCCATAGGTCACCCTCAGTGGTTCGCTTAGTTTGGTGATTTAGCAGGGGTGCCCGGGTTCATCGGGTGAGATGTGCTCAAGATGCGCCTATCCACCAGCTGCGTGGCGTGCCAGATCGGGAGCGGCAAGTTTCGGGAGACCATTTGACCAATCGTCTTGCGCTGTAGTGGGGGGTTTATGTTCATTCGTCCATCACTCATTAACACATTAATCCCTGATGATCTATCCCTCCCACTGCAGCGCAAGAAGAAAGTAATGTCAAAGGGTCTCCCCAAACCTCTCGGGCTAACTTTGGCAGAGGTGTTGGATACAAATTGGTTTGAAGTGTAACCCAATAAATAAGCGATTCTTAAACGAATATTTGAAACAGAAAAACATAGATAGATCACATCTAGGACTCCGAGGGTCCTGGGTTCAAATCCTAGAGGTGACAGGATATTTTTCTGTTTCAAATATTTGTTTAAAAATCGCTAGTATTATCTTCAATAATAACAAAAATAATGTTACATAAAATAAAAATTGTTTATAATTTAATAAAATTTTTGATTTCAGAGGAAATTTCTCTTTAGATTTTTTTAACAAAAGATAATCAGAAACATAATTTATTGGACGCGAAATCTGCTTCTGTTCACAGAACTACTAGTTTAGCACATACAATACTTTAAAAATTACACCTATTAAAAAAAGATTTTTTTTGCGTGTAATTCTTTTCATATGTTATTCCATCCGTGTTTAATTCTGTCTATGTAATATAGGTTTCCTGAAATTCACGCCTTTGTAATTTCGTCGTGTAACTATTATAAGGTTAGGTTCAGTAACCGGAAACTATTTTGGATAATTTTCTAATATAAATCCCCCGCAAAGGCTAGAACTATTCAAAGCCTACTTTTTGCACAACAATAAAGCAAACCCGGTACAGCATTTCGTGAAACCTTCCTCCTTCCTCCTTCCGCCCATTAACGCCTGGTTAAAATTCATAATAGTAGAGACGATGATATTACTGTGACTAAATTATATTGGCTGGATATTGTCACAACATCTCCTACCCTTTCCTCTTATTACCCTGTACAGGGTAGTTGCAAGGGTAGCTCTGGAATAAATAATAATAATAATGGTTTATTATCTTCTTTTCTTAGTAAAATATAGAGATATTGATATCCTCACTGGGATCTCTCGTGCTGAGGATTTCATTTACATATTATTATTTAACTATAAGAAAATTAATATTACAACAAAGTTAAATATGAGTTTAATTATGAACATATATCATGTGGTATAATTGTTTTTTTTTTTTATAATTTTAAAATATTAAGATAGTGTATTTTTGTATAGTTCAGTTTAGTAGATTCTGTTTTAGTCTGTGTTTGATATCAGTATATTGTCAATTTCAGATCTCCCTATAATAAGTATCCAGCTTTTTATTTGAGATTTAAATGTTATAATGTTGAGTTTTTTGAGTGAGAGTGGTATTTTATTGTAGAGTTTAATACTATGATATAAGAAGCTTTTTTGCCCAAAAGTTGTATTAGTAGTTATTTGTTGGATAATTTGACCATGAGATCTAGTGTTTCTATTGTACGTGTTTGTTGTTATTTCTTGGGTTTTGTACTTATGAATGCAAATGAATATAGTTTTAGAATATAGTAGTTTAATTGACATGATGTTAAGATTGGTGAAGATTTCGTCAGTGCTAGTTCTTACAGGAACTTTCAGTATAATTTTCATTATTGAAAGAAGTGTTAAATTATCTGAGACAAAATTTCAACAATTGCCTAGATATCTAGCACGGTCGATTGATATTGTTCACCAACTCTTTATCCACACGATATTGATTACATCCGTCATCTTTGGTCAGCTAGCGATATTTTCGATTCCAACAGTCTGTAGACAAAATCTGCCGCTTTTAGAGCGGGCTCCAAGGTGTCAAATAAACTGTCAATATACACATTTTTTAAGAATGTCAATCGTTATACTAAATATCTGGCTTATTAATGAACGGAGGTGAACTAACTGCTTTTAGAAATGAAATGAGTCGTATATCAATTTTCGATTCCTTTCCGTTCCGTTGTTCAAATATCACCGATTGAGACTAAAAACCTCAATGACTAATTAATTTCCTTTTTAGTGTCATAAAGAACATGCATCTGGGTACCCCTAATAAGTCATCAAACGTAGCAGCCACTTAGGGTAACCTATGGCAGAGGTTTTTTTTATCAAATAAATGGTTTCCGGAGCGGCGTTACCTAAACCCGCCTACCAAACTAAATAGTTATAATCCTTTTCAATAAACGTTTAAAAATGAAAATAAGGCGGGGTAAAAAACATTAAAAAAAGTCGTTTTAATGTATCCTAACCACATTGAAACGACTTTCAGAAGTTCAAAAATGGTTTGGTTGAGCCGATTACGATCAGATGCCGATTAAATTGGATTGACATTTATTTCGTATATTAACTGCAGTAATTTCGGCCGATTTCAGAGAAATGCATACATATTCGTGTGTATACGTGATTGACACCAAATGTAATGTATTATCATCGACGACGAGTCTATTTGTCAAGTTTCAGATCGATCGAATGTCGGGAAGTGGGTGATTTTCCGCCTACAAGATTTACATTCATACATTACAGAAATAAAAGTGATATTCATATAATAATAAATATGTTATTTCATTAATTTAAAATAGAGCGATGGACCACCATTATAATATAAACATCGCTTGAATTATCTATAATCGTGTTTGGTGTCAAGATATGAATAACCAGGCAATTTTCAATCTTCACCTATCCCATTTCTTTACCCTCGCCACTACCTTCAGTCCCACACATTATAATTGAAGATGTCGTAGTCTCAGTGGTTGCAATCAGTTGGGTGCAATTATTAAGTCTAGTGCGGTATTCACATGAATAAAAAAGAAAAATAAACCACCCTATACTTCTATACTACAAAGATCCCAAAACAAAGGTGTCCCTTTTCCTTCTCCTCACCACCCTGTATTATAGTATAGGGGGTACATAGTTCACCACCCCCGGCCCAAACATCCAATTTAAGTCTTGTTAGGCCGACAGTTCGGGTTATGGCCGCCAGATGTCACTTACAGTCGACTCCGGGGTGTTACTTATATTATGCGCCATTATAGTGTTATATTATATTGTTTTATTTTAATTGTGTTATTTATAGGAAGGTATTACTGAAATAGAATGACGGGAACAACAACAGAAATCATCACAAATATAAGAATACAAAAAAAAATAGTTGCTGGCTGAGTGGACAAATGTGGCATTGGGTTCAACTCCTCAGCTAGCTAAGTCCTCCATCATTGCACAATCAACATTTTTCAACACCAATTATGATTAAGAATTTTTCGAATATTTTTTCAATATTAGTAACCCGGGAATTAATCTCTCTTCAATTTCAAAATAATTAAATAATTACGGTATGTCTGTAACTCTGGTTCAATGAACTCTAAAAATAGGATTTGATTGTCATTTTCATAATGATAACTGTTTGAAGAATTCAGACAAACAATAAAGTACGTATCTAAAGTATAATATTTCTAACAGACTTTTTAAAATTATCATTTTCCAAATGGGAAATGATTTGTCGAAAATTCAGTCTATCTTGTGAATAAATAATAAAATAATAATAGGTTGATTTTAAGAAGTTTTTATAATCCCAATCTTCTACGGGGGTGCCCAAATATCCGATACTGATGTTTGATAATCATATTCTAGTCGCGAACTACTTTGTACACGTTGCTAACGAAATCACGAGACCCGCATCGCCACTAATCGTTGCTGATATCTCGAAACGTGGCTAGGATTGGTCAAATATTGAAAGCATTGTTACAAAATGTCTGACATAAGTGAAAACAAGTGGAAACAAACGCGCTCGAATTGTCTGGGACTAGCGTCGGCGTCGCCGACGAGTTCTCAAATTTCGGAAGCGTATGGCTGTGTATGTACGACCAGGAGTATGACGGAGATTCCCAAGATACTTTAATATTCGAGTATCGGATACTTGCGTATCCCTACGGAAAAATAGCCTAACATTTTAAAGTTTTTTTTAACCTAGTGCCTACATATATAATAGACTAAAATGGTTTATATTATCTTTTCAGCTGGAAAAACTTATCCAATTAGCAAAATTCTTAGAATATTAATTAATTATTTAATTAAATTCGCATTCCATTAAAGGATCTAGTTGTTTTCCTGTGAAACTTCTCTTAGATTCCTTGTTTTACGTTGAATGGAATAATTAATATAATGAAAATATTTGTCAAACTAACTCCACTATAAATTCCTTATTTATATTCTTAGTTTTCTGCACACAATTTCCTATTATGACTAAATCACAAAAATATAGAATCCTGAGTTACTAACTATTCTTACTAAGCATCGCACCGTTTCCACGCAGTAGTAGGCAGATATGATAGAATTCCACACAACGTGCTGGCACTGTTGGTGGACGCGGTAGTCTCTCTCGCTGCAGCAGCTGGTACAGTTCCTTCACCACCTAGGATTCTTGCTGCAGAGTCTCCATCTTCTATCTTCGTCGAACGTCACAGCGGTGCTGCCAAGGTCTGTTATCTATGTGAGGATATTGTGTCAGCGCTCTTTATTAGCAGCAGACACATTTCAGCGCTATATTAGCAGCAGACACATACCTGGATGGATGACGAACCTCCTGTTGGCACTGTTGGTGGACTCTTTCGCTGCAGCAGCTGGTCCAGTTTCTTCACCACCTATTATTCTTGCTGCAGAGTCTCCATCTTCAATCTTCCTGTCACCTGTTCCTGTTCTTCATTTTACTTTACTTAACTTCACTTTATTTTGGTAATATTTATAGATTTTTTTAATACCTGCATCAACTGTAAAGCGCCCCTGAGGTGATAACTCACAAAAACGGCGCTATAAAAATTGACCAATATTGATTTATTATTTATTTATCGTTGTCTTGGTACACACTCCTTGTTGCAATCGTTTTCGTACAATAATCTTCTGTTATTCTGAATCTAGACATGGTCCCCTTCGAAAATTAGGTTTATTTTTAATTCTCCGAGTTGAACATAAAAAATTAGGATGACAATTTTTTTTAAATTTTATATCCTTAAATAAAATTGTGAATTATCAGTTAGACAGCCCTGATATATTAATGTACATTCACTTTCATATTCCTATCATTAGATTAAAGTATATTTTTGTGACAATTCTACCTCGGTTTCAAGCTGCAATTCTGTTATAAATATATTACACACCAATGGTAACAATTAAGCTACGTTAGCTGATGTTTTTAATATGCCTATATTGAAGCATAAAACATTTTAGCAGTTCAGCAAGTTACTTTCCTTAATTTTTTTCTAATTTAGGTATAATATTTTGTTTTCTATAATATTTTTATTTTTATGCTTCAATTTTACTTTTCTTTCTTCTTTCTATATTGTACAGTTAAAAAAGTACAAAAATGAATAAATATTTTTTTTTTACATCGCGTCCACATTTTCATCAATACGAGGAACTTTAAAATATAAGATAGATCAAACATATATTTTTTTAATTTGTGCAAAAATAAAAGTATTTTTAATTAGTAATAGTTACTGTTGGGTGTTGTCAAAACACACTAACATGCCCACAATACATTTCTATCAATTTACCCATTCAGTGTTCAAAAAATGGTGACACGTTTCTTGATCTCTTGACAGTTGTTGATCCACCGACAATTGATCCCCTGGACAGTTGTTGATCCATCAACAAACGATTATTTCTGTTGTACTTCTTCCCTGGTAACGTATGCAGATAGGACATATCGCTGAATAGCAAAAGACCACATATTTATATGTGTAGACGGCTTAGGAAAAATATTCATTCCTCTACGCAAACTTCTTCGGAGAAACCACATTATTGCCGGCAAAAAAATTTTAATAGTGGATTTCCACTCAATATTCCTGCAGATATAATTATATCGACTTTTGTCATAGGAAACTGAAAACTCTGTGAATACATACCAGGGAGGAATTAAGTACTTAAAAAAGAAATAATTTCAATCCGAGGGATCAACTGGCAGAGGAATCAACTATCAAGGGATCAATCGGCATGGAATCGATCAAAATACATTGCGAAAACTTGTAAAAAGCAATAACCGAAAGCCATTATTTTTTTTACTTTGTGACCCATCGCCCGTACAACTATCCAGGTACTTAATGTTTTATGTTGATTCAATCCTCAGAGGTAATATTCCACCTACCCTTAGGGTCACCAGAGGATCCTGGTTGATATTACACTTCCCTACCATTACACAACCCACAACCCTCTGCGGTGTCAAATACTACATATATATATACATTTATACAATAGCCGGTGACATATTCCAGACTAGATAACTTACTATATTTACCATTAGAACAACCAGTCTCCAGTCGAAGAATGGGGTCCTTGCAGTAAGAGGTTATAAAATTATCTTCAATTTGAAACATAGTTTGTACCGAAAAACTATAATGCAAACCACATGGCAGAACATATGTGTTGGTTAACTAGCCCGCAGCCAAGTGGGGGAGTAGGTAGTACCCAAAATTAATATCCTCCTTATATTAGCTTAAATACTTGACATATCATTTTAATATTTTACGTATTTCTGCGCAAATACATAAGTTAACATTAATCATTAACTGAATAATTGGGATTTATATAATTTAAAAGCAAATAAGACCCAATTGGTTACAGACGTTTTGTTTGGCATCTTGGCCTATCAAGAGTTAAGCGCACCATGATAATAAGCAAATAATAATAATAATATTTTGAAAATCACCCCAATGGCGTTTTAATAATAATTTATTAAACTTATCATTTAGACTTATATTAACTAATAGTTTACAGCTAAGATTTATGACCAGTGAGTTACAACTAAGATTTATAACTAGTGACTTAAATCTAAGACTTATAACTAGTGACTTAATAAAGGTAAATGAATTTATTTAAGTCTAGAGTAAAAACATAACTTAGACAACAGAGTTATAATCAAATATATAAAATTTAGGAAGACGTATTGTATTAAAAATTATATTATGCGAAAGTTTATCACAGCACCACGTTAATCTAAAATATAATAACTATGTTACGCAATACTACACTTATTTTAAATATACTAACTATGTTTCATTTACCATATGATAATTATAATGATTCCGATATAAATTATAACACAAATGTTATTTATGATCTAAATAATCTAAACAAATACAATTGGGGCTCATATAATCTAAAAATCATACATCAGAATATCAGAAGCATTTCAAAAATCGATGATTTTTTATTATTTCTTGATCAATTTAATTACTCATTCGATGTTATAATTTAGTCGGAATGTTGGATAAATAAAGAATACACCTCCAAAATTATACACAATTACTCTGAATATCACACTAACATAAGTTTAAATAAATCAAGTGGAATCGTTGTTTACATCAGAGACGGAATACAAGCACAAGTAGATGAAATTTTATTATCACAAGCAAACTGTCTGAAAATTGTTTTGAACCACAACTTATGTATTTTTGCAATCTACAGATCACCCGCTTTCCAAAACATCGACACTTTTTTGAGCTCACTTCAAGCAATCATCAATAGTTCAAAAAAAATAGAACGTCAAATCATCATAGGCGATCTCAATATTAATACTATTCTTGAATACCACCGTCAATATAACGATTATTTATGCCTGCTTACTGAAAATGGATTCATTCAGACAATTAACAGCCCTACTCGAGAACAGGGCATGAGTAAATCTTGCCTAGACCATATCAATGTTAAAAATGTTAACCTAATCGACTAATTTGTTTTTCACACTACAATTTCAGACCACTACACCACAGCTCTCTGTCTTAAAAACAAACCTCCCACTGATGCTAAAATTAAATATGTCCCTCGAACAAATTACAATAACTTAGTCGAAGACTTGCGATCAGAAAACTGGCAAAACGTTCTAGACCAAATTGATACTGACTCAGCAATGAATGATTTTATCACAAAATTACATTCATATATATCTAAACACACTAGTCACATACACATAACAAATAATCAAGTAAAACTCACACCTTGGATCTCCCCTGGCCTTGTCAAATCTATTCACAGAAGGAATCAATTACACGAAAAGGCGAAAAGATGTCCTGAAAATATTTTAGTACAAGCTCATTATAAAAAGTATAGGAATTTATGTAAACATTTAATTAAATCGACCAAAGAAAATTATTATAATAAATTTATTTACGAAAATAACTGTACGCCAAAACGTCTGTGGGAAGCTTTTCGTAATATATCTAAAACGAAAATTAATAAATCTTCCGAAATTAAATCGTTGTACATTAATAATATAAACTGTTCAGACCCAAAAATTATGGCAAATTTCGCCAATATTTATTTCACTTCAGTGGGAGTCACTCTTGCGAAAAAAAATCTTGATAACTTAATACTACTGAAATTGATCTCGCTAAGTTTACTACCTCTAATTTCGGTCATAAAATAGACAATATACAAACAACGACAAACGAAATCATGAAAATAATTGACGATCTTAAGTCATCAAATGCTTGTGGTCCTGATAAAGTCTCATCAAATCTGTTAAAACATATTAAATCCTCAATCGCAATACCGATCGCGTTCATTTCGAATCTAAGCTTTAAATCAGGAATATTCCCCAATCATTTAAAACATTCAGTAGTTATATTGCTTCACAAAAATGGTGACAAATCGCATGTACATAATTATCGGCCAGTTTCTTTGCTAAATTCGGTCTCGAAAATTATTGAAAAAATTGTAAAAAATCGCCTTAGCACATATCTGGAAGATAATAACATTCTTTCTAATAGACAATACGGCTTCCGACCAGGTTTAAGCACAGAAAACGCTATCGCTAACCTGACAAAAATCATCACTAATAATATCGATGGAGGAATTAAATGCACTGCACTATTCCTGGATCTAGCCAAAGCGTTTGACACTATATCTCATAAAATTCTGTTGAAAAAACTACAGTGCGTTGGAATACAGGGTCAACTATTAAAGTGGATGGTTAGTTATTTAGAAAACAGAAGCCAAAGAGTGAACATTAATGATACTCTAAGCGATTCAGCAAATATTAAATTTGGTGTACCTCAGGGAAGTACTCTAGGGCCAATTTTGTTTAATATATATATTAATGAGCTATGTAACAGTTCCCTTGCCGACCACATTATTACCTTTGCAGACAATACGGTCTTGTTATTTGAAGGTAAAAACTGGAATGAAGTTCACAGTAAAGCAGAAGCTGGTATAAACAGTGTTAAACAATGGCTTGATAATAATCTACTCACACTCAACACGGAGAAAACAAAATTCATGCGCTTCAGTGCAACTCAAGCGGGACAACCGAAAGAAACACAAAACATTATTATACACCACTGCAATAACCTAACTACTTGTAATTGTAACACCCTAGAATGCGTAGATAGTATAAAATATCTAGGAATTATGATAGACAAATTTCTGAGATGGGACCTACATATAGACTCAATTTCCACAAAAGTCAGAAAACTTACTCATCTTTTCCTGGGCATTAGAAATATTCTCTGCATAAAAGATCTTAAATGTTTATATTATGCTCTGTGTAACTCATTACTTGAATGTGCATCTTTGGGATGGGGCGGATGTACCAAAACAATACTGGATCCCTTAGCAAAAGCACAGAAATCACTGCTAAGGGTCATCCTAAAAAAACCATTTAGGTACCCCAGTGATGTATTATTCAAAGAGATACGAGTTCTTGATGTAAGGCAACTATACATAAAAAAAATTGTATTACACACTCAAAAACAACGTCACCACTACCCTTCCATTGATCATTATCACGACACTAGACATTCAAGGAGGAATCCAGTTGTTCCACCTACTACTATGACATCCTTTGCCCAAAGACAATTCTATTACCTTGGTCCAAAATTATTCAACCTCTTACCCGATTTATGGAAATCGAAAAGCATAAGCATTCTGCGTAAATTAGTTTATTATTGGCTTCTAGACTTAGGAAGAGTCGAAAGCGAACTTATGATGACCAACAGATAAACAAAAATGTTCTGTACTCACATTTATTCATTGTTATTGGCAGTTAAATAAAAAATTCCTACCATGCATCTGATTTATACAATACGATTGATAATTTTTGTGATTGATAATGTTTATACAATATGTTTTCATGTACCTTGTTTATGTTTTTCTTGATTATGTATATTATATTATATGTACCTTGATTATGTAAATTAATACACAGCACAGTAACAGCGATCAAATTAAGAAACCCACCTAATATTTTTCTTATATTGTAACTATTAATTGAATTAATCCAATATGTTATCATGTACCCTGATACAGTGTTCCTTAATTGCATATTATTAGATGTACCTTGATAAAATTTATCAGGTGTTTTCATAAAAAAAAAACTAATATACGGGTGTACAAATATGTCTGAAAAAGTTTTTTTTGATTACTTTGATAAATATATATGTATATAGACTATATTACAGCGTAACTATTAATGTAAAGTATGGAAAAATAATTCATAACAGCAGCGTGTACAAATGTTAACTAAACCAGGCAATTTGGCTGTCCTAAAACGGGAAAATTTCCTAGTTGGACAGCCAAAGCTTCCTTAATATGTATGTAATTATTTGTATCTAATAAATAAATAAATTAAATAAAATAAAACGTAAAAACAACTAGAAATAAAATACAGGACGCCTCAGAACAGGAAACTTGTGAGGAGGACTGTGAAAACAATGATTTTTTTCTAATATTACGCTTTATACGTACACCATGTACAACATTACCATAAAAACTAATAAAAAAAATTACAACTAAGATTTATTAACTACTAGTGACTTAAATAACGAAGTTTTATTAATAGCTAGCAACTAACGACTGAGACTTATAACTATAATAATTCTTGAATTTTTAATCATTTCTAATTTCTTTTAAATCTGTAATCGGTATTTCAGATCAAACCACAACACTATTCGTTTTTCCGTGCACTAAAAAAACTCTCGAAATTTTTGCTACCCTAAAACCAACCCTTACGATTCTATATCCCGAGCAATACAATGTAAATACAAGGGTGGATGTGTAGTGTATCCTTCATGACTATAGCTACCGCAGCTAGTCCTTTAAACCACATCCCTGGAGGAGTTAGGCTAACCGTCTTAAGGGATCAATTTGCCTTACACCTGAAAATTGCATTTCAAACCGAATGTGGTAAAACGTTTTCAAACATGGTTTTGATTTTGGAATGAAAGGTTTAGCATGTTAAGTTCAGTTTGCATTCAAAGAAACGGGAAATAATAACTACAAATTTCAGTCTCTTTAGATTTGGTCAACAAAGACGAATTTTCTTTTGATTTTTCTTATTGCGATAATAATAATCCGAACAAGCATTTAAATTTTAATAAATTGAATATCATTTTTATTATGTAAAGATTCAAATTATTGTCTGTAACTTTTAAATTCAAAAAATTTTTGTAACTTTTTTTTTTCGAGTATCGTACAAGCGTCCCAACTGAGCCATGATATTCCCAATATGGGTATGCTGTGTGGCTGAAGGTAGTGTGGATGGGAAGGTGATAAGGAGGAGGAAGGTGGAGAAATACCTAGCTATTCAGATCTGGACACAAAACAAGACTATTACATGCCATTTCAACAAAATTATTCAGGTTGATTCTGAAAGTATCTACCACATTGGAACGTGTCGAAAATATACTGTATGTTAGTTTAAATGAGTATATTGTGAAATAACACAAAATAATTAATGCCAATTAGTTGCGCACGACGGGATTTGTACTCAACCATAGAAGCCGGAAACTTTTTTATATATTTTGGTTCAAAGTTTTTGCCGAAAATTGAAAAATAAATATTTTGTTGGTTTTTGAAAATTTTCCACAATATGTCAAAATAAATATAATGTTTCGCAAAATAAAGATTTTTCATACCTTTCTTTTGATTAAGCGTCATAATTTTTAAGAATTTCCCTTACTCAGATTTGATTTATGAATATTACAATATTTCATTCGGATTGAAATGAATCGCTTTAGTTCCCATTCTGTGCAGAGGAAAGAAAATAAAAATACGAAAAGTTATACAACGCTGCAGATCGTATTCAAATTCACTCCATTGTACAAAATCCAAAGCTTCCTCATATTTTACTTTGGTTGCATGAACCAGTAGTTCGTCTGTATCATCCGTGTAAATCCCAAAATTATCTAACTTTTATAAAGTGTTGAAAGTGTGTTTTCAACAGATTTTTACTAGATCCGAATAACTGTGTGTCCTTTTTATTTATTTTTCTCTCACTTTTACTTCTGATATAGAATATCTGAGCTAGAATCTATCTCTTAGGTTGTATTGATTCAACTTTCAGTAGGTTCCTGTTTGTTTCTGGCAACCATTAACTAAAGTCATTTCAAGCAACGCTTCAATTCTTATTGGTAAGGGTCTTTTACCAGGGAGATACGAAGAGGTTTTTTTCTGGAATCTGCCTTAAACATGATGCGTAATATTCGTATAATCTTCTGAATCGCAAGTTGATTGAAGGCTTCTAATTGGTAAAAAATGTTGTGTGATGTAACGTTTGAAGTTGCATAAAGCAAGGGGTGTGTGTCTACTTTAATATTTGTGTTTTAACGTTTGATTGTGGATGAAGCAAGGGGTGTGTGTCTGCTTTTATGTTTGTGTTTTAACGTTTGAACGTGGATGAAGCAAGTGGTGTGTTACTGCTTTTATATTTGTGATTTATCTTTGAATGTTGGTGAAGCAAGGGGTGTGTGTCTGCTTTTATATTTGTGATTTAACGTTTGAGTGTGGATGAAACAATGGGTATGTGTCTGCTTTTATATTTGTGTTTTAACGTTTGAATATGGATAAAGCAAGGGGTGTGTGACTGCTTTTATATTTGTGATTTAACTTTGAATGAGGATGAAGCAAAGGGTGTGTGCTTGCATGTTTATTTGTGTTTTTATGTTTGATGTGTTTTAGTGTTTAAAGGAGTTCAACTGCACAATTTAGTACACCTGCTACTTAGTAATTTCGGTTGCCCGTGAGGAACGAAGAAAAAAAGTAAATTTGAATTTAAAAATAATTAATTTAATCATATGGAACCTTGATTTATTTAGTTAATTTTCGGAGCAACAAAGTAATTTTTTTTTGCATAGTTGTTTGGCTAAATTCCAAGTGATTTTTTTACTTGGATTGTTTTCTTAATAATGAAGAAATTTCAATTAAAATACGTTTTGCATATTTCTTTATCAAAACATTTTTACATTAGTATTTTATTCGGGATTCAATAATCAATATCTCAGTTTCATACCAATGGTAGACAAAAAGGGCATTAAACTTTGTTATGAAAATTAGCTAAATATAATTATAACAACAATAAATTATGAAAATTATTGCTTAAAGTTTGAGAACCACTGTGGAACACCTAGAAATTCTGTGATTAAGATGCAAGCGTTATACAAAAAATATGATTAATTCCGACTCCGTGTCTGAAAGTTTTTTCAATTAAACTGAAAATTTAAATTTTTAAACTTCTCTTCCCTCTTCCCTCTTCCCCTCCCCCAACACCACCCACTCCCATTCCTTAAAGTGTGAGCGGGTAGGGAACCTAATAGAACTAACTTTTCAGATATTCGAGAAAAAGTTCGGATTTGAGAAAATTAATGGACAATAAAGCTCATTATATCGAATGACTTACAAAATTTAATTTTTATTATTTAACCTTTCAGGCCTCAGGCATATTGACCGTTATATTTCTTGAAGATGCTGTAGCCTGAAAATGTATGTGTGTTTCAGTGTCTCAATAAAATCCAAATAAATGGATAATTTCTGAAAACTGTTCAAAAAAGTTTAAAAATGACTCATCTTACGTCTTTTTCGTCTATAGACTGAACTAAAATTACTGATATCAAAAAAACATGATTTTTAAGACAAATATTTGTGTCTTAAGATGTTTAAGATATTGAAAGAAGGGTAAATGCAGGCAAAGTTAGCAGTCCACAACGGAGTTCTGTTACCTACCTTGATGTATGGGAGTGAGGCATGGAACTGGTAAAGAAAGGATGAAAGTAGATTGAATGCTGTTGAAATGAGATCCCTGAGGCGTATGTGTGGTAAAACCATGTTTGATCGTGTGAGGAATGTGGAGATCCGCAAAGAGTGCAAGGCTGATGTAAGCGTAATGAGTAAGATTAAGAAAAGGACGCTTAGATGGTTTTGGCGATGAAGGAGAATATGTGATGCAAATGCGAATGGTAGCAGAAGTCGGGGACGCCCGAGGAAGACATGGCACGATCAAGTGAATCAGATACTCGAGTCGGGCCATGTAAAGAGTCAGAATAATAGAATATGTATGAGACGATGTATGAATTTGAATGAGGCAAGAAGTGTGTACCTCTTTACCTACCCCTAATGACGTCATATTTAGTTTTAATTTAGTAAATCAAAAAAAACTTATGAGTGACGTCGTTCAGAAATTAAATAGAGCTTTAATAAAAATCAAGCGACCTCCATGATTTTCACATCCCCGTCTAAAATAAGTACATTACTCAAAACTAACTTTGAGAATTGCTAAAATTTATAACTCAACTTACAACGCGAATGTAAGTCGGGAATGGGGGTGGGAGGGGAAGAAACAGTCAAATAACTGCATGCATAAATACTTCAGTTTAGAAATTATCATAAATAATTCTACCTCGCTACGTAAGATTAAAAAAGGAATGTAAAATCCTGTGATTCATGTAATTATTTCATATCGACGGCCTCCGTGGTTCAGTTGTTACGATCCTTACTGACATTTAGTATATCATCAAAAAGTCAGCCTTCTGACACTCATAATCTAATTATACATAATTGTCTGCTAAATTGTAATTGCCAACCCTTGGAAAGTGTAGATTGTATCATGTATCTAGGTGTAAAGATTGATAATTTTTTAAGATGGAATGATCATATCGATATGTTAACAAAGAATATCAGGAGTTATACATTTATTTTTAAAGAACTTCGACACATATTGGACAAAGAGAAATTAAAAACTGCCTATTTTGCCTTAGTCCAATCTCGACTTTCTTACAACATAGTATGCTGGGGATTATGTCTAAAGTCCAATGTTGAACCACTAAATATTGCTCAAAAATTGATCCTTAAAGTGATGTACAGAAAAAAATTCTCTTATCCATCCAACCTACTTTATAAGGAATGTAATGTCATGGGCGTAAAACAGCGTCTTTATATCAGGCACCACTTATGTTTAATATTCTTCCAAATCATATTAAGTCTACCAATTCCTTAGTTAAATTTAAAAAGTTAATTAAGGTTTATGTATTGACAGACGATTGTCTTAATATTTTTTCATCCTTGTCCTTTCTTAAGTAATAAAATTTAATATATGTCCCATTTGCTAAAAACTGAATGTCACCCTATCTGTCTTTATTATCTGCTTTGCTTCTTCTTTTGAATAATGATTAATGATTAGTTATGGTTCAAAAATTGTTACAATATACTGTCAAATTACCCATCTGGTAACACATCTAATACTCATTTTTTCTTTAATTTTGAAATATTTTGTGTTTGTATATAGAATTAATTTATGTTTGTGATACTCTAATACTTGCTTCACTCAAATTTAAATTTTTAACTTCGATACAGGTTTAGTCCTAGTGAGGTTGATTTTTATGGGAAAAAAAGTGTTTTATGTATAGTGAGATGCAATAAATAAAAAAATAAATACTACGAATCCGAAGATCTAATGTAAATCCCGCAAACAGTGGCGCCTCGTGACTTTTGGGTGAACTAGAGTGTTAATATTATTAGAAAATGGCATTATTCCAATTTTTGTTTTTCATTTTCGATTTTGAATAATTTTTTTTTTGGCCGTGCGCCGCACGGATTTCCTGAAAATCTTAGTATAATCTATATAAAAATCGAATTTTCGAAAAAAAAGAAAAAATCGTTTTCATCTACAACAACATCAATTGTGCCAAAAAGTCACGAGCCACCACTGTTCGCAAATATTTTTTTGGTGTTATTTCACAATTTATTCATATAAAGTGCACGAACTTCAGGATGTGAGTCAACATGGTAGAATTAATCAGGATTAATTTTTGAAATTACGTTTTTTTTCTATGGAAGAATATTATTTTCTCCTTACAAACAATTCAACTTTATACTTTAAAATGACCTTAAAACATAAAAAAATTAATTTATTAAATTACAAAAGTTATTTATCTTTTTACATGTACCGTCATGCAGAACCATCTCTCCAAGTTTGTGCATTTAGCCCCTGGACAGTAATAATAATAACATGGCATTTATATAGCGCAGTTACGTGTCATTTAACTTCAAATGCGCTTAACTATAACAAACTTAAAAACGGTAATTTAGTATTAGTGGTCATGTTCAAAGTATTCCTATATTATGTTGCGGCACATCATAATATAGGAATATACCATTTACGTATTTTCCTGATGAAAGACCACCATTCGTGTTTGGTGACCAGATTTGAACAGCAAAGAACTTTTTTGTTTTTGGGGTATTATGCCGTGTTGCGCTAACTCCTTCTTTAGCCAACGTTTCGGACAGCGTTGCAGTGTCCATCAACAGGGCAGATCCGGTAGATCCGAAGATGAGATGTGTAATTGTTGTTTTTTTTTTTTTTTTTCATTTTCTAGATTCTTATATTCCATGAAGTGGTGAATCATTTAAATTTACTGAATTTAAAGTTAATGTTCTTTATACAAATAGAACGGCGTCATATGCGCCTCACAATTTTTACCTCATATGGGTTTATTCAAATATTACCTGGCTTTTATAGACTTAGAGGCCTTGTATTTTCTCGGTAGGGAAAAAATTTGTTACCTAAAAACCCTACTAAAATTGCATGTATCATCATCCAGCATCAGCACCAGCGGCGACCTACAGCGGCCATATACTACATACGTGTCTGTTTGTGTTGTGTTGGGAATGGGGAGGAAATTTTGGCTGCGCCCTTTTGTTGGAGTCCTTCCGCATTTGCCGTTGGGAGTAAGGAAAATCGCAGAAAACCTTACCCAGGAAGGAGCGGCCGAACGTCAACTTGAAACGTTTGCGGCCTTCAGTAACATCGGTATATGATGTCCTGCATTTTTGAGATGTGTGTGTGTGTGTCTGTTTTTATGTTAATATATACTTATGGGAAGATAGAAAATAAACATACATATACATACAAATTATAAAATATTATATAAATATATAAGTAGATATATAAACATTATATATTTGGGAAGAAGGTCGGGAGTTTAGGAAATACCTACTGCTCGCTATTCGTCCGCGTCTAGTTCTGGTATGTGCCATATGTGGTCATGGTCCATGAGGATGTGTTTTGGTAGTCTATGTGTGTATCTGAATGTCAGGTCGCTCGGAGCATTGTATTGTCCTATGTCTCGTATTAGTTGATTTTTACTAAGTGTGAGTGATTTGTAAAAGCGTTCAGTCAGTCTGTGTGTGAATTCGTATAGAGTTGGAATTTGTTCTCGTTCGTGTAATCTCTTCAGGTTTGTTCTGAGTCTCGTGTTGTATGTGATTTTAATGCAGAGATTTTGAAGTGTCTGTAGATTCTTGTGGTCTGAGTGTGAGATGCTGCTCCATACGGGAATCGCATACGAGAGTACTGGACGAATGAGCGAGTAGTAGACGAGGAGTTTGGTTTTGGGAAGTAGCGGACTCCGTCTATTGAAAATTGGCTTCATCATGCCGATCGCTTGTCGCGTGCGCGTGTGCATCTTCGCTTGGTGAGATTTCCAGTTGAGGCGGGAGTCCATGGTCAGGCCCAGATATGTCACTTCATCTTTCCATTCTATGCTGTGTCCTCCCATTTCGATGTTAAAGTCAGGTGTTCTGTTTACACGTTTTCTCGTGAACATGATGGCTTCAGTTTTCGCCTCGTTCAGTTTCAGGCGCCATTTTTTGTAGTATTCTACGAGCGCGTCGAGCGCCCTCTGTAGGTAAATAGCGGCCATATTCGCTTTCAGCGAGGAAACGTATAGTTTGACGTCATCTGCGTAGATAGACAGATTGCATCTCTTGTCTCGGGGGATGTCGAAGGTAAACAGAATGAAGAGAAATGGTCCAAGTAAACTTCCTTGCGGCACGCCTTTTGGAATCTCACGCATTGAAGATAGCACGTTCCTTATGAACACTCTGAACGATCTATTCTTTAGGTATTCCTGTATCAGTCTCGTTAGGTATATGGGCGTGTTAGTGCGGTGCAGTTTATGCACGAGCCCGTCTATCCATACTGTGTCGAATGCCTTCTCTAGGTCGATGAGCGCAGCGGCGGTGAAGCGATGTTCGTTAAATTTTCTTGCGATAAATTCCGCTACTCTGGTGAGTTGATGGGTCGTGGAGTGCCTCTTTCTGAAGCCAAACTGCTCGTCTGGCAACGTTTTGTTGTCGTCGTGGTGTGGTACAAGCCTGTTGAGTATAATTTGTTCAAATACCTTGCTCAGCGTAGATAATAGGCTAATCGGCCGGTAACTTGTCGGCTGCGTTCTATCTTTATTCGGCTTTGCGAAAGGCAGCACGGTCGCCGATTTCCAAATCTGGGGGAAATGCCCGGTCATGAGGCAGGCATTGAACAATTTTGTTGTGTAGATGATGGCTTTTTGAGGGAGATGTTTGAGTAAAATGTTATGAATTTGATCGCTTCCCGGCGCCTTGTTTGTTCTCAATCGCCTGATTGTGACAGCAATCTCGCTTGGCGTAGCAAAGTGAATATCTTCAGCGTTTGTTTGCTCTGCTTCTCTCAAGTCTCGTAGAGAGTCTTCTACGATCCGGTCTGTAGCCGGGTCGGAAAGGCCGTCTGTAGCGGCGTAGGCTCTCTCGAACCCGTCGGCGAGTGTTTCAGCTTTTTCCTGTAGCGAAAGCGCCGTCCCGGGGCCGTTCAGTTTCTGTAGCGGGGGGATTGTGAAGTCTTTATGTCGCAGCGCGCTTGCCATTTTCCATAGGGAATTATCCTTCGGCGTGAGTGATGCGACTTTTTTGTCCCAAAGTTCGCGCTTGAGTTCTGCGATTTCGGTCTTGATTTCCCTCTGCAGGCAGTTATACGCTGTCTTGAAATATTCGTCGCGTGTGCGGTGAAACATGCGTCGCAGGCGATTTTTCTCCTTGATGAGCGATAGAACGTACTCGGGAAGCTTGATCGTGTATGGGTGTATTTCTTTGAGAGGAATGTGTGTATCTTGTGCTGTTTGAAGAATCTCTGTGAGAGTGCTTGTAGCTGCGTCGATTTCTTGTGGCGTGCGCAGAGTTCCCGAAGTGAGATGAATTCGTTCGTTGACTTCTTTTTTGAATCCTTCCCAGTTCGCATCCTTGTAATTGCGCTGTTTTCTGGGGGTCCTTGAAGTTGTGCCGCCTATAGTAAAGCTCACGGGCAGGTGGTCCGAAGACAGTTCGTCTAGTGTGCGCAGTGGAGATATTGTCTTGACATTTTTCTCGAGTACTATGTCCAGTGTACTCGGATATCTAGATCGTTGCGAGTAGTACGTAGGTCTGTCGGGCGCCATTATCGAATAGGTATTTGTCTGCATGTGTGTAAAGAGCGTATTTCCGTTCGCATTTCCTCTGTAGTTATTCCAATAGTTGTGTTTGGCGTTCAAGTCGCCTCCCATCACAACAATCGGTCCCAGATTGAGCAATTTATTGAGATCTTCTCTCACTAGGTTACTTTGGGTGCAGTATACGGAGATGATGGTATGCGCTCTACCCTCTATGGTGACTTCGATAATCGTGGCTTCAGCGTGCTTCAACTTCGGAGTAGGTATTCTTGTGGACGTCATAGATTGCCGAACGAATATTGCGGTTCCTCCGCCTGATCTTCCTTGTCGATCGTCACGATAAATCTCGAAACCTTGCACTCTCAGCGGTACGCTTGGATTCAAGTGAGATTCTGATAGGAGAATAATGTCGGTGTGTAATTCGTTTGCCAAAGCGAGCAGTTCGTCTGTCTTGTTGCGCACGCTAAATGCGTTCCATACGAGGACTTTCACCGTCTCGGTATTAGGCATCGAGGGTGTCTAGGAGCTCAATCAGGATGACGAGCTTGTCTGCTCTTGTTGCGCAGCGGGCGAGCTGTGATCGCATCCTCAGGAGGCCTTGAAGTAGGGCCATCAAGTCCAGGTTATCTTCAGAAGAGGTGGACGCGCGCACGGGCTCCTGCTGTGGGCGGGGTTGTGGGGGCGGCGCGGTCTCGCGCTGCTCTTGGGCGGGGGCGGTGCCTCCGGCTACGTTGGCCCATGTGCGTCCATCCGTCCTCGGCTGAGGAGGTGGCCTGCTCGGGTTCTGTTCTGCCGGCGGTCGTTGGGCCCTTCTGGCAGGTCGCTGCTGTATTGAGGCGACGTATGCTACCCGCTTGGGGCAGCCTCTGTAGTTGGCGGGATGCGGGCCTGAGCAGTTGCAGCATGCGGCGGGCTCATCTCTCGTCTTCTTGGGGCATTCTGCCGAAGCATGCTCCAGTAAGCATTTTACGCACCTTGCTGTGTGCGAGCAGTTTCGGGACCCATGCCCGAAGTCTTGGCACCTGTAGCACTGGGTGCCGTGCTGTAAATGGTTGCTCCTGTGCTTCTGGAGGCGAATGCGGCAGTGGCACAGGTATTTGACGGCCGCGCGCAGCTGTCCCATGTTAACTTCCTTGTTGAAGTGTGCTAAGTATAAGGGATACTCGATTGAGGCTGTCATCTTGACCACCTTCACAGCTGGGAATCCCTGCGACTCCAGATCCGCCGCGATGTCTTCCACTTCGACGAGCGGCAGGCCCTTGATGACGGCCTTTTTCATCTTTTCTGCTTCGGCCGTGAATGTATGGAAGCCGCGAGCCTCCGCCCGCAGTCCATTGGTGAGGGCGCGATGGTCCTCCATCGTGCGCACGAAGATGTTGGCCGTGCCGCCCCTGTTATACCTGAAAGTAAAATGCTTACCAGCCCCCAGATGTCCTTGCACCGCAGCTGTGATCTGCGCGTGTGTCATGTTCCCCAGGGTCATCACGACCGGGGGAACGCGGTCTCTCCTGCCGGTACCTGCGGGAGAGAAATTATTATTAGTATTGGCACGCTTTATACGCGGCGCGCCGGCGCCTTCGCTTACCT
Source organism: Hesperophylax consimilis (assembly GCF_061612785.1). Lineage (NCBI taxonomy): Eukaryota > Metazoa > Arthropoda > Insecta > Trichoptera > Limnephilidae > Hesperophylax > Hesperophylax consimilis. The sequence continues at coordinate 19,687,230 of NC_142865.1, forward strand.
CGGGCAACTCATCAAATCGGTTGCCACACTGGAGCGGTTGTGGTCCCCGTGGGGACATGGGCCTCTTCACGGGGTTGGACGGCCTCGTCCAGCCTCCATCCTGGGGGGCAGCCGTCTCCATCGGCTGCTGCGGTCTCGGGGGCGCCACGTATGCCGACGCTGGGCCTATCGGGGGGCGCGTGGGGGCAGGGCTGGGTCCTGCTGCCCAAGAGGGGCCTGCTGCGGGCTCCGTCATCTCGGTGGCGTCGGGCGTCGTGGAAGCCGTGGTGGTGGATGGTCTCCGGGTCCTTGGGTCCTCGAGGCGGGGCTGTGGTGCGGGGACCGTATAGCGCACGGTCCCGGTCTTCTTACGCAGCGCGATTTGATGAGCGCCGGGCGGTACCACGACCGGGGAGTCCTCGTGGTCTTCAGGTAGCATCCTCGTCGGGAACATCTTGACATGCGGAAGTCTGTGTCTCCTCTTAAAAAGAGAGCACGTCTCGGGTGCTTGCGGGCGGTTTGTAGGGGCCAGCGTGGATTTTTATGTTGAGTAATACTTTGCGTGAAGAAGTGTTGCCTTGAGAAAGGCAGTTGGGGGGCGCGAGCGCCTGCTCGGCGGGATTCCTCCGGCCGGCAAAAGTAGCGGGGCCTGGCTGAGTACACAAGCCAGACAAAAACGATTCTGTGGTTGTGTCACAAACCACAAAAACCAATCTCTATCTCTATCTATCTGTGTAATTGTTGGCTGTCAAGTTTGTGCTTATTTACTTGGAAGCGATACCGTGCCGCCAGCTTCAATCCACTTCAAAACAAAGAACTTTCCTACCTTTCTCTTACCAATCTACTTCCCATGAGTGTGTCCAGAGATTGAAGTATGAATCCATCCCTCCCGGTGCGGTGCACAAGGGTCGAAGGAGACCAGGCGAATAGTCTCTCCAAACCGGCCTCTCCCGATCAAGTCCACTACGCAGCTGGTGGGCAGGCGTAACCTCCACCAAGAACTGAACACACCTCACTTAACATTAACTCAGGCATCCCTGCTAAGTTGCCAAACGGGGTGACCTATGTCAAAGGTGATGGTTAACCAATGAATGATACTCGTACCCGCCTTCCAAATTGAAAAAACGCCTTAAACAGACACAAGAACACATCATTAATTTGATTATGTTTCTATGCTGTGATACGCAAATATTTTGGAAAGTATTTTTGTACCGTGGATATTAAATTAATTAATACTATTTTTGTACACTTGCCTGAATTTCATTCTATATTTTATCTTTTCTGCTTGTGCGAAGATTGTCAAATAATTAAATTGTTATTTTATTTATTAAGGAAATTTAGTTCAGTACCTACTACTGAAGTTGATCTATTTAATAATAAAACAGTTTTAAATGTAGGGAAGCTGCCATTCATGAAGCCTGAAAGTTGTATCCATATCTGAAAAGAAAAGGGCAAGGTTCAAAACGAACAGCTTTTGAATATTTAAGCAATCAAAGTTGCCGTAAGTTTTTATTTACAAATATTTGTTTTGACACTTCTAATAAACGACAAAGTGAAATATTATTAATATCTTATTGAAGATATGTTGCCGTTGTTAAAATTAAAACTAGTAGTTTTATAAACAGAAGACCTAGCATCTAAAAAACTGTTTCTAATTTTCTCGTATTCTAAATCAATGCAACTCAAAATAAAGTAGATATCGATAGCGTAGAACGTATTAAAACAAATTTCTAAAACATCTTACCTCCAAATTCAACAATGATACTGAACTAGCCGCGGGTTTTTAACTGCTAGGCCCTGCGGGCAGCACTTGGTTGAGCTTCGCCCAGTTTAAGTGATCCTAACAACAGTTACATTTAATAGGTAGATATTAGGTCATTCACAGAGAGTGGGTGAGTATATATTGTTAAAACACAGAATAGGAAGGAGTTAATGGATCATAAAATGCTCAATTTAGGCATAATAAGAATGACGTTGTTTGAATAAATGAAATTTTTACGTATTTGTGATGGATTATTTCAAATGAAACACTATTGTTCACTACATGTCTACAACTGATATTAACTGTTGCCGTATCTAATATAATTTGCTCATAGGAAAGTCTCCTATAGGCAAAGGCAGTGCTTAAATATGTGTTACAACCGTCAATGTCTATAAGGTAAATCAATATCGTATAATTTGTCACAACAATAGTTATAACAAAGTTGACTGAAATAATAGATTATTACATATTGATTAATTATACCCGTGTTTATGAATAAAAGGAGCGTAATTGTGCGATGAGATTAGCAGTCATTTAAGTGTTAATTTTACTCCAACTGATGGTAATTCTTTACATACAACTGTTACTGTATCTAATAAATTTTAAAGTTATAACACAGAAGAATGAAATGAAAGATTATTAAAATACAATGTTTACATTTTATTGTGGACATATGCATTGATATACAACGGAAATAGATAAAATAATATAATCTTATTTTAATAAAATAAATAATACCATCACTAATTGATAAGCTTCCAGAAGAAATCTTTTTATTAAACGCTTGTTAATGGTGAAGTAATTTTGCATAACTATGTTTATTGTTGGCTGCATATTTAAATATTCGCGCCAGTCATTTGGTTCTTTTTTATACCGCCAGAGGTGCGCTCTATCCGCCATTTATAGCCGCCGTGCGTATCGGCCATATTCAAGGAACGCGTGATTTTTTATAAACTTTAAACACAATCACGCAATTGTGGATAAATTTCACTGTAGTGTAATTAATCCAATGGATTATGAACTTTTTAAAACATATTTTCTTCGATATTATCCAAAAATTATATGAGCAAAAACGATGTTTTTTAAGAAATCTCGTATTACATGAGGCGTTTCTATTTCAGTTTGAAATCGGGTCTTAATTTTTAAGTCTTATTTTTTTGTATCCGGTCGCCTTCAAACCAAAATAAAACTTACGGTTGATTGAAATTGAGGGGCAAAGTGGTCGAATATTGCCTGCAGACCCCCTATTCGGGATTTACCCGAAACATACGATTTGAATTCGACCAATTAGAGGGCCTAGATCGTCCAGATGCTAGCGTAATAATCAGATGTACATTTTAATCTTTGCAATAAAGGTGAGCAGTAATCGAATTAACTATTGTAATGTACATAGAATTTTATGGTTTGAAATCATTAGCACCAACTGTAGCAAACTTTTTTCTATAAATAATTTTAACATACCTTTAGACGTAGGTACATGCCATACAGCACTATAACACACTTTAAATTACAAAACGAATGCAGCGCCAAAATCTCTTCATTCCTTCAATAATATTTGTCTAAACTCTAACATCAATTTTTTTCTGATTCACTGCCCATATTTATAAAAAGCATGATGTCAATGATATAAGCGCTTACATTTACACAGACGTTTACATAAACACGTCACTTGGTAAATACATAGTAATTTAAAATAAATTACAAGTAAACGTACATTTTCATAGGTACCCCAGCGTTTTATGGTCATGTATGACCGGGTGTAAATATTTTATAAAAGTATTTTTATTTTATTTCTACCATGCGTAATTTGACATAAGAAAGAATAATAATAATTCTCTCCTGTTTGCCTCAAATATTTAAACTGGATGCCATTAATAAAATTCTAAAAACAGCCAAAATTATTAATTCAAATTTCGCACCGCTATCGTAACAATCGGTTAAACTTTAAAAAAAATTTTTTACCATATACACACAAAAATTATGTTACTATCTTTAAGTTAAAAAGTGACAATGTATGACTCGGAAGTGATGTTAGGACAATGAATGAATGAAGAAAGAGATGTGAGGACAATGTTTGACTTGGAAGTGATATGAGGGCAATGTATCTGTGGCGTCGAGCAGAATAATGAATAATTAATAATAAACCGCTCGACCTACTTAGTACGTTTCTACGAGTGCCTACCTTCAGCTCGGATCGTAAACAACGCGGCCTACCTACGTCGCAGTCGATCTGTCGATCTTAGCGCCTTGTCCAGATCGCCGTCCCTGACAAGCGCTACTCGGATTACAAGCGCCCTGGTTCCAGCGTCTCTGACCAGCGCTTCTTCCACGCCACCATAACCACCACGAGGACACGCAGCATCCTCCCTGGTATACGCCGCTCCCGCTCTACCGCCTACAAGGTCCGCCGCACCTTCGGCCTTCCGTCAGCACTGGAGTATTGATTCCCCAGATCGCCAGTACCTGACAGTCATCGAGTCCGGTCTCAGCGCGCCGTCGCCAACTACCGGCTGGACTACAACACCGCAGCAACCGGAGTATTCAACATTTGTCCTACATCATCTCCTCGTCCCGGCAACTGACTCAATAAACACTGTGACCTTCATCACACGCCTTTTATTCCGTGCCTCTCTCACCTGATCCCCAAATATCAATGAAGAAAGAGATGTGAGGACAATGTATGACTAGGAAGTGATGTGAGGACAATGTCCGAATGAAGGAAGTGATGTGAGGACAATGTTTGAATAAAGAAAGAGATGTAAGGAAAATGATAATATGACTCGGAAGTGATGTCAGGAAAATGTATAAATAAATAAAGAGATGTGAGGATAATGTATGAATTGGAAGTGATGTGAGGACAATGAATGAATAAAGAAGGAGATGTGAGGACATTGTATGACTCGGAAGTGACGTGAGGACAATTTCTGAATGAAGGAAGTGATGTGAGGACAATGTATGACTAAAGAAAGAGATTTAAGGACAATGTATGACTCGGAAGTGATGTCAGGAAAATCTATGAATAAATAAAGAGATATGAGGACAATATAGGACTCGAAAGTGAATGGTTGAAGAAGACGAGGAGACCCTGGGAAGACAAGGCACGATCGAGTGAAACAAATTCTTATTTTAGTACAATAATAGTATTTCCATTTTTAAAATGCACCCAGTTAATAAGTACACTAGAATTAAAAACCTCAAAATTTTATAACAAACCATTTATAAGTCCCCAAGCAACGCCGGGTAGATCTAGTCTAATATTTATACATTTTGCTTATTGGTTTTTGTCTTTGAAGTATGATTTTTCACGCAAAATTATTCTTGCGTGCCATTTCACGATTTAATAAAGAATTTTCCTCCAGACCAAAATAACGCTGCGAAATGAAAAATAATAATATTTAACTCAAATAATGGAATTGGAACAAATTTACAACAGAACGAGATAAAAATAATGTAAAATAACTCTTCAATGACTTGATATTTTATAAAGCCTCCAACGACACAGAATTTACTAGATAGTACGAACAAAAAATATTATCATATAATATCGATTTAATATGTATTTTTTTTCTATTTCTCTTTTCTTTTTTGAAAGAAAGGCTAACCTTTCTGGGATAAAAATAAGTTCATAATATTGTTTTAATTCCTCCCACTACAACCTGAGATTCCTGAGGCGTATATGTGGCAAAGCCATTAACAATCACGAGAGGAATGTGGAGATCCTCAAATAATGCGAGGCTGATGGCGTCATGAGTAAGATTAAGAAAAGGACGCTTAGATGGTTTAGGCATTCAGAGTTAATGAACGGAGAAAGAAGTGTATGAAAAATATAAATGAATATAAATAAATGGGAGAAGAAGTCTTGGACGTCCGAGGAAGACATGGCACCATCAAGTGAATCAGATACTTGGGAAACGGCGTGATGGTTAGTTAGTTGATTACTACAACTTAATGTAGGAAAAATATTGCTTGTGTAATGATGAGAGAAAACTTAATGAGTAGATAAACTAAAACCAATATGGTTGGATGAGAACCAGACGCATTTGTTACCTACTTGACTACTTACTGTTTTGTTGTATTTTGTAACTAGGGCAGACCCGCAGAAATACACGGGGTAGTGTGAATTCCTAACACATCACTTCGAATTTCATTATTGCTTGTCTGAACTCACAAAATCGGTTACACTTTTGAAAATGACAGTTAGAATCAAAGAAATCTGAGTTCATTGAATTTGAGTTATATTGACAGGCTTGTCTTACTTTTTGACAGTGAATTAATATTTAAAATTTCCATTACTCCTTGTGAAAAAACGCAAAGAGAGCTGAAAATGCCGCTATGACCTAAAAAAGGATGATTTTGTATCATCTCTACTTTGAAAATTTCACATTTAAAGAATAAAATGGTTGAAATATAGATTAACCACGAAAACATGCTCAAATTACATACTAACTACCATAAAAGGCTTAAATACGCACCAAGGATTAACAAATACTCAAATATGCTTACTTAGGACCAAAAGGGTTGAAATATGCACCAACTACCTAAAAGGAAGAAATATACACTAATGACCATAAAAAACTGAAACGTGCACCAAAAACCAAAAAAGATACAAATACGCACTAATGACTAATTCAGAAAAGAGGCCTGAAAGGTCTGATAAAATTTTAAAATATGTATGAATCTTTGTGTACTGCTACCTACTAAAATTGGTCCAAGAGAATTATAATTAAAATTCATTGAAGGGACAATCTAGTGCCATCTTTATCAGTTTCAAAAGTCTTTGTATTTGCGCAGTGTTTTAAATGAGCCATTTGAGGCATTTAAATTGTGCTTTAAAGAAAACAAAAAAGCGAATCTTTTGTCTCCGCTACAATAATACGAATAATATCTCTCATTTAGACATTTTTAGAATTCATCTCAGTTGGTTTTCTGAGATGATTTAGATTCAAGGGCCGAGGGAGTACTTTGATAACGCGAATGTTGATTCTTGTACGCCCAATTAAATGCGCTAAATGGTGATCTGTTTGATCAATTTTACGGATTTGGGGAATGAATAGCAAAATGGATTAAGTTAGAATTATATAAATTTTTAAAATTATAATTTGCAAGTTTCAAAACACTATTAATAGTTTTTAAAAGTCTTTTATAAGACTTTTTAAAATAAATAAAGCCATGAATGGAGATGATTGGGCGACCTGTTCAAAGGACGATCGTTTAATTTATTTATATTATGTTGTCATTAGTAACGTGGTATCATTTTATTTTATTTTAAGTATATTCTCTTTAAATGTAGCAATTATTATTTATCTCACGTCACATGGCACACTCTGATCATACTATCCTACCAATGGTGTTGGATTAAAAACTATATGTTTTATTTTATTTTCTAAAGCATTGCTTGATAAGCTTCAATATGAAAAGAATGCAACATTCAAGTAAAATTGGTGCATTTAATTTATGGTTATTTTTCGTCCAAATGGACAAAATGACCGTCCAAATGTTAAAAACAATTATTGAAAACTGATACTAACTGATTCGTCACAACCAGTCAACGTAAGTAACATATCTATGGTCTTACATCAGGGTTGCCGATTTGTGGAGAGTTTCCAAAATGTAAGGAATTCTAAGATTTATAATTTTTTTGGGTTGTTTAGTGTTTGTAGAAAAGCTTTGTGAGAACAATTGTCCAATTTGGACAATGACCCAATTCTTGAAAAATCTTAGAAATTACCCGCATTTGAGGAATTCTCCACAAATTGACTACCCTGATGTAAGACTATAGATATGTTATTTACGTAGGCTGTGATGAATCAGCAGATACAGGTGTACCAACCAAACAATGTATCTAATGGAGTAGTGTTTGTGTCCGCAACGCTGTTCGCGGACGTTATGTCGCCAGCAAGTTCACTGTTACCTGGGTAGTGAGTGAGTGATGCGACACCTAATTTAAGTAGACCTCCGAATACAAATTATGCCGCTACACAAGGAACCGTAGACCGACAGGTCTCCCGGCCAGTGGGAAAAAATGTGATGTTCGTTTTTAAATGACGATTTATAAACTGTATGTATAATGATATCTAATATAACGGTTCCCTGATATTTCATCAAAATGAAAATTCAACACACCTTAAAAAGTGATAAAGAGTCAGTAAAAGTGATGAAAAAAAACTAGTTATAATAGTCATTTTGATGTCATACCTGGCCACCCTAATATAACTTATACATTCAGATTCAGCTTCTGTAGCCATAATATATTTCACTGGAGTTCCTTATTATCCAAATGGGCAAAATGAATGTTAAAATTAATATAGAAAATTAGGAGTATTAAATTGGAGAGATTGGCGGAGAATGATTTGGAGGTTGGAATTAGAATAGCTCTAAAACATTGGATAAACTTCAATATAAATAGATCGGCGAAATTTGTTGGGTGAACAGAAATTTTCCATTATGCAACTTTTTATGACTAAACAGATATTTTCAGAATCCAAGATCGAGCAATTTACCTCTTTGTTGTAGGGTTGCAAGGAATCGATTCTCCAATCCAGGCCGCTCGCAATCGCCGTCTAAATTACACAGATTGGTCGACGTTCCTATTCTTGATTCTCTTTGAAGGTACATACGCCAAACGTCAAAAGTCATTCCACTCGAACAACGAGTGGGTCGAACCACTCGTTGTTTGAGTGGAATGACTTCATCGAGAATCGAGGCCCAGATCAAATGGTGGAATAATATAACGATTTCTTTGTATGTTCTACTTACCATACCGCAAAAATATAATATCGACCTTTTTTATCAACATTATTGGAAACAAAATCTGATTTCTTCACTTTTCCCTAAAAGTATTTAAAACAGAAACATTCCAATAATTTTATTTTTCTTGCGGTCCTTTCAAGAGGCACAGAAACTACCATTTAGCTTATCAATCCCTTCCAGCAATTTAATGCTCCCCCCTCCCCTACAGAGAGTGGTGCTGAAAGGGTTGAATTATGTGGAATTAACTGACGATTTTGGGGATTCTTTTATTACAAAGGTTATTCTTTCTATTAATTATTATTATGTTAACTCGTAGAATGCCGACTTTTTTTAACTGCCGTTAATAATAACGGGTGGAATAGATGGCGTTCATATTTTATAAAAGTATTTTTATCTTTTTTTCTGTCATGTGGAAATACATAATTTTTTGACATTAAAAAAAAAATCTTTTCACTTTGTCTCAAATATTTTTACTGGATTTTATTGATAAAATCCTAAAAATAGATAAAATGAATAATTTATATTGCGCGCCGCTATCTTAACAATCGGTTTAACTATTTAAATTATTTCAATTTTCTTTATTACACGAACCATATAAAAGTGAAGGTACAGTTAACTTACAAATTTTACAAATAAAACGAATATGTTTTCGAAGGTTTCATAATAATTTATCAAAATGACAGTTAAAAACACCATTAAAAAGTGATATGGAGTCATTAAAAGTGATGTAACGAAAACTAGGTTAGGTTGGTTACCTATTTAAGTTTTTGTTTCATCACTTTTCATGATTTTATATCACTTTTTGTAGGTATGAATTTTCATTTTGATGAGATACGCGGTCACGGTTTTCAAAATATCAGTCTCTCAATTTTTCTATGATTGGAGTAAAAATGGTGTTAGCGTTTTTGACAACATTTTTCACATTTGATATTAAATTTTTATTATTTGGAATTATTTATGTTTATTTTATCTATTTTCTACAACAGTATTTTTTTTCAGAAAATTAAAAAATAAGATGTATATAGAGCATTTTAAATACACCAAAAACATTGCAAACTAAACAAATGTGATGAAAGTACTGAAAGGTTAATAAGATAGGGGGAATTTATCAGCCGGACTGTCCAGTTCTGCAAAGAGTCAAGGGATTTTATCGGTATTTTGGTTTCTGCTAAATTCAATAGTGGGGTGCAGTTGAGTAATTTTTACAGGGTCAGTAGTAGTATCTGTAGCATCTGTGGCCCTGTACAGTACGCCCAACGTGACTCCAAAAAAATTCCAAAAAAAAGTGTACCAATTTGTCGAACAAAAATAAACCGTAAAGCTAGTATATCATATAGAGCAGAGGTTCCCAAAGTGGTCTATATGGACCCCCAGGGGTCGATATTGGCTTACTGGGGGTCTATGTCAGCGAGAAAAAAATTTGGGGGTCCACGAGATTCAAATGGGGGTACATACGAGCGGACCCCCATTTACCTCAAGTCAACATTTAGGAGTTCCGTAAATGACACAATAGACCTAACACAAATATAATAGACTGAGAAATTACTTATTTGATTTTTATATTTCGTAAAGTTGTTAATTGAGGTATATGAATAGAGTCTACGTTCTTTTTATCGTCAGAATTAATATATTCAAGTAAAACATTGAACATTGGAAGTCGCGAATTTTCCTAATTCCCCAACTTGTTTTGGAAAAACGTTAAGGGTAATAATGACGTTCAACATTTAAATGAACTTTACACAGACTTCAAAACTAAGTTTGAGGACATTTTGACTATTGAAATGGAAAGGTGAAGAATCGGATATCATGTGACAAGAAGAACTAACCGGAATAAGCACTGACAAAGAACTTAAGGGGCAGTTCTGTATGGCCAGCTACAGAAAGAAATTCCCGTTGCTTATTCTGCTTCATTTTCATTTGGTGTAATACGTCACAAGGGCGCCCCTGTCTGCACAATGTAAAGACAGAGGAACTATACCGCCACCCGGTTGTAGGGCAGGCAAGGGAAGGGAATCTTATTACGAAAAAGAGAAATGATTATCACATGGGACTTTTAATAGTTTTAGAAAAAATCAATATTCGGCAGACAGGGGGTCTACCGAAAAAAAAAATTTTGGCTAGTGGTCTACGGGGCAAAAAAGTTTGGGAATCTCTGATATAGAGGAAAGAGCAAAATTTTCTAACGATGACGGCCTCAGCGGTCGGTGGATGAGGCTCTCGTCTAGCAATACGTAGGTCACGGGTTCAAATCCCGGCGTGAACAAGTCAATTTTATTTGATGAAATTGCGTTATTTCACAATTTATTCATTAAAAATAATAAAGTGGAAGTCAACATTCATAATTGAAACGGTACTTGAAATGGCTTTAGTTTTTTTTAGTGACTAGATCTGAATAGCCAAGTACTCCCCACATTCCTCTTCCCCATCTTGTTTCCCTCCCCACTACCTTCAGCCTCACAACATACCCATACCCAACATGTCATTGTCTCAGTGGTTCCAGACGATTGGGAGCAGTTGGGACTCTTGCGCGGTAATCATATAATAAAAAAATCGTTCTAAAGTTTCTAAAAAATCAACCACCGCCACTGGAAGGGTAGTACTAACAAAGTTCGGTAGCTGCGAACTGGGAGGTATTTTCTCTGTACAATCAAAACACTAATTTCAAGAGAGTAAAACACCAACAATAGACCATAAATTTGCGAATGGTTCGAAATAATTTATGGACCCAGACAATGGGCCCACAAACTCCAAAGTTTGTGGGCCCATTGTGAGGAGATAAACAAACTTTCAGGCCGTAATTGTGATGCACTGCGTTCGTGGAAAAATGTCTATCCCGACAATTTATAATGAAGGCGAATTCCATAAAACAAATGTCGCGTCGTAACAATAATACGTATTACGATTGTTGAATTAATTCTTAAGTGTTTTGCAATTTGAGTGCCTTGTACTTTCTTATATTCTACCAGAGATAATTACTTTGTAGAGTAAAGTCTGCGCGTTTGAAATGTAATTCAAGTCTCAGTATCGAGATTTATTTTCAAATTAATTTTATTTTATTTTCAAAACAATTTAATAATAATATTATCTTTGTTTATTCTTAGTAAAAAAATATTTCAAAGTAAAATAACTTTAAAGTACAAATTTGATTAAATTTAATACAACGGTTTATTTAAAATGTAAGTAAATTAAAAATCACAAAATTAACTTTAAAAATAAATTTTATATTAAACATGTCGATCCTTATTTATTAAATAGTGGTGTTTATAAAGTTAATCTTTTTATTTCAATTGAAATAACATCACAAAGTGATTTTGCAATTATTAAAGAAGACAAATAAATTTAATGATTGAAGCAAAAAAAAACCACTCGAGAGCTTTTTGGAATATTATGGCAAAACGTTTTTAGCGATCGCTAAATTTACATAATAGAATAGAACCTAAAAGTATGAAATTAACGGCGAAATCTAGGTGGATTCATCGGCATTAAATATCACTAAGCAGTTCATATTGTGTTCTATTTTGGAGAATGATATTAATTATTAGACTAATAAATCTAAACTAAACATGAAACAGAAGAAGATATAGAAAATTAAAAGGTAACAGTCTCAACTCGGAATCAAACCCAAGATTTCTGTCTTACCAGTACAACGCGTTAATCCACTAGGCGATCGTGATTTTTTTATGTAATTTGTATCTGTTTCATGGTTAAATTCAGAATAGTAAAAATGTTTCCCTTAGATTTATTAGTATTATCGTCATCGGTTATCATCGGTTAACAGATACGTTATTTTGACCTTCTGATAAAATATGCCAAAGGCCTGAGGGTTTAAGTAAATAGTACTTCATCACTTGTCTGAATTCTTTACACAATCAGTTACAATTTTGATTTCTCAGTATCGCCCTGGTACTACCACCACCTACCAACTACCCTTCAGAATTGAAACGTTGCTTGAAATTGTTTTGCCGTGTTTGGTGACCAGATTTGAATAGCTAGGTAATTCTCCGCCGTCCTCTTCCTCATCTCCTTTGCTTCCCCATTAACACAGGCTCACAACGATTGCGGATGCCATAGTATCAATGGCTCTAGACGGTTGGGAGCAGTTAGAACTGTTGTGCAGTTTCACTTAAAAAAATAAAGAGTGCCGAAATAAGTATGTTTGAAAACAATAGTTTACAAATTTACTTCCACTCCCCTTATCTTATTCCTACTTATACTAATACTAATTATAAGACTCAGTTTTATTCACCATTTCATTCTGGGAAGCAATATTCAAAGAATGAATGAAAATGACTGTGGCTTTACTGGAAAATCGTTCAAGTCGGAGCAATTTCTCAGAAATTCAGAGCTACAATGATTTTAAAATGAAATTCAAAGAGAAACATAACTAATTAAAAATGATTCTTAATGTAACTAATTGTTCCATGGAACGGAAATTAAAAAAATCTTCTCGGAACTACGAGAGATCGAAGTAAATTAATTTATAAATATCTTTCGTTACATTTTCTTTGTAATATCATGTTTAATAATAAAGCATTATTTAACATGTGAAATTAATATTATAACATTAATACAACATTCCAAGTTAACCAATTAGTACAAAATGACTAAATTTATTTTGAAAAAAAACTTCACAACATCCTTCCCCCAGATATAAATTAAATAGAAAAGTAATGAGTTCAAATCAAGAATCAAAATCTGGCTGAAAGAGGTTAACGGAAAAACTTTAAAAATACACTAAAAACGACATAGAAGACAAATTAGCACCGGAGTCCGCTTCAGCACTAGTGAGAAGGACAAAAAAACACCATTATTATACTTAATTTAACGTTATATTTTATGCACACGTACAATTTTTTATATATTTTATGTAATACCACTTTTGCTCAACATCATTACATCTATATAGGGAAAAAAATATTTCAACAGCCTACCTGAAAACATCATATCAATTGAAAACGATAAACACCTACTAAAAGCAATTGAAGAAAAGTTCAGTGTAAAAATACCACAATAATGAAACTATCTTCTTAATTAATTATAAATTTTGATTTAAATTTTTGTTTATTTACTTATATTATTTAGTATTCAAATTTCCTTTAATCATAATTACAAACATTAAATTTTCTTCATCCTGATGCTCAACATTATTTTAAACACAAGCGCCAGCTTCTATAGAAAAGAAACATTAAAACACATACATACATTATTATACTCTGTAAATCGATTAATCATTTAATTAAAAAAAAAAAAATATCAAAAAATTTTACAATTCTCAAGTGAAATAAAATAGCCGTCAAGGAACGACTGGCAGATGTCAAACATAGTTTTTTTATTAAAGGAAGCGAAAATAAAAAAAAAATATATACATAGTCACATAAATAAAAAAGATGATGAAAATACTAATAAATCTAAACGAATAAGACAAAGAAAAGAAAACAAATATATAGTTCTGAATTTAAATATCTTTTATTATTTATATTTCATTGATCAATTTTAAATTTATGTTTTTTTAATTTTTTTTTATGTGACACCTCACAAGAGCGTCCCTGCCTGTGTAGTGTACAGACAGGGGAACTATGTCACCACCCGGTTGGGCTGCGTTGTGAGGCGGAATAAGGTAGGGGCTGTAGGAAGGGATTTGTTAATGCGGGCCTTGAAGAGGCTCGGATTATAGGAGGGAGGAAAAACAGATGTCGGTAGCTCGTTCCACATACGTGCCGACTTACACAAAAACGAGTCGTAAAAACGGCCCGTTCTCATGAAGCCAACGTCAACCGTGAACGGGTGTTTTGTTGTTTTTAATGATATAAAATATTAGTTAACTGTATCTCTTATTTTTATATCATCATGATGTTTAAAATTTACAAAAGGGATCTAGAAATCTGTGTTTTATTTATTATATTCAAACTAGTGCTGAAGTACGTATTTAGCTAACCCCTTAGGCCTGTGGCATATTTTGTCACAGGATCAAAATAAATGTAATATTATTTCTGAACGTATCTGATAGCTAAAAACTGTTTGTGGTGAACTATGCTTTTAAATTTTGTTTTTAGAAATAAACATAAAATTTTTAAATGTTAAATTTTTCGATGAAAACTTTTTTTTTTGAAAATGGGACACCTTTCGTTTTTTCTTTTAAACACCGAATTAAAATTACTCAGGTACTTATTATTTTTTCAAAGGTCTGCACTAGCTTAAAAATCTGTTCTATACTAGATTATCTGGCCTAAAAAATCTTACCATTCTTAAATCTGAAGTTCTTTTCTTAATTTAATAATAAGCCATATTCTAAAACTTTCGGTAATTGTTTGGTTTCGGTTGGCTTCTTGTACCTTTTAAAATGTTTGCTCAAAAAATTCTCATTTCTGAGCACAATTTGCTTCCTGTTTTATATTATGTTTTTAGTTTTAATATTATTTTTTTGTCCTGTCCTGCCGTTATTGTTATTTTAAGTTATGTCATCACTTTGTTTAAATAGTATTTTGTTATAAAATTAGATCTGTATTGGGTAAGGCATACTGTAGGAATAATTTTAAGAACATGATTGACCACTAATAGTAAATTATCGTTTTTAAGTTTGTTATAGTAAAGCGCACTTGAAGTGAAATGACACTAAACTGCGCTATATAAATGCAATGTTATTATTATTATAGCTAAAGTAATTTCCTTTTTTGAACTAGTGGAGCTCGCACTGTTTCGCTGTTACTAATTCCTTTCGATGTCTTCTACCATTCAAACTAGTTTCTAAATACCCCTGGCACTAAAAAGAACGATTTTTTAGCAAAATCGGTCGAATAGTTCCCTAATCCATATGGCACAAACATACGAACATTACCATTTTTATATAAATAGATAAAATATTGATAATATTACGTTTCAAAGTTTTATCGGAATTTTCTGCAAATATAGATATTGTATTTGCCGAGGAATGTAAGTTATTGGCCCGACAATTGGCAGTCTCACCAATTAATAATTCTACCTGGTTGGTGTTGTGGGGTTGGGGAGGTGGTGTCTCCCAACTCCTGACTTCCTTAATTATAAATAAGATCCTGCTTGTTATTCGAAGAATGGAAGAGGGATGGAACTTTTAAACGAACTGATATTAACTTCTGATTAAAATTATCGAATATTCATGTATATTTCTCTTTGGCATGGGCATATTGCAGGTTGTTTCTTAACTAACTAACCATCACGGAGTATCAGAAGGGATATACCGCAATACAACTAAGTTTTTAAGTTCCCGAATGGAAATACGCACGAACGAAAGTATGTTGTTTAATTTGAATTCACGCATTCATTTTAATTTTATTTATTCTTCATGTGGCAGTTTAACAGCAAGTCAATTTCACAATATTAATTATAACATCAAAGCACACATATAACGAAAAGCTACAATATACAAATTAGATATAGAAGTATAACATTCAAGTGACTAAAATATAAAGGCATAAAATACATACATAGACAGATATATTAAATACAGTTTAACCCTTAGTAGACAGTCAGTATTTTGTAAATATCTCAAAGCCAAATAAAATATTGAAAATTATATTTAAAATAATTGACAGGCTATTAAAATGCGTTTAAAACTCAAAAAAACCTACACTTCAGATGAACTGCAATGTGCAGTGCACCTGAAAGTAGTCATGATTTCACTGAACTACTATTGTAGTTGGTCATATCCTAAGGGTTAAATACACACAGTCAAAGGTACAAAACATACTTCAAAGGCAAATAATACAATGACATGAACGCTCAATGGATAACAATGTATTTAGAAAAAATATAAATATAAAATATTTCGATCTATTAACCATTGTTTTGAGTTCAGTGGTGCAATTTGATTCACTTTTTACGTTTATTGGTATTTTTTCAAATATGGTCTATTTTGTCTTTTTTAAAAAAGAAAGACAAATATTACCGGGCTACGAATAATCTGACAATATTTTAAAATCTCCTACTACCACCACAGTAAGCGGAAAATGTTGATTGTATTGTGATGGAAGACTTAGCCAGCCGAGGAATTGAACACACTACGCCTGGGTGGGGCCCAAACGCTATGTCAACTCAGTCACCGACCAATTTTATCTGGTAGATTCAAGAAAAGTGAATGTTCGTTGCCCATATTTACAAGGAGTTTTTGGAATGGATCTACCTTTTTCTAAAACGGCCTCCGTAAGTAGGTCAAATTATAAAATTAGTAGCGCAAGCCCTTGAAAAATAACGGATTATTAGGACATTTTTTATGTCTATGGGCCTTCTTAAAAAAAACTAATTAACACATGAAGAGGGCATTTTGTATGTTTATGGGCCTCCTAAAGAAAACAAACTAACACATGAAGAGGGCATTTTGTATGTCTATGGGCCTCCTGAAGAAAACAAACTAACACATGAAGAGGGCATTTTGTATGTCTATGGGCCTCCTAAAGAAAACAAACTAACACATGAAGAGGGCATTTTGTATGTCTATGGGCCGCCTAAAGAAAACTAACTAACACGTGAAGAGGGCATTTTGTATATCTATGGGCCTCCTAAAGAAAACTAACTAACACATGATGAGGACATTTTGTAAATAAATAGATAACTGTACTTTTATTTAGCCACTATCAATTTAAATTATTTGTTATCAATCTATTTAATGTCTTTAACAAGCAATAAATAGACAAATTACCTCTGTTCCCTCTTCCTTAGTAGTTTAATAAGCACAGCACAGGTGGAGTTGATTTGAATAATCCCCTTTTGAGTCTTGCTCTCAGCCGTTCTGGCAGGAAATTAGGTACTTAAGCTATACGCTAGAGGGGAACTCTAGCGGTGGTGTGAGAGTTCATTGTGGTACCAGTACAGACATTGTTTATTTTGTTAAAAATGCTCATGAATTGTTATTCTAAACACGTTGGATATAATATAATGTAAATATTCCATTCTGCTATTTTATAAATATTTTTTAATATGTCAAAGAATCAATCAGTTATTTACAGGTTATTTACACTGTAACAATAATTATAATTGTAATAATAAACTGGTGGCTAATGCTAGAAAAGCCTTTGTCAGTTTTTTTGTAAATTCATTTAGGTAGGTACCAAAAGTACTCCAAAAAGTCTCTTATTTGAATGCCATGCATAGGTACCTATATCAGGTACCTGGGTCAGGTACCTATGTTATGATTTAGTTTTGCATTCAGAATTAAATAATGTTATGATTAAGTTCTGCATTCAGAATTAAATAATGTTTTGATTAAGTTAAATAATGTAATGATTAAGTTCTGAATTCATAATTTTGTATAAAGATTGTAAAAAAAAAATCAATAATGTTATGATTAAGTTCAGAATTAAATAATGTAATGGTTTAGTTCTACCATACAGAATTCAATAATTTTATGGTTAAGTTCTGCATTCAGATTTTTTTTATGAGTTTAGTTCTATTAAGTTAAACATAAAGATCTGCAAGTATTTTAATTTTCATTATTTAAATCAAAATTAATAATGACAGCGGTTTCAAAACGTCAAAGGCGAAACAGGCGTCACAATAATACAAATAAAAATGCTTGCAGAACTTAATAGTAACATGTTTAACCATTAATAGTCTATGGTCTCTTATGAGTTCGTCTGACGTTTTGTCAAATGTTCGCGCAAATTTATAAAAAAAAACAAGTAAAATTCAAAATTGAACGCATGTACCGGAGTGCTGACGCGACCAAACACAATTTTGCTTTATTTACGCAGTGTAAATCGTATACTTTAAATGGTATTGTGTCAAAAAGTGATGTTTTTGTTTTTGTGATTTGAGGTTAGGTATCAATTAGGTACCAAGCAAATAGCTGACGCATCTCTTTTAGACTTTTATTTCTTATTGTAATTCGATATTAATAAGCCATGTAAATTCAATAACCACTCGACCGAAAGAGTGAACAGAACTAAATATGGAGGAATTAATAGAAAACATAAGAATCGATATTAATAAAATAACAACTGTAAAAGACTCGAAAATAAAACAAAGTTTGGAAAACAATATTAAAAAGGTGGAAGAAGCAATAAAATGTGAACAATTAAAACTACAAAATAAAATAATTCAATTGCAAGACCAAATAATTATTAATAATGAAAACTACAGTCAAAAATTAGAAAAAATAATCACAACAAATCAAAACTTAGAAAAATATCAAAATCTCGAAAATAAAACAACTACGAGAAGTTACGCTAACATCACAAGTGGAAAATACACGACACCTAAAATTCCAGTATTCCCCGTTATAATAAAAACTAAAAACGAAAATGAAGACATAAAAGAAACAATCATGAAGAATGTAAAAATATCTAAACTAGGAATCGGAGTAAGTAGCATCAGAAAGACATCAAAAAATGAATTAATAATCAATTTACAAAAAGCAGATGATATGGCCAACATCAAAAATGAAATCACAAAATTAAAACTTGAAGGAATACAAATTGAAAGCATTGATAAAAAAAGACCGTGCATGATCTTCAAAGGAATCGACGAAAAATACACACATGAAGAATTTATATCGGATCTAATTCTGCAAAATGAAGATATAAAAATAATATATGAAAAGGATCCAAATAAAATAAAATATAAAGGAACCATACCAATTAAAAAATTTCTACAAAAAAATATCATCCTCGAAACCAGTGGAGATTTGAGAAATCTGCTAATTACGAAAAAAAAAGTTAACCTTGGTTTTTACCAAATAAAAGTTGAAGATTGCAACCCTCTAATGCAGTGTTACCATTGCCAAAAATATGGGCACACAGCAGTGCGTTGTCTTCAACTTCCCAACAAACCAAAATGCCTTCATTGTGCTGGTGAGCACAACATTAAAGACTGCAACAGTAAAAACGAAACACCAAAATGCATAAATTGCACAGAACTTAATTTAAAATTCAAAACCACAAATACAACAGACCACAAATCAAATAGCGAAAAATGTAAACACAGGATGAAAATGCTTGCCTTCGCTCAAGAAAAAATTGATTACAATTAAAAATGGCCGATTTTATAATAAAACAAATTGACGAAAAATACAAAATAACCGAAGAAATATGTCAAAATATTACGGAAGTCAATAAATGGTGTATTACAAACAATAACCCATTCTTAATATTACATATGAACATCCGAAGCATAGCAAAAAACCTAGATGAATTCTTGATAAATATTAATGATCTGCATACATCACCCACCTGCATAGTGTTAACGGAAACGCACTGTAATGACAATCAATACATAAATGCGCTACCAAACTACAAAGGCATCGCTACAACAAGACCGATTAACAAAAATAGTGGATTAATTATATTTGTTAATGATGAGTGTGAAATTACTGACATAGAAGAAATTTATATACATTATGTAAACTGTCTAAAAATAGATATAAAATTAAAAAATAAATTATACAGAATTTTAACAGTGTACAGAACGCACAAATCAAACATAATCAACTTTACACACGAACTATGTGAATATCTTAGCAAATTTCCGAGAATACTTACTTTTGTTTGTGGTGATTTCAATATAAATATTTCTGCAAACCATCACTCAATTGAAAAAAATAATTTCATAAACATGATGACGCACCTCAATTTTAAATCTTTTATTAATAATAACACTAGAAAAATTAAAAACCAAACGCCATCATGCATAGACCACATCTGGTGTAATATACATTTGAATGAAATAAAAAATATTAAATCTACTGTGTGGAAAACTAATATAACTGATCACTACGCGTGTCTTATACTACATGATACAAATAGAAAACTAAATACAAAACCCAAATTAAATCTTCCATATTCTCAAATAGACTACAAATTATTAGAAAAATCACTAAAAACTGAAAAATGGGAAGAAATTTTAATAAATAAATGCGCCAACCAAAGTGCATTACTGTTTGAAAACACTTTAAATAAACACGTTTTAGAATCAACAAAAAAAAACAAATCGTCCCCAACTCAAAAACAAGAAAAATTAAGCCTTGGATTACTCTAGGATTAATAAAAGCCACTAGGAAAAAAAATAAACTTTATAAAATAACACAAAGGCCACTAGTTAACAATAAAATTGTATTATACTATAAAACGTATAAAAATATACTAACTACACTAATAAGGAAAACGAAAAACGACTACTACTCAAAAATTATAACAGAAGCTAAAGACAATAATAAAAAAATATGGTCAACAATAAATGAAATAATAAATAAAAAGAAAAAATATAAGCACATATCAGAAATCTCAGATGGGGAAATAATATATAACGTACAAAATGACACAAAAAAATGTTGTAATATTTTAAATAACTATTTTAATAACGTGGGAAAAAACCTAGCGAAATCCATAAATAAGACCAATATATCTAATCCACAACAAATAACACAATGTCAAATTAATAAATTTCACCCAGTCACAGAAATCGACATTGACAGAACTATTTCGAAACTAAAAGGAGATTCTGCCCCCGGCTTTGATAACATAGATACTAAAACAATAAAATCGATGAAAGAATACTTAATTCACCCCATAACACATATAATAAACCTAAGTCTAGCAAATGGCGAATTTCCCAATAACTATAAAAGAGCAATTATAACCCCCATTTATAAAACAGACTGTCGTAAAGATCCACAAAATTATCGCCCGATTTTACTTCTCTCGAATATATCAAAAATATATGAAAAAATTGTAAAAAAACAAATTTGGACATTCTTAGAAGAAAATAAAATAATTAATTATAACCAATTCGGATTCAAAAAAAATACAAGTACTCACGACGCGATAGCAAAAATAACCAACTATTTATATACGGCCCTAGATTCCGATAAAAAATTTCTTGGCATATTTATAGACCTCAAAAAAGCTTTCGACAGCATATCACATAAAAAATTAATAAGTAAATTAAAATCAGTAGGGATTAGTGGAAAAGTCTTAGCATGGATAACTAGTTATTTATATAAAAGACCTCAACAAGTAAAATTACTCAATCAAGTTTGCAATTTAAAGATCACCATCTTTCAACAATATTGATACCTTTCTTAATTCACTACATTCCATCATTAACAGCACAAACAACTCAGAACATCAAATAATCATTGGAGACCTAAATGTCAATATAATCTTAGACAATCACCGTCAATGCGATGATTATTTATGTTTTCTGAGCGAAAACGGTTTCACTCCAACAATTAACACCCCCACTAGAGTACAAGGCACGAGCAAATCCTGCTTAGATCACATTAACATAAAAAATATTAAGTTCATAGACTCGTTTGTCATACACACAACAATTTCAGACCATTATACCACGGCGCTCGGTCTAAGAAATAAACCCTCCTCTGCTGCTAAAAACAAATATATTTCTAGAATAAATTACAGCAGCCTGCTCGAGGAGCTACGTACAGAAAAGTGGCATAACGTACTAGATCAGACTGACACTAACCAAGCAATGGACGAATTTATTAAGAAATTGCAATTCTACATATCTAATAACACTGTCAACAAATGTATCCCAAACAAACAATTTAAACTCATGCCATGGATCTCCCCTGGCCTTGTCAAATCTATTCACAGACGAAACCAACTCCACAAAATTGCGAAAAGGCAACCAGATAATATTTTACTACAAGAACAATATAAGAAATATAGGAACTTGTGCAAAAAATTAATTAAAACAACAAAAGAAAAATTCTACAAACAATATATATACGAAAACACATTAACTCCGAAACGTTTCTGGGATATATTTCGAAAAATCACCAAAACAAAAAATAATAAGTCGTCATTCATACAATCATTAGACACTAAAAACACAAACACTGCTGACCCCAAGGGGATGGCTAATTTTGCAAATCATTATTTTACTTCCGTAGGAGCTTCACTCGCTAACAAAATACTCGATAAATGTAAGAAAACTGAATCCAATCTAGCCAACATACCTTCAACTGTTTATAATTGTAAATCAGATGAAATTCAAACTACGACTAATGAAGTAATGAAAATGATAGATGAACTCAAGACATCGAATGCTTGTGGGCCAGATAAAGTGTCAACAAATTTGCTAAAAGTGTTGAAACCACTTATAGCTAGTACTATTGCATTTATCTGTAATCTTAGTTTCAAATCAGGCATATTTCCGAACCACTTAAAAGAATCAATTGTCATACTGATTCACAAAAATGGAGACAAATCGGATATACAAAATTATCGGCCTATATCTCTACTAAATTCAATCTCAAAAATTATTGAGAAAATCGTCAAAAATCGTCTTAGTCTCTACCTAGAAAATTATAAGATCCTTTCCAAGAACCAATTTGGCTTTCGACCTGGTTTAGGAACAGAAGATGCTATTGCTAAACTGACTGATATTATTTCCAATAATATTGACCAGGGAGTTAAGTCCATCGCTCTCTTCCTTGATCTGGCAAAAGCTTTTGATACCATCTCGCATAAAATACTTCTGAAAAAACTACAGGCCATCGGCATTCAGGGACAGCTATTCAAATGGATGGATAGTTACTTAGCGAACAGATACCAAAAAGTTAAAATTAATGATACAGTTAGCGATCCCGCCCTTATAGAATTTGGTGTACCGCAAGGGAGTACCCTAGGACCACTTCTGTTCAGTATTTATATAAATGATTTATGTAACAGTAATCTCTCCAATCACATCATAACATTTGCGGATGATACTGTCTTAATATTTGAAGGAAGAAACTGGAATGCTGTACACAACAAAGCAGAAGACGGTATTAACCAGCTTAAATATTGGTTAGATTATAATCTTTTGACTCTCAATTCAGTAAAAACAAAATTTATACGATTCAGTGCGACAGAAGCGGGCCAACCCAAAGAATTATACAATATTTTCATACATAAATGCATCGAATCAACTAACTGTAATTGCTATAAATTAGAATGCGTGAACAGTATAAAATATCTCGGTATTGTTATCGACAAACATCTTAGATGGGACGGACATATAGACCTTGTGACTACTAAGGTTAGAAAGCTGACGCATATCTTTATGCCAATTAGAAATATCCTATGTCTAAAAGATTTAAGACTCATTTACAACGCTATGTGTGGGTCACTATTAGACTATGCATCATTAGGCTGGGGTGGATGCGCAAAAATGGTTTTAGACCACTTAGCAAAGGCCCAAAAATCCTTACTAAGGGTAATCATGAAAAAACCTTTTAGGCACCACAGCGATTCACTATTTGAAGAGTTACGAGTTCTAGATGTCAGACAATTATACATAAGGAAAATAATTTTGAACACTCATAAAAAACGTCATCTCTACCCATCTATCGACCACTCTCACGACACCCGACACTCACGGAGGAATCCAATCGTACCACCCACAACCAAAACTTCACTTGCTCAAAGACATTTTTCATTCCTAGGCCCAAAACTTTACAACTTTATACCTGATGCATGGAAAAAGGAAAGCAAAGGTGCTCTTCGTAAATCGATCACTGTCTGGCTTCACCAATTAGGGAGAAAAGAGTGTGAACTCACACTTTTCCAAAAATAAAACAAACAAAATATCAAACACATTAAGAAAACAAAAAAACAAACAAAACTAAACAAACCAAACAACAAGTTAACATCAGTTAACCTTATAACTTTTTGCTTTTAATCTTTTATAATAATATTTTCTTTTAATGTATCATTATTTTTTAGTTATATATATATATATTTTTTTAGTTATGTATATATTATATTACTTTTCTTTTTTTTTCCTCTTTTGTTTTTGTTCTTACAAAATATGTATGCGTGCATGAATAACTCAATTTTGACTGTCCTAAAACGGGAATTCCTCCTAGTTGGGCAGTCAAAGTATTTTTTATCTACGTGTGTCATTGTATCATCACCTGTACTAAATAAATAAATAAATAAAATAAATAAATAAGTCAGCGATTCAAAATATAGCGACTTTTCAATACCCCAAGGCACGGTTTTGGGACCATTGTTATTTATTATATATGTCAATGATATATTCAATATTTCCAAATATGGAGACATTGTCTCTTACGCCGACGATACAGTCCTACTACTAAAAGCAAACACCTGGTCAGAACTAAATAACATGGCAAATACAGATATCAATGAACTAAAATTATGGTTTGATGAAAACCTGTTGACTTTAAACTCTAAAAAAACTTATTATTTACCATTTTTCATTAAAAAACAAGAAACACCTAAAGAAATAAACATAATTATCCACTCTGTGAAAAATACAGAAAACCACAAATGCAATATGTTATGCACAAACATAAAAAGCAAGACCGATATTAAGTACCTAGGCATAACAATAGACCAGCGTTTAAAATGGTCCCCACATATAAATATTCTGAACAACAGAATAAGGAAACTAACATATATATTTAGATGTTTAAGAGATATTTTAAACGAAAAATTACTTAGAACCACATACTTCGCTTTCTGTCAATCAATTATACAATACGGCATTATAGGCTGGGGCGGTACATATAAAAATCAAACTCAAACAATTTACATATCACAAAAACTAATAATAAAAACCATATTAAAAAAACCCTATTCATATTCGTCCGAACTTTTATTCAAACAATTTAAGTTCAGAAAATTAAGTGCATTATACTTCTACCATGCAACATTACAAATTTATAAAAACAATATTCAAAATAAAATTGCACCCTTTAAAAATAACAGAAATCTTAGGCAAACGTCAATACTTCCTACTCCTAAATGTAAAAAAAACAATAGGACAGTTCAACCATGAATATCTCGGAGTTAAATTTTTTAACTCATTACCAGAAAAAATTAGAAACATGAATGCAAATATAAACGAATTCAAAAGCCACCTTAAAAAGTATTCCGAACAGTTGAACTGAATCGTACCAAATATAAACAAATATAACAACACCCCCATACACACAAGCCCTGCTTATTTATGGGGGTACATCGAATACTTATATTATGTAATTAATAACCTACTATATTGTGTAATTATATTATGTAATTGTTATATTATGTAATTCGTGTATCTTTTTTTTTACTAATAAAAAAAACTTAAAAAAAAAAAACATTATTAAATTTGATTTACTAATTAAAAATAATAAATGGGGTTATGCCCATTATTAAACACGACAAATAAATTACAAAAAATGTTTCGGGGATATTATTTCTCATAGGGACTCTTATTATGAGTAATAAAAATAATAAGGATGACCAAGTTTATACAATATAAAAAGTTCTAACCAAATGATTGTACATATTTTCAATTGACAAATAACCTATGCAACCTGCAACCGAAGCATTTAAGACGTACGGATGCAATTTCCTTCGAGGATCGGCTAACGGCTGTTCTGCTCTTTGCCGCCAGGGGGCATATTCTTATGTCTTATTGGATGAAGGAACCGGAAACTAACCCCCGACCCGCTATACACTTACTGTGGTCGCCATCTTGTTTTTATGGCGAAAGCTTTATCATAAGGCTGCGGACGATGCTAGACACTCGTGTGAAGAAAATGAGAAAATTTGTAAAGTTAATTATGATTTGCGGGACGTGGTTGACATTATTTTTGACCATAAATTACACTATACATGCACAATACATTATGAGTCCTCGACTTGCTTTGGAAATTTTTGGTAGTTCTGATACATTCACAAAAAATGCTTAAAAATGTTAAAAAAAGGTTATTAATGTGTTTTTTATTGTTATTAAGTTTAATTTGTAGAACTCCATTTTAATTTTTTTATTTTTTATATATTCAATAATATTGTTATTGGGTTTATAAAAACAAATTATTTTTAAATAAGTTCTGCTGTGTAATTATTATTACGCGAGACAGCTGTTTCACCCTCTGAAGGCATTATCAAACTGTTTTTATAAACCCAATAACAATATTATTGAATTTATAAAAAATAAAAATAATATGAAAGTAATTAATGTGTTTTGCTAAATATCAAAATCAGAATAATGTATAATTGTGTTGATATTTAGTATAAATAATATTAATTATATTAATACAATATATTAAATAATTGAAAAATACATTTAAAATACACATTCTGTATATCTTATAATTGAACACATAATCAATCTTAATATTTTGAAGCATAATTTGTAAAGAGTATTTTTTCTTAGAATAATTAAACTAGCTCCATCTATGAACGAACAGTTTGTGAAATACCCTTTGTTATTTTTTCTACTCTTACTAAATATGAAAATAATTAAATTATTGACTGGCTCCAGATTGGAGCGGTGAGGAAATCACTGTGCGAAATTCACATAACAAGAACAAAAATATAATTTTAGTATTTTTGTATGAAAATCGTTTCATCTGAACGCCTAGCAAGGAACCCACCAAACGACTATTCCATACCTGCAAGTAAGCACCTCACAATATTTTCCTTTCTGTGTGAAGGTGGCGTGAAGAAACAGCTGTTTCGCCCCATTACTCGGCCCTAACAGGTCGTGAGGGTTCACTCCCACCACCCACCACCCAACTCCCACAACCCTTAACGATTGAGGTATTTCCTCCCCTCACTAGAGGAGCGTGTGTTGAATTGGTGCAATATTACATGGCAGAATTTTTTGTGCTAATTGAAAGGGCAAATTATTTTTTTAGACAAAAATAATATAATTCTCTGAGCCTGAAATGACTTTAACCGTGTTTGGTTACCAGATCTGAAAAGCCAAATTGTTTTTTACCTTCCATCTCCTTCTCCTCCCCAATAAATTTATCGTCACGACATGTCACATTTGTGGTTGCCAGTCTCACTGACTCCTGACTCCACTAAGTAGAAAGCATTTTACACACTAATTTCGGTTGCCCGTGGTAGGTACATTGTTTGTAAGTATGTAGTGGAAAATATTCCTGCGCAAAGCGTAATTCTTATGCTAATTGAACATTTAATTTTCAAAACTTATCACATCAGACGAGCCTTAAAGTTCGTACAATTTTTTTAAAATGAATTAATAACTGTAATCTATCTAGACTACAATTTAATTTGGGTAGAATCATGTTATCATACATAAAGGTCAGCAGTCCAAACACATGCGTTAAGAATATAAATTTACAAAACAATATTTACAGTTCTTGTTGATATGGTCTAATTAGCTCAGTTGTGAGAGCAATACCCTGACAAGGCAGAATTCCTGGGCTCAATTCACAGATGTGACCGAATCTTTTTCAGTCTTTTAAGTTTTTTTTCGTTAGATAGTGGTTAATACTGTCTTCTATCTATCTATATAAACAAAAATTGAAATATTCGTTTGTTCAAAATCTCCGAAAGTTCTTCACAGATTGCTTGGCAATTTTGACATAACGTTGCATTCGAATACGCGTGTGTTGTATACACAAATATTATATATAGGTGGATCTCACTTATGACACGTAAAAACCTTTTTTTGATTATTTTTTAACAAACGTGTTGTTTTTGATAAACAGCGCCATTAGTTGGACGTAAAAGCGTCATATGCTATTGTTTCTCTATCTGCACAGATAAACTGAGCCGCAGCAACGCGTGGCGGGGTACAGATAGTTTATTATAAAAAATGAAGTTTTTTTTAAATGTATTGAAAAACCCTAATAATGACATAACACGGATTAAACATTAAAATCATCGCCAATTCAAAAAACCAAAAAGTGTATTTACCAACTTTTTCAGTAACCCCTCGATATTTCGATGAGATTTTCATGTAAATTCCCCAAAATTTTCTAAGGTTAAGTAGGTACTTATTAAAAATAATAGAACTACATCAAAAACATATGTTCAAGAAGGCATCCATTGTGTATTCAAATATCGATATCGAATCAAATCAGTTACACTTTGAACTTTTTTATAAAAAATATAATATTTGATTTCTTTCGCCACAGTGGATTCGATACGCGTTCTCAAAGGGAGAAACGAGAGTGGCAACCGAATGAAGATTGAAGGTTGAAGGGTGAAATAGCGAAAATACCCTTGAGGCTGGGCACAGCGGGGTTAATTGAGCGACCTAACAAAAAATAAAAATAATTTCTGGAATTCAAATGCAAGAAATAGGTTCTTTTGCCTTATGTAGGTCAGTGAGTTCGAATGGGCAGGGTAAATCGAAACGGATCGCTTAAGTTCACGAGGATATTCAAGTTATTTTCTTTCTGTATTCGGTTTGATTTTTCAAATTTTTTCACGTAAGGCCCGGCGTAAAATAATTTCCCTTGAGAACTTTGACACTTTTGGGGATGCAGTTTGTATAATCTTTTTGATGAGAAGAAGGATTGAACGTGGTTTTTGAAGAGATCATGTAGGAGAGAGGAAACATAGAGGCTGGCAAATCGTTTCACAGCTCAGCTTTTCAACTCAAGAACGCGTCGTAAAAATGACCTGTATCGACGAACATGAAATATAATTTTATTGCATTAATATGAATTGCGGCTAAAGTTGCACACCTGCAAGTTTGATGACCCCTTTTTCCAAATCATAATATTTACCAGTTGAAATGTGCATCAATAATAATCTGTTACTAGGCGATTCAAACCGCAAAATTGAATATTGAACACCTGCATTTTGAAAACGTAAACATGTTTTTGCAAGCTGACATTATATGTAGGAGATATTATAAATAGCCCAGTAAAACAAAATATTGGAGGATTCAAGTTTTAAAACTAGGAGGAGCGACAACGCCGGTAACAACGCGAACTGTTCTTAAAATTTCTGAAAGTCAAATGAAAACTGTATTCGCTTCTGTTCCCCCATCACTGCACAATCATTTTAAAGATTAAAACTATGTGCAACGAGCTGCTTACTGCCGGCACTCTATCAGCTGAAGAAGACGCATCTGTCATCATTACGATAATGGGGCGTCTCTGTGTGCCGGCCCTTATAATCAAATGACCATGCCGCTGCTGAATTCCTGCTGGCTACCGACTGAACTGGCCACCGCTGTTGATCGCCTAAAGGCTGACCAATTGCTGGTCACTGATGCTGAAAACCTAGAGGCTGGCCAATTTCTAATTTCTCCTGGCTATCGACTGAATTAGCCACTGATGCTAACAACCTAGAGGCTCCAATTGAACTGGCTACTGCAGCAGCAGTTGCCTGCGCCATTTGCTATATCGTATGGTGCAATTATGCATAATGCGCTCCAATCTGAAATTATCGCTGAAAGAATTCCGATTGTCTCAGTTTCTATCTGTGTATTAAAACCCATTGTATTGAAATACATATAACTATTTCTTGTGAATTGGGTTGGCTGTAAAAAATAGTAAGTACCTATAAACTACACCCCTTTGTACGTTCTGTGTACCAGTACAATACATCTCATTAAAATGTGAATTTTGATTTGAATCGTCTTTCTTTTATGATGGTTTTACTTAAATCATTACCCAGGTAGAGGGCTGATGTGTGCCGGTGCTTATTATTTACAGTCTTTTCTTGTACAGGCAAACACGTCCCGTACATGACCCGTTTCCATTAAACAAATGTAAGCCGTGTACAAATGTTGGGAACGCTTTTGAAGCATTTCCCGACTATGCACTGGTCCCGAAGGGATCAACGACGCTAGTTTGTCGAAGCATCTTCCATTGATATAGCAGTAGAACAAAGACAGCATTCCAACTTGACGCCTGTGCTCTAAAGGTTACAATCGGTTTGTTGAGATAAAGGAATCAATCAAACGGGATGCCCGTTTCTGCACAGGGTTGAGGGTTTATTTCAGGTATCTTAGGCTGTCAAATTCAATTTGCAGTTGCCATTTGTACAAGGTCGGCAGTTGTGTACTGTCTGCAGGCCCTGTACAGCGCGCTCAGCTTCTGAGAGGCGAACTGGGTTCGATCGCGCACCAATGTCTTAGTTCGTCACTTAGAGTTTCAATAAGCATATCAGTGGTTTATTGGGAAGTTCGCTGCCGTTGAAGTAGACTTTATTTAATGTAATTAATTAATTATAATTAATTAGACTCGTATAATATAATAATGAAATTCACATACATTTTTATTCATGCACAATTTTTAGAATTCTTTCCATAGAATCAAGTATACATATTTTACACAAACTGAGAAGAATAATTTTTTCTCTTTGTAACGACGAACAACTTTTATAACATATAGACGCCCTGGTCAGATCTGTACTCCAGAGAATCTACTGGAATATGATGTTTGTGGTTAGTAATGTCCTTTTGAGGCTTGCAGGGTTAACACTTGAACGACCGGGTTCCGATTCATACACATAAAAACCGCGACCGTCATATTGACGACTGATCACTTGTGAGTGTAATTTTTTGCATAATATAAATTAAATAAAACAAAAAAATTGATGAAATTGCTGACTTTATTTAATAAGGTACACATTTGGTAGAATATAATATCAACATGATCACTAACATCACAAGATAGTGACCAATGAACTTACATATCGAGTTCGAATGAATACCGAGAGAAAGAGACAGATAGATAAGTACTATCATTTTGGGAGGTGGAATGGGTAAGTTGTAAACTTCGAGGAAAAATATTGTAAACAAAATCAGCTTAATTTCACTAACCGTCAAATTGACGGCGTAGGCATA
This sequence comes from Hesperophylax consimilis, assembly GCF_061612785.1. Taxonomy (NCBI): domain Eukaryota; kingdom Metazoa; phylum Arthropoda; class Insecta; order Trichoptera; family Limnephilidae; genus Hesperophylax; species Hesperophylax consimilis. Next base: position 19,718,269 of record NC_142865.1, read on the forward strand.
AATAATTATATTTCAAAAAGTAAATAAGGTACGTACCTTTTTTTAGAGTAGCTGTTAACTCAAGAATCTTGAAAATTGAAAAAAAAAACAATTTAAAATCACATTACATCGGGCAGCCGTCACAATGACGGCCTCGGTCTTTCTAATGTTTACGCATCATTAAAAACAAACTTACTTCGTTTCAACTACATTACTGTAAGAATAATATATGCTTTTCCGGAAATGGAAAATAATGAATTCAAAAAATAATTTCGTTCAAATATTTACGGATAATTTACGGACTTTGCGGCCACCTTGAATATTCTTGCCAATCTATCAACTTACTACTAACAATGTGATTTGACGGTAGGACGAATTTGAACGAAATCCTGAAAATAATTCATATTAATGGATTCTTTGTTATTTAAATTTAGTGTTTTCCACCTCAGGTAATTTAAATAATAATTCATTAGAGTAATTAGGAGAGAAACAGTACCTGCTGAATGAGCTAGAACCAAAAGATACTAAGTCAGTGGCGACATTGGTTTGCATTCAAATTTAAATAGTTTTCCGATTTGGAAAGCGGGTGCGGGTACTGTCGCCCATGAACCATTTATTGGATAACCGATACCTCAGCCATAGGTCACCCCAAGTGGTTCGCTACGTTTGGCGACTTAGCAGCGGTGCCCAAGATCATGGGTTGAGTTTTGCCAGGGTCATGATGGGCCGAATCTGGACAGACTAGTAGTTGATGGAGACCTTTTGATCTCTCTAGCCGGAATCTCTCGACTTATCACCTTGCACTGCAGTGAAATGGATGGATTTATACGTCCGTCACTTCTTGACATGATGACTCCCATATTCCTATCTACTCATAATTTTTCCTTCCCTGAATTTCCTCTCGTTGATTTTCATAAAAATACTCTCCACACGGCATCTGTGCAGATGACAGAAATTATACTTTTCTTTTCCTCCTATGTAGAGATTATTTATCAATTCATTCTTTAACGCCCTATTGGGCTTTTTTAAAATTAAATCAAAAGCATAAAAAAACTGTAGTTGTACGCCACTACTAGAGTCGGACGGTGTAAAATACTATTTAGTACACAGTGCCAAGCGCTAAGGTACTTAGGCCGTCATAGAACATACTGGAAATTTCGTCCGTTGCTCAGCGTTACGGGTGGCAATGTTTATAGCCATAGCAACTAAAATGTTCGGGAACGTTCTTAGGTGCAAATTAAATCGAATTGGCACCTTATATAAACGACAACGGGAAGGTACTAAGTCAGTCTACTACGCGCTACGTTTTAACGCGCTAATCAAAATAACTTACTCATTTCGCGCCGCGGTTATTTAAATAATCCTTGCTTTAAGAAATCTATTCTAAAATTTTATATGATTTATTTTCAACACCGAACACATCTTCAACCTTCCCAAGAAAACAATATAATTGTAAAGTTATTATCACACTAATTTTAAAGAACCCTTAAAATATAAATGCGAGTAGTAAAAAATTCATAATTTTTTTTAATACTTAAGCAAATGCATATATAATGCTTTCTCGTCATTTACATTAACTTACCTAATATTGCTTTGAATGTGTCAAAATTTAAAACAAAAATATCAGCGACATCCATTAGTTCTTTGCCCATTCTCAATGTAAAAAAAAATGTAAAGCTAAAGGTGTGAATTACGTATTCCATGCAGAACTCACACTCACAAAGGTCCTTCGGAACCATCCCCTCCCTTCAACATCACAGCATACCCCAAATGCATGCCATAATCCTACAGGCTCCGGAAACAAACGAGACTATTGTTAAGTTTTCATAAAAAAATATATATTGTACGTTGTTTTATCAAATGTAAAATAGAAACAGGTATTCGAGATGAAAGTTTTGGGTATTTTTGTCACCAGTTACGACAGTAGAGCAAAGTGCATTAAAGAATAATGGACCGGGCGGAAGTGCCGCCATCTTGGTTCACTTCCGGTGTGGAGCTTTTGCGCCTTTTCCCATCTAATTCGCGCCATTTTTTGCTCACCTCCGCTTCCGGCGGACAGTAGCGCGCGCCGCCTGGCGGGGATATTGAAAATGAAAGCGCTGCTCCACTAGATCCCGTTAACTTTTCGTTTCGAGTTAAATCACAACTCGAGTCACATTTGGGAAAGGTATTTCAGGCGCATCACGCCGGATTAAAAGCTTTGAAATTTGATTTGATTCGAGGTTTTTCCTGGAATTCATCGAAAAGATAAGAGCCAATCTAAAAATAAAAACTCATTAGCGTTATTATATAACATACTTCGACGACCATTTTATTTACAAGACAGGTTCAATTTTCATTTAACCCTAGATTCATAACCTTATCTAAGAGGAACATTATTCATAAACATTCGTCTCACAGACGACTAAATTTAACTTTGAGACGACTAAGTTTGAGTTTTGGGGTACTTGTAAATAAAATAAATAAATAAAGTATGCCACTCTTCAATATGTTTAATTAGGTAACAAAAAAAATAATAAACGAGTTAAAATTAAATTTCATCACTAAATTCCACACACATGAGCCCGCGATGGTCCATGCACATATACTTTTTGCATTGCTTGCATACCTTTTCATATGCCGTTTTTTATACTCACAATAACCACAAACCTTTTTTTGAGTACCACTTAGACTAGGTGTGGCAATGGTAGGCATTTAAATTTATTTATTTCATCAAAAAATTATTACAGAATATATATAATATATCATTAGTAAGTTGTATAATTATATGTCAGTTAGAAACAATGAAATTGTTGAAATAATAATGTTACAATAATACGGCAGTTTCTAATATAAGAAAAAATATTTATCAATGTAAGAGTGTTATATAGAAATGGCATAATATACTATATTTTAGGTTGTGCATAACCTGCCTCACTAGGCGAACCTGTATTGAGGCAGAATTTTTATTTAATTATTTCTCCATTTTGTCTATGGTTTGCTAATATGTAAATGTATGGGTTCCCATACAGCAATCCATTATTTTAGGTTACATTATTGTTTACATATTGAAGATACAGATAGAATAAGTTTAAACACAATACATACTATAATAACTCACTGTGACAAGGCATTTGGTTACTTTTCATTATTGTTTGCGTTTACACAATACGTATATAGTAAGTTTTAGCACCGTACATACTGCAATAACTGTCAATGACAAGGCGTTTGGGTGAGGGCACCGGTGTAGGCTCGATCATTTGAATAAATCCAAATTTTAACATTTTTTTTAAACTCTTTCCGTGTTTGACTCTCTTTAATATTTTCCGGGAGCATGTTGAAGATCTTTGTGGCAAAGTAGCCAAAGCTACGTTGACCAAAGGTGGAAGAAAGTGCTGGAACTTGCAACATGTCTTTGTTCGAATTACGCGTAAATCTAAAGTTAGTTTTTTTTTCGTAAAGCACGTGTTTGTTTTTGAAGAGATGCATGAGGATAGTTTTTACATAGATCTGTCGAACATCAAATACTCTCATTATGTTAAAAATTAAGTTACTGTTTGCAGTTTGAGGAAGTTTGAGAATAATTTTCATAATTGTTTTCTGCGCCTTTTCAACAGGATCTAGAGCTGATGAAGTACCCCCTCCCCATGCAATGATACCATACTCAATGATAGATTGGGTTAATGCAAAATAAATCGTTTTTAGAATTTGTAAGTGAAGGAAGTTCCTTACGGATCTGAAGAAATGTATTGTTTTCCTAATTTTATTCGCAATGATCTGAGTATGTATATTCCATTTGAGGTATGGGTCAATGGTGAGGCCGAGGTACTTCATCTGTGGAGTTCGCTCTATACAGGGGCACTCATTGCATACATTGAAATTCGTACAGTTATGTATTTTTATGGAGTAATCATCATTAGGTTGGCCTGCAGTATTGATGCTTGAAGTGATATATTTTGTTTTTTTCGTGTTAAGGGTAAGCGTGTTTATATCTAACCATTTTTTAACTAAGTTAATATTTTTTTCAGCTTTTTTAAATACAGCTGACCAATTGTTGTCTTCAAACAGTAAGACAGTATCGTCGGCAAAGCTAACAATGCTTCCCTCAATTTCAAGGTTGCAAAAGTTGTTTATATACAGTAAGAACAGAGTTGGTCCCAATACGCTTCCTTGTGGAATTCCATAGTCAGTTGAGCGCTGGTTACTGAGGGTATTATGTATTTTAACCTGTTGTTTGCGTCCATTTAGGTAGCTTTTAAAGAAGTTTAGCTCTTTGTCCGTGATGCCGATTTTTTGAAGTTTTTTAATTAGTTTAAAGTGTGATATTGTATCAAAAGCCTTAGAGAGGTCTAAAAAGATTGAAATACATTTATTTCCTTTATCAAGGCTTTTTACAATGAAGTCTGTCACCCTGGCAATGGCATCTGAGGTACTTTTGTTTTTTTGAAAACCATATTGATTTTTTGAAAGTATTTTATGGCTCTCGATGAATTTTAAAAGTTGTTTATTAATAAGGTTTTCAAAAACTTTAGACAAGCTATTCAGTAAAGTAATTGGTCTATAGTTATTGATATCTGACTTGTTTCCAGATTTGTAAATGGGAATTACGATACTTTGTTTTAGGTTAGAGGGGAAGTAGCCCTGTGTAATACTTAGGTTTATAAGGTATTCTAGTGGCAATGTTATCTCCGAAGACAGCGTTTTAAGGATTTTGGTTGAAATTTCGTCTGGTCCAGCAGAAGAAGTGTTTTTTAGAGAATTAATTGTTTTGAGAATTTCTTCCTGTGACACAGTTTGGAATAGAAATTTTGTATTTATGTTATTTGTTTGAACCACTGTATCGGTAGATTGGGTGATTCCGCTCTGGGCAATTTGAGAAGCAAGATTTGGACCGATATTAATAAAAAAATTGTTTACATGATCAGCAACGAGCTTAGAATTTTTTGTGGTTTCAACAATATGTCCATCAATTGAAAGTTTATTTATGCTCTGTTTCTCTTTTGTAGTTTGCGAGTTTGTGGCTTCTCTAAGTATTTCCCATAATTTTTTGGGATTATTGTTACTTTCTTTAATTCTTTCTGAGTAGTAAATTTCTTTTGCTTTTCTGATGACGTTACAGCACATGTTTCTATATTTTTTATAATAGTTGAATGTTAGTTGGTCATACGGATTTTCTTTGGTTTTTTTGTGTAGCGTGTTTCTTTTGTGAATGCAATTTATAATGGAGTGGTTAATCCATGGTTTCAAGGGTTTCAGTTTGTTACTTATATTTTTGGTCATCGTCAGGGTATTGTGGTGTAATTCGTTTTTCAAATAGTTAATAAAGTATATCCATGCGTCCTCCGATTGTTTAGTTTGGAAGAGTTCTTGCCATGATTTGTTCTTTAAATTGGTTATTATATTTTGAAAGTTGATTTTATTGTATGCTATAGGCAGGCTACATTTATTTATTTGGATAGCTGTTTGTAGTGCAAAGATAGTTGAATAATGGTCCGTGATAGTTGATTTGTAGACGATACTTTTAGATGGTTTTTTTGACTTTACCATAATGTGGTCAATGCATGATATAGATCCATTTGTCGTTCTTGTTGGTGAGTTAACGGTACTCACTAATCCATGAAATTCTAGCATGTTGATATAGTCTTGGCTTTGGTGGTGTTGGTTGCTCGGTAGTATGTTAATATTTAGATCGCCCATTATTATGATATTTTTGGTATTGGAAAGATTTGAAAGTGTGCAACTAAGACTGTTTAGAAATGGCGTGATGTTACGAGTCGATGGCGAGCGGTATATAGCGAGGATAACTGTATCATTGTTGTATTCTATTTGTGTGCAACTTGCATCCTGAATTTTTAGTTCGGTTACTGTGAAGTTTTGATTATTTTTTGTGTAAACAACAATCCCATCGTTCTGATTATCAAACGTAGTTGAATTGTGTGATGTGTAATTTTTTATGATTTTAGGTGTATATGTGTTTGACAACCAGCACTCGGTCAGAATGATTATGTCGAAAACAATATCTATGTGGTGAAGTTGAATTAAGAGTTCGTCAAAGTTTTTATTTATAGATCTTATGTTTTGGTGCATAATTTTTGTATTGGCAGAGTTTCCAATCAGGCGTTTACACATATTAGTATCTGAAGTTGCGTAAGAAAGGTTTTGGTTGTGTAATTCCTCATCAAAAAATTCCATTGAGAAAGGCATGTTGATATAATAATTATACGAAAATTAAAAAAAATAGTTTATATGTTTATGGGAGCTCCACTGTCCGTGGCAGTTACCGGGAGTTTCACCCTAGTTGCAGATAGAGAATTACCGAAGTGGATAATTATTGTTGTAGTTCGAAACAATAAATGTGAAGTTTCTCCTTACCGTTTGATTATGAAGGGTGATCGGGCCAATAACTAACCGGCGTTGGAGCTCTCCAGAAGCATCTAAACCATTTTTAACAGATCATCAGCGTGTTTAATATAGATGATTTTTTCTCCTTCTTTTTTTCTAATCATAATTTTTGAATCTTTGTACCACACATAATTATATCCCCTTTCTTTCGCCTTTGATTTTGTTCTCCATAGAAGGTCTTTGTAATGAGGACTGAGAATTTCGCTGATGTAGATTCGTTGACTTTCTGGATCTTGCGCGGTGGCTGAGCTTAAAAGTTTCCTGTTTGTAAGAAGTTGGTATCTCTTTTGTCTATTGTTTAGTTTAATATGTATTTTTGGGGGGACTCCCGGTCGTTTATCAGGTATCCTCCTCACTTCCACTATATCTTCTCCTTTTAATTCCACTCCTGCAATTGAAGCCACCCGTTTTATAGCATCAGAGGGCTGCTCGTCATTTTTTGGAATGAGGCCGGCAAACTCTAGTGAATCTTCTAGTGATCTTTGATCAACTTCCGCCAATCTGACTTCCATCCTTTTTTATCTAAAACTTCGGCGATTTTCCTTTTTAGGCATCTCTTCAAAATTTGCATTTCGTGTCTTTTACGTAACCATGTCGTTATCACTGTCGGAATCTGTCGGAACCATTTTATCTAATTCCACATAATCTTCGACATCACTGATTTCTACATCCTTTTGCTGAATGGTAAAATCATCATCATCAGAATCAGATAAACGATTCAAATAGTCATCAATTTGCCGATCATCCATTCTAAAATAAAATAAAAAGATTTGATGTAAAATACACACAATAATACATTTTAAACGATAAAATAAGATGTTACTATAAATAATAACTCATACAGAATAATATCATATACTTACTTTTACTCTGTATAACCAGAACTCATCAAAAACAATGTTTTCAAAATAACTTGCAGTCTCTTCAAAAGTTACACTATTCATAAACATTCGTCTCTCAGACGTTCAAAGGTCTATAACTTGTCCACAAGACTTCACTGCGAGGCAAGCGCACCCACGTTACTAATGAACAAGCGATCTAGGAAGGTACTTGAGAGGTCATCATTCTATCTCTTTCACTCGAGATACTAGAAACAAATTTACGTTTTGCGCGGTCTGTGGGACGAATGGTGATTAATCTAGCGTTAATCAAATAAGGTGTTTTAAAATAGATAGTTTAGATTGATTTCAGGCTGATTGAAAGCTTATGAAGATATACCTTGTATACCTATGGATAGAACGTATATTCTCTCATACGTAGGTAACGCATAAACCACTATTGTACTTTTTCATATAAAAGTCTTGTAATAATCAACGCATAAACCTTTAAAGTAAACCTATAAAAGTCTTGTAAAAATCAAGTTTTTAATATTAAAAAGTACAAAAGAGGGTGAGGCGTTACCTACGTATGAGAAAATATATGTTCTATCCATTCCTATATCCAACCTTGTTCTTAACAGGATTGCTAGATTTCAACACCTTAGAAAGACGCCGAAAAATATATTTAAGTAAACGTTTTTTAGAACCAATCTCTAGAACTATACTTAATCCACTCATATTGAAAGAGGTTAATTTATATGTTCTTATCGGAAGATCCCATGCACTTTTTTACTACTCCGAAAGCGAGGACTTCGACCTATTAGAACTCTCCAATCAATAGAACAACTAAACGATTCTGCATTGACCATTGACATTTTTAACGTCACTGACAGACATTTTAGCAACTGTCTTTTGACGTGTGTCGCAAAATTGTAAAACTGTCCACATTACCTTGTATACTTACATTTAACTCAAATTTGTAATCTTCTTCATAATATATTAGTGCATAACCGTTTTATGGAGAACATGAAAAAAAAAATAATAAGGAATACTGCTGGCGGTCTGACAGCGGTTTTTAATTTTGATAGGAATTTCCGGTGAGATTTTTTAAGCTTTACATCGCGTAAATTGAGGAATTCAACAAAAAATACTTGTACAAACATTTTAAAACTATAATTTAATTAATAAATTCTTTAAAAAAATCATAATACTCTTATAGAAATCTTCAATTAGAAACCATAAAAAAACGTATTTTTTCTATGGTTGGGATAGTGTTGTGTAAGAAGATCACCCCTAAGGAGTTGATATAATTAGACCTAGACATAGTATATTACCGATAAGTTACATAATTAGACGTATTTGTTATCAATATAAACGTTAGGTAATGATTCGTTAAGCAATTAGTGTGAAGCGCACTTATGGACGGAGGAATACCATTTAATCAAGTAAGTACTTAAGCAATAATAATAATGTGTTCAATGTTTAAAATGTTGATATTAAATTTAATAATATGTATTGACGTGTAAAAATATTATCTGTAACTTTTGCACACATTCAAATTGAATTGAATTGTCAAAATCAAATATTTGAAAACTGTTATTCTTTGGATTGATATGTGGAGGATATCGTTATGTCCATTTGTTACAAAAAAAGTAATAAAACACTTATCATTATAATTTTTAAGTTTAAGAGTGTTTAAATGTGCAAAAAAAGCTAGGTAAGGTTTTATTAATGAGTTTTATTCCGGTAAATGTATTTTTAAATGTCAGTTAACAGCTAATAACCACGAATGGATAGGTTTATTTCGAATTCGGCCTAAAAAATTATAACTTTATAACTCAAAGTTATTCAACAAAATCGACTCGAAATGTGATGTAGATCACAAGTCACCAATCACCTGCTCGTACCACTAGTTTCTGGACACCATGTATAATCTTGGAAAAATACCAATCTTAATGACAGCGATATCTTTTCAATAATGTCATAAACAAAAATGGGAACAATAGTTCTTTAATAGCTTTTTAGTGAACTCATTAAAGAGAAATTAAAGTAGGGCAGTCATCGCTGATAAATGTCAATTTCTTTAAAAATCTGACAAAGGGTATAAATATTCTACAGTAAAATAATTCTCGCTGATCTTTCCTTAATGGCTTTTCATAGATTTTCCATCAATAATGGTTTGTCATGGCCTTTTCTAGTCCGACCACGCCTTCGAAGGCAAAACAGGTATTTATTAATTTTATAAGAGTATCGCCGGCATTGTAACTTTTTTTAATGATTTAATATTCAGTTGTTTTTTCATTTGTATTTTACATAGTGTCCTACAAAACTGAGTAGTATTCAATTTCATTGCAAGAAATCTCTCATTTTTTCAATTTTTCAATTAACAAAGGTTTTATCATTATTTGTTTTTAATTAACTTTACTTTATTGATTGATATCGATTGTTTCTTGATAATTGGATTTAGGTTTATATATATAATTTTATTTTTTTTATTTTAACTACAATGGTACTATGGCATTCGCAATTATTGGGTAACTTTGTAGGCTGAAGATAGTGGGAATGAGAAAGAGATGTAGAAGATTAAGGTTTGGCAAAGGTTTTGTGATATTTTTTTAATTTTACTTGAAGTCTTTTTGGAAAGCGAAATATATTTTTGAAATCTTTCAGTTATTTTTGTGTGAATACCATAGAAGAGTACCAACTTTACTGCTCCCTATTAACCGGAACCTGTGAGACTATGGCATTTCCAATAAGGGTATTTTGTGAGTCTGAAGATAGTGGAGAGGGGAAGGAGGTGGAGAAGTTAGTACCTGGCTATTGCACAGCTGCTGATTGTGTGCAAATCCCAAATGCGCTCTACAGTTGAATTTAACAGCCACCGCGAGGCCCAAAATACCTGCAAAAAAAAACTTGACTCTGTGCAGAAACGGGCAATGCGTTTCATAGATTCCCCTGTCTTAACCAATGGATTGCAATCTTTAGAAAACAGGCGTCGCGGAGGTGTGCTGTTCTTGTTCTACCGGTATTACAATGGAAGATGTTCTGAGGAACCAGCGTCATTGATCCGATCGCACCGGTGCGTAGTCGGGAAACACGCTAAATGTGTGCCCAACATTTGTGCACGGTTGAAATATGTCATATGAAAACAGGTCATTTCTACGACCCTCCTACAACATGCGTCTCTCCGTGTTCACTCCTACCACTACTCAAAAAGAAGAGATTTAAAGAAGTAATTTAATATCATTAAGTATCTGATCAATCCCACAATTTTTACGTTTTTCTACAAAAGTTATTAAATATCATTAAGTATCTGATCTATCCCACAGTTTTAACGTATGTCTACAGAAGTAATTTAATGTCATTGAGTATCTGATATATACCACAGTTTTTACGTTTGTTTACAGATGTAATTAAATATCATAAGGTATCTGTCGTATCTCACAATTTCTTATGTTTTTACATGCGGAAAATCTCACATAATATTACATATAGATCAAAGTTTGACCCATACATACTTGTCTCCATTTTCATCCAATGAAACCACGAGTAATATGACATAACAATGGTATTATGACAAAAACTATTTGATGGCATTTTTTATTTTTCCTCGCTCGTAAAGCAGTGGTGGCCGGTGGCGGCAAATATTCAAATGCGAAAATTGCCTTTTCACTGCTATTGTATTTTATTGCCGACCTTTATGACTGTTTTACAGGATGTCCCGTTTGTTGTACAGAAACTGTCGTAAAAATATATTAGGTTTCTTTTTTACATATCGGTAAAATAAAGAAACTTAATTTTTCTTCTCGAGCATTTAATCTCGGCAAATCATTACAAATCAGCAATTGCCGACCATTTAATTGAAGCTGGCCATTATTTTGTTTCTGAAGTCCTGTGAAGACCATAAACGCATAGAGACCATCCTAGAGGCATTTGAATTTTACAAAAATCCGGTTAATATTAATACAGAAATAAGATATTGGTGATTTATATTTTTATTATTCGTAGGTCAAAATTCTCAATCTGTTATTCGATGAATAACTTTTAATGGTTTATCTTATCTGTTCGAGGCATTTTAACCGTTTCATGGCTAATCACTCCCATGGGCGGAGCAGTCATATGTAATTTAAATGGCAAACAAAACCATGGGAAGCGAATGTGTTAAGAATACGCCCGTACACGTAGTGCTATGAGTTTTTTATAAATAAAAGTGTGTTTATCAAGTCAAAATTTGAAAGAAAACGAATGCACATCTTCTTTGTTCTAATAAATAATTATTATTACCAGGCATCTAATTTACTCACCGTCACACGGTTCTCCGAAATGGTAGGCAGATAGAGGATGGACTGCCAAACAACTCGATCTTGGCAAGCACCCATTGCCTCATTCACATACACACTCTTCTATTATTCCGACTCTAGTTCACTTGATCGTGCCATGTCTTCCTCGGGCTTTCTCGACTTTTTTTACCATTCAAATTCGCGTCATGTACATGCCAAACCATCCAAGCGCACCTTTCTATATCGTACTTATTACGCTTAAGTCAGCCTTACATTCTTTGCGAATCTCCATATTTCTCACACGACTATACATGGTTTTACTGCTCATACGCCTCAGGGATCAATTTTCCGCATTGATGCTTTTTTTAATACTGCACAAGAGTCTAACATGCTCCCAGTGCCCGTGGGACTATGTCATTCTCAATAACTCGGGTATGTTGTGAGGCTGAAGGGAAGTGGGAAATGGAAGAAGAAACGAAATAGGAAGAATGTGTAGTATCTAAATACTACACATACACATACTAATATCTGCCTGGCTATTTCAAGCAGCGTTTTACTTCTTAATTGTGATATTTTACTAGGGAAATACTAAGAGTATCTTCATCTTTACCAAATAAACAAACATAATATTATTTGTTTGAAATGATTCATCCTGTATACTCGTATAACGAGTCGCTTATTTAGCATTCCGAGCATTTTTTCCCGAATCACGCACATTTTTAGGGCACAACAAAATTTAAATCTATCCTTTCATTTACGACTGTGTATTCCTGAAAAGTAAATAACGCGTAATTTTGGTTACCTCCGTAATTTAGTGAAATTAAATGAAAATCAAAACAAGAGAACGGGTCGTGTTTTGAATTATTTAAAAAAAATTAACAAAACAAAAGTTGACGTCTGAAGAACTTTATGCAAATGCCATCGTGATAATTGTAGTTTATTCGAGCTACTATGACGTGATGCTTCTTTTTTAACCAACGTTTCGAACAGCGTCACAATATCCATCTTCAGAGTAAAAGAAATATAATGCCGTGCGAAACGATGGCTAAATAAAAAGCTAGTACAACACGGTATAATAACTCAAAAAATAATAACGATAATACCTTATTTTGACTGTGAAGATGTCAAATTAAATACGAACTTAATTATGAAAAATAATTATGAAGTAATATCAACACAACACAGCCAACAATAGATATGGAAATCAACAAATATAGTTAACAAACATGAATATGGGGAAATCAACAAACATGAAGATGTGGAAGTCAACCAAGAAAGTCAACACATACGAGTCAAATAACATAAAGATGATGAGATTAACATGCATGAAAATGTTGAAATCAACAAACATGAAGATGAGGAAATCAACAAACATAGTCAACTAACATGGTAAAAAACGTAGTCAACACACACGAAGGTATCGAAATCAACAAAAATATTCAACAAACGTACTCAACACATATAGTCAAACTTAAAGATGATGAAATCACAAACATGAAGATAAGAAAATAACCAACAAAACTACGTAAAGTCCGCCTCATGATAGGAATCACTAGTGAAAACTCGCTGAAAGAACTGGTAGGATTACTAACGGGACACTGTCATCTCAGGAGACACTTGCAGATATTGGGAGTAGAAAACACCAATAGATGTAGGAAATGTGAAGAGGATGAAGAGACTCCAATTCACCTATGGTGCCAATGTCCTGCCCTGGTGGGAACTAGGCTCAGATACCTGAGGAGACATACACCAGAACCAGAAGACATAGCCACATACCCATTGACTACCCTGGTGAACTTTATTAAAGGGACTGGGTTGTTGTAAAAGGATTGAGGTAAAATGGTAGATAGCACAATGGGCCTATGGCCTAAGTGCTCACGGGAACTTCGTGTAAACCGTCTCCGCATTAAAAAAAAAGAGAACTGAGAATAAACTACTATACTTTGTATTTATATAAATATGTAAAAGTTAAGAAACAAAATATAAAAACTATATTTTCGTTAAAATATATTATGTTGACTACCTCGGGTCCAGAGGTCACGGGATCAAAATCCGGCGTACGCAAATAAATGTTGGGGGGGCGATTCCGTGATATATACATACATATGCACACACTTCACCACAATCTTTGATTACACATCCGCTTTGATGACGAACTGTAATGCTGTCCGAAACATTGACTAAAAGAAGGAGGTAGCGCAACAAGACAACATTTTTATTTATTTTATCAAGTTCAATTTGTAGAAAAACATTTTCATTTTTGGTTTTTCTTCTATATATATATTTTTTTAATGCTTCCGATTTTGTTGTCCGGGTTAAATCTTCCCCATAGGAAAAACTAAACTCTTCCACACAATTTTCCACAAATGATTATCTAGTCAATCAACATTATGTAAGTGCATTATATAAGTAAAATAAATACAAAACAATACAAAAACAACAACACGTCAACTCACCAGAGATCAAATGGGAAAAAAATTCACCGACTACAGATATTTTCATATCAGAGGGTTCGGCTCGGTAGAACTACTAATAAGGCCTATAAATCTTACTGATCCCTCAACATAAATATTTAAAAAATCTTTCGTTATCATACATGTATTCAAAATGACCGACTTTTGCATCTTTATATATAATTTTTTTGATTGATCTAATACGCTTAAATTTTTAATGAGAGAGCTAGGTATAATGCCAGTAGCCGAAATAACGAACGGTAATATTTTTATAGTCTGAGAATGCCAAATTCTTTTTATTTCATTTCCTAAATCTGTGTATTTTCTTATTTTTGATTTATTACAGATTTTTGAATAATATTATTATTTAATTTACCAAAGAAATTCATTTTTACACTAGTTCTGCTGCGTAATTATTACAACGTTTGACAGCTGTTTCGCTCTCTGAAGGCATTACCAAACTGTCAAACGAAAGAACAAAAGACAGAATACTACGAAAATAAATCACTTGCTTTTGAAAGTAAAAATCTCAAATCGTAAAAGATAAAAACATGTTTCAAATAAGGAATTATTAATTAATAACATAATTTTGCTACCTGCTGCTTTACCGCTCTGTCCGATTTGATTTAAACTTATCAGTTGAATAATTTTACGCATTACGCAGGATCCAATCAATTTAAAATCACCCATGCACCAACAACTGAAATTAGTTTTTCTTAATCATTTTGACACTTATTTTTACGTTATTTGCTGTACAAGTGTATCTACATTACGTAATAATATAAATTGCGGGCGGCACTCACAGAGAGAGGGTGGGTATATATTGTTAAAATACGGATCAGGAAGGAGTTTAGGCATAATAAGAATTACAGTTGTTCGGGTAAAACTTTACCTTTCCCGAATAATTGCCTAAATGGGTAAAGATAAATGAATATAGGCAAATATTCGGAATCGCTGGACACGGAAAATACGAAATATTTTTAAATAATACCTTCTGATTTACCTTAATATATAAATACCATTATATAAATTTATATACCTGTCAAAATGATTGTTTTACTATCCATATAAGTACATGTCCGATTAGATATTTGTTGGCTAATTTTACAATCAACGAAGCGTTTCTATCTTCCGATTGTGTTTCATGTTATTTTATTGTGTTGGCAGTGCATATACTTCCTACAAACACACGCGTATTTTGCGTTAACTTCATGTCGGTGTTCTGTCAAAATAGTGCGAAATTATTATTTACGTAAATAATATAAAATATCAATATTTTTCAAAATCGTACATGCAAAGAGTTGATGTTTATTGTCATTAAGTTGAATCAAAAAATGTTTGTTTTATTTGTAAATGGTATTAAATCGGTAGTTTTACGTAAATAATTATCGTTGTTTGAATAAATTAAATTGTACGTATTTGTGTATCGCTCTTATGCGCTCTGTCGGCCAATAAAGAAACTTCTCCAGCGGCCGGTAAAGGAGGGATTGACATTTTTAAGGAACGTTAAAATGTTTGATTCTAGACAGACTTCAAATATATAAAACGTAATTGTGAATAATGTTTACTGCAAAGTAATTAATCCAATGGATTTAACTTTCTAAAATATATTTTCTTCGAATTTATCCAAAAATTATATGAGCAGAAACGATGCTTTTGAAGAAATCTGGCGGTCCTATTTTGGTATGAAATCGGGTCTTAATTTTCAAGTTAGTGGAATTTACCCGAAACAAACGATTTGAATTCGACCAATCAGAGGGCCCAGACCGTACAGACGCTAGAGTAATAATATTATAGATAAACAAACCACTGAAGCAGTAACTACTTATCAATGACAAACCATTGGCTTTTGAATAGAGTCCTTATTGGAATCTATGGGAATCAATAGAGAGAGCTCCGAATAGCTCTTCAAACAGTATGGATTCGTCAATATGGGGAAATAGGTCACGCGGATGTAGTATTACCCCTAGTTCCGTTTCCTGATAGTTATGTACTACTTGTATTAGATTTGTCAACATTAATCCGATATATTATTATTCTACATAGAGATATTGAAAGAAGGGTAAATGCAGGTACCTAACTCCATTAAGGATGACTGAACGCGGTTGGCGCTAGCAAAAAATTGTCCAAAGAAGCGAAGCTAGCAGTCCACAATGGAGTGCTGGTACCTAAACTGATGTATTGCAGCAAGGCGTGGAACTGGTAGAGGAAGGGTGAATGAAGACTGAGTGTTGTAGAAATGAGGATATGAAAACATTTTAAACTGTTTGAAGCCAATGAATCCACTTAGATTTTTGGAAGCTACGTCTAACTGTTCACAGAACTACTAGTTATGATTAAATTATAATTAGGAGCAACATTCTATCAATAAAATTAAGGTGGAAAGTGTTTTTAAAAAAATTTCAGGTTGTTTGTAACCAGTATGCCTACCTACTCGTAAATTTATTAAAATTCCACTGTTTGCTGGGAAAGAATAGAAAACACTTAGGTAAACTGGCTGCCACCATTGCGCGGCAGTCCCACAGCGCTGAGCGCTGGTGCGCAGAAAGCGACATGACAGACACGTGCCCGGCATCCGTATAATGTTGAAATTTATCCCGTGAGAATAAGTAGTGTCCCACCCACTCTCACTATGCGCAAGATATAAAGGAGACAAGACTAACTCTCGAGTTGAAAACATTGAGATAAAACAGACATTAAATTTGTTTTGTTTTGTGGCTTAGTACCAGGACGGATCAAAATAATTTAATACAATATTAATATCTATGCTTCATTTCATGTAGTTGCTTCTCGCACTAATTTTATGTACAACACGTAGAAATCCTCTGCTTTGCGCGGGCTTCTGACAAAGTTTTTCGAAATCAGTTTTATACAGAAATGTTTCTCTTATTTTCAAACGTCATGCGCCCTCAGGGTGATTTTTCCACATTTTTTAGCGATTTATGAATTATTCAATTCTTTTTATTATTATTTTTATAATTATTAGGTGTACAAAATTTCATAAAAAATATCAAAATTTTGCTTTAAGGGGTGGGAAAGGGAGACGAGGTTTTTATAAATCTCATCATGGATCGAATCTTAGTTGCGATCCTTTCCTTTTTTTATTTCCTGTGTCTTTCTCTGTTTCATATTTTCATTGAGGATTGATTTGAGAGTTGATATTATATTCGTTAATGATTATGTTTTTTTTCAGATAATGTTTTTATTAATATTCAGCCATATTGCCAAAGCAGTTGGTCTGCAGGTCAATATCACAATATTAATTATAAAACAAAAGCATACATTGAACGTGCCACAATATAATATAGACACAGAAGAATGACATTACAAGTGACTATAATACTAAGATATTAAATACATAGGCAGATAGATATAACATACACAGTCAACATACTTATAGGCGTACACACACTCGAAGGCATATTTATACAAGTATACGAATATAATCAATGAATACTAATTTTAAAAATATCAATACATACTTAATATACATACTTTAACACACACATAGGCATATTTATACAATAACACGCATTAATCAATGGATACTAATTAAAATTATAAAATCAGTAGAAAGTATCTATTTAGAAAATCTTGATGATTAACCATTTTTCTAAGCTTTTTTTAGTTCAGTTGTGCAGGTTGATTCGCTTTTTAAATCCATTTGCATCTCATTAAATATGGAAAGTATAAGATAGGTAAATATTCGTTGGCCGTATTTATTAGTAATTTTTGGAATAGACATACCTTCATTTTGGGTACATCTTGTGTCGTCTATGTTCTCTTCGTATTTTTTACATGCAGTTCCAATTATTCTAGTTTATTTTTTTTAATTATTAATGATATTTTAAATACTAAATTTATGGTGATTATTTTCAATTAAAATAATAAAAATTATTTTTTATTAATATTCAAATATTTCTATTTTTTCAGGTAAGAACCAGACTCCAAGTTAATCTTCTGACTGTTTAGGCAACCTATAAAAACATTAAGAAGTAAGTAAGTCACTTTCAAAGATCACACAAGGATCTCTCTCATTCAAATCTCATTTTACGTATTGTAGAAGAGTTTTTAGTGGCCACATAGAAATGTTGAAATTCTCCAAATACTAACTGGAGTCCTTATTATTGTATGCAAATCAGTTTGTGGTTTTATTGCGGACATCAATATTTGACATAACTATTGGGGTAGCTGTGCTTAACAGTTAGAATTTGAAAGAGATTCTGACTTTACCTGTCATTGCAAATGTTGTTGCAAATCGATATTATGGCCGTCGTAAAATACTCAAATGTGCATGTTAAATTTTCACTCAGTGTCTTTTAATTAGAGCATATTAACGAAATATTATTAAAACGATGTTGTAACTATTAACAACTTACAACACAACTTAGTAGGATTTTAATGTTTAAATATATTTTTTTAAATCAATAGCATAAAATTGGCTTCATGTTTTTATAAGAGAATTCTACAGCTTTATTTACCACAAATAAGTTCTAAAGTTCTTAATCAAATGAGTCGAGACAATAATTAATTAACCAATAATTGGTGACCAGACAGTTCAGAATAGTGACAATTCAACACTCTTTAGAAAAGTTATATATAGTCTTGAAAATGTATGAAAAAAGGTTATTTAAAATTAGGTTTAAAAGCAAGTTACTTAAGGTTATCTTTAATGGCAAGTTACTTAAGGTTAGGTTTAAAGGCAAATTACTTAAGGTTAGGTTTAAAGGCAAGCTTCTTAAGGTTAGGTTTAAAGGCAAGTTCCTTAAGTTAAGGTTTAAAGGCTAAATTACTTAAGGTTAGCTCTAAATTCAAGTCACTTAAGGTTAGGTTTAAAGGCAAATTTTTAAAGGTTTGGTATAAAAGCAAGTTACTTAAGGTTAGGTTTAAAGGCAAATTACTTAAGGTTAGGTTTAAAGGTAAGTTACTTAAGGTTAGGTTTAAAAGCAAGTTTATTTTTTTATTTTTTTTATTTATTAACGCCGATTATAGCGACTTTTACAAAAGAATAACAATTGTTTTACATTTAAAGGAGGAAGCACAACATGGCATAATAACCCAAAAAATAATCACGATAGTACTTACGGCAATAAAAATCACAAAAAATACCTGTTTAAATATTTGAAAAATAAATATTATATTGGAAAAAAAATTAAGTATGATTAGGTTAGGTTAGGTTATGTTAGGTTATAAATGCAGGTGCACGAACACGTGTTCCAGTATATTAGAAATTTACTAAAAGTATGGGGAAACGGCCAGCAATCCCGTTTTGAATCGGATTATTAATTAGAATTTGGAGAGATTCTTAGTAAATTAATGCTGACATTGTCTTATAACCTCAAATTAATCACATACATTGTGATAGTTGAACAAAACTTATTTCAAAACCCGGCTTTCAAACCAGTGAAAAATGGTAACACACTCTTTTTATTTAAATACTGGACTAAAGATTCTTGTAAAGTAATATTTAGCATGTTCAGCAGAATTTTACAATTCTCATACACTTGAACGAAAGTTTTATCACCAGGAGTTCAGAATAATATGGAGACATCCTAGATGAAAAATCATCTGGTCTGAATTAATGATGGTCGATATTTCTATCACGGTTACTTGGGAACGGTGCTTTTATGTCACTGAAACCATCAACATTATTTCTATGAAGAACCGGTATATTTAGAACCGTTTTCATTTTTTAATATGAAAAAAACGTTTTTTTTACTTTCAAAGATGTATAAAAAAACGTTTGACGTAGGATTAAACTTTCCTCTGTATGGACAGACTCTTAACTGGTGTGAACTTTAAAAAATGTCTTTTAAAATTGATGGTTAAAAAACGGATTGACTGAGGATTGAACCTACCTCCCCAGGGACTGGAGTTAACCACGCTAATAACTGATCCAAATCCCGTTTGGGTAGAACCAATATTTTGTTTTATATTAACTGCTGTAATGACATCTAATATCATGGGAATGCGTATATGTCCGCGTGTGTACTCTTGATTGCCACCAAACGTTGATAGAATGCATTGTCATCAACGAGTTTCTGCTTGATTTCAGACCGATCGGACCAATCGACTTCACTGTAGGGAGTGGGTTAATTTCCACTTGTACAATTTTTGGATTGTTTCATTTGCGAAATAGTAACGCTTCAAAATATTTAGAAGAACCGGTTTTTCTCGGAATTTTTCTAGTCCCTGTCATTACTCCTTGTATTCGTATATAATATCTGTGTGGTTACTTGATAAAAATTTTCTGTTATTTTCACAAATCCGCGTTCACCAGAAGGCATCTTGTATTTGAAACCGTAAAATGGGCAGACGAACTTTAAGATCTTCAATACTATGGAGGAATAATAAAAGTTGTACATTTATATTTTGTGAAATGTTCCCAATGCGGGACTGGGGATAAAGTGGACATAAACAAAATGGGAAAAATTGGTTTATTTCCAAATCGTAAACGGAAACAAAATAAACAAAACACTGATCGAAACAGTAAAATAAACACAGAAATATAACAAAGAAAGATGGCTCTATTTTTTCATATGGGTTCGGTTATATTATCTTGTCTTGTGTTATTTGCTTTTTTCTTTCAGACAACTGGTGTGATGAGTTTTTTTGGATGCATTGGGTGAAAATACAGAATCAACATCTTGAATAATTGTTTTTCAACCCCGTGGTCGAGCTATTATTAATAATAAATGGATTCGTTATTTGTATAGCACCGTTTTCGTGAAAAATCACATTTAAATAACTAAAAGGGAAGGTTCCGTTTTGGACCTTCGAACAACTCGGTCTACGTACCTACACCCTCTTTGCTTCATGCACAATCATACACCGTCTTCTGTTATTCTGATTCTTGACATGACAAGAAACGAAGCATTTGGTTCACTTAATTGTGTCATGTCTAAATCGAGCGTCCCCGACTAATTCTACCATTTATAATCCTCCTTACACGTCTTTCTGCATTCATTCTCTTGACAAGCACAAACCTTGGGTCCCTTTATAATCGTAATCTTACACTTACATCAGTACATCAGTACAGTATTTCGAATCTACGCGCAGGGTTTAACCACATATTTGCCTCAGGGATCTCATTTTTACAGCACTTAAGAAGTTTACTTTCACCCTATCTCTGGCAGTTCCATGCGCCCCGCCTTTGTTCTTCTTTCAATCACCTATCATACATTGACGATTATATTGCACACCGTTCTAGTACTATATTTTAGTTTTTAACACTTTACCACTATGCCTCTCTTTCAAACACATTTAATGAATATTAACTTAAAATATGCACAGTTTTTGAAGAACCTTCCGGAGTGGCAGATTTTATTAATAAAAATCCTTGTGAAAGATCACAATAAGGAACTTGAGTGAAGAATTTGATGGCTTTAAAAACCTAAACCTTTGCATATAGATCAACAAACGTTCGTTCTGAATATATAAGTTGTAAAACCGTTAGAAACGCTGTGTGATTGGTCGGAGGGTTTTGACAGCACTTAAACTGCTACCTCATGAGTTGGCCGACCGCGGACACTTTGCCAAGTTGCGCTGCGTGAACTTGCACACCACTCACTACTGTGGTTTACAAATCAATTAAAAATAATTCATGTTCTTTGAAAACCTTATTTTCATATCGACTCGAGTGAGTGAGTGAGTGACCTTACTGTTAATCGACAAATCCGAGGTACGCGTGACGTCACGCGTACTCCGTCAGATTAGATATTATATATACCGTTCTTCCACTGGATCCATAAAGTTGGTGCGATAATCGCATAAACCCTTCGTTTTATGAAATTATACATAAAACTTACATACGACCAGCCTGTAACTACATTATAGAGAAAATTTTCTTGCATATAAATAATTTCATCGTTAATTGGCAACATTTGAAAATCCCTAAAACGGTAGAAAAACGCCTAAAATCCGAAAAAGCAGGGGTAATAAACCACCACTCCGCGCCGACCCTTAAAACTGTTTACTGCGTATTCTGCATACTCGTCATTATTTCCTGACCAATCAAAATCCAATAGTAAAATAGTTACTATCTGCCGTCATAAAACCTCTCCCCTCTCCCGGTACTTTTGTACCACTGGCTGTAGAGCAGAGGTCGTCATCGTGGGGCCCAAATGGATATTATTAAGGGCGCAAAAATATATTTTTTTAAGCATTTGTGGATGCTTTGCTGTTAATAGTTTAGAAAAAATATGTAGGTAATGACCGAAGATTCAAAGGCAATTTCGGAAGTTTTTCGTACACATAGTACCAACCATTATTGATAAAAAATTTTAGTTCAACTACTTTGGAAATGGGATGATAATGACTGTATTTTTTTGGTAAAACACTTTGAGACACATTTTATAGAAATGTTGCTTTTTAGTTGTTTCAAACAGAATAGTCAAGTAAAGAAATTTTTGCTAGTTAATTCATAATTGGTTTCTCGAGAAACCGTAGATGAAATTACTCAACCCTCAAAAATCTCATATTTAGAAAAAAAATCGCAATATTTTTTGTCAAAATTTTTAAAAAACAAATTACTGAAAACTTCAATGTTTTTAATTGGTATTACGATTCCTTAAACGTACGTTTCTATCGTCTCCTGTAATCTTTTTATTTTGTGGCTTGAATGATTTTATCAAACCACAATCGATTATTTTATGGCTTGAATGGTTTTATCAAACAACATTCAATATATTTTACAATAATTTTTCAAAAATCATGACGTTAGAAACAATGTTTTTTATTTGATTTAATACATTTTTTTTTTAAATTAAAAAAAGATTTTTTTTGTTTTGAGTGAGAATTTTATTACGGTGACACCCTTTCCAACCTTGCCAAATGGCGATCGGGTAGGACCAACATTTAATTCGTATATTAACTATTGTTATGTCATCTGATTCCAGAGAAATTTGTACATGTCCACATATGTGTACGTGATTGCCACCAAAAGCATTAATAAGTAATCTCTGCAGAAAGACAACAAGTTTTTCTGCAGAATGTCAGCTTGATCATATGTCAGGAATTGTATTGATTTTCGCTTCCAAGAATAGCATTCGTTCATTCATTACAAATTCGAAAAGATGTTTTTAAAAATTGCGCTGAAAAATCATGCGATTGGTTGAGTTTCGAATTTTTTGTGTCCAACTGAAATTTGTCGCTACTATTGCATAAAAAATGTTGTTTACCCCTGCCTGTCGATTGTAAGCGCCTACTGTAGGCTCTATAAAGGCTCGATAAAATAGACGTTAAGTTTATATAGCCCATTAACGGTGTTTGTACCTAGACAGGTTTATTCTGGGAAAAACACAAACAAACCTCACCTAAGTAAATGCTACTTGCTGTCTGAGTGTGGCTTTGGTTGTAGGCTACCAACCTAAACTATCCTACCCTAAACCAATGACATTACAAAACATGAAGACATGTTGTTGAGATCTCAAAGTGGAAAGCAAAAGAAACGTCGATTGCCGTACTTTCGATTTAGTACTAAACTATCTGTATATCTCTAACCAAATTACACAAATCAGCTCCAAAAGCCTTAGTATGTAATAAGGAAGTGTTTTCGTCACGCCAAACACTATAAGAACCTAGGAATGTCATTTTGATAAACTACTGGCAATTTACCGTACAGCTTTCCGCATTTTTCTTAGCGTAAGCAACTAATCTCAATCACACCTGTGATGTAGATGAAGTATTTGCCGTAAATTTTAAGTAAGTATCTATTTTATTCATACACATATATTCTTAGAATGTCTATCTTTGTTATAAATGAATTAACGTTTGAAATAAGAATTTACTGGAAAAGTAAGTGTGTTTGTTACTTGCTACATTTTGTGAGGCAATTACGTGTCTACACGTTTGTAATATCATTGCTCTAAATACACTTAACCCAACTTCATACATAATTATTATATTTAATAGACGCCTAACTAAAGTTATGCAATAGGACTTAATGTGGCAAAACAAAACCTAACCTTACTTAACTTTACTTGGCCAAAGTAAGTGTGAGTATGCCTTTGGGGATAGACAAAAAAACTAACCTATCCTATCCCATTCTATACACCTATCCCAACTTCGGGTGACCTGTGTTAAATCAATTTCTGCCGAACGTGACTTCAAAGAAGGTGAGGAAACCTAACCTAAACTAACCTTACATGTCATAAAGTGGATTATACTTGCCGCTGTCCAATTTTAAGAATCTTCCGTATGACTGCCATCCTGTCCTAACCTAATCTAGCCGTACACTTGAGTATCTTCACCAAAAAATGTAGACAATTTGTCTCGACGCCATCTAGTAAGAGAGTTAGCACTTACAATGCCTTTCTCATATAAAATAAAGTTGGTTGTTTTCAGGTGAAAAAATGAAACAAGCAGTAATTGTTGAATGAAACAATAGTATATATATTGAATTATTTCGCGGATAAGAGATAAGCTGCCATAGCTCAGTGGTCAGAGCTGTCGACCGGAAATCGAAAGGACACGGGTTCAAGTCCGGTTGGCGTCGTGTATCTTTTATCAGGAGATTTTTCAATGTGGATGAGTGTTTCAGGCTAATAATTATTGCTTATAAAATAATTGTACACTTGAGTACTTAACTTACCTCAATTGTACTGAAAAATAACTACAAACAAATGGAAAAAACAATAAAAGTAAGTATTGGGTTCAGATTTGTTCAACAAAGTTTCAAGAACGCGTAAATTTCATACATCATATCAAAATTATAAATAAACATGTAGAATATTCCCTCTTGGCAACAATAAAAATCAATGTCAATCACTGTCTACTAAGAAACTTTGAAACTTTCTACATTCCTTTACAAAGAATTGAATTGCTTCTCCCAATCTCTTGTGCGAACGGGTCGACTAGGTAACATCCACTTTAGTGGAAAATTCAAGACATATTTAGCGGTAGCTCCCAGAACTTTACTAAGTTTCTCTAATCTCTTGCTTTCATTTGATCCACGTTGCTCTCTGGTTTTATGCAAGATTTCGGAGATATTTATTTAACGATAGCTACAGAATTTTACCAAGTTTCTCGAATCTCTTGTTTTCACTTGACACAAACTGGTTTCTTGTTTTTGCAAGATTCCGGAGATATTTATTTAGCGATAACTCCCCGAACTCTACTAAGTTTCTCGAATCTCTTGTTTTCACTTAAGACAAACTGTATTGTTTCTTGTTTTTGGCAAGATTCCGGACAAATGTATTAAACGATAGCCCCCAGAACTTTACTATGTTCCTCATATCGTTTTTTTTTCACTTGACTCAAACTGTCTTGCCTCTTATTATTTGAACAATTTTTGAATACAGAATATCAGTACGTCCAGAATACAGGAATTTCTAAAATCTTTTGTTTTCACTTATAGTTATTTATTTTTGGCGTATAATGTCGTGTTGCGCCACCTTCTTATTTAGCCAAAGTTTCAGACAGCATTACAAGGTCCAACATCCGAGCAGATACGTAATTTTGTGTTTATAGGCATACTGCAATTCTGTTCAAAATGCTGGATAAAGAAGAACGTAGCGCAACACGGTGTGATACACAAAATAAATCACGCCGTGAAAATTTTAAATCATATATGTATTGTCTGTTGTTTTTGCAAGATTATGAACATATTTATTTAGCGGTGGTACCCAGAACTTTATTAAGAATTTCTCATATTTCTTGTTTTCTTGCTGTGCTGTCTCTTGTTTTATTATATTTTTACACAACATATGTACTAACTTATTGTTATACTCTTCAATATTTTAACATACCATTATTGGACGCTTGGTATTAACGTGTTATTTATTTGTGATTGATTTTCGTTAACATCCTGTCCATTGTGTACACTATCAATAAAATATAACAGATTTAAAAATTATCTAAAAATCAAAATTAAAAACTATATTATATTGATTGAAATAAAAAGATAACTTTGTTTGTAACCACGATTTATTTATTTAAATTTTATTAATTCCTACCAGTTTCGCTTAACACAAGCATCTTCAGGGTATAAAATTAAACTGATCAAAAATTTACAATGTGTGAGCTTATATACATACAGAAAGAGACAAAAAAATTTATAAAAGTACTATGAGAGAGTGAAATTAACATCTTACATAGTGATAGAGAGAGGTGATATCTAATTAGTTACCTAGTTATGCCTACAGGAACAAAACGTCACTTGAACAGGTGATTAAGAGTTTTTACGAGTTTATTGGAAATATCCCTAATATCGAGCTATTTAAACTTTACAATTAGTTTAATTGTTTATTTGGAATATACCTAAGAGCAAACCTTCAGTAAAAACATCGGTGCTAAGATTTAATACAGAAATGGTCATTGCATCAGACTAAATAATTTGGAAGCACTCGAAATAAAGAAATCTGTTAAAACACAAACACAAATACTTAACAATTTAATGTGTTAACCGGTCGGTAAAAAAATGTTAATAAATAAATAGTGGTTGCATACAAGATTATTGTTTTATTTAAAATAATATGTCAAACTAAAAAGTGACTGCTTTCTACCAAAATATTATATTGAATTCAATACAAGACTCGAAATCTATAAAATGAAGAACCTATGTCTATCCATACTTAAACAGAATGAGTACTCGATGTACATAATTATGCACATAGTTATGTGTATTTTAAAATGATTTCAGATTAATTTATTATCTTTCTGGAAAGCTGGATTATCCAACTATTCCCTACCTAAATATTTAAACAACTCATTTTGCCTTGTCTATAATTTCGTCAGAGTTGTATTGAGAACTCCCTTGACACAGCGGGTAACTAATGCAGGGATCATGAAAATAATTTCAACCACCCCGCCATTTTCCCAAGGGGATAAGTAGAGAGGATATAAAGTCAAACATTTTTGTCTTTCTACACATTCTCTAATTTATTCACAATTTTTAAAAGTTACCAATACACACTGGTTTTTTGAGGTCAACAGTTCGGTTTTGGAACGATTATCCAGCTTCTGTATTTCCTGGCCTCCTACAACAACGGGTCTCTTCAATACACATATTCACACCTTCCAGCCCCGAAAGAAACTTGCCACACAAAATCCCCAAAAATTAAATGGAGTTATTATAAAAAAAGACACCGATTAACTCTTCAAGGGTAAACTTTTGAAGGTTGTATACATCAATGTAATATTTACTCATTGCAGAATTAAATAAATTTAATATATCCAAACGAAACATAACACAAAACAGAACAAGACCCAAAAAACGGTTGCTACTGTGGATCGAATCCCGAACCCTTATTTTTCCGGAAAAAAACTGATAAATTGACACCTAATTTTTTTTTGTGTATTCTTTGTAATTGTTCGTTTAGATTTATTAATATAATACAAATAATGGGATTATTTTAATTGCACCGTTTTTGTGAAAAATCAAGTACAATTTACTATGAGTTCTTAGGTTCTATCTAATTAAATAATTTGCAAACTTATACAGAAAAAACATACTTATCTATCTGGCAGGTCACTTTAGATAAACACAAGTTTATTAAAAAGTTTACGACTCTATAGTAAAATCACAGAACATATTTGTGGCACGTTCCAGAGTAGTCGGACGGCCGGCGTGGTCTAGTGGTATACGCTTTTGACTACAGATCCGAAGGTCGCGGGTTCGAACCCGGCGTGCGCAAATAAATTTTATTTGATTAATTTGTGTTATTTCACAATTAATTAATTTAAAATAATATATAGTATATTTGCGGCACGTTCCAGAGTGGAAGATACTCTCAGTATCGCCCTGGTGTAAGACCACCATTCAGAATTGAAACGTTGCTTGAAATGGCTTTAGCCGTGTTTGGTGACCAGATCTGAATAGCCAGGTACTTCCCCACCTTCCTCTTCCCCATCTCCCTCCCCTCCCCAATACCCTCAGCCTCACAACATACCCCAATTGGGGATGCCATAGTCTCACTGGCTCCAGACGGGAGCAGTTGGGACTCTTGTGCGGTAATACTGTAAAAAAAAAAAAAAAAAGTCGATACTTTCAGAAAGTTTTAACCATGTTTGATTGACTAGTTCTGAATAGCGAGATACTTCCCAACCTTCCTCTGCTCCATTTCCTTCCTTTCCCCACTGCCTTCAGTCTCAGGACACATCCCAATTGGATACGCCATAGTCTCACTGACTCCAGTCGATTGGGAGTTTTAAAAAAAGCACTCCGGTATTTTTCTGTCAGTATTCTCAAGTATTTCAGTCACTTGATCGTACTATGTCTTCCTCGGAGGTTCCCGACCTCTTCAATCATTTATTGACATTCTCGTCATACCATATCGTGTTTCCCAATCTCTCTTATTACAACAACATTGCATTCTTTCTGGATCTTAACATTTGAATACGTGCTTCTAAAGCAATGTCAAGCAATGTTTTGATTCTGAATGGTCTTTATTGTCTAGCGCAACACTGAAAGATAATAGGTAGCTACAATTCTGATCGTTTTATTATTTTTGTTTTACAATAACCCCCACACAGGAGGCCCTGAGGAAAATAATTTCCCTTTTTAAGAAAAGGTAGGATAGGAAGTTCTCGGAAGGAAAGGGGTGTGAGTTGTGGGGTAGGAATCATGAATAGAAGGACGCATGAATATATCCATCCCGCTACAGCGCAAGGCAATGGGTCCAGAGAGACAAGTTTGGAGAGTTGAAAAAGTGTCTCCCAAACTAGCCTCTCCAGATCTGGTGGGAAGGCGAATCCTGAACACACCTCACCCGATGAACCCGGCCACCCCCTCTAAATCACCAAACATGGCGAAGAACTTTTGGTGACCTATAGTAGAGGTGATGGTTATCCAATAAATGGTTCCAGAGGCGGCGGATGAATTGATTTGTTTTACTGTTAAACACAATTGAATTGTTACATCATTGGCGTTGTGGATTCCAATTAATTTCCCCAAAATACGTACAATTCCTTTAATGTATTTAATACACTATTTTTTTTACTGTAGGGTAATTGCTTGTATTCTGAACTCTGTGCTACAATAAAGTAAACAGACCAATTATCGCTATTTGTGTTCCATCTCTGCTAGATAATAACTCTCTCAGCAAATTAACAACGGTTGTTTTCGTTATCGCTGTGTTGTGAATGGTATAACAAATATCGGATGATGTTTTAGGTGATTTACCAAATGTTGATTTGAATTGTTTAATTTTGGTAGTGCAAATAAAAGCAGAGTTTTGTGGTTCTAGCAAAATCAAATCGTTGATTTTTATTGCATATTAGAGAGAACACCGAAATTCAAAATCGGATGAAATACAGAAAAAAAACACATTTCAAATATAGAATTATTAATTAAAATAACATAATAGTATGATTATAGGAACCTATGTACCAACTCTATCGTTTTATTTTTGAAGAAATGTAGAACGTTTGATGTACACAAGAGTCCCAATTGCTCTCAACCTTTTGCAGTCAGTGAGACTATGGCATCCCAATTTATTTTTATTTTTTTACTGTATTTTATTTAGTTATAAAATGTAAGATTTTAGTGTGTCCGCTCCCTGCGTATGTCTCCAGGACTTCTGCCGTCAGTTCTAAGGCGAGCTGTTTTTATTGAAGTCCTTCGTTTCTTTGCGCAGGGATACGCACACAGAGAGACGGTTGTAATTGAAAACACTTGTGTTTTAATTGATTGATTTATTGCGTTTTAATTCCGATGTTAGTTCAGAGGCTGTAAGGTGTCGAATGAAAGTGAATTTTGTAGAAGGTAATGATACAAGAATATGATAATGATTTGACATAATTACACCAATCCCGTTGTTAAGACATAACCCATAGATAAAACGTAGCATAAACAGACAATACATAGAAAAGATGACACATATACGCAAATTTCATAAGGAAACATGAAATGAAATATTAAATCAGACAACACAACACTCAACATAGTGTACATCTATTCTAAAATTACAATAAAAATATTCCATTACCTATACATACTAATATTTGGACTTCACAATTTTGATACACGAAAAACTGCAAGACTTCTGGCTTCATTAACATTTAATGGGAGTTCATTGAACATTTTGAAGCTTTTATAATAAACATTGTTTTGAAAAAAATGGGGTATATTGTGAGGCTTAAGGTATTGGAGAGTAAAAGGAGATGGATAAGAGGAAAGAGTATTTGGCTATTTAGATCTGGTCACCAAACACGGCCAAAGCCATTTCATGCAACGATATGATTCTCGGTGCTCGTCTGACACCAGGGCGATACTGAGAGTATCTTCCACCCTTTTTGGTGAATTAATTTTGAAATTACAAAATCGCACGCCGTGTTTGAAGCCGCGGCCTTCTGTTTTGTAGCCATTGATCGTAACCACGAAGTCCATCGTTCGATACAAAATTATGACAAGACTTATTACGAAGTATGTTTTTACATTTAGCTTGTACGTAGTTGTTTCGTCCTCGTTTTTTCTGACCACTTAAATCCAGCATTTCTGAAGGCGCCAACATCTGAATAAATAAACATGATTTTATCGGCCCATATAATACGAGCTCTGCTGGATTTGGTGTTTTGACGCAGGTTGCCATGTATGACGGACCTGACAAACATCGATGGATAAACAAATAAATTGTATGTTTCAGCCATATTGACAAAGGCTTTTTCGTATTTATGGAAACAAACGTAGCTCGTAATTACGAAGGGGAAAATCTCTTTAATTCTTCTTCAAATAAAGATCCCGTAGGGATGGGAATAACCGCGTAAACCATTTATAATAATATGTTCTCAAAGTTTGCATAAGTCACGAGCCAACTTATTACACTACCTACGCAGACCTCTTTAATTCGGGAAGCGGGTTTTAAGGGCGGCCCCAGGAACCATTTATTGGATAACTAACACCTCTGCTATAGGTCACCTCAAGTGGTTCGATACGTTTGGTAATTTAGCAGGGGTGCCCGGGTTCATCGGGAGCTGCCTGTCCACCAGCTCCGTGGCGTGACAGATCGGGAGAGGCTAGTTTGGGCAGACCCTTTGACCTCTCCAACTGGTGTCTCGGCCCATCGCCTTGCGCTGCGGCGGTTCATTCCTGGAAACACTAATCTCTAGATTCCTACCCACCCCTCATATATTTTTTCCTTCCTAGAACTTCCAACCATCATCTCCAAAGATGATACAAGCTCTGAGGGAAATAATTTTTCTCAAATTCTTCTGTTAATGTAAAATTAAACAGTTTGTGCACGATGTAAGTATAAAACATAATATTTGAATAGTGTGTCAGTCACTAGGGTTCCCTGTAGTTTCTAGTTGTCTTTACATTGTCTTTTGGATGTTTGCAAGTTGATACGCGCTGTTCTCTCAGCAATGATTTTACTTTACTTTTAAATATATCTATTTCTGAATTTTTTTCATTTGGTAGAGCATCACATAGTTCAATGGCTTGATATTTGATTGTTATTTGGAAAAAATATTTATTTATTTAAATATGTATTAAAACTGAGAATAACCAACATATTATGATTTGTTTGCCCTGGTTGAGTATTTATTTTTGGCAGTGGATATTGTAGGTAGGTGCTTTATTGATTTACCGATTTATTATGAAACATTTTCCGACCAAAAATTTTCAGATTTTTTTTCTTATTTTCATGGAAGATTTTTGTTTTTGATCTTTTTTCAAAATTTTGTACAGTTCATTAAAAAAAATAATATGAATTTATAAGAAAAAGTTCTTCAAAATTTGGTTAAGACGGGACAGTTACCTAAAATTAAGTCGGAATCTTAAGATCACGTAATAAGCGTTCAAAAATCGTTTGAAAGGGAGATATATTATGTAAATACGAATTTTAGAGGGAGCGCGCATTTTTAAAAAAAACGATAATAATTAAGCGAGAATGATGAGAATATTGAATAAAACCAAACTCGTTTAAAATAGAGCAAACATCTCTCGACAAATGTTTTAGTTCCGTTTAATGATGTATTGTAATTTTTTCATACGATTAACTTATTGAATAACAGAACAAAACGTGTTTTTAATAATTTTCGGAGCAAACTTGGCGATTTTTTTCTATCGAAGGAATTTCATATAATTACGGTTTCGGTAGTATAATTACGTTAAAAATTGGGAGTGCGGGACTTACCGACGTAAGTGAAGAAGCCGTTCACAAAAATAAGCGGCGCGCGGCCCTGGTGTATTGGACAGACCTACGGTTGAATTTGCCTAAGCAAATCTCGAAAATAAAGTGGGCATCTTTAACTAACGACATGTAAGTGAAGAAGTCGTGTAAAAAAATATACGGCGCGTGCCCTGACGTAATGAACGGACCGATTGTCGTTTTTGCAAGTCCTGGAAAATAGATCTTTCTTTTTTTATTTTTTTTTTTATTTTTTTTTTTTTTCATTTGTTTCATTTTTTTTATTATTTTAAATACATAAACGGCTATACTGCCTTTCGGTGGGGTTTTCTTTAAATTGTCAGATTATTCTAGACAAATATCTCGGAAAGTTACTAATTCATTGTTTAGATAAATACAAACATAAATATAAATACATTACATTCGTACGGATCCCTGTAGAAACATTTGAGATTTTAGTAATACGTTCATCAGAAATAATTAAAATGTTGGCGTCAAGAAAACCCCCGTTATTAGAGTCTTATGTCGCCTTAACACGCAATTAAATTTCAGCTGTCGGTACATTCATGATTTGAAATTGTAAAATAACTTAAACTTAACTAAAAAAATATTATAGTTCCGAATTTGTCGGAATCGATTTAAATGTGAGCTTCTAGCCAACCTTCGTTATTAGTCTTGTGTCTCCAAGTACGTTATTATTTTTCTTGATTCTTGACATGTTACAAAACATAAGTACAAAGATACTACTAAATAAGTTGTAAAAATATATAATGAGAGCTTACTAATTAAAAAGCTAGGCATCATTATTGGCCATCTTGGGTATGGAAGCACAGGTTTAGCAGCGACCCGCATTAAAAAATCTCATAGTTTGAGAACCTTTGTCATAAAGAATTTAATACAATAATAAATAATACTCTCGGGAACAGGAACGTTTCCAGTGCCAGTTCCGTGAAACAACACTACCACTCCTAGATATGTAAGTACCCGGTTCCAGTTGCCAGTCACTGTTCCCAGTGGAACTGGCTCTTTGCCTCGAGCATTTCAATTTCACCTATGGAGATATTTTATTCCAATCATATGGCTGTCTTTAGGAAACGAAGGCTGAGGTGTCTTCCAAATTTCGAGGTGTAACATATTGGATCATCAAACCTACGATAATATCGATACACACTAACGGTTTTACTAAAAAACGTGGTGAAAACTATATTCAATTGAAACGTAAAATAGAATCTGACATAAAATAGGTCATAGAAAGATATATTCATTGCGTATACAGTCAACGAGGGTTGTTTTATAAACTTGAAATAATAATAATTTTTCATCGATTTTTAGAATTTTTCCAAGGTATTATAATTTTTATTTTTTTTTTGTAATTATTTTTTATTTTTATTAATTGTTTACATGGTACATAATTCATTTTACATTTTGGGTTTTTTTACTACTCTTCCATTGAAAGCATTTTCTTGTGTATGGAAGGGGAGTGTACATAAATGTTGTTGTTAGTTGTACTTAAATAATTCATTGTACATAAATGTATGTTTGCTGTAGTATTTTTTTTGATAGTAGTGAAGGATAATATATTAATATAGTAAATTTAAAAAAAAGAAAATGTTCTATATATTTCTTAATTTTGTAAAATCAAATACCATTTTTTTTACAAAACAGATAAAATGATATATATTTTTAATTTTTATTTTAAATATACTTTCATATTTAAAAGTGCAATTTTTTAATTTATTAAAACATGAAAAAAGTTGAAAAAAAGGGATCCATTTTGGCACGATATTATCGTTTTTTTTAATTCATAAGGCTTTTTATATTATTAAAAATAGTCACTTTCATGAAAAATTCACTAAGTTCACGGGGTAAAAGTAAATAAAGTCATAAAATGTCCGACATAACCTTAATTCTGACATGGAGCTATATTCCCAACATTACGTTATTAATGGCTTAAAACTGAAAAAAAAATAGCACAAATAATTGAAAATATTTAATTATTGAAGACAATATTAGTGATTCCTAAACGAAAACTAGAAAGAGAAAATTTAAAAAAGATACGGTCAAATCTAGAACTTGAACACAGGATCCTTGCCTTGCCGGGGCACATTCAATAATTGTATAATTAAATATTACAAATTAAGGTTTTACTCACTAACTTATTCCAAAAAAAAGTACTGTTAATATATTGCATTAAAATAATATAATAATGAATTCATCATTAGAATAGAAAATATTATCAAAAACATGTTTTAAATCGCATATCACAAATCTCCAGATGTCTGTAATATTGCCGCGAAAATGCACCAGTCTGAAAAATTCAATGTTGCGAGACATTTTTTATTAGTAATAATTCGAAGTAGAAATTGTACACCCCTCGTGCAATGTGTACGAAAAAACACCGTTTAACGGTTGTGAAGTGGTTTTTTATTGGTAAGACTGTTTATATCGGCTGTTGTGAGCAGACATAATCCATGACTTAAGTCTTGAACGAGCGTTTTCAAAGGAAGGTTTAGGGTGCAGATTCTCTGACGGAACATGCAGATGAGTCCTTGTATTAGTTCTTAACTTTTCACTTGGTTTATGTTTGTTTCAATCTTTTTACTTTATGTTTAAAACTTATATGGCAACCTCGATTGTGGTATGTTGTGAGGCTGAATATAGAAGAGATAGAATGAGATGGGGAGGAGGAAGGATGAGAAGTAACTGGCTATTCAAATCTTGTCACCAGACACCACTGAAGTCATTTCTAACTACATTTAAATTCAGAATTGTGGTCTTCCATCAGGGCGATACTAACAGTATATACCTTTTTTTATTAATACACACACGTACATGCTACACATTACACAGACTAGATCCATCCCATACCCCTCCCTTCCCCATCCCATCCTTATAGGCTAATGTAACTTTTTTTTACATAAATATTATATATATTCACTAATTAATTAAAATACCTAAGTGAAAACTAATTTCTTGGTTAAATAACTAACACTTACTACACCATTCCTTGTAATTATTATAACTGTTGGTTTTCCAAATAAAATAAAAATAAAATAAAAATAAAAAAAATACCTAATACTCCGGAACTTACTTAAAATATATTATATTTCTAAATTATGAAATTAAACAAATTTATTAAATAAAATTTGCTTGCGCACGACGGGATTTGAATCCGCGACCTGCAGATTCGTAGCCAAGGATCGAAATCACTCCAGCATGGAGGCCATTTATTAAATGTAAAGTTTGATGGCGATTCAATGCGATGTATTATACTATCCCGAAATTTTCAAACTTTGTCCACAAACTCCTCATCAAAATGGTTGTCAACTCATCACGAATTCGGAGGAATTTCAGTGCATCTATTTCCCAGGGGTTCAGCTTGTCGTAGTTAGAGCAAAATTAGCAACAGTGCAGCCCCCTCCTTTACCTCTTCACCTATTTGCCCCACTACCCATCCTATCCACCCCCTATGAAATAGCACAACAGACGCATATGTTCCGGGCTGGCGGCAATTCATTTGTCTCATTTACATTGGACTTTTAGTAGTTCATACCAACTAAAGTTTTAGGTTTATGAATGTTTTATGAGCACGAATTTTCTAATACTTTGATGAATATTCCAGTACATCAGTGAACTTTCTATGTTCATGGACGTTGTAATATGTTAATGAATGTTAAGTTATATAGAAAAATCACGTATAAATTATTAAATCTAGAACCGTGAAAAATTACCATATATTATAGTTTTATTTGATTTAGTTTTACGCCCAGCTGGGCTTTTTTATGGATTATAAGAACAGAATATACCAAGTGAGCTGTCGATAATTAATTAGACACAGTCTTTTTAAAACATGAATTAATGTTAATCTCGTGAACTAAAGATGTAACAATATTAGTAAAACATGTAACAGTAACATAAAATAATGTTGAAACTGAAACAATGCTACATATTAGACAAGTCGCTAAAACTACATTACCAACCCTACGTAATTTGTAGAATTCAACAAAAATGTGGTAAAGATTAAGATCAATTCTATAGTGGAGTCAGTAAATACTTCAACAGTTTCCCCAAAATTGTTGCCATACTTTTGGTTAGTGTGTGTGTCTGAAAGTTAGGTGTCTATTTTTTGGAGAAGAATGTTACAAATTGTCTTCTGATCCTAGTCAGTATATGGAATTTAATTGTGGCAAAGATGGCAGAACTATCAATTAAGCTGTTGTATTGTTGCAAAATTGATAATATTTCATGTGAGATAAAAAGCGTACATCATTGAAAAATCACTAAATGTGAATTTACTTGCCAAGATTAACCCTCAGTAATTTAAACAAAAGCAATCCACGTTTCAAATATAGAATAAAATTAATATATAATCATTGAAGAAAATATAAACGACTTACAAACAAAAAATGCGAAGCAGTAAATAGAGAAAAAGATTCAATTGCAACTACGAATTCAATTGATATTATCAGATAGATCTTTTTACGCGTGATGGGAATCAAACCCGTGACTTCTGAATTTGTTGCCGAGGAACTTAGCGGCTAGACAACGAAGGTAGTCGTCGCAAAATAAACATCCTGGTAATATAACTAACTCAATTATATTTTTTATACCAAAGGATTTTTGATATTCAAGAAATTCAACATTTCATGGTAGTGACAAAGCTTATCAAAATTAGTAATTCAATATGACAAATAGGATTTCATGACATTTATTCCGATAAAAGCCTAAAATGGTTATAGTTTTCTTTCCAAACCAAATCAAATAGTTGGAAGCTAAAAAATTTTTCGGTTGAACTTTTTTTAATTTTTCACAAATTTCTAGTAGCTCTTTTTTATGGGGTGGTTAGAATAATTTGACTGGCACATTAGTTTAAATTTAGTCATTGAAAATATGCTACACAGCATTTTCCGAACGACATTGCTAGATGTTCCTTATCTTCGCAAAGGTTTTTTAATATAAAATAAGTAAATTAATCATAATAAAATCATTTTTTTAATTTTGCATGACTGATAAACTACCGTTTATATTGATTTATAAATTTTAAGCCTAAGGGCTTTTACACTATTGTGTATATCAACATTTGATATACATTACAGTTTAGTGAAACGATCAGGAAGTAAAATTTGTCAGTAGTCATATAGAAATTCAATGCAAAAGAATAATATTTTTCTAAGATTAGTTCATGATATTATTAAAGTATGTTACTAAAGCATTCATTTAACTATATTCCGTGCAGTTGAAAACATCTAAAACAATCTACGTACAAGTGAATACCTAGTTGTTTCAATTAGAAAATATTTTCGATCGAGTAGTGCTAGTTGGTATGTTGAATGTGATTATGCTCAACAAATCAGGGCTGTCTATAATTTAATCAAGCATAAACAATACCCTAAAAAAATCCAAAATCTTAACGACTTAAGTGAAGCAACCGTGGACAAAAATATGAGACGCACGGCCCTGGTTTATTGGACAGACTTGCGGTTGAATTGGCTTTATCAGGTCTCTAAAATAAAGTGGAAATCTTAACGACATAAGTAATGAAGTCGTGTAAAATCAATATTGGCGTAAGGCCCGGCTTAATGGATGGACGTACGGTTGATTTTTCCCTAACAGGTCTAAAAGATCGATGTTACTTAAATCTCAAATATTTCTAAAGGGATCCTTCTGGGAGTAATTTCATCGTCTAGAAAAATCAAATCTGGTTATTACTGCTAATTTTAAAGTTGAAACAACGCTTCATAAAATTTCCAAACCGTTTTAGATAAAATATTTTAATGGCAAAGTCCTGTTTTTATTAATCTTAAATACAAATAACTTACATCCCGAGAGATACCGATTTTAGAAATACGTTCATCATAAATAATTAAAATGTTAGCGCACCCCCGTTATTAGAATTTTATGTCGCCTTAACAATTTAAAGTCAATTAAATTCAATTCGGAAACTTGAGAGTTTTAATAAATTTAACCCTTTTGTAAAGTGCTTGTAATTTATAGTTTCTATTACGATTTATTTATATGTACAGCTATGATGATACAGTTTTAAACTTTCTTCACTTATTTTATATTTTTACCGTTATATGTATACAATAGGTTGTATATATATACATATAAATATATATAATCTTCAAACTGTGGTTAATATTCATAGCATTTGGGGTAGGGGGTGGGGGTTAGCAGGGATGATACACAATGGTTTTATTAGAAGTAGATGAATTTTCTCATCCTCGTTGCTATGTGGTATTTCACAGCTAAATTTCCAATTATTAGATTATTGAGATTATTTTCCTCATGGCCTCCTCTTTGGGGTAAATGAAAAAAAATCATTTTTAGAGTGTTTCGAAATCAGATGTAAATAGTAATTTTTCTCTTATTGTAAACGAGACTGTACATGTAGACAGCAGTGACCTTTTTCTTTTTTGCAAAGTGCGCAAAATATCATCAATCTCTGAATGAAACCGTAAATTTTTATGAAAATGAACCCACGCCGGGACTCTATTTCACTATATTGGCGCAGAACTCTGAAAAACCTCGAGATATTGTGCATTACAGACTACGTGTCAATTTATAATACACATAAACTAAATATTTTTTAAATGAAAAATATAAAAAGAATCTTAACATAAATATTATAATGTGGCCTCTTGAATCCTTCAAGACTATTGATTAAAATGTCTTGAAAACGTTATTCAATAGTCTTGGAAAAGTTATTTAAAATCCTGGAAACGTTATTTAACAAACTTGGAAACGTTATTTAACAGTCTCGGAAAAGTTGCTTAACAGCCCAGGAAACGTTATTTAACATTCTTTGAAACGTTATTAAGCAATCTTTAAAACGTTATTTAACAGCTCCATACCTCGTGCTATGCAATCCCGGCCATTATTTACGTTCTGCTATATACGTTCTATGTGGGATACATACGACATTATTTTTATTTCAATAATTTTTGAATTTGTGAAGCTGAAATTATAAGTAAAAAAATATTTGCTTTCAAGACAAAAATTGACAATTTATCATTTCGAGAAAAATTCCTGGTATGAACGTATGTCTTCTTGAAAAATTACGACACAAATAATTAAAACGAATCAATTTTGGTACATGTTTTAACGCTAGTCTAAATTAATCCCAATCAGTTCCAAATTTGAAAATGACACTTCAATTCAAAAGCAAAGTTCTAGAGTTGATTGAACGAGAGTGTAGGACACAACTGAAAATAGTATTTTGCGTAGGTATAATAAACACGAGTCAAAATATTTCGTTCTGTAAAACTTTTTTTTATATATTAATAAACATTTTGAAAAAGAAGACATCAATTTTCCTCCATTTCATTTCTTTAGAAAAGACATTAATTTTTTTCTCTATTTAAAAACATCATCATTTCAATGCCTTTGATAAAGCGAGATGTTTCATTTCGAAAAAAGAATTTACGCAGAAAAGATCATTTGTGTTTTTTTACCATTTAAGATTTATTATTTTTAAGAAAACGCAATTTTTGGGAGAAGCACATAAATAAAAAAATATTCAATCTTGTAAATCAAAATAATAGTAAAGGGATTTTTGTACAATCTTTCTGTTATTCATTATCATTTATGGAGATCATTTTAGCCCTCTATGTTGAACACTAGAAAGAAGCAGGTACAACAAAAAAATATTGACTAATTGACGCTAACTTATCGTAATGTTGGCAGTATTAGGTTTTTTTTTACATCAACTTCATACAGGAGGTCCTGAGAAAGTATTTCATCTTTGGGGGGTGCTGTATTTGGGTTCATTTTATGAAAGGGAATAAGAAGAAGTTCTGGAAAGGAAAAAGGTGAGAAGGATGTGTAGAAATCTGAGAGTCAGTAACCAAGAGTGACGAATCTATGAATCCATCCCTATCACTGCGGTGCAACTCGATCGGTCTAGAAAGTCCAGCTGGAGAGGAGAAAATATCTCATTCAACCAGTTTCTCACGAACCCGTCCGTTACACTTTAGGTGGACAGACGCATGTGGCGCCAAGACCTAAAGCTCGGGCATTCCTGCTTAGTCACCAAACGTAACGAACCACTTGAGCAGAGCAATATCAGAATTGTTGGTTATCTAATAAATGGTTCCCACGGCGGCGATATGTATAACTGCATTCTTAATTGAAATGAATAATAGACATATTATTGAAATCGTGGAGTATCGTTTGACGAATTATTTCTCAATCCCGATAACTTCCTTGCCCTAGAAGGCAGGTATGGATAAGTAAGGTGCGTGTATATACCTACTTGATACCTACTTGTCTAAACTTAAAACGCACCTTTTCAGACAGTCGTATCCATAATTTCAGAAACCTCCACTTTCACAATCGACGGCAATTTAAATTAACAAAATGTTAAAAAAAAAATACTTAAAATAAAATAAAATAAATAAAAATAACAATTAAAAATATATAAATAAAAATAATTACAACAATTTGTAGGATTTTTGAGACAGTTAAAATACAGTTAAATTAAAATAAAACTATAGCAGACTTAAGGTCATGCGATGACCAGTGTTTTTTGATATAGTGTCCTCTGCGTGCAGTTTTATCTTTTATAAGAATATTTTTTTTAATATAAGTGTGAGTGTCGGAAGTGACTTGCCAGGTAAGTATGTTTTGGTATCTTTTCTAAATAACAAATCTAGATCCTAGGAAATAAATTGTACAGCGCCCTTGAGGTGATTTTTCACAAAAACGGCGCTCTACAAATTATTATTATTATTATTATGAAGCAACAAATAAATTTATCCTATGAACCTGACGTTCTGCAAATCTTAAAATACTTAATTTCAATATAATGCATGACTCTTTAGACATTTCTTAAACAGTAGATAAAATATTTAATTACTCTTTGAATAACTTTAAAACATTTTTGTTTGCCTATCTTCCCAAATCTTAAGAATTATAAATGTGGAATAAATGGATAATAATTGATCAGTCATACAATAAAAATAAAAACCTGTGTATGTAGGAGGGAGGGTGTGAGGGTAGGTTTGTAGGTAGGTGGGGCAAGGGACGGCGATGAATTTTAATTGAAAATTATCCCCAAGTAATTCGCAAAGTGGTGACCAAATTGAACGCCCAAAATATTCTTCACCTACACTTGCTCGTCAAAACCATCATAACACGGGGTACAATACTGCAGAAGTCATACTAGTTAAAGTCATAGATAGGTTGTTTAAGGAAAAAACCTTATTTGTAACTTTTCCATACGTAAACAACATTATTTTGAGACAGGTTTTACATCCAATTATAGTATAATCTTCTCATTCTGACGCTTTTAACAATTGGGAAGATAATGATGCAAAAAAAAACTTTTTTAAAAGGGAGTAAATACATCCGCTGTTTCAAAAATTTCATTCAACAGCATTTTTCCTCGTATCCTGTTGTGCTAGAACATCTGTACTGCTGGTATCTTGAAGAAGTCATGTCACCGACTACGGCTGAAGTGTTTGGGCACATATAAGCCATGGCATTTTAAGAGGAATGGGCTATCTACAGAGCAATGAATTATATTAAAACTAACCATTGCAAGATTTGCATATCTTCAGGTTTCTTGGCTAAATCTATTTGTTATCTCTAGTAAGTCCGTAGAGTGTATGCACCTCGGATAAGTTCCAAGCGTTCGCATATAGATGTACCTGAGGATTGTTTTCAGGATTTTTTTCCAATATATATATATTTAGTTTGGTGCAGAGTCAATACACCGTTAACATACTCAATTACTCCAGCTAACTTCATTTATCAACATAGAACATGGCTTTCATCGCATCTGCTTCATTAAACCCTTTACAAATATTGAATATCTTCATAACATTAGGCAGACATGTTCGTCTTCGTCATATTTTTTAGTG
The DNA here is from genome assembly GCF_061612785.1 of Hesperophylax consimilis. Taxonomy (NCBI): domain Eukaryota; kingdom Metazoa; phylum Arthropoda; class Insecta; order Trichoptera; family Limnephilidae; genus Hesperophylax; species Hesperophylax consimilis. The sequence goes on from NC_142865.1 coordinate 19,760,111, forward strand.
AAAAAAACTAGAAATATTAAATTATGTCTTACGTAGAATATACGAAAGTCTACATTATTTAATAACTTCAAGTATTCAACTAAGGTATTTTGTAAAAATATTTTATTTATCCAATGATAACACGTATTTTCAACCATTTTACAAAAATGTGAGCCTCTATAAGAAAATTCAATAAAAAGATAATATGAAATCATACATTGAAATAAAACGTAACACTAAAGGCGGTAATGATATAAATTAAAAATAAATATTCAAACGGCAAATATTTTGAGGTTCCGTTGTATATTGTAATGAATTTTTTTATGTTTTAATCTTTTGCGTTATATTTTCTTGTAATATCGCGTTTTTTTGTTCCTTAATCCATTTTTTAATTTTATATCTGAAATGTTTTTTGTTTTCCTTCATTTTTTGTATCATTTATTCATTTTTTGTATCGAGTGAAAGATTTTTGAATTCTTTTATTGCCTTATTTTTATCTTGTGTCTTTGTCCAAAGCTTGTGTTAACCGTCGGAGTTTTCTTGATTTTTTGAAAGCTTATCTTATCTCTCAATTAAAATAAATTTGTTTAAACATGTAATTCGATGTTTTTTTAAGATGGTTTTCTGTGCTATTTCCATATGACTGATAGCTGAGTTTGTAGCTCCTCCCCAAACCACGATTCTTTAACTCCTTGAGGTACGAACTTTTTTTTCTTATTTTTTACCTTTTTTTTTTAATCAATTGATGTAGCTTATAATAACGAGGAAAAAATATTTAAAAAAAAATTGGACTGAAGGCTTTTCAGGAATGAGGTGGTCAAAATTTTATACCACAGTACACATGGGAAAAAAATATTAGGTTCAAATCAAAAGTTTATTAGAAATAAAAAAAGGCCATTTTATATGACTAATTGTGGAAATTTTCAAAACAGTTTTTATCTTTTTTTACACAAAGGGGTACTTTGCAAACACAACATATCCAGTTGGAACGTATGGGCCTGTCTTTTGTACTACAATTCGTACAACGACGTGAAGTAGTATGTTCTGGCCGGTGGGCGCTATTTTTCAGACGTATTTCAGGGTCCACGTAAGGCTTATGTCTCTTAATTTCCACCACCTCCGATGTGGACCCACGCTTTTTGGTGCATTTCAGCTCCTCTTCAGCCAAAAGTCCTCTGTAAACTTGCCTCCTGAAATCTTTGAGCCTCAATGGATTGTCTTTGTCAGCCTTACCCAACTTGCAGAGCTCTGTGTAAACAATGTAAGAATTTACAATTGTTGCATCTAAAAAGTGGAAAAATAAACGATGCCACCATTTTTTAGACTTTCTGTTTATCGAGTAAACCGCCTTCTTTTGATCAAACTTGTCCACATAATTCATGCAGTTGTTATAATTATTTAGAGCCAACGGACATGGCACCCTTGTGATCTCACCAGTTTTCTCTTTACGGTTGACATGCATGGCATCCTTTGGGTTGTGAAAGTTTGAAAGGAGGTGTACAGCTCTTCTATCTCTCCATTTTATCATGGAAATTCCTGTATCATTCAAGTACCAGTCATATTCACCTCTTTTTAGGTTTTTATCATCCTTCATCTTAGGCAAATATTTTCTGGTTGATTGGACAGTTCCACATGAGCGAATATTCATATCTTTCAGCTGTTTTTGTAGGGGGTAGCAATTAAAATAATTATCAAAGTAAACTGTGTAGTTACGACCTTGAATAGATTGACAAAAATTTAAGACAACTCTTGGCCCTAAGTTAGACTCAGCGTAGTCACCAATTTTTCCTGTGTATATTTCAAATTTTAAGTTGTATCCATTTTCTGCACACATCATTCTGATCTTATAGCCTCTTTTAATGGGTTTTTTGGGCATGTATTGCTTCAATGTGCTGCGGCCTTTGAATTTGACTATGCTCTCGTCAATTGCCAAAGTAGGTGATGGCTTGTAATTTCGATCAAAGGTGTCTGACAAGCAGTTCAACAAAGGCCTTATTTTATATAATTTATCGAAATTAAGTTGACCTCTAGCAGGCATCAATGAATTGTCGTTGAGATGAAGGTTTGACAACAGCCAGCCAAACCTATGGACTGTCATAAATCTTGAAATATAGGGGTCGTGTAAATCAGGGGACGATGACCATTAGTCTCTATAACTGGGGGATTTTTTAATTCCCATTACTAAATTTAGTGCAATGAATTTTTTAATTTCCTGAACGGTTGTGGGTTGGTGATTTTTCCCGACTTGTTGTGCGTATAGATTGGTCTGGAAGCAGATATTTTCAATCAAACTAGGAGTCCAAAATTTCAGAAAAATTTCCAAAGGTGTGGGATTTTCCATCGTAAGAAAGTCATTATGTAGTCCTGTTTCTTCACGGAATTCACCAGGGAAGGCGGTATTGAACGTACGGCTCCATTTAGGCACGACTATAATCGCAGGTATGACAGGTGTAGATGCAGTTGTGCCTGGAACAGCAGCGGTGGATGACAAAACGGACATTGAGATATTAGGACTATACTGGGCAGATGGAGAAGACGATACTGGTCGGTTACGCGTACGCGAAAGATGAACATCAAAAGTAGATGGTGATTGTGAACTAGAAGGGCTGGATGTGCCTGCTATAGGGTGATCGAGTGTGGTAGATGAAGAAGACGCCGGGATTTGATTCCTCACACAAGATAGAGGCAGTTCATCATCATCATCGTCCGAAGAGGCGCTAACTGTGACATTTGCTAGATGCTCCTCCTGTAGATCCTCTTCCTCATTGTCTGAGCACCCATAACAACTGTCATCATCAGAAGGTATCTCTTCTAAAAGTATTCCTGCGATTTCTTCTTGGCGAAGACCTTTCTTCGGCATGGTGTATCTGTAAAATTATAAAATCAGAATAACCATGTTGTAAGACTAAAAAAATTACCTCAAGTACGGTGGTCGAAAAGCAAAACCACCAAAAAATTTCGATTATACAAAAAAATACTATATTTATAGACATTTCTTATTGATAATTCAACAAATGAAATACAAGGGCACTAGAATTCATAAGAAATGGACAAAAATTCGAAATACATACCGTTATATTTCACTTTAAAGTCGGAGATCACAAAAAACCACAATTCGCTGGCAATTGTCAAACACATAACCAAACCGTGCAAAGCCACCTATTATCGCTATTGGAAACTAAATAGTAGAGAATCTATATCTCACATGGCATTTAAAAAACTTGTCAATAGATGGCCGTTTTAGCATAATTATTTATTTTCAAGGTGGCCGAATTTTGAAACCACAGTACTTCAAAGAGCCTTATGGATTGACAAAGTGCAAATTAATATACTGTGCTTTTATTTGCCACGGTAAAATTCTAGGTTGTATGAAATGTGTGGTTGTTTGCCATGAAGATAATATAATAGAATCTTGCAGTCAATTTGAATTCTATTATCATCCATTTACAATCAAACGGTTTTTTCGCAATCAACCTAAAATTCAATTTGATGGAAGTGATTTTATTTTCATATTGGCTTTTGAACTTCAGACTCGCCGCTTTGTGATTGCTTTTTTATTTGATATAAATTATTATTCAACATTTTAATAGGCATTTATTTCTTAGTTGATGGTCAAACTTGAAACTGATTTAAAAAAATAATGAAAATTCAGAATTTAATTTGAAAATATTCAAGATTTTTGTGGTGAAATAAATTATTGAAGACAGTATTAAACACTCTCAAACGAAAAATAGTACAGAAAAAAGATTCAGTCACATCTAGTAATTGAACCCTCTTGCAATCATATATAAAGAATATGCATTAAGAGAATGAAGATAATGTTGGTAATTCATAGTTCTGTGCAGAAAATTTGCTTTACTGTACAAAATTTTACGTAAAACCACGTTCCTCGAATGTAACCGATTTCCATAATTTTTCTTAATGGTTTTAATTATTGAATGCCTGAATTATATTTCAATTCTGTCAAAAATGTATAACAACAGCGCATAAATCTTAGAAACACAAATTCAACTTGAGTTTAATGTGTTCAATCTCCACACAAAACCCAATGAAACGTGGACTTGTGGACTTAGTTCCGTGACTGATGACGTCAGAATCAACGTCGTGCCAACCAAAGAGTGCATTTTAAGGTAGATATTTTATTCGTTTTCAATTAAAGATTTATTAATTTTTTTTTTTTGATAAATTAATGTTTTTAAGACAAGATTTTATTTATGCATAGCACAAAGGATAACAATTATTTTTATAAGCAATAATTGTTCGCCTGAAACACTCATCCACATTGAAAAAATCTCCTGATAAAAAATACATGACGCCAACGGGACTCGAACCCGTGTCCATTCGATTTCCGGTCGAAAGCTCTGACCACTGAGCTATGAAGGCTTATCTCTTACCCGCGAAATTATTCAATATATGCTAGTGTTTCATTCAACAATTACTGCTTGTTACATTTTTTCACCTGAGAACAACCAACTTTATTTTATATGAGAAAGGCATTGTAAGTGCTAACTCTCTCACAAGACGGCTACGTCTAACACTATCAAGCTTTGGCCCCGTCAACATCCCTTTTAATATTTACTAACGGGTTTTTGTGGATTTCAATCGCCTAATACACACCTGCACCACAATCATCACACATCTGCTCTGATGATGGCTACAGTAAAGTTGTCCTAAATGTTGGCTAAAGAAATAGGATGCTTAACTTGATATAGTATCCAAAAATGATTCACGATGAAAGCTTTCATTAGGTTTGAATGATATTAATAGCTGTTGGTTTTTTACTTTGATCCAAGATATTTATTTCAATTCAAATTCCACTAAGTAATAAATATTGATGGCTTTTCTGAGAGATGATAAAGCATTAATATTTAAGGCTTTGCTTTGACGTAAGAGTTATTTGCGTAAAGGTTATTATCCTCATTCTATTTTAACGTATATATTTACGTGGTTTCTTTCTCCACGGCGAAAATGTAGATTCCTTGTTTTTTTATAGTTTTATTCTCGATGAGACGGATGAAATTTTGCACACTTGGCCTTCAAAACCGAATGAAGGTCATTGTCTACATGAATTTTCTTGAAACCACCACCACCCAATTTTTCCACCTCTTAAAGCAGATTTTTGAAACTTTTTGATGAAATTTTGCAAATTTAACGTTCGAATTAAGAGAAAAATACTGTGGAAATTACATTGCGATTGACGATCAAAAATAATAACAAACTCTTCATCAAACTACACTCAGGACGGGTTGTTTGGAAAATTTGAAAAATTCTTCAAATTTTAACATTCATTTTCGGGTTCTGTCAAAGTACTATTCAAGTTCTGTTCATCATTTCAGGCTAGTTGCTTGAGAGAACTGAAATAAACAACAGAACTTGAAAACTATAGTTGCTCCACATTTAGATTATTGCTCTACTATGTTATATTTGGCCAATGAAGGAAATTTGAACAAACTAGATGTTATACAGAATAGAACTATGAGATGTATACTGGGAAAAGGCAAATACGCAAGCATTAATCAAATGAGACAGCAGCTAAATTGGATTCCAATAAAAAAGAGACTGTTATTTAATGTGTTTATTTTGTGCCTAAAGTCATGAACAACCAAATGCTAAAATACTTTAAGGTTGAAATGTTTTTTTAAAAGAGATGTTTATAATTACGAAACCAGAAATGTAAATAGAATTAGATTGCCACATATAAAGAAATCAAAATCACTTAACTGCCTAATGTACAAAGGACTAAAGATGTATGATGAAATGCTTAAAAGTCTGAAGAATGAATGTATTTAAAAATAAATGTTATGATTATTGTAAAAATATTTAAAGTTACAAAATGAAATATTATCTTGTTTATATTAGTTTATATTCAAATGTTATATAAACTAACTCAATAAATATTTAAAAAAGTTAATGTTAAAATTAAATGAATTGATCAAATTCTCTGAAACCACCCGTCCTAAGTCACCCACGTAGAGATAGATATAGATATTTTAAGTAAAAACACTGAATAACAACATGCCTATGTCATTTAAAAGACACAAACAGAATTCCTAATTACACGTTCGAGCATAATCATATTTTATTATATATCGGTCTATAGGGGAGTTGACATCGCCTTTGGGTCCCACCCAGGCGTGGTGTGTTCAATTCCTCCGTTATATCACAACACAAGCAACATTTTCCGCTGACTGTGGTGGTATAGGAGATTTTTAATTTAACTTTTATGTTTAATGTCCACCTATTATATATAATATTTTAATGTTTTCCTGTTTTATATAATATTTTAATTTTAAAGTTCTTATTTTTCGTGCACTGTTATTGTCTTTTATTGTGGTCCTCTACTAAAATAGCACTGTTATTGTTAAATTTTATTCTCTGCTTTTGTGTAAACCGTTTATTCTTTATTTCATATTATGTAATTTTTTTTTTAAAGGAACACAATAGGAAATTTTATTTTTAAGTTTATTACAGTTAAGCGCACTTGAAGTGAAACAACACAAAACTGCGCTATATAAATGCTATGTTATTATTATTATTATTAATTATTATCAGGTTATTCGTAACCCTGGAACGTCTGCCTTTAACAAGTTTTTTCCCAAACAAACAGGCACTTTTTGTTTTAATTTGGTAATGGAATTATAGACAGCCCCGATTTACTTAGCCTAATCAAATTCAACATACCAACTATAACTACTCGATCAAAAATATATTTTTTAATTTCAACATAAGTAGATTTGGTCAACTACATGGAATACAGTTACAAGAAGGCTATAATAACATTCCTCAATAATAGTTAAATGCCATAGGTCACGCCAAGTGGTTCGCTATGTTTGGTGACTTAGCAGGGGTGTCCGGGTTCATGAGGTGAGGTTTTTCTAGGTCTTAGCGGGAGATGCGTTTGCTTATCTGCTGTGGATTGAGAGAGACAGGTAGAGGGAGATCTTTTGACCTTTCATACCTTTTTCCTTCACAGAACTTCCTCTTCTTCCTTTCTCTAAAGAAACCTTCCCAAAGAAGACAAGATGTTTTTTCTGATTATGTCTCAGAGTGGATAAAAACCTTGTTCATGTTCTGACTGCAACTATTCATGTTCCCAGAAGGTAAAATTGAAATTCAACAACATAGTGGACAAAAACCTTTTTAATCTCCTGACGGCGACTATTAATTTTCTCAAATGGGATTTTCATAAACTCCCGTGTAGAGCTTATGTAAAAAATGTAATAATAATCCCCTTTTCCTGAATGAGTTTGGGATAATTTTAATAGTAAATTTTACTTCATTGTTACTGCTCCACTAAATTATTATGAGCAATATAAATAAATAATTAAAAAAAATATGTCATAGCAGAGCTAATTTAGGTAACGTAAAGAGGAATTTCGTAACTCTGGCACTTAATCTAAATTCATAAAAGTGTCAATATCTTGAAAACAAACGACTTAGCCGCTGACTTTTGGGACACCCTGTATAACGCTGAATAATAAATACGTGACGAAATTGTAAAAAACATTACTGATACAATAATAAAAAAAGCAATTCGAAGGAAAATCAGATTTCGGAACGCTCGAGATTATAAATAAGCAAAAATGAATTGCCTTCCAACACTCAATGTTAAAATTAGACCGACAACATCATACTTTCTCTTTCTCGCAGCCACTTAAATAAGGTATTAACATTTGCGGAAAGGAGAAAAACAGCGGTAATTCCAAATATACCCAATTGTATTTCTAAGGAAATTCTTTTCAGTTAATTTCCATCGTAATCGTATTCACAGAGTAGGATCGCAAAAACGTCGGAAAAGAGGGAAAACGACCATTCCAAGCGCCGGGGATGGGTTATCGGGTGAATAATAGCGTTTGGAATGCGCGTTTTGTTTAGTCGAACAATCGGCAGTATTGTGCTGTAACTGCGGGCATTTCTGGGCGTAATGAAAGTTCTAATAGCTCGCTGTTGTGTTTAATGCAGAGGTGTGTTCGGGGAACTTCGGCAAACTTCGGAAAACTTCGGGAAAATTCTTGAAATTCATGACATTTGAGAATAATGTGTAGATCGCGTGAATATTGACACGCGGAGAAAAGTGAGTATTGATAATTTATTAAAAAAACTCTTAAAATTATTCGTAATCCGGTTAAAAAAGGGATTGCAGGCCTTTAACGAGTGAATTGGTAGATTTCCTGATAAACTTTTAGTAAAATACCAATGTATTGCCACGATGTCGGAACAAAATTACTAAAAATGATTTTAGAATTTCGTCATTATATATTATCAAAAAAACGCAGACGAATCATTTGATGATTACAAGAGCAGTAAGTCACTGAGGAATTGCTGTTATATTATGTTAAATTTGCGTTGATTTTCAATGAGGCAGTAATAATTGTGCAATTTTTGTTACGCCAGAACTCACAGTTAAAAAAAATCGGGTTATACAAACAGATTTCAAAACATTAACAAAAGATATTTCGTAGAACTTTTTAACTGGAGAAAAAAATTAAAACAAAATTAGGATATTTTTTATACATGTTAAAAACTATTGTAAACTAGCGCTGATCAGTAGAAAATCACGGGATATTATAATTTTAGGATTTGTAAAGCTGAAAGTATTTATAAAATATATGCCTCAAAAACATTTACTTTTCAAGTAAAACTGAAAAATTACGACATCCAAATCTAAAAAGAAATTTTAATTTTCGCATTTCAAATAGAGAGTAAAAATAATTAATTAAACATAAAATTATTTTGGTTAGCACTTATTAAATTTAAATTCAAAGCAAATCCATTTTCAGTTCACTGAACCTGTTACAGACAGAATTACACCTGCAAATATTTTTAATAGTGGTATCGCACTGTGACGACGCACCGAAAATATGCACACGGAAAATATCTTCAATTTTTGATTTTCCATTCCAACAAGTTATGTACGTATTTTTGCATTGAATGCATTTCCTTAGGAAGTTTTCAATACTTCATCCGCAGACATTTTAGCTCTCAGTAAGAAATGGGATTACTTTCAAAGCACCGGCACCACCTCAAAGCAAAGGGATGAAGCGACGGAAAATCTGTAGACGACTTGCTGCAAAATATTACTGCTATTTCCTATTCCTAAATTGGCCACATATAATATGACAGAGTCGTAAATACTCGTCCTGATAAAATACCACAATTCAGGGTTGAACCGATGTGTGAAATAGCTTTAGCTAAATTTGGTGACTACATCTGAATATTCAGGTACTTTCCAATCATTCTATTGTCCATATTTTCCTGTCTTCCCCGCACTTTTGAGTCTCACAGCATGCCCTATTTAGGGTTTCAATCGGTCCACAAGCTTCGGACAGTCGGGAGCAGTTGGGACTCTTGGGCAGAGAGACATGGAATTGGCAGAGGAAGGATGAAAATAGGATAAAGGCGGTAGGGATAAGATCGAAGTTTGATAAAACCATGTACAATCCTTGGAAAAATGTGGAGGTTCACTAAGAATGCAATGCTGACTTAAGCGTACTGAAAAAGATTCAGAAAGGGACGCTTAAATTGCTAGGGCAAAATTACTGTACAGAGAACGAACGAAGAAAATAGTGACAATCAAGTCCTTTTGTTGATTCATGTCCAGAATCAGAGTAACAGAAGGGTGTGTATGAATGTTAATGAAGCGAGGAGTATGTGCGAAGACCAAGTTGCTTGGCGATCTGTCGTCTCTGGGGAAATGCCGTGACGGTTAATTAGTCAGAAGTACTCTTCGGAATCTCCATAGTGATCACTTTTATTTGTAAACTTTGATAATATGTAACTTTGATTATTGGAATAACAAACTATTGTTCGATAAAGTTTTGCATGTCCCAGAGGTAAATTATTTTTAAATTCATTTTACATATTCATATTTTTAAGGCTTCGTGAACTCAGAAACAATAAATTCTCGGAAAATTTCAGACTCAGTCGTGCCTAGGCAGATGAAAGCAGTAATTTTCAAATATTTCCCGTTCAATAAACACATATTTCCTCGGGGTAAATAATTCCCATACAATAATGGTACTGCCTTTATTCTATACAGCAGTTGTATGGATGTTGCTTGAACAATATTAATAATGTGCAGAGATCACGAAATCATTTTTTATCAATATTCTAAAGATTGGTTGCTGCGGTAATGATTGAACTTCGATCAATCGGAGTCTGTTGAGTATCTCGGTATATATGAACAAAGCTTATTATTATTTGTGAATCATATAAGCGTCCAAAATACCCAAGAGAACTATGATAAGGGTATTATGATAAAAGAACGATAATATAAGACATGATAAGAGAACTATGATAAAAGTATTTAGTTGGACTGAATGAAGTAAGGAGATGGAGAGGAGGGTGGTCGGGAAGCACCTGGCTAGGCTTTAGATCTGGTTACGGAATACAACTCAAGCAACGGTGTCAATTCGACCCATCTAACGCAGGGGTAGGCAGACAGGACGGATCGCCAAACGACTCGGTCTTAGCACACACTCCTTGCTTCAGTTACATACAATGTCTCATACAAACTATTCAAATATTCTGATTCTTGACATTTCACGACTCATTTTGTTACGCCGTGTCTTCCTTGGGCGTCCCTGACTTCGTATCGTATGTTCAAAATACGATCCTTGCTTCGTTTATCGGCTTTGCATGCCCAAACCATCTAAGAGTCCTTTCCTAAATCTTACTCACAATGCTTACATCAGTCTTGCATTCTTGGCGGATATCCATAAAAAAATAGTATATCTAATTTATTAAAAATCTCTACAAACTATTTGTAATCCAGTTAAAAAACGGAATTTCATAACTTTAAGAAATGTGTTGAAAGGTTTCAGGTCCTTAAAGAATGTGTTGAAGGGTAAAGGCCCTTAAGAAATGTGTTGAAAAGTTTCCGACCCTTAAGGAATGTGTTAAAAGGTTCCAGGCCCTTAAAGAATGTGTTGAAAGGTTTCAGACCCTTAAAGAATGTGTTGAAAGGTTTCAGACCCTTGAGAAATGTGTTAAAAGGTTTCAGGCCCTTAAAGAATGTGTTGAAAGGTTTCAGGCCCTTATGGAATGTGTTGAAAGGTTTCAGACCCTTGAGAAATGTGTTAAAAGGTTTCAAGCCCTTAAGAAATGTGTTAAAAGGTTTCAGGCCCTTAAAGAATGTGTTGAAAGGTTTCAGGCCCTTAAGGAATGTGTTGAAAGGTTTCAGACCCTTGAAAAATGTGTTAAAAGATTTCAGGCCCTTAAGGAATGTGTTGAAAAGTTTCAGACTCTTAAGGAATGTGTTGAAAGGTTTCAGACCCTTGAGAAATGTGTTAAAAGGTTTCAGGCCCTTAAAGAATGTGTTGAAAGGTTTCAGACCCTTAAGGAATGTGTTGAAAGGTTTCAGACCCTTGAGAAATATGTTAAAAGGTTTCAGGCCCTTAAAGAATGTGTTGAAAGGTTTCAGACAATTGAGAAATGTTTTTAAAGGTTTCAGGTCCTTAAAGAATGTGTTGAAGGGTAAAGGCCCTTAAGGAATGTGTTGAAAAGTTTCCGACCCTTAAGAAATGTGTTAAAAGGTTTCAGGCCCTTAAAGAATGTGTTGAAAGGTTTCAGACCCTTAAAGAATGTGTTGAAAGGTTTCAGGCCCTTATGGAATGTGTTGAAAGGTTTCAGACCCTTGAGAAATGTGTTAAAAGGTTTCAGGCCCTTAAGAAATGTGTTAAAAGGTTTCAGGCCTTTAAAGAATGTGTTGAAAGGTTTCAGACCCTTGAGAAATGTGTTAAAAGGTTTCAGGCCCTTAAAGAATGTGTTGAAAGGTTTCAGACCCTTAAGGAATGTGTTGAAAGGTTTCAGACCCTTAAGAAATGTGTTAAAAGGTTTCAGGCCCTTAAGAAATGTGTTAAAAGGTTTCAGGCCTTTAAAGAATGTGTTGAAAGGTTTCAGGCCCTTAAGGAATGTTTTGAAAGGTTTCAGGTCCTTAAAGAATGTGTTGAAAGGTTTCAGACCCTTAAGAAATGTGTTAAAAGGTTTCAGGCCCTTAAGGAATGTGTTGAAAAGTTTCAGACTCTTAAGGAATGTGTTGAAAAGTTTCCGACCCTTAAGAAATGTGTTAAAAGGTTTCAGGCCCTTAAAGAATGTGTTGAAAGGTTTCAGACCCTTAAAGAATGTGTTGAAAGGTTTCAGGCCCTTATGGAATGTGTTGAAAGGTTTCAGACCCTTGAGAAATGTGTCAAAAGGTTTTAGGCCCTTAAGAAATGTGTTAAAAGGTTTCAGGCCTTTAAAGAATGTGTTGAAAGGTTTCAGGCCCTTAAGGAATGTTTTGAAAGGTTTCAGACCCTTGAGAAATGTGTTAAAAGGTTTCAGGTCCTTAAAGAATGTGTTGAAAGGTTTCATACCCTTAAGGAATGTGTTGAAAGGTTTCAGACCCTTGAAAAATGTTTTAAAAGGTTTCAGGCCCTTAAAGAATGTGTTGAAAGATTTCAGGCCCTTGAGGAATGTGTTGAAAAGTTTCAGACCCTTAAGAAATGTGTTGAAAGGTTTCAGACCCTTGAGAAATGTGTTAAAAGGTTTCAGGCCCTTAAAGAATATGTTGAAAGGTTTCAAGTCCTTAAAGAATGTGTTGAAAGGTTTCAGACCCTTGAGAAATGTGTTAAAAGGTTTCAGGCCCTTAAGGAATATGTTTTAAAGTTTCAGACTATTAAGGAATGTGTTGAAAGGTTTCAGACCCTTGAGAAATGTGTTAAAAGGTTTCAGGCCCTTAAAGAATGTGTTGAAAGGTTTCAGACCCTTAAGGAATGTGTTGAAAGGTTTCAGACCCTTGAGAAATGTGTTAAAAGGTTTCAGGCCCTTAAAAAATGTGTTAAAAGGTTTCAGGACCTTAAAGAATGTGTTGAAAGGTTTCCTGATTAACTTTTAGTAAAATAAGTGCTAATAACTCCTAATATTTTCGATTTTCTATATTATATATTTTCAAGGCAAATGCGGTGACATGATTACATGTTGCGATATATTGAAAATTTACTAAAAATTTTATCAGGAAACGGCCTGAAATTCCATTTTTAACCGGATTACAAATACTTTGAAGAGCAATAAGCAATACTCGTTTTCGCTCAGAAAACTCATTTACACATCATTAGTCTACTTTCATCCTTACATATCGGTACATCATGGTTGTTTTCAGCACTTCATTATAGACTGCTGGCTTCATCACTCTGTTAAAGCATTTTCTGGAAAGTATAAAAAAAAATTGGATAAGTTAGTGAAGAAAGAATACAAACAAAAAAATCCTCCCATGTCACATGAAAATACAAGAAAAATATTTAATTCCTACTAGGCGTGGACTTACCTAGATAATTCTATGGCCATTACGTAACCCACCACGTTATATACCTGGCACGGGTAGACCCAGCAATATGAACTGTCAGTGAGACATGTCAAGCTGACATCGCTACGGTTATTTTACCTGAGAGGGCCCCTGTCATTCCGGATACCCTTATTCTAATTAATATATCCTGCAAGGGTTGCCTGCTCTTATTTTCAAGATATTATTTTTTAAACTAATTAACTATTTATATACAAGGGTAGGCAGAGAGGCAAAACCGTCAATTAGCACAGTCTTCATTAACATTTATAATGGCATTCTTCTTCTTATTTGACTTTTAACATGACCCAATTCAAGTATTTAGTTCACTAGATCATTCCAAATCTTTCTCAGGCATCCCCGACTCTTCTCATTCCCACATTTCTCACTATTCATAGTTTTACCGCATAAACATCTCATTCCCACAGCATTTAGCTTACTTTCATCCTTCCTCTGCCAGCTTCATGCCTCACTGCTATTTATCAGGGTAGGTACCAGCACTTCATTGTAGACTGCTAGCTTCACTTCAATGCACAAATTTTTGTGACAAAGAATGCAAGGCCAAATGAGTAAGAAAGAAAAAGACGCGTAGATAGTTTGGACATGTATAGCGAATAAACGACGAACTGAGTGTAAGTAGATATATGATGCGAATGTGATTCGTAGAATAAGTCGGGGACGTCCCAAGAAGATATGTCACGATCAAGTGAACCAGATACATATGCCAAAGTCGGGCCATGTCAAGAGTTGGAATAACAGAATAGTGTGTATTAACGACGTATAAATTTGAATGAAACGAGAAGAAGTGTGTGCCAAGACCGAGCTGTCGGTCCGTTCTTTTTGCCTACCCCAGCGGAGAAACGACCTAATTGTTAGTTAGTCAAATATAAAATAATGTTTTGCTAAAATATTATATTATTGGTGCGTTACCTTGTCGCTTGTCTGAATTATTCTAACGAACAATTCTAATTTAAAAAATTAAAATTAAATATTTTTTTAATACCTGTTCTATAGTTCATTGAACCAGAGTTACGCAGGACAGACACACAACTGAAATGAGCATTTTTTATTAAATATATGGTGTCTGCCCTGCCAAGCACGACCCTTATTCCCCCTTTAGGGCTGTGGGAGAAAGGGAGAGGAGAAAAGGGAAGGGTGGTATGAGAGAGCGACAATCATAAATGTATCATCCCCTAATTAGAAAAATGTCGGCGGAAGTCCCACTCCCGGGGGTCCAGAATTAACGAGGATAAATTTTTAAATATTAATATCAGAAATTTCTACCGCCAACTTCCCGTCCCCATCCCTTGGGAATGCAATGCGGTGTTTTATTTTTATCAAGTATTTCTAAAAAATCTTACCACTTATTTTTTACAAGTCGAAAAATCGTGGGGAGGTATTTTTGTGCAGGAAATAGCATTTCGGCTAATACATTAATGTTTATTAGCCCATTTTGAGAAGGTTCTCACTCTGAATTTCGGCTTCGTATATATTTATTATGTAAACAAGCTTACTGTACCACTTCCTTAACCTCTCAGGACTATTTGTCAAATTTAAAACGATTTCATTTTAATTTATCCGAAAATTTAAAACTTTTTTTGAAAGGTGATAAGTTTTCAAATTTTATTTTTAATGAATACACATTTCTTTAAAATATTTACTTTTTGAAGGCAAACATAAAATAGTTTTATAAATAAAACTAAACTTACGGATATCAAAAAAAAAAAAATTATAAGGCAATTGTTAACATTATAGTCATCACAATTTTTTTTATTTTTTCTTGTAAAAGTAATTAATAAAAAAAACACAAAGTTTCATATTTTTTCTCAAACTTTGGTCAGAAACTTTGGTTATATATGTATGTATATATTTTTTAAATTAATTAATTTTGAATTTAATCTATATTTGAATGTTTAGCTTGGTGTTTTCTCTTTCTAGCAAGAGAGACAACGATATCTACGAGACCTTATCGATGGCCAAGGGCACATATGTGTTAAGTGTAGTTTTAACTAAAAACAATTACGTGTTTTGTAAAATTTTTATCAAGATTACATCACTTTGTAAAAAGATGTTTCTTAGAAAATTTACATTACTAATTTCATCTAGAATGTACCGCTGAACTGTTCCCAAAAGCGAACAAATTAGTATGAGGGGTATTGAATTTGTAAATACTTTGTAGTAGTACTGGATAGGTAGTAGCTGATATCAGTGCATTATATATCATAGTCATCATAGGTACTGTGTAAAACTTTATCGGACTGTCAAGCAGTGTCGCACATTATTATTATACACGCGATTCTCCCGGTAGATTTACGTAATTTATTACTTTTGTTTCCTTTTTATATTACAATAGTATTTATTTTATTCCTTTCATTTTCTAATAGTACAATATATACCTTTCTAATATCTTTTATTTTATTTTTTATAAACTCTTAATGCCTTTTAGACATTGTATAAGCACTTCATTCTTGCTTATACTACTTTATTGTATATTATTAGATATAATTTCTTACTTTAACTTAATACTATACTACAGATTGCTACTTATATTATATTTATAACTCTTTTTTCTTACTCTTAACCTTACTATTTAATGATTATACCATTATACTTACATTTATATTGTTGAATTCCTTATGTTGCTGTACTATTCTCTGTAATTTAGTATGTGAATGGCACAGGTTGTCCCGTATATGTGAAAAATAAATAAAAACGTTTCGCTTTTTTTAAATTTACAATAAATTTTGGCACAAAAAACTTTTTACTTATTTTTTAAAATTTCTCAATTTATATTTTATAATGATAAGCCAACCTCATTAATAATAATATGATAATTTTTATAGCGCCGTTTTTGTGAAAAATAACTTTTCAATATAAATCTGTGTTTCTTCTTTCCTCCAATATAGGTCTATTCAAGGCCCAGGTTCACTCCTTCCTCTCCTCGAAACGATCCTCCACACGACCCTCCCTCTTCCTTAAAGTTGACATAGCCCCTGATAAAAATTATTTTCCTGATTGGAGACCATGAGTCGTTTTTTTTAGTCTTTTTTAAACAGCTATGCGTATAATTAAAATTAAATAAATTAAGTAGAACTTATCTTTAAATAATAATATTCTAAAATTTATAAAACTTTAAATAAAATTCCCCTCAAAATATCCATCTCGCTCTTTCCCAATTGGAATTTTTAAAATATTGCTTCACGGTTGATTTTCCACTAGATTGTGAAACGGCTATCTCCTGATAAATAATAAAATTATTCCAGACATGATGGCCTGATTGAATTAAGCAAGTTGAATTCAAATAAGTCCGAGTTGCATCGATTTTCTCGTGACAAAATTATTGCTTAATAAATTTTCTGAAAAGTTGTCATTATAAATCCAATATTAAAGAATATTCTCTTATACCTGTATTAATTACTTAATTACCTGTACTTGTATCAATTTGTAAATTTTTCCTTTTTTTCAGGTGAGTGATGGATGAGTTTTCGTGTCGTCGAAGAAGACATGTTAGAGGGAAGTTGATATCAAACATATTTAAAAAATGTTATTTGTTGAATGATTTTACATTATAATACTAAGAATCTGTGTAAAACGTGTATGTACTCCATATTTATTCTCACCATCATATGCGAAATAGTTTATTTTATTCTATTTCGCGTATGATGGTTTTTTTGGGCGAAACTGGGCGATTTGTAAAATAATATAAGTTCATGATTTTTAAATACTAGCTGACATGTACCCGGCATTGTTCGGATAGAAAAATTAATTTTTGTTTGTTTGTCCCGTACGCTTTCCTATACTATTTATTCGATTGCGATGAAAATTTGTTAATTTGTTCTTATTAGTGCCATAGTGTTTAGAGAATTGTTTGAAATATAGAAAGAAAGAACTTGAGAAAGACTTAGCTCATTATCTTTGCACTGAAATGTGATACGGAATCGAATTAAAGTCGAAATATTGTGGTTTTTTAACAGTAAGTGTGAAATTAATTATATAACATGAAATGAATGTTAAAAAATAGAAGACGAAGAAATGTATTACTCATGGAAAAATGAGACTTGTGTGATGAAGTAAGAAAAAAGTATAAGGAGAATAACTCCGAAGTGCATGGTTGAAGGGGTTTAAGACGCCCGAGGAAGACATGACGTCGTCAAGTGAAACAAGTTCTTATTACAATACTAAAGGCTTACCTTTAGGCCCCGTAATAAGCGTTCAAATATGGTTTCAAAAGGAGATATGTAAATACGAATGTTAGAGGAAGCGCGCTAGTATTAAAAAACGATAGTAATTAAGCGAAAATAGTAAATAATATTTAATAAAACACGACTCGTATGAAATAGAGCAAAATCAATCGACAAACGGATAAATTGCTTTTAAAAATACACTGTGATTATTTTCATTCCGATGACATATTAGATAACAAAAACAAACGTGTTTTCAATAATTTTTGGAGCTTACTTTGCGATTTTTTTCTATCGACGGTATTTCATGTAATTACCATTTCGGCATTAAAAATTTAAAGATATTATCTTCAATAATTACATATCTTTTTGGAACTAAAAAACTTAAAGAGTTGAAGAGAAATGTGTTATAAATCGGTAAAAATTGGGAGTGCGGGGCTTAAAAATTTTTCTAAAAAATACATTTTTAATATCAAACATGATTATGTTAACAAAAACTTACCAGGACATTTTTACTCGGAACGTCCATAATTTGGAAATAATTTTTTTAAGCCATTTACCTAGCATATGCAGATGATAAAAAATCTACTTAGTTATCAAATCAATCGCAGATTGCATTAAACTTCAAGAGGATCTCAATCGTCTTTTTAACTACTATGAATCAAATAAACTTGTAGTAAATACCTCAAAGTGCAATAAATTATCATTTACACGTAACAAAAATAAAGTTTCCTTTGATTATACATTAAACGGGACACAAATCAAAGAAGTAGAATCTATCAGAGGCCTTGGGGTAATACTGGATGTGAAATTAAACTTCATTCAACACATTGATGCAATCATCAACAAAGCCAACAAAATGCTAGGATTTATTATACGTTTAACGAAACCTTTCGGCAACCTTAAGGCTGGCCGCATACATACGTTTTCCGTATTCGATTTACGAATTCGTTTTCCGTATTCGGAATTCCGTGAGACTAGCGCAAACGTTCGTTTTTCTTCATTCGGAATGTATAAACGTCAGAACCAGTGTTGCCAACAAGGGCGATATGTCGCCATTTAGGCTACTCAGAGCGAGAATCGGTGCCGAAAAAATCCAAAAGGCGACTGGTCGCCAATTAAGCTACTTCAAAAACATCAATTTTAAACATGTCCCGAAATTCTCTAGCCACCCCCCCCCCCCCCCCTCATGAAATTTATTTTTCTGGGGACAAATTTTATTTTTTTGAAATTCTCTAGCCACCCCCCCCCCACGAATTTTTTTTTATTTTTACGTAAAAACATCAATTTTAAACATGTCCCACCTAACAGCAAATTCGGCTACTTTACGCTACCTTATGTATGAGAAACGGCGATATTAGGTCAAGATCCGTTGGCAACACTGAATTACGAATGGAAATTTCCGTACGTTTGCGTCGGCACAAACAAACTGTATGCAATAGCTGCGTTCCACATGACGTCATTAGGTTTTTTCCATTCGTTTTCTCCAAACGCGCCGGCTGGCATTCGGAACGTGCGTAAGGAATTTGTTCCGTTCGGAACTAAAACGAACGTGTGCGGCAGTTAATGTATTTTCTACTGATTCCGTGCATTTGGATGTCCGAATACGGAAAACGAATTCGGAAATCGAATACGAAAAACGTATGTATGCGGCCAGCCTAAGACTCTATATTCCCTTTACACAGCGTTCATCCGTCCCCACCTAGAACACTGCACACCGATCTGGACTCCTTTTTGCCAAGCTTACATTGAAAGAATCGAAAGAATTCAAAAAAAAGTTTTTAAACACATTCATTATAAACAAAACTTACATTTCAAAAATTACACCGATTCTATTAATTATCACAACTTCAATTCCCTTCATACACGACGTTTGATTTTTGACCAAATCTTATTATTTAAAATTCTTAACAATGGCCTCGACTCACCAGAGCAAACCAATTTAATAAATATTCATATTCCAACAAGATCAACACGGCAATCCCATTTGTTTCATTTACCTACATATAGAACTAACTTTAGAAAAAAATCACCAATTCCACGTATATGTGCCCAATATAATACTAAATTTCAAAACATAGGCATTTTTAGCAAAACACTTCACAAATATCGATTAGAAGTAACACGTACGATGGAAAATTAATACAATAGTATGGAATGTATCCAGAGCATCTCCTGTCCTCATCCTAAATTCCTATTCCTCCCCTCCTCACCTAAAATATATGTATATATATATATTTTTTGTTTTATGCAATAAAACTCCATCTCCAATCAATTTTAATATAGGAGACTTTTTTGGCTTGACTGTATTTAACATGTATATATATATTTTATGTATAAGCTGTTTGTCTCTTACTTTTACCAATAAATTAATAAATAAATCATTTTTAAGTCTCCGAGTTAATTATAAGTATCATTTATAAGTCACCGAGTCCCATTATTTATAATACCGGATACACGACAGCTAGTATACTATAAAAACGCAATCTTGCATAACCTACTTTAAAGATTGCCAAGTTAATGAATTGAAAAGTTAGTTTTTGTTTGTTTGTTTTTTTGTTGTTTTTAAATATTTATTTTATGAAACTTCTCTTAGCGACGAGAAAACCGAATCCATTCTCATTTCAGGTATCCAAAAAACAAAAGTCGGATTATTATTTGGGATTCACTGAGGCTTGAATTCAGATAAAGGAAGGTTTTTTAAATTTTACTCGAAATATTCGACAGTGATTGATTAGCCAGCAGAGAGGATTGAACCCGCGACGCGACGCCTAACGCATTTGTACACTCAGCTACTAACCAGTAATAAAATTACTTACAAACAACAGAAATGCTGAATTAATTAATTTGGCATTATATGATATTGCTAACGATCTTTATAATAAGGGAAAAAATATGTGTTGTAAACGTCTTTGAATTGCACCACTAATGGATGTTTACGTGAAATCAAAAAGCTCATGTGACAAAGCTAACGAACAGAAGATAGTGTGCTTTCAGGAACCCACGTAACGAGCAGAAAACCTACTATGCATCGCACAACGCCTTCATTGTGAGTGGTATAACTCTCAGTATCGCCTTGATGAACGTCAGACACTTAAAATCGAAACATTGCGCCTTAATTTTTTTTACATCAACTCCACGCAGGAGGCCCTGAGGACTATAATTTCCTTCATTGCTTATGTCATCTTCTGGATGTTGTGTGGGGGGTCTTTTTGGGTAAAGGAAGGAAAGGAAGTTCTGGGAGGAACTTATGGTCAGTGTGTCTTATGTCTCTCTCACTGCGGTGCAAGGCGTCTTGTTGAAAGAGTCCGACTGGAGAGGACAAAGGGTCTACTTAAACCTGCCCACCACACAGACGCATCTTCTACAAGCCACATCCGCCTCCCAAAATTAAATGAAAACGTTGGGCGTTACTTGAATTGACTTTGGTCGTTTTTGGTGACCAGATCTGAATAGTCAGGTGGTTCCCCACCTTATTTTTCTCCTTTATCTTTCGCTCCCCACTACATTCAGCTTCACATCATACTCCGACTGTTGATACCATGGTTTCACTGACTCCAGACGGGAACCGTTGGAAATCTTGTGCGGTGTTCACATATTTTTTTATATATACATGTGTGCACATATATATTTATCTTGGTACACTATCCTTGCTTCAATAACATACATACATCATTCTAATTTATAACATGATCACGTCATTACTTCTCCGAGTGTCTGCGACCCTTTCTATCATTGTCTTTTCCTTTTATTATTCTTTCTTTTGTCAGTCTATTTGCTCTACATGTTTAAAAAATGTAAGCGTCCCTTCCCTAAACTTATTCTATACGCCCACATCATTAGAGCATCCCGTGTGGAAATAATGTAAAAAAATAATCAGAATTGTAATATTTTCTAATCCCCAATTGTAAGAGAACGTGTCTAAATGCACGAACGATACAACCGAGTGTTAAAATGAGACAGCATGAGTGCGAAAATCAATAAAAGAATATGCCTGTTTTTTATCCTCGTCTTTATTAACCTACCTATAACCAAAATCAATACCAGTCACCGTCTACTAAGAAACCCCGAAACTTTCTATATTCCTTTCCAATCAAACAACTTAACCTCCTACCAATCTTTTGTGAAAATGTGCCAACTTAAAACGTCCACTATAAGCAAACAAGATTCCGGACATCGTTTGCGTTAAACTCGAATACTTTGAAACCACGAAAATTTTTGAATCTCTTGACTCAAACTTTATTTTTTGTTTTTGTTTTACATATTTGTATGACCTTATTAGACGGTTGGTATTTATTCTGTGTTCTTTTTGGGATTTTTGCTAAGCGTTGTCTTTTGAGTAGGCATATTAATAAACTAAACTAAAATACCTTCCGAGTGGATAACTTCTCAGTCTTACGAATTATATCACAGCTTATTTTACTAGGTGCTGGTTGCAATATTGCAAAAACAAAGTCAAAGGTACATGGTTTTTATTCATTTATTTTATCTTTTTAATGACCTCAGAAAGTATAAAATTGACTCTTGAGAAACTCTTGACTATAAAAGTAAAAGATACAAGTACATGCAACACTCATAGGTAGACTTAGGTTAGATGAGTATTGATTGAAAATATATGAAAATATAGCCTTCTTTACCTACATATAATGCAGTTAATTAGATCCGCCATATCTGCGAATCTATTTCTATCTTAATGCTATCTAGGTACAAGCGAGTGTTTGAAATGCTCAGTTTTTGTATTGTTACATTTAAGGGCCCGTAGTAAACGTTCAAAGATGGTTTGAAAGGGGATATGTAAATACGAATGATTTTTTTTATTCTTTTAAATACGTAATGATACACTGTGAATTTATTCATACCTTTAACACGTAACAGAACAAAACGTTTTTTTATAGTTTTTGCAGCACACTTTATGATTTTTTCTATCGTGGGAATTTCATATAATTACCGTTTAAGCATTACACATGTGTAGATATTATTTGTTTATTTATTATTCATTAACGCCTTTTCGGGCTTTTGCAGAGGAAAATGACAATTGATGTATGTTAATGTAACATAATACATGTTTAATAGTATAACCATACACAAAAAAATCAAATGCTAATACTAAGATTAACATCAAATCCAAATAATAACAACTGATATTGAAAATCTTATCTTAATTTTCTTAAAACATAACATATATTTTTTTGCGACTTAAAAATTTAAAGAGTTACATAGAAAAATGTTATAAATTGGTAGAAATTGGGAATTTTGAAACTAGGAGCTGTAGTTATATGAAATTCTGTAAGTTAAGTAAATCCAGGCTGACTACTCTACCATTTACAATTTCGAACTTATAAGAAATAGTCGGATATAATCCTTAGATTCGAAAGTTTTAATAAAATGTACCTAATTCTTTCATCAAGTGATTTTAGTTTATGCTTTCAATGGCATACTCAAAATATGAGGCGGATTTGTTTATTTATTTTTCTATATGGGGTTACATAAAATAAAAACGAAGCTTAAAATAAATAAGCCTTAGAAAATTGTGTTGATTTTTTTTGATTTAATCTGAATGTATTTTAAAGTTGTGGAATCAGATCGATTAGTTATATTTGATTTGACTTTTATTGCACATACGGCTCAGGAACTTAATTTCTGCAGCATTTAGTCTACGTTCATCCATTCTCAGCAGATTCAAGCCTACTGTCATACATCAAGGAGATAAGAGATAGCATTTCTCTTAAGTTATTTGATGCATGTTCTTATATTGTTATAACAAGCTTGTTTTTCATTCTATGGAACCCGCTGTAAGAGAACTCGACATCTGTTTAAACGTTGATGAAAAAACAAGTTTCTTTAAAATGTTTAATTCTTCTTGAAAAACCCGACCCGAGATTAAGGGATGGTACTTCGAAATTGAAATCCCTCCGGGAGCCATTAGGGAGAAGAAAAAATGGATGAGAGATGGATAGCGGACGCGGAAGGGAGGAAAACTGAGGGAAAGGAAGATAAGAAAAGAGATAAGACGAGAACCACTTAAAAAACATCCCTGTCGGATAAGATGTATAAGGTTTATAAGATGTACTCTGGACGTTGAAAGGGGAAATATAGAAAGGTCAAGGTTGAACTAAAGTGGAACTTCGTCATGCAATGTTATAGGCACGTAATGAATTTTATCAGATCTTTGTATTATGGTCAGTGTTAAATTTTGCTTAAGGCGATGTACTATGTCGTGTAATATTTTAAATTGAGCCGCTATCAATAACAACCCTTACGTAGATGGCGATAAGGTTTAAATTCCCGCTTAACACCATCCGCCTGTTTTGATTTATGCAAGAAAAAAATATGGCCAAAAAGTGCCTTTTATTTTATTTTGTGGATGTTTAGGCATAATTTTTTTTTTTCGATTATTTTATAAATAACTTAATTTGCCACATAATACAATAAAATCATAACCGAAAATGGGTTCGTAAGTATGAGATTTTGAACTTTAAAGCAGTTTTCATAGGCCTTTACATTTTTTTTCTCTGGGCTTATAAAAAGACTTATCTAAAAAATACTCGATTATTTCAAAGGCCAAATGTATTCTACTCGCAGTATTTAATTAAAGCATCTGAAAAATTTCTAGGCGACCAAATTTTCAAAACAAAAACACATGATTTTGCATTACTACTTATGGCATCGCTTTAATACACAAAATATTCGAAACCGACGAACTCTTACAAATAACTAAAACAAACACAACATTTGGAAGGAGAAATTTCAAGTACAATACGACTAAAATATACAAATGTCTACTTGACGATCAAGACTACTAAAAAATCTAAACAAATTTCGAATCTTGGCTAAACATTGGGTCATCAACGAACGTCACGCAATAGATAGACAACGCACACAAATCTAAATTAAAAGTTGTCTCGTCCAATTATTGTTAGCAAATGCAATACCAACCTGAATTATAGAATTCAATCAAATATTTTTTGTTTTCAACTTATAAAATAAATGTGTTTCTCAAAATCAACATGCAGTTTTGGTACTTATATTATTGGTTAAAATAACATATATGTAAACAAGCCTGTTTCGACCAAGGTCTCCGTGGTGGAGGGGAAAAGCTCTCGACTAGCAAGCTGGAGGTCGCGGGTTGAAATCCCTGCGTGAGAAATTAAATTTTATGAGTATTTATGTTATTACACAATTTAGTCATTTAAAATAATATCTAGAATATTTGCGGCAATTAAATGGAAGATACTTTTAATATCGCCTTGGTTTAATACCACCATTCAGAAACGTTGCTTGAAATGGCTTTGGATAGTAATGTGAACAATCTACGTTGTAATGCGATTAAGAATTTAAACTATAAAATCTGACGACGTGGGTCAGATTGAATCGCAGATTGCGAAAATTATTATTTTTTGTAATAAGAGTTATTTCACATTGCATTTTGTGGCATGTTCCAGGGTGGAATATACTTTAACTACGGCCCTGACGAAAGATAATCATTCTTAATCTAATGCAGGGAACACACGAGGACAGTACAACACTGTCTTGTCCTAGCTCCGGATCCATTGTCATAGTGTGGACAGTAGTTTGGAGGACAGCACAAGGAACCAAGACATTGTTGTAGAGATAGACGGGCAAGCTATCTGCTGTCCGCGTGTAAACGCGTTTTGACAAGACAGTAGGACAATAGCCAGTCGCTCCGCGCGTGCGTATATCGGCTCTCGGTGATCGATTCCGGCTTAAATAAAATATCCCAAAATTCCTACCCACCCCTCATACCTTCTTCCTTTCCAGAACTTATTTTATTTAAAAAAAATCCGCACAGCATCCCCAAAGATGACATAGGCTGTGAGAAGTTAATGTCACTGTGTGAAGTTAATGTGAAGAACAATATCAAAAATTTTCTGGTTCATCACCTCAAAACAGAAAAATCACCTTACATAATCATAAATCAAGAGAAAATCAAATAGACAAGTTAAATATTAGGACGGGTTGTTTCGGCAAATTTGAATAATTCTTCAAATTTCAAAGTTTATTTTCATGTTCTGTGAAAGATGTTTTCAAGTTTTGTTATTATTTCAGTTCTGTCAAGCAACTGGCCCATAATGATATAATAACAGAACTTGAATAGGACTTTCACAGAACCCGAAAATGAGCTTTGAAATTTGATGAATTGTTCAAATTCTCCGAAACAACCCGTCCTTAGTGTAATACTACCTTTTGACAAAGGAGCATGGATTTTTTATCTGAAAGGTTAAATGATGAACTTCCACCCAGTATTAAACAAATTAAAACAAAACTAACTACATATCGTCCAAATCTTTGCTTGAGAAATTATCGAAATAAAAACCGACAGGTAATTTAAATACATAATCTTATCTAAACAAAACCGTGAAGCGAACCGTGGTCGAGGGGTAAGGATCGACTAGCAAACTGAAGGTCTGGGGTTCCAATCCCGGCGAGAGAAAGTAAATTTTATTTGATTAATTTATATTATTTCACAATTTTTTTTTGTTATTTGTTTTTGGGGTATTATGCCGTGTTGCGCTAACTCCTTCTTTAGCCAACGTTTCGGACAGCATTGCAGTGTCCATCATCAGGGCAGATGTGTTATTTTAAATCATATTATTTCACAATTTCCTCATTTAAAATAATATTTAGTGGTTTTCAGAGTGGAAGATACTCTCAGTGTGACTTTAACCTAGTTTAGTGAGCAAGTCTGAATAGCCGGGTACTTCACTACCTTCCTTTTCTCTCCTCATTACCTCAAGTCTGTCAATATACCCCGATAGGGGATGTCATAGCCTCACTGGCCCCAGACGTTTGGGAGCAGTTGAGACACTTGTACGGTTTCATATATATATATTTTTTTAAATCTCTTAAAACCGTCTATCAAAAACCTAGTCCCTCTCAGCCCAGGATATCCTAGTCAGGAGAATAAAGATCGCTTTTATATTTTTATTTCATATAACATGTCTTAAAATGTAATAATTAAGATATGCAATCAGTAAAAAAATCTACAGAAAAAGTACAGGTGCATGTAATTTTTTTTAATAATCTTATATTCCCATCGACTAAGGACAGTTCCTAACGGTTTAGACCATTGACTAAGGATAGTTCCTAACAGTTTAGACCAGAGGTTCCCAAACTTTTTTGCCCCGAAGACCACTTGTCAATTTTTTTTTTCCGTAGACCCCCTGCCTGCCGAGTGTTGAATTTTCCTAAAACTTTTAACGTCCCATGTGATAATCAATTATTTTTTTAGTAAAAATATTCCCTTCCCTTGCCTGTCCAACAAACGGGTGGCGGTATAGTTGCTCTGTCTTTACATTGTGTAGAAAGGGGCGCCCTTGTGAGGTATTATATCAAATGATAAAGGAGCAGGATAAGCAACGGGAATTTCTTTCTGTAGCTGGCCCTACAGAACTGCCCCTTAAGTTTTTGTCAGTGCTTATTCCGGTCAGTTCTTCTTGTCACATGATATCCGATTCTTCAACGTTGCATTTCCATAGTCAAAATGTCCTCAAACTTAGTTTTGAAGTCTGTGTGAAGTGCATTTTAATGTTGAAATTCATTATTACCCTGGACGTTTTTCAAAAACAAGTTGGGGAACTAAAAAAATTTGCGGCTTCCAATGTGCAATGTTTTGCTTGAATATATTAATTCTGACGAGAAAAGGAACGTAGACTCTATAAATTAATATACCTCAATTAACAAATTTACGAAATATAAAAATACAAATATCAAATAAGTAATTTCTCAGTCTATTATATTTGTGTTAGGTCTATTGTGTCATTTACGGAACTCCTGAATGTTAACTTGAGGTATATGGGGGTCCACTCGTATGTACCCCCATTGGAATCTCATGGACCTCCGAATTTTATTCTTGCTGTTAATTAATTTTACCCCCAGCAAGCCGATATCGACCCCTGGGGGTCCATATAGACCACTTTGGGAACCTCTGGCTTAGACCATTAAAAAATATGATGTGAGGAAAAAATAGTCTTTATATGCCCTTTCCGGGTCTCGAACTTAAGAATTCTAACACGAAAGCTAGCTCAATGCTTTACATTTGTGGCTTAAATATAATCTTAATTTACTAAGCAGTATTTTATAACGTCCTCACAAAAAAAGGTATGGCTGGAATAAAGTCATTAATAATTCACATTTAACCTACGTAAACCTTTTCCAATTAGGTCCTAACCTAACTTTTCAGCGAATCAAAAAAAACTCCATCAATTTCGATTGATAATTAATGATTGTATGGAAAATGAAAAATTAAATATTATTTCGCATAAAATTTCGGGTCAGAGCTTCTGCGAACATTTTCCATAATAATAATATCGAGGTTGGCCGGAATGAAATTAAGTCTTCCCCTAGGAAATGGACGCAGGAAATTGCTAATACGTTTGATTATAGGACGTAATATTCTTTCGGGTTTAAAGGTCCAAAGGTTGTATTATTTGACCGGTTTTGGCATAATCAAATACGAAGGGTTTTTGAATAAATATAATACTATCACATATGTGAAGTAGCTATTTGGTTATGTAATGTTATTTAACTGTAGAAGCTAATAAATAAAACCATATCTACATTACATAATGTTGAATAAAACATCGAGCGGATTATTTAATCTTTACTTAAATCTTCTAAATAAATACAAGTCAATGTTCGTATTTTGTGCCTACAAAACTACTCGAAAATTATTCGATCAATTTCGGTGAAAAGTTCATTTTTTGTTCTTATAAGTACAAGGAGTGTTAAGAGAGTGGTTTGAATGGTAGAAAAAGTCGGGGACCATCGAAGAAGACTTAACGTGTTATCTCTGCACAGGAATGAGATGCGGAGTTGAATTAAGGTCGATATGATGGAGTTTTTTAACAGTAATAATGTGTTTTACAGTAGTGAAAGGTAAAACAACTTGATGAACAAATAACGAGGTGTAAGGAGAATGTGGGACGTTGAAGTAACTGGTTGAAGAAGTCATGGAAGCACAAAGAAGAAATGACAAGTTCAAATTAATCAAATACTTAGGTATGGTAAAATGTGGCGAATATGATGAACAAATAACGAGCTGTAAGGAGAATGTGGGACGTTGAAGTAACTGGTTGAAGAAGTCATGGAAGCACAAAGAAGAAATGACAAGTTCAAATTAATCAAATACTTAGGTATGGTAAAATGTGGCGAATATGATGAACAAATAACGAGGTGTAAGGAGAATGTGGGACGTTGAAGTAACTGGTTGAAGAAGTCATGGAAGCACAAAGAAGAAATGACAAGTTCAAATTAATCAAATACTTAGGTATGGTAAAATGTGGCGAATATGATGAACAAATAACGAGCTGTAAGGAGAATGTGGGACGTTGAAGTAACTGGTTGAAGAAGTCATGGAAGCACAAAGAAGAAATGACAAGTTCAAATTAATCAAATACTTAGGTATGGTAAAATGTGGCGAATATGATGAACAAATAACGAGGTGTAAGGAGAATGTGGGACGTTGAAGTAACTGGTTGAAGAAGTCATGGAAGCACAAAGAAGAAATGACAAGTTCAAATTAATCAAATACTTAGGTATGGTAAAATGTGGCGAATATGATGAACAAATAACGAGGTGTAAGGAGAATGTGGGACGTTGAAGTAACTGGTTGAAGAAGTCATGGAAGCACAAAGAAGAAATGACAAGTTCAAATTAATCAAATACTTAGGTATGGTAAAATGTGGCGAATATGATGAACAAATAACGAGGTGTAAGGAGAATGTGGGACGTTGAAGTAACTGGTTGAAGAAGTCATGGAAGCACAAAGAAGAAATGACAAGTTCAAATTAATCAAATACTTAGGTATGGTAAAATGTGGCGAATATGATGAACAAATAACGAGGTGTAAGGAGAATGTGGGACGTTGAAGTAACTGGTTGAAGAAGTCATGGAAGCACAAAGAAGAAATGACAAGTTCAAATTAATCAAATACTTAGGTATGGTAAAATGTGGCGAATATGATGAACAAATAACGAGGTGTAAGGAGAATGTGGGACGTTGAAGTAACTGGTTGAAGAAGTCATGGAAGCACAAAGAAGAAATGACAAGTTCAAATTAATCAAATACTTAGGTATGGTAAAATGTGGCGAATATGATGAACAAATAACGAGGTGTAAGGAGAATGTGGGACGTTGAAGTAACTGGTTGAAGAAGTCATGGAAGCACAAAGAAGAAATGACAAGTTCAAATTAATCAAATACTTAGGTATGGTAAAATGTGGCAAATATGATGAACAAATAACGAGGTGTAAGGAGAATGTGGGACGTTGAAGTAACTGGTTGAAGAAGTCATGGAAGCACAAAGAAGAAATGACAAGTTCAAATTAATCAAATACTTAGGTATGGTAAAATGTGGCGAATATGATGAACAAATAACGAGGTGTAAGGAGAATGTGGGACGTTGAAGTAACTGGTTGAAGAAGTCATGGAAGCACAAAGAAGAAATGACAAGTTCAAATTAATCAAATACTTAGGTATGGTAAAATGTGGCAAATATGATGAACAAATAACGAGGTGTAAGGAGAATGTGGGACGTTGAAGTAACTGGTTGAAGAAGTCATGGAAGCACAAAGAAGAAATGACAAGTTCAAATTAATCAAATACTTAGGTATGGTAAAATGTGGCGAATATGATGAACAAATAACGAGCTGTAAGGAGAATGTGGGACGTTGAAGTAACTGGTTGAAGAAGTCATGGAAGCACAAAGAAGAAATGACAAGTTCAAATTAATCAAATACTTAAGTATGGTAAAATGTGGCGTATGTGATGAACAAAAAAAGGGTGTAAGGAGAAAAAAAAGTCGAGGATGCCCAAGGAAGTCAAGATCGAGTGAAACCAATGCTTGAAAAAATAAAATTTTTCAATTCTTAAAAATGCACCCAATTTTCAGGTACAATAGAATTCACAACCTCAAAACTTTACTCCATATATTTTTATAAAACCGAGTAACTTATTTCTGATAGAAATGAAAATCTGCATATAGTTCCTCTTATTTCAGATGAACGAATTGTGTATGCAGAATAAAATAATGATTGCTTAAAGTTAGGTTTGAATGCAAATTAAATAAATTTATTGAAAAAACAATCTGGGCTTAAATTTTCGGGGAGTAAATATTCGTTTGAGTTATTTTACACTGGTACACTTTACATTATGATATTGCACTTTTTAATTTCTACCCAATTTAAAGGAACGGGTCGGTTCCCCGTCCAGTTTTGCAGAAAACCGCTGGCCAAAATACATTAAGTTATTATTAAATAAGCTACCTATCTATCTTTATGGTTTAATTAGCTCAATAACAAAAGCATTGACAAAATTTAGGTAACTACTGAGTAGTTTCCTAACTTATCAATCGAGAAAAAATGCTTTATCATATTATCAGTGAAGTCTTAGAAAGACGACAGGGATTTCAGCGGAGCTTCAAACCTAATTGCAATATAGAGGGCAGTAGTAGTTACTTTTTAACCCTTCAGGCTTCGGGCATACGAGTATTGTCCATTGTATAGTACATATCTGTATATAATGCTGTCAGAAATTCGGAGGATTTGTCTGTATTTTCAATAAAACTAATAACCGTTTTGGAAAGGTGATAAAATACGCCTTCAAATTTTATTATTATAAGTAAACATATATGTTTTTTAAATATTAAAATTTGGAAATCACACACCTTTGAAATGGATAATCTTACATTTTTTGGTTTAAACACTAAACTCAAATTACTGATGGCAAAAAAACATATATTTTATTGGAAAAGTTTATTACAAACATTACTGCCACGTCACTTTTTTGTCGTTTTATATTAAAATGATGAATTTAAAAATTCACAAAATTTTCCAATTTTTTTCTCAAACAACGGCCAGAACCTATGGTTTCATACAGGTTTATATTTTAATAATTCAATGTAAAACCTTGTATTTTTTCTATCTAACACCGTTTAGTTTTTATTTCTAACTATGACGGTTAGGGATATTTCCATGAGACTATATTATGAGCTGCTCCAAAAAGCGAACAACATTTTTTTATTTCGTACGGATCTGTTTGTTAAAAAAACCGAACAAACTAGCCCGAGTAGTTAAAAATAATTAATTGCTTTTTTGACACTATAATCTAATTGAGCTCATAATCATGGCTTTTCAAAGAGTGTGGGCAAAAACTGTAGGTACTGTAAGTGGTTGTAAACGGTGAATCAATAGATCAATAAATTAGTTATTTCAATAAAACAAATACGTTAGTTAGACTTTAATTGAATATCTCAAATAGCCAGATCTTTAATTATAACATTGATAACAATACTCTTGAGACATTAACACACATTAGAGACTTAGGCATCATTTTTCAATTAAATCTTTCTTTTGTTAACCACATAAGGAAATCTTGGGAAGGGTGAAAGGGTGAAGGGTGAGAAAAGAAGGGTGTAAAAATGTTGTGATTTACAACTAGAAATTTCAATAATATTGAGTCTATTTAACCGTTATTTTTTGTCTTCGTTAGAAGTCAAATTGAGTACAATTCTCCCGTCTGGAACCCACATTACAATATTCATGTACAAGCTATTGAAATAATACTAAATAAGTTTTAAAATGGTATTCCAGCAATTTTTCTTGAATTAAAACACTCTTTTAAATGGAATGAATATAATTAAATTGTTCGACAGAAGGACCTTCACTGACTTATTATGTATATAAAAATCCCAATGATGTATTTGGAAGTCCAGAATTGTTTGCATTGATAAGCTTTCGGATTTCATAACGTAATACTACAAGTCGTGATTTATATTAGTGCAGAAATTCTGATACTAACTACCATAAGTATGTGATGAAAGGCTTTAAATCACAGTGAAAAGAAAAAAAACAGATAAACCATAGCTGCAAAAAAATATGCAAATTATTTATGAAAACGGACATGCTAACGAGATCTGGCGGAGAAAGAATTGATCCAGCTTGCTTGCAGTAGACACCTGTAATAGTTGAAATTAAATCAAGGTTCCGGGACGAAAGCAGAGAGGTCGTAAAATCGTCTAGGACGACTGGTACTTCCCCTTTCCTAGGCCTAAAAATAAATATTGAATTTTGTCAACCAATAGATCTGAACAAAGAGCTATAAAATTTTGAGTAACCAATCAGTGAACGGAGAGGCGTACATCAAATACAGACAAAGGAATGAACTGTGGATCGGGCAATAAAAAAGATAATTAACGACATTTCGATTCTCACAGAAATTAGAGGTGAACGCACTTTAGGGTCAACATCGACTTTCAAGGTGACAAACTCCTGGGAATGTTTACAATAACTGAGACATTTATGGGGTATCGAACCATTGAAATCGGGTGCTTGGAAGTTTTACAAGTTGTAAAGCGCACACACAAAAATGCAATGAAAAAAAATTATAAACGTGATAGTATAAAAAAAGGACGGGAAAAGCGAAGGAAAGTTACTGGCGGAATTTCAACTGTAGTGCAATTATTTATGATAGAAGGAGGGTGTCATGTTCGATAAAAAATCGTACTAAAGAGAGGAGTGAGTGTTGGAAACAATGGAAATTAATCGTTATCAATTTAAGATGAAACGGACATATTGGTAAATCAATTTTGAATGAAAAATCTCGCAAAAAAAAATACACATTTTAGAAAAGTGCGGCGATCGAATGGAAGGATAATACAGAGATTTTGGACTGCTACGAAGGTCCTAGGGACGTGAAAATCGAGTATCAGAAGAAGACAGTAAAACTAAACATATAGCGATAGATTAGATTCAGGAAAAGGAGACATTTTACATAATTATTAGGTTAGATATATATTAGAGTTACCCAATATTACGGAGGGATCGAAACAAGATAAAAGGTTGGCGGTCTCATGTATATTTTGAAGGATAAACAATCGAAATCCGAACATGATTTTTATTTACGTTAAGGTAATAAACGATTAGAAAAGCGATTAACTTTAACGTTAGGCTTATGAAGTATTTAGATTAGGCAAAAGAGATTAAAATTAATAGGTTTGAAATTAAACTAAATTTACGAGTCTAGTACCAAAATTTTAAACGTAAACAGATGTCAATGCATATGTTTTATGTGAATCCTGGTATGAGAAAGATAGAAAATTGGGCGGAGATTGAATAAAACAATAAAAATGACAGATATCCCAGAGTCTAATTAGGTATATCTCCCATAGAAGTGTGGAAAATTATATATTAATTAATAATAGATGAAGTATGAAATTTTCCTGGAGACCACACACATCGGGAAAAGTGGAGAAAAGATAAAAGGAAGGGTAAAGAACGGAGATAAAGAATAATCCAAGTGGAGAAAAGTGATACAATTCAAATTTATCCGTGAAATAAATAAATACGACTTGGAAAATAACTAGTTATAGAGTTATGAGAAATAACAAAAGAATAAAGAAGAAAACTGTGCAGGAAAACGTCGCGAATAATATAAAATTCAAAGTAAAAGGGAAAATTCGAATCTGCGACTTAAAGAAGAGAAAATGCGGGTGGAAATGGAAAAGCTCATATAAGTGACAATAAAATTAAGTAGAATTTAAACAAATCGAAATTCTAAACTGCATAGTAGGGATTTCAACATGGATTTAGGCATTTTTCGCACGAGATGCATAAAATTGAGATGTATATATATATTATTGAGGACGGACCTATCGCAAATTGAGAAAAAAAAGGAACACAAAATCATGAGAATTTAACTACATTTTGTATGAACACAGGACAAAGGAAGCTTGGGCGATTAACACAGACTTACCCGATTCGGACCCTATCGATT
Source organism: Hesperophylax consimilis (assembly GCF_061612785.1). Classification (NCBI taxonomy): domain Eukaryota; kingdom Metazoa; phylum Arthropoda; class Insecta; order Trichoptera; family Limnephilidae; genus Hesperophylax; species Hesperophylax consimilis. The sequence goes on from NC_142865.1 coordinate 19,794,379, forward strand.
TAGATTTGTGAGATGGAAATTGACCACCGCCTTGAGCCGGAAAGCAGAACATCTTATGGAAGCACAATCGATATTGATGGAAGGGGTGTTCGGATTTACGAGTTGATAGGAGATAGAATTAAGCATCAAGAGAAATTCAGATACGTCTTTTGGAACCTGAGAGGGGTATAAAAGATGGAACACATCAGTCAGGAGACAGTCGCGCCGAGGATTCGAAAAGTTGTTACGTGGCAGTACTACGTCTTTGGTAGGATTAACAGTGAAAAATCTTTAAGTGTTAAATTTTAAATAAGCCCTGGACTTAGGAAAATTTTGTGAAAAGTACAAGTGCTAGAGTCAGTGAAATTTAATAAGTCAGTTAAATTAAATCAAACAGTGAAAATAAATACAGTTTAAACTCAGTGCTTTAAAAGTAAAGTGTGAAGTGCTTAAAAGTGTTAAAAGTGGATAGTGCAAAAAGTGTTAAAAGTGAATTATTAAAATTTAAAAATAATTATTTCATTCAAAGTGAAAACATTAGAATTTAGTGGAGAGTTTTATCGTTAATCTAGAGTGAACGGGTTCGCGGATTGATATTTAAAAATAGATTATAATTTTGCATCAATCAAACACAAAAAAAAAAAAGGATTCAATAATAATAATCGCTCAAACCTTTGTTCTAAAAGTAACAATTCGAAAAAAAAAATAATTGTAGATACTTTAAAATATTGGTGAAAACAGTGAAATTTAGAAGAAAGTTTTAAACAGATATTTAATTTATTCAGAATCGAAATATTTAAAAGTTTGCGCAATTCGGGATGAATTTTCTTATAAATTTATATAAAAAAAAAAAATAAAAATAAAAAATTTAAAAAAGAGTGAAAACAACAAAATAGTTCGACCTAAATAATTTATAATTTTCCGGCACATCTATATCACGAATTTTAAATATCAGCTAATTTATATGAATCGAGCAAGAATAAAATATTAAATAGGAATAAATAGTCGAAAAGATTAATTTTGAAAATATTTGGAAAATACAGTTAATTAGGTAGGATTTCTTTGACAAGATTTGTTGTGTGGCACCCAACTGGAAAAATCTTGGTGAAGAATAAGTTTTCCTTTTATAAATAATTTTCAGGACCTAGGAGTGAGGAGATACAGCTGATTATGGTATATCAATTAAATTATTAAAAAACAACAAAACAAAGCTTTACACATTAATATATGTATATTATGTATTTATTTATATAAAATAAAGTAATATATTGTATATAAAGAATAAATATATGAGTAATGTATTTATATATATGTATTTTACTTATTAATCGAAGCATCGAAATGGTAGCGATTTTAATACCTACCCGAGGACATATCGATATTATTGAAAAAAGAAAATATGTATTTATTAATATTCCAGACTATGTAGAATCATATATTTTATATTTATTTATAAATATATGTACTCTTATTTAACATATTTTGACAATAGAGATATGTGTACATATATATATTTATATTATTTTCACCTAATTTCTAGTAAATTTACTAAATTCGGGAAATGAAATAAATAGTTTAACTTCAATAAAGGATTTAAAAATATTTAAATTAACAATGCACAATAAAAGTAAAGAGGCACAAATGACTTCTAAGGAATTTTAAAATACACAAATCTCACATTTAGGTTAGTGTGTCAGGAGATGGTTATATTATTTGTTTACAAATAAAGACGTACGGGGAACTGGGTCAACTGCATAGTTTGGAAACGACCTTGGCCGTAACTAGATAATTTATCAGAGTTATAAGGATAATCATCAGGATGTTATTGTGCAATGTGCAGCGATTTGGGTCATTCACAAATGCCTATCGTTCGCAAACGACAATTGAAAAATCACGGGTTAGCCAGATTTATATCGAAATATTACATAAAACATTTAAATATCATTGATTAGATAGTCGCATAGATTTTTATTAATTACCCGAAACAGCTGGAAGATGCGTGCTCTCAAATACCTATCATTCACAATCGACAATTGAAAAATCACGGGTTAGTAGGATTATATCGAATAATTATACGAAACATTTGAATATTATTGATTGGGTGCTCATACAGAACCCCATCAGTTGCCTGAGACATTTGAGAGTCGAGTACTCTCTAATGTGGCAATCAACTACTTGAAACAATTGGAAAATCACGGGATAGGATGAACAAAAATTAATGTTGAACCCTGGAGGTAAAATTTAAAACAAATACAGTTCATCAATAGGAGGCAGTGGTCGCTCCTATAACAAGACCATTAACCAAATCAAATAGAGATGGCGATTCTCTTAAATAAAAACGTCAAAACCAAACAAACAAAAGCCTGGAGTTCGATAGCTCTCCAAAACAAACTATCAAATAAGACCTTATTCTACTAGTATTTATTAGTATAACCTTATTCTTACGTATATATTCGGTTACCAATCCTAGAGTTTCGCAGAACTCTTCGTGCGAGATCCGAGCTCGGAATGCGAGGTAGATAGCCTCGTATTGCGAGTTATAAACCTTTCCCAAACTGTATGTATACATATATTTATTCGTATGTACTGTTTACTGGAGAATGCGGACCTGCATACAGCTTGCATTTTAGGTCTTATAGACCACTCTCGCATTTTCTTTTAAACGTGGAATGAGGATTCACGACCCGTAAGTCCACACCAACCGTGAGTATATGATTGTATATAGGACGAAACCGGTTCGCCCTAAGTAAATTGTAGTCCAAGGAGGAGTCGGAATTTGGGGGTTTCGAGACCCGAGGGGAAACTTGAAGGCAGTACATGATGACGTGGAAGGCTTTTTGGGACGCGATAACTTAGGTATCAATCAAAGAGCCGTGTCAAAGGATTGTGCAAATTTCTTGTTGACTCACGATCATCTCGTTTACTTGCAGGAGGATTTGGAGCCAAATTATGCCAGCAAATGGGCTATTCCGAGTTCGTCAAATATGCAATTAACTAATTACATTAACCTACTAAATCAATCTTTACATGTACCTTATAGCAGCAGAATCATAAAGGAGTGGCGCCACACAGACACAAGAGTGTACCAAAATCAAATTTACTAACAATTAACCATTTGAGTTTATATTTAATTACTTGTCCAAATAAACATGTATAATATCTTTTATCAGCGTTTAACTACGACTTTGTTAGGGTGCAGGGAATCAGAATAATTACAATAGGAAAGTTAGCTCATTCAGGGAATTCATTTAAGTCTAGGTTTGCAATGGAAAGACCAATTAAATTGTGAAACTCAACACCTCGATCAGAACCAAGGGGGTTACCACAAAAATGAAGGTAATTAAAATCCTATATCATAAATCAAAAAAATTACACAACGTTTGATGGAATTTAATTACAATATAAATACGGAAATATTTGCGTTCAAGTTCGTAAATAACGTATTAATTAGTTAAGTACATATGTCTATAAAGATATATAGTACAAGAGAGCTTTAAGTAGCTTTCTGTAGATATCAAAGAAAAGGGTCCAATTTTCATGGAGGCTTATGTGTTGTAGGGGAGGAATTTTCCATCCCTGCGAACACATATACAAAGCCTTAGAAAAAAAATTTAAATCGGTAATAGCCGGTCATAGCCAAGAGAGAAGAAAATTTTATATTGTTTTAAACAAATAAAAGAATTGGCGAAAGAGGCGAAATATTACAAGTATTCATTATTGCCCAGAATACTCATAGAGTGAAATAATTTTACTGGTTCCGTGGACATCTTTAATATATTACTTAACAAATACAAAAAATTGTTACTGAAGCTGTTTAGTTATGCATAATTATTATTTGTTCTATGTTAATATACATTTTAATATTCATATGTAAAAGACCCTCAAAAGGGCGTTAATAAAGTAATAAATAAAAATAAATTATAAATTGTATTGAAAGTAGGTCAGTTTTATATAGACGTTGGGTGGGACGTTCTCCCTCCTACAATAGTGGACTCTTTCCAAGACCCTGGTTTACTTCTTTCTTTCCTGTTTTTTTCTGTCCACCCAACATTCCTGAAGACCACGTAGGCTTAAAAACTAAACACTTTATGTTGCAAGTTTTATTCGGAAATCGAACCAGCGATTGCCACATCTGAAGTGGTCATTTCAACCACTACCCCTGTTGAAACAACAAAAGTAATCCATTAAATCCCTCCACTACGTAATAATCTACCTAAGCGGAATCCATTTGCAGTTCTTTCGGTGAATTCGACCCGACCCAACCAGTTCCAGCGGAATAACAAATAATATTATAAAGTTTTTTGTTGGGAAAAGTTAGAAGCTCCAACAATTACCGCTTAAGCCCCCGACCAGCCTGTTTTTGTTTTCTACCCTCTCTGCATACCCAGCGGGCTGCTAACGGGGGTTAAGGAGTGGGCTTGTTTTCTGTGGATGTCACTCAAAACAAATAAAGCAAATAACCTTAACATAACTAACAGTTCTCACGTCTAATGATAAACAGTAAGTCTCGAAAAAATATGAAAACTAATTATCTCACAGAAAAGTATTTATTATTGGTTTAACATTAAATAATTTAAAAACAAATTATTATAAGCGATAATTAGTCGCTTGAAATATCCATAAAAATTTAAAATATCTCCCAGAAATTGAACTCGCGCCTTCTGATCTCCGGTCAGGTGCTCTGAGACCTCTGAGCTACGTCGGCTTATTTCCAATACGCCAAATAATTCAATATGTACTAGAACTTCAATAAACAATTACTGCTTCTTATATTTTTCCACCTGTAAACAAAAAACTTAATTTTTTAGGAAAGGTTCTGTTAGTACTAAATTTCCACCATTGCTAATAATAATTGCAATTGCTTAAAAAATCCTGTCTTATAAACATTAACTTATCATAAAAAATAAAAAATAAATTAAACCAATGACTTAATGAAAATACAAGACACGTTATATTCATACTAATTGAACAAAAAATGTAGCATCGCTTTTGAAAAGGATATTTATTAACAGAATACGTTTGTGAACGGCCCGCTAAAGTATGTCCACTGGACCTAGTTCAGTGCGTTGTTTCAGTAACGTATCTTTACTCTTTTATTTACTTAATTTATTTATCAAATAATCTTTAGATTTTCACGCCGAGCTGGGGTCTTATGTTTATTGTTTTTAACACAAATAACATTATAAATGAGCATAACATACAGAACTACGAAGTAAAATTAGATGAAGCAGAGTCATACTAGGGCACTATACTGATGTAAAATCTACAAAGCCATGTTTATATTTAGTGATTTATGCGTCAAACATGTCAACAACATCCTTATAATCATTGCCCAAATTCTATATACGGCGGACAGGATTATTCCATTGTGATGCCGTGTTGGAGTTGTCGCAATAATACGGTAGATATTGCCTTGGATGTTGATTTGCGAGGTATGTGGAAAGAAATCAACTATAACATTTTTCCAGGCTTTCAATTATTTTTTTTTTTTTTTTTACTTACATACATTCGGTCGTGCGGTCTTTTTTACGTTTTAGTTATCAACCTCACTAGCCTGTGTTGAGGTTATGTTAGGTTATGATAAGATAGTTCGAATAAGATTTTTCAATTTTAAATTAAAAGTTCACTGAATTTGAATAAAATTTTACGCATTACGTTGGAATATTTATCACTACTAACCAACTTATCGACAGCTGAAAAATTTGTGTGGATGATAGCGGTTGCTATCTTGGTTATTTAATTGTTGGTAGGACCACAAACTTTTAATAAAATCAACACTCAATTTGGGGCTAAGGTAATGCAACAGTTCTTACATCCATGTTTCCGAATATTCCTACATTCAAAATGATGAAAATAACATTGTTGAATATTGAACGTGAAATGCTATTTTTTGAACAGTTTTAATGCCACGCAATGTTTTGTGGGAGAAATGCATTTACTGAATAATTATGTATGCATTGTTCATTTTCCATTGTACATAATTCTACATATATTTTGACACTGTAACATTATTGCGATTAATAGTGACGGTAAATTTGTTTGAGTAAATCAGTTTATTTCAACTAGTAGTTATGTGAACAGTGTACTTCCCGTCTATAGTATATTTCTAACTTTCATTTGTTTAATTAATCGAACAAAAATTTAAAATGAAATCATAAGATTTGTAAATAGGTACTTAAATACACACCTACTTTTTTACATTAGATCCACAAAGGAGCCCCTGGGGAAAATAATGTCCCTCAGGGATTAATTTGGGGATGCTGTGTGGAAGTTTTTTTTAAGGGTGGTTAGGAATCTGGGGATAAGTGTCTCCAGGAGTGATTAGCTTTTCAGTTCATCCCTCCCACCACGGTGTGAAGCAATAGGTCTAGAGAGTTATGCTGGATAGGTGAAAAAATCTCATTCAACCAGTCTCTCCACATCCGGCCCGCCATGCACGAATTGGGCAGACGCATCTGCCACCAAGACCTGGACAAACCTCACCCCATGAACCCGGGCACCCCTGCTAAGTCACCAAAGATAACGAACCACTTGGGGTGACCTATGGCACAGGTGTTGGTTATGCAATGAATGGTTGCCGGTGCGGCCGTACCCATACCCGTCTCCCAAATTGCAATATTGACAAGGACAGCACATAATACGCTTACCAACACCGATGACATAGGTCGTGGGGGAATTTTTTCTCTCGTAGCTTCTTGTGTAGGCTCAATATAAAAAAATGGGTACTTTTTCCATTAAATAATAATTAAAAATCATTAAAATAAATAATGAAAATTTTAATTCAGTTTGAATTGTCACCCTGATGAAGCTAATGCCAAGCAAAACCGGTTCTTAAAATCAAATAAATATGTAGTTTAAAAGAAAGTGTTTATTGTATTTGATAATTTCGCAAAGCATAAAGTTATTGCTTTCCAAGAAAATAAAATATAAAATCCCCTTAGTTCATTTAAACTAAAGAGATTCTCTAACTTCATAAAATATCTTTATTTAACTCAATTAAAAACTAACAAACAGATAAGTGCTAAGAGAACTTTTCAAAGCGAGCATAAAAATTAAATTAAACCAATTAAAACACCCCTCATTTTAAATCAGAGTTGCATTAACGGCATAAATAACTAAGCATGCGAGGAGCGTCTGTTTAGTTTGCAGATTTCCTTCGACTCTCTCCCCACCTTCGTAAGTAGTGAAACAACACAGCGCAGGCCCCTCCCTGCAATGTTTGTCTTTACAACAGACTACAACTTTCTACTCCTCTCCCTTGCGGAGAGTAGAACTGTAAAGGATCTAGGTAGAATGAAACACAGAAAATAATATTGTAACATTTTTCTGTTTCACAAACAGAAGAACGTGATCTTGGCACACACCATTTTCTTCATTCTCATTAATACACTGTCTCACGCATTTATAAATACACCATTTTGTTATGCTGACTCTTGACATGGCCCGAATCTTGTATTTTTGTTATGATTTCTTTATTTAATTGTTTTTAACATTTGTATTTTACAGTGTCTTACAAAACTGAGTAGTATTCAGTGTGATTGTGAGAAATCTCTCATTTTTACAATTTTTCAATACACCAAGGTATTATTATATTTTTTTATTCTATCTAATTTAATTTAAATATGTTTTAAGTACCTCTTTCCCTATTGCTACTCCTGTTACATAATGGTCTGATATTTTATTAGTTACAATACAGTGTTATAGCTGTTTCGTACTGCAAGAAATTTGATTCACTTGATCGTCGCATTTCTTTCTCTGGCGTCCCCGACTTTTCTACTAGTCATCTGCACGTCATACATTCTCCTTACACTCATTTGTTCGTTGTTTCTCTCTTCACTCCAAAATCACCTCAGAGTCTCTTTCCTAATTTTGTCATCTTTGCCAGTGTCTACATTTCTCTCACGATCATACACGATTTCACCACACATACGCCTTGGAGATCTCATTTCTACAACATTCTATCTTGGTTCATCCTTCCTTTGCTAATTCTATGCCTCTCTGCCATACATAGGGTAGATACCAGTATTCCAAAGTGTACTGCTAGCTTTGGTTCATCGATTTTTTTTCCAACCGCGTTCAGTTGTCCACCAGCAGTTTACCACATATACCCTTCTTTCTAAATCTCTATCAGCCTTTACATCTCTTGTAAACATACTTCCCAAATACACAAGCTCAACCACCTGCTCCAAGTATTCATCATTCACAACTATATTACACACTGTTTCGTTATTTCCCCTTGCAAATACCATGACTTTAGACTCTATAATTGGTTTTATTATGGTACTGGCGGGGACCCTTGATAAATCACGGGAAAAATACGTAAATGGTTTCCGCGTTATGTGATTTTTAACTACTACTGTCCCATATTTCTATTCTCTTGGTAATTTGTTTTTATCGGCAGGTTCACGTTTAAAACGCGGAAATTAACACAAAATACCCTGTGAAATTTTTATGCTCCTGGTATTTTGTTCCTGTCGACAGGTTCACTACCTTGCGCAGACGCATACAAAATCACGGAGAGTATGAAAATATGTTACAATTTTGAAATTGAAAATTAAATTCTTCAGTACCAACAAAAACGTGAATCTCCTTTTGCATCCGATCCTAGGAAACACTTTCTTGCAAATAGATTAATAGATGTATGGAACAAACTTCCACAACATGTTATCGATTCTACTAATATAAACCAATTTAAAGTTCGATTGGATTCTTTGGTGAGAAGAAAGAATTATCTTATTTTAATTAATAATTAACTCAATTACTGTTAAGGCGATGCCATACGTAGTAATTCAAAATCATGTGTTTTTTGTTTGAAAATTTGGTTGCCTAGAAATATTTCAGATGCTAGAGCTGCAGAGTATTTTTTAGATAAGTCTTTTTATAAGCCCAGAAAAAATTATGTAAAGGACTACGAAAACTGCTTTAAAGTTCAAAATCTCCTACTTACGAACCCATTTTCGGTTATGATTTTATTGTATAATGTGGAAAATTAAGTTATTTATAAAATGATTTAAAAAAATATTAAATATTTATTCCTGAACATCCACAAAATAAAATAAAAGGCACTTTTTGACCATGTTTTTTTCTTGCATAAATCAAAACAGGCGGATGGTGTTAAGCGGGAATTTAAACCATATCACCATCTACGTAAGGGTTGTTATTGATAGCGGCTCAATTTAAAATATTACACGACGTAGTACATCGCCTTAAACTTATTGCGAAAACAGATACGAGCGCATCAGCAGATTGCGATCTGCCCAAATAATGATAATCTTTTGTTAAAAACAGTTAAAATTTCGAAAAAGTTCTTTTAACTCGAATCACAGACAGAGTCAAAACCGAAATTAATATTTTTTATACGAGTACTATAAAAGTGTTGTTTAAATATGAAACTAATTATTTCCTTGTTTTTTCCTGCACTTTGACGTGCGCGTGTTAGTTTTGAACGCTAAGTAAACATGAAGCAATGAACCGCACTCACGCGATTCAAATTATTTTAATTATCTGATTCTGTTGTGATAAATTTAAAAAGGCAGATATTACGAATTATTATTTTAAGCGTCCTTATAATAAAATGTTACAGACTAGGCTTTGTAGGCAGTAGATCTCGCTTTATGTTGACTATTACGATTTGACAGCTCGTAACGCTCATGCGAACTCTGGCGGAGTAACAAGGTACTATTCAACGTGGCAACCATCTCGACAGGGATGACCGAACACGGAACGCTCAAATTAATTACTTATCGCTGAACAGAAAATTAAAGAATTTTATTTGATGCTTGTCGTACAGTTACGATCCCTGTCTACAAACCAGGAGGTTGCGGGTTCAAATCCCGGCCAGTATAAATAATTTTTACGAAATTAATTTGTGTTATTTCACAATTTATTCATTTGAAATGATATAATATATTTGCGGCATATTTCCAGAGTAATAGATATTTTCAGTTTCACCCTAGTGACAGATCATCTTTCAGAATCATTTTTTTTCGTTAAATAGCTTTAGCCGTGTTTGATAACCAGATCTGAATAACCAGGTAAAGCCCACCTTCCTTTTCTCCATCTCCTCACTACCATTAGCATCATAACGTACCCCAATCAGGAATGCCATTGTTTTACTGCTCCAAGACGGTTGAGAGCAGTTGGGTATATTGTACAGTATTCACATTAAAAAAAACTTATGTCCTCCATCATTGCACAAACAATATTAAGTTGGAAGATTTGAAACATTATCAGCTTAAATGAAAAAATTGAAGAAGAAGATAATATTAAACGAAACTTGAAACAGAACAAGATACAGAAAAATAAAATAATAACAGTCACAACCAGGAAACGAACCCAGGATTTTTTTTTTATTAAATAAAAATTGGGTATTTTTATCTAAGACACTATCTAGGTCTCAAATTAATTTCATTAGAAATTATGTGACCATTTAAAATGGTAGCTGCAAAAAATCCGGGAAAAATGTGTTACAAGATGATAATTTTAATTCTGAATTTGAAACATGAGATCGATAAATATAACGTTTATTTAATAGGTCCCAATGGTCGAATGGTTAAGACGCTTGTCCCGGTAAGACAAGACTGGAGTTGATTCCTAGTTGTGACGGTTATTTTTTTTGTTTTCTGTGTCTTGTTCTCTTTCATGTTTTGTTTTGATTAATTAGTATTATCTTCTTCTTGAATGATATATTACATTGATGGGTATAACCTTCTGAATAAGATGTTTCTACATTAAATCATTTGCTTTATTAAAAAAAAAAACAAACAAATAGTTAAGCCGGCTAGAGTAACTACTAAGCCGTTAATTTATAGTGACAAATTTTCCATTAGCGCATTTCCAGTAGAAAATTCCGTCGATAAAGATTTAAAATAATATAAAATTTGTGATTGGTGTGCAAAATTCCTGTGAGCAGCATCGGAATGTTGTCATAGTGGGAGAATTTGAAAGTAACAACATTGATTGTGTTTCTAAAGCAAAATCACAATACACTCCAGCGAGCAAAAACACAGAATACTAAATGTTGTATTTTCAACTGGACACGCGATTCTAAAAGGGGTCAATGTATATTTTAAATCCTCTTTTAATCTAAACTGAGTTTATGTTGGGGATTTTCGAGCAACTAAACATATGTTTTTTTTTCATTATAGACTAATGTTTATAAGACAAGGTTTTCTTGTGGATAGCACAAAGGATAACAAATTATTATAAGCAATAATTATTCGCTTGAAATATCCATAATAATTGAAAATATATTCTGATTAAAAATAAATGCAGCCGACAGGAATTGAACTCGCGCCTTCTGATGTCCAGTATGGTGCTCTGAAACTACTGAGCTACGTCGGCTTATTTCCAAAACACCAAATAATTCAATATGTACTAGTAGGTCTTTCAATCAACAATTAGCAGTAAGTTGTGTGGGAAATTTTATATAGAAAATAAGTAATCATATCAAAATTCAGATGAAAGGGTCCGAAAAAGCGAAGCTAGCAGTCCACGACGAAGTGCTGGTACCAACCCTGATATAATGCAGTGAAACATGGAACTTGAAGAAGGATAAAAGTAGACAGAATCATGTAGAAATGGAATTCTTTATTAAATTTTAATTTATTTTTTATTTACGGTACTAGAACCTTTAAATACACATACACAAGGGTTACAAAACAATTATTCAGCGTAAACATACTTATATTATTCAAATTAACTTTAATTTAAGACCAGGCTGTACCCATAGAGCAACAGTAAGAAGTGCTACTGCATACGAATATCTTGTCGAAACTTGTTGCACTATTAGAATGCGACAGACCGGATTAGATAGTTTAAGTTAGAGCGTTGGGCGAGTTGAGGGTGGATTGGAGGTAAAAAAATCTGTACCTATTTTTTCACTTCATGTATCATTTAAATATAACACATCAATGGCTGTACCTACGAAATAAAAAGAAAATCTAGAATCTAGATCATTTGCTTAAGTTTTAAGTAAGTTCTTTCGGTGCTATTAAAAATATCTGCACTTCTGCATATTGGTTACTTTAGCTATGTGTGCGTAGTATAAGGGAGTTTATAAACGAATTGGTATTGACATTATTATTGCGGTAAAAGATATTTTTTGTTCGTGTTCTATTAGGAACATGATTACTGCAGGGTTGTCAACAAGGGAATCTATGCTTTTCAAAATGAAATTTACATCACATACTACTCTTCCATCGGACAGCTTTATTACTTTTAGATTTTTAATTAGACAGTTGAAACAGTATATTTAAAAAAAAAGAAGCTTATCGTAGTTAAGTTAAGTTAAGTAACCCTCATTGTAGTATTTTATCATTAGAAGATTATGTCAAATCTGAATGAAAATATGAAAGAGATACAAAAAGCAACAGTGGCAAATTTTTATTTTTATTTTTATATGAATACCGCACAAGTGTCCCAACTGCTCACAACGTTCTGGAGCCAATGAGACTATGGCATCCCCAATTGGGGTATGTTGTGAGGCTAAGGATTGTGGGGAGGGGTAGAAGATGGGAAAGAGGAATGTGGGAGAGTCTCTGGCTATTCAGATCCAGTCACCAAACACGGTTAAGGTCATTTCAAGGAAATTTTAAATTCTGAATGGTAGTCTTACACCAACGCGATAATGAGAGTATCTTCTACCCTGGAACGTGCCGGAAAGTATATTATGTATTATTTTAAATGATGAAATTGTGAAATAACAGAAATTCTTCAAATAAAATTTACTTGCGCACGCCGGGATTTGAACTCGCTACCTCTAAAAGTGCCTTACACCTCGATCATGGAGGTCATCAAACTGGGACTTGGACCCTGATCTTCTAATCTTATCCGGACTGGCGTCTCTACCAATTGATCTATATCCACGTTCGAATTTTATTTTCTGTGTCAATCTCTTGTATATTTTTTGAGAGTAGTTGATATTACCCTCTTAAAAGGCCAGGCCGAATGTTTGAAATGCAATAGATTGTATAATATTAAAACAGTAAACAATTACAGCATATATTCCGCTCGATACGAACGAGCGATTGGACCTAACATTGTTTCAAAACTTTAACTGAACTGAAAAACGCTGAAAAAATCCAGTTCCGTAGAGTTTGCTGAAATTCCTGTTTGCTATGGATTTTACACTACTTTGTTTCTCAATTTCAGTAACAGTGACAGAATAATGCAAGATACGCTTTTTGAATAATAGACGAGGAAATAAATGTGCCTAGAGGAGCTCTATTTTAACAAACAACTAGTTAAACCTAACACCGTTTCTCTTAAGGCGAAGCTTAATGGTATATCTATTATGATTAATCTTTAAAACGAATTGGTGTACATTATGAATACCAAAAAATATGCTTTAGATTTATTGAAGATTTTCCTATCGTTTCGCTTGAGTAGAATACAAACAAAAATATAAATTACTCAATAAAAATATAAATTTAAACTACTAAAAAAAACATTTTTTCAATAGAAATGTATGAACGCGTAAGGGAAACAACTTTAAAAAAATACAGTATTATAGCTAAGATTATCTGTGACAGTTTCACTTGATTAACTTTTTTGCTTTCTTATAAAAGTATTTACAAATTAAGTAAAAACCAGTTTTGTGCTTGAAATCGAACGTTTTTTAGACTCCGCTTGTCAAGCGATTTTAATGCCTATTACTTACAAATATGATATACCAAGAATATACACATTTTTGGCTTGTAGCTTCCTCTTAAGAGTAGGTAGAGAGGATTTTTTCCAAGCCGTTCTGAAGGAGTAGGAAGAACCACCGCACTAATATTTTTTCCAAGCCGGAAGTAATGACGTCAATGTTTAACTGCTAAAAAAAATATACAAACTATAAGATCAACACTCGAATTTGATTCTGCTGTTTTGGGCCTATACCGGCAAAAAGACATAGAATTACTAGAACGAATCCAAAAAGGATATTTAAATATCGAACTTTACGCGTCAAATGTTTTTGTGTCATTAAAACAGCAAGTTTTCACATTTTTTACCGTGACACATGTTTAATAAAATCCTTATCATATCTGTATACTGATACTGTCATATCAAACCACACTATTCTTTATTAATCCGCATTCTTCAAGAGTGAGACCAATGTATTTCATTTAATGATTTTCGGTCTAATCAGGCTTTTAAAATTAATTTATTTTGTTAAACTTTACTCTCTCATGCATTTCTGTAAGAAGATAAAGATGATCACCCCATATTAAAATACTTAGCCCTGTCAAAGCATATGGAAAAAAAAACATTTAATGTAAAGGTTTGCCCAATAAATAGAGAAGTAACTGGTAAAACCAGTAATTCCTCATCCGGCAGTACTCCGTAAAATTAATACGTTTTTTTATTGAACATATTGATACTGCTCCTACAAAGTTTCTGCTGCCTTTACAAGCTGAACTCTTCCTGAACATCTGAGGGATCACAGTGCATGTGTGCCGTTGTCCTGTCGAATTTAAAGTATGTGTGCGGGCTCCACTTGTCTCGTACAATTTACAGACATAGCGTATATATACTTCTCTAGGCTCTTTGGCTCCGTAAAACACAGGTTTCTTTTAAAAAAGCTCGTCCTACTTGATATTTATGGCGACCTGTTTAGATGGATTAAATTTAATATTGTTTTTTTTACATTAACTTGAAGGTCTTTATAAGGAAAGCAAGAAGAGGAAGTTCTGGGTAGGATAAAGGTATGAGGGATGGGTAGGATTTTGGGGATCAATAAGTTCAGGTGTGACGTACGTATGATATATCCCTTGCGCTGCGGTGCAAGGCAATGGGTCAATAGAGACCTGTTGGAGATGTTAAAGGGTCTCGCCAAACCAGCCTCTCTCGATCCGGCACTCGGTGGGCAGGCGCATCCAGAACACACCTTACCCGATGAATCCGGGCACCCCTGCTATATCACCAAAACGTAACGAATCACTTGGAGTGACATGGCAGAGGTGATGGTTATCCAATCGATTGTTCCCGGGGCCGTGGTACCCAAACCCGGCTCCAAAATTGAAAAAGAAAACGAGTAACCGTAATGAGATAATCTTAAACAACGGTGTCTTTTAAACGGACGTGCTGGCCCATCTAAATTATAATATCTGTAGGTCTCTTGGCGTTTTCAGCTTTGACCTTAAAGATTTTAAGGGGCATACATTTACAATCAATCTAGTTATTGTAGTGCCGGCAAATATTTCTAGTTTCAATACCACCCAATAGATGTCATTTGAATTCGTAGATAGTTTATGTTTAATATGTCTCCATAGATGGCAGTAGTAATGCCACACGACAGAGACAGCATGTCGGCCATACACAAATGGTTACAAGTACAGCCGATGGTAGTCGATGTAAAGGCGAGTATGAGTTTCCTTCCGCAACAGAATAACTTAGAGCCCCCTATAGGACGAACATAAGTCCAGTTAGATATTCATTGTAAATATCTCACAATAAATATACTTCAACCAACATAACCCACACCCCTGCTCTATGTCACCCTAAGTGGTTCGCTATGTTTGGAGACTAAGCATGGGTTCCCGAGTTCATGGTTAGAGGTTTGTCGAAGTCGAATGGGAAGACTTGTTAAGGGAGATATTTTGACCTCTTCAGCTGGACTCCTCCTTGCACCGCAGTGGGAAGGATGGATATGCGTCCGTTACTCCTAGACACATTGATACCCAGATTCCTACTCACCTCTCACACCTTTTTCCTTCCCAACACATTTTATCATTCCTCTCCCTAAAACAAACCTCCACGCAGCATCCCCAAAAAAGACATGGGTAGAAATGAGAGTATTCTTCAGGGGCTCCTTTTGAAGCTAATGTTAAAAAAATGGTACGTGTGTATTGTAGTAGTATTAATGTAATACACCACAAAATATATACGGGATTTTCTGTAATTTTTTTAATAGGACACGTTCTATCTAGCACATTCTATGTCAATGGTTATCTATTCATGTTCGTTTTATTATTCGTTGGCCGCGAAATATCAGTTCAGAGTTAAAAGTTTCTAATATATTTTCAGTCAGAAAAAAGCGGTGAAATAGTTTTACACGTTTCGATGTTATTTTGGTCAAACTCCGTACACCTGGAATATATTTTTGATAAATGGAAATAACGTCTGTTTAAATTTTTGGAGTTTGAATAAGAAAAATGAGGGAAACATTATTATTTAGATTTATTTTGGAGGACAGGGTTGACAAGATAAGATGACGTTTTTCGGATTTGAACGTAGTTAATGTTTGTTTAATATCGTTGGTGCCTTTCAAGCGTTTCTCAGAAAACCAATAATCTATTCATAATGACATTACCGGTCCTTATCCGGATTTGAACGGAATTCACAATCACAAAGAATATTTTCAGAAATCCATGAAATTAAAAATATAATAAACTGAAAATCCGTTTTACTTACTTGAGAAGGAATCGGTGAACATAAAAACATCAAAAAATACTAATTTTACTTGTTGGTCTTTTAGCTCTGGTTCGATTAACTCGAATTTAAGTGTGATTTTAATAGTTGAAACTGACTTGTCAAGAGTTCAGCCATATAACAGAATATAAATTTCAACAGTACTGTGTTTTTATTTTTATTGTTCTTTAAATTTTTTTCCCGTTAAACTACAACTAAGCAGTTTGTCAAAAGGATGTACACGTTCAATTACAAATGTAAATATGTACACATAATATTTTTACTAATTATAAATATACATAATATTGTTGCTACTTATTTAAAATTTAATTTAAATTAACTTGAAAATCTGACGAATTGTTTAAATTTTCAAGTTCTGTAAGGTTCTATTCATTTTCTGTTATTACTGAAACTACGCGTCCTAAGAATGTGTTGTTTCGCAGAAT
Organism: Hesperophylax consimilis; assembly: GCF_061612785.1. Lineage (NCBI taxonomy): Eukaryota > Metazoa > Arthropoda > Insecta > Trichoptera > Limnephilidae > Hesperophylax > Hesperophylax consimilis. The sequence goes on from NC_142865.1 coordinate 19,811,196, forward strand.
TTGAACAATTCGTCAAATTTCACGTTCTGTGAAGGTTCCATCCAAGTTCTGTTATTATTTCAGTTTTGTGAAGCAACTGCACAGTAATGATATAATAATAGAACACGAAAAGAACCGTCACAGAACTTAAAAATCAACTTAGAAATTTGATGAATTGTTCAAAGAGTCAATCTTGATCTTCTCAGATTTCGTGATTTTTCAAGGGTATGTGCTTTTTTCCATTTTCATGAAAGTGATATTGACTAGTTATGCATTCCGTGATTTTTTATTTTGTTTAACATTTGTTTTATTGTATAGAACACGTGCAGAAACGGGTGTTCCGTTCGACAGATTCCCCAATCATAACGAACTAATTGCAGTCTTTAGAGAAATGACAAGTTGGGATGTTCTTGTTCTATCGGTATGTCTTGAACATGCGTCATCAATTTATTTGGCACAGGTACGGCGGGAAACACATCCAACACGGTCCCAACAGATATACACTGTTGACTCGCTTCTTCGCCTCGTTTTCATATAGGACGAAGCTATTGATATTAAAATTTGTTAGTTTTATGACTTGTTCTGTGTGCAACAGCTTCACCGTGGAATAATTTGATTCCTCTGATAATCCTCCCTCTTACAACAATATCCTTTAAGACCCAGATTCACTCCTTTATTTACCCGCGAAGAACCTCCACACATCATCCCCAAAGGAAACTATTGAACAATTAATCCCCGCAGAGGGAAACTATTTGAGTAAGGGATAAAAAAAAATGTTACTTTATTCTACCTAAGCAGAAACTTAATATTAGTAGTTATGAAGGTTTTGTAAGTTACGTGGTTTTTCTCCAGCCCAATTTCTTTCAAAACAATGCGCAATCGAATATTGTTGGAGCTAACGAGCGAACGAGGCATGTGAACTTTAATGGGAAATATATTTGGGACGTGTTTTGATAAGAAGCCCGTAGAGTTTTCTATTACGATTCAGACTACAAACGGATATTACTTATTTAACGTAGAGCGTGGACATCTAAGGCAATATTTAATATTTCCTTTATAATCCCCTCAAACGATCCCCTTTATTTATTTTATCCTGTTTCTGTTAATAAAACGTCGCGGCGGCAAAACGTTGCTGGACTTTGTCCAAAAGCCTTTTGAGGGCGAATTTTTCTCGGGAAGGCTTTCACGGGAAATATAGAGCCTTTGAAATAAGGTTGTTTAGTTAAGTAACTTGATACACTACTTTGTGGAGACTCGCAAAGAGAAATATTAATTCCGCAGCTCGCGAAATGCCGGCAGTATATTTATCATTGCGAGCTTTTTGTTGTTGTTGATAGAATATTTAATAGAGATATTTTATTATTTTAGTTTAAGAATTTTTACGTGAATGCTTTACGAGGATTTTGTGCTTAACCGGTTATTAAAACTGATAAAATGTTTTGAATTTTAATTTAAACACGATTAATAATTACTCAATTTAGAGTTTTTTTTAAATGGTATGCTTTGAAGGTAATCAGATAAAATAGAATCAGAGTGTCTTCTGCTCCGAACTGTCCGTAGTCAGTCAGTCAGTGTGACTATATCCCCAAAATTAATGTTGTGAGGCCAAAGGGAAGAGGGGAAGGAAGTGAAAGGAAGGGAACTTAAAAAAGTAGGGTAGGGGAAGGTTTGATGGTTCCTGGCTATTCATATAACTAGTAATAATTTTGCAAAGGGTTTTAGAAGCAATTTTGTTAATTTTTCAATTTTTCAATTGGTATATTCTTTAGTGGCAAAATTATAATTACAATTTTTTTGTTGTTTTAATTTCGAAAAAGTATTATCACATTTTATTATTTTAAAGTACATTACATATAAAACATTTTCTTTTATAATATTTTTGCAAAAATACATAGTGAATGGCATAATTTTACAAAATAGTGAAATATATGTTTTTTAGTATTTTTACACCGAAGCAGATAATTTTTTTTTAATTTAAGATAATTTGCATTGGATGAAACATTTTCAATGTTATTTTTACAACCAAGATATGAATGCCCCTGTGTTATGGCGCGTAAAGTTTACAGATGCAAGAAATATCTGTTGAGTATGGCGTTGGAGTAAAAAGTAATAATTACAATTTAATATATTATAGAACTGCACTTAAAATATATAAGAATTTTTGAAAATATGTCACTAAATGCCATCGGAAGAATGCATCGGACGCGATATTACAAAATAAAAAGTTCACTTGTAGCTTTTTGTCATAACAGATTTTCTCAATACACACATAGCTGACAGATATTTGTTTTTGATATATGTATTAAAATGCAATGTTTATTTATTTATTTATTGACGACCTATTGGGCTTTTAAGTACATAACGATTACAAATTTCATTTTTAACAACAGTATAAAACAAACAATAGAAAATCGAAATAAAATATAATGATTTCTCATACATTATTTACATTTAAAAAATGGTGGACTGATTTAACTTTAAATGTATTGAAGAATATGTCAGCGACATCACTTTGTTCATTGCCCAAACTATGTATTCTTTCTAACACAGAATTCGTAGCGAAGTTATTGTTGTAGAATAAAATATTCCGTCTAGTATATTTTGAAGGTATATATAAAGATGTGATAGTGTCAGGGCAGTCCAACCTTGAATGAACAATTTTATTTAATAAAAAGAAGATCAAATATTTTTCGCCTTTCAGATAATTTCGATAAGTTAAGTTTACTACGTAAATTGACATAATTGATTTCAGTAATAGGAATACCAATTTTAAAATTAATAAAACGTAAAAATTTATTTTGAATTTTTATAATATTTTTGGGATTTCGCACCAGAACTCTCTCCGACAGCGTATGCGAAATTTCACCTTCAGCACAATATGCAATATACAAATTCTCAGCAAAGCTGTCAAAAAAATAATTTCTTATGTATACCATCTGATGTGAAAATTGTGTAACCGAAGGGCAGTTTATTGTGTGTGCACGAATGACCACTGCATAAAGGAGAAAATATGTTAAAAGGAAAAGGAAAAAGAACTAAACATGTATTTGAAGTAAATTCCTGAAGTTAATCTTCATTTGCGGTCTATCGATGTAAATGACACGCACGGCGCTCACAAAAAAGTGAGCGCGAACTTCATTAAGGGCCATCTCAAAACATTTTTCGAAACTTTACGCCGATAGATGGTGTTATTTTCAATATCGTCTAATAAAACACTTTTAACACGTTATGCTTTATAATATTGAGATGAATTATTGGTTTGCGAACGTATATAAGTAATATTAATCTGTATAAATTTTTTATGGTACCTATAATTACATAATCGTAGAAAACGGCTGAAAAATACACAATTTCATTGCAAAAAATACGTACAAAAGACATTTCTCGCAGCTCCGCGCGCGTTGGTACAGGAAATTTTTATTTACCCAACCAAAACCATTTGCGAAAAAGACTCCATTTCAAAAAATTTACGATGTTTCGCATGAGTATGAAAGAGACACGAGATAGAGGTTTGTTCAATTCACTAAACTAAATCAATGCCTGGGAAGATTAAATAATTTATAAAAGGAGCCGGCTAGGAACAACGGTATGTGTGCCGGGAGCTGGCGTTAACTGGACCTTTTTTTTAAATGCCGCTTTTGCTAAATGAACATAATCATACCAAGCGATGTAGGTATATACCTACATAGTAACCATGTATTCGCGCTTTTGCTTGCTCACAAATATTTCGCGAATAAGTCAAAAGGTTACACTTTTTCTTACATTTCTATGGGGCGCATTCATCAAACCAACGAAGTGGTTAGAATTGCCAGACGGAGAAACAAATTTGTCATATGCATAAGTCAGAAAGGGCTCTCGTAATATCAAGCATCTAAATAATATAGGCATTGTTTTGAAATCAGCTCGCCACGTGCGTCGTAATATATTATGAGTGTCCACAAAGACGATGCCTACAGTGTGCATATGAAGTCGCCTTTTCACATTAAAAAACTTTTTGTATTTTGTAAATGGGTATATTTTATTTTCACAAATGACAAACATGTCATGTAAATAATAGTAAATCCTTTATAGGGCAGAAAGGTGATTGAAAAAAAAACTTTTTGTACAAATATCTTATACACGGTGTCCATAAACTAGTTGTAAAACTGCCATCACAGTAAGCGGAAAGCGTTGCCTGGGTCGTGATGGAGGAATTAGCCAGCTGTGGAATTGAACTCACGATGCCTGGCGGGAACGACGATAGTAAAAGATTTTTTATTTACTTATTTATTTATTTTTTATTCTTTTCACATATTCTGTCCATATTTCTTTTTTTTGTAAGATCCTTTTTCTTTCAATGTTTGTTTTAATATTTTGTCCGATAGCTTGAATTGGTCTACTTTGTCCAATTAATTCATCATCTTTCTCACAGAGAAGCAGTCCTGGATTTCTCCACAAAAATTAATTTTAGGGGTCTCGTCATTCGAACACTTGTTTTCTTTATTTCCGCGCCAGTGTTTGTGGGAACTAAAAGATATAATATAAAGGCATTAAAGGAGTATAATTTTTGAGCAACATTAAATATGAATCACCCTATACCAAACGAGCGACATGGGTCATAAAATAACAAGCGTGATGGTTAGTTAGTTAGGTAGGTACCGAGAAAATATTTAAAAAATAATAAAATATTTTGAAATAATTTCATAATACTTACCTGTATTCCGATTCGCCGTGCTGACGTTTCATCCCGTTCGCACTTAAGCTGCTGCCACACGCAAAGCTCACATCAACAGATAATATAAAGCACAATAGCGCTCGCCATACAATCCCATACAGACCCGACACACGTAAAAATATAACGCGCTATAAGTGTGGTTCTGAACTTCGCTAACCGAATTTATTTTACGTAACCGCTCCCGACGCGATATTTGAAAAGTTATGCGTCCCCCTCTCCGCCGTAAAAAGGAGAGGGGGTCATTTTAAATTACGGAGCTACCAACTAAGTTCCGTGTTCCCTTTGACAGCCATGACATAAGGAGCCTAATAATGCATTTCTTATTTATTATGTTAGCTCATATCGTCATGTGTGCTAGTAAATTTAGGAACATAAAAAAAACTTTATTTGGCAAACATACTTAACATATATTTAAAATATAAATATAATCAATATTTGAATTTGAAGTAAACAAATTTTCGCCCTTTCAAAATTAATCATATTTTTAATCTCAGTATGTTTATATGGTAATATCATTCGGTTTTTTGATAAAGTTGGACGGCTTGGACGAAAGTTGAGCTTATTTTACAATAATTTATTATATGTCGCTTTCGTCGATCGGCGTGCGAACTGCGAATTTCCTGATTCGACGGAGAGGTTATGTCAGGTTATGTGAAAATGCGCTATTTACGCGCAGATTGTTTAAAATCTAAAAAGTTTTTTAAATAGCATTTATAACTATATAGTTGGCGGCATCTTCATCTGAGGATGAGCTGTCCAACAGATCCAGCAATAGGCGACAAGTATCATCCATTTCGAAAACGTGCTCAAGCTGTCAGTAAGTAAAGTTGTCACTTTGACAAATGAAATTATGTTCCTCGGCCGCTCTCGAATTCAACTGACCCCCTCTCCTACCATAGGAAGAAATATTTGATAGCGTCGTGTGTCGGTAGAAAAGATGATGCGCTGTACATTAACTTTTGATGTGAGCTTTGCGTGTGGCAGCAGCTTTAGTCTTGGATTCACTCTTTTCCCGGAATACTGATGATTCTTATAAAGGGCACGCCTCATTTTTATGGAATAACAATGCTGTACAAAATCGAAAAAAGTCACTTCAAACCGCGGCAGACAATGACTGTTGTAGCCTAGCTACACTACTCGCGAAGTTGATCGAAGTTGACCGAATACGATAGTGTGGGCACGAACTTCGCTTCGCTTCGGTCATCTTCGCTTCGCTTCGCCCGACTTCCGATTGTTGTCGGTAAATGCGCCCGAGTCAAAGGACTCGAAGTTCGAACACGAAGTTTCTGCCCACACTACTCGGTTCACTTCAGTTCGCTTCGAGACGTCGTGTTTGGTGGTTGTGCGTGCGCAGAGTCATAGTGACTATACGTAATAAAATATGGCTTCTACACTGTGGTCACAGGACCTAATTTTTTTGTTCCAAGAAACACTCCAATCCGAGGCGGTTATTTGGGACCCAATTGAAAGGGACCATAAAGATAACTAACTAACTAACTAACCTTGAATAAACTTGACGGCCGGCATAGTCCAGTGGTAACGCATTGGACTGCCATTCCGAAGGTCGCGGGTTCGAACCCGGCGTGCGCAAATAAATTTTATTTGATTGATTTGTGTTATTTCACAATTAATTAATTAAAATAATATATAGTATATTTGCGGCACGTTCCAGAGTGGAAGATACTACCAGTATCGCCCTGGTGTAAGACCACCATTCAGAATTGAAACGTTGCTCCAAATGGCTTAAGCCGTGTTTAGTGACTAGATCTGAATAGCCAGGTACTTCCCCACCTTCCTCTTTCCCTTCCCCACTTACCTTCAGCCTCACAACATCCCCCAATTGGGGATGCCATAGTCTCACTGGCTCCAGACGGGAGCAGTTGGGACTCTTGTGAGGTATTCACTATAAAAAAAAAATAAAATAAAATAACCATCACGCCGTTTCCCCGCAGGGGTAGGCAGAGAGGACGGACCGCCAAACAACTCGGTCTTGGCACACACTCCTTGCCTCATTCACATTCATACATCGTCTCATACATACTCTTCTATTATTCTGACTCTTGACATGGCCCGACTCGAGTATCTGATTCACTTGATCGTGCCATGTCTTCCTCGAGCGTCCCCGACTTCTGCTACCATTCACATTTGCATCATATATCCTCCTTACACTCCTATCTTCGCTCATTCGCTCTACATGCCCAAACCATCTAAGCGTCCCTTTCTTAATCTTACTCATTACGCTTACATCAGCCTTGCCCTCTTTGCGGATCTCCACATTCCTCACACGATCAAACATGGTTTTACCACACATACGCCCTTGAGGTGATTTTTCACAAAAACGGCGCTTTACAAATTATCCAATTATTATTATTATTATTATTATACGCCTCAGGGATCTCATTTCAACAGCATTTAATCTACTTTCATCCTTTATTTGCCACTTGAACGTCCATGTTGCCTAGTGCACGGACTCCGAGAGACTGAGCTACTCCGGCTACTCGCGAAGTTGCACGAGTGTGTGGGCACGCACTTCGGACTTCGGCTAACTTCGTCGAGGACTTCGTCGAAGCGCCGAAGCGAGTAGTGTAGCGGCCGCTCAAATGAATGAGAGAATGTGAATTGGCGGGCGTCTAGCTAGTGATAGTTACAGATTTAAGAAAGTTCTAAATAATTACAACCGCTCTCACTATAATTATTATACAGTTAATTTTGACTTTTTTACTGCGTGCCAAAACCGCAAATGTTCCTTGCGACGAGTAATACTGGAACATTCGTAAAAAAGCAAAACGAACATTCTATCAGAATAACAAATCAAGCCGCGCAAATTCACATTTTTACTACAAATTTACTGACCACTTTAACACCGTAGGAATGGGCTAATAGCGTGCACGTGAAACATATGGCTCGCACATATGTTTGTCTCCTTCTAACACGGATTCGGGCATTTCGGCTGGCGGTGCCCGCATAAAATAATTACTTTTGTTAATTTAATTACTTGGTTATTATAAGTGATAGAACAGTGAAATTTTCGTTCGCGATAAACTCATTACGAGTATTATTTTTCGGTACTAAAATAAATAAAATATTATCTATAGTTTTAAAATGTGGCTGAAAAATAGATTGTATGGGAATTGTCACATCTGTTTCACCTTAAGCGATAGTTTGTTTCTGCGGAAAGCAGACGATTGATTTACGTAGGTTTGATGTAATCTCGAAGAAAGCGGCGAGTGAACTGACATGGACGTCGAGGTATGTCGGGAGCAGAGGCGGCTCTAAGGATTCAGTCGTGGTAGGTCTTTTAAAAAAAATGTGTGACTAATCTTTATTTGATATTGTGAAAAATGCCCATTTATTATTATATATATCAATTTTATATAGTATTTAGAGTTTGCGACTCTAAATATATATTATTTTAATATAGTAAATTGGAAATAACTACACAATCCATGTACAGGGTTTTCCATTAAGAGGTGTTATTTTGATATTCAATCGTAAAAGATCAATGGTTTCGTTGCTTGTGTGGCACGTAGCGTCGTCTTGTTGAAAGTAAACGTTATGCAGATCAATATCATCCAATTTTGGCCATGAAAAATCAGTAATCATCTCTCGATAGCGCAATCCATTCACCATAACTGTTGCTCCAGCCTCATTTTAGAAAAAAGTAAGGTCCAATGACTCCGCCAGACCATAAACCGCACCAAACAGTCTCACGTTGAGGAAAGAGAGGCTTTTCAACAATAACTCTTGGGTTTCCCGAGTTCCAGATGCGACAATTTTGCTTGTTGACGAAGCCACCGAGGTCGAAATGGGCCTCATCACTAAAGATGATTTGCATTTGATTCACTTAAGTGAATTTTAATAATTTCAATGCGTTGTTGAAGCGTGTATTGTTCCATTTTTATTAATGGCGTAGTTTTAACTTGTCAAATGTTAAAAAATGACAGCTTCAAAAGTAACATCTACCGAAATAGCGGGCTATTCAAAATAACATCTCTTATTGGAAAACCCTGTACTTACGTCAAATTATTTTTAAGATATTAAGTTTTAATGTAGTTGTGCACAACATTAAACTAAATAAAATAAGAGTTTGATTCTATTTGACTATGATGTTTTACGTTTTGTTTCATTCTTCAGCTTCATTCTAAATCGATAACAACATAAAGTGTAAAATGAAAAACTGACATATTTTTATGTACCACCTCTCTTATCGTATTGTTACACTTTTGCGAGTTGCAGTCCAGTCAAGGACTATGTCTCGCGACCTGGGGGTAAGTCACCTGGGGGATGATTTTTTCTGCCCTAATGCTTGGGCTGCCTTGACAACTTGGGGGCTTTAAAATACTATGCTTTTTTGTATTTTATACTATATTTATTGTATTTTCGACTGAGTTTTTTATCGGTATTAGTTTAGGATTTAACTAATCGAATACTATATTTTTTGTATCGGTTGTACTTGAATGTTCTTTTTTTAGAGCCAGCATTAGGGTGGGTAGATGATTGATACTGGGAGGGGGTAGGAAGGGTTCTCGTAGGGGCTAGGTTTACCTAGGCACGAGATGCTAGGGTTTGGGTGAGAAGTTAATTTTTTATAGAATGGTATGGCTAAATCCACCATGTGTTTGCGGAGTGGGGGATGTTCGAGCCTTTACTTATGATGCTATTTCGTACGAACCAAGGGCTTTTGGTGTACCGTCTGAGTGAGGCATTCTGGAATTGCTCGAGTCGCTTTGTGTTTCCACTGGCCCATATAGGGCTAGCGTAGGTTATGATGGGGCGGATTTGGGATTTGTAGATGAGGAGTTTGTTGGATAGTGAGGTTTTTGAGTTTTGGAGTAGTAGCGGTGATAAAGCGCCGGCGGTTTGCCGGGCTTTTGTTAGAGTGTTTTTGATGTGTGGTGACCAAGTTAATCTCCTGTCTAGTGTGACTCCAAGATATTTGGCGGTCTTTTGCCATGGTATGACTTGGCCGTACATCGTGATGGTCCCTCGCTGAGCGGCAGTTCGTTTACTTCTGGAGAAGTAGACGGCTACGCTCTTTGAGGGATTGACGTCTATGCGCCAGCGGTCATACCACTCTTGGAGTCTGTTTACGTCTTGCTGAAGGCGGTGTGTAACCATCCTGGGCGAACCGTGGGTAACCATGAGGGTTGAGTCGTCGGCGTAGAGCATTACTTTAGAGTTCAGGTTAAAAATGTGGAACGCTTCACGATTTTGCGTGTCATCCTTGCGCAGGGGCCATGCTAATCTTCTCTGTATCGTTCCAATTTTAGTATATGTACTGCCGAAGCGCTGAAAAAAAAACATATAATATTCATAGTGTTGTCTCCCCCACGGTCATGACCTAAGCGTCCCTAAGATTTCTTCGTTACCTAATTTTTACTTCGATGAAAAATATAGTGCCATCTCGTTTATTCTATGGCGCACATAGGGACAGAAGATGCCAAAGTGGACATTCTTTAAATTAACATAGCGAATCGTATGAACTTGTGAATGAAAGCTTCTATTAGAGAAAACATATGTCACTACTAGTCACTCGCCGCCGCCGCTGTTTCGCGTTACATTTTAAATACATTAAAAATAAGGCCAGTTGTTATTGCACATAATTGATTATTATTGTGCGGTAAAACACCAATTGACCTAAGCGAAGAACCGGCACTGGTCGGGAGGCAAGGTAATGTGAAAATAGGACAATGCTTTCTCCCAAGTACAACGGTCTTGTGTTTGTGTCAATGGTGTAACCATGTTTTATCACCGCTCCTGCCATTTCAAGCAACATTTTGATTCGGAAGAGTGTGATTTCATCGTAACGACACCACACCAACCACTATAAACCACTCTGAAAAGAGTGCGGTAGACTCTCTGTCTACTCCTGCGGACACATGGTGCGGTAGTTAGTTAGTTAATTAATTATTTAGTGGTGACGTTTTAGTTGCGGCGAGAGATGCACAGGATGGGGTAGAAATGGATTCGGCCTGTTTATTAAAATTAATACTCTAACCACAATACAAAATTACTCCAACTGGTACCGTGAATAATATGTGATAATATTAATAACTAACAATTTCACAAATTATCGACAGCGGTTTGCAGGAATGCATTAACCAGAACACATATGTATCCTGACGTGCCTTGCTTCAATGTTAACTACACGCTAAACAGATGGATATTACCAAATTCTACATTGGTTTAATTTTTAAATGTTCCAACCACACTAAAATTATTCATATAGAAGCCAACAACACAATTGCAACAGATAACTCACCAATTACTCGCGCGATCATGAAAAATACACACTACGAAAATTTACATTAGTATTAAAATAATACTTCATTTTTCATTATTAACAAAACAAAAATGTTCATATTTAAAAATTCAGCTCATGTTTGTTCTCGCTAAACTTGAAAAGTAGTAGTAGTAGTAGTAGATATTTCTGAAAATTTCAAAGGTTATTATTATAAGTGCCAATACTGTTTAGATAGTACTTTTTAATGGCAATAATGGAATAAGGTACAATAGAGAAAAAAACATTAGAGATAGAACGCATTACGGGGTCAACTAAGTGCTGGTATGGATTGTACTTAGTTCTATAAATGAAGGCGAAAAATATATGTTAGTGAGTGTGTGGAGAAGCAGTCGATTTAAAATTAGTGTGAATTAAATTTTAAAATTAAAAATTAAGAATAATGGACAGAAGACACATCTCTGGTCAGTTTTGTATAGATTTTGCTCTGCAGGTGAGTGATAACGAATTACAGTCATCTTTGCATTAATCAGATGGATTCTTCCGAATTATATCATTTGACAAAAGAGGGCACCATTCTGTTTGGTGGATTTAAGACAAAAGGATTAAGATATTTTTGTAAAAGAATGTGGCTGTACTTTTGGAATAACAATGTGCTAATTCATTATTATTCTAAATTCCACTCTCTTGAGAGCTGGTGGTGACAGATTATAATTTCATAGTGCGAATGAAAATATTATTGTGCCGATCACCAGTCCGCTACCGAATATGTCCGTTGACTATATGAAGATTAAGACTTTACAGATGCTTGGTTTCTTTTGCAGAATTTTAACTGATTTTAAGTCCTTAGATTGTATGAGAACCCTCTATAAGTCAAGCGGAATATAATTCACCTATTTGGTCCCCTTTGTATAAAGTTCACTCTAACAATATAGAAAGAGTTCAGAACAAATTTCTTAGGTACCTAAATTTTAAGCTCAAAATTAATTAATTAATTATGTCAGTTTGATGAATCAATTGCATGTAATAACATTGTCTGACAGGAGAATTATGTTGGACTCGGGGGTGTTGCACAGATTCATTAACAACTAAATTGACAGTATTCTCATCATTGTCACTATTAGACCCCACGTGCCGACTAGAAGAAACACAAGATAACATGTAACATTCTTCTGAAATACGTACACAACCAAACATGTGCAATGAATGTCATTTTTTTATAGAAGATTACACCTGTTACACGATTCATTTTTGTTAAGATTAAGAACCATTCTCGTCCCAGATTAGATTACTGAGGTATTGTAAAGACATACATAAGAGGTACTTTAAGTACATAATATTTAATATACCCATCTTATCACTTCGTTTGGCCTCACAGCGTTCCCTGAACAGGGAATGTTATAGTCCTAATGGCCTCGGGCACGAAGATCTCTTTATATGAAATATATAATACCGCATTCCCAAAAATAGAGTTAGAATAGTTAGAAAAATTGAGAAATAAATTTTTGTTAAATACACGGGTATGAATGAGTTGAGGTATGTTATTGTCTTTAAACAGACCCGCTTCACAGCATCCCAAAAGAGTGCAATAACATCTCAAAGATTTCATTCTTTCAAACATTTTTATTAATAAATATATAAGTGTGCCCGAGAGGTTTTACTCCGATCGCCTTTTTGATAAATAAAATCCCTTCTTCATCTGCTGTGTAAATATTACATCTGTTCGTTTTACATAGTCCGAACTATGTTCATGCAAAAGTCAAAACACAATTTACAAGGTACAAGTAAATACTAGGCATTTAAAAAAAAATTCAACGCGTTTTAAACAAAAATATTTTGTAAATATTAAGTTTTTTTAATTCCAGCTCTTCAATTATGCTGGTTTTAAGTCGTACCGTACTTACCACGTACTAAAGATTGAAAAGCTTAATAATTACAAAAAAACCTTAATCGATCTGAGATTGTAGCGCCTTAATAAAACCTGTGATGAGTAATGGCTCGGTTCTTTCGGCGACAAGCGATACGCTGACGTGACTGGCGGCCTAACGAGTTCAGCTCGGGCGTACGGGCGTCCCGACGTCAAGCTAATGACGTCGCGGCGTCAGTTAAACGGCGCGCGTCAAGGCCGCGATTGTCAGGGACTATCGGACCGTCGCGCGTCGCGGCTGATTGATGGACTTTATTAATAAATGAGACATTTAAATAGGGCTGCCGAAATTTTAGCAATTTTTTTCAAGTTTTTGATTTAAGCTCCTTATGCCCAGAGATTTTAAATTGACTGACGAATTTCGACCTACGGTGCCTTTTAAAGTACTATCAAAACAATGCAGCTTTTTAACACTTTTTTCTTCAGTACTATTGGACTTTTCAGGACTTTTGGTCTCTATTTCATATAAAGTGGGTTATCTATTTTTAAATACGTCTATTTGAACTTCACTTTAGTTTTGGTGCGACCTATGGCAGAGGGTCATCAATGAAATCGAAAATGAAGGTCATACCCGCTTCCCAAAATGAAAAGATTCATCTATAATCAGAAAACAATTTATTTATTTATGTCTATTCTCGAATACACATTTTACAAATGATTACAGTGGTTTATATTGTAGTACAGAAAAAAAGTATAAAAAATAAAGAACATAGGTTGATATAGGTAAAACTGTGTGTGAGTGATATTGTATGTTACGTAAACACCTCACTAGGAGAACCTGTGCTGAGGTGTTAACGTGTTTGTGATTAAGTGTGATAGGTATTTATGTGTTGTAGTAGAAAGTAATTTTTTTTTTTACAGAAATATTAAATGTGAGTGTATCACAGACATAGGAATTAATAGGCGAGAAGATAATGGCGAGGGGTAAAATCAACTGTTGAAGAACGAAGGGCGTAAGGCTGACTGTGATTCGTCAATAAATCAATCTGACAGTAAATAGGCATCTCGCATTATAATATCACCATTTACTTCTTAAAAGTAAAATCTGCTTTTGAATGAATAGACATTTTTACATGGGAGCGCAAATTACTCGCCACGTTATGAACTAATTTGCGAAGTCCAAATTCGGCAAAGTAAGGCAGCTTCTATTTTCAGAGTCGTAGTTAGTTTCAGAGTATTTAGTTAAGACACTTTTACAAATGTTTCATAATTTACTTACCCCAGTAAACAACGATGAGCACACTTGAGAATCGCTACATTGTGATGTGATAGTATATGTTTCTAAAACTGATCCATATAATACGGTGTGAATAAGCTTAAAATAAAGTAAAATAATGCTTACTTATGGAATGTAATACGACAATTGGGTTTATTCTCTTTTTCACATCTATTTTTACAAGTTTTCATATCACAAGTCAACATTTTGCAGTGTTATTTCGTAAAATGAACCGATGATGCCTCGACCATAGTTCTTACAAGAATGATGACGTCACGTTTTCAAATTTCACTTGAGGCCATACGCGAGCACAGCCGGCTCCAATGGAACCGGTATGGGGAGTGGGGATAATACGCTTTTAATCACTTAGGGCAGGTCTACTAATATTCATATGTCTATGGAGTGTATGTATTTTTGGATAATTTTTGAAGAACGCGTATAATATTAAATCTTACTTATTATATTTTGGTTATGTTTGGTATGGAAATATAATATTTTGAAAAAAAGTGAATATCTCGATTTTTTATCCAGGCTACGATATGTTTTTTGAGAAAGTTTTTAGATGTATTTGTAGTCATTAATTGTTTCAAAGTAATGGGCATACTGTTAAAAAGTTTGGTTGCGTAGTATTGAAAGTGTCTTTGTCCGTGTGTGGTGTGTGTTATCGGAATGTTCAGTGTTTTATTTGTTGATGACCTGGTTTTTATTATGGCTTTTGGTTGATTTGTAATATGAAGATTATTATGGATGAGATGTAGGAGAGCAGTTTTGGCGTAAAGTTGTCTTATTGACATGACGTCTAGTGTTTTGAAGATTTTGTTTGAGTCTGTGTAGAATGGTACTTGCAGTATGAGTTTTATTATTGCCTTTTGAACTTTTTGAATTGGGTCAATTGTTGTGTTTGTAGCGCTTCCCCAAGCTAATATTCCATAAGTGGAATATCAATTCAATATTTTCAAACTTTTATAAAAGAGAATTTTTAGATTGTTTGGAATTTTTTTTTCATTAATCTCAATCGCATCATTTCTAACGGGTTTTTAACACTACATTATTTATTATAAAACCAGATTTTGTACTAGACAATATTACTTTACGAAAATTATAATGAATTTTGCATCTCAGTTTCGGTTCTTTCAAATTGTGTACATATCTACTCTGTATTAGCCGTTTTAAATATTATATCTGTAGCTTAAGGCTCCATAGTAGCGTTCAAAAAGTAGAATAACATGGTTCGAAAAGGAGATATAAAAATATGAATGTTAGAGGGAGATAGCTAATATTAAAAATAATAATTAAGCGAAGATTGTGAACGTATTTAATAAGGTAATAATTATTTAAAATATGGCAAAATTCTCTCAATAAATGGATATTTTGCATTTAAAGATACACTGCAAATTTTCTCATATATATAACATGTTAAATAACAGAAAAAATGTCTTTTTAATATTTTTCGTAGCTTAATTTCCGATTTTTTTCTATGGAGGGAATTTCGTATAATTATTACCTTTGGCAAAACAAATGTATAGTTGTTATGAAGAACTCATGTTTTTTTTTAAACTTTCAAAGTCGAAGTCTTCAATATAAATACCTGACAAATCAGTAGACATTCGGAATACGCGGAGCTTAAAGCTCAAAGGCTGAACGTGACGATTGCAAAATTGAATTATTAATGCCATTTTCCTCATTTTATTCACATTCTGTAAATGCTGAATACTTTGGAGTCCTCTGGTAATGTGCTAAAATAGCTTCCTCTGAAACACCGGTAGTCTAATTATACTAAATAGCTGAAATACTGATGTCCATTAAGTTTTTATTAATTTTGCTCTTAACTCGAACGATATTTGAAAATATAAAGTCCGGAAGAAATATTTGTTGTGAAAAAAGCTAGCTTTACGTCTGTTATGTATACAGGTTGGAGCAAAAAACCCTGTATACTTATCAATTAAACTCCACTACCTTAAAAATGTACCCTTTTTATTGAATAGCCAATTTAATAAGTATTTGGACAATTACGTCCAGAAATGCATTTGAAACTTTAAAATGCTTCAAATCCCTTCCCTCGTCAATATAGCAAACGTGACTTCAAACGTTTCAGCTTTAATTTACATATACTACAAAATATATATCTATATTACAAAATAATATCCGTTTTGTTTAGTTGCGTTACTTTTGTTTGGGTATTTTTAATTAGAATAAATATTTTTAAAAAATCTAATGGCTTCAAAAACAATCCATCAATATGTTTTTACATTGCTAAAAATATGTTAATTTCCTCGGGGTTTTTATCGTCAGATTAGGTGATAAAAATGTGTTGGGAAAATATTGTTAATATAATAATAACTACGCTACAGCGTAGCATTTAAAGATTCGAATGAAATGAGCCACGCACATGGTCTAGTTACGGAAAATTATCTGTAACAGATTGGGTTTTACATTTATATTAACAGAATTATTGAAAATACAATATTCACATTGGAAAAAATAAAGCATCCCAGTTCTATTAACTGTCTTTTAAGGGCTTGTTCAAAAGTGAATTGCGGATGTGATAGCGTTTAAATTTGAAGCGTAATTGTAAATGAAAGGTCTTGGGTACAGACACATTATCTTGGCCCAAAATAGTCTCACTACGAGAGTGAATGTGGACTTAATATCAATGGCTCCACGACAAAAAGCCAAATGGATCGTTAGATGTCCTCCAATTATAAAGTCCTCCAAGAATCAAGTCTTTAGTATACAATGTGATGACTGTGTTATTGAAAGGTTGATCATACGTCGTTCCAGAGATGGCTTTTAGCTCTAAGCTGCAGAACAAAGAATGAAGTTTGTCAAAATTTTAACTCTCGAAGTTAATTCGAGACCGACGTGATAGGGTCGAATTAGCTCAGTGGTAGAGCAAAACCCCGGCAAGGCTTAGGTCCTGGGTTCAATTCCAATAGTGTTATTTCTTAATCAAAGCATGAAACAGTTAAATATGACTGAAATTGATAGGGTCGAATTAGTTGTAGTAAAGCAAAGCACCGGGAAGGCTGAAGTCCTTCGACCCACTGTTTTTCTGATTCACATTTGTTGTTTAAAAGTCGGTTACATTGTCTTCAATGATTGAATATTACTATTAGATATTTTACTCATAAAGTTATTCCAAAGTTTTTATAAAAACTGTATTATTCATGTTTTCAATATGATAATATCACGTGCTGCACGGTTTGATGAATATTAACTAAAATATCGCTGCAGGTTGCTTTCTATATTATGTAAACTAATCGACGAAAGTTTAGCAGTAGTTAATACATCGATTCGTAAACACCGTCTTGTTTTATGTGAAATACACCCCTGAATGTGTTATCTTACATCTGAGTACAATGTTGTTTTTATTGATCAGGCTATTAGAGTGAAGCATTCTTGATGAGAAATTTAATATGAACATACTGTTCTATATACATAATAATTGGTCCAGGGATAAGGTTCTCGACTAGCAAGCTGGAGGTCGTATTTTTGAGGCACGTTCCAGAGTGGAAAATCATCTCAGTATCGCCCTGGTGTAAGACCACCAGTCAGAACTGAAACGTTGCATGCAATGGCTTTGGTCGTGTTTGGTGATCAGATCTTAATAGCCAGGTACTTTCCCACTATCCTCTTCCCCATCGCCTTCCCCTTCCTATTACCTTGAGCCTGACAACAATATACTGCCACACGGAAATATATAAGTAAGTTTTTTTTTTCTAATTACTGTTTAAAATGTGACTGCAAGCCCGTTTCCTAATAAAATATTAATCATTTAGAATATATGTGAACATGTGTTCACGCAGGTGGTCCTAATAAATGTAACAGACGAGATGCGAAAATAAAGTACATATTATAATTTTAAAGAACACGTGCTCCGACTTTATTATAACATATTCTTGCTTTACTGATAGTTTGTTATAAAATTTGTCAAATCATTATTTATAAGCCTGCACTCCAAATTTTAACACGAAAACGAATAATTTTACCAGATTTTTAATAAATGAACATTATTACCAGGTTTTCTCCATGCACTGGATCCAGATAGTTGGGAGCAGTTGCGACTCTTGTCCGGCTTAACATGTAAATATATATATTTGTGATGATGAAGGGAGACAAATAAAAGGTTACTCAACTGATAATGAAAATTAAAAATGTCTTTAAGTTTTCGTGGGAATACCGCTCAAGAGTATAAACTGTTTTGTGTTAGCCGAAGCCAGTGTAGCTATGACAGCCCCCAATTAGGGTATTTTGTGAGACTGAAATGGAAGGAAATGGGAAAGAGAAACATGGGTAAGTACCTAGCTTTAAAGTACTGGTCACCAAACAGTCTTGTTTTTTAGATAAGTCCTTTTATAAGCCCCTAAAAAAATAATGTATAAGGCCTTTGAAAACTGCTTTAAAGTTCAAAATCTCCTACTTACGAACACATTTTCAGTTATAGTTTTATTGTATAATATGGCAAGTTATTTATAAAATGATAGAAAAACATTTAAATATTTGTGCCTAAACATATACAAAATTAAATAAAAGGCACTTTTTTGGCCATGTTTTTTTCTTGCATAAATCAAAACAGGCGGATGGTGTTAAGCGGGAATTTAAACCTTATTGCCATCTACGTAAGGGGTGTTATTGATAGCGGCTCGATTCAAAATATTACACGACGTAGTGCATCGCCTTAAGTCGGTTACTTAAGACAAGCATATTTTTTTAAAGATGAGTTTATACATATTTTTTCTTAACAAGAATAAATTAATAATTTGATATAAGGAACGTATGTCCAAGTGTAAGAAAGGAACAATTAACCCACAAGCTTATATGATCTTATAGAAATCGTTGCGTCTCCCTTACTCTCACTGTGAGAAATATGGTTTAACGGTGTTTGCAAACCATGCTTCATATTCAAGTCTAGAAATTAAACACAGAAGAATTTAAATATACACCTCTATGAAACCAAATGTTCTGACCGTAATTTGAAAAAATTATGAAACATTGTGGGTCGGGTGACAATTATGTATTAATATATATTTGTAAAAAAACATTTTTCTTATGTTTGCATAAAAAAAAATTATTAAATTTTATTTAACATTATTTGTTTATTTATAATAATAAAATTTTAAAACTTATTTCATCGCTTTTCAAAAAAAATTTGGAAACATTCCATTTATTTGGATTTTTTTGACAGAATATGCCAGACGCCTGAGACATGAGGTATTAAGTATCAAAGAGATTGTAAGTTACGGCAGTTTGTCTAGTCCTTTTTTAATTAAAGCCTTCTTACATGTAACATCGCGATCAGTAGAAGAAATAATTATACCAACAACCTACCTAGGTACTACTACCTTTTAATCCACAACTGATCACCAAGTAGATAATATATCAGTGTCTAAAACGCCATTATCACCACATTGGCGCAGCCGGTAGATAGGCATCAAAACAATGAACTCGTAAACTACTACAAAGTGTTTTTACAAACTTTTTTTTTTAAAAGCTAACAAAAAAATACAAAAATATTGATTTGACTGAGGATTGAATCTTCATACCAAGACACTGGAGTCGATAAGTTTTCCAACCTCTCGAAATGACAGACATTTATTTCGTTTGTTGTCTGCTGTAATGTCAAATCATCCGATTTCAGAGAAATCGTGCCCGCGTATGTGAACGTGATTGCCGCAAAAAGTTAAAATAATGTATTATTATCGACAACGAGTCTACCTGCCTACTTTCAGCTCGATCTGCAGTTGATTTCCGCTTCCATGATTTACATTCATTCATTACCGAACAAAATGGTGAACTTCTAATAGATGTTTTTAAAAACAGACCTTTTCTCTCGTAATTCATTAAATGAGTAATTTAAAAAATACTTTTGCTCTCGTAATTTATTGAATGAGTAGTTTAAAAACAGACTTTTCCTCTCGTAATTCATTAAATGAGTAGTTTAAAAACAGACTTTTCCTCTCGTAATTTATTAAATGAGTAGTTTAAAAACAAATTTTTCCTCTCGTAATTCATTGAATGAGTAGTTTAAAAACAGACTTTTCCTCTCGTAGTTCGTTTAATGAGTAGTTTGAAAACAGACTTTTCCTCTCGTAATTCATCAAATGAGTAGTTTCAAAATTCAGAATAAATTATTTATAAAATGTGCTTTTAAATTCGGTGCCTGTTCCAAAACATTAGAATCCGCAGATACATTAAGCCGAGTGTCGCATACCGATGCGCCGTAGGCACATTTTGATTAATGCTGATAATTTTTATCTGAAACAAACTTAAACAACATGTCACGCAAAAGTTTGAGATGTTTTTAACATTTCCTCACATTTTTCACAGCCCTGGAGGGAACTCAACTGTCAAAACTTACCGCAGATATCTCGGAAAAACTCCGGAACATTATCGATCTTTCCATCATACGGAGAGATAAGCTCTCTCCTCTCCCGGCCACGAGCCTTGAGCAAGGAGATTGTGAAGTGTCCTCGACTCGTCTCGGCTGAAGTCGAAGGACCGTTTAATTATTATGTCACTTTGGTTTCACGGGAGATTGACAGCGTAATCAGGCCGTCGCACAGAGGTTCAAATCGCTACTTAAGCGGGACAAAGAAATGTGAAAGTAATAAAGGCACTGAAATAATAAATATTTTATAGTATTAACACATATTACGACACATTCCAAACAAAATAAAATAAAACATTTAGTGGCTGAGTGGTCCAAAGCTTTGGGTTCCCACTGGAATCGTTATTGATCATTAACAAAGAACATTTTCCACTCATGATGATGGCAGTGGCGGGAATTCAAATATTGTCAGGTTATTCTTTAAATATTCCCGGGAATATGCAATACAAATCTTGTATTTAATTCGAACACTTAACGTTTATTTTATGAGGTTCACTCATGTCCGGTAATGCACTCCTAGATTCATTCTGTTTCGTTAAAAGATTTGGGTCTGAAAATATTAGGACTGTGACTAATTAGATTATTACACGCCCATTCAACGTTGGTGCGGTAAAACTGGCCTTGAGCCTGGTTTAAGACTGTTTTATCCAAACTAATGCCACGATAATAAGTCAGGTTTTTCACTGTTCTGACGTTACGGGCCGCGTAATATTTAGGCCACGTTTTTTTTTAATAAAGCGAAAGATATTTAAATAGCAATTAAACCTAATATGTGAATAAAAAATACACAAAATATCTTATTTTAAAATATAACAAGCCTCAAATTATTTATGTATTATAGCAATCACAATATTTGTAAGGAAAGGAAGGAGATGAAGTTCTGGGGAGGAATTTATGAGTGGTATGTGGGAATATAGAGATCAGTGTTTCAAGAAGTGACGAATGTATGAAAGGCGATTGGTCGCAAGAATCCGGCTAGAGAGATCAAAATCCCTCAATCAGTCTCTCCGTCAAACCAGACCACCATGCAGTATATGCGCAGACGCATCCGCGGCCAAGTCTCACCCCATGAATCTTCGTACCTCTGCTAAGTCACCAAATGTAGCGAACCACTTTGGGTGTCCAATGGCAGAGGTGCTGGTTATCTAATAAATGGTTCTCGGGGCGACAGTACCCAAACCCGCCTCCCAAACTTAATGATTTGGTTATATTATAAAAACACCAATATTTTTAAGAAATAATAAAATTTTAAGGCTGACATTAAGTCAGGTTACGGAGATATATTAAAGAGTAAAAAGTTTTCCAATTTTGGCACGGGAAGGTTAATAAGAATTGAAGAAGATAATATTAATAAATATAAATGAAACATGAAATCGAACAATACACTAAAAATGTAAAGGTATCAGTCGCAACTGGGGATCGAACACAAGATCTCTGTCTTGCAGGGATAACGCTCTTAACCGCATTATTGGAAATCTTTTGTAATTTTTTTTATTAATTTTATTTTAGTAATTGGTACATTTAAGTTAGCAAATTACTAATTAATTTGTTACATACAAATATTCTATGTTTTCTCTTGCTTGATGTGGCTCCTACACAACATCAACTTTTCAATTGGGGCAGGCTTTAGGTTTTCCGGCAGCGCGTTATAGTATTTCATCCCTTTATATAATATACTATATTATATATAGTATTTGCCTTGTCCTTTTTTGGTAGCCTGATTTTATTGCACGTCCTAGTTTTATGTTTGTGTATGTCCTTGTTGTATACAATTTTATTTGAAAAATATTTGGGTAGCAGGTTGTTTACTATTTTGTGTACAAATATCATCGTGTTCAAGGTGAACATCTGTTTCATCGTTAGCCAATTTAGTTCGTTTGACATTTTATTTACTTTTGAATATCTATTTCATCTGAGTATTGTTCTCATTGCCCTATTTTGGAGAATTTGAAATTTATTTTGGTCTCGGTATGTTTTTTTTTTTTTTTTTTTTTTTTACATTATTATATTTAGTGTAAACCTTATTTTTATTACATTAAGGACACTTTAAAATAGATCTTGAACTTATTCTTTATCTATTTAGGCATAAATAACGATCATCATTCGGTAATTCATTAAAAATCATAAATCCTTTAAAATAGACATAATTTTGGGTTCCCGTGATTTTTTTTTTCGAAATTAGTATTATCTTTAATAATTAAATGTTGATGGGCTAAATCAAATACCCTAGAAAATTAATATTTCGTCCAACTCCAGTGAAATAGTAGCAATATCAACAACGCTAGCCGCTAGACGAGCTATATTGAATTTGACATTCCTTACAAATTGCGGCAGAATGAATTTATTTAGCACGTGGTGTTTTGCACTTTATAATTTATATTTTGATCAATTTGATAAAATTATATCTGTAGATATAATGCCAAAAAGTAAGTACTATGTTGTTTACGGCTGAAATAATTACAAACAACAAAAACACTCCAAGTCGTTTTCAGAATGCCAAAAAACAATTACAGGTTAGTTGGTGAAACATAAAACGAGTTACTTCCTAGTAAAATAAAATGTTCTTCACTACACAAAAAGTGAAATCACAAAATAAAAAATACAATTGTATATTTCAAGTATTTTTACGCCTTTATTTTTATAACGTTTGTACGCCGTTAAAAACAGAGTTTAATTTTTAATTTTTTATATATTCAATAATATTGTTATTGGGTTTATAAAAACAGTTTATTTTTAAACAAGTTCTGCTGTGTAATTATTATTACGCGTGACAGCTGTTTCACCCTCTGAAAGCACTATCAAATAAATAAAACAGAGTTTAATACTTTTAACGCTTTAATACATTTTTTAAATAATTTTAAAGCGACTAATTAATAGTTTTAACATTTTTACTAAAAAAAACCAGTATAATCCTACATGGGTTACCTAATTTATCAATTTGTAATAATTTATTTTTTTACAAATACATGAAATCTATTAAAAAGTATGAGAGAAAACCAAGGCGCACAACTCTGGGCGCTAATTTAGCAATGTATGAAAAATACCAGATATTGAAGGTATTTGGTTTAACCTGCAGACAAGCAGCCATTTGGCAGCTTCTCGGGACTACCTATCTATTGTGTAAATATATGAATCATGCCAAAATGTGTTTTGTTAGAAAAAAAAAGTTCAATATATATTTCAATAAATTGAAAAATTAATAAAAAAATTGGGTTGTGATATATTTGACCACACCCTTCTATCAATAAAGAGAATAATAATAATAAATATTGATTAAGATTTTGATTGATATAATAACCATTTTTGGCCAGTTTGTGAAGCTATTCGGATGTTAGTGCAGCTTGTGATGTCTACTAGATGGGCCACCTGTTTGGAATAAGGGAATAAAGGACAGACTTAATTAAAAGGATGAAGTTGCAATTCTGATCGGTCGTTCGTGCTTGCATAGCTAATGCTATTTATTCGGGGTGTTACGCTGGTAAAGACAGATAACTAAATTTTATTTTTTATTAAAGGTAAACATATGTTTACAAGACAAGGTTTTACGCAAAGCACAAAAGGATTACAAATTATTATAAGCAATAATGATTAGCGTGAAACTCCAACATAAATTGAAAAAATGTATGGAGAAAAAATAAATGCCGCCAACGGGAATTGAACCCGATAATACTAAATTTCTCACTAGTTGGCTTCGAGATATATTATATCTTCGTTTAATTATGAAATATTTATACTTTTCAAAACTATAATTTTTCAAAGATTATTAAAAAAAATAAAAAGAAATAATTATTAAATGAAAAACAAGTATTTATTAAATTATTAGGCTGTTCAAAATAAGCCGGCGTAGCACAGTGGTTCCGTGCACCTGACCGGCAATCAGAAGGCACCGGTTCAATTCCCGTCGGCGCCATTTATGTTTTCTCGAAATTTTTTTCAATAAATATTTGTGTTTCAGTGTAATAATTATTGCAGTTAATAATTTGTTTAATTTTATTTCATAAAATACCATCACACAATTTAAAAAATATATCTTCTCATACTAATAAACCATCACGCCGGTTCTCCGCTGAGGTAAGTAGAGAGGATGGACTGCCAAAAAACTATCGTCTCATACATACTCTCCTGTTATCCTGAATCTTGACATTGTTTTGAATTTTTGGTTGAGATAGACCGTTTGACCTCTCCAGCCGTACTCTGTCAATCCCCAGATTCCTACCCTCCACTTGTGCCTTTTACCTTCCAAGAAATTTCTTTCCTTCCTTTCCCTAACAAGAAAAAAAGTAGGATTTTTTCCTCAGGGCTTATTTAGAGCAAATGTAAAAAAAACATTCCCACCCATGCTCTGAACATTTCAATCTGTATGTTAAAATAGAGGAATTTATCAAACAGACTGCACGTTTCTGCACAGGGTCAAGGGTTGTCATGATCAAACGCAAGTATTTGATTCACTCGACTGTGCCGTATCTTCCTCTGGCGTCCCCGATTTCTTCCACTGTTAATTTCCTCGATATCTAATGTTAGATAAGTTTAATTTAAAATGAAATAAATTTGAAACTTTGTTTTTTTTTTAATAAATTCGTGTGACAATCACAGTGGGTCACCCTCCATATCAAATACACTTGAAGGTTGTGTGCTTTTAATTAATCTTCCTGCTGGATTTTGCAGCGAAGTGAAATTAATGTTTTCTCCATTCGAAAAATAAATAAGTAGAGTATCGCGTTAATTAAAAAAATGAAAATCGTACAAGGGGATGATATATCACAGGTTCTTGACCCCAGAGTTCGCGGGTTCATTATCTTTATTTTATTATCATAACCATGTTTATTTTTAAAAGAGCACTTTTTCTAGGTTATTATTTCTTATTTTCTAAGGTAGGGAGGGTCAGAGGGGAAGGCTTGGGTCTGCGAGCTTGTCTAAGGCCTCAGGCATCGGCCTGTGGACCTCACCAATCTCTGTGGGGAATGAATGGAGCCAAGTCGATTCTGCAAGGCACCAACTTTGCATCATGTTTGCACAACGGTTGTGGATGTGGGAGCACCTTATCCTCTCGATGAAGGACCAAATTTTATGAGACAAAGTGGGGTCACGTACGAGATGGGCATTTATAACTTAGCCGATTGTCATTCAAGTTTTCGCTTATTTTCTGGAGTGAGAGTTATCACGAGGAGCCTCTCTCCTTCCATCGAAATGGATTTTAGTGACCTTGAGCGGTATGCAGGGTAATATAATTTTGTCGTGTGATGTATATTTTTCAAGTAAACTTTACGTCCGGTTTCAAATTCCTTGCCGTTGATCCTTGAAATCGAAAACGGCGTTTGTTTCTCCTCCTTCAGATAATCCGAGTATCTTCAAAACCCGTACTGATAAATCCCTTCCAACAGCTTTTAACTTAACCCGCCTTACAGGCTATCCAACCGTTGGTGACATAGCTTCCCTATCTTTACACTGTGCAGACAAGATACTTTTATAAGAAGGAACTTTAAAAAAATCGATTTTATTATTTTTAATTTGGATAGCTTTAAGAATTGTTCAAACGGGATCAAAATCGTGTGTGAGAAAACGTTTCCTGGCAATTAATGAAGCAGGCAGCAAGTGCCAAGATAATTCGAGTCGCAAATATTCTAATTAATTTGCGGTTTTATTCACGAAGTGGACTGCAATTAATAGTTGACACGATTATTGGGGAGTTGAAGTTTACATTTTCAATTGGAAGATAATTCTGACTTACCCCTCCCTAGTCTTTGGTATACGAATTTTCACGAATCGATATTACGGCTCTGAGGGATACTGCGTGTGATAATCACTGCACGAGCTTCCATAATAGACTCGACTTAAAAGCACTTAGGGAGCATTTGCGATGTTTACTTTACAGGTTTTCTTAACAGACTGATAAATTACAACCAATTCATGCAATTTCAATGATGTAGGTATGTTTTCCACACTGTCATACATGGACAGGTAATTGGATGGAGGAATGCAGGAACGTATTTTACGATGTTTCAACAACAAATTTGAGTGAGTGTTCATCATGTCTGTCTTACTTAGTACAATGATAGTTTTTTGTAGAAGTTTTGTAACTTTACTCGTTAGTTATATTGCCAATTTACGCATGACCTTTCGACTCCTCGGCTTTAGACACTTTTAAGAAATTGTTTGGAAAGTTTTATCAATATCACCAGAAATATGTTATAATCGAGCATACTTCAGGCACACAGACACACCTAATGAAAAATTCTGTTAGTTTGTCGCTTCAATGTGAATTATTTTAGCATAGAAAAATGTAATAATTATGGAAATGTTTTAGCAGCGCAATGCAAATTTGAGTAAATAAAATAACTCAATATTCTCTTTTAATCCTCCCACTTCAATATTGCTAGTGTTGAACTAGAGTACGGGTGAAATAATGTAATTAATCCAACAAGGGCGAGAATTTTGATGTTACGCAGTTATAATTATTTTGACGGGTAATTTTTAAAACCAAACTATTTCATTTTCCAGAACTTTAACCACACGTTTAAATATGAATCGCTCAATTTGTGTAGACTTGTGAACGATTTACACGATTTTAGTATTTAAAAAAAATAACATTTCAATGATTTTACCTAGGAAATTCCGAATATAACGCTTTGGGAATAATAGGTAAATAATTAACTATCACGCCGTGGGAGGAAAGGATAGTTCGTCTCACAACTCTGCCTTGACAAACACTTTTCGCTTCATTCACATTCGTGAATCGTCTCACTCATCGGCTTTTACGTGTGATAATCTAATTTTTCCAAGAAACCACACAAGAGTCCCAACTCCCAACCCAACCGTTTGGAGCCAGTGAGACTATGGCACCACCAATCGGTGTATGTTGTGAGGCTGAAGGTAGTGGGAAGGGGAAGGAGATGGTCAAGAGGAAGTTAGGAAAGTACCTGGCTATACAGATCTGGTCACTAAACAAAGCCATTTCAACAACTTTTCAATTGGGAATGGCCGCCTTACACTAGGTCAATCTTGAGAGTATCTTCTACTCTAACTCGACTCTAGGATTTAGTTTACTTTATCTTGCCGTGTTTTCTTTGGGCATCCTCGACTGTCTCTATACTTCATATTGATCACCAATGATCCTTTCCTAATTTCCACACATTAGCCTCAGTGATCTCATTTATACAGCCTTCAATCTATTTTTATCTTTACTCTGTCAGTTCCATGCTTCAGGTTACTATCAGCATCTCATTGTTAACTGCTTTAACTAGTGGGTTATTACAACATCATAAATAAGTGAACAAATTAAACGAAAACGAAGGCAACTAATTATTTTAGAACGAAATGACGTAATGTAGTAATTTTTCATCATTCCGTTTTTCGTATCATTAATCTAATTAAAGCAAAAAATACTTTTAATTTATTTCTTTTGTGACCTTTAATGAATTAATTTACCCAACGAAGTTAACCGCTCTGAACCTAATTAAAAAATCCTTGCTTAACATGACTAAAGGGTTCATTTTAGTTGTAATTTTACATGACATTCTACGAGAGTTCCAACTCTTCAGAGCCAGTACGAACATGGCATCCCCAATTTTACTGGCATCAAAATCAAAAATGTCTTTAGAGAGATATTTTTTAACATAAAACAGACATAAGCACACACACCTTACATTGCAGGACATCATATACCAATGTTACTGAAGGCAGTCTCTGTTTCATGTTGACAAACGGCCGCTTCCTCCTGATTAAGGTTTTCTATGGTTTCCGTTAATACAACAGGCGAATGCGGAGGAATTCCTAAAAACGGGAGATAATAATAATAATAATAATTGGATAATTTGTAGAGCGCCGTTTTTGTGAAAAATCACCTCAAGGGCGCTGTACAATTTATTTCCTAGGATCTACATTTGTTATTTAGACCAACTGTGCCAGCACGAGGTTCGTCATCCTTTCAGGCATGTGTCTGCCGCCAATATAGCGCTGACATGTGTCTGGTGCCAATAAAGAGCGCCGACACAACATCCTCACATAGACAACAAACCTTGGCAGCACCGCTGTGACGCTCGACGAAGACAGAAGATGGAGACTCTGCTGCAAGAGTCCTAGGTAGCGAAGGAACTGTACCAGATGCTGCAGGGAGAGATACTACCCCGTCCACCAACTGTGCCAGCACGAGGCTCGTCATCCGTTCAGGCATGTGTCCGCTGCTAATATAGCGCTGACATGTGTCTGCTGCCAATAAAGAGCGCCGACACAACATCCTCACATAGACAACAAACCTTGGCAGCACCGCTGTGACGCTCGACGAAGACAGAAGATGGAGACTCTGCTGCAAGAGTCCTAGGTAGCGAAGGAACTGTACCAGCTGCTGCAGGGAGAGATACTACCCCGTCCACCAACTGTGCCAGCACGAGGCTCGTCATCCGTTCAGGCATGTGTCCGCTGCTAATATAGCGCTGACATGTGTCTGCTGCCAATAAAGAGCGCCGACACAACATCCTCACATAGATAACAGACCATGGCAGCACCGCTGTGCAAAGTCACCTCATCCTAGTCTACCTTAGTCTCTCCAGTCACCTCCCAGCCTTTTATGCCACCTAGTGCATCCTCTCTACCCTTTCAGACTCCTTCTTGGCTCCAATACCTAAATAAAATCCAGCAAAAAAATTAAAATTCTTTCTATTGTCGTGATCCGACGATTTCACACCTCTGTCTCAGACCCTTAGGGCTCGCTTATCGCAAGCTATCATAAGCAAAATCTTTAACCAAAGTCAAAGTGAAGTTTATGTGTGTCATCTGTAACAAAATACATAAACAAAAACAGAAAATAAAAACAAAAACTTTAAACAAAATATGGCTTATCTGTCCTCCAGGCAGACATCCTCGGTTGAAAAGGTCCCGTAAATCCCGACACCACTTGACAGCAATTTTAGAAGGTTTTTTTCACCTTGAACCTTCATCAGGATTAAATAAAAACATATTAAATCAATAACAGAGTAACGGTAGTAGAATAGTGAGAGATGGTGTGGTGGTGAGGGAAGGTAGGGGTAAAATAAGGTGCAGGGGAGGGGAATATGTTTAAAATGGGGCTATTTGAAAAGTCTTATTGCTTATTGAGAAATTGGATTATTTTTCCAGAGCTTCTAGATTGTTAAAACGTAAACCTATCAAATTTCTGTGTATCACATATATACCCGAGGATTAATTAAAGTAGTGATATTTATCTATTAGGTGTGTTGCGAATTGTGAAAACCCGCACTCTTTCATGCAGTTGTACATATGTAAAATGCTGGGCAGTCATTACATTTCACAATGGATAAAATTGTTTTCTTTATCCTTTGAATTGATAAAAAGTTTGCCTAGTTTATTATTGGTATAGAAAGCGGCTTCAATTTTTGTTGGAAATTTCAAAACACAAGAGGGTGAAAAGTTATCAATGAATGAAATTCTAGGCCAACTCCTTGTTTTTATTGACTTTGGGGTTAGGTATACTATTATACAAAAATATATAAGTACATATGAATCGTAGTTTTTTTTGCAAGGATTCTATCAATTAAGGTATGGGCTTATCCGTTATTTATTTCAATAGATTTGATTAAAGCGAGTTTTTTTAATAAAATTAGTGTTTGAGAAGAAGGATTTTTTTAAATACATGCTTACAAAGTAAGACAAAAGAGGTATCGTTTATTAGCGCTGAATCCAAGGAGAATACATAAACAAGTTCGACTGAGGATTGAACCTTCTTCCCCAAAGATTGACTAAAATTACCAATTTCTGGACTGACCAATTTCAGAGAAATGCGTGTGTGTGCATGAGTACCACCAACAGTAGATAAAATGCATTGTCATCGACAAGTAGTCTGTCTGCCCAGTTTTAATTTCCACTTGATGGCAATCACGCATACACACGCTGACAGTTGCGCATTTCACTTGGGAGGGGAAGGAGATTGAGAAGAGAAAGGCGAAGGAATACCTTGCTTTTTAGATCTGGTCACCAAACTCAGCTAAAGTCATTTCATGCAACGTTTAATTTCTTGAAGGTGTTCTTACATCAGGGCGATAATACACGTTGGAAAATGAGTACTGCTAATTTATTAAGAATGTAATCATAAAAATATAAATAGAAATCGGTTAAAAACGGGATTGCGGGCCATTTCCTGGTAAACTTTTTGTAAATTCCTTATATATCGGGACACGTGTTCGTGCACCTGCATTTACCTTGATAATATATATTAATTAAAATAATTCCCTTAATAACAAGTACTGCAAATATATTCTTCAAATTCCATGTATTAGATATTCGACAAATTTACACAAAAACAATTTTAACTCATCTGTTTACAAATAAAACACATACATTTAATGAAAATACCCAAAATATTGTAAACACGAGGCACAAAATCAAAGAACTCATGCAAACACCTAAAACAAACACAACATTTGGGCAAAGAAATATCAAATACATTGCGTCTAAAATATACAATAACCTACCTGAAAAAACAAGACAATCGAATATTATTAACAAATACAAAATCCTGATCAAACAATAGATCATCGAAAAAGGTCGTGCAATAATTAGTCTCCTCACCTAAATATAATCCTATATCTCATTATTGTTACCACTACCTTACCAACCTGAAAATTTTGGTCATATATTTTTGCTTTATTGCAAAATGTACTTTATTTCAATATTTGTTAACTAGTCTGTATCGACACAGGATTTCCTAGTGAGACAAGCAAAGCCAAAAACATATATGTAAACCTTTTTATATAGATGCACATAATAAAAATTTAAAAAAATTTAAAATGAACTCTGAAAATATTAGGAAGTTACTAAAAGTTTATCAAGAAATCAGTCTGCAATCCTGTTTTTAACCGGATTACCGAGAAGCTGAAGAGATTCTTAATAAATTAGCAATACGTTAACAATTTTCTTCGTGTAGGTACATATCAACCTACTACTGTATATACAGTTTAAGAAAATGGTAGGAGAAAGATTGTAAAATGTGATTAAATTATCAGACTTTTCTAATCTCGCTTCGTAACTTTCTTAACACAGTTAGACCCATTTCTAATTAAGTTTTAATTCAGAAAAGACATCGACCATTCTAGATCGAAGTAGATAAATTTAAAAGTTTATTTTTGGTTTACGCATTCTGTCTTACAGCTAATTACGAACGTAAAATAAGTTTCCCCGAGAGTATATAAAGAGGATGGAACACCAAAAACATCTGATTCTGTACTAGTACAAGTATTTCTTTTTTTGTGGTAAAATACCAAGCAATCGCTTTAAACGTGTTTGTCGACCAGATTTGAATAATCGGGTACTTCCCACTGATTAACACATCTAACATACCGCTATTGGGGTAACGCCATAGTCCCCGGGCATCTGGGAAAAGTTAAGACTCTTACGCAGTATTTTTTAACATTGCCTCCACAGGAGGCCTGAATAAAATAATTTCCCTCAGGGCCTGTGCCATCTTTGAGGATGCTGTGTGGAGGGTCTTTTTATGGAGAAGATTGAGTGAACATGGATCTTGAAGAGGCCCGCAAAACGATCCACAGCCCAACTTTTGAACTCGAGAAAGAATCGTAGAAACGGACGAGTATCGAATAGAAATTTTATATATACGAGTATAAAAATGATATTTGTAACATAATTTTTTTAAAAACGTATAAATAATAATTTTTTTAATAACTTTTGTAGGTTATCAATGTAATATACAATCAAAAAAGAACATAATACTCATAATTCTAAACGAAACATGAAATAGAACAAGATACAGAAAAATAAAAATAGGTTCCGAACTCAATTGAAAATTAAACCCAGAATCTCTAAAATGTCGTAAAATTATAAGGTCCCATTGGCTTAGTGGTTAGAGGCGTCGTCCGCAGACTCTTGTTCTATTTCATGTTTCTTTTAGATTTATTAGTATTATCTTCTTCTTCAATAGTATTTACATTAGTTTAGAAGAACAACTTACATTGCCGATTTGAGTCGATTCATAGAAAATATTCGATTGAACCGTAATTTACGCAACACCTTTTACCTGAATTTGTCGTTCGCCGGTGTGGAGAGCCCTTAAAATGGTCTAAATTTAATGAATAATGGAATTAATCATAATAAAAATTAATCGCCATAAATCAAATTGAAATTTATCTGCTTTTCGTTTCGGTGGCAGGCAAGTACTACAGCCAAGTACCGTTCCACTTATAATATTAATTTCTCGCACACGGAAAAGTTGTGGCGCCGCACACTGGCCCAAACGCTGAAAACTGCTGTCATTTATCTTTTAAACATCCTGATAAATTAGCGTTCATCCCCGCGTAAAAAATGGCCTTAAATAATTTGGCATTTTAATGAAATTATGCTAATCCCGGGTTTATCAGGCACGGGCAGAAAAAGTTTTTAAAAGCGTCGCTAAATCACGCACTGAGTTATTCCGTCTTCTCGAATAAGATTATGGTACCAGATATATCACCTCTGAGAACAGCGGGGCTAGTTTGCACAGAGGCAATTTTAATTTATTAACTTGAGGGTCGGTAGACAGATTCAATTTAAAAATATTAACTTATTTTGGGGGCATTCTGAAAATAACATTGAAGAATAGTGGAACCAAGTTTTTACGAACCACAGTGAGAAAAAGGAGTATTGCTAATTTATTAAGAATTTCTTCTAATTATTGGAAATCTTGTTAAAAACGGGATTTCAGATTCTTAAAGATTGAATTAAAAGGTTTCCTCATAAACGTTTAGTAAAATACGAATGAATCATCACGATGTCGGAACACGTGTTTATAATAATCATCATATTTAAGAATTTTGTCATTATATATCAAGGCAAATGCAGGAAAAGCAACATGATAGAATGCATTGTTACTAATAACGAGTATATCTGCCGAGTTTCAGCTCAATCGGATATCGGGAAGTGTGTTAATTTCCACTTCAAAGATTCCATTTCATACATTCATTTAACTCTTCATTAATTCAAGAAAATACAATTTTAGTTCAAAAAGACGCCTTTAAAACATATTTATATTCCCATTATTCCTTTCGTCCGCTCAACGTCATGTCCGAACTATGAAGGTCTCTTTCTTAATATTTTTCAATACTTTTTTTCCGCTTTGTAATCTTTCCGGATCCCCACATTATTTGTAACACGGTCAAACATGATTTTACCACAGATGGATCGGCTAGGTTCGAGAACTATTCGGAACCATTCGGATTCTGGCGTGCGCGCGCATCGCTTGCTGCACACTAGCTCTACCTGTCGTAAAATTCAATAACTAACTTTACTGACACATTACATATATCATTCAGACTACTATCATCCTTCTTCTGCTATTTAGGTTAGGTTAGGTTAGGTTAGGTGTCACTCTACCATACATCAGGCCATCAAAACCCGTTGCGGACTTCTTGCTTCGTAATGACTGCTTCAATTTTTGTTCATGTCGTTATTAATACTAATCAACCACATTCTTGAACTGTCCTAAGTTATAATTCATATTACGTAGGTTGTATTAATCATTATTACGATAAATATTTCCATTCATCGACAGTTCAAACCTACCACCTTACAAAGATGATCCAATTCACCCTTTGTTTCCCCACTCTGTCTAATGTTGTCCCACATTTATCCTACAATATTCCGTTTCAACCCTTCTCTCCCCGGTTTTGTGCTATAATAAGTCTGCTACAACTTGTACCAGTGACCAGATAATCTCTAAAATTGCATTCAACCTTCAGTCAAGCACAATACGTTGTGCTCGGGCGCAACGTGCTTTATGGTCACACTTTAAAAAACTCAATTAAAAGCTAATTTAGTTAATTTCTACAAATTTTAAGTGATAAACATCATTATTAACGGCATCAAAATAGTTAAAAATACAATTTTTTCTGCAATTATAGTAAAATGTTGAATTTTGATGTATTCTGTGTTATATTTGTATTTTCTCACTCCTAAGACGAGACAATACCCTAAAATAAAGCTGACATAAGTGAAGGAGCCCTCCACAACAATATGCGACGCGCGGCTCTGATGTATTGGAGAGACTTTCCCAATCAAATCTCTTAATAAAGTGGGAATCTTAACGACATACGTAATGAAGTCGAGTAAAAACAATATTCGGCGCGGCCCGGCGTAATGGATGTACCTACGGTTGATTTTGCCCTAGCAGGTCTAGAAAATATGTCTTTTCGTGGGATTTATTTTTAGTATTTCTGACGAACGTATTTCTAAGTTCACATTTTTTTTCTATAGAAATCCCTCAGCAAGTTACTAATTCGTATAGAATTATTTTGTATCGCATATCATTCGAACTTGATCTGTACGATGATTGGTCACTGTATTTTGGTGTCAGTTAGTATTTCAAGTCTCCGAATATTCGTTTAGTTTCAGTTTTTATAGATTTCATTCACCTAATTAAATAAAGTAAGCAATTTCATTCATCATTGTTTTATTTTATCATCATCATCACTTTTGGCTCTACAACCCCTGGTGGGTCTTGGCCTCCTCAAGAGCCATCCTCCACTCATCTCGGTCCCGCGCCAGCTCTCTCCAGTTTCGAAGCTCCAAGGCAGACAAATCTTTGAGGACGTTGTCGCTCCATCTTAACCTTGGCCTTCCCAGGCTCCTTCTCCCTATCGGTCTTGAGCTCAGTTTGTTTTATTTTATACTAAACCAAAAATTATACTCACACGTGATCAGCCGTCAATGTGACGGACGTGATCTTTATAGATATGGAGCAATACCCGGTGGTTCTAGTGTTAATAAATAAAACTTTAGCTTCGAAAAAACACTTTTATACAAGTGTTCGGATATCTGAATAAGCAGGAGGTTGGAATAATGTTCACTTCGACCTTGAGGTTCTCACCTTATTTATTATTCTGTAATTATCGACTAACGCCACCTATGAGTAACCTAATGTACTAGTAAAGTGCCATCTATTGGTGAGCTCATGCACTAATATCAAAGTAATTATTATTAAGGTATGGAATAAACAGATATGAGTCTAGCAATTTTTAAAACTTAAACCGCCTTCGGTTGCGTTTTTTGAGCATAGTTTTCTATTAGGGGTGGGTACGAAGACGTTTTTCTCCTTTCTGCGAAGAAGGACGAAATCTTTTCGGTGTGTTTTGGAGGTCGTTCAGCATTCCGATGGTTTTAAAATGAGTTCAGGCGCAATGGGTTTCTCTGAACAAACTTAAATAACTTCCAAACAAGTGAAGGTCTGAACTAAGTGGGAAGGTTGTATATAGCAAGTCAAAAGAAGGAACTACTCAAAACGCTGCGACAGGTAACAAAATAGTGGCGCTGTGCCTGTCAGATCAAATGCCCCCGACGCAACGGAAGGTTAACACTGATGTTTTCATCAATTTGTAACAGTTAAAAATTATTAGTTAAACAAAGTATGGGGCCATTGAAACAGGTTTTATTAGATAATAATAAAATAACGCCTGCGTCCTACAAAAACCACATGTTCAATCTCAACCAGCAGTTGTAACATGTATAGAAAAACCAGCATCGGGATTGCTACGATTATGAAATAAAAGAGAAAAGAATTTCAATATTACATTTATTTCAATATCGCATAGAGCAAGAGATCTCTCTTACAACAAAATTAGATTTAACTCAGGGGTGATCGGCAATACGAAGTATTGAACGCACGGATGGAATTAACATTGGTAGCAAAAGTTTGAGCGCTCGCTTGTATCTTCTCTGAAGACGCGTCCACCCCGGCTGGCTGCCCGATTGGTACTGACTGTCCACGCTTCTCGAATTATGACCCGAGCTCCCTTCTAGAACGGCCCATAGAGCACACGTCACATAGAAAACTCAGAGGTCTTGTCAGATGTTTGATAATTAGTGGCAGGGCAAAAGTGAACTGCTACAATTTTACATAACAAATAATGTAATATTCTTTAATTATTAAGACCCAGATAACTTCTACCCATTTTACTAAATAAACCATCGACATAAATTTTGTCTCTTAGTTTGCAATTCTAGGAATGTAATATTCAGTGTTCTGTTACATTTTGCCACACTTTTCTCCCCCCTACTGACTGGTTTAGCCCCTTTCCCCATCGTCACGGGGGGGATGATTTATAGGGGGCAAGATGAAACTAGTTAGTACCTAAATCAAACTGCGCACGAATAATTATCTCATAGCGGTACCAGTTTCAACTCGTAGTACCTAAGCTACTTCAAGTTAGATATCGTTTTTTTTAATTAGTCAAAATAGTGAGGTGCTCTCAGTATAAGTGAAAGACAAAAAATTGAATCAAAATCAATTTAACCACTCTTTAAAACTCATCTTCTACTATGGTCAAATATTTTAACCAAACAGATTTAAAAAGAGAGAAAACAAAACTTTCTTTTTGCATTTTGAAATTTCCCACAGATGTTCCCGTATAATTTGAAAAAATATATGTAAAACAGAAAACTATTGCAATAATTAAAATAGTTATTAAAAAAGTGTTGCTAATTTTAAAAATAATTGTTAATTAGACGCGAAAAAATAAAAAGAAACCGTAACTAATTTAAATATAATGTGAGATTCTTTAATTAAATAACACTTCAAGTACAACACATCTTGGCCTTTTCTATAAATAGAGCACTTTTTAAGTGTCTTTTATACTTAATAAAATAAAGTGGCATACCTATGAAAAAGTGTGTAATCAAGCCCCTTTTTGGATATGGTTAAATGAAAAAAGTGGTAAAATTAAGTAATTTAAATTAGCATGAGAAATTTTTTTAATATTTGTACCTGAATTTAACAAAATAAATCAAAACATGCTTTTTGGCAATATTTTTTTACATAATTCAAAATAAGCCACCAGTGTTAAGCGGGATTCTCAACCATATTGATTCTCAATATTACGCACAATCATCTCTATTACATTACCAATATGCCCTCCGCTATTGAATTTGGCAGCCATCTCTGGTCTGGATCATCAGAATACCTGAAAAAACCCTTGACTCTGTACAGAAACGAGCGATCCACTTAATAGTTTCTCCTATCTTAACAAACAAATTGCAATCTTTAGAGCACAGGCGTCAGGTAGAAATGCTTTCCTTGTTCTACCGGTATAACAATGAAAGATGCTCCGAAGAGCTAGCTTCATTAAGCCCTTCGGCACCAAATGCGCACCCAACATATGTACACGGCTGACATTTGTCACATGATGGCTAGTCGCTCTTACGACTCGTCCTTGAGTTCAACAGTTCGGCTTTGGATCGATTTGTGTTTCCTCCCTCACATAACATTACCCATGTTCAGTACTTTCTCTCGTGAAAAGACCCTCCACACAACATCCCCAAAGATGACATAGGAATCGAGGGAAAGTTAGTAGCCTGAAGTTAACGTAAAAAAAAAAAAATTTTTTGAACACTGTATGAAATTGATATGAAAAATAATTTAAGATTTTCACGGCCAAAAGTATTTTTGTTATTTGTTTTTGGGGTATTATGCCGTGTTGCGCTAACTCTTTCTTTAGCCAACGTTTCGGACAGCATTGCAGTGTCCATCATCAGGGCAGATGTCTTATTTGAGGTTGTGTTAAAATGTGAGCTTAAGTATGAGGTTGTGATACCGTGTTGCCAGCTCCAACCCTCTGAGCTAACATTAACGTATCATTTTTTTTTTTTATTTAAAGTGGTTTTCTTCGTTTAGCTCTGGTGTATCCGTCAATTACCGGATACCAAGAACTATTAAGCTTAGCTCCATCGTCTCTATTGATGTTTACGGGATTTTTATGAATTTCAATGGCCTCCGTAATCAGCCGTGCTCTATAAGTTTTCGGTCTCCCCAGGATTTCAGGAACAAATCCAAAGTAATGCCCGGTGTCAATCAAATGCTCGGCAATTGCCGATTTGTCAGGGTGGCCGAGTTTACAAGCTCTGGAGTGTTCCGAAATTCTTTTGGAGATAGTCCGCTCTGTCTGGCCTACATAGACCTTGTCACATCCGGAACAGCTGAGTTTATACACTCCATCTGTTTCCAGAGGAAACTTAGTCTTTGCAGACCTCAGTAAGTCCTGTATCTTTGTTGTTGTTCCGGAGACAGTCTTGATATTTTCCTTTCTCAAAAGCTTGGCAATTTTGTCTGTCACATTGTGCACATAAGGCAGGAAGGCACAGCCTTTCGACTCTTGTTCAACTCTGTCTTCGTTTGGTGCAGATTTGGCTCTTATGATTTGCCTTGTCTGACTTGCTGGGTAGCCGTTACGCTCCAGTGCATCGGTCAGCTTTGTAAGTTCCGCTCCGATTTTATGTTCTTCGCATATTCTGGTCGCTCGGGTCACCAATGTATGGATAAGTCCTCTCTTCTGCGCTGGGTGGTGGTGCGAATCAGCGTGTAAGTACCGATTCGTATGGGTTGGTTTCCTATATACAGTATGCCCTAGGCTACCATCGTGTTTCCGCATCACCTCCACATCTAGAAACAAATAACAAAAAAAAAAAAAAAAAAAAAAAAGAAAAATAATTGCTTGAACCATAGTGTTTTTTTTTAAGTACCTACGTTATTTTTCTTTTCATTCATCTTGATCTTCCCATTTAAACGATCGCAGCTTTCCCATTATTCTCTACAATTTCTTAGTAGACTGTATTTGGTACCTTTTTTAAACTGCGTTTACTAAAAGCGTCATTATAAGTGTTGTAATTTTTTTTTTGAATTTTTCGTAGTGTTCGATTTGATATTAAAATGGTAACGATCGTTTTGTATCTACCCATTCCGCAATTTTATCGGTGCGCAATTTTTTTTAAGTGCCTCAAATAATTAATCAAAAAAGTCCAAACTGTCCACGAAATATTCCGCTGGTCCACAGCGTGAAATATTCATGCTAACGTGGCCTCAGGCTGATGGGGGGACAAGTCTAAATAAACTAACGAAAAAATAAAAATAAACGTAAAAACAAAATGTTGAAAAAAAAGCAGTTGTTCTATTTTAATTTCGTGCAAAACATTAAAATATATATTTTTTACAGTATCCCTATAATAATTTATATGCCCGTCATATTTGAAGGTTATTTTGAGGAATGGATTAAGTGAACCAAGTTTTTTGGCATCATATTAGGTTAGGTATTATTATCTGTCTCGACACAGGTTTATCCTAGTGAGACAGACATCGACAAAAAAACGTGTAAAAAAACTTTATATTGATAATAAAAAAAAAATTATAACACACTACTCTTAAACTCTTGGTGTGCCGCCACATAGCAATTTTCGCTTCTACTTACTTGCTTTATGGAAAACGATGTTTTTTTTTATTGTAACGTCTTACCAGATAATGTGTTTATATATTCATAAAAAATATTTATTCTGCTGTATGCTGTTTCCATAGAACAGCTAGTTATATTTAGAGAAATCATTTTTTTAACGTGTTGTTACATTAGAGCTTATTAACGTAACTTATAGTTATAAGTTGTTACATTAGCATTCAAGCCAAGTAATATGCTATGGGTGAGTACACAAGCTGAGCTTGTACTCCAATCTCCAGGGTGTGGATTATATATAGTCAATTTCCCCAAATGAAACAAGTCTCTTGGTATGAGTGTTTATTGTACAGGTAATACCGGTTATCAAACAGTTCTACAAAGGTACATGGCTGTTTAAGGCCTAACGTGATACTTAGGCAATCTATTGACTCTAAGGGCTCTGATTGGCAAAGGTATAATAATAGCTCACGTGTAGATTACGGCGGATGCGGTGAGACGGTCGGCAGGGGCCATAGGCAGGGGCCTAGGCAGGGTGCAGGACGGAAGCCGAAGGACTGCCACCGGGGCACGCCACGCTGGACGACAAAGGACGCCAGAGCGGCGGCTGGAGGCGCAGAGACGATGGAGCAGGGCGGGGGCACTGGTTGGAGGGCCAAGGGGCTCTCCACAAACAGGCTGGAGCGGCAGACGCCCAGGGCTGAGGCAGGGGTCTACAAGTTCACTGGTCTCAGCCTGGGGTGAACGGTAGGTAGGGCGGCCGACATCCACAGAGGTAGGCGGCACGCTGCAAGGGCGGACACGGCGAGGAAGAGCTGGAGCACGGGTCGGTTCGCCAAGGGGGTCTTCACGACCCGGCTGTGGTGGGCCGCGGTGTCTGGGCCATAGACTGCATGGGGCGGATCCGACGTGGACCGAGACATGACCCAGTTATATAATGTAACGGGCTGGTGGCCATCGGCAGATGGAGACAGGACACAGCTCTATAACAAGTGGGCTGTGGTTTCGGGGGTCCTTTTGAAGCTGAGAACTTGTACTCGAGCAGCGGCCCGCGAGATGAAACAACTCCGTCGATCCATATTTACGGCGTCACTTATTTGGGCGGCAAAAGGTAACTTCAACTAACACAGCATGTGCGTACTACGCGTCTCCCAGGGAACTGACGCGTGGGTAGCTGGCCGCGAGTACTTGACCTGTTTCGGGCGCAAGTGGGAGGGGTATTCTACGATATCCGATTGGTTGCTAGCTCGCGAGACTCGTGCCATGGAGAGACATCGCGGATGTACTTGTATGTATTGGTGTTCACCCGATTGTAGACACGCCGAGATGCGTATATATTAGTGTGTTTACACG
The DNA here is from genome assembly GCF_061612785.1 of Hesperophylax consimilis. Taxonomy (NCBI): domain Eukaryota; kingdom Metazoa; phylum Arthropoda; class Insecta; order Trichoptera; family Limnephilidae; genus Hesperophylax; species Hesperophylax consimilis. The sequence continues at coordinate 19,852,201 of NC_142865.1, forward strand.
CTCTAGGTGCATGTTTGATTTCCGGCCACGCGTGATTGACACACATAACTATACAGTAAGCTCTTGCTAGCTTTGTGCAAACATAACACTACCCTCCTTGTCGATGAAAGAAGATCCCAGGCAACGTGGCTGAAGCAGGGCAACGTCCTCTTGTTTGCCGTACGAGAGGTACAGAGCTACCTCATTTCACAAAGATTTAAACACTCCCTAACGAGCCAAAACAAAAATTTAACTACCTGAGAGCCAAGTTGAACAATCCCTAACAAATACACTGAACAAGGGTTGCCAAACCTCTTTCAAAAATAATTGCAGAAATGATCTCCAAGGCGCGATACAAAACACGCTATGATTTACATACACAACTTTTTTCCAAACAAAAGAATACACATGGCCTTCTTCCCAACAGAAAAGAATACTCATCACCTTCTTTCCAAACAAAAAGAATATACCTGGCCTCCTTTTTTTTTCTTAAAAAAAAAGACAATACCAAAACAACAAATGTAGCATACAATGTGGTATTACCGAATGGATGTACACAATTTACCACCAGGCCTACACTTTCCATCAAACCACAAAAGAAGAACAATTAACAATGTTCACAATTGTACAATGTTATACGAAATGATATTCTGGTTAGAGAATATTATACGCTTATGCGATTGACCAAAATCAACCCATATTTCGCGTTTTTTACAATGAAATTCTTAAACTAGACATGTTTTTTTTATACACAAAATTCCTGTTATGGAATGTGTACGCTGATTATATCATGCGATTGATCGAAATCAACCCATATTTGCGTCTTTAACAATGAAATTCTTGACACTATACAACACAAGTATCAATACACATGTTATGTTATTTCTTATTATCCATTGATAATTTTGAAAAACGGAAAACAACAAAAATTCTACTCAAGATTTTAACAATATATTCTCATTTAGTCATGGTTTGTCTGGTTGCTAATAATTCTTAGGCATATAGACCAATCCTCTCGTATCGCATATTGATTATACAGGTCAACGCTACCAAGACCTACCATGTAATTAATTATAAGGCTAATATTATCCTATGACATTTAACGATTTATTTCCTATAAACCGTACAGCGCTGTACCAGGTGTTAACAAGAAACACCAGCACGTCGTAACGAAAACGTTCGACATAATTTTCAGAACACTCATAAAGTGTTCTCACCAAATGACCAGACAAAACCCAAAATGACCTTAAGTGCAATTATTAACCCAATTCATTGGTTAAGATTCAATAATGTCCCAAAATGACATAAATATGCAACCACCATTTGTCCTTAATGACCAACAATTTTAGATTTCCAAATCTAAGACATAATTACGTTATCTTTACAAAAACTATTTCTTCTTACCGGGTATATATTATAATTCATCTTCCTATGAGAACATACACACCACACTTGACATGGCGTAACACATATTACAATTACACAATTTTATTTCGTCTCAACTTTATGAAGGACTTTACACGCTGGTTTTTTTTTTATTGATACCGAGGCAATCAAATACGTGTTTACAACTAAAAAAATTTACACCATAATTGACATGGCATAACATATAATACAATTACACAATTTTATTTCGTCTCAACTTTATGAAGGACTTTACACGTTATTTCTTTTTATTGATACCGAGGCAATCAAATACGTGTTTACAACAAAAAAAATTCACACCATAATTGACATGGTGTAGCATATAATACAAAAACACAATTTATTTCGTCTCATCTTTATGAAGGACTTTACACGCTGGTTTTTTACCATATTGATACCGAGGCAATCAATTACGTGTTTACAAGAAATTACAATACACAACCCATAACCAATTAATAATTAGTTAGGGAACAATTTACACAATTATAATTTACAAACATATTACATACCACTCAACAACTACTGTGTGTGATAATTCAATCTCTGTTATATAAGACTTATTCGAGTCTTTTTAATTTAAAAATCGAGAACTACATAATCCGATTTCTAGAGATTGACTTCCTTAAAAATAACGACACGTATTCACTGCGCAAGAAGGAGAAAAGAAAAAAAATTCCAGAAAAAAAAACAAATAATTGGTATGTAACCAATTAAATACAAAAACATTTGACATAATTTTCTATATAAGAGAATGTCTGAACAAAAACCACATACGGGGTTTCTCATTTGAACTATACAATTTATAACACAAGATATTTGAGTTATATTTACAAAATGGGTTCCTAATCTACCACTGATAACTTTAAGTGATGAAGAACGAAATCATCACTTCAAAAGTACAGGACATTTCTTACGCCGTTTCCTGTCAACGAAAAGAAGATTATATATAAATACAAATATAACCTTAATTTGTACTAAAAATTGGTATATATTCTTAGTACAATAATTCCACGAAATATAAATTAAGTTTATTTTTCGGTCCCGGGCAGGATATTGAATGCTTAAGGCGGTTTTTTCCTTACTATAATAAAAAAAATTCCACTAAAACTTAAGGTTCTTGAATATAACCCTCAATCAATGTAACGTGTCGTGTTTCGTAACGAAATATATACAAAAATGTATATTTTTAAATATAATTTTATATAACTTATGTAGTTACTTCATAACTACAACTTATATCTTCTATAACACAATACTCACTTACTGTGATAAAGGTGTCTGAGTTTCGATTTATTGTTATTATTACTTTAAAACGAGTTATAGTTATGGAAGAGAGAGGTGAAAAGAGAGAGAAAAAAAAAAATTATATTGTATTTCTATAAGATGTCTGCTAGCTAGTCAGAATCTCACAGAAACACAATAAAATAAACAGAGTGGCTACTATGTCAGCCAAAATAAATGTACTCAAAGATTCATGACGTCTTTGAGTTATAAACATTGAATGACACATAGCCCCCTGTTTATTCAAATAATATTATTAAAAATGCACGAAATATGTATTATAGTTTACATAATATATCGCATTAAACTGGGTGCGAGAATGAAATATACGTATCAACATGAAAGCGGCGACCTTTGACGAATTCATATTTATTATTATTATGCGTAAATATCGTTCATTGCGACGCGGGAATGGATCCTTTGTCGGTATTTTTAATAGACGTGACTTATTAAGATATCTCTAGTTACTGCTCGTAGCGTGTTTTATATTTTCTACCAACAATTTATTTTCTGTGTGATATTTTTGTTGCGAGTTTTTATTCTGTTCAATGATTTTATTTTCTGTATTATTACTTTTGCGGCAAGTTAATAATAATAATAATTCCCTTGACGGCATATTATTACCAGTGAAATTGTTAACGATATTTATTCTCAGACCGGATGAGCAAAGTGATTGTATTTGTAATGACCGCCGTTGCCTTTTCAAAATTTAAAATTCTACCAATATTGTGAGGATCCATGATTTAATAATGGGAACGACCTGTAATGTCTATGGATCTTAATTTAAAAACAACCAATACGATATTTATTAAAGAATGTGAAATAAACAATAACTGTATTTAATCCTATCGCAAATTGACACTTGGAAGTTCTTTATAGTATTTGAATTATTTCAACTTATTATAATGAAACAGATAAGCAAAGCTTAACCTGACAAAAAGAATCATTTCTATACGAAACAATTAAATTGCATTTCAAAATTGAAATAACACCTCTATCTCTTGGAAACAACCACATTTAATGTTTATTACGCCGTAATTTCTCGTATTTGTTTATTGCGTATTTAGAAATTGGAACTGCGCATTACGTACATGCGTAACCCGGCGGACAAAGCGCGTATTACTACGTATGTGTACCGGTCGACGGAACAAACACTCCCGAATCAGAAATGAATTATAACACACAGCTGTGGATAAAAACATTAATAGACAAGAATATTACAGTAACACATTACAAGAAAAGACACATTCCATCGGGTAATTGACTATCCAGTTGTGGCGCCAGTGTTACATTAGAGCTTATTAACGTAACTTATAGTTATAAGTTGTTACATTAGCATTCAAGCCAAGTAATATGCTATGGGTGAGTACACAAGCTGAGCTTGTACTCCAATCTCCAGGGTGTGGATTATATATAGTCAATTTCCCCAAATGAAACAAGTCTCTTGGTATGAGTGTTTATTGTACAGGTAATACCGGTTATCAAACAGTTCTACAAAGGTACATGGCTGTTTAAGGCCTAACGTGATACTTAGGCAATCTATTGACTCTAAGGGCTCTGATTGGCAAAGGTATAATAATAGCTCACGTGTAGATTACGGCGGATGCGGTGAGACGGTCGGCAGGGGCCATAGGCAGGGGCCTAGGCAGGGTGCAGGACGGAAGCCGAAGGACTGCCACCGGGGCACGCCACGCTGGACGACAAAGGACGCCAGAGCGGCGGCTGGAGGCGCAGAGACGATGGAGCAGGGCGGGGGCACTGGTTGGAGGGCCAAGGGGCTCCCCACAAACAGGCTGGAGCGGCAGACGCCCAGGGCTGAGGCAGGGGTCTACAAGTTCACTGGTCTCAGCCTGGGGTGAACGGTAGGTAGGGCGGCCGACATCCACAGAGGTAGGCGGCACGCTGCAAGGGCGGACACGGCGAGGAAGAGCTGGAGCACGGGTCGGTTCGCCAAGGGGGTCTTCACGACCCGGCTGTGGTGGGCCGCGGTGTCTGGGCCGTAGACTGCATGGGGCGGATCCGACGTGGACCGAGACATGACCCAGTTATATAATGTAACGGACTGGTGGCCATCGGCAGATGGAGACAGGACACAGCTCTATAACAAGTGGGCTGTGGTTTCGGGGGTCCTTTTGAAGCTGAGAACTTGTACTCGAGCAGCGGCCCGCGAGATGAAACAACTCCGTCGATCCATATTTACGGCGTCACTTATTTGGGCGGCAAAAGGTAACTTCAACTAACACAGCATGTGCGTACTACGCGTCTCCCAGGGAACTGACGCGTGGGTAGCTGGCCGCGAGTACTTGACCTGTTTCGGGCGCAAGTGGGAGGGGTATTCTACGATATCCGATTGGTTGCTAGCTCGCGAGACTCGTGCCATGGAGAGACATCGCGGATGTACTTGTATGTATTGGTGTTCACCCGATTGTAGACACGCCGAGATGCGTATATATTAGTGTGTTTACACGCTCTAGGTGCATGTTTGATTTCCGGCCACGCGTGATTGACACACATAACTATACAGTAAGCTCTTGCTAGCTTTGTGCAAACATAACAGTGTCCTTGATGATACGCTGGCGTTTAAGAGGTTAAGTGTTATACACATAACTTACGCAAATTTTATATATTGAAGGAGTGCATAGTAAGTTTTTAAGATTTATGTTTGCGTCTTTACGGACGCTACCCCTTGGCCATAACCATCTATTTATATCTTCAGCATTACCAATTATTGTCAATCCATAAAGTTACAAAGATGTACTGCTTTGCTTACATGATTTTATCTTTTAATAAACGGGTGTGTATCAAACAATGAAATCCTGGCTCAAATAAATTTCTTTATTCCAGAGTCTCGCTATAGAGGAGTATTAAATATAACCTCAATGACTGCAGAGCAAACCTCACGAAAGTATTTATGAACTCACCTGTGAGGAGGAACCACGTACTTACTAAATATGATGGAGCAAAAGATCAATTTGTTCTAATCAAATGTAAAAGGTTTTTGTCATTGCAAATAAATTGTTTAAACGGTACAGTTATAACGACTTAGACCCTAAATTTGAAATGTTATAATAATTATACAAATTGTATAAATAAATATATAACAAAACGTTGTAGAAGTTATGAAACACGATGACGAAAACTCATTCCACATATTGCCCTGTCTAAGCGATAGAAAGCTTAAATATACACAGTCTTTAATATACAGATCAGTTAAATTTTGTTTTATTTTGTGAGAATTTCCTTGGGTAATATTTACTAATAAATTAAGCAATTCCGCAGAATGCCAATAGAAAACAACCTAACTGTCTTTTTGTTGTGTTTGTATAAATCCTTAATTTATTCTTATTATTTTCATAAACTTGCAAATTATTTAAGCTTTTTTCAACAAAATTTATAAAACTCAAATAATATTGTCCTTCCCGAATGATTTTATTCCTAATCGTTGGAAGTAAAATATTATGATAAAAATGTTGTTTTATTAATGATAACGTCTTTAAATAATCGTTTTAACATCGATTAGGACGCTCAAGGAAGTCATGGCTTGATCAGATACTCGAGTCGGGCCACGTCAAGAGTCATAATAATAGAAGAGTATGTGTGAGACGATATATGAATGTGAATGAGGCAAGGAGTGTAAGTTTGGATTTGATTTGAGTTGGAATTTAACGAAGCCCTTTTTCACAGACGCAATAAAGATTTTTTCAAGTGAAATTTGCAAACATTCTGTAAAACCACCCGTCTTAAGTGTCTTCTTTACGTGAGAAAACGTACAAGAGTCCCAACAGCTTCCAACCGTCTGGAGCCAGAAGGACCATGTCATCCCTAATGGAGACTGGGATATGTTGTGAGGCTGAAGGTAGGCCGACTAAAATGTTTTTTTTTTAAATTTTTGTTAAAAAAATATGTGTTTAGGTTTTTCAGTTGTTATTATTCAGAACGGTTCTAATTTGCAGTGAGCCCGAACTTCATATACCTATTGGATTTTTACGCGGACTTAGCCCCGTTCAATTACTAAATAAAATCACTTGCAAACATCGCGCGGGCATTTTCATTTTGTTAAAAAACGAGATAAAAATACATCGCGATATTTTCAACGAGGTTTTAAGTACTTTGTCGGTTCTGTTGGGGCAATGGTAGCCATTCAATATATTATGAAGAACATTGAGTTTGCAAAAAATACTAAATACATTCCGGTAGGTAAAATAATGGCAATAAAATGTTTAATTAATTAATTGAACCATTCTATTAGTTACAAAAAATAGTCTGATTTTCGTGATATATTTGTGTCGTAATATATGCCGCGTTGTTTTCTCCTTTAGCCAATGTTTTAGAGAGAGCAGAGTTACAGCGTTCATCATCAATGCTGACTTGTCGATTGTGTGTTGCGCGCTAGGGCTGGTATTTCAGTATTTTTAGTTAAATTAACGTGGTTTTTAGCGTTGAGTTTTGATTTAGTACCCCACAAGAAAATTATTTTACGTGTTGCACAAAGTTTGTGCAACGTCGCCCCGTAAACGAATTTATAGTTGCCCTTCTCCACGCTATATCTCAAAAGCTAAGCTTATGGGAAAATATACATGACCAATATTTTAGATGATAATGTTTTTCACAACTTTATTGTAGCTTCCATTGACGTACAATACATAGGAAGCGAGTTACTTGCGGAAAAAAAATTTCTGGTTACCTTGGACTTTTAATTCCTCGAATAATTGCTAAGCTAATATTTGATGAATTTTGTGAATACTCATTCATGACATAGAAATGTACAGTCTACAAAATTTCAGCTTGCTTGGAATTATTCCCACAAAAAAAATCTCATTTAACTGGACTATAATAAATTATATAATAAATCATAAACTAGCTAACTAGTCTATGCACTGAGTTTTTTTTAATCAGATACAAACATTAATCTTCTTGTCGTTTTAAAGGCCAAGTGTGCATAGTTTCATCAATATCGGAACAAAACTATTGTTTTGTATCAAAAAAAATCCACGCCGTCCGCCACAAACACACGGATCCTTTATATAAATAGATTTCAAAATTGTAGACTCTCTTTGTGACGCCCTGGTGAAACACTAACATTTAGAAACGAAAACTTGTTAGGAAATTGAAATGACTTTATTTATTTACTAGTAATGTTCCGATTAAAATTCATTTCCTTTCAATCCCACTTGTTTTGTGGTAATTAAATAACGATGTAATTTCAAATATCCAAACCAAAAAAATCGGTGGATGGCATCTTAACACTCCCGTTACTTTTTGCATGAAAACATCTCTCTTTTTTTGAAATGTATGTTAAATTTTATTTTTAGAACACTTGAAGATCTACACGACAACGCACGAATAACTCATGTAACCCTTTTCGTTGCAGAGTTATGACTGATTCTTTGGTCGCGTAGAGTGAATTTTGAGGCTTTTATCTGAACCCCCACGCAGCTCGATGACGTAAGCTGGCTAACAAACAACGGACAATGTTATATTTTTATAATATACACGCCACTTTGCACCACTCTTATCACGATATATATTAAGATTTTTGGTGACAACAATAATGGCACTACATCTCTGACGGGACCTTTTTTATTTATAGAGCGGAGACGGTTAACATATAGTTCCCGTGAGCACTTAGACCATAGGCCCATTGTGCTATCTCCCATTTTACCTCAATCTTTTAACAGTCACCCGGTCCCTTTTATAAAGTTCACCAGGGATGTCATTAAATATGTCTTCTGGTTCCACAACGTATCTTCCCAGATCTCATCTCTCCTTTTCAATCCCCCTTGGTTCCCTGAAGGCCTCACAGGGGAACAGAGCATCATCTCTCCTCTCCATTCCCCTTTGGTTCCGTGAAGGCCCCGCAAGGGAAGTATGGGAGCCTTGGTATGGGAGCCTTTTTAAAAACGTTTTCGCGTTAAAACTTTGATATTTATGAAATAAACACCAATCACACAGCTGTCTAATGAAAATAATATATTAATGTTAAACTTTATAATCAGCAGCTATTTCACTCAGCCACTGAATTCAGATACACGAAAAACCCAAAACAGAAAAAAAACTCTTTTAAACAATCCAACACAGTTAACTTTCAGTTTGAAAAAATGTTTGTCGTTAATGGAAAAGTTTACTGGGAACATTCTATATCGGGTGTCTCACTACGAATACTATAATGTATGTAAGGGAGGCGGTTAAGATTAAAATTGATGCCATAGTCCCACAAGGCAGAATTGTTCTTGTATTCTGTACTTGACGGCTACACCAAAACTAAACGTTAAAAACCACAATAATTTTAGCTTATTATTTTGCTGAAATACGCACATCATGGTATCATATCCATATACATAAGTACACACTTTACCACAAAACTTAAATATTACATGAAATGAAGACAATATTAGCGACACTCACACGAAAATTTTAAACGTAAAATTTACCACTGAGCTAATTCGACCCTTTACCCTTCGGTCATGTTTAACTGTATCATACTTCGACCAAGAATTTTTATCTTCATTGTCTTAATTTATTTTTTAATTGACTGCTATTTTTATGAATGGTTGCTAGATGTATCGATTCACAGATGCGACCGAATCTTTTTCTTTTTATTTATTTATTGGAAAATTTGTATAGCGCCGCTTTTGTGAGATATCACCTCAGGGGCACTTTACAGTTGATGCAGGTATTACAAAATATATAAATATTAATAAAATAAAGTGAAGTTAGGTTAATTAAAATGAAATATATAATATAAGTAACAGGCGACACGAAAATAGAAGATGAAGACTCTGCAGCAAGAATCCTAGGTGGTGAAGAAACTGGACCAGCTGCTGCAGCGAAAGAGTCCACAGCGTCCACCAACAGTGCCAGTCGTCATCCGTCCAGATATGTGTCTGCTGCTAATAAAGCGCTGACATAATATCCTTTCACAGATACCAGACCTTGGCAGCACCGCTGTGACGTTCGACGAAGATAGAAGGTGAAGACTCTGCAGCAAGAATCCTAGGTGGTGAAGAAACTGGACCAGTTGCTGCAGCGAGAGAGTCCACCGCGTCCACCAACAGTGCCAGCATGAGGTTTGTCATCTGTCCAGATATATGTCTGCTGCTAATAAAGCGCTGACAGAATATCCTCACACCGATACCAGACCTTGGCAGCACCGCTGTCGAGGTATGTTTCTGCTGCTAAAAAATAATAAAAATAAAAAAACGAAATACTAAAAAAAAACACAAAGCAGTTGATGCTTAGGACGCGTTAAGACGCGTCCGGCTACCACGAAGGGCGCTAGCTATACTTTCTGTTTCAAATTTTTCGTTTGAGAGTTGTTAATAACGTCTTCAATATTTGTTTAACAATTTGAGGTTTTACTCAAAAAGTTATTCCACCATAAAAATGAATTTAACCTGAAAAAATATTTTCAAGTTAAATTAAGAAATTTTTATTATTTATTGAAATCAACTAAGAAATAAATGTCTATCAAAATTTTGAAAAACAATAATTGCTATCGAATAAAAAGCAATCACAAAGCGGCGTGTCTGAAGTTCAAAAGCCAATATATAAATGAAATCACTTCAATCAAATTGATTTTAGGTTGATTGAGAAAAATTCGTTTGATTGGAAATGGACGATAATGGAATGCAAATTGACTGTAAAAATCTATTACATTATCGTCTTGTTGAACAGCCATAAATTCATGAATAAATCGAAAATGTTGTCGTTGTAAGTGAAAACACAGTATATAGTATAATGACGTGGTTTTGTCGAATTTAGTTAGAGAAAAGTTATATATACAGAAAGAATTAACGACTAACACTATATTGAAAAAAAACAGATCTCAGAGTAAAAACATATCCAACAAGCAACAACAAGTACACCATTTAAGCAAAAAAGCTTTCTATACTACAATATTAATATCTACAACAAAATCGCACTCTCTTTCAAAACTCACAAAAATATTATAACGTTTAAATATCAAATAAAAAGCTGGATACAAAACATAGGGATATGAGAAATAGATCATAATATACTGACACCAAATACAGACTGAAACTGAAACTACTCAACTTTTTTTTAATAAAAAAAAACCTGACTACTAAATTTTAATTAAATGTAAATCTTCAGCACCAGAGATCCTAGTCAGGGCATTTACCATTATCTTTTTAAGAAAGAAAATAAAACGCCTATCATTATTTAATTATATTTCATAACAAGGTTATTATATTCCAAAGAATAAAAATAATGTCTTCAGCAGTTTTGCAGGCAGCATCATGTAGATACAATATGTGTTAGGATAGTTGGTATACGTTAGGGTAGTGGTAAAATTCTCAACTTTGAGCCACCGATGCCAACATGTAATTTAAACTAGATACCGAATTGAGTTTTTAGCGAATGAGCGACTACGGCGGGTTCGGCCGACAAAACTTCTGTAATTGGTTTGTTTTTAGTGCGACAGGGTCGCTGGGAATTTTATTTTATTCTAAGCCACGTCATCGTCAGCAAGTAGTAATGTCTAGCTGCTGCTGGTTGAAGTCTATCTGAAATTTAATCTTTACTTTGTCTTGTTTATTTGACAGAAATTTAAAATGGTAGGTATTTCTAGGAACATATTTGATTTGGGAACTACATACATTTATGTACGAGTCAGACTTTATTCGTGGCTCCATAACTTGCTGAAGAAATATTCTTTTTGTATTATATCTTTAAAAATAACTGGAGAGAAGTCATTTAAAATTCCTGCACAATAACTGGAGGGCAGACTAAAATAATGAATTCCTGACGTGTTTTAACAATTGGCGCGGAAGTCGATAATTCCAGCACATTAAAAATGGAAGACAGTTGACATCATGTCCTGCCATGTCGATAGCTGTCATCAAACCTGCCTCTGCTATGGGCAATAAGCACGCAATATCAGTCTTCCGAGATGGTACCGAAACATCAAATACCGGCAAAATAATAACCGACCCAATAAGCACCGGTTGAACAATCAACAAGCATCGTTTCAATAATGGTTTTCCAAATGGATCACCTATCTTGTGGCTGCAGACCTCAACAGATTAACTCTCTACACGATCCTTTATATCTTGAGACTACCTCACTAGGGAAAAATGCATTACCAAAAATGTGTTAATTCCCTTTTATTAACATATATCCGCTTTTGATTTAGAAGTTCCCACAGTGATGATGATGACATGTCGTCTCTCACCCTGCATGCCCCTAAAGTTCCGATACCCTTCTTGATGGAAGGAGACAGGCACCTCCGATTAGCTGACGTAAGAAATTCCCACCTCGCACAAAGCCTCCCCGAGAAACAGTCTGAGTTATCACTGTATCGTAAACTCTGGTCCTCCATCAAAAGGATAAGTTGCTCCCACAGCCGCTGGGCCCACACGATGCCTTAAAGTCGGCTTGGTGGGAATGCGGTGCTGTGCGTGCTACTAGCGATGGATCATTTTATTAATCGCGGGAGCCACGGTGCCAGCTCAATATTTTCGTGCTGCTTAACCCATTACCTCCATGATTTTTTTTTTAATTTTTATAAACTTGAATCATCATTATAACCCGATAGTATAGACTTAAATTAGAGCCCAAAATTAGTTTTAGAATTTTCCGCCCGCCCACCCTCTCACCGGAGCGTCTAGAAAATTGATGCCTAAACGCAACGCTTGGAGGTAACCCCCCTAAGCAAAATTTACGTCAAGTATGGGTAAAATGCAGTAAAATGTATGATTTATATTGATAATTTAAAATAAATAGTTGCCATTATTTATAATTCAATGAAAATACAATATATTAATGGAAAATACGCAAAATAATAAAAAATTCAATATTAGAAAAAACCTTCTAGAATGAGGAAAACTAACCAAATCTAACCAAATTATTCTCTAAGTGATACCGTTCGAAGCAGTCAAATTGAAGGGCGCGGTTGCAGGCCCGGTATCGATAGACTGCTGGATTTTTTTTACATAAAGCACAACGAATTCGAGATTCGCCAAGATATGTCAAATGAAATTCTTGCATTCGACGCACACGATTCCCATCTTCTGCGTCATGGCCTTCTTCCTGCTGATTTGGAAAAGACAATAAAAGAGTACGGGTATTACGGGTAACCTCCACACGAAATGCCTTCTGGGAAGGTTTTCTCTGTCGCCTAGTCATCTGGTTTCCCATATCATGCTCGTACTTCCTAAAGAAGCATAGCAACTTCCATCCATTTAAAAGAGTGCTGCTCAGGCAAGATGCAAATAAAGGCCAGTACCACTTCTTTGACCGAATGTTGACCCGATAATTTTTTTTTATACCATTATCATGGAGGTCTACCCCACCCATTCCCAAATTATAATTTCGTGTTGGCACGCTGGGCAACCGATTTTTTTTGCATGCTTCCTTCAAAACTTTGCCTTTTTGTCTTTCTTCAATTTCTGCCAACTCTGCACTTGACTTACTGGCTCCATTCGATCATAGTTCGTGGCCACTGTTACTTCACGGTTGTCCTAACCAACGGCATACGAGGATTTGGCTTTGTACGTCTACCACCGCATCAAATTCACCTGCTAGGTAAATGTTCGCTATGCGCAAGGAAAATATAGAAGAAAATGTTACCTTTAGGCAATTACTTTCCTGTCTTCAACTTACCTGAAGCTTCAAGGTTAGGGAAGCGAACTGGCTTACATATGCCAGTAGCGCAATTCTCTTATCCTTCAGGATACACATCAAATGGTGAGATGTGAAGAAATTGTCCATAAATAACTCATGGCGTGCGGGGAACTCTATATATTCCATCATAGACAGCACGAAGGATAATCTTTGACCTAGTACGGGGTCATATGTATCAGATGCTCAGGAATATGGCATTGCTTGGAAACAGGTAGCCTTCGCAGGAAGCAAGACACCAAATCTCGTAGCCAACTTTGATTGGCTTATTTGTAATGTTCATCTTGCAATAATGTCGACCGAAATATGGCACCATTTGCTCGTTGATGGAAAGTTTGTGTGCACAAAACATCAAATAAAATAAAGATAGAACGTTAGTCATTATCTTACCTTAGCCATTCTGTCGGTTATATCTAGATTTTTGTTATCGCAAAAATGTATATAGCGCTTTATAAGCTCGAAATGTGGACGTTGGTTCCTTTTTTGATGACGCTTACACCCAAGGTCGGGTCAGACGAAAAATAATCTGTGGTAGATGGCAATGTATTGTAGCCGGTCAACACAGAAACCAAGAAAACGCTTCAATTCGTATATATCTTACTGGAATTCGGTATTGGTTTTAAATCGAGCTAATTTGATCATCCTCTCAAGAATAAACTGAATCACTTCGTCATCAAAGAATAATGAAAACACTTGAAAAGCAATATAAGTCTTCAGCTTTTCGTACATATCTTTATGCACCACATTCAGCGGTTCAGGAACGCAACAGTTTACTGTAGTTTTAATTTTTTGGCTGGTGGTGCATTTGAAATAGATATTCGTAAGGTATTACGACTCGCACCAGAGGATGTCGAAGGCTGATTCCAGTCAAGTCGTGATATGCCATCAAATCATCGTCAATCAGCTCTTCGTCAGTCTGTTCATCAACATTCTATTTTTTAAAATATCCGAAAACTGCAGATTAACTATTATTTTTAGTAAAAATCACCCATAAAAACACAACAAAACAGTATTATTTGAAGGCAAGCTAACCAAAAACATATGAAAACACTGTCACAGCTAACCTCCAAACGTTGCGCGCAGGCATCACCTGATTTCAGTAACATCCAGCGGTCATCTTATGCATATAATACTATGTTGAAACAGTGTTGTCGACCATTTCATCTTTTGATAACAATATGTGATTCACACATGTTTTATTTTTTTCCGTTTTAATTTTTTTTTTTTTTCAAAATGGGTCTATTTTCAGGGCTTTAGTAAAAAAAATATTTAAAATAGAATAGTTAATAAAATTTATTGAATTATGATAATTATTGAAAGCTAACATACCAATCTGTAAACGCTGTATAATAACTTGGTGGGATTTAGCTTTATTCACAGTGAAAAAAAATCATACTTTTCATCTATTTTTTTGATGCCTATAGACATCGTCATGGAGGTAATGGGTTAATGAGTCTACTCAATTGAACAACGGCTCGATTGAAAGGGAGATGCGTATGAGCAATGAAAATTCTGCGCTCGTACGATACGTCTCCTCCGGTACGGCTCCCTGGCTACGGCTTTCCCGAACTGGCTCCCAGCTCCCAGCGTATAAATTATCGTACGACTCTTGGAATAGATCGTACGAATAATATGCTAGATAGTTGGTAGGCGTAGGTACATACATATTTCCAAGTCCAGATACTTTCAGATGCCATTCACGTCTCTGAGTATGTAATACATTTAAAAAAATTAAAAAGTTAACATATTTTTTTGTCAAAAAGGGTAACCGTTCAATTGGTACTGATCGATGACGCTGTAGTTGCGTCACCGTAATTGGGGCAGAGAAAAGCGTTCTATCCTCTCTCTGTTCTAGGGAGACTTGTGATTTTTTCAACCAACTTTTTTGCACTGACCAGGTTTGATGACTTTTTGTGTCTATTGATTTCCTGCGGGGCCCGCAATTGGAAAGAATGTTCGATTAAAATGAATCACAAGTCACTAGTTTAACATGAACTAATGCACAGAAAATCGGCGTTAATGTGCTGCTAATAATTATATTTAACAGTTAATAGGAGTTTTCTCTCTGGTAAATAACTCTTCAATCTTGAGCCGATGACGATTAAATTCTTACTTTATGGTTGGTGGGAGCAGAACAAAGCTGATAATGTGACGTAGCCAGAAAAATGACAAACTTCGTACCGAAACAGGTACGATTTACAGGGAGCCGTACGAATACGGGTCATCAATAAGAGCTAGCTCAATTATGCGGCTCGCTCATTAACGACTCATGCCCGCAACATTCATTCCCTGGTGGGATTGATGAGGTCTACAGGGCGATTACCAAGGCCCTAAACTGGTTCAAAAACTTAGGGGTCCCCCTCTGATTCCCCCACCATACGAAGCAAGAAGAAGAATTAATATCTAAACGCATCATATTTGTAATAATTTATAATGTCCTCCATTACTATTAATCATTTTACAGGGTAAATACGTAATGATATCAGTCCAGTTTAGTTACAAACAACGCTGTCAACTAAATCCAATATTTGACACATAAAATATTCAGTTGGTTTTCCGAATAAAGTTGGCGGGATGAGTGCGAGTGTGGAGCCCATGTTTGTTTTGCGGTGTTTAATTAAAACACACCAAAGAAAAACAGGTTGGCTTGATCATGCCCATTGCGCAATGCTTACTCCGGCGACCCGATGCTGTTAATTAAATGTGAATTTAATCAAACCAAAATCAGCGAATTTCGTTTGGAGCCCTAACTGTGCACATAATGTTCGTGTTTTGTGTACCTACAGTTTAAATGAGCCACTTGCATAAAGATTTTATTTTCTGTTAATGCATGAAATATTTTGCTAAACTTTTATGCTATGATACGATTTTTATAAATTGTTTAATTTTTTATAATATGAATAACGAACAAGAGACTGTGGCATCCCCAGTTAGGGTATGTTGTGAGGCTGAAGGTAGTAGGGAGAGGAAGGAAATGGGGAAGAGGAAGGTGCAAGAGGGCCTATCTATTCAGATCTGGTCACCAAACACGGTCAAAGCCATTTCAAACAACGTTTCAATTTTTAATAATGGTATTGCACCAGGGCAATACTGAGAGTATCTTCTACTCTGGAACGTACCGCAAATATACTATGTGTTATTTTGAATGAGAAATTTGTGAAATAACAGAATTTTATCATATAAATATTACTTGTGCATGCCAGGAATTGAACCAGCGACATCCAGCTTGCTAGTCTTGAGCATTACTCCTCGACCATGGAGTTTAATTATAAACAGAATTTGTATTTAAGTTTTTCAGTTGTTATTCTCCAGAAGGGTTCTAATTTGCATTCAGCACGGACTTTATATACCTATCGGAATGTTACGCGGACTTAGCCTCTTTCAATTACTAAATAAAATCACTTTCAAACATTGCGGGGGCATTTTAATTTTGTTAAAAAACGAGATAAAAATACATCGCAATATTTTCGATGTTTTAAGTAGAGTTGGCGAATGCATTAAATATTTTGCTTAACTTTTAAGCCATAGGATTTTTATAAATGGTTTAATTTTCATATGAATACCGTACAAGTGACTATGGCATCCCCAGTTAAGGTATGTTGTGAGGCTGAAAGTAGTGGGGAGAAGAAGGAGATGGGAAAGAGGAAGGTGCGAGAGTCCTGACTATTAATATCTGGTCATCAAACACGGTTCAAGCCATCTCAAGCTACGTTTACATTCTGAAAGTTTGATAAGATAGGAAAATCTTTCAAGCCGTTTCAGCGCAGAATCAAAGATTTTTTTTGTATTTCAAGGCTCTGGAGATCAAGATGTAAAAATTTACAATTAATAATTATAAATATTGTTTTTAATTCCATTATAACACTATAACTCTAAGAATAAAAAATCTTTAATTTCATTGTACGTCATAAAACGTCACTGGTGAAAAAAATATAATTTTCGTCATCTGTAGGAACATTTTCATCAATACCAATTATCATAGTACAGACCTTAGCGCGTGACTAATTTGTATCACGCGAGTGAGTCAGTGCCATCGAGCAACGACGGTTGAGTTATTTAATAAATATCATTCTGCGTTTTGTTGCAATAGTTTCTGTTTTCACAACTGATAAAATATTTTCCCTTGTTTCAGGTAAGACATGGACACATCTTCATATTTACACACGTAAATGTCACCTACGGAATACAGTTTATCTTTTTGGTCGGTAAGAAACATTTTTAATCTTGAATACTAGTTTAAAGTTAAAAAGATGAACCTGTAAAAAGAAAGTTTTTTTACTGTAATACTTCTATTTTTATTATTAGATGTGTTTAGTGTTTTTTTGACTAAGGATTGAACCCTCCTCCTCAGAGACTGGAGTCAACCGCGCTAACAACAGATTGACATTTATTTCATATAGTAACTGCTGTAATTTCATCTAAATTCGAATTACGAATTCGATATTCGAAACTGATTAATATATTATTTGCGTTTGGCTCCAAAATAAATAATACATCGTCATCGACAACGAGTCTACCTGCTGAGTTTCAGCTCTATTGGGTGTCGGAATGTAGTTTATTTTCCAGTTCTTAGATTTTCATTAATTAATTCACGAAAACATACACAAAATTCAAATAGAATTATTTAAAAATACGAATAATTGATTATACACAATAATACACTTAAATACTTAAAATGTTTATTGCAGAAGTATTTTCACTATTGTAAAAGTTCTATTTCGGCGTTAAATTTCTATAATTTAATATAAATGCTTTTTTTATTATATGAATACTGCACAACAGTCCCAACCGTTCCCGCCCATCTGAAGCCAGTGAGACTACGGCATCCCCAATTAGCGTGATGTGTCTGAAGAAAATAAGGAGGAAAAGGAGATGAGAAAGAGGATGGTGGGGAAGTACTTGGCTTTTCAAAACTGGTCACCAAATACGGCTAAAGCCATTTCAAGCAATGTTACATTTCTGAATGGTGGTCTTACACCAGGGTGATACTGAAAGTATCTTCCACTCTGGAACGTGCCAAAAATATACATTACATTATTTTTGTGGAGGTTTTTGGGCGGGTTCGTCTGGTGAGGTGTGTTAGTAAAAAAATTAAAAAAACGATGAAAAAATAATTTTTTTATATAAAGTAGGTTGTGAGATCTCGGAACTAGGGTGTGAAAAGACTTTTTAAACACTTTAATACACATAAATACAAGGTGTCCAGGGTAAAGTGCAAAACCTTCGGGAGGTGATTCTACATAATGGTAGAAGTATAAAATTTAAAAAAACTTTTTTACATATTTAAATATTTTTCCTTAAAAAAAATTCAACTTTTTTACCTGGAAACTACAAAAACGTTGGAATTTTGAAAGTCATCCATCTTTTTTGGTTATATTATCGTGGTGAATCACCTCCCGCAAGTTAGTGCACTTTACACCCCCGGACACCTTGTAAATTATCAACAATTTATTTTTTGCGCCACGAAGTAGCTGAAACGAGTCATCGCTACCGGAGATCGGAAAACACTCTTGTCCAGGCCGTCGCCCAGTGGCAGGTTGCGCCCCTATACCATAGATGGAGAATTTCCCTTGAGCCTTCGTAGAACAAGTGTTAATAAATATGTTTACTATTTTATTCAATTATCCATTTTATATCAGCTAATTTATGTAGATTTCTAATTTAATATGGCTGACAGAGTATTCACTCAGTGCTCTGTTCAGCTGAAATAAACTTAAAATATTATTATTAATATGTAGGTAAGGTTTTCACATTTTCCCGGAAATTAATTTTACTTTCGTCAGTGATATTTGTTTTTTGCTACAAGCATTTCAAATAACGTCCTTCGTACACGAGATCCTCTCTCGCAACGCGTTTCATTACCGAGGCCTCTGAGCTGATAGGCTCCTTGGGTCGTGATTCTAGACAAGGATATCATATTAAATCATCTCCGGGAAATGGTTGCGTGTTAAGAGCCAAATAAAATAGATGAAAATAATAATAATATGCTTTCGGAGCAATGAAGAAATAATCCGATAGAAGTGTCTTGTGGGCGTGTCCGTGTGCCTGAAATAATTGTAATTGAACCTTTGGACAAAGAAGATCTAAATTTTTAAATACATCAATTAACATTTCACATCTGTTTTCGTGAATGAATAATACAAATTTTGGAAGAAGAAATTAACCGGCTTCCCGAAATCCGTTCCAGCAAAAACTAAGCAGGTACACTCGTTTTTGATGACAATGCATTCTGTAAATGTTTGGTGGAAATCACGCATGCACACGTGAACATATATGCATTTCTCTGAAATTGGATGATATTACATCAGTTATTTATTAATTTATTCATTTATTTATTGGATGATTTGTATAGCGCCGCTTTTGTGAGTTATCACCTCAGGAGTGCTTTACAGTTAATACAGATATTACAAAGTCAATATAAATATTACAAATTGAAATTGAAATTAAGTTAAATAAAATGAAGTACAGAAACAGGTGGCACGAAGATGGAGAATCTGCTGCAAGAATCCTAGGTGGTGAGGAAACTGGACCAGCTGCTGCAGCGAGAGATCACCGCGTCCGCCAACAGTGCCAGCACGAGGTTCGTCATCCGTCCAGGTATGTGTCTGCTGCTAATAGAGCGCTGACACAGTATCCTCACATAGATAACAAACCTTGGCAGCACCGCTGTGACGTTCGGCAAGTCCATCTCCTTGTACACTTGTTCCTGGTGATTATGTTAGTGGTGCATTGTCCCGCAATAAAAGGTGACGGACGGGATAATAAATTACCCTGGGCACTTGTTAGGGCTTTCAGAGTTTCCGAGAATTCCATTGAAAACATCTGGCGTCCCTACAGTTACCAATTCTCGTCCCAAGTTCAACTTCAGCGAATTTAGAATATTTTTTAGCACAATTTTTGATTATTCATTTTTAAAACACTGCACTCTAATCACATTACTATAAAGTTCTGATTACTAATTGGTAAGTTAATTTAAAATGTTGATTCACTGAACTGGCTTGGTAGGCTGAAGCTAGTGGAGAGAGAAAGGTGGAGTAGTAGCTGGCGATTCAGATCTAGTTATTAAATAAGGGTAAAGCCATTTTAAGTAACACGCACAATTTCGATTCTAAATGGTTTTCTATCACCAGAGCGATACTGAGAGAAAAATATCTCTGGAATATTTCGCAAATAACCGTACTAATTTTCAGAACAGAGTTGAATTCACGGGTTTTTTAAATCTTTCTCGTATCAAACACGCCTTTGTTTCAGCGTCTCATTTTCCTTTTTCAGAAACCCAAACGTTTTCGCAAAACAAACAGGGATAATTTTATATATAAAATAATATTGCTTGAATATTCCATTCTTCCTGTTTACATTCAATTACGACGGTAGAAGAATTTTTAGGTATTCATGCATTATTTTTACGTTTTTTTGAGTTTTTAATATAATATCCACGTTACACGTGGAAACAATCATTTTTATATTATAAGGGCTAAAAGACAGCTTCAACCTAATTGAACATACGGTGCTTGGTTTCATAGAAGCAGGTACGAATGTATAGGGTGTCTTTGTGGAAGTTCCTGATACAATTATAATAAATCTTAATACATAAAAATTCAGCCTGTGTATGTTTGTGCTCGCAAAACTCGAAAAGCAGTCGACCGATATCGTTGAAATTTTAATTTTTTTTCTTATTAGTGCCAGGAGTATTTAGATAGTGGTTTAAATGGTAGAAAAATTCGGAGACGCCTGAGAAATACTTAAGGCGATGCCATACGTAGTAATGCAAAATCATGTGTTTTTGGTTTGAAAATTTGGTTTATTTATTGTTATTAAGTTTAATTTGTAGAACTCCATTTTATTTTTTTTCATTTTTTATATATTCAATAATATTGTTATTGGGTTTATAAAAACAGTTTTTTTTTTAATAAGTTCTGCTGTGTAATTATTATTACGCGTGACAGCTGTTTCGCCCTCTAAAGGCATTATCAAACTGTGGGTAGCCCACTTACAGACGATACATTTATATTATTTCTAGGTAGGTATTTTAATTTCAATTACTGATTTTTTAATTGATTTCTGAGTAAAATATTAGAAATTATTAATGGTTTTTACCCCAGTAAAGTTTCCCGAATTAGTGTAAAGTTTAAATTTGACTGAATTTATTTATGTTAGTTATTCCCAAACGATGACTCATAGGGTTATTTTAATAGCATAATTAAGTACGTCATAGTGCACTCATATTTGCACTAGGTTTGAAGATATCTAGTAGGGGTGAACGAATTATATTTGTTTATTCATTAATTAGAATATATAGAATATAATAATAGAATAGAATATAATAATCCGAAAGCTTAATTATGAGTACTTAATTATGCTATTAAAATAACCCTATGAGTCAATAATTACAGTACGTAGTAATAATTACACAGCAGAACTTGTTTAAAAATAAACTGTTTTTATAAACCCAATAACAATATTATTGAATATATAAAAAAAAAAAAAAAAAAATTTGGTCGCCTAGAAATGTTTCAGATACTTTAATTAAATACTGCGAGTAGAATACATCTTGAACTTTGAAATAATCTACAATTTTTTATATAAATCTTTTTATAAGCCCAGAAAAAAATAATGTATAGGCCTATGAAAACTGCTTTCAATTTAAAAATCTCCTACTTACGAACCCATTTTTGGTTATGATTTTATTGTATAGTGTGGCAAATTAAGTTATTTATAAAATGAATGGAAAAAAATTTAAATATTTATGCCTGAACATCCACAAAATAAAATAAAAGGCACTTTTTGGCCATGTTTTTTTCTTGCATAAATGAAAACAGGCGGATGGTGTTAAGCGGGAATTTAAACCTTATCGCCATCTATGTAAGGGTTGTTATTGATAGCGGCTCATTAAAATATTACACGACGTAGTGCATCGCTTTAACGCAATATCTCTGCTTCGGAATAAGATACGGGTCGAATTAAATACGATGAAATATAGCTTTTTAACAGGAACATTGTGGTATACACTATACAGTAGTGAATGGTGGAGAAAGTTAGAGACGCCAGTGAAAGAAATTAGACAATAGCGAAGTATTGCGGGATCCACTAGAAATAAATACAATAAAGACTACTGTTTTATGACGCTTTATTGTTGATGTTAATATTTACGTGATTAAAATACACAGCTGTGATTTTTACGAAGCAACTTTCTGGTTCTAGAATTACCCACGGACGGACTGACACGTAGAGAGAATTATTATACGTACCATAGTTACACCTACTGGAATTATTACATACGTAGAAAAACTCACTGTTGTTGCAACCACAAGTATGCATCTACCTTTAGCATATGTTCCAGCATTCTTCCACCCAATTACCTGTTCCTGTCTGATGTGTGGAGTACCTACATACTCGTACCTACATTAGTGACATTGCAACAAAATATTATACTTTACCAGTCTGTCAAAACAACCTGTGCAGTGAACACGTTTCCTCATGCAGGGTAAGTCAGAATTCCTCTCCAATTCTAACTGTTATGCACAGCTCCCCAATAGTGGTATCAAATATTGATAACAGTCCATGATAAAACCAAATATTGATTTGCAGACGAGGTTTTCGACTCTCGACTATCATCAAACCTAACTTTTTTTTAATCCTTATAATATAACGTTTACTTATCACAAATTTCCACACTCGCACAGCATATTAAAAACTTATCATTATTAATTTTTGGGTCATTTTTAAAAATGCACAAATTTTTACTAAAACGTAAAATGTAAAAGGGCGGTCAGTCTGATTGATAATCCGTTATAAACAGACCGATTGCCAACTCTATTGCACAGACACAATGTGGGCATGCTGAGTCTGTTCTTAAGGTATTTTAATGGAGCCTTTTCTAAGGAGCTAGCAGAACTTCACATACGTGAAACTCGAGGAACACGAGCGGAACACCTATTCAAAGTTGATGTTGGCTTCAAGAGAATCTTCGGCTATTTGGAACAAGCCTCCGGCACCTATTTGCCTCCTTCATATAATCCGGGCATCTTCAAGATATGCATTAATAAATTCCTTCCTACAGCTCCTCCGTTAACCCACCTCACGACGCTGCCCAACCTGGTGGCAACATAGTTCCCCTGTCTCTAAACTGGAGCGCTCTTGTGAGGTGTCATAAAAAAATTATAAAGGCATTACGATTATTTTTTAGACAACATCGTAATATTGTTGATTTTGAAATAAAATTAAAACTTTTATACGGAATATTTTTAACTTCCTCGGTCGCTCGCTGCTAATTTTTTTAATTAATTTGGAAAAAAATTGTACAAACGATGACATTAAGATTAAAATTTAATATACAAATAGAAAAATCGTTGGCGAGGTACAATTGTTTGTAATTACGTCGGAAAAACCGGTTTTCGAGAGAGAAAAAAAACGTGGATTGTAATTCTTTAGAAATTTATTTATTTTCAATTTAGAGAGGCCTAGTTTGAGAGGAATTTTTAAAGGTCTTCTTCTATGAATTCCGGACGAGGTCATTTACTATAAATGTATAGAACCACTAGACGCGAAGCAATTTTTAAAAAATTAACCTCTAAAAGACATTTTTTTTACTACAATTGTACATTAATTTTAAAATGTATTTATTTTGGTTTGACTGAGGATTGAACCTTTCTACCTAAACAGATGTATAATCTATCTGCATGTATTAATAAAATGAGATGTATTTTAGTAAAAAAAAAGTAGTATATTCTGGTTGATTATTTTGACTCGTAGGCTTAGATTTAGCGTCAAAGAACTTTCAATTTCCTATAACTGAGGTCACCAATACAAAATAATATAACATGAGAGAATAAATAAGCATCAGCATTTTGGAACAAGTGTTTATTCACCACCCAGCACTTTGTGGATCCATTTTCAATGATGTCAGACCGCTGAACAGCTTTTCGCTGGAAGTGAAGACTGACGTCAACAATATATTTAAAATCTGTGGGATTTGAAAGTCTTTAAATTGTTTTACGCAGTGTTAAAATGAGAGGACAATAGATCATATGTCCTATTTCTATACTAGACCATTATACAAGTTCTATGATCCAAGATCCATGTTCTAAAAAAAAAATGTGTTCTAAGTTACCTACCTCTTAAAAAAATACTAAATAACATAGGCGCAGCCGGTAAGATTCGAACCACGCTCGAAATAATCTATTTATATTTAACTCCCTGTTCCAAGATTTCAGATAGGTCAGCGAGATTGTTTATCTAATCAATAAATAAATTCGATTCCAATTTTTAATGGTTTCTAACAGAACTTAGAATAATTGAGCTCTATTCATGTACATGAACGCGCCCATAAAACACCGCCTAGACAAGATAATGAAAATTTTCACCAAATTTGTACCAAAATGTTATGTAAAATCATTTTTACAAGAAACAAAGAAAGGAATATAAGGAAAAAATTCAAGACGTCCGGGAGTAGAGTGCAAAATCTTCAGGATGTGATTTTACATAAAATTAGGTGAAAACGGTGAAAACTTTTTTCGAAATTTCAACGTTTTCAGGTAATAAGTCAAATTATTAGTAAAAAACAAGTATTTTTATCTTTTTACTTCTATCATTAGGCATGTAGAATCACGTTCCGAAATTTGTGTACCTTACCCCGGACACCCTGTTTTATGCAAATGTGAATGGCAGAATTCAGGGACACCCGAGGAAGACAATGTACGATCAAGTGAACCAATACTCAAGTCGGGTTATGTCAAGGGTCTGAACAACGGAAAGTTATGAAGGTATATGAGACGATGTTTTAATATTACTGAAGCAAGGAGTGTTTGATAAGAGCAAGTTGTCCCTACCCTACTCCTATACCTTCCTTTTCCTATATCTCCTTCCCCGCCCATTGCCTTCAGCTTCAACAACATACCCTAATCGGGGAAGCAATAGACTCACTGGCTCCAGATGGTTGGCACCAGTTGGGACTGTAGGGTATTCGCATAAAAATATATTTAAAAGCTAAAAACGCCGTGATTATTTGTTAGTAAAATGAGTTAACTTCAGGCACACGGAAATGTTCATAGCGCACTTCTATTTATTTATTTCTTCAGGGGGTGAGAAAATATTTTTTCTGTATAGTATTTTCGGAATATCATTCTTGCGGCGTATTTACTTAGCGTAAATAAAAGCTGGCACACAGCGTTACCAATTTGTAAGCCTACCCGGGAGAATGAAGGTAAATGAGCGCACGTACGCACTACGGGGGTTGTGTTTAAAATTTAAAATACCCTTAATTTAACTCTTAACTTGGCACACGTCAGTCTGCAGACTGTTACTGTAAAAAATAAACTTAAGAAAAGTCTTAGGTTATCCTGCTTTCATTGAAATTAAGGCGTTCATATGATGTTTTTACTAACCTAACCTAACCGGTAACTTGTTTAACCGGCATTTCAATGGAAGATGTTCCGAGGAGCTAGCGTTATAGATCCCTTTGGCACCAGTGTGTGAAGGCTTTCTGTATGGAATTAATATGAAAATATGTGGAATAACTTATTGAGTGAAACCTCAAATTGCAATATTTAATCACTTAAGAATATGTTAACAACTCTCAAACGAAAAGAAAGTACAGAAAAAGATTCGGTCGCATCAGGGAATTGAACCAGCTTGCATACATAAATAAAGCATACATAAATATAGATGAAAATGAAGATAATTTTGGTAGTTCTTAATCGGAGTATGATACGTTTAAATATGACCGAAGTTGACGGGGTTGAATTAGCTCAGTGGTATAGCAAAGCCCCGGCAACGCTGAGATCACGGGTTCAATTTCTAGATTGAAAAAATGTAAAATAAACTTAACCTAGCCTAACATAATCTAACCGGAACCAGGCCAAACCAACCTAACCTAACCTAAACATGCCTAATCTAACTTTACATTTGTTAACCCAGTCCAACCTAACGTTACCTCACCGAACCCAAAACCGTTTGTATTTGACTTTATTTTTTCCCATATTAATTTCCTGGAATTTGTGGTAAAAGCTCCAAGGAGCAATTTTTAGCATTAAAAAAATCAAAATAACATAACCTTACCTTACTTAACCATACGAACTGATATATTAATATTTTTATTGGTAAATCCTGCCATTTCCAGAAATGGTTGTACAAATTTGGAAATCACTATGTTTGATTATGTTGGGTTAGGTTTGGTAAGGTTAGGTTGGGTTAGGTTTGGTTAGTTTAGGTTAGGTTGGGTTACGTTTGGTTTGGTTTGTTTAGGTTGGGGTAGGTTTGGTAAGGTTAGGTTGGGTTGGGTTTGGTTAGTTTAGGTTAGGTTGGGTGACGTTACGTTTGGTTAGTTTAGGTTAGGTTGGGTTACGTTTGGTTAGGTTTGTTTAGGTTGGGTTAGGTTTGGTTAGGTATGGCTGGTAATGTAAGATTTTTGCTGTTGTTTCAAATTGCTCCCGAAAGTTAACGTTTCACAAAATGATATAAAAGTCAGCACTCCGTTTTACACCACTCCTCAGAATCAGTAAAAAATGGGCTCTTCGCCAAAAGTGAAGCCTTGTCATTCTTTTTTTTTATTTTTATTCAAGATAAAAGAAAATTACATTTTTCACTTATTTAACTAGAAATAACATATATATTACACATAAATATATTACACACTGATATTATTCACTTTCATTGTTTTGTTGATTGAGCATAAAACTGAACAATTTTTTTTTAAATGTAACTATACTTTTTTCATTTTTAATTTCGTCTGGGAGGCAATTGTATATGTTGCTTCCCTCGTAACCAATGGATTGCTTGCCATAATGAGTATGTATGGTGTTTAAATGTATTTTATCGTGTTGCCGTGTAAAGTGTGTGAGTACTTGGGACGTTTTAATGAGTTCTGCATTTGTATGTATGAGTTTATTATTTATTTTGTAAATAAGAAGACATGTACATTCTATACTCATTGAAGCACTGAGGCGGCATCCGGCCGCTGTCGTTGATTCATCACATTCCAAATACCAACTTAATAATATATAGATTTAGGTATCTACCGAAAGTATTTCCACATCTATCAGTGAGTTTGACGAGGTCGAGGGGTAAGGCCTTCGACTAGTAAGCTAGCGTATGAAAGTAAATATTTCCAATATCGCCCTGGTGTAAGAACACCCTTAAGAATTGAAACTTGGCTTTAAATGGCACTAGCCGTGTTTGGTGATCAGATTTAAATAGCCAGGTACTTTTCCACTTTCTCTTTCCCTATTTACTTCCCCTCTCCACTACCTTCGGCCTCATAACATCACCCATTAGTTACAAGTGACTCATTTTATAAACATCTGTTCAGTTTAGTTGTAGGTATATACATATATTGGTGATTATTGGTGTTGTGTGAGGATAAAATTTTTATTTTGTAATTTACTTGTGTTCTTATATCCGATGTTATGTTTACTTTATTTAGTATTTTGTATTTTCTGTAAATATTTTTTGCCCACGGGTACTGGACCCTTAGTTTATTATTATAATTAATTTATTAAGTGAAAACCTATCATTAGATATTATTTGTATTTTTTATAAGTTAATTATTTAAAAGATGTAAAAATTCTGTTGGTTTTCCTAAATAAACAAAATAAAATAAAACCCAATTGGGGATGCCATAGTCTCACTGACTCTAGACGGTTGGGGCCAGTGTGGACGCTTGTGGGAATGAATAAAAAAATAAAATAAATCAGCCGTCTTTGGTGATGAGATCTGAATAGTCCGTTACTTCCCACCTTCCTCTTCCTCACTCCTCCCTCCCCGACAGTATCATCAGCCTAACAACATTCACAAATTGAGGATGCGATAGTCTCACTGGTTAAACTTCGGGTTTGGGAGGAGATGCGCGTTGCGCGGAATTCATTTATTTGTTTTTTTTTTATTGGATTAAGGTAATTTTTTTACAGTATTGGCCAACCTAATAAAGCCCATGTCATTGCCACTCCGCATTATTCTTTCACATTATTTCGGGTGTAAACAAGGATAAAAGGTTTTAAGCATTATTTCCTTCTCAAGAGATTCAGCATCATAGTATTTTATTTTTAGAGAAACAGATATTGGTACTAATGCGTGCTTTTGAATAATACAAATGTTCTTCTTGTTTCGTGTGGAATTATTACGACTCTATGTAGGTCAGTGTTAAAATATGTTCCTGGAGTTGCATAAATACGAAATTTATAAATTTCTTGATAAAAAACATTTTTTTAAATCTTTTGACCACCTCCATGGTAATGATCCTCGGCTAAGACTCCGGAGGTCACGGGTTCAAATCTCGACATGCCTAATAAAATTATTTATATTTATCAATTTATTATTTATCAATTTTTTCATGGAGTTTCAGATTTTCATAATTTTTTTTTGAATAATCTAATGTTTATATCTTGTAAAAATTCACCAAGGTAATCCGCTGTTAGGTGAACATTGTCAATATATTCGTTGATATGGGGAAAATAATCTGTGATTATATTATAGTATATTATTTTATAATATGTAACTCCATTAGGGCCCATGTCATATTTGAGGATGCCATGTTGTATAAGAGGTCCGTGGTCGAGGGGTAAGGCTCTCGACTAGTAAGCCGGAGGTCGCGGGCTCAAATCTCGGCGAGAGCAAGTACATTTTATTCGATTGTATTAATTAACAATTTGCTCATTAAAAACAATATGTACTGTATTTGCGGCACGTTCCAATGAGGAAGAAACTGTTAGTATCGCCCTGGTGTAAAAACACCATTCATAGTAATTATCCAAAAATAATAATAAATAATTATTCACTATAGACAAAATGCGAGAAATAGTTAACTAAAAATTCTGCCTCAATACAGGTTCGCCTAGTGAGGAAGGTTATGCACAACTTAAAATATAGTATATTATTAGTATATTATGCTATTTATTTATTAACACCCTTTTTCGGTGCTTTTACATGAGAATATTAAGAAATATACATTATTTATTGTACATAACTGAATTGCTTCATTAACAACATTTTATATTTGTTTAAATATAAATTGAAGATGTCCACTGACTTGGTATAATTGTTTCCCTCCATTGTATTCTGGGCAAAGAGTAATACATATGGTAGTTAGTCCCAGAATTTCCGCACTGAAATAGATCTTGACTTCTAGTATTACGTTGTGGAATCCGAAAAAAAATTTAAATTTTGATTTAATTATCTTACATTCATATTTACTTTTCCTTCTATTAGAAACTGCTCTATGATTGTAACATTATTATTTTAACAGTGTCATTGTTACTTACTATCTAACGATATATTATATAATTTTTTGATGAAATAAATATTTAAAATAAAAAAAAGAATTAAAAATTTTAAAAAAAGTTGATACGTTGCTTGAAACGGCATTGGCCTATTTGGTGACTAGATTTGAATATCCAGGTACTTTCCCACCTTCCTATTTCCCATCTCCTTTTGTTTCTCACTATCTTGAGCCTCACAACATACCCTCAATCGGGGATATCATAGCAGTTGGGAATCTCGAAAAATAAAATAAAAACAGAAGCCTTCAAATCGTTCTAGAGCCAAGTTGTTGAAATCAAGAACGGGTCGTTAACCTTTCCCTTACTATGTTAAAAAAATTCACGCGTTCCGGTGCTGTGTAATGTCAATACACATCTCAAAATAAGGGATTAAATATCGGAAAAATGTGAATATTCATAGTTAATCGCTTATGTTTATTATATTTTATATCAAAAGTGATAATAATTGTAATTTAATTGCTGAAAACATGAAAAAACCATCGGCAGATGCTAAACAAACGTGCGAGGAGTCCTTATCTAACGACGGCCCGCGACCGACTGGCTGCAGGTGCTGGTGCTCACACACACAGCTATGCGGTCGTAGGTATCGATGGTCTAAATACAACTACGGACGTGTGGATTTCCCATTTTCCCGCATAGCGAACTAAAGCGGGACATCAATAGCGTATCATTTCTTCGCACAATCTTCGCGTAGCATTATCACAATTGTTGATTGTATTGGTGTATTTGTTCCCGATTTTTAACAAAACACTCTAATTTTTAATTGAATTTGAAAACTATGTAAAATATTATTTTTTAATTCAGTGCATAAATGTATAACAGAAAAATACCTAAAATCTGAACCCAGAATTTATTATATTTATAGAGTTATAAAAGTTATTAGAAGCAATGTTTAGTAAATACACACCACAGATAAGGAAAGGTTAAAATGATCTGTTCTCCGGTAACAAATCTCATCCGTTTGTTTGGTGATATTACTGTGCAGCGGTGCCGAAGAGATTAATGACTCAAGTTCTTCGGAGAATCTTCCATTGAAATACCAGTACCAATGACAGCAATCCCATCTGATGCCTTTTCTTCATGGTCTGCAATCCTTTTGTTAATTCAGACAGTGATAATCACTTAATTAAGAACAGCTTAATATTCTCATTTAAAAACCCCCTTTATTACAAAAGGTGCAAATGAATAAGATAATTCACCTGGCGACACATTAATCCACCCTAACTCTCCGCTCATCCCTTAGCACCGTAACATACTACCTCCTACCTACTACCCGCTACAGACCACAGGCTATTTAACTACCCCATTGAATTATTAATAATGCATCCAAATAACAAGCGACATACATTTTAACACTGTTAATCTTAACCCTTGATTGGTGAACTAAATTATATGGAATTCCTTACATTTTAATCTTTATTTTATAACAAGCAGTGAGGTTAACCTTTAAAGCGATGCACTACGTCGTGTAATATTTTAAATTGATGACATACGTTCCTCACATCAAATTATTAATTTATCCTTGTTAAGAAAGATATGTATTAACTCATTTTCAAAAAAATATGCTTCTCTTTAGTAACCGACTTAAGGCGATGCACTAAGTGGTGTGATATTTTAAATCGAGCCGCTATCAATAACAACCCTTACGTAGATGGCGATAAGGTTTAAATTCTCGCTTAACACCATCCGTTTGTTTTGATTTATGCAAGAAAAAAAATGGCCAAAAAGTGCCTTTTATTTAATTTTGTGGATGTTCAGGCATAAATATTTAATTTTTTTTCATTCATTTTATAAATAACTTAATTTTCCACATTATACAGTAAAATCATAACCGAAAATGGGTTCGTAAGTAGGAGATTTTGAACTTTAAAGCAGTTTTCATAGGCCTTTACACTATTTTTTTCTGTGCTTATAAAAAGACTTATCTAAAAGATACTCGATTATTTCAAAAGCCAAGATGTATTTTAATTGCATTATTTAATTAAAGCATCTGAAACATTTCTAGGTGACCAAATTTTCAAACCAAAAACACATGATTTTGCATTACTACGTATGGCATCGCCTTTATTTGAGAATCGAGAGTGGGCAGCGCAGACCCGGAAACCATTAATTGAATAACCTGCTATAGGTCATCCCAAGTGGTTCATTACTTTTGGAGACTTAGCAGAGTGGTGTGAAGTTTGACCAGATGGTGGCTGCAGATGCGTCTGCGTGGCAGGCTTAATTGGGAGAGGCCTGTTTAGGGAGACCCTTAGACCTCTCCAGTATGACTTTCTCGATCCATCGCCTTGCACCGCAGTTGTAGGGATGGAAACTCTAGGACAAACTGATTCCCAAATTCCCACCCACCCCTCACACCTCTTTCCTTCCCAGAATCTCCTCTCCTTCAGTGTCCGTTAAAAGACCCACTACTGAGCATCCCAAAAAATTACAGGTCCTGCCGAAAGCTATTTTTCTGAGAGCCTGCATGTGCAAGTAAAGTTTAAAAAACTGTACATAAATTGGCCTCACCGATACATTTGCATCTAAAACTGCATTTTAATTACACTGCTTTAGATCAAAATGAAACTGTACTGTAAATACTTTAGACGAAATAAAATGTAATGGTGTTTGCTGAAATTGGTGATACTTAGTGCACGTAGACAATAACAAGATATGGAAGTAAGACGGGATGACCAATCATTTACCAATCAATGTATCTTTGTGAAGGAACACAAAATACAATCACAATAAAGTTAACGAAGACCGTTAATATGGGTGCAATAGGTATACAAATAATTTATTTACAAGTAAATAAAAAAATATAAAAAATTCTGTAATTGTTTTATCGCAAGAAGGATGATTCGTTGAAGGGTTGAAAGTCCCGCATTAATTTTAACCCTTTGCCTGGGGCTAAATTAGCATGTAAAATATGAATTCTGGCAATTTCACAACGCGTTAGGGGGTGTGTTCACTTTGTTTAAAAATGCTATCCATTGATATTGTTTACACTAGATATGACCGCGAATGTACACATTTAGCCTACAAATTAAAGGATAAAACTTGACCTTAAAAATTTAAATCGTAAAAATAATTTTAATTTAAATAATATCAAAGATCTTCGTAATGCATTGAAAAAGAGTGATTTTGTTTTACTGATATTTTCCGTCGGAACATTGGTTAAGATATATGGAAGAAAACTTAAAATTTCTGTCGGTGTCGCCACTGTGGAAGATAATCATTCAGAATTTTAACGTTGCTTGAAATGGCTTAAGCCGTATTTTGTGATCAGATCTTAATATCCAGGTACTTAGCTACCTACCCTTTCACACTACCTTTAAGCTACACACCCGAATGGAGGATGAAGTAGTCTCAGAGCCGGCTCTATGCAGGCGCAATTGGAGCAGTACCAAACCAAAGAAACAAGGCGCTGATAATATTTGACGACTAATACAGCGCCCTTGAACTCTTTACTGGCACAAGTCAGGCCCTGCATAATATCACTGAGTTGTAACTCTTGTAATTGTCGTTAATTCAACAACTTGCGAACCGTATTCGCTCACCCACCATTTACCAAAATATTAAATATGTATAAGTGAATATTTAATATAAACAAACTCGTTAGAATATAACTCAACAGTATTCTTATTTTATTTAGAAACAACTGTTGACATGTATGATTTAGATTTTCAAGGATAAAAGCATTAGAGAGATTTATTTTAGAGGGACTGTGCCGTGTTTAATCCCGTTCCCAACATTCCCGTTACTATCGAAATTGCATTTTCTCTTGTTTTTTTTTCCATTCCCAAAGGTCTTACCTTCAAAGAAAGCATGAATGAAAATTTGAAAAAATAAGCCCAAAGTAGGTGTTATTTTTTTATGTTCGAATTCTCGTCATCGCAAATAGTTGAATATTTTTTGCTCCTCGCAACCAATTTTTGCTCCCAAATCGTGTTGTGGAAATAATAGTGCTAGATGTACATCTATGAATTAATAATTATGCCCACGGAACCTTCGAGAAACCGCCAGAACTTTCAAATGAAACCAACATCATTCCCCTTTTCTCAATTATATTTTTCCTTGTGATAAACAAACATTATCGCTTGAATCTTTCATTTTGATTTGAACTCCTTAAAATTACAGTCCATTCAAGTACCAATCGTCGGTACGCAACAAAACCTATAAACATTTAAAAAATGTATGCAAATATGGTCATTCTTGCAATCGAAAGACCAATCTGACCTTCTTTAAATCATTGGTCGTTGAAATGGCTTAAAAGCCGACATCCTAGTGCGTGAAAAGTATTAATCGCTCCAAGTGTTAAGTTTCCACTTTGCTACATTCGGTCCACATTCCCCTACATTCATACCTACAGCCTCCATTCTGTAACATCCCTTCTACAACCTCTAAACGTTCCATATCCTCCATATAGTAACATATTAATTAAATTCTCCCGGTACTTAACGCAGAGCCCAGAGGTCTTACGTTTTCACATTATGAGTATGGGATAGAGGTATTTTATTTCATTATTGCTTTACGTAAATTTAAACGGATTAGGTACTGTAATTTTATTTGAACAAAGATTTATGTGTTAATCGTCTTCGTTAACTGCCCTCTTCACAAGCTGGGAAATTCATGTAAAAATTTTGCATAATAAGTTCAATCAAACAATCTAAAATATTCGAATACGATTCAATTTTCTTTTGGTTTTTAATTTTAGTACCGCATAAAAGTTCCAACGGCTCCCTGTTAATCGAAGGCTGCGAGCCTATGGAATCCCCAATTGGGGTACGTTATGAACCTTAAAAGTGTAATAGAGAGAGAAAGGAGATAAAGAAGATAAAGGTGGGTGAGTTCCGGGCTATTCTAATCTGCTCACGAAATATCTACCACTGTGGAACTTGCCGCAAATATACTTCAAATTATTTTTAACATTTAAATTGTGAAATAATACAAATTTAATGAATGAAATAATTTTATTTTTTTGGAATCGCTTTATGAGTAAAACCTCAAAATGTAATACGCAGTCGTTGAAAACATTTAAGTGACACCAGAGCGAAAATTTAAATAGATAAAAGCCCCAGTCGGATGCTAATCTTTCTTCTGACTTTTTGTTTCACGCGACTCTGCTAATATTGTATTCAATGATAAAATAGTACAAATAAATTTATTTGCGCACGCTCGGATTTGAATCCGTGACTTACGAATTCTGAGCCACAGATCATAACTACTCAACCAAGGAGGCGAAGACTAGTTAGGTTAAAAATATCGTGATTTTGAAAATATTTTCCTATTTGTAGCAAATCTATAATAAACCAATTAAAATCTTTGAGTTGTTTGTTCTGGCTTCAATATTGTAACGTCTCGCTTTGTTTGCATGCACAAAGTTTCAGTGGAAAATTTTTAATTATTGTTGTTTGTAGCGAAATAATTCTGAATGTATATTTATCTTATTTAGTGTTCATAATTATTTTTGGTTTTGAAGCTTTTATGTAAATATTTTGTTCATGTTTCTAAATGTGAAAATTTTAAAAACAACTCGTTAAAAACAAAGATTTTTATTAAAAATATATGTATTTTCAAATGTCTTAAAAATTGTAAAAAATGGTTTGACTGAAGATTGTACCTTCCTCTCAGAGACTGGACTCAGCCACGCTACCAACTGAGCCAAATCCCGATTGGGTAGGACCGTCATTTATTTTGTATATTAACCGATGTAATGTCATCTAATTTCAGGAAATTGCGTACATGTTCTCGTGTGTGTACGTGATTGCCACAAAAAATGCATTGTCATCGACATTGAGTCTTTTGTCAAATTGGGAGAGGCGGTTTTGGATACCGCCGCCCCGGGAACCATTTATTGGATAACCATTACCCTGCCATAGGTCACTTCATGTGGTTATCTACGTTTAGTGACTTAGAAGGGGTGCCCAGGTTCATCGGATGAGGTTTGTCTGTGTCTTGGCAGTGGATGGATTTGCCGACATTCTGCGTGGCGGGTCAGATCGGAGAGTCTGGTTGGGGGAGACCTTTTGACCCCTCCAGCCGGACTCTTTCGATACATCATTTTGCACTGCAGTGGAATGGATGGATCCATACGTCAGTCACTCATGTGCATATTGAATCTCAGATTCCTACCCACCCCTCATACATTTTTCCTTCCCAGAACTTCTTCTCCTTTCTTCCCCTTAAAAAATCTTCTACACAGCATCCCCAAAGATGACACGAAAGAAATTATTTTCCTCAAGGCCTCTCTTGTGAGGTTCAGGAAAAAAAATCTGCTGATCAGATATTGGAGATACCGATAGACCGCTTCCGAGATGTCTTTGAAACTTAACTTGCAATTATTTTAACTAAACTACAAGAAGCTTGAATTTATATCTCCAACTATGTACCTTCGCACGAATGTACATCATAATATTGTGTAAGCCAAAAATTCAATATAAACTCGAATACAAGCAAATAAAACCCATAGAAAACAATAAAGCGTGTGTTTTCTTTTTGATTCCATCACAAAACATATTTCATTTTTTTATACGACACATCAAACATTTCCCACATCGCAAATCGATTCGTCATAAACATCGGAACCATGTAAAACTATAAAATCATAATTTCCAATAGAACAGGAGCGCAAAAGTCTAGAGGGGAAAAAGAAAAATCAAAAAGTAAAACAAGTGAACTGTATTTTCTTCAAGTCATTGTTATTACCAAACACTGAAGACACAAACTGGTAGAAGTGTGCTAGATTTAATGTGCCCTTGGGACGGCCAGGTCCTATATGACATTTTGAGGAAAAATCCTTTTTGTAACTATTCCAATTGCGTCGTACTCCGAGGTCATATATACACTAACGTTAGCAACCTGGTCCAACTGCGTCATACTCCGAGGTCGTATATACACTAATTTTATCAACCTGTTCCAATTGCGTCGTACTCCGAGGTCGTATATACACTAATGTTATCAACCTGTTCCAATTGCGTCGTACTCCGAGGTCGTATAACTATACACTAATGTTATCAACCTGTTCCAATTGCGTCGTACTCCGAGGTCGTATATACACTAATGTTATCAACCTGTTCCAATTGCGTCGTACTCCGAGGTCGTATATACACTAATGTTATCAACCTGCTCCAATTGCGTCGTACTCCGAGGTCGTATATACACTAATGTTATCAACCTGTTCCAATTGCGTCGGACTCCGAGGTCGTATATACACTAATGTTATCAATCTGTTCCAATTGCGTCGTACTCCGAGATCGTATATACACTAATGTTATCAACCTGCTCCAATTGCGTCGTACTCCGAGGTCGTATATACACTAATGTTATCAACCTGTTCCAATTACGTCGTACTCCGAGGTCGTATATACACTAATGTTATCAACCTGTTCCAATTGCGTCGTACTCCGAGGTCGTGTATACACTAATGTTGTCAACCTGTTCCAATTGCGTCGTACTCCGAGGTCGTACATGCACTAACATTATCAACCTGTTCCAATCGCGTCGTACTCCGAGGTCGTATATGCACTAACATTATCAACCTGTTCCAATTGCGTCGTACTCCAAGGTCATTTCGGACATTTGAATGAAACTAAGATATGAGGTTCTAAGTATTATTCCCGAAAAAAATAGTACTCTACTAGATATTTGAATTTTCTTTACCCCTACTAATAAACGTGTTTTACGATATTTTAATAGTTGTTTATCTATTTACAGTTGTGTAAAATTAAAAACACTTTTACTAGTGAGGAACTTATGTTTAGAACATTATATGCAAAATCATGGCATTTAGCAAAAAAAAAACAGTAATCAGATATAACACTGTAGCTCTGAGTTTAGCTGAT
This sequence comes from Hesperophylax consimilis, assembly GCF_061612785.1. Taxonomy (NCBI): domain Eukaryota; kingdom Metazoa; phylum Arthropoda; class Insecta; order Trichoptera; family Limnephilidae; genus Hesperophylax; species Hesperophylax consimilis. The sequence continues at coordinate 19,889,624 of NC_142865.1, forward strand.
TTTTCAAAGAAATATGGTTCTATCTGTCTTTTTTGCTTAGTTGTTTTGCTAAATACCACGCCCTTTGCTACGTAGAGTAGTTGCTATGGTTACTTGCTACGTGCAGCCTACAATACTCACCAGACATTTTAGGTTATAATAATGAATGTGGAATCACAAACTTTATCCAGTACTGGAAGCGCCAATTCTTGAGGGTTAGATACCCACAAGAATGTTTGTGATCCCAGGGTTCTCAGGGGGTTGGGTTCGAAACCAGAAATGTGTCAGGTTACAATGTGTAATTTAGAGTCAAGGAAAGAAAGTTTAGAGTAACATTAATGTATATTATTTCGAATAAAATATAAGTCTATACACTCTACCGTGTGAGTTATAACGAAAACAATATAATAAAAGTTAGATATAAGCTTACCCCCAAGGTTCCGACCACGCTTTATCTATCTAGCTAATTAAGTAACATCCTACTCGAGCTGGAGCAGCACCTCATCAGGCTGAGCTCCAGGGGGCTCCAGACGGAGCAAGAGGAAGAGTCAGTTCCGCCTCCTGGCGACTGTCCGTGGCAGGACACTGGTAATCTGGCGACTGAGGAAGAGGAATCTGGTGACCGCGGTCGCATCCGTGTATCCTGGCGAGGATTCCCTTTATGTAAGGAAAAATAGGCCTCCCTACGGCCCTGGTGAAAATGCGGTCGGCGTAGTGCCAAACCGCGAGAAAGAATACTATCCTTAGGTTTCCGGGAACCTGGCACAATATTTTAAGCCACTGGCTTCTTCATCCCATAAAGGATGGGTCGGATTCAAGCAGATCACACGTCTGACTCCGTTTGCGATTCATGATGCCGCGTGGTTACAATATTCGAACGAGCCACGGAACTAATTCCACTATGGAACTTCGTATTTTACACCATTTATACGATTTTATTATGCTAGACTTCGCCACTCCGGAAAACTGTGACTGTCGTCTGCCGAGAGATCAGGCCCACTCCCCGGTTTCTCTGCAGGCAAGGAAGTGTTTTTGTTTTTTTCTGTTTCCGCCCGGTACAGATTTTAAATTTTAAATTATGATTCGAAATTTTACCAAAACCAATACCCGCGACAATCGCCCAGTTCCTAACTAGGTTAGAGAATCGGCGAGGATAAATTAATGTGATGATGCAGAATAAATTAATGAATAAAATATTAAAACAAAAGGAGTCTAGCCCTGCATCATAACACCTTTTGGCATAGAATATTCTAATAATACGTTCTTCATATTCATTTCAAGTATGTATTTTATTCAGTTTCATGACTCAGTTTCATGCACATGCAGATAGCACGTTGTTGTCTCTAAAGAACAGGTCGTTTTATGACATCTTGCTGAGTTCAACAGCTCCGACGTTGAACGATTTGCCAGCCTCTGTATTTCTTTTCTTCTGTACATGGATGTTCACTCCTTCTTCTCATCGAAAATACTCTTCAAGTAGCATCCCTAATTATGACATAGGCCCTGACAAAAATTATTTTATTTAGAGTTTCCTGCATGGAGTTAATGTAAAAATACTAATAATGTATGGAGAAAAATGAGTACGGCTTTTTTTATCGAGATACTGTTAAAAATGTGATTGCAAGACCATTTCCTAATAAAACATTAGTCAATATCTGAACAAGTGTTCAACGCAGGTGACCTTATCCAAATAAATACAATGGACGAGGTGCGACAACATTATTATTTTGAAGAACACGTTTTCCGACTACCTCATATTATTATATATTGATAGTTTGTTATGAAATTTGTCAAATCATCCAGTTTTAACTGTAAAAAAAGTAATTTGACAAATTAATATTATCATATTAGTTAGTTTATCCGTGTGGTTCATGTCACATTTCAAATATGTATAGGTAACACTTCTGGGTTTAATCCGTTCAGTGTTTCTAACACTCATTTCTTTAGGGCGACTTGGAAATGGCGTTATACAATAAAATTCCCATACGTTTGTGGTTCTGGGAAAAATACACATAAAGCAATTTAGGGGTTGAGAAAGCCATAAACATCCTCAGTACGCCCACCTCTCGATGGATGTCTTGGATTCCCAAGGAGTTTAACGTAATTTGTCCATTTATTTACCGAGAAAAAGCCCTTTTTATGTATCTGCAAGTACTCCTGTATATATTTGTAGAAAATACAAGTCGCTTTGTAAATTTTGTGTCGTTGTTTCAAAAGACTGCTGAGAGCTGGAATTCGATGTTTGTGTTATTTTGTTGGAATAAAATCCAGAATGATTTAAAAAAAAGAGTTGTTACCAGTAACTGTACATCCAGATACTAGGCACTTATCGCTATCTTTTTTACTTTGAGAAAATGAAAGTTTATGAAGAATAATACGACGTCTTTAATATTTTTTCTGTTAAATGGATAGTAAATCATTGCTCATTAGCTCGTAATAGAGAGAAAATAGTGAATATGAAGTTACCAGTAGGTTTTTTAATGATAACAAGAACATGATATCAAAATATATAATATAATATCATTCCTAATGCTTGGAAAACGAAAAGTACAAATGTTTTGCGCAAATTGGTCAACGACTGGATCCTTGATTTAGGGAGGGTAAAAAATGAAAATATGTTGATCAATAGATAATCTCATTATAAAATATTATAAAAAATATATATGTACATTATTGTCAAAACACTGATACATAATTTGCTAAAGTACATACTATACAAAAACACATATCGTCACCTTAAAGCAATAGTGGGATATCTTCGAAAAATACACTTTTGAGATAAGTATGCAGTTCGATGTAAAATTGTGAGCTCTACATGATGCATTACTGGGATATTTTGTAAAAAAAAAATGGCAGTGTTACAAGTAAAATCTCAGTATTGAAATGTTTGGTCACTCAGAGCAACACTGAGATATTGATGTTGTCCCACTGTTGCTTTCAAAAGGTCGTTTAAAATACTGAAATAAATTCATTGTCTCACTGTAGCTCTATAGTTTTCAACACGTTGGGTGATCTTGGAAGAGAAACATAAAGAAACTGAAGGTGAATACTGGTCAGGAGTATGTCGCAAAGTCAGGAAAGGTATGTAGAGCAAAACAAATTAAGCCTGTACTGTGTACCAATTGTAAATACAAATGTTCTGAATCTGTTTTGGAAGTTGATCGATTAAATTATTTTCTATTTATGATTCCATGAATCCAAGCTAATAGTGGTTATTATTTTGAGAGAGATGGACATAACATACGTGTAAGATTTGTTATGGCAACCTTAGATATAAGCAATAATACCATAAGCACTGCATTAGAAAAGAAAACAGACAGCTTCCTGCAAAAGGATGATTTAGTTGATGATGTTATGAATCACATCAACAGCTTTAGTAGAGTGGAATCGCACTATTGTCGTGCAGGATCAGCTCGGATCTCCAAATATCCAAAAGATGTACAATTTGTACAAATAGAAGTGTGTCTCGATAGGTAATCTCTATGTTACACACTCTACGTACAGGAAAATATTCAATACCAAATTCAATTTTTTTTTTAAACCAAAAAAGAACCTTTGCGCATTTTGTGTATATTACTAACTTTAGTTGGTACTGCAAATGAGAAATTATAAAAAATAATAATATTCTGAACACATTCAGAATGTAAAGCTATCTCGACAAGAAAAATATAAAAACATTACCAAGACCACTGATGATACTGTAGTTGCCATTCATGACTTTCAAGCTGTTGTGCCGTTGCCAAATGGCAATTTATCTATTTTTTATAAGAGCAAGTTAAACGTTATAACTTCTGTATTTACAATACCAAAACACGACAGGGCCATTGTTAGATGCGGCATGAGGGTGTAGCTAAAAGAGGCGCAATTGAAATGTCTACCTGCGTGTACACATTCTTAAAAGACCTATGCCGAGGGAAATGGGAAGTGATCTTTTATTCTGATAACTGTGTGGCACATAATAAAAACAAATTTTTATTTTCCATGTACAATTTACATGCATGCACTATGAACACTTGATATTTAAATATTACCTCAAATATAAATATCTAATAGTTGGGCACTCAGAGAACGAAAGAGACTCCATTCATTATTGCATCGACAGAGAAAAGGTCAGGGTTTTAAAACAAGGCCTAATATTTATTCCAACGGAGTTAGCGATGATCATAAAGTGTTCCAAGAAGAATGACCCTCGTTATAAGTTAACAGAAATGGAAACAACGGATTTCATTGATTTGAAGAAGGTATGTGAGAAGACTGGAAAAAAATTCTCAATAATCGTGGACAAAAATAAATGTATTTGGAATAAAGTTAAGATTTTACAGATCACTAAAGATGAACAGTCAGTTATCAAATACAAAAGCACCTACACCGAGGATCCATTCAATCAGAGTATTAATGTGAGAGAGCGACTAAAAAATGTTCGGAATGAGAATAATATAATTCTAGGACCAGCTTATGCAGTTCCATCTACAATTCCACCGAATAAAAATCGTGATTTCTTATTTCTTTGCCAAAGTGGTGTTATACCAAAAAAAACTCATAATTTTTTTAAATGAATTAAACTGCCAATACAGACCGCGATGTACAAGAAGAAAATAACGATGTTCACTGTAGGTTTCCAGGGAATCAACACATATTTGTTTTATTTTTTTCTTCTTAAAGTTTTCTGTAAAAAAAAAATTGAATACTATCTATTCTAAATGTTTTCTGTTATTTTTGATACTTACCTACTTTTTATTCTTGGTTTTCTGTTTATTTTGTTACATACTTTTATTTTTAAGGTTTTCTGTTATTTTTGTTACATACATTATATCACGCTTCTCATAAATAAATTTATAAGCACAAATATATATTTTTTCATTTTTATTCCACCTTACTCCCATAAAATTGCCTAATTGACAAACTATAGGAGTGAGTTGGTGTGTACAGTTGAAAATGTATTTATGATTATAAACACCATGGAAAAACATGCAGAAATAACAATTATTAATTATTTTAAGCAATAATTATTAGCCTGAAACAGTCTTCCACATTGAAAAAATCTCCCAAAAAAAAATAAATTATTAATATATTTTTTTTGTATTAGGCAATTCACCCTAAAAAGAGTGCTATGTGAATTATTAATTCATTTATCCATCTAAACTCGTAATATTATTACTATGCTACACTGAGATAATTTGAGATGATTACCAAACACTCCGCGCAACAGTGAGATATTTCCAGATTTACGTATACTTTGTCAAAATTAGTATGAAAAAATTAATTATTGTTCTATTATTACAATTTTGTATTGAAGTTAAATAATTTACCTCTCTTATACCATATCATTAATCTGCAAGATTAGTTAATTTGATGCTGCTAGAGCTCACGCAAACCTAAAAGTCCTATTATCTCAGAACAGCATTTTTTAAGATATCCCACTATTGCTTTAAGGTGACGATATTTATCACCTCTGAACACAATTGTCAATTCTGTATTATTCTGTACTTTATTTATCAATGCTATCGATTATTTTCTAATCATCCAACTATATTATAAACTTATAAACTACCCTTCTCATTATTTTCAGATGAGGTGATCTGTCTTTTTATTACTACTATCTGGCTGTTATTTACTTTACCGGTTTTGTTTTATATTTTATATTTATGCTAAATTATAATATGAACTAAACTTGTCAATTTGACTGGCCTAAAACAGGATCCATTCCTAGTTGGCTAGTCAAAGTTTCCGTATGTTTTATTGTATGATTTTTATGTGAAATAAATTTATTAATATTATTATTATTATTAAAAGAACTTCAAAGGGCGGGAATTTTATGCACCAATCTTACTTAAAATTTCAAATTAACGAAATCACGCATGGAGTGAATTATGTACACCTCTTTTTAATGTGAACACAGCACAAGAGTCGCAACCGTCTGAAGCTAGCTTGACTAGTCTATAGTTAGTTATAAAATAGATAGTTGGAGAAATGTATCTTATATTGTACAGCGCCCTTGAGGTGATTTTGCACAAAAACAACGCTATACAAATCATCGACTTGATTACAAAATATCGACATTTTTCTACAATTTATAAATACAATAAGCATGTATTTTATACGAACCTTTTGGAAGTAATTCTCCAAATGAAATGGACAACCTTGTCAAGAAGAAATAAGCGCACAAACAGAGAGACGCGGATAGCGACTTTGTTTTAAACTATTTAGAGATAATGCCGACTTTTTTTAATGCGAATTTCTATTTATACGTCTCTATCTACTCGTACCCTTCTACAAACTTATTTTTTTGATTGAAGATAGATAAATCTGACCAGTTACGAACAAATTAATAATATTTCCGTTCTTTAGATGATTTTCTAACGAAAATAGCACTATAGAAATGATCCAATAATAATTATTATTTTAATTCATTTTACCACCATCATAATAAGCGACATATGTTGCTTGTGCAATGATGGGGGACTCATTTATCAGAGTATTGTTTCCACGACGTCTAGGTAATAAATTTTATAAGATATTCTTGCAAAAACTGAACAATTTAAGTGATTTTTTTATAAATCTTTGGGTTAACCTCAAATTGTAAAATATAATCATTGAAGACAGTATTAGCGACCTCTCAAACGAAAATTTGATACAAAAAAATTATAAACAGTTTCGGTCACATTTCGGAAATGAACCCAGGACATCAGCCTTGTCGGGGGTTTGATCTACCACTGATCTTATTCGACCCTATTAGTTATATTCAACTAACTTTCTCGACATAGGTATCGAAATCATTAACAATAAATTAGAATTTTCAATTTATAGAAAACCTACATATAGTGATAATATCATACACAATACATCTAGACACCACATTTCACATAAATTATCAGTATTTTATTCACTCATTCACAGACTTTTACACGTGCCTTTGAATTATATAAATTATAATAATGAATTAAATATTATTAAAACTATCGCCAATAACAACGGATACAAAAGCGGAACTATTGATAGGCTAATAGAGAAAAAGGATAAAAAACTTACATTAACAATCATTTCACAAGGCCTTGAAAATAAAAATGAAAAAGATAGTAATAAACAATGGGTTAAAATCCCGTATATTGGTGAAATATCAACAAAAATATCTAGATTAACCAATAATGATAAATGCAAAACAGCTTTTTATAATGTAAACTCTCTAGGTAGAATTTTAATTAACAACAAAGATAAGAGAGAAAAACTCGAGAACTCGGGCGTTTACCAAGTGAACTGCGCTAACTGCCCAGCATATTACGTTGGTCAAACAGGGAGATCTTTCAAAACCCGTATTAAAGAACATTTTACAAATTGGGTAAATAATAAAGGCGAATTGTCAAATGTAGCATCACATTTATTAGAAAACAAACACTCGTTTGATAAAGACAGAGATGTTAAAGTCCTCCATACTTGCAATAAAGGCCACAAGCTTGATAGATTAGAATCTTTAGAAATTACTCGCTTAATTAATAAAATAGACCCTAACTTTGTAATGAATAAACAATTAGAATCATTTGCCAAGTCTCCGCTCTTGTATCCATTGTAATTTTCATAATAATTTCGACATTAAAATATATAGTTAGGTTAGACCATCCCTACTTCAATGTAAACATGTACCCCTTCAATAAGTAACTTTGTAATTAATAAGCTATTAGTATCAGTTGCTAAGTCCCTACTTTCTTAATTCCTATAATAATTTCTCAAATGTAAACATGTATATTTTCAAAAAGCAAATATAATCCCATCATAAATAATGATTTGACAATAAAATTAAGTCATTAATAATACATATTACCTGTGAGGTTTTTTCCCTAATAAATATTGAAATGAGCTACAAACCCAAGGTAATTAGCTTACTGGATTTACCAAATATTTAGAAATTCGACAATCTTAAACGACTTAGTAACAAATAAAATTGATTAAAACCCTATAAACTACCCCTCTCCCCCCTCCCCCATATGTTGTGTATATAAACCGTAGACTAAGAATTTTGTGTACCAGTCTGAAGATGGCTTTGACGAGCTGAAACCGGTTACGGTCAAAATAAAATTAAGTGGAATAAAGTTTTTTATTTGTTTTATTATAATATATTATAATGGAATTCCACCACGAATTATCGGTCTCAAAAATAGAAATATATTCAACTGTTTCATATTTCAACTAGGAATTAACAACATTATCTTCATTTTCAGGCTGCTATCTTTAGGCATGTTTGCAAGATTCTTCCCGAACTTAATGCAATTTGAATAGTGTGTTGGTTAAATTTATACATTTTATTTTATTTTAATATGCAACATTTGCAGACTTTTTACAAGTCTAGATTATAGATCTAGATTACTAAATGCCACCGAATCTTTTTTTTTAGTTTCAAATTTTTGCTTGAAAATCGCGAATTTTGTCTTAAACATGCAAAAATCTAGTTTCATATAAACAAACTAATTAACTATTATAAATAACAAATAATGAAACGTATAAGTAAGTTTTGTACCCACTTGTAAGGGTGATATTTATTTTAGAATTAACCCTTACGCAGTTAAAACGTGAAGGCTTTACTTTGCAAAGCGTCGGAGGGTCGCTCCGAAGGTTTTAATCCTTTTATTTCATCCTTCGCTTATTCCCGTCATGTCGTACAAAGAGAATGGTAATTAGTAATTTCAGTCATGCATTATTTAGCAAAGAAATGTGGGAATTCGAGCAGATTTTGAAACAGGAGTGTGTTCAAACGGACGGTTTTATCGTTGTAAATATGAGCAGAGTTTAAAATCTTAAGGTGTAAAGTAAATTGGTTTCATCCCTTGAAGAAACAATCTGACAGATGTGAGCTCGTGTGTGTGTGTGTGAGTGTGTGCTATTTAACTATTCTCAAAAGTCTAAACAAAATAAAATAAAATGTTTCAATGAGAATAATACTTGACGAAATAGATTTTCTAAACAAGGTACCTAGAATATAAATGGAGCTAAATTGGCTAGCGGTCAAACAAATGCTGACATTGGATGCGATGAATTTATACATAAAAAGTTGCCAAATAATTTATACTAATAATTATGTTCAACATTGTAAACATATTTTATACAGCTTTGATTTAATTAACCTCATTGAATTTCATATACCTACGAGAGCTACTCTTTCAAAATCTTGTTTAAATGTAACAATACAAGGTCTGAGCATTTAAAAAACTCGTTCGTACCTAGATTAAAAGAAGTTAGTAATAGAAACGCATATGTTGCGGATCTATTTAACTGCATGGAAGGTAGGCACAACAAGGATATACTATCATATATTTTCAATCAATATCAATTTAAATTAAATCTACTTATACTATTTTGTATGTACTTGTATTTCCTACTTTTTAATGCTTCTAGAGCTTGTACGATGAAGAGTTTTTGCTTATATGCTTGTGTACAGTGACATTCAATTAGTGTTTATGGATCTGAGTTAGGCAGACCGGCCGGAGCTACATGAGCGAACGAATACCATTGAAATCAAATAATCTTCACGTCTTCTTGAAGTGATTTCCTTATCGATACACTGAAAACAACACAGTACAACTAACACAACAGAACATTACGGCAGTGATATCATCCTAAAAACAACAGTCAAACTTCTCAGTGTCAATTTAGGTTCAGACTTTTCGTTTAAAAGTCAAATAAATAGGACTGTAAGCATCGGTTTTTTTCACCTAAGACAACTCAAGTCTGTCCGAAAAAATCTTCCTACAGAAGCAACGAAACTACATATCAACTCTTTTGCTGTCTCACGTCTCGATTACAGCAACGGAATTTATGCCAGCATTCCAAAATATCAAATTGACAAACTTCAATCAATGTTTAATGCAACAGTGCGGCTCATAACCGGGGTTTCGAAATATTCACACATCTCAGAACACCTTTGTCACCTTCACTGGCTCAAGTGTCCTGAAAGAATCCAGTACAAACTGTGCTGGATGGTGTTTAAATCCATCAATGAAATGGCCCAACCCCACATCTCTGAACTATGCGTCCCGGAAAACACTGGTCTGAGGCAGTCAACTCTTAGATCAGCAACATCATCAGCTGTAGGCAGACTGATGGAACCTAAGCACCTGAGTATCTGGGCCGAAGGCTTCGAATAAACTCCCTCCGGAACTAAGATCCATAACAAGTCTAAGAGAATTCAGGTTTAAATTAAAAACTTACCTTTTTAAGCTGTCATACCCTTAAATTAAATAAACCATTCCTGAGAGAAAGTCCAGTTATATCCAATCATGTCGTAAGTCCTGCATCTAAATTTCGCTAATAAACAATTTTAATGTTAATTAAGTGTTAATCTAAAGTGATCAACCAGGTAAGTATTGTACTCCATATATAGTTAGTAATAACATAGATCATTGTAGAAATGTATTATATATTTGTACAGCGTCCTTGAGGTGATTTTGCACAAAAACAGCGCTATACAAATCATACAAATATTATTATAACACAGAGAAGTGATAAAAGCAAACTGTTTGTCTCTTAACAAAAAATCATGGTCTCCGTTAATTGACGGCTACACCAAAACTAAACGCAAAAAACGGAATCTCATTTTTTAATATGAGCACACACTTCACCGTAATCTTTACACATCTCCTCTGATGATGGACACTGTAATACCGTCTGAAACGTTGGCTGAAGGAGGTAGCACCATAATTCACCAAAAATAAATCATTACATAATAGTGTAAGTCGGCTCGTATGTGGAACGAGCTACCGGCATCTGTGTTTCCTCCCTCCTATAATCCGAGCCTCTTCAAGGCCCGCATTAACAAATCCCTTCCTACAGCCCCTACCTTACTCCGCCTCACAACGCCGCCCAACCGGGTGGTGACATAGTTCCCCTGTCTGTGCACTGCACAGGCAGGGACACTCTTGTGAGGTGTCACATAAAAAAATAAAAAAAAAATAATAATAATAATAATAATAATTGGATGATTTGTATAACGCTGTTTTTGTGCAAAATCACCTCAAGGGCACTACCTATTGAATTGTACATTGCTTAACACGCGGTTATTACAATCTATTTTAAATTTAGCAATACTCAAAATCAGTCCAAATTTTGAAAATGGCAATTTAAATCATTTTCAATTAAAAATATTACATATAATGGAGGTAAGTACTTTATCGCTTGTCGGAATTCAACACAGAATCACTTCCAATTTTGAAATTTTCCGATTCTTCGGCCTAACTACTAATTAATCATCACACAGACTCCTGACGACAATCGCTGCATTCTGTCAGTTCCACGCCTCATTTCCGTCTTTCATAATTATTTTATCAAACTTTTAGATCTCTCCTCCGAGTTTATTCTTGTCTTAAGTTTATTCCTTTCTGGAACAACCAAAAGGCGTTCTGTGCACTCTGCTTATATCCAATGCAAATATCCGTCTGTTTGTGTGCCACAAAGGGCGGACTAAGAATGTGGTAGGGTGGGTTTACCCCCTCTGTGTTTTAGAAATAAAATATCAGAAGACGCTTCAAAATAACCACGAATTAAGAAAGTTCTTTTGTAAGGCTGCAGGATTTAACCAAAATATGTATTTTTATTTGTATACTAAGTTCTCCCCACTAAACGGGGCAAGTAGAACTATGGCATGCCCAATTGGGGTATGTTATGAGGCTTAAAGGAGTGAAAACAGGGAGGAGAAAGTAGAAGAAGTATTCAAATCTGGTCTCAAAATTTGGCTAAAGCCAATTACTAAATGGATGATGGTTAAGCAATAATATTTATATAATTATAGAAGACAATATAAGCGATTCTTAAACGAAAATTTGAAACTGAAAAGTCAAGGCGAGGGAACTGGGGGTTCATGACATAGATGAGAACGTATATTTTTCTGAAATATCAGTTTCAAAAATTGAATAATTCATCGAATTACAACGTTCATTTTCAAGTTTTCTGAAAGATTTTTTCAAGTTCTATTTTTTTTAGTTCTTTCAAGCGACTTGCCTATAATGATATAACACAGAACCCAAAACGAACGTTGAAATTTGATTAATTGTTCGAATTCTCCGAAACAACCCTTCCTAAGAATCGCTAATGTTGTCTTTAATAATTAAATATTTCATTTTGAGGTTTTAAATATTTAGTTATTCCAAAAAAAAAAAAATATTTATTTATTTATGCATGCCTTGAAGGTTTTTTACATGTATACCTTGTTTTGGGTAAATTGTACGAGAGTACAATAAAAGGTGTATAGTACATAACATAATAAACTGAGCATGAACGATATACCTACTCGTAAGCAGGTACAGAGTGGGGCAAAAGTAATCACCCGATGTTCCTTTGATGTAATTTTTTTTTATGATAAACTTTGGTACTGCTTGTCATTCCGCGTTTTTGCGAAGTTAACCGATTTATGTCTTGTCGGTTTGTATTCTGCGTTTATTTACTTCACAAATGTTAAAACCGAATTGACATTTGGCGCCATTTGCAAAAGTTATATCGTTTTTCAATAGGATGATTACTTTTGCCTCACCCTGTACAATACATGTTATCATACAGAGCGTTCTGTTTTACAAAGGAGTTCAATAATAACAAGCGTACAAAACAAGTACTTAAGGTACTATGAAAGTAATTACAAAGCAATGTGTAGTAACTTTGTCGATATTAATTAAAAACACATGAACACTCTGTTGGAAAGCATGTTTGTATTTAGCAAATCTTTATTACGATAGATTGGGTATTTTGAACGTGAAGAGTATGAAAGATATGATGCTATATATTATCTAAGCTTGTGCAATGGAGATTGATAAATGTATTATGGAAATATAATTACAAAGTTAAAGTGTTATATGTACCTATCATGTGTTATTTATTTAATTTTTTCACAATTCGTGTTATACGTTGGTTTTTATTGGCTGTAAACAAATAAAATAAATAGTAATTAGGTAATATTTAAGTTATTTATGATAAAAAGATTTGTATTCAGTCCAATTTATCTTTACTTATCATTAAAATTAATTAAATCAGAAAACTGAAGAGTGCCCGCAGCCAATATTCCGACTCTCCCTGTCTACTAATTAATTCTAACTTTGACAAATCCAACAATAAGAAAACTTGCCGGAAGATTTTCCCAATAAAATAATATAAACGGTGAATTTCTCTCATTCTTCGTTCTTCCAATGTCATTCAGGCTTCATTAATAGACAGGTGATTAGCGACGTTTTGGGGTGGTTTTTATTTACATCACCGAGTTGTAAGGGTTATATTAATATTATTTAGAAGTTGGAATATTGCCAATATAAGGGATTCTAAATAACCTATAAAAATTTTTGTGGAAATCTATAAATTTGTACAATTGTGAGCATTTACTTCATTATAAGGGTAGGTACTTACCTCTGAAGTAAACCGAATGAATAAAGAAGAACGTAAAATGCGTGTGGGTGTTTTTCGTAGTTGTTACCGGAATTCCAAGCACGACTGCATTGTCAAGTTTTAATAATAATAATAATAATAAGGTGTTTATTCCGGTATGTGGGGAGGTTAGTGCAGTCCCACACATTCCATATAGAGATACAACAAAATATATAATAAAAAAAAAGATAGAAAAGAAAAACAAAGAAAATAAAACAGAATAAATTGAAAATAAAATAGAATAAAATGATAAAATAATAGAAAGTTGAAGCCTTTAGGGAGCCGTGACTATATTAGGCGCTAGTATTTTTCTCCAGTGTGTGTCAATGCTAGAGGATGGAGTAAGGCGGGCTTCCATAGTGAGGATATTTCCAGAGCTTCTTATCCTTTCCCTCATTCCTGCCACCCTGGATCTAATAAGGGCTGCATATCCGGGAACTCGCCCCTCCGTGAACATACGGGAAGCGCTGCAGTATCTGGGGAGACAAAACATTGTGCGGAAGGCGTTGTTGTATTGGACCCGTAGTCTTTCTATACTACTCTTTTAGTTTCGATCAAATTGAATAGATATATAAGACGTCAGGAAAGAAATGTACGAGAAACAGAGGTCGTGCTAAACCAGCTGGAATCAAAAGATAGGTACTTAGTCAGTGACATATCTTTATGAAAGGCATTTCTAGTGTGTTCAAATTAAAGGTAAATACGAGTTATAGCATTAACCTCCCTTTCCCAAGTAAGAAAACTTCCTTCGATTTCCAAGATGACACAAAACGTTACCACGACATAACATAACATTAGAATTATTTACACGTATCTCTTATGGAAGAGCTAAGATTTGTTTGATCGTGTGAATACGTCGCCAGTGTTTAGCTAGGAAAGAGAGAGGGAGAGGGAGGTTGAAAAGTACCTTGCTTTTCAGATTTGGTAACTAAGCACTGTTAAAGCTATTTAAGCAAATTTAGATTGTTAATGTCATATCAGTGAGAGTATCTTTCAGTTTGTTGCATCTTCAGAGCTTTTCACAACCTCTCTTAATCAATAAAACTGCAGCATCAACAAAACACTTGAACTTTTATAGTGATAGATTGACAATGCTTATGATATCTTAATTGGCAGGCAGTTGGATTGACATAGACCCCTACCGCTAGGTTCTCACCTTATTTATTATCCTATTATTCTCGACAGCAAACGCCATCTATGTGTAACCTAACAGACTAATCTAGTCGTATTTAGTCTATGAGTTCCATCTATGATGAGATCGTACATTACAAAGTACATTCAGTAAGCTTACGGGATATTAGTCGAGAGATCAAATAAGTTAGGTAACTTCGAATAAAATCTGAGGCACGATCAATTATTTTTTAAATCATTGAAATACACAAATCGAGATAACAAAGCACAGAGTTATTATTTCTCACTTACAGCGCATTTTATTTGCAGTAACTTTTTTTCAAAATGCTTTAACATCCCATGAAAATAAATGCAAATTAACAAAGTCGAAGTGAACAAAAAAATGTAATCTTTTTGTTCCTGCCAATTTAATCCTGTGCGTTGAAAACAGACGTTAAAAATACGAATACCTAACGGAAAAGAAAAAGCCGTGACAAAAAGTTACTTTGAAAAGAAAAAAAATCATTACTTAGCGAACAATTCTTGCTGAAATAACAGCGTATTTTTTTCAAATCGGTCGACTCGGCGTAAGTACCAATTTTATTCATTAAAAATTCAAGTTTTTGTATTCCTAAAAACTTTTTTACCCCTCCGAGAAATTTTCAGGAGAGTGATGTGAAAAAGCAGCGGGAAAATATCAGCTTTTATTTTCTGCATTGGCGCATTCTCCGATGGCATTAGAAGAAAGAATTGTCGAAAGATAACAAATAAAAAAAAGAAGAGGAAAGAGGGG
Source organism: Hesperophylax consimilis (assembly GCF_061612785.1). NCBI lineage: Eukaryota > Metazoa > Arthropoda > Insecta > Trichoptera > Limnephilidae > Hesperophylax > Hesperophylax consimilis. The sequence continues at coordinate 19,904,895 of NC_142865.1, forward strand.
AATTTTTTGTCCGCGTCTTGCCCCGACTTCCCCTAGTTCATACAACAATGGGGTAACTTGTGTTAGGGCAAAACTTTCACAGAAAATAAGAAGCGCTTTACTCAGGGCTCTCCCTGAAATGAGTTATGTATTTTTCTAACCAAGAAACCGGTAAATTGTTCGATTTCTGCATAGAAAATAGTAACAAACGGAGATGTTTCTACCTGAATCGAAGCCCACCTTGAAATAGCTTATTCTTGTTTGTTTCTCTATGGGTTAGTACTGATAGCAGTCGTGTTATGTGAACACCTCACTAGGAGAATCTGTAATGAGGTGTTCGCTCGTTTTAGGTAAAGTGTTATAATGCCGTCGTAAGTAAAAATACAGCATCATCCTTGAGATCCTCAAGGAAGATTCTGTGGTTCCACTAATGGCAGTATTGTATGCATATTAGGTTAGTAGCAGTCAAAGTACACAATGTACTAAAAAATTACTTAAAATAAACGGATACTAGATGAAGTGTACTTAATGATGAAGTTAAGATGAAAAGAGAATAGAACATAACAAAAGCAAATAAACGCAAGTATTTAAAAATATTAATAAAAGAAATTATATACAAATATTTTTTTTTATTAAAACATTATAAAACCGGTTTCGGTTAGTAACCTTTTGGAAGCCCTGGCTTTACCCCACTGGGGGGGGGATTCCCCCCGCATTACTTTATTCTTCTCTAAGTAGCCTGGGTTTTAAAACAAGCGTTTCTGTACCTCTAAGTATTATTTTGAATATTTCATGAAGCAGGAGCCGATCACTTAAAGTAATGTTGGTACAAATGGACCGCGGGTTCCTGAGAACATTATGAAAGAAAACAGAAACTCTCAAGTCTAAGACATTTGGAAAAATTGTTGAGTAGAGAATTGGGACTTAATAAAAATATTTGCTTCCTAAAGAAAATGTGCTTAAATATTGTTATTTGATAACATTTTAAAATTGAATACATTTATTTTCAGACTGAGCTTAGTGAAATCCAGGTTTAACTCGACTTTTTTCTATGTGTAAATTTGTTTGTTGGTTCAGTGTCTTTTTCAAGAGAGTGACCATTTTAATCAATCAATAAAGATTCTTTTGTCAAATGTGAAATTTTCTTGGTTGTTTGTATTAAAAAAAGATTTTTCATTGGGATAGTGACGTTTCTTTGGACAAATTGTATTATTCTTTATTTTAACTAATCAAGAAAAGAAAATACCACGCTTCATTTTAAAACAAAATTCACAACATACAGTATAAATAGCAGGGGACAGCCAAAAAACAACACAAACACCATAAAAATACACGAATGTTTAAACACCAACATCTGCGATTGCCCTCCTCTAGAAAAAACAGAACAAATAAAGTATCTAGGAATCGTAATTGACCATAACCTCAGATGGATACCTCACATCAAACAAATCACAAATAAATTTCTCAAAACAATACACATTTTCCTAAACATAAGAAACATATATAAAATAAAACAATTGAAAACAATATATTTTGCACTTTGCCAATCAATAATAGAATATGGAATTATTGCTTGGGGGGAGCAACAAACTCGGCTATCAATTACATAGAAACCGCACAGAAAACGATCTTAAAGGTAATACTAAAAAAACATAGACTGACTGATACAGACCAAATATTCAACAGCTGTGACGTACTAGATATACGCCAATTATACATTAAAACACTACTAAACTACATTTTTGAAAAAAAAAAAAATTTAACACACACAAATTAACACTAACAGACCAGTTAGACAAGCGTACAAAGAAAACATAGAAACTCCGACAGTAAATTCAAGCTTTGGACAAAGACACTACCAATACCATGCTATAAAAGCTTTCAACAGTGTAAAACTTGAAATTAAAATTGAGGAAAATAAAAATAAATTCACACACAAAATTACAAAATGGATTAAAGAACAAAAAAGACAATATTACCAAAATGTCACAAACACACAAGATTATTTTCATTGTATTACTTTTTAATTTTAAATGTATTATTATGTATTTCGTATTTTTAATTTTAAATGTATTATTTTCCGTAATTGTAAAAAGCATTCACTTTGTGGCTCATCATAATTTATAATAAAAACACATAAATTTGTTTTTGACCACGATAGTTTTATTAGTTTTAAATATTCTCCTGACGAAGGAAGGGATCTTCCGAAACCGGTAGAGTGAAAATAAAACTATCGTGGTCAAAAACAAATTTATGTGTTTTTATTATGTATTATTTTCCTTTTAAATGTATTATTTTCCTTTTAAATGTATTATTTTCTCTTTAAATAATATGTATTTAATATTTTTATATTATAAAATGAAGGCCTCAGCACGGGCAAGCCACCCAGTGAGGCCTACATTACTGGAAAACATAAATTGTAAAAAATAATCTACCAAATAAAAAAAAAATTAAAAAAATCTAGAAGTCAACTACGGAAAAATCAAAAAGTACACATGTATGAAACCAAAGGTTCAGATGGCAATAAGAAAGATGTTTAAATATTTATCAATATTTTATTAATTATTTTTTATATGAAACGAAAAAAAAAAGTTATTTTCATGTTTATAATATAATAAAATTGTTTCTAATAAAATGTGGATTTTTTCGGTATCCATAATTTTAGTTAAGGATTTATACTTAAAGGTTAGCCACTTTTCAAACCTTTTTTATGTTTGCATTCAAAATTTTAATGTTTCAAAAATGATGTTTAGTTCATTTCTAATAATAAAATTGTAAGCTTTTTTCATCACCTTTCAAAAACAGTGTTCATATTTGGGATAAATTCTGACAGAATATGTAAAATGGGTAAAATTATTATATATTATGTGATGTAAAAAACAATTTATATCGCACAAAAATTCGTTCGGGGTTAGTGTATTACCCCCCTCGGAAAGGGAGTGTTAATATTTTTTCTTGCAAAGCATTTGAAAATAGATTTATTCGATTGATTTATTTCCCAGATTTCACGTTAAAGTGTCTGTCACAAGTTAAACTATATTATTTATCGAAATTGTCCGAGTATAAGATGATTTATTTGATTATTTTTCAAATATAATTTGATCTTTGATCCTTTTCCACGTATTATTGACTGGTAAGACTCTTTTCCTCCGACCTGAATAATGTATTAAGTCGTTGGACCTTTGACAGAGCTAAACCATTTTTCCGATTTGCTCCCAATAAAACTATATCTTATTTTATCGGTGATAGGAAATTGGTGGAAATGTATGGAATAGGTCGAATACGATGAGTTTTTTAGGAAATTCATGTTTTCACATTCATAGATACTCTCAAAGATCAACATTTATAATAGGACTGCTGCTTGAAATGGCTTTAGTCATGTTTTGTCACCAGAATCAAATAGCATGGTACTTCCCAACTTAATCTGCCCCACATGATAATAAATATAATAATATTATGTAGTTCCTGAAAGAATTAAGAAAGAGAAATCATATATTTTATACCATAGACAGTAAACATGTTCAAATATTTTACAATATTTACTTTTATTATTAAATAACCATTTGCAAATTTTATAATTATTTTTAAATTAATTTTTATTTAATTAGCTTCAATACTTGTTCCTTAATATTGTAAAGTACTGCTATTTTTAAGTAAATAAAAATCTTAACACCTTTACAAAATGCTGTTTTTCTTCTAAGCTCATATAAAATCTCCACACCTTTACAAAATGCTGTTTCCTCGAAACTCATATGAAATCTGCACACATTTACAAAATGCGGTTTCCCTTGAAACTTACATTACATGAGCTTCACCACTATTATTTTAACTAGCATAAATATAAAATTCATATAAAAACATGTTGAATTCTTTCAGTAACTTTATATATACGATTACATCTTTTTTTACGTTTATTTAAAAAATAATTTAACATCGTTTAAAGAAAACGTGTTCCAATGTTTATAGGAATCATTTACAGAAACGTGTTACAATGTATATGGTAATCATTTACAGAAACGTGTTACAATTTAGATAGTAATCATTTACAGAAACGTGTTACAATGTAGATAGTAATCATTTACAGAAACGTGTTACAATGTAGATAGTAATCATTTGCAGAAACGTGTTACAATGTATATGGTAATCATTTACAGAAACGTGTTACAATGAAGATAGTAATCATTTACAGAAACGTGTTACAATGTATATTAAGGTGGAGTGAAATTTTTTTTTTGAGAATTTCGAAATCGACATAGTTGGGAAAGATGCTCCATATATTAACAATTACAACAGAAATAATAAAAAAAATATATTCACAATACCTGGACATCGCCAAAGCTTTATATTTTATCATTTTCACGATTTTACCTAAGTATTTATAGCTCATGTACGCGAAATAAAACACACATAAAATTTGTATTTTTACCGTTTATTTTACAGATAATACATTCGTAGATTGTTAGAATGGAACAAATAGTGGAAATAAAAAATGTACATATATTATTTACCGCATTGAAAAACTTGAAAATTACAAAAGTTACTATGAACGGTACTCTATTTTGGTGTTAAAAATAGGCATAAGGTGTCGTGACTCTAACCTTGTTTTTATTAATCCATCTCGCCTCAAGGGTCCACAAACAACGGCTGAGGCTTCTGTTACAATTTTCACACATCTCTCTGTAGCTTGAGTGTGGCTAGGAAAATTCTTTATCATTGGTAGTATGACATCCTCAATTATCGTGTGATCGGTAATGGCTTGTAAAATTGTCTCGTCACTTACAAATTTGGTTAGTGGTGGCTCGTTTTTATTTTCCCACTATATAACAACAATATAATCATCTGCTGAAAAATAAAAAAGAGGCATTTTGAAGGTACGAATAAAGTCTGATTGCATTTTCATTTGCCGAGCTTTCAATATTCTTCTCAACGCCAACTCTCTTACGTATTTTCGGTTGTCGTTTAACATGGCTAACAATATATTTTCGTGATGCCCAAAAAAGCCATTACGCTGGATTACTGGATTATATCTTTTAAATCACTGGGCAAATACCGTGAAAGCACTATTGTTTCGTGTAAATGCCTTGCACCGGAAAGACATAATGGTTTGGTCTTAATATTGAATCACATAGGTGCGTAAACTGTTAATACAAATGTCGTTAAAGTTATATTTTTATATTTTTTTATGGTTTTAGGGTAGAAATGTAAAGCCGAAGAATCCGATTCGTTGTAGTGAGCCACCTGGATTGTACAATTTTACCGGGATTTGTTTTTGATAAATTTTCATCACAGAATCCGGAGTCAATAGTTTTACACATTTTCAGTAGATACAGCTGATCTGTACTTAAATCCTGTGTATTTGTCATGCTTGGTAATGAACATTGAATGATTTTAAATTTCACGACAGGAAGTTGTTCACACTTATTTAAAGATTTACCAACAATTCCAGTGAAACTTTGCGGTCCAGTCGTGGTTCCGTCGATGTTCTCAAAGAGATGTCGCAAAATGAGTTCGTTTGCTTGTAATTGACAGACAATCCACTGTAAAGGCCGTTTGAGATGTGATTCAAGGCGCCGAATAACACCTCCTTTGTACCCCGTATTAACTGCAGTTCCGTCGCATCCTATTGCAACATTTTTTCCAAAGCAATATCTTTCGAAGACAGTAATGAAATAATTCCATTACTTATTGCTTCAGATTTTCCGGTTTTTAATGAAATTTGTCCCATGTAATCGCTACCTGGTTCTTTTACTAAACTAACGTGTTCTTCAGTTATTATTTTTCGCAGGTTGTCCTCCATGCTTAAATTTTTGTCCTTCCGTCCGTCGAAGTATAAACCTAATTGATTGGAATCGATTACTTACGGCTTACTAGTAAGGGCAGTTCTTTTCTTCATTCGAGCTCGACGAATTTTACTCCTATCCACAAGGCGAGATGTATCGTTCTGTGAAATTAAGCCAACATCTTGTAATACAGCGAAAACAATTGCAGCTCCTGCTCGATCTGAAATGCAATATCTGTCTAGTGTTCTGGCCACAACAGGGAAGTCTTTTACCTCATGGTGAGAATTATTTGGTTGTGCTTCACTTTGGATTATTTGTTGAGGAATTGAAGACGAAGCACATTTTTTTGAGGGTCTAAAGTTTAAACTTCAAGAAGGAATAGCGTCAGTACCCCGATCTACTAGATAATGTCTAGCGGATCGGAAACTTCGCCAAGATGATACGCGATACACTTCACTCTGTTTGATACGCGTTTGGGGTAGAAGGATTCGTTGCTGTGTGGGAATAGTTTAACTGTTCCTACATTATTATTTCATAATTAAATTATAAAATAATAATGTAATTATATCATAGGTAATAAATAAACACTCATTTAATTTTTTACACAATTATAAGCATTTCTAAGAATCGGGAGAACATTATTGGTGTTTTCAGTGTTTTTATCAAAAATTCAAAGTGGTGGCGATGTCGTAATTATAAATAAATATTTTTTATATTTTTTTATTTAAGATAATTACATAACGAAACACCAATCCCGCGTATGCCGAATTCTATATTACGAAAAAAAAAATTCTCCATACTAGACCGCTCCACCTTAATGTATATGGTAATCATTTACAGAAAAGTGTTACAATGTATATGTTTATCATTTACAAAAACGTGTTACAACGTAGATAGTAATCACTTGTCACTGTGTTTGTTCCTTATAGACTCAAAAACTGCTAGACCGATTTCGCTGAAAATTTCAAAGTTTATTCTAAGAAATGTTTAGAGAGTTGAATGGTAGAATAAGTCAGGGATATCTCTGCACTGGAATTAGTTACGGAGTTGAAAAAATATATAGTATAATGTAATTTTTACTTTGATTAACAATGCGGTATACAGTGGTGAATTGTGAAAGAAATCGAGGACGCCCGAGGAAGACTTAAGGTTTTATTTCTACACTAGAATAAGATACGAAGTCGAATAAAAGTTGATATAATGTAGTCCTATAATATTAATAATGTGGTGTACAGTAGAGAATGCCAGAAGTCGGGGACGGCTATATCACGATATACGATATCCCCGAGCAACATCGGGTACTCGTCAGCTAGTGTATAAAAAATCTAGGCTTGGTTTGAGGGATGTGTTTTTTATGTTTGTTATTTCTTTATTTATAATTGAAATAACAAAATTTTGTAAAAATTCTCAGTACAGGAAATTTTATATATAATCATCTCATTTTGTTAAAAAAAAACCTTTTTTTTCTAAGCAAAAAACATCCTTCGAAATAATTTTCTTTTTTTCCAAATTATTACAAGCATTAAACGAATACATATCGATCCCGTAAAATCACCCCGCTGCCGAATTTATTAAGCGAGTTTGATACCATGAACAAAGTTTGACCTATATAAAAAGTGTATTTTACCCCAAAAATAAAGCTTTTCCCTCCACTGCCCCGGCTTAGCCCGAGTCGGATCGATTGACAGGTGTGATGGGTATAAATTAGTGATGTCACGCTGCGTCACAGACCGTCACATCGCGTCACTTCAGCAATACTTTGATCACAAAATAGTGGAGGACTATGAGAAAAAATAAATTTAAAGAAACACAAATAAAAAATAATTACGCCGCCTATAAGGACTACACGCGGTGGCTGTTTCGTACAAAAATTGTTTTAGGTTAGGTTAGGTTAAAATAAAAGGCTAAAATATCTCAGAAATTATTTTTTTATTGAAAAATTATTGGACATATATTAACTAAGAGGTTACTCTGGAGTAAGTTCATTTTTCATTTTAAAGTCACAAAATACGCCGATAATTTTCAAATATTCATATTTGTGCCAAAACGGATTATTTTTGAAAAAAATCTTGTCTTAACTGCCTTAAATATGATGCAGTTATTTCAACCTTTCATTTATTTCATATAATTCTTGTTTTAACTGCCTTGAATATGATGCAATGTTAAACATACTTCGATCTACGCTAACAACCTTTCATGTATTTCATATAATTCTTGTTTTAACTGCCTTGAATATGATGCAATGTTAAACATCCTTCAATCTACGCCAACAACCTTTCATGTATTTTATATAATATTATGCTTCTAGTATTATGCAGTGGAATCCGACAGCTTATCAATTCAAGGAATTCTGAACTCTCGGTATCATGCGTGTATGTCTACGTGTGTGTACGTGATTGTCACTAAAAGTTAATTAAATACATTGTCATTGACAACGAGTTTAACGACAGCTCAATGAGATGTCGTGAAGTGTGTAAATTTCTGCTTCTTTTTTGCATTCATTCATTCCCAAAAAACGAAAGTGAAATACGAAAAGATTTATTTAAAAATGATGGTTTACAAATACATCCAATGGACATTAATCTGTACCCCTACTTGAAAACTGTGCTCAGTCTACTTTTTATCATAGAAAAATGCAGTATTCCACGGAACGGTTGAAACGACAAATTGAAAATGTTTTCATTGACGTATCCGACAGAATAAATGAAATTGCGAGTTCAATCGATATGAAATTTGCCAGTACGCTTGAATGCCGATTAATGCAAACAGGTAGCAATGGCTTCAGTTTTATTGGATTCGCAAAGGAATTATTTCTCTTCCGTATTGTAAATCTTTAATAACAAAAAATGCGTAATTGAAAATCTTTTAAAAATATCTATTAAAATTTAATTTTTTGTTTTGGTGAATGAAAAACCAAAAGTCTTGGAAGTGGAATATAACCCGTTTCCCGACAACTGATCGAACTCAAACTCGGCAGATTTTTTATCAAATGACAATGCATTTCATCAACTTGTGGCAATCACAATAAATGTCTGTCCTACCCAATCGGTGTTATGCTCAGTCAAACTTTTTTTATATGTAAATCTATTATTTATATATTTTTTATTTATTAACATTCAAACCTGCTAAACTACTTATGTTGTTTGTCAGCAGGTACATAATGACAACATTTTTGAAATAACATGGTACAATGGTAAAGAGTATGTAGGTATGTATAATGTTGATGATAAATTAATGATAATAAATGATAAGTTGGTTAAATTACAGAATTGTATAAATATAAAAATGTAAGAAGCAGTATAAGCCTCATATAACAAAAACAAGCACAAATGAATTTAATATGAAGAAATGAATATAATCAACAAGTACTTCTATGGTTTTAATATAAATAAGGTAATACAAATTTATAACGATTTTCCATTTCCCTAGAATGTGAATTCCAATTAGGAAAACAAGGTCTTCAGTAGTGCATCAATATAAATCCTCAGTATCTAATAGCCATTTCCTTAGATTATATTTGACTTTGGCTGTAAAAACGTTTATATTTTTAATTGTTGTTGGTAGTTTATTAAATATTCTGGGTACAATAAAGTTTAGGGTTCTTTCAATCACCACCAATCATTCATTTTGGGTGAATCTTGTATTATGTTTATGGAAAACTCTTTCCCTATACAAGGAATCAGACAATATAAGATGTTGACTTACAATATTATAAAACAATAATCCTCTGACAGGTAAAACATTCAGAGACTTGTATATTAATTTAGTGTCGCTTCTGTGTGCATTGGTATATTTATGGATCAACAATTTTGTAAGGGAGTTTTGTACTGTTTGGATATAACTTATATTAGTTTTACATGAATGTCCCCAAGAAGTGATTCCATAACGGATTGTGGATTCAACCAGAGATAGGTAGATTAATTTTAAAGTACTTATAGGCACAAAATATTATAAATTGATGTATCTCCGCATTTCTTTATCTTTGAGTTGTTATGAAGAAACTAAAGATGGTGAGGAGAATTAATAGGTGACAAAGGTCAGAAAATATTGTTCTACTCCGAGTAAGAGACCCAACATCCCGAAGCCAATTGGGTTATAGGGTTAAAGCAGTGGTGAAAGGAAGGAAATTGGGGAAGAGAATAGTTGAGAAGTACCTAGGTAGTCAGATCTAGATACTTTTCATTTACCATTCAATGGATAACCAACACCTCTGCCATATTTTATAGGTCACCATAGTTGCTTCTCCGTGTGTGATGACGTAGTAATGGTTCGCGGTTTTATTGGGTGAATTTGGCTAGGTCTTGCACTGAGACTTCTCTTGACGGACTTTCTCGACCCATCGCCTTGAACCGCAGTGGCAGAGATGAATTCATAGTTACTGCTGGACACTGTAATGATCTGCACTTTCTACTTCAAACTTTTCCTTCTCTTCTTTCTACGATAAATTTTCTTTGAGTCCCATAGGTAACTTTTCCATAAGGCTTTGGTTATGTATATATCCGGGGTAGGAAGGTCCTCCCTGCCGTCTTTCAAGCCCTATCCTCTCTCTTTATTACACACCCCTTCGAGTGTGTACATCCTAGTTTGTCTACGTGACGTACGACCTTGAACGTACTCATCTCACGTGACGGTTCAGTATAAAAAGGCTTCACCGAACGTTGTGTTGGTTTTTTTTGTTTCTCGGTTTAGAAACCTAGTTATCTATGTATGTGTGGTATCCCTTGGTTCTTTTGAGATAGAGTGAGTTGAATCCATTACTGCTGTGTTTTAAAGCCATCTCATAAACCTGATTTTTCTGAGTCGCCTGCTCTTCAAACTAGCTACGTGAGTCTACCTGTCATAGGGTTATGTGAGTATAATAAAGTGTTAGATTTTGTATGTGTGATGAACATACGATAAATTTATGGTGTTAGTTGTCGGCGCCATCCATGTATATATTTTGGGAGGGGAAGGAGAGGAAAGGAAATGAATTTTTTTTCAAGTTAAGATTGGCTCCTCCTCTTTACCAAACAAAACCGATGGATGATAATTTGAGCAAGGCGATCGATATCTGCGTGTCTGGATATCACAACCGGCCGGGTCTCCCCTTGTTCCAAATCGGCAACCGTCACGCCAGAATAAAGAAAACCAGGTCTCATCACCAATTTCAGAATTGCCCCAACCTCAAACACCTCCAGGATAATCTACTTTACTGAGTGTAGAAGGGGAAAACCATGACATCCCTTGTCACGAATCTAGTCGCGAAAATGTGACACGTAAGGTCCTAAGTTACGTGCCACCTCTAGAAAACGTTGTAACTCCCTCGTCGTCGGGGATTTACATCCCTTTCTAGGTCAATAACATAGATAACACACGACATCTTGTCGACATTTAGCCTGCTTTTTAGCGATAGGTTGTGTGCCTACCCATTCAGCCAATTATCATGTGAGATATATGTAAGGTCTACTCGAAATGCCAAATTTAGGATGAGGACTGTCTGTATTTTAATATTTGGTTCCAGTATTTATTTTATGAGGTTACTAGCACCCTCGTGTATTAGGTATGGGTAACTTCTACTGAATACCTATCCTCTCAGGTAGGTATAAACGGATAATTGGTTTGATTTTTGCATTTAATTTAAAGAGGCTGCCTACCTCTCGAAAGGTACCTGTTGAGAAAAGTTGTTCGGTTGGTAGTTTTATTTCGGAGATTACCATCTCCCTCTTTTGACTTTAGATTTGTTTTTATGCATCCCAATTCGTAACTTAGAAATTCAAACAATAGATGAAAAGTATTAAATTAGAAAGTCAAATAACAGAAGAAAAGTTTTCATTTTGTTCCGTCTGGTTGCATCCGATCGCTTTCAATTCGGGAGGGCATACGCTAGCAAAACTTCCCCTTTGACTAACTGTACACCGCGCCTCTCGGCCTATATATGAAAAGGTCATTGGCCTGTCTCTCACTCACAGCTATAAAACTCACCCAGTTAGTCATCTCTCATTCTCAGCGTGAAGCTTACCTGGTTACACTATATAGCTAAATCACTTTAATTTTCGACCTCCTCCCTACGCTTATAAAAGGGTAATTAAATAATTCTGTAAATACAATTGTACCTCCCTAATCTCTGTTGGGATTCGAACCCGAGTTTATGATTTTTTTAATTCTCTGGATTTCGGTCTCCGTGGATAGAATGCCATCTCGTCAAATCAATTCCTCCCTAGCCTGATTAAAACACTTCCTGCCTTTAAATACGTTCACTCTATTTTACCACGCAATCATTATTATTATTATTTTCATGTTTTTAAAACAAGTAATTTAGTTTGATCTACATATTTACGAAATCACGTTTAATTTAACACATTTTATATTATAATCGCGATCGCCCAACCCTTAGCGCCCCTGGGGTGATTTTTCACAAAACGGCGCTCTACAAATTATCCAATTATTATTATTGTCATTATTATTAATTGTATTCTCACTGAGTCGAACCACTTTCACTTCACACAAACACCGGTTCAATAATCTTTCACTTTAATTCAATATACAACAAAGCTTTCTAACACCATTTGAATTCACTAATTAACTGTAATTTCACACAACACTTCTGATTTGTATCCATTTCTCGGGGCTGTCAACGTACCCAAGTTCAAGACTCGACTGCCCGTATTTTATCCCTTTCTGTCGGAATGTGTTTACTGAAGGCCTATAATCTATCCCATGTTGCTAGTCTAGACAAAAAATTTTTAGAGCACGTTCGTTTATTATTTATCGTTTATTTATTTGGATATTCAAAACATCACAACACACCGACCAACAGATTCCTACACTTTAAAAAAAATTAATTAAAATCAAATTTAATAGTATAATTATTAAGTTCTGCAAGTATTTTTTGGTTTGGCTCGGCCAAAAACATTTCAAGCAATGTTTTAATTCCGATTGAAGGCCTTACAGCAGAACGATTCCGAGAGTATTTTCCTCTCTTGAATGTGCCGCAAATATACTACATTATGTTTTAAATGAGGAAATTGTGAAATAACACTAATCAATCAAGCGTCATTGATCCCTTCGGCACCGGTGCGTAGTCGGGATACACGCCAAACGCGCGCCCAACATTTGTACACGGGTGACATTTGTCACATGAGAACGGGTCGCTTCTACGATTCGTTCTTAAGTTCAACAGGTAGGCTGTGGAACGAACTGCCGGCTTCTGTGTTTCCTCCCTCCTACAACATGGGACTCTTCAAGACCCATGTTCACTCCTTCCTCTCCACAAAAAGACCCTCCACACAGCATCCCCAAAGATGACATAGGCCCTGAGGGAAATTATTTTCTTCAGGGCCTCCTGTGTGGATTAAATATAAAAAAAAAATAATAAAATAAAATAAAATGTACATGCGCCCGCCGGGATTTGAACCCGTGACCTTTAAATTGCTAATCGAGAGCATTACCCCTCGACCACGGAGGCCATCATGGTAAACTAATTTTACACATTTTATCAAAAATATTAATCTAAAACCACCAGTATGGAAACCCGAAACATTTAAAAACCGACAACCCGAATCCCTATAATACACCGAATATTCCGTAACAAATTATTGATAATTAACAAACTAACTAACAAAAATATAAAAAAAAAAAAATTAAAATAATAAAAAATAAATAAAAAAAACCATCACGCTGTTTCCCCGCAGGGGTAGGCAGAGAGGACGGACCGCCAACCAACTCGGTCCCACCACACACTCCTTGCCTCATTCACATTCATACATCGTCTCATACATACTCTTCTATTGTTCTGACTCATTGTTCTGACATGGCCCGACTCAAGTATCTGATTCACTTGGTCGTGCCATGTCTTCCTCGGGCGTCCCCGACTTCTGCTGCCATTCACATTTGCATCGTATATTTTCCTTACACTCCCTTCTTCGCTCATTTGCTCTTCATGCCCAAACCATCTAAGCGTCCCTTTCTTGATCTTACTCATTACGCTTACATCAGCCTTGCACTCTTTACGGATCTCCACATTCCCCACACGATCATACATGGTTTTACCACACATACGCCTCAGGGATCTCATTTCAACAGCATTCAATCTACTTTCATCCTTTCTTTGCCAGTTCCATGCCTCATTTCCATACACCAGGGTAGGTACAAGCACTCTATTGTGGACTGCTAACTTCGCTTCTTTGGACAATTTTTTGCTAGCGCCAACTGCGTTGAGTCCTCCATTAATGGAGTTACCTGTATTTACCTTTCTTTCAATATCTCTGTCAGCCTTCCCATCTCTCGTAAACATGCTTCCTAAATAAACATTATTAATAATAATCAATATGGTAAACAAATTTGTTACTTCAAGTGCTGATATTTTAAAACTATACTACTTCATTTAATACACTAAAGTAGTGATTATTCTTGTTGTGATGTGTCCGATTGTTCGAGGGTTTGTGCACATATAATTCCCTTATATAAGCCCAGGTTATTAAAGTCCAGAAATGACCATTCCCTGTTCACTTCGCATTGTCTATTCACCTCGTGCATATTTGACTATTTCGAAGACTGTAAACTGTAAATGGCTACTGTTCCCTCATTGAGCATCTAACTGGGAAAATGGTTCTTCCATTCACATAGAATAACGTCAGATGGGTTTTTTTACAGCAAAGAATTTAATGCATACCAAATTGATTCGATTTGTGATAAAAAGGTTTTTATTGATAAGTCCGACCTAAAATAATGGTATAAAAATCAATTTTTAATATTTTAATGTTTATCAAAATTTGTTTTAGTTTGTGTTAACTTTTTGTATATTGCAGCAAAAAATTGTGGAGAGCCAATATTATATATTTATTTTTTACTTGTGTACATTCTATTAAGACTAAAAATTGTTGACAGTATGCGGTGTTTTCGACGCGATGCTAACAATTTAAGCTTGTCCAAGAGATATTTATATAATTAAATAGATTGACAATGTGCGGTGTTTTTGACGTGGTGTTAGCAATTCAAGCTTGTTCAAGAAATATAATTAAATAGATTGACAGTGTGCGGTGTTTTTGACGTGGTGTTAGCAATTCAAGCTTGTTCAAGAGATATAATTAAATAGATTGACAATGTGCGGTGTTTTTGACGTGGTGTTAGCAATAATTCAAGCTTGTTCAAGAGATATAATTAAATAGATTGACAGTGTGCGGTGTTTTTGACGTGGTGTTAGCAATTCAAGCTTGTTCAAGAGATATAATTAAATAGATTGACAGTGTGCGGTGTTTTTGACGTGGTGTTAGCAATTCAAGCTTGTTCAAGAGATATAATTAAATAGATTGACAGTTTGCTGTGTTTTTGACGTGGTGTTAGCAATTCAAGCTTGTTCAAGAGATATTTATATAATTAAATAGATTGACAGTATGCGATGTTAACAATTCACTTGTACAAGAGATATTAACACAATTAAATATTTTATATGTTTTATATTACTTTCTTATTTTTAAATACAAAAATTTAAAATTGCTTTATTCTCGTAAAAATGTAAAAACAGTATTTTTTATAGATGTATCTCAAGCCATTATGACTATTGCATCACCAATCGGTGTAAATTGTGAGGCTAAAGATAGTGGGGGGATGGGGAAGGAGAAGGTGGGGAAGTACCTGGCTATTCAGACCTGGTAACCAAACACGCATAAACCATTTCAAGCAACTTTTCAATCACCCACTACGGAACATGCCGCAAATATACTATTATATTATTTTTAATTAATTAATGGTGAAATAGCGATAGTTAATCTGATAAAATTTACTGACGCACGCCGGGATTTGAGCTCGTGACCTCCAAATTCGTAACCAAGGAACCTAACCACTCGACCACACAAAGAAATAATTTTTTAAAATATTTTAAGACTTTCAAATACAAGTACCACTTCAGGTTGTGAAAATGAGTGGGTTCAGTATCGTGATAGTTAACCTCCAATAATAAATTGAATTATATTGAAATTAATAAAATGCTTCGTTTTTACCACTTTTATTGTTTATTACAGACATGTTTCATGAGCAACGCTCACTTCTTCAGGGTTTTTAATAAAACTAATTATAAATAATAGACATAAACAATGGTGTCAATAGAGATTAGAGATTATTGACACCATTGTTTATGTCTATTATTTACAATTAGTTTTATTAAAAACCCTGAAGAAGTGAGCGTTGCTCATGAAACATGTTGGTAATAAACAATAAAAGTGGTAAAAATGAAGTATTTTATTAATTTCAATTAAAATGGGGCCACAAAATAAGTTTGCTGTGTTAGAAGAAGTGAATTATATTCATTTTACTGCTCCGTTTTGTTTGGAGTATATCCCGTTAGATGGAGTTATCTCAGCGTAGATGGAGGTACCTAATTGTAAAGGGCAACGAATATAACATCAGTGGCCACTCTAGTATGGATCACATCTCCGGTCTCCATTGGCTCATCGTATCCCAATGGTAAAACGTTCATTATTTAACCGCTAGTTGAAATTTAGGGGAATTGTTTGCTTAAAAGGAACCAACACTTTTAATGCTTTTATAAATATCTTTGTATTTGCCAAAATAAAGCTCAGGGGTGTACTTCACCAGCCTTTTTATTATTTCTATTTACGGCCCTGTCTGTTGAGGCACTTAAGTCGGGAATTATGGGTCCGTTTGTTAAATTTTTCCACAATTCCGAAAACGTATCTGAATATTCGCTGAATATAATTTTTGCTCTTTGATTTGTTGTTGCGTTTTCGTAATTTTTCAGGAATGTTCACTGTTCACTGTTCAGGCCTACAGCGTTGAGTGGAGTGTTCATTATGTTCAGATTTTATGCAAATTGTTGAGATTTAAATGGCCGTTTGGATTTAATGGCAAGTAAGCGGGTATTTATTAAACTACCGAAAAGAGGTATAAACTCCGGCCCTCGTTTTTTTTTTTCAATAAATTATAATCGTACACTTATTTTCCATAAAATAAAGAATAACACAAGAAGTGTCTTTTGAGCGTGTTTTGTGATCCAAATATTTACCTAATCGAGGCTTAAATTTTGAATACAAACTGTTTCCACGAATTTAAAATGGGATGGTGTCTACGATGTCGGGTGATTGTAATAGAGATTGAGCGCTGGGTTATAGGGCTAAATAGAGAATTTGTTTTCATTCAAATTTCCATGGAAAGTACTGTGGATAATGCTAGAGTGAAGGTGGTAGAGAGAAAAATAAACGTCATTAATGAAATCGACTGAGTCTTTATTTACTGGTAAAGATTTTTTTTTAATTAATCTCACACAGGACTTGAGAAAAATAATTTCCATCAGGGCCTATATCATCTTTGGTGATGCTGTGTAGTGGTCTTTTTTAAGGAAAGGGAGGAGAAGAAGTTCTGGGAAGTTTTTGGAAGTTATTTGAATTTAAAAAAATTGTTTCGACCCTCCAATTAAGAATTCAATCGAGCTGTAAATTGGTTTATAGTAGTATATATAGTAGTTTATATTAGCATATATAGTAGTTTATAGAAGCATAAATAGTAGTTTATAGTAGCATCAGTCAAATTTTGTGGAAATTCTTTCCACGATTCTGCAGATTTGTTAACAATATTAGTTTTGCGAATAGAATGCATCAAATTCGTACTATAAGAATTGGCTATGATCTGAACTTTATGGCAATTTACACTAAATCTTTATTTGGTCAAAAAATTATTTGCACAGGCTCCGCTTCTATTTAATAGCCTTCCAGAACACATTAAGTCGTCAATTTCCTTGTGTACTTTTAAAAATAATGTTAAATCATTTATGCTAGCCGAGGACTGCCAACTTTTTTTTCTTCTTTGTCCTTTTAAATTAATGGCATAATATATATGTATATTATTTCATAATTTTCCTTTTAAAATGCAATTAATTTTTTTCTTTTCTCTGGTTCTTTTTAAAATAATTATTTATAATTTTTTTTTCAATCATATATCAATGTATATCATGGCCACCCTACATGTTTCCTACATTGGACTGAAATGAATTGGCTAGAATTAGCTTAATAGGTGCCATGTAGGTACCCAATTCGTAGATACATTAATGTCACAATACTGTTCTCTCAATATACAATCCTTGTGTTATTTCGAAAAATTATTAACCTCAACACAGGCTTATAATTCTGACGTAAAAAAGATACAATGTAAACAAACAATAAACAATCCATTACTCTATTTGCAAGGAACTTTTTCCTAGGATTGAATATAAAAGGTGTTGTGTATTATTTGTTGTATTTTTGTTGATTAACTATTATGAAATTATTTCTTTAAAAATTTTTAAAAGAAATTCCAAAAATATTTTCCTAAACAATGAATCAACAACAAACAATATTTTGTACCTAAAATCATTTATTTTTTGTTTCTTTCTTTTTGGAAATATTTCCTAGAAAAAGTTACCTTTCTCATTTCCCGGAACTCAATAGAAATGTCAATCAATTTGAATGCTGAACTTCCCACGGACTTTGAACTAAAGCTTTCTTTGTTTGCGTCAAACAAACAACATTCTTTTATAAAGATGTATTGTATTATGGTGCTTGTATGTAACTACACACCTACATGCCGGTAGCGGTCCACACAATCATATTATGGCTTATTGAAAATAATAATAAAAATTTGATTATTTATATAGTGCCGTTTTGTGAAAAATTACCACAAAAGCACGGTAAAAATTAATTTTATTGAAAATATACCGGGTATTAGTGGACGTACTTCAGTTACTGTAGAAACCGGTGGTTCTTTCCATTATTTGGAGTAGAACATGTTTATGAAATTTCGGCAATCAGTGATATTTTTTTTTATTTACTTGTGTTTTTTGAAATAGCCATGTCATAAAAGAATCACTGTGCATATAAAGGTACCAAATCGATCAACCAGGCAAAAATATATTATTCTACTAAATATACATTCTAATTATCACACACACGCACCTGAACCTTGCCTTCATACACTTGGCAATAAATTCACCTCAAATATCGACATATTTAATTGTTTATTTATTTTAATTTCTTCTCAACGGACTGAGATGTTGTTTTTTGTAAAGTAAATATGCAGAAGAGAATGACAATGGCGTTACAAGGCGTTTTATTAATCTCAGCCTGTTGGAGGGAGAAAAACGACAACCTGCCATCTGTCCTTAAAAGTCCAAACTATCTGAACCACAACCAAACTCAGGTTCAACTTCTGGTTTGGATCTTTACTTAATTTTAACATTAATATTTACAATAGTTTATCATTATATAAGACGTACCTGAATGATGTTTTATGTAGAATTATATTATTATTTAGGAGTATCGCGTAGAAACGATTACATTTATTTTTTTGGAATAAGTTAGTGAGTAAAACGTCAAATTGTAAGATTTAATTATTGAAGACAATATTAGCAATTACTTGCGATCATACATAAAGGTGGTTGCCAATAATAATGTGCGGTGAGATAAATGAAGACAATGTTAGTAGTTCTTATTCGAAGTATGATACAGTTAAATATGACCGAAAGAGATAGGGTCCCATTAGTTCAGTTGGTAGAGCGGTGCACCGGCAAGTCAAGGGTCCTGGGTTCGAGTCCTAGATGTGACCGTGTCTTTTTCTGTTTCAGATTTTCGTTTAGCAATTGCTAATATTGTCTTCAATAATTTAATTTTTTATTTACTTCTTATTGTAAATTACTTGTAAATTGCTTGTTATAAACCTGTTATATTAATTTATTTCATGTTTTTGCCATCTGCACTTTTAGAATGGCTTTATTTATTTTCTCTCTCTTCTTAATTATGTACATTTAAATGAAAAATTATATTTGTACCATATATTATTTTTATTTGGGTTACTTAGTTTGTTGTTGTTGTTGTTTTTTTAATAAAAACCTCCTGTTGTTTTTGTATTATGCAGTAAATCATGCAAAGTATGTGTCGTGTAAAAGCGTTTAAATAAATAAATAAAATAAGATTTTAACATTTTTTAGCACGAATAAATCACATATTTAAAGAATTTAATCATAAATTTGTTTATATTTTCTTTTAATTTTATATCATTTGGTAATAATTCGCCAAATAACTCAATTGCTCTACGTTTTGACTCTTGGTTTTTTCTTCTGAAGAGGAGACATTTAATTTATTTTGTGTTTGTGCTGCAGGTTTTCAATTTACTTAAAAAATCATTTGATGTGTTCCCATTAATTATTTTGTATTTTAAAAATAATTTAATTATTATTTTTTTTGGTAAACTAATGTTTTTAAGACAAGATTTTTTATGCATAGCACAAAGGGTAACAATTATTTTACAAGCAATAATTATTCGCCTGAAACACTCATCCACATTGATTTAATTTAAATCGAAGGGACACGGGTTCGAGTCCCGTTGGCGTCATGTATCTTTTATCAGGAGATTTTTCAATGTGGATGAGTGTTTCAGGCGAATAATTATTGCTTGTAAAAATAATTGTTAAAAATAATTTGTTTAAATGACATGATACCTACTTAATTCCTTCAATATTTCCTTTGATTTCCTGTATCTATTTTTCTTTAGTATATTTCACGTGGCTCTATTTTGTAGTTTTGTCATTTTTTTCATTAATACATCGTTGGCTAAGAATATAATGCCACTTTAGAAATTAACGTGTGGTACAGTAAAATTATTTTCAACTAAAAACAGGATGAAGAGGCTAGTGACGTCATATGAAATAAAAATAGATATTTGTTTCCAGAAAATAACCTTCATGAAATACAACATCAGAAATACCGTTTTAATCTTCTTTTAAACACTATAAACTTTATTAATTCTTCTTCACCAATATTTATCTAAATTTAAAATTTACTAATTTTCTGTCAATAACATGGTAATGAAATATATTTACTGTACATTCCTGTCACCTACCTTAGAACTGGTCACACCTAAGTAATGTAAAACATACAATTAATTCATATAGATAATTTATTATGGTAACTACTAAAAATGTTAATCCCTTTTTTGTATGAAAATGTAAGAATTTTATTTCAATAAACGCCGACTTATCGCATTTAAAAAATGACACCGGAGACTGAATTTAATTTTCATTTTTACTCCAAGTAACGCCAGGACTAACTGGTTAAAAGTCAACAGCTTGGGATCACAATTTCTACGGATTTATAACATATTTTCTTTGAACATTTTGAGTTTTTAAGATTTTATTAAAATACAAGTTAATTTTTCATATAATCTCGGTACCAGCCAGAAAAGTAATTATATGAAATTTCTAATAAAAACACATAAATTTGTTTTTGACCACGATAGTTTTATTTTCACTCTACCGGTTTCGGAAGATCCCTTCCTTCGTCAGGAGAATATTTAAAACTATGAAATTGAATTGAAATATGAAATTTCCTCTATAACAAAACACAATGTTCCATTGAATGCTACTTCAGACATTTGCCCATATTTTATCAATTTTAAGTAAGTCATGCTTTATTCAATGTTTTCGCTTACGATTATTAAGTATAATCGTTTTTTTAATATCAGTGCGGTGTCTCTAACATTATTGTTTACATATCTCCATTTCAAACCATTTTCTTAATCTTTTTGAACGCTTACCACGGAGCCTGCAGTCCCGAATGGATATGAAAAAAATGAAAATGTTGTTTTGGATAAACCGATGAATTCTTTTATTAAAAGTTTTTCTGCACGATCAAGGTAAACCTATGTATGTGTTGCTGCGTTTCTATTTTTTTTTAAATTTTGACATATGTGCACATTTAAAATACCTCAAAAGTATTCCTAAATTTTATGAGAAATATCTCCGTCGCGTAGTTGGGACTTGTGAGTATAAATATCTAAAAGTCTGATGGGTTAAAGCGGATACATTATAATCTTATCATAAATCTTCCATACATTGACGAACCACCCTAAATGCTTTCAGTACGCACAAGTATATGGTAGGTACGCCTGATAATAGTGTTAAGACCGTCTATGATTTATGAATAGACTAGACTCATTATAGTGTCTAGACTGGAAAATCTTCTAGTTTGCCAAGAGTAATGAACTCAATCAATTTAGTTTTTTTCAATATTTGCTAACGTCAATCTCACTTTAATGCTTCGTTTCAAATGATTCAACTATTATTTCTCTGTAAAAATCTTACGCTCATAAATCGTTAATGCGTATTAATGGGTTAATGGTTAATTCAGAAAAGTGGGCAAGTTCTTGAATAATGTTTATAAATGTATTTATTTATTTTATTTTAAATGCACATTTATAGTTATACATAAGCAATAATTAATATACATTTTATTTTATTTTATTATGTAATAATCTTATTTTTGAACTGTTTATTTATTTACTTCTATATATATATATATATACGCCTAAGAAGGCTTTTACATAGAAGTGATACATGATGCAGTGTACATAGGAGAATATTTATTATACAGGAGATATTGACAGTAAATAGATATAATCCATTTTAAAGAAGGTACAAAATACACACTTGTAAAATTGTGATTACAAGTATAATGAGAAAATATTAAAAAATATGAAGCAATATTAGTAAAACGTAAGAGTAACATAAAGTAAAAAAGAAATTACAACAACACTACATATAAGACAAATCATTAAAACTAATTTACCAAAGCTACTCTAATTTGTAGGATTCAACAAAGTGTTGGTGTAGATTATGCTTAATTCTATAAATGGAGTCAATAAATAAATCAATAGCACCCCCATACTTGTTGCCCAGATCATGCATCCTATTGGTCAGTGAGTGTGTCTGATAGTTGGTCGAGTATGTATTACAGAAGAATGTTATATTTTGTCTTGTATTCCTAGTCGGCACATGGAGTTTAATAGTGGCAAGGATGGCAGGACTATCAATTTAGTTGTTTAAGACTCTGTGTAACACAACCAGGTCTGAAATAATTAATAATATCTGTTGAATATTTAATTGGAAAATATCTATATCAGGGGATAGGTAATTTAGTAACAAAATCATTTTTCCGAGCGGCATTACTAATGGTAAGTTAGTTCTGCATTTTGAAACGACAAAGGTTCTGTGTCTGCGCGCTCTTGTGTATGTGTAATTGTCGGGGACATAAAACTCATTTTTTTTTATTATATCGGGAATACAGATGTTACAGTTTAGAAGTTTATATGCTGTTTATTGTTTATTGTTTATTGTTGTTGTTATACGCCCATAGGGGCTTTTACATAGATTATAAATAAGTTTTACATAAGTTATCGAGTTAGAATTTATACTAAGAGTTATAAAAGTGAAGAATTTTAAAAAAATATACAAGTAGTTTTTGAAGAATATGGCGTAAAGAAACATTTTAAACAACATAATATTTAACAATAACAAAGAACAAAATATAATATAAAACATTACAATAACATATCTAATCGTTAAATCTATTACAATAATTTGTATGATTCCACAAAGTGTTGGTTTAATTTGAATTTAAGATTATAAAGGGAATCATGGAATATATCTATAATACCACCAAACTTGTTGCCCAAATCATGCATCCTATTGGTAAGTGAGTTTGACTGATAGTTGGTTTTATATGTGTCGCAAAAGAATGTTGTATTTTGTCTAGTATTTCTTGTCGGTACATAGAGTTTAATAGCAGCAACGATGGCAGGGCTGTCAATAAGGTTGTTCATGACTCTGTATAATAAAATTAGGTCTGAAATGGTTCTTCTGTCAGACAGCGTAATTAAATTAAGTCCATTCATCAAATTTACATAATTAATGTTTTCTATTGGAATTTTAAGCTTGAAATTTAAGTACCTAAGAAATTTGTGTTGAACCCGTTCTAATTTGTTAGAGTGTACTTTATAGAAAGGAGACCAAATAGGTGAATTATATTCCACTTGGCTTCTAACTAGTGAAATGTAGAGTGTTTTCATGCAATCCAATGACTTAAAATCAGTTAGGGTTCTACAAAGGAAGCCAAGAATCTTTAAAGCCTTATTAGTTATATCATCTATATGTTGTCAGCAAAGCAGTTTTTCTTCTATCGGTGAGGCTATTAATACCCAGCATGCCGGACAAAAAGGCTGATGGATATAACCAGGGATAATATCCGATGTCTCTATGATACAAATATCTCAGAATCTTATTTTATACTTTATCTATCATTTAAGAGTAAGGCAAATCCATTGGTCCCCATATTACAGAACCACTTTCCAAAATGCTTCGTACTTAACTATAGTATAGCACACGAATCTAACTTACTATCTTAACTATAGTTTAGCAATAGCCGAGCTACAAAAATGTCTGGAGTTACTTAGCACAAATCCTAGCATTCTTAAAGCTTTGTTGCATATCGTTTCTTTGAGGACGTGAAATGTTAGGTGCGTATTAAATGCGATTCCCAAATCTCTCAAAGTAACAATGTGCTGAAGAGATGAATAAGACATTTTGTAGTTATATTAAATCGTTTTGTTTGCCTTGGTGTAGCAAATAATGGAGCATTTCTTAATATTAAATCCCAATTTATTGGTATGACCCCATTCAACGATAGAATGTATATCACTTTGTAGCTGCAAGCAATTTTCTAAAGATTTTATTAAAAGGAATAGGACGAATAGAAATGTTGGTAAGGTAATTCCTGGTGGTGGAGAGTGAAAATTATTGGTCTACGTTTTGAGGCTGATGGCAGTGGAGAGGGGAAAGAGTTGGAAAGAGGGAGGCCACTAAACACGGCTAAAGCCATTTTCAGTAACGTGTCGATGTTGAATGGTGGTCTTTGCCATTCATGGTCGGTGGTTAAAGACCACTATTCAGAAACGAAACTTTTCTTGAAATCGCTTTAGCCGTTTTTTGCTGACCGGATCTGAATAACCGGGTTGATCTTTGAACCCCGCCCCGCCTTAATCTTTTCCATCTCTTTTTCTCTGCACTATTATCAGCTTCACAACATAACCCGATTATCGGTGCCATATTCTTACTGGTTTCAGACGGTCGAAGCAGTTAGGACTAGTTTACTCTAAAATTAAAGGCGTTGGTGAAATGTTTAACTACTCTGAAATTGGTTTTCATCCTTACTTATTTATTTAAATGCCATAAAATGGCTTATCAAAATAGTGATTACAGAACAAGTAATGTGTACAGAAAATATTATTGCAAGTGATACAGTTGTTAATAGAAGTGCAGTGAGATAATACATAATTGAAATAAATATCTACTAGTTAAGTGTAATAATAGTTGAATGAATACTAGGTTTGTATAAGACCTGACATAAATCGAGGTGTGAGGTGTTTATGATAATTTTATTTTATTTTAATTTTTTTTATTTTATTTAAACGCCCATAGGGCTTTTACCTATAATAATGTACATCTTTATTTTTTTAGCTATACAGATTACATAAAAAAAATCAGTGTTAGCAAAATACAGGTTACATAAAAATAAATCAGAGTTAACAAAATATTGGTATGGATAGAAAAATATAGTACGAATAAGTGAGACGAAAAATAGAAAATCTGCCAAAATCCTCCAAATCAACCATAATGATAATATGAAAGTATAACAATAGTTTAAAAACTAGGTAAAAATAGTTCGCACATAGTCCGTTTAAAGTTTGCCAAGTTCAAATTATTGTCAAATACATTTATATTGTTTAAGTATTTGTTACCAAGACTGTGTAAACGTTGTATTGGAGAGTGAAAACTATTCTTGGAATGTGATGTATGTATGTAAAATGTTTATATTTGCCTAGTTGTTCGTGTAGGTATGTGTAGATTTATTAAATGCAGGAGTTCACAACAATCGAATTTAGAGTTCAATAATTTTAATAAAAAGGTTAGGTCGTTTATTTTTCTTGTGTTTCCTAATATCGGAATATTTAAAAGATTCAATAATGACAGGTAATTGTTTACCATTTATGTGTTCTAAAGGGATGTTAAGTTTAAAATTGACGAAGCGTAGAAATTTTCTTTGAATTCTTTCAACATTATGAATATGTACATTGTAGAAGGGCGACCAAACTATGGAGTTATGTTCTATCAGGCTTCTAACAAGGGATATGTACAGTAGTTGTATGATTTGTAAAGATTCAAAGTTTTTAATTGTTATTTATATAAAACTTAATGTTTTCATACCCTTATTCAGAATTTGGAATAATGGATAGTAATTAAAATAAAATTAATTCTATTAAGGTAAGGTTATAATAACAGAGAATATTTTATTTGAACCTATTATTAATGTGAACAAACAAATTGACTTGTTAACATGTATAATCTAGCAAAATATTATAATAGAGTAATTAGTAGTGAGTTTATTGCTATATATATAATAAAATTATACATATGATGGCTAATACTATAATATATCTGGAGTAAATAGTTTAGATGTAATAAAATAAGAATATTATCATTCCTAACATTGAGTATAAGTAGTCGACATCAAATTTTAAATTATTATCAATTAGTTTTAAATTTACATTCATGTATATTATTGGCAAACGAAACAAAGCGCTAACGAGGTATATGATATATTTATTGAACAAGAGTTCAGAGTTCGGGGTAAGGAGAGGTGGAACAGAAGAAGTGACGGGGAATAGGAGTGCTGTTAGTGTTTGGATGGTAAAAGGGTAGAAGAAGCAGAGGAGAGGGGGAGAGGAAGGACCGAGGACACGCCAGCGAACAGGGGACAATTAGAAGTTGGGAACTTTGTAGCATCTGATTGATAAATTGCTGAGTCGGCGTTGTGGGTGTCTTTACGCTTGGGACAGGGCAACCAATACAATATTACAATATCATTATTTGAAAACTTTGACTATACAATTGAAATTTGATACAATTTCGATTGTTGGTAGTTTTAATTACTGATATTAAAATTAGCGCTGATCTCGTGTCCTGCAAAAATATAAAATAATCTTAGAACTTGAATTTGTCCTTCTCATATTTCAAATTCAGAATTAACAATTTCATCTTGCGACTAATTTAACCCATATTTTTGGCATCTACCTTTTTATGGGTATAACTTTAAAAAAAGTTAAACAGAAATTTTTTTTTCTGATTATTCATTTAAACTTTTTAAAAGTCAAGGAAATATTGTTAATTCTGAATATGAAATATGACATTTAATAAACAGGTCTCAAAGGTCACTTGTTTAAGATAGCTGTCCCAGTAAGACAAGAAATTCTGGGTTCGATTCCTAGTTGTGACCGTTATCTTTTTATTGTTATTATTAGATTAATTAGTATTATCTTTTTCTTCAATGATAAATGTATATATCCTTCAAAATAAGTTTAAAAAAGTTGTTCCGGAATAATATTAATTTGTTCGGCGGTTTTGCCTATTCACGATTCAACTTGAACCCGACATATTGGGTTCTGCAAGTCGCATCGTGTGGAGGGCATTGGTATAACTGCATTAAGTCACGTAAACTTTTGCTAAATGATGTAATGGAAAAATAATTGACTGTAGGTTTTAAAAAACAGGCGTTGAAGTTACTGAAACTACCCTACACACACCTTGAATTTGAAATAAAATAAGTCGTTGAAAACCATTATTTCAAAACCTAGTTCGTCATCAGCACGTGATCTCATAGTGAAATTTACTAATTATTTTTTCATGTTTTTCATAACATTGGTTATGCACCAATATATTACGGAGAAGATTAAAAAAATTAAAGGTACATATAAGTATCAAAAGCCATTTGTTTTTTTTACACTGACCCCACACAAGAGGTCCTGAGGGGAATTATTTTCTATGCCATCTTTTGGGATGCTGTGTGAAGGGTTTTTTATAGTGAAAAGAAGGAGAGAAAGTTCTGGGAACGTGAAAGGTATGAGGGTAGGATAATAATATAGAGATCAGTGTGTCCAGAAGTGACGGACATATGAAAATATCCCTTCCACTCCGACACAAGGCGATGGGTAAACAGAACAGTTGGAGAGGTCAACAGAACAGTTGGAAAGGTCAACAGAACAGTTGGAAAGGTCAACAGAACAGTTGGAGAGGTCAACAGAACAGTTGGAGAGTTGAACAGAACAGTTGGAGAGGTCAACAGAACAGTTGGAGAGGTCAACAGAACAGTTGGAGAGGTCAACAGAACAGTTGGAGAGGTCAACAGAACAGTTGGAGAGGTCAACCAGTCTCTCCCGATCTGGTATGCCATGCAGCTGGAGGGCAGTCGCACCTTGAACACAACTCTCAAGTTAAGGTCATACAGGCAAAAGATAGTGGCTAAACTGTCGGTAAATAACGTTAAAAATTTCGATAGTCAATGCAGAATCGTTAAGCGGTTGCGCCGCTCTGTTGATCAGATAGGCAGAAGTCTTCGATTTTGTAGTATAAAAAAGTGCATCTGATCTTCCACGAATGTACTTGTTAGGCACATATAAGCTTACCTCTTTTATTATAAGTGGATATATCTATTTTCTCACTCTATTTTTATATTTTAATCTAACATAATATTGTTTACCTAAAATACCAAATCTAATTATTATGCAGAAGAAAAATACAATCTAAAATTATTAAACTACTATTTTTTCATTTTTTTCTGAATACCGAACAAGAGTCCCAATTGTTCGAAGCAAGTGGAACTAAAAGGCTAAACTGAATGGAAAGTAGATGGGGCTACAAACAACTGTTCAGATGTGGTAATCTGGTAATTGCGCACAGTAGTCAGTGAACCCTCAATTTAATGAAATAAAAATTGGTGCTTTTTTTAAATTTAATTACTTCTTTTTTGTTAAATTTCTTGTGTTAAATTCTTCAATTATTTGTAAAATACAAGCATGTTGTGCTGTGTTCATATTTAATCTATATATGCAATGATTAGTATTTGTGGTGTAGTGGCTTTGTTTTTTTATACAAATCTACAGTTGTATTCTGAAATTGATAAAATTTTGCACACTTGACCTTCAAAACAAGATGAAGGTCAGTGTTTAAACGAGACTTCGAAAAACTACCCCATCTCTTTTTCCCACACCTTAAAGCAGAAATTTGATTAAAGAGAACCTCTTGATTAAATTTTGCATATTTGACGTTCAAAATAAAAGGAAACTAAATAACCTTCTCTAACTGCACCGGCACCGCCGGGGTCTTTAATTATTTATTTATAAAATATAAAAATCTTTTAATTGATCTCAGGCGAGAGGGCAGATTTAAATAATTTCGGGATTGATACGGTCTATCGTTGAAGACATCGTATTTATTATATAAAAAGTTCAATGTCCCGAAACTCGTAGTGGAAGCGGGAAGCTGGTCAGATTAATTTAGTTGACATTTGAAGTAACTTTTTTTGATTTGAGCCGTTGTTTTGAATAGATTGCATTTTAACTCCAAAATTGGAATATATTCAGTCCAATTTGAAAAAAAAAATCGGTTTTCTAGGGGGTTTATATAAAACCTCCTAAATCAAGAGGTCCCGAGACTGAATCAAATCAGCCTCCCAACTTGTATGAGAACCTCCAAAAATGTATTTTTTTAATTAATTAAATTTTAAGAAGTTTTAATAAATAAGAAAAAAAATTAAAAAAGATTTTTTTTGTAAAATCCCATTCAAGTTATGAGGTTGCTTTGA
Source organism: Hesperophylax consimilis (assembly GCF_061612785.1). Lineage (NCBI taxonomy): Eukaryota > Metazoa > Arthropoda > Insecta > Trichoptera > Limnephilidae > Hesperophylax > Hesperophylax consimilis. The sequence continues at coordinate 19,934,146 of NC_142865.1, forward strand.
ATGAGCGTCCCGGCATTGTGATTAAGGAGGGTTTGGTTTATATCAGCTACTTAATATTTATATATTTTTAAAAAAATTATTCCAAAAGGGCTTGTAACTCTTTAGTTGCTGAAAATCAATTAATTGAAAAAAGTTTTAAAAATAAATGATTTTTTTTTTTAAATCGTGAGGTTTTCTTTTCTACATGATGTAGATTCTCCAATTTCACTTTCCACTTCAAATTTCTGGATACCATATACACTTGTTTATCTTTTGTAAGAATTCAGTGTTAGAATCCAGAATACATTGTTTATATATTTAAGAGGCTTAGTACACTATGGGTGCGTTTTGCTTTATGAACTTTCAAAACACGTGACCGGGCAGAAGTGGGAGGGATGAATTTATGTCTATATACCCACCCTCATACTTTTTTCATTCCCAGGACTTTCTCACCTTCATATCCTTAAAAATACCCGCCACACCGCATCCACAAAGATGCCATAGGCCCTGCGGGATTATCCCCAAAGACCTCTTGTGTGGAACTAATGTAAAAAAATAAATAATAAACAGTATACTTGCGGAACGATCCAGAGTGGAAGATACTCTCAATATCGCTTTAAAACCACCATTCAGAATTGAAACGTTGCTTCAAATGACTTTAGCTGTGTTTGATGATCAGATATAAATAGCCTCCACCTTCCTCTTTCCCCATCTCCTTTCCGTCCTCACTATCTCCAGCCTCACAACCTACCCCGATTGGGGATGCAATAATCTCACTAGCTCCAGACGGTTGGAAGTAGTTTGTGCTGTATTCAGATTTAAAAAAAAAAAACACACAAACAATAGAAAAACGCAATATAATATTTTGATCCTCTAATTTCCATCACCTCGAGTGTTCCGGGAAGCGGTTTTTCCCGGGACGTGAGCTTATCACGTTACCCGGAATCCGGAAACCGGAACCTGCAACCCGGAACCTCGATCCTGAAAACCGGATCCGTGATTGAACTCTGCCCCGGCTAAATAAAGGTTGATTTGGGGCCGTATTTAGGCCGACAGGGTGGAGGCTTCCTTAAATACGTTGTTCATTATTTATGCTCAACCAAGAAGGTTAGCCATTGATGGAATAAGTTCATGTGGGAACACATGTGTTCGGGTTACAATATTTTTATATCAGTTTTCGATCTCTGAAACTGGAGTAGGTTTAACGGCCCTCGACATTTGAAACTCATTGGCATTATCCAACATTTAAGGTATTTAACGCATCAAAATATTGAAAAATATCATTCTGTTGATATAAATAAAGGGTAAAAAAAACTTGCATACGAATACAATGGGTAAACAATTAGAATTTTCAGAAATCAGAAAAAAAATTAACTAACTGTCACGCTGTTTCCCCGCAGGGGTAGGCAGAGAACTCGGTCCCAGCACACACTGCTTGCCTCATTCACACTCTTATACATATACAACAATAACATTGCTTGTAACTACTGTCAAATTTTGCTCTTTCTTTGTTTTTCAATAATATAATAATAAAAAAAAAACAATTTTCATATAAAATAACAATGACTACACGTTCAAACTCCAAGTCCACCAGTAACTTTAGTCCGGAACTACTACAAATTCTGGATAAAAAGTTCGATGACTTTAAAGTTGAATTCCTAGAAAAATCGTTTGCAGACTTTAAAAAAACTATAGTTGAAGTGATAAAAAAGGAGTACAAGGAGGAAATTGAAGAACTTAAGAAGAAAGTAACACAGTTGGAAAGACAAATTGAAAACAGTGATCAATATAATCGCTCAAACAATGTTATAATAAGTGGTATTCCGGAAAACAAAAATGAAAATGTTTATGACATTCTATCTAAAATCGGTGCTACAGCTGGATGCAAAATCACCCGAAATGAAGTAGACTTCGCCAGCAGAATTTCCCCCAGAATAAGTCGTACCGTAACAAATGGAAAACCGAGGAACATTGTTGTAAAATTCACGCGCAGATATCTTAAAGATGAACTATTAGCTGCAATAAGGAAGAGAAAAGGGATGTTTGTTTCAGAATTGCAGCTTCCTGGAGTCAGTAGAATTTACATTAATGACCACTTAACCTCTAAAAACCAACATCTTCTAAAACAATGTCGAGATATAAAAATGGAAAAAAAAATTCGCTACTGCTGGGTAAAAAACTCCAAAATATTCGTTCGTGTAAGTGATTCAACCCCTATAATGTTAATTTTTGATCAAGATGATGTCAACAGACTCTCCAAATCGAAGACACTTCAACCTGCCTTACAAACGCAGGCCCCTTTAGAAAATTAACCTTACATGTCAAATATAATCTCTGGCAAGGATGGAAATATCTGAATATTGTACACAATTTGTCATTCGTTGCAAAACACGAATTATCACCATGTGTTAAGTACAAAATACTACCAAATACTTGTGAAATAATGTTAAGTCATAGTAATATTGTTATTTTTAGGGCTTGTTTACAATTCATTAATCATGTGAATATGTCCATAGATATACCTATCAATCTGTCAAAACTAAAGTCTCTTGGAATCATAGACAATATAATTTACCAGAAACAAACACATAATTCGGATGTTCAAAATTACCCCCAAAACATTTATTTTATATTTATAATAATGTTAAGTCACAAAATATTTATTTTATATTTATAAAATATTTTCCAGCCAATTTCACAAACATAATATATAAAATGCTTAACTTATATTTTAAAAATGTGCGAGGTCTTCCCACAAAAACTCATAACTTCTTAAATCAGGTCCTTTTGAACAATTTTGATATTTATCTTATATGCGAAACTTGGCTAAAGGAATTTATCCATGAAAATAATTTTTTTGAAAATATGTACGAGTATTTAGAAAAGATTGTGATTACTCTTATTTTTCTCACTCTTAGTATACTGACAGATCTTTTAGTTTATATCAAGTACTTAACCGGTTTTTTTTTTTTTTTTTTTTTTTTTTATCTTTGTATCAGTCTATTGCAATCGCTACAAATGTGTATTATTATTGTAACCATGAAAATGTAATGTTTTGGATTTCTAAACTTAGGATCCCTTTAGAATTTTTAATTTTTTTAATACTATTATAAATTTTTCAATACCAACATTTCAATTATATCTCTACATATTCAATTAATCTCTTCTATGTTTTCGAAATTCAACATATTCCATTATTATTGTTTACACATATGTTTGACCTATATACTCCATTCAAATGCATGTTCTCGGTGAATTGAATATATATTATCAAAATGTTAGAGGTCTGCAAACTAAGACTCATGTATTTCTTTCCAGCGTTCTTAATGCCAATTATGACGTAATATGCTTGACTGAGACTTGGCTTCTGCCAAGTATATTTGACTCGGAATTATTTGATAACCGTTATGTAGTGTATCGTTGTGATCGCGACTATGTACGGTTGGGACAGGCGCTCGGCGGTGGATCACTGATTGCAGTGCGCCGCGAACTGCCGACGTGCCCCTCAACCTCTCTCCCTCCTGTCCAACGCGCAGAAATAGCGACAGCAACTCTTGCACTAGGCCCTAGTGGGCATGTTTCTAAACTACGTATATACTGTTCATACTTCGTGCAGGGCGCGGAGCAGATTAAATCTTTAAGTGACTTTTTTGAATTTATATCTGCGTTGTATACAAATTTCCCCAATGATGAATTCCTTCTATTAGGAGACTTCAACATATCACATGCCCCATGGCTTCTGCCTTTGACCGCAGACGGTGCTCTATTACTTAACGGATCCTCAATCGATGCACTTACTTCAACTCTCTCTGATTTCTTAGACTTTACTGGCTTCCGTCAATTCAACAACCAACTTAATATAAACGAACGTATTCTCGACCTGGTAATCTCGAGTAACGTGTGCACGGTAAGTGGTTGCAACACTCCACTAGTGACAGAAGATGCACATCACCGCTCCTTAGAGTTGGCGCTGCGCATATCCCGCGAGCCTTCCCTCCAAACCCCGCGATCGCGCACGGTCCGCTCCTATCACCGCGCTGACTATGTACTGATTAATAGCGCCTTGGCAGCCGTTGACTGGACAACGACCTTAAACAGCAGTAATGTAGACTCACTCACAGCGCGTTTCTATTCTGAATTAAATAAGGTAATTGACGCACACGTACCATCCAGAACAGTTAACATAGACTCTAGATATCCTCCGTGGTACAGCTCTGCCTTAAAAAAAGTAATTAAAGAAAAACTTAAATTTCATAAAAAATACAAAATTTATAACCGTTACTCAGACTATCATACTTTCTCTCTTCTTCGAGAACGACAAAAGTGCATGCAGAAAGTATGCTATGACAATTTCATTAATATGGCCGAATCTAATATTAATACCGATCCCAAACATTTCTGGACATTTGTTAAATCTAAGCAAAAAAGCTCTGAACTACCTAACAATATGTATCTTAACTCTCAGCATGTATCGGGTGGGGAAGCTATAAGTAACTTATTCAATATACATTTCCAATCCTCCTTCGAATCCCACACCCCGTGCACCTCGTCTACCACTCGAGTATATAATCCAAACACCTCAGTACTCAATCTAAGTAATGTTAATATGAACGCTGAATTAGTTTGTAAATATCTTAAATCATTAGACCATACCAAAGGCAGTGGGCCTGATGGTATACACCCAGTGTTTTTAAAGAATTGCGCTGGTGTTTTATGTTATCCGCTAAGTCAAATATTTAAAACCTCACTGTCTTCTGGCATTTTTCCGCAGCAATGGAAAAGCTCATATGTTGTACCTATATTAAAAAAAGGAGACAAGCACAATATTGAAAATTACAGACCGATCTCTAAACTAAATGTAATGGGTAAGCTTTTTGAAAAAATTGTTTATGATAATATTTTTCCTTGTATACGGCCACACATTATTCCGAATCAACACGGCTTCATGACCAAAAAATCAACAGAAACTAACCTTTGTGAGTTTGTTGACACAGTCCTTGTTGCTATGGATAACGGATATCAAATAGATGTAGTCTACACAGAATATTCCAAAGCCTTTGATAAAATCCCACACAGCATTTTAATTGAGAAAGTCGAAGCAATGGGTATACACGGTGACCTCCTTCGTTGGTTAGCCTCTTACCTCTACAATCGTACACAAGCTGTAACTGTTCAAGGGTTTTGCTCTAGTTTCGTGCCCGTAACCTCAGGAGTACCCCAGGGATCTCACCTTGGCCCCCTTTTATTTAATATCTTTATGAATGACGTAAGCATAATTATCCGTAATTTTCAGCTATACTTATATGCTGATGACAAAAAGATAGTCAAAATCATAAAGTCTGAGATGGATTGCATAGAACTCCAGCATGACCTTGACTCTCTGGTGAATGAATATTGTTTAAAAAATCACCTTCTTTTGAATGCAGACAAATGCAGCGTCATATCTTACTCTCGAAAGAAACACACAATATTATATCCCTAAAATATTAAAAACAAACCCTTAAACAGGGTAAATGTGATTAGAGATCTTGGAGTCCTAATGGACAGTAAGCTTCTTTTTCAATCTCATATCGAGCATATTACGTCGAAGGCTTTGAAAATGCTGGGATTTATACTTAGAGTATGTTCAGTTTTCAAAAATCCACAAACATTTAAGATTCTCTACATATCTTACGTCCGAAGCCACCTAGAGTATGCATCAACAGTGTGGAACCCTCATAATTCTACATATAAATCAAACATACAAAGAGTTCAGAAAAAGTTTTTGAAATATGTCTCTTATCGCATGCGAAATGATGAAAACAATGTGTCCATGAACTTTAAAACTCTTGATCAACGCCGAGATATCAGAGACCTAGTAATGCTATATAAGATAATCCACTATTTTATTGATAGCCCATACCTTTTACAAAATATTCATTTCAGATGTCCATTAAGAGTAACTCGATCTCCGGACACATTTTATATTCCTAAGAGCAATACTAATTATGTTGAAAATGTATTTATAAGAAGAAGCTGTAGCACCTTTAATAGATTATGCACAAATATCGATGTGTTTAACACGAGCCTCGCAGGATTCATAGCATTCCTAAGAGAGTAGCGTTCGATCGTTGCGGGAAACTTAGTAGTGTTAGTGTGTGTATTGTTTTTGTATGGGTTGAATCTGTAGTCTTTTTATTTTTTTGGAGATTTTCCTTTTCTACTAGTTAGTATTTATATTGTATTGTATTATTTATATTCATATGTTTTTCTACCAATGAATCTTCTGTGGAAACTTTACTGGTTTATGCAACTTGGTAAAAATGATTTGTATTAAAATATATTTGTATAACTGTTTGTTTCCCAAATAAAATAAAATAAAATAAAATAAAATAAAAATTACATACTCTCCTATTATTCTGACTCTTGACATGGCCCGACTCAAGTATCTGATTCACTTGAACCTGCCATGTCTTCCTCGGGCGTCCCCGACTTCTGCTACCATACGCATTTGCATTACACTCCTTTCTTCACTCATTCACTCTACATGCCCAAACCATCTAATCGTCATTACGCTTACATCAGGCTTGCTCTCTTTGCGGATCTCTATATTTCTCACACGATCATACATGATTTTACCACACTTACGCATCAGGGATCTCATTTAGTACAGCATTGTATGTACAGCATTCAGTCTACTTTCATCGTGGCTCTGCCAGTTCCATGCCTCACTTCCATACTTCAGGGTAGGTACCAGCACTCCATTGTGGACTGGTAACTTCGCTTCTTTGGACAATTTTTTGTTGGGCCAAAAAGTGAAAATAAGTGTTTGAAGTGTTCTTTTTATGTAGCCATCTCTTAAATTTATTTTCACTCATTTATTTTTTTGTTATTTATACATCTTGGTTTCACTTTGATTTTGTTATGTTAATTTATAAAAAAATTTGCTGAACACATAAATGTGATAATTAACTATTTTATGATATTTTAATTCATTTTGTACGCATTTTTCACAGTAATAATCATATCTCATTACAGTGTTTTTGTCTTTGGGTACTTATTTGTCTATACTTGTCTTGTTAATATTAATTTGTTATGTCTATCCTGATTAAGAGACCATGTGTTTCGAAACAATATGTCCCTTTTAATGTCGTTGTGTTAAAGTATTTTATTTTCACATAACTGAAATTGTAACTACGCTACAAACTTTTCTGTCGATTTGCGTGTTAAGCTTAAATGTTGCGGCTTAAATCCCATATTTCGTGACACTTTACAAGAATTTTGTCGTTAGTGTTGAGAAGTTTAATTTTTTGTACAAAAAAATCAATGTAGATACTAGTCCGAGCGTTGACTAAATTGGAAAATGCAGTGAATTGGAACCCATGCACTCTGAGTTCAATTATTCGGCTGGTTAAATTCTCAATCACGTAACAAGAAACATTTTGTGTGTACTGTGATGAGAGTAGGAATTTTAAAGTATTGTCTGATGAATCGTTACCCTGGATGTTTGTCTATCTTATATCTGTTTAAGTGTTTAAGTAAGTAAAATTTTGAAACGGTGGAAATGGGGGTGAGCAGGACATAGGGGAGGGGGTGTTAGGGAAGTTATCTCCAACACTTGATTTTTTACTGTGAACGTCCTTGAAATCACCGAACTTCCGCTAAAGAATGATTCACAAAATAAGATGCGACTGAAAAAAAATAATTGTGTCAGTTTTCATGAGTTAACTAACTATCGTGTACCCGGCGTTACTCAGAGTTATGAATGGTTTGGGATAAAGTGTTGAGGTTTTAAATTCTAATGTTCCTGAAAACTGGGTCTCTTTTTAAGAGGGAAATAATGTTATTTTAAAGAATTCAAGAGTTGAGACTCTTGTGCGATCTTCGGTTCTACATTTAAAAAATACGGAGTCGAACTAAAGTCAATAAAATATAGTGTTTTTAAGAGTAGCAATGTGGTTTTCATAATACTGCGCTAAAATATAGTGTTTTTAAGAGTAGCAATGTGGATTTCATAATACTGCGCTAAAATATAGTGTTTTTAAGAGTAGCAATGTGGATTTCATAATACTGCGCTAAAATATAGTGTTTTAAGAGTAGCAATGTGGATTTCATAATAATGCGCTAAAATATAGTGTTTTTAAGAGTAGCAATGTGGATTTCATAATACTGCGCTAAAATATAGTGTTTTTAAGAGTAGCAATGTGGATTTCATAATACTGCGCTAAAATATAGTGTTTTTAAGAGTAGCAATGTGGATTTCATAATACTAGGCTAAAATATAGTGTTTTTAAGAGTAGCAATGTGGATTTCATAATACTGCGCTAAAATATAGTGTTCAAAGAGTAGCAATGTGGATTTCATAAAACTGCGCTAAAATATAGTGTTTTTAAAAGTAGCAATGTGGATTTCATAATACTGCGCTAAAATATAGTGGTTTTAAGTGAAGCAATGTGGATTTCATAAAACTGCGCTAAAATATAGTGTTTTTAAGAGTAGCAATGTGGATTTCATAATACTGCGCTAAAATATAGTGTTTTTAAGAGTAGCAATGTGGATTTCATAATACTGCGCTAGAATATAGTGTTTTTAAGAGTAGCAATGTGGATTTCATAATACTGCGCTAAAATATAGTGTTTTTAAGAGTAGCAATGTGGATTTCATAATATGCGCTAAAATATAGTGTTTTTAAGAGAAGCAATGTGGATTTCGTAATACTGCGCTAAAATATAGTGTTTTTAAGAGCAATGTGGATTTCATAATACTGCGCTAAAATATAGTGTTTTTAAGAGTAGCAATGTGGATTTCATAATACTGCGCTAAAATATAGTGTTTTTAAGAGTAGCAATGTGGATTTCATAATACTGCGCTAAAATATAGTGTCTTTAAGAGTAGAAATGTAGATTTCATAATACTGCGCTAAAATATAGTGTTTTTAAGAGTAGCAATGTGGATTTCATAATACTGCGCTAAAATATAGTGTCTTTAAGAGTAGCAATGTGGATTTCATAATACTGCGCTAAAATGTAGCAATGTGGATTTCATAATACTGCGCTAAAATATAGTGTTTTTAAGAGTAGCAATGTGGATTTCATAATACTGCGCTAAAATATAGTGTTTTTAAGAGTAGCAATGTGGATTTCATAAAACTGCGCTAAAATATAGTGTTTTTAAGAGTAGCAATGTGGATTTCATAATACTGCGCTAAAATATAGTGTTTTTAAGAGTGGCAATGTGGATTTCATAATACTGCGATAAAATATAGTGTTTTTAAGAGTAGCAATGTGGATTTCATAATACTGCGCTAAAATATAGTGTCTTTAAGAGTAGCAATGTGGATTTCATAATACTGCGCTAAAATATAGTGTCTTTAAGAGTAGAAATGTGGATTTCATAATACTGCGCTAAAATATAGTGTCTTTAAGAGTAGCAATGTGGATTTCATAATACTGCGCTAAAATGTAGCAATGTGGATTTCATAATACTGCGCTAAAATATAGTGTTTTTAAGAGTAGCAATGTGGATTTCATAATACTGCGCTAAAATATAGTGTATTTAAGAGTAGCAATGTGGATTTCATAATACTGCGCTAAAATATAGTGTTTTTAAGAGAAGCAATGTGGATTTCATAATACTGCGCTAAAATATAGTGTTTTTAAGAGTAGCAATGTGGATTTCATAATACTGCGCTAAACTATAGTGTATTTAAGAGTAGCAATGTGGATTTCATAAAACTGCGCTAAAATATAGTGTTTTTAAGAGTAGCAATGTGGATTTCATAATACTGCGCTAAAATATAGTGTCTTTAAGAGTAGCAATATGTATTTCATAATACTGCGCTAAACTATAGTGTTTTTAAGAGTAGCAATATGTATTTCATAATACTGCGCTAAAATATAGTGTATTTAAGAGTAGCAATGTGGATTTCATAATACTGCGCTAAAATATAGTGTCTTTAAGAGTAGCAATGTGGATTTCATAATACTGCGCTAAAATTTAGTGTTTTTAAGAGTAGCAATGTGGATTTCATAATACTGCGCTAAAATATAGTGTTTTTAAGAGTAGCAATGTGGATTTCATAATACTGCGCTAAAATTTAGTGTTTTTAAGAGTAGCAATGTGGATTTCATAATACTGCGCTGAAATATAGTGTTTTTATGAGTAGCAATGTGGATTTCATAATACTGCGCTAAAATATAGTGTTTTTAAGAGTAGCAATGTGGATTTCATAATTCTGCGCTAAAATATAGTGTCTTTAAGAGTAGCAATGTGGATTTCATAATACTGCGCTAAAATATAGTGTTTTTAAGAGAAGCAATGTGGATTTCATAATACTGCGCTAAAATATAGTGTTTTTAAGAGTAGCAATGTGGATTTCATAATACTGCGCTAAAATATAGTGTCTTTAAGATAAGCAATGTGGATTTCATAATACTGCGCTAAAATATAGTGTTTCTAAGAGTAGCAATGTGGATTTCATAATACTGCGCTAAAATATAGTGTTTTTAAGAGTAGCAATGTAGATTTCATAATACTGCGCTAAAATATAGTGTTTTTAAGAGTAGCAATGTGGATTTCATAATACTGCGCTTAAATATATTTTTTTTAAGAGTAGCAATGTGGATTTCATAATACTGCGCAAAAATATAGTGTTTTTAAGAGTAGCAATGTGGATTTCATAATACTGCGCTAAAATATAGTGTCTTTAAGAGTAGCAATGTGGATTTCATAATACTGCGCTAAAATATAGTGTCTTTAAGAGTAGCAATGTGGATTTCATAATACTGCGCTAAAATATAGTGTTTTTAAGAGTACCAATGTGGATTTCATAATACTGCGCTAAAATATAGTGTTTTTAAGAGTAGCAATGTGGATTTCATAATACTTCGCTAAAATATAGTGTTTTTAAGAGTAACAATGTGGATTTCATAATACTGCGCTAAAATATAGTGTTTTTAAGAGTAGCAATGTGGATTTCATAATACTGCGCTAAAATATAGTGTTTTTAAGAGAAGCAATGTGGATTTCATAATACTGCGCTAAAATATAGTGTTTTTAAGAGTAGCAATGTGGATTTCATAATACTGCGCTAAAATATACTGTTTTTAAGAGTAGCAATGTGGATTTCATAATACTGCGCTAAAATATAGTGTTTTTAAGAGTAGCAATGTGGATTTCATAATACTGCGCTAAAATATAGTGTTTTTAAGAGTAGCAATGTGGATTTCATAATACTGCGGTAAAATATAGTGTTTTTAAGAGTACTAACGTGGATTTCATAATACTGCGCTAAAATATAGTGTCTTTTAGAGTAGCAATGTGGATTTCATAATACTGCGCTAAAATATAGTGTTTCTAAGAGTAGCAATGTGGATTACATAATACTGCGCTAAAATATAGTGTTTTTAAGAGTAGCAATGTGGATTTCATAATACTGCGCCAAAATATAGTGTTTTTAAGAGTAGCAATGTGGATTTCATAATACTGCGCTAAAATATAGTGTTTTTAAGAGTAGCAATGTGGATTTCATAATACTGCGCTAAAATATAGTGTTTTTAAGAGTAGCAATGTGGATTTCATAATACTGCGCTAAAATATAGTGTCTTTAAGAGTAGAAATGTAGATTTCATAATACTGCGCTAAAATATAGTGTTTTTAAGAGTAGCAATGTGGATTTCATAATACTGCCTTAAAATATAGTGTCTTTTAGAGTAACAATGTGGATTTCATAATACTGCGCTAGAATATTGTGTTTTTAAGAGTAGCAATGTGGATTTCATAATACTGCGCTAAAATATAGTGTTTTTAAGAGTGGCAATGTGGATTTCATAATACTGCGGTAAAATATAGTGTTTTTAAGAGTAGCAATGTGGATTTCATAATACTGCGCTAAAATATAGTGTTTTTAAGAGTAACAATGTGGATTTCATAATACTGCGCTAAAATATAGTGTTTTTAAGAGTAGCAATGTGGATTTCATAATACTGCGCTAAAATATAGTGTTTTTAAGAGTAGCAATGTGGATTTCATAATACTGCGCTAAAATATAGTGTTTTTAAGAGTAGCAATGTGGATTTCATAATACTGCGCTAAAATATAGTGTCTTTAAGAGTAGCAATGTGGATTTCATAATACTGCGCTAAAATATAGTGTCTCTAAGAGTAGCAATGTGGATTTCATAATACTGCGCTAAAATATAGTGTTTTTAAGAGTAGCAATGTGGATTTCATAATACTGCGCTAAAATATAGTGTTTTTAAGAGTAGCAATGTGGATTTCATAATACTGCGCTAAAATATAGTGTCTTTAAGAGTAGCAATGTGGATTTCATAATACTGCGCTAAAATATAGTGTCTTTAAGAGTAGCAATGTGGATTTCATAATACTGCGCTAAAATATAGTGTTTTTAAGAGTAGCAATGTGGATTTCATAATACTGCGCTAAAATATAGTGTTTTTAAGAGTAGCAATGTGGATTTCATAATACTGCGCTAAAATATAGTGTTTTTAAGAGTAGCAATGTGGATTTCATAATACTGCGCTAAAATAATGGTAGAAAAAGTGGGTCACTCCGAGAAAGACATAGCATGATCAAATTAATCAAATCAAACGTGGCGTATCTAACAAAAGAAGAAATTTGTGTACGGGAGACGTATGGTGTGATGTAAACGTGAATGGTTAATGAAGTCAGGACGCCTGAGGACGAATTGGTACAACAAATCAAATACTTCATTGAAAAATTTATCTTTTTTTAAAGTATTTGTCTACAATAATATTATGTCCACCTTAAAAATGCATTGGTTTTCATGTACACTAGAATTCACAAAATCAAAACTTTACTACAAATCATTTATAACCACGAGAAACACGTCAGTTACTAAATTATAAAATAATATTGAAAGCACCCCCTAGCAGCATCCTTGAGGGTCCATTGAATAAAGAAAAGATTACTAATGAATCCATTTCAACAGAACACTTCTCTCTTCCTCTCCACTCTATAGACTCCGTAGAATAGGCAATAGCACCAGCTCAAGGTAACAGATTTATCTCAATTGAAAAAATGATGGTGGGGACTGAGCAATCAATCAAAGCTAAATACTTGCTGCCAGGGTGAACTGAAAAAGAGCTCCAAGTTTTGTTTAGATCTGTTCGTTGTAATAATTATTCTTTTTAACTTATTTCACGATAGACAAAGCGACGTTTTGTAGTGTCATGGTTCTAGAAAAGGTTTCGTTATTAAATAAATCTGTGTGAAATGTTTTTTTGTCGAGTTTACGTTCGTTTAGTTGATGGTTCTTCCCAGTGAATTAAAACATAATTTCTATTTGCGGCACCGGGTGGGCGGTGTCGATTAGACTTGTATACAAATCAATAGTTTTATCCCGAGACCGATGAAATTTTACAAACTTGATCTTCAAAATAATAGGAAAGCCCATGTTTATAACAAACAAAATATTGAAAATAGATGTATTCTGTTAAATTAAACTTTATTTTTACGGACTGACACCTTTTTTTAATGTTCCAATAAGATTCGGTTATATCATTTACTTCAATGATATAATTAATTTTAAAATAAGTATTATGAGCTGCCATTATTTTATAATTAATCATTTTATTTTATTTATTAACTTTTGAAGATTTTACCCATCAATGTAATATTAGTCATCAAATAGAACGAGACACAGGTAACAAAAGGGTAACAGTCGCGAAATGGGAAAATTAGTTGATAATAATATTATTAATTCTGCGATTGAGATTTGAGTAAAAAATGATGAAAAAATATCAGGTCATAACGGCGAGTGGTTAGGAGCGTTGTCCACATAAGGCAGAGATTGTGAATAAGATTCGGCTTGATTCCCAGTTGCGACCGTTTCATTTTTATTTTGTTTGTCTTGTTCTGTTGCATTTTTCATTTTGATATTTTTTTTATTTTTATTTTTTTATACAATGTTTTTTGGTTTTTACAATTTCTGGGTATGTTAAAACCACCAAACTAGGCACATGCCCGTGTTGTGGTGGTTGATTATATATACAGTACTTTAAAATAATAAATCATGTATGAAAAATATAAGAAATTTAAATAAGTATAAAAATTATATAATTCAAAAGAATATAAGGAGTATATAGGTTAAGATAATATACAATTAAAAAATAAATATATATATTTATATAAATAATTCAATTTACGAAATCAATGTACTAATAAGAAAAAATTAAGTGTTAATATTTTATATGTAACAAGTTAGTGTTAATGTTAAATTCATTAAATTAATTCGAAAGATTATATATTAAGATTGAAATATAATAGAATATATAAAAATATTAAAAAAGTATAGAATATAAGACATATTAAAAAAGTATAGAATATAAGACATATTAAAAAGTAAATAATTTAAAGAAAAATAAAAAATATACAAGAAGTTATAAATTATTTACATATAACATCAAAGTGAGTATGCATTACTAGGTAAGCAAATGTAAAAATATGGTAAAAATTTGATAAATATGTTCGAGTTACAGTGACATACCTATGTGGATTCATTATTCTTCAGCATTGTAAGTATACATTCTTGTTTGAACTCCAGCTCATAATACTAGAGTGAAAAATTAGTGTCACTATATTATTATTGACAAATACTGAAGTGTCAAACCATTTTCAATAATTAATGCAAAAAATAATAAATCTTTCTGCTAATACTATTGTAATTTAAACACGAAAACTTTTTGTGGTGGTATAGATTCTTGACGGCCGGCATAGTCCAGTGGTAACGCATTGGACTGCCATTCCGAAGGTCGCGGGTTCGAACCCGGCGTGCGCAAATAAATTTTATTTGATTAATTTGTGTTATTTCACAATTAATTAATTAAAATAATATATAGTATATTTGCGGCACGTTCCAGAGTGGAAGATACTACCAGTATCGCCCTGGTGTAAGACCACCATTCAGAATTGAAACGTTGCTCCAAATGGCTTTAGCCGTGTTTAGTGACTAGATCTGAATAGCCAGGTACTTCCCCACCTTCCTCTTTCCCTTCCCCACTTACCTTCAGCCTCACAACATCCCCCAATTGGGGATGCCATAGTCTCACTGGCTCCAGACGGGAGCAGTTGGGACTCTTGTGAGGTATTCACTATAAAAAAAAAAAAAAAAAAAAAAAAAATGTTCCTTCAAGAAAACTTTTAGTGGTGAGATTTGTATGTTCCTTAAAAAAAATTTGCCCCTTTTCGGATATCCATTTTTGGACATCGGTTTTAAATATTAGTAATATCTTCTTCTCCAATGATTGAAGAATTCATTGGTTTTTCTTATATATTTCGCTTCTTCCACCTTCGTCATCAAACTTTCCCGACAATCTTAAGTACACTCTTCATCATCACGACAGATGTTCCAGTATACAATACAACAGTAATCCTTCCTCGGTTAGGTGCTAGTCTATCAATGGACACCCTGGGTAGTCTTCTCGTGATCGAAACAATGCGTTAGATCTCTTTGGACCCATCGAAGGGAACAGCACAGACAATACTGGCGTGCAACTCGGTCACTGGTGCATATCATTTTCTGAGAATCTATTCTGATTGGTTTGAACCTTTAGTTCGAGGATATCTCAAAACCAATTACTGGAATAATTATTGCTAACCTGATCATGTAGGCCATTGAAGGAGTAGTTTACTATTTATGCCATTGATAAAGAGACAGTATTAACAATTCTGTGTACTTGCTCAGCTTTGAAGTGCTTTTCCTATAATTTGACAGGGCAACACACGCGTCACTTTAAGCTAGATTGAATAAGATACTATTTTAGCGACACATATATTATGAATAAGCTTACAGAATCCAAAACAATGCATACTAAATGTTGATGGACTCCGAGAGACGGTCGTAATCTTTGGCGCAAAGTTTAAAAAACTATGATTGTTGTAATGTGTTTTATCTTCATCCAGGAATTGTATAGTGATATTTTATTCCCTTTGAATTCTAGTACCATTTTAGGTTGTGAAAATGGAAAAATTTTGAGTGAGAGGAGCTAACATGAGCGGAGCGGTAGGGTGTTCGTGTACGTTTACCTTTCAGTGCGTTGCAAATAAATGTACCCGAAATATATTTTTTTGTTTGTAATGGTGCGTGAATTTCTGGCTTGACTTTTCTAATTTGTAACTGAAAATCCTAGATCTCTTGAAAAAGGTTTCTATTTTGTAATAGTTTTACGTTTTATAGTAAATTGTTGTATAATTTACTCGGCGCACTAAAATTTCACTTTGTGTTTTTCGTCTCTATACACGCTTTGATCTATATATTTTGACGTCAGTATACAGAACATACCTACCTGGTTTCAATAGTAGATAATATTTATTTGCAAGTAAAATGCTTTGTGTAATTTCTTTATATTTAAAAAAATCTGAAACTAATTTTGGTTTTTCTTTGTTTCAGGTAAAAAAAAATCGTCGCATTTTCTTCGTGCATGAATTGGAATTTCGGTGATAAATTGGTAAGTATTGATACCAGAATACGAGAATTGTACTTATACCAATATATTTTGTAGAAAACCTGTCTAAAGGATAATTTAAAGGTTGAATAAATTAATTTTATTCAGTGCAATGTGATCATTTAGAAATTTATCAGTCAACAAACTTCTTTCACAGTCACTAAAACGTCTGTAAACTTAATGATTAGTTACTTTTTGTTTGCATTTGCAACATTTGCCCCAGGGCAAAGCCCCTTCATATCCTCTCATAGTTGCGACACTGGTCATCTTCAACGAGAATTTTGTATTGCAGCCTAGTGTTTACCAACATTATTACCAGTGGCGGGCATTGGTTTATGACCAAGCTATGTTTAAAGTATTTTTTATCGTATTTGCATAAAATCGAATATTTTAGTGGATTTGACAGTTTATTGTTTGACGAGGTAGAAACAAGGAAACAAATTAATTTTTAGTGACTTGCGCTATGTATCCGATTTGATATAATAACAAACATATAGGAACGATTCTTCTTCTTCTTTCGTATGGTGGGGAGTCAAAGGGGGACATCTAGGTCTGCGAGCCATTCTAGGGCCTCAGGCGTCGCCATGTGAACATCATCAATCCCGCCGGGGAATGAATGGAGCGGGTTTTGTTGACCACATGTTCAGTGGTCTGCACCGCACCACATTCACACATCAGCGACTCTTAAGGCCCCATCTGTGCATCAATGGGAACGATTGTATTTTTATTATGCATGGACCAGACAATTTGCTACTGTACATTAGTAAGTAGTTGGGAAGGAGTATATTTTCATGAAATCGTATTCATAAATGGTAGAAATACAAAACCTAATTGCATGGCTGGTTTATCCGTTTTTATGCACCAGTTGCTAAATGCTTCGAGCCACTGGTGTACAAAAATCGGAAACCTTTCACAGTCCGCGACATTGTAAATAAATTTAACCGTTAAATTCTTACACGCCCGTTCAACGTTGGTGTGGTAAAGCCGGCCTTGAGCCCGGATTAATACCGTTTCAAACTAATAAATGCCGTGGTAGTAAGTCAACGTTTTCAATGTTTTGACCTTACGCGCCGCGTATTATTTACACAACGTTTATTAGTAAGACTGTTAATGTGTAAAAAATAATAATTTCTTATTTAAACTTAAGTCCAATTTTTTGAGCTTTTAAGGAAATTCATGTTCTTACAGCGCTCTTGAAGTGATTTTTCACAAAAAACGGTTCTATAAAGTTATCCAATTATCATTATTACCGATCGTGAAATTAAAAAAATCTCAAAGTTTACGGAAAAATATTTTTTGTTTTGAATTTAACATTTTTACTATTTGGAAACACACTTTCCCAACGCAAGAACTAGCCAGAATGACATTAAACATATAAACAAACTTACAACAGTATGGGGATTATTAATAATGTAATTATAGAAAATGGAAACATTTTTTTAATCGGCACAATCGCATGCGCATACGTCACAGTGTGGCGATCAACAAAATATAGCCAGTGTCTTAAATCAGATGATTAATAGTTCCTACAGCCATTTTTGGACAAAAGAACTACAAATAATTATCCACTAAGCTCCATTTATAATTTACATCCAACAACGTTAAAGTAAACGGATTATGCAAATAATGATTTCAAAAAACAAAGAATCTGACTAAATGAAAAGGAATAACATAACGTTCATTTAGAAAAAAACGTCATAGGATCTAAAACAAATACCCACTTATTTGAATTTTACACAACTGTTAAGCAACCATTTACCGTTCATTAATTGTTGTTTATTAGCTGTGTAAAATTTTAAACACGTTTATTAGTAAAGCTTTTTGTATTTAAATAAAACCTAGTCTGTTTCAGAAAATTGGGACTAAGGCCTGGTTGTTTCGCAAAAATTCAAGTACAAAGTACCCTCACCCCGTAAATCCGGGCATCCATGCTCATCATTATTATACATAGCAAACCACTTGGGGCGACCAATGTGGCAGAGGTGTTGGATATCCAATGCTAAATGAAATGAAAGGTATAAAAAGTCTCGGGCGCCGAGTGAAAAAATAAGAAAAAGTGGTAAAATGAGAAGTAAGTTATGAATGAAGAACGAGGTGTAAAAAGAATGTATGACTTGCAAGTGAATAGTTGAAGAAGTCGAGGACACCCGTGGAAGACATGGATTCACGATCAAATGAAACAAATACTTATTATAATACAATAATATTTGTTCAAGGAACAAACAAGGGTTGGGATAGCCGTATTTTAAAGGGCTATTCCACACAGATAAAACATGGATAAAGCCTATGGCTTATGACAGGCAAATGCGATAACATAATTTGTAAGGTTAATTCACAGTCAGCTTACCAGGTGGCGAACGAAATCTGCATCTCGAGAATCATCTGTCAGCACTGGAACGGTGATCGTTGTACGGCAGAACTCGTTATGTTGAATTGGATTGTGATAGTTGCGATAGAATACGTTTAAGGGATTATTCCGATAAATAACCGGCGATAGGACACACATTGGTTTGACAAGACGACCGTTTTGATGTGATTGTACGGCTCACGGCACTCCGTGATTATATTTGACGTGTGTGATTTCAAACTGTACAGTTCAAAATCTGACCATACTATTGGTCAGCACACGGCCTGTCAAAATCAAATCGGCGTGACGGAAAAATATTATTTTTTCTTTAAATGCACTCAGTTGTCAGGTACATTACAATTCAAAACTTTATCCCAAGCCATTTACAAGTCGAGTTCATGTCAGTTAGTATTGTTTAAATAAATAAGTTAATATATGAGACCTCAGAGGAGTTACAAGTAAATCCCGCCCTTTGATGATATTACTGGGATAATAATGGTGATTATTATTATAATAACCAAACCCAATATTTGATTAGGATAACTGAGCAAATTCATTTTCCATATCGCTTTGATTAAGGCGAGAAGAGAGCTCTAACGAGGATGGAGGCGGAACAGAATATATGTATATATATATCTACTCTAAACAAATTTCAACGTTTTCAATTTTGTATTTGTCTTATTCGTTGTATTGTATTATAATATCCCTTAGGAGAAAGTATTGTAAAACTATGCGTTATAAATGTGCGATTGACCTAACATAACCTAATCTAAACTTTTATCATGTTTTTGTTTGTTGCAGTTCTGTTTTATCCGGTTACCGTTAATAATTGTGTATCCAATTCAATCAAAGCCAATGCGAGCTAACGGCATCTGTTTTTCTACCTTCATTTAATACGGGTCTCTTAAATTCTCTTCGACTCTCCTCTTACAGCCCCTACCTTAACCGGCCTCAGTGCCTCACAGTTTACATTGTAGAGGCAGAGCGATCTTGTGAGTAGTCACATAAAAAATATGACCTTAAAAATATTACAAAAAAATAAAAACAATATTAGGTACTTTTTTTGAATCATTATATTTTTTTTATATGGATGCCGACTGGTTTAGGAACAACCGTTCCTTCCTCAGGGCGAAATTAATATTCACACAAGATGCCTAAATAATGAGTAAACATATTATTTATGATTAATAAAAGTTTTTCAAAACTAAAGAAAAATACAAGTTATTGTATTTTATATAATTATAATTTTATTTTCTAAGGAAAACACTTAGATAACTTAGAAGTCTTGGAAAATATGAAATTCCTTCATAATAATGAGTCTATTGTCAAAAAAAAAATATTATCTTAAAGTCGAATCTTAGATACGTTCCCATTCCCCGTACGTTTTATCTCCTCCCCCCACTCTTCACCAATCCCAAACTCCCACTTCAATTCTTAAGAACATAAGTTTAGTTTTTGTAATGTTATGTTAGTATACTTTTTCCCAGAGGATGGAACGGTTTTTCCGAAACCGGTCGGAGATTTAAAAAACATGGTGGTTCAAACAATGTAGTATTGTTTCATTTATTTATAATGGATAACCACATTGTTCATTTCAATGCGTTTTTAAATATTTTTTCCCTCCACTTCACGCTGTCTCCAAAATATAATCCTAGTGTCACCGAATAGTTAGAAGAAGTTGGAAGTTTCCGGTCCTCGCGCCCTGCTGAGGTGATAAAAGTGGAACATGTTTTGATGAGATATTACTTAGCAGTAGCGCTTCTATGATTAAAAAATACAAATATTTCTGAGAACCTCGCAAATAAAACAGATTAGGAGCTAACAGTTTTAAACGAAAACTTTCGCAGGTTCCATTCAAAAATACTGAAAGTAATATTATTCCTAATCTTTTCCGCACCATTTCCAGATGAAACTGTCTCCGCCAACTTCGACTTACTTTCAAATAATTTCATTGGAACTTTTCCCCCGTTTAGAGCCGGTGGATTCGAACTCAGGAACTCGGTTGAGGTGGAAGAGAAGCGAGAAGTAGCTATAATCTCATCTGTGCTTTTCTTCTTTCTTTCTTCCTGTGCAAGTTGGTAGTGCTAACTCTGTTTCCAGCTTCTTCTAGAACACTCGACCTGAACAACGGTGTTCAATAGTTTCTGGCGATTGAACTACCAGAGAATGCGTTTACCAATCTCTCATTACCGCAACGTTTGGGCTCAGTATTGTCACAATGCTCAATTCAAAGGATTTTTTCCTCGATGTATCCACAATTACACTATATATTTACATTAAATTTCCATTACAAATTCTGATAAAACACATAAGGGATAAAATTAAATGATTATAAAAAAGAAGAGATTTACACATAAAAAAACACTATCGCATCAATAAGGAGACTCTCTTTTAATCGATAGTACTGTCACATTAAATTTCTCCTCGCTGACGCAAAATATATAGATATCGGAAGAGATTAGGTTTAAGAGCAAATTACTCCTCCACAGCAGAAGAACCATTGGCAGGTTGGTCTAAAAGCAGGAAGATAGAATCCTCTATTATGATATTAAGCTGTTTTAAGATGGTCATCAAGAACATTGAGATTCACGCGCTCAATGAATGGCGGCATATCCCCTCTCTTCTGGGTGCGAAAAGTCCTAGCATGTCCAGAAGAACGTTCGTCTAATAGGGGGATCTTCCTCATATGGAAAAATCTCAGAAACTTTGTTTGAACCCTTTTCAATAGGAACACCCCAAGGTAGAATTCAAGGGACGGGAGGAAGGCTTGGGAATACGGAAAATACAACAATATTATCTCACTTGTACAGCGGTCTTGTTTGCATGTGTGATGTATAAATGAAGTTACCACTACTACTTGTTTATATATTTTAAGTACCATTTCTCATTTACTGTGCCTTTGTGCATTCTACATTTGTAATATTTTGGGTGTACATCGGTTTGTTTTATGAAGACCATCAAAACAAATAGAGAGATTATATTTAATACCATACAGATAACCAAAACACTGAGAAAGAACAAAACAAGAAGCCGAATCGGCCTTCTTGGCTTTCTGTTGACTACGCATTTCATACCTCTGTAAATTTTTCAACTTTTATATAATCTCAGAATAGTTTTGACACTTACATGGTGGCAGTTTTAAGAGGAAAACTTCCTAAAAGCATTGATGCAATCACTCGAAGAATGTTTTAAAGTAATTAAGTATAATTCGTTTGAATTGATTCGGAGAAAGGAATTCGGGAAGTATCCGAAACTTCAGTATTTAAGTTGGGATTATATCATTTTGACCATTAGTTCGGTTTTTGTGGTATTCCATTAAATCATGCACAATATTAGAGATCTAATAAGAGAATAATATTGTAGTGAAATTCACCTGGGTCTATGTTTTATTTATATTGTATTTTATTTCTTAACCGATTGTTCTTCTTAGTATTAAATATACAATACTGAGAATTTTTGGCCCTAAGGTTTTTAGATGCTCTTTCCTGTGCCCAAAAAGAGGCACTTTCTTCAGGGCTATGTTATATTTGATGATACTGTGTAGAGAATCTCAAAGAATTTAAGTACCAAAGTATACCCAATTCTTAAAGACACTCAGGTTGCAGATCAATTTTACCACAGAAGTTGGTAAAAAGTTTGACTTCATGGCTTATGAGCACAAAATTTTCAAAATCAGCCTTTCTCATTTGCAAATTTCTATACCCGCTTCCTAAATAAAATTTATTTGGGAAGCGGGTATGGGTTCTGTAGATATGTTCCATTGATTAATTTTGTGGATACTTTGATTTACAGTGTTGTACTTAGAGCAAGTATTGGTGTTAAAGGCAACGAAATGAAATCCTTTCTAACATACATGATAAATCAACAAAATAGTTCACACTTTTGTAAGAATAAGCATTAATGATATTTCCACGTCAGAGAAATGAATAAAATTGATGATTACTTAACCTATGTAACAGATGTTTTGCAATTTTTTTATGCTTTGAATGCGATCAATGTAGATTTGATATTGGGGATTCCTTTATCAAAGGGATATATTGTGCTACGTTTCTAATTTGCTATTGAAATACTGATAGTACCAGCACATCAATGTTTCTGGAAATGTCAATCGGATGCTGCCATGAGATGATGCAAATTTATTTCATGTTTATAATGTGCCGTAATAAAAACAAATGTATGGTTTTGACAGATTAACAGAGAGGAAACAATAGTTTTGTTAAAAAGTTAAAAGGCAAACAGGTAGTTAGAGAAAAGGTTTATGATTGATCCGAGGTTAAAGTTACGTGGTTTGATATTTTTTATTTAATTGGTGCAGTCTCAGAGTAATAATAAAGGAGATTCGGGCAATAATGAATATGATGACTATTCAGCCAGTCGACGGCATCGGGAATCACCTGATACAGCACGGATCTGATGTACCACTTGGAAACTAATGCATGGGATTTGTCATACTTCTACGATAGGATTTTTAGTTTGATGCGTCCAGATTTACTTATTAGATTTATACTTGTTATTTTTAAAAGACAATTTCTTTTATTTTTGATGTAGACAAAAACATAAAAATAAAATACTTTGGGTAGTAAAAGTAAAACAACCCCAAACAGAGATCACATAAAACTCTCATTCACTCCAATCATAAATAAAGAAGTTAATGTTTACCAATCTCCTACGGTGTGCTCCAAGGAAGTGTTCTAGGCCCGCTCTTATTTCTCATAAATACGAAACTTTGGAAATTGACGGTAGTATAATATCTTTTGTAGACGACACGGTTATCAAATTTACAAGTAAAACTTGGACAGTTTAAAAAAAAGGGCTAACTGTAGACTGAGCAAAACTAAAAATCAAAATTTAATATTTTTCATCTGCTAAATTCAAACTTCCAGAGAACCATCCCAAACTAATCATTAACCTCCACTATCTCTCAAAAAACAGTTGTCCATTCCCAATTCTTAAATCGTCTAACACAAAGTACCTGGGTCATTAAAGATAACCAATTACAAGTATTACATTCTTTTGACTAATAATGCACTAAATAAAGAAAAAATAAATAAAAAGTTTCCATGCTTAATATTAAAGCCTTGTGTAATATTGCGTTGTTCTACGATAGAATAAGAAAAAACAAAATTTAAGCGATTCCAAGAAATTTTTGAAACGTTCATTTTATTTAATGTTATTTATAATGTACACAACAGACAGAGGGTAAACATAAAAATTACAAAGAAATAACAAAAAATAAATATCAATCATCCAGTACGCACATCAATAATACGATTGTGTAATAATAAAACAATAAGAATTTGAAACAAGACAAAATTTCGGAGAAGGGTATGGGCACCGCCTCCCCGAAAACCATTTATTGGTTAATGGTTAATCAACATATATGCCGGAGGTCAACTCAAATGGTTCGCAACATTTGGTGGCTTAGAATTGGTGCACGAGTTGATGGGGTGAGGTTTGTCTAGGTCTTGTCAGTGGATGCGTGAGCCCGCCTACAGTGTGGCCGGGACACTGGTTGAGGGAGACGTTTTAACTTTTCCAGCAGGACTCCATTGACCCATCGCGTTGTACCGCAGTAAGAGAAATGGATGTATACATCTATCACTCTTGGACACACCAACTCTCGGATTCCTACCCACCACTCATACCTGCTTCCTTCCCAGAACTTCTTCTCCTTTATTTTCTTAAAATGACATTGGCCTTTAATTTCCTGTGTTTAGGTAATTTAAAAAAAAAAACACCAACAAAAGAGTCAATAAAGTTTGGGTCAAGTTAACTCAATAAAAACAGGAGATTCTAGAAATTTGGTAAAGTTTTGGGGGCTGTCGCTAAATATGTCCGGAATCTGTACACTACAGTAGATGATATCTAGTCAACATATTCGCACACGAATTAAGAAGTTGGTTCTTTGGAAAGGAGCATGGAAAGTTTCGAGGTTTCTCAGTAGACGGTGATTGATATTGATTTTGACTGGAGCCAAGATGGTTAGTAATTTGATATCATTCTTATGTGATTCTACTATGTTTCCACAATGCCACATCCCCTTTTGCACTTATGATAGTTCCAGCGCTATTATCGATACAACGTTGTTACAGAATATCTCAGTTAAGGTTTATACCAAATTATAGCATCGATCCGAAACCACCCACTGCTGCAGATGAGATTCATACCAGGGAATCAGAAACAAGCAGAGATAACTCATTACAATATTGCTAGCTATTTGAACAGAAGTACCTTCGAACCGTCTCATCTTCTCGCAAATCCATTACGCCAATTAGACTGTTTGATCGGATAATGAGATTAATGAAGCGAGATTCAATTATTGGTGCTGAGAGCATTGAACCACAGTCCATGCCTATCGTAGTACCTAGTTCATTCTGCTAGGTTCTCAAAGTGTTACTTAAAGGTTAATGTTATTATGGTGAAAATGTGTTATGACTCATTAATGAATTAATGAATGAATGAAAGAGACATTAAAATTAATTTTAAGATATCTCAAAAAATTTTGTAATGAGCTTTCAAAGTGAACTTGGGTAAAACCATCGAATAGAGATTAAAACTAGAATTACCTTCTGTTAAATTTTCCATTTAGCCCAATAGTTTTATTTTATTTTTTGGGAGAATCAACAGATTTTTTTTATTGGTTTGTATATGTGCAATTGAGAAATCGATTATAGATTTCCTTATTATACTTGTACATTATCTTAACCATTTTAACAGGATATTTTTGAAATTAACGGAAATCACATATAAGTATATATCTCAATCCCGTTTGAATTTGAGGTTGAACTATTTTACTTACGTATGTATGTTTTTAATTGTAAAATTTGTAAAATGTAACTTTTCACAGTAAAATTCGAAGAATAAAAATATTGTGAAAGCTTCGTAGATATTTAAGATTATAATTATATAACTTACGTTAGCTGTTATCTGGGGAACTTGCAGAAAGGATAAAAAATGACGAATCTATAGATTTAAGAGGGTATTTAATCGACTAATAAATAATCGATGAAAAATATTATTATTTAATCGGTTGTGGTTTAAGTATGTAGTTTTTTTAGATCAAACTGTTATGATATATTATTTATTTAGAGATAAATTTTGAGGAGTCCTTGTTACCGGCCATATTTTATATTAAATGCCATCCCGAACTTTGCAGATTTTCTGCGCGCCAATACTCGGTCCTCGAGTAATGTTCGGGATGGGCAGAGCATGAAACTGTCGCCAAGGCATGGGCACACAAAGGATTACAGGTTCTACTGATTGTAGTGAAATGAAAGCAGTAGTTTTGTTTTTGCACATTATAAAACATGGAGAATATATTTAAGTAAACATGTTACATATTATGACTCGGCACTTACCCCCAGGGATCAAAAATTGGTTCTTAATTCTATCTAAAACTGATTAACCACTTAATTACGGAAAGTGAGCGGGGAGCTTCCATACGGCCGGCGGTGGTCTGTCCCAGACAGATCGAGCTGGCACCATCAGGGCTTTGGTCCAGGAGACGGGTCCAGCGTCTCCGACAAGGTGGCTGATAAGCGGTTCTGGAGCGTATCGGGTCTATCGTTTATGTAACATTAATGGAGCGAATCCATCCATTGAGCTGATCGGCAGATTACTTGAGCGGGTGCCGTCCGGGCTTGTGATTTTATTATCCGTATCTTATTAAGAAAAATACGGCTTGTATCGCGCCACTTGAGGTGAATGCTTCATTTCCCGGAGTCCGCGGAATAACGATTTGCAAGGGATCGCGTATATAAACTTCAGTAGAACATTATTTGTGATCTTCACGAACACACACACGGTCATCCATTATACGGACGTTTATTTAATAGAGCCTGCACCGACTTGGTTTTTGTAAAAAAGAACCGAATAACCCGCATCAGGAATACTGATGTACACTTTTTTAATACGATCGCCCATCCAGGGTAAAAATGAATTATAATCTAATTGACTGTGCGATCATTACACGGCCGTCCCGCTCGTGTAACAATTCCAGAGTACCCAGCGAAAGGAAACGGAAACAAACAATAGACTGCCCGGCGGTCTATTTGTTGCCAGACCGTGCTCTCTATAATTTTAATCAAAATTAATGCTATGAATGGTACTTGTTCTGAAGAGGTGTTTTAAATAATTACTTTTAAATAAGACTTAACACCGCTTCATAACATTACCCCCCGCGCCACACAAATGTTTGTCCCCAAACATTAATACAACTCTAAAAAAAACTACAACTGCAATAACTAAGCTTGAAAAGATCCTCTGGGTTTCTAAAAAAAACAATCAACAATTATACATGAGCATCATAATTTGTAAGATAAGTAAGGAATAAGACAAAATCTACGATTTGGATAGCAAAACTTATGATGAATGGGTGTGCCGCAGCTTCAATCGCACCCATCGAGCGTGCAGCCGGATGGTTGAGCCTGCGATTCATCCATTCTAGAACTTAAAGATAACTTAAGATTAATGTAACTTAATTACAAATTTTAGAAGATATTACGTGAACGGAGTCTGCAAGCACCCACAGTATCGGAATACCGGGTGATGATAAATTGACGATTGTCGAAGACTGCCGTTAGCGTTACATCTGTGACGGAAAATATTCTTAAACAAAATTGTAGGTAAACCTGTAGGTATATAAAAAAATATTATTGTTCTTCTCAACACATCTAAACAACTTAAGCGTTAAAGCTTCACTGGCCCTTTAATAGGGCGATAAGCCACTCAGGCAACACTTTTTTTTTAGGGAGGTAAACCAACCCTCACTTTTCACTGAGTCTACTTCTCCGTTGGAGATAAAACACACTTCGAAGAAATTCTATCTACTCTACCTGACCTGGTTATTGGGTAAGTCTTTCGAAGAGAATTTATACAATAAGACAAAATAATCATCCTTGGAAAGCATTATTTCGTAATAGTAGAAAAAACTTTTAACCTTTACACACACGCAGGTGTGTAAGGTGGTTTAATCGAGTGGAACTGTCAACAACCAATCTTATAGATGTGGTGCAATTAGTAGTAGTATACATCCATTGTTGTAAATGGAGTCATTGGTCGAAGATTGTATACATCCATTGTTGTAAATGGAGCCATTGGTCGAAAATTGTATACATCCATTGTTGTAAATGGTGCAATTGGTAGAAAATTGTATTATTGTACTAATTTATAGATAAAACTTACTTTTACTAAATATAACTAAAGTTATAGAAGGAATTTAAGGAAAAGACATATGCTGAACCAGCTCTTATAATTGTATCATTAATTACTATGAAATTATTAAACAAAATATCAAGAGTACTAACATAAGTATACCATTTCCAAACATGACAAGATAATTATAATAAAGTAAACAAAAATATATTTGGTAAAATTCAATTCTTAATAATAAAATTTTTAAAACTGCTTAGAAAACAAAGATGTACTGGACCGGTACATCTTCACTTTCTAAGTAACGGGCGAACGTATACAATATGCACATAAGTATATATTAAGAAACCTAGAATATACGGGAATAGTGGGAAAGTATCACCGTGCATTCCAAGCTTTGGGCAGTTTATATAACCCATGCTACCTAACTTTCACTTGTTTAGTCAAAGCCATATTTCACGTCGTTTTTTTTTATTTTTATTTTTATTTTTTTTTAATTATTTTCCTATAAGCTTATCTGAACAACATCATTGTCGTGTAACAAACTCGAGTAGGATACTAGAGTATTATACTAAATTTATTATGTTTCTTTCTATTATTTACCGATTATACTAACCATTTTACGAAATTTCTATATTTTCTAAAAGAAAATTAACTAGGACAGGACTAAGGACTGTCATAATGCTGGGTCGCTCCAACTCGGGTGATCAAGCCGCTTTGTGCTCCCGTGCATTGAAAAATATTTGAAATATTAATTAATTGAGAGTACTTGGTAGGGTGGCCAGACCCACCAAAGCACTATCAGAAACATATTAATCCGGAATATTTTCTGACTTGACGATGTCTTTCACGTGAAAGTTACCAGTTTCCTTACCTTTGAGGTCTGCTAATGTATAGATTAAGTCTGATTTTTTCTTCACGACTATATTTTGCACAAAGCGTGGAGCTAGTTTCTGTGCAAAGTAATTTAAAGCGTTTGATTGGACGAAATTTCTACGCCAAACCCTGTCTCCGACTTGAAAACTAACATGTTTTCTCCGCAGGTTATAATGGTTTGCTCCTTTTTGATAAGCTTTTAGTAAAGCATCTGAGACTTGCTCATAAACTGATGACAGTTCTTCTAATTTTTGTGCGTAGATTCTCTGACTAGTACAATTTTGTGAATTAGATTCCGTATCAGCTATAGGGTTACGATGCAAATCACCGTCTAATATTTGCTCCCGACCATGCATTAGAAAATAAGGTGTAAAACCCGTAGCGCAATTTACGGAATTGTTCATAGCTGATTGTATTTGTGGTAAAAATTTTGACCAATTACGGTGGTCTGATTCAACTAATATCGATAATGCGGTGCCCAAAGTTTGGTTATATCTCTCTACCACATTATTTTGAGGGGTATAATAAGAGTTATAAAACGGAGGTGGTATATTATAATTATTTAATAAGTCCTTAAATTCTTTGGATACAAACTGACGGCCGTTATCACAAACAATGGTGCGCGGTACGCCATGTACAAGAAAGATACTTTCTTCTAAACTCTTCACAATGCTTCGCGCGGTACCTTTGCGCAACGGGAACAGCCAGGTAAACTTTGAAAAAACATCGACACAGGATAAAATAACGGTAAAACCAGAGTAACTTCTCGGTAATGGACCTACCAAATCCAACGATAACATTTGCATTGGACGTGTAACTTTTTTTGGATGTGATGAAATACCGTTAGGTGAGGCCGTACTGATTTTGTGGGCCTTACAGACCGTACAGCGATTTACAAATTGTTTAATGTCTCTGTACATATTTGGCCAAAAATACCGTAATTGTGCTTTTTTATAAGTTTTAAAAACGCCGGGGTGACAAGATCGAATAGACTCGTGAACACTACTTAAAATGTCTAATCTTTTTTCTTGAGGAATTACTTTTTTCCACGCAGTGTCTTCACACAGTGCTAAACGAGTTTTCGTGTGACGAAATAGTTCGTTTTCCCGAATTTGGAAGTTCTGAAAACGTTGGGGAAATTCTTGACAACCCTTCCAAATATTTTGATACCACTCATCTTGAATATTTCCTGAATCTATAATGGAGATTTCGGCAAGATCCATTCGCGAAAGGACATCTGGGACTATGTGTTGAGTACCTTTACGATGGATTACATCAAACGAGAATTGGGATAGGCGTGAACTCCAACGCGCGAGACGACCACTGGGGTTGGACAGAGAACCTAACCATTTTAGACTTGAGTGGTCGGTTACAACTGTAAAATGAGTTCCTTCAATGTATGGTCTAAAGTGTGTAACGGAGTCTAGTACGGCTAAAAGTTCGCGCTCAGTTATTCCATAATTACGTTCGTGAACGTTTAAGCATCTCGAAAAATAAGCAATAGGGTGCTCCTGTCCATCTATAGTTTGAATTAATACCCCCCCAATGCCTACGGAGCTTGCGTCACAGTGTATAGCGAAGGGTTTCGAAAAATCTGGACAACTTAAGACTGGGGCAGAAGTAAGTGCTTGCTTTAGTGCAATAAATGCGGATTCAGCTTCCGGTGACCATTTAAAATTACTAATTCCCTTATTTGAACCAGTAATACTTGTTAAAGGAGCTGCAATGCTTGAAAATCCCTTGATAAACCGTCTAAAGTAACCGCACAGGCCAACAAATGCCCGAATTTGTTTAGCATTTTTCGGTATAGGAAAATCTTTAATACTATCTATCTTACTTGGATCAGTGCGAAGTCCCTGGGAATCCACCATATAGCCCAAGTATTTAAGCTCGGCTTTACAAAATTCTGACTTTTTTAAGTTAATGGTGAGACCCGCGTCTCGTAGACGTTCGTACACCCGATTTAACAAGTTTAAATGTGATTTCAAGTCTTCCGATACTAATATAAGGTCATCTAAATAGCAAAAAACATTATCATCGAAATCAGGTCCAAACAATGCATCCGCTAGTCTTTGTAATTCGCTAGGAGCATTTTTCAAACCAAACGGCATGCGAGTGAACTCAAAGAGGCCCCGCCCAGGAACAACAAATGCTGTCTTTTCACATGATTTTTTGTCCAAGGCTATTTGCCAAAATGCCTTGGAGAGGTCAATCGAGGAAACATATCTGGCACCGCCCAGTTTATCTAGGATACGCGCAATATAGGGAAGAGGGTAACTATCACGTACCGTGACGTTATTAATTTTTCGAGAATCAAGGCAGAATCTAGCTGTTCCGTCTTTTTTTGTTACAATTATTACTGGACTGGACCATGGTGAACGAGAAGGTTGAATAACCCCTAATTTTAGCATTTCATCAACTTCTGTTTCTAATTGTTTCTGCCGTGCGGGTGAAAGAGGGTAATACCGCTGTTTGATGGGTGGTCCTGTTGTAATTATTTTGTGTTTAACTAAGTGTGTTAGACCTAACCCCTTTTTTTCAAAAGAAATTGACTCGAATTTTTTAACTATTTTAGAGAGTTCCCTGTTCTCTTCAATAGTTAGGGATGAGGCTGGCCGAATAGCCCGCAACCCACTAATATTTCCTTCCGAAACAGGAAGAGTAGCTTTCGAAAACAGTTCCGGTGCGATGTGGAACTCCTTCCAAAAGTTAACTCCTAGAATAATTGAAGGCGACAATGTCGGGATGACGTAGAAAAGAATTTCCTTTGTGGATGATTTATACGTGACCGGCAATGACATTGTCCCTAAGACTGGTTGGTTTGAACCGTCCGCTGTATAAACACTAAACTTAACTTTAACTAACTTAATACCTAATTCCTTAAAAATTTTATAACTATTGCCTCCTAGACATGACAATGAAGCGCCGCTGTCTAGCATTCCACTGTAGAAATTATTTATAATATGTACATAAGTATAAGGACGGTTATCATTTTCAATAGCCATCTCCCGTGGCAGCGGGCCCACTGTTCCGGTTGATGGGGATGAAAGAAATTTATCAACTATTCGGAGCCAACTCTCCCACTCGCTTTTCCTCTGCGCCAAGGACGGCTTGTAGCAAGAGAGACTCCGACCTAGTTTTTTGACTTTTTATGAGCTTTGTCATTGATAGCTCCCACTTTAGGATTGTTAGACCTTGAATTTTTCTTCCTGCAATCTTCTATAACGTGTCCCGATAGTTTACAATATGAACAGAATGGTTTATTGTAAAACGTTCTAGAATTTTCGTGTGCAGTTTTTGTATATGTGTTAGAAGTAGAAGAAGACGGTTTATTGTATTTATAATTATTATCTCTGTTTCCAAGACTAACTTTAGTATAGTTGTTGGAATAATTGTTGTTATTTGGTTTTCTGTACTGATTTTGGTTATAACCTTGGTGTCTATGCATATTATTATTATTAAAATTAGGTGTTTGTCTAGCAGTACTATCAAATTTCTCCGGTTTATTAGTGACAGGTAAGTCTACTTTTGGTTGAGAAACGTTGAAAGATACGAAATCATCCGACAGTGATGCATAAGATTCCAAGTTGCCTGCATGAGTAGTCAATTGCTCGAATGTCGATATATCTCTTGAGACTAGTAAATTTGTATACATAGGCAATAAAGCTTTTTTTGCCAACCGCAAAAGTTCTAATTCCGGTAGTTTAGCTTCAAGCATATTGTTTAATGACTTCATTCTGAGAGTGAATTCTAGCA
The DNA here is from genome assembly GCF_061612785.1 of Hesperophylax consimilis. Classification (NCBI taxonomy): domain Eukaryota; kingdom Metazoa; phylum Arthropoda; class Insecta; order Trichoptera; family Limnephilidae; genus Hesperophylax; species Hesperophylax consimilis. The sequence continues at coordinate 19,966,716 of NC_142865.1, forward strand.
CTGACATACCTTTAGGTTGTGTCATGTTAAATAGTTTTACCTTAAGATCTGTTTGAAGGTCGTTTGCTTCAAATTGTCTTATCAAAAGTTTTGAAAGATCGTCCCATTTCAAATCCTGAGTGTAAATAGACCTGAACCACAGGAGTGCTAAACCTTCTAAAAGATCAGGAAAAACGCGTACAAGATGATCCTGGTTAAAATTTTTTGTCCTACATTTCTCCTCAATTAATAGTAAGAATTCCCTTACACTACTTTTTCCGTCATATTTCAGTTTCCAACCGTCTACGTTATTTGAGTGTGAGTCTCTATAAATAATCTTCGTTTGTTTAATTATGTGGGCTTTCTTAATGGTTGTGTCGTCTAATTCAGAATCCGATGATTCAGAATTCACTTCACTTATAGCAGGTATTTTAATCTCTTTATTATAAGCGCGCGCCTGTAAACGTAACTCATGAGAAGTCGACGATGGATCAATATTCCTGTCTTTAAGTTCTTTAATGAGAACCTCCTTCGAAGCCCCATTGATATTTGGTATTGGTATTGGTGAAGACATGATTACGTTCTTTGATGTTCAGATAGAAAGAAAGAAGTAAAAGAAGAGAAAAATAAATATTTAATTTTTTTTGTTTATAAAACAAAAGAAACTCTTCATTGACGGCTGTAGTATCATTAGACGTAATATTAGCTCAACTTCTATTGTACAATTGTGAAAAAAACAAAAAAAAATTGTTAAAAAAAATATGCTCCACCCTAATGAGAATTGCGAAAAATGGACCACCCTATTATATTGTGAAACGTTATTAAACGTCGGCCTAATGTAATTGTCAATCAAAGATATCATTTAATTTGGGCGAAAAAAAATGACGTAGGTATGTATATAAATAATATTGAGTGTTTGTTGACTTACGAGTAATTAAAACGCATATCGATTGTAATGTGGACTTACAATTTGTATTGTAGAACGCCGACATAAATGTTTTTAATATTATGTATATTAGCGTAAAAATCTAATAATATTATAAAACGCAAATATGCCTTGATCAAACAAGTGAATGACATCGTAAAATAATCGTAAATAATTATGAATTAGACAGTTTGACATAACCTCCCATATAATCATCTTGTTTACCAATTAGTGTTGACATAAAATTTGACAGCTACAAAAGCATAGATAAATCATAGATTTCATGAAAGATGAAAGTTTACGCAAGATTTTACCATAGAATAACGCAAATTATGAATTATCGTTACAAGAATACTGAGTGTATTTGAGGTTATGAAACAATATTCAAATCACTTGACATATGTGATACAATATTATGTCAATTAATCATGAAACATTTCACCAAAATCAGCACAACATGCAATCACCACGAGCCAAAACACGTTGAGGCGCCAATTGTTACCGGCCATATTTTATATTAAATGCCATCCCGAACTTTGCAGATTTTCTGCGCGCCAATACTCGGTCCTCGAGTAATGTTCGGGATGGGCAGAGCATGAAACTGTCGCCAAGGCATGGGCACACAAAGGATTACAGGTTCTACTGATTGTAGTGAAATGAAAGCAGTAGTTTTGTTTTTGCACATTATAAAACATGGAGAATATATTTAAGTAAACATGTTACATATTATGACTCGGCACTTACCCCCAGGGATCAAAAATTGGTTCTTAATTCTATCTAAAACTGATTAACCACTTAATTACGGAAAGTGAGCGGGGAGCTTCCATACGGCCGGCGGTGGTCTGTCCCAGACAGATCGAGCTGGCACCATCAGGGCTTTGGTCCAGGAGACGGGTCCAGCGTCTCCGACAAGGTGGCTGATAAGCGGTTCTGGAGCGTATCGGGTCTATCGTTTATGTAACATTAATGGAGCGAATCCATCCATTGAGCTGATCGGCAGATTACTTGAGCGGGTGCCGTCCGGGCTTGTGATTTTATTATCCGTATCTTATTAAGAAAAATACGGCTTGTATCGCGCCACTTGAGGTGAATGCTTCATTTCCCGGAGTCCGCGGAATAACGATTTGCAAGGGATCGCGTATATAAACTTCAGTAGAACATTATTTGTGATCTTCACGAACACACACACGGTCATCCATTATACGGACGTTTATTTAATAGAGCCTGCACCGACTTGGTTTTTGTAAAAAAGAACCGAATAACCCGCATCAGGAATACTGATGTACACTTTTTTAATACGATCGCCCATCCAGGGTAAAAATGAATTATAATCTAATTGACTGTGCGATCATTACACGGCCGTCCCGCTCGTGTAACAATTCCAGAGTACCCAGCGAAAGGAAACGGAAACAAACAATAGACTGCCCGGCGGTCTATTTGTTGCCAGACCGTGCTCTCTATAATTTTAATCAAAATTAATGCTATGAATGGTACTTGTTCTGAAGAGGTGTTTTAAATAATTACTTTTAAATAAGACTTAACACCGCTTCATAACATCCTGATGACAATTACACATTATATACGGCCCCCAAACAGAATCAATCAAAACAATACAGCCTTTAGGATCCACTAAGCCGTAAGCTGATGACTATTCAATCAGCCTTTAGTCTTGGTTCTTAGAGGCACTGATACAACCAAACCTAACCTAACCAACCGTATACCTAAGGCAGAAGCGAGGTATCTTCTAATCTAGAGCACCGCGAATGCTCAAACTCAAACACAATTCTTAACAACAATCTAACCCTTTTACTAATCCATAATGGGATTTTTCTACTCATCTGAATGTTCGTTTTAAAACAAACCGCGTGGTGGCAGAATTTTAACACTAAAAGTGTCTAAATAATATTAAATATTTTAAAATAGCCCAAGCTTTGGTTACCCGGTTTCAGATTTATGGTTAAGTTAAAAATAACTAGTGATTAAGTAATTACTCGCTCGTAGCATCTCAAAAATTTCTTAAACTTTGATTTGGCTGCGCTGTTGTATTTCTGGGGTTTTATGGAATAATTTGGACCCATGTGTGAGCTCTTACATTAGTATCAAGGATATCACAGAAATTCAAAATAATTTCCTGAAAATAATTAAAATCCTAAGCCACCTTTAATATATGTCGTAAATATTATCAGTATAACACTTGCTAAAGGTATCAGGGACCAAATTGTCATGTCAGTATGCTTTCCTAACTACCTCTTCTGTTTCCTGTCATCCCACAAACCTTCATGATACCATAGGTTACTTGATGCATTAGGCCATATGCCACCGGCTTCAGGCAGTTGACTTTTGTACAGTGTTAACATAAAAAATAACTATTTCCATTGCAGCAGAATTAAAACAGGTAACATTTCTTTCGATTTGAACCGAATCGTGTATTTCCAAACCGTGCAGTTAGAGGTCTTGTTGTACTGTTGGACATTTCAGTATTCATTGAGGGAATTTAATTTAGGATTAGAACGGCTTAAAGTTATGCTACGGTGAACCATACATTCGTACCGTTTCCACAAATGTATCATATTTCTTAACACCAAGTAAGTCCTTCGTACTCTACACCCATAACTCTCCGGGGGTGGGTGGGTTCATGGAAGTAATAATAAATTATTATTGTCTACGATTGGCCTATTTATTTTAAGAACATATTATTTATTTATTTATTTAAACGTTAACAGCACATTTGACTACAAGTTACCAGATTCTAAGTATTAAATTATACATAGATAACGTACCAAAAATTTCTTGATAATTTCGTCTGGGATGGAAATTATAGTAGTTAATCCGTTCTAATGATGTAAAGATGGATAACAATTACATAAATACTATATAGGAAGAAAGTGTCTGGAGAGATGACGATTTTTTTTTTTAAGTATATATATTTTTTATTTTATTTTTTTTTTTATTAAAAAAAAGAAAGACAAACATTCCCGGCTTACGAATAACCTGACAATATTTGAAAATCTCCTACTACCACCACAGTAAGTTGAAAATGTTGCTTGTGTTGTGATGGAGGACTTAACCACTTAACCAGCCGAGGAATTGAACACGCTACGCATGGGTGGGACCCAGACGCGATGTCAACTCGGCCACCGACCGGTCATATTATTAGCAGTAGTAATTAGTTACAATATAAGCTCCGAATTATAATAGATTTATAATAAAAGCTTAATTAAAAATCATGTGCAAATAGTTTTATTATGATTGAAGAATATATTATAACATATTTCAACGAAACATGACACAGAAAATCAAAGCCCCAGGAATCGAACCCAGGATCTCTGTCTTGGTTTAAAAATTATTTATCACGCCAAAAAAAATTAATTTGTTTTATATGTTTGCAAAGAATCATGAAAAATGTCTAATAATAGGTTGTTTCGAAGAATTTGAACAATTCGTCAAATTTCAACCTTAATTTTTCGGGTTCTGTGAAAGTCCTATTCAAGTTCTGTTAAAACATCATTAATAATAATAATACTTGGATGACTTGTATAGCGCCGTTTTTGTGCAAAAACACCTCAAGGACGCTGTACAAACTTATAATACATTTCTACAGTGATCTATATTATTACTTAACTATTTATGGAGAAAATATACAGTACAATACTTACCTGGTAGGTCACATGAGATTAACACTTAATTAACATTATCTAATTGTTTATTGGCGAAATTTAGATACAGGGTTTAGGACTTAATTGAAAAATTGAATATAACTGGACTTTCTCTTATGATTGGTATATTTAATTTAAGGGTACGACAGCTTAAAAGGGTAAGTTTTTAGTTTAGACCTGAATTCTGTTGGACTTGTTATGGATCTTAGTTCCGGAGGGAGTTTATTCCAAGCCTTCGGCCCAGATACTCCAAAGGCGCGATCACCAAACTTAGTATTTGGCTTGCGCATAGGTTCTATCAGTCTGCCTACAGCTGCTGATGTTGCTGATCTAAGCGTTGACTGCCTCAGACCAGTGTTTTCCGGGAAGCATATTTCAGAGATGTAGGGTGGGGCCATTTCATTGATGGATTTAAACACCATCCAGCACAGTTTGTACTGGATTCTTTCAGGGCACTTGAGCCAGTGAAGGTTACGAAGGTGTTCTGAAATGTGCGAATATTTAGAAACCCCGGTTATGAGCCGTGCTGCTGCATTATATGATAGTTGCTTGACATAACTGAAATAATAATAGACCATTCACAGAATTTGAAAATTAACTTTGAAATTTGAAGAATTGTTCAAATTCTCCGAAACAACCCGTCCTTGGTGTATAAATTTTCGTAGTGGTTTTAAGTTGTGATTGCGCAAGTAATCGAATGTATTTATGCGAGTAGGGAATAAATAAAACTTACTAACAATAATTACATACCATAACAATAATAATAACAATATTTACACAATAATTGTTTTGGGAGTGAACATCTTAAATCATTACCAAAGTCATAACGGTTTTTGAAAAGATATCATATTTTATTTATTTATATTTAGAAATTTAGAAATCTAAATATTACAATGAAATAATATCTTCAGCTGTACTGAAAATAATTCATATCCTTAACCATCATAATATGTATTCCCAATTGCCCAGAATTTTTATGGAGGAAAACAATTGTACCGAGTCAGTCTTTTTAAAAAGGGCGTTAATAAATACAATGTTATACTGGTTTCAAACAGTTTGAAATAGTACCTATTACTTCAGAAAAATAACCCTGTTATCATAGTAAAAATAATACCCGATGCAGTAATAACACCAATTTGTATTTTCACATATTGCTATATTTGCATTTTATCGCCCCATGTGTAATATACAGTATATTCACACCGTAAGAAATACTCAATGAAGAGAAAAACCTAAAGAAGTGTATTATTTAAGCAGAATTTTTCAAACACCTATAAAAATCTACCTATAAGCTCTTCATTTCAATACAGTACATTTAGCACAGCCGGTAGGATAATATTTGATCAACATTTTTCAATCATCTGAGGTCTCTCTTTTTATGGAAGTACGAGGTTAAGTCATTTAAAACAACGCCAAGGATTACTTCGACACCTTGTGTAATAAAGCATAATATGAGATAGAAAAATAATGGAAAACAAGTAAATTACCTTCAACAATTCTAATAATACCACAATTGATCTCCATGACTTGTAAGTAAAGAGCTATCCTTGATTGCTCTGAGGAAAATATATTCCCTCAGGGCCTATGTCATCTATGATGCTGTGTGGAGTGGAGGGTCTTTTTGAGGAGAGGAAGGAGTGAACATGGATCTTGAAAAAACTCATGTTGCAGGAGCGAGGAAGCACAGAGGCCGGCAAATCGTTCCATGAATGAGTCAAAGAAGCTAACCGTTCTCATGTGATAAATGTTAACCGAGTACACATGTTGAGCGCGTGTTTGGAAGGGATCAATAACGCTAGTTCCTCGGAGCATCTTATATTATTATACTGGTAGAATAATGACAGTTTACCTACCTGAGTCAAGGATTTTCTTCAGGAATTTTGGGGCCCCCGACTAGAGGTGGCTGCCAAATTCAACATTGCGCGCTTTTGCGATTTGTACATGGTCAGCAGTTGTGTGCTGTAAAGTATATATGGTCCTATACAAAACGCCCAGCTTCTGAAATGCTAACTCGTCTCTGGCTTCAATGGAGTCCCCGTGCCTGAGCTGGACTTTTATTGTTACACCAAGCATTTCAATGAAAGGCATGTTGGGAAGTTCGCTTCCCTTGAAAGAGACTAGATTGTTTTTTTGATCCCTTTTATACGTAATCAGGATATGATTGGGTCTTTGAAACATTAAATTCGACTAGGTTATATTAATAGTATTGCAGAAACGACAAATTCGAGATAGTGGTCTGAAGTAGACAATATCGTTATTAAATAATTGGTTTTAATTTTTAAGATTGCACTAGAACCCTTAAATTTTCATCAGTTATAAATAAAGTGGAATATATTTCACCTACTTGGTCTCCTTTTTACAAAGTTTGCTCTAACAAAATAGAACAAGTTCCAAGTAAATTTCTTAGGTAAGAAATGTGTGCTTCTTTAAGCTCAAAATTACAATAGAATACATTAATTATGTCAGTTTGATGAATCAATTGCATCTAACGCTGTGTGTCTGGAAGAACTATGTCATTCTGGTTGTGTTATACAGAGTGATTAACAACTTAATTGACAGCCCTGGCATCCTCGCCACTATTAAATTCCATGAACCGACTAGAAACGTAACATTATTTTGCAATACATTCGCAACCAACTATCAGAAACACTCACTAATCGTTTGCTTGCATGATCTAGGCAACAATTTTAGGGGTAATATTTATATATTACTGACTCAATTTATAGAACTAAGCGCAATCTATACCAACAAACCTGCAAATTATAGTAGGGTTACCTATATGTAGTATTGTTCTAGTTTCTTTTTTTATTTTAAGTTACTGTTACATATTTTACTAATATTTAGTTTAACGTTTTTTCTTTCTTTAAAAACTTTATGTATAATTTTCAATAGCTCACTAGGTATATTCTGCTCCTATAGTTCATGTAAAATACCAGCTGGGCATAAAACCAGATAAAATAAAAATAAACAGTTCAATATGGAATGGCGTATTTTGAATCGTTAAATTACGTATACCACATTTCTAGGGATGTTCTGTGCAGTGGACATAGTATTTGTGCAGTGAGGGTGGGTTGAGTAGATACTGTGTGCATGTGTACAGTACAATGCACTGAACAGAGTGTACAGAGGACAGAGTATTGCACGTGGAGCCCGGATTCGCACGTGCGCCGGTGGGCAAGGAGAAGGCACGTGGGAGGAATACAGCCTTCTGGGGTTGCGGCTGCTAGATGTAGGGTGCTTCTTGGGCAGGGATGATAAGGTTTTTTAAGCGATGATAAATAAATATTTGTATTTTATGTTTTGTTAATATTTTATTTTATTTACTTTACCATGAAATGCTAAATAATACAGATGGTTTTTGAAGAGAAAGCTATTTTATTTAATAATGTAAAAGCATTAATTACCACAGTTAAGATATACCGAGATTTCAAATGCAAAACGTGCACAAATAATTTAAAGGTCATATATAAATAACCTATTAGGTATTTCATGAACTATATATAACCTACGAACCTATTATTTCACTTTACTTTAATGCTTACACCGACGGATGTTATGTTACTAAATCTAGTTGCTTAGTAAATAACGCTTTCTTGAAAATGGGAAAAAAATCATGAAATTTGACTTCACTTCTTGTCAAGGCTCAACTCTAAGGATTGGTTGGTTCACAAAATTTGTACAATTCATAGACTTTGAATTGGGCAGTAGTTTCACAAAACTAAATTGTAACTTAACTTTGATAGAACTTTCACTTAAGTTGAAAATCTTCTTTAAAATTTGATGAATTGTTCAGATTCTGTGAGACAACACAGCCTAGTAAATTAAAACCAAATATAATACACATTTTACATACAGAAATAATTTTCTGGAAAATGTTTTTTTTTTCATTACAGGTATGTACTTTATCGCTTGTCTGAATTTTTAACACAAACAGTTTTTTAGTGATTTTATTTTTTAAAACGACATTTAGATTCAAAACAAATTAGAGTTCATTGAACCAGAGTTACAATCATTCACAGTCACACCCGCAACTGAAATAAGTATATTTGATAAGATCATATTTATTGAAAAATATATTTGATGGCCTAAGGCCTGCGATTTTTTATAAGGAAAGGAAGGAGAGGGGAAGAGGGAGGTCTGAGAAGGAAAAAAACTATGAGGGGTAAGATAGAATTAGGGGGTCAGTGTGTTCAGGAGTGACGGACGTTTGGTTTCATCCCTCTCACGGCGGTGCAAGGAGATGGGTCGAGAGAGTCCTGGAGGAGAAATAAAAATATCTCCTTTAACCAGTCTCTGACGCTTAGCCCAAGACCAAGACAATCCTCACTCCACAAAAATTCCAATGGCTCTATCCGCGTTTGATGACAATGCATTTTGCAACAATCTTCTTCGCTCAATACTTCCCTTTCCCAAATCCGTTCAGCTTCACATCATTCCCTAAATCGTAATTACACGAAACTTAGTCTCACTGTCTCCTGACAGTTAGTTGTGCGGTATTCACATAAAATCAAAATATTCATAATTAATGTCTATGTCTACTATCTATGCAAGATATTTCCTCAGCTTCATAGCTAAAGATATGATACCGCGCACCTCAAATGCATTTCTAAATAAATAAACGAATCTTCCCAAGAATTTATCTCACCCTAAACAAGCAGTCTCAAAATTTTCTCTCGTCTCATTTAAAAATACAAGAATGCAATTGCTAACCCTGCGAGTGTTTATGGAGGAACAGCGAGGAGAGAGCAGAATGGAAGAGGTGGGAAATGAGAAGGGCAAGAGGAAGGAGGGAAAAGAAACATATCAATGGTAAAGTGCTACTTGCCGACAAGAATAGAAGGAGTGTGGAAGACAAAAACCGCAGTGGAATCTGTGCAGAATTTCATTTGCACGATTTGTTCTGGAAAGCTTTGTTATTTGGCGCAATGATATTGTTAGGACTTTTCTTCAGTATTTTATATTATTTGTTGTCTTGATATTATTATATTGACTGTAAGTAAGTGTATATATAAATTAATATAAATAAATTAGGTAGAACGTAAGGTGGATGAGTTTGTGTATTTGGGAAGTAAAGGCTGACAGAGATATTGAAAGAATTACTCGTATACATACAGGTAAAACCATTAATGGAGGACTGAACGCGATCCACAATGAAGTGCTCTTACCTACCCTGATGTATAGCAATGAGGCCTGGAACTGGCAGAGGAGGGATGAAAGTAGACTTAGGAGAATATATGAAGCAAATGTGAATGATGAAAGAAGTCAAGGACGCCAGAGGAAGACACGATCAAGTGAACCAGTACTGGAGTACTGGTGTGTGTGTGCCAAGACCGAGTTGTTTGACGGTTCGACTTCTCTATAAAAAAACGGTGTGGTGATTAGTTAGTTGTTCGTGAGACTATGGCATCCTCAATTGGAGGATTTTGTGAGGCTGAAGGTAGTTGGGTGGGGGGAGATGGCGTAGAGGAAGGTTGTGAAGCACCTGGTTATTCAGATCACTCATAGGACTCACCGGAACTTACCAATTTAATAAATCTTCATATTCCGTCTAGATCAACCCGACAATCTGATTTATTTTATTTACCCTCGTGTAGAACAAACATTCGAAAAAATTTCCCAATTCCTCGTATATGTGCACAATATAATACAAAATTTTACAGCATTGACATTTTTGGCAATAACCTAAAGAAATATCGATATGAAGTAATGCGTACGATCGATTATTAATATAAGAGTATGGAATGTATCGGGAGCATCTCCCATCCTCTTCCTATTTTCCCCTTCCTCTCCCTTTCCTAACACCAAATTAATTTTAAGATACTAAAACTTCATTTTTAATGCACTTTAACATAATAAACTTCTGTGGCTTGACTTCAGTTAACTTGTATATTTATATTTATAATTGTATATTATATAAAAGCTGTTTGTTTCTTACAAAATAAATAAAAAATCACTAAACATGGTTAGAGTAATTGCAAGCAAAGTTTCGATTACGATCCGTCTTTCGTCATGGCGATGCTGAAAGTATCTTCCACTCTAGAATGTGCAGCAAATATACTGTATTATATTGTTGTACCCAAATGAGTTCATTGTTAAAACTATTGGGTAATTAATTATTTTGTCATTATCTTTTCTACTTCTTTTACTTGGCTAATGTTTACATTTTTCTCTTTATTGACTAGCTAACGTGTATCCGGCATTGCTTGGCGTCTTACAAATGGTTTGGAGTAAAGTTTTCACTTGATCGTGCTATTTCTTCCGTGGACGTCCTCGATTTCTTCATCTATTCACTTCCAAGTCATGCATTCTTCTCACACTTCTTCCTCCATTCATCGCTTACGTCTCGTTTTACCACAAATATACATGTGATTCATGTTTTCCGCGGGCGTATGAGACTTTTTTTATCATTCACTTAATGTTTTATCACTTAATGTTTTATCATGAAATCGACATTGTTACTGTTAAAACAACTACATTATGTCAACTTCAGCTCGACTCCTTGTCTCATTCCAATACAGAGATAATTCAGTCTTCCTCGGATGTTGTGATGTTTTGGATGTTGTGATATCCAGACACGCAGATATCGATCGCCTTGTTCAAATTATCATCCATCGGTTTTGTTTGGTAAAGAGGAGGAGCCAATCTTAGCTTGAAAAAAATCATTTCCTTTCCTCTCCCTTCCCTCCCAAAATATATACATGGATGGCGCCGACAATTAACACCATAAAATTTATCGTATGTATATCACATATATAAAATCTAACACTTTATTATATTCACATTACCCTACGATAGATAGAATCGCGTAGCTAGTTGGGGAGCAGGCGACTTAGAAAATAAAGTTTATGAAATAGCTTTAAAACACAGCGGTAATGGATTCAACTCACTCTATCTCAAAAGAACCGAGGGATACCACACATACATAGATAACTAGGTTTCTATACCGAGAAACAAAAAACCAACACAACGTTCGGTGAAGCCTTTTTATACTGAACCGTCACGTGAAATGAGTACGTTCAAGGTCGTACGTCACGTAGACAAACTAGGATGTACACACTTGAAGGGGTGTGTAATAAAGAGAGGAGCAAAGGCTTGTAAAGACGGCAGGGAGGATATTCCTACCCCGGATATATACATAACCAAAGCCTTATGGAAAAGTTACCTATGGGACTTAAGGAAAATTTATCGAAGAAGGAAGAGAAGGAAAAGTAAGAAAGGGCAGATCATTACAATGTCTCCAACTTCTTCTACCTTATTCTCTAAACACACCTGGCACTAATAAAAACACACTTTGAGATTTTCATCGCAATCGGATAAATGGTATAGCAACGCGTACTGGACAAAGAAATATATTTTTTTATATAGAATTTATAGATTTTTATATTTACTCTAAATTTACGCATAGAAATTTTATACACCCTGCCTATTTTCTTTACTAAAATCATATAAAAAAGTATAGTTTTTACTTTAAAAACTTCAACTTTAATTGAAGAATATTCTCAATTCTTTCCCACTTTCAATTTGCAGGAAAACGTCCGTTCTATTTCTTTTAAGATGGAACTCTTATTAAAATGGATGCACGGGATGAACGCACGTTGGAAACATAATAATGGAGATCGCACGAATCACACAACTTAAGCATATCAAAGTTATTCACTGATGTTTCCTTTAAACCACAATATTTGTGTCAAGCTTTTGAGGGCCTCCGTGATCGAAGGATAAGGCTCTCGACTACAAATCAAAAGATCGCGCATTCAAATTTTATTTTATCGTTATTTCACAAATTACTCATTTAAAATAATTTATAATATATTTGCAGCATGTTCCAGGGTGGAAAATATTGTAGAAAGGGCTTGTTACTAATGTTGGACCTCAGTAGTTACAAACATGTTAATTGTAAGGTCCCCGTGATTTACGGTACCTTACAATCTGTAAATCCGTGTTCAGGAGATATTTATTTATTTATTTATTACACGCCTTAGTGTGCTTTTCTTTAAAAAAAATACAATCATTTTGTATCAGAGTAAACACTTAAAAATTAATACAATAAAGAAGAATGTAAACATAATGGCAAAAATGAATCTTCACGCATATAATTGAATTTAAAAGATTCAACAAAACAAAATAGTAGAAGCGGAGAAGTTATATGGGTACATAGGTCTATTTGTGTCTAGAAGAATAAAAGTGATAGAATATACAACATTTATACTGATTAGTTTTCAAATGAAATATATCACCCAGATCAGAATATTTGTTTCCGAGATTGTGAAGTCTCGGAATCGAAGAATTTTGGTAAGCCAGTGTCCTGGTGTTATTGAAGTAAAAAGGTAAGAAATGTCGGCATGATTTTTTGGGAACATGGATATTGAAGTAATTTGGGACAGTCAATTTTAAAATGTAGTATTCTTTGTAACAGTATTAAATCTGTGCTTATTCTTCTTTCTGAAAGTTTCAATAGAGACATTATATCCAAGAGGTAATTGTAATTTATGTTTTGTATAGGAATATGCAATTTATAATTTATAAACCTTAGAAACTTCCGTTGAATCTTTTCAGTGTTATCTGAATGAATATTGAAAAATGGAGACCATAACGTAGAGTTATACTCAAGTTGACATCTGACAAGGGTTTTATATAACATAATAAATGTTCCTAAATTATTGAAATCTTTTGCAGCTCTCAAAACAAAGCATTCATATATGGAGAGATGTTGATTAAAATTTGAGTGGTTACACGATTATTTCTTTTTTATTGTGAGATCTATTTTTACAAAATACAATAGGCGTTTTTCGCGGGAATCAATGGTAAAGTGAGTGTGATTAATAGGGACGAACGCTAAGACCGGAATGCTTCTTGCTTCGCCATGATCGGCGATACTTGTGATGATCGACAGATTACTGCGAGAGCCAGTGTTGCCATTGGTGGGAAATATTAAAGTAGTCCCACAATACCCTCAGTATCTCTTTGGTGTTCATTCTGAGACAACCATTCAAACTTAAAACTTTGTTTGAAATGGCTTTAGGCGTATTTGCTAACCAGATTTGTTAGCAAACCAATAGCCAGTGACTCCCTCACCTTCCTATCTCCTTCCTCGCCCTACTACCTTCCCTCTCACAACATACCCCGATTGGGGGTGACATAGTCTCACTGGCTCCAGTCGGTCGGGAGCAGTTGGGACTCTTATACGGTATTCATATTTCTAAAAGCTGTTAATCCTCGAATTCTGAAAGAAATTCTTTGGCAATAGTGAACTTTAGCTATTATTAATAATTTTGAAACTTTCAATTCATAATGGAATTCCATTCCTATATGACCTTTTTTGTATTAGGCAATTCACCCTAAAGAGAGTGCTTTGTGCCGATTGGGTTAAGATATATGTTTAAACTGATGTGAATTATCTATAAGGGGACTGGAAATATCATATATTAAAGTCATTCAAATCTATAAACTTATAAAGAATAGAATATACGCGAGAGTTGTTGAGGGACAGCAAATATGGAATACTAAGGGGAGACTGGTGGGTAATTTTAATAAGCAATCGATACATGCCTTTGAAAGAAGAATGGTTTTTACAATTGAAGAAGACATGGTCAAGAGTCTCATCCTCCACACCACACTGGCATAATGAACTTTCAAAATGAGTTGCAATAGAGTAGTGGCCAATAGTGGCCGGCGTGGTCTAGTGGTATACGCTTTTGACTACGGATCCGAAGGTCGCGGGTTCGAACCCGGCGTGCGCAAATAAATTTTATTTGATTAATTTGTGTTACTTCACAATTAATTAATTTAAAATAATATATAGTATATTTGCGGCACGTTCCAGAGTGGAAGATACTCTCAGTATCGCCCTGGTGTAAGACCACCATTCAGAATTGAAACGTTGCTTGAAATGGCTTTAGCCGTGTTTGGTGACCAGATCTGAATAGCCAGGTACTTCCCCACCTTCCTCTTCCCCATCTCCCTCCCCTCCTCAATACCCTCAGCCTCACAACATACCCCAATTGGGGATGCCATAGGCTCACTGGCTCCAGATGGGAGCAGTTGGGACTCTTGTGCGGTATTACTGTAAAAAAAAAAAAAAAAATTCTCATTCTCGAGATACAGGAAATAAATCTTTTGGACATTTTTTTGCCGTGGAACCAAGGTTTACTTGGAATATGATTTTATATTCCAGCATAGAAAGATCCAGTTTGAGTTTTCGTGACTGTCCAATTTTCTTCCCAGGAACGAGACATGTTGGATTTAAGAATAGAGAAGACGTCAGAGACAGGAATTTTAAAATCTAAAGGAATAGAACCAGATACAGTTCCAAGTTTAGCGAGAGAATCAGCTTTCTCGTTACCCTCAATTCCTAGATGGCCAGGCACCCAAACCAGTATTGTCTCAAAAATAGATTCGTTTAAAGAATCGAGGATGTTTTTAATATTACAAATAACATAGTCTTCTGGACATCGAACGATATTAGAGGAAATTTTTAATACTGCACTTAGAGAATCAGTACACAGTAAGGCTCGACGAATATTGAGGAGTTGGATTTGAATTAAAGCTTGTTCAGTAAATATGGAAATTTCTTTAGGCAACTAACTATATGACCTTGTTACGGATTGAAAAACTTTATAACTCTCTCACTTTCTTTGTTTTTTGTTCGTATTCCAGTTGTGACAATCCCTTTTTATTTTCTGTGTCCTTTTGTCATTCATATTTTCATTGAGAGTTGTTGATATAGTTAAAGAAAATAATGGTACCTACAGGTAATGTTAAAATCACTACTTATTTGAAAAAATCAGCCATCTCTTGACTCAATCTGGTGGATTTTTTTGCCTTTTATTACACGGTACATTGAGAGTAGTAGTAGTATTTTGTGTGCTTCAGGGCAAAAACTGAGATGGACTCATAAAAGTAATAAAATCTCGTTTTATATTACTGTAAGATATGTGAATTAAGCAAGCAGCGTTAGAAATCGGCTACACCGCGCTTTGTATTTGCATTTAAAAGTTTACTATATAGACACTTACAAATAATTTTAAAACTTTTCAAAACGTCATCGACCGCCATTGTTTTAATTTTTGTGAAAGATTTGGCAAAGTTTATGAATTTTTTAATAGATATTTTTATGTGATATAATAAACGCAAAATAACCCTTACAAAAGGTTTTTGTAAACAAATATATTTTTAAACTACGTATAAAGTGGTATTTTTAACGCTTACAAAAAATAACAAATGGTAAGTATAAAAAAAATAGTAAAAATTAAATAAAAAATTGATTTCAAAATATTGAGTCTTCAAACTGCTTGAAAAAGTCGTATTTATTTTTGAGTTACGATCGAAAACAGCGAATTTATTTAAAAATTAATGTCGACAAGGAATATTTCTTAACAAACTATGAATCTGGTAGATCATAGTAACTTGTCCGCAAAATTTAGAATATCCCAGTTGTTTTAGCAATAGATATGGAACTTTTTTTATAAAATCCTCTCGCCAGGTAATCCACTCTCTTCTAATATCCCTGAATAACGATGGGAGTCCTAGGCGGCAATTTATTTCCACTTATTATGCCATCTCTGCAGTAATTGAAGGAGATTTAATATCCGTATCCCCGCTTTCCTTCAAATGAAGATTTTCCAGGATGGTTTTAAATTGAAATCACCTAATATTTCAAGATTAAAGAGTTTTCATCTTATTGTGATAACCTTCTCATATAGGAAGTTGCCCATCATGTTACTTAAAAAACGGTTTCTAACCTTGATGGTCTTCGATTATTATTAACTGATAATTAAATACTCACACTTGAATTTCCGTCACCAGTGCAATTGGAAGTCAACTGTTGTATTTTCAGTTTTTTGATGGTCGATTTGAAAAATCACCACCCCACGGAGATTGGGAAATGAAAAACTGAAAAAAAACAAAAAAAAATGAAACTTCGACTCCACTGTATAAGTTGGTGCTGCTGGGATAGGTTTTACCAACCTTTAAGCCTTTACCAACCCGCTCGAAGGACCAGTCCTGAAACTACGTCAACTGCTATTATGTTAACAGTTAATTTCTACGCATCCGCTGAATTCGGTGCATACTGTTCCTCAATATTTTAAATCTGGGCTTCTGGAACAGAAGGTAAGCCCGGATTGGAATATAGGAGCAAAAGTTAGGGCCACAAAGAACGCCAGCTTCTAAATGCTAAATTCTAAATTCCTAAAATTTATGTTCCGTCGTCTGCTTTATATCACACATCAATCCTTCCTGTCTGAGGTATTAATTTACGTTGAGCCATACTGAGTATACTGTGCGTTTGAAAGGTAGGTTTTGACATCTTCTTCTTGCACCAATTATTCCGGTCATGGTAACATTTTAGGATGGGCACATTGGGTACGTAGGACAATGAATGATTTAATACTGAGGTTCCCTATCCATCAAGTCTTTGCGAATACATACCTACCTACTTACATCATCAGATCGGATCGTTACATAAAATACAGGAACAATTATAAATAAACTATCTCCTTTGCTATAAAAATGCCACCTTTGGAGACTTACATTGCAGCGAATGATGCCATGCTTCTTGGAAAGCTTTAATCTGTTTACGGATGAATTTGGAAGTTAATTTACTGATTTTAAATCTATTTCGCCTAAAGTAGATCTTTGAATGATCCCAAACTTGTAACTAGGATCAAAACGTTAATACATTACCGATTGCATTGTTAACTTTGATTCTCTTTTAAAACACACTTCCTGAATTCCATTTAAATTATGTTGATGTGAATTCAAAATTCAAAGACGCCAGAGTGTGCGCCGGCTATGACCGACCTCCAATGCTTGTGAGAGACCGTCTATGGACTCCGAAATTGACCTTCCATCCCCCTCCCTTAAAATCTATGTCAGTGTTACCATTCGAGAAAATATTAAATATTCAGTATCCGACATAAAAGATCTTACGGGGTTTAATGATAAACTTTCAGAAAATTCAATTTATTACAGACTTTTAAACAGGAGGCCCTGAGGAAAATCTTTGGGGATGCTGTGTGAGTGAGTTTTTTTAAGAAAAATACGGAGTGGAGAATCTGGGAAGGAAAAGGCTCAAGGGGTGGGTAGAAACCTGGGAGTCAGTGTGTCCAGGACTGACGGACGTTTAAATTCATCTCTCTCATTGCGGTGCTAGGTGATGGATCGAGAGAGTCCAGTTGGAGATGAAAAAAGATCTCCCTCAACGAGAAGCCCGAAATCCGGCCCGCCACAGGCGGACAGACATATCCACCGTCCAGAGATAGACAATTCTCACCCCATGAACCCGGGCACTCCTGATAAGTCACCAAACTATTCATTACGGAGTGATCTATGACAGAAGTGCTGGTTACCCAATAAAAATTCCCAGGGCGGTGGTACCCATTCCCGCCTCCCAAATTGATTATTTACACCCTTCATGTTCAACATGTTCGATGTGAGATGAATCTAAACTAACTAACTAAACTTCACGCCATTTCTCCGCAGGGGTAGGCAGAAAGGACGGACCGCTACAAAATTCGGTCTTGACATACACTCCTTGCCTCATTCACATTCATACATCGTCTCATACAAACTCTTCTATTATTCTGACTCCTGACATGGCCCGACTCAAGTACCCGATTCACTTCGTGACATGATTATTCCTCGGAGATGATTCTTGCTTCTTATAATGAAAGCTGGACTTTGGTAGTAGTGTATTGACTCCGCACATAAGAGGAAAATTACTGTCCAACTTGACTTTATCTATGTTGGAAGACATATCTTTCAATAATTGAACAGTTACAAAGCAAATCCTGAAATCTTGGGCGAATCCGTGCTGAAGCGATCGACGAATATTTTTATAATAATTACTATCGCTTTTAATGCAAAGCTAAGTTTACAATTCCAGACGCAGAAACCGCAAAATCAGTGCATCTGGCTATCTGAATGTATTCATCAGAGAAACTGTGGTAGTCCAACAAGAGATGGTGCCATCTGCCACAAAAACAAACCTCAATTGAAACTACTGATAATAATAATAATAATATAAAGTAGATGTATGACTGTGTAAACCTTAGAACAAGAGTGTTTCCATGGTTTTATGATATGTAATAATGTATATTGTTTCATGTGAGGAATAAAAGCTACAACATGAACTAGTTTACACATTTGACAGCTGTAACATGAAAAGTGCTACAATATTCACTGTGTTAAATTAAAAATATTGTGGGATGCCCAGAAGCATTTGCCCGTTTAGGAAAGGCAAAATTCCAGGCGGGAATCATGTACCACAGTGCTTGACTACAGGTTTAATAGGAAAGCATTATTTTCTGTAGTAAAATGAAATATCACTTATAAACATTAGTTCCAGAGATTGCGAGTGACGTTATCGTTCTTGTTTCTTCTGTCTTTATCGTTTTCAAGCACACGGAGAAAAATGAGTATTGCTAATTTATTAAGAATTTCTTAAATTTAGTGTTAATCCGGTTATAAACGGGATTGCAGGCCTTTAACGAATGAATTAACTGGTTTCTTGATATAAAAATATAACTTTTAGTACATTTCGAACACATTATCACGATGTCAGGAAACCTGTTAATTCATTCGTTAAAAGCCTGCAATCCCGTTTTTAACCGGAAAACCGATAGAGATTAAAAATAAATTAGCAATAATAATCACTTTTCTCCGTGCAAGACGTGTGAGAAGGAAAAGGACGATTGTTGATGACATACACACGAATAATTAGTTACGATCCTTTTTGAAATTAAATCCTGGCGTGCGCAAGTAAATCTCATTTGTACGGCATGTGATATCTCATCATTTGTTTTGTTCATTTTATCTTCAACCATTAAACAGTCAAACTTCTTAGTAATACACCTGTTCAATGTTTGTGAAATACAATTAATTTAGGTCGAAACCAAAACAAATCTAATTATATTATTTCTTGGGACGAATCATTTGGAGAAATTCGTCTTCTTCAAAGTGCTTAACTATTTGTGTCCCTTAAAGTTTCGCTTCTCCGACAAAAGGGCCCATCCACCGTAGCGTAAAATCTGTTTAATTTCCCCTAAGTAGACTTAGACCGGCTTACGAGAATTCCCTCTTGAGTTACTCTAGGAGATACCTATCTTCGCCTGATTCTTTTGCTTCCATTTTTATAAATAATGAAATGGTACTTGTTTTTATAGGGGATCATTTAATATCATAGAAACAGAAAAAGAGCGTAAGTAGTCCGATTACATTTCACCTTTTTTATACAGATATTTATTGCTGGAAAAACTGTAGCAGTTACAAATAGAACTCTTATAGAGAGTAAATAGGATTATTATAGAGAGTAAATAGGATTATTAAAGAGAGTAAACAGGATTTTTATAGAGAGTTTAAGAGAGGAAATAGGAATATTATAAACATGTTATTGATATAAAAGACAATAAAAACAACAAATCTCAATGAAACATTAAAAAAAATACAGTGTGTGGCAAGCCTACGCACGACGGAAGTGAAACTTTTAGTATTCTTCTCTCTCTCTTTTTATTTCATATTATTATTATTCAGAATGCTGTACATTATAGTTTTAAAAAGCATAAATTTATTTACAGGCGTGTTGTAAATAAATGAACGTTTAACTAGATTCCTAATATTGACATATTTATAATTAGCATGTGATAAAAAAAATTAAAAGTTTTAAATATATGGGATTGGAACCCGGGTCCTGCATAACGAGTGTCGAACGCTCTGCCTCTAGACCGCGAGGAGAGGTATCTCGCGCGACGAGAACCGCGTATACAACGTGTACTCCTCAATTGACTTGTCCCGCGCTTATTTTTATAACGGAGTTTGTATATGATATTATATTACGATACAAAATTCGCTTCCTTCAATCGATAGTTTCAAACAGAATTAGAAGGTTCGATCGCAAAAATTCTAAAAATAAATTACTCAATAAAAAAATATAAATGTGCATTTTTGACAACAATCATGTAGATATCTTCTTATATGTATGCCTGACAAAGTCGCAGCACGAGAGCATTTTATCACTTTTCATCGTATTAAAAAAATCACAAAAAGAAAAAAAAATAGTTAAAGCGGGGATCGAACCTCGGTTCTTCACGAAGACAGTCGGGCGCTCTGCCTCTAGACCGCGAAGCTAAGTTTGGAGAGTGACCTAAACTAGGTATATAATATTAGCTAGGCTCCTATAGCGAAATGATCACGGTTTTTCGTGACGGTCATGAGTCGGTTTTACTCCGGTCCTCGAAAATGCATAACGCGCGTAAAGATGTTTCACTTCAAAAAAAAATTGTACAGTATTTATATATTATTATTTTTCAGTATACATTTTTTAGCATTACTTCGACCGCCATAATAATAATAATAATATTTGGCTGATTTATATAGCGCCGTTTTCGTGAGAAATCACCTCAAAGGCGCTGTACAAATATATTTCTTAAATAGTTAATACTAGAACTACTGACTTAAGTCTGAGACTTATATCTAGAGACTTACGACTAAGGCCTATAACTACTATCTTAATAAAATACCTATTTACATATGTAGAAACTTATAACTAAAATTAAAATTAACACTCTAATTTTACAAGCGCCAGAAGAAGGAGGAAGTTCTATTATATTAGGGTGTTTTTAAAATTAGTTTTTATTATTAGCTGGAAATATGTCTTAAATGAATAACCTAATAGATAACCTATATGTGCCAAACAAGTATATTTGTGGAAAATCCCATGCACTTTTTTTATGTTACGAGAGCGAAGACCTCTGTTTATCAGAACGCACCATAATATCTTTGGAACGCACCAATCAAAAGAGCGACTCAACTGCTTGACAATTCTGCACTCTGCAGTGATTATTAGTGAATTATTAGTAAACAAATAAATATATGATATTTAAATAGTTATTCTGAAAATAATGCAGGCATCATTGGAAAAGGTATTTCGGATTCCTTGGGTAAACAAGGAGTGTCCAGCCTCTGTTGTTACCCTCATAAAGCACATCTCTCTTTCTGGCCTTTTTTCCATCCTCGAAAATGGGACAAAGTATTGGCACATTGCTAGACAATCGCCTTGATACCATACCTTGATGCGAAGGACTATTTAATCAAAATCGTTGTTTCAACAATTACCCATATTTTTTCACCTATCAGAATGAGAATCGAACATTGCTCCGTTTCTTCTCACTTTAAAAAAATCACGTGCTTGACTGCACAAAATTAGATTCCACAAATTCACGTGCTAACTCCACTTCACGTGCCTGACTCCACAAATTCACTTGTTTGACTTCCCAAATTGTACTTTATCTGGTCTGGAAATATGAACTTTAGATCACATTTTTTTATTTAAAAACCTCTCTTTTGTCAAAATCTAAAATTGCCTCCCCTCAGTTCAATATCTCATTTCTTCGAAGTCTGTACAAGACTCCGATTTTCCATATTTCATATGAAATTAATTTGCAAATTCATCATCCCTGATTTAAGCCATTGATATATTCTTATTTAGTCAAAATGCCTAGAGCAAATTTGAAAAGCGAAAGCCAGAATAAAACAAAATCATAATTCTGTGTAAATTTAACTGTAGAAGAAATCAGGTCAGATAAAAACATAGAATAGTGAATACAACTTGAGTCGCAACATGTCAAGAGTCAAAAATAGCAGAGGAGTTTGTGTAAACGATGTGTGAATCTGATTGAAGAAAGGCAGTCCATCCTCTCTGCCTACCACGTCAAGACAGTGTGGTCGTTATTTTGTTATATAAAGCATTTTCCATTAAGAGGTGTTATTTTAAATAGCCCGGTATTTTGGTATGTGTTACTTTTGAAGCTCTCATTTTTTGACGTTTGACAAGTAGAAACTACGCCATTAATAAAAATGGAACGATACACGCTTCAACAACGCATTGAAATTATTAATATTTCAATCAAATGCAAATCATCTTGAGTGATGAGGCCCATTTCCACCTCGGTGGCTTCGTCAACAAGCAAAATTGTCGCATCTGGGGCTCGGAAAATCCAAGAATTATTGATGAAAAGTCTCTCTATTCTCAACGTGTGACTGTTTGGTATGGTTTATGGTCTGGCGGAGTTATTGGACCTTACTTTTTCGAAAATGAGGCTTTAGCAACAGTTACGGTGAATAGATTGCGCTATCGAGAGATAATTAATGATTTTTTATGGCCGGAATTGGATGGTATTGATTTGGACAGCGTTTACTTTCAACAAGACGGCCCTACGTGCCACAAAAACAATGAAACCATAGATTTTTTACGTTTGAATATCAAAATAACACCTCTTATTGGAAAACCCTGTAGTTTTCTAACGAGTTGACTTTTAACGATGTCAGTGATTTTCGGTTCAATCGTTTCCCAACAAATATAAACCAAAAGACTATTTGTAACCTTCCGACAAAACTATAAAATATATAAGCCACATAAAACTAAAAACATTAAAAAATTCAAATGAAAACGAGCTCAGCAAAATCAAGGCAGTAAATTTATTTTTATCTAAGACTTCCCCCCTGTGTTTCTTTTTTAAAATATTTGGGTGAAGATCGCTGCTTGTGGGTGCAGATTTTTTTTTTCATTTTTCATTTTCTAGATTCTTATATTCCATGAAGTGGTGAATCATTTAAATTTACTGAATTTAAAGTTAATGTTCTTTATACAAATAGAACGGCGTCATATGCGCCTCACAATTTTTACCTCATATGGGTTTATTCAAATATTACCTGGCTTTTATAGACTTAGAGGCCTTGTATTTTTTCGGTAGGGAAAAAATTTGTTACCTAAAAACCCTACTAAAATTGCATGTATCATCATCCAGCATCAGCACCAGCGGCGACCTACAGCGGCCATATACTACATACGTGTCTGTTTGTGTTGTGTTGGGAATGGGAGGGAAATTTTGGCTGCGCCCTTTTGTTGGAGTCCTTCCGCATTTGCCGTTGGGAGTAAGGAAAATCGCAGAAAACCTTACCCAGGAAGGAGCGGCCGAACGTCAACTTGAAACGTTTGCGGCCTTCAGTAACATCGGTATATGATGTCCTGCATTTTTGAGATGTGTGTGTGTGTGTCTGTTTTTATGTTAATATATACTTATGGGAAGATAGAAAATAAACATACATATACATACAAATTATAAAATATTATATAAATATATAAATAGATATATAAACATTATATATTTGGGAAGAAGGTCGGGAGTTTAGGAAATACCTACTGCTCGCTATTCGTCCGCGTCTAGTTCTGGTATGTGCCATATGTGGTCATGGTCCATGAGGATGTGTTTTGGTAGTCTATGTGTGTATCTGAATGTCAGGTCGCTCGGAGCA
The DNA here is from genome assembly GCF_061612785.1 of Hesperophylax consimilis. NCBI lineage: Eukaryota > Metazoa > Arthropoda > Insecta > Trichoptera > Limnephilidae > Hesperophylax > Hesperophylax consimilis. The sequence continues at coordinate 19,990,587 of NC_142865.1, forward strand.
TTGTATTGTCCTATGTCTCGTATTAGTTGATTTTTACTAAGTGTGAGTGATTTGTAAAAGCGATCAGTCAGTCTGTGTGTGAATTCGTATAGAGTTGGAATTTGTTCTCGTTCGTGTAATCTCTTCAAGTTTGTTCTGAGTCTCGTGTTGTATGTGATTTTAATGCAGAGATTTTGAAGTGTCTGTAGATTCTTGTGGTCTGTGTGTGAGATGCTGCTCCATACGGGAATCGCATAAGAGAGTACCGGACGAATGAGCGAGTAGTAGATGAGGAGTTTGGTTTTGGGAAGTAGCGGACTCCGTCTATTGAAAATTGGCTTCATCATGCCGATCGCTTGTCGCGTGCGCGCGTGCATTTTCGCTTGGTGAGATTTCCAGTTGAGGCGGGAGTCCATGGTCAGGCCGAGATATGTAACTTCATCTTTCCATTCAATGCTGTGTCCTCCCATTTCGATGTTGAAGTCAGGTTTTCTATTTATACGTTTTCTCGTAAACATGATGGCTTCGGTTTTCGCCTCGTTCAGTTTCAGGCGCCATTTCTTGTAATACTCTACGAGCGCGTCGAGCGCTCTCTGTAGGTAAATCGCGGCCATGTTCGCTTTCAGCGAAGAAACGTATAGTTTGACGTCATCTGCGTAGATAGACAGATTGCATCTCTCGTCTCGGGGGATGTCGTAGGTGAATAGAATGAAGAGAAATGGTCCCAGTAAACTTCCTTGCGGCACGCCTTTTGGAATCTCACGCATTGAAGATAGCACGTTCCTTATGAACACTCTGAACGATCTATTCTTTAGGTATTCCTGTATCAGTCTCGTTAGGTATATGGGCGTGTTAGTGCGGTGCAGCTTATGCACGAGTCCGTCAATCCATACGGTGTCGAATGCCTTCTCTAGGTCGATGAGCGCAGCGGCGGTGAAGCGATGTTCGTTAAATTTTCTTGCGATGTATTCCGCTACTCTGGTGAGTTGATGGGTCGTGGAGTGCCTCTTTCTGAAGCCGAACTGCTCGTCTGGCAACGTTTTGTTGTCGTCGTGGTGTGGTACAAGCCTGTTGAGTATAATTTGTTCAAATACCTTGCTCAGCGTAGATAATAGGCTAATCGGCCGGTAACTTGTCGGTTGCGTTCTATCTTTATTCGGCTTTGCGAAAGGCAGCACGGTCGCCGATTTCCAAATCTGGGGGAAATGCCCGGTCATGAGGCAGGCATTGAACAATTTTGTTGTGTAGATGATGGCTTTTTGAGGAAGATGTTTGAGTAGAATGTTGTGTATTTGATCGCTTCCCGGCGCCTTGTTCGTTCTGAGTCGCTTGATTGTGACCGCAATCTCGCTCGGCGTTGTGAAATGAATATCTTCAGCGTTTGTCTGCTCCGCTTCGTTCAAATCTCGTAGAGAGTCAGCTACGATCCGGTCCGTAGCCGGGTCGGAAAGGCCGTCTGTAGCGGCGTAAGCTCTCTCGAACCCGTCGGCGAGTGTTTCAGCTTTTTCTTGTAGCGAAAGCGCCGTCCCGGGGCCGTTCAATTTCTGTAGCGGGGGAATTGTGTAATCTTTATGTCTCAGCGCGCTCGCCATTTTCCATAGGGAATTATCCTTCGGCGTGAGCGACGCAACTTTTTTGTCCCAAAGTTCGCGCTTGAGTTCTGCGATTTCGGTCTTGATTTCCCTCTGCAGGCAGTTGTACGCTGTCTTGAAGTATTCGTCACGCGTGCGGTGGTACATGCGTCGCAGGCGATTTTTGTCCTTGATGAGCGATAAAACGTGTTCGGGAAGCTTGATCGTGTATGAATGTATTTCTTTGAGAGGAATGTGTGTGTCTTGTGCTGTTTGAAGAATCTCTGTGAGAGTGCTTGTAGCTGCGTCGATTTCTTGTGGCGTGCGCAGAGTTCCCGAAGTGAGATGAATTCGTTCGTTGACTTCTTTTTTGAATCCTTCCCAGTTCGCATCCTTGTAATTGCGCTGTTTTCTGGGGGTCCTTGAAGTTGTGCCGCCTATAGTAAAGCTCACGGGCAGGTGGTCCGAAGACAGTTCGTCTAGTGTGCGCAGTGGAGATATTGTCTTGACATTTTTCTCGAGTACTATGTCCAGTGTACTCGGATATCTAGATCGTTGCGAGTAGTACGTAGGTCTGTCGGGCGCCATTATCGAATAGGTATTTGTCTGCATGTGTGTAAAGAGCGTATTCCCGTTCGCATTTCCTCTGTAGTTATTCCAATAGTTGTGTTTGGCGTTCAAGTCGCCTCCCATCACAACAATCGGTCCCAGATTGAGCAATTTATTGAGATCTTCTCTCACTAGGTTATGTTGGGTGCAGTATACGGAGATGATGGTGTGCGCTCTACCCTCTATGGTGACTTCGATAATCGTGGCTTCGGCGTACTTCAACTTCGGAGTGGGGATTCTTGTGGACGTCATAGATTGCCGAACGAATATTGCGGTTCCTCCGCCTGATCTTCCTTGTCGGTCGTCACGATAAATCTCGAAACCTTGCACTCTCAGCGGTACGCTTGGATTCAAGTGAGATTCTGATAGGAGAATAATGTCGGTGTGTAATTCGTTTGCCAAAGCGAGCAGTTCGTCTGTCTTGTTGCGCACGCTAAATGCGTTCCATACGAGGACTTTCACCGTCTCGGTATTAGGCATCGAGGGTGTCTAGGAGCTCTATCAGTATGACGAGCTTGTCTGCTGTTGTTGTGCAGCGGGCGAGCCGTGATCGCATCCTCAGGAGTCCTTGGAGCAGGGCCATCAAATCCAGGTTGTCCTCTGAGGAGTCGGGCGCGCGCACGTGCTCCTGCTGTGGGCGGGGCTGAGGTCGGGGCTGTGGGGGCGGCACGGGCTCGCGCTGCTGTTGGGCGGGGGCGGTGCCTCCGGCTACGTTGGCCCATGTGCGTCCATCCGTCCTCGGCTGAGGAGGTGGCCTGCTCGGGTTCTGTTCTGCCGGCGGTCGTTGGGCCCTTCTGGCAGGTCGCTGCTGTATTGAGGCGACGTACGCTACCCGCTTGGGGCAGCCTCTGTAGTTGGCGGGATGCGGGCCTGAGCAGTTGCAGCATGCGGCGGGCTCATCTCTTGTCTTCTTGGGGCATTCTGCCGAAGCATGCTCCAGTAAGCATTTTACGCACCTTGCTGTGTGCGAGCAGTTTCGGGACCCATGCCCGAAGTCTTGGCACCTGTAGCACTGGGTGCCGTGCTGTAAATGGTTGCTCCTGTGCTTCTGGAGTCGAATTCGGCAGTGGCACAGGTATTTGACGGCCGCGCGCAGCTGTCCCATGTTGACTTCCTTATTGAAGTGCGCTAAGTATATAGGATATTCAATTGAGGCGGTCATCTTGACCACCTTCACTGCTGGGAATCCCTGCGATTCCAGATCCGCCGCGATGTCTTCCACTTCGACGAGCGGCAGGCCCTTGATGACTGCCTTTTTCATCTTTTCCGCTTCGGCCGTGAACGTGTGGAAGCCGCGAGCCTCCGCTCGCAGCCCGTTGGTAAGGGCGCGGTGGTCCTCCATCGTGCGCACGAAGATGTTAGCCGTGCCGCCCCTGTTGTATCTGAAAGTGAAGAGCTTACCAGCTCCCAGATGTCCTTGCACCGCAGCTGTGATCTGCGCGTGCGTCATGTTCCCCAGGGTCATCACAACCGGGGGAACGCGGTCTCTCCTGCCGGGACCTGCGGGAGAGAAAGATGTATTAGTGTTGGCACGCTTTATACGCGGCGCGCCAGCGCCTTCGCTTACCTCGGGCAACTCTTCAAAACGGTTGCCACACTGGAGCGGTTGTGGTCCCCGTGGGGACATGGGCCTCTTCACGGGGTTGGACGGCCTCGTCCAGCCTCCATCCTGGGAGGCAGCCGTCTCCATCGGCTGCTGCGGTCTCGGGGGCGCCACGTAGGCCGACGCTGGGCCTATCGGGGGGCGCGTGGGGGCAGAAATGGGTCCTGCTGCCCAAGAGGGGCCTGCTGCGGGCTCCGTCATCTCGGTGGCGTCGGGCGTCGTGGAAGCCGTGGTGGTGGATGGTCTCCGGGTCCTTGGGTCCTCGGGGCGGGGCTGTGGTGCGGGGACCGTAAGGCGCACGGTCCCGGTCTTGGTGCGATGCGTAATTTGGTGAGCGCCGGGCGGTACCACGACCGGGGAGTCCTCGTGGTCAGCGGGGAGCATCCGGGTCGGGAACATGGTCATCTGTGTCGAACGGTGACTCCTCTTGAAAAGGGAGCACGTCACGGGTGCTTGCGGGCGGTTTGTGGGGGCCAGCGTGGTTCTGTGTTGTTTTGAGTATTTGCGCTAAAAGAAGCTTTGCCTTAAGAAAGGCAGTTGGGGGCGCGAGCGCCTGCTCAGGGGGCCGGCGGGATTCCTCCGGCCGGCAAAAGTAGCGGGGCCTGGCTGAGTACACAAGCCAGACAAAAACGATTCTGTGGTTGTGTCACAAACCACAAAAACTCTCTCTCTCCTATCGGTGTCTATCTATCTATATCTCAATCAATCTCTCAATATCTGTGGGTGCAGATTAAAAAGTTGTAAAATGTGTTGAAGTCTGTAATACTTTTGGCTTTATCGGAGTTTCGCGGAAAACTCGAGGAATTTTTCGCGGTATTTTCCCCACAGCTTCTACCAAATGGACCAAGAAGTATATGATGAAAAAGATTGCAAAACATCTTTTAAAAATTAAAATTATTTTTTTAAATAAATTATTGACGACTTTATTACATTACTAGGAGCAGATCCGTGAAAATTTTGAGGATATTAAAAAAATATATGGATATATTGAGATTTTTGTTGTGTTTTTTTCTTGCTGCCCTGTAGCCGCGATGGCCGAGGTCTTTTCAAAGAAAAATAAGCTTTGCAACATTAAAAGGTGTTTAATTTTCGGCACAGTCGTCCCAGTGAGATTTTCAAATAAAATTACACATTTTTAAGCTCAAGAGATATTTGAAAGAGCAAAAAATAGATTGGTCCTTTCGTAAAAAAAAGAGACGCAACTTTTTGAAATGTATTTATTCTGCTTTTGTGGTCGAGGGGTAAGGCTCTCGACTAGCAAGCTGGAGGTTTCGGGTTCAAATCCCTGCGTGCGAAAATAAGTTTTGTTCTTATTTATCTGTGTTATTTCACGAATTACTCATTTAAAATAAAATATAGTATATTTGAGGCACAGCAATAGTATGTTTATGTCAGGAGTTAAAATTACAGAAGAATGTGTGAAATAGCGCTGGGTGCTATCAGCTCAATATTCTCGTATGAAAGGGAGCCGTGAGTTCAGAGAGCAATGAGAATACAGTGCTTTCCTGAAATAGCTCCCCCGCTACGGCTCCCCCACTACGGCTCCCCCGCTACGGCTCCCCCGCTACGGCTCCCCCGCTACGGTTCCCCCGAAACATTTCCCAGCGTATAAATGATTGTAGGACGCCTGGTTCCAGTACGCCGTATCATAGCACGAGAAAAATAAGATGCTTGGTAGACATCTCTGAGTATGTAATAAGAATTCATTTTAATTGCATTATTTTTCTAAAATATCTCCTAATAAACAAGAATAACCATTTAATTGAATCATGGTACGGTTTATCGGGAGTAAGAATACGGTTCATCAAAAAGAGCTAGCTGAATTGTGCGGCTCGCTCATAAACGACTCATCGCTAGTGTCAAACGATGTACGAAATGGAAAGTTAAAATTAACTTGTGCTAAGACAGAGCTGTTTGACGGTCCATTCTCTCTTTAGGCGAATCTGTTAGTTAGTTACTGCGTTATATTCTTCCATTCTGCCAGTTCTATGCCTGCGTATTTTTTAATACTATTTTTGCATGTTCGGTTCGGACTATATCTACTGTCAAAAGATTGACCAACTAAGTTTGTCGATGTGTCTTAAACATCGAAGTGCCACTTTCAAACATTGAATTACCCATTCAGGTCACGATGTGGCGTATTTGTCACGAAACATCAATAGCTGCTGAGTCACGTTGTGCCATTTCTGCCTCCAAGTGACGGATACTCACGTCCCCATAAAACACCTTATATCTTATTTTCTATTATGGTCAGACGTATAAAATGAATAGTTTTAAAAAGAGCAAACATCAAGCTTTGTCTTTGCATTTAAAGGGTTACAGTAATTGTTGTATTATTTAAATAAATCACTAATTTGACAAAATTTGTAACTAACATAAATGATATTACATAAAAATATTGTTTGGAATTATCGAAGGAAGCAAACACTTTGTGGCTTGACATTATTACACAAATGAAAATTTCAATTGTGTAATATTGTTTGGACCTGATGGATAAATATTAACTTATTTTCGTATGCTGGACTCACCATATACATTGCCATACGTCACCGGTTACGTGGTTCGCTACGTTTGGTCACTCAGCAGGGTTACCCAGGTTCATCGGGTGAAGTGACTACCCAAATTCAGAATTTCATAATGCAATAATTATTTAAATTTATTATTTGGGGATTCAAGATTTATCACTTTTTTCCAACACCTTATGTATTTTTAATTTTTTCCTCTCTTTAATCATGAGTTTTAGAAATCTAATTGGTACAGTATTCAGTCTACTTGCATTCTTCCTTTGCCAGTTCTATGCTTCACTGCCATACATCAGGGTAAATATCAGAATTCCATTAACGACACTGCTGAGTTTCAATTATTTAATTAGATTACAGTCAGTAACCACGGGGTCACCTAAAATAGTCTATTGCGATGGCATAACGTAATTTGCCTTTCCAAGTGGAGAGGAAACATGAGTAGGTATTTCCCAATGAAATATTAAATATAAATGCCTATTTAGAAGATGGAAAAATATGCTGCTAATGGATATAACTTGGCTACGTTTTCGTACAAAAATTGTTTGATAAATTATATCGACTTTGTGTTGTTATGTAATGATGTTTCAAAAACGAAATGTTTTTGATCACTGCCTATTGAACCAGTCAGAGTGAGTTATTTTTTACTATATAACTATAAATCTTACCGTAGAAGTCAAAAGATATTTGTAAAACAAATAATAAAATATGCCTTTTAAATTTTATGAGTTTATTTATTACACTGTTATACGTGGTGGAATTATATAGTATTAAAATAGAAAATAAAACATTTTTTAACTTATTTCCACTTGTTTATTTTACCAGTACCGGTTTGATTTTGATTCCTCTCTTCCGGATTGTCCTGCGTGGTATGCAGGAAAATTCATTATTTTATTTACTAAATTATCGATTATTCTGCTATAGTGACCATTGTTATATTATTATTTCTTATTTATGACATATTAACCTTAAAGAACCATTGTAATTTAATAACCCAAACATATGTACCTACCTTGACATTGTGTACCTAATTTTGTATAAATTCTGTAACAAAAGAATTTCAATTGCCAGCCTGAAGATGTCCATAATAGGACGAAACCGGTCCTGGTAAAATAAACAAGTGGAAATAAGTTAAAAAATGTTTTATTTTCTATTTTAATACCTTTTAAATGTTGATTAATATGTATTGTACCGGACATCAGGTGGATGTACATAAATAATTATTAAAATTATTAAGGAAATGAATATTTACTGTTATCACGCATTTAACGACGCTGAATCCCTTTTGAAGCTTATCACCGGACACGTATCATGTGTCAAATGGGATTTAACCGTAGTAATTAAAATTTGGTTATTTTTCTTGTTTCCTTAATGCTCTCATGCATCCTCTTTAGAGATAGTAATAATTGCTGTACATTAACATGTGTTGAATTCAAACTCAATAAATATGAAAACAACTGGCACAACCAGTCAGTTGTCCGACGACATTCGCAAGTTGTGTTTCTTTGCAAATCGTTACCCAAGGTACCCCCAAGAGGAAACCGGCATTTACAGTCGATGTCACTGGCGTAGGTGTCCAGTACATGTATATTACTATATATTATATACCCAAAAGAAACCGAATTGATGTGGTGGGAGCATTGATGTAATTCTAATTCGTCAATGGGCGGAGGGCTTAGTTTTTGTAGTACCGGGTTGCGTATTTCCTTTTCCGTGTTCAATGGTAGGCAGTGGGGCAGTACTGCCTAAAAATAAGCACGGGTTTGTCAGGAACACATAATAAATATTTATAATAATATAATATACGCGATAGTACCCAAAAGAAACCGAACTGATGTTGTCAGGGGCTTAACTTTTGTAGTACCGGGTTCTGCCGGTAGAACCGTGTACATCTACGAGACCTCTCTCCAGTCAATATGCCAAGCACTGCGCTGGAGAAGTCGTCCTTTCAGCTGATGTGAAATTTTTGGTGACTTGTGCTCGTCGTTTTTGAGATGGCTGATTTTCATGAATAGAGGTCCAAATGACCCAAACTTTTTATACAATGTGAATCCACATCCACAGGTGAATAATCATGGTGCTATGGATAAGAGCTTGAAATAATGCGACAATCCAATGGAAGACTCAATAAGCTCGTCAAGTGAGATTAAACATTAACAGCGTTGATTTGTTTTTTCGATGTGATTAATTATATCTCATACACCGATGCAATATGACTATGTGCATAAGATGTATTTATATACACGGTTTTCCAATAAGAGGTGTTATTTTAAAAAGCCCGTTATTTCGATAGAAGTTACTTTTGAAGCTGTCATTTTTTGACATTTGACAAGTAAAAACTACGCCATTGATAAAAATGGAATGATACACGCTTCAACAACGCATTGAAATTATTAAAATTCACTTGAGTGAATCCAATGCAAATCATCTTGAGTGATGAGGCCCATTTCCACCTCGGTGGCTTCGTCAAAAAGCAAAATTGTCGCATCTGGGGCTCGGAAAACCCAAGATTTATTGTTGAAAAGCTTCTCTATCCTCAACGTGTTTGGTGCGGTTTATGGTCCGGCGGAGTCATTGGACCTTACTTTTTAGAAAATGAGGCTGGAGCAACAGTTACGGTGAATGAATTGCGCTATCGAGAGATGATTAATGATTTTTTATGGCCTGAATTGGATGGTATTGATCTGGAAAATGTTTACTTTCAACAAAACGTGCCGCACAAGCAACGAAACCATTGATTTTTTACGAATAAATATCAAAATAACACCTCTTATTCGAAAACCTGTGCCTACTAAAATCGTATTTAAATTGGGTTTTTATACATATTAAGAGATTTGAATACTACTCTTCCATAGGAAAGTTAGCTTGTGTTTGGAAGAGAAGTGCACAGTACATTATAGGTATACATTGTTAACACAACCGAAAAAGGTTGTTCAAAATTGTAGATAGTGGGAAATTTTAAACATATTCTTTTTATTTAGGAAATCTGCAAGAAAATTGTATCCTCACTCTTTGTCTCATTTATACAATAAAAAATATATTATTATATCTCCAACAACAACAAAAAATGAGATTTCCAATTCATAATTAGCGCAATGGTTTCTATAATTTATATTTATATACTTAAAACATTAATGTTATAAAAAAAATCATGGAAGTATTGTTTAATCAATGCGGTGACAGTCAATTAAAAAAATTAGTTTAAAATAACCAAAAATTTTCAATACGGGTATTTCAAGTGTCAGTCTGCTAAAATGCGACGTTGCCAGTTATTTTAGAGCCGGCTAAATATATTTTTAATATTACCAACTCGAATCTAAGCTTTAAAGGTATTTGTACTTTGTTTAACAAAACACCGTTTAACGGTTGTGAAGGGATTCTTTTAGTTAGGCTGATAGTGTTCATAACAAACTTATTTTATTATTTACGTACATTAATAAAATTTTAAATTATTTTTCATATTTAACTTATCTTTCCATTAATCACTCGAGTGCTTTTCGGCATATTATACCGAGTTTGCAAACGACTTGAGTGATCGCACGCCATAATATACCAGTTTTCACTGGCAGAATTTGCGCATTTACGATTTTTTATAAATCCTAAAAATATAAAATAAATGGTAAAATATAGATGAATTTATTGGCTGTATAGCACTATAATCAGGTAAGTTCTTAGATTTTCACGGCCAAAAGCATTTTTGTTATTTGTTTTTGGGGTGTTATGCCGTGTTGCGCTAACTCCTTCTTTAGCCGACGTTTCGGACAGCGTTGCAGTGTCCAACATCAGGGCAGATCCGGTAGATCCGAAGATGTGAAACGTCGGCTAAAGAAGGAGTTAGCGCAACACGGCATAGCACCCCCAAAAAAAACAAAAAAAGCACTATAATCAGTTTATATGTCTCGTTATTAAAATTCAGAGGTATGATTTTTTTAAATGAGAGCGAGATATATCCAACTCGAACGCTTATCACTCAACTCATATTGCAGTTTTTGAGGCGATCACTCGAGTAGTATTTTAATGTTCGAGTGAAGCCAAAAAGAAAACAAAATTTTGACCATAAGTTTTATTGTTCTGTTATTGGTCACACTGATTGTTTTTTCTTTTTTGTGCGTTTTTCTAACAAACATGTATAGATTCTTTTAAATATTATTTCAATAAACAAGAAATAAATTTTTCTGATGAAATATTTTCCGTCAGACAACTGACAATATTGTTACGCCCACAGCTTTGTTAGAGTCTGTATTTAATATTATTTCAAGTGTTTTCTTCGTCAAAGCCACCTCAACTCCCATCACAACCTCCCCACACCACTTGAAGGGAAGGGTGGGAGAAGGAGAAATTAGGATGGGAAAAAAGTGGGAACGCGGGGTTCAAAGGATTGTTGGCACATTGATATAGAAGTAACTAGATACTGGTAGATTAATAATCGATGAGGCAACTTTCTTTTTATGGGGAGGCAGGCCAACATTTGATTCGCCTTCAGTGGAATTTTGAGTCACTTGAAGGTTCGTAGCGATTGTTTTCAAAGAACGATCAGAATGCACACGAGCCAGACTCTTTGATGATCATCAGTTCTCAATATCAATATTCTAGATTCGCCGGCAGGACGTACGTGTTTTTCGCCGCGCGCCGTAATTTTAATTTATTAAATAATTTACAAGTTTACAAGTTTATCCTAATGGATATCAACGAGGAAACGAATACGCTTCGTTTGCTAACGATGGCCATCGAAGTTCTCTCTGTTAAAGTGGACAATTTAACTAGTGAGTTGAATGTTGTTAAAAATATTCTAAAAACGTCACCACTAATTGTCGGTAGTTTGTACAATAGTGAAACTGCGGTTGCAGGTACATGTGTGCACAAGATTCCCGTTCACGCTACAGGCGACACACTCGGCCCGCCAGCGCCCCTCGTCACCGCCACCTCACCGCCCCCGCTCGCTACTACCGCAGACAATACAACTGCAACTGCCGCCGGGGCCGGTGTCTCCGTTCCGTTCCCCCCGCACGGCGCCCCGTCTACTAAGCCGACTCGTACCTCAGATGACGCTACAAGTTTGGCCGTTGGAAAAATAATAACCCGCTCGCAGGCTGCAAAAGCCTCCCAAAGAGGGAAAAAAACGAGTAACGCTTCAGACAAGGGACAATCTTCTTCCGCTTATGCTTCATCCCGAAGTACTCCTGATGTGACACCCGTTGCGTCTACCTCCACAGCGCCTACCTCCACGCCATCTGATAGTGATGCGCTGCCCCCGGCCGGCGGAACTGATGTGGATGCACCGCCCCCGCCCGATGGAGCTAAAGCAGATGCACCGCCCTTACGTCAAACTCCAGGAAGTCAACCTTGGACCTTGATTAATCGTAATCGTAAACGGCGTCCCATCACCGTACGAGGTAGTCAAAAGGACCAGGAGGAAGTGAAATACTTCCATCTTTACCCCTTGCATCCAGAGACTACAGTAGATGACTTAAAATCGCACCTCAAAACAATAAGTAAATCTGTCAGTATCTCCTCATTTAAGATAACAAAAATCAAAACGAGGGGAGAATATGCGTCATTTAAAATCGGTGTACCCGGGTCAGCGGTGGCAGAATTACTGCAATCTAAGCATTGGCCTAAGCATTCGTTCTTAAAAGAATGGGTCAATAAGGTAATTACACCACGGCTACCAAATTTTAAACCTAGTTGACAGTACAATAGTTTTCATTTCTTTTACCAAAACGTTAGGGGACTGAAAACTAAATGTTCTCTATTTTATTCTAACGTTTTGGTAAACAATTACGATGTAATAGGGCTCACTGAGACTTGGCTGAACTCCAGTGTGTGCAACCAGGAGTTATTCGATGACAGCTTTCAAGTGTACAGAAAAGACAGAGATAGTGGTAGTGGCCACAGACAAGGCGGAGGCTGCCTTTTGGCTGTCAAAACTAAGTTTAAGGCCGAACACATGCCTGATCTGGAAGCTGACATCGAAGACTTGTGGATAAAAATTACAATCGATTTGTTTGTTACTTTTATATGTGTAATATATTTTCCACCGGCATCAACTCTGGAAACATATCAACTATTCTTCGACAAGTTTCACGAAAACGTGGATCTTCTCGGAGGAAGGAATATTATTGTTTTGGGAGATTTCAACATCCATTCAGCGCGTAGCGGCAAGGATGTTGAAAATGACCTCAAATTTTTATGCGAAGTGTTTGGGCTCACCCAGAATAATGGTATTCCCAATTCTGAGTTGAGGATGTTGGATCTCGTTTTGTGTAACATTGAATTAAATGTCATACATAGCGATTCTCCCCTCGTATATGAGGACAAATATCACCCCGCATTAGAGTTCCGGTATTCTTGTAAAAAGCCTCCGAAGACTACCAAATTACCTAAAACTACAGACGGCACTTTGCGGGGATGGATTTTTGGTAGGGGTGATTTTGTCAAACTTTATCAGATGATGAGCCAATTGGATTGGCATGAACTTTCTAAATTCGATACCGTTAATGAGACGCTACACCATTTTTATTCATGTATATATAATGTATTTGACGCTTGCTTCCCTAGGAAACCTCCCAACAGAGGTGGACGTAGATATCCGAAGTGGTTCACTAGAGATACCATCAGGAGCATTGAGAAAAAACATGCTCACCATAAAAAATGGAAAGCTACTGGTGACCAAAATGAGTATGAAATGTTCAGTAATCTCAGAGCAGTTATTAGAAGAAATGTTCATATAGCATTCCGAACGTATGTCGACTCAATAGAGAGTGATATCAAGCATGATCCCAAGGCATTTTGGGACTACGTAAAATCACTGCGCAAGGATGGTGGTATAACAGACATCATGATGCATGGTGATCGGGAAGTTAGAGGAGCGGATGTAGCCAATGCATTTGCAACCCATTTCCAATCAGTGTACAGTAATGAGCCTCCATTACTAAATCCCATTTCTGCTTCCAAGTTGAATGTGAAGGGAGCCCAAAACATTGATATAAGTCATATAGACGAATCAGATGTTAAATCTTCAATTAATAACATGAAACATACACATTCACTAGGGCCAGACTTTCTTCCAGTATTTTTTTTAAAAGGATGTGTTGAATTTTTAAAAATTCCACTAAGTTTTATATTCAACCTATCTTTAGATACTGGTATATTTCCTGATTCCTGGAAAGTCTCAAAAATTTGTCCCATTTTCAAAAGTGGATCAAAGACATCTGTCGAAAATTTCAGGCCAGTGGCAATACTTTCCGCCCCGGCTAAGTTATTCGAATCGATAATTCATAAACATGTGCTGTTTCAAGTAGAGCCTTTCTTAATATCGGAACAGCATGGGTTTAGAAAAGGTCGATCAACAGATACTAACCTACTGGTACTCACAGATTATGTTTCCAAATCTTTAGATAAGGGCTACCAAGTAGATTGCTCATATAATGATTTCTCGAAGGCATTTGATACCGTAAACCATGACATATTATTAAATAAATTGTCAACTATAGGTTTTTCTTTACGGTTTCTCATATTCTTTGCAAGCTATTTTACTGGAAGAAAGCAATTTGTATCTCATGGAATATTCATGTCAAAATTATTCCTTGTACTCTCAGGCGTTCCACAGGGCTCTAATTTAGGACCGCTCCTCTTTCTAATTTTTATTAACGATATTACAGAAAATATTCTGCATTCCAGGTCACTTCTTTTTGCTGATGACCTAAAACTATTCTTGGAAATTAAAACTTTAGAAGACTGCATTCGACTCCAATCGGACATTAATAGAATTGTTGACTGGAGTAAACGGAATCGGATCGAATTCAATATTTCTAAATGTTTCATTCTTTCTTTCACAAGGGCACGTCATACTTGGTTTTACCGGTATACCATGAATGCCCGAAGTTTAAAACGTGTCTCCACTATGAAAGATCTTGGCATCATGTTTGATAGTAGGCTGACATTTCATGCTCATATCGAAATGACGTGTAGTGCTTCACTGAAAATGCTGGGCTTCGTCCTACGCACTGCGATGAATTTTAGAGACACCCGGGTTCTCCAAGTGCTATACATTGCGTTGGTTAGGAGTAGGCTTGAGAGTGGGTCGGTGGTTTGGAGCCCACATCAGGTGAAGTATTCCCTCATGTTGGAGAGAGTGCAGAAGAAATTTCTGAGATTCCTCTACCTGAGGGAGTATGGCTACTACCCGTGGCTCTATCCTACTGACTTTCTCTTGGGCATGCTCGGTATGAACCATCTACGGGTCAGAAGAGATGTGCATATTGTATCACACTTCTTCAAACTGATTCGTGGATGGTTAGTAAATCCGACTATCATGGAGAGTATTAGTCTCTATGTTCCTGATGGTTATCTCCGTCACCGACAGCATAGACTGTTTTATCTCCCGGCCTGCAGGACTAACTTGCCAATGGTCATGCCGGTGGGGAGAGCAGTCTTGCTGTTGAACAGAATTAATTCGGATATCGACATATTTAGCATCGGTGAAGCTGCCTTTAAAAGGCAAGCTCTATTGATGCTTGTATAGTTTATACACCGCTAACTATTATGTAATACCATTTTACAAATATACTTAAAAACGAAATAAAATGTAATTTTGTAATGTTTTTAAAGGAATAAACAAATTGAATTGAAGAATTGAATTGAATTGAATTGAAGTTCTTGCAGGTGAAGGTCTTCCGCTACAAAGTTCTTCTTCAATCGAGTCTCGGCCATTTGAGAATTCATTACCACCTTAAAACCTGGGTCCTTGCCAAACCACTGTCTCAATAGGAATGTTGATGTTTATCAAAGGACTCTTTTAGTCGGATCAGTGAGCAACTTTTGATATGTGTTTTTATTTTATTTTTCTCTCAAAAAGCTATTTTAAATTTTTTTATTATATTTTAAGTAAAAGAATACATTTTCTATGACGATTTAAAACAAAATGTTCATTTATAATCGTGAATATGGCGACGTTGACGTCATGCCGAGCAACGTTGGGAACAGCCGTCTGATCTGTCTTTAAACGCCTCTAATGGGATATGATGTTTGAGGCTATTAACGTCCTTCCGAGGCCTAAAGGATTCAACAATTTTTTTTTGCCTGACTTATTTTCTTTGTTTGGGACTGGAGTCAATCACGCTAACAACTGTGCCAAATCTCGATTGGGTTGGAACCACATTTATTTTTCATACTGACTGCGATATTTTTTTTAGAGAAATGTGTTTGTGAAGTGTATGTATGCGTGTTTGCCAGTAACGCCACCAAAATATTCATAGAATACATTGTTATCGATAACAAATCTATCTGCCGAGTTTTAGCTCGATCAGATGTCAGGAAGTTGGTTAATTTCCACTTCCAAGATTTGAATTCATTTACGAAAACAAAAGTGAAATCCAAAAAGAAATACATAGACGCCGCCTCCGCCAGAGACGGCCTCTGTGGTCTATGAGTAAGGCTCTCGACTAGCAATCCGGAGGTCACGCTAGGTTCAGGTTTTTCAGGTCAATTCAGTTTCACAACATATTCCAATTGCGAATGCCAGTCTCTCTGGCTCCAGATGCAGATGGGACCCCTCTACCGTATTCGGTTAAAATATTAATCAAAATGTTAAACAATTATTATTATTATATTTCGATGATTTTTATATCGCCGTTTTTGTGCAAAATCACCTCAAGGACGCTCTACAAATATATAATACATTTCTACTATGTTCCATATTATTACTAACTATAGACTAGTCAAATTATTATCAATTTATGGTTAACGGACTGCATCCATCGGTTCAAAAATCAGTAATACAAACCTGTTTATATACAATGCATTTGTTGAATGACCATGATGCAAGAATAAATATGTGGCGGCCGCTAATTCCATATCTATAGGCACCTATATATGTGGTGCCCAATGCATAACGATGTGTCATATAGTATCTACCTTCTTACAGCGGTGCTTGCCGAAATACCTACGCTAGTACTTTGCGTGTTTTTGGATTCGGCGGCGTTCACCAGAATGATCTAGTGAATCTAGTCTATCGCTTAGGCATTATTACAGGGCCACCAATCATTCTGGATTACGCAACGGTTCGTCAATTTACCGGTAGTCTCGCGAACCTTCCATCGTCGTCAGCCGAGTTATTTAAAACGACCCGACGCGATCCAGTACACAGTACCTACAGTATCAGCAACCTTGACACCGATACCGAGTTAATTGCCTACGTTACAAGAGTGAAATAATATCTCGAAATTTCCTTTGTAAAACGTTTTGCTTGTT
Source organism: Hesperophylax consimilis (assembly GCF_061612785.1). Taxonomy (NCBI): domain Eukaryota; kingdom Metazoa; phylum Arthropoda; class Insecta; order Trichoptera; family Limnephilidae; genus Hesperophylax; species Hesperophylax consimilis. The sequence continues at coordinate 20,007,119 of NC_142865.1, forward strand.
TTTTTAGGTTTATTTTTGGATGTATTATAATAAACCACTCCAGCCAAATTCAGTCGTACTTTATTAATATTTAAGAACCCGAACGATAACGACAAATATATATTATTATTTATTTATATTTTGTACAGGCAGAATATAAATAGGATCATACTTGCCTAGTAGGTCATTTGTGATTAACACTTTATTGCATTATCATTTTCGGTGCTATATAAAACAATCTAGTGTACTTCACTTCGTTGGATTTCAATTACGGGTCGCCCCTGGTGGTAAACCTGCCGGAGTAAAATCCGATACCGAAAATAAAGTAAAAAATACAGGTTTTTTTTAGAAATTGCGTTCTTGGTAATTTCAGAATTGTGCTTGAAATGATAATATTGAGATTTAAGAAAGAAACAGGAAAAATTAAACGATTTTTAATGAAATTTCCTAGTTTATCCTGGAAAAGGCATTTAAATACTAATATAAAACCTATTTTTATGGTAAATGTTTTATCTACTCTTTAAATATCACCAGGAAAGCCTTTTTAATAAACCCGCTGGAGTTTTATATTTTTTAATAAGAGCGTTAGCAAATCGTTATTTTAACTCGACCGTTTGGCATTTAATCTGTCTGAAATTTTTTTTTTGCGTTCTGTTTCCGGTTTCGAAAATCTGCTGCATCCACTTTATTATTCAAGCAAGCCATAATTTGACTGCATGGCTAATTTTGAATGAAATTTCCAATATTATGGTGCCTACCTGCATGAAAATAGTTGAAAAAGAATTGTCATTGATATAGGTTATGTTTTTTTCATTTGACTCGGGGAAAAATTCAATATTAGTTCAATAGATTCCCTTACCTTAATAATCTGATTACAATTTTCAGAGCACAGGCAACAGGTGAGAATGCTGTCCTTGTTCTAACGGTATCTCAATGAAAGATGCTCCAAGGAACTAACGTCATTGATCGCTTCGACACCGGTGCTTAGTCGGTAGTTATTCTTAGTCTTAGTGCTTCTAAGCACGACAAACGCAAGCTCAACATTTCTACAAAGTCGACTTTTGTCACGTGAGAACTATTCGTTTCTACGACTCGTTTCTACGACTCGTTTCTACGACTCATTTTTGTGTTCAACCTGCTCGGATTTGGAACAATTTGCCAGCTTGGTATCTTAATAATATTGTAATTTTGTAATATATTCATCAATATTGCTATCTTTAAGCCTTATGTTCACTCCTTCCTCTCTTCAAAATGATCGTCCATACAGCATCTCCAAACATCATCCTCAAATAAAAGGAAGAAGATGCGGTAATTTCTAGGGACATTTTGGATATACGAAGGCAAAATAGAATTAAAAAGCAATTGCCGCACTTAATTCAATTAAACAATAATAATATATTTTACACGTTGAAACAATATTCCTGTTAAACGCTTTCCTACTTCAAGCATCACACGAAGGAACTAGAACACACGAGGCACAATATTACCATTTTAAACCTTTTATGACACGAGGACAATAAATTTCACCGGAGCGCACTTGGGACCATGTGTTTAACCCTCTCAGTTCCGGCAATTGTCTGTTTGAGTTTTAAAAGTTTCAGATACTCGAAAGGTTATAGGTTTAATGGTTTATTTCACCCATTGAAACGCAGCGAGTTATAGGTTTGGTTAAAAGTTATTCTACCAAAGTATTCTAGTTATAGAATCAAATCCGTTGATTTCAAATATTGATTTTTTTACTGAATTTGACTGAAAACATGAAATTAATACATGTTAGAGTTGTTAAGACCAAAATGATATATCATTGAAGAAGAAGAAGATAATACCTATAAATCTAAACCAAACATGAAACAGTACAAGACACAAAAAAAATAAAAAGATTACGGTCACCCTCTGCTATGGGCTAAACTCAGAGAAAGAGGCATATAAGAGGCGGAGGTCATATATATCCTCGACTCGTGGCACAGACAGCAGGAAAACTTAGTAAGATGGAGGGATGATTTTTCCGAACCTTTCCTCCTAAAGAGTGGCGTCAGACAGGGAGGATGCATGTCACCGATATTGTTCAATCTGTACATGGACGAACTCACCGAAAGGCTAAACAATGCAGGAGTAGGCTGCCACATCGGAGGACAGTGTCTGAATAACGTCAGTTATGCGGACGATATGGTCCTGATGGCACCATCTATAAGGGGACTGCGCATTCTTCTGAAAATCTGTGAAGAGTATGCTGAAGAAACAAATATGTTATATAACCCTGCTAAAACGGCTCTATTGGTCATAAGACATGGGCAAGGCCCGAAAAATATTCCTCCAGCTACCTTGAACGGTGTGAACTTGAAGGTGACCGAAGGAACTAAATACCTTGGGCACATAATCACCAGTAATCTGATGGACGATGCTGATATTGATAGACAAAGGAGAGCTCTCAGCGTTAAAGCAAACATGCTCAGCAGAAGATTTCGCCTTTGTAGTACCGCAGTAAAAAGGACGCTCTTCCTTTCCTTCTGCGCAACGTTGTACACGTGCGAACTATGGGCAAACTACAAAAAGAGTAGTATAGAAAGACTACGGGTCCAGTACAACAACGCCTTCCGCACAATGTTTTGTCTCCCCAGATACTGCAGCGCTTCCCTTTATATATAATATATTTATTATATTTTCAATAGCATTATAAATATCAGCTGAAGTCTCCAGGCTCTTCTATATGGAAAGATTAATATTTAATTTGCAGGCAGCATTCTGCTGATGTGCTCATACCTTATTTCTCAGTAAGTTTAACAATAAATGAGTTATTTAAATAAGTTAATACTTTCTTCTCTTCAAATAAGAATCCAATCGCACTTTAATTTTTTTTATATTAGTAGCATCGATGACATACTGTGGAAGTTTGTTTAATGCTTCCATCAATCTATTTACAAGGAAATGTTTCCAAGGATTTAATGCAAAAGGTATTAGGTTAATTTTTTTTGTGTCCCTGGAAATTTATATTTTATTGGTGGTGGTTTCGCCAATACACACTAAACATTTATTTACACATACATCTCACACACTGTATATTTTTCTGGTTTTGGACTTTACTGGAAACACTTTTGTCGTATTTTAACTTTGTTATTTTGTATCACGAAACATGCTTTTTCTAATATCTACGTTGACAATAACAATTTATTGATAACGGGCTCCGACCCTTGTACAGTTAAACACTGTTTACTGTAATAGATTTCTGAAGGAAAGAACACTTTCTTACTGGGAACAGGCCCTTTATAGATTAAAAATACTAATCCATTGACAGTTGTTGATATAAACAATGATAAAGAAGGCAACTGTTTATCGACATATTAGAGTTCTAAAAATGTTAGCACAGATTCACACCATTTCTAATAATTAACTATTCAAACAATACATAGATGGCGACTGTATCCAGATTATTAAAACTTATCTTTTACAAAATTGAACACACACATATACACAAATATGTACTGAGCACTGAACACAGCCACTGTACTGAGAGAATATTGTTGTTCCTTTGTCCTACCTACTTCGATTCCTACACCTTCCTGTGCACATTGTATAGTCAGTCTGTTACAATATCCCGCATAGCTCACTATAAAAAAACCTCATCCGCGAGAGATCTTACCTCGCTTACCTTATTACCTCTTTACATCTACGCCAATATCGTGCAAACAGTTACGTGTTCAGTGAAATTGCTGTGAGAAGAACATACATGAAGAAACGAGTGCCCTTGTTCCTAATTGTGAGTCCTTCCTTCCAAGGACTCTGAAGAAAGACGATACTGGACACTGACACTGAAGGAAGACACTGTCTTATGTGCAGTGGTAATTACACTAACATCCAAGGTCCTCAGACAAACATTTTTTACACTTCTAAAACAACATAACATCTTTTAAACACCAGGTGATGAAGATCAAATGCAACTATAATGTCCAGATAAAATTTTGAAAGTATCAATCAATCACCCCTTTCTGTTATTTTTAACGTTGATAATCTTAGTTCCTAGAGTCTATCTTGATATTGCCGGTCTTTCAAAGCTTTTGGTTTGTTTTTAATCGTCTATGTACAAAATTTGGACACCATTTCGATAAAGCATATTCCAGGATAGGTCGCAAATATGTTTTAAATATTTTGTAATATACCTAGATTATTTTAAATTATTAGTCCCACTAGCTCCACAGAGCTATAAACTCCTGTGGTGTCATATAAAATAACGTACCATCATTTAAATACAAGACTCCTGGCAAAGAAGTAATTTTGGTTGCCTTTTATGAAAGTTTAAATATTAAATATGTAATTCGCTCGGGGCTGAAGGTGTCAGCCATAACACTTGTGGGTAATATTTGTACGGGTCACTAAACGGACTTATGGTTTAACTACTGGTCTACATGCAACAAACATGTATTTATACATGTATACAGATGTTCATATGTGGGTGTCAGGAAGAAACTATAGAGGCGTGAATTTCACCTACCTACGAATTTATTACACAGCCAGAATTACACACGGAGGGGATTACACATGGACAAAATGTTACACATGGAGAGAGTTACACCAATTAATATATATATTTCATTATTTTATTTTAGCGACTATATTCTTAAATCATTGTGCATACAAAATATTATGGTGAATTTAAGCAGAGTGATGGTATTTCTTAGTCCTCCTTACTAGGGTGTCCTGTGCTGAGGCCGACTAAAGTTATTTAATTCTATTTTATTTATCTTCTGTGAATTAACTTATTATTAAATTCCGTAAAGGATCTCGGTGTCGTCTTTGATTCCGAACTGAAATTTTCTGGCCATATATCGCAGCTCACTTAGTCTTGCTACAAACTTCTTGGGTTCATCATTAGGACATGCAAACAGCTCAATAACCAAGATGCTATGTTAGCATTGTTCGATGGCATACTGAGAAGTAAGCTGGAGTATGCGAGCGATGTTTGGGCACCGTACCACCAGAAGTACATTGAAATGATAGAGCAAATACAGGAGAAATTCTTCAGGTATGTCTATATGCGGACGCATGGAACCTATCACAGGTTCATGCACCATATCGACTTACTTGAGGAAACTAATTCTGTGAGTCTGGAAACTAGGCGGAAAGCAACCCTAGCCATTATATCTTTCAAAATTTGGAACAATTTTATTGATAACCCATTCATTGGTTAATGTAATAATTTGATAACGCATTCCTCTTGGGATGCTATGATTTATATGTACCAGACCACTACAGCCGAAGTCGATACCATGACTTATTCAGAGTACCAAAAGGCAAAACCGACGTCCTGGCAAAGCATAGCATGACGAGGGGAGAGGTGCTGTTGAACGAACTAGCAAAGAATTTGGATGTAAATGACTTTTCTCTAAATGACCTAAAACAATTATTAAAGAGTCACTTACCCAAATGCTGATATGATGTAAAATTGTACTGTATGTAAAATTGTACTGTAACTGGAATATATGTTCTGTTGTACAATAAAAAAAAATTCTAGTATTCATACTAATGAATTAAGTGTACTTCTTACTGCCAGTTATCGGGAGAATAACAAATTAAATCACGTTATGGCGTACAATAAAGTAGGCGGAAAAATAAAAATTTCTTTTTCTTCCAAAATAACCGATTTTCAGACTACTTTTACACCTCTGAGATTTTTTTTTTTTTTTAAGAAAGTCAAACATTCTCAGATTAAGAATAACCTGACAATATTTGAAAATCTCCTACTACCACCACAGTAAGCTGAAAATGTTGCTTGTGTTGTGATGGAGGACTTAGCGAGCCGAGGAATTGAACACACTACGCCTGGGTGGGACCCAAACGCGATGTAAACTCGGCCACCGACCGGTCGAATTGAGAATTATTATTGTCTACGTTGATTGCCGTTTTATTGATATTAATTTAATTCTTCTTTTATGATAAGGAGATGTTAAAGGTGGGATATTTTAATAAATAAGAACGCAATCAAAGTTCTCAAAATTTAAAAAATCAAAACTCACAATTAAATATTGTTATTTAAATGAGAAAGTGGAAGGGGGTTACCTACCCCAGAATACCCCCGATGTCCCCGACCCGAAGATAACGCCGAGAACACCACGCAGCCAGCTCTTCACTAATGACACTATCAGCATCAACGGTGGACCCGAATAAACACAGCGATGAGAGATATAAAAATTAACTCAACACCCCAGTCACCTAATCTTCAACCTTCAGTCACCAAGGCTACTGGTGGCTATTCTTGATAGATTCTCCATTTAAAATTATATTCAACTCACTTGTAATTAATTATCTGTTTTAAAATAAATTATTTTACTTCGTCGACTCATCATTTAAATAAGTTAATAAAAGTAAATACCCAAGAAAGTTAACTAGGGCGAACGCGGAAACACCTCGCGGGCAATCGTAATCTCGGCAGACAGGCGCAGAATGAATCCGAGATTACGATTGCCCGCGAGGTGCTTCCGCGTTCGCCCGAACGGATTCATTCTACACCTGTCTGCCAAGATTACGATTGCCCGCGAGGTGCTTCCGCGTTCACCCTAGTTAAGAAAGTTAACTAAGGCAAACACGGAAGCACCTCGCGGGCAATCGTAATCTCGGCAGACAGGTGCAGAATGAATCCGAGATTACGATTGCCCGTGAGTTGCTTCCGCGTTCGCCCGAACGGATTCATTCTGTACCTGTCTGCCGAGATTACGATTGCCCGCGAGGTGCTTCCGCGTTCGCCCTTGTTAAGAAAGTTAACTAGGGCGAACGCGGAAACACCTCGCGGGCAATCGTAATCTCGGCAGACAGGCGCAGAATGAATCCGAGATTACGATTGCCCGCGAGTTGCTTCCGCGTTAACCCGAACGGATTCATTCTGTACCTGTCTGCCGAGATTACGATTGCTCGCGAGGTGCTTCCGCGTTCGCCCTTGTTAAGAAAGTTAACTAGGGCGAACGCGGAAATACCTCGCGGGCAATCGTAATCTCGGCAGACAGGCGCAAAATGAATCCGAGATTACGATTGCCCGCGAGTTGCTTTCCGCGTTCGCCCGAACGGATTCATTCTACACCTGTCTGCCGAGATTACGATTGCTCGCGAGGTGCTTCCGCGTTCGCCCTTGTTAAGAAAGTCAACTAGGGTGAACGTGGAAACACCTCGCGGGCAATCGTAATCTCGGCAGACAGGTGCTGAATTAATCCGTTCGGGCTAGCTCTACCCGTCGCGGTGCTGGACGCTATTGGTGAACTAGTCGCCAAGAAAATGTACTCTAATGTGAAATGTCTGCTGTATTCTCTTTCCACTATTCACAAATGTACGACATTTCTTATTAACAATGAATAAAAAACGGACCACTAGTTTATGAGGATGTACCTAGTCTGGTGGTTATAAATTCTATATACATCTGAAGTAATTTTCTTGTTTGATTCCAGATTGTTATTTAAAACGGACTATACTATGTAAATCAAAAGATAAAATCAATCGATGGTGTTATTATCATGAGGAAATACGAGAAGAAAGAAAAGGAAGCCTTTACCCGGTAATGTTAGTTTTTTTCTCGCTGGTTTCTTGAAGATTCCGTGGGTCACTTAATGTTCATAGGTGACATCATACATTCATATTTCACCATCAAGAAGCACCGTTAATGTTAAATTTTCACAACACAAACTCTGTTTACAATCACCACATGACACTTTTTAACTTGGGGGTGATATTTGCTCTATTTAATGGACTTTTCGTGAAATTATTGATACGAGCAGTGAAATAACATGCACTCTCAATTATGTCGAAAATTCCAATCATAAAACAAATGACATTAATAACAAATGAATAACAAAACAAATTAATAACAAATGAATAACACTGGCTTCGGTCTTTTTTTTCAATAATTGTTTCTTTTAAGGTAAGATTTTCGGTAAAATACAATTTGAATAGGAACTGAAATATATGAAATAATCACAAAGATCATAGAGCTCTTCGAAATAGTATTTCTACACATTAAAGTAAGGTTCAACAGCAAACGATATTAGCTTATACGTTATTACTGCCGGGGTGACCGACTTTATTGTTAGAGGCTTTGTTTTCTAGGTGTTTACGGCATGTTGGTCTTTTTATGAGTTTCTGGGGAATTTAAATAAAAATCGTTCATCCGAACACTCATTTTAATAAAAACGCCTTTTTAATTTTTGAACGAAATTTTGCTGTGTTGCTAGGTGTCATTAATAGGCACCTGAAACATTGGCGATATTATTATTATCATCAAGTTTCATTTGCAGAACTTCAAATTACTTTTTAATTTGTCTTTTACATATTCAATGATATTATTATTCAATTTGTAAAAAATAGTTTTTCCGTAAACAAGTTCTGTTGTGTAATTATTATTATTGTTAGCTGTTTCGCCTTCAGAAAATATTAACAAACAAGTGCATATATTTAGCAAAAAAAGTTATGCCACATTTCAATTTTTCGTATTTTTTTATCTAAAAATTAACGTGCAAGTTTTATTAATTTAGAAAAAAAAACAGTTTGCGACGTTGATGAATTCTATTTTATTAGTAATCACACGTGTAATCGAAAGATAAAATCTTTTCAATTAATATTGCATGTTTTCTTACGTACTAGAATATTGCATGATAAATATATATGTATCAATTAAAATTATTTATTACTTTATTAACGCCCTTTTTAGGGGTTTTTACAAATGAATAGTAAAAATTATATTTTAATACAGTACATATTTACTATGCATAACTTAACTGCCTCAGTAACAATCTTTTGTATTTGTTAAGTGATAAATTAAAGATATCCACTGACTTGGTATAATGATGTATTTTTGGCAGTGGGGAATACATATGGTATTTGGTAACAAAATTTCTGCAAACAAATAAATCCCGAATTCTAGTATTAAGTAGTGGAATCCGTAAGGTTATCAATGCAAGCAATTCTGGACTGAATCATTTAGAATTTTATATAAATATTATAAATCAGTGAAAATCTTCTGTCGGAAAATTAAAGCGAATTCATTTCATTTTCATGAGTGTTTTAGTTCAAGAAAATTGCTGGAAAACCCATTTTAAAACTGAAAATGTAAGTATTTATTTTGTGCTATTTCAATAGCTTGTACATGAATATTGAAGGTAATGTGGGTTCAAGACGGGAGAATTGTTCTCAAGTTGACTTCTAACAAAGACAATATATAACAGTTTAATATACTTAATATTCTTGAGTATTATTTTGTAGTAGTTTTGCAAATTTTGCGTTTTTTTGTCTAGTTTAGTTTTGTTATTATTTATTTCATCAAATCGTCGCCAGGCTCTATTCGCTGTTTTAAGACTTCCTGAAGTTGCTTCAGTTATTTAACTAATAACTAATAATATTTACATACAACTAAGACAATCACAGACATGACACAAAGACGTGCAATGAATGACTATTTTATTCTTCAAAAGAATTAAATATTATACTGGGCTACAGGAAAACATAAAAACTTGCCTATAGATTGTAAAGCCGGGTCTCTATCGACCAAATGTTTTCAAAACATCTGGCAAAAACAACAATATGGGGTCGGGGCCACAACGTATTTTGTTTCCCATCGGCCACGCAAATCATTTTTTTCTTTGTTTATGGTATTGTTTTCACAGGAGACCCGACTTGAATCACATTAAACCAACTGAAAAATGTAAGTTGTTTTTAGTAGTTTGTGAACATAAGTTTATGTATAAATAACTGACATAAAAATATTAGAAAGCAGAAGTTTTTTTTTCTCAAAGCTTATGTCATCTTTGGGGATGCTGTGTGGGGTATTTTTAGGGAAATAAAAAGGAGCTGAATATCTGAGAAAGTAAAGGTATGTGGGGAGGGTAGGAATTTAGGGCCAATATGTCCAGGAGTGACAGCCGTATGGGTCCATCCCTTCTATTGCGGTGGAAGGCGATGGGTCGAGACTCCGGTTGGAGAGGTCAAAAGGTGTCCCTCAATCAGTCTCTCCCTATCCGGCCCGTCACGCAGTAGTTGGGCAAACGCATTCGCCGCCAATACCCAGACAAACCTCACTCCATGAACCCGGTCACCCTTGCTAAGTCACCAAATTTAGCGAACCACTTGGAGTGACTGGGGTGTTGGTTATCCAATAAATGATTCCTGGGGCAGCGGTACCCATAACCGCCTCCCAAATTGTTTTAGCTGAACCGTACCTGAAAATATTCCCCAACCACGTTCTCCGTCAATCTTCCAAATTGGAAACTAGTATGGTATTGTGGCAATTTTCATCACATAAGATAGAGTTTTACTATTAATATAACCTAGATAATTTTTTTTATATTTTCACTACACTCGGCGACACGAAAATCGCACATCTTCAAAAATAAGTTTCCCGAACCAGTATACCTAACCCAAACAATATTGATATCAATTGAAAGTACACTTAACGAACTTTTATCAGAAAATAGTTTAATTTGACAAAGAATATAAAATTTTTGAGACGTTAAAAAAATGTTGCGCAATACTTTTGGTTGTCCCAACTGTAACAGGTGCAATAACTGGGTCATCTTCCTTGACTAAAAAAGGAGCAGTTTAATTCAAATGTAGGTAATTCAATATCAGAACATTGAAGAGGACACACGTGAATATTTTGCGCTAAAAAACAACCCCTTAAAATTGAAAACACTACTGAAGATGCTACTCGAGTGGTGGCACTACTGCAAACAGGAATGCGACTGTGTGATGTTGCTTGGCAATTAAACTTTAGCCGTTTCCCCGTTCCACAGATTTTCCAAAGGTTTCAAGAGACTAGTGGCGTCACCAGGAAAGAGACGATCATTTTAATCTCTTAAGATTTTGCAATGGGTGTGATTTTTTGTGACGCCAAGTGTATAATAATAATACACTCGGCATCATACATTTATGCAAATCTCCTTGATTTCCGTAGGCAACACAAAATAAACCTCTCCCATTAAATCGCATCCCTAATTCAAGTGTGTTAAATCCAACAGCATTATTTATTCACCCCAGATCTTTAAGGGCAGTACAAAGGTTGTATCAGCGTCTTCCCTTAATTCTATAGGAGAGGCGGTAAAGTGGAAATGGCACTTGTGTGTTATGTTCACACCGTTAAAGATTACACGTTTTATCATTTTCAGGGACCTTTTCCTTAATTATTTGACCAAGTCCTTTACTTCGTTTGTGAAAGTACGGTTACTCGGTTAAGGTAAATGTCATAATTTATTTTGACAGAAAACTATTAAATAATAATATTTAGAAAATGTATTCAGTAATAAGTGATAAACGCATTCAATGAGTAATTCCTCAAATATCAAACAAGAGACCGCTGCAACCGAAACAACTCTGTGGCACTAATAAAAATAATAATAACATGGCATTTATATAGCGCAGTTTAGTGTCATTTCACTTCAAGTGCGCTTACCTATAACAAACTTAAAAACGGTAATTCAGTATTAGTGGTCATGTTCTTAAAATTATTCCTACAATATGCCTTACCCAATAAAGATCTAATATTATAACACTAAATATGGTATTTATACAAAGTGATGAAAAAACTAAGAATAACAATAACAGTAGGACAGGACAAAACAAGAATATTAAAACTAAAACATAATATAAAACGGGAGGCAGTTTGTGCTCAGAAATGAGAATTTTCTGAGCAGACCAGTTTTGTGAATAATATTAGACGTAAAATATGGTGTATTCTTTTGCTTTTGCCCTTTATCAACCTTCCCCTGGATTATCAACTGGTAAGAAACTGAAAATTTCACGTTATCTTTGATGAAAATTCTCGTTTCTTTTGGCGGAATTGGTCGTGCCATGTCTTCCTCGTGCGTCCCGACTATTTTTTTATGTTTTTACATCAAAAAAAGTTCATCACAGAGTTATCAATCTATCCACAGTACACCGTAATGGGGTCCTGATCAAAATTTGTTACAAATTCTCAAAAACATAGCAATGAGAATAATACTATTGCGAATAGGTTTTCTAAGTAACTTAAATAGCTGACAATGAAACAGAAGATGACCTTTAATGCGATGATATTTAAACATAAAATAATAAACAATCTATCATCGGAAATACTCTCTAAACAAAATGATGTATAACAAGGACATTACAGATATAACTGAATGAAATGAGACTACCAAAAAAGGACAAGCCAATTCTACAAATTGATGAACTATATAATGCACTGCCGCAAACTACAAGGTCTGCACCAATTGGTAGATTCAAGATATAAGACCAACATTATGCAAGAGAAATAGTAATAATATGTGTGTCATAATAAATTAGTTATTTATAAGCTTAGATGTACAACTAAAATAATAAGTTGATGTTTTGTGATCAGTCGTAAAAATTTTTTTTTGTGCGTTCACCTCGCTAACGCTCTCTAAACCTTATGAGATACGTCGCTGACGCTGGCTAAACCTTATGAGATACGTCGCAAACGCTGGCTAAACCTTATGAGACACATCAAAATAATTTACTACGAAATATTAAAAAGGCCTCTCAACCTCAAAACTTTACCCCGAACCATTTATAAGTGCCTGAGCAATGCCGCCCACAAGGCCAACATATCGATTTATGGCGGCAAAATCATGTTTATTTCATATTCTCATCAGAAATGATTGTGAGGATAGTTAGGATTAGTTGGAGTCAGGTGCTTTTAGCTCTCCAAAAAAAAAAATTTATTCGAAGTTAACTTATTTCGAATTGGCGAATAGGTAAATATGACATTATCGTGATTAAACTATAAAATGACTATAATGTTCGTTTTTGCATTATTAATACGTGGTTCTTTTCTCATAATCTTCGTTTTCTTTAGAACAGAGTCGCCAAGACAAAAAACGGGCACGTACATTTAATGTTTTTATATCACTTATAAGATATGTTTTCATATTTAATATATTTTTTTTCATATTTAATATTCATGTTTTATATTTCTTTTAATTATTATTATTTATGTTCTTTTTTCTTTCACTACTAGTATCTCCGCCTAATATCAACTAAACCTTGTTTACGCATGCTGTGAACATTTTTAATTGGGGTGTTAATATCTGTGCACATTTCCACGCAAATAATATAAATGTAATAATTGTTAACACTCTGTAAATGTTTCAAACAATAAATAAATAAACATAGATTCATTTAATAATTTGAAAAAATAATGAATTGTGCAATAACACAAAGAAATAACACAATTTGAATCCAAGGCCTTGGGTTTGCTAGTCGAGAGCCTTATTTCTACATCGTACTACTACTATTAACAAACACATCGGGTTTAATTCCATTGATGGCCAATTATTTGTTGCATTATTGCAACTAAGATACTAATGATAGTACAAGGAGAAAAACGAGTATAGCTAATTTATTAAGAATCTCTTCAAATTATTGATAATCCAATTAAAAACAGTGTTGCAGGCCCTAAATGAATCAATCAATGGGTTTCCTGATAAACCTTTATTAAAATACGATTCTATTATCAGTATGTCATGAAAATCCTAATATTTTCACATTTCGTCATTATATATTGTTAAGACAAATGGCCGTTAATGAACACACAGATTAGAAGTTTACTCATATTTTCAGGAAATAAACGTGAAGAGATATTTAATAAATTATCAATTATCACAAAATTACAAAATGGATTAAAGAACAAAAAAGACAATATTACCAAAATGTCAAAGCATAACATAAAAATAAAACCTACACGTAACACACTAAACCAATATAAACACACATCACTCACAAACACAAAAGATAATATTTTAAATGTATTATTTTCTCTTTAAATGTATTATGTAGATTATATTTTCATATTATAAAATAATTCTCATTTTTCTACGTGTATTTATTCGTAACCCGGGATACAAACATATATAAAGACATTTAGAGCAGTGTTTTATCCCTGAACAGTAGTCTTTCATCGATGTGATACTGTTATGAAAGCATAAGAATCTTCCACTGAGGATATAAAAAACAGATTGTAATTCTAATTTTATTTTAACCCTGTTTTTCGTAAAAAAGTCGCATTTCGTTTGTGAAGGCTGAGGAATTTTGAACTGATGAGTTTTAGTTGAGCCTTTAATACGTCTTAGTTGAAGAATTTATTCGGAGATTTGGGACCTCCGAAACGCTATTGATCCTGAAACTAATTGTCCAGACAAAGAGTGAGGACTTATTGAAATTGAAATAACATAAGCGCGTACTCAACAACGGCACTCATAGATTTAATCTGAACGTTTTAATTTTCCAAAATTTCTAAGGATCATTTTTTTGAGAATAGTCTGTTGATATAATATAAGATGTTCACCGCCAAAAGTAATACAGTGATTTAGGATATTATGCCGTGTTATCGTGTAACTAAGAGCATGTTATCTTGGCTACGCCGACACATTAGTAATTTCCGAGCACTAAATTAAAACTGACCATTACTTTGGATTTGTTTCTGAAGTCTGGGAAGACATAAAACGCATTTAGCACCATTAATTACGGAGACAATTGAATTTCATAAAAATCAGACTAATGGTAATAAATACGACGGGGCTAAGCTCAATGGTTCTTGGTATCCGGTAATTGATGGCTACACCAAAACTAAACGTAGAAATCCATTTTAAATTATACTGTAAGACAAGCTCTTAGAGGATTAGAATTGACAACACGGTATCATACCTACATGCCTAAGCATACACTTTACCAAATTCATTACACATCTGCCCTGTTGATGGACACTGTAACAGTGTCCGAAACGTTGGCTAAAGAAGGTGTTAGGGCAACACGGTATAATACCTCAAAAATAATCACATATTTTTTTATTTTGATTTTATTGATACATGATTTAGAGAGTACATGTGGTTTTTGTGATATTTCACCCTCCATGCTAGGGATGACCCTGTGTTATGACCTGTGTTTTTGTAGGAAAGGCTTTGTTAGTGCTAAATTTATTTTTACTCGAGAGATATTTTCAATTTGTATTGGTTTTTCAGAAGAATAATTATTGCTTATAATTATTTGTTAAAAAATGTTGCTTTATCAATGATGGAACAGAAAACTTGTTTAATGAAAAATGTTTGAAAACGTGGGCGAATCAAATAGGGTATGCATGGGTGGGAACCAGACGCATTTCTCCACTCGGGTACTAACCGGTCAATATTAAGAGTTCGTATAAACGTGTTTATATTGTATTAATACTATAATGACCTCCGTGGCCGCGCAGTTAAGTTGACTTTGGATCTAGAGGGCGCGGGTTCAAATCCCAAAATGCACAAAAATAAGTTTAATTTCACACACCACCAATATCGCCCTAGTGACTGACCACCATTCAGAATTGAAACATTGCTTGTAATGGCTTTAGCCGTGTTTGGTGACTAGATCTGAATATCCAGGTACTTCCTCATCAGCCTTACAGCATAACCCAATTGCACGGAGAAGCATTAGTATTGTTAAGCAGAGTATTGTTCATTTATAAGAATCTTTTAAAATTATTGGTAATCCGGTTAAGAACGTAATTGCAGGCCTTTAACAGATAAATTATTACAAAAAGTCTTTTAATTCATTTGTTACCGGCCTGTAATCCCGTTTTTATTACCCGTAATTTGATGAGATTTTTGATAAATTAGCAGTTCTCATATTTTACTGTGTTGAAATACTGATGAGGAATGGGACTCTTGTGCGGAATACTGATGAGGAATGGGACTCTTGTGCGGAATAAAAAATTGATTTCAAAAATGATTATACTTATCTGGGAATAATAATTTTAAGTGGGATAAACAAGTGGCAAAAATTTGTAACCAGCTCAGATCCTTAGCTTGTAACTTTTACAATTTAAAATTTATTTTACCTCATTGCACTCTTAAACTCTTATATTTTTGTATGGTCGAATCCATCCTAAGATACGGAATTCGAACTTGGGGACACGCAAGCACTATTTACATTAAATATATTCAAAATTTACAAACTTCCATAGTAAAAAACATTGTCACATCTAATATTTACAATCAGAGACATAACTTAAAAGTACTATATGGATCAGAGAGCCTGCTTACAATAAAAAGTCTCTTATGGTTCACTATTATTATGGATAACATGGGAGAAAGCTCATACAAACACCCACCGGTACACAAACATACCACAAGATTTAAAGAAGGAAAGGGTCTAATAACTCCTCGAATATTAAATAAATATGGAAGCCGTACTCTTCGATATGTAATTTCAGTGATTTTCAATAAAATCAATAAAAATCTAAAATTTGAAAAAAATGAGAGACTATGTCCAAAAATGGTAAAGCTGTGGCTAATGTATGAAAATTTCATGTATCCTTGAATTGTTTTTGATGTATCTATCTATATGTATAACTTTTTTTTAGTAGAATGTTTAATTGGTAGAACCTACAGACAAGCTGCCATATGACAGTTTTGTGGGACTACCTTAATTTTGTACAAAAATTGTTTCTATTTACTTAATAAATAAAAAAATAATAATAATAAAATTCACAAAAAAAGGTTAATATTATATATAAATAAATTATATAATGTTATTTTCAAAATTGGAACTGATTTCGTAATTCAGACTAGTGATGGAGTACCTACCAAATACCATTTTCAAAATATTGCAACTGAATTATCAAGGATTCGTGCTATCGTATCGTTTAATTCAAGGGTCTGCGCTTGTATTATTGCAAGGGTGCATTATGTTTGCTCGTAGCACAGGAAAGGTAATATTCTATAAGTAGGATATAACTTGTAAGTAGTTATTTGTAGTAGTACGGGCCAAAACTGTTGGTAAATTTTGCCAACATTCGCGGCCTGCACACAAATTTAAATTCCGTCCATCACTATCTTTTGTCCCAACGTCCCAACCTTCTTTTCCTATCCGAAACTCAGATAGCCGAGCCGCCAGACTCCTCCTATCTGGGCTGCCCGGGCTTTACCCTCGCAAGCAAATTCCGACTGAAAGGAGGAGTCTGCCTCTATAGTCGAGCTGACGTCAACTGTGTGCGACTATTGAGTCTGGAAAACTCCAGATTCGACGTAATGTGGGTGCGCGTCAATCTTGCCAGTACGGCAAGATTCTACGCATGTCTATACCGCTCACCGAACCATAGCGAATCAGACACTTCCGAGCTCTTCAAACATTTGAGCGATACTATTGATGATCTCTTGCCCCGCTACCCTTCGGCAGAGTTTGTTGTTCTGGGGGACTTCAACGTTCATAACGAACCATGGTTGAAGTTCTCAGGCCCAACGGACTCGGCTGGCCGACAGGCGGAATCTTTTGCCATTTGCTACGTATTAGAGCAATTGGTTCAGGAGCCTACAAGGGTTCCTGATGTCCAGACTCACCGCTCCAATCTGTTAGACCTATTCTTAACTACTGTGCCACACGGTTATAAGATTGACGTCACAGCGCCTCTGGGATCATCTGACCACTGCCTAGTGACGACATCAATCCCCGCTAGCCTCAGACCAACCAATGAGAGGCTGAGGAGAAAAGTGTGGCTCTATAGGTCAGCAGATTGGTTCGGTATGCGGGCCCATTTCAATGCTTTTCCGTGGTCAGCTGTTTGTTTTCGGACTTCGGACCCTTCAAGATGTGCCCAGGAGATTGGTGAAGTCATCAATTCGGCGATGGATGGCTTCATACAATCGACTACTAAAGAAACTGGTGTGGGCTCAAAGCCGTGGTTCAGTCGACAATGCTCCGAAGCAGTTCGACGAAAAAACGCGGCTTACCGAGCCTACAACACATCTCGAACGCCCGAAAGCAGATCAGCATACAACAAATCGGCAAAGGAATGCAAGAGAATCATCAATAGGTCAAAATTCGAACACGACCTGCAGATCAGCAAAAAGCTGGCTGCCTGCCCGCATGGCAGCAGAGCATTCTGGTCGCTTGCGGGCTCAATAGGTCGAAATTTTTGCAAACCCAGTTTGCCACCTCTTACCAGACCTGACGGCTCACTAGCAAACACCGCCACCGAAAAGGCAAACCTTTTAGGGAAAATGTTTGCGGAAAACTTGACCCTCGACGACGGGGGTGCTGTTCCGCCGTCGGTTCCTCACTGCGGCTTCTATATGAAAAAGCTGAGGATCCGGCATCGGGATGTACTCCACGTCATACGGGGGCTCGATGTTAACAAAGCTAGTGGACCTGATGGAATACCTGCCCTGGTATTGCAGAGGTGTGCTGCGGAAATAGTTCCAGTTTTGACAAAGCTCTTCAAAATGTCCCTGAAGTGTGGCACTGTGCCCTCTGGTTGGAAAAAAGCGGTAATTCACCATATTCCCAAGAAAGGTGACCGCTCCAACCCGGCCAACTACCGCCCCATAGCGATCACATCAGTTCTGTCCAAAGTGATGGAACGTGTGATCAACGACAAACTGCTCACATACCTCGAGAAGAACAAAATTATCAACGACCGTCAATACGGATTCCAGCGGAACCGCTCGTGCGGTGATCTTCTTGCGTATGTGACGCATGTTTGGGGGCGGTGCCTGGAACGTCACGGTGAGACCCAAACGGTCGCACTAGACATATCCAAGGCCTTTGACCGGGTCTGGCACCGAGGACTTGTCAACAAATTGCATTCTTACGGACTTCCCGCATCCCTGTGTACGTGGATTGCTGACTTTTTAAGGGATAGGTCGATTCAGGCGGTTGCTGACGGTTTCACCTCTTCCTCGCACTCCATAAATGCTGGCGTCCCACAGGGATCGGTTCTGTCTCCAACTTTGTTTTTGTTGCACATCAATGACCTTTTGACATGTGCACCGATTCATTGTTACGCGGATGACAGTACAGTTCATGATAGCTTTTTGTTTGACAAGCCCCCAAAGGGCACACAAACTCCAACGGCTCGGAGGGCTTTGAAGCAGAGAATGGACGGATATCTCGAGAGTATTTCCTCCTGGGGTAAAAATAATCTCGTCGAATTTAATGTTTCAAAGACCCAATCCTGTCTGATTGCGTCTAAAACGGATCCAAATGATAATCTAGTCTCCTTCAACGGAAGCAATCTTCCGAACAGGCCTTCCATTGATATGCTTGGTGTAACTATAAGTGACCAGCTCAGGTACGGGGGCTCCATCGAAGCTAGAGTAAAGATGGCCTCTCAGAAGCTGGGCGTACTGTACAGGGCCCGCAGATACTTTAATAGTACACAACTGCTCACCCTGTACAAATCGCAATTGCGCCCTACTGTCGAATTTGGCAGCCATCTCTGGTCTGGAGCCCCAAAATACCTGAAAAAAACCCTTGACTCTGTGCAGAAACGGGCGGTCCGTTTGATAGATTCCCCAATCTTAACAAACGGACTGCAATCTTTAGAGCACAGGCGTCAGGTAGGTATGCTGTCCTTGTTCTATCGGTATTACAATGGAAGATGCTCTGAAGAACTAGCGTCATTGATCCCTTCGGCACCGGTGCGTAGTCGGGATACACGCCAAACGCACGCCCAACATTTGTACACAGTTGACACTTGTCACATGAGAACGGGTCGCTTCTACGATTCGTTCTTAAGTTCAACAGCTCGGCTGTGGAACGAACTGCCGGCCTCTGTGTTTCCTCCCTCCTACAACATGGGACTCTTCAAGACCCATGTTCACTCCTTCCTCTCCACAAAAAGACCCTCCACACAGCATCCCCAAAGATGACATAGGCCCTGGGGGAAATTATTTTCTTCAGGTCCTCCTGTGTGGAGTAAATATAAAAAAAAAAAAAAAAAAAAAGTATTAGGAATCGGGTACCACAATTCCCAGCTTCATATATTCTACAGGGTGTCCTGAATCTCGCAACGTTACAAGGGTCCAGTCGTCCTTTAGCCACCCTGCACAATATACTACATACAAGACGCGCACTGTACAGTAGATCCCCAGAAGTAAACTGATTTCACCATTTCACCATGCTGTCGTAGGCAATTATTTGTCTCGCAGAATTTGAATAATTCATCAAATATCGTAGATAATTTTCTATTCCTGTAAAGGTTCTATTCAAGTGCTGTTATTATATCATTTTCGGCCAGTTGTCTCACATATCTGAAATGATAACAGAACTAATTATGTCCACAAACAATTTATTATTGTAACCGTATTGATGAGGATAAATTATCCTTATATTACAAGTAAACAATGTTTATGTGGTAATTTGATTACTTTTTACGACATAAAAAATAAATACATAAAATTATTTTTCTTAGTGCACTTATCACAACTTAAGCCGCACTGCATCCGGAGGTGGAAAGAGTTCTCTGAAACAAATCGCTAAATTAAAAGCCTTTTTGAAAGCGAGAACAGAAATAATATCATCTACCAGGAGCACAGAATAACGTGAGGGTAATGTAGCACTTTGCAGGGAACTGAGGGTTGATATTAAATGGGACCAATTTGTTTCTCTCTCACGTGCTGGGGTCGAAGTCATTACAAGGAATATGTGATAACAGCCTTACTTGACCGTGACCAAAGCAAACGATTTCGAAGAAGAAGGGAGATTGTAAGAAAGATATGTACCAAGGGGAGGAGATAGATTGAACATGGACGTACGTAAGCGTTACTAATACATACTAACATAACTAGCATTGCTAGCAAACCACAATGGAGTGCTGGTACAAACCCTGATATTTGGCGATGATGCATGGAACTGGCAGAGAAAAGATGAAAGTAGACTGAATTCTGTAGAAATGAAATCCCTGAGGCGTTTGTGTCCTAAAATCCAAGAGTAAAATAAACAATTAAAAAAAATATATATTATTTTCAACCGCACTAGAGTCCCAACTACTTCCAACAGTCTGGAGCCAGTGAGACTATCGCATCCCCAATCGGGGTTTATTGTGAGGCTGAAGTTAGTGGAGAGGGGAAGTAGATGGGGAGAGGAAGGTTGGCAAATAGCTGACTATTCAGATCTGATCACAAAATACCATATCAAGCAACGTTTCAATTCTGAATGGTGGTTTTACACCAGGTCGATACTGAGAGAATCTTCCACTCAGGAACTTGCCGCAAATATTCTAAATATTTTGTTAAATAAGGAAATTATAAAATAACACAAATAAATCAAACAAAATTTACATGCACTCGTCGGGATTTGAACCCGCGACTTCCATCTTGCTAGTCAAGAGCCTTAACTCTCGACCACGGAGGCTTTTTGTTATTGGCAAATTTTTTGATACATACAGGTTCATATATAATTATACAAATCATAAGATAGTAACAAAAAAATCCCACAAAGGTGAAGCCTGTGCGTGGGCATTATAAGTTATGAATTCAAAATAGTGGTTGCGAAAAAGTCTCCTTGCACTCGGTAAACTAAATATACAGTTTCAACGAGTAAAAAATTGAAGATTGCGATCCACTGACTCAATGTTTTCATTGCTGTATGTTCATGCATACGGCTAAAAGATGCCTACACCGAACCAGCCCTCCAATTTGCCCACACTGCATGGGCGATCACATCCTTTCAAAATGTCCGGGAAGAGAAAAAACAGTACCAGCATGTGTAAACTGCACCAGACAAAATTCTAAATATGGAGAAAAAAACACCACGGACCACGCAGCCAACAGTATTAGGTGCAACTATAGAAACAAAATGCTGAAAATTGCGAGGGATCGCATCGATTACGACTAATGATGCATATTATTAATTACAAGTGTAACGAAAACCTAAATAATATGCACAATATTTCAAAAAAATATTACGAAAAGCCCGCCCGCAAAGTGTTAACACGCAGTGATAATGTACAAGCAAACACATATAATATTATAATTGCAAATGTGAAGTGTATTCCCAGCGCCAACATTATTGTTAATTTTATTACTACCTCAAAATGAACGACTTTATAATAAACGCAATAGATAATTCATATAAAATAGACGAAAGGATTTTTGACACGGTAAATAATACAAACGATTTTATAGATATAAAACCTACAGCCAGCCTAATAATAATACACATGAACGTTAGATCTTTGGAAAAAAATTTCGAAGAATTTCTAATAACTATTAAACAATTAAATAGACTTGACTGTATAATACTATCAGAAACGCATTCATCGAGTGAAATTAATTATAATATACCGGGTTACTCGTACTATGCAACAAAATATAAAATTAACAGAAATAGCGGCGTCGCCATATTTGTATCAAATATTTACGCTGTCACAAGTGTAAATGAAATAATGGTGAATAATGTCAATTTATTAAACTTGGAGATAAATTTTATGAATTATTCATTTAATATCATTGCTATTTATCGGACACATTCTTCTGCTATAACCACATACATAGAAGAATTAAAAAAAATATTACAACATCATAGAAACAAAAAAACAATACTCATCGGAGATATTAACTTAAATATCGCTAATGACTACTCCTCTAACGATAAAGATAATTATTTAAATATGTTAGCAGAATTAAATTACATTTCATGTATAAATTCATACACCAGAAACATTATCGGACAACGACCATCTTGTATCGATCACATATTCACAAACACCAAAGATATACAAAATATATCATCTGCGGTAATTAAAACATCTGTAACGGATCATTTTGCATGTATATTTAAATATGACTACAAACATCAAAACCTCTCATTACCAACCACAACGGCCGTTAATAATACTGATAAATACAACTATAGTATTAATATAAATTCTCTCACTAAAATATTAAGTAACGAAAAAGAATGGCAAGAAATATATCAATGTAACGATGTAGAAGAATGCTGCAAAATATTTGATAAAAAACTGAGTTTTCACATAAATGCTTGTAGAAATATTAAATCTAACAAAACATCTTCAAAACTAAAACCAATCAAACCATGGATAACTCACGGATTAATCATCTCAATTAGACACAAAGAAACACTCTACAAACAATATACAAAACAACCGGAAAATATAACATTACAAAAACATTTCAAAGCTTATAAAAAAAACTTACATATCTAATAAAAAACACAAAGGATGACTACTACAAACAAAAACTTGAATTATCTGGAAATGACAGTAAAAGGATTTGGTCCATCATAAATGAAATTGTCGATAAAAAACATTTAAAAAATAAAACAATCAACAATGTAAATCATAATGATTCAAAAATCTGCTGTAAAGATAAACCTCTAGAAGCCGCAAATGTATTTAACAATTTTTTTGCTAATGTAGGAAAAAACCTCGCTAAAAAAATCCAACAAGGCCTTACCCCAAATGACCCAAATACTACAGTAAATAACGAGCATAAATTTGAATTATTTCAACCAACAACACCAGAAGAAATTGAACAAATTATTACAGGTATGAAAGGAGGTTCTGCCCCTGGTTTTGATGGGGTCACAATACAAACACTGAAATGTATAAAATCACAAGTATCAAAAACCATTAACTCATATAATCAATACAAGTTTTCAAAGCGGAGTTTTTCCATCCATGTACAAACAATCTGTAATTATACCAATATTTAAAACCGGCAATCCGGAAGAACCAACCAATTACCGCCCTATTTCTTTACTATCAAACATTGCAAAAATATTTGAAAAAATTGCCAAAAAAAGAATAACTCAGTTCATAAAGATTAATAATATAATTCACGAAAATCAGTTTGGATTCATGGAAAACAAAAGCACAAAAGACGCCATTGCTAAATTATCTAGTACCATACAAGACGCTTTAGACAAATCATTAAAATGTGTTGGTATTTTTGTTGATCTCCAAAAAGCCTTCGACAGCATATCTCATGTCAAACTAATACAAAAATTAAAGATCGTAGGTTTTAATGACACAGCATTAAGTTGGCTAAAAAGTTATCTTCACCAAAGAACACAAGTTGTAAAAATTAATCACGCATCTAGTCTACCACTCACAAGTGATTTTGGGATACCACAAGGTACTGTTTTGGGTCCTTTACTTTTTATCATGTACGTAAACGATATTTTCAAACAAAACCTCAGTGGAACAGTTATATCTTACGCAGATGATACAATTATCATAATTAAGGGTAATGACTGGAAAATTGTAAATGAAAATGCAAATAATGACATCCAAATCCTAAAAAACTGGTTCGATACAAATCTACTTACAATTAACGCAAAAAAAACAGTTTATATACCATTCACAATAAATAAATTCAAAACTAACCCCAACATTCATATAATAATACACAACAAAAAATGTAACAAAGATGTTTGTAATGAATCATGTACCATACTAAACCAAACAACTGAAATAAAATACCTCGGTGTAATTGTAGACCAACATATGAAATGGAACAGACACATATGTGAACTTGTTAAACGCATTAGAAAATGTATCTATATATTCATTAGATTAAGAAATGTTCTCAAGATAAACAACCTGAAAAAAGTCTATTACGCACTAGTCCAATCATTACTTCAGTATGGAATCATTGGGTGGGGAGGTGCATATGAAAAATTTTTAAGCTCTGTTAAAGTGGTACAAAAACTAATTATCAAAGTAATTTTGAAAAAAAAACCAACTTTCTCTTCAGCATCATTGTTCAAAATTTTCGAAGTACCAAAAATTGAAGACCTCTATAAAAAAGATGCAATATTACAAATATATAAAGAAACTGTAGTAAAAAAACTTAAATTTAACTCATCCTTAAGGCATAATTTTAACATCCAAATTCCTCTATTTTCAACACAACAAATGCACAATAACTACATTTACAAAGGCATAATATATTTTAATAGTCTTCCCGAAGAAGTGAAAAAAATACCAGATTTTATTTTATTCAAAAAGAATGTCAAATTTATCTTTAAAAAAAATTAATATCACCTAACAAATGTTATAACTTCAATTCATGTTTCAACCAAAATTAACGTCACAATCCTCTTTTAAGTTTATATTTATTGTACTGTAATAATGTTAATTACTGATATAAACATGAAATAATTGTCAAATAACTCCTACGCCAAGCTCAAGAGCTAGCACTCTTCATTGGAGTAGAAATTCAACAACATATGTTTTACACTATTACTTATTTTTAACTTATTTTATGTACAATGTAACAATGTTATAAGTTAAACAATAAAAAAAAAAATAAAAAAATAAATAAATAAAGAAAAAAGGAGTATAGTACGTATAGTTAAATTAATATGATTTTACTGGAGTTTTTGCGTAGTTAATAAAAGTTAATAAACTATAAATAAATAATTAGTAAACAGTTAAAGTTGAAGTTAAATAGATTTTTTTTGAAATGAAGACGGTAATGGCATATTTTAGGTATCATATTCCTGGTACAAATTATAGAAAAAACTCTCTCACTGCCAGATTTTTTCTTATCCATCTTTTTACATTAATTTTATACGAGTTTAGGTTCTGGCACATTTTGATGGAACTCGGCAAGGAATTAAACAATTTTGGGCCAATATAGTTAATGTGTCTTTGGGCTAGCCTAGTTTTGCAGTGAGGCACTGTGTACACGCATATGTTGTGTCTCTGGCTAAAACGATTTGGGTTTTTACATAAATTTACGATATAGGACACAGTAGATCCATAAAGATTTCATATAGACTTGCAATATCACCACTGACTCGCAAGTAGCTTTTGGTTCTAGACCATTTATTTAAATTAAATACAATTCTGCATATGAAGTCTAAGCGGAGAATCGTCATACTTTCAGGTAACGAAACATACCCACATTTTCTTGTCCTTCTTTATCCTATACACGGAGAAAAATGAATACTGTATGATTGCACGGCATTTACCAACAAAACATCAGTAAATGAAGAATATATCGGGACACGTCTCTTGCAGCTGCGTTTATCCTAACAAATATAAGGACGAGATGCGAATATATTATAGGTAATTTTTATAAATACGTTTTCCGATATCTTACGTATTTTACCGACAATTTTTTAGGAAACCTCTCAAATCATTTGTTAAAGGCGTTTTTAACACGAATATGATTTATTTGACCAGATTTTCAATAAATAAACAAAGTAGTGATAAATAAAATAATTTTTTTCCGTGTGCGTAAAAACATGTGTGATTGTGTGAGAAATTCGGAGATTCGCAAACAAGTATAGGTAATTAATGATATGAAGAAAAGGACGCTTAGATTGTTTGGGCATGTAGAGCGAATTGACGAAGAAAGGAGTGTAAGGAAGTAGTTAAAAATGGTATAATAAGTCGGTGGTGCCTGAAGAAGACATGGTGCGATCAAATTAATCAAGTACCTCTATGGATTATATCTGAATTACAGAATTGTATATATTAGATTAGATGATGCATGAATGCGAACGAAGAAATTATTGTACGAGTTTCATTCTTTCTGCCTATCCCTACAAGAAAACAACCCGATGGTTAGTTAGTGGCAATAGAGTGATATTTTATGTTCTAAGAGAAGCGTAAGTACCGGGAGATTATATTTGCGAAGAAGTTAGTAAATAAACAGTTTTGCGTGGAAATATTCAGACAATATAAAGGCATTTTCCGGAGCTGTCTCAACTGTCCGGAGCTAGTGGGATTATGCCAACCCCAATTATCATCGGTGTGTGAGGTTGTAGGGAGAGGGTAATTAAGAATACACCTTATATTTGTGAAGGAACATTAAAACTTTACTTATAAACAACACGCTATTCGGTTTCGTATAAATAAAGATAAACAAAAAGTTATTACATTGTTACGTTAAATTATTTTATTTTACTTCGTTGACAAATTTTAACATTTTCCGTACGTAAAGGGTGGCGTCAGAACCCGAATTAAATTCCACGCAATTTGTTTTCAACTTACAAAACCTTTCTCTTTCTCCGAGGGTTGTTTTGTTTCTGCAATGTGGTTTACATTATTTCCAGTGCAAGGTGGTTAAGGGATGGGGTGGGATTTTACAGCTTCTCTTTCCATTTTCCCATCATACACCCTTATGGTCTTTACCCTACGTAAGTGGTTTTTAACCTTTTTTGAAGTCAGGAATAAAAAAAAATGCGGAGTACCGAAATTAGAAGAAAAGTTTATGAAATTCATGATTTAAAATTATTCATTTGGAGAGAAATCTTAACCAGCATATGACAAGTACTTGATGTTGTCGGCTTTTGCATATTTAAACGTTATTACTAATTGTAGATCTGGCAATATTCGATAAAGCTACTTTCAATTCTTTGTTTAAATAAATTGGTTAAATATTTCACGTTTCTTAGTTTTTGTTGCATTGGTTATTGTTGAGAAACTTGTCTCACACAAATATGAAGTTGAAAACCATAACTACATTCTGCAGCAATGATTACAACTAGCAGCCAAGATTCATTGAAATTGCAATTACATTCGACAGCAATGATTACAACTTGCAGCCAAGATTCATTTAAAAAAATATCCACAAGGAAAATTGTATAAAATTGTCAATAACGACATTTTTTAATATAACTCAATGAGTAAGACCTCAAATTGTGATATTTAATTCTTCAAGATAATATTAGCCATTTTTAATTTTAAAACCTTTTATAATTTTTCTGTTTTAAATTTTCGTTTATAATCGCTAATATTATCTTCAATAAATACATAAACTGAAAGCGTTTTCATGTACTCCTTACGAAGCTGCCATCTAGCCAACATTTGTGCACTGTGAGGTTTTAATAATCCAGCAATAAATTGATTCCAGCATAAGTAGTTGTACTCGTACCAGCACTAAATTTAATCAAGCACATACAGATGAGCCAGCAATTAATTAAATCCAGTGGAAGTAGATGAGCCAGCAATAAATTCATTTAAGTATAAGTAAAAAAACCAGCATTAAATTTAGTCCAGCATAAGTAGGTGAGCCAGCAAAAAAATTAATTCAGCATAACTTAACTCAAAATAGAGCAAGTATTTAATTTAATACAGTATAAATAAACGAACGGTTATTAAATTAAATTTCATATACATAAAAAAGATGAGCCAGCATAAGCAGATGAGCCAGTATTAAATTTAATTCAGAGTAAGTATATAAGCTAGCATTAAATTTAATCCATCATAAGCAGATGAGTCAGCATATTTAATCCAGCATAAGTAGATTAACCAGCATTAAATTTGAGCTTTCATCATTTCGTGGAGCACTTGCAACAAGCTCTCGGAGCACTGGTTATCAACCACTTCCCTACAGCCTTAAGTGTTATGGCCCGCGAAGGGTCAGAGGGGAAGACTGATTTCCAGAAGGTTACTGTTTTTTGTAAAAATCTCGAATTAATTTTTTGACCAAATTGAGTTGAATTAAATTTGAGTATTGAGGTTGCTTATTGAAGTTACATACTTAGTTTTTACTACCGAATTAAGTTTATTTATTTTTACGAAATTTTTTACCTAATAATTCTGAAAGTTGGAGTTATTTTTGTTATTTTTTTTATTTATTCATATTTTTTAATTGCTTTTCAATTATTGCACTAGACACAAATGCCATTATTATTATTCGGCATTTAGAACTCTTGTGCAGTATTCAGAGAGTAAACTGCAAACAATTAAAACATTGCAACAACGCTGGTGTTAAAACTTGGGATCGAAAGGAAGTTTTTTGTTTATTATGCCATGTTGCGGTTTTCCTTTTTTGGACTACGTTTGCGTCAGCTCTGAGGGTGGGCACTGTAATTTTGTAAGGATGAAGCGCAACACGGCATAGTAATCCAAAAAATAATCACGATAACTGGTAACGAAAAGGTTAAACAAACAGCATCCACTTTACTTTTAACGTTCTTGGGTTTAATTATTATTGCATTCGCTCCCGGGCTGTCCTTGCGTGACGTCATTTTACCCTCTCCTCCCCCCTCTCTATTTACATGCTTTCCTCTCTTTCTCTCCTGCCGTTAGAAGCGGAATGCCGGTAAGTGAGAAATAAAATTTGTAAATGCTCGTTAAAAAGTTTTAAAAGGGTTTAAGGTGATTAAGGGGATGTGCTTTTGTTACCATGATACCTTTTCTAGTAAGCAATCCCATGGGGTTTGTGGTATTTTGGACTGTTGAACTGTATTACAACTGTCAACTGTACGTTTTACGTGGAAGATAAATAACTATTAATAAAGAATTACTAAGAATGACCTACTTTACTTTCTGTTAATCTTGATTTTTTTCTAATAAAAGTTCATCTTCAAACTTATGGTAGTTTTTTTTTTCAAATATTATAGTTTTTTTTATTATTTTCATTTATTTGAGACTTCACAGTAGCAGACTACCCAGTTAGGTAGCCTTGTGAGGCGGGTTGAGGTAAGGGCTGTAGTTCGGGATTTATTAATTCGGGTCTTGAAGAGGCTCGTATCATATGGGGCCAGTAGCTAGTTCCATACATGAGCCGTATTACACAAAAACAAGTCGAAGGAACGGGCAGTTTCCACGAAGCCTACATCAACTTTAAACGGGTGTTCCACTCGTATCCGTTCGTATCCACCGGTGCACCGAGAATTAATGCTGCTAGCTCCTCAGAGCAGGCTCCATCAAAATACATGTAGCACAGACTCTCTGTGGATGATCTGTTAACAACGGAGTGACTGCCCTCCTTTGCACAGAATCAAATTGGTTTATCAAATATTGTGGGGCTCCAGCCCATAGGTGCCTCCCAAATTCCATTTTGGGGCGATATTGAAATTTCCAAAGTTTGCATTTTCCAAAGCACCCAAAATGATTGAAATCTGACGGGTTACACGTGACGTCATACGTATCTCGGTTAACAGTAAGGTCAATCCCACTCGTGTCGGTATGAAATCAATAAATTTCAATTTAAATATTCAACAAGATTTCCAAAAAACATGTATTTTTTTAAAAATTTGTATACCGCAGTGGTAACCCGTGTGCGAGTCTACCAAAGCAGCTTTACACAAAATATTCCGCATTCTTAAAACACACTATTTAGCTATTCCGAAAAGCGAACAAATTTACTCCACGTGTAACAGCCGATTGTTCGCAAAAACGAACAAATTAGACTGAGGAGTTAATGAATTACTAGTTAATATAAGAATCGTTAACAATAGCTTTAAAGAATTCAAAACATAGTAAAAAATAATTCTGAATACCTACATAAAACAAATACGAACATTAAAATTAATACATTTGAATTACCTTTCTAATTATGTGCTCTTGTTTTTGAACACTTTTCTATTATTTTCAAAATTAAAATAATTTTTTCTCATCGGTTGACATTATCGCCCTGATTACGGTTTTATTCAAAGACCTATAAATTGATACCCCACACTTTCAAATTCAGGTTACTAAATTTTTCTTTTATTCTCCCATCCCCCCTCTCCACCACTTCCAAAAACCATTTTCCACCGCCATTCATTAGGAACTCTTCGGGTTCTTAAACTGCGTAATAAATAGGAGTTATAACCAATGTTTTATGAACGTACCAAATTATTAGGTAATTGGGTCTATTTTTGAGACACTTTTTACTGTTCTATTATGTATGGGGGCAATTTCTATAATCACCTTCCAGACGACAGTTAAAAAAATATTTAAAAAAAAGTAATTTCTGCAATAAATATTATATTTCGTATTTCTATAATGTTTCTATAACACGCAGATTTTTAGTATTATTTCGCCCGCAAATATTGGGGATTGATTAATTAATTACGTGGCTCCAGATGGTTCTGAGCTTAGATCATAGAGAATTTTGAGTGATGAATTCATAAAAGCTCTGCTATTTCTACATCATCCTTGTGGAATATTATTTAATGACAAATCCAAATATATTATGCTCGGTCTATATGGAGATCAGCTCACTCCAGCCTCCTTTTATCGATCCCTAATATTATCTCCGAACCCACATTGTCGACACGTTGACATTACTAATGCAAGCCAATGCCACGTGAACTGCATTATGCAAAGCGCATGTAACACAGACTGCGTGCTCGGCATCTAGCACATAATAAACTGGCTGCTTGATATTCTCCCGCAGATGTAAACATGTAAAAATACATCCATAATATTTTGTAGTCGCTTATGATCTTACGTATTGGGGTGAATTTGAACTGAGATGATATTTTGTTGCTTTTTCCTGCATTTGTCTGTCGAACTTGCACGGAGAATATTGCAGATTTATCAAAATTGTTTGTAATCTTGTTGAAAATGGATTGAACTTTTGGTATATTCCCAATAGACGTTTTCATGCAACTGCACCTGCACCATGCCTTGTTAATATATAATAGGGTGTATCGATTTTTAACTTTTTTTTTGTTTTCAAATTCCAAGTTAAAATAAAGTTGCTACTAGGTACCACAACTTACCACAAAATTTTTTGGATTTTTAAAAAAATGTTTAGGTCTCCCGCACAAGGCCTAAAGTTTTAATTTTTTTCAAAAAATATCAAATTTTTTTAAAATTTAAAAAAATAAAATCGTAAATTTTGTGTTTATTCCAAATTAAAAAACAGTAATATTATGGCATAAAAATAAGTAAGAAACGATTTTTTTTTATAAAAAATGGATTTTAGGTCTTCCGCACAAGCCCTAAAGTTTGTTAATTTTGATGAAATATTGTAATTTTGTGTACATATATGAACCATGTTGTTTTTTTTTAAGTTTAAACCAGCGGAATTAATTGTACTTTTCTATATTTTCAATTGTTATAACCTTATTTGAAAATAAAATAGAACAGCCACTGCAGGCAGTTGTGTGTCTACTACATTTGAACGAATTACCATTGAGAAAAGTTATGGTTGCTCTTGATGGATCGAACACATTTAGTGGGACTATTGGTAAACAACTTTTAAGCTGCCAAAATCTGGAAGTTATAAATTTTGTTGCAATTGAAAGCGATAAACCAAAGGTTGACCTTAAACAGTTGAGTACAGACCAAAAGTATCTGTACGAAATCTCCAAAGCTGTATCAACAGGCACATGTACATTTTGGAGGAGGCCCACCACTTCCCCGCCCTGTTTTAGGTACTGATGGTACCCCTTCAGAGCTCTCGCAAGGACGCTAATTTTTTAAAAAACGAATCTACATTTAAAATTTCAAAACAAGACCTCCAAAATGTCCATGCATACGATGTTATTCGCAGTATGCAAGTGCTGTGTTTTAATAATTTTAGTAAGTTCTATTCTACTTGGTTAATATAATAAAAACACATTTACAAAATGTCAACAATAGGTAGAGAAGAATTAAAATAATACACAGCCACCTACAAAGAGAACAAAAAAGAAAAATGGTAAAGTATGCGCCTCTTTCTGTGGTGAAGGGGGTGTCGATACCCACTAACAGGCAGACCTAGGGAGAGAAAGCTGGGCGTTGGATTGGCTTCACGAGAATCAGGTTCCGCGCCCCTAAGCCAGGAAACCGGTTGTGCCTCGACGAGAAGTGTGAGTTGGGGTTGGGAATATCCTGAAGACCATGAGGAGAAAGCGTCGGAATACCTGGAGGCAGGGCGGAAGGTTGCCGATCCACGTTCGGCCCATCCTCAGTCCAGTTCCTGACCTCAGGGGAGGCGCTGCGAGCAGACGATGACACAGATCCCTCATCGTGATTTGATCTTGAAGTTTGATATGCACGGACGAGGTCTTCTGTCACCCCAGAGTTGGGGTACGCCGGACTGACACAAGAAAAATATAAGTTCAGTGCTACTACCAGCAAGCAGGTCACTCTATAGTAGAAAAGAAAGAACAAGATACAAAGCAGTGTATAAAAATAAAAGAAAATCTTAAAAAAATTATAAGCAGAATCAGTCTGTTACAAAATATCCAAAATAACCTGCAATAAGAGATAGAAAGTAAACATTAGATGCAAATAATAAACATTAGTATAATCAGGAACAGAAAATTTGTAGAATGCTAATTAATACAGTAAATAAACAGAAAGAAAAAGAAAAAAAAACAGTTATAAATATGTACATGAAAACAATTGTCTCGTAGTCCATTGTGTCCAGGAGCAACACCTGGCGTTAAAGCTATCGATTTTAGTCTAGTACTCGACTCTAAGATCAGACCATCTCTCAAC
Organism: Hesperophylax consimilis; assembly: GCF_061612785.1. NCBI lineage: Eukaryota > Metazoa > Arthropoda > Insecta > Trichoptera > Limnephilidae > Hesperophylax > Hesperophylax consimilis. The sequence goes on from NC_142865.1 coordinate 20,039,997, forward strand.
CCAGATCTTTGTATACTTCCTCAGACACTCGAAATTCACTTTGTTCGAGACGAGATCGGAGTTCCAAACCGGTCTCGTTGTTACTTCCAAACCGGCCAATAATTCATCTCTTGCATCCATCATAATCTCACAGTGCCACAAAATGTGCTCAGCGGTTTGATCAGAACTACCACACGCGCAGTTTGGATGTGGGGACAGGGAGAGTCTATGTAGTCTCCCCCTGAACTCACCATGTCCTGACAAAATTTGGGTCATGTGATGATCCAATTTAATGTGGGCTCCTTCCATTCTGATTTTAACTGATGGGAAGAAGGAGAAAGTCCATCTTCCCATATTCGACCTATCCCAGCGAGATTGCCACTCGTTGAGTGACAAATCACTCATTTGTCTAAGCAGTCCAGGAAGAGTCCCGACACCGCCTGGCGTAAGAGTTACGCTGAGATGGGTAGCGGGGAGTCCCCTGGTCAACTTTTTCTTCGTTAAAACCTCCCTAATTTCTAGATCGATTGGCAAAATACCGGCCAACACGGGCAAAGCGTCTGAAGCAACGGTTCTATAAGCACCGGAGAGCGCCAGCAAGGGGGTTCGCTGACCCCTCTTGAGAGCCGAGAGTATAAGCGAATTCCCCAAACGGTGCTCCCACACAGAGGCAGCATACGAGACTTGCGCCACGTATGTACCCCTATAAAGTAGTCGCAGCGCTGGGGATCGCAACCCCCACTCAGCTGTAGAGATTCTTCTCAGTTTCAAGAAGAGGGCCTGGGCCTTGCTGGAGACCTCTTTAACATGAGTTAAAAAGGAAGACGATCGATCTAGTGTTACACCAAGATATTTGACAGAGTCTGCAAATTGAATAGTGGAGGCTCCCATTCTGATGAAAGGATTTCTTCCTCTACTGAGGGTGCCTTTCATCAAGAGTCCCACGGTCTTTTGGGGGGCAAAGTTCAACTTGTTCCTCTCACCCCAACTGAGGATTGCTCGCAAACCTTCTTCAGCCTTTCTTTCCACTTCCCTTCTGCTGTCCCCCGAGACCAGATACAACTTATCATCAGCGTAGTCGACCGATGTGCATCCTTCAGGAAAGGGTAACCTGGAGGAGTCATCAAAATTTATATTCCAATATTTAGGTGCCAATATGGAGCCTTGTGGGCATCCCTTATCAACCTTACGCACATGTACAGAAGAGTTGGCCAAACGAAACCCCGGAAACATCTCGCACGCCAGGTGGCTTACTCTGGCAAATCGAGTCCTTCGTTTGTATGTAGCCACCGATGATCAGACCCCTCAGCTAAGAAAGCTTGCAGAGTTCATAATGAAGGTCTACATACCATCATGGTTCTCAATTAAGTGCAATCCCCAAATCCCGCAAGCTTCCATTCATTTTTTTTAAATGATTCTTTTCAGCAATTACTTGGAAGATGAGCTAAGAAACGTCGTCCATGCAACGTTACAGAGAAATGCTTTCATGGCTCACCCAGAGCATGTTTTGATAGCTATGCTGTTCGATGAACGAAAACATATCAGAGCCTTGGCTTATAAGAGAATCCAGAAAGCTCGCGCAAACCGAAAGGAAAGGGGTAAGGGTATTTAAACCCCCTCAGATCAATTTTGATGCCGAAGACTATATAGATATGATTGACTGGTAATCCACTTCAGTAACTGAACCCCCTCTTGTATGACTAATATGAGCCTAGAAGAGTTGGAGTCTATTGCGGAAACTGGAAAAAGTGGAAGGGTTGAATATAGAATTCCTTCGAGAAGCTTCGAAGCGAGTATGTGGGCTGATCGAAAAAGATGGTTTTATCCGTGCCAGACTGGAAGACCGTAAAGAGCTACCTACGTTCGAGTCCAAGAGCCAGTACAAAACCTCTGCAAAGGATTAGAATTTAAGTAAGTTTTTTTCGACTATTTTGTAGTTATAATGTTTCTAAATAACGTCCTTATCATACTGTCTTCCATATTAAATTGAAATTTCATTTGGAAACTGTAAAAAAAAAAAAAATGTTCACTAGGCCTATGTAAATACTATACATAACTTTGCTTTAAGGTTTTGAAGCCAAGACGAAAGGACGAATACTTAAACAAGTCAGTAAATTGGTAGTAGAACAAGAAAACTGCCGCTCATGTCGTATGGAAAGTAATCAGCAACATTTTGTACTTAGTTATTAGTTATTATACTACATTTTATGACATGTTATAACCTTTTATACTTTTGTAATAAACAACAGTAATAGCAAATAACATTACTTTCTTTCAACACCTTTCTCATACAATTTACACAGTCCAACTATCTTTTTTCAGGTGTAAAACATATTATAAATATAGTGTATATGTGGTATATATTTTTACTATATGTAGGTATATATAAATTATGTACATGTATTGTCTCATTTTATGCCTTTTGTAAGAAAAGTACAATTAATTCCGGTGGTTTAAACTTTTAAAAAACATGGTTTATATATGTACACAAAATTACAAATTTTCATCAAAATTAACAAACTTTAGGGCTTGTTCGGGAGACCTAAAATCCATTTTTTATAAAAAAAATTGTTTCTTACTTATTTTTATGCCCTAATATTACTTTTTTTAACTTGGAATAAACACAAAAGTTACGATTTTATTTTTTTAAATTTAAAAAAAAATTGATATTTTTTGAAAAAAATTAAAACTTTAGGCCTTGTGCGGGAGACCTAAACATTTTTTTAAAAATTCAAAGATTTTTTGGAAAGTTGTGGTACCTAGTAGCAACTTTATTTTAACTTGGAATTTGAAAACAAAAAAAAAAGTTAAAAATCGATACACCCTAATATATAATTACGAAATGCGAAAATATTATGATTTTTATGAACACAACACGTGTTCCAACAACGTGATAGTAAATTCCTCTTTAACCAAAAGTTTAAGAGGAAACCATAAATTCATTCGCTACGGGACCGCAATTCTTTTTTTAGCCGAATTACGAGTAAATAGGAGATTCCTAATAAATAATTAATGTTTAATATGAGTAAGTTTTCTCCGTGTGGAGTCTGTAGGACTTAAAACCGTGGCAACTGAAATTGGAGAATCGTCATCTCAGTTGGACAAAACCATTTATTTCGCTCATTTCAATACCAAAAATAACTTTCAAAGTGATTTGTATTGTGTTTCCACAGATACTTTTATAACAAAGTTCTAACATCAAGTTTTTAAAGCTTCCATTTACTTTCCATGGTACCTGCACTTTGAACCTTTCGCAATTGCCATTCTGTTTGTAACTGACAGATGATCATTTCTAAGAGGCGCAGTATAGTTCATTACTTTAGTTGGATGGGGTTTTCACTTCGCCATTCCATGATCTGAGGAAACAAAGTTTGCCAAGACGAATTCTCTTAAGTCTGAACTGACCGCACAATATGGTATTGTCCATACAGTGGGTAGTAAGCCTCATTGCCACACTATATAAAAAGGTTTACAATTTTTTTTTTGACTTTGCCTGTCTCACTAGGAAATTCTGTGCCGAGACAGACTAGTTTACAAATATTTTATAGTATTAAAATAAAGTACATTTTTCAATAAAGCAAAAATATTTGAAAAAAATTTTCAGGTTGGTAGGTAGTGGTAACAATAATGAGATAGAGGATTATATTTGGGTGAGGTGACTAATTATTGCACGACCTTTTTCAATGATCCATTGTTTGATCAGTATTTTGTATTTGTTAATATTATTCGATTTTCTTGTTTTTTCAGGTAGGTTATTGTATATTTTAGACGCAATGTATTTGAAATTTCTTTGACCAAATGTTGTGTTTGTTTTAGCTGTTTGTATAAGTTCTTTGATTTTGTGCCTTGTGTTTGCAATATTTTGGGTATTTTCATAAAATGGATGTGTTTTATTTTTAAACAGATGAGTTAAGATAGTTTTTGTGTAAATTTGTCGAATATCTAATACACGGAATTTGTAGAATATATCTGCAGTACTTGTTTCTAAGGGAATTTTAAGAATAAATTTCATAATTAATTTTTTTGCCTTCGATAATGAATCTATAGCTGATAGTGTTGCACCTCCCCATGCGATTATTCCATACTCAATGATAGATTGACAAAGAGAGTAATAAACAATTTTCATAGATTTGGAGTCTAGTATGTTTCTAATGTTTTTGAAGAAATAAATATGTTTTCTAAGTTTATTCGTGATAAGTAGGCAATGTGTATTCCACTTAAGATATTGATCAAATTTAAGACCAAGGTATTTGATATGGTCCGTTCGATCTAGGCAAGGACATTGACAGAATGTATCGTGAGTAAAAGAACATTCATGTACTTTTATTTCAACATGTTGATTAGGTTGGCCAACGATAGTGATACTAAAAGTAATGTATTTTGTTTTGGAAGTATTTAGTGCAAGAGAGTTAAAATCTAGCCATTTTTTAACAGTGTTAATTGATTTCTCAGCCATTTTGTATGCGTTTAACCAAGTGTCTGATTGAATGAGTGGCACAGTATCGTCAGCAAAACTTACAATCTTTCCATCTATCATTAGGTTACAAAGATCGTTTATGTAGATGAGAAACAAAATAGGGCCTAAGACGCTTCCTTGGGGAACTCCGTAGGTATAGGGAGGGGTTGGCTGAATTTGTTTTCGATTTTGACACTTTGGGTTTGATTAGTTAAGTAACTTTGAAGAAATTCTAGGTCTTTCCCTCTTATACCAATGGCATTTAGTTTATTAATAAGATGGTCAAGGGAGATAGTATCAAAAGCTTTTGAGAGGTCTAGGAAGATAGAAATGCATTTTTTTCCCTTATCTAAATTTGAAACAAGAAAGTCTGTAACAGCAATAATAGCATCGGCAGTGCTCTTATTTGACCGAAAACCACATTGATTTTCGGAGAGTAACTGCTTGCTTTCCAAAAATGATTTCAGTTGTTTGTTCATTATTTTTTCAACTACTTTCGAGAGTGAGTTAAGTATTGTTATGGGCCTGTAATTGTTATTGTCCACTTTTAGACCACTTTTGTATATAGGTATGACGAGCCCTTGATTTAATTGTTTAGGGAAAATTCCCTGTGTTATGCTGAGGTTAGTTATGTAAGTGAGAGGTTCCAATAGTTCATGAACAAGTTTGCATCGATACCGAGGACAAAAATTAAGAGATTTTTTCAATGGAAGCCAGACAATGAGTTAGAACAAAAGCTATCGAGGTAAAATCTGATGTACCCCAAGTGCCCCACCTACGTTCGCTAATGTTCAACATTTATATAAATGACATTGGAACATGTTTCCGAAATTCCAAATATGAATTTTATGCCGACGACATGAAAATATTCAAAGTTATTCGTTCTTTCTCTGACTGTGAAGCTTAACAAAATGAACTAGATATGCTTTGCAAGTATTAAATTTCTGTCCAAAATATTTTTATTTAAAATAATTAATTAGAACGTGGCCATTTCTTGGAATGGTATTGTGAAATGTAGTTAAAATCTTATGCAATGAATGGTAGCAGTTCTATCGGCAATGTTCTAAAATAGTAAATATGCGTCCTTTTTAAAAATAATTTCCCATAAAATATGTTGATCTAAACTACTTTACACATGATTTAACCACAAAAACAGAAATCGGTAAATAGTTTATAAACTTTGACACCTCATTCTCACAACAAAGTAAAACGAACTTAGAAACCCAGCCCATCCAAAGTATCAGTATGTTGTGAGGAAAAGCTGGATGGTGTCTGGCTAATCTGGCTCCGGAATTGTGACTGCCCATGCTTAGAACAAGTAAACAATATTAAATATTTAGGGATAACTTTTGACACAAACCTTAATTGGAAACAACATATTCATAACACCACGAATAAAATCCGCAAATCTATATACTTTTTCAAACAAACACGCAATTTTATTGACCTTAAACTTTTAAAATCAGTCTATTACTCACTATGCCAATCACACATAGAATACGGAATTCCAGCTTGGGGTAATGCTTCTTCTAGTGCCCTCGACCCATTATAAAAGCAAAAAAAATAATCATTAAAATAATCTTTAAGGTTCCTCTTTCTACCAGCACTGATACGATCTTCAATATTATCAATGTTATGGACATAAAACAGCTGTATGCAAGATCTATCTTGGTCAACTTACACCAGAACAATAAATCACTATACAAACCAACACAAACTATTCACAATACCCGAGCCAAAAACAAAGAACTTCTTCAAACTCCTTTTGCTAAAACCTCATTCGGACAAAGACATTTTAAAAACATAGCTTGCAAACTATACAATACACTACCAACTACGATCAGACAATTAGAAACAATGACAAAATTTAAACACGAAATAAAAAAATGGATTGCAATCACAGGGCGTCCCACTATTGCAAGCATAATATGCCAAACCAAATTGCACATAGACAACAAGTACTATTTACACACGACCAAATTCAAACTTAATTAAAATGATCTATTTATATTTTCCCACATTTGTAATGAACACAATCTTAACAGCATTAACCCAACCGTTCTTTTGATTGTATTGAAATTATTTTTATATTTTTTATTTACCCTTATTGATATTCACTTAACTATATGTATATACATCGATGTACTCTATGTCTGTCTCGACACAGGTTTACCCTAGTGAGACAGGCATCGAAAAACCACCTATAAAAAACTTTAAATAGATAAATAAAATAAAATAAAAAAAAATAGTTTTAATCACTAAACATGGCCAAAGCCAGTTTAAGCAACGTTTTGATTTTTAATGCTGATTTTTCAACATGGCTAATACTGAAAGTATCTACCAGAAGCAGGCATGATTTTGTATGAAATAGTTCAATTTCATCTTGATGCTTTATATGATATACAGGGTGGAGACGTACCTGAGTTACTTTAACAAGTGATTCCTGATATTATTTGGAGTAAAAAATATATATTTTTGTTCCTCGGTAACATTTCAGTAAGTTAGTAACATTAATTCACAAATAATTGCCAAAGTTGCCTCTAAAAATATGAAAACTCGATTACCTTAATGGCCTATATTTTATAATTCATAAAGAAAATAAATAAAAAACAACTCTCTTTTGTGCTAGATATTTGCTATGATTGTTGACTTAAAAAAGATTTTTTAGTTTAGTCGGGAATTTTAGCCTCCAATTCAAAATGAAGTTTTGTATGAAAAAGTCCGCTTGGCCGTTCCTCTTAATTAAACTCTTCAAATAGCCATTTTGAGAAAAGAATTCTTCTCTTCGTCTTAAAACTAGCTTTTCTACGAACCACCCAACTACTTTTTGGTCTTTTAATGGTCGTGCATTATTTTTTTTCCTTTGTCGTCTACGAAAGTTTTTACCATCAATCTGGCTTACAGGCTTTTCATCTGATAAGCGCCCTCTGCGACCAAACGATCTAAGCGTCCCCTCTCAATCTTATCCGTTATGTTGACCGCGGTTTTCCATCAATGAGTATACATGAGTACCTTTTCCTCGTAATGGAAAATACTTTTACAGTCGTTTTAAACGATATCTGTCCATTTGATTTGATGTTACGTTTTCCTACAGTTTTTTTGTAAAACCTTTATACATCATTTCTACAGACCTAAAAAATTAACATTTTTGCAAAACAGAATTTGTATTTTTCAGTAATATCGGTAAATATCAAAGTTTTAAAGTGATTTTCTGGTGTTTTAAAAATAATTATTATATTGAAAAACAATAAAATCAAATAGGGCAAAAACGAAACGAAAAATATTTTTTTTGCTTTAAAACACCAAAACATGTTTTTTTACCAAAAAATAATACCAATTACGCAAAAAATAGCCCAAATTTCAACGCAAAATTATCGTGTGTCTACTTATTTCCATTATATATCTATTCCGATTTCCGTTGGAAAATTGGAAATAAATGAATAATAATATAAAGGAGAATGTCTGTGGCAGGCGGGTGGCGTAGATTCGATTTTAGAAATCTACAGTTTTATAATGATATATTGAAACAAGTTTACTACCATAATACGGACATGTTTCTAGTGTGGTAGTCGAAAAGCATGTAAAAAACTGTATTCAAATATATTTTATTAATAAAAAAATAAAAAAGTTTAAGACTTTGTTCCCTTTATTTTATTTTTTGACCGGGACCGGTTTCAGGTTATTATAACTATCTTCAGACTAGTACGGTTATTCCTTTTACTATGGTTTATATAACACTTGGGGGAAGAAGTGGGGATTGAGGAATGTTGGACGTTTGAATTGAATGGTTTTCACCTAAATACTAAGTACCTAACAACTAAGCAAGTAAATTATAAGTTTAAAAAAGCGAAATCTTACCACTATACTATTACATTAACCCATGAAAAATCACGGGATGGTATAAATTCTTCACACATTAGTTAGAAATTGACAATAAAAAAATCTGTTAAAAATATTATACTATAGGTAGATACTTTATAACTTTTCTGCATTCTTGGCGCAATCTTGAATTCTCGAATCAGCTCCAATTTTGAAAATGACACTTAAATTTATATACCAGAGTTACACGGACTTATTCCGCAACGATTAGGGTATATTGTTACGCCCATAACGCACTTCTATCGAATTATCTCCTTTGTGGATTTCATTTAGATGTATTTTGATTACGTGAAATGGTTCAGATTTGCAACACAATTATTTACCAAAAATAAAGGAGATAGAGAAAGGAAGGTCGAAGTAGGTACGGTATATGTAGCTAAAACAATGTAAATCAACCAACGCTTCGTTTCTGAATAGTGATCTTACATCGTAACGATGCTGGGAGCATCTTCCACTTTGGTACTTGCCTTTGAAATGATATTCACCCTTAATGATATATTTTTTTTTAAATTTTTTAAAAAGACAAACATTCCCGGGTTACGAATAACCTGACAATATTTGAAAATCTCCTACTACCACCATAGTAAGCGGAAAAATGTTGCTTGTGTTGTGATGGAGGACTTTTCCAGCCGAGGAATTGAACACACTACGCATGGGTGGGACCCAAACGCGATGTCAACTCGGCCACCGACCGGTCAATATATTTTTTAATTTTTTTATTGGTTTTCAAGCTACAATCCCGTTAAACTGCAATAAAGCAGTTTGTCAACAGGATGTTAATGATCAATTACATATATACACACATAATATTATTACCATAACTATAGAATTAACACACCTAAATTAATATAAACTATCTCTATTTAGTAACCATTGTTTCAGCATATATCTCAATCTATTTGTAGAATCGCAATTTTTTATATTAATGGGTAACATGTTAAGCATTTTTGGCACGTTAAATTCTAGGGTTCGCCGTCCGTATTTATTATTATATTTTGGAACAAGCATTCCTTCATTCTTTGTAAACCTTGTATTATATTCATGTTCCACTTTCTTTTTATAATCAGACTCAGATATATGTTGAATCAATATTTTGTACCATTATAAGGCCTGCACCGGTAATATTGTTAAATTCCGATACAACAATGATATGTTTCGTCTCTGTGAAAAAATATGTTTTTGAGCTAATAACTTAACCATAGAATTTTATACTGATTGCAGGTGGTTTAAATTAGTTTTACAAGAGTGACCCCAAGTAGTTAAACCATACCGTAAAGTTGATTCTGCGAGTGATAGGTAAATAATTTTTAAAATATTCACCGGAACGAAAAATTTCAGTTTGTATATCCTACCCACTATCGCTCTCAGCCGCTTGCAAGTTTTGTTTATTTGTGTATCCCATTTGAAATGACAATCAACAGTCACCCCCAAATAAACGTATTCATTTACCAGTTCAATACTTTCACACATGCAGGGCTGTAAAATGTTTTGATTAATACATATAAAGTTATGTGAAATTATTTTAGGGGTGATCTTAAATATTATTTTTTTATTATATCTATATTATCAAACATTAAAATGCTTATTATTCATTCTCTCTCAATCCTCTGGAATGAATCGACCGCGAGAAAGTTTACGTCGTGTTGAGAGTAACCGTAAGCACTACGTTTTGTTCCACTTTATTGACCTATTATTATGGGTAGCTTTATTGCAGCCCCCATTAGCTTCGCGCCCTCCGGCCAACGACTGTCAGACGGTGGAATAATAGGTCGTAGACGCTATAAGTGGGGACTAATTTTTAATACAATAGACTGATTTAAATTTTGTGTACCAACATCACTTATACTTATTTCGTTCAAATAATAAATAAACGTCTTTCTTAAACAAATATTGCTCCCCAGAAACGATAATGATTAACAATAAAGACAAAACAAATGCAACATTACAAATTTATAAAAAAAATATTCAACATAAAATTGCACCCTTTAAAAATAACAGAAATCTTAGACAAACGTCCATACTTCCTACTCCTAAATGTAAAAAAACAAAAGGACAGTTCAACCATGAATATCTCGGAGTTAAATTTTTTAACTCATTACCAGAAAAAAATAGAAACATAAATGCAAATATAAACGAATTCAAAAGCCACCTTAAAAAGTATTCCGAACAGTTAAACTGAATCATATCAAATATAAACCAATATAACAACACCCCCCATACACACAAGCCCTGCTTATTTATGGGGGTACATCAAATACTTATACTATATTATATTATGTAATTTATAACTGTTTTATATTGTGTAGTGTAATTCGTGTATCTTTTTTTACTAATAAAAATATCACCCTTTCAAAAAAAAAAATCGAATAAAGCCGTGTAAAAATCAATTATTGTGCACGAAATAAGGTAATTTTATCTTACATGCACAAGCATAAGATGAAATAGGACTTTCTTTGACTTTTTGTAAGCTTATATATGCAAATTGGCCAAATCGGTTTTCTTTCAAGTCGGTATAGATCACGAATTTCTGCTTTTATTTGACCACAGTTGATCATAATTTTTAGTCTCCCTTTTTTGTTGTTGTAGTAACAACAAAGTAAAATAAGTGAATAATTAGAATAAGTGAAATAAGCAAAGTATTGCTTAGTAATTATTATACAGGTGGCTTAGTTGGCGTTGCGTCTGGTTCCCAATCAGGCATTGTGAGTTCAATTCCTTTGCTGGCTAAATACTAAATACTCAAAACACAAGCATTTTTCGCATGATGTGATGGTGGTAGGAGATTTTAAAATATTGTTGGGATATTTGTAAAAATGAAATGTTTGCTTTTCTTTTTAAAAAAAATGAATGCACATAAATTTGTTATATAATATGAGAGTTTGCTTATTTCACTTAGTATTTTTGACCAAATTAATACCCTTGTCAGGCATGAATGCATCTGTTTCCAGCAAGCAAATATCTAATCTACTAGCATCGTAATTGGCAGTGCATCCTAAACACAATACCCGCCAAACGCTTAGAGCTTAAACGTCGTTAATATCCGTGTATTTTCCTAACCGCACGTCGCTCTAAGCGGGTGATCGTGTCGTGCGCCATCCATCTCGTCTGCCATTGGCCGGTTAAAACGCGCGCTGTGATTGGGCACTCCGGTAGATGCGTTCTCATTGGCTAATCCCCTGCGGTGACGTCAGAGCCCGCTTCACGTGACCCGCTACAAGGCGAAACGGATTATAATTATTATTTGAATGCTTGTTGTTCAGGGGTTTTTGGGAATTAAGTGGGATAGTTATTAATTTAATTGGAGCAGTAATTAATAAAATAAGTTAGATATTAAGGCTTAAAGTGGTTGAAATTTAGCACACATTTACAGATGAATAAGCTTTCTCATTCTTTCGTATTGGTAGGTTATTTATTTAATATAAATCCATACTGTTTGCACTGAAATTTTTGTTCGCTTTTGTTTTCTTAAGAAATGCCGTGATAAGGGTGTTTTTTTAGAAAGGACGGAATTAAAAAATCTCTACTAAGATATTCTTACAACGCTTAGATATTTATAAGTAGCACTCATTTCTTTTTTTCATCTTTTTGAATCATTTAATTCTATTTTTAAAATTGGTTAATTATTCGTATGATTTATTATTTATTAAGATATTGATACAAATAATTATTTTATCATAGAACATGAAATAACAAATATATTTTTTATGGAGCTTGTTTCAGATTTTTTTAAATATATTATATAATTTTTAAATTCGCCAATTTAAAGAAAATTATAGATGGATCACATTCCCTCTCTCCATAATTTAAAATGATGGCCTAGAAGGGTCTTCAATAACACCCTTGAAAGTTGAAATCCAGATTTTTTTTTTTTAATACTTATAACTTATTAATCCTACTCGTAAATAATCGGTATAGCTAAAAACATCATAAACGGCCAATAACTTTGTTTTATTAATTATTTGTTCTCTCAATGCTGTGCTTCTACAATGAAAAGGGCATGCTTGTGCCCATGAAACATGGTAGTTTTTATTTTAATACAAATACAGAACGTTTATTTTGGCAACCAGTAAAACAAAGACGAGAAGAAAACTAAAAAGTATCATTTAATTAATTGAACTTGTGAAATTTATAAAACGGTTTTCATAAACATAAATGTATAAAGAAGCTGCACAAAATATAGTTTCGTTTTCACTAAACAGGTAACATTCGTCGTAAACCCGAGTTCTAGTCGTTCAACCAAAATCAACGGACAATAAATTGGTTGTCTGGGCGGCCGCGTTGTTGAACAAATATTGGATTGTTGAACAAAGCCCTCGGGTGCTCGATTCATTCCATTCACCGTCGCGATTGGTCGAATGAATGCACCTTCAATGAGGGGGTGTTACGATGTGATTAGGTGGAAGAGGAAATGGAAGTGTGTAGAACTGAGTTGAAAGGGAAGAGCAAATATTTAAATTTGAATTAGGTGGTCGGGGAGGGTTTACATGGTACTGGAAGCGATTGTGATTTTGTGTGCGCTGTTCCTAGGGAATTTCACTTGTTAAAGGTTTCCACCTGATAATTGTTTCAGTTCTGATGTACCATGATTCACTGATTTCCGGACACCATGTTGCATACATTTAGTTATATTTTATTTTTATTTTATAGATATTTTTCATGTCATAATTGACTGAGCATAGCGGAGTCCAGTTTTGACTCGACAAATTTGCACTTCGTCTATCTGGAAATTTAATTGTATGTCCCGTGTCCAATCAATTCTGTCAAGATTTTTTATTATTTTAATTGTATTTATTTTTTTTACTTGTCCACACATTTTAACATTTACAGAAAATTTTAACTTTATGTAAATAGGTTAGTAATAGTGTTTTGTGATTACCTCACTAGGAGAACCTGTGCTGAGGTGTTCGCATATTTTCTGTGTTAAGTGTTATTATTCTACCATCATAGGTAAAAACACTTGAGACTCTCAAGACAACGTGGTTCCACACCATGGCGGCAGTAATGTTTATTATCAGATTAGTAGCAGTTAATGTAGATCATAATATTATTAAACACAATGTCGTTTAATTTCAAATTTTAAATGTCAAATAGAAAATGAAGCATTCATTTTGTAGTGTTGCCAATAATAAGTTGGTAAAGTTTTTTCCTGATGTTAAATGTTAATTTTTTTAGCGATGGCGTCATAGTGTTGTTCCAGGCTCGATAAACTCAGTTTGGAGTGAATAGGGTTTGAAAAAAAGTGCACCTTTAATTTTTATCCAGTCTATGATCTGTATCTTAAGTTTATGTATAATATATTGATGAATTATCAGTAGGTTGTTTCTGAGTAGGTGGCGTGCAGTTATAGTAATGGAATAGTACTTATTAATCGATAAAGACGGTAGCCGTGTTTGATAGTAACTTTTTACTGTGCCAGAGCTTCTGAGCGTTGTGACTACTGCGAGCTCTCGAAGTCGGGGTGATCAACATTACGCGAATTATTAATTAACAGTGTTATTTTTTCTCATTTCCAGCTCACGTGACGGCTATGGTAGGAGGTGCCGGTGCGCTCCGATGTGAAGTGGACCGCGCCAAGTGCGGCGAGGTGCATTCACTCAAGTGGTACCGCGGCGAGCAGCGCATATACGTGTTCAGCGAGGGCCGCGGCGTGGCGCGCAAGGAAGGCGACATGAGCGACAGGTAGGAACCAATCTTATTTATTAACTTCACGTGGGCAGTTCTATAAACTAGATCTAGTATGCTGATGTGGCTAAATTGGCGACTGCTCGGTGTCATCGAAATTTAGAATGAGCTCAACAGAGAACAACTTAACCAGCCGTAGTAGAGGGGACAACGATTTTACATACATTGTAAAGGCGCTATGTTCGTCCAGTAACAGAATATTTATTATGTTTTTCAGCTAAGTATGGTGCCACCATTCATTATCTGACACGTTTTCTTCCATATTACCAAGATGATATAGTGGTTCTAGAGGGATCCGAGCTATTTTTGTAATCCATAAATGTAACGTCTTTATAACTCTAATAATATTTTGAATTGGGATGGCTAAATCATAGTCAACAGACTGTAATTGAGATTATTAATAAATGCGGAACTTAGAACTCAAAGCAGTTTTTATGATCTCTTTTTTAATATTATTGAACAATCGAAAACATCTATGGAACTACCAACACGGGCGGCATCTTGCTTTGACAGTTGAAAATAACCGTCTTTTAATTCGAGAAAAATTAATAAAATTCAAAATGTAAATAGTTCAAATTAAAAAAAAAATTGCTCATCATCATTTTAAAATCTAGTTTTTCCTAAACGCAGATTGTATGGTAAAGATTACCCTGATGGTAGCCAACCTCTAAGAGAGAGGTAACAAGATAAAGAAGGTGACGTTAAAATGTTGCACTGCCCTAATAATTTCGTCCCCCTAAATGCTGTGCATCTTTCGTGATTTATTTCGTGAACTATTTACCATCGCAGATATCACACAACTAAAAAATGTTATTATGAATTAAATTATTACAAAAATGGAACATTTTTTTACGAAAATTGCGCTTTAAAATTTTTCATGTACAGTGGTAATTCAGTAGTTCTTGGTATCCGGTAATTGACGGCTACACCAGAACTGCACGAAAAAAAAACACTTTAAAAATTATACGTTAATATCAGCTCCTAGAGGATTGGAGCTGGCAACACGGTATCGCATATTCATACATAAACACACATTTCACCTCAATCAATTAAATACAACCATCAGTTGGTGATAGTAATAAGGCCAAATGAGCCGTAGTACTAGTTAGCTAGAAACATGAAGGGTATTGTTATAAGCCCTAGCCAGTTAGAGGATTACGAAAGAATCCATAAAATCCAAAAAAATTTATCAACTTTAGATAACATCTGCCCTTATGATGGTCACTTCAATGCTGTCCAAAACGTTGGCTAAAGAAGGAGGTAAGTAGTGCAACACGGCATATAACCCATATGTTCACGGTTTACGTTTGCACATTAGAACAGGTCCCTTCTACGACTCGTTTTTCAGTTCAACAGCTAGTCTGGGGAATAATTTGCTGGCCTCTGTTTTCCTTCCTCCCACAACATGAGTCTCTTCAAGACCCATATTCACTCCTTTGTCTCCTTAAGAAGACCATCTTCACCACATCCCTAAAGATGACATGAGAAAAGGAGGGAAATTATTTTACTCAGAGCCTCCTTTGTTAAGTTCATGAAAAAAAAAATACCAAGAAAATCAAAAATTTGTGAGTAACCATTTCATGTTTATGGAGGAGGTTAGGATAGGTTTTTGAGATTACTTAGATTTAAACTGTCGATTTCCCGAAAATGAATAACTAAATTATTTCGAGTGTACGTATAAATGTCCGCATTATGATGAAAACAGACCTCCAACCTACATTCGCGCTGAAACCGCCTTAAGCTCGATACATTTTATTTATTTTTTGCTCTACGTTTGTGTGTTCGTATGAATTACAGTCCCATATATAAATACGGGAAGACTTGGAACGGAGCGACAAAAACTCGTCCCGTATTTGGTAAAAGGATTCTTTTCTACATTTTTTACAGGACATTCATTGCGATTGTCAAAGTGTAAGGGCTCGTAGAAAGGACAAAGAAATTGTGCAATTGTGGAGGTTTTGCTTTGTGACTACTGTTGTTTTTTTTTTTTTTTTTTTTTTTAATTCCGCATCACATATTGTGCTATTAACATATGTGTGAATAGTAAAACAACATAAAGGAAATAAAAAGTTTTATAGTAAAATGTAAAAAAAATTAAAACTAAAACTAAAAAGTTCTGACGAAGAAAACATTGGTTTCGAAACATATCGATCATTTTTTTGAACAACTAGTGGTGTACATATACAAAGTATTTCATTTTCATTTAATGAAATTTTTAAATAATAAATTAATAATAGTTAAAAGTTTAAAAAAATTAAATTTAAATCCCAACGTGGGCAGATGAATTTCTATTAAATCACAGTTATTTATTTATTCATTAAAAATATAAATATATTCGGTGTATTTGCGACATATTCCATATACTTCCAATATCAATGTCATCCTGTTGAAAGACCATCATTCTGAATCGAAACGTTGCTTGAAGTGACTTTAGTCGTGTTTGGTAACCAGATGTAAACAGCCAGGTAGGTACCTTCCATCATCGTCCTCCATATATTATTGTTCCTTTTCCCACTTTCTTCAGCGTCACAATATTCTCTGATTGGACTTGCCGCAGTCCCATTGGTTTCGGCCAGTTGGTACTCTTTTGCATCTCTTCTCATCATCTCTTATTTTTCCTCTTGTTCTGTTCGGTTAGAAGACTCATCGCCTGGAAGGCGTCCTTTCTCCTTTATTTACACTATTTGACGTACCTACGTGTATTACGTTGATGCATTTTGTTCCCGTGTTGTTTTTTCTTTTATATTATATTGTTTGCTATACTGCCGATATTGATTATTCAATATAAATTATTCATATATTGAAGTATACGACCTCAATACGATTAAAATAAAAACGTCCCCCAATTGAAAAACACCTGAAAACCACTTCAAGACACCGAGGGTAGAAGGCTGTGTAGCGGGGACTTTAGTCTGGTTGCGTTTTGTGTGTTTAATGGATCGGTATTCTTCTCCTCCCCGTGCGTGCCTCCTCTCTCTCATCTCCACTCTCCCTTCCCTCCTCGATCTCTCTCCAACCACCCCCTCTACCCCAGTAAGATGAAAGCCTGCAGGGGGCGAGTCATTTGTTGTAAGTTGATTATTGTTACATCGTTATACCCATCTCTTCTACTTCGTGAGTTTACTTTACGTAAAAACACAACTGGTATTAAACGGCACTGTATAAAACAAATTTTCTTGCTTTCTTTTGATTTTACTTAAATTCGAGTTAATGTCATATATGTAAACTTTTTAATCTAGATGGGCTAGTGGCTTAGTTGGCAAATGCGCTGGCTTACCACACAGGCATCGTTGGTTCAATCCAGCTGCTAGCTATTTCGTTCATCATTACTTAAGCAACAGTATGATGTCGAGTATTTTTTAACTCAAGAATGTTCGTCGTTCTTTTAAAAAAGCTTTAAGAAGATAACCAACGGCTTACGTTTTCGGTATTATCAACTCTATTTTAAAAAAAATTACTTCATGAAAAAAAATAGTAAGTAGATATCTTACTAACCAACATACCTATAATATAACAGTTTATTGGCTTTTATGGAGTTCAAGTATATAGTTGTTCTGAATACGATGTCTAGTGTTTTCATGCCTTTGTTTACAATTTGGTGGATATGATTGGCGAAACTTAGTTTTTCATCCAAAATAATTCCGAGATCTCTCATTTCCGTGACTCTTTCTAAATCTGTATTGTTAATAGAATTTTCAAATAAAACAGAATTTTTATTTCTGCTGTAACTCAGGGTTTTGCATTTGTCTACATTTAAAAACAGATTATTTTGTACGCACCAATCTTTAAAGTTACTAATATTTGACTCTAGTATTTGGCAATGATTTACATCTGTTATTTTGTTGTATAGCTTGATGTCATCAGCAAAGAGCAATACCTCGACATCGTCGAAGCAATTTGTTATATCGTTAATGAAAATGAGAAACAAAACCGGACCAAGGTACCTTGCGGTAGGTAACTGGTCACACATAAGCTTTTGATAGCAAAGATTATTGTAGATACGATTTGATAAATAGGTAGTAAACCATTTTAGCATGTTATTTCTTACCCCTAGGGCAAATAGTTTTCGGGTTAGTAGTTTATGGGATACTTTGTCGAATGCTTTCAAAAAGTCTGTATTTATGTAGGCGACTTGTTTATTTTTTTGCAAAAGATTCTAATATAAAGTTTTGAAATATTGTTACGTTAGTTGCGGTTGATCTACCTTTGATAAAACCGTGTTGTTTTTGGTCAATTAGTTTTATTAATTTGGGATAGATTTCATCAAGGACCAGTGATACAAAAGCTTAGGAAGTACTGACTGTATACAAATGGGGCGATAATTAGCTACGTCAGTGTCGTCTCCTTTTTTGAGGATAGGTGTAATGAAGCTCGATTTCCAGCGGCTTGTAAAATATCCAAGGAACAAGAGGCGGTTGAATAGTAATGTAAGCGGTTTACATAATGCATTGGAGCATTTTTAAGGAATATTGGTGGAATGTTGTCTGGGCCAGCAGATTTGTCAGTGTCTAAGGAAAGTCATTTCTGTTCGCAAGATTTTTGTGTGATATGGCAATTTGTTAAGTGTGTAGTATTACTAAATTTGTATTCGGGTATTTTATCATTGGGGGTTTCGTCATCGTATACGTTTTTGAAGAAATCTGAAAAAAGTGCTTGTAAGATGATATAGGACTTGACCAGCAAAGGATTCCGGAAGAAGAATCTGCGTCAACTGGATAAGTACCAGACACGCATTCCAACACACGAGAGGAATGTACTATACCGAAAACCTAAAATATGTCTTATATTACCATGAATAAAGGTAATATGCATTAAAGTCGCTTGGCGAGCTGAGTCTAGAAATGGTCGACTTAAGAGCAAAGGTGGTTGTTATTTATTTTTTGAGTAAAAGAAAGAAAATAAATATAGGAACTATAGAAAAGGCTTTAATTTGACCATGCATATTTGTTAATACTCATAATGCAAACCTATTTATAGGAAAGATTAAACGAAATTTGTCATTTCACTGATGTCTTTGCCGGGTCATGCCTTGTCTTAGTAATATTACGTTTCCAACAATGCAATCGACAGACGCTCCTTTCGATTCAACTTCGTTACATTCTACTTTCGTTATACATTAAATTTGTTCAAACCACTAAACCGTCTATTTTTTAAACTTATTAGCTATATTTGCATTCGCAATTCCTTCAAATAACTTTACTGCTCTTCAGCTAGTTGCATTGAAAATACAGTTTCTTCATAGTGCTTTCACACAAATAAAACATTGAATTTCGTCATATTTTTTTTTCTTTATGGGAATGTAAAATCCTATATTTTATGAAATTCTAATTTAACACAATAAAATTCTCGTTTTGAGAGTTTGCCGTATTTTTCCATCGCTAAAACTAGTAATTTAACTATAATATTTAGTCATAGCCCCATTTAGGAACCTTGCTGCACGTTTGTAATAATTTGGTTTGGTGTTTGGTTTTTTTATTTTTCACATATCTATTGAACAAAAAATATGTATGTTTATATGGGACGTGTGGGATTGCACTAACCTCCCCACATCCTAGAATAAAAATTATTTTTATAATATATGCATTTACGAAATTTACTCATAAACAATACAGAAAAGTATGAATAGTAGAAACATAGGTATTTGAAATCATTGTACAAGAAAAAAAAGCAATTGCAAAATATAAGTAATGTAAAAGTATTAATCTGCTCTATAAAAGATGGCGCTAATATAATTATTTTAGGGAAAAAAAAGTATTTCTGCAAGTTATGCTAAGATTAATTATTATTTGTTTGCGCCCGTACATAGGAAAAAAACTATTTATTCATATATTTGAGATATATATTAAAGTGGAGTTCATTTATTTAAGGAGAAAGTTTAACATAAAATTTATAAATCGTATAAAAAATCGCAGTAATTGTAATATTGCGCAGTTAACCTTTAACTATGGACGTGAAAAAAAAAATCACACTCCCATGGACGTCGGGTCACACAGACCCCTTCACAAAATTCTTCTAATTTTCAAACCTGGACCAATCTGACTTTAGCAAGGAGTTTATATGTAGAAAGTATTTATAAATAAAAGATCGAGTAATAAAAATAATCAAATTTTATTCATATTTTAATAATTATCTCCAAATTTAACAAACCTAGTCAGTTTTCAGTCTTAATTGACTTGAGATCATATTAAGGCTCCTTAATTATAGTAGGTATTACAAAAATCAAAACCAATAATTTTTCCTAGCTCATAAAAAAACAGTAACAAAAAGTCATAAAAAAAACTTTTGAAAGAAATAAAATAAAAATTCTCACAAGGATCAAACTTATGTAAAATTACTGGCACTCAGAACATAGAGGCTTGGAAGACAAACTGGCTTCACTGGCTTCTTGCAGTTAATACAGGCATGGGTTGTCTTTCTAGAGAGCTTTGATGGGCAAAATCTACATCTTTTACGATTTTTAGGACCAACTTCTTCAGCCTGTATTGCCGCTGGGGGCAAATCTGCACCTAATATTCGAGTAATTGTCAACCTCAATTCTCTAGGCAACTTTGTGCATAAAACTCGTCTTTGAGCATGTGGCAGGACTAGAGACCGCGCTAAAGTTTTCAAAAAATCACCTCTTGCTATTTTCTTTTCCTGTTCCTGATTGAACAAGACGTAAGCATTTACTCCACTTAAATCTAGAACAAATTAAAAATGATTATAATACTAAAATGTAAGAAAATTATAGTAGACGGGTCACATAGGCCCGAGTATATTTGTATGGAAATTATAGTCAACGGGTCTCCCAGGCCCTGATCAGACTTTAAATGATTATTACTCACGTAATAAGTGCCGGATGACGCGACCTTCTCCCTACTTGGTCATAACACAACTAAAACTGAAGCTACTGAGACGCGCGGGGATGGCACGCGCGGGGAAGGTGTTTATTCCGAGAAATTGAAGAAGGGGTTGGGCCTCTGAGACCCGACGTCCATAGTTAAAGGTTAATATAGAATTTATGCTAATAACTCACTTGGACTTTGTCCAATTATATTAATTTTTACCTCAAATTGTGGGAAAAAAATTAATAAAAGATTTGACTAAAAATAATGAAATTCAATAAAACACATCTATGGCGCAATAATTATATACTTAATTTAATGTGAAACCTGATAAGAGTCCCAACTGTTCCCAACCGTCTGGATCCAGTGAGACTATGGCATACCCAATAGGGATATGTTTTGAGGCTGAAAGTAGTGGGGAGGGGAAGGAGATGGGCAAGATGAAGGTAGGGAAGTACCTGGTTATTACAAGTAACGTTTTGATTCTGAATGGCGGTCTTACACCAGGACAATACTATGTATCCTATCTTCCACTCTCTATATATAGGGTGTATCGGCAAGTACCCGACAAACTTTAACCAGCTATTCCTCAGCACATTTGGAGTAAAAAATGTTATGGGCGCTTTGCTGTCCGGTAACATTTTTTTCCATTAAAAACAAAAAATAAATAAAAAAATCCACACTCCGTCACTGTCATTTGCATTGTTTCTCGTGTTCAACAGCTGTTATTAGCAAGTGTGCCAAAAAGTGTCCTCGCGCTTTCGTACACACTAAATAATAATAGTTAAAAATGAGACGAATGGTGCCGTGCCATTTCGTTGTGATTGTAAAAGCGCGCCAACGTAGGTACGTACGTACATTATTCAACGAAACTCGAACAAAATATTGCCAGACGGGTTTTCAAACTTTGACAAAGGATAAAACATTGGTGACATGTGGTGAAAATATGAATAGTAAATTTTTTATTAAAAAAAATGTTACCGGACAGCAAAGTGCCCATAGCATTTTTTACTCCAAATGTGCTAAGGAATAGGTGGTTAAAGTTTGTCGGGTACGTGCCGATACACCCTGTATAGTATCTTCCACTCTCGAACTTGCCGCAAATTTGCTATACATTATTTAAATGAGTAAAGTGTGAAACAAAACAAATAAATCAATAAAGTTTTACATGTTTAGTTTGATTTGAAGCCGTGACTTTCGGCTTGATAGTTGAGAGCCCCACCCCTCGACCACGGTGGTCGTCACTGAGTCATTCCTGACCCACCACTTGATTCGTTGTGCATCCACCTTCTGTATCGTTTGGTCTCTCGCCGGGGCCATACTAAGAGTAGGTATCTTCCTATCTATATAATAATATAATGTGACGGTTATTTCTTTACGGGGGTCCGACGAGTTCCAGAGACAGCATTGTTCTTGGACTTAAAAACTTTACTTTCAGCGGTGGCGATGAATCAAATGCTTTGTTCTGGGGCTGTGCTGCCCCCTCCCACCCCCTCCCCTCCATCGCAATCTTCCCAGCCCTACATATCTGATCAGCGGCATACACAGATTTATTTTATCTTTGTAGACGGTAGGAAAAAAGTTAATGAATTGACATTAAAACTAGTAGTTTTGTGAAAAGAAGTAGACCTCGCGTTCAAGAAAGAATGTTTCTAATTTATCAAATCAAAGGATTTTCTTCTGTTATCACGGCATTGCGGCATTGACACTGCTTTTGTTATATCTGATGATCAATTATCTAATGCTATTAAATATATGCAGTATGACTTTACGTCCCTGATAAAATGGTCACACGACGCAGGCCTAATCATAAATACCAAAAAAACCAAATTGATGCACATACGATCTCCACATGCGTCAGTTCTGAATAAGCCTGAAATAATATCCCACAATTTTGCATGTATTCATCAAAACATTTTGCAGAACTGCAAATGCGATAGTATTGAACTTGTTAATGAATATTTTTATTTGGGAGTGACTGTTGATTGCAACTTTAAATGCGACAAATAAACAAAATTTGTAAAAGGCTGAGGGCGATAGTGGGTAAACTGTACAAATTGAAGTGTTTCGTTCCTGTGAATATTTTAAAAATAATTTAATTATCATTTGCAGAATCTACTTTACGATATGGAATAACCACATGGGGACACTCTTGCGAAACTAACTTAAATTACCTACAATTAGTACAAAATTCTATGATTAAATTACTAGTTCCAAAACAGATATTTTCACAAAGGCGAAACATATGATTATTGTATCGGAACTTGACTGTCTTCAGGCCTTATTATGGCACAAAATATTGATTCAGCATATATCTGACTCTGAATATAAGAAGAAAGTCGAACATGAACATAATACTAGATTCCCAAAAAATGAAGGAATGATTGTACCAAAACATAACAATAAATACGGACAGCGAACCCTGGAATACAACGTGCCCAAAATATTCAACATGTTACCAAGAAATATAAAAAATGCGAATTACCTCAGAGATTCAGATATATGCTGAAAACATGGCTACTAAGCAGAGATACTCTGTATTAGTAATACTTTTGATTATGGCAGTGGTTGGTGTTAAATATGATGTATAAGTTGTATTGTAATAAGTAATAATATCATGAAAATATGTTATATTGTAATTGAACATGAACATCCTGTTGACAAACTGCTTAATTGCGGTTTAATGGGATTGTACTTTGATGAACAATAAATAAATAAATAAATTGAGATGCGACGTTTCGTTGAATAATTCTTTATTTGTTGAATAATTCTCTGTGTTTTTTTGAAGCATTTGTAACTATGTAGTTTTGCTGGCCCAAAGATTTTATACACTTGGGAAATGGTGAGATGTTTTGTATTCTTGCTTGAGAATTTTTATCTTTCTGAACAGTGCGGGTTTATTGAAAGTAATTTTTTATTATTTTTTTTACTATCAATATAAAGTTTTTTTACATGTGTTTTTCGATATCTGTCCCAGGAACAGAGAGTATGAATTTTCTGAAATAAATTCTTTATATATTAGTTCATTCGTATTATTAAATTAGATTTATTAAATATTTTGTAAAATGGAATAAATTATTGGTAAAACTTAAAAATTTAATATTTAATCATTGAAAACAGTAAATAATTATAAGCAATATTAGTCGCCTGAAATATCAATACAAATTAAAAATATCTCCGGAGTAAATTATTACTGCTTATAATTACTAATTATTGCTTATAATTATTTGTTATCCTTTATGCTATTCTTAAAACCTTGTCTTATAAACATAAGTTTATCATAAAAAAAAAAATTGAAGACAATTTTAACTACTCTCAAACAAAACACGCGAAACAGAAAAGACAAAAAAATATAAAA
Source organism: Hesperophylax consimilis (assembly GCF_061612785.1). Classification (NCBI taxonomy): domain Eukaryota; kingdom Metazoa; phylum Arthropoda; class Insecta; order Trichoptera; family Limnephilidae; genus Hesperophylax; species Hesperophylax consimilis. Next base: position 20,064,175 of record NC_142865.1, read on the forward strand.
AAGTTACATGCCACAAAAAATACATGGTTTATAATTTATGTAGTAAGGTTAGAAGAATTTTCTTACGAAGCTTTCGGCAGGCAGTACAAAATGTTTTACATATAAAAAAAAGTTTTTTCATTATTGATAGAAATATTATATAAAGCGTTGGTCCCAAAATTGAACCTTGAGGTACGCCAGCGCTCATTTTTTTCTTCCCACTCAGTTTTCCTAATATTTTTACACAGATATGTCTATTAAATAAATAATTTTTAAACAAATTAAGAAGGTTTCCTCTAATTCCAATTGCCTCTAAGATTTTCAATAATGTTTGTGGATCAATGGTATCAAATGCTTTGGATTTATCGATAAATAGTACTAATACATGTACATAGTAAAATTATTTTATCAATCTTTCTTCAGGCCGTTAGGTACAGGTACCATAATATGTATTATTCCAATTTGACAGCTCGTAATACAAACCACACTCGTGTGAACTCCGGTGAGATAAACGTGCTGTATTTAACATGGCCGCCATCTTGAACTGGGAACCGAACGTAAGAAAAAATATTAGGTACATATAGAGCAACACCGGGTACATGTCAGCTAGTCACATATTAACTTTTAACACGTTTATTTTCCCGTTTATGGATAATTAACTTTTTCCACTGTACGTCAATAACCCTACTAATCCACGTGTGATAAAAACGATGATATCCGCCTCATGTTTCCAAGTCCGGTTCTAAGTCGACTCAAGTTAGTTAGTTCCCGACGCCAACAGCAGACACCCAGCACCCGACACCTCCCTTGCTTATTTCTTCCACGTTCCTTAGCCCAATCAAGTTTATACTGAGTTTTAAGCCGACTTAACCATTATCGGGTAAACGAGAGCTGAAACACTCTAATAACCGAAAGGGGTAAGAAATATCCACTCAGTGTTTTTGCACAGTTACCATTTTTCATATCTTTAAAGTATTGAATACAAGCTGAAGTGTTCGTGGTTGCGAGGGTTTGATACATTGTTTTTCGAAATGAGATGTAGATAGTAATTTGCTTCCTGTTTTGAACGTTAAGTGCGAAAAATCTAAAATTTAAATAAAATTATTTGACATTTTGTTTCAAGGTGTGGGAAGAGGGGATGTGGTGGTTTTTCGAAATCTCATGTGTAAAGTGTGACCTTCCCGTTTTGAAGGTAAAATATGCAAATTTGATCGATTCAAGATAAAACTGTAGATTTGTTTAAAAAACCAACTCTCAATCCCATACCTGGATACTCTTCTTAAAAATATTATTTATTTTGCAAAATATTACACAAGGGCCTTTTATGGTCATAAATAGATACTTTATAGGTGGTTAGGAATAGATACCTTATCAGAAAAGAGGAGCTCTCGTGGCTGCTAAGGAATAGGTATCTACATAATATTTTTGCTTGTAATATATCTTATGTTTTATTTTAATGTGCTACATCTATTGACTTTTTCTGTAAGTCTTAGGTAAATATTTAATTTTTGGGATAACGTAATGAGTAAAACCTCAAATTGTAATATTTAATTATTGAAGACAATATTAGCGACACTTAAACGAAAATTTTAGGGAAAATGGCGTTAGCTATCGAGAATAATAAGATAATTAATAAGGTGAGAACCTCAGGTCTGGCTCCATATTATTTCAACCGTCGGATTATTATGATATGTGTTAATCTATCATACTAAAAGTCCAAATGTTTTGTTGAAGCCGGAAGACATACATTGCACAACCGTTAAAATGAGTACTAGGGATCGTTTATCCCACCTTCATAGTAGTTGGGTGGTATTTACCCCACACGTCTCCCACTCAAGGTTTGGCAAAGTCTTTATTGGTTTTGTAGAATTAAACCACGTCTCTAACTGGAGATTACCTGCCGGCGCTAGTTAACGCTAGTTTAGACTTCTAATTCGCCCCGAGGAAAAGAGATAAACCTTAGAGGGCGGTAACAATTTACAATATATCGCGATTGGCTAGAAGTTTTAGTTAAAAAAGTTATGTAAAGATACGATAAACACTGCTAGCATTAAAAGAAATCCAGTCTTAAGGCGAAGCACTACGAAATCATATCTCAGGCTCCGATCAGCCAAGTGATTTGTTCAGTAACGTTAGATTCACCTGTTACCAAACATCTTTATCGTTGATTATCTTAAGTGACCCCGCCCACTTCTGTATTCAATAAAATTACATCAAAGTAAAAACTTATAGTGTTAGATTAATTATTGTATTTATTATTAATGTATGTAATGTTTTCTAAATATTGCATAAACCGAAATTTTATATATTTTTTTAACAAAACGTCCGTAATATGTTAAAAATAGAGTGTTAGCTTTACTTTAATGCCACCGTGTTTCTTGGTGTTGAGAATACGTTTCACTCTGTCGACACTTTTGAATAACTATTCATTTATTGAGGCAAGCTTAATCCAATAGTTTGGTTTCCTTAAATTGGTTGATCATCAATCGTCATCTTTCCGTTAAAAAGGGTCTCTGTAGGTGTAAATCTCAATATGTCAAAAAGTAAATAAATACGTACTTACTTGTTTTTTACCATAGTCGTTAAATTCGGAATCATAAAAAGTACAAAAATCAAATTAATGCAACAATACACTTTATATCGTCACATTAGATCGGGCAGCCGTCAAAATGACAGCTACGGTCTTTCTAGTGTTAATTAAAGTCATATATGAACGCGTAGATTATAAATAACGTTACTTTTAACCTTAGGCATTCTTTAACAAATGTTTCACACCAACAAGAATTGAAGGTGCCTGTAAAAGTTGTAAGGAATTTACAAAAAGTATTCTGACCTTTCGGAAACGTTGGGTTTTTCCTAAGCATTTGTACCTATGTAGTTTTGCTGGCCCAAAGATTTTTTACACTTGGGAAATGGTAAGATGTTTTGTATTCTTGCTTGAGAATTTTTATCTTTTGAACAGTGCGAGTTTATTGAAAGTAATTTTTCATTATTTTTTTTAATATAGAATTAACCAACTAGAATTTAACACCACCATTTGGGGTCCTTACTACAGTGTAAATGAGAATTCCCTTGAGCGCGTCCAACATAAATTTTTACGTTATTTTAATTTTAAATTGGGGATACTCATCGAAAACATAAATTACCCCTCTCTGTTACATTTATTGGGACTCGATACATTAAAAGAAAGAAGAATTTGTTTTGACCGATTTTATTTATTTAAAATCGTTACCAACCTGTTGAACTCCCCTGAACTTCTTTCGCTAATATGTTTCCGTGTACCTAGTCGATCAGTTCGTTTCAAATTACCCTATCACTGCAACAATACAGGATCTAACGCTGAACTCAATTCCATAATGAATCGCCTACATGTACTTGGTAATAAATATGTTTTGGATGAATCTATAAACATTGCTAAATTATCCTCATACAAACACCACTTAATTAAAACTGTATGTCAGCGCTTCTCTGATTGAATATAACCAAATACAGTTTTAATGTATTAGTTTATCCGGGATTTATTGTAAATTAATTGTTTATATATTTATATATATACATTGTTGCATTGTATTTATAATAACCATTTCTATTGTTCTCTTTTATGTATTTTGTATTTATATTTTTTTATCTATGTATATTCTGTATTTATAATAAGTAAAAAAAATGTTATTCTTTTGTAAAAGCCGCTATAATTGGCGTTAATAAATAATAAATAAATAAATATCAATATAAAGTTTTTTACATGTGTTTTTCGATATCTGTCTCATTAGAATATACCTGTGTCGAGACAGACGTATAATAATATGTTAAATGTATAATACTTGTAAAGTTGCGTGCTATAAATAGGAACAGAGAGTATGAATTTTCTGAAATTTTTTTTTTTTTTTTTTTATAGTGAATACCTCACAAGAGTCCCAACTGCTCCCGTCTGGAGCCAGTGAGACTATGGCATCCCCAATTGGGGGATGTTGTGAGGCTGAAGGTAAGTGGGGAAGGGAAAGAGGAAGGTGGGGAAGTACCTGGCTATTCAGATCTAGTCACTAAACACGGCTAAAGCCATTTGGAGCAACGTTTCAATTCTGAATGGTGGTCTTACACCAGGGCGATACTGGTAGTATCTTCCACTCTGGAACGTGCCGCAAATATACTATATATTATTTTAATTAATTTTAATTAATTAATTGTGAAATAACACAAATTAATCATTAATCAATTATTAATCAATTAAAATTTATTTGCGCACGCCGGGTTCGAACCCGCGACCTTCGGAATGGCAGTCCAATGCGTTACCACTGGACTATGCCGGCCGTCATTTCTTTATATATTAGTTCATTCTTATTATTAAATTAGATTAATTTTAAATATTTTGTAAGATAAAATAAATTATTGATAAAACTTAAAATTTTAATATTTTATCATTGAAGAAAGTAAATAATCATAAGCAATAAATAGTCGCCTGAAATATCAATACACATTGAAAATATCTCCGGAGTAAATTATTACTGCGTATAATTACTAATTATTGCTCATAATTATTTGTTATCCTTTATAAACATTAGTTTATCATTAAAAAAAATTGAAGACAATTTTAACTACTCTCAAACAAAACACGTGAAACAGAAAAGACAGAAAAAGATTCGGTAGCATCTGGGAATTGAACACACGACCTCTCCCTTGTCGATGCATTGCTTTGATCTCTGAGCTAATACAACATTTCAACCCGTCATTTTAATTGCGTCATACTTCGATTATCAACATTATCCTTTTGGTTTTACTTAAATGAAAAGGTATTAAGTTTTGAAACACTCTATTATCATTTAAACATTTGTTAAATTATTAAATAAATAAATTAAAATTTTAACTTGAAATGACTTAGACATATTTGGCAGCCAGATCTGATAAGCCAGTTACTTTCTTACCTTTCTCTTCAACATCTATTTCCCCCACACATCCCTCAAAACAAACACCACATTGGTTTGCTATAGTCTACTGGCTTTGGACGATCGAGATTTACAAGGACACTGTTGTAGGTATAAAAAACAAACACCACATTGGTTTGCTATAGTCTACTGGCTTCGGACGATCGGGATTTACAAGGACACTGTTGTAGGTATAAAAAACAAACATCACATTGGTTTGCTATAGTCTACTGGCTTCGGACGATCGGGATTTACACGGACACTGTTGTAGGTATAAAAAACAAACATCACATTGGTTTGCTATAGTCTACTGGCTTCGGACGATCGGGATTTACAAGGACACTATTGTAGGTATAAAAAACAAACATCACATTGGTTTGCTATAGTCTACTGGCTTCGGAAGATCGGGATTTACAAAGACACTGTTGTAGGTATAAAAAACAAACATCACATTGGGGTGCCATAAGGCTACTGGCTTCTGACGATCGGGAGTAACAAGGACACTGTTGTAGGTATAAAAAAATTCAAATTTTTTAAGTGATGCATAAAATTGTTTTGAACCACTGAGTAAGGAGTCGAGGAGCTTTCAGCTTACCTAAGAAGGCCGTCAGTATTGGCTTCGTATGACAATAGGTGTATTTAAAATAAAATATTTATATAATAATAGCACAAAGCCTTTGCTTTCCCCGAAAGCATCAAATCAATTTGCACTTCAAAAGTCATTCAAAACATTTCTACGAAAAGCTTCATACAAAAGCCTTAACAATTGAATAATTAATGTTTTGAAGTATTATAATACCTTTTCGATGGTAGAAGTTTAGTATGAAGCATACTTAACATGAATAATGGGGCATTTTCAAAATGAGGGATAGTCGTAGACATTTAAATTAATATGCGCACTTGAAGTTAAATGACACAAAACTGTTCTGTTAAAAATGATATGTTATTATTATTATAATAGACCAATCAGGGATAGGGAAAAACCACGTTGCGTGGAACGGGGAGGCGGCGTAAAAGTCTCCCTTTCTGCGATTTTTAAAATAATTAATCTAATAGTATACAGTCAACTCACGTTGTAATATCGCTATCCAGTCCTCATAAATAAAATCCGCTTACTTATTACTAGTCCTTCTTACAATGGCGCGCAAATTGCTGGCTGCGTAAAAACTAAACAAATTCCATATTGGGTTTAATTAAAAGATCGGGCTTGTTTCCGAAATTGAATATTTTGTTATAACGATATTTAGTTAGATTCTTTTACAAAAAATGTGTTATAATTTACTTACTTCGCTCAGTTTTAGCATCATTACGCTAGGCGGTTCGTTTAAAAACGAATATTTTGATCCTTCCCAGAAAAGTCGAACAATGGACTGCGCTACAAAACTTTATTTCTTTAGCAAACTTTACTTTACTGCGCAGTATCTGGTTATTCAATCTGCGTTAATGTTTGACTGACGACGTAGTTTGTTGAAATGATTCTCGATCTCTTTTGGTGCCAAAAACATTATCACGTGGTTTGCCTTAATTTTTCTAAAAATACCAAATTTCTGGCGAGTTCCCACGTAGATATTTTACTTAGTCAAATTAGGGGCTCACATGTTTAAACTCGCTTTAACAAAGTCTCGCTTGTAATGTACCTAATTAGGTTAGCGGTACCGACGGCACGATGTGTGACGGAAGGAAAAGGGACTACTTTAAAATGCACTTTTGACTCCATGCTTTGTTGTTTTCGTATGGACAAAGGAGTTTATGGTCACGGAATGCGAGGATTGCTCAAATGGAGGTGGTTTTAATTGAATTTACGGTGGTGTCAGGTAGAATTGCTTCATTTTATTGCAGGTGGAAAAGAAGAAGGGGTACAAAGTGTACGTTCTTTTATAATGAAAAAAAAATCAACCGGTACAAATCGTCGTTTTTTTAAACTAAAATACGTATATTTTTAGTAATAGGTATGATTATTTATTTATTTATTTGGTTTGACTGAGTACTGAACCTTCTTCCTTAGCTTCTGGCTCTTAACTGCTGTGAACTTTAAATACTAAAAAAAAATATTTTGATTGAGAATTAAATATTCCTCCCAAGGACTCGCTAACAACACAACCAAATTCCTGTTGAGTATGACCAAAATTTTTTGCTGTTATTGCATTCAATTTCAGAGAAATGCGTATAAGTATTCATGTGTGTGCTTGATTGTCACTAAAAGTTGATATAATGCATTGTCATCGACAACAAGTGTATCTGCCGAGTTTCAGCTCGATCGGATGTCGGAAAGTAGGATAATTTCCACAGCTAAGATTCCACTTCATTCATAGATTCAATAAAACAAACGCGAAATTCAAATAGTTGTATTTAAAAATCAAACGTAAGATGAACCTTCTTTATATTTATGGACAAATAGTCCGTAAAATCTACCTATCTTCTATTTATACAGAGTGTCCCGTAAGCTAAGGATCAAATGAAGTGGGGTGATATGAACGGTCATTTGAATTCAAAATGACCCAATAACATTTAGTATCTTGATTCATAACCTTTTCAATGTTATATCATAATTGACATAACATTGAAAGGGCTAAAAATTATACCATTAAAATAAGCCATTTTGATTTCAAATAACGAAAATAATGATTAGTTTTAACATATTCATATTATACTAGAGATTGACCAGTGAATTATATCTTGCTGAAATCAGTATAAACTTTTTTAGTTGTGGATCATTTTTTCAGTACATATTTTTGTGTCAGCTTTATTTGAGTGCAAAATTTTGTTTAAAAAAATATTACAATTAAAAAAACAAATTATGCAATTGTAAAGTGGGTACGGAGTTTTTAAAAATACATGTATTATATAGATATTAAATTAATTATCAGATAGATTTACAATTTATACAATTAATTATTATCGCCAACCCTTCGGTGGCGCAAAGAGGAGGACGGAACGTGATCAATGTCGAATTGGTACATGGAACATTAGAGGAGGAATGGAAAGAAAGATGAACGAACTGTGTGATACTATGGTGAGCAAATGTTTGGACGTACTTTGTATAACAGAGAGTATGAGAAAAGGTAGCGGTACAATGCAGCATAATGATAGGCTCGTCATTTGGTCTGGGAGACCAGATACGGAGAGGGCTTGTCAAGGTGTTGCAGCGCTACTGTCTCCCAGAATGATTGAATGTATGTTGCAGTATGAATGTCTAAGTCCGAGAATAATGTGGATCAGATTTAAAATCGGTTTGACAAGGGTGTTTCTTGTCATTTGCTACGCCCCTGTTAATTCTGAAAGCGATGAAGTGAAAGATGATTTTTGGACTGGTGTGAATGTTGTAATGAGACTAAAAAATATGAACGAAAGGATTATAATGGCAGGCGATTTGAATGGGTGGGTGGGAATTAGACGTGACGGATTTGATTCGGTCTTAGGTATGTTTGGGGATAAAAGAACAAATGACAACGGGAACAGAATGCTTGAAGTATGTTTAGAGTGGAACCTGTTTGTGTCGAATACTTTCTTCGATCATAAAGGTATCCACCAATATACGTGGGAAAGAGGAAATGAGAGGTCAATTATTGATTTTGTAGTAATTGACTCTAGGTTGAGAGCTGTTACCGAGGACACAAGAGTTTTCAGAGGGGCTGAGGTCGAAACTGACCACTTTCTTGTAGTGTCGAGAGTAAACCTCTTTCGCGGTTGGCGCTTTAAAGTGAAAACGGTACCAACTCCGACAAGAGTCAAAATAGAAAAACTGCAAAACGATAATGTGAGAAGTAAGTATGTGAATTGTGCAGAGATAAAATTGAATGCGAAGGAAATGGATGGTCTAAGCATAGACAAAACATGGAACCACATAAAAGTGTGTCTTTGTGAATCTGCTAGGGAGGTTTGTGGAATAAGTACGCAAGGTAGGAAGAAAGGTGATGCATGGTGGGATGATGAGATCAAAGCACTGGTCTCAGAGAAGAAGAAAGCATGGTTGTGTCTGATTGCGGCTGGCAGTGCTTCCAGCGAAGAGAAGTATCGAGCGAAAGAAGTATATAAGGAATGTAAGAAAAAGGTAAGAGTTGGAGTGAAAGAACGAAAGAAACGCCTGGAAGAGGAAGAAGGAATGAAAATGACAAACCATTTCCAAGAAAACATTAAGTTGTTTTGGAAAGAAGTCAAAAGGTCCCGGAGTGGCCCAGAAAACGGAAGCATGAAAGTGATAAAATCAAAAGATGGAAAAATGTTGACGAATGAGGAAGAAATAGAAGAGAGATGGATGAATTATTTCGAGGAAGTCTTCGAAAGCGAAGTGAGTGACAGTGATTCCAGCGGCGAATCAGATATGAATGACGATGGAGTGAATGTTACCGAAATTAGCATGGATGAGATAGAAAGCTCGATAAAATGTATGAAGAATGGTAAGGCTGTTGGGTTTGACAATATTGCTGCTGAATATTTTAAAGGAGGTAGCCGTGTAATTCTCACATGGTTGTGCAATCTTTTTAATCAATGTTTAAAGGAAGGTTACACGCCTTTAGATTGGAGAAGGGCTGTGATCATGCCATTATACAAAGGTAAAGGGTCACGTATGGAATGTGGGAATCATAGGGCTATTAGCCTGCTTAGTTCAGTTGGCAAGCTGTATGGTAGAATTTTGATTGAAAGAGTAAGAAAGGAAACAAAGGATAAAATATGGGATGTGCAAGGTGCTTTTATGAGTGGAAGGGGGTGCATGGACCAGATCTTCTCATTGCGTATGCTCACTGAGAAGTTTCTGGCAAAAAACCAGAAACTTTTCTGTGCCTTTGTAGATTTACAAAAAGCATACGACCGAGTCGACAGGAAAAAGCTATGGAAGGTGTTGTCCAAGTATGGAGTGAATACGAATCTGACTCAGGCAATTGCGTCTCTGTATGAGGGAAGCGTTGCATGTGTTAGGGTAAACGGTGGTTTTACGGGGTGGTTTGATATCACAAAAGGTGTTAAACAAGGCTGCGTAATGTCACCGTGGTTATTCAATCTATACATGGATAATTGTATGCAAGAATTGAAGGAGGTGGGATTGGGCGCGAATTTGAATAATTTGAAAGTATGTTGCCTGTTGTATGCTGATGATGCGGTGCTGATTGCTAATAGTATAGATGATCTACAGTCTCTCGTGTCTAGGATGAACGAAGTATGCATGAAGAATGAGTTAATGATGAATGTAAGTAAGTCTAAAGTAATGGTGTTTGAAAGAGAGAGTACGAAAACAGTGTGCAATATAATTGTGAATGGGGAATACTTGGAGCAGGTGGATGAGTTTGTGTATTTAGGAAGTATGTTTACGAGAGATGGGAAGGCTGACAGAGATATTGAAAGAAGGGTAAATGCAGGTAATTCCGTTAATGGAGGACTAAACGCCGTAGGCGCTAACAAAAAATTGTCCAAAGAAGCGAAGTTAGCAGTCCACAACGGAGTGCTGGTACCTACCTTGATGTATGGAAGTGAGGCATGGAACTGGCAAAGAAAGGATGAAAGTAGATTAAATGCTGTTGAAATGAGATCCCTGAGGCGTATGTGTGGTAAAACCATGTTTGATCGTGTGAGGAATGTGGAAATCCGCAAAGAGTGCAAGGCTGATGTAAGCGTAATGAGTAAGATTAAGAAAGGGACGCTTAGATGGTTTGGGCATGTAGAGCGAATGAGCGAAGATAGGAGTGTAAGGAGGATATATGATGCAAACAGAAGTCGGGGTCGCCCAAGGAAGACATGGCACGATCAAGTGAATCAGATACTCGAGTCGGGCCATGTCAAGAGTCAGAATAATAGAAGAGTATGTATGAGACGATGTATGAATGTGAATGAGGCAAGGAGTGTGTGCCAAGACCGAGTTGTTTGGCGGTCCGTCCTCTCTGCCTACCCCTGCGGGGAAACGGCGTGATGGTTAGTTAGTTAGTTATTAAATAGATACACCATTTTATATAATTAATTATTAGATAGATATACCACTTTATATAATTACTTATTAGATAGATATACAGTTATATTCAATTAATTATTACATAAATATATATAAATTATTACAATTATTACCCTACACATTGTTATGTAAGTTCATACTCAATTTATTATGCTATGTAATTAAAATATTTTATAATGCTACTGAACAACAAAACCCATAACATGTATATGTAAAAGCCTTCTAGGCGTTAATAAAATGAAATAAATAAATAAATAAATAAAGCATTTTATAAAATTAATAAGAAGATAGATATACCAGTTTTATAATTAATTATTAGATAGACATTCCATTTCATGTAATTTATTATTAGACAGGCATGCCATTTTAAATAAATAATAATTAGACAGATGTACCATTTTATGTAAGTATTAAATAAAAATCCAAAAATCAAACATTGGGTATTTTAAAAAAAATCACAAAAATTGATGTATCATTTTAAGGATTTAGAATCAGACCACTACACATGGATCATTTTGATTGCAAATGACCTTCCCTATCACCCACTTCGTTTAATCCAGAACTTATACATACACCCCAAGAGCGTCTGCGAAGGCGTGGATTTCATTCTTATATAAATCTACAGATTTATTCCGAGATAAACATAGATTTTGAAATAACAACCCAAACCCATTTTCCCACCCCTTAAATAAGAATTTTTATACTTCTTGATGGAATTTGGCGCACTTGACCTTCAAAATAAGATATCGATGAACTTTAGCACAATTCTGTCACAAAACCACCCCAATCCCCCTTTTCTAACCTATGACAAACCGTATACAACGGATGACTGCTGTACAAGTGTCCCAATGGCTCGGGAACCAGTGAGACTATAACATTTTCAATTGGTGTGTATTGTAAGGCTTGGAAAGTACCTGGCTGTTCATCTCTGTTCACTAAACAAGCTAGAAGCCAAATCAGCAACCTTTTAAGTTGTGATCTTTCATCAGCGCGATACTGATAGTATTTACTACATTTATCTGCGCTTTAACCATTTCATCTATTATTAAAACGTTTTGAATGCCTTCTGTATTTATAGCAAAAGAGAAAAGGTTTTATGGAAAAAGTTTTTCAAACTGAAAGCTCCAAAATAGATACGTACCTATCGTTTGTCCCAAAACGAGCGCAAATACATACAAAGCTTTTCCACACCAATACATCATCTAAAAGCACAATGACAACACATGAATATTGAAAATTTTAGAATTACCCGTGTGTAGGTATTTTATGTGGACCGTACGACGATGTGTTTTCGTGCTTTAGTTTGGAAAATAATTCAATTACTCTGAATTTGACGCTGTGTTGTTCATTCCCTTTGGAAGACATAACAAACAAAGGAGGAAGCATAAAATAATACGATATTTATTTGTAATATAATCTCCTCTTAATTTGTGAGGCGGGTATTGGTATCGCTGCTCGAGAAACATTTATTAGACAACCTAAACCTCTGCCGTGGTTCATCTCCAGTGGTGCCCAGGTTCACGGGGTGGGGTTCATCCGGGACTTGGCGGCGGATGCGTCTGCACACAAACTGCGTGACAGGCGAGACCGGGAGAGACTGCTTGGGAAGATCCTTTGACCTTTCTAGAGGGACTTATACATCCGCCACTACTGGACACACTTACCCTCATATTCCTACCCTTCTAACTTCCTCTTCTTCCTTTCTTAAAAATACCCCCCCACACCCATTGTCCCACTCACGCGCTATTTTGGGGACCTCCGTACACATTAAGTACTCAACCTCCCTTGCACATCTACTGGAGTAGCTTTTCCCAACTTTTATTTGGGTCTCCAACTAGACTATTTCCATCCCGTCACCCGCCTCCCATCCCTCTACTACCCTCCTCCGATGCTCTATTCTCCTCTAATGTTGTGCTTTTTTTATTTATCAAAACTTTATATGTATTTTAAATGTTTGTCATTTGGTTTTTTATGTTTTTTTTGTTAAAGAAAGACAAATATTCCCGGGATACGAATAATCTGACAATATTTAAAAATCTCCTACTACCACCACAATAAGTGGAAAACGTTGCTTGTGTTGTGATGGAGGACTTAGCCAGCTGAGGAATTGAACACACGACACCTGCGTGGGACCCAAACATATAATAATATTACCTCGCGTTCAAGAAAAGTTGTTATTTTTATTTTATTTTTATTTATTGCAGAAACAAACAGTACATAATTACACAGATGACAATAGTTACAAAATTATAAAAGTTAGTACAATAAATGGTACCAATGACATGTCGCTTACATATATGCATATGAGGTATATTATACATTTTACGGTTAAGTTACATTTTTAAGTTAAGTTAAATTAGTGTGCTGGGGAAGGAGAGAGGTGTGTGTGAGTGTTTGTGTGTGTGTGTACGTGTGCATGTGTGTCTGTGTGTGGTTGTATGTGTTATGTGGGCGAATTCAGTGTGCTAAAAAAGTTTTTCTTAAATAGAGGGAGAGAATCAAAAAATATATCGGTATTTGTGCTTGTTTGAATTGAGTTGAATGTTTGAAGGATGCGAGAAATAGGGGAATTGGCTGCAGCGTTTGTATTATTACTAGTTGTGTAAAAAAGGTTGGTGTGTCGAGTTCTTTTAGATGGGTTGTTAAAATTTATTTGGGATAGAAGTTCTGAGCAGTCTCTTTCGTTGTGTATTATTTTATGGAGAAATGTCATGTCAGCTACCGTTCGCCTGGATTTCAGGGATTGGAGAGTGTTATGTTTCTAATTATCTCTTTTTTTAATAAAACTTAAAGTTCCTCTGAAAACGTAAGTGTGTAATGAAATATCTACCGACCTAATTAATAAATTTAATTTTTTCTCATTTCTCATTTGAATTTATTTTTTCTGAAACATATCCTACGGATTCATACGTCTATCACTCCTGGACACAATAACACTAGGATTCCTCGGATATCTGCTTTCGCCGTGCGCCAGCTGATGCAAATTTTGTAATAACTTACTTGTCTTTTACAGAATAATGATTTTTTTAAATTTTACCGTCTTGCTAAATAACGGTTTATGTATATATTTAATAGATATTGTATATAGATTATAGAAACAGATTTTTTGATTATGCCTGTCGTCTACTGCGGCGCACGACGAGTAAAAACGCCCACCATCTCAACCCAACAAACAAATTTACAGACAGATAAAATTTCAAATGGTCGAGTAAAAACACGACTGTCAGTCATATTACTACTACTAACCATCACGCCGTTTTCTCGCAGGGGTAGGCAGAGAGGACGGACCGCAAAACAACTCAGTCTTACCCCACACTCCTTGTCTTATTCACATTAAAAATATAGTCTCATCTTCTCTTCTGTTATTCTCTCTTGACATGGCCCGACTCCAGTATTTAGTTCAATTGATATATTACTGATAGATTATGATGGCATATCTTCCTAGAGCGTCCCCACTTCTTCTACTATTCACATTCAAGTAATATAATATTCATTATCTCATTCGCTCTACACACCCAAACCATCTAAGCGTCCATTTTTTATCTTCCTCATTACGCTTACATCATCCTTGCACTCTTTGCGAATCTCCACGTTTCTCACATGATCATACATGGCTTTACTACAGTGCGTACACCTCAGAGATCTCACTTCTACAGCGTCTACTTTCATTCTTCCTCTGTCAGTTCCATGCCTCACCGCCATACATAAGGGTAGTTACCAGCACTCCATTGTGAACTGCTAGACTTGCATTTTTTCTAACAAAAGTGTTATAATTTTTTTAACTTTTATATTTGTTTGAGATTAAATGGACGTCCATTTTAACTTTCACATCCACATCTCTCTCCAATCTACATCTCTCTATCTCTCTCCAATCTACACGGCATAAATATTAAGAGCAAGACCATCCCTCACTTCTCTTTGTGAATTAACGAATTATTATTAGTTTCTTTGTAATCCAAATTCAGCCCAGATTAATAATTACACTAAAACGAATGGAACTTTCTTCAAAGAGGTGGGACTTTGTTTGGATACATTGAGTTATCTTTTACGTGTTCGTGTTCATAATGATTCAATTATCACTGAGTTCATTTATAGTATCTACTATCGTAGAAATAGTTCAATTTTGTCTGAATACGATTCTGATATTAAAAAGAAAATAAAATTTCAAAATAATGACTTCCAAAATCATAAAAGGTTAAAAAAACAGACGTCCTCCGTGGTCGTGGGGTAATTCTCTCGACTAGATGAAGAAGCTGGGGATCGCGGGATCAAATCCGTGCATGCGCAAATAAATTTTATTAATTTAGAATAGTGTTTTTTTTTTAAATTAATTAATAAATAAAGTATAGTATATTTGCAGCAAGTTCCACAGAGGAAGATACTCTCAGTATCGCCCTGGTGCAATACCGCCTTTCAGAATAAATACGTTATTTGAAAGGGTTTTTACCTATTTGATAACCAGATCTGGATAGCCAGATGTTTTTCCATCTCCTTCCCCTTACAACTACCTTCAGTCTCACAACATATCTCTTGTGCAAATTTTACATTTAATCACTAACAGAGCCTTTCCCACAAAAAGAAAGTTGGTTGTTTACAGGTGGAAAAATGTAATAACAGTAATTGTTGATTGAGGTACTAGTACATATGGAATCATTTAGCGGGTTGGAAATAAGCCGACATAGCTCACTGGTTTCAGAGCACCTGACTGGACATCAGAAGGCACGGGTTTAATTCCCGTTGGCGGCATTTATTTTTACTCAGGAAATATTTTCAATTTGTATTGATATTTCAGGCGACCAATTATTGCTTATAATTATTTGTTAATATTAAAACAGTTTGATGATTATCTCACATTTCAGTTCCTACCCAATTTGCTTTTGCCTTTGTTTTGTTCCATTCCCAAAGGTCTGACCTCGAAGAAAGCAAAAATGAAGATTTGAAAAAAGAAGCCCAAAGCAGGTGTTAATTTGTTATATGTTCGAATTTCTTCATCGTTGCTTATAGTTGAATATTATTTCCATGATCTCATGAAAAGTTAGTAGAAGAGTTTAAATTATCATCCCCAAGTGAAAATACATTAAAGATTGTAGTGTGGTGATCACAAAATAGTTTGTGTTATGGAAACAATGGTGCATGGACATCGTATATGCACCATTGTTTAGTACCTACATCGATAAATTATTATAAATGCCCAACGAACCTTCCAGAAAACACCAGAACTTCCATATCAAACATCATTTAAAAGGCAAAGGCCTCCTATTCCGCATTCCTAATTTTCCTTGCGATAAAAAAACACGATCGCTTGATTTTTTAAATTACAGTCCATTCAAAGTACCAATTGTCATCATATATTGATAGATGGATGTACCCACATAGATAAATTTACCTGTAAAATTTGATTAATTAAATTCTGAACTAAAAAGTAAATTCACATTTTGGCGTGGGTTTTTCAAAGGTTCTGCCATTTTTTTAATAATCTCTCTTGTACTGTGAAACTTTTCAACGCCGAAAGTTAGAAAAATTAAATTTGATATTAATATGAAATCTTACTTCAAGGTTCTGTACTAAACAATGTTTTAATTTTGCAGATACCTTTCTTACGTCGAGATAAATTTAAAAAAAGTTTTTCTTTTATTCCGTAAACTGAACCGAAAATTCCTAGAAGTGTGATTTTTACTAATTTGAAATAAAACTTTGGTTACCAATTTAAAAAATATGTTTCGAATCCAAATCTTTCACCAGAATTCAATATTCGACTTCTCATTTAAATAAATAAACACGGATTTTTACAGGCGTGTATTGAATTCTCTTATCGCGTATTATGATTATCATAAAACATTATCCCCTGTCTGTCTCAATGAAAAAAATAGTTTTTGTAGATTTTGCTCTTTGTGAAAAAAATAGTTTTTTGTAGATTTTGCTCTTTGTGAAAAAAATAGTTTTTTGTAGATTTTGCTCTTTGTGAAAAAAAAAGTTTTTGTAGATTTTGCTCTTTCTTAAAACCTTTTTTTTAGTGTGAATTAAATACGTTTGTTTGCAATAAATACGATGTAACCCTATTTGACAAAACTTGAAATTAATAATGAAATATTCCCAGAAAGTTTTCAAAATTCAAGTGAATACTATATTAATTAGCCTTATGATTATTATTGTTCCAGAGATATAATTTATGCAGCATTTGAAAGTAATATTTAATCTGATAAAGGAACGTTTACCCTCTGCTGTCGATTATTCATTAATAATTACTGAATGAACATGTCCTTTTCACTGTTCAATTAAAAACATAGTATTTTTTCCTCACCTCACGGCTTTTGAGCATTGGTAATAATAATACTAGAAAGGCCTTCGAATTTTAATAATAATTATTTGATCTAATCGTAGAGATACAATTAGAGGCGCTACTGCGTACGTGTATCTGTTAGAAACTTGTTCCACTAATAGAACGCGATAAGCGGTCCGCTTAGACCGGATTCGTAGTTTTTGTTAAGGCGTTGGGAGAAATGGAGATCAGTTGCAGGTAAAAAAGAGGAACCCATATTTAAGCTCCATGTTTCGTCTAAATATTATACGAAAATGTGTGTAATAAGACTTGAGCCATCGCGTACAGAAAATAGCAATATACATTACCTAACGTCTTCAATCTCTAATACATAATCAAAACTCCGTAAGCCAGAATGGAAGATTCTCTAAGGTGCAAGACCACCATTCAGCATAAAAAAGTTGCTTGAAATGTTTTTAGCCGTGTTTGATGACCAGATCTGAACAGCCAAGTTCTCCTCCGCCTTCCTTTCCCCATATCCTACTCCTCTCCACTACCTCTACACTCACAACATACCCCAATTACGAATACAATACTCTCACTGCCTCCAGATGGTTGGGAGCAATTGGGTCTCTTGTGCGGTATTCACATTAAAAAATTCAGACGGCTACGTAAAAGTTAAGAATACTTATAAATTTACAATAACGAATAGAAATATTAACTTTTATATATCCACAAGTACTTTTTGACGTAAGTAAAATGTACTACTAGGAATATTGACCATTTCATTTGCAGAACCCCAGCATGCTGTCCTGCAAGTTTTTCTGCAAATCAATTCAGATAGTGAGTGAGTGGTCAAAGCTGAACGACAACACGTCTGTTTCGCGAAAAGTTCATACATAACAAATTGTGCGAATAAAGATGTAAATAATACAAATGTTTTTGTCATTCTAGATGAATAATGTTATTACCGTATTAGTATAACTGTCCCGAACTAGTAGGACTATGTAAATACCTTTTGGTGTATGCCGTGAGGTTGAAGGGTAGAGAGATCCAAAAACATGGCTAAAGCCATTTCCAGCAACGTTTATAATATTGTGAAAAGTGGATTTACACCAGCGTGATACTGAATTTTAAAACATTTAAAAAAACATAATCTGAACGCTACGGCTCCGCTCTGACGTCATAGAGACCGCCTGGAAGGAAATGAATATTTTTTTATATATATTTCTTTATTTTTGTGTGGTTTTAAAATGAGCAAGGGCTATTCTACTGTTTTTTATATCATTGTATTAAGCTGCTAAGCCACTTGTTGTATAATGTTGTGCATGCAGTTATAAAAAATGTCGTGTTATAAATTTTCAATAGCCATTGACCGTTGAAAGTGGTCTATTGAAGGTTTATGAATATATTTTTTTAGAAAATATGGTTTCATTGGAGTTTAAAAGGATCAAATTGCATTTTATTTTTCGGATAGAATGAGGGAATTTATTTCAAATGTACACAGTAATGTAATATTTAAATAAAAATCATTAAGTTTGACTGAAAATAAACTTTTCATAACCGTAAATCAATCAATCTTCCATCTGTCCGAAGCCAGTAGGACTATGGCATACCTATTTGAGGTACGTTGTGAGACAAGATGAAGTAAGGAGGGAAAGCAGATGTGAAAGAGTAAGGTGAAAAGGTACTTGTCTTTTTAATTCTGTTCTCCAAACAGACAACAAGCAACATTTTGATTGCGAAAAGTATTTGTTCACCAGATATGTTATGATTCTGTTCTGCATCGTATAAAAACGCAAGTTGAAAAAATTAAACCAGATGCTTTACGATTTTCGCGTTTTACTAGTTGTAACAAGTTCGCTACGAATTCTCATAAGCAAGTTATTATTATTTTTACCATCAAAGTAGAATAATTACTGCGAATGCAGACGAGATTATTTTTCTAATGGACAAACCTTGTTCAGCGACTGACTTTTAATTTACTTCAAGTCTTGACGTTTAAATGTAAAGAAACCGTTTTGTCGAAATAAGCTAGACGTATGGAATTCACTTATTGGAAGAAATTAAATTAAATTGCTTTTGTAATAACGTTTGTGTATTTATTTATATTGGTTTTTTACAGACGATCTCACTTGAGAACAATCCAGTTATAAAACTCGGTGAATACACAAATAGGTAGATACATCCATTACAAAAATCTACTCGGACATGCGCACTCCGGGATTCGAACCCGAGACTTTTAGTTTTCTAGTCGAGAGAATTACCCCTCAATCACAGAGGCTGTTTGTTTTAACCTATATTATTAATCGTCCCTTGGAAACCATTATTTGGAAATTTAACATTCTGTTATTTCTTCAGAATAAAGTTCAGCGGTGAAATGTATATGTCACGAATTAACTCAGTTTAATTATACGTTAAAACACTACTAAACTACATTTTTGACAAACAAAAATAAATTTCAACATACACAAAATAACAGACCACTTAGACAAGCGTACAAAGAAAACATAAAAACTCCGACAGTAAATTCAAGCTTTGGACAAAGACACTACCAATACCATGCAATAAAAGCTTTCAACAGTTTAAAACTTGAAATTAAAATTGAGGAAAATAAAAATAATTCACACACAAAATTACAAAATGGATTAAAGAACAAAAAAGACAATATTACCAAAATTTCATAGCATAAAATACAAATAAAACCTTCACGTAACAGACAAAACCAATATAAACACACATCACTCACAAACCACAAGATTATTTTCAATGTACTATTTTTTAAAATTTTAAATATATTATTATGTATTTTTTGTTTTAAATGTATAATTTTTTCTCATTAAATGTATTATGTAGTTTATATTTCATATTATAAAATGAAGGCCTCAGCACGGGCAAGCTACCCAGTGAGGCCTACATTACTGGAAAACCTGAATTGTAAAAAAATATTGTACCTAATAAAAAAAAATAAAAAAATTACCCAAACAGTCAAATTGACGGTGGCGGCCTTTGTAGGTATAAATCATTCTATTTCAAAATGGAAAGAAGATTTTAGACTTAATCGTGATTTGTTTTCGGGTTATTGTGCTGTTTATAGAAGTAGGATCCTTGTGACCATAGAATAAAGAACATAACAGCTTCAGGTATATGTTGGTAAGTGAAAGACTCAAAGACACCTGTTGGTGGTTTCGACACGTAGACGTAGAGCGAATTGACAAATAATGGAATCTCAGGAGAATACGAGACGTGAAACTGGACAGAAAAAAATCGGTGACGTCTGACAGCCGGTTTTTTAGTAAACTAATAAAGTTATGAGTCAGGTTGTATTATCAGAAGTCCTACACGAGAACGACTTGATGAACTTAAATATCTCTTAAGCCGAGCTTAAAGCGTCTGAAATACCGGTCCTCAGAAAGACTTGGCAGAATAAAGTTATTGGAGGGTATGAAGATGCTAGTTAGCATTGTTCGATGGCATACTGAGGAGCAAGCTGGAGTATGCGAGCGCTGTTTGGGCACCGTACCACCAAAAGTACATTGAAATGATAGAGCAAATCCAGAAGAAATTCGTCAGGTAAGTCTATATGCGGACGCATGGAACCTATCCCAGGTTCATGCACCATATCGACTTACTTGAGGAAACTAATTATGTGAGTCTGGAAACTAGGCGGAAAGCAAGCCTAGCCATTATATCTTTCAAAATTTGGAACAATTTTATTCATAGCCCATTCCTCTTGGGATGCTATGATTTATATGTACCAGACCACTACAGCCGAAGTCGATACTATGACTTATTCAGAGTACTAAAAGGCAAAACCGACGTCCTGGCAAAGCATAGCATGACGAGGGGAGTGGTGCTGTTGAACGAACTAGCAAAGAATTTGGATGTAAATGACTTTTCTCTAAATGACCTAAAACAATTATTGAGTCACTTACCCAAATGTTGATATGATGTAAAATTGTACTGTAACTGGAATGAATGTTCTGTTGTACAATAAAAAAAAAAAATATATATATATATATATATATATTTTGCACGAATGTGAATAAAACAAATACTTATTTCAGCAGAAAGCGGTGAGCGAATTGCGTAATTTGGGAGGCGGGTTTGAGTACCGCCGCCATGGACACCATTTATTGGAAAACCAACACCTCTGCCTAAGGTCACCCCAAGTCGTTCGCTGCGTTTTCTGATTTAGCAGGGGAGCCCAGGTTCATCGGTTCAGGATGCGCCTGCGCACCAGCTGCGTGGCGGGTGTGATGAAAGGCTTTAAATCACAGTGAAAAAAAACAGATAAACCATAGCTGCAAAAAAATATGCAAATTATTTATGAAAACGGACATGCTAACGACATCTGGCGGAGAAAGAATTGATTCAGCTTGCTTGCAGTAGACACCTGTAATAGTTGGAATTAAATCAAGGTTCCGGGACGAAAGCAGAGAGGTCGTAAAATCGTCTAGCACGAGAAAGAAACCCCCTTTTCTAGGCCTAAAAATAAATATTGAATTTTGTCAACCAATAGATCTGAACAAAGAGCTATAAAATTTTGAGTAACCAATCAGTGAACGGAGGGGCGTGTGTCTACGAAAGACAAAGGAATGAACTATGGACCCGACATTAAAATAGATAATTAACGACGTTTCGATTCTCACAGAAATTAGAAGTGAACGCACTTTAGGGTAAGCATCGACTTTCAAGGTGACAAACTCCTGGGAATGTTTACAATAACTGAGACATTTATGGGGTATCGAACCATTGAAATCGAGGGCTTTGGAAGTTTTACAAGTTGTAAAGCGCACACATAAAAATGCAATGAAAAAAATTATAAGCGTGATAGTATAAAAAAAGGACGGGAAAAGCGAAGGAAAGTTACTGGCGGAATTTCAACTGTAGTGCAATTATTTATGATAGAAGTAGGGTGTCGAGTTCGAAAAAATCGTACTAAAGAAGACAGTAAAACTAAACATATAGCGATAGATTAAATTCAGGAAACGTAGGCATTTTACATGATTATCAGGGTAGATAGATATTAAAGTTACACAAGATTACAGAGGGATCGAAACAAGATAAAAGGTTGACAGTCTCATGTGTATTTTGGAATATAAACAATCGAAATCCGAACATGATTTTTATTTACGTTAAGGTAATAAACGATTGGAGAGACGATTAATTTTAACGTGTAACTTATGAGGTATTTAGATTAGGCAAAAGAGATTAAAATTAATAGGTTTAAAATTAAACTAAATTTACGGCCGTAGTACATAAAATCTGAGACGTAAACATATGTCCAGACGTATAATTTATGTGAAATCTTGTAAGTGAGGGATGGAGAATGGGCGGAGATTGGATCAGGCAATAAAAGTGACAGATATCCCAGAGTCAAATTAGGTATATCTTCCATAGAAGTGTGGAAAACTATATATTAATTAATAATAAATGAAGTATGAAATTTTCCTGGAGACCACACACATCGGGAAAAGTGAGAGAAAGATAAAGGAAGGGTAAAGAACGGAGATAAAGAATAATCCAAGTGGAGAAAAGTGATACAATTCAAATTTATCCGTGAAATAAATAAATACGGCGTGCCTCGAGCGTAGAATAACGACCTTTGTGTCTGAGTTAAATTTAGATTCAAAAGGAAAAGAAGGGTTAGAAAAGATTTTAATTAAACATAAGAATGTATTTATAGACAAACCGGGTCTAACTACTTTGTACACTCACGAAATAAGAATGACGGACGAGACGCCTTTCGTTAAGCGATCCTACCCAGTACCTTTTGCTTACAGGGATAAGATTGATGAGAAAATTAGAGAATTGGAGTGGCGCCAAACAGACACAAGAGTTTACCAAAATCAAATTTACTAACAATTAACCATTTGAGTTATATTTAATTACCTGTCCAAATAAACATGTATAATATCTTTTATCAGCGTTTAACTACGACTTTGTTAGGGTGCAGGGAATCAGAATAATTACAATAGGAAAGTTAGCTCATTCAGGGAATTCATTTAAGTCTAGGTTTGCAATGGAAAGACCAATTAAATTGTGAAACTCGACGCCTCGATCAGAACCAAGGGGGTTACCACAAAAATGAAGGTAATTAAAATCCTATATCATAAATCAAAAAAATTACACAACGTTTGATGGAATTTAATTACAATATAAATACGGAAATATTTGCGTTCAAGTTCGTAAATAACGTATTAATTAGTTAAGTACATATGTCTATAAAGATATTTAGTACAAGAGAGCTTTAAGTAGCTTTCTGTAGATATCAAGGAAAAGGGTCCAATTTTCATGGAGGCTTATGTGTTGTAGGGGAGGAATTTTCCATCCCTGCGAACACATATGCAAAGCCTTAGAAAAAAAATTTAAATATCGGTCATAGCCAAGAGAGAAGAAAATTTCATATTGTTTTAAACAAAGTAAAAGAAAATGGTGAAAAGAGGCGGAAATATTACACGGGCCAGATCGGCAGAGGACGGTTCGGGGAGACCCTTTGACCTCTCCAACTGGTATCTCATCGCCTTGCGCCGCAGTTGGAGGAATATATTCATATGTCCGTCACTTCTCAACCTACGGGGTTAAAGAAAAAAACTATACACATAGGTGTTTAAAAACTTACCATGTAATTAGATAAAATGTTGTAAATTATCTTCATCAGTGCTTCCTGTTTGGGGTTAATTTAAAAAAATATATGTATAAATATATATTTTCCTTACACTCCTTTCTTCGTTCATTAGCCCTACTCTTCCAAACCATCTGAGCGTCCCTTTCTTAATCTTACAGATTATGCTTTAACTCAACCTTTCTCATATTGTACTCCTTCCACACAAAAATACATTTGTCTATCTTACTTGTATGGTTTCGAGTTCGTAGGAATTAAATTGATCAATTCAAAGTCACTGTCTAAAATAGCCAAATAAATTATGGTCTATAAAGCATTGTATAACTTGATTAACCCATAATTATTTTTAAAGCATTATAAACCTATTTATATAGATTATAAAGTAACACACAAAAATTAATATGAAAATTTGTATAAAAAATTTATTTCTTTTTATTGTTTTAAATTGTATAGCTCGCAATATGTGATTAAATTTAAGACTGAAGAATATTTTTAGAATTAAATTTCCACAATTACAAAATTTAATTTTACATTCATTTTCCGAGAATTCTTAACTTTGAAGCTATATTAATGCAAACTTAAATTATTATCTACCTAAACTATACCAAGTATCTGTAGTTTCATGATAAAGAAACATCATAATTTCAGTTGTTGGTCTGTTTGTGATTTTAACTCTATTTCAATGACAACTTCCCCACCTTCCTCCTCCCCATCTCATTACCCTACCCACTACCTTCAGCCTCACAACATACCCCAAATTATTCAGTTTACCTATATATTTTTTAAAATGAACTCGAATTTGGTTTGAATATAAGTTTTATTTTCAAAACTAGAAATTAACAAAATTCCTCACTTTAATATAAAACTGAAATTTAGTATAATGTGTACAAGGAGGAAAATGAGTTGTGCTATTTTTTATGAATCTCTTCAAATTATTGGTAATCCGGTTTAAAACGGGATTGCAGGCCGTCTTTTGATAAAGTTTTAGTAAATTTCTAATATATCGGAACACGTGTATATAATCAAGAAATTCGAAAATATTAGGATATTCGTGAATACGTGTTCAGACATTGCGATAATGTATTCGCCAATTAGTAAAAGTTTATCAGGAAATCTGTTAATTCATTCGATAAGGCCTGCAATCCCATTTTTTACCGGATTACCAAACATTTGAAGTGATTCTTAATAAATAAGCAATACTTGGTTTTCCCTCCCGTGATTTTTTATGGGTCTGCGCTAATGTAGAATAAAAGCAATTCTGAAAAACCGATAGAAAATTTTGGCCGCAAAAATTTTCATGACAAACTTTTCTAAAATATTTCAAAACCCTTTCGGATATGGAAAGTGTGGGAAGATATAACATTTTTCACAGGACATCAGGTGTGAAAATATTCACATTTTAACCTTTGATAGGTAACGTGCGTGAATCATTATTTATCATTTTTTTTGTTTTTCCTCGAAAATAACGAGATAATTTTTTCACGGAATTTACGCATAACTTATTTTGAGGGGTGCAAACATTTATGAATTTAATACAAAGCTTTACATTAAATTTATCTGTCCTAAAGCCGTACGTTATTCTTCAACGTACAGTTTGACATGACTATCATTTGGGTTGTGATGTGAAAAACTGCTCTGTTTGTTTTTCGGGTTATTGTTAGCTTTTATTTTAAGTATTATGGAAGAAGAGAGTAGGTAGAACTCCTGGCTTGTTATGTGAATATCGCCCTGGACTTCCAACTGTACGGGGCCAGTAGGATTACGGAATCTCTAATTGTGTTCTGTTGTAATAATGCCGATGATTTAGCTCCAGTTACCAAAGTCAACTTAAGCCGTTACAAGCAAGAATAGCTGAGAATATCAACTAATCCTTCCGTTTTATCTTCATGTTCGGTTATTTAAACTTCTTAGATGACCCGAATCATTTCATAAATCTTAACTTCTTTTCAATATTTAATAATAAGCCATATTCTAAAACTTCCGGTAATTGTTTTGTTTCGGTTGCCTCCTTATTGTATCTTTTTAAAATGTCTGCTCAGAAGATTCTCATTTCTGAGTACAAACTGCCTCCTGTTTTATATTATGTTTTTAGTTTTAATATTCTTGTTTTGTCCTGTCCTGCTGTTATTGTTATTTTAAGTTTTGTCATGACTTTGTATAAACAGTATATTTAGTGTTATAATATGAGATCTGTATTGGGTAAGGCACACTGTACGAAAACTTTTAAGAACATGACCACTAATACTAAATTACCGTTTTTAAGTTTGTTTTAGTCAAGCGCACTTATAGTGAAATGACACTAAACTGCGCTATATAGAAAAAGACATAATTATTCTTCTCAATGTGTCTCAAATATTTATAATCGATTCCGTGTCAAAATCCGAAAAATTGTGTGTCACAAATTGGCGAGACTTTTTCGCTTATTTAAAAAATGTTTATATATTTTTATTGTACAAACTTTATAAAAAATAGTTTTATTACTACTTTCCTACATAAAAGGAATTTGTTTTCTAAATATCGACTTCTTTAAGTATGAACATTTCGAGTCAACTTCAAACTCCAAAAATATATATACCTATACATAAATATATATTTATTTATTTATTTATTTATATATAATTTGTACATTTATTTATAACAATTACAGGTAATAAAGCCTAAGACGTTATAATTGTACAATTTATGCAGTGTATATCCAATGCCAAAAATCTCGCAAATGCGCTATAGGACACAAAAAATAAATCTAATTTTTTATCTACCGCATTCAAAAAGCACGTAGCTCTCCCCACAGGTGAGTTCATTAATAAATTAGTGCGGCTTGCTCTACTATATAGAAGATTGTGATGACGTCCTCGAGAGTGAGACTCTGGTACAAAAAAATTTAATTGGGCCAGTATCTCATTATTAGATAAGGGACCGTTTATTAGTTGGAAAAATATTTAAGCAAAGCAATACCTCTACGTGTCTCTAGGGAGTGGTAATTGGTCATGCCTAATATATAAATCGATGGGTAAAGCCAAGGGTAACGTCCATAGAGCCGCGAGAATAAAAACCTTAAAAAATTTTTATGGACTCTTTCATATATATATATGTATATATATTGTTTACATTAGCTCCTCCACAGGAGGCCCTAGGAAAATAATTCCCCTCGGGGCCTATGTCATTTATGGGAACGCTGTGTGGAGGGTCTTTTTAGGAAGGGAAGGATGAAAATTGATGGGAAGGAAAAGGTACGATGGGTGTGTAGAAATCTGGGGATCAATGTGTCTAGGAGTGACGGACGTGTGAATCCATCGCTCCCAAGGCGATGTTCCGAGAGAGTCCCGTTGGAGAGGCTAAAAGGTCTCCATCAACCCGTCTCTCCCAATCCGGCCTGACACACACCGGTGGACAGACGTATCCGCCGCCAAGACCCGGATAAACCTCACCTCATGAACCCGGGCACCCCTGCTAAGCCAAATATACAGCACATTTAAAATGCCTAGGAAGCATTCACGTCGTTAGGATGTAGGTAATATTTCAAAGCCTGAAGGTTTAAAATGGTAAAAACCTAAGTCCAACTTTGAGCCTTAACGATATTCTACCACCTTTTATATGATTTCTTCAATAATATACTTTTTAAATCGAATCCTCCTGTGTGTTTTGTCGTATTAATATATATCTGTTTTGAATTATTTAGTTTGAGCAGTAGTTAAATTAGTTTTAGTAATACGATTGTATATCATTGGCAAGTCTTTTGTCCAAATAGAGAACTCGCTTCCACAATATGTCCGACCTAAGAGAAATAATATATTAAGAGTCACTCTAGGGAAAAGCAACCTGAGATAAACAATTTGAATATCATCAAACTTCAGTAGGTCCAACGCCAAGTGGGAAAAGTGTATTTTATTTTTATTTTTATGAGTGGGAAAAGCCACAAGAAATGTTGTTATTATATAAATATTATGTGGAGTGTGTATTAGAGCGTGTTCCTAGCTAGATTCTATTTTTTAAAAAATACCCGAATAACCTAAAAATATTTTAAAATACCGGTAATATTCCGGTTCAAGAAATAATCGCCGTTTTAAATGGTTAAGTAAAGATTGTTTTTCAAATGTGAAATGGTAGGGTTTATTATTATATGCATTTTTTCAATATTAAAGTATCTTGCCCGAAGAAAGTATGAAAAAATAATTATTACCTTTGAGATAGTGACGTTTCATTAGATGAATTGTATGATTCTTTGTTTAATTTTTGTTTAATGTTACACAAAATTAATGGTTTGTAATTATTAAGTAGCTGGGTATTTATGTGCCTACTTACAAATCTAATGAAATCAGAGAAAATTTGAATTTTATTTATCAAATTCATTTGTAAGGCCTGCAATCCTATTTTAATCATCACCAAACATTTGAAGAGATTCTTAATAAATTACCAACACTCATTTTTCTAAATGGTAATTTTGTGTCACAAAAACGTAAAAAAATGATCAATTACTAAAAAATACCTCAAAGCGCTTATTTCCAACAAGTAAAAAATAACCAAGTAATATTCTTCCGAAGTTCGGCCTACGGCACAACCTTTAACGTATGTCTTATAACGTAGGCAGGGTTAAGGCGTTCCTCCCACGTACTACGTTTTACGTTCTGACAGGTGCCGTGAATTAATTACCGGTACGTGTAGGTAACAATACCCGCTTCAGATAAATTATGGAGCGAATGGATGGACGGATTAATGGCGGCAATAATGGCGGTATTTAGTAAACTAATACTCTTAGCTCTTCTGCAAGTGCCCGTACTCAATGCCATTACAAACTATGGACACATTATTATCTCGCTAAATTTATCAAGTAAAAAATACACCTCCTTATCCATTAAATTTTCAATTTAAACGTTGTTCAAGCATAACTAGGGCAAGACAAACAATTAAAAAAATAATATGTGTGTCTGAACGAAATAGATATACCAGATCGGGTAGCGTTTGTGTACTTAAAAGTTGCGTCGAATACTATATTCTATATCACGGGTGTGATTGAGATGACGCTTACTCGCTTACACTAAAACGAATACAGAACGCTGTATGAGATGACCTATTACCAGGGTAGCAATTCTCCAATCCACGCCGCTCGCAATCGCCGTCAAGAGTAAATAAATTGGTCGACAATCTTATTATTGACTCTTCGAATCGACCCACTCGAACAACGAGTAGGTCGATTCACTCGTTGTTTGAGTGGAATGATTTCGTCGAGAATCGATGCCCAGGTCTTGTGAGTTGCAACGTTCACCATCGAACTTTCTCTAGCATGCTTACGACAACACAATACTCTAAAAGAAAGTTAAAATCTTAACGACATAAGTGAAGGAGGCGTGTATTAAAATAGTGTATTGGCCGGACGTACGGTCGAATTAGACCTAGCAAATACTCAATACTAAGATAAAGTGGGAATCTTAGCTCTTAACAGTATGTACAATGTTGAAATGAAATACAAGGTTCGCATAATCACAGAAGGTATTTTTTATAGCGGTAACAATAATTTGCCTAAGCTATTGATTAATCGGTTACATATCCCATGTTTCCAGTACAAACAGGTCCAGTAGTATAAGTTTTAGTATTATGGTAGGGCGATAGAACAGGCACAGATTAGCATGCAGGTCACGTAAGGTGAATTTAGGAGCAAAAATATATCGCGGGTGCGTGGCTCGCTGTTACTGGGGCCACTGTGCCGTGTGATTTATATCAGCCCAGAACCAACTTAAAACATTTTGAAAATATGCAGTATACAGCCTTATCGAGACACTACCTATTCATATTTTTGTTTTATCTTTAG
Source organism: Hesperophylax consimilis (assembly GCF_061612785.1). Lineage (NCBI taxonomy): Eukaryota > Metazoa > Arthropoda > Insecta > Trichoptera > Limnephilidae > Hesperophylax > Hesperophylax consimilis. The sequence continues at coordinate 20,093,707 of NC_142865.1, forward strand.
CGACAAAAAGCTCCCTTTTTAGTGACAAAAAGTACATACGGACTGCTAATACATAATCAGGTTGGTATTTCAATTCAACGTTGTCAATATATTAATATTTTGTGTAGCTGTTTGACGTATAGATAATATCTCCAGTGATGCCAGCGAATATCGATGTCTTATTTAATGCATTACCAATAGCGGTCTAGCTATCAACAGCTCGATCGTTTCCGGGAAATCAGTAAAAAATCGTCGATAGTTAGGCCTATCGATCCGATATTGTTTTCACTGTGCTAGAAGACCCCCAGGGAATCATATTAATATATCGGTAGATACTAATAAGTAAATAATTATACTCCCATGTTGTAATTAATTAAGTCATTGGTTTTGTCAACATATCAGTACGTGCTAAATCCAAGATGAAACCAATCTCCCAGCAGTGTTAACAACATTGACCACTGATTACAACCATCCATTACATCTAACAAGTGTTATTCAACTACATACACTCTCCGAGACGGTGTTAACAGACAGAGGTAAACAGTTGTACTGAATAGGCCTCGCATAGAATAGCAGGTACATAACTAAGTCAACGGTGTTTATTAGGGGAGACGTTATCAGATAACGTTCTGTCTACATACATGGGATAGCGATGAGGAATATACATAGTTTAGATACAATACATACGGCTAATCTGTGATATGGGATAAATTCTGACACAGTCTTAAGAACATTTGCTTTTGAGACCTTAAATAATAGTTATTTAAATATAAATTATATGTAATTCCTGTAATATACAAAAATCTGTTAGTTAAAAAATAAGAAAATAGACAGATTTAGGAAATGAAAAAGAATGAATTTGGCATTCTCAGACTTATTTCGTCTACTGGCATTATACCTAGCTCTCTCATTAAAAATTTAGGCGTATTAGATCTATCAACAAATTTATATATAAAAATGCAAAAATCAGTAATTTTAAATACATGTAGGATTACGAAAGATTTTTAAAATATTTATGTTGAGAGATCAGTAGGATTTATAGGCTCTGTTAGGAGTTCTACCGAGTCGAACCCTCTGATATGAAAATATCTGGAGTAGGTGAATTATTTTCCCATTTAATCTCTGGTGAGTTGACGTATTGTTCTTGTATTATTTTGTATTTAATTTGTTTATATAATGCACTTGCATAGTGTGGATTGACTAGATGATGATTTGTGGAAAAATGTGTGGAAGGGTTTAGTATTTCCTATGGGGAAGATTAAACCCGGACACGAAGTCGGAAAATATCAAAAAAATAAATTTATATATATTTCAGTAACATTATGTTAAGAATTCACATATTTATAAATACATCTGGGCATATATGTCCGCGTGTGTGTACGCCATTGCCATTAAAAGTAGATACTACTACCAGGTAGTTGTAAGTCTTATAAATTTATTTTTAATGATAAACTATTGTTTATAAGACGAGGTATTATATGCAATAATTAATCGCCTGAAATACCCATACGATTTGAAAATATCTCCCGAGTAAAAATAAATACCGCCGACAGGAATTGAACCCGCACTCTTCTGATTGCCGGTCAGGTGCTCTAAATCTCTAAGCTATGGCTGCTTGGTAGCAACCCGCCAAATAATTCAATTTTTACTAGTATTTTATTTAAAAAAATTATTGCCTTTTAAATTTTTTCACCTGTAACTAACTAAAATTATTTTTGTAGGAAAGTCTTTGTTAGTGCTGAATTTCCCAACTTTTTTTTAATTTTTTTATAGTGAATACCTCACAAGAGTCCCAACTGCTCCCGTCTGGAGCCAGTGAGACTATGGCATCCCCGATTGGGGGATGTTGTGAGGCTGAAGGTAAGTGGGGAAGGGAAAGAGGAAGGTGGGGAAGTACCTGGCTATTCAGATCTAGTCACTAAACACGGCTAAAGCCATTTGGAGCAACGTTTCAATTCTGAATGGTGGTCTTACACCAGGGCGATACTGGTAGTATCTTCCACTCTGGAACGTGCCGCAAATATACTATATATTATTTTAATTAATTAATTGTGAAATAACACAAATTAATCAAATAAAATTTATTTGCGCACGCCGGGTTCGAACCCGCGACCTTCGGAATGGCAGTCCAATGCGTTACCACTGGACTATGCCGGCCGTCAAACTAACTAAATCAACGTCAACTAACCCAAATATTATTATTTTTTATGCTAAACTTATGTTTATAAGACAAGGTTTTTTTTTTCAAAATAAAAGAGTTATTTCCTATTTATGTTTTCAATTTGAATGGGTATTTCCAACGAATAATTATTGCTTGTAAGTCTTATAAATTTATTTTTAATGATGAAGTAATGTTTATAAGACGAAGTTTTATGCGTAGCACAAGAGATAACAAATTATTATAAGTACTAATTAATCACCTGAAATACACAATTTTTTTTGCGAAAAATTTCGCTAAAATTGTAATTTAAAACGCTTCATTCTGTAAAACGTCATGTAGTTATTTACAACTTAAATTTTGAAAAGTTGGCGTGACGGCCTAAAATTACACGCCGATAACAATAATAATTAGTTCCTATTAGGGAGGAAACCATTATTATAGAGTCGCGTGTCGCTCTAGACGTAAATTGAATATAACGAACATCGTTTTGTAGCACGATTTTAGTTTGACCGACCACTCCTCAGTTGCCGTGCATATTCAACAATACCTCGTGTGCCTTGGGGTTAAACGCTGCGAAATGCTATACTGAAACTATTCTTTACGTTTTTAAAATAAATAAAGTTTGATATGACATTTGTGTACAAATTGGAAAAAACTTTTTAAATGTTTCATTTTTTACTTTAACCCCACACATCATATGTCATATTACGAAGGGATTATATAGAAGTATAAAGGTATGAGGGGTGGGTTGGAATCTTGAGATCTGTGTATCCAGGAGTGACGGATCTGTGTATGACAGGAGTGAGAAGCAATCTTCCGAACAGGCCTTCCATTGATATGCTTGGTGTAACTATAAGTGACCAGCTCAGGTACGGGGGCTCCATCGAAGCCAGAGTAAAGTTGGCCTCTCAGAAGCTGGGCGTACTGTACAGGGCCCGCAGATACTTTAATAGTACACAACTGCTGACCCTGTACAAATCGCAAGTGCGCTCTACTGTCGAATTTCGCAGCCATCTCTGGTCCGGAGCTCCAAAATATCTGAAAAAACCCTTGACTCTGTGCAAAAACGGGCGGTCCGTCTGATAGATTCCCCGATCTTAACAAACGGACTGCAATCTTTAGAGCACAGGCGTCAGGTAAGTATGCTGTCCTTGTTCTATCGGTATTAATGGAAGATGCTCTGAGGAACTAGCGTCATTGATCCCTTCGGCACCGGTGCGTAGTCGGGATACACGCCAAACGCGCGCCCAACATTTGTACACGGTTGACATTTGTCACATGAGAACGGGTCGCTTCTACGATTCGTTCTTAAGTTCAACAGCTCGGCTGTGGAACGAACTGCCGGCCTCTGTGTTTCCTCCCTCCTACAACATCGGACTCTTCAAGACCCATGTTCACTCCTTCCTCTCCACCAAAAGACCCTCCACACAGCATCCCCAAAGATGACATAGGCCCTGAGGGAAATTATTTTATTCAGGGCCTCCTGTGTGGAGTTAATATAAAAATAAAAATAAAAGTGACGGACAATGATCTATCCCTCCAGAGACCAGTTGGAGAGGTCACAGAATCTCCCCAAATCAACCTCTCCCGATCCGGCACGCCACGCAACTGATGGGCAGGTGCATCCTGAACACGCCTCACCCGATGAACTCCGGCGCCCCTGCTCAATCACCAAACGTATCAAAACGTTTGAAGTGACCGATGACAGAGGTGTTGGTTAACTAATAAATGGTTTCCGGGGCGGCGGTACTCAAGCCCGCCTCCCTAATTGTAGGTATCATCATAGTGAATTCAACACAAATTGCCAGTACCGAAAATAAAAATAGCAAGACGTATATTTATATTATTTTAGTTATACGAATGTGCAGCTTTATGGTCAACTTTGAATCCGGGGAACGCGAGTTCAAATCCCGGGTGCGCATGTTAATTTCTTTAATTATTATTCTTTGTTCTCATGAAATATAAGAAGGAGTAAATTTGCGGAAAGGACAGAGTAGAATATAGTCACAGTATTGCCCTAGTGAAAGCTTGAAATGGTTCTAGCCATGCTTGGTGACAGATCCGAATAGTAAGGTACTTATCTATCTCATCCCCCGCCCCACTACCTTTAGCATCACAACATATCCCAACTGGGGATTCCATAGTCTCATTGGCTCCAGTTGGTTTGGAGTAGTACTTGTGTGGTATCCTCATAAAACTCATTCAACAACTTGGCTTTCGAGTGATTTGCCGGCCTGTGTGTTTTTCCTTCCTGTAACATGGGGCTTTTCAAAACACAGGTTAACTTCTTACTTCATCTAAAAGACCCTTCACAAAAATACCTTGAGGTTATTTTTATTTATTTCTAGGCTCTACTTTTTGGAGATAATATATTTTTTTAAACAAGCACCCAATTCTCTTGTCACTCTCCCTCAATAGCGATGTTTTTTTACATTATTTATTTATAGTTTACATTTTACATCAATTGAAATTTAAAAAATGTTTTCGAATAAAAGAAATGTCAGTATTCCAATAATTTACTTCTTCAGTAATTGGAAATTCACTTTGCGTAGTCATTTTTATCTAAACGTATTTCGTTGTTTTTTTTCCAAGCGCAGTAACCATTGGTTTCTAAACACGTCGATTATTTTTATTAAATAATGGTGCATAAATAAAATGATTTTTTCAATTAAGATATAATAATTTACTAATCATAATATAATGTCTTTCACAGTGTTCGTCCCTGCATAAATAGAATATCTGTATCGTGTGGGCCGTAAAAACCGCCACACTGCAACTATAAACAAGAATTACACCGGCTTAGTACAGTGCGCCCCAATTTCGCCGAATCAAGTACGTTCGGTCATTAATATGCATAAGTTCTGGACTGCGGAGCGCAACAACTAATGTCAGAAAAATAATAAATAAATTGTTGAAATACAACTTGACAGATAAACGAATGCGTCTGGTTCCTATCCCTAATATTCATTTCCTCCGCTAGCTTAGTCCTCCATCATTTCACAAGTAACACTTCCGCTTGTAATGACGGTAGTAAAAGGAAATAAAATATTGTCAGATTATTTGTAAAACGGGAATGTTTTTCTCTCTTAAATTTTTTTTTATATAATTTGACTTGATTCACTTTGTTTCCCATGTTCTCATATTGAGGGCAATTGCCTTATACAGATACAGATACCAAAGCAAAGGTTGATTTACAATCGGCAGATCGGGGCAGCGATACGATATTATCCTTATGTTAAACTGTGAAGCTGGCCTAATTACCCATAGCATAGCAATAATTTCAGATTAGAGATTATTCGGAATTATGCTTTGTATGGGGAAAAGATTTTAATGGGATGCGGATGGGGGATTTTGATTCGGATTTGGGATTTTAAAAGGAATTCAGATATTAATTCTTGGATTGATGAATTTTTTAAATATTTTCTGATTCTCGGTATTAAAAAAGTATGTATGGACACAAAATAAATTTTTGATTATCGTCGTACTATGACAGATAACTGATCCACTTTCAGTACAAGATTTCTTAAATTAACATTTGGGAAGATACCAGGAATAGAATAAAGTTTGGAGGTTGTTAACAGAGTAGTATAAAAGTATAAAATTTTCATTCAAAAGCATCATTCTTACCAACTGCTGTGTTAGAACATCTGTGCTGTCGTGTGGTATCTTGAACAAGTCGTGGTGACTGCAGGCAAAGTTTTAAGGCACCTATTATTAGTCATAGGATGCGAACAGGAATGGGTTATCAATAGAGCTATGCACTGTAATATCATAGATATTAGTTCAAGAGCTCATCCATAGATGGCGCGGGTATAATAAATTCCAACCGCCTGATAAATAAGAAATTAGAGCCATTTTCAATAAATCATATTATAAGTCCAAGTGTGTTGTTCAGCCTGAGTTGAATTTAATAAGAGAGTTTGTGGAAATACTCGGAGATGCAACATGGAATATATTGAAATGATTAATATAATAGATACTTTTCATGATACTTAGAAGAGTCTGTAGAATTGTGAGTTTAAAACGAATAGCATACCAAGCATTGAACAGAAAATCCCTAGAAATGCGATCGTTACGGATTTGAAAGAAAATTGATGCCGCCAATAATTTACATCAAACCTCTCGAATTCTGTGCCCAGAGAGGAAAATGAAAATGATTTTCTGTTTGAAAAGGAGTTTTGATAATTTTTTAGTATGTTTGATCAATTTTAACCGAAGTAAAGAAAATTTCAGTTGGAAGTCATATCTATGTAATTTTTTATTTATTTATTTAACGCCCAGAGGGCTTTAACATGGTTGGTAGTAAAATTTTAATTTGACAGATACTTTGAAACATAAAAATATGAATAAAATTACATTTGATAAAAGCTATGCAACAAGTCATACAAACACAAGAAACAAAAACAGAAAATTACAGCTATTTGTAGGTTTACATGATGTGATTAGGAGTATTGTTGAAATAAATGTTTTAAATGATCCACAAAACTTGCCAAGTTGGTATTGAATATGTCAACATCACTCAAGTAATGATTTCCCATGGTGTGAAGTCGTTGTATCGGAGAGTGGGCAATGTAGTTACGCTTATGTGTGCTGCTGTAGAATATTGTATTTTGTCGTGTTGTTACTGTGGGTGTATGAATGTTTATAAGTTGCAGGAGTTCACAACAGTCGAATTTAGAGTTAAGTATTTTGAATAAGAACGTTAAATCGTTTATTTTACGTCTTATGATACATAGAAGTTTCTTCACCACCTAGGATTCTTGCTGCAGAGCCTCCATCTTCTATCTTCGTGTCACCTGTTCCTGTACTTCATTTTACTTAACTTAACTTCACTTTATTTTTGTAATATTTAGATTTTTTGTAATACCTGCAAAAACTGTAAAGCGCCCCTGAGGTCGATGTCTCACAAAATCGGCGCTATACAAATTGTCCGATAATTAATTAAATAAATAAATATTCTTTCAATTTTAGAAAGTTCTCGTGCTATTTTTTTAATCACAATTAAATGAAACATAAAATAGAAAAAGAAGAGAAACAGAAAAGAATAAAAGGTAACGGTCGCAAAGGGGCAACAACATATGTGCAGGTAGAGGCAGGGGAACTTTGGGCAGCGTTGTGAGGCGAGGTACACCGGTGCACCGAGGATCAATGCTGCTAGCTGCTTATTGCAGGCTCCATCAAAATACCTGTTAAACAGACTCAGCATGCCCACATTGCAACTGTGCATTAAAGATGGCAATCGGTCTGTTAACAACGGATTGTTAATCATACGAACCGCCTTCCATTTCACACAATCAAGTAAGTAGTATTGCTGGGCTCCAGCCCAGGGGTGGCTCCCAAATTCAATTGTTGGGCGTACTGGAGATTTGAATAGAGTCAGCAGTTGGTTATTATTGAAGAACCTGCCAAGACGACCAGATTCTTGGAAGCCAGATTTACTCGAGGTTCTACAGACCCCCGATACTTGAGCCAGTCTGATATACTTACCCGGAGCCTAGCTACTGAAACCTGAGAGTTATTGCTAGAAGTACCAATATTTCAGCAAGACAATAAATTATACATACTTAAAACGATAGAATTCTACCTAGAATGATGTAATCACGATCCATTACGGCCTCACAATGCGCAAATTCTTGGCAATAACACGCATACTGTCTTAAAAAGAAAATGGATTGATTTCTGCGGTGAAGTTATATTAAGGCTATCACAATTAGCAAATTAGGAACGAAACAAAGACAGATTCTCACCTGTTTTTTGGTTACAAACACGTGTTCTATTTTGTGTTCGAGATATCAAAATTAAGCACCCAGCAGGTCCCCTGTGTGGGACGCAACTCGAAGTAAGCTTCATATATAGGAATCGGCTAGCATCGGCAGAAGTCGTTACCATTCGGTTACAACTGAATGCTATCTCTGTCAGATGTGGCAAGTATCACCATCTGTGGAAAACCTTTTAAATTACATGAACTTGATGTTAATAAATAAGATCTACATACTTCGCCGATAGCTGGTGGTCTGTATCGAAATGAAAATCACAAAAATTAAAAACAAAACCATACAATTAGCTTTCAATATTTTGAACCCTTGGAACTTTAACCCGCTACAAATCACGAAGCCTTGTTTACGAGTCACCGCGTAAAGTTCCAACCCCATGCCAGGTGCACTCCACCATATTGCAGTCATTATATCACGCAAGTGTTTGAGTCACTAACTGGAGCAGTGCAAATTACAATATTCTAAATCCACTAATTAAAACCTAAAAAGCCATAACAAAAATTACACTGAAAACTCCTGTAAGAAATCTTCAAAAAGCTTATTATACTATAGTACTAGACTCAACAAAAGCATTTCCGACAAGTCACTACGAATACAACATTTGGACACAAGCTTATTATACTTTAGTTCTAGACTCTACAAAAGCATTTCCGACAAGTAACTATGAATACAACATTTGGACAAAAGCTTATTATACTATAGAACTAGACTCTACAAAAGCATTTCCGACAAGTAACTACGAATACAACATTTGGACACAAGCTTATTATACTTTAGTTCTAGACTCTACAAAAGCATTTCCGACAAGTAACTACGAATACAACATTTGGACAAAAAGCTTATTATACTATAGTACTAGACTCTACAAAAGCATTTCCGACAAGTAACTTCGAATAAAACATTTGGAAAAAAAGCTTATTACACTTTAGTACTTGATTTTACAAAAAAAAACATTCTCTTTCAAAAATCACAATAATAATATAAGATTTAAATCTCAAATACAAAGCTAGATATAAAACATATGGAGATCAGAAATAGAAAATATACTGACCCCAAATACAAACTGAAACCGAAACTTCTCAACTTCTTACAAAATGTACAAACCGTTTTACATAAAATATTTTAATGGTAAGGTCCTGTTTTTATTAACCCTAAATATATATAACTTACTTACATAGGGATCCCTTTAGAAACATTACTAGTAGTAATACGTTCATCAGAAATAATTTCTATGTGAGTGTCGAGCAAACCTCTGTTATTAAAGTCTTATGTCGCTTTAAATATTTATGTATGAGTGTCGAGCAATCCTCTGTTATTAAAGTCTTAAGTCGCCTTAAATATTTATATGTGAGTGTCGAGCAAACCTCTGTTATTAAAGTCTTATGTCGCCTTAAATATTTCTATGTGAGTTTCGAGCAAACCTCTGTTATTAAAGTCTTATGTCGCCTTAAATATTTCTATGTGAGTTTCGAGCAAACCTCTGTTATTAAAGTCTTATGTCGCCTTAAATATTTCTATGTGAGTGTCGAGCAAACCTCTGTTATTAAAGTCTTATATCGCCTTAAATATTTATATGTGAGTGTCGAGCAAACCTCTGTTATTAAGGTCTTATGTCGCCTTAAATATTTATATGTGAGTGTCGAGCAAACCTCTATTATTAAAGTCTTATGTCGCCTTAAATATTTCTATGTGAGTGTCGAGCAAACCTCTGTTATTAAAGTCTTATGTCGCCTTAAATATTTCTATGTGAGTGTCGAGCAAACCTCAGTTATTAAAGTCTTATATCGCCTTAAATATTTATATGTGAGTGTCGAGCAAACCTCTGTTATTAAGGTCTTATGTCGCCTTAAATATTTCTATGTGAGTGTCGAGCAAACCTCTGTTAGTCTTAAGTCGCCTTAAATATTTCTATGTGAGTGTCGAGCAAACCTCTGTTAGTCTTAAGTCGCCTTAAATATTTCTATATGAGTGTCGAGCAAACCTCTGTTAGTCTTAAGTCGCCTTAAATATTTCTATGTGAGTGTCGAGCAAACATCTGTTATTAAAGTCTTATGTCGCCTTAAATATTGCAGTTCTCAATTCAGTTGCAATATGAAAACATCATTAATTTACACAAATCAAAAACGAAATTAATAACAGACTTTAATAGTTTTAAAATTAGCATCGCAACTAAACCGATACTTAGTAAGATTCAAGTTATTGTCCCGTATTCTGCGAGCATTGGGCGCAATGCCGGATCCATACGGGATAAAGGAACATTGGTATAAATCCCCATTACTTGCGATTCACTGCGCCTTTAAGCCCTCTGTATTTTACGATTGTGTTTGGTGTATTTAAAATACATTATTTATATCTTACGGTTTAATAATGGCGGCGGAACCCGTTAAATTTATCCAAACTAAACCATTGCCGGCAATAATGGTTGTTTATTACAAAATAAACAAAACATCTGATTTTCAATGATTTTTTTCCATCTACATAATATTTATGTACCTTTCCAAGCATCGAAATGCAACACGAAAGCACCTCATCGAACAGATCTTTTAAAATTTCATTTTAATTTCCCTTTTGTTTTCGGTAATGAAGCGGAAATTACCCTTCTTCCCGACATCGATCTGAAAATCAGCAGATAAACTCGTTGTAAGTGACAATACATTATATTAACTTTTAGTGGGAATATATGAAATAAATTTCGGTTCTCCGCAATCGAGATTTGGTTCAGTTGTAAGCGTGGTTGACTCTAGTTCCTGAAAAATTTAATTTTAGAACAATACGTACATGTCCGCGTGTGTTTGTTTGATTGCCACCAAAAGTTGAAAGAATGCATTGCCATCGACAGCGAGTCTATCTGTCAAGATTTTGATTGAGAGGATGTCGGGAACTGGTTTAATTTTCACTTTCAAGATTAGCATTCTTAAATTTATAAAAACAAAAGCGAAATTCCAATAGATGCATTTAAAAAAAGTCAAATTAACACTGTGTACCATCGGTCACAGAGCTGATATTTTTTATTTGGTATTAATGATTACTTATATTACTAGTAAATAGATTTAAAAAAATATTAGTTTTGTCTTGGCTGGGGATCAAAGACTTTTTTATTTTTTTTTAATCATTTATTTAACGCCCAGAGGGCTTTTACATGTAGGTGGTACAATTTTAAAGACAGTTTTGAAAGATGAGAAAGAAATATTAATAATAAAAGAACATAAATTAAAAAAACACAGCGATTTGAATGGCTTACAAAAATATAACTTCCATTTAAGAATAGTGTTGAAATAAGTGTTTTACGTAATCCACAAAATTCGCAAAGTTAATATTAAATATATCGACATCACCTAAGTATTGGTTTCCCATAATGTAAAACCGTTGTATTGGGGAGTTCGCAATGTAATTGCGCTTATGTGTGTTGCATTGGAATAGTGTATTTTGTCGTGTTGTTATTGTAGGTATTCGTAAGTTTATAAGTTGCAGAAGTTCGCAACAGTCGAATTTAGAGTTTAGAATCTTGAGTAAAAAAGTTAAGTCGTTTATTTTACGCCTGTCTTCTAATGTGTGTATTTTTAAAGTATTTAATAAAAAATGATATTATAAGTCTTCTAGTGGGATATTTTATTTTAAATTTATAAAACGTAGAATTTTTCTTTTGTATTCGCTCAATGTATTAATGTGAATTTTGTAAGAGGGAGACCAAACTACTGAGTTATATTCAATTATGCTTCTAACTAGAGATATGTATAACATTGTGTCCAATTTAAATTTAGCGTAATTTATGTTCTATTTAACGGCCAGTGGAAGTAAGATTATTTATGTTAGTTGCAAAGCATCTAAAATTTCTTGGAAAAATGTTATTTTAGAGAAATTGACGATTTTTTTAGGTGGTAGGTAATACAGAAAACCACAATTGCATGTCACAGTATACAAGCATAAGAAAATAGGTACTAGAAGTTAATAAAACAATAAACAGTGGCATTTGATCTTAAAATGACGACAGAAAGTATAAAATTAATACTGTAACATTATTTGCCAAATGGTGGGTGATGAAATGATTATTATAAATAATTAATGATGGATCCTAAGATTGTGACATTAATTTGATAATACCATTAGAATAATCAAGTCATCTCAACCACGTGCACTGACAATAAATGTATGTGGGTAGCAAATGTAATCTGTGAAGGAAGTTTTAAATAAAAGTAGGTTTAATTATTACAAGAAGCTAATTTATTGAAACAACAATTGTTATATATTTGATCAATAAAACGAACATGAGACTCTAATAAATTTTATCTCCGGGCGTGTCAAGAATGCACGTACGATGAACGCCATCTTGATAAAATATGACTGATAAGCCGATAACATGATATTTAAAAAACTCTAAGAATCTTGTAAAGAAATGTTTGAGTGGGCGCCAGCATAGTATTTATTATCTATGCAAGAAGTGAATACAGTAATCCCTATCGAAAAGTTAAATTAATTATTTTAAAATAAAAGTTTAAAAAAAAGACCTTTCTTGAATTGCAAGAAAGTCCCCCATGTTCAGCGTCGCACGAAAACACAGCGCAAGCTCACGAGTCCAGCCACCAACTCAACCAGTCGAAATACGCTCGGCACCGTGATCTCGAAAACAGAAGCGCCAACAGGAGAAAATTAACCAACTGATTATTTCCAAGCGGGTAGGTACTCGCCGCACAGGAGTAAGAACTGCTACAATACAAGTTCTAGAAGGTTATAAACATAGGAGATGCAAATACATACAACACATAATATATTAGTAAACTGAGGGTTAATTAATATTTATTTAATAAATGTGATAATATAGCCTTCTCGTACCTACCTTCCATGCAGTTAAATAGATCCGCCACGTCCGCGTATCTTTTACTAACTTCATGTAATCTAGGTACAAGCAAGTGTTTGAAATGCCGAGTCCTGATATTATTATAACATTTAAACAAGATTTTGGAACGAGTGACTCTCATAGGTATATGAAATTCAATGAAGTTAATTAAATCAAGGATATCTATACTCCCATTTACAATTTTGAACATAAATATTATTTTGGATATATTTCTTCCTTCTAAGAGTTTTAATAATTTTAATTCTTTCATCAACTAATTCAAGTTTATGCTTTCAATGAGAATACCGAGTTAAACATCTGCCGTTTGCATCTTTCCAACGGATGCGGACGCCACAAAGGACAGTGACGGTACGAAAAAAATGATTGAAGATACAATTCGGCCATCTGAACTAGGCGTTCGGGTCACGGGAATAAAAAAAATAAGAAATAAAGGCATCCTGATCAATACGGCAACCACGGGCGAACAACAAAAGCTATTAAATGCACCTTGCTTCGACAACTCGAGCAAACTGAAGGCCCGACTACCGTCAAAGCGTCTACCGAGACTGATATTCTTTAATGTTCCCCGGGACCTGACCGACGAAGATTTTTTAAGGATGGCTCTCACTGGTATTCCCAACGTTGAAGACATTGAAGAAACTATTGCAGGCTGTAAACTAAGTCACCTGGCTGGTGCTCGCACAGGTAACGCTTGTCACCGTATCTACGCAGTACCCGCTACCGTACGTAAATTTCTAGTCGAGCAAGAGAAAGTATTTATAAGCTGGACTATTTGCCGCGTCCGAGATTTTATTGGCCTTACTGTCTGCACCAAATGCTACATGATTGGTCACTCATACAAGTATTGCAGAGATACCAAACCCACATGTGGACATTGTGCTCAACAGAATCATACTGGTGAGTCCTGCCCAAATTCCACTATCAAACCAGTTTGCGCGACATGCACCAGATTTGGTAAGCCTGCTGATCACTCAACTGGAGATAGGGACAACTGCCCGGCCTACATCGCTGCACTCAAGAACGACCTTGCAACTATAGATTATGGAGTGTAACATACATGAGCATAAGTGCCTCACCATCGAGAATTATAATCCCGTGACGAACTGTCTACGAATAATGTATATGAACGCGAGAAGCATCCGTAATAAGTTTGATGAGATCGAAGAAAAAGTAAGAAGTTCGCGGTACATTGTACACGTGCTCGTCATTACGGAAACGTGGCTTAAGATTGGAGAGGAAAAGTTTTACTCCCTGAATGGTTACAAAAGTGTTTTTGCTTCTCGCCCCAACGAAGGAGGAGGCGGCGTAGCAATATATGTGATTGATACTATGAAGTGTGCAATTATTGAAAATTTCTCAAATGAAAATTCCTTTTTAGGTATAACGCTTAGTAGCAGTGATAGGAAACCAGTTAACATCTATGCTATCTATCGAAAACCCAACACAAATATGCAGGATTTTCTAATACATCTAGAAAAAATACTGAACGAAAGTAGACAAGATACATTAATATTCGGAGACTTTAACATTCACATATCCATATCCACACACTCTTCATTAAATTTTTGCAACATCTTACAATCTTACAATTTTTCAATACATAACAAAACATTTCCCACGAGAGTCACTGATACAAGCTGCACCTTAATAGATCACATCTTATCAAATAGGCAAAACATTCAGACTACTATATCGAATATTGATGATCCACTTAGTGACCATAATATACTTATTGTTGATTATAAGAACAACTTAAAAAAATGTTTTAATAATAGAACCAAATCCCGGATTACGAGACCTATCATCAACAGTATGTCAGTAAAATCCTATCTTCTTGATAACAATTTCACGATCAACTTAAGCAACTCAGAAGACCCTTTTAAAAGTTTCAATTATCACATTAAAAAGGCAATAGAATCAGGTACAACTACACCAAAAACAGGATTAAGAAGTCGGGTACAACTGAATACTCCGTGGTTTGATTCCAAATTAAATACATTAATCAAAGAACGAAACCAGATTCACAAGCAGTGGAAACAAGACCCTGGTAATCTTACTCTTGTAACACTTAAAAAGAGATTGAGAAATACCATTACTAATTATAGGCGAAATCTAAAACACAAATATTATGCGAACAGCTTTCAACAAAACCAAAATAACCCCACTAAAACCTGGAAAATCATAAACTCTATTCTATCAAACCGAACACATAAACCAACTAACGAAATAGAATCCCTCGTGGTAAATGACTGCGTAATTAAGGATCCGAGCCAAATAGCATCCGCATTTAATGAGTTTTTTCTCTCAATAGGAAAAAAGCTAGCAGCTACCATTCCGTCATTCCCGGATGACTGTAATACCGTATTTGTGGAACCGAAGGCTTGCCAATCCTTGTACATGGCTAGGACAAACAAAGATGAGGTACTGAGGATCATCTCTAAAACTAAGCTGAAAGCAGGACCGGGACTCGATGGAGTAACACCATCAGTTCTTAAGACTTGTAAAGAAGAATTAGCGGGTCACCTTACAGAACTTTTTAATTGGTCACTGTCCTCGGGAAAGTTTCCAAATGAATTAAAGTTAGCGAAGATAATACCTATACACAAAGGAGACTGTAAAACATGTATCTCTAACTACCGTCCTATATCACTTCTATCGGTTTTTTCAAAAGTATTTGAGACCATAATCAAAGATAGACTCCTAAAATACATATCTGCGAATAATATCCTTACACCACAACAATATGGCTTTCGGAAAAATTCTAGTACTCAATGTGCCGCCTTTGATTTTATCTCCAACCTTCAACAGTATATAGACCAGAGTGAATATGTGGCAGCCATATTTATAGATCTCAAAAAAGCCTTTGATACGGTCGATCATGAAATACTCTTAAAGAAATTGGAATATTTGGGAATTGTTGGGAAGCCCCTAAATCTCCTCCGAAGCTACTTAGATGATAGATTTTGTCTTGTTGAAGTCAAAGGTGTCTCGAGTGGCTTAGGTAAAATCACATGTGGAGTGCCACAGGGATCAATTCTTAGGCCTCTGCTTTTCTTGCTATATGTCAATGACATAACTAAATGTGGTATCTCTGGAAACCTCCAACTTTATGCGGATGACACTGTAATCTATTATCACAGTACAAGCCTGAGTGACCTGGAGTCTCAAATGAATGTAGATGTCTCAATTCTAGCTAATTGGCTGCGTATTAATAAATTGAGCCTCAATATAAAAAAAACGCACTACCTAACTTTCGGTAATAAGGATTATGTGCCCATGAATATCACACTTGGAACTGAGAAGCTCCAAAATATAGAAGTCACGAAATATTTAGGGCTATTAATAGACTCTAAACTTTCGTGGAATTCCCATGTTGAGCATGTGAAATCTAAAATATCCCCAATAACCGGCGTACTGTACCGACTCCAAGGTCTTCTCTCTACATCACTACTAAGGGCCACATACTATGCGATGATTCACTCCCATCTGAGTTATTTAGTTAGTATCTGGGGCACTATTACTAAAAAACAAATATCAGAAATACAAGTGATTCAAAATCGAGCAATAAGGAATATCTACCGTCTACCGTGGGATATACATATCAAAGATATATATTTAAAGACAAACATACTTCCTTTTACGGTTCTACCTAAATACAATATCACTTGTACAATATTACAAATCATACATAGATCCTTACACACTAACATCAAACCAGCATTTAATTCAGACATACACCAGCACAAAACACGGTCCCAAAATCTAATACACCTAGCATCGTCTACCCACACAACAAAATTTGGTATTAACTCATTACAATATATTGCATATAGACAATACAATGCATCACCTAATGAAATAAAGCAATCAGTAACTAACAAAAAAATATTAGTTAAAACGCTTAAAGATTATTTCCTGAAAATGTTTTTAAACCAGTGAATTTTCGCTCGCTTTCATATGTTGGTTTACTATGTTTCATGTGTATAGATGTCTCTCAGTATTTCTAAAATCTCTATTCTTAACAATGTATTTTTCCTTTTTTATTTATTTTTCTTTTCCTTTTCAATATGTTGTATTTTTTTAAAAGTGTAATATCCTTGTAAAATGTATTTTATGTGTCTATACTTCCCGTAATGAGTTTTATCTCAACTCATTGGGAATAATGTGTTACTTACCATGTTTTTTGTAATACATTATAAATAAATAAATAAAATAAAAATAAACCAGTCAAATTTTAAGTTAGTAAGAGGTAATGCATAATTTTATATACCCTTAGTATCTAGAATAGACATTGTTAAAAAATAGAGTTCTGTCTTTAAAGAGGTAGGAATGCTAGAGTGAGTTCTGACCCATATTATAAGTATGTAGGTTTGTTTGTTGCAGGTGGAATTACGTAGGTGTAGCTACACCGGTGTGTAAACTTGCACATTGGATTTGTGGTAGGCTCCGGGCAGTTGGGAAATGTAAATGCACGTTTTCCCCAGGTCCTGTAACACGTGTGAAATTGCAATATTTTATGCATTTTCCAACAAATGATTTTTGCAGACTGAAATTACACTGAACTGAGGCGGTTGCACTCGTTAAGACTAAAATGGTAAAAAAAGTTATCGCATTGCGATTTTTCGTCGTTGAAGCATTTTTTATCAAATAAAAATCACGGGATATTATAATTCCAATATTGAAAAAGACATTTAAAATAAAATTCTGTATTAAAATTATGGATAGGTACTTAATCGCTTGTCTGAATTTATTCAAATAAACAGTTCCATTTTTGAAAATGACACTTAAATTCGGATCAAATCCGAGTTCTAGAGTTCATTGAACTAGAGATATAGACACACATTGAGAAACATAACCAATTTTTTTTTCGATATGAATTTTTTCAAAATATTTTTCAACCTATTACTATCATCAAATCAAACATACTAATTTTTTTGTGAGTCTGTCTGTAAGTGATTGTAGTTCTGGTTTAATGAACTCGGAAAAAAGAGTGTCTCTGCGAGATGTAAATTAATCATTTACCAGCATTTATACCTGGTGCGATTTTCCGAAAACCGTATATTTTCTTGTTGCTATTGCTAACAATTGCTATTTGGCGTTTTACTCAGCATGGTGCCTAGCGCCCAGCATGCTAATGGTTCGGAGCAGATCTGGGTTCGAATCCCCGCTAGGCCATAAATTAATTTGAATATTTTGTATTGTGGCGGCGGAGTTCCGAACATCAATTTGTAACCGCGGCAAAGGCACACAGCTTTGTTTCTGTAATGAACCTCACGCGGTTCGTTTTACGCTTGCATTGTTTTTACCAAAATACATTTTCAGGTTCGATTATCTTCTATAAAATTTTATGGAAAAAACCACCTTTGAACAGGTTATTTATTACTTGGAAAAATAAAACATCATTTTTGGGAAACAAAAAACTGAGCTGTCTAAAAATAAACTCGAGGCATTATATAATTCCCTCATTTACGATCCTCCATGATAGCTATCGATTTAATTTGGAAGGCGGTATGGGATAACCAACACCTCTGCCATAGTCATACCAAGTGATCGCTGCGTTTCGTGACTGATCAGGGGTGCCCGTATTTATGGGTTAGGTTTGTCCAAGTGGATGCGTCTGCTGAGACTGGTTGAGGGATACCTTTTGACCTCTTCAGCTGGACTCAGCGCTTTTCACCGCAGTGGGAGGGATGGATTCATGCTTCCGTCACTCCATGACACACTAACCCCCAGATTCCTACCCATTCCTCATACCTTTTCCTTACCAGAACTTCCTCTACTTCCATTCCTTTAAAAGACACTTCACGCAGCTTTCTCAAAGACGTCATAGACCCTGAGGGAAAGTATGTTTCTCAGGACATCAAGTCACATAATCAAACGTAGCCAACCATGAGAGGTGTTGCCTCCCTACCAAATTGAAAAATTGGCTAAATTTGGTTCTATTTTGAACGCTAGTCTTTAACCATAGTGGAACGTACCTACTCCCAATTTTGCAGTGTATTTACCATCCGTTTGTTCCTATATTAATCTCATTAATTCAAACCTCCTTGAAATGAAAGTGGAAGACAGACAAGGCATCAAAATTCCCAAAATCTGTTCAAATTTATGTTGGCTCTCCTTGTCATCCTGCAAACCTAATCAGTAAAGTCATATCGCTTTCAAGTATTCAATTACCTCTAATAACCCGATGTAAATGAGATTTGTAGGCTAAGTATGAGTAATCCCGCATGGTGACTGTAGCTATTACCAATGCCATTAAAGCGGCATGTAGACGTTGGCTGACATATGAATATGCCTAGTATAGTCTTTGCCGATAGCGAATGTCAGTGGCTTGCATTTCTCTAAAAATATCTAATATTGGTTGAAAAATTTGTACAGGACATATATTATTTAAATTTTCGGCCACACAAAATTTATTAGAAAAATTTACATGTTCAAACTTCGTAAGCGTGGAAAAAGAACTGACCATTCCGTCAGTGTCTTCGCTCGCCTCTGGTATGCTAATTGGACCAATCACAGCTTACTCCCGTCAGATGTTTCAAAATGGTGACCCCCAAAAATAACAACCATTTGGTACCCGTGGTCCATAAAAATTAGTAAAAATGTAGCTGGTATATTTAATGTTTTATTGGTGTAGTGCAAGCAGTATTTATTGGTAAGAAACAGATTTGTACAGTAAAAAGATCTATACATACGTATTTAATTAAGAGTTAAGCCAAAAAAGTTTGTAGGCACAGTTTTCATGGACTGCGCGCCACTGGTGAATAGTCCCATAGTCTTTGCTAACCCGATTACCTAATGGAGAGTGGCTGATGGTTAGTTAGCAACTTTAGACAAACAGGGCAGGGGTTTTGAAGATTCGAAAAATTAATCAAAAAATACTTAAAGCTCTTCGTTCATCTTTTTGCAGATGTTTTTGTTTTTTTTTTTTTAATTTATTGACTGTAATTCAATACTTAAATGTGTTTTCTTTTTTTCATGTTCAACCGTAAATTTTTGATAGGGTTCATATTTAAGGAATTTGTCTTTATGATATTTGTGGACAACTTTGGCATTGGAAACCATGGCTCCCTTCTAAAAAATCAAAAAAAATAAACTTCATCTGATATTTTTTTAAATTTTAACTGACATTTTTTTGTTGTTGTTAGTAGATACTTTGAAAAATGAAGCAAACTTATTTTTTATTAACCACTCGATCAATTTTTGGCATATGAGGCCAAGTTATCACCACAGTAAACAGTTTCATATGTTTCCATATTAATATTTTGAGGAAAGTTATTAATTAAATAATATGGTAAATGTATAAATATATCACACCAATCTCTCTAGTGGATGAAAAATAATTTAATTTTTTATTATATATACATTTATTATTTTGTATTGATGTTTCGCTTTGTGATTTTTTTAATACTATACTTTTGACGTCTTTAATAAGATGATTTTTCACAAATTAATGGATTTTTCTTATTTTTTACCATTTCCAACAGTTAATTAAAATTGTATGATAATAAAATATAGACCCCGAATTCACTTTAAACGGTCTAAAAACAATGTCTGTAGATATTTCCCTTTGTGAAAACGCTCCTCAATTACAATAACTGCTTGTTCTAATTTAAAAACAATCATATTATTTATATAAAGGACTAGACTATTCTCAGTCAATGTCAGAAACTAAAGGTCAAATTATTTTCGTATTTCTCTCTAATTTTATATTATTTCGATTGCGTTTTTAAATAGACCACGAAGATAATTTCAGATTCGAAACTAGATGTATATTCAAATAGTAAATAGTAACTATTTCTAGGTACCTTTTTCGTGAATGAATTAATACAAATCTTTTAAGTAGAAATAAATCCTCTTCCAGATATACGATCGAGCTGAAACTCGGAATATAGTCTTGTTGTCGATGACAACATATTTTTTGGTAGCAATCACGCACACACACGCGGTCATCTGCGCATTTCTATGAAATTTGGATAACTGCAGCAGATAAAATACGAAATAAATGTCGGTTTTATCCAATTGTGATTTGGTTCTGTTGTCACCGTAGTTGACTCCAGTCCCAGGGGAGAAAGGATCAATCTCTTGGCAAACCACATACACTTAAAAAAAAAAAAAAAACTAAGTCGAACAATGGAAATAGACGTATTAAAGCAAGTTCCCTTATTAATAATACCTCCAAATGCTGACGTTTCCCATACATTCTGATGGCAACATGGTACACTAGCGCCAACTAGCGTCATTAGTTGTGCGCTTGATTTTCTATCATTCATTTTAATGGATTTTATGTAAAATCATATTCTTTATTTTACGTTAATAAATTAGTCGAAGTCAAAAAATTAAAAAATAAAACAAAAACCGCTTACGAACTAAGTGCTCTTTTGGTTCATACATTAATAAAATATTAAAGCGGCTATTAACTCTGTCTTCGATGGCTTAGAAATTTAATAAAATACTTGTACAGTTGTGAGAAATTTTATAATATTAATGCATAAAAAAATAATGATTTTTTTTTTCAAATGTCTCTAGTTTTCCTTTCTTTTCTAAATTATATGGAAGATTGGAGTCGAATTCAGACTTAGAAGAGATGAAATCTTGAATGGAAGGAAAGCAATTTTAGATAAGGCAAGATAGTAAAGAAGATATTTTTGTTTAGAAAGGGACAACCAAAACAAATTCAGACAAGCTATAGAGTACGAACACAATTTTTTGATATAATTTTCAAAATTGGAACCGATGCGTAAAGATTTCAGAATAACCAGTTATTCTAACGGATTCACTAGTCTAGAAAAAAAAATTTGGTTGATGATATTTTATATATTTTTTTAAAGACGTAGAGTCATTTAAATAATACAAAGTGCAGAGGAGAAAAACTAAATTTTTCTATTTTTATGCATTTGTAATTGTCATTTTTGTCTGAAAACGAGAGGTCTACATAGAAAGTCATCATTTTGAAAGTTATCCTTTAAAATTAGTAAGAAATGTAATAATACATGCGAAGAATCAATTTAACATCTAGTATTAATATTGAGAACGTCTGTAATGCAATTCCATTGTCTTCAGAGTAACAAGTTTAACTGAGTCTAGCATAAGAGGTCCTGAGTTCTAACCCGACCTCCCCTCGCTAGGGGCTGATTCTGAATAATTACTAATCTTTCCCTAGTCTTCGTTGCAATGGTTTGCTCTAAGCCATGGGTAAATAACAATGACTGACCATCACCCCGTTTCCCATCAGGGGTAGGTAGTGTACCTCACCATAAAATTTACATTAAAACATGTCGAATGAATTCAGCGAAGGTTTTTACGATTTATTAATTTGAAATTAAATATCCCCTTATAATAAATTAACAACGTTTTTTTTAATATTGTACATTTGAAGCTCGACTGTTGCAATTTATTGAAACTCTAGTCGATTTAAAAGTGCCTACTCGATACACTAACCATAAAGACCTATTTCAATGTCACAATTCACAAAAAAATTGGATACCAAACTTGCCGATTCCTCATCTACATAGTTAAGCAAATGTTATCGATATTTTAAATTAAATTTTTAATAAATATTTGCCCATAATATTAATTTTGATATTTTCATTTTATTACTAATACCGTCATTTTTTAGTTTTATGCTTTTCAATTTTAAACCACCGTAATTTAAGAAAAAAAAATCTGCAACGCATTGTTTATTTCTAACCCTTTTATAAGAGTAAAGAAATAATTCTTAAAATGAAATAGAAACATCTGGGATTTGACAGTAGATATATTATCTTAGTAGATATATACTCTTAAACTAATTCTACTGAGAATACTGGCCATAAATGACATTTACCAAAATACAATCAACCAAATGCAATAGCAGAGTACAAGGACTACATCAAGGAGTAAGGTAAGGCATTATTATATTAGCCTCTCGTAGGAAGGCCAGAATAGGAGATTGACTATTTCGGTTCTCTGGAGAATTCGGGCTTTTAGCTGAGGAGAAACTGTCTAAGAGTTTGCTTTATTTAGATACAACACAAAAGTTATGTAGGTGATTATTAAGAATACATTATTCATATATTTTAATGGAAATACGGGGTAGGCGTTGAAATCTAGGTGAATTAATTTTCTTTAAGCCGCAGTAATCAGTTCAAATGATCCGTTCTAATATTTGGAGGTACGATATTAATTAAATATCTAGAATTGCTAGTCTTACCCCTCCAAGGTCGTGGGGTAAGGCTCTCGACCAGCGATTCGAAGGTCGCGGGTTCAAATCCTGGCGTGTGCAATAAATTTTATTTGATCAATTTGTGTTATTTCACAACTTATTGAGTATATTTTTGGCTTGTTCCAGAGTGTCAGAAACTATCAATATCACACTGGTGTAAAGAACAATTCAGAATTGAAACGTTCCTTGAAATAGCCAAGTACTCCCTCACCTTCCCTTTCTCCATCTCCTTTCCCTCTCTAGCCTTCAGCCTCACAAAATACCCTACATTGGGGATGCCATAATCATTCTCACTGGCTCCTAGTACTCTGGGACCTGGTAAAGTATTCAAGAATGACTGAATTAAAAAAAAAAAAACACCCGGAATTTTTTATCGCTCGAGTGAATTCGATGGCTTAAATTATTGTAACATTTTTATGAAAACAATCAGTTCTCATCTCTTCAGATAGTCATATTCATAAATGGTGTTTTTTGCAAACCTAGCTAAACTGACCGGCTAGTACCTTTCAGCCTCTAATAATTTAAAAAATACCCATTTTATTATTTTTTCAAGCAATGTCCGCGACATTGTAAATTATTTTTTTTATCAAAAAGACAAATAACTCAATTTGCTTTTTTTAAATAACTTAATGAGTAAAACCTCAATTTTTAATATTTAATTATTGAAGACAATATTCACAATTCTTAAACGAAATTTTGAAGCTTGAACCCAGGACCCTTTCCTTGCCGGTGCAAGGCAAGGGTCCCCTTTTCAAATCATAAATGGTGACCGTATGTTTTTTCCAATTTTTCTGTTGTTGTTCAAAACCTTAAATCTCCTAAATTTCTTCACCGATATCTCTGAAAATTTGAAAGTTTGTTCTTATTAGTACCAGTAGTATTTAGAGAATGGTTTCAATAGTAGAAGAAGTCGGAGACGCCCGAGGAATACTTAACGCAATATCTCTGCACCGGAATGAGAGTCGATTTGAATTCGATGCAATGTAGTTTTGAACACTAACATCATGATATAAAGTAGTGAATGCTGGAAGAAGTCGGAGACGCCCGAGGAATACTTAACGCAATATCTCTGCACCGGAATGAGAGTCGATTTGAATTCGATGCAATGTAGTTTTGAACACTAACATCATGATATAAAGTAGTGAATGCTGGAAGAAGTCGGAGACGCCCGAGGAATACTTAACGCAATATCTCTGCACCGGAATGAGAGTCGATTTGAATTCGATGCAATGTAGTTTTGAACACTAACATCATGATATAAAGTAGTGAATGCTGGAAGAAGTCGGAGACGCCCGAGGAATACTTAACGCAATATCTCTGCACCGGAATGAGAGTCGATTTGAATTCGATGCAATGTAGTTTTGAACACTAACATCATGATATAAAGTAGTGAATGCTGGAAGAAGTCGGAGACGCCCGAGGAATACTTAACGCAATATCTCTGCACCGGAATGAGAGTCGATTTGAATTCGATGCAATGTAGTTTTGAACACTAACATCATGATATAAAGTAGTGAATGCTGGAAGAAGTCGGAGACGCCCGAGGAATACTTAACGCAATATCTCTGCACCGGAATGAGAGTCGATTTGAATTCGATGCAATGTAGTTTTGAACACTAACATCATGATATAAAGTAGTGAATGCTGGAAGAAGTCGGAGACGCCCGAGGAATACTTAACGCAATATCTCTGCACCGGAATGAGAGTCGATTTGAATTCGATGCAATGTAGTTTTGAACACTAACATCATGATATAAAGTAGTGAATGCTGGAAGAAGTCGGAGACGCCCGAGGAATACTTAACGCAATATCTCTGCACCGGAATGAGAGTCGATTTGAATTCGATGCAATGTAGTTTTGAACACTAACATCATGATATAAAGTAGTGAATGCTGGAAGAAGTCGGAGACGCCCGAGGAATACTTAACGCAATATCTCTGCACCGGAATGAGAGTCGATTTGAATTCGATGCAATGTAGTTTTGAACACTAACATCATGATATAAAGTAGTGAATGCTGGAAGAAGTCGGAGACGCCCGAGGAATACTTAACGCAATATCTCTGCACCGGAATGAGAGTCGATTTGAATTCGATGCAATGTAGTTTTGAACACTAACATCATGATATAAAGTAGTGAATGCTGGAAGAAGTCGGAGACGCCCGAGGAATACTTAACGCAATATCTCTGCACCGGAATGAGAGTCGATTTGAATTCGATGCAATGTAGTTTTGAACACTAACATCATGATATAAAGTAGTGAATGCTGGAAGAAGTCGGAGACGCCCGAGGAATACTTAACGCAATATCTCTGCACCGGAATGAGAGTCGATTTGAATTCGATGCAATGTAGTTTTGAACACTAACATCATGATATAAAGTAGTGAATGCTGGAAGAAGTCGGAGACGCCCGAGGAATACTTAACGCAATATCTCTGCACCGGAATGAGAGTCGATTTGAATTCGATGCAATGTAGTTTTGAACACTAACATCATGATATAAAGTAGTGAATGCTGGAAGAAGTCGGAGACGCCCGAGGAATACTTAACGCAATATCTCTGCACCGGAATGAGAGTCGATTTGAATTCGATGCAATGTAGTTTTGAACACTAACATCATGATATAAAGTAGTGAATGCTGGAAGAAGTCGGAGACGCCCGAGGAATACTTAACGCAATATCTCTGCACCGGAATGAGAGTCGATTTGAATTCGATGCAATGTAGTTTTGAACACTAACATCATGATATAAAGTAGTGAATGCTGGAAGAAGTCGGAGACGCCCGAGGAATACTTAACGCAATATCTCTGCACCGGAATGAGAGTCGATTTGAATTCGATGCAATGTAGTTTTGAACACTAACATCATGATATAAAGTAGTGAATGCTGGAAGAAGTCGGAGACGCCCGAGGAATACTTAACGCAATATCTCTGCACCGGAATGAGAGTCGATTTGAATTCGATGCAATGTAGTTTTGAACACTAACATCATGATATAAAGTAGTGAATGCTGGAAGAAGTCGGAGACGCCCGAGGAATACTTAACGCAATATCTCTGCACCGGAATGAGAGTCGATTTGAATTCGATGCAATGTAGTTTTGAACACTAACATCATGATATAAAGTAGTGAATGCTGGAAGAAGTCGGAGACGCCCGAGGAATACTTAACGCAATATCTCTGCACCGGAATGAGAGTCGATTTGAATTCGATGCAATGTAGTTTTGAACACTAACATCATGATATAAAGTAGTGAATGCTGGAAGAAGTCGGAGACGCCCGAGGAATACTTAACGCAATATCTCTGCACCGGAATGAGAGTCGATTTGAATTCGATGCAATGTAGTTTTGAACACTAACATCATGATATAAAGTAGTGAATGCTGGAAGAAGTCGGAGACGCCCGAGGAATACTTAACGCAATATCTCTGCACCGGAATGAGAGTCGATTTGAATTCGATGCAATGTAGTTTTGAACACTAACATCATGATATAAAGTAGTGAATGCTGGAAGAAGTCGGAGACGCCCGAGGAATACTTAACGCAATATCTCTGCACCGGAATGAGAGTCGATTTGAATTCGATGCAATGTAGTTTTGAACACTAACATCATGATATAAAGTAGTGAATGCTGGAAGAAGTCGGAGACGCCCGAGGAATACTTAACGCAATATCTCTGCACCGGAATGAGAGTCGATTTGAATTCGATGCAATGTAGTTTTGAACACTAACATCATGATATAAAGTAGTGAATGCTGGAAGAAGTCGGAGACGCCCGAGGAATACTTAACGCAATATCTCTGCACCGGAATGAGAGTCGATTTGAATTCGATGCAATGTAGTTTTGAACACTAACATCATGATATAAAGTAGTGAATGCTGGAAGAAGTCGGAGACGCCCGAGGAATACTTAACGCAATATCTCTGCACCGGAATGAGAGTCGATTTGAATTCGATGCAATGTAGTTTTGAACACTAACATCATGATATAAAGTAGTGAATGCTGGAAGAAGTCGGAGACGCCCGAGGAATACTTAACGCAATATCTCTGCACCGGAATGAGAGTCGATTTGAATTCGATGCAATGTAGTTTTGAACACTAACATCATGATATAAAGTAGTGAATGCTGGAAGAAGTCGGAGACGCCCGAGGAATACTTAACGCAATATCTCTGCACCGGAATGAGAGTCGATTTGAATTCGATGCAATGTAGTTTTGAACACTAACATCATGATATAAAGTAGTGAATGCTGGAAGAAGTCGGAGACGCCCGAGGAATACTTAACGCAATATCTCTGCACCGGAATGAGAGTCGATTTGAATTCGATGCAATGTAGTTTTGAACACTAACATCATGATATAAAGTAGTGAATGCTGGAAGAAGTCGGAGACGCCCGAGGAATACTTAACGCAATATCTCTGCACCGGAATGAGAGTCGATTTGAATTCGATGCAATGTAGTTTTGAACACTAACATCATGATATAAAGTAGTGAATGCTGGAAGAAGTCGGAGACGCCCGAGGAATACTTAACGCAATATCTCTGCACCGGAATGAGAGTCGATTTGAATTCGATGCAATGTAGTTTTGAACACTAACATCATGATATAAAGTAGTGAATGCTGGAAGAAGTCGGAGACGCCCGAGGAATACTTAACGCAATATCTCTGCACCGGAATGAGAGTCGATTTGAATTCGATGCAATGTAGTTTTGAACACTAACATCATGATATAAAGTAGTGAATGCTGGAAGAAGTCGGAGACGCCCGAGGAATACTTAACGCAATATCTCTGCACCGGAATGAGAGTCGATTTGAATTCGATGCAATGTAGTTTTGAACACTAACATCATGATATAAAGTAGTGAATGCTGGAAGAAGTCGGAGACGCCCGAGGAATACTTAACGCAATATCTCTGCACCGGAATGAGAGTCGATTTGAATTCGATGCAATGTAGTTTTGAACACTAACATCATGATATAAAGTAGTGAATGCTGGAAGAAGTCGGAGACGCCCGAGGAATACTTAACGCAATATCTCTGCACCGGAATGAGAGTCGATTTGAATTCGATGCAATGTAGTTTTGAACACTAACATCATGATATAAAGTAGTGAATGCTGGAAGAAGTCGGAGACGCCCGAGGAATACTTAACGCAATATCTCTGCACCGGAATGAGAGTCGATTTGAATTCGATGCAATGTAGTTTTGAACACTAACATCATGATATAAAGTAGTGAATGCTGGAAGAAGTCGGAGACGCCCGAGGAATACTTAACGCAATATCTCTGCACCGGAATGAGAGTCGATTTGAATTCGATGCAATGTAGTTTTGAACACTAACATCATGATATAAAGTAGTGAATGCTGGAAGAAGTCGGAGACGCCCGAGGAATACTTAACGCAATATCTCTGCACCGGAATGAGAGTCGATTTGAATTCGATGCAATGTAGTTTTGAACACTAACATCATGATATAAAGTAGTGAATGCTGGAAGAAGTCGGAGACGCCCGAGGAATACTTAACGCAATATCTCTGCACCGGAATGAGAGTCGATTTGAATTCGATGCAATGTAGTTTTGAACACTAACATCATGATATAAAGTAGTGAATGCTGGAAGAAGTCGGAGACGCCCGAGGAATACTTAACGCAATATCTCTGCACCGGAATGAGAGTCGATTTGAATTCGATGCAATGTAGTTTTGAACACTAACATCATGATATAAAGTAGTGAATGCTGGAAGAAGTCGGAGACGCCCGAGGAATACTTAACGCAATATCTCTGCACCGGAATGAGAGTCGATTTGAATTCGATGCAATGTAGTTTTGAACACTAACATCATGATATAAAGTAGTGAATGCTGGAAGAAGTCGGAGACGCCCGAGGAATACTTAACGCAATATCTCTGCACCGGAATGAGAGTCGATTTGAATTCGATGCAATGTAGTTTTGAACACTAACATCATGATATAAAGTAGTGAATGCTGGAAGAAGTCGGAGACGCCCGAGGAATACTTAACGCAATATCTCTGCACCGGAATGAGAGTCGATTTGAATTCGATGCAATGTAGTTTTGAACACTAACATCATGATATAAAGTAGTGAATGCTGGAAGAAGTCGGAGACGCCCGAGGAATACTTAACGCAATATCTCTGCACCGGAATGAGAGTCGATTTGAATTCGATGCAATGTAGTTTTGAACACTAACATCATGATATAAAGTAGTGAATGCTGGAAGAAGTCGGAGACGCCCGAGGAATACTTAACGCAATATCTCTGCACCGGAATGAGAGTCGATTTGAATTCGATGCAATGTAGTTTTGAACACTAACATCATGATATAAAGTAGTGAATGCTGGAAGAAGTCGGAGACGCCCGAGGAATACTTAACGCAATATCTCTGCACCGGAATGAGAGTCGATTTGAATTCGATGCAATGTAGTTTTGAACACTAACATCATGATATAAAGTAGTGAATGCTGGAAGAAGTCGGAGACGCCCGAGGAATACTTAACGCAATATCTCTGCACCGGAATGAGAGTCGATTTGAATTCGATGCAATGTAGTTTTGAACACTAACATCATGATATAAAGTAGTGAATGCTGGAAGAAGTCGGAGACGCCCGAGGAATACTTAACGCAATATCTCTGCACCGGAATGAGAGTCGATTTGAATTCGATGCAATGTAGTTTTGAACACTAACATCATGATATAAAGTAGTGAATGCTGGAAGAAGTCGGAGACGCCCGAGGAATACTTAACGCAATATCTCTGCACCGGAATGAGAGTCGATTTGAATTCGATGCAATGTAGTTTTGAACACTAACATCATGATATAAAGTAGTGAATGCTGGAAGAAGTCGGAGACGCCCGAGGAATACTTAACGCAATATCTCTGCACCGGAATGAGAGTCGATTTGAATTCGATGCAATGTAGTTTTGAACACTAACATCATGATATAAAGTAGTGAATGCTGGAAGAAGTCGGAGACGCCCGAGGAATACTTAACGCAATATCTCTGCACCGGAATGAGAGTCGATTTGAATTCGATGCAATGTAGTTTTGAACACTAACATCATGATATAAAGTAGTGAATGCTGGAAGAAGTCGGAGACGCCCGAGGAATACTTAACGCAATATCTCTGCACCGGAATGAGAGTCGATTTGAATTCGATGCAATGTAGTTTTGAACACTAACATCATGATATAAAGTAGTGAATGCTGGAAGAAGTCGGAGACGCCCGAGGAATACTTAACGCAATATCTCTGCACCGGAATGAGAGTCGATTTGAATTCGATGCAATGTAGTTTTGAACACTAACATCATGATATAAAGTAGTGAATGCTGGAAGAAGTCGGAGACGCCCGAGGAATACTTAACGCAATATCTCTGCACCGGAATGAGAGTCGATTTGAATTCGATGCAATGTAGTTTTGAACACTAACATCATGATATAAAGTAGTGAATGCTGGAAGAAGTCGGAGACGCCCGAGGAATACTTAACGCAATATCTCTGCACCGGAATGAGAGTCGATTTGAATTCGATGCAATGTAGTTTTGAACACTAACATCATGATATAAAGTAGTGAATGCTGGAAGAAGTCGGAGACGCCCGAGGAATACTTAACGCAATATCTCTGCACCGGAATGAGAGTCGATTTGAATTCGATGCAATGTAGTTTTGAACACTAACATCATGATATAAAGTAGTGAATGCTGGAAGAAGTCGGAGACGCCCGAGGAATACTTAACGCAATATCTCTGCACCGGAATGAGAGTCGATTTGAATTCGATGCAATGTAGTTTTGAACACTAACATCATGATATAAAGTAGTGAATGCTGGAAGAAGTCGGAGACGCCCGAGGAATACTTAACGCAATATCTCTGCACCGGAATGAGAGTCGATTTGAATTCGATGCAATGTAGTTTTGAACACTAACATCATGATATAAAGTAGTGAATGCTGGAAGAAGTCGGAGACGCCCGAGGAATACTTAACGCAATATCTCTGCACCGGAATGAGAGTCGATTTGAATTCGATGCAATGTAGTTTTGAACACTAACATCATGATATAAAGTAGTGAATGCTGGAAGAAGTCGGAGACGCCCGAGGAATACTTAACGCAATATCTCTGCACCGGAATGAGAGTCGATTTGAATTCGATGCAATGTAGTTTTGAACACTAACATCATGATATAAAGTAGTGAATGCTGGAAGAAGTCGGACACGTCCAAGAAATACATTAGAAATAGGGAAGCATTTCGATATCCGTTAGTCTTCAATAAAATAATATTGAATTTACATGAAATAAAATACAATAATTAAAGCGGTAATAAAAAAATATAAAAAAATCGGCCAATTTTATGAGTTACGGTTGCATAGTAATAATGAGCGTGTTGTAATATATATATAAAATTGTATTTTTTGTAAATTCAACCGTCTTACCAGATAATGTGTTTATGTGTCAACCTACCGTCATTGATTACACAGATAGTGAATACGCTCCACATTAAAACTTCCAAAACATTAGAAAATTGCAAGTAAACACAACATAAAGTGTCGAAGTAGTTAAATCACTTCATCTTCGAAATATTCAATCAGTTAGATTTTTAAATTATCGTGTGTGCTGTGCAGTGCTGTGTTTTAAAAATATTAAAATAACAATTTTCAACTGGTAAACATACCAAACGCGCAGGCGCATTATCAGTCCGTCATTACTATCGCCATTGGTCGAAAGTGTCGTCACTTTTGAATAGTGCTAAACAGTTTGCGGGAAACAGGCGTTTGTGTATAAACTAATTACGAATAAAGTTAACATATTTTTAACTCTTTTCAAATAAATTTTAATATGGATTTAAACGAGAACTCTCTTAACTATATGACCAAGGCCAAGGATCTACTCTGTTCGCTGATAAAAATTATTAATGACCCCGGCAACAAATTTACGAAGGAGCAAATGGGTAAAATTACCCCGATAACAACGGATCTGTTAGGAACCACAGGATTGATGGCTGTTCGTATGGGAATGTTGGAAGGAGAATTGTCAACATTAAAAAGTGTAACGGATACTCAGTCTATTGTTACTAACCCGACAAATACTTCATCTTCAATAAATGATTTGCTCGCAGAGGCCGAGGAAAGAAAAACCCGGTCAAAGAACATTATTTTATTTAATGTTCCCGAAAGTATTTCAGAATCAACAACAACAATTATTAAAATGGACAGCGATAAAGTAGTTTCAGCGATTAGTGATATAAATAATGAATTAATACCGAGTGTGGTTAAGTCGTACAGACTTGGTGTAAAAAAGTCCAACAAAATTAGACCGATTAAGGTCGAATTCAATGACTCTGTCTCGGCTCATGAGGTTTTGACCAGGAACGCAAAACTGAAAAACGGTATAAAGGCCAGTAACGACCAAACACCATTGCAGAGGACTCAACTTCTAGATTTACGCCAACAACTCGAGACGAGGAAGAACAACGGTGAAACCAATATAACTATCAAATATGTGAACTCTGTACCTAAAATTATTGAATGTGCGCCAAAAAACTGAAACAACAAAAAATAAAATGCTACTACCAAAATGTGAGAGGGATCCGCACTAAACTTCCCATGTTGCTGACTTCGGCGGCAACTATCAGCAGTGATATCTTCATTTTAACCGAAACATGGCTCGACTCAGGAATCAATTCCGCCGAATTAGGCTTCCCTAATTTCAACATCTACCGTATGGATAGGAATTCTAAAACAAGTGCCAAAACGAGAGGAGGTGGTGTAGCCATTGCTATCTCAAAAAATCTCAGTTCTTCAAAAATATCCACAAAAAACACATCCATCGAGCAACTATTTGTCAATGTGAACACTTCTAGAGGTAAAATAATAGTGGGATGTGCATACTTACCTCCGAATTCTGATGTCCAAAGCTACAGCAATCACTGCGACGAGGTTGAATCAATTTGTGCTAAATATCCTAATACTAAACTACTTCTAGTTGGAGATTACAATCTGCCACATTATGATTGGTGTAATATGAATTCTGTCAATTCTTGTTCTAATGTTAATATTCGTGTTATTAGAGATATGGCACTGTTCTTAGGTCTAACACAGTGTAATAATGTTCTTAATATAGGAGGTCGTACGTTGGATTTGGCACTGTCAAATGTGTCTGACATCTGTGTTGTGAGAAGTACCGAAATTCTATTACCTGTCGATGTTTACCATCCACCACTAGAAATATGCATGTCCAATCTTAAACCAATTCCTATCGTAAAAAAGGTAGTAGAAACTCGAAATTTCAAAAAAGCTGACTATGTTAAAATTTCAAATTTCCTTAAACAGACTGACTGGTCATTCTTTGATAGCGACGATGATATTAATGTACACCTTAAAAAATTTTACTTCATCGTTAATTCTGCAATTGAACAATTTGTTCCTTTAACGACTTACAGAGAAACTCTATACCCAAAATGGTTCTCAAAAGACCTGATAGACTTAATTTACCTCAAAAAATTATCTCATAAGAGATTCAAACAAAGTCGCCTGGCCATCGATTATACTGCGTTTCAAAAATTGAGGGCAGAGTGCAATAAGCTCTCCGCAAAATGTTACAAAAATTACATTAGTAATGTCGAAGGCTCTATCATGGACGACTCAAATTTCTTTTGGAAATATGTTAAATCCCAAAAAGAAAATGGTACTTACATACCTAGTAGTGTGTCATTCGATTCTAAATTATCCCAAAATCTTCAGGAAACTGTTAATCTTTTTGCTGATTTTTTTAGCGGCGTTTACATTAATGCAAGTGAAGACAGCAATATTTCGTGCTTTGATTTGGTTGAAACTCTTGATATATCTGACTGTAATGTAACCATAGACGATATTATATCTAAGCTGAAGAGTCTTGATTCCCGAAAATCCGCAGGACCTGATAATGTTCCGCCCAGGTTTTTAGTAAATTGTATGCATACATTGTCATATCCTATTCATAAGTTATTTACAAAGTCACTCTCATCAGGTGTATTCCCGGACCTTTGGAAGTTTAGTCTTTTAACGCCCATTTTCAAAAAAGGTAATAAGAGCGAAGTAACAAATTATAGGCCAATATGTATAATGTCTACTTTACCCAAACTTTTTGAAAGCCTAGTACTAGATAAGTTGATATCCCGAATCAATCGAACCATCTCTCCCCTTCAACATGGATTCATTAAAGGTAGATCTACTCTTACCAATTTGATATTGTACACGAATGATATTGTTAATGCCCTTAATGCATCACATCAAACTGATTCCATATATACTGACTTCAGTAAGGCATTTGATAAAGTAAACCACAAAATATTATTACGTAAACTAAAATTGTTGGGAATAAGAGGGAGCATGTTGGAATGGTTTAAGAGTTATCTATTAGGAAGGTACTTAGCAGTCAAGATAGATTCGTTTACTTCTTATACATTTGCTGCCTCGAGCGGAGTACCACAGGGATCTCACTTGGGCCCAATATTATTTTGTTTGTTTATCAATGATATTGTTAATATTTTTACTAATGTTAAAGTCCTGTTATTTGCCGACGATCTGAAGATATACAGAATAATCAAAGACGATGACGATCGCGCAATTTTGCAGTTGAACCTTAATAAACTATGTGTGTGGTGTTCTGTCAATGATTTGCAACTAAATTTAGGTAAATGCCAGATTATCAGTTTTTACAAAGGCAAAAATCCACTTAATTTTTCCTATTTTATGAATGGTGCTAATCTTCTTCGTGTATCACAGATTCGTGATCTTGGTGTTATATTCCACGAGAGTCTACAGTTTAACGAACACATCGATGAAATAACAAGCGATGCGATGAGAATACTAGGTTTTATTTTGAGAATGGGAGCAAATTTTAAAAGTATGTCAACATTAAAACATCTGTATTGCTCGTTAGTACGAAGCAAATTAGAATACAATTCCACCGTATGGTCACCGTACTACAAGGTCCATTCTCAATCATTAGAAAAGGTACAAAATAAATTCCTTCGGTACATTAATTTTAAAATGAAAATTCCAATCGAATTTATAAATTACAATAACTTGCTTGCTGAAACTAAACTTCTTAAATTATCTGATAGAAGAGTGTTAATTGATTTGCTATTTTTATTCAAAATTATTAAATCTTTAATTGACAGCCCTAATTTGTTGGAACTTATTTGCATTAATGTTCCTGCTAGGCAAACTCGCAGTAAAGATACTTTTAAATTTAACAAGAACCTCAACACTAATTATTCTATTTTTTCACCAATTCCTAGAATTCACAACCTTGCGAATAAATACTGTGAACTTATAGATATGTTTGGTTTTGACAATTTTGTGAGCTTTAAAAGGCAACTTATTTCGATTCTATCGGCTAATAATTAACTTTTATAGCTTTAATAATTTTATTACATCTTCTCCCATTCGAAACCTTTCAAGTAAATTATATCCATATTTGTTTGTTTTTTATTTGCTCTACTATACACTTATAATTGTATGCATATACCTACTAACTACTTTTTATACATAACACTATGTTCCATCTCAGATCTTATTATTTCTTATTCATGTCGATATTGCTAAATTCTATTAGTTTTTGCTTTTTACAGGTGCAACTCTTATTTTGTTATTTTTTTTTTTTTTTTTTAAATCTCTGTTATAATGTTCTTTACCTCACGAGTAAGTTACACTCTAATTTATATTGGTTTATCGATTTGTTAAACTCACAATTAATACTGGGTTTAAACACACCCACTTACTTACTTTTTATGTTGAACTTTCTTTTACTTACTATTTCATGCTTGGGTATATTTTATATTGAATCCATCTTATTAGTGTTTTGCTAATTTGCACAAAATTTTATTATATGTGTTGCTTTCTTACAATTAACTCCATTTATCTTCTTATGTTCAATTATTGTAATCAATGTAAATGTATATTTTCATGTAAAAGCCCATTAGGGCGTAAATAAAATAATAATAATAATATTTTTTTCTTAAAAGTAGTATTGTAATCTACCACAAGTATGTTCCCCAAAATACTTAGTAATAGGCAGAGAAATGATTTTTTTTTCTGATTGCCACCATCTTTAATGTAACATATCAAACAAATGTACAAATGATGAAATCCAAAACGCTCAAGTGGTCGGCTCTACAAATTATCCAATTATTATTTTTTTATATTCTCCATTTGGTCTGGCATTCAATCTACATCCTTCAGATCCTAAGTCCTCTTGTTTACTACTTTGTCATTTGGCTCCTGGCCGCTATGCCGTTTATGTATGCAACATAAACAAGATGTATTTGCCTGCGCCGCTGGTACGCCGGCAGTTCCACCTTTGAGTTTCACCGAATTCTGGAACGCGGGGAGTGAAAAGACGACCGCTTTGCTTACGAGAATGTCTACTAGTTCTGGTTGTATTGCTACCACTGGACTGTTCTGGAGTTCTGCATACTGTACTTTAATGTACAGAGTGTTTTGTGGATGGGGTTAAACTAAAAATAAATAAGCTATCACCAATAAAAACAATTTATCGGTGATA
This sequence comes from Hesperophylax consimilis, assembly GCF_061612785.1. NCBI lineage: Eukaryota > Metazoa > Arthropoda > Insecta > Trichoptera > Limnephilidae > Hesperophylax > Hesperophylax consimilis. Next base: position 20,130,244 of record NC_142865.1, read on the forward strand.
ACTTATTGAAATTTATTTAATTGAAAATGTTTTAGCAAAAATATTGTTCTTATTTAGTATTTAGGTCGAAATGTGTTCAAATTGCTGTTTATATACACACATTGCTTGGTACCGACGATTGGTATTTGGAATGGGTATTGTAATGTATTTTAACGAGAAAGAATCAGTCAAGATCAAGTAATCGTGTTTATTTATCACGAAGCAATTTAGGAGTGAGGAAAAGGTGGCCTTTACCTTGTGAATGATTTTTGGAGTCCTGTTGGTTTCTGGAAGATTCCGTTGCTAGATGTACATCATATAAGCAACATTAATGTTGTAGATATCTACAATACGACGTCTTTTACAATCACCACACGATTTAATGTTAACAAAATGATAAGTTAAACTGTTATTAGTATTAAAGATACGAGGTGCGATAATGAAATACATATTCAACGATGAGCTGTTTTGGCGTTTGAGTTGTAGGTTAAATTATAGGGAGTTTACATCTCCCGAAAAACATAACAACATTACTTTTACCCACATTCATATGAGACGCGCGGCAAATATTTCATTCTCTCTCCAGTGGTCTAGCCGCCGGTTTAGCCCTAAATCTCCTATAACGTACGCGATCTGTTTTGTTCATAAAATTATTGTTACGTGTGTTTTGTTAAAATAACACTAAATTGAAAATATTCGAATTCTCATTTTTACACACCGAGAGTAATCACGCAACCTTGGATTCTGCGGATTGGAGAACCACAGAATCATTCAGCCAACAACAATCCTCCAAAAAGTCCATTATATAAATGTGATAATTTTTTTTTGAATTTTCGATAACTCAATAGTATTTCAAATCTAATCGTGCACACAGAAAACTATCTGATAAAAACATTACTAATTTATTAATGAATCCCTTCAAATTATTCGTATTCCTCTTTAAAACGGGATTGAAGGCCACTAACGAATCGATTGATAAGTATTCTGATAAACTTTAAGTAAAATTCCAATGTTCTGTCACTCAAAAATCCTACTATGGTCATTTTCAATTCAATTTGTTTATTCCTTTAAAAACATTACAAAATTACATTTTATTTCGTTTTTAAGTATATTTGTATAATTGTATTACATAATAGTTAGCGGTGTATAAACTATACCAGCATCAATAGAGCTTGCCTTTTAAAGGCAGCTTCACCGATGCTAAATATGTCGATATCCGAATTAATTCTGTTCAACAGCAAGACTGCTCTCCCCACCGGCATGACCATTGGCAAGTTAGTCCTGCAGGCCGGGAGATAAAACAGTCTATGCTGTCGGTGACGGAGATAACCATCAGGAACATAGAGACTAATACTCTCCATGATAGTCGGATTTACTAACCATCCACGAATCAGTTTGAAGAAGTGTGATACAATATGCACATCTCTTCTGACCCGTAGATGGTTCATACCGAGCATGCCCAAGAGAAAGTCAGTAGGATAGAGCCACGGGTAGTAGCCATACTCCCTCAGGTAGAGGAATCTCAGAAATTTCTTCTGCACTCTCTCCAACATGAGGGAATACTTCACCTGATGTGGGCTCCAAACCACCGACCCACTCTCAAGCCTACTCCTAACCAACGCAATGTATAGCACTTGGAGAACCCGGGTGTCTCTAAAATTCATCGCAGTGCGTAGGACGAAGCCCAGCATTTTCAGTGAAGCACTACACGTCATTTCGATATGAGCATGAAATGTCAGCCTACTATCAAACATGATGCCAAGATCTTTCATAGTGGAGACACGTTTTAAACTTCGGGCATTCATGGTATACCGGTAAAACCAAGTATGACGTGCCCTTGTGAAAGAAAGAATGAAACATTTAGAAATATTGAATTCGATCCGATTCCGTTTACTCCAGTCAACAATTCTATTAATGTCCGATTGGAGTCGAATGCAGTCTTCTAAAGTTTTAATTTCCAAGAATAGTTTTAGGTCATCAGCAAAAAGAAGTGACCTGGAATGCAGAATATTTTCTGTAATATCGTTAATAAAAATTAGAAAGAGGAGCGGTCCTAAATTAGAGCCCTGTGGAACGCCTGAGAGTACAAGGAATAATTTTGACATGAATATTCCATGAGATACAAATTGCTTTCTTCCAGTAAAATAGCTTGCAAAGAATATGAGAAACCGTAAAGAAAAACCTATAGTTGACAATTTATTTAATAATATGTCATGGTTTACGGTATCAAATGCCTTCGAGAAATCATTATATGAGCAATCTACTTGGTAGCCCTTATCTAAAGATTTGGAAACATAATCTGTGAGTACCAGTAGGTTAGTATCTGTTGATCGACCTTTTCTAAACCCATGCTGTTCCGATATTAAGAAAGGCTCTACTTGAAACAGCACATGTTTATGAATTATCGATTCGAATAACTTAGCCGGGGCGGAAAGTATTGCCACTGGCCTGAAATTTTCGACAGATGTCTTGGATCCACTTTTGAAAATGGGACAAATTTTTGAGACTTTCCAGGAATCAGGAAATATACCAGTATCTAAAGATAGGTTGAATATAAAACTTAGTGGCATTTTTAAAAATTCAACACATCCTTTTGAAAAAAATACTGGAAGAAAGTCTGGCCCAAGTGAATGTGTATGTTTCATGTTATTAATTGAAGATTTAACATCTGATTCGTCTATATGACTTATATCAATGTTTTGGGCTCCCTTCACATTCAACTTGGAAGCAGAAATGGGATTTAGTAATGGAGGCTCATTACTGTACACTGATTGGAAATGGGTTGCAAATGCATTGGCTACATCCGCTCCTCTAACTTCCCGATCACCATGCATCATGATGTCTGTTATACCACCATCCTTGCGCAGTGATTTTACGTAGTCCCAAAATGCCTTGGGATCATGCTTGATATCACTCTCTATTGAGTCGACATACGTTCGGAATGCTATATGAACATTTCTTCTAACAACTGCTCTGAGATTACTGAACATTTCATACTCATTTTGGTCACCAGTAGCTTTCCATTTTTTATGGTGAGCATGTTTTTTCTCAATGCTCCTGATGGTATCTCTAGTGAACCACTTCGGATATCTACGTCCACCTCTGTTGGGAGGTTTCCTAGGGAAGCAAGCGTCAAATACATTATATATACATGAATAAAAATGGTGTAGCGTCTCATTAACGGTATCGAATTTAGAAAGTTCATGCCAATCCAATTGGCTCATCATCTGATAAAGTTTGACAAAATCACCCCTACCAAAAATCCATCCCCGCAAAGTGCCGTCTGTAGTTTTAGGTAATTTGGTAGTCTTCGGAGGCTTTTTACAAGAATACCGGAACTCTAATGCGGGGTGATATTTGTCCTCATATACGAGGGGAGAATCGCTATGTATGACATTTAATTCAATGTTACACAAAACGAGATCCAACATCCTCAACTCAGAATTGGGAATACCATTATTCTGGGTGAGCCCAAACACTTCGCATAAAAATTTGAGGTCATTTTCAACATCCTTGCCGCTACGCGCTGAATGGATGTTGAAATCTCCCAAAACAATAATATTCCTTCCTCCGAGAAGATCCACGTTTTCGTGAAACTTGTCGAAGAATAGTTGATATGTTTCCAGCGTTGATGCCGGTGGAAAATATATTACACATATAAAAGTAACAAACAAATCGATTGTAATTTTTATCCACAAGTCTTCGATGTCAGCTTCCAGATCAGGCATGTGTTCGGCCTTAAACTTAGTTTTGACAGCCAAAAGGCAGCCTCCGCCTTGTCTGTGGCCACTACCACTATCTCTGTCTTTTCTGTACACTTGAAAGCTGTCATCGAATAACTCCTGGTTGCACACACTGGAGTTCAGCCAAGTCTCAGTGAGCCCTATTACATCGTAATTGTTATATGATATATTATTACCAATAATTTGAAGAGATTTTTAATAAATCAGAATTAATCATTATTCTCCGTATAGCAACTGCATCAGCCATGGACACGTGTCATGTCAAATGGAAATCCTTGAGAATGCCTTCTTCAAATCTATTATGAATTCATATGTTTGTTCACTTTCATAATATTATACTAAACACCCTTTGCCCTGAACACCCCAAACAGACCCATATGCAATTGTATGCTAAGCTACAATGTACAATGTTTGCATTGTGTATGTATGTAGAACGGTCTCATCTGCAGTTTCAGTGAATACTGGGTCAATTTCCTCGCAGGAAAAGTACAGGGGTAACAAATGCAGCGATAGCAAGATATGGACTGAGGCGATATGCATCTCCCTTCTGCGTCTGTGTGCAATGTGTATCGCTTTATATCCCTGTGTCTCTCTACGTGCAATGTGCATCTCTGACTGCTGTATCTCTGTACGATGGAATGCAGCGAGGTGATATTTCAGTTCAAATAATAATGTCGGTGGGAAAACTTATGTGTTATAGTTTGTTTGTTTTGGATATTTCTTAGACATTTTGGTGCCATTTTGCTGCGTCTCTTTAGATATGGAGTATACTAATATATAAATTTAACTTTATTTTGTAAAAGTTTAGAGAATTTATCAAAAGTAGTTATTGTTTTGCTTTATTTACATTTAGTAATTGTGTTAAATTCAAAAGAGGTTTGAGGTTCTCACCTTATTTATTATTCTATTATTGTCGATAGCTAATGCCATCTGCCGGAAAATTATATAATAATCTAGTGACATCTATTTTTTTGCATGTTTTTTATTTAGTTATAAAAAAATTACATGTTTTATATATATTATAAACCTTTTAACAACCTATTTCTATGACATTAAGGACACTTTACAAAACATCTAAAACTTATTCTTTACAGTATTAGAAAAGCAACAAGGCATTTAGCCTCTTTAACATCTTAAAAATCTTTAATCCTTTAAAATAGAGATTATTTTTATATTATTATTATTAGGGTATTGTGAATTATTCACTATCTCACACTTAACATTCCTAGTTTTTTCTGCCTTATAATTATCTTAGAATACTATAATTCAATACTGTTCGCATACTTCTATTTTGAATTAATTTCAATTTTTTATCTGTGTTTGATTGCACAAAAAAGGGCACTAGAGAGGTAATTTATGAATCACTAATATTGTCTCCAATAATTAAGAACAAAATTTATAATTATAATTATCGGCAGCTTTTTTCCACCAATTGAATTAAAGCATATTTGAATTCAAATAGTCATATTATCATAATATGAATGCAAACAACATTAGCCTAAAACAAATCCAGTAATCTGTCGACCCAGTTATCCGATAATTACGTAACTGTTGCCATTTTATCACAACTAAAATAAGCCGATGGCGCAAACTCATAACAAATAGAGGCGCTCATTATCATTTTAGTATCCGAAATAAAGGCCGGCGTTGGGCGCCAATTGCGCTAATTCGGCTAATTACACAACAAGTTGTAAATATGGTCGTGACGGGAAGCGGAAGTCGGTAGCGCCGCGGGGGCGCGGCGGCGGAACTGGGAACTACCCGACACCATGCAGGGAACAGCCTACGCCACACAGCCTGCAATACAGCCTACTTCCGGTGCCAGGTTTACTACCGCCCTGACCTGCTGAACTCTAGTATTGCCTTACTGCCTCACTGCCTCACTCGCTGCTGAATATTTCAACTAGTATAATTCGCAATATGCAGAATTAATGAGTGTGGATATTTGTATTTTGTGTGATTAGTATTTCGTTTGAAATTGGCTAAATTCTCCGAAATTTGTTCTGACAGATATGGACGACAGAGGAAGTGAGATATAATTTGAGATTTTCACGGCCAAAAGTATTATCTTTAGGTTATTATATCGTGTTGACATTACTACTTCTTTAGTCAACACTTCGGATAGCGTACAGGGTTAATCATCAGGGAAGATTGTCGTGAAGTATGTTTTTAAAAATGAACCACAATAAACTAAAGTAAGGTCAAAAATCCATTTTTAAAATGTTATCATCATGCGTCGAGTATAATGATAAAATAATAAATAATTATATTTTTAATTTATATTATTTATTTTATTTTATTTCTTGATGTTAATAATTTCAATACAGTCCATTATATTACACACATAATTTGTCACATAAGCAGTAAGCACCCAGTAAGGCTCATATTAACAAATTATATTTAATAAAAAATACTAATGTATCAATAAAAAAACTGTATACGCAAAATATCATTATTAAGATAATAATAGGATTTTTAACATAAATTCGTAGTTACGTTCCCGTTCATGGATTATTAGTCAAATACCACATTCAATTGCGTTACTTGAATAGTAACAGCCAGGATTAGTGAACACATATCATACTTTCAGAGCTCTGGCATTTTCTGTCGGAACGTCGGAGTATTTCTGCTTTTTTACGTGAATACTGCACACGAGTCACAACTGCTCCCAACCGTCTGGAGCCAATGAGACTATGGCATCCCCAATTGGGGTATGTCGTCAGGCTGAAGGTAGCTGAGAGCGGAAGGAGATACGTAAGAGGGAGGTGGGGGAGTACCTGGCTATTCAGATCTGGTCGTCAAACACGGCGAAAGCCATTTCAAGCAACTTTTCAATTCTGATTATTGGTCTTACACCAGGGCGATACTGAGAGTATCTTCCACTCTGAAATTAAATAAAATCAAAATAAATGGAATATTTCTGAACGTATCCGAAATCTAAAAACTCCTTTTAAAAGGTGATGAAAATTATTTTCAAACTTTTTAAAAATAAGAATATAATTTTTGAAGCATTAAAATTATTATAATCAAATATTTAAAAAAAATTAAAATGGCATTTCATTTTTCTTTTTATTTAAAATAAAATTACTCAAAACGAATAATTATTCAAAAGTGCACATTTTAATAGACTTGTATTACAATTTATATATATAATAATTAACTGCCTCGCAGGAAATGTGGATATTTTCCACATGTCCTACAACGTATTTAAACGTGAAATATTATTATTCAATACTTAAAATTGTAAATCTAAATTTGAAACTTTTTTCTTTGTCCCACTTGTAAATGTACCTATTTGTTATTCACTTTTTTGTAAATGTTAATTATCGATATTGCAATGTTCTGGTTCATACTGTTTTTGGAAATAAACAATAAATAAATAAATAAATAAATAAATAAATAAATAAATTTACTCAGTTTTTGCCGTTTCATATAAAAATAATTGACAAAATATTCGCGAAAATTAAAAAATTGCGGTCGTAACGTTTGGTTTCGTATGTATGCAGGTACGTGTTAATTATTCTGTGGTTAAAATCTAGATTTGAATATAAATCGTGAGGTTATCCCTTTCAGTAAGGAAGATTTCTATGGGTCCATATTTGAACTGTTCCCAAAAACGAATAACTCAGCTTGAGGGGTTAAAAGAGACACGAGAATAACAAGGAACTAAAAAAACCACAATTTGGTTTCTTTTGAATTATTGCTAATATCACAATATTAAAACTTGTCGAGAATATAATCACACTTTCCGTTTATAAATAAAATAGAATACATAATGTATAATCTGATATAGCAGCCGGACATTGGTCACGATTCACGACAAGGCTTATAGTAAACTAAAACCAACAGAAATAGCGTGTTGTCCTGCCCATTGCGCGGCGCAATAAAACCTCGCTGTTTTAGTAATTTGCACTAAACACGCAATGATCTAATCAAGTAACCTGCACAATAACTCGTATGATATGTACCGTCATATAGGGCGAATTTTGAAGCTGGGAGTGACTTTGATTATCGCTGATATCTGCGTAATTCTCGCTACCACTCAGAATTTTGAAGCTGGGAGCGACTTTGACTATCGCGGATATCTGCGTAATTCTCGCTACCACTCAGAATTTTGAAGCTGGGAGCGACTTTGATTATCGCTGATATCTGCGTAATTCTCGCTACCACTCAGAATTTTCTCGCTTCTTTTTAAACACGTCTATTTGAATTTCATTTTAATTTTCGGTAATGAGTGAATGCAAATCTTAGAAGCGGAAATTAACCTACTTTGAATTGAAATTCTGCAGATAGATTCGTTGTCGATGACAATGCGTTAAACTTTTGGTGACACTCATGCTCAGGCACGCATTTCTAAAATTTGATGGCATTATATTTAAAAATTTACAGTAGTTAATATACGAAATAAATGGCGGTACTATACAATTGGGATTTGGCTTAGGTGTTGGCGTTGTGGAATCCAGTCTCTGGGGAGGAAGGTTCAATTTTTAAAAGTCGCGTTTTTAAATGTTGATTTTTTTCAGATATTTTCGGATGGATTATTTTTAGTGTAAATTTATTAAATAATAATACGATAGCTACGCAAGTACTATATATATATTTCTATATATAGTATATATTTCATTGTCTATCGATAAATAATCATAATAGGATAATTTATACAGCGTGGTTTCTGTAAAAAATTACATCAAGGGCGCTGTACAATTAATAATTACGAGTTCCCAGGCTCTATCTAATTTCATTATTTACAAACAGATACAGAAAAACATACTTATCTGGCAGATCACTTAACATACACACACTTTTATTAAACATTGGACATTAATTTTACTTTTACTATTTATACACTCCTTGACCGTTGACATAACATTCATTAAAATTAGTGGAAAAAGTAGAGCTGATATTTCTTTAAAAGGACCGGAGAATTTAGGAGATTTAAGGAATAGAGATTTTTTATGAAATGTCTTTAAAAACCTTGTTACTTAGGTTGTTGACATTTTTTACAAAATATTTACTATTTACAATGTCACGGACTGTGGTGGTGAAAAGTTTCTTTATGAATATGACTATCTAAAAAGACTAGTTATAAATGTAGCTCTGAATTCTGTCGAGTCCGTGATCGTGCATAAGTCATGTGGCAGTCCATTCCAACCTTTAGATCCTGACACTCCGAAAGCACGCTCACCGAACTTGGTATCTAGTGTGCGGTTTGGTTTCTTCAACATACGGTTAGCTGATGACGCTGCTGACCTAAGGTTTGATTGTCGTGAATTGGAATTTTCTGGAATACTCATTTCCAATAAATAAGCCGGAGGCATTTAAAGTGATTTTAATACCATCCAGCAGAGCTTGAACTGGATTATTTCAGGACATTTGAGCCAGTGAAGATGTGATAAGTCTTGACGCAGCGTTGAAAACGGATTGCAATTTGTTAATTTGAAATATCTGTGGAGACTTTTGGCTTATTGAATATTCAAGAAGGCATTTATTTTTTCAATATTTTTTATGACTTTTACCACCATGTTTTTATTTTAAACATAATTTTTTGTGAATTGTTTTTTTTTTAAGTACATTTTTAAACATATATTTTTCGACAGTTGCAATAAATATGACAATAAGTTTTCCGAGTTAAACAATCTTATAAACAAAAATTTCTGTTTCAATATTGAAAATGAACTAAGTCACTCCATTCCACAATACCTTAAAGCAGTGGTTCTTAACCTGGGTTCGATTGAACCCTAAGGGTTCGGTGAGTCAGTCTCGGGGGTTCGGTGGAGGTCAAGACCCCCGATTTATATGATTCGTGGTGACATGCCCCGCTTGTCCATCATTGGCTGCAGGTGATCACGCAGCGGTAGAGCTTGCGATTACCGGTCAAGATGGCCGCCCGAAAATGACCATAGTCATTATATACGGACCATAGACATTTTACTCCTAATTTTTCAAATTAGGAGGGGTTCGGTGAATGCGTATATGTAACTGGTGGGGTTCGGTACCTCCAAAAAGGTTAAGAACCACTGCCTTAAAGTGTACGTGTTCCGCTTCCCGTGTTTGTGCTCTCCTGGTGAACCTATTTGGCATACTTCCAAGTGTTAGTCATAATTGATCTGTTGTAGGTACCTACTTATAACTTATTTTACGTATCTGAGGTTACAACCTCGGTTACACTTACAACTACTTATTAGGTTTTTAAGCACGTGTAAAGTTGTATCGGTGCCTACTAAGTGTATAACTTTATGGCGGTAAAATCTTTGGCTCTGCGCCCAGGAGTGCAACGACTCAAACCTCCAAGTAAAGTTAACAATTAGGTTGTATAAGAATTTTATATCAAGCAATGAAGCTATGTTAATTATAATGAATAGTTGAAATCAAGAAAATCTTGATAAAATTGATCATAAATATATCACAAGAAGTCACACCCGAAAGGATTTTGTGGTCCCAGGGAGCAATACGACAAAGTATCAAAAGTCGTATACATATCTGGGAACGAAATAATATAATAAAATCCCCCAAAAATTAAATACTAAAACATGCAAAATGTCCTTCATCAGTTCTATAATAACTAAATGGTTAATTGTCTTGAGAAGGGTGGAGTCTGAAAAACTATTAAATAATGTTACTTAAAAATTTAACATGGTTACTTATTAATGGCTCATTTAGAAAATACTTAATATTTATTCAAACTTTATTAAAAATTTTTTTAAAAAAAATCGCTTTAATTTTACAGAATAAATTTTTAGCAGCATTTGTTTCCTTAGAACGAGCAATCTGCCTAGCTAGGAACTAATATCTACCTACAATTCATAATAACACGTTTTACTTATTTTTCATATACTTATAATTTTTTAAAAATTCCGATTTAGTTGTCCGGGTTAAATCTTCCCAAAGGAAAAACTTAACCCTTCCACTCACTTTTCCACAAATGATCATCTAGTCCAGGGGTCTCCAAACTTTTCAGCCGGAGGGCCATATTGACTACTCCAGTGAGTGCGGAGGGCCAAAACCGTTTTAATTTCTAGACACCCATATTTTCTGTCCTAAGGAGGGGGGGGGGTAGACAATAGAATTTTCAGGGATGAAAATAAAGCTTTAGATAACGTAGCTTTGAAGATAATTTTTGATACTCGTTTCTCAGACCTTGATATCATTGAATCAAATAAAGATTTTTCAAAAAAATCCTCTTGATATATTCGCGCGATACTTGTGGACGCAATGTATTGGTGCTAAGTACCTCGCCAACGAGCATATTTATTTATTCGCACGTAAAAATTCGCGGAGTTTTCGCCCCTTCTGAGCAAAGTCTTAGCCATTAGGTGTCGCGGGTCCTTGATAACACTGGAGACCCCTGATCTAGTCAATCAACATTATGTAAGTGCATTATATAAGCAAAATAAATACAAAACAATACAAGAACAACACGTCAACTCACCAGAGATCAAATGGGAAAATAATTCACCGACTCCAGATATTTTCATATCAGAGGGTTCGGCTCGGTAGAACTTCTAACAGGGCCTATAAATCCTACTGATCCCTCAACATAAATATTTAAAAAATCATTTGTTATCCTACATGTATTCAAAATGACCGACTTTTGCATCTTTATATATAATTTTTTTGATAGATCTAATACGCCTAAATTTTTAATTAGAGAGCTAGGTATAATGCCAGTAGCCGAAATAACGAATGGTAATATTTTTATAGTCTGAGAATGCCAAATTCTTTTTATTTCATTTTCTAAATCTGTGTATTTTCTTATTTTTTCACTAACAGATTTTTGAATATTACATGAATTTGGAATAGCGACATCAATGATATAAGTTATTTTTTAAATTTTGTCATGTAAAACTATATCGGGTCTATTATGACTAATCGCTCGGTCTGTTAGTATAGTTTTATTATAATATATTTTATAAAATTCGTTTTCTAAAAAAGAATTTGGTTCGTATTCATAATATGGTACTACATTACGGCAGTCAATCAAGTTATGTTTAATTACCAAATTTTGGTGAATTATTTTTAAAACTTGATTGTGCCTAAATGTATACTCGGACGGTGCATTATTTATTATTTTATTGCATTATTATTATCTTGTCATTTTTGATATATACATGTATATATTAATATATTTATAAGATTTAGAAATATTCTTAGACTAGAAAACCTAAAAAGAATGTACTATGCAATTGTTCAATCTATATTACAATATGGTATTATTGGTTGGGGAGGAACATATAATAAAATTTTGAACCCACTTAAAGTAGTTCAAAGATTGGTAATCGTAGTAATTTTGAAAAAAATCGTCAAAATTTTCTACTGGAACTCTTTTTACAATTTTCAAAGTACCTACAGTAGACAAAATGTATCAAAAATATTCAATACTTCAAATTTACAAAAAAATACAGTCAAATACTCATAACTTGCAATTCAATACATCAGCAAGATACCAGAAAACAATTAAAATCCCAAAATTTAACACTAAGCTCATTCAAAATACCTATCTTTATCTAGGCATAATTTATTTTAATAACCTTCCATTAAATTTTAAAAAAATCGAAAATATTCAGGAATTTTACCTTAAATTAAAAAATTACCTTAAACTATTTTAAGTCCAAAATACGTTCACTACTTACATCTAGAAGTAATATCGTTTAAATCTTGTGTTGTTTCTTAATAATTTATTTACCTTTATACTAACATGTACATAATTGAACTAGAATTCCCTCACCAAACACAAGAGCATTGTCTCTTTATGGTGAGGAAAGGCTACTTTAATTTCTATTGTCTTATATCTTGTTTATATCTTGTATACTTATCTTTGTAAAAAAATATTATTTTCAAATATTAAATAAAAAAAAAAAATAAAAAAAAAATCTAATGTAATGTAATAAATAAATAAATAAATCTTTTAGAAAAACAAACTATGTAATGAATCGGGTAAAGATGATAAAATGTGATTTTTTATGTGAATACCGCAAAAGAGTCGCCACTGTCTGGAACCAGTGACACTTTGCCACTACCAATCTGGGTTTGTTGTGAGAATAAAGATAGTGGCGAGGAGAAAGAGATGGTAATGTAGCTGGCTATAAAGAATCTGGTCAAAAAACACGGTTAACGCCATTTCAAATTTCAATCTGAATGGTGGTATCACACCAGGGCAATACTGAGAGTATCTTCCACTCTTGAACTTGCTATATATTATTTGTAGTGAATTTATTTATTGTTTCTTTACATTGTATTTTTTTTCGTTAGAATTTTTAACCTCACTAGAACAAGCCTGTGTTGAGGTTAATAATTTTTCAAAATAATAAAAATAAAGAAGCACAAAGATTATACATTAAGAGAACAATATTGTAACATTAACTTTTCTACAAATTGGGTCCTACACCTACATGGTACCTATTAATCTAATTCCAGCCAATTCACTACAGTATAATGTAGTAAACATGTAGGATGACCATGATAAACATGGATATTTAATTTCAAGAAAAAATATTATTTTATGAAGGAGAGAAGAAAGAAAGAGAAAAAATATTAACATTTTAAAGGAAATGGATGAAAAAACATTAATATACAAAATATTATGCCACAATTTAACAATATTTTTAATGTACCTACACAAGGAATTCGACGTGATCTAGAAGGCTATTAAATAGAAGTGGAGCCTGGTACAAATAATGTCTTTGCCCAAATGAGGATTTAGGGTGAATTGCCATAAAGTTCAGACCAGAGCCAATTCTCGTATTACGAATTTGCTGCCTTCTTTTCGCAGAACTAATATTGTCAAAAAATCAGCGTTTGTGTGATAAATAGTTCTTTTAAATTCGTAATATTATATTCCTTAATAAGTAACTGTGTAGGATTTCTAAATTTTTTCTCGTACATAACTTTGAGAATCAGTTTTTGGGCAATTTTAAGTGGTTCTATTTCAGTCTTCAGGCAGGAAACCCAGCACACTTTATAATACGAAATTAGACACTGAATTACAGCAAAATAAACTGTTTTAAATATTTCCTTATCTAGTACCTACATGTCTGAGATCTTTAAAAATATAGATAAGTCTCCTAATTTTATTTACCTACATTTCTTCATAATCATTCCACCTCAAAAATTTATCAAATTGAATTGATTGTGAAATTACACCCGCGTCCTACGGATTGCTTGTCGAGAGCTTTTATTTACCCCTCGAATACGGATGCCGATTGTGGTACAACCAAAGAAGGATCCGGTGCTGTACGCTGACAGCTAGAAGAGATCCGAGTCCAAAGTCCCTCCTACTTCAAATATTAGAATTTAGATATTTCACGTAGCCACCCAAATCCCGGAAATAGGTCTCTTATCACTCGAGACTTTAAGAAGAAAAATTACGGCTCGTTTCCATTAATGATATTGAATATCCTTCGAAATGATATATTTAAGGGCAGTGGCGGGTTTCTCTTAGTGATCAGGACACTTCGACACCCTTTCAGAGTATTTAAAAGTAGTGGATAGTGGAGAGTTTCTCTTAATGATCAGGACTCTTCGACCCCCTTTGAGAGTATTTAAGAGTAGCGGGTAGTGGCGGGTTTTTATTAATGATCAGTACACTTCGACCCCCTTTCATAGTATTTAAGAGTAGCGGGTAGTGGCGGGTTTTTCTTAATGATCAGTACACTTCGACCCCCTTTCAGAGTATTCAAGAGTAGCGGGTAGTGGTGGGTTTCTCTTAATGGTCGGGACACTTCGACCCCCTTTCAGAGTATTTAAGAGTAGCGGGTAGTGGCGGGTTTCTCTGGTCGGGATACTTCGACCCCTTTTGAGAGTATTTAAGAGTAGCGGGTAGTGGCAGATTTTTCTTAATGATCAGGACACTTCGACCCGTTTTAGAGTATTTAAGATTAGCGAGTAGTGGAGGGTTTCTCTTAATGATCAGGACACTTTGACCCCCTTTGAGAGTATTTAAGAGTAGCGGGTAGTGGCGGTTTTCTCTTAATGATCAGGACACTTCGACCCCTTTTCAGAGTATTTAAGAGTAGCGGGTAGTGGAGGGTTTCTCTTAATAATCAGGACACTTCGACCCCCTTTGAGAATATTTAAGAGTTGCGGGTAGTGGCGGATTTCTCTTAATGATCAGGATACTTCAACCCCCTTTCAGAGTATTTAAAAGTTGGCGGTAGTGGCGGGTTTTTCTAATGATCAGTACACTTCGACCCCCTTTCAGAGTATTTAAGAGTAGCGGGTAGTGGCGGGTTTCTCTTAATGGTCGGGACACTTCGACCCCTTTTCAGAGTATTTAAGAGTAGCGGGTAGTGGCGGGTTTCTCTGGTCGGGACACTTCGACCCCCTTTGAGAGTATTTAAGAGTAGCGGGTAGTGGCAGATTTTTCTTAATGATCAGGACACTTCGACCCCTTTTCAGAGTATTTAAGATTAGCGAGTAGTGGAGGGTTTCTCTTAATGATCAGGACACTTCGACCCCCTTTGAGAGTATTTAAGAGTAGCGGGTAGTGGCGGATTTCTCTTAATGATCAGGACACTTCAACCCTCTTTCAGAGTATTTAAGAGTAGCGGGTAGTGGCGGTTTTCTTTCAAGAAGGTGGGTTTGTGCAGTTCACTCACATTAAAAATATAAGGATAAAAGACAAACTTTCTTGTTTTTCTTTTACATTAACCCCACACAAGAGGCCCTAAGTAAAAAAAAAATTCCCTCATAACCTATGTCATCTTTGGGGATACAGTATGGGTTTTTTCAGAGTATTTAAGAGTAGCGGGTAGTGGAGGGTTTCTCTTAATAATCAGGACACTTCGACCCCCTTTGAGAATATTTAAGAGTTGCGGGTAGTGGCGGATTTCTCTTAATGATCAGGATACTTCAACCCCCTTTCAGAGTATTTAAGAGTTGGCGGTAGTGGCGGGTTTTTCTAATGATCAGTACACTTCGACCCCCTTTCAGAGTATTTAAGAGTAGCGGGTAGTGGCGGGTTTCTCTTAATGGTCGGGACACTTCGACCCCTTTTCAGAGTATTTAAGAGTAGCGGGTAGTGGCGGGTTTCTCTGGTCGGGACACTTCGACCCCCTTTGAGAGTATTTAAGAGTAGCGGGTAGTGGCAGATTTTTCTTAATGATCAGGACACTTCGACCCCTTTTCAGAGTATTTAAGATTAGCGAGTAGTGGAGGGTTTCTCTTAATGATCAGGACACTTCGACCCCCTTTGAGAGTATTTAAGAGTAGCGGCTAGTGGCGGTTTTCTCTTAATGATCAGGACACTTCGACCCCTTTTCAGAGTATTTAAGAGTAGCGGGTAGTGGAGGGTTTCTCTTAATGATCAGGACACTTCGACCCCCTTTGAGAATATTTAAGAGTAGCGGGTAGTGGCGGATTTCTCTTAATGATCAGGACACTTCAACCCTCTTTCAGAGTATTTAAGAGTAGCGGGTAGTGGCGGTTTTCTTTCAAGAAGGTGGGTTTGTGCAGTTCACTCACATTAAAAATATAAGGATAAAAGACAAACTTTCTTGTTTTTCTTTTACATTAACCCCACACAAGAGGCCCTAAGTAAAAAAAAAATTCCCTCATAACCTATGTCATCTTTGGGGATACAGTATGGGTTTTTTTAAAAGAGTGGAAGAAGAGGAAGTTTTGAGATTGTAAAATGTATGAGGGGTGGGTAGGAATCTAGGGATTAGTGGGTCGAGGAGTGAAGTATAAATATATTCCACCCACTGCGGCGCTAGGCGATGTGTTGACAGACCAGTTGGACAGGTCAAAGGGTCTCTCAAAATAAGCCTCTCCCGATCTGGCACGCCACGCAGCTGGTGGCAGGAGCATTCTGAACACACCTCAACCGATGAACCCAGTCACCCCTGTTAAATCACCAAAAGTAGCTAACCACTTCAGCGACGGTGCTAAATTTCTCATTTAGCACTCACAAAGCCTTTCCTACAAAAATACAGTTGGTTGTTTACAAGTGGAAAAAATAAAATAAGCAGTAATTTTTGATTGAGGTACTAGTACATATTGAATCATTTGTTTGGAAATAAGCCGACATAGCTCAGTGGTTTCAGAGCACCTGACCGGACATCAGAAGACACGGGTTCAATTCCCGTTGGCGGCATTAATTTTTATTCGGGAGATATTTTCAATTTATATTGATATTTCAGGCGACTAATTATTGCTTATAATTATTTGTTATCCTTTATGCCAGGGGTGCTCAAACTTGAACTGCTGGCGATCTACCTCAATATTATTAGATTCCGATCGATCGACTCTGAGAGGCTGCGAGTATGTGTGATGCAAGATTGTCGTCCATGTAGGTAGGGTGTATCGTGGCGCAGGTATAAGTGCATATATAGGGACGTTGCATAATTGCATGGCCACGAATCCACATAGAATTTGGAGGAACGACAGAAATTAGTTCGCAATACGCATTTTTTTCGTCGAGGTAGGTGGAGGTCTGCACTAAAAAGTCGATGAAAAAACTTATATTTATTCAAAATTGCAAGTTTATTGGTTTTTGCAAAAAACAAAACTAGTTCTAGTTTCTAAACTTAACTAAATAATGATTTTGCATATTGAAGCGTGGCACTGCATGTCCTCAGCATACTCTTCATACGATGTTACGTAATTACCGAGTGCTAATCGCAAGCACGATGACATATGTTCGTCAGTTAGTCGATTGCGATATTTTGACTTAATTATCTTTATTTCAGAAAATGCAGACTCGCACAAGTAAGTTGACCCAAAAATTGCGAATACGAAATTTGCCAGCTGTTCCAGAACACTAAGTTCAGTAACTCAGTCTGCTACAAGCTACAAATAAATAATAAGAAAGAAGGCATGAAAAATTTGAAATTTTTCTCGAGATCGACTCAAAAAGCACTCGCGATCGACCGGTCGATCGCGATCGACCGTTTGAGCACCCCTGCTTTTATGCTATGCATAAAACCTTGTCTCATAAACATTAGTTTATCTTTAAAAAATAATATATAATATGGAATAGACCAATTTTTTTCAGGTATCTGAGGGTATTTTTTCTCCCCTTTTATTCTCAGATTGAACTTTCAATGAGATAGGCCACGAATCGCCACAGGAAGCCGATAACACCGTAGCAGTATTTAGCTGGGAGCATTTAAGATTCGCATGTCTGAGGCAAATTGTGAATTCCTGGCGGTGTCTCCTTCGACTTAGCGAGGCTTAGGAAAACTTTCCCTAATTTCCTTTCAACTTCCTTTACGCTAAAACAATGGAGCTATCGAAACGAGAATTAGTTACTTGGTTTAGTAAAACTGGTTCTGTGACTGAAAATGGAAAGGTGTGTAATATTAATTAATCGAGTGGGTATTCTTTGAAAAATGATTTTTTCGCTAAATTATGAATATTATGTGCGGCCACATTAACGTTTTCGTGATTTTTTATAGTTACAAATCAGAATATATAATTTTAGGCTGTTATTGTATATAAGTTATGCATTCGGACATTTAAAAAAAAATCGTTTGTACTCCGTCCTGTTTACAATGTTCAATTAACACAATTTGCTTTCAATTCTAATCTCATTTTCATAATTGGAATTTATTGTGTGTTAGTGTGTTATGGGGTATAATGACATTACATTGATTGTGTGTTAGTGTGTTATGGGGTATAATGACATTACATTGATTGTGTGTTAGTGTGTTATGGGGTATAATGACATTACATTGATTGTGTGCTATGGGGTATAATGACATTACATTTTAACAGAAAATTATTTTTAAATGTCATTTTCAAAATTGGAACTGATTTGGTGAGAAACCCGAGTGCCCGTAATTTTTCACTTATATATATTAGAGAAACCAGATAACGTATTATAGTGTTTTATTTTTGGGGTTTCATGCCTTGTTGCGCTATTGTCTCCTTAAGCCAACGTTTTGACAGCAATACAGTGTCCATCATCAGAATATTATGTGTAATGTACACATCCTCCCTGATGCTATCCGAAACGTTTGCTAAAGAACGAGGTAGCGTAACACGGCGTAATACCCCAAAAATAAATCACAATAATATTATGAAAATTTCAAATCAAATCTAAATACCGTCTAAATATTATAGTATTCTTGGACACGGAACGGCTATTATTATAAATTATAAATATTTATATAATTTTGTTTACGACTTATTTAAATTTTATTTTTACTTACCGTCGTCTTTCACCGACCCTTTGGGTCCTTCCGATCCTTATTTTGAGTCCTTTCTATTCCAAGTAAGAAGCTCGAAGGGTCCAAGTACTGGAATAAAATTCTATAGGTCCATAACTTCTTCCCAACGATTGCGATCGTTATCAGAGAGATATCCGATAATTCCACGAATTGGTGTGCAAAACGCTAAAGGCTATGGGCATTACGATAGTATTCCATTGTTTTTACTTTCAAAATAGAAAATAAAAAGTTTGACTTTGAAGGACGTTTGAGGCCCCAAACCTCGATGTCTCTCTCTGAACCCCCCGCCATACTAAAGGTCAAGAGGATATTCCTGTTTATTTGTTTATTTACGCCTTGAAGGATTATATGTATATTTTTATAATGGGTAAGTTGTACAGTGACAAAGGAGTATCAATCAGTATCGCTCTGTAAAACCACTATTCAGAATTTAAACGTTGCTTTAAATGACTATAGTCGTGTTGGGTGACTGAATCTGCTAGTCAATCTGCTAATCTACTAGCCAGGTATTTCCCCGCCATTCTCTTACATCTCCTACCCATCCCTATTACCTTCAACCTTAAAATGGAGGATTCCATAATCTCACTGGCTCTACTGAAAGGTAGTCCAGAGAGGAAACAGATGGGAAAGCGGAAGGTGGGGAAATTACTGGCTACTCAGATCCTGTCACTAAACACGACCAAAGCAACGTTTCAATTCTGAATGATGGTGTTACACCAAGGTGATACTGTGAGTATCTTCCACTCTGAAACGTACCGAAAATCTACTATGCATTCTTGTAAATGAGTAAATTGTGAAAAACACAAATTAATCACTTAAAATTTACTTGCGCACGCTGGGAAATGAACCCGCGACCCCCGGCTTTCTAGTCGAGAGCCTTACCCCTTGACCACGGAGGCCGTCATATGATTATTAACAGATTTGTGTTACACGTTAGATATTAACCACAATTTTTCCCAAATAACGAACCACTTACCTGTTTTAGTCATAAATCCGTCAAATGATAACTAATTAGGAACAGCTCCTGGTTAAACTTTTAAATTAGTAATCCATCCGATCTCAATCAACATCTTCAGCAATACCCAATCAATCCGTTGGATAAATTGGGTGAAATACCCGGACAATGGACCAATTGATCGCCGTTCTATCGACACGTAACGGATCGCTCGGCACCTAACGGATAACGTTTCGTTAGAACCTTAACGGATTCGTTGGTTAGTTCGATAGGCGTTGGAATTTCGGTAATTAAAAATAAATTAGATTATTTGGACCTATTAAGTTTTACAAATTGTAAAACTGAAATGCAGATATTGTTTACCATACTATTCGCTCTCGTAATAACCAGTGTTGCCAACTCAACTACTTCAAAATATGCTAGAGTGATGGGAAAAATATGCCAGAAATACGCTAAATTTCTTTGAAAAATGCCAAAAAAAAAGCCAACATAAATTTAACTTAGCATTTATTGAGAAATAGAGTGATGGGAAAAATGCTAAATTACCTTAAAAATACCAAAAAAAAGCTAACATAAATTTAACTTAGAAATAAAATCAGTGAAATAAAATATCAATATCTTCATCTTCATCTTCTTCTTCTTCTTCTTCTTCTTCATTAACAGCAGCTGATGTGGAAGGCTGAGAGACGGAGTCGTAACATTCTTTGGTCCCAATGCAGCGTAGTACTTCGTCAGGAACAGTGTAAGAATAACAGCAGTTTCCTGCTCTCTTTAGGCCAAATCTCACGTACAAAATGGCATTCGGGGTTCTCACCGCCAAACGATTTCGGAGTTTTGTTTTGACCAGACTCATTTGGCTAAATACACGTTCAATGTTAAAATAGACATTGCAAACTGACATAAATCACCGAAGGGGTTATTATTAGCTGCATCTTTATATTGCATGACTTCATTACAAAACTCTACAGTGGAAGTCAAGGATTCCCATTTAATGTGAACTATGTTTTTCCATTGAGACACCAGTTTTTCAATCGATATCATTTTGTTAGTTAAAAAATTGGTTTTTATTATTTTCATGTTTCTGTAAAAATAAGCCAAATAAATATGCTTTATGCTAAAAGCATAATAGTTATGCTAAACATGGAGTAATTATGCCAAATTTAGCATATAATATGCTAACTTCGCAACACTGGTAATAACTATAATTAATCAATAATTATTGACATGACAAACAACCTTTCATCTGAAGCGCGCTATAAATGTTTAACTTTTAATAAATGTAACAATGCAAGTATAAATACAGGCCTAATAATCAGTGATCTTATGACAGCACCCAATAAATCTAAATTAAAATCATCTTAAACGCTTACTCGGAGTTAAATAATATTGGGGACCTTAATACTGAAACTATCATAATACTTACTGATGAACTGAAAGAATTTAACTGGAGAAATAATAAATTTAATATTGTACATCAGGATATCCGCACAATGGAAAATCTTACCGATTTTCTTCTATTCTTAGATAGTACCAAGATGACTGAGAATAAAAACTTGTAATATTTCACACATAGGCCCAATAATAACTAAATGGTTGATTGGACTGGGCAGAGGAGAATCTGAAAAAATGTTAAAAAACGTCACGTAATAAATAGACATAGACTAATCACACACTATATATATCTTCCATTATTCTAATTATTGCTCATACACAACAGCTCAAGTTCAACTCTATCATAAGATTGTAACGATTAAACATCACAAATGAATTCATTTATGAGATATATTATAGACATAGACAAATCACACACTTACTTTCACATATTTTTTGGTTCCTTGGAACGGGCAATTTGCCTAGTTGGGAACCAACAATTTCGACCTGGTAAGGTACAATAATTTTTAATCACTAAAAATATTTTAATTATATCTTGTATCATATTGTACTGTGTGCAAATCTAAAGGAATAAATAAATAAATAAAATCAACGGCCACGTAGGGAACAGTGAGAATCCGGCCCATATCAATCTATTTGTGCCGGAGTCACACCCGGAGAGTGAGTCACACCCGGGGAGTGAGTCACACCCGGAGAGTGAGTCACACCCGGAGAGTGAGTCACACCCGGAGACGTCACCACAATTTGTATTGTCGTGCGAGTCGTTTAAATCTGTACGATGGGTTTTTTTTATCACTTTTTGTGATTTCCATTCCGTTACTTTAACATTTTATTTTTAAGTTTTCGCTAATACCAGTACTTTTTTATCGGTGCAGAAAATCTTGGTCCAACTACCAGAATATATGTACTGCTCCTTTCCCAAAGTACTAATGGAGGATAATTAAATGGATTATTTAGTGGACATAATAAATGTATACGATTGGAACTGAATTTATTTTAATATAATTAACGCTTTTCGGCTTTTACATGTGAGTATAAGATATATTAGTAAATAACAAAGAAAATTGAGATTCTGTTTAAGTAATACAATTTTGGGAAGAAAAAATATGTATAAGAACATTATGTATTACCTTATCTATCTTACATAACTGGCTTAAGATAGATGAGGTACACGGTAAATGCTTATAGGTAGGGGTATAATAATAGTACATTTCATGTTGAAAAGTTCTAAATGATAATTGTGTAAATAATAATATCTTATAAGCGTGTATAGCATCAACTTAATACAACATTGAAGAACAAAAACATAATAAATGTAAATAAATGAGCTAACAGTGAGATCCTGTACTCAGTACAATGATTAACAAAATATATTTGTATAATATAATATGACGGCCGGCATAGTCCAGTGGTAACGCATTGGACTGCCATTCCGAAGGTCGCGGGTTCGAACCCGGCGTGCGCAAATAAATTTTATTTGATTAATTTGTGTTATTTCACAATTAATTAATTAAAATAATATATAGTATATTTGCGGCACGTTCCAGAGTGGAAGATACTACCAGTATCGCCCTGGTGTAAGACCACCATTCAGAATTGAAACGTTGCTCCAAATGGCTTTAGCCGTGTTTAGTGACTAGATCTGAATAGCCAGGTACTTCCCCACCTTCCTCTTTCCCTTCCCCACTTACCTTCAGCCTCACAACATCCCCCAATTGGGGATGCCATAGTCTCACTGGCTCCAGACGGGAGCAGTTGGGACTCTTGTGAGGTATTCACTATAAAAAAAAATAAAAAAAATGTAACTTACTCAAAATGAGGATAAGGTAGAAAGATGCTTAAAGGTAGGTTTATAATGGGTAAAATACATTTTTATCTGAGATGGTGAAACGGAACTAACAGATTCTGTAACAGGAATTTTTAGCGTGTTTTTTTCATTATCGATCCAAATTTTTGTAAACATTGTATATTTTCCAATGACATATTATGTAAATTTAATTTTAACTAACTTACTATCACGCCGTTTCTCCAAAAGCATTGGCATGTAGGACAAATTACCAAACAACAACTTAGTTTCCGCACACACTCCTCGCCTCATTCACATTTATACATCGTCTCATACATGCTCTTCTATTATTCTGACTCTTGACATGGTCCGACTCAAGTATTTGATTCACTTGATAGTGCCATGTCTTCCACGGGCGTCCCCGACTTCTACCATTCACATTTGCGACATATATTCTTCGTTCATTCGCTCTACATGCCCAAACCATCTAAGCGTCCCTGTTTTAATCTTACTTATTATTTTAATATTCAAAATGTATCATTTTCTAATACTCTACAGTGTGTAACTAAGAAAAATCAGTAAAACCCATGGGACATTACAAAAACACAATGTGCAAACTTTGGCTAAAATGCCAAGATGACCTATTCAATGTATTCTTTAAAATCTACCCAAATTTACAAGACTTTTGACACCCCACGCTAAACTTTAACGGTACTTGTACAACCAATTAATTAATGATATATAACACGTAGTAAATATCTACTTACAAGATTAAAATTATATACTCATATCTGAGTATTGGAAGTAAGACATTTTTAGCGATTAAAATCAGCTTACCACAATGGCATCTTGAATCCAACCCTGAAATGTAACACGGAGGGTTGCATTGGCCAGAAAAAGTACGAAACTAGATTTAATGTATAGAGAGAGTTTCCCGAGGTGTAGGTTCGGAAAAATCATAGATTTAAATATTAGAAATCGAGAGTAGATCAAACAAATTACCGAGCCAATTATAAGGTATTTTCTTACCCATGTAATGAATAATATTCAGAAATGCGCGCTTATTTTGTTTTCTCATTGCGAGATACCAGCGAAATATTTTTAATATTATGCAAAAGTGTCTGGAAATATTTTGCTTCATTTGACTTTTAGCTTTCATAATATTTTACTTTGTTCAAATAACACATATTTCAGTGGAAAGGTAAAGACAATACATTGCCGGAAGATAGGGTATGAATAAATTATCATTAACATAATCAATTATATAAGCACACAAATTAAATTCTTTGTTTGCTTGATATTTTTTAAAATTATAATAACACATAAAATTTGTCGTAGTATAAATTTGTAGTTTAAAATCGTTATTGTAGGTAAACAACTGTTTATTCCCAGCTTTTTCACTGAATAATTTATTATTTTTTTTCATCAAAGGGAGTTGCAAATATCTAAGAAACATATTTGGTACTTTATTTATTTTGGTTTTATATTATAAATTATAGGCCGTGGAAGAATAAGAATTTTCATGTTTCAGAGCTAGCTTTAGAAATTATTTGTGAGTTAAAATGATAAATAGAAACATCATAATAAAACTTTAGTTAATATACAAATATGATCAAATACAAACAAAAGATTAAAAAAAGCCTATTGATGGTTGTAAATAAAAAATAAAAATGACTGATTTTCTTTGGAACCCCAATTCGTCGCATATAGAATTTGACTGAATTTAAAAAGGCTTTAAAAACTAAATTATTTAAAAAATCTTACCATTCATAAGTCTTAACTTCTTTTCAATATTTTATAATAAATCATATTCTAAAACTTCCGGTAATTGTTTGGTTTTGGTTGCCTCCTTATTGTACCTTTTTAACATGTCTGCTCAGAAGGTTATCATTTCTCAGCACAAACTGCCTCCTGTTTTATATTATGTTTTAGTTTTAATATTCTCGTTTTGTCCTGTCCTGCTGTTATTGTTATTCTAAGTTTTGTCATCACTCTGTAGAAAGAGTATATTTAGTGTTATAATATTAGATCTGTATTGGGTAAGGCACACTGTAGGAATAATTTTAAGAACATGACCACTAATACTGAATTACCGTACCCTAAACTGCGCTATATAAATGCCATGTTGTTATTATCACCATACAAAAAAAATATTTTTTACAATTTTTTAAAAATTGCACAGTAAATAGATAAGGTCAGATGATTTTTTTAATAATTGCATTGAACTCTTTAAAAAATTACATATAAAGTTTCTTCTAAGACATGAAAAATTTAATTCTTTGATTGCCTATATATTATAGTTTAAAAACAAATTCAAATAAATAAATTTAAAATAATTTTGTAAAAACCAATGAGCTCTACAAACACATGTTAACTTTGTCCGACTAACAACACTCCTTAAACCCTGATTTATTTTAAGTAAGGTTCCCTTGTAAGCCTTGGTGAACCCTGTAAATCTATACCCAAAACCCATATGAACACTATCTAAATTCAGATTTATTCATAATCTTCAACCAGCGTGATTATTTTTTCAGTTTTCATTTATTTATTAAGAAAATGATTTTAAAAATAAAGCATAAAATGAAATAAAAACTTGTAAGTTATTAGCACCCTATTTTTAAAGAACCCTTAAAATTTACATACGAGTGATTCAAAAAATAAGTTTTAAAATGGTTGTGTGGTAGAAACATAATTAATTATTTACATGAAAATATCAGCAATATCTAAAGCTCATTGCGCAGTCTATAGATTCTCTGCATTCATAGAACAGATTGTTGTTGTGAATATGGGTATAATTCCATTTTACGCTTCCTTCTTCGTCACCATCGTCTTAAAGGTCGACGTAAGCTAAAGGATATAATAACCACAACACGGCATAATATCCCAATAATTAATCTTAAATCATACCAAAGTTCAATCTGTCTATGTTTGCCAACAAGTACAAAACATTCCAAAGTATTTGTTTTACTTATACGTTCAAGCGTAATAAAATGATAACATTTCGCACCAACTCGAATAACACGGAAAATATTTAACTCACGAGCAAAAAGTGTTTAAGTGCGTGAAATTGCCGCAAATAAAACATTCTCCCATTCATCGGGCTTCTAACGATCGTTACCCTAACGACCGTTAGACCGGGCCGCTACTCCGTTATTCCGTTAGGGGGCTTATACCGGCCGTTAGGGGTTAGGCGCTAGGACGCCAGCCCGTTAGAACTCGGCCGCTACGGGGAGCGTGATTATAATAACGGATCTAAAAGGAGATTGGAAACCTCTTCAATGGTGTGTTACACTACCTTTTCTGGTGTTCTTTCCTTTCGGAAGTTGGCTAACATCGGAATGATCTTCGTTCTGCAGCCTTTAGCCCTGAGAAATTCAGCGGAACTGCACTCGTACCAGCCAGCTACTTTTTATTTTATTTAAATTATTATATTTGAAAGACATTTCTAGAGCCTTTGATATTTCGCAATGTTGATCGGGAAATATTTTCGCATTACATTCGATTTCGTATAAATTCGCTATTTTTTTCTTCTATTTAATTACAATAAAATTCCATTCAAATGCAGATTATAGATTTTTCAGATTTTAGTATTAAAATTCAAATCGACAGATTTATGCAATTAGAAATATTGAAAGTTAGAACCCACATAAAGTTTTTTAAACTTGCTTACTGGTGATTTTTATCATGTCAACTGTAATTACCGCTTTATACGAAACAAAAAACATATTTAATTTCACAAAGGTAATTATGAAGGTTATTGTTCTTTCAATTTTTTTTCGCTTTATGTGAAAAAATTATGAACCTTGACAAATTAATATTTTTTAAAACGCGAAATGTTGTTCCAAAGAATTAATTAATTTTTTTCGGAAGCATATACGGTATGAAATTTTTGTATGCAAACAGAAAGCGCGGTGTTATCTAATACTACTTAAAACATATATCTCACCATAATACAAAATGATATAGCATGAATTTGAGTCCGTTTTAGGCTAAGAGAAAGACCTCTCAAAATTGCTCAGGTGGTAAATTATCCATTTATAGTACAAGATTTATAAATTTAACGTACTCAACATTTGGGAAGACTAAGTTTTAATGTTATTTACTGAGTAGTTAAAAAATGCTGTTATAGATATTTTATTCAATAGCAAAACTCTTCTTGTCGTGCTATGCTGTGCTAAAACTGTTCTGCCATGTGGTATCTTGAACAAGTATGCTAAGTCTTTCATCAATCTTCTACTGGGAATGTCTTTTTATGTGAAAGATCTATAACAATCGGCACGGGAAGGAGTTGATAACACATGTCTGCAAATTGACATTTTTAATGTTTTTAAAATGGTAATGGGTGAATTAAATGTATATTGGTATGCAGAATTCGAGAATGCTATCCATTTTGACCTATCACATAAGGATTTTCCGCAAAGTGGAAATTAAAATATAGGCAAAACCTCCTTGCGCTTCTTCTGTAGGGAATATTCAAAAGAAAAAAAATTATACAAATTTAATAAAATTTAAGTCATAATATATTTTATTTACATTATATGCAATAAATCTAGGAATCAATAAACAGTCTCCAATTTTCAGACAGTAGACTAGCTCACCATCAGTTTATACCAAGCAAAAGTAGTTCCAGGTGTCAATAAATTCTTCTCTTGCAGTCTGGATCCTAGTAACTCGGCAGATTCTTTTGGGAGTCCCAAATCTCGGATCAGGTCATTTAATTCAGCTTTGGAAAATTGTTGAGGTCAACTGGAGTCGCCTACTTGAATCTTGTCACAAGAACTTTCTTCTGATTCACTTTTTGATGGTGGCAAATCGTCTATGCTTTGGGATGCTTGTGGTGTAGGAATGCCAGGTCCGTGAGGGACTGAGCGGAGTGCCGAATCCATGTTTGGTAACAAATTTGTTTTTGTTTTTAATTTTGGTACTATACCCTTGCACAATGCACGAACAAAAGTCATCGCTGTGGTTTCGTGGCTCTCTCCAGATCATGGGAACACCAAAACCAAAAGATTTAACTTTACCTTTTGACCACATTCTAAGTCTTTCAAAACATCCTGAACAAACTCTATGCGGGGCCCAAGATTTTTTCTGGTCCCATATCTTCACACAAAAATACGCAAAATACACTTTTTTAACAAAATCAGTAATATTTCTTTGTTGTTTTTTTCACTACAAATTCACCACAAATATAGCAAAAACTCTCAGAAGAATTTACACAACCTCTTGAAGTCATTTTTAAAATGCACTTTACTAAAGTTGGAACAGAAATAAATAAATTAAAGGGCATGGAAGGGAGAGGGCACCTTGGGAATTCCGGCATTCTCTTATCATACTTACTATAGAAAATCCCGATATATATGATTCAACGCTTACTAATTTTACTGTCATGGGTTACTAAATATTTTGTTTCAGTCTATAAAACATCATTACTCCGGCCATAGTGGCCAAGTGGAGATAAATTTGATTGTAACAATAAACTCACTACTATTTGCGCTATTATAATATTTTGCTAGATTATATCTGTTGGCAAGTCACCTTTTCTGTATATTTTATCCTTTTTAAATGAAGTGTTTTCTATTATTGTAGCATTTTATGCCTTAAAAAAATTTCAGATGTATCACATTCAATGTCGTTTTGTATACATATTGTTGTGTTTTTAAATGTAATACTAATATTCGCCTATGTACCACTGTGTACTTATAATCTCATGTATCACATTATTGTAAAAGCCTTTTATGGCGTTTAATAAATAATTAAATAACAAGTTGGAATTAAAAAATATATATTTCAGTAATAAACCCCGTTTTGCGCCTTAATATAATGGCAATCCCACAGTATTCTGCGTTTTGCGGAAAAACCGTGATGGAATTTTTTTGATAATTTTCGCGAATTCAGTAACCAAAAATACATGGAAATTACCTCTTATTTCAAAGAAGAAAAAAAAGTCGGAGATCTGTGTAATTATTAGGATGGAGTAGTAAGTTCCGATGGTGCAAAATCTATCACATTTTTGTTAAAAGATTATGTTTTATAAATAATTGAATTAACTAAACTTAATTGATGAAACCGTGGAATTATGAACCGGGGAGTCCTCGTTTGGTATCGACATGATGACTTTCAATTTCGTTTGGCTTCTAGTCACAATTGGAGAATCCGTCATACCTACACAACTATGTGGGTAGAAAATATAGTTAGATCACTCTAAAACATACAACAAATTGTCACAAAAATTGCTATGTAAAATAAAAATAAAAATATGTGCGACAACCTAGTGCCGACACAGATGAGTAAAGAGACGAAACGTCTGTGAGTTTGGCCGAGATAACAAAACTGCATAAAATTAAAATTTAAAAAGGACCCGTGGATACGATTTAATTGAAAAAGTCACCGACCACCCAGAATCTACAAGAGACCCTCCAAAAAGAGATTGACATACTGGAACGTAAAATATAGCATCACTTATTTCTGTAAAAAAAAATTTTAACCAAAAAATCAAGAAATAATATTAAAATGAGGATGAACTTGCATATTCTCGTAAACTAGATTCTACACAAAGTCGGGCGCCAATTGTAACATTTAATCTTACCTGTATTGAATACTTCTCACAAAGGAACTCAAGATATATGTGGGTAGATTAAATGCTTGCACCAGTAATAAAACTCTTATAACAAATATAAGATTTATTTTATAAAATGCGGTTTCTAAACACATAGCTCTAGGAAATAATAAAAGAGACAAGAGACTCAATATAAAGGTTATATCTCAAAGCGTGTCGAGACAGAAATGCTCGATAGTTTAAAATGCAAGTCATGTCAGTTGAAGATTTTACAAAGAATAAATGATGCTATAAGAATAAATGGCGCCAGCTCAGAATTAGATAATTCTGAACAAATTTATAAATTATCAGTGTAATCCCTAATAAACTAAAAATATGTCAATCTCAATTAAAAGGGCCTCTTACGTAAATTCAGGGTTCGCCAAGGTCAGCAAGTATTTCAGAACGTCTGGTGCCTTCGGGACTCGGGCCAACACTGACCAACCAAATCCAAACGATGCGCACTTCAGACTCGAGCGCCAAACAAGACGGCAACTTGAGAATCTGAATGTCAGTCCGGTAGGTACTTTAACGGGCGAGACTGCTGCAATCTAATGAAAACAGTGTCAAGTGTGCAAACTTTTATCAGGTAGATTTGTGTAAAAATTAAATCCACGCCGCACGCCAAATGTCTTTCCAATGTCCCCCCGGTATCCTCCCGGTGTCCGCCCGGTGTCCGCCCGGTGTCCGCCCGGTGTCCACCGGGAATCCACACACTCTTCTTTAATTTATGTTTGCTAGCGGAAATCACCGGAATTGCCCGGGCTTTAAACAGTTTTTTTTAAATCAGACTTGGATAGTGACCTTCCTCTTGTTTTGAAGCTCAAATATGCAAAATTTCGTTATCTCGGAATAAAACTGTATTAAAATTAAAGCAACATCGCCCGCCCGGTGTGCGCCCCTCCGTCACGGACAATTTTCTTTAAACTATTATTATTAAAAAAATAGTTAAGATACCGGAAGATACCTATCGCAAAATAACGTTGGCAAAATCCAGTCTAACTCATTCTATAGGTAACTTTAGTTAAGGTTGGGAGTGGTTAGATTAGGTACAAACAAAATCCAATCTCTAAATAGTTTAAAACAAGTCTGTTTGTGCGTCTAATTTTCCGAAAGGTTCATATACATAAAACATGCTTATTATATTTATAGGAAGTAAAGAAAAGTCAATGTTTTGTAAGTAGTACAAAAATTTGGGTACATTGCTAACTTTATGATGTACATAAAAATACTGTACTACGGAATTATGTATCTTAAAAAGGCCTCACAACCACTTTACCCCAAACCATTTATAAATACCCGAGCAAGGCCCGGTTCACGTCAGCTAGTCTAAATAAATAAATTCATCCCGCTTATGTGTGTACTCGCAAACCTGGAAAATTAGTCGGCAGATATTTCTGGATATGTCAGAGCTTGTTCTTATTAGTGCCAGGCGTGTTTAGAGAGTGATTTGGATGGTAGAAGAAGACGAGGATGACCGAGGAATTCTTAACGCAATATCGTTATATAAGATAACGGAATGAGATATGGAGTCAGTAATTAAAATCTAAATGATGAAGTTTTTTTTTTATTATTAACAAAATTTTTGATACATATACAATTCAGGTACATACATAGTAATATAGAATGAAAGAGTAACAAAAAAATCCCACAAAGGCGAAGCCTGAGCGTGGGTATTATAGTGTAAGGATAAAACAGTGGTGTTTAAAATATATTTTTTTAGGAGGCGTCTGAGAAAGACATTAGCTATTACGAAGTAATATTACTAGTATATTATAAATGTCATCAGCACGACCGAAACGAAATGGGCTTTGTAAATATGCCTACCGTTTGGTTAAATAAAGAATGTGCTTGATGAATTTCTATCATCTTGTAAATCACGCGACCTTTGAATAAGTCAAATAATCAGTTTTAATATAATATGTAAACCTAAAAAATACACACAGATGGCATAAAAATATTCACAGTGTTTTTTTATCCCCATTCTAACAAAAATATTATTATTAGAAACGAACTCTATTTTAATAATTAGGTTTGGAGAAGGTTCTAGAATGAATATTCCTAGTTTGCGGGATGACAGGTCTAGACAGTTCGGAGTAGGCCCAATGGCTTCATATTATTTTAAGCTTTTCGTTAAATAATATTATACTATTACGCTTATTATTACAGTTAATTAATTTAATAAAATATTCCTCTTGGAAATTTATAGAAATTTCATATTAAGTGAGGAAAATTTCAAAATAGTCACATCATATTTACA
The DNA here is from genome assembly GCF_061612785.1 of Hesperophylax consimilis. Classification (NCBI taxonomy): domain Eukaryota; kingdom Metazoa; phylum Arthropoda; class Insecta; order Trichoptera; family Limnephilidae; genus Hesperophylax; species Hesperophylax consimilis. The sequence goes on from NC_142865.1 coordinate 20,162,121, forward strand.
ACGCTTACAGAAAAATCAACTATTTGCATACGTCTTTCATTAATTAACTTCATAGTAGCTAATCCAGAATTCAAGAACAGCATGGAAAGGCTAACAATGCCTACCGCGTGATGTTTGTCCTCCCCAGATACTGCAGCGCTTCCAACATGTTCACGAAAGGGCGAGTACCGGGTTTTGAATCCCTCATAAGAGTCTGGGTAGCAGGCTTCAGGGAGAGGACAAACAACTCCAAAAATGTCCTTATCGTGAAATCCCGCCACAGTGCAGACTCATGCATCGCAGCACACTGGAGAAAGTTATTAAAAATAATGTGTTTATTTATTAAATAAAAGATTATCCTGGCTGTTTTATATCTGGAAGAGAGTTACATAATGTGCATTCAATATAGTTGAGAGATTTTATTCCACATTTGTAGTGTGTTAGGGCCCGTTCCCACTTCCGTTTTCAAATCGGGGGCGGGTCCCGTTTTAAAATCGGATGCCCTAGTGGCTGTAGTGGATGTATGGAGCTGTTCACACTTGTCCGACACGATTTGAAAACGGATCCGACATTTTTTGTCGGATGGCTCGCCTACGCAGCGCGTCCGTTTTCAAATCGTGTCGGCACACGCTCGCTCATAGTGTTGTATGGAGCTGTTCACACTTGCCGTCCAGTCGTTCCGGCAGAGTCCCCGCCAAACCCCGACCCCTCCCCGCCCGCTCCCTGTCGCAAGGAAGCAGGCACACTGCGTGCTTGTATTTGGTTATTTTGTTAAGTAAATAAATCAAAACTACAATAATGGATAAGGAAATAAATCCCGAAAATTTAATACCACTGGTCGAAGAAAGAGTATGGTAATATTTTATCTTTAACTAAATAAAAACAAAACACTTGGTGTACACAACTTTTGTACATCAAAATTTTTATGTTATTTTATTTAAGTTTACTTTTTTTTAAATTTTAAAGCTTTAATGAGATGCACGGAAGAGCGTATTAGTTAAATAAACACATAATAAAAAATATTTGAGTGTTTATTGTTTTCTTACTTTAAAATATCGATAGCCTTTCTTCAGGACAAATGCACTTTCTCAATTTTGTATTTTGATATGTTAAGCTCTCTGAAACTCATTCCAGTAGATGGTTAAAGGAAGTGATAGACATTCTCTTAAGCCATTAAGCGCCCTTGAGGTGATTTTTCATGGTGAAAACGGCGCTATATAAATAATCCATTCATTATTATTCTAAAATAATTAAAGAACTTTAGTTCATCACTTCTTAACTCACCAATTAACACTTGGAAAATTCCTACAGAAAATCATTCGGCTATGATTGGGTGTACTCAAAATTTTCTTTTCACTTTTTTCCTTCTATTTAATAAGTACCACATGACAACAAGAGCTTCATCGTCGTCCATTGCGCACCATTACTGAATAATGAGCAAATAACATGTTTTTGGTGAATCGACAATTATTTTTTTTCGTAGAGTATGGTCCGTTTTTAAAACGGTAGTGTGAACAGGGCCATTGGCCGTCCGTTTTGAAAACGGGACCCGCCTCCGATTTGAAAACGGAAGTGGGAACGGGCCCTTAGAGCAGAAATTGCGGAATTAATTTTTAACACGAGTATTGTGGTTGTGGATGTCTAGATTATAAAGTGGCGTGATGTTATTGTGGGTTCATTATTGAGTAATTTGTAGGATGGTGCTTGTGATTTCAAGTATGGGGAGGATTGTGATTGTAAGGATGCCGGAAACTAAATAGATGTCCTTGACATGTGTGTCCCATGGAAGTCCAAGACCATTTCTAAGAGCTTGGTTTTGGACCACCTGCAGGTCAGCTGACAGTTTCTTTGGGGCAAAGTCCCAAATACAGCAGAGATGGGATCTACTATTCCATAGTACACTGAAGATAATTAAAGGAATGGGTATTAATTCCTGAATATATATGGTAAGTACATCAGTTGTGAGGTTAACTTTTTCTTTTATATTTATTTTAATTAAAATCGTTCAAATAGATTGTTGAAATAATATATGCTTATATAAAACTTTCGTAATACAAAGCACTGATGTTACAAACTAAGTACGGAATTGGTTTGTATTTCTTGGAAGATCTAGTTTTGTGTTTTATGATTTTTACGTTTTTAGAAAGGAAAGTAATAGGTAAATTGTGTAAGGAATTTTAATCATATTTGAATTTTTTATTTCCATTTTCATCGTTCAGCTAAATATTATTTTCCATTATGGCTATTTTAATTTAATCATATAATATAAACAATAAACTCTCAAACAAAAAATTTGAAACAGAAAAATTAGAAAAAAATTCAGTTGCATCTAGGAAATGAACCCAGGACCTCAGCCTAGTCGGGGCTATGCTCTACCACTGAGCTAATCTGACCCTATCTCCTTCACACACGGAGAAAAATTAGTATTGCTCCTACTTTTAATAAATAATATTAAAAACTGAAAAGCAAGCCGTTTCCTTATAAACTTTTAGTACATTCATAATAAATCGAAACACGTGTTCATGAATCTGCATTTGTCTTCGTTTGTCTTCAATGACGATATGCGAAAATACTTTTATGAGCAGGTGTTCCAACATCGCCATAACACCTTCGTGTTCAAGTGATAAGTTTATTAGGAAACCTGTCCATGAATTCGTTAAAGGTCTGCAGTCCCGTATTTAATTGGAATACGAATAATTTGAAGAGATTTTTAATAAATTTGCAATATTTTTAAAACAAAGCCTCATCAAGGTTTAATTCCTAAATGCGGTGAAAATTTTTCTGATTTTCTGTTTTACAGTTTTCATTCGAGAGTTGTTTATATTATCTTCAATGATTCAATATTACAATTTGAGGTTTTACTTAATAAGTTATTATTTATCTTGTTATTACATAATAACATAACCTATTTACGACTACAATGATACGGGCTACCGTGAGCCAAGTTTTATAGTCGATAGGATACAAATGAATAAAATGTCGGTATTCAAGTTTTAAATTTAATAAATCATAATTAAAAGCTAATAGATACTTGAAAATTTGATGGGAAGGTCTGAAAACTATTATAGTCACAATTGATTTAATGTACACTTTATTTTACCCCTTTGTTTGCTTAATGTAATAATTGTTAATGCACTCAAAAATACACACTTCGTTTATTTGTATTACATGCAATGCTAAGCTGAAAATTAATAATATAACGATTTGTTGTATATTCAATGCCAGTATATAGGAAATTTATTAAGGATTAATTTGTTAAATTTAAATCAAATTCGCACACGAATTTCAGATAAAATGTTGCAAATATTGAAATGGTTTTATATATCGATATTTTTTACAGAATTTAAAATATTGCAATTTATAGAAAACCGGATTCATATTTTTTCAATTTCCATTCGTAATTTTCATTCAATTCCTCAAAGATCAGTTTCTCTGTTTGATTTTTGCTAATTAAAAGTCTATATCGTCTTTGGGAAGTGTGTTTAAAAAAAACCCTGAGAAACATATCATCACTCAGGGCATATGTAATTTTTTAAACTGTAATTGTGTGGAGGGTGTTTTATGAATCTGGAGAGGGTAAGGGGTGGGTAGGAATATAGGGATCAAAGGAACTATAAGCGAAGGACGTATGAATACGTCCCTCCTACTGCAACTCAACCGGTCTCTCCTGATCTGGCCCGCAATTGATCTGGCAGACGCATCTACCGTCAAGACTTGGACAAATCCTACCCCATGTACCCGGGCACCCCTGCTAAGCCACAAAACTTAAACCTATGAAAGAAGTGTTGGCAATCCAATGAATGGTTTCCGGGGCGGTGGTATTGAGCGCCTTCCAAATCAAAATGCGATACGTTTGAATGAAAACAACAGAATGGGAAAGGTTTTTATGTATTATTACTAGTTTTGCAAGTACGTAAGTATTTGCCCTGATGACGGCAATCGGTGATGGCAGTATTTCGACATTTAGAGGTTATTAATAATTACTGTAATAACTGAGTAAGTGTGTTGACTGTTTGGTGATATTAAACATTTTTGAATTTACTTTGAAGTGGGTATTCTCATATCGTATTGCTTAATATGAAAGTGGGGAGTTTTAATGACCACGCCAAAACAATTTATCAACCAAACGTTTGTGTTTATGACTTTATGACTGTATGTCGTAAAATATTTTAATGATGCGGAAGACGAAGGCCATCAATGCGTGCCCCTTGTTCCTTTTTATTAACGGCTAAATTATATTATATTATTATGGTCCTGCCGCTGAGAGCGCCGCTGTAACCTCTCGTTCTGATACGTGCGACGTTTGTAAGAAAGAGGGGAGATTGCAACGAATTTATTAGTCGTATTCGAAATCACCTATAATAAATTAACCGCTTTAGCAGGGTTAAGATAAGATGTGTGCTGTTAAATAATATAATATGGGCCTATAATGTTATAATTCCCCAATTCCCTTTGGTATTTGTTCGCAGTATTACACTGAATTTCATAACATCGACAATCTTAGCAATTACCTTCTGGAATATCGAACATAATAAAGCGCACGATTAGAAATTAATTCAAAGTATGGATTGTTTTGTTTTATCTCCGGTCCTTATCATTCGAAATTAATACAAAGTATGGAATGTATTGTTTTATCTCCGGTCCTTATCATTCGAAATTAATACAAAGTATGGAATGTATTGTTTTATCTCCGGTCCTTATCATTCGAAATTAATACAAAGTATGGAATGTATTGTTTTATCTCCGGTCCTTATCATTAGAAATTAATTCAAAGCATGGAATGTATTGTTTTATCTCCGGTCCTTGTCATTCGAAATTAATACAAAGTATGGAATGTATTGTTTTATCTCCGGTCCTTATCATTAGAAATTAATTCAAAGCATGGAATGTATTGTTTTATCTCCGGTCCTTATCATTCGAAATTAATACAAAGCATGGAATGTATTGTTTTATCTCCGGTCCTTATCATTCGAAATTAATACAAAGCATGGAATGTATTGTTTTATCTCCGGTCCTTATCATTTAATATTTTTCTTCCTGGCCCCTTTACCTACTAATTGGTTGTTTTAATTGTGTTTCTGTGAAAAAAATCAGTACCAATTTCGAAAACGACCATTAGTAGTTGGGTTACAATTTGGGTGATGGGTATGGTTACCGCCGGCCTAGGAACCATTTATTAGATGACCAACACCTCTGCTATAGGTCATCCCAAGTGGTTCGCTACGTTTGGCGACTTAGCAGGGGTGCCCGGATTCATGGGCGTGAGATTTATCTAGGTGTTGTCGGTGGATGCGTTTGCCTACCTACAAGATGGCGGTCCGGATCAGGAGAGACTCTTTGAAGGAGACCATTTGACCTTTCCAGCTGGACTCTCTTTCGACCTATCCCCTTCCACCGCAGTGGGATAGATGGATTCATACGTCAGTCACTCTTGGACAGTTTCACCCTCAGATTCCTACCACCCACCTATTATAAGTGTTTTCCTTCCCAAAACTTTCTCTCCTTCCTTTCCCTAAACACACCTCGGCACAGTATCCCCAAAGATCACAAAGCCCCTTGTGTAGAGCTTATCTAAAAAAGGTTATTTATCACTTTTCTGAATTCTTCACCTTCAGTTATGGTTATAATGCATTTATAAAAAAAACGAGTTAATTGAACCCAAGTTACACAGGACGCACAGATAATATATATTATTAAGGTGTACAAATTATAAGGTAATTCATGAAAGTAAATAAAAATATACATTTCCAAATAAAAGTAGGCTAACTTCCTCGAAGTAGGTAGGTACTGTGATGTTATCGAATTCAAGGATGATATGTAAATATCCACCAAAATTAATAACGTCACAAATCTATTGGAAGTGGGGCTCCCCCTTTTGGCAGCTATTCCATAATATTATTCCTCTAAGGGTTGAAAATCCCTAAAACCTTCAAGAGGGGAAGTATTTCAATAACTGAAAACATCTCCGGGAAATGCGTGAATATTTAATTAAGGGTTGTAAGTTCGATTTACCTCGAAAAATACAAAGGCCAAGAAAAAATAAATCTTAGTAAATGGTATCACCATTCCTGTTATGAGTAACTATAACCTAATGAAAATTATTTCACATACTATTTAAGATTGTGACTCTGTCTGTAACTCCGGTTCAATGAACTTTAGAACGAAAATTCGCTTTGAATTAAAGTACCATTTTCAAAAATAAAACTTTTCTATTTGAAAAAATTCACGAAAGCGGTAAGGTGGATATTTTTTTTAATATTTATTAATTAATGGATAGTTTTTTTAAAATTAATTAATTGATAGTTTTTTTTTTAATTTGAAATGGTTATTCCCTTTGATAATTATTTGACAGATGTCGTATTTTTGTAAGTTTACTAACGATGAACTTAATTTATTTTTGGGGTTCTATGCCGTGTTGTGCCTTCTCCTTCTTTAGCCCACGTTTTGGCCAGCGTTACAGTGTTCATCATCCGGTCAGATATGTAACGATGATGTCTTGATGACGTAAACTGTAACGCTTTTTGAAGCGTTGGCTAAAGAAGGAGGCAGCACAGAAGAAGTAATAAATATACTATTGTTCGTAAGAAGCTAAAATCATATATTCGATGGGTAAACTTCTAACTGTCTCTTTTATTTACAATGTTTGCTTTTGATTTCATCTGCACAAATTCCATAATTATAATATCCCGGGGTTTTCACTGTTCTGTCTTTCTATTAGACAGAAATACTCCTTATAATGGTGACGAGTGTATTGAATAGCCAGGAGGCTAATGTTCGTTCTCTGGTAATGTAAAAGTCCCTCTGACCTTGAGATATCCACGTACGCATATTTCAACTAAAAAACTAGCAATCCACTTTACCGACTAGTTACTTACTCTCTCATCAGAGCCATCTATGTACATTGACAGAGACTAAGATCTCACATATCTATGTTATAAAACATGGCAAAATTCTATTGAGCAACGTTTTGATTGTGATTGGTTGTCCTTCCTCAGATTCCAATAAACATAGAACAAATATCCTCTTGTTTTTTATGACGTCAGAGCTCATCGTTCTAAAGTTTTAACTAAAACACAAAAAAAAAATGCTGGGTGTTTTTTGTTGTTGTTGTGAATAATAGTTTCAACCCTCTGGAGCAAGCATCTGCAGTTGGGTTTTATTGGGAGATTAAACGTATTCAGATCTGTTCACAAGAGATGCCATTTAAAACAACGTTTCAACTCTGAATGGTCTTTCATAAATGCGAAACTGAGAGAATCTTCCACTCTAATCTCACTGCAAATTATTTATGTAATATACTTTATTTTAGATTCATCAATAATTAAATATAATTTAATTGATCACGCCGGGATTAAGGACGATGATCTCGGCATTCATATTCGAATGCCTTATCCCTCTACCGCGGAGGCCTTCGGGTTTAAAACGTTAAATGTAAAATAAATTCTAAAAATCTTGGAGAGCATTAAAAAATACACACTTTGTAGAAAACTAATATGAGCAATATTACATTTATTTATTCATGTGTAAATTCTGTAAGAAAAGCTAGGAAAATGAAATGTGAATAAAAGTATTTAGCTGTTGTAATTTTTTTTTATAATACTTTGAAATACCTACACAGTTCTTGCCACTCTATCAAATTATTTTTAACTTAAAATTAGAACACTTTCCTTCATCCCTCGTGTAGGTGTGTCACCCGTGTAGGTGTTACCCCAAGGTGGGGGGCAACTTAAAGCCTCGAAGAAAAGGTGGGTGCCACCTCCCCCCCTGGGGGTGGGTGTCAGAGACCGGGGCGTCTTTAATTAAATTCCACAGTTTTTGGCAGATTCCACAGTTCCCCAGTTCCACAGTTCCAGCAGTCAGGTGGTTAATATGAACTACTGAGAAACAGCGAGTATCAAGTAATTGATTTAATTTCAGAGTTATTCGAGTTGCCGGGGATTTCGAGGAATTTTGCCAATTTATGCGGTTTTATAATTTTGAAGCCAATATTTTTCATCTTCCAAAATTGATACAAAATATCGATTAATAATTTTAATATTATTTGTATGCGGTACATTAGTTTAATGGTTTTTGACACTTTGCGGTTTTCAATAACCACATTTTCAAATAACTAACACGACAAAATTTTCCCAAATATCACAAGCAACTGAGTCAATAGCTTATCTCAAACAGGTTCCCATATAGAAAAAGCCGTCAGAAAACCATAAAGTATACCCGCGAAATTAACTATACCGAACAGTTAGACCACATTTATGAAGTTGTATTCATTACACATTTACCCTGATGATGGACACTGTAATTCTGTCCGAAACTTTCGATCGCGAGTAGGCTAGTATGTTGGCGGCTTTGGTATTATTCTAGATAGGTGATTTTTTTTATTTTTTTTTTATTTCCTTTATTTTTTTCCAATTTATGAATTTCCCAATTTAGATGCAGCGTACATTCGTCGTTTTACTCGTAGAACCTACAAGCAGCTCCCGCTACAAGTTGATCAACATTGTGCATACCATTATAATCCACTAATATTAAACTTCGGTAAGTCGTAGAGCTAGTTTCATTTTAATACAAATTATAAACACATCTTTGATCTTAATCAGGGCCGGCCCTGTGTGGGCGCATTCGGAGCAGTCCGCTCCGGGCACGCCAGGGCGCCAAGACGCTGATAATACCAACACCGAACAGTCCTAATCACCCTTGAGATTATCGTTCACCAAAATATACAAATAATTCGTATTTTATTGACATTGATTACATTAATCACCTACCTAGGAGTCTACTGGTTTTAATAAGGGGCGTCAAAATTTGAATCGCGCCAGGCACCGTTTTGTTAAGGACCAGCCCTGATCCTAATAATATAATGTAATTCACAACTATAGGAATGCACTAATTGCTCAAGATTAACCTTTTGTACCTATAAATACAAATGTTCATATTCCTATTTCCTATAGAACAGTCATTTTGAATTTTTTTTTGTTTCTTTCTCTTGCCGCTTGAAGAGAAGGCTTATTTTATTGTTTATGTTTTCTATGAATGAATGTGCCTACGAATGTAAGGAAAAATAAATAATAAATTAAATGACTTTAAAAACTATATTGAAATGTGAAGTAAAGTACAGGTCGCAAGATCATTGGATTCGAACAATTTTTTCGATTTTTACAGAATTGATTAAGATTTTCCCGACCAAAAGTAATATTATGATTAATTTTTGGGTTACCATGCCGTGTTGCGATTTATCCTCCTTTAATGTATCAACAGAGCAGATGTGTTGACCGGTCAATGGCTGAGTTGGCATCACGTTTGGGTCCTACCCAGAAGTCGTTATTTCAATTCCTCGGTTGGCTAATTCCTCCATCACTACACAAGCAACAGTTTCTGTTTAGTGCGGTGGCGGTAGGAAAGTTTCAAATTATTTTCAAATTTCCGTTTCCCGCAGGGGTAGGCAGAAAGGACGGACCGCCAAAAAAAATCGGTCTTGGCACACACTTCTTGCCTCATTCACATTCAAACATCGTCTCATACATACTCTTCTATTATTCTGACTTTGATATGGACTCAAGTATCTGATTGACTTGATCGTGCCATGTCTTCCTCGGGCTCCCCCGACTTCTTATACCATTCGCATTTGCGCCTCCTTGCATGCCCAAACCATCACAGCGTCCCTTTCTTAATCTTATTCATTAAGCCTTACAACTCTTTGCGGATCTCTACATTTCTCACCCGATCATACATGGTTTTACCACACATACGCCTCAGGGATCTTATTTCTATAGCATTCAGTCTACTTTCATCCTTTCTCCAGTTCCATGCCTCACTTCCACACACGTACGGGGTAGGTACCAGCACTCCATCGTGGACTGCTAGCTTCGCTTCTTTGGAAAATATGTTATTAGGTCCAACTGCGTTTAGTCCTCCATTAATGGAGTTACCTGCATTTGCCCTTTTTTTTCAATATCTCTGCCAGCCTTCCCTTCTCTCGTAAATATACTTCCCAAATACACAAACTCATCCACCTGCTCCAAGTATTCCTCATTCACAACTATATTGCACACTGTTTTCGTACTCTCTCTTCCAAACACTATGACTTGAGACTCACTCATTAACTCATTCTTCATACATACTTCGTTCATCCTAGATACGAGAGACTGTGGATCTTCCATAATGTTAGCGATCAGAACAGAATATAGATACAAATAAATATACACATTGTTTAATATAAATATTGTCCGAAACATTGGCTAAAAAAATGAATCGCAACACGACCATAAATCTACAATTAGAGGCTCTACTGCACACTTATATCTTGTTGAAACTTGTTCCACTGTTGAACGCGAAAAGCGGTGCACGGAATCGGTATGTTTTCGCTTCATGTCTCATCTTAATATAATACAGGATTTTCCAATAAGAGGTGTTATTTTGATATTTAATCGTAAAAGATCAATGGTTTCGTTGCTTGTGTGGCACGTAGCGCCGTTTTGTTGAAAGTAAACGTTGTCCAGATCAATACCATCCAATTCCGGCCAAAAAAATCATTAATCATTTCTCGATAGCGCAATCCATTCACCGTAACTGTTTCTCCAGCCTCATCTTCGAAAAAATAAGGTCCAATGATTCCGCCGGACCATAAACCGCACCAAACAGTCACACGTTGAGGAAAAAGAGGCTTTTCAAGAATAACTCTAGTGTTTTTCGAGCCCCATATGCGACAATTTTGCTTGTCGACGAAACCACCGAGGTGGAAATGGGCCTCATCACTCAAGATTATTTTCATTTGATTCACTCAAGTGAATTTTAATAATTTCAATACATCGTTGAAGCGTGTATCGTTCCATTTTTATTAATGACGTAGTTTCCACTTGTCAAATGTAAAAAAGTGACAGCTTCAAAAGTAACATCTACCGAAATAACGGGCTATTCAAAATAACAACTCTTATGGGAAAATCCTCTACATCAATGCGCACGACACGATAATCCAAAAAATAATCAAGATAATGTCTGCGAATGTTTCTCATGCAACAAAAAAATCAATTTAGAATTTTTTCAGCTTCAAAAATAGGCAAAAACCATTGTAGAAACTTTAACTCTCTCATTTCATTTACTAACCGCTTAGGATGGGTTATGCTCTCTCTTAGAATAATTAAATAAAATGTAATTAAAGGAATACTTTTAATTAAAAATATATAAAATCTCGGAGCTAGAAACAACAATTTAAGTTATTTTTGAGTTAGCGCTTAAAAAATGCGAGGTTTACAATAATTAATTAACTGGCAAGGATAAAATTAAAACCAAGAAGGCCAAAAAATCATTCGACCGCACAGGGAAGAAGTCTGCTCACAGATAGCTTCGAGCTCCAACCACCCCAAAACCTCAAACCTCAAGAGATCTGCAAAAAGCGTTGGAAAGGAAATACGTGCCAGCTAAAAGATGATTACTGAGAAAACGGAACTCCTCGTGGTAGTTTCAATCAGCAGATAGGGGATTATGACGATGATATCTTCGATTTGGTTACTTTAAATCCCAAGTGGTTGGTGATTTAGTAGTGGCTTCCGGGTTCACGGGGTGTTGTTTGTCCAGGTCTTGTTGGCGTGGTGGGCTTGATCGAGAGAGGCCTGTTGACGAAGACATTTCGACCTCTACACCCGGACTCTCTCGAAGATAGCCTTGCACTGCAGTGCGACGTGCAGAGACGCATCCATACGTCTGTTATTCGTGAACCCACAGACTCCCAGATTCCTTGCCACCCCTTTGCCATACCTTTTTTCCTTCGCTTAACCTTACATCCTTTAAATACCCTTTACACATTATAAAAATAAAATTGTCCACATTATTATGCTTAATGGCTTTTTAAATGCATTGATTCTGAAATGTGGTCATTCAAAAGGACGAGAAGTTATGTTATAAGTAAAAATCAGATTGTGAAATAAAATATAAATATTTTGAAATTTGTTGATAATTGCCCAAATCTTTACTGAAATAAAAAGGACTGGTGCTTTTGTCCACAGAATAAATCACGTATTATTAAGATAACAATCCTCGCGTCTCGTTTAAGAGCACCCTCTTCTTAGCCAATAAGCGCAGTAATAAGATGAAGATTAGCGGCGTGAGATAAACACGTAATTCGGTCACTCCCCGCCCCCGCCTTCACACCACCGCCCTAACTTCCGCGCCCTAACTCCCAGCAGCCAATAGCCAGAGGCCAGGGTGGGAGAGATATCACGCTTCTGGATAACTTCAAGACGTGGCCAACAAACTGACGGACTAACAGACATTTGAAGACTTAGGCGATGTTATTCTGTACCCGAGAAGCATAAGAATATAAGTCTAATTTTAATTCTAAAAGAAGACGAAGTTTACAGAAGGGGAGATGTATAAATACGAAACCAATATAATAATACGCATAAGCGACTGTTGTGAAAATTAATAAACGTACACTCTTCTTTATTTATAAGGGAAGAAGAAGATTTATTATGCGACAGGTTACTTATCCATTTACAGTACAAAATTTGCTATTTTCATTCTAAACATTTGGGAAGACATTCAGTTACATAAAAAAGTTTTAATGTTACAGGGGTAAAAAATATATCCACTGTTTTAGAAATTTCAATCAATAGCACCATTCCTCTCGTCATGCCATGCTGTACTAGAACATCTGTTCTGCCTTAAGGTATCTCGAACAAATCGTGGCGAAGATTTTGGCAGAAGTTTTCAGGCACTTTTAAGCCACAGCATTCTAAGGACGGGTTGTTTCGGAGAATTTGAACAATTCATCAAATTTCAACGTTCATTTTCGGGTTCTGTGAAAGTCATATTCAAGTTCTGTTATTATATCATTGTAGGCTAGTTGCTTGACAAAACTGAAATAATAACAGAACTTGAAAAAATCTTTCACAGAACTTGAAAATGAACGTTGTAATTTGATGAATTGTTCAAATTCTCTGAAACAACCCGTCCTTAGAGGAATGCACGGAGAAAATGCTAATTTATTAAAAATTTCTTCATATTATTTATATGAAGAAAAAACTGATTTTCATGAACACGCGTTCCGACATCATAGAATATTATCAGAGGACCTATTAATTCATTCACAAGGCCTGCAATACCGTTTTTAACCGGAATTGTCAATAATTTGAATAGATTCTTAGTAAATAACCAATAGTCATTTTTTCCATGTGATATAGAGTTTTTAACCGGAATTATCAATAATTTGAATAGATTCTTAGTAAATAACCAATAGTCATTTTTTCCATGTGATATCAATAGAGTTGTGCATCATATTAAAAAAAAAACTAGGTACTTACTAACATATAAATACGCCTCGGGGATCTCATACGCCTCGGGGATCTCATTCGCCTCGGGGATCGCATTCAGTGTATGTTCATCCCTCCTTTGCCAATTAATTCCATGCTTCACTACCATAGATACATCTCACGCTCCTGGATAGCTTCAATACGTGACTGACAGAATGACAGACGTACAGACATTCTGTACAACTATATACTCGTAACACCATTTCCTCTGGAACTGGTAGACAGAGATCATACACAGCTATACAACTGTGTCTTGGCATGTTGTAATCTTAACTTCATTAAGTCTTGGATGCTATTCTATCATTTTAAAGGTCTGCACAAATTAATGGCCATGGTAAAAAAGGTTTGAAGCTATGATATCAATATTTACTTTATTGTAATTATCAACAATTTTATTGACTTACCTACATTACTAGAACGCATCTCATTCAATATACCTTCTCGTAGAAATAAAGAACTGCTCTTCCTCAATCAACACTCGACTAATTATTCTTATAATTCACCATTGTCCAGAATATATGGAATGGTCAACTCATGTCTTTATTTTTTTGGTATACGTCAGAATGTGTTTTGTCGCTCACTATGCAATTGAGGATATTTTGTATCACTTTAGTTTTAGCAAGGTCTTGGTTTGACTTGACACTTCTATTTTCTTATGTTTTCCCTGTTTTTCTCTGCTTTTAAATACCATATTTTACTCTTGCATTGTACATTGTCTCTAAACCCCGTGTCGCTTTGTAATATATTGGACGTAAGTCGGTTAATTAATTAATAAATAAATATATAATATATGTCTCCGTTGTTATCGAGATTTATTTGTACAGCTTTTTTATTGATACTCAATAATAAAATGGACATTATTGTAATCAATTTAATTGTATGAAGTTAAATTAAATTAAGATAAATGAAATCAAGTGTTTACGAAATTCAAATGGGATGAAGATCTACTATGTCAGGCAAGTGTAGGTGAGACAGGGTACTGGGATATTGAAATAAATGGAACATTTATTTCCATTCAAGTTTGTATGAAAAGAATTTCTAGTTTTCTTTTTATTATATGGTGTGCGTAGATGAGCATGAGGCAATGTGGACAGTAACATGAAAAAATAGGAATACAAATAAATAACCGTAAATTTCCTTTTTAACTAATCGTTCGTTTTTTCAACCCTGAACAATATTTAGCACACACTCAAATACTTTAAAATTTTAACTTATTATAAACAAAATTCTTGACGTGTTTAATACTCTACATGTGTAATTCCGTCCGTATGTGATATTGGTATTTGAAATTCACATCTGTATAATATCCACCTGACACCAGTTTAAACAATAATCAATCACACTGCTTATAATGGAATCCTTTTTATGTTTCAAAGGCCAAGATAAATTATTGTGTTATGAATGATTTAAACGACTCTAACATAATATATTAATATGTATGTCGTACAGTCACTCTATCGCGGAATACTTTGTCGCTTTCTTTGGACCCAACTTTACAACAGTTTTGGTCAGTTTTATTTTCTCAAACAATTATATTATTGTATGACAAAATGCGGTTTAGCCATTTTCGATTGATGGATTTAGCGCTATATACAAATTTTATATTTATTATTTTTTGTATTTATTCCCATCGATCAAAGTTGCCTTATTTTATAAAAAAACAACAAGCAGTTAATCATTTTCATTTTCTTCCATCTCAAGCACTCATTTAACAAACATCTTAGTCCGTCGAACCTTAATAGTGGGTAAAAATTATAGTCACAAAAATTATTCTTATACTGCTCGAAAATCAAAACCTCCTAGATCACAAGGCCGGGACACTCTTTTAATGCAGCCTCCTAACTTCTATTGGATTTTACAAAAAAATTCGTTTTAATTTTTTTTTCAATTTATTATTCTTTATTAAAACATCTTAAAATGTTTTAGTTCATTTAAAAAAAATTATTAATTTTTTTTTTTAAGGTTCCAATACAAGTTTGGAGGCTGATTTCATTCAGTTTCCCGTCCTTGTGATCTAGGGTTTAATTGAATGCGTTTGTCACAGATACAATAGTGTATGTATTTGTATGCCTTTCTTGAAAAAACATAGAGTATAAACAGATAAAACTATTCATATTCAAATTCCCTACGTGCATGTGCAAGCCAACAATTTATCTAAATTTTTTAATTTATTTATTGAGAAAGTGCCATTTTTATGAACATTAAAGTTATTGACAGTCATAGTAGAATATGTAAACAAGGAAAAATTATCAGCCTATATAAGTTAACAAGACAAAAAATACATTACTACAAAGTTATAAAATAAATAAATTTTAAGCATAATTTGCAAAAAGTGTTATTCCTAAAATAATCGAGTTAGGGCTATCTATAAAAGAGCAGCTTATGAATAATTTTATTTCAAATGAAAATAAATAAACTTTTAATTTCTTGACAAAGAAACTCCAAAGCAGGTCGATTATATGGATTAAATAGTGGTGTATACAAGCAGGCCGATTATAAGAATTAAATAGTGGTGTATACAAGCAGGTCGATTATAAGAATTAAATAGTGGTGTATACAAGCAGGTCGATTATAAGAATTAAATAGTGGTGTATACAAGCAGGTTGATTATATGGATTAAATAGTGGTGTACACAAGCAGGTCGATTATATGGATTTAATAGTGGTGTATACAAAGCAGGTCGATTATATGGATTAAATAGTGGTGAATACAAAATTTTTATTTCATTGAATTAAGATGACGTCATGAACTGAATTTTCAATTATTGAAGAAGTGAAAAATGTTACGTTTAAGTCGTTCTTTATATTTCGTTCTTTATATTTTCAGTGTTAATAAATTAAACATTTTTTAAATATAAATTTGTCTTTAATGAGTTGTTCCGAAACCCGTTGTATTTTCATTGATGCGAAAGCTGAATAGCTCCAACTCCATATTACGTTAAATAAATCCCTCCGAATCCAATTTATGAATCTTTGAAAAGTCGATTTGTCTAGTTTTATTTTGTTTTTTCCCAAAGAAGAACGTGCCTCGATTAGTGTGAACAATATTCCCATTCGGGCATTCTCTTCTCGCTAACAAAATATAAACGTGCCGTACCCTCTCCTGTTTCTGTGCTCCGGATCTGGAATTAAGTTTAAGAGAAAGTTATTTGAGGATGGGAGGTGAATTTATGATTAAACACTGTTTAACTTTTTTATGTCAAACATGTTTTAACACGAACACAAAAACAAACTGACCAAAACAAGGATTTTCAAACACCGTTCATGTTATTATGGATAGCGAAAAGTTTTATAATATTTTTGCAATGTCTTTTAAGAAACATTGCGAAAGTTTTAGCTATTTGGTATTTTAAATGTTGTTATTTTACTTGCTTCACTTGGCCTCATTTTGTTCCAACAATTTGGTTTTCTTCGAGGCTTATAATTTATTTCAAACAAAAATTTTGTTTTAAAAATATTTTAACGGCGTTATTTTTACTGCATCGTAAGTAAATTTACTGTCAGTTTTCTCGAAACTTATCATTCTTATCACGAAAACTTTTTCTTAGTGAAAAATTAAAAAAAAAAATGAAACAGACAAAATTGTGTGTGTTGCCTTATTTTTAACAGTTGATGCTATACTTAGAAAGAATAAAAAAAAATTGTGCTTGGATGGTTTGAGTTTTTGTTCAGTAAACTAAGCAAATATTTTTTTCTTTACTATGGTATATTTGCGAACCGAAACTCGAGCCTAGTCCCAAATTAGAGGAAAGTAACGAATCAAGTACAATAAGCGGCTTCGTGCGCCATTTCCGTTGCTTCGTTCCTTTCTTTTCTATACGTGGCATTAGATAGGGTCAAGTTGGTCGGGTTCAACAGCTCGGTTGAGGAACGTTTTGCCGGCCTCTGTGTTTCCTCCCTCCTACAACATAGGCCTCTAGTTCACTATTCACCCCTTCTCCTCCTCAATAGCTATGACTACATACATTTCCAGTAGACCATAGACAACACGAATAGTATTTTCAATATTCTCCCAAATAAATACAAATGGCTATTTCGGTAATCGAATACGGAATTCACGCGATCATAAATACAAATATTTTTCATTGTAGAAAAGTTTGTAGTGAGAAAATAAAGGTTGGTTAAAGTGAATGTAAGATAGAAGAAGTAAATGAGGGAGGGGAGAAGTAATGAAGGGAGTACAGGAGGGGTTTTCCACGTCACGTGGTGAGAATAAACCAGTCCCTATTGTGCAATATCACCTTAACTTCTACGCCCTGGTTTAGGGTGGAGATATTGCAGCTATAACTATCGTAACTTAGCGTTAATCTCGTGCTTAAACTTAGGTCTTATCCACGGTCTAATCTTATTATTAAGCTTAGAATAATAGCATTAATTTGTAAATATTGGGGTTAGTGGTGTAATATAATTAAATAATTAAAAGTCTTTGTTTACTTTGCCTCTTTAATAATTTGAATCAATAGATTTTTTATTAGTTTTTCTGAATGATACTTCGTAAAATAAATCAATAAAAAATAAAATTCCACACTAATACCGCGGAGTATGATTATTCTTGACCAGTCTTTTTTTTTGTTAGTTCTCAAATAAAAAAGTTTAATGTTTTTTTATAATTAAGGCGATGCATTACGTCGTGTAATATTTTAAATTAAGCCGCTATCAATAACAACCCTTACGTAAATGGCAATAAGGTTTAAATTCCCGCTTAACACCATCCGCCTGTTTTGATTTATGCAAGAAAAAAACATGGCCAAAAAGTGCTTTTTATTTTATTTTGTAGATGTTCAGGCATAAATATTTAAATTTTTTTTGATCATTTTATAAATAACTTGATTTGCCACATTATACAATAAAATCATAACCGAAAATGGGTTCTTAAGTAGGAGATTTTGAACTTTAAAGCAGTTTTCAAAGGCCTTTACATTATTTTTTCTGGGCTTATAAAAAGACTTATCTAAAAAATACTCGATTATTTCAAAGGCCAAGATGTATTTTAGTCGCAGTATTTAATTAAAGCATCTGAAACATTTTTAGGCGACCAAATTTTCAAACCAAAACCACACGATTTTGCTTTAATACGTGTGGCGTATAAGTAAATTGATTAGAACACCATTTACAGAAACAGCTGTCACGTGTAGTACCTAATAATAAAGAAGTACAATTTTTTTACACTTCCTAACATTTGTCTTTCTTTTTTTTTGCAGGTGAGATTTCCACAATCAACTTCAAGGTTCTGTCTTCAGGCGAGGTTCAAGTTGTGAACAATTTATTTTATTTTTATATGGTAAGTATCCAATATTTCTTTGTGTTATAAAAATGAGTTTCAAAATCATTTTCATGTTTATCATCAAATC
Organism: Hesperophylax consimilis; assembly: GCF_061612785.1. Classification (NCBI taxonomy): domain Eukaryota; kingdom Metazoa; phylum Arthropoda; class Insecta; order Trichoptera; family Limnephilidae; genus Hesperophylax; species Hesperophylax consimilis. The sequence goes on from NC_142865.1 coordinate 20,180,754, forward strand.
CGTCAAGTTCCCTAAAAAATATCTGTGCCATCAATTTTTATGCAATAACCAAAGATATTAGAAGAACATATCTTTGGCAATAACCAGTGGAATAATGCCGTTGAGAGATGTAACAATAAATTAAATTAAACATTTTTTACTTGTTTTAAACCTCTTTATTTGAGTTTTATAGATCGACCGATTTCGTTTGTCTTCAACTTCTTCAGGACAATGGAAATATGAACTTTTATATTTCCACAGTCCTGAAGAAGGTTGAGTGTAACCGAAACCGGTTGACCTGTATAACTATAATAAAGTGGTTTAAAACTGAGTAAAAAAATATCATTTAAATAATGTCAAGCCACAAACGGTTTGATTTCTTCGATAACCATAGTAAATTAATTCTGGACATGTGTTAATTGCGGCTCTCTAGTTTAATTTTTTTAAATATCTAGGTCTTAGCGGCTGGTACGTTTGCCAATCGCCCGCGCGGCGGGCCGGATCGAAAGAGGCCGTGAGAGGGATGCATTCATTCGTCCGTCAATTCAAGTCCTGATTCCTACGACACCCTCTTACCTTTTTCCTTTCCCGAACTTCTTCGCCTTCATTTCCTTAAAAAACATTCACACAGCATCCACAAAGATAATATCAAACATTTTCTTCAAAGTGCGGAAATAAAAAAAATAATAATTTTAAAAAAAAGTTACCGATGAAAGCAAACACTTTATGGTTTGACATTATTTAAATGATTGTTTTTACTTAGTTTTAAACCACTTTATTTGTGCTATATAGGTCGACCGGTTTTGGTTGCACTCAACCTTCTTCAGGACAGTGGAAATATAAAAGTTTATATTTCCATTGTCCTGAAGAAGTTGAAGTCAAACAAAACCGGTCGATCTATATTTGGTTCGTTTCAGTCATTTGGTTCGTTCTTATACTGCCAGAAGGGCAGAGTGGTCGAATTTTGCCTGCAGACCCCCTATTCGAGATTTACCCGAAACATACGATTTGAATTCGACCAATCAGAGGGCCTAGATCGTTCAGACGCTAGCGTAATAATATCAGATTTTTTGTTTTGTAAACAAGTCGTAAATAAAACATTGTCGGGCGCTAACATTGCTAACGCTGGCTAAACCTTATGAGATACATCAAAATAATGTAATTGTGCATGTCTACCTCCACACGCACACGTCAGCTAGTTAGTTATGATAAGTATCAATAAATTAGCCATCTAATTGTGAAGAAAAATAAGATATATTGAGCCACACTGGCATCTAAAAACTTAATTTCAACGATTTTCTGACCATCTAAATAGGTAAAACCGCACGTAACGTAAATATTAAAGAAAAATTACACATATTGTCATAGTGATTTATTTTTGGGGTAGTATGCCGTGTTGCGCTACCTTCTTCGTTAGTCAAAATTTCCGACAGCATTACAGTTTCCATCATCAGGGCAAATGTGTAAAGATTTTGGTGAAGTGTGTGCTAATTGAGTTTGTCGACAAATCGTGTGTTTTATAAGTACGGTTTTCAGAACTGGCCGAACATTACTTTAGATGATACTAACCGTATGTTTAATAAAAATACAAGTAATTCATGCAACTCAATTAGGGATACGAATAAAGCAAAAAACAATAATTTCCCAATTTTAAACAAACAGTAAGAATTAAGTAGTCTCACGTCTCGATTACTGCAACGGCATTTATGCCAGCCTTCCAAAATATCAAATTGAAAAAATTCAATCGGTGCTTAATGCAGCTGCACGGCTCATAACCGGGGTTTCAAAATATTTGCACATTTCAGAACACCTTCGTAACCTTCACTGGCTCAAGTGCCCTGAAAGAATCCAGTACAAACTGTGCTGGATGGTGTTTAAATCCATCAATGAAATGGCCCCACCCTACATCTCGGAACTATGCGTCCCGGAAAACACTGGTCTGAGGCAGTCAACTCTTAGATCAGCAGCATTATCAGCTGTAGGCAGACTGATAGAACCTAAGCGCAAGCCAAATCTGGGCCGAAAGCTTGGAATAAACTCCCTCCGGAACTAAGATCCATAACCAGTCCAACAGAATTCTAAGATTATATTCAGAAGGTCTAAACTAAAAACATACCTTTTTAAGCTGTCATACCCTTTTATTGAATATACCATTCCTGAGAGTCCAGTTATATCCAATTTTCTAATTATTTCCATAATTCTGAATCTAAATTTCGCTAATAAACAATTAGATAATGTCAATTAAATGTTAATCTCAAGTGACCTACCAGGTAAGTATTGTACTGTATATTATTTTCATAAATAGTTAGTAATAACATAGATCACTGTAGAAATGTATTATAAACTTGTACAGCGCCCTTGAGGTGATTTTGCACAAAAACGGCGCTATACAAGTCATCCAATTATTATTATTAACAAACATCCTGATTTTAAACAATCAGTAAGAATCAACATACAGCCCGATTTTAAAGTTGTTCCATTTTTCTCTATGTAACCCCCACCTTCAACATATCCCTCTACCATTCTGTGTCTGTTGCTCTCTCCCTCTCTGATATATACTCTCTCTTTCTCTTTTGTTTACTTTATAATCTTTCTCTGTAAAGTAGTTTAGTTTCTATGTTTATTGTCTTTAACAAAAACCGGTCGACGCGTATAACTCAAATAAAGTGGTTGTAAACAAGTGCTTAACGAAGTTATTTGTTTTTGCTTCAGACTAGTGTAATCCACCCTCTCTCGATCATCCTTGCTTTAAAGTTATGCGGAATATTTAACGGCGAAGTTTTGATCTTGCATCTCCTCAGATGCACTCAACTTTATAACCACATATCTCCCATAGCAATAATAATGTTATTCCGGGGTAACTTATGGCGCCGAGGAGGTCACTAGTGATGTCTCTTGAATGCAATTTGTAATTTTAATAAAGGGTAAGTTGTAAGTTTAAAACCCTTTAGTACTTTCATCACATTTGTTCAGTTTGCAATGTTCTGTGTGTATTTCAAATTCGCTATATAATATATTTGTTTAATTTTCCGTAAAAAAAATACTGTTTTAGAAACTATATAAATTAATCTTTCAGGTATATGCATTTTCAATAAATATTACTATTTCAAAATAATAAAATTTTAATATGAAACTTGACAAATGTTGTCACGAACGCTAACCACATTTTTACTTTATTTTTTACTCCAATAGAACTCAATATTTCGAAAAAATATTTATTTATTTGTAAGAAAACTGTACCTTCACTTTTATCTCGTCCATAAAATAAAAAAAATAAGAATTTTTTTTTAAAGTTTAACCGATTTTTACGATAGCAGCGCGAACTATGAATTATTCATTTTGTCTATTTTTAGGATGCTATTATAATCCTCCAGTATAATAAATATATGATGCAAGCTAGAAAGAATTATTAATTTCCTTTTAAAAAATTTAAAAAAAATTATGTATCCACATGATAGAAAAAAAGATGAAAATAATAAATAAAATAAATGATAAAAGATAGTATAAAATATGGTTGCTTGGTCATTTATGACCCTCGAACGCTGGAGGGGTTAATAAAATATGGACGCCTGGTCATATATGACCCTTAAACACTGGAGAGGTTAATAAAATATGAACGCCTGGTCATGTATGACCCTCAACGCTAGAGGGATTAATAAAATATAGACGCCTTGTCATATATGACACTCAACGCTGGAGGGATTAATAAAATATGGACGCCTGGTCATATATGACCCTCAAACGCTGGAGGGGTTAATAAAATATGGACGCCTGGTCATATATGACCCTCAAACGCTGGAGGGGTTAATAAAATATGGATGCCTGGTCATATATGACCCTCAAACGCTGGAAGGGTTAATAAAATATGGACGCCTTGTCATATATGACCCTCAAACGCTGGAGGCGTTAGTAAAATATGGATGCCTGGTCATATATGACCCTCAAACGCTGGAGGGGTCAATTAAATATGGACGCCTTGTTATATATGACCCTCAAACGCTGGAGGGGTTGGTAAAATATGGATGCCTGGTCATATATGACCCTCAAACGCTGGAGGGGTTAGTAAAATATTGACGCCTTGTCATATATGACCCTCAAACGCTGGAGGGGTTAATAAAATATGGACGCCTTGTCATATATGACCCTCAAACGCTGGAGAGGTTGGTAAAATATGGACGCCTGGTCATATATGACCCTCAAACGCTGGAGGGGTTGGTAAAATATAGACGCCTGGTCATATATGACCCTCAAACGCTGGAGGGGTTAATAAAATATGGACGCCTGGTCATATATGACCCTCAAACGCTGGAGGGGTTAATAAAATATGGACGCCTGGTCATATATGACCACTTTTTTTGTTTAAAAAAAAAATGAAATCAATTTCGACAGTTATTGCAATTTTATTATATTGTTATATTGACAAATAAATTTTCTATTTCGATTTTAAATGTGCCATTTTTTATTTCCTACAAAGCAATATTTTCTTGTTCAGTTTTTAATGTGACCATTCAGTGATTTTTTTACGTCATAATGACGTTGTATTTAGTTAAAATAGTTATATTACAATTAAGGTTTTTGAAACGATGATCAGAATTGCAAAAATTTAACGATAATTTTTTTTTATGAAAAACCCCATTTAGGATGCCATAGTCTCAATGACTCCGGTTAGTAGAGAGCAGTTGGGACTCTTAACAAAGAGAGATCGTAACATCAATAAAATTATGTTTTTGTGCAACAGTGTAGAAGTTGGCAATGTTGAATAATAATTTATTTTTGAGGTATTTTGTCGTGTTGCGCGGGGAAGGAGGTAACTCCTTCTTTAGCCAACGTTTCGGAAAGCATTACACTGATGATAATATAACATAATACCCAAAATTAAATTACTATTATACTTTTGGCCTTAAAAATCTTAAATCATATCTTGGCAAAGTTCAGTCATTCTGACAAAGTTCAACAATATTCTATGTTTTGTGATTTGACAAACTTTCTTGAATAAAATCTGCAACGCAATTTTTCTAAATAAATTATTTAAAGTTTCGTTGAAATGAGTGCGGAAAGTTGTTACGACGCTGAATAAGCTCCTGAAACTGAAACATGCATCAAAACTCATTTTAGTGCATGAGTTAGATTTTATTAGGCACTATTTCGTATAACTTATGCTACTTATCATACCCCAACTTATTTACACCTTCGAGATGTTTTATGGCCTTTTGGGAACTAGACGTTCATGTTACTATGCGGTAAAACCGGTTTATTTTCCAAACTAGACTAAGATTGGCCAGATTAGCAGATAAGTTACGGAAGATATAGAATAGTAGCAGAAGTCGGGGACGCCCGAGGAAGAGATGGCACGAGTCAGAATAATAGAAGAGTATTTTTCTATTTATTTATTTCTATACATACATTACAGTGTCTACCGAATATTTAAATTTGTATATAATATATAAATTTAGAACTGTTGTTAACCCATATTTCGCTGACGGTTCAAAAACGCACCATCCTGGTTGCTTGGTCATATTTTGATAACTTGATAAGGATTCACCGTTATTCTTTCAGGTATTTATAGAAAAAGTTTGACTTTACCGTTAAAACTAAACAGGTAGAAATATATTTGCTTCAGTCGCATTGTAGACGCCCCCAAAGTCGGACAAAATACGACACTCAGGTAAGCAATTTTTAAAAAATTATTATATTTAACATGACTAAAATTCTTAATATATTCTAGCATTTTTGAATACAGAGTTGACTCGTATTTAATAATTTAAACACTTTAAAAAAAATAAAAATTTCAAAGGTACTCATTTTACAAAGTTTATTTAAGTGGTGCATTAATGCACCGTCGGCGAAATACGGGGGTAAAAACCTTGGCATTATTTTATTCATAATTACCAGCATCAATCGCTAATACTGTGTTTTTTCTTCTGAATAGGATGAATCCAAAGGACTTTTTTACCGCACAAGAGGCTGCTGATTTTATCACAGAGAATTGGAATGTCAACGATGAAGACGGCGAAGAAGATATTCCAGATGTGGTCGTTTTACCACCTGAAGTCGCCGAAGTTACTGATGAAGAGGATTTTGATGACAATGATTTACATGAAGACGCTGCATTTAGCCATACTTTCGGAGATACGGCAGGAACTTTGGAAGTCCACTCCAAGAGGCTGATGAGTGAACCTTCAACAACTCCATCCCAACCCCAACCATCAATGCCAAGGGAAATGCGTTGGAAGAAATCGAAACCTAGTTATTCGCGAGTGCCAAACAACGTTGAGAATAGAAGCGTCGAAGATGTGAAAAGAAAATTAGTGGGTAAATCTTGTACCGAGTTCTTTGAACTATTTTTTAATGATGATCTTATTAACTTAATTGTAGAACAATCAAATGGTTTCGCTCTGTTAAAAAACAAAGTAGCCACATCGTTGACGATCAATAATATAAAAACATTTTTAGGATTTTTATAATACACTGGGTATCATAGGTTACCTCGTGAAGAAATGTATTGGTCTCTAGATGAGGACATTACAAATCCTTTTGTAAGGTCATGCATGACCAGACAAACCTATCGTGACGTCAAGAGTAATTTACATTTGGCTGACAATTTAAATATCAATACGACTGACAAACTTTATAAAATTAGACCATATTTATCCTTGTTGAATAAAAATTTTAAACAGTTCGGAATTGTAAGGCATGCGCTGTCAATAGACGAACAAATAATCCCTTATAGAGGAAAACATTCGTGTAAAATGTATATTCATGGCAAGCCAATCAAATTTGGATATAAGTCGTGGACATTGGCTTCTGCAGATGGATATATTTATGCATTTGATATATATACGGGAAAAAACAAAGTGCCGTCAAATACTAATAATTTGGGTATGGGAGGCAACGTTGTGAAGGATCTTCTGAAAAGTGTAGACACTCCAGGAAATCACATTGTTTATTTCGATAACTTATTTACATCGATCCCACTTTTGAAATATTTAAGTGATTATTTGTTTTTCGGTACTGTTTTCGGTACGATAAGAGAAAATCGACTAAAGAACATCGGTACACTAAAAACGACCAAACAAATTAATAAATTAGAAAGAGGGGAATATGATTATAGATTCGAAAAAAACAATGAGATACTGGTCGTTAGATGGAAAGATAGTGCTGTAGTTACAGTGGCATCTAATTTTGATAACGTAGAGCCCATTAAAAACGTATCGAGGTATTCAAATATTAAAAAAAGATATATAAATGTCACTCAACCCAGCGCTCTTACCCAGTATAATCGTTTTATGGGATGTGTTGATTTAGCGGATAATTTCGTTTCAAACTATAGAATAAGGGTTCGTGGTAAAAAGTGGTGGTGGGCAATATTCTCCAACTTCTGTGATGTGGCACTTTGTAATGCATGGAAACTATACCAAATGGTTCATCCAGAAAAAAAATATGAGCCTTTTGAATTTTAGAAGAAGTGTGGCCACCGCTCTCATGAAGTCGTCAAAAGTAAATTCTTTTTCTATTGGCAGACCCAGTAGATTTGCGACAACATCGAGGTCAAGTATAACAGGGAGTAGTCATTTTTTAAATAAGGGGGAAAATAGAAAAAGATGTCGCATATGTCATTCACACAAATATTTTATGTGTCCAGAGTGTAATGTGGCATTGCACCATAAATGTAACGAATTATACCATACCGGAAAATAGTGTTTATTAAAATATTTGTGTATGCTAATTTCTTATTATGTTTTTTAGAAAGATGCACTTTCCTACCTATATATACAATATCTTTAATTTTAGTTAATATTAGTAATATGATTTATAAATGAAGAGAAATAAATCCACTTTCAAATAAACTTGTTTGGTTTCATACATTTACTTTTTAACCCCCTATTTCGCTGACGGTGCGACATAGGGGGTTATAACGCACCACCTCATATTTTTGTAAGTATAAGTTTTTTCATTATTTTAATTTTTTTATTTTCTTAATGTGTGTTTATATACCACATATCCAAATTTCATCAAAATCTGACCACGGGAACTGATAGCGGCGAAATATGGGTTAATATGGTGTTTTATTCTGGGTGTGAGGTAGGTTTGAGTAGGTGACACTGTGGTGGGTAATGTTATATGTTTCGTGAACACCTCACTGGGAGAACCTGTGCTGAGGTGTTTACGTGGTTATGATTAAATGGTAGATGTATTTATGTGTATTGGTTAAATTTTCTTTTATAAGTGTTAGTAGGGATTTTAAATTTTTTTTTTTTAAATGGTTATTGTACATTGTTATTTAAAGAAAAAGGAAAAAAAATATTTATATGCACATATATACATACACCCATGTATACATACATAAATACACATATATGCATGCATACACACATATAAGTAAATACATGCATACATACATACATACACATTCATCCATGATTATGTTTCATTTGGTGTTATAATGTTTTATATAAAATGGATATCTTGTTTTTTGATCCAGGCTGTGATCAGTTTTTTGTGAATGTTTGTGTATAAAGTTTTAGTTATTTAGAAAATTTCATACATCTGTTCTTTTTTCGTCAAAATTTGATTCACTTGATTCACCTTCACGTTATATATTTTCCTCACACTCCTTTCTACGTTTATCCGCTGAACATACCCAAACCATCGTGCATTCTCAGGTTCTCTACATCTGAATACGGTCGTACCTGGTTTTACCAGGGTTAGTATCAGCATTACATTATGGACTGCCTACACTAGTACTTAACACTACTAAAAAAATGATGTAGATATATTGATATTGTAACTGAATAAGTACATCCTTTTTCCAACTGCAATTGTAGTTTAGCAGGATAATAAAAAAGGTTGACACGTCAAAGTCCAAAATGTCCACGTTCAAAAACACAGGTTTCCAGTTTTTACGTTTGTAATAAATCTACACTAAAATATCCTCTGAAATCATAAGTAATCTATCTATCAATCTATATAAATAGAAGTGTAAGCGTTCATTTGTTCAAAATCTTAAATCTCCACTAAAGATCTTCACTGATTTTGAAATTTTGACACAACGTTTCATTCGAATGTCACCTGTGAAAGGTATAAACATGTTTTTTTTGAAAAACATGCTTTTTTTAAGCCATCTGCTGGACGTAAAAACAACACGCGCCATTGCTTTTCTATCTACGCAGACAGACTGAGCCATGGCAACGCGTAGTGGGGTAAAGCTTGTTAATTAACAAAACATAAGTTTATAAGTAGGTACTTAAATATCTCAACGACAATTTTTTTTTCAAACTTTCTTCAGGCAGGCAGATTGGTATCATTTTTTTTTATTTTTTTTTTATTATCAATATAAAGTTTTTTTACAGGTTTTTTTTTCGAAGTCTGTCTCACTAGGATAAACCTGTGTCGAGACAGACGTATTTGATACATGAATTAATTTTTACGTATTTTTTGATACATAAAATATTTCATTACATTAAATGACATTGTGAAAAAGATACAAAATAATAAATAATAATAATAAATGATAAATTTGTTAATCAGCATCTAGTTGGAGTACATACTTATGTAGGGATTTTTATAAAATTTTTGAGCATGGATCTGTCTTGGCTGATGATCCAAGACTTGATGTCTGTTTTATATTTCAAAAAAAATTCGTTCAGTCTAATGGCTAGTGAGAGAGCATTATATAGCCTTGTTGCAAAATATCTAAAATTTCTCTGGCCAAAAGTTGTTTTAGCGAAAGGGATTTGTAAGAAATTATGTCCTTTGGTTCTAGTATCACGAGCAGTTTGGATATTGTCAAAAGTAGTTTTGTGTTTGAAGAGGTATGTTAGTATGTTTTTAGCATAAAGTTACCTAATGTCAATAACACAGATTTTCCTAAAGATTTCATCCGAACTGCTTGTGATTGGTAGTTTGAGGATAATCTTTATTATAAGTTTCTGAGCTTTAGATATTGGATCAATGGCGGCAGCGTTTGCTCCTCCCCATGCTATGATACCATATTCTATTAAAGATTGACAAAGTGCATAGTAGATTGTTTTGAGCTGGCTTAGGTTGAGAAAGTTGCGAGTTTGTCTAAAAAAGTAAATGAATTTTCTAAGTTTGTTTGCTTTAGTGGTTATATGTTGTTTCCACTTTAAATTGCTGTCAAAAATAATACCTAAGTATTTAATTTTAGTTACCTGTTCTAAATAAGGGCAATCACATATTATCGTATTTGTCAGGTTGCAATTATATTGATATTCTTATTTTGGAAGCTCGTAGAAAGATTCTCGCAAATTCTAACGGGATATATTTTAAGAGCGCCCTTGAGGTGTTTATGCCCAAAAACGGGGCTATACAAAATAATCTAAATATTATTATTATTACTATATAAATTAACCATAACTCATACATAAATATATGCTTCTGATGAAACAACTAAATTTAAATACCCTGGTAGATAGGCGAATTATTTCTGACCTTTTTCTATTAAGTAAAATTCTTAATTATTGTATTGACTGCCCTGATATCTGTTCCTACCAGAAATACGAGACAGAGTTTTTTTTTTGAACCAATATTCCCAGGTTACGAATAACCTGAAAATATTATAAATCTCCTGCTACTTGAGTCATGATGGAGGACTTAGCCAGCCGAGGAATTAAACATACTACGCCTGGGAGGGACCCGGACGCGATGCCAACTCAGCCACTGACCGGACAGAAACTTATTGTTGGTACCTACATGTTAAAAAAAAACTTTAATAGGTAAGGAAAGTTGTCGTGCCATACAAAAGACTGGCGATTTTTCATTGAAATAAATGAATCATTAAAACAAGTCCTTTCTAGAAAACTCTTCCCAGTTCTCTCTATTATTTCCTTTATTCCGTATGTTACCAGTCAACGCGCATATCGTGAAAACAGCAGAGAATACAGCAACAGAACAGCATTATGTGTTTCAGTATATTAAAATAATTGCAAGCACAAATCGACTCCGTAATGAGTCTAATGTTGAATGCAAGCGGGACTCATTGTACCCACGGTACTGTAAGGTATTATTGCACTAGTGATGTTAATGCTGGGACGATTGAAATAACGAAATAATTATTTTTACAAAATCCAATCGATTTTACGAGTATCAAAAAGCTTTGATCTCCGTTTTTTTGTAATCGTTAACCCCTCGCTCAGGTTTAGATGAAAAAAAGGCAAGTTGTAACACATTGGGATTACAGAAGAATTGGATTTCGTCAAAATCTATTAACCATTTCGTTTTCTTCAGTTATCTTTTCTGATTCATGATTTAAAATATCTGACAAGCAAAAAAAACATTTTTCTTTGCTTTAGTTCTACGAACTTATGTGAAATACGAACATTAACATACATAGAGAGGTAATATTATTACAAGAAAAATTACGGAAAAAATATAATTTTGGAATTAAATACTGTGACTGATTTTGTATCTACATGTGAACCACCTATTTGTAATAGACAATCAAATCGGATCTGCCCTGATGATGGACACTGCAACGTTGTCCGAAACGTCGGCTAAAGAAGGAGTTAGCGCAACACGGCATAACACCCCAAAAACAAACAACAAAAATGCTTTTGGCCGTGAGAATCTAAAAACTTACCCAATCAAATCGGATGTTTTCACAAATAATAATAAAATATCGATTTTGTTCTCATGCCATCCCTAGTCCTATATATGTGTGTGTGTGTGTGTTTTGCAAGGGTGTTGCAGTGTTGCAGTGTGTTGGTGTGTTGCACCTGGACGGGGGCGGGGGGCAGGGGTTGGCGCTAACGGGATTTCTTACGTCCTTAGCTTTAATGCCGTACTTTAGTTGTACGAGTTCATTATACAAAGGGAAACCAACTGCCTTCCTTCAAACAAGCTATTTTGCTTCTAGAAGTAGGGATGGTAATAAAAGCACCGTTTTAAAAAAAAATTAATATACATATTTATATCTTATATTCTTTTTTATTTTAGTTTAATATTATATTAGCTACTCATATTAAGTTGAGAATTTTTATGTGAATTTATAAGATTTGTTTAAATGATACATAATAATATATTCAATTGAGAATACCATCAATATATATGTATATTTTTTAAATAGATTGAGAAACAGCAACGCGGCCTTTTTCCAATTTAACTACATAGCGTAAATTTGAATTTGACACACTTGATTAAACTTAAAAATTATTTTTAATCAAACGGTATAACAAATATCTAGTAAAAAATATACTTTATTTTTATTTATTAAATTGGTATTAAATATAAATTTTTCATGATTTTACAAGCAACTTTGACGTTATTTTGTGTGTTATTTTATTTATTATTTTGATGATTAGGTACTATAAAAAATGTATTTTTTCCAAAGTACTATACAAATATAGTGAAATTTAAAATAGAGAATAAAAACGTTCTAAAAAATTTTTATCGAAATTTTAAATTCATACACGAAGAATTTGTGTTTCAATGTAAATCGGTAATAATATGCTTTTTTTAAAGAAAAATAATATTATTTAACAATCGTACTACTGTGTTTCTTCTCACACGTCTTGTTTGCCAACGAAGACAGAAGATACTAGAACGATGATCTACGTTCTCTCACTGGGATAGTATAAAATCAAATTTAGAGTATAAAATATAAAAATAATGTTCGCAAAGTATTATTTTTCCGAAGAAAATCAAGAATCCCAACTGCTCACAACTGCTTGCACCCAGTGAGACTAGGCTTCTCCAATTGGGAAATGTTGTAAGACTAAAGTGGGGAGGGGAATCAGGTGGGAAAGTACCTAAATATTGAGATCTGAATATGCTCTGATTCTGAATATTGGTCTTACACAAAGTCGTTAAATATTTGTGGAATTTAAACAACGCGATGAATAAACTCACAAATGTCAAATAAAACATCAAAAGCAACCATGTTCTGAAGTTTCAAATGAAACATCGAAACCAAATGTACTACATTCCGATGTTTTATTATTCGTTTGCCAGCCCCGACTGGTCTTACCTACCCAAGGAAACATCATTTTCCCTTTCAGTCTGTTAGAGTCTTATAGAAATAACTGCTGTGCCGTCATAAATAAATTGATAATAAAAGACAGAATTTTTATAAAAAGAAATATAACTGTTAAGTCCTTTCGAAAAAGTTGTTGTACACACTTCATTCAACAATAAAACATTATGAAGTATTTTTACAAGTCGCCATTAAAAGAGAAATGGATATACTTCATGGAGAGTTTGAAGTTGCATTGTTGCAAAAGTGATTGCATTTTTCTACGTCATTTGAAAAACGAGATTTCAACTGTATAATGCAAATTCTTCAAGCGTTGTCGACGGTGGGTTATATTAGATTGTATTATATTGTTTTTTCCATTTCAACACATCAGGCCTTACTTTGACATACTCTGTCAGAATTTGTATTTTTTTTCTGCGTTGAAATAAAATTCAAGTAGATGGAATATTTCTGAAGTTGCCGAAAATTATAAACTGTTTTTGAAAGGTGATGAAATATGCTTTCAGAATGAATTATTAATAAATAAACATTAACATTTTAAATGAAAGCATTCAAAATTAGAAAAATTGCTCGGTTTTCGTTCAAACATTTTATTAGTTTTATAAATATTACCATCGCCTCACGTCTTTTTCGTCGTTAATAAAAAATTCAGGAAGTTTCATAAACTTTTTTCAACTTGCGATCGGAATCATTGATTTCACAGAGATGTACATTTTAAATCTTTTTTGGTTAAAGCAAAGGTTCCCAAACTTTTTTGCCCCGTAGACCACTTGCCAATTTTTTTTTCAGTATACCCCCTGCCTGCCGAATATTGAATTTTTCTAAAACTATTAACGTCCCATATAATATACATATATTTTTTTCGTATAAAGATTCCCTTTCCTTACCTGCCCTACAACCGGGTGGCGATATAATTCCTCTGTTTTTGCATTGTGCAGATAGAGGCGCCCTTGTGAGGTATTACACCAAATGAAAATGGAGCAGGATAAGCAAAGGGAATTTATTTCTGTAGCTGGCCCTATAGAACTGCCCCTTAAGATCTTTGTTAGCGCTTATTTCGATCAGTTCTTCTTGTCATATGATGTCCGATTCTTCAACATTCCATTTCCACAGTCAAAATGTCCTCAAACTTAGTTTTGAAGTCTGTGTGAAGTACATTTAAATGTTGAACGTCATTATTACCCTGGACGTTTTTCAAAAACAAGGAAAATTCGCGGCTTCCAATGTGCAATGTTTTAGTTCAATATATTAATTCTGACGAGAAAAGGAACGTAGACTCTATTTATATACCTCAATAAAGAACTTTACGATATATAAACATACAAATATCAAATATGTAATTTCTCAGTCCATTATTAGTATCACGCAAACTGTGTTATTTGTGTTAGGTGTATTGTGTCATTTATGGAACTCCTAAATGTTGACTTGAGGTAAATGGGGGTCGGCTCGTATGTACCCCCATTTGAATCTCGTGGAACCCCAAATTTTTTTCTCTCTGACATGTAATTTCACAGTCCATTATTAGTATTACGTAAACTGTGTTATTTGTGTTAGGTGTATTGTAGCATTTACGGAACTCCTAAATGTTGACTTGAGGTAAATGGGGGTCGGCTCGTATGTACCCCCATTTGAATCTCGTGGAACCCCAAATTTTTTTCTCTCTGACATGTAATTTCACAGTCCATTATTAGTATTACGTAAACTGTGTTATTTGTGTTAGGTGTATTGTAGCATTTACGGAACTCCTAAATGTTGACTTGAGGTAAATGGGGGTCGGCTCGTATGTACCCCCATTTGAATCTCGTGGAACCCCAAATTTTTTTCTCTCTGACATAGACCCCCAGCAAGCCGATATCGACCCCTGGGGGTCTATATAGACCACTTTGGGAACCTCTGGGTTAAAGCGTGTAGTTTTTTTCTATATAACACCGTTTAAATCATGTTTCTTACCGTGACAGAGAGGGAGGGAGACAACAATTTTGGTGAGATCTCTATTTCGAAGAAATTAGCCCGATTTAAAACCTCTTTTAATCTAAGTATCGTGTTATTTGTTTATGATAAAAAAATGTTATTAAAAAATTGTTTTTTATGTTTGGCACAAAGGATAACAAATTATTATAAGCTATAATTAGTCGCCTGAAATATTCCTACAAATTGAAAATATCTCCCGACTAAAAATAAATGCTAAAAAAAAATAATATTTGACAAGTCAAAATATTTCACCAACAAATGTAGATATAATATGTCTCGACGCCATCTAGTGGGAAATTTAGCACTAACAAAGCCTTTCATACAAAATAAAGTAGGTTGCTTACGGGTGAAAAAATGCAATAAGCAGTAATTGTTGATTGAAGTACTAGTACATATTGAATTATTTGGCGTATTGGAAATAAGCCGACGTAGCTCAGTGCTCCAGAGCCCCTGACCGGCCGTCAAAAGGTGCGGGTTCAATTCCCGTCGGAGGCATTTATTTTTACTCGGGAGATATTTTCAATTTGTATGGATATTTCAGGCAACTAATTATTGCTTATAATAATTTGTTATCCTTTGTGCTATGCATAAAGAACCTTGTCTTATAAACTTTGGTTTATCATACAAAATAACACGGTACTGGTTAAAAGAGGTAAAAAATCATAATTTTACTCGGGAGATATTTGTATGGATATTTCAGGCGACTAATTATTGCTTGTAATAATTTAGTGTTTTATTTTGGGATATTATGCCGTGTTGCGCTACCTCCATCGTAATCAAACGTTTTGGACAGCGTTACAATTTCAATCGTCAGGGCAGATGAGCAATTGATGTGTTAGAAATCTGCCGTGAAATAACACCCTGATGATGGACATTGCAAGACGGCCTGAAACGTTGTCTAAAGATGGGGTAGCGCAACACGGCATAATATCCCAAAATAATAGTTTGTGTTCAGGTAAAATGAAACAAACGCTTTGTTTTAAACAACTAATTTTGTAATTTACCAAACGGTTTCGCTTGGCTTAAGCTTCATCAGGTTAACAATTTACACACTAAAATACACAGATTAGGCATAAAATATTATTTTCATTGGTGGTAGGTCAAGTAGAATTACCTATATAGTATCCAATATGAGTTAATATGATTGAATATGACCGGTATTAAAAACGGATAACCGGTTCCATTTACAACCGGTTCCATTTATAATCGGTTCCATTTACTAACAGTTTCATTTACAACCGGTTGCATTTGCAACCGGTTCCATTTACAAATGATAAGATCGAACTATTAGAACAAGACACTATGTCCAACTGTCGAAAATGAATGCCTGAAGTACAAATCAAGTAACAGCCAATTCCTTCCTAAAGCCCCTGTTATGAATGCCATTTGACAACTGTCATAGGTTTATCCGGCAAAAGGATTCCAAACCCATCTCAGTGGATGGGAACATTATAGAGGAATCAGAAATTATTGACGTTTCAATATTTTCATGATATTCGAATGATGACTGGATTTATTATTTATTGCTCAGATAGTCATAGCCTTAATTTATCAAAATGATTACAACTAATTTCTATTACAGATTTAACTAGCCATAAATACCGCACTAGAGTCCCAACTGCTCCCAACCTAGAGCCAGTGAGAGACTGGCATCCCTATTTTTGAGTTATGTTGTGTGGCTGAAGTTGTGGTGATAGGAAGAAGACGGGGAAGAGGAAGGTGGGGGAGTTTCTGACTATTCAGACTTGTTCTCCAAACACGACCAAAGCCATTTCAAGCAACGTTTCTGAATTCTGGTCTTACACCAGAGCTATACTGAGAGTATCATACACTCACGTATTATTCTAAATGATCAAATTGTGGCATAAAGCAAATTAATCAAATACAATTTATTGGCGTATGCCGGGATTTGAACCCGCCACCCACCCTTTCGTCCACGGAGTCCGTAGATAAAGAGGATAGAGCATCACATAACTCAGCAGTGATTAGTTTAAATATGGTACTTAACAGTTGGAAACAGTAGCTTGTACTCTTGCGGTATTCAAATAAAGAAAATAAAACATCATATGCTTTACATTTCTTAAGGTAAAACATGAGATATATAGCTCTAGGCTTGTAAATGACATATTGGTTTGCTTTAATTCACGTAGACATAGAACAGTAACTGTGAAAATGTTCAGAAAGAACAAAGATGTATTACTACAACCTCCCTTTGCTGGGTTAATAGCATTACGCATTACTCCATAAAACGAGATTTCTCTAGAAAAAGCACAAGGCGTACTACGACGTTCATTTCACCAAAAAATGTATAAAATCCCAGAAATCCTAAATTTGATGAGTTTTTCCGGATGAAATATGATGTTCTCCTATTAACCCTTACGTTTCACCCCAATCCTCTCCATAAACTGCTTCAAACCCTTGAAAGATCTCCCAGTTCGTACACCACTGAAATATTTGCGAATCATGTGATTTTTCTATCTTTCCGTCTGCGATTTATTCGTTATTTAACACGATAGTCTTACCAAACAATGCTTGTTCTTTCTTTCTTGGTTCATCAATTCATTTATATTAAACCTATTAAAATACAAATGGAAGTTAGATGTTCAAGCATGTTTAAATGTTATTTTAAGAGTAGGTAATCAAATATATTATGTACTAATTTATTAATTTCATTTAAAAGCACAATAATCCTCGTGTTATGCTATGTGTGCTAGAACATATGTTTTGCCTTGTGGAATCTTGATCACGTTGTGGTGATGACTTGAATGACGCTTAATTTGGGAAGTGGATATAGTTACCGCTGCCCCGGGAACCATTTATTGGATAACAAACACCTCTGCAGTATGATTTAAGATTTGTAGGTCAAACACCTCTGCAGTAGGTCACCCCAGTAGATCACTCCTGGACACACTGACCCACAAAATACTACCCACCCTTCATCCTTTTTTTCCTTCACAGATCTTCCTCACCTTACTTTCATTAAAAATCTTCTATTTCATCATCTTCAAAGATGACAAAGGCTCTCAGGGAAATTATTTTTCTCAAGGCGTCCTGTGTTGAGCAAATATTAATAAAGTGAAAGGATGGATCAAATACTTGATTCTGGTCTTGTCAAGAAGAGTATGTGTGAGGAGATGTACGTATGAGTTGTGTGGCGGTCGTTTTATTATTCCGATTTGAACGCTCGTAGTAGGAACAACAATCAACGGTCATGCGAACTCTGGCGGGATCAAGAGGTAGTATCGAACACGACAACCATCTTAAGCCGGTACCGGATCGTAACAAAAATAATTACAGACAGATGAAATTCTAACAGCTACACCAAAATACACTCAAAATACAGTCAATTAGATAGAGAGGCGATTAGGGAGGCGTGTTTTTGCACAGAAACGGAACTATGAGAATTATCCAATTATTAATGTACCTGATTATTAATTATTAATATTTTTCAAACATTAATTGACCGTGCAGTCTATAGGGTTAATCTAGCATAAAGTGTAAAAATGTCATTTTCGTAACTACAGGGAGGCTCTGCCTGGCTGATTTGGGGAGACCCTTTGACCTCTCTACCTGGTCTCTCGACCCAGTGAGAGGGATATATTCACATGTCCGTCACTCCTGTACACACTGATCCCTAGATTATCACCCTAGCCTTATACCTTTTACCTTCCCAGAACTTCGTCTCCTTTCTTTCCGTAAAAATGACCCTGTACACAGGATCCCGAAAGATGACACAGGCCCTCAGGAAAGTTGTTTTCTTCTGTGGGGGGTTAATTTGAAAAAAAAGTACAATCGCAATTAGTAAGTGGTTTTCCTCTTTTCGTACTTCCCGATTCTTTCGAATAATATTTCATTTTTTCCCTAGACTTATCAGAACCAAATAAAAATATGTGTAATGAAAAGGCTTCCACGGCCTGAAAAGAAAAGTAACGTGGCTCTATCCAATTAAGTTCCATTTACAACTTACTGTACACAGGATAAGTTAAGGTTTATTCGCCCAATGGGGTAATTTATTTCTGCTCTCCCAGGCTTTTTTTTCATTGCCAAACAAAGTTTTCGGATGGGTACATTAAGTAATAAAGTTGTAATCATCATTTTTATTGACTGCTTTCGGAAGAAAACATATTAGACGTTTTTTCGGAAGAACGTACAAGTTATAATAACTACTGTTAATTAAAAGTACTAACTAAGATTGTATTTCCAATTATTTCACCATCATCAGGTTATTTTTCCGCAAAGGTGAGTCAAAATGACGAAACGCCGCAATCATTGCGTTTTGCCAACATTTACTTTATTATTTTTTTGATGTGTATACCGCATACGAGTCGTAAATGCTCTCAACCACTTGGAACCAGTAAGACTATGGCATCCCTAATTGGGGTATGTTCTGAGGCTGAAGGTAGTCTAGAGGGGAAGGAGATGGGGAAGAGGACGGTTGCGGCATTCAAATAAACGAAGAAAAAATGTAATATATTGACATATCAATAAATTCACAAACCCACGCTTGCTTTATTCGATTTAAATCTATATTATAAAAGCAACGTCGCAAATATGGCTTAAATACTTGGTTATAGAACAAAAATACTTGTTCGCACCTGCGCGCCGTGTCAGCGGAAAATCTAACCTATTGCTTTCCCCGCAATAAGCGTTTTCCCTTACTTCTGTCCCTTTCTTTTTGCTCGGCTTTTCTCGAGGACACGATCCAAGAAAGGCCATTGTAAACCAGAGATATAAATAAAACTAGGTGTGACCTTTTGGCAAAACTTTGTTGTAAATTTATTGAATTGTTTTTTTTTCAATGTTCTCAAATAAATTTTACGTTAAAATTTAATGTATGTTCTTAGTACATTCTGTCTTCTTATGGTTACCAATAATAGTAGACCGGTCAGTGACTGAGTTAGCATCGCATCTTAGTCATATCCAGGCGCCGTGAGTTCAATTCATCGGCCACGAAACAAGCAACATTTTCCACATACTGTGATGGTAGTAGGAGATTTTTAATTTCTGTCAGGTTAGGGCCCGGGAAAGTTTGTATTTCTTTAAAAATATGAAAACGGTGACTTTGTTATGTAGATAAACTGAAAATTTGTATTTTACTGAATCAGTATTGTCATTAATAATATATAAAATGAAAACACATTTGTGCCTTGTGGGCGTGTTTCTAATATTTCATCGAGACTTAAATTTCCAATACAAAACTGTGTTTACGAAATTCAAATGGGATTTGGGCCATTGGGCTCAATGGAACACTTAATTTCTTACCATTCAAATTTGTATGGAATGCACTTCTAGTGTTATTCTTTACCTATGTTGAAGAGTGATTTTTCTGTGTTGTTTGGTATAATTCTACATTGAAATTTTAAAGTTATAATATTACGGACAAACTTAAAAAAATGTAGATTTTTGATTTACCGAAAACGAATAAATACAAAAAATTCCTCTGACTGCAACTCACTCACAGACCAGTTGGTGTTTTTTACCCATTTGCTGAAGTTCCCGACGTTGCTTTGGCTCTATTTGGCTTTGATGGGTGGAAAACGAGAATGGGAGTGGTTTTGGAACGAGATCTCATATACACCTAAGACTTTTATCTTGTTTTAAAGTTAATCACAAAATAAAACTCTAGATACCGTAGTAACCTCTTCTCGCTCAGTTTCTTTAGTTGTTTCTTCCAAGAATGCCTAGGGCGGCTCACTGGAACAGATAGATATCCAATCTTATGTATCTTATGTCGATGGTTTCGAGGAAAAGAAATGTGATTTAAGGGTATTTTTTTAACTGCCTTTTGGCAAGAAATACTTCACGTATCGGGTGATTATTTCCTGAACTTTTTATATAGAACTTTTAGCTGAAATTGAGTTTTTTATAGCTAAGTACTCTTAGGTGCCTATTTAATTTATTTTATTGTAGAATTTTACAGGAAGGCTCAAAGTTTACTTTTAATGCAGAAGAAATAGGTGGAAAAAAAACAAGATTTTCTGAAATATCAGAAGACATTGCATAATAACAAACGCACATTAGTGAAAACCTGGCGGTTTCAGGGTCGTACATTGTGTAATGACGTCAGAAAGTATAAAATGAATACAAGCTATTGAAGGATATTAAAGTATATACAAAACATATAAGTAAATATAGGCTCAATCAATATTGATTAAAAGATGCGTTAGTATAGCCTTCTTGTACCTACTTCCCGGGCAGTCAATAGATCCACCACCTCTCCGAATCTTTTATTGTTACAACAATAATATTAATAATAATAATAATTTCGACTCAAGTATCGGGGATCCATAGAAGCCCGAGTAAATCATGCCTCCAAGAAGTTGGGCGTCTTGTACAGGGCTAGGAGATTCTTCAACAGTGACCAGCTGCTGACCCTGTACAAGTCTCAAGTCCGCCCAACTATTGAATTTGGGAGCCACCTTTGGGCTGGTGCCCCAAAATACTTGATAAACCTGCTTGAATCTGTGCAAAGGAGAGCGATCCGTCTGATTGACAATCCGTTGTTAACGGACCGATTGCCTTCTCTAATGCATAGACGCAATGTAGGCATGCTATGTCTGTTCTACAGGTATTTCAATGGAGCCTGCTCCAAGGAGCTAGCAGCATTGATTCTTGATGCACCGGTGCACGTGCGCGAAACTCGACGGATACGAACTGAACACCCGTTCACGGATGACGTTGGCTTCATGAGAACGGGCCGTTTTTACGACTCGTTTTTGTGTAAGTCGGCTCGTATGTGGAACGAGCTACCGGCATCTGTTTTTCCTCCCTCCTATAATCCGAGCCTCTTCAAGGCCCGCATTAACAAATCCCTTCCTACAGCCCCTACCTTATTCCGCCTCACAACGCCGCCCAACCGGGTGGTGACATAGTTCCCCTGTCTGTACACTGTAAAATGTTAATTTATTATTCTCACCGTTTCAAAGTTTTCGCTGTTTAAGAAAACAGCTTTCTTGCTATAACATCTTAAACTGGGTCTCAATAACTCTGGCGGATGAACGATTAGTTGCAATAAGTAGGTTTCCAATAAAGTTTGGAGAAAACTGACCAATTCATCATCTCACAAGTGCACCTTTCTGGTAGGATCACTGAGGCTCGCTGTAAGGTATCATAATATTATATAAGAGGGATGTTAGGTGGTTTTTAGGTTCTTTGATACCATGAGCCAGTGATTCTCAAAGTGGGTTGAAAATACTATTTAAACACTACGAAGTAATGCATGTTACAAATAACCAAGGGAATTTAGAAGAAGAGGATGGCATAAATTTATATTGAAGATATCAGGACGATGTCATTATTTATACAGTTGTTATGGCAGCTCCAGTTCACTTCGGAAGTTAGCAGATACCGCAATGATCACAACACCATTATAAACCCGTACACCAGTGAAGTTTTTGCAGAAGAATATGGCACAACGATGTAACGCATATATATAAAGGAATGTCTCTACCATTTATGTTCGCGTCATATTTTCCATACACTCTTTTCTTCGTTTATTTGCTTTATATGTCAAACCATCTACGCGTCCCCCATTCTAAATCCTACTCATCACATTTGCATCTGTCTTGTATTCTTTGCAAATTTCCGCGATTATAGATAGTAAAAAGACACACACGCCTCTGGAATCTCATTTCCATAGCATTAGGTCCACATTCAACCTGCTACGGTGGAATGGTTGGTATGGTAGTTAGGGCGCCAATTGCTATGCAATTGGGTACTATTGAGGGGTAGGTAATATACCCGTTGTAGGTAATATAAGATATGGTACATAGATGGAATCAATTTGCAAAGTGAACAGCTTCATTTCCTGTGACGGAAACTTGGACGCCAAACTATGCCAGTGAAGACAAAGTATGCTGAACAGTGTGGTAGAGTCTGAGAATCATCATCAGGAATGGGCACTGTTTTTTCGATTAATTAGAGCTTTGGAATCATAATAAATAAAATAGATGTGGATTGATATTAAAAATTTATTAATTAATATAACTGGGATTAAACAAATACCTGTGGACCAATTTTACACGTGAGCTATCTATCTAGAACCTATAAACACTTGATGCGACGATTTGGGTTCCTGAAAACGGGATGGAGGCTTTACGGGCCTGAGGAGCCCTCCATCTCTCCCCTCATGGCATCAGCGTCTGGTCTGGTAGCTCTTTCCTCCCTCTGGCTGGAGTGCGCGTGGATGCAGTTACCGGAGAAAATGTGAAACTGTATATAGCCAGTCAATTATAATAAACTGACTGCGATTTACCCGGGGTAATATGAAACATTACTAACTTTAGTTAGTAAAATAATTATTTATAAAACAGAAACAAGAGTAATTATTTTCATAACAATCCTTCCTCTGCAAGTTCCACGCGTCACTGCCATGCATCAGGGTAGCTACTAATGCTCTATTGTAGACAGCTGGCTTGGCTTCTTTGGACAATAATTATCGTCCTAAAACTATCTCCATAATGTAACAAATTCTTTAAAACGGAAAGCAATTGTCTGGAATAGTTAGAGAGGTCACGAAGAAAAATATCGTTCAATTTTGAGAAGCTTCGATCTACTCGATACTTGCTATAAATGGGTCTAGCTAGGAACTGAAGGATCTGAATGGAACAAGCTATAAAAGTAAAGGCCAGTAATGAATTTAGTAGGACTGCTTGCTTTAGGGCTGACGCTTTATTTCTTCCAATTTCTCGGTAAGAGAAAATTTATTGGTACATATTATTTTTACTGTGGACTCTAGCTTTTTTTACAAAATCTATTGCGTAGTCCTACTTATGTCTTTATGAGTTTAAGGGTAAAAAAGCAATTTTAGCTTCATAAATCGCCTTCTAGAAACAACTGGATAAATAAAGAAAAAAAATTCTACAATAATATCTCCTGGTCTAACTACCACACACATGCACCTATTTATCGCCTTCATTCGATTGGAAACAAATTCACTCCAAATCTTGACATATCTATGTTTATATATATATATATAAGACATACCTGAATGATGTTTATATGACGCATTAAAAGGAAGCTACGAGCAAAAAATGAGTATTTTCTTGGAATGCCTTACACGTTACAAATATGGGTAATAGGCATTAAAATCGCACGACAAACGGAGTCTAGAAACGTTCGAGCAGCACAAAACTGGTTTTTATTTATTTTGTAAATAACTTTATAAGAAAGAAAAAAAGTTAATTAAGTGAAACTGTCACAGATAATCTTAGCTATAATACTGTATTTTTTACAATTTTTTTCCTTTGCGCGTTCCTACATTTCTATTGAAAAAAAAATTTTTTTAGCAGTTTACATTAACATTTTTTATCGAGTAATTTATTTTTTCATTTGTATTCTACTCAAGCAAAACGATAGAAAAACCTTCAATTTATCTAAAGCATATTTGGTATTCTTAATGTACACTAATTCGTTATAAAGATAAATCAAAATAGTGATTCGGTATTAAGCTTTTATTATATAAATATTATCTTAAGTTTTTATTTAGGAGCATCGCGTAGGAGTAGTTCATATTATTTAATTGTAATTTATGGTCTCAAAACGGAGAATCGAATTAAATTAAAATCTAATTGAAGTGTTAAGTTAAGTGAACCAAATTGAAATTTATTTATTATTCATTAACGCCCTGTGAGGTTTTTACAGAGGAATTTAACAATTTATTTATTTATTTATTATTCATTAACGCCCTGTGGGGCTGTTACAGAGGAATTTGACAATTCATTTATTTGATGTCCTTTATTGTAGAATAACTGTAAAGATGTGATGTATTTTTATTCTGTTATGTTGAGTTATTATTGCCACGTGTATATTATATAGCTCTAACATGTAGTTGAAAGTGAAATATTTACTTTTCTCGAACTATGTATAATAATACAAATAATCATTTTCAGGTAATATCAGTTTATAAGTAAAATCAATCAATACCCACTAATATTAATTTAATAATGCGAAGAAGCATATTTTTTATAGAATTAACTTTTTGACATTTACACATTTTAAATTGTAAATTAAACACAAATTGTAGTGCTATAACCCAAAAAAAATCACACAACTCACCTCTTTTGAATTTGAATTGTAGATATCCGTCCGTTCTAACACTATTCAAAATATTGATTTTTTTTTCAACAAAATAGAAAATTACTATTTTTTTGGTTAACTAATGTTTAAAACAAGATTTTTTATGCATAGCGCAAAGGGTAACAATTATTTTTACATGCAATAATTATTAGCCTGAAACACTCATCCACATTGAAAAATCTCCTGATAAAAGATACATGACGCCAACGGAACTTGATTATTGCTTATAAAAATAATTGTTTCCCCTGTGCTATGCATAAAAAATCTTGTCATAAACATTAGTTTACCAAAAAAAAAAAATTAATATTTGACAAGTTCTAGTATCTTCACCAAAAAATGTAGACAATTTGTCTCGACGCCATCTAGTGAGAGAGTTAGCACTTACAATGCCTTCCTCATATAAAATAAAGTTGGTTGTTTTCAGGTGAAAAAATGTAATAAGCAGTAATTGTTGAATTAAACACTAGTATGTATTGAATTATTTCGCGGATAAGAGATAAGCCGCCATAGCTCAGTGGTCAGAGCTGTCGACCGGAAATCGAAAGGACACGGGTTCAAGTCCCGTTGGCGTCGTGTATCTTTTATCAGGAGATTTTTCAATGTGGATAAGTGTTTCAGGCTAATAATTATTGCTTATAAAAATAATTGTTAAAATAGAGAATATCCAGGAAAGTTTCCCTACATTATGGGGAAGTTACCTTAAATTTTTGGGAACTTTCTTTATACGAGGGGGAATTTTCCCTATATTATGGGGAATATTCCTACGTTATGGTGAAGTTTGCCTACATAATGGGGAAGTTTCCCCACATTATGGGGAAAAGTCGAAATCCACCAACCTACTGCCATTTTTAATTTGTATTCGAGAAAGTTCGTTGTAACCTTGAATTTAACGACAGGATATACTTGGATCCAATCCTTTTCAAGTTAATCTTTTGGTGAAATTGTCTCCAAAATGCGATGAGGGCGACACAGGCGACATAAATTTTAACTATTTTAGTAAATCTGGATAATAACGCTAGCCCATTTACACTCTTCAATGATTCACTCTCTTTAACATCATCGGCTACAATACAGATGTCGAACTTCTTCTAACTTCCTGAAGCCCGTGGCACTATAGCATCCCAAGTCGGGGTACTTCGCGAGGCTGAAGGGATCGGGGAAGAGAAAAAGTGGAGGTAGAGGAAGGTGTGGTATTTCCCTGCTATTCAGATCTTGTCGCAAAACATGGCTAAACCATACAAATAATAGTAATAATACTTATCCGAGCTGCATGCAGAAGCCGTGCATTGCACAGTGAAATGTAATTCATATTTTGTATACAGGGTGTATCGGCACGTACCCGACAAACTTTAACCAGCTATTCCTTAGCACATTTGGAGTAAAAAATTTTATGGGCACTTTGCTGTTCGGTAACATTTTTTTTAATAAAAAAATCATATTTCACCACATGCCAACAATGCTTTATCCTTTGTCAATGTTTGAAAACCTATCTGGCAATATTTTATTCGAGTTTCGTTGAATAATGTACGTACGTACCTACATTGGCGCGCTTTTGCAATCACAATGAAATGGCATGGCACCATTTGTCTCATTTTTAACTATTTTTATTTAGTGTGTATGAAAGAGCGAGGGCCCTTTTTGACAAACTTGCTAATAACAACTGTTGAACACGAAACAATGCCAATGACAGTGGACGGAGTGTGGATTTTTTTTTTTTTGAAAAAAATGTTACCGGACAGCAAAGTGCATATAACATTTTTTACTCCATATGTGCTGAGGAATAGCTGGTTAAAGTTTGTCGGGTACGTGCCGATACACCCTGTATATTCAATAATATTATTATTAGATTTATAAAAACAGTTTATTTTTAAACAAGTTCTGCCTTTTCAAATAAACTGTTTTTATTAATCTAATAATAATATTATTAAAAAAATATATTAAATCGTAAGTATAAAAAACAAAAATTAAAATGGAGTTCGACAAATTAAACTTGATAACAATAAATGTAATTCATATTGGCAAAGCATACACTCAAAATATTTAAAAAAAAAGATTGAAATTAAATAAATCAACATTATTTTTATTTCATATGAATTTCACATTAAAATTATTTTGCTTTCTCTCGACCACCATACTAGGCTCATGCCCGTATCATGACAGTCGTTTTTTGGCCATATTCACTACATTGTAAAAACAAAAATAACATGTTTTAAAAGGAAAATTAAAACAACCTTTAATTTTTTTTAAGTGCTTGAATCATGAGAAAATTAAAAAAAAACTTAAGTTTAACTTAATGATGAAAATTTTAATAAAATTACTCAAAATTAAAATACACACCAAAATATGATTCCCCAGATTCCTACCCACCGCCTTTTTAATATGTTTCTTCTCAGATATTCCTATCCTTTTGCTCCTTCATTTCCTTAAAAAATTCTCACACAGCATCCCTGAAGATGACATAGGCCCTTTAAAAAATAATATTTTTCTCATATATAATACAAAAAAATGCGAAATATAATTATTTTGACATCATAAATATGTATTACGTCAGAAGTTCCTATGCGGGTTTTTCACGCTTCCGTTTTTTTTATTTGGGTGATTAAAATATTTAACCACTTGTTTGTGACTTTTATTAGAACATTTCTGGAATTTAATAACTCGCATTGGGAGTTAATCGCTTTATATCTCATTGTAGCACCAAAACAATTGACTATATCTGATGTAAACATTTCACTGGCACTGCAAGACCTCGGTAACCGAAATAATTGTCTATATATGTTTTTGAATTGAAGTCTAATTGAATTCCTCTATTAATGGATGTGGTGTTCTTTCACCGTGGCGATACTGAGATTTTCTACTTCCAGTGTTAGCCTGAAGAGTGACCACAATTCAGACTCGAAACGCTCGTGATGGATATTGCCATAAGAATTTGAAAAGTCAATCTTTCTTTTACAAACACTTTGAAATTTAAAAGGAATAAGAACACACAATAGAGGATATATAAATATATCGCTCGTTATTTACAGCGTTGAACTTGGGAGCCATTTTACAATACGTGTCAAATGTGAAGGCTTTTAAAGAATATCGCGTTTTTCAACACACTGACTTCGGAATCATTAGGTGAACCCTCGTGGTGTTATTTTAATTCTTATTATATAAGTTACTTTGTAAACGCCACTATTTAATTGTATACTTTTTTATTTTTATTTTATTTTGGAAACAAACAAAAATTTATATATTTAGCATAAACAGCAATTATTCACATGTTCTAGACCTATAATGTTACATTAATTCTAGTCGTTGATTCAATATTTGCACCTACACAATACATTTATAATTTACAAAGAAAAATTAAAAAATAAACATTATAAGGAATTACAAAATGTTATTAAACAAGTAAACACAGTTAGTAGCAATACAGATACTTTGTAAACACCAATATTTAATTATATAAGTTACTTGTAAACACCACCATTTAATCAAATAGTTGTGTAAATAGTTTATAGCTTAACAGAAAATGTGTTGTTCCACAATTATTAATTTATTTAAAATAATACGTTATATATATTTGCGGCACGTTCCAAGGTGGTCGATTGCTCTTTCAGAATACCACCATTCAGAATAGAAACGTTGCTTGAAATGGCTTTAGCCGTGTGTGGTGACCATGTCTGAATAGCCAGGTACTTCCCCACCTCCCTCCTCTCATCTCCTTACCTTCCCAACTACCGCCACCGTCACATAATACCTCAATTGGGGATGTTATAGTCTCACTGGCTCAAACGTGTGAGGCTCTTGAGAAAAATCAATAAACCTTAAATTTAGAAAGTTTTTGCTATTATTTTTAAAGTGTGAATTTTCAATAGAAGGGAATTTTCAACAATTTGGGAGGCGTTATTGGTACATTCATACATTTATTGTATAACCAACACCGCTCCTATAGATCACCCTAAATGGTTCGCGACGTTTGGTGACTCAGCAGAGGTTACCGGGTTCTGGATTGAGGTTTGTCTATGTCTTGGCGACTGATGTGTCTGCCCACGAGGGAGACTCTTTCGCATCTCTTAGACCGTATTGGGAGGGATGGATTTATATTTCACTCCTGGCCGCACAGACCCCAGATTCCTATCCACCCATCATACTCTTTTCCTTCCCTGAACTTCATCTTCGTTTTTTTAAAAATACCTTCTTCACAGTATTCACAAAAAGAGAGGGGGAAAAATAAGTATTGCTAAATCATTAAAAATCTCTTCAAAATATTATTAATTCAGTTAAAAACCGAATTGCAGGCCATTTTCTGATATTTTTTTAGTTAAATTCATAATAAATCCAAACACGTGTTCATGCACCAACATTTGCCTTGACAACATACAATAACGAAATGCGAAAATTTGAGAATTTTATGAACACGTGTTCCGACTTTGTGAAAACACATTCGAATTTTACTTAAAGTTTATCAGGAAACCAATCGATTAATTTGCTAAAGGCCTGCAATCTGTTTTTTAACCGGATTACGATTGATTTGAAGAGATTCTTAATAAATTAGCAATATTCATTTAGACATTTTTCTCGGTATGTGAAGTGAACAAAGATGTGGTCATTTTTGGACAGAAATGAACAATCATTAGTAATCGGTATCGGTGGTTTTATTTGGTGGATATATCATGATTTATTGTGAAAGGCTTTCAACGCGTCGGCAAATCGATATACGAGCGGATCCAATGCGGAATATGAAGTACCTATGGATCTCAAGTTGAGATTCTCAACACACTACATACTTATACTCTCCGGTGGGGTGGAAGGAAAGGGGGTTGTAGGGTGGTTGGGGAGGTGACTTATAAGAGTTTGGATATATTAATGGCATTACTTCACAGGTAATAAGTATTAACTTTTTGGGAAATTAGTAACTGAGTAGAAGAAAAATAAAACTTAGGTAATATTTTTTATTTAAATGAAAAACCAATTTTTAAGGAAGAGGTTTTTATGCATAGCATAAAGGATAACATATAATTACAAGCAATACTTATAATATTTATTTTTTGGAATAACTTTATTGAGTAAAACCTCAAATTGTAATATTTAAATATTGAAGACAATATTAGTGATTTCTAAACGAAAATCTGAAACAGAAAAATCAGAAAAGGATACGGTCACATCTAGGAACCGACCCCAGGACCCTTGTCTTTCCGGGACACTGCTCTACCAACTGAGCTAATGGGACCCTATCCCCCTCGGTCACTTTTAACTGTATCTTAATTCGAATAAGAACTACCAACATTGTCTTCATTTTTTTACCGCACATTTTTACTGGCAACTATCTTAATGTATGATCGCAAGATTCAACCCGAACTAAATGCAATCTAGACAGCGTCTTTTTTTTAGATAAACATATGAAATTTTTATTTATAATGCGAGACATCTATTGACTTTTCTGCAAGTCTAGAATGAATATTAATTTTTCGGAATAACTTTTTTGAGTAAAACCTCAAACTGTAATATTTAAATATTGGAGACAATATTAGTGATTTCTAAACGAAAATCTGAAACAGAAAAATCAGAAAAGGATACGGTCACATCTAGGACACGAACCCAGAACCCTTGTCTTTCCGGGACACTGCTCTACCAACTGAGCTAATGTGACCTATCCTTTTCTGATTTTTCTGTTTCAGATTTTCGTTAGGAAACAATTATACTGTCTTCAATATTTCAATACTTATAAGCCTGAAACACACCATACAAATTTAAAAAATCTTCAAAGACAAAATGAATGCCGGCGATGGGAATTGAACCCGCAGGATTCTGACTGCCGGTCAGCTGATCTGCCATTGCGTTACGTCGGCTTATTCTAATAGAGAAATGTCAGACTTTGGAATCCCCCAAGGTACAATGCTTTCAACCAAGTCTTTTCACCGTATATGTTAACGATATTTTTTTCAAGCATTACTTAGACAAATTACTTCAAACGCCGATAATCCAGTACTAATAACTTGGGTTAGCGTATGTTTGAAAGCCACTGAAGACATAAAAAAGAATTTAAAGAATTTCTTCGACGTTTATTCATAATCTATTCTATTCGACGGCCGGCATAGTCCAGTGGTAACGCATTGGACTGCCATTCCGAAGGTCGCGGGTTCGAACCCGGCGTGCGCAAATAAATTTTATTTGATTAATTTGTGTTATTTCACAATTAATTAATTTAAATAATATATAGTATATTTGCGGCACGTTCCAGAGTGGAAGATACTACCAGTATCGCCCTGGTGTAAGACCACCATTCAGAATTGAAACGTTGCTCCAAATGGCTTTAGCCGTGTTTAGTGACTAGATCTGAATAGCCAGGTACTTCCCCACCTTCCTCTTTCTCTTCCCCACTTACCTTCAGCCTCACAACATCCCCCAATCGGGGATGCCATAGTCTCACTGGCTCCAGACGGGAGCAGTTGGGACTCTTGTGAGGTATTTACTATAAAAAAAATAAAAAAATCTCTAAATACTGAAAAAAAAATTGTAGCTCCATTTGCAATATACACTTCGCCTAAGAAATTTTACATAACCAATGACAATTCCTAAACTCACGATACAAATTATTGCATCGCAAAATGCTCAATATTAAAAAGAACAAACAAATATCTACGAGTTTGATTTCAAATATTGATAAAAATCTGAAATGGAAGAACCAAATGTGTCAAATTGTAAAAAAATATTAATATGTCGATATATTTTTAGAATCAGTATTTTTTTCGATAAAAAATCTAAACTTAATATACATACACAAACACAACATTTGGCCCAATAAAAAAGTTCAAAAGGCAATAATAAAACTCATACTACAAGTACCATTCTACACAGACTCAACCAAAATCTTCAAAACACTAGACGTCATGTCAATAAGACAACTTCACGCCAAAACTGCTCTCCTACACCTCATCCATAATAATCTTCATATTACAAATCAAGCAAAAGCCATAATAAAAACCAGGTCCTTAACAAATAAAACACTGAACATTCCGATAACACACACCACACACGGACAAAGACACTTTCAATACTACGCAACAAAACTTTTTAATAGTATGCCCATTACTTTGAAACAATTATTGACTACAAACACATCTACAACCTTTCTCAAAAAACATATCGTAGGCTGGATAGAAAATCAAGATATTCACTTTATTCAAAAGATTATAATTCCAAACCAAACATAACCAAAATATAATAAGTAAAATTAAATATTATACACGTTCTTCAAGAACTAAAAAAAATACATACACTCAAATATAAAAGTGTGTTTTCATGTTTCAACATATGTCTGTGGAAAAAAAAAATAATAATAACTTTCTACCACAACACATTTATTTATTTATTGAATTTATGAAACTAGAGATTAGTGTGTTGAGAAGTGACGGAAATATGAATATAGGCGCATCCTGAATTCACCTCATTGATGAACCCGGGCAACCATGCTAAATCACCAATCATAGCGAACCACTGGGAATGACTTATTGGGGAGATGTTGATTATCCAATAAAAGGTTCCAGAGGCAGCGGTACACAAACCCACCTCCCAAATCGCACAACCCGCTCAAAATTATTATACACAAACTCCAACGGCTCGGAGGGCTTTGAAGCAGAGAATGGACGGTTATCTCGAGAGTATTTCCTCCTGGGGTAAAAATAATCTCGTCGAATTTAATGTTTCAAAGACCCAATCCTGTCTGATTACGTCTAAAAGGGATCCAAATGATAATCTAGTCTCCTTCAACGGAAGCAATCTTCCGAACAGGCCTTCCATTGATATGCTTGGTGTAACTATAAGTGACCAGCTCAGGTACGGGGGCTCCATCGAAGCCAGAGTAAAGTTGGCCTCTCAGAAGCTGGGCGTACTGTACAGGGCCCGCAGATACTTTAATAGTATACAACTGCTGACCCTGTACAAATCGCAAGTGCACCCTATTGTCGAATTTGGCAGCCATCTCTGGTCCGGAGCCCCTAAGTACCTGAAAAAAACCCTTGACTCTGTGCAAAAACGGGCGGTCCGTTTGATAGATTCCCCAATCTTAACAGACGGACTGCAATATTTAGAACACAGGCGTCAGGTAGGTATGCTGTCCTTGTTCTATCGTTATTTCAATGGAAGATGCTCTGAGGAACTAGCGTCATTGATCCCTTCGGTACCAGTGCGTAGTCGGGATACACGCCAAACGCGCGCCCAACATTTGTACACGGTTGACATTTGTCACATGAGAACGGGTCGCTTCTACGATTCGTTCTTAAGTTCAACAGCTCGATTGTGGAACGAACTGCCGGCCTCTGTGTTTCCTCCCTCCTACAACATGGGACTCTTTAAGACCCGTGTTCACTCCTTCCTCTCCATAAAAAGACCCTCCACACAGCATCCCCAAAGATGACATAGGCCCTGAGTAGAGTTAATATAAAAAAAGTTAAATTAAATACCTTTGCTTACCAAGGAAGAACTTTCTACAATCGACTACCGGAAAAACTAGAATCATTAACGACAAAATCCAAACATTCAACACTGTGAAAAAATATTTTCGTGACAATCTTTAAAAAAAACTGTTTCCACGTAAATCGATCCTATATATCAGTCATTTTCCCATAAGTGCAAATTTCTTCTACAAATCAAAGTACCTACGCATAATATTATGTTTTTTTACCAATTACATTATTTTAGATACGTTTTAAATACTTTTTTAACTTTCTCACTGCAATGTACTTAAAACAGCTCATTATACATAACATATACCAATACCTACCATATTATTAATTACTTTTAAATAATTACAATAATTTACTGTACACTCTTCTTAACACATGCCAACACTTCATGGAAGAGTAGTATTTATACCTCATTTAGTAAATAGTATGCAGAAACTTGATGTAAATACAAAAAATTTAATATGTAAACACATGCACTCTCGGGAAAATAATATGACTATATTTGTAGAATAAAAAGGAAGAAAAATTGAATCACCAAAATAATTTTTAAGTACGTATGTAGATTGTAGATACCTTAAAAAAATCAAGAGAAATATATGTTTGGGGTTTTCAAATTACTTTAAGTACCAGCTAAAAATAGTTTTACAGATAGATAAAGTATGGGAAAATATTTTAAATATTAAAGTTAGTAGATATAAATAATAATAATCCACATTACAACTCTCTGAAGTATCCAAAAATAAAAGAAAAATATAATTATTTCTCCAAATAGTGTAAAATTAATAAGAACTAACTTCAACCAACCCGCAAATATCCGCTGCTGAAATTTTGCAACCTCTTCCTACAATAATTCTTACATATTGGTTACCTCGATCCTAAAGACTGATCTAGGTGGAAAAACTAGATTTAAGTTTAAATATATATTTTTTTAAATTTACTCTATATTTAAAAAATGAAAAATTTTAAAGCATGACATATTTTAAAAAGTAGAAATATAGAAAAATATATATAGTAAAGCCAAAAGATGTTTTACATATAAAATAAAATATATTAACGATAGCAGCCGAAGACGTCAACCAAAAAAAATTTCAACATTTAAATTACTTTAAAAAGAGTCATGTTTGACCCACGACTATGTCCTCGCAGGTTGCATAAAAAAATACATTCAAATCATATCAAGATAATCCTCAAAAAGTATTTACGATTATAAAAAGCGTTAATTTTACATATCGTCAAAATTCATGATGTCCCATCGGTTCTATGAGATGAAGACACCGTACGCCGGTTTCGTGCAGGGGTATGCAGATATGACGAACTACACATGTATTGGTACACATTTCTTGCTTACTCCACACACACAAAATAATCAGCAAAAAATAAAACTGAAAAACTGCACATTGTAACAATATCACATAAATCACAAAAATCCTCATTGTTTTGAAACGAAAGAAAATGAAAAAAAAACAGTGGTGTGTTTTATTGATAAATACTTAGAAATGTCTCTCTCAATAAAAAGATTTCGCTTTTAGTAAATATTTTAGGCAAATAAATAATGCTACCTTTTCAGAAAGGTAATCGATTGCGAAAACACACCGGTAAAGATATCACTAGATTACCACCTCGATAATAATGGAGCATTTTAACTAATATATTTTGTTAGTTTTTTTTTATGTGAATACCGCACAAGAGTCCCAAATGCTACCTACCTTCTGGAGCCAGTGAGACTATGGCATCCCCAAATCGGATATATTGCGAGGCTGAAGATAGTAAGGAGGATAATAAGATGAGAAAGAGGAAGGTTGGGGAGCACTTGGCTATTCAGATCTGGTCACCAAGCACGGCTAAAGCCATTTCAAGCAACGTTTCAATTATGAATGGAGGTCTTACGCCAGGGTGATACTGAGAGTAGCTTTAACTCTGGAACGTACCGCAAGTATACTATATATTATTTATATTATTTCAAATGAATATATATTACGAAATAACACAAATAAACATTAATTACATGTATGGGTATAACCATCCAAGGGAAATTAAAGTTGTTATATAAATAAAAAATAAAAACACAATTAAAATGTTATTTGATCAATTTCAACGATGTTTTTGGTGATAAAAGGGTCTTTTAGTATAAAACTGATCACATTTCTTTATAATCAAAAGTAACGAATTATAAGAAATGAATTTACATTATTAGTGTCATTTTTTTACAGCAAAGGCCAAATCAATAAGTTTTATAACAATGGGAAACAGGATTCATTTTTCTTTTAAATGAAGTAATTGAACGAAAAAAAACCTTTTTCCATGCAAATAAAATAAAGTAACTAATTTCCTTTAGACATTTTTCGACATCAAAGAAGAGGGTCTTTCGGTGTTTTCTTTTGATTGGTAGCTGTCAAAAGTATTCGAGAGATTTTTTGTTTTGTTTTTGATTACGTAATATAATGATTCAATTAGATGATTGGCCATAAGGAAAGGAAAAAATATATATATGGATACATTATTCGCAAATAAAAGGTAAGCTTCTGAAATGTAGATCGCGCATTAGAGTTGAGGCTTCCTCTTCTTTCGTACGGTTGGGGGTCAGAGGGGAACATCTAGGTCAGTGAGCCAGTCTTGGACTTTAGTCGTCGCCTGTGGACCATATCAATCCCACCGGGGAATGAATGCAGCGGGCAATCGTTGACCACATATTCGGTGGTCTGCACAGCACCGCTTTGACACATCGCCGACTCTTGAAAGCCTCACCTGTGCATCATGTGTGCATGGCGGCTGTGGAATCCAGGCTGTTTATTAGTGGGTTCTTGCACGAGATGGGCATTTCTCACGTTGGCCAATTGCCATTCAAGTTTTGAAGTGAGGGGTTATCCTCACTTCAAAACATTTTCTTCATAATAAATATTTATAATTATTTCAGAAAAAAACTATATATTATATTTATAAGTACTTTATCTTATCCATACTATTAAATTTTAATAATATGTAAATTAAATCCTCAGAACGGGAGATCACAGACAGGATATCATTGTTTCTTATTGTTACTAAAAAGAAGTTAACTAAAAACTTATTATTATTATCATATTGTATTCCATCCAGAAGGCTTTTCGGGGCTTTAAGCGGCATGTCGGGTGAGAGACGACATCGTTGTGCAAAAGTATTGCGCTATTTTGCCTCCGTGTTGCAGTCTCTCGCCTGATATTTGGAGCGGTTATATTTACAAGCACGGTGAACCGAGAGAGAGTTGTAGATTTTAAGTCCCTCTGATGGTTCGCATTGTCAGATTAAGTTGACCATCAACCATGAAAGTGTGGGCGCTTCTAGCCCTTCTGGAGCACAGTATTCAGGTGCTGAGGAAACCAGGGCAATTGTTTTTACAAATTCCCAGGTTGTTTCAGCTAGCTTATCGACTAAGTTGAGACATGTCATGGTTTTTTGCTCACTGTTTGCGTATGTTGCCGGTAGTTCAGTCTCTTGTCCAATGTGACTCCCAGATAGCGGGCGGCGGTGGGGTTATGGAAAGCTGTCGCAACTGTTTTTGAACCATTTGGCTTTAGAGTAGCTAACTGCTAAATTCTTCTATATCCTGAATTAAGGGTCTCTTCTGCTACTGGAAGAGTTTTTGCTTGGGCTGTGATGGCGATGGAAAATTTTCTAGCTTCAGTGTGAGGAAGGTATAAATGTTAAAAAGCGATCGGGCCAGCATTGAGCGTTGGGCAAGGTTGAGAGGTATTTTTGATAAAGAGATAGTTGAGGTGAAAAACAGTTTCCAAATGAATCGTAATGAAACAGTTAAATTCTGAAAATGTGTTTAAAATATTGATTAAAAGGCTACAACCCTTCAGGTTTTTTATTTTCTTTCGGAAACAGCTCATATGGTCTCACAGAAATATTTTTATCTCCCTTACTGTCTTGATGAGAAATAAACGGCTAAAAAAAATTATAATTATTTATTTTGGCGTCTACCCATTAGGGGTGATCTTGGCCAAGATTAAAGTTTTAAATGGATTATTAATTTAATTTTACCACGAATTGTCATTGTAAAAACATAAATTAAAAAAATAATGATGTGACATGTACAATATGTACATTGTACATAGACCTCGGAACAGGTATAATGTTGTGATATGTACATTGTACATAGACCTCAGAAGAGGTATAATACCTAGTGAAACCCATGTAACAAAATCTAATAATTAATTAAACTAATATAACTCTAATTTTTAAGTGTTAAAAAATAGTGTAAAAAATAGTAATACTATTAAATGCTGCGACTGCTTGGACTCAGGGCATCTTCACAAACTCCGGGCCCGAGATTCACCCCCTTGAAACCCCCTCACCGAATCCCTATTAAAAAACTGTTTTCTTTAATCTCGCAATATCTTCCTATACACTCGTAGTTTTCTTTAATCAAAAGTACAAGCATTATGTCAATAAACGAAATCTGCTTCGACGCCGGATGATTAGGCATTAGTACCGTAAGCCGACCTCGCGTGACGTGATATTGCTCAACTCGGTTGTTGCTTTTACTCGATCTCATTTCCTTCCCCTTTCCCGTTTCTTTCGCTCATTGGATTACCTTTCTCGAAGCCAATCTGCGTAATTCGTGAAAAAAAGTATCGTAGGATCAGGACAAAGCGGAATGGAGAAAACACTGTCTGATTTTAGTATTCTTTGATTGTGTTTAACCCATTTGACTACTTATGATATAGTTGGAAACATAATTGGAAGATTGTACTTGTTTTTATTTTATTGTTTTAATGCTTTCCATTCCGTTACTTAAACCTGATTATTATCATACATTTCTTACTGTTGGCGCATTCCGATAGATAATATAAGTTTTGTCAATGAAATCAATATCTTACATTTCGTAGCAAGATAGTCCAAGTTTTTTTTTCAAGTGTCTGGCTTTTACCCTTTAAATTATGAAGAGAGGGAAGGTGAATTAATGTATTGATTTTTTTTAAATTGTAAATTTCAAAATAATATGGAAGATTGGAGTAGAATTCAGACTTGAAAAAAAAGATGCGTTGTTGAATTTAGGGGAGATAATTTTTTAAAGAAGGCAAGATAGAAGAACGAATATTTTTTTGGAGAGAGACATCCAAATATGTGATCTAAAGTTTCCACTTCTATACCACAGAATGTAAAATCTAAGGAGTTAAGCGTAGAGATCAAAAAGGTGAGAAGGAACGGAATAATGTCCAATCTTCATTCGAATAAGTGAGGAAATTTTGTTTTTTTCGAGAAATAGGGCAAATCACTGCGCTGGTGGGATAGTTCTCTTTATTGATGCCTGTGCAATGTGCCAAAACTCCTACCAAATATTGCTGGATACATCTTTGAGGATGTGAAAATGTCAGATAGAGGAATGTGGTTTACGAGGGTAACATAGGGTTGGATGCTTCTTGTTTTGCCAAGGAACCCATGATGCCAACATGTCCTGGAATCCAAATCAGAGTTACGTTTTACCAGAGCTTTGAATGAAGGCTATCAGCACTCAAATAAGGCATACAAAGTGATAATTAGGATGAAGAAGAGTACTGGACTGAATCATAGAGAACATGTTCATTATTTTTTTTTGATTGTATATTTGACAAATTCAATTATTGCAATGCATTTGGCTAAAAATATTGAAAATTGGTTTGAAATTCAATGAAACTTTAATACATGATGGTGCCGGTTCGGTTTACTACTACCGAGTGCCTATTCACTCCGTCCCCAGGGAGAGAGCAGAAAGTTCTGTAGATACTTTATCGTTTAACTAATAAATAGCACTGTAATTGGAACTACGCGTGTAATTGATATTTAATCACGTGTACATTATAGATAGCAAACTTAATTAAATCTGTGAGCATTTCGCCGAAATATTTGTTATAAGATCTGCATATTTTCTTATCTCATACATATCTCAGAAATGACGAAGGTATGTGTGTACACAATTTAAGGACTTACAGAGCGGAAGCTGTGAGATATTACTATTCTCGGTAAGGATTTATCTCCGCGTCGTCGCCATGGCAACCAGCCACATCGGATATCATTCAAAATAAAGCGTAGTGAAACGTTTACTTATGTCTTTACCCATAAGAGCCTTCCACCGAATATAACCATAGAAACGTGTTATGGCGTGTTCGCCTGCCCAAAATAAGCTCTATTATTCCTCACTTGAATCGTTTCCTTATATTTCTCAACATCCTATTTCTCTAATGAACCAGCGGTAATATATTTTTATTTATTTTTTCATAACAGGTTGATAAGAGTCTTAACACCTCCCAACTGTCCAGCGCCTAATAGTTGTGAGACTTAAAGAAGTGAAGAAGGAAAATACTTGGGGAAGATTATGGTTTACCCGGCTGTTCAGATCTGGTCACCAAACACAGACAGAGCGATTTCAAGTACAGTTTCCAATTCAAATGGTTGTCTTAACTAGGGCCGTATTGCTAGTATCTTTCACTACGCAATGTGCCGCAAATTTTGTGCTAGCGCAGACCCGTAAAATATCTCGGTATAGTCGTAGAGACGCTATTTTGTACTATTACACAGGCCTGCAAATTGACACTTTTTGATAGTTTTTTTCACCGTAATGGGTGAATCGTATGTATTTTGGTGCGCTGAGTCAAAATATGCCCTCAGTTTTTCTCCAGCACGTAGGGATTTTCCGCAAAATGAAAATGAAAGTTATGCAAAACCCGCAGTACATATAGGTAAAAATGCATTTTGAAATGAAAAATAAATATATATTACTATTGGTTTATTTACATTTTTAAATACAATTTGATGAAAATAATATGTATATACAATAAGGAATTATAATTCTTTATAATATCTACATCTTTTTCCCTCAAAACTCCGTTTTAAGCTTTTTCGTTTGTGTGGGATGTCTGGAAGTTCTCTATGGAGCATCCAACAGTAGTCTCCCATCATATTCACATCCCATCGTCCTTGGTACCTCCGTTCCATTTCTTTGATGTCTTGGTGGAACCTCTTGCCCTGCTCTTCACTTACGGCACCAAGGTTTTCTGGGAAATAATTCAAATGGGAAGTTTCAAGCTCATGGAGCACCCCAAGGTTTTAAAACATTTCAACATTTTCTTTACAATTTCTTCATAATCCGGGTCCTTATTGTTCCCCAAAAACTTAGTCACAACTTCTTTAAATGATATCCACGCCTCTTTCTCGGCTTTTTTCATCACCTTTCAAACTGATTGTCTTTCATTAGTTTCCGAATGTCCGGACCAACAAAAACACCCTCCTTTAACTTTGCCTCAGACAGTCCCGGGAATTTCTTTTCAAGGTACTTGAACGTTTCGCCATCTTTTGGCAATGCCTTGACAAACTGCTTCATCAGTCCAAGCTTGATGTGAAGTGGGGGTAAAAGCACTTGTTTGGGATCAACCAAAGACTCAAAGTGAACATTTTTTTCTCCAACCTTCAAAGTTCTCGTTGGCCACGCTTTTTCCTTCTACTGGGTTTCCATGATTCATACGCTGACTAATACTGTTAAAAATACTGATTTTCAACATATTTCATAGTTTCTGATATTAAACTATAAAGCCGAATAGGTAAAACAACTTTTTTCGGCATATTCATATATATACGCCTTAAGGTAGGCAATCCCGCAGAAAAATGCATTTTGCGGAAAATGCTTACGTGCTGGAAAAAAACTGGGGGCATTTCTGAACTCAGCGCACTAAAATACATAAGAATCACCCATTATTTTAAAGAAAGCAATTTGGTCGCAGGCCTGTGTTATCTTGTCGAAACATGTTCAACTTTTATTGATGAGGTAGTTTCCGGCCGTTCGGCGTCAGAGCGTTGGAGGTCAAATTGGACTAATTGGAAGTTTTTTTTTTTTTTTTGTTTCTTTTTTCATAAAAATTTAAATGATTACAGTTTTTTTGTTTTCTACAGCCACCATAATAGGCACAGGCCCGTAGTATGGAACCAATATTTTCGCTTCGTGTATCATCAAATTCTAATACACCAATGTTGATAGTCTGTGTTCCCGTCAAATCAGTTCCAATTTCAAAAATGGCAAATCAAAATAATTTTCCATCAAAAAAATTATATTAATAGGTAGGTAACAAACACTTGAAATTTTGAAAATGATGTTTAAATTCAAAAAAAAGTTCTAGAGTTAATTGAACCGTAGATAAAGAAATGTATTATATTGAATAATTATTTTTGATTGAATTAATTGCTAATCGACAAAAATGAATCAAATAAAATTTTACTTTAGCGATTCGTAGTCAAGAGAGGTCACGGAGGTCTTGCACGGATTATTTCATTGGTCTGTCTAAGACCTCTCATATTATTTTTATGGAAATTGGCTGGATACGTTTTTTTTTTCAAATCTTCGTCATACTTCTAAATATTTTCCGTCTAGAGCAGTTACCAAATACGGTCTACCACGACTCGATTCTGAGAAGGAAAGTAGTGTAAATATAATAATTAATATAGTAAGGTCTGTGATTTTGATGGGTGACCGCTGGAACATATTATTATTATAAGCTTATTCCAAGAACATAGCAAAATTAAACTGCTTGACTTGAGAAGAGATTTGGTTAAAATAATAATTATGGTTTCGGCAAGAAATTCGTTACGAATGAAGGGTGATATAATAAATATATTCCTATCTGAAGTCGCAAATATTGTATGCGTATCAGTTCTTGGTTTATTGTGGACTGTAATCAATATCTGCCTCAACTATTGGGGTAGATGTGATTTTTACTTACCTCTAGTTTGTGGTATACATATTGTTGCCAATCGATATTATCGCATTGAGAGAAATAGCTGGTTTTCACTGCACAAGCTTTCGGAATAGACTCGAATTAAACGCACAGAAGGAACATATTCACAGCAGAAGGTCATGCATAATAAATTGTTTCAATGTCATTGATGTAGGTACTTCACACTATCAGACAAGGACAGGTAATTGGGTGGAGGAATTCAGGAACATATCTGTTCCTGCAACACATATCCTTGTGATTGTTTCTGTTCAAATAAACCATTTTGTAACTATCCAACCGGACTCAAATAATTTCCTTACTTTGAGGCGTAAAAATGTAGCTATAATTCTTTCAGGACCGCACTTTGGTTTCGACGTATATTCCATATGTTATGCTTGATAACACCTTAAATAATATTTGAAAAATTTTATTGCATTTTTTTTTCACAACTAATTTACATTTTTTTACAATTTTATTTTTATTATTTTTAAGCATCCAAGGGTTATTTGTTACTGGTAAGGAAAAAATCTATC
Organism: Hesperophylax consimilis; assembly: GCF_061612785.1. Lineage (NCBI taxonomy): Eukaryota > Metazoa > Arthropoda > Insecta > Trichoptera > Limnephilidae > Hesperophylax > Hesperophylax consimilis. Next base: position 20,223,481 of record NC_142865.1, read on the forward strand.
ACACAACGGTAGTCCGTTTGATAGATTCCCGAATTTAAAAAAAAAAACGGATTTCTATATATAAAACACAGGTGTCAGGTAGGTATGCTGTCCTTGTTGTACCTGTATTACAATGGAAGATGCTCCGAGGAACTAGCGTCATTGATCCCTTCGGCACCTGTGCGTAATCGGGAAACACACCAAACATTTGTAACATGAGAATGGGTCGCTTCTACGACTCGTTTGTGAGTTCAGGATTCTTTTAGTTTGGTGAAACGTTGCATCATTATAATATATTATAATAAAACAAATAAAAAACTTCATTATCACTGAAAGCATTCTACAGTTTGTTTAGTATAAAAAATAATTAATAAAGACATTTTTTTCTTAAAATGTTTACTGCTATGAACGTAATATTTGACTATTATTATTAACTTATCGATCCACAAGAAGTAAGTTCTCGCATATTTCGTAACATTTTCTACGTGTAGTGCATCCACAAATAGACCATTGACCACTTGTTATTATAAAGCCAATACGTCTTTCCCCTTCAACCACTTCCCCCGGCTTCCTCCCTCCTTGAGGGCTGTTGTAACTCCCTCCTCACGACCAGATATTCCACTCGAGTGGCCTTAAATCCTAACAGGACACTTGAAAGGAATTTTACTAAAAATAATAATTTATTCCAGAAAACGTGCAGGGGTATTGCAATGCAAAATTCTCGTTATTTTGGATTGATAAAATAAAAAAAATACGCAAAATTCTGATGCTTACATGAAATAAAAACAGAAAAGAAGTGTACATAAATAAATATTGTAAAAACTCTAACAGCCTTATTAAAAATTGGTAAAAAATGTATTCAATTGATAAACGACCCTGTCCGTGTAAACATTACTGATATTAAATAGTTGATGGAAAGATATGTACATCATACAGCTAAGGCACAAAAAGCAGTAATAACGAGTGATGGATATAAAACCTTATATGTATCCATCTACAACCTTATTTAAGGAAACAAAAATTTTTAAACGTAAGACAGATGTATAATATACATGCACTCATAATGTACTATACGAACAATCCCAAGTATCATAGTCTTGTAGAACACAGTTACACAACAAGACGAAGATCAGAACAATCGATTATAGTACCAAAAATGAATCCATCGTTTGGACAACGTTTCCGTGTATTTCTGGCTCCTAAGGTGTTTAATGGGTTCAAGCAGCAATGCAATAAGGTTAAAACAGACCCTCTTCAAAAGCAAATTACCGTATGGCTGATAGAAAGTGGCAGAACGAAATCGAAAAGCTTCCTGAATTAAATTATTGTCTGACTGAAGAAAGACCCCTAAGAAAAATCATTCCTACTGTATCCCTATTATCGTATAAATATTTACTATTTTGGTTTTTGTTTTAACATTTGTATTACAGTATATATACAACACTGTATTATTATTTGTATATGTTCTTATTTATGTTACCACCATAATACGGGCATTTGCCTAGTTTGAGTATTGTTAATCTGTTGTATAAACTCGAAATTATGATAATTTCCTATCAAATTTCGGAATGTATCCAAGCTATTTAAATGTTCTATTTTTTAAGACGATGTCGTAAAAAAATACCATTAAATTAAATATTATTTTGGTATTTAAAATACAACTAAATTAAAAATTTTACAGAATTCAAAAAGACAAATTACGCAGTCCTTTTATTTAAGTGATTTGCAAAAAAAAATTACTTTGTACCCGTTCATATAATTAAACATTATTATAATAATTCCCAGAGGATAACCATAAAATTCAGACATTTTGGTTTCATTTTAGCACATTATAAACGTTTTTTTAAATTTGTATTTAAACAATATACATTAGGCATGTAGGTAAGTTTTTAGATTCTCACGGCCAAAATCATTTTTGTTGTTTGTTTTTGGGGTGGTATGCCGTGTTGCGCTAACTCCTTCTTTAGCCGACGTTTCGGACAGCGTTGTAGTGTCCCTCATCAGGGCAGATCCGGTAGATCACATCCGGTAGGACACATCTTCGGATCTACCGGATCTGCCCTGATGATGGACACTGCAACGCTGTCCGAAACGTCGGCTAAAGAAGGAGTTAGCGCAACACGGCATAACACCCCAAAAACAAACAACAAAATTAGGCATGTACGTTGTTAAAAAACATTACTTTCATGGAACTTTTATTATTAAAGTTAATTCATAAATAATATTAGCGAAATAATCTCGTTTTTCCGGTAACGTGATATTCACATGATGACATTATTAATATTTATAAGAGAAATAATAAAAAAAAACAATTATTTCTAATAAAATAGTGAATTGGTCAATTGAATAGAAATTTTTAACGAAAAGTTGTTTTAAATTACACATTACAAATCACAAACCTGAGCTGTGATTTTCCCGAGAATAACACGCACAGTCTGCCAAATTGCTATATTGCCAGATTTTTCCAAGCCAGTTAAAGACATTTCTTATTAGTAATAATTTGAAATATAAATTGTACAGTATTTGTACTACTTTTAGGGAATCTAATAAAACTAGCTCCTTACACAAGATAAATCTGAATTTTAGGAAAAACGTTCGAAAATGTCTTCGTAGGTTTATAGTAACTTATTACAGATAATCTTGTATTAGAATATGTAAAATTCTGTTAGGTTTTCATGCAATGAATTTAAAAGATTACGAATATGTTCGCACATTTTGGTACAGCTGTCCCGGAAACCATTCATGAGATAACCGACACCTCTGGTTCGCTACGTTTGGTAAGTTAGCAGGACTACCCCGCTTCATGGCGTGAGGTTTGTCCAGGTCTTGGTGGTGAAAGCGTCTGCCCGCTAGTTGCGTGACGGGCCGGAGAATCTTAAACCTCTCCAGCCGGACTCTCGCCATCCATCGTCTTGTTCTGCATTGGCTCATAGATTCCTGCACACCTCAACTGTTTGGAGCCAGTGGGTTTATAATATGCCCAATATTTGAATGTATGGAACTGAAGGACAGGTGAAAAGAAGGTGCTGGGATAGAGGAAGATTGGAAAGTACCTGGTTATTCCGATCTGCTCGTTAATCTGCTAATTTTTATTTGTTTATTTCCTTTATTTTTCCCAATTCATACATTTGAAATTACAGTTTTATAATAATAAGAAAGGGAACCCACTAAGGCGCAGCTTGTGCGTGGGTAATACAAGTGTATACATTATATTTTTGTACCTGAAAATAACAGTAAGCATATAAAGAAAAACGGTAGGATTATAATTAAAGTTAGTCTAAAAGATTGTGCAAGAGGTGCATATTAAAAATAAATCAAAGTAAAAATAAAGATTGTAAGATAATATATATGAAGTAAAAGAACACAAAATAAAATAATAATAACTATACATAAACAAAATAGAAAAAATTAAATGAATAATGCTTCAACATTTGCATTGTACAGCCACAACTTTAGTTCTTTTTGGTATTGCGCTAGTTTAGTTGTTACTTGAATTTTTTTTGGTAATAGATTAAAAGTGCGAGGTCCAATAAAGCTACTGTGAGTTTGCATTAGTTTGGTATTGGTTTGTGGGGTATAAAATACATTCCTTGGAGTCTTCCCCAGACGTACCCGATTTCTTATTCCATTCACATATTCTCCTGATACTCATTCCCCCCCCCCCCAGTAATAGATTTACCAGGTTAAATTGTACCCTCGAAAAAACTAAAACATTAACGTTTTACATGTTTAATTTTTAGTATCAAGAAATACATAATTTACACAATTTGCACTTCCGTTGATAAAAAACATTTAAAGGTTCAAATAAAAATCCCATCCGTTCCGAAATCGTAATTCATTTCAATTTGGCGGGAAAACATTTAGCAGTGCGTTCGAAATTTAAAATAATAATTTAACCCGCGCAATTAGCTCCCCTCGCAGTTCAAATTCCAATTACGAATTTCGCGCCAATTTTTGCGCGCGTTTCGAATTTAAATCCGAGCTTGCGGCGGGAATCGTTTAAGAAACGAGCGCTTTTTGAATAGCTCAGAATAAATGTATTATTTGATTAAATACTTTTACAAGTAAGAACTTTGTTGGTGGAAATTGGTCAAATTTAATTGATAAATTTACGTAATAAATTGGAATAATCAACTCCCAGGGAAATTATTTACTGAATAGATACACACAGGAAATGCCTTCTATACCTATAGATGTGAATAGATACCAATATCGCCACTAACTTACTACATTTTGGTTCTAATCCATTTATCACCTGGTCTGCCTCCCTTACTCATCGTTTATCACCATTATATTTATTATATTATACCTTCGGACATCGTATATCATGATTATATATTATTATGTTATACGTTCGGACATCGTAAATCACCATTGTATGTTATACCTTCGGACATCGTATATCATCATTATATTTTGTTATGTTATACGTTCGGACATCGTATATCATCATTATATTTTATTTTGTTATACGTTCGTACATCGTATATCACCATTATATATTATTATGTTACACCTTCAGACATCGTATATTGTCATTATATTTTATTACATTACACCTTCGGAGATTGTATATCATCATTAGATTTGATTACATTATTCATTTGGACATAGTATATCACCATTATATTTTATTATATTATACCTTTGGACATCGTATATTCAGATATTTAGGACACCACAAATTTAATCTTACACGCCGAAAATCAATAACGAAATCAGACTTTATATTTAATTTCAAGTGATAATATTACTTTATGACGTTTTATCACGTCCTAAAACCAAACCCTAATAAAAATTAGTCAAAATAAGCAAAGCCAGCAGTGCCAAATGGCGTATTGATACCAACCCTGATGCTTGGAAGTGACGCTGAGTGTGCGAGAAGAGGAATGGGGGGGTCAACGCAATTCTCATACCCAAAACCGGTTGAAAATGGCCCATTTAGTATGGTTTTTTCCCAGAATTTGAACGATTCATCAAATTTCAAAGTCAAAATTCATGTTCTTGAATAGTACTTTCACAGAACTTGGATATTTACTTTGAAATTTGATGAATTGTTTACATTCTGTGAGTTAACCCATTCTTCAAATAATTTGAAATGCAATATCGATTATGGGATATATTTCAAAGAAAGATACAGAGAAAAATAACAAGTTTAGGACATGGCTAGAGGAATTTTTATCATAAAGGAAAATTAATTCTAAAACTCCAAAACTAACACTTTTAAAACCTTAACTTTGTGTTTCCAGACTGGAGGTGGTCCATTCCGTAAACGCTTCGGCCGCAGAGTTGAGGATAGATCCAGTACGAGCTGATGATGAAGGCATCTTCCGTTGCGAGCTGACGTACCTTCAGGTGGGCGAGGACTGTGACACGGTGCAACTACTGCACTTCAGAACACTGAGTGAGTACAAATAATATACCATTTAATGGAACTCTTCCACTCCGTGATTGACTCGTGCGAGTTGATCATGAGATACTTAGCGTGATGGCTTCTCGGGTTATTGCTTCCTACTGGTTAATTGACATATCCTTCCCTATTTCACTCCTTCGCCTTGTGGAGCTTATCTATGTCAAGCAAGAAGTATAAAAACTTAGTCACTCGAAACCTGGTCGTTGTCAGAAATGAATTGTGGTACTACCTTTTTTTTTTTTTTTTTTTTTTTTTTTTTTTTTTTTTTTTTTTTTTTTTTTTTGATGATGGACAGATGATGGACACTGCAACGCTGTCCGAAACGTCGGCTAAAGAAGGAAATAGCGCAACACGGCATAACACCCCAAAAACAAACAACAAAAATGCTTTTGGCCGTGAGAATCTAAAAACTTACCTGTGGTACTACCGTTAAGAAATCTTTCAGATGAAATGTCAAAGATTTTCGTTAATGATAAATAAGCTGGTAATAACCAGTGTTACATGTGATATTGCACGAAGTTGAAAGAAGTGTGGTGTGAACAATATATGGGTGGGAATTTATAAATACCTAAAAGTTGTTACTTATTTGTCAATCTTTGGAAAATAAACAGTTGAATATTATCAATTTTTAAAATTTTTACATTATACCAAAATACAACCAATTATTATCCAGGGCCATAATGAGAGAGTCTTCCACTCTGGAACAGCAGCATTTTAAAAAAAAATATAATATATTCTAAATTAACAAATTTCGAAATCGTTTAAATTACCGGATTGAGGCCGTCAATAGACCGTGAAATTAGGGGATTGCTGGTCGAGAGCCTTAGTTCTCGACCATGGAGGGCGTCAATAGACCGTGAAATTACGGGATTGCTGGTCGAGAGCCTTACTTCCCGACCACGGAGGCCGTCAATAGACCGTGAAATTACGGGATCTTTTTTTTTTTTATTTGTTTAAAACAATATAAAATTTTCTTCTCTCTTGGCTATGACCGATATTTAAAATTTTTTTCTAAGGCTTTGCATATGTGTTCGCAGGGATGGAAAATTCCTCCCCTACAACACATAAGCCTCCATGAAAATTGGACCCTTTTCCTTGATACCTACAGAAAGCTACTTAAAGCTCTCTTGTACTATATATCTTTATAGACATATGTACTTAACTAATTAATACGTTATTTACGATCTTGAACGCAAATATACCCGTATTTATATTGTAATTAAATTCCATCAAACGTTGTGTAATTTTTTTGATTTATGATATAGGATTTTAATTACATTCATTTTTGTGGTAACCCCCTTGGTTCTGATCGAGGTGTTGAGTTTCACAATTTAATTGGTCTTTCCATTGCAAACCTAGACTTAAATGAATTCCCTGAATGAGCTAACTTTCCTATTGTAATTATTCTGATTCCCTGCACCCTAATAAAATCGTAGTTAAACGCTGCTAAAAGATATTATACATGTTTATTTGGACAGGTAATTTGATATAACTCAAATGGTTAATTGTTAGTAAATTTGATTTTGGTAAACTCTTGTGTCTGTGTGGCGCCACTCCTTTATGATTCTGCTGCTATAAGGTACATGTAAAGATTGATTTAGTAGGTTAATGTAATTAGTTAATTGCATATTTGACGAACTCGGAATAGCCCATTTGCTGGCATAATTTGGCTCCAAATCCTCCTGCAAGTAAACGAGATGATCGTGAGTCAACAAGAAATTTGCACAATCCTTTGACACGGCTCTTTGATTGATACCTAAGTTATCGCGTCCCAAAAAGCCTTCCACGTCATCATGTACTGCCTTCAAGTTTCCCCTCGAGTCCCGATACCCCCAAATTCCGACCCCTCCTTGAACTACAATTTACTTAGGGCGAACCGGTTTCGTCCTATATACAATCATATACTCACGGTTGGTGTGGACTTACGGGTCGTGAATCCTCATTCCACGTTTAAAAGAAAATGCGATAGTGGTCTATAAGACCTAAAATGCAAGCTGTATGCAGGTCCGCATTCTCCAGTAAACAGTACATACGAATAAATATATGTATACATACAGTTTGGGAAAGGTTTATAACTCGCAATACGAGGCTATCTACCTCGCATTCCGAGCTCGGATCTCGCACGAAGAGTTCTGCGAAACTCTAGGATTGGTTACCGAATATATACGTAAGAATAAGGTTATACTAATAAATACTAGTAGAATAAGATATTATTTGATAGTTTGTTTTGGAGAGCTATCGAACTCCAGGCTTTTTGTTTGGTTTTGACGTTTTTATTTAAGAGAATCGTCATCTCTATTTGGTTTGGTTAATGGTCTTGTTGTAGGAGCGACCACTGCCTCCTGTTTGATGAACTGTATTTGTTTTAAATTTTACCTCCAGGTTTCAACATTAATTTTTGTTCATCCTATCCCGTGATTTTCCAATTGTTTCAAGTAGTTGATTGCCACATTAGAGAGTACTCGACTCTCAAGTGTCTCAGGCAACTGATGGGGTTCTGTATGAGCACCCAATCAATAATATTCAAATGTTTCGTATAATTATTCGATATAATCCTACTAACCCGTGATTTTTCAATTGTCGATTGTGAATGATAGGTATTTGAGAGCACGCATCTTCCAGCTGTTTCGGGTAATTAATAAAAATCTATGCGATTTCAATGATATTTAAATGTTTCATGTAATTTTTTGATATAAATCTGGCTAACCCGTGATTTTTCAATTGTCGTTTGTGATTGATAGGCATTTGTGAATGACCCAAATCGCTGCACATTGCACAATAACATCCTGATGATTATCCTTATAACTCTGATAAATTATCTAGTTACGGCCAAGGTTGTTTCCAAACTATGCAGTTGACCCAGTTCCCCATACGTCTTTATTTGTAAACAAATAATATAACCATCTCCTGACACACTAACCTAAATGTGAGATTTGTTTATTTTAAAATTCCTTAGAAGTCATTTGTGCCTCTTTACTTTTATTGTGCATTGTTAATTTAAATATTTTTAAATCCTTTATTGAAGTTAAACTATTTATTTCATTTCCCGAATTTAGTAAATTTACTAGAAATTAGGTGAAAATAATACAAATATATATATGTACACATATCTCGATTGTCAAAATACGTTAAATAAGATTACATATATTAATAAATAAATATAAGATATATGATTCTACATAGTCTTGAATATTAATAAATACATATTTTCTTTTTCAATAATATAGATATGTTCTCGGGTAGGTATTAAGAATCGCTACCATTTCGATGCTTCGATTAATAAATAAAATACATATATATATAATTACATTACTCATATATATTTCTTTATATACAATATATTATTTTATATTTATATATACATACATACACAAATACTCAATATACATATTTTAATGTGTAATTCTTTGCTTTGTTGTTTTAATTTAATATTCAATTGATATACTTCCACTTCACAGCCCTTCTGTGTCTCCTGGGACCTGAAAATTATTTATAAAAGGAAAACTTACCCCAAGCAAGGTATTTCCGGTTGGGTGTACACAACAACCTTGATGAAGAAAACTACCTAATTAATTGTATTTTTCAACTAATTTCAAAATAAATTTTTTTCGACTATTTATTCCTATATAATATTTTATTCTCGCTTGAATCATATAAATTAGCTGATATTTAATTTTTCTTCCGAACGAAATCCTAATCCAGAAAACCCGTTGATTTAATAACACCTTTCTAGTTTAGGCTTTTGAATGATAGTTGTTTCAAATTTTTTTTCGAAATGATAGACTGATGATTAAAATTCCGGTTAAAACGACAAACACTTTTAACACTGTCGCTATACGCACGATGGATTTTAATTGAACAATTTATTAATTCTAAATTTCTTTTTATATAAATTGATAAGAAAATTTATTCCGAATTGCGCAAACTTTTAAATAACTCGACTCTTAATAAATTAAATTTTTTCTAACTATTAATTTTAGAACAAAGATTTAAACGTTTATTATTATCGAATCCTTTTTTTTTTTGTTTTTGTGTTTCTTTTAACCTAAGATGAAGTATTTATTACTATTATTATTATTTTTTAACCAAATTGACGTTAAATTATAATCTATTTTTAAATATCAATACGCGATCACGTTCACTTTAGATTAACGATAACAAACTCTTAAATTTAATTTGAATGTTTTCACTTTGAATGAAATAATTATTTTTAAATTTTTAATTAATTCACAATTCACTTTTTAGCACTTCTCACTTTCAACACTTTTAAGCACTTCACACTTTACTTTTAAAGCACTGAGTTTAAACTGTATTTATTTCCACTGTTTGATTTAATTTAACTGACTTATTAAATTTCACTGACTCTAGCACTTGTACTTTTCACAAAATTTTCCTAAGTCCAGGGCTTATTTAAAATTTAACACTTAAAGATTTTTCACTGTTAATCCTACCAAAGACGCAGTACCGCCACGTAACAACCTTTCGAATCCCCGGTGCGACTGTCCCCAAAACTGGTGTGTACCGTCACTTTATACCCTTCTCAGATTCCAAAAGACGTATCTGAATTTCCTTTGGTAATCAATTCTATCTTTTACCAACTCGCAAATCCGAACATCCCTCCCATCAATATCGATTGTGGTTCCATAAGATGTTCTGCTTTCCGGCTCAAGGCGGTGGTCAGTTTCCATCTCACAAATCTAAATCGATAGGGTCCGAATCGGGTAAGTCTGTGTTAATCGCCCAAGCTCCCTTTGTCCTCTGTTCATACAAAAATGTAGTTAGAATCTCATGATTTTGCGTTCCTTTTTTTTCTCAATTCGCGATAGGTCCGTCCTCAATAACATATATACAGATCTCAATTTTATGCATCTCGTGCGAAAATTGTTTAAATCCATGTCGAAATCTTTACTACGCATTTTTGAATTTCGATTTGTTTAAATTCTACTTAATTTTATTGTTACTTATATGAGCTTTTCCATTTCCACCCGTACTTTCTATCTCCATGACGCAGATTTGAGTTTTTCCTTTATCTTTGAATTTTATTTTTATCCGCGACGTTTTCTTGCACAAATTCTTCTTGATTCTTATGTCATTTCTCATAACTCTTATAATTACTCATTTTCCAAGTCGTATTTATTAATTTCACGGATAAATTCGAATTGTATCGCTTTTCTCCACTTGGATTATTCTTTATCTCCGTTCTTTACCCTTCCTTTTATCTCTTCTCCACTTTTCCCGATGTGTGTGGTCTCCAGGAAAATTTCATACTTCATCTATTATTAATTAATATATAATTTTCCACACTTCTATGGGAGATATACCTAATTAGACTCTGGGATATCTGTCATTTTTATTGTTTTATTCAATCTCCGCCCAATTTTCTATCTTTCTCATACCAGGATTCACATAAAACATATGCATTGACATCTGTTTACGTTTAAAATTTTGGTACTAGACTCGTAAATTTAGTTTAATTTCAAACCTATTAATTTTAATCTCTTTTGCCTAATCTAAATATTCCATAAGGTCCACGTTAAAGTTAATCGCTTTTCTAATCGTTTATTACCTTAACGTAAATAAAAATCATGTTCAAATTCCGATTGTTTATCCTTCAAAATATACATGAGACCGCCAACCTTTTATCTTGTTTCGATCCCTCCGTAATATTGGGTAACTCTAATATATATCTAACCTAATAATCATGTAAAATGTCTACTTTTCCTGAATCTAATCTATCGCTATATGTTTAGTTTTACTGTCTTCTTCTGATACTCGATTTTCACGTCCCTAGGACCTTCGTAGCAGTCCAAAATCTCTGTATTATCCTTCCATTCGATCGCCGCACTTTTCTAAAATGTGTATTTTTTTTGCGAGATTTTCATTCAAGATTGATTTACCAATATGTCCGTTTCATCTTAAATTGATAACGATTAATTTCCATTGTTTCCAACACTCACTCCTCTCTTTAGTACGATTTTTATCGAACATGACACCCTCCTTCTATCATAAATAATTGCACTACAGTTGAAATTCCACCAGTAACTTTCTTTCGCTTTTCCCGTCCCTTTTTTATACTATCACGTTTATAATTTTTTTCATTGCATTTTTGTGTGTGCGCTTTACAACTTGTAAAACTTCCAAGCACCCGATTTCAATGGTTCGATACCCCATAAATGTCTCAGTTATTGTAAACATTCCCAGGAGTTTGTCACCTTGAAAGTCGATGTTGACCCTAAAGTGCGTTCACCTCTAATTTCTGTGAGAATCGAAATGTCGTTAATTATCTTTTTTATTGCCCGATCCACAGTTCATTCCTTTGTCTGTATTTGGTGTACGCCTCTCTCTTCACTGATTGGTTACTCAAAATTTTTATAGCTCTTTGTTCAGATCTATTGGTTGACAACCTTCAATGTTTATTTTTAGGCCTAGGAAAGGGGAAGTACCAGTCGTCCTAGGCGATTTTACGACCTCTCTGCTTTCGTCCCGGAACCTTGATTTAATTTCAACTATTACAGGAGTCTACTGCAAGCAAGCTGGATCAATTCTTTCTCCGCCAGATGTCGTTAGTATGTCCGTTTTTCATAAATAATTTGCATATTTTCTTGCAGCTATGGTTTATCTGTTTTTTCTTTCACTGTGATTTAAAGCCTTTCATCACAAGCCTTACTTCTCGACCATGGAGGCCGTCAATAGACCGTGAAATTAGGGGATTGCTGGTCGAGAGCCTTACTTCTCGACCATGGAGGCCGTTAATAGACCGTGAAATTAGGGGATTGCTGGTCGAGAGCCTTACTCCTCGACCATGGAGGCCGTCAATAGACCGCGAAAAATCAGCTCAACGACGTTGTGTTGAGAGACACGTTTCTATTATGTAAAAATAATATTCTAAATTCGTCCAGTGTTTTTATTGTAATTATTTACAGATTATTTTTTGTTATAATGCCTCAAAGAAAAGACGTTTTATTCCAAACCTACTTTGCCTTAAGAAACAAAGTGATTTATCTGAGTATAAAGAAATTTATTCAAAGTAAATATACATTTTCAAACTTTTTTGCTTGTTACTTTTGATCTCAGATTAAACTGAACAAATTCTTATAAGTCTTTTTACAATAACACACTTCACACGCAACTTCAATACATTGTTCTTCTAATCCTTACAAGTTTACCAAGAAGAGATTTGCTTCCATAATAGTCCTCGTACCTTCGGCGGGACTTAGCAAGAAGCAACATATACGAGTATTGTATTAATTTTGTATTATCTGTACGTAGCCACGGAAGATCTGGGAAGACTACCAGTGCGTCAGCTAAGGGGGAAAGGTGGAAACTAGGGTGTTCATTCTGTTCAACTTCTCTGGGTCTGAAACATGGTTACCATTTTTTTCTGTTAATTTTTATGTTATTTCTACAAAACAGCTAATCTATAAATGTGTAATAAATTATTTTTAACTCCTCAGGCTAATTTTTTCGGTTTTTGGAACAGACAGGTATTACTCGTAGAGTTAATTTGTTCGCTTTTCGGAATAGCTCATATGATCTCATAGGAATCGTTCTGCCTCCCTTACAAATTATAATAAATCATATCATAATCATCATTTAATAAATCTACACATACACGAACAATTAGGCAAATATCCACATTTTACATACATCCGAGTACATCTCATTCCAAGTATAGTTTTCATTCTCCAATACAACGTTTACGTCTTGGTAACAAATACTTGAACAATATAAATGTATTTGACAATATTTTGAACTTGGCAAACATTAAACGGAGTATGTGCGAACTATTTCTACCTACTTCAACTATTGTTATCAACTAATTGTATACCTTCTTATTATCATTATCGTTGATTTTGAGAATTTTGGCAAATTTTTTATTTTCTTTCTCACTTATTTGCACTCTATCATACCTATATTTTTTTAACTTTTATATTTTATGTAACCTTTATTTTGTTAACTCTTATTTTATTAATGTAAACTGAATGATTTGAACACTGATTTTATATGTAATCTGTATAATTAAAAAAAATAAAGATCTACATTATTATTTGTAAAAGCCCTATGGGCGTTTAAATGAAAGTAAAATAAAATTTACGAAACTTGATAATCAGGAATTACCAATAATTTGAATAGATTCTTAATAAATTAGCAATACTAATTTTTCTCCTTGTACCACTATTTAAAACTATTTTGTTGTCCTTCATAATATTACCAAACTGTTGACATTATTACCTTAGTATCGGACACGCACACAAAGTGAAATTTAGATTTATTTTAAGCGGAGTTTTGAAATTGACTCTTCTCACTCACGATTAATTTTTAAAATATATATTTTTTTAATGTCACATCTTACTAAAACGCCCTTGTCTACACAGCATGAAGACAGAGGAAATATATGGATACCGAGTTGTAGGCGGATTAAGGTAGGGGCTGTAGGTAGGGATTTATTATTGCGATTCTTGAAGAGGCCCAGATTAAATGAAGAAGAAAATATACGCCGGTGCCTCGTTCCACATGCGCGCATGGCATATTTTGCCGTGCCATCACTCAAGACACTTTGCAAAAGTTGGCATAATATGCCGAAAATCAATCGAGTGGATAATAATAAATATAAATTTAATAAACAGTCAAAACGATTTGGATTTAACGGTAAAAGTTTAGTACGCCATTTCTCGTTACTGTTACACGCCCTTGCAGAGACACTTCAGGTGTGAGAGGGGAGGTGTGAGAAGAGAAAGGTGAGAGTGATCACTGCCTGAGAGAATAGCGTGAGAGAAGACAGGTGCGTGGGATTTGAACCCAGAGCTGCGAAGCGTGAAGCGTACACGGTCTCAGAGAAGATATGTCGCCTATTAGCGTATTAGGACATTAAAATAACATCATCTTGTGAAGAGAGGGATACAATGACTACGTATTTATGTGTGCTTATTCTTATTATATTTTTGTTGGAATAATTAATTGATTAAAACCTCAAATTGTAATATTTAATCACTGAAGACAATCAAAAAGACAAAGACTCTCAAATGAAAAACGTAAAACAGAAGAATCAGAAAAAGATTCAGTCGCATTTAGGAATTGAAACCATCTTCTTCGGTCATATTTAACTGTATCATACTTCGACAAAGACCTTCGATATATGGATATATTTATCCAAGACATTATCCAGATTGTATTTAGTTCAGGTAGACTCTTGCAGTCATACATTAAAATACTCGCAGCAGCCAATAATAATTTACGTTGAAAAAGAAGATAATGTTGGTAGTTCTTAGTCGAAGTGTGATACAATTAAATATGACCGAAGAGAATAGAGTCGGATTAGCTCAGTGGTAGAGCAAAGCCCGGGCAAGGCTCTAGGTTCTGGGTTCAATTCCTAGATGCGTCCGAAGCTTTTTCTATTTCCATTTTTCGTTTGAGATTCGTTAATATTGTCTTCATTGATTAAATGTCATAATAAAGACAAATACTTCATTATTTAATTATGGAAAATGTTATCGTGATTTATTTATAGTGGGCTCATAAAAGTCACTCTATATCTGATATGATATGATAACACCCAGCCTTTTATTTGCATATCATAATTATAATAAATTCAAAATAGCTGACGACCGCCATTGCTTTTGTAGTTGTTTTTGTTATTGTTTTTGAGCTACACATGTTCCGAAAAATTTGTCTAAGCTTGTGCTTAAATGTACAAAAATTAAGTGACAATACAATAATCTTTTAATACGGTTTTGTGTTTTGATATATTTCTTAATTCGTACAATTTTTACAGTTAAAAAGAAAAAAAATATTCGTAAAAAAAAGTTTTTTTTTTTTTAAACAGAATATAAATTTCAAAAAACTTCACGATTAAGGCTCGTGAACGGCTATCAAAGTGTAACAGTAAATAAAATGCGCAGCTGTTAAAGTGTTAAGATAGCAAACAGTTGTACCTGACTCGGTAACACAACAACAATTTTTCTTACTCTTAAACTAAGTTCAGACTTTTGTCTCTAGTTTTTCCACCCTAATGAAGGCGCTCCGGACCATTCTAATGCAAACCCTTATTTGGTGAGAGGAATCCCTGTCGGTAGCAAGTAAGATGTAATAAAATTGATTATTAGATGAGAAATTTTGCCAAAAAAATGGCTTAGCTTTGACGGAGGTTGGAACATCCATTTTCTATCTAACAACTTTAGTCGACCTAAATCACCGTCTGTGTTTAATGTATCGCATATAATGAGATGGGCAATACGTCACAACCGATATCAAATGTTTATATATTTTACAATGAGATAAATATAGCAATGCCTTTGTTCTGTGTGTTGCAAAAACAACGCCAAACAGTTTGGAAAGCCAACGGATTTACTTTCCGAGTAGGGTGTGTTTATACATTATTAATTTTCTACAAAAACATGTCTTCGCATGAAATTAAACATACTTAAAACATTCCAATGCAATTTAATGAACTGCTTTCGTTGTGCTTTTTTGTAAGTTATATTGGTTACCTAAGTCGTGTATGCCTGGTATAACGAAATGTATCGGTATTGTCATCATTGTTGCAGTTAAAGGTATTTTTAGTTTGGGTGACTCTATCGGAAACATGAAATGAAATCGATTGTAGTAAAAAGGGTATTTATGATTGTAAAAAGCAATGTAATTCGGCAAGGTTCAGGTGATTTCGACAATATGCGGCATGGTTTGACAATATTCGGCATGGTGGATTGCGTGAGTATCATTCTGTCTTCGTAACCGGCAAACGCTAGACACCTCAGGAACAAAATAGGCACGGTTTCAAGCACAGAATAAAGAACACAAGACATGCTTTGGGGTTGTGTTTCGTGATCCAAATATTCACCTAATCTAGACTGAAATGTCCAACACAAAACTGTGTTTACAAAATTTAAATGGGACAGAGATTTTTTGTGATTAATGTGAATATCGCCCAAGAGTACCAACTGCTCCCAACCGTCTGGACACAATGACATTCCCAATTTGGGTATGTTGTGAATCTGAAGGTGGTGGGGAGGGGAAGAAGATAAGGAATAGTATCTGGTTCTTCAGATCTAGTTACCAAACACTGCTAAAGCTATTTAAAGTAACGTTTCAATTCTTAATGATGGTCTTACAACAGGGCAATACTGAAAGTATCTTCAAAAATTTTGAATCCATATTCGGATTGCTAGTCGGGAGCCTTACCCCTCGACTACTCAGGCCATCAAATATCTACGATGTCAGGTGAGTTTAAGTGAGAAAGATCGTTCGGCTATTGGGTTAAATGTAACATTTGTTTCTATATAAGTTTGTACGGAATGCAATTCTGGTTTTCTTCTTTATTTTATGTTGTAATGGAATTCCACTTAGGTTTGTCAGTAGGTATCATAAATTGAAACACGATTAAATTTGTTTGGCGTATTCTAGACTTGTAATATTGAAAAATGGTTTTACCCAAGAAGAAAAGAAAACTACAACTGCCTGCCATATAAATTCTAACGGAAACCAACGTGCTATTTGCTTTTGGTTCTATACCATTTTGCACGCAGTCTATCACTCTTACCTTGCCTGCAATTGTATAACGCCATCCATCCGCCGCCAACTACACAAACAAGTTAAACTGAACCCTTATGACACTTCGCTTTATTTCTTCTACAAAAGGTACAGGAACATTTGCTCTCAGATAATACGTAAAGCCAAAGAATTATACTATCGAAACAAACTAATAACAGCAAACTATGACCCTAAAAGCGTATGGTCAATTCTGAGGGAAAGTACTCATTCACAGAACAACAAAGATGATACCATAAAAAAATTACTTATTGATGGTGAAGAAGTCCACTTCCACGACAATCCTACTCATATCCTCAATTATATTAACGAACACTACATAAACATTGGAGCTAACCTAGCTGAAAATATCAAAAACACGTCACCTCTCAGAGATATTCAGGAACCTCAAAACGATCCAACTAATATCAACAGTGTAAATATTAACAGAAACTTCACATTTCGAATTATTACACTTGAAGATACCAGCAAAATAATTCAAACATTAAAGAATAACACAACTACGGGACCTGATGGTGTAGACTCTAAAACCATCATAACATTAAGCCAACAACTACTTAAACCACTCACATACTTAATTAATCGTAGTCTTAAAGAAGGAATTTTCCCTAGATTACTAAAAAAAAGGTCTTGTTATTCCAATTTTTAAATCAGGACAAAAAAATAACGTAAACAACTACAGACCTATTACGCTACTAAATACCATTTCGAAAATTCTTGAAAAAACTATAAAAAAACAACTTCAACACTATCTGGAAACAAAACAAATACTATCGATGAACCAACATGGCTTTAGGAAAAACAGGAGTACAGAACATGCAATAGCTGATGTAACGGACTTTATAACACATAATCTTGATGCTAAGAAAAAAGTTATTTCTATTTACTTAGATCTATCTAAGGCCTTCGACACAATTTCACACGAAAAACTTTTTAAGAAATTACAAAACATTGGCATTGATGGTGTAGAATTCGACTTAATTAAAAGCTTTATGTCTGACAGAACGCAACAAGTTAAAATTGACAATAAGACAAGTGAACCACTTTTAATTACATACGGAGTCCCACAGGGGAGTGTACTTGGCCCTTTATTATTCCTCATCTACATAAATGAACTGTGTGACATTAAAATTGAAGGTAAAATCGTGACCTTCGCTGACGATACAGTTCTTCTGTGTCAAGCAGCCACATGGAAAGATGTATTTATAATAGCCGAAAAAAGTTTATCAATTGTCAAAAAATGGTTAAACAGTAATACTCTTACCATTAATACAATTAAAACAAAATACATCACACACAGTATAACACAAAGAGGCCAACCTCCAACTAACATAGACTTATTACTACATGACTGTGAACAAACTTCATTTAATTGCCAATGCGAACGTTTAGAAAGGGTAAAACAAATAAAATACCTAGGGGTTATTATTGATACACACTTACGCTGGACTGACCACATTACTTTCATCACTAACAAACTAAAACGAGTAACGTACCTAATGAAGACCATTAAAAACATTTTCCCTCTAACAATACTCAGATCCATATATTTTGCACTGTGCCAATCCATTGCCTCATATGGAATACTAGCTTGGGGAAGTGCTACAAGAATGACAATTGACCCAATCCAAAAAATTCAAAAGGCGATAATTAAAATAATCCTTAAAGTACCATTCGCCACAGAATCAAGCGAAATTTACAAAACATTAGAAGTCTTGTCAATAAGACAACTTTATGCCAAATCTGCATTACTACACCTCCTCCAACACAAACTCCATATTCCAATTCAACCAAAAACTTCGTTAAAAACCAGATCCTTAACAAATAAAACACTAAACATACCGATAACACACACCACACACGGACAAAGACACTTTCAATACTACGCTACTAAACTGTTTAATTGTATGCCCATTACTCTGAAGCAACTACTAACTGCAAATACATCCGCAAACATTCACAAAAAACATATCACAGCCTGGATCAAAAACCAAGATATTTTATTTTTTCAAAACATAATAACTCCAAACCAAACATAACTAAACCATAAAAAGTATATAATAAATAAACACGTTTTTCGAGATTTTACCAACTATACTCACACTTACAATACAAATATATGCACTTACATAATATGTTAATATATATTAACATATTTTTTTTGTACACATTTATTATGAATATTCTTTTTACAAAAACCTTAAAAATTAAAACTAAAACTTATAAATAATAAAAACTTTCTCCTTCAACACATAAATACTTGTCACACCTATACATAACCACGTAAACACCTCAGCACAGGTTCTCCTAGTGAGGTGTTCACGAAACATACAATATTACTCACATACAGTATCACATTCTCAAACCTACCTTACACACAACATAGTTTAGTTATAAGTTTGAAATATACCAAATACAAATATAAATAATTATGTGAAACTGTAAATTATATATAGAAATAAAAATAAATAAATAAATAAATTTTGTATTTCCTAATTATAGTGAATAAATTATACTAAATAAATCAAAGTTTTGTATAAGTACACAGAAAATAAGTATGGTTGCTTTATTAAAATCCTGTTTAAAACGTGATGGCAAGCCATTTCCTAATAAAATATTAATACATTCATAGTATTAGAATTAGATAATATCAGAATTTTTATTAACACGCGTTCCTTATTAACTGACTATCAATTCATTCGTTACAGGCCTGCAGTCTCGTTTTTAAAACAAATAATAAAAAAAATTAAATTTTAAATACGAATTATTTGACCGGATTTTTAATAAATTTGCAATATTTTTGGTCAGAATGTTCACTCTGTGAAGGGATTATTAGGACAACAAAACACGTCCACAAGACACTTTTTATGTTATTCTTTTCTAGATGAGGGGACTGCCCAGGCATAAGTTTTATTAACTCAGATGTAGACAGTGACCTTCCTCTTGTTTTGAAAGTCAAGTGTGCAAAATTTCATAAATAAACGCCTTGATATAAAATTGTAGATTTCTTCTTTACATAAAGAGAGTTGTGGATTCCCCGCAATGCGCCTTTCTCGGGCGCCTCTGACTTTTTCCACCATTCAATACTGCATACCACAGTGTTAGTATGAAAAAATTGCTTTACATCGACTTTAATTCAACTGCGTATCTTACTGCAGTGCAAAGATATTGCATTTAGTATTCCTCGGGCATCCCCAATTCTTCTACCATCTAAACATCTCTAAACACTCCTGGCACTAATAACAACAAACTTTTAAATTTTCACCGATCGACTACTCTTCGAGTCTTGCGAGCACAAACATAATCAGGCTGAATTTTTGTATATTAAGATGTTCCCAAACGTTCCAGACTATTCTCAAACATTCCACATCATTTCAAAATGTTCCGGGATGTTCTGGAATTTGTGGAATGCTCTCTAATGTTCTGGACTGTTCTGGAAATTTCTAGAGGGCGAAACTTCCAGTCCTCATATATCTTCAAAAGCACGCCCTTCAAGTAAAAACGGGAATCTTTTTCATCGATGGGGGATAGAGGGCTACCACATCATATAGCTCCCTCGATCGTGCCGGGACTCGTTATAGCGGCACGCACATTGTACACTTAATTTTATAATACATATTGATTTTACCAAACCCACGCCTCAAGAAACCCTTTTCTACACAATCAATCTGTTTTAGTACTTTTTCTGGCCAATTCATGTCTCCATATTATATTTCAGAATCTTACTGTTCCGTACTTGGCCGTTGATTAAATTTAAACAAATATTATAATAAAGCAAAACACCTACGGCGCTTTCAAATTAAAGTCACTCTTAGAGTGTTATGCCTGGAATAAAATGAGATGGGTTTTACGAGAGCGAAGTATTAATTTCTTGGTAATTTGGCTAATTTAGTTATGGTACCCTTTTTCACAAAAGCAACGCAGTAAATAATATCTTCAATTCTAGTCTTCGTCTGAATAGGCTACTGTATTCTATTTTATGTAACTATGGGTCGTTAACACAACTTTACAATTATTGATTCTTAGTGAGATACACGTTCGATGGTTCAATGCTGATTTCCGATTTCTCCGTGTGTACAGCTTTATCGAGGTCAATCGAAGTTTTGCAAGAAACATTCGTCAAGTCCATATTAGATCTTACTTCGGTACACAACCTTTTTCTTTGTTCTTATTCTGCTATCGCCGTTAACATTACATAATCGATATCGCCACCGGTCAGTACTTGTACACTATGTAAGAAACTGATGAATATAGAAAGAGTTATATTAGATTCTAAACTAACCTTTAACAAGCATGCCGAGTATTCATGAAATTAGAGAGAAGATTTTTTTTTGCAAGAAAACAAAATAAGTTTCAAATTCTCCTAAATAAGAGCAATGAGAATAAAACTTAGGTGAAATAGATTTTCAAATGAAAGAGTGAAACAGATTCTGACCGTCAACTTGATAATATTTATACATAAAATAATAAACAACCTATTACCAAAATACTTTTCAAATAAAATTATAAACGACAAGGACATTCACGGACATAACAAACTAACGTGCAATGAAATTAGGCTACCAAAAAGACGACGCACAGTGGGCTGAAAATCGCCTTTCATAGACATAGAGAGTTGAATTTTTAAGGGTCTTTTTTTTTGGCTAGAAATGGATTCTGCTGATCATTACTATGCTATAAAATTTCAGTATAAAATATTGTAAACTAGACAAACCATACTCATATGTAAAACATTTAAGCATTAAAATGAATCATCAACATAAAAAAAGTTTTTGTTCCAACTTAGAGGTTTTTAAAAAAAAAGCGCAAGTTTCGTCACAATATGAAGTATGTCAAAAAAATACAAATAAATAGTAGTATATCTGTGTGTAAGGATATAATGGCCAACCTTATGATTCCAGAGATAGCCTCATTTTTAATGTCAGTGCCATTCAAATTTTTCTTAAAAAAATGATAACTCCTTCATTTGTACACGCAATTGCTTCATACGAAATTTTATAGCATAGTAATGATCAGCAGAATCCGTTTCTAGCCAAAAAAAGACCCTTGAAAATTCAAGTCTCTAAAGGCGATTTTCAGCCCACTGTGCGACGCCAATACACAAAGTAGTTTACTATTCAAAGGAATTAAATATTATAGTGCGCTACCGGACACTATAGTCTGCACCAATTGATAGATTCAATCTGGATTGTAGGAACCATATTAATCCAAAGAAAATGCATCACGTTTGTGGGTAGTAAAATAAAATTAAACAAAAAAGAATCCGGTATCAGGAAAAGATGATAAATGATGCGAAAGTGAGAGGTAGGAGCAGTCTAGGACTCCTCTTTTATGTGTGTACCGCACAGGAGTCCTAACTGCTCCTGACGGTCTAGAGCCAGTGAGACTGTGTCACCTCCGAATCGGGGTAGGTATGTTTTGAGGATGAAGGTGGTCGGAAGAGGTGGAGATGGAGAGGTGGAAGGTGGAAGTACCAGGCAATTTAGATCTGGTCACCAAACACGGCTAAAGTTATGTAAAAAGAAGATAATAAAACACTTATTATTATTATTAAAGCAACGATTCGATTCTGAATGGTGGTTTTTACCAGGATTATACTGAAAGAATCTATAACTCTTCTAGAACGTGCCGCCAATAGGATGTTTGTATGACCACAACATACATTTCCCCATAACATACCATTACTCCACCATTTTCATTCCTACTCCAAGAGAACTCATCTCCCGGCACTCGTTACTCGCGTCAAACTTCTCAATATCCGCTCCAACGCACCGAGCAGCTGGGTCCACGCACAGCATCCAATATAATCCAATTTAATAAGTGTATCTCTCATCCTTATAGATAATATATGCGACCAGTTCCACAGGGAAATCTGCGATGAGAGAAGTAATTGAAGTTATACAAGGTGATCTGAAGCCCTGAACTGACAGATTTATGATATAAAATTATCCAGATATTGCATGTCGTGTCGTGTGCATATTATTATAATTAATTTATTCATTTTCGGGAAATCGACAGTTATATATATGTATATATAATATGATGAAGCGGTATTGAGGTTATGTCTGACAAACACAAATCTTAGATAATTTTTGTATTGAAAGTTATTTAATCGTAGGTTTTTCCGAGAATCCCAAAGTTATTTAACCCTCAACTGTTACTGCGGGTCCATGCGGACCCGACAGAAAAAATACATTATTCTTTCTTCTGGTACCCTAATTCCTTACTTCTCATTGCCATTAGATTAGTATTTTGTTAATTTAAGTGAACATCGCACAAGATTCCCATCTGCTGCGAACCGTCTGGAGCTCGTGATGGCATGGCATGTATGTTGTGAGGCTAAAGGTAGTGGGGATGCTAATGATATGGAAAAAGGAAGGTGGGGGAGTACTTGTCTATTTAGATGAAGTCACAGGACACGGCCAAAATAAAATAAAAGTTACCTCAGTATTTATGAATCAAAGTATAAAATGTTTATTTTCTGTATCCACGGCTCTTTGAAAACCTCAAATAATACTTTGTCATTATTATAAATGAAGTGTAACGATTAACTTTCATCAGCTTGACACACAAATACCTTTAAAGAAGCCGCTGTGTGATTGATGGTTAATGGTTAGTCAGGTTCCGACAAGCTGATTGGTTTGCGGTAGTTTGCTATGTTTTGATCGTTGGTAAGTATGTGTGTATGGTTGTATATAATTAGTGGCTTGATAATAGTAATTGGATTGGAACTTTTCGGTACAAAAGTGGTATTCTTAATAATATATTAAATCCTTAACTGAATTTCTCTTTTTGTGAATTTAAAGATTTGACTGATTATAAGGATTAACTAACAACTAACTAACAATTGGTTCCATGATAACTCATCACAATTTGACAACGATAGAAGTGATATTAAGTCTTTAAAAGCGATGAAAAAAAACTAAACTATGAACCTTACGTAACTTACGTGACTTGTTTAACCTAGTTTTTATTTTCATGACTTTATGTCACTTGTGTGTTGAATTGCCATTGTTTTGGGTTATCCGGTTACCCTAACAATAACGTCGTTTTCGATTGAAGACTGACCGCCAAACAACAACTCTTTACTTCATTCACATTCATACATCGTCTCCAGAGATGTGCAAAATGGGTAGCCACAACCATTTTAAATGCAAAATGGAAATGGGTCAAAACTTTTCCATTTGAAAATGCAAAATGCAAAATGGTTTTTAGAAAAGTATTTCAAATGCAAAATGCAAAATAACTATTTACAAAATGCATTGAAAATGCAAAATGGTTTCTAAGGTCAAACAATTAAAATAATTATAGAAATTTTAAACAAATTTGGTCATTTAATAATGGACATCAACGTAGAACAAACATATTACATGATGGTAAATCCAAAAACACCACGACTACAGATTATGAAAAAATTGCGCGGGACTAATGTTGCCAATGTAAAAACATAGAAACTGCTATTTAACATTTAATATTACAGCGTCATGGCCGGGGCCCCATGTTCTGTATTTGAATCAGTATTTTTTCTAATGGTATCACTCAATTGCCAGGCCTCCTACCAGGGAGCAACTTGACAAATGTAAATTATCTCTCATAGCGAGGTTGAGGACCGACTGATATTTGGGGCTTATGAAAAAAAGATGAGTGGAGATAGTAGGAAGAATGTTGCGAAAAATCATTTAAAATGGAAAATGCATTTAGAAAAGCATTGAAAATGCAAAATGGTTTTTAAAAAAACATTTAAAATGTAAAATGGAAAATACCCATTTTGCATTTTGCATTTCCGTTTTAAATGGATTTATTTGAAATAAAGCACATCTCTGATCGTCTCATACATACTCTTCTGTTATTCTGACTTGTGACATGACCCGACTTGCCATGCCATGTCTTTCTTGGGCGTTCCCGAATCTTTCTACCATACACATTCGCATCATTCTTACACTATTATCTTGATTCGTCCGCTCTATATGCCAAAACTATTTTCGCGTCCCTATCTCAATCTTACTCACATCGTGTACTACTGACGGACATATATAGTTTTACCTTACACTCGCCCCAAGGATCTTGTTTCTACAGCATTCAGAATAATTCATCCTCATCTGATAGTTTCTTGCCTCACTGCCATAGGTAAAACAAGTTTGGTTAGGTTAGGTTAGTTAGAGGGGTAGTAGCCCACACTACCGACCCGTGACTCTATCCTACCGACTTTCTTTTGGGTATGCTCGGAATGAACCATCTATGGGTTACTGATGATGGTAATGAATGTCATCTTGGTCATCCTGTAATCTTTAATCTTATGTACTGCAATGCATTTATTAAAAACAAAAACATTTGCCATACAAAGCTACAATAAGCGCGTCGTTATGAATTATGAATTCAAAACGAAATATAATATTTTACATTCCGTTACTTTTCTCTCACAGTAATTCTTTCCAAAGGCCTTAAAATATTTCAAAGCGTAAAAATATCTCCTAACTACAAACACACACATACATCTACATGTCCGTTATTTTAAAAATCAACCCAGTGGAGTTTATTTTCCGATGGAAGTTTCAGCAGCGGAAAAAGCGGAATATTTTCAGCTTTTGGAAATAAAAATGGAAGAAAACGCATTGGCACAAGAGACCAGACATCTGACACGCCCTTGAGCAAGATTCAGGGTTGCCACAACATTTAAAATCTACAAGAAACGTTTTTGAAATTGACAAAAACTTGCATATTTAATTGTGGCTTAAATTAAATTAAGAGTTTTAGATACTATCAGTATCAGCAACTCTTAATTTAAAGGTAAAAATCAGAGTTCAGACCATTCAGAATCTAAACGTTGCTTGAAATGGCTTCGGCCGTGATTGGCCAAATCTGAATAGACAGGTAATTCTCCACCTTCCTCTGCTCCATCTCATTCCCCTCCCCCCTACTTTCAGCCCCACAATATATATATGTTATGGTTAAGGTTTTCACGGGTGTAAGATGTAGAATAATGTTCTCGGTTTACCCGCGTAAAGTAGTCCTTAAAAGGACTTTTTAATTTTTGACGTTTCGGACAGATCTCACTGTCCATCTTCAGAGGCCTTATGTCCTGAATTTCGCCTCAAACTGAACGCTTTCGCGTGTCTGTTCGGTCCGGAAGTCAAGATACAAGTGGGTGCTTATCAATTCTTATGTCTAGGACGAAGTATGCGTGTTGATAGTGATTTGACGGTAGAGGCGGTGGGGGCGGGGTTGGCAATATCAAGCAGTATGTGTGTAGCGACCTGATTGGGTTGTTTTGAACTTGTTGGAAGTGTTTCTGAGAATTTTGGAAATGTCGGTTTTGGGATATTATAACTTTCCACGGAAAGTTATAATATCCCAAACAGAAAACTTCCAACAAGTTCAAAACAACCCAATCAGGTCGCTACACACATACTGCTTGATATTGCCAACCCCGCCCCCACCGCCTCTACCGTCAAATCACTATCAACACGCATACTTCGTCCTAGACATAAGAATTGATAAGCACCCACTTGTATCTTGACTTCCGGACCGAACAGACACGCGAAAGCGTTCAGTTTGAGGCGAAATTCAGGACATAAGGCCTCTGAAGATGGACAGTGAGATCTGTCCGAAACGCCAAAAATTAAAAAGTCCTTTTAAGGACTACTTTACGCGGGTAAACCGAGAACATTATTCTACATATATATATATATATATATATATATCAATTGGGGATACCATAGTCTCACTGGCTCCAGTTGGTTGGGACTCTTGTGCGGCTTCACACAAAAAAAGAGGAAGACAATCCAAATTTGTGTAATGTAACGAATATTATACAGATTTTTTAATAATTGAATAAAATAAAATAATACTTTCTGTTTAAATATTATAAATTTACAGATGTTACCTACTTAACCGCTTATCTGAATTCTTTACACACGCAGTACCAATTTCGAAAATGACACAATTCAAAGCAGATTTGAGTTCATTGAACTAGATTTCACATTTCACGCAGGAATAACTAACGCAAATCACAGACAACTGAAATTAGTATGTTTCAATAGGTATGTACCTACTTTATCACTTGTCAGAACCCTCAGTTCCAATTTTGAAAATAACACTTAAATTCAAAGAAATTAGAGTTCATTTAAAATATTATCTAATCATATTTTTTATGAAAATAGTTACACCGATGTCGTAAGTCACTAGAAATCAGTCTTTGATGTAAGTCACTAGTTATAACACATTAAATTTGCTTTGAAAATGATTTACTGGATTTTTTTTTGTTTCACTTTCTAATTTTTCAATAAACCCAGTTTGGTAATTGTTCGGTAAAAACTGTAAATAAATGGTCTATATTCTACCTTTACAATTGATTAAATCTACGTAATCACGTTAACAATTTAAGTTCCTTAGAAACTTACATAAAATAAAAAATAATGTTGAAAACTGGCCAAATTTTAATTACTGACGGTTCCAAAGAATTAAATCTATTTTCTCTTAAGTTAGCAGTTTTAATAAAATGATAAACATTATCCAATGAGCAAAAATTACCAAGCCCTGAAATCCGTTCAAGATTTTTAAAATGGCACAATTTACGAGCTGGCAATGCGTTAAATCCTCCGTACACCTTAAATCAAGTGGCCGGCTCTGCGGTTCTTGGTCTCTGGCACGACGCCGCGGCCAGGCGTGATGCATGCCCCGTCAGCCGTATGTCGGCGGCACGGTACTGCCAAGCTCCAAGTAGCAAATCGGCAAGGACGCCAACAAATATATTAAGCTGTAGAACGCCAAGCAAATGCGGTGCTTTTCACGGCTATTAAGACACTTTGAATGGGAATTAAGACATGATTGGTTGTTGTAAAGAGGCCTAGATAAAAATGGTACAAAAAGTGGATGCTTGAGTCGGTTTTCTTAAAAATGTTTTGTTGGCCCTATACAACAATAATGTTGGTGTACTGTGGTTCTGTTAAACTTTGGAAGATGTTAATTTTTAAGTGTGTGAATTTATCAAATACTTGATCAAATAGATTTAAAAATACTAAAATATTTAGATTATTTCGTAGGCCTGTATTCTTCTTTATCACTTTACTGTCGACTGTCGAAGATTAACGCAAATGGATTTTATACTCATTTAAATATTGTGATGTCACAATTCAGCGTAATACGTTATATTTACATTTGCCAACACCGCTTCAAGAAGAGAAATATACAACTTTTCTTAGGATAGAACCCGATTGTTTCCAAAGTTTTTAAACCACTCGGGATACGTTGTGCCACCATATCTGCCACCAAATAATACATCCTGACATTCTCATAACACTCATTCTTTATCTTTTTGTATTATGGTCTGACATATAATCATAAAAACAGTTTTAAAGAGAGGGAGCACCAAACACTTGATTGCCAAGCTAGACTTTTCTAAAATAAATCCCTAACCTTAAAGATTTCGTAACTTTCATGATATTTTAAACTCGATGTGTCAATAGATTGTAACTGTAACTTATTAAAAATAATTCGAATTGATCTTCGAGTATCTACTCGAGTATCTACTCGCATAAAGTTTTAGTAAGCTTGCATGTCGCATTCGTTTTAAAAATTGATTCCCCGTTCCCCCAAAGCAGGCGATCGAGTGGCTCAATATTAAAGCATCACGAAAAATCTCTCTCTTCCTCATTTTTATTATTTAAATTCTTCTTTTCCTCCACTTTTCCGATTTATTAAAGAGCACCTCTTTTCACTTTTTTATCTTCTTTCGAAGAACTCGCGACGAAGATGGAAGTTCTGAAATCTCCCGAAATAGCACTGTTTTATTATTCAGGAAGGAACTACCTCCAGATACGCACGTTCTTTGGGATTTAGTCCAGATTATCCGATTTTGGAACTGTTAAGTTTCTCGCGAGGCACATTTCACAATGTCTTAACTTGTACCCTTTTTACAAAGATGATGTTTCTGTTTTGTAGATGAATTTATAGTCATATTTTTACAGGATTTATAGTTTCGGAAGCAAATCTTTTGAAAAAGTGACCTGACAGTATGATAAAAGTTATAGGTGGACTTTTTATAATTTTTTTTTCATGAAATTTAAAATTTATTCTCTAATGATCCAGAGTGGTGGATACTCTCACATCAGTCTGGTGAAAGACCACCATTCATAATAAAGAGCTTAGTGAGGCTGTAACTAATTAGATTCTTACACGCTATTTACACCACGTCTTTCAGTGAGGCTGTAAGAGTTTACGTAATTTTATTGTTAAATAACTCACACTTTTCTACACTTATAAATTTCTTTAACGGGAGCTCACATCCGCACAAACATAAAGTAAAAAAAATATATATCAGAATTTGTGTTCAATAATATTGAATTTGGGAGCCACCTCTGGGTTGGAGCCCCTAAATAAAAGATAAACCGCAATTCTGTTCTAAGGAGGACCGATCCGTCTGATTGACGATCCGTTGCCAGACCGATTACCATCTCTAATGTACAGACGCAATTAAGGCATCCTGAGTCTGTTCTACGGGGGTTTCAATGAAGCCTGCAGAAAGGAGCTAGCAGCCAATGAATTAACAAAATTTTTCGGCAAAAAATATCGCTGGTAGCTACTTTATCGCTTGTATTAATTGTTGACAAGAAAAAGAGTAACAATCACCCACAGACATACCGACAACCGAAATAAGTATTTTTGATAACGCCTTCGAGGTGACATTAGATTCTTAAGGTTACTTTGATCAAACAAATAGCTCCGTCGAGGCACTTGATACGAGCCAAATTACTTTATTTTCAATCAAAATACATAAGATACTGTAACAATAAAAAAACTATTTCAAAGGCACTAAATTCTTAGATTACATTTCAAAAAAATATCAAATGAAACTATCTCCTTTATGTCGAGGGTCATAAAACCTCTTCAACGGATTCAAGTACAAAGGTAGGTCCATTGTACTGGAACTAGACTATACTGCCCGGCACTGAACAGAAAAGGTGTAGATGTGTGACCGATAGCAATATTCCCAACAAGCTATGCTTGGTTTATCTCTAAGTGACCATCTCAGGCATGGGGACTCCATCGCAGCCAGAGATTGGCTGCCAAAATCAACAGTGCGCCCCACTGTTGGCAGCCACTTCTGGTCTAGAGACCCATAATTCTAATGGTGGGAATGCTGGCTAGTTTTACTAATATTTTAATGGAAGATACTTCGAGGAACTAGCGTCAAGGATCCTTCCGGCACCGATACAGGATCGGGAAGCGCGCCCAACATTTGTACACTG
The DNA here is from genome assembly GCF_061612785.1 of Hesperophylax consimilis. Lineage (NCBI taxonomy): Eukaryota > Metazoa > Arthropoda > Insecta > Trichoptera > Limnephilidae > Hesperophylax > Hesperophylax consimilis. The sequence continues at coordinate 20,253,664 of NC_142865.1, forward strand.
TAGACATATGAACGGTCATTTCCACGACTTGAGTTCAACATCCGGCTGTGGAACAATTTGTCGGCATCTGTTTACCTCCCTTCTACAACATGTGTCTCTTCAAGACAGTTTATCTGCTGATCAGACTCCACACAGCATCCCCAATAATGATATAGACTCGATGGCAATTGTTTTCCTTAGGGCCTCCTGCACTGGATTACATGCTGTTTACTGATAAACTTTTAGTAAATTCGTAATATATCGGAACACGTGTTTATGCACCTGCGTTTGTCTTGATAATAAACAGTGATATTAATATTAATATTAGAATATTTGGAAAGACAGTAGACTTAAAATTTGAAAATTAAAATTAAAAATAGTGGACAGGATAGACATTTCTGGTCAGTTATTGTATTGATTTTGCTCTGCAGGTAAGTGACAATGAAATTCAGTCATCTGTGCATTAAACAAGTGGTTCATCTGAATTATGTTGTTTGACAAAAAGGGCACCACTATTCCTGTTTGGTCGATTTACTACTAAAATATTTAAATATTTTTGTCACAAGAAAGTGAGAGTACTTTTTGAATTACAATGTTTTACTTCATTTTATTCAAAATTCTACTTTCTTGAGAGCTTGACAGATCATTATTTCATGGTGTGAAATCAGGTTTTATTGTGCTGATTGCCGTCCGCTGCCGAATTTGGAGATTAACCTTGAGATTAAGGAATTGCTGCCGATCTCAATGCGAGTGATATATTCGGTGAGTTCTCTGTTTTATGTATTTGGTGGCTGGATGATAATTTGTTAAGCTGCCTGAAAAATGAATTTTTGTAATCAACCTTTTTTTTTCAAAGTGAATTATTTATTCCCTGATGGTCTGTGTGGTTTACAAACCAGATCATCACCAATATTAGAATGAAGACGTGTTCCAACATCGCGACAACACATCAATTCAAACAAACCTGTCAACTTCATTCGTTGAGGGTCTGCAATCCAATTTTTAACCGGATTACGAATAATTTGAAGAGATTCTTAATAAATTAGCAATATGTATTTTATATCAGTAAGTTTCTTCGTGTGTGTAGAGTTAATGTAAGAAAAATATTTGGCGGTTTTGTCTGGGTAAGTTATAAAGCACTCAGATATTTAATTTTTGTTTTATCAATTTCAGCTATATTAGGTTTTAAAAAAGACTTTCTTAGGGCACACAAATACGTCCATGGTACATTTCTATCTTTTTATCGCTTCAGTGAGATTATAGTAGTACCCGGTGTCCCAAAAGCATTGATGGCCCGAAACAATTCCAGACGCAATAAAAGGGTGAATACATTTCCAGTCAATCAGTAGTAGAGGGTCTTCAGAAGGGTTAACTTCTCCGCCCCCACCCTGTACTGGGTGTCTAGAGGTGGGGAAGGAGGGGGGGATTTATCTCAGCACCTTTTGCCCTTAGTGTTTATACTGTTTATATCTGCCACGTTTCAGAATTAAACGCATTAGGAATAAGGGATATCGCGCGAACCGAATTCAGCGTAAATGATTCTGTTTAACCCCCCCGTAACTGGATTCTCAAACTTTCCTGCAATCCCAAGATGATACGCATGGTTACCGTGATATCTTAGAGAAACATGGGATAGTTTACGGAAACATTATATGCCTATGAGACGAATTCAAAATTTGGGTAGCATATTCTTTGATATTGTTGATATTTATTTTATTATTTATTAACGCTCATTTTCGGGGCTTTTACTTGAGAATATTAAGAAATATACCTTTTTATTGTACATAACTGAATTGGTTCATTAACAACATTTTATATTTATTTAAAGATACAATGAAGATGTCTACTGACTTGGTATAATTGTTTCTCTTCATTAATAAATTTTCCCTCCATTCTGGGCAAAGAGGAATACATATGGTAGTTAGTCCCAGAATTTCTTCATTATAGTTCATCAATATTGCAATAAATATAAGCTGGCTATAACAGGTTTTTTTCCATCTAGTGGAGCTTATTAATTCGGTGAAACTATTTAACTCTGTACGTGCAAAATAACGTTGATTCGAATACTGAAGATGTCAAATTGTATTTACAGTGTTATATTATTTCATACCATGTACCATGTACCATGTACAAAATAATCTTTTTTTCTTTTACAATATTTTCAATTTATTTATATCAGGCAAAACTACTAATCTATTATACTGTTTATGAGTATATTGCATATTGTATATTGGCATAAATACATAAGTAAAATGAAGATAGAAAAGATGTTTATCTACAACCAAGAAGGAAACTTAATGTAATGGCTTGAGCTGCGTTGCAAAGATAGAAACTCATAGAGATTATAGAGTACTCCAGGAGATATCTGTAGTGGGTAGGTTCACCCCTCCAGTTCAGAACCGAGGTGAGCTAGCAGGTTTCTATCGGCAGGGATTGTGCCAGCATAACAGAGAGGACGTTGGCCTCCAGGCAGTCCTATAACGTAGAATAAATAAAGAAAGGGGTATGTAGACAATACATGATGCATTGGTGAATGCTAGAAGAAGTCCGAGATGCCCTGGTGAGACGTGGCACGATCAATTTAATCCAATATTTGAGTAGGGTCTTGTCAACAGTCAGAATAACTGAAGAATACGTATTTCATATCGTACGTGTGTTATCGTAGAGGTGGGCCAAATTGATTGAATTAATTCAATCTTGTAACACACTCGATCTGATTCTCATTTTTAAAAGGAATTGAATCTTCATTCCTTATCGTTAGCTTTTTTTCTGTACATTTTACAGTTAAATTATTTCATGAAAATAAGGTAATAATTAATAATGACGTGCACTTTAAATGATTTAAATATTATAGTGTTTCATAGAAATCTAATTAAATATTATTACGGTACTGTGGCGTCGCACCGCGGAGTTTATATGCACTGTGACCTGTCGCACTAAATCACGTATCTAGGTATCCCGCGTCCCGCGCCGTAATCCAAAAGACTCTTGTCATCGAGTCCCCAGTCAAGGAATTAATTAATGTATTCCGTATTCAGTTGTGACGTCACGCGTCGTAGACACAAATCCTATGCCCCATGTACCGAGTCTGTATGGACAAGCGCTCAATCTCAGTTTCAGGGAATAAGTGAAACAGAACAGAGGCACAGTGACACAGAGAGACTCGAGACAGAGTTCCCAATTCCCTATTCGTTGAAGATATCGAGTCCCTTTCCTTACTAGTTACAGGTCCGTCCGCACCGTCTAGAGAATGCAAGTCATTAATGTCACAGCAAGACACAAAACAAGCTGTCGAATCAAGGAATTAAATGAATTAGTTCACTTGACCAGGTGAATAAGACTGAATTCATTCATTATTGTGAATGTATCTGCCCATGTCTAGTGTGTATATTAAAAGGATTGAAAATAAATTCTCCTGATAATTCTTTTAATTATTATTAGATAAACAAGATACCCTCAATTGTGGAAATTTTAAAATATATATTTTTCTAAAGTTTTATAAATCAAAGATAAAAATGGCTTTTTGCGTAGAATAAGTCAACGCTAAGTAAATGGCAATAATAGTTATTCTATTCCCTGAATTTACACCCAAATCGTGTTACGCTGAAATGACCGAAAAATCCAAGTCAAATGTATCTCCATTCTACCCTTACATACATACACATTAGATGAATGTCTACACCCCTCCCAAACCTCCCACTTTCATACTCCACCCCCACCCCATCCCACCTTTTTAACCTTCGGACAATCTAGGCTGGCCCGTTTACGGATGAAGGTTTTTTTATCATATCGTTCTTTTAAGGGTCATAAAAGTTCGTTACTACTATTTTTTTCTACTTAAAGTTAAATTGAAAAATAAAACAATATCCTTTCATGTTTTTGCTTCAAAATTTAATCGCTAAGAAATATTTTGGATTGATTATTTAATTAAATAATACTGCAAATAGAATAGTGATAAGTAGTATGATACTTATTAGTGCGAGTAGAATAGTGATAAGTAATATAATACTGCCAGTAGAATAGCAATAAGTAATATAATACTGCGAATATAATAGTAATAAGTAATATAATACTTCAAGTAGAAGGTAGTTGGATCTTTGATCTTGGTTTAGTCGAACATAACTTATAGCGCATCTTTTACAATCCTAGAAAAAAGATTTCTACTTTCATTAATCAAATTTCTACTTCTATTTTTCTGTATATTTATGACCATTACCGTTTTCGCCGATCGCTGACGGACAAATGACCATTAAAGAAAGTAGATTTTTTTCATAAATTATGAAAAAAAAGAGGAGTATCAGGGACGGTAAACAAGTGTTTTTGTTATTTGTTTTTGGGGTATTATGCCGTGTTGCGCTAACTCCTTCTTTAGCCAACGTTTCGGACAGCATTGCAGTGTCCATCATCAGGGCAGATGTCTTATTTACAAATAAGACATCTGCCCTGATGATGGACACTGCAATGCTGTCCGAAACGTTGGCTAAATAAGGAGTTAGCGCAACACGGCATAATACCCCAAAAACAAATAACTAAAAATACTTTTGGCCGTGAAAATCTTAAATCATATTTGGTAAACAAGTGATTCAATTTATATTAATAATTATCGTTATATGATTATTTGACCCCTGTTTTCCAAATTTGAAATAAAGCTCTAACTTATTATTTTTTTGGTGAACTAGTGTTTAAGACAAGATTTTTTATGCATAGCACAAAGGGTAACAATTATTTTATAAGCAATAATTATTAGCCTGAAACACTCATCCACATTGAAAAATCTCCTGATAAAAGATTCATGACGCCAACGGGACATGAACCACATGAAGTCCCGTTGGCGTCATGTATCTTTTATCAGGAGATTTTTCAATGTGGATGAGTGGTTCAGGCTAGTAATTATTGCTAATAAAAATAATATATATAAGCTCTAACAGCCAGCCTACTAAACATTTCCTCTTTCTACCAGCCCTAAATCCCTCCTGCCCCCACTGGACCTTCCCCCTGGAATATAAAGTAGCCTGACCTTAAAAAAAATAAACTTTCTGAATCCAATAGGAGAACAAGTTTGACTGGCCGAGAACCATATCGAGAACTATTCCCAAAACTTTTCATATTATTTTCCGTGGAAATTTATTCCGAAGTTTTGGAATTGAAAATAATGGAAATTTTAAATTTTGTAACTGTGCTTTTATGCCGCTAATATTTAAGCAGCTGTTTTACTCTGAAAGGTGATATATCATACCACACTCTTAGATTCCATGACCCGTGATCCCTGGACAGTTCTTGTTCCCACTGCCAGTTGATCCCTCGGAAACTTGATCCTGAAAGGATTATTTCTGTTCTATTGACGTATGCAGAGAGGATCGTTTGGATCCAGTGAGACTACGGTATTTCCAATTGGGATATGTTGTGATGCTGAAGGTAGTAGGCAGGAGAATTAGATGAGGAAGAGGTAATTAGGGAAGTACCTGCTTATTCAGATCTGGTCAGCAAACACGGCCAAAGCCATTTCAAGCAACGTTTCAATTCTGAACGGTGGTCTTACACCAGAGCGATACTGAAAGTATCTTCCACTCTGGAACGTGCCGCAAATATACTATTGATCATTTTTAATGAGTTATTTGTGAAAAAACACAAATTAAACGAATAAAATTTACTTGCGCACTCTGAACCCGCCACTTACAGCTTGCTAGTAATAATGCAATGTCCCCAAAGGATTAAGCAGCGAGGATAAGCTGCCGAATAAAAAATATAACATACTTAAATGTATAAACCTCAAATACGCAGTACCTTCCTACATATAAATTATAACTACTCGTAAGTGTCACCGGGGATTCAAATGTCGAGGTAAGAAGTATTGTCTTAGACGCCCCGACTTTTTTTTGTTCTTCTATAAAAATAAAAGGTAATATTCGTATGTGTGACTGTGTGTGCCCCATTGACTCCAAATGGATTGTTCTTATTAGTGCCAGGAGTGTTTAGAAGGTGCTTTGAATGGTATAAGAAGTCCAAGGAAGACTGAATAAGCTTTACAACAAGTCATTCATAACAGAAAACAACGCCAAGTAAACGTCGTATTATATTAATGCGGAATATACTGTCAGTATCACCCTGGTGAAGAACCGCCGTTAAGAACGAAACATTGGTTGAAATATCTTTTACCAAGTTTGGTGACCAAATCTAAATATATTTATAATAATTCAACTTTCCTCTTTCCCATTTTCTTCTCTTCCCTCCTCCTTACATCCTCACAACATACCCCAATTAAGAATGCCTAGTCCTTTAGAATCAGTTGGGAGCAGTTCAATGAACCAATCAATCCTGGACTCATTGACCCTCAGATTCCTACCGACAACTGATACATTTTCGCTTTCTATATCTTCCTCTCCTTCCTTCACTTAAAAATCCCTCTACACAGCATCCCCAAAGATGACGTAGGTTCTGAGGTAAATTATTTTCCTCAGGGCCTCCTAGTGTGGAGCTAACGTAAAAAAAATATACACATATATGCATTTGATAATATTGTCATTGTACGAAGTATACGTATTTGAAATTCCTGAAAATAAGTTTGGAAATCTCTTTCAGCAAACGTAAAGTCTTTATGGGCAATAAAGTAAATATAAAAGATATCGTGAATAAGCGGCCCATTCCTACCCTTCACCTCTCCCTCTCCCTAGACCACTTCTCAATCTGCCATCTCTTTCTTCTATTTTTATTTATTACCTTATATTTTGTCTATTCTCTCACACCGACTTGGGAGAAATAGGATTTAATGCCAAGATATAGGATTTACTAGATTGGGCCTCGCTTGTCAAATAAGTTACTTAACTACGAGGGTTGTTCTGAAAGTAACCACCGCTGCACCGTTTGACTATAATTAAAAAATATTTTATTATTGAAGACAATATTATCGATTCCTAAACGAAAATCTGAAACAGAAAAAACATACGGTAACAGTCCTAAATGTAGATATTCCATTAAATAAATATTCATCCTGGACTTGCAAAAAAGTCAATAGATGTCACAAATAAAAATAAAAATAAGATATGTTTATTAAATATTACAGTTTGAGGTTTTACTCAATAAGTTATTACAAAAAATAAAAAATAAATATTTTGTAGGTACATATATTTTATAATGGGCCTCTTAAAATTACAACCACGGAGAAAAATTAGTATTTTTTAATGTGAAAAGCGTATGAAGCCAGTTAGACTATGGCATCCCCAATCGAGTATAACATGAGTCTGAAGGTAATGGGGAGGGGAGGGAGATGGGGAATATAATTATATTATATAAAAGAACATCGCGATAAAACATTGGTATTATACTAAAAAATTATCAGGAAACCTATCAATTCATTCGTTGAGGGCCTGCATTTCATTTTTTTTATTTTTTTTTATTTTGTGGTACAATATTTTTTTACATTTCAAAGTTTTCCAGTAATGTTGGCCTCACTGGGTGGCTTGCCCGTGCTGAGGCCTTCATTTTATAATATGAAAATATAATCTAAATACAATCTACAATATAAGATAAAATAATACATTTAATATATAATCTTGTGTGTTTGTGAGTGATGTGTGTTTATATTGGTTTTGTGTGTTACGTGTAGGTTTTATTTTTATTTTATGCTATGACATTTTGGTAATATTGTCTTTTTTGTTCTTTAATCGATTTTGTAATTTTGTGTGTGAATTTATTTTTATTTTTCTCAATTTTAATTTCAATTTTTAGACTGTTGAAAGCTTTTATAGCTTGGTATTGGTAGTGTCTTTGTCCAAAGCTTGAATTTATTGTCGGAGTTTTTATGTTTTATTTGTTCGCTTGTCTAACTGGTCTGTTAGTGTTATTTTGTGTTTTGTCAAAAATGTAGTTTAGTAGTGTTTTAACGTATAATTGGCGTATATCTAGTACGTCACAGCTGTTGAATATTTGGTCTGTATCAGTCAGTCTATGTTTTTTTAGTATTACCTTTAAGATCGTTTTCTGTGCGGTTTCTATGTAATTGATAGCCGAATTTGTTGCTTAGTTTGTTTGTTTTTTTTTTTTTTAACCGTATTACGAATAATTTGAAGAGATTCTTAATAAATTAGCAATACTTATTTTTCTCCGTGCACTGTCTAATGATATAAATTCAAGCAGTTATCACTAGTCTCAACAATTTGTAAATTCGTTCTGCATAAAACTGCCGCATGGAAATGTAGCCAACCTGTCACAGATGTTCATCGTCATTGCTGGGCAGAAAAATAGTCCCGACTGCTCCTATCTGCTTGGAGTCAGTAAGACTATGGAATCTCCAGTTGGTTGTGAAGCTGAATACAGTGGTAGCTGGCTATTCAGATCTGGTCACCAAACACGACTAAAGCCATTTCAAGCAGTTACAGAGTGTTTCAGGCTAATAATTATTGCTTGTAAAATAATTTTTACCCTTTGTGCCATGCATAAAAAATCTTGTCTTAAACATTAGTTTACCAAAAAAATAATAATTAATATTTGACAAGTTCTAGTATCTTCACCAAAAAATGTAGACAATTTGTCTCGACTCCATCTAGTGAGAGAGTTAGCACTTACAATGACTTTCTCATATAAAATAAAGTTGGTTTTTTCAAGTGAAAAAATGTAACAAGCAGTAATTGTTGAATGAAACACTAGTATATATTGAATTATTTCGCGGATAAGAGATAAGCCGCCATAGCTCAGTGGTCAGAGCTGTCGACCGGAAATCGAAAGGACACGGGTTCAAGTCCCGTTGGCGTCATGTATCTTTTATCAGGAGGTTTTTCAATGTGGATGAGTGTTTCAGGTTAATAATTGTTACCCTTTGTGCTATGCATAAAAAATCTTGTCTTAAACATTAGTTTTCCAAAAAAAATATTATACTTTTACGTTTTGTTAAACAAATTTACGAAATTAAAAGTGTCATAATAAGTTCGCCAATCAAAAGAAAGAAACATTCTTTTACGTTCTGGTTGCCAAGTTGTGATGTACGTTTTATTCTTCATTTTGTAGTCACCCTGTGAGATTGCATTATGTATGAACTCGTAAAACCAGCAAGTAGAAGCAGTAATCTTGTAACTGAGTACAATGTGAAATGCAGTTGTCGCAGAATATATTGGAAATAATCTTAGGGCTTCAGATTAATTACCTAACTAAACAAACCGGTTTCGAGACTCCCAACTTAACTGTTAACTGTTCCCAACCGTCTGAAGACATTGAGACTACGGCATCGCCAATACGGTATGTTGTGAAGCTAAAGGTAGTGGAGAGGGGAAGAAGAAGGAGAAGAGCATATTGGGGAAGCACCCGACTATTCAGACCTGGTCACCAAACAATCTTAAAGCGATTTTAAATAACGTTTCGATTCTGAATGATGGTCTTTCACCACACAGCATCCCTGAAGATGTCGAAGCGTCACTTTTAAAGCGTTTTATGAAAAAGCACTCCTATTCATCTCAATGCACGGAAAAAAATAATTATACAATAAAATATTTCTTATTGGTTTAAAACGGGATTGCAGGCCTTGATTGAATGATTTAATAGGTTTACTAATAAGCGTTCAGTAAAATACGTTAACGCGATCTCAGAACACGTGTTCGTAAAAATTTTAATATTTTCGCATTTCGTCATTGTATTTTATCAGGTCAAATGAAGGTGCATTGTGCAAAAGTGTTCCGATTTACAGGATTTTCCAATAAGAGGTGTTATTTTGATATTCAATCGTAAAAGATCAATGGTTTCGTTGCTTGTGTGGCACATAGCGCCGTCTTGTTGAAATTAAACGTTATCTAGATCAATACCATCCAATTTTGGCCATAAAAAATTATTAATCATATCTCAATAGCGCAATCCATTCACCGTAACTGTTGCTCCAGCCTCATTTTCCAAAAAGGTAAGGTTAAATGACTCCGCCGGACCATAAACCGCACCAAACAGTCACTCGTTGAGGGTAGAAAGGCTTTTCAACAATAACCCTTGGGTTTTCCGAGCCCCAGATGCGACAATTTTGCTTGTTGACGAAGCCACCCAGGTGGAAATGGGCCTCATCACTCAAGATGATTTGCATTTGATTCACTCAAGTGAATTTTTATAATTTCAATGCGTTGTTGAAGCGTGTATTGTTCCATTTTTATTAATGACGTAGTTTTTACTTGTCAAATGTTAAAAAATAACAGCTTCAAAAGTAACATCTACCGTAATAACGGGCTATTCAAAATAACACTTCTTATTGGAAAACCCTGTATTAGGAATCTACTGAAAGTTTAGTAAGAAACGGCCTACAATCTCGTTTTTAACCGGATTTTAATAAATCGGCAATAGTCATTTTTCTCCGTGTGTATATCCTTACTTGTTAGACCGATTAAAAAAACGGAAAACCGGTTATTTTGAACTTACCAAATACCAGTTAACCGGTTTCGGTTTCAAAAGGTTTAGCATCCCTAGTCGTAACGTAGCAGACATATCTTTCGTACATGACTATAAATTACTCACGACTCTAATACCTACATAATTCATAAAGTGAAATGCACCGCGCTGAGCTTTTCAAATGTTGCGCTTAAAGTTTTGATTAAATTGAAACCGGATAGCGGAGAGTGCTCCATGAACTAACAGCTTGGATATTATTAAGGGATTTATTTATTACGAAGAATAGTTGTTTGACGGGAATCTTGTTAATTAGGGACTAAACTTATAATTAACTTAAATTTAAAATAAATAACTTTGCACACTTCAATATTTGATTCAAATAATCGGCATGTTTCAAACCGATGGTTTCTTGGTCAGGAAAATGAAAATTAACAAATATAAGAATAGACAATCAAGTACCTACCTATGGACAAATATAAAAATAGACAAACCTACCCATGAATAAATATAAGAATAGACAAAACAAGTACCTAGCAATATGTAAATATAAGAATAGAAAAATAAATACGTACCTATAGACAAAAATATGAATTATCAAACTGACTTGGCAAATATTTTACTACGTTTATATAATGATCCTTTTAACTCAAAAAATACTCTGAATTTTATTTATATAATTTTTTTAACTCTTGCCTTTGTTTGTTTTTTTTTAAATTCAAAATATAAATAATATAAACTAGGTATCCTGTGCTAACATTGATAAAAGCTACAAAAAATTCATGTTATTTTTAACATTTGTTCGAAACTCAGAACAGAATGGTTTAACTGTATTAACTATATTCAAAGTATAGCTAATGCTACATTGTCATGCTAAACAGTTAGGACGGGTTGTTTCGCGTAATTTGAACAATTCATCAAATTTCAAAGTTGATTTTCGAGTTCTGTGAAGGTTCTATTTGAGTTCTGTTATTATATGCTGTTGTTTCATAAAACTGAAAATCAACGTTGAAATTTGATGAATTGTTCAAATTCTGGATAAGGATAAGGATTGGAGATGCTCTCGGTACATTCTATGCTGGTGCATGGTACAAACGTGTTAGGATATATTAGGAATCTACTGAAAGTTTAGTAAAAAACGGCCTACAATCTCGTTTTTAACCGGATTTTAATAAATCAGCAATACTCTGTGTTAATTTGTGATCAGACTTTGATATTTTAACGAAATATCGAGCCGAAGTAATAATGCATATTATCCTAATATATAATGTATCGAAAGCATCTCCTATCCTATTCCTCTCCCCTTTACATTCTTAAGGCAAAATAAACCCGTATCTTCTCTGAACAATACAATAAACTGTTTTAGAAACCTTGTTTGAAAGTTATTGTTAAAAATAACTGTCAAATGCCGTATGGCAAAATAATAGTCTTATAAAACGCTTTTTCACAGTTTGAGAAACTGAACATCCAAACCGAAACATTTTTTCTGGGTATATATTTCCATCGGATTGTCCTTTCTAAAGGTAGTAAAGTCGCGCTGTCGACTTTGTGGAACTCCCGCAGTTGCCTGTCGCCTCTACACTAACGGTGGAAGGGGTCCACAGTTCCACAGATTCAGCGCGAGGGGAAATTTGTGGAATTAATCAAACGGGCGCCATACATCAGAGGAACGATTTCCATTTCAAATCAGTTGTATCGGAAACCGTTGCAGCTTTTTATTCTTCTTGTGAACCAACAAAAGCTTAAAGCTTGACGCGGAATATGGAAATATAGGGTGTAGTGTGTTGTGTGTTGTGTAGGTCAACTTGTGAATAAAGCATTTCTACAAATATTTTTATATTGTCTTAGACTTGAATTTGAGTACCGCATCGTACGAGTCCCAACTGCTCCTAACCACCCGGTTACAGTAAGACTTGTTATATGCTGTGTAATTCTCAGGACTCTTCCTTCACCAGGACGATTCTGAAAGAATCTATTACATTGAAATGTAGCGCAAGTATACTTAATATTATTTTTAAATGATTCGAACTCGAATGATTAACTTAAGTTATCTGATTTCTTGTAATCTCAATTAGTCAAAGAATTTACATTTACATTTATAGTGATTTACTCTTTCTTATTAAAACTGCGTATGTTTTACGCATGCCTAGTTTATCAATACTTAATACTGTTGTTTAAACTATTTTTTGATATTTTATTATTATGAGATTTACACGCTACCATTTTGTAAATTCAAAGTTCCTACGAAATTCCTTTTTTTATGTAACTATATATGGAACGCTCCATGTACATATTGATATATATATATATTTGTATAAATGTATGTGTATGTGTAAGCAAATATATGTTCCCGCCTCAGAACAGAAATTTTTTAGTGAGGCGGGTTACTTTCATATTTGTTATATTGATCTGTTATTGCAATAAACGCTCGGGTTGCCGGCAATTAATAAAAAAAAACACAATAAAAGCGATAAGAGCTATTTGGTGATCGAAAAGTCACCAATCGGGCTTAAAAATTTCCAATAAAAAACTGTATCTCATAATCATCGAAATTGCATTGCGTTTACTATGTAAGTAAGAGAAACACAGAGCATACTAAATTGCATGCAGTTTGCAATACTTTCGCAGAAATTGTAGACGTGTTCAACTATATAGTTACAAGAAGACTATAATAACATACCTCAATAAAATAATAAATAAGGTTAGAATAATACAATTTTTCTGCGTGGTTTCTGTATATGGTAAATATTAGTTCATGATTACTGTTCCACTAAATTATTATGTAAATATCACACGTTTGTTGTTGTTTGTTTGGGCATATAATATGAATAAGTAAATGAGCTTCAACCGTAGAGTGGTGATTGGAAGACATTTCTATTATGTTTTATCATCTATTCATTGGATTTTTTCTTTTTTCTGACTATAAGAATATATTTTTAAGATTTTTCGTAGGCAATAATAATTGCGGGCACCCGTTGAGCATGTTCCGCCTTCTCAGTTCTCCGTTATTTATCTGCGCTGTCTAAAGGCGGATTAATCTTTGTAAAAATTGCCACAAAACACATGTGCTTGAATATTATTTATCCTCTACCCCCCACCCACCCACCCGCTAGGTACACAACCTAAACCGTGCAAAGCCGGGCCATCAATATGATGCGGAAATAAAAGAGAAAAAAAGTAAAAATCTCACTGTAAATTATCATGATTGCTTACTGTTTAAATTAAACCAAACAATTATTCTTAAGCCTATTAATGTTGAGCTTAAATTCTAGCGACCAGACACATTTTAAAATTTATGATTCAATACAAAAAGATTTTAGGTTACTCTAAATCATGTTCTACGTAATTATTCGTTTATTCAATCACATCATCTTCTGTGTATATAAAAGTGAATGTTTCTTTATTTGTCCCCTATATACTCAAAATCTACTGGAAGATTTCAAAGTTTGTTGGAATGTTGTGGTTGTTTGTGAGTGAGTGGTCTGATAAAAAAAAACTTCAAGCACTTCCGAGGAAGTCTTGCAATCTGCACTGGTATGAGATACGTAGTTAAATTAAGGTCGATATATTGTAGTGTTTTAACAATTACAACAGGGTAAGCGGTAGCGAAAGGTAGAAAAAGTGAGGGTCGCCAGAGGAACACTTTACGCAATATATCTGCACTGTAATGAGATACAGAGTCAAATTAAAGTCAATCTAAAGTAGATTTTTTAACAGTAACAATGTGGGTTGTTTGGTTCAATGTTTTTAACAGTAACAATGTGGGTTGTTTGGTTCAATGTTTTTAACAGTAACAATGTGGGTTGTTTGGTTCAATGTTTTTAACAGTAACAATGTGGGTTGTTTGGTTCAATGTTTTTAACAGTAACAATGTGGGTTGTTTGGTTCAATGTTTTTAACAGTAACAATGTGGGTTGTGTGTTTCAATTTTTTAACAGTAACACTGTGGGTTGTGTGGTTCAATGTTTTTAACAGGAACAATGTGGGTTGTGTGGGTCAATGTTTTTAACAGGAACAATGTGGGTTGTGTGGGTCAATGTTTTTAACAGGAACAATGTGGATTGTGTGGGTCAATGTTTTTAACTGGAACAATGTGGGTTGTGTGGGTCAATGTTTTTAACAGGATCAATGTGGATTGTGTGGTCAATGTTTTTAACAGGAACAATGTGGATTGTGTGAGTCAATGTTTTTACCAGGAACAATGTGGATTGTGTGGGTCAATGTTTTTAACAGTAACAATAAAGTAAATGATAGATGTCTAGGACCCCATAGGAAGCCACGGCACGATCAAGTGAAAGAAATGGTTCCATGATAATTCAACACGGTGACAATTCAACACACTTTTAAAAAGTGATATAAATCATTAGAAACGAAGAAAAAAAAACTCAAACCTGACCTAGCCTACTCCAGTTAGTGAAGTTTTTGTTTCATCACTTTCCATGACTTTATATAACTTTTTTTAAATGTGATGAATTATCATTGTGATGATTTAAATGATTTAAAAATTGAAAGCAATAATTTAAAAAGTCATATTTTCAATTTCTTACGATAATATTATTTCCACCTAAAAAATGCACCCATATTTCAGGTATACTAGAATTCACAACTTCAAAACTTTACTCGAAACCATTTATAACCCCGAGCGACGCCCGGTACACATCAGCTAGTGTATAATCAATATTAGTAGGTACTTCTCAAGTAGAACAAGATGTTGTGTAGTTTTTTTAAATACAGTGACGTTTGCTAGCAGGAAATGGGGGAAGAGAACTTTTGTATTCGGGCATAAATATTTATATCGAGTCTGCGCTTAGCCAAAATAAAATAAAATGAACAGAATCAACTATGCACATTGCGCATGATACGAATGTTTTTTAAGTTTATTACTCTACTGAGTTTTGTACGTTGCCAAAAAGGAGGTGGCCTTTGGACCACGAATACTTGCTAGATAAAGAAATGTATTTTGGCATAAAACACTATACATCATTTAACCTACATGTAACTTTAACTTTCTGGATACGTTATGTGTTTCCATAAATTTCATAAGACGTCATGTTTTTGACGGCGGAGCTGCAATCTGCACAGATTCCGTGAGTCCTGAGGTCTCAATAGTTTGGCGGACAAAGCATTGTCCTTCTTGGTTCGATTCCCATTTGCGACCGTTACCTTTTTATATTTTATTTGTCTTGTTTTGTTTCATGTTTCGCTTAGATTAATTTTTATCTTCTTCAGAAGATAAAATATTGCATGGATGTAACATTGTACGTAACTTTCAAAATTTATTCCTACTAATTTAATATTCATTCTAGACTTTTCTAAAAGTCAATAGATGTCTTCAATAAATAAAAAAATCGATTGGGTAAACCCGATATACTATCTAGCTTACAATTATATGTATTTGGCTACAATTTTGTAACCACTCAGATAGATATCGGCCAAAAACGGGAATCTTAAAGGAAAATTTCGGTAAATATTACACTCAAATCATGACATTGATAAAAAATCAACCAGTACAAAACTTAGTTTTTTACTATCAAAAAATCTTTTTTTTTGTTTGATTGGGGATTTAACCTTTCAACCCAAGAACTGGAGCCGACAACTTTACCAAACTCGCTAATTGCCGATCGAGTAGGACCAACATTTATTTTGTATATTAACTGCTGTAATGTCATCAGTATTCAGAAAAATGCGTATATGCCGCGTGTGTGTGATGTCGGAAAGTGGGTTAATTTCTATGTCCAACGTTTGCATTCATTAAAAAAAACGAAATTAAAATTAAAAAAATAAAAATCGTTACCAATTTTAATTTGTGCACAGTTAGAATTTTGATATTTCTTGGTGAAAATTCGCAGACTTGATGTTCAAAATAAGAGAAAAATTACTGTCTACAAACTCTGTGTGAAGCCCGGGCAACGCCGGGGAATTGAGCTAGTATAATGTAAATTAGCATGTACGGAAAAAGATGCCAGATTTAAACTTTGTAATTATGTCCAGGAACCCTATAAAATATCCTGTGAAAGGAATGAATCCATCCGACTTGTAATGTGGGTAATCTGGTTCAAGTAGAATAAAGGGTACCTGCGTATATATCTGCAATATGTGGGCAGAATGAATAGCTTTGGTTAGATAATGAAACGTCGAACAGTGCTGAAGTGGGCGACATTTTAGATTAAATGCCCTGTCAAATATTCAATGGTTTCTTAACTTTTATAATTGTGTGTAAGACGGCTGGAGGCCAACTTCCCAACTCAGTTACGCTCTCAAAATGTCTCTGTTGCTTAGAAACCTTATTGCAGGCTCGTCTCGATTCTGTAATGGAGGGGCGAACCTACATACATACCAGAGACATCTCTTGTGCACTTTTGTAAACCTTATCAGCTACTAGCGCTAGAGCTATCTACGCTACGTACCTTGAACTATCACAATTTGTAATCAAGAATTCGAGGAATCGAGAACAATAATCTTGATTCAACCTTTTCTTCAATGGGGTTCGATCCAAATACAAATTAATATTAGTAGGAATGCAGTCGTCCTGAATTTTTTTCCCATTTGATCTCTGGTGAGTTGACGTGTGGTTGTTCTTATATTGTTTTGTATTTATTTTACTTATATAATGCACTTGCATAGTGTTGATTGACTAGCTGATCATTTGTGGAAAAGTGAGTGGAAGGGTTTAGTTTTTCCTATGGGGAAGATTTAAACCGGACAACAAATTCGGAAGCATAAAAAAAAAAAAAAAAATATTTATTGATTTATTTTTTGTATAATTTAAAAAAATTATGATTCATGTTTTTATAGCGGATGATACATATTTTATAGGAGTAAATTACTTGCTTACAATGTAATGCAATGTTTGAAGAGATACGGCATCGTACCCTTCTTGTATCTACACTATATTATGTGTAGTCAAATACGTCAGCCTCCTCGGCCTTTCAAATGCACGCACTCTGGATAGCACTAGCACATATCTTATACCTTCTAATCAGTACGGTTAATATTGAAAAGGAATTTTCAATCGAGTGATTCTCATTGGTAAACACAAATATAAAAGGAAATAAAATTAATTAGATCAGGGCTGTTTATTGCGTTTCTAATACTATTTTTATTTTTATCTAAAATAAAAATAAATATTATTTACAATACATGAACATGAACTTTCAAACGTGAACGATTTAAACCATGTAAATTCTGTAAATGATATAAATGGAATAAAGTTTTAAATTATTTAAAAATAATATCAGTATTATTTACATTTACATTTACACATACACGGATAGATAATTTCTACGGCTTGTTCTTGACTACGTCATTTCAAAAAAAACCCAAACTCCTAAAATTGGATAGTGATAAATTGTACCCTTAAAGTACGTTTACTTAATCAATACTATCTAACATTTACAAACTTTTGCTCTTTGTTATATTATTATATATTGATTTGTTTTTCCAAAACCAATTTTGTAAAATTGTGTAGGTATATTTGATTACGTTTTTACTTATTCTTTTAATACTGTTTTCACATCGCCTTAAGCATTATTTTCTTCGTGTATGTTAATTCTCCTTCCATAAATCCCAGGTACTGCAGCTCACATTATGGAGTAGTGTAATACTAGGAAAAAAATCAGTGTAGATAGTAGGTAGAGTTATTTTGTAATGAATAAATATAAAAATATGTAGAAAAAACATGGCTGCTTGTTTGCAAGAATTCTTACTCTGAAAAAAATGCGCTCAGTCACGTTAATTATACCGATGGAAGTTGACATGAGTTTCAATCGACCCTTCAAGCCTCTGGCATATTGAGCATTATATTTAAGAATTTTTTTAAGCACCCGCTAAACTGCCAAAGCAGCTTGTCAGCAGGTCAATTTAACAATATTTATATATAACTAAAGTATACATATAACAAGAAATCACAATATTTAAAATAAATACAGAAGAATAACTTAAATAACTACAAAACAGAGACATATATGCTGTCAGAAAGTCGGAGAATTCGTGTCTCTATCTTCTCAATGAAATCCAAATAAATAGGATATTTCTGAACGTATCGGAATACTAAAAACTGTTCTTGAAAAGTGATAAAATAAACTTTCAAATTTAATTAAGTAATAGCTATAAACACATCATTTTATTAAGTTATAGATATAAACATATCATTTTATTAAGTAATAGATATAAACATATCATTTTATCAAGTAATTAATATATAAATATTTCATTTTATTAAGTTATAGATATAAACATATCGTTTTGTTAAGTAATAGATATAAACACATCATTTTATTAAGTTATAGATATAAACATATCATTTTATTAAGTAATAGATATGAACATATCATTTTATCAAGTAATTGATATAAAAATATATCATTTTATTAAGTTATAGATATAAAGATATCACATTTATAAGTAATTGTTATAAATATATCATTTTATTAAGTAATAGATATAAACATATCATTTTATTAAGTTATAGATATAAACATATCATTTTATTAAGTAATAGATATAAACATTTCATTTTATCAAGTAATTAATATAAAAATATTTCATTTTATTAAGTTATAGATATAAACATATCACATTTCTAAGTAAATGATATAAATATATCATTTTATTAAGTAATACATATAAACATATCATTTTTTCAAGTAATAGATATAAACATATCGTTTTGTTAAGTAATAGATATAAACACATCATTTTATTAAGTTATAGATATAAACATATCATTTTATTAAGTAATAGATATGAACATATCATTTTATCAAGTAATTGATATAAAAATATATCATTTTATTAAGTTATAGATATAAAGATATCACATTTATAAGTAATTGTTATAAATATATCATTTTATTAAGTAATAGATATAAACATATCATTTTATCAAGTAATAGATATAAACATATCGTTTTGTTAAGTAATAGATATAAACATATCATTTTACTAAGTAATAAATATAAACAAAGGTATCATTTTGTTAAGTAATAGATATAAACATATCATTATATTAAGTAATTGATTTAAACATATCTTTTTGTTAAGTAATTTATATCATTTTATTAAGTAATAGATATAAACATATATTATTGCGTAATAGTTATAAACATATAATTTTATTAAGTAATAGATATAAAAAAAATTTATTGCCTTATAAATATAAACATATCAATTTATTAAGTAATACATATAAACATATATTTTATACATATAAGTAATAAAATTTTTAAATAACGCATTTTTTTTTTTTAAATGGCTCATTTTAGGCATTTTCGTTTAAAAACGGAACTGAAATTACTGATAACAGAAAAAAACATTTTACACAAATATTTTTAATGAAAAATGCATAATAAACATTACTGCAGCCTCAATTTTTTGTTGTTTCATATTTAAAAAATAATAAACATTAAAAGTATCATAAAATTTACTTAAATTGCGTTTAATTTAAACCTTTGGTTTCATAGAGGTGTATGTTTTATTTTTTCAGGTTGTTAATTCCAATATATAGTTTGATGTTTTCTATTTCAAATACCATTTAGTGCATATCTCTAACTATGAGGGAAAGAGAGATAAAAAGATTTCCATGAGACTATACGAGCTGTTCCAAAAAGCGGACAGATTGACTCTACGAGTAATAACTGTTTTTTCCCAAAACCGAACAAATTAGCCAGGGGAGGTTCATTGCAGTCACTCAGTTGTATTTAAAGAATTCATTAGACAAATAAATTAAAATGATGTGACGTCTTATGTATTTTTATCTGTGCCTTAACTGCAAGCTTCTTGTTATGAAAATGTTTGCAAATCTGCATTGTACGAGAAGTTTATCTATTCCGGAGAGGCTTTTAAAAAACTGCGCAATTCCTAACGTAGTCGCCAGTTCGGCTCTACTTAACTAGGATTACGTCTTTCCAGGTGTTTCATTAGGGACCTTTAATTAGCTTAATGTAACACTTTATTTAATTACTTCAGACCTCTTGTGTCGGAACGGAGAGATTAATACGAACCTTTAATGAGTTTGGAGAAATACATTATTAAGTCATTAATTGGACAGATGTTGAACCAAACAACTTATTAGAGCCTCCTAAAGCTTATTTTATTATAATAAAGTGAATAATGATAATTTAGTTAAATGTGTATAAAAGCTAAAACTAATAAAATATCGTTACAGAATTTATCTAACTTTATAAATCATTCTCAGAATGTGATTCCTACAAACCCTCAAAGCTCTCTCAAAACGTATTTTTATTAATAACCAATTATACAGTAAATATGTTGGCCTTCGTGGTCGAGGGGTAAGGTCCTCGACTGGCAATCTGAAGGTTGCGGGTTCAAATCCCAGCGTGCGCAAGTAAATTTAATTTGATTAATACATGTCATTTCACGATTAAATAATTTAAAATAGTATAAAGTGTAGTTGCGGCCAGTTTCAGATAGGAAGATATACTCAGTATCGCCCTGGTGTAAGACCACCATTCAAAATTCAAATATTGCTTGAAATGTCTTTGGCCGTGTTAAGTGACCAAATCTGACTAGCCAGGTACTTTCCCGTATCCTTCAGCCTAACAAAATACCCCAATTAGGGATGCCATAGTCTCATTTGCTCCAGATAGTTGGGGTTCTTGTGCGGTATTCTTAAAAAAAATGTTACAAAATTCTTCAGGTATAAAATGATTTGTTATGTGGTCACTTCCAAATGTGTAAATATCGTATAATATCTCAAGTTTTCAAGTACACGAAAATAAATAATATCTGAATTTAATATTTGCATATTAAAAGAAATTGAATTTATTGGGATCGACCCGGGCCGGGTACACGAGATAAAATATGTTTGCCGAGATTTAGTGAATACTAACAGGATCCGCCCAAAGTAACCGTGTTAGGCCGGGACCTTCGGGTCGTCTCAATATGTAAATCTTCGAGGGAAAGGTTCGCAGCGAGACTTTAAGGCATACGATTACGATATCAGCCTACAGGTATAACATATTATTATTCTAAACCAAGTACCAAGTACGTAACTAGGTTGTTACTAAGATTACGCACAAACACCACACAGTTTCTCGGAGAGATAGTGAGAGAGGATAGACCGCCACACAATTCTGTTGTGTATTGGAAATTTAAGACCAAGCATTTAGAATTTACACCGACATATTATTGTGTAACATAACTAACTAACTAACTAACTAACCATCATGCCGTTTCTCCGCAGGGGTAGGCAGAGAGGACGGACCGCCAAACAACTAAGTCACACCACACACTCCTTGCCTCATTCACATTCATACATCGTCTCATACATACTCTTCTATTGTTCTGACTCTTGACATGCCCCGACTCAAGTATCTGATTCACTTGATCGTGCCATGTCTTCCTCGGGTGTCCCCGACTTCTGCTACCATTCACATTTGCATCGTATATTCTCCTTACACTCCTTTCTTCGCTCATTCGCTCTACATGCCCAAACCATCTAAGCGTCCCTTTCTTGATCTTACTCATTACGCTTACATCAGCCTTGCACTCTTTGCGGATCTCCACATTCCTCACACGATCATACATGGTTTTACCACACATACGCCTCAGGGATCTCATTTCAACAGCATTCAATATACTTTCATCCTTTCTTTGCCAGTTCCATGCCTCACTTCCATACATCAGGGTAGGTACCAGCACTCCATTGTGGACTGCTAACTTCGCTTCTTCGGACAATTTTTTGTTAGCGCCAACTGCGTTCAGTCCTCCATTAATGGAGTTACCTGCATTTACTCTTCTTTCAATATCTCTGTCAGCCTTCCCATCTCTCTAGAACATACTTCCTAAATACACAAATTCATCCACGTGCTCCAAGTATTCCTCATTCACAACTATATTGCACACTGTTTTCGTACTTTCTCTTTCAAACACCATTACTTTAGACTTACTTACATTCATCATTAACTCATTCTTCACGCATACTTCGTTCATCCTAGATACGAGAGACTGCAGATCATCCATACTATTAACATACTTCCCGTGAATACGTTTTTAAGCTCTTAAAAATATATTTTGAAGATAATCTCTATTTAAACGCAGAGTTGAAAAAAAAACCTTTTTCGGGTGCCTCTGACTTCTTCCACAATTCACTACTGTGTAACATAGTACTGTTAAAAAACTTCATTACATCTCATATGTCATCCCGGTGAGGTCTCATGACTCCGTATCTTATCTCGGTGCATAAATATTGCGTGAAGTATTCCTCGAGCGTCCACGACTTTTTCTATCATTCAAAGAACTATCTTAAGACTCCTGACACACTGCTTTTCGAGTTTTGCGAGCTCAAACATAAGCAGGTTGATTTTTTTTTTAAATAAAGATTACTAGTGGACTAATGCTTCGCTATTGCTAATGTCTTTCCCAGGTGTCGCCGACTTCTTCCAAGATTCACTAATGTAAACCACAATGTTATCAAAAAAAACTTTTTTTTTTCTTTACTTATTTTCATTTCTTTACATATATTATACATAATAATAGACAGTAAATAATAACATAATATATATTACCAAATTGTATACACAAGAAATGAAAACCCACTAAGACACTGCCTGAGTGTGGGTAATATTGTACAGTATTGTCGCGACAGAAGACCGTATCGCATCGCTATGTCGTGTAACTCATGTAATATAATTATAAACGAGTGTCTTACGTTCATTCAAAACAAGGCAGACACTCTGGATGAGATTGCAATTACACAATTATGCATCTCTACTTACTCCGAAGAGGAAATAAAGGAGGCGAAAACTATCCTGTTTGAAAAGCTTCCGGATAAACGTACTTTGCGGAAAGGAGATGGCAGAATCAGCCGAGACCTCCAGGACATCCTGAGAGCATTGAAGGAGACCGATCCTGATAAGCTACCAGTGTTCGCTGCTAAACAATTACATAAATTGCCTCCCATCAACTTCGACAGCATAGATGTGTCCAAACTCCTTAAGGAACTCAATGCACTGAAAACGGAAATAACGCATATAAAAACCGAACTAAAAGATTCATCGACCACAAAAAATGAAGACATAAAACAAGAACTGGCACTAATAAGAGAACAAATTGCAAATATTCAGGTACCAAACAAACAAAGTGACTTAACTGGGAATTCGGAAGTAATTATTAACCACTCAATTGTGGGTAAGTCACGATTTTCAGATAGTAAACAAATACCGACGGGCGGCGCATCCTGCTTATCGACTGGTTCTAGTAATACATTGTCAACCACACACACAAAGACAATGAACGAACACACTCCAAATAGTCCAGTGCAGCCGGGAATGAACTTTGCACACGCTTTAAAACAAAATAATAAACAGGTATCGCGTGACCGCGGTCCGCGGCCTCGGCCTCCTGCGGAAGATGAGAAAGGATTTACATTAGTAACTAGAAAACCCAAACGCAACATGAGAGGAAAAGCAACCTCTACGACACTGAAGTTG
Source organism: Hesperophylax consimilis (assembly GCF_061612785.1). NCBI lineage: Eukaryota > Metazoa > Arthropoda > Insecta > Trichoptera > Limnephilidae > Hesperophylax > Hesperophylax consimilis. The sequence continues at coordinate 20,277,444 of NC_142865.1, forward strand.
GCAGATTTAATTACGTCAATTTATATTTCACGGTTTACATTGGAAACTACAGAGGACGACGTAAAGACCTACCTTGCAGATAATGGTCTCGAAAATACTAAGATCGAAAAAATTAAGCCTTACCGTCCCACGCCATTTAACACCTTTAAACTTTCTGTAAAAGCAACTGAAGGGCCGAAATACCTGGTGGAAGAACTATGGCCGGAAGGAATTGTATTCCGTAAATATATAGAATCGCGTACATCAACCAAAAATCAAAATGACAACCGATAAATTAAGAATTATTTCGATTAACTGCAGATCGGTCCGTAGCTCCGAAAAATTTATTCACGATCTCTGCGAATCATATGACATTATACTAGTCCAAGAAACGTGGCTACTCCCAACCGAGATTGAATTTTTATCTAATATTCACCCGCATTTCAATAGCTTGGGAACCTCTGCCGTCAATATAGCTAACGGTCCCCTACTAGGTCGGCCGTACGGCGGAGTGGGAATAATTTACAAGCAAAACTTAAGGGTTACCACAATCCCGATGGACAATTGTCGTATGGCCGGAATCGAGGTGAGTCTAAATACTGAAAATTTAACCATCTTCACAATCTATATGCCGACTTGCTTAACTGACAACTTTGTGGAGTTTACCAACTGCCTGGCCTCCTTACAAACGATCATTGATGACAAAGATTATATCAATTCAATTATTATCGGAGACTTCAACGCTAATCCCGACTCACTCTTTGGAATAGAGCTAAAATCTTTTTGTCAAGAATTCGAATACATTTGTGCCGACACCGAAATTTTACCTGAGAATTCTTACACATACGTCAGTGACGCGCATAGAACTACCAGGTGGTTAGACCACTGTCTAGTTACAAAAAATATTTACAAACAAATTATCGATATGAAAATACATTACGATGTTGATTGGACTGACCACCGACCCCTCGAAATAACTTTAAATACGAATGGAATAGTAACATCGGAAGTATTTTCATCTATATTAAGGGATCCAGCATTATGGAATCCGAAAAATATACGTGATATCGGAATTTACAACTCATGTTCGCAAACTTATCTAGCTAAAATCAACCCAAAAAATACATCTCTTGAGGACGGTGGCAACCCTGAACGTGCCAAAATAAAACACCTCTACGGATGTATAGTACAAGCATTACGAGACAGTGCCACTAGTATATTTAGAAATACTACTACACCAAAATATAAGCAAGTTTGTGGATGGAATGATTTTGTCGCAGACAAATACGAAAAATCAAGACAAGCGATGCTCACCTGGATTGATAATGGGAGACCGCACAATGGTCCCATCGCCGAGGATAGAAGGACAAAGCGTGCCGCCTTCAAAACAGCTCTAAAACAATGCCAAAAGAATTCGACACAACTCCAGATGGATAAAATAGCAGCGGACTTAGATAATCGGGACTCCAAATCATTTTGGAACAAGTCTAATAAAATGTTGAACATGCGTTCCAAAGTTTCGTGCAACATAAACGGAGAAACAAATCCTGAAGTAATTGCCAATATTTTCAAAAAACATTTCGCGACTACTACGCCGACCATCTCCTCAAACGAAACGCATTTGAACGCCTATGATGATATTGACCCCATAGTCACTGCAAACATGGTGAAAACCGCCATTAAAAACATGAAATCCGGAACATCAGCAGGACATGACGGCTTAAGTATCGAACACGTCAAACATGCAGGGGTAGCGATTCTGAAACTACTGGCAACATTGTTTACCGATATCATAAAGAGTGGTTATCTACCCAAAGACATGACAAAGACAATCATAATACCGATAGTAAAATCTAAACTGACAGACATAACTTTACAGGAAAATTACAGACCGATATCCATCGCCACAGCGACCGCCAGAATATTTGAACGAGTTCTCTTAGACCAAGTCGGACCCCAATTGAAAACGAAAGACAATCAGATGGGTTTCAAAACAGAATGCTCCACGGACTCAGCCATATTCTGCGTAAAACGGACGCTGGAATACTACAGGAAAAGAAAAACAACAACTTACGCATGCTTTTTGGATCTTAGTAAGGCATTCGACAGAGTTTCCCACCCCCTACTATGGAAAAAACTAAAGGAAAGAGGGATACCATGGAAAGTGGTAAAAATTCTCGAATCATGGCATCGCCAACAGGAAAACCTTGTAAAGTGGAAAGATGGATTCTCAGAACCCTATTTCTTGAAAAGCGGGGTCAGACAGGGTGGATGTATGTCCCCAGTACTGTTCAACTTATACATGGACGAATTAACCCACAGGTTAAACAATGCTGGAGTGGGCTGCCACATCGGAGGTCTATGTGTTAACAATATGAGCTACGCAGATGATATGGTTCTGATGGCACCGTCAATACGGGGATTAAGAATTCTCCTGAAAATCTGTGAGGAATTTGCTCACGAAACCAACATGATCTATAATGCAAAAAAAACAGCACTGTTGGTCATAAAACACGGGGAAGGCCCAAAAAACATTCCCCCAGTCTTTTTGAATGGTGAGATTCTGAAAACAGTAGAAACCACAAAATATCTAGGACATATCATCAACAACAAGTTAACGGATGATGAAGATATTGACAGGCAGAGGCGTGTACTGAGTATAAAATGTAACATGCTCAGTAGAAGATTCCGGCTCTGTAGTCCACGAGTGAAAAGGACGCTCTTCTTAGCCTTTTGCACCACCCTGTACACATGCGAGCTCTGGGCTAATTTCAAGAAAAGAACAATGGAAAGGCTTCGGGTTCAATATAATAACGCTTACCGATTGATGTTCGGACTCCCCAGGCACTGCAGTGCCTCCTCGATGTTAACAGAAGGCGAGTTCCAGGATTTACAGCTCTGTTAAGAACCAGGATTGCAGGACTGAGGGAAAGGATAAACCATTCCAGAAACACTATTATCATAGAATCGCGTCTGACTTCAGGATCGAGCATTGAAGACCATTGGAGAAAGATACTTGCTCCCACAATCTTAGATCCGTTGGATTCCCGTGCTTCTCTGCTTTAACTTAATTTCATTTTTAATTTTTTAATCTCTTTTTATTTATTTTATTTATGTTACTCTATGTAAATATTATTTGTACTTATCTCATCTATGGGATGTGTGGGATTGCACTAACCTCCCCACATCCTGGAATAAAGAATTTATTATTATTATTAATATAAAACCATTACTATATTTCAAGTACCTAAGTATAATATAAAGAAAAAGTTTTTTTTTTGTTTATAGTTATTATAAAAGTAAAGAGAAAACATTATGTACAATAGTTTATAAAGTTTCAGCAAGTGAGTTGTAGAAAGGATCAATAAATTTATTTAAAAAGCGTTTCAATATCTGCGTCATTCAGCCATAATTTTACCTCCTTAACATATTCTATTGTTTTATTTATCATTTGAGTTTGTAGTGGTAGAAGGTTAAATATACGAGGACCAATGAAACTGCTATTTGTCTGCATTAATTAAGTATTTGTTTGGGGTCTGTAAATTATATTATTTGTTCTTTTGCTCATTCTGTTTTCATTTATTTTGATATTGTTTTGTTTTTAAAGAAATATTTCATAATTTACGAATGTTAAATAATTTAGATTCTTTGTATAATAGGTTGGTCGAGAATGTTTTATTTTTGTTATATATGACTTTAATTATGTGTTTTTGAATTATTTGTAGGAGCTTAATAAATGTATCAGGTGCACCACCCCATCCTATTATGCCATAAGTGATTGCAGATTGCAGCAGGGAGAAGTAGATCATTTTCAATTTTTCAGCGTTTAAAATTTCCTCGAGTCTATAAAATATGTAGGTAAGATATCTTAGTTTAGAAGTGGTTTACATCAACTTTAATTAAACTCCGTATCTCATTACACAGCAAGGTATTCCTCGGGTTTTCCTGATTTTTTCCACACTAATAAGGATAAACTTTGAAGTTTTTAGCGAAATCGGTCCATTATTTTTTGAGTCTGTATGTCGCAAACATGTGAACATTGCTTTTTATACATTATAAAAGATTCCATCGACAGAAAAAAATCGCAAAGTACGCTCCGAAAATTATAAAAAACTTATTCGGTTCTGTTATTTAATATGTTGTATTTGTATGAAAAAAATCAGTGTTTCCAAGGCTACATCTTATAATAATACCCCCCTGATGTTTAGTAAAATTCTTCAAGCCACAACATAAAATTTTACAGGAGACAATTCGTAAAACTAATTACAAATCTTAGTTTATATAAAAAAAACGAAAAGTATTTATTTGATTTTCTAAATTTAGACGTAAGTCAATAATGCAAACCTGTTTATTATTATAGTAGTATTATTATAGTTGAGTAACTTCTTTTACGGTTTTCTTGAAATAACATTAAAAAAATGAACGCGTGATTTGAAATTTTAAAATATCTCAATCAGCAAAAATTACTCTACCATGTCGTACTTTGAAGACTAATTATTCTATGTGAAATCACAGAAAAGTAACATTACTAAAATGTGGCTCGAACGGCTTTACAAAAATATAGTTATGCTCTTTTTTAAATAAGTCGAATTTTATTAAATATTTTCGCTTACCCCAATTAATTATTAAACGAGTTTTTACCTTCCCTCTTTCATTCATATTTATAATGTCCTTTTAAACGATCTTCTTTCATCTTGGACAGACTTCGAATCACAATACGTGTCTGCATCGCATTTCTTGTGATGTTCTATATTATACATTAGTTGTGAGAGGACGAGATGGGAAGAAGGAGGTGGAGAAGTACCTTGCTATTTAGATATAGTTAACAAAGACATTAGAAGCAACGTTTATATTCAGAATGGTGGTCTCACATCAGGGCGATGCAAACTATGAAAGAGAATAGTAGTAAGATACAATATACAAAGAAGAGAATTCTGATAAATCTCTACGAAAAATGAAGAAGAACTATACAGAAAATAAAATGGTAACATTCGCAATTGAGCATCGAACCCAGCATTACTTTCTTACCTCGACAACGCTTTTAGCCACTAAGCTATTGATATCTGATTATTTTCGGTTTTTTACTTATTTGAGAATAAATTATATTATCATCTATCAATTATTTACAACATTTTTGTAACCTAGGTATCGATTTAGCTACCTATACCGATTTTTGTTTACATGGGACTCTTTTACAATTATACATTAAATATTATTGGAATAAATTTTAAATTTTATACATATAAATGTAACATTTAATCATTGAAGAAGAAGATAGGATTGAATCCATAAAAAGGAAACTAACCCGTGTAATTGCTTATCGTGAAGGTGTATCAATTTGGAACATATATAATGACCGAATTTTGCACTACAAACTACACTCACTGACGGTCAGACGTAAACTTTCTGACGTACTGCTCCTACAGAAAATTATACACGCATCAGTTGATACACCAAACATTTTATCCCAAATTAAAATCAATATTCCATCAAGAAAATCATCAAGGAGGATGAAAGACATTTTCTATATTAAAGCCTACCACACAAATACAGGATATTTTTCCCCTGTACAAACACGCGAACATTAAGAAATTATAACATTATACATGGCTCTAATAATGAAATAGACATTTTTAATGACCAATTTAAAGGAATTCATAAAAAAATGTATTACCTTTAATCATATTAAGCTGATATTGTGATGAAACCCTTTATTTAAAGAGAAGCAACATTGTACCTACCTAATCAGTGTCTCACCAGTACAGGTGTGACAATAACAAATCGTTTATGAACGTATTTGTATTTACCTTTTACCCATTCTTATTTGTTATTTACTGCATATTTAGCTCATTAATTTTGTTACTATTTTTGTTATTATCATTTTTTTATTATTATGTATTTAAACATCCATGTATGAAAAATTCTTGGGCACCATGCCTGTTTTATGTACTTAAATTAAAAAAATAAATAAAAAATACTATAAAAAAAAAATAAAAAAAAAAAAAAAATAAAAAAAAAGATTATACTATTAAATCTTATTTAAACATGAAACAGAACAAGACACAGAAAATAAAAGAGTCTGGTCGCGTCTGGTAATCGAACCCTTTTTGAAGGAGTGAACATTGGTCACTTCAGGACCCATATCTTGAAGTCACTCATTGTATAGGAAGGAGGTAACACAGCGGCCGCAAACCGTTCCACACGGAGAAAAATAAGTACCTACGGCTGATTTATTAAAATTCTTTTAAAAACGAGACGGCAAGCCACTCCTAATAAAATATTAGTCAGCTCAGAATGTATTAGAGCACGTGTTCATGCAGCTGCGCTTTTCCTGATAAATATAAGACGAAATGCGAGAATATTAGAATTTTTATGAACAAGTGTTCCGTCATCTTCGTGACACATTGTTTTTACTGATAGTTTGTTAGGATATCTGTCAAGCATTCGTTTAAAGTCTGCAGTCCCGTTTTTAATGGGATTGCGAATACATTTTACCAGATTCTTAATAAATTAGCAATATTTAATATCAGTAAGTTTTCTACGTGGCTGTTGAAGTCAAGAACGAGTTGCAGAAACAATCCGTTTTGATGTAACAAATGTTAGGCGTGCGTTTGGCGTGTTTTGCGACTCGTTCAATGATTAAATATTACATCGATGGTTATAACCTTCGAAATGGAAATTTAATAAGTTACCACAATATTGTACGTATTTATGTATCAACAATATCGAAAAGGGTGGTGATATTGGTTAGCGGAGGCCCGACCTTTGAGAATATCATCAGATACGTCCCCTTCGTTTCCATTTTCGATAGATATTTAAATTGAGATCTTTTTCCCGGAGTGAATTTCCCCGATCAAGTTATCCGTTGAAGTCGAACAGATTTCCGGATCCATCCGAATTTCCGGCCCGAGGGGGTGACAAGACGATGGGGCGATGACAGCGATACCTTCATGTCGAATTGTTACAAGGGAAACGACAAAAATACTGCACCGGTAACTAAAAGCACTGTAATTACCGAAACAATTCAATACTGTGATCCCCATACTACCAAATTCATATTAGATGTATTGAACTTGTTCAGCACAAATATTTATGATTTATTAACTTTAAACTACCCACACCTATTCAACACATATTCGACCGGCCAGTGGCTGAGTTGGCATTGCGTTTGAGTCCCACACAGGCGTAGTGCATTCTATTCCTTGGCTGGCTAAGTCCTCCATTACAACAACAAAAAAATATAAGAGATAAGTAGTCGCTTAAAATATTCATACAAATTCAAAATATCTCCAGAGTAATATAATAAGCAGTTGTTTTTGATATTAAGTACATATTGAATTATTTGGCGGGTTAGAAATAAGCCGACGTAGCTCAGTGGTCTCAGAGCACCTGACCGGACGTCAGAAGGCGCGGGTTCAATTCCAGTCGGCGTCATTTATTTTAACTCGGGAGATATTTTCAATTTGTATGAATGTTCCAAGAGACTAATTATTGCTTATAATACTTAATTTGTTATCCTTTGTGCTATGCGTAAAAAAAACTTGTCTTTTAAACATTAGTTTATCATCAAAAAATAATTGTCGGGTTATTCGTTACCCGGGAATGTTTGTCTTCCGATTTAAAAAAAAAAACATATAAAGTATACATTCTTACTAACTTCCGAATACTAGAAATTTCACCATGCACTAGAAAATGGCGTTTCTACCTTAACAATTAGTCTTTGTAAATAAGATTAAGGAGAAGTATTATCGTACAAATTACATTCACATGAAAGTGGAAAATATTATTTGTAATGCGTCAAATTTATCTCAATATCGTATTACATTTTATATAAGTTTATCTGTATTAAAGAGATACCTAAATGATATTATTAGTGTATTATTATTATTTTTACATAAATTATATATTAGTACTGCTTTGCCATCTGCAATTATAAAACTGGTTACTCAAGTTTTTTCTTTCCACTTTATATCTTTTATAATATATTATATAAATTTTAATGCAACTTTATATGTAACATACTTAAATGATATTGTTATTGATGTCATCAGAATTATACCGCTGTTGAAATGGCATTGAAATTACTGCGTTCATACTTACTTATTTAAAAAATCTTTTTTATCTATTATTATATCATGAAATTAATTCTCCCGTCACACTGTGTTTTAGTCTATGGCGCCATCTCTTGACTGACATAACCTATTTTTTTGACGTTTTATACACGAAATGAAAATGGTAAATATCTCGTTAAACATATTATAAATATCTCGTTAAACACAGTGATGTATTTTATTTAGGTACTCTTTTTTATTTTTATATTTAATCCACACGAGGCCCTGAAGAAAATAATTTCCCTCAGGGCCTATGTCATCTTTGGGGATGCTGTGTGGAGGATCTTTTTGTGGAGAGGAAGGAGTGAACATGGGTCATGAAGAGTCCCATGTTGTAGGAGGGAGGAAACACAGAGGCCGGCAGTTCGTTCCACAGCCGAGCTTTATTATTTATTAGAATTGTTTGAAAATTTCATATTTTCAACAGAAAATATTTTATTTTTTACAAACGTTATTGTAATAATAATAAAGAATTGGTAAGTGTTTAATTTGGGATTTGGCAAAAATATCAGTCGGACATTTTGGCAAATAATTGTAAATATGCTAAATGGTTAAACAAAACTCAACCCTTTATTATGGAGAATAACTTCAATAGTAATTACTGTTTTTTTTACATATCATTGCTGAGAAAATCTATGGAGTGTTTTCACAAGAATAATTTTGACGTAGTTTTCGTAACCGGACCGGGTGACCGGATAAATCATCAAAATCATAATTCATCACATCTTTAAAAAGTTATATAAAGTCATGGAAAGTGATGAAACAAAAACTTTATTAACTGGGTTAAGTAGGTTAGGTTAGGTTAGGTTAAAAAAAATTTCATCGTTTTTTATGTCTTTATATCACTTTTTAAAAGTGTGTTGAATAGTCACTGTGTTGAGTTAGTATGGAACCGTTTAGGGGATACCTTCCATTAAAATAGTCGAAACATCGCATGAAATACCATTAGCCGTGTTAAGTGATCATAAACCTTTCTGTTTTCCTTTTTCTTGAGAGAGAGGAAAGTTAGTTACTTCTCTTTTCCTCTCCCTTCAATAATTAGCAATGCCATAGTCTCACTGGCTTAAAGAAACTGAACTTAAATTTACAATGAAAATATTTCTAAATGGAAACTTTTTATTTATTATAGATACAAAACTATCGCACAATAACAAACTTAACTTAAATTAACAATAAGCCTGGAATGATTGCACGAACCGAACTCAAACGAGGTTATAATGAATTTCTAAGTCCCGCCTTACTCCTAGAAGTTACAGCAACCATCTTGTCGAGTTCTACCCACTACCACTACCTTGCAGTACCGGTACTAGTAGACCTACCCTTGGCGGCATGTTCTATAACAGGGAATATTTACAGCTAGGGGATGACAGCGCCAACTATAAATTACTTCTAATTGTCACCCATCTTAAGGGCAGGAGATGGGGGTGGGTTCAGGGCGCAAATCTCCGGAATTTACAAACTTCGGCGCTCTAATCGACGCTTTTGGACTACGTTTAGGGGTGGATATATTTAAATGCGTCCAATTAATGGCAAAAAACATCTTTTTAGTGTAGATATATCGGTGAGATTAACCGTATTACTAATGAATTTGCGAATGGGCGGCCATTTTGGATATATTACCTTTTTTCGTGTAGGGGTAAAAACGAATTTAGTGTTTTTTTCGTAACATTCGAGATTTTAGCAATGGTAATCAAAATAACTCTGAGTTTCTTATATTGCACATGAATGATATATGATGATTGTTATTCGATTTACTAGATAATTTTTTAAAAATTAAAATTCAGAAATTATCATATTTTGTACATTATAAAAAGATGTATTTATGAAATTTAAATAGAACTGAGATATGGAATATCTTCTTAGTCCTCCTGACTAGCAGATATTGTGCTGAAGGTTTGTGGAGGGAATGTTTTCAGCGACTTTTATGGTACAACTTGATGGTTTGGGTTGGTTTAAACTGAAGTTAGTAAAAAGGTCAGACGTAAGTAAGTTTGTATAGGACAGGTTGGGTAATTTTTTAATTTGTTCTGTGCGAGTTCAGTGCATTAGCATATAATAAGAATAGTTAAAAGTTCTGTAATTTATAGATACAAAATACACAAACAAACAAGAATATTACGTAAAGTTAAAGCAAATATTAACTACGGAAAGCACAGTATGAAGATAGTAAGGTGGGAAAAGAAATGGGGAGAAGGAAGGTTGAGAAGTACCTAGCTATTCGAATATGTTCACAATATTAGAGGAAGACATACTTTTATAATTCCATTTTAAAATTAATTATATTTTCAGTATAGTAAATTCCATTCCGGATTTGGTTGTAAAGTAGTACACACGTTTTTTACGGGTTTATATTGAGCGTAAATAAATTACATTAATCAAAACAAACAACTAATAATGCATAACACAGGTTTAATTTGGTATTTTTACGTAAATCGTGGCTTATTTGGGTTCCTCATAGTTCATTTATTTCAAAGCCACAATTGACAGGTTAACTCCGAAATTTGATGAATCGTTCAATAGGGCTGAGTGTTTTTTTAATAAAAATATGTTGTTTTTTGACCTGTAATGACATCATCAGGTGGCGCGGTTAATTTTAAATTGACAAAAAACTATTTTGTTACATTGTTACTGGAGCTCCGTATGCGTACGCAATGCGCAGCTTAAGTATTTTTAATTATTAAATATTATTTATGGTGATATTGGATCATATTTTCTTCGTCTTGTAACGTTTTCAACTTCTATTACAGAAAACAGTAGCAAATTGTCTTAAACGCGAAGCGCGTGATACTCAGAATCATTCCCGCGCTTCCATTTCTTGATGCCAAACTTATTTCCCAAAAAATGCCGAACACGAGAAAAGAAGAAAAATGGTCATCCATTTAATACATTTATGGAGATTTAAAAAAATTTTAAATAAAAAAATCACTCCAGCTTATTATTCAACTTCTGTAAAACATCTGGAAAGTATCTACCATTCGGGAAGTGAGTAATTAGTTCACATGATTAGGTTATACAAGTAAACTGCAGGACATTATTCCACAACTATTCATCCACTTTAACATTTGCTTTATAGTGGAGCTCTTAGCGTTAATTAAGCCAAGGAAGCTGCGGTAGGTGAGAACTGAACAACAGTTGCGCTATCCCTCGGGACGTACTCGTAGCTCACTTGACTTGGTCGTGCCACCACCAGCTTGTGGCGTACTGTTAGCTGATGTATGATACCGCGGTTTGGCCTGAAGCTGTAAAGGAAATATACACGACGTGAGGAGAATTAGTTTATTATACAATCCTTTTTTATGGATTTTCATGCTGAGAGAATCATTTTTATATTTGAGTATTTATTTTTTTTGTTATATTTTCATAATCTACAAATTGCAATGCCAATAGAAATGGTAAGAAAAACATTAAATTATATTTTTTTTCCAACCAATTTTTTAATAATTTAACTATCCGTATATAGCTATAAAAAATTGGGAAAAATTATTTGCAAGATTACATTGTTAATTCTGAATTTGAAATATGAGATCGACAAAAAATGACGAAAGATAATTGGTTCCAAATGGCCTAGTTGTCCAGGTTGGACAGAAATTCTGGATTTGATTCCCAGTTGAGACAGTTACCTTTTTACGTTTATCTGTCTTGTTCTGTTTCATGTTTCGTTTAGATTAATTTGTATCGGTCTCATAACAACCGATTATCATTCAGACGGACCGCCCTCTTCTGCACATCATCAAGTAGGTTTATCAAGTGTTGTGGGGCTCCTGCCCAAAGGTGGCTCCTAAATTCAACTGTTGTCACTATTGAAGAATCTGCCAGCAGCTGATCACTATTCAAGATACTGGAAGTCTATACACGACGCCCAGTTTCTTGTGAGCCAGATTTACACGGGCTTCTATAGAGCCCCGATACTTGAGCCGGTCTGATTTACTTACTCCAAGCATTTCAATGGAGTCTTTATTAGGAAGGGTGCTTCCATCAAATTGCACCAGACATTCTTAGAAACCAACACGAAAACAATAAAATAAAAATAATACAAATAATATTTCTATGTACGAGTTGAACTAGTAGAGAAGTATATATAACTAGTAGTAAGAATTATATTATGAAATAAGGAATTACAAAGAAATAACACCATCTCAGTGAAAACCCATTTTTAAAATTTTCCTCAGGTCGGTAGGTACCATACAAATAATTATTCCGATTTTTTAACTCGTATTGTACGATCACCATCTTGAACCGGAACCGGAACCGATGAAATGCCAAAAGGTCGAGTTAAAACAGGACCATACTAAATCAATTTCAATAAAAAAATTACGTTTACTCCACACAAGGGGCCCTAGGGAAAAACATTTTCCTTCTGGGCCCGTGTCATCTTTGGGGATTCTGTGTGAAGTATTTTTTAGAGAAAGGAAGAAGAGAAACTTCTGGGAAGGATAAAGGTATAATTGGTGTATAGGAATCTGAAGATCCGTATATCAGTATATGTAGTGATGTATTAATCCAATCCTCCCACTGCGCTACATTGCTGATGAGTTGAGAGAGTGCGGCTGGAGGGGTCAAAGGATCTGCCTCAAACGGCATCTCCCGATCCGGCCCGCCACGCAGCTGGTGAGCAGACGCATCTACCGTCAAGACTTGGTCAAACCTCTTATTTACCAAAAGTAGCGAACCACTTGGGTGTGTAATGTTTTCCCGTCTCCCCTCTCTCTTATAACGTTAACGAATTAACATTTTGCTCGTTTGTTTTTGCAACTTCCCGCGGTTTATCAACCCTTCAATCTTAACGAATTAATATGTCACGTTGTGTCAATTTTTTGTTTCGACAGGGATTAATTCATTGAAGGATCCTTTTAATTGGTTGTGGTAACTTTGGTTCTTTTTAGATGAGGCGTGTTACATTCTGTATGGTTTTAAAATAAGACAATGACCGACTACCCTGATTTTAACTACCTTTTCCTACCTTGTTTGCTCGCCCAAACGTTTCAGGATGCTGCAGTCGACAATGTGCTAATATAATGAGACAATTAATTACAAGTTAAGTACATGAAATTCACTATAGACAGTTCAATTCAAGATGCACAAGATTCTAAGTTAATGATTTGACTATGGATTGTTAGTTTTGTGAGTTATTTCTATGAGTAGGTATTTTCGGGAATAGCTAGAGACAAAACATGTGTTGCTTTCGATTGGTCTCCGTCCAAATCCCATCCATCAACGTGACCAGCTCGAGAGCAGCCAAGTTGATGGTCCAATCCCAACACCTCCAGAAATGAATTGAATATCGCTCAGCGACAGATGAGATAATGACATGTTTTGCCTCCTGCCGGAGGGTGATGAAGGTGGAATGTGGGTCCTTGGTGGTAGCTGTTGATGTTGATGTTGATGATGAATGATGAAGATTCATCTTATACCGTTAGGTACAAGGAGCTGCTCTGGTCCGGTGGCATGATAGCCTGGTGTCAGGAACCATTTGGGCCACGTGGGTAGCGCGAGGTTTAGGTCGCGTCAACCTCCCCCAAATCGATGATGAGTTGAGCTTCGCCAGCATGCCGAAAATTAGGAGTCCACTCTACTAACCTCAAACATAAACATATACTGAAGTGGTTTGCATCAGCAACGTCAGGAGTTCGGGAGTCCCGTGAACACCCCTCTGGTTTACGCTCGTAAGGATAATGATGAATTCAGCTTCAGTTTGTTCGACTTCGCCTCTGCAGTCACGCTACTCCAAATAGCTCCTGGCTCCAGTCTATACAGCTTCTCGTTCCAGTAGAGGTAATGACACATATTTATCATATGTACAATACAGAACATACTTCAAGTCTTTCGTCCACACTCAAAATAGTCATGTCAATATTTAATTTGGATGAGGGCGTCCATCCGACATAACGAATGTTTCCTAGACGGGAGATTTTACCCCACTTCAAAGTCATGGTCATTCGCTCTATCGTTTGTTACCCTCCGTTCGCTTCAAATATCAAAGAATGGTAGAAATTGATATCCTCGACTTCCGGCGCTAAGGATCAGGGATACTGGAATCATCAGGTCGTGAATCTGAAATCATCCGATCTCCGTCAGCTCAAACGGTTTCAGTCGGAGTCAATTTCCAACCTAATTCTGGATGACTTCTCCTCCTATAGTGGGGTAAGTACTTATTGAATTTGACAGGAAGGACGTCAGAAAGCGCCGAAACAACTTCATATTCGTCACGATCCCTTCGTTCTGTCAGCGAGAAAATCCTCCTCACACGCCAGCCAAGAATAGCATAGCCCTTATCCGCTTTGTTCCTTCGTCTACCAGCTAACTCAAGTAGGAAAGCCCATTAGCAATTTTCGTTCCCTTCGATCTGAACTCAGTGAAAGCGTCCTCTCACCAGCTGAAAATACTCGAAACAGGGGTCTATTCCGGGTGACTATCTAAGGCTGGTCCGCCAACACCTTCGACAGAAACCGGTGCTTTTACGGGAATAACTCAACCACACCAATAGCAGGGGAAAAAGCCGGCGCTGCTATACTAAAATAGACGTTATCTCGGTATCCAGGGTTATCGACTTTGCTAACACAAAAGTCCCTATTAGGCAAGCCAAATTACAAATTTCGTTCCCTTCGCTTTTGTCGCTTTGGTAAGATAGGACAGCCTACGGAAAATTCGTATACTTCGTCCCCGTCAAACCTATGAAAAATTAAAATCTCGCTTGATAGAATAGGAATGCCAGACAGATGCATTCTCTCGGCGGCTAGCTGTAACCCGCTGCGTTATCCCGATTCAAAATGAATGAAAAGAGTGATGTTTGAATAAGTTATATTTAATTAAATATATTTTATGAATTCCGTATAACCTAATCGTTAAATATTATTACTGGAGAATTATTAAATCATTTTAAATTGCAGAAAAAAAATTGTCTAGCTCATAAACAATGTCTATTGTTGGATGATCTAAAGCGGTTTCAGGGTAACCGTTCTTCGTCCCTTTTTTAATAGCCAAGACCCGGTCACTTCAATGCAATAGGTGATTTATGGCCTCCCTTGCTAACAGGTCCGGACCATTGTCCCAAGTTCTTCCGTTCAAGACTTCAACATAATTACCTATAGTGCTCAAGTTAAATACCCTTACTTCAAAATACAATTGGATTATTTGGTTTACATTAAGGAAATAAGTGTTAATAATTAGATTATAATAGACTTACCGATACATCTTAGTGTCAACAACCCAAATAATTATAAAAAAAACAAACACAGTCACATGCAGAAAAAACTCATGCTGTTAGAAAACCGCACCTTCTACACTAAATGATTTTAGCCGTGTTTGCGTCCCGACGATTAATTCTTGTTGACGCGCTTCCTAGTTTTTACTAACTCGACTATCTTAAAACGCTGACCGATCCTGATTATTCCTGACCGTCTCCCAGACCTTGAAACTCTGACCCCCTTGACTTTATTTCCCGCCTCCCAACGTTTTCAAAACCTGACTCTCTTGAACCGCTTTTTTCACCCTCGACTATCGACTTTCTTCTTCCGTTCTTCAACGCTAACTGTCTTGAACCGCTTTTTCTAACCACGACTATCGACTTCCTCCTTCCGATCTTCAACGCTAACTGTCTCGACCGTCTCCCCGCACTTTCAAATCCAGACTCTCAAAAACTGACTACCCGCCCGCGCTCCTTAACCACGACTATCGACTTGCTTCTTCCGACCTTCAACGCTAACTGTCTTGAACCGCTTTTTCTAACCACGACTATCGACTTCCTCCTTCCGATCTTCAACGCTAACTGTCTCGACCGTCTCCCCGCGCTTTCAAATCCAGACTCCCCATCCCCAAACCAACCCCCCAAATCACCATATGCGATTTCTAATTTATGTTCTTTTGAATTGTGAATGCTTTTTGTTTTCAAAAGACAGAAATGCACTAAAGGAACACATCAATTATGGCCCTAAAACCTGTCACATTAATTTTAAATCGTTTCAAAACCAATAAATTGTTACTCCTCCAGTAAAATGTCTAACTCTTTGTTCAAAGGATGAAACTTGACTACTCCCAGTCCAGTGGCGTGTTGGCCCACCAGCATTTTAGCTCGGCTTACTATTATCAACCACCATCACGGAGGTCTCTGCCGATACAGTGCATGTTCCTATTTTTTTTTCTCTACCCTAATAAATCTAAACACTTGTTTTAAAATCAGTTGTCCAACATCTGGTAATCTCCTATGTCGTGAGACCAACTGAAAATTTCTTTCCCACTATAATAAATCAACAATAAAAAAAATTTATCCCAGGGCGAGTCCATCACAGGTGTGACTGATGGCAGAAGTGTTAAATGAAATATCCTTAACTAAGGAAGATGTAACGTTAAAAAATCTAACATTATCTCTACTATTCATCATGTTTGTAATTAAATTCGTATAATTTTCTTTTTCCCACTTGCTTCAGCACTTTCTCTAATATTCTGTTTCCTCATTTAATTTCTCTTTCCTTCATCTAATTATGTGATTGTATTATGTTTCAATTTCTTATACTGCCTTGATAAAGGTTAACCAAAACCTGTTTGACGTACAATATAATATTTAAGGAACTAGTCATTTATAAACTAACAAATAAATAACAATTAACCGTAACACCGTTTCCACTGAGGAATACGCAGAGAGGATGGACCGCTATTCAACTCTGTCTTGACATACACCCGTCGCTTCTTTTACATTCGTCTTATATTTTTTGTCTTCTTCGTGGTTTCATCGACTTCATCACTTGATTAACATCGACGTGCCATATCTTTCTCGATGCGACAATAGACTGAACGCTCTAGAAACGAAATGGCAGACTGAAGAAAACAAAAAAAAGCAATCTGAAAAATCTTACCTTACCTAACATCATTGGAATTCTCCAAACTCCCACCATATTGCATATTGCTGAAGTTGTTGCTTGTGCAATAATTTAGAAATTAGCTTGTAGGGGATTGAACTTGCAACTCTTGGGTGTGACGTACGATGCTTTGGACTACTAAATTTCTGACAGGAATCATAAAACTTTAATTTGGCCCAATACGATGTGAAAGATGTTCGTTTACGGCTTTATTTTAGCAAATTATGAAGTAGATGATTTCAATGTCAATCAGTAGTCGATATATTACATCAAAGAACTTAGTCATTGAATCTTCAAAACAACATTTGGAACCACTTTATAATTTATAAAAGAACCTTTCCAAAAAATGGAAAGGCTTCCTTCGAATGATTTGGCAAATTCAATTTTAAATTAAGAATTATGTAAAAATTAATTGAAATTCATGCTTCGCTTGGAAAGCCTTTTTGAAAAATCATTTTTATTCGTCCTTCAATGGGCTTTCATAAAAAAATTTACCGACATCACCATTGAAAGCCCTTTTCTTTGAAATTTTCGTTTTTGCTTTGGCGTGGCGTCATCGTTTATGATTATTTTTAGTTATTTTTATCAGCGTAACAAATTTCGTTTTAAATGGTTGCCTTTATCGCTCTATACTCGTGTTACTTATACTGTATCGCGATACTTGATGTTAAAAAGGATGCGTCGATAGAATCGTGAACATTTATTAATTAACCTTATATAGTAAAATATAATATTTTCCATGTAATAATACATTAACATATTTGAAAACGATCCAGAGTGGATTATTCGCTCAGTATCGCCCTGGTGAAATACCAGCGTTCAGATTCGAAACATTGCTTAAAACGGCTTTAGCCCCTCCCACTTTCTTCGACCTCACAGCATACCCCAATTGGGGATGCCAGAGTCAAACTGACTCCAGACGATTGGGAACAATTGAAACTCCTTGCAGTTTTATTAAATTAAAAAGTGTTCAATATGATAGGCCTGTCTGTTGCTTATAAGTTATAAATCTCATCTCATTGGTATATAATATTTATAATTTATTATCTTCTAGTATGAGTATTGGGTACAGAAATAAGAACATAAATATATGTTCGGATAGCCAGGCGGTCTTAATGGCACTGGAAAGTAACCGATGCGACTCCAGACTGGTGATGAAATGCAGGACTATCCTTATAGAACTGGCGACCATCAATAAAGTAACCCTGCTCTGGGTACCAGGACATAAAGGTATTGAGGGCAACGAGCGGGCTGACGAACTAGCAAGGAAAGGGGCGAAAGCACCACTTTCGGGATCTGAGCCGGCCGTAAGAGTAGCAGCTTGCCACACCAAACTACATATCAAGAGGTGGGTCAAATGCCAACACTGGAAGGAATGGAAGAAGGCACCCGGAATGAGGCAATCTAAAGTACTTATAAACGGACCGGACCCTAACCGAACCAGGCAACTACTCGATATGGACAGAAACTCACTGAGGGAACTGGTAGGACTATTAACGGGACACTGCCAACTCAGGAGACACATGCAACTGTTGGGAGTGGAAAACACCAACATCTGTAGGAAATGTGAAGAGGAGGAAGAGACTCCAATTCACCTATGGTGCCAATGTCCCGCTCTGCTGGGAATAAGGCTCAGATACCTGGGAAGACCTAGTGTGGAACAAGAAGACATCGCCACATATCCAATGACAGCTCTGGTGAATTTCATAAAAGGGACCGGGTTACTGGCAAGGGAATGAGGTAGAATGGGAGATAGTACAATGGGCCTATGGCCTAAGTGCTCGCGGGGAACGTAAGTAAACCGAAAAAAAAAATCTTCTAGTAAGAAAATTATTTTAATGCATATTTTTCACACAATCGTAAAATGACACGTTAGTCAAAATTCAATAATAGTAGATATATTTAAGTTCGACATAACCCGCCTCACTAGGCGAACCTGTATTTTCAACAAATTTCACTAACACGCTGTCCATGGTTTACCAACGCATATGACATATTATAGATGTTACTACAGAACCATTTATTTACCATAATAATTTTACAGGAAATTCACGAAACTTGCATCGCTTATTGCACGACCTTTATTGAATATTCATTATTTAGTAGATATTAAATTGATTCAAGCTTTTTATTTGTTTTGTTTCGTCGGGTAGGTTATTTTATTGTTTGGGCGCAAAATTTCAGAAGTTTCTGTATCCAAATACAGTTATTGTTTCGGACTTTTTTTTTTTTTTTTTATTGTTGATACATTTTTTTTTACAATATTTCATATTTCAATTTAGTAATGTTGGCCTCACTGGGTTGTTTACCCGTGCTGAGGCCCCCATTTTATAATTTAAGAATTTATACATTTAAAAAAATAAAAGAAAAACAACATTAAAATAAAGATAAATTTAAAATAAAAAATAAAGATTAAAAATTAAAATATAATTATAACACTAAAAGAAAAATATCAAAAGAGAATGTAAATCGGCATTTATAATGATATATGTGTTTGTGCGTGTTGCGTGTTTTTTTTTTTTTTTTTTGTGTTGCGTGTATATGTTTTATTCTTTTATGTTATAGTATTTTGGTAATATTGTATTTTTGTTCTTTAATCCATTTTTTTATTTTGTGTTTGAATTTATTTTTATTTTCCTCAATTTTTGTTTCAAGTGGAAGACTGTTGAATGCTTTAATAGCGTGGTATTTATGGTGTCTTTGTCCAAAGGTAGTGTTTACCGTCGGAGTTTTTATGTTTTCTTTGTACGCTTGTCTGACCGGTCTATTAGTGATATTTTGTGTTTGTTGGGGTTTGTTTTTTTGGTCGAAAATGTAGTTTAGTAGTGAATGAATGATTATGAATTCTTTTGATTTATGTTGCGTGTTTCGTATGTAAAAAACGGCATGTAGCTAAAACTAAAACACACTTAATTTTATTTATATTACATTAACCTAATTAAAATCTCAATGGATAACAATTATTTTTATAAGCAATAATTGTTCGCCTGAAACACTCATCCACATTGAAAAAATCTCCTGATAAAAAATACATGACGCCAACGGGACTCGAACCCGTGTCCATTCGATTTCCGGTCGAAAGCTCTGACCACTGAGCTATGGAGGCTTATTTCTTACCCGCGAAATTATTCAATATATGCTAGTGTTTCATTCAACAATTACTGCTTGTTACATTTTTTTCACCTGAGAACAACCAACTTTATTTTATATGAGAAAGGCATTGTAAGTGCTAACTCTCTCACTAGATGGCGTTGAGACAAATTGTCTACATTTTTAGGTGAAATACTTGAACTTGTCAAATATTAATTATTATTTTTTTGATAAATTAATGTTTTTTAAGACAAGATTTTATTTATGCATAGCACAAAGGATAACAATTATTTTTATAAGCAATAATTGTTCGCCTGAAACACTCATCCACATTGAAAAAATCTCCTGATAAAAAATACATGACGCCAACGGGACTCGAACCCGTGTCCATTCGATTTCCGGTCGAAAGCTCTGACCACTGAGCTATGGAGGCTTATTTCTTACCCGCGAAATTATTCAATATATGCTAGTGTTTCATTCAACAATTACTGCTTGTTACATTTTTTTCACCTGAGAACAACCAACTTTATTTTATATGAGAAAGGCATTGTAAGTGCTAACTCTCTCACTAGATGGCGTTGAGACAAATTGTCTACATTTTTAGGTGAAATACTTGAACTTGTCAAATATTAATTATTATTTTTTTGATAAATTAATATTTGTTAAGACAAGATTTTATTTATGCATAGCACAAAGGATAACAATTATTTTTATAAGCAATAATTGTTCGCCTGAAACACTTGTCTTACTTCTCGAATAAAAGTGGTGTTTACTAAGTTATTGTTTTATTTTAAATTAAAATATACACTATTTACACATATTTATGGATACATTATAAATAAATTATAAATTGGGCCATGTCAATATTCATAATATAATAACAACATTAGAAGATTATGTATGAGACGATGTATGAATGAGAATGAGGCAAGTGTGTGCCAAGACCGAGTTGTTTGGCGGTCCGTCCTTTCTGCCTGCCCCTGCGGAGAAAAGGCGTATGGTGAGATACTTAGTTATTAATAATAATCTGTAAAAAAACATCTTCCTCGGAAAAAAAATGAGTATGGCTGATTTATTGAAATCCTGTTAAAAACGCGATTGCAATCCATTTCCTAGTAAAATATTAGTCCATTCCGAATAAATTGGAATACGTGTTCATGCAACTATGCTTTTCCTGATTAATATAATGACGAAATGCCACAATATTACATTTTTATGAACACGTTCCGATATATTTTATTTTTTATTTTTATGTGACACCTCACAAGAGTGTCCCTGCCTGTGCAGTGTACAGACAGGGGAACTATTTCACCACCCGGTTGGGCGGCGGTGTGAGGCGGAATAAGGTAGGAGCTGTAGGAAGGGATTTGTTAATGCGGGCCTTGAAGAGGCTCGGATTATAGGAGGGAGGAAAAACAGATGCCGGTAGCTCGAAATATCCTAATAACATATTCGTGTTTGTTAGGAAACTTGTCAAATCATTCTTTAAAGGCCTGCAGTCCCGTTTTTAACAGGAATACGAATAATTTAACCAGATTTTTAATAAATTATCAATATTGTATATGAATAAATTTACTCAGTGTAAAAGCGTTATAAACACTTTCTAAAATTGAAATAATCATTTGAATTAGCAATATTCATTATACCCCAGTGCTAATTCCAAAGAAGTAATAGGAATTTAGTAACAGCCGCATTATATTGAAATTTGTATCGGATTTAGTCCAAATTACAGGAAAGTGGTTGTGTATATCTATAGATGACTACTTATTAATTCGGCCTTTTCATCCATTTCCTTTACACTAAGGGATGGCCCGGAAGATGGGTCGCCCCGATAGCCGAAGCGTCGGCCGAATTCGAGAAGGAAGCTAAGATCGAGATAAGCAAGGAGGGTGAATGGATTGCAGGTTAGGTGAGAGGATATAAAGGTGACTAATTATCTTTATTACCTTTAGAGGGTAGAGAACATGTTTTGAATTGATCCTTATGATAATTCAGTTAGATGTCTATGGTTCGTTAGTTTTAGTAATGATTGGTTTAAGTAAATTCCGATTTCCAGCTAATTTGTGGAAAAGTTTTCAAAGTAAGTTTAAGTATATATTTTGTTACGGTCTCTGTGGTCGATCGTTAAATTGCTCTACTATGAATACATTTAACAAAAAAAATCTCAATTCAGACCCGATTTACTCGAAAACAAAATGTTATATCATAAAATACATTGTTAACCAATGTGAGTTTTGTACACTGTGTATAGTATTTTAACAGAACATTCTATAGTGGTAAATACTGTCGGTATAACCCTGTTAAAAGACAGCACATAAGAATCGAAACTTTGTATGAAGTGGCTTTCGTGTTTAGTAACCACATCTGAATAGCCAGGTACCTTCCAACTACTAAATAGACTTTTTTTTTTTTTTTTTTTTTTTTTTTAAATAGACAATACACTCTAGCAATACCTAAGAGTATGGTAGTTCCATGAGATACCTTACAGGTAGATTTGAGTATACACCTCTGTCTCTCTTGCCTGACACTTGCCTGACATTGTATATCACCATTTCATTTGATGTTTGTGATGATGATGAAACACAGTTTTGCATTGGAAATTTAAGGCCTGATTTTCCAGACTGGTCCACAATTTATTAATTGTATTCTTATTTATAATATTTTTCAAATCTTCCTCTTTCCCATTTCCCTCCCTTTCTGTCCCCATAAGTCTAATAATATACCTCAATTATTGAAGGGTGCTATAGTCTCACTCGATCAGGACAGTGTAATAGTTATTTCGTCTCAGTGTAAATTTGCTTGAACTTTGGGTTTCCGTTTAAAGATCGTAGCCGTTTTAATGGCTCAGTAAAGATTTTTTTCGAGTTTATTTGGACTCTTCTATTCGCAATACAGTACAGTTTTTTTGGACAACTTGTGTAATTCTTTAGAAGAAAAATTAACTACTATTATTTTGGTCATTAAATTTTCCTACTCCCCAATATGTGTTTAGGATCGACGTAAGCATCTTTGAAAAGCTTTACAAAAATGTTTTGGAATTAATTTTTATTTCATATTATAATGATTTCGCAAATACAGGCTGGTCTCAGTTTAAATATGTACTCCTGTTACGAATAAACAAACACACCTGTCTTCAACACTAGCCTTACTTTCGTGTGTTTGTTTAGTTGGCTGTCCGCTACAGAAAGGGGTCAGTTATATAAAAATCTCATCAACCCAGGCCAGGACACTGAATCAATTGTTTGTTAAATGCTTTTATTTTTTTAGAATATTGAAAAGAGTGCGACTTTACTGGGGCACCCCATTCTAAGGTCACATTGCAAATTGTAACATTTGTGTGCTAATTGTAAATTAGTTCAAGTTTTTATTTAAGTATCTTCATTTTTTTTATAGTACGTTTTGTAAGTTTGCTAAAAAGATCAAGAATAAAGCGAAATTTTGGAAGAAAAACATAACATGGCGTTAATCTTTGTGAGGTTGCAACATTGTACGTTTGATGACTTTTGCGGTTTCATGGAGTGAGGTTTTTCCAGGTCCTGGAGGCGATATTAGGCTCACTAGCTGCGTGGAGGGCTGGATTGTGAAGGGAAACATTTTTTTTTGTTTAAAAAAAAACATACAAAATCAGTAGGAATTGGACAGCTAGGGTTAATGTGAGGGGTTGAGTGGTTAGTCAGCTGAGTGACCAATAACGACACGTGGAAGATTTAAAAAAATATATGTTTTCGAAAAAAGATGTCAAAAAGTCACCAGAAGTCCAAAATTTATGCACATTTTTTACTCCACATAAGGTCAGGAATTAGTGGCTTAAGTACGTCCCTTAACACTCTGTATATATAAAAATGAGCCCACTTGTTTCAGTGCTTGTCCGTGGTTGAGGTGGTATTGGTAACATAAACAGTACTATGCATGAGACGGGTTATTCACAGTAGAAAATGAGAATTATTATTGGTTTATTGAAATATGGTTTGACGTACACTTTGGTACTCAATTTAGTTGTGTAAAGAATGTTATTTACATTAACGCCCAAATCGTTGATTCAACGAGATGTCAATCACTTAGAAAGTAGTCGTTAAGATCATATTGAATTGGGAACGTTGGACTATTATTGAAGATTAGCTAGATTTTCATTTTAATGTTAATTCAATCACGATCGCTTCTATGTATCTTTAAGTATCTTTTTTATGTATCTTTTTATGTATCTTCGTTTTAATATACCTACTTATTTTAACTAGTCTTAAATCCTGTATTCGTCTAGGATAACTTGAAACTTGTAAATTTGACTGTCCTGAAACGGGAATCCTTCCTAGTTTGACAGTCAAAATCATAAAATGTAATCAATATTATATTATATAAAAAAATATAAAAAATAAATGGTATAAATGATTCCATGACAAAACAGAACTTTGAAAGAAATAACAAACCTAAGGTAATTTAACCTCATCTAGCCTAACCGATAATGGTTTTTCGGGCGCCGTTAATGTTTCATTTTTGAAGATCTGCTTATTTTGGTTTTTTGGGACAATAATATGGAGTTTTATTTGAAGAGATGAAAATTTAGTATTGAGTTTTTATTTTCAGTATTTTTTTAATTATTTTTTTTATTTGGTTTTACGCCCAGCTGAGTTTTTTTTACTGATTATAAGAACAGATTATACCTATCGAAAATTAAATATGATTTAAGATTTTCACGGCCAAAAGTATTTTTTTTATTTGTTTTTGGGGTGTTATGCCGTGTTGCGCTAACTCCTTCTTTAATAACACATCTGCCCTGATGATGGACACTGCAATGCTGTCCGAAACGTTGGCTAAAGAAGGAATTAGCGCAACACGGCATATTGACACCCCAAAAACAAATAACAAAAAAACTATCGAAAATTGTACACAAAGTTTTTAAAGCATGAAATAACATTAAACTGATAAAATATGAGTAAAACATGTTACATTTACATTAAATAAAGTAAACACTAGAAAAATACTATGTAATAAAAATCAGTAAAACTACATTACCAACGCTACTATAATTTGTACACAGAAAAAACTTTCTGACATAAAATATTGCTAATTTATTAAGAATCTTTTCAAATTATTGTTATTCCAGTTAAATATGGGATTGAAGGCTTTTAACAAATGGTTTGATAGGTTTCCCAATAAACTTTCAGCATGAATGCGTTATCGCGATGTCATGCAGGTGCACGAACACGTGTTCCGATACATTAGGAATTTACTAAATCTTTAATAAATGAGCAATACTCATTTTTCACCGTGTAGGATTTGACAAAGTGCTAGTATAGATTACGCTTAATTCTATAAATGGAGTATATTTATGCCAATAAGTCACTTGAACCCAGCTAACTAACCATCACGCCGTTTTCCCGCAGGGGTAGGCAGATAGGATGTACCTCCAAACAACTCGGTCTCGGCACACACTTCTTGCCTCATTTACATTCATAAATTTTTGTCCGATTATATTCACTTTTACCTCAATTTATGACAAATGATTACAATAAATTAAATTAAGCTCAGCGAAATATCAATAGCGTAAAAGATAATTTTTTGGAACATTGGGTCAGTTTGACCCACCGACGCAGTTTATGTATTAAATTATTATTATTAAACCTTAGATGGATACCTCACATCAAACAAATCACAAATAAACTTCTCAAAACAATACACATTTTCCTAAACATAAGAAACATATATAAAATAAAACAATATATTTTGCACTTTGCCAATCAATAATTGAATATGAAATTATTGCTTGGGGAGGAGCAATAAACTCGGCTATCAATTACATAGAAACCGCACAGAAAACCATCTTAAAGGTTATACTAAAAAAACATAGACTGACTGAAACAGACCAAATATTCAACAGCTGTGACGTACTAGATATACGCCAATTATACGTTGAAACACTACTAATCTACATTTTTGACAAAAAAAATAAATTTCAACATACACAAAATAGCACTAACAGACCAGTTAGACTAGCGTACAAAGAAAACATAAAAAAATCCGACATTAAATACAAACTTTGGACAAAGACACTACCAATACCATGCTAAAAGCTTTCAACAGTGTAAAATTTGAAATTAAAATTAAGGAAAGTAAAAATAAATTCACACACAAAATTACAAAATGGATAAAAGAACAAAAAAGACAATATTACCAAAATGTCATAGCATAAAATAAAAACAAAACCTAACACACAAAACCAATATAAACACACAAGATTATTTTTAATGTATTATTTTTTAATTTAAAATATATTATTATGTATTTTTAATTTTAAATGTATTATTTTCTCTTTAAATGTATTATGTAGATTTTATTTTCATATTATAAAATGAAGGCCTCAGCACGGGCAAGCCACCCAGTGAGGCCTACATTACTGGAAAACTTAAAATGTTAAAAATATTGTACCAAATAAAAAAAAATAAAAATAAAACTAAGCCGTTAGTTTAAAATGCTATATCCTCACGGTGACATCCTTACAATGACTTAAAAATCATTAAACTTAAGATGAAACGTTAGCATTCACCGAGGAAAACAGTTACCTTAAAATCGAAGGGAGGATTGGTTGCCTTATTTCGCTATCGAACATTTCTCCTTAAGCCGCCTCTAATATTAGAAAATCGGTTAGTTAATTTTAAAATAATAACAACAAATTAATAATGAAGCGCCAATAACCCTACGTATAAAATACAGGCAAAATGATAGGCTGTTTAAGATACAGGCAAAATTATATTGCTGTTGGCTCCTGGAGATACAGGCAAAATGACAGGCTGTTGGAGATACAGGCAAAATTATATTGTTGTTGGCTGCTGGAGATACTGGCAAAATTATATTGTTGTTGGCTGCTGGAGATACAGGCAAAATTATATTGCTGTTGACTCCTGGAGATACAGGCAAAATGACAGGCTGTTGAAGATACAGGCAAAATTATATTGCCGTTGGCTCCTGGAGATACAGGCAAAATGACAGGCTGTTGAAGATACAGGCAAAATTATACTGCCGTTGGCTCCTGGAGATACAGGCAAAATGACAGGCTGTTGAAGATAGAGGCAAAATTATATTGCTGTTGACTCCTGGAGATACAGGCAAAATGACAGGCTGTTGAAGATAGAGGCAAAATTATATTGCTGTTGGCTCCTGGAGATACAGGCAAAATGACAGGCTGTTGAAGATAGAGGCAAAATTATATTGCTGTTGACTCCTGGAGATACAGGCAAAATGACAGGCTGTTGAAGATACAGGCAAAATTATATTGCTGTTGGATCCTGGAGATACAGGCAAAATGACAGGCTGTTGAAGATAGAGGCAAAATTATATTGCTGTTGACTCCTGGAGATACAGGCAAAATGACAGGCTGTTGAAGATACAGGCAAAATTATATTGCTGTTGGATCCTGGAGATACAGGCAAAATGACAGGCTGTTGAAGATAGAGGCAAAATTATATTGCTGTTGGATCCTGGAGATACAGGCAAAATGACAGGCTGTTGAAGATAGAGGCAAAATTATATTGCTGTTGACTCCTGGAGATACAGGCAAAATGACAGGCTGTTGAAGATACAGGCAAAATTATATTGCTGTTGGATCCTGGAGATACAGGCAAAATGACAGGCTGTTGAAGATAGAGGCAAAATTATATTGCTGTTGACTCCTGGAGATACAGGCAAAATTATATTTTTGTTGGCTGCTGGAGATACAGGCAAAACGACAGGCTGTTGAAGATACAGGCAAAATTATATTGCTGTTGGCTCCTGGAGATACAGGCAAAATGACAGGCTGTTGGAGATACTGGCAAAATTATACTGTTGTTGACTGCAAGAGATACAGGCAAAATGACAGGCTGTTGAAGATACAGGCAAAATTATATTGCTGTTGGATCCTGGAGATACAGGCAAAATGACAGGCTGTTGAAGATAGAGGCAAAATTTTATTGCTGTTGGATCCTGGAGATACAGGCAAAATGACAGGCTGTTGAAGATACTGGAAAAATTACATTGTTGTTGGCTCCTGGAGATACAGGCAAAATGACAGGCTTTTGAAGATACAGGAAAAATTATAAGCAGAACCAAATATTTTTTTAAAAAGTAACAGGAGATAGGATTTTTATCTCCTTAATATGCCCTTGCAATACATTAAAATGTAACTAAAGAACCATCTCGCCGTTTCCCAACAGTGGTTGGCAGAGAGAATGTACCGCCAAACAACTCTGTTTTGGCAAACCCTCCTGGCTTCATTTACATTCGTGCATCGTAATATAATATTCTCTTCTGTTATTCTGACCTCTAGAAACAGCCTCATTCAAGAATTTGATTCCATCTCCTTAAGCGTCCCGACTTTTTCTAACATTTACTTTAGCGACATAATATATTTTCTCTTCATATTTTTCTTCCTATATTTTGTATTTTTGTACATCTTACTATTTCACTGTTAGTACAGATTTTTTTCTTTCTTAAGTTAACGAGCACTCCTTACTCAAAACACAAACGCCAGCTTACATTAGGAAAGAATCTAACAATGCACAACAACAAAAAATATACACTTCGAAATCAAGTAATATTATGTAAACAAAAATAGTATTACCCAATAAAAGAAAAGAATATATTGAGTGTAATCCTACAAAAAAACGCGTCAGCAAGACACAACCTAGTATTTTTATGTCATCGTCTGTTTACCTAGAAACATCCGCTAATACTCCTTGTGCGTAAATTTTGATGAAATTCCTCGAATTTGTGCAAAAAGTAGACCGGGGCTACGTTTCATTAGAGAAGGGCGGGGTTATTTTACCGGATGAATTTATTTCACATGTTCCTTCTCACAGCGGATACAATCCACCAAAGAAGGCGTTCTATTCTAGCCCCGTGTGCTGCCGATACACTGTCGAGTGTGTCTTTACGATGGGCACAATTCACCAAAGAAAGGCGTTCTATTCTAGCCCCGTGTGCTGCCGATACACTGTCGAGTGTGTCTTTACGATGGGCACAATTCACCAAAGAAAGGCGTTCTATTCTAGCCCCGTGTGCTGCCAATACACTGTCGAGTGTGTCTTTACGATGAGCACAATTCACCAAAGAAAGGCGTTCTATTCTAGCCCCGTGTGCTGCCGATACACTGTCGAGTGTGTCTTTACGATGGGCACAATTCACCAAAGAAAGGCGTTCTATTCTAGCCCCGGGCGCTGCCGATGTACAAGTGTGTCATATTAAGATTTTATTTATATTGTTACGACTTCGCGGAAGGAAATTATTAGACGGATGTTGGGAGTTATGTGAAATCTCACACATTTCAAATATACATAATCCTAAGTAAATGACATTGCCTCCCTTAAGTAAATGATATGGCCCTTGGTCCTTAACTTAATATGAGAAGCAGTTCATATACAATTAATTATTTTGCTGACTTAAATTAACACCCGAAGTCTGTTAATGTATTTTATTTGGCTTAACGCACAGCCGGGCTTAAACATGGATTATACAAACAGAATATACCTAGTGAGCTATTGAAGATTATACACGAAATTTAAAAAGCATGAAATAACATTTATTTACTACAAGATAATACATTACCAAATAATAACAAAGTTATAATGTATTATTCACAGTGAATTAAAAAAACTCATTTTGGGAAAGACAACATTAGATTAAGGACAAGATAACATAAAGACATTAAAATAAATAAAACCAGATTTTATTATGGAGTTCTAAAGAAAGATTGTGTTGGTCATTAATAAAATTGCTGAGCAAATAGCTTTCAAGAGCTTTCACCAATGTGTTTTTGTTCGTCTGATAAACCTAATATGAAACAATATTAGTAAAACATGTAACATTAACTTAAAATAAAGATGAAACGAGAATAATATTACATATAAAACAAATCACTAAAACTGCATTACCAACCCTACTATTATTTGCAGGATTCAACAAAGTGCTGGTATAGATGAGCTTAATTCTATAAATGGATTAATTAAATGTATCAATAGTACCCCCAAACTTGTTGCCCAGAGCATACATCCTATCGGTTAGTGAGTGTGCCTGATAGTTAGTTGTGTATGTATTGCAGAAGAATTTTACATTTTGTCTTGTGTTCCTAGTCGGCACTTTAATATAGAACTTAAGTCCTTTTTGGCTGCAAGATTTTTTTTCAGTTCTTTTTATAGTAAATGCTTTTATATTAAATATTTATAGTGAAGACTGCAAAATTTTATTAAATACTTTATAAAGTAACGCGGGTCATTATTCGTAAGTCAATTTAAATCTCTAGGCCTAAGGAAGATAATCGAAGTGAATATGGCCAAATTATCAAGGAAACAGAATGACATAAATAGGAGAAATCTACGTGGCTCTTTGACAACTACTATTAGAATACGTTATTATCGAATGGTGCAATGTAAATAACAATATCCTTAAACCACTAATTAAAATTCAAGAAGTCGTAATTAAAGTTCTGAAAGTTTCCGTAAGAAACGAAATCTTTAAAACCTTTATATCACGTCTATTACTCCTCCGTTTCCATAAACAAAACATTAATAAATAACAACTAACACATATACATACTAATACTAACACATATACATACTAATAATAAACGCTGTGACCTCACTTTGGAGGTTTTGTTTTGAAATTTTAAATGTAGACTCGTTATATCAAAAAAAATTAGCGTCCTTGCGAGAGCTCTGAAGGGGTACCATCAGTACATAAAACAGGGCGGAGAAGTGGTGGGCCTCCTCCAGAATGTGACCTCACTATCTGTTTCATTTGTATCACTACCACATCCCACAAGATCTAATCATTTTAAGATTAAAGAGGTAAAATAAAATATTAGTTAAGAAAATAATTATCAGATAAGGGCCCTTCATTCATAATGCACCGCAATGTTTCTAGTCAAAGGGTGTATTTTTAACTTAAAGAATGAAGAAGTTTTATCTCCAACTGGAGACAAGAAGACAGAATAGTTGAAATGACTTCTCTTAAAGGGCGGCCGACCTGAGATAAATAGATTCCTCCGTGATGTATTAATTAAGAAGACGTTAGCACAACCCTCCCCCTCCCCATCTCCTTACGGGGGACTCGGGTCCCGCTACAAATGGGGCTAAATTACTGAATAAACAAGCCCCTGTTCTAATGTCCGAGAAGACTTTTGTTTGCGTTACCGGTTATGAGTAATGATCCTTACCTTGATTTCATTCAAAATATTTATGTGAAAGTGAATGATAGAAGAAGTTGAGGATATACAAGAAAGAATGGCACGACCAGGTGAATCTAATACTTGTGTCGGGTCATATCAAGACTCGGAATAACACTTTTTTTCAACGGAGTTTTTATGTATGAGGCGATGCTTGAATTTGAAAGACTCTATGCGTGCGTTCCAAGAAAGAGTTGTGTGTTTTATTGATGGAGCCCGATTGATATTTTTTTATGTGACACCTCACAAGAGTGTCCCTGCCTGTGCAGTGTACAGACAGGGGAACTATGTCACCACCCGGTTGAGCGGCGTTGTGAGGCGGAATAAGGTAGGGGCTGTAGGAAGGGATTTGTTAATGCGGGCCTTGAAGAGGCTTGGATTATAGGAGGGAGGAAAAACAGATGCCGGTAGCTCGTTCCACATACGAGCCGACTTACACAGAAACGAGTCGTAAAAACGGCCCGTTCTCATGAAGCCAATGTCAACCGTGAACGGGTGTTCAGTTCGTGTCCGTCGAGTTTCGTGCACGTGCACCGTTGCATCAGCAATCAATGCTGCTAGCTCCTTGGAGCAGGCTCCATTGAAATACCTGTAGAACAGAGACAGCATGCCTACATTGCGTCTATGCATTAGAGAAGGCAATCGGTCTGTTAACAACGGATTGTCAATCAGACGGATCGCTCTTCTTTGCACAGATTCAAGCAGGTTTATCAAGTATTTTGGGGCACCAGCCCAAAGGTGGCTCCCAAATTCAATAGTTGGGCGGACTTGAGACTTGTACAGGGTCAGCAGCTGGTCACTGTTGAAGAATCTCCTAGCCCTGTACAAGATGCCCAACTTTTTGTAGGCCTGATTATTGATCTATTTGTGATCAGTGCTGTTATTAATATCAACTCATGTTAGAAGGCCTGTGCACTGTGCAGTGAACATATTTGGTTTCTTCAGTGGGTTTCGTATCCAACCTGGATGTTATGGAAGCTTGTGTGTGAAATAAATCATAATATCTCCTGTGAGTGAAATCAATCATCATCATCTTTGAAGAACATCAAAGGGGTAAGTCGGATTCCTTCCTTACTCCATGTTCACCATCTCTAACCATAGTTGTGTCAACTTCAAAGTTCACAATTAATATTTTACAGTCCACTCTTGATTCGCCTATTGGGATCACATTATTTGGTCATTCGGACAGTCTATTCTCTTTCCCTACTCTTGAAGGATGGCGTGACGGTTATTTAGTTAGTGCACTGTGCCAGTGAAAAAAAGTCAATTTTGTTTGGATCTTCAATATACCTAAGTTTAAAAGAAAAATTTGTTCATGAATATTCATTAGACTTTTAAAAAGTCAAGGTATCCCATTTAAATAAAGATCGGATATGTTTATCCGAGACGCTATCTAGGTTACAAACCAATTTCATTAGAAACTTTGTTTCCATCTAAAAAGGTAGATGGCAAAAAATATGGGAAAAATTATATGATATTGTTATTTCTGAATTTGAAATATGATATCATATTTCGTATAGTAAATAAGTCCCTATGTTCAAGTTGTTTAAGAAACCTGTTCCAGTAAGAAAAGAGATCCTGGGTTCGATTCCTAGTTGTGACCGTTATCTTTTTATGGTTCTGTGTGTTGTTCTGTTTCATATTTCGTTTAGATGTAATAATATGTAATGATATATTACATTGATGGGTATAACTTTCAAAGTAAGGTAAAAAGAAAAATCTGTTCCAGGTACACATTTATTTTTTTTTTTCAAAAATAATCAAACATTGTTTGTTTCCCGTTTCCCGAAACCGGAGCATCTTCCCAAAATAAATCTCTGGCGAAGGTTTGTAAAGGGTTTATCCCCCGGATTGATCGCCGTCTTTCATCAGGCCCTTACTTTATACCTCCCAACTCCTCCTCCCTCCACTTTTAACTCCCACCATTCTACGCCAGTGGTCTCCAAACATATGGATAAGTACGCGAACCAATTAAAAAAAACTTAAAAGATTTTATTTAAGTGCCAATCAAGAGTCTGATCCCAACGATCTGAAACCAGTCAGATTATGTTATCTCCAATTGGGGTTTGTTGTGAAGCTGTAGGTAATAGAGAAGTGATGAAGATGGGGAATTATTAAGAACACCTTAAAATTATTGATAATCTGGTTAAAAACGGGAATTCAGGCCTAATAACGAATAAATTAACAGGTTTCCAGATAAACTTTTAGTAAATTACGAATATATTATCATAATGCTGGAACGCGTGTTCATGAAAATTCTATTATTTAGGAGAATAATATATCATGACGAAATGCGAAAATATTCGGATTTTCATGAAAAAGTGTTCTGACATTCTACATTTACAAAAATATATCAGCAAACCTTTTAATTTTTTCGTTAAGGCCTGCTATCCCGTTTTCAACAAGATTACCAATAATTTTAAGGGATTCTTAATAAATTCGCAACACTCGTTTTCAAATATACTTAAATATATAATTTTGACTTTAATTATAGTAAGACAACACACATTTTGAACCGGTGACGTAATATAGTAATAATTAGTTCGTGCAATGTTTTCACTAGATATTGAAACTCATTATAGATATTAGTAGTCGAAAGTCAGACTTATTATGAAAATGATACGTAAAGGTCGCCGGCAATGGTTTTGCTACCCCTGTCTTACACTAAACAGTCCCAACAGGGTTGCCCCATTCCGCGTTTTCCGTATTTATCAAAATCCGGGATTTTTCACTGTCCGTTAGAAACGGGTCGGTTACATTTGTATTCCCGGCCACGCTTGCAGCTTTTGGATACAATTGTGGATAGACCACTACTTGACTTGGTCTCGAGATATTCAAATTGAAGTAATAAATTTCAAGCCTGGTTTAGCCCACTGTGATTTTTATTCACAATATCGGATAATCAGATGCGCTCGATTTGATTTCACGGAATTGATTGCTCTGTACGAAACATGTTTTCTTTATGGTTACTAAATGTGGAAGTAGTTATATTTGGTCTTGCAAACATGGCTTTGAAATTTATGTTACTTTTATGGGTGAGTGCAATTTTTTTCCAATGAATTTTGGACACTTCTCAGTGTTTTTTTCAATTGTTTACTATCTTCCTTAGGTACTTATAATTCCAGTGTTAATTAAACGCGACATGTAAAGGCGGAACATTGAAAAACTTGACTTATTACCGTCTTTAAAATACCAACATTGAACCGGCGCATAAAAACGATAAAAGTTAGGAGGTATATATTTAAGATGTATTATTTATCAAGCATTCCATTATTAAATAAGTATAGTAAAATATAAGTTCAATACATTCACAGTCTTCCTTATAGGGATTCCTGTTCCACTGCGGACTGTAGGTATTGAGCTAGAGTTATATTTACGCTTCACATTTTTTTATAATTTCCTCATCTTTATATTTAATAAGCCATATTTTGATGTTGTTTATAAAATTGTTTACCTTTTTGTGGTTGTTAGTCAACATTTACTATGACAATCCCAAATGGGGTATTCTGGGAGGCTAATGGTATTTTAGTAGGAGAAGAGGATCTTGTGCAGGGCAAGAAGATTCTTCAATAGATGCTGCTAACCCTGTACAAATCACAAGTTTGCCCAACAATTGAATTTTGGATCCATTTTTGGGCTGCAGCATCAATAATTGATAAATCTTCTTGATTCTGTGCAAATGAGGAAGGTCCGTCTCATTGACAATCAGTTAACCTACCGGCATCGGTATTTCCTCCTTCATATAATCCAAGCCTCTTCAAGACCCGTATTAATAAATCCCTTCCTATAGCTCAGCGAGGTGCAGACAGGGGCGCTCTTGTGAGGTGTCACATAAAAATATAAATAAAAAAGTAAAAAGGAAAGTGAGGAATTACCTAGATATTAAAATCTGGTCACCAAACAAATTTCATGCAACTTTTCAATTCCAAATGGAGGTATTTCACAAAGGTAGATGTGATGTACCTACTTAATGTATATTATTTTTAGTAAATTTATAATTGTGAAACAACTCAAATTAAATAAAAAATTAATTTGTATTTGAACCAGCTATTTCAATTTGTAGTTGAATGATTTACCTGACCTGGATCGTCTTAAACCATATAGAACTAAGTCAAAAAACTTACATTTGAGAAAACGATGGTTTTGCGTTTGGTAATGCTGTGTAAATACCACCATCACTATGGAACTAAATTGTGACCTAAATTTAAGATAAAGGCTTAGATTGAGTTTTGAACATATATTTATTATTCCAGCATATTTAACATATCAATTAAAAATCATTTAAAAAAGTTAGTTCACTCTGGTTGAATACTTCGGTAAGTTAGTTCAAAGTTAGTGCACTCTGGCTGGTTATATTATGTGACTAATCTCTTCCATTGCATACATTAAGTGAACTAAGTTCATTCTTCGAAAAACTCGTCGTCTGAAGCAAGTTCTAGGCCATCAACATCTTCATCACTTGCATTTCCTGATTCTTCTTTTGTACGCAATGCTTCAAAAAATGGGTGATGAATCGATGGAACATACTTTAATAGTGACATTATGTCATTCTTCTTTGCTTGTGCGATTCGATTTCCTGCAGGGTACAGTTGGGTTAAAACTACCTTGCTAACATTGAATGGTTTTCCCCGGAGTCGCTTATTGAGGTTCACTTCATAGAATTCAACTGCATCGTTGAGAGTGTACTTGAACTTCAAAATGCCTGGTCTTGATTTCACAACACATATTAAACGCATTTTTAACCATTCTACTTTCATTTTTTTGTTAGCGACAGTGGTTTTTTTCCTGTTTGTGAGAAATGATAAAATCGGTTTGGTAGAGACAAAATTTTCAGGGATCATCGTCGAGACTTCAAAGGATTGCTTTCGTGGTCGACATTCACGAATAATAGCGTTGTAATCTTCCACGGAATACACATTTTTGTGATACTTTAGATGTTTTTCAATGTCCCCAAAATCGCTGTCGTTAGGAAGGAAGCTATGTCCTGGCACTGGAAATTTGTGTTCTATAATGTCGATTGGGTTGTCATCTCTCTGAACAATGTACATTATTGCTGCTGCCATCTTGATGTTCCGGTTTTGTCCACCGCAAGAGTCGGACCAGAGCACAAGGTGGTTGGAATTAATTTCGTTAGATGCTAAGTATTTTAGAAGACATGATGCAATTTCGTTTGGCCCACGAGAAGCAAGTCCTTCGTGCCAAACATGCATAGTAGCCTTATCATTCTTGCATTCATGCATTCCTAGGTTATAAACTGAGAGCTGACGCTTATAATATGCTTCACCTGTAGATATCTTGGGTATTGGCAAAGTTTTCTGTAGGTCGAAAGTCAGCATTTCAATTTCTCCTTTTTTTGCAAGCACTATATCATTTTTTTTGGAAGTCTGCGTAGCTTCAACACGGGCGTGGTGAAGAGCAAGGTCTGCTTTCAACTTGTTCATTTTGTCTTTGTCTTGTTCTGACAAAGGTTTTCCTTCTTCTGCCCTTATTTGCACATTAAGGCTATCACAAGTCTTGCATGTATCCTTCTGTGGTGTCTTGAACTTGAGATTAAAAGATCTACGAAAAACTCTCTCGTATGATGATTGACTTACTGGCTTATTGTTTTTGAATTTGCAATCATCGCAATACAACCTGTACATCATGCATAGGTTTAACCCTGGCTGCAGATACTTGCAATTGGGGTTTTTGATACGCGTGTAGTGACTGATGTAGCGAGGAAAGCTTTTAATGTGGTCGTGAACGAGTTTTTCAGTGGCAGCATCAAGTTTATTTCCTGGCACATGGCGCCCCCTGTTATCGGTTAACTTTCCGGATCTACCTTTTACAAGAGCTCGATGCACACGAGCACTGTCAATCCGTAAGGTATTCAAAAACATCAGTTTGCACACCTGAATGTCCTTTTGGTCCCCCTTTAAATAATACGCCCTTGACTCTTGTCTTCTAGATGCCAATCCTTTCACACCAACTCGTTGTTTCACACTGGTAGTCTTCACAGAACCAGCAAGAAATGCAGTTTGGGAATCCCAAGACCCGTGCACATAAAATCTGTCATAACATGCCTTTTTGTTGGCAGTACTTAGAAAATTGTAGCACTTACGTCTACAAGTGCATTTATAATCGATAAAAGGTTTGCCCGTCATAACCTTTCCTTTGGATGAAGTGTATTCTTCTGCCGAATTTCGGTGCTTTTTCCTTAAATTTTTTCGCCACTGCGCAGCATCAGCATACTTGCTTTTCACTTTTTTTGCCCCTTCGTGTAAAACGGCATTAGTTGGCAGTGGCAATGCGTTTCCCTCCGGGGAAGAAGTCTCACTATTTTCAGCATTTTCGGTGAGTTCACGTTCCGCATGAGGAGAATTTTCAGCGCAAATGCGATCTGAAAAACAAAATAATTATTATGAATGGCGAATTTCACTTATTTTAGTATTTAATTCAACCCTACACTATCTCTAACCATCAAATACAGCAGCCTTCTGTATCATGTTGCTTCAAGTTTCCCCTACATTGATTCAACCATACTGAACTAACTTTTAAAGTGTGAATTTTATTGCACTTAACCTGAGCTTTCCAAAATTATTATTCAACTTATAAATGCTTAATAATAAACACAATCTGCAGTACTCAACAAAAACATGATTTTTTATTTATTTATCAAAATATTGAAAGTTATCATGATTTTGCTACTTAGTTTACTTTGGTTGAAGACTGGAGTGGCTAAGAACGATCCCAGTTCAAAATAACATTTATTTCCAAATACTAGTAATTATTCAAATAGACTTACCTTCTGAATCACTAGGAACATAAGTTTTATCATTGTCATCTGACAATTCACTGAAATCTGACATGGAACACTCTGAAAAGTCATCATTTCTGCTGACCGACGCGCGACCTGTCATGTAGGAAGCCATGTTGGATACTGAGTTAGTTTAGTGTGGCTTGAGAACTAATGGAAGAATGCTCGTTTCTGATTGGTTCACCGTGCTAAAAAACTATCTATGATTGGTCAATCAACATGGTTCTCTCTGGCAAAGGTAGATTATGATTTGGAGCCCTCATTTCAAGCACTAACTCAAAAACTGCAAAAAGTGAGTTAGTTCACTATGGTTTCAGACGATCCACCTGTAAATAATTATTTTAACCCTTCGTAAGGCACGGTGGTATATATGCTTCCCACTTAGAATTTTACTATTCCTAAACGGGCAAATGCTTCTGGACATCCCATTATTAGAAGATTGAATACATCGCACATGGCAAACCACTGCTAGCGGTGTTATATAAAGCACTTTTTATGTTACAACTTTCTGATGCGTAAAGTAGTTCATGTTGCGTGATTTTTCTACTTCGGTTATAGTCCTCCAAAAAGTCTAGTAACTACTATTTTTTCGTAACTTTTCTTAAAATTTTGAATTCTTCTTTCGGATTAACTTCTAGGGAGAAATTTAGCACTAAAAAAGCCTTTCCTATAAAAATAAAGTTGGTTGTTTACAGGTGAAGGATACAATAAGCAGTAATTGTTGATTGAAGTATAAGTACATATTGAATTATTTGGCGTGTTGGAAATAAGCCGACGTAGCTGAGTGGTCCAGAGCACCTGACCGGACATCAGAAGGTGCGGGTTCAACTCCGGTCGGCGGCATTTATTTTTACTCGGGAGAAATTTTCAATTTGTATAGATATTTTAGGCGACTAATTATTGCTTATAATATTTATTTAGAATTGGGTACTGACTTTTGAAATGCGTCTTAGATAGAGACGAGAATGCGGACGAGGTGTCAATAAATTATTTTAATTGGCACAGGGGTAGGTACCTACTCCACACTGTCACAAAGGGACAAGTAATTTGGTAACAGGTTGGGTGAGGGAATGCACGAACATGTGTTAGTAGGAGGTGCACATGTTTTCATCAACAATGGGTTTAATGTTATGTTTTAGTATGGGACTAGTTAAATGTTTTGTGACCTTTATTGAGCAAGGGGATAAACACTTCCCATACCCGTTTTAGAACATAAATACAAAAATACATTTTATTATTTCTAATCTTTCAAAATGTATGGTCCTATCCATCTTCATTGAATTACTCCATTAATGCTAAATAGCTGGGGTCTTTATTAGGATGTAACATTAAACATGTTGAAATACTGTAAATACAAGTGTGTAGACAGCCCTGATTCGCAGAGATTAATTAGCATAATGTATCTCCGGGCCTTCTATCTTCGTCACCTTCCCTTATTCCTGTGCCGTCGACTGGCCGGACTATTTGTCCAACTGTTTGTGTATACCCGGTTCTTCGCTAAGCAAATAGTAACCCAGATACTACTTTGTTGTTACCCTGTACCACGAAATGGTTTCGTGAATAGACTTGGAAGATTTTTTTACTCTTTACCTTACCGTGAACAGTAGACTTCGCGTAATATTGAATGTTCCGACAGTCGCAATGCTCTTGCGTTCTGGCGGGATAAAAATACACCATCAAACACGGCTGCCTTCTTGGCAGGACTGACCGAACACTGAATATACAACAAATGTGTGGTTTAATACAGTACCTCGATACGCGTAAATATTATTAATTAATTACGGTGTTAATATTACGTGACGCGTAAGCTCGGATTACGGTAAAACAAAATATAATTACCACGGAATAAGTGTAGATCGGCCATAAACCGTGCTTAAGGCCTGCTTATCTATACCAACGATGATCCGGTGCCCCGAGTTTTTTTCTTTCCAAACCTTAAAACATAATTTGCAAAAAAACTAAAACAACTAGATTAAAACAGAGTTCTTTAAATTGTGTTAAAACCATATCATCAAACCATGTACCCAGTGGTGGGTGATGCGCGCCATCTTATTCAATCGCGCTATTTTGTTAATTGCATGAGGGAGTAAGTACCAAAGAAAGTACTGAAAAAATTCATACATACAGTAAGTCAGTTTAACCCCGTTCGCCAACGACGCCTTCGGCGGACGGCTGGGGTAGATTGTAGACTCTTTTATTTTAAATTATTATTATTATTATAATGAATATTTCACGACAACACATTAATGTGTAAGCGATAAGAATATTTTGCAATAAAGTTGATAAATAAATGGAAAAAATAAGAATTAAAATTATTACATAAATGGGGTAAATGTCACCCCTCATGGCGTACATACGCGTACACATAACATACGCGTTTTTAATCTTGGCGTGCCAAAAGTTAAGGTCAGGTTTTTTTTATTTATTTATTAACTTTCAAAAATACAGTTTTTTACTATTAAGTCCCGTTAAACTGATTGATATCAGTTTGTCAACGGGTTCTTTTAACAATTACTTTTTAAATACATATACAATTTTAACAAATATACATAAAATATACACATAATTACATTAGTACAAAAAAATTCTTTCACATTACCATTTTTTTAACAAACATTTCCTTCTGTGAGTTAATTCACAGCTTTTTATTAAGTTAGGTAACATGTTGAAGTAACACTTGAAGACAGTATTTACAAATCCGAATGAACATACATTTTTGAGATAAGCCGTAATAATAACTTCTGTTCTGCTGTAAAAAATCTCTCTTTGTGTATTCGATTATTTCTATTGACATACATCGGAGAGGGTGGACCCAAAACATATCATTCTCGTTTATTTAACATAATATCACATCATAAGTTCATTGGAAATTTTCTTTATGATTCTACATGTAATCTCTCGAGCCCTTATTTCAGACGGTGTATTGAATATATTATTTGACAAACGAACTAACAAAATGGCGATATTTTATCTACATCCTGTTGGGCCGGAAGCATTCGTGTTTCCTATGACAAAGCCTTCCTTTTAATGCTTTCTAGCATCAACTTTCTGAATTACCCGAGTGCTTTGCTTTCTCCAACCGGAACCGAAACTGAATATCGTGGGGCATACGCATTATTCTATCATTATAAGCTTTACAGACAGGAACAGGGAAACGGATTTAATAATATATTTCATGGAAGTTTATTTAACTTTGTATTGAGTTTATGACTTTTATACTTTTGAATTTTATAGAGGAAATTCCTTTGATGACATATGAATATTTAACAATTTATGGGTAAGGTTACTTCGATGAAAAACGCATCCTGCATTTATGTTATGTAAAAAAGTATTT
The DNA here is from genome assembly GCF_061612785.1 of Hesperophylax consimilis. NCBI lineage: Eukaryota > Metazoa > Arthropoda > Insecta > Trichoptera > Limnephilidae > Hesperophylax > Hesperophylax consimilis. The sequence continues at coordinate 20,318,797 of NC_142865.1, forward strand.
AGAATTTACTTGCACGAAAGTTATTGACAGAATCAGAACAATATGGAAAGAGACCAAAAATTATAAGATTATATAACGTAACAAGAAAAAGAATACATATTAGTCAGTACAAAGTTATAAAAACAATTGAAGACGAACCAAAAACACAAAACCTGTTATGTAGTGATATCGTTAGAATATGCACTTTTCAAATGTTTAAGCAGTACATTAGAACACAAAAATTATCGACGGTTAATGAGATTTTTGAAGTGAAACTTCTTTACGCGCGTTATGCATTTTCGAGGACCGGAGTAAAACCGACTCATGACCGTCACGAAAAACCGTGATCATTTTACTATAGGAGCCTAGCTAATATTATATACCTAGTTTAGGTCACTCTCCAAACTCAGCTTCGCGGTCTAGAGGCAGAGCACCCGACTGTCGTCGTGAAGAACCGAGGTTCGATCCCCGCCTTAACTATTTTTTTTTCTTTTTGTGATTTTTTCAATACGAGGAAAAGTGATAAAATGCTCTCGTGCTGCGACTTTGTCAGGCATACATATTAGAAGATATCTACATGATTTGTAATAATGTAGTAAAAAATTACATAAATTTGCTAATTTTAACCGAGAGTCTCCCGAAATGTCTAAATCCATTTAGTGAGACTCTAGACCGGCAGGTGTTCACTCGATTAATTGGCTAGAAGTAACGGTCGGTACCTATTATATGATATTTTGGTCGAAATATAGCTTACAAATCGAGCCGGTAGAGTCGCTCGGTATTTTAATTAATTATTTTTATTTTGAATCATTAAAATTACTAATCAAGGCCGATAACGCGACTAATTACTCTCGCAGACGTGTGTGACAAGTTTTTTTAGTAAAAAACACAGTCGTAAGTGAGAGTCAAATTCAGACTCCATACGGGTATGAGACTGTTAAAACACGATAGATCTTTTCCAAAACGGACAAATATACGGAAATATTTTGAAAAACGACAGATATGACTTCACACTGCCGATATATCTTCGATTCGACCCTATATAAAGCGTTAACGAGACGTTATGTGATATTATTCATTTGCCGTGTTTGAAAACGAATTTTTCTGAGGGACAAGTCAATTGAGGAGTACACGTTGTATACGCGGTTCTCGTCGCGCGAGATACCTCTCCTCGCGGTCTAGAGGCAGAGCGTTCGACACTCGTTATGCAGGACCCGGGTTTGAATCCCATATTTTTATAACTTTTAATTTTTTTTATCACATGCTACTTATAAATATGTCAATATTAGGAATCTAGTTAAACGTTCATTTGTTAACAATACGCCTTTAAATAAATTTACGCTTTCTAAAACTATAATGTATAGCATTCTGAATAATAATAATATGAAATGAAAAGAGAGAGAGAAGAATACTAAAAGTTTCACTTCCGTCGTGCGTAGGCTTGCCACAGACTGTATTTTTTTTAAATATTGAAGACAATATTAGTGATTTCTAAACGAAAATCTGAAACAGAAAAATCAGAAAAGGAAACGGTCACATCTGTTTCAGATTTTCGTTTAGAAATCACTAATATTGTCTTCAATATTTAAATATTACAATTTGAGGTTTTACTCAATAAAGTTATTCGGAAAAATAAATATTCATTCTAGACTTGCAGAAAAGTCAACAGATGTCGCACATTAAAAATAAAAAAGAAAATAAGATAGGTTTATCTAAAAAGACGCTGTCTAGATTGCATTTAGTTCGGGTTGAATCTTGCGATCATACATAAAGATAGTTGCCAATAAAAATGTGCGGTGAAAAAATGAAGACAATGTTAGTAGTTCTTATTCGAAGTATGATACAGTTAAAAGTGACCGAAGGGAATAGGGTCCCATTAGCTCAGTTGGTAGAGCACTGTCACGGAAAGACAAGGGTCCTGGGTTCGCGTCCTAGATGTGACCGTTTCCTTTTCTGATTTTTCTGTTTCAGATTTTCGTTTAGAAATCAATAATATTGTCTTCAATATTTAAATATTACAATTTGAGGTTTTACTCAATAAAGTTATTCCGAAAAATAAATATGTATTTTTTTATTATTTTTTGTTTGGAATAGAAAGCCAAACATTCCCTGGTTACAAATAACCTGAAAATATTTGAAAATCTCCTACTACCACCACATTAAGGGGGAAATGTTGCTTGTCTTGTGATGAAGGACTTAGACTAATGATTACGTACTTACTACTCACAAGTTATATAGGCAATGGAATTTCACAAAAACCCGATTAATATTAAAAGACACAACAGGGCTAAAATAAACCTTTTTTTAATAATAATCTACAGATCTGCCCTGATGATGGACACTGTAACGCAGTTCGAAATATTGGTTTGTGGGAGAATTTTTGTTAAGGAAAAGCGCGACACGGCAAAGTAATCGAAAAATTAACGATATCGGAAAAGTGCTGCTTGAAAAACAATCTTTAAAATTCCTTTTAAAATTTTGCAATGAATTGAAAAGTTCTTTTTTTGTTGCTTGTAATGAAGACGCCATTCTGTAAACTTAACAAAGTTATCGTATTACAAATTCATCCTGGAATGATTTGTATAAAATATTAATCTAAGGTAGGAGCATAAATTAATTTTCTCCAGGATTTCGCAGATGGATTCTTGAAATACATTACTCTTACATTTAATCAACATTAAAATGTTGTATAATATGCTTTCTTAGGAGGATAGCAACGAAGTAGAGAATACTGACAAAAAAATAGATTGAAAATATTTAAAACTTCTTAAAAAGGCTATACTACCAAGATCCCGCCAGAGTTAAATACATCTAGTGGCCCAATATACAGGGTGTATCGGCACGTACCCGACAAACTTTAACCAGCTATTCCTTGGCACATTTGGAGTAAAAAATGTTATGGGCACTTTGCTGTCTGGTAACATTTTATTTTAATAAAAAATTTACTATTCATATTTTCACCACATGTCACCAATGTTTTATTCTTTGTCAAAGTTTGAAAACCCGTCTGACAATATTTTTTTCGAGTTTCGTTGAATAGAGTACGTACGTACCTACGTTGGCGCGCTTTTACAATCACAACGAAATGGCACAGCACCATTCGTCTCATTTTAAACTACTATTATTTAGTGTGTACGAAAGAGCGAGGACACTTTTTGACACACTTGCTAATAACAGCTGTTGAACACGAGAAACAATGCCAATGACAGTGATGTAGTGGGGAAATTTTTATTTTTTTGTTTTTAATTGAAAAAAAAATGTTACCGGACAGCAAAGTGCCCGTAACATTTTTTACTCCAAATGTGCTAAGGAATAGCTGGTTAAAGTTTGTCGGTTACTTGCCGATACATCCTATATATATATTCTAAAAATAGACAATTTTTCGTTGCTCGTTAGTGCGTTTATGTCATCGGGTGGGAAGGGGGGTCAGATAAGAGCCTCGAAATTCGCCCTGCGTGATCAAAGAATCAATCATAACTCCGCAATGGAAATGGTAACATAGTTATCTACGTTTAGTGTCAGTCTTTTTCAATCTTGCAGTGAAAAAAAGTAAGAAAAATAGTAAAGTTTTGTGCCGGGTGATAGTTATTATATTTCTAAAGCATGACAGAAAATATAACTATTTGGATTTTTATATGCGAATATCAAACATAATTCCCAATTAGCAGTTGATACATTTATAACTAGTGGGCTATGACATGCCTGATCGGGTTATGCTGTGAGGCTGAAGGCAGTGAGGAGGGGAATGAGGTGGGGTAGAGGATGGTAGGGACGAACTTTACTATTCATATCTGAGCACTACTAAAACCTTTTTAATCAAAGTTTTGACTCCAAATGGTAGACTACCCTTTTTATCATCCCCACTCACTACAGCCTCTCTATATAGGTTAGGTAGTTCCCAAACAGATGATGCTATAGTTACACTGGCTTTGGCCAGGAATACTTTCGTGCAGTGTTCACATAAACAAAAAATAACTTCAATCTTTTTTGTTTCTTCATCGTGTTTGTGTATCTTTGATATTTTATAATCTTCTCGTGCTTCTTGATGAAACTGAGCCTGACGCCATCTTAATAATTACAAAACTTTAAATTTCATCATGATTTTATCAAGATTACATCACATCTCCGCCCCCAAAAAATAAAAAGGTTTTCGCCAAAGCGCCATGAAAGGAATTATCCTAATTGTACACTCTTTCAATAGCCGGGTTCTTTTACACTTAATTAATATGATTAATGAAGTATATAAATTCAATCGCTTGTAAAAGTATCCCCAATTTATTTCCTGCACCGGTAAGAAACGCTTATTTATATATAGACCCACAAATCGCCTAACAATCAAGTAACGATTGTTAGTTTTTTTTTACTTATTGTATACAAATATTGCTAAGCTGAAATTAAGGTATGCTAAGCTGTCCGCTATTCTAGGCGGAATCTCATGCTCTACCGACTTAGCTAGCCATACTACTGTGATGCTTGACGGCATATTCGCAGTACGATGTCCGGCCCAAGGGACATTCGTTGTAGTAGAAGTCGTTGAGAAACGATCCAGGAACAGCCTGCAGACGATGTCCGGCCCAATGGACATTCGTCTACTTAGGAGGGGTGATGGTATGACGCAGGCGGAGAATAAAAATAAGGTTCCGAGCCATCCGGCTACGTCGGCAGGAATAGGTTGTCTACGTTTCTAGGCATCCGAGTTTACGATTGACTTGAAAACACTCGTTAGGTATATTCTAGCCGCATGGCGGCGATCACGATTTCAACACTTTTTCCAACGTGATTTTAAATTGAACTCGCGTACAACATGACTCAAATAGTCCGCGAGTCTCGCCCATTGACCGTGGATTAACGCCCGTTCCACATTAAATAAAATAAAAACCAACTTGGTTATCAGACTTCCGCCATTATAAAAAAATTGCGACTGTCTCCACAAAGCAGCTCGCCTAGCTGCTTCCTAGCGAGAGTGACTCCGCATTTTTTCGCTTCTGCGGGAGTGTTGGTCGCACCAAAAAACCATAGATAATTCCGAGGAAAAGATAAATAAAATAAGTACTTGATTAATAGTATATCAATCAAGCTTTGCGCAACTGCATCATAACAACATTATTTACTATTATTTGATTCAAAATGACCCCGAATGAAAGGAACTATTTGTGGCCCTTAGCTATTTATCATATTATTTATATAATATCAATCATTTTATTTAATATCAAATAACTAAAACGCGGCTTAATGTAAATGTAACACTTTTATTGATATATTTATGATTTATTTTGCGTAAAAAGAATCAAGTAACACCTTTAGAAATGCTTTTTTTTCTTTCCTTTATTCGTAAAATATATTTGTATACAGTTTTTTACATGCTTTTCGACTACCACACTAGACACATGTCCATATTATGGTAGTCGATTATTATCAATATACACAACCGCATAAGTCCAGGATCTTGTGTTCAGCATTTTTTTTTTAAATTTAGAAATATGCAGATACTTTGGTCCCGCTAAGTCAAACATAATAAGTTTTTTCAGCAACCCAAAATAAAACTTTTTAATAATCCTGCCATATCAGCGAATGGGAGTATTACGTAGACATACGTGTTCAGGTTCACTGCCAACTCCGCCATTTGGCGGAGTTCGAATGTCCTGAGAAACTCCGTTCCCGCCAATTGGCGTGTACGTCAATACAACTTTTAATGCTCAGTGTAAATCCGGCAACTGTAGCAACGTCGTTTTTATTCTGGCCCAGTGCTTGAAATAATAACAAAAAAATTTGCGAACGCGGTTTTTAACTACCTTATCTAGTTTTAAAGTTTTAGTGTTAAATATGGGTGACAGAGCTTTCCAAATTTACACGTCGGATAACAAATAATTATAAGAAATATTTAGTTTCCTGAAATATCCATACAAATTGAAAATATCCCCTGAGTAAAAATAAATCCCGCCGATTGAACCCGCACCTTGTTATGTCCGGTCAGGTGCTCTGGACCCCTGAGCTATGTTGGCTTTTTCCCAACCTGCTAAATAATTCAATATGTACTAGTACTTCAATCGACAATTACTGCTTATTATATTATTTCACCCGTAAACAACCAACTTTTATTTTATTTGCTTATAATAATTTTTTACACTTTAAAAAAAAAAACCTTGTCTTATAAACATTAGTGAATCATTTATAATACATTTTGGAGTTTTCCAAGCTATCACTGTCCAAGACTGGCAGTGAACGTGTTAACAAATACTGACCGGCACCCGTAAATGTTATTCACCAAGCTATTGTGAACAGATTAGATTAGAGCGTTTTCTTGGTAAGACAGAGGTCCTGGATTCAATTTTATTTTTTGTTTCTTTTTCTGCTTCATGTGTACTTTAGATTTATTAATCTAACCTTCTAATGGTTAAAAAATACTTTTAAACAAAGGAAGTTTCCGCTACATCGGGGAAGCCACAGAGATCATAATTATGAGTTTTTAAAATGATTTTTAACCAAAGCGTCGGGTTCCTACCAAGGCGTCAAGGATTTAATCATCTGATAGGTTCCTAAGTCCTCCATCATTGCACAAGCAACGTTAAATTTTACCGTTTATGATAGTGGAATTAACTACTAGTATATGGATATTCGTATCCGGGCAATGTTTGTAAATCGTTAAAAAATAAATAAAATGCTGTTCTCCATTGAATAACATATTTAATACGTGACAGTTGTTACATCGTTAAGTTATTTAATTACTAAACAAAATACAGGACGGAAGTTTTTAAAATTTAAAATAAATTTCTTCTCAAAAATCTTCCCTCTTTGCGACAGTCAAAATATATCTATATTTAATTCACATCAATCACATATCACTTATCTTATTTCTAAGAAATAAACTTTCCTTATTCCTTTCCAAAGAACCAACTGAACGTTTTCTCAACCTTGTGTGTGAATGTGTCGACTAGGTATTATAATGAAAAAACATCCACCAACTGTAGTGGTAAGATTCCGGACATCATTTCTTGTTTTGACTTCATTTGATCCAAACTATTTAGTCTGTCGTTTTTTATTGTTGTTTTACATACTTATTCATTTTTTCTTGCATATTTTTGAACAGCGTTTATTCTTTGAAATTTGTTTTGTTAACTCTCTGTCTGTTTTTAATCAATAATTTAAAATAAAGTTACGAGTTAAAAGCATTATAAGAATGTGGAAAAGCGGTGACATCTCGGAGCGCTGAAAAGGTTATATTACAGGATACCCACCAACTACTAAATACTAACAACTCTACGAACTCCCGAATAGTGACTAGTAACAAATAACTACGCACAGTCCTCTTATGTCTAATGGGGCAACTTTGGCCGCCGGTTGGCTTGCTGATTTATTACAGTCTCTAATTCACATTTTTGTAAACAAATCTACAAACAAAACGGTGGCAAGATTTTTCAATTGGAGTTTGAGATAATCATTTATGTATAAACTCGCGCACACAGTCTACAGGTAAATAATAGATTACAGTGCAAGTTCGCAGTGCAAAAATTAAAACAATAACAACAAACAAAGATGACAATTGAGTTTTTAGAACAACTCTATTAGAATCTGCTCATTTGACCACGTAGAAATGGTTATGTCCCTTTACTGTTATGGTTAGAAATATGATCTAAACGGTAAAAGATAGAGAAAATACCACGCTTTATATTTATATCTTGAAATAAACCACCGAAGCATTGAAATGTACACCTATATAAAATTAATGGTTCCGACTGCAAATTTTTATTAATTATTTTAGTATGAAACAACAAAACTGAGGTGGCAGTAAGTTTATGATATATTTTTCTAATAAAAACTTTAGATTAGCATAAAAAAATAAAATTTTATTCAATACTTGCCGCCATGAGTAGAAGTACAGTAACCAATCCTTATTGAGAATTTCAAGTACGATGCTGTGTCTTTACTTAAGATGACATAAAAACACTCAGCACAGGTTCTCCTAGTGAGGTGTTCACAAAAAACTCCTACTAACCAATCTAGTTAAATATTACTCACTATGTAAGCTTTATGTAAGAGCATACAACGAACCAACTAACTAACCATTACGCCGTTTACTGAACCTTTGGTTTCATATTATTATACATAGGTCTAAATTACATATTAAGTATCCTGCGGCTAACTTCTATATTTGAATATAAAGCTTAGATTTCTGTTTCTAATAACATTTATTTCATATTTCTAACTATGCGAAAAGCGGACATATTGACTCTACGGGTAATAGCTCTTTATTCCCAAAACCCAACAAGTTAACTAAATATTGGTTAAATGGCATATATATACATCAGTGTTTAGCCTTGGGGCAGACGAATTGTACGACATTCACGTCAACAACAACAATATCTGGAGAAATGTGGTTTTGAGAATGTTTTAAGTTATTTTTTAAGCTAAGTAAGCTTTTACTAAAGCGGAAAAACGATTATTTATATATTAAGAGAAAGCAAAAGTATTCTATTTTGTCTAAAGCCAGTTAAATCAGCAGTTCGCTATAGAAAATACATCCCTCCTCCGCAATGTAGACTGAAATGTGATGTCACCGCAAGGAAGCCATAAATACCCGCTAACTTCTCCTGTTCCTCTTGTCCCACTAAAAGAGAAAAGCACTTCGGCTGAACGCTATAATTGTTATTTGTTGGCGTTCAGCGGAATAAACATGATTATATGCCGAGTCTCTCGTACACAGATAAGTAATATATTCAACAACAAGGACGGCAACTATTATATTTTTTTGTAACAGCAAATAAATATTTTCTATTTATTTATTTTTTCAACACGTCGACTCAGGTCATGGGTGATGAATTTTGTTCTCTTTTTAAAATAATTATTACTCAATTGATATTTAGTTGAAGCTATTTACCTTTAGTATGGTGTTTTATAAAATATTTACCCACAATTTAAGGTAAAAATGAATGTAATTGGACAGGTTTCGAGAGAGTTATTGGTATACTTGTGCTTAAAAGGGCGATGATCGCACCGTTGCCAGTTGTATCTTGACTACGAAACACTCTCTCGCCCGCTCTAACGCAATCGAAATATTTTTAAAACTTCACAATTCCTTACAAGAAAATAACATGGAATATATGAGGAATTGCACAAAATCACATTTTTTAAAATTAAGAATGATGAAATAAAAAGAAATTAACACACTGTCCGACATCCAATCGAGTTAAAACTCAACATGTGAAGGGGTTGTCGATGACAGTGCATACGAATTTCTGCGGCAATCGAGAACACACACGCAGACATAATGTTTTTCTCTGAAATTAGATGCCATTACAGCAGTTAATATACGAAATAAATGTCAGTCCTACCCGATCGGCATTTGGTGAGGTTGTTAGCGCAGTTGACTGTAATCCCTGGAAGGAAGGAACAATCCTCAGTTAAGTCAAAAACAAAACAAACAGTTTTAAAGGATATTTTAAAACAGAGGTAAAAAATCTTTGATTTTTGGTGAGACCCCATCTTATCTTGTGTTTTATTTAGACCGACCGAGTTTTAGATGTTATTAACCGGTTGTTTTCGCTGTTTTTTTAGGTGAGACCATCTGTCCCCATCCCATCTTGTGTTTTATTTAGACCCACCGAGTTTTAGATGTTAATAATCGGTTGTTTTCACTGTTTTTTTTTTATGTGAAACCATCATTGACGGCCGGCATAGTCCAGTGGTAACGCAGTGGACTGCCATTCCGAAGGTCACGGGTTCGAACCCGGCGTGCGCAAATAAATTTTATTTGATTAATTTGTGTTATTTCACAATTAATTAATTAAAATAATATATAGTATACTTGCGGCACGTTCCAGAGTGGAAGATACTACCAGTATCGCCCTGGTGTAAGACCACCATTCAGAATTGAAACGTTGCTCCAAATGGCTTTAGCCGTGTTTAGTGACTAGATCTGAATAGCCAGGTACTTCCCCACCTTCCTCTTTCCCTTCCCCACTTACCTTCAGCCTCACAACATCCCCCAATTGGGGATGACATAGTCTCACTGGCTCCAGACGGGAGCAGTTGGGACTCTTGTGAGGTATTCACTATAAAAATAAAAAAAATAAAATCTGTCCCCATCCCATCTTGTGTTTTATTTAGACCCACCGAGTTTTAGATGTTAATAATCGGTTGTTTTCACTGTTTTTTAGACGAGACTATTTATCTGTCCCCATCCCAGCTAGTGTTTTATTTAGACCCACCGAGTTATAGATATTAATAACCGGTTGTTTTCTTTGTTTTTTAGGTGAGACCATCTGTTCTTATCCCATCTTGTGTTTTATTTAGACCCACCGAGTTTTAGATGTTAATAATCGGTTGTTTTCACTGTTTTTTAGACGAGACTATTTATCTGTCCCCATCCCAGCTAGTGTTTTATTTAGACCCACCGAGTTATAGATATTAATAACCGGTTGTTTTCTTTGTTTTTTAGGTGAGACCATCTGTTCTTATCCCATCTTGTGTTTTATTTAGACCCACCGAGTTTTAGATGTTAATAATCGGTTGTTTTCACTGTTTTTTAGACGAGACTATTTATCTGTCCCCATCCCAGCTAGTGTTTTATTTAGACCCACCGAGTTATAGATATTAATAACCGGTTGTTTTCTTTGTTTTTTAGGTGAGACCATCTGTTCTTATCCCATCTTGTGTTTTATTTAGACCCACCGAGTTTTAGATGTTAATAATCGGTTGTTTTCACTGTTTTTTAGACGAGACTATTTATCTGTCCCCATCCCAGCTAGTGTTTTATTTAGACCCACCGAGTTATAGATATTAATAACCGGTTGTTTTCTTTGTTTTTTAGGTGAGACCATCTGTTCTTATCCCATCTTGTGTTTTATTTAGACCCACCGAGTTTTAGATGTTAATAATCGGTTGTTTTCACTGTTTTTTAGACGAGACTATTTATCTGTCCCCATCCCAGCTAGTGTTTTATTTAGACCCACCGAGTTATAGATATTAATAACCGGTTGTTTTCTTTGTTTTTTAGGTGAGACCATCTGTTCTTATCCCATCTTGTGTTTTATTTAGACCCACCGAGTTTTAGATGTTAATAATCGGTTGTTTTCACTGTTTTTTAGACGAGACTATTTATCTGTCCCCATCCCAGCTAGTGTTTTATTTAGACCCACCGAGTTATAGATATTAATAACCGGTTGTTTTCTTTGTTTTTTAGGTGAGACCATCTGTTCTTATCCCATCTTGTGTTTTATTTAGACCCACCGAGTTTTAGATGTTAATAATTGGTTGTTTTCACTGTTTTTTTTTTTAAATATTTTGTGTTGACGAATAAATTTCCTGCACCGATTTAAAACATGCCATTTTTGATTTGCCGTCTAAATAATATCGTGTTCATTTTTGTTCTTGAAAGAATAGATCAGTCTAGTTTCTTAGTTATTTGTTTTTGGTGGGATTTTATTACATAATAGCTAGGTAGCTTACCGTTTTTGTTCTTGAAAGTGTATATATTATACTTGTTTCTTAGTTATTTGTCTTTGGTGGGATTTTATTACATAATAGTTAGGTAGCTTACCGTTTGTTATTCTTGAAAGTGTATATTATACTTGTTTCTTAGTTATTTGTCTTTGGTGGGATTTTATTACATAATAGCTAGGTAGCTTACCGTTTTTGTTCTTGAAAGTGTATATATTATACTTGTTTCTTAGTTATTTGTCTTTGGTGGGATATTATTACATAATAGCTAGGTGGCTTACCGTTTTTGTTCTTGAAAGTGTATATATTATACTTGTTTCTTAGTTATTTGTCTTTGGTGGGATTTTATTACATAATAGTTAGGTAGCTTACCGTTTGTTATTCTTGAAAGTGTATATTATACTTGTTTCCTAGTTATTTGTCTTTGGTGGGATATTATTACATAATAGCTAGGTGGCTTACCGTTTTTGTTCTTGAAAGAATAGATTAATCTAGTTTCTTTTGTTATTTGTCTTTGGTGGGATTTTATCACATAATCTCTAGGTAGCCAGAGTAAAGGAGCTTCCCTGTTTTCACAAAGTGTATCTAATTGTATTCTGTCAAAATCACCCAAACATCACAATACATTATTTGTATTAAAGAACAATAAACAAACGTATTTCGCATGACCTAAATACTTGAAGTCCATTATATACAAATTCGTGTTTTTGTATTGCTGGTAAGCGTTTGCTAAAGGATGGGGTGTTTTCTCAATGGGGGAGTATAGCTGTGGAGGTTTCATGAATAAAACGACGTTTTCGTTTTTGAAAAAAAAACATCTTTTTTTTAATTTATTTATTTACACTTTTTATACGGCCTACGTGGCCGAGGGGTAACTCTCGACTTGCAATCCGAATGTCGCGGGTCCAAATCCAGGCGTGCATAAGTTCTTTTATTTTGGGAATTTATGCACGGAGAAAAATTATATTTGCTAATTTTTAAAATTTTAAGTAAATTAAATAAAATTTAATTATGCAAGGAATTTTTTTTTATGAATTTGTATTATTTCACAATGGATTAATTTTAAACTAATAATAGTATTCTTGCAGCACGTTCCAGAGGTGGAAATTCTCTCAGTAGCGCCTTGTAAGACCACCATTCAGAAATTTATTTATTTTTTATAGTATTCATTACATTTTATGCAAGGAAGCTTTTGACTGACCATTTAAATACACAGGAAGGTTTTCCGTTTTCGGAAAGTAAAATTAACAGGTTTCAAATTATCCTAGAGGAATACAGGATTGAAGAATAGAGAAAATGAGTAAAAGTGAAGATACATAAAATGAAACGTTATTCGAAATGAATTTGGCTTTGTTTGGTGGCCAGATCTGAATAGCTAGGTACTTTCCCACCTTTCATTTCCCCATCTTCTTCCTTACTCCACTACCTTCATCTTCACAACATACCCCAATAGGAGATGCCATAGTCTCACTGGATTCAGACGATTGGGAGCAGCTGGGACTCTTGTTCGGCATTCACAGAAAAAAAGCCCACGGGTTTTTACGTTGAGTACATTTACAATTTAGTACATGAGGTTTATGAACAATTTAAAACAATAATTCGAAACTGTTATTATCAGAAATGATATCTTGGCATAAAGAGAAAATTGTTTAATTATGTTTTGAATATCGAATTCATTGGTACATTCATTTACTAAATTGTGTAGGCGAGAAATTGTTGAGTTTGCAACATAATTTTTGTGTGTGAATAGTGAAATTAAAATAGGTAATTATGCCTAATTTGTTAAGTAGGTACTCTTAAATTGACCAGACTTAAAATAGATGCATAGGTCTCTATAGTTCTCAGCTTTCAGATACAAAGTGTATACATATTATAATAACTGTGAGAACAAAATATGGTAAAGAGAATAGAAATGCATAAATTTGTTTTAGAGCTCTTTATTTTCACACATTGCTGTACTCTTGTCAAAAGTCCCATTTCTTCTCCAGGAGAATATTAAAACTGTTTATTATATATACCCGTAAAAACAAAGTGTTTGTTTCATTTAACAAAAAAGACAATATTACCAAAATTCAATAACATAAAAGAATAAAACATATACACGCAACACAAAAAAAAATATATAAAACACGCAACACGCACAAACACATAAATCATTATAAATTCCGATTTCCATTCTCTTTTAATATTTTTCTTTTAGTGTGATAATTATATTTTAATTTTTAATCTTTATTTTTAGTTTAAATTTATTTTTATTTTAATGTTGTTTTTTTTTTTAATGTATAAATTCTTATATTATAAAATGGGGGCCTCAGCACGGGTAAACAACCCAGTGAGGCCAACATTACTGAATTAGAATATGAAATATTGTAAAATAATGTATCAACAATAAAAAATAAAAAAATAATGTTTTACTTTGGTTTTAATTATGGCTAGCCGTAAAGTATGTTTTTTTGAGAATACGGAATATACCTAAGTATGGTCGTAAGTATTTTTTTATAGATCAATACCTATATATCCTTCAACGATATTCGAGTGTCATCATTTCGGTGCTTAATGCTATTTACCGAATTCCATAAAACAAGTGTCTTTTTGCATATAAACTGTTCATTTACCTGAAATTTCGATTCAGTAAAAAAGCTATCCATTCTATTTCTCGCATCCCTGTTTTTATTAGAGTTATTTATCCGAATAAAGAAGGTAGTCATCTATCTCCCTCTGATTGACGGAAGGAAATGGGATATGTTGCCGCGGAGTCTCGCTTCCGCTTCCCGTACCCAGTATGTTAATGGCGCACTTCCGGCCCGCTTCCGTATCCGGCGGATTTTTGTTCTTGTGACGGATGTGGATAGAAAAGTAGTCGGAGGTTGTCTGTTGTCGGCTGTCACTGAGATTGCAAATTAATTATATTGTCATTTTTTGGCCGGTTTTGTAATGTTAAACGATATTGGAAGATAAAATAGGGGCATGCTTATTGCTTAGCTTATATCAAAGAAGTGACAAATGAACTGCCATTAATAATTAGAGTCCTGACGTGTGCGGCTAAGGAGGTTAAACAATCAGTTTCCTCACACAGCCGTCGGGAAAGGGTGGGTCCCCCTCCAATGCCATTAATAATGTTTTTACAGTTTGTATCGACGTTGCTTACTAACACATAATGTTACGGAATTTGTGCTTTTAGTATCTGTTTTTTTATACCTATTCACTTTCAAACATTTCCAATTTACTAAATCTAGCAATCACGATTCAAGATTATTGTTAGAAAAATTATGATTTTTCATTAAGAATTATAGCTATCTTATAAAATGTGTGGGTACCTAATTAGTTTTTTGGACTTCAATAATCCATCAGCCATCTAGTTACACTAAAGTACACTATCGTTCGTCCATACTGTCACTCTACCATACTGCCATACTGTCATACTGCCATACTGCAATACTGCCATTCTGTCACTCTGCCATACTGTCATATAATACTGCCATACTGCTATATTTCCATACTGCTAGCCCAGTCATACTTGCAGCAGAAAGCCTGCCTATTCATAAAGTGTAGATGCTCGCTACTGAGAGCTGTAAGTAGAGCTGTCTGCTTGCAGATATCGACTTATCCCAGTGGCGTGCCTAGAAACTTAAAACCTACCAACGAAATTTTAGATGTTTGCTCAATGAAAATCATCGGTTTCGTCAAATCTATATATTATCAAATGTCTTTGCTAGAAATCTTCCGGAACTACGCTTCAGTTACGATCTGCTATGCAGTGTAATACCGCAAGGCAGGACAGACGTATCATTGGCTCAGCACAGCATGACCTACACAGGATATACGGTGCTGCTAAATAACATGTATCTGGATATCTTCAACATAAACCTCGAAGGTTACAAATAATGAACGTTATTTCATGTCATAATACTTTCACGTTTTATAAGATAATTTTATAAAATTAGTAAATAATTTTGTCCGCATAAAATTCTTTGTTTCTTCTTGAAAAAAAATGATTTTGAGCACGAGCAATCTGAGCATTTGTGTTGTTCTGAAGAAAAGGCATTCTGTGGTGTTCAAATGCGATTTATTAAATCAGTATGATGACGTTTCTTTTTTCAAAATTCCTGTTCATCAAATCAATGAAATCATTGAAAGTGAATGCGACGGCACGTCCGTGGCGAATGTAGCGAAGCCTACAATATTGAAGTGCTCCTCTCAAAGCCAAGGAAACTAACAAATAGAAATGCTGTCAGGTCATTTGAAATTGCAATTTTTCAGAAAACACGCGCTTACCTACGACTTCAAGGATCTGGGAATTTGTTCAAGTTGCAATGTTGTATTTTATTTTTCTCAACTTCTCTTTCAGTTGGCTTTACGTGTAAATAAAATATTCTAGGTTGTGAAGATTTGCAGATGATGGTAGAGATGGTTCAACAACATTTCATGCAAGTGCTATTACTCTGTACAATTATTTCGATGTTTTGTTCGCGGCGAAGGTTTTTTTAAATATAAAACGTTGATTTCATTTTGCCATGAAAGTATGGATGTTGTCGCAATATTGGCTGTGAACTTTTTTGTATTTTTAATACATAAGGTGGAATTTAATCTACATATAAGTGACACAACTACGTTATAACGTAGTGAAGAGTGAATGTTGGGAAGGAATCTCACTTACCTTTTAACACTGCAGGTTTTCGGTGAGAATCGATTTACTGGCACTGATGGATCACTGGGTTGATCAGTGCACAAGTTTCCGTAATAGACCGGTATAATTGTAGCGAAGACGTATCAATTATTTTCCTACTTTATGTTATTTCCGAATTGTTATTTATTACTTTGTATAATTGTGTCAACTGTTTCGGAGTTCAAGGCCATTTTAAAACTGCGGTTAAGCCACGTTAAGACGACTTATTTATATGTTTTTGTTTCAATTTCAATTTTTAGCATTTATTGAGAAAGTGTTTCTAACAAAAAATTTCTATTCTGTGGGTATTTTGAAATCTGTTATCCCCACACTAAACGGTAACGTTTTCTTAATGGTTTAATAATGACGTGACTCATATTAAATTTAAATGTGATAAATAATTCCTAATTGTTTTAAAATTATTAAATTTGATTTACATAATTTTTCAGTTTGAAATAGGCTCTGTGAAGGTCAAAGTGACGTTCACACTACTATAGAACGGATATTACTATTTCAGTCCAATAAAAGACACCGTGCTTGTTGCGAAGAAAGTGTTTTATTTCAATGAAATCATCACGAGAGTATGTCATCTTATTATTCCACATTGTTACAATGTACCTATAGTTACTATCTTGGTATTCCAGTTACAATGTATGTTATTCCAAATTATTATAAGCAATAGTTAGTCGCTTGAAATATCCATACAGGTGCTCTGGACCACTGAGCTACGTCAGCTTATTTTCAATACGCCAAATAATTCAATACATACTAGTACTTCAATCAACAATTACTGCTTATTAAATTTGTTCACCTGTAAGCAACCAAGTATTTTTTTTGCATTTACATTGCATTACATTTAGATGGATATTTAAAGCGACTAATTATTGCTTAAAATATTTTTTATCTTTTTTGCTATGCATAATAAACCTTGTCTTATATACATTAGTTTATCGTTAAAAAAATATAAACACAGATTGAAAAGACAGTTTGAAAATGGCCTTGAAAGGATTATTTTAGTTCTCTCGACTATCACACTCAGCTCTTGCCCGTATCAATTTATTTTTATTTTTTTTATAGTGAATACCTCATAAGAGTCCCAACTGCTCCCGTCTGGAGCCAGTGAGACTATGGCATCCCCAATTGGGGGATGTTGTGAGGCTGAAGGTAAGTGGGGAAGGGAAAGAGGAAGGTAGGGAAGTACCTGGCTATTCAGATCTAGTCACTAAACACGGCTAAAGCCATTTGGAGCAACGTTTCAATTCTGAATGGTGGTCTTACACCAGGGCGATACTGGTAGTATCTTCCACTCTGGAACGTGCCGCAAATATACTATATATTATTTTAATTAATTAATATGGTAACTTGTTACAATATATTATGCTTTATTGTTGTTCCAGTTAGTTTTTTCAAATATTAAGTTGTTATTCCAGTTTGTTACCGTGTATGTTTTCTTATTTTGCCACTTTGTAACCATGTATGTTATCTTGTTACAGTGAAGCCGACCTCGATTCGAGTCCTGGACGCCGCAGGATCTCTGGTGGCCAACGCCTCCACGCTGGGGCCCCTCACGGAGGGCAGCCAGGTGCGCATGGAGTGCGTGGTCAACGGGGGGCGGCCCTCCCCCAGGGTCACATGGAGCATGCGGGATAAAGAGATGCAAGGTGAGTGCTTAGTTATATTTATTTTATTTTGCTAGTTTTACGCCCAGCCGGGCTTTTACATGGATTTTAAGAAGAGAATATATCTAATGTGTTATTGAAAATCATACACCAAGTTTTTAAAGCATGAAATAACGTTAATCCGATAAACTGAATATGAAATAATATTAATAAAACATGTAACAGTAACATAAAATAATATATGAACAAGAATACAACAATACTATGCATAAGACAAATCATAAACACTACATTACCAACGCTACTACGATTTGTAGGATTCAACAAAGTGCTGGTATACTCGTAGACTACTCTTAATTCTAGAAATGGGGTCATTAAATATATCAACAGTACCCCCAAACTTGTTGCTCAGATCATGAATCCTATTGGTAAGTGAGTATGTCTGATGGTAGGTTGTGTATGTATTGCAGAAGAAAATTATATTTTGTCTTGTGTGTCTAGTACATGGAATTTAATATGGGCAACGATGACAGGGCTGCCAATAAAGTTTGTTAATGAATCTGTGTAATACAAACAGGTGTGACTTACTTTTTCTGTCAGAAAAGTCCCGTCCTTTTTATGTCAGTTTAATGAATCAATTTCATCTAATAATGTATGATGAACTAGAAGTACTATTGTGTAATGCTCAATGGCATTTTAATTAATCAATTTCATCTAATAACGTATCATGAACTAGTAGTACTATTATGTAATGCTCAATTGCAGTTTAATAAATCAATTGCATCTAATAACGTATCATAAACTATTATGAAATGCTCAATTGCAGTTTAATAAATCAATTGCATCTAATAACGTATCATGAACTAGTAGTACTATTATGAAATGCTCAATTGCAGTTTAATAAATCAATTGCATCTAATAAGGTATCATGAACTAGTAGTACTATTATGAAATGCTCAATTGCAGTTTAATAAATCAATTGCATCTAATAACGTATCATGAACTAGTAGTACTATTATAAAATGCTCAATTGCAGTTTAATAAATCAATTGCATCTAATAACGTATCATGAACTAGTAGTACTATTATAAAATGCTCAATTGCAGTTTAATAAATCAATTGCATCTAATAACGTATCATGAACTAGTAGTACATACTATTGTGTAGTGCATCTAGCTTTAAGAATCACGGGATTGTCTGAAATCTTTTCAAATCAGATCAAATTTTGAAAATGTTTTATTGTAATAGGTATGTATCTACTTTATCGTTTGACTGAATTATTCACACAATCAGTTCCAATTTTGAAAACGACACTTGCAATCATAATTAAGATTTCTCGTAGGATTAACGTATAAAAAACTGATATTAATTCGTTTGATTTTTTTAGTTACATTTTTATTGCATATTCTACATAAACAACAGTTTTTGCAATGTACAATTTTCTGTAAATAATATTTTAATATTTTTTTCTCGTAAGCTGTTGTGCTTAATAATGGAGTGCTCGTTAATAATAATAATTTTAAAAAAAATGTATATTGAAAACAATTATATAAAGGAAAAAATATACATAAAAAGTTTCAACTAATGAAAGACAATTAAAGAAACAATAATTTTATAAAATAACGAAAGTATTAAGTAAAATAGTGTTTTTAAAGATACGGTCATTTGCATAATCAAAAAATATAATAAGTAGATTCTCCTATCAACTAACGGATCACAATCTTTAGAATACAGGTGTCGGGTCGGAATGCTGTCCATGTTCGACCGGTATTTCAATGCAAGATGCCCCGAGGAACTAGCCTCTTTGATCCCTTTGACACTGGTGCACAGTCGGGAAACACAACAAATGCGCTCCCACCACAATTGATATTTGCAAACGAGAACGGGTCGTTTCTAATAATTGTTTTTCAATGATTTGCCAGCCTCTTTCCTACCTCCTACAACATGAGTTTCTTCTTGTTTCTTCCTAAAATTATTTTCTTCAAGGCCTCCTGCATAGTTTTAATATAAATGTTGTAGTGTTTATCACCATAATAAAATAGAATGTCGTAATGGTAGGAGCGTGTTGTAATATACTTGTCCCAGCGAGATGTCTTACGTGAGCGAGATGTCATCCATCTAGTATCTTTTGTCTATTTCGTTTTCATACAAGACACGTGAGGAGTGAGAGGTGGATCGTCGAGCTTTCGCTGGGGCTAATATGCCAATATTCTGCCGGTAGTAAAATAAAAGTGCCTACCTAAATATCAAGGTCAAAACACTTTAGAACGTAATCTTATTCACGAAGCTTATCTTCTTGTTAAAAAATATAACAGTCGAAAAGGGGAGCTTATAGTAAGCTTATAACGTAAGTAACTTCTCTACAAAAACTTACTTAGAGTTGGGTTCATTTGAATAAGTCTTTTTACCTGAAAATGTTAGCGTAACGACGTCAATCTTTATAGAGGGACCGTGTCGCAAAATTGTCCAATGGTCGGAGAGGGAGTCATACGATTAAACCTATGAATATGAATCAACAGGTTGGCTCCTTGATAAACGAATAGACTTGAATTTGTTGTAAGTTTATGGCTTGCTTCAATTATTGGGATGTGTTTTTGTTTTGTGAATGTACCGCAACATAGTTTAAACTATTCCGGACTGATTGGTACAAGTGAGACTATTTAGTAAGTGGAACCATTTATTGGATAACCAACATCTCTGCCATAGGTCACCCCAAGTGGTCACCACTAGCAACGTTTGGTGATTTAACAGGGGTTCCCGGGTACCTACCAGGTACACCAACTGCGAGAGGTGCCAAATTGGCTGGACCAGCTCATTTGAGGATACTATATTCCTATGTCTGTCACTTCTGGACATACTGATCCCTTTATTCCTAATCAAACCTCAAACCTCATACAAGGTAAAAAACCTCTTCAGAACTTTCTCTCCTTCCTTTTTAAAAAAGACCCTCTACACAAACATCCTAGAAATTATTTTCCTCTGTGTGGGATTAATGTAAAAAAAATGTGTGCTGGTGAAGGGGATGGGGAAGGAAGAAGATGTGGAAGATGAAGATTGAGAAGTATATCAAAATTTAAATATGATCACCAAACACGGCTTTCAAGCAACGCGCAACGTTTCAATTTAGAATGGTGGTCTTTAACCAGTGCGATATTGAGAGTATATATGTAGCGTCGAGAAAAATCTACATTAAATAATTAATAATAAACCGCTCGACCTACTTAGTACCTACTCCCGAATTATGTACCTGCAGTCCAAACCGCAACGTAAACAAAGTAACTTACGTACTACAAGACCTACTTGTCTACCAGGTGACAATACGTCACGGGCCGTCTTACACATACGAGAACTCGCCAGAAGGAACGAGTCTACGGCCTAGGCATAATTGCCGCGCTATCGAAGGTTCCTGAAACATACAGTCTGTGCGAGTGCCTAGGATTTAGTTGCCATCCACCTACCTACTGCCGCCGTCGGCCGTGTAGTATAAATATGCCCGACGCGGCGAGTCAGTCAGTCAGTCTGTTATCTCTCAGCCGTCAGTTAACGAGGTTCAACGAGTGAGCACCCACGCTCCTCTTACTAGCGCGAAGGACAACATTTACCCGGCTTCGCCCGTATCATCATGGACTCTATCGGGACATCATCTTAGCGCCTTGTCCAGATCGCCGTTCCTGGCAAGCGCTGCTCGGATTACAAGCGCCCTGGTTCCAGTGTCTCTGACCAGCGCTTCTTCTACGCTACCATGACCACCACGAGGACACGCTGCATCCTCACTGGTCACGCCGTTCCCGTTCAACCGCCTACAAGGTCCGCCGCACCTTCGGCCGTCTCGTCAGCACTGAAGACCTACGTTCTTCGCCAGTGCCTGACCTCCATCGAGTCCCGGTCACCAGCGCCCGGCGTTGACTCACTGACCCGCGCTTGACCTGCCATCATCAGCCAGCATCCGGTGTATTCTTCTGTCCTACATCATCTCCTCGTCACGGCAACTGACTCACCAATAAACACATGTGACCTTCACAACTTTCTTTCATTTCGTGCCTCTCCACTGATCCCCTAAGTGGTGACCCCGACGTGATCTGAACAGCCCGACGTGATCTGAACAGCCCGACGTGATCTGCAGCCTGACGTATTTCTGCAGCCCGACGTGATTGTGTTACCCCGACTCACCGGTAACCCCGTCTTAAAATGGGTGATCAGTTAAGGCACCACGGAGCAGCATGCACCAGACCATCTCCGCATAAGCGCGGATAATAGTGCCACCTGTGTTGTGAACATGTGTTTTGCAAAATTTTTTTTTGAAGTGTCACAATTTAAAAGACGTTCGTCTCCGAGCTATTTCTTCTATCGCAGCCCTCAGCAAGCTGCTGGGAAGGGGGTGTTTGTAGCGTCGAGAAAAATCTACATTAAATAATTAATAATAAACCGCTCGACCTACTTAGTACCTACTCCCGAATTATGTACCTGCAGTCCAAACCGCAACGTAAACAAAGTAACCTACGTACTACAAGACCTACTTGTCTACCAGGTGACAATACGTCACGGGCCGTCTTACACATACGAGAACTCGCCAGAAGGAACGAGTCTACGGCTTAGGCATAATTGCCGCGCTATCGAAGGTTCCTGAAACATACAGTCTGTGCGAGTGCCTAGGATTTAGTTGCCATCCACCTACCTACTGCCGCCGTCGGCCGTGTAGTATAAATATGCCCGACGCAGCGAGTCAGTCAGTCATTCATCAACCTGCCGCCAACGATGTACTAATCTCACGAGTGACGGTGCGCCCCCGCGCCCCCCGCAAAGGACAATATATACCCGGCTTCGCCCGTACTACCATGGACTCTATCGGGACATCATCTTAGCGCCTTGTCCAGATCGCCGTTCCTGGCAAGCGCTGCTCGGATTACAAGCGCCCTGGTTCCAGTGTCTCTGACCAGCGCTTCTTCCACGCTACCATGACCACCACGAGGACACGCAGCATCCTCACTGGTCACGCCGTTCCCGTTCAACCGCCTACAAGGTCCGCTGCACCTTCGGCCGTCTCGTCAGCACTGGAGTGCCTGAAGACCTACGCTCTTCGCCAGTGCCTGACCTCCATCGAGTCCCAGTCACCAGCGCCCGGCGTCGACTCACTGACCCGCGCTTGACCTGCTATCACAGCCAGCATCCGGTGTATTCTTCTGTCCAGCGTCAACTCTCGTTACGGCTACACTGACTCATCAATAAACACATGTGACCTTCACCACACCTTCTTTCATTTCGTGCCTCTCTCCTGATCCCCAAATATATTTTTACAGAAATGAATTGTGAAATAATATTACAACATGTTGACACCGCGATTCAAACCTGTGACCTCTGTATTCGTATTCGAGGAACTTGACCGCTGGACCACGGTGTTCATTAAACCGTACAGTGATATTTGGGTGGCGAAATAGTAGTCAGTAGATTTAATTATTTCAGTGTAATATCTCGAAAGACAGTGGTTTCGCTAACGCCGTCTCTCGCATGCAAGATTTTAGTTGCATGTTCTTCGCAGTAATTAAAAAAAGCATGCAAGGAAACGTATGTACAAATGTATGAAAGAGAGAATCCGTGTGTTAATGAGACAGGTGGTAGTGGGTACGATGTAAAAGCTTATGACTGTTGTGTTTTATTATACTCTTCAAGAAGGTTCTTGAATTTTAACATATTCCGGTAGAATAAATTCAAACCAGTGAACTCTACCCACACGAGCATTATTGCACTTTTCAGGCTTCTGACCCAAATGTGTCGACCATACAGTAAGATAAAGTGTGCTGAAGTAGACATTTTCGTCGATTATTTATACGGATTCCGAAAATATGTTATGCTGTTACTAAAAAATATGTTGCGCTAATTATATTATGTATTACTTGTCTTTTTATTTGTGTTTTTTTTTGTATCTAGCCTAGAAGGATGTCCTGTCACATTATTTTAGGCAGACTTTGCAGATCTTCATTAATACTGCCAAGATGGATGGTTATGTATACTTTAATTGCACTACTCCCCAACTCAAACACGAGAAATGTTTTTCTCTATTGAATTGGGTGGTTACGTTAACATTTTATTGTAATTAGTTTTTAGAACCATATGTTTTTGATGATGGACGCTGCAACGCTGTCCGAAACGTCGGCTAAAGAAGGAATTAGCGCAACACGGCATAACACCCCAAAAACAAACAACAAAAATAATTTTACCTGCTCTAATACCAAAATTGAAGGATTTCGGTACATCAAAATTGACATATTTATTAGAAGCACGATAACGTATTTATATTATAAATGGAACACAATGTCTTTCTCGGCGCCTGTCCATTCGTCAATATACAACCATGGTTATTTGGTTGATTAATTAGTATTCGTAATTATAGGTAATTGGCCGTTCCCGCTTCCCGATATCAATGGTTTCCCGAAATTCGGTATAATCTTCCCTCTCCCATAGTCTGGTGGAGTTAGCCTTAAGCCGCATAGAGATTATTGGGAGAAGAGGATGGAGTGGCACAGAAACGATAGGAATTCTGGGAATAGGTGGGAATCGGAAAGGACAACAAAGGAATGGCAAATCAAACATATTCATGATTTTCAACATACATTATAGTGACGGGATGAAACGGTTTATTACAGGATGTCATTTAATAAATTTTACTGTTCTTTACTGGATTATTCGATGAAACAATTTACTAAAAATTGTGTTTATTTATTGAAAGTATTCTATATAAATACATCTACCACATTAGAATACAAAATCAGGACGATGCGGCAAATGGTGGTCTTTTTAATTAATTGGCAATCATGATTTATTAAGACAATTTTTAAAAAATTATCCTTTTTTTGTTTTCAGCCTATCAGGAGATGATTTTTCTTAAACTATGGCATATGTACGGTTTTTGTTGTTTTTAAATCATCATTGTATTTTTATCAAGATTGTTTTGTAATGAGTTTGAAAAATGAAAGGTCAGTGAATTCAGAATTTATTATGAGTTTGTCGTAGTGTTTTCCCATCTTGATTGCTGTATCTTCTTTCACGACTGAATTTTCAATAGTTTCAATAGAAGTATGGTATTTTTTAGGCCTCAGGCATATTAACCATTATATTTCTTCAAGACGCTGTCAGAAACTCGGAGAATTCTTCTGTATTTCCATTTTCCACAATTAAATTCAAATAAACGGAACATTTTTGAACGCATCACATAAAAACTGTTTTTGAAAGAAATTTTCTTTCATATTTAATTGTT
Organism: Hesperophylax consimilis; assembly: GCF_061612785.1. NCBI lineage: Eukaryota > Metazoa > Arthropoda > Insecta > Trichoptera > Limnephilidae > Hesperophylax > Hesperophylax consimilis. The sequence goes on from NC_142865.1 coordinate 20,343,749, forward strand.
AAAAATAAACACATAATTTTTGAAATATTAAAATTTTTAATGCAAACATACAAAAGTTTTAAAATGGCTCGTCGTTTTTTTTTGTCTAAACTGTCTACTTTTTGTCTACTGTCACGGAAAACGTAAAAAATACACATTTTGCCAAGCAAGGGTTTTATAAACATTACAGCGCCCTTGAGTTGATTTTTAAGTTATCCAATTATTATAATTATTATTGTGATACCTTTTTTTAAATTTCAAATAAAAATAAGTAGTAAAACAACACAAAGTTTCATAAATTTGTCTGAAATTACGGTCGGAACCTTTCGTTTCATATAGGTGTTCATTTTAATTAGTCTGTGATTACGTTCTAGATTTGAATATAAAGCGTGGTGTTTTTTTTCTTTCTGATACCGTTTAGATCATATTTCTCATTAAGATAGTAAGGGAGACACAACGATTTCAATGATCCCATATGAGCTGTTACCAAAAAAGAACGATTTGACTCTACGGGTAATAAATATTTGTTCGCAAAACCGAACCAATTAGCCTTAGGTGTTAAATACATAGTAAATAAATCAATAAAACCATTCTTACTATACCTAATGCGAGCTTCTACTATATCCCGAGCAGTTCCAAAGATTTGAAAACTTTGATGATAATTTTTTTTTTTTATATTTTTCACAAGCAGAACATTTTGACTACACTTATTAGACAAAGTGTTTATTGGGTACCGTTCAAATATCAAAATTAAAAACAAATTACGTTCACCGTCGATTTAATGGTCATCAAATGTGATGGCGTTGGAAATACCTCGACCCAAGGAACAGCCAATCTTTTATAAAATGTGATTTTGGCAGTAGGTACTTCACCCCTCTGAAATAGGGTTGCCCCAAGAAATCCAGGTAATTCAAACAACGGAAACTTGTGTAGCCAGTCCCTGGAGCATTGCAGAAGAAACAAAGGAAAGGGAACGAAGAGGAAAAAGCGGAAGAATGAGAATTGAGAGGAGAGAGTAAGAGGAAGGGCAGCTGCGATTGTTATCCCACGATTGATCCGAGTCCAGATTCATTTATTCTAAGGGCATCAAATAAATCTCAGAAGGTTTATCTCTGAGATGGAAGGGTTAAATCCTTTGCGAAGAGCGGTACATTATTCATATTGATCTTTGAATGGAACGCATTTATTCTCTGCATTTTTAAAATACGCCTCTTGAACGTAAATCTTATTTTTCTACTCCTCCATTGGTGTTAAATACAATCTTTTTTTATTCAAATTGGGTCTTTGAATTGAACGCGATATTTGTTCTTTGCATTTTTAAAGATTGAAACCCATCTATCTATTCTACTATCGGATAAATATTGACTTTTTGAATATGTAAACAGTGTTGACGGCAAACCAAAGAATTTTATTGAGAAATTACGATATCTTAAATTTAAAATATCGAAGGGATAAACCGATAATATCTAACTATCAGACCGTTTCTCAATTGGGTGGGCAGAGAGGACAGACCGCCAAACAACGCGGTCTTGGTACACACGCTTGGCGCATTCACACACCTACATCATCTCGTCCATACCCGTTTATTATTCATACTCCTGATATGAGCCGACTCAAGTATTTAGTTGACAACAATTTTTACACTATAAACTTTCACGTCAAATCTTTTTCTTAGCATAACCTCTACATGCCCAAAACAACTGAGCATTCCTTTCTTAATCTTACTCATTACGATTACATCATTGCATTCTTTGCGGGTCACCACATTTCTCACACGATCATACTTGATTTTATTCAAACACGCCTAAGGGATCTCATTTTTGCAGCATTCATTTTACATTGATTTTTTGATGGGATCTACTTATACAATTCTATTAATGAAAACCAATATTGGCTTGAACTTTTTCTTCCAACTCGTAGTTAGATAAGCAAAGCAATTTATTTGTTAAATATGTTTTCTTTAATTATTGAAGACAATATTGGCGATTTCTAAACGAAAATCTGAAACAGAAAATTCGGAAAAGGATACGGTCACATCTAGTACTACTCGAAGACAGGACCTTGCCTTGCCGGGGCACTGCTCTACCGCTTAGCTAAGGGGACCCTATCTCCTTCGGTCATATTTAACTGTACCATTCTTTAAATAAGAACTACCAACATTGTCTTCATTTTTCTAACTGCATATTTTTATTTTTATATATGATCGCAAGATTCAACCCGAGCATAATGAACAATGACTTCATATTAATTTGAAAAAAGAATCTTTGTGGACCATTGTCGAAGTTAGCCATCGTATGTAAGGCTTGCTTGAGTAATAAAGTGAACGTTAAAACAGGATTTCACTAGGCTAAGTTAGCCATCGAGTCAAAGTAAGGCTTGCTTGAATAATAAAGTGAACGTTAAAACAGGACTTCACTAGGCTAAGTTAGCCAATAGCTATCGAGTCAAAGTAAGGCTTGCTTGAATAATAAAGTGAACGTTAAAACAGGACTTCACTAGGCTAAGTTAGCCAATAGCCATCGAGTCAAAGTAAGGCTTGCTTGAATAATAAAGTGAACGTCAAAACAGGACTTCACTAGGCTAAGTTAGCCAATAGCCATCGAGTCAAAGTAAGGCTTGCTTGAATAATAAAGTGAACGTTAAAACAGGACTTCACTAGGCTAAGTTAGCCAATAGCCATCGAGTCAAAGTAAGGCTTGCTTGAATAATAAAGTGAACGTCAAAACAGGACTTCACTAGGCTAAGTTAGCCAATAGCCATCGAGTCAAAGTAAGGCTTGCTTGAATAATAAAGTGAACGTTAAAACAGGACTTCACTAGGCTAAGTTAGCCAATAGCCATCGAGTCAAAGTAAGGCTTGCTTGAGTAATAAAGTGAACGTTAAAACAGGACTTCACTAGGCTAAGTTAGCCATCGAGTCAAAGTAAAGCTTGCTTGAATAATAAAGTGAACGTTAAAACAGGACTTCACTAGGCTAAGTTAGCCAATAGCCATCGAGTCAAAGTAAGGCTTGCTTGAGTAATAAAGTGAACGATAAAACAGGACTTCACTAGGCTAAGTTAGCCATCGAGTCAAAGTAAAGCTTGCTTGAATAATAAAGTGAACGTTAAAACAGGACTTCACTAGGCTAAGTTAGCCAATAGCCATCGAGTCAAAGTAAGGCTTGCTTGAGTAATAAAGTGAACGTTAAAACAGGACTTCACTAGGCTAAGTTAGCCATCGAGTCAAAGTAAAGCTTGCTTGAATAATAAAGTGAACGTTAAAACAGGACTTCACTAGGCTAAGTTATTCAATAAAAATTATAAAAGGTTTACCTGAATTATATTTTAATAGTGTTCTCATCACAGCTAGTCCTAGCGAGCGAGTCAGGCATAGTTCATTACCCATAGTATAAATAAAATCACTTTACTAAACACATTTTACATTATTTCTTTTCATATACTGCGCCAAACCAACATTTTTTTTTTTTTTTTTTTTTTTTTATTTCATTTAAACGCCCATAGGGCTTTTACATATAATAATGTACATCTTTAATTTTTTTAGTTATACATTTTATATAAAAAAAAATACATATAGATTACATATAAAAATGTCAGATTTAGCAAAATATAGGTTACATAAAATATAAGAGTTTAAAAAATTAGGTATGATAGAGTGCAAATAAGTGCGACAAAAATAATATAAAATTTGCCAAAATCCTCCAAATCAACGATAATGTTAATAAGAAGGTATAAAATTAGTTGATAACAATAGTTTACAAAGTATGTAAAAATAGTTCGCACATACTCCGTTTAAAGTTGGCCAAGTTCAAATTATTGTCAAATACATTTATATTATTTAAGTATTTGTTACCAAGACTGTGTAGACGTTGTATTGGAGAGTGAAAACTATAGTTGGAATGAGATGTATGTATGTAAAATGTTGATATTTGCCTAGTTGTTCGTGTAGGTATGTGTAGATTTATTAAATGCAGGAGTTCACAACAATCGAATTTAGAGTTCAATAATTTTAATAAAAAGGTTAGGTCGTTTATTTTTCTTCTGTTTTCTAATGTCGGAATATTTAAATGATTCAATAATGACTGGTGCTCGGGCCAGTTATTGTTGCATAGTATTTGGTTCGAGTTGTTTCCCGCCCGCGTTCCGCGCGTTTACCTACATCAAGTCAGTTGTTTAAGTAACCGCGCCGCAAGTGCAACCGCTTTCCGCATAACCTATCTTGAGTTATTAAAACCACCGCGCCGCGCTGTTATACCGCAAATGTTATACCGCAAATATCGCCGTGAAATAGTGCATAAAAATAGCAATCTATAACGCATTGAACCATTTCGCAAAATCCAATATCACTATTCCCTTTCCTTGACCTCCTCCAATACTAACAATTACCCCCACCGGTGATTAAAGCAGAGCAAAGTGGAAGGTGCCGACAGCTTGGAGATATTGGTAAGTCGATCAAACAATATCACAAAATACCGCAAATTACAGTCCATTCACGCCGCAACATTTGGTCCTATTCGAGCCGCATTATTTAAATTGAGAATTACATTTTGGTAATTCTAGAACCATTTATTCCTATTCAATCGCAAATCGCATTCATTTTGTGTAAGAATTCAGTTAGCAATACTCGCCCGCTATTTGAAATTACATGCCTAGGTATAGGTACTCTTTGATATTTTGGGTAATTAAATTATTTATCGATGTTGTTGTAGCAAATTTATTCGGTGCAAATCGCAAAGATATTCCAGCGTAATATATTCGTCTATGTATTAATGCCAACCTAAGTACGTACGTAAACATCGCTTGAGTTTATGGCACAATATATTTAATTATTTGGAAAATAACTTCTCCACTATAATTCGTCAGTACAAATTGTCGCCCAGTACACTTGTGTTTCTTGCGCATTATTTTATAAATAATTAAACTTTTAGTTTGCAAATAATTCTAAAAATGGAAGACAAACTAAAAAGACAATTATTTTTACTAAAAGGTAAAAGAGATATTATTCTAAAAAGGGTTCAAAATTTAGTTTTGCTTGCAAATAATTTGCCAATTAATTTCGAAGCGTCACGCTCAGGTGAAGCATTTATGTCTGAATCTGAAAGTATTTTAGAAATTAAAAATAAATTTGAATTAATTATTGATCAAATTAACGAGAATACTCTTACGTCAGACCCGAATTCTGAACCAGATTATTCAAGCTGGGAACAGTTTGAAGAATTATACACACGTATTATTCGCGCACGAAATAATTTTAAACCAAATTTAGCTACAAAACCGCAAACATCTACATCTGCATGTGCTGCTACGACTAATAATAATAATTTTATTAAGTTACCCGCTATAGAATTACCTACGTTTGATGGACGGATGGAAAATTGGCACCTATTTTATGAAACATTCAAAACAAATGTTCATTTAAATTCACAACTATCTGATTCGCAACGCGTACAATATTTAATTGGAAAATTAACTGGAACCGCGAAAAATGTTACGTCAGGTTTAGTGCCAACTGGAGACACATATAAAATAATCTGGGATACGCTAGTCAATAAATATCAAGATAAGCGATCTCTTGCCACTTATTACCTGAATAACATATTTCATTCAAAAACCGTAGCTCACAACGCAAACAGTTTGACAGTTTTTATAGAAAAATATTCAGCATCTATCGCCGCACTAAAACAATTGGGAATAGAAGACCTTTCGGATTTTATATTACTACAATGCGCTTTGCAGAAGTTAGAGTCGCAAACTGCACAAGCATTTGAGCTCTCAGTTCGAGAAATTGAGATTCCCACCTGCAAGCAATTGGTGTCGTTTGTGCAAGATCAGGTCAAAATTCTGCAACGAACTTCAACAACTCGTGGACCTAACACCGCCAACACACATTCAACCAGTTCCGGTGGAACTGGTCGCACAGCTCAACTCCGCACACATCATACTTACACAAGTACGCAATCAAAATGCCTTTATTGTCAAAATGAGAACCACACGCAACTGTACACTTGTACACAATTTTTAAAATTATCACCAAAGGAAAGGTTTTCCTTCGCAAAGGAAAAATCTTTGTGTTTTAATTGCTTGAGCCCGCAACATACATCTACAAAATGTAAATCAAAAGGCACTTGTCATAAGTGTCATGGCAAGCACCATACTTTTCTTCATTTTGATAAACCCAGTCAAGCAAACGCCTCCACATCCAATGGAGAAACTCAACCTAACGATTCAGAACCGCCGATATGTACTATGTCAGCAACCACGCGACAAGGGGCAACCACTGAAGTTCTTGCTACCGCCAAAGTTAACACTGTTGATCGAAACGGTGAAGAGAATACCGTCCGCTGTCTTCTAGACCCAGGCTCACAAAAGCATTATATAACTTCACAATGTTGTGAAAAATTAGGCCTGGCAGTCAGTTCAGGAACGCGCTTCGCAGTCCAGGGTTTAGGTGGCAAAACGCAATCAATAAGAGGAAGTGTCACATTGACAATTCAATCTAGGATTGATCCCTACTTCAAATACTCCATAACCGCTCTAGTTTTAGAAAAAATTACCGCTCATTTACCTACTTGCAAGGTGGACTTGACGTCATATAAATTTATAAATGTTCCGCTGGCAGACGACACCTGGGCAATACCAGGCCCAATCGATTTGCTAATTGGCGTCAGTCTGTTCTCTCAACTGTTGCTACCAAATAAGATAATCACCCCCGGTTTTCCAGTCGCGATTCAAACCACATTAGGTTATGTTTTTATGGGTGACGCCCCAGTAAATTCTCAACCAAACACCGCATTCACTTTCTGCGCTACGCACGAAATTGAGAACTTAATGCAAAAATTCTGGGAAATCGAAGATATTGGTTCGGAACCAGTTCACAGCCTCGAAGAAAAAGAAGCTGAAGACATTTTTAAAGGCACCACAACTCGCCTCGAGGACGGTTCTTATGAAGTGGCTTTGCCATTCAAAAGCAACCCTTGTGACTTAGGTGATTCATTGCAAGCTGCGCAAAATCGGTTTTACTCACTAGAAAGAAAATTTAATCATCTGCCAGAACTAAAACCGCTTTATGATGAAGTAATAAGAGAACATATTCATAAAGGTTATCTGTCCCAGGTGGAAGCCTTACCGTCAGAAAACGCATACTACATCCCGCATCACGCAGTTAGGCGTGAAGATAAATTGACAACAAAGGTGAGAGTGGTTCTGGACGCAAGCGCAAAGACAAAAACTGGTTTATCTTTGAACGATATTTTACACACGGGACCAAGCCTACAGAATGATTTATTTTGCATTCTTCTGAATTTACGCCTTTTTCCTATCGCAATATCCGCAGACGTTCGTCAAATGTATTTATGTATAAATGTTCGCAAAGAAGATCGTCGTTATCAACGAATTTTATATAGATTCGATCCGCAAAAGCCGCTTCAGGCTTACCAATACAATCGCGTAACATTCGGTCTTAAATGTAGTCCGTTCTTAGCCCTTCGAGCAATCAAACAATTAATGTTAGATGAAGGCGCTCGCTTCCCTCTTGCAAGGGATATTATTAATAGAGATGTTTATGTAGACGACATCGCTAGCTCTGCTTTAAATGAGCAAGAAGCTATCCGCGCGGCTGAAGAGTTGATTGAGCTCTTCCAGTCAGGAGGTTTTCAACTCGCTAAGTGGGCATCCAATTCCAGCACAGTTTTAGAAAACGTTCCATTGGAACTTCGCCTGTCGCAAAGTGTATCTTTCGATAATGATGCATCGCTAAAAATCCTTGGGCTACGATGGCATCCTTCGGATGACATTTTCGCATTTGAAGTTACTCCAGACAATCGAACTTGTACGAAACGCAATATTTTATCATCTGTCGCTAGACTCTTTGACGTGATGGGTCTGGTAGCACCTATAATTGTACAAGCCAAGCTTCTAATAAAGGAGCTGTGGAATTTGAAAATCGATTGGGACGAAATCCCACCCGCAAGGATATCACAACAGTGGCAGCAGTTCAACGTGGAATTGCCGTCAATATCGTCGATTCGTATTCCACGTCATATAGGAGTCACTGAAGGATGCACGTTAATACTTGTTGGATTTGCGGATGCAAGCGAAAAGGCATATGGAGGAGTGGTATACGCTCATGTGACCACTCCTGATAACCGAATTAAGGTTCAATTAGTTTGCGCAAAATCAAAGGTAGCACCGCTAAAAATCGTCTCCTTAGCACGCCTAGAATTATGCGCTGCATTATTGTTATCGCACCTGTTAAAAAAGGTAATTGATAATTACTCCGCTAGGTTTACTATTCATTCAACATTTGCCTTTTCTGATTCGACTGTAACTTTAAGTTGGATTCATTCATCACCTCACCGCTGGCAAACCTTTGTTGCCAATCGCGTAGCAAAAATACACAAAAATTTAAACAGTAGTCATTTTTATCATGTCGCAGGTGCTGATAACCCTAGCGACTGCCTGTCAAGAGGTATGCTACCATCGCAATTGATAGCAAATGACATTTGGTGGAATGGTCCAAAATGGCTTTGCCAGCCGCATTTCGAGTGGCCTATTTCACCATTTAAGCACGCAAATTCAGAACAGTTACCGGAATTGAAACCCAATCAGTATGAACAGCCAACCACTTTTGGCTTGTGCTCTCGTGTAGCTGATCCACCCGAAATGAAACCTAAAACCGATAATCGCCTCAAGACAATCGTGTCACCTTTATTATGCACATTGGCTTCTCGCATTCATTCGTGGTCGAAATTGATTCGAATTGTCATTTACGTGTTTCGCTTCATTAGGAAATTGCCGCGTAAATTTGAGTTAAGCCATATTGACATTGCAGAAACCGCTATTATAAAGGCAGTTCAGCAAGTACATTTTTCCGATGATATGAAGTCAGTGAACGATGGCAAGAAAGTACGGCAAGTTCTTGCTAAATTAAATCCATTTATTCAGGACGGTCTCCTAAGAGTAGGAGGCAGATTGAGAAACGCCGAACTCGAATTTGATAGTCGTCATCCTATTTTATTACCCGCTCATGATCATATAGTTGATTTAATAGTAGATTATTACCACACTAAGAACTTGCATACGGGACCCACCTTACTTATGTCTCTGTTGAGGCAAAGGTTTTGGATACTTTCTTCGCGCAATTTGATTCGGAAACGCGTGCATCAGTGCAATACATGCTTTAGAGTCAATCCCAAACCGCAATTCCCAATAATGGGAGATTTACCCGCTTGCCGCGTCCGCGAAGCTAAGGCCTTTCTGCACACGGGGGTCGACTACGCTGGGCCGCTTCAAATAATCCCGCATAGACGTCGGGGTGTTAGAAGCCAAAAGGCATACATTTGCTTATTTATCTGTCTGGTGACCCGCGCGGTTCACATTGAACTCGCTTCAGACCTCTCGACCGAAGTCTTTCTCAACGCGTTCAAACGTTTTCTATCCCGTCGAGGGCCTGTAAATGTAATGTATTCTGATAATGGGACAAATTTCGTAGGAGCTAAATCGCATTTGAAGGCTTTATTCGAACTTTTAGAGTCACCGGACTACAAGAAAGAATTCTCAGAAAATTTGTTGGAAAACCGTATCGAGTGGAAGATGAATCCTCCACAAGCACCCCACTTCGGTGGGATCTGGGAGAGTAACATTAAGTGCATTAAATGTTACTTAAATAAAGTTGTGGGTACATCTCTTCTCACATACGAAGAGATGCAAACGGTTCTTCATCAGATTGAAGCTATTCTAAATTCACGCCCATTATCAGTGCTCAGCGTTACCGATGTTTCGGCTCCATTGCCTTTGACACCCGCGCATTTTTTAACGCTCACTCCATTACAATCTTTACCCGCTGCTGATTTGTCAGATGCGCCAGTAAATTTGCTGCAACGAAAACATCTTGTCGATCGTCTCGTCCAGACTTTCTGGAATCGATGGCGAATGGAGTATCTGAACACGCTGCAATCGCGTCAGAAATGGAATACAAATTCGAATCCAATAACGAAAGGCACCGTGGTAATAATTAAGAGTGACAATATCGCACCACTACAATGGCCTATTGGCGTAGTGGTAAACGTCCACCCCGGCGTAGATGGGGTGATCCGCGTTGCGGACGTTAAGACTAACTCCGGAACATATCGCAGGGCAGTCGTTAAACTCTGTCCCCTGCCTACACAATAACTTTAACGTTATCTTAGATTTAGTTAATTTAGAATTTAGTTCTACCGCGGGTTCAGTATTGTTTATTGAATCCTTTCATAACGTGTTTTTGTTTTTCATTTTTTTTCTTTGTTGTATTAGTTACTTTGACCATTGGTCAAGGCGGGGGGCATGCTCGGGCCAGTTATTGTTGCATAGTATTCGGTTCGAGTTGTTTCCCGCCCGCGTTCCGCGCGTTTACCTACATCAAGTCAGTTGTTTAAGTAACCGCGCCGCAAGTGCAACCGCTTTCCGCATAACCTATCTTGAGTTATTAAAACCACCGCGCCGCGCTGTTATACCGCAAAGAACGCCGTGAAATAGTGCATAAAAATAGCAATCTATAACGCATTGAACCATTTCGCAATTCTAATATCACTATTCCTTTTCCTTGACCTCCTCCAATACTAACAATTACCCCCACCGGTGATTACCGCAGTGCAGAGTGGAAAGGTGCCGACAGCTTGGAGATATTGGTAAGTCGATCAAACAATATCACAAAATACCGCAAATTACAGTCCATTCACGCCGCAACAACTGGTAATTTATGTGTTCTAAAGGGATGTTAAGTTTAAAATTGACGAAGCGTAGAAATTTTCTTTGAATTCTTTCAACATTATGAATATGTACATTGTAGAAGGGTGACCAAACTATGGAGTTATGTTCTATCAGGCTTCTAACAAGGGATATGTACAATAGTTTTATGATTTGTAAAGATTTAAAGTTTTTAATTGTTCTTAATATAAAACCTAATGTTTTCATACCCTTATTCACAGTTTGTTGAATGTGGGCCGTAAAGTCTAGTTTCTCATCCATTATTATGCCAAGATCTCGCATTTCCTTTACTCTTTCTAAATTTGTTTTATTTATTGAATAGCCAAAAAATTGTGATGTTTTTTTTCTGGAAAAGGTCAAAATTTTGCATTTTTCTACATTTAAATATAAATTGTTTTGTGAACACCACTTATTTAGCATGTCTATATTAGATTGAAGAACTTGACAGTCGTTTAATGAGGTTATTTCTTTATATAATTTAATATCGTCGGCGAATAGCAGTACATTGACATTTTCAAAGCAGTTGACTATGTCATTTATAAAAACAATAAATAAAATTGGGCCAAGATGACTACCTTGCGGTACGCCACTAGTGGCCAAAAATGGTTTAGATAAAAAAGATTTTATTTTAACAAGTAAAGTTCTACCAGATATGTAGCTACTTAACCAGCTTAACATATTTGCTCTGATTCCTATAGCATGAAGTTTTTGGATCAGTACTTTGTGAGACACTTTATCAAAGGCTTTTGAAAAATCAGTATATATACAGTCAACTTGTTTATTTTTAGAAAAAGACTCCAATATATAGTTTTGAAACAGTAGTAAATTTGTTGTAGTTGATCTACCTCTAATGAAGCCATGTTGTTTGTCATTTATTAATTTTGTTAGTGTAGGATATATTTCTTCCAAAACTAAAGATTCAAAGATTTTGGGTAATACAGATTGTATGCATATTGGTCGATAGTTTGAAATGTCAGTCTCGTCACCTTTTTTAAATATTGGAATAATATAGCTGGATTTCCAGTAGACGGGAAAATATCCAGAGGATAGTAGGTGGTTAAATAAAATGGTTAGTGGTTTAGACAATACGGAGGAGCACTGTTTTAGGAAAATTGGCGGGATGGTGTCCGGGCCTGCAGACTTGTTTATGTCTAAGGAATTTAATTTTTTTTTGCAAGATTCTTCGGTGATGTAGCAGTCTGTTAAATGTGTGGTTTTTTTGAATGTGTATGAAGGAATATTTTCTTCTAGTGTTTCATCATCATAAACATTTTTAAAGAAGTCAGAAAAAAGATTTACAATGTCTTGCGTATTGTTGGCGTATTTGTCGTCCATGTGCATTTCTGGAGGATAGTCTGTGCTGTCGTTGTTTATTTTTTTAATAAATTTCCAGAGATTGTTCGAGTTTAAGGCTGTGTTCTCGATAGAATTTATATATGTTTTATAACAGATTTTAGAGAGATCTTTGCATTTTTTCCTACTTTCACTGAAATTTGTATAGTCGATTTTCTTCAGAGTTTTTTTGAATTTTTTATGAAGTATTTTTTTTTGTTGTAGTGAGGCTATTAGTTCTGATGAGAAGTAAGTTGGATATGTATGTTTTTTAGGAGTAAATAGTGGTACATATGATTTGATAGTGGTGGAGAATATTGAATATAGATTTTCTAAGGAATCGTCAGTATTAACATCAGACAAAAAAGACCAGTCAACATGCGAAAGATGACAATTTATAGATTCAAAATCTGCTTTTTTGTAGTTGAGAGTTTTTTCAACGGGTTTCGGCTCGACGCCACATATATTTAACTTAATATAAAGAGGGGGGTGATGGTTATCAACAGGTAACAGAGGATCATTACATTTCTCAATGAACAATTTAGGATAATTTGATATTGCTAGATCTAGTAAGCGATCATTTATGTTGTATATAAAGTTATGTTGTAAAAGATTTAAAAAATTTGTCATATCTAAAATCTCACGTGCACGATCATTTTGACTTTCATTAACAATGAAACAACTATCACTTGTTTTCCATTTTAGGTTAGGGAGGTTGTAATCCCCGAGAATAATAATTTTAGAGTTAGGATATTTGTAGAGTAGATTTTCAACGTCTTCGCTGTGGCTTCGATAGTTTCCGGCATCAGATAGTGGCGGTGTGTATAAAGTTGCAATTATTATCTTTTCTACAGTGGTATCAATTTGTACAAATAGTTGTTCGAGTGTATTATTTTTTGTTTTGAGTTTTCTTGACATCAATTTCTTCTTTATTGTAATTAGTACTCCGCCTCCCCTTGTTTTGGAACTGGATTTAGAGTTTCTATCGCAGCGAAAAATTTTGTAGTTGTTGAGTCCGAGTTCTGTTGATTTTATTTCCGAGTCGAGCCAAGTTTCTGTCAGCACATATACGTCGTAATGGTGTAGCGATATTGTAGAACGTAGTTCATTTAATTTGGTGCGTAGTCCTCGCGCGTTCTGGTAGTATATCTTGAGTTTGCATCGTTTTTTGGCGGTGTTTGCACTATTTTAGGGTTTCCGTTTACATATTTTATAGTAATATCATTTTCGCCATTTGTCTTTCGTTTTTCCAGTTCTTCTCTTAGATTTTTTAGATGTTTTTGTTGAAAAATTGTAGCATCGGGGTATATCCTTGTGTTGTTTTTTAAAAGATGACGTTTACTTAGTAATGTTCTGGATGTTGTGGAGTTATTGAATTCTATTTTAAGGGACCTTGGTTTTTCAACACTTGGTTTTCCAATGCGGTAAACACGTAGCATATCACGGTTTGCGGTATCATCGAGAGCAGAGATTAAAACCGTTACCTTGTTTTTGTCATCTATTAATTTGTTGGCCGCAGTCGTTTCAGTGCTTTCGGGTATATTACAAAGAATGATGTTTTTAGCTCTTTCGCTACGCTCATTAATTTCAGAAATTACCTCGCAAATGTCGAGGTTGTTTTGTGGGGCTGGGATATTTATTCCGATTTCCTTATAAGCCCGTAATTCACCCTCTAGACTAGCAGTTTTATTAGACACCGTTTGCGCCAATCTACCAATAGCTATTAAGAAATGACTTGTAATTGGGGTTAGTTTTGTTATTTGGTCTTTCGTGAACTTATTTGCTGGATCCGTTAAACAGGTATTAAATGCAGCCACAGCATTTTCTACATTTGTTATAAATGATTCGACATCCATTATGGTAAAAATTGGATTGCAAGTAGAAAAAAGGTTATTATTTTTATTTAATTATTTAACTGCAATGGTTTCACTCCCCTGAAAAGTTGGTTTACTCCGAGTACCTATGTAATATGTCTATGAGTACTTATGTAGTTACAATACACTGCGAGACAGTAAGTTTGACAAGGCAGGTAGCAATAATAATCTTCCAGATATTTGCACTGAGTCACTTTTAATTATTATTTTGTTTTCACTTTTGACACTTTAAAATCACTCTTTTTAAAGATGTAAGACCAGTTACACTTTTGGGCAATTGAAGCCACGTTTTAATATACTTTTCGCTGCTTTTGAGTATATAAATTCACTGGTTTTCTATTAATTTGTATAGAGCGAATATTTGATGTGCTCACCGTGTGTTGTTGTTGTTTAAGTTAACATTGAGGCAATATCTACCGTATTACTGCGACAACTCCAACACGGAACCACAATTACGTACTCTCATTTGGGAAATGATTACAAGAATGTTGGTGATATATATAAACAGGTCTTGGTAGAATTTATATCACCAAGCAGAACAATAACAAATTATTATAAGCAATAATTAGTCACCTGAAATATCAATACAAATTGAAAATATCTCCCGAGTAAAAATAAATGCCGCCGACGGGAATAATTATTATCATTTGTTATCCTTTGTGCTATGCATAAAAACTTGTCTTATAAACATTAGTTTATCATTAAAAAATAAGCAGAACAATGCCGAGCTCTGTTTCGACTCTTTTAATTTTAATCTCTCTCGTGGAACTCCCATGTTGAGTATGTAAAATCCAAAATTTCCCCGATAACCGGTGTACTTTATCGACTCCAAGGTGTGCTCCCCACATCTTTACTGCGTGCAACATATTATGCTATGATCCACTCCCACCTGAGTTATCTAGTTAGTATCTGGGGCACCATTACCAAAAAAAAAGTTCCGAAATACAAGTCATTCAAAATAGAGCCGTACGTAATATATATAATCTGCCATGGGATACACATGTCAAAGATATATACTCACAGACACAAATACTTCCTTTTACAGTCCTGCCAAAGTATAACATCACAACTGCCATTCTACAAATAATTCAACACTCCTCACACACCAACACTAAACCAGTCTTTAATTCTGACATACACCAGCACAAAACACGATCACAAAATCAAATACATTTATCATTATCTACTTACACGACCAAATTTGGAATTAACTCCTTACAATACACTGCACATAAACAATATAACGCATTACCTAGTAATTTAAAACTTCGGGCAGCGAACAAAAAAACATTGACAAAATCTCTTAAAAGCTATTTCCTTAGCAGTTTCATTAATGACTAACACAATCTTTCTCTGGAACTCCATAATAACATCTGCGTTTATTTATTTTAATGTATTTATTTTAATGTATTTTATTTATTTGCCTTATCCTTTCTAATGTTGTCTTTCCCGAATGAGTTTTATAAACTCATTGGGAATAATACATTATTACTTTGTTATCATTTTGTAATGTATTATCTTGTAATAAAAAAAAATAAAAAAAAAATTCATCCTATTATTCCTAATCTACTATTTTTCCATCTTGTGTTGTAGACTGCTTTTGATCAGTTAAATATTTTTCCTGTTAAAAAACGTAAATGCTGAGCTGGGCGTGATATATTAATTATACTAGAAATAAATGATTTATCGTTGAGAAAATATTTCAATAAATGAAATAGTTAATATTGGCATCTAATAGTGGTGGTAGTACCATCACCAAGTTCTGGGTTGCTATAGATCACAATGGAAAATCAATATAACAGTTCAGAATAGGCAATTTATCATTACCTCTACAAAAGTTATGAGGCATTGTTTAGTTTTCAATATAAGTTTGAATCAAAGAGCCAGTCCTAAATCAAAGAGGATTTTCACCAAAACTTTCTATTGTGATTTTGTTATATTGGAGTTTCCACAATAAACAAATATATCAGTATCTATGACATCGCTAGCTTTCGAAATAATATTTTACTTTGTTTAATGTGACATGTATTATTTTGTTTTATGTAATATATTAGTTTGTTTTGTGTGTATTTATTTGCGACTCTTGATACCTCAAAAGTTGATCCAACTGACGGTTGATCCCCGGGATAGCTGATATGTCAGACAATTGCTTCTGAAAGGAATATTTACTTATATCTCCAGAAATCTTGAGTGGAAATACGTACTCTGTGCAAATAGTTTAGCTGTAACACCGTGTCCCCGGAGGAGTATGCGGAGAGGACACATCGCCGAATAACGTAAGATGATTTCCTCTCAAGACGTCTGCAAGCATAAGTAGGTATGTCGACTTTGTTATGCGGCCGTAAATTCCCACTCCATACTTGATCAGTAAGGAAGTACAACAGAAATAATCCTTTGTGGGTTCAAGTGTCCAAGGGATTAAGTATCTTAGTGATTAACTGTCCGGGAGATCAACTGTTAGAGAGATCAACTGTCGGACGGGTCAACTGTTTGGGGGATCAACTGTCCGGGGGATCAACTGTCTGGGAGATCAACTGTCCGAAGATTCACTCTCTGGAGCTCGAAAATCGTAGGTAGTTGCGCGTGAGGTTTTAAAATTGAATAACCTTAAAACGTGTACCCTTCAACCCCCCTTTGCCCCTTGTCCCCTTTCCTTGACCCGGGCCAAACGACAGGGGGCATTGTTATCGTTGCATCTTGGTCCGCGAACATTCGTGTCATCTTGTGAATACCCGCATATGTTGAACTCGGCTGTGATTGTTTTGGAACACACATCGTCCAGTGAAACGTTTTTACCCGCCGCAGTGAATGTCACTGTTTTGTTTTGTGTTGAGTGAGCAAATGTTAAAGGGAATTGCAAGCTGATAAGTGAAAAGGAACCAGCGGCTACGGAGGACGAGACCAGGGTAAGTCTTTGGCCTTTCCCACTCATTTCCTCTTGCAAACACTAAGGCAAATTCAATTCGTTTTTGTTTTTTCTAAGTCTTTATCGCACTTACCGCAACCAACCCCGCACAATTGCGAACGAAGAATTTGCGCACCACTAGAAGGCATATACCTATATCAAGATTAAGAATGATTTCTCTTTAAAATCACCTGCTATCTTTGATAATACATATGTATGTGTAAATTACATTAAATTGACTATTATTCCGCCATTCCAAGATCTCCTTAATCACCCTGATGAAAGACCACCAATCAGATTTGAAACGTTGCTTGAAAAATATATTGTCGTGCTTGGTAACCAGATAAACAGCCAGGTACACTACCCACTTACTTCAGCCTCACAATATGCCCCATATGGGGATGACATAGTCTCACTGGCTCCAGACGGTTGAGAGCAGTTGGGAGTCTTACACAGTATTCACATCATATTTATTTTACTTCTTTAAAAAGAACCGTTGGGAAGGTCCTACATTCCTACATGACTATAGGTTTTCTTCCGTCCCCATTTCCTACAATCTCACAACATACCCTAACCGGGATACGATTTACGGTATTTTTGAGACTTACTACCTTTTAAAGTTGAGACGCGTGTGCGGTATTCATTCGCATAAAAAAGGCTAGATTCAGATGCTAGGCACAGGCTGTCATTTTCCCTAGCATTGAAAACTCCAGTATTGTCTTTCCGAAATGATTTTTCAACCAAATCAAATATTCGTCAGTCGATTCCCGGCCCAGGAGCATCATCAAAAATTCCTTTCAGTATTTCCAAGCCTTTCAGGAATTTCGGGAAAAATCAGTAAATGTTTCCACTGGAAACGGCGGGTTTTTACGGATCAGTGCGAACAGCGCGCGTCGGTACGGCTGGACAATGTAAATCAAATGGCATTTTGGTTTGACTCGTAATGACTTGCTGTTTGAAAGAAAATATAAATAAGCACATTTTTAAGTGAATACCGCCAGGAGTCTTATCAGATCATTTTTTTTATTGATTTATATGGTCCCATGACAAAAAGAACTGTGACAAATCAAAATAAAGCACTTATCGCCAACTATATACTTATTACTGAGGTATATTATGTTATTATAGCCTTCTTGTAACTATATTCCGTGCAGGTGAACGAACAAATATCTGAAATTCCTGCAAAAATGTTGCCAACTGAATGCACTCTAGGTACAAGCGAATATCGAAATTAATGTCCTGATATAATTGTTGGAATTAAAAATAATTTTCGATCGAGTAGTTCTAGTTGGTATGTTGAAGGTGATGACCTATAAATCAGGGCTCTCTATAATTCCTTTTATAATTTAAAAAATAAAAGTCAACACGGAATCATTTGTACTATTTGAGATTTTTAATAAAATTTAATTATTGAAATATTTTTTTTAGAATTAAATTAGAATTTCGAATGTTTACCACTGAAAAATACACAGAACATTATATATTTTTTATTTTAAAATTGGTGCAAAGAAGAATAGGTACATTTGCTTCCATTTTGACGTGTAAATTTTCGTCGAAAAAAACTGCAACATATTTTAATTATTTTCTTAAGTGTATGACCTTCCGTTTCAATTAAATTTCCGCTTATTTATTCAACTTTGAAAAGAAAATTAAATTTTTATTTTGAACCCGTTTCGGGTCAGAAAGGATTAAAAGCACAATTTACAAGGCTCGTGTGATTTGAAGCCTGGGTTCCGTGATGCAATGGGTTCATAGGAAATCCGTTTAGGAAACGTTCGTGAGGCGCTTCTCAAATCTGTCAAAGGAAATTAAGCAGATGTTAAAATAGGAATGCCATTTTGAAGAAGGCATGGTCATAATAAAACAATTTCATCTTCTTGTTGTCTCTACACGTTTATGAGAGTACTGCGATTCCGAGTGTCTGAAGCTAGAGGGATTATAACATCCCTAACTGGGTTAGGTTGTTAGGCCTAAGTTATTGGGGAAAAAAGGATATGGCTTAGAGTGGAAGTCGAAGGTTGGGTAATTTTAATTTGATTATACAATTTCGGTGGCGTGCTTCTAAAAGGACCAATGTCAGTTATCGGTGTTTATTTTTTTAGAGATTTTTCGACTTTCGGAGGCCAATGTTACACTGTTCTTGTGTCTTGCTCGGTCTTCACTCCATGCAGCTCAAAAGAGAGGGCTAGGTAAATCTCTTATTTTTATATATATATATATCTAATTGAATTCCAATTTTTTTCTGTGAATCTTGGAATTTGAAGTTAAACCACTGACACAGACATCCGATCGAGCTAAAAATTTGCAGATAGTCTCGTAGTCGATGACAATGTATTCTATTATTGTTGGCACTTACGCACACACACTCTACTAGCCGGACCAAAATATTGAAAACAGATGATCAAATGAGAAAAGCTGGAAAATTGAAAATAGATGAATTATAACAAAGGTATCTTGTTTAAAGTGGGGGTTGATTTTTTTGCAAATAATCTGTAACATTTTCTTATCCGTTTTCATTTTAAAGCTCTTGGGATTTATCAAATTTGAAAAAAAAATATTTTTACTAAGTAGTAAAAATATAAGTACTACAAAATTGCCTTTCTTTAAATAAAAAGTTGCTTAGAAGAGCAATTTATTCTACCTAGGTCTCGTTAAATTAAAAAAAAAAACTGACATTGGCCTTAGCGCGAATATCTATTGGCTGTATGAATGTTTGACTGATATCTATTGGGTTTATTTTAGAAGTAAATTGAATTGGATGCCTTTCTCGCCAACTCTGTATAAGTTGAGAGCATTTCACGGTAATGTAATTAGAGTTAATAGTTATACGGCATAACAATGCGCTGCAGCCAGCCAACTTTGTTATGCAATTCAAAACGGGAGGGGGTTTGTGTTATCCTTCCCGTGACCAAATTCAAAAATTTCCTCCACTCCCAAGTGACTCCCAAGATGACAAGATGACTTACTGTAATATTTCCATTGTATAAAAAGTTTTATATAAAGTTAATGCGCGGTGTGCGGTGGTCATGATCAGTCATTTCGGGAATTAATTCTATATCAGCTTGTGCAAGTTAAAACTTTTTTGAAGCTTTATTAGTTTTTTCCCCACAAAATTTATAATTCTGCAAATCAAATGCAAAATCTGCAGTGTTATCTATAAATCAAAATAACCGTACGACGAGATAAAAAAATAGCTATGTAACAGATGAATGGAAACAAGACAAACTTACCATACGACGAGATTGAAGAGTAGCTATGTAACAGATGAATGTCTGTATGAATGGAAACAGCACAAACTTACCATACAACGAGATTGAAGAGTAGCTATGTAACAGATATGTCTAATGGAAACAGCACAAACTTACCATACAACAAGATTGAAGAGTAGCTATGTAACAGATGAATGTCTGTATGAATGGAAACAGCACAAACTTACCATACAACGAGATTGAAGAGTAGCTATGTAACAGATGAATGTCTGTATTAATGTAAACAGCACAAACTTACCATACAACGAGATTGAAGAATAGCAATGTAACAAATAGGTCTGTATGAATGGAAACAGCACAAACTTACCGGTGACAGGATAAATCATCACAATGACAATTCATCACATCTTTAAAACGTTATATAAAGTCATGGAAAAATATATTTTATTAACTGGGTTAAATAGGTTAGGTTAGGTTGAAAATTGTTTTTTTTTTCATCGTTTCTATTTTTTAAGAGTGTGTTGAATTTACACTGTGTTGAGTTATCACAAAACCGTTATTGCTATTGTTCCTCGCTCTGGCAACTCTTTCTGGTGACTTCTGTTAAAACAAACACACAGCTTACACACTGTAAGCAATACTACAAACAACAGTACAGTGAAAATAAACACTTTATAACTTCACTTCACAGTGATATACACAAGTATTATAATATATAAGTTTTCCTATCCTGAGCCAAGCACAGTTTTATCATGAGAGTGTATGTAATATAAAATGATGTTGTAATAAAATGTGTGAAGCATTGTTTACAGTGTGTAAGCTTTATGTTATAAAGACTTTATTTAATATTTTGTTTGAGTAATTTTTCAATAATTTCGAACGTAATGTGCACAGAAAATCTTTATCAAAAAGTTGATAATTTTTTAAAAATCGCCTTCACTTTGAAATCATTATTAAACAAGCGAGAAATAAGGGCACCAACACAGAGTTGAGATACCTTCGAACCATTCTAAATAACGACTAACACGTATGTTAGAAATACTAGATTTCAGGGTCAAAAAGCTTCCTATACTATAGTACTAAACTCTACAGCGAAATCCCAATCTGATTCAAAACTTTTAAGCCGTAAATAAAAAGCTGGATACAAAACACAGGGAGATCAGAAATAGATGACATACTGAAACCGAATACAGAATAAACCATAACCACTCAACAGCACTAAAAACTATACAGGGTGTATCGGCACATACCCGACAAAATTTAACCAGCTATTCCTTAGCACATTTGGAGTAAAAAATGTTATGGGCACATTGCTGTCCGGTAACATTTTTTTTAATAAAAAATTTACTATTCATATTTTCACCACATGTCACCAATGTTTTATCCTTTGTCAAAGTTTGAAAACCCGTCTGGCAATATTTTGTTCGAGTTTCGTTGAATAATTTACGTACGTACCTACGTTGGCGCGCTTTTACAATCACAACGAAATGGCACGGCACCATTCGTATCATTTTTAACTATTATTATTTAGTGTGTACGAAAGAGCGAGGACACTTTTTGACACACTTGCTAATAACAGCTGTTGAACACGAGAAACAATGCAAATGACAGTGACGGAGTGTGGATTTTTTTATTTATTTTTTGTTTTTAATGGAAAAAAAATGTTACCGGACAGTAAAGCGCCCATAACATTTTTTACTCCAAATGTGCTGAGGAATAGCTGGTTAAAGTTTGTCGGGTATGTGCTGATACACCCTGTATATATTACATGGTGTTTTTAGTGCAATTAAGTGGTTATGGTTTCGTATATAATTATGTCACAAAAAACGCAACATGATTTATTTATAATTGCTTATCCATACTTCAAAATTTTAATAACATGTAAATGAAATCCCCAGAACGAGAGATCCCATTGAAAATTTCATTATTCTCTCTTTTTTATGTAGATACCGGCAGAGTCCCAACTGTTTCCAACCGTCGGGAGCCAGTGACACTATGGCACCCCAATTGGGGTATGTTGTGAGGCTGAATGTAATGGGGAGGGGAAATAAATGGGGAAGAGGAAGGTGGGGGAGTACCTGGCTATTCGGGTCTGGTCACCAAACACCGCCATTTCAAATCATAGCAACTTTTCAATTCTGAATGATGGCCCTACACCAAGGCAATACTGAGAGTATCTTCCATCTGGGTGTCTGGGTAACTTAGTATCTTACATCTCTATTTTTTATTATGAATACTATTATGCCCACCCTCGCGGGGAAATGGCGTGATGGTTAATTAGTTATTTAACATACATTGATAGAATTGAATTAATCTATGATATTATTTCTGACTAACATCGTCTAATCCCATGAACTTCATTCTACACACATAGTAACATAATATTATAATTTAATTTATTATTCACCGTTCAATTACCCATTACCTTAAATTTTAATTGAATTTATGGCCCTACCAAAGTAATGGTAATAATGCTAACTGTACACGGTGTCTGGTAGTGCGTGGGTGATGCTACCATTGGCGTGCAGTCTAAAGGCAGATAAGCTTCATGGACCCTAAGACAAACGAACCATCATGATTTAAAATAAAAAGTTATATTATATACGTCAAATGGGTAAGGAACTTGCATGTATAGAGTTTCGTAAAGTTCCGCACAGGAGGCCATAAGAAAAATAATTTTCTATATTCATCTTGATAATGCTGTGTGGAAGGTCTTTTTAAAGAAAGGAAGGTGGGGAAGTTCTGTGAAGAAAAAAGTAAGGGTGAGTAGGAATCTGGAGGTCTGTGTGTCCAGGAGTGACGGACATAAGTATGAATCCATCCCTCCCACTGAGGTACAAGGCGATGGGTCAAGAGAGTACTGCTAGATAGGTCAATATGGACTTGAAAGTGGGTCAGTGATTTGGAGTCCACACCAGGTAAAGTATTCTTTCATGTTGGAGAGACTTCAGAAGAAATTCTTGAGATTTCTGTACATGAGGGAGTATGGCTACTACCCGTGGCTCTATCCTACTGGCTTTCTCTTGGATATGCTCGGAATGAACTATCTACGGGTCAGGAGAGATGTGCGCATTGCTACACATTTCTTTAGACTCATTCGTGGATGGTTTGAAAACTCGGTCATCATGGAGAGCATTCATTTCTATGTTCCCGATGGTTATCTACGTCACCGACAACATAGACTATTTTATCTCCCGGCCTGCAGAACTAACTTGCCAATGGTAATGCCTGTGGGGAGAGCAATCTTGCTGTTGAACAGAATCAATTCGGATATCGACATTTTTAGCATCAATTAAGCTTTCTTTAAAAGGCAAGCTCTATTATCACTGGTATAGTTGATATGTAAATATTAACACACTGTAAATATCAATCTTAGAATTCTTATTATAAAATTATTTTAAAAACGCATTGAAATTAACAATTTTGTAATGTTTTTTAAATTAATAAACAAATTGAATTGAATTGAATTGAATTGAATATTTCTCTCAGCAATTCTCTCTCGATCCTACCCGCCACGATGTAGGTGGGTGAACATACACACTTCAAAACCTCACTTGATGAATATGAGCACCATTGCTAAGTCATTAAACGTAACAAACTACTTGGGGTCACATAAGGCAGAGGTAAATCCAAAGATATTAGAAGAACGAGATGTGCTATGAGCACTATGAGCAGTTCATACTGTGAGGAATTGTTTTGCCCAGTGTCGCCGGTTTTGTTCACCAATACTACTGCACAACTTCGCTTACGCTAAGGACGTATCGTTTCAGTTGGCACTAATACATAGAACAGATTTCTGTGCGTACACGTCCCGATAGTATTCAAAGTACCCTAATTAGGTAGTACTCCGCCCACGGCCCGGCGGCCAACATAGCATATCTCGTTCTTCTAATATCTTTGGGTAAATCCATTAAATGGTTCCCGGGGCGGCTTTCCCATACTCGCAGCCAATGGAATGCAGATGGAAACCAATGTCACAACTGACATAATGCCTTTTGGCTATTTAATAGAGGTAGCCAATCAACATTGCGTACTCTGTCTCCCTCACACGGCCTGACATTGAATTAACATTCGATGACACTTCGCATTTCTTATGTTCTTCTTCATTCTTTGGGGATGAGGTAAGCAGACGAATGAAAAAGGTCGTGAGGTAATGACACCAGATGTAAGCGGAGATGACGGTGATGGAGTGGTTGGTGCAATGAAGTCGGTGTAAATTCGTAATAACTTCGACAAAGCTACGCAATTTACGAAGGACCAAGCGCATTATTTAGCTTGCAAGATTCTAGTACAACGCGCGCCACTGGATGGTACTGACGGTGCACGGCGCCTGGTAGTATGTAGTTGATATAGCGCTATGGAAGTCGGCGCGTGAAATATAACTCATTTATTATCACTTATAGGAGACACTAAGCAGACACTTCCGATATGCGAGATGAAAATTCAATCCAGGATCGCATTGGGACATTTAAAATAAAACTTTTTATCGGTTTTTATTTAATCTCCGTTTGTACATGATTATGAGTGCTATGATTATGAAGTGCTAATTACTGTAAGTTTTATACAGGGTTTTCCAATAAAAGGTGTTATTTTGATATTCAATCTTAAAAGATCAATGGTTTCGTTGCTTGTGTGGCACGTACCGCCGTCTCGTTGAAAGTAAACGTTGTCCAGATTAATATTATCCAATTCCGGCCATGAAAAATCATTAATCATCTCTCGATAGCGCAATCCATTCACAGTAACTGTTGCTCCAGCCTCATTTTCGAAAAAGTAAGGTCCAATGACTCCGCCGGACCATAAACCTAAACAAATAGTCACACGTTGAGGAAAGAGAGGCTTTTCAACAATAACTCTTGGGTTTTCCGAGCCCCAGATGCGACAATTTTGCTTGTTGACGAAGCCACCGAGGTGCAAATGGGCCTCATAACTCAAGATTATTTGCATTTGATTCACTCAAGTGAATTTTAATAATTTCAATGTGTTGTCGAAGCGTGTATCGTTCCATTTTTATGAATTGCGTAGTTTCTACTTATCAAATGTTAAAAAATGACAGTTTTTAAAGTAACATCTAACGAAATAGCGGGCTATTCAAAATAACACCTCTTATTGGAAAACCTTGTACATACCTACATACATTTTTACAGCATTCAGAATGAATTATGTAGAAGTGAGATCCTTAAAGCGTACGTGTGGTAAAACTATGTATGATCGTGTGACATATATAAGGATATGTAAGCGTAATTAGTAAGATAATGATACGTGTTAATTGTAGAGGAAATCGGGGACCCCCAAGGAAGACATGGCACGATCAAGTCGTGTGTGATCAAATGTGAAGAGTCATAATAATAGAAGAGTAAGTTGAGATGAGGTATGACTGTGAATGAGACAAGAAGTGTGTGCATTATACAATATAATTCTAATTCTAATTTACATAAAGATTTTTATAAAATTCGACACAAGTTTTTATTCGTAGGTTTGCATGAATATTGATCAATCCTCTATGTTATTTTCTAAAGACCTAATGATATTCTGCAATGTTTTGTATTTCCTATAGTATCTGTCTTTACTGTGACGTAAATCTCGTGAGAGAAATCTCTCACCAGACATTATAACTTCATAGTTTTCCAATTGTGCTTTTTTAGGTTTTGTGGTGGGTGCTTCACATTTTTTAACCAGTTGAATACGTTTTTACAAATTTAAATAATTTTCGGTTGTTATACTGCCGTAAAAATAGAACAGTTGGGAAACCGACATCCTTTTGCCAGAAGATAATAAATGCAACACACTTCAAGTCACTCACTTGTATTCGTTTTAACAAATCTACCCTTAAAACCCAAAGATGAATTTATCTTTCTCTTTTCGAGTTTCCGCGAAATCCTCACGCTCTGGCGATATAATCTCGGTTTACATTTAGGTAAATGTACGAGCTATTCAAATAGTGAAAGAGACTATGTCAACTCAGTTGACAGCAACCCAAAGGAAAAGTTACAGAAAAAATAAGGGTACACATTGTTAACGTTAGGGTCTAAAATTTCATGTATATTAAATACCAATGTTTTATTAAAAAAGCCGCACATTTAAAGAGGTGCCTAGTTAGGCCCTGTGTTTGTTACAAATCTTGCTGCGCGATATTTCTCCGTCTCCCTCCCTTCAGTAAATCTTCGTTTGCTCCCAATTTATGCTAAATTCTCGCACCAAGAAATTGGGGATGTGGACTCAGTACGTACCCTGACAGCACGCCTCGCAAACTGTGGGACGCGAAAAGAAATTAGTAAAGAATAGATTCCAAACGTCGCAAAGTAATATTTTAACCGCCAATGTGCTTATTATCTATGGACAATCAAATGGACCAGACACTAGATAGTGCACTCACTGACGTAACTGGTAGGACTACCAACAGGACACTGCCATCTCAGGAGACACGTTCAGCTGTTGGAAGTGGAAAACACCAATAGATGCAGGAAAAGTGAAGATGAAGAGACCTCAATTTGATCCAGGAGACATAACCACATATCCAATTACAATCCTGATGAACTTTACCCAACGGACAGGGTTATTGTCAATGAATTAGGTAACATAGGAGATACCACATTGGTATGAGTGCTCACGGGAACTATCATGGGTTGGTTTGTTTTCATTCTAAATAGATGTGACCATACGTAATAGTTTGGTGTTAAATAATACATACAACACGTAATCGTATAATTAACCAACTAACTATAGCGCTGTTTCCTCGTAGGGATAGGCAAAAAGTATGGACCGCAAAAAAACTAGGTCTTAGCACACACATCTTGCTTCATTCAAATTCACACAATGAATCATGCTTGCCATTTAGTTCACTTGATCGTGGGTGGGTAGAAATCTAGGGATATGTATGTCCAGATGTGACGGACGTTTGATTATATCCCTCTCGCTGAGGCGCGAGGCGATCTCTCGGACTGGCCTCTTGACAAGAGGCCAGTCCGTGAGATCAAAGGGTCTAGCTTAACCAGCTAATTAACCTGCCTTCCCCATTCTGGCACACACATAGTTGGTGGGCAGACCGATCCTGAACACACCTCACCTGATGAACCTGGGAACCCCTTCTTAATAGCTTGTGGTGACTTATGACCCACCGGAGCGGCGCACAGTGGGCTGAAAATCGCCTTTCATAGACATAGAGACTTGAATTTTTAAGGGTATTTTTTTTGGCTAGAAATGGATTCTGCTGATCATTACTATGCTATAAAATTTCGTATGAAGCAATTGCGTGTACAAATGAAGGAGTTATCATTTTTTAAAGAAAAATTTGTATGGCACTGACATTAAAAATGAGGCTATCTCTGGAATCATAAGGTTGGCCATTCTATCCTTACACACAGATATACTACTATTTATTTGTATTTTTTGACATACTTAAAATGAATCATCAACATTAAAAAGTGTACGACGTATGTCAAAAAATTATGGCCAACCTTATGATTCCAGAGATAGCCTCATTTTTAATGTTAGTGCCATACAAATTTTTCTTAAAAAAATGATAACTCCTTCATTTGTACACGCAATTGCTTCATACGAAATTTTATAGCATAGTAATGATCAGCAGAATCCATTTCTAGCCAAAAAAATACCCTTGAAAATTCAAGTCTCTATGTCTATCAAAGGCGATTTTCAGCCCACTGTGCGTCGGTACCCAAACCCGCCTCCCAAATTGAAAGCTTGAAGCTTACCGTAGTGCGCAATCCGTTCCCCCTGACTGCGGCCCCCAGATTGACAAGCCCTGGGCTCGCAGGCTCCGGGGGTGTGTTATTTTATCGCGCTGATAATTTATGGGTTCCTTTAAAATAAAAATTAACATGGGAAAAATTCGCGCCGAAACTCGCAATAAATTAATTATTCGGAAACAGATTAAATCGGAAAAACAAATTGCCACGATCCCGCACCGTGGCGTGGCGTGGCCTTCACGCGCCCTGGCGTGGCGTGGCATAGCCGCGAGGGGTTGCTCACTCAAGGAAATCCACGTTTACCTCAAATTTCCGTTTACTCACTTTCTTAACCGTTGTACCTACGAATTGATTTTTTTTTAAATATGTATGTGTTATTTATTGAAAAAATATTCATACGATGTAGAAAAACATAAGAAATATAAAAAATCTTCGCCAAGATTTGTTGACCAATCTACTGCCTAAAAATATCGTACAATCCATCGTGTTAAATTTATTTACTAAGCCCCCGCATTCTGAATTTCTACCGACACTTGTAGCATATTTTATCTTTCAAACATAATAGACATACGTTCATTACAATGCTATATTATATAATTTACACCAATGTTATTAAATATGAAAAGCACACAGTTGGGAGCCAAATTACTTATTATGTATGTAGGAATGAAATGCTTGAAGTGGGTGATACCGATTCAAATACCTTTCTCGGAGATAACTAAAAGGGCATTAACATGAAAAGGGTCATTTTATTGTTATTGGATCGCCGAGGGCCGTAGGGCGATTGTTTGACCCTTTGTAGCGTAAGTGTGTCTTTATGTGATATTTATTCCCTTTTAAACCATTTTATATAGGTGGTTTCAAAATTGACTCGTAATAATAATACGATGTATTTTCACTTGGTCTTTGGTCATCATCATCATCTGTCACCTGTCTGGGCCTAGGAGTCGATAAGTCTTTCTGCATGTTTTGAATCAATTTCCTATCATTTTGGGACTCCTGTGTTCACTTCTTATTCTCCAGAATAAAATTGTTAGTGTTATCTCCCATCGTGTAGACTGTAGATTGAACTCTTTAACAATTCTTAGTTTTATCTCCCATCATGTACTGTAGAGTGAACTCTTTAACAATTCTTAGTGTTATCTCCCATCATGTAGACTGTACAGTGAACTTTTTGACAATTCTTAGTGTTATCTCCCATCATGTACAGTGAACTCGGCGATGCACTACGTCGTGTAATATTTTAAATTGAGCCGCTATCAATTGGAACCCTTACGTAGATGGCGATAAGATAATTTAAATTCCCGCTTAACACCACACGCCTGTTTTGATTTATGCAAGAAAAAAACATGGCCAAAATGTGCCTTTTATTTTATTTTGTGGATGTTCAGGCATAAATATTTTTTTTTTTCAATCGTTTTATAAATTATTTAATTTGCCACATTTTACAATAAAATCATAACCGAAAATGAGTTCGTAAGTAGGAGATTTTGGACTTTAAAGCAGTTTTCATGGGCCTTTACACTATTTTTTTCTGGGCTTATAAAAAGACTTATCTAAAAAATAAGATGTATTCTCCTCGCAGTATTTAATTAAAGCATCTCAAACATTTCTAGGTGACCAAATTTTCAAACCAAAAACACATGATTTTGCATTACTACGTATAGCATCGCCTCAACAATTATATAAATGTTATCTCCCATCATGTAGACTGTAGAGTGAAGTCTTTAACAATTCTTAGTGTTATCTCCCATCATTCAGACTGTGGAGTGAAGTCTTTAACAATTCTCAGTGTTATCTCCCATCATTCAGACCATAGAGTGAACTTTTTAATAATTCTTAGTGTTATCTCCCATCATTCAGACTGTAGAGTGAACTTGTCACATAAATATTTTGTGACAAGAGAAGTTCTTGCTTAATTGGGTTTATTTTGTCTATGGGTATTTTTTTCGAACTTTGGCAATATTTTGAAGGAAGGAAGGAAGGACAGTTTTTGTTTATGGTCACTTCCTCCCCAGCCGTTTTGCCAGTGGGTCGGTGGATCCAGTCACTCGCCTTTTTAAGGGGTTTCAATCTGAGTTAATCATGTGAATAGAAGTTATTATTTTCTTTCAAAAAGGGCGCGGGGTGTTTATCCTTTCACGTACAGTTCGTGTTAGTTATTATTTTCAGTGGTGATTTTGGAATCCCGCTTTTATTGGAAGTTGGCCGGTGGTCATGTCGTAGTACTCGTGTTTCGGTCTTGAAACCGCGAATGGTTTGGTCCTAGCTGTGGCTAGTAGTTCTTGGCGGAGTATCCCCGTGTCGTAAGAGAACGGATTGCTGTCCTGGCTCCGTAAGAAGAGTCTGGTTGCAGGCGTCCATTGAAGGAGATGCGCCCTCCCGCTTCCACTAAGAGAAGGATGTCCTGGCCTTCGTCCCGGGTCCGTTCCCCGCTACCGAATACAAGTTTTCGTTCGCCATCCGTTGTTAGTCTTTCGTTTCTCGACCACGTAAAGTTAGTTTAGTTTGATTCAGGAGTCCATCTGGTATGTGACTATTTTTATTCCTATGGTTATATAGTTATTATCTGTACTCCTTTGTTGTAACTTTTGATGGTTTCAATATATTTTCCATTAAGAATTCACTCTTATTATTTATGATCACCCAACTTACTTGACAGGAAATTAATCCCACAATCTTGAGATGAGATCTCTGCTCTACCGTTTTCGTAAACATTGGAATGTACCTACATTACATTTCACCATTTCATACATTACATTTGGCGCCCCAACTTTTACCATTACAAACTCTTTAACAATTATAGTGTTATCTTCCATGATGTAAACTGTAAGGTTAACTCTTTCACAATTATAGTGTTACCTTCCATGATGTAAACTGTAGGGTGAACTCTTTAATCTCCCTTATCATAAATATATTTGAAGTAGGATCTTCGGGTAGAATGGATCATTGACATCTAAATAATTTACTATCAACAACACATCTATTCAAAAATCTAACAAAGTTATTTTCAAAAAAATATTTTTTTAATAAGTGTATTTAAAAATATTTTTTTACTGAGGACCTTCCTTTTTACCTTCCTCCCAGAGACTGGTTTTTAACTGCTGTGAACTTTTAAAATGTCATAATTTAAAACAAAAACAAAAAAAGAGGATTAAACCGTCATCCCCAGAAACTGGAGTCAACAAGCCAAACTCTACTTGGATGGTACTGACATTTATTTCGTACATTAACTGCCATAAATTTTTATTTTAAATGTCATCCGATTCAGAGTGCCATCAAGTTTTCAGTTTCAGCTCTACCAGAAGTGGGTTCATTTCTCCTTTCATGTCACTGCAGTTCTGGGCTGGAACCACAATAACAGCCTATGTCCGATTTCAGTTATCTAGCATCTCTATTTTGCTCTCTTGAGAACAGATTGGAGATCCCCGATCTAAAAATATATAAATCTATGGTTTCTCGCCACGCAAACATTACGGATCGGTGAGCTGACACTTCTCTTTAATCATTTTCTTTCAATCATCTTTTTTAAATACGATAAAGCTTTCCAGAAAGGGAGTTTGCCTTCGCATTTGAATTAATTTTGATGAATCTCAACTAACTAACTAATCATCACGTCGGTACTTCCCAAGGGTAGGCAGATAGGATGAAGCGTCAAACAACACGAAACAACAGTCCTCGAGCGTCTCCAAGTTCTTCTACTGTTGTAGACTGTACCACTATTATTATAAGGTTTTGGGATTTTTCATAATATATTATGATACTCCTAGATAGATTACTTAATTTATTGTTAACCGAGTACAGAGATTACACATGCGTGTTTACTAGTTCTGAGCTGGAATGTGTAACGGAAGAAAGATGAAATAATACATGCGCTATAATATATCTGCCTCTCTCTACAGTGACGGAGTCAAACACTTGGCTTTATTGTCACACAAATATCACATGCTTTGACGGACAAAAACTTGGGGTGGGGTTTAACTAAAACTCCACCACCTTCTCTAGACACAGATTTGGTGGACTCGCGATCTCTTCTAAATACTATATATCTGTTATCAAACAATTCTTCACTGAATACTGTTGAGTTCAACCATGTTTCGGTAAAAAAAATGATATCATAGTAATTAATTAAAATTTCATTACGTACACTGACAGTCTTGGTTCGAATACCCCTCACGTTTTGATAAAATATATTAAATGCACTAATAGTAAGTAACACGTCATCTTTTTCTGTATGATTAGACGCCATAGTCGATGGTGAAGAGGTCCTTCAAAAGCGCAGCCTTGTAGGCCGGGCAATCCTTATCTCCGGTGGGGTGGGCGTGGGAAGCTGCGGTCTTTCCGAAACGGGCGCACGTGACACAACTGTGTGCTGCTGCAGCAGTGGGGCAGGCCTCGCGTGCATGTTCTTCTACACCGCAGTGGGAACATCTCTTTGTATTTTTGCAGAACTTGTGCGAGTGTTCAAAAACCATTTGGCAATTCAGACACACGGTAAGTCCCACAAAGTCACGCACACCGCAAACGGTCCAGTCCACAAATACCCGTCCATGTTGCACCAGCGCACGACGAATGTTAGCGGGCACCGAGTACACTCTGTGGTAAGACGGTCCGGTTCGAGCTCCAGCCATATGACTTAATTTGCACTTGGATGCACACTCATTAAAGAGATTCCGGAGAGGGCCTTCTTTGGGAAGTTTTCATCTGATAGCTCAAGGGGCACGTTAGAAAATATTATCCTAGGGAGTCTCTTAGCTGGAAGTCGAGCACCCAAAATTCCGGAGCTAGTCAAAATAGGGGCATTTAGGAGCAGCTCCTTCTCTTGACTTCTGGCAGTATGGATTATGACTCCCTTGTTTTTTTATATTTTTTACTCCCGCTATTCTAACTCCTTACTCTGACGGCCAATATTCTTGATTATTTTCTTTGTGCCATCGCTGTCTTTAACAAACAGATGGTCTTGGTTGCCCAATATGGATGCTGGTACGAGTGAGTGGTGGTGGTATTTGAAGTTTTTTCTTCGTGATTTCGGCGAAAGAGAGGCTAGGCTTAGTCGCATCAGCCGCTCGTCGCATTACTGGACCCAGATCCGACTCGAGCTGTTGAATTTTTTCCAACAGCTGCTTGGTATAATTATCCGCCATTGTCTTCTCGGCCTGCTGAAGAACTTGATGTCAGCAAGGGCAGAGTTCAAGTTTTAGAGGCAAGAATCTGATGACATGATACAATATTATTAGGGCCAGAGTTTGTTTAAGCCTCAATCTCATCGGCATTGGAATTCATCTTTGAATCTTTTATTGATCCTAAAAAGGTTCTTCTACCACCGCTCCATATCAAACTTGGGATGATGAAGCAGTTTGTGAAGGCATTGCCAAAAGATGGCGAGACATTTAAATACCTTTCAAGCAAGTTTCCTGGTCTGTCTGAAGCAAAGCTGAAGGAGGGAGTTTTTGTTGGTCCTGACATTCGTAAGCTGATGAAAGATAACAACTTTGAAAATGTGATGAACGATGTTGAGAGGTCAGCATGGAATTATTTTTAAGATGTAGATACGAAGTTTCTAGGGAATCAGAAGGACCCGGACTTTGAAAATATCGTAGAAAATATGTTGTTCAATTTTAAAAATCTGGGATGCTCAATGAGTTTAAAACTCCATTTTTTGAACTCCCATTTGGATTACTTCCCGGAAAATCTTGGTGCAGTTAGTGAAGAGGAAGGTGAGAGGTTTCACCAAGATATCGAGGTAATGGAGAAAAGGTATCAAGGTCGATAGGATACAAATATGATGGGCGACTACTGCTGGATGCTGCATAGGGAAAATATAACGTCCCACAAACGAAAAAGCACAAAACGAAGCTTCCGAACTAAAAAAGCATATTTCATAAAGATTTATAATTGTATATAATGTAAATAAAATATATTATGACTTAAAATTAATTTAATTTGTATAATTTTTTTCTTTTGAACATTCCCTACAGAAGTAGTGTAAGGTGGGTTTTGCCTATATTTTAATTTCCACTTTGCGGAAAATCAAATGGATGGTATTTTCGAATTCAGAATACCGAAATACATATAATTCAACCATTACCATTTTAAAAAAAAATAAAAATGTTAATTTGTAGACCTGTGTTATTGGTCCAGATCAAAAATATGTTTTATATTTTTTGAGATGTCTCAAAACTTTTAAACAATCTATCCGGTTATTTATTTAACCCGCCGTCGGTTGCGTGGGTTCCTTTGAACGCCCGGATTTAATTATTTTCTTACATAGAAACCTTCCAATTTTTACTGCGTTACAAATAGAACTCTAACATTACGATATATTTTTAGTATAAATCATTACTAAAAAACTATTACTATTTGTAAAGCATGCTATAGTATTTTTGTTGATATTTTCCAATTCTGCAATGAAAATTAATTTTAATTTCACCAACGAATAAAATATTTATATGGTATTATACACGTGTTATATTTTATACACACGCGATTGACCGAGTTATAAAAACTAACGCGAACGGCGTGTTAAGAGACTAAAACAAATTTATTCTTGTCTCCAAAAAGTCTATAAACGTAATAAAAACATTTTTCCATTATATAAACTTTTCAACAATCCCGGATTACGCTTACGTTAGTTATTTAGATAGAAGCGTTCTCCTTTGTATTTGATGTATTTTTGAACTTTCAAATTCGATCTCATCTCGTATTATATCAAGTTTAATCTTGATTATTATTATTTGAGTCATCGAACTACGGTAGTGGATAGTCGTGCTCTGTGTTTGACGAATTGCCTACCTGCTGTCGCGGACTTCGTACAGATAAGAAATTATTGTTACATTTTTGTTTTCTATTATTTGTTTGTTATATTTAGGTTTTGATAAATTAGTGTGTACAGTCAATCAAATAGACTGTATTATTTTTTTTTTTGTTAATTAATTAATTATAAATATGGAGGAAGATGAAAATCGCCCTCCTGACCCCGAGTCCATATTTAATATTGGAGATGAGTATGAATCGGATGTTTCTATAATACTCCCTTCCAGAAAACGAAGACCATCGCTCTGTCTTAATGTACCACCCAAAATTAAACCTTCGCAATCCGATGAAACCTCAAACCCTAAGGAAAGTCGTAAGGATACCATATTATCAGAATCTAAAAATACTGATCTAATTTATTCCCCATCTTCCTCGGCTCCATTCATTGTCAATGTCCAAAGTACTGAACAAGGAAAAATCATTCATCCTCTGGATTTCGGGAAATTCATTTTTAGTTCAAAAAACAGTAACCTTGGCATAGTTAACGGATCTATTAAGCCGGAAGGCCGCTATAAGTTATCCCTAGAATTTAAATCCGCAAACTTTGCAAATGAATTTGTCCAAAAAATAGATACGCTTTCACACCACAAATTTAAATCTTATATTCCAACTTACAACCTTACTAGAATGGGCCGAGTGAGAGGTATACCAACCGATCTCTCAGAATCTGAAATTGTTGATGCACTTAATGATTCTCAAGTGACCCCCAAGGTTTTAAAAGCACGTAGATTAAATTACAAAGATACATCTAATGGAACCACTACATGGAAACCCTCACAATCGGTTGTTATTACTTTTGAAGGCCAAACTTTGCCATCTCGGGTATTTATTTATTACAACGCACTCCCTGTGGAAGTATATAAATTCCCGACGATCCAGTGTTTTAACTGCTGCCGTTTCGGACACTCAAAACCCATATGTCGTTCCCCTCCACGTTGTTTTCATTGCGGAGAAGACCACCCCTTTGATCTTTGCCAAAAATCATCGAATGATCCACGTTGCATTAACTGCAAGGGAAATCATACAGCGGTTAGTGTGGCCTGTCCAGAATTGACCAGACAAAGGAATATTAAACAATCAATGGCTTCAGATAACATTTCATATTTCCAGGCATCAAAATTATTCCCACCTGCAATAAAATCGTTTGCAGAGGTAACATCTACCTCAATTCCTAGCAATCTATCTTACTCTAAATCTCCTCCATCATCTTCTCACAGGGAAACAATTTTTATACCACAAAAACCAAAACCAAAATTTATTGCTTCTATTGATAAAAATCAACATAATGATATTTTGTTTAACCCAAATGGGAATTATAAATCTCAGACACTCAATGGGAGTGCTTTAAATAGTTCCCAATCTTCCACTAATTTAGGGAAAGTGGTGAATGAAAATTCTGCTTTCATTCAGACTTTAATTACCCTCTTAATTTCTATTCTTTCAAACAACAATAATATACCGTCCAACGCTGCCGATTGCATTAAATCATTATTATCCTGTCTTCCTAATGTCTCAGAAACTGAACAGAATTCTTCAGTGGAATATCAGAAGTCTAATCTGTAATAAATTTGAACTTGTAAAATTACTCGATGAACATGAAATTTCAGTTGCCGCTATTTCTGAAACGTGGTTTAAACCCTCGTATCTATTTAAGATTTCTGGATATAATTGTCTTAGACATGATAGACTGGATGGTAAAGGTGGCGCTGCCTTAATCATCCATGACTCTATCCCTTTCAAACCAATCATGTTTCATACTCTCTCCAACAATTTTCAGATAGTAGCAGCTGTTGTATGTGATATTACAATACTATCAATATATGTCCCTCCCTCCACTATTTTTGATGAAAACGAATGGTCATCATTTATGTCTCAGATCCGTCCCCCGTATATGTTACTGGGCGACTTTAACGCTCATTCTACCTCTTGGGGTAGTGAATTAACGAATCGTTCTGGCCGTAATCTTTTAGATTTTATTGATTCCCATAATTTATGTATTTTAAACGACGGATCTCCAACCCGATTCACCCCCCCTCAACAAAGGAAAAGTGTTGTTGATTTATCTCTCTGTTCATCTTCGGTGATACGTAAATGTTCTTGGAACATACTTAAAGACCCCCTTTCCAGTGATCATTTCCCTATTATAATCCTCTTTCACTATCTAACCACCTCGCATTCCTTTACAATTAACAATAATTTTAAATTTAAAACGAAAGATGCGAACTGGAGATTTTTTTCTTCTGTATTAGACTCTCTTGTTCACTCTGTAAAATCTTCTCTTGGGAACATCAGAACACAATGTGAATTATTTCCTAGTATAGTTATAAAAGCAGCAGAAAAATCCATTCCAAAGCGTAAAGTTAACATTAAAACTAAACATTCGACTCCGTGGTGGGACGAAGAATGCACTCGTGCTGTTAACTCTAGAAAAGAAGCAGTTTCCATTTACCGCAAATGCATGTCTTTTGAAAATTTCTTATCAGTGAAACGCGTCCAATCAGAAACTAAACGTATTTTGAAAAATAAAAAGCGGTCTGGATGGCGAAAATTTTGTGAAAACTTGTCTCCTGAAACTCCCCAGTCATCTGTTTGGACTAATTTAAAAAAATTCGGTTCGTCATATGCTCCGGAGCGTACCAAACATATTCCGGAGGAAATTATTATGGGTTTTGCTGATAAGATTGCCCCTCCTTCAGTTGCCAGATGTGAAGAAATGCCCTCTTTTATTTCATATCCATCTCACTCTAACTGGCTAGACTCTCCTTTCTTAGTTAGTGAACTAAAACGAGTAATCAAATCTCTTTCTGACTCTTCTCCGGGTCCTGATGGAATATTATATAGCTTCTTTAAAGTATTCTCCGACATGTCGGTTGAATATTTCTTATCCTTAATTAATAACATGTTTGAAACAGGATTTATTCCGGATGTCTGGAAAGTTCAAAAAATCCTCCCGGTTTTAAAACCAGGGAAAAATCCGTCCGAAGTTTCATCCTATCGTCCTATTGCTCTTTCGTCGTGTTTAATTAAAGTAGTGGAACATTTGATAAAGAACAGATTAGAATGGTTTGTTGAAAATCACAGTATTATCCTTCCTAATCAATACGGCTTTCGTAAAAAGAAATCTACTATGGATAATTTAAGTTTGTTAACAACAGATATCCGTATTTCTCAATCCCTTAACTCTTGTACATTGGCCACATTTCTAGATCTTTCTTCAGCTTACGACGATGTATTTATTGATGTTTTGAAGGAAAAATTAATTAAAATAAAAATCCCCATAAAATTAGTTCAATTTATTATCAACTTGCTAACAGACATAACCATTATTATCCACTCTTCCTCAAACATATTGAAGCGCAAACTTTGGAAAGGGCTACCCCAGGGGTCTGTAATCAGTCCATTATTATTTAATATTTATATGAGTGATTTAGACATTGTAATCCCTTCGTCTATTAAGCGACTTTATTTTGCGGACGATTTTCTCATATATTTATTTCACAAAAATTTATCGCATGCTGCGAAGGAATTAAATTTGGCCTTACATAATATTAAAGTTTGGATGTTGACAAATGGAATGAATTTAGCTACCTCTAAAACCAAGGTAGTGGCTTTTACTCGCAAAAGAAAACTGCCTAACTTTACAGTCTCTTTTGATAATTTCCCCCTTCAAATCGTTAAGCAAATAAAATTTCTTGGCCTGCTTTTGGACCATAAGCTTTCCTGGCTCCCGCATATTCAGAACGTTTCTGCTAAGTGTGAAAAGGGGCTTAATATGATGCGAGCTGTTTCCGGAGTATGGTGGGGATCCCATCCTACTACTCTTAAACTAATGTATAATTCCCTCGTTCGAAGTCACTTGGATTATGGCACATTTCTTTTCGACCCACTTCCTAAATATCTGGATAAAAAACTTGAAAGAATCCAATCAAAAGGGCTTAGAATGATTATTGGGGCAATGAAATCTTCTCCAATTAATGCTCTTCAGATAGAATGTGTAGATCCTCCCTTGTTTTTGAGAAGACAATACCTCGCGGATAGATATATCTTCAAAGCGTTATCTTTATCGCGTCACCCATTGGAACAGAGTCTCGATCGTTTGTTAAGTAATTTAAATAGCAGAAGGAGGGTAATAGATAGAGATCGATTCCCTCTCTTATTAAAAAGTTTTCTATCATTTAAATATCTGTCTTCTTACCTTCAAAATCTACAAGATGATCCAATCCTTCCTATTTACAGTACCCCGTTTAATGCTATTAATTTTATCCCAAACGTAATAATTTCTGACTTCCGGACGAACATTTTATCATCAGCTAATAACTTTCAAAATGTTGAAGAACATTTTAAAAACTTTATATTTTCAAAGTTTCCTGGATTTTCCCTCATATACACAGATGGTTCCAAATCCGACCACAAAGAATGTGGCGCATCGGTATATATTCCTGAATTCAATGTTAATCTGTCTTATAAATTGCCTAAAGAAATTTCCATATTTACTGCAGAATGCTTCGCAATTGAACAAGCTTTAATTCAAATCCAACTCCTCAATATTCGTCGAGCCTTAGTGTGTACTGACTCTCTAAGTGCAGTATTAAAAATTTCCTCTAATATCGTTCGATGTCCAGAAGACTATGTTATTTGTAATATTAAAAACATCCTCGATTCTTTAAACGAATCTATGTTTGAGACAATACTGGTTTGGGTGCCTGGCCATCTAGGAATTGAGGGTAACGAGAAAGCTGATTCTCTCGCTAAACTTGGAACTGTATCTGGTTCTATTCCTTTAGATTTTAAAATTCCTGTCTCTGACGTCTTCTCTATTCTTAAATCCAACATGTCTCGTTCCTGGGAAGAAAATTGGACAGTCACGAAAACTCAAACTGGATCTTTCTATGCTGGAATACAAAATCATATTCCAAGTAAACCCTGGTTCCACGGCAAAAAAAAGTCCAAAAGATTTATTTCCTGTATCTCGAGAATGAGAATTGGCCACTGCTCTATTGCAACTCATTTGTTTAAAATTCGGGTGCTCGAAAGTTCATTATGCCAGTGTGGTGTGGAGGATGAGACTCTTGACCATGTCTTCTTCAATTGTAAAAACCATTCTTCTTTCAAAGGCATGTATCGATTGCTTATTAAAATCACCCACCAGTCTCCCCTTAGTATTCCATATTTGCTGTCTCTCAACAACTCTCGCGTATATTCTATTCTTTATAAGTTTATAGATTTGAATGACTTTAATATATGATATGTCCAGTCCCCTTATAGATAATTCACATCAGTTTAACCATATATCTTAACCCAATCGGCACAAAGCACTCTCTTTAGGGTGAATTGCCTAATACAAAAAAAAAAAAAAGTTTAATCTTCTCGATATCCCACGCCATTACTGAAATATACATAACACGAAATATCTTAACAATATGAATTCTCTTGCTTATGTTAACACCGCACAAGAGTCCCAACTTCTTCTACCTTTTGGAGTCTATTGATACTATTTATAGCATCCCTAATAATTTAAATTGAAAAGGTTTGTTATTATTGGATCTGGCCAACAAACTTGGCTAAATGCATTTCAAGCAACGTTATGATTCTGAGTGATATTTCACCAAGTCATCTACTTTCATAGGGGTATCTCTACTATCCACTCGAGTGTCTACCCAAATTTGGGTAGTACCGCCAACGCCCTTGAGCGATAAGTACCCAAATTTGGGTCATTAGGTGATTTTTATGAATTTATTTTTAACTACTGAAAATCGGGTATGTAATTGATTAAACTTCTATTGAAACCGAAAGATGTCACTTATCTTCCTGTTTTCAATACTCAGACAATGTTTTGTATATTATAGTATGTATAAAGAATTGAATATCTGTTTACATGTTAAAAATTGTATGTCAGTGACCATAGATATTTCTATTAGACCAAAGACAATATAGATAAATGATAATTTTAATATTTTTTTATCAAAAATAATGTTGAACGACTTCTGAAAAAGTATAAAAAAATATAACTATTTTCAAAATTTACGCTTCCACAAATTTAACTGTGAAAAAGAAATAAATTATTAACTGTTGGAATGTTAGTAAATGACAATCTTTCGCCGTACGCCGGTTGATACAATTTTCTAATAATTTTGGTTGGGTAAAGTTTTGTTATGTTTTCCAACCAAACAAACGTTCTTCACAGTCATATGTGGTTTTTCTGTAAATAAATACAGACTTGTAAATTGTAAAAATCGGAATTACGACATTTGCGTGCAATTATTTTTAGTCTCATTTGAATAAGACGTGTAGTAAAAATTCACCCTCTCATTAAATCTATGACCAAGCACATCCAATGATACAGTACCTAAATTATCCAATTATTATTATTATAACTAACTAACCATCGCGCCGTTTTACAGCAGGGATAGGCAGAGATGACGGACCGTCATACAACTAGGTTTTGGCACTCATGCCTTACCTCATTCACATTCATACATCGGCTGGTACATATTCTTCTATTATTCTGACTCTTGACATGGCCCGACTCGAGTATCTGATTCATTTGATGGTGCCATGTCTTCCTCGGGCGTCCCCGACTTCTGCTACGATCGCGTCATATATTCTCCTTACATTTCTTCGTTCATTCAATTTACATGCCCAAACCATCCCTTTCTTAATCTTACTCATTATTCTGGAATCAGCCTTGCATTCTTTGTGGATCTCCACATTTCTCACACGATCATAGATGGTTTTACACACATACGCCTCAGGAATCTCATTTCTGTAGCTTTTCTGCATTCAGTTTACTTTTATACGACCTCTGCCATTCCTCACTGCCATACATCAGGTAGGTACCAGCACTCCATTGTGGACTGCTAGCTTCGCTACTTTGGACGGTTTTTTGTTAAAGTCAACCGCGTCCAGTCCTCCATTAATGGAGTTACCTACATTTACCTTTCTTTCAACATCTCTGTCAGCCTTCTCTCGTAAACATACTTCCTAAATATACAAACTCAATAATAACGAATGAAAACCACATGAAATGGAAAAAAAACATTCCATTAAATGTGGATACATCGTATTTACTTGTCAAATTCCTCATATCACCAATGAAAAACAAATTGATTGACAGAGAGTGTAAATTCACTGATTTGACAAAAAAGAATGACGTCATCACAACTCCGTCAATCGTGAATCCGTCAAAGGGATTTAGATAATATTGACATTTAAATTCGCGGCAAATGTGATATTTCACGGGCGTGAAACGGTTCCCGGAGTAAAACGGCATACAGGACAAAACTAGACACAGAATTCAAATGGTTGAGTCAGTTTGTGATGTTGTGCAAAAAGCAAATAAAAGTAAAAAATCACAATTAAGCTTTGAAAAAAAGCCTAGCGGTAAATATTTACACATACTCACGAAGACTCACAAAAACAATAGTTAATATCAACTTAATTACTCTAAGGCCATTCTAATACGGAGATACAAGCGAGTTTTGTGTTCGTAGACGTCGTCGGTTGCACGCTACTGACAGTGCTGGTAGCACGCTAATCCACTACTTGACAAAAATGACGTCTGGACATGATTTGAATGTTAAATTTATTCTAGGGGTGGGAAAATATCCATGTTTAATACATCTTTAGTTTATCGGAATACGTTAGAAATGATTTAGAGCAGAACGTTGGAAAGAAAAGTCAATTTGACATCAATCTCAAGTAATTGCTTGGCGGCGACGAATGCTCTATCATGAAAATTTGTTTAGTTTTATGGGTGAACCCAAAATTGTATTTTAGGTAGTTTTTTATGCTTGTAAATATGGAGAAGAACAATCTTATAGTATTATTA
Source organism: Hesperophylax consimilis (assembly GCF_061612785.1). Taxonomy (NCBI): domain Eukaryota; kingdom Metazoa; phylum Arthropoda; class Insecta; order Trichoptera; family Limnephilidae; genus Hesperophylax; species Hesperophylax consimilis. Next base: position 20,386,136 of record NC_142865.1, read on the forward strand.
CGGTAGCGTCTGGACGATCTAGGCCCTCTGATTAGTCGAATGCTAATCATATGTTTCGGGTAAATCCCGAATAGGGGATCTGCAGGCAAAATTCGACCACTCTGCCCCTCTGGCGGTATAAGGACGAAGCAAATGACTGGCGCAAATATTTAAATATGCAGCTAACAATACGCAAAATTACTTGACCATTAACAAGCGTTTAATACGAAGATTTCTTCTGGAAGCTTATCACTTTGTGATGGAATTATTTATCTTATTAAAACATAAATAACTTTACATCAATTGCATACAACCTCTACATGTTTCATGAACGAAGTTCACCTCATCAGGAGTAAGTATACATTGAAGTAAAAATTAAATATAGATTACAATTGGAAAGAAGAAGTCGAATGAGGTGGGAGGGGTAAGAGTGGATGGAGTTTATCAGAATTAGGAATTACAATATCGTTAGACGGGAAAGACCAGTTGAGTGGGAAAATATTTAAAAGAGGGTTTATATTTATTTTTGCTTATTAATTATATTTTATTTTATATTGACATGTTTTCTTATTTCTAAAATTTAAAAATTATTTATTTGCGATGCTTTATATCCTGTGTGAAGTATTTTAAGACCTGATTTTTTATTAAAAGTGTGATCATTATTCAAAAGATGATCAAACTCAGATTCACTATTTCCATTCAGAGCTCCGAGATGTTCTTTAGTTCTGACTTCAAAGTTTCTATTGATTCTACCTTTGTAAATGAAATTACAATCATCCCAATTGAGTTTATAAACTCTCGATTTTTTTATTTGATTATCGCTATCTTTATTACGAAGAAGATATTTCTTCATTTTGTTATTAGTGTTAAACGCCGGTTGAATAGTTCAAGAAATATTTTAATTAATAATTTTGAAAGTATCGATATCCAAAAATAGAATTCTATGCCATTGTTTATTTCTATCTTTAGAAATAGGGTAAATATACCATTTGAAGAGATTATGTTTGATTTTTTTATTTAGTATTTCAATAACCGTTATTAAATGCTATTTGTTTTATGGTTAAAATGTTTTATGGTCTTAAAATACCTCACACATGATATAAAGCATCGCAAATAAATAATTTATACTTTTAGAAATTAGAAAACATGTTAAAATTAAAGCAGATATAATTAACAAGATTTTTTTTCAATAAACTCTCTTTTAAATATTTTCCCACCTAACTGGTTTTTCCCGTCTAGCGATATTGTAATTTCTAATTCTATTCTATTATATAATTTCCTGTTTGTGGGATTTTCTACATTTGTAGGCACTGCCAACACAATAAAAAACATGAAATACTATCGGAAGCTAGAAATGCTTCGTTGATTGTAAAATTAGCCTACAAATCTCTAATATGTATGTGCAATAAAATGTACATGTACTTATATGTATAGTAAAATTATAGGTTAGGTTAGGTTAGGTTGGCTTATTAAAGCTTAACTGTTGTTAGTATTAACTAAGTGCTGCCGCTACTAATTATTGTCTTCGTTGCTAGTCACTAGACATCATTAGACATTATTAATTCTGCAGCTCCTCTTGAAAAGATCAAGTTCAGTATAATGACACCCTCGTTGTTCCTCTTCCCTCTCACTCGTAAACAATACACATAAGAGTTGCGACTATATTCTTAACGGTTGGAATATAATGGCACGTTTTGTTGACTGGCTCTTTTCTGCAGATCTCCGCCCCTTGGATCCACTAGTAAGCGCAACTGGGTTAGGTTGGTACAACCGGGGTAGGTTGGCACTATTGGGGTGATTTGGATCTAGCGGGTGAATGCAGGAATAGAATTAAGCCATCTAAAGTGCGATCGGGATAGATTTGCAACATCACTCTCGCTAGCAATATTCTGCCTTATACAGGAGGTTGTATTCAAGATTACTTTTTGTAGTATAATTTAGTAATAGTAACACAATGTTATTGTTTTCTTCACTTCAATTTTCAGTTTGTGCGGGAGTTAATTTTTAAATAGCGCCTCGTTTTCGACAACACATTTTGTCTTTATGTTATTTGTTTTTGGGGTGTTATGCCGTGTTGCACACGCGGCCCTGATGATGGACACTGTGACGTTGTCCTAAACTTTGGCTAAACACGGCATAACACCCCAAAAACAAATAGCAAAAATACTTTTGACCGTGAAAATCTTAAATCATATGTTGTCTTTATTTAATCTCGAAACTCTTACAATTACATAGTAACTAGTGTATAAGACAGCCTGGAGGCCAGCGTCCTTTCTGTAATGATCCTATCAAAATCCCTGTCGCTAGAAACCTAGCTGCTAGCTCACCCCGGTTTTCTAACGGGAGGGGCGAACCTATATATTAGAGACATCTCTTGGATAACTCTGATAAAGTACTGGCACTAGAGCCATCTATGTTACGTAGCTCGAACTATCACGATAAAGAAATCCGATAAATTAACAAACGCAATTATCTTGAATGAGTTGGTTTTTATTCATTTTGTTTATTGTTTATTGCGGTATTTAAAGTAGGTACATAGTTATCTATGTCCTAATACAATCCTTATATACATATAATTATAGTAACACATTTAAAATGAATCAATCACATATTTTCTTAATTTAATTTTAAATGTTTTTTTATGTTTTCTTCTGATTTTATTTCTTCTGGTAGCTCTCTAAATATCTTCAACGCTCCGTACATCAATGACTTTTGACTCTGTGTTTTTTTCCTGAAGGGGAGTCTCAATTCATTTCTTTTCCTCGTCTCATGTGTGTGTTTGTTCTGTAGTTTATCAATTTTTCTTAGGAATTCACTAGACGTATGGCCATTGATTATCTTGTAGATTAAAAATATGGTATTAAAGTAAATAATTATTTTAAATGAAAAGATATTTAACTCCTTCAACATGTTCTTAATTTTTGTGTATCTATTTTTCTTCAATATGGTTCTCATTGCTCTATTTTGTAGAATTGTCATTTGTTTCACTAAACCGTCGTTGGATAAGAATAGAATGCTGCTACAGTAATTTATGTGTGGTATAATAATTGCGTTGTACACATTTTTCTGGAAACTGTGTTAAGGAATCTTTTTATTCTTCCCAACAGTGAGATTTTTTTGGCAATCTTTTTAATAATTTGTTTTGTATTTTGAGCAAAAGTTAATTTGGAGTCAATTATTACCAATTATTTTTAATAATTTTATAGGAAAGCAAAAAAGTTAATCAAGTTAAACTGTCACAGACAATCTTAGCAATAATGCTGCAGTTTCAAAATTTTGTTTACGCATTCATACATTTCTAGTGAAAAATTAATTTTTTAGTAGGTTGTATTTATATTTTTTATTGGGTATTTTATTTTTTTATTTGCATTCTACTCAAGGGAAACGATAGAAAAACCTCCAATATACCTAAAGCATAATTTTAATGTAAATCATAATTTACACAAATTCGTTATAAAGATGAATCAAAAGTAGGCTTCTCCTTAATCTTACCATATTTTATCATAAAAATAATCACCCTTTATATGATATGGAAAAAAATCAGTAGTCCGCTTACGACTAAATACGGAGAGAATATATGACACAAACGCGAATGGTAGCAGAAGTTGGGGACCAAATACTTAAGTCGGAGCATGTCAAAAGTCAGAATAATAGAAGAGTGTATATGAGGCGATGTATGAATGTGAATTAGGCAAGAAGTGTGTGCAAAGGCCGAGTTATTTGGCGGTCCTTCCACTCTGCCCACCCTTGCCGGGAACGGCGTGATGTTTAGTTAGTTACTAAATACGTTCCAAGTGTTGAAAAAACACTTCGTTTCCAATTAATTATTATTTATTATTTATTATTATTACACGCCCTAATGGGCTTTTACACACCACAAAGTTTAATAGTAGAGTATCACAGTTATTATAGATTCTACAAAATTAAAACAATAAAGGAAACATAATACAACGAAAAAAGAAAAAAATATTAAATGTTACAACAAAAGCATATAATAAAATAAGATACATTAGTCCAAGAGACAACTATTTACGTCAGGAGATATGGAAAAACATGTTCATAATATGTTTTTAGGTTCTTATTTAGATTGAACCGGAATCTTTAATTAGCAAATATCAGATCATACTAACAAAATCAGACATTTCGAAATTGAGAGTCTTAAAACCGTTCATGTTGAGTTTATTGACAATATCACCTATTGCCTCGAATTTGTAGATTGTATAATGCCGTAGAATGTGACTATATAATATGTACGAGTAGACAACTTTATAAACAGCCTCATATATTTAAAAAACATGTTGTAATTTTATTCGCTCTTAGACTAAAAATTGTGTTATTGCTTTATTTTTAATAATTTTCTTTCTTTATTTCTTCTCTGTATTGTACTAACAATATTTCAAATTTTATTTTAGTAATTAGTATTTCTATAGTTTAACTATTAGCACCTCCACCTAGTAACAACTAAACCTTGATTTACGATATGTTATTTAATACATTTACTAATGTTTATAAGACAAGGTTTTTCACGCATAGCACAAAGGATAACAAGTTAGTATTAGCAATAATTAGCTGCATGAAATATTCATACAAATTGAAAATAAATGCCGCCAACTGATATTCGGTCAGGTGATCTGAGACCACTGAGCTACGTCGGCTTATTTCCAAATAATTCAATATATACTAGTTCTTCAATGATAATTACTGCTTTTTTTTCCCCCTTTATTTATTTATTATTTCCCATTTATTTTTACTCGGGAGATATTTTCAATTTGTATGGATATTTCAAGCGACTAATTATAGCTTATAATAATTTGTTATCCTGGAGCGTTAATTAATTAAAATTATTTATTTATCTTCATATTGCATATGTACGGGCGCTAATAAATAATTCTTCTTGATATTTTAAAGAATAACTTGCAAAAAGTGTCATGAAAGAATTAACTTTACGCCACATATGAACGCGTACATTTACGTTAAGCCTTAACACTCTGTAAATGTTTCAAACAATAAATTAATTATGTTAAAACACTCAAAAATTTTAACTTTGAGTATCCTATATTGTATGACTACGGAATTTTGATCAATAATATAAGAAAAACAAAATTCGAGAGGAAAGTTTTTCATTACAGCACGAAGGAAAATGGGTTTTGCTAATTTATTAAGAACCTCTTCAAATTAATCGTAATCCGGTTAAAATCGGGATTGTAGGCCTTAACGAATGATTTATTAGGTTTCCTAATAAACTTCTAGTAAAATATATTATCACGTTGTCTTAATATTTTCGCATTTCGTCAGTATGCAATATTTTCAAGGCCAATGCCCGAGCATGAACACGTGTTCCGATGTACTAGAAATTTACAAAAAGTGTGTAAGGACTTGCAATCCCGTTTTAAACAAGATTACCAATAGTTTTAAGAAATTCGCAATTACATTTTTAGAGAGCATTACTTACGCAAGGGTGTAACCTCCCACCGAATCGTGTTTTCCAGTGCTTGACCAGATCCTACCGTCTTATCACCTTAAAATAATCACTCTGTATAATAAAAAAACATTCTAAAGGTAAGCACACCATTATAAATAGCAAGAATTGTACGTATATATAAATATATTTGCACCAAGTAACCCCGCCCATACCTTCTCTCCCCTCGCCGCATCATCTGGACACGAGTCACGTAGAGAAACGATATATTCCCAATGTAATTTCGCCCTATCGGCACACGGGGTGACTGTGGACAGTGCCATACATTTAAATGTGTGAATCATAAAATAAATAAAAATTGATAAGAAGAAATAAATCTTTAATTTATATGTCAGAAGAGTTCGCACAAAACAGTGTCAATTTTTTATGATTATTTAACTGTTAGATTAATAAGTTTTATTGGAAAAACTTAATGTGTAAAAAATAGACTAATAAAAACCTCAAAATGTAATACTAAATTATTTTAGACAGTAAAAACGATTCTTAAACGACAAATTGAAACAGAAAAATCAGAAAAAGATACGGTCGCATCTAGGACTTGAACCCAGGAGCCTCGCGACAAATGACAAGTAAGAATGATATACAATTTATATTATATTATTTGGTCAAGGATCGGGCTCTCGTCTAGCAAGCCGGAGGTAGCGGGTTCAAATCCCGACGTGCGCAAGTGCATTTTGTTTGATTGATTTGTGTTATTTCACAATTTTATCACTAAAAATAATGTATTATACATTTGAGGAACGTCCCATAGTGGAAGATACCCTCATTATCGCTCTGGTGTACCACCACCATTCAGAAATAAAACGTTCCTTGAAATGGTTTCGGCCGTGTTTGGTGACCAGATCTGAAAAGCCAGGTACTTCCTCCCTAGACCTCAAACTTTCCAATTTCCTTCCCCTCTCCGCTACCATCATCCTCACAATATACCCCAATTGGGATGCTAAAGTCTTACTGGCTCCAGACGGCTGGGAGGAGTTTTTTTTATTTATTTTTATATTAACTCCACACGGGAGACCCTGAAGAAAATAATTTCCCTCAGGGCCTATGTCATCTTTAGGGATGCTGTGTGGAGGGTCTTTTTGTGGAGAGGAAGGAGTGAACATGGGTCTTGAAGAGTCCCATGTTGTAGGAGGGAGGAAACAAAGAGGCCGGCAGTTCGTTCCACAGCCGAGCTGTTGAACCTAAGAACGAATCGTAGAAGCTATCCGTTCTCATGTGACAAATGTCAACCGTGTATTGTCATGTCGCTAGTTAAACCTGTGCTAAAGTGCTGTCGGTGACTTTTGTATAGAGGATGCTGAAGTAAATACCTACAATCAAATATACAAATCAATGGACTAGCCGACGAACAAAATTCAATGACGAAAATAGTATAGCATAGTAGCTCTATTAATCCTTAATGCTCCACAACATCAATAATGATTGCCTATCCAAAATTAAATAAAGTATGTAGGTAATCTAATCTTATAAATTTTTACGAAACATAAATTATAGATTAGGTATTCCTATTGAAAACATTAACTACACCTCACTGTTGAAAGTCATGGGCCTTGCCACATTAAAAGAAAGAAGAATATGTTCTTATCTCTTTTTTTTAATAAAATTGTTAATAACATGTTTGGGTTGATCGACTTTCATGTGCCTAGTAGAACGGTTCGTCAGAAGGTACCTTACCATTGTAACATTGCAGGTACCAAAGCAGAAATAAATTCAGTAATGAACCGACTACACAGTGCAGGGAATAAATATTGCGTGAACACTAACGGTACTGAATGTCTATCAGCCTATAAACAAATTATTATTAAATCTGTATGTCAAATATGAACTTGGCAAACATTAAACGGAGTATGTGCGAACTATTTCTACTACTCTGCAAACTATTTTTATACTTTCCTATAATCATTATCATTGATTTGGAGGATTTTGGCAGATTCTCTATTTTTCATCTCAATTATTTGTACCTATATTTTGTTACCTCGGATATTTTTTTATATTTTTTTATATAACCTATATTTATCATTGACAATTGACTTTACTAACGAATATACTTATCTGGGACTAATAGTAGACAATAAATTTAAATGGGATAAACAAGTGGCTAAAATCTGTAACCAGCTCCGATCTTTTGCAAGTAATTTTTATAAACTGAAATTTGTTTTGCCTCATTGTACTCTTAAAATAATTTATTTTTCTATGGTCGAATCCATACTCAGATATGGCATACGAACTTGGGGGCACTCAAGCAATATTTATATTAAATATATACAAAACTTACAAATTGCCATAATAAAAAAAATTGTACCACCGAATATCTACAGACAAAGAAGTAATCTAAAACTACTGTATGGTTCTGAGGGCCTACTTCCAATAAAGGGTCTTCTTTGGTACATTATTATAATGGATAATGAGGGAGATAGCAAATATAAAAAGCAACCGATGCATAATCACACAACAAGATTCACTGAAAATAAGGGCCTCATTATTCCAAGAGTAACAAATAAGTATGGAAGCCGAACGCTTAAATATTTAATACCAGAGATATTCAATAAATTTAATAATTCTTTTAAACCTCAGAATAATGAGAGACCCTGCCCCAAAAACACTAAGCGTTGGCTAATAAGCGACGAATCAATGTATCTCTGAACTTTATTATTGATGTATTCCTGAACATCTCAACGTACCTGCCTAAATAATTTGTATATAGGTAGGTACTTTGATATTTATTATTTTGTGATATTGTTTATTGTATAATTTAGTGTCATACATGTATTAAAAATTAAAAATGTTTATATATATTATTTGTAGAACCTACAGACAAACCGTCATGTGTGACAGCTTTGTGGGACTGCATAAAACTTGTATCTTTAAAAATTTATAATAAAAAAATAAATAAAAAAATAAAAAAAAAAATAAAAAAAAAATTAAAAAAAATATATGATATAAGATCGGTATAATTAAAAAAAATTAATAATAAATAAAGATGTACATTATTATCTGAAAAAGCCCTATGGGCGTTTAAATAAAAATAAATAATCTAAAAAAATTCAATGCTTCAATCGGTTTCAGTTCTTGAATGAAAACTGTCAAAAATGGTCAAACGAACAATTTTCTAACTGTACTAAAGCAATTCATTAGCTTTGGCTGGGCTATTCCGTGCATAATGCCTATTTTTGTGCTTTAGTTGCTCTTGTCGAATACGTATTCGGCCCAGGCAGAACTAGGCAGGTGGAACTGAATGCGCGTGCCCGAAAATCACACTCTTTCCAGCTTCGTGCATACGGAATGAAACAGAAAATCCTCTCCAAACTGTTGCCGATGTTTGAGAATACGCGACATACGAGCATTAATAAAGTAAACTAACGAATGTATTGAATTAGTTTATTATTGTTTGTTTTATTTATTATTGTACATTTGATGACGAAAAATTATATGATAGTTCAAATAATGTTCACATGAATATTGAATATATGCACTAATATGACAAGTACAATGTGCGTCGAGGATAAGCTGAAATACAGGCGTGAATACATTATGGCCCGGTCAAAATTAGTTTCTTACTAGGATAAACTGCAATACAGGCGTGAATACATTATGGCCCGGTCAAAATTAGTTTCTTACTAGGATAAACTGCAATACAGGCGTGAATACATTATGGCCCGGTCAAAATTAGTTTCTTACTAGGATAAACTGCAATACAGGCGTGAATACATTATGGCCCGGTCAAAATTAGTTTCTTACTAGGATAAACTGCAATACAGGCGTGAATACATTATGGCCCGGTCAAAATTAGTTTCTTACTAGGATAAACTGCAATACAGGCGTGAATACATTATGGCCGGGTCATCATTAGTTTCTAACTAGGATAAGCTGCAAAACAGGCGTGAATTATTATGGCCCAGTCAACATTAGTTTCTTACTAGGTTATTAGTTATTAGTTCCAGTTCTAAAAAATAATTGTGTGCTTTAAGTCTCTGTTTACGGATAGAAAAAAATTATTCCAAGGCTTCTTACGATTCAGAATAAATAAATAATTATGCTTATTTTAAGCCTAGAAAACTAGGGAAGCGCAGCCTCCAAAGTATGTATGAAGGGACCGCGTTCACGTGTTTTTAGTATTGTTGTATTTTGAATTGATTATATTAATACTTTAAAGAATATTATATCTACAAACCAAAAAATTATAGATTGATGATATGTATGTATGACGTTGTTATGGTAGGTACTTTACAGTATACACTCATTATATTACTCCTGAAAAACTTACCTACAAATAACAATATTTACATGTCAAAACCTTTGTACAGTAAATACATAAATAAAAATGCTTTTTCGCGAACACTTCAACAGGAGAAACTGTGCTGATGAGTACGGTTTCATGATATTTCATCAAAATGAAAATTCAAAACACCTTCAAAAGTGATATACGAGTCATTAAAAGTGATGAAACAAAAACTAGGTTTAATAGTTACCTACGTAACCTATATAACCTAGTTTTTGTTTCATCACTTTTCATGACTTTATATCACTTTTTGGAGATGTGTTGAATTGTCATTTTGATTAATTACCCGGTCACTGATGTGTACACGTGTTTAAGGGCATTTTTATAATGAGTTAAATCATTTCCGGCCACTTAAAGCTGCATAATATACTTGCGCCAATGTAATGATAACTTAATTTACGATAGTTTATTCCTGTTCCCGTTCGGTGGTTAAAAGTATTAGAAACACCTCAAATAGCTCGCAGTCGGTATTTTAATTCCATTAAAGATGTATTGGCGAAAACTTTTACAGCCAATAAAATTTAACTTGGCCGTGCCATCAAACTGCCCCCTGCTTTTAGTTCCGGCATTATGGGATCTATCGAGTTAAGGACATCGGACGTTAAATGGCTACGAGCACTTCCGGCTCAGGAAACGCTCTCCGTTTCCGGCTGACGTTTGCAGTAAGTACCAATTCTGTAGGCGGGAATTACTATACTTTACAACTTCCACTAAAATAATAAACCCACAGCAGTGTATTGTGGGCGTGTCGGTGTGACTGATTCTGATTATATGTAACTTCAAAATTTCACGACAATAATTATGTTTCATGTTTTATGTTTCTTGCTGTTATAATTTGTTGAATGATTTTTTAAATTAAATATGAACGAAGGAGTTTGGGACAGTTTAGCTTAGTGGTAGAGCGAAGCCCCTGCAAGGCTGAGGTGCTGGCTTTATTTCCTAAATGTGACCAAATCCTTTTCTGATTTTTCCTTTAAATTATGTTTAAAGATGAAATAATATTAAATATACAATAAAAACACATAAATTTGTTTTTGACCACTACTTGTTTTATTTTCACTCTACCGGTTTCGGAAGAACCCTTCCTTCGTCAGGAGAATATTAAAATATTCATTTATCAAGAGTTTATGAGAGAGGGGTTGCAACATCAGTTTATCGCCCATGGCCTATAGCCGCTCCTGTTTCGCATCAGATACTGTGACCGCTAAACTTACCAGTTTTGAAATAGATTTAAAATCCTTAAATTATTTTATAAATCCGTCGACAGAGATGTTCGAGGCCTTTTTTCCCTGGAGGTTGTTATGAATAAGTATTTGTCACAATGTTATGATACTTACTTAGCCCAAAGTTGTGTTAAAAGGCTGTTTATGTGTTTGGTTTCTTAAGTATATTATTGACTGTTATGTTGAATGAAAGAAGGGTGGCCAAGTTTGACTTTGTTGGTCTTTGAAAGCCAACGCGCCAGAGTCCCTTCCAGTGGTTGAACTGAAAAAGAACTCGCCAAATCGACCATCCGCCGGTAGAGCATAATTCTCTATTCAGGGCGGGGAAAATATATCCCATCTACATGATGTTCGAAAGGAAGTTGCAAGGTTACAGAATGAAAATAATTTGGTTAAACTTTGGACTGGCCGTAACAAGTTATATTTGATAAATTTCACAGAGAAATACAAAAAGGTGAAAACTTATCCCCATCGACCAGAACGTAGAATCTATCTACCCTGTCTAAAATAATATGAACGTACGTGGTTATGAGGAACGAACACTGAGTGCCGCGAATGGCGGAGTAGATGATTCAGCCAAGTAGCTAGAGGACGGCAGCATCAGGAGGTGGCTGGCCAACGGCCCAGTGTGGTCCAGCCAGGAGGAGTAGACGACATCAGGATGTGGCTGACCAACGGCCCAGTGTAGTCCAGCCAAGAGGAGTAGACGACAGCATCAAGATGTGGCTGGCCAACGGCCCAGTGTGGTCCAGCCAAGTGCCGGTTTCACGGTTAATCCGTAAGTTGCCCTTCCACGAGGCAAGGTGGAACTTAATAATGCTCCGAATCAAAATGCACACGGCGAAACAGTCTATCGGCAGAAATAATCACCGATCGCTTGGATAAACTCTGATTACCCCCATGGCCACACATGGTGAAATACGTTTTCATTATCCACGCCACCCGGGGCAAATTCCACTCGCGGGAAATATTACTGGACTTCTAATCTTGAAGCACAAACTGAACATTTCGGTATTAATCACAAATCCATGAAATAACTTTCGATTAGATCCTCAGACCTACAGAAATAATAATTGACCCCCGACCGGACACCCTGTCTCTTCCCTGTCCGCCGGGAAGTGCAGCCATCTTGAATTTTTTGTCACTTCCTGTTAAAGTTTCTTGTTGCCAGTGCATAAACAATAGACAAGATAAATCACAGATTTGACAGGTTCTTACTTAGTGTAATAATCGTATGTTATTTTCATAACAAGGTGTAAATTCATTTGAGGCATATAGGTCTTCGAGGAGGAGGAGAGTCAACAAGGAAGGCAAATGTATGTTTTTATATAACAACATGTAAATACAACTAACTTAACTTAAAGATAATTCGAATTTAATCTCTCTGAAACAATTATATTTTATGGATATTTTAATTTATCAATTTGCACACACAAACTCGGGTCGATTCACAAGATCCTCATTAACCTGCCACTAAAACGACTTTTGTTTAAAGAAATTTGAAATATTTCTCTATAAAAGTATTTGATTTCCTCCATTGTGCAATAAAAACCATTAAAAAAATAATCGACTTCAAAAGAATTATTATTACTTCTGAGGGATTATGGACACGGGAAGCAAGAATATAAATATATTGTTGAAACCTAACAAAGATTACCCCTATGTTATGTTCTTCGTCTAGACTTTTGCTTTAAAATTTTCCTCTAATTGTAGTTTAGGACACTTACAAAAACTTGGCAATAAAAAATTAACATACTTATAAAAAAAAACTTGACCTAATTTACAATTAACACACAAAACTGTATACAATGTGAATTTAGACCGGGGTAACTCAGTAAGGTCATATTCCCTCAACTTAGACCGTGGTAACTCAGTTAGGTCATATTCTTTCAACTTAGACCGGGGTAACTCAGTAAGGTCATATTCTTTCAATTTAGACCGGGGTAACTCATTAAGGTAAAATTCTTTCAACTTAGACCGGGGTAACTCAGTTAGGTCATATTCTTTCAATTTAGACCGGGGTAACTCATTAAGGTAAAATTCTTTCAACTTAGACCGGGGTAACTCAGTTAGGTCATATTCTTTCAATTTAGACCGGGGTTACTCATAAAGGTAAAATTCTTTCAACTTAGACCGGGGTAACTCAGTTAGGTCATATTCTTTCAATTTAGACCGGGGTAACTCATTGGTAAAATTCTTTCAACTTAGACCGGGGTAACTCAGTTAGGTCATATTCTTTCAATTTAGACCGGGGTAACTCAGTTAGGTCATATTCTTTCAATTTAGACCGGGGTAACTCAGTTAGGTCATATTCTTTCAATTTAGACCGGGGTAACTCATTAAGGTAAAATTCTTTCAACTTTGACCGAGGTAACTCAGTTAGGTCATATTCTTTCAACTTAGACCGGGGTAACTCAGTAAGGTCATATTCTTTTAATTTAGACCGGGGTAACTCATTAAGGTAAAATTCTTTCAACTTAGACCGGGGTAACTCAGTTAGGTCATATTCTTTCAATTTAGACCGGGGTAACTCAGTTAGGTCATATTCTTTCAATTTAGACCGGGGTAACTCAGTTAGGTCATATTCTTTCAATTTAGACCGGGGTAACTCAGTTAGGTCATATTCTTTCAATTTAGACCGGGGTAACTCATTAAGGTAAAATTCTTTCAACTTAGACCGAGGTAACTCAGTTAGGTCATATTCTTTCAATTTAGACCGGGGTAACTCAGTTAGGTCATATTCTTTCAACATTTGTTAAAAATTACAGTACATAAAAAAATACAAAAACACCAGCTTTATTTCAAGATAACATTTCTAGGGATACACGCTTCGGTGGGTACTACCTACCGTCTACTACTACTAACTCGTCTATAGATGAATGTAAAATTTCGAGTAGATACATACTTCTTGATTAAGTTGATTGGTTTATCGAACCGTGAAGTGATATTCCAGTTGAATGAGCGCCGTTGGAATTAAATGTTTTGAAAATGATCTGAATTACGTAATCTCCTCCCCGAGAGACTTTTAAATAATACGTCATATTATATAATACATTGTTTGTAGCCTGTGTAGTAGAATGTTCTTGTTTAACACTCCAGAAGATGCAGGACAGAAGAGGACGATTTTCGCCCTCACGATAAATTAACAGGCATTATTAGTAAAACATCAATTTAAGAATGGTTTATCGATTAGCCTTGGTAAATATAACATGACGATAGTAATACATCAAGAATTTTTGTTGTAATGCAAAAATATTCGGATTTTCATGAAATTCCGACTTCATGATAATATTTTCGTAATAAACCAAAAGTGTATAAGGAAACCTGTTAATTCATTGGTAAGGCCTGTGATCCCATTTTTAAGCAACGGCATTAGCAATAATTTGAAGAGATTCTTATTAATTAATCAAGCGTCATTTGTCTCCGTGAGGGTGGAAACTTGATCCATCGACAGGATAAGGTCCTCCCACAGTCGCTGTCCCCACATGATGAACATGTGTGAATGAGTGGTAATCATGTGTGAATGAGTGAATGGATGCACATGTGTGAATGAGTGGTAACCCCGCTGAGAGATAGTCTGGGTTCTTACTACTTCGTATACTCTGTGCCCATGTGATGCACATGTGTGAATGCGGTGCGGTGTAGACAACTGAACATGTGCTCTACGGGGGAAGGCCTGAGGTGCTACACTGGATCGCATACCAATTTAGATGTACATTTTGACCCCCACCATACGAAAGAGGAAGAAAATACATGTTAAACTAAACAATTTATGCTAGTCCTTACCTTGGGTTGAGTTTGAGTTTCACAGAAATTCAAACTTCTGTGAAACAACACAGCCTTACTCACTTTTTTGACATTGCAATGATTTCCCGAATGAATGGGAACAAATTCATCACAAAATGCAAAAGTTTAGTTCGGTATTGGAACAAAGTCACGGAGAACGTAAGCATAGAAAGTTACATCAACTCCGCTGTACGATTTTCCATTTTACCGTAAAATGGTGTAACTGTGATCAATTTTCAACTTTGAAACTAAATATTTATTTATTATTATTACGCGCCCTAATGGGCTTTTACACGCTACAAAGTTTAATAGTAGAGTATCACCGTTATTATAAATTCTACAAAATTAAAAGAGTAAAGGAAACTTAATACAACGAAAAAAGAAAAATATTAAATGTTACAACAAAAGAATATAATAAAATAATATAAATTAGTAAAAATGATAAGAAGTCTCACATAAATAGATATTCAAAATAAAAAAAATAAATAAATATATTGCGGAAATTATAGATGTCTATTTGTGTCTCGATATATAAAAGAATTGAAATAAACAATATTTATATTGATTATTTTTAAGATGAAATATATCTCCCAGATCAGAGTATTTATTTCCGAGACTGTGAAGTCTTGGAATCGGGGAATTTTGATAAGACAGTGTCCTGGTGTTGTAAAAATAAAAGGGTAGTAAATTTCGGCAAGATCTGTTGGGTATGTGGATGCTGATTGACTTGATTTATTTTGCTTATAGAATATTTCGTGTCGGAAAATTTAATGCCAAATTTTTTGAACATGTTTAAACTATCCGAACATATTCGAGAAACGCTGTGGAGCGATTTTGACTACCAACTACATACATATAAGCTTATAACAACGATATGCCAATCCATAAATATTTCATAAAAAAATTGTTAGTATTTCAAGTGTAATAAATATGTACATAATGGGCCTTTATAATAAACATTTTAAAGTTGACACAACTAATAAAGAAACAAAAAAAATTATGGTAAATCAGTGGCTGCGTAAAATTTAAGACGATTTTATTAGGTAGGGAGTTCAGGCGATAGACACTGACATACCTTTTTAATATAATTACACGAAACCATTGGGATGCCATGTGGGGGGGTCTTTTTGAGGAAAGGAAGGAGAGAACATGGGTCTTGAAGAAACTCAAACTCTTGAAGAGACCCGTGTTGTTGGAAGGAGGAAACACAGACTAGACGCCGACAAATCGTGCCACAACCGAGCTGTTGAACTCAATAACGAGTGGAAGAAGCTACCCATTATCATGTGATTAATGTCAGCCGTTTGTATATGTTGGGTGCGCGTTTGCTGTATTTTTCGACTGCGCACCGGCGCCGAAGGGATCAATGAACTTAGTTCCTCGGGGCATCTTCCATTGTAATACCGGCAAAACAAGGAAAGCATACCTACCTGACGCATATGCTGTAAAAATTTTAAGAATTACGTTTATCCGTGTCGGAAAATATAAAAAAGCTTCAGAAAACAATCATTACAAAGAAGTGAGTAATTAGCGAGTGGTAGCGAGAATTTAGCAGATATCCGTGATGACAAAGTCACTCCCTGGTTCAAAAGTCCCTCCGTATTACGGTACAACAACTTATTTTGCATAGTCATTGTCAACCGTTGTTGTTGTTAGTTGTTGAAGTTGTTAATTGTTACGGTAACAACTACCAGCAGTTGCTCTAGATTTCTGATAGGGATATGAATATGGAGCCAGGAATTCTGGTGGATTAATAATATGCTGCTGGGAAGTTGAACCATACAATCAAGCAGTCGAGGAGCGTTATCGTAAAGATACTACAAAAACTTATTTTATGGTTTTAAGTGAATAATTTTATGTCATTTAACTGTGACAAAATATGAAAATAATTCTTTTTGAAAGCCATTTTTATTTAAAAAGAAGTCGACAATTGCAAATTTAATAAATGAGATACATTTAAATATTTGAAAAAAGTTTAAACAAAGCGAAATATCAGTATATTTCAGTTCTATTATTGAAGCATTGTTTAAACCCTTCAGGGTTTTCAATATTTTTTACATTGAAATTTCTTGTGGATTTTCTGTATGTGTTCGAGTTATTTTTAATGTAGCATATTTTAGAAGTTGTTGTAAAAACAATTTTTTTGTTTAATTTTGTGATAAAAAAAATAATATTTCAAGGCCAAGCAGGTCATTGCAACAAATAACATTTGGCTGTCATCAGTTGTTTTGTTTTGCTCTATCTAAAATTATTTTTTTACCATTCTTTTTTATTTTCCGTCAAAAAAAGTGTAGTGTGTTGTGCCTTGAGGTTTCTTCTCCCTCTCGATCTTCAAGGAGTCACTTTTCGCTGCTGATTTCCAGATATTTATAAACTTTTTTTACTTTTGTCATTTTCCATACTATTCTTGTAGTTGTTTACTGTTGTGAATAATGGAGGAAGATTTCCCTCCTGGACCCCCTACAAAGCCCCCAGATCCCTCTCCGGACCCCCCAGACGGGGATGATGTCGAAATTTCTGACAGTGATTCTGTCATTTTGACTTCTACCAAAAAAAGGAAATTTACTCCATCTTCCCAATAAAACTTGATTCGCCTTCGACTTCACAGTCCCCACCAGCACTTTCTCAACTTCCTCCAATAAACTTTTACTCTCCTCATTCCCGTGGCCCATTCATAGTATACGCCCAAAAAACTGAGCAAGGAAAAACCATTCACCCTCTTGAATTAGGAAAATTCCTATCAAATAGCAATAACCTTTCAATCAAGCCTGGAGGTGTAAAAGCCAAGGGTCGCTTTCAAATCTCCGTTGAATTCCTTTCAGGGTCAGCTGCCAACAGTTTCATCAAAAATATCTTCATTTTATCTAATTCGAAGTTCAAGGCATATATCCCTACTTTCAATGTCACTCGCATGGGCCTGGTCAGAGGTATCACGACCGATCTGTCCATCGCAGAAATTTTGTCTTCACTTTCAACCCCCCAACACATTGGCAATCCCATAAAAGCCAGGAGGCTAAATTACAAGGACTCCTCTGAGGGTATAATTTCCTGGAAGCCCTCCCAATCTGTCGTTATCACCTTTGAAGGTCAATCTCTTCCCTCCCATATATATTTATTCTTCAACTCATTACCAGTTAAAATGTATACTTATCCCACCACTCAATATTTCAATTGCTGCCGTTTTGGTCAAACCAAAGCTGCATGCAGATCTGAACTCAAGATGTTTTAAATGTGGAGAAAACCACGCAGCTGATCAATGTCCTTCTTTCTCCTCACCTAAATGTTTGAACTGCTCAGGTTCACATACAGCTATCAACACTTCTTGCCCAGAACAATCTCGCCAAAAAAATATTAAAACTTCTATGTCCTCTCAAAACTTTTCTTTTCTAAAGGCTTCTAAACTATTCCCACCCGACAAAAAATCATTTGCTGAGGCTTTATCCAGCAACTTCTCATCCAACCCTCTTCTCTCCTCTAATACATAATCAAAAATTATTTTGCACATTCCCTCGTTCTCTCTGACTCTCTCAGTTCCCTCCAAAAACTTAAATCCAGTCCCGTATGTCGTATTCGAGAGATGATAACCTCCATTCAAAAATAGTAACTCTAATTTGGATTACTGGACATGTTGGTGACATGGGTAATGATATTGTGAATGCCTTGGCAAAACAAGGAGCGTCCAACCCTGTTGTTACCCTCGTAAACCACATTCCACTATCTGATATTTTTTCCAACATCAAAGATAGATCCCGCAATGTTTGAGCAGAGTATTGGCACATTGCTAGTCAATCCAAGGGAGCCTACTATGCCTCAATACAAAAGACTATCCAATCAAAACCGTGATTTCAAAAATTCCCCCAATTTTCCAAAAAAGTAAATTTCTTCACTTATTTGAATGAGGATCGGATATTCTTCCTTCCTTCCCACCTTTTTAAAATTCACGTCCTTGACTCCCCAGATTTTGTGGTCTAGAAGTGGGAACTTAAGATCACATATTTTTTGCTGTCCCTCTCTAAACAAATATCCTCTCTTCTATCAAGCCTTATCTAAAATTGCCTCCCCTCCATTCAACATCTCATCTCTTCTAAGTCTGAACTCTACTCCAATTTTTATTATTATTTTGAAATTTTCCTATTTAAAAAAATGAATATTTAAATTCACTTTTCACTTCTACATAATTTTAAATGATGGCCAAGAACACCCTTGAAGGGTGAAAGCCAGAAAAAATGGAAAAAAGACCTCGCAGGTCGTCAACATTAGGATATACTCTCCTTCCTCCCTTTTTTGCCCTTACCTATCTCCTTGCACAAGTCGAATCTCTGTGGATTTCAGCTATCATAATATATTCCAAGAAATTAATAATTTTCATTTGCTTCCCCCCACGGGTACACGGGACTACTGTAACACCGGTCCTCTCGGGGAATGGTCGAATCCTTTATTTCTTCTCAGATTCTTATTATGTAAATAGTTTAGTTAAATTCTCTTACTTCTCGGTAATCTTTCTTTATTCTCTTAGCTTCTCGGTAATCTTTTATGTAAAATCGCCCGTAATTAATGCGGGAACTGCTGGGCCCCGCGCGCCGGCGAATTTACGAATATTTTTTTTCTCTGTAGGGAAGGTAATTCATTGTGCGTACGTACCTAAGCATTGTACGCCAAAATTGAATTGTAGATTCTATAAATATTTGTACAGCATTTTATGTCAAAGTAGAGTTATAGATTCTATAAATATTCGTACAGCATTGTATGTCAAAGTAGAGTTATAGATTCTATAAATATACGTGCTCAAGCATACTCTACTTTGGAATACAATGCCAAAGTAGAGTTGTAGATTCTATAAATATCGCCCATCAGAATTCAGAATCAAAACATTGCTTGTATGGACCTACTTTTCTATTTTTCTACCTTCCTCTACTCCATCTCCTTCCCCTATCAACTACCTTCAGCCTCACAAAATACCCCAATTGGAGATGCCAGTCTCATTGGCATCAAACGGTTAGGGGTAATTAGAACTATTTTGCGGTACTCACCTAAAAAAAATGCAATGTTCACTTTCGAAAAACTAGATCGAAAAACTTATTTAATGTCGTTTTAATATATATAAATATAATACATTTTCACAGACAATCGGAAACATTCACACAATTACGTGATTTAAAAAATATATTAATATCAAAATATCTAATTATGATTAATATTAATAGGGATTCTAGTAACAAGTAACATTAAAAACTATAAAATATTTAAATTGAATGGGTGAACCACCCCCTAAATAACCCCCACCCCCTTGTTCTAACTAACTGCGAATTATAAAACTGTTTAAAATTTCCTGTAATAGTTGGAGTGCTGAGTAAAGTTGTCGTCCCCCGCTTGCCAAAAATAAGTTTACAGGCCAAATTCAGTTTCACCAGCCGAAACTAAATTTGACTGGCTGAAAATAAATTACGCTTTTCAGTTTGATATTTGCCTACAGCAGTTTACAATGCTGATTTTAGTCCAATTTATTAGGGATAAATTATTGAAGCTTTCAAACCTCACATTAATATTATTTAATCATCGAAGAAAAGATAATATCGACAATTCTTAGTGAAAATAGGAAACAGATAAAGACACATAGCTATAATTTTAGTATCTAATTCTTAATATGAGATCGATAAAAATGACCGAATATAATAAGGTCTCAATAGATTCATTGGCAGAGACGTCATTCCCCGTAGGACTAGAGGAGCTGGGTTCTACTTACATTTGCGACCCTTACCTTTTATATTTTCTGTTCTTTTATCTTTCAAATATAACTATAAATCTAACGTAGATAGTAACCTTCTCCTCGTTTTGAAGGTGTGGAGTGTAATTATTAACTAATAATTCACCAGTCTTTGAGTAAAACTGTATATTTGGTTATACTTTTTTTGGTAAACTAATATAATGTGTTTGAGACAAGATTTTTTTTATGCATAGCACAAAGGGTAACAATTATTTTACAAGCAATAATTATTCGCCTGAAACACTCATCCACATTAAAAAATCTCCTGATAAAAGATACATATACCTGATACAAGATACAGATATTAATTGTAAAATAACTGTATATTTGGGTTCAAATCAAATCCACGCAGCCCGCCACACACACCCTTCTTTAAATAAGTAGATATTAGTTAAATATAAGATAGAATATACAGATATTCGTTTGCTGCAGACATTTTAGATTTTATTTTTCATTACATTAGTATGTCACTTCATTTCAAAGCATAAGAAATAGGTCTCAACCGTGAATGGCCTCCGTGGTCGAAGGGTAAGGCCCTCGACTACGGATCCTGAGTAAAAATAATACTTTTAATACATTTGGGGCATGTTCCAGAGTAGAAGGAAAAACCACCATTCAGAATTGAAGCGTGGCTGGAAATAGTTTTAGTGACAAAATCGGAATAGTCCTGTACTCCCCGCTACCTTCAGCCACACGATGTCCCCCAATTGGGGACAGTGTTGCCAACTCAACTACTTCAAAATATGCTAGAGTGATGGAAAAATATGCTTAATTCCTTTAAAAAATGCCAAAAAAAAGCCAACATAAATTTAACTTAGTATTTATTGAGAAATAGAGTGACGGGAAAAATATGCCAGAAAAATGCTAAATTACTTTAAAAAATGCCAAAAAAAGCTAACATAAATTTAACATAGAAATAAAATCAGTGAAATAAAATATCTTTCCTGCTCTCTTTAGGCCAAATCTCACGTACAAAATGGCATTCAGGGTTCTCACCGCCAAACGATTTCGGAGTTTTGTTTTGACCAGACTCATTTGGCTAAATACACGTTTAATGTCCGCATTTGAATGCGGCAATGTTAAAATAGACATTGCAAACTGACATAAATCACCGAAGGGGTTATTATTAGCTGCATCTTTATATTGCATGACTTCATTCCAAAACTCTACAGTGGAAGTCAAGGATTCCCATTTAATGTGAACTATGTTTCTCCATTGAGACACCAGTTTTTCAATCGATATCATTTTTGTTAGTTAAAAAATTGGTTTTTATTATTTTCATGTTTCTGTAACAATAAGCCAAATAAATATGCTATATGCTAAAAGCATAATAGTTATGCTAAACATGGAGTATTTATGCCAAATTTAGCATATAATATGCTAACTTGGCAACACTGATTGGGGATGCCATAGTATCACTGTCTCCAGACGATTGGAAGCAGTATGGACTCACATTAAAAAACTGTTTAGTGCCGGGTTTTAAACCCGAGCGATGTTCAACTCCGGTAAAGCTACGTTTAGACAACAAGTTTCAATGAATTCATTACTCTCCCCTGCGCCAGTTTGAAGCTCGCAGGGTAAACTTTTTTATTTAGAATTTTGATCATTAAAATTTCGCAAAAAAAGCACTTTTAGCACTCCACGCAAAACTCCGGCCGATGTTACACTATAACTCCTGCTTCCACAGTTTGCACTTTTCGTGGTTCCCACAGCTTACGTTTTCCACAGTTTCAACGGCTTCCGAGGATCGCAACTTCCACTTTGTGGAATTTTTCAGCCAAATCCGAACTTACGTAGGTACTGCGTCTCACCCATTATAAAATGAAATTACCTACATCATTTATGAATTCCTACACCCGCTTTGTAAAATCTAGAAATTTCAAAACCATAATTTCTGAATTAAGTAACTACTTATATAAATACTTTTTCTCTAGCATAAAGTTCACTTTCATAAAAGTTTAAATTTATATTTCTGCTTCAATAAAATTTGACTATGTTTCAGTGATTTATTTACTAAGAAACAGATAAGTAGACCTCGCGTTCTAAAAAGTACGTTTTACTTAATTTTCTCTAAGAAAGACAGCCATTTCTAACTTTCTGAAACTCAATTTCCCGCAGTGGTAGGCAGAAAGAATAAACCGCTGCAAAGCTCTATCCAGCCTTATATATATTTTTTTTATTTTTTTTTATTAATATTTGAAAAAAATATTTTTTTTACATAGATAAATACAGGATATTAACAAGATATAAAACAATAGAAATTATAGCCTTTCCTCACCATAAAGAGACAATGCTCTTGTGTTTGGTGGGGGAATTCTAGTACAATTATGTACATGTATGTTAGTATTAAGGTAAATAAATTATTAAGAAACAACACAAGATTTAAACAATATTACTTCTAGATGTAAGTAGTGAACGTATTTTGGACTTATAATAGTTTAAGGTAATTTTTTAATTTAAAGTGAAATTCCTGAATGTTTTCGATATTTTTTAAATTTAATGAAAGGTTATTAAAATAAATTATGCCTAGATAAAGATAGGTATTTTGAATGAGCTTAGTGTTAAATTTTGGGATTTTAATAGTTTTCTGGTATCTTGCTGATGTATTGAATTGCAAGTTATGAGTATTTGACTGTATTTCTTTGTAAATTTGAAGTATTGAATATTTTTGATACATTTTTTCTACTGTAGGTACTTTAAAAATTGTAAAAAGAATTTCGGTGGAAAATTTTGACATTATTTCAAAATTACTTTGATTACCAATCTTTGAACTACTTTAAGTGGGTTCAAAATTTTATTATATGTTCCTCCTTAACCAATATTCTTCATTCACTCTCTTATGTATTCCAATAAGTTGAATCACTCACGAAGTTACTACACTTTACCCCCAGACGCCTTGTGCCTGTAATAAAAAATAATATCTATTAACTTTGGTTGTCTGTGGGTGAAATATTAGTTATTGCTGCGTGAAAATTATCTTTGAATTTTAGTGTCAGTTTTAAAAATTGGAACTCTTTGTGTTTGAAAAATGTATACAAAGTAGGTACCGTCCTATAATCATGACATTATTTTTAATTAATAGAAGACATACCGTGTTGAACACACCGGTTCTCGTCCGATCACCAAAATTATTAAAAGAAGATTTATATAAGAATAAAATTGAAAATTTTATGTGACATCTTGTTTAGATTTTTAGTATTATCAGCTAACAAGATAACAGTATTATCGTGTTATTGTGATTTATTTTTGGGGTATTATGCCGTGTTGAACTATTACTGTGCAGATTATTATGCAGTATGAGCGTGATTAATTTTTAGGGCAATATGTCGTTTGCGCCTCAAAAATGAATACCCCATAAATAAATCACTATACTAATTTTGGCAGTTTAATCTCAATTTAATTCGAAAGGTGAATTTCTGATAGTCTCTCTAATTTGTCAATAAACAATATAAAATAATGATTATTTTATAAGAAGTTCACAATATTTGTTTTTGAGAGGCAATGATCTTAGGCAAATGGTGTTGCATAAATACTTTCAGCTTCACAAAAAAGTGGACTGAATGTAAATAGAAAGAAAATCCCAATCGATCGTGTTATTATCACAAGGAATACGAAGAGAGAGGCAAAGAAGCCTTTACCTGGTTAAGTAAGGAGGTTGGTTTCTTTTCGGAGTCCTGCTGGTTTCTTGAAGATTCCGTGGGTCACTTATAGTTCATAGGCTTAGGTACACCTTATACAATCACAACGCGCCTCTTTTTACATTCCCTACACGACAATATTAAACTTGAGGATGACATCTGCACTATTCAATTAACTTCACGAGACACGAGCAGCAAAGTAACATGCACTCTCGACTACGACAAAAATTTGAATCATAAAACAAATGACATAACATGACAAATGAATAACACTCGCATTGGTCTTCTTTCTTCCAAGGTAAGACTTTTAGAAAATGAAAGGAACAATAGGAATACACGATGATGAACTATTGCTAATATCTCAAATATTTCTCGAGGGATCTCTCGAGAAGTTACTAATTCAACGTATAAAATCATGTTACAGTTAAAAAACGTTTTATAACATTTTCAAACTGTTTTACATAAAATATTTTAATGGTAATGTCCTGTTTTTATTAATCATGAATATAAATAATTTACATCCGTAGGGATCCTTCTAGAAACATCTGAGATTTTAGTAATCCGTTCACCAGAAATAATTAAAAGGTGAGCGTCGAACAAACCCCCGTTATTAGAGTCTTACGTGGCCTAAATAATATTATATTAATGGTAATGATTTTTAAGTCATTTTGCTAGCCAACAATAAGCTTTAGTTCACTCGTGGTAAGCTGAGGTTTTCAGCTATCTTTTATTATAAATCACACTAAGAATGATTCGTATTCACAAAACACACATCTCCATATTATGGGATATATAGTTACCTGCACAATTTGGATTCCCCAGGCTCCCGTTAGCCTCGAGGTAAAACGTAGATTCAGTCATTGCGGGATGCTTGATTGGTTCCCGAGGGAGAGAAAAAGAAACGAAATAACGGGAACGTTTTTACTGCTTAGATTCGGTAACAGAACTATACTAGTGTAATGAGACTTTTTCAGTACTTGTGGGTTATCGTCCACAGCATATTTTTATGACTAGGCCTCCGTGGTCGAGTGGTAAGGTTCTCGACTAGATAATTTTTATGAATTTGGGTTATTTCACAGTACATTCATTAAAAATAATATATAGAAAACTTTCTGCACGTTCCAGAGTGGAAGACACTCGGTGTAAGACCACCGTACAGAATTTAAACCTTGCTTGAAATGGCTTTACCCGTGTTTGGTGACCAGATCTGAAGAGCCAGGCTCTTCACCACCTTCCTCTTCTCTATCTCCTTATCTATACGACATAACATATTCCGAACAGGGATGCCATAGTATTAAACACTACACTTTAAAAAATGGTTAGCGATAACAAAAAAGTACCTACATTTTTACAACGAGTTTACCACAAGAATACCATATTACTTAACTAATTATTAACTAAACGAAAAGACCTAACGCGTACAACACGATATCACTTCTCCTGTTATGTATGGTGAAAAGATTAAGCAATTTTAAATATCTTAATTCTTTCCTGGACGCGTATTTCCTTTTCCGTATTCAATAAGTACGGCAGTACAGCCTTGAAACACGCACGGGTTTGTTACGCTAATCCTCCACAACACAGGTGAACTCCTATCGTGGAGGACAATATACTATACCTTTGTCATACAAATATATTTAAGAATAATTAAAAAAAAACTCTAGTACTACCTTCTATTGAACACGGAAAATGAAATACGTTTCCTGGATGGGTACTCAACTACGTTGGTTTGTCTGGATTTGAAAAGACTGCTGTTATTTGGCAACATATGTTTTCGTTCATATCTGTTTACACGAGTATCACATCACTATGTGCGTTTTCATTTATTTCGTGCTCACATTCGTCACACTTGAGGCTTCGACATTAACTCTATGGGTGCTAGAAAACGATTAATCGTTGTTCTTGTTCTTGAAATACCCGAAAACTCCTGGCAACGATCGTTGTTGGAGCAAATTTAATATTAAAAGGTATTAGAATATGCTGTATATTATTTTCATTCATATTCCGATTGCGGGTTTTGTAAACGTTAATTGAAAGCAAGGGTATGTTGTTCAATGGCCAAAATATTGTCCATTTGGACCAACAGTTCCCAATTTTTTTTTTAAATCTTTCATATCCAACGGACAAATTACTGTCCAAACATACAAAATGGGAGAATTTAATGCTTAAATGTGGTAAATCGTGATGTTTGTTTGGTGACGTTTGAGTGAAATTGGAGGAAAATGTAAAAAATAAATGAAAATTGTTAAAAGTGGTGAAATTTGCTTATTTTGTGTATTCAAATCGTTTGGTATTTTATTTTTTTGCAAAGCGCTTTTTTTTATCAACACGCCTACAATTCTACTTAATAATTGACTGATCGGGGGCTGAATCGGGATTGCTTCTGGCTATGTTCTCCATCACGACACAAGAATCATTTTTCACTTACTTAATGTGGGAGATTTTCGAATGTAGTCCGTTTATTTGTGAACCGTGAATGTTTGTCATTCTTAAAATACATCATTTTCTTGCGATATTTTAAAGTTCGTTTACCTGCTAAGAATTTATTTATGAACTGTACATACTAAGGACGGATTGTTTCAGAGAATTCAAACAATTCATCAAATCTCAAAGTTTATATTCAAGTTCTGTGAAGGTTTTATTCGAGTTCTGTTATCATTAATCAAGTACTGTGAAACAACCGGTCCATGATTAAATAATAACAGTAACTACATGAATAGAACTTGAACTGAACTTGAATGTGATGAATTGTTCTGTGAAACAAACTGTCCAGTAACTAACTAACTAACCATCACGCCGTTTCCCCGCAGGGGTAGGCAGAGAGGACGGACCGCCAAACAACTCGGTCTTGGCACACACTCCTTGCCTCATTCACATTCATACATCGTCTCATACATACTCTTCTATTATTCTGACTCTTGACATGGCCCGGCTCTAGTATCTGATTCACTTGATCAGTCCAGTAATTATGTTTAAATTTTTCTTACCCAAATTTAAACTGCATGGCTCTTGAAATATATACCAGATTAGGTATTGCAAAATCCATTCCATCGTATTGGAATAAAAGCTCAAATAAATAAATTTAGGTTCCTAAAATAATTAATTATAAATTCACATATCAGTTGTATTTCTGGCATCGCTTAGCATTGACAGGGTTGAGGTAGAAGTAATAAACGACCAAAGTTTCGAGGCACTTCAGCCGCCATCATCAAGGCTCGGGCACATTAGCCGCCGCCGGATATGGAACGGGACATTTGGAACGGAAATGACGTAATTAGGCACCGTGTCTTGTTCGTTTTACAAAAATAAGGGTGGATTTTGATGCGCGAACTTTTGACGTATTTTATTGGCTGATGTGATCACGAGAAGCTTGGGCTAATTATGAAGGGAGCAGTTTTGGCTTCAGGGCAAGTGGATGTGCTTGGGTACTTAGGTATGCGCAATTATTCAAGCATTTAAATTGATACAATCCGTCGATAAAAAATTAAAATATTTATGTGAGTAGTATTATGGTGACTTACCATCATACATATGATTTAAATAATAATAAAATGAATGTTCTTTTATTGTGTGAATTCAAATCTTTGGTATTTTTTTTTGCTTACTGTGAATTAATGAAATTATGAATGTTGGCATTGCACAACTGATGTAAAATTCAGCTCGATGTGGAAGTTTAAAAATCAAGCGTTAAAATTTAAACAAAAAGAAAAAAGTAGAATTTTGGCTGTGTTCTGTTTAAATACTATAGATAAACGTTAGAAGTTGATACTGTAGATGACTGTTAAAACTTATTTACTTTAGAAAAATAGTATTTCAGCCAAGATTTGATGTATTTTTATAAAATATTAGTTGTGGTTAAACGTAACGAAATATAAAATCGCTCATATGAAAAGTTGCTTCTCGAGTAGTTATCAATGTTTTCCCGGTTTATACAGTATTTTTAGTAACTCTTTCAAACACCTGAGGGATTTCTTGCTCTTGTGTGCTATGGTCGTGATTTTTTTCGCTAATTTAAAGTTCGAATTTTTCATTCCCAGAAGTTAATATTTCACATCGAAATTCCTGGCGCTGATTCAATATTATAGCAGCTGTACGTACAAATGTCTAGAATCTCTGGACGAATGATATAATTATCGCAGGTAATTATGATGTTCCAGGACTGGAGGGGGTCGGGAGAGAAAGTAGAGGGGGGGGGGGGCAGGAATTAAACGAAGTCCAATGATAAAGTTAAGTTAGAGACGAACTTTGCCATTTATGCAAATTGCATTGAAATTTTTCCAGAAAGGAAAAAAAATAATATGATTACTGCTTCTGTGAATCGTAAATTTTCACGACTCAACTTGCAAAAGTCGCATTATAAAGTATATGAAAAGTATTTTAATACCTTCGCTCGGAGGGACATCGGTTTCGTATCACTTTCGTTTCGGACAAAACTTTTGCTTCGGATGAATGGGCTAATTAAATTTAAACGCGTAATTATATTAAAATATATTTATAAAGTTCTGTCGTATTTGATTCCGAATGGGGCCTGAAATAAAATATGCAATACCTGTAAAAAATGATAAATGTACGCTTGTACGTGATACTTAAATTATTATGTACTAATATTCTGGGTTTTTACAGATGATCTCACTTACGTGATGATGACAGATGATCTTACATACAATTGCAAAAATCTACTCAGACATAGGATACATTACACAATAAAAATTAAAAAAACACAGATAGAGACACCAGTAATACATGATATAAATAGCAGTCTGTATAAATTATCGACAAAAATGTCTACTTCAGCACACTCTATCTATATATTCGACACATTTGGGTCAGAGGGTTAAAATAGGCGATATTGTTTTTATATCTATTGAGGTGAAACATACTACGGCGTCTTAAACAATGGAAATTGGGAACATTTATTTCTATATTGCTAAGACATAATGCAGCATCAAGATGGCCGTAAATTATTTTGTGTAAACAAATTAGATCAATCAGTTGCCTTCTAATTTTAAGCGTGTTAATCTCAAAACATTCAAGACGTGTGTCTTATGATCTAAGATGGTTATGTAGACCACATTTGAAAGACAACATTTCATATTCGCAGTAATGTTTGTTCCAAATAGAGCTTCCGTATTCAAGTATACTTCTAATTAAGGCATTGTAATGGGTAGAGAATTTATTGAGGATCTTTGAAAGGTTTACATTTTCTGTGAATAAATCCCACTATTTAAAATGATTTGCACTTAACGTACGAGTAGTTAATGATTTTTTAATTTTTCGAAGAAATTTTCTTCTGACAGCTTATCACTTTGTGATGTCATTATTTATTAGAATAATACAAAAAAACTTCGTTAACATCACTTTAATATATATAACCTTTACATGTTTCGTGAACAATTTTCACATCAGGAGCAAGTATTAAGAATAAAGATAGCGATATAATAAAGATAGCGATAAGCTAACTAAAAAATCAGGAGTTTATAAACTCAATTGCAATGATTGCAAATTCTTTTACATAGGTAGGACCAATAGAAACTTTGAAGTTAGAACTAAAGAACATCTCAGAGCTCTAAACGGAAATTGTGAATCTGAGTTTGCAGATCATCTTTTAAATAACGATCACACATTTGATAAAAAGTCAGGTCTTAAAATACTGCACACAGGATATAAAGTTTCGCAAATAAATAATTTAGAAATTAGAAAACATGTAAATAAAAAAGAAGACTTAATTAATAAGCAAAAAAAATATAAACCCACTTTTAAATATTTTCCTACTAAACTGATCTTTCCCGTCTAACAATATTGTAATTCCCAATTCTGAAAAACTCCGCCCACTTTTACCCCTCCCCACTTCTTCCACTATTCAATTGTAATTTATATTTAATTTTTGACTTTAGTGTTACTTGCTCCTGATGATGTGAACATTGTTCATGAAACATGTAGAGGTTATGTATATTAAAGTGATGTAAACAAAGTTATTTGTGTATTATTCTAATGATTTTTTATAGGTTAGTATGATTAGTTTCAAAGATTTTTATTTATTTTTACTAAATTTAATTATTTGTGTAACCCAATTTATATTATATTTTATTTTATTTAGTAACCATATGAAAAGTCATGGGAAAATCGAAAAAGTATTCCTAAAAATAAAATGGTTACTTTTTTCAAATTATTACACATTTAAAATTCCTTACATGAAATAAAATATGTTACATAAAATAAATGGTTGGTAATTAAGTTGATAGATATAGATAAATAACTACTTACAAATCTTATGATTTCAGAGGAAATTTTTGTTTTGATTTATTGTTCTAGAGAAAGTTGGAAACTAAATTTTCAGTAGTTCACAGAACTACTAGTAAATAAATATATGCATACCTACATATTTAAAGAGAGTAGACATTGCATGCATTTTTTTCGTAAATATATCGATAAGCAATGTCGCCCCAACTACAAGTCAGACCTCAGATGCCTTTAAAGAAGCGTTCATGTTTGCGCTATTATTTGACTACCGCGATATAACGACCCTTATTGAATCTGTGCGTATTGATTGCAACCCCAAAGGCGGCGGGTTCTTATCATCCCCTGGCAATTTCCTTTCCACCCCCTCTGTTCTCCCTTCACCCGAGCCCGCCAGGAACCCTCGGGGAGTAGGGCCATCAATTAAATACTCATTTCGCTACCTGAGAACCTTGAACGGAAGGATGGAGAAATGCTGATGGCAGGTCTGGGAGCTTCTTATTTCAGAGAAGTCTTGGGGGGATATTATTATGCATCAGTGAGCTGTAGATGTTCTCAGCATCCAGATCTAAATATTTTGGTACTTCCCCACTCCCCTCTTCACGATTCTAATCCTTCCAAGTTCTCTTCGGTCTCTCAATATACCCTGATAACACTTTAGTCCAGCTGGGTCTGAGAAATTGAGACCCTTATAATAAAATAAACAACAACAACAAATAAATGTCACGGGACACCTGGCACATGTGAAACACGAAAAAAAAAATTATTGTTGAAAGTTTTAATAATTTCCCTAAGAGCCTAATTTATCTTTGGGGATGCTGTGTGGACGTCATCCCATCTTGCTACGCTTTCTACGCAAGAGTCGGTTTTATACACCTTAGCGTGACTAAAGATGTTTCACATCAAAAATCTTTCATGATTGTTTTCAACCGTGACAGAGGAGTAGGTTATAGTACCTACATAACTAGATAATACATTTTAAAACACACAATTAGCTTACAAGATCAGGCCTGCGTGCTTATAAGATCTGTTCAAACCGTATGCGTAAGTCTTATAAGAAATAAGAAATTAATAAGAAAGCCTAGAAATAAAGTAGATTTTTATATAGTAATTTCATAATGATCCAGCTCCAATGATAGCCGTGCTCGATGAGAGTGTGCAAGTGGTGTACGAACTCAGCACCAAATTAAACATGTTTATAAAACTAACTAACTAACCATCACGCCGTCTCCCCGCAAAGGTAGGCAGAGCGGACAGACCGCGAAACAACTCGATCTTGGCACACACCCCTTGCCTCATTCACATTCATACATACTCTACTACTATTCTGACTCTTGACATGACCCTACTTAAGTATCTGATTCACTTGACCGTGCCGTGTCTTCCTCGGGCGTCCCTGACTTCTGCTATCATTCACATTTGCGTTATAAATTCTCCTTACACTTAAACAAATACTTGTGGACGTTTTTCGTGATATTTGGCAAATCGAGAATTAAATTTCCAAAACCAAAGTATTTTAACGAAATTCAAATGGGATTCACAACGATGTAACTATATCGTAAAGGCTTGTACGTACCTAAAATTTAGGCCGCAGTCATAACCACGATTAGTTCAAGATACCACGCGATAGAACAGATGTTCTAGCATAGCATAGCGTGACAAGAGTAATGGGCTATCAATAGAGTTATCCGTCTAGAACACGTTGATTTAAGGAGGAAGCGCAAAACGGCATAAAAACGAAAAAATAATCACGCTCATACTTTTGGCCGCGAAAACCTCAAAGCAAACCAATTTCATGAAATATTGTTTCAATAAATAATTGATTAAAAATTGGATAAAAATAGATTAACAGAGATGTGGTCACCTTTTAAGCGATGTCTCCGCGAAGGAAGAAGGAATTAGGAAGTAAGGTTTAAAGGATGGGATGTTCCATTTTACGGGGATCGTTAATGGCGAGATATATCACTAGAGGGGGCTCTAATAAAAAGGTCATTTGTCAACCCCCTCCCCCTTTTCGACCCCTGGCTCTGGAACAGGGATTTGAAACCTTCTTTGTTTATAGACCTCTTGAGTTATTGTGATTTTTTTTGTTGAATACCTTTTTATACATTCAAATTAAACATCCTACTTTTGCTAGGTTAAACATGACGGAGGTTTAATGAAAAAATAAGTTTTCGGCCTCGGCAAACCTCCAGATATTTAATAACCTAAAAAAAAATTAAACCTTATTTTTTTAAATAATTTTATTACATTTTTAACATATGGCGAAATATATTATTGGGTATTTTTAATTTTATATAATTAGATATCAAAAGGATCTATGTGGACTTAATAGTGTCAGAGAAACAGCTGCTCAAAATTTTCCAAAAATTTCACATTTTATCATTTTTATCGATTTTAGCGGTCTTAACCACTGACGCCTCTGGCATATTCTCAGGTAAAATTCAAATAAATGGAATAATTCTACAATTGGTAGTTTATGAAATATGCTTTCAAATTTTAATATAAGAAATAAACATAAAAAGAATTAAATTTTTAAATTATGAATGCAAACATAAATTAGTTTTAAAAACGGCACACCTTACGTTTTTACATCTAAACACTGAATTAAAATAATTAATAACGAAAAAACCTTAGATGAACACTATTGTCACCTCATTTTTTTTAGTTTCATCAACGTTTTTTCCCTAAATAATTAAGAATTCACGAAGTTTCATCAACTTTTTTCCCTAAATAATTAAGAATTCACGAAGTTTCATCAACTTTTTTCCCTAAGTGCGGTCGGAACCTTTGGTTTCGTAGAGGTGTACGTTTTAATTCTTTAGTTGTTAACTTCTAGATTTGAATATAAAGCTCGGTATTTTCACTTTCTAACATCGTTTAGCTCATATTTCTAACCATGAGAAGTTGAGTTCATATTTGTTGATTTTCTTAATTATACTTTAATAATCCTTGCCCGTGATATAAATAAGTGCATCATCTGCAAATGGTGTTATTTAGCACTCTTTTATTCTCATAAAAAATCAATAATTCCCCAGACCGCTGGTTAAATACCTCTGCTTTCGAAACAATGTTGTATAAGATTAAAAGGTAGAAGGAGAGAGGAGAGAGGAGGAAGAGTGGGTTGGTTACCAAATGGTAGGTGATATCATAAACAATCAAAGGGAACTGTTTGTTTTTGAAATAAGCAAAATTTGGTAACATTGTTGTCACTGTTAAGAGAAAACAAAGACCAACCCCGCCGGGGAACAATGCCTTGAAATAGGTCGATTGTGGAACCACCTTTAGGACTTCAATGATATACTGCCTTTGCTCACTTCATTTTTGCTACATCAATAAATAAATTAAACCCAACCTAAATTAACCTAACAAAACCTATACTTAATTAACCTAACCTAACCTAACATATAGTATAACCTTCACGCCGATTGTTGCGGCAGTAGACAGAGAGGTTGGACCGCCAGAAAACATTAGTCACTGTTTTTTTTATGAGATGTTCCATACCACCTGAATTCAGTTGGGAATGGCGTGGCGTAACCAATTGGGGTATGTTGTGAGGCTGAGAAATGTGGGAAAGTACGTTGCTATTCAGATCGGATCACAAAACACGGTTAAAGCCATTTCAAGCAAAGTCTCTATTCTGAATGGTGGTCCTGTATCTTCCACTCTGGAATATCGTGGGGTTCCTGCCAAAAGTTGGTAACTTACAAAAACATTTTTTGGAGAAAACTCAATTATAATTCCAGATCTTCATTATGAAATCGGGGTTTCGTGAAACAATGTTAATGTTACTTTTTAAAAATGCATTAGAATTTGTTATTTAAATTAACACGCATATTATTTTAAGTGCCTTTACAATAGTTTTCTTGTCTATCTATTATATATAATTTTAAATAAAAATGTTGATGTTCGTTTGTTCAAAATTTGAAGTCTCCAACTTTGACACAACTTTGCATTCGAATTCGCGTGTATTACATATTATTTGCTTATAATATATAGATGTCACGTGCTTTTGTTTCTCTATCCTCACAGACAGACTGAGCTACAGCAACGCGTGGCGGGGTACATCTGGTTAATTATAAAAATAATGAGGTTAAAAAAATTTGCGTTTCTAGCTTCTGATTGTGTTTCAGGTTTTTTTTACTGTCAGGTTGGCTGTATCTACACTGCCTAAAAACAAACGTGAATTATACGCGAACTTCATTATCGGTGGTGCGACGGTTGGCAAGTTTTCGCGTAAAATATTATTTACGTAAATATTATCAAATATCAATATTTTTCAAAATCGTAAATGCAAAAAATTGTTGTTTATTGTCATTAAGTTGAATCAAATGTTTTTTTAATGAGTATTAAAAACGGTAGTTGTAAGTAAAGTTTTACCCAAACAACTGTCATTCTTATATGCCTAAATTGAACATGTTATTTTTCATTATTATATTCCTGTTCCGTGTTTTAACAATATATA
The DNA here is from genome assembly GCF_061612785.1 of Hesperophylax consimilis. Taxonomy (NCBI): domain Eukaryota; kingdom Metazoa; phylum Arthropoda; class Insecta; order Trichoptera; family Limnephilidae; genus Hesperophylax; species Hesperophylax consimilis. The sequence goes on from NC_142865.1 coordinate 20,420,986, forward strand.
TTCACCTTCTCTAAATGTAACTGTTGTTAGTATCACTTAAATTGGGTGAAGCTCAACCAAGTGCCTAGCACCAAAAAACCGGCGGAGCGGATTTCTAACTGCTAGTAATTAAATATAACTATTAGAAGTTTTACTGTTAAGTTATTCCAAAAATAAATTAAAATAATTTCTAACTTATAAAACCAAAAATGTATTTACCAACTTTTGGTAGTAAGCCCACGATATATTATTTTATTCAAGCAGTTGTGAAACAAAACTAATTCAAAATAAAATTTATATCATTAATTATCAATAATAAAATATTTATTATCTAACGGTCCCAGCATAGACGTGTTCCCATTCATCTTTGCCTCCAACTCTTCACCAAACCCTATCCACGCCTCACTACAACACCTAACCATGTAAAATGTCCACCCATTATTTTGTAGTAGTTCATGTAATATATTTTCCTATGAGAAAGAAAAAATTGTCCCGAAACCGGTCGGCATTCATATTAAAAAAATATACTGGTTCAAAGTAAGTTATATTCTATTATACGAGTATTATACACTTTTTATTGGACTAAATTTTGTTTTAACAAGGTGGAACGTTTTACCCATATAATATATCATATCTCGTGTCTAGGATGAACGAAGTATGCGTGAAGAATGAGTTAATGATGAATGTAAGTAAGTCTAAAGTAATGGTGTTTGAAAGAGAAAGTACGAAAACAGTGTGCAATATAGCTGTTAATGAGGAATACTTGGAGCAGGTGGATGAATTTGTGTATTTAGGAAGCATGTTTACAAGAGATGGGAAGGCTGACAGAGATATTGAAAGAAGAGTAAATGTAGGTAACTCCATTAATGGAGGACTGAAACCTTTTTAAAATACCGGTTTCGAAAGCACCCTTCCTTTGTCAGGAGATTATTAAAACTTTTAATGTAGTTAGTATTTATCTTATTCAATAATATTGTTTTATTATTAAATAAATTTTATTTGAGCACGCCGGGATTTGAACACGCGACCTCCAGATCGCAAGTCGAGAGCCTTACCCCTCGACCACGGAGGCCATCAGTGCACACATGTGCAGTGCTAAAATTATTAAACCTACATACTCGTACATGCGATAAACGGTGAAACATATGTGGATTCATCGGCTTTACTAACGATGCATGAAAGAAAATGAGGCAAGGAGTTTATGGTGTGACCGAGTTGTTTGGTGGTCTTTCTTCTCTGCCTACCCCTGCGGGGAAACGAAATGAAATGGTTAGTTAGTTATTAAGACTCCTTAATACTCCTTATTTGAATGAAATATCTAAATAAGGCTTTCTCTCACTCTTTCCGTGACACGATTCAATATCCTCCTCAGATTCCAGGAAGGAAAACAGTTCTTATATTTACTTAGAGCAGGAAAATAATGTTATTTCAAGAAAATCGAATTTATTTAGAAATCACGTCCGTATTCCGACGCCTTCATGCTTTTTATACCTAGCTATACTACGAGCTAATGATTTTTTCTTGGGTCTTCCTAATATTCTGGTAAACGTGCGTAAATATGTAACAAAATCTTACTGAAAATATTATTATGCATGGATTTTTCGTCTTATATTTAAATACTAATTAATAAATAATTAACCGTCAAACTTTATATATAAAAATTCAACCATGTTTACACATACATTACAAAACACAACCATGTTAGCATTGATTCCTGATGCACCGGTGCACGTGCGCTAAACTCGACGGACACGAACTGAACACCCGTTCACGGTTGACGTTGGCTTCATGAGAACGGGCCGTTTTTACGACTCGTTTCTGTGTAAGTCGGCTCGTATGTGGAATGAGCTACCGGCATCTGTTTTTCCTCCCTCCTATAATCCGAGCCTCTTCAAGGCCCGCATTAACAAATCCCTTCCTACAGCCCCTACCTTATTCCGCCTTACAACGCCGCCCAACCGGGTGGTGACATAGTTCCCCTGTCTGTACACTGCACAGGCAGGGACACTCTTGTGAGGTATCACATAAAAAAAAAAGTTTGTTATTATTAGTTCCAGGAGTGTTTCGAGAGTGGTTCAACGCAATGAAAGAGATACGCGATCGAATTAAAGTCGATAGAATGTAGTTTTTTAACAGCAACGATGTGGATTTCATGATATTTCACAAAGCGAATGGTAGGAAAAGTCGAGGAGGTCCGAGGACGACAGGAATTAAATATGTATTTGTGGTAAAATGAGACGTAAGTGATGAACGAAAAAGAGGTGCAAGGAGAATGAATGACTCGGAAGTGAATGGTTGAAATTTCGAGCAAGCCCGAGTAAGACTTGGCATGATCAAGTGAAATAGTTACTTATTACAATACAATAATATTATTTCCACCTTCAAAATGCACCCAGTTGTCAGGTACCTACTATAGTATTCAGGACCTCAAAATCTCAACGCCGGGTGAACTTCAGAAAGTTCATTATGAATTAGAGGAGGTCAAAAAACGAGTATCGGTGCAAGTGCACAATTATTCATACATTTAGTTATGAGGAGCTGTACCGAGTTAAACCCGTGTCACACGAAGCCAGTATGCTGATTTATACGACTAGAACTTGGGACAGGGTTTTAAGTGATTATTATTAATTCGGGGTTAATATTATGTAGTAATCTGTTCACGCACTATCAATAAACTGTCAAATATAATTAATATTTTTTATATGTACACATTTGTGAAAAGCTTTGTTTATTTAAAAACAAGTCCAAAATTACGAATAATAAATATATGCAAATTTGAAAATAAAAATAAAAGTTTTGGTAAAACAAAAACATTTTTTTTAGTATAATACATCAATTTTTATTAATACATGTATTTAATTTTATTTTTGTTTGACTAAGGATTGAACCTTCCTTCTCAGGGACTGACTAAAATGAGTGAATACTATTCCTGCAGCCAAATTCTAATTGGACGGTACAGAGATTTATTTCATAGTAATAATAATAATATTTGGATGATTTGTATAGTGCAGTTTTTGTGCAAAATCACCTCAAGGGTGCTACGTATGAATATTAACTGTTGTAATTTTTTATAAAGTCATCCAATTAAGCCATCCTTAAATAAATAAATTTCAGAGAAATATGCGTGGGCGCACTTGTGTACATGGGTATCACTAAAAGATAGAATGCGTTGTCGTCGACAAAGAGTCTTTTTACCGAATTGTATTGTAATGTAATTTCCACTTCCATTTCTTTCACTCATTTATTCATATATTCAAGAAAAAAAAATTGAATTTAATAAAATGTATTTAAAAATAATGTGTACCTAATGTAATATAGGGTTATCGTTGATATGTAGATATAAAATGTACCTGAACGAAAAATTTGATTGGGAATCAGAAATAAAGTTCCTTTTTTATATTACAACGGGGGGTCTACTCATACAGCATTTAAAAAGATAATAAAGCCCAAGACAGATTACGCTATACCCATCAACGCTTATTTGGGAGTGGCCTAGGCAATTTATATGTTGAGGTGTCACACCGCGATATAATCTTCCTAAGGAGAGGGGGTCGGATCAATTGGGGAACTGCCGCGGAATATCATTTCATTGTATGGGATAAATATTTTATTGCTTTGTGAAAATTTGAATTAGGCATATCTAAATCACCTAAATAATAGAGAAGAATACTTCTTTTAAAAAAAATTGTAAAAACCGCTTGGGGTAAGAATTTACCTTTCTATTCCTCATTCAATGAGTATGTTGGAATAACATTGGCGTGCCGGTTGTGTTCTAATCTAAAGTGTCTTATATTATCGATGAAAGAGGGTGAAAAGGAATGTTTCCCAACCTTCGCTTACCGGCAGAATGTATGGTTCTCAGGTTTATGGGACGATTGTGAGATTTAGTGTAATGGCTTTATCCTGCGCTAATAGCAGACCGCAGCGCTGTACCTGTCGCGCCCACAGCTCAGACCAGCTTCTTGAAACGGGGATAGGATACCAAATAGATTCTGATTTTAGTTGCACCCTAATGTGGAAGCCATCACCATTGTTGAAATCTTTCATTTAATTCATTAGAAAAACCAAAACAGAACATTAGAGTGAAAAAATAACAAACGAACAACACAGATAAAATTTGAGATTTTCACGGCGAAAAGTATTACAGTGGTTTATATTTGTGGTATTATTATGCCGTATTGCGCTACCTCATTCTTTAGCCAACGTTTCATGCAGCGTTACAGTGTCCATCATCAGGGCAGATCACCTAACCTAACCTAACTTATTCTAACCTAACATAACCTTACCTAACCTGACCTTACTTAAGTCCTGTTCTGTTTCATATTTCATTCATATTTATACAGATTATCTTCTACGGTGAATGCCAAATTTTATTTGTGTCTCTTTTCCCGGATGTACAAGAAATTCACTCAGAATGAATCATCCATCACCAAGTAATCTATCAGAAATTCGTTAAAAGATACAAAAAAAAACATTCTGGAATTCGAGTCGTTATCAAAACCATTTCTGGAGATTGAATCCGTGATTCCAGATCGTAAAGCCGGCGATTAAGTAGTCGGCTATCGGCACTTCCGAAGCAGTGATTGATCGTAGGCCGGAATGAAAACTGAATGGATAAATCCGTCGCTTCTTTCGGATCTAAAGCTGTCACTTTGTATTGAGAGAGACTATCGCCAGTCCGCTTTGTTTTGAAATCCTTATTCGATAGGCAGATACTTATAATAATTAAGTATATAGAATCTTTATTTTTCGGAATAACTTTATTGAGTAAAACCTCAAATTGTAATATTCAATTATTGAAGACAATATTAGCGATTTCTAAACGAAAATCTGAAACAGAAAAATCAGAAAAGGATACGGTCACATCTAGGACTCAAACCCAGGACCCTTGTCTTTCCGGGACACCGCTCTACCAACTGAGCTAATGGGACCCTATCCTCCTCGGTCACTTTTAACTGTATCATACTTCGAATAAGAACTACCAACATTGTCTTCATAAGATAGGTTTATCTAAAAAGACGCTGTCTAGATTGCATTTAGTTCGGGTTGAATCTTGCGATCATACATAAAGATAGTTGCCATAAAAAATGTGCGGTGAAAAAATGAAGACAATGTTTGTAGTTCTTATTCGAAGTATGATACAGTTAAAAGTGACTGAGGAGGATAGGGTCCCATTAGCTCAGTTGGTAGAGCGGTGTCTCGGAAAGACAAGGGTCCTGGGTTCGAGTCCTAGATGTGACCGTATCCTTTTCTGATTTTTCTGTTTCAGATTTTCGTTTAGAAATCGCTAATATTGTCTTCAATAATTATATAGAATCTTTTGAAGCATCAGTTTATTTGTGTGATTTCTGTATGTTAGTTAACTAAATTGCCTTGCCTTGTACTTATTTGGAGCAATATTTAATATTGCTATTTACGTTAGTTGTGTACGATATGCTAGAGATATCTATAATAATAAATAGTCACAGTCTTTTAAAAAATGTAATTGGAACAAAACATGATTTGTAATATTCTAAGGGAGGAACATCAGTGGCGTTTTTCTCGATAGAAAGCAGTAAGCTTAGTGAAAGGGTAATTAGGTAATTGTTGTAATACATATGTTTTAAAATGTATTTTATTTGAGTCGACAATGCTCCCAACCTCGCCAAATACCGATTGGGTAGGATCGATATTTATTTTGTATATTAACTGTCTTAATGTCATCCGATTTCTGAGAAATGCATGTATATGTCCACATGTGCGTGAGTCCATCGAGTCCATCTGCCGAGTGTCAACTCGATCGGATGTTGGGAAGTGGGTTAGTATCCTCTTTCAAGAGTTGCATTCATTCATTTCCGAAAACAAAAGTGAAATTCAAATAGACGTATTTAATAATCACCCGGACTCGTGACTGTGGGGGGAGGGGTGACGCCGTACTATTTATACGTAAAATTGGTTTAAGAAGCAACTACATGAAAAAGAGCACTTTTAATAATTGTATACAAATTTTATGGGGGTAAAGTGATTCTACATGATGGTAGGAGTAATATAACAAATAGTTTTTTCGAAATTCCAATGCTCATTTTCCAATGCAAAAAAAAAACCATTAAAGAATGTATATTTTCCCATACAAACAAATTATCCTTTTTACCTTAAAACATTAGAATTTCGAAAAAAGTAATTTTTTTCTTTTACTTCTAAAATCGCGTAGAATCACCCCCCGAAGTTGGCGCTCTTTAACCCCGGACACCCTGTTAATCATGCTCACCAGGTCAGGGCTGTCTTAATGTCCGGTAATGATTTTAAATAATAATAGGATATGGCAATATGTTCAATAAAAGTTTAGACCAACCTGTAATCATTAGTTATTGTACTGATATATTTATGTACTGAAATATATTTCTGTACAATGTTTGTAAATTTTCGAAATGGGTTATGATGTTTGTAAAAGCTACGAGCGTTCAGTAAATAAATGACTTACGATCCTTAAAGTACTATGTAGCATTAAAGTTATGTTACACGTGTATTTTGTTTGATTTTAATTATTGTTTTTTCAAAGTACTCGTATTCCTGTTAAAACCCCGGGCCCTTACCTAATGCAATGCGGCCTTAATTCGGCCCTTATCGAATCAATTGATAGCTTTCATGTTAAACTTTTAGTAAAAAAGGAATCTATAAACACGACGTCCAAAAACGTGTTCAAAAGAATCATTATATTTTTGCATTTCGTCATTAACAGGTAAACGCAGGTTCATGAACACGTGTTCTGATATATTCGGAAAGTACTCACATTTTATTAGGAAACGGCTTGCTGCCTCATTTTTAATAATGTTTTAATATTTCTCATTTCTCTCCGTGTATGTGGTTAAATAAAACTTTTTTACATAGAAAAGAGGTGGGCGGTATCCGGAGCGCAGAAGTAGGTGGTAGTAAATCTCGGTTCTAATTGCCTGAGAATGCTAAGAATAAATAATAGTGAAGAGTGTCCCCAGCTCCTCCTATCGGCGGACACAAATCACTTTCCGCGGCGCTTCTTTGCTTATCTCGGGGACAGGATATTGATCACGTTTCTCTAACACACTCACACCGATTTCCTTGAGCCAGGGGACACCAACTGACGGTACAAGATACGTACCAACAAATTATGGTAAAATCGAAATTTTCACATGTTGTGATTCAAATAATAAATTATTCAAAATTAATGGAACTATGTTTAATAGTTCTAAAAGTTCAAATATTTGCTTGCAAAAAACATCACTGAATGGCTAGTGAGAAATGATCGCAGGGAAATAGAACTTGTCATTCTTTTTGTATTGCTAATAGTATCGTCTTGCATTTTCACTTTACATTATTTAATTTCTTCATATGTTATCCAATAGTCGTATTTTAACCACATATCTTAAAATGTACTGTTTTTCTTCGTCTTTTATGCACCACATACATTTTATTAATTCTTCTTCTTCTCATATTTATCAAAATTTAACACTTCGTAAATCTGTCAATAACATTGCAATTAAATACAACGTGTCCTACAACCTTTCAAGGGGTTAAATAGCTCGGCGGCTCGCGACTAATTATAAAATATCTAAATATGTCCTCAGTAAAAAGTCGCTAGTTTAGAGGTATTCGCACTTTTACGAATTTAGGTAAAATCTACACCTTTGGTCAGTTTTTTTTAATGCCACAAATATAAATTTACACATTTTACAATTCTAATTTCTGTCGCACAATTCCGAATAATGCTGCTATTGCTCAATTTCTGAATTTTGGGGCATGTTGTGTTTCCAATTTTGTACAATCAGTTCCAATTTTGAAAATTATACTTAAATTCAAAGCAAATCCGAGTTTATTGTAACAGAGATGCACCGACGGATATACGGATTAACAACCGAAATATTTTTTGTTTATTCTTTATTCAAAATGCGTATTTCTTCAAATCAAATGTTTGACAGATGCTTAGACGAATTAATAGAGTGAAATCCGTTACTGAATACGCGCGAGGTTCAGTGGACATTTTTAAGCGGACCGTTCATATACGTGTTCTTTGAATGACTATCCTTTACACAAGCTGCGTTACATTTTTTGTTCGATTAGTAAGAATATATTATGAATGTGTCTTTTATTTGTTTGATGCCATTGGACAGATGTTGTAATTTTTCACTTCTTCATTTGAAACACAATGATTCTGACGAAAATATTTTTTCATGAATGCTTTCAGCTTCACAAATCCTACAATAATAATATTTGTCTGCTCAAGTCATATTAAAATTTGAACTAATATTAAGAAATTGACGATGGTTTCCCGTCCAGTATCAAGATATTTCCTTTGGGGAAGATCGCAAAAGAGAGCTGCGGGAACAAGTGAGAGTTAAGAGCGAAGTTGGTAAGATTATCACAGTACCAGTTCTGTATCTACCAATTTATACTCGGTATACAGTAAATGCCCGGCCACACAGTGCGATTTAATCGCTGCTATTTGAATAGAAGCGACAAAATCGCTTCGTATGAAAATGTATTCGCTACGAGTGAGGTAATCTCCCACAACGCAATTTCGTGTATTTTTAAATATGTATATCATTTTAATTAGAGCATGTTCAGGACGTAACTTTTTGAATTCGTCAAAAATATCCGAAAAGCTTGTGACATCAATGTACGAAACAGTTATAAGTCTGTGCAAATACTGCATATGATAGGGTACCGGACACAATTTGTCACGAAATCAGCCTCGGGGAGCATGGCAAAAAATGGAGTGAAGCTACGTCAAATTACAGAAAAAAATTGGATTCTAAATCTGTATGACACATGAATCTACTACTAACTGCTAAACTGATTTTAAACTGGGAAAGTAACTGAATTTACTACTAAATAAAACACTTGAATAGGTTACTTAGAGACTTTGTTTTGGTTTTTCAGATTAGTTGATTCTTCTTTAGAGGTAGTTGTTGAACTGACTTGACATCCAATCTGGCTATATATTTACAGGGCAAACTCGGGTCGGGTGTTTACTGACGTGAACCTCCCCTTTTATGGGGAGTGAATTAGTTAGGTATTTTTCCTTTCAGCTATTGGCCTGCCAAGAAGGATGCAACGTTGTGGGTGCAATACTTTTAACTATGTCAGTTGAACTCAAATAAACCATTACCCTAAATATCGTTTATTTATTTTAAAAAATATATACAGTTTTACATATTGGTTTGATGCTTAACGTTTTTGGATTGAACATTTGTAAAAAAATGCTAAAAATACAGTTAGGTATCAGTTTTCAGATTATTATTTTAGCGTATACCACAGACATATGAATATATAGACTAGAAATTAAAGATGAGGGGTAAAATCAACTGTTGAAGAACGAAGGGGGTAAAGCTGAATGTGATTCGTCAATAAATCAATCTGACAGTATATAGGCATCTCGCATTATAATATCACCATTTAGTTCTTAAAAGTAAAATCTGCTTTTGAATGAATAGACATTTTTACATGGGAGCGCAAATTACTCGCCACGTTATGAACAAATTTGCGAAGTCCAAATTCGGCAAAATAAATTTCTTCTATTTTCAGAGTCGAATATTTCGTTTACGTATTAGTTAAGACACTTTTATAAATGTTCATAATTTACTTCCCAGCAACCAACCAGCTTTGTGTTTCGCGTCCAGACGTATCTCGATGTGATAGTATATGTTTCTACAACTGATCCATATTATACTATGTGAATATGCTTAAAATAAAGTAAAATAATGCTTATATATGGAATGTAATACGACAATTGGGTTTATTCTCTTTTTCACATCTATTTTTACAAGTTTTCATAATAATGATTGGATTATTTATATAGCGCCGTTTTCGTGAGAAAATCACCTCAAGGGCGAAAACCATACCACAAGCCACCATTTTGCCGTGTTATTTCGTAAAATGAACCGATGATGCCTCGACCATAGTTCGCACAAGAATGATGACGTCACGTTTTCTTAATTCACGGGAGGCCAGACGCGGGCCCAGCCGGCTCCAATGGAACCGGTATGGGGAGTGGGGAATAATACGCTTTTAATCACTTAGGGCAGTTCTACTAATATTCATATATGTCTATGGCGTATACTCATTTTTTTAATTTTGATATTTATTTCCTTGTCATAATTATGAAAAGTTTTCCTGTAATTAGGTTTGACGTTATCAGAAATGAAAAAAAAACTCATAATTATAAATATCATAATTTTTTTAATTACTTTGGGCTATCACTAAATTGTCGTGAATCTTGCAACTAACGTGAATTCTGCAACAAAGCTCCTAGCGGCTACAAGAAGTGGCGACAAAATCGCTCTGTATGACCGAGCCTTAACAGTTCTACCAGCTCCGAGAATTATTATTGCAAGTAATTATACCTTACACAGTGGTAATTCTCAGAAGAATAACCGCAGTTCTATTTGCGATTTAATGCGGGATGTGATACGGAGGTTTATAAAATGTAGATTAGCGTTTAGTTTATTGCAATGGATATTCTTATGATAATGGTAAGAATGCTTCTACTAAATTAGAACAAACTAGAAATATTAATACTATTCATGTCTTACTAAATTATTTCGTGTTATCAGCAAATTTCAGCAAACTTTATTTAAATTACATGAATACCGCACAAGAGATCCAACTGTCTGGAGCCAGCGTGGACTTTCGCCTAGTGGCACTCCAATTGGGGTATATTGTTAGGCTAAGGGGGTGGGAAAGTGGAGGAGATAGGAAGGAGAAAGGTTGTTTACTACTTGGTTTTCCTTTACAAGCAAAATTTCGATTTTGATTTCTAATTTTGGTGGTCTTTCATCATGCTGAACTATCTACATAATTTGTTCGTTTTAATACATTTTATAAATGAACTAGCTGTACCCCGCCACGCGTTGCTGTGGCTCCTACCAGAACTTTAGGGAGCATTCTCGAACTTTCCGACAGTTTGGATCCTTATAGAACTTTTTGAATATTTTCCTTCGTGAATCTTCTAGAGCATTCGAGAACCTTCATGAACGTTCTGGAACTTTCAAAACTCACCGACACAGTCGGCAGGCCCATTTTGAAATAATCTGAAGCATTCGCGGCCTTTCCCACCCACGCCACCCCCACCAAACTCTTTTACTTTCGATGTGCCACCAAGGGCCACCTACCACCATTACCACCGGTGGGTGGCTGTTTGTGAAGAAAATTAGGTAGGTAGGGAAACACGGGTTTCTTTTTATAATATACTAGTTGACCCGGGCAGATGTTTTCCTGCCCGAGACCGCCTTCTATGTGGACCGCATTTTATACAGACCTCATTTTATGTAGACCGCCTATTATCTGTTGTGTCGTATATTTTATGCATTTGACATATATAGAATACATACGCAAGTCACACCAATCGTATAATATATTGTTTTGACGTTTCATTTAATTTTCAAAATTTCGGCAGGTGATTATTGTTCAGTACGATAGTATTATTCTACACTCTCACAGTGTAATCGTATCACAGTGTAATCGTATCACAGTGTAAACGCAATCTTTCAGTGTGAAAGATTGCCGTACGAATACGATCCATAGAAAACACTTTCGATTTACATTTTTTATTCAACTCATATAAAAGTGAAATAAAAAAAAAGAAAATTCTTAATTGATAATGGATAAAAATTAAATTTTATATATATAGGATAATTAAATACTAATTTTTGAGTTAAAAAATATTTTTCTTTTGAATTATAGTAATGAATTTTAAGTTAATGTAGTGCGATTTGGTGAGCAATATTTTTGTCAATCCTATATGAACAGATAAAGATTACACATAAGTACGTAATTACAAATCCTTAAATTGCATTAAAAATATAGAGGGGGGAGGAGGGGGTGTAGAAAAGTTAAAATGTGTGGTTGTATGTATTTTTGTATGACAAAGCTGAAAAAAGAAAAGAAGGAAAATTTAAAAAAAAATTAAATATCGATAACAGCACCACATATCGGGTCCAAAACTATCCTTTGTTTCAAGTTGGAACCAACTATACACATTCACAAAATTTAATTGAAATCGGTTTGGCGGTTTCGGAGATTAGACAAGATTATTAAGATTTATTAGATTTCTATTTTTGAGACCGATAATTCGTGGTGGAATTCCATTATAATATATTATAATAAAACAAATAAAATATTAAGTGGAATAAAGTTTTTTATTTGTTTTATTATAATATATTTATTAGATTGTTTTGAGATGTAACTAATCCAAGAGCTGCTTACTTATGTGTATTCATTAAAGCTATCGACCTTAATTATTACAATACACGCATCATATGCAGAGATGTGCTTTATTTCAAATAAATCCATTTCAAATGGAAATGCAAAATGCAAAATGGGTGTTTTCCATTTTGCATTTTAAATGCTTTTCTAAAAACCATTTTGCATTTTGAATTTTAAATGCTTTTCTCAATGCATTTTCCATTTTAAATGCTTTTTGCAACATTCTTCCTACTTTCTCCACTCATCTTTTTTTCATAAGCCCCAAATATCAGTCGGTCCCCAACTCGCTATGAGAGATAATCTACATTTGTCAAGTTGCTCCCTGGTAGAAGCCCTGGCAATTGAGTAATACCATTACAAAAAATACTGATTCAAATACTGAACATGGCCATGACGCTGCAATATTAAATGTTAGATAGCAGTTTCTATGTTTTTACGTTGGCAACATTAGTCCCGCGCAAATTTTTTGTGGTTTCATAATCTGTAGTCGTGGTGTTTTTGGATTTACCATCATGTAATATGTTCTACATTGATGTCCATTGTTAAATGACAAAATGTTTAAAAATTCTATAATTATTTTAATTATTTGACCTGAGAAACCACTTTGCATTTTCAATGCATTTTGAAAATAGGTATTTTGCATTTTGAATTTGAAATGCTTTTCTAAAAACCATTTTGCATTTTGCATTTTCAAATGGAAAAGTTTTGACCTATTTCCATTTTGCATTTCAAGTGGTTTTGGGTACCCATTTTGCACATCTCTGATCATATGTACCATTATACTATACGACACTACATGATACTACACGACACAATTAAAAGAAGTAACACACTAAGACTCTGTGTTTTTGTTTTGAATATTTTAGGCACAAATCACCATAGAAGAATAATTTGAAACAATCATAATTGTAATATACGAAAACAAATATAATACCTAATGAGATCTATACGTAGGAAACAAATAAATAATGTTTTAACTCTTTTTTAAAGTATTATTATTTTAAAACAGAGTACTTAATGTTTCCTTTGTTTGTTGCAGGAGAGATCACCACAACGGAGCTCGATTCGGAAAGTGGTCCCGTGGTGACCAACAGCATCCAGCTCGTGTTGACCAGAGCCGAGCTGGGAGCTGTGCTGCAGTGCGAGGTGGTGTCGGACGCTCTGGACGCACCAGTCAAGATACTGGTGGACATTGATGTTAATGGTCAGTGTACATGTCTGCCTTCTTCTTATCTGTCCGCTTCTTCATCTTTATCTTTCTCCATTGCATCCCCTTCTTTCTCAATAGCTTTATCTGTCTCTAACTCCACTTTGTCCCCTTCATCTTTTATATCTTAATATTTCTTTAACTTCACTTCATCGCCTTTTTCCTCTTTATGTCAATCTTTTACAAAATTTTTATTTTTCTCTAACTTCACTACATCCCCTTCATCCTGTTAATGTTTATCTTTCTCTAACTTCACTACATCCCCTTCATCCTGCTAATGTTTATCTTTCTCTAACTTCACTACATCCCCTTCATCCTGTTAATGTTTATCTTTCTCTAACTTCACTACATTGCCTTCATCCTGTAAATCTTTAACTTTCTCTAGCTCCAGTTCGTCCCCTTCTTCCCCTATTTTTATTTTGTATTAGTTTCTATGGCAATGTTTGTACATGCTGTATGTAAGATTAAAGCATAATATAAGTATAAATTCAAAGTATTCACTACATCTTATACTACCCGTGGCTCTATCCTGCCGTCTTTCTTTTGGGTATGCTCAAAATGAACCGTCTACGAGTCGAAAGTGACGTAGACATTGCTACGCATTTCTTCAGACTGATTCGTGGATGGTTTAAATACTCGGTTATCTTCTATGTTATCGATGGTTATCTCCGTCACTGACAGCATAGACTTTTCTATCTCCCAGCCTGCAGGACTAACTTGCCAATGATCGTGCCAATAGGGAGAGCAATCTTGCTGTTGAACAGAAGGAATCCGGATATCAACATGTTTAACATCAATGAAGCTGCCTTTGAAAGGGAAACTTTCTTACTCTTTGTATAGTAGTTGATACCCCCGCCTATATTTAAGAAGTTCTTATTTACAAATGTATTTAAAAACCTACGGAAATAATCATTTTTTTCTCCTATGTATCTGACTTTTTTTATTGTCCTACCATCATTAATCAATGAATTACTAATGATTCCATCTCTTTTAAATTCTTTTTTACCTGTCCTTGCTCTTCTTAAGTTTCTTCGTTTTCTTTCTCTACCATTCCATATGCGTCTCCTTTCTCTTATTCACTTCTCACATTTATTCATAACCTTCATTTTACTACTTCTTTTTTCTCCTATCTCTCTCATCGAATTCATTTTTTTTCTCCAATAAATTATAATTTTATCAATAAATTATACAAACCCATATTTCGCCGCTATCACTTCCCGTGGTCAGATTTTGATGAAATTTGGATATGTTGTATGTAAAAAACACCCAATGAAGAAAATAAAAAAATGTAAAAACTTGCGTTTTCGCAACTTCAGCGAAACATGGGTTAATGGTTGGGATTTTTAAGGGAAAAACTGAATCGGGTCTTCAAAATCCTCAATGACAAAATTCCACAACCCTCTGATTACTAACTACTACAACTAGGGCTCTAACTCCCAATCTTTGTCAGATTCTTCCTGATACGATTTCTAAACAATCAACTTCAAACTCTTTTTTTTAACCCAATCTTACACAAATGAAATGTATTTTTTTATGTAAAAATTAAACAACAACATTTTGCTTATTTGGACACCGAATTTTCAAATATATTCAAAAAGGATCGAGCGAAAACATGTGCAAGAAAAAACAACTCGCATTTTACAGCAAACAAGCATTATATGTATATCTTTTTGGCTCTGAATACCTAAATAGGTGTTCGCATATCCTTTTTTTATTGGATCCGATTCCCCGACTTGACCCAAAGTGGTTGCTTCGTTAACAAATAACGTTAACGCCTACGCGGTCTGTTTTTATATTCATTTGGTCACACAATCCTGTCCCCTCATTTGCATGCGACATACCTTACTGCTGTGACTCTTTACTGCGATGCTTTACCAAAATCCTTACACTAAATAACATATTCAGTAATTTTGCAAGAAAATAAATATGTAATATAAAGTAAATTCAAAAATTACACATGGATTCTAGGTTAAGAGTGAGTATTGAAATTGCAATCAGAGTTGAGACAAATACAGTACTCCCACTCCCACATAGGCTTTGCCTGAAGATTGCATTTGTGTACACAGTCTCCAGGAAAATGTACAGAACGCAATCATTTACCATACGTTAATTACTGTAGCAGCATTTTATTCTTAGCCAATGGAGGATTAATGAAGCAAAACAAAGCTGTGAAAAATGTTCTGAAGAAAAATAGATATATGAAAATCAAGGAAATTTTGAAGGAGCTGAATATCTTGTAAATTATACAAATTACTTCAATACTTTATTTTTAATCTACAAAATAATTAACGGCCAAACATCAATTGAATTCCAAAGAAAAAATGAAAACACAAGAGAAATGAAATAAGACTCCCGTTCATCAAAAAATAAAAGCAGAAACAACGTTAAAATACGAGCAATGAAAATTTCTGGCGAATTTCCAAAAGAAATAAAATTTTAAGAAAACATCAACTAATTTAAACTTAAATTATGTGATTAATTTATTTAAAGAAATTTATTTTTCAAATAATTTTTATGGATTGAATTAGGACGTAAATAACTGAATACCTTTTTTAAAATACCACAAATAAATAAATAAATTCATGTTACCCCGTATAAAGGTATATTTTAATATAATTTGAACACTTAAGATTTTAGACTCGTAAAAAATATATTATATTATTTTGAAGATAATTCCTATACATTTGCTTAGTCGAAAAAGTAATTGCATGAAATTCCCTCGGTAGAAAAAATCGCAAAGTATTCTTAATTTAATAAAAATAAACACATCTTACAAGTCAAGACAAAATGCTGCTTCTCCAATGAGTACGGATATCGCTATCGAATGTGTATAAATATGCACCAATACACACAATCCTAGGCAGTTTTGTTCTTACTTCTGCCTGCAGGATGAACATTTCTCTGATATTAGTGTAGGTTTACTAAATTGTTAACATTTTTATGTACCCAAAGTAAAAACTCCTTGGCCGTATAGATTTGGCGGTTTCCTTGGTTGGGTGGTTTCGATCTTTGGCTAAAAATCTGAAAGTCACCGCATAAAAACGCACATTTTAAACATATTTTTAACACTCACGTTTAGGTTGACTGTACGCCGCAGGCCGTTGAATGAATGATGACGACGCGTGTTTGTAGATAGGCGGCGGCACCAGAAGGCGAGGGAACGCGCTGCAAATTAAATTTACTTATTTTTACCTCTGGCCACACTAGACTGAATTGATTCATCATTCGATTTATATTCATGGGCCTCTGACGGTCACGCGCTTCCTCCAAAATAACTAAAAGTTACATCTGCGTATGTTTTGTGTTGAAACCACTGAACACAAAATTCCTAGATTATCTGCACACAGGAGGCCAATAGGAAAATAATTTCACTTTGGAAATGCTGTGAGGAGAGTCTTTTAAAGTAAAGTAAATATAGGAAGGAAAACAAAACAAATTTTCCGAAAAAATCAGAATCCTTGGCAAAAGCCGCCGTGTTGAAGAAAACGGCTCCATTTAGAATTTTCTGCAATTTTCTGTTTTCGTAAGTATTTATTTGAACTGAAAAACGTTTTTAAAAAATTACATATTAAAAACTCATGCTAAGGTCCCACCAAAGGTAGTGATGAAACGATTATGTAGTCGCCAAATATAAAAATGTCCAAGGGTTATGGCGTGTATATTATAAAAATAGAACATTGTCCGTTGCTTGTTGGTGCACTTACGTCAACGAGCAGGGAGGGGGGTCAGTAAAAAAAAAGGTAAGGGCCTCGAAATTCACTCTTAATTCCTGAGTCCAAAGAGTCAGTCATAACTCCGCAACGGGAAGGGTTACATTGAGTTGAAAAGCAGGGATAGTGTTGAGGTACTTACCACACCATTTAAAAAAGTATATTATTATGCCTTTTTATAATATTTTAGCAGGTTTGATCTGTTGGTTATAACCCCGTCTCCTGGCAACCAGCTGAAGCCAGAGCGGTTGAACATGACGCACAAAAATATTTTTTAATAGTTCACATTTAATTTACTTAAAATACGTAGTAAACTTTACTACATTTTTTATTTTGAATAGTGGAATATGACCTCGATTGAGAATTTAAACTTTGTTTGAAAAGGCTTTAGCTTTTGTTTGGTGACCATCTGAATAACCAGGTTCTTCTTCACCTTCCTCTTCCAATTCCCCCCACAAGTACCTTCCCAATGGGGATACCATATTCTCACTGACTCTAAACGGTTAGGAGTAGTTGGGACTCTTGTGCGATTCTCACATAGAAAGTTTCTTCCATTCTTTGAGATCCGGTGAGCCAACCGACAGTTACAGTACCCACCGAGCCATAAATTAGCTAATCTCCGATCTAACAGCAGGAATTATGCGTTTCCGATGCGCACAGAATCCGGGGCGAAATTACCAATACTTGGATTACTTGGGAATTGCCTTTACATTAGTAGGTAGATAGGGTGGGAAGTTATTATAACGAGTTCCTATCTACGTATAGAATGGCCTCAAGACAAATTGAGATCACTTTGGTAAGCTAAACAGTTTTTATTTGTGAAGATGTGGATTTTATAAGGTATTTTGAATGAATTCTTGAATTTAGAACCAAGCAAAGATTTCTAATAATAACAAAGATTTCTAATAATATGAATTAATTTTATCTTATCTCGGATGTGTAAATGAAAGAAAAAAAAAATTAAGTTACCAATAGCGATTGTCCAGACTGCTTACAGACAAGTAATAAATTAAAAAAAAACCATAATATATCAAATTAAATTAATATCCTGACAAAAATTAAATCAAATGTCTTTTCAAAGCTATAAATAACCAAGTACGTCTTTCCACTTGGCCACAATCAAATTTATATCATTGATTCTGTGCTCGGCAAGATTTGATGATCTTAGTAAAACCTCAAATCTGTCACATCTGGGACTCGAACCCAGGATTTGAGGATTTGGACGCGAATCCTGGGTTCGAGTCTTTTTCTGATATTTCTGTTTCAGATTTTCGTTTAGGAATCGCTAACATTGTCTTCAATAATTAAAATAGTTATTGGTAGAGTTATGAACTCTAATAACTTAACCAATAACTATTTTTGTGTCGTCGTAATCTTTAATAGTGTAATTTATGCGGTCTGCCAATGCTTATTAGTCACGAATATTTTATATTTTTGATACTGTTTATTCTTTGTGGAATTCCATTATAAAGTATATAATTACAATAAAATCAGATATTGTCCCATCTTCGATGTGGTGTTTCACAATAGAATCTCCAATTATTTGGTTTTTACCAGCGGGCCTAATTGCCTCGGTTTTAGAGATACATTTAGTATTTATTTAGGGAACAATTTAACTGAATGTTTTTCACCTAATTACAGCTATCAGGCAGTTAAGTATCTATTACTAATATGTCACTTATTAGTGTCACTACTTCAATTCGACTTTGTAAAATTATTCATATTTTTACGTTTGACGTTTAGGAATGTTGAACCATATTAAATACCCGCCAATGTTGCCATCGTAAAACGGTTTACTATTTATTTCGTGTTAATATCGGCTTAGCTATCGACAGCGCAACCTCGTTAGAGATGGTAATTAGTACGAACGAAAGTAATTCTGTTACGTAATGATTTTTTTTATTTTTTTTATGTGACACCTCACAAGAGTGTCCCTGCCTGTGCAGTGCACAGACAGGGGAACTATGTCACCACCCGGTTGGGCGGCGTTGTGAGGCGGAGTAAGGTAGGGGCTGTAGGAAGGGATTTGTTAATGCGGGCCTTGAAGAGGCTCGGATTATAGGAGGGAGGAAAAACAGATGCCGGTAGCTCGTTCCACATACGAGCCGACTTACACAAAAACGAGTCGTAAAAACGGCCCGTTCTCATGAAGCCAACGTCAACCGTGAACGGGTGTTCAGTTCGTGTCCGTCGAGTTTCGCGCACGTGCACCGGTGCATCAGGAATCAATGCTGCTAGCTCCTTGGAGCAGGCTCCATTGAAATACCTGTAGAACAGACACAGCATGCCTACATTGCGTCTATGCATCAGAGAAGGCAATCGGTCTGTTAACGACGGATTGTCAATCAGACGGATCGCTCTCCTTTGCACAGATTCAAGCAGGTTTATCAAGTATTTTGGGGCACCAGCCCAAAGGTGGCTCCCAAATTCAATAGTTGGGCGGACTTGAGACTTGTACAGGGTCAGCAGCTGGTCACTGTTGAAGAATCTCCTAGCCCTGTACAAGACGCCCAACTTTTTGGAGGCCTGATTTACTCGGGCTTCTGTGGATCCCCGATACTTGAGCTGGTCTGATATAGTAACTCCAAGCATTTCAATGGAGTCTTTATTGGGGAGAGTGCTCCCATAAAATTGCACCAGACAGTCATTGATCTCCCTCTTTGCCGAAATCAGACACGCTTGGGTTTTTGAGACGTTGAAACTGACCAAGTTGGCCTTACCCCAGGCACGAACCATCTCTAGGTGGTGGTCAATTTTTCGCTTCAAAACTTCCCGAGCTGTTCGGACATCATAGGTGGAAGGGGGCCTGTCAAAAAGATAACCCTCGTGAACGGTGCTGTCATCAGCGTAGCAGTGAATTGGTGCACATTCAACGAGATCGTTGATGTGCAATAAAAACAGCGTCGGAGACAGCACAAATCCTTGTGGCACCCCCGCATTGATTTGGTGCGGTGAGGAAGAACAGCCGTCAACCACGGTTTGAATTGTTCTTCGCCTCAGAAAGTCTGCAATCCAACTATGCAGGGTTGGGTGGATCCCATACGATGGTAATTTCCCGATAAGCGCCCGGTGCCAGACTCTGTCAAAGGCTTTGGAGATATCCAACCCAACGGTTTGGGTTTCACCAAAACGTTCCATGTACCGCCCCCAAATATGCGTTACATATCCGAGTAGATCGCCACACGATCGATTTCGACGAAATCCATATTGCCGATCGCTTAGGATATTGTTATTCTTGAGATATGTGAGCAATTTGTTGTTAACCACCCTTTCTAATACCTTCGAGAGTATGGAAGTGATGGCTATGGGGCGGTAGTTAGAAGGGTCGGAACGGTCCCCCTTTTTTGGGATTGGGTGGACGATTGCCTTTTTCCAAAGATCTGGCACCTTTCCACCTTTGAGAGAGAGCCTAAATAATTTCGCGAGCACTGGAGTCATTTCTGCAGAACACCTCTTGAGGACCAAGGCAGGTATTCCGTCCGGCCCACTGGCTTTGTCGACTTTCAGCTCGTTCAAGACTCGGAGAACCTCTCTGTTCCGGATCTTCGGTTCCTCCATTTGAAAACCGCAGTGCGGAATGGAAGGGGGAGTCTCTCCGTTATCTTGAAGAGTTGAGTTTTCCGCGAAAATTTTGCCTAATAATTCAGCTTTCTCGCGGGCCGAGTTAGCCAGCCGACCATCAGACTTGGTCAGAGGTGGGAAAGTGGTTCTGCAGAAATTTCTTCCGATCGAGCTAGCGAGTGACCAGAAAGCACGGCTACCAGTGGGGCAGTCAGCCAGCTTTTTCGCAATTCTCTGGTCGTGATCGCTCTTAGCTCTATTTAGAACTCTCTTACAATCCCTTGCCCGTTTTCGGTATTCCGAAAGGTTATTCATGGAGCTAATCTTCCGGAGTGCATTAAAAGCCGTATTTTTGAGTCTGACAGCTTCAGCACAGCGATGGTCAAACCACGGTTTTGTGCCTGCTCCAGAGGATTTGACGGAGAAGGGAATGTAGCAATCCATTGCTGATGTGATTACTTCTTCTACCTTGCGTGCACAAATTGATGGGTCCTCGGAGCTAAAGCATACAGTACTCCAAGGAAAGGCGCCGAAAAAAGACCGCATGCCGTCCCATTTTGCTGCCCTGTAGTGCCATACCTTCCTCTTTACATGTTTGTCGGGTTGACGGTTCATGGAGGATGGGACAGAGGTGGTAATCAGGCAGTGGTCAGAGGATCCTAAGGGCGCTGTCACCTCCACTCTGTACCCGAGTGGCTCACTAGTGAGAAACAAATCGAGTAGGTTGGCTCAATGTGATGGGATGTCTGGTATTCTGGTCGGAGATTCTACGAGTTGGCTTAGTCCATGGATAAGGGCAAAGGATTCCGCTGATCTACCGGCAGAGTTTGTTGGGCCCGAGAACTTCAGCCATTGTTCATTATGAACATTGAAGTCCCCCAGGATTACAAACTCGGCCGATGGGTAACGGGGCAAGAGAATATCTACAGTGTCACTCAAGTATTTAAACAACTCAACAGTGTCTGATTCGGCAAGGTTTGGTGAGCGATATAGGCACGCATAAATTCTCATCATACCGGTGAGATCCACACGTACCCATAACACTTCGTGTTTTGCGCTCTCGATATTTGCGAGACGAGCGCAGCTGATGTCAGCACGGCTGTAAAGGCAGACACCTCCTTTGGGCCTGAAAAGGCTTTCCAGATGATATCCTGGGCAGTTCAGATAGGAGGTATCTGGGGGCTCGGCAATCTGTGTTTCCGTAAGGAAGAGGAGATGGGGATTTTGTGAGAGAAGGTGGTGGTGGATGGGAGTTAGGTTGGTGTGCACACCGCGAATGTTAGCGAAATTCACTTTCATCCTCGGTCCACACTGAGGACTCCTACTGTTCGCTGTCGCTGAGTTTATATTAATTTGTTGTGAGTTCATAGTTTGTAAATTTGTTTTATTTGTTTGTGGGATTTAGGATGGGTTGGGAAGGATTAGGTTAAAAAGGTTGGGTGGGGAGTTGGAGAGTGGAGCAACTGGATACACCAAATGTAAGGTATGTTCTTCTGACTGCGGTTCTAGGCAATGGGCAGGAGAGTCCGGCTGTGGAGGTCACCCAGTGCGCCCCAAACGCTAGATGCTGGGTCCTCACCGGTCACGAACCGGCACAACATCAGCGGCAGGGTTTTTTCGCTGACTGATGGGGCAGCCCACCCTTGGTCGTGAGCCCAAGGGTCGGGCCCCTGTACTATCCAGCGGCCCGGACAGCGATAACCGGTTTACTGGATCTCCCTCAACCGGCCTCTCCCAGCCCGGCCCGCCCCGCAGTGAGTAGGCCGACCCATTCATCAGTGTGATCCAGAACGCACAACCCTCCATGAGCCCGGGCACCCCTGCTAAGTCACCAAACGTAGCGAACCACTTCAGGTGACCTGTGGCAGAGGTGTTGGTAACCCAGAGTATGGTTCCCGGGGCGGCGGTACCCATTGACCACCTCCCAAATTGTGGTCCTCCGAAATGATGGTTTTCTTCTTGTTCTCCAGTTCGTCCAACGAAGATCTCCGTGTCGGGTGTGGAAGGACACGCGGTTCAGGGCAGCAAGGTGACCCTGGAGTGTCTTGTGCAGGGAGCAAGGCCGGCAGCCAACCTTACCTGGTACAATGGCTCGAGACCCCTGGAGGCCGAACAGACCACAGCGGTGGCCAAGTTGCAGGTTAGTACATACCTACAATATACATGGTGTATCGGCATGAGAATATTTGGAGTCAAATTACATTTTTTTTTCAAATAAAAAAATATATCTGTATAACACTAATCACACTGCTATCCCGATCATATGATACGCACTCTGTCTCGTATGTACGGTGATACGGTTAGTACTAGAGTTTAGAAAAAGAATTAGCAAAACAAACCCGCATGTGTATCAAGATAGTACTGCCGTACTGCTCCCATTGAACAAGGAAAAATAAATATGCATGCTGGGACGATACAGAGTGCGTATCACATAACTCGCTAGGCTGTACCTAGTTGAGACTTGTGGAAGAAAAATTAATTATTATTATTGTTATACGGGACGTGTTTGCCTGCACAAGAAAAACTGTAAAATATAAGCACCGGCACACATTTACCTTTGTCCTTTGCAACGATTCAAATAAAGAACTTGAGGTATTTCGTTTGAATCGTTACAGAGTTATTTAAAATACCATAAAAATGCAGGGAATATCGACCCTTGTAATATGTTTGCATAAACGGATGCGTTTTGAGAAAGACAATATATTCGACATTTGTAATCTAGATTTTTAAAAGAACGCCTTTATAAAGACGGTTGGTTTTTATTGCGGGTGCAACTTCTTGTATCCGTCCAGGCTCAGTCGGTAACGGCTCTGCGGGGCGCTAGCTGGTTCAGTAGGCAACGGTAGATATCCCCTCTCCGAGGCTGGCTGTTGGGAAGGCTCAGTCGGTAACGAGTCTGCGACATCGGGGCCAGTGAGCAGGCCGGCTCAGTAGGCAACAGTATATCCCTCTCCGAGGCTGGCTAGCAGGCAGGTTCAGTAGACAGCGGAAGTGGAGCGGGGGGGGAACCGGGTTGAAATCAAACACAGCGAGTTAGTTCCCAGGTAGCGAGGCGAGCAAGAGCAGAGCGGACAGCGGTAGGTATTGTTCGGTCCAAGGCTTGAAGCGGTATAAGTGCAGGGACCGGTTTTTGCGGCGTATTTATAAGATTCATTACGACCGCGTCACCGACCCTTCTTTGTAATATCAAATTCCCTTAACGAGCTTTGTTTTTTTTGCTATGAAGCTCGCCACGTTGTAGGATTAAACCTGTTTATCTCAGAAATAAGGGAATATTTTACAATATTAGACCTTGTCTACCGCTGTCGTTTTGCCAAACCACGTCGTCGAAATATTTTTTATTTGGTTATAATAAGACATATTCTATAAGATAAGTGGTCAAATCTTTGTAAAATTTTCAGAGTTTCGCTGAGTACATAATTATCTTACGTGAAACATATTTTATTTCTACTCGAGCTTATTTAATTAACATGTAAGTATCTTTGTATAAAACTATTTAGTTAACATTGTCTCCTATTATTACAGAAAAGGCTTGCGAATTCTAGTATTTTTTCTAAATCTCTCATTGCTTGTTGCCGGGAGAGCGGGTTTTTTCTTTCAGCCAATGAGCGTTTGCTTCGCGAGAGCAAGATGGTTGCTTGCGTTAAAGCGAGACAACGGCTCTACTATTTGGCATGATAAATTTACCGTTAAACAACAGGGCAGGTTTTTAAACATGAGTTACCTATCTGTAGGGCAGGTTAATCAACATTAGTTTTTATGGAAGGTTTTAGAAAGTTTTGGACAGTGGTAAATATGATGGCATTTTGTTGTGTTTGTTATATTTGATGTACATGTTATATTAATGATGCTGATAACGTTTGATACAATTGTCTAGTTTAAAATCTGTCGCTTAACACAAAAAATATCATATAGAACCTATAATACCTGGAATACAACTAGATGCAAATATAAACTGGAAAGAACATGTATCTAAAGTTGTAGCAAAAATCGGTAGCTTTTCTTATGTTCTATGCACCCTTAAAAATATCTTAAACATCTAGTCAGTAATCACCGCATACTATGGATACGTATACTCAATGGTAAAATACGGAACAGTTTTTTGGGTAAACTCAGTAATCGCCAAAGATGTTTTTATCATCCAAATGAGGAGCCTACGAAAAATTACAAACTCTAATCACCGGGATTCATGTAGACCAATTTTAAGAAATCTCAAACTTCTGACAGTGACGGACATATATATATAATGGAGTTATGCTTGTTAGTTCGATCATCTCCAGAAAAGTTCCCACAAAAAAACTCAACACATAAACACGCTACAAGGTTCACAGAAAACTTATTAATCCCAGAAGTAAACAAAACAATATTTCAAAAAGGACCACACTACATGGCCATTAAAGTATATAACAACCTTCCACGTAGCATCAAACAAATAACCGGCATACTTAAATTTAAATCATCACTAAAAACATGTCTTTTAACAAATGTCACTACACCTTAAATGAATACCTTACATAAATTAAATACCTCTGTTTTTTTATTTTTTATTTACATACATTTGTTAACATGTAATTGTGGGTTATGTAATATATTGTGTATTTGTTGAGTTAGCTAGAAGAAATGGGATGTAATCTATAAGCTTTACCCTTTGTACTCTGTATTTTGTGCAGTAAATATATTTTTTTAATTTGAATATTATTTTGATAATACAGCTTCCCTGTCTAATAACTTACCTAATATGACTTTTGAAACATTCAAGGTCAATGCTTAAAATAACAAAAGTCCTAGAGATATCATTAATAGGACGGAGTGAAAAAACTTTTTTTCAAATTTCGTGTTTCCTATATTACCAATGGGTGCCTTGGTAGTACCCTATAAAGTACACAAAATATCATCAAATTCCAACTTCATCTTCAGGTGGCGCACTGACCCTAAAGTTCTACAAAAAATTGTGTTTTTTCAGATTTTGTTAGTTAACAAGCACATCATCTAATCCAGCTTAAACGTCACAAAATGTATTTTAGTTTTAGCCATCTAACATACCCCTCTTCCCACAACCCTTTGACACTATTTTGCGTAACAACAGCTGCAGTCAATCAGTAATTAACAGACATTAGCACGTTCGTTGGAACAGCTGCGAAAACTTGATTGTGATTTCTTTGTAATATGCCTAAAACAAGAAAAAAATCAATGTGTTCTATGTTTGGTGGCCCGGAAAAATTAAAAGACAACGTGTTGCCAACTTATTTGGATGTAATAAAGTATTATTTGTGGATTAGAAATGACTTGCAGTGGTTATCAAATGGAAACCAAGGCTTTGGAGCGTAGGCAATTACAACTGATGAGGCAAAATAAATTACTTCAAAAACCGACTGTTGAGAAACCTCTGAGCCCCTCACCAGAGACTTGAGAGACCTCAGATGATAGTGTAAGGTTATCAGACAGCAATCAAGATCCAGTCTTTTATACACTTTTTCCGGCATACTCCACGTCATCCACATCAAAATCACAAACAAATCAGATGAGGCATCGATTAAAACATCTTGCCACTGCCTGTGACAGGACTGGTGTCTCCGACAGATCAGCATCAACCATCGCCAGTGCAGTTTTTCAAGATATTGGTTTTATTTCTCAACAAGATTTCTCAAAAGTAATAGATAGAAGTAAGTTACAACGCGAGTGCCGAAAAGTTCGAGAAGAGTTGCAAAGAAGGGAGATTTCGAGCTTCGGGAGTTCTGACGGTAAAATAAGTGAGTTATATTTTGATGATCGGAAAGACAAGACCATTTTGCAGGAAAAACATGATAACAAGTACCACAGGAGACCATTACTGAAGAACATATTGTTTTGCTCTCCGAGCCAGATTCTCGGTACATTGGCCACGTCGCGCCTCCTTCTGGAACCGCTAATTCTATTAAGGATTCAATTGTAGAATTTTTAAATTTGCACTTCGGAGATTTATCAACCATTGTAGCCATTGGATGCGATGGAACGGCTGTAAACACGGGCTTCAAAAATGGAGCAATCGCATTGATTGAAAGACATTTAAATAGACCATTACACTGGTTTATATGTTTGTTGCACGCCAACGAATTACCACTGCGTCATTTTTTTAATACTTTGGATGGCAGTACTTCAAGTCCCAATACGTTCGCAGGAGTCATTGGCAAGATGTTACAGCACTGTGAAGACCTCCCTGTGGTGAAATTTGATAACATTACGACAGTCTTACCAGATATCGACGTGAAAATTCTAAGCAATGATCAAAAATATCTGTATGAAATTTGTCAAGCAGTTACACAAGGCAGCGTAAAAACTGATTTGGCTGATAAGCAACCAGGAAAGCAGGCACACTCTCGTTGGCTAACCTGTGCAAATAGAATATTGAGACTATATGTATCAACAAAGTTTCCAACTCATAGTCTGGTTGAGATTGCTACGTTTGTGATAAAAGTCTATGCGCCAATATGGTTCACGATAAAAACAAAACCTTCATGTAAAGATGGTCCGAAACATGTCCTTAGTATGATAAAAAGATGCTCTTATTTAAAATAAGAGCTGAAAACAATTGTTTTTCGAATAATCGAGCGGAACTCTTTCTTCGCTCATTCTGAAAATATTTTATTAGCGATGCTACAAGACGAAAGGCAGCATATAAAATAATTAGCAGTAAGAAGAATTCTTAAAGCCCGACAAAATGCAAAGGAGAAAAAAGTAAGGACATTCTTGACTCCAAAACTAAACTTCGAAGCCAACGATTATTATGATTTAATAAACTGGAAGACAGAAAAAATATTCGAGCCACCATTCACAAAAAAATACAGTGACAGTGAATTATGGGACAAAATTATGAGCGAACATAGACTAAATACAACTAGACTAGGTGTAACCAGTGAAAAATAACACCAACTCAATTTTGTTTTGGTTCACGTGCACATTTATGAAAAGGCGCACGCATTGTGTCGCAATGCGAAATTGCAACTGTGCATTGCGTTTTACCTTTTGTTGGTCTAGAGTTAAGCTATTTTGCGTGTCAGCTATGCTGGGCAAGTTCATTTTTTCAATCACAAAAATAACCCAGTTCCAAATATTTTAGATTGCACCCATCGCGGACTTTATTTTAGGAAATGTAATCAGCTATCTGAATACAAAAAAATATCAGTACCTTACAGATCGATTGAGGGCAGCGTATTAACAAATGTGAAAAATTCAACGAGATTAGATTTATTTCCGGCAAATTTGTGACGTCACATGCATAACACACCTCCAAGTGATTCGACCAATAGGGTGATTCAAGTTAATTATTATCACATGGTGAGCATACGAAAATCACGCAACCAACGCGTGATACTTATGGATGTATTAGTCGTCTAGCGTTGACACGCATTGAGAGGCGCGACAACTCATGTGTATGTGTGATTTATTTAGTCCGTACATTTTGCTAATCAGGGTTGTATTAAGTCGTCATTGCCTTTCGGGCTTCGCCTTTTCGATTTTTTGCAGAAGAATTGATAGAAATAAAATTGCGTCATTTAATAACTTCATTTATTTTTTGTGTATTTTCGCTTAGGTTTCCACATAAACCGGAAAAAAATGGAGAAATGGTTAGAAGCAATCCGCATTCAATTATGTGACAATAACTGGGTACCATCAGCAGGAAACCGCGTTTGCTCAATAATTTTCACGCCAAACATATTTATTCAACTGCAAGCGGCTTCCGACGTGTAGACTGAAAAGCTTTGCCTGTTATTCCGGTAATTATTTGGTTTGATTTTCGTGTGAAAACTTAAGCAAGTTTATTATGTATTGATTGGTTTTAATTTTTAAGTTTTTTTTTAAACAGGTTTTAATTGATAATGTCGTTGTTTATTGGACAGTTGCTGTCCACCATGGCCACAGGTCCTGCGAAAAGAGATACCGTCATTGTTTCTTCTCGAACAGGACTGGTTCTGGATCCTGCTGAAACTTCTTCTGTAATCGACAAGCCGGTTGTTCCTCTACCAGAATCGCAACAACCGATGTGCGTGAATGCCGTAAATAACACGTAAAATTCTATTTAACGGGCGTAAATAAATAAATAAGTATGTATTGTAATCATGTAACCTCCACCCCCTCCCCCCTTACCCCTCTCCCATACGATCCCTGAAGCTCTGTCCTCATCATTGCTGCTTATTCATTTGCGAACCGGAACGCGAGCCGAACTACGAATTATGGGAAAGGAACGAAGCAATCTTATATTTCTTAATAAGTCGTGGTTCAGCTCGCTTGTGAACACGCAACATTATATGATTTATCTCTCTCTTTATGTTAATCTTACATTATGTTTAATGAAAAGTCGTTTAGTACTTAGGTTAGTTTTCAATAATGCTATCTTGAAGAAGGTTGATAAACTATTTGACACAATGTCTCAATTCTAACAAAGTGGTTGAAGACAAAATAACTTTAATTGAATGATAGTGGTATAATTATTTAATGCTACATAGTGTTGTTCTAGTCTCTATAATTTTTATGTTACTGTTAAACGTTTTACTAATATTATTTTATATTCATCAGCTTTAATTATTTTGTATAATTTTCGATAGCTTACTAGATATATTCTGTATTAAAATGCATGCAAAAGCCCGACTGGGAATAAAACCAAAGAAAATAAAATGATGTCAAGTCACAAAGTGATTGCTTTCTTCAATATTTATATACCATTCTATATAAAAACTATGGTAAATTAAAAAAAAAAACCTATGCACAGTAATAAAAATATAAACGTTTTTGGTTCTATAGGACCTGTATAAAATTCAAAAACACAAATAAAATAAATTAAAATCATTTTGTGTTTTTTATCAATTCTTTTCCTGATTCAGCCCTTATTCAGCACATAAAATTTGCTGTAAGTGTTAGTTTCTTTTTGGTTTTATGTCCATATTACAGCACCTCTGACAACAAATTCTCCGTGGTTTCGCTTCGAGTTTGAACGGTTGTACAAAGAGTTTAAACAGAGTTGGGTTGTTAAGTTCATCTCCATATTTGTGACGTACGCGCTATGTGGGGTCATTTTTAAAATGGATTTAATATAGACAGGGCCAATCTAGTATAATACATCAATGTGAGCGAAGATATAAATATCCGGATTGAAAATTTTCCATCACACACAGGCTGTGGAGAGAGGTTTGAAGCTGGTCACTGAAGCTAGCTTGGCTGTTTGCGGAAGTACAGCACGCGATGGATATATTCGAGCAAGAATAAAATCGAGAAAAGAAATGCCGAAATTCGAAACAAAATTACACTTTTCCTCTGGAATTCAGGGAGCTACCCCATACGCATATGACACGACTGAAGGCTGAAATGATTAAAAAATATATATTTTCTTAATGTTCCTTATATTTTAATGCAAATAATAAAGTTAAATATGATAAAAAAATTGTTTTAAATTTTTTTTAAATTTCTAGAATCGATCATTTTTTTAAAATTTCAGGTCCTCTGCGCCACCTGAAGATCATATGTCAAAAAAAAAAAATATTTTTCAACAGCTATTTATCTACAGCAACATTAAATGATATAGGGTTTTTGAAATACGAAGAAAATTTTTTTTCGACCTCTTTCACTCCGGGCTAATCATTAATCAGCACCATTCCGTTCTGCTATGTATTTCGTTCTGCCATGTGGAATACATAACTTACCTAATATGACTTTTGAAACATTCAAGGTCAATGCTTAAAATAACAAAAAACCTAGGGATATCATTAATCAGCACCATTCCGTTCTGCCATGTGGAATACATGGCAGATCGTGGTGTCGACTAGGTTCTAATAAAAATGAGTATTGCTTTTTTATCAAGATACTGTTGAACATGTGACTGCAAGACCATTTTCTAATAAAATATTAGTCATTCAGGATATATCTGAACACGTACTCACGCAGGTGGTCTTGTTCAAATCAATATAATGGACGGGATGCGATAATATTATTATTATTATTTTTAAGAACACGTGTCCCGACTTCCTCATAACATATTCGTGCTTTATTGATAGTTTGTTATAAAATTTGTCAAATCATTCGTTATAGGCCTCCAGTCCCGTTTTTAACAGGAAAACGAATAATTGGACCAGATTTTGAACAGTTTTTCCCGTGTTTGAGGTACGATGAAGGGGTTTTGGGGGATTACGAGAACACCGTTGAATATAGTTGCCAATAAGCAAATTGATGAGTTTTGTGTTTTTGGGAACATGTCACCAAAGACGGAAAGTATGATACGGACATTTAAAGAAGGGTTAATGCAGCTAACCATATTTAACCCTAAACTGAATCTGAAAACGAGAAAAAATCTAAATTTGATATATGAATTGATAATAATGAATTGCACCGCGCTTGCAAAAATCACGGTATAGTCTGAATTTTTGAAAAATAATCAGTTCCAAATTTGAAAGTATAATAATATTTGATCTCCTTTTATTATATAAAATTGTTCATTCAAGGTTGGACTGCCCTGACACTATAAATTTGCTATCTTTACATATACCTCCAAAATATACTAGACGGAATATTTTATTCTACAACAATAACTTCGCTACGAATTCTGTGTTAGAAAGAATACATAGGTTGGGCAATGAACTAAGTGATGTCGCTGACATATTCAATTTAAACTTCAATACATTTAAAGCCAAATTAGTACACCACTTTTTAAATGTAAATAATGTATGAGAAATAAAAATATTTTATTTCGATTTTCTATTGTTTGTTTTATACTGTTGTTAAAAATGAAATTTGTAATTGTTATGTACTTAAAAGCCCAATAGGGCGTCAATAAATAAATAATAATATTATAAAATATGTGTTGGGCTTACGTTACCGCTCCTAGGGTCATCGTATCATAACCAGACTGCACGAGTTAAAAAACTGAATCAGACTTACGAAACTTCAATTAAAATATCAGTACCGCGATACGTAAAACTGCTGATAAGAGAATGTTTGCATACAGGGTGATGCAAATGCTCATACAATGAACCGAGTCAGCGATCCTGCGGGTTCGAAGTCCAGACCCTACTCCAACCCGTGGCAGACAAGAACAAAGGAATCAGCAGCTATATATAAGTACATGATCATTCCACATCGTTCCACTCAACAAGTTCGACGCGACATCATCCCACTCGAGAAGTCCGACTCGTAACGGAGGAATCGGCCATTATGGCCGGTTCACCCCGCGTCACGCTTCGATTTTTCTTCACCACTTCGCTACACACCTACACCTGACCTTGCGCGGACTACACCCATGGACTCTTTGGGATTTCACCTCAACGCCCTGGCCCAGGCTATCATTCCTGGCCAGCGCTAACTTCACGCGCCTAGACCCTGTGACCAGCTCATCGCCGTCTGCGCCTTAGCTCCGCGACCATCGTCGCCAGCCTGCGACTCCCGCTCATCTGCCGACCAGGTCCATCGCACCTTCGGCTACCTCGTTCACGCTGAAGTACCCGGAAGACTCCTCGCCTTCATCAGTGCTGAACACGCCCACGAGTCCGATCTCCATCAACGCGGTGTCGACCCACTGACCCGCATCTCGACCATTCTACCGCAGACATGGTGTCTACGCCTGGTGTCATCATCATTAATCCAGAACCATCTCCCAACTGCGCAACTCAACTGATATGTTATACTGACTCACAATAAATGCCGTGACACCACACAACATTATATTTTATTGTCTCACTACCATTCCCCATATATGTTACTGTTGGGCAGATTCTTATCTGAATTCTTAACACAATCAGTTCCAATTTTGAAAACGACTAGCAAATTTGAGTGTATTGAACCAGATTTCATGTAGGACGCACAGACAAGCTAAATATGTTTGATACTTTGAAATAATGTGTATTATTCTTTAACTAAACGTTCTTAACGACACAAGTCGCACACAATGTAATAATTTACAATCATCCTGCTCCAGTTTAGAGCGTGCAGTTAGTAGGGTGTATGGTGAGGGGTGAAGGGAAGTGAGAAGTGTTTCAGGGATTTAGGATATACGAAGAGTTATAACGTTCTCAAGCTGTGGACCGTGATGCAAGAACCCTCGAGATGCCATTATTTTATTTACAAAGACCTCAGAACTGCGAATGCAGCCCAACTTTGGATGCAGGATGGACTCGGGCTGTTATTAAACGAAGCGAGGACAGATAAATTTATTATAACATGTCACGTACTTATCCAATTCAAACTAATAAGGTAGAATACTAGATTACAAATATATAACCACGACTTTTTTATGCGAATACCAAACAAAGGTTACAACTGCTTCCAACCGTCCGGAGCCAGTGATACTATGTCATGTAGGTAATGATGAAGGACTTGCCTATTCAGATCTGGCCACTAAGTATGGCAAAAGCCATTTCAAATCTAAATGGTGGTCTTACACCAACGGTTATGCATCAATATATTACGGAAAAGATCACAAATTTGAGGTCATGGGGCAGATATACTATTTTGTGACGTATGTTAAAAGATAGTTTCCGAACTGTCTGTGAGTTTCGTTGAAAATGTCGATAGTCAATGCAGAATCGATGAGCAGTTGAGTCAGTTGAGCAGTTGGCGCGTTCCCGTAGGCAGAAGTACTCGCTTTTGAAGTATGAAAAAGTGCATAAGTTAACCTCTTTTAATATAAGTGGATTAAGTATAGTAACAGCGATAAGTTTTAATAAATTTTTGCCTGAAAATATTTTTTGGCGTGTTTCTAAGGTGTTGAAATCGAGCTTTCCTGTTAAGAACAAGGATTGATATAGGAATGGATAGCACGTAGGTATATTCTCTCGTATGTAAATAACATATAACCTCTTGTGTACTTTCTATTTCTAGGATATGGTTTTGTTCAGAATTGGTCCAAATGATGAAGCTATATAATATGTTATTAGTATTGCGAATCGTTGTTTATGTTATCATTACTCCTAGGTCCTAGATCATTATCTATTACCCTTTGAATGATTGTTTTCTTCTATAATATAAAACTGAGAGGGTGACTAATAACTGCGCTCCATGGAGAATTTTCCTAGAACATTAAATATGGTCACATATTCTCCGTGGCTATTTTCCAGAAAACATTGGGACACAATACAAAGCAATATTGGCCACTGGAAGTGTGATTTTTATTGCCTGTCGCCGAAGAGGGTGCCCGTACTAAAAATGACCCCAGAGGCTAGTTCGTGATTTTATTATTAACTCCACAACCGTTTATGGGAATTCGCTCGTCAAACAGCTGCAATTCATTTATTGGTATCTACTTTAATTTGAACTACGTTTTATCTTTTTATTTAATACTATTTAGTATTTTAGTTAATTTTATTGAAAAAAATAGTTCTGTCGTGTAATTATCACTAAGCGTGATATCTATTTCACCATCTTAAGCAATTTGTCTATAAATAAACTTTTTTTTTGTTGATTCAATAAAAATATTCTTGCATACATATCCAAAAGAAAAACATAAAATTATTTAATATTAGCTGAAGTCCCCGGCATTGCCCGCAGTGTTATGAAAAGGAGAACATTTGTGTTTTGAAAATGTCTACTGTGAATTTTTATTGAGCCGTAATCTTTTTAAATCTTATTTAAATTTTTGGTAATTAGTTGAAAATGCCTTCCCTGGTTTTTAAACTGCGCCTATTAAACCTACAAACATTTTAGTACACAACTGCAGAACCTGTTGAAATCACAAGAACGCCCACTATTGTATTTGGCAGCCACCTCTAGTCTGGAACCGCAAAAAACCCTTGACAGAAATGGGCGGTCCTTTTGATAGATTTAATCTTAATGGCACAGGTGACGTCAGGTAGGAATGCTCGCTTTGTTCTACCGGTATTACAAAGGAAGATGCTCTGAGGGTAGGGCGTCATTGATCCCTTTGACACGGGATCTTAGATGGGAAAGACGCCAAACGCGCACCAAGCATATACACATGATTGACATTTTGCACATACGAGATCGGGTTGTTTCTTCGACTTGTTTTCGAGTCGTCCCCTGTGTTTCTCCCTTCCACAAATATTCACTATGGCCTCTCAGAATGCTTCCAGCATTCCCAAAGATGATTAGTGAAAAATGACAAAGTAACGTTCAGCGCCACTTTTTAGTACTGACCCTTAAAACCTTTTGCGTGGCAAAATCATTCTAACCAAAAACGGAATCAATTAAATTTAATTCAAATGTGATTATTTGTCTGGTAATGATAATATCATTACTACGTACCGGATTTGTTTGTAATTTGCCTGCAGCTGGAAGTACTGTTACTAACTATGTACATGGTATAATATGAATAGCAGTCGATACGAGCAGCCGAGCAGCCGAACGCAGCGCAATTACACTATCATTACAAACTAACCCAAAAACTATGACAATTAATTCTAAATCCCGTTGATTTATTATAACGCAATCTAACCAATGCTAATTTGTCTGATAACTATGACATTATTCCCGGGTGGAATAATTTTAACGGAACAAACCATTGGTGTAGTATTTGCTAGATGAGGTCAACTACTACCGGTAAATGCCTACTCAAAAATTGCTTTGAAATTTTGACAAAACGTTGCATTCGAATACGCGTGTTTTTATAATTTTTTTATTTTTTTTTATTGAAACATATAAACAAGGTTACAATTTTATGACAATATAAACACCAATATTTCAATCACTCTCCTAATAAAGCAGCTGCTTGTGTATACCTGTATGTATACCTATATTATATAGATGTTACCTGTGACAGGTAAAAACATGCTTAAACAGCGCCATCTGTTAGACGTAAAAGCAACACGCGCTATTATTTATGTATATGTACAGACAGACTGTGGCGGGGTGCAGCTAGTAGGTAATAAATAGAAATGAAAATTTTGACAGCATTTTTTAAAATTTCATGAAAATTGTGTTTTCGATTTCTAACGTCTTTTGCCGATAATTTAAAATTTGAACCGGAAAAACGCTTTTGTATTCTTTCCTTATTGTACAACTCATCTTGTTACCAAGAGGCAGCTGGAAATGATTTTCTTTCCAAAATTATCTCTATTTTAGGATTCAAGATATTCAATGAACTATCGACGGATGAAAAAGAAGCCTTGCAGCTTAAAACGATTTAATTCTTTACCCAAAACAAAAGTGAAATTCAAATAATTAAAAACAGCACCTTTTGTGACCGATTAAAGGGGAGCTCTTTAGTTTTGATAAAAACAGCACCTTTTGTGACCGATTAATGGGGAGCTCTTTAGTTTTGATAAAAACAGTAACTATTGTGACCGATTAAAGGGGAGCTCTTTAGTTTTGATAAAAACAGCACCTTTTGTGACCGATTAATGGGGAGCTCTTTAGTTTTGATAAAAACAGTAACTATTGTGACCGATTAAAGGGGAGCTCTTTAGTTTTGATAAAAACAGCACCTTTTGTGACCGATTAATGGGGAGCTCTTTAGTTTTGATAAAAACAGTAACTATTGTGACCGATTAAAGGGGAGCTCTTTAGTTTTGATAAAAACAGCACCTTTTGTGACCGATTAATGGGGAGCTCTTTAGTTTTGATAAAAACAGCACCTTTTGTGACCGATTAAAGGAGAGCTCTTTAGTTTTGATAAAAACAGCACCCTTTGTGACCGATTAAAGGGGAGCTCTTTAGTTTTAATAAAAAAACTTTAAAAACTCTCTTTAGCTCTTATTGGATATTTATATTATGCCTTATATCACACCAATTGATTTTTTTTAAATCATTCATTTTATTTAGATCTTCAATCCGTACTAAAAAACAATTAATATTTTTCTTCTAAAATGGAACCACTAAATTATTTTGTTTCATTTAAAAAATATTTTTGTAAAATTACCTAAAAAAATTGAAAAAATCATATTTTCTCACCGAGGGTTCTCAACTCTTAACCTCTGGGTCAAGAAAAAAAAAACTTACCGAGGTAAATAATACATTACCAAGTAGTAGTCTAGTCTCATTTCAAAGTATAATGATTGTTTTCTCTGCGTCGGTCTCACCTAGTGGGTTATATGTCATTCTACGTTTCCAACAAAGTAACTATTTTGTAATTGGTCGATGGCAAAATAATAAATCAAGTGTTTTTGCTGCTGATGAGACAGGAGACTCCGTACAATGGGACATGGAACCGCGCTATCTATGGATCGATCTTTCCCAAACGCAAATTAGTTAGTTTCTGATCAGAGATCAATTTTTTTTTATTTTTTTTTTTATAGTGAATACCTCACAAGAGTCCCAACTGCTCCCGTCTGGAGCCAGTGAGACTATGGCATCCCCAATTGGGGGATGTTGTGAGGCTGAAGGTAAGTGGGGAAGGGAAAGAGGAAGGTGGGGAAGTACCTGGCTATTCAGATCTAGTCACTAAACACGGCTAAAGCCATTTGGAGCAACGTTTCAATTCTGAATGGTGGTCTTACACCAGGGCGATACTGGTAGTATCTTCCACTCTGGAACGTGCCGCAAATATACTATATATTATTTTAATTAATTAATTGTGAAATAACACAAATTAATCAAATAAAATTTATTTGCGCACGCCGGGTTCGAACCCGCGACCTTCGGAATGGGAGTCCAATGCGTTACCACTGGACTATGCCGGCCGTCAGATTGGTGGTTGATGATTGGTGGTTCGTTCATTTCTACCATATTAATAATAACTAGAAGGAGAAACGGCTTTTTAGGAATTTAAACATGATATCCAACAACAAAAGTTGGTGAGAGGGTGTCTCCGAGTCGTTTAAAAAATCCGTTATGCAGGGATCACACAGTACCTACAATACTGTATTGTCCCAGCTCCAGAACCATTGGCCTAGTGTGACAGGACAATGAGCCAAGACATTGAGCTTGCTTTCTCCGCAGGAGAGTGTCTTACACCCACCACGTTTAAAGAGAGTGGGACAATAGCCAGTCGCTCCACTTAAAACCATAACGCAAAATAATTCCTAATTTTTTTTTCAAATTGGCTACCTTTTGCAAATGTCCAAAATGTTTGACCACATAAGCTCTAGTGATTATCAGTGCATATTTGAGTGAGGTCACTGCTTAACAGGTCATTATTCACCATTGATTTCATTTACTTTGCATTAATACCAATATATTCTTTTTTCTTTTGTTTCGTTCACTTTTGAAAAAATCAAATTTATAAAAATTTTCCCAATTTTTTTATTATTTGGGTACAATGTATGACTGTCATAATAACTAATATGTAGTTCTTCTGTTAATTCTTAATTAATAAAAATAAAAATATAAAAACTTTTCTCCACTGAGAAATTTAGAAAAAGCGTTTTCTTCTCATAATTTTGAAATGCAGTAGATGTAGATGAAAATCTATTTTAACCTTCAAAAAGAATTGTCGACGATATTGAAAAATTCCACCACAATATAAAGCTATAACATCTGAAGACTCCACATTAGTCATAACCTCACCACAAAGTCATAACAATCATCTGTTAATGTTAACTCTTCTAGCAGCTGCGTACGCTATTTGGCATGGAGATGGGCTGAAACTGGCAGTTGGTATTATTACTCCTGTCTTTCTACTACAAACATACTAACGGGGAAGTCTCTCGAAGCCTTTGACATAATATTTGTGCTTAATTCCCTATTCTAATGTATTCCTCAGTGCAAACAGGAGCCGATGTTCCACAAATACCTCAATCTAGTCATAAATTCTGCATTCAATTATCAAACAGTAATATGTAGATATCAGAGACGTTGACATTATTATATCGCCCAGTTTCGGAAAACTAACTTAAATCTCCGAAATTTCTTCACCGATTGCTTTGAAATTTTGACACAACAACGTTGCATTTGAATACGCGTGTTTTTTTATATACTTATATTATATAGATGTCACCTGTGACAGGTAAAAACATGCTTTAAAAATCACGCCTGTTGGACAAACATGTTTTTTTTTGTGAAACAGCTGATGGATGTAAAAGCAACACGCGCTATTGTTTTTCTATCTGCATAGACAGACTGAGCCACAGCGTTAACGTAACGCATTGCGGGGTACAGTTAGTATAAAATAAAAGTTAAATTATTCTTTCTTGTATTCATTCTCCGGTGTTTACCTAAAGTTTTAGAAGAAAGTAGGACGCTTAGGTGTAACGATTCGTAGATAGGATTGTCAACATAATACTTGGCGAGTACCTTCTTACTTGTTCTGTCCTGTACATGTCGTTATGATCGAGTGATTCAAATAAATACTTGGGTTAGGTTTTGTCAAGTGTCGATGTAATATAGCGAGTGAATCAAATAAATACTTGGGTTAGGTTTTGTCAAGTGTCGATGTAATATAGCGAGTGAATCAAATAAATACTTGGGTTAGGTTTTGTCAAGTGTCGATGTAATATAGCGAGTGAATAAAATAAATACTTGGGTTAGGTTTTGTCAAGTGTCGATGTAATATAGAGAGTGAATGAAATACATACTTGGGTAGGGGTTTGTCAAGTGTCGATGTAATATAGAGAGTGAATGAAATACATACTTGGTTTAGGTTTTGTCAAGTGTCGATGTAATATAGCGAGTGAATCAAAACAAAAACTTGGGTTAGGTTTTGTCAAGTGTAGATGCAATAATTTAGTGAGTGAATCAAATCAATACTTGGGTTAGGTTTTGTCAAGTGTCGATGTAATATAGCAAGTGAATCAAATAAATACTTGGGTTTGGTTTTGTCAAGTGTCGATGTAATATAGCGAGTGAATCAAATAAATACTTGGGTTAGGTTTTGTCAAGTGTAGATGCAATAATTTAGTGAGTGAATCAAATAAATACTTGGGTTAGGTTTTGTCAAAAGTCGATGTAATATAGCGAGTGATTCAATTTTGACTTTTAAATGACAGAACTCAAAATTAGAATTGCGTACGAAAGAAAGATCTCTTATGAGCGTGTAAAACACCAAATAATAGAAAATAGAGTTTATTTATATATTATATGTAAATAACAAAGCAAACAATGAGATCCTGTAATAAATACAATATTTCAATGATGAAAATAAATATAAAAATATTTTTATAATCTAAAATATTACTTACTTACATAAAGTTGAGGAACATAGTATATACTTAAGGGAAGGGGTAAATAAAATATATTTCAAGTTGAGAAGATGTCTACATATTAATAGACAAAAAAACCTAATCTCCAATGAAACAATTATGAATATGTAAAACGACAAACGTAGGAAAGGTAAACACGATGCTCAAACGAATTGTACTTTGTTAGTTGAGTTGATTGATTGGTTACAACGTTACAACCGACATTAAATATACCCAAGCGATATTCAATTTTCAAAATGATTTTAATAATTAAATGTCTTTATTCCATGTCTTTCCCAGCATATGAAAACGAAAGTGATACAAACGGTGAGTACCTACATACATTCTTTTTTAAATTATGTACTCTCGAAGGATGGAAAACATATTTTTCTTCTGGATCTACCCAGGAGACACAGAAAATTATTTCCTTCATGGCTTTCATGGCTTCATCTTTAGAAATGCTGTATGGGAGTCTTTCTGGGGGAAGGAGGGAGGAAACACGAAGGCTGTCAAATAAGTGTAGACTTTCCTTTTACCGTAGAATTCTCAACATTTACATCGTAATTAATTTATTCTTAATATAAATTAGACACCGAGTTTGGATCATCAACCAAGATATGCTGCCATGGTAAATAAAAACACAGTGTTTTTCTTTAGAGTGTGTAATTACACATCTGCCCTGATGATGGACACTGCAATGCTGTCCGAAACGTTGGCTAAATAAGGAAGTAGCGCAACACGGCATAATACCCCCAAAACAAATCATTATAATGTTTTGTTGTTATTTTGTCACATACTTCGTTACTGCTCCTGCTCTCGATTTCCTAGAGAGACGGGCACAGCTTATTAAATTATTATTTCCAGAACCATTTTACCAAACAACTTATCATTGCAAATTATTTTTATTCTACGATTTTTTTATCAAAATTTACTCTAGAATGCATTCTGTTGAGCATTTCGGTAAACACCAAACATGACGATATGCAACTGCAATATAATATTATTGGAACAAAACAATGCGCAAATTAAAAAAAACCTTGCTTAAATTCCCTTATTTTATTTCTAGAGTTCCGCCAAAAATAATATCTACCTAATATGCACGAATTAAATGGTAATAACGTATTTTATAGCCCCTCATGTAATATTAGGAATACCAACACAACAATGTTGTGACAACATATGAAAATATCATTTACAGAAATGATTGTAAATGGCTGTCATCTCATTCAACGAAAGCAAATTTCCATTTTACTTAATTAAAAATTAGAATGTTAAAATTTCCCAAATGCTGATAGTTGCCTTTGATAGTAATTAAGGTGAATCAAAATATTTTATTTTATAAAAATCGTACATCATGGCCAGGCCAGCGTTATCGAATATTTACTATCTTTCTAATTATTCAATCCAACGCGACAATTTTCATTATCTTGCAAAATGTGTTTTATTTTAATTACAATAAATGTGTATATCTTGTCATATAATGTTAGTTTTTAGCTTCACTGGGCAGATTGCTTATTCTGAGGAAGCAAATTCTCATGAAATTCTAAATGATCTACTGCATAAGTGCGTAGTTAATTGGTAACTATATATAATTTTAAGTGACATTATTCAACAGATTTTAGAGTCCCCTCCACCCGAGCCAATCAACAATTAAGTTATTATTGGACCGATGTAAGACATTAATCCTGGGGGGATTTTATCATATAATTTCGGTTATTATTTGAAGAGCTCATCGCTACAGAACATACAGGGTTTGACTATGACTCTAACTGTAGATTGTAACTTGAGTCACTCACGTTTATTATTTCCAGGCTGACGGGACGTTCGATACGCAGTCCTCGCTGTCGTTCTGGGCGAGCCGCTTCGAGAACGGACAAGCCTTTCGCTGCGAGGCGGAGAACCTCGTCAGCCGCCAGGAGTCGGAGCGGCCGCTTCACGCTACCAAGCTGCTGGAGATTTTATGTGAGTTGACAGTTAACTAACTATCTAACCGTCATGCCGTTTCTCTGCAAGGATAAACTCTGTCTCGGTTCATATTCACACATACTCTTCTG
This sequence comes from Hesperophylax consimilis, assembly GCF_061612785.1. Classification (NCBI taxonomy): domain Eukaryota; kingdom Metazoa; phylum Arthropoda; class Insecta; order Trichoptera; family Limnephilidae; genus Hesperophylax; species Hesperophylax consimilis. The sequence goes on from NC_142865.1 coordinate 20,462,741, forward strand.
TTATTTATATATCTTCATATATAGTCTTCTGTTCTTGTCATGCCCCGATTCAAGTGAGTGAGTTAATTACTTTTACCACCAATTGGACTTTATTGTGTATTATTTTGGTCATTTTTTTTGGTCTTTCGACAATATTTTTTCCATTTGTACAATAGTTTTTCATTTTTTTGCAATAATTGTGTAGGTACCTTTTTAAGTATATATTATTTCAACCACATTTTATCATATTTGTCGAATGGCCATAAACAGGTAGGACTTCGCAATTTTATAACATGTCCATTGTCCAACAACCGTAGTTCACCAGTAAGAAAATCATTTTAGTTTTCTGTACGCAATTCTTCCTAGTTCTTCTTCCTTATGAGTGACTTACCGATACATGGTATGACTGTATCACCTATCTTATTACAGATCCCCCGCTGGTGTCGGTGCGGCCAGACAACATCACAGTGAACGAGACGGAGAATGTGCTACTCTTCTGCGAGTACGAAGCGAATCCCGCTTCCCTCACTAGTGTCACCTGGTTAGTAATAACCAGTTAACATATACAGATACTTATATGAACTTATCATGATTTATACAAGCTCTATCAGCTATCAGTTTCTATACATCATGATAAGTTCACCGTCCAATCGTGGGTGCCAATTTACAACAGTTTTATATGTTATATTAATTAAAAGAGTGAGTTAGGAACTGTGAATTGTATGTGTCTTTCTGTTAATGTACAGAAAATGGAGACACACATAATAACGGTATCAGTTAGATATTAATGAGAAGTATTTTAGTATCCAGAAATTGAAAAAAATCCATTTTAGTAGCTTTTTCGCTAAAAAAATGGGTAATAATACTTTTTTAGACTAGTATAATTTATTTTTTTAATTAAACCAAAAGTAAGAACCTCTGATCCAATTTTAGGATCATAGGTTTATATTTTGGGTTAAATAAAAGAAGAAAAAAAACTAACATTAAAACTTGCACATCAACAACAATGGCCGCCAAAGTGAACAACCGATTATAATTTTAACGAAATGACTATTATTAATAGATAATTCTAACTACGATTGATGTGAGTAACCTTTTGCTTCCAGGATCCAGAACGGCCGTGACGTGAACTTGGCCGTGGAGCCCTGGAAGTACGAGGGTGGCACCACGGAGCAGCAAGCTCTGCTCATCAGGAACAGTTCCTCCAAGGACCGCGGTTCCTTTTCCTGCAAACTCTCCAACTCTGTGGGAACCAGCATCAGTCCCACCAGCATTCACGTGGATATCCACTGTAAGTGATGTTTTCCTTATGAAGTTAGATGTGAGGATGAATATGAAGAGTGTATCAATACATACCCAAAGAATTTTAACCAGCGATTCCTGGATTCGTTCCAGCAACACTGTACAAATGGGACATAGCACGTAACACATGATTCGTCACGACGTGTGGCAGTGTGATCAGTCGCGACATGTGATAGAAACATATTTTTTTATTAATTGAAAAAAAAAATCATTGAACAACAAAATGACATCTACACTTTTAATTCTTTATGTATTGCTAATATGTAGTACCATCTTTATAAATTTTTTATTTCTTTATAGCTATCTAATCGTCGTCTTTTTAACCACGTGGCTTAAACGTACTCATTTACAAACTACCCACTTTATTAATTTCTCCTCCTCTCATATTTATCTAAATTTAACACTACCTAATCTGTCAATAACATTCCAATGAAATATTTTTATTTTGCATTCCTTTAACCTACCTCAGAATAGGTTAAACCTGGTGAGGTTAGTAATGAAAAGTACACTTAAATTATATACAAAATCATTTTCTTAGATGAAAATGTAAAAATTATATTTCAATATACTCCAATTTATCCACACTGAACTGAACTAAATTCCAAATATGCTCAAGACCCGCTGGTTAAAATTCTTCGGTACATGCCATACACCCTGTATATGAATATGAACATAGTAGGTACCTACCTATCAATTGGTGCATTCTCAAAATGCCACAGGTATAGGACAAGTTGGGTTTCAAATTAGAAGTTATTTATTGAATGATCAAAAATAATGAAACTTAACTAGCTAAAATGAGTACAACTTTAATACGGGGAACAACAAATACAATATTACCTACTTCCCAATTAAAAATCCAGCGGAAGATTGATTAAAGATGTGGCAGGGGAAGATAACGCACTTCATAGCTTTGAAAGCTATCCGGGCTGCAGCTCGCAGGGTGAGGATTACCCGGATGACAGTCAACTTCCAAAGGAGGGACACAGAATGTAAAAGAAGCATTTCTCAAAGGTGCTCTGCATTGCCAGACATAACTAAGAAGAAATATAAATGCTTTCCTCGCTTTTTGGAAGGAATTTTTAATTTAATCATTGAAGATAATATTAACAACTCTCCAACGATAAATGTGAAACAGAAAAATCTGAAAAAGATTCAGTCACATTTAACCCTGGACCTCAACCTTGCTATGTCTTTGCTCTAACCACTGAGCTAATCATAATAATAATTTTTAATTTCCTTCAGGACCAGCGTAACCTCTTCTCCAGGTAACTGGGTTTCATATTTCCCGTTATTGTTAAGTTGTCTATCAGCGGGTGTCAGTGATTTTTTATTATTTTTTTTTGTGTGAAATCCTCTGGGCTCTGTCATATTTGGAAATGCTATGCGTGGTGTCATTTCATGAAAAGTAATCAGCAGATCTAGGTCTTAAGAAGAATTTATTTTTGGAGAAAGAAAACATAAAAATCTGAAATTAATTTCGCAGTTGAGCTTCTAAGTATAAGAACGAACAAATCTCATGTGACGAATGTCAACCATGTTCAAATTTTAGGCATGCGTTTGGCGTATTTTCTTACTGTGCATTACCATTGCATTTATATACGGGAAGAGTCAGCGCATCTTTCTTTTAATAATGAATTTATCACAACTCTTGTTCGTTTATTTCCAGATAAGCCAGAAGTGAGAGTTTGGATGGAGCCCACTGGACCAGTGGTGGAAGGAGAAAAGCAAAATGTCACCCTGCACTGCGAAGTCACCCAGGGCAACCCCCCTACCCTAACCAGAGCCAAGTGGCTGCTGGACGGGGAGTTACTGCGGCAATTGCCAGACTGCAACCAGACCAAAGACAGGCCCGATAGTGTTATCACTGGTGAGTTTAATTCAATTCAATTTAGTTTACTCGTTTTTAAAAAAATTACAAAATTGTACATTATAGTTGCGTTTTTAAAATACATGTGTTCATAAAAATTATTAAATAAATACATACAAACAGTGTGTATATCAACTATACTAGTAATAATTGAGCTTGCCTTTTAAAGGCACATTCATTGATGCTAAAAATGTCACAATCCGAATTGATTCTGTTCAACAGCAAGATTGCTCTCCCCACCGGCATGACCATTGGCAAGTCAGTCAAAGTAGTTTATGTTGTCGGTGACAAAGATAACTATCGAGAACACAGAAATTAATGCTCTCCATGATGACCGAGTTTTCAAACCATCCGAATCATTTCTGAAGAAATGTGTAGCAATGCGCACATCCCTCCTGACCTGCAGATATTTCATTCCGAGCATACCCAGAAGAAAGTCGGTAGGATAGAGCCACGGGTAGTAACCATACTCCCTCCACTTTCAAGTCTACTCTTTACTAAGAGCCGGGGTATCTCTAAAATCCTTGCAGTGCGTAGAACAAAGCCCAGAATTCTCAGTGAAATGCAACTAAACATGTCATCTCAAAATGAGCATGAAATGTCAGCCAACTATCGAACAAGATTCCAAGATCCTTCATGATCGAGACACGTTAATGGAACTCAGTTTAAAGCATCATCATCGGTGAATTAGTTCATGGATTCGTTATTGGGAAATTATTAAGAAGAGTTTGGTCCATAGTGTCATCACTGGTGAGTTTTTGGAACTATGTTCTTAGCGCCCACCATTGATGTCTCCAAGGACAAAGTTCATAGCGCCATGACTGGTAAGTTAGTGAAGTTAATCGGATTGCATGTTGTTGGAGAGTTTTTGTATTCAAATTCACAACATGATCAAAGTTTTTGTAGTATGTGGTAAGGTGATCACAAACTCACGTTTCTGCAATAGGCGTGATGTTAATGTTTGTAACTACAAATCTTTGATAGAGAATAAGACAGAGCGTGCTGAAGTTCATATTTTCATTGATAATAATTTATACAGGTTAAGAAAAAATGTCCTGCTGTTGCTCAAAAACATGTTACAATTGTTAAGCTAATTATAATATTTTGTGTTATTTATATCTCTCTTTGTATTATTTGACAATTATTGAGTCAGTTTTATTATTATTTTGTCATTTTTTGTAAATTTTATGTATCCTTTGACTGAGTACGGTTTGGTAATTTTATGTACTTATTTGTATATTAACTGAGTTTTCATAACTGGATTGTTCTCACGGAAGCGAGAACATCTGTAAGTAAGAACCCAGTGTAAATAAATAAATAACAGTTTATCCAACATCACAATCATATCCAAAACAGTATGATTTTAAATCATCCAAAACAGGTCAATGAGTTATAGTTCAAGTTTCTTTAGAAAACTCGATCAGATCATTTTTTCCCAAATTTTCAAAATGGTACAATGTAAACATTTTTCATCAAGCTTCATAATATTGTTATTATTAAATAAATCCTTCATGTTTCAGACGTGGAAGACATGTGTGAGGACATTGACCCCTCCAGACTACTGCTTCAGCAAGCTGGTCGCGGCTTCCATGGCAACTACACCTGCCAGGGGGGCAACTCCGCAGGCTGGGGGCCGCTGTCGGAGCCGACGGAACTACTGGTCTACTGTTAGTAACACTTCATCGTTGTCATTATGGTGCTCACTCCCCGGCAACCCTGGAGGGGTGAAGGAGCTTAACTCCGTACTAAATTGAAAATACATTATTTCGCCGAGTGTGTTGTGCTGACATGGACAACCGGCAGGATGTAGAAAAATGATAACCGTAGATTAATGCTCTACAGCTGTGTCAGTGATCTTAGTAATTTGCTTATATCTAGGCGACGATGGTCAGTTGGCTGTCACCAACCCAGTAAATTCTACATGTCATAGAAAATCACGGCTATTGATTTTTAAATTAAATAAATTCCGTGTTGTCATCAGATAAGCGATGCAGTGTATAAGTGTTTTTCAAACTAAGTTTTGTCTTGCCCGACTGCCACGACTTACATTGATCTCCACAGTGGATTTGGCCCCCTCTATTAATTATTTTTATTTATTTTTTGAGATATTATGCCGTTTTGCGTTATCTCCTTCTTTAACCATCGTTTAGTACAGTGTCATATGGGGTCCATCATCAGAACAGATATATAATTGAAGATTAAGGTTAAGTGTGTGCTTATGTATGAGTATGCAATACATCTAAGTGCTAGTACTCCAGTATAGTTATTAATTTAAAATAGTTTTCGGCATTGTCGTCTTTATGAATGTCAATTGGGTGTCGCATCTACTTACATAAGCACACTCGTTCATTCATCGTTCTCGTTCGTTCATTCACCACAATCTTCAATTACATATTATCTCTCCTGTTGATGTACAGTATGGAGACCGTAACGCTCTGCGAACCGTTGGCTAAAGAAGGAAATAGCATAACACGGCATAAAACCCTAAAAATAAATCACAATAGTACATTTGGCTGTGAAAACTTAAATCATCTCCCTTCTCCATAAATGCTGTCAATCGTTTTCGATGTCTATCCATTATTCTCCAGTAGGTATTCAGGCCTTATAACCTGCTGCAAACCTCTTCCAGGCAGTTAGTCTGGATACTTTTTCGGATGTTTTTTGAAGCTTTCATAAAAAGGAGCACCTTTGAATTTCAGATGAACCCGGCCCAGCTTCTCTGACATACTCCCCGACGAGGATAGTGAAGGGGCAAACCCTGATTCTGACTTGCTCTGTGGAAGACTATGGAAGACCCGCTGCCACCAGGTACATTCAAATATTATTACAAAAACACAAAGAAAATTTTATTTGAAGCGATAGGGACTTTATGAGGAATATCTAGGTATTTGATGCATGCAGCGAGTTCTGACACCAAACCTCAAACTTATCTACATTGGTTGATGTTAGAAATAATAAATTACTTCAAATCACAGGAGTTGAATCTATCTTTATCTTATTTTACAAGATTAATCTACCTAAACTAAAAAGCCACTACTTGACCGTGTCTTGACAAAAACCATCCCACTAAGTAGGGAGATACATCTTATAAGTTACAACTTGCCTGATTTTTTTTTACAACAACATTATAAATAGCATAAGAACAAAAAGTGACATTTGTATTTATAAGTACTAAACCAATGAAGACAACTAGTTCTTTAGCTTGTTGTAAGAGTAAAAAGTAATGCATATCATTTATTTGCATAAAAGAATGGGAAAGACAAAGAATATTTGTAGTTCAATAACCAGTTAAACGGTGGCTACGCATATTGAGGAATCATCGCTTTAAGCCATGGCTTCCCAATTATAAGTATTTCAAATGTTTTTTTTTTTATAAAACCTACAAATTTGGGATAAACAATGAAATATAAGTGGATTCGTTGGCTATATTTAAACTACAGTAAGCAGTCTATATGTTTCCGTATCAATATTCGGAGGTATAATTTTTTGAATTTTTTGAATGAGCGCGGGCGAATTCAAAACAGATTGCCCGGAAACCTCCATCGCTCGAGGCATTTTTTTTCTAAATACGCTATCGCTCAAATAAATAAATATATAATAATAACTGAGTGTGTTTCCTTCTAGGTACCGTTGGTTCCGCGGCGCCAGATTGGTGGCAGATGTAGTGACTGCACTGTGGACAATAGAGCCGGTGTCGTTGGAGACTGCCGCTAACTTCTCGTGCATGGCGGTTAACGAAGCAGGCGTTGGCGAAGCTGCTACTGCGCTAATTCAAGTGCTAGGTAAAATACTATCCTAAGTCAATTTTAAAACCACACCTTCACAATGTTTGGATCACAACGATCGTAGAGTGGAAGAGGGTTGGTGCAGGTCCATACACCAACTACTAAACTGCCCGAGTCCTTTCTCCATCAGAAGACATGGGCGTCACTAAACCGCATCTGGTGCAGTCACAGCCTAGTGCAGTGCACAAATGGGGCTTTTATGAATCTGAATTTATGAATGTGGATATGACAATGTACGAATTACAGAACACGTTGTTGAAAAATATTCCCTCCACCAGTTTTACTGGAAGCAAATTCAACTTTCAATTCAATTTTTATCATTTTAAAAACATTAAAGAATGTCAATTTTAAGGTGTTTTTAAATGACATATTATAAAGCAAAATAATTACACAAATATTATTATTAAAAGCAATATAAAACACACTAAGAAGCTTTTAAACGTATTATACCAGCAGCAACTAGGCTTCCCGTTTAAAAGCAGCCTCACTGATGTGAAATATGTTGATATACAAATTGATTCTGTTCATCAGATCCACCGGCATAACCATTATTGACAAGTTAGTCCTGCAGATAAAACAGTATAATATGCTGTCGGTGACGTAGATAACAATCGGACACAAAGAATGAATGAAGATTTCAAACCATCCACGAATCAGTCTGAAGAAATGTGTAGCCATGTGCACATCCTTTCTGACCCGTAGATGATTCATTTCGAGCAAATCCAAGAGAAAGTCAGTGGGAGAGAGCCACAGGTTGTAACCATACGGGAGTAGGTATGTCTTCTAAACTCTCTCCAACAAGAGATGTTGGCTCCTGTACCTGCTGCGGACTCCAAATTACCGACCCACTCTCTAGTCTACTCCTTACTGAAGAATTTAATAAAATTATGAGAACCAGAGAGTCACACCTCCCAATGCTGTCGGCTGGCTGAATGACCTCAGCATCCCATTTTGACCTGTACTAACTGTATTAATAAATGAGTCTTATATCGCTATATTCGTTTTAATGATCACGGCGGTAACTACCGTTATTGTTGCACAGATATTTTATATCCCTTGTATTTTTATCGTTATGATTTCAGCTCCGCCTGCTTTCATCAACAACTTCCCTCCTTACACTGGGGCCTTATTCAACTCTGATGTAAGTCAAATAAGTACCTACTTTACTTTAGAAATAACTTGCAGTTGTCATTCATTCACACAATTTCCTGATCAGTCAATAAATCAATGGGCACAATGGTGCTTTCTGCGACATTTCATCTGATTCCTTTGACAATATCGCAAATATGTATGTTTATCACTACCATGTTTTTACTTTAGTTTGAAATAGATACATTTCTGTTATTTTTTTAGTTTATTTGGTTGAGGTAATTTAGTAAAATAAAATTTCATATTTATTTGTCCAAACGATACCAAACTGGGAATAACGTATATATTTTAGCTTATTGTCCTGGTTGAAAATTTGTATTGGGCACTGGAGTATTTAGGTGTTTTTTTTAAAGTTAGATAAAACATTTTTTAAGTAGATTTTTTACACATCGAAAACTTGATAGTTTTTAAATATTTCGTCTGTCAGAGTTCTAACCGGAACTTTCAAACCTTTTAGATCTCAAATATGATTTAAAATTTTCACGGCCAAAAGTATTTTTGTTATTTGTTTTCGGGGTGTTATGCCGTGTTGCTCTAACTCCTTCTTTAGACAACGTTTCGGACAACGTTACATCAGGGCAGATGGGCTTTTAGATCTCCTTTTTGGGCTACGTAGAGCCGCTCTGTGTAAGCGTGTCCTCAGTGCTATTAGTGATTCACATAGAGCATACTGTTTAATGTCGTTTATGGAACGGATGTTGTGACAAAATCACGTTAACATCTCCTCCGGCATCTAGCTCAGAATCATACTTAAATATATTGCTGTTCTTATACTTACCAATTCGTATGTTCTGCCTTCTCGCCAATTCGTGTCGCTTGGGTGGGGACTAGGGAGGTGAATTTAATTAAGAACATCTAATAATTATAAGTCTCGATTTTAATAGGGTTTGTCAAGTGTTAATACTTAATCTAAATTATACTTAGATCTACTTACATCTATAACTTAACTAGTTGTCATATGGTTCGGATTACTTCTTCACTATTCGCATTGTCATTGTTCACTGTAGCTACACTGTTGTCACTGAGTTCATTTTGTTCGATGGCCTTAGTAAGGCCGAAGTCCTAGGTGGCAGCTTTTGCAGTTCTGCAGCTCAGGCCCTCCCGGCCGCGTCTGATCACCGCACTTTCTTCGTCTCCCGCCCAACATTACGTCGCCGGGCGGAGGATAACACTTGAAAATCACTTTCTCTGACTTGACTGTAACTTCTTCATCCGCCGCCCAGCATCACACCGCTGGGCGGGGAGCGCGTACTTCACCACCACTCCTGTCTCGGTCTCCTCTCTCTCCCGCCTCGATCTTGACTGTCTTTCTTTCTTGAGCTCGTAGGACCTGTCGCCCTACCCCGCACTTCTCACTTCTTTCTTTACAACCCCCGTCTGTCAACACTTTCTTTGTCTTTGGGCGCACACTGCGGGACATACTTAGTTTAACCTTCAAATTTATTTGTGACGAAATTTGATTCGTCACAACACCCCCTTCGTTACAAAAGAAAATTATGGTTTCCTACAAACATAATTTTCTATTTCCCTTTTCCCATATGACAACCTTCTTAACTCTAAACATGGTAAATCTTAAATTATAAACAATTCAATACTCTAAATTTAACATTTCTTATCATTACTTATCCTCATCATTTTTTTCTCTTTTTCATCATAATCTCATTTTCAACGACAATCCTTTTCGCTACACGCTCTTTCAAACCCACAACAAAACTCAAGTCAAAACATTTAGCCTATCAATATACAATAACATGAAAACAATAAAAGTGACAATAAAACACATTAAAATCAACGATGAATACTAACACCTCGACTAACATAAACACTTTTTATTTTAACCAAGCGATCTAATCCTCTCCAGACACTTGAGGATATAAACCTTTCAATTTTTGTTTACAAATTTCTTCCCAAGCATGTGACCAAAAACTAATGACAAGATTTTAAATGACAACATGAAATGACAACATTATTAATGACAATATTATTAATGACAACATAAAATTTTCAAAGAATCAGGATAGGGAAGGAGTTGGGAATTCATACCTACCACTTCAGTTTAATCTCCCCTCAGTTCTGCTGGCATGTCTGAAGTATAATAGAATTCCATACTTACATACGCATAACTCCTTATCAATACACGTTGATCACTTAAACCTAAACCTTAGTTGTACTTTGCAAAAGAGGCCGTTACTAATCTTTATTCACTCCTCATTTACCTTAATCTATTAACGCCTACATCTTCGATAACAAAAACAAGAAATCTGGTGTACATACATAGTACATCTGAAATGAAATGAATGATAAAAAACTAAACAATATATGGTAACAGAGTTGTAGTGTATCTCCCGACGTGATACACAATGGAAATTTGAGCGCCAGATAGTTTCTATTACACGGAGAAACCACCAAAACCGGATACTCTGTCTCTCATTCAACCGCTTTTAAGATGCAACCTCAACATGTCACATTTTATCATCCCTGCTGGCCAATGCTTCAATGCATCATCCCATTTTATTTAAATTTTTCGCACTTTTACATAATTTACGGTCTTTTATCACGCGCGCAGAATTCTTTTCAGATATGGAGACGATTAGGTACACACATACTAATTTCAACGAACGCGCGTATTTGTTCCACTCAAATCATGGAACGTTCAGTGCTCGCTTTCGTTTTCGCATTTTCGCTCGTGGACGCACCTCTTCCAACACCGGTCTTTTATCACGCACGCAGATTACTTTTTAGATATGGAGACATTTAGGTACTCTCATACTAAGTTCATCAAACGTGAGTATTTGTACCTCACAAATCGTGTCGGTGGTAAGTGCTCCAATTCGTAACTAACGCAGTTTGTCATCACATTCGCGCGCGCCTTTTTATTTTCTCATCTGCGCAGACTACTATCCGAAACATTGCGAGACTTTAGATACAAGATAATGTACGGTTTCGCCGAACGAAGATATTTGTTTTCCTCAAATCGCGTTAAGTGAATGCGCCTTAACCCTATCTCTCCCCTCTCTATCGGTCGCCTTCCGCCATCAATTTTTAATTATCGGATTTTTACCGAACACATAAAATTGATCGAAATTGTGGTATGAAAATGAATTTCTCCGAATGACATATAGAAAATACATTGTTATTCTTATGCCGTTCATACACAGCAAATCTATATTTGCTGACTCAGCTCACCACAATCTTTAATTTGATGACCTTTGTCAACGGGACAAATAATATATGATCCTTACTCGGGGTCAAACACCCCTGCCTAAAACGCAACAAAAAATAAACTCCAATGGGTACCCTAAAATCACTATCATTAATACATTTTAACACAAAAAAATTAGCCACTTGACATCTCCCGACTTACTTGTTTTATAAAAAATATAACATTCCTGAAAATATCTATCGGTGATGGGAGGATTAACGATCTTCAGGTACCACAGTCCCGAATGTGTCAAACCGCCTAGTTTGTTTTATAATGATTTAACTGCCCCCCGACAAAAAATAGCACTTGACATGAGACTTCATCACAGAACATTTGTTTACGCTATACAAAAACGAAACACCCAAACAACGGTAGACTCGAGACAAAACAAGACAAGGGCGAGAAACAGTGCAGAAGATTAAATATAATAAGAACATGCAAAGATTTACCTTGTTTTCAGGGATGGGTTTTAAGAATGTCAATAACATTAGTGATAGATATAATAAAATATCTAAAACCGCCCCACGTTGGGCGCCATTGTGACAAAATCACGTTAACATCTCCTCCGGCATCTAGCTCAGAATCATACTTAAATATATTGCTGTTCTTATACTTACCAATTCGTATGTTCTGCCTTCTCGCCAATTCGTGTCGCTTGGGTGGGGACTAGGGAGGTGAATTTAATTAAGAACATCTAATAATTATAAGTCCCGATTTTAATAGGGTTTGTCAAGTGTTAATACTTAATCTAAATTATACTTAGATCTACTTAACTAGTTGTCATATGGTTCGGATTACTTCTTCACTATTCGCATTGTCATTGTTCACTGTAGCTACACTGTTGTCACTGAGTTCATTTTGTTCGATGGCCTTAGTAAGGCCGAAGTCCTAGGTGGCAGCTTTTGCAGTTCTGCAGCTCAGGCCCTCCCGGCCGCGTCTGATCACCGCACTTTCTTCGTCTCCTGCCCAACATTACGTCGCCGGGCGGAGGATAACACTTGAAAATCACTTTCTCTGACTTGACTGTAACTTCTTCATCCACCGCCCAGCATCACACCGCTGGGCGGGGAGCGCGTACTTCACCACCACTCCTGTCTCGGTCTCCTCTCTCTCCCGCCTCGATCTTGACTGTCTTTCTTTCTTGAGCTCGTAGGACCTGTCGCCCTACCCCGCACTTCTCACTTCTTTCTTTACAACCCCCGTCTGTCAACACTTTCTTTGTCTTTGGGCGCACACTGCGGGACATACTTAGTTTAACCTTCAAATTTATTTGTGACGAAATTTGATTCGTCACAACGTTTCTAAGGAAGTGAATGTCACTGATGAGTATTTTTGTAATTATGTCAATGTGTGAGTTCCATCGGGGATTTTAATCAATTTCAATTTCGCATTATGAATGTTGTTTCCATAATCTTTTCCGCATTCTCTCCTGAGGAGACAATTTCAACAAATTATGTTTTGGAGTATTTAAATTGGAAAACGGAATGCAATTTATCAAACATACATTTTCATTCAATGTCGCGACTATCATGGATTTCTAAATCTTTATAAGTAAGACTGGGAATATCTTAACGCAAATTAATATACGGAGAATGTTGTGTTTCGAGCGCAAACATTGTTAAGGCCGAAAACAAATAAATTACCATAACAGATGGCTCGACTAGCAACCTGCTTACCTGACAGCCAGAGGTGCATAAACAGAACCAGTATCTACGTCAAATAAAAAGAATGCAAGGCTGATGTAAGCGTAATAAAGGAACGCGTATATGGTTTGGGCATGTAGATCGAATGAACGAAGAAAGGAGTGTGAGGAGACTATATGACGCAAATGTTAATGGTCGCAGAAATCGGGGACGCCCGACTTATTATTTAATGACGAATTATTTAATGTTGTGAAATTCGTTTTTTTTTAGCTCCATTAAATTTTTTTAGGTATACTTTGCTCCGCTTTTAGAATTTCTAACAAAATTGTGCTAACTAATATGATAATGTTTAGCGCAGTAGATGGGAGTTAACAGATAAAATTTTTGAACGCATACCCTCTAATTTTGTTTTAATAATGACAAAACACTTATAAATAAATTTCGTTTACTTTGGACAACTGCAACCCGTGCCGACTTGCATCGAAAGATGTTTTCAAACAACAAAACATTTAAAAATGATGGTACATATAAAAAAAATAAATAAATTTCTTTCAATATGGGCTTGGGATGGACACACAGGGCTGAGCCAATGAACCAAATACGTAATCTCGCCGATTATTTTAAATCTTCAAACAAGAGTAGAATACCATAGCACAGCATCCGATTAATATCATTTTCATTAAGTCGAACCATTTTATGATCGTGTTATTGTCGCCGTGCGTAGCGACTTGCGGGAAGCATGAGTCGGCCACCTAATTTTTTTAGACTCGAACCTTTCCACCTTTGGACATCATTGTTTTCGATCATGTAAATGTTTCGATTCTGCCCATCACTAGTTGACAGTGACAGATCCAGACAGATCTATGGATAATAAATAGCCTCTTGACATTTGTTTTAACCGTGTTCTCCACTCGAGGAGGAGTGGGGCCCTTGCAGTAACGGCGTACAAAATTCTTAATAATTTAATAGATAGCCCATACCTTCTGGAATGCTATAAGTTATACGTACCAAACAACTACAGCCAGCTCAGTAATGGTTGTATTCCGCTATGTTCATATTTAGTAATTACCTGTTTATTTTTAAATGAATACATTGGTTAAATTAAATTGTACCCTTATTTTCAGAGCATCAGTCTCTCCTGTCGCGTGGAATGCTGGCCACCTTGCTCCGTGCAGTGGTTGAAAGACGGGCGACCGCTGCCATCGGGCGGGGCCTACAGGCGGGTGGACTCTCCCGTGGCGCCTGACACGAGGACCAACGATTTCCAATCATTGCATTCTCAACTGGTGACTTATAATTATATGAACTTCTTTTAATTTAACAATATAACTTTATCCTCTAGACTTCTTAAAGTGCAGACATTCTCACTTAGCATAACCTGTGTTGTAAAAGGAGATGGTCGGTTACTTGCTGATAATCTCGAACCCGGCTCGTCCAACTGCCAGTCGAATATTCTGCTTATCAAGTTTATGCGCTGTCGATTGATTAAGCAAGTCAATCCGTCCTGCTTGCACCGTACAGAGACATATTATTAACTCTAAAAGAGACTCTCTCAGGATCAGCCAATCTCAGGGAACAGCCTGCTGGAAAGTGCCGGGTTAAAAATAAGGCTTTAACCTTGAAGGGTTATGATAATAATCGTGGGTTAAATTTGTTAGGTGTAGTCTTTTATTAACGGTTGATTTCAATGGAAAAGTAACGAAAAATAAATTTATGTAGTCAAGGACGGTAGACATTTTATACACTTGTATCACCTGAAAGTAGAATTTAAAGTTTTAAAACAGGTTTTACAGATTTAAAACCGGTTTCAAATTTAACCAAAGTATCATTATTGTCAAGTAATGTCGCAAATAAAAATAATTTAACATAATAATGAGAGATATTTTTAGTTAGCGTGACTCTATTAGGAACATGAAATGAAATCACTTGTAACAATGCAGGGCTTGATTAATGATTTAAAAATACATTGTTTTTTAGATGTGGCAGCTGGAGCAGTGGCCGGGAGGAGTGCTGGACCGCGTGAGAGACAATGCCAACTATACTTGCCGCTCATCTGATAACTCGGCTGGACCTGGGGTTACCAGTTCCACAGTATTCGGCGTTGAATGTAAACATTTATTAATTTATATTATTATCGATATATATTTTTGACACTTAAAGCAAATAATTTCTTGCGAGATATAAATATTAAAATAGATATAGAATACTTTCTTCGTCCTCTTCACTAGAAGATTCTGTGGCCATTTATAGGAGGCGAACAAGGATTTGAATAGAAGCTTTTCAGCTACTTCCATGTGTAGTTCAAATTCAAGGTTGGGGTATTTTCAGAACCTTCTGTGACCATTGACGATGCAGTTGACTCGCGGTTATCTAACAAACTTTTTGCAAGGCGTTGTCGGATGATGGAATTTGTCAGACTATAGATTACTGCCACCGCCCCTTGCAGTCCGTAACTTTTTTTAAAAGAGTATCTTGTAATCCGACAAATTACATTACTACATAATATACGATATGAGATAGCATAGGTTTTATTAAACCATCGTTAAAAAAGCACATCTTACATTAAACAGGGATTACCGCAGGTCAACTGTATTTAAAAATATACTAGTTTTGTAGTACTTTTCTTAGTATAATTACTTGAGCCAAGATTTGCTGGACAATGTAGTTATTAATTTATTTGAGGTGGGAGTTTTTTGTAAAACTTTACAGATAAAAATTCAGAGCCAAAGACAGTACAGGTACTTTGCATACTTGGAACGTCGCGTCGAACTGTTTAAAGCTTTCAGTTGTCAACGTCCTTATATGTAAATACCTTCAAAATGGTCTTTATGATGCAGTTCTAAGATTTCCTTTATTATTGTCTACGTCATCTACGACACAATATGAAGAATTGTTTTGCAGAATTGCACCCCCCTATAATATCATCTATAGCTTTTATCTGAATCAGTAAAATTTAAATTTTCTTAATCAAAAACTGCAAAATTACTTTGTGGACCCATTTTTATTTTTATGTAAATAACAATAAAATACTTTGTTATAAAAACTATTTTTAATATCTGGACATGTTTCGAAACCAACGGTCCCTTTCTCAGGACGCAATGCATATTATTTTATTAATGTCATTACTAATATTTCAGATCCTCCGGAGAACATCACAGTATCGAGCAAGGTGGTGTCAGTCATAGAAAACAACATCCCTGAGAAAGTTCTCTGCTTTGCCAAGTAAGAAACAGTATTTTCTATTCAACACTTATTCTACTACTTACTGCTCTGTACCAGGTACAGATTAGACAAATATTAGAAACAAGCTTAGAATTCTTAGGGTACATAGTACAGGTAAAACAGGGTTTGATAAATTATAAAATTCGTGCGTTCATGAAACTTTGGTCAAACATTTATCTTGGCAGTATAAATGAAGATCTGGGGAGTCCGCCCAAAGAGGTGGAACAACCATTCTAGGGGTTTTTTCTACATTTTCATTCGTTTTGAATTGAATGAGACCACACCCAGTTCAATAGAATCAGTAAATATTTGATGAGATAAGTAAGGTTCTTAGTAAAGAAACATGTTAAGCACCAGAGGGGTGTTCCATCACTTTGTTTTGGGCAGACTCTGCAGATTTTCATTTCTGCTGCCAATAATAATGTGTGAATTTTGTCATTTATTTTGTGCATACTATTTTACCTGTACAAATAGTATTAAGAACGAGAAATTTATGGCATTCCCTTATGCTTGAGCTTTTGTTTGTGCTCTCGTATTTCCTTGCCACAAAAACTAAAGTAGAGTTTTTTGTAACATTCTAGAGGCAAGCCGGAGCCTTGGTACACTTGGCGTAAGGCTAGCAAGGAGAGTAAGGAGGGAGAGGGCAAGGAGAAGGAGGGACTGATGCTGGGTAAGGGCGCCACGCTGGTGCTAGACCGCCCCGTGCAAAGGGCGGACAGCGGGGACCTGCAGTGCCAGGCCACCAACAAGCACGGCTCCACCTATACCACCACCTATCTCAACGTCATGTGTGAGTCACAACTGTTCAAATAGACCAAGTCCGGATGAAATTAGACTGAAAACCATGTATGGCCGTGAGAAAGAAGGGGAGATCTGCAAAGAAAGGCAAACAAGGCTGATGTTAGCGTAATTAGTCATATTACTAAAGGGACGCTTAGTTGGTTTTGGCCCATAGAGAGAATGAACCAAGAAAAGAGTATGGGAAAATATATTACACTTAATTTGAATGATTGAAAAAGTCGGGGACGCCTGAGGAAGACATGACAAGATCAAGTGAACCAAAACTTGAGTCAGGAAATGTCAAGAGTCAGAATAACAGAAGGGTATGTATGAGAAGATGTATGAATGTGACTGAAGCAAGGAGTGTGTGCCAAGACTGATTTTGGCGAATCCTAATATGTATATGCTTACCCCTATGGTGAAAAGGCATGATGGTTAGTTAGTTAGTTAATTTTCGATTATAATATTCCAGGAGAGGGGTGGTGTCTTTTATTATGTACAATCTATTGCTGGCGGCTGGTAAAGTCATCATCCTTTGTTTAACTCTGCACGCGCGTCGGCATTCTAGGATTTTTTCTAACTTCGATGAGAATATATCTGCACATTGTGTCTTCACTCTAGCGGTGAAACGCGCAGTGCAGGTATTTCCTTCCATGACGTATATAGCGGATATAATATCAATAATATATAAGCTTAAATAATTACCTGACATAAACCATCACGGAATATCCCCCACTAGTAGGGATAAATGTACTATATCTGCTACGCATGCCTTACCTACAGACTTCTGGTGACGCAAACAATTATAAACATCAAGTGTGCACGTGTAACTGAATTCAGAGAAGGTGTGATGGCCCAGAATGCGAGTCAATCGTGGTGTAGTTCAACGGAGAACTAAGACTATCCCAGCTGCAGTAGAGGAACCATTGATGGCACGCTATAAAATACGTCACCTAACATCTCGTAATGTTCGGTCTTCTTTTCGCAGTAGACATATTTACTTTAAATAGCTCATTTACCATATTGCATTTCTAAGAACTGTTCCTTTTAATGTTTAGATAAACCAGAATGCGGGATAACACAACGGGAGACTGAAGGCTATCAGGAGTTAGTTTGCACCGCCAATGCTAACCCAAAAGAGGTAAGTAATTAACTTAATTAGTGCTTTTTTATAACCCAACCCAGAAACCCAAGAGAAGGCGTTCCAGAAATGTATTTAAAATATAATCTAAGTGAATGCACCAACAAAAGTTTTTAGAAATAAGATGAGTATTGTGATTAAATATAAAAATTCCAAGACGATTATTTGTCGATTTATTAGTGTACAAAAGGTCGACACATTCAGTAATGGGAATAGCAAGTCCCTAAATTTCGAGGACCATGGGATATAACAATAAAATCCATCTTATCTCAATCAATAAACATATTCGCACATAGGCGGCATCTTTGGCACTAACCCACAGATTGAATTATGTTAATTTTTAATTTACAAGAGCAATAAGTAGTGGGTGTTCCTTATATATTTGCAGGTGTCTTTCTCATGGCGCCTCAAGAACGAGAATGACTCGCTGGGACCGACGGAGCAGGTGAGGCAGCGCGGCCTTCAGTCAGTCCTGCGGCTGGATCCCGCAGTGCTGGGCTTCCGCACCTACCTGTGCCTCGCCTCCAACCAGGTCGGCTCCGGAGTGCCGTGCGAGCGGGACGTTGCCGGTTAGCGCCCTTCTCAATTATTAAACCTTATGGACTGTGAATGTTGCACGTCCAATTCACGATGTCACAATACTCACTGTCTTACTACCTGCTCTTGAAAATGGTTCAATTTGGAGAATTGAGTGCTATTGTGGAATGAACATTGTTATCCACTTTGAATGGTGTTACAGGATAATTACAAATAATCAATTTTTTTTTTTTTACTATCAACTTTGATTTGTATAACTGCATTTTAAAAAGTAAGTTTTTTTATTATATGTATATCATGCTAGGAATAAAAAAAATAAGTTAAAAAATTCAATTTACATTATTTAATTTTTTTCAATGTCTTCACGTCCTATAAAAAAAAATAACAATAATATATTTCAATTTACAAGACATTTATTACTAAGGACGGGTTGTTTCGGAGAATTCGAACAATTCATCAAATTTCAACGTTCATTTTCGGGTTCTGTGAAAGACTTATTCAAGTTCTGTTTTTATATCATTGTAGGCTAGTTGCTTGACAAAACTGAAATAAAAACAGAACTTGAAAAAATCTTTCACAGAACTTGAAAATGAACGTTGAAATTTTATGAATTGTTCAGATTCTCCGAAACAACCCGTCCTTAATCACCCAATAAAAGTATTCACAGTTTAAAAATTTTAAATCAAGTTGTTTTTTTGACATTATATATTCAAAATTAATATGTATTTATACTGGGTGTCCGGGGGTAAAGTGCTCTAACTTCGGAAGGTGATTCTACATGATTATAGAAATATAAAAGATAGATAACTTTTTCTGAAATTGCATATTATTGATCAATTAACAACAAACAGTTTTTATAAACAAGTTCTGCTTCGTAATTATTAAACATCTATTTACATGGTAATAACCGTCATTACTCGGAAAACAATGAGGGCGTTGGTAATAAAGTCAAAATCTTTTTTTTTTCATTATAAGTAACAATTTTATTCAGTAACATATAAATAGATAGTTTGTAAGAGCCCTAACCACTTTTTTATAATGCCTTGAGAAGGCGATACAGCTGTCGCGCGTAGTAATAATTACACAGCAGAACTTGTTTTTTAAATAAACGGCATTTTATAAATCCAATTATAATATTGTTGAAGATATAAATTAATGAATTCGATTGCCATAGTGGATAGGGAAAGTTTTATTTATTTCACGAATAACAACAATGTTCAAAAGAGTATATTAATAATTGCTGCTTAAGCTGTAGCTTAATATTTCAAAAGGAAAACCTTTTCACTGGGATTTCCTTTCCTTAGTGGCTGTCTTAGTCAATATTGAGTACATAATAACAATAACCCACATTGAATACCTACAATTATTCACAACGCCTTTATTGCGTTTCTGTCATCTGCTAAATTAAATACCTACAAATGTTCATATCACAAAGGTTTCTGAAGTAGCTGTCATATTATATTTGTTTCTATTCCCAGTCATATTAGTAGGTGTAATCTATTGAAATGCATCAAAATTGGTTTTCAATTTTTGAACTATTAGAAAAATTGTAATGATAAAAATTTTAACAATAATTTTTTTCTGTTCTTTAGCCAACTTGGATAAAATAAGTAAGTCCATAGTTTTGAATTCCACTTTGTATGTTGTTTGTAGCATGGCTATAAATATATCCCTTCAGTCACAAAAATCTCATAGTGTTGAGATGATTGCTCTTCTGACTCCAGGTAGTTAAAACTCTTTTAGGGTATCACGTAATAAGACTTGCATTGCTATTGATATCAGTTATTTTTTAAATAATAATAATATGTAATGAACAATCTGAGAGCATGTTATGTATTGATGATGCGGTGTTGTTTTTAACAGTACGGAAGATCTACGGTCTCTAGTATCTAGGATAAACCAATTATATACACAGAATGAGTTAATTACTAATGTAAGCAAGTCAAAAGTCATGTTGTTTTAAAGAGGGAATATGACAACGCTCTGCACAAACTATTAACTGTGAACGGTGAATACTTATAGCAATTTGAATGAGTTTATGTATTTGGGTAGTATATCAACGAGAGACAGAGAGGCAGATATTGAAAGGAAGGTAACTTCAAGAAACTCTATTAACGGAGGACTAAATGCAGCAGTCGCTAATAAGAAAATTGATAAAAGAAGCGAGACTAACAGTCCACAATAATGTGCTTAGACCAACGCTGATGTGTTTTGCAGGGAAACATTAAACTAGCACAGGAAGGATAAGATTAGAATTGATACTGTGGATATGAGATCACTGAGGCATGCGTGTTGTAAAACTTAGTGGAGATCTGGAAAGAATGCAATGTTGTTGACATAATAGTTAAGATTAAGAAAGGGACGGTGAGATGCTTGGCATGTAGAGCGGAAGTTTAAGGATCATATGGTGCCCAAGGAAGGGCATGAATGGGATGATGTATGGAATAACGTGATGGTGTACCCTCGTGGCCTGCTGTGAGGTGTTACTTAATGACTGATGTATGAACCAACAAGAACAAATAAATAAAATCAAACTTTTTTTCCAAAAAAACTTATATTAAAAAAAATATGTATATATATATATAATATTTATATTTTACACATAACATTGAATCTAAGTAAGAATCGTGGCTCCCTTATCAGGCACAAGAGCTCCTCTTTTCTGATAAGGTATACATGACCAACTATGTACCTAAATATGATATATTGCAAAATATGTATGATTTAATGTAACTATGATCTATATTAAAATAATTAAAAAAAAAAAAAAAAAAAATGTGTATTGCGTGTTCCAGCGGGCAGCGTGGCTTGGTGGCGTCGATGGGAACAAGAGCCCACCGTCCTGATAGGCGCTACCATCATCCTGCTGCTGCTGCTCTTCCTTCTCTGTATCCCGCTATTCTGCTACTGTGCCAAGAGGAAGTCCAGCAAGTGTGAGTGTCCTCTCCTACTCCATAATACTTGCAAAGTACACTTCATGTTTAGTAACATGATTTACTTGGCTTTATCTATCAGACACTGCTTCCGGCAGCACGTATCACCTTTAGTTACATGATTTACTCCTCCTCTACATGGTTTAATAAACACAGTAGTCGGGAGTGTGCATCATGTTTGATAACATGATTTACTTATCTTTATTCTACATGTAAAGTCGTGGTCTATCGAACACTGCTGCCAAGAGTATATATCACCTTTAGTTACACGATTTACTCGTTTATACTTCACCTCTACATCTATCAAACACGGCTGCCAGGAGGCGGACTGTAGTTGCTTGGCCAGTATTTCATACATAATTTGGTATCGATTCAATTCTTCTATTGTCTTTTTTACTACGGTTTTTAAGTGCGCTTTGACTACAATAACTTTACCTAATTCTGTAATAATTAGAAAATAATATATAATAACGGATAAAATAATATGTGTTTAAAATGTAGATAGCATTAAAATATAATATTGTAACCTTATTTATCTTCCTCTGCTGCTTTCGTTCTTGCGTGAAGACAATAATCCAGTGGAAATCGAGGAAAGAGAAAAGTAAGTATTTCTTTATTCCGGTTCTCTTTAAGGCCCGCATTACTCCATCTCCAAATGTCATATCACCCAACTGGTGGCGATATAGTTTCTCTGGTTATACATTCATCTGGTTATGCTCAGTGCAGACAGGGGATCTTTTGTGAGGTGCCAGATAAAATTTAGAAAATAAGCACTTTCTTATGAGATGTCCTTTGATTCATACCATACTTACACAGCGAAATCAATTTAGACAAAAGGTACCGACCGAAATTACATGTAATTTTTTTGCCAGTATATACCGTAATGACCAAAGACATCCAAATAAATAGATTTTCCCTAACATGAAATCTGGGCAACATTTCGACAAGCTGGAGGCAAACTACGTGATCATATTTTTGGCACCAGTGGGGGTCGAGAATGCTTTGAATAAACTATGACATCGCTCATACATTTACATTGACACATTGAAATAACCAGACCATGCGCAGAAAAATAAAGTTTGCTAAAGAAAGGCATAGGTTTACAGCGCAAGTTCGTTGTGGGATTTTTCTGCGCAGGATCGAAGGGTTCGTAAAAACAATTAAAAAACCGAACTGCCATAAAATAGTATTGTGTGGTGACTCTAAAAATGAGTGAGGTGTATTTGTTTTGTTTTTAAAAGTGTCTTAACTAAATAGTGTAACAAAATATAAAATTTTGAAGTTTGTATGCTGAATTTGAGCATCATTGTAGAAAGGACTTGTAATTTGTAGCAGATTTTATTTTCGAGGTAAAATAATATTACAATGCAAGTTGACTGTATACTGTCAGTTTAATTTTTTGACACTGATTCTGAAACCTTCAAAACACTGAAAATTCGACTCCTGCGCTCTGGTCTACAACTAACTAGTCCAGAGCACGGGAGGCGGCGTTCTCCTTTTCCTGATGGTTTGTATATTAATTAGAATTTGTATGGTAATGACGTTAGATTATAAAAAGCCCATTTACAGTATAAAAACATCATCACAAATGTTTATCTTCTTACAGAAACAGATTCAATTTGTGTGCGTTATATTTAAGCAGCACTGACTTATTCCATTTTCAAACAATATGTTATATTTTCAAATCACATTTCGACGAAACGAACATACTTTAATATCATGTATAATCTGATTAAATTGTAAAACAAATGTTCTTAAAATAATGTATTGACGAATCACAGTTTAATGGTCAAAACATTATTCATTTGTGTGTTTTTCCTTGCTTTGCACACCTTAAAATATAACTATTATTTTTATGTCACATTCTAAAATGATTATGTTCTCTTGCTTTCTTTTATTATCTCTCTCAGAGTATTATTATTTTATTTAATCATTATTAATTTATTAGTGAAAGAAGACAACGGCATGGAGAGAACAGCTTCGTGGCAAACACTAACCATGCCCAATACAAAATGTTAGTAAGTCTATAGAAGTCCACTAACGCCGAGCGTTTGGTACTAACCACAAGCTATCTCATTTTCCCTCTTTTTCTGGTCGTGGTTTTAACAATTCATTAAAACTCCATTTCCTACTTTAATTTCAAACATGTCAGTAAATAATGATATGAACACAAATTTCAAACATGGCTATTAGCTATTTTGACAGAATCCTCACCATAAAATGTGAGAACTTACATTTCATGGGTCCATTTATTTTTTCTCACCCTAAAGAAAGACAGCTTTTGTTCTCACTAACCAGACCCCATAAATTCTGATCCTTCACAAACAGATTATGCTCTTTCTCCCACAGCCATTGTGTATATGCTATGTGATGCTATATAACACAAGGCTCGGTACGAGCATTAACTGGTCTGCACCACCTGATATTCGTTCTTCACAATAATTTAACATTTTTTCCTTCCCGGCCTCATCTTTATTCACAATTTTAGGTTTATTTCGTATTATTTGAGTGTCACTAACTCCCCTCTTTTGAAACAGTTTTTTTTTTAATATTTTGGCAAATTATTTCTTCTTTGTTTCTGTTTACAAATAAATTATCTTTTATAATACATAATCCAAAACTTTCCTAAGTAACAGATATTAGATACTGACTGTTAAGATAGCCATCGATCTCATTCAAACATAATGTCCAAGTATTTTTTTGGTAAACTAATGTTTAAGACAAGATTTTTTATGCATAGCACAAAGGGTAACAATTATTTTATAAGTAATAATTATTAGCCTGAAACACTCATCCACATTGAAAAATCTCCTGATAAAAGATATATGACGCCAACGGGACTTGAACCCGTGTCCTTTCGATTTCCGGTCGACAGCTCTGACCACTGAGCTATGGCGGCTTATCTCTTATCCGCGAAATAATTCAATATATACTAGTGTTTCATTCAACAATTACTGCTTATTACATTTTTTCACATGAAAACAACCAATTTTATTTTATATGAGAAAGGCATTGTAAGTGCTAACTCTCTCACTAGATGGCGTCGAGACAAATTGTCTACATTTTTTGGTGAAGATACTAGAACTTGTCAAATATTAATTATTATTTTTTTGGTAAACTAATGTTGACAAGATTTTTTATGCAAAGCACAAAGGGTAACAATTATTATGGATTTAAATTTATTTACTAAAGTTCGCATCCTTACATTACAAAACAACGTAAATTCACAAAACCTTATGAGATGCCTGTGCATGAACTGCTAGAGAAATTGTCAATGTCTTTGCATTTATATAATTTGCGCCTGTAGGAAGATCAAAGTCTAGTAAATCAACTAACCATCAATGTGTGTTTGCCAATACAGATTCTTGACCGCACTAACCCCGGATGTTCTGAGACTAACATCACTAAACACAGGTAAACTACATTATAGCTAAAAGTGATACTAGATTTTCATAAGTTATGAAGTTAAGTATTATTTTAATAAAACTGTGCATTATATTGCTCAGACTGAGGTAGGTGGTGGAATCTTTACCACTTAATCTTTTTATCTTAACTCTGTAGATACATATTAATAAATTATAAATTTATCCCATTATTTAAAATTAGTTTAGTATCTAAAAGTCACAATTCGATAAATTTTGTTTGTCCGATTCCATCGTTTATATTGCACATTTGAATTTTATTTTAAATTATGCCAATTTTTAAATAATAATTTTGCAGTGCAAATTAATAAAATATAAATGGCCGTTGTTCCCAACATTTCGAACGATCAATCTCAGGGTCCGATCAGCCAAGTGATTTATTTAGTAACGTTCGATTCACCTGTTTCCAAACATCTTTACTGTTGATTATCTTAAGTAGCCATGCCCACTTTCATAGACAATAAAATGACATCAAAGTTAAAACTTTCAATGCTAAATTAACATTGGCGAATAATTTATTGTATTAATTATTAATGCATATATATTTTTAAGTACTGTAATACGTAAACCGATATTTAATATTTAAGCGTATGAAATATGTTAAAAATAAAGTATTAGCTTGACTTTAATGCCACCGTGCCTTGGCCTTGCAAATATGTTTCACTCTGTTGACACTTTTTATAAGTAGTCATTTACTGAGGCAAGCTTAATCCAGTAGTTTGGCTTCCTTAAATTGGTTGATCACTCAGTAGTCACTTTTCCGTTGGAAAGAGCATAGTTGTGCGTTTGAGCAAAATTTCGGCTCAGCAGTTGATCAGTAGGATTGGGAAGAACGGCCGAAAGAATTCTTTATTACAAAATTACAAACAGCAAAAAGGAGAAAAATTAAATAATAACCAAAGCACTTTTTGTAAGATATGTGCTACCTATGCATTTGAAAAAAAATTATAAATTGTAAAGTACGTAATTCCCAAAATTATTTTTGTAACTCTTATTCTAATGTAATTGTATTTTTTTATTTTTTTTGCATTTTACACATTTTTTTCTGCTAGACGTATGAAAAAATCTCGCAAACATATAAATAAAGAATCAACAACTTCACTCCTCTCAAAATTTTTATCAAAATAAATTGTAATTTATTTTTCCATATAAAACTCGCTAGAAGTTTGTTATGAGGCACTAGTATGTAGCATGATAACTAAAATGGTTTCATCCAAAAAATGGAAGTTTTTGATCATGTGATTTCACCGTATAACTAGCAGGAATCAAAGGATTGTAGTGATAAAGTATTGATTGTATTTTCAGGCAACCCTGTGTCGGCGAATGGGGGAGGGAGAGGTGTTGGAGAGGGAGAGGGAGACACCTACCAGAATCTCTCTTTCCACGGCCTGCAGCACGCCACCCATATCAAGGTACCAACCCTTATTTTACTATGGTGTTTTTCAAACAACTTGGTATACTAATGTACTAATTCAATGCTCAAATCAATGCAAATCCAAAAATTGTACTGCCATTAAAAATACCTAGCTATATTATGCCAGCAGTTTGATTTGAAGTTGCACTAATTCTGTCTTAATTTTCATCCAAAAGCAACCACCTATATCGGGCTTAAATCAAAATGACTCGGACGTTTGGAATAACAAAGTCTACTTGTTGTATAGAGCAATTATCAATTTCCTTGTTTTTTTCCATTATCACATAGTCAACTACTAACTACTACAGACTAACCAACTAACAACTAACTAACCATTGTTCCAGAATACTAACCTTCACCAACAGCAGTTCTATCAAAACTCCCTCCTGCCCAATCAGAGCAGCTTGGGCAAGTTGAAAGGCAAAAAACAACAGTTCCCGGCCAACCACAGCTTCTGTTACTTCCAACCCACACCAGTGGAGAACCAAGCGGGAAATCATCTTGCTGCAAATCAAGAGAGAGACCATTCGTCGGGATATGATGCACACCTTTACTGCAAGACTTTAGACAGGACAAAAGATAAAGGCAACAGAAAGTCAAGCAGCCGCATGAAGAAGTCGGAATCTTTGCGCGAGAAGTTGTCCTGCGTCGGGTCGCACAGCACCGATAGCTTCGACAGGAGAAACGTCCGAACCAATCTGAACGAATATTTGTCAGAGGTTCCCCCTTCCTACTTCCAGCAGTTGTTGAAGACCCACAACCAGAGTGCAGCGTACCCTCCGGCTTATAGCTGCCCCCGCCCCGCCAGAGATAAGGGCCACAAGAAGCTGGTTTACGCAGATTTGGCCCTTGCCAACCACAACATGAAGTTCAAGAACACGGTGCACTCGAATCGGCAGCTTTATGGGAACTTCGCTCCGGAACCCGAGTTTCCCAGTCCAAACGGACCCGGCTCCAGCCATAGTGAAGAAGAAGAGGTTAAATATAACGAAATTGATGTTTAGAACGTGCTAGCGATATTAATGGTGAGGCATAAAACATAATATCACCATACCCTTTCATAAATTCCTGTAGTACGTCTTTACATACGGGTATAAATGAGACTGTGAAAAATGACATTTAAAAAACCTATTAAAAACTAGATATGTCTACACATTATATGTACAGTAAATATAATCATTATTGAAATATTAATTTTGTTACCATAAATGCTTTCATAAAATTATGTAAAATATCTTCAATATCAAAAGCAAAGCAAATTTAACCCAAGTTGTCTGACATTTGGGCTTCTTTCTCCTTTCTTATATATCTGTAATATGGCCTTACTGTCATGGCTGTCTTGTTTTAGCACTCTAGTATTTTTTTTTGCCTGATCAGGATTGAAATGAGACGGAGTTTTTATTTTTTCTCCTTTAACCATTACAGTCAGTGGAAATTTTTAATATAATGAAAGATTATTCAAATATCTATAAGTAGATGATAACAGTGGACATATTTGAGGTCAGGAGGGGTCTATAAGACCAAGTGGGAATATATATATATATACAACATATACCAGCTTATATACACGGTGTCCGGAAACTCGTAGTACAAGCGGGAAACTGGAGAATCTACACCACATGGGGAACCCAAAAAAACATAAAGTTTTTTGATTTGAGCATTTTCAAAAAAAAAAAAACCAAAAAAAAATATTTTTCGGCTATTTTAGGGTTAAATTTTTTTCTGGTGTTTAGGGTTGAACAACAGATGTTTTAACCCTGCAGAGCAGAAAAATTTTATGATTACACCGGGTTAAATGAAGGATGATTTCAAAATAATGCTTCAAATCCGAGTTTCTTCATTTGTTTTACTTTCAAATAGTTTTAATTAGTTGGGTACTTTGATCTTCAGTAATAATTTATAAGAATTTGAATAAAAAAAAAAAAAAAAAAAAAATCAACTTCAAACTCGATTTACTCGATAACGAAAGCTCAAATCAAAAAAAAATATACTACAAAATCGACTCCAAATGTGATGTAGATTCACCAGTTTCCCGCTTGTACTACGAGTTTCCGGACACCCTGTATAACAAATACATGCTTATATGTTATATAACATAGAACAATGACGATTCTGATAAACCAAAATTCCAAATATGTCCACTATTTGAACACGGTTGGCATTAAGTTTATGACGTGACAACAGGTCATTTTAAAACTCATTTTGTTGTGAAATAAGCAAGTTGCAATACCCATTTTATAATTCTACCATTCGCTAAGAAAAACCCTCGAGGAATTACATTCGTTTTTGATCATATAAGCAGCATACTACAGGGTCATCGAAAAAGGTGTCAAAATGGTGTGATTTTAAAATGAAATAACTAAGCCACCTAGAAGCCCTGATCTAAGTCCTTTGGACTGTAAGAACACTGTTTACGTAGAAAAAATTCCAGAATCTGCAACATAAGAAAGAAAATGCCAATATGATTCAGCGTACCCAGAGGGAGGTCGATTTTCGCTTAGACGTAGAAAAAATTCCAGAATCTGCAACATAAGAAAGAAAATGCCAATATGATTCAGCGTACCCAGAGGGAGGTCGATTTTCGCTTAGATGTTTACCATGAAACAGTGGGAACCCATCCAAATTGTCCAAGTATTGTAAATTAAGGTTTTCAGCTCTTGGTGTGTAAATAAATAGTACATATACCTTTAATACACACTTATTTCCTTTTAAAATCACGGACACCTTTTTCGGTGACCCTGTGTATAAATTATCGTGTGATTCCTAACAAAAATTATTTTCGGTTCCAGGGAGGTGCCCCCAAAGGAAGTGATACTTACATATATTAAGGTAATTTATCATATATACATCCCCTATTTCTTGAAATTAAAAGTAAAACATCATGAAATAATAAATTTCTGAAAAAAATGTCCCATGACTTATCAACATGTTTTGCCCAGAGTCAGGCAAATATGGTTTTATTTTTCCAATGTGTACTCGTTTTCACTAATATTATTTTATTAATGTTATTCACCAGCTTAAAATGTTTGTCTTCTTCTAATGTGAACATCCTATTCTCTTATTCTTTATCCATGACATTTGATAATCAAAAGTTTTAAATTGTTTCTATATATCATTTGAATATTCGCTTTTTTCAGAGTTCGTAAATTTACCTTTTGCCAATGAACATGAACATTTTTGCCAATCATTTGCCAAGAGTCTGGGAAAGAATATATGTAATCCTGTATGGATTCTCTTTCATGTTTCATGAAACTAACTTTTGGTTCACTCAATTACCTCAAAAACATGAAAATTTTCTGTCTATTTCTAACTTTGTTTTTCCCATTTTTGTTTTATCGAGAATTATTTTTCAATGTACATTTGTTACTATGTATGTAACAATTTCTAGACATTACTCAAATTTCGTTTACTTTGCTACCAGTTAGCAATCTTTAAACTAGCTAGTTAATGACACGGTTGTGTCGAAACCAGTAGCAAAGTAAACGAAATTTAAGTAACAAATGTACATTGAAAAATAAAACTCAATAAAACAAAAATGTCTAGAAATTGTTACATAGTTAATGCCCAAGAAATACAAAAAAATTATTTTTCCCTTTTAATTATTTGTAATGATGATTGGTGTTTTTAGTTTGCAGATCCTAAAGCCACGAGCATCGATTGTCCAGTGGCTGAAATAGATCTACACGCTCTAGTCACAAGTCTTGTAAATTATAATACAGTGTACACATATATGTATATATTAATGCAGTGTAATTATATTCATTTAGTGCCAAATGTGGTCTATTCTAAAGTTAACATTCATTATCTGATGCTATTATGTTGTTTTCAAGTCATTCGGGTCGTTTTATGAAACTCCACACACTACTAAAACGGATGGTACACACCACTGAAGTGTAGATTTGACTTACAATAATACACTTGCCACAGCGATGTTAACCAATAATTAATGTGTGATAACTTGTAATGGCGATCCACTCGATACTGTGATGTCCAGGAATAAAGTGTGAACTTGTTCAATAATATTGAGATGCGATGTTGACCGATACAGTAACTTATAATAGTTTTTCACTGGAAATTGTGAAGTCCGTCTTCAACAATATCTCAATTTGCAGCGATATCCACCAATGGAGTGGTAACTTGCTTGTTATTGTCTCTATTGAGATCCACTGGATACTATGATGTCCATTTTTAATCTGGAGACTTGTTTAACAATGTCTCACTTGAATCAATGATATCTATGTACCAATAATGTGCTAATAATATTTCACTGGATACTATGGTGTCCATCATTGATGTGTGGACGTTTTTTAACAATATTTCAAGCGATGTCCATCAATAATGCGGGAACTTGTTTAGTAATGCTCCATTCGATACTGTGATTGTCCGTCTTTCATGTGGAGACTCTTTTAAGAATATCTCACTTGACGCAATGATGGTCCACCAATAAAGTGGAAAATTGTAATAGTATTCTACTAGATACTGTGATGATACAGCTATGACCCAGCAATATCCACTGTGGTGTGGTGAATTTTTTAATTGTTTAATGCTTGAACTTGTTGAAAATTTTCCCGCTGTTCATCTTTACCAATATGAACTTGCAATGCCCCACTTGACGTCCACCAATAATGAATAACAGTTAATAATAACAGTAATAACAGTTTTCCACTCTATCTGCCGTACTACGTTTGTCATAAAAGTTAAATGCGCAACCGAAATGTTCACATTTTATTGGTTAACTTCTGGCATTTGAACAATTTTATTACACTTTAGAGCGGGAGCACACAGAGAGCGATCAGAGTTCTGCGTTCTAGTGACCGTTGACCGCTCAAGAGTTCCAAAGCACACAAGCGGCGTTCAAATTCTCGCGTTCTAGTTTCGTTTGGGTCTTTGCATATGAAACATGTCACTAGAAAGTTCATCATCCGATGAAGAATTATTGCTCTTGTGGAGTAATAATTCATAGCTTCTAAAAAGAAAAGGAAGTATTGGGTGCACCCAATCAACACAACGCGAGAAGAACAAGGCGAATTGACTAATAATAAAATTTACTTAAAATTTAAATTTACTAGTAGCAATTTCAAACCAAGCTTCGGCTTTTTTGTCGCGGTTTTTATAATTTACATTACTTAAATCGTATAATAAACTCCTTTCCCTAACCAATTCAATTAACTTTTCCGTGTTTGTAACCTCAGACATCGCGGCGTTCTGGCGTTCTCTGCCTCGGCGGGAAAAGAACTCTTAGAACGCGATGTTCCGTTTTGACTGCCGCGGTCTGACTGCCGGCTGTGTGCGTTGTTGTTATAGTGTAATGAACGCCGAACGCGGAACTCGGAACTCGGAACTCGGAACTCCTGACCGCTCTCTGTGTGCTCCCGCTCTTATCGTTGAACTAAAGAGATGTATTATTAAAAATGATATACAATGTAATCAATGTTTTCCTGCAGACGATGCAAATTTCAAATGATTTGTATAGGTCTTAGTTCAAACACGTCTCTCGTGTTAGTGTATATTAACAAATTCATAAAATACGGTTAAGCAATAATTAATAAGGGTAATCTTGTCCTCTGTTATGAGAAAGTGACGTTTTTCTAATCAGTAATTTCAAATATTATTTTACGTGCAATCACTCTATGAAAAGCTTTTATCCATTTCTTCTGGCCTGGTCAATGTGCCGAACCGGCGTATTTCAAACGGCTGTTGTTTTCGAAAATTGTGTACGGAAATGAATCTTTGACCTTCGTATTCGATGTATTAATTGCTCAAATGAAAATTAAAAACAATGCCTAATATTGTAAATAAAATTAAAATAAAATCTTAAGACAAACTTTGCTGTAGGTTAGTAATATACTTTATCACTTTGGCTGGGGTGTTTCAAAGAAATACAAATTTAGCATTGTCATCATCAGGGCCGTTTAAAAAATATAACACAAATTATTGAAGCACATAAATTATTACTTTTGAAAATAAAAAATATAAAATAATTTTATTTATAAACCACTGTGTCAGAAAATTGGTAAATTAAAAATATCTCTTACTCAAGAATAATGACAAAACCAATTAGTTTATAAACTCTCTTATACTGCATACAAATACAGCCAGATAACAAATATATGCAGAAGTAGTAGAAAACTTACAAAAAAGCATTTCAAATATTTTTTTAAAACATTGATAGTTTACATTTTGTTTTCTTTAGCTCCATTGTAAATTTTAGTTAATTTAAATCATATAAATATGTTTACACTGTAAATGTTTTGTATATAAAAAAAAATGAAACATTATACTTCGATTCTAGGTTGGTTTTAGCTTTCTAGCAAATTGTGACGGTATATTTTGCTTGTCTGCTGCTCCACCATCGGGAGTTTAGTGAGGAATTTCAATTTCAAACCATCATTATTTGATTACAATGTTACATTGTGAATTGTTGCGAAACATCCCAAAATTTGGTTATTACTGCGTACTTCAAACAGCATAGCGTCGTCTGCAATCCATTACCCAATTTTTATGCTCATTCAGATGTACCTACAAAATCATTATAAGTGAGAATTTTTTCAAGAAATTTCATTTTTCAACGTTCAATCACGAAGAAAAGTGATGAAAAATTGTAAATTATAATATTTATCAACTCTTCTCGGGCTAGATTCGATTATGATGTACATACATAATGTTTAAAAGATATTAGTATTACTAATAATATAATTAATATATTTTGGAAATTAGTATCTTGGTGGTGAAAACATTAAAAAAGTTAAAATAAGTCCTTGAAGGAAGTATTTAATTATGTACTACAGTGGATTTCTCCTTCCCGAATATCCCCTTTCCGCATCTGTTACTTTCTCTCTTTTGCCCCTTTATCTTTAACCTGCCGATCATTTCAGTATTTTAAGACGATTTCGATGTTGGAGCGGTGAACTAATTTTCTTTCCGAACAATTTGGGAGGTGATTTTCCTCAGGGCCTCCTGGAACGGAAGATTGCTTGACATGGCTTACATAAGCCAGTGTTTGGTAATCAGACCTGAATAGCCACATACTTCCTAAGCTTCCACTCCCTCATTATCATAATTTGAGATGCCATAGTCCCACTGGCTCCGAACAGTTGAGAATCTCTGATTTAGTGACCTGACCTTCCTTTTCTTCATTCCCTTTCCAGCAATAATTCAGTCTAAAAACATTTTCCTACCGTTCTGATGGAACTCAGGTGCGGTATAACATCTTATACATCATATGACATCTTCTATGTAGTTTTGAATAATAATTTTTTGATATTTTATAACGTTTTTTTGCTGCTCTGAAAAAAACGCGTAAAGTGGTTAAGATATTATTTGTAATAATTTTTAATGTACCTTCCTGTATTCTATTCTCTGTAAGTATTTATGTATATATTATTATAATGAACCTATTTCATCAATATTTCAGGATTTCGTACTATTCAAACGTGTTTATTATAGGCATATTAAAAAAATCTACTGATGTACTTCTTGTATTTTAGTACGAAAACAGAACTCAAATTATTTAGGTGTGATTCTTAGTGAAAAAATTGCCTATTTACAAAATATATCAAAAAAATGATTTTATTTTGGTAAAATGTGTCAAGTTTTTAAAAGATCCATTGTAATTTCGATTTGGTTTTCTTGATTGAATGAATATGTAAATTGATGAATGAAATGGAATCTTGGAAGTGAAAATCAACCCACTTCCCGACATCCGATCGAGCTGAAACATGACAGATAGATGACAATGCATGTTGTACACTATTGTGAAATTGGATGACATTATATTTTAAAATGTACAGTAGTTAACGTATGAAATAAATGTTGGTTAGCGTTGTTCACTGCAGTCCCTGGGGAAGAAGGTTCAATCATCAGTTAAACCAAAAATACAAAAACTTTTAAATTGGCTTCTAGCCGGCCTAAAAGATGGCAGAACAAGGTCGAAAATTGAAAATACATGTATTATAGTTTAAAAAAATGATGGGTTGATTTTAAAAGAAACTAAATGTAACTAACTGTCTAACTACATACTAGGTAGATAGGTTGGACTGCCAAGCAATGTTGTCTTGGCAGGCGCTTCTTGATTTATTCATACTTGTCCCATGAACCGGCTTCTAAACTTCTGTTATCCGACTTGAAGTAACTGATTCGCTTCTTATTTTATTGTTCCCCTGGACAAGTAGAATTTTAGAAAAGTTAACACATTTTCCCAAAGTACAATCCAAATTCACTTTCTTCTGACTATTAAATAAAGTAATCTTAAAACATTCTTCATTAATGAATCTATTTGCAGACTGTATGGAATGGAGAAAGTTTAACTCAATGTGTAAAATTATATAAAATTATTGAATAGAAAAAATGTATAAACACTGCACATACAAACACTTGTAGCTACTGTTGTTAATCTGATATTTGTAAATTTTTAATAAAATTGTTATTGACAAATCTGTTTTTATTTACATCTCCTAACGCCGTGTCAACAATACATAAAACTTATGTTTTAGCTGCACCTAGGGGAGCTCTGAAGGAATTAATGTCACTCAGGGTAGATTTATTGTTACATTCTTCAACCTCTTTTAACCTCTGAATAAATTAATGTTACTAGGGGCAGATGTAACACAGTAATTCTTCATTCTTACTACATTCTTCAAGACAATATCAACAAAGTGTTAAACTAATTCAATGATTATAGACTTTGCTTAAATAGCACAAAATGGCAAATGGTGATCTACTTAGGCAACACTTTTCAATCAAATCTTTCATTTGTTAATCACATAACGGAAAAACACTAACATGGGCTTACAAACATTGGAATTTATTTTAACAATAATCAGCCCATTAAAATGTTATATTTCCTGTGTTGGAATTAAACTTGATTTATGACAATTCTCTCGTCTGCAACCCACATTATAATATTCATGTACAAGCTATCGAAAGAATACTAAATAAATTCTTATATTTTCTTAAGTTGAACTAAAACACAATTTTAAATGACATGAAAACGCATTGCCAGACTATTTATAGATTATTTCTTGGTATGTTATTACTGAGGTTGTTCAACGCATTGATGTATTATATTTGAAATGCCAGTAGACCAAGGACAGAAATACAGATAGACCAAAGATGCACAATTCATTGTTGAATTGCAGAATTAAAAAATAATTTTTCAATTCTTTTTTCATCGAAAGAAAAGATCATAGACATATATCATTCACAGAACAGATTTACAAACTAACCTGCCTCGTAACATCTACATTAGCGACAACTGCAACTGCTTGAATAAGTTTACATATTATTATAAAACTGAACAACTTTGCCGCTAGATGGCGGTAAGGTCGCCACGAATTAAACTATTATTAATAGGTATTAATAAAACATGATAAATTTATGTGTAATAAAATATCAGTAAATTAAAAAATTTTAAAATCGGTAAATGTTCTGAAAAATTTATTACAATAATTTCAGTTTTGGAATAAAAACAATAAAACAAAAAATTATTATTTCGTAATAATAATTTATTTTTTACCTGTATTTTACGTAATATTTGTATTATTTAATATATGATTTTCGCAATAAATATTCAATAAAAATAATAATTTTTGGCATTCTCAGACTATAAATTTGGCATTCTCAAACTATAAAAATATTACCATTCGTTATTTCGGCTACTGGCATTATACCTAGCTCTCTCATTAAAAATTTAGGCGTATTAGATCTATCAAAAAATTTATATATAAAGACGCAAAAGTCGGTCATTTTGAATACATGTAGGATAACGAAAGATTTTTTAAATATTTATGTTGAGGGATCAGTAGGATTTATAGGCCCTGTTAGGAGTTCTACCGAGCCGAACCCTTTGATATGAAAATATCTGGAGTGAATTATTTTCCCATTTGATCTCTTGTGAGTTGACATGTTGTTCTTGTATTGTTTTGTATTTATTTTGCTTATATAATGCACTTGCATAATGTTGATTGACTAAATGATCATTTGTGGAAAAGTTTGTGGAAGGGTTTAGTTTTTCCTATGGGGAAGATTTAACCCGGACATAAAATCGTATAGCGAAAAAAAGTAATTATTGCATGAAGTAATCAAATCACAAATCATATTAGCTATTCCTCAACGCAAATAGACATATTGTATTTGAAGAGGGAATTTAAGCTCTAATAATAAAATAAGCTAATAACAATAACAAGAAATTAAAACAATAAACTAAATACGAAAAGCGCAAGATTTCACATATCTTCAGCAACGTCACTGTTCATCAGAACCAGCTCGGAATCGAACGGCGCCTGGCGCGAGTCAAATTTTGGCATCCCTTGTCAAAACCATTTTGCACCTTCACTCCGTGATCACTGTAACCAATGATATTTGGATGATTTGTATTTGCGTGCTGCGCCATTTTTATGAAAAATAATCTCGAGGGGGGTGTATAAGGAATGTTAGGAGTGAAATATCATCAGCGCTTTGGCGCCTTGGAAATTCGGCACCTGGAGCGAAATGCTCCAATTGCGCCTGCACAGGGCCGTCCCTGCTGTTCATGGATCTTACAACCTAATGATTACGTAAATAATTCATCTATAATTATTATTAAAATAGTTGAGTGTGAGGTAATTGAAAGCATGGTGGAAGCTGACCTAATGAAACTATTAGGCCACATGACATGAACATCGATTTTTAAGTGCTTGTAGGGAACACCCTGGAGGTCACGAGGTGTGTGCAGAGATCAGTGCGAGGAGTAGAGGAAGTGTGAGGTTATTCGAGGAATGGAGGGATCTATCAGACATACGAGGCCCTCGATTTCACGAGGTGTATGTAGCCACCTTTATAAGCAGTGCTAAGCAGCTTGTTGGATGGATGGAGGGAGCCACCCTAACTATCAGGCCACACGACGCCCTCAATGAGGCCTATGTAGGGGGACACCCTGGAGGTCACGTAATCGCGGCAGTTACCAGCGCGCATGGAGGTGACGGCCACTATCAGATGTGTGCAGCCGACGCGATCTCCATTGTAAATCACCACTGGACCCGTGCCACCCTGAAAACAATTACAAGGGATTATAAACGAAAGTGTAGGAGTCATCCAAGAGTCGTGACTCCGTACTAAATTGGAGAATACATGCTCGGTTGACTTAAAGATGATTCAATTGAAACTTAGTTGAAACATTGTCGATTGTTGTGCGATTACATTTTTTCATATACTTCTTATTGTAAATACTTTAATTTTATGCTAATATTTTTAAAACTAATCAGTTTGATAACTCATTAGGTGTAATTAAGTTCTTATAATCTATGTAAAAGTCCAAATGGGTCTAAAACCAAATGAAATAAAACTTACCACGCATTCTGATGACTTTCTACGGAAACACATCTGCGTGGCTTCGTTGATTCCCCTTGGGAACCACGTGGTTTTCACATCCCTGTTGCAGTCAGCTTGAGGTAGGTGATCCACGGACCACTGCAATCATCATCAGACTATGTTTAGTTGTAGGCATAAGAAATTAAACAGTAGCTACTTTTCAGAAGCTGGTGTCTCAGGGCCGGCCCTATGTGGAATAATTTGGCCCTAATTGGAGCAGTCCGCTCCGCATTATTGATTACAGTGATCAGTGGCGTTTGCGCATTTTGATATATGTGGCTCAGGGCCGGCCCTGGCTATGCTGAAAGTATATACCACTCCGGAACGTAACAGAATACTATTGTATGGCTTTGTTTTGATCCAGACTGATACCCTTTATTTGATTTTATAATTTTTTTAGTCTCCGCAGGTTGTTTCAATGAGGCAGACATGGAATTAAAGTGCTTTGTCTTTGTGTTATATTTATCCTTATGGCAGAAAAAGGAACCTTAGTGAAACCTTACTTATTTCTTATATATACTTAGTAAGCATACTATACTTACATCAAATACAAACTTTTCCATAGAAACTGATAAAAAATATATTAAATTTAGGGTGTAGAGTTGTAAAAAAAAACTGGTTATATACACATTTTAAGGATTTGGATTACAGATAAATATTATGGAGTTTGGATTTGAAGAGTTGAAAGATAACACCTAGAAGCTTGATTTTATGATTGAAGTGTTATGTAAGTTGGAGTCGGCGAAATTATTAGCATGGCTTAGGCCAAATTATTATATTTTAAATTTTTATTTCATTATTTAAATTTTTTATTTAAAACAATATGTATAACACTTTTTTATTTAACAAAATAGGTAGACCAACAAAGCTGTCACATGCCAGCTTGTCTGCAGGATCCACCGAATCAAAATATCTTATCAAATATTACATTTAGTTACAGAAATCACTTATTGCCCATCTCACTGTGTGTGAGACGCCTGTGTTGAGATAGCAATTTACAGGGTGCTTGCTATCTAGGTTTTTCGTTTAGTTGATATTCTTAAAATGACATAATCGGTATTTTTATTGCTTAAAAGTTAAGTATGTTTGATTCGGAATAACGGTCCATAACTAGTGTAAATCATGGTAGTCAACTCACCTTCCTGTACACAGAATTGCTGTCGCCATCGTCCCAGCCTCCCAGGATCAGTCCATCTTTGGGTAAAGGGGTGCCAGTATGCAGGCAAGCTGGAAATACTGTGCTGGAAAAGGTAACCCTGAAATTTTTCGAAGAAAATAAACACTATTATTTTTGAAAACACCTTAATATGCCAGCTTTATTCACGCTGGACGTACCGTAAGGGGCCCGCAGACACTTTCAAGTACAATACTGCTAACCATATACAATTACTATATATAACAATAACCATATCTCAAGTGCCATCCACTGTTGAATTTGAAAACATATTTGAACTCCGCTCTTGCGACCCAAAATACCTGAAAAAACTCTTTATCTTCATGCAGAACAGGCGATCCATTTGATAGATCCCTCTAGGATTGTAGTCCTTTACAGACGTCGAGGTAGGAACACTATCGTTGTCTAAAGAAAATCAATATTCCGGAAATCTAGGAACAAGCGTCATTGATTCCTTGTATCATGCCATATTTAAAATCCCCCCCCCCCCACCTTCATTTATTATTCCATCTATTCTAAATTAGAACATTTTCCAATAAGTGGAAAGTGCTTATAAATAATATTGGGCTACTCACTTCTTATCCAACTGTACCAGAGCAACGCTGTGGTACAGGGTGCCCTCGCTGAACTTGAAGTCGGGATGCGCCTCGCCCCTTCGGACGCCGTAGATGTTAGCGAGCGTCGGCGAGGCGTCACTGCCCGCACCGAGCCCCACGAACTTTGTTTGGTCGCTGCAATACAACTTTCCATCATTATTTTTTGTCGTACCGCCATTTATAATATATATTATATAATGTGATTATAATAAGAATAAAACGATCATGGAGTAAATTTAGCTTATGCAATTATTTGGAACCTTTGATATGGGTAATACAGAAAAGAAAGATATTAAATTTAAATTAGTTAAAAGTCAAGCTAAGTTATTATAGCCTTATTGTAACTATATATTAGTCGATTGAGCTGAGTAACGTTAATAATTTTTATTTTTTATTTTATATTATTGAAACAAACAGTACATGATTTACATAGATGAAACAATATACAGGAATAAGATACTTCATGTTGTGTACCTTTGATATGTTTTCTTGTAATGTCTGCTAAGTGGTATGTTTATTCCTTAATTACCAGGTGACTTGTATAGTTTATAGGTGTGTGTTTGACGTGTGTAATGTATGTGTGAGTGTTTGTGTGTGTGTGTGTCTGTATGTATGCGCATTGAATTCTTTAAATTATTGACATGATGCCACGTTTGAATTTGGGCAGTGAATCCGAAAAAATGTCAATGTTAGAGTTAAGACAAATAATTTTGATAGTTATTATTCTTTAATTATTGTAATTTATGGTTTCAATAGATAGACCAAGTTTATAGTAAAATATCTTAGAAAATAATGTATTGATGTGTGAAAAAAAATTAAATTTGAAATCAAAAATAATGCCAAGATTTCATTGACAGAAGTGAGGTAAAGATTGTTATTTTAGTATTGATAGTTGAAGTGGCAGGAGTTAAGCTTGAAGATTCGACATGAGAATATAAACGTCGCATCACTGCCCTACTCTTCATAGAAAAGCCGCAACTGAGGTGGCTTGGTCTAGTGCTAGTCCAGTGGGCCGCCCTAGACACAGTCGGTGAGGAGAGGCTGGATCTGATGTCTGACAGAATCTGCTCAAGCAGCACAGACAGGGACCCACTATTCTATTGTCTTGTTCACGCCGGTTTCCAAAACCGAAACTGGTTCCAGAGCCACATGTACAGATTAATTGATTATGATTTAACAAAAGATAAACTTACCCCATGCTCTGCAGGCAGAAGGCTCCAGTCAGCACCCACTGGTCACTGATGAGAGATCCCATACATCCCTTGGACCACGCTATCTCATTCAGCGTTCCCGTGCCAAATCTTGCCTGGAATCAAAGCAATTAAACGGAAATATAGTTTGCACATTCTATTGTAGGTCAGTATTCACACCTGTACCAGTACCTCACCACGTGTTGTACGTCTGCATCACAACATAGCATTTCGTACACCCGCTGTACATTGCCATCAAAATCTAATGATAAACTTGGAAATTTAGTCTTGAGTGAAAAAGTTTTGGCCCTAATTTACATTTTGGACAGGCTGCAAGGACACAATGAACTCACCCAGTAGGAATACTCCTTACTAGAGGTCCTTCCACAGGATTATTGCACGTACCCAGGCAAATATGACCGGTCGTTGGCTGAGTTGTCCCACCCAGGTGTGGTGTGTTCAATTTCTCGGCTGACTAAGTCCTCCATCACAACACAATCAACATTTTCCGCTATTATAGCACCCTTTGAGGCAGCCGGATGCGTCCTAACGCGTCCTTCAACCGCTTTGTATTTTTTTAGTATTTTCAAGGGAAATGGGGCAAAATCCCTAAGAAATAATTTTTTAAATCAATCAATCAACATTTTGAATAAACTTAACAACCAGTTATTAGAACTTTTTAATATGTGATTTGAGTGCACAGTGTTCAAAGTGAATAACCAAAAATTTTGCTAAAAAATATTCCAAATTCGCTCGAAATGAACATGAGGATCGGTAACTGTAAGTCAGATGTATTCAACGGAATTCTCGGAAACTCTGAAGGCCCTAGCAAGTGTTTTGCTAAAGCCAGCGTAATTTATTATCCCGACCGTCACTTTTTATTGCGGGCACAATGCACCACTAACTAACACAATCACCAGGAACATGATTAAATGGAGATGAATGATGGACTCGCCGAACGTCACAGCGATGCTGCCGAGGTCTGTTATATATGTATTATATTTTGTTAGCGCTTTATTAGCAGCAGCAGACACATACACTGATGACGAACCTCGTACTGGCGCTGTGGACGCGGTGGATTCTTTCGCTGCAGCAGCTGGTCCAGTTTCTTCACCACCTAGGATTCTTGCTGCAGAGTCTCCATCTTCTATCTTCGTGTCACCTGTTCCTATAATTCATTTTACTTAACTTAACTTCACTTTTTTTTTGTAATATTTATTGTTTTTGTAATACCTGCATCAACTGTAAAGTACCCCTCACAAAAGCGGCGCTATACAAATTGTCCAATAAATAAATACTGTGGTGGTAGCAGGAGTTTTTCAAATATTGTCAGTGGCCGTCTTCCTCCTGATACGAATACAAGGACTAGACCAGATTGACACAGTCTGCAAGGACACAATCAACTTACCCAGTGAGGATACTCCCCGGCCACCAGAGGTCCTTCCGCAGGATTGTTGCGCGTGCCCGGACAGATGTTCCCTCTCTTCCAACGTCCGTTTTCCTCCTGGCACGGGTACAAGGACTCGGCCAGGTTGACACAGTCTGTAAAGATAGAATACAAGTGAACATTGCGCTTCCAAGGTACTTTGCTTTCTACTAAGAACCTGCAAAGATTAAAAAAGTGAATACGGCAAAATGCTGTATTTTGCGGATGTGCGTTGTTCTTTAGACTGTAGCGGCAGCTACTAGTAGGTTCTAGAAATTTAATACATGCAACACGCATCACATTGGAACCTACGAGGAAGACGGCGAATGTACGCTGCATTTACCTATCTAGAAAAATAGTGAAGCAGCCAACCTATCTACTCGCGATTTGTTCTCGAACCAGTTTACTTGTAAACGGCGATATCGAGATATTTGGGTCAGTCTTACAAGAGAGCCAGTTTCATTCAAGCGTGCAGCTACAATTGATGATGGGCGGCCACTCAATTTTATTGAAAGTGCCCACTAAACAAACATCCCTCAATGCAACACTATCTCGAAACAAAACGCATTCATAAATGATTACATACATTTAATCACAGGCACACCACTGGTAGTCCGCTCTCCATCAGGTTGCTTGCATTTGTCCCTAAATATTTTACCGATCTCTTTCACGTACCCAATATGTTCATAGTTCATGTAGTTGCTTCTCGCACTAATTTTATGTACAATTCTTGTTCACAAAGATTGCGTAGTGTAGGGAATGGAGCTTGGTGTTGATGTATTTGTTTTTAGTTATAATAATAATAATTGAACGCTGTAAATTGCTTCTACTTAAATAAAATACAGTAAATTAAATTATAATAAAATAAAATATAATAAAACACTTACAGTCCCACGACTTGAAACCGGTGAGCTGCGCCTTGACTGCCCCCTTGGGCACGGGCGGGCACGAGTTGTACGAGAGGGGTTCGTCACAGCACACGATGGGCACCGTGCCCACGGTGGCGCATACCTGAGGAGGAATACCCTCGTAGGCCGCTTGCAGGACGCCGGAGCAGTTGGAGATG
The DNA here is from genome assembly GCF_061612785.1 of Hesperophylax consimilis. Lineage (NCBI taxonomy): Eukaryota > Metazoa > Arthropoda > Insecta > Trichoptera > Limnephilidae > Hesperophylax > Hesperophylax consimilis. The sequence goes on from NC_142865.1 coordinate 20,505,915, forward strand.
TGCGTGCACACCCCCGACAGACCGCTCTCAGACAGAATACAGCTGTCGCCTGGAAACAAATAATCATTATATTATTACATCAATACAATCCGGAAAGTAAATATTCAGGAATCCAAAGCCTTTAACCGCTAAGCCCCAAGGGTAATGCAGTGAATGTTCAATCAATTAGTTTACTGTTTAATTAGGTTGTCATTTGTTGATACCGGTCGATTAAAGTCCAATCTCCTTCCTATCCACAGAGCATGTGTTTTATAGCCTAACCAAACAGTGCCTGTGTATCTACCAGTCGCTCCGGGATATGAGAATTCTTGGCGGGGGTGTTACATTTGTAACCTGTATTTATATTTCCTGTCCCAATCCAAAATTGAATTGACATTGGACCTTTTAGTTTTACTTAATTCCAATATTCCTGTACTAAAACATACAATGTCAACTCTATTTTTTTTAAATAAAAACATGTAAATATTCTTCCAATAGACAACCACCATCCTCCTCTAACTTTTTTCATCCTTTGCACTAAAGAAGTCAATTGAAAACATACAACTCCTACTTTTAATATCAACTATTGTGATACGATGATTGCCTCCACAAGGTAGACTGGTCATTTCTTAAAGCCGATGATAATAATCAAAATGTGGAATCATTTTATGCTCTGCTGGATGATATTTTTTATTTTTTTTTTATTTATTTTATTAAATACAGTATAATTATTTAAATTTACATTGCCTCCACAAGGTAGACTGGTCATTTCTTAAAGCCGATGATAATAATCAAAATGTGGAATCATTTTATGCTCTGCTGGATGATATTTTTTATTTATTTTATTAAATACAGTATAATTATTTAAATTTACATAGTAAGAACATATTTTAATAAAAAATAACATGTTTACCTTTACAAGAGTCTAAAACTCGTGTGTAAATGAAAAAAAAAACTTAACATACATATGTAAATAGAAGAAAAAAAGAATCATAAAAACATATAAAGTGAAGAGATTAAAGTTTTTTATACAATAATTTATGAAATAATATAGTGAGATATCATCGTCATTCTAATTCGTTAAATCATTTAAGATAGTGAAGTTTATTTTATTTTCAAATTTATTATAATCCGGTTCTAATCTCATCTCTGTCGTTAGTTGATTAAACCACACCACTTCAGTGTACGTGTAATAGTGTTGTGCAAAACTGGTGTGCATTAATGGAGTGCATAAGCGACCCATTGTATTTTGCCTATTGCTCTCGACACGAACCATAGCATGGTGTGACTTCTTATAGAGATCTTTGTGGATTTGAAGCAGCGTATTTTTTGTATATGTATTTTTTAGTGATGGGACTTGAAAATCTTGGAAAAGTCGTGAGGTTGGGAAGTCTGATGGTTTTTTAATTAAAATTTTTATTAACAGCCTTTGAGTGATTTCCAGCGGTAAAAGTGATGATTTGTAAGCTCCCCCCCATGCAACGTACCATACTGTATTATTAAATGGGCTAGAGCGTAGTAAATATTTTTAAGAATTTTTAAGTTAAGTATATTTCTTAGACTAATAAGTATATAAATGAGTTTTCTTAATCTATTTATGATATTGTTTATGTGAGTTTTCCACTTAAGGTGACTATCTTTTATTGCACCTAAATATTTAATTTCATTTTTGTTTCCTATGAATAAACAGTCATTATTTTGGCAAGTTGATCTTTTTGATGTGCAATTTTTTTAATGTATTTTAATATTTAAAGTAATAAAAGGTTTTTTTTGTTTATACTAAAAATAACATAATATGTTTTTTAAATATTTAATGTTAATAAGTTTTTATCAAACCATTCTTTTAACTTATTGATATCATTGTTAGCAACTATTTCAAGTTCATTCAATGAATTTGCTTGAAATATAATTGCAGTGTCATCTGCATATGAAATGAGTTTTCCTGTTAATGGTAATTTAAAGATATTATTAACATATAATATGAATAGAAGAGGGCCCAATATGGTGCCTTGTGGTATTCCAAAGTCACTTGTGTTCGGTTCACTGAGAGTGTCATTTATTTCTAGAGTTCAGGAAACTTTCTATCCACATTTTGGCATTATCTATAATTCCTATTTTGTTAAACTTGTACAGTTATTTTTTGTGACTTATGCTGTCGAACGCTTTCTTTGGGTCTATGAATATTGCAAGAGATTTTTTGCCTTTGTCTAGTTCTTGATATATTTTTGTTGTTAAATCTATGATTGCGTCCTGTGTGCTTATTTTTGCGCGAAATCCAAATTGTTGGTCACTCAATATATTATTAGTTTCAATAAATTTTAGTAGTTGCTTTTTTGCTACCTTTTCAAAATTTTTTGAGATATTTGATAATACTGATATAGGTCGGTAGTTATTAATTTCTTTAGTATCACCTGATTTAAAAATCGGGGAAATAATAGTTTTTTTGTAAATAGATGGAAAAATTCCTTTTTTAAGACTATTATTTATGATATGTGTAATAGGTTTTTTCAAAAAGTTAAGATTTTTTTTCAGAATTTCAACGGTTATCCCATCAAAACCTATTATTTTTTATTTTATCCCACTCATTCATTTTAAGTAGACGGGCTTTCAACTTTCGTCACTCAACTAAAAACTCTGTTTAAAGGGTGTTTCACTTGTCGATTAGCTTTCGATTGTCATTCAACACAAAGTTGATCAACTCAAGTCGCCCTGTCTGAAGGAGTATTATTGGCACTTCACTTTTTTCATTTTACACAAAAATATTTTGATAAAAACCTTGACAAATATTTTTCTAATGCTAAATGTTGTTTTATAGAATTATTTGAAATTTTTGGGAATGTCTAAGTAATTTCTCTCTTACTAGCACTGTGTAATCTCACCGTAATATAAATAAAGAAAGCCTAACTTTAATGAAAGTGTTTGGCTCGGAGTGTATCTTGGTATTTTACAAAAAGACGGGTGTTTTTTTTACATTTTTACATGTTTCCCAGAGGAACCAAACAGCAACAACGGCTTCCAACACCGAAGAGGACCCCAGCCTACATCAGAACAACGCCAAGCGCCGAATGCCGGAAACTCACAACATACATAATGTCATTGCTACACGGCCTCATCAGGGTACGTGGAAGACTGGCCATCTGCTCATCTAAAGCAGAGAAGCTGATCATTCTGATGGAACTTCTCATGGACACCATCAATGGATAAGGAGGCTCTAGAGGTAAAAATCCTAATGTGGAATGCTTGTAGCATCCGAGCAAAGGAGGAATTAATAGAGCTTACCAACATCCTACAGATCGACATCGTTCTTCTCTGCGTGACTCACCTCAAAGAATATCTTCGACTCAGAGTGCTGGGATTCGAGATACACAGGAATGACAGAGCCACTACAACATCAATTCGAGGAGCAGGCGGCACTGCTATACTCACTAGCCAGGGTCTCCAGACAACGAGGTTCCCATCCCAGTACTTGAGAACATGGAAGTCACCGTAAACAGAATGGAGATAAATAACCAGATGCACACGAGTGTCTCGGCATACTGCCCATCAAACAAACACGACATCATGAGAGGAAATCTTAACAAACTACTGGTACAAGGTACGAGAGTACTCATAGGAGGTGATCTAAACTCCAAACATAGAAACTGGAATAATTTCAGAGCTAATAAGAACGGCAATATCATATATAAACACATGGAGCATCACGAATAAAGAATACTCGCACCGGACAGGGCAACACGGCACGATTCAAGCAAGATACAAATATCTATCCACTCTCGATATTGCACTGGCAAAAAACTTAACATTAACTTCTCCCCTGATTACACAGGATCTTCATATCCTATCTAGATAGAAGATCTTCCGACCACCTACCTGTGACATTCTCGATAGGTGGAAATCACGTGAGAATAACAAGGACTCATCTCTATTACAAAAACGCCAATTGGAATAGGTTCAAGAAATTTATTAACGAAAAAATTTATCTAACATCAATATAAATTCATCAAAAATAAGAAAATTAAACCCTCCAAATAGAACTCACTCCTCACATAAAATTCTTGAAAACAGAAAAAATAGATTACGGAGGATACACCACAGTACCCGAGAGAGATACTTCAAAGTAGCAGTAAATTCTCTCGGAAGGGAAATAAAGGAAGAAATCGCAACGTTGAAAAATACTCAGTGGTCAAAGAAAGTGGAATCTCTGAGTAGTCAGGATAATTCAATATGGAGAATGTCCAAGTCCCTGCGACATCAAGATAACAGCATCCCGCCCCTGAAGTGGTCCGAGTCCGCGGTCCTGGCACTCTCGAATGAAGAAAAAGCAAACTTATTGGCTGACAGATTCGAAAAAGCATTTACGACCACAGCCGGAATGGAAGACCCCAGAAACAAACAACCTGGTGGCATAAATGGTGGAAGAACTGAATCAACAAACGCAGACATAAAACTTTGCACCCCGAGAGAAGTGGCCCTTATCATAAAGTGCTTAAAAATAAATAAAGCCCCAGGCGAAGATCAAATAAATAATATCGTGCTAAAACACCTACCGCAGAGAGCAATAATATACCTGCCTACCTCACGCCCACTTCCCTACATCCACTACTACTAACGTTCCACAAGCTAAACAAAGATCGATCGAATCCGTCGAATTATCGCCCTATCAGCTTATTACTAACACTGAGCAAAGTCCTAGAGCAAGACATCCTGAATTTAGGTACCTACCTCATCACGAGCAAAATAATGCATAGTACCTCAGCCTAATTCGCCAGGCGCTAACGTACGCTTTACCGGTAGGAGGAGTAGTTAAGTAAGTAGGAGGCTTGGATTAACATAGCTCACACGTCATATAACAAACTTCCAGTAACAAACCACAAATGCATAAAAATCGCCTATGACACACCACGTGAGAATAACGAAACTTGCCATAGGATGCCCAAACACCTAATCGTGAAGTTCCATGAGAATGACGACAGCGACAGCGAACAACAAGAAGAAGAATATTAATAGTGTATCCTTTTCACGTCATAAACTGTTTTTTCTACCAACTGCTTTTCTTCCTGCAGGTAGATACGCGAGTAAAACACAGATATGTAGGTGCAGGACCACGAAAGCAAAAAGGACGCAGCTCAAAGATGAAAAAATGAAATATTTACATAACGGCATAGTAGAGTAAAAAGTTCAGAACTTTTGTTTTGTCGAACCTTTGTTTTTCTTTTCCCTGTCATTTGTATGAGGTTTTTTTTATCCAGAAAAGAATTTTTCTTCATAAAACACATTAATGCAACGTAAAACCAAGTAAATACAACCATCAGATAGTAATAGCAATAAGGCCAAATGAGCCGCCATACTAGTTAGTTAGAATGAAACATGAAAGGGTATTGTTATAAGACCTAGCTAGTTAGAGGATTACGAAAAAATCCATAAAATCAAAAAAAAAAAATTATTCTAAGCCTGAACCCGACTAAAATCCTACATAATATGTTATATAGGACCTATGTCATATTTGCGTTAACTGTGTGGGGTATTTTAAGGTAATAAAGGAGAGGAAGTTCTGGGAAGGAAAAAGTATGAGGGGTGGGTAGGAATCTAGGGATCAGTGTTTCCGGGGAGGCGAATGATCCTCTCGTCTTACTGCGACACAAGGCGATGAGTCAAGAGAGACCAGTTGGAGAAGTCTCCCTAAACCAGCCTTTCCCGATCCGGCCTGCCACGCAGCTGGTGGCAGGGGCATCCTGAACACACGATTATTATGAAATTCGCCCATTTAAATAAAATTGTATATAATGTCACCTTCCCTCTCTCCATAATTTTAAATGATGGCCTAGAACAGGGGTGGGAAACCTGCGGCTTGCGAGCCACATGCGGCTCTTTGGATGTGAAGCTGCGGCTCTTTAGTTCCATACGCAAATATTATTTATTTTATCAAAAAAATACAGTGTGTGGCAAGCCTACGCACGACGGAAGTGAAACTTTTAGTATTCTTCTTTCTCTCTTTTCATTTCATTCTCTCTTTTTTTCTGTCTATTGACATATTTATAAGTAGCATGTGATAAAAAAAATAAAAAGTTATAAAAATATGAGATTCGAACCCGGGTCCTGCATAACGAGTGTCAAACGCTCTGCCTCTAGACCGCGAGGAGAGGTATCTCGCGCGACGAGAACCGCGTATACAACGTGTACTCCTCAATTGACTTGTCCCGCGCAAATTTTCGTTTTCAAGCACGGCAAATGAATAATATCACATAAGGTCTCGTTTACGCTTTATATAGGGTCGAATCGAAGATATATCGGCAGTGTGAAGTCATATCTGTCGTTTTTCAAAATATTTCGTATATTTGTCCGTTTTGGAAAAGATCTATCGTGTTTTAACAGTCTCATACCCGTATGGAGTCTGAATTTTAAAAACATTTCAAAATTTTGAAAAACTCACTTACGGCTGTGTTTTTTACTAAAAAAACTTGTCACGCACGTCTGCGAGGGTAATTAGTCGCGTTATCGGCCTTGATTAGTAATTTTAATGATTCAAAATAAAAATAATTAATCATTATACCGAGCGACTCTACCGGCTCGATTTGTAAGCTATATTTCGACCAAAATATCATATAGGTACCGACCGTTACTTCTAGCCAATTACTCGAGTGAACACCTGCCGGTCTAGAGTCTCACTAAATGGATTTAGATATTTCGGGAGACTCTCGGTTAAAATTAACAAATTTATGTAATTTTTTACTAAATTATTACAAATCCTGTAGATATCTTCTTATATGTATGCCTGACAAAGTCGCAGCACGAGAGCATTTTATCACTTTTCCTCGTATTAAAAAAATCACAAAAAGAAAAAAAAAATAGTTAAAGCGGGGATCGAACCTCGGTTCTTCACGACGACAGTCAGGCGCTCTGCCTCTAGACCGCGAAGCTTGAGTTTGGAGAGTGACCTAAACTAGGTATATAATATTAGCTAGGCTCCTATAGCGAAATGATCACGGTTTTTCGTGACGGTCATGAGTCGGTTTTACTCCGGTCTTCGAAAATGCATGACGCGCGTAAAGAAGTTTCACTCCAAAAACATTTAAAAATCGTTCTGAATCGATGAACGAGGATTAGGCGCCATTTTTATCTCTCATCCACTTGTACTCGCTTTTCACCGCACCCCTCCCCCGTAACACTCGTCGTCACTGTTGTTAGTCGATCGGAAGCTCTCGAATAATGCCGTCGAAGGATGTTTCTATGTAGGTTTTAATTCGCTTTCGACGCAAGACACTCCGACCTCCTTCTTCACACAAAATTGCGATGTCTTTCCAAAGGTAAGGCGTTGAAACGTTTTGCTTTGTGCTTGAATGAAATAAATACATTCCTCAAGGAAAAGGGCATTAATCACCCTGAATTACAGAACGAAAAATGGTTGCAAAAATTTTAATTATGGTGGATATCACAGCGAAATTAAATGAGCTGAATCTAAAACTACAAGGAAAGGGAAACCCAGCCTATGTTTTGGTAGAAGAATTGGTTTGTTTCGAAGAAAAATGATTTATTTTTCAGAAGATATTCAGAGCGGTAAATCAGTTCATTTTCAATTTCTAAAGCAATATCGCGATAAAATCAGTGCAACTGTTGACACGAATTACTTCAGCACAGTTATAAACAAAATTAAAGATGAATTTGCTGACAGATTTCAGCAATTCAAAACCAACAAGAGCACTCTAGCATTCATAGTAAATCCTCTCAAGAATGTTATCCTTCAAATGTGGATTACATGACTATCTTAGATCATATGACGTACGTCGTGATTACTTAAAGATTGATACATTTAAAACTAGAAGGCAATTGACTGATCTCATATGTTTACATAAAATTATCCACGGTCAACTTGACACTACATTGTGTCTTAGCAATATTAAAATAAATGTCCCCAATTCGCATTGTTTAAGACGCCATAATATTTTTCACCTGAATACATTTATAAATAATATCGCCTAATTTAGCCCTCTGACCCAGATGTGTCGACTATATAACAAGATAGAGTGTGCTGAAATAGATATTTTTGTCGATAATTTGTACGGATTCAGAAAAAAAGTTCTGGCGCTTTTAAAAAATATTAGCTAATTCATTGTGTCAATTTTCTCTCTATGCATACCTCTCGTATTTCTTATGCCTCTTACCACGTGTAATAATGTATAATGTAATGTGTTACTTGAGCGAGCTTGTATATGATTGTGTATTTTATTTTTATTGGTTGATGTTTTGTTTTCTAATTGTATGTATCTGTATTTAATAAATAAATATAAATATAAAATAGGGATAAATGATGGTTTATCGCACTTCATGATTTCTATCACGCTCGAAAGTAGTGTAGAAGAATAATATGTGGCTTAACGAAACCACCTCCGATTCGGTCACAGCAAAGTTGCCAAGCGTGGATGTATGCTTCACAAACAGGTCTAAAGAACTCTGAACTTTATGAATGTGGACTTGTTTCATTATCGAATGTGTTTTGTAAAACCTTTTTAGGGAATGTTTCTTTTCTCTGGTTTTATATAGAATAGTCCTAAAAGTATAATTTTGCTGTTCTCAATGAGTGACTTAGTGCATTAGCACTTTTAATACTAAAACATAAATATAAGCTTATAATTTTTTTTGGTTATTTCGAGAAAATATAAGATACAATAACTCAACACTAGAATATTTCATTATTATAAATAGAATTGTAATATTTTACATCAAAACTTTGAAAAACAACTAACAACTTTCTAAAACTGCGAGATGTTTATTATTAGTTCTACGAATTTGTAAATGTTTGTTTGTATCGTCTCCTGTAAATTTTCCGTTTATTATCTCGAGGGGTTTTACTAAACCACAGTTGAACATTAACATATGGAAGGTGAGTGAGACTAATTTTTAAATAATTATTACTATTAACTCGCAAAAAATTTGCAAAGACGCTTCTAAAACCACGAAAAATTGATGCATTTTGTTATATACAGACTTGGTGGTACTGTGAGGATCTCAATAATTATACGCGTGTGCGGATAGAATGTTTATTAACACTTTAGAACGGATTGTCTACTACTATCTTCTTAGCTGTCAGTTGGGAAAAGAGAGCGAGCAGATGCATCCATCATCTTTTATACGTCGATCTGTCATCTCGCTCTTACACATTCAAAAAGCAGGCGTACCACCTAAAACCTTTCTTACACATTTAATGGCCTATATTTTATGATTTAATACACAAATAAATAAAGCAGCACATCCTATACAAGATTTTTGCAATATCATTTGTGAAGAATTTTTTTTTAGTTTGGTAAGAAAAAGTTCGCGTTCTTCGTTCTTCTTAAATTGGTTAGGTTAGGTTGCACAACACAAATTTGTTTGTAGCTCATTGCATTCAATGTGCAATATTTATTTGATATAACTATTTGCATGGCGATTGTACATTATTTATAATGTTTGATGCATATATTAATATATGAATTATGTTGTTTGTATTTCAAATAAAAATACAAACATATCAATAAGGTTGCAAAGGTTATCTTTGATACTATTTTTAATTTTCGTCCATCGCAATACTTGACAGGGACTCGGGTTTTACGGTCAACATTATTATCAACAATGATAAATAATATATTATAACAATTAGGTTCCCACAGTGGAATTATCTAAATTTAAAATAAAAACTGCATTTAGAATACGTATAAGCCGAAAATAAAATAAAAAGATTTATTTTGAAACATTTTAATAACGGAAACAATATTGTTATATTTATGTAGTAACTTTTCTCCCACAATGTTGACATGTTTAGCAATAACCATCAGAAATATCAAAACAGAAGTTACTTATGCAAGAGATAATAAATTAATTCTTGAGTTTGGAATTAATCGGGAGCATCTTCCATCCTTATCTGATGACAAGGGCGACAATAAACACATTTACTTCATATTATTATTATTTGTAGAATAACTGCCGACGCCCAAGTCCTATAATATTCCTCCTCCTCGGCTTTTATGCCCTAATTAGGTTAATAATACAATAAAACTTCATCTCTCAGCAACTTTAGCATTATATTATCCATATCCATCATTTTAGTACTTTTTTACAATTAAATATAAATAAATAAACTTCCTCCTTTTCTTTCTGTCAGCAGTAATCACGGGACGTGTATTATTATAATCGTTTCTAATCAATATGGCACATATCTAGCATCGGATTTATATCCGAAAAGTACCAGCCTACCTGTCATAAATCATGAAGATTACTTCCCCCAGCTTCGTTTTAAAAATTGTTAATTCGGAGCTCGACCGCTGCAAGCTCCTAGGCAATATAACAGTACCCCCTCGACAGTGACACGCTGGGCTTAAGGCACTTTTTCACCGTTCACCCACACATTATAAAGCAAAGTTGCCAATTCCTCGCTTACAAAGTAACAAACGAATATACAAAATGATGTCCACATTTTTATAACAAAACAAATTCGATGTTTAAAAACCTCCCTAAACTATTTATAACATTTTTTTCTGAAAATTTTAGATTATTATCATTTACAGTTTATAAATAATAAACCTTTGTAAAAATTTGATTCATATTTGATTCATTTTTGTACCCCATAGCAAAACCATGTGTGTTCATAGAAGTAAATAAATAAATAATGAAACAATAATATTTATTTAGTGACATCAAACTGTCAGATCTTTAGTTTTGGTCGCTGTGATATAAATGAATAACGCGAGGCTTGAGGCAAATCATAAGTTCAACAGGCACGAAGGAAAGGAGATGACAAAGAGGATGGTTGAAAAATGTTTGGCTAGTCAGACCTAATAACTAAACACTTTTATTAATATAATTTAGGTATACGTCATACAATAGTTCGCTTTATGCACTGATAATTATTCTTGTAATCTTGTAACACAATTTTTTAAGACATTACCCGTAGAGTCTATGTGTTTCGGAACAGTTCATATGATCTCGTAGAAATCGTTGTCTCCCTTACTCTCATAATTAGAAATACGATCTTAGAAACAGAAAACACCACGCTTTATGTTCGAATAGAATTTAACCACTAAGAATTCAAATGTACGTACACTTCCACAAAACCAAAGGTTTCGACTGCTATTTAAGAAAAAAGTGAAATTTTGTGATTTTTTTTTTGATTATTTTTACATGGGACGACAATTTGCAAAATATGTATTTTTTCATTACCAGTTATTTTAGTTCAGTGCCTGAAGGGTTAAACAACCAAGAGAAGAGACTGAAAATGTCAATGATTCTCCGGGAGGATATCCAGAAAAAGAACTACAATACTTCTGATTCCGTTCAGACAAAATTCTCAGAAAACATTTCGCAAGTAAAACAGTTGAATACCGTGATTTTTCAAGGGTAACAAGTTTTAGTTTTACCTTCTGGGTTTTGTCCTGCTACTACAGCACACAGCATGAATAGTACAAACACGACACGATGCGACATTATGTTTTTCTGTAAAACACCTCCGGGCAGTAACGACGAACTAAACACACAACACCTCGCCGGGCACCCGTCACCGGTCAACAGTCATCCGTCGCCAGCATAAATAAAGCACTCACGTCGCCAACACACAAGTAGTTATTCGTAATGCTGTTGGAAGATTATAAGTCAGTGATGGTATACGCTAAATTTCCCTAGATTTTAGAATGGATTTGTGTGGAGTATTGCTCACTTAGTACTGGATTGCTCGTTTTTTTCGAATCCGTGGGCGGGGGGTTGCTAGAGAATTTCTGAGAAGAATAATTCCCCAAAATTAAAAAAATGCAATTCCGAAGAATGATTCCCCACAATAATTATTCGGAGGGGGTGGCTAAAGAATTTCAGGAAAAAAAAATTCACACGTTTTTCCCCATTGTGTCCTCTGAAGCATTTCGGATAATGTTTCAAAATTTTCTCAGAATATATCAAAATTTTCCTAGAATAATCAATATTTCCCCAGAATTTGGCAGAATTTCGTCATCAAATTCAAAATTTCCACATTATTTGCTTTTAGTGTTTTCCCTAGATCTAACTTTCCTAGATCTCCAAGAAAATTTACCAAGACATCACATCACTGGTACAAGTACAAGAGTTACTAATCCACTTGACAATACTTCTACAAAACACAGATTTACTTCAGCAGTTCGAATCGGGGGTTGGTTCTAAAGCTGTAAAAATTCAGATTAAATTAAATAAAAAATATTACTTTATCAAATTAATTATAGTACATTTTTTATGAGAATCCACACAAGAGTTCCAATTGCTCCCAACCGTCTGAAGCCATTGAGGCTACGGAATCCCCAATTAAGGTATGTTGTGAGGTAGAAGATAGAGGGGAGGGGAAGGAGAAGGGGTAGATGAAGGTGGGGAAGTACCTGGCTATTCAGATCTAGTCACCAAACACGGTCAAAGCCATATAGGCGCGTTTCACTTCTGAATGGTGGTTTTAAACCAGGACGATACTGAAAGTTTTTATTATTATAATCTGTAAAATTGGTACCTACCTAAGATCATAAAATTATTTTATCTTTATTGATACCGGTAAATAACGAAAGCATTCCTGGAACTCTGGATTTTGAAACCAATATAGAATTTATTCGTCATTCGTTAAAAATTATAACTTGCGGATAAAATGAGAACCTTCGACCGAATATTTTTTGTATTCACAATATCTACATTATCGACACCCCGACTGCGTGTACTTGCAGGTGCAGGTATTACATGGGTTCGAGTGAATTGAGTAAAACCGAACAACTTCACCGCTAGATGGCGGTAACATTTTATTTTTATTTTTTTAATGTATTGATACGTTAAAATAATCTTTGCATAAAAACCACGTGTCAATGTGTTCGTGCACGCTAATCTCCGAAACTGTCCAACCGATTTCAACGAAATTTTGTGATTGTGCATGGTTGGTTTCAGCTTAAAATATAGGATAGTTTTGGACAAAAAAAATTTTTTTTCAACGATTTTTTTTTCAGATTTTTCGTCCAACAATACATACAACCACAAAATTTAACTTCCCTACAAGACGGTCTGTGGCAGGAAAACGTCTTATATTATAAAATGCATTCCAAGTACTTGAGTTACCGAGTACCGAGGAATACTTAACGCAATAATCCCAATCCCCCGTATATGCGCGCAATATAACACGCAATTTAATAATATCGATATTCTTAATAATACTCTTGTGAAATACCGAAACGAAGTCAAGCGCACGACCACAAATATTAATTAAATTAATGCACAGTTATAGAAAAGGTACAACATGAGCGTCTCCTGTCCCCATCCCATCTTCCTCTGCCTCTCGCCCTTTCCTATTCCTTCTTCCTTCTAATATATTTAAATGATTTTTATTTTTTTTTTGTTAATTTCATTTTCATTTTCAGTTAATGGTTATAACCAATTAAAATCTTGTATTATATCACATTAACCAACATTAGCATAAGAAACTATTTTGGCTTACCTCATATGTAACCTCTTGTATAACTAATCCTGTAAAAAAATGCTGTTTGTTTCTTACAATAAATAAATAAATAAATATCTGTGCACCGTAATGAGATGAGGAGTCGAATTAAAGCTGACGTAATATAGTTTTTTAACTGTAATATTGTGGTATACATTAGTGAATTGTGGAAGAAGTCGGGGCTCAGTCTGTCTGTGCAGATAGAGAAACAATAGCGCTTTTTGCTTTTACCTCCAACAGATAGCGCTGTTTTAAAAAATGCATGTTTTTACCTGTCACGGTACATAAAAACACACGCGTATTCGAATGCAACGTTGTGTCGAAATTTCAAAGTGATCGGCGAAGAACTTTCGGAGATTTAAGATTTTAACAAACGAACATTAACGTTTTTATTTTTATAGATAATTTGGTAATGTGACCCTCACTGGGTGTTTTATCCATGCTGAGTTCCCCATTTTAAAATTTTATGTGGCAAATTATGTAATGTACTGCATTGAAATTATATTAATTAAACTAATTTAAATTAAATATGAAATAAAATAAACTAACATAGTAACAACAAAATATTTAAGGCAGTTATAAAAACTAAGCTATCTGTAGAATAAAAAATATACTATGTATTATTATTTCATTATTATTATTGTATTATTTTATTCTTTAAAAAAAAAAATATTTTTTTTGTATGGCCATTTTTGTTCTTTAATCCAAATCTTAATTTTGTTTGTGAAATGTTTTTTGCTTCCATCACTTTTGTGTCGAGTGTCAGATTGTTGAATGCTTTTTTTATTGCCTTGTATGTGTGGTGTCTTTGTCAATGGCTTGTGTTTATGTTTTGTATGTACGCTCGTCCAACTGGTCTATTATTGTTAGTTTGCGTTTGTTGAAATTTAGTTTTTTGGTTAAAAATTTACTAATGCCGCGTATATTTAGCGTATGTTTAGTACGTCAAACATGTTGAATATTTAGTCACTGTCAGTCATTCTATGTTTTTTTTAAATTATCTTTATGTAATTTTCATAAAACCTATAGCTGAGTTTGTTGCTCCTCCCCAGGCAAGTACACCGTATAAATACACTGACTGATACAGACCAAATAATCAACAGCTGTGACGTACTAGATATACGCCAATTATACATTAAAACACTACTAAACTACATTTTTGACAAAAAAATATAAATTTCAACATACACAAAATAACACTGACCAACAACAGACCAGTTAGACAAGCGTAGAAAGAAAACATAAAAACTCCGACAGTAAATTCAAGCTTTGGACAAAGACACTACCAATACCATGCTATAAAAGCTTTCAACAGTCTAAAAATTGAGGAAAGTAAAAATAAACTCGCACACAAAATTACAAAATGGATTAAAGAACAAAAAAGACAATATTACCAAAATGTCATAGCATAAAATAAAAATAAAACCTACACGTAAAACACAAAACCAAAATAAACACACATCACTCACAAACACACAAGATTATATATATATATATATAATCTTGTGTGTTATTTTATTATTTTATTATGTATTATTTTATCTTATATTGTAGATTGTATTTAGATTATATTTTCATATTATAAAATGAAAGCCTCAGCACGGGCAAGCCACCCAGTGAGGCCAACATTACTGGAAAACTTTGAAATGTAAAAAAATATTGTACCAAATATAAAAAAAATAAATCATAATAATAACATGGCATTTATATAGCGCAGTTTAGTGTCATTTCACTTCAGATACGCATTCTATCATGGATTGGCAAAGTGCATAATATATTGTTTTAGTTTAGATTTATTTCTTATGTCCAGGAAAGTGTTTATTGTTTTCAGTAGTTTATTTGATACATGACTCCATATGTAATCGGCAGTAGCTTGCTAGTATAGTGATTAATTCTGACTTGTTTTGTTCTGTTACTCATAAAACTATTCATTAGTTGGAGGTCCTTTCCTTTGATGTCAATGTTGTGGCAGATGGAATCAAAGGCTTTAGCTAAATCTAGATGTATATCTACGAATTTATGTCTTTGATCTAGGTGTCTATGAATATAATCTATGACGTACGCCAATGCTTCTTTTGTGCCTCTTTTTCTCTAAATCCATATTGTTTATCCGAGATTACTTTGTTATTTTACATGTATTTTACAATTTGGTTTTTTAATACTCTCAAAAATCTTTGATAGTGATTGGTCTATAGTTTTCATTTTGTCTCCTGCTTTATAGGGTTCACCAATCCTTATTTAACCCTCCAAGTTTTTAAATATTATTACCAACAAGTCCCAACGACGCGACGTGGTGAATTTTTTTGGAATTTCGGAATGCTCCCGAGGTATCTAAAATGTGCCATATATTACTTATTTTTGAAGTTGTCGTTAAAAGAAATACCATTTTAGAAACTAAATAAAATTATCTTTGTAATTTTTGCATTAAAAAAAACATCGATATTTAAAAAAAATATTTTCTTAATATCAAACATGATAATGTTAACAAAAAAATTTACCAATACATTTTGATTATTTTTTAATGATAAACTAATGTTTATGAGACAAGGTTTTATGCTTAGCCTAAAGAATAACAAATAATTATAAGGAATTAGTCGCCTGAAATATTAATACAAATTTTAAAATATCTCCCGAGTAAAAATCTGTACCCGAGAAGCATACGGATGCAAGTCCAAAAAGCTAAATGTTCAGGAGAGCCAAAATACTTTTTTTTCTGTAAGTTTGGTCTCATAACTTCTGCGGATATTCATGATAATTGATTTTTATTTTTTATCCTATTGAATCAATTAATTTTGTATCGAAAATGAGAAAATAAAATAAAATATTTTATATGCAAAGCCAAAAAAAAATGTTTTAAAAAAAGCATTGTGGACTTGAGTCCTTCTGCTTCAAAATGATATTGAATATTTTGGTATGACACATGGTATATTATAAAGGGATCAATGTTGAAAACTTCACTTGGAAGTAAAATAATAACTATATAACAGGTAAATATAAATATCTATTTTATTTATATTTATATTTCCCTATATTCTTCACTTTAACATCACTTTTCATGACTTTATATAACTTTTTAAAAATGGGAAATTATCATGAATTATCATTTTGATGATATATCCGGTCACCGCTCAAAACACCTCTCCTTTTTCTTCTAATATAATAATATTTAAATTCAGTTTCCTGAAAACCATTTTTATACAGTAGCATCCCCGACACATTTACGTCAGCTCGTAGCCATAATACCGTTGATATTAGGAAACCCTTACCATTCATATTCTTCTTTCGATATACAAAAGGTGATTGTGAACCAGTTTTAAAGGGAATTTAAATATTTGAAATTTTCTAAGTTCATTGAGTGTACAATGTACTGATTATTAGTTTTGCAATATCTGATGAATTGTTCCCGTTAATTTTTTTTGTCGTGCGTTAAAATATTTGGAATTGGGTAGTTTTTTTTTGCCCTTTCAATCGCTGAATGGATAGAGTCTACTTCCAGGTAATAAAAATTTAAGATCAATGATCTTGAGGTTTTTATTTTTTTATAAAACCTGCCATACGTAGGATATGACTATTGTTATATTTCTATTTTGACCTGCACAGTTGTCAGACCATACGGTTATTTCTTCAACATTATTCCCCATATCGCTGTATATCCACTTTAAGAGGCAAGAAGCTACTTCATTTGCCACCTGTTTTCCATCCCTAATATAGTAATTAGAGGCAGAAGGACGCAAAATGGACTTGAGTCTACATTCGAATGTTTACTTCCATGGAAAGCGTAGTAATGTTAGAGGCAGAAAGATGCAAGTCCAATGTACATCTTTATGCTTCTACGGTGTGAATGTGCTAATGGTTCTTGCATCCTTATAATATTTTTGAAAATACCATAAATATTCAAGATAGGGCTTGCATCTTTCTGCCACTAATGAACATGATAATTTACTTCATGTCTTCATCAAAAACTCATTTCTTCAAATTTTGGACTTGCATCCGTATGCTTCTCGGGTACAGAAATAAATGCCGCCAACGGGAAGTGAACCCGTGCCTTCTGATGTCCGGTCAGGTTCTCTGTAACCACTGAGCTATGTCGGCTTATTTCCAACCCGAAATAACTCGATAACTCTAGTCTCGACGCCATCTAGTGAGAAATTTAACACTAACAAAGCCTTTCCTACAAAAATAAAGTTGGTTGTTTACAGGTGGAAAAAATATAATAAGCAGTAATTGTTGATTGAGGTACTAGTACATATTGAATCATTATGAAACACATTTCTTTTGTGTAGGTAATTAGTAATACAACTGTTACTTCACTTTTTATTCCATTTATACAATAAAGTTAATAACAATAATTTATTACTAGCAGCTAAAAAATAGGCTCTGTGGGCGGATTTTTGATGAACTTCGCCCAATTTAGTCAAGTTCACTGTATAGAGTTTTGCCCCTCTGTATGTACGGTAGCTATTATTAGTATTGTTAGCAATAATGAAACGCTAATAGATGTTTATGATGATATACTTTAATCTTGTCTCCACGGTATTACAATCAATAACTTTAAAATGGTGTGTATTCGCTCAGCGTGCCTGTGCTAAAGTGTCGATCGCTTGCAATCCTTCCTCCTGGGGGGGGGGGGAGTTGCTCCCGCCTCAAACCAGCAGCGCCTCTGCCGGCCGTACCGCAAACCACCCGCGAAGTGTAGATCCCTGATTGGCCGACAGCGATGAGAGTGGCGCCTCTGGCGGCCAATTAGTAAACTAAACACTGTGGCGGCAGTATTTGAATGCGCTGCTAACAGTAAATACATATGTGCAAAAACTTCCTTTTCACATGAGAACCTGTTAATTTTTCTATCCTATTAAAAAAATTAATGATTTAATAAATAATTTTTTCATTTAATAAATATAATATTTAATAAATACATGATGATACAGTACTTTTTCTTTTGACTATCACACTAGGCTAATGCCTGTGTTGTAATATACATTGAATAGAGGTAAACGTAATATAAGTATATTGTATAACTTCGTTCATTTGAAATTCACTGAACGAATGAAAACTATTTCTACTAAGCCCGTTATCCTACAGATCGGTAAGCAATCTACATAATCTGAGTGTTGACCATGTGCAGAAAATTAAGTTTAAAGTAAGGTAACAACGTTCTGCAACGCAGTTGAGTGTGAAATTTTAGTGTCTTACAGCATTAGGTTTATATCTATTGTTTACCGAAATTGCTAATTTTGACAGAAATTTTTAACTAAATCGGTTTGTGAACTCTAAAATGTCAAGATTACCATTTACATATAGAACATCATTTTAGATACATTTTTGGTTTATAGGCACAGCTCAAATTTTCGAAAATTATAAAAGCTGAAAGGAACCGGTTCCAAAAATAGCCGGTCCCTTGGAAAATAATATGAGGGCGATCCAGGGGCAAAATACTCACCGGGTACAAGTATAGGGACAAGAAGTTGGGTTCATAAATTTATAATTTTCAATATTAATTTTTGACATTTTCAATATTTGTTAGGTGAGACAATTTTTGATCTCGGGAAACTTTATTTTTCAGTGAAAAATGGTCGGAAAATAGATCGGTAAATTAAAAAAAGGACCTTTTTGATATTATGTGAAGTGTGGAAGTTTCAATGATGGGAATTTTTAATTTTGCAAAAAACTTTAAGCTCGGAATATGGGTGGGGAATTTTTTATAAAACAATTTTTTTTTTGATATTTTTTCTAAAAAATTTTTTCAAGAAAATTGAAAAAAAATTTTTTAAAAATTTTATGAAAAAATTGGTCGGAAAATGAATCGGGATTTTTTTATGAAAACATCTTTTGAAATATCCATATGTGAAGTTTGCAAATTATCGATGTTGGGAAAATTTTATTTTTCTGAAAAAAAATCTTCGTTTACACAGGAAAAATTACAAACGAAATTTTTTTATCGGAAAATTGTTTGGAAATGGGTCGGGAAATTTTTTTTATCAAAAAAGACAAATGTTTTCATAAAGACAAATGTATAATTATCGTAATATCTTACGTGAAATTCGGAAATTAATCAAAGTTGGGAAAAAAAATTCTGTTATCATATTTCTTATCATATATTTTCAGCAACACCACTGTTCATGAACCTCACAACCATCAATAATTATATAATAATATTATTTATAACGATAATGTGGGGTAATTGAATGCATGGTGGAAGCCATTCTAATATAATCACTAGGCCACAGGAGACCCGCGATAAGTGCTAAAAGTCATGAGGTATTTGCAGACACCCCTCAAATTCAAACACGTCCCAATAGTAAGTACAGTATGTAGATCTGGTAGTCCCTCAAACCTTTAATACCACGTCCTACAAGGCCCTCGATGGGTGTGTGGATCTCTTCCCGGAGGTCACGAGGTGTGTGCAGACATCAAGAGGATGAAGTGGCAGAGGAAGTGAGAGGTTATTGGACGAATGGAAGAATCCACTATCAGACGACGCGACGCGAGGGGTATATCCATGGGTATGTGGCGACAAGAGACGCCACAGGTATATACACGCCTACAGGTGGCTGTGTAAGCAGTACAGGAAGTTCAAGGTGTGTACAGCCTGTTGGATGGATAGAGAGAACCACTCTAACTATCGGGCCAAACGAGGCCTTCGATGAGCGCTATGTAGGGGGCCACCCTGGAGGACACGTAGTCGCGGCAGTTACCAGCGCGCATGGAGGTGACGGCCACTATCAGATGTGTGCAGCCGACGCGATCTCCATTGTAAATCTCCACCGGACCAGTACCACCCTGAAAACAATCACAAAAGATTACATTAACGTAAATGTAGGAGTCAGACTATGAGTCGTGGCTTCGTACTAAATTGAAGAAGTTGTTTGAAGTGCCCTAATAATTACGGAGAAAGAAAACAAATAAAAATTACTTATTAGTATCGCATGGTTGCACTCCTCTTTTGCCATCGCGCATTCCTTGTTAGACAAGAATATAATAGTTTCATGGCCTTTGTTCTTTTTTTTAAACACGCCGTCAAATTCCAATTGTTTGCCCAGCATTACAGGTGACGCCATCGTTGTTAGTGTATGTATTTAAAACTGTCAGTCGGCTAATTATAAAATATAAACTTAAAAACAATATAATGTTTAATACATAAACAATCAAGATGCCGCAAAGGGTTTCTTCGAGCGATATTTGAGAATATTGTTAGTTAATGTTGTAATCACGAGGAGCTATCTAATGATATTATTGATAATAATACTAGCTAAATTTAATTTATTTTTCATAAAACGGGCAACCTTCCTACAAATATTTAAAATGAATAATAAAAATACAGCCTCACGCTAAATTGTTGATGCGGCCCGGGGTTAATATAAAAAAAATGTTGCCTGAGGATGAATAATAAAAATACAGCCTCACGCAACATCGTTGACGCGCCCGGGGCTAATATATTTTGGTTTAACAATTTATTGTGTAATCATATTTACTGCAACAACTTTAAATTAATATTCATTTAAATATTAATTAAGCTGCATTCGAACATATATTTTTTTATTTAATAAAAATTTATAAGTTTAAACTCCCTTTATAAGTATGAACTCCAACTAGATGCTGATTAACCAATTTATCGTTTACTATTATTATTTATTATTTTTTATCATTTACACATTGTCATTTAATGTAATGAAATATTATATGTTTCAAATATATGTAAACACTAATTTATGTATCCAATACGTCTGTTTCGACACAGGTATATCCTAGATATGTATATGCAGACATCGAAAAACACCTGTAAAAAAAGTTTATATTGATAATAAAACATTTGGAAAAATTATTATATACGGGCAATTAATATTTAAGACCTTTGTAAAAAAGGTTAAGCCAAAAAACGAATCTATTTTCTTATCGTTGTTACACTTTAAGAATGTAATATTAGTAAATTACGATTTTTTTCATTTGGTACCTTCCGTTTTCATAGGTAAATGTATAACATGTTTGTGATATAAGTGCACTTCTCAGGTGCCCGTAGCAGTGAATAAATGTGCTTCAAAGCCATGAGACCTGAGGTTGGAATATAACCAAGGACTCTTCTGTGTTCAAATATTTTGAAGAAAGTTTCATCAACAGAACATGGACGAAGCAGTGCCCACATTATATGTTGGTATTATTATTATGGAGAAAAAAAAAACATAACATGAAAAATTGTGTATCCAAGTTTTGAAAAATGATTATTACCATGATATCCTTGACCCAGTCCTAGGCTTGCCAGAAAAAATATTGTACTGAAATACAGTATTGTACAAACAAATATGCTTATTTATGTTTTATCTAAATGAAATGGGTTAGGAAAAGTAAGAAATAATAGGCGTTTCCTCCAAATGTCAAGCCACTGAATAATATTGGTTTACCAATATATTGGTCTACCAAATCCTCTCAGGGTATTTTATTTAGTCATTCTATTAAAGAAGTTCCGTTGAAACATGGTTGTAATATGGTTAATTGACAAACCTGTCTCCGTCGCCACTATTACATTATATGTACAGAAAAGGAACTAAGGTTAAAATGTATCATTTTTCTACAACACATACACAAACAACTATCGGACACACTCACTAATCATTTGGATACATGATCTGGTCAACAAGTTTGGGGTACTATTGATATAAGTATATATATAGAATTAAGCGTAATATAACGAATAAAATAACTGCATGCACTTATACCACTTACTACCTACTTATTAATCGAAATGTAATAATATTATTTTTATTCTTAAATTAATGTTCAATGTACATAAATATATTCTTACATTTATTTATATTTACTATGTATCTAATTTAGTAACAGCTATTGTAGACTATTTTCATTATTTTTTTTTTTTTTTTTTTTTTTTTTTTTTTTTTTTTTTTATATATACAATAATATTATTATTGGGTTTATAAAAACAGTTTATTTTTAAACAAGTTCTGCTGTGTAATTATTATTACGCGTGACAGCTGTTTCGCCCTCTGAAGGCATTATCAAACTGTGGGTAGCCCACTTACAGACGATAAATTTATATTATTTCTAGGTAGGTATTTTAATTTCATTTACTGATTTCTTAATTGATTTCTAAGTAAAATATCAAAAATTATTAATGGTTATTACCCCAGCAAAGTTTCCCCAATTAGTGTAATGTTTAAATTTGACTGAATGTCTTTATGTTAGTTATTCCCAAACGATGACTCATAGGGTTATTTTAATAGCATAATTAAGTACTTCATAGTGCACTCATATTTGCATTAGGTTTGAAGATATCTAGTAGGGGTGAACGAATTATATTTGTTTGTTCATTAATTAGAATAGCTTTTGGATTATTAGAGTTTTTGTTAATTTCTAACTGCTCTAAAAGATTCAGTTTACGGCCTTTATTTTGTATGTGTAACGGAGTTGGTTTATTATTATCATTAAGTGAGTGATTTTCATCTAGGAGATGTTTGGCAAATTGAGATTGTATTTTATTATTATTTTTAAAAGATCTTATATGTTCTTTAAACCTAGTGTTAAAGGACCGGCCCGTTTGTCCAACATAAACAGCGTTGCATTCGTCACACTGGAGTTTATAAATGCCACTATTTTGTAATTTGAGTACCTTACTTTTTGAGTTTTTAAGAGATGATCCTAAGTTGTTATTTGTGCGGAAGGCAATATCTAAACCACACTTTTTGAGGACTTTGGCAATTTTATTAGATGTCTGTCCGATGAATTCTAAACACCCGAATTTATTATTCGTCTTATTATTAGTCGTTGGGTAAATTAATTTAAGGTTATTTTTGTGTTTGTTATTATTAATTATTTTTTCAATGTCTCTACCCTTGAAGCCATTATTTTTAGCAATAGTTAGGATTGTATTTTTTTCCCTCTCGTATGCTTTCTTGTCAAGTGGGATATTAGTAAGCCTATGTACCATTGAGTGGTAGGCAGATAATTTATGTGACCATGGGTGTAAAGATTTATAATTAATGGTCGTATCTGTAAACGTAGGCTTACGGAAAATTTCAAACGTATGTTTATTATTTTCTCTACCGATAGTTAGGTCTAAAAAATTAATTTTATTATTACACTCTCTTTCAACCGTAAAGCAGATTTTACGGTTGATGGAGTTAGCAAATGTGACAAAAAGATCTAATTGTCTGTTGGTACCTTTCCAACAGACCAAAATGTCGTCAACATAACGAACATAGTATATTATGTGTTTGCTAAAGATTGAATTTAAAATTTGTTTTTCAATGTAATCCATGAATATTTCTGCAAGAAGTGGACTGAGGGGCGATCCCATTGGTAATCCGTCGTTTTGTTGATAGAATTTATCATTAAACTCAAAGTAGTTAGTTTCAACACAAATTTTAAATAGATCGAATAAGTCTTTTTTAGTAACTGGGTTTATATTAGATTCGTCTAAAATATCTTCAATGATTTTAAGGCATTCTTGAATAGGGATATTGCTAAAGAGACTGACCACGTCTAAAGATATGAACTGGCAATTGTGCGGTAGATTAATGTTTTTTATTTTATTTACAAGTTCGAGAGAATTTTTAACGCTGTGTTTTGGGTAGAATTTAGTATGTTGTTTGAAAAGAAAGTTAAGTTTTTTGGCGAGTATTGTCGTTGGGGCGTTTATAAAAGAAACCACGGGACGTATGGGGATATTATCCTTGTGAATTTTAGGTTGTCCGTATAATGCAGGAGCCCTTGGATTCATCACCATTGCACTTCTTCTAGCGAATTTATTTGGGAATATTGATTGGCAATTATTTATTAGGTTGCGCACGTTTACTGAAATTTTGTCCGTTGGGTCCTTTTTTAAGATTTCAAAGTCTTCTGGTTTTAGGAATGCTTCTACTTTATTTAAGTAATCAATTTTGTTTAATATAACGACGGAATTTCCCTTATCCGCTTTAGTAATTGTGAGGTCGCTATTTTTAATTTTGGCTTTAATATCATTTAAAATTTCCGTTTCTTTTATATTGAATTTATTTTTATTTTTACTGGTTGATTTCAAAGTTTTTCTCAATATATCCGCTGTTATTTGTTTAGGTAAGCCGTTATTTTTTATTTTAGACAGAGAAATTTCTGTGTCGATTGCCAAACATTCAATTTGTTTTTTAGTGATATCTGAATTTATTTTATATTTGAAGCCTTTATCTAGTAAATTTATTTCATCTTCTTCAAAAGTTTCACCTGATAGGTTAATAGTTTTTATATAAAACTCCGTGTTTGTATTACTTTGATATTCATTGACTTTTACATTTTTATTTTTAGATTCGACAAGTTTTTTAAGTTTATTTTCCTGAGTTTTGAATTTATCAGATATAATTCCGCCGATGTGTTCACGAGTATCGTAATCCAGGGTATCAAATTCCCATGGATGCAGTTTAAAAGTTAATTCCGAATGCAATACCTTGATGTAGTGAAGTATTGTGTCCCTTTTCCGACAACATTCCTTAGTCTCCTC
This sequence comes from Hesperophylax consimilis, assembly GCF_061612785.1. Classification (NCBI taxonomy): domain Eukaryota; kingdom Metazoa; phylum Arthropoda; class Insecta; order Trichoptera; family Limnephilidae; genus Hesperophylax; species Hesperophylax consimilis. Next base: position 20,530,832 of record NC_142865.1, read on the forward strand.
CTTCAACCATATCCTCTGCGCTCGATGCACAGTTTTTATGGCTGCCGAGGATTTGCTTTTGGTAGAAATATGCACGTACTTGGGGATCACGTTTAACTTCAAACACTCTTGGTTAAACCAAAGGTTTTGCACTATTTTCCGATGTTTTAATTTTAATCGTCTGTAAAAAATCACTTGGGTAGCTATATCAGCAACCTTCAATTTATTTATTGTTATTAAGTTTAATTTGTAGAACTCCATTTTATTTTTTTATTTTTTATATATACAATAATATTATTATTGGGTTTATAAAAACAGTTTATTTTTAAACAAGTTCTGCTGTGTAATTAATAAAAAATAATAATGAAAAAATAATTAATAATAACAAACACAAAAATAACCTTAAATTAATTTACCCAACGACTAATAATAAGACGAATAATAAATTCGGGTGTTTAGAATTCATCGGACAGACATCTAATAAAATTGCCAAAGTCCTCAAAAAGTGTGGTTTAGATATTGCCTTCCGCACAAATAACAACTTAGGATCATCTCTTAAAAACTCAAAAAGTAAGGTACTCAAATTACAAAATAGTGGCATTTATAAACTCCAGTGTGACGAATGCAACGCTGTTTATGTTGGACAAACGGGCCGGTCCTTTAACACTAGGTTTAAAGAACATATAAGATCTTTTAAAAATAATAATAAAATACAATCTCAATTTGCCAAACATCTCCTAGATGAAAATCACTCACTTAATGATAATAATAAACCAACTCCGTTACACATACAAAATAAAGGCCGTAAACTGAATCTTTTAGAGCAGTTAGAAATTAACAAAAACTCTAATAATCCAAAAGCTATTCTAATTAATGAACAAACAAATATAATTCGTTCACCCCTACTAGATATCTTCAAACCTAATGCAAATATGAGTGCACTATGAAGTACTTAATTATGCTATTAAAATAACCCTATGAGTCATCGTTTGGGAATAACTAACATAAAGACATTCAGTCAAATTTAAACATTACACTAATTGGGGAAACTTTGCTGGGGTAATAACCATTAATAATTTTTGATATTTTACTTAGAAATCAATTAAGAAATCAGTAAATGAAATTAAAATACCTACCTAGAAATAATATAAATTTATCGTCTGTAAGTGGGCTACCCACAGTTTGATAATGCCTTCAGAGGGCGAAACAGCTGTCACGCGTAATAATAATTACACAGCAGAACTTGTTTAAAAATAAACTGTTTTTATAAACCCAATAATAATATTATTGTATATATAAAAAATAAAAAAATAAAATGGAGTTCTACAAATTAAACTTAATAACAATAAATAAATATTTTCATTATCTATATTTTTGTTATCATGCTTCATACATTTTGTTTATTTCTTACTTTATAAATAAAAACTTTCTTTCTTTTCTTTACTCAATATAATATATTGTAATGGCACTACACTCCAATTCAAACGCGAGAAAAGTTTTTCTCTATTGAATTGGGTAGTTACGTTAAAAAGAAAAGATTTTTACTGTAATTAGTTTTTTTTTAGTTTAACATATTTATGTTTTTATATAAAAGAAATATATTTTTAAATAAAAAAAAAATTTAAAAAATATACCAGCACTTTGTGGAATCCTACAAATTATAGAAGTATTGTTTTGGTTTCTTTTTTATTTCATGTTACTGTCACATATTTTAGTAAAATTGTTATTTAGTTTTTCAGTTTCTTCATGCTTTAAATACAGTTTTCTACAAATCAGAAAGCGTTTGACTCAATATCACAAAAATTCTATTGAAGAAACTAGAAATGATGGGTGTGAGAGCTATCCCACTCGCATGGTTTGATGACTATCTCTCGGAAAGAACTCGAGTGTAAAAAACGATAATAAATTAAGTAACTCACAAAAAATTTATTCGATACTCCAGGGCATTAAGCTTCGACCAATATTTTTTCTTGCTTATATAAACGAACTATGCAAAATAGACCTTGAAAATAGAAAAAGGTAATGATACGGTTTTACTTTTCAAAGGGGATACGCGGGAGGATATAAATTCAAAACCTGAAACAAGTCTAGTAAGAGTATCAAAGTGGCTAGAATACAACCTCTTGAGATTAAATGCAAAAAAAACAAATTCAATTGTTTTTCTATAAGCAAAAGAGGTGAGCCCAAGAGTAAGAGATAATCTAACCTAACCTAACAGTGACATAAAAAAATTATAAGCATTAATTAGTCGAGTGAAATATCAATACAAATTGAAAGTATCTCCCAAGTAAAAATAAATGCAGAATTGAACCCGTACCTTCTGATGTCCGGTCAGGTGCTCTAAACCACTGAGCTATATTGGCTTATTTCCAACCTGCCAAAGAATTCTCTTTACGCTATGCATAAAACCTTGTCTTATAAACATTAATTTATCATTAAAAATAATGAAAACTAAAGTCCATGTAAATGAACCCGGGAGCACAAATAGCACACTTATGCGCATGCCAAGACCTTGAAAAGGTGGAATTAGTCAAATATCTGGGAACTTTTATAGATGACTCTTTAACCCGGGGAGCGCACATTGAAAATACGTCCAAACGAATACGAAACTAATATTCTTCCTGAAAGATATACGCAACATTGTTGACAAGAAAATAATTATAAAAAATACACATTTTGCAATTCAATCATTAGGTATGCCATACTAAGCTGGGGCGGTGCAGCGAAAACCATTCTAGATCCATTAGCTAAGGCATAACAAACTGTAGTAAGAGTGACGGGTAAAAAATCTAACATGCTTACATCGACAGCCTTATTCAAGGAAACCAAATTATTGGATACAAAGAAAATCTATAAACATGCACTTATGTACTGTACCAACAACCCTAAGCTTCACAGTCTTGTAGATCACAATTACAAGACTAAGAACATAACAAAGAGTGATAGTATCTAAAATGAATACAAGGTGCAACGATTTAAAACATATTCCTACCGCCTAAGGTATATAATAGATTAAAACAGCAACAGAAATATAAAACGGTATGGCTGATAGAAAGTGGCAAAAAGAATTTAAGCTTTGAGCTTATAGCTTTGAGCTTGAGTTTTGGGCTGTATTGAGCTTTGAACGTTTGGTCCTTAAGATTAAACATTTTATCATTGAGTGAAAATTTTTGGAGACACATATTTGATACCAATCAAAAAAAATGATGTCCCCGGCGTTGCCAGAGCTTTATGCAGAGTTTTTCGAATTCAGGTGAACAAGGTTGCGATCCTATTTTTTTGAACTTCAAGTGCAAAAAATTTCACCGAAAAAATCTAGTACTTTAACTTTGGAAAATTTAATCAGTTTTAGAAATAGATTTGTATAAAAAACAAACAAAACCAATCTGGGAGAGTGCGTTGTCCGGTTTTTACGCAAAGTTTTTCATGATCTTAATTTTCCTCTAATTTTTAACGTCTTGTGCTCGTTTCATCGAATTGAATCAAAATTCTACTTTAAGGGACGAGAAAAGGTGATGGGTTGGTTTTTCAAAATCTCATATAGACAGGAACTTCTTCTCGTTTTGAAGATGAAATGTTCTGAGCACTTTGCAGAATCCTACAAATTTATAGTAGCAAAGGAAATGTAAAATTGAGATTTGACTTGTGGTACTGTTTTAATTCCAATTTTTAAGTGAAACTTCTTTACGCGCGTCATGCATTTTCGACCGACCGACCGAAAACCGACTCATGACCATCACGAAAAACCGTGATCATTTGGTGGTGGGGGTACGGGACGCCCAACACCGCTCACCGTTCACTGTCGCTCTCTCACCGTAGTCGCTTACTGAGGTGAAGGAGCCACTGACGAACGTTCTCTCTCTCTCTTCTCTCTTTTCCTCTCTCTCTAGCCAACGACGCCACGCCAGGCGTCAGCTGCTTGCTTCGTGTACTGCGCGGTGAGTGTAATACGAGTAAAAAAATTACTATGGTCAATTTATATCTCGCCAGGTAAATCGATTACAGATATCAAAGTTTTTATGCACCATGTACTTTTGCCACACACAGAGGGTAGTTCAAGGTTATTAAATACAAATTATCACGAAATTCCGATGATTATTTCGGGAGATTTTAAAGTAAATTTCGCGAAGAATGAATCTGTAGATTTATTGAACTTTTTCAAAAACACCCTTAATTTGGATATGGTTAATGATAGGAACATAAGTACGACTAGACGAGGGACAACAATCGATGCAGTTTTTGCAAGATTCATTAAGGATTTGAGTGCTAATGTATATATCTCGCACTTTAGTTACCATCACCCAATTATCACGACATCAGGAAATAATATCCGTGAAAGTGACAATAAAAATGTCACATGATTGGTAAATCGTAATCGAAATTTTTAATTGTAATATTGTTGTGTATGTAATATTTAATAATTGTAAATAATATTGCATAACTGTAAATAAATTGAAAATTTTTGGAACTGTACTTATATCGAAATTCATTCATGTATAAGAAAATATTAAATAGAGAAAATCTATGCTTCGTCGTTAAATTATTTGACCTATAATCTTCAAACTAACGTTAGACAGAAAAAAGAGAGAATGAAATGAAAAGAGAGAGAGAAGAATACTAAAAGTTTCACTTCCGTCGTGCGTAGGCTTGCCACACACTGTATTTTTTTTATTTCATGTTACTGTTACATATTTTAATAGTAATATTTCATGTTTGATCTAGCAATTTAAAATTACTACACGCTTTAAAATCTTTTTTTACAATTTTCGTTAACTCATTTGGTATAATTCTGGTATTTTAATATATTTAAAAGCACAAATGGCCATAAACCAAATAAAATTAAACTTACCACGCATTCCGAAGACTTTCTACGGAAACACATCTGCGTGGCTTCGCTGATTCCCTTCGGGAACCACGTGGTCTTCACATCCCTGTCGCAGTCGTCCTGGAATAAGCGATCTACGGACCACTGGAAACATCATAAGTCTATTTAGAAATGTTCAGTTTTCATCATCAATTTCTCAGGTATAAGAAATAAAAAAGTAATTTATTTTCTACAACTCATTTGGTATAATTTTGTAAAATAAAGTTTATTAGCTTTTCCCAATTTGTATACAAATTTTTTGAGAAATTAATATTCAATTTCATGAAACTATATCATGCCCTACCAAATCAAAGAAAAAAAACAACATATTTTAAAAAGTAGTAAAATTACATGACTGGGAGAGCAGAATATTAAACAACTTGCCACATTCAACAATATGAACACAATATTAGAAATTTAAATAGAGACTAAATACGAAAACAAATAAACTACAGGCCACCCCAGAAAAGGAAACTCTAGTGAGGAGGACTGTGAAAACTGTGATACTATTCTTATATTACGCTTTATAACATTTAAACCTAAGTACGTCATGTCCAAACTATACCAGAGAAACCACTAAAAATTTAAATAAATTTAGTTTTGATTTGAGGAGGTGAAAGAAAGGGGTTTTATTTTCATAGCGTCTAGAAGCTCGATTTTACGATTGGGTGTTATGTCTAGTTGATCTTGTTCTGGATGGTAAAATTGTTAGTATGGACTTGGCTTAGGCCAAATTATTGCTCAACAGTTGTTAAATGTGTTTGATTGGGAATAACCTTCCATAACTAGTGAAAATCAAAGTGGTCAAATCACCTTCCTATACACAGAATTACTATCGCCATCGTCCCAGCCTCCCAGGATCAGTCCATCTTTGGGTAGAGGGGTGCCAGTATGCAGGCAAGCTGGGAATACTTTACTGGAAAAGGTAACCCTGAAATTTTTAAAAGAAAATAAACACCGTTATTTTAGAAAACACCTTAATATGCCAGCTTTATTCACGCTGGCAGTATCTCAGTAGCTGGACGTACTGTACGGGGTCCGCAGACACTTTCAAGTACACTACTGCTAACCATATACAAATCTCAAGTGCCACCCACTGTTTAATTTGACAACACATTTGAACTCTGACCTGGAGACCCAAAGTACCTTAAAAAACCATTAAATCCGTAAAGAACAGGCAATCCATTTGATAGATTCCACTTCCACTAGGATTGTAGTCTTTTAGAGACGTAAAGGTGGGAACACTGGCGTTGTCTAAAGAAAATCAATATTCTACTGGTATGGTAATTACAAGTAACCCTGTAATTTTTCAAAGAAACAAAACAATGTGATGCGCTTGTTTTAAACTAGACTGTGGATAGTTTAGAGTACAATGCTGCTAACCATATACAAATCTCAAGTGCGCCCCAGTGTTGAATTTGATTCGGACAGATTTAAACTCTGTTCTGGAGTCTCAAAATACTCGAAAAAAAGCCTGACTCCATGCACAGAGGGCGATTCGTTTGTTAGAACCCCTAGGATTGCAGTATTTACTTTTTTTAAGATGGGAATACCCCTAACCCTGTTTAAAGTTTAAAAAAATCTGCTTGACTTCTAATTCAATCATCGACCAAACTATTACTGAATTCAATGGAAGATTCTCCAAGAAACCAGCGTTAACACTCATATCCGTTATAATAATAATAATTTTATCTCCAGGATGTGGGGAGGGTAGTACAATCCCACATATCTCATTCAATCATCGACCAAACTATTACTGAATTCAATGGAAGATTCTCCAAGAAACCAGCGTTAACACTCATATCCGTTATAATAATAATAATTTTATCTCCAGGATGTGGGGAGGGTAGTACAATCCCACATATCTCATTCAATCATCGACCAAACTATTACTGAATTCAATGGAAGATTCTCCAAGAAACCAGCGTTAACACTCATATCCGTTATAATAATAATAATTTTATCTCCAGGATGTGGGGAGGGTAGTACAATCCCACATATCTCATTCAATCATCGACCAAACTATTACTGAATTCAATGGAAGATTCTCCAAGAAACCAGCGTTAACACTCATATCCGTTATAATAATAATAATTTTATCTCCAGGATGTGGGGAGGGTAGTACAATCCCACATATCTCATTCAATCATCGACCAAACTATTACTGAATTCAATGGAAGATTCTCCAAGAAACCAGCGTTAACACTCATATCCGTTATAATAATAATAATTTTATCTCCAGGATGTGGGGAGGGTAGTACAATCCCACATATCTCATTCAATCATCGACCAAACTATTACTGAATTCAATGGAAGATTCTCCAAGAAACCAGCGTTAACACTCATATCCGTTATAATAATAATAATTTTATCTCCAGGATGTGGGGAGGGTAGTACAATCCCACATATCTCATTCAATCATCGACCAAACTATTACTGAATTCAATGGAAGATTCTCCAAGAAACCAGCGTTAACACTCATATCCGTTATAATAATAATAATTTTATCTCCAGGATGTGGGGAGGGTAGTACAATCCCACATATCTCATTCAATCATCGACCAAACTATTACTGAATTCAATGGAAGATTCTCCAAGAAACCAGCGTTAACACTCATATCCGTTATAATAATAATAATATTATCTCCAGGATGTGGGGAGGGTAGTACAATCCCACATATCTCATTCAATCATCGACCAAACTATTACTGAATTCAATGGAAGATTCTCCAAGAAACCAGCGTTAACACTCATATCCGTTATAATAATAATAATTTTATCTCCAGGATGTGGGGAGGGTAGTACAATCCCACATATCTCATTCAATCATCGACCAAACTATTACTGAATTCAATGGAAGATTCTCCAAGAAACCAGCGTTAACACTCATATCCGTTATAATAATAATAATTTTATCTCCAGGATGTGGGGAGGGTAGTACAATCCCACATATCTCATTCAATCATCGACCAAACTATTACTGAATTCAATGGAAGATTCTCCAAGAAACCAGCGTTAACACTCATATCCGTTATAATAATAATAATTTTATCTCCAGGATGTGGGGAGGGTAGTACAATCCCACATATCTCATTCAATCATCGACCAAACTATTACTGAATTCAATGGAAGATTCTCCAAGAAACCAGCGTTAACACTCATATCCGTTATAATAATAATAATTTTATCTCCAGGATGTGGGGAGGGTAGTACAATCCCACATATCTCATTCAATCATCGACCAAACTATTACTGAATTCAATGGAAGATTCTCCAAGAAACCAGCGTTAACACTCATATCCGTTATAATAATAATAATTTTATCTCCAGGATGTGGGGAGGGTAGTACAATCCCACATATCTCATTCAATCATCGACCAAACTATTACTGAATTCAATGGAAGATTCTCCAAGAAACCAGCGTTAACACTCATATCCGTTATAATAATAATAATTTTATCTCCAGGATGTGGGGAGGGTAGTACAATCCCACATATCTCATTCAATCATCGACCAAACTATTACTGAATTCAATGGAAGATTCTCCAAGAAACCAGCGTTAACACTCATATCCGTTATAATAATAATAATTTTATCTCCAGGATGTGGGGAGGGTAGTACAATCCCACATATCTCATTCAATCATCGACCAAACTATTACTGAATTCAATGGAAGATTCTCCAAGAAACCAGCGTTAACACTCATATCCGTTATAATAATAATAATTTTATCTCCAGGATGTGGGGAGGGTAGTACAATCCCACATATCTCATTCAATCATCGACCAAACTATTACTGAATTCAATGGAAGATTCTCCAAGAAACCAGCGTTAACACTCATATCCGTTATAATAATAATAATGTTATCTCCAGGATGTGGGGAGGGTAGTACAATCCCACATATCTCATTCAATCATCGACCAAACTATTACTGAATTCAATGGAAGATTCTCCAAGAAACCAGCGTTAACACTCATATCCGTTATAATAATAATAATTTTATCTCCAGGATGTGGGGAGGGTAGTACAATCCCACATATCTCATTCAATCATCGACCAAACTATTACTGAATTCAATGGAAGATTCTCCAAGAAACCAGCGTTAACACTCATATCCGTTATAATAATAATAATTTTATCTCCAGGATGTGGGGAGGGTAGTACAATCCCACATATCTCATTCAATCATCGACCAAACTATTACTGAATTCAATGGAAGATTCTCCAAGAAACCAGCGTTAACACTCATATCCGTTATAATAATAATAATTTTATCTCCAGGATGTGGGGAGGGTAGTACAATCCCACATATCTCATTCAATCATCGACCAAACTATTACTGAATTCAATGGAAGATTCTCCAAGAAACCAGCGTTAACACTCATATCCGTTATAATAATAATAATTTTATCTCCAGGATGTGGGGAGGGTAGTACAATCCCACATATCTCATTCAATCATCGACCAAACTATTACTGAATTCAATGGAAGATTCTCCAAGAAACCAGCGTTAACACTCATATCCGTTATAATAATAATAATTTTATCTCCAGGATGTGGGGAGGGTAGTACAATCCCACATATCTCATTCAATCATCGACCAAACTATTACTGAATTCAATGGAAGATTCTCCAAGAAACCAGCGTTAACACTCATATCCGTTATAATAATAATAATTTTATCTCCAGGATGTGGGGAGGGTAGTACAATCCCACATATCTCATTCAATCATCGACCAAACTATTACTGAATTCAATGGAAGATTCTCCAAGAAACCAGCGTTAACACTCATATCCGTTATAATAATAATAATTTTATCTCCAGGATGTGGGGAGGGTAGTACAATCCCACATATCTCATTCAATCATCGACCAAACTATTACTGAATTCAATGGAAGATTCTCCAAGAAACCAGCGTTAACACTCATATCCGTTATAATAATAATAATTTTATCTCCAGGATGTGGGGAGGGTAGTACAATCCCACATATCTCATTCAATCATCGACCAAACTATTACTGAATTCAATGGAAGATTCTCCAAGAAACCAGCGTTAACACTCATATCCGTTATAATAATAATAATTTTATCTCCAGGATGTGGGGAGGGTAGTACAATCCCACATATCTCATTCAATCATCGACCAAACTATTACTGAATTCAATGGAAGATTCTCCAAGAAACCAGCGTTAACACTCATATCCGTTATAATAATAATAATTTTATCTCCAGGATGTGGGGAGGGTAGTACAATCCCACATATCTCATTCAATCATCGACCAAACTATTACTGAATTCAATGGAAGATTCTCCAAGAAACCAGCGTTAACACTCATATCCGTTATAATAATAATAATTTTATCTCCAGGATGTGGGGAGGGTAGTACAATCCCACATATCTCATTCAATCATCGACCAAACTATTACTGAATTCAATGGAAGATTCTCCAAGAAACCAGCGTTAACACTCATATCCGTTATAATAATAATAATTTTATCTCCAGGATGTGGGGAGGGTAGTACAATCCCACATATCTCATTCAATCATCGACCAAACTATTACTGAATTCAATGGAAGATTCTCCAAGAAACCAGCGTTAACACTCATATCCGTTATAATAATAATAATTTTATCTCCAGGATGTGGGGAGGGTAGTACAATCCCACATATCTCATTCAATCATCGACCAAACTATTACTGAATTCAATGGAAGATTCTCCAAGAAACCAGCGTTAACACTCATATCCGTTATAATAATAATAATTTTATCTCCAGGATGTGGGGAGGGTAGTACAATCCCACATATCTCATTCAATCATCGACCAAACTATTACTGAATTCAATGGAAGATTCTCCAAGAAACCAGCGTTAACACTCATATCCGTTATAATAATAATAATTTTATCTCCAGGATGTGGGGAGGGTAGTACAATCCCACATATCTCATTCAATCATCGACCAAACTATTACTGAATTCAATGGAAGATTCTCCAAGAAACCAGCGTTAACACTCATATCCGTTATAATAATAATAATTTTATCTCCAGGATGTGGGGAGGGTAGTACAATCCCACATATCTCATTCAATCATCGACCAAACTATTACTGAATTCAATGGAAGATTCTCCAAGAAACCAGCGTTAACACTCATATCCGTTATAATAATAATAATTTTATCTCCAGGATGTGGGGAGGGTAGTACAATCCCACATATCTCATTCAATCATCGACCAAACTATTACTGAATTCAATGGAAGATTCTCCAAGAAACCAGCGTTAACACTCATATCCGTTATAATAATAATAATTTTATCTCCAGGATGTGGGGAGGGTAGTACAATCCCACATATCTCATTCAATCATCGACCAAACTATTACTGAATTCAATGGAAGATTCTCCAAGAAACCAGCGTTAACACTCATATCCGTTATAATAATAATAATTTTATCTCCAGGATGTGGGGAGGGTAGTACAATCCCACATATCTCATTCAATCATCGACCAAACTATTACTGAATTCAATGGAAGATTCTCCAAGAAACCAGCGTTAACACTCATATCCGTTATAATAATAATAATTTTATCTCCAGGATGTGGGGAGGGTAGTACAATCCCACATATCTCATTCAATCATCGACCAAACTATTACTGAATTCAATGGAAGATTCTCCAAGAAACCAGCGTTAACACTCATATCCGTTATAATAATAATAATTTTATCTCCAGGATGTGGGGAGGGTAGTACAATCCCACATATCTCATTCAATCATCGACCAAACTATTACTGAATTCAATGGAAGATTCTCCAAGAAACCAGCGTTAACACTCATATCCGTTATAATAATAATAATTTTATCTCCAGGATGTGGGGAGGGTAGTACAATCCCACATATCTCATTCAATCATCGACCAAACTATTACTGAATTCAATGGAAGATTCTCCAAGAAACCAGCGTTAACACTCATATCCGTTATAATAATAATAATTTTATCTCCAGGATGTGGGGAGGGTAGTACAATCCCACATATCTCATTCAATCATCGACCAAACTATTACTGAATTCAATGGAAGATTCTCCAAGAAACCAGCGTTAACACTCATATCCGTTATAATAATAATAATTTTATCTCCAGGATGTGGGGAGGGTAGTACAATCCCACATATCTCATTCAATCATCGACCAAACTATTACTGAATTCAATGGAAGATTCTCCAAGAAACCAGCGTTAACACTCATATCCGTTATAATAATAATAATTTTATCTCCAGGATGTGGGGAGGGTAGTACAATCCCACATATCTCATTCAATCATCGACCAAACTATTACTGAATTCAATGGAAGATTCTCCAAGAAACCAGCGTTAACACTCATATCCGTTATAATAATAATAATTTTATCTCCAGGATGTGGGGAGGGTAGTACAATCCCACATATCTCATTCAATCATCGACCAAACTATTACTGAATTCAATGGAAGATTCTCCAAGAAACCAGCGTTAACACTCATATCCGTTATAATAATAATAATTTTATCTCCAGGATGTGGGGAGGGTAGTACAATCCCACATATCTCATTCAATCATCGACCAAACTATTACTGAATTCAATGGAAGATTCTCCAAGAAACCAGCGTTAACACTCATATCCGTTATAATAATAATAATTTTATCTCCAGGATGTGGGGAGGGTAGTACAATCCCACATATCTCATTCAATCATCGACCAAACTATTACTGAATTCAATGGAAGATTCTCCAAGAAACCAGCGTTAACACTCATATCCGTTATAATAATAATAATTTTATCTCCAGGATGTGGGGAGGGTAGTACAATCCCACATATCTCATTCAATCATCGACCAAACTATTACTGAATTCAATGGAAGATTCTCCAAGAAACCAGCGTTAACACTCATATCCGTTATAATAATAATAATTTTATCTCCAGGATGTGGGGAGGGTAGTACAATCCCACATATCTCATTCAATCATCGACCAAACTATTACTGAATTCAATGGAAGATTCTCCAAGAAACCAGCGTTAACACTCATATCCGTTATAATAATAATAATTTTATCTCCAGGATGTGGGGAGGGTAGTACAATCCCACATATCTCATTCAATCATCGACCAAACTATTACTGAATTCAATGGAAGATTCTCCAAGAAACCAGCGTTAACACTCATATCCGTTATAATAATAATAATTTTATCTCCAGGATGTGGGGAGGGTAGTACAATCCCACATATCTCATTCAATCATCGACCAAACTATTACTGAATTCAATGGAAGATTCTCCAAGAAACCAGCGTTAACACTCATATCCGTTATAATAATAATAATTTTATCTCCAGGATGTGGGGAGGGTAGTACAATCCCACATATCTCATTCAATCATCGACCAAACTATTACTGAATTCAATGGAAGATTCTCCAAGAAACCAGCGTTAACACTCATATCCGTTATAATAATAATAATTTTATCTCCAGGATGTGGGGAGGGTAGTACAATCCCACATATCTCATTCAATCATCGACCAAACTATTACTGAATTCAATGGAAGATTCTCCAAGAAACCAGCGTTAACACTCATATCCGTTATAATAATAATAATTTTATCTCCAGGATGTGGGGAGGGTAGTACAATCCCACATATCTCATTCAATCATCGACCAAACTATTACTGAATTCAATGGAAGATTCTCCAAGAAACCAGCGTTAACACTCATATCCGTTATAATAATAATAATTTTATCTCCAGGATGTGGGGAGGGTAGTACAATCCCACATATCTCATTCAATCATCGACCAAACTATTACTGAATTCAATGGAAGATTCTCCAAGAAACCAGCGTTAACACTCATATCCGTTATAATAATAATAATTTTATCTCCAGGATGTGGGGAGGGTAGTACAATCCCACATATCTCATTCAATCATCGACCAAACTATTACTGAATTCAATGGAAGATTCTCCAAGAAACCAGCGTTAACACTCATATCCGTTATAATAATAATAATTTTATCTCCAGGATGTGGGGAGGGTAGTACAATCCCACATATCTCATTCAATCATCGACCAAACTATTACTGAATTCAATGGAAGATTCTCCAAGAAACCAGCGTTAACACTCATATCCGTTATAATAATAATAATTTTATCTCCAGGATGTGGGGAGGGTAGTACAATCCCACATATCTCATTCAATCATCGACCAAACTATTACTGAATTCAATGGAAGATTCTCCAAGAAACCAGCGTTAACACTCATATCCGTTATAATAATAATAATTTTATCTCCAGGATGTGGGGAGGGTAGTACAATCCCACATATCTCATTCAATCATCGACCAAACTATTACTGAATTCAATGGAAGATTCTCCAAGAAACCAGCGTTAACACTCATATCCGTTATAATAATAATAATTTTATCTCCAGGATGTGGGGAGGGTAGTACAATCCCACATATCTCATTCAATCATCGACCAAACTATTACTGAATTCAATGGAAGATTCTCCAAGAAACCAGCGTTAACACTCATATCCGTTATAATAATAATAATTTTATCTCCAGGATGTGGGGAGGGTAGTACAATCCCACATATCTCATTCAATCATCGACCAAACTATTACTGAATTCAATGGAAGATTCTCCAAGAAACCAGCGTTAACACTCATATCCGTTATAATAATAATAATTTTATCTCCAGGATGTGGGGAGGGTAGTACAATCCCACATATCTCATTCAATCATCGACCAAACTATTACTGAATTCAATGGAAGATTCTCCAAGAAACCAGCGTTAACACTCATATCCGTTATAATAATAATAATTTTATCTCCAGGATGTGGGGAGGGTAGTACAATCCCACATATCTCATTCAATCATCGACCAAACTATTACTGAATTCAATGGAAGATTCTCCAAGAAACCAGCGTTAACACTCATATCCGTTATAATAATAATAATTTTATCTCCAGGATGTGGGGAGGGTAGTACAATCCCACATATCTCATTCAATCATCGACCAAACTATTACTGAATTCAATGGAAGATTCTCCAAGAAACCAGCGTTAACACTCATATCCGTTATAATAATAATAATTTTATCTCCAGGATGTGGGGAGGGTAGTACAATCCCACATATCTCATTCAATCATCGACCAAACTATTACTGAATTCAATGGAAGATTCTCCAAGAAACCAGCGTTAACACTCATATCCGTTATAATAATAATAATTTTATCTCCAGGATGTGGGGAGGGTAGTACAATCCCACATATCTCATTCAATCATCGACCAAACTATTACTGAATTCAATGGAAGATTCTCCAAGAAACCAGCGTTAACACTCATATCCGTTATAATAATAATAATTTTATCTCCAGGATGTGGGGAGGGTAGTACAATCCCACATATCTCATTCAATCATCGACCAAACTATTACTGAATTCAATGGAAGATTCTCCAAGAAACCAGCGTTAACACTCATATCCGTTATAATAATAATAATTTTATCTCCAGGATGTGGGGAGGGTAGTACAATCCCACATATCTCATTCAATCATCGACCAAACTATTACTGAATTCAATGGAAGATTCTCCAAGAAACCAGCGTTAACACTCATATCCGTTATAATAATAATAATTTTATCTCCAGGATGTGGGGAGGGTAGTACAATCCCACATATCTCATTCAATCATCGACCAAACTATTACTGAATTCAATGGAAGATTCTCCAAGAAACCAGCGTTAACACTCATATCCGTTATAATAATAATAATTTTATCTCCAGGATGTGGGGAGGGTAGTACAATCCCACATATCTCATTCAATCATCGACCAAACTATTACTGAATTCAATGGAAGATTCTCCAAGAAACCAGCGTTAACACTCATATCCGTTATAATAATAAT
Source organism: Hesperophylax consimilis (assembly GCF_061612785.1). Lineage (NCBI taxonomy): Eukaryota > Metazoa > Arthropoda > Insecta > Trichoptera > Limnephilidae > Hesperophylax > Hesperophylax consimilis. The sequence continues at coordinate 20,546,607 of NC_142865.1, forward strand.
AATTTTATCTCCAGGATGTGGGGAGGGTAGTACAATCCCACATATCTCATTCAATCATCGACCAAACTATTACTGAATTCAATGGAAGATTCTCCAAGAAACCAGCGTTAACACTCATATCCGTTATAATAATAATAATTTTATCTCCAGGATGTGGGGAGGGTAGTACAATCCCACATATCTCATTCAATCATCGACCAAACTATTACTGAATTCAATGGAAGATTCTCCAAGAAACCAGCGTTAACACTCATATCCGTTATAATAATAATAATTTTATCTCCAGGATGTGGGGAGGGTAGTACAATCCCACATATCTCATTCAATCATCGACCAAACTATTACTGAATTCAATGGAAGATTCTCCAAGAAACCAGCGTTAACACTCATATCCGTTATAATAATAATAATTTTATCTCCAGGATGTGGGGAGGGTAGTACAATCCCACATATCTCATTCAATCATCGACCAAACTATTACTGAATTCAATGGAAGATTCTCCAAGAAACCAGCGTTAACACTCATATCCGTTATAATAATAATAATTTTATCTCCAGGATGTGGGGAGGGTAGTACAATCCCACATATCTCATTCAATCATCGACCAAACTATTACTGAATTCAATGGAAGATTCTCCAAGAAACCAGCGTTAACACTCATATCCGTTATAATAATAATAATTTTATCTCCAGGATGTGGGGAGGGTAGTACAATCCCACATATCTCATTCAATCATCGACCAAACTATTACTGAATTCAATGGAAGATTCTCCAAGAAACCAGCGTTAACACTCATATCCGTTATAATAATAATAATTTTATCTCCAGGATGTGGGGAGGGTAGTACAATCCCACATATCTCATTCAATCATCGACCAAACTATTACTGAATTCAATGGAAGATTCTCCAAGAAACCAGCGTTAACACTCATATCCGTTATAATAATAATAATTTTATCTCCAGGATGTGGGGAGGGTAGTACAATCCCACATATCTCATTCAATCATCGACCAAACTATTACTGAATTCAATGGAAGATTCTCCAAGAAACCAGCGTTAACACTCATATCCGTTATAATAATAATAATTTTATCTCCAGGATGTGGGGAGGGTAGTACAATCCCACATATCTCATTCAATCATCGACCAAACTATTACTGAATTCAATGGAAGATTCTCCAAGAAACCAGCGTTAACACTCATATCCGTTATAATAATAATAATTTTATCTCCAGGATGTGGGGAGGGTAGTACAATCCCACATATCTCATTCAATCATCGACCAAACTATTACTGAATTCAATGGAAGATTCTCCAAGAAACCAGCGTTAACACTCATATCCGTTATAATAATAATAATTTTATCTCCAGGATGTGGGGAGGGTAGTACAATCCCACATATCTCATTCAATCATCGACCAAACTATTACTGAATTCAATGGAAGATTCTCCAAGAAACCAGCGTTAACACTCATATCCGTTATAATAATAATAATTTTATCTCCAGGATGTGGGGAGGGTAGTACAATCCCACATATCTCATTCAATCATCGACCAAACTATTACTGAATTCAATGGAAGATTCTCCAAGAAACCAGCGTTAACACTCATATCCGTTATAATAATAATAATTTTATCTCCAGGATGTGGGGAGGGTAGTACAATCCCACATATCTCATTCAATCATCGACCAAACTATTACTGAATTCAATGGAAGATTCTCCAAGAAACCAGCGTTAACACTCATATCCGTTATAATAATAATAATTTTATCTCCAGGATGTGGGGAGGGTAGTACAATCCCACATATCTCATTCAATCATCGACCAAACTATTACTGAATTCAATGGAAGATTCTCCAAGAAACCAGCGTTAACACTCATATCCGTTATAATAATAATAATTTTATCTCCAGGATGTGGGGAGGGTAGTACAATCCCACATATCTCATTCAATCATCGACCAAACTATTACTGAATTCAATGGAAGATTCTCCAAGAAACCAGCGTTAACACTCATATCCGTTATAATAATAATAATTTTATCTCCAGGATGTGGGGAGGGTAGTACAATCCCACATATCTCATTCAATCATCGACCAAACTATTACTGAATTCAATGGAAGATTCTCCAAGAAACCAGCGTTAACACTCATATCCGTTATAATAATAATAATTTTATCTCCAGGATGTGGGGAGGGTAGTACAATCCCACATATCTCATTCAATCATCGACCAAACTATTACTGAATTCAATGGAAGATTCTCCAAGAAACCAGCGTTAACACTCATATCCGTTATAATAATAATAATTTTATCTCCAGGATGTGGGGAGGGTAGTACAATCCCACATATCTCATTCAATCATCGACCAAACTATTACTGAATTCAATGGAAGATTCTCCAAGAAACCAGCGTTAACACTCATATCCGTTATAATAATAATAATTTTATCTCCAGGATGTGGGGAGGGTAGTACAATCCCACATATCTCATTCAATCATCGACCAAACTATTACTGAATTCAATGGAAGATTCTCCAAGAAACCAGCGTTAACACTCATATCCGTTATAATAATAATAATTTTATCTCCAGGATGTGGGGAGGGTAGTACAATCCCACATATCTCATTCAATCATCGACCAAACTATTACTGAATTCAATGGAAGATTCTCCAAGAAACCAGCGTTAACACTCATATCCGTTATAATAATAATAATTTTATCTCCAGGATGTGGGGAGGGTAGTACAATCCCACATATCTCATTCAATCATCGACCAAACTATTACTGAATTCAATGGAAGATTCTCCAAGAAACCAGCGTTAACACTCATATCCGTTATAATAATAATAATTTTATCTCCAGGATGTGGGGAGGGTAGTACAATCCCACATATCTCATTCAATCATCGACCAAACTATTACTGAATTCAATGGAAGATTCTCCAAGAAACCAGCGTTAACACTCATATCCGTTATAATAATAATAATTTTATCTCCAGGATGTGGGGAGGGTAGTACAATCCCACATATCTCATTCAATCATCGACCAAACTATTACTGAATTCAATGGAAGATTCTCCAAGAAACCAGCGTTAACACTCATATCCGTTATAATAATAATAATTTTATCTCCAGGATGTGGGGAGGGTAGTACAATCCCACATATCTCATTCAATCATCGACCAAACTATTACTGAATTCAATGGAAGATTCTCCAAGAAACCAGCGTTAACACTCATATCCGTTATAATAATAATAATTTTATCTCCAGGATGTGGGGAGGGTAGTACAATCCCACATATCTCATTCAATCATCGACCAAACTATTACTGAATTCAATGGAAGATTCTCCAAGAAACCAGCGTTAACACTCATATCCGTTATAATAATAATAATTTTATCTCCAGGATGTGGGGAGGGTAGTACAATCCCACATATCTCATTCAATCATCGACCAAACTATTACTGAATTCAATGGAAGATTCTCCAAGAAACCAGCGTTAACACTCATATCCGTTATAATAATAATAATTTTATCTCCAGGATGTGGGGAGGGTAGTACAATCCCACATATCTCATTCAATCATCGACCAAACTATTACTGAATTCAATGGAAGATTCTCCAAGAAACCAGCGTTAACACTCATATCCGTTATAATAATAATAATTTTATCTCCAGGATGTGGGGAGGGTAGTACAATCCCACATATCTCATTCAATCATCGACCAAACTATTACTGAATTCAATGGAAGATTCTCCAAGAAACCAGCGTTAACACTCATATCCGTTATAATAATAATAATTTTATCTCCAGGATGTGGGGAGGGTAGTACAATCCCACATATCTCATTCAATCATCGACCAAACTATTACTGAATTCAATGGAAGATTCTCCAAGAAACCAGCGTTAACACTCATATCCGTTATAATAATAATAATTTTATCTCCAGGATGTGGGGAGGGTAGTACAATCCCACATATCTCATTCAATCATCGACCAAACTATTACTGAATTCAATGGAAGATTCTCCAAGAAACCAGCGTTAACACTCATATCCGTTATAATAATAATAATTTTATCTCCAGGATGTGGGGAGGGTAGTACAATCCCACATATCTCATTCAATCATCGACCAAACTATTACTGAATTCAATGGAAGATTCTCCAAGAAACCAGCGTTAACACTCATATCCGTTATAATAATAATAATTTTATCTCCAGGATGTGGGGAGGGTAGTACAATCCCACATATCTCATATACATAAACATATTAGCAATAATATTGGGCTACTCACTTCTTATCCAGCTGCACGAGAGCGATGCAGTGGTACAGGGTGCTCGGGCTGAATTCGGGGTGCATCACGCGCCTTCGGACTCCATAGATGTCAGCAAGTGCCGGCGAGGCATTACTGCCCGCACCGAGGCCCACGAACAATGTGTGGTCACTGCAACACAATTTTCCATTATTATTTTATGTCGTACCGCCAATAGAGATTTTTAACGTTCCGGGATGAAAAAATGAATATGAACCCCACTATTCATGGAAAAGAGAGATAGAGATGGCTTGGTCAAATGGTCATGTTTTACGAATGCCACAAGACCGAATTATGCTATTCGAGTGGGAAAACCGCCATAGTTGGGAGATAGTAGGGAAAAGCAATTCCAGAGACTGTGCGAGGAGATTATCACCTCTAAGTAAGGAACGGTGGACAAATATGGAGAATATTATTTGAGGTCATATCTCACAAAAGCGACGCTATACAAATTGTCCAATAGATAAATAATCCATCCAAAAATGAGCTGATTTTCAAAAGCGAGCACCTCACCACACAAAAGAAAAGTATACCAAGGCTAACCAAAAAAATCGGAAGAGATCAAAACTACCCTTTTGCACGGACAAGAAATTAGCGATGCTTCCTCAGGAAGTCATTTACATCTAACGTTATAGTGATCTCACATGAAGATCAACTGTCATCAGATTTATTGAATAAACAGTCCGATATATCTACAAACCAATAGAATACTGGAAAAGACAACTGAATGTAAAATAATTATACCAATGCGATAAAATTTATAATAAACTAGTTGTACGAGACAATTTACCGTCCGTACAATAACTGTTAATACGAAGGTAGCTGGGTACGACTGGAAACGTATGATACACTAGTGGATCTGCAATGATCTACTAAGCTATTGCGAAAGTCTTTCTCGGGCGCCTCCGACTTCTTCCGCTATTTACTGCTGTATACCACAATGTTATTGTTAAAAAACTACATTAAGTATTCCTAGGGAGTACCCGACTTCTTCCGCCATTTACTACTGTATACCACAATGTTATTGTTAAAAAACTACATTAAGTATTCCTAGGGCGTACCCGACTTCTTCCGCCATTTACTACTGTATACCACAATGTTATTGTTAAAAAACTACATTAAGTATTCCTAGGGCGTACCCGACTTCTTCCGCCATTTACTACTGTATACCACAATGTTATTGTTAAAAAACTACATTAAGTATTCCTAGGGCGTACCCGACTTCTTCCGCTATTTACTACTGTATACCACAATGTTATTGTTAAAAAACTACATTAAGTATTCCTAGGGCGTACCCGACTTCTTCCGCTATTTACTACTGCATACCACAATGTTATTGTTAAAAAACTACATTAAGTATTCCTAAGGCGTACCCGACTTCTTCCGCTATTTACTACTGTATACCACAATGTTATTGTTAAAAAACTACATTAAGTATTCCTAAGGCGTACCCGACTTATTCCACTATTTACTACTGTATACCACAATGTTATTGTTAAAAAACTACATTAAGTATTCCTAAGGCGTACCCGACTTCTTCCGCTATTTACTACTGTATACCACAATGTTATTGTTAAAAAACTACATTAAGTATTCTTAAGGCGTACCCGACTTCTTCCGCTATTTACTACTGTATACCACAATGTTATTGTTAAAAAACTACATTAAGTATTCCTAAGGCGTACCCGAAATCTTCCGCTATTTACTACTGTATACCACAATGTTATTGTAAAAAAACTACATTAAGTATTCCTAGGGCGTACCCGACTTCTTCCGCTATTTACTACTGTATACCACAATGTTATTGTTAAAAAACTACATTAAGTATTCCTAGGGCGTACCCGACTTCTTCCGCTATTTACTACTGTATACCACAATGTTATTGTTAAAAAACTACATTAAGTATTCCTAGGGCGTACCCGACTTCTTCCGCTATTTACTACTGTATACCACAATGTTATTGTTAAAAAACTACATTAAGTATTCCTAGGGCGTACCCGACTTCTTCCGCTATTTACTACTGTATACCACAATGTTATTGTTAAAAAACTACATTAAGTATTCCTAGGGCGTACCCGACTTCTTCCGCTATTTACTACTGTATACCACAATGTTATTGTTAAAAAACTACATTAAGTATTCCTAGGGCGTACCCGACTTCTTCCGCTATTTACTACTGTATACCACAATGTTATTGTTAAAAAACTACATTAAGTATTCCTAGGGCGTACCCGACTTCTTCCGCTATTTACTACTGTATACCACAATGTTATTGTTAAAAAACTACATTAAGTATTCCTAGGGCGTACCCGACTTCTTCCGCTATTTACTACTGTATACCACAATGTTATTGTTAAAAAACTACATTAAGTATTCCTAGGGCGTACCCGACTTCTTCCGCTATTTACTACTGTATACCACAATGTTATTGTTAAAAAACTACATTAAGTATTCCTAGGGCGTACCCGACTTCTTCCGCTATTTACTACTGTATACCACAATGTTATTGTTAAAAAACTACATTAAGTATTCCTAGGGCGTACCCGACTTCTTCCGCTATTTACTACTGTATACCACAATGTTATTGTTAAAAAACTACATTAAGTATTCCTAGGGCGTACCCGACTTCTTCCGCTATTTACTACTGTATACCACAATGTTATTGTTAAAAAACTACATTAAGTATTCCTAGGGCGTACCCGACTTCTTCCGCTATTTACTACTGTATACCACAATGTTATTGTTAAAAAACTACATTAAGTATTCCTAGGGCGTACCCGACTTCTTCCGCTATTTACTACTGTATACCACAATGTTATTGTTAAAAAACTACATTTAGTATTCCTAGGGCGTACCCGACTTCTTCCGCTATTTACTACTGTATACCACAATGTTATTGTTAAAAAACTACATTAAGTATTCCTAGGGCGTACCCGACTTCTTCCGCTATTTACTACTGTATACCACAATGTTATTGTTAAAAAGCTACATTAAGTATTCCTAGGGCGTACCCGACTTCTTCCGCTATTTACTACTGTATACCACAATGTTATTGTTAAAAAACTACATTAAGTATTCCTAGGGCGTACCCGACTTCTTCCGCTATTTACTACTGTATACCACAATGTTATTGTTAAAAAACTACATTAAGTATTCCTAGGGCGTACCCGACTTCTTCCGCTATTTACTACTGTTTACCACAATGTTATTGTTAAAAAACTACATTAAGTATTCCTAGGGCGTACCCGACTTCTTCCGCTATTTACTACTGTATACCACAATGTTATTGTTAAAAAACTACATTAAGTATTCCTAGGGCGTACCCGACTTCTTCCGCTATTTACTACTGTATACCACAATGTTATTGTTAAAAAACTACATTAAGTATTCCTAGGGCGTACCCGACTTCTTCCGCTATTTACTACTGTATACCACAATGTTATTGTTAAAAAACTACATTAAGTATTCCTAGGGCGTACCCGACTTCTTCCGCTATTTACTACTGTATACCACAATGTTATTGTTAAAAAACTACATTAAGTATTCCTAGGGCGTACCCGACTTCTTCCGCTATTTACTACTGTATACCACAATGTTATTGTTAAAAAACTACATTAAGTATTCCTAGGGCGTACCCGACTTCTTCCGCTATTTACTACTGTATACCACAATGTTATTGTTAAAAAACTACATTAAGTATTCCTAAGGCGTACCCGACTTCTTCCGCTATTTACTACTGTATACCACAATGTTATTGTTAAAAAACTACATTAAGTATTCCTAGGGCGTACCCGACTTCTTCCGCTATTTACTACTGTATACCACAATGTTATTGTTAAAAAACTACATTAAGTATTCCTAGGGCGTACCCGACTTTTTCCGCTATTTACTACTGTATACCACAATGTTATTGTTAAAAAACTACATTAAGTATTCCTAGGGCGTACCCGACTTCTTCCGCTATTTACCACTGTATACCACAATGTTATTGTTAAAAAACTACATTAAGTATTCCTAGGGCGTACCCGACTTCTTCCGCTATTTACTACTGTATACCACAATGTTATTGTTAAAAAACTACATTAAGTATTCCTAAGGCGTACCCGACTTCTTCCGCTATTTACTACTGTATACCACAATGTTATTGTTAAAAAACTACATTAAGTATTCCTAGGGCGTACCCGACTTCTTCCGCTATTTACTACTGTATACCACAATGTTATTGTTAAAAAACTACATTAAGTATTCCTAGGGCGTACCCGACTTCTTCCGCTATTTACTACTGTATACCACAATGTTATTGTTAAAAAACTACATTAAGTATTCCTAAGGCGTACCCGACTTCTTCCGCTATTTACTACTGTATACCACAATGTTATTGTTAAAAAACTACATTAAGTATTCCTAGGGCGTACCCGACTTCTTCCGCTATTTACTACTGTATACCACAATGTTATTGTTAAAAAACTACATTAAGTATTCCTAGGGCGTACCCGACTTCTTCCGCTATTTACTACTGTATACCACAATGTTATTGTTAAAAAGCTACATTAAGTATTCCTAGGGCGTACCCGACTTCTTCCGCTATTTACTACTGTATACCACAATGTTATTGTTAAAAAACTACATTAAGTATTCCTAGGGCGTACCCGACTTCTTCCGCTATTTACTACTGTATACCACAATGTTATTGTTAAAAAACTACATTAAGTATTCCTAGGGCGTACCCGACTTCTTCCGCTATTTACTACTGTTTACCACAATGTTATTGTTAAAAAACTACATTAAGTATTCCTAGGGCGTACCCGACTTCTTCCGCTATTTACTACTGTTTACCACAATGTTATTGTTAAAAAACTACATTAAGTATTCCTAGGGCGTACCCGACTTCTTCCGCTATTTACTACTGTATACCACAATGTTATTGTTAAAAAACTACATTAAGTATTCCTAGGGCGTACCCGACTTCTTCCGCTATTTACTACTGTATACCACAATGTTATTGTTAAAAAACTACATTAAGTATTCCTAGGGCGTACCCGACTTCTTCCGCTATTTACTACTGTATACCACAATGTTATTGTTAAAAAACTACATTAAGTATTCCTAGGGCGTACCCGACTTCTTCCGCTATTTACTACTGTATACCACAATGTTATTGTTAAAAAACTACATTAAGTATTCCTAGGGCGTACCCGACTTCTTCCGCTATTTACTACTGTATACCACAATGTTATTGTTAAAAAACTACATTAAGTATTCCTAGGGCGTACCCGACTTCTTCCGCTATTTACTACTGTATACCACAATGTTATTGTTAAAAAACTACATTAAGTATTCCTAAGGCGTACCCGACTTCTTCCGCTATTTACTACTGTATACCACAATGTTATTGTTAAAAAACTACATTAAGTATTCCTAGGGCGTACCCGACTTTTTCCGCTATTTACTACTGTATACCACAATGTTATTGTTAAAAAACTACATTAAGTATTCCTAGGGCGTACCCGACTTCTTCCGCTATTTACCACTGTATACCACAATGTTATTGTTAAAAAACTACATTAAGTATTCCTAGGGCGTACCCGACTTCTTCCGCTATTTACTACTGTATACCACAATGTTATTGTTAAAAAACTACATTAAGTATTCCTAAGGCGTACCCGACTTCTTCCGCTATTTACTACTGTATACCACAATGTTATTGTTAAAAAACTACATTAAGTATTCCTAGGGCGTACCCGACTTCTTCCGCTATTTACTACTGTATACCACAATGTTATTGTTAAAAAACTACATTAAGTATTCCTAAGGCGTACCCGACTTCTTCCGCTATTTACTACTGTATACCACAATGTTATTGTTAAAAAACTACATTAAGTATTCCTAGGGCGTACCCGACTTCTTCCGCTATTTACTACTGTATACCACAATGTTATTGTTAAAAAACTACATTAAGTATTCCTAGGGCGTACCCGACTTCTTCCGCTATTTACTACTGTATACCACAATGTTATTGTTAAAAAACTACATTAAGTATTCCTAGGGCGTACCCGACTTCTTCCGCTATTTACTACTGTATACCACAATGTTATTGTTAAAAAACTACATTAAGTATTCCTAGGGCGTACCCGACTTCTTCCGCTATTTACTACTGTATACCACAATGTTATTGTTAAAAAACTACATTAAGTATTCCTAGGGCGTACCCGACTTCTTCCGCTATTTACTACTGTATACCACAATGTTATTGTTAAAAAACTACATTAAGTATTCCTAGGGCGTACCCGACTTCTTCCGCTATTTACTACTGTATACCACAATGTTATTGTTAAAAAACTACATTAAGTATTCCTAGGGCGTACCCGACTTCTTCCGCTATTTACTACTGTATACCACAATGTTATTGTTAAAAAACTACATTAAGTATTCCTAGGGCGTACCCGACTTCTTCCGCTATTTACTACTGTATACCACAATGTTATTGTTAAAAAACTACATTAAGTATTCCTAGGGCGTACCCGACTTCTTCCGCTATTTACTACTGTATACCACAATGTTATTGTTAAAAAACTACATTAAGTATTCCTAGGGCGTACCCGACTTCTTCCGCTATTTACTACTGTATACCACAATGTTATTGTTAAAAAACTACATTAAGTATTCCTAGGGCGTACCCGACTTCTTCCGCTATTTACTACTGTATACCACAATGTTATTGTTAAAAAACTACATTAAGTATTCCTAGGGCGTACCCGACTTCTTCCGCTATTTACTACTGTATACCACAATGTTATTGTTAAAAAACTACATTAAGTATTCCTAGGGCGTACCCGACTTCTTCCGCTATTTACTACTGTATACCACAATGTTATTGTTAAAAAACTACATTAAGTATTCCTAGGGCGTACCCGACTTCTTCCGCTATTTACTACTGTATACCACAATGTTATTGTTAAAAAACTACATTAAGTATTCCTAGGGCGTACCCGACTTCTTCCGCTATTTACTACTGTATACCACAATGTTATTGTTAAAAAACTACATTAAGTATTCCTAGGGCGTACCCGACTTCTTCCGCTATTTACTACTGTATACCACAATGTTATTGTTAAAAAACTACATTAAGTATTCCTAGGGCGTACCCGACTTCTTCCGCTATTTACTACTGTATACCACAATGTTATTGTTAAAAAACTACATTAAGTATTCCTAAGGCGTACCCGACTTCTTCCGCTATTTACTACTGTATACCACAATGTTATTGTTAAAAAACTACATTAAGTATTCCTAGGGCGTACCCGACTTCTTCCGCTATTTACTACTGTATACCACAATGTTATTGTTAAAAAACTACATTAAGTATTCCTAGGGCGTACCCGACTTCTTCCGCTATTTACTACTGTATACCACAATGTTATTGTTAAAAAACTACATTAAGTATTCCTAGGGCGTACCCGACTTTTTCCGCTATTTACTACTGTATACCACAATGTTATTGTTAAAAAACTACATTAAGTATTCCTAGGGCGTACCCGACTTCTTCCGCTATTTACCACTGTATACCACAATGTTATTGTTAAAAAACTACATTAAGTATTCCTAGGGCGTACCCGACTTCTTCCGCTATTTACTACTGTATACCACAATGTTATTGTTAAAAAACTACATTAAGTATTCCTAAGGCGTACCCGACTTCTTCCGCTATTTACTACTGTATACCACAATGTTATTGTTAAAAAACTACATTAAGTATTCCTAGGGCGTACCCGACTTCTTCCGCTATTTACTACTGTATACCACAATGTTATTGTTAAAAAACTACATTAAGTATTCCTAAGGCGTACCCGACTTCTTCCGCTATTTACTACTGTATACCACAATGTTATTGTTAAAAAACTACATTAAGTATTCCTAGGGCGTACCCGACTTCTTCCGCTATTTACTACTGTATACCACAATGTTATTGTTAAAAAACTACATTAAGTATTCCTAGGGCGTACCCGACTTCTTCCGCTATTTACTACTGTATACCACAATGTTATTGTTAAAAAACTACATTAAGTATTCCTAGGGCGTACCCGACTTCTTCCGCTATTTACTACTGTATACCACAATGTTATTGTTAAAAAACTACATTAAGTATTCCTAGGGCGTACCCGACTTCTTCCGCTATTTACTACTGTATACCACAATGTTATTGTTAAAAAACTACATTAAGTATTCCTAGGGCGTACCCGACTTCTTCCGCTATTTACTACTGTATACCACAATGTTATTGTTAAAAAACTACATTAAGTATTCCTAGGGCGTACCCGACTTCTTCCGCTATTTACTACTGTATACCACAATGTTATTGTTAAAAAACTACATTAAGTATTCCTAGGGCGTACCCGACTTCTTCCGCTATTTACTACTGTATACCACAATGTTATTGTTAAAAAACTACATTAAGTATTCCTAGGGCGTACCCGACTTCTTCCGCTATTTACTACTGTATACCACAATGTTATTGTTAAAAAACTACATTAAGTATTCCTAGGGCGTACCCGACTTCTTCCGCTATTTACTACTGTATACCACAATGTTATTGTTAAAAAACTACATTAAGTATTCCTAGGGCGTACCCGACTTCTTCCGCTATTTACTACTGTATACCACAATAGTATTGTTAAAAAACTACATTAAGTATTCCTAGGGCGTACCCGACTTCTTCCGCTATTTACTACTGTATACCACAATGTTATTGTTAAAAAACTACATTAAGTATTCCTAGGGCGTACCCGACTTCTTCCGCTATTTACTACTGTATACCACAATGTTATTGTTAAAAAACTACATTAAGTATTCCTAGGGCGTACCCGACTTCTTCCGCTATTTACTACTGTATACCACAATGTTATTGTTAAAAAACTACATTAAGTATTCCTAGGGCGTACCCGACTTCTTCTACTATCCAAACCACTTAAAATTTGTGGTTGTATGTATTTTAGTATGAGAAATTTGTATTTTATTTTAGTCTAAAATATATATAAAACACCAAACCTCACATACACATCTTAATATTTGGCGATTTAAATAAGTCTAACATTGATTGGATTCCTGATTAAACAAACAATCATAATCATAGTACCTTTCGGCACAAACGAAAATTCAATTACCTCTGACATTATCGATGTCAGAGGTAATTGAATTTTAATCAGATTACGTCGTGACTTCTTAGCCATTCTAATAAAACCTCCTCCTTTCTAATCACTTCCAAACAACCCAATTTACCAAAAGCACAACAATTACACGCCATAATTTTTTTTTTCGCACGTCCCGCCAGGTCCCGCCGATAAGTTAATTATTCTGGACGATTAATTTGCAAACGGAAACAAAACGAACGGCCAGAGACAATTAATGTAATTTAATATTCCGGCAAAATTATTATTAATATTACTTTACTTAACCTTACCTAACCTTACTTAACCTAACCTAACCTAACCTTACCTATCCGAACCTAGCCTAACCTAACCTGACCTAACCTATCCTAACCTAACCTATCCTCACCTAACCTATCCTAACCTAACCTATACTGTGACCTAACCTAACCAAACCTATAATAATTTTACCTTTATTAAATATTAATTAATGAAAAAAACACGCCTAAATACCTCTATTTTATTTTCAGAGTTCGGCCAAAATATAAATGTGATAAACAGAAATTATTTTGGCTGTCATCCCACACAACGAAAGCGAATTTTGATTTTAGTAATTAAAAGGTTTTATTTAAAAAAATCGTTTTAAGCGTCGTCAGCGATCTCAAATAATTACCGTGTTCTCGAATACGAATCCACTATTTGGTCTCCTAAATATGAGTTTCACAATTATAGGATCGAAACCATACAAAAAATTTTAACCCGTGTAATCGCTTATCGTGAAGGTATAAACTACAATCTGTGACATCCAGACGTAAACTTTCTGTTTTATTGCCTTTGCATATAAAATTATACATGCATCAGTTGATTCACCAAACATTTTAAATTTAACCAAAATTAACATCAACACACCCTCGAGAAAATCAACAAGGACTGATACACATTTTCAATATAAAACTCGAAATAATAAATAAAGAATATTGTACCAAATCAGTGTCTCGTCAGTAGATACAGAGTACAGATGACAATAATAAATTATTTATGGAAAATTTCTATTCTATCCTTAACTCATTTTTGTTATATTTTAATTATTGTTATTACTTTGTATTAAAACACCCCTACGTATGTAAAATTATGGGCACTATGCCTGTTTTATTTACTGAAATAAAATAAAATAAAAAATAAAATACTTTTCACTATACAAACAAAATTTGCTTTGAGTTGGGGCGGAGAGGTTTGAACATATCAAAAAGTCTATATATGAAATTTAATAAAAGATGGACAAACCGCGCGTTATGCAGGCAGAAGGCTCCAGTTAGCACCCACTGGTCGCTGATGAGAGATCCCGTACATCCCTTGGACCATGATAATATCTCGTTCAGCGTTTCCGTGCTGAATCTTGCCTGGAATGAAAGCAATTAAACAATACAATCTCTTCGAGAGCGAAGAGATTAAATTGTTAATTAAAGAGATTTATCTTAAGGCGAAGTTTAATGCGAAATCACTATTTTGATTAATCTTTATAACGAATTGGTGTACATTATGAATTCCAAAAAATATTTTTTAGATAAATTGAAGATTTTCCTATTGTTTCGCTTAGTAGAATATAAATAAAACAAAAAAAATAACTCAATAAAAAATATCTAGGTAAACTACTAAAAAAAATTTTTTTTCAATAGAAACGTATGAAAGGGTAAAGGAAACAACTTAAAAAAAAACAGTATTATGGCTAAGATTACTTGCGACAGTTTCACTTGATTAACTTTTTACTCTCTTAGAAAATTATTTACAAAATAAATAAAAACCAATTTTGTGCTTGAAATCGAACGTTTCTAGACTCCGTTTGTGAAACGATTTAATGCCTATTACCTACAATATAAGGAATACCAAGAATATACACATTTTTGGCTTGTAGCTTCCTCTTAAAGAGATTTTATGCAATCTCTTCGCTCTCGAAGAGATTGTATAAAACCGACTCTTTGTTTTAGTATATACTCGTACCTCATATATTCTACTTCTACTTAACATAGAATGTATAGTAGAAGTAGAATATATGTTTATACACTGCCATAAATGTTTAACATAGATATCATAATTCAACTTGGGGAGAACAGTTTGAGCCAGATTGACACAGTCGGCAAGGCCATAATCAACTCACTCAGTGAGGATACTCCTGGCCACTAGAGGTCCTTCCACAATTCCGGAAAGATATCCCCCTCTTCCTCCTGGCAAGGGCACAAGGACTCGAGAATACTCCCCGGCCGCTGGAGATCCTTCCACAGGCAGATCTCTCTCTTCCAGCGGCCGCCTTCCTCCCGGCATGAATATAAAGACTCGACCAGATTGACACAGTCTGTAAGGAAATAAAGCTGCTGCCACACGCAAAGCTCACATCAAAAGTTAATGTACAGCGCATCATCTTTTCTACCGACACACGACGCTATCAAATATTTCTTCCTATGGTAGGAGAGGGGGTCAGTTGAATTCGAGAGCGGCCGAGGAACATAATTTCATCTGTCAAAGTGACAACTTTACTTACTGACAGCTTGAGCACGTTTTCGAAATGGATGATACTTGTCGCCTATTGCTGGATCTGTTGGACAGCTCATCCACAGATGATGATGCCGCCAACTATATAATTATAAATGCTATTTATAAACTTTTTAGATTTTAAACAATCTGCGCATAAATAGCGCATTTTCACATAACCTCTCCGTCGAATCAGGAAATTCGCAGTTCGCACGCCGATCGACGAAAGCGACATATAATAAATTATTGTAAAATAAACTTTCGTCCAAGCCGTCCAACTTTTATCAAAAAACCGAATGATATTACCATATAAACATACTGAGATTAAAAATATGATTAACTTTGAAAGGGCGAAAATTTGTTTACTTCAAATTCAAATATTGATTATATTTATATTTTAAATATATGTTAAGTATGTTTGCCAAATAAAGTTTTTTTTTATGTTTCTAAATGTACTAGCACACATGAGACGATATGAGCTAACATAATAAATAAGAAATGCATTATTAGGCTGCTTATGTCATGGCTGTCAAAGGGAACACGGAACTTAGTTGGCAGCTCCGTAATTAAAATGACCCCCTCTCCTTTTAACGGCGGAGAGGGGGACGCATAACTTTTCAAATATCGCGTCGGGAGCGGTTACGTAAAATAAATTCGGTTAGCGAAGTTCAGAACCACACTTATAGCGCGTTATCTTTTTACGTGTGTCGGGTCTGTATGGGATTGTATGGCGAGCGCTATTGTGCTTTATATTATCTGTTGATGTGAGCTTTGCGTGTGGCAGCACCATAATAGACTCACCCAGTGAGAATACTCTCCGGCCACTACAGGTCCTTCCACAGGATTGTTACGCGTGCCCGGGCAGATGTTTCCTCTCTTCCAGCGGCCGTCTTCCTCCTGGCAAGGGTACAATGACTCGGCCAGATTGACACAGTCTGCAAGGTTACGATGCATAAACAGATAATAATATCATGCTGTATTTAACTATTAGAAATAGAATAAAATAAAATAACTTATAACAACATAATATAATACTTACAGTCCCACGACTTGTAACCGGTGAGCTGCGCTTTGACTGCCCCCTTGGGCACGGGCGGGCAGGAGTTGTACGAGAGGGGTTCGTCACAGCACACGATGGGCACCGTGCCCACGGTGGCGCATACCTGAGGAGGAATACCCTCGTAGGCCGCTTGCAGGACGCCGGAGCAGTTGGCGATATGCGTGCACACCCCCGACAGCCCGTTCTCCTTCAGAGTGCAGCTGTCGCCTGCAAAACATATAAGCTTTTTTAGCAACCAAGCCGCGAGGACAAAGCAGTTTATTATAGGATGTAGGTATATACGTATACTCTTATATATACGACGAGAATGATTTCATAAATTAAAATTAACCAACCAAATAAAGCAACCTTTATAAAATGGGTAATAATTGTAGAGATGCTTTCTTCAACAAGTTTTCCGCAAGGAAATGATCGTGGACGATTGATGATGACACTTTATGGGACTGAACCATAATATTTTTTTAAATAATAGTTAATTATCAAACATTTTTGAAGAATTTGTGAAAAACGTAAAATTAAAATAGAGTTCCACAAATTAAACATGATAACCATAAATAAATTAACCATATTTTTTTTACATTGAATCTATACAGGAAAATAATTTCTCTCAGGGCCTATGTCGTCTTTTGGTGATGCTGAGCGGAAAGGTCTTCTTAAGGAAAGGAAGAAGAGGAAGTTCAGTGAAAGAAAAAGTTATAAGTAGAAATCTGTGGTCAGTGTGTCCAGGAGTGACGTTTAAATCCATCCCTTTCACAGCGATGCAAGGAGATAAGATCGAAAGTGTCCGGCTCAAGAGGTCAAAGGGTCTCCCTCATCCAGCCTCTCCTGATCTGGCCTCGCAGACGCACTCGCCACCAAAACATGGACATATCTCACTCCGATGAGCCCGGCCACCCATGCTAAGTTATCAAACGTGAACCACTTTGGGCGACCTATATATAGCAGAAAAACCAATCCTAATGCATATTGTACATAGTAAAAACTTAACGTTTGTATAGCGCCGTGTTGTGTTGTTTCACTTCAAGTGCGCTAATAATACACTCGTGTGTGTGTTCTAATAATTGTTATTGTCGCTTCCTTTAATTTGTGAAGATTGTTTTATTAAAATATGAATCTTTTATAAGTTTTGTTCTGGTTAATTTAAATACTAGCCCCATTACTAATAAACGTGTTTTACATTTTAAACAATTGAATGGGGAGTGATGATTCTCGAAATTTCTAAATAGTATATAATAAATCTGTTTGTGCGCTTAGTTCTTCTAAGCTACGTAACTGATATGATAGGGTTTTCAATTTCATTTAGAGAATTTTTTCAGGAGGGTTTATATGTATAAATCATGCAAATTATATTTATAGAAAGTAGAGATAATCAATGTTTTGTAGTAAGTCGTAAAAAAAATATTTTCGGGCGCTTACTTGGTATCGCAGGCTAAACCTTATGAGGTACATAAACATAATGCACTACGGAATTTTATATCTTATAAAGGCCTACAGGAAAGTTAGCGATGTTATATGTCTATCTCCTAAAGATTCTCCACAGTAATCATTTTTATCTTTTATATATATAATTGGCTATTTGCGAAACTTTTTGATTAATAAATATAATATTGATCCTTATCCAATTTAACATGTGAATTACGTCATGAATTTAATGTAGATCAATTAAATAATATCTTAGAAGATATCATAGATTTAAAATTACCAGCAACAAGCTTCTTTACCGATATAGTTTCAATCCTTACTAAATTACTTATGTAAATGACGTTTTATGGGGGTTTATTTAACTGTAATGTCGTTAGTACTCCGCGGAATACTACACCAGCTGCATTTTTAAAGTTATGTGCTCAAGCAAAAATGCTCTTTCGCAAAAAACACAGGCATATGGCAAAGCCATATTATACGTGGAATCAGACTGCCAAAACCTAGAAACAACAAAGAAAGAAGAAACAATGAAGAAAGCAGGTATTCCAGTTTACGGCTTTCGTGGAGTTAAAAAAAACAGATGCTCTTGGGAGGGTGTATGAGATTCATCCCAACAACAGCGAATGTTTTACTTGAGTATGTTACTTAATGTTGTAAAGGTTTATCTTTTGCACACATCAAACTTTATAACTAGTTACTTGTAATACCTATCAATCAGCATGTAAAGTAATGGGTCTCTTGAAAGATTTCTCTAATCGGGACAGCACATTATCATCAGAAGCTTCTATTGGCAGTTCAGCTAGGTCATTGAGGTATTTATTTGATACTATCGAAGTGTTTTGTCGAGTGACTAACTCTGTAATTCTATGCAATAAATTTGGAGAAAATATGGCTGAAGACATTTTGATTCAATTCAAAAATATGATCAAAAAATACTTGACAAAGTGTTATTTGAATTAAACATAGGAGTATAATTACTTTCGGGTATACCTATTACGGATTTTGGACTTCCGATGCCAACTAATATAACAAACTCGGATTATACCAGTGCCCGATACACAAGAGAAACGCCTTTTGATCAATAAAAACTGTTACAAGTTGTCGCTCAAGATGAACATCGACCAAAGTATACGATGCGTTATTATCGATTGATAGGAACAAAAGAAAAATATTTTCCCTTAACGATTCTCCATGAGGTGTGATAAAAATTGGGGGTGATCCTTTTTGAATAAAAACTGGTTTTCTTGACACAACTTTACATTTATTTCAAACTATTGAAACAGGTATAATATTTATAAAGAACTGTGCGAATAACACTGCTACGATCGCTCTGACTTATGAGCTTGTTTATTATCGAGTTATTGTTGAGAAAGGGACGAAAAAACACATAATGCGAGCCTTTTTAAAGACTTCAAAAACCACCACATGTAAATAAACCACTTGTCATCGTGATGTCTAGCAGTAAAAATGAAACCTGCTATACCGACCAAATTGACAATATTTTCTAAGCAAGGACTCACACCATTTTGGTTAAACGTAGTAACTTCAAATTTCTAGACTACAGATGTCGGTAGCCTGCAAAATTGAACATATTGCCAGGGGGCGGGATTCAAAAATTGCACTAAATTTTTGAATGATAATCTATTTAAAAATAAACTATAAAACAAACAGAATAAACTAAAAATTCTTAATCTAAATATACCACAAAAATACTAACAAAATAATTCAAAATAGCAGAAATTAACAAAATAAAACCCCCTTTTTTTTATGCCCTACTGGTAAACTTATAAATTTAACTGTATAAATGCTGTTGAATTACTCTATTAATTAACTAAAAATAACTAGAAAATTATTAATCCTATTAAATAACCAAAAAAAAATTCAAAAATGACTAAATTACACACGTCTGCATACTAATTTTTACATATTTAAATAGTTCAATAACACAAATAATATAGTTCACACTGAACACAACACAATTATTGTTCCTTTTTTTTTTCTTCTTTCTTCTCAGGTCTTCTGCTTGATCCATCCAAGGTGGAGTCGAGAAGATAAGCATCATAGTGTAATGTACATAATCAATCCTTGGTAAGGTCCGGGACGTCAATTACAGGTTTAGTGTCTGAATCCAGGGGCATCAGACATATCTTTGTGATGGGCCTCACAAAGACTCCTTGAGGTGTTTTTAGGGTAACAACTCGTATTACTCCATCCGCTCCAGGGTGTGTATGCAGAATTCGGGCCATTTTCCATAAAGGTGGAGGTAAATGATCTTCCTTTAAAATCACCAGATCGTCTTTTTGCAGTGCCCGTTGAGTGCTGGTCTGCCATTTAGTCCTCTTTTGTAGTTCCATCAGGTAATCTTGCTTCCATCTAGACCAAAAAGATTAGATTAGCGAACTGATCCTCTGATATTGAGTTAGTCTGTTGTCCGGTATCGCCCGGACGTCTCTCTCAGGAATGATACAGGATTCAGTGCCTATAAGGAAATGGTTTGGGGTAAGAGGTTGGTAATCATGGATGTCGTCGGATAAGGAAGTTAATGGACGGGAGTTCAAACAGGCCTCAATCTGACAAATTAAGGTATACAAGAGTTCAAATGTTAATGAAGAATTGCTAGTGATTCTATACAAATGGAACTTTGCTGATTTTACTGCTGCTTCCCACAAACCTCCCTGATTAGGGGCTCGAGGGGTTATGAACTTCCACTCAATACCTCTGTTCACTAAATAATTTTGAATATTGTCGTTGTTTTCCCTCAAGCTGGTGTACAGCTCTTTGAGCCTGCTGCTAGCTCCTTTAAAATTACTAGCATTGTCGGAAAAGATCTTTTCAGGTTGTCCCCTGCGGGATATAAACCTTTTTAAACTGTTCAAAAAAGCATTGCTAGATAAATCCGAAACTAATTCCAAGTGAACAGCCTTGGTTGAGAAGCAAATAAAGATACATAAATACGATTTTACGAGGGAAGCCTTCCTCAGCGTCCCACTTTTAATTAGAATTGGTCCGGCGTAATCTATTCCGGTGATAGCGAAAGGACGACTCGGCGTAATTCTTTCGGGTGGCAAATTTCCCATGATTTGATGACCGGTTCGGGGACGACATCTAAAACATACAATACATTTATGTAATATCTTTTTAATAGTATTTTTACCAAAGATGGGCCAAAATTTTAATCGTATTTCAGCTAACAAAGCTTGAGGTCCTGCGTGTAGGTTTACATAATGGTAGTGACGTATTATCAATTCAGTTAGCTTATGTTTAGCCGGCAAGATAATTGGGTGTTTTTGTTGGTAAGATAAATGTGTAGCCAAATTCAACCTACCGCCTACATATATTAGACCATCATGTAAGAAGGGATTAAGAGATTTTAAATTACTTTTCTTGTTGACGATGCCATGGTTTTTTTATTCTTTCAATTCCCTTTGAAAGGCGTGTATTTGAGCTGATCTCAATAGACATTTCAAGCCTGATTCCAATTCAGCCACACTTAAATTGTCTGAAATTTTACCCTTAACACTTCTGCAGTTATTGACAAATCGCAATACATACGCAGTAACTCTTTTCAATTTAATAAATGATGAGAATTTTTCAAATATCTCCCATTCTTGAATATCTGTGGATAATAGAATATTTTTGCCTTTGAGTTCCGGAGGGTTTGAACACGAAATATTTGATATAGGCCAAGCGTTGACTCCCTCGGTCAACCAACTTGGTCCATTCCACCATATTGCAGAATTTATCAATTTATCTGTAGTGGTTCCTCTTGAAAGTATAT
This sequence comes from Hesperophylax consimilis, assembly GCF_061612785.1. Lineage (NCBI taxonomy): Eukaryota > Metazoa > Arthropoda > Insecta > Trichoptera > Limnephilidae > Hesperophylax > Hesperophylax consimilis. The sequence continues at coordinate 20,568,858 of NC_142865.1, forward strand.
CTGCTGCATTGTCGGCTGATGATACATGTCTCCATAGATCTGGATCACTAAATTCTTGTATTTCAGCTACTCGGTTTTCCAACGAAAGTAGCCCATCTCGTAGGTTGACCTTTCAGCCAGCACAACGTTATCATGGAGTCACACCAATAATGTGTGTCGATCTCCACTATATTTAGCGCTTGTTTTACATTTTTAATTAATTTCGCCAGTAGCACAGCACTACAAAGCTCCAACTTGGGCAGGGAAATACACTTCAATGGCGCCACTCTTGATTTGGACGTTATTAAATGTGAATGCCGCTTACCGACATGGTCCACTGACACCATGTAAACGCAGGCTCCGTAAGCTTTCTCAGATGAGTCGCAAAAACCGTGTAGTTGTAGATATGTAGATTGCCTGCAAATAATTTTTCTTGGTATTTTCAACACATTTAGTTGAATTAATTCTTGAAGGTAGGACCTCCAGGGTGCTAATATTTCATTAGTCAATGGATCATCCCACGCTGCTTTAGACTGCCATAACTTCTGCATTATCAATTTGGCTACAACTATAATCGGTCCTAGAAGACCTAATGGATCGAAGGTTGATGCGATGCAAGATAATATCTGTCTTTTACTCTCGGTTCGACTTGATGGTTTCATTATTACATAAGAAAAATAATCAGATTCGTTATTCCATATTAATCCTAATATTTTCTCAGTCTTTATATAGAAGTCATTTTCTATGACCTGACTAGCTCTAGGAAAATTTATATTGTTATCCATACCAATTTGCCGTAGACTTCTAGTGGCTAAGAAAGAGGAAGGCCCCAGACCATATGTGACTGTCTTCAGACGGTAATGCTTGAGCACCTCCTGCGGCGACTCGCGCCACACTATCTTCTGCAGGTCACGGTCCGCTTCACACACGTTAATCTGGCGGTACATCTTCTCGATGTCAGCCGTCAGTACTACTTGATGTTTCCTGAAATGCAATAGTTGGGTGTATAAGTCCTTTTGTATAACAGGTCCTGTCATCAAGGCGTCATTGAGAGAAATTCCATTTGAAGTTTTGGCGGAGCCGTCAAAAACGACCCTCACTTTAGTAGTAGTGCTTGATTCTTTTATTACAGCGTGATGAGGTAAAAAATAGGATTCACGATCCCCCTTTGACTGGTCACACACCTCCATATGACCTAATTCCTCATATTCACGCATGAATTGTATATATTGTGTCTTCAATTCGGGATTTGACACAAATTTTCTTTCTAAATTTTTAAATCTTTTTTCAGCAGTGAGCAATGAACTTCCCAGCTGATCAATGCATGCTCGACGCGGTAAACTTACTACGTATCTACCGTCGTCTTGTCTAGTATGAGTACTAGCAAAACTGGCTTCACAAGCCTTTTCTTCATGATTTAGAATCTTAGTGGGATTAATCTCCTCCAATTTCCAAAATTTTTCTATTTGATGACTTATTTTATTTATAGATAAATTACAACAATCTGATACAGGCCTTTGCTTTGGGTACATGTGGATTGGCCCTGATATGATCCATCCCAGTTGCGTACGTTGAAGTGTTGGTCCCGATTCGAGTTTCAATCTATCGTTGGTTAGGATTTCCCAAAAGCTCTCCGCGCCCAACAGGATGTCGATGGGTGCAGCTATATTGAAGTTCGGGTCAGCTAGCTCCAATCCTCGTGGTAACTTGAAGTCTTTTTTCGCCATTGTCACTTGTGGTAAATTTGTTGTAATCTCCTGTAAAATCAGACATGATATTTCACTTTTATAATCAGTATGAAGCGAATTCATCTCCACTGAAATTCTCTTTTTTATGTGAGTGATGTTATTATGGATCCCAGAAACGGGTTTGTTTATCAATTCACATGGTAAATTTAATTTATTAGCAAATTCTGCTCTCATAAAATTTGACTGGGCCCCTGAATCAATCAGAATGCGGGCTTTAAAAATTTTATTGTTACTACCCACAACTCCTATGTTGGCAGTTGACAATAATATTATTTTTTCTGCTTTATCCGATGCAAAAAAATTCGATACTGAAACCTCGTTATCAGCATCCATATTGGAGGCCTCCCGCAGAGGTACCTCATTGTGTAGCAAGGTGTTGTGATTATCTTTGCCACAACGCCTGCAAGAAAAGGTTGCCTTGCAACTCTGTGCCTGGTGACCCACCTTTAAACATTTAAAACAAGCTTGGATTGATTTCGTAGCATCAATCCTCTCATGTAATTTTAATTTCAGAAATTTTTTACAATAATAAATATGGTGACCTTTCTCGTTACAATAAATGCAGTTGTTAGCCTTTACCGCTAAAAATACTGATGAATCTTTTTTGCAATTATTGTTGCCTAGTTGTGTTTTATGTAAGCTAGAAAACTTTTTCTCAGAAGCGTTCATCAGTTCCAATACTTGGGCTCTAGCAGATAAACATTTTAAGAATTCCTTTAACGTAGGTAATTCGTCTTGTAAGGTATATTGTTCCCAATTTTTTCGGGTAGCTGCGTCTAATTTATTTGATATTATATAAATAACCAATGGATCCCATTGATCTACCTTGACCCCGATATTTTGTAATGCCTTTAAACTAACGTTTGTTTCATCAATTAGATACCTCAATGCTACAGGCTCTTCTTGTTTCATGTCTTTTAATGAAAATAGAGCTTGGATGTGTTTATGAACGGTAGTTCTTAAATTTGCATAGCGTTCATTTAATAATTCCCAAGCGGAAATGTAATTTAATTCAGAAATTTCTAGATTAGCAATTATCTTTAATGCGTTTCCCTTTAAAGTTGATTGCAAATAAAAGAATTTTTGTACGTTGCTTAAATTACTATTGTTATGGACTAAAGTCTTGAAGGTTTCGACGAAATTAACCCAATTTTTCTGATCGCCATGAAATTCCCGTAATTGGAGGTTGGGTAGTTTAATTTCCACCTTACTTTGATCGACGGATTCGATCGCACCTTTGGTCGTTGCCAAAACTGAGAAATATTGGTTTTCGAAAGCTTCTCGTTGACTATAATTTTCAATTTCGTCTGAATCCGGTAACATTTCAATTTTCTGTTGAACTGCTTCGAATTCATCTAACAATGATTTCACCCGCTCATATCTTAATTTAATTTCATTTACCGACAATGCATTTAAGGAATCCGCGAATCGGGTTAGTTTTCCTTTGATTACGCCGCGTTTGTTTATTAATGACTTCATATTTTCCATTTTTAATTATATTTTGTTAATATCGGTTGACAATTATTTTATTTTAGCAAACACCCGTTTGAAAGAATACCACGACAACCTTGACAATACTATTTGAGAATACTATTCAATAATATTATATTCTTATTTTCAAGTGGGTAGTGATTTTATTTATAATATTGACTCTATTTAAGATTAATCTCGTTTAAATTACATGAGACCTGAATAAACATAAAATGGATGATAGGAAGGAAAGCACTGAATACTTATCTCAGATTTGCGATGTGGTCCACTTTCCTTAATGATTTCCAGTTTCAATCAATTTTGTATCCTTTTGGCTGCTGGTTCTTTGTTTTTTTTACATACAATCTCCTGATCGTAATCCGGTTGAAGGATCAAATGTTAAAAATTGGGGGTGATCCTTTTTGAATAAAAACTGGTTTTCTTGACACAACTTTACATTTATTTCAAACTATTGAAACAGGTATAATATTTATAAAGAACTGTGCGAATAACACTGCTACGATCGCTCTGACTTATGAGCTTGTTTATTATCGAGTTATTGTTGAGAAAGGGACGAAAAAACACATAATGCGAGCCTTTTTAAAGACTTCAAAAACCACCACATGTAAATAAACCACTTGTCATCGTGATGTCTAGCAGTAAAAATGAAACCTGCTATACCGACCAAATTGACAATATTTTCTAAGCAAGGACTCACACCATTTTGGTTAAACGTAGTAACTTCAAATTTCTAGACTACAGATGTCGGTAGCCTGCAAAATTGAACAAGGTGCGACATTTTTTTTTTTTAATTTTTGCACCGAGGCAAGAATACTACTCTGTAGACACTGCTCGATATTGAAAATATGCTGCAGATTAAGATTTGAGCGTTTTGTGTTTTTCACATAGACAACTACATGTAGCCCTTTTGCACGTAACTTCTAATCAAAGTCTGTTTGTGTTGTCTAATGAAAAAAACAACTGTAAATATTGCACATAAAGACATTATGTAGTTACTGGCAGTATATTCTGATTCATGATAAAACTTTTATATTTTACAGCTAATATTATATAATAAAGTCGCTAAATCGGTAAGTTGTGTAAAAAAGAGTGTATTATTGAAAGATTAAAATAAAACACATTACGAAAAAGAAAATTATTTTTTCAAGTAATTGCTAAACGTACTTTTTGAAACACTAAACTGTCAATGTCGAAGCGCCAAAAAGGGATCGGATAGTTCATGTGTATAAATCACTCGGGCACTGATGCCGCATTACACTATTGGTTTGCATGCTTCTAATATAATTTTTTTTTCATTTTCTAGATTCTTATTTTCCACTAGGTGGTGAATCATTTAAATTTACTGAATTTAAAGTTAATGTTCTTTATACAAATAGAACGGCGTCACATGGGCCTCACAGTTTTTTTTTTTAGTTTTTTTCAACAAAACACCTTCGTAACCTTCACTGGCTCAAGTGCCCCTAAAGAACCCAGTACAAACTGTGCTGGATGGTGTTTAAATCCATCAATGAAATGGCCCCACCCTACATCTCTGAACTATGCGTCCTGGAAAACACTGCTCTGAGGCAGTCAACGCTTAGATCAGCAACATCATCAGCTGTAGGCAGACTGACGGAACCTAAGCGCAAGACAAATACTAAGTTTGGTGATCGCGCTTTCGGAGTATCTGGGCCGAAGGCTTGGAATAAACTCCCTCCGGAACTAAGATCCATAACAAGTCCAACAGAATTCAGGTCTTAACTAAAAACTTTTTAAGCTGTCATACCCTTAAATTAAATATACCATTCCCGAGAGAAAGTCCAGTTATATTCAATTTTCCAATTATGTCCTAAATCCTGTATCTAAATTTCGCTAATAAACAATTAGATAATTTTAATTAAGTGTTAATCTCATGTGACCTACCAGGTAACTATTGTACTGTATATTATCTCCAAGGCAGATAGAAATATTACACCTTTAAATTTATACGATGAGAATGCCAACATTTTTATAAATCCCAACCAGGAATTATTAGATTCCTGGTCAAATAAAATTTTACACGCAAAACACTTCAATTATCTCAACCAAACGTATGTTGACAAATTTTCGTCAAACAAATGGTTGAGTATTGGAAAGTTGAGCGCAGAAATATAATAAGAGAAGGATTTATGCTTGCCATTCAGGATAGAGTCATTAATACTAAAATTATAGAAAGCATATAATCAAAGATACAAATCAAATTGATGATTTGTGTAGAAAATGTTTGGCTTTTCCGGAAACTATAGAACATATTATATCGGGATGTTCTATATTAGCACCGCCCGAGTATACATTTAGGCACAATCAAGTTTTAAAAATAATTCACCAAAATTTGGTAACTAAACATAACTTGATTGACTGCCGTAATATAGTACCATATTATGAATACGAACCAAATTCATTTTTAGAAAACGAATTTTATAAAATATATTATGATAAAACTATACTAACAGACCGAGCGATTAGTCATAATAGACCCGATATAGTTTTACATGACAAAAATAAAAAAATAACTTATATCATTGATGTCGCTATTCCAAATTCCCGTAATATTCAAAAATCTGTTAATGAAAAAATAAGAAAATACACAGATTTAGGAAATGAAATAAAAAGAATTTGGCATTCTCAGACTATAAAAATATTACCATTCGTTATTTCGGCTACTGGCATTATACCTAGCTCTCTAATTAAAAATTTAGGCGTATTAGATCTATCAAAAAAATTATATTGATAAAGATGCAAAAGTCGTCATTTTGAATACATGTAGGATAACAAAAGATTTTTTAAATATTTATATTGAGGGATCAGTAGGATTTATAGGCCCTGTTAGGAGTTCTACCGAGCCGAACCCTCTGATATGAATATATCTGGAGTCGGTGAATTATTTTCCCATTTGATCTCTGGTGAGTTGACGTGTTGTTCTTGTATTGTTTTGCATTTATTTTGCTTATATAATGCACTTACATAATGTTGATTGACTAGATGATCATTTGTGGAAAAGTGAGTGGAAGGGTTAAGTTTTTCCTTTGGGGAAGATTTAACCCGGACAACAAAATCGGAAGTTTAAAAAAAATAATAATTAGATGACTTGTGAATTAATTCATTAATAATAATTAATTATTATTAAATAATTAGCACCGTTTTTGTGCAAAATCACCTCAAGGGCGCTGTACAAATTTATAGTATTTAATAAAAGATTGCATTCACACGGAGATCGTGCAACAATATAAAATGTATGTAAATAAAAAATAAATTAAAATTGGAAATATATCAGTCAGGTTGTAAAGGTCATCTTTTATGCTGTTTTTAATTTGCGTCCATCGCAATACGTGACGGAAACATGGGGATTTACGGTCAAAATTATTCTGTTATTTTTTTAAAATAATTTAATCAATAATATTTTGTAATTACTATATCCCAGACAGAGGTCATAATAATCGAATCAATAAACGGTCGTAAACAAAATGAATACGTGAGTATGGAATGTATTGTGAGCATCTCCAGTCCTTATTTCTTCAATATTCCTCTCTACTTACCTCTCCACTTTTCCTACTAATAACTTTTAAGACACAATAAAACTCCTATTTTTGACCAATTTACTTGTATATTCATATGTATATTCTGTTCTTGTATTAAATCAAATACTCTTTATTTCGTACAAATAAATATAAAATAAAATAAAAACTTCCTCCTATTCTTTATGTTGGCAGTGATCACCGAAAATTAATTATTTTATTTTATTAACTTCAATCAATCACATGGCACTTCAATCAATCACATATCATTTCTTACCGATAAGTACCTACCGACAAAATTCATGAAGATTAGCTAACCTAAGGTTATTTAAAAAAAATGTAAATTCACAACTGGACTGCAGCTAACTCCTAAGTCTAGTTAGTTTAAGTGTACCTGTTTAAACCACTAGGCGTAAGGATCATTTTCAACGTCATTGTTTACACCGTTGCCCTTGAGGTGATTTTCTCACGAAAACGGCGCTATATCAATAATTCAATCAATATTATTATCTAAACTCTATATATATATTATATTATTACAAATAAATTATGCAGCAAACTGTCAACTTCCTCGCCTACATAGTTTGGCAAAAGAATATTTTTTATTTTTATTTTTGTGATATACATATATATATATATATATTTCACTAGTAATAAGATAAAATATTATGATATGATTAATATTTATTATTTTTCAATGTTCTCCCATAATAAGCAATTGCTTGTGTGTATGGGATGAGGTATTATTTGTTTAGTTTCTTAGATTTTTATTTTATTTTTTAAATTTTTGTTTTTGTTTTTCTTTTATTTATTTACGTTTTTTTATTTAGTTTAGGTTTTCAGTATATTTTTTTAATTGTGTTTTGAATTCTTTGAAACTATCATTTAGTGATCTCTTATATTTTCTGGCAATTTATTGAAGAAATTTGTTCCTAAGTATTTGTAGTTTTGCTGACAAATATAAAATGATATATAAAATATAAAATGATATCGACCTTTTTAAAAAAACAAACAACGAAGTAAACATATTTTTCATGTTTTTACATTGATTTTAATTATTATATATATTTTTTTAGAAAATTTTAGATTATTTTTAATACCCAAATATAGTTTTTCAATTTTATGCAATGATAATTGAAAACTAATTATTTATTACAAACCTCAATTAAATTTTTTATCTTTTTATGTTTCCAATGTAAAAGTCCCGGGCGTATAAAAGAGTGAATAAATAAATGAAATACAATTTTTAGTTTTTGGTCGCTGTGACAGAAGAGGTTAATCTGTTAATGATAAAGCATTGCACATTTATTGCATTATTGCAAAGAGGCTCAAAGCACTCGTGTGAGAAAAGAGATATTGGTTGGAAAACATCTTGTTTATCAGACTTAATCACTAAACCCTCTTGCACATTTAAATTCTGAATGTGTCATTCACCTTTTAACCAAAAATATTTTAACAACACGCTTTACCAAATAATTTTGGATCTAAATTATTTGAAAATTTTGCAATCTTTGTTGTTGTTTACAACTAAGAGGGTGAACATTTTTGATTGTCCCGGGATATCTAGAAAAATAACTTCAATACTATTGATTCTGTGCAAACAAAATTTCTAGTAAGCAAAAGCAATTAAAGGAGATATAAATACCGTGATTTTTCAAGGGCAACAAACAACGAGTGTTTGTTTTATTTCATATTACCTTCTTGGTTCTGTCCCGCTACTAAAGCACAGAGCACAAATAGTACAAACACGACACGTTGCGACATTTCGCCTTTCTGTAAAACACCTCTCGGCAATAACGACAAACTAAACACACAACACCGTCACCAGTCAACAGTCATCGGTCACAAGCAGTCCAAAGAACACACAAATGTAATGGCAAAGGTAATACCGTTGGAAGAGTCGAGGAGATACTAAATATCCTACTCACACAATACTTCTACCAGACTATCATCAGAATTCGGATGGCGGGTTCTAAAACTTTTTATTTTCTGTATGAAAACGTTTTAACATTTTATTTAAAAAAATGATTACCTAAACAACTAATTTCTAAGCACGGACACATTAAAACAGTGTAAAAAATTGTATTTCGTTTGTTCCTTAAAAAAATACCCAAAATAAGATTAATAACATAATATTATTATTTCTGATCAAATCTGTTACGGGCTGAAATGTGATAATATTTCACGCTTTTGTTTTATTCGATTACGCATCGTTATATTACATAATTAATATCTACACAAAATTTCAACTACCATAATACGGGCATTTATTATGGCAGTCGAAAACCACCTAAAATAAATTTTTACACCAAAATCATGTCATGAATAGAGATAGTGAACAAATAAAAATACAAAAAAGAAGAAAGCGCTAACTTTCCAAAATATATATATATATATATAATATATTAAAAATGTTAGTTGTTTGAGAACCGTTGGATTGCGGCTACCGGCGGAACCCGTTCTGTAGGTGATGCGTCAGGCGGAGCGAGTGAACAACAAACCCGCTGCCTGTGCTTGGTATTTCCGAAGAATTCATTGGAATTGGGTTTCCCAATGAACGCATCACTTTTTTTGTAGCTGTTTTTTTAATGTTTTTTGTTTTATTGTGTTTATCTTATTTTGGTTTTTTGTTACATAAATGTAAATGTTTTAAAAAACACGACCTTAAGTTAAGAATGTAATAAATAATAATAATAATTTAATAATTATTATGTTTAATCCAGGATGTGGGGAGGTTAGTGCAATCCCACACGTCCCATCTATATGGTACAATCAATGTGTATATATATAGATTGGTATAAAATGCGATTTTCAAATACAAGTATGTCTGCAAATTAATAAAAATAAACAGTAATTATGAGAATAAAACAATTTTTTAAAAGACATACAAGAGATCTAAAAATAAAGGACAATTACTTGAAAAAATTTCCTCTGTATAAGAACATACAATAAAAGATAGAAATAAAATTAGCAATTAAGGACAACTATATAGGGCGTGGTCTTGAGTGAATTTGGGACTATAGCTAAGCTAGCTAGCTGCGCTCACTAAGGAGTGGCACTTGGTGCTGGTAGGCTGCGGTCACCACCGTGTTGGCGGAGGCCATTAGCCGCATCCTGGCTTCAGTGACCTGTGCTCCGGAGTCTCATCAGGCCGGCAAATCCATTTAGTCCTAATTCCATCAACATTGTCGATGCGTATGTCTGTATCCATATATGATTCTAGATGCAGTCATTACATTGGATTCGGAGTAGTTCCATCGAGCAACTTTGGGAGTGACGCCATGTCTCACACGTATACAGGAAGGTACAGAATGCGTTGAACAGTTTTTTTTTCAACAGCATTGCTACATTTGCGAAATCTGCGGGAAATCACACTAGACACTATGCTGAGGCTTCTCCTTTGTCGTTCGATATCGCTATCGTCCGATAGGTCTTGATTAATTATGTGCCCCAAGTATTTTACGTTCGAACATGTATTTATTCTTGCCTCGTTTATGTATACAGGGAGGCGTGATTTAAAATTGTATTCTCGCGTAGTTCATAAATAAATTTTTCAATTTTTTTTAGATTTTAATAAAACATTACTGACTTGAATAGGTTTCGCCGTTGTGAAAATTCCACGAGTTGATTTCTTGTCTCGTGTCGGTGTGATTGTAATTTATTTTCTTTTATGTGAATCACCGCACAAGGGTGCCAACCACCTGGAGCCAGTGTGACTATAGCATCCCCAATCGGGGTATGTTTTGAGAGAGGACGGAGTGGGGAGGGGAAGAAGAATGGGAATAAGAGGTATGGCAGGACCTGGTTATTCAGATTGATAGCTATTTCCAAGCAACGCAACGTTTCAATTCTGAATTGTGATCTCACACCAGCGCGCTACTGAAAGTATCTTCCACTCTCGAACCTGCCACAAATATACCTAAGTAATATTTACTTTAAATTATTAACCCTTCAGTATTTTCAACACTGTTCAGTTTGCAATATTTTCTGTCACACTTATATTATTATCCTATATTGTATATATCAAAGGATACGGCCAAAACATCAGAGGCTGCCGTACCAAACTTTTAGAATTGCAAACTACTCTGTACCTAGATTACATGAAATTAGTAATAGGTACGCAGGTGTAGGGCATCTGCTTAACTGCACAGAAGCTAGGTACAAAAAAGATTTAATATCATGTCTTTGAAATCATGGCCAATAAAATGTAAGTCTACTCATACTTACGTAAAAAGTCAAATAAATATGTATATAAAATGAACTGCCTGGGGCAACTGAGGAAACTTGGGTCAATAATAATAGTCAATAAGGTGAACCAACAGCTTGATTGGCACTTCACTACTTCCAACCAAAACCTGAATATAAATGCATACATTTTAGCTATTGTAATATATTATATCATGTATCTATACTATCATATATTTCAATCAATACTAATCTAACCTAGTCTACCTATAAGTTTTGCATGTACTTGTATCTCTAACTTTTTATATCCATCTAGAGTTTCTGTTAATTGTATATTTTCTGATGTCACTGTTTATAATTTACTGTATATGGTATATTTTATACCGTTGATATTAAAAATAAATAAATATTAAAAATATCTATTTTTTAAAATTTTCCGTAAAACAAAAATAACTAAATAAAATTTTCTTTCCGATGTACGCATTTAAAATAAACATTACTATTTATAAATAATAAACTTTAATATCAAACAAGGAGCGCGGCCCCCGCTGCCAGCCTCGCGCGCTGCTCCTTCGGGAGCGAGCTCAATAAGAAGGATCATTCTTAAAATCGGAATATAATAATAAGAAGAAAGGAAGGGACTCCAGGAGGACTTGGAACAAAAATACTATCCGCTAATGAATCTAAACACTAATCTTTTTGAACGCTTCTGTTTGAGGAACGAGCTTCGCTATTCCGCACTACGTTTATCGAAATTGAAATTTCACGGAAATAACGCAGCGAACCATGGATGATTTGGGGACGGAACTTTGATCACAAACAGAAGGAAAAGCCAAGGATCACATTCGCCGCAATCCCGACCAGGAAATGACGCAGCAAGCTATGGATGATTCGAGGACGGGACATTGATATACACACAGAAAGAATCCGAGGATCACAATCGCCGCAATCCCGTCAAAACTATCGTATGTTAATATAAAATTATCTCCAAATCATTCGCACTCTCTCTTACTCGGCGTAGTTTTACGTTTTGTCATACGTAATAATTTATTTTAACTTGATTAAATTCACGATTATTGTTATCTGAGAAAAAGTGATTCTCAGGTGAAAAAGTGAGTGATTTTTGAATCCAAGGCCCCCACAATCTTTTGAAAGAGATCTCGTGCTCTATATCTACCACACTATAACACGCTACATTTTAGCGCACAACGTAGTATGAAACCCTTTCAATTATTTATGTATTTATTTAACGCCCAGAGGGCTTTTACATGTAGGTGGTACAATTTTGATGACAGACAATTTTTAAACATGAGAAAGAAATAATAAAAATAAAATTACATTAAAAATACTATATGCAAGAAACAAAATTAAAAAGAACAAGAACATGAATCAAAAAATACAGCGATTTAACTGGTTTACAAAAATACAACTTCCATCAAGATCCAAAAACAAAATGAACACTGCCCCCGAAGACACTAGCCCAGAAGAAGATACTTTTACTAAATTTGCGTCTTTCGTAGACACAAAACTGGAGAAACTCAAAACCCAAATACTCGAAAACATTGAAAAAAAATGTCTGAATTTCAAAAAACTACAGAATTTATTTGTCAAAAGTATGATGACATAATAATTCGTTTGGACTCCATGAATGAAGTTAAAGGAGAAGTCGAAAGCTTTAAAAATGATTTGACAAATAAAAGTAAAATTATTAAACATCTAGAAACCAGACTGGCTTGTTTAGAACAGTCGAACCTCGATAACTGTATTGAAATAACAGGAATTGAGGACAAGACAGATGAAAATCCCAAAGTAACTGCTATAAACCAAATAAAAAGTGCTAATATCCAAATAAGTACAGAGGATATTACATCAGCAATAAGACAATATGACAGAAGACCAGGACATCCGAAAAAAATTCTCTTAAACATTAGAAATCCAGAAACAAGATCAAAATTATTGGCAAACAAGAAGGTGATCTCAAACCGTGAGAAAATGATATTCCTAGGAGAATCGCTATCTCCTTATTTTAAAGAACTGCTTTGGAAAGCCAAATTAAAGGGAAGAGAATTAAAATACAAATATATTTGGTTTAAAAATGGATCCATTCTAATGAGAGAAGATGAAGGAAAAAAAATTAAAGAAATAAAACACGAAGATGACCTCAATAGAATATAGAAGTTGTATGGTAAAAGGCACCGACAATATTTAATATATTAAAAATGGACATCGATTTAGGAAAAAACATTGATTTGGATGACAATACAGAACCTAATTTAACTATTAAAGATTCATTTACTTGCAAAAATTTTTTGAAACATTCAAACTTTTCTTTAGTTTGTTTAAACATTAGAAGTTTAAGTAAAAACTTTGATGAAACAATAACTATGCTTGATGGCATAGAACATTGTCCTGAGGTATTATTTTTTACAGAAGCTTGGCTAAAAAATTTGATCAATATACCTAGCATCCCAGGATACACAGTTTACAATACAAATAATAACTATTTGCAAAACGATGGTGTAGTTGCCTACGTGAAACAAAATTTTCAGGCGACTGTTGAGGAAATTGTTTTCCCTGGAGCAAACTGCTTAAGAATGCAGATATCGAATAATATATGTTTAATAGCCATTTACAGATCTCCGTCCCAGACTCATATAGATAGTTTCCTTGAATCACTGAGTGTCCTACTTGATTCTACATCTATACAAAATAAGGAAATCATTTTATGTGGTGATATAAATATTAATACATTAGATTTGAACAGTATAAAAACTCAAAAATACCTCTCAATTTTGGCTTTTCACGGCTTAAAGCCTATTATAATTTCACCTACAAGAGTTTCGTCTACTGCTTCAAGTTGCATCGATCACATTATGGTAAAATCTAAATTTGAACCACAAGGAGCTGTCTTCACTACTGACATAACAGATCATGATGCGGTATTACTGAGATTTATGAGCTTTAGACAAAAGAAAATAGCAAAGGAAAATGAAAAAATCAAAACCGTCATAAATAACAATCTTTTGAAGGCTAAATTAAAAGAAGAATCATGGCAGTCAGTCCTGTCATCGCAAGATGTTAATTCAGCTCTGAAAACTTCATAAAATGTTTGAAAATACACGTGGAAAGTTGCTCGTCGGTACAAAGTGTAAAACATAAAATCAAATACTTAAAACCTTGGATAAATGATGGAATTATCAAATGCCTTAGAACCCGCGACAAACTGCACAGCAAATGTCGAGGAGAGTTTAATAATATTCAACTGCTGGCTTATTATAAGAGATACAGAAACTGGTGTACAAAAAATATAAAATATACAAAGCAAACGTATTACAGAAGGAAACTGGATAAAGTCAACGGTAATAACAAGCAACAGTGGAAGATTATAAAGGAAGCCATAAATATTCAAAAGGAGCAAGTGTCCATAAAAAAATTAGTAATCAATAACAAAACTATCTCATTGGAGGAGGATCCACATATAATTACCAACCATGTTAATAACTTCTTCAGTGATATTGGTCCTACATACGCAAAAAACTTGTGCAGTGCTAATAAAACCAACGAAATGTATCTTGTTAACAATTTTAAACCTGGTACTCAAGTTACAGGAGATAGTTTTGAATTTAAAACTACTAGCATTTTTGAAGTTACTAAAGTTATAAATGAATTAAAAATGTCTTTTTCCTGTGGTATCGATGGCTTAAGTATAATGGTGTATAAACAGCATGTTTATGAATTAGCTGGTCCTATAACTCATATTGTTAATCTTAGTTTTAAGAATGGCATATTTCCTTCCCATTGTAAAAATGCCAAGATTATACCTCTTTTCAAAGGAGGAGATCACGAAAATGTTAATAATTACAGACCAATATCTTTGCTCAATACTCTCTCAAAAATAATAGAAAGACTGGCTAAGTCAAGATTAGTATCATTTTTAGAAAAATACAAAATACTCTCCGACAGCCAATTTGGTTTCAGAGAGAACAGAAGTACGAGTGATGCTATATTAAAGGTATTGACCAAAGTTATAAACGCACTGGACTATGGCAACAAAGCTATAGCGGTATTTTTAGACTTATCAAAGGCCTTCGATACGGTTTCCCACGAGTTGCTTCTTAAGAAATTATTATCTTTAGGCATTAATAATACAGCTATGGGTTGGTTCAGATCTTACCTTAGTGATAGAACACAGCAAGTAGAAATAAATAAAATGTTAAGCGATAGTAAATCTATCTCATTTGGAGTACCACAAGGTAGTGTACTCGGGCCAATATTATTTCTTATTTATATAAACGATTTATGCAGTCTAAAAATTCCAGGTAACATTGTTAGTTTTGCAGATGACACTGCCTTAATATTTGAGGGTAAAAATTGGAGTGAAACTTTTGAAAAATGTGATACAGGTTTAGGAGTAGTTAATAATTATCTGAGTAATAATATTTTAACTTTAAATACACAAAAAACCAAATACATCACTTTTAGCATTTCTTATAAAAGTCAGTCATCTACCTCTCATAATTTGATTATTCACAATTGTGTGCAAACGTGTAACTGCAACCCCTTGGAAAGTGTAGACAGCCTCAAATACCTGGGGGTAAAAATTGATAAATTTTTGAGGTGGAATGATCATGTCGAAATGTTAGTAAATAAAGTTAGGAGACTTATCTATATTTTTAAAGATCTCAGACATGTACTAGACAAGGAAAAATTAAAAACAGTGTATTTTGCTATAATTCAGTGCCTACTTTCATATAATATAGTGTGCTGGGGTTCTTGCCTGAAGACTGTAATAGAACCACTTAATATTGCCCAAAAACTGATTCTCAAAGTTATGTACAAGAAAAAATTTACATATCCTACACAGTTACTTTATAAGGAATGTAATATAATGAATTTAAAACAACTATTTATCCTACAAACGTTATGCAGATTTTTTAACAATATTAGTTCTGCGAAAAGAACGCAACAAATTCGTACTACAAGAATTGGCTCTGGTCTGAACTTTATGGCAATTCACCCCAAATCCTCATTTGGGCAGAGACATTATTTGTACCAGGCTGCACTTTTATTTAATAGCCTTCCAGATCACATTAAATCGTCAAATTCCTTTTGTACATTTAAAAAGAATGTTAATTTATTTCTGCCAACCGAGGATTTCCAACATATTCTTTCATCTTTGTCCTTTTAAATTGTGGCATAATATTTTGAATAAGTTAATTTTTCATCCTTTTCTTTTTTTAATGTTAATTTTTTTCTCTCTTTCTTTCTTCTCTGTTTAAAAAAAAATAATAGTTTGTTACATTTTCATTGCAATTAAATATCATGGTCACCCTACATGTTTACAGCATTATATTGTAATGAATAGGCCGTTAGGTACCATGTAGGTATCCAATTCGCAGAAACGACAATGTAACAATATTGTTATCTTAATATTTGAATTTTTTTTTAATATTTGTACTATTTTAAATCTCATATAATCTTTGTACTATTTTTTTTAATATTTTGTAAAATTATTAACCTCAAAATAGGCTTGTCCTAGTGAGGTTAAAAATTATAACTTTTAAAAAAAAGATACAATGTAAAGAAACGATAAATAAATAAATTTAGGAATAGTGTTGAAATAAGTCTTTTACGTCATCCACGAAATTCGCGAAGTTAATAAAAAATTAATCACCCAAGTATTGGTTTCCCATACCCCTTTCAGCACTGGCTGATACGATCGTGCGGGTCCGTTTATAAAAATATTTCTCGAAAACGGTTTTAAATTTCGTTGGTATTCCGGCCTATAATGACCGTGTGGGCTTGTATCTAAGCCCTACTGGCCATTGTTTCCAAAATTTACCGCTAGGGGCATCATTAAAAACGGTCAAAATGTCGCGTCACCAACGGAGCCAACCTCTGCCTCGTAAATTATTAATAAATACAAATATATAAAGTATTTAAGTAATTCACCGTGTTATTATTGTAATTAGCATGTTAATCAATGAGTTAATTCTTTTTTTTTAGTATGATATTCAGCATTGTGTTATTTATTAATGAAAATATTAACACCAGCACGGGCGTGCTGGTCAGGTTTATTCTCATACATTCCATTCCAATTCTGTCCGATAAATATTTGCGAAGTGTTATAATTTTCCTCTTTTTTTTTCTTTTTCAAAGAGATAATGTCTCACTAATAACACCAGATATTCATTGTAACTATGTTTTGGCATAATAAAATTGTATTGGAGTATGTTTTTAATTTTTTTTTAAATATTTTTTTAATGTGAAATTCCTGAAATATCACCAGATGATGAAGGATTCGAAAATTTTGTCCTGAATGCTATTGGAGATGAAAACGATTCGGAAATAGAAGGATATTCGAGTGAGGATGAGGACCTTGTTGCTGATATCCTCGCATTATTAGCGGACAGATCCATGGCGAGATACAAAAAAAGTTTTAATTGGGTCAAACTGTACAGGAGCTGAGCCATTTTCAACTGTCACGAGGTGGAATAAATCCACAAAGACATACGCTGCTGTTCGGGCACCCCAAATTATAAAAAAATATAACAAGCTAATGGGAGGTGTGGATATTTGCGACCAGCTAATGGAGTGTTACCGTACGTGGATCAAAACAAAAAAATGGACCCTTAAAACCATAATACACCTTTTGGACTTGGTTTTGGTAAACTCATGGTTGTTTTATCGCGAAGAATTCAAAAAGACTGCAAATAAAAAGCCTTTATTAAAATTTCGTTTGGAGGTTGGTGAAGCGCTTACTACAACTCCAGAACGTAAAAGAAAGTCACCTGAGGATCTGAACGAAGTAGAATGTGAGCATACCCAAAATAAACAGTACAAGCATGTGAATCTGCCAGTAACAGATAGGAGATATGACGGTTATGACCATTTGGCAATATTTGATGATAATATTGTTACACCAAGAATTTGTCGCATGGAAAATTGTAAAAGCCGAACGAAAATTTCATGTGAAAAATGTAAAATCTACCTGTGTCTTTTACGAAATAAACACTGTTTTAAATTATTTCACACTAAATCCAAGTAGTTGTTAGTTATTTTCGTATTCAAACATAATAAATCTTAATTTCGCACAAATAAATTGGTTTTATTACTCTTTTTCGTAAGTCATTGCTACAAACAAATTTATCTTGGTTTGTATAAAGATAGTCCTGACCGTCACGATCGTGCTGGTGAGTTTACTCGGAAAATTATATTTTCCGAATTTTTCCAATATTTTTCTGTGCATTTATGGGATTGAATTATTCTAAAAATAACAAAATTCTGGAAAAAAAACTTCTTTTTCTCTTCAGTGCTGAAAGGGATACTGTGAAACCGTTGTATTGGGGAGTTTGCAATGTAATTGCGCTTATGTGTGTTGCAGTGGAATAGTGTATTTTTTCGTGTTGTTATTGTAGGTATTCGTAAGTATACAGTACTGTAAGTATACAGTACACTATCCTCCTAGTCCTGCTGGAATAAAACTTAAATAAATAAAAAATTAAAAAAATAGATATTTTTACTTGAATGTTAATGTTGTGGATACACCGAAAATATCTTACCACGAAAACATATTAACAATATTTGAAACGACCATAATTAAAAAAGAATCAAGAGAAATTACATATAGAGATAAAAGGAAATACGATCAAACGATGTTTTGTGAAACTCTACAAAATAATATTTCCCAAGTTACCGAATCTAATAACCTAAATAACAAAGCAGAGAACTTCATAAATAAAAGGATTTTGAAAAGGATAAAGTTTAAAAATACGAATAAATGGTATTCAAAACTATTAGACAACCTTCAGCAACAAATAGATAATGCATATAAAACGGCAAAATTGGAATCATCACACGAAAAATGGAATACATACAAAAAAGTTCGCAATATTTATTCAAAATAAATTAAACAACATAAATGCAATTTTTATAAACAAAAATTAGAATCACAACAGAATGAACCAAGAAAACTTTTGGATTGAACTTTTGGAACACTAAAAGAAATCATGAAGGGTAAACAAAAATAAGTTGTAAAGTCAATTGATTTCCCAGATGTAACTGAAGAAGACGTAGAGAAGATGACGACTAAATTTAACAAGCATTTTATTTCGAGGATAGATCTAATAATTGAAAGTATTTCACAACATCCTGAGAACCAACAAGACAAGCTCGTATGCACCGAAGAAGAATTTAAGTTTAAAAATATAGATTTACCCAACTTAAAGAGACTGCTGAGTAAGATGAAGGAATCCCCAGATGGTATTACAATTAATATACTCAAAGACTCTGTAAATATTATTGGCGAATCGATAGTCCAAATTATCAATAAATCTTTAAATATTGGAGTCTTTCCCAAAACTTGGAAGACATCTGTAATAACTCCTATTCCGAAAATTGATAACCCAAAAAAAATTGACGACTTTAGACCTATCAATTGTTTACCCAAATATGAACAAATACTGGAATACATTGTAAAGGAACAGTTAAATTAATATATTGAGGCCAAGCAGATATTAGTTCGAGAACAATCTGGTTTTAGAAAAAAATGTTCTTGTGAAAGTGCTATTAATTATGTAATAGAGGAGTGGAAAAATTTTCGAGATAAAAAGTTAAATTATTGCAGTATTTCTAGACTTAAAACGAGCATTTGAAACAATCGTAGAAATAGATTAATCAAGAAATTAAGAAATATTGGAATTAATGGTAAAGAAAATAAGTCGTTCGTTGATTACCTATCAGAAAGAACGCAAGTGACAAAATATGGTGGCATAACATCTGAACCACATCACACTAATAAAGGCGTTCCGCAAGGTTCTGTCTTAGGTCCATTGTTGTTCATTATATATATTATATGAATGATATTATAAAAGTGTTAAAGCATTGTGCAATTAAACTCTTTGCTGATGATAAATTGTTATACATAGCCAGTCAAAATTTACAGGACGCCATTGAGAAATACAAATTGACTTAAATTTAACACTTTGGTTAAACTAAAAAAAACAAAAAATTGAATGTTATGAAAACAAAGTTTTTAATTGTGGATAGTGTAGGGAGAAACGAGCAGGCAATACTAAAAATTTATAACGTAAAAATAGAAAGGGTGAGTAGTATTAACCCTTAAATGCATACTGTTGCAAAACTGCAACATACCGTTCAAACCACCTTTAACTCTTTGGTGTATACTTAATGCATGCCGTTTTAGAATTATCAAGTTCACGGTAATATATTTTATCGAGTGGCATCACCTTTTTTTTCAAATTTTTTTGTCAAATGTCACTTTTTCTTTAACAAAGTGAAGATTCTCGAAAATTGGTTGGAGGTTAGAATTACAGATTTGTTTTGCTGTTATTATTTTGATTTTCTTAGGTAAGTAGATACAATAATACAATACTTATATGTAGTAACTCGTATTTTTCCGGTACACTTATTAGTTTTGAGATTTTTTTTTAGGTTTTTTTTTTTTTCATACGTAAATTGTTCATATTAATTTTTATTAAATACATGGTGTTGTAATCCTGCAAAAATTTTTTTAATCAAATATCATTAAAAAATTACAAAAAAATAAAATTCATTATATTTCCTTGCAAATATCAGCAAAATATATTTTTTTCCAGAAAAATTAATAAATCATGCAGTTAAGGGTTAAATATCTGGGTGTAATAGTAGATGATAAATTAAAATTCGATGAACACTTAGAATACATAGCAAAGAAAATTGCTAAAAAAGTTGGATTCCTAAAAAGGATCAGATATAACTTGGATCTAAAGACAACGCGTCTTGTTAACAATTCTATTGTAACTCCGCATTTGAATTATTGTTCTAGTGTTTTATTCTTATGTAACGAAGCCCAAAATAATAAACTACAGATTATACAAAATAGGGGGATGAGGATGATTTTAAAATGCAACATTTTTATTAGAGTTAAAATTATGTTACAAAATTTAAATATGATGACAACCAAACAACAAATAATATATAAAAGACATTAACAATGATGTATTAGCTTCAAAATAATATGCTCCCAAATTATCTGCAAAGAAACATATGTACCATGAAAATGTTCACAATTATCCTACGAGAAGACGCAGAGATTTTAGGCTTTCCAAAACTTAACTTTCATGCACACAAAACAGCGCGTTTTATAAAGGGCAAAAATTTTATAATAACCTACCAAATGCCGTAATGGAAGCCTCAAGCCTTAGCACTTTTCGTAGGACATGTGCTTTATATGTAAAAAAAATAATTTTGATTGTTGAACATATTCACTGATATTATTTTAGTCGCCTAGATATCATATATAATAAAATTTTGTGTGTTTATCTTTTTCTCTTAAAATGTAATTGTAAATGTTATTTTTTGTACATTGTACTTTTTTTATTTTTTTATATTTTCCTACTAAATGTATGAAAAAAATTTTCGTACATCTAAATAAAGATTCAAAAACAAAACTAGCTATTTATCAAATCGTAAACTATTTTTTTGTAAATCAAATCTTTGCTATCGAAAGCTTTCTGTGCAACCAGTGGCCTACCCCATGTCCGGTTTTGTTCCTCTGAATGAAAAACTGATGTTAATCATTGCCAAATACTACAGTCAAATTAAGGAAGTTTAAAGATTGGTGAGTACAAAATTATTAATACTAATTTAAAATTTTGAAAAATGCAAAACCTTGAATTTCGACAGAAATAAAAATCCTGTTTTATTTAAATATTTTATTAACAATACAGCCTTAGAAAGAGACACGGAAATGTGAGATCTCGGAACTATTTTGGATGAAAAACAAAGTTTCTATATTTTAAGTAAAAAAAAGTTTATATACACCAAATTGTGAAGAAAGGCATGAAAACACTAGGATTCGTATTAAGAACACCTAAAAACTTTAACTAAATAAAGGGAATTAAACTGCTAAACACATTTCTAGTTGGAAGCATAATAGAATACAACTCAGTAGTTCGGTCTCTATCTGAAAAAATTCAGATTAATAAAAATGAGCGAATACAAAAAAAATCTACGTTTTAAAAATTTTCAATTAAATATCCCACTAGAAGACTTACAATATCATTTCTTAATAAATACACGCATTGAAAGATAGGCCTAAAATAAACGATGAATAAATAAACATAAAACCTCAAAAATTGTAGAACAACCGAAGTTATGTGTAAAATAGTCGTGAAACCTGAAAAATTGTAAAAAAACGTTATTTTTGTGTAAAATTGTGCTAAGACATGAAAAAATGAAGAAAAGCGTTATTTTTGAGTAAAATTGTGGTAAAACATGAAAATATACAGAAGATCCTTATTTTTGTGTTAAATTGTGGTAAAACATGAAAACTGGTCTAAAACATCGTAAATCGTCGAAATACACTGAAAAATATTGAAAAACCATGCAAAATGTGTAAAAATGTCATAAAACCGTTTATTTTAATGTAAAATTGTGCTAAAACATGAAAAAAGGTAGAAAAACCTTATTTATTTGTTAAAGAGTGCACAAGAAAAATGAATTAAAAATCGTAAATCGTCGGATAACACTGAAAAATATTGAAAAACCATGCAAAATGTGTAAAAACGTCATAAAACCTCAAATATTGTAGAAAACCTTATTTCGTGTGAAAATGTGGTAGAACATGTAAAATGGTCTAAAACATCGCAAATTGTCGAAATACACTGAAAAATATTGAAAAACTATGAAAAATATATAAAAACCATGCTAAATGTGTAAAAACGTCATAAAACCTCAAAAATTAATGAAAAACCGAATTGATGTGTATAAAAGTCGTAAAACCTGAAAAATTGTAGAAAAACCTTATTTTTGTGTTAAATTTTGATAAAATATGAAAACTGGTCTAAAACATCGAAAATCGTCGAAATACAATGAAAAATATTGAAAAACCATGCAAAATGTGTATAAACGTCATAAAACCTCAAAGATTGTAGGAAATCAGAAGTTTTGTGAATAATAGTCGGTAAACCTGAAAAATTGTAGAAAAATGTTATTTTTTGTGAAATTGTGGTAAAACATGGAAAATGGTCTCAAACATCGTAATTCGTCGAAATACACTGAAAAATATTAAAATATATAGATAAACCATGCGAAATGTGTAAAAACGTCATAAAACCGTTTATTTTAGTGTAATATTGGGCTAAAACATGAAAAAAGGTAGAAAAACCTTATTAATTTGTTAAATTGTGCTTAAACAAGAAAAATGGTTTAAAAATCGTAAATCGTCGAAATACACTGAAAAATATTGAAAAACCATGCAAAATGTGTAAAAACGTCATAAAACCTCAAAGATTGTAGGAAATCCGAAGTTTGTGAAAAATAGTCGGTAAACCTGAAAGATTGTAGAAAAACGTTATTTTTGTGTGAAATTGTGATAAAACATGGAATATGGTGTCAAACATCGTAATTCGTCGAAAAACACTGGAAAATATTGAAAAACCATGCAAAATGTGTAAAAACGTTAAAAAACCTCAAAAATTGTAGAAAACGTTATTTTTGTTTGAAATTGTGGTAAAACCTGTAAAATTTCAGAAAACCCTTATTTTTATGTTAAATTGTGATAAAACATGTAAAATGGTCAAAAACATCGTAAATCGTCGAAAAACACTGGAAAATATTGAAAAACCATGCAAAATGTGTAAAAACGTCATAAAACCTCAAAAATTGTAGAAAAACGTTATTTTTTTGTGAAATTGTGATAAACATGGAAAATGGTCTCAAACATCGTAATTCTTCGAAGTATACTTAAAAATATTGGAAAACCATGAAAAATATTGATAAACCATGCAAAATGTGTAAAAACGTCATAAAACCGTTTATTTTAATGTAAAATTGTGCTTAAACATGAAAAAAGGTAGAAAAACCTTATTTATTTGTTAAATTGTGCAAAAACAAGAAAAATGGTTTAAAAATCGTAAATCGTCGAAATACACTGAAAAATATTGAAAAACCATGCAAAATGTGTAAAAACGTCATAAAACCTCAAAAATTGTAAAAAACCTTATTTTTGTGTTAAAATGTGGTAGAACAAGTAAAATGGTCTAAAACATCGTAAATCGTCGAAATACACTGAAAAATATTGAAAAACCATGCAAAATGTGTCAAAACGTCAAAAAACCTCAAAGATTGTAGGAAATCCGAAGTTTTGTGAAAAATAGTCGGAAAACCTGAACGATTGTAGAAAAACGTTTTTTTTGTGTGAAATTGTGATAAAACATGGAAAATGGTCATAAACATCGTAAATCGTCGAAAATCACTGGAAAATATTGAAAAACCATGCAAAATGTGTAAAAACGTCATAAAACCTCAAAAATTGTAGAAAAACGTTGTTTTTGTGTAAAATTGTGGTAAAACCTGTAAAATTGCAGAAAACCCTTATT